>NC_071512.1:71472644-76472644 GCF_027887155.1 Malaclemys terrapin pileata
GTAGAATGGATTATTTTTGGAGACCAAGTATGAGGGCTAGTAGTTTAATGTAGGGTTACCATATTTCAGCAAGCAAAAAAGAGGATGGGAGGAGCCCCGCCCTAGCCCCGCCCCTGCCCCTCCCACTTCCCGCCCCCCTCAAAACTCCCAACCCTCCCCCCGTTCCTTGTCCCCTGACTGCCCCCTCCTGGGACCCCTGCCCCTAACTGCCCCCCAGGACTCCACCCCCTACCTAAGTCTCCCTGCCTCTTGTCCCCTGACTGCCCCAACCCTTATCCACACCCCCACCCCCACACAGACCCCTGGGACTCCCACGCCCCATCCAACCACTCTCCACCCCCTGACAGCCCCCCCAGAACTCCCAACCCATCTAAACCCCTCTGCTCCCTGTCCCCTGACTGCTCCGATCCCTCTCCCCACCCCTGCCCCCTGATAGCTCCCCCCCAGAACTCCCAACCCCCCATCCCCCCACTCCTTGTCCCCTGACTGTCCCCTCCTGGGACCCCTGCTCCTAACTGCCCTCCAGAACCCCATCCCCTATTTATGTACAGGCGTGACTACCTGCCCTTTCCTGGTTACTATACGCGGCCAGTCCGCATCCACATCCAGTAGTTAAAAAAAAAAAAAAATAAACTAATAATTTAAATTGGAATTTCATCCATTAATAAGTATTTATTATATAGTTAAAACCATTCTATTGAAGGGCAGATATTAAATAACACTAAATATGTTAATGTTCAAAACAATATTAAAAATTTGAAAATTTAGAGCATGGAAACCAAAATAGCTAAAATTTAGTTTTGGCAAGATACACGGAATGGAAACTCCGGGATCTTTACCTGTCACTGAATATAGCCATCATACCAATAGTGGAATATAAAACAAGTCTACATATACTCTCCTTAAAATTTTTACTTCTGTCCATTCCCAATAATTGTAACAAATCATTATTACCTTCACTCCACTTGCCACGCGCCCCAAGCACAAAACCAAAGAAGTGGATATTTTTACCTCCCGTTAAGTTTTTAATTTCTTCCTCTAACTCAAGATAATAAGCCACCTTCTCACTGTGGGCTTGTTCCAAACTTCCGGCATTATCCTCCCATCGCACTGTAACATCAACCACCACTGCTGTATCTCCTTTTATAAATATAATATCCGGCTTTCTTAACTCACCCTTACTATTTCTCAAATGGGGCTCTATCATTGCCTTCCACCCTAATTTACCAACCTTATCTACAACTGCAGCCACTACTCTATTATGCCTTTTTATCCTAGCATTCTTAGTCTTATAACATTGTCCTGAGATATGGGGAACAGTCTCCCGCACTTTACCGCACCATCTACAAAGAGCATTCACACCTCCTCTTCCTCTTGCTAATGTCTCCCTAGTAGGATAAATATTTGCCCTAAGCTGCAATGCTGCGATATACGCTGACGATTTAACTTTACTAGAGTTTCTAAAAATCGAATTACTAATTAAATCATTTTTAAAATATTTTATCCCTATTCCCTGACATCTCAGTTCCGACCATCTTAAAAATTCCTCTTCCCTCCATTTCTTGGGATGAGATGTTACTGCACTAAATGACAATATTTTATCCACAAGATTTTCTCCTGCATATAGATAAGATAGGTCCATCCAATCATCTCTCGAGACAATATGTCTCCTCCATTTACGAATTAACATATTTGGGATTTGCACACTAAACTTAGTGAGAGCTAAACCACCATCCCTACCTCTAGAATAAAATATCCCATCTGTGGTACACTGAGGTAAATGTAAAATCTCTTTAACTATTTTTCTAACTAACACATCAAGATCGTCTAAAAGATTAAAAGGGGGTTCTATTAAAAGAAGATTATAAAATAGCTTCGGTAAGATGTATGTCTGTAAAATTAATATTTTTGGGACGGTTTTAATGGGGCCTTAATTAAATTCTCACTCCAATCTTTCAATTTTTCTTTAAGTACCGGTCCCCCTACACCTATCCAGGGATCTATTCTAGCCCCTAAATATTTTTCAAAATCCCCTGGTTGAACATATTCAATCTCCTCTGACCCTATCTGCCAATTATCCTTAGGATTAACTACATAGGTTTTATGTTTAGTTAAAATATGAAAGCCTTTTGTTTTCTTCACATTAACAGAGAGATTAGTATTTTTACAAAACTCCTCTAAGATACCCAAATTTTTGATCATTCCTTTATATGAGCTACTTAAAATTGCCACATCATCGGCAAAAGCCAATGACGTGACACTATTACCCTTAACATAAAAACCACTTCCTTCTACTTCTAATCTAGTTAAAAGGGGATCCATAGCAATATTAAACAAAATTGGGGACAACGGGTCACCCTGCTTGACCCCCCTCCTAATTAAAATAGACTCAGTAGCTTCATCACCCACCCATACCCTAGTTGTGCAATTATCATAAAGGTCCCTAATAATATCTATAAAATGTTCATCTATACCAAATCTTCTCAACCCGGCTATTATATGTCCGTGTCCCACAGAATCAAATGCTTTAGCCAGATCTACGAACACTATTGCAATTTCATTCCCATTTCGTTTAGCCCCTTTAATCAAATTATCTAATATAGCAATATTTTCCTCACACCCAGGGGCGGATATAAACCCTTTTTGTCTACTACATATCTTAACTGTTTCCACCAGTCTTTTTGCTAATATTTTGGTATAGATTCTAATCCAAACTGACCCAATTGTCAATGGTCTCCAAGATGTTAACTTCTTCATTTCCTCCTCATCTTGTGTCTTTGGTATTAAAATCGTTCTATTTTTCTTAAATTCATCTGGTACCTGTCTATTTAGAAACCATATATTAAACATTTTTGTAAGTATTAAGGAGTCTAAATTAAAAATATCCCACAAATTGCTCACTTTTACTTTATCTGGGCCAGGAGCACTATCTTTTCTTATTTCTCTTAAAGCTATTCTAATCTCATCCACAGAGATCGGACTCATTAATATATCATTATCCGCATTCTCTGTGGATGATGGCCACCCTATCATATTACCATGTCCAATTGTTCCCAAAATATTTACATAGTATTCCTCAATTTCTTTCATAGGGATAGCACACTTAGCCTTATCTGGCTCTCCCATTATAATGCGAGTCAATCTTCTTCTATCCTTATCAAATAATTGTTGATAGAAGTTATACTTAGCTTTCTTTGTAGCATATCTCCTAATTGCATTAAATTGCTTCCTTCTCCCCTCCTTTCTCATCTTCCCTTTTCCTTTATTCCTCAACTCTATTTGACTTTCATTTCTAGGGTCCTGTCCCTCTACTAATGAATAACATAATTTTTCCAACATTGCCCATCCGAGAGCTTTTGTTAAATCCTCCTTTAATAATCCTTCAATTTCCCCTAAACTATTTATTATTTCTCTTCCCTCCCTACTTTGTTTTCCCCGTTTACATATTTTCTCCACTAAATCCACTTCTGGATGTCCTTTTAGTGGGAAAATCCTCTCTCTTGGGGGCGGAATTTCTAATATATTTACTCTAATGTCCTCTACCTCAGTCACTTCCTCCCTATCTCCTGTTACCACTAACTTCTTCTTTGCTAATTCTCGTCTTTTATCTGATATTTGTTTATTCGTTTTGGTCCTCATCTCGCTCTCAATACATTTATTTATATTCCTTTTCCCAATATATTTCCTTTCCAACTGTATAAGCTGCGCAACCTCATCTTTAGTCCATATACGAGATCTAGTCGATCCCTCTTTGATCTTACTTTTAGCAGCCATATCTTCTTTTCTTTGCTCATTCCTCACAGCAGGGTGTCTATGTCTACAGTGTTGGCTCAATCCAGATCTAGTATGAAAACCAAGCCCACAGACCGAGCACGTATGGCTCTTCATTGGGGTATCCGCCTTCTTGGGTATGCACCTGGGGTAGTGGCAAGCTATATTATGATATTGAGAAGATTTTCCACATTTACTACATACAACTCGTATGGCTTTACTTTTATGAACCACATTAATGTGTTTGGCCCATTTACCAAATGTTGGTAATATCTGGGGACATATTGGACAATTAAAACTATCAACGGGATACTCTAAATAAAAAACCCCATCCTTCCACGAACTACTTTCTAATATATTTATATTACTACCAGTACTGTTAAGATCCTTATTACGATCCCTATTAAAATCAGTACTTGATTCCCTAACATATGGATCATCAAATGTACTTAAATACTTAAAATCTGGATTAAAACTGTCCATAGTTAAATCATTAAAAGTGTCCCTTGTAAAAACCATCGGTAAGATAGATAAAATCTCCTCACCATGATCATCACAAACATTCTCCTCTACCTCCTCTCCATGCTCCACTGGGAGGACTTGATTCTCACTCTCATGCTCATGAGACTTCATTATAGTCCACACCATTTTATCCATTGGTCCAGCGACCCTGATCACACCCCTAATATATTTAACACTGTCAGCCGGGGCATCAAAGCCAACAGCGGGGGCGTTATTAACCCGGTCCAGCGCCAATCCGGTATAAAAATATAAATTACTTTTTTCCATAGCTAAAAGATTTACCCTTCTCAGGGGGAAACTAACCCTTTCCAGGGGGAAACTAACCCGTACCTGGGGGAAACTTACCCTTTCCAGGGGGAAACTAACCCGTGCCTGGGGGAGACTACCCTTACCAGGGGGAATCTAACCCTTACCAGGGGGAGTCAAGCCGTACCTAGGGGAGGCTACCCTTACCAGGGGGGCATCCATGTGGCACCATATGGGGCTGCCCAACCCCGTCCCACACCCCACTGAATGTGGGATGTGGGTTCGTCCTCCGCAATCCGCCTGGCTATCCAAGCTAGTTACCGACTCTCACCACGAGGAGGTAGCGGTTGGACTTGCAATCCAGAGGCTTTCCTCAAAGAGGGGTCCCAAACAGCATAATGTCGAGCTCTAACGGGCGTGTGAGAAAAGGCTCAGATCTTGGTAGGGGTTGCCCCTATTGACCGGGCTCACGCCCACCCCCACCTCACCGATAACCCATTCTCTCACTACCCTCAGGCAATGTTTCCGTCCAAGCCCGACAGCTGAGAGGGTCCAGAGACGCATGGAGAGCCATTAAGAGAGCCAAAGACTTTAAGAGCTTTAAGACTCCCTCTTCCTTGTCCCCTAACTGCCCCCTCCTAAGACCCCCCCAACTGCCTCCCAGGACCCTACCCCCTACCTGTACCCTGACTGCCCAAAACCTTCTCCACCCTCCCCCCAAAAGCCCCCCCCGAACTCCCGACCCCCCCTCTCTTGACTGCCCCCTCCAGAACCTCCCTGCCCCTTTTCCTGTCCCCTGGCCCCCTTACCCTGCCGCTCAGAACATGGTGTTGGGATCTGTGCGGAGCCGGACACGTGGCTGCGCTCCCCAGCACAACACGCAACCCGGTCCCTGCCCCTGCACAGTGCTGCCCGAGCGGGGCGCAGGGCTGCAGGGGAGGAGCTGCCGAGGCTGATGCAAACGGCCCGGCAGACTGGCCGGCTCAGAATGGGGGTGGGGGGAGGGAGGAGGAGCTCTACAGCTGCTCCAGAGTCCAGCCCGGCAAGCTACAGGGGGAAGGGCTCTGGCTGCTAGAGCCCCAGGCGAGAGGCTGACTTTCCTGCAGCCCTCCCAGCCGCTCACTCTGCATGGGGGGGAAATCCCGGACATTTTGAGTGATTTACAAATTCCCCCCCGGACGCTATTTTTAACACAAAAAGGAGGACATGTTCGGGTAAATCCGGACGAATGGTAACTCTATTTAATGCAATTTTATTGGCTGTTTGGACATGCTTGTAGTAGCAGGATTTTGAGACTCTGGCTGTGTGATATTTCACATGTGCTTGGTGTTTTCTTTATGTAGTTCTCTCCAGCTCATGGACTTGGTTTGAAAACTAGTTTGAGGCCTCCCTGACCTGAATTCTCATCACTGGATAGTCTTTTATTCTCTTTCTGGAGGGAGATTTAATCTTTGATGGCCATAGAAGTCTGATAAAATGTATTTCTGATTCCCCACAGCCTGTTAGTCATAAATTGTTCGTGTCAATGAACACTGTATGGAAATCTGACTTGTTTTCCACACCCAGCAGATACCAGTTGGCTTTTAGGTATTGAATGTTGTTTCCCAGTTATAAAAGAACTCCATTTTCTTTCTGGGTCTCCACAATGATTTTCTGACTACATCCTGCTTGCTCCTTTACTTCTGGAGTTTCTGGAGGCAATTAAAACCAGTCTGTCCATAGGGCACTGTAGCGAGGCAGCGGAATACCCCACAGCCCCGCTGAGGGCCGAACCTCCCCTAACACCAACGTGGGCGGAGCCACCGGGTCCGGCGCCCGCCCCTCAGAGGCCATGGCGCCGACCCGGAAGTATAAAAGCCCACCTGCAGAGCTCAGTGGAGAACAAGCTGGCGGAGAGAGCAGATGTCTGTGGCTGAGCTCCCGCTTGGGAGACAAGCAGCAGGCCGCGACTGGCCTGTTGACTCACCAGGCCAGCCGAGCCTACCCTTCGCCCAGTACCCTGAGGAGGGCTGGCCAAGCCTGCCCCTTTCCAGCTACCCCGAGGAGGACCGAGCCTGCCCCTTTCCTGCTATCCTGAGGAGGAGCCGAACCTACCCTTCGCTACCTATCCGGAGGAACCGATGCTGGTGGAGAACACCCAGGACACTAGTATGGCCCAGGTACCCTATGAGGGGGAGTGTGGAAGTAGCCCGGGGGCAGCCGACCCCAGTCTGGCTGCAGCACTGCCAGAGCCTATGACAGTGTGTTGCGACCAGGATCCCCACTGACAGCAGCGAGTTTCCGCCGCTGCTAGGGCCCCGGGCTGGGACTCAGTGGAGTGGGAGGGCCTGCGTTCCCCCCTGCCACCCACTCCTTGGGTGGCAGACTCTTCCTTTTTCCTGGCGTAGCGAGTCTGGGACTTCTCGCTCATAGACTCAGCCTTTGCTTAAGGGCCTGAGTTCCTGACTATTTGATTGCCACCCCGTCCTGACCTAGGGCCTGGGCCACTACAAACCCATAGACTCAGCCCCTGATTAAGGGCCTCGATTCTTGACTATTTGATTGCTGCCCCGCCCTGACCTAGGGCCTGGGCTACTACAACCACTGACTCAGCCCCTGCTTGAGGGCCTGAGTTCCAGACTGCGTGGTTGCTGCCCCACCCTGATTGAGGACCCAGGGCTTTTTCTGACCTATTGGCTCAGCCCCTGCTTAAGGGCCTGAGCCCCTAACCGTGTGTTTGCTGTCCCATATTACTGCTGGACCAGGACTGACGGCGGACCAGAACGAGGCGGCGGGATACCCCACAACCCTGCTGAGGGCCGAACCTTGGCAGAGACTAGTACCGGCACATTAAGTTACACAGACTAAGTTCTGGTTATTCAGACTTTTTTTCTGTTCAAAATATGTGTAATTGCTAAAATACTTAAGCCATAGTCAATTACCAACATTCCACCCCTCCAAAAATGACCAATTTCACTTTTACACATCCAGTTCTTGGACTGGCCCATTCATGTTAGAGAGGTATGGAGAGGTTCACAATGGCTCCTACACTGATTCTTTCCCCTTTTTAAATTTGATAAATCACTTATGGTTTGGACAATTTGCCTTTGTGCAATCACTTAGATGATCTGTCTAATCCATTCAGGTATATGGCCCTGTGGATTTTACATTTTAGAGAAGAACTTTTTCAGAATTCACTCATATAACAAAAATAACCAAACAGATATCAAGATACTAATAATCCTAATATAACTAATGATTAAAATTGTACCATTTGCTTAAGTGCTTCTAAAAATGCCTATCAGTTTAACAGAGAGACAGGGTGGATAAGGTAATATCTTCTATTGGACTAACTTCTGTTGGAGAGAGAGACAATCTTTTGAGCTTACAAAGAGCTCTTATTCAGGTCAGAAGAAAAGCTGTGGTGTAAGCTCAAAAACTTGTCTCTCTCACCAATCGAAGATGGTCCAATAAAAGATATTTCCTCACGTAGGTCCTGGGACTAAGAGTGCTAGGGGTTCTACTTCACCCCCTGGCTTAAAGTGGTTTCCATTATATATAGGGTTTACAGTTTGGTTCAATAGCTCTCAGCATCTCCACTATAAAAATTGTTCCAGCAGCTCTGTTTTCTCCCCCACCTTGTCTCTTTTATATCCTGGAACCAACACAGGTAAAACACTTCATACAACAAATATCAGTTTAATATAAGATTATCCTTAAACCCCAAACCATGCAGAGTACCATATTACTAGTGTAGTCAAAAGTGGTTTGTCTTGATCTAATGTGGTCAGAACATTAATGAAACAGAGTAAATGTTTTAGTATTGAAGAAATTCCTATTTTTTTAAAACCACCATATACTACTAGTGTGATATGAACTGAGTACACTTCTCTGTAGCAATTTACTACTTTTTAATGGTTTGCTATCTCATCAAATCAGAAGCATATTTCATGAAGAGCAGAGAAAAATCTCATGGAAAGTCTTGATGTCATTCAGGTCATATTGCCAATGGTTAGATTCAGGGACCTATGCATCACAGTGTAGTGTGGGCCCAATGCAGTGGTACTTTAGTCAAGAAGAATTCCTATAGACTTCAAGAGAAGATTTTCCTGTGTAAAGACTGCAGGACTGGGTTCTAATGAGCATTATTTTTTCAAAGAACCTACCACGAGCACCTCATAGTAGTTTAGATTCTTGAGCAACTTGCAACAGTATAATGTAGTATTAGACTTTAAGACTTTCTAAAGTTTATGGCCAATATACTCCTATTCCTGCATCAGGATGTGTAGAAGAAGGAGCTTACCCAAGAACATCTGCAGGGACCTGTAACATGCTTCCCTCTGTGAGGAGTAACATGAGAACTGGGAGAGGGTAAGGCCTGCTGATAATATGGAGCCCAAACATCCATTGGAAACTCTGGTCCCAACCCATTGGTCTTGGGGCATCTATATGTAACATTCACCCCTACATGGCCCTCTCTGACTCTGTCCCCTCACCAACACTCACAGTTTGACTTGTTCACTAGATCTATGGCCCCTGGATTCCCAGTCACATCTGACCATCCATTGATGTGTAGAAACCAGCATGTAGGAGCTGTACTTACGAAATCTTCAGTATTAATTTATGCCATAAATTATGCCCTATATCCAGCTGAAAGCTTCTGCCCCAGTGCTCCATCCCCTCATTAACTATGTGCTTCCCAGGACACATGGGCTTAGTGCAGAAATGCTGTTAACAGCTATGCATGAGTGGGAGTGTTTCATGTGATTACCTTTCCCTTCTGTACCACCTCACAGATCCTATTATACATGATTAGCTCACATCCAAGAAGCAGCATTATCAAGTGGATAGGGCACTAAACTGGAACTCAGACTCCTGGGTTCTATTCCCAGTTCTATCACTAACCTACTGTGTAAGCTTGGGAAAGTCACTTATCTCTATGTCACCCATAGGTGATGCTTTGGAGGACCACAAAGAGGGGCACCAGCACGGGGGGGCTTATGGATTAAACATTCCTTTCTTGGTCATACCATCTTTATACCAAAAGCTTCCAACAAACTGTCAGAGATATATTGTAACAGCAGAGGGAAAGGGATGAGAATATATCATAGAAAGCCATAATACCTTAATACAACTATACTATGCGGGGAGGGGGATTTCTTATGGCAAAGCTGGATTTTGCCATACATATTTTCAGACTATTAACAAAATTATAATAAACACAAAAAAACCCTCACCTTTATTTTCGTTCAATTAAACATTTCAGATTGTGGCTCATTTTATTCTTCAACTAAGGATGAATGAAGCAGTGATTCTTAGTGATTACAATAAATAGAAAATCAATATCATCGTCTTTTCTTCCTAATATGAATATTTCCTTGCTTTTACAGACCCATAATAAAGTGTGTAAATTTTAACAGTCTACTTTTCCTTTGTAGTGACTTACATCAGCAAGGCAAAATTGATTATTTCCTCCTTTACTAACTACTTTTAAAATATATATTTTTATAATCTCTGTCACATCTTGAGAATCTGACTTTAGGCCAGAATATACTTTATGCCAGTACTTCAGCTGAATTATTGACTAATTACATCTTCTATTTTAAATCAGCTTGTCTGTAGAAAGTCTGTGTTAACTCAAGTTCTACACACTTTAAATACTGAGGCCATGATTTTCAAAAATAGAAACCTAAAGTTATGTTTCTAAATCAACATATTGACACCTAAGAGGCTAGAGCACCTAGCAACTGCTAATGACATTAACAGGTTTTGTATCAGACCCTTACAGCAGGTGTCATTCTTGGACTTCTGAAGTTACTGGGCAATATGTTAGTAGCAGTGAATGTCTAACTATTACAAACTAATGTGATATTCTGTCCAGTCTTGGAAAATGATATTGTTTTCAAAAATGAGTCTGGTATGGAGTGAAAATAATCATATGATCTGTAGCTCTAGATAGGAGGAATAATGTAAATAGTCTACTGTCTCTTTGCCTGGGTATCTCTCTTGTGCTACAAAAATGGTTAATGAACATCCCACTAAATTGGATCAGTGCTAGAAGCAGTGGGATAAAATTAAGGGATAGATGAAGATGAATATCAGGAAAAAAAATCCTGAAGGTAATAGTTACACTCCTAGGAATGGAATAGTTTCCTCTTATGGGGAAATGATGGAAGCCCCAATGACAGATACATTAAAAAACTAAATTGGAAAAAATATTGGTAAATGTATAACTGAGAGCAATTCTACAATGGTATGGAGATGGACCCATGGAAAGTAGGTCCTATCTATCTCTATAATTCTATGAGTCCTTGATTTTTGTAATATAATCAAACATTCCTGCCTTGAACCAAATGTGACCAGAGACTGCAAAAAGTCCCATTTATCTTTCCAACATTATGCTAGTAGTGCTGTCTGCATTTACCATTTATACATTAATTCTGTTGAAATTACCACAATAGCTATCTTTTTCTGAAAGGTATCACTTGCCAGATTACTTGCCAGAACAGACAAAGTTAGAGTGCCCTATTCTGGAATTCTTTGTTCTCGTTCTCTGGTGGAAACTTCCAAATGTGGTGTTGTTGTTTTTTTTGTCTAAAAGATTTTATTCTGAGTCCCCCTCATACCATTAACTGAATTCATTTGGCTCAGTGCCTTGTCACTATGTCAACTGCTCTTTTTACACAAGCCTACTCTGGAAATTCTTGCCAGGGCTGCAGCCAGAATGTACAAGGACAAGGACAAGATGGGCCATCTTGAATCTCTGGGTCCCTCTGTCTCTCTTGCATCTGTCCTTGGACCTCTATAGCCCTTCTACCTTCATGCAGCATCAAAACTGATAATCCCCGTAGTTCCCTCAGGAGCGTCTGCTAGATGGTCCAAATAGTTCACCCTTTTGGAAGCTCCTCTCTGTTTTTCATCCTCACTTTCATTTTTAGTGAAATGCTGATGCATGAAAATAATCTTAAATATATTCAATCCTCAGCTGCTACAGTAGGCACTGACAAGAACAGTCAGGTTACGATACCTGGGATATTAAGGTCCCCTTGATCAGTGCTGCTACTCTCTCTCCCTTTCTCTCTCTCACATACACACACACAACCACTTCTAGTGGAAGATTTATGGTAAAAGGCCTTCTTCATATTGATTTTCTACTAAGAGTATGATGTGATATTTCACCTACACAACATTTCAAAGGACTGTTCTATGGACGCCATGGTGGACATCTAGGATTGTTTTTAGAGTGTTACTTACTTGAACAGATCAATTCTTGTGCTTAACACTGACATACCTGATCTTTAGGAATTACTGGGATATTGTTAAGTATCAGAGGGGTAGCCTTGTTAGTCTGGATCTGTAAAAGCAGCAAAGAGTCCTGTGGCACCTTACAGACTAACAGACGTATTGGAGCATGAGCTTTAGTGGGTGAATACATGCATCCGACGAAGTGGGTATTCACCCACGAAAGCTCATGCTCCCATACGTCTGTTAGTCTATAAGGTGCCACAGGACTTTTCTGGGCTATTGTTATACTACTATATAAACAAAACAGTATTTATCCATCATCTAAACATAGGACAACCTCTCTAAATAACTTTTGAAAATTACGTTTTTATTTTATCATTTTTCTGTGCTATACATTTCTTTGAAATAAGAAATGTTTTAATCTAAGAGTATCTTAATTCAAGAATTCTGTTTACTGGGCCTTTTTTATAGTAGAGGGATCATGGCCTTAAGGAAAAGTAACATCTGAAGTCACTGCTTGGCACCCCATAAATTCACTTCAGAATCTTTACCTTCCCATTTCAGTATCTGAGGAATCTGAGTCATCAGAGTCTTCTACGGAAGCATTATATAATCAAGGAAATCATCATGGAAATAATTACATCTATGATGCTTTCTTATAATTATTCCCAGACAGAAAATAAGGGTTGAAAGTAGATTTCAAAAAAGGGCTCCACTCTTTAGAAGCTTAACCAGGAAATGACCAGTTAAAGTCTCTCCAGCCAGTACCCTACTGACATATAATCCTGCATCACTCACTGTCACTCCACACATATTACAGTCTCTCTTCCAGGTTGATCATCATGGGGGTGAGGGAAGGTTGTTTTCTCCAAAAGAGACAAGAGTTTGGCCTCAAAAATGTGCAGATTCCCTAAAGCAGAGATCCTGCAGTATAGGTGCATTTGTGTAGTCATGTGGAGCCCCACTCATTCTGAAGGGGCTCGTCAGGTGCAGGGGTTGTGCCCATGTGAAGTTAATTGCACAAAAGGGGTCTAATCTTGGAGGATTCTCTGGTAGGCTGGGTCATCTGTACAGAAGCTTCTATGTTTCTGCACAAGTTCTGGGACTACAAGGTCAACAACTCTCCAACCTGTTGCCTCCCAAAAGCCCCTGGGATCCTGTCTAATCATACCCTGATTATATTTGTACCATAGACATTTCAAAGGGTCTTGGTGACTGATCTTCTTGGTGATTGGACAGGAAGCACCATACAGGACACTGCCAATTCAAAATCTATTAATGGCGTTACAATACCTGCCACCCCACAAGGCATCGAGAACAAGGAAATAGTTCTGACTTCACTCCTGGCATACATAGAAGAGAATAAATAATTCCCCTTTTTAGTATAATCCAGGATCTCCAAGTAAACCATCAGGAGGTTTTTTGAACATCACTGGAGGTTCCAATTCAGGTAACCTATAGAAATCAAACCCTGAAGAGGTCATTTTCAGGTTTAGTCAGACTAACTCACAATGATCATTGTGTGTTTGGAAGATCAAATGTACTAGAACTTCTTAAAATTAAATTTCTATGTGTGTTATAAGTTTCCACAGGAACTACAATTTTGAAACCGGATATAAATACCGAAAAGATGGAATATAGCACCTTTCCCTTCTAGGCTGTCAGTTCAGACCCACCCCAGGCTTTTGGTGACCGAGGTCCGAAAAGGTACCCATCTGCTGACTGTTTGGTGACCTACATGAAATGAGTTTGATGTTCTCAGTCTAGTTCCCATCACAGAGAAACATCACTGTAAACTGACACTAACTACAGCCCTTATTGGAGTTTCAGCAGCTGGCATCAACAACATAATGGACATAAGTAATGAACAATTTTATCAACATTAAAGATACAACTATAGGCCAGATCTGAGGCACATAGGCAGTGTAGAAAAATGAGAGAAACAGAGCATATGGGCACCTTCCTTAAGTTTTCATATGTTACACTAGTTTTAACTTAACTCTCTACCGAAGGTGGAAACTTCCAGAGATCTTCTTAGGGTATGTGCAATGTGTCTCAGGTGGCACGTGACCAGGATTAATCACTGAATTTGATCCGCTGGGTGGATCATTAGCTTCCCCAGCCCACTTCCAGGTACTTACGGGGAGTGCAAAGTGAATGCAGAGCCATGCCCCCCACTTCCAGAAATGAACCACTGTAACCTGTCCCCTAACAATACAAAGGGACAATTCTGTATGTTGCTTTGCCATCAAGAAAAATGGGACATCTGTCATGATGTCTCCAAAGCTATTCTTGGAGTTGGTTGATGGGTGCATGATCAAGTAGCTGGTGTTTGTGAGAATTTCTTTTGCAGTAGCTATTTTAATTAGAGCTGGTTGGAAATTCTGAGGAAACTCTGTTTCCTCAGACAATACTGGTTTGCTGAAACCGCAATTTCTCACAAAAGCTAGTGGAGTTCAATGGACTTTTGCTTAACACAAGGCAAGGTTTGGAAAGCCTGCCTGGTTCCCTGCCAGCTCATTTGATAAGAGAAAGGGAAAATGAGGTCTGTATCGGTAAGTAAACAAATAGGGTATAAAACAAGCAGGATTTTGTAATCACTTTGAAACAAAATGAAGATGTAAACTGCAAGCCTGCTTCCCAGAATGGGTAAACTATCTGTATTGTAATGATCTATCTTTGATGAGCAAACTGAGTTTACTTATCTGACAACTTATCAATAAAAGAATCGAACCCATTGATAGCAACAACCCAGAAACTTTTAGTGAATTTCATCTGGTTTAATTATGAGTCTAGTGACACTCCTCTAAATTAACACTATGAATCTCATAAAAGCTTCCACTGCAGCTGTATAATGTACAGATTATACCAGATCCTGTGAATACATAGAACACTTGTCTCTCCAAGGCTGCCAATCCAGCACTTTTCACAACTTCAAAATCACATGAAAAATTTAAACAAGGTTAGAAAATGCAGAAAAGATTCTAAGAGAAGAAAGGGGCTGTCATGCTGTCTGAAGTGGCTCACAACTGAGAGTGCCAATCTCAGGTCAGATTGTCAGAAAACAGGGCAGACACCCCAAACACTGGTATATCCTATCATTAGATTTCACCAAGCCAGTTACACAGGTGCACTCCTGGATTACTATATTAGGCTTATTGTGGAGTCACAAAACTAAGGAGCTCCTTAGGCTCTCCAGCCTATCTTGCCACCCAGACAAACTGAAATTTATGATATTGTTCACTATACCAAATACCACATCACATTAGCTTACTCCTAACCCCAAAGCGCCAGTCACTTACCTCAGGTCAAACTGGTACTCGGGATCTCATCAAAGACAATGCTGAAGCCAATTTCTCTAGTAAACTAACTAAAGATTTATTAGTTAAGAAAAAGAAATGATAGTGAGAGGTTAAAGAAGGTAAAATACATGAACAGTTGAGTCAAAAGAAGAACAGGAGTACTTGTGGCACCTTAGAGACTAACAAATTTATTAGAGCATAAGCTTTCGTGGACTACAGCCCACTTCTTCGGATGCATATGCATATGCATCCGAAGAAGTGGGCTGTAGTCCACGAAAGCTTATGCTCTAATAAATTTGTTAGTCTCTAAGGTGCCACAAGTACTCCTGTTCTTCTTTTTGCGGATACAGACTAACACGGCTGTTACTCTGAAAGTTGAGTCAAAGTTTGTAAGTCCAAAATGAGAGCAGAGATGTAGCAATCTGCTAGTTTTCTGTAAGTCTCTCAGGGCTACCCAAAGTAATTTTGGGGATCTCTGTCTTTGCATCTGGAACTCTCCCGGTAGAGTCCAAGACAGCTCAGGATACAAGATCGATCTCTGTATTCATTATTATAGCTTCTTCCACAGAAGGCAATTTAGGCCAATGTTTTCATTCACAGCAAGGCTCTTCCTTTGTTGACTAAATACAAAGTAAATGCGTGAGCTTTCATTGTCAAACATGATTCATACTTTGAAGTTAGCAATCTTTTACAATTCCAAAGCTCCAATCGCATGTGATGGGCAAATGTAATGTAAACACAACCTGATAGCCAGAAACATCATTAGTTTTTATGAAATTTTACACATTAAGCAAATTCTCATCTGAATACTAACACACTTTTGATTTAGGATTATCTAATTACAGGGTATCACTATGTAACTATGTGTAATGTGATAGCAGACAACAGAATACAGATTGGTGAAAACAATACAATCAACATCTCCTTTTGATCTATTCTAACAAGTGAATTGGTTTGAACACACTATGATCTTTTAGAATTTCTTTGATATTCTTTGACAACTGCCCTATTGCTCTAGCCTGAGCTGGTAATCAGCTATACAGCATCTCAGAGGATCAATCCTGTCAAGTGATGAGACCCTCTGGAAAGGGGACAACTCAATTCCCTTGACTTAAAGAGGGCTTGAAGCCCTTTATACCTTGCGGAAATTGCTCAGCACTTTGTAGGATCAGGATATTTATGCATTCCAGTTATTACTGAGACATTGTGTGACAGAAACAAATGTAATTCTTTGTCACAGGATGGAAAACACTTATTTTCTGTGTGTGGTCCATAGGACATTGCATAGTCATAATTACTGAGGCTCTAGGAATAGATTTCAGCATTACCACCATATCTCTGTACTTGAAATTCAGAATAAATTACTCTTGCAGATTCAGGAGCCTACATTCCAAGCGCCATTGTCTGCTACATCTCAGATTCAGCCTTTTATTTCCTGACTGTCTAAAAGTGTCAATTTAACAAAATTCCTTTTTATCAGTAGAAAAAGATACTTGTAATGGAAGACACTGAAACCTGTAAAATATGGATAATTGAAACAAAAATAAAAATAAAATATTCTGTCCTGTATTTAGAATGAGGGAAACCTTCTTTCAAGTATCCACAGTGACATCCAGTTCCTCAGAGTAAAATGAAGTGGAATAGAGCTTACTGAATGGAAAGCAAATGCTAATTCTAATTGAGGCCTGAAAGAATTATAATGAAGGTTGCACTTCGACTTTTTTGTTTTCCCCTTATGATTATATTTCAAAGTCTCATTTGCTAATATTATGACAGCCAGATAAAAATGTAACGACATGCATAATTCATATGTGATTTCAGGGAGAGGTAGGGAGCGTATAGTACTGGTGGTCCCCGGGGGACTGTACTGGGACCAGTACTGTTCAACTATTCATAAATGATCTGGGAAAAAAGGGGTAAACAGTGCGGTGGCAACATTTGCATATGATACAAAATTACTCAGGATAGTTAAGTCCAAAGCAGGCTGTGAAGAGTTACAGAGGGATATCACTAAACTGGGTGAGTGGGCAACAAAATGGCAGATTAATTCAGTGTTGATAAATGCAAAGTAATGCACAGTGCAAGACATAATCCCAACTGTATAACAAAACGATGGGTCTTAATTAGCTGTTAGCACTCAAGAAAGATCTTGGCGTCATTGTGGTTAGTTCTCTGAAAACAGCCGCTCAACATGCAGCAGCAGTCAAAAAAGCTAAAAGAATGTTAGGAACCATTAGGAAAGGGTTAGATAATAAGACAGAAAATATCATAATGACTTTATATAAATCAATGGTACGCCCACATCCTGAATACTGTGTGCAGATGTGATAGCCCCATCTTTAAACAGATATATTAGAATTGGAAAAGGGCAACAAAAATGATTAGGTGTATGGAACAGCTTCCATATGAGGAGACAGTAAAAAGACTGGGACTTTTCAGCTTGGAAAAGAGACAACTAAGGGAGGATATGATAGAGGTCTATCAAATCTTGACTGGTGTGGAGAAAGTGAATAAGGAATGTTATTTACTCCTTCACATAACACAAGAACTAGGGTTCACCTAATGAAATTAATAGGTAGCAGGTTTAAAACAAACAAAAGGAAGTACTTCTTCACACCTGTGGTACTCATTGCCAGGGGATGTTGTGAAGACCAAAACTATAACAGGGTTAAAAAAAAAATGAAATAAGCTCATGGAGGTCCATCAATGGTATTAGCTAGGGCGATCAGGGATGCAGCACCATGCTCTGAGTATCCCTAGCCTCTGTTTGCCAGAAGCTGGGAGTGGATGACAGGTGATGGATCACTCAACAATTGTCTGTTCTATTCATTCCCTCTGAAGCACCTGGCATCGGCCATTGTCAGAAGACAGGATACTGGGCTGGATGGACATTGGTCTGACCCAGTCCAGCCATTCTTATGCTCTTATTTACATTCTTATGTTCAGGAGAAACATTTGCTATGAACGTAAACTCAGAAGCTGGCACAAGATCTCAGCTTGGGACACACTCCCTCCCCAGCCTCCCCCCCCCCCCCCCCACACACACATTTAAAAACAATTTGGCCTTTGTAAATCTTGTGAGTGTAAAAAGAAATCCTGTGGAAACTCACTGGGAATTGGGTGCCTAATTCCCTTGGGGTCCTTTGTAATCTCAGTTTTGCTGGTTTAGGGTCTGACTCTCTGAGGTGTTGAATTTAATGTGAGCGGAGAGCACTCAATGAGAATTGAGGTCACTTAGCACTTTACAGGAGGGGTTCAGCAGCTCACAAGATAAACTCCTTAATAAGCTTGTATAAGTGTGTGTGTGTGGGGGGGTGAAGTCATGAATGTAAATAGAAAGTAACTGGTACCAAACACGAAATTAGGCACATGGGTAAAGCTGAAGGTACCAGTCTTGCAGCTGGACCTGCTAGCGTTGACCCTTGTGCTTTGTGAAGTCTCACTGAACTCAATAAGTCTCTTCACAGGCACCGGGTCTCATAGTGGCAGTATCAGAATCAGGTCCTAAGGTTGCTTATGAATGTTTGCTGCCTATATAAAAGTATAACTGCAAAGGTTATAAACTTTGTAAAGTAACTTCTTTCTCATTTTATGATAAAAGTCATAAGAGCAGCTATTTAGTTGGTAAAGATTGTCAGTTCCATTGAAGTCGAAGTCAATGGAGCTCTGACAATTTACACCAGCTGAGGATCTGTGTCATACTTTCTTAAGAATTAATTGATGTTTTCTTCTTCAAGTGCTCCCTTCTATTCCTTCTGCAGATGGGGAAACCTTCTTCTTCATACTCTTCTCTTCTGTCCTTGCTACCTACTGGTTTAAATTCATTAATCTTTCATTTCCATTCTGCTGAGTTTGTATTAAAAACTCCATGCATCCACTTGCAGTCAGCTCGCTTACTGTATTTCTCTCTTTGATTTTGGTGCCTTCTTTTCCCAGTGCTCTTCCTGGGTATGTCTCATCTTACATTTCAAATGGGCTTACTTTCCCAAAGCTGTCGTTAGATTTCACTTTGTTTCTTAGTCATCATCCAACTCTTTAAAGTCAGACAATGACCTTGAATACGCAACATCTCTCTAGACTGACCTGCTATTCCTGCTTCTCTTGTGTTCCTTGCTTCCATTAAGTTTTTTATTTTCTATAAGGCTTCCCAATGTATTTTCCCCCTAGATTACTTTAGATCAATTGTGCTTTCGTGCATTGATATCTGTGACTGCACTCATTCTTAGCTTGCTTCCCAACCTGTTCTGTTTTCAAAACAAACTTAAGGTGAAATTCAGGTTCAACTCCTCCCCACCAGCTTTTAGAATCATAAGGAAGCTGGTACTTTCACCGCAAAATAGTCAGTGATTTTTTCCATTATCATACCATGCTCGCCTATTAAATCTCTAGAGTGGCACACGTTTATTCCTGACGGCATGGTGTGTTCTTAATTTTCACTATGACTACAAATTTCAAGTCAAAGCTAACGTACTGCTCTTGTCCATTTCACCGAGCCTGTTCTGACCTGAGCATAAAAGCTGTGCACAAGCAAGAGTTGAACATGTCTGTGCCTTTACAGCATAGCTTCCCCAATCATTGTCTTTTGCCAAGCTACTCCCATAATTGAAGTTACAGTTATAATGTCACAAATATAACTTTCACTGGGGCAAACTCCTTAGCTATTGTCAAGAATATGGTCACAAATCCAACTGCCTAGAGCAGCTGTACCGGGTGACCGGCATGCTTTGAAGGTCTCTGCACTATCTAAATAAAGACCGGCACAGAAAGCTAATAGAAGGGGGGTCGTGGAACACGAGAGGTGACACAGTATTTATGTTTATGTGTCACTGCATGCAACTGCTGCAGAAAGGCAATGGCAGCTCCTTCAGCCTAGAAACTAGTCTGCATTCTGCATGCTGGCATCTAGTTAACATGAATTTCAACTCCACCTGACTCTCTTCCATAATCTACATACATGCAGTATAATTACTCAGACTATGCAAACGGAGTGGTCTTCAACCTAAATTCATAACTTTAGCCACCTACTTTAGATCATAATTTATCACAAATACAAGCACAGATGCACAGGGAAAAGTGATTATGCTAAAATGTCACCTTCTTACTCAAATGCTTTGCTCCTTGTGTGTATTCCAAGTCTCGACTGCTTATTTTAGTGAGCAAAACAATAAGCTTTTATCACTTTTTATTGTGTTAGCCTTGAAGAGCCTGTACAGCTGTGAGCAAATGAGAGAGTTTTTCTTCTCTCTCAGTGATCACAGATAGAATTGTAAATTGTGGCAAATACTCGTGCGGGATAAATCAGCACAGCTCCATTGAGGTTAGATGATATATGCATACTGAGTTTACACCTGAGTTCAAATTGCAGAGCCTGTTCCATCCTTAGATATACCTGCATAACCCCATTGCAGAGACAATGAAGGTACCTTTACATATTAAGTAAACAAAGCTATTAAGCTAAGAAGTGGCAGAGAGAAACTTTATGTGGGCTATAAAGATGGGGAGAGAGGGCTGACCCTCAAGTGATAAGCAACTGAATCAACTGATTGTATACAATATTACTGTATTATAAAATTTTATCAAGTGAGGTGTTTTATGGAAGGCTATGACACACTGGTGATTAATATCATCAGAACATGTATGTATTAACACTATCTAAGGAATACTTATTGACATTAGGCTTTACACTCTGTGTTCAAACAACAGGAGAAACAGGTCTCTCCTGGACCTCACAGCTATTTACCTGTGTAAATTAAGCATAGTGGAATCAAAACAGTGGAGATCCCATTTACATACAGGAGGATGGGAAGCCCACAGGAAGGGAAGAACAGCATGAGGTCATCCTACCTCTTGAAACAAGGTCATTGAACTTTGGAAGATATAAGCAAAGACAGTAGCCATCTTTGGCATCCATCACTAGACAGAAACAAGGGAACCAAGCACTTGCAAGCTGAAAAAAATTGGCCCTTCAAACAAGGGGGCTTGAAGTCTCCGAGAATCAAATATAGTTTAGAAACCTGCTTAGGCAAAGATCTTTAACCTAGATAAGATAAGGGAAGCCAGCACCTTGTACTTCTGTGGAAGGTCCTGACTGAGGGAAAGTCAACCACGGCTGGAAAGAAGAAAGACTGGCATGAGAAACCATCTTGAACAAAGTCTGTACTTCGCTAGTTTAATTTTAGACTTTTAGATGTGTGTTTTCACTTTTAAAGAATTACAAACAACTAACTATTTCCTTTATTTGGCATAACTGAACCTGTGTCCTGTTTTTAATACATTTGTTTTATTTTTACTATAAACCAACTCAGTGCTGTGTTTGAAGGGAGGGATGCATTTATTTGTAGCTGTAATGTGCTTTTGTCTCTTTAAAGGCGCAATTAACATTTTTATTTCTCTGAGCTGTCCAAGAGAGGGCTGAACACTTCAGGCGACATGGTTTGGGGGAAATTTGGGACTGGGAGTGTGTTGGGATTACTTTGCTAGTTGTAACCAAGGTTGGTGCAAGTCAGAATGGGGATGTAGACTGGGGACAGAGCTGCTGAAGCAGGGCTGTATAGCATACAGACTCTCAGGGTATGACCTTCATGCTTATGGGTTTGCTGTGAGCATCCCAGGCTGAGAGTTACAGCAGCAAAGCATTGTAAGGAACCCAGGGCTAGAGGGCAAGTGGTGTCACAACTCCTTAGTGGTCTGGATTTCACCTTAGAATGTGTTACAGGGACATACAGGACCTGGCCTTTAATTTTAAATATGACTGAGTGGGAAGCTGATAGTCTGAGAAACAGGAAGTGCAGCTTGACTGGAGAGAGAGGTTTAGTGGTGTAAGCATCATGTTCTAAGGGTTTGATTCCCCATCCATTGGTTTCAGTGTTGCATGATCCAACCTTACAAATCTAGACTTAAAGAAATAAGAGGTTTGCATCTCTCCAATGCCAATACAGCTCTTTGTTTCTGTCTTTCATATTTCTGATGTGGGTCAGCTGACTTCCATGCAGTTTACTGGGCAATCATGATAGTAAAGTTAAGTACAACATGCATAAGTGTTTGCAGGATTCGAGCCTTGGGTTGTTATGGACCAAAAGAAGTAAGTTCGTTCTAAAGGTCCCAGGACTTAGTGGAGAACACTCTACCAGCTGCCTCTCCCTCTTATACCAATGGGGCTTCAACTTAGGAGTTTTTGCTAATCACAGCTCTAGCTGTATGTCATGGACAGAGAGACAGTCTTTTAATTAGGCAGGTTCAAACCATTTAGGGTTCCATAGGTAAACAAACAAAAAAATCTTCAAATCAGGCCAGAAAGCAATAAACAGCTAGTGCAAATCATAGAGAGCATGGGTCTAACATAGAGAAAGAATGACTGCTGGAGAGTGGGTCACTGAATTAGAAGCAGTTAAGCCATTATTCATTTTTATAAAATGTTTAAAAAATGAAAATTAAATAATAAATCCAGCAGCATTTCCTTAAGAGCTCAGACTTGTCAGTTACTTTAACATAATCCATCCCTTTCCACACAAGGGAATATATTATAGCTCTCACCAAGTTTGGTGAATGATCAGCACTATTAAAATAACTGAACTTATTTTTCAACAACTTTGAATGATTCCTTTCTCATGCATTTAAATGATGAGATGCATTTTTTGTGCATCAGACTGTATCAGTAAACTTCCTGGTGGGAAGTATAGGCAAAATCAGCTCTCACTGAGAAACACTAGACACCAATTGAAACAATGGCTGGTGTGATGCATGTTCTTAGAGTTCAGCCTAAAAATATCTACTGCCACGTGTGGTAGCTTAGTTATTATCTGATGTAGTGCTTACCACAGCTAAGTAGAACCACTGATATCAATGGGATTATTAGCAGTAGCAAGCATTTCTCCTGGTAGTAAGCATTTGCAGGACCCAACTTATGTTGGCATTGACTTTATTTGGATTACTCCTGGTAGGAGCTAGGTTGTGGAGAGCCCTAGTGTGGCCATTCAGGGGCTCCCACTTCTACAGCCTGAGTAAAGGCCAGTCAGAAGAGCACCCCCCCTGGGGTGGGGAGTGCAGAGTCAATTACTGAGTTGTTCCCCTTAAGAGATCAACTGGCCACAAAGGTGGAAAAGAGGACCCAGGAGTATCAGTAGCCAGGGTACTCCTGCCCACTAACACGCTGCCTAGCAGAACTGGTTGGCATTACTGTACTCAGGAGAGGAAAGATGTAGGACCCTTTAAAGAGATTGAGCAAATTACCTCCTCCTAACACAACCAGGGCGTTCCATCAGGCATAGTGGCTCCCAGAAACAGTGCTTGCCATGCAGTGGTTCATCTCTGTGCTGCCTCATACAAAAGATTGTGTTTAACAGGCACAGTTCAGCTCTCAAGATTTGCAAGGTGGGCTCTGAGAAAATGGCATTGTTTAAGTGCAAAGAAATGCAATTCACAGCTCTGAATATAATGGGCACCTCTATGAAGAAAATATTTTTTAATTTTCCAGCAACAAAGAAATGTGTTCTCCCCCTCCTCGACCCTTCTTTCTCCATTGGTATTTTGCATGCATCATTATTAGCACTTTATTTCTGCTACTCTGAACTCACAGATATGTATGCCGACTGCTGAAATTACTTTCAGTTAATTTGGAGCAGGTTTTGACCTGACACTGGTAGAGATATAAGCTGCAAAAGAGACCCTGAGAAATAAACAATCATAGGAAACATTTCAGAAATATTAATTTCATGAGAAAAGTAAATGTAAAAAAATACATTAAAAATTACACTGTCTGACCTCACTTAGCTTCAAGCATTGTCATATTCTCTACTTCTAGCCTTTTTAAAAGCAAATGAACTGTTTGCTGTGCCTTATGTGGGAGTAAACTATTCATCATTAACTGAAAGAAAATAAGCATTGTGCTGAAAAAGAGGATTTCTTGACGGGGTGTTTAAAAATTGGCCTTCTGGTTCATTATGTGTTTTTAAAAACACACTGATTGTGTTAGTACAGTGGGGCGAGTATGTAGGATATGTACATGCAGATGAATTATGAACAGAAACACTATCAATTTTATTTTAAACATGGCATAACATTTGAATATATTTGCTTGTCTGAAGCACAGTTTCAAATTTATCCTTCTTGTGATGTTTTGGCACTGTAGAAAGTTAATCTTTTCTTTAAAATATTACAAAAAATATAATGTAACAGAATTGGTTGGAAAGCTTCAGTTGAAATGAAATATTGATGAAAAATAGAGAAAAACATATTTTGGGGATAATTTAATAAAAAATGTTTTCTATATTTTGATTCTCTCCATAATTTAATCAGAAACTTTGGCAAAGATATTTCTTGGCTATTGATTATTGTGACAGAATATACCCATGTCCACTATTATAATAATCTTTGTACAAAGTATTCCTTGTGAGCTATCATTTGAAAACTCATAAATTGCTGGTCATTGTTGTCCTGGTAAAATATGTATGGCAACATTGTATGTGAAGCTATAAGATGTGTGTGTATGGTGATATTAACACATGTTGCAAACCATAGCCCTGTGGAAACAGAAATTGGCAAACAGGATGTGACGGGGTTGGACCCTTTAGGGTGTCACCTGATGTGCTGGGGTTTAATTGAGCCTCCCCTGCTCAATCAGCCTATTATGCCAGCCTGGATCCCCCTTTATGTGGTCTTGCTGGGTTAGGCTCACAAGCATCTTCCAGTCAAGCACACAGGAAGGGACAGCCACAGGTGCATAGAGAGACAATGTGGAGGGAGATAGGCACAATTTCTCCCCCCCCCCCAGTTAGAAATTACATAAACTGGGTTATATTCTAAACAAGCAATAAGTTTATTAACTACCAAAAGGTGAATTTTAAGTGAATATAAGAGATAACAGACAGAACAAAGCAGATTACTGACCAAATAAAGCAAAATACGCAAGCTAAGCTCAATATACTTAACTGACAGGTTACAAAATGTAAATTCTCACCCTAAATGTTATTTTAGGCAGATTGCAAAGTTTCTGTGGTTTAGAGTTCCAGTTATATTCCTTTTCAGAGTGGACCCCTGTCTCAGTCTGGACTCCCCCCTTGCCTTCCCTTTAAGTGTCTTTAGCAGTCTTTCTTCTTGGGCAGACAGCCATGGAGAGGAGGAGTCCCATTTGCCTTCCTCCCCACCCTTAAATAGGATTTACATAAGGCAGGAATCCTTTGTTTCCCAAACTTGTCATCCCTTCCCTTCCAGAGGAAAGTGACAAGAAGTCCCAGGTAATGTTTAGTATCAGGTGACAAGACCCATGTCTCTGCAGGGCTGTGGCAGCCATTGCTCGTTGGCTGTGTCCAGGGTCCACAGGAAGACTAAGCTCTTTCAGAGTCCATTATCTCTGTTCCTGGCCCATTAGCCCTGTCTGGCTTTTCCGTTGTTGTACCTGAAGCACACCCAAAGTACTTTAACACCCAAAGTAACACGTTTGAAATACAGATACATAGTTAGTATTCCTAACTCCAGATACAGAAATGACACAGGCATACAAATTGGATAATTGCATTCAGTGAATCATAACCTTTCCAATGATACCTTACAAGACCCATCTTGCATAAAGTACATCTCAATTATGTCATATTCATATCATAAGCATATGTTCATAAAGAATATGGAATGAAACATTATACAGGTCTGAAACAAAAGAATGTGCTCTGCTTAATTTGCATTTAAGCGGTAAGCAGAATCATCAAGCAGAAATGGAGACAAATGGTAAGTTGACGCCTCAGCCAGGTGTGAACAAGGCTGATGGGTCATTACTTGCTAAGTGGCCATTCATTGTCAGAAAGGGGGATGCAGCGGTAGCTACGTCAACAGGAGAGCATCTCCCATCAACATAGCCCTGTCCACACCGGCGCATCTGCCGGTGAAACTTTTGTCGGTCAGGGGTGTGTTTTTTCACCCTTGACTGACAAAAGTTTTACCGACAAAAATGCTAGTGTAGACATAGCCTTTGCAAAGAAATAGGATGGAGTTCCTTTCTGCACAGACTGCCTGTCATCTTTACTTCCAGATAGAATTACTTCTCAAACTGGGGGACAGGACTATAAAAAGAAAGAGCAAACACCCAAAGGCACCCCTCCTGAATTTGCTGCACGAGAAGGGACAAAGGAAACAGCCATTAAACATAAGAAGGGGTTCTGGCCTAAGAATTTTGGCCAGTAAGACTCTGAGGGCACGTGGTGAGAGAAACTTTGCTTTGAACATAGTTTGTTAAATTAGGCATCAGTTGCATTTTATCTTTATTTGTCTTGTAACCATTTCTGGGTTTTGTGCCTCATGACCTGTATTAACTTTAAATCTCTCTCTTTATAGTGTGTTTAAACTGAAGTGTTTGGGAAATTCCATTTGGAGTAATATTATTTCCATTGATGAAATAATAGGCCTATATACATTTGTATTGTCCACCAGAGGACGGAGCAGTTCAGGACATACATTGTTTGGGGGGGAAATCTGGGGCTAGGAGTGTATTAGGGCACTCTGCAGTGTAAATCAGGCTGGTAAGAGCCAAGCTGTGGCTAGGAGTTTGCTGTACACAAACAGACATAACTGGAAGTGACTTGCATGTTGGAGACCATTTGTGAGCAATCCAGGCAGGAAACTACAGCAGCAAAGCATTGTAAAGTGCACCAAAAGTAGGGTTGTCAACTTTCTAATCGCACAAAACCCAAAACCCCAGCCACACCCCTCCCCTACCCCTGCCCCTCATCTCTGCCCCTGCCCTGCCCCTTCTTTGAGGCCCCACCCCTGCTGGCTCCATCCCCCGCCCCTCCATCGCTCACTATCCTGCACCCTCACTCACTTTCACCAGGCTGGGGCAGAGGGCTGGGGTGTGGGAGGGGCTGAGGGCTATGGCTGGCGGTGCAGGCTCTGGGGTGGGGCCAGGGATGAGGGGTTTGGGGTGAGGGAGAGGGCTCTGGGCTGGAGCAGGGTGTTGAAGACTCAGGCTGGGGGTGCAGGCTCTGTGGTGGAGCTGAGGATGAGGGGTTTGGCATGAAGGAGGGGGCTCCAGGCTGGGGCAGGGGGTTGGGGTGACAGAGAGGGTGTGGGGTCCTGACAACACTTACCACGGCTCCCAGGAAGCAGCTGCCAGGTCCCTGCAACCCCAAGGTGCATGGGTATCCAGGGAGGCTCCGTGCGCTCCCCTCTGACCCACAGGTGCCACTCCCACAGCTCCCATTGGTCACGGTTCTTTGACTTTAAAGGGGCTAGGATTTCACACTCTGACTCCATCTTGGAGCATCTGTTCTCCCACCTCAGATTTAAATCACAGTCACCTGTTTGTCTTGCTTAACTGAATACATTTATTTGAATATAGCTCCCATTTAAACCACAGATTTAAAATATAGAAGAGCAAAGACCTTAGGTATGAATAAAATAATACAAAGCATTTGGTATGTCACATAATGAAAGAGGTGTCAACTAACAGATCCACTTAAAAAATTTTTAAAAATAGTCCCTCAGAGATTACCAATGACTACCTCCTCTATAAAGGAACACATTGTCTTAAAATAGTAATTCTGCTCAAATATTTATTTTTATTTCAAACCACATCAGTTAAAATGTTCATATTGTTTGTTTTGGAAGGAGCTACATAAATTGTTTTCTAAAATTGTTTGGGCCAAGAGATAGCCACTCCATCAGATTTGAGGTTTTTCAAAAGCTCTGTGAATCAGAAATGTTGGCATTTCTTTGATTTACTGGGCACCTGCACTTTGCACAATCTGTCATTGGTATACAAAAAGTGATGAAATCCCCATGGTGTACAGTACTTTTGAACAGGGGCAGATGGCTCCTCTTT
Organism: Malaclemys terrapin pileata; assembly: GCF_027887155.1. Taxonomy (NCBI): domain Eukaryota; kingdom Metazoa; phylum Chordata; order Testudines; family Emydidae; genus Malaclemys; species Malaclemys terrapin. The sequence continues at coordinate 71,500,518 of NC_071512.1, forward strand.
CTCTTGAAGATTTATTTTGTTTTCCTTCTTGTCTCTCACAAGGGAACGTAATACCCTGACCAAAAATCAAACAAAAAACATGTACCCACTATTCAGAATAAGTAGTCTGGGCATTTTATGAGAAACTGACATATGATTTTAATGTAGAATAGCATTTTTCTTGGGATTCATTCCCTGGAGAACTGGCTTCTATCACTGTATTTGCCACAATGTTCCTGTGTGATGCGAGGCATGTCACTTAAACCAGACTTTTCACAGATGGTCACTAATTATGTGTCCTCATTTCCTGGTTGCCTGACTTGAGATCCTGGATTTGGTTTTCCAAAACAAAATTCTGCCTGATGCAGAGCCCCATCATGGGAAACTTCAAGTCAAACAGTTCAAGTTTAACAGTTATAAGCCACTAAAAACAGGATCCTATAGGGTTGCCTGATACTTCCCATTAAGAATAGACAAACAGTTCCATCTATGTCAATATTCTATAGGATATTCTATTCTACCACCCTTTTTCACACTGAATAATATCTTATTCCTTTCTACTCATTCTGATGGGAGTAAAAGTGAATTCAAACTACAACTTTTTATTCAAACATACCTTTCATAACTCTAATCCCCAACCCCAAACTTTGGTGGCTTGTTTAAAATGGATCCTCAGTCATACTTTTCTCTAGCTTTGCTGTGTCTAAAACAAAACCTGACTGATGAAGGTTTTTCCAAACTATGAGTAAAACTTGGTTTGCTGCAGCCATTCTACAATCAGCATACTGTACTCTCCTTTAAATTTGTGATTTTTTTAAATAAAGCAACAGATTACTATATATTTATATATAGTATATTTTACAGAATATAGCAGACAATATAAAAAGACAATAGACAAAGGATTTCGGGTTCGTGATAGCATGTATCCGATTGTATCAAGTACATTTGGCTTTTCACTTTTACCCTCTACAACCATCTAATAAATGCAAATGTAGGCCAAAATTCCCAGATTTTATCATCTTATTCCTATTATGAAATAGATTTTAGACAGGCAAGTGTACATTTCAGTGGGAGGTTTGCTTGACTAAGAACTGAGGGCCAGAATCTACCTGGTGGGAGAAAGAACAAGTAGATTTCCAGTTCCCCCGCCCCCCCCACACCCACACACCAATAAGAGATAATTATACCTACCCATTCGTTCCAGGGAAAACAAGAACTAATATATCATCTACTGTCCTTGGGGAACCCTGAACCTTAAAGGAAGCAGGGTCATATCCAGACAAGGTTCAGGGCCCATCCCCATCCCCATCCCATGGAGCAGGACTGGCATGGTGAGCAGCACCTTGTACAGAGATGTAGCAGCACGGCCACTCTCCCTGCAAATTTCAATGAGTTGATGTGACTAATTGACTTCAGTGGGAACTGAACCAGGCTCTAAAAGTGTAGAGTAGTCCTGAGAAAGGGCTGCAGAATTTAATTCAAAGGAAATCTTTAGCCTGTGAATTTACTGGGCATTATAAGCATATTTACAACAGCACAGAGGACCAGTTAGAAACCTCCAATTCTATCCAGAGTTCAAAATCTCTTCAATAATAGCAGGCCAGATTCTGCCATGCTTACTTGCACTAAATAATGCCTTACTCCTCACGTCGTTCCATTGAAATCAATGGGACAGCTCACAGAAGAGGTACCACTCTGTATGAGTAATTGTGGCAGAAAATGCCCACAGCATGTGTGACATTTTACTGTGAAAATGGAAGTTATGACTGAAGCAAAACACTGAATTTCAAGATGGCCCCGAGCTTCAGAAATCAGATCTAGATTTTGAATCCCCCTTAATCCCCCAAATTCAGAGGTGCGTAGTTCCAGGTTCTTCTCTGAAGACATTGTATTGACAGGGGCCAGCCACAAAACTCAGATTTGGCTCTGGGTTTCAATTCAACCCATAAATCAAAGTCTAGGGGTGTTTAGACCCAGGATGTTGCTCAGTTCTATCTATTCTACATATTCTTTTTAGTCCCTATTCTAAATTACTATAATATTTATTCTGGCACCAGAATACATGGGATTCTCTCATTTTAAAATAAAACCCAAATAAATAAAGTTAATAGAACAATAGATCCTTTTCAGTTACACTCTTCTGGCAATTGTAAAGATGGCAGCAGTATTGTGCCATCTGGTCAGTTCATCATTTTAAATATAAGCAGCACCAGTGTTCTCTGCACCATACTAGAGCTGTATTCTGTGGCAAAGGTCCCACAACTTCTGTGGCACAACAGTACTCAATGTTGCAGCAAACTGGAAATTTAGGGGTAGGGTGAGAGGCATATCAAACAGTCAGGGGAAAAGTTTTAAAATGGAATGATATGTCACAGCACTGCTTTTGTTTATTTAATAACTATTTCTTGTTGAAGATTTTGCTCACATATCCCAGGCTGCCATCTAATGTTTCTACTCTGACGTTTCTACTCTACCCTGTCAAATCAGGGGATCTTGATGCTGAATTAAGAGTCAGTGTGTCCCCCAATTTAGGGTCAGGGTCCCCTGGCTACTTGAAGGACTTGAAATGCTCTACCCCTTTGCTCCTTTTGGTTGCTGAGATGAGGTGAAGGCAGCAGTAAGTGGAAGTGATAGGGAAAGGAATGGACATAAGCACAAGGACATGTAAAAACTCAGTGGCAGGAGGGAAGGTGACTGGCTAATAAAGGTTGACCAGAAGGGTACAGAAGGCATGTCAACTGTTTTTGGCAAATACAGCTTCCAGGCTGATTTTTTTTATCATTATTATTATTATTATCTTGGAGGGAGCAAGAGGTTTGCCCTGCAAGGTTCAGGCTCAGTGTCCTAGAACTCATTGTGGGGCAGGAACAGGGAGGCAGCAAGAAGATAACAGTGGCAGGTAAGGAGCACAAAATACCATCTTAAATTTCCCCAAATATTGCAGATAAACACATTTTCCACAGCTAGATGGAAGCCTTCCCAGAAAAAAACAGCTGAATCCAGTGGAAATTCTGTGGCCATGGAATTACAAAAAGTCAACCCTGCACACCTACACAGTGGAGTACAGAGATGTAACACATCTACGTATTCCTCTATGCCAGCCACCAATACCGTAGCTGCAAAAGGTGTGAGAGAAGTCTTTGACAGGGTGCTACTTTTTACCTACAGATGTGGACAAGATAGGCAGGGAAGGTGATTGTTCATACCCTACAAGTGCCAGCCAGTACAGCTGTTAGGCACTCTGAGTGATGGATGTTATGGCAGATGTAGATCTGATGTGGTGAATGGGAGACCGATTTTCTCTGAATCACATTTTGCTTCCTGGCTGCTCCTGGGTCAGTGTAAATATGTGCTGACTCTTACACAGGGTCTGTGACAAAGCCACAATGGAGCCCAGCATTTAGGGACTCCCTATTACAAATGTACAGTTTACTAGTAAGTCCATTAGGGACAAATGCTTCTCTTTTGAAATGTAATTGGTATTTAACCAATGGCAAAACTAACCCTAAATCTGGGACTAGATCTAAGTGTTTGTTTCTTGAAATGTTGATAGTTTTGGCTTCTACATACATAGCTTGGTGTTGATATATATCATATGTGAAACTCCTATTGAAACACATGTACGGAACTACTCTCGGGATCAGTCATACATAAAGATACCCAAGTCATTTAATGACCTTACATTATAAATTACATCTGCTTAGTTGGTAATAACACTTTGAAGCAGAATCATGTGCTTAGCAATAGATAACCTGGGACCAATGGATAATCTGAATTGTTATTTCTCAATTAATCTTCCCAGCAAACATCACCATAAACTTATTTAACAGTGATATGGGGAATTATTCATGATCAGTCAAAGTCAGAGGAGAGGGGAAAGAAATACAGAAGTTTAGAAAAGTCTAAACTAAAAGCCTTGAACTCAATGGATGTCCTTCCATATGGCTTTGGATCAGGCCCTATATCCATTAGTTCTAAACATCTGTGAGAAGTGAGTGGAGAAGTTAGATTATAAAACTGGAGAAAAAAAGAGAGCGAGAGAGAGAAAACCCTCTGAAAATGATTGTTTGGGCTGGATTTTCAAAGGATTTGAAATTCATTCGGAGATGTATATCTAATTGTCCTTTGTGTATTTGAAATATCTCCCACTTAACTCCATGGGTGCATGTGTACTTATTCCCTAAAAGAACAGAGATCTGTTGTTCAAGAAGCAGATTTTAATCAAAATATGTTTGCCAAGTACCTCATGAGCTGTCTTTGTTGGCCAAACCTCTAGGCAGAGAATAACTTCAGATGCACTTTCATTTGTGTTAGAAAATAATATTGTCATTGTAACTGATAGAAAGTATTGATCCAAGGTATCACTTTATATGGTCTTTCTATTCAGGCACTGCCTAACTTTTAATAGCTGCTTTAAGTTTGATTCAAATACTTCACTTTTTGTCCTCGATCCAGGATATCAACTGGATTTTCTGGAGGTTTTTTCATATCTGGCAAGGGTGCTTTGAGAAGTGTTTGCCTTTCAAAAAATTACAGTCAAACTTCAAGGAGAAATTTCAAAACCTGATCATAGCTGTAGCTGAAGTGATGCAGAAAGACCCTTAGGCAATCTGCAGGGTTTTCCTGTCAGCAACCTGAGAGTGTGTCAGTGCTCTCCAGAGGGACTTATAACAAAGCTTTAGTCAACTCACACAAGTTCAAATGAAAAAGCTAACTGCATGGGAATACATTCATTTAGAATATAAGCATTCACTTGTCACATTAGAGAAAAAATGTCAGAACCAACTACATTCCTTGAGCAGACCTTTTGTTCCGCCTTAATTATTGTGAGCACACAAACCTCAGCAAACTTGCTTTCTTAGTTTTCCAAGTGACTGAATTATCCAGTAGCTGCTGAAGAGAGTATTTTTAAAGATTTAAACACTATTGAATGTTCTTATATATGTAAATACCTATGCAGTAGAGCTATGCATGAGATGCTGTAAGACTACCATGCTTGATAGCTGCAGGCTACAATTTTGATGGGTTATCCCAAAATTACCCACAGAAAGTTTTAAGTAGAGATTAGATACCCGAATCAATGAAGAATGAAAGAAAATGTAGAGTCTTATAGTTAGGCCTGTAAAAACTAAAGAAGTCTGTGAAGAACTTCAGAGGAAACTGACAAAGATTGGTGAAAGTACTGACTTTCATTTGCCATCATGCTGTCCAGACAGATGCAGTGTAATGCACATTGAAAGGAATAATACATTTTAGAGAGACAAGGTAAGTAAGGTAATATATTGTATTGGACCAACTTCTGTTGGCCAAAGAGACAAGCTTTTGAGCTTACACAGAAAGTTTGCCTGTTTCACCAATAGACGTTGGTCCAATTAAAGATATTACCTCATCCACCTTGTCTCTCTAGTATCCTGGGATCAACACAACTACAACAACATTGAAAATAATAAGTATTACTCATACACATTGCTGTGTTCTAAAAATAATTTTAACCAATCAGGAAAAGGAACTCTGTGTTACTGTGGACAGATCAATGAAGTTCTTTGCTCAATGTATGGTGCACTCAAGCAAAGAAAACAAGGTAGAAAAGAATACTGAAAAATATGATAATGCCTTTATATAAATCCATGGTATGGCTATAGTTGGAATATTGGGCCAGCTCCTCAGCAAGAGTAAATGAGCCTGAGTCAATGGAGATAACGGACTCTGAAAGACAGAATTGGCCTGCTATGCCTGAATATTAATGTAATGTAAGATAAAACAATTATATCTGCAGAAGCTAAAGAATTTCCACTCAAGACTTGATAAATCCTATTCGTATGTGAGCAGGAAGTACCTGTGATTAATATGATAATATTCTCAAGACACAGCTTAGAAAAGGAAAATTCCTTTTCCTAATAAGTTGCTCAGGGGCAATACATCTGATACAGAATGTGACCGATGTTGACAACAGCCCTTATCAGGCTCAGATCTGATGAGAAAGTAAGCTTTACGGTTCAACAGCCTTACAAAATTTGCATTGGCTAAGTATGGCAAGGTTCTAGCCAAACCTTTCATTAAATGGCCAGGAGCCGAAGAGAACCTGGCTCCATAAAAAGCTGTGAACAGCTGAGATTTCTGGAAAGAAATGTGGAATGAAGTGGAAGATAATTTCTATATAATTTAATGGAAATGGATCAACAGCTGATGCAGATTGTTGCAATGGTAAAAACAAACAAGTGAAGAAGTGAGTGTGAGTTTTGCTGATGCTTCCTTACATAAATACACCTCTACCCCGATATAACGCGACCTGATATAACACGAATTCGGATATAACGCGGTAAAGCGGTGCTCCGGGGGGGGGGGGGAGTGGCACACACTCCAGTGGACCAAAGCAAGTTCAATATAATGTGGTTTCACCTATAACGTGGTAAGATTTTTTTGGCTCCCAAGGACAGCATTATATCGGGGTACAGTTCTAAATCAATTAATTTAGCCACTTAGTAATCATTAACCCTTTATAAAATAATTATAAATGTACCTGTAATACAAAGTTTAACCAAAATATTTTATTAAAAATATAAAATTATATTTAAAAAAAAATTAAGTAAAAGATTACTCAGGACCTGTCTTTTCTCACCCAGAAAGCAAAACCGGATAATGTTGTTTTCTGGAAAGAGTGCAACAAATAAAACCAAATGTTGGGGAATCTGATATCACAAAAGTGCCAACTGTTCCTTTTCAGTCACAACATACAATTATTGTATTATATTTTATATCACTACAATAATCTCTGTAATGGTATGTCAGCATCACATCAGTCCATTGAAAGTCTAGTATTCTGACTGAGAAATATTTGGGTCATTCTTATTACATCAGCAAGAAACAGTCTTCAGTCCCAATGCCACTGTATCATGAACTCTTTTAACAAGCTTATTTAAAAGCTTGATGTCATATCTTATTGAGGCATTTCTAGTTATTGCAAGTAACGGGAGCTATACATGAAAGAGAATAACTTGTTATTCTGACAATAATATGGTGCAAAAGCAGCATCTGCATGGCTAAGATAGAAACTTGATTTCCATCATAAGCTCAACTTCCTCCTCCACAAGAAATTAAAAAAAAAAAAAAAAGTGGGGGGTTATTTCCACTTCAAATCTTGATTGTTTGGTGTGTGGATATCGGACGATGTTTTGTCTAAATCTGAAGAGATTTGAAGAAACCTTTTTTATTTTTTATCTGATGCAGGAGACAGAGAAAAAATAAGTGTCAAATATATTTTGAAAATTCCTCCAACAGCCCCCTCACCTCAAGTTACTTAGAAGAGAAAACAAAATCCAAATCCAACATTTGAAAAGATGGTGTCAGAGTTACAGGCCTTCATTTTTCTTTCTGCCACTTTGGAACTTTTCCAAAATTAAAAACACTAAAGAGCAAGCAAAAAGGACAAGATAAAAAATAAAATAAAAAATCTTGGACATAATATATTTTATTGCTTTTAGTAGCAAAAAGGTGGGAGAGAGGAGGAGATGGGGAAACAAATTCAAATGTTCAAAATACCAAAACTTTGAAAAGGTTTGACTTTTTTTGAAAAATGAAACCTTGTTTTGAACCCTGCAAAATGGAAACAACTTCATTTTTCTTTTTTTAAATTGTTTTTCCATATTTTGAACAACTTTAATGGGTTACAATGGCTGAAACAAATTCCCCCGTAAAAAAAGAAAAGAAATAAACCCCCAGACACCAGGAATATGTGATTACCTTCATGAATATATGAATATTCAGGATTATCATTAAAACATGGGTTGAAAGTTATTCAATACCCACAACTTTGTGGCAAGATTGCCACATTTCTATTGCCATTTATTTAGACCACCTGCAGACAGCAACAACTTCCAAGAATGACAATACTATGTCTTTCCCGAAAAACACTAACTTTTGTCAAAGTAAAATTATTACAGGAAGGTAGCTGTTATGGCTATACTCATGGACAGTTGCAAGTAGAACCATTTTAAAACCTGTTATATCCATATTTCTATTTCTAATTAAAACCTGTCTTGTATTTAATGGTGCACTGTATAGTATACTTCTGAACTGCCATAATTATGTGGGTGAATATGTATATAATGGAAATGGAGCAATCAGAAGGCATGCAGTTTTCCTGAATTTTATAAATAGCAAATTTAAAATAGAGCACCAGATGTGCTAAGGCTTTTGGAGAAAGTGATGTTAATAAAAAACAGATTTATGATTTGCAAAGTCTTTGTACTTAATTACATTGACATTGGTTCATTGCAAATGATGCTTTAAATATTTTAATATATATGTTAAATTTAATGTTCATAATTTAACCCAGTCTCTTCAGAAGCATTTTAAACCATCTAATAAAGATGAAAAAGAATAACATGAGATGAAGAAAAAGTCATGTTGCCATATCTGCATTCAAAAATCACATTTTTGAGTTATGGTGATGAATGCCGACTGGACATTACTATTCAAGTATTATAAATAGCATAATCTCTCAATGTCTAAAACACAAAGATTTATACTTTCTGGGGCAAGCTAACAGTTTTGGAATAGCAACTTCCAAAAGTAGTGCAGTGGTGTGTGTGTTAAAAATGGTTGGAATTTCGGCATCACCTTGAAGATGTAGTTTCCAGTTTTATGTAATCTGGTTGGGAAATCCTCTTCAAGGGTGCTTCGGTAAATTCCAGTTGGTCTCAGCTGGCCAGCCTATGGTGCTTCCTCTCTCCTAGATGGAATGCTGTCATAGGTTGGTCTATGGGACCAGCAAAGCCCTTTATTAGCTGAGTAGACATTAACTCTAGACATCATTAAAAGAGAGGTCTTCAAAATATGTCTTCATCCAAGCAGATACTCAAAGCACTGCAGTATTTTTCAGTTTCACGTGTATTCAACTTTATGATTTATTTTATTTTTAGATAAATTAAATATGTTTTCCTGCCTGTTTAAGGTATTTTACTCCATTCACAAAGTCACTTTGTTCATCCAGAGTTTAGCTTTCACCTGCACAAATTCCCAGTTGTTATGCTTGAATGCTCACATTACAAAGCCTGCAGAGAAGTCCTGTGAGATTATACAGCAGTGCTGATATGCAGTAATGCACAGCAGGGCTCGGAATCAGTAATCTCCCATCTGGGTTCAGTTGGAAGGAGAAAGCACTTCCCTCACACTTGGTTTGGTGAGCCAACCATTAGACAAAAGTGGGCATTTGCAATACTCTCAATTATGCATATGCTTAAATGCACTGCAGAATTATGGCCAAAATACTTGGTCTTTGCAGATTAGGTGCACAACACAAATAATACTTAGTTTATATTATGTAATATTAAAAGTAAAAGTCTAACACCATAAAAGTATAAGAACACATAGCATATATAATAGAATAGCACTCAAAGTTTAGTAAAATTGATTTGCCTCCCCTATATGGTGCTATACATGAACACATTCCAAATAAAATAGGAATTATGATTTGGAAAGGCTCACCTTATGCAAATGTTAATTAGTACATGATTAGGTTGATCTTTAGGATTTCATAATGAAAGCAATACATTTCTTTATTAGAATTAACACATCTTTAAAAGGAGATTCAACTGGAATGACAGAATATAATCAAATAGCATGTTCAGTTTACTAAAGACAATAGATAATAGCCCAAATATGTCTGATTTCAAACCTGCCACAGGAGATGCAACAATGAACATGTATGAAAATATTATGCAGTGTGAATAGCATAGCAAAGTAACGGTGAAACACAAATGAACGATCATTCAAAAAGGTAACATCTAGTTTGGGGATAGTGAAAAGTAAATTGTCAAATGTTAATTGCACCAAAATTTGAAAGCAATCTAATTTACACACGAGTATGAGTCCAGTGAGTAAATAAAATTAATTTGTTAGCCTATGTCAACCAATACTATTTGCATTTCTAGAAAAGCTTTCTGAGGCACAGTGCTGCTGTTGCTTTTTAATACCCAGTCAACATAGTCACTATAAGTGCAATTTTTATAAGTGCCTGAATGACTTAGTAACACAAGTTCCACTAACTTTAAATGGTACTTGTGCTTCAAGTCACTTACGCACTTTGGAAATTCTTCCTCAGTGACATCAATATATGAAATGGTTTTAACATTTTGGATAACTGTTCCTTCCAAAGAGCCCCAAACCATTTTGTTAGGTTGCTCCCATATTGGCCCCCACTGAGATACCTGATAGCTGCTACCATGTAAAATAATGTAGCTTATGTTGCACATTGCTCACAGATGTCTAAAAATATTAAAAGAGTGACAGATCACAGAATAAAGCACTCTTGCTTGAATTAACTGAATAGTGATACTTGGAATCAAGATGAAAATCAAATCTAATGTTTGGTATGAGAATTCACATACTGGTTTCAAAATGGCTCAAAGGTTTTTTTTTATTTCATTTTTGTCTTCCTTCTCTTCCCATCCCCAAATAGAAAAAAACTGAATTTAGAAAAAAAATATGGTCTATAAGGCAGATCTGTCTATCACTACTGTGAACAGTGCTGATGGAACAATCCTCTCTCAGGTTTCTTTTAGCCCAACCTCAACAGTGTCTGTATTTGCTAAATTACTCTTATAGGATCATGAGAAAAAATATTTTTTCTAAGAAAGAAGCTTGAGTCAACAGTCAATCATGCAGAAATTAATTTTCTGATTGTTAAACTTTCCCTAAGTTTTATAAAATCTTTCCAAGCTTAATTTGGGCTAGGATGTTTTACAGTCCTGCTTAACCCCAACCTGAAAAGTTAATTAATTCCCTTAAGAGCTAATTTGTAGAGCCCTAAGTAGTTTTTAGAATAGCCACTTACTCTGATTGAATTTTCTAAGTGTTTCAATACAAACCCACTTTTATTGGAAACCGATATTGCAGAAAATGATGTGTTTATTTTACTGAAGTCAGTTGGATTCTATATGTCCTGATGGAAGAGTTTAAGAGATGTAAAAAGAGCTAATTAAGTAGGGCATATACAAACAAATATGATTGCTTAATTAGAAGTATCCCTTAACTTGGTGCTATAGATAACCCAATGTTTAATTTAATGGCTTTGTTATTAATCATGTCTTAAAGTAAATAGTTTGAAGCTGTTACTGCTTTGTAAAGTTCATTACAAACTGTCCCTCTAGGAATCAACTTTATTTCATTAAAACTCCTGCCTGCTGTTAATTGATCTTAGGAAAACATGAACAAATTAATTGTGTTTTAAGAGGCATTCGTGTAAATGTATATGCTTATGTTTGATTGCTGGGAATTAATAATGCTAAAGATCATTCTTTCCTGCTGCAATACATAGTATACAATAGTTGGTATTGTTGACCTGCTGTAATCAATAAAACTTGGGTAATATGTCTTGTGTTACAAAGGTTAAAAAAATTAAAAGATTGTTTGCAAGCTATAGCATTTATCATGCCAGCTGGGACACTGTATGAATTTGGGTCATGGACAATTAATTTGTAAATTTTAATGACTTCTCTTGTGCGAAACAAATGTTCTTTATCAGGGATGATTGATGTATATTAATTGAGCTGATTTAAAAATACAGAATAGTGCATCACATTTTACATTTTAAATGGAATCAAAATGACAAGTAAATACAGTATATTTAGGTTTGGAAGGGTTAGGTTTTTAACTGGTAAATGTCAGTAAATGTTCGTTTCACCACGCACATAAATCAACAATACAATATTTCCATCATTAATAACCTAAATTTACAGATAGGCAAAGAAAGAAAAATGCTGTTTGAAAACTTAGAGTGTAATTTAAAGGATATTTACCTTGTATATTTTGACATGTGATGTTAATAATTTGTGTTTTAATGGTTGTAAAGTTTTAACTTCAAATTCTGCCAAACCTAAGTATATTCTTTCTATATTAGAAATGATACATTCTCCATTTTACACATAAAGGGGCACTTTTTAAGGCAAAAGAAAATACTTAAGATTTTCTTTAAAAATGCAGCTGTGTCTATAACTAAATGTGTTAATGAAGGAACCTGCTAAAGGAAAACATTTTAGTACAGGAATATAAAAGGAAACCAAGGTGTAATTGTACAAGTCAAGTCAGCCTATAACATAATATGATGCACCTATTGCTTAACTTGACTTCACTCTGTGCAGGCCAATAAAGGCCTCTGTTCAATGTGCATCTGTGGTAAAAAAAACAGAACAAAATATAGGGTTTCAAGAAGAATGAAATGTAGAATGATATGGAAAAATATTACAGTGTCATTACAAACATTAGTGGTTCACCCTCATTTGTAATGTGTTTAGTACAGATAACCCCATCTCTAAAAGGATATCACAGAATTAGAGTTCAGTTCAGAGACACGAAAGAAAAATGATTAGGGACACAGAAGAGCTTTCAAATGTAGAGAAAGAAAAGGTTGAGATTGTTTATCTTAAAGAGGAGATGAACAAGAAAGGACACGAGAACACTGCAAATAATGAATGGTTCAGAAGGTAGATTTTAGCTTCCATTGTCCCTGTCTCATATAACCAAGGAGACATGAAATGAAAGGCAGCAAATTCAAAACAGATAAAAAGAAATATATTTCCACTATTACAGCACATAAATTGATGGCGGAACTCATTGCCACATGATGTAATCAAAGCTAAGAATTCATCAAGTTTTAAAGGAACTGGGTTTTGTACAGATTACACAAATATCCAGAGTTACAACAATTACTTTGGGATACATTTTAAAAGGGAGTTTTAAAATGTATATAAACCTTTAGTGCTTCTGAGGTAATGCCAATCTCTAATTATTAGGGGTTTAGCGAAGCATTCATGGAGGCAAGATTTTCCCACATTGGTTTGCTGTGGGGTTTCTTGAACCTTCTTCTAAAACACCTGATGCTGACCACAATGCAGTAGTCCATCAAGTGCAGTATCCTAATCCAGTACGGCAATTTCTATGTTCCCAATTCCATTCAGGAAAGCAAGTCATATATGTGATATGGGCTAAACTCTGAGTTTTATGGATGAAAATTACACTGGAGGTGGCCTCTTGCACAATGTAATGTTTCATTCATGTTTCCTGAAATAGTAACTATAAATCACTGTTTTAGATGCTGATCTTGCAAACACTTGCACATGACTTCGTATGCGGAAGGGAACTTTCCTGGAACTTTGTGAATTGCTGTTCTGCCCTGAAGCGCAAGGACACCCGGATGCGAGCAGCCCTGACTGTCCAGAAGCGAGTGGCCATAGCCCTCTGGAAGCTTGCAATGCCAGACAGCTACTGGTCAGTCGCGAATCACTTTGGCGTCGGCAAATCTACCGTGGGGGTTGCTGTGATGCAAGTAGCCAACGCAATCATTGAGCTACTGCTGTCAAAGGTAGTGACCCTTGGAAATGTCCAGGTCATCATAGATGGCTTCGCCGTGATGGGATTCCCAAACTGCGGTGGGGCTATAGATAGAACTTACATCCCTATCCTGGGACCGGACCACCAGGCCAGCCAGTACATTAACCGAAAGGGCTACTTTTCAATGGTGCTGCAAGCACTGGTGGACCATAGGGGACGTTTTACGAACATCAATGTAGGATGGCCGGGCAAGGTTCATGATGCTCGTGTTTTCAGGAACTCTGGTCTGTTTAGACAGCTGCAGGAAGGTATTTACTTCGCGGACCAGAAAATAACTGTTGAGGATGTGGAGATGCCTATAGTCATCCTCAGGGACCCAGCCTACTCACTAATGCCGTGGCTCATGAAGCCCTATACAGGCACCCTGGACACTGAAAAGGAACTCTTCAACTACCGTCTGAGCAAGTGCAGAATGGTGGTGGAGTGTGCTTTTGGATGTCTCAAGGGGAGATGGAGAAGCTTACTGACTCACTCTGATCTCAGCGAAACCAATATCCCCGTTGTTATTGCAGCTTGCTGTGTGCTCCACAATCTCTGTGAGAGCAAGGGGGAGACCTTTATGGCGGGGCGAGAGGTTGAGGTGAATAGCCTGGCTGCTGATTACGCCCAGCCAGACAGCCGTGCGATTAGAAGAGCCCAGCGGGACGCGCTGTGCATCCGGGAGGCTTTGAAAGCTAGGTTCCTCAGTGAGCAGGGTAACCTGTGACTATTAAGTTTGTTTAAAGAGAAGCTGAACCTGCCCCCATTTCTTTACCCACTTACTGTTGACTATCCTCTCCAGCTACATACCCCGTTCACCCCGTCCCCTCCCCTTCTGACACACGTTTAAAAATAAAATAAATGGAACTTTGTTAATGAATACCGTTTTCTTTATTATGGATTTTGCGGTAAAGTGTTGAAACTGGGATGGAGACTGTGGTGGGGAGCGGATGTAGTGATGGAAAGAATGCTTCTAAACTCGAGGAATGACAGGCTCCTGCTCCTAGAGTGGTCCGCAGTGGTGGACTGGTTGTTTCAATGGAGCCTGCCACCCCTCCTTTTCGGGACTCTGTGTGTGGGGGCTATGTGACTTTGTGGCGGGGGAGGACGGTTACAGATCCCCTGCTGCGTGGCTCTGTGATCCAGGATAAGGACCGCCCTCCCCCGCCACAAACTCACATGCCCCCCACCCCCCACAGAACATGAAAACCACCTCCAAGACTGACCAGGGTGCCTAGTGACTGCAATGTGTGTGTGACCTTCTGCTGAACCTGCCCCCGTGTCTGTACCCTGGTAAAGATGACTGTCCTCTCCAATTACCAACCCTCTTCCCTTCCTTCAAACACACTCTCCCCTAAAAGAACATGATCGAAACAGTAATTAACAGAAACGTATCTTTTATTAGCAACTACACAGTTAGGGGATGAAACTGGGACGGGGGCTTGGGTGAGGCTGGAAGGAAAGGGCTTATCAAATTTTTGGGAATGAGAGCCTTCTGGTACTTGAGCGGTCTGCAGGGGTGGAGTGACAGTTTTCACGGCCCCTGCCGCCCCTCCTTCTTGGGACTTTGGGTGAGGGGGGTATGGGAGTTTGTAGCGGGGGAGGGCGGTTAGACATAGACTGCAGCGGGGCTCTGTCCTCCTGCCTCCGGTCCTGCAGAACATCCACAAGGCGCCGGAGCGTGTCTGTTTGCTCCCTCATTAGTCCAAGCAGCGTTTGAGTCGCCTGCTGGTCTTCCTGCCGCCACCTCTCCTCCAGTTCGCTGTGTGATCGCTGGGATTGCAACATGTTCTCCCTCCACTGGGTCTGCTGGGCTGCATCGGCTCGGGAGCAGCCCATAAGTTCTGAGAACATGTCGTCCTGTGTCCTTTTCTTTCTCTGCCTAATCTGCGCCAGCCTCTGCGAGGGGGATGCCAGGGTAGGTCGGGAGACAGTCACAGCTGTGGGATGGGAAAAAGGGAGTGAATTCCTCACAAAGATAATTTTTTGTGAACAATGAACATAGTCTTTCTCTGTGAACAAGACCATGCACAGCACCTATCACATGTACACTCAGGACAAGGTCGAATTTTCGGCCTTCGCATTCAGTGTCTGGGGTCTTGCAGTGGAGATCAGACAAGCGGGGCAGAACAGCAGAATTTGGGTAGCAGGCTGACATGGTAAGTCATAGACTTTTGGCTGCTTAAAACTTAAATTATAGCAGTGCCCTCCTTTCACGTTCTAAGCAATACTCCTATCATTGGCCAGTTCCTGCTACCGGCAATCCGGCAAGCATGAACTCTGCCCCTGTCCCACCCCCTCACGGCTGTCCCCGGGAAATATCCCTGTATGCTGCCCCTCTCCCGCCTCCACCACGTGGTTGTAAACCTTTGGTCTTCTGGTACGCTTGTCGCAGCTCCTTGATTTTCACGCGGCACTGCGTTGCATCCCGGCTGTATCCTCTCTTTGTCATGGCTTTTGAGATCTTCTCGTAGATCTTTGCATTCCGTCTTTTCGATCGCAGCTCCGAAAGCACGGACTCATCGAACCACACAGCGATCAGATCCAAGACTTCCCGATCAGTCCATGCTGGGGCCCTCTTTCTATTCTGAGATTGCATGGTCACCTCTGCTGGAGAACTCTGCATCGTTGCCAGTGCTGCTGAGCTCGCCACGATGTCCAAACATGAAATGAAATTCAAACTGCCCAGACAGGAAAAGGAATTCAAATTTTCCCGGGGCTTTTCCTGTGTGGCTGGTCAGAGCATCCGAGCTCTGACTGCTGTCCAGAGCATCAACAGAGTGGTGCACTGTGGGATAGCTCCCAGAGCTATTAGCATCGATTTCCATCTACACCTACCCTAATTCAACATGGCCATGTCGAATTTAGCGCTACTCCCCTCATTGGGGAGGAGTACAGAAATCGAATTTAAGAGACCTCTATGTCGAACTAAATCGCTTCATTGTGTGGACGGGTGCAGGGTTAATTCGATTTAACGCTGCTAAATTCGACATAACCTCCTAGTGTAGGCCAGGCCTTAGTGAGGGATACATAGGTACCACTATTTCAATATGAGATAATCTCCCTAGAATCAAATATGTGTACATAGAATCACTAAAAATACAGGATAACAGTGTAGCATGGTGAGGTACATTTGTACCCTTCATTTTTTTTATACAGAAAATGTTTTTCATGCTATATTTTCCCCTGATTTGTGTACCTGTGCCTAGGTGACAAAGTCCTGAAACATCATAGTAAGCTATATGCTCATGGGATACAACTTTATACCACAAATATGGATGTGAGTTAAATCTGTGCATGCACTTTGTGTCACTTTGACTACTCATATGCATAAGATTAACTGTTTATGTTGGCATAGCAATGGTGCCATTGTTGTTGATTACTATTAAGATACAATAATAGTGTGTTATGCAAGCAGAAGGGAGAAATTATATTGTGTTATACTGTACATTAAGGAATGGCTCCTATTCAAAAATATTTTAACCAAAGATGTGTCAGTTAATTTTTGTACAGTACTGTACTTTGTAATTCTGTACATAAGTGCAAAATATTATTTTGTTATTAGAAAAATAGGAACTGGTTTATAATGCTAGCAGAAAAAAACACAGTAGAACCTTGGTGATAATGTCCCTTTACAAATCACACAAACAAAATCTGACAGAATCTTGCCCCTTGTCAGTTAAACTTAGCAGAGAGCTTTAATCAGAGCTCATAATATGAAGACTTCAATATTTCTAAAATACATCACAGAACGATTATGAAGTATTATCCCAAATAATCAAAGTTAAATCATAATTGAAAAAAAGACTGAACAAACTACTCTTTGTCATGCACAGTCCTTGATATTTTAACTACTGTGTTGTTCAGTTAGGACCAAATGTTTATCTTAGTCCCCGAGGGTCGCTGGGGCAGATTCTGAGAAGCCATATGTGGGGGGAAAGGAAGGAAGTTAATCTGATCTCCTTTAACTTGTGTATGTGGACTCTAGCTAGCAGGTTGGCTGAAGGGTTTTGGAATTGTCCAGCAACTTTATTCCCAGAAGAATCCAAAGCATACTAAAGCCATTGGGAAAACTCTTCAGACTTCAGTGGGTTTTAAATGAGACTCCAAGAGCCCAATCCTAAAGTCTCTCTCATCCTACACAATTCCAGTCAAACTCTACCGCCTTGCCTTCTTTTCTCTATCTCCCTTCCTCTACTTATTCTACTCCCCCAGGCTCTCAAGGGAAAGGGGAGAGAGACACTTTGAAATTTTTAACCCCGGTCATGGATTTCATGGATCCCCAAAAAGCCAGTGCAGCAAAACATCCCTTTCAGTTTGAGATAGATGTAAATTAACAAATCACCTTACCCCAACCCCTGTTACAACTTATATAGGTGATAATATGGTAATAACATTAGAAATTGTAAATATTCCCTACTGTGTTGATGATGATGAATTGAATGAGATGTTGACTAATTAACATATGCAAATTTCAAATGATGAGAGCTACAAGTAGCTGCTGTTTTATGTCCATGTTAATCATCATATTTCAGGATGCTTTGTAAATAATATTACCTAATCCTGGCAGTGACTACATGTTTCTTACAGATTTGTGATACTGGGTTACATTCTGATTAATTACTATGACCCTAACCTAGAAAAGACTAAGAGAACAGAGAGGTTCAAATTTAACAGCATCTGTTGCTGAAGAGAGAAAAAGGACTCCAACAGAAATTGTACCTAATTCTGTTTTAGAACGATTCATCACCAGGTGGTGGCCAAGCAGATTGACTATAATTTTACCTTTAGGAAATCTTAATAAAATCTTTGAAGCAAAGAAAGTGGGGTTTCTATTAGTGAAAGATTATTCCATGCTGCTTAATAAGTAGCTGTAACCATATTTTTCTAATGTGTTTTACCCACCAATACTATTATTATAGATTACAACCAGAGAAGGCAGAGCATCTTTCATTCTTGAAAGTTGCATGCTGTGTTGTTGTAGCTGTATTGGTCACAGAATGATGTGGGTGAGGTAGTATCTTTTATTGGACCAACTTCTGTTGGTGAGAGAGACACACTTCAAAGAGAAGTTGGTCCAATAAAAGATATTACCTCATCTACCTTGTCATTCTTAGAAGTTTACTTTCTTGGATTTAAGTATCTACACATGCACATCATCCTCCAAACAACGATACTGCTTCTAGGTGCCGGCTGAGGAAAGCATTTAAGCATGTGTTAAAATCCATTTAATTTTAGGACAGGACTTAAGCATGTTTAACTTTAAACATGCCCTTTAATCCCATTGATTTCAACAGTAACAGCATTTCTACAAGTCTAGTTGAAATTTCCAGAAATTTCCATTTACAATGATTTTCTTTTGACCAGCTCCATTATTTATGTTTAACAAACCAAGGGTATCTGCACATTTTAGTTCCCTTATAGTGCTCAGGATTTCTGTTGTTATCCTAGTTGCCCTCTGGGAAGGAAACCTTCAGCCCAATATGAAACATTTCCTTCTTCCTGGTGTGTTACTGTGAGTCATGGTACTGTCTTTGGCAAGTGATCCCTTTAAAGTCTCTCTCCCTATCAGCCTCTCAAGTCAGTCAATCAAGGAAACAACCCACTGCTGGGATGCCAGGTAGGCACTGTAGATATTATTGTAGCAAGCAGGAATTGGGTGGTATCCCATTTAAATTGTTGGGACCCCTCAAGTGTTGAAGCCATCAGAAACTGCCACAGCAGCAGAGGACATAGGTAGCTAAGCTCTCTATGTTTGTACATAATTAATAAACACAGTTATTTTGAATACAACTGTGCCTGTGTAGCTTACCCATCTTAATGTTATACAGAAAGCAAAGACAACAGTTGCAATGAAGCTGGGGTCCTAACATACAGTGGAATAGACAGCAACTGCAGAAGCCAAAGAAAAGCAAAATTAAAACTTCGCCTGCAGCCACTGGGACTGTGAGTAACCTGCTCATATAGAAAGAGTTTAAAATGTCTGTCTGGAAAAAATGGACTTATTTGATAGCTCAGTAGAGGACTGGGCCCTCTATATTGAGAGACTGTAATAGCTAATGAGATCAGTGATAAGGAAAAGGTGGCAGTTTTACTGAGTGTATTGAGGGCTAAATCTACAATTTGCTTTACAACCTACCAGCTTCTGCTAAACCAGCAGACAAAATATTTCCTGAGTTTGTGGAAATTCTAAAATCATCATTCCTGAAACTATCAGTGATTGCACTGCATTCCACTTTTACAGATGGAATGGAAAAGAAAAATTGAAACAATTCCTTCACATTATAACTGGATTAAAGAAATTAATGGGACATAATCAGTTTGGATATTATGCAAAATGAAGCTACCCACAACCAGCTAATCAACTGAAGTACATTTGACCTTAAATATGCGCAAGAAAATGCTGCTTCAATAGGGACTGCTAACTAAAGATGTCAGAGAGTAGCAATCTGTGCACCAAATGAATTGGGGGTTAAGCAGAAAGTACACCATGCAGAACACTCAAAGACTGTGTGCTTTCATTGTGGGAAATAGTTTCAAAACACAAATTATTGTTGGCAAATGAGTGATCTACTGAGAGCCAGTAGCCCACTAGTCATCACAATCGCTGAAATATATGTATAAATAATATTTAAGGAGTTGTGTGTCTGTACTGAAAATTCTGTTCTTATGACAGGCAGGCAAAGATGAAGTCTTGACCTAAATATATTTAAAAGTTACTGAGGCTTTTGTCAATATGATACAGGAGGTGACATGGTCTCTGATAGGTTCCTTTCACGCAAGAGGTAACAGACGCTTCTCTCTCTCTGCTCCTGAGTGTACTGGGCATTGTATGTCTCCCAGAGGATGCCTGTTTACATACTGACCCAAATGCTAATCAAGAGATTGTAAAATCTTCAAGAGAGGAAATTCACAGGAAGAAAAACAGCAGGAGGGGATTCTGTTTATGAATAATGACAATGTGTAGAAAGCAACATTAATACATTTTATGTATTGCACCCCCAGTATCATTCCCTAGTGCCCAATTCCCACGAAAAGCAAGTTAGTGGAGCAAAGTCACAAACTCAGCCCTAAGAAAGGGAAAGAGAGTGGGTGATCTTGTTAGTGCAGTGCCTGGTATACTTCTCTCTCAAGGTGTGGAGGAGCGTCAGCTGTTTTAAATCCAGCAGGTCACAGACCTCATGAGAAATCTGTGCTACAGAAGATGCTTTTCTGTCACCTAATACAGAGAAATATATAGTTTAGCTTAGCTGAGGTATTGAGCTCAGTAGTATTAACGCAGCAATAGGATCCATTACTAGAAAGTACCAGCACTGCTCGCAAAGAGCAATGCTATCAAGTTTCTTCCCAATGTAGGGGAGGAAGAGGCACCATATACACTTTCAAAGTGACTAATGTATTTTGTATTGTTTTCTAAAATGGAGTGAAAAAGCTCAACATCTTGGGTGCATTTGAAAGATAGATGTTTGCCTGTGAATTACACCTCTACCCCAATATAACGCTGTCCTTGGGAGCCAAAAAAATCTTACCACGTTATAGGTGAAACCACGTTATATCAAACTTGCTTTGATCTGCCAGAGCGCGCAGCCCCGCCCTCTCCCCCTCCCCCGGAGTGCTGCTGTACCATGTCATATCTGAATTTGTGTTATATCGGGTCGTGTTATAGCGGGGTAGAGGTGTACTTTGTGTTCTCATAGTAGTTTAGAAACAAACTCTTCATGCAGCTATAACTCCTCCTTCTCTCTTTGTTTGCTACGTTTATGAAGTAATATCTTCTACAGCTAACTGAAATAAACATCAGCTTACTGACATCAAGGATATTTCATTCAACTGTCTGGAGTTTCAGAAGATGAGAGCATGCTACACTTTCCATAATTTCTATAAAAATATTATGCCCATGATTGCCACCTGCTGTATTCTATGTAGAGCTGTTAATAGTCAAGCATAAATAACAGGTTTTAAATCATTTCATTTTGATTCTCTGGAATAAGAGTAAAATAATTGGCAAGAGCCACTATGGTTTATCTTTTTCCCCCTACAGAGTGCAACAAATTGCAATGGATTTACATACCCAATAATTAGCCCATTCTGGTCACAGAAAAGTAATCTTACATGGTTGCATCTATAATTCCATTGAAAGATTACAAGTAATTTCTATGGACTGCTTTATGGATGATTTTATTGTTTTAACATTCTATTCAATCCTAAGCTATTGGACCCCTGCGGAGTTATCTGTAGATCAGTTTTTGAATAAATATGAAAAAAAAATTGCTTCAGAAAATGAAGGGAAACTACACAGAGTAGAAGAAAATTGTGTCTTTGCTATGGGCTAATGGATGCTAGTCCTTGTGTATATGAGTGAGCTGACAAGGGCAAAGGGAGCTTCTCTTGCCACGTGCACAGACAATTGTAGCATCAACACATCTCGCTACATGTTCCTTCAAAGAGGCTTAGAGCAGACTGACCACATGTAGACAGACAAGTTTACCCTTCCCCACAATGAGAACTAAGAAACTCAGTAGGTAGTATTTTGAAAAGCAGCTAAGTGACTTAGGAAACAAGTCACACCACATTGACTTTCAAGGTGACTTCTAAGTCATGCAGGCACTTTAGAAAGCTCCACTCAATCTTTCCCTGAACTCTTATGTGTTGTATGGATCCAAACTACTCCCTTGTGACCAAGCTTTTGCCCGGTGGGCCAAGATGACCTGACCACCTCAGAAACAATAGGGCTGAGGAGAAAAAGATAGCCAGAGAGAATGTAAGTTTGTCTAAAAGGGTGTGTCATCTACACTCAAAGTCTTCAGTCCCATTTCCCCCATAAGTTCTCTCACCTCTCAGGCAAGCCCCAAGTTTGCTATGGAGGCAGCCCCACACTCCCAAAACACAGTATCCTTTCCCTAAGGTGATTACCTCACCTCCTGCCGGCTGGCACTGGCTTATATTGACCCAGACCTCTCCCACTCTCAGCAGACTCTGAGAGAATTGGTTAATTGAAGTCAGATGTTTGGAGGTTTCTCTTTTTTTATTCCCCTCCTCCATGTGACAGTTAACTCTGTCACTCCCTATCTGGGCTAGGCCAGAGTCAAGCCCTAAATAATGTATTAAATAATACAAACTATTTGTTTTCATGGAATAAAACAGTGATCATATTCCTTTATACAGATTAACTGGGCTAAATTCTGTCACGGTGTTTCACCCCATCAGGCACAAGTAACCATGAATGAGGTCACATTTTCTCCCTCAGCCCTACCTCCCCCAAAACCTTGCAGAAAGGTCAGTCTTCAGCTTTCTATAACAGAAGCCACAAGGGCAGGATCTTGGAATCAAGTGAAATGTTATCTGTTCTCCTTGCTGTTTCATGGATTTTTCTATGGAGTAAGTTTTTAAATGATTTTCATATAGAAAGCATATTGATAAGCTGGTGCAATGTTGGTGGAGTAGCCATTGGGCCAACAGGGCCCCAGCCAAATGGGGGGCCTGGGAAAAATGGGCGCCACTGTGCCCCAACCCCATTCCGCCCAGCACTCCTGCCGGGGGAGTGGGGCTGAGGTGCGGGGGCTTGCCTCGCTCCGCTTCACCTGCCTAGCACTCCTGCCAGGGAACGGGGCTGAGGTGTGGGGACTTGCCTCGCTCCGCCCTCCTGGTGCTCCTGCCAGAGAGCAGGAGAAGCCTGCAGGAGCGCCGGGCTGGCATGGCAAGGCCCCTGCGCCCCAACCCCATTTCCCCAGCAGGACTGCAGGCAGAAGGAGTGAGGATGGGTCCTCACTTGCTCTGGCCCAGGGCCCCACAATCTGCCTCTGTGTTTAGCCTGTAAGAATTTAAAGGCAAACAAAGGGAAAAGATAGTTGAGTTACACTGACTGCATTGGGAAGGTAAGAGAATACATTACAGTGGCAAAGATGAAGTCTAAATATATTTAAAAGTTACTGAGGCTTTTGTCAATCTGACACAGGCAATCTAGAAAAGATTCATGGTTTAGAGAAACAGAGTTAATCCAGCTTTGAGGTTTATTAGTTTTTAAAAATACTGTAGCATCCATGCTTTCAATTTTTGTCCAAGAGCTCTATGCATGGAGAGTCTAATTTTAAATTAAATTTCCAATCCCCATCTGTAGTAAGCACCTGCAAATGCAATTTGATTGTCCAGCCAGACTTACTACTGAGTCATGTGAGAAAACCAAATCTGTACAAGTCTCTGGCAGTCAAGGGCTTTCCAGCACAAAAGCCAATGTCTACTTTCTGCTGAAAAGTGCACTACAAAGGAAATAAATGTCATTATATTTCTAAAATAATCTGTCATTATTTTTCTAAAATAATCTGTTTCCAGGGAAATATTTTGAATTAAATATAACTCAAAGAGGACCTAGGAAGTTATTTGGTTATCAAATATTAGTAAAAGAAATTATATTAATTGATCATTTTTAAAAAAAAGCCAAACATAGTGTTTTGATTCTGCTTATTTGAGTTATTAATTTTTAATTATTAAATATTATTGGAGTAGTCAGAGATCACACATCAATATCTTATTTATTAGTCATAGTATGTCTTCTATTTTTTAAGCAGAACACTCCTATGATTTCAAATAATTTTTCAATTATTTTCCAATAATTTTTCATATGGTATGCACAACTGAACCACTCATTTTAGGGGTGGCAGGGCCACCCTCTGTCAGGAATAAGGGGTCACTGGGCCAAATTTCAGTGTATGGCTCTGTGGTGCAGTGTGCCAGGTTGCAACATCACTTACAAATGGGGGGCCCATAGCAAAATGCCCCCTCTGCCCTATCCCTTCCCTTGGCAGCCCCATCCCTGCTTACGGTATGCACCATCTGTAATGTTTTACCGCTGCAGGCTACATTGCTTTGAAGCTAAACATGGATGCCACAAGGTGAACACAGATGCCAAAGATACTTAAAGTCCTGGCACTATTTCTGAAATAACCTAAGTATTTGAATTCTTGTATGTTGTATATTTCCCTCTACTTTTAATCATAATTGAAGTGGTACCTATGTAGGTGAACAGTCCTAGCATTCACAATTTTAGGACTGAGTAATTTGTTTTCTACAATCTGCAGACACTGCTACATGAATAGGAAAACTAACAAGAGAGTTATAATTCCCGCTGGTTGCTTGGGAAAGTAGAATAAAACTGATTTCTCAATTAGTCTTTAAGTTCAAATTTGTATTACATCTAGTGGTTTCTTCTGATATTGAATGAGTCTTCCCCTCTCCCCCCAACCCAAACAATTAGTACTAATAATGCTACTGCCAATAGAAAAAGGTAAGATATGCGGCAGAATACAAATCTGTTAGTCCCTTTTAATAAAATTGTATAGACCCTTTATGCTTAAGATTTTTTTTTTTAAATCTAGTCATTTGCTTACTGAAGAGAATGCTGAACCTTCACATTTACAGGTTTCAGAGTAGCAGCCATGTTAGTCTGTATCCGTAAAAAGAACAGGAGTACTTGTAGCACCTTAGAGACTAACAAATTTATTAGAGCATAAGCTTTCGATCCGAAGAAGTGGGCTGTAGTCCACGAAAGCTTATGCTCTAATAAATTTGTTAGTCTCTAAGGTGCCACAAGTACTCCTGTTCTTTTAACATTTACAGAGCACCTATATATCTGCCTATCTATCATACTTATATGGCTCTCATTATAATTGCATGAGTGACTCACAATTTTTTATGTATTTATCATTACAACACCCCTGGTGAGGCAGGGAAGTGTTACCATTCCCATTTTACAGATGGCCACTTGAGGTGCAGAGAGACTACGTGATTTTTCCAAGGCGACGCAGGAAGTTTGTGGTAAAGCTGGGAACTGAACCCAGGCTAGTGTCGTAACCACTGTTCCATCCTTCCTCTCATAAAAAGATCCAACTAAGCACTTGGAATATTTCAGAAATCCTCATAAGTTGTATTGGAACCTACAAACTAACCCTGTACGTCCAACCTCTTTGCCTAGGCAATATCAGCAGAAGTATTTATATATTAATGAGAAAAAAAGAGAATTACAATGCAAAAGGAAGTGGGAAACTACCTCTTAGTTTTGCCCTTGTTCTGCCTAGATAGCGAGCTGCTTTTACTGAGAAATTATGCTGGATTCAAAATAGCTTATTTATTTAAAAAAAGGAGGTTAGCATTGTATTCCCTGCTGTTGAAACATCCAGCCTAATTACACAACCGATAAGGGAATGCACCTTCTTTATTCAAAGGCACAGAGAGTTGATATGAAAGCACATTGCTACAATGCTTACTTATCAATGAGTGGCCAACGTTAATATGGCTATAGTAAGACAAAATGGTCTGTAAAAGGCAGGTATTTCCTCCTTTAAGACATATTGTAGATGGAACTAATGCAGTAAATTCCTAGCAAAGACACATCTCCCCTAATAAATATGGTACAGCACTACGGCTATGACTTACCTCCATGTTTTAACCTCATGGTTCATCCTGAGAAAGTACAAATACATAGACAGGACTATCTTCTTGTCATGTACTCTCAATTATGCACATCACCAATATCTTACCAGAAAACCTCTGCAATGGAAAATATGTTAAGTTGGCACGCAAAGTCTGCTGCCAATTTAGCCACTCTCCGTGAAGGATAAAAAAAAATGTATAAGGTACTGCAGGCCAGCAGTTTGCCAAAATATCAGTTGAAACAGCAGATTTCAAGTAATTAAATCTCAGCTTATGCTATACTCCAGAGATTCATGAAATAGCAAAATGGTATGCATCAGTATGTAGGCAAAGTAAGAAAGACAGATGTTGTAGTGACTTCCTCTCATTGGAAACCGGTCCACTACAGTAATAGTGACATTAAAGTGGCTCTAAAGCTTTACTTTGGACTCCAAAATAACTGAAATGACAGAATAATATTTATGATGGTAATATTATCTGATACATATTTTGCCAGAAGAGGGAATGGGCATCACTTGATGATTACCTGCTCTGTTCAATCCCGCTGAGGCACTTGGCATTGGCCACTATTGGAAGATAGGATGCTGGGCTAGATGGACCTTTGGTCTGACCCAGTATGGCTGTTCTTATGTTACATGTTTCAAAGAGAAACTTAATGTCATAATTCCAGTGATATCAGACATTTGTCACTGGAAACAATTTCATGGAAACCAAATAATATTGATCAAATCACTTTCTTGTACAACCAAATGTTTCCTAAGCATCCCTAAAAGTGGGGCATTGATATTCTGATCCAAAAATTCATATGTTATCTCAAACAGCCAAAGGGAAGTAGCTGCAATAATGAGAGAGTTCAAGCAACATCAGAAATGGGTGGCTCCTCTGTTCCCACTAATGTAAGCAAGAAAAAGCGATGTAAAATTAACACGATTTGAAACTTGTAGTATCTGCAAGAATTGGAGGAGTTGCAGTAAAAATGTGGATTACTTTGGAATGGTTCATATTACATTTTCCAATAATTACTTGGGCAAATTTTTAAACACTGATTTTTGAACTGAATTAAACCTTCATAAAGTACTGTGTAGGAAAAAAAAACCTGAACTGCCACATCTGTCCACAATTTAATGGAATAAAGCAGTTAGTGCTCTTTATTGAGAACTGTTTATAACATCTTGTCAATCACCTCTCTAAATGTTATTGCATTTTAAATGAACTTTCCATGTCTCCTGCTTTTTGTTCTTCCTTCTCTCACCCCCCGCCCCACATTCTCTCTCCCCCGCCCCACCTTACTTCATGGCACATTTCTCTTTGTGTTCTCTGTCTCTTCCCCTATATATAAAACGTTTTCTGTACTTTTATTTTTCTAACTTATCCTATCAGCTACCCTCTCTCTCTCTCTCCCATGTGCTCTCTTAGGTCCA
The DNA here is from genome assembly GCF_027887155.1 of Malaclemys terrapin pileata. Classification (NCBI taxonomy): domain Eukaryota; kingdom Metazoa; phylum Chordata; order Testudines; family Emydidae; genus Malaclemys; species Malaclemys terrapin. Next base: position 71,527,712 of record NC_071512.1, read on the forward strand.
CATAACCCCAAATCAACATTTCCATCTCAACTCCACTACACAGAGGACTGTCTGATAAATTCACAACAGTTTCCAAAACTCTGTCTGGGTTTTGAAAGGGGGAAGGAGCATTCTACTATTTTCTGTAGTGCACTCCCACTCTACAGCATCTTCACTGCTGCAAGGAGGGTGTTGGGGTTTTCCTCTGCTCTACCCTTCCATCAGCCTCCTAGCTGCTGTGAGCTGTGTGCGCGTGTGTCTGCATTTCTGCACCTCCCAGCAGCTTTCTGACTGATGCAAGAAGATGCGTGTCTCTGCTAGTCTAATGCCAGTTCTTATTTTAAAATTATCCTCTCCATTTCCTCTACTGCTGCTCAGAACTCCCCGCCCTCCGCCAAGCAGTAACAGAGATGACCTGCAGCTGTTACCCCAAAATCTCTGTGTGGAATAATAAGGAGATGACATATACAACAGGTTTGACTCCTACCAGCATCTATCAACTGGGAGAATTAGAAATCTATGTGCTTCCCACCCGTGTTGCATTGAAATAAAGGATAGAGAGAATATAACATTAAACAGAAAGAAGATTTATTAAGGGATAGATACAACCGGGGAAGACTTAATATGGGGAACACTACAAATACCCACTAATAGATTCCAGCAAGGGGCATAAAGCCCAGACCCTTAAACTGTCCCTTGGTTAAACTATTAAGTGCCTGAAAAATAATTACTGTCTCTCTTCTACTGCAGATGGATGTCACCAACAACTGATGGTCCATCTCAGGATCTCTAGAACATTGGAGGATTTGGCTCTCTACCGCCAAAGCAGGAGATCAACAGATCTGGGCTGATAGCAAAGCCTTTTCTGGGTCCCTTGGTGGAACACAGGTATCAGGTAAGTATCAGAGTCCTTGGCAGAGTGTTAGTAGCTGAAATCTTGATCCGATGGTCTTGATCCAATGCCGCACAAAGAAACTGGATGTGGCTGCCTTAATGGTGGACAGCAGCAGCGTCACCACTGACAGTCCCTTATATGCTCTCTGTGGCGCCAATTCCTGTGGCACACACTGACAGGCACACACTGACAGGCACTGCCCCCAACCGGTTCCAGCCAGTTTTCAGTCCCTCAAGTTCTGATGGAAAACAGAGTTTTGGTGGGAAAATGCCATGAAGAAAGGGTACCAAGATGGAGTTCAAACCCTTCCTATCATATGCATCATCTTGAATTTTTAAACTCCATTTTGAATTGCAGCAACATTCATTACAATACATAACAGAATATAACCATGTACCAAAAACACCTTACACTGCCCTTAAAGTTCTAAACAGCATCAGTTAAAACTGAGAAGACTTGAGTCAGTTTACCTCTACTAAGAGTGATGAAAATTCTGAGCAACAGCAGAGGCACAGAAACTACCTGCTGACTTGGGAAGGTGACATTGCATTTGGGAAGTTTTCTTCACACCATGAAGAGTAGAAATTTAGCTTAAAAAAAAAAACTTGTGAAAATTCAAATTCTGTAGAAGCTGATGGCACTTGCCCTGAAAGATTCCGACTCAGCAAAGCAGATTATAAGGTCTTATTAGCTTTCTCATTTTCCTTTAATAATCTATCACTACTGCTAATACTAGGTTAGCTCCCTTTAAGAACAAAATTGGGAGCATTAGTATTAGTGACATGCTAGTGCTGTGAGAGCCTTTTCTATAACAGAGCTCCTGCAGATGCTTCCAGAACTCCACCACTGATAGCAATAGTGGGAAATTTAAGGTGAAAAGGCTAGCCACTGAGACAACAGAGATCAGATGCAAGAAAGTACTGAGAGGCTCCCAAGTGGAAGTATTCTGAGTATGAATCCCAATCTAGACTTTCACAAAGTCTGGGCATGGAGAGATCCAGAATTGTGGCTCGGGACCATCTGTATAAAATGTGTAGACAACAGGACCAGACATTCCTTTTCCACTATTATTGCCAAAAAAATAAATGTTGGTTTTATAGAGTAGGGATGATTTTTTGTATTCAGCTTAAGTGTTGGAATATGAAGCACTTATTTTGTATATCCTACATGGAATTTTTGCATGATATGACAATGACTTAGTAACTTTATAATAAACTCTAACAGATCTGAGCTTTACAGATGCCTAAACTTTTATTTTTCATTCCCTGTTTGCATTTGGATGGACACAATTTATTTTAAGCAGCTGAGGTTTCAATGAAAAATTCAGCAGAGTGAAAATTTTCTTGTAGTGGTGAGGTCTTAGTGCCATTTTCTCTGCACTTATTCATGAAAAATAAGGATTTTCTTTTTAAAAAGATCAGTATCTTATTCAATGTCGTCTATACAGGGTGTAATTTTTCACTAAATCTTGTACTTTAGATTACAAATTTTTGCAATAAATTAAACTGACTTTATCTAAGTAACAATTGTGTTTGGTGTCATCAGTGGAAACACTGAATAACCAAAGATACTTGAATTTTGGATTCTCCTGTTGATACTATTGCTACTTTGTAATGAGTCTCCAATTACTTTTAGTACCTTTGTGTGTTATGTTCTTTGCATATACAGATTTGGTTCAAATTTCCATATTAATGTAGTCCAGAACAGTAGACATGGGTCTTTGAAAGGTTTTCTTTCATGAGGCCCTGGAAGATCTGCTATAGAACAAGCAAGACCCAAGACCCAAGTTTAGTGAGGTTAAGCACATGTGCTTAAAGTTACTCATGTGCTTATCTTGCTATTCAGAACCTCAGTACCCTGCTACTTCTCTGAGGAAAGTCAGAAAAGTTGTTATAAAATTTATTTTTAAACCAGAATGAATATGCATCTGAGTATTATTATAGTCAACATTGGTTCTGATGAGGGATGTTTTATAATTCCAAGACTGCCTCTGATATTTCACTCTAGATCAAGTATCTATCACTGTGGTTGTACTGTCTGAGGAACACCATCTGGAGTACATAGTCTGCAATGGTAGTCTTAACTGAAGCAATTTTACCTACTTCACAGGGATGTTATGAGTGATGAATTATAGTAGAAATGTGGGTTGCTTGAGTATACAGTATATATAGGCTCCCTCATGAGATGTATAAAGCATTTGGGAGTTTCTCAGATGAGAGGTGCTATGACAGGGCAAAGTAATGGCTGTATGTCCACATTGCCTTTGTCTTCTCATCTTTCCCCCTTTCTCTCATTTTCCCTTCATCTCTCAATTTCTGTATAACAATAATTTACAAAACCCATGAGAAGTCTGTGTATACTGCATAAGCAAACTAAAGCACTATTATAAATACAGAGTTCACTGTGAACGGGCGTTTGCTAACACTAAAACAAACACACTGGGGCCTTCAAACAAAGTAACTGGAAAGCATAAAGTATTTAAAACCCAGCTACTTACAGATTAATTGCCAACGCCTATAAATTACACATAAGGAAAAAGGGTAAAATGAGGCTATACAAAATCATTTGAATTGTTTATAACTTGTATGAAAGAGATTTCCTATAAACCAGATTGAAAGTGACAAAAGCATGAATATGTAACTGGAGTCAGATTTAACCATTTGATATCAATAGATTACGTTTCACTTATTTGAGAAAACCTAGGAGCACTGATGCCTAATGGAAAATGTCTAAGGGGGGTGGGGGGGGGGGGGGCGTGTAGATTGTTGACAAACCTAAAGAAGGTAAAACTGAAATATCCCATAATTGATCCACATGGGAGGAAAGTAAAAGATGCAGCATGTGCAGATATGTATTCAGGGATTCTAGTAAAATGATTAAAAGCCACAGGAAATAAATCACAGAATAAAAATATGGTAGAGAACATCTGGTAAATCTAAGATATCATCCATGTCTCAATTTTTTCTCCCAGCAGTTATCTATGGAGCAAAGGGCAGGCTGCCTATAAAGATAAGTGAACAAAAGCTATCAAATGCACAAAGAAACATGAATGCTCCCTGTCCATTATTTCAAGGAGAGACAAGACAAAAGGATTTATATAATCAAAATGAATCACAGATGTTGAGATTATAAGAGCTAATTTACATTGGGTAAAATATCAGACTAGAAAACCAGACTCTTAATAGATAATGATGACTGCTATTCAGTGAATAGGCTTTATGAGGAGGGGCTGGAAGAGAAGAATATGAAAATGCTAAAGAGAGGGAGGATGCTAAGTACATTATTGCTCATATCAGTGTGAAATAGTTTATGACTATTGTGCAAGACAATGAGAGGCAAGAAATTCCAAAGGCATTTGTCCAGTGTTAAGCAGGCTATCATTCCTAAATATATTTTTTTTAAATTAAGGGCTCAATTCTCCCTAGCGTCTAAGGTGTCAGTTACAGCTCTCTGATTCAGCACCAGCCCAACCCCAAAATTAATTAGAGCAGTTGAAGAGTCCCTAAGGGACCTTTATGCCAGAAGAGAATTAGTATACCAGCCTATCCCCACCTTGCCGAATCCCTGAGCTGTACCAGAGAAGCCAGACTGAAATTCTAACTTAATTTAAGTTAATTTTCCAAAGGCTTTCACCTTTTTTTATAAATCATGCAACACATGTTTTCTTAATTATTTTTCTCTGATTCCTGTTAGATGTCTTCATTCTCTGAAATCTCTGAGATCATGAAAGGGAAGCTACTATAAGTTCTCAAAGCTTCTTTTTGGCAATAAAACACAAGACATATTTATAAACAACTCCTTAGCTGAAGCAGTAATTTCCCCAAGATATACAATTTCACCATATAATTCTTACACGCACAAAAATCCCTATGCTGACAAGACATGATGAAAAGGAGAAAACATAGCTAGGATTATCAGATGTTGGCTCCATTTGTCTAAGATACTATGGTTCAGAATAGCCTGTATTTTGAGGATGGCTATCTGATTCTGAGTGACTGTTTCTGAGCTTCAAATGTATACTGAAGTTTAATAGATATTGATTGTCTACAAAAAAAGAGCCTCTCCTAATAATGTTATCCACATTTTTGGAGGGTAAATATGCAAGGTTCTGTAGGTCTAGTCAAAGAATTTAAAACCCTGGCCAATTATTTTCCTGCATTATTTTTATTTCATTTTAGTATTTGTGTTTTTTTTATCCTCGCCACAGTTGTTCATTACATGGTGCAATTTAGCATGTCTAAGATTCAGACTTCAAACAAGGCAGCTCAACTGAACTTGAAGAGAAAAGAGAAGTGGTTTCCGTGGCAATGGTAACCACGTGAAACAGCTACTAGATCATTGCTCAGGCTCTCCTTTCCTTTAGCATTGAACAAACATTACCGAGACCTGATTCAGTGATGCCTTAATTATCATCTAAGCAGTCATTTTTACATATGCATTTTTATTCTTTACAAAAAAATTCCTTTCACTTTTGACTTGCTAATATGTGATTATACTTAGCCTGAAAGCATAATACACCTGCTGCAAACATAACAATTTAATGATTCATTTCTTTGCTTCTTTGTATGAATAACCTCTCAAAAAACATGTGACCATTCAAACAAGCGCATTAAAAACCCTGAGGAAACAATAGTGACCATCCACTAGAAGCTGTGCAAAGCATTTCAACTTGAACATAAAATACAGTCACTCAAAACAAACTTGGTTGAAGTTTCATCTGGGTTTGTGAACAAGCAAGAATTTGATTGAATTTTGTCAAAGCTGCATGTGAATGTTTTTGCTGGATATTTGTAAACATTTTAAGGCTGCCTCTTGACTAGTGTATTTCAGAGTCAAAGCTGGGAAAGGTCATGTTGTATTTTCTAATATAGCAACTGTCTGATTGACCAAGGCAAACTTGTGCAAATATGCATGAACTTCAACCTTGCCTATGGGTTCACAATATGTTTAACAATGGGAAAACCAGAATCATTAGGAGTCAAACATCTCCAATTTCAGGTCCTGTGAACCTATGTATGCAACTTCTGAGCACAAGAAAATATTTTCAAACATTTATTAAACCAAACTTGGAAGGGTTTAAACTCAAGGTGTACACTGCTTGCCTTTCTCTTTTAAACACTATATTCAGACAATTTAAATATTTTTCTTTTGCTTCTTTTCATACAGCCAACCTCCTGGAATTCAAAATTTACATTTACTTAGTGCCCGAATCCTATTCAGAAGCAGCACATGAAAATTATTTATTACATCGGTTTGGAATTAAATTTAACGTATTCAAAGAAGGCCTCCAATTTTCTATGTGGCAGATTGTTCTATAATTAACCAAAGCTTGTGTTAGTTGATAATATAAAGTTAATATACAGTGATCATACCATGTACTAATAAAAATACACCATAGTTCATAATATCCTAAATACATCCATGTTAACATTTAATATTTATAAAGTAAGTCATATATATGCAGAAAATATTCATTACACAAGAGATATATAACTTGTCCCCAAAAAGCTTACAATCCAATTCAGACAGACAAATATAATCTAATTCAGATAAAACAGGATAGGAATTCTACCACAGTAAGATGAGGGGATAAGGCCAGCATAAAAATCAGTTTTGGAAGGCTACAGGAAAGAAGTAGGCTTGTGTAATATTCCGTGGAACTCAGTGGATATACTGACCAATTCCCAGTGGATCCGTGGTCATTGAAAGAGTTGTTTATAACAACTAAATAGAAGTGGAGTATTTCTATTGTATATACTCATCTCTATTTGTGTCTATCTAATGCTTTATAGTCAAATTTTCGGAGTGAAATCCTGGCCCATTAAAGTCATTGGGCGTTTTACTACTGAATTTGGTGGAGCTAGGATTTCACTCTCCCTATGTAGAAAGTTAATACAAAATACTCATTAAAACTAACACCTAAATAATAGAGAATCTATTCTCTCATCATATGACATAACCTGAAATATTGCAACAAACATAAAGCATGCACAGGAGGATTTTAAGGGGTGAAATGAAAGTTCTGTGTCCACAGTCACATTCTAAGGTGTGTATACAGGACAGAATACTATGCACGCTACTTGTTTTTAGCACTGGCTTTTGAAACACTTAAAGCAGGCATATCTATTAAGATGCTAAAAAGAGTACCATTACCCAAGGGCCGTGAGAAACAATAGTACAACAAAGCTACTGAAATTTGTTTACTATAAGTTAAAGAGGTGAATCATCTAGTAGTATCCGATAAAAGCCGCTAGCAGCAGAGATGATCAGTTTCTGTATTACTCCGAGAGTATTGGCTTGTACAGATCTCAGAGTTCAAAGGATTTTGCTTTCCCAATAGACATGTTAGGTATTGCCATATGAGATTTAATACCTCCAAATGGGAAAGCTAACACATCACTGCTATGTATAAGTATGTCCTGGCTGATTATTGTTGATTGTTCCACTAGAAGTAGAAGTAACACAACAGCTCCATTTCAAGAAAGAAAAGTAAGTGAAAAATTTACTCACAGAATCCTCAAAAGTTATATTTCTAGCAGTGACATCAATTGATCAGCCAGTTTTGAATTGTACAAGCACTTTGATAAAAATGACATTTTGTCACCACATTACTCTGTGAATAGCATTGAAATATGGATGTCCTAGAATGGAGAATAACAACATAGCTACTTTGAATATGAGGTCATTTAGGTGGGTCAGTTATTGGCATTTTAGTTCATTTGCAATTGATATGCTTAAAATGTGAATTCCTTCCCCCAGTCTTGTCACCCTTTATGGGAAAACGGAAGTAAAAATGGTAATCCCTAAAAGAACAGTATTCATAGTATTATTTGATCATCATTATTAGGAAGTACATGGGTATTTTGGCACTCATTGCATGCAATCTGCCAGAGAATTTGAGAGCCTTAAATTAATTGCTAGCTCTATAATTTCATATTGAAATTCTGTATCATCAGATATTGCACACATCTGGCTGAATTGTAAGAAAAATAGTAGTTGACTTTAATCATTTTTATAAGTCTTATTTTAAAGGGGAGTCCTGTACAATATATATTGCTACATATGTTACAAACCTTTAAAGAGGGCCAATTCTCTTTGTAACTGTTCATAACCTAAAATCAAACACCCACAAAGCAAGAACTATTTCTTCAGATAGCAATGGGCAGATCAATGCAGATAGTTTCCTGGAATACAAGAATCTGCACAACCACATTAAGGATCAGCATAAAGTTAAGGTGTTTTTAAGGCAGTATGCAAATGTTAAATATTTCTATTTTGCATATGCGATTAGGGTGACCAGGCAGCAAGTGTGAAAAATTGGGACGGGGGTGGGAGGGTATATAGGAGCCTATATAAGAAGAAGACCCAAAATTGGGACCGTCCCTATAAAATCAGGACATCTAGTCACCCTATCCGCGATGCTATATAAAAAGTATGGAAGGGGATTAGAACTTCCTTTTGCTCAGAAGAAAATGTTGGCACAAATGAAGGAGAACAGCCATCTGGCCTCCAAATACACTCACCCAGCTCTCTTCCTACTTCCATGGTGAAATCTTGGTTCCATGGAAGACAAGGAGAGCTTTGTCATTCACTTCAATGGAACTAAGATTTCACTCTGGTATATTTCTTTCCTTCTTCTATTCACTGGTTCTACCTTCTAGGGAATCAGGTTCTTGCTGATAATTGTCATGTTGTGATGCAGGCCGGAGCAAGCAGCACAGAGAGGCTCATGTGCTTACAACAGAGAAGTGCTTTATTAGAAACTACTGGAAAGTAACAGAGAGAGTCAACAATGCTTCCAGGCATACTGAATCTCACAACACTAGCTCTAAGTGCTTTCAGCAAATCTCCCCTATTTCAGCTTCTAACACTTAGTCATACTAAAAGTCCAATGAGACCTAAACTTTAACAGAAGGACAGGGTAGACTACCTGAACCTCCAAATCAGCCAAGTGAGTTATTTTGTCTTGTATTACTAGAAAGCCAGCTTAATATATGTGCTTCTCTCTTCTCTTTGACTTTAGGCTTGCCCTTTTTCTTCACATTGACCTTATGACATTTGGCCTCTCTCTTTTTTTTGGTTTTAGGTTTTATCTTTTCCCTTTCAGTTCTAATCTGTGCCCTCCCCCCCCCCCCCCCGTTTTTTTTTTTTTGGCTTCCTTTACCTTCGCTTCCTCTAGCTGAAGGAACAATTCACAATTCCTAGTTTATTTACCAGTGTCACCAGGCAGAGCATCTTCTTCCATCGGGTCCATCATAAGATTTGTCAGCGGAAACTCTAAAGCTCTCTTGATGGGCTGGCCCAGGCACCATATTAGCCAGGGTTTTTTGGAAAAAGGAAGTTCATGGGTATTGACTTTTATAACAGCAGTCTGCAAGCTCTCCAGTGAGGTGAACTTATTTAAACCCCAAAAGGACCAAAATATTTGGTGGAAAACTTCAATTTTCTCACCCAAGGAGCTGACTTCTCAACTTTCCTCTGCTACAAATTCCATGCGCTTTGACACTTTCAGAGCCAATTTGTGTATCTATGTGTATTTATCTGCTGATCTGTTATATTTGCTGTTGAATCTGCTATTGAGCTGTGATTACAAGTTTCCATAAATTTCTCCTTGCTACCGTAGGGTAGCAGAAGAAGTGGCACTTCTTTCTAAGCACTGTCTCACTCATATCTTAGTAGTGCCATTAGTAGTTTCTATTGCTATGGCCATCTCCTCTTACTCTGGGTCTTTTTTTTACCACCTTCACCTCCTTCTGCATTGAAATCTGCATGATGCCAGTTAGTATCCACTTCATGACATTTGTAGCATTCTGTTTCTCAAGCTGGGTACATTTTCCAGGAGTGCTGGGATTTTCTACCACATCTTCACACACTTAGTTTTCTCTTCTTTGTTACTTATTTCCACACACTGTTTGTGTTGACCAGGTTTTTTTTCGTTGTGTTTCTCAGTAAGCTTTTCTATTGCGCCTCACTACTCTGAAATCTGAATCTTCATATCCTGCCTGCAGTATTTTATAGACATTCCTCAAGCTTCTGTGTTCATAAAGTCACAGATTTTAAGGCCACAAGCGGCCACCAGATTATCTAGTCTGACCTCCTGTGTATCACAGACCACTACCCAGCACTCGCACACTAAACCCAACCAAAATTAGACCAAAGTATTAACAGCCCACAGGCTGTTTAGACAATGTGCCACAGGCAGAGAATGGGAGGAATTGAGGTACACCAGTGCTAATAATTGTCATAATTATTCCTCCCACAATAGCAGGGAAATGATTGAAATATACCCAGGCAATCCTGGCAAGTGACCCATACACTGCAGAGGAAGGTGTAAACCCCCACCAACTTCCCAGCCAATCTGACCTGGGGGAAATTCCTTCCCAGCCCCACAAATGGTGAATATTTACACCCTGAACAAAAACCAGTCAGCCAAGCACCAGAGAGAGAGAATGCTCAGAGTCCTGATCTACCCCATCCAGTGTCCCATCTCTAGCTGTGGCCATCCCAGATGCTTCAGAGGAAGGAGATTTGGGGGGAAGACACTAGTGGGGAAGGATGGAGGGTGAGGGGAAATCCTTTCCTGACCCCTGCAGGTGAACATGAGGTTTTAGGAACAAAATACAAACTGGAAGTGAGCCCCATGGCTGCTGTGTCCTATCCCCTATCATCACATAATTAGAACTTGTACGCTTTTCAAAAAATTGACCAAAAACCAACTTTTTAAATGAAAATCAATCACCAACCCTGCCTCAATGTTAAAAGTGTTTTCACTTTTTTATACACATCATTCTGATGAGGAGTTAGACCGGAGGTCATGAGTATGATGTTCACCTCATTTGCCATGATGTATATGAGGGAATTTACTTTTAGGGTGCATGCAGCATGACACTGCACAGAATGAGGCCCAAATGGAATAAACCAATGACTTTATCAGCAATGTGAGAACTTTTTGGAGGAATAATGGGAAATATGAACTCCACTGTGCTGGTTTTGAGTTGGGGAGGGTGGACTTTGGTTCTTTTACAAACACTGTTTTATTGTTCTTCCTCTAATTGCTCCTACAGAAATGGCCTCCTTCCTTTGTGTCACTGTGGGCTCATGGACTCCTTGCTGAAGCTGCTGTGTTTTGGGCCTGCTGCCCAGTTTTTCAGCAAAGCCTCCTCTTCACTTTCCTCTCTGAAGAATGGAGTTTATTGTTCTCTGCCCTGCTTTTTCCTTTGTCTTTCCTGCTACCACAGCCCTTCTAAGAGCATTTAGCACTCTCATTTTCTCTTTCAGCTTTGTCCAGGCAGCACAGCCTGTTCTGGGGGCATGCTCCTGAGTTAGGAAAAGCCCTCCCTTCACTGCCGAGGAGTTTTATTTACTCTCTTCTCTTTTATTCTTTTCCTTGTGTGTCTGGAGGTGGAATCCAGCCAGTTCTGATGCTGTGGACCTTGTTTTTTCCCTTCAGATCTTGATTTCAATGATGTTAGTTCTCATTGGAGGAAATCAGGGGAGATTCAGGCCCCAGGTGGTGTTATGGTGCAGGCAGGAGCAGAGAGGCATAAGTGTTTACAACAGAGGTACAGTAAATGCTTACCTGGAAGTGACAATGGAGAATCAACACTACATTCCAGGTATACTGAGACCTGCTGTATTAGCTTTTAAATACTCCCCACGACAGTAATTAGGGGTGAGAGCAGGAGTTTGGGGAAAATGTTGGTAAGCCTAATTTGTGGCAATAGTTGTAGGGGTTCTGGCTGGGGCAGAATATTAACCTCCAGTGCACCACAATCTGTCTAACATTCATCTCTTCTATTACACTCCTTCTGAATTTTGCAGCACCAAATGCATTGTAAAGTAATCATATAATACGTGCAAATTTTTATAAGCTGTCTGTCTCAATTGATCCAAAGGGACAAGAACACCATATTCAATAAGTGTTGGAGTTTGGGGTTATGCAATCTAAGTTTCTGTAACAGCAATATCCTAGGTGTTTCATTATTGTTGTTCTTGCTACTGAGAGACAAAACTATATTCTTATAAAACCTGGCTTGCAAGCAGATTATTTTCAAATTGCAGAAATGTGCCCTGCTATATCATTTCACATACAATTAGATGAGTAACAAAAAGTTTGATATGTAACCTAATGCATCACTGTGGAAGAGCATCTACCAGAGCAAAATATTAACAATAAAAACACCATTTACAAAATTTCATTTTTTTCCTCCTCTATTTACTTTCTCCTCATGTTCTCTATTTGCTTTTTATTCTCCTTTCTTTTCCCACTGCACCCACACCTACAATTGTTGCAAAACCAGGCACCATCTGTAGAAAGGTGGCTGACCAGAATCAAAGAATTCAGGATGAAAGACAGATACCCAGGGTAGTTAGGTGAAAGCATGAAATACAATCACTGAAGACACTAGGACACGATGCTCCAAATATAAATCCATAGAAAACAACAAGAAATTAAATCTGAGGGTTCTGAGATTCCCGGTAGGAATCAAAATGACATGCATATTTCTGCTAAGAAGATTTGGGATTGACCCCAAATAAAATCTGTTGACTTCACTAGATGTATGAAATGTATGCTAACACTTTAGATTAAAAGCTAACAAAGAGGTGGCATAGGCTCTGAAGTGCATGATATATCCACCATGAATATTTATATCATTGATATCTGGTTAATGGCTAGATAACATGTCTACAATGAAGACAATTAGAGACCCAATCCTGCAATGTTTAACTCACTATTTACAAGCATAAAGGCAGTGTTGTCAGATGCTACCGGTAGGGTGCTCTGCTTTCTCCAATGCTGATATCACTCGGCTGCGTGCGTGTGTTCCCTCTGTGTGTTGTCCCAGCTCTGAGCAGATACCTGACCCAGGAAACCCGATGAGAACCCCCAATAACCACAGAGTCTAGTAAGATGCAAAGTCACGTCAACTAGGTTTATTGCGACCTTGAACACAATTGCAGTTCCCCGTAGCTTACTTAGTCTACCGGGCATACTACTAATAGGTGCCTCTTGGCAATGGACCTGGCTAAGTTAGTGACGGGACTTTCCACTACTCCCTCGGCCGGACAAAGATATCCACTCAGAGATGCATTCTTATACACAGATACAAACAAGTTACACATCACACCTGACGTATTGAGGTGCAACCCCTCTACGCAGCAAGGTACAACCCCTTTACGTAGTAAGGTGCCACCTCTCACCTTGTACATGTTGGTTTGAACAAAACAACTCTATCCATCATATTACCCTTTTGGCCCTGTCTTTGGGATGGGTCAGCTTGTTCCTTGAGTGTGGAATGTACAAGTATGCAAATGTTCTGATATCTGGTGTCCAGTACCTTTTAGGTATGTCTCTTTTTGCAGCATCAGCCCTTTCCTTGCCAGCTTCTGTGAGCAGGGCCTGCCTCTGGCTCACAGCTTAACTTTGCTTTATGTTAGCAAAGTCTTGACCATTACTTTAGTTCAGGCCTTAGGCCTCATACCAGGCCTCTGATACAAGGGTTTATGTCTCAGGGCCTCCTCTTACTACAGGCAGGAAGCTCAGAAACACAGCACTAAGAAAGTAATTTTTTTAAGGGCTAAAGGCATGTTTATTTACAGAATTGGCCAGAGCTATTTGCCTACATACATATGATAGAAATAGCTGCAGTGAGGAGGGTGATAGATTCCATTCTATAGGCTGACAAACAGAGTCCAAATCAATGTATTTTTTTAAATGTTCAGGACGCAGCACACAGTATGCAGAGAACATTATAAATTGCAAACATCCTGCCCAGAACATAACTTGTGTTCTACTTTCAGATTGATTTGCATTTACTAATTTTCATGCAGATCATCCCATGGAACTAGAGGTATCTAAATAATTCATGTAAATGAAATATGGATTCTATTACAAATCAGAGAAATTGCCAAATATAATCAACAGACATTTTTTGGAGTTTTACAGCAGTGTGTCAGAGATAGCGGAGGAGTGTCTTTCAGATGATCATGGTGTGTCTAATCCACCAGAGAATGTGCAAGTTATAGAAAATGCTAACTAAACTTTGTAAAATATATATAGAAATATTGTCAAAAATTGTTAGTGATTTTTTCATTGAAATATGAATTTTTCAGAAAAAAATTGTCCATTCCATAACCTGGTTGAAAAATAGTGAACAATTTTCTTGAAAGTTATCCTCCCGGATTGCATAATTTGAAAACTTTCAATAATTTCTTACCAATTTATCCAAGAATTCATAAATTCATTGAATTTAGATTTATGAGGAGGATTATATCACATGGACACTACTCTCTTCATGCTGAAGAAGTATAAAGAAAGTATTAACTAAGCAAACCAGTAAATCAAAGCAATAGAAAAGCTCCTTTCCACCACCACAACTGCTCACTCATCCATACTCACACAACCTTTAGCTATATGCCCCCAACCTTCCCCAAAATCCAATTTTTCAATTTTCTGACCAAAATTTCAGGGGTGCAGATAAGCACCAAACAATTTGTGGAAAAATTATGCAGATTCTCTGAACCTAATAAATTCAGCTGCAAATCTTCTGACTGTACATCAACATGTCTTAGGGCCTTGGCCGGTAGTAAGAAGTGAACAAAAATGGAATAAAATCCTCAAGACTCCTATTGAATTCAATGGGAATTTCCCCTGAATAAAAAGCCAAGCTTTGGACAATTAAAAGAAGGTTAATTAAACTTTTTCTGCCTTCTTAATGGTTTGTTTTTACCTCAAGAAAAAGAATTAGAGCAGAGCACAAAAGGTATTTGTGTGACCATAGATGCAGATGGGCACCTAATGGGATTTTCAGAAGTGCCTATGTGCCTAACTCCCATTGATATAAATGGGAATTAGGCACCTAGACAGTTGTGAAAATCCAACTTATCTTCTTTACTCACCTAATACCTTTGAAGGTCTAACCCCTAGGTGGACTCTTTTTATCCAATCCTCTTTTGCCCATTCCCAGTAGATGTGGCAATTTATTATAAAAGGGATAATATAAATCACCATTTCTTCTAATAATTTTGAAATTCATATATTATAGTCATCTCAGATGGGAAGCAGTTCCCTTGCTTTGCACTGTAAAAGGCAATGACAATATGACTCATTCTGCATTTGTGAGTTAATATCACACCATGCATTTGGTTTTCACACTAAAAGCTTTGTAGGTAATGAGATAGGAAAGTCAGTGGTTACAAGCATTTATGCCTAGAATGGTATAAAGAGGTTTTTTTTGTTTTGTTTAATGGAGATATCCCATCTCCTAGAACTGAAAGGGACCCTGAAAGGTCATTGAGGCCAGCCCCCTGCCTTCACTAGCAGGACCAAGTACTGATTTTGCCCCAGATCCCCAAGTGGCCCCCTCAAGGATTGAACTCACAACCCTGGGTTTAGCAGGCCAATGATCAAACCACTGAGCTATCCCTCCCCCCTGTTTACTGTGCTGGAGAACATACGACTTTATGGTATGAAAAATAAACAATAAAAATGAAAAGCACTTTAAAGCTGAGGCAGCGAACTGAACAAGTGAACTCAAACTTGTGGGTTTCTTTTTAAACACACTTGTTTACATTCTTCCCACACCCATCCACCCCACAAAAACACTAATGAGTGTTTTTGGAAATCACTAAGGTCTTTCCATGTTTTGACTGGAATTGAAATTGATGTGGCTCATAGCTTTTGCACACTTATCTTATTTAAAAACAAACTATGTAGTCTCTAAATTGTAAACTAAGCTAATAAGAATAATGAGTTAATGAACTTTTCAACAAAAACTGCAATTATAAAATTTCAAAGATTTTGTTTTAGTTGTTCTAGTATTTGTTCTTTTCATTTGTCCTCATATTCATGGAGGAGCCCAACAAATGCATTTCCCATCTGCTAGGTACTGTTTGATCTTTTGGAACTGTACTTATTTGATTGTCTGTTATCAGCTTTTTTTTTTCCTTTGGGACCACTACCTTTGTATGTGCTCAACCACTCCAGACTACTGTATACCTTTCAAGAGTCTGATTTGTCTTGTGTACTCCAAAGTTTCACCACTTAAAAACTTACAAAATCAATCATAAAAATACAAAAGTGTCACAGCACACTATTACTGAAAAATTGCTTATGTTTAATTTTTACCATATAATTATAAAATAAATCAACTGGAATATAAATACTGTACTTATATTTCACTGTATAGTACATAGAGCAGTATAAACAAATCATTGTCTATGAAATTTTAGTTTGTACTGACTTCGCTAGTGCTTTTTATCTAGTCTGTTTAAAAACTAGGCAAATATCTAGATGAGTTGATGTAGACCTCTGAGTACCCCCAGCTGTTCATGTGCCCCTGGTTGAGAACCACTATGCTATAGGCAGGTGCCATTACCTAGTCATTGCTAATAAAACCCTCTCTCTGATAGCACTAACACCTCCATTGCTGGGTTTCATTTTAGTTTCCTGCTGCCAGTTAAATTAATAGCAGTTAAGAAAATCTCTTAAAGGCATTAAAAAAAAAAAAAAAAAAAAAAAAAACCTTTAATTTTGGCTCATATTTTTCTTGCTCTTTGGGTTGCCATTTATTCTCTGATCTAAGAGTTGCTCCTGTTTTTATGAAAGGCAATTGAGCATTTTTAAATAAACATTTACACATACACTTTAGTAGAAGTCAAAGGTGCTTGAAACCTCCCAGGATCAGGCCCTTGTAAGCATGAATACCCTGACTCCCTGCTGATTTTGTCCTTTTGTATTTGGAAATCACTAAGGTCTTTCCATGTTTTGACTGGAATTGAAATTGATGTGGCTCTTTTTGGTTCCCAACAAAATAAACTCTTTCACCTTACATATAGCAATCTGTCATGTCAAAAGCACTGTTGCACACAAGTATCATCAATTGATGTCACCAGAACTCCAGGAACAGCATTTGTTAGTTAACTACAGCTGCAGAGTCAACAAAAGGAACACAACACATTTTTATCTATCTCAACAATGTACCAAATCTGTACAAGTTTTCTTGCTCTTCTGAAATAAAATGAGTATGGGTCTATTTATACCAAAATTATTGTAAATTTTACAAGGTCTCTGATGTTGCACCCACATTATTTCCGAGGCTCACTGGCCAGTCACACAGTATAGGAAACAAACAAGAAATCATTTTAAAAATGCAAGTTCTGGAGAAGAGGAGATAATATGACAGGGTCTCACAGAAGAGAAAACAAACAGAGAAGAAGAGACATGTGGCTTGATATTATTTATTTATATTGTAGTAGCACATACTACAAAGAGAACCCAAAGAGAACAAGGTCCAACTGTACAAGTTTAGGCACATAATACAAAGTTAGCTCCTGCCCCGAGGAGCTTACAATCTAAGTAGTGTCAGTGATCAATTCATAGCTTTTGCACACTTATCTTATTTAAAAACAAACTATGTAGTCTCTAAATTGTAAACTAAGCTAATAAGAATAATAATATGCAACCCTGAGGCAGATTTTCTAACATGCTACTACTGAAGTTGATGGGAGTTTTACTACTGACTTCAGCAGAAATAGAGTTAAGCCAATACTGAGCACTTTGGAAATCCCATCCTTTTTGTTTCTGTTACTCTCACCCTCAATTATTTCCAAATTTTTGAAGTAGTTCATGAAAAAATATTTACCATTTTTCAACCATCTCTACTATTTGACTATACACATGATGTATAAAAATAAGCTGCTGTGGAAGTAAGCTTTTGAGAGAAAGCTAATTTGTAGGGTGGAGGAGAGTTTGGTGTTGGGTGGGTGGTTTAATTTTGTTTGGTATTTGTAATAATTTATGGCAGGGGGCTATAGACCCCTGGATAGGTACCTTTTTTAATTCTTTGTATAAACCTAAATAAGTACATACTAATCTATTATGGGAGTTTTACAACCACCCTGTAGCAACTGATGCTAGCCACAACAAGAGAGAGAATGTTAGACTATGTATTTATCTTGCTATCTTAAGTATTTCTAGGGTTGGGGAGAGGAGGGAACATCATCAGTAGATTCAATAGCAGTCTCTGCTTTTAGACCATTGGTGTAATCTGGAATGGCCATGCCTATGTTGTTCAGAGACATATAGAGTAATGTATTTTGTTATTAACCATGCATCTTTCAGCTATATTGTTTTTACCAGCAGTATGAAATATTGTGCTTTTGTCCATCAAATTACAGTATCTATGTTAAAATTAATTTTAAACAATTTCTATAACTATATATATATTTGTATGTGAAAAATAATAGTGGTGGTATTGCATCTGTGCTCCTTGAGCTCTTAATAGATACAGAATATTAATTTTGCCTTTAAATCCATGAACAAAACCTTCTAGCTAG
Source organism: Malaclemys terrapin pileata (assembly GCF_027887155.1). Taxonomy (NCBI): domain Eukaryota; kingdom Metazoa; phylum Chordata; order Testudines; family Emydidae; genus Malaclemys; species Malaclemys terrapin. The sequence continues at coordinate 71,545,923 of NC_071512.1, forward strand.
TGATATTGTTCCAGCAGAATTAATTATCTACTCAGCAGAATTACTTATTTTTTCTGAATTTCATTTTAACACAAAAAACCCACAATTGTTAATTCTTTAAAATGACTTGTAAAATAGAAAGAGCAATATATTAACTGCAAGGAGAAAGCTATCTATTAGGCTGTGTGATCTGGCATGAATAATTACCACTAGCACAATGAATATTGCAATTACAGAACATCACATGTGCATAGTGTCCCATCCTTTCTCCTGTTCTAGTTATTTCTTGCATTTATATTTAGGCTTTAAAAATAGACATCTGAAAAGACAAGCCAGGAATACATAAAAGAGAATCAAAAGTAAACAGAAAGCTTTTGTGAGAATGAACCATTCCAAGAATAGCACATTGGTGCTTTGCATAAAGAGAAGACATCACTTACCTGTGTCTGGCAGACAAGACTAGTCCAAAGACACACAACATTTCTGGGGAAGGGGATAGTTTGCCTAAAATGTGCAGAATTTCTTCAGTAGGTGATGATTGGGTGGAGGATTAGTTTTTGTTTTCAATTAAATGTAAGAACTAAATATTTATATTGTAATACACTAGGGGATGGGGCGCATGGCCCCGCCAAGCCAGGACGCTGCAGGCCCCAGCTGCAGCCCCTGGTGGAAGCTGCAGGGCTGAGGCTTCAGGATACTGGTTCCAGCCAGTTGCAGAGCAGGGACGCACAGTTCCCCCTCCTCCTCCTAGAAGTCACGGAGGTCTGGCAAAGTCACAGAATCTGTGACTGTCGTGACCTCCATGACTAAATCGTAGCCTTACTTATGGTGTAGAGTGCACTATTATGAGTTCGAATAATCTGAGGCGCAAACACACTACTTACAGGAGACTTCATGCCTAGAGACTGAGGTAAGGAAAGAGGTTGTTATATAGTGGGGGAAATACACCATGTACCTGTTTTCCCTCTTTGAATAGCCCTTTTCTACTCTCCTTTGAAGAATGAGCGCTGCTCTGTTCCCCTCTGCACTCCATACACAGAATAAAGAATATAGCTCATAATATTTTAGTGAATGTTATTTCTCAGCTTCAAAATAATCCTCAAACTCTAGGGAAAAAGATTGGGGAATTATTTTGATAATAAATATTTAGCTTTTCACCTTATTATTGTATATATGAAAATGATGTACATGAAAGTCGAAGTAGAGCTGTCTGGAACCATGAAACATTGTGTCAGAATTTAAAATTGCCATAGTGATTTTCGACAAAAGAGAATTCATCATCATACTGTACTGTTGTAAAGTGTGAAAAAATACTGACTTGGTTGTTGTAAATCTGCTATACTGATGAGTTTGTCCCATGACCATCAAGATGACAATACCTGATAGGCAGATCTCCAGGATGTTGGGCTGTTTGGACATTCCATTGTTTTATTTAATTATTTAGTTAATTACATGCCCCAAATGATAGGGAAAAGTCACCTTGGTCATGGAACAAATTGCAGTTCAATCTAAACTGGCAACTCCACTTACTATTAAGTTCAGAAAATGAAGAGTGAGGAATATCTTGTTGAAAAATGTGCTACACTGATTTAAGGTCAGAATTGCTGTACTAAGAATTCAACCTTCAAAGAGGTAAGTAAGTATAATAAAAATAAATATGTGTAATGGAAGTAATAAGCAGTTGAACACCAGCCTTAAACAAAAATTCAGTGTATTACAAATTAGAGACCAGGAAGCAGATTGTGAAACTGAATAATAGTATGATTGGGAGTGATTATGACATTTGTAATTATCTGCCACCATGTTAAAAGGGAAGATCCTAAGTGGAAACATGTTGCAAGGTTTTCTTAACAGTTTCAGTGGCAAATTCATGGTTGGAGCAAACTATGTTAAATAGAGTTTCTCGGGGCATGAGTTTGGTCCTTAAGTCAGTGGGAAATATAATGTAGACTAAAGCTGTTATGAGATTCATTTATCTTTCTTAACTTCACAAGAAGTGAAGCTCCAAAACAGAAACATACTAATACCGTCAGTGTGCGGGTATATTGTATATATGGTAGAGGTGTGTTTCCCCAAAAAACGTTCCCATTGAAAGAAATCCTACAGAAAAGCCACCTAGAGAAGCCATTTCTAGGATGTAGTTTTGATGTAAGCAGTAATTAGTACATTGTCAAACAAACAGCTATTAGACAATTCAGGAGCAATTCTGAGCATAAGCAGAACCAATATTTCTGCTGTAGAATTAATGTTAAACCACTGTAAGTAGTTCAACTAATTCACATTACTCAGGTTCTAGTCTAATGCACAACTATGACTGTTTAGGGGACTAGGCTAATGTATTTTACAGAGCTCTAACCCACCAAGCTGCAATCTGATGCTAATATTATTTAAATACTAGAAGGGAGGAGGGATTGGGTTTTTTGTTTGGTTTGGTTTGGTTATTAAAGATACTGTGTCATTCTCAAAGCAAGTACATTTAGGGTTGAAAGTGCAGTTCAATCTGTTATGCATTGATATTGCAGGGTTCTCAAAGAGATAGATAATGTGACACAACGTGGGCCAAAATCAATTCTGTAGGTGTAACTCCACTGAGGTCACCAGGAGATTAACCTCCTGATATCAGGGCAGAATTTGGGCCTTTATGTGTCATAAAACATGATTCAGGATTAAAGTACTAGAATTTTCATTTTTACTCTGAATTTTTTTGGTTTATTTTTTTTCCTGAGCTTAAATGACAAAATATTTAAGTTACTTTTCAGTGAATAAAATAATTTGAAATGGCTCAATCAATGGTTATTGCCACTTCAGTTGTCAATAAAAATCAAAGGCCAAAGCTATGAATTCCATAGCTCTTATATAAAGCTTGACCTTCTCTCATCTCATCATAACATAAGAGAAGGAACTTGTACCAGAAATTTAGCTATACTGTTCATTTGCACTGCTAGGCTTTAGACAACAGTGATATCAAAGGAAGACAATAGAGCACAGAGCAACAGTGAGCAATGTCTTATTCTTCAACTAAAGCTTTAGATCTTAAATATCTAAAATCTTTACTCTGATAGGACCAGAGCTGATGCATACCAAAAGAAAACTCTTTGAAAATATTATTCACCTACTTAAGGACTATAGTGCTTTCCAGAGCAAGTAATATTCTATGTGAAGCACCTGCGACAACAAAACACACCAACTGAAAAATTAGTCATGGATCAGAATCTCTCTCCTCCAACTGAGGGAAATACCAGTGTCTTTAATCTTTTTATTACATATATTCTCTCATAAAATAGTAAAAAGACTGGATGGGAACAGATCCAACACCCCATTAACATCTATTTTCAATTAAAGCAGCTTCACGTAAATAGAACATATAAACACAATATTAAAAGAAAAGAGGAAAACAATATAAACTAAAAACCCATATTTGTGAAGCAAAGCTTTTAGGGTCAAAAACTTGGGCCCTGTGCATTCAAGTATAGCTGTTGATTTCAGTGTTTGGCCATTATTTCATTAATATATACAGTAAAGATGTTTAGTTCATAAGCTTGTTGGGACAGGACTGTAATTTATATGTTTGTTCAGTGCTTAGCACAATGAGACCCAATCTGGTTGTGGACTTTGGGCAGTACTACATATATAAATAATCACACACACACACACACACAAAATGAACCAAAAAAACAATATTACAAGAATATTAAGTTGCAAAGTCAAACACTCAAAAATTAGGAAGGCAAGAAAATTAGGATGCCAAGGCTAGAAGGGACCATTTGATTTCCTGTATAACACAGACCATAGAACTTTCCCAAAGGTTGCCCAGGCAACCTTAATTTGGCCCTCTTGTGCATATGCATTATAATACAGTCTTCAATTACATGTTCACATACTGACTTTTTCCCCCATCTCACTGTAATTTGTGGTGTAATTTATATCTTATGCTGTACTTTGGATACATGTGTTAGCTTTAAAATTAGCATAATATACAAAAAACTGCTACATTGCTACAAAGCTGCAAAAATAAACAATCTTGAGAATGTTAGTGTATCATGCATTACCAAGTGGTGTCATTGAGTGGAGTGGCCCCCCTCAGCATTCTTGATGGATTTGAGTTTCAATTTAAAGTGGACATGTGCTTATATTAGAAGTGATTCTCCTGAACGAAACTGAAAAGTAGGTCAGAGCATGGGACCTTTTTGATTTGTGGCTATACAAACGTGCTTGTTTGCTCTGTTGTCTGAACTTTTGTTTAGTTTGGGGTGGGCGGGGAAAGAAGAAAGTTCCTTTCTGAGATAACATCTTTGGATCTTCAGCAATGACTGACAGGACTGCAAGTTTGCCTTGTGATAGTAAGCTTTTAATTGTTCACCAAAGTTGATGAGATGAGAGAGAGAGATGTGAGAGGGAGACATTAAGGAAAGAAAAAACCTCTAACATTATATGGCATGTTGTTAAAAGAGTGCTTAAATGCATAGCATATCATGCCAAGACTGTCTCTAAAAATCCTGCAGACTGATATGAACATCATGTATTAATAATAGCATAACATATTTTGCAGTGATTCTGGATGGTCACAAGACAACACTGAAGAAATCAGAAAATGATAACAAAAGCTCAGATAAAATGTTACGACTTTTAGTCAAAGCATATTTACCTAATAGAAGGATACTCAGTTCCCTTCTGAGTATTCAAACAACAGTATTTGAAGAGCTAGTTGGTCTAAACTGTGAGTCATAAGTCAGGAAACAATTATATCTGACCCAAGCAACTGCCTCCATGGAAGGAGCCACTGAGAAATGCTGGTGTCCTTTGGGTGTATCAATACTATAAATGTGACAGGTTTAGAGAGATAAACTAGAAAAAATAGCATGTAATCTGTTTCTTTTTAGACATGGTATCTTTCCTTTTTTTGCTCCATGCTCTAGAGATACACATTATGACAGACTTGTTTTGATCATTTTTGTTACTCTTTATATGAGATCAAACAGATCATTCAAATGATAATTTCAAGACTAAAACTAGCAAGAGAATTGAAAGATAATCCTACTTAAATGTTTTTGCTTCACTGGATGCTGCTTGTAACACTCCAGGTTGTTTTAAAAGGTCAGCATACACACCTCCACTTTCTTCCTCCTTCACATAGAAAAAGGATTCTTTCCTGGCATATGCTTTATATATTGTATCTCCTAATAAAGTTATTAAAATATTATTTGAAAGAAACAATTAACATCTATTAAAACAACACAAGAAGGTCCCCACCATTATCTTTGATGACAGAGGAATTACAGCTGTGTGTTTTGATTTTCTACGGCCCATATTCATTTCTTGTTTATATTTGCTTTGTGCGTATATTCTAGTGGAGAAGCTTAGTGAGAGGAATGCTCAGGAAGACTCTGGGTGAAACTCTGGCCCCACTAAAATCAGTAGTAGCTTTACCATTTAAAGTAGTAGATCGTCCCTGTCAGAAAGAACTTACCATCTTTACTCCTGGGGGAATTCTGCACCACTGTGCATGCACAGAATTTATGTCCCCGCACAGATTTCTTTGCCTCCTTGCAGAAAAAATGACTTTCTGACAGGGAAGCAAAGAGAAGCCACAAGAGCGGTGATGCGACCCTCCACAGCAGTATGTTTTGGGTGCCCAGGGCAGCCAGCAGAGAGGTAAATCACTGTGGGGTAGGGGGCAGGACTGGGGAAGACCCAGGTGGTGGCTCCTACCCTGCACCGGGCTCAGCTGCTAATCCCGGCTGGGCTGGGAAGGACAGGAATTCCTCTTCCCCTGCAGGGCATCTGAGGCCATGTCAGACTCACCTTCAGATTTCTCCCACAGCTGTAAGAAGCTCTGCAAATTCCCCCTCCCTGCACTTCCTGCACCCATTGCTCCTCCGCTGTAGTGGAAAGGATCACTGTACGGGGAGCTGCTCCCCCATCCGCCCAACCCCTGTGCCCAACCTTCATACCCAGATCCTCCCACCAAGCCTCACCCCTCCCCCGCACTCAGAACTCCCCCAATGAGCCCCACTCTCCCAGCACCTGTACCACCCTGATGAGTCACCTGCACCCGGATCCCAACCCTACCGAGCTCCAACCAACTGCACCTGGATCCCCACACCACTGAGCTTCACTCCCCCAGCATCTGGAGCCCCCCACACCCAGACCCACCCTGCTGAGCCCCAACTACCTTCACCTGGAGAGTCCCCATTACTATTGCACCCAGAAACCTCCCCCCCAACAAACCCTTGCGCAGACAGATCCCCCACACACCCAGATCCCCCACTGAACCGCCCACACCCACATTGCCCCACACAGAATCCTCTCAACCCACACCTGGATCCCCCCACACTAAGCCCCTCCACTCTTGGATCCTGCCTTGCTGAGCACATCTTTTGTGCCTGGCACGGAAGGGCAGGCCCCGTCCTTGCGCTGTGTCAGGGTTGGATGCAGCCCCTCACCACTGAGTCTGTGTCCTGGATGGGAGCTGCACACTGATCTCCCACTTCTGTGTTCCACAATGCCATGCTGGAGTCTCCACATTTATCTGACTAATAAAATTTGCAGAATTTTATAGAATACTAAAATATTATGCACAGATTTTTTTAAAAAAAAATTGGCGCAGAATTCCCTCAGGAGTAAGAGACAGTTCTGTGGCACCTTTAAGACTAACAGATGTATTGGAGCATTAGCTTTCGTGGGTGAATACCCACTTTGTCAGACGCGTCTGATGTGTCTGATGAAGTGGGTATTCACCCACGAAAGCTTATGCTCCAATACATCTGTTAGTCTTAAAGGTGCCACAGGACTCTTGCTTTTTACAGATCCAGACTAACATGGCTACCCCTCTGATACTCAGGAGTAAATCTTTTTGAAAACATTCACACTGGAAACCTGATTCTATGACTTATGCTTCTCCAGTCAGAGAACAAAAACATCCACATGAACTAAGTGATCAATCATACAGCTTCACTTTTAAATCTTGTAACTAATTTCTCACAAATGAGGTACAGGTCTAGACCTGTTTGCACAAAGCATTCAGCTATTAATTTCGAATGATGACTATATTGAAAAAGAAACCCTTGATCTATTTGCAGACAGGTAGCAAACAGAAAAGCAATGCAATGTTATGCCATTTTGTGGTATTTCAATCCTCTGCTTTTAGGCCCAGTGAGAATTATAAAGTATACAGGAGGATGAAAATAAAATCAAATGTAAAAATAAGTTGTACATTTAAAAAAATTATTTGATTCAAGAAAGCTTTGTGTTGGTTCGTATTTTATCCCAACCAGGGATGGCTATTCCTAATTCCCCTTTCCATAATTTTCTAGAAAATGTGTGTATACTCTATGTGCAACAAGAAAACATTATTGATCCAACTAGCACACTTCACCATGGTTGCTGGACTAGCATTATGCTGATCTGGGCTCGGAATGTATCCCTCCCCTTCACTAAAATCATTGATTTTCATGTCTCATAAACAAAACAAAATCACAAGTCGATCCTTCTGCTCTTCATTCTTAGACCTGCTTTTGCTGTTTCATCTGAAACTTTGATCACCTTAATTTAGGAGAGATTGAAAGACACTTTAATGAGGAATTTTGCCATGGCTGCTTGCCAAGAAATCAGTCAACTGATCTCTTTCAAAGTCTAGCACTAACCTCATTAAGTGAGTGAGAAATGGAACTGTGACTCTCTCACCCTCATTCCCAACAGGCTTCTGACATAATGAAGGGCTAATAGTGAAGAATATTAACTGAATCTCTCAGGCTGTTAACAACAGACTACTGGCTGGGGTCAGAGGTATTATGGAACTGATGAAGCCACAAATATGCAAATAAACTAAGGGTGGTACCCCTTCCAAGATCTCAGTTTGTTCCATGTGGTCTGATTTGGAGTGAGTTTGATGGAAAGCTTTCTGCTTTCTGGCCAGTTAATGCCATCGTGATTCATCCCAATGACTGGCAAGAGACACTGCTAGTAGGGGTTTTGAATCGGTATAAGAAGAGGCAAAGGGAGGGGCACAACCCTTTGTATAAGGCACAAGCACTCCAGTGGATAAGATAGAGCACAAAGCAAGGGCTACAAAAAAACCCTGTATATATCTGATTCATTGTAATGGTAACCTTTTGGCCCAGTTGCCATAAGTGGTTATATATAATGCATGCTTACTAAATGCTCTTCTGCTTGACATAGCATTGTGTATTCACCTCCTCCACTCTCCAAGGTGATCACATAGATGCCACTTCTCATTATAGCTTCACATTCAGTGTTACAATACATTCTGTAAATACAAAAATATATTTTATAATCGATAGTAAAAATGTAGACTAAAAATGAATAAAATAATAGTCATAATAGCTGCAAGATTTTAAAGATTTACTTTCTCAAAGTCAAAATCACTATAGCACTGCATTATTGGTAAAACAATCATTAGCAGCCCTTTGATTTAGAAAGAATATTTTTCAGTGTGTATTATATTAAACATTTTTTAACCCACAAACCTACGTGTTTCCGAAAAAGTTCTCCAGCTTCAGAAGCCATTCATAATTTATTTTCTACTAAGTGAAGCAACAATAAATTATGATTTAGTAATTTGGTTGAAGACTTCATGAAATGAAAAGGGGTTTTCTCTTTTTCTTTTTGAATATCATTTTTATGTTCATTCAGTGTGAAATTCATTCCTGTGCAAAGGTCCAGCACAAGCCTATGCTCCACTTAATCCCTTAGAGCTCTTTTAGCACAGAGCAGCTTCTTCTCTACATGATGCAGCACTGGATCCTGAGTAAACTTTCACTAAGAATTGGACTCAGACAACTAATTCATTTCACGTAGGCAACAGAATAGCAGTCAGAGGGTGACAAAGGGATGTTACTGACCTGAGCCAGATCTAGATTATGACTTAGGTGACTGGTCCATATCCATTAAGTCACTCATTCCCTGGAAAGCTTAGGCCTGGTCTACACTACGAGTTTAGGTCGACTTTAGCAGCATTAAATCAAATTAAGCTTGGACACGTTCACACGACGAAGCCCTTTCTTTCGACTTAAAGGGCCCTTTCAACCAGTTTCTTTACTCCACTTCCGACGAGCGGATTAGCGATAAAATCGGCCTTAGCAGGTCGGAACTGGGGTAGTGTGGATGGAATTCGATGGTATTGGCCTCTGGGAGCTATCCCACAGTGCTTCATTGTGACTGCTCTGGACAGCACTCTCAACTCAGATGCACTGACCAGGTAGACAGGAAAAGCCCCGCGAACATTTGAATTTCATTTCCTGTTTGCCCAGCGTGGAGAGCACAGATGACCATGCAGAGCTCATCAGCACAGGTAACCGTGATGGAGTCCCAGGATCGCAAAAGAGCTCCAGCATGGACCGAAAGGGAGGTACGGGATCTGCTCACCATATGGGGAGATGAATCAGTGCTAGCTGAACTCCGTAGCAGTAAACAAAATGGCAAAATATTAGAAAAGGTCTCCAAGGCCATGAAGGACAGAGGCCATAACAGGGACGCACAGCAGTGCCACGTGAAAATTAAGGAGCTAAGGCAAGTCTACCACAAAGCCAGAGAGGCAAACGGAAGGTCCGGGGCAGAGCCACAAACATTCCGCTTCTACACGGAGCTGCATGCCATGCTAGGGGGTGCAGCCACCACTACCCCAACCATGTGCTATGACTCGGTCACTGGAGAAACACACAGGGAAGCGGGTTCGGGGTACGAGGAAGATGAGGATGAAGATAATGTAGATAGCTCACAGCAGCAAGGAAGCGGAGAAACCAGTTTCCCCAACAGCCAGAATATGTTTATCACCCTGGACCTGGAGCCAGTAACCCCCGAACTCACCCAAGGCGTGCTCCCAGACCCTGAGGGCACACAGGGGACCTCTGGTGAGTGTACCTTTGTAAATATTACACATGGTTTAAAAGCAAGCGTGTTTAATGATTAATGACTAATTTGCCCTGGCAATCGCGGCCAGTACAGCTACTGGAAAAGTCTGTTAACGTGTATGGGGATGGAGCGGAAATCCTCCAGGGACATCTCCAGAAAGCTCTCCTTCATGTACTCCCAAAGCCTTTGCAAAAGGTTTCTGGGGAGGCTGCCTTATCCCGTCCGGCATGGTAGGACACTTTACCACGCCAGGCCAGTAGCATGTAGTCTGGAATCATTGCATAACAAAGAATGGCAGCGTATGGTCCCGGTGTTTGCTGGCATTCATTCCTTATCGCTCTTTGTTATCCTCAGGAGAGTGATATCATTTACGGTCACCTGGTTGAAATGGGTCAATTTTATTAAGGGGACATTCAGAGGTGCCCGTTCCTGCTCTGCTGAACAGAAATGTTCCCCGCTGTTAGTCACGCAGTGAGGGGGAGGGGTGAAGTGATCATCCCCGATAATTGGGTGTGGGGAGGAGGGGGGTTAGTTGAGTTTGTGCTGATGTTAACCCGGAAACCGCAGCCCCTCCTTTTACATTGCAAACCCATTTTAAATGGCCAACCCAACGGGTGCTTGGTATGGGAAATGAGAGCGCTACTGTTTGAAACCATTCCCACATGTTAAGAAGGTTAAAAAGACCAAAAGACTGTGGCTTACCATGGCTGCCTGCAAGCCAAAAATCTGTTGCCTGGCACTGCGTGAGTGATCTCTCACACCAAACCGGCAGGCCCTCAATATAAGAGGAAAAATGCGACCTTGTAACAAAAGCACATGTGCTGTGTAATGTGAACAGCAAAATTTAACGTGAAAGAGTGTACCCATTGTTCTCTAAAATGTGTCTTTTTTAACCACCTCTCCCTTCTCCTCCACCAGCTGCAAATGTTTCTCCTTCACAGAGGCTAGCGAAGATTAGAAGGAGAAAACGGCGGACTCAGGATGATATGTTCACGGAGCTCCAGATGTCCTCCCACGCTGAAAGAGCACAGCAGAATGCGTGGAGGCAGTCAATGTCAGACTACAGAAAAGCACAGTATGAACGAGAGGAGAGGTGGCGGGCTGAATCGCGGGATGAACAGAGCAAGTGGCGGGCTGAAGACGAAAGGTGGCGACAGCTTGCAGACAGAAGGCAAGAGTCGATGGTCCGGCTGCTGGAGCATCAAACTGATATGTTCCATCGTATGGTTGAGCTGCAAGAAATGCAGCAGAAGCAGAGACCGTCGCTACAGCCCCTGTGTAACCAACAGCCCTCCTCCCCAAGTTCCATAGCCTCCTCACCCAGATGCCCAAGAACACAGTGCGGGGGCCTCCGGCCTCCCAGTCACTCCACCCCAGAGGATTGCCCGAGCATCAGAAGGCTGGCCTTCAATAAGAGTTAAAGTTTTAAACTGCAGTGTATCCTTTTCCTTCCCTCCTCCCCCACCCATCCCGGGCTACCTTGGCAATTATCCCTCTAGTTGTGTGATGAATTAATAAAGAATGCATGAATGTGAAGTAACAATGACTTTATTGCCTCTGCAAGCGGTGCTCGAAGTGTGGGGGGGGGGGGTTGGTTTACAGGGAAGTAGAGGGAACCGGGTGGGGAGGGTGCAGAGGGTTCATCAAGGAGAAACAAACAGAAGTTTCACATCGTAGCCTGGCCAGTCACAAAACTCGTTTTCAAAGCTTCTCTGATGCGCACCATGCCCTGCTGTGCTCTTCTAACCGCCCTAGTGTCTGGCTGCGCGTAATCAGCGGCCAGGCGATGTGCCTTAACCTCCCACGCCGCCATAAATGTCTCCCCCTTACTCTCACAGATATTGTGGAGTGCACAGCAAGCAGCAATAACAATGGGGATATTCTTTTCGCTGAGGTCTGAGCGAGTCAGTAAGCTGCACCAGCGCACTTTTAAACATCCAAATGCACATTCCACCACCATTCGGCACTTGCTCAGCCTGTAGTTGAACAGGTCCTGACTACTGTCCAGGCTGCCTGTGTACGGCTTCATTAGCCATGGCATTAAGGGGTAGGCTGGGTCCCCAAGGATCACGATAGGCATTTCAACATCCCCAACGGTTATTTTCTGATCCGGGAAGAAAGTCCCTTCCTCCAGCTTTCGAAACAGACCAGAGTGCCTGAAGACGCGAGCATCATGTACCTTTCCCGGTCATCCCACGTTGATGTTGGTGAAATGTTCCTTGTGATCCACCAGGGCTTGCAGCAGCATTGAAAAGTACCCATTGCGGTTTATGTACTCGGTGGCTTGCTGCTCCGGTGCCAAGATAGGGATATGGGTTCCGTCTATCGCCCCACCACAGTTTGGGAATCCCATTGCAGCAAAGCCATCCACTATGGCCTGCATGTTTCCCAGAGTCACTACCCTTGATATCACCAGGTCTTTGATTGCCCTGGCAACTTGGATCACAGCAGTCCCCACAGTAGATTTGCCAACTCCAAATTGATTACTGACTGACCGGTAGCTGTCTGGCGTTGCAAGCTTCCACAGGGCTATCGCCACTCGCTTCTCAACTGTGAGGGCTGCTCTCATCCTGCTATTCTGGAGATTCAGGGCAGAGGAAAGCAAGTCACAAAGTTCCATGAAAGTGCCCTTACGCATGTGAAAATTTCGCAGCCACTGGGAATCGTCCCACACCTGCAGCACGATGCGGTCCCACCAGTCTGTTCTTGTTTCCCGGGCCCAGAATCGGTGTTCCACGGCATGAACCTGCCCCAGTCACACCATGATTTGCACAGGCTGGGGCCTGAGAGGGCTATGTCCATGTCAATTTCCTCATCACTCTCGTTGCCGTGCTGCAATCGCCTCCTCGGCTGGTCCTGGTTTTGCTTTGGCATGTCCTGGCTCTGCATATACTTCAGGACAATGCGCGTGGTGTTCATAGTGCTCATAATTGCCGCGGTGATCTGAGTGGGCTCCATGATCCCAGTGCTATGGCGTGCGGTCTGAAAAAAGGTGCAAAACTACTATCTGATGGACAGAGGGAGGGAGGGAGGGGGGGCGAGTGACGACATGGCATACAGGTACAGGGAATTAAAATCAACAAAGGTGGCTGTGCATCAGGGAGAAACACAAACAACTGTCACACAGAATGCCCTCCCCACAAAGATTGAACTCAAAACCCTGGGTTTAGCAGGCCGTTGATTTCACGGAGGGAGGGGGAAGCAAATGAATACAGAACAAATCTATTTTTTACATCTTAAGCTGGCAGACGACGGTGCAGCATGACTGATAGCCCTCGGCATCTTCTGGGTGCTTGGCAGAAAATACTGGGCACTTGGCAGAAAAGAGCATACTACGACTGACAGCCATCATCGTCGAGACTGTTCGATAGGACTGAGCATATCTGCCCAGGTGCCCATGATTGACAGCCACTGCAGTACGACGATGACGGATATCAGTCGTAATATACCATCTTCTACCAAAAGGCAAGGGGCTGCTGCTGTGTGCAATGCAACCCCACGTCTGCCAGCCCCACATCTGCCAGCACCCAGATCGCCAATGAAGGCTACCAGTCATACTGCACCGTCTACTGCCAAAAGGCAATTAGCTACTGCTGTGTAGCAATGCAGTACCACGTCTGCCGGCACCCAGAGGACATATGGTGACGGTGAGCTGAGCTGAGCTGAGCGGGCTCCATGCTTGGCATGGTATGTTGTCTGCACAGGTAACCCAGGTAAAAAGGCTTGAATCGATTGTCTGCCGTTGCTCTGACGGAGGGGGAGGTGCCTGACGACATGTACCCAGAACCCCCGCGACACTGTTTTGCATCATTCAGGCATTGGGATCTCAACCCAGAATTCCAATGGGTGGCGGAGACTGCGGGAACTGTGGGATAGCTACCCACAGTGCAACGCTCTGGAAGTCGACGCTAGCCTTGGTACTGTGGACGCGGTCCGCCGACTTAATGCACTTAGAGCATTTTATGTGGGGACACACACAATCGGCTGTATACAACCGATTTCTATAAAACCGGCTTCTATAAATTCGACCCAATTTCGTAGTGTAGACATACCCTTAAAAGTGTTTCAAATTCTGTAGAGGTAGTAAAAGCCATGAGCTCCTAACTTTGCTCTTATCCTGAAATAAATGTGCTGGTTGCAGCGGATATAGAGAAACATAGCTCACTCTGGGTGAAATTTACACCTCTACAGAGATCCAGCACAAAGCATATGCCCCACTTAAGGGTGTAATTAAATGGCTTTTGCTATAATAACAATGAGTTGCTGGAATGGGCCTTGCTCACAGTTACCACCAATAACTAGAGTTGTCAAAAATGGGGGAGGAGGGCGGAAAGGAAGAGTGTGTAATTCATGAAAAATTTCAAAGTAATTCTAATTCCATTTGTTTTGCAAAGAAATACATTTTGTTGAGAACATTTTTATTGAAAATATTTGGTTTATGAACATTTTCATTTGTTTTTTTTATTTTCCCCTTTTTTTCCTCCCCCTCTCACTTTTCTTCTTACAGTCCCTTTCCTTTTTTCCATTTTGTCATGGACCTGTTGGGTTGGTGGGTTGAAGATGGGAAATATAGGGGAAATGAAAGCTGAAAACATGGCCACAATTTTAATTTTTCCAATTTTGTCAAAAAACACAACATTTTAGAAAAACAAAAAATGGAAAAAATTCTAATTTTGAAAAAAAAGTGTTAAAAAATGTCAACCAGCTGTAGCATGGACTAGCATATTTATTGACAGTCTCACTAGACAGGACAAAGATTGACTGGACATGAAGAATGGAATACATTGCTTTACTGCCTTGTGTCCTTGCTGACCTCAGCCACAGAGTTTGCAACCAGCCAACAGCAGTGAAAGTGACACACGCAACAATTTATAAACCAAGCCAAAGGCCACCGAGGCCATCTGGAACATATTTCTGAGCATGACACACCAGGCAAAAATGAAGCCAGCTCATTTTTTCCTTAGAATACTATACATGCTTGTTTTTTTCCTACTATGGTGCAAATGAGTCCTGAAAGGTGGTAAAAAATAATCTGATCTCTCAATAGGAATAGTTCCTTTTTAGGAGATGTTTATTAAAGTGACTGGAATGTATAAAAGTTCTTTTCACACACATTCAGAGATGCAAACAGGACACACTACATAAGAGATTTTTTAGTGTTTGTACAATACATGAACATTCAAATGCTAAATATTAATATTAATAACTTTAAAAAAAACTATACAATAGAAGAGACACCCACTTCCCTGTCATTCCCTGTCTACCATTGGATCAATTGATAAGGGCACAGCTTTTCACCTTCAAGTTGTGATGCTCCACACCAAGAGAGGAGGGTGTGAACATCAGTGGCAGGAGAGGAGGGACCACCTTACCCTTCCTGTGTTAGTGGGTAGCTGGGATGGAGGGGATATCCCAGCTACATCAGAGGGAGGTTCTGGGGTGATAGTGGGCGGGAAGCAGTATGGAAAAGGGCTGGAAGTGTTGGCCTGAAAAAGGATGAGAACCACTGTATTAAGTTAATGGATCTAGCATAAATACAGTAAGTAAGACTTCTGCACTGACAATATTAGCATTGTATTTGCTAACCCCATGTCCAGCAAGTAAACATTGATGAGCAACTTAAAATAGGTATAGGGCTTGCATTTTAAATGTCAGTGATTTTGAAATTCTCTCTTTCATTTCTGTCAATTAGTTAATAAATAACCAGCGTGCTTTGTTGTCTTGATCAAAAGCCAATACCACAATACTATTAGAATTATTCTTAATTAGCTTATTGTTGAGGTTTTAAAAAATAAAAATAAAAAGAGTGATTTAGGAGAGGAAAGTGATAACTTCTAATTCTAACTAATGTTCCCATAAACACCAAAGCACACAACAATGATAAGATAAGACTTATATACGTACACCACACCTGCAGAGATTATTGAAATGTAGATGTCTCTAAAATAGCTGTAGTAAGTTTTTTTGTGCTTTTTTGTGTCCCGACTGAAGTTAAAGGCAAAACTCTCTGATTTCAGTGGCATCAAGATCAAGTCCCAAATGAGTATCAAATTACATGTTGTTTTGAATATCATAGGACCATATTGTCCCCAATATTTTTATTGTTGTTGTTGACGTTGATGATAACATCAATGAGCCCCAGTCACAGATTGTACTAGGAGCTGTACTAACACAAAACCAAAAAGACAGTCCCTGACCGAGAGAGCTTACAATCTACGTATAGTATGAGAAATGACAGTTGGAAACTGACAGAAGGGGGAGTGCAAAGAAACAAAGAGACAATATTGGTCAAAATACTAAGACAATAGTTTCAGCACAGCAGCTGCCTAGCCATTGTCACATTTTTTTTAGGCATCACAACAAAGGAAAATTTTAATATGTGACAGAACTCCCAATAACATCAGCTGGTGGTGCATACACAGACAGGGGGAATCTATCTGCCGTTAATGTATTAAAATATTTATCAAATCATTTAAAAGATTAGCATGTAAAGGTATTTGACAACAATCAGACAAAACCTCTACTTTTTTTTTAATATGACAGTCTTTTTAAGTCAATGTAAAGGTCTAGCTCAACATAACTATGTTATCATCTTTCCTCATGTTGTGCATGATTTTATGTATTCTTGTTCATTTGTCTGTATGTCCTAAGCACTTACTGATACTGAGAATCTTTCATAAGATTTCAGATTACTTCCTTTCTGACATAAGCTTTATTTCCTAAAATAAACGCAGCTAGAGTGACAGGTGGTTTAGGAAAACAAATCAGAGCTAGTGCAATTACTGCAAGACTGGACTTGCCTTAGGATTTCTCTGAACTATCTGCAAAACAGATTCTAATTTAAATCCTAGAGGGAAACTGAGAATTAGAAATGGTTATCACTGACATGCTGGTGGTGTCTGATATTTCATTTGGAATTGGACAATGCTCAGCTTTAGGGGATAAGAAAGCATGAGAATATAAAAGCATTTGCACCGTGCCTACGTTTTCATACCTCGATCTTGCGAGCACTTATGCACGTGCTTAACTTTATTAATGTGAATAAATTGAAATCCATGCGACTACTCATTTGATTAAAGCTAACCAAACACTTAAGTGATTTGCTGAACTGGGATCTTAAAAAGAAGAAAGCTTCACTTCAGAATGGAATAAAAGCAGTAGTCCCTACCCTCTCTCTCTCTCTCTCTCTCTCATTTTTTTCATTTTCATCTATGTATGTATCAACCTATTATATGTACTGCATATTACTAGGACTGACTGCTATAAAAATACCCATTCTGAAAAAACTACTGATAAAATTAGGCCAGTTAATTGTGCACAGACATTTGTATGTGCCTAATTTATGTAAACGTGCAAATCAGCAATTTGTGCATAGTTAGTCTCATGGTTAGGAGGCATCTGACTGGTCATGTCATGTGCACATTTCTAATTTGCACAGGCACATTGGTTATTTGTATATATTAGGCACTCACAATTGCATAGGTACAATTATTGAAAAAATCAAGTCCTG
This sequence comes from Malaclemys terrapin pileata, assembly GCF_027887155.1. Classification (NCBI taxonomy): domain Eukaryota; kingdom Metazoa; phylum Chordata; order Testudines; family Emydidae; genus Malaclemys; species Malaclemys terrapin. Next base: position 71,563,282 of record NC_071512.1, read on the forward strand.
TGCAGGAGGTCTTTGCACCACGTAAGTCCCACTTAAGCACTATTTTGATAGAATTTAAGTGGTGCAGAGGCCTCCTGCTAGCCCTCTGAAGAGGTGTGAATTTAACGTGCACCTAACTTTGAACGTCCACAGCTAAATACTTTTTAAAAGCCACTAAATGTTTTCTGCTGAAGCCCATTTTTATGAAACTTTTACTTTGCAAAAAGTAACAAAATGAGCTTCTGTTTCGGATGCAGAATTATATTCTGTTACAGAGAAAATGAAATTCTCTTTCAGCTCCATCCGGGCTCCTTAGAGGCACACAAAATGTTGACAAATTGCTCTGCCACTTCCAAAGGAAAAAAAATAGCAAGGTATGTCTAAATTTTCTTTCAGTTTGTTTTCCTTGTAAGAAAATACACAGTTGCACTCAGGGAGCATGCTGGATTTGAGTAAGCAACCATGGTTCAGTTCAAGAGAATTTGCACAATACCCAAAACACAGTTGTAATGGAAAATCTCAACAGTAGTGTTTTGAATAGGAAGGCTTCTTCAGAAATTGCTTGTGAGTGAAAAAAATGGGTTTGTTTAGTCTGGAATAGAGAAGGCTGAGAGGGGACATAATAGTTTTCAAATACATAAAAGGTTGGTACAAGGAGAAGGGGAAAATTGTTCTCCTTAACCTCTAAAGATAGGAAAAGAAACTATGGGCTTAAATTGGAGCAAGGAGAGTTTAGTTTGGACATTAGGAAAAACGTCCTATCTGCGTAGTTAAGCACTGGAATAAATTGCCTAGAGATGCTGTGGAATCTCCATCATTTGACATTTTTAAGAGCAGGTTAGACGAACACCTGTCAGAGATAGTCTAGCAAATACTTAGTCCTGCCTTGAGTGCAGGGAATTGTACTAGACCTCTTGAGGTCCCTTCCAGTCCTTTGATTCTATGATTTTCCAGGCTCTGTCTACAATATAAAGGTTAGACATTTACTTTTACTTTAATTCAAAGTTCAGATTAGTATGGAGACAGTTTCAAAAATCAAGGACTTCTGTGACTTGAAGACTCAATGAGTGCTAAGGTTGCTTCTGCAATTGTAGACAATCAGGTATTCTCTAGGAGCTTAAGGAAAAAGTCAAACTGTTTTCTAGATTTTCTATACTTTTTCACTCACAAGCAATTTCTGAAGAAGCCTTCCTAGTCAAAACACCACTGCTGAGATTTTCCATTACAACTGTGTTTTGGGTATTGTGCAATCTTCCCTCATAGGTCATGTTTTCTAGACCTTTAATCATTTTATTGCTTTTTTTTTGGACTTTCTCCAATTTGTCCGTATCTTTCCTGAAATGCGGTGCCCAGAACTGGACAGAATACTCCAGTTGAGGCCTAATCAACATGGAATGGAGTGGAAGAATTACTTCTTGTGTCTCGCTTACAACACTTCTGCTAATACATCCCAGAATGATGTTTGGTTTTTTTGCAATAGTGTTACTCTGCTGACTCATATTTAGCTTGTGATCCACTTATGACTCCCAGATCCTTTTCTGCAGTTCTTCTTCCTGGGAAGTCATTTCCCATTTTGTATGGGTGCAATTGATCGTTCCTTCCTAAGTGGAATACTTTGCATTTGTCCTTATTGAATTTCATCTTATTCATTTTAGATCATTTCGAATATTAATCTTATGCTCCAAAGCACTTGCAATTTCTCCCAGCTTGGTATTATCCACAAACTTTATAAGTGTACTCTCTAAACCATTATCTAAATAATTGATGATATTAAACAGAACCAGACCCAGAACTATAGTGTGAGAAGCAGTGTGGTCTACAGCAGTGGTTCTCAAACTAGGGCCGCCGCTTGTTCAGGGAAAGCCCATGGCAGGCCGGGCTGGTTTGTTTATCTGCCATGTCCACTGCTTCAGTCGATCACGGATCCCACTGGCTGTGGTTCACCGCTCCAGGCCAATGGGGGCTGCAGGAAGGGTGGCCAGCACATCCCCCGGCCCGTGCCGCTTACTGCAGCCCCCATTGGCCTGAAGCGGCGAACCGCGGCCAGTGGGAGCCGCAATTGGCCGAACCTGTGGATGCGGCAGGTAAACAAACCAGCCCGGCCCACCAGGGGCTTTCCCTGAACAAGCGGTGGCCCTAGTTTGAGAACCACTGCTCCACAGAGCTAATAATCATGAGAACCAACAAAGAGCCAGGGACTCCCCTGCTTTCTAATCACATCTCTTCCACTAACATTCTCTGGCTTTAACCAAGTTAATCATCCTTTCTGCATTAGTTTCCCTTCCTGTAAAATGGAAATAAAAATACATCTTTATCTGTTATTTGTTGAGGCAGTTAATTTTTAAAGAATCATAAGAGTGCTAAGTATGGGGCTTATGCCACAAATGTTTTGTCACACATACAGTAAGGAGCTGGAGTAATAGTTTTCAAGATTGGGCCAGGCTGCAACTTTACTGCATTAGTCATCATGGCAACAATAAAGACAGGGGTCCATCATGGGAGATGTAGTCTGACTAGGGAGCCTGGCCTGTAGTGGAGATTGGAATCATGAGGTACCCAAACCAAAACTCCCATGATGCACTAGCATTTCAGACTTAAACAAAATATTTTGGCCAAATAACTAAATACTTTTCCACCAAAAACTGTAATTTTTGTCATGGAAAAAGTCTCCATTTTCTGACAAACTCTAATAATAACACACTTGGACTATGTGGGGAAGGGTTTGTGGGAAGGGAAGTTCTTTGCTAGCTAAAGGAGAAAAGAGGAAGGTCCCATACATAAACATTCAGCCAGCCTTTATGGCCAGCCAGTTCTTAAGTCAACAAATTATGTGGCCTGATGGAAACAACTCCCTTTGACCAATGGAACTCATTTTCAGGAAAGGAGAGAGTTATTGACTGGCAGCACAATAGAGAAGTGAAAGTATGCAAATATTGCAATTCTGATAATGTTATAATTAATTTAAAGGAATTTGGTCTATATTCACAAAAGAAATATGGTTTATAATGTTGTGACTTCATGATTCATCACATAGAACATAACATAGCAAACATTTTAAAAATAAGGATTTATTTATACATTTGTAACTATGAGTATAACCTGCTGTCATGCAAAGCTTTATGCAAAATATAATTTAATGATGTTTGGTGCTAGGACACATAACTGATAAGCAAAGCATAAAATGAAATGAGTTAAAATGAAATTCTCTTATAGAGTATTTATGTCTTTTCTGATTAATATGTTATAAAATGTGAAGATTTTGACTTGACAGTGTTTTCAGAATGTCAGACTCTGAATTATAAATGACCCTATAATATATAGATATATTCATGTATATATTCATAAGGACAGCAGGTCTGAGATTTTTCAGCTCCAAATATTCTTAAGTATGCTTCAGAGTCAGAATAAGTGCAAACTCAGAGGCTTCTTGAACCTTAAGATCAAGGTCATTAACAATTCACTAGGAAGTTACATTAAATTCCTAATACACATTCACTGTTGTCATCTCAGCACATTTTCGATGAGGCTGTGGAACTGCCTGCTATAAATGACATTTCTGCTTGCTCTCTAAAGGCTTGTCTGTCTCTAGTAATAGTCTATCAAATTTCAGAGTATAACAGAGTCTGAAATGAAACCATCTCAGTAAAAAATAAGTTTTGTTCTCATACACATTAATTTCAAATACTAAGTAGAAGCATTTGTTTTACACTTTAAAATGTCTAGACAAGCTCTTTTGAACATGTTAATTTCAAATGACATGATTTTATTTGATCAGGAGTGGAATTGCATCATTTTAGTCGCTGTGCAGTTTGTTTGCACACCTTTAGGCACTTCTGAAAATCCCAACCTAAGGCCTTATTCTGGGTGCTAAATAAAAGGTCTGTTTTTCAAAAATGCTAGGCACCAACATGGTGGTGGGAGTTGCTGGGTACTCCATACTTTCAATAGTCCACTTATTTAGGGACTTAACTTCAGTTTGCATTCTTGAAAATCTTGGTTATGGCCCAATTCTCTCAGAAGCCCCAAACTGGCTTCCATTTGTGTGAACAAAACTTTGTCCAGTTGGGTTTTGCATGTGTAAATTCTATTATCACTTGCACGTGAAAGAGAAATTCTATCACCTCTAAACACCGACAATGCCATGAGGCTCAAGAAAATGTATGCACAATTGGCTTCTCCGAATGGAGGCTGCGTTTGGAAAATGTGGTCCTCTCTTTGCATCATCTGTGAGATAGGCATGGTAATAATACTTACAGGGCTGCTGTGAAACTTAAAGTAGTGTTTTTAAAGCTCATTGGGACACTGGGGGGGAAGACACTATTTAGAGCAGAGTGGACATATGTTCATTTGCACTCAAGTCTGCAGAGGGGCATAACAACAAGGTCTGCCCTACTTTTTTTGATCTATAACTGTACCATAATTCATTTTTGGAAACAAAAACTCCTTTTCCTGATCACTTTTAATCTCTAGTTATTAAGTTCCTACAGTGTTATAAATGGATCACAGAACTTTCCATGCTTTGTTGACCTATCCAGATGAAGGTTGGTCTTAATGTTTGTTTGAAACTCATTTCAAGAATTAATCAAGAGGTAGTAGTCTGAAACAGGTGCAGACTGCCTTATGATGTCTTGATTGACTCACTTTAAGGTAGAACCAACATATTTCCAAGAGTAACTATGGAAGCTATTTTCCCCTTTAAAAAATAAACCTCTAGTTGATTATTAAAATGTTAAATGTGGCATTCAACAGGTAGCAGTACTAAAATCATATACAGAGTGGTATAAATGACAACATTGAAACATTGTTCTCCCATACAAAAATCTTTTCTGTTTGTGGCTGGAAAGAGGAGGAAAATATGGAGAACAGCAGGAGGTCTGTCACCATCTCTGCTATTTGGCTTTGCTATAACATGACTAAATTATCTCCAAAAAGTCCTAGAAAAGGACACAAATTTGGAGACTAGAGATATATGCAATAAATTAAAATACAAAAATAAAGTATGATCCCTAATTCTTCAGTGAGCTCAATTTCAGTGGGGCTCCGCATGAGCGCAGCAATCTGCCTGTACTGATTTCTTTGCAGGATCAGGATCTATATCATTATCATGACATCACATCTGACTTGACTTGGTTTAGGAATCTAATGCATTGCTACTAGTCCTAAAACTCATTTCCAGAAACATTTTTCGAAGTAAACTAAACATGAATCCTAAAGACGCAGGAAGCCAAGATCTCAGGAGGGTTCATACGAGTAATATCCAAATCATATCACAGTTCTGAATTACATTCTAAATGTTAATAAAGTACAAATCTGGCTTATTCTCTCATCATAAACAGAATATCAGGGCAGATAGCTTACCTATTTCTCACTGAAAATTGTGTCCCTATCGAATGCAGTTAATATCCATACTTTACAAGGTCTCTCAGCTGTCAATAATCATGTCCATCTGTTAGCTAGCAATATGTTCAATAAAAAGTTGTTTGGACCTTTTCACTATGGGCACCAGTGCCAAGCAAATATGAATACCTCTTGCTCTGTTAATTTGAATGTATTAGAAAAGTACTGGTTACAAGCATTCTGTGTGGTAACATCATGACATTGGCGGGGGAATGATCTACAGAGGAATGAATTCAATAAAGCATGATAAATGCCATGCATTTACTTGCAGCAAACACTGAAAGGGGCATAACTAGTCAACAATGGAGTGTTTAATGCCACATCTCATGGGACAAATTATCAGAATAATGATGCTACTTTATATTTATATAACATCTCTTTCCTGGAAAGCTCCCAAAGCATTTATTGACTGTGCATATATATTATAGATAGATGGTTACACAAGATCACTTTATGGTGCAAATAAAGCAGTTATTCTGAACCAACAACACTATACAATAAGGGAAACAAATACTTTTTACACACATTGGTTCAGCATGAGGAAACAATGTTGCTTATGCAGTTCTGTATAGTCATAGGTGAAGATAGAAGTACTCAAAAAATCTGGCTGTGTAATGGAGTCTACAAACCCCATACTGAACATAAGGGGGGGGGAGGGGAGAGTCTCTCCTGTTTACAAGCAAGCCGCTTGATCACAATCCCACATAGCTGCCAAAGCTGCCAATCATGGAGGCAGGCACCCACAGCTGCAACCAACAGAGGAAACAAGGGCTGCTCTAAAGGGGAGAGTGCAAGGAAGGAAAGGGAGGTTGAAGGGCTTGGGCTAACAAGGTGGCAACAGGCCTGCACGAAGCTTCCTCCAAGAAAACAGCCAGCAGACTGAAAGAGGCTGGAAACCCAAAACATGAAGGGCTGACAGGCTTAATTAAAGGTGTGGGTCCAAGAACTGATCTAAGAGCAAACTAAGGAGAGTCAGTCAGGAGAAGCTAAGGCCTTTGAGACACTACCTCAAGAGGCAGTGACAGGCTCCTAGTCACAACAAAGCCATGAAGACAAATTCTATAGGTTATTTATCTTAAATACAATAGGAAGCAGTTAGAACAGCTCTTTCTTTGGGAAGGATCAGCTGAAGGTCTTTAGCTACCTGCAAATTTTCCAGCCACCATTATCCAAAACTTGGAAATGCCTGCTAGGTAGACAATGCATCTCTACTATGCGGTTACTGATAGCCCGCCTTCAATATTCCTTCTTCCTTTGTGCTCACGGTGTACTGGCAGTCCACCTTCATTTGTACTCTGAGTATATTAAAGTGGGTCAGGGCAGATCTCCTTGCATAGCTGGGAATATAGACATAGTCAATATCTTTCTCTGTGGTACACAGGTTAATTTGCCAGACCTAAAACTAAGCCAAGTGTGGGCCATACCATGAATGTAGAAATTGCATCAGATTTAGATTCCATGCAAACTGAGACATTGTGTGACCAAACTACAGGAATATGTACATTTGCCTTAACAGAGAAAAAAATCAAAATAGCTTTAGTCAATAAAGATCTTTGTTCTGGTAGTTTTCTTTTTAGCTTAACTTTCTCTTAGATGTGCAGGTGTCTTTTTCCTTATAAACACTTTATTCACTGTAAGGAGATTGGTTTTAATCAGTTTTCTCCTTTGAAACTGTTTCAATAATCTGTCCATGTGAATGTATCTAGGTGTATATTGGACTGGTCTGAAATTGTTGCCACATCATATCACAATTTCTTTCCTGCTATCTATATGCATATTATTTCAGAATGATTAAACCAGGGAACCTTCACTGGCCTTTGTATTCTTTCTGTGAAAGTATCAAGAGAGCCAATAAGGTATTATATCAGTTATAAAATCTATTATCAGGCATGCTGAATAATTCTTCAGATGAATGCATTTCCCTTTATTCCACTAAACAAACTCAGCCTACTTACTAACTGAAATTTGCCCAAAGTCTTGTCCAGGTAATATATTAGGCTACCTTTTCACCCATGTCCAGTAATTAATTAATTTAATCTACAGAATTGTCTTTGTAGAGCATACAAGAACTAAAAGTTTTACTTAGAACTGTCAGAGTGAGAATATCCAACTATGGATATAATAGGATTTTTTTTTCCTATTCAAAGTGTTTTAGTGTGATCTTTAAGTAAAGTAGAGAATATTATCAGACAGTAAGGCCTGGTCTACACTACAAAGTTATGTCGACATAAGTCACCCTAGGTTGAGGTAATAATGTATGTGTCCACACTACCGAGTCCCTTCCGCTGACCTAAAAGGCTTGTAAAGATGACTTCTGTACTCCATCTCCATGAGAGGCATAGCGTTTGAGTTGACATCCACACGTTGACATGGAGATAGTGTAGACACTTTGCTGTGTAATTCTAATGAATTGGCCTCCTTGAGGTGTCCACAGTGCTCCACTGTGACCGCTCTGGAGAGCACTTTCAACTCCACTGCACTTCATCCAGATACACAGGAAGCAGCTGCCCCCCTGTTAAAGCCCCAGGAACTTTTGAATTTTCATTTCCTGTTTGATCGGCTTGGAGAGCTCGTCAGCACACCTGACCATGGGTGCTTAAGGCCACAAACATGCTCCAGCATGAGGCACACAAGAGGTGGTGGATCTTATTGTTGTGTGGGGAGAAGAGTCTGTGCAGGCAGAGCGCCGAACCAGCAGAAGAACCAGGCAGAACTTCGAACCAGCTAATATCTATGCCAAAATCACGTGGGGCATGAGGGAGAAGGGACACACAGCAGTGCCACATGAAAATAAAGGAGTTTTGGCAAGCATACCAGAAGACAAGGGAGGTGAACAATTGCTCTGGTTCTGAGCCACAGACATGCCACTTCTATGAGGAGCTGCATGCGATTCTAGGCGACAACCCCACCACTATCCCAAACTGCTCTGTGGATACCTCCCAGGAGCCCCGGGCTACCTCAGGCAACAACGAGCAGGACATTGTTGATGATGATGACAGGACTAATGGTCAGCGGAGCATGATGCCAGGGAAGGCACCTCTGGTGAGTACACATTTTCAGTCAAACTGTAGGGGTTACATGCTATTATTTTTAATGTTGAATCTGAATACAAAAATTGGGATAGTGGTTATTGGTGGCCACTCTAGCTACACAGAGGGTGCTCTCTGAAAAAGACTGTTTATGTGCATGGGGATGGCCCTGGAATCCTCCATGGAGAACTCTAGCAAGCTTTCATAGAGGTACTCTGCAATCCTTTGCAGAACATTTCTGGGAAGGGCTGCCTTATTTTGTCCACCATGGTAGGATACTTTCCCTTGCCACTCCAATATTAACTCTTCTGGCATCATTGTGGCACACAGCATTGCAGTATAAGGACCAGGTCTGTACCCAGATGCTTGCAGCATCTGCTCCCTTTCTGCCTCTGTTACCCTCAGGAGAGTGATATCACCTGTGGCCATCTAGGGGAAACGGGAAAAGTTTTAAATGCTAGCCCTTAAACCGCAAGCAAGTCAATAAGTAATCCGCCCCTGTTTGGTGAATTCTGGGTCACACAACCCAGTTTTCCTGAGCATGCCCTCATTGTGGTTGGAAGGGATCACCTCATATTGCAGCCACTATTTAAAAGGGGACATGTCACAGAGTTTGGAGGAGACAAGGCCCTGCACCCCTGGCTTCCTGCGATTCACCATGACTCTCAGTCAGCCAGTAAAACAGAAGGTTTATTTAGATGACAGGAACACAATCCAAGACAGGTCTTGCAGGTTCAGACAACAGGACCCCCTCAGTCAGGTCCATCTTGGAGGGAGGAGAGGGGCCCAGGGAGGCCAGAACCCTGTCTGTCTGGGCTCCCCTCCATTTTCCAAGTCAGCTCCAAACTGAAAACTCTCCAGCCCCTCCTCTCCCTTTGTCTCTTTCCTGGGCCAGGAGGTCACCTGATCTCTTTGTTCTCCAACACCTTCAGTTGGCACCTTTGCAGAGGAGAGGAGGCCCAGGCCATCAGTTGTCAGGAGACAGGGTGTCAGCCATTCTCTGTGCAGACACCATCGTGCTGGCCCCCTAGGGCTTTGCAACAATCACACACCCCTAAACACCCGAGAAATGCATAGGGGAAACTGAGGCACCCACACAGCACTCAGAGAAAACATTAAGAACATTCCCACTTCATCACATCAGGCACAACACTTCCTGTTTGTCTCTCTTCCACCCCAACCCGTTGCTGCTTTTGTAACAATCAAACTATTTGTGGGGCTGTACGCTGCTGCCTGTCCTCAAGCACCATCCAGGTTGCTATGAGAAAGGGGTCTATTCTGAGGTTGGAACCATTGATCCCAAGAACATCTTAACAAAAGCTGCAGCACAAGACCTTTCACCCATGTCTTATGGGCTCATGCCGGCGGCTCCAGGCAGCAGCACACCAAGTGCATGGCTGGGGCGGCAAGTCGCTGGGGGTGACCTGCCGGTCGCCATGAGGGCAGAAGTCAGGCTGCTTTTGGCGGCATGCCCGTGGGAGGTCCGCCGGTCCCGTGGTTTTGGCAGCAATTTGGCAGTGGATATGCCAAAGGCACGGGACCGGCAGACCTCCCGCAGGCATGTCGCCGAAAGCTGCCTGATTGCCTGTGCTTGAGGCAGCAAAATACATAGAGCCGCCCCTGGCTCACGCACCATGGCTGTAGCAGCAAACCGACTCTTGCAGTAGCCAGTGGTTGTGATTATGTTGTGGCTTGCAGGGGAGTGCATTGAGGGATGTTTCTTTTATAAAAAGATTTAACCTTGCACAAGAAACCATGTATGCACTGTCAATGCTACCCTTATGCTTTGTATTCTTTGCAGCTGACACCTTTTCTGTAGGTGCATCCTCCACACTGGGACAGAGACTTTCCCAGATTAGAAGGCAGAAAAAGACGACTTGGGAGGACATGTTCAGTGAGTTAATGAATGTCTCAGAGTGATAAGATGGAGCTCAGCACTTGGAGGATTGCACTGTCCAACAGCCTGCACAATGACCGCAAGGACAGAAGAGCAGGCAGGGAACATGAGCATGACACACAGGACGAGATGGTGCAGATTGTGAAGGAGCAAACAGACATGCTGAGGTATCTGGTTGAGGTTCAAGAAAGACAGCTGGACACTAGAGTCCTGCTGCAGCCTATGCTGAACCTGCTGCCATCATCACCAAGTTCCACATCCTCCTCTCCCAGACATCCTAGGATGCACTCAACTCCAGGGGAGGGTACAAGACCAGAAGGTGCCCATTCCCACCCCTTTGATTGACACTGCTGTGCAATTGTAAGCAAGCTGTACTTGTTTCCCCCCTCACCGTGTTATCAGCCCTTTTGCCCCAGGTTATCTTACTTTTCTTTGTTGTGTCTCAGTGTTTGTGAACATAATAAAACTTAATGGATTGAGGGGGAAAGGCTCTTTATTTATTCAGCACACTGGTTAGCAGGGGTGTAGTTTACAGGAGAATATGTGCAATGAAGGGGACAGCTTGGTAAGGAACAACACACAAGTGTCACATTACTGTGGGTCACTGATGAAACTAGTTTTCAAAACCTTACGGAGATGCAGTGTGCCTCAATGTGCTCTTCTTATTGCCCGGGTGTCTGGCTGCTCAAAATTGGCTGCTAGGTGATCTGCCTCAATCCGCCACCCAGCCGGAAACTTTTCTCCCTTTGTTTCACAGATACTATGGAGCACACAGCAACAACAATGGGGATATTGCTTTCACTGAGGTCTAACCTCGTAAGCAAACTACACCAGCGGGCTTTTAAACATCCAAAGGCACATTCCACCACCATTCTGCACCTGCTCAGTCTATGATTGAACTGCTCCTTATTGCTGTCCTTCATGAACTATAGGAGCAAGGGGTAGGCTAGGTCTCCCAGGATCACAATTGGCATTTCAACATCAACGGCAGTTATTTTGGAGTCTGGAAAGAAAGTTCCTGCTTGTAGCTTTCTGAACAGACTGAGTTCCTAAAGATGCACATGTTATGCACCTTCCCCAACCATCCCACACTGATGTCAGTGAAACGGCCCCTGTGATCCACCAGTGCTTGCAACACCATTCAGAAGTACTCCTTTCAGTTTATGTACTCTTTGGCAAGGTGGTCTGGTGCCAAGATAGGGATATGCATTCCATCTCTCGCCCCACTGCAGTTAGGGAACCCCATTGTGGTAAAACCATCCACTCTGTCCTGCATGTTTCCCAGAGTCACTACCCTTCTTAGCAGAAGTCTATTGATTGCCCTGACAACATGAATCACAGCAGACCCCACAGTATATTTATCCACTCTGAATTGATTTCCCACTGACAGGTAGCAGTCTGGTATTGCAAGCTTCCACAGAGATCTCACCACTTGCTTCTCAACTGTTAGAGCAGCTCTCATTTTAGTATTGCTACTCTTCAGGGCTAGGGAAAGCTCTTCACACAGTTCCATTAAAATGGCCTTATTCATTTGAAAGTTCTGCAGGCACTGCTTGTCATCCCATAGCTGCATAATTATGCAGTCCCACTAGTCACTGCTTGTTTCCTGGGCCCAGAAGTGGTGCTCCACCAACTCAAGGTGATGTGTGACTGTCCCCAGCATCTGCAAATTGCTCTGCTCCATGGCTTCCACCAGAGCTGCTTGCATGGCATCACATTGTTCCATGCAGTGGCTACTGCTTCAGTTGAGCAAATACTGCAGGATAAGGTGTGAGGTGTTTGTAATGCCTACAACAACAGTGTACAAGTGAGCAGAGTCCATGCATACCATGCTATGGCATCTCTGTGAGTATGGGAAAATTGAAAAGGGTGACATCTCCCTTAACAAGTGGAAATGTCCCACCAGCTAGAGAAGGTGACATAATATTCCAAATACATGCATTTACTGACGGTCACTGCATGCATAAAAGTTGCACATTTAAATGAAGAAAGTTAATGCAGCTGAGACCAAAGGAATCATAATGGACTGGTACCACTCAGTCTCATACTAAGTGATTATATGGTCACTTTAGATGTTAAAGTCTTATTAAACATATGTTTTTCCATATAAAGCTTGCCAATATCATAAACTGATCTACATAATTATGTTGTTGCTAGTAGTAATGTTTCTGTGTATTCTATTTCTGTTATCTATGATTTTAGCAGTGTTAATAAATATGGTCATTAGCTTTTTTGTTTGTTTGTTTTGTTTTTTGAGTTTGCCTTTAAGGTTGTATCTTTTTAAAGCATCTCATTTGTTCAGAAAGCTACAAGCAGGAACTTTCTTTCCAGACTCCAAAATAACTGCCGTTGATGTTGAAATGCCAATTGTGATCTGGGCCACAATTCAGGAACTAGAGTTCTGTCCATATTCTGGACAACAAGCATGTGCTCTCCTGAATCAGAGATTTGGAGTGGAGGTATGTAACTGAAGAGTGATTCAATCCACTAAGTACAGAGATATTCTAACTCTATTGGCTGTACGGACATTTGAAACATAGCATATAGTGAAAACATTCTCTCATTCCATGACATAGCAGAGAAGCTACACTACTGTGGCCCAGTGCAAAGATTTCCCATTGATTTCAGTGAGAGTTGGATCAAGCTCCTAGAGAATCACACTCCTTAGAGCATAGGTCTGATTTACTTCACTGAATGGACACAGAATTTGGGAGGCACCCAATAGATATATGACTTAGGTATCCAGGAAAAAAATCTGTGACAGACAGTAAATAATTTTTTGTGAAAGAGAGCTTAATATTTTATATGCTGACTATCCCTAAGCATTCAGCACACATATGCGTGCTTAATTTAATGTTCATATTCTTTTGCATATCAGCTTAAGAGCTGCATTCTGACTTACAAAGACAAAATCATGTCTCTAGTCATTTCATTATCTGAAATTAGAAATATTTCACTGGTCCAAAACATTTTAAAAATCAAATGTACTTTCCATTATTGTTATTATTGATATCACTCCAAATATAGGTTAATTGTTTTACAGGCAAATATGAGGACAAATTCCATGCTCCAAAGAGTTTACATGCCACTCTAAGACCATGCCCAAAATTACAAAATATGTAGGACCAGAAAGTGACAGTACCTTGCACCACAAATACTCATCTTGAAGTTAATAGGTCTTCTTATGGAGTAAGGACTACTCAGTAAATGCAGGAGTATCACAGTACGATCTATAATTATCATTTTATGAAAAAAAAATAAAAGTACTGTGTCATAAATAAGAGTGTTGCCCAAGATATGAAGGTTGATAAAACTGGAAAATCTTCTGTGCACTAAATGTAGTTTCTTTGATAAATTTATGAAACATTAACAAATATTTCAGTTTTGCAACAAAATTTTTGCAAGATGAAACTCCTGAATCTTCACGCAGCTCCAGAAACCCTTTTTCCACAGGACTGAAAGGATCTGCCACACAAACCTAGTGGGTGGAAGGAGCTAACCATCTAAAAATCTGGATTTACTTACTACAAAATAGTTCTTAATCGATAATTCACTCTGCTCCTTTATTGGTGTCTTTGTGATCTTTTATAGAATTAAAATGATATGTTCTTTTATAAGCCTGGAGGAAGATAGAAAGATACGGCAATTCACCTTTCTAATTGTAAGCGGGGGGAATGGTCCCGCTATTGTTGGGAACTTTCCTGGCTTCTGCACTGCCCCGGTGAAGTGGGCTAGCGAAAGGATCTGAGTCCTCGCTCCCACTCTCTTTACCCAGAGGCCTCCCTGCCCTCGAGGGCTCCCCTTCCACTCTCCTGTCTGGCAGAGTCCTCGTAACTCCAACAAGGCTGGGCCCAGGATTCCTGGGGGGCTCAACCCCCAACCCTGCTGTGGTCACCTAGGACAGGGGCTAGGGTGTCCCCACTCCGGGGTACCCTCTCTGCACTGGGCACCTCCCTGACCCACTGATTATTCCATACAATTTAAAGCAAATACAAGTTGTTTAATTAACAATTAATCTAAAGAAAAGAATAAGGAAAAATGGGAGAGGTTAAAGGAAAACACATCACCCCATTCTGTGGCAGGGCACATCACAAACAGTGTCTCTGGACATCAAGGCACTTCGCAGTCTGTTCCTTGTAGGTCCCAGATTTCCTTCTCAGGCCCTGGCTCTGCTGCAGGTATGCTGCGGGTTGGACACTTGCAATGGTGGTGGCCACACACCTCCGGGCTTTGAGTGGTGGGACCCTTCTTCCCAGCGTCAGCCCCCCGTCAGGTTAAGGTTCCCCTCCCGGTCTGGCCTGCAAGGGCCCTTGGCTAGGGGTGTCTTTCTGTGCTGGGCCCTTTGCCCAAGGTCCCCCCGTGGCTGGCCCCACTTGCTCACCACACCTGGCTCTGTGGCTGCAGCTCTGCTCCCAGCACAGGATCTGCTCTCCCTGGGCTGTGTCTCTGGCTCTGTGGCTGCAGCTCTGCTCCCAGCACAGGATCTGCTCTCCCTGGGCTGTGCCTCTGGCCCCTGGATCTGGCACAGTTCTGCTCTCCAGCTCAGCTTGGGCCCCTGCTTTCTCCTTAGCTCGGCCCCACTCAGTCCGACCCAGGCAATTCCAACTCACACAGAGGACGGGACCCACCCTGGCCTCCTGTCATGCTGATTAGCCTGCCCGCCCTGTCAATCAGGCTGACCTGGAGCATTGGCCTCTCGCCATTGTTCCTGGGGATTGTCAGTCTCAGGGTCCTGATTTCCCATCGACCCCTCCCCTTTTAGTGCTGGGAGCTAGCCAACCAAAACACCCCCACTGAATGTTAGTAGGGGGCAACAGTCCCCTTACATAATACACTCATGAATTTTGAATATATAAAATATGCATAAAATCTTCAAGTACTTATAGCAAGAAGTTATATGTTACATTAAAATTCAGTTTTGAATACGACTTTCACAATTTAAGCACTATTTTCCATCAATGAAATTATTGTATCACAAAATTTAACATTCATTTCTGTGTATTGATATAGAATAAGACCCTATAATTCCAAAAACTGAGAGTTATAGCCTCCTGCAATATAACAGGACTGAATACAATCCATATTTACAGTAACTGATAGTGACATCTAATTTCTGGAGACTTTAGACATTTCATCCATGACTAGGAGAAACAATTAATTGCTTTTCTTCCTTAAATAAAACAAGGATGAGCCCTTCACAAGCCACCAAAATAAATTTCAATTAAGCAAGCTGGATTCAAAGCTCACTTTCCAGTAGTAGTAAATAATAGTAGCTGTTAGATCAGTGGTTCCCAAACTTTAACAACCTGTGAACCCCTTTCACCAAAACGTCAAGTCTCGTGAACCCCCCTCCAAAAAATGAATATTTCCAGGGATTTTCTCCTTTACCTGAGTATAAATTATAAAAGCAGTGATCTTGGAAATATAAAATTTGTTTTTATGACATGTTTGTTACACACTATTTATTATTAATTATTATTTATCATTACAGTATTTTTATTACATTATGAAAACGGCAACACTGTTCCAAGATCTCACTTTCGTAGCTTGTATCACTTTGAATAAGCCTGTTATAAGACAAGGCTCCTATGTTTCATCAAGTATCATCAGATGTGAAACAGCATGAAGGTATGTAAGAAGCCAACACAAAGAGTTCCTCTTATACAAGCATTCAGGTCTTGAGCAGTTCAAGCAAACAACACACATTACAACAAAGCTTAAACTTGTTCTTCATAATACTTTTAAAAACAATACTAGCTGCCTATTTAATTTTTAAAACAGCAAAAAATATCCACCTCCCTTTCCATTTCTTATAAGTCTTGAAGTTTAAATCTCCTCAGTGTGATAGATGTGCTTACTTTGATCTGCTTAGCTCTTGGAAGTCCAGAGGCTCCGGGCTGCTGGTCCCGTGCTGCCCAGGTCCCTAAGGACAGCTCTGTTCGCCATTAGGGAATTTTTCCCCGAGAACCCTCTGTAACATTTCGCGAACCCCCAGGGGTTCATGAACCCCAGTTTGGGAACCACTGTGTTAGATTGATTAATAAAAATAGTAGCCACAATGGTCTGTAAGTGGAGAACCAGGCACCACAATTTCACTTTTAGGAGATGGGCTCAAAGAGAGGAAGAATTTGGCCCTGACTGGAGAGTTCAATACTTTGGTGGGGAGGAAACAAGAAAACATTTGTTCCCTTCCTATCTCAGGATGAAAGAAGAGACAAAGCACTGTAAAAAACTGGGAGGGCCATCATAGGGATTAATAATATCTTCATCATGCCTCTCTCACCTCCTGATCCCATGAAAACTCCTGTATTCATATATTCATGTATTCTGAAGGATGGGGATTTTACAGAGATCATGCTAGGCAAGCAGGTAGACTCAAAGTGAAGAGCAGCTGCTCTCTGTAGTATACCTTCCTACTAACAGTGTGGTTATATATGTGGGAGATTACACTACTTGGAGCAGCATTAACTCCCACACTGTGCCTGCACCCTCCTTGGAGAAGGCAGTCAAGTTCAGGCTTGGAAAACAATTGGAGCATGACTACTAAAGAAGCTTTGATACCATGGAGGAGAAGAGGAAGGCAGCACTATAAAAAGGCAATTCCTCCACAGGACCTTAGGGCTTTGTAGAGTCTGGAGGCTCCCATGCCTCTCCATGGTCCACCCAACTCCTCCTCTAGAGAAGAACATGCAAGAAAACTCCAAACGGTGTTTCCTGTACCCTCTTATCACCTTTCATGGGTTTTTCCATAGGAAAGTTTTATATATCAGACAGATTAATTTTGTGTTTTTAAAACCCAAGTAAGGAACTGGAGTGTGTGTGTATATATATATATGGAATCCAATGAGTGTGATTAACAATATGAAATTTATACGAAATTATTCATAGATTCCAAGGCCAGAAGGGACCATTGTGACAATCCTATTCTGATCTCCAGCATAACACAGGCCATTAAACTTCCCCAAAATAATCCATAGAGCCTGTGTTTGAGATTTTTTGGAAAAAAAATCTAAACTAGATTTTAAAATTGTCAGTAATAGAGAATCCACCACCATCCTTGGTAAACTGTTCCAGTGGTTAATTAGCCTCACAATTAAAATTTTACACCTTATTTCTAGCCTCAACTTCCAGCCACTGGATTGTGTTATACCTTTCTCTTCTAGATAGAAGAGCCCAGTATTAAATATTTGTTCCCCATTTAGGGACTTATAGACTGTAATCAAGTCCCTTTTCTTTGTTAAATTAGATTGAGCTCCTTGAGTCTATTACTATAAGGCAGGTTTTCTAATCCTTTAATCGTTTTTGTGGCTCTTCTCTGAACCCTCTACAATTTATCAACATCCTTCTTGGATTGTGGACACCAGAACCGGACACAGTATTCCAGCATTGGTCGTACTAGTGCCAAACACAGCAGTAAAATAACTTCTCCACTTCTAGTTAAGATTCCCCAAGGATCACATTAGCTGCTTTGACCACAACGTTTTGACCACATTGCACTGGGAGCTCTTGTTCAGCTGATTATCCACCACACCTCCCAAATCTTTTTTACAGTAACTACTTTTCAGGATAGAGCTATCCATCACATAAGAATGACTTACATTCTTTGTTCCTAGGTCTATACATTTACATTTTGCCATTTTAAAAATCAAATTGTTTGCTTACTCCCAGTTTATCAAGCAATCCTGAACATCCCATATCAATGATCTGTGCTCTTCATTATTTAACTCTCTCCCAATTTTGGGGTCATCTGCAAACTTTTTCAGTGATGATTTCATGTCTTCTTCCAGTTCATTAATAAAAATGTTAAATAGCATAAGGCTAAGAACTGATCCCCAAGGGACCCTACTATAAACACACTCATCTGATGATGATTCCCTGTTCACAGTTGCAATTTCAGCCCCATCAGTTAGCCAGCTTTATAATCCATTTAATGTGTCCCATGTTTAATTTTATATCTGTTTAGTTTTTTAATCAAAATGTCATGTGGTACCAAGTCAAATGTCTTACAGAAGTCTAAGGATATTACATCTACACTATCACCTTTATCAACCAAACTTGTAATCTTATAAAAAAGGTATAATGTTGATTGGCATTATATTACCCTCCTTTAATTCTTTATTAGTTGAGTCTAATATCAGTCACACCATTATCTTGCCTGGGATCAATGTCAAACTGACAGACTTATAATTCCTTGGATCATCCCATTTACCATTCTTAAATATTCGCACATTAGCTTTCTTTTAGTCTTCTGGAAGTTTCCCAGTGTTCCAAGACTTATTGAAAATCATCATTAATAGTCCAGCAAGATCCTCAGCCAACTTTTTAAAAACTCTTAGATGCGAGTTATCTGGAACTGCTGATTTTAAAATAGTTAACTTTAGTAGCAGCTGTTTAACAATCTCCAGAGATACTAGTGGAATGGAAAGAGTGTTGTCATATGATATGAATGCATCATTTCCCCCCTCCCAAATACAGAAGTATTTATTGAACATTTCTGCCTTTCCTGCATTATTATTTGATAATTCTACCATTTCCATCTAGTAATGCCCCAGTACCATTGGTATGATTCTTTGTATGTATATATTATAGCTCCCTTCACTTCCTCTCTAAATCAGTTTTTTTAACTAATGTGGACTTCTTCCTCAATTGTGGCTTTTGGGGAATCTAGTAAAGTGTTCTTAAACAATTCCCAATATAATTTACATTTTTTCTGATTAAATTCTTCATCGTAGTTGATTTGGGTCAACTGTTTTCAGATTTGTGAAACTGGCCCTTTTAAAGGACCAAGTAGGTGTACAGATGTTTGTGTGTGTGTGTGTGTCTGTCTATCTCTATATCATCACTGGTTTGGACCTTATTCTGTTCCCCATATAAATTTGATCAAATCTTGTTCACTTGTATTTAAGTTAACATTAATTTTTAGTTCTGTGATCAGTTAATCTTTATCTGTTAAGATGAGATCTAATACAGAAATCCCCTATGCAGGATGCAACACTTTTGGAATTAGGAAATTGACATATATAATATTTGGAAATTCCAAAAGATATTTTAGTACTGGCTCCATTATGTGTCATTCAGATTGAAGTCCCCCCATGATCATCCTACATATAATAGGATAGGTGCATATGAAGCCAGATATCCTATTCCCTAGTGAGATACGGTAGTCTGTAGCAGACACCAACTAATATCCCATCCTGTGCTTTATCTCTGAGGACACTGATCCATAAGCATTCAAGATCATTTTTTTCTGAGTTATTGACTTAGAAACAGGTAATGCAATATTTGACAGAGTGCCACTCCTCCTCCCCTTTTGCCTATTTTATCCTTCCTTAATAGGTTAAAACAATTGATTTAAACATTCTAATCATGAGAATCACCCCATCAGGTTTCAGTAAAACACCAAGTAGATCAAATTTATGCTAATAAATGAGCAATTCCAGTTCCTCTTGTTTGTTGCCCAGGCTCCTAGCACTTTATTAATTTATTAATTTCTTTTCTTTATGTCCTTTGGTTTCCTGATTAATTTTGTACTTAACATCTCGATTTTGTGCTGAGCATGCACATCTTCCCTCTTTTTATCCTAATTTTTTGTTACTAGTTTAATGCCCTCCTGACTCCTCTAGCCAGCCAGTCCCTGAGAAAATTGGTTCCCCTTTTCTTCAGAGGTGGAGGCAATCCAAATGATATAGCCCCCTCTCCTCATGAATGATATATTATATACACACAAAAATTAAAGTATTATTATACATTGTCTCTAGAAAGAATAAAAAGAACTACACATCTGTCAAATATAATAAACAATATGTATCAACTGTTATTTTCTAAAAGAAAATCAGAACAGTTTCTATAATGGATAAAGGCCAAGAGAATCAGAGAAATAGAAAGATCAATAAATCTGATATTTGTTTTCTCCATGTTCTAGGAATCATATGCTGTAAATAGGAAGGAAATGAAACAAGAATGCTAGCTTGCCAAGCAAAGTATATGACGAACTTCTCATGATCATGATCTTTCTTAAAATCCACAAATGGCTACAAAATGTACTTTTTGATTTTATATTATTAAATATATGATCTGCAAACTCAATTAAACTAGAGTTTTAGAGGAAAATAGATGAAAAAACCATCGCGTCTTGGATTATGGAAATTTTATGGATTAAATTTGGCTGTAATTATTCTGAGCTGTTTTCCAATAATTTTGGAGGGAAAAGATTGTAAAACTGAAATTGGACAATCATTCTTCTGTCACCAGAGTCCTTGTCTTTCAAAAGGAGGAAAGCATTTTGCAGGCTATAGAAACATAATTGAAAACAGAGAAGGGAAAATGACACTAAAAGCTAAATTTTGTTTGTGTCTCCCCGTTTATAATACAGATTCCTCAAGTCCCATTACAATGTCTCTAGGTCATCATTTCTAACCTGGCTGAGGTCAATAGAAACTAAACAATAATATTCATATGATGGCTGTTCAGTCCTCTGTGTAAAATAAACTAGCATTTTCAGTCCAATTCTCAGTGGACACATGTCTGTATCAGAAAAATGCATTCACAATTAGCGCTAGCTGACACCCCTTTTCGCTTTGAGTCCAGGCCCTATTTTATCCAACCCTATCCAAATACCAAACTTGTAGTGAATCCATGCAAACCATGCCACTTTTGGCCACCTCTAAACAGTATAGTGATGGTCTATAAAGTTAAGCATTAACATTATGATGTTATAGTTGATAGGCCCCCTACCTCAATAATGATGTACACTCATAAACACATGTTCTCTTGATACCAGAAAACCAATTAAGTTTCTATCTATGCTGCTGTCTGACACCACTGTCTAACTAACCTAGCAATCTGGCTTTCTTCCAGATTGTAGACACTGTTTCTGCAATTTGCATGTAGAGTTGCACTTGACTTTGCCTGTCTGCTTTGAGAAAGTTTGTACATTTCAAAACACTGTCTGCTCACAACTATTTTAATAGACAGGCAGAGTGTGACATGCCACATAACTGACAAATAAAACTCCACTACAAAATGGGCATTTTTTAAAGGTTCTCAGAGGGGCCTAATGATGACTCTTGTATGAAATATGTGTACTTTTTCTTGAGAGCTCAGGTTTCTGTAATACCTAAACCAACCCCAAAGCCTCAGTGCTTTTCCAGTCTGAAGGATGCGGATTGTGCTGTGTGTCATTTATCATTCTGGCATGCCAATATAGTGTCTGAGCAAAGATAGACCATAGCAAAAATATATCTTTTAGGCAACTACACAGCACATGTTGTCCAGAAACAGAAATCTTCCCTCTCAAGTGTTTCCTCCTGTAATCCTGTCAAGAGTGATACACGGAATTATCAAACATAGTGGCCAAATACATCCCTAGCGTAATGTCACTGATGTCAGTGGTGTTCCAAATTGATCGCTAATGCAATTTAATCAACTTTGATGGAGTTACACAGTGGATGCCTCACCCCAATATTTTTCATGCAGCTCCTTATGTGCCTCAGACAAATTAACTCTCCTTGTAGAAATTAGTTAATTTTTAATTTTCCCATAAATCACCAACTAAAATTTTCCTTTCATGCTGGATCTCCTTCTGCCTCCTTCATGCTGTCTTCTTGAAAGAGAGAACCAGTGGCTGTGCTGACATTTTTTAATGGATGGAATTCTCTGTCATTTTTGTGGACATATTCCTTCTTTCTTACATACACACATTACAGAAAATTGCTGCTATACTGTCCCCAGTTACCTTAGGGGTAGGTTCAGCCCATTCAGTGATCCTGATATCATATCAACCCAGCTAAAAACTTGAAAAGGCATGACAAAAAGTCACACTGGCAATCCAAAGAGAGAAACAACTTAGACACAAATATCAACAGAAGTTTCACTGCATGAACATTTTCATAAGAAATACCTAATTTTCTTAAAAAAGGAGTAAATACCAGTTGTTTTAAAATTGCCTATGAATATATTGCATAGCTGTGGCTTTTGAAGGTAAATACATTTTTAATACTTTCTGTTAATTGCTAACATGGTATGTTTTTTTCTACATGTTAAACTATCTCATGTATTTTTCAAATAATAATTATAGTAATGATTATGAATGGAGTGTTTCCCAGCAATATATCTAATCATCTACTATGTTAATTTCTAATCACATGGAGTCTTAAAGATTCGTGATGACAGATAATCTTGTAACACTATTAGGGTTAATATACATTTCAGCTCTATTGTAAGTGCATATTACAATTTTATTCCACTCCTTAGTGAACAAGAGCAATGATCTGGGTTTAACTCAGAACTAAAACAAGAACTGATTTAGCTACAAGAGAAGCAACCCTGGTTATGTAAGACCTTGGATGAAATTGCACTACAAATGAGATGTCTCCGATGAAAATCAGCCAGTTGTATTTGCCTTATTCCTAGCCTGGAAGCAATACAGTAGCAGCTCATGCACTCATTCGCTTCTGATTTCTAATGCTTTTACCAGAGGGATGTATATGAAGTATCTGCATTTTATGTCAAACAGTCGAAGTATATGCATTAATAGAACTGACTTAGGATCTTATGCCTAAAAATAATTACAGAAATCATTTTCACTGTCATTTGAAGAACCCAGAATAAAATGAACTGTCACAAAGCATTCACTCATGCTGCTCCCACCCCCACCCCCCCTACCCCCACGCTCTCTTCTGTAGGGATACAGTCTAAGGTGGCAGTTTTCATCAGGAGGATACACTGTCATCAAGATTTCTTAGTTGTGTGGTTTTGATGGAGGGAGAGTTTTGTTTTCCTCCAGAGAGAGGGTGCTGGACTTCCTGAAAGTATGTTAGGTTCCAGCAGGATCCAGGTCATGCCAACAATTTGCCTTTTTGTGTTTGGGGAAGAAGAGAAGGGAAATGGATGGATGGATGGCAGAAGAAGGTGATATAACATAATGTTGCATAATCTAATGCTTGCTTTTCTGCTTTGCAGGAACTCTCGGGATTTGGCCTGTTATTGTTATTACATTTTTAAGATGTTGAGTGATGTAACTAGTTCCTACTCACAGATCCATTGCTGAAATTTAACTGACACAACTAACTAGATTGATATGTCATGAGCAGGACTAGGGCTCCTTCTTCCACTACCACAGCTACTTACAGTCCCATGGTATCATTCCAACCTGGTGAAGAGCCAATGCTGAGTCCTTTGTCTCTTCAGCCTCCAATCGACAGTAGTTTCACCAAAATAACATGGAGCTGGTTCAACAGAAAGCTTAAATGGAAAACTTAAATGGAAAGCAAAAGGAAGACCCCTCTGAACAGTTAAATTTGACTTGTGTGGGAAGACAAAAGGGGTGCCTTTTGTATCATGACAGAAGGCTGTATATCTGGGTAAAGTTAGAGAGATAAGGTCAATGAGGTAATATCTTTTATTGGATCAACTTCTCTTGGGGAGGGAGACAAGCTTTCAAGCTTGCACAGAGTTCTTCTTCACATCACCTGAAGTAATATCTTTTACTGGACCAACTTTTAGCCAGTAAAAGATTACCTCACCTACTTTATCTCACTAACGTCCTGGGACCGACACAGCTACCACAACACTGGCACTCTCAATCAGGAGGTGACATAAATAGGATTTAAACTTTTACTCCTGATGCACTCGGTAGTACGACCAGCATCAGGGAAGATTCTCAAAGAACAATTCTAGCTTGTCATTAGGGTATGGTCTTCTTCAGCACTGCAAATGTGTTTCTGGGTTTATGGTTGCACCAGAAAGCTATTCTAGTCCCATGAACCAATCATCAGATGTGTTCAAAAGGAAAATCCACCACAATCAAACTATTATTTGCCTACAGCCAGCAAAATCCTCTAAAGAGGAGTGCAAATGAGGAAAAAACAGCTCCTTTAATGGTTGCTGAGATAACTGGAGCCAAACAGTAAATAAGGAATTTTGTTTCTTTTTTCTTTCACAGTTTCTTAGGGGACTTGGGCTCTGAAACTGATATAGTACTCGATGAGCCACATACTTTTGAACCTACAGTCTGTATGCTCTGGTGCACAAACATATACTGCATATGTTGTGCTAGTAAGACCCCATCTCACATGAACCCAATAGTACTTACTCAGAAATCAATGGGAGTTTTGCCTGAATAAGGAGTGAGAGACACGTATACAACTCTCCACTGAATGGTGTGAAGGGGAGCAAAATCATGGGAACTTATGTTATTTGGGTATGGGGTAGGGAATGTATTAAGGATAAAGAGCTATGCTGTAGAATTCTCCCACACCACATAGCTTCCTACACCTGTAATGCAAAATCTTATTTCCACGGGGAGGTGGAGGTGGGGGTAGGAGGGTGAGTGGGAGTGTCATGAGGAGGAAGAAGCAGACATTTTAGGCAACATTCTTCTGTTTCAGGGCACTGTGACTTAAAACACCATGTGCATTAAAATTGACTGCTGCCCTGAGCAGCACACCATGGAGTATGCACTGGAAGGCACTTGGTGGTGTCCAGCAAGTGGCAGCTTACTGTCATGCTGCACAGAATGTGGGAATTAGGGGAGGCAGGAAGCAGACATTCCTACCACCAATGTGGATTAGTTAGCTATGGATTAGATAAATCCTCTTGCAGTAAATCTTCTCCTTTAAGCCCCAGTTCAGCAAGGTATTTAAGATCATGCCTAATTTCACACACCTGAGAAATCCTACTGAAGTCACAGAGGAACTCCCTCATTCCAGCAAGGAAGTCAATGTTCCCTTGACATATGCTTAAAGTTAGGCATGTGCTTAAGTAGTTTGCAAATTGGGGTATGATACATGAAGGGAATGCTGGATAAGGGCTTCAAAAATAGTTCCTTACTAAACATATGCTATCTCTGTGTGAATGTTATCAGTTCTACTGCAATAATAGCAAATTATTATTAAGCAAAGTTATAAATCAGGGTGAACTGTAGGCTGAAATCATTAGAAGGTTATTACCTCTCTGTTTCACAGATCTAAATTAGTCAGTTATTCTTTTCTTTCAACAGCTGCTCCATAATATCCCACAGGAAGCAAATAGCAAGGGTAATAGCAAGAGTGATTGTTGTTGAATAGAAACATTCTGAACTATCCCAAAGTTGAGTAACTGAGAATTTTAAGTACTGCAGAGGGCCTCTCTCATTTTACTTCTAGTCTGTGCAGCTGAGAGTCCTCATCGCACAATGTGCAACAAATAGCAAAAATTAAAGTAGCACTTTTAATCTAATTGAAGGATAAAAATTCAGAAAGCAGATTCAAAATCTCATTTCAGACCAGTGTTTTTGAGGCTAGGTCTACCCTACCAGCCTGAATTGGCGGGTAGAAATCGATCTCTCGGGGATCGAATTATCGCGTCTCATCGAGACGTGACAATGGATCCCCGAATCGACGCTCTTACTCCACCAGCGGAGGTGGGAGTAAGCGCCGTCGACGGGGAGCCGCGGAGGTCGATTTTGCTGCCGTCCTCACAGCGGGGTAAGTCGGCTCCAATAGGTCGAATTCAGCTATGCTATTCGCGTAGCTGAATTTGCGTATCTTAAATCGACCCCCCCCCCCCCGTAGTGAAGACCTGCCCTAAGACCTGTGGGTCTGATGTTTGTTTCACACACCAGTGTAACTCCATTGAGCTCACTAGAGTCACTCCCTGTTTACACCACTGTAAGTGAGAGGAGATTCAGAGCCCTTGACTTTGAAAATAGTTAACTGAACTTGGGACCACTGGATATCAGTCCCAGGGTAATGTTACTAGCATTATTGTTATAGTATCACACCAAATGTAGCTATACAAAACACCTGAAAATGACTGCATATCTTGTCCGACTTCTATTGGATATATATTTAATATAAGCACACCAATAAATCCAAAACCCTGGCATCGACAGGCTAGACTGTATTGCCATTAAGCATATTAGTTTAATATATTATCCTGTAATCCTATCTTACCTACCAAAATGAACCATTCACATAACATACACAAAAAAGAAGCTTTTAGTGCTGTCCTTTGATTTCTCATTGGTGACAGTATCTATCCCCTGATGCAAACTGACATACTGTACACACGCTGTAAGTCCTTTTAGTGTAACAAGAACTTCTGAGTTCATTTTATGGTTCACATGGAACGCAAGGGAAAAAATTCTAGCCCTTGAGCACTCACAACTTTTTCATACTTTGTTCTGTCATAAATATTTTATGTCTCTTTTTTCAGCTCAATATGCTCCTTCAAGTAATAAAATTATATAGGGGACTATCAATCAATCTCTTCAATATTTCCTTTCATATTAATTCTTTTGGCATCTGTATTTCTACTGAGCCAATAATTCATAGTTATATAAAACAGGACACATTAGTAATGTTGATAACTTCTTATTCTAATAAAACAACCTTTATTTTTAATGAAGAATGCAGTATACATGTGAAATTTATGCAAGACTTCTTGGTCTTAAAAATTAAGATGAAATATTATATATCTCTATATATCTATTGATCGATTGATCAATAGATAGATATCTCCAGCCATTTTGGATAAAGTGCCAGAAACATTGGGAAGTAGAGGTTGAGTTTAATAAATATGGATTCCAAAAATCTGTATTAGTACCATCTTTCTGAGACAGTATAAAAACAAACAGTATATCCCACAGGATAAGAGCTCTGTGAATAATTCATTGTTTTGTTTGCTGGTCAAACCAACCTCCCCTTACCCTTCCCAAAAATGGAGTTAAACAAAATCTTGTGAGATTTTGTTTAACTCAAACCAAAACATCTCATGTTTGATGTTCTGTTTTTTTTTTTTAATAAAACTGAAGTAAATATCTAAATGAAACATCATTTTGAATTCAAAAATATTTGAAAACGTCAAAATGAAACATCTTGATTTCTTTCAGAATTTTTTGTTTTGTTTTCTGACCAAAGCCATTTGGTGAATCTGACATGAATTCACAAACTGTTTCAGTTGATTCAAATTTGCATTTTTCAAAAAAAGTTTAATTTAAAACATTTAATCTAGATCTATATAGAATACCATATCCTATATAGGCATGGAGGACCAGATTTTTAAAAGTATTTAGGCCCCCTAAAGATGCAGATAGGCACTTAGTGAGATTTTAAAAAGTGTGTAGGTGCCTAACTCCAATTGATTACAATGGGCACTAGATGGCTACTCACATCTGAAAATTCAATTTAGACACCTATCTGCATCTTTAGGGGGCTAAATACTTTTTAAAATTTGGTCCAAAGTGCCAAATCCAGCAACCCTTTACTCTTGTGCGTAATTCTCTCCCAGGCAAGTTATCCTAATGACTTTGGTGGGATTGCTGACATTGCTGTAAGAAGTGCAGGAATGACACCTACCTGTCTGACTAACAAATTTGATTCTCCCTCTTTCTCGCCCCACCTCACACCCATGTGGTTGTGTGTACTGTATTTCTAAATATATTGCTTCAATTGATGTAACTTTGTATAATTATCCCACATAACAGGCTATACTTTTGGATTTACTTAGGAAGACCTTTGAGTTTATTTCACATTTCTTTAATAGCTGCAGACAGAGACACGACCCATACCTGCTGATATTGGTGGGGGGCAGAGTGAGGGCGGTGGCTTTGGCGGATGTTACTGAGCATGCTCAGTCTGTATGAACATGCTCAGTACAAGCCAAGCAGCCAGTCTGGGTGGCATGTGACCCCTCTGGATGCAGAGGCGTGTACATTTGTTACTTTATCCTATGCCTCCACTGAAGACCTCTAGGAGATTGTTAGCCTACTCTGTATTTGATATAACATACTTTTCAAAAAAAAATACTCATAAAAGTATCAGCTAATTAAACTATTTTTACTTAAGTAGTTAATAAGTTAGATTCTTCCCCTGTGTACATCAATAGAGTTACAGCAGCTTTGAATATGGTCCACTGTCTGAAGAACTTGTAAGGTTCTGTATAAAGGCAAAGGATTCGATTCGCAGCTGTGTCTGAACTCTTTAAGGACTGTTACAGCACCTGAATATCACCAGAGCTCAGCGCTTTCCTTCCATTCCCCTCCCCAGTATACCACAGGTAATTTCCCCTACCCCAGGAGATGAAAAGGGGGTGATGTAGATCTGCTATGCTGACTCTATACTACCTCAGAAATCCCAGTAGGACACTAGACATAGGTTAGCTTTAAGGCTGCTTTGCACCACCAAAGCAGTTCAGACACCTTATTGGAGCTAAGGATCTGCCCCTAGGTATTTACTCTGAATTGTTATTATTAGTAGTGATTGGAAAAACCTGCACATGTTGAGACATGTTGTTCAGTTTGAATACATATCCAATGCTTTGTGCTTCCAACAATAGGTCTCAGTTTTAATCTTCTCCTTTCGTCTCTCACATTTCTCGATGAAAGTATATACCAACACATTGCTTGCCTTTTCAGTTCACTTTCCAGATTCCTGAAACTATCCTTGATGTTATCATATTTCCCTTGACTCATTTTCTGGTTTCAAGTGGGTTCCTCAGCACTCTCAGGATATCCTTTTGAAGAAGGATCATCTCTTTTATCCAGGTATCCAGGAGGTAGTTTTCCTTCTCTCTTTCATATGGGATATAACTGACCATCCTCTCTGCTGAACCACCAATTTTCCTTCCTTGTAGCTCTCTTTTAGTATATATCGTTCAATAGTTTCTTTCTTCCACTGGCCTCTACTACATCTGATAAAGCTTCATAAATAAGTTAAATGGTTGTGTAACATTTTGCTTTTTTGCTGCGGTCCATTTCCTTCTACCTACTCCTATAACTATTCTATCCATGGTTTTAATTGTAGGCAAAGGAGATGCTATTTTTATCGAGATTTGGATATAGATAGAGGTCAGTTCTTGAAGTTTGGGCTCAATTCTGAATCAGAGCTAGGATTAAAGTTTGGCTTCCAATTCAAAAGCACCAACGGTTCTTGTGATAATTTGGCCCCAAATGATAGAAATATTATTAGATCAGTTAAACACATGAGCTTTCCACTATCTTGAATAGTAAAAATCTTGCAAGCTCAGCCGTTCCGGTGATTGTTCCACCATTTGGGGTAGAAATCTCATCAGATTTTGGCTCCATCTAAACCAAAGGTGGAACGGACCATTTCCAGCTTTTGATCTTACCTGGAGCAAAGGACATAGAGCAGGTTAAGATTTAGCCATATGAATCTCAAGTTTCAATTGGTCCATCCTTTGTCTTTCCTGATCAAACTCTGTCCCATAACATTTGACCTGCCAGACAGACAGAACTTTGAAAGAGAAATATGGAAAATATACTGTAATAGCGTTTGTTTCTGAAAGATACAGATGCTACATGTGTAGCTAAAATTCACTGTTCATAAACATTTCCTTGTTTATTATAGGAAACGTGTCCATGGTTAAACCACAGGACTGGAAATTAGGATGTCTATCATAGAAACATAGAATATCAGGGTTGGAAGGGACCTCAGGAGGTCATCTAGTCCAACCCCCTGCTCAAAGCAGGACCAATTCCCAACTAAATCATCCCAGACAGAGCTTTGTCAAGCCGGAACTTAAAAACCTCCAAGGAAGGAGATTCCACCACCTCCCTAGGTAATCCATTCCAGTGCTTCAACATCCTCCTAATGAAAAAGAATTTCCTAATATCCAACCTAAACCTCCCCCACTGCAACTTGAGACCATTAGTCCTTGTACTGTCATCTGCTACCACTGAGAACAGTCTAGATCCATCCTCTTTGGAACCCCCTTTCAGATAGTTGAACACAGCTATCAATCCCCCCTCATTCTTCTCTTCTGCAGACTAAACAATCCCAGTTCCCTCAGCCTGTCCTCATAAGTCATGTGCTCCAGACCCCTAATCATTTTTGTTGCCCTCCACTGGACTCTTTCCAATTTTTCCACATCCTTCTTGTAATGTGGCGCCCAAATCTGGACACAGTACTCTAGATGAGGCCTCACCAATGTCGAATAGAGGGGAATGATCACATCCCTCGATCTGCTGGCAATGCCCCTACTTATACAGCCCAAAATGCCGTTAGCCTTCTTGGCAACAAGGGCACGCTGTCGACTCATATCCAGTTTCTCATCCGCTGTAATGCCTAGGTCATTTTCTGCAGAACTGCTGCCTAGCCATTTGGCCCCAGTCTGTAGCAGTGCATGGGATTCTTCCATCCTAAGTGTAGGACTTTGCACTTGTCCTTGTTGAACCTCATCAGATTTCTTTTGGCCCAATTCTCTAATCTGTCTAGGTCCCTCTGTATCCTATTCCTACCCTCCAGCATATCTACCACTCCTCCCAGTTTAGTGCCATCTGCAAACTTGCTGAGGGTCCAGTAAACGCCATCCTCCAGATCATTAATGAAGATATTGAACAAAAACCGGCCCCAGAACCGACCCTTGGGGCACTCGGCTTGATACCGGCTGCCAACTAGACATGGAACCATTGATCACTACCCGTTGAGCCTGACAATCTATCCACCTTATAGTCGATTCATCCAGCCCATACTTCTTTAACTTGCCAGCAAGAATATTGTGGGAGAGCATATCAAAAGCTTGCTGAAGTCAAGGAATAAGATGTCCACTGCTTTCCCCTCATCCACAGAGCCAGTTATCTTATCATAGAAGGCAATTAGGTTAGTCAGGCATGACTTGCCCTTGGTGAATCCATGCTGACTTTTCCTGATTACTTTCCTCTCCTCTAAGTGCTTCAGAATTGATTCCTTGAGGACCTGCTCCATGATTTTTCCAGGGACTGAGGTGAGGCTGACTGGCCTGTAGTTCCCCGGATCCTCCTCCTTCCCTTTTTTAAAGATGGGCACTACATTAGACCTCCCTGATCGCCATGAGTTTTCAAACATAATGGCCAATGGCTCTGCAATCGTATCCGCCAACTCCTTTAGCACCCTCGGATGCAGCGCATCCGGCCCCATAGACTTGTGCTCATCCAGCTTTTCTAAATAGTCTGGAACCACTTCTTTCTCCTCAGAGGCCTGGTCACCTCCTCCCCATGCTGTGCTGCCCAGTGCAGCAGTCTGGGAGCTGACCTTGTTTGTGAAGACAGAGGCAAAAAAAGGATTTAGTACATTAGCTTTTTCCACATCCTTTGTCACTAAGTTGCCTCCCTCATTCAGTAAGGGGCCCACACTTTCCTTTACCTTCTTCTTGTTGCTAAATACCTGAAGAAACCCTTCTTGTTACTCTTAACATCTCTTGCTAGCTGCAACTCCAAGTGTGATTTGGCCTTCCTGATTTCACTGCCTGAGCAATATTTTTATACTCCTCCCTGGTCATTTGTCCAATCTTCCACTTCTTGTAAGCTTTTTGTGTGTCTAAAACTAGATTCTTTTCTCACCTCTGGCCCCTTTGCTTTATTCATGAAAATGGCCATACTGAGTCAGACTAGTGGGTCCATCTAGCCCTGTCTTCTGTCTTCTGACAGTGGCCGGTGCCAGATGCGCCAGAGGGAATGAACAGAATGGGGACATTTCAAGTGATCCATCCCATGTTGTCCAGTGCCAGCTTTTGGCAGTTGGAGGTTTAGGGACACCTGGAGCAAGGGGTTGTGTCCCCGACCATCTTGTCTAATAGGCATTGATGGACCTATCCTCCATGATCTCATCTAATTCTTTTAAAAATACTTCTGGCCTTTACAGCACCCCTGGCAATGAGTTCCACAAGTTGACTGCACTGTGGGAAGAAATACTTCCTTATGTTTGATTCAAACTTGCTACCTGGAGGCATGTAGGTAAGTGTAGCCATCAGTAGGTTTCCGGTATAGGGTGGTATTTATGTGACCATCGCTTATTAGCACAGTAGTGTCCAGGAAATGGACCGCTTGTGTGGATTGATCTAGGCTGAGGTTGATGGTGGGATGGAAATTATTGAAATCATGGTGGAATTCCTCAAGGGCTTCTATTCCATGGGTCCAGATGGTACCTACATGCCTCCAGCTTCCATCCAGGTCACACCACACGATCCATTGTCTACAGCCAAGCTCTAAGATATAACCGCATTTGCTCCAATCCCTCAGATAGAGACAAGCACCTACAAGATCTCTATCAAGCATTCTTAAAACTACAATACCCACCTGCTGAAGTGAAAAAACAGATTGACAGAGCCAGACGAGTACCCAGAAATCACCTCCTACAAGACAGGCCCAACAAAGAAAATAACAGAACACCACTAGCTGTCACCTTCAGCCCCCAACTAAAACCTCTCCAGCGCATCATCAGAGATCTACAACCTATCCTGAAAGATGATCCTCTCACAGATCTTGGGAGACAGACCTGTCCTCGCTTACAGACAGCCCCCCAACTTAACGCAAATATTCACTAGCAACCACACATCACTGAACAAAAACACTGACCCAGGAACCTATCCTTGGAACAAAGCCCGATGCCAACTCTGTCCACACATCTATTCAAGTGACATAATCATAGGACCTAATCACATCAGCCATACCATCAGGGGCTCGTTCACCTGCACATCTACCAATGTGATATATTCCATTATGTGCCAGCAATGCCCCTCTGCCATGTACATTGGCCAAACCAGACAGTCTCTACGCAAAAGAATTAATGGACACAAATCTGACATCAGGAATCATAATACTCAAAAACCAGTGGGAGAACACTTTAACCTGTCTGGCCATTCAATGACAGACCTGCGGGTGGCTATCTTTCAACAGAAAAACTTCAAAAACAGACTCCAACGAGAGACTGCTGAGCTGGAATTGATATGCAAACTAGACACAATCAACTCAGGATTGAATAAGGACTGGGAATGGCTGAGCCATTACAAACATTGAATCTATCTCCCCTTGTAAGTATTCTCACACTTCTTATCAAACTGTCTATATTGGACTATCTTGATTATCACTTCAAAAGTTTTTTTCTCTTACTTAATTGGCCTCTCAGAGTTGGTAAGACAACTCCCACCTGTTCATGCTCTCTGTATGTGTGTATATATATCTCCTCAATATATGTTCCACCCTATATGCATCCGAAGAAGTGGGCTGTAGTCCACGAAAGCTTATGCTCTAATAAATTTGTTAGTCTCTAAGGTGCCACAAGTACTCCTGTTCTTTTTACGGATACAGACTAACACGGCTGCTACTCTGAAACTAGACTTGTTTTATATCCCTTCATAGTCTCTTTTCTAATCTGAACAGTCCCAGTGTTTGTAATCTCTCCTTGTATGGAATCTGTTCCATACCCTCATAATTTTTGTTACCCCTCTCTGAACCTTTTCCAATTCTAATATATCTTTTCTGAGCTAGAATGACCAGAACTGTATGCATTATTCAGGAATGTGGGCAATGTCATGGATTCATATAATGGCATTATAATAAATAATATTTCTGTTTTATTATCTATTCCTTTCCTAATGGTTCTTAACATTGTTAGCTTTTTTTACTTCTGCTGCACATTGTGTAAATGTTTTCAGAGAACTATGCACAATGACTCCAAGATCTCTTTCTTGAGTGGTAATAACTAATTTAGACCTCATCATTCTGTATATATCATGGGGATTATTTTCCCAGTGTGCATTATTTTGCACTTAACATTTTCTGACATTTTGTCACCCAATTTAGTGAGATTTCTTTGTAATGCTTTTCTGTAAGCCTTGGGGTTAATGATCTTGAGTATTTTTATATCATCAGCTAATTTTGCCTCTTCACTGTTTGCCCCCTTTTCCAGATTATTTATGAATATATTCAACAGCACAGGTCCCATTACAGATCCTAGGGTGACCCCGGTAATTATCTTTGACTATTATAAAAACTGACCATTTATTCCTACCCTTTGTTTATTCTCTTTTAACCATTACTAATCCATGAGAAGACCTTCTCTCTTATCCCATGATTCCTTACTTGGCTAAAGAGCCTTTAGTGAGGAACCTTTCCAATGGCTTTCTGAAAGTCCAACTACACTATATTGAATGGATCACCCTTGTTCACATGCTTGTTCCCCCCACCCCCAAATAATTTTAATAGATTGGTGAGGCATGATTCCCCTTTTTAAAAGCTATGTTGACTCTTCCCCAACATATTGCGTTTAGCTATGTATCTGATAATTCTGTTCTTTACTATAGGTTCAACCAATTTGCTGGTACTAAAGTTAGACTTACCAGCCTGTAATTTCCAGAGTCTCCTTTGGAGCCTTTTTTTAAAAATGAGCATTACATTAGCTATCCTCTGGTTGTCTGGTACAGAGGCTGATTAAAGCTTTAGGTTACACACCACATTTAGTAGTTCTGCAATTTCATATCTGAATTCCTTCAGAACTCTTGAGTGAATACCATTTGATCCTGGTGACTTATTACTGTTTAATTTATCAGTTTTTTCTAAACCTCTTCTATTAACACCTCAATCAGGGACAGTGCCTCCAATTTTCACTTAAGGAAAATAGCTCGGGTGTGAGAATCTCCCCAGCATCCTTTACTGAAGACTGATGCAAAGAATTCATTTAGCTTCTCTTCAATGGCCTTGTCATCTTTGAATGCTTTTTTAGCACCTCAATCATCCAATAGCCCCACTAACTGTTAGGCAGGCTTACAGCTTCTGCTGTACTCAAAAAATAAAATCTAGGTTTTTACCTAGTTGCTCTTCAAATTCTTTCCTGGCCTGCCTTATTATACTTTTAGACTTGACTCGCCAGAGTTTATGCTCCTTTCTTTTTTCCTCATTATGATTTGACTTCCAATTTCTAAAACAGGGGTGCTGGAACAGTTTGTACAGTGGGGGTGCTGAGAGCCATTGAACCAAATTGTAAACCTTGTATATGATGGAAACCACTTCAAGCCAGGGGATGCTGCAGTGCCCCCAGCACCCCTAATTAAAGCACCTATGTTCTAAAGCAGTGTTTCCCAAACTTGGGATGCCGCTTGTTTAGGGAAAGCCCCTGGCGGGCCGGGCCAGTTTGTTTACCTGCAGCGTCCACAGGTCTGGCCGATCGCAGCTCCCACTGGCCGCGGTTCGCTGCTCCCACTGGCCGCGGTTCGCTGCTCCAGGCCAATGGGAGCTGCTGAAAGCTGCGGCCAGTATATCCCTTGTCCCACGCCGCTTCCAGCAGCTCCCATTGGCCTGGAGCAGTGAACCACGGCCAGTGGGAGCCGCGATCAGCTGGACCTGCGGACGCGGCAGGTAAACAATGGCCTGGCTCACCGGGACTTTCCCTAAACAAGCGGCAGCCCCAGTTTGTGAACCACTATTCTAAAGGATGTCTTTTAGCCTTTATCTGACTATTTCTCTGCTGTTTAGACACAGTGTCATTTCTTTGATTCTCTTACTTTTTTTTTTTAATTTGAGCCTCCATTATGGTGCTGTTAAATAGTCTCCATGCAGTTTGCAGGCATTTCATCCTTGTGACTTTTCCTTTTAATTTCCATTTATTTGGGACCTCATAGGTGGATGGGAACCTGGGAAGCAGTGACCATGAGATGGTCGAGTTCAGGATCCTGACACAAGGAAGAAAGGAGAGCAGCAGAATACGGACCCTGGACTTCAGAAAAGCAGACTTTGACTCCCTCAGAGAACAAATGGGCAGAATCCCTTGGGAGAATAACATGAAGGGCAAAGGGGCCCAGGAGAGCTGGCTGTATTTTAAAGAATCCTTATTGCGGTTGCAGGAACAAACCATCCCATTGTGTAAAAAGAATAGTAAATATGGCACGCGACCAGCTTGGCTTAACAGTGAAATCCTTGCTGACCTTAAACGTAAAAAAGAAACTTACAAGAAGTGGAAGATTGGACAAATGATCAGGGAGGAGTATAAAAATATTGCTCAGGCATGCAAGAGTGAAATCAGGAAGGCCAAATCGCACTTGGAGTTGCAGCTAGCAAGACATGTTAAGAGTAACAAGAAGGGTTTCTTCAGGTATGTTAGCAACAAGAAGAAAGTCAAGGAAAGTGTGGGCCCCTTACTGAATCAGGGAGGCAACCTAGTGACAGAGGATGTGGAAAAAGCTAATGTACTCAATGCTTTTTTTGACTCTGTCTTCACAAACAAGGTCAGCTCCCAGACTGCTGCACTGGGCAGCACAGTATGGGGAGGAGGTGACCAGCCCTCCATGGAGAAAGAAGTGGTTCGGGACTATTTAGAAAAACTGGATGAGCACAAGTCTATGGGGCTGGATGTGTTGCATCCGAGGGTGCTAAAGGAGTTGGCGGATGTGATTGCAGAGCCATTGGCCATCATCTTTGAAAACTCATGGCAATCGGGGGAGGTCCCGGATGACTGGGAAAAGGCTAATGTAGTGCCCATCTTTAAAAAAGGGAAGAAGGAGGATCCGGGGAATTACAGGCCAGTCAGTCTTACCTCAGTCCCTGGAAAAATCATGGAGCAGGTCCTCAAGGAATCAATTATGAAACACTTAGAGGAGAGGAAAGTGATCAGGAACAGTCAGCATGGATTCACGAAGGGGAAGTCGTGCCTGACTAACCTAATAATCAACCTATGATGAGATAACTGGCTCTGTGGATGAGGGGAAAGCAGTGGATGTGCTATTCCTTGACTTTAGCAAAACTTTTGATATGGTCTCCCACAGTATTCTTGCCGCCAAGTTAAAGAAGTATGGGCTGGATAGAAAGCTGGCTAGATCATCGGGCTCAACGGGTAGTGATCAATGGCTCCATGTATAGTTGGCAGCCGGTTTCAAGCGGAGTGCCCCAAGGGTTGGTCCTCGGGCCGGTTTTGTTTAATATCTTTATTAATGATCTGGTGGATGGTGTGGACTGCACTCTCAGCAAGTTTGCAGATGACATTAAACTGGGAGGCGTGGTAGATACACTGAAGGGTAGGGATTGGATACAGAGGGACCTAGACAAATTAGAGGATTGGGCCAAAAAAACCCTGATGAGGTTCAACAAGGACAAGTGCAGAGTCCTGCACTTAGGACGGAAGAATCCTATGCACTGCTACAGACTAGGGACCGAATGGCTAGGTAGCAGTTCTGCAGAAAAGGACCTAGGGGTCACAGTGGACGAGAAGCTGGATATGAGTCAACAGTGTGCTCTTGTTGCCAAGAAGGCTAACGGCATTTTGGGCTGTATAAGTAGGGGCATTGCCAGCAGATTGAGGAACATGATCGTTCCCCTTTATTCAACATTGGTGAGGCCTCATCTGGAGTACTGTGTCCAGTTTTGGGCCCCACACTACAAGAAGGATGTGGAAAAATTGGAAAGAGTCCAGCGGAGGGCAACAAAAATGATTAGGGGTCTGGAGCACATGACTTATGAGGAGAGGCTGAGGGAACTGGGATTGTTTAGTCTGCAGAAGAGAAGAATGAGGGGGGATTTGATAGCTGCTTTCAACTACCTGAAGGGGGGTTCCAAAGAGGATGGAGCTCGGCTGTTCTCAGTGATGGCAGATGACAGAACAAGGACTAATGGTCTCAAGTTGCAGTGGGGGAGGTCTAGGTTGGATATTAGGAAACACTATTTCACTAGGAGGGTGTTGAAGCACTGGAATGCGTTACCTAGGAAGGTGGTGGAATCTCCTTCCTTGGAGGTTTATAAGGCCCGGCTTGACAAAGTCCTGGCTGGGATGATTTAGTTGGGAATTGGTCCTGCTTTGA
The DNA here is from genome assembly GCF_027887155.1 of Malaclemys terrapin pileata. NCBI lineage: Eukaryota > Metazoa > Chordata > Testudines > Emydidae > Malaclemys > Malaclemys terrapin. Next base: position 71,601,124 of record NC_071512.1, read on the forward strand.
GCAGGGGGTTGGACTAGATGACCTCCTGAGGTCCCTTCCAACCCTGAAATTCTATGATTCTATGATTCATTTTTGTGAAGTTCCCTTTTTTGAAGTTAAGTGCTTCTATGGCAGGTTTCTCTGGCATTTTTCCACCTACAAAATGTTTACATTTAATTACATTAAAGTCTCTATGACCAAGTGGTTCATGTATATTCACCTCTTGGACCACATCCTATGGTCAAATAAGAACTAAATTAAAAATTGCCTCTCCACTTGTGGGTTCCAGGAGAAGCTGCTCCAAGTAGCAGCCATTAATGGTGCCTAGAAGTTTTATCTCTGCATCATCTCCTGAGGTGACATGTACCCAGTCAATGTGAGGATAGTTGCAATCTCCCATTATTTTTATGTTTTCTGCCTTTGTAGCCTCTCTAATTTCTTTGAGTATTTTACACTGTCACCATCCTGCTCAGGAGTATATTCCTACTGCTATACTCTTATTGTTCAAGCATAGAATTTCTATCCATAATGATTCTAAGGTACAGTTGAATTCATTTAAGATTTTTACTTTATTTGATTCTATGCTTTCTTTCACATAAATTCTCACTCTCTCACCAGCACAATCTACTCTGTAATTCCTATATATTTTTTACCCTGGTATTTACTCTGTGCCATTGATTTCCCTCATTCCACCAAGTTTCTGTGATGCCAATTATGTCAATATACTCATTTAATTCCAGACATTCTAGTTCACCCATCTTAGTATTTAGACTTCTAGCGTTTGTATAGAAGCACGTGTACTTTTTGTCAATATCCAATTGCTTTCCTTCATGGTCTATATTTAATGGGACATATTTACATTTGACTGGTCCTCACTAGCTCCTACCTGTATTTTACCAACTTTTTTCCTATCCTTTTTACTAAGATATAGGGTTCCCCCTATAATAAACTCATCCCTAATGGATGTCTCTGCCTGAACCCAGTGCTCCTCTGCATCTGTCAGCTTTCCCCCAGCCCTTAGTTTAAAAAAATCCTCTTTTAAAAATCCTTTTTAAATTTTACATGCCAGCAGTTCAGTTCCATTTTGGTTCACGTGGCATATAAGGGCTGAATTCTAGCTGCAAATGGCCAGCAGAGAATTCCCCACTGGGAATGGAACTGTTGGTTTATAGGCAAGACTTTCTTAAGGCCTCAGGACATGCCTGTGAGCCAGACTCACTAAGAAGGAGAAATACTTCTTTCCTGGAATTACTGGCGAAAGATATGATAATCTTGCAATATTTTCTTAAGAATTGTTAAGTAACAAATAATTTTAGCAATGTAATAAACAATAGTTAATGGATGTTTGAATTAGCAAAATGTGATGTACCCACTGAAAGGACAAACAACAGATGTTTGATCACATAGTTGGAAATTTATAAAATGTAATGAAAGGTTAGGAAATATATTAGATACTTGTTTGTATGTATGTAAGAGGATATTTCCAAATCATCTGCGATATTATTTTTAACAGTTATTGTTGTTTACTAAATTAAAAACATTACTAGAAAATGCACAATAAGAATAAATCTGTAACTGGAAGTGCATACTTACATAAACAGCTAGCTTCTTTGTATGGTAGATGCACTGTAGACAGCAGAGGACTCTGTTAATCTTTTATGGATAAATCTATGCAGGGTTGTTTTCCCCATCTCTATTCTCAGTAGTGAAAAAGAAACAAAATGTTCATTTTGATTAAGTGTTACCTTCTCTAGAATTACATTAGCTGGTAGCTACTGTCTAGTGGGTAATACAAAAATATGAATAGTTCTCATCAAATGGCAACTATTTTTCCTATCTCCATTCTGGAATTAGGATATTGTTTTCTTCTCCTCTTAAAACTTAAACCACTTAGCATAAATTGAACTTATGATATACACTTGTAGTTATCAGAAGGAGGAATCCTAATGAATACGGCAAAGTCATTCTTGAAGATGAATTATCACAGCAATGCAAGTTAATTTCATATTTTTGTTTAGAACTGAGAAGGTATTCTACTAAAAGATATAATGAGGAGTTATCCCATAGGAACTTCAACAGACCCAGCTTCTTAAATAGTTTTTGCAAAAAGAAGTGTTTTATCTTCTGGGAGACCATTCCTTTAATGACTACAACTATGGGTATAATGGAAACACATTTTCAGAGAATTATCAGCTCAACGGAATGAAGAAGGATAAGATGTAGTGCCAGTAGATTTCCTAAGTAACTCCAAAAACAGAGTGGAGCCCATAATTGTATTGCCTATTGAATATATAGAATAGCTAGACTATAGGGTATGTTTAAAACTGTTCTGCAGTTTCAGACCTGAGGACAATTATTAGAACAAGCAATGGAGATCTAGATTACCAATCTAAACAAAATTAAGTTAAGCATGTGCTCAATCACTTTCCTAAACCGTGACTTATCTTGATCTTGCCTGAGTTTTTACACATTGTGTGGATGATGATCAACTCTTTGATTATTGTGTGTTATATACAGGTCATAAGACTCAGTTATGCTTTAGGTACATGTTTTCCAAACAGTAAAATTATGCTACCTATCCTAACGTTTCTGGGTGAAAATTATTTTATAGCAGTTGAGCAGTGAGCATGCTACATGCTCTTCAGTTCCACTGTTGACTATCACTGATGTCTGGATTTCATGACTTAAGAGTTCTTTGTTTTTTAAAGAAATGAAGATAGTCATTATTCATAATTGTGTCATTTAAGAATTTAAATCCAAAATCATCTTATTTCCACACTTCAGCATGTCCAATTAACATAAACAACATTTCATGAAATAGGTTTTAATCTCTCATGTCTCCTCATGCTCCTTATTGAATGGGTAATTCAATGCTGTAATTTTCTGTTTATTTTTTACATTAATTAACATTAAAATGAACTGCATGGATTGAATGAGACACTTTGCTTTTTATTGTTATGTGTCTACTCTAAAGAATTAATTTTAGCCTTTTGACATTGCCAAGTTTTTCATTTGTGATGTAGGTATTACAAACTGAGAGAAGTGAACAGAAGAGTAGAAAGCTCCTAAGGCTTTTAAATATACACTAGTATATTCGAGAAAAAAGAAGAGAACAGAATTCACTTTGGATATAACTCAAAGCAGAGTAGAAAGAAAAATCTGAAAATAACTAGAATTACTGTCTGTCATTTTAATATAGAATTGAGATACTACGTATTAGAAAGATGCAATCAAGTAAAACCGTTACTATATTTTCACTTAATTAGGTTATGAATACTGGCAAACATCATTTTAAAAGTAAAATATGAAAGCATTATGGATAATTTATGCAAATTGACATGAAGACTGTGGCAATCAGTCTGACATTTGAGCTATACCAATCTGTGTTAGCTAAGGACCTTCACAGCTGATCTGCTAAGCTGAAAAGCAATCATGCATACCAGTCTCAGTGTTTAGTTTTAATGTCTTGGTTCACAAATAAGAACTATCACACACAATAGTTTTTTCTTATTATCACTCTAATTATCTGTAATCTATTTAATCCAATAATTTACAATTTATCTTTCTAATATTTTAGTACTGCCTGTATTATAGTTTTTACTTTTACCATAAAACGCTCTGTATCTTTCATAACTTACCCGTTTATTATGTTGTCACTATAATTATTTCCCTTCTATTCATTTCAAATAAATTTGTATTTAATGGAAGTAACAACTATATGCTACAGGTATGCTAATAGCAAGATACGGCATCAACAAAAAAATAACATTTTGAAATGTAACAGCTTTTAACAGAATTGTAACACAAACGCAGAAAAAAAAAATCCACTAAAAATCAGCTGCCTAATATTTGGCTGAGCTACCACATACAAATAAAGAATGGGATTTTCAAAAGTACTCAGGCCAAGATCCTCAAAGGTATTTAGGTGCCTAACTCCCATTGATTTCAGTGGTAGTTAAACACCTAAACCCCTTTGAGAATCTAGGCCTCAACGTTCAACTAACTTTATTCCCATTGAATTCAGTGTGAGTTTCATCATTTATTTAAGCAGGAGAAGAATTAGGCCAACACTGCCCATTTTGAAAATTATATCCTAAATGTTCCATGTATTTTGAAATCAACTTAGAGCATAAAAGGGAAAATAATCAATGTACTTTTGTTTTTCCAGTATTTCTCAAAAATAAATCTTTAAAAAAAATCTATAAAAATCAATTAAACAAAAAAACAAAGAGGGAAATTTTTATATAAGTGTAATACCAAAACACTGTTACACTGTTTTTTGTTTTGTTTTTGTTTTTTAGTCACAATTTAGGTACCTACATTCTTATCCTTAGCCTCAGATAAAATGGAATCCAGATCTGAAACACTGATGGTTTGATCCATATCGGAGAAATCATTCCAGTTTATCCATTATTAAAATGGAACACAACCGAAATTTTTGAAAAGAAACTACACAAACTCTGCAGGATCAGACAATCTGGAACACAGATCTCAAGCCAAACCAAAACTTGATTTCCTTGGTCCATCTCTATTTTTTTTTTTTTTTTTGTGAAAGTATTTATAACTCCCTGCAATCTGTGAATTCACAAGATATCTTTGTCTGGCAAGTATTTGCTTGACTATTTTTACTTTTAAACTGAAAATCATTTACACTTCAATACAAAATGTAAGCAGTCAGTAATAATTATTTAGCTAGGTTAGGTTTAGGTGCTATTCAATAAATTCCAGTTACAAAAGATATGAAATGAACAGACTTGGGGGAGGTTCCCCGAAAAAGATGATTAATTTAAACGTCATTCACAGAAACTAGGAAGGGGTGACAGTAGATGGATCACTTGATGATTACCTGTTCTATTCATTCCCTCCTAAGCATCTGCCATTAGCCACTGCCAGAAGGCAGGTTACTGGGCTAGATGGACCTTTAATCTGTCCCAGTATGGCCGCTCTTATGTTCTTATTCTATTTCCTGCTAGGCTAGTTCACTATCGATTTACTGCAGAAGATCACATATTAAAGTAGGTAGGATTTACAAATGGAAACTTGTTTTTTCAATTTTATTGGCCAAAGCCTGCTCTGACTTACACTGGTGCAATCCCACTGACTTCATTTAGTGAGAATTGAGCAGAATCTGGGCCTGCATATCAAAATAAATGTAAAAAATGACAAAGAGTCCTGTGGCACCTTATAGACTAACGGACGTATTGGAGCATAAGCTTTCGTGGGTGAATACACTCTTTCATTCTATTGTGTAGCAAACAGAAAGGCATGTAGTATCTAAAGATGAAATTACAGCTTTTTGCATATATGTAAACCCAAAGACAGAATATTATGGGTCAGATTCTGCACTCAGTTACATTGATGTAAATCCAGAATAATCACTTGGCTTCAGTAGAGCCACCATGGATTTATATTACTGTAAATGAGAATCAACTTTGTCCCATATATCCAGTTTCCTGAGGGTAAGCTGCTATTAGAGTAGGTCAGATAAAAGATTTCAGAGCTGAAAATAGCAGGGCAATGTCATGAACAAATCATTTTTGATGGATGGACTGCCCTTATGTGCCAAATGAACACAAATATGATATCCCTCTGTCTTTGGAATCAAGTTCCCACGTATACACACGGTTCTAACATTTAAGCTATAGTGAGCTGTTTATAATCAACATCCTCATATCTGCTGTAGCACATTAGATCTGAATTATGCAGCAGGGATCCAGGAAATTTGCTGCACTGACCCCCTCAAGAACTCTCCCTAGTTTAGTTCAATTAGCACAAATATTCTGTTTATTTATTTTGATATTAAATTCAACTGATTTTACACTGACCCTGAATTTTCATTTTTCAGTGTCCTTCAGACTTTTACATTCACAATATATAATTGCATTGTAGAAGCAGTCAGAAGAAAGATTGAGATTGTGACAGCTGATCAACAGACAGACATTCAGAGCTCCTAGCATCTAGGAAAACATGGAAGGTGGCTTTGGTTATTGACATGTATAATTAATTTGAAATCTTTACATGTGGGCAGGAAATGCACCTCATGTTTCCCTTCTGCATTTGGGCAGAAGAGAATTTAAATTCGGTGAATGGGGATAGTATTACCTTGTTTTCTAACCTGGTCATCCTACCCATTTGCACCTTCACAGTATCTATCACCATATCCAACAATGATAAAACACACGTACTGACTTCATGTTTCTGCTAAAATTATCAGTAACGAAATAATCAGTGTTGAGAATGAAATTGCAGTGTCACAAACTCACATGATTATTTTACAAGTCTCATGATATTTGGTGTATTTCTTAAAGCCCCAGCTCCGGGAATCATGTGATTAATGTGAGACGCTCAACTTTCATTTAAAAAGCAAAAAATTTCTCACCCTCTAGGAAACATGGACATGAACCCTAAAGGGTCAAAAAGCAGAAGAGAAATGTAAATAACTCCACATTTCTTATAGAAAATCTCATTATTTGATTTAAAGCTCTGCCCCTCTCCCAAATTCTGAAGTTTTTATTAAGAAATGTTGGAATTAATTATTTTTTTAATTTTTCATCAAAATTTTATTTGGAAAAAAATCCCATTTACCACACAGCTCTAGTTTTGGACAATACTGAGCCCTTTAAAACACCAACTAAATTCAGAGGTTAAGAAATTAAAATAAATTAGATTCAACAAATCATTTCTATAATCACTCTGCACAACCATCCAACCATTGAAAGGAACCCTGTTACATATCTGAAGTTATGCAGCTGAATCAGTTAAGATCTTTTTTTTCCCCAGCAATTAAAGAATTGTTTTGTGCTTCACAAACAAATAAGAAAGACAACCTTGCAATCTAGGCTCCTACACTGCAAAATTTTGCATATATGCTGAATTTTACACACTGTGAGTAGTCCCATTGTGTAAAGTCAGATTATTCACCATGCTTAAAATTGAAACACATGTATAGATTTCAGCAAGATAGAGGATGAAATATAACAAAAGCAATAAACAATGGAGAAAGTGAAGAAAAGAGAGGATAAAGATTATATGAGTAAGGTTGAATAACCCGAATAGACCCCTAATCTATCCATCCCTCCATTTTACGGTGTTTGGGGGCTCTAGAAAACCCTCGGATCTGTGCACTTCTATGTAAAATCAATAGCAACAGTGAAGTTCCTAATGGACTCCATGGGGTGTTGTGTAGTGTAGTTGTAGCCATGTTGGTCTTCTCTCTCTTATAGAAATTGGTCCAATAAAATATATTACCTCACCCACCTTGTCTCTCCATTCAGTTTTGTCTTTTTTTTTTCTTTTGGGGGTAAGAATTCTGTGTGAACGTGTGGATTACTTTGTTTGTTTCTTACAGATTTTTTGGTGTGGATGTTAAGGGAGAGCCGGGTGTCAGTACCATGAATGGCATTCTTGTTATGGTAGAAAAGCTTTTTCAAAGAGGATGTTTTTTCAGCTTCTTCTAAAGTGGGTCAGACTCTGGTTTTCCCTAATTGTACAGTTGTATGCACAGCTTCATAGTTTAAACATTTAAATTAATCCAGACATACATTCACTAAACTTCTTTCAGCAAAATGTGACCCTCAAGACCAAAGGCCTGATCATGATTTAACCCTGATTTTAGATGATACATAAAAGTATTTCCTTTCTGTTGCCCACAACACAAAATAGTAAATCAAAGCTTTATTATCAGAAACTGACTTCCCAGAAATCTTCTATATTTTATCCTGGTGGATGACTAAACTAATTACATTCAGTCAAATTTGAAGTCTACATTCAGTCATCTAATTGGCCTTTAGTTCCTGCTGTTCTTTTCAGCTCATCTCCTTTCCTATAACTGAATTTTGATGATTTTTTCTGAAAGAGTTTGGCATAGTACCTTTTTTATTGCCACTGGCTAAATTGCTCCTTTTATTCTTGTCTGAGCGAAGAAATCATAATGTAAGATGATTGGCTATCAGCAATCAGCAGTACTAAGCATCTTTGTTTCTTATATATTTGGTAGGGCTTTGTCCAGTTCTAGTTATCTCACCAAGCACAGTGAAAATGGAAAGCTGGGGTAGTTATTTTTGGTTGGCAGACATCAACCAAGACTCTGAAAGAAACAATTAGTTAACAATCATTCTATAGTAGTCATCAAAATATGCCACAAACCACTTCATAAGAACATAAGAAAGGCCATACTGGGTCAGACCAAAGGTCCATCTAACCCAGTGTCCTGTCTTCCGACAGTGGCCAATGTCAGGTGCCCCAGAGGGAATGAACAGAACAGGTAATCATCAAGTAATCCATCTCCCATTCCCAGCACCTGAGAAATAGAGGCTAGGGGCATCATCCCTGCCCATCCTGGCTAATCGCCACTGATGGACCTATCCATGAACTTATCTAGTTCTTTTTTTAACCCTGTTATAGTCTTGGCCTTCACAACATCCTCTGGCAAAGAGTTCCACAGGTTGACTGTGTGTTGTGTGAAGAAATACTTCCTTTTGTTTGTTTTAAACCTACTGCTTATTAATTTCATTTGGTGATACCTAGTTTGGGTGTTATGAGAAGGAGTAAATAAAACTTCCTTATTTACTTTTTCCATGCTAGTCATGATTTTATAGACATCAATCATATCCCCCATTAGTTGTCTCTTTTCCAAGCTGAAAAGTCTTATTAATCTCTCCTCATACGGAAGCCGTTCCATACCCCTAATCATTTTTGTTGCCCTTTTCTGAGCCTTTTCCAATTCCAATATATCCTTTTTGAGATGGGGCGACCACATCTGCATACAGTAATTTCATCCTGTGCATGGTCATCAGCTATTGAGCCCTGGCAAAAATTACATGTGGATTTTGCCAAAAAGAATGAGAAAGTGTACTTTTTTCCCCCAGATGCTCAGACTACTTCAACATTGTACTGTATAACATTTTTGGCATAGATTATTTTGAATACTGGTCCTCAATTTGTTTCTGAGAACATTCAAATTTTCCTTAAGAAACATTCTGATAAAACTCACTACATCAGACACTGCACTCAAATGAGTTTGCAGAACACTTTCTACAGATATCTAAAGGAGCAGAACAATGCAAAGTTATATTTCAAACTTTCTTAAAATGGTATAAGTCACTTAAGATCACCTCTCAGAAAGCTTCAATAAAGCTATTAAACTCAGTTCAGAATTGAATTGGATTTGCTTAGACCAAATTTAGCAATAGAACTAAATGAAGCACAGCAGAGTAAGAAATTCACAACATAAGCATCCCAGTCTTTTATGTTTAAATAAAAGCATAGTGATTCAAAATTACTGGGGAGAAATGAAGTGGGGGAGGTGCCTCAGTGAGAGGTTGGTACAGTATTGAGACGAGTGGTATACCTGATTTAGGTAAGTAGTGAAATGACAAAGGGTATGTCTACACTACAAAATTAGGTCGAATTTATAGAAGCCGGTTTTATAGAAATAATTTTTATACAGTCGATTGTATGTGTCCCCATATAAAATGCTCCATGTGCATTAAGTTGGCGGACCGCGTCCACAGTACCGAGGCTAGCATCGACTTCCGGAGCGTTGCACTGTGGGTAGCTATCCCACAGTTCCCGCAGTCTCCGCCACCCATTGGAATTCTGGGTTGAGATCCCAATGCCTGATGAGGCAAAAACAGTCTCACGGGGGATTCTGGGTACATGTTGTCAGGCCTACTCCCCGCTCCCCCCCCCCCATGAGAGCAACGGCAGACAATCGTTTCGTGCCTTTTTTCCTGGGTTACCTGTGCAGACGACACACCACGGCAAGACTGGAGCCCGCTCAGCTCAGCTCATCGTCACCATATGTCATCTGGGTGCCGGCAGACGTGGTACTGCATTGCTACACAGCAGCAGCTAATTGCCTTTTGGCAGTAGATGGTGCAGTATGACTGGTAGCCGTCATTGGCTATCTGGGTGCTGGCAAATGTGGGACTGCATTGCTGTGCAGCAACAGCTCCTTGCCTTTTGGCAGTAGATGGTATATTATGATTGGTATCCATCGTCGTTGTACTCCTCAGTGAGTTCGATCAGAGGCGCCTGGGCAGACATGTTTTATCTCCTGGAGATTCAGTCCTGCTGGCAGTCCTATTGCACCATCTTGACAATGATGGCTAGCAATCGTAATACAGCATCTTCTGCCAAACACCCAGAAGATGCCGATGGCTATCAGTCGTGTTGCACCGTCTGCTGCCAGCCTAAGATGTAAAAGATAGATGGACCAGATTTGTTCTGTATTCATTTGCTTCCCCCTCTCTCCGTGAAATCAGCAGCCTGCTAAACCCAGAGTTTTGAGTTCAATCTTTGGGGGGGCCATTCTGTGTGACAGTTGTTTGTGTTTCTCCCCTATGCACAACCACCTTTGTTGATTTTAATTCCCTGTAAGCCATGTCGTCACTCACCCCTCCCTCCCTCAGACAATAGTTTCACACCTTTTTTCAGCCCAGATGCCATAGCACTAGGATCATGGAGCCCGCTCAGATCACCGCGGCAATTATGAGCACTATGAACACCACACGCATTGTCCTGGAGTATACGCAGAGCCAGAACATGCCAAAGAAAAATCAGGCGAGGAGGCGATTGCAGCACGGCGACGAGATTGATGAAGAAATTGACATGGACGTAGACCCCTCACAAAGTACGGGCCCCAGAAATGTGCAAATCATGGTGTTCATGCCATGAAACGCTGATTCTGGGCCTGGAAAACAGGCACAGACTGGTGGGACCACATCATGTTGCAGGTGTGGGACGATTCCCAGTGGTTGCAAACCTTTTGCATGTGTAAGGGCACTTTCATGGAACTTTGTGAGTTGCTTTCCCCTGCCCTGAAGCACCAGAATACCAGGATGAGAGCAGCCCTCACAGTTGCGAAGCGAGTGGCGATAGCCCTGTGGAAGCTTGCAATGCCAGACAGCTACCAGTCAGTTTGGAATCAATTTGGAGTGGGCAAATCTACTGTGGGGGCTACTGTGATCCAAGTAGCCAACGCAATCAAAGACCTGCTGGTATCAAGGGTCGTGACTCTGGGAAACGTGCAGGTCATAGTGGATGGCTTTGCTGCAATGGGATTCCCTAACTGTGGTGGGGCGATAGACGGAACCCATATCCCTATCTTGGCACCGGAGCACCAAGCCACCGAGTACATAAACCGAAAAGGGTACTTTTCAATGCTGCTGCAAGCCCTGGTGGATCACAAGGGACGTTTCACTAACATCAACGTGGGATGGCCGGGAAAGGTACATGATGCTCGCGTCTTCAGGAACTCTGGCTGTTTCAAAAGCTGGAGGAAGGGACTTTCTTCACGGACCAGAAAATAACTGTTGGGGATGTTGAAATGCCTATAGTTATCCTTAGGAACCCAGCCTACCCCTTAATGCCATGGCTCATAAAGCCGTACACAGGCAGCCCAGACAGTAGTCAGGACCTGTTCAACTATAGGCTGAGCAAGTGCCGAATGGTGGTGGAATGTGCATTTGGATGTTTAAAAGTGCGCTGGCACAGTTTACTGACTCGGATAGATCTCAGCAAAACCAATATCCCCATTGTTATTTCTGCTTGCTGTGTGCTCCACAATATCTGTGAGAGTAAGGGGGAGAAATTTATGGCGGGGTGGGAGGTTGAGGCAAATCGCCTGGCCGCTGATTACGCGCAGCCAGACACCAGGGTGATTAGAAGAGTAGAGCAAGGCACGGTGCGCATCAGAGAAGCTTTGAAAACCAGTTTTGTGACTGACCAGGCTACGGTGTGAAACTTCTGTTTCTTTCTCCTTGATAAACCCCCACACACACACGGTTCACTCTACTTCCCTGTAAGCTAACCACCCTCCCGTCCCCCCTTCGAGCACCGCTTGCAGAGGCAATTAAAGTCATTATTACTTCACATTCATGGATTCTTTATTAATTCATCACACAACTAGGATAACTGCCAAGGTAGCCCGGGAGGGGTTGGGAAGGACAAGGACATACTGCACTTAAAACTTTAACCCTTATTGAAGGCCAGCCTTCTGATGCTTGGGCAATCCTCTGGGGTGGAGTGGCTGGGTGGCCGGAGGCTCCCCCACCACGTTCTTGGGCATCTGGGTGAGGAGGCTGTGGAACTTGGGGAGGAGGGCTGTTGGTTACACAGGGGCTGTAGCGGCAGTCTCTGCTCCTGCTGCCTTTCCTGCAGCTCAACCATATGCTGGAGCATCTCAGTTTGATGCTACAGCAGCCGGAGCATCAACTCTTGCCTTCTGTCAACAATCTGATGCCACCTATCCTCTTCAGCTTGCCACTGGCTCTCTTCAGCCCGCGATTCAGCCCACCACCTCTCCTCTCATTCATATTGTGCTTTTCTGCACTCTGACATTGTCTGCCTCCACGCATTCTGCTGTGCTCTGTCAGCATGGGAGGATATCTGGAGCTCCGAGAACATATCATCCCGAGTCCGCCGTTTTCTCCTTCTAATCTTCACTAGCCATTGCGAAGGAGAAACATTTGCAGGTGGTGGAGGGAAAGGGAGAGGTGGTTAAAAAGACACATTTTAGAGAAAAAATGGGTACACTCTTTCATGTTAAATTTTGCTGTTCACATTACACAGCACATGTGCTTTCATTACAAGGTTGCATTTTTCCTCTTATATTGAGAGCCTGCCGGTTTGGTGTGAGAGATCACCCACGCAGTACCGGGCAACAGAATTCGGCTTGCAGGCAGCCATGGTAAGCCACAGTCTTTTGGCTTTAACCTTCATAACATGTGGGAATGGTTTAAACAGCAGCGCCTTCATTTCTCATACCAAGCACCCATTGGGTTGACCATTTAAAATGGGTTTGCAATATAAAAGGAGGGGCTGCACAAACCCAACTATACCCCCTCCCCCACAACACCCAATTCTCTGGGATGATCACTTCACCCCTCCCCCTCACCGTGTGGCTAACAGTGGGGAATATTTATGTTCAGCCGAGCAGGAACGGGCACCTGTGCATGTCCCCTTAATAAAATCACCCCATTTCAACCAGGTGACCGTGAATGATATCACTCTCCTGAGGATAACAAAGAGAGATAAGGAATGGATGTTGTCTGCATGCCATCAAACACCGGGACCATACGCTGCCGTTCTTTGTTATGCAATGATTCTAGACTACGTGCTACTGGCCTGGCGTGGTAAAGTGTCCTACCATGGCGGATGGGATAAGGCAGCCCTCCCCAGAAACCTTTTGCAAAGGCTTTGGGAGTACATGAAGGAGAGCTTTCTGGAGATGTCCCTGGAGGATTTCCGTTCCATCCCCATACACATTAACAGACTTTTCCAGTAGCTGTACTGGTGGCGATTGCCAGGGCAAATTAATCATTAATCATTAAACACGCTTGCTTTTAAACCATGTGTAATATTTACAAAGGTACACTCACCAGAGGTCCCTTGTGTGCCCTCAGGGTCTGGGAGCACGCCTTGGGTGAGTTTGGGGGTTACTGGTTCCAGGTCCAGGGTGATAAACATATCCTGGCTGTTGGGGAAACCGGTTTCTCTGCTTTCTTGCTGTGAGCTATCTTCATTGTCTTCATCATCATCTTCCACGTACCCCAAACCCGCTTCTCTGTTGCGTGTTTCTCCATTGACGGAGTCAAAGCTCACGGTTGGGGTAGTGGTGGCTGCACCCCCTAGAATTGCATGCAGCTCCGCGTAGAAGCGGCATGTTTGCGACTCTGCCCCAGACTTTCCGTTTGCCTCTCTGGCTTTGTGGGTAGGCTTGCCTTAGCTCCTTAATTTTCACGCGGCACTGCTGTGCGTCCCTGTTATGGCCTCTGTCCTTCATGCCATTTGAGACTTTTTCTAATGTTCTGGCATTTCATTTACTGCTACAGAGTTCAGCTAGCACTGATTCGTCTCCCCATATGGCGAGCAGATCCCGTACCTCCCGTTCGGTCCATGCTGGAGCTCTTTTGCGATCCTGGGACTCCATCATGGTTACCTGTGCTGATGAGCTCTGCGTGGTCACCTGTGCTCTCCACATTGGGCAAACAGGAAATGAAATTCAAAAGTTTGCAGGGCTTTTCCTGTCTACCTGGTCAGTTCATCTGAGTTGAGAGTGCTGTCCAGAGCGGTCACAATGAAGCACTCTGGGATAGCTCCTGGAGGCCAATACCATCAAATTTTGTCCACACTATCCCAAATCTGACCCGGAAAAGTCGATTTCAGTGCTAAATCCACCCGTCGGAGGTGGGGTAAAGAAATCGGTTTAAAGGGCCCTTTAAGTCGGAAAAAAGGGCTTTGTTGTGTGGACGTGTCCAGGCTTAATTTGATTTAACGCTGCTAAATTTGACCTAAACTCATAATGTAGACCAGGCCAAAGAAACATAGTGAGCAGTTGTTAATAACTAATAGAAACAAGAATAGAAAGTGACACTGATCACCTAAGAAATACAATTGTTTTCCTTTTCACAGCCTGGCTGTAACACCAGTGGCAATGTTAATGTAAGAAGGTGCATGTCTCTCAATGTAAAGGTGTAGTACACAGAAAAAAGAAATCACAACAAATACTAACTACAGAGACCATATCCTTGAAGCTTAAAGATACCATTGATTGAAATCTAATCAATGTCAAAATTGAGTTAGAAAAGTAACTTCAAGTTCTATGCCTGCTCTCAAGTCCCCTGCTGATGTTTATACTTTTACAATCACATCTTACAGCACAATAAAGACAAGAACAAATTACTTCACTTAGGGAAGAAAAGTCAAATGCACAACTACAACTTGGGGAATAGCTGGCAAGGTATAGTACTGCTAAAACGGATCTTGGGGTTATACTGGAGCAGAAATTGAGTATGAGTCAATATACGATGCGGTCATTCTGGGGTGTATTAACAGGAATGTCAGATGTAAGACACAGGAGGTAACTTCCTGCTCTAGTCAGGTAGAAACCTCAGCTGGAGCTCTGTGTCCAATTCTGGGTGCCACACTTCAGGAAAGATGCAGACAACTGGAGAGAGTCCAGAGGACAACAACAAAGAATATAAACATTTTAGAAAATCTGACCTATGAGGAAAGGTTAAAAAAACTGGGCGTGTTTAGTCTTAAGAAGAATGAGGATGGAACCTGATAAGTCTTCCAATAGGTTAAGGAATTGTTATAAAGAGGATGGTGATCAAATATTCTCCATTTCCATTGAGGGTAGGACAAGAAGCAATGGGATTAACCTGCACCCAGGGAGATTTAGGTTAGATATTAGGAAAAACTTTCTAACTAGTTAAGCTCTAGAACAGGTTTCCAAGGGAGGTTGTGGAATCCCAGTTATTAGAGGTTTTTAAAAGCAGGTTGGATAAACACCTGTCAGGGATGGCCTAGGTTTACTTGGTCCTCCCACAGCACAGTGAGCTGAACTTGACTCCTCAAAGTGCCTTTTAGCACTAATTTCTATGAGTCTATGATTTTCCTCTTGTAAAACAACACTCTCCTCCCCCTTCCCCCCTCCCACCCCCCGTTGCTGTGTGAAAGATCCATGCAAACAGGAAATGCTGACTGATGATTATACAGGATGGAAATGAAAGTGAATATACATAAAGTTCTGTCAGACACAACGTAAATTTAACTGGAAAAAAGAAAAATCTTAGTAATAGTAATAGTAATCTTAGGTGTTACTTTTAACAGTAGAAGATACAAATCTTTTCAGATACAAGTGCAATTTTTAAGGTGACAGTGCCACTTTAAAAGTCTCCAGTCCCTGCAGGTGTAAAACTTTGCTAGGGTTAATATGCTGGTTTCCTCTCCAAACCTTATTAGAACAGTAGGAAGTAGCATTCAATGAAAGGAAAATACAAGATAACCAAGGCATGTTTTGCACAGATCTTCACTTGCTGGAAACTATTAGTAGAGAAGCACAAAGGTTTCTCCATATGAAGTGAATGACATGAATTTGAGTTTTTTCATATGTTTACAAAAAGACTAGGGGGAAAAGACCTTCACCTTGTCAAACTATATTTCACTTAACATTGCCAAAGAAAAAAAGTGAAATTTACATGTCACAGAGCAGGGAGCATAATGGTTAGGAGGAAGAGTAGTTCAAAAGGTAAGGTCTAGTTGCTGCAACACAAATTTAGAGACATAGTTTTCCCCATCTATATCTCTATATGGTTCCCAGCAACCTTTTGCCCCACGATCCCTCTTATAAAGGGGCTGAATCATATTTCCACCATAAACTGCATTGGACAGGCCTTACTTCCACAATACATTGCATCAAAAGTTTTCATCCATGTGTGCCTTCTGCACACAGATCGGGAAGGTAAACCAGACATCTAGTAGTTAAGATTTGCATAGGTTCACTGTGCTCTATTAACTCACCATGGTATGTGTTGCCACAAACTGGGGTTTCTTCACTCCTTCCAAATGGGGAAGGCATCTCAGTAGAGCTTGTCAAAAAGTTAAAGCCTATCTTTGTAGACAAATTTAAAATTGGTTTTATTTCACTGTTTTCGAAACAGACCAATTTTTGTTATTGTTAAGTTTGTTGTGGATTTTCTTTAGGCTACATCTATACTGGAGACCTTACAGCGGGACGGCTGTTCTGATGCAGCTGCACTGCTGTAAGATCTCTCATGTAGCCCCTCCATGTCGAGGGAGAAAGTGCTCCCACCGACATAATTAAACCACCTCCAGTGAGTGGTTGTAGCTATGTCGGTGGGAGAAGCTCTCAAAGAAGAAATTTTGTTTGAAAAATGTTGATCCATTCTAAGCCAAAGTTATATCTAACAGAATACTGCTTACTGAAGATTTTCTCAGTGCACTGGTGTAAATCAGGAGTAACTCAACTCAAGTCAGAGAAGTTACATTATTCTAAAAGTAATGTAAAATGAGAATCAAGCTCTTCACAGTGGTGTAAGTATGAGCAGAAGTAGGCCCAACTAGGCCTATTTTTTATTTAAAATGGGTATGCTTTAATATGACAGTTTTTCAAAATGTGGGATTTCAAAACCTCGATACATTTTTCAATGAAACATTTTGAAATACTTGAAAATTTCTTGGAGAATATTGCACCCTCTTCTAATTCAAACAGCACCACAAAAATGCAGCCACTTCTGCATTGGAGGTCAGATGGTAGGCAGACAACACCATACTGCACAATCATGCGAGGGAGAGGAGTTTTATTCAACACCATTTGAGCAAACCCCTGCTCTTATGCTATGAGATATTAAATAGAGCTGACTGGAGCATGACAATTCTGTTTCACAGCAATTTTTAAGGTTTCAAAATATGTTATCACTCCATGCTAGAGCATGTGTGTGCAAGTGTGCGTCATACTGGGGTAAAGTCAAGTCAAAAGAGATCAGTTTTGCAATCACAAGCATAAAGATATTTCTTCCCTTTCAGTCATAAAGTTTTCCTAAGAAGATCAACTAAGGACTAACAAACTGATTAATTTCTTTGTATATATTCAGCATCTGTAATCAAATTTCCACTTCTTGTCCTCAGTAATTATTCATCTGTCACTCAGGCTTTGAGACACAGCTGTACTGTTAATAAAAAATATAACCTGACCAGCAACAGCTGGCAGCATAGATATCTTCAGCTTTTGTGCCTTTACCTCAAAGTGGGTTCCTTTTTCTCTCTGGAATGGTTTCTACAAGTTAAAAGGAAACAATGACCACACAGACAGTCCCTCAAGCAAACTTTAATCAAGTTTCACTGAACTTTGATAGAAATAATAATGAATAATTTCTCAAGTAGTAGTGCCTATCTCCAATTCAAATCTCAAAGTACATGAAAACATCTAAGCAGCTATCTAAGGGTGAAATTCACTTCTCCCACACAGAATACAAGCAATTGTATTTTGCATTAATAAAGTGCTCAGGGGACTGGAGATCAAAATCTACCATCAAATTGGAGGCCAGGTCAGCAGAGCAGCTTTTCACCTCATCCCTTCCAGCTGCTACTAGCTGGAGTAGTGCCAATAGCTGTTAGGGCTAGTGGAATCACATATCTGAAGACCTGGTGGCCCACAACACCACCAGGTTAAGTCACTGGGGAATATGGAGGCCTCCTATGAAGCCTACAACTTACCCTATGCAGTCTCCCTGCAGGACATAAGAGCTGTTTATAGGCGCTCTGACCAGGGTGAATTTCATACTAACTAACAACAGACATGGAAATACTGTGCAATGTCCTCTCAAAATAAAACTGTTAGCATTTACGTGGAGCTAGAGGTCTCAGGAGAAGATTTTCAGTGGATTGTTAGATCTGATTATTTTCCACCTTCTTCCCAGAGAATCAACTCTCATCTAAAATGGTTAATAATCTTTTACTGGGCGGCAACATGGAACAGTGGATAGAGCAATGCAGTGGGACTCATTTGACAGTTCTTGGGGTACCCAGGACTGTGAGTCACTTTGCTACTCCACTGCCTCCAGGATGAGGAAGACTTACGTGTACTTAAGTAGAACAGGAATACTTGTGACACCTTAGAGACTAACAAATTTATTTGAGCATAAGCTTTCGTGGGCTACAGCCCACTTCTTTGGATGCATAGAATGGAACATATATTGAAGAGATATATATATACATATACAGAGAGCATGAACAGGTGGGAGTTGTCTTACCAACCCTGAGAGGCCAATTAAGTAAGAGAAAAAAACTTTTGAAGTGGTAATCAAGATAGCCCAGTACAGACAGTTTGATAAGAAGTGTGAGAATACTTACATGGGGAGATAGATTCAATTATTGTAATGGCTCAGCCATTCCCAGTCTCTGTTGAAGCCTAAATTGATTGTATCTAGTTTGCATATCAATTCAAGCTCAGCAGTTTCTCGTTGGAGTCTTTTCTGTTGCAAAATTGCCACACGCAGGTCTGTCATTGAGTGACCAGACAGGTTAAAGTGTTCTCCTACTGGTTTTTTAATGTTATGATTCCATAATGTCAGATTTGTGTCCATTAATTCTTTTGCATAGTCCAGTTTGACCAATGTACATGGCAGAGGGGCATTGCTGGCACATGATAGCATATATCACATTGGTAGATGTGAAGGTGAATGAGCCCCTGGTGGCCTGGCTGATACGATGATGTCACTTGAATAGATATGTGGACAGAGTTGGCATCGGGCTTTGTTGCAAGGATAGGTTCCTGGGTCAGTGTTTTTGTTCAGTGGTGTGTGGTTTGAACAAAAATGCTGACCCAGGAACCTATCCTTGCAACAAAGCCCAATGCCAAATCTGCCCACATATCTATTCAATATCTCTTGAATAGACACTGGAAATGGCTGAGCCATTACAAACATTGAATCTATCTCTCCATGTAAGTATTCTCACACCTCTTATCAAACTGTCTGTACTGGGCTATCTTGATTATCACTTCAAAAGTTTTTTTCTCTTACTTAATTGGCCTCTCAGAGTTGGTAAGACAACTCCCACCTTTTCATGCTCTCTGTATATGTATATATATATATATCTCCTCAATATATGTTCCATTCTATGTATCCAAAGAAGTGGGCTGTAGCCCACAAAGCTTATGCTCAAATAAATTTGTTAGTCTCCAAGGTGCCACAAGTACTCCTGTTCTTTTTGCGGATACAGACTAACACGGCTGCTACTCTGAAACTTGTACTTAACTGGGTGTCAGCTCACTGACACCTCCAGCCTGTTAGTCACTCAAACAATCTCCTCTGGGCTGTGCCAGCCCTTATTTTGCCTTGCAGGTTAACAACAGGTGCACCCCAGCTTCCAAGTTCCCTTTGAAGTGTACCCTGTAGTGTCCAGCCACCTATCCACTGGACACTCACAGAAATACCAGGTCTGCTGTCCCCAAAGGAAGAGTGTGCACACCAGCTTCTATGAGTCAACTAAGGATCAGTACCCAGCTTAATATCACAGCACTTAGATATATTTATAGTGAAAACAGGGATACAATTATTTACCAAAGATTCAAGATTCAGGAAATGGTGCATAAGAATATTGGAAACAAAAGGTTAAATATAAAATAAAATCATAACATGCTTACCAGTGATTAAACATAACTAGCAGGTTAACCTCCTGTCTAACGAAGTTTATCTAGCCCCCAAAGTTCTCTGCAGCATTTTCAATTAGGGTTGGCTGAGATCCTGTTTTTATGAATGTAAATGCACTGTTTACTTCCTAACTACAGGATGATAGGGAGTCTTCATTGTCTTCTACTTATATCCCCAAAGTTCATTGTCTGTACTCAGAGACAGTATAACCATGCATGGTGTGTTTTTCCTAAGTGCTCCTTCCCTGTTGACTTCTCATCTCTGCTGACTTTGTATGTAAATGTTGTGCTAGCTTACAATGCTTTGACAGAAAGATAAGTGAATAAACATCTCTCGTGAACAGAAAACCCATTTCTGCTGGTGATTCATACCTTGATACGGAATCTAAGAACATACTTTCAGTATATATACACAATTCATTAAATAGAACTTGTATATATATTTCATAAAAATATTAATTATCAGCATGATCCTGGCTTTCATTTAATACCTCACATGACATTCTATGATGAACCAGAATGACAGATCAGAATCAGGACATTTCTGTATCCCTTTGCCAGTTGTCATTAAGGGGATCTCGGGTCACAACTCCAGAAAAAAATTGATTATAATCTTGACTCTACTGTGTGACTGCATACAAGTCAATCCATCTCTCTGTGTGCCTGTTCTCCCCCCTCGCCCCTACTGCTCTTCTTCTGTCTTGTCTGTTTCAATTCTAAGCTCTTCAGGACAGAGACTGTTTCTTATTATGTATTTGTACAGTTCCTAGCACAACAAGGCCCAAGGTGCTCCCATAATACAAATACATAATAATAATTTTAACCTTATTTCAGGAATATTTCTTTAAAAAACAATCATTTTCATAATGACTCATTGATGTGTAAAAGTGCAAGTTTAGACCCCTTTCACACGATGGATAAAACTGTGCTAGCAGCAATCATGTTGAAAATATAGATGTTGCTTGTTTGCACAATTCTAGTGTGGATTTCTCCTGATGAGAGATTTTTCTACAGTACAGCATGTGACCCTGACACCTGTGATTTTCTTCCCCTCTCTGAAATCTGACAGTTGACATTTTATTTCAACAGGGACCCCAGTTTCCTAAATAAAGAAGATATACATCTATCATAATGGCATATCAATCAAATATAGTTAGGCTTCTAAAGGTACTTTAGGAAACCATTTGCTGCTTGGAATGAATGCATAAATTCACATTAGAGCAATCTATAGAAACTGATGAAATCAATCAATAAACCAGATCAATTTAATCTCACAATACCACAGTGACAGTGTCTGTACAGCAAGCTATTCAGTGTATTGTGTTATTAAATTAATAATCCCACTGGATTATCAGAGCTTCATTTATTAATTCATGATACACTGTTGTGCCTATCAAAATTTCATACTGCAGTATATACCTATTCCTGGGAATCACTCCCCAACTGGACCAGTACAATTATGGGTAAATAGATAGAAGGCAATGAGTTTTCAGGAAAAAAAGCAGAACCAAATCAGAAAAGGAGAGAAGCCTCAATTCCATGAAAACAATACCTTAATCAGATAAATATTGGAACAAAAAATGGAAAATAATGTATGTCCTGCACGAGTCTGATTTCAGTTTTAAAAATATTTTTGTGTTTGTGTAAGAATATAAAATGTCCCAAAGATTTTTTTTTTCCTGAATACCTTCATTCTTCTGTATCCTAATATGAAATGATCTATATCAGTGGTTCTCAAAACCGGTTTGCCGCTTGTTCAGGGAAAACCCCTGGCAGGCTGGGCCGGTTTGTTTACCTGCCGCATCCGCGGGTTTGGCCGACTGCGGCTCCCACTGGTTCGCCACTCCGGGCCAATGGGGGCTGCGGGAAGCGGCGTGGGCCAAGGGATGTGCTGGCCACCCTTCCCACAGCCCCCATTGGCCCAGAGCGGCGAACCACAGCCAGTGGGAGCCGCGATCTGCTAAACTTGTGGTCGCAGCAGGTAAATAAACCGGCCCGGCCCGCCAGGGTGCTTACCTTGGCAAGCCGCGTGCCAAAGATTGCCAAACCCTGGTCTACACATTTCAACTGATGAAGCTTCTCCAAATCATGCCATTGATGATAGCAAGATTGCTCCCCTGCAGACGAGTTACCATCCTAATTTGCAGATTTCCTAAGATCCAGGGAGCAATCCTGGAATAGACACAAAAAGACTGTGCAGGTACGGGAAGGCTTACATTCCATTCTTATCCCCATTTCGATGGCAGCATCTCAATTAGCAGCCATACTCCCCACTGTCTCTCTGCCTACATCCCTTTGGGGAGGCAACAGTTGACAGCATGAAGCAGGAGTCTGTGTAAGAGGATGATAGTGTCAGAATTAGTGTATGTGGGGGAGTTCTCTGGGTTTGGAAAAGTATGATACAAAGGAAACGAGGTGTCCCCTGACCCTCTGACACCCCTAACTTGCTACCATCTAGGTATTTATGTGGCCATCCTCATCACTGTATCTGAGCACCTCAGGTATTTATGCATTAATCTTCACAATATCCCTAGGAGTTATGGGGAAATTATTAACCTCATTTTACAGATGGGGAACTGAGTCACAGGAAAATTAAGTGACTTGTCCAAGGTCACACACAAAAAGTCTGTGGCAGAGGCACATATTTAAAACAAAACAAACCACACCATGATCACTCTCCTCAGCCAACTCAGTCATCTATATTCTTTCACCAGTCTACTCCTACCAGAAAACTTTGGAACAACAAACAGGCTCTGCAATGAGCTAAAGTTCAGTAGAGCTAGGTTCTGGGAAGTTGAAACAGGAGGAAAATTCCACATGTCAGGGTGCCTCATTGAGAACACACTGCCTTCAAACCCTCTGAAGTAAATTACAGAGGTGTGAGATCAGATGAGTTGGTAGGAGGTGTGTAAAGTAACTATATAGGTCAGATCTGGTAGAAAAATGATTTTGTCTTCCACAGAAAATTTAACTTTTCATCAAAACACCAAAAAACCTTCTTTTTTTGGGGAGGGGGGATCCTCTTATTTATTATTATTATTATTTTATTTTTAAATGAAAAGACAACATTTTCTGTGAAAAGCAGACACTTTATGTGGAAATTTTCTTTAAACCGAAAAGCTAATTTTCCACAGAAAAAGCATTTTAAGGTAAATTTTTCAACCAGCCTTTATAGTTGATATTTAATGCACATTGTGTAAAACAGGAAAGTACATAACAACAGGACAGATTAGACCTTGATCTCCATGCTAAGGGAAATTGCTTAGCACAGATGGGATTCTTTTCGAGAAGAACCACCTGCAGCTGGCTTGGTGAAAGATTGGTTATTTCTTCTGATCTCTTATTTTGATGTTCTCTTGGGTTTAAAGACTAACATATAATTTCTTTAATCAAATGCCTGCCATAACATACTATTAGGCTTTTTTATCTAAATAGAGTTTGCTATACACTTTTACTGATTATGCTATACTCAGTCAAGAGGACTAGAGAGCCCCAGTGGCAGGAAACATTGACAGGAAAGAAAAGTTATCACAATAAAATCATTAAATAAGCTTTTCTGAGGTTAAAGATTTTTCTAAATTCAATTTTAGCTTCTACACAATATAAGGCTTCTGGAGAACACAGTGTGCCTTGCAAAGCATATACTGATTGTAGTGAATAGTCTTCTATATATGAAATCACCAGCCTGTGCTTTATTTTACTATTTTGTTATATTAGCTTGCAATTATTATTACATATATTGTTCTCCTGCTTTTGTAAATACTTGACTGAATTTTTCCTACTAATCAAAGAAGTCAGATACATTTCCCTTTTACTTTTATGTATCTCCTATAGATGTTAATTATTAATTGCTCTAAGAATTGAACCTTTTGACTTCTCATGGCCTGCCTAGAGGGTGTATATGGTTCATATTGAGGCAATGGAAACGATTCCTATTGATTTCAGTAGGAATTGGATTGAACTCTAATAAAGTTCTCATTATTATTTTATTTATTCATACAACAATGAAGCAATACTTGGTTCCTTTGTCTTGCTTTGATCTTGGAGTCTGCCTCACTATGCCCAGTTTGCTACGGTCCACAATGTTGAGATTCTTCCTGAATCTCATGAATGCATCTTTTCAATACTAGACCCTTTGAAGTATTGGTTCTTCTGGTTGATCTTTTGTGTTTTTTAATCACCCCCCTCCTCCTCCCAAGGAATGTCATTTTTATTTGAATGTGGTGCTATGCCACATGGGAGTAATATCATGTTAGGAATCTGCTGATGGAAAACTTTTGCTTCTTTCTCTTTTAAAAGCTAACACAAAAGATTATAACATCATTAACAGAAGGTAAAAAATATAATACATGGCATGACCATTGCATGCTAGGTAGGGTTACCATTCATCCGGATTCCCCCGGATATGTCCGGCTTTTTAAGCTAAAAATAGCATCCGGGGGGAATTTGTAAATGTCCGGACTTCCTCCCCCCCCCATGCAGAGCACGCGCGGCTAACAGTGCAGCCGGCCGGATGGTGCCACTTACATGGGGCTCCGACACTCAGCCAGAGAGAGTACGTCCTCCTCCTCCCCCCCGCAGCAGAAATCACTCCCTCTCTCCCTGCATTCGCAGATCGCCTCCGGCAGTCTGGAGCTCCTCCCGCACTGCTGCGCAGCATCCGACGAGCGGCTAATGCAGTTCCTGAGCAAGTTCACCGAGACATTAGGCGAAGAAAGGCCAACAACAAGGGGGCCAGGGGGTCGGAGAAGGGGCAGGGAGGTTTTAGAGGGGGCAGTCAAGAGACGGGGGGGTCGGGAGTTCGGGGGGGCTTTCTGGCGGAGGCGTGGATAAGGTCTTGGGCAGTCAGGGTACAGGTAGGGGGTAGGGTCCTGGGCGGCATTTGGGGGGGGATCTTAGGAGGGGGCAGTTAGGGGACAAAGAACAGGGAGGCTTAGGTAGGCGGTGGAGGTTCTGGAGGGCAGTTAGGAGCAGGGGTCCCAGGAAGGGGCAGTCAGGGGACAAGGAGCGGGGGGGGAGTGTTTGGGAGTTCTGGGGGCGGGGCTGTCAGGGGGCAGGAGCAAGGAGAGGGATCGGAGCAGTCAGGGGACAGGGAGCAGAGGGGTTTAGATGGGTCGGGAGTTTTGGGGGGGGCTGTCAGGGGGTGGAGAGTGGTTGGATGGGGCCTGGGAGTCCCAGGGGTCTGTCTGGGGGTGGGGGTGGGGGGTGTGGATAAGGGTTGGGGTAGTCAGGGTACAGGTAGGGGGTAGAGTCCTAGGGGGCCTGTTAGGATGGGGGGAGGGTCCCAGGAGGGGGCAATCAGGGGACAAGGAGCAGGGGGAGGGTTGGGGATTCTGAGGGGGGGAGTGGGAGGGGCAGGGGCAGGGCTAGGGCAGGATGGGGCGGGGCTAGGACAGGACAGGGGCGGGGCTCCTCCCATCCTCTTTTTTGCTTGCTGGATTATGGTAACCCTAATGCTAGGAATATGTTATCATCCTAAACCCCATACCTGAAGCAGATTGCAAACAACTCAGTAGCAAGACAAATACAAAACATATTCATGCACAAATACAGTATATGTTGCTGCAGACATATCCCAGTAATGTAATAATTAACAATATGTCCCAGAAATGATAGGAAGTTTGCTCATCAGTACTAATTATGTCTAACTCTATTGCGGGCTTCATTCAGATGAAGTGAGCTAAAAGCAAAGAAGGCCACTTTGCAAAACCATATGCCATGCACAATAATTAATTAGTTCCTGCATTGACAAATGAAAATAAAGTCATAATTCCAGATGTTATATATGGCAAAAACAAATGAGAAAACTTAACTGTGCCTATCCTGGAAATAACAATCATGCTAATCCTTTGCATATATATAGGGCCTTCCACCTAAGGATCTCATATTGCTAGCTTTATAAGATTTAATTAATTTGATTTTACTGTGTTAGCTTTTGAAGATTAGCTTTCAATAGCATGAGGAAGTTTGCAGGATGACATGTTGAAAAGGAAATCCCTGGTGAGCGTGTGGAATCACCTTATCTTTATATAAGGCAGACCATTCACTAGAATCTGAAGCTCACCCTTCAGCACACGAATAATGCTGAGTCATAGGAGGCAATGCTGAAGATTAGAAGTCTCAGGGCCTATGGAGAGAGACTCTGAGGCTCGCATTCTTTGTATTCCACTGACTCACAGAAGATCCAAGGCAAGATTTCCAATCATTAAGTCAGTCTCCTGATGCTAATGCACTGAGCCATTAGAGACAACAATCTCCGTTCCCAGCTGCTCCTCTGATGCCTAAAACCTACAAATTAGGAGGCAAGGAGGAACCTTTCTGCACCAAACCTGTCCTCCGATGTTGATGCATTGAGTTACATGAGTAACAAAGAACTTGCTCAGATGCCATTCCTTTGGCGCTGAAGATCCTTACCTTAGGAGGTGAAGGGAATAGGAAGTGCAGATTGGATTCCCATGTTGCAGCATGTGTAAGCGCTGACAGGAGAGCTCTGTGTGCTGAAGAGGGAAGGCATGAGGAAGAGTTCTAGATGCTTGAGTTGTTCCTCTGTTCTGATGTCCTTGACAGCACCAACCCTTGGGAAAATCAGGAAATATTCCCAAGCAGTGAGCTGTTCATATGTTTTGAAGCACCTTCATTCAAAGATTGCTGGCAGGCCACATTCCAATAACACCTATGCTAAAGTCACTTCAATATGCTAAATATGAAGAGTGCCACCTATTTGGTTGCAATAATGTAGTGCATTGAGGAACAAGAGGTGCTCACACCAGAACTTCTGGTCTTGCCAAACCAAAGCCCATGGAGCACCTGGGAGGCTGGAGGGCTTATTACCAAGTAGCATTAGCACATGCAACATGAGGTGTTCCATCAGTTTTCTTCTCATAGCCTACATGGAAAATTGGTGACTTCTCTGATTGGAGCTATCTGAACCCAAAGAAAAAGGCACACACACAAATAATATTAATTTTGAGAGTGATACACAGAGCCAAAAAGATGTGGCCACTTGGACTTAGGAAAATTGTATCAGTAAGAGCTGGAACCATGATGACAAGAATCAGTGGGCAGCTTAGGGGCGGGAGCTCTGTCACTGACAGTGAGAAAGAAATAGAATGGAATGTTCTAGGGTATCTGAGGTGCCTGAGTTTGGGCATGCTTAGAGGGGCTGAGTTAGGTGTCTCAAAGGGTAAAAATCCTTAAGAGCTGAAGTGAATTTCCCATATGACTTACACTGGAGGCATGTGAGAATCCTGCACTGATGGTATCCTTAGAGGAAATTTCTCATGTAAGTTTACTTGTGTTTGAATCTTTGTGAAAACTACATATTTTCATATACGCACCAATGCATCAATAAGAGCCTAATCTTGTACACTGTCTTGCTGAATAAATGTTGGTCTAATTTAACTAGAGTTTGATTGACAGAAAAAGCAATTCTGACAATATTTCAGGGTTTTTTTAAAATTGATTTTTGTATAAATATTTGGTGATCTGGAAAGTAATATGTTTACTTATATCAATAGGGTTCTTATTCCACTGGCTTTTATACTGAATAATATGATGAATACAAATGCTATGATCTAAAAAGTAATATATTTGTATTCACATCCTATCTTATTAAGGAGACTCAATTTTAATCTTGAAAGTTTTGCAAATTAAATAACCAGATCTACCTTAGCTAGAATTTGATTAATAAAGATGAAGTTATGGCTTGGTTCTGTATTCATGCACTGAAATGGGATTCTTTATAATTATTAGCATTTCTACTTAAATATATATTATCCAAAGTGTTTTCAGAGTTTTGTGATGATCTTATCTTTATTTTATTTGTATTGTTATTGCCTTGAACATTTATGAAATAAGACTTTCAGTTTTTCAGTAATTGCTCTATTGATCTATACTATTGAAATTAAAAATAAAATTTCAAATAAAATATTAATTCAATGTTACAATATGGTAGCTATGGTTTTATATTCACATATGGTATTGTATTTGCAAAATCCTTCTTCTGTCAAAAAATATAACAAAATTTTATAATATGCTGTCTGAATATGGGCATCATAGTCCTGTCATTCTACCTTCTAGTACAAAGTTATCCAATTGCAGTACTTTTCCACACAAAAAACAAATTTTAAGTAATCACCACAATTCTTATTTATAAACGGTAGAAAGTGAAATATAATCTGAGTTTGAGAGACTCATCAGGAATCCTCGGTGACTTTTACATTCATTACAATCAGTAATGGACTCACCTATTCTGTCCTCACAAACCTCTTCATCATTAAGCAACTCTAACTTCCCTACTTTAGAATTATTCCTCCAATAGCCCTTAGTTTTCCAAAAGTAACATGTCAAGCTATAGAGACAGAAGAAAGGGAGACAAATGATAATTCACATTTTAAGTCATTCTCAAGTCAAAATGGCTCATTTTCCCAGTGGTTCAATTGTGCTATCAAGACTGTAACACTCCCTTGATATAACTGGCAACTGCTATTCAACAGTCACTCACACCAGAACTAGTATAATGGTCTCTCCACATGACTATTTGTTGCATTGACGAAACACTGTGTTCTAGCTCATAATTAAATATTCTTTAAAAATATATACTGGTACATAAACTAAGGACCTACATTTCAAAATGTTTCCCTGGGCATTTTACATTGTTAATTCTCAAAGCCTTTCTACAAATAACTCACAATTCACAAAAGATTAGTTTTAATTAACATTGGCATTTTTCAAAAAGATCTCTATGAATAGTGATTTTCATAGTTCTTCTGTAAATTACAGGAATAAAGACAAATACATAAAACTAACAAACAGCTGCATTTTCAATTTCCATCTAAATTTTCCTATCAAAATACTAGTAACAATTTTTTACCATTCGAATTAGGGGATTTTTTTTCTCTTTACAAGAACTTTGAGGGGAGAAAAGCAATTTTAAAAGTATCTAGAGAGTAAGAACTACTCAGCTGATGGCTGATTAAGATTTTTTAAAATGGATGCCTGAAGCTAGAGCCCAATATTCATATCGAGTCTTCTAGAGTGGCTTTTCCAAATTTTCTATGTGATTTAGGAGTACAAGTCACTTTGACCTTTATGGGGAGATTTTCAAAATCACAGAGGTCAGCTATGTACTCAACTCCCATTAAAAGTCACTGAAAATTAGAAGCCTAATGCCTATTTGGGCCTTTGAAAATGTTTGAATTCTGTCACTCTAGGACTTTCTTCATATAGCCACATCTCACTTTCCAGATGCATACTTTATGCTGGCTAACATCTCTACTGATGCAAAGACCATCCTTGCATATAGATTATAGGAACAGAGAAACACTAGTATATGCATATAGTGTACCTGCAACATCAACAGGTGCTGTAGAGGGTACATTATTATTCTTATTGAAATTGGAAATCTATATATTATAAGAACAAAACTAAATAGCTTTCTAAGACTTGTAGTATAAATAAATTCTAAAGGTATAAAAAAAAATGAGGCTAAATTCATCCATAGCTACAGTTACAATGGCTTATGTTTTCAGGGTGCTGTTGCTGCCTTGATAAATTACAAACAAGAAATGTGTGAGGGGTCTCAGCAAATTCCCATAATTCTACAGTACTGAAAGTGAGATACAGGATTAATCAATATTTTTAATCAGAAGCCGTCACAGTACATTGATGCACTTGTTTCGACAAGTGTTAGGTCCCTGTGCTATTAAAACCTGCTTTGCTGCTATTTCATCATGCCAACGCTACAGATTAAAGGTGCTGCTTTTTGACAATATTACAAATACACAGAGTGTCACTTGTGATATCAAACACGATTTATCTTACTTCAGTCGAGGTGCAACTGGCTGTCCAAGAAACTGTTTTTCAAGAGAAATTTGCTGTAAGTACTGAAAGATAATTGAAGCTAACAGAGGTCTACAGTAATATGTAACTACCTCCAGAAAGAGACATGGATTTACAAAGTACTATTTTATATTTTGATTTGGAAATTAACCCTCCCTTCCTTAGAATGTTTTAGCTATGATTTTAGGCTTGCTGTTAAAAGCAAAAATAATATATTTTAAATATCCATAATAATATATTTTAAATACATACATATTTCAAGACTTTCCTGATTTTCAGAAATGTACAGTTATTTTAAAGCTATGTATTGTACCTGCTTAGATGAAAGTTTATGTTCTTCCCTTATGCCATGACACTTTACTTTTACTTGATTAACATGAAATAAGTAAACTGAGATGTTAAAGTGCAATCAGAATTGTCTCATAACTGAAATAGCTAAATTTATACACAGAACGCTTTTTTTTTTTTTTGGTCAATCAGAATTATAGAAAAAAAAACATCAAAGACTTGAAAATGCAGCAGAGAAATACTTTTTCAAAGCCACACAAACCACTGATAATTTAAAAGCTGGACAATAATAGCATCCATAACATATTTTTAAATACAGTATTCATTGTAGAAAAGAGGGGAGAATAGCATAAAATAGGATTGGATTTAAAATTATGAATGGCTGCACAAATAAGAAATGTAAAAAGTAAAAGAATTCATACTAAGATTTTGTGGTAGCATTTTTGCATAAAACATTATTCTTATGATCAATAATAAGTTTAAAAAAAGCAACATTTAGCTCCAAAGGCAGAGCACTGTTGAATGTGCACAACCACCGACAGTTCTGCCTAGTGGTCAGGCAGTGGTTGGCAAGATGTCTCACTGTTGAAGCACAGTCTTGTCCCTCAGAGTTCCCCATTCCAGTCCTCCCCTTTAGCACAGGGACTTTGAGGAAGGAGCCCTTAACTCCTTAGCTCCACAGTCATTTCCAGGAGGCATCTCCCCAGATGAGAGGGCTCTTGTTGTTGTAGTGTCCTCTGGGAGTGGGTATGGGAGCCGAGGCCTGCCTTCTCCACTGGGCTCCAGTTCAGGGCTCAATGGTGGGCACCTTGGAACTAAGCTGCTGCCCCTCCCCAGACCACTTCCTACCTCAACCTCCTTCACTTCTCACAGTAAACCACTCGAATAAAGTCTCTGACCCAAAGACTCTGTTTCCTGCTTTTCCCTTGTGGGTTTGCTCGGTCTATGGTTTCAGGTCCCAGGCAATCAACTCCTAGCCAATACTTGGCCCTCAGAGCAGCCATCAGCTCCATTCCATTGCCTGCCTCTGAGCTGCTTTGCTCTCCCTTTTAAAGCCTGTCTCAAGCTTTTGCAGCTTTGCAGGTGTGTCTGGGTGGGGCTGTCTGGACCCAGAGCTATTCCTTAACCCCTTGCTGTCCTGTGTGGGGTATGTATACCCCATCACAGGCACAGATAGACATATTTGCAATATTCCATCACACCCATTGTTTTAATCACACGTTATCAAGTGTCATAGAAAGGAGACCAGCCAAATTAATGGGAGTAAAAAAATAATAAAATATTTGAAATATATTGGTCTCCTCAGTAAAACAGAATGGTTGGCACTTTTGCAGCTGGCTTCTGGATGGATTATTACATCATAGTTGGGGATGGTCTGCTATGAGCACCACTGCTGAGAAGAGCTCATTCATTCAGCACCACAGCTATTCAAGAACTTTATAAACAAGCAGATCAAGCATTTTGGGCATTCTGATAAAAAATAAACATGTAACTCTCTAAAACTGGGAAAAAAAACCACAACTTCATGGAGGAGAGTGGGTGGTTGTTGGGGGAGAGAGTACAACTAGCTCTGTGAAAAAACAATGAAAATGAGCTGACAGCCATCATAATCATCGTCATAAAGGGCCCAACTCTTCAGTCTTTGCTCATGATAGCAGGCTTTGCTCAGGTGAGTAATCCTATTTCTTTTTAGTGCAGGAGTAGAGTCTTGTTGCAGGATTGGGCCCTAAATGATATTCTTAACTGTCAGTGGCCAACAGATATCCCTTAAAGCCCTGTTGAATTTAGCTTTGTAAAAAATACTATTGCATTGTTCATAGTGCTTCATCAACCAAGTCTCCCATTACTTCTCTGGTGCTTTACTCATGAATCTAAATAACTTCCTGTGGGGGCTATCCCGTTTATTGCATTGAATGGATCAGGTATGATTACCGCACTTGTGGGTAGGCAACGTATGTGTGCATTTGAGGCAAGCAGCTCATGGCACTCAGAGACTGAGTATGAGCTCTTGAGATCAAAGTGACTGAACTGGAGGATCTAAGGAAGACAGAGAGGTACATAGATGAAACTTTCTGGGACACAATAAGGCAGGCCCACCTCCAGTCTGACACCCTCTGTTCTGTTGAGGGTGATGAAAGTCTCCAGGAAGGAGAACATGAAACTGGAGCCGATGGAAACAATGCCACAGTTGGAACCCTTCTTCCAAATGATCTCACGGTATCCTCTCACACTGGGGATCATCCTCTGTGGGAAGGGACCCCACTTATGAGCAAGAGATAGGTATTTGTAATGGGGGATTCGATTGTTAGAAATATAGATAGCTGGGTTTGTGATAACCGGGAGAACTATGTAGTGAATTGCATGCTGGGTGAAAAAGTTGCAGATCTCTCAAGACATCTAGACAGTTTTATGTGCAGTGCTGGGGAGAAGCCAGTATTTGTGGTACATGTAGTAACCAGTGACATAGAGAAAGGTAGAAGAGATGTCCTAGGGGCCAAATTAGGCTCTGGGTAAGAGATTGAAGTCCATGACCTCCATAATAGCATTCTCTCAAATGCTTACAGTTCCATGTGCAAGGCCACTTAGACAGGCCAATCTGCAAGGTCTCCATGGATAAAACAATGGTGTAGGGAGGAGAATTTTAGGTTTATTAGGAACTGGGGAACCTTTTGGGAAAGGAGACGTGTACAGAGGAGGGATAGGCTCCGTCTAAACCAAAACAAAACCAGATTGCTGGCATGTAAAATTAAAAAGATTGTAGAGGAGATTTTAAACATGGTTCAGACAGAGATTTTCCTTTGGGAAGGGTCTAGTAGCAGAATTCTCCGTAACCTAGTTAAAAGGAGAGGATAGAAATTGATAAAGTACAGGTAGGAGCTGAAGAGAAACAGAGTCCCATCCAATTACATCACACAATGGCAGACTGTTAAATATTGACAAATTTTATAAGTGCTTGTATACAAATGCTAGAAGTCTAAATACTAAAATGATGAACTACAGTGGCTGGTATTAAATGAGGATATTGATATAATAGGCATCACAGAAACTTGGGGTGGAATGATGATAATCAATGGGACATGGTAATAAAAGCATACAAAATGTATAGGAATGACAGATTAGATCATGCTGGTGGGTGGTAGCACTGTATGTGAAAGAAAGCATAGAGTCAAATACAGTAAAAAATCTTAAATGAATCCAAACTTCACCATAGAATCTCTATGGATAGAAATTCTATACTTGAACAGTTATGAATCTACTACTGATCACCTGACCAGGATGGTGATAATGATTGTGAAATACTCCAGGAGATTAGACTTTATAAAAATAGAAAACTCAATAATAATGGGGAATTTCAACTATCCGCATATCGACTGGGTACATGTCACCTCAGAACAGGATGCAGAGATAAAATTTCTAGATACTGTTAATGACTGCTTCTTGGAGCAGCTAGTCCTTGAACCTACAAGGGCAGAGGCAATTCTTGATTTAGTCCTAAGTGGCGCACACATGATCTGATCCTAGAGTTGAATATAGCTAAACTGCTCATTAATAGTGACCATAACATAATTCAATTTAACATTCATGGCGGGAGGGAATATCAAAGAAGCCCACCACAGAAGCATTTCATTTCACAAAGGGGAACTACATAAAAATGAGGAAGGTAGTTAAATGGAAATTAAAAGGAACAGGCACAAAATGATATGTCTACAAGCTGCATGGAAACTTTTTTTAAAAAACCATAATAGAGGCTCAAATTAAATTATAAATTATTATTAAATTATACCCCAAGTAAAAAAATGAGTAAGAGGACCAAAAATGCCACCATGGCTAAACAGCAGAGGCAGTTAGCAGCAAAAAGGCATCCTTTAAGAATAGGAAGTCAAATCATATTGACAAAAAACAGAAAGGAGCATAAACTCTGGCAAGTCAAGTGTAAAAGTATAATTAGATAGCCCAAAAAGGAATTTGAAGAGCAACTAGCAAAAGACACAAAAACTAATAGCAATTTTTTTTAAGTACACCAGAAGCAGGAAGCCAGCCAAATGATCACTGGGGTCACTGGATGATTGAGATGCTAAAGGAGCAGTCAAGGAAGACAAGGCCATTATGCAGAAGCTAAATGAATTCTATCCATTGATCTGAGGGAGATTCTCACACCCGAACCATTCTTTTTAAGTGACAGATCTGGGAAATTGTACCAGATTAAGGTGTTGATAGAGGAGGTTTTGGAACAAACTGATGAATGAAACAGTAATGAATCACCAGGAGCAGCTGGTAGACACCCAAGAGTTCTGAAGGAACTCAAATATGAAATCACAGAACTACGAATTGAGGTATATAACCTATTGCTTAAATCAACTTCTGTACCAGATAACTAGAGGATAGCTAATATAACACCATTTTTTTAAAAGGCTTCAGAGGCAATCTTGGAAATTGCAACATGGTAAATCTAACTTCATACCAAACAATCTGGTTGAAACTATAATAAAAACAGAATTGTCAGACACCTAGAAAAACACCATTTGTTGGGGTAGAGTAAACACAGCTTTTGTTAAGGAAAACCATACCTCCTCAATCTATTAGAATTCTTTGAGGAGATCAAGAAATGTGAATAAGGGTGATCCAGTTGATAGAGGGTACTTGGACTTCCAGAAAACCTTTGACAAGATTCCTCATCAAAAGATCTTAAGCAAAGTAAGCAGTCATGAGAAAAGAGGGAAGGTCTTGGATCAGTAATTGGTTAAAAGAAAGGAAACAAAGGGTAGAAATATATGGGCAGTTTTCAGAATGAAGAGACATAAATTGCAGGATGCCCCAAGGATCTGTAGTGGGACCAGTACTGTTCAAAATATTCATAAATGATCTGGAAAAAGGGTATACTTCGAGGTGGCAAAGTCTGCAGATGATACAAAATTACTCAAGATAGTTAAGTCCAAAACATACTCTGACAAGTTACAAAGGGATCTCTCAAAACTGGGTGACTGGGCAACAAAATAGCAGATTCAATTCAATGTTGATAAATGCAAAATAACGCACATAGAAAAACATAATCCCAACTAAACATACAAAATGATGGGGTCTAATTATCTGTTGACACTCAAGAAACAGATCGTGGAGTCATTGTGGATAGTTCTCTGAAAACATCTACTCAATGTACAGCACCAGTCAAAAAAGCTAACAGAATGTTAGGAACCATTAAGAATGGGATATATGATAAGACGTAAATATCATAATGCCACTGTGTACATCCATGGTATACCTACACTTTGAATAATGCATGTAGTTCTGGTCACCTAAAAAAAAAAGATATATTAGAATTGAAAAAAGGTACAGAGAAGGGCAACAAAATTATTACAGGGTATGGAACAGTTTCCATATGAAGAGAGATTAAAAAGACTGGGACCATTCAGCTTGGAAAAGAGGCAACTAAGGGGGGATATGATAGAAGTCTATAAAATCATGAATGGTGTGGAGAAAGTGAATAAGGAAGTGTCATTTACCCCTATACATAACACAGGAACCAGGGATCACCCAATGAAATTAATAGGCAGCAGGTTTAAAACAAACAAAAAGAAGCACTTCTTCCCATTATGCACAGTCAACCTGTGGAACTTGTTGCCGGGGATATTGCAAAGACCAAAAGTATAACTGGGTTAAAAAAAATAATTAGATAAGGCCATGGGGGATAGGTCCATCAATGGCTATTAGCCAAGATGATCAGAGAGACAACCTAATGCTCTGGGTGTCCCTAACCTCTGATTGCCAGAAGCTGGGAGTGGGCGACAGGGGTGGATCACTTGATAATTGCCCTTTTCTGTTCATTACATCTGGCGCTGGCCACTGCTGGAAGACACGATACTGGGCTAGATGGACCATTGCTCTGACCCAGTATATTCTTATGAATACAGTCTCAGGTCTTTAAAGGGATCAGGATGCATTATTTCTATAGTAGTACAAGGAGATGAGTCTGGTAAGAAGTCCCACATAAGATGGATTCACAGGCTGTAAGAGTTAATGTAACACCCCATTATGGATAGAGAGGGGGCAGACACAAAGTTGGGGGTCCAATATAGATGTGAATGTCCCCATCATTCAGAATTTTGATCGATGTTTTTGGTTGAAGCTTATCTCAAATCTTAACAAACAGTTAATCTGTAGATAAGATGTAATACCCTGCCATATTTGTAAAAGGAAAATTGGTCACCTTCACTGTAAAGAAAGTGAGGATGAAATATTGTCTGGAAAATAAGATGGAATAGTAAATAGTGACACTAAAGTCCCAAGTGGATTAATGTGATGGTAATTCTGACATAGAGGTGCTGTTATACATCCTGTTAAATGAATCCCTATTTGTCTGCTCGTCTAACAGAACACCACTGCCTGTTTGAAAACCTCCTCTTCTGCTTCATTTATAATATAATCTCATTTTCCTTCAACAGATTACTGTGCTGAGAATGGAATCCAGTGCAATAGTTCTTCATTCAGCAGCTAGTAAACAGAAAACTTTATAGTGTGGGGTTCTCTCAGTAGAAATAGCTACAAAGAAAGGATGTCGTTCTCTTCTAGTCTCAAGATGGAAAACCTGGCCTCCAACCTTTCTTCAACCTTTCGCTTACAAGTCCTTCCATGAAATCAGTCTGCTTTGTATAAAACTGATGAAAAGCAATGACTAATTATAAAGACAATTGTGCCTCAAGACAGATTTTTTCAAAAGGAATCTAGATCCATTTACTTTTCACCTTTGAGGTACAAACAGAGCAGTGGATTCCATCATCTTATCATACTACCAAAGCTGTCCTCTTAACAACCTAATTTCACATGACTTCTATAGGTAAAACAAATCTCATAGTTTATTGCTGGAAAATTCTTTAAATACCTCTCTCCTTTATAGGGCCTGATCCCATGAAGTGCAGAGTGTCTGCCATCTCTTCCCATTTACTTCAATGGGAATTGAGAGAACTCAGACCCCAACTGAATGGGGCTTTATCTAACTAAGCAGACGCCAACAAAATTAGGAACAGGTAACAAACCTGCAGTTTGTTACATGTACATGATTCCCTTTGATGTTTGTTGCAGATTTGTGTGTACAAGGATTTTTGAAAGATTCCAAGTGCATCCTGAGAGCTAATGAGCACCCTCTTTTTCCATACCTAATCATCATAGTGAGTTCCTCAGCTACTCATAAGATCAGGTCCCAGTAAAAAGAATGGGGGTAGGGTAGGATGGGGCTGGAGGCATAGAGAGAGAATAGAACTCAAAAATAAAAGCACCACAAATTAGATGAGTTATATTGCAAAACTAAAGCCAACCCAAGAGTCAAGATCTTCACACTAGGTGTAATGATGTATAAAACTTGTGAATCTTTTTAATAGTACAGCCCAGTTACTAAGCACATGCTGTCAAGAGAATAGATAGGAGGAAAACTATGTACATATTGGGAACATAAAGTTTGAGAGTTGCACCGCATCAAATGCTAATCATAGCAAATAAAGGCGCAAACACTGTGAATATGGACAAGAGTATACAGTTTAAAAAAAAATCAACTTCACTTCACATGTACAAAAGGACCCATATTTCTATGATTATTCTATGAAAAGGCTGCTTCTCAATATTGGTGTACTAGTCCATATTCCCAGTACTCTTTAAAAAAAATTAAAATGGTACAAGAACATTCTGTACCCCTAAATATAAAGGTGCTGCCAGGCTTGTGCCTACATTTTAGTAGCAAATTAGCTGGTTCCTGTGGCTTACCTAGAGAGGTTGCAAAAACTTTGATGTAGCTATCTTTCCCTCCCCAGGCAATTGTTGCCCTTTTCTTTAAGTAGAATATACTGTGCACATGGCCTAGTTTTAATTTTCTTAACTCCCCCTCAGATCTGCTTTGGCTACTTGCAAAGTAGCTAATTTTTCATTATTATTCAAGTTATAATATAATTTTTATTTGGCAGGATGCTAGAATCTCTTATGCACATAATGAAGCCTGCTATTAATTTTGCTATGATGAAGTGATGGGAAAATCTCAACAGTTTCTATTCTGTTTGATAGATACCACCACTCCCATTTTTTTTTTTTTTTTTACATTGAACAGCCTAAAATAGTGAATAAAGTGCAGCTTTACTATAGCTTAGGCCACAGTTTAGGACAGCAGTTAAGCACATGTTTAACTTTAAGTATGTGCCTAAGTCCCATTGGTCAAATGGCACTTATACATGTGCTTAACTGGTGTTTTGAATAAGATTGGACCTAAGTACATGACCAAGTGTTTTCCTGAACTGGGGCCTTAAATAGCAGTTATTATCTCCTGGATTTAATATTGTTCTTATTCATTAGCTACCAGGACTGGAAATTAATTTTAATTTTATACTGGGTATGAATTTGGTCTTGTGAATACAATTAATTTATGGTCACTTGACTTTGGTTCCCCTACCCTCCATGTTTCTGATGATCTCCTCCTTAATAGTCAATATTCCATCCAACATTGATTCCTCTCTAATTTCATTCTCATCTTTAATGTGTTATACAAAGAAACAAAAAATATCAACTTCTTCATCCTGATTTAGGCTTCTATAGCAGGTACCTGTTGCTTATTTCAATCTATTGTTTACCCTTTTTATTCCAGTTGTTGCAGTAACAATTCCCTTAATTATCTCTTAAAATGTATATAAAATAAAATACTTTCTTCTCTACCACACCTTGGGCCAAAAGTAGTTTTTATTATACCTCAAATTGGTTGGAAAACAGAATTTTGATTCTGTGGGACATTCCAAAATTTTGAAATTTGTTTCTATTATTTTTGGAACAAAATGTCAATTTTCTGTGAAATTCCAAAAAGAATATTCAGAAACATTGAAACACTATGTCAAATATAGAATCTGATTTAGCCTAACACCTTTCTGATAAGTATTCATTCTTGTAGCATCCCCTCAAGCTCTTCCTATTTGTTGCCCAGGTGCCTAAGGAATTTGAGGGAAAATAATCTCATCTTGCTCACCAGGGTAT
The DNA here is from genome assembly GCF_027887155.1 of Malaclemys terrapin pileata. NCBI lineage: Eukaryota > Metazoa > Chordata > Testudines > Emydidae > Malaclemys > Malaclemys terrapin. Next base: position 71,640,191 of record NC_071512.1, read on the forward strand.
ATGTTCCCAAATTTTCAGAGTTTTTAATCTCACGTTGGCAAGTAGATGGGCTCTTAATATGATCGTTTGTGAGGTAAAAGAAACACTGTAAACAATGCATGTGAGTGACCTTAACAAAGATGAGCAGCTGCTGAACATAGCATTTCCTAGAAAAGTTACCCCCACACCTTGAATAGCTCAGAAAGCATAGATCATAATTGAAAAGTGTCTTTCTGAATGGTCAGAAGCTAAAGCTAAAGGTTTATATAAAAAACAATGACAGGAACTAAAACATGTTTATTTTCCTAGCACTGCTGTGCTCATGACTGATTTCGGGGATTGGGGGGGAAGAAGGGGAGACAAATGCACTGGACTACTGAAATTGAAGAAATGAAATATACCATGCAAAATAGTGTGATTCTTTTATACTCTCGTACATAACTTTTTTGTCCTGTCTAGTACTCTACAATATATCTTTAATTAAAATATTATCCAGTGAACTCTGCACTTGTCCTATTTTTGTCTAACTCCATTTTTAATGCAAGTCGATGTTGCCTTCTCTCTCCCCATTACAATAGCTGTGAAATCTCCACTCTGTAGCCTGCAGTTATTCAGGTAATATTTTTCTCTTTCGTGCCCTTTTAAAGACTTCATAATATCTGATCATTATATCTTGTAGGCATTAGCACTGTCATATTGATATGTACACTAAATTTCCTTGTCTGTCTTTCTTCAAGATCTTTAAATCTTTCCTTTCAGTACTGTCTTAAATTATGTCTCCTAACACCTATAAGGAAATTGTGATTAGTTAAAACAATTAGTACCTCTGTATTTTCTCTTGCTTCTAGCAGTAATTACTGAGTCACATATTTGATTTGTAATAGTAGGTAGAAAGATACCATGTTTTATTTTTAGTCCTAAATGGTTTAGGTCTATACTTCATTCCATGGTCTGTCACTATTAAAACTTTTAACCTCTTGGGAAGCAAGGCACTGCCATTGGGATGAGATACTGTATCAATTACTGTTACAATGTCATATGTTCAGCTTTCATTCTGTGGTAAATGAGCTGTAAATAATCATCAGCAATCTGTTCCCTGGGTAAATGATTACTCAAATAAAAAAATACTCCCTCTGAAATTTATAAGCTTGAATGTAAAGAATTGTGTATTCTCATTAACAGGAAATGCCAGCATTGTGACCTCATATTAGAAAACAGTGCATACTGATGATTGAGATTTGTTGTTTTTAAATCCTACTCTAGTGTAAAAATATTGAAAGTACAATGAGGACTCAGACACACAGAATGGGCATGGGTAAACCTCAGAAATGTCACTGTTCACACATGGATTGGATCATCTAGCAGTTCTAATGCTTAAACAAAGAGTATTCAAACTTTCTCACCTCCTTGAATCTGCTGAATTAGACTTCAAGTGTCATGAGAACATGCCCCCTGGTGTGATTTTCTGCTACTAGTTCAGCTGGAAATACCTCAGGAATGGGGTTATATTTCTGTATGTTCCATCCTGATCAGAAGTGAGGAAGTGAGCAAAAAATTAGAAAAATAATGGAAAAATGTAAGTGAAAATTTTAGAATCTCAAATATTTGATTGTACAAATCAAGAGAAAGAAGTGTGTAGAATATCTTATATTTCATAAACATTTCACTCATCTTCAATGAATTGCTCTCTCACACCCATCCCTCTGAAACAGTAAACATTGGAATAGGTGGATAGGACAAGAATATTGACCTTTGACATAGTTCAGGTGACTGTGGTCAGGAAATAAAGTTCACTTGCTTATCAGCACTCCTGAGAGTCAGTTTATTACATCTCCCCACCAAACACATTTTTACGGGTCCTGTAACTGTACACCAGTCTTGCTATTTCTCACCTACTGCCAGTCACAAGCTGTCCACACTTCTTTCCAAATCTAGTGCTATGGTGATGGCAAGTTCTCCAAGTATCTCACTGATCTTGACAATCATATGTTTGTCTATCTAGATATTTTTATTGCCCATATCACTCTACAATTGGCATTGTCCAGAATATGAAAATTTGGGAAATGAACTGCCACAAGGGAGCAAGATATACCTACTCTTGAAAAACTATATGCACATGTTAAAGTTACAAATAAATGCTGAAAAAGTAGGCTTAATCACCAGTAGCTCTCACTGGGCCATATTCTGTGGATGTTATTGTGTAAATCAGAAATAATTCCATTGACTTCTGTGGAGTTATTCTCAGTATACACCAATGTACTGGTACATGAGCATTAACTTTAGGCAATGTCCTTGGGATTCTTGCAAGGTCATGTGTTTACAGACCTGACTAATTTCCTCATTGCATTAGCCACAAATAGGTTATTTTTCTCTCCTAAATTTCACAACCTAATTCTTAGATTCCTGGGAAAATCCCTCAAAACTTCCATATGCCATAAGACATTATGATAAATTAAAACAGATTTTAAGATGCATAACAGGTCATTTATACTGCAGAACCCATTAACTTGGAACAAATAAGACGACTGAAAAGAGTAATGGCTACTGGAAGGATGTGGTGAAATGTTGTTATGTCTAGGCATTTGACTTCTGTATATACCTATCTGCATGACTTTGTGAATGATGATACTTTATGCGACACTGCAAACTTTTCTGTTCAGATAGACTCCCTGTTAGGTGTAGATTATAGTAAAATGGTCAGGCATGTAGCCTGCCACAAGTCCTAATATCATTAATATCTATTGTTTATTCTTTAGTCATTCTATGCATTCATGTAATTTATCACTTTCCCCTCAAGAGGATCCATAGGGCTAGAACCTGAGTCTGCAGGTACTACTGCCATATCCATGCTGCTTCCCTACAGCTCTGAAAAGGCAGAGATCAATGGACTATGAGCCTTATGGGGCCAAGCACCTCTGGATATCCTGCTTACAGAATCCCTGACTCGTGAAATGTACTGCATTCCCCGATTAGCCCAAGCATACTATTTAAGACCTAGGGAAAACACCCGGAAGATGTCTGTGCAACAAGGTAAAAGCCTGACCTACTGCTGAGACAGATCCTGCCTTGTTCCTACTTCCTCACATTGTTCCTGATTCCTGGTCCCTGTTTCCTCACATTGTTCCAGCCCTGTCCCAACCTCATTCCTACCTCTGTTCCTGCCTTCCCTTCCTCCAGATTACCTGGTTCTGACCATTGGTTCTGTTTCCAAGCTCCTGACTCCTGCTCCAATCAGTAGGCCTGATCACCCACACCCCAATTCCTGACACCCCTCTTAAAAAACAACAACACCTGCTTGTTTTCTCTCCAACCCCACCAACTGAGTGAAGAACTTATTATATACTCAAGTCATCTCTGTTGATCAGCACAGACTACTGAGAAACTCAGTGGGGGTGGGGAGGAAACAGTCTATTATTTTGAGACATTCATTATTTTTAAATTTCTTTTTGTGTAGAGCGACAGAACTAAAAGATGTAGTGTTAATACTGTATCAGCAATAGTTATTTTTATTATTTAATTTCTCAAGGCTACCCAGATGACTAAGTCTTTTCATTTGTGTTCTTTTCTTTCCAGAGAATTAAAACATTAAAAAAAAAGTTCTGTGGTTGACTGCAACATACTATAAAATAGTTCTTAATGTTAGAGAGATTAAACACATAGTAATCAATAATCATATTAAAGCTGTGCTCCTTACAATGAGCCAAGTTCTGATTTTTCGGTTTTTGTTCTTAACAGACCATCACATATTTAAATATACAGGCCCACCAATTGGGAGGTGCGGGGGGGGAGGGCGGGCGAAGAGCTCAATTGCCCAGAGATGCAGCCATTTAAAAGGGCCCGGATGGATGGGATAGATATGTATTTTTTTTAATAAAAATTCCAATTTAAGAAAAGAAAGAAATCCGTTTCCTGCTGCTGCTGCTCTGTACAGAGCACCGTCCCTCACTGTGACAGTAACAGTTTTCCAGGGCACTGCCGCGCCCTGCTGGTCTGGCAGTTTGGCAGAGCACCAGCAACAGCAGCCTGGAAACCACAGAGCTTGCTGCCTCCTCTGGCTGCTCAGGAACTGCTGTGCCTGGCATACCGGCTCTCTGGCTGCGGGGCTGAGGGCAGGGAGACTTTAAAGAGAAACAAGCTTCCTCTGCACTACCAGATTTCCTCCTCCAGGACTGCAGCTCCTCACCAAACACAAGCCAGCAAGTTCAGCGACCAATCGAGCCTCTCTAAGGCCTGGTCTACACTATGAGTTTAATTCAAATTTAGCAGCGTTAAATCGAATTAATCCTCCACCCGTCCACACAACGAAGCCATTTATTTCGAAATAAAGAGCTCTTAAAATCGATTTCTGTACTCCTCCCCGATGAGTGGAGTAGCGCCAAAATCGATATTGTCATTTCGAATTAGGGTTAGTGTGGCCGCAATTTGATGGTATTGACCTCCGGGAGCTATCCCACAGTGCACCATTGTGACCACTCTGGACAGCAATCTGAACGCAGCTGCACTGGCCAGGTAGACAGGAAAAGCCCCGCGAACATTTGAATTTTATTTCCTGTTTGCCCAGCACAGCAGAGCACAGGTGACCACAGAGAGCTCATCAGCACAGGTAACCATGCAGGCCGATAATCGAAAAAGAGCACCAGCATGGACCGTACGGGAGGTACTGGATCTGATGGCTATATGGAGAGAGGATTCAGTGCTAGCAGAACTTCGTTCGAAAAGAAGAAATGCCAAAACTATTGAAAAAATCTCCAAGGGCATGATGGAGAGAGGCCACAATAGGGACTCAGATCAGTGCCGCGTGAAAGTCAAGGAGCTAAGACAAGCCTATCAGAAAACAAAGGAGGCAAACGCTCACTCTGGGTCAGAGCTGCAGACATGCCGCTTCTAGGCTGAGCTGCATGCAGTTCTAGGGTGGGCCACCACCACTACCCCACCTCTGACCGTAGATTCCGAGGCGGGGGTAATCTCATCAGCTACACCCGAGGATTCTGCAGACAGGGAAGAGGAGGAGAAGGAGGACGAGCTTGCGGAGAGCACACAGCACTCCATTCTCCCCAACAGCCAGGATCTTTTTCTCAGCCTGACTGAAGTACCCTCCCAAACCCCAAGCCAGTACCCAAGACCATGACCCCATGGAAGGGACCTCAGGTGAGTTTACCTTTTAAAATATAAAACATGGTTTAAAAACAAGCGTTTTTTAATGATTAATTTGCCCTGAGGACTTGGGATGCATTCGCGGCCAGTACAGCTACTGGAAAAGTCTGTTAACGTGTCTGGGGATGGAGCGGAAATCCTCCAGGGACATCTCCATGAAGCTCTCCTGGAGGTACTCCAAAAGCCTTTGCAGAAGGTTTCTGGGCAGTGCAGCCTTATTCCGTCCTCCATGGTAGGACACTTGACCACGCCATACTAGTAGCAAGTAATCTGGTATCATTGCATAACAAAGCCTGGCAGCGTATGGTCCCGGTGTTTGCTGGCATTCAAGCAACATCCGTTCTTTATCTCACTGTGTAATCCTCAGGAGAGTGATATCGCTCATGGTAACCTGGTTGAAATACAGGAATTTAATTAAGGGGACAGAGATGGATGTTCCTACTGGGCTGTTTGCCTGTGGTTGAAAAGGAATCCCCCCCTCCCCGCCCCCTGTAGTGAGCCAAGTGCGGGGGCGGGGAGGGGGGGAATTGGCACTGAGCTTTTCACGTGTGGCTAGCAGGGATCTTCCCTGATACCAGCCACACAGTGGAGGGAGGGATAAAGCGATCATCCCAGAGAATTGGATGGGTGGGGGGGCTTAGTTTGTTTTCTGCTGCTAAAGGTTAACTGGAAAACCGCAGCACTCAACGGGCTTTGCTTGGTATGTGGGAAAGAAGGGCGCAGAAGCCTAAAGACAATGCCTTACTATGACTGCATGCAAGCCGAATTCTGTTGCCCGGACCTGCGTCTGTGATCTCTAGCAGCAAAGCCACAGGCACTCAATATTAAGAGGCAAAATGTGACCTTGCACAGAGAGCACATGTGCTATGTAATGTGAATAGTGTTGTTCACCGTGAAAGAATATAAGCATTGTTCTGTAAAATGTATCTTTTTAAAAAAAACTCTCCTTTTTCCCTCCCTCCAGCAGCTGCAAATTTTTCAAGCCTCCCTCCTCCATCCCAAAGGCTATCTCAGATAAGGCGTCAGAAAAAGAGGACGCGAGACAAGGTGTTCGCGGAAATCATGGAATCCACCCGCAATGAAAAAGCTCATCTGAATGAGTGGACGGACACTGTTTCAAAGTATAGGAAAGATGCCAGTGAACGTGAGGACAGGAGGGACCAACTTGAGGACATGTGGGACCAATATGAGGACAGAAGGGACCAACGTGAGGAGAGGAGAGACACTCGAGATGAGAGGTGGCGGCAGGAAGATCAGAGGAGGCAGGATGCAACACTGGGGCTGCTGCATGAACAGACATGTTCCAGCGTCTGGTGGAGCTTCAGGAATGGCAGCAGGATCACAGACTGGCGCTACAGCCCCTGTATAACCCCCCTCCCCATGTTCCATAGCCACCTCACCCAGACATGTAAGAATGCGGGGGGGAGGGGGCTCCATGCACCCTCCCATTCCACCCCAGTGGACAGCCCAAGCAAAAGGCTGTCATTATTTTAACCTTTTTTAAGTGGCCTTTTCCTTCCCTCCGATCCTCCTCCCAAACCGCACCCGGGCTACCTTGTCAGTTCTCTCCCTCTTTTTCTAATCAATTGATAGAGAATACATGATTTTTAAACGATAGTGACTTTATTTCCTTTGTAAGCAAGCTGTGATCGAAGGTGGAGGGTGGGTTGCCTACAACGAATGAGTCAATAAAGGGGGCGGGTTTTCATCATGGAGAAACAAACAGAACTTTCACACAGTAGCCTGGCCAGTCATGAAACTGGTTTTCAAAGCTTCTCTGATGCGCCGCACTTCCTGGTGTGTTCTTCTAATCGCCCTGGTGTCTGGCTGCGCGTAATCAGCAGCCAGGCGATTTGCCTCAGCCTCCCACCCCGCCATAAAGGTCTCCCCCTTACTCTCCCAGAGATTGTGGAGCACACAGCAAGCAGAAATAACAATGGGGATATTGGTTTGGCTGAGGTCTGAGCGAGTCATTAACATGCACCAGCGACCTTTTAAACGGCCAAATGCACATTCTACCACCATTCTGCACTTGCTTAGCCTGTAGTTGAACAGCTCCTGACTCCTGTCCAGGCTGTCTGTGTATGGCTTTATGAGCCAGGGCATTAAGGTGTAGGCTGGGTCCCCAAGGATAACTATAGGCATTTCAACATCCCCAATGGTTATTTTTTGGTCTGGGAAGTAAGTCCCTTGCTGCAGCCGTTTAAACAGAATAGTGTTCCTGAAGACGCGAGCATCATGAACCCTTCCCGGCCAGCCCACGTTGATGTTGGTGAAACATCCCCTGTGATCCACCAGTGCTTTCAGCACCATTGAAAAGTAACCCTTGCGGTTTATGTACTGGGTACCCTGGTGCTCCGGTGCCAAGATAGGGATATGGGTTCCATCTATCACCCCACCACAGTTAGGGAATCCCATTACAGCAAAGCCATACACTGTGACCTGCACATTTCCCAGAGTCACTACCTTTTGTAGCAGCAGCTCAATGATTGCTTTGGCTACTTGCATGACAGCAGCCCTCACAGTAGATTTGCCCACTCCAAATTGCTTCCCGACTGACTGGTAGCTGTCTGGTGTTGCAAGCTTCCACAGGGCTATCGCTACTTGCTTCTCAACTGTGAGGGCTGCTCTCATCCTGGTATTCTGGTGCTTCAGGGCAGGGGAAAGCAAGTCACAAAGTTCATTAAAGTGCCCTTACGCACGCGAAGTTTTGCAGCCACTGGGAACTGTCCCACACCTGCAACACTATGCAGTCCCACCAGTCTGTGCTTGTTTGCCGGGCTCATAACACTGCTCTACAGCCAAAATGCTTCTGAAATAAATGTAGTCAAACTTTACTAATTCTGGGTCACTGAGAACAAAAATGATGCTTAAAATTGTTGATTGGCTCTAGTTTCCAAGATATGCTATTGGGTCAGTATATACGACCCTTGACTTGGGAATGGCAGAGGATAAGTGAGTTATAAAGGGAAGGGATCTCAATTTAAACCAGAAATGACTAAAATACATCTTTGACTGGATCGATGAATAAATCTATGATTGGGTTTGGACAGTACTTGCTTTTTAGGCAAAACAATGAATGATGCAATCTGAAGCTGGTATTGCATCATACATGATATGAATTGCATCATGTTATTCCTAGAAGTCATGGATGATGCAATCATAACGAAGCTTACATCACTCTGCTGAACAAATTGCCCTGGATCAGCTCTAGAAATCATACAGTGTCGTGCTCTCTTATTTGTCAGTGTTTGATTTTGCAAAGGGACACATTTCTGTTTAGCCAAAGTGAGCAGAGATGCCTCGTACTTGTGTAAACAGTGCAGATAACTTCTGTTCTGTTTGTGGTGAAGTGACTTTTGCATCACAAAAGCACAGTATAACCACTATAGTTAAGAAAGCCTATCACCTTTATTTTGGCTGCAAAATTGGAGATCAGGACAAGAGGTGGGCCCCACACATATGCTGCAACACTTGTGCAACAAATCTTCACCAGTGGTTGAACAGGAAAAGGAATCTATGCCTTTTGCAGTGCCAATGATTTGGAGAGAGCCAACAGATCATACCAGCAATTGTTACTTCTGCATGGTGCCTCCAGTTGGGAAAGGTGTGTCAAAGAAGAAAAAGTGGACTGTGCATTATCCAAACATTCCATCAGCTATACGCCTAGTACCCCACGGAGAAGGACTGCCAGTTCCTGATGCACCAGAATCATTCTCACTTGAGTCAGACGAGGAAGAGAAAAAGGATGAAACTTCTGGTCCTGAACCATCAATGTCACAGGACCCACATTTTCTCCCATCCTCCTCCTCTGAACCACATCTCGTAACAAAAGGTGAACTGAATGACCTTGTCAGGGATTTGGAACTACCCAAGAGTAAGGCAGAGCTGTTAGGCTCCAGACTACAGCAGTGGAATCTCCTGGCAGGTGATGTTAGGGTTTCCATGTTCCGTGACCGTCAAAAGGATCTTGTCCCATTCTTCTTCATGGAAGGTGATCTTGTAGCCTGCAACAACATCGATGGTGTGATGGCAGCCCTCAACATCGTTCATGATCCAGATGAGTCGAGACTGTTCATTGATTCATCGAAGACGAGTCTTAAAGCTGTTTTACTGCATAATGGCAATGTTTTGCCATCAATTCCAGTTGGTCATGCAGTCCATATGAAGGAAACCTATGACAACATGAAACGACTTTTGAGGTGCATAAACACCTTCGTGGCAGCTTTGTGGCGATTTGAAGGTTGTTGCTCTCTTGCTTGGTCTGCAGACTGGATACACAAAGTACTGCTGTTTTCTCTGCAAATGGGATAGTTGTGCAAGAGATTCCCACTACATCAAGAAAGATTGGCCACTCCGACAGTCATTGGAGCCTGGGAGGAAAAAAGTGTTCAGCATCCACCACTTGTTGACTCAAGGAAGATTTTGTTACCACCCTTACACATCAAGCTGGGTCTGATGAAGAACTTTGTCAAGGCCATTGACAAAACACAAGCAGCTTTCAAGTACCTCTGTGGAAAATTTCCAAGGCTAAGTGAAGCTAAGATAAAGGAAGGTGTCTTTGTTGGTCCTCAGATTCATGAACTTCTTCGAGATGATGCATTTGACCATGCACTGCGTGGCAAGGAAAAGACGGCATGGAAAGCCTTCCAGTTAGTGGCAATACATTTTCTCGGAAACAACAAGGCAGACAACTACAGATTGTTGGTGGAAAACCTCCTCAAGGCATACAAAAGCCTTGGTTGCAACATGCCACTCAAGATACATTTTTTGCACTCTCATCTAGATTTTTTTTCCACCGAACTGCGGAGCAGTGAGCGACGAGCACGGCGAGCGATTTCACCAGGACATTGCAACAATGGAGAAACGCTATCAGGGCAAATAGAGCCCATCGATGCTTGCAGACCATTGCTGGACAGTGACAAGAGATGCTCCATTTAATGAATACAAGAGACAAGCCAAGAAGCGCCAAGTAGACACCGAATACGACTAAACTATGTACATAATAGTTTTTTGCCTTTTGTTTCATAATAAATTTTATTTATATAACCCTTTTGCTGATTTTTAAAGTGTTACATAAACAGGACAGGTGAAATATTATCATGTAAAGCAACCAGAAACACATGAAAAGACCTAGGTTTACAATTTATGATTAAAACTCTACTATCTACACAATATACATAGACATAAAATGTAAAAACTTAAATATCTTAGAAACAGTAGCCAATCAGTTGTTTTAATTGTCATATTTGAATTCAGCACATCAAAATACATAATAAATAGCACATTTTATCTCTGAAGCAGACAACTTCTCAAAAATTGTAGACCAGTGTAATCGGCGTTCCATGGATAGAATCTGTCCCATCAACAACATGATCTCCAAAGTGCCGGGACCCGCAGTTTGAGAGAATTCTGTGTCCGTGTCCATGTCCTCATCACTCTCGTCGCCGTGCTGCCGTCACCACCTCCTCCTTGCCTTGTTTTTCTGGTCCTGTTTCAGCATAAACCGCACGATAATGCACGAGGTGTTTATCATGTTCATGACTGCTGTCTTGAGCTGAGCGGGCTCCATACTTGCCGTGGTATGGCTCTTGCTGTGTTCACCCAGGAAAAAAGGTGCAAAACGGTTGTCTGCTGTTGCTTTCATGGAGGGAGGGGTGAGGCTGTACCCAGAACCACCTGCGACAATGTTTTTTGCCCCATCAGGCACTGGGATCTCAACTCAGAATTCCAATGGGCAAGGGAGACTGCGGGAACTACGGGATAGCTATGGGATAACTACCCACAGTGCAACGCTCTGGAAATTGACGCTTGCCCCGGTACATGGATGCACACCGCCGAAATAATGTGCTTAGTGTGACAGCATACATTCGACTTTATACAATCTGTTTCCAAAATTCGAATTCTGTACATTCAGATTAATCTCGTAGTGTAGACATACCCCAAATTTGCCGAGAGGCAGCCAGGGCTAGTCTCTCCTCCCCCCGCAGCTGCTGCTAGCACTGGCTGACAAGCCACTATCACAAGCCCAGGATGAGGGGCCACCTCCACCGCTCAGCCAGGGAACGAGGCACGGGTTTTCCCTCTGCCTTCGCCTCTGGCCGCCTCCTCGGAGATCTCCTGATAGATGTGGTGCACCATGCCTGCCCTCTCCTCAGTACTCTGTGTGTTGATGTCCCACAGCACCAGCAGCACAAGTATTGTATATTTTAACTTTGTTGGTTATATTCAGTTACATCTTGTGTATCAGTTTTTTCCTTGTCTTTAGATTACACATTAATCATGATTAGGTTTTTAATTAGCCTACTTGATACTTTAGGTGTTTTCTTACTTTGTGCTTCTTTAAATGTTTTATATGTTAATTAATTTCAGTCCATAATGTATTTATTTAATTTAAATATGTAATTCAAAATAACAAATTCTACATCTTATATTTAGGCTCACAATTTGTTTACCGATGCTGTAACTGGGGAAAAAAGTTAATTAGATCAAGCCACATCACAACTTATGCATAGTGGGTTTTAATGTGTTATCAATAGGATAAAAAGTAGTGTCATAAACCTCAGCCATCCCTTTCTAGGGGGGCTATTGACTGTTCTGCCCTGGGGCCTGAAATTGCTGTCTGCAGGCCTGTAATATATGACTTATAAGAGTTAATAATCATAAAATAATTTAGAATTGTGTGTGCGCGATATGCTCTGAAATAAAAATGAGTATTTTAATTTTGAAGAGAAAACAAGCTAGATGTTCTCTGATGGCAAAATAAGCTACATATTGTGTGTAGACGATTTACATATTGTGCCTAATCGAAAGCTGAGGAAATAATTTGCAATTCAACGAATGTACTTTTTAGCTTCTTTTTCAACTCAGAATTTCTGATCAAGATTTCCATCACCTCAGATTCAAATACATTTGAACTGCTCACAAATATTAAAAATTCAAGTTGTGTTTCTGTCTGAATTGGTCATATAAGTCACATAGCATAGTTTCTGTACCCTGAATGGTACCTCTTCTACCTCTAATATATGTAGGGGCTCATTTATGTTCAGTGTCTACACACTAGCATGCTTATGACTTTGGTATTCACCTTCCATTAACATTAGTGCCAGCAAATCTCCACTTCTCAGATAGTCATGCAAGTTTCCTCACTGCTTTGCCAATGCGCTACAGTACTGATAATTTTCTGTATTACATCCTGCATCTCCATACAGCAGAAGTGGACTAAGAGGAAATTCATTTGTTCTGATGACCTGAGGTAGGATTTAACAAACAGAACTCTCCTTTACATGTGGTTTCCAATGGTGGAAATCCATTGACTTCAATAGAATTATTGGGCTAGACCTTTGCAGTCCCTTCTACCCCTACGGTTCTATGATTATTTCTCATTTACACCAGAATATGTGAAAGAAGAATCAGGCCTTTATTGATATAGGTCAATTATTACATTATTTGACACATTTTTATTTTACTTTCTTCAGTTTTGCTTATATCCATCTATATCTATGTCAGCTTCTGCCAAAGATCATATTAAGTCTTTTCTTAGAGAACAGGGCACAAATCTTTTTCTTTAATTTTCCCTGGAAACCTCCCAAGTTTATTAAATAAAGAAACTACTTTTCAAGGAAAAAACCATGAAGTCATTGAGTTTAATTTGTCCTATTTTCCTAGCAAACCAATCCCAATTCACAAAAACACAGATAGATTCTTATGCCTTGTATTATTCTGCTAGAAAGTAACATTTATGTTTAAGATTTGAACTGAACAGATTCATTAAATAGCCCAATGCAGAACATTTCACATTTCACATTTATAAAGTTAATCCACTTTATTGAACTTTTTAAAAAAATTACAATGCTAAACAGACAATTTCTAAGTCTATGAAAACATATATAGAAAGAAAGAGCTGAAAAGGAAAGAAAAAGATAATTTCTGCCATTCATGGTACTAACTGATGTTTAGAAAAGCTTCAGTATGCTAATGTGTTAAGGTGCTCAAAGAAAGTTATTTACAAATATAATTTAAAGCCTTTTCAATACATTGTACAGAACCTTAAATTTCCCCCTGTTATGCAGGAGGTTTCATGACCTGTAAGGAGAATTCAGTTGAAAACATTACATTTCCTGTAAAAAAGACACTTTCTGCAAAACAGGTGGAATGTTAAATCCTGTGGATTATTTAAAATGCCACAGTTCTAACAGTATTAGAGGTCTGTATTTCTAGCGTTCTAGTTCTTAGAAATTTTCTCAAATTAAAAAAAACCCCTGTACTTTAAAATCAAAAGAAGAATTTCCAAACCTGTATATACATTTAATAGAATACCATTGCTATGGAGATATCCTATCTCCTAGACCTGGAAGGGACCCTGAAAGGTCATTGAGGCCCCCTGCCTTCACTAGCAGGACCAAGTACTGGTTTTTGCCCTAGATCCCTAAGTGCCCCCCCCAGAATTGAACTCACAACTCTAGGTTTAGCAGGCCAAAGCTCAAACCACTGAGCTATCCCTCCCCCTGCATATTGCTGAAATTCTTTGGGAGAAGGATTTTCATTTTATGTCTGTGAAGTTATGTCTGTAAACTAGAACAATGAGACCCAAACCCTCTTAGCACAATTGCAATATAAATAATAATAATAATAATAATATGGCTTTGCATTACTGAATTATTATTACAGGAAATTCCTGAACCAGAACTCTCTTTGAAGTCATTGGGACTTATGACTTATTGGGATGATAGGGCAGTCAGAGGGAAGTATTAAGGAATGAGGCCTGAGCCCTAGCATCTCTGATATCTCTTTATGTGTTGATTTGCATACTTATTTATTATTTTCTGATCAATATATACATTTGTGTGCATGAAACTATGCCAGTTTCCCATGTGAAACAGTACACTCCTACTTCACTACTTCCCTTCTCTTAAATTTAGCTTACTTTAAAGCACAAAAAAACATGTATTCTACCTTCACTTTGTACAGGTAACTCACATTATTATTAATGGGAATTACTCACATATATCGACAGTACAATAGGCCACACACAGTGAAACCCATTCCAAGGGCTCTCCAATTTCACTAGCCCAGTCCTTGCAAGTAAGAGTAGAAAGTATGATAGCAATTCACTGTTAAAAAAAAAATCACACTCCCAGGAGGGCTAATCAGGAAGGCCTTTGATTTGGTATGTCTCATAGCTCCTACAGCATTCAGTTCAATGAAAACCAGAGCATAACGATTTTTTATAATGGCAGGTACATTTCCTCCACATTCTTTGAAAGATCTGTAGATAGATGTGGCATTAAGTGAGCCTCATACACTACTGTCACCCTATGCCCCTTCAGTTCTGTTCTCATTAGTATTTCTGGTGCCTTGAGTAGCACAGCCATGAGATTGATAACCCTGACATTGACACATCTTATGGGAGATGAGCCTTCAGTTTATGTCCTTTTGATCCCAATTACCAAGCTCAGTAGACTCCATACACCCTAACTTCACTAATTCCTCTTAGCTGGTAACAGTTGTTTGACCTGCCCAGAACAATCTAAAGCCACCAGGGTTATAATAAAAGATTTATTAAGAATTTATTAAGATAATTGTAATGAAATAAAAGATATAGAATGCATAAGATAACTAGTCTGAACATGTGCAAGAGCTAACCTAGACAGGTACAGTATGGGAAGTTTCAACGCCAATGTATTTTGCTTTTAGAACGTCCACCCTCCTTTCCTTCCCTGATCCTTTGGCAGGGTGGAATGTCAGAGCATCCACTAATCCAAAATTGCGTTCTTTCCCTTTTGGTATCAGGCATCTTGTGTCATTTGCCTCTTCCTGGATTTCCCCAGTCATACTTTCCAGGTTAGTTTAAGATGCCACCCATCATCATCCTCCAGCCTCTCAAAGGAATTTAAAAAGATATCTCCTCTGAGGCGATTATAACCGTCAGTCATTATGCAATGTTCATTGTATATTTTCCAGATTCACTCAGGATTATGTATGCTACTTTAGATAAACTGTTTGGGTTCTTTTCTTTCCAGATAAGCATCCCCATTCCAAGGATTGTCAACTCTTTGTATTAATCCAGAACCATCATTTAGCACATTAATCACAGTCAATCGGAATCCAGTTCACTGACTGCCCTTAGAAAGACAGAGCTCCTACTTTCTTACAGTTCCCTCCTAACTTCATTTCTGCTCTGTATCAGATATGAAATACTGAAAGATTAAAGTCAGTCTGTCACTACTATATCAACTATCAACTGAGAGGTTAAAATCTGTCACACCTACCACAAAAGCAATCCTTTTTAGATTACTGAGAGTATTCATGTAAAAAGACTTTATTCTCAATTCTAATTCAAAGTTCTTTTTAGTAACAGCTTTGAAATAATAGGTGCATCATATTATTAATTGTGTGTCAGGGACAGGGTCTGAGAAACTAGAAAGAGTTCATAGGAGACTCAAGTTTAAACAGAAAACTCTTCCCCCCCCCAGGAATTCCAGTTCAGCCTTGGTAAAAAGCCTCTAGCTGTCTTCCTTTTACATATAAGCTAACAAGGACAGTCCTTGTGTTTCTTGAGATTATCCCCAGCTTCTAGTCAGCAATAGCTGTCTATCCATCCTATAGGAGTAACCCAGTCCCTTTTTAACTTACTGAGCCAAACTAGGCTCAGCTGCACCTAATTAGCTCCAGCAGGATATCCCTCTCTGAACTGACTCTGAACCTTTGCTGGGTGTTAAAAGAACAATCTCAGGTGCATCCTTTGCGTTTAGCAGCACATCTTCCTAGGAGTGTTAAGGGGGAGGCATCCCTTTCAGCAGACATCAAAAGTACTAAGCATATTACCACAATTATTATTTTTAACTAAGTAAACCTTAAAGGAAATTTTACTATTGCAGTGTCTCTTTTAGAGAACAAGATTTATTGACCTACCTTTCTTGAATTATTCTATTTACCGAAGCTACTGAAAATGCATTTGTAAATATACCTATCTCATAAAACTGGAAGGGACCTCAAAAGGTCATTGAGTGCAGCCCCCTGCCCTCACTAGCAGGACCAAGTACTGATTTTTGCCCCAGATCCTTAAGTGGCCCCCTCAAGGATTGAACTCACAACCCTAGGTTTAGGGAGCCAATGCTGGAACCACTGAGCTATCCCTCCCCCTGTATAATAGCTTACAGTACTACTAAAATATGTTACAATAAGTTACTGCCTACAAGGAAAAAATCAAATATATTGATAAAATATAGCAATTATGTATTTTACAGCATCAAGTATTGTGTTAAATATTGTGGCAAGAAATATGTATTGTTTTAAAATATGTATGTACATTAAAGATGCATTTCTTTCACTTCCCCCTTTCTATGAAAGACTCTGAAGAATACATATAATTAAGTGATAAATGATGAATCCATGCTTATGTATCTACAAGAAATACTGAAATCAAAACAACTTAGCTGTGAGGATCTGTAAAGAGGAGAACTGATTTTACTTACTTGAGCCTTCCCATTTCTCTACAATCCAACACCACTGCTTCTCCAGGCCTGGAACTCTTGGGCCAGAGACTGATAATCATGTCAGATTGTATGCATTTTCTCTGATGTGCGCAAGGAAGGATTAGGCCATTAGTATCAATGTATTTGAACATACACTAGGATTTGAATAGAGGTTTCCACAGGTGAAAGACTATTTAGTAAGCTATTGCATATCAGAGTTTTTCCTGTTTTTACTTGTAAGCTTTTCATAGCCTGGCTCTCTTTGTTTGGAAAAAGTGATCCCTTTACAGCAGAATTGAGTTTTGAGCAAGAAGGTTCAGAATTTGTTCCTGTGACAGTGAATCGTGCAGTTCTCCAGTCAATGAGCTGGAGGGATCTCCTGATTAAACGCTGGCCAAAGCCATTATAGTGGCAGTACTTCCAGTCCTTGCTACCAGATGCTTCCATTACCACGTGTTCAACATGCTTTCAGATGTTTCATTAGGAGGATTATGAGCTCCTGGTGCTCCACCATAACTGTTGTCCATACTGTCGGAGAAGTCAAACCAAACTGATGAGTCAAACCATTGAAAAAGAACCACTCAAGAGATCTTTCTGCTATCACAGTGAAATGCGTAGTACACTAATCAAGCTTTCTTAACAGCTTGGGTATGTTGTTACATATATTTTCTCACTCTCTGTATGTTTCATAAGCAGTGGAAAAAGAGAAACCATTAAATGTCATATGTTGTGTCCTATCCAAACGAAATTTTATATTTGAGCAACGTAATTACAGAATTTCTATTTGTTGCTCTTTGTTTTACATATAACCACAGAGGCAAATGGGAAAAAAATGTACATATATATTTTTAAGAACACTCCTATGAATTTTACAAATCTTCAGATCAAGAACCTTTTTGTCTCTTTTTTCCTCTCTCTTCCTCTGCAAGCCACTATGTGGAAATACATGTGGTCCACATTAAAGACATAACAATGGGTGGAACTCACATGGATAAGAGGTACTAAAAACAACAGTGTTCCAAAGGTTTTCACTGATAAACATGCTCGCAACCCAGCATACCAAAGACAGATACAAGTTACAAAACAGAATCTATAGATCAACTTTAATGCTTATATAGGGCAAGATTTGCCCCCACAGACAAAATAGGGTAGATTTTACATTTTATGTGCCTGTGCGAGTATCTCTATCAGAGAGGAAATTCACCCCGATGGAAGGGCACTTTTAAATCACTGTTAGAGCTCCACAGGAGCCTCACTGGAGAAATGCTCAATCAGACCCTCCCAGACTGGACTAATTGACTTTTAAATGGTATACCTGCCAGCAATGGGCACCCCCAGGAGTTTTACTTATGGCTAGCTGGCTCTCTTGCACCTTGACTTTAGCCTGACTCACGACCAGAGAGGAACTGCAGTTAACATATTGTAGCAGAAACCCAGAAGGAACCTGCTTTTATTGAACAGCATCTGAAATATATAGAACTCTTGGTTGCTGGACCCAACCTAATGAGTTGATCCATCTTGTCATAGTGGGAAAAAAAGGAGTAATGGTTATGCATGCATACACAGACAGCATGTCTTCCACAAATCATTCTCAGACTAATTACATGTCTGTCCAGCTTGAATGCAGACAAGCAGTATGTACAGGCTCAAGATCATGAGGATTGCAACTGACTCTCTAGGAGGGAAAAAACCTATTTTCATAGGCTTAGTTAATAGGAGACAGATGTTCCAGGTACTAATCTTCCTACAAGCCTAAGAAAATCCAGAATTTTTTTAGGGAGAAACTACATGAGTAAACTTGCTTAAAATAACATACAACAAAATTATTTGGGTTCATTATGGATTAGCAGCCATAGGCAGGATGCCCATTTATCCAGGAAATTGAATAAATAGTATAAGGAACGATCACAACTACGGTGCAACCCTACCACATCACCAACAAAGGTCTTTGTCTGGACTGGTGGGGAAAAGAGTATGGCTCCTTTGTAAGTCTCCTCCTCCCTTGAAATTTGGGAAAGGCAGTGGACAGAAGTGAAGGCATCACCTGAGCTGGGGTATGGTCATGGGCCAAGTAAGCCATTGGCCACAGGGGTGCTGGAACAATTTGTATAGCGAGTGGTGCTGAGAGCCATTGAACCCAACTGTAAGGTATATGATAGACACCACTTAAAGCCAAAGGGATGCAGCAGCAGCCCCAGAACCCCTAGTTCCAGCATCTGTGGGGATTGGGAAGAAATTTCTCCCTCATTTCCAGATTGGAGGGGGGTGTCACTTTCCCCCCAGCAGCTCAGGGACCCAATGGGGTAGATCAGGATGCAAGGTTCAAGATGTCACATTTTAGCAGGTGGCCAGTGTCCAGTGCAGGTATTGATTATCATGCACTAGTGAACTTCTAGTGTGTGCCCACAGAGGCCAGTTAGTGTGTGACCCCCTAGTATGCACTAGAATTTACACCCCTAATGCACAATGTAGACAAGCTGTTAGAGTCACAAATGCAGTGTTTACTTGTTAAATTCCTAAAAGAGGAAAAGCAAAAACAAGGTCTTGAAGTTGCAGACTATAGCTGCATAAATGGTGTGGAATGTTTTCATTTGAATATTCCTTTGAATTCATTTTATCCACTCTTCAATCTGGCTTTGTGCTTATTTCTGTGAACATTCATGCAATCAAGTTTTACTGGTATGAAAGTCCACAGAGAACATGTTTGAAAGTTATGGTTGTCTCTGCTTGTGAAAATTGAATTTTAAATCCACCTAGAATCATAGACTTTAAGGTCAGACAGGACCATTATGATCATCTAGTCTGACCTCCTGCACAATGCAGGCCACAGAATCTCACCCACCCACTCCTGTATCAAACCCGTGTCTGAGCCATTGAAGTCCTCAAATCATGGTTTAACGACTTCAAGATGCAGAGGATCTTCCAGCAAATGACCCATGCCCCACGCTGCAGAGGAAGGCGAAAACCCCCCAGGGCCTCTGCCAATCTGCCCTGGAGGAAAATTCCTTCCCAACCCCAAATATGGCGATCAGCTAAACCCTGAGCATGTGGGCAAGACTCACCAGCCAGACACCCAAGAAAGAATTCTCTGTAGTAACTCAGATCCCACCCCATCTAACATCCCATCACAAGCCATTGGGCATATTTACCACTAATAGTCAAAGACCAATTAATTGCCAAAATTGCTATCCCATTATACCATCCCCTCCATAAACTTATCAAGCTTAGTCTTGAAGCCAGATATGTCTTTTGCCCCCACTACTCCCCTTGGAAGGCTGCTCCAGAACTTCACTCCTCTGATGGTTAGAAACCTTCGTCTAATTTCAAGTCTAAACTTCCCGATAGTCAGTTTATATCCATTTGTTCTTGTGTCCACATTGGTACTGAGCTTAAATAATTCCTCTCCCTCCCTGGTATTTATTCCTCTGATATATTTATAGAGGGCAATCATATCTCCCCTCAGCCTTCTTTTGGTTAGGCTAAACAAGCCAAGCTCTTTGAGTCTCCTTTCATAAGACAGGTTTTCCATTCCTTGGATCATCCTAGTAGCCCTTCTCTGTACCTGTTCCAGTTTGAATTCATCCTTCTTAAACATGGGAGACCAGAACTGCACATAGTATTCCAGATGAGGTCTCACCAGTGCCTTGTATAACAGTACTAATACCTCCTTATCTCTACTGGAAATACCTTGCATGATGCATCCCAAGACCGCATTAACTTTTTTCACGGCCATATCACATTGGCGGCTCATAGTCATCCTGTGATCAACCAATACTCCGAGGTCCTTCTCCTCCTCTGTTACTTCCAACTGATGCATCTCCAGTTTATAACAATAATTCTTGTTATTAATCCCTAAATGCATGACCTTGCACTTTTCACTATTAAATTTCATCCTATTACTATTACTCCAGTTTACAAGGTCATCCAGATCTTCCTGTATGATATCCCAGTCCTTCTCTGTATTGGCAATACCTCCCAGTTTTGTGTCATCCACAAACTTTATTAGCACATTCCCACTTTTTGTGCCAAGGTCAGTAATAAAAAGATTAAATAAGATTGGTCCCAAAACCGATCCCTGAGGAACTCCACTAGTAACCTACCTCCAGCCTGACAGTTCACCTTTCAGTAAGACCTGGGCACAGGAAAATGCTAGCATTCTAATGCAGTCTGCATGGAAGAGGGGGAACAGCAGGGAACAGAAACAATACATCAGGATTTTTTTTGTTTGTTTTGACCTATCATGAATAAGCAAAACAGATTTTTTTTAACAAATGAGTACTCACAGATGATATTTTGTGATCAAACTATACACCAAATAATTTGCAAAAAAGTATCATTTCAAATAAGGCAAGGAAATCTGTTGTCTGATATTCTATGCATGGAAAATTACGGTACATTAATAAGTTAATTGTAATAAAATTTTGTTTTGCTCTAAAGCAATCCTAATAAAAAAACTTTGGAACTTTCTCCCATAAGAGTCAATGGCAAAACTCCCATTGAATTCAAAGACCCCAAGATCAGCCCTCCCCCCCTAAAAAAATTGAGAAAAGGGGGAAAATACATTCCTAAAAAAATGACTGAACAGTTAGAACCAGTTTAAAGGTAGAGGATGATTCCTGTGGGCTTATGTCTGTGAATAAATCACAAACCAATAATGACAACAAAAAGCTGTTCTTCCCAATCTCCCATGTCAGGAGGTATTCCTCATGGTGAGAATGAGGAAACAATGCCCTTACTTGAAATGAGAACAGGTATGGTAAGAGCTGCAGGAATCAAAAATAATTACATTTCTTGGAAGTATGACTTGCTACTAATGAAAGGACGGTTGCATTATTCAAATTGACTTGATGAACCCTCCTTGCCTTACATCTACACCGTTGTGAACATATCCAGTACAAATAGCAAGAAAGGTCATTTGAAGAGTTAGTTTCTTGACACTGGGAAATACACCCACTATGTGTCCAAGACAAATATGTCCAATGGAATTCAGACAAATGAAACTGGATCTCAAGGATCTTGTTGCAAGTTTTGTTTAATTTGTCCTTAAATAAAAGTATCTTGGAGTCTCTAGTCCTGGCAGTCCTAATCAAGTCCCACCCTAGTCCTGAAATATGACTCAAAGGGGTATTTGACAACTCTTGCTTGAAACTCCCAAATCAATTTTTCTATGAGGAGATTAGACTTACAAAAGGGAAGTGAATTAAAGACCTGTTTCTCCACATATCATGAGAGATTTGAGAGTGTTCATCCACTTTTAGTTTTCTGAGGCCCTGATCCTAATTTTATTATTGTTACTTATTTTCAGACTGCTATCAGTGTGAGTAGTGCTTTTCAACATGTATGCCTTGTACCAAGTCTGTCCCCACTCCAAGACTTCTGTGAGTTGGCAGAACATTGCCTGACAGTTCAGAAAACTTGAAGTTGGCTCCGGGACAAGTTTGTCTCATTTTGAAACAATGTCCCATCGTATTTAATCCCGGAAATATTTTCCCGTATATTTAAAATATATATGAGAGAATATATTTCTACAGACATATTTACTCCATTTTTTTAAATTAAATATATCACTAACTACCGTTATTTTTAAGGGCAATGTGTTTCATACATTTAAAAACATTTTGACCTAATATCAAGTTAAATAGACTAGGATGTTACTCATGTGGCAATAAATTGAGAACCAAAACCTGCTCACCTTACTCAGGAGAGTGCTGAAATGAGTAAAGTGAGCAGGTTTGGAGCTAAAGTGTTTTTTTGGATTAAAGCTCATTGGAATTCCAAGTACACATAACTTTTGAAGCATTTTGTCTTCCATTTCTGTTTCAGACGAATCTGTGATGGTTAGTGATTAACAAGTTATTCTGAATGATCCTTATTATATGTTTCACCTCTTTCTTTCCTTGTTTGATTTTGGGACATGGAGCTTCTGCCAAATAGATGCAAAAAGTTGTGTATTCATTTCTGTAACAGCCAATAACACACACAGTACTAAAAGCATACTCAGAAGGCTAGATACAATCTGAACATGAATTTGCTTACACTGACATGAACCCAGTGGTGGTTAATTAACTGGGGGGGCAAAGGTGCAAAGCAGCCATGACCTCAATTACATTAAGTGGCACACAAGGGCCAGTGCAGATCAGAAGGTTGGTGGCACTGGCTGGAAAGGGCATAGCCAAGATGCGCATTGTTCAGAGCCTGCACTCAGCAGTTCCAACTGGTAGAGATCTTATGAAGCTCCAGCAGCAACTAAAGCTACGTAGCTACCTCATGTCTCACAGTCTAAACCCAAAGGAAAGATGCAGCAGTAACACTACCTGTCCTTCACTGGGGGAATTTCTCCCCCATACTACTACCCAACACCAAAACACAGAGCTTAGCTGACACAGAGAGGTTTAATTTACACCTTCATTGCTACCTTTTCTGCATCTGGTCCATTGTAGAGGCAGCTTATTTCTTCTCTTGTTCAACCACTAGAGCAAATGTAGCATTGCACCAAGCAGATGCAGGAAGGGCAGGTCTTCTGCCGCTGAACTCTTTTTCAAACCCAAATCAGGTCATCCCTGCCCTGCTGAGGATGCAGCATGTGTGTGAAGAGATGGAGCTGCTGAGTGAGGAAGAACTTCCCTCTTTTAGGCCATTGATGCTTTTTCAGTTTTTTCCTCTGTCTCTCCCTCCCATACACTGACAAGGTAGTTATGATTGGTGAAAAAGAGAAAAGAAATGAAACCCAAGCTTATCCTCTTCTGCTGACATTAGGGGCTATTGAACATTTTCCATTTAGGAATCATTAGTGGTGCTTCTATTGAGGAGGAGTGGGATAAGCAGAGCAGCATACTGAACACAGACATCTTAAGCTCATCCCAGCTTTTATACTGACACTATTTATTGTCTGCTTCTGTTGTCAATAAAAGTCATAGTATGGAGTATACTGCTAGTGCATGGTACTTCACGTTATTGCTAGCATTTAAGAGCACAAGCAGTTTGGTGAAATGAAGTATATTGAATGATTTCCATTACTTAAAAGCAACAGAGTTCAAGGTGACAACCCCTCTGGAACTACTTTTACACTTACCCACAAACTGGACATAAAGCTATTTAAAAGTACTATCCATTATCCATTTTTAGATAGTTTTATTCATTCCAATGTGAATGCCTAGAATCCCTGTAGTTTTTTGCTTATTCATCATCCTGTCATGTGGAACTTCATCAAAGGCTTCCAGGAAGTCAGAAGAACATATTTCATATGCACTGTGGTTATGTACCACATTAACCCCCACCAAAACAGTGGAAGAGGTTAGTCAGGCAGAGAGGCCTCGGCTTACTAATCCATGATGGTTACTTCCCATCATATTATTGCTAGGCAACTAGGCATTTACCTTCCCCAACTTGTTCTTCACTTTATTAGCATATTAAAGATGTCATGCAGATAGGCCTACATTATCTCTTCTGTACTTAATGCATGTTCTGTAATGGCTCATTCCAAATCCTGCTGGATCTTGTATAACTTCAGTGGCTTGACTTTGATATTTCATACTTTTCTTACTTCCTTTTAAAATCATTTTTAATATATGGTGGAAGGTGGCAAAGACTACAGAGGTTCACCATATATCCTACTATAGTAAATGTTCAATGTTCAAACTGAAGCAGGGATGAGGGACAGTGGGGAAAGTTACCTACTCCTGGTACAGTTAATTCCACCTGTCCGGTACCGTTTAGAGTTGTTTTTTATTCTGGAGTCATAAAGATACATTTAAAAAAACAAAAGCTTGCTTTTAAGTAGTATCGGATTAGATGAATCTGAGCTGCTTTCAATATATTTTAAAGAAGATTGTCCTACAAAAGTTGTATCATCCTTCAATGTTGCCAATCACTGTAAACAGCTAGAAACAGTGCGCAGAATACAAACTATCATGATCTCTTTTGCATGATTTCAATGTAATGCTGCCGCCCAAAGGATTGAATCAGACATTTTTTCCTTTGTGTGGAGGGCAGAAGGGTGGGGGGAAGAGACCATTTCTACCTTATCTGGACTGCCTTTACTATCATGAGGTTGTCCTCATATGGATGATGGTCAGTGCTTTTTGTAGCTGGGCTCACAGTTGTTTTCTAAAATTCTCTTGACACTTATTACTGGAGTGTTGCTCTGACTTGATATTACTTCCTTTTTTGAAAAACTGATGTATCCAAGACATTAGATATGATGTTTAAATTGGATAAAAATGTCAAACTTGGTTATTTGAAGTTATGCTCCAATATCCATGTTTAGGTATCTTCAACATCATAATTTTAAAAGTTCTTCTTTGTCAAAACCATACCATTTTCTTTTCTAAACAAAGGCGCTAGTCCTAACTGAGGACTGCCTCTGTTCAAAACAACATGTTCTGTTGTATTCCTTAGTATAAAATGTGTGTTTTTACTCAAACTTTCTTTAAAAATGTTCCTGTGAACATTCACTCTGCAAAATTCAAGTCCCAAAGGAAACATCTCCAGAAAGTTATAAATTATGTGAAAATGGGATTAAAATGGAAGTTGTTTTGCAACCTTACCTATAATCATTGTTATTAGAATGGCGTTAACTGGTCAGCTTCTGTCTTGGGTGCTCTCCTACAGCAAAACCACGCATCACAGCAAGCCTGCCTCAATTTCCCCTCATCTGATTAGCGCCTCACTGTCTAATTTGCTTATTAGTCTTTTGTCCTGACCTCAGCTGGCCAGCTGAGTTATTGATAGGCCTTTTCTCTTTTTGGGGTACTAAAGAGTTCAGTGACTGAGAAAGTCAGTCACCCGGGCTGAGGGTCCATAGAGTCCAGATTCCCTTTAAGTGTTGTTCACTTGCTCAAGGCCTTAACAAAGTTCTCTTGTTGTGTTTAGTAGGGGAATCCAGGCCCACACATTCTCTGGATTCCAGACCAGGGACCCGTATAACTGGTTCGTGCCAATCTCTTCCCCAATCCTTTAGAGTTTCTTTGGCTTGCTTCCTACCATGTTCACCCTGTGGACTGTTCTTCTCATGCAGCTCTATTATCCACTCCTCTAAGGTCCAAGTTTTGTGGGAAGCTTCTCACAGTAAAAAGAATGAGGAGTACCTGTGGCACCTTAGAAACTAACAAATTTATTTGAGCATCTGATGAAGTGGGCTTTAGCCCAAGAAAGCTTATGCTCAAATAAATTTGTTAGTCTCTAAGGCCTGGTCTACACTACGGAGTTAGGTCAAATTTAGCCACATTAGGTCGATTTCAAAATGAATGCGTCCACACAACCAACCCCCTTCCGTCGACCTAAAGGGCTCTTAAAATTGACTTCTGTACTCCTCCCCAGCGAGGGGAGTAGCACTAAAATTGACTTTGCTGGGTCGAATTTGCAGTAGTGCAGACGCAAATTGATGGTATTGGCCTCTGGGTGCTATCCCAGAGTGCTCCATTGTGACAACTCTGGACAGCACTTTGAACTCCGATGCACTAGCCAGGTACACAGGAAAAGCCCCGGGAACTTTTGAATTTCATTTCCTGTTTGATCATCATGACAAGCTCAGCAGCACAGGTGATTATGCAGTCCCCCCAGAATCGTAGAGCGTAGAATGTTTCTACGCTCCCCCCATCATCTCTGTCCCTGAGGTTATTGCAGATTAGAAGGCAAAAAAAATGCACTTGCGATGATGTGTTTTCTGAGCTCATGCAGTCCTCCCGCACTGATAGGGCACAGCTTAATGCATGGAGGCATTCAGTGGCAGAGGCCAGGAAAGAATTAAGTGAGTACGAAGAGCGGATGCAGGACATGATGCTGAGGCTGATGGCAGAGGAAATGGACATGATGAAGCATCTGTTGGGGGGAGCAAACGGACATGATGAAGCGTCTGTTGGAACTGCAGGAAAGGCAACAAGAGCACGGACCCCTGCTGTATCCACTGTATAACTGCCTACCCTCCTCCCCATGTTCCATAGCCTCCTCACCCAGACGCCCAAGAATGGGGGGGGAGGGGAGAGGGGAGGCAGGCTCCAGGACAGAATCCTGTCATTCAAACAGTTTGATTTTTAGTGTGGCTACAATAAGCAATGTGGCCTTGTCCTTCCCTCCTCCCCAACCCCAACTGGGCTACCTTGTCCATTATCACATTTTTTTAAATCAATAAAGAAAGAATGCATGGTTTCAAAATAATAGTTACTTTATTTTGAAGGGGGGGAGGGTGGTTGGCTTACAGGGAATTAAAATCAACAAAGGGGGTGGGTTTGCATCAAGGAGAAACACATGCAACTATCACACCAAAGCCTGGCCAGTCATGAAACTGGTTTTCAAAGCCTCTCTGATGCGCAGCGCCCCTTGCGTGCTCTTCTAATCACCCTGATGTCTGGCGCAAAATGCTTGTCAGCCGTTGCTTTTACGGAGGGAGGGGCGACTGACGATATGTACCCAAAACCACCCACGACAATGTTTTTGCCCCATCAGGCATTAGGAGCTTAACCCAGAATTCCAGTGGGTGGTGGAGATTGCATGAACTGTGGGATAGCTACCCACAGTACAAACCTCCATAAGTCGATGCTAGCCATGGTAGTGAGGATGCACTCCGCCGACTTAATGTGCTTAGTGTGGACATACGCAATCGACTGTATAAAATCAATTTCTAAAAATCAACTTCTATAAAATCAACCTAATTTCATAGTGTAAACATACCGTAAGGTGCCACATGTACTCCTCACTCTTTTTGCTGATACAGACTAACATGGCTACCAATCTGAAACTTCTCACAGTAAGTAACTGCAAGCCCTGGCTCTCAGTGGCTCCTCAGGTTCTGTGGCACACACTGGGCTCTATATTCCGAACTGTCCTTATGGTTTCCCTCCATAAGGCAGGAGTTTCCCATAGCTGTCTTTCTAGAGATCAGGTTAGGGTTTGGGCCACTAGTAACCTGCTCTTTCAAGTAAAAGTTCTCCCTTTCCTCCCGCTGGAGCTGAGAGTCAGCTGGCAATGTATCCCTCCTTCAGATAGGAGCCTCTCTAGCCCTGCTTCACGGAGCCCGGGGTCAGGCCGTCACCTTGTTACTCAGGTCATGAGTCCCTCCCATGCCCAGCTTTCCTTTGTGGAGCTGGGACCATTGTTTAGATCAGCTACAGGGCTTTAGCCAGCTTCACTTTCAACAGGGCCTCTTTTCTTAGTTCTTCAAGTTGGAGAGTTCAAAAGCCAGACTTCTCCTGCTGGTGGCTGTCTTGTGATAAGGAAGCAAGGCGCATACATGCTGGCTCTCTTTCCAAAGCTCATCCCAACTGATTGGGAGAGAGAAGCCCTGCCCCACCACTCTGCTAGGCCTCTGATTCTGGACCCTTAAAGATACAATAATGGGATTCCTTCCAAGCACTACTTATTCCTGTGGCCATTTCTTCTCTCCCTAGGTCTCCTTGGCTTTTGTACATCAGACCACCCCAATCGCTTAAAGGGGCCATGCCACGTGATGCAGATGAGCTGAGCACTAGGCACTAATGCACCCTAAAGGGGTGGGTCACCCTGTCACACATGGCTACTCTAATATTTTAGTGTTGCAAGAAATGGTTTCACTATATTGCTACTGAAAAAAATCGCTTTGCTTATAAGTTTAAATTGGAGGGGTTTGCCTAAATTAAGGTTAAAGTGGTGTTTTGAAATTTGGGTGATTAAACTGAAATAGGATCAGTTCTGGTGATGGTCTGAGCATAGAACCTGATTCAAGCATGTTGAAATCAATGGAAAGACACAAATTCATTAAGCTTTGGATTACGCTCATACATACTTATTGTGACCCTAAAATGATCCCTATGCCTTGTATCTAGCTGTGAGTTTCAGCCTAACAAGCTCAGTGTATTCCCAACTCACTATTGTTATAATCTGTATCTAAAAGGTGTCAGGTAATATATCATTGGAAAACCAATAACTCACTGATCGTTAATATTCTTGTGTAATGTATGTATAGTCAACCCACAAAGGATTATACACATGTGAAATGTATTTAAGCCAGGCATGTGGGGGGAGTTGATAAACATTTTTCCCCCCAGGCAAAGGAACATGGTTCCACCTGCTTGAATGTGTCTCCCATGTAAATTGAGCAAGATGTGACTAAAGGAAAAGAAAAGCACAATTGCTTGCTAGGCAATTAAAGCCAGCAGGAGAGCAAGCAGGGGAAAAATGATCACTTAACAATCTCAACAGTGGATGGAGACTGTACCCAGGAGGTTTTCCTGCCTCTTAAAGCAGAGTCAATGAACTTTGAGAGAGCCATTTTAAAAAAAATGACTAGGGAGGCCACTCAACTGGTATTAAATCAGACAGTCCTCTTTCTGAGAGGTTTGTCCCCTGTCCAGTGCTGGGACAAAACCGGACATGGTTTTGTCAGGTATCGATTGAGGGACACTGCTCCGCCTCCTCCAGCTCTTAAAAATGGTACTCACCATGGAGCATGACCTTGCAAGCCTCATCCATGCAAGCTCATGCTGGCAGGGATGGGTGGCGGGCTCTTAAATATGGCACCCTCTTTGGGAGGGATCACATACCAACCATCACACTGGCAGGGGCAGGTTCGTGGAAGTACTGGAATGTTCAGTATTCCAGGACTGTGTGAGTGGCCACCTTATGGTAGACTGGACTATAAAGAGTGGCAGAGAACCTATAAGTTATCTTTCACCTGAGGAGACAAGGAAAACCAATGCCTTGGACTCTGGAGATCCTGACTAATCGCTCCTCAGCCATTGCTGGAAAAGGAAGATATGGTGAGGAAACTACCCTGTACAAGGACTGTAGCTTAAGTTAGCCATTAGAAAGTGTATTTTTACTTTTGTTTGTTTGCAACCTTGTCTATCTTTATCCCTTATACCCTTAAAACCTCTCTCTTTTTTGGTTAAATAAACTTGTTTTACTTATTATCTAAAACCAACCTAGTGCTTTGATTGAATTGATAACAAGCTGCTGTTTTTGTCTCTTTAAAGGAGCAGCAAACTTAATATCTTCTCTGAAAGTACAAGGATAGAGGCTATGCATTGCAGAGAGACATCTCTGAGGAACTCAGGGGCTGGAGTTCACCGATTGTTAGATGGTAGGCAAGGTTTGGGCTGGGAGAGTCCTGGGGAGTTTGCTGACATGGCAGACAAGCTGGTGTTTCAGGGAGTTGTCATACAGCTTAGCTGCAGCAAAGCTCCCACTTGCTGAGGCTGAGAGGGGTAGCATAGTGTCTCACAGCTCTGGGTATCCTCAGCAGCTTGTCACACTTATACACTACACCTTTCAAAGCTACTGTTCTTCCCCCCACACACACTCTGTTCCCTTTATTTTAAAGTTGTGTTTTATAGCAGCATAGACTATCTAGCATAATTTTTTTGGCCAGTCCACTTTTGTATTCACATAAGATATAAGTAAACCACTTTTTGATCACTTTACTATGAGTATTTACACATAAAATTGCAACAACAACAAAAAAGTCATTTTTCCAGATTTCCCCTTCCAACTGTAATTGTAATCAATAAGGGAAGGAGAGAAAAAGGGAGCAAGATGACATTTAATCCTTCTGCCTGGAAGCACTATGTCTGAAAACCTGGATGTCATCTATAAAATAACCACTTGCCTGAATATTACTTTTGGGGTTTTTTAAATCTCTGCAAAGGCTTCTCAGGCATTTTCTTTGACTCACAAAGGGCTGTATTGCTGGTTGTGACTTGAACTCCACTGATCCGACCAATTGTTCACTAATTAAAAATTCGGAGAATACAATGACTCAAAAAGACCTCCCTTATTTTTGCTCTAGTGTTAAAATACTTTCATTTTATATAAGACTTCTAATTATTAACACAATAACTATTACTTTTTTGGATTACACTTATAACTTTATTAATATATTAATTTATAAGGTGGCCATCACCAGATTAGCTGATTTCCCTTTAAAGAAGATCCCAACAGTTAGTATAAAGCCTAAACCAAAAATGCATCTTGCAAAACTCTCTAGGGCACACATTTTCAGACCCTGGCCGTCGTGTGTACATTGGTATTGTTTTCTGCACTTACACACAAGCACTCACACTGTAAAGTAGCAAACTCAGGACAAATACTTTTAATAGTCTAAGTCTGGCATGAACGCAGTGTGAATTCTAGCACTGGTGTTGGTCATTTTAGGCCTGATCTTGCTTCCTCTGAAGTCAATAGAAAATATCAATGGAACCAGGCCCTTAAGGGGGTATGCAGGCATTAGAATTTTTAAAGTGTGTGAACCGGTTTGCATTTGCAAACAGTATGCACCTGCATGTGAATGATCACATCACTGTGCACAAAAGGCTGACGGTCCTGTTTCAGGTCCTTTTGGAAATGTACCCCTAAATGTGGCTAAGTTCAAGCACTGGCAAGAGTGCACTCTCAAGTCTAGGGCTCATCAGACTGAGGACTACTATTCAAAATATTTTTCATAAACACAAGTGGCATGACAGTTCATAAGGGAGAGTTGGTTCTAAATATAATTATCCATATAAATGTCTAATGCACCTATCACCTTAGCATGCCTCATATATACATAATTACTGCATTGAGTTCTGTTCTGAAATAGGAGCTAAACGACCCATCTTGCTATCTTAAATGTGATTGCTTTGGTGGTCATCTTGGTAATCAGTACAGATTATGGAGTCAACGTGTTTTATCATTTTACCCTACTAAAAAATGGTCATGATATGAAAATACTGAGTGATCTCCAGAGTTAGTACCATCTCTGAGGAAAAGCATCCATTGGTCAGCTAAGGAATAAAACATTTCCAGCTGCTGCTACTCTTTCAGTGTGTAAGAACAGAGCTGAATCCACTAAAATCAACCTCCATACTATTAGCCATCTATCTTATTTGGCACTCATTGATGTCAATGGGGTGCAGGATCAAGCCTCATGTTGACAATCAGCAGGAAGGCACCCTCAGCTGAAAGTCCACTCACAGACTTAGGCTGAGCCTAAACCAACTAGCTTTCAAGCAGGTCTCTATTTCAGCCCAGTATTATCACCCAGATCCTCAAAGATATTTATGGGAGTTAGGCATCTGAATACCTTTGAGCATCTGAGCCAAGGAGACCAGGGGAAAAGTACTTTCAGAGCTTGATTAAAAGGAGATACACATCAACACAAGCTAACATTGTAGCCCATTCTAACTGACAATCTCTCCCAGTAATTTTATATCTCTGTTTAATAAAAGAAGTAACAAGGCTGAACACTGTAGGGTTCCACAATTGAAAGCTCTTGGGGAAGAAGAGCAATTATATTGTTCTTCACATCTGATTTTTTCAGAGAGAAATGAGACAACCAATCCAAAGTACCTGTCTAGGCCGCCAGATCCTGCAGATGAGTCAGCAACACTTCATGATCAATATTGTTGAAGGCTGCGGATAGATTTAATAGTGCTGCCATTGGCATCTGATCTCTGTCCAGTGCCCTGAGGATATCTACTATTAAACATATGCCAGTTTCCAAGGCATATCAAGGTTTGAAGTCTGATTGAAAGGGGTCCAAAAACATTTGAAAGGTATCAAAAGCTTCTGGCATTGGCCCACCTTACTAATTATGAGGAAGCCATTTAGTACTGGGTTTTAGTAATTCCTTTATCGAATTTCCTATTTTCAGCACTA
Organism: Malaclemys terrapin pileata; assembly: GCF_027887155.1. Classification (NCBI taxonomy): domain Eukaryota; kingdom Metazoa; phylum Chordata; order Testudines; family Emydidae; genus Malaclemys; species Malaclemys terrapin. The sequence goes on from NC_071512.1 coordinate 71,672,407, forward strand.
ATTATCAAAGATCTTAGTTTGAAATGTTACTTCATTTATTCATGTTGACAAAGATACTATTATACACAATAGCTTTCACAGGAGTGTTTCAAATCTAAATATTTACTGTTTCCCCCCGCCCCACAACCAGATTGGTAAACTCCATATTATTCTAAACTGCACATTAACTTAATACGTAGTCATTGTTCACTTTCTGAGAGTGGAATTTGATACTTAGCTGGAAAATGCGGAGAGCAAAGATCATTAAAACAATAGAGCATGAAATGCAATGATCATTTGAAAACAAAAGTGATTAAAATAAGATGCCATGGGAGTATTCCAGTACCACATGTGCCCTTGTGTATCAGCAGGGCTCTTCCATGTCACTCTGTAAGCATGCCTTACTAAGAAAAACATTCTATTGGTGGAAAACCACATGTTTGGAAACCCCTGAACACTTCTGTCTTTGTGGAGCCAGTCTCTCTGTGGTTGTCTCTAGGTGCATTTCCACAATAGGTGAAGAGGAATTTGGTAGTATCACCTCACACCCAAACATGCACCAGAATCTTTTGCCCTGGGAGCAGCAGTGAATCACATTAAGCACCACAATAGCTAACGCAAAAATTGTGGGATGCATCTTTGTCTATTTCTGCCTCCTTACCACCCTTTCTATTTCTTTCCTTTCTTTGTTTTCAACTCCCTTATTGTATTTTCTGTGTCTTTTTTAATTTCTGACATTTTTATATTTTCTCTCCCTTGTTCTGTCTTTTATCATTGATGTGTGATGATATCATTTATCCAGGGAGGGGCATGGACTAAAATTCTAGTCAGCGTTTTACTCTACGTTCTACCCTTGAAAGAAAAAAGATTAGGCTTTAGAACCTCTAAGAGGCTAGGACAGGAACATCCTAGTTAATTTCCTTCCATTCCACTCCATGAAAGAGCTTGATAATAGAATGAAATCAAATAATCCTAATGCGTGTCCTCTACTTCACAGACAGGCCTTTAAATAGGTACAAATTCTGGCCTGACCACCCTGGGATTGAAGGAGGGTATTTGGTGATGGTGCGGGATTCTGAAGGAAATTTCAAAAAAAAAATTTTTTACAGATACAGTGCACTATAATTAATGAAGTGTCTCGTTTGACTAGAATTGTTTAGTAACCAGATAATGTTAATGGGGTTAGTTTTTTTACAGATAATGTCAATGTTCATTTTTAAGCTCCCCCCCACACATTTTTCTCAGTTTGAATTTTCACAGTTGTCTGACCCCCACAGCTAGGCAATGGTGGGGGTCAGACAATTATTTAATGGCAGTAGACATTGAGATTCTAAAAGTTTAAGTTTTATAACCACTAAAACACAAATTGTCAGTATCATATGTCAAAATATACAAAGTCATACCAAACTCTAATAAGTTAAAAATTCTGCTTGAGAACTTAACTACAAGCAAATATTGGACAGAAAATACTGAAGTATGTTCAAATGTAAATATCTACACTGTTGATTTATATTTCATATAAACTATTTTAATTTCTAAATGGCTAATCCATTTTGCCTACATTTTTTGTAAGTAAATGGAATACTCATGCAACTGAACAAAGATTAGCATTAGCAAGAATCAAGCGTAAAGTGCAAGCAAACACTGCAAAGTTCTCCACACCGATCTGCCACTGTACGTCAGTAGTAACCAGAAATATCCCTGCTCCGACAGGCCCCAATTCTGGAAGACATGTAAGCAAATGATTAAGTCTATTACTGTTCAGCAAAGCACCTAAACAGATTCTTAACTTTAGGCATGTGCTTAAGTCCCACTGAAAGAATGGGATGTAAGCATGTGCCTAAAGTTAAGCATCAGTTTATCCACTTTCCTGAATAGGGATGGATTGCTGAATAGAGCATTAAATATATGGAGATATACCTATCTCATAGAACTGGAAGGGACCCTGAAAGGTCATTGAGTTGAGTTGAGTCCAGTCCCCTGCCTTCACTGGCAGGACCAAATACTGATTTTTGCTCCAGATCCCTAAGTAGTCCCCTCAAGGATTAAACTCACAACCCTGGGTTTAGCAGGCCAATGCTCAAACCACTGAGCTATCTTGTTGCCCCCCCTAAAAAGTTTAAGTTTAAGGCTTCATTTCCAGCCTCTGTTTAGCAAAGATTCTCAATCAGGAAAATTGTCTGTTGGTTATACGCAGGGCCAAATTAATCCCCGGTGTAGCTCTTTAAAGGAGTTACAATAGGGATGAATTTGGTCTACATGAACCGTAGGGTTGGCAATTTTGGTTGGATGTATTCCGGGAGGTTTTGTCACATGAAAATCTTTATTTAAGGATTAATCTTTAATCCCTGCAGACCCCAGGACAATCCTGGATGTTTGGCAATCCTATTGGACAACCACCACCTTCATTGTAACTGGTGACCTCTAATGGCATCTTTAGTCTATAGAACAGAACAAGCTGAACATTACCTCCTGCAACATCTCAACTCCTCTTTCCCTGAACTTCATTATTCAGAAAGTAGAATTGAAAAGTTATGAATGAATTTAAAGCTCTTGAAAATTCTGAGCATACACAGTACTGGGACTCTGCTGTTTTCTTTTCCCAGTAACCTTGCAATACAGCCTTGGAGTTCAAAACTCCAGTAAAGAAATTGATTGTGGAGATGCATATTGTGCATATACAGTAGATATGGTCCCATTAGGATTTTTTGGTAATACATATTGAAAAGTATACAGAAATTCACATGAAATCCTCTGTTGATGCTCTGTGTCTTAGAAATACCTAGAGTACCTATTGATACAGTGGCTGCTATAACAAATATGGATTTTTTCACTGAATAATGAAGAAGTCAGTAAAGCACTCAAACTGCTAAATATAAATTACGGCTGCCTGAGGCTACAGTAGTTAATCTCTTTCCCTTAAAAAAAGGAGTTGTTTCTTTTTAATTATTGAGCATCTGTACTTCGTATACATTGGAGCTTGAAATGGCCCTTTTTCCAGGCTCTTTTCAGAAGAGTAAAGTATCATTTAAGATGAAAGAAAATAAGGGCCCAGTCATGTAATTCTTGCAATCTCAACCTCCTATTTAAGTCAATAGACATTTTCATTGTGCACAAATTGCAAAATAGGATACTTTAGTGAGCCACTGGAAACTGGATTTTACATTATTTTTCAGTTTAAATTAAAACATCATTTGCTAGTATCAGGCATATTTATTAGTAGTAGTCATATTATTTAAAAGTGCTAATGAGCTATGAAAACACTGTTGTGCTGAGCCCTAGCAGGGATGAAAGGGGCTCTATTCACTATATGTATAGGGGTGCATTGTACAAACATATAGAAAAAACAGCCTCTGCTCCAAAGAGCTTAAACATTCTTGGTTGATGACAGCATGCAAAAGGTGGATAAACCTGTGTGACTTGTGAGGATGAGGTAACAGTAATACGGGCATATTTTTATGTAGATAAGTATATGATGGCATTTGCATAGCCAAACAACACATACAACAGTAAAATAAGTATCTGAAACAAATCTACAAAAGTAAAAGCCCTAACTCTCCTCGCAAATACATAACAACTACTGCAGGATAATGTTATGAATGCACCCATGGGGATCTGCTATTGGGATAAGGACTGGGCATCTCCCTTTTGCCAGGACACCTAGTTCCCAAAAGAAACAGACACCAGGCACTTTTAAAATTCATCTGCAGGACAGCACACACCAAAATGGGAGTAAGTTGTTTGACTTCGGTGCTAATTTAGGCATGTTTGGAAATTCCAATCTTTTTTATGGGTTGCTCTCAGTTTTCAGTGGTAGCTTGATGAAGTTTTTGCTATGTACATTTCCTCAATTTTTACACAGTGAATTTGGCATTTGTTTGGATATCTTTAACATGGATATATGAAAATGATTCTACAGCATGAGTTATGCTGAAATTAAAAAGCTAAAATACTTTGCATGCCGACCACATTCATATCGACTATAACACAATTATGACACATATTGCAAAAAAGTAAAAACAGATTTCTAAAAATATATGGAGAAAATGTACATGAGAGCATGATTACATATTAAGTGATTCATTAATAAACCCCTGCCAATTATAACTGGTGGTGAGATTAATATATTAAAAGAAGTTCACCAGTTTTGATTCTATTTTCTTTCATGCTTGTATAACTAAAATGACAGTTTTCAAACTGGAGAAAACTTTCAAATATATGTGACTAAAAACTCAATAGCATCTGAAAGGTAAAGGGATTTCATAATTGTTCACTGCAATCATAGTAATTAAGAGCTTTGTCCAGCAAACCCTTATTCACCTGAATAAACCTTATTCAGCAAAATAGTTCTATTGACTTCAATAGGACTATATTCAGGAGTCAGTCCTGCTCATATGACAGTGGGTTTGCAGGACTAGGCGCCCTAGCAAGGATAACTGCAATATACTTTGCACATCTTGGCATATTTTTCACAGTATCTCAAAGCACTTTACAAACATCCATTAACCAAGCCTCACAAGACTACTGTTTATTAAATATTCTTTTATTCACTTTTGGATGTGTAAACTTAGACACAAAGAGGTGATGGGCCTAATCCTACTCCCACTGATGTCAATGGGAGTTTTGTTGTACAAAGAACCACAAATTCACAGCAAGAGAACAGCTAACTTGCAGTCCACCTGATCTAACCAGCACTTCCTCACATGTCTCTAATAACTATGAACAAAGAGTCGGATCCTGCAGGCATCTGAGAGGAGATGAAGGATGTGTGGGAAGGTAAAGTGGTGGTGCTGGGTTGTCAGAGAGACTTCCATGGAGTGGGTGAACTGCACATAGTGCTCAGTAATCAACTTTTATGTCCTCACTGAAATGGGCACTGGTTAGCAGGGGAACAGTAGTCATACTGCAGGGCAGAGCCTAGGCATGGTTTAAATGCAAAGGGCACAATGGTTTAAATGCAATCTAGTGCATATACATGATGTTTACAGCAGCCTTTGTCATCATACTCCCTTTGCCACCCTGGAGTACTGCTTGCCCAAGGCTATGTCTACACTACGGGATTAATCCGAATTTATATAATTCGAATTTTGGAAACAGATTGTATAAAGTCGAATGTATGCGGCCACACTAAGCACATTAATTCGTTGGTGTGCATCCATGTACCGGGGCTAGCGTCGATTTCCGGAGCGTTGCACTGTGGTGGGGCGATAGATGGAACCCATATCCCTATCTTGGCACCGGAGCACCAGGGTACCCAATACATAAGCCGCAAGGGGTACTTTTCAATGGTGCTGCAAGCACTTGTGGATCACAAGGGACGTTTCACCAACATCAACGTGGGCTGGCCAGGAAGGGTTCATGATGCTCGCATCTTCAGGAACACTACTCTGTTTAAACAGCTGCAGCAAGGGACTTACTTCCCGGACCAGAAAATAACCGCTGGGGATGTTGAAATGCCAATAGTTATTCTTGGCGACCCCGCCTACCCCTTAATGCCATGGCTCATGAAGCCATACACAGGCAGCATGGACAGGAGTCAGGAGCTGTTCAACTACAGGCTGAGCAAGTGCAGAATGGTGGTAGAATGTGCATTTGGTCATTTAAAAGGGCGCTGGTGATCGTTACTGACTCGCTCAGACCTCAGCCAAAACAATATCCCCATTGTTATTTCTGCTTGCTGTGTGCTCCACAATCTCTGTGGAGGTAAGGGGGAGACCTTTATGGCGGGGTGGGAGGCTGAGGCAAATCGCCTGGCTGCTGATTACGCACAGCCAGACACCAGGGCGATTAGAAGAGCACACCAGGAAGCGCTGTGCATCAGAGAAGCTTTGAAAACCAGTTTCATGACTGGCCAGGCTACAGTGTGAAACTTCTGTTTGTTTCTCCTTCATGAAAACCCGCCCCCTTTATTGACTCATTCTCTGTAAGGAACCCACCCTTCCCCTTCTCCCAGCTTGCTTTCAAAGGAAATAAAGTCACTATCATTTAAAAATCATTTATTCTTTATTAATTGATTATAAAAAGAGGGAGAGAACCTGGGTGGGGTTTGGGAGGAGTATTGGCAGGAAGGAAAAGGCCACTAAAAAAGGGTTTAAAAAATGACAGCCTTTTACTTGGGCTGTCCACTGGGGTGGAATGGGAGGGTGTACGGAGGCTCCCCCTCAATCCCCCCCCCAGCGTTCTTACACATCTGGGTGAGGAGGCTATGGAACATGGTGGTGGGGGGTTATACAGGGGCTGTAGCGCCAGTCTGTGATCCTGCTGCCATTCCTGAAGCTCCACCAGATGCCGGAGCATGTCTGTTTGCTCATGCAGCAGCCCCAGCGTTGCATCCTGCCTCCTCTGATCTTCCTGCTGCCACCTCTCATCTTGAGCGTCTCTCCTCTCCTCACGTTGGTCGCTCCTGTCCTCATGTTGGTCCCTCATGTCGGTCCCTCCTGTCCTCATGTTCACTGGCTTCTTTCCTATACTTTGAAACCGTGTCCTTCCACTCATTCAGATGAGCTCTTTCACTATGGGTGGATTCCGTGATTTCTGCGAACATCTCGTCTCGCGTCTTCTTTTTCCGACGCCTTATCTGAGATAGCCTTCGGGACGGAGGAGGGAGGCTTGAAGAATTTGCAGCTGCTGGAGGGAGGGAAAAAAGGAGAGAATTTTTTAAAAAGATACATTTTGCAGAACAATGCTTATACTCTTTCACGGTGACCAACACTATTCACATTACATAGCACATGTGATTTCTGTGCAAGGTCGCATTTTGCCTCTTAATATTGAGTGCCTGTGGCTTTGCTGCTAGAGATCACAGACACAGGTCTGGGCAACAGAATTCGTCTTGCATGCGGCCATGGTAAGCCATTGTCTTTTGGCTTCTGCGCCCTCCTTTCCCACATACCAAGCAAAGCCCGTTGAGTGCTGCGGTTTTCCTATTAACCTTCAGCAGCAGAAAACAAACTAACCCCCCACATCCAATTCTCTGGATGATCACTTTATCCCTCCCCCCGCCACGTGGCTGGTATCAGGGAAGATCCCTGCTAGCCAAATGCGAAAAGCTCTGGGCCAATTCCCGCCCCCCCCCCCTTTCCCCGTGCGCTTGGCTAACTGCAGGGTTGGATTTCTTTTCAGCCACAGGCAAACAGCCCAGTAGGAACGGCCACCTCTGTCCCCTTAATTAAATTCCCGTATTTCAACCAGGTTACCATGAGCAATATCACTCTCCTGAGGATTACACAGAGAGATAAAGAACGGATGTTGCTTGAATGCCAGCAGACACCGGGACCATACACTGCCAGGCTTTGTCATGCAATGATACCAGATTACTTGCTGCAAGCATGGCGCGGTCAAGTGTCCTACCAAGGAGGACGGAATAAGGCTGCACTGCCCAGAAACCTTGTGGCAAGGCTTTTGGAGTATCTCCAGGAGAGCTTCATGGAGATGTCCCTGGAGGATTTCCGCTCCATCCCCAGACATGTTAACAGACTTTTCCAGTAGCTGTACTGGCCGCGAATGCATCCCAAGTCCTCAGGGCAAAGTAATCATTAAAAACCGCTTGATTTTAAAACAAGGTAAACTCACCTGAGGTCCCTTCCATGGGGTTGTGTCTTGGATACTGGCTTGGGAGGGTACTTCAGTCAGGCTGAGAAAAAGATCCTGGCTGTTGGGGAGAACGGAGTGCTGGGTGCTCTCCGCAAGCTCGTCCTCCAGCTCCTCCTCTTCCCTGTCTGCAGAATCCTCGGGTGTAGCTGATGAGATTATCCCCACCTCGGAATCCACGGTCAGAGGTGGGGTAGTGGTGGTGTCCACTCCTAGAACTGCATGCAGCTCAGCGTAGAAGCGGCATGTCCACGGCTCTGACCCGGAGCGACCATTTGCCGCCTTTGTTTTTTGATAGGCTTGTCTTAGCTCCTTGACTTTCACGTGGCACTGATCTGAGTCCCTATTGTGGCCTCTCTCCATCATGCCCTTGGAGATTTTTTCAAAAGTTTTGGCATTTCGTCTTTTCAAACCAAGTTCTGCTAGCACTGAACCCTCTCCCCATATAGCGATCAGATCCAGTACCTCCTGTACGGTCAATGCTGGTGTTCTTTTCTGATTATCGGCCTGTATGGTTACCTGTGCTGATGAGCTATCTGTGGTCACCTGTGCTCTCCACGCTGGGCAAACAGGAAATAAAATTCAAATCTTTGCGGCCAGTGCATCCGAGTTCAGATTGCTGTCCAGAGCAGTCACAATGGTGCACTGTGGGATCGCTCCCAGAGGTCAATACCATCGAATTGCGGCCACACTAAGCCTAATTCAAAATGACAATATCGATTTTGGCGCTACTCTGCTCGTCGGGGTGGAGTACAGAAATCGATTTTAAGAGCCCTTTATTTCGAAATAAATGGCTTCGTTGTGTGGACGGGTGCAGGGTTAATTCGATTTAACGCTGCTAAATCCGAATTAAAGTCATAGGGTAGGTCTACACTTACTTCTGGGTCCAACGGTAAGCAATCGATCTTCTGGCATTGATCTCGGAAGTGCTCGCCGTCGACGCCGGTACTCCAGCTCGGCAAGAGGAGTACGCAGCATCGACGGGGGAGCCTGCCTGCTGCGTCTGGACCCGCGGTAAGTTCGAACTAAGGTACTTCGAATTCAGCTACATTATTAACGTAGCTGAATTTGCGTATCTTAATTCGAAGTGGGGGGTTAGTGTGGACCAGGCCATAGTGTAGACCAGGCCCAAGTGTGCAGAATAGCTGCACTTAACAGAAAGTCAGAGCAGAGGCTATCATAAGGTCCAGCCATGCTGCTTCTGACAGTTCCTATGAAAAATTGCTCTCACTGCGCATTGCCCAAACCTAATGATCTATGCTGGACACTGGACTCGTACCAACCCATCAACTAGCAATACCCAATTCCCTTGATCCAGTTATTGGACTGTTATAACCAAATGCCATGTTCAGCATCTCTGCTCTATGTTCAGTGCTGCACTCCTGCTGGATGAAGCTCAAAGATGTTTGCTCCTTCACAACCAAATCCCTATCTGACCCTGAAGTGAAACCATAGGATAAAATTGGATCACAGTCATTTCACTAGGAACAGATTATGACATCGAAGTGAGAGGATGTTGATTTCTCTTAAGAAGGAGACATTGGACTGACTGTCCATTGAGAAAAGGCTTCAATAACCGCAAAGGAAACAACAAAACATCCTGGTCAAATATATTTATTTCTGTACACTCTATTTCTGAGTAAACCCCAATATGAAAAGACCCTCTTACCCAGACAAACAGACTTCTGTAGCACTGTAAAATAATTTGTTTGAAGGTGGCAACACTGCAAATTAAGATTCAGCCTAAGGCACATATTTATAGCTGAATGGTAGTCTCCAGAAAGTAGGACATTTATAATACAAATGTGCATAGTTCCTTAGGTACAATAGCATGAATGGTGATGTTATAGTCATTTCTAAAATAATTCTTTATGAATTGGGCCTTAGAAGTGGCAAAATCTAGTAGGATGCTTAGTCCATATATATACACATTCTCCCAATATCATGACACTTATTACCTTTCATCTTGAAAACTTGATTCTGACAAATTGCAAAGATACAAAATATTAAGACTTCCTTTAATCAGATTAAAAATATATTAAAGTGATCTAATGTTACCTGGCTCTTTCCTTCTATTAATTAATGTGGCTTATATTGTGTTTCTGCAGTCTCAGGAGAATTGAACGTTCTATGAAGATTAATGCTACATTCACTTCACTGCACATTAATGCAGAAGACATTATTACTTTGAGCTCCAGGAATTCCCACTGGCAAAGGGTATTAAATCATCACATCCATGCAGCACTGTTCTAACTATCCTGACATGTTAGCCCCAGAACGTCTGTAAATTCAGCCCTGATATTACATTATGACTCCATGCCAGCATTTGGATCAGAATATGCAGCAGGTTTTTATTGGAAGAAGGTAAAGATCATTACAAAGCTGAATTGCTGTTTTCCATTCCATTATAAAGGTTTCTATGGGAACACTATAGAAATCACTAAGCTTCACTTTGAAACAGCAATCAAGAAAAAAAGTATTTAGTATTACATTATCTTCTTATTTTGACATATTGCTAATATTCTTTAATGTAGTGTATTTATCTGGGGAAAAAAAATACTTGTCATATTGAAAGTGCATTAGTCTTTTTATATTTCTGGAGCCCTTTCCTTACTTTTAGCAAGTCAAATGTCTCCATGTAAATGTCCTGTAAACTTAACTTTGAGCAACCTTTTGGATTTATGGGAGAATAAAAAATATATTGATTAGATATTTCCTGTGTCTTCTAGCACAAATGAAGGCAGAAACATGGTGAAATTTTATCATTAGCTTCAGTTCCATAATTGACCACATCATTATTCAGGAGGATTAAATCAATAGTCTGCTTGGAAATCCCAGAGTGCTCTTCCCACTGCAGGTTTTTCTTTCTCTGTGCAGTAGATCATAACAGTGCCAACCTTAACCCTTCCTGCTAAACTTCAGCTTTGGAAAAGGCAAAACATGTACAATTTGGCAAGCTCTGAAGGCCACACACTGCCTTTTATCCTCACACACATCTCCAGCTGACATCACTAGAGTTACATAAACAGATAGCAGAGATTCAAGGATTCTAGAGGAACAAACAGATCTAATGTGCAACTCAGATACCACAGTGATGCGTATGTTGTAAGAACTTTGATAAACTAGAACTGAACACTAACTCATCTATTAGTCAATTAATAGAGCTGGTTGGAAAAATCTGAATTCCAAAAATATATATATATATATATATGGGGCAAATCTCTTGTTAACATTTTTGGTGAAAATAATTATCTTTTGTTTACCAGCTCTGCAATTAAGTTAGGAGCAACATTCAAAACGAATTCACACAAGAGGTAACTTTCTGAGGCAGCCAGTCCAGTAAAATCCTCTGAGAATAGTTAGATATTTTTTCAGCATTTCAGCTACAACAGCTAGGGAGCCAATTCAGTATTATGCAATGGATACCCATTTCCTAGACTCCCTTTTCCTTATACTACACCAGACATCACAGAGGGGAAGGGGCTAAATGGACTATTCAAAATTCCTTACTTTGCCAGCACACCTGGTTTTCAAAAGAGATAATCACCAGGTATTTTTAAATGTTAAATTTTGGGTGCAAGGTGCAGGTTGGTTGACTTAAGTGTTCACCTAGGCAGCTTTGAAAATAGCTGCCTAAATCATCTTCTTTAGCACACAGAATGACTTTTGTTACTGAACTGACATATTTCTGTCAGCCTGTGTCTCAAACTAAATATTATTTTAATTTAGTGCTATGCATTTAATATAATTATTATTCCTTTCTTTTATGTTTTCTTACTAGTAATGTGAAGCAAAAAGCGATCTGTGATAATCACTAGGTCATTTCAAACAATAATCAAGTATGGGCCTGATCCACCCTTAACTCACGTGAAATCATTCACATTCAACAGCAATGCTTGAGCCTGAGCCTGTAAAATGCTAAGGACACAAGCCAAGTACTATTGAAATACAGTCTCCCATTGACTTCATTGGAAATAGATCAAGCCCTAATGCCCCTTGCAAGGTGCTGACCAGCTTCAACTCCCGTTGATTTTAATTAAGTGAAAACACTGAGCACATAGGGCCTTTGGAATACATGGAGAAATCATTGGGGAACTCATCAGGAGGTGCACAGCACCATACAGAATCAGGTCCCATTATGATCTGAAGTAGGCTAAATCATCAGAACAAAATATGATAGAATAATAGAGACATTTTCACTTTTTTTTTGTATGGATGCTGCTGTTGAGATTAGAATCTCAGTTTACTTTCTTGTATGATGAGCATATAAATATTTCTCTATCCTGCTGCATTAACTCTCCAATATTATTGTGCAGCTGAGACAAAATGTAGGTATAAACTTCTGCATAATACATTCTTATATTCTGCTACAGTAAGTGAATTTATTCAGAGATAAAATACCACTCTGTCTAAAGATAAATTTCTTTTTTGTAAAAACATCATACACAAATGTTAAAGCAGTTACTCTTAGGAGTTTAGCCATAAACACAACAAACTGTGTGTATATTAGCTTACATTTTTAAAAAACATTTGCTTAATAGTTTAGAAGCTTTTACTCTGAAAGGTTCTCAGTGACTGGGCCAGATTCAGTACAAAATTCAGTCAGACTTTGCACATGTCCATAGGGACTTCTAAAAAGAGAAAACAGTATTTCAGTTCTTTCTTAGCACAGAAGTTCTGTGCTGGATAGCATTTCCATTATGAACATCTCTTTCTCCTCCAAGGTTTTGTAGGGTCAGATCCTGCTTCCATTAAAATTAAGGGGAGTTTTGCTGTTGACTTCAATTGGACTAGGGTTAATTTGGTAAATGAAATAATAAATAAACAAATAAACACTCTGGGAATCAAAAGGTTGTAACAGTTTAACCCCATAACATGATGTTTTGCTGGGGGTACCGGGGGGAGAAGACTGAGATATTTACCTTTTGAAATGAGGAGATTTCACATGGCAGTGAGCTATTTGTTATTAGCATTACAACAATAATGTATTACACACCTTATAGAGAGGTATAAAGATAAGGTTATTTTCCTAAAGAATATACCCTCTGAATCCATAGAGAATGTAAATAGACAACACACAAACACAGGAGAGCGAAGGGGGAGTGGCAAAAGCAATGGGATTGAGTGGTGATGTTTAGCATGCATTTTAGAAGTGCTATGGTTTTTGTTTGGATTATTATTTGTATTATAAATAAATGTCATGAGAGTTTACTTTTCCTTAATATGTACAGGTGTCAAAGTGCAAATATTTCCATAATAGATCAGAAGCACTGTGGTAAGGTCTATAGAGGCACAAAAATGCATGGTTTTCCCACACCATCCTCAACCACTCTAACAGGGAAATATCTGGGGTCAAGGGGTGAGAAGGAAGGGGGATTGTCACATTGCTATAATGCCATCCTTCCTGAAAAGGCCTACTTCTCTGGAGTCATGCCAATTTCAAGCTGCCAGTCTGATGAGTGCACACAGCTTAGGATAAAGAGGACTGATTTCTAAAAACTGCTTCTGGCTCCTGGCTTTTAGAGGCTTCTCGCAGGCTTCTAGGACATTAGGCTAAAGGAAAATGTGAAGCATGACCTATTTTAGTTGTGATAATTGTTTAGCATTTTTAGTCAATACAAATGTTAAGTGAAATAGCACTACAAGGTGTGCAGCTATATTATTTATTCTGGCTTCACAGAAGATTGACGCTGCTTAGACTTTGAATCCAAAGCAAGGTACAGGATTATACACAAATGGACTGGACTTGCAATTACCCAGTGCACATACAAATGCCTCATTGTGTGCACAAATGCGAGTTTCTGTGGAGGTAATGGACACAGGCAGTTGTGCACTGGAATTCCCATCCCTGTGACTGAAAGTGAAGACCTCAATTTTTAAGAACTTGGTACTGTAAGGTGCAGAGTGTCCTTCACCCCCATTAAAGTCATTTGGATTTGAGAGTGCTCATTAACTCACCATGCACTAAACACTGACAAGATTGCCTCCTAATTCAGGAAGACTCTGAACAATGAAGGTATTGCTTCAGACCTTAAAGATCAGTTTTTACATTAATTGACATTTCAGGTTAGTAGACGGGATTGTCTAGTTCCGAAGAAAAACTATTGTAAAGATTTGATTGCTCTAGCTTTCTATATACAATAGGGCCATTAGTGGTCATGTGTCTCACCTCAACAGAAATAAACCAATTTGTGCACAAATGGCCCAGGCACTTACACCAAAATAAATATTAAAATAGATTCTCCCCAAGTCTTCCCACAAAATGACAGCAGTATGTTGTAAATATCTTAAAGTTATCTATTTGACTTTTGATGTTGGCCCAGCATGTTTGTTTTAATAACACTTTCACAGTAACTTTGACAAAATACAGAGAAGGTAGCGAAGTGACATTTCTAAAGATAGCTACAGCACTCGACCCAAGGTTTAAGAATCTGAAGTGCCGTCCAAAATCTGAGAGGGACGAGGTGTGGAGCATGTGCTGGTGAACCGTGACCACTGGGAGTTGCGATCAGCCGAACCTGTGGACGCAGCAGGTAAACAAACTGGTCCGGACCACCAGGGAGTTTCCCTGAACAAGCGGGGGACCAGCTTTGAGAAGCACTGCACCACAGTACTTGTATGAGGTGAATTGGAAAAAAAAAATTTTTTTTCAGTGCAAATATTTGTAATAAAAATAAATATAAAGTGAGCACTTTACACTTTGTATTCTGTGTTGTAATTTAAATTAATATATTTGAAAATGTAGTAAGCATCCAAAAATATTTAAAATAAATGGTATTCTATTGCTGTTTAACAGCACGATTAATCGCACAAATATTTTTTTAATCGCTTGACAGCCCTATTATTCACATAATTTTTCACAATTTGTGGCCATCATTCAAGAGTCTTACAGAAGTGACTATAATGAAAAATAAATCACCTCTATTTATAAAGCACACTTGGTCACTGCAAATCTGCTGGGAGTGTGAGTACTATAATAACCCCCCATACTTTTCCTGTGTTTATTCTGACTAGCTATTGTACACTGTGATATACATTTTCTTTATCAGCCTTCTTGGAGTGTGGTTTTCTTCCTATAAATCATATCACAATTTAAACCAATCAATATTTCCTGTACTGCAATATCATTCCTTGATTAATTGTTCTGCAGAAGTACAACCTGTAGAGATTTACATAGAAAACAAGGCAGAACCCAGACTGTTGGAAAACAGAACTGAATTAAAGGACTACTTTGTATCATTATGATCTAGATGCTCTGAGTAGAAGGCCCAGGATGGAACAGAGTCAAATACAAAGCAGAAAGCTATTAGTGTATCAGACACCTGATTATTGCCAACTATCATCATCTTGGGTACACCGAGTCTCCTTCTCCTTGGGAAGACGATAAAAGATTCAGAGGAGGGTAGAAAATCAGAGGTCATGTGGACAGAAGAGGAGTGATATTTATTTATATATGGAGATATACTTATCTCCATTGAGCTGGAAGGGACCCTGAAAGGTCATCATGTCCAGCCCCCCGCCTTCACTAGCAGGACCAAGTACTGATTTTGCCCCAGATCCCTAAGTGGCTCCCTCAAGGATTGAACTCACAACCCTGGGTGTAGCAGGCCAATGCTCAAACCACTGAGTTGGGAGGCAGAAGCTTTCCTGGGGGGACAAAAATTCTGTCTAGGGTGGCAGATAAAGTTTTCTCTTATCTGGGCAACATTTAGTGTTAACCCATCCTGTTCAGAACGGGGGAATACAACATGGTCCAGTGGATAGGGCATGGAACTGACAGGTAAGACCAAGATCCTATTCCTGATTCAGCCACTAACCTTCTGTGTGTCCTTGGGCCAGTCACATCATTGTTCTGTGCCTCAGTTTCCCCATCTATAAAAGGAGGAAAATAGTACTAACTTTCCTTTGCTTTGAGATTCTCAGTTAGAAGTCCTATTGTAGAGCTGGTTGAAAATCAGAAAACACAATTTTGAAAGATATTTTCAAACTGTTTCCATGTCACATGGTACTAAATGCAAAATTTTCCAGGTATTTTTTATTAATTTTTCAGTAAAAATATTGAAAATGTTATCAAACATTTTCATTCACTGAAAACCAAGATTCAGGGAAATGAAAATGTTCAGTAACAATTTCAATAACATTTTTCATTAAAATATATGTATTAAAATGTCAAAGAAACTTTCTCAAAAAGAGATGCCAACAAACTTTCTGCAAAACATTCTATTGTCCTAAAATGGCCATTTTTCCACTGGAAAAAAATTATGCATAAAATATCAACCTGTTCTAGTGCCATATAAAAACAAAGATCACTGAGCTGCGACTGGTCAAAATATCAACTCCCCTCCTCCCCCACCTTTAGAGGTACGTACAGTCCAATCTTGCAAATGTTGCCATGTGGATAGAAATAAGTGGGACTCCACATGGGGAGGGGTCCATCTATGCAGAACAACTTGCAGGATTTGGGGCTATATTTGTTTCAGTGAATTTCTACAAAAAGAGAGGTAACCATTTTCTAACAAAGGTAGGGTTATCCCCTTCTCTGGAGTAACCGAACATGCCCCTTTACTTTCCGACACATGTTTTGGTCCCCTTCCCAACCCTCCTGCGTTCTTATAAACCATTTTATAGTGAATGATTTGCTTAGCTTCTATCCTTATATTCACCCAGGAACTCACACAGTTTGTTCTGATTGAACATATGGATTTTCCTGGAAATTGCACTAATATCAGCTATTGATGTCTGATGGTGTAGACAGTCTTTCAATAATATTGAAATCATTACAGGACAAAAAGGAACTGGTTCTTCTCTTTTCCTGTTATGGAGATAGCTGGCACATGCAGTAGCTGTCTAACCAAAAATTGCCTATTGATTAAATAAAGATAAAAACAAAAACGTCAGCACTGGTTTTTTGGTAGTGAAGCCAAGTAATTGTCTGTTTATTTGCATAGGTTCTTTGTGGCTCAAAAATAGCATTCCCTTCATAAACAGTGCTATTGATCAACACTATTCAAGCAAATGTCTAAGAACATTTTGTTCAGTAATTATTATGTGTTTGAAGCACACAGGCTTGAGAAGAGAAAACTATTTTAAACTACAAACCCATTGCGCCCTTCAGTGCAGGCATGGCTGTGACTAACAGAGATGTCATGCTTATTATCTTTACCAGATGCAGAAGCTCAGAATGAACTATTGAGCTCATTAGAACACACAAAGCAAGGAATATCATCCAACAGTCATAGCAACAAATTACAGGGACCCAGGCAAACTAGCTAGCTACAAATTTGAGTGGAAAACAGAGAAAGCCACAATCATTCACAACAAACTCAGAAGCCAAGCGGAGGCTGAGTTTGATGGTCTCAGAATAGTCAAGAGGGAGTAAACCAAAGCCCTAGCTTCCCTCACTGACTAACTGAAGTTAAAAATAAGCATTAATAAGAAATGTTCAAAAACACATGTAACAGGCAAGTTTAACAGACGGGTCTGATTTCAATACAAGCTGACACAAATCTCCTGTATGGCTGAAAAAACACACTTCCCTAAGCATCCTTCCACATCATCCTATCTGTTCCATCCCCTGGAGAGTGTCCTCTGCCTCCTTATTAAAGCTCTGACTCTTCTGGCTGAAGAGGATTGGACAGCATACTTCTCAGATTTCATCAGACCCACTCCTTCATATCCTAGACGAGAGCAGTGGTAAGCGATGGGACATATTCACTCTTCATACTGACTCCACATCATTCCTAGAACACCTGACACCAGACAGTGAGTGAGAAATCAGACCACCTGACCAGACTGCGTACTGTGTTACTCCAGTTTTTTACACCTGTGCAATTCCATTGATTTCAATAGAGTTACACTGCCATAAAACTGGTGTAACATAGTGCTGAATTAGACTTAGAGAATGGAACCTAGCCCTACTACTGGTCCTCTTAGAAGTTCTCTTCACCGTGTCTTTTTCAGATCTTGCAGCCCAGAAAGCATTCTTTAGGGTTCTGTTCATAATATACACTGGTTTCAGTCTCTCCGCTGTACTGGCTGCAAAACAATAAACAAATCTATCTTTCAGCTGAAAATAGTCTTCTACCTTGGTTATTCTCCAAAATCCAATGATGATAAACTGGTGACTATAAGTGGTATAGTTGATTGTTCTTTGTTTTTCAATTATAGGCAGAGTTCAACTTGTGCATTTCTCATCTATGTGCTTTGTAATATAACATACATGTTATAAAACCAAAAGATACAACTTTTCACTATTGGGTCCCTGTTCACAAAAGGATCAGAATAGGTCTATGAGGAGCATAAATGTCTGTCACCAATCCAGTGATAAACAAAAGGCTTTACTTTAGCATAACTGTGAGACACTGAGACAGATGCCAGCTGCTGAGAGGTCTAGAAAGCACTTTCAGGAGCTAAGACGTTGATAGCTCCATTTTTAAGGCATCTACCCATCACTAAAGGTGTGAGCATTCTAACGGACTTATTGGATTGATCAGTACTTTTGAACAAGCATATTGCCATAGTGGCAAAACATCATCTCCCATTTTCATAGAGCCAACATGCTGCAATCATTCCCCTCACAAAAATATAGTGGTATACAGGTTTGTCAGCTCCAAGTTAGATAGTTGCAATACATTGTACCAGGAGATGAATGAGGAGGCCATGTGCAGATTCAATTAGTACAGTAAAAAGCAGTCCATCTTTTAAGCAATAAATGCTAATGAAAGCGCATCACAACAGTGTTCCAATGGCTCCCCATTTGACTGGATACAGTTCCAGTTCTTGTTTAAAGCTCATGGGATTATAGACCCTCTCCATCCTCTAAGCTCTGAAACAGCTGTGCTCAACACTGAATTTAATAGCCACTCGGGTGAAATCTTAAGGAGTTGTAGGCAAAGCAGTTTTAGTACAGGACACTTGGCTCAAGAATGCCTTGCCACCACAGATGTGGATGGGTCCAGACATGATCATTTTAAAAACATGCTCCAATTAACATCTTTTTGAAAAAGCCTTCCCTAATAATGAAGGTTGAGTAAAGCAAAGGAGGAAAAAACCCTCTCATGAACTAACCACCATGGCTGAATCTAGGAGAGGTATAGAGCTGGGTTCTTTGCATACAAGACAGTGAAATACTTAACCTTTTAGTTACCTTTAAGTTATTACGCTGATGTGTTGCAGAAATGATGATAGACAGACAGACAGCTGGATGGATGTTCAGTGTCTCAAAAATAAATTCTATATGCATCCGAAGAAGTGGGCTGTAGTCCACAAAAGCTTATGCTTAATAAATTTGTTAGTCTCTAAGGTGCCACAAGTACTCCTGTTCTTTTTTCAAAAATAAAAGAATAAAGGACTAAGAACAAATTCTTGAAAAGGTCAAAGTGTACTGGCTATACTTGTAGGTTTTCATGGAAGTGTCATAGATATAAAGCAGTGAGGGTCTAAGAATTATCTCCCTTCAAACTGACTTAAAAAAGACTGGACTTCAAATTGATGACGAAGAAATCAGACCAAAAAAGCCTTATACTATAGTTTATTGCAAAGTCTAATACATGCTCCCATGTTAGGCAATGACAAGTCACAATTCTAGGATGTTAGGGCAAATCATTAGATCTCTGAAAGATTTATTTAAGTGTGTCCTGCCATTTGTTGACTATTGTGTCATTAGAAGAGTGTTAATTAAAAAACACGGAGTGAAAGTTATACCATTAGATTTTCATTAATATAGGACCATTTACATTTTGACAGGCTACAATAGTTTTCAGATTGCTGTGAGGACCTAGCCTTTGTACCCTATAATGGCTAAATCCCTTTGGAATTATTAGGGCTTGTCAGCTCTATGTAAAGTTGAAATAATGGGGTTTGGAATTGGAGAGCTCCTTAACCCTCTTTCATCAATACTGCTATAACAATTGAAAACATCAACCTAAGACGACTGTGGGACACAGACATCTGTCACTTACGATGTAAAAAAAATGATATTATCACATTGTACTTTCTATTTACAAAATTGTACCGCTGAAAGCATAATTACTACAGCAAGTGCAATTGGGTTATATATAAATAAACCAAAAATCTCCTATATGCATTAAAAGAAGTTCTGTCAACTAGCAAAAGAAGAATATATCTGTGATGCTGATAGACCAGTTCAGGTGAGAGCAATAGGCCAATTAACTCATGGTGAATCTCAAAGGATTGTTAAGTGTACTAATTCACTTGAGTGTTAATTTAGTTCAAAGGAAATGTGAATGATATTGTCTTCATTTATCTGTAACCTGTTCAATGCTATTGGATTACATCGTTATATCCCTGTACTTACTTAACCTTAGATCAAAAGTGTATTTACTTTATAATTAGAAATTAAAAGGTACATTAAACAGAAATTAAAAGGTACAGTGACTAGAGAGAAATCCCTGCAAGCTGCATGGACACTTTTCAAAGATACCATAATAGAGGCCCAACTTAAATGTATACCCCAAATTAAAAAACACAGTAAAAGAACTAAAAAAGAGCCACCGTGGCTTAACAACCATGTAAAAGAAGCAGTGAGAGATAAAAAGGCATCTTTTAAAAAGTGGAATTCAAATCCTAGTGAGATAAATAGAAAGGAGCATAAACTGCCAAATTAAGTGTAAAAAAGTAATAAGAAAAGCCAAAAAATAAGATGATCACCCTCTTTGCAAATGCTTTTGTTGCTCTGCGCATACTTCTAACACTTCCTGTAACAGTTGCCAGTGGAGAATGCAGCTTCTCTAAGCTGAAGTTAATAAAAACATATCTATGCCTCACAATGTCACAGGAGAGGAGATGAGATGGCTGGCCAACCATCTCATAGAATAAAGTTGGAAGGGACCTTAGGAGGTCATCTAGTCTAACCCCCTGCTCAAAGTAGGACCAATCCCCAGATAAATTTTTACCCCAGTTCCCTAAATGGCCCCCTCAGAGATTGAACTCACAATCCTGGGTTTAACAGGCCAATGCTCAAATCACTGAGCTATCCCTCACCCCCAGTATTTCAATAGAGCATGAGTTGGTCCAGACTGTGGACCTTCAGCAGGCAGCAGTTCAAATCTTTGCAACCAAGAAGGCACGGAAAGCACCACTTTGATTATTCAAACAGATAAAAATGCCAGTGTTTACTATGCAGACAAGAAAAGTTACATTTGCTTCTTTGGGCGTTTGAAAGTTAAGTGTTACTTAAAATTTTTGAACAAGGCATTTTAAGTTGTTAGTTCTCCTTTACTGGGGTAGGTAGCAGAACAGTACCATGAGAGGAGTAGAACAGGAAGAAGGCAGAATTGAGACCTTTCACAGTTTTGGCCCAAGCGAGGGAGCATGGGAGCGTCATTTGAGCTCCCCGCCTCAGGTGCCAAAATGTTGTGGGACGACCCTGGATAGGTACCCATCTGACAAAGACAGGCTGAGGAATAGGAGCATATCATCTTAAACAGAAGATTACTAATCTTATAAAGGTTGCTGTCTATGATCCTGCCCATCCTCCCTAGAAGTTCTTCATAAGGTGGCAGTGATTTCTGACACAACTGCTTTTGTGGTGATCGTGCATGCTTATATGGATATGATACCTTTAAGGACCCCAGCTTCTCTTGTGAGAGCTTTTCAGAACACCTCTCCAATCACATGTAGCCAGATTTGAAACTGATGGCATGATCCAATGATCTTTGAAGACAACAGAAAGATTCCCATTGACCTCAAAGGACATTGGATCAGACCTCGAGAGCCCGCCCAGTGGGGAATTTCAAGAATTTTTCCTGTGTTTTACTTAGATCCATTTCACTGTTGTTTATGCACGTGTTTATTTGAAACTCAAGCTGTGACTGTGTATGCTAAAATGAGCTGTCTTTTCTACAACTATGTGGTTAGTGTCCTCTCCTTGTGAGATGATTTACAGTTGGCCTGTGAACATCAGACTCTGACTCTTTTGTGTTGCACCCCGTCCATACAAAATGATAGGCTATTGTTGGACCTGTTATTAGCAACAGAAAATGGAGAATGAAACAGCAGTATTTCAGACTCCCACATGGGTTGCTTTGCATTATATCCATGTGTTAAAGCTGTCTACACTTAGTTTCTTTAACTTTCATTTTGCTCCTGTGCCGTTAATACCGATTTTTGCTCTCTCTCCATTCTCAATGGTGAATTTTCTTCTTTTCATAACTCACATTTGTGCGTGATTTTTTTAAATATTACCATCTCCTTTTTCCTTTCTTACAAGATTCCAAGTCCTCCTATTTCTTCATTTTCTAAATTCCACATCAATCTGAGCCATCTGTCCTTCATTGTGTCACATCTTCTCTTATGGCTTTCCTAGGACCCCATGCTTTTCTTTCATCTTCTTCCCCTGTGGCTATTTTAGAGCCTTGTTACAAATGGAATCTCTGTGCTATCCATCAATTCAAGAAGGTATGACAAATATATCATCAGAACAATAGCTCTTTAATGAATAATGATATAATACTTCATCAAAATATCGCTGATGGCCTTCTGATGATGTATTACATTAATACTTTATCAGGAAGTAGTCCTACAAGAAAGAAGTGGAGATGGAGAGGGTACTTAGACTGAATATACCCAAGGAATACTGGGAAAAAACTATCTTATAAAGACAGGAATTAAACTCTTAGTGTGATCCCCTAGAGAATTTTCCAAGAGAACTCAGATTTCTTTCAGTGATCAAGCACACTATTCCATTCCAACATAACTGCTTTTTGTTACCTTTCTGTTATAAGAATACTATAGAAAGTGTCCAGACAATTTAAAAACATGTAAACTTTCTTTAAGCCAAAAAGGCTAATGTGATCCTTAAATGTATAAACTGGGAATACTGAGTAGGAATAGGGAGGTTATATTATGACTGCGTTTATTCCTGGTGCAACTGTAGCTGGTATACGGTGACCAGTTCTGGTTTCCATGTCTACATTTCAAGAAGAATGTTGAAAAATGAAAGTTGTCAAAGAGAAGAGCCATGAGAATGATTAAAGGAATTGAAAAACATGCCTTATAATAGCAAAAGACTCAGGAAGCTGAATCTGGTGAGTTTATCAAATGGAAAATTAAGGGGTGATTTGATCACAGTCTATAAATACCAAGGAACAAAAAATAGATGATTGGGAAAAAAACTGATAATAGAAGACACTGTAATTTAGCTGGTGTATTACACAATCCAATGGCTGGAAGATGAAACTAGACAAATTCAGGCTAAAAAAAAAAGGGCATACATTTTTAATGGTGAAGCTAATTAACAATGGAATAGCTTACCAAAAATAGTGGTGAGTTCTCCATCACTGGAATTTTTTTAAAATCAAGATTGGATGTTTTTTCTATCATATATGCTCTAATTCAACCACAGCCAATGGACTTGAATCAGGGATTACTTCAATGAAGTCCTATGGCCTGTGATACAAAGGAGGTCAGACTTCATTATCACAATGTTCTTTTATTGGCTTTAAAATCTATCAATCTATGAATTTATAGTGTTGAATCCACATGGCATAAAATCCTGACCTTACCCAAGGCAGGTACTCTAATGCATGTTTCAAAGGTGCTTTATGCTGAAAATCCAGTGCACCTTTCTTGCTACTATAGGTAAAAGAGAAGCCATATAGACATACATTGGGTAAAATTTTCAGAAGTGCCTAAGTAATTTCGGAGCCTCAGTCACACTGAGTCAATGGGACATAGACTACTAATATACTTAAATATTTTAAAATGTTACTAATTGTGTGTGTGTGTGTGTGTGTGTGTGTGTGTGTGTGTGTGTATATATATATATATATATAATTAAATAGTGGTCTTGCTATATTAAATGCCATTCACATGGCATGTTTTATATATGTGTTTCTCATACGTACATTTATTTTATTGCCTGTGTGGACAGGAATCAGCCAGGGAGAGAGAAGGAACAAGAATCTTTAGGAAGTGAGAGAAGTCCTATTTTTATGGGTTGGGATATGTAACCTGTTTAGAAGGAGGCTTTGAGTATTTCAGGACCTATGGGAGGGTTTAGCAGTTGATGATAAGGTTACTGACTTTCAATCCCATCAGAGCAGTGAGGGGTAAGATGGTGGATCATTACCCTTACTATTAATTGTGACAATGGTAAAAAGACTAGAGGTGACATTTTAAAAGGAGTCAATGGAAATTAGGTGCCCAACTTCCATTGAAAGTCAAATCGTGTTTTTCAGTAAATAATTTTTTCAATAATTTCAAAAACAATGTTGATAAAAATTTGTTAAAATATTGTGACAGAAATGGAAAATGGCAAAGTGAAAAAAACATTTTTCAGAAAGTCATTTTTCTGGTTTTTAACTTCTCTATTAAAATAACAAATCAGAGACTCTTCCCAACCACAACTGAACCCGCTTCCCCTCTCTTCCCCCCCCCCACCCCACCAGGGAGAAAAGATGAATCTTGCAGTATTCCATTGGATGTTGTGGATTGAGATTGAAAGTGAGGAGGGAGTGAAAGAGAGGTGGATGTGCCAGAAGGAAGGAATTTTCAACTGAAAGACCTGATTCTGCACTACATTGAAATAAATTCCATTTTAATGAAGCAGAGAATAAGGTCTTACATATTAAAGAGCACTGTCTATAATCAGGATGAAATTTATTACCATCAATGCTGTCTCTAATTTAAAGAAAATAAATATATTATATTAGAGAAGGAAGTCAGAAAAAAACTGGATAAGTCTTTCAGCACCAAGCCTGTATTATAGTTATAGATTGTAGGTGCTAGTGATTGTTCAATAGTTGTAAACGACAGTATTTTTAAAGGACACAATTCAAAAACCTATGTTGAAATTCTGGACCTGTAGAAGTCAATAAGAGTTTTGCTGTTGACTTCAGTGGGACCAGAATATGACCCTCCTCAATCTGTACAGACAGTATTATCTCCAGTAACCACTATATCTTTCTATGCTTGAACTAGTATATACTGTCAACCACAATCTTTGCAAAATAGCTGGTATTGTGTTTTCAACTGTCTAATTTATTTGTATAAAGCGAAAAGAGGTTTGGTTTTGTCAATATTTCATTTTGAAAAACTATTGAGCTCTTTCAAAGAGAGATAGATAAGAAAAAAATCTGTCACATCGCTACAGAAGGAGAAGAATTGATTGAAGTGATAGAAAATGTATTCCTCAAGTCATTTTTACATGAATTTCATACAACTTGTAATATCTATTATTTGATTACCATATTCATTAATTATTCAACAAGTTTATAACCTAGCTAAATATTGGAGGGCAGGGGAGGAGGGACTGTCAAATAATTTATTCAGTGAATTTAACAAAATTAAAATAAATTTTCTGCAAATAGTTTGCTCAGCTGTAAGCATGAAAACTCAGACAGAGGGCATGTTTGCATAAGTGTCCTCCAGCACAGTTGACCATACATTGTTCACCGTTGTATCTTAAATTGCATATATTTCTCTCTACCCCGGACTGCCTTTGCTACCTTTAGCTCCTGTAGTTTTCAAGCTGTGTGTCAACTGTTCCTGACCGACCCACATACCAAACATATATTCCTCTTTCTAGCCTTCCTTTTGCTCCCTCTCCTTCACTCATGGTGACTATATTTCTCCTCTAAAACATTGTGTTTCATGTTCACACAAGTTCCATTCCCACAAAGTATTTAGGCACTTAGTTAACTTTAAGGACAGAAATGGTCCCATTGATTTTGCCAGATCAAAGCCTATTTACCTTAGTTTTCATAGTTCTTAATCTCAGTATATTTTCTTGATGTTTTATTCTGATATACGTTTGGTGCTTGATGTTTTCTTTTCCGTTATTGGTTAGAGAGGTTTTTTTATTATGTGATAAATTATAATGCATTGTTCCCCATCTGCAGTAAGAATGGAAAGGTTTTGCAAGTGTTACCACTATGTTCAATTTTCTACTTGGAATTGTTGGTGCTCTTGAATAATTGAAGTTAGAAATCATTAAGGTTGTAACCTCCATTAAGAAACCATTGTATTTGAAAAAGAACCCTATCATTAATTGCTTCGCCAGCTATTCTTTCTGTGGAGCTGAATATGAAGTCTGAGGCTCTGGCACTCTACCAGACTTCTCTATGGATAATTTCCTCTTAATGATGAACTAGAGCTATTTTCACCTTCTTTGCTTTTATATGCTACACTAGATTCCTTTTTTGTTGTTGTTATTGGGGAGTCATTTATTATAGTTAGTTATAAGTTTGTCAGTTTCCACTGTATATATCTATATGTTTACTCATTAAAATAACACAACAGACTGGCTGATGAACCTGAACATCAAGGCTAGAAATCATTAAAGCATTCATACTGCCTGGGACCTATTCAAGCATTTACACCCAATATTTTAAATATATTCAGAATATTACAGTTAGTTCAAAATGTTGACTGCTGTGTCACATAATGAAACTATAAATGGCATTAAAATATAGAACATGTTCCTGTAAAAAAAAGAGTAAGAGAGCATTTGGGACAATACCCCTTCTTTTAATATTTCAGAAGCAGAAGTGCTCAGTTGAAGGAAGCTGACAATAAGTGGTCAGATAAGGAAGAAGGGGACATTAGATAGTCAGTTAGTGGGCAGGGCAGAAGTAGGAAGGTAGATGCTCAGCACAAATATTGAGACTTTTTCATTCTAATGCCTCCTCAGTCGGATGGAAAAGGGCTAACACCTGTTAAATGTTAAAGATGACTTCTGTGTTCTGAAAATGAATTCACTTTGGTTGTGCTGATATCTCTAATAATTTTGCTTTCCATTCTCACTGGAAGTAGGCTTGTAGAGGTATACATAGATGAGGTTGCATATAAATAATGAAAGACAGAGTTTGCCTCTTTGTCATTGTCTTGTTCCCATTGACTTCATTGGGAACCAGCTCAAACCCAATCAGAAAAAAAGACAGTCACACATAAAACTATATATGCGTATGTAGATTGGGGATTTGTATGCACACGTGTCTGAAGTGGTCCCATCTGCATTGCTTGTACATGTAAAGTACATTGGCATTCCAGCTTCCTGTCTGGAAATAAGTCTCTGGTTCTTGAGAATAATACTAGAGACTTGTAGAAATATCTTTAATGACACGCTATGTGCTGTATTCTGTTAGCTGACAAGAATCCAGCCAATGCAGAGACAGAAGCATCACTCTTCCTTTCTGCCACCAGAAACCTTTCAAATCAAACCACTTGGAATTTAAAAGTTTCAATTTGCTTGGTGGAAAAAGTGAATCTTTACACTGTTTCATCAGGTGAAGGTGGCAGCGCTGATTTCTCTTCCAAGCTCCTGCTTCAGATCCAGTTTAACTGGTGAAGCTGCTGCTACCAAGGAATAAAGGGACAGAAAAGGAAAAGAAAGAGATAGAAGGAAAGAGAAGAAGAAAAGGAACAGCAATCCTTTCTCCTGTCCCCACTTCCTCTCTAGTTCTTTTGGTCTCTTTTATTTTCGGTCTATCCCTCTTCCTCCCTATTCTTATCTTTTTTCTTCCTCTGTCTTCACTCCTTTCCCACCTTTAAAAATGTTAATTTAAAATGTATTATGATGAATTTACTATTTCCCTCATTGTAGAGAGAGGGTGTTCCTTGGTCCAGCATTGCCTTTCCCTGCGTGGTAGAATTCAAGGTTTTCCCTTTTGTCAGCCTGGAATACGACCAACAAAATGTTTGTATTTCTGCAAGCAGACATACTGACTTCATTGTGTGGTGCCCCTCAGGTTCAGTCTGAGAAGAAACCATCAATTCTGTCTTCTTAAAAATATAAATGTTGTACATACAGAAAAACAAAACAATAAATAAAAGTTAATATATACCAACTTACTTCCCTGATCATTACTGTAACCTTCTACAGCTCTCAATTCCCTAGTATAACTGGCACTGATATCAAGCACCATTTATAGGGCAGGGCTAGGGTCAGATTTGTCATAGAATTTAAGGGATAGGTTTTCAAAAGCTAGATTTGAATGGCTAGATTATCTTTCCAACAGACTCATTTTCACTATTTGAGAAAGCAATTTGCACCAAATTAAAAATAAAAATCTTCCATCATCTCTGTGTGTTTGCAAGAATCAATTGAGGGTACAAATTGCACCACCACCTACATGAGACTCAGAGAAGCTGAGGCGTTCCTAAGACAGCCAGGTTCAAGAAATGTTAGTGCTCCACATTCAAGGAAGAAAGCAACTGGACACTAAGGAGACGGAGAGATAAGAAGTCAGGAAGCAGGCCTGGTAGTTTGTAACCACCAGAGGAAAGAGATCACAGCATCATTCTACATGGCTAGAGATAGATGAGGATGGACAGACTGTAGCCACCAGAGAAAAAAGGACCAGGAAGAATTCCACACAGGTAGAAGATTCCTCTCAAGATCCAGCTGGTCCAAGAAAATGGAGAGATGAACAGGACTCACCTGTGGATGGCAGCTAATTGTAAGAAAATCAGGCTTACCCAGAAAGAGTTCCCCAACTGACCAAGAAAGACAAACAATCCTTGTTGGGGGATTTAATATTCAGAAGAATCTGAAAGAACTTTCTGCAAGAAACAGGCAGACAGCAGGATGGTGTACTGCTTTCCAGGCGCCAAGACACAAGATATCACTCTAAGATTGGATAGGCTTTTGAAGTTGACAGGAAAGGATGCATTGGTGATGCTTCTTACTGGCACTAATGGCACTGGATCGTGGGATATCTCATAGATAGTAGATGACTTCAGAGAATTCAGACACGTGCTGAAGAAGAAAAGCGTCCAAGCAATCTTTTCTGAGATCCTTCCTGTATCACGAGCAAAGGAAGATAGAAGGCAAAAAATTCTGGGAGTTAACTGCTGGCTAGGTAAATGGTATAAAGTGGAGGGTTTGGGTTTTGTGGAGAGTGGTTCTACTTTCTGAGGGGAGAGAAGGCTGTATAGGTTGGCTGGCCTCCACTTCAGTAGAAAGGAGACTGATCTTCTCCAGGACAGGCTGGCAAGAATGATCAGGAGGATATTAAACTAATAACAAAAGAGGAGGGTAAACAGCAGGAGATTTGAGCACTGAGTTTGCATAAAATTGAGAATTTGAGAACAAAATTAATCAAGGAACCAAACAATATGAAGAGAAGAAATTATTGTATTGGCTGCACACCAATGCTAGGAGCCTACATCACAAACAAAGAATTGGAATTGTTCTTTTATGAGCATAAATTTGATCCAGTTGGTATTACTCAAACCTGGTGGGAGGATTCCCATGATTGTTAAAAAAAATCAAAGGTTATAACCTATTTAGGAAGGATCAAATGGGCAAAACGAGAGGAGGAGTGGTACTCTATGTCAAAAATGGCATTACTGTTTCTGAGTCACTGATAACTCAGAAGAAAATGATCTTGAATGACTATGGATCAATGTCCTAACAGAAAAAGCACAAGATGGGTATTAGTAGGTGTCTGCTACAGATCACCAAATCAGACTAGGGACCAGGAGGACACAAAAATTGGGGAAGTGGTAAATAATGAAGAGGATAGGTCACTAATACAGCGCAATTTGGACCACTTGGTAATTTGGGCACAAACAGTATTTGTTTCAATATGGCTAAATGTAAATGTATATCTCTAAGAACAAATAATGTAGGCCATTCTCACATTATGGGGAACTCTATACTGGGAAGTGGTGACTGAAAAAGGATTGGGGGAGGGTCATGATAGATAATTAGCTGAACATGAGCTCCCAGTTATAACACTTTGCCCAAAAAAGCTAATGTGATCCTTGGATGTATAAAGAGCAGAATCCCAAGTAGGAATAGAGAGATTATTTTTCTTCTGTATTTGGCACTAGTGAAACCCCTGCTGGAATACTTTGTCCAGTTCTGGTGCCCACAATTCAAAAAGGATGTTGATAAATTGGAGAAGGTTCAGAGACAAGCAAAGAGAACAATTAAAGGATTAGAAAACATGCCTTATAGTGACTGAACTCCTTGAGTCTATCTATTTAGTTTAACAAAGAGAAGATCAAAGGGTGATTTGATTATAGTCTATAAGTCCCTATATGTGGAACAAATATTTAGTAAGGGGCTTCTCAATCTAGCAGAGAAAGGTATAGCCCAATGCCTGGATTGAAGGTAGACAAATTCAAACTGGAAATAAGACATACATTTTTAACTGTGAAAGTAATGAACCATTGGAACAACTTACTAAAGGTCATGGTGGAGTCTCCATCACTGACAATTTTTAAATCAAGATGGGACATTTTTCTAAAATATATGTTTTGTGAATTATTTTGGGGAAGTTCTATGATCTGTGTTATATGAGAGGTCAAACTAGATGATCACTATGGTCCCTTTTTGCTTTGGAACCTGTGAATGACATGCCCCCATAGTTATCTAGGTACAGAAGCAATTAGTCTGATTTGTAGTCACATTTGAATTGCAGGTGCAAATTACATCCTCAGTTGAATTGTGGAAACAAAATGCGGAATTATGCAGATTGCTCCCTCAAATGGGTCAGCTGGGCCTTTTGAAAATCCGACCCTAGAGGCACAATTTCCTTTTAAAAGATTAAGCAAACTGAAACTTTTCTAACCTAAGGACACATTATCTTCTTTTTTCATTCAAAGGGTTTTTTTTTAAATCTCTCCCGTCTAGATGTCCGATAGTATATATTTATGCTGATGAAGCTGGCTGAAGAGATCATGATGAACAATGGCGACAGGAAATGCAGAAAAAGATGATCATAATGCCAAAATTCCACAGGAATATAACATTATAGTATTCTGGAAAAATTGGTATCATTAGCATGCACAAAAGTGTAAGGGATGGTCAACAGTGGGGATTGTTGCCCCAAATACTAGCCTCCTTGCTCTACTGGATAGAACTCTAATGGATCAGTACAGCTGATTAAACATGTTGCATATTAGTATGAAATTTGATTTAAGGCTATTGTAGGTAGAAACAACAGGGTTCCCACATTGGCAGATTCTCCAAAGAAGGGGAGAGGAAGAAAGAATTCAAACATGGTTTCGAAACCATACATCTGCAGAAAACACTGCTAGGTGCCTGTAGAAAAAGTACAAAGAGATTATTTTTCATACCTAGGACAGTAGGACAGCTTGACAAATGAAGGGACACAGTCTCATTGGGTTACAAGTCCTCCTTCCCAGTGCTACGAACTGGGGGAGACTCAAAGTGAAAAGTAAAGACTGGAGTCTGACAGGTTATTGTTGCAACCTTTAATCTTTGTAACCTAGTTTTTTATGACACTTAATACCTCAGCTTCCTGCAGAGTAACATCTCTATGAGCATAAAAGGTAATGATTTTACCTACTTATTTCCCTTTTTCTTAAATATTCCACACCTTCTCTAACCCCCCAGCTATATAATGGATGTGTCTGTTAACATTAGCTGGCTATCTGTCTTGGCAGATGTGTAAGACAACACTGAGTCATGAGGCAGAGTCCATTGACCCAGCAGAGCCAACATCACAAAAAAGTACATGGAAAGAACTCTACAATCCTTTCTCTAAAAGGTATCGCATTGTCAGAGTCCATATGCTGTCATAGAGGATGCCCTCCTCCCTTGGGGACATGGAGGTATGGCAATTTACTGTTACAAGAACCAGTCATATGACATGTTAGAAGCTTACGCACACATTTTTCTGACATATTTTCCATTACTGTACATCAAGCACGTCCACTAGGATTTCTGCTCTCACATGTTGGTCATTCAGAAAAGCAATCGTCTCCTAATCTAGAAATATGAATTTTTGCCATAGTTTATGCTCAGATTAGAATCACTGTGTCTGAGTTATTTTGTGATCTCAGAGTCAGTGTGCTGAAGTAATCATGGAGTTTTGTAACCATTTAGCACTGATTCCATATTCATTGCACATCTCTGTGCAGTCAGAGCACTTCTGCTGTTTCCTAATCAAAGACATTTAGCCACTTTATAGGGAGATCAATCACAGGAAATAATATGCTATTACAAGTATCAGAGGGGTAGCCGTGTTAGTCTGAATCTGTAAAAAGCAACAGAGGGTCCTGTGGCACCTTTGAGACTAACAGAAGTACTGGGCGCATAAGCTTTCGTGGGTCAGAACCTCACTTCTTCAGATGCAAGTAATGGAAATCTCCAGAGGCAGGTATATATCAGTGTGGAGATAACGAGGTTAGTTCAATCAGGGAGGGTGAGGTGCTCTGCTAGCAGTTGAGGTGTGAACACCAAGGGAGGAGAAACTGTTTCTGTAGTTGGATAGCCATTCACAGTCTTTGTTTAATCCTGATCTGATGGTGTCAAATTTGCAGATGAACTGAAGCTCAGCAGTTTCTCTTTGGAGTCTGGTCCTGAAGTTTTTTTGCTGTAAGATGGCTACCTTAACATCTTCTATTGTGTGGCCAGGGAGGTTGAAGTGTTCTCCTACAGGTTTTTGTATATTGCCATTCCTGATATCTGACTTGTGTCCATTTATCCTCTTGCGTAGTGACTGTCCAGTTTGGCCAATGTACATAGCAGAGGGGCATTGCTGGCATATGATGGCATATATAACATTGGTGGACGTGCAGGTGAATGAGCCGGTGATGTTGTAGCTGATCTGGTTAGGTCCAGTGATGGTGTTGCTGGTGTAGATATGTGGGCAGAGTTGGCATCGAGGTTTGTTGCATGGGTTGGTTCCTGAGTTAGAGTTGTTATGGTGCGATGCATGGTTGCTGGTGAGAATATGCTTAAGGTTGGCAGGTAGTCTGAGGTTCTGACCCACGAAAGCTTATGCTCCCAGTACTTCTGTTAGTCTCAAAGGTGCCACAGGACCCTCTGTTGCTTTTTACAGATTCAGACTAACACGGCTACCCCTCTGATACTTGACACCATGCAAGGCACTGCATTTAGCCGTATGGAATGGAAATCTATCAACCTCATGAAGAAACTTGCACAAATACAGACAGATATCATCTTCCTTTCCAAATGCAAACGGACATCATACCAAATGGACTGAAGGTGAAAAATCCATTGCTATCCACATACTGCACAGACCACAGTGAGAGATTATGCCATACATTATCAAAGAAACTGAGGAACCACCTGATCAGCATCCTATACAGCAAACAGAAAAACATCAAGAAAGAGCTCTCCAACCTGGAGACTTTCATAAATAACCAACCCTCCACACAAATGGACTTTACTAAAATAAGACAGGAGATCTACATTACACACCTCACCTCTCTACAAAGGAAAAAGGACCGTAAGCTGTCTAAAATCCTACCTGCCACATGGGGCCACAACAGGGGTACCCCGAACTCACCCAGCAATATCATCAATTTATCCAGCTACACACTCAACCCAACAGAAGAGTCTGTCCTATCTCGTGGACTCTCCTTTTGCCCCAGCACCCCCACGAACATGATACAGTTCTGTGGTGATCTGGAAGCCTACTTTCGCCGCCTCCGACTCAAAGAATACTTTCATGATAACACTGAACAGCGCACTGATACACAGATACCCTCCCACCAACAACACAGGAAGAAGAACTCCACATGGACTCCTCCTGAGGGTCGAAATGACAGTCTGGACCTATACATAGAATGCTTCCGCCGACGTGCACAGGCAGAAATTGTGGAAAAACAACATCGCTTGCCTCATAACCTAAGTCGTGCAGAACGCAATGCCATCCACAGCCTCAGAAACCACCTTGACATTATCATCAAAGAGGCTGATAAAGGAGGTGCTGTTGTCATCATGAACAGGTCTGACTACCAGAAGGAGGCTGCCAGACAACTCTCCAATACCAAATTCTACAGGCCGCTTTCCTCAGATCCCACTGAGGAATACACTAAGAAACTGCACCATCTACTCAGGACACTCCCTACACTAACACAGGAACAAATCAACATACCCTTAGAGCCCCGACCGGGGTTATTCTATCTACTACCTAAGATCCACAAACCTGGAAATCCTGGACGCCCCATCATCTTGGGCATTGGCACTCT
This sequence comes from Malaclemys terrapin pileata, assembly GCF_027887155.1. Lineage (NCBI taxonomy): Eukaryota > Metazoa > Chordata > Testudines > Emydidae > Malaclemys > Malaclemys terrapin. The sequence goes on from NC_071512.1 coordinate 71,705,911, forward strand.
CACTGAAGGACTGTCTGGATATGTGGACTCCCTACTCAGACCCTACGCCACCAGCACTCCCAGCTATCTCCGTGACACCACAGATTTCCTGAGAAAATTACAATGCATTGGTGACCTCCCAGAAAACACCATCCTAGCCACCATGGATGTAGAGGTTCTCTACACAAACATCCCACATACAGATGGAATACAAGCTGTCAGGAACAGTATCCCTGATGATGACACAGCACAACTTATTGCTGAGCTCTGTGACTTTATCCTCACACACAATTATTTCAAATTTGGTGACAATATGTACCTCCAGACCAGTGGCACTGCTATGGGCACCCGCATGGCCCCACAATATGCCAACATTTTTATGGCTGACCTGGAACAACGCTTCCTCAGCTCTCGTCCACTCATGCCCCTTCTCTACCTATGCTATATTGATGACATCTTCATCATCTGGACCCATGGGAAGGAGGCCCTGGAAGAATTCCACCATGCTTTCAACAGCTTCCACCCCACCATCAACCTCAGCCTGGACCAATCTACACGGGAGGTCCACTTCCTGGACACCACCGTACAAATAAGCGATGGCCACATTAACACCACCCTATACCGAAAACCCACCGACCGCTACGCCTACCTTCATGCCTCCAGCTTCCACCCCGGTCACACCACACGATCCATCGTCTACAGCCAAGCACTGAGGTACAATCGCATCTGCTCCAACCCCTCAGACAGAGGCCAACACCTACAAGATCTTCACCAAGCATTCTCAAAACTACGATACCCACACAAGGAAATAAAGAAACAAATCAACAGAGCCAGACGTGTACCCAGAAGACTCCTGCTACAAGACAGGCCCAGAAGAGAAACCAACAGAACTCCACTGGCCATCACCTACAGTCCTCAGCTTAAACCTCTCCAACGCATCATCAGTGATCTACAACCCATCCTGGACAACGATCCCTCACTTTCACAGACCTTGGGAGGCAGGCCAGTCCTCGCCCATGGACAACCTGCCAACCTTAAGCATATTCTCACCAGCAACCACGCATCGCACCATAACAACTCTAACTCAGGAACCAACCCATGCAACAAACCTCGATGCCAACTCTGCCCACATATCTACACCAGCAACACCATCACTGGACCTAACCAGATCAGCTACAACATCACCGGCTCATTCACCTGCACGTCCACCAATGTTATATATGCCATCATATGCCAGCAATGCTCCTCTGCTATGTACATTGGCCAAACTGGACAGTCACTACGCAAGAGGATAAATGGACACAAGTCAGATATCAGGAATGGCAATATACAAAAACCTGTAGGAGAGCACTTCAACCTCCCTGGCCACACAATAGCAGATGTTAAGGTAGCCATCTTACAGCAAAAAAACTTCAGGACCAGACTCCAAAGAGAAACTGCTGAGCTTCAGTTCATCTGCAAATTTGACACCATCAGATCAGGATTAAACAAAGACTGTGAATGGCTATCCAACTACAGAAACAGTTTCTCCTCCCTTGGTGTTCACACCTCAACTGCTAGCAGAGCACCTCACCCTCCCTGATTGAACTAACCTCGTTATCTCCACACTGATATATACCTGCCTCTGGAGATTTCCATTACTTGCATCTGAAGAAGTGAGGTTCTGACCCACGAAAGCTTATGCTCCCAGTACTTCTGTTAGTCTCAAGGGTGCCACAGGACCCTCTGTTGCTTTATGCTATTACAGTCAATGACTGTTTATACAGCATTGTTGATAAAACCAGTGGGCCAGACTTTCTTCAACTGTAAGATATTTTTTGGTATTTTCTGCTAATGTGATTATGGTCAATCAGTATTGAGTCTCTAACATTTTACAGAAGAGCTGAATCAACTGTATATGTTTAGTATCAGAGGGGTAGCCGTGTTAGTCTGGATCTGTAAAAAGTGACAGAGTCCTGTGGCACCTTATAGATGCATGTGATGAAGTGGGTATTCACCCAGGAAAGCTTATGCTCCAATATGTCTGTTAGTCTATAAGGTGCCACAGGATTCTTTGTTGCTGTATATGTTTAGTCAACTTACAGAAATCAACTGTAGAAAACATATACAGCATATATATTACATACATAGAAGTAATAATATTTAGTACTTATATGCTATGGATTTTATATAGCCCTATTACTTTGGTATCTAAGGCCCCAAACCAATGCTCATTGAAATCAATGGAGATACTCCAAATAACTTAGATAGGCTTTGGAGTAGGCTAGCCAGAACTAAAGACTCCAAAAGCTTGGCACTGAAAGGTGTTTTCCTCTCTCCAGTCTTCTGACACAGAGAAGGGTCATTTGATGTGTATGCCTATCTGAGTGTGTGCCCATTTGTTTAAGAGCTGGGAAAGACTTTATCAAAAACCTTGGTGTATGTTACACCATGCTGCAACCCATTAACCTCCTGCACATAATACACTGCAAAATAAACATCCAATCCAGATATGCAGAAGTCAAATGGTTCTGCAGATACCTTTCCTCAGTGACAGCAAATGCTACCTACAACTCTGCTTGCCCCACAGCAGCACTGGCCAGCCCCATTTCATTTTGAAGTAAAATTCAAAACAGCAAGAAAATGTAAATCAAGGGCTGCTGAAAAAAAATCTGGAGTAGAAATACCATGAAGGGCTTGACTTACACTCCCCACTGAGTAAGGATGATTGAGCTATACGTAGAATTTATATAAACACTAAAACACACCATTAAGGGCTTATATTTAAGAGAGGTTTGAGTATGAAACCTTAATTATCAAGGTGACTCCTTTAGAGCAACATGGAAGCACTGAAGGATGCAGTAACCCATCATCTATTTTTTTTATTCAAGCCAATATCCTAACACACAAGGGTGCACCGTTTAATATATTTGAATCCACCTCTATATCTATTGCCTGAACACTGGATTTGGGATCAGTTAAGAAAGAGAGATGTGGAATAAATGTTATATAAATTCCCTATAGCAACATGAGTGGAAATAGGGAATTTTATTCAGACCAGTAAATGTTGTATGTCATTACCATCTGGCTTGCTAGTACTTGTACTCCTAATTAAATTAATATTGAATACTGAAAAGTTATGTCCCACAGTACATCAGAGCATTGCAGGTTATAGTACCAAACTCGTTTGCCCTCTATAATTATAAAATCACTTATTTGCCTTCACTTGTTTTTTACATTGACATTATACAACTGAGCTGTGTAAAATGGAACTCTTGCAGTGAATCAGAACTAAGTACTGCTCCTTTGCATTGCCCAAATATACTGAAAGAAACTCATTTGGAAATTTCCATTTGTATCTTAAATGCTACTACCTTATAGAAAGCACTCTGAGTATTAGTTAGGAGACACTATTAGAATATTGTCAAGTATGCTCTTAGTTTAATAACAGTGTGTCATAAACATACGTTTAATGTAAAAACACTAACAGTACAATTACAGAAGTATTATTTTTATTAAACACATTTCATGCATAAATAAAGGGATCATATCTCAGCTTTGTAAAGTATCTTCCATAAGAGTATCACAAATTGCTTCTGAATAGTATTTTTTATAAATATCACATGCCCCTCAGGTTATCTGTTTGATGTTATCCTGCCTGAATGCTGGGAGTTAAATCAAAGGAGGCTGTTAAGGGAGAAACCAACAGGAAACAAAACAATGGCAAAGACAGCCCAGGTACCCAGTGTCAAAAGAGTTAAGATAACAATGACTGAGCCATCGATTGGGAAGAAGCTACCCCTGGCACTCCATCCAGGCTGCCATAGTTTATTTTCCCTAAGGCTGGCAGCCTAGGTTCAAAGGGAATTTTATACTTTAAAACACTGGCTTTGGGAGAAGGGCAGCCAGGCCAGTCACCTGAGGGGGTGTATTCAAAGAAGGGTCTAAGCAGCAGCTTGCCCTGTAACCATGACAGCTTCCCAGCCAACAACAGCCTACACAAGTAAAGACAGAATGAGAACTAAGCCTGTTTGCCAGAAGCTGGGAAGGGGCGGCAGGGGCTGGATCACTTGACGATTACCTGTTCTGTTCTGCTCAGAAGACAGGATACTGGGCTGGATGGACCTTTGGTCTGACCCAGAATGGCCGTTATGTTCTAAGCATTGGTTAAAATGTATCGTGCCAACAGCCTGTTTAGATTTAGCAGGGCAAGTATGAAAAAAGGCTCATAGATCAAATTTTCAAGATAATGACAGCATAGGAAAAGTAGATGGTTCAGGTAGTAGGATTTTATTGTTTTACTGTAGGAATGCATAGCTCCCGAATCGCCAGCCCACGGGTGCGGCAAACTGCTCCCATGGTAACGAGGCAGGAGTGACCTTCAATCCAGCGTTTGTGTTTGGGAAACTTATTTGGCTGATTTGATTGTACCCTCGCAGCTGGTGTTCACGCGCTCAAGAGATGGGTTCGTTATCTTATGTGCATGTATACTGCCTGGCTTTTCTATGCGCAGGAATGTAACCACTAAGAAGTGTTGTAAACAAAGCAAGGAGAGAAATAAAAACCCCAGGAAAAGTTTTCCAGGAGGCTTTTTGCTTGAGGCTTTTAAAGCTCTCTGGCTACCAACAAACCTGGCGTTCTGTTTCCTTTCCTCCATCGTCACCACATTTTACATTAAAAAGAGAATGAGAAGATTGGCACAGTGAGTATAAATAGAAGTAATATGGTAAACCTATAAGAGAGAAGATTTAGGTTGAGTAGCTGTTGACTAAAGAAGAAGGGTGGTTTAGTGGATACCACCTTCCAGATACTTAGGAGACCTAGGTTCAATTTCCTGCTCTGTCAGAGTCTTTCTGTGTGACCTTGGGCAAGTCACTTAGTCTGTCTTTGCCTCAGTTCCCATGTGTAAAGTGGTGATGATAGGAGTGTAGGCATAAAGATTTTGTCAGTAAGTCGATTTTCAAAAGTTATCAGCACCCACAACTGATTCCCGATTTTGTCTAGCCTCTGTTTGCCAGAAGCTGGGAATGGGCAACAGGGGATGGATCACTTGATGATTACCTGGTTCTATTCATTCCCTGAAGCACCTGGCTTTGGCCACTATCGGACGATAGGATACTGAGCTAGATGGAGCGTTGGTCTGGCCCAGTGTGGCCATTCTTATGTTCAAAATAGTTCTGTTCTGATTGTGTCTAGCTTTTCAAAAGTGCTCAGCAGCCAGCTGTTCTCAATGACTGGGTGTTGAACACTTTTGAAAATCTGGTCCAGAATGCAGAAAGGATCTAACATCATTACTGAGAGATCAGGCAGGCGGCATAAAGGGAAGCTCTCTGGTATTCATGAATCCAAGGGAACAAGCTGTAGAAAAGTAAAAGGTGAAGTCAGAGAGCTAGGGAAGGGTTGGAGCAAGTCAAGGGAAGAACTTTAAGAGTCACCATGGTGGATTGGGGTTAACCTGTCTCCATCCTGGATGACCGGGCAACAAAATGACAGATGACATTCAATGTTGATGAATGCAAAGTAATGCAGTTGGAAAACATAATCCTAACTATACATACAAAATGATGAGGTCTAAATTAGCTTTTACTACTCAAGAAAGATCTTGGAGTCATTGTGAATAGTTCTTTGAAAACATCTGCTCAATATGCAGTGGCAATCAGAATGTTAGGAATCATTAAGAGAGTGATAGATAAAAAAACAAACATTATTTATCATAATGCCACTATATAAATCCATGGTATGCCCACAACTTGAATACTGCATGCAGTTCTGGTTGCTCTGTCTCAAAAAATATATGTTAGAATTGGAAAAGATGCAGAGAAAGGCAACAAAAATAATAGGGGTATGGAAGAAATTAAAAAGACTGGGACTGTTCAGCTTAGAAGAGACAACTAAGGGAGGATAGGATAGAGGTCTATAAAATCAGGAACAGTGTGGAGAAAAGGTGTTTTTATGCCTTCACTAACACAAGAACCATGGGATACCCAGTGAAACTAATAGGCAGCTGGTGTAAAATCAACAAAATGAAGTACTTCTTCACACAACACACAATCAACCTGTGGAACTCGTTGCCATGATGTCGTGAAGGCCAAAAATATAACTTGGTTATAAAAAAAATTAAAGAAATTCCTGAAGAATAGGTCCATCAATGGCTATTAGCCAAGATGATATGAGGTGCAACCCCATGCTCTGAGTGTCCCTAAGCCTCTGATTGCCAGATGCATCATGCAATAATTGCCCTGTTCTGTTTATTCCCTCTAAAGCATCTAGCAGCAGCCACTGTTGGAAGACAGAATACTGGGCTATATGGACCACTGGTCTGACCCAGTGTGGCCATTCTTATGTTCTTATTATCAATTTGTACTAGCAAACATCACAAAGTATTATACCAGGGGTTGGCAACATTCGGCACGCAGCTCGCCAGGGTAAGCACCCTGGCGGGCTGGGCCAGTTTTATTTACCTGCTGACGCGGCAGGTTCGGCCGATCGTGGCCCCCACTGGCCGCGGTTCGCCATCACGGGCCAATGAGGGCGGCGAGAAGCGGCGCGGGAGAGCGATGTGCTGGCCACAGCTTCTCGCCGCCCCCATTGGCCCGGGACGGCGAACCGCGGCCAGTGGGGGCCGCAATCGGCCGAACCTGCTGCGTCAGCAGGTAAATAAAACTGGCCCGGCCCGCTACGATGCTTACCCTGGCGAGCCGCGTGCCGAACGTTGCCAACCCCTGTATTATACAATACAGAAGAAAAACAAAAGTAAAAATGAAGACAGAACAATGAGTTTAAAGAGCACATGAAGTATAAGTAGTTTGCAAGCATAAAAGTTGCAAAAGTTTGACCTAAAAATTGTCCTTGATTATTAGGCCTTCAGAATTATACTCAAAAACCTCTGGCTAAAGGGCTGATACAGTGATCACACAGTCATTTAACTATTGTACAGAAGGGGAACCTCAAGTAGCCTCTAATTAGATGACCTAAGAGAATGAGTAGGATATCAAGTAATATATGTCAAACTAAAAATGTCCAATTAAAATTTTTAAAGTCAATATTGTATTGAATGTATTCAGCCAGACCTATCTAACTAGCCTAATTATTCTCTTTGCAAAGAGGTGATTGAAAAGAATACATGTACTGGATAACAACAGATATGTTTGCATACTAGCTATGAACTATATATCTACTAAAACAACAAGGAGTCTGGTTACACCTTAAAGACTAACAGATTTATTTGGGCATAAGCTTTCGTGGGTAAAAACCTCACTTCTTCGGATGCATAGAGTGAAAGTTACAGATGCAGGCATTATATACTGACCATGCCTGCATCTGTAACTTTCACTCTATGCATCCGAAGAAGTGAGGTTTTTACCCATGAAAGCTTATGCCCAAATAAATCTGTTAGTCTTTAAGGTGCCACCAGACTCCTTGTTGTTTTTGTACATACAGACTAACACGGCTACACCCTGATATATATCTACTGAATAATACGGCCTACTAAAAGAAGTAGCTAAGAGCTTTCCCTTTAACATTTGATCAGGCTGATAGTGGACAGTACCTGATTCAAGTGCATAATATTATAAAGCATATTCTATCTGGCCTTATCACATTGATTATGGATGATTTTCCCTTATATTTCAACTGATCTCTTCAATGGATTGTGTTTCAAGTTGATTGCCTGGATTTACCTTTCTAATTGGCAGTAAGTAACCTATTGGAGACTGAACAATAGAATCAGAGTTTTAATCGGTCAGTCAGAATTGCCTCCCTCAGTATCAGGGCACTTTGTGAAATAGATTTATTCTTAAAGTTCCTTATGTAGAAGACCAAGAAGTATCATGATTCTATGTCCAGACAGTCAGGAGATGGGATATGGTTTAGCTTTGTATCATTTTATGTGCTCTAGTTATATATAACTAGGTCAACCAGAAGTAATGTCCTTGATGCAGGAATTACTGGGTGAAATTCTAAGGCCTGTATTATGTAAAAAATCAGACTAGAAAATTCCAGTGGTATCTTATGTCTTTAAAATATATGAATCTATATATAAACTGGGGGCGGGGAAGGGTTAACAGGTTTCCGAATCTTCAGTCAGTTCAGATAGGTCTATCCTATGTATTACCGGTAGTAAAGAAACTTTCTTCCTTCCACCTGAAAACTATTTTTATGTAGGATCTGATCCTGCATTTCTTACATACCCCAGAACTTCAGTTATCTTCTACAGCAGTGTTTCTCAAACTTGTTCTGCCACTTGTGTAGGAAAAGCACCTGGCGGGCTGGGCTGGTTTGTTTACCTGCCACGTCCGCAGGTCCGGCCAATCGTGGCTCCCACTGACCGCGGTTCGCTGCTCCAGGCCAAAGGGAGCTGCTGGAAGCTGCTGGAAGCGGCGGCCAGCACATCCGTCAGCCCGCGCCGCTTCCCGCAGCTTCCATTGGCCTGGAGCAGCGAACCACGGCCAGTGAGAGCCGCGATCGGCCGGACCTGTGGACGTGGCAGGTAAACAAACCGACCCAGCCCACCAGTGGCTTTCCCTACACAAGCGGTGTCCCAAGTTTGGGAAACACTGTTCTACAGGATTCTTGTGGTGTGCAAGAAATACAGGATTGGAAACTGAAGAGACTCTCATAAACTATCATCTTATAAACTTTTTGAATCTGCCTGTAGAGGGGGTGAATGGCTCATGAGTAGAGCAGGTGAAAAAACAGGATGAACATTTTGTGATTTTTAAATGTCTTTTTTTCCAGCAAAATTTGAAATTGCAAAGAAAATTTTAATTAAGAAATCAAACTTCAGAAAATTTCAACCAGCTCTACTCATGAGATTACTAGTGAGTTATATAGTTAGGTGGGCAAATCTTAAGACGTGCAAGTTTTTACAAATACTATGAAATATTTCAGGGAGGGGTTAGTGTTTGCAAAGCTGATTCAAGTTGACTATTTATTGTTTTACCATGACAATTAATATAGTTAATTAATGACCTTTTACTTTCAACGATGCTTCAGTAGTTTTAACAATTTTTTCCACATAAATGTGGTAGAGATTTGAAATATCCTTGCAAAATCAGGCTGTCACAAGAGTGTTTCCTGGACATAACACAGTATTTAGGTCATATACTTTGCTGTTGTAAATCCAAGTGGCTGCACTGAGGTCAATAGAGTTACACCAACTGAAACTGTTGCCCTTTGTTTCCTACATTACACAATTTCTCTGTTCCATTTTCTGCTCTTTGGGTTCAGTCTCTCTATATTTGTTTTCTGTATTGTGCTAGTTCTCAATTATTTTAATTTGGATTCTGTGTCTTCTTGCTTCCTTTTTTCACAGTTTCTGATGAGAGACATGACCTCAATATCATTCAAATTTTAGTCAACCCAGAGATGTTTGAAAGTGGCAAAACAAATTCTCCCATCCCTAATATGAAGTCTTTTCTCACTATTGGAGATCAAATCTGGCCAAACTTGGTAATAACGGTCTTAAGTGAAGTGAATTGACAGACTCAGTCTACTGGTATGTACATCACACAAAAAAATAAAACAAAAATCACCTTAACTGTAATTAGCTCTTATTGGCCACCTTGTTGGCTCTCTCAGCAGAGATGCCAAGGACTGACGGGGCAAGGATAAATTATCTTTTCAAAATAGGATGAGGTGATGTTTGGAGGCTCATAATGCATAGCTGGGTCTGAGGACACGTTGAAGACTTCAGCCTCTACAGCTAGCCATACAGCTCTTTAACATGTGGAAATTCATTTTAAAGTATCACTCTGCCTTTATATTAAACTATCTTTCAAGTGTTCTATTTTGGCAGCTGATTATCTTTTATCTCTACTGCTAAGCTTTCCCTTTTCATTGACAGACTCCCTTTCTCTCCTTTCATGTGAAAAGGCTGACCTACCATCTTTCTTTCTTGCTCTCAAATGAGAAGCAGCTTGTGCTATATTTAACCACATATCAAAAGGGCTTCCTTGAAATGGATTTTGAAGAAGTCATTCTATCATGTTCATGTTGTAAAATCTCTGTATGTTACTATATTAGAGCCTTTTACGTTGAACTGCACTTTTAATGCTAAAATGCTATTTTATCTTCAGTAACGTGCAGTACAGGTGCTCAAAATTCTAATGGGTATTGTCATATTTTTAACATAAAAGTATTCAAAATCTTGCTTGACTGCTCCTTCCATTTTCACTATTCTAGATATTCCATCCAAGAACCTATATGTTTTCTTAGAGCAAATATATTTTATACAAAGATGTATAGAACCAGACATTGTAACAATATAAGATTTTGTATACTGGGGAAACCAAGTTTACTTTCTGCTTCGACAAAGGCTGCTTCATGTGAAACTCATGTGATGCTAAATCACAATGTATTCTCCAAATCTCACATGCATCTTAATACACACATCATGAACTTTCATGCCCTGTTATTTATCATGTATGAAACAAAAAACATCTGTTAGATTGTCCCTAGGAATGTTAGTAAGGTACCTTTCATGCTGTGTAAACACTTGAGAATTAATATTGTGAAGCTCTCAAATGTCCTTTTAATCAGTGATCAATTTTTATGAGCCTCATTCTCTCTTTCATGATTAAACATGAAGATTAGAAACAGATAGTTTATTAAAACTTTACAGCATAGCCACTCTTTGTTATAATGTTAACCAAAAGGTATTCAGAAAAAAAGATTTACAGTAATGTGTGCTTACCAAGAGGCCAACATGAGTTTTATGTAGAAGATTTAAAATGTGAAACCAGGATGCCTTACTAGAAGATGGATAATTATGTCCCAGTTCACCTTGCATATGAATATGAAACTGCTTCCTGTTCCTAAATACTACTTCTTTATGTAAGATAGCTACAGTGCAAAAATGAGTTCAGCTAATCAATGGCAGAATTACTGAACTCTATAAATGATGACATTGTCTTTCTACTATCAGCGAGGCTAATACATTTGAATGGGTTGAAGCTTTACTCTCAGGAACTAAGGCACCTGGCCATTAAATGTTGACTCATCTGCGTGACATTCCCTGTTACCCTTTTGAAGTACCCTGTGGCTACTATGAAAAGGGCACAGAACATTTTCTGTAGAACAAAAATGGAATGACTTTCCTTGCTTACTACTCAGTCTAGACAGTAGCCCACAATAAGCTGCTTATCTGCCACCTCTAATTCATGCACCACGGCTCAGTGTACCCTCTTCCTTTGTCATTCTTCTGCTTTGCAAAAGTAGGAAAGAAGCTAAGGCAAATAATGACATAAAGATGATAAAATATCTGTCCTTTTAGTCTGGTCTGATGCCTGTCTGGCAGCAGTTCTGTATTAGTGCCAGTTTCTGTTTGTTGATTGAATGCTCACTCTGTCCCTGTCCATGTCTGTCTCCCATCCTGTCAGAGTGTATTCTCATCTTTTATCTAACCCTCACCATTGGAAGTTCAGTGTGATTTCAAAATCCTAGCTGATAAACAATTTCTCAGTTTCCTTTTGCAACCTAATATTTTTGTCCTAAAGCTATTATTAAATTTATATTGATTGTGAGCAGTTCAGATAATGATATTATTCAGTTTGCTATCTGAACATGATAAGTATGAGCTTTATGCAAATTTTTTCATTAATTCATACTGTGTTATATCAATTCACTGCATCTTAGGAAGGAAAATATATTAAATACATAAATAAATAAATATAACAATTAACCCTTTGTCTGATGCCCATGAAGTTATTGAATAGTGCTTTGAAAAAATCTTTTACCTTATTATGCCAGATTACAGTAATTAAAATGAGAAATAAACTCTGTGAAGTCACAAAAAGCAAAGTCGGCTACATTTTTCCATAACTGTTTTTTTCTGTTGAAGTCCTGAAGATCACACCATTTTCTGACATTTCACCCTCTAACCCTTGAAGCTCCACAATCCAGCTACCATTTTTATAACCATTCAGAGTCAGAAGTGAACCACTATCGTGATACCCAGGATGGTGCTAGGCTCTCCCCTTGGATATGCCTTTACAACAGTATTTTTGGCCTAACAAGATCATGTACTGTGACTTACAGACATACTCAAGTCTCCTGAATGTATAAAACACAACTGTTAGGGGGTAGGCTAGACCAAATGTTCTTTATTTTCTTCCATATGTAGACATTGATCTGGATGCTTAGGTATGTAGTATAATGTATAGTAAAGAATTCAGCATACTTGGTTGAAGTTTATGATGTGACTCCTGATTTATATTGGCATAAGGCAAAGCAGAACCTGGCCTGGTGTCTGGCCATATATCCTATCTGTAACATAAACAAGCCCTTATCTACGTGTCAAGCAGCTTGAAAGGTGCATGAAAGTATACAAGGCAGAATGCCTCCTGTGCACAGGTTTTAATAAAAGGAACATGTTGAAGTACTTTTTTGCAACTAGCATGTTCAAATCTGAGCTATGCACTTAATGAAAGTCAGAATAGGTGGCCCTATTAAGCAGTAGAGGGGATTATTACATGCTTTGTGAAGGCTGAAAGATGCAAGAGCCCCTTCGTACTTATTGTTTCATCTAAAAGATTCAGAAGACTTGCCTTTATGGTTAGGTTATCCCAGCATTAGTTAACAAATAAATAAACGAAATGCGGCCCCTAAAGGGAGAAAGAAGCATGACCTGTTTTCACTCAAATGAAAATTCTAAATCATTCCTACTGGGGATGATTTAGGGATGGAAATTCAACGGGTGGTATTTTGGGTCAAATATCTCAAGTATACAGCTCCCCCATTAGGGCAATTCCTTATGGATTTTATTTCTCTAGAATAAATAATCAGGCAGAGAGAATCTGCTTCTTGAGAGCTTGTCTGAGCATGCCTTTCTGTTATTGCAAAAAGCAGCAGAAACACAGTCACTTACTCATCTTGCTTTCGTAGAGGCTTGCTGGCATAAAGGTTTTCAGTCAGTGCATAGACATATTCCTGCTTTCCATATGAGGACAAAAATAGGAATAGCATGTTCTTAAATTTATTTGTGGTTCCTAAAGGGCCCCATTCTGCCCTCTAATATGCAGACACCACTCCCACTGTCTGCTCTGGGAGTTTCATAAGTGTATTTGGGACAGAAATGGACTCAAGGCATCCATTTCAAATTATTAGTGCTATCAAACTTATCCAGCCCCTTCCAGAAGTAATAAATAAGGAAATCCTTAACTAAGATTCTGTGCCATATTTTCATGAAACCTTAAGTGAAATATAAATCATGGGTTTGTAACATCTGAAAAATAACAAAGAAAACATAGTTTTAGCAGAATGGTAATTAGGTGTAAATAATATATATTCAGAGCATTATCATAATAATGAACTTTCTTAGTAAGATGATAATTTGACACTTTAATTCAGTTCTTAAATGCAGCATTTACAGAGATGGCAGTGAATATTTTCCATAGGATTCTTATTAGGCTAAGTATCAGGGGGTAGCCGTGTTAGTCTGTATCTACAAAAACAACAAGGAGTCTGGTGGCACCTTAAAGACTAACAGATTTATTTGGGCATAAGCTTTCGTGAGTAAAAACCTCACTTCTTCGGATGCATCCGAAGGTGGTTTTTACTCACGAAAGCTTATGCCCAAATAAATCTGTTAGTCTTTAAGGTGCCACCAGACTCCTTGTTGTTTTTATTAGGCTAAGTTGTTCAGCTTTCTATACACATGACATAGGGAAATAATTATACTGTAATTATCTATAATTGATCATTTTCAGGACAAAACTGTTCCTTTATAATGTGAAAACGTGCTTGGTCTCTTGTTGTTACCCACTAACTGAGATTAATGGTGCATTGGTAAAGAAACTTGCAAGAAGTGGTTGATATTTACGAGTAGAAGATGGAAACACTGTCTCTTTTCACATTGCATCAGTGTAAAAGTCACAGAATGGATGGGTAGGAGTGCCTTCAGACCTCATATTGTGCTAATTAATCTTCTATGCCTTTTTACTGACAGGCCTGAAGACACATATTTTGGGAGTTTTACACGCAATATGGAAAAAGACTAAAGTGATTTTAAATCAACGCCAGGAGATGGGTTGTTTTAAGATGGACACCAAATAGTCTAGAACATGTATAAAAAGTATTTCATTGTCCTGGGTAATCTGTGGCAGCTGAAATGTTCAAAAATGATGGTGTGTGGGGGAACTAGTGCCAAATTGCTTTATTTTTTGAATGCCCATTCCCGTCATTTTATATTGGGCACGAAGGTCTTATCCACCTGGTCTGTCTTTTTTGTACAGTTCAGTATGTGCTAGTGGCTGGGTGATAACTTTCCAGCCAAAATCAGAAGAAATATTGAGATATAACATAATATGTAGGAGAAAACATCATTAGAGTTTAAATGTGGAGAAGTGTTGTGGGGCACTGGTTAGCTTGGGAATGGTAACAGGATATGGAGTCACTATTGACTAAATCACTGCTTCTCATCTAGCAGGCTGGCACTGGCTGAAAGTCATCATTGCTATCTGGCTGTTGTTTGATGGCCTTTTCTGAAATGAGCTGGGTTGTCTAAATCCAATTTACAGTACCCAAAAGTCCAAATCACAAAAAGTCACCATTATGGTTGGTGCTTGTTGTCCACATGTTGGTAATCTCAGCAGAGAACCAAAGGATAGGAATGAGTAGGTAGTCTGAAAAGTGCTCTCACACCTAGAGGTGCTCATGCAGAAAGCCACTGAGGAATATTGGGACAGTGGTGCTATAGAGCTTACACCTCTGCTACATGTGTTGTATCTGTTATAAGGATGAATTCAGAACTTCAGTCTTCATGGCTGTCAAACTGACTGGGGGGGGGTGTTATGCTATACAAAGCACACAGGATCTTTTATAGGAGAAGGCAAATACGCCACATTTATTGAAAATACAACAGTTAGCATATGCTTTTCAGCGTTACGCGTGTACACACACACACACACACACACACACACACACAGTTCTGCCAGTTGATGTTTATAGTTACCAGTCTGTTGTAGCTCAAGTCAATCTAATGGCCAGTTAGATTGAGCACGAGTGAGGAGCTGGGCTCTTGTCGGTCGTAATCCAATACTCTGAGGCTTTGCAGGACTGAACCCAGAGTTCCATGGCAAAACACCCCAGCTTTACAGTTGTAAGTTCCCATTTGAGTCCATGCATTTTGCAATGTCATCCTGTAATTATTAGTCCTTAAGTGGTGTTAATCTTGGGGTTTTCTGCGGTTATCATTTGATGGTTATTGTTGGGCTTCCCATCGTTATCTCCTATTTGTTGTCTCGCCTTCGGGGGTGCCTGCCTCACCTCTGAGGTCGTCAATGCTGCTAACATGTTTAGCATCGGATACAATGGATGTTTTTTGATTGTCTCCTGGTCTTTGCAAGTCTCTCACTTTTTCTTGACCATCTGGACATTTGTGATGGCTTTCACACCTTAGCTTTTCCTGATGCATGCATTCCTCATTCACACAATCTCTTACAGAAACTTTCAAAGGTATACAGACAGCAGTATTGTATATTCAGCAGAATACATTGTAAATCAAGCCTTGCTAAATCTTATAACTAAACCAATTCACATTGGGGCTTCAGGCCCTCAACATTCCTCTTATCTCTTTAACATAGATACAATACAAGATCCTGTCTCTTATTTACTAAAACCTTAAAACAAAGAAATGTATATTTAACTAGAGTGCCTAATTTGTAATACATATAGGAAACCATAGTAGACATAACTTATCCTAAAACAAAAGAGTGACCATAATCAGTCATAAGGATTGTTCTGGTCTGTCATTCCTTTCTGCTATTCAAAAAGGGTGGCTGACAGGATAAAATCAAATCATACATTAATTCTTATAATACAATTATAAAATCCTGCTCCTATGGGGGGGTGGAGAGGGGAAATGGGACAGGGGCGGGGGACAACAGAGAGAACTAAAAGTTTGGCCATTTTGTGGAGTTTTTACTGTTTTATTTAGTTCCTCATTAAAGTCAAGGAAACTAGTGAAGCCTGAGTAAGGAGAAAAGATGAAATTCATCTCTGTGCAGGAGACTAGTACAAGGCCTGTGGGACACAAGTCCCATTTAAGATCTTTAAAGAGGCTTAAGTGGGACTTGATGCATAGATCCTTTTCTGGCCCTCACAGAGGAATGAATTTCACCTTAAGTGAAAGGTAAGTAGAGAATAAATAAAACCTGAATAAGGACTAAATAGGTCAATGAGACACCGTAAGCAATGAAGTCCTCCTCCTTGAAGCCTAAGTGAAACTAAGGCCTAGATTCAGGCATGTGTCTAACTTCAAGCATGTGAGCAGTCCCAATGAAATCAAACATGCTTAAGTACCATTCTGAGTCAAGGCCCAAGTAAGGATGTCAGGTTTTGGGCCAATGTTAATATTTCTTATCTCTACTGTATATATAAATATTACTCTGACTTTTCAGTACAAGTATCTGCTTTGGAAGACACAACCTAGTAACATCTGAATGGATATGTTGCAATTTAACAGATATATTCTTGTTATTATGAAAAAGCATTCTTTTTACTATAGGACCACACACAGTAAGTTTGATTACTTGGGTCTCTCTCTTTCATGAAATTTAGACTTTTCTGCAAGAGAACACCTGGAATAGCCCACAGTTTAAAAAATTATTTTTCTCTTGAACAGAACAATGTTCTGGCATTCTTGCCAAATACATACAAAAAACCATTTCTCTTGAAACCCCAGGAAAGTAATAAAGGATCTGCACAACCTAAAAGGATAAAATGTTGTATGTACTGTAATACAAGGCTAGCCCTTTTATATATGTCCTAGGTTTTTTCTTTTCCATTAATAAATCCAAAAAATGCTCTTTTTTTCAAAATAGCACTCTACAGAGTTGGCAACTAAGTATACTTCCCAGGAGAGTGCCCTGTCTCAGGAAGATCCTTTATTAAACTACTGAGTGTGAGCTTTTAAAGTTCAAATGCTCACTTGAAACTTACCCAGACATTCGCCATCTGTACCTGTTTCCAACCCACCAGCTTCTTCTCACTGTTAGGCTATGTCTACACTACCAGCTGGGGTAGTGTTCTTCTGATCATGTACTGTGACAAAGTTCCTCCTCTACCTTGGTGGGTCCTGCGCTTATTGGCAGATTTGCTCGCTTCGCAGATTCACCCTGTAGGTCAGGAAACAGCCCAGAGACCTTCCCCTCTGGTAGAAACTATAGTCCAGGTCAATTCCTCCTGTGTTTGATCAGGAGTTGGGAGGTATGGGGGGAACTCGGGCCCGCCCTCTACTCCAGGTTCCAGCCCAGGGCCCTGTGGACTGCAGCTGTTTAGAGTGCCTCCTGGTACAGTTGCACGACAACTACAACTCCCTGGGCTATTTCCCCATGGCCTCCTTCTCAGTCCTCCAGCAGTACACCTACTCACTCTCAGCTTCTTGCACTCCTCTTGCTCCCAGTTCCTCACACACACTTCCTCTCCTCTGGCTCCCTGGCTCAACTGGAGTGAGCCCTTTTATAGCATCAGAGGGGCCTTAATTAGAGTCAGGTGCTTAACTGCCTCACCTGACTCTTAGCAGGTTAATTGGAGTCAGGTGGTCTATTAGCCTGGAGCAGCCCCTGCTCTGGTCACTCAGGGAACAGAAAACTACTTATCCAGTGGCCAGTATATCTCCCTTCTGCTACTCTGCTGTTCCCAACTGGTCTGGGTCTATCACAGTATACATATTTGCACTAGCTCTCATTAGAAGGTAGCATAGATAGCAACAGTGAAGGCATGGCTGAATATACATTCATTGGTTTCATTTGCGTCTCCACTGTTGCTACTCCAGCTACAGTGCTATTTATACAGTGCTGTTTCCAGGTACACTAGCAGGAGAATCACATCCCTACCTCGTAGTGCAGATGTAGTCTTAGTATTCCTCACAATCGCCCTCAGTATAGTCCTTGACCCATTACACTACATCTCTCATTCCAGTACTAACCTGCTGGCCCAAACCCAGTGTTCCCATTCTCTTTTCCTTCCAATCCTTTTTTAAAATGTTCTTTACCACCCCTTGTAATTTAGCCAACAAAGGCATATCTTCCACTCCTCTATCATTGCTGATATTTGATTAAATGGATTGGAAAATATAAAGCTGCAGTACCTGCTGGTCTTCAGCCAGTAGCTTTCATCAAATCTTATCTCATCCAGGACTTTCCCAGGTGCAGTGTGCCAACTGTGTAACGAGCATTTCTGGGGAAGCTCAAATGAGATTATGAGCCTGTAGCTACGTCAGTTGAGACTGCCAGATCTGCTACAACCACCACTGGTTTTATCAGGAAAAAAGGGAGCTTTGATTGGCACAATGAACCTTGGGCAGTGGTAGTAGGATGCTTATGTAAATCTTCAGAAAGTCTCAAACTCCAGCCCCCAAACTGAACCAAAACTATCTTCTGAAGCAGTTTATCCATCCCTAATAAATATTAGCTTACTAATCAGGTATAAGGAGTGGAATTCTGCAGAAGAGGGGGAAAGGGAAAATAAGTGTTACTACTTCACTAAAAGATATAAAATATACACATCAAGTTTAGAAGAGGACCAAATCTTGTACCATAAGGAAAAGTTTGGGATGCCCTGCATTAGACCCGCAATGATGTCAAATCACTTTGTGAAGGCCGTACAATATTATTTCCTCTGTATACATTATCTAAATAGAATTAGGGCTTTAAAGCAATTTTAAAAAATGAATCATAATAATCACACAATTAAAAAATTAATCATGATTAATCGTTCTGTTAAATAATAGAATACCATTTAAATAAATATTTTGGATGTTTTCTAAATTTTCAAATATATTGATTTCAATTACAACACAGAATACAAAGTGTACAATGTTCCCTTTATAGTTATTTTTATTACAAATATTTGCACTGTAAAAAAAACATTTTCAATTCACCTCATACAAGTACCATAGAGCACTCTCTTTATCGTGAAAGGGTAACTTACAAATGTAGATTTTTTTTTTTGTTACATAAATGCGCTCAAAAACAAAACAGTGTAAAACTTTAGATCCTACATGCCCACTCAGTCCTATTTCTCGTTCAGCCAATCACTAAGACAAACAAGTTTGTTTACATTTACGGGAGATAATGCTGCCCTCTTCTTATTTACGGTGTCACCAGAAAGTGAGAACAGGCATTTGCATGGCACTTTTGTAGCCAGCATTGCAAGGTATTTATGTGCCAGACATGCAAAACATTCAAATGCCCATTCACGAATGCCCAACATTCATACTTTCTTTGGCCACCATTCCAGAGTACATGCTTCCATGCTGATGACACATTAAAAAAATAATGCATTAATTAAATTTGTGACTGAACTCCTTGGGGGAGAATTGTATGTCCCCTGCTCTGTTTTACCTGCCATATATTTCATGTTATAGCAGTCTCTGATGATGACCCAGCCCATGTTATTCATGTTAAGAACACTTTCACTGCAGATTTGACAAAACGCAAAGAAGGTACCAATGTGAGATTTCTAAAGATAGCTATAGTACTTGACCCAAGGTTTAAGAATCTGAAGTGCCTTCCAAAATCTGAGAGGGATGAGGTGTGGAGAAGATTTGCAGATGTCCTGAAAGAGCAACACTCTGATGCGGAAACTACAGAACCCAAACCACCAAAAAGGAAAATCAATCTTCTGCTGGTGGCATCTGACTCAGATGATGAAAATGAAAATGTGTCGGTCCACTCTGCTTTGGATCGTTATTGAGCAGAACATCATCAGCATGGACGCATGTCTTCTGGAATGGTGGTTGAAGCATGAATCTTTAGCACATCTGGCATGTAAATATCATCAGCATGGAAGAATGTCCATGTAAATATCTTTTGACACTGGCTACAACAATACCATACAAACACCTGTTCTTACTTCCAAATGACATTGTAAACAAAAAGCGGGCAGCATTATCTCCTGCAAATGTAAACAATCTTATTTGTCTGAGCAGTTATCTGAACAAGAAGTAAGACTGAGTGGTCTTGTAGGTTTTAACATTTTACATTGTTTTATTTTTGAATGCAGTTATTTTTTGTACATAATTCAACATTTGTAAGTTCAACTTTCACGATAAAGAGATTGCACTACAGTACTTGTATTAGGTGAATTGAAAAATACTATTTCTTTTGTTTGTCATTTTTACAGTGCAAATATTTGTAATCAACATAATAATATAAAGTGAGCACTGTAAACTTTGTATTCTGTGTTGTAATTGAAATCCAAATATTTGAAAATATAGAAAAAACATCAACATATTTAATAAATTTCAATTGGCATTCTATTATTTAACAGTGCAATTAAAACTGATTAATTATGAGTATTTTTTTAATAATGATTAAATTTGTGAGTTAATCATGTGAGTTAACTGCGATTAATCGACAGCCCTAATTAGAATAGATACACCCTTTAATGGCATCAGCACTAACACATCTATATACCATATAGGTAAATACATAACAAACAAAACAGAAAACAGAAAATTACTCTAATAAAGAAAGAATCAAGAGGAACAATAATCTCTCAGAAGACTACAAGAGCACTACTCAATACCTATGGAGAGTTGCTAAAAAGAAAAGAGAAAGAAATCTCATGTAATTTCCCTAGTCTGACTAGAGTTCAAAAAGAAAAAAACTTTGAATGGACACAGAAGAATTGAATAAAAAAATTATGAGTACTTGTGTCTAAGCCACATAAGGTGCAGCAAAAAGAAGCCCCGTCTATTTGAACACATGGCATTTCTTCATCTTCATGTAGAGAATACTCATGGATATTGTACCAGTGAATTACATTCAAGACATTACTTTTCCATGTAAAGAAAATAGCAGCTATAAAGATTCACAGAAGACATTTTGCGATGCTTGTCCAACATAATGGGACAGCAAGGTTAAAATGTTCAAAATCACCAAAGTGATTAAGGAGCCTATATCCTATTTTTAAATTGACTTAGACTCTTATAAGCCTAAGTGTCACTGAAAGGCAATGGGTGTTTAATGTTAAGTGCTTTTTAAATGTTTACCCTTAATGATTTAGTGCCAAAACCACAAGTAGTGTAAACTGGCATGGCTCCATTGACTTCCATAGACCTATGCAGATTTACACCAGCTAAGGAAGTGTCCCCAGGGCCCTCCTTACCCATACGTAAACTACTCAGCTGCATAGGGCACCAGGAAATTTGGGGCACCAAATTGCCTCAAATTTCCTGGTGCCCTACGCAGCTGCGTGCTGCTCCAGCCTCCAGCAGCCAGCCCAATCTCCCGGCCAGCTGAGCCGGCAGGAAAGCTGCCCCAGCCCCTGCTCTGCCCCACCTCTTCCCCTCCCCACCCCACCTCTTCTCCTGAGCTACATCCCGGTGGACTGCAGCATAGGTCAGGCCGGGCGGCAGGAAGTGGATCAACCCAGCCCCAACCCACTCCGCTCCGCCGGCTCATGCTGGGGGGAGGTTTGCCCCTTGCCCCCCCAAGCCTGCTCTTGCCCCTCACAGACCTTGGGTGCAGCCTCCCCCTCTCCCTGCAGAGGACTGGGGACGACATGCCCCCCCCCCATGGGGGAGGGGGACTGCGTAGGGCACCACAATGTCTAGGGATGGCCCTGAGCGTCCCTGAAATTTTTAAGCAAAGTTGTTACTGTAAGACCAAACACCCATTGCCTTCAATAGGCTTAGGTTCCAAACTGACACCTGGTTATAGCTAAAGTTCTTTAAAACATTTGCAATTAAACCAAAAATTTGTTATGAAGTCTAAGCACAGATCAGGTTCACTTAAAGATCTTGTAGAACCTTTAATATGAGTGGGAGCCAATTTCTGAGTCACTCTTGGGCCATTTCCAAGGAAACCTAGTATAATTTATGGTTTCAGCTGTAAATCATAAAAAAAGTCACATTTTTACATTGATTTGCCATCACACCAGGTAAAATTCAGTGGTTTGGAATGAACTAACCTTTCCTTTGAGGTTCCAAATTTCATTCTAAACAAAAATTCAAAGCAGAACTCTGCAGATGTGTGAATCCATATGAAGTAGAAAGGAAGGTAAGTTCGCATGAACCCCAGTGGAGTCAAACCAAACCACTACGTATGACATGGTTGTAGCAGTAAACTGTTTTCCAGAAGGGCTTTACGTTGGGGTTTTGCACCAATAAAAGCAAAGTACCTCTGCTGCTGTGACATTTGCAGCCTATAACTGATGCAGAGAAACTCCTTTGTGCAGCTATGTTGGAATGTAACACATTTAAAGTATAATACATCAGTTTCACTATTCTCGTAAATAAATAGGACTATGGTGCCTGAGGAACTACTTAGATTTGGGTTTTTATATGAGTCTTTGCCATTAAATGGTATGAGATTCAATGCAACCCCATTCCAGTTCAATCAGATCCCTCAGCCTCTCAACCCTTTTCTCTATATTACTGTATTTTAATTATTGGATATGCCCCATGGTAGGAGGTTCTTAACAAAAAGAGAACTATTCATCATTATCACTATTCTTTGTTATAAATCAACTGTTTGATTGGGATGAGTTTCTGCTCTGAGAGGGAAGATCACAAGTTGTAGAGCATTTTTCAGACTTTTAACAGGAAAATACAGGATGTCTGTTTCCAATTTGATAATACTTCAGAGCAATCTGGAAGTGGGAATTTCTCATACCAGAGTTGTTGAAGCAAGCATGAGGAACTGCTAAGACTTTAATTAAGTTATAACACTGTGACATCTTATAGAAGGTGAGAAGTGGAAAAAACAACACCAATTCCACCAAATGGGCAAATTCAGAAAGCAAAGAAACAAAAACTTACTGGCACCTAATGAAGGATTGTTCTGATTCAAATCCCATTATCAGAGCTACCACTGACATACTTTATTAAGTAAATTAATGAACTCTGTGGAACTTAGTCAGCATGAGATCTCACTATAACAAATCACCTCTGAATAGTCTATAGGATGGAAGATCACCTATTATTCTTAGCCCACCTAGTAAAGAATCATATCTTAATTTAAACAGTGATTAGTTTTAGTCCTGACCCTAAATGTCCCGTATTTAATAGATGTGCAGAAAGCTCTGGGTGCGGTAGGTATTACCGTGATCCAAACTAAAATCATGAATAAAGTGTGTGGGTTTAAAACATGCTTTTAGAATGATTTTGGATTAATTGTACATGTATCCATAGTTTTAAAGGTGACAGTTTAAAAAAGAAAAAAGTGTCAGGACTGTAATAGATCATCTCCTTGAAGACTTTACAATGTGCATAATCAATAAAGCCACAAATCTAGCAGCTATTCAAAGAGCTGCTTTTTGACTTTTGGAGGCATTATCATTCATGATGTCAAAGAATATGTAGGGGATAAGAGGCCAGTGCCTGTCCCAGCTGGAGTTAATGGCATTTTTTGCAGATACTATGTTTTTGGGCTAAAAATTCTGAGAAATATTTTGTTTAAACTACTAGTCACCTGTGAAGTTTTGGGAAGCGCACATCAAAGAATCATAACACAAAAAATTATAGCAATGGCATTTACCAGTGGATGCTTTTTAAAGACTTGGTAACAGCTAATTTCAATGTTTAATTTTTTCTTCATATTTAATAAAATGCAACAAAATAGGGCTTGGGGTTTTTTCCCCAAAGAAGTTGCTGCTTTGTTGATAGTCCATTTCTTAAATTATAGCACACCTTTTTTAGTGCATTCATTTTGATCCTGAAACTGGCATTTCCCCTACAAGCTCTCTAAAAGTGAAACTGTTCTCAGTTATTACTTCTTACAGGTCCTATTTATGATTTTCTTCCCAGTAAGAGAGCCTACAACTGTCCAATCTATTGTTACCTGTTTGAATGTTTTCTTAAATTAAATTTCTCTTCCTCCTCTACACTTCCTCTGCTTCTTCCACATTTTTCCTCCCTTCCCTACTTGTCATTTCAAAATTGGTTCCTTTTTCTACATCATGAGTATTATTTACTCCTATTACCCATGTACGTTTTCATTTGATGCATTTAATACTTTGCTTGAATTAACTATTCTCGATATTTGATGCTATTCCATTTTGCAGAGAACAATGATCTTCCAGGTATGGCATTTGCTGCTCCCATGGCCCTTTGTGAATAAAAAGATAATTTTTCAAGTCCGATGTGTATAAGCAAAATAGAATTTGTGATAAAGATATAAAAATATTAAACTAAACCTCCAAATAAGAATCAACCTTTAATTTTTGCTTTTGTTTTTCTTTCTAATTATTTGAATTGCAATAAATTATCCATGTTGGAATAAAATTTCAGTCAATAGTCATGTTGACTATCCTGACCATATTGTTTAGGATGCTGTGAGCCAGTTTCATGGGCATGATATAGCCACTTTGCCCAAAGCAACCTTAAACCCAGTCATCCAGGATTTCCCAGCCTGAGAAAACTTTATGGTGCATCACTGTACATTTCAGCACCTGGTATAGGGGGATATGGCCACCCTCTAAGGAGTTTGGCTAGGATACAGCTGTGCCAGCTCCTCCCCAGCTAGTGGAATAGCAGCTGGAAACTGTTGGTAGCTGGCCTGAGACAAACCAATATTTGTGGAGATCAATTTACAGTGTGTAATGTTCAGCCTCTCTTGCTTTTGTTTCCCAGTTAAACCACACACATATGCTTAAGATTATTCTGTTCTGTGATTAATATGTTTCTATTTTCTATATGGGTTTTCAGTAGTAATGAAAAAATACTTATATCTTGAAGTTGATTTTCATTCTATTTCATTTCAAACTATTTTCATCAAACTTTTTTTTATAAATATCCTAGCATGAAATAATTTATATCAAATGTATTTTAAATTAAATATGAATATATTGCATTATTTATTTTCCCCTTTTCTTATTCCCCGTAGCCCTTATAAATATGTTGTTCATTATTAAAGTTGCTGCCATTTAAAAATCTTTACATGTGTCTTTGGAAGTAATTAGCATTCTGTGGTATGTATGCTATATATCCTGCCCTAAGTACAAAGTATATTATATTAGAGACTTTCAAAGGCAAAACTGTTTAAAAAAATGCTGGGATTATCAAATGCCCTAAGGGTAGTAGGCTCCCAGCTCCCACTGCCTTTCCAAGCCTTTAATGGCAGTCATGGTATATATGCAATGTACATAAGTTTTATCAATCCTTACTCAGGAAGAACCAAATTAATGAAGCTAATGGATGTTTTCATTCTTTAAAAAGTGAACACAGTTTGCAAAATTTGTCCCATACAGTATATTCTGTGTTACATGAATGTGATATTGTGGTATAGAATTCTAGAAATGTAGTACTTATGAATGTGAGCTAAGGATATACAATATACAATGGCTACAACTATCTTAAGCACAGGACATACAGGAACACACAATGCATGTGTATCTGCTAATGCACAGTAATCTTCACCTGCATGTCAACTGCTGTTGTAATTCTGGAACTTTGAAGGCAAAATACCAATCATATCAGACAAGTTGACAAAATTGAGACTTCCAAAGGAATTTTACTATAGATCTGAACTCAGCTCTTCTGAGGTTAAATTGCTAATGGTACTACGATATTTCTTTTTATGCAAGGTTTGGAAGTCTTATTTTTATTTTGCATTCACAGCTCTTTTTTTATTCCATTGTCCTATTGTAACAGGTATCTCTTCGTGTCAGTTTAGTTGGGAAAAATATACATTTTTATTTATCAATAAAATGTTAAACGTAAGAAGAGGGCATATACGATTCCTATTTGATTATTTTTTCCTCCAGCCTGATGCAGATGCTAAAAACATATTTGGTTTGGAGCATTCTTGAGTCAATCTAATCAGCTGGCACGGTTTAGAAACATGTTCAAGCAGTTCATATATCTGTCATTTAACACATCCAGGTTAGAGAATGTACAAATATATAATGCATATAAAATTTTGTTTTTGTTTTAAATCTAGTCCTCCACATATGAAAGAAAATTAAAAATTCTCAATCATGAATGGTGCCAAGGGACTGGATTCTGGCTGTAACTGACGAGCTGAGAGTTGCACTCTGCAGGGGGAGCTCTCAGTAGGCATAAAGCCAGTAGAATTGGTTCCTGCCACAGCTGGAACAGGATGCATGCTGGGGCGGAGCCAAGCTCTGCTTTGTTCCACTGATCCTCAATTGGTATATGGTCTGTAAGGGACCATATACTACTTGCATCTTTGAACAGCTCCTAGACCAGTCTAACTTATGCAGAGGCCAAAGATGATGCAGTTCAATCAGGGCATCATAATCAGCTTCTTAATGTTGCCCTTCCCCACAATTCTCCTGTGCCAAGTGAAGCAGAGAAGCAAGAGTGAATCAAGTCTGATTTCTTTTCTTCCAAAATATTTGAGGAAATATTTGTCCACAGCAATTTGTTGTGACATGTCCTGTTGCTATTATTTAAAATTCAATGTGCTGTATCACCAAATGATTCATCAGTACTGAAAAGTATGGTATCCTGAAAGAGTGTGCAGAAGAATATCGCTAAGTATGTGAACAATTTCTTAGATTTGTAATGTAATGTAATTGTGCAAATCAACATGGATTTATGGAAAATAGATCCTGTCAAACTAACAATATATTTTTTGTTGAGATTGCAAGTTTGGTTGACAAATATAATAGGGTTGATGTAATATACACTTGGACTTCTCTGTAAGGCATTTGACTTAGTACCACACATTTTGATTAAAAAACTAGAAAGATGTAAAATTAACATGGCACACATTAAATTGATTAAAAATTGGCTAACTGATGGGTCTCAAAATGTAACTAAATGGGGATCATCATTGAGCAGGGTCTGTTTCCAGTGGGGTCCCTATGCTATTTAAAATCTTCACCAATAAGCTGCAAGAAAACAATCAGAACTGATAAAGCTTGCAGATGACTCAAAAATTAGGGGAGT
Organism: Malaclemys terrapin pileata; assembly: GCF_027887155.1. Lineage (NCBI taxonomy): Eukaryota > Metazoa > Chordata > Testudines > Emydidae > Malaclemys > Malaclemys terrapin. Next base: position 71,732,729 of record NC_071512.1, read on the forward strand.
GGTAAATAATGCAGGGGGTAGTTTACTGATTCAGAGCAATCTGGATCACTTGGTAAATTGGGCACAAGCAAAAAAATATGCATTTTAATACATAACTAGGGCCAAAGAACCCAGGCCATACTTACAGGATAGGGGACTCCATTCTGGGAAGCAGTGATTTTGAAAAAGATTTCAGGGTCATGGTGGATAATCAACTAAACATGAGCTCCCAATGTGATGCTGTGGCCAAAAGAGCTAATGTGATCCTGTGGTGCATAAACAAGGGACTCTCAAGTAGGAGTAAAGTTATTTTACCTCTGTATTTGGCACTTGTGTGACTGCTGCTAGAATACCATGTCCAGTTTTGTTGTCCACAATCCAAGAAAGATATTGATAAATTGAATTGCATTCAGCGAAGATCCACAACAATGCTTAAAGGATTAGAAAACGTGCCTTATAGACTCCAGGAACTCAATCCAAATTTAGTTTAACAAAGAGAAAGTTAATGGGTGATTTGATTAGTCTACAAGTCCCTATATAGAGAACAAATATTTAATAATGGGCTCCTCAGTCTAACAGAGAAAGTTATAACATGATCCAATGGCTGGAAGTTGAAGCTAGATAAACTCAGAAAGGAAATAACTATTGGAACAATTTACCAAGGGCCAGGATGGTCTCCATCATTGACCAATTTAAATCAAGATTGGATGTTTTTCTATAAGAGAAGTTCTAAGAATTATTTTAGGGAAGTTCTATGTCCTGTGCTATACAGAAGGTTAGACTAGATGATCACAATGGTCCCGTCTGGCTTAGAATCAATGACGTGATGCTGGTAGGCAGTAAGGCCCTGACCTAGCAAAGCACCTAAGCATGTGCTTAATTTTAAGCTTGTTAGTTGTTCCATTCAATTCATTGGGACTATTCATATGCTTAAAACTAATTACAAACTTAAGTGCTTTTTCCTGAAAAGCAAATATATTTGGGGGCATTTGCAGGGAGAAATAACACAGGTTTTCATTTATTCCTTTTTGGCTAAATGCCAAGTAATGGGTTTTTTTCACTAGGATAGCCTCTATGGGCTAAATTGTGCCCTCATTCATGCGTTTGCTACACCACTGACTTCATTGGAGAAAGAAGGTAAATGAGGGGAGAATTTTGTTCCTGTCTATCTACCTCTTTATAAATCTACATAAATAAGGGGTTTGCTACTTGAAATGATCATTACTACAAGTTTGGCTAAGGGCCAAAATAAATTACATTTTTAAAATGTCTTTTCTTCCTTAGGTACCATAGATATTTCCACCATATGTCCACTATAATAAAATTATCAGAATCAAGTACTGACTGTAATGTTCCATCAGAGCATTAGGAATGCTGTACTGTAGGAAGTGTCTTCCTTTAGAATAAGCTATAGAACCAGTGTCCTTTCTGTAGTTATTAAAGTGAGGCAGTATGGTCTAGTAGGTTATGCAATGCAGCTCTAGGTAATCCCAGTTCTAACTCCAACTCTGCAACAGCCTTTTTCTGAGGCATTGGACAAGTCACTTGACTTATGATGTATTAACCTTTACTAAGGATCACATGACTCCCACAAGAGTTGGGGTGACTTCATTTCCTAAAAATTTCCAACTCAGGGAGTTGCATTCAGCCTACTGGTACCTATATATCCTGTGTGGTTTCAGCTGATTACATTATTCTTTAGTTCTCCTGGAGAGGGATGGCAGAGGGGAAGATTCTTGTTGTACTGGAAATTCAGAAAGATGGCCATGTTCCTACCACAGGCTCCCATTGGCCTGGAGCAGCGAACCGTGGCCACTGGGAGCCACGATCGGCTGAACCTGGGGATGCGACGGGTACCCAAACCAACCCGGCCCACCAAGGGCTTTCCCTGCAGAAGCGGCAGAACAAGTTTGGGAACAGCTGCTTTAGATGTAACATGACCATTGTAGAAATAATCTGGGATTCTGATAAGACTGAATATTTCTGGGAAGAGAAAATTTAAAGAATGCACTTAGTGTAAGAATGTAATCCTCCACATGATCCAGATCTATTTATTCTAGGGAATCGCTCTACAGTGAAATTATCTGAGCTGGGGGGATGAAAGATGGCTGCTGAGAGGGGTAACTATAGCCAAGATGTTAATTTTACAAAGATGGAATTCTTCTTGCATATGTAAGATACTGAGTGACTTGGCAGCTATGGAAATATCTGTTCAGCTAAATGATAAGCTGAAGACATAATACTATATGGTCTCCATTCATAGGCATCCCTCATTGCTAAGTTTAAGTGTATATTCATTCACCTTCATTCATATAAAAATACCTTTAAAAATCTTAAATCATATGATATAGTCCCAACGTAATTACGTTCATTCTAGCTTAATTTAACAGTATTTCTCATTTAGTGTATATTTTCATAGCATCAGAGAAATTAGAAATACAACAGAATTCTTAAGTCAAGGGGTCAAATTGGGAAAAAAGTAGTGGAATCCTTCCAAGCTCCACCCACAAAATAAGCTCCACCCACCAAGACACCACTTTCAGCAGATTGCATAGCTGTTCAAAGTCTGATCATGCATACACTCTGGAGACTCTTACAGTCTGGTTTCCCCTCAGGGGAGACAAAACTGCCTCACTAGGCTCCTTGATCATTTAATTAGGTCATTTCTCCATCTCCTTGCCATTGCAATGTTGTGCCTGTAATGCATTCTCTACTACTCACAGTAAATAAGACACTACACACAGAGATTCGGTTAGAGTGAAGACTCCAACTCTTATTAGTTATGGCTTAACAGAACTAAGGATAGAACTCCCAGAGGGCTTCTCCCCATACAAGTTAAATCCAGTGCAGTTCACACACAAATGGCTGTAAAGGCAGAGCAATTCTTAAGGAGACTACTGCTATCTGCCTCCAGTGAAATCAACCCAGGGATCAGGACCACATAGGCCCCATTTCCCGCTTTCCTTTTCCTGTGTGAGAGATGAGGGTTGACACAACAGGTGCCTCTTTCTATTCCAGATCCTGAAGCCTTCCACTCTCCACACAATGCAATGCAAGGGTCCAGCCAGACGCTACCCAGCTGATGCCTGAAAATGAAGTAGCAACTCTGGCTCCATGGCTACCTCAATTAACCCGCACTGGATACCTGCCACTCAGTTGTGTCCACAGTACAATGTTACCTCCCTCCACCCCAAAAAAGCCAAATCTCCACTGTGTTCTGAGACAGGTGAATATCCCACACCTGCCAATCTGTGATGTGAGAAAAGTTTTTCTTAACCCCTTAAAAGGCAAGTACAATGGTGGTCTTGGCCCAGGAAGAGCAATATAAGCTGGCCCCAATTGTAGGGGTGCCCTTAGGAAAATAAGGTGCCCACATGACCCCCCAGATGTGACCAATCAGGCTGGGGGGGGGGGGGGTTAGAAACTACGACACTGCTCAAAAGCCCTGCTCATACACAAGATTGCCAAGGGGTCAGGAAAGCACATCACTGTTCCCTCCCATCCCAGCCACCCTGTCCATGGGTGTCTTTCTCTGGCCAATTCAGTTAAAAATCACCCCCACTAATGGAGGGGGCAGTACTGTCCACTGTAATTTTAACTTATCAGGCAACAAAACCACTCCTCTTGGCAGACTATTAAACAGTCTAATAGAATTTCACTTTTTCTCAGTACTTGGATCCCATTTTATTTTGCTTCATTTCATCACGAAACCATGGATTACCCTAAACAAGTGTTCTACCCCGTTGGTGTTTACACCCTTAAAATGTTGTTTAGCAATTCTATTACCCCATAGTAAGTCATAGTTTGGGCAAGACATATGTATTAAGTTCTCACAAACTTTCCTCAAGAACCAGCTTCTTTGCCATATTTTGTTGTTTCTCTGTGAATTCTCCCCAACATTTTCTTTCTGGTTCTAAGTTGCCCAAAAACAAAGTATTCTTTCAGGTAGAGTCTTACTAGTGTTGTACAGAGAGGGATTGTTACCTCGCTGATCCAGGAGTTTCCTGTCTTATTTATGTACATGAAAAAAAAAATCTAACATGATTTATTGGAACACACTTAAAAATTGCCAGTGGTGGCACTGCTCCACACATGATTGATTGATTAGGTGGCAAACCATCAGTCACTGACTCCCTCTTTTTCTGACACTGGAATGGTGAGAACATCACAAAAGGTTTATACTTGGTCTCATGCCAGTATCGTGCTCATTTACTAACTGCAGAGGAAGGCTTCTGTACTTGAGCTATATGTCAAAATCTGATTTATGAGCAAATTGCACTTTTGCAGGTGGGTCACTTTGTTGCCACAACAACAAAATTGTCAGAGTTGATATTCAGTCCATAATATCCCATGGAATAACAGCAGTTGTAGTAAAAGTGTACTGAGAGCCAAACAACAATATTTAGGTAAATGGGATCCCTCCCCTCCTTCTAAATGGAAAAGCACCAGGTTAAAGATGGATTCCAGTCCAGGTGACATGACCACATGTCACTGTAAGACTTCATTACCAGCACACAGGTATACGGGAAGACCCATCAAGATTCCAAGCCACCATTAATGGCCCACACTTTGCATAATTACAATAGGACCTCAGAGTTATATTTCATATTTCTAGTTTCAGATACAAGAATGATACATTTATACAAATTGGATGACCACACTCAGTAGATTATAAACTTTGTAATGATACCTTACAAGAGACCTTTTGCATAAAGCATATTCCAGTTACATTATATTCACACTCATCAGCATATTTTCATAAAATCATATAGCGTGCAACATCACACATCATACCAAATGAATGAAAGTTCATGGAATATTAGAAAAGTTCATAAGGAGTGTTGACCTTTTAAACAAGCTCCTAGCATCAGCATAAGTAGTAATGAAAGAAGCCATAAGTTCTGCTATCTCTCATAAATGAATTGTTCTTATGGCTAGTCATTTTTTCCCATACCAAGAGGAAATGTTATGATATATGAAAATAATATGAACTGAACTATCTCAAATAGTTCTAAATCCTCATTGTATATTCGTGAATTAACACCTTAATTTTTTGACAACCACTCTAATTAGCATCTTTTTGTACAGGTTAACTCTAGTCCTCTACATCAAAAGCACAGTTACCAATACAACATGGGAATGTACTGTAATGTTACTACATGAGACAGTACATACAGCACATTTACACTGAGACCCCCAGGGCTTTCTTAACCACTTCATTCCTAAAGTCTTAATTACCAAATGCAAAATGTATAACTGAAATAAGGATTATATTAGTCTCTTCGGGTTTCCATCTACACTATGTATACTATCGATTCTATTTCAGATTCTTCATACCCCTCCAGCTGCAGAAGTGTCCCTTCCCATGGAGCTGTTTCTATAAAGTTGTATCAACAATTATTGATGTTACCCTAATTTAAAAAATTTCTGTTGTTAATTTACCATGTTAGTGCTGGAAATAACTTGCTTGAAGTATATGTTGAGTCAGCTTTTGACTCAGGACTAAATATAAATTACATGTGAGATTCGCTGGAAAGAAAGATTAAATAAAAGACTAATTAAAAAATATTTATTTTCTCAGATATAAGGTACCCCTTTAATGAATACTAGAGACACACAAAGCATACTTCAAGTGGTTAAACAAGTACATGTATTCAACGCATTAACCAGGAGCCAAATTCATCCACGCTGCAGTTCTACTGACTTCACCAGTGATTACATTTGGCCCAGAATTTCTAAGTACTTGAAAATAAAGCAAATACTTTCTTCATGAATCAGGCATTTAATTATTAAGAGCCCTAGGTGACTTTTCTATGCACGGTTGGCAGTCTGCATTAGGTAATTCCTTGTGTCAGTATTACTACTCTGCTTCCTTAGAGAATAAAACTCCTGTACCAACTGTCAGCTCACTTTTAATGCAATGAGATTAATTATAGACTGACATTGATCTGTGGATCTTTGGCTGCAGCAAATCACTGACCAGTTTCATGGCCTTGGCTGCCTCCTGTACAAACAGACCACAATTCACAATATGTTTCTTCTCAATATTTTCCAGTGTTGCTTGCTGGTTGGAATGGCATGACTTATTTGAGTGGTAGTCACTGCCAGTTCTTTAAGGGACAATCCATTCCTATTGCCTGAGGTTTGTTTATTGATAATTTATATAGTGCATGTCAATATAAAATAGCCTTCTCTATAGTATATTTAGTATGAAATGGTCATAAATCAAGACTTTTCAAAAGTTGTCTTTTCCCTCTTTCTGCTGCATGCAGAGCTGAGAATCACAACATTTTCTATTTATTATATGTTCACTACACTGAGTGTCACTGACTAAGGGCTGATTTGGAAGCTGTGCAGTGTCCACCACTCCCAGAGATTTATGAGTTGAAGGCATGAGGCAGTAGGACCTTGCAAGATAGGACCCTAAGAGCCTACAACGTAATTCATCCACCTCGCTGCCAAGCTAAAAATCATTCACTTCATGATCCATTATGGGAAATACCTATTGGCTGTTTCATTACATAATTTGCAATATCAGGCATTTCCAATGAATTCTTCTGTAGATATAAGTAGTACATTGCCTGATATTAAATAAGAAGATTCTTGTTTTAGATTAACACTTTTACCACATGTATACGGCTACCTATAAAGCTCTGCAACAAAATCCCTTTTGTTACCCCCAGTCTCAACACACAAGGTGTATGTCTAACACCGCAATTAAACACCCACAGCTGGCCATGGCAGCTGACTGAAGCTCCACGGGCTAAGGCTGTAAGGCTCTAAAATTGTGGTGTAGATGTTCAGGCTCAGGCTGGAGGCTGGGTTCTGGGATCCTGCCTGAGCTTGAACAGCTACACTGCAATTTTACAGCGCAGCAGCCTGAGCCCCCAGAGCTCAAGTCAGCTGACACAGGCCAGCTGTGGATATTTAACTGCAGTGTAGAAAGACCCACAGAGACAATACGTGGAGGAGTTGATATGTATCCATTAGGCTATATGGTTTTGATCTTATAGCTATGTAAATCAGTGGCTAAACTCTCGTCACTGCCAGTTCTTTAATCAAAGAAGTGGGATTGTGCTTTAAGAGTCTATATGCATCCCTTGGTAACTTGCTTTCCCTCTACATATCTATCTGAAAGAAAACCTCTTTTAGGAATTATGAAAATTCCTCCATTGTGTGTGCCTGTGTATGCAAAATCTAATTCTGAATATATAAATTAGGTAAATTCACATCCAACTGCCAATATCTATTTGCATGTGAACAAGTAGAAAACCATTTGAAAATCTGGCCTTTAATGCTTTCAAGAGTTCCTCAAAGTTTTGTTAAAAGTTATAGAAAATCCTTCAATCAATGTTGAAGTTTTAAAATTGGATGTCGCTTCACATTTTATTTTCAGTTGACATATTTCACGCACTGTGGTGAACATGGTCTAGAAGCCCAGGGCTGGGATTTTAAAGGATCTTTGAGAGTTAGGGCTGGTCCACACTGGGGCGGGGGATCGATCTAGGAAACGCAACTTCAGCTACGAGAATAGTAGTGGGGCACCTTTAGATCTGTTGTGATAACTGTGCCTACAAAGTTACCCTAATAGTGAGCTCAACTGTAAAAAGTCTGAACATTCATAAGATATCACAATAATCTAGAACAACAAATGTTGATGGGAAAAGGTAACAAAGGTAGACAGAATGACTGAATTAGTCCAAACAAGAAGGCTTACTGGTATAACTGAACGACTGTGCTGAGAGCATGTTTGGTAAATAAGAAAAGTGTTGAACCAGAAATAATAAACCAAAGTTGGTGTATCAGAAACTAGGTCTAATTGGTGGCCAAAATAATAAAGAGAAAAGCTATTCCACCCACCACTCCCCTTGGGGTCCTTAAAGAAAGTGTAAGGACCCAGGAACTAGAACCCAGGTTCGCAGAGTCTGGGCTGGCTGATATTCCCACTGTGCCACCAGGAGGCCATGCAGGGGCACAGCCAGGGAGCACTGTGGAGAGTGGGTGCTACTTCCTGTGGTGCCTAAGCAACCCAGAGTGACAGTATCCTGAAGACCTCTGATTAGCCAAGTGTCCCTACTTAATCCCAGGGGTTGCCTCAGGAACTTGTCTGGGCAACTATACAGACTTCATCCTACTGCAATGCCTCATCATCTGATCTCTGGTCTCTGATTCCAGCCTGACTCTGACCCCAATTCCTGACTCTGACTCTAGCCTGGTACTATCTCTGATCTCCGCTCTTCGATCCCGGCCTGACTCTGACTCTTGTTTATGGGACCTGGCCTTGCGATTTGTCCAACTTATGCCCGGTGACTCCTGTCCCTGGTGAGAAGACCTCAGCCCAGCTGAGGCCTCTAACCCAGACTGCCTACATCCCACTCCTTATTGGAGTGAGCTTCAGCATCTGCCTATCACCCCCACCATGTCCTGGGATCCCAGACCGTCTTCATCCTGATCCTAAGAGATATCCTGAGCAGACCAAGCCAAAGAAAGAGGGAGCCAGACATCGTCACCATATCTACCAGCTCCAGCTGAATCTCAAACACTAGGATGAAACATGATTGGAATTCAACAAAAACCATAGCTCCAGTCCATCTCAACTAATTTCTCCTTTCTCCAAAAGGATAGTTATTACCATCTTTGATACTATCTAAGAGACTGTCTACCCCCAAGCCCTTTCCTTCTTAAAATGCTCACGAGCACAAGGGAAAGGGAACAAGGAATGCTTTTAAAATGAAAGTCTTACTTAATATTTTACATTTCAAATGCTTAACTGTTTCTCCTTCCTTTCTTTATCATTAATGAAAGATTAAAAGGATTTTAAGGGTGTGTTTTCCATGGCCCTAAGCAGGGTGAGGTCTCTATACCAAACCCTGAACCTTGTTTAACACTGCTTGATGTTGGACAGTGATTGGGTTATGTAAACACCTTTGGACCCTATATTCCACCGTAATTAATATAGACCCCTGTCATAACTATAAAGGGAACGGTAACAGCCCTCCTGTGTACAATACTATAAAATCCCTCCTGGCCAGAGACTCCAAAATCCTTTTACCTGTAAAGGGTTAAGAAGCTCAGGTAACCTGGCTGACACCTGACCCAAAGGACCAATAAGGGGACAAGATACTTTCAAATCTTGGTGGGGGGAAGGCTTTTGTTTGTGTTCTTTGTTTTGGTGGTTGTTCGCTCTTGGGACTAAGAGGGATCAGACATCAATCCAGGCTCTCCAAATCTTTCTGAACAAGTCTCTCATGTTTCAAACTTGTAAGTAAACAGCCAGGCAAGGCGTGTTAGTTTTTATCTTTGTTTTCTCAACTTGTAAATGTACCTTTTACTAGGGTGTTTACCTCTGTTTGCTGTAACTTTGAACCTAAGGCTAGAGGGGGATTCCTCTGGGCTCTTTAAGTTTGATTACCCTGTAAAGTTATTTTCCATCCTGATTTTACAGAGATGATTTTTACATTTTTCTTTAATTAAAAGCCTTCTTTTTAAGAACCTGATTGATTTTTCCTTGTTTTAGATCCAAGGGGGTTGGCTCCTGATCCACCAGGAGTTGGTGGGAGAAAGGAGGGGGGATGGTTAATTTCTCCTTGTTTTAAGATCCAAGGGGTTTGGATCTGTATTCACCAGGGAATTGGTGAAGAGACTTTCAAGGCTACCCAGGGAAGGGAATTAGCACTTTGGGAGTGGTGGCAGCGGACCAGATCTAAGCTGGTAGTTAAGTTTAGAAGTTTTCATGCAGGCCCCCACACCTGTACCCTAAAGTTCAGAGTGGGGAAGCAGCCTTGACAACCCCTTTCAAAATCTTAGAGAAAAAACTGGAGATTTACTATGAAATTTTCAAGCGGCAAAAATCTTGTTTCCCATAAAATATAATCTTTACTCATGTTGTTTATTCTAAGAAGGAAAAACATGACATATGTATGATACAATGGATTTGAATCACTGCAGTCAATTTGAATCAGTACTATCATTTTGACTCAAGAATTCTAATGGATTTTAAGTTGCATGGGGAACAACCATTTTTAAAAATGTTAATAGCTAAAATTATTTCAAACGGGTACCACTCTAAATAATGACTGATTGCCTGCCAAATTCCAGTAGCAGTATTTCAAATCTCAGTAGAATCTGTTTTTACAAGAGAATTAAATAAATAAGTCTACCCTTTAAAAAAATCCCCTAAACAAACTAGTCAAAATGGTTTCCTTCAATTTTTCAAAGAAAAATTAGCTTTAACACTGATAATCTGCTATGTAAACTCTTTGAATATACTTTAATAAATATGTTAGCATACAGCAGACCCTTAACTATAGCATCTCAGACACAATGATGTACTACCACAATCCACACTATTATTCTGATGCTCTGAACCACAAGTGAACTCTGTAACAAGTGATCTCAGATTCTGTCTCCCATGCCGAAAGCTCCATTTATTCACTGAGTGCTCCTCTCATGCACATAACTCCAATGAAGACTAATAATTTCTAGACATGCTCTAGAGTGAATGTTGAACATCCATTGGATCTGAATTTCTGCTGGAAGCAATTCCTGTTTAGCTGATAAGCTTTAAAAATACAGTCAAGACAAAAAACAACAAGCACAATGCAGAATTATTCCATCAAAAAAACCACTGTGGACTAGGGGCTCCTAGGTTAATAAACATACGAGTTCAATTGAAGCCAAAAGATATTAAGCTTTCTGTAGACATAGTAGAAGGCACAATATATTCTGAAAATCAAAAATACATTGCAGTGAGATTTGATTGACACCTGTCTTTATTTTGATGATTACTGAAGCCCCTAGGAGCCCATGTTATGGAGCAGTATCCTATTATTAGGACACAAAGGTACTTACAAAGTATAAGACAAGAGACCACAGATGGCTTCAGGTAGATGGGGAAGTACAAGAAAACAATGAGACAATACTGGTCAGCATGAGGGGCAGTGGTCTCATCACACCAGCAGCCCGTTGACAGTTTTTCTGTAGCTATCACAGGGTCGCTGGCCCCTTTAAGTGAAACAGGCCCAGAATCCCTGTGCTTTAGCCAATTAAGAGGACGGGGCAGCACGTGGGACCATGAAGAGCCAGGCTGCCAGAAAGGAAGGGGGAGCAAGAGCAGCAGGAAGTTCCCTGGGGAAGGCTGCCAGAGTCCCCTAGTAGAGGAGATAGTGGGAACCTTCTCAAGAAAAAGGGGGAAAGCCCTAGGGGCAGTGCTCAGTTAAAAGAGTACTGCCAAATCCTGCAAATAGGCCCTGAAGAAGAGGGACTGAAAAAGACAGAGGAGACAAATCTCCTGAGAGCTGTAACCCCAGGGCAAACCTAGTATCTATCTTTAAAAAGGGTGGAGGGAGAACCATAGGGAACGATAGATCAGCCAGTCTAAGTTCAATACCAGGAAAGATACAGGAACAAATTATTATACAATCCATTTGTAAACACTTAGAGAGTAATAGGGTTGTAAGGAATAGCTAGTATGAATTTGTGAAGAACCAAGCCTGCCAGACCAACCTAATTTCCTTCTTTGACAGGGTTATTGACCTAGTGGATAGACAGGAAATAACAGATGCGCTATAAGTTGATTTTACTAAAACTTTTGTCACAGTCATAAGCAAACTAGATAAAAGTACTATAAGATGGGTCACCAGAGGCTGAAAGCCAGTACTCAAAAGAGTAGTTATCTATGATTATCTGGAAAACTCTGAAGGCATACCTAGTGGTGTTCCACAAAAGTCAGTCCTGGGTCTGGTACTATTCAATATTTTAATTAATGATTTGGATAATAGAGTGGCAAGTATGCTTATAAAATTTGCAGATGATACCACACTGGGAGGGATTGCAAGAACTTTGGAGGACAGGATTAGAATTCAAAACAACCTTGATAAATTGGAGAAGAAATGGTCTGAAGTCAACAAGACTAAATTCAACAAAGACAAGTGCAAAGTACTTCACTGAGGAAGAAAAAAAATCAAATGTAAAATTACAAAATGGGAAACATCTATCTAGGCAGCAGTACTGCAGGAAAGGCATGAAAGTCTCCCTAATTAGGGAAGGCTCTGTCATGCCATGTCTTCTTGTCAATCCTAGAAGGCCCATTTCTAAAAGGAAACACTTCCAGGGGTGACATCATAGCTTCAGATAATCACCTGCACCTGCCATTGGAATATCATTCAGCTGTTGTGAGAATACTGTCAATGGAGATAGTCAAAGATCCCAATTTTTAAGTATTTAAAACTAGGATTAAATAAACAAATTGATCACTAGAGCACTGATCATCCCTGTATACCAAGACAGAGACCCAGATCTGAAGCTGGTATAAATTGGCATAACACAACAGAAGTCAGTGGAGGTTTATTCAGTCCTGCTGAGGATCTAGCCCTATAGTGTATATGTTTTAGTGAGCCACTTTAGGTAACGTATAATTGTTATTGAAGTTGGCATTAGTATTGTTATTATTGAGTAGCCATAATAAAGAATTAACAGACTTCCTGTATGAATCATATATGTATCTGGTTTGCACATCTAATATCTCATTCTTATGCTTCCCTTTGAAAGTTGAGAAACTCTTCCTAAGAAATTTGGTGCTTTTGCAAGGTCATTAATGCAAAGTCAGAATTCCCAATTGGAGAATAATGATCACTGAGGAAATTCCTTTAAAAACTCAAGGCCTATTGATATGTCATTAATTTTATCAGTGTTACTACTGATGAAAAAAATGCTGTTTTTTTGGATTCAGACAAACGTGAAGTCACACACCAAATTTATATTGGGAGAGTTGAGAATTATAGCATGCAAAGTCAATTCTACAAAATGGTTTATGCATCAGTAACAACACTTTGCACTTCTACAGCACCTTTCATCCCAGGCTTTCAAAGACAATTACAATCACTAATTAATTCAGCCTCACAAGAATCGTGGGAGCTAGGTAGATGACCCCTGTCAAACTCTCCTACAGAGTGGTGAAAGTGGGAGAGGAGCAGAACACTCAAAGAGGTTCCCTTGTGACATGTTCTATATATTGTCCCCTAAAGGGGGAAAGGAGTGACACAGTGCATAGGCTTTTAAAACACCTTTCAGGAGCCATGTCATAATTGACAAGGTCCCTATGTGCCTCCTTAGCAGCAGCCTCAGAATGGAACTAGGAATAACTAATTCAGTGTTAAACTGCATTCCCAAAACTCAATAAGGATGTGGAAGCACTTAAGGGTATTCCTCACCCTTTTGGTACTAGCAGTGGCTAGGGAAGAGTAAACTCTAGAAACCCTTCCCCCTGACCAGCAGCATCAAAAGTGGACAGAGGAATATGGACTCTCTGAACTACTGTAAAATGACTCCTATATGTGGAAGACACCATTCTGTATATGACACCTGCCAGCAGAGGACACAGCCATGCAAGCCTGTGGCATAAAGAACCCCTGCATATTATTATCCCCATTTTCTAGACAGATAGATTGGTGCAGAGGGAAGTTATGTGACTTTGCCAAGGCTACACAGCAAATCAATAGCAAAGACAGGAATAGGGTACTGCAGACTTCTCTTGAAATATCAGCTAACTCAGATTCACATTGATTTCTAATAAGCTTCTGATGCATTTGCATGTCTACTATACTCTGTGCAATTAAACTGAAAATTCAGATACCTCTTATTTTTGTGGAAGCTGTAGCCAGCCTTTTAAAATGCTTCCGGAAATAAGGAATTTGGGTATTAATGCGTTAGCAAGGAGCAAAACTTTTGGAATTATGAAAAAGACATTCAAAATCTAGTACATTTTCAAAAATGTCTCACTCCCATTTCACTTCCATGTACCTATTCATTAAGTCCTGTTTGATCAGTGATCCATATCAAAATATTCCTTTCTGCATGTAACACAGGCCTCCCCTTTTACCAGGGCCACTCCATGGTTTTTGCCGCCCCAAGCGGCTGGGAGGAGTGGGGGGGAAAGCTGCGATCACGATCGGCGGCAGCTTCACCGCGCCACTTCATTCTTCGGCAGCAGGTCCTTCCCTCTGAGACGGACTGAGGGACTCGCTGCCGAATTGCCGCCGAAGAGCTGGACGTGCCGCCCCTCCCCGTTGGCTGCCCCAAGCACCTGTTTGCTGCACTGGTGCCTGGAGCCAGACCTGCCTTTTACCCCCCTTTATCAGTGTGCAGCACATATCTGACAAATCCAGTGAAGTTACATCATGGGCTACAGCACTGTGACTGCAAAATATGGGAAAAGAGGAGAAAGCCGAATATAAAGAGTGATTACATTCACACAGTCATCTAGATCAGCAATGATGGACAAAGAAGTGCTCAAAAATAAGCAGTTGGGACATGACAGTTTAATGGGGTTTTGGTGAAATATGATATTCTAACTAGTTTACCTGATTTATATCAAGGTCTCCTTAAGTTCAGCCATTTCAATGAACCATACATTCTTACAGACTTCTCAGTTCACAACTCATCACCCCAACCCATGAAAGTGGCCCCACTGGGGCTATTATAGACTAGTGGTGTTCATGTGTGAGAGCAATGAGTCTGAGTGCTAAAAATATCTATGAAATTTTCAATGAAAATAACATGCTGCTGAGACAGAGAAGCTCCTTTTTTAAAAAAAAAATGAAATTGTAAAAAAGTTTCCTTTTTATTTCAAAATGTGAGTGTTTATAGTCAAGATAGATATAATCCCTGAAAATAGAGGATAATGATGAAAATGCTAACAGACCACATTAACTGCACTGGTATTAATTGCACTTCTGTTCCACTGCTGATTTTTTTGCAGTTACTCTCTGGTTTTCCCCCAGTTACCCTAAGTCCTCTACTTTTTAAATGTAGCTCACTTCTTTAGTTTGTTGATAGCATTAATTATGAATTATGGTGTAAATTTGGATTCTAAACACAGGTTTTGGCTTGGAGACCAAAACAATCAAATAGGCATAATTGGTTTTTTTCATTAACTTAATGGAGGCCTGCCAGATAGCGAAGGCATAGGATTAGAAATCTAGGCTCCTGGGACCAAATACATCCCTCACCCTTAGGCTGTGATCCTGCAATTGATTCTGCGTGGATAGACCACTATGCCTATATGGACCCCCACCCACCAGTCAATGAAGTGGTGGTGATTACATCAGTTCCTTTGAAGGAGCACTGTACGCTCAGGTTTGCAATCTGGGTTCATGTCAAATGCGCAACGGCTCCAGGATGTTCAAGTATTAGCCGTGACCAAAAGTGCTCTTCTCATTTGCATTTAGCAAGAGAAGGTTGCAAGCTCTTCTTTTTGAGCATGGACCTTGCTACGCTTGACTGGGCCTTTGTCAACTCAAGTTTGTTTTACCACAATGAGCTGTACTGATACATGGGGCTCCCCTGAATGCCACTCACTCTCCAGCTAATGAAGAACTATGGATTCAGACTTACGAAAATGTATTTCACATAAGGAATGAATTACAAACAATATCCTTAGCCTGCACTGCCTTCCAATTGGCCTACATGTAAAGTTAGTGGTGGTTTTGATTTATAAAGTGCTAAATAGTATTGGTCTTTATTACTTCAGAGATTGCCTCTTATCTCATATGACACTGCAACATTACACTTGAGCTCACAGCTTTCCAGGAGTAAATGGGAAGGGACTGAGAGCAAGATTTGTAGGGGGCAGAGAAGCTTTTTGTGGATCGTGAGGTGGCAGCAGCTGGAGATTAGTAACTGAAGTAGATTAGAGAGATTTTATGGATATTGATTTATTGGAGCTTTGGTATGGGTTTTAATCAAAATATGTATAAACATTTAGAGATATGAGTTTTAGTGCATTGAAATAAAAAACAACAATATAAAATGCACTATAGATGAGCCTGTACCAAACATCTAGTCCAAAACAGCACAAAATTTGAGGGAGTTCAGCTCCAGATAAAAACTTTTTGGTTCAGATTTATCTCTAAGCCTGTAAATACATTGTATAGTCATTGGATGCTTAAGGTTAAATACATTTGGTCCATAATTACTTCAGTTTGCAATGTTAAAAATAACACTTAAAAAAAAGCTGAATCTTTTTTATCTTTCCTTATCTACTTTCGTTTTGTAAAATATTCATATTATCACTGCATACACGAGTGACAACCTGTGTAGGAACTAAATTTATTACAGCAAAACTAGACATTTATAAAAGTTTATACCTGTAGGTTAAAGCTCATTGCAATGAAATCCCTCATGAATACTATTTTTCATCTCTGGATATAATAATGTGTTGCATAATGGGGAATGAGGATACAGTACAGGATTCATTGAGGTCATGATAGCACAAGTAGAATTTAGTGAATAATAGCTGCAAGGTCTAGGGTGATATTTAATATATGCTCCATTATTTTTCTACTTTATGCAGCTTTTCTTGGTCTGAAAATGGGGGCCTTATTACTGCTCAATGACTTTTTGCCCTTTTTATCATGTGAAAGCTACATTGCTCAGGTCTGCATCCTATTGGACCATACTCAGTGGAGTTAGGTGTCCCATTACATAATGGAAGTCCTTTTAGGTAATAAAGGATGTTGGAGAGAAGAGATCACTCAGTACAGATTACCTAGTACATGGTTTGAGTATCAGCTACCTTAAGACTGCCTTTCTCCATATAAGAGGTGAGTTGGGGTGTTCAGGTTAACAGCCCTACTGAAATTGAGAATGGACTTGTGACAAGGTCTTTTTTGAAGAATGGGCTACAACTCTAGAACTTGCTTTGTCACTTAGTTCAACAAAGCGAGGCGCTTTGTTGTCTTCCAGGGCAACCGGCAAAGTTTATCTATTTTCCTAGGCTTCTGCAGAGGATTGGTTGAAATGGTGAGTTATTAATCCTACTGTGCTATGAGGAGCTCAATATTGATAATTCAATCTGAGGGCCAGATTATGATACCCCTGTACTGAACAGTAAACTCCTCAAGAAAGTATATACGGTTTAATGGGATTATTATGGAATTGGATACTAAATGTGAGAAAGCAAAAATTCAAGGCCAGATTGTGGTAGCCTATGGATTTTTATGAAATTGTTCATAAATGCACTTTGAGCACAGATGCATTATATTGAAAGAAAGAAAGAAAGAAAACCTCATACAGCATGGAAAAAGGCCCTTTATGACAGTTATAGTTCACTGATATCAAATGAGAAAAAAGTAGCTGTGACGTATCCTACTTCTTATACAACTAGGACCTGATTTTCAAAAGTACTAGGCATCTATAATTGTGAGTGCTCCCCACCTCTGGAATTCAGACCCCTTTAGATGTATGAGGAGGTGGTGGACTATCCTCTAGAAAATTAAATAAAAAACCTGTTATGTTAGTACTCTTAGCTCCTTTGTGCTGTGTGATATTATGTTTGGTGGGGGTGATAGGATCTTTTTCTGTAATTATTCGTAGTAAACACTTGTGTTGTTCATTGTACCTAGTGGTCCAAATCCCAAATAAGGTCCCATTGTGTTCAGCGTAGTACAAACACAGCTGAGAGGCAGTCACTAATATTCATTTTGATGGAAGATGTGTTGCTAAATCTTCTACGCTGCTTTTGGAAAGCTTATCTCAAATCCCCACAGGGCTTTTAGCAACAAAAGCCCAGACCTTTATGATGTGAGTTAAAAGGATAACTCTGTTAGCCTATAGCAGTAACAGACTCCTGCCCTCGTTGGCCTCATCTGTGTAGAAGAAAGGACACACTTAGCCAGTGATTTTCACTCACCCACAAGTTAGCAAGTTCCCTAATATTCAAAGATTCCAAAGTGATCAGATACAGCAAAAACATATTAAAGATTCACAAATCCCATTATTCCATGAAGCTTTATTTATTTATTTTCAATTTAGACTGGATTATATCATGGATATTCTATTCAGTACCTTTGCTGCCATGCTATCAGTTTGTAGCTGGTAATGGTACCAATTTTTGTTTATATTAAACCAGAACCACAAGTTACACATACTCCTAGAAATAGAAATCTTAAGTGGCAAGAGCGTGCAATGGTTCTGTTGAAATGCCCAAGCCAGGGGACACATGGGCTTGCCCTTTGTAGTATGGCTAACACAGCTATTTTCTTCCATTCCAACCACAGTGGTTTGCAGGTGGCTAGGCTGCTTGATACATTTACTTGGGAAGTTAAATTGAGATGGAGCTTAAAAGCTCCAAATTCAGTTTCTTAACTAGAAGTCTGAAGAGGCTTAGCAGGGCACAAGAGAAAACATTACTCTTGGAACAGCAATGGGAGCGGAGGGTGTGGGGGAAGAGACACATGCACACACACAAATAGAGGAGTCAGAGGAAAGACAGTCCATTTCTTCTGTGTTGATTTAACCCCAAGAAAACCCACTGACTTCAAGGGGATTGCACAGTGTGAAAATCAGTATCCAATCTTTTTCTTCTAGGAAAAAGAAGAAAGCAATATGACAATGGTATTAAAGATATTACAAAAATAATGACAACTATAACAAACAGAAGGCCAAAGTCCTTCATTACCTTTTCCTATTTCTACTGCAAACAAAAATGTTGATTACTTTTCCCCCATCACCATATATCCTCTTGCTCTTTCTATTTTCTATAGCAGCAAAAGTTGATTTTTTTAAAAAGAGAGTTAGCATTTAAATACAGAAGGACATATTTAAAAAAAAACTGTGGATGCTCTGGGGCACTTTTAAGCAATCCATTAATACTCAGGCAAATGCCCAATCAGAGTTGTAAAGTGGAAAAAATGCCCATTAGTGTTTCAGTGTTATACTCAAACAGAAATACCTAAAGTATTAGGGAAATGATTATAGAAAATTACTAACTGTAAGGTCTGACCTTTAAAAAAATAAAAAAATAAAAAAACATACAGGCGCAGTTATACCCTCCTTTATACTGGTGCAACCCACCTTACTTCAGTGGGCTTGCACCACTGGAAATAAAAGTAGAGCTTGGTCTTTGATATAGGTCCCTGTCTTGTGATATAAATTGCTAAGTTGTTTTCTTTAGCAGAAAAGCACCTCTCAGTTAACAACAAAAATAAACATTCCCTTGGTGTTGTATCTGGTATTCTAACATGCTTCAGTTGTTTGTGAGTACAATAATACTTACGTTTACCTATGGCCCTTCTGCCCTTGGGATCCCTTTAGTGCTTTAGAAAGTTCACAGATATATACATCAGAAGCACCAGATTTGTCAGAAATGGCCACATTGGAAACTTCCTAGAAGGTGGTTTGTTTATATTCTTTTTGTGTGTCACACTTGGACATTTATGTCCCCTAACAGTATTTCATACATTCCCTTTCTTTGATAGATATAAAAAAGCGTGGTGTTTGAGTTTATCACCAATAAAACAATAGTTGGAATACAGCTCATACTTTCAGAGAGCCAGAAAGCTATTGTGTAACAATAGTTAGCTAGATTGTTTCTCTTTCATTGCTTCAGAATAGTGCATATTTTCCTCATCCCCAACATATTAAGTCATTAATGCTGTCAATCAAAGTCACAACCACTCAGGTGAATTGGGTGTCAATCAACACACACATACACACACACACTATTATTATTTGTATTAGTGTGTGTGTGTGTGTGTGTGTGTGTGTGTGTGTCTCCCCCACACACATACACACACACACTAATACAAAAGGAACCATTTGCCAGGTCTTGTGGCTCAAAATGATACTCATTCAAATATATTTTCAGTGAACCTTTGCCTTTGAGATGCTATGTGCTAGATACTAGGTTAGACAATGTAGTATCAATTGTCTACATTCTTTAGTTAGACACCAATTCAACTTGGTTAAGATGGTCTGCAATGGTTATTAATCTTTTCCAATAGATGGCCGTTTTCCATTACAAATATAACAAACACTTACCATAATAAAAGAAAGCCTTGTTTATATGAAGATGTTAGGCACCTGTGTAGCTATGTTGAGGTAACTGTAACGGGGAAAATCTGCACTGTTGATATGACACATAGGTACAAGCTGAAGCTGAAAATGGTTTGGTTTTACCTGTAAACCACACAGTTCTACCTATCCTTCACCACATGTGATCATGCCACTACTCCCAAGATATCCTGGTGCTTGATGATATCAGTTTATTTATGAAGCAGAGCTGGTTGAAGCTGCACCCAAGCAAGACAGAGGTGATGCTTGTAGTCAGAGGAAAGCATTCTGAAGAGTTTGCAGTCTTCTTTGATTGAAGGCATTCACCTACAATTGATCAATTCAGTCCACAGTTTAGGAACAATGCTGGATTCCTTGCTGAGACTAAGGTCTCATGCATCTGCAAGTAACACTTTCTACTATCTCCTGTTGGTTAGGAGACTCTGTCTGATGACCTGGCCTTGGTTACATACATCTTTGTCACCTCCTATCTGGACTACACCAATACAAAATACTTGGATATGAAGCCACACACACCTTAGGAATGTCCACCTAGTACAGAATGCTGCAGCACAGTGATATGGCAACTGTGAGCATATCAGAACTGTCTTCCACTCTCTATGCTGGCTTCCCCCAGACTTGCAAGTCAAGTTCAAGCTCTTGGTCCTTATGATCAGGGTGTTCAATAATCTGGGCCCAGGTATCTAAACAATCATCTAATACACCTAAATAAAAGACAGTGGTAGACAGCACCACTCTGCAATGGCACTCTCTACCCTAAGAGTAAAGCTTATCTGTGCAGGAGACAGAGTTTTCTCAGGGGCTGGTCTGAGATAGTGGAATGAACTCCTACAGGAGGTAAATGACCATCCCAAACATCCACACCTTCCAGTCCAAGTGAAAGGAGTATTTCCACCTGCCTTCTCTAAAGGGCTGTCTATATTAAGAGGCAGTGCATGACAAGCTGGGATACAAGTTTATAGCACTCTAGCTCTGGCCTGCCATTCACTAAAAATTCCACAGACATTTCAGTGCATACTACAGCAGGATCCACATGGCTAAGTAGTGTGTGGAAGGCTAAAGCACTGTAGATTTACACTCCAGCTTGCTCCACACTAACTCTCTATATAGATATGGAGTGATATAAATACACAGCAGCATGCAGATTAAAAAACAAAATTTAAAAACCCCAAATTTAAAACCCAACCAAAACAAAACCACTTCACCCTCCACAGAAATAGCAGTCTTTAAATTGCCCAGAATACCTTTTCCAAGGATTTACTAAACTTTTTCCTTCATGGTTCCTTAATGGTGGAAATCTAAATGTCAAGATCCTTGATAATCAAACATGATTATTATCCCAATAACTTTATAAAACAATAATAAAGAGTAGTGTGTAAGAAAACAAACCATAATATTGAATTTCCAGTGGGGTTTTAGCTCCCTACATTTTCTCATAGGAGGAATGACTGGGACATTTAAACAGTTTTAAAATAATGTTTTTAAAGTATTTTATGACATTTTAAAGTATTGTAACGGACTCGGGAGATGAGGGTTTCTGGCTGCCCGGAGGACCTTAAGAGATTAAATAAAATGGAGAACAAAGTAAAAATAAAACTTTCAAAGTAATTTATTTGTTTTATTTTTGGCCTCTCTTCTAGGCTTGGACTGCTTTCCTGACCGAGCTGAATATTGTGTGTTAGAGAACATAACTCAGTACAGCAGTGATTGCATAGCACTATCTATTTTTTGTGCACTGGCCAGGAGCTTTGCATTTCATACATTATTCACAACTAGCTGCAGTCATTCAGCAAGGTCAGGAAAGGAAAAAATGATGCTTTACAGTGAATAAAGCAGTAGTACAGTTTGGGCTGCCCCATTTTGCATGAGTTCAGAGCCCTCTGGTGTTGCTTCAGAATGGATACCCACTCACAGGCCATAAGTGACATATGTCTGTAGACAATGGACATGACTGATGAGGATTTACTATTTGCATTTCCTGCTAGCATTGGGAAGTTAATACAGAAATGAGCGCTGCTTGAATATGATCTAGCTCTAAGTACAGATCTACTTACATATCAGGCTATAACTTTAGGCCATGTTGGATGTTTATTTAATAGCTCAATACATCTTTATTTGATTCTCTTTCTGCCTTCCCCCTTCCTTCCCACGTGTTCATCTAAAGCTCAAGCACTACTTTCTCATTCTCCTCTTCCTTTTCCTATTAAATTAGATTTAAGGATATCCTTATCTGAATTCATTATAACCTTTATGTTCCTATCATTTCCTGAGTTTAAGGAAGCTTGCCCTTACGTCAAACTCCTTCCGAAACCCCCTTTTTACATGGCCACATGTGCAGATAGACTTGTGTGAAATGGCTCATCACTGAAAACCTAAACAGTATTTAGCTCTTGATGGACTATCTTAGATACTGAAGCCCTCTTCCCACAGAACAGATACACCATGGCCAACAGCAGTGCAAGTTTCTTTAAATTCGCCTGTCATCATGTTTTAGTCCTGACTTGGAAGGGAAATCTTTAGGGTGAGAAGATGACTCCATCTCAGTGGTACATTCAGACTTTGCCCTCTGCCAAGGGAACTATTATGGGTCAGGCATAACTGCTGCCTGACATCCAGAATAAACATAAATAAACCATTGTAATCAGGTGACAAACAGCTAAGCAGCCTCTGCCCCAAACATAGGCCCATATCTCTGGCTAAAACGAAAGCACATCTAAATCCACTCAGGAATCTGGGAAGGAGTGAGTCTGGGCATCATTTGAGTAAGGGTTGAGTGGGCTGGTGTGGAGGGAGAAGCAGGAGAGAGAAAAAAGCCGAACAGACTGTAACAGAAGTGCTGGTATATGGCCCTGAGAGAAAGCTTTTGTGCTAGCTGGAAAGGCAGTTCATTTGCTTCCTGTTCCAAAACTATCTTCTGATATTTGATTCCTACTCTGTTAGGAAACCGGGACTTATATGAATAATCTTTGTAAATAAACAAGATTGCATCAAAGGAAACACTTCCACCATCAATTTCCCCTCCTAACTGGAACAACCCACAATACCCCAAATTTGGCTAGCTGCTCAGGTCAAAAGGGGTAACAAGAACCAGTTTGTGTCATTTTTCTCCCAGACCCTCATTGTGATGTGAAAGTCACATGAAGAAAGCTATAATAGATAATTGGTTACTTATAACATGGATGGAGCAAGAAATGAATCCACCTCCATAAACCCTAATTACAATTTCAGATATACAAATATGAAATTATTGAACATCGAAGAGGATGAAACAATTTTATGAGTTAACTAAAGCCAGTAAAATGGGTAAATAATTGTTGTGACATCCACCCCTTCAGCGTACTTCAGCTTTCAAAGTAGGACTGAGCTAGGACTTGCATGGTAAATAGGCTTTGTGCTGACTCTCTGCACAAGGATGAATTTTACCAAAGGGTAACTGGTATAACCATATTAGCAATAGTTTTCAATTGGCAGACAGCCTTTTAGAATAAACCAGAGGATGAGTTTGCTAAACAGTTAACATGACAATAGAGAAATACAAGAAAAATAAAGCAGATCATCAGCACAAGCAGGATGAACTTCTGATAAACGTAATTTTACAGAACATTTTACTGTATGAATTCCTCCAGGATTACTTCAGTCGTTATATTAATGTTTCACAATTTGTAATAATTGTGCAAAAGAACCGAGACATTTTACACTTTGGGGAATTATTAAATAGTTTTCTTGTGTGACCTAACATTGCCTGGTATTTTTGAACTAACTTTTAGTGTGCTATATGCTAGTACTATTTATATATTATACAAAATTACCTTTTAATAATAATAATTAATAGAGATATCCCATCTCCTAGAACTGGAAGGGACCTTGAAAGGTCATTGAGTCCAGCTCCCTGTCTTCACTAGCAGGACCAAGTACTGATTTTGCCCCAGATTCCTAAGTGGCCCTCTCAAGGATTGAGCTCACAACCCTGGGTTTAGCAGGCCAATGCTCAAACCACTGAGCTATCCCTCCCCCCCATGATTGCAAGATTACTATCATCTGAAAGTTTTTCTTTATCTTACTTTCTAATTTCTACACCACTCTTCAGGAATGTCTACACAGCAGAAGCCATGCGGGGGCTAGCCTACCTAAGCTAGTTTGAATCCAACTGGCATAGACAGGAACAACAGCAAAGACATCACAACACGGGATTCATTGCGAGTGGTACAAGCCCAGCATGGACTCAGCTCAGCTCACTAATCTGCTCTGAAGACCACGCTGCACTTTTTCCACTGCTATTGTTACCTGCACTAGCTGGATTAAAGATAGCTCAGATAAGCTTGCCCATGCACAACTTTTGCTAGGTAGACTTACCCTCAATTTAATTCTCCATTGATTTTAGTTCTCATGTTTATTTCTATTATAGAAGACAGTTCCCATAACAACTTATATAATATAGTGCACGTCTTTAAAGACATTCCTTGCTTAAGTTTAATTTACTGTTCTCATATAAACTTTTGTATTTCCTTTACACAACCTCTGTAGGACCAGTCCTGAAGGCATTCAATAAGTAAATTTCCCACAGGGCCACACAGAGCTCTCAAATACATTAGAATAACTTTATTGCTTGTAATGACCCACACTAGATTTACACTGGTGTAAATGGGAGCAGAATTTGACCCTCTGTTTCAGAGAAAGTTTTGCCTATAAAAACAATGCAGGATGGAGACCTATAAATCTTACCTCTGCTTAATGAAGCCTTTATTCTCTCTATATTCTGTACAATATTTACCCACCAATAGTCATTTTAAAAGGTCTGGTAGATATTCTAGTTAATTAATGTTTCCACTTTCATCTCTAGAAAGGAATAAAATACATACTAATCAGCTGTTTGCAAAATTATATTAAATGATTGTGTGAGAATAGTTGATGCTACATACACCACAATATTTATTCTTCCTATTTTTTCCCATCTCTTCTCAGCATATGAAATTCATCCTTGTGCAGAAAGCCCATGCATCGCCTATGCGTTATTTATGTCATATTCACAATTAGATCCACCGTCATAAAACATAACTGCAAAGGGAAAAAAAATCCAGCCAGATCCAAACAACTACGTTTTTTTAAAAACTTTAAAAAAAAGTTTCTTCAGGTTGTAAAAATAAAAGCCGAGGAAACAATTGTCTGCATATGTTTAATTAGCAGCACAAGATTTAGCCAACAAAGGCCTGTTGACATCAGTGCAACCCTTTGAAAATATATTCTCAAAGACTTGCATTGAGGGCAACTCATTATGGGATTATTTTTGCTCTCACTTTTTTTGGTGGTTGTTTGTTATTATAAAAGACTCAGATAGCCTTTGCTAACAGTGCAGCTAATGATAGTGGTAGGGAATTGACTAAACAACAAAAGGACTATTATTAATGCCACTTTCCTTATTATGGTGGTGTGGTTGCTCCAGGCTAGTTAAGATATAACTTACTGTTTAACAGCTGTTTTTCTAAGTGCTCTAAAGTCCTCATGCTTATTTGCATTGTCTTGAAAATTGGTGTGTACCTTATCTAATTTCAGAGCCTGAAATATAGGTGTATTTGAAAGGGTACCAGACACTGCTTAACTGTGCCTTAATGATGTTTTGGGGCTGTTAATAGTTTATGCTTTTTTTCCATTTTTAATTATGTCTGTATGTCCAACTTGTTTATTATATGGTAGGGAATACGCAAAGAATGACCCTTCATCCCAGTGTTGATGCTAGCATTGGCACAAGGAGAGAGTGCCCCTCCCTTATTCACAGACTGCTAGAACCAGTTCAGTCTCAGAATTCAGTCAGCCCCTGCTGCAATGGCCTGTCTGTGACTGCCCCAGCTCCGGGGCCTGCCGTGAGGGGACAGAGAGGGTCCTGTTTTGGGGGTATACACAGGGGTCCCTACTCAATGCAAAGTGGCTACAGCATAGTGGTTAATTCCCCTGGTAGGGCTTGATTCAATTACATTAATACTCTAGAGGGGTGGGTTTTATTTTGGGGTGGTTGTTTTTTGGGCCAGCATACCTCCACTGAAATTAAATGAAAACAGAATTTGCACACTACTGAATTTCTGTTCAGATGTTAAAAGATGATGCAAAAAAGACACACAAAGGAAGCCATTTTTTAGGACAATATGCTTTATTGGTCCTTCAAAACCCAGGAACTGTTTGACATATTCTTGAGCACTATCTACTGATAGTTTCCTTATCTATTAACTATTTACATAGATGTAGACAGAGAACACTCTCAACACCCATTTATTAGCTAAATGCATAGCAGGTGCGTGGTAAATCACCCGATTCTAACTGCTTCTATTGATTCCACAAGATTACTAGGCCAAAGAAAAAGAAGAGGATATCAGCAGTAATGGATTATATTGCACCCAAATAAATTGTTGCTTAAAACATATAAAGGGTAAGCAAGCAAAGAATCACCAGTAATAGGTCAGAGATAGTCTGCTCTAAGAATGACAGAGCCCAGAATCTTAATAATGACCAGTTGATCACATACATGAAGACTCCATCATAATGCATGCATATATACAAGGGAAACTTTGGCATTCACTAACTTTTGACTCCTGAACATTGCAATCTTAGTACTATTTTGAATGTACTATCCCTGTTTTTTTTTTAATTTGTTTTTATAAAAAACAGAAATTCCATCATGTGGTATCATATTGACACCCATGAGAGTCATCAGCAGGTTTGGAGCCTTTAGATTCTCCACACAGACCTCTGTCCCTTAAGCTAATGAAGATAGCAATAACAGGTTGTTATTTTTTATGTGGACATGCATTAGAAGGAGATGTCCTGGATGACTGGAAAAGGCAAATATAGTGCCCATATTTTAAAAAGGGAAGAAAGAGAACTCGTGGAACTACAGACTGGTCAGCCTCACTTCAGTCCCCAGCAAAATCATGGAGCAAGTGCTCAAGGAATCCATTTTGAAGCACTTGGAGGAGAGGAAGGTGATCAGGAACAGTCAACATGGATTCACCAAGGGCAAGTCATGTCTGACCAACCTGATTGCCTTCTATGATGAGATAACTGGCTCTGTGGATATGGGGAAAGCGGTGGACGTGATATACCTTGACTTTAGCCAACCTTTTGATACGGTCTCCCACAGTATTCTTGCCAGCAAGTTAAAAAAAGTATGGATTGGATGAATAGACTATAAGGTGGATAGAAATATGACTAGATTGTTGGGTAGTGAGCAACAGCTTGATGTCTAGTTGGCAGTTGGTATCAAGCGGAGTGCCCCAGGGGTCAGTCCTGGGGCCGGTTTTGTTCAACATCTTTATCAATGATCTGGATGATGTGATT
Organism: Malaclemys terrapin pileata; assembly: GCF_027887155.1. Classification (NCBI taxonomy): domain Eukaryota; kingdom Metazoa; phylum Chordata; order Testudines; family Emydidae; genus Malaclemys; species Malaclemys terrapin. The sequence continues at coordinate 71,759,885 of NC_071512.1, forward strand.
GATTGCACTCTCAGCAAGTTCGCAGATGATACTAAATGGGGGAGGGGGGGGGAAGAGAGGTAGATATGCTGGAGGGTAGGGATAGGATCCAGAGTGACCTAGACAAATTGGAGAATTGGGCCAAAAGAAATCTGATGAGGTTCAACAAGGAAAAGTGCAGAGTCTTGCACTTAGGAAGGAAGAATCCCATGCACTGCTACAGGCTAGGGACCGACTGGCTAAGCAGCAGTTCTGCAGAAAAGGACCTAGGGATTACAGTGGACGAGAAGCTGGATATGAGTCAGCAGTGTGCCCCATTGCCAAGAAAGCCAATGGCATATTGGGCTGTATTAGTAGGAGCATTGCCAGCAGATCGAGGGAAGTGATTATTCCCCTCTATTCGGCACTGGTGAGGGCTCATCTGGAGTATTGAGTCCAGTTTTGGTCCCCCCACTACAGAAAGGATGTGGACAAATTAGAGAGAGTCCAGCAGAGGGCGATGAAAGTGATTAGGGGGCTGGGGCACATGACTTATGCGGAGAGGCTGAGGGAACTGGAGTTATTTAGTCTGCAGAAGAAAAGAGTGAGGGGGGATTTGATAGAAGCCTTCAACTACCTGAAGGGGGGTTCCAAAGAGGATGGAGGTTGTCTGTTCTCAGTGGTAGCAGATGGTACAGAACAAGGAGCAATGGTCTCAAGTTGCAGCGAGAAAGGTTTAGGTTGGATATTAGGCAACACTATTTCATTAGGAGAGTAGTGGAGCACTGGAATGAGTTACCTAGGGAGGTGGTGGTGGAATCTCAATCTAGAGGTTTTTAAGGCCTGGCTTGACAAAGCCTTGGCTGGGATGATTTAGTTGGTGTTGGTCCTGCTTTGAGCAGGGGATTGGACTAGATGACCTCCTGAGGTATCTGCCAACCCTAATATTCTATGAGATGGGACACGGTTATTGTGTTTCACAGATATTTCCTGATAGCATAGGAATAGAGAGACTCAGGAATCTTGGGTTCCATTCTAGGGTCTGGGGTGGAAGAGTGCTCTAGTGGGTACAGATTCTTCTGCCTTTTCACCCCAAGCTTGACTCCTTCTGCCCCTTCCACTCTGGACTGTCTGTCTTAAATAAATAAATAAATGGAGATATCCCATCTCCTAGAACTGGAAGGGACCTTGAAAGGTCATTGAGTCCAGACCCCTGCCTTCACTAGCAGGACCAAGTACTGATTTTACCCCAGATTCCTAAGTGGTCCCCTCAAGGATTGAACTCACAACCCTGGGTTTAGCAGGCCAATGCTCAAACCACTGAGCTATCCCTCCCTGTCTTGTCTCTTCCTCACCCCTAGCTCTTCATTCCATTCCCATTTTCTTTACCTAGCCAGTCTTAGTCTCCACTCTTAAGGTTTTTCTTCTACTCCCAGTCTCCTTGCCCAGCAAATCCCCATTTTACACTCTCCAGCGTCCTTGTCCCAGTCTCCCTCAGCTTCTAGTCCCAACCTCTATACTCATCAGTCCCACTCCTTGTTTTATCTGTGTCTGTCCCTACCACCTCCCATATTTCCTGTCCTCACTGACTCCCAGTCCCAGTATCCCTCCCCTGACTCCTTAGCTAATTCAAATGTCCTATCCCTCTTCCCCCAATCAATCCTAATTATCCTCCACACTCTGGCTCCTAGTGAAATCATTCTCCCCGCTACATCATCTCCTTGCTAGTCCCAGTCTCTTTTCCAAGTTGGTCCCAGTCTTCCCCTGCTGGCTCCCATGCACCTTTCCCAGCCATTCCCAGTCTCCACCCATTGGCTTCTTGTCCACCCAGTCCTGGTGTCCTGCTTCACTCCAAGTCTCAGTTTTCCTTCACCCAGGCTTCTTGCCCCCAATATACTTCAGCTGACCCCCAAGATCTTGTCCCCTTTGCATTCAACTCAGGCAGCTTCCTCTTCCATATGACCTGGGCCCAGCAGAGGATTATTGAAGTACAGGGCAGACATGTTTCCTGCTCTCAGTTCCAGTGCTCAGCCCTGACCCAACCTACAAAAGCCCAGAGCTGCAATTTCAGGGAAAGTCCTGCTTGGTCCCACACTAGAGTATGCTCAATATGGATGAAAGTTGCAGGGAATTTAGCTGTGAAGCTCTAATAAGTCTCAACTGAACATGTGAACTGTTATTTGTCACAGCTTTAATATATGGCTAAATTGGGGCAGATTTATACAGGAAGGGCAAAAGGCTTATCCCTGACGTAGGCAACCTCCCTGCCAAATTTCAGAGCCGTACTCTAAAGTAACAGACCATTAGAACTTCTCAAATAAAAGGTCACAAGAATTTTTTAACAGAAGAAAAATGTATTTTTCTCTAGCCTCATTCTCAGAAATGATTCAGCTGAAATTTTATATAAATAAATAAATAAATAAATAAAAATCAGGCTGAGGAAGACCCCCACTGTGAAACATTTCAGCTCAAAACAGGTAACGTTTGGCAAAAAGTTATAAGCAGCTGAAAACTGGGTCTCATAATGGGAAGTGTCTGACAATCTGAATTACAGGGGGCACTTCCAGCCCCGCCTATAATTAACTACAATTTCTTGCAGTTATGGAGTGGAAATTATATTGTACTTTGTGTGGTGTGATTAAATTTTTTTTACAATGCTTATCTTACTGTGCGGTAACATAAAAACAAAAACAAAAGTTTTTAAATGGAGATTTACTATACTATTGTATGTTAAAGAAACAGATTGGGGGATATGTTTTCAGTGTTGTGTATGGCAAGCCACATATAGTATTTCTAAAAGAAGTTATCCCTATATATTACCATAACAGAAATGGTAATTTGCTTTATGAAAAAAGTTCCTCGCTCATCTGCTTTGGCCTCCTGAAAAGAGCATTAGAAGAGTCACTTACAAAGGACTCAGGGAGAGGGGAAAAAAATGAGTAAACAGATTTTGTTGTATTGGTTATTGTCCTGCAATAACTTTAAAATAGGAAAACCAGGGAGCTTTTAGCATTAAAAATAAAAATCAATATTTGTCTCTTGCCTTTCTTTTCTACCTGTTCCTTTTACCTTAGTTTATGCACTGTATGAAGACATTGAAATGTGCAACTATAATATTATTCGTAGTATAATAGTCAAAGTATCAGCACATACACTCCCAATGGATCAGGTGACTTTCACATCGGTTATTTTACAATGGCTTTCTGCAAAAGCTTTAAGGCTTCCTAAGGATGTGTTTCAGAAGTTTTTAAAACACTCAAGGTCACTGGCGTCCCTATAATTGAACAGAATTTGTCCTATGAATATGCATAGTAATACAAGAGGACACGTATTTTATTCTACATAATTTAGTAACTAATGTCAAAAGAATAGTAAGTTGCCACAAGATAATGGTCTCCAGCTATAAATGAAGAGGCAGAGGAGAGAGGTTTATCTTCAAAGAGGGGGACATTGATCCTGTGACAACATTCTAGTCTAATGATTTTATTTCTATGATATAAAATGACAGATGTAGATCTTCTCATTGTTTTATCGAACAGATGTTAGGGCAGTAAAGTGACAGTTGCTCATTGTGCCATTTCTGTAAGCCATTCAGTGAACAAAGACACAGACCTGGTGTGTGATTCAGCCTTTTGTATGCCATCTTATCCAAAAATAGTTAGTTGCTAGAAGTGTATTGTGCTTTTTTGACTATACTTCTGGCTGAAGTTTTATTACTTTAACTCTTTTCACAAAATATGGATCAGCTATCCAGCCGTTTGAGTGGCCTGGAAACTTTTTGGTATACTAGGGAACATTATTCCATCAATAGTCCCATGATATTTTATTGTATAATGAGAGGAGTGAGGAAATTTAAATGACATGGTGTTCAAAATGCTAGTGTTTGTAGGAGCCATCTCTACACTAGTCCTCTCACCACTGCTGCTAGCAATGATGGGATTTTGGAGGCGGGAGGAGAATTCTCCCATAGATAAGGCCCACAAGTGAAAGTGCAGGCCACTGTAGCTGCTCCAGGTTTTTGCCTTTTCAGGTGCCCATTCCACTTATTAAGAACATTCCAAATGGCTAACTGTGTAACTCACAATTTATGACATCAGACTTTATTCACCAACTGGTTAGGATGGCAAGACATCACATGCACCAATGGGACAACTAACCTATAGACAATGGCTTGAAAGATCCCTGGGAGCTGTGTGCAGCCTGGTTGAGCAGGGTAAAAAGTGGGAGTGAATTAGAGAGAATGGGGCCACATGTAGTATGGCTGGGTGGAAGAAGATGGAGGGAGAGAAAGTAGGCAAGTGAGCCTGGGCTATGGCTGTAGCATGGCCAACTGTCAGAAGGAGGAAGAGGACCTATGAATGCTGTATTGTCACAGACAGATACGGAGGTGAAAGGAGTTGTGGAGAGCGGTTGTGCTTAAAGGGGTTTGCACAAAAAAATTCAGTGGAATCAATAGTATTCACCAGCCACTTCTGTCACCCAAAAGATGGGGTGGGATTGATCAAAGCAACCATCTTAAGAAGGATGTGCCCTTGGCTTGCAAGTCCTGCAGAACCACACAGAGGAAGGGGCTACTCTTCAGGCCCTGCCCTGGCATTGATTTCCACGGCTGTTGCCACTTAGTGTGCTAATCATCATCATCATCATCATGGCACACAGTATCCATTTCCAGACACTAATGCCTTATTCTCCAAAATATCCATTAAACTCTTCAGAACATTTCTATTCCAATAATAAAATTAGCTTCTCTCTTCTGGGATCTCAGCTTCAATCCAACTTGTAGTCTAAACAAGCTCATCACTTACATAAAATAAAATGCCTCATAAAATGTAACACAATCCAGCATAGTTTACTATAACTGGCCCTCCTTGCTTCCTCGCAATTAAAGAGGCTCATTTACAAGAAGCATTTTAAAATGCATCACTGGTTACAGTAACACAACATACATACATACAACCAGCTATATTGTACAGCCAGATAACAAGAGATTAGTGAATATTCTTGTTAAAACATCACATTATGGTGTCTCACATTAAGCATCATCTTAGTTGTTCACCAAAAGCCATTTGTTATTTAGACGCTTTTAATACCTCAGATGCACAGCTGACAAACATCCGACAAAACTTTTTTCTGTCAAGAAATGCCATTTTATTGAAACTGGAGTGTAACATGGAAGTGTATTGGTTTTGATAAAAAGCATCAAAAATGTTTCTCAGGTTAAGGGTGGCATTCCTGGTCAAAACCAGAAAAGACAGGGGAAGATTTACATTTTATAGGCTTGGCATTAGGGCACTTGCTAAACTGTGGGGGAGACAGGTTCAAGTCTCTGCTCTGAATCAGAGGTCATCTCCCATGTCAGCTGAGTGCCATATCCACCATGCTATTGTTTATTCTGGAATGGTTCTCCCTCTCACGTTCCCCCCCCCCCCAATGGAAAATTTCAAGCGGTCCTTTTTGTTAAAAACAAACATATTGAAATCTTGACCCCATTTTTGCAAAATGGAATGGTTTTCTAACCAGCCTTAGGCACATGTAGAGCTGGCCATAGAGCTGTTTTTTTTTTTTTTTTTTTTTTTTTTTAAATTTGCTGGCAGTTCTGACAAATCTAAGAAAAAATTTCACCAAGCAGAAGGGAAAATTGAAGATTCCCCACCGTCCAGGAAAGTGCCCTAACCACTTGGCCAAGTATTACAAAGCAGGCATGATCTCTTCTAGCTATTTTGTGAATAGTGTGTGTGAAGTCCACTTCTGAATTCAACCCAAATGTGTGTGTGTTTTTTTTTTTTAAAACAAGGGAGGCTAAAACTATTCAGTGAATGCATATGAAATTCCTAATATTTTTGGATAAACTGAAATTACTTTTTTGGCAAATGAACTCTTGGTCTGAAAAATTTTGCTCTCTGCTCTACTCACATGCCTCTGACATTTGCCCCAGCCCCATCATTCTGATGTCATCCTCTATGGATTAAGGCCCGCAATGCTGCAGTCTCTTCCACGTGAGCAGACAATTGTACTAGTAGGTTTAAAGTAGTGTTGTTGACAACACTAGAAAAACTTAAGTGCTTTGATGCACGTCACTTTTGCATCTCTTATGATCTGTCCCTATAGCAATGGGTAGAAACCAGTAGAGCCAATGCTGCTCAGTGAGGATGTGGTTGGTTTGTGTTTGGTGGTGGTTGTTTTTTGTTTTTTTTTTTTTTGGGGGGGGGGGGGGGAAGGCGGGCGGAAGGAATCCTTAAGAGATTTTCTTAAGGTGAATAAATTCGGCTGCTTAGCATTCTACTCTGTGAAACTACTGCTGTAGTCTTCATCTTATTTATTTGGCTTTAGCAAATCTGATCCACTATTTTATATAATGAAGTTTGCAGAGCGGTTCTGTTGTTCAAGTGAAGACTACAGGAGTTGCATTGTATGTAAGAGAGCAGTATGACTGCTCAGAGCTCCGGTATGAAGCTGCAGAAAAACCTGAGTCTCTCTGGATTAAGTTTAGAAGTGTGAACAACAAGGGTGATGTCGTGGTGGGAGTCTGCTATAGACTACCAGACCAGGGGGATAAGGTGGACGAGGCTTTCTTCCGGCAACTAGCAGAAGTTAGTAGATCAGAGACCCTGGTTCTCATGGGAGACTTTAAATCACCCTGATATCTGCTGGGAGAGCAATACAGCAGTGCACAGACAATCCAGTAAGTTTTTGGAAAGTGTAGGGGACAATTTCCTGGTGCAATTGCTGGAGGAACCAACTAGGGGCAGAGCTCTTCTAAACCTGCTGCTGCTCACAAACTGGGAAGAATTAGTAGGGGAAGCAAAAGTGGATGGGAACCTGGGAGGCAGTGACCATGAGATGGTTGAGTTTAGGATGCTGACACAAAGAAGAAAGGAGAGCAGCAGAATACGGACCCTGGACTTCAGAAAAGCAGACTGACTCCCTCAGGGAACTGATGGGCAGGATTCCCTGCGAGAATAACATAAAGGGCAAAGGGTTCAGGAGAGCTGGCTGTATTTTAAAGAATCCTTATTGAGGTTGCAGGAACAAACCATCCCGATGTGTAGAAAGAATAGTAAATATGGCACGTGACCAGCTTGGCTTAACAGTAAAATCCTTTCTGATCTTAAATGCAAAAAAGAAGCTTACAAGAAGTGGAAGATTGGACAAATGACCAAGGAGGAGTATAAAAATATTGCTCAGGCACGCAGGAGTGAAATCAGGAAGGCCAAATCACACTTGGAGCTGCAGCTAGCAAGAGATGTTAAGAGTAACAAGAAGGATTTCTTCAGGTATGTTAGCAACAAGAAGAAAGTCAAGGAAAGAGTGGGCCCCTTACTGAATGAGGGAGGCAACCTAGTGACCGAGGATGTGGAAAAAGCTAATGTACTCAATGATTTGTTTGCCTCTGTCTTCACAAACAAGGTCAGCTCCCAGAGTGTTGCACTGGGCAGCACAATATGGGGGAGAAGGTGACCAGCCCTCTGTGGAGAAAGAAGTGGTTCGGGACTATTTAGAAAAACTGGATGAGCACAACTCCATAGGGCCAGATGCGCTGCATCTGAGAGTACTAAAGGAGTTGGCGGATGTGACTGCAGAACCATTGGCCATTATCTTTGAAAACTCATGGCGATTGTGGGAGGTCCCGGATGACTGGAAAAAGGCTAATGTAGTGCCCATCTTTAAAAAAGGGAAGGAGGAGGATCCGGAGAACTACAGGCCAGTCAGCCTCACTTCAGTCCCTGAAAAAAAATCAGGGAGCAGGTCCTCAAGGAATCAATTCTGAAGCACTTAGAGGAGAGGAAAGTGATCAGGAACAGTCAGCATGGATTCACCAAGGGCAAGTCATGCCTGACTAACCTAATTGCCTTCTATGAGGAGATAACTGGGTCAGTGGATGAGGGGAAAGCAGTGCATGCGTTGTTCCTTGACTTTAGCAAAGCTTTTGATACAGTTTCCCATAGTGTTCTTGCAAGCAAGTTAAAGAAGTATGAATGGACTATAATGTGGATAGAAAGCTGGCTAGAACATCGGGCTCAACGGGTAGTGATCAATGGTGCCATGTCTAGTTGGCAGCCGGTTTCAAGCGGAGTGCCCCAAGGTTTGGTCCTGGGGCCGGTTTTGTTCAATATCTTCATTAATGATCTGGAGGATGGCATGGACTACACTCTCAGCAAGTTTGCAGATGACACTAAACTGGGAGGAATGGTAGATACGCTGGAGGGTAGGGATAGGATACAGAGGGACCTAGACACACCACACACCCCCCCCCCACCTGATGAGATTCAACAAGGACAAGTGCAGAGTCCTACACTTGTGATTCTTCCATCCTATGCACTGTTACAGACTAGGGACCGAATGGCTAAGAAGCCGTTCTGCAGAAAAGGACCTAGGGGTTACAGTGGACGAGAAGCTATGAGTCAACAGTGTGCCCTTGTTGCCAAGAAGGCTAATAGCATTTTGGGCTGTATATGTAGGGTCATTGCCAGCAGATTGAGGGACGTGATCATTCCCCTTTATTCGACATTGGTGAGCCCTCATCTGGAGTACTGTGTCCAGTTTTGGGCCCCACACTACAAGAAGGACATGAAAAAATTGGAAAGATTCCAGCGGAGGGCAACAAAAAGGATTAGGAGGCTGGAGCACATGACTTGTGAGGAGAGGCTGAGGGAACTGGGATTGTTTAGTCTCCAGAAGAGAAGAATGAGGGGGGATTTGATAGCTGCTTTCAATTACCTGAAAGAGGGTTCCAAAGAGGATGAATCTAGACTGTTCTCAGTGATACCTGATGACAGAACAAGGAGTAATGGTCTCAAGTTGCAATGCGGGAGGTTTAGGTTGGATATTAGGAAAAACTTCTTCATTAGGAGGGTGATGAAGCACTGGAATGGGTTACCTAGGGAGGTGGTGGAATCTCCCTCCTTAGAGGTTTTTAAGGTCAGGCTTGACAAAGCCCTGGCTGGGATGATTTAGTTGGGAATTGGTCCTGCTTTGAGCAAGGGATTGGACTAGATGACCTCCTGAGGTCCCTTCCAACCCTGATATTCTATGATAAACTCTTAGAACAACAGTATGATGACAAAATATACACATGTAGTAGGGAAGGAGGATTTTCCAGACCTCAGTGTCTGCTCAGAAGAGCTGCAGACTACAGCAGAGAACAATCTGCAGTTTCAGTAGTGTTGGATGTATGTCAAAACTGGATAACATTTAATTATTCAGTGCTAGCACTCCTTGCTTTAGTGCGAAGAGCTCAGAAGTTAGGGAAGACGGAGGAAGAGAACAACAAATCAGCAGATAAAAAAAAAATGTCCAGAGTTCAAATTATAGTTGCTGATGTTAATGATATCCAGCAGTTCTGAAGATCTGGGTCTAATCCTTGCCCTGGTACTCACCAGGGCAGTCTCTTTTCTCATAGGGGTTGGCTCCATCCCTCAGGAGCACAGCTTTTCTCCTCCCCCCCTCAGTCAGGTGGGGTCCTGATGTCCCCAGAGTCTTTGAAGAGGTGTCAACTCACGGCGGGGATGAGCGAAGATGGGGTAGTATTTGACTACTTCTGAGGTACCCAGATGTTTATGCGAAACACAGATACTTTGGAAGATTCACTACTTTGTGAATCTACCCCAGTAGAAGAGTCTAGAGAATTTTTGCTCTGACAAGGTTTACTCTTTTTGATGCTGGCAAGTAGTTACAAATCTAGAATGCAGAGGGTAGAACAGATAAAATTAAGCAAGAGACTTCCATGGTTGCAGACTCAATTAAAGCAAGAAACTACTTGCATTTCTCAAAATTCAACATTTATTCTATTCAGAAAAGGGGGAGTGAAGTTTTGCACCAGTAACTTTTAAATAAACATGCCTGACATAGTTATTTGTGGGTCTCTTGTCTGCAAAGGTCTCATTCTTGTTTAAACAGAGGTTCCAGTAACTGTGAATGGAGGATTTGTATTAAGTTAGCTATGTAGGTCCATGGATTTTTTTTAAATGGGAAAAGAGTTATTAGTGTCTAGATAATAGTGTTAATTAATCTTAAAAGGTTAAGCCTGTAGGGTGATCTCTACTATCCTACAATAATTTACTTGGCTATTGAATTGCTAATAAAATATTTATAATTGAAAAAGCGTATGTGTGACTCTGTCAGATATGGAAGTTTCCTTAGAGTATATTGAGGGGTAGATACCTGACTGCAGTGTGGCTACTCTGCACAAAACCACCATGATTGCAAAGCCTGTGGAATGATTGATGGAGGATCACCACAGTTCAAGGGTGATCCTGCCATGGGGTACAGCCAATGTAGTGGTTTGTACACAATACACTCAACTTGTTGCCAGAGTAGCAGGACTAACTTGGTTCCCCTACATTAATCTGATCCTGGGCTACATTTCTGGCTGCTTGTGGCTAAAATAGGCTGGTATTCATTAGAGCAGCCCTCAGGCTGCTCCAACACGGTGCAGGGAGGAAGAAGGGCACAAAGTAGCATCATAAGGGGATTACAAATAAAAGGTCTAAGCCAGCTTTGCACAATAGCCCCTGATCTGCTCTCTGTACATTTTGGTTTTGATCCTGATGCTGTTAGTCATCCTAGATTGTGGTGGAGATAAAGATGGCAATATTAAGGGGAATAAGAAGCATTTACAAATAAAAGCCAGGTACAAGTAAAACATGCTATAGAAAAAGTAGAGGTGAAGTTAGATAAAAGAATATAAGCAAAAGTTTCTTTATTTATATGGAGATCTACTAGATCTTGGGACAGTCTTCCAAAGGCAGTGGTAGATGCCACATTACTTGATTCATTTAAAAATGGACTCCAAAATGAAGATGACTAAAGTTATAGGAAACAATTCTGCATTGGAAGTAGAATGGACAAGCTGACCTTCACCTCTAGCTTCCCTTGTTCTGATATGTACGTTTCTTAAATAATTTTGGGCAGTCTCCCTAACTGTAAAGGGCCATGTAAAATGTCAATACAATGCTATGCTTTTTTTAGAAGGTCTGCCTACAAAGGGCAATAATAAAATGGATGTTTTAATATCTTGTGTAAACTTTATATTCCTTGAAGATTTGCTAATTAGGGAAAATATATTTGTTAGTCACAAGGATGCATTATTGTAGTCTTTGGGAGGTAAACTTATTAATGTTAAGCAAGAGCAATGAGAGAAACAAAAGTCAAACTTGGACAGTCATGTGGAAGTGTGGTTCCAGTTACAATTATACCAATATGGCAGACAAGAGTGAGATAGCACAGACAGTTCAAGGATACAGGATGTCAAATTATATATGATTAGTTAATTTTCCATGGCATATCACTGAAATATGTTACTTTCTTAAATACATGCAAAGGACTAGCAGCCTTTTATGGTAGGTGTATACAGTGGGAGATTGGTGCTTTTAACTGCCCTTTGTGCCTTTAGAAATCTCCTCAAATATAAAATGTGTTTACTCTGCCACAGATTAACTAATGGCACTTGAATCATCAATAGCAATCACATAAGGGAGTAATCTTTTTATCAGAAGAAATTAAATCAGGTCCTTTTTGTATTTTAATATTAATCTACATAGGGCCGGATCCAAAGCCCAGTGAAGTCGGTGGGAGCTTTTCCATTTGATTTCAAAGACTTTAGATTAGTTCAGTGATCTTGCTCTATGATTTGTTTAAGATGAGGCTTGAACACTGAATACGATAAACGTGAATTGGAAAATATCTAGTGTTCTTTTTAAACTAGGTTGTCGCATAAAGAATTGTTTCCCGGGTGTACATGTAAGTGTTCACATTACAGAAGTGTCTAAAGTGCCCTAAATAGGATTGGTACATTATTTTCTATATTGATTAAAGGTATAGAGTCACCTAAGCTTAAATTGCAGGCCAAACAGTATGGGAAAATCCAGTAAATGTATCTCCTCCTTGGGCTACTGTAGTATGTTGTATGAAACATGTTTTATACCTGTTTTGACCTGGGGACGCCCAGTGTCTCTCTAGGGTATGGGGCAGAGACAGAGTACTCCAGGCAGGGCAAAGTGTACTTTAATTCCCTCCTTCCACTAACAAAATAATTTTAATTAATTTTTTTTAAAGATGGCATAAAAAATTCTGAATAGGTATTTCAGTTTGCTGGTCTACAAAATGGGGATAATAATGCTGTAAAGGACTTTGGGTACTATGATGAAAAGTCCTATAACAATGCAAAGTATTGATAATTACATAGCTTCCCATTAAGTACCTGCATTTAAATCCCATATTAATCTCTATCGTTTGTTGGGACTTCGAGGGATAGTTGTTGCCAGCACACAGTACCTTTTGAATTGTGTTTCAAAGTAATGTCAGTATTTAAAAAGGCAATAGTGGATAGCTTTACATCTACATACCTGTGTGCTAATCTAAGTTATAGAGATAAACAAATGTACCAAACTGATGACTGCAGAGTCTACCAAAAAACTTTATTTTATAGTCAAAAATGCAAGGAGAGGTTCCTATTTGACTACACTTTGTATCTATGCATTACATCTTTATGTCATTCATTCCATGGCCACACAGCAATGGACAGTGTACCATACTCTTTGGAAAGTTATATAAACAAAGACATTTCTGTTTTGCATAAATTGTTTGTCTTTACGCACTGAGTATCTTGATAAGATCATGAGAATTCTGAGCTGGATAATGGATTTTTAAATGGTGGCATAGAATATAAGTGGGATTAGTTACATAGTTATGGTGTTTCATGAAGTGGTACCCAGAGTTAAAGTTAATCTGCAGGTTTGGGGTTGGGAAGGAATTAGCCTACAGGGTATTTTGGTAGGTGTAGTACCAAAGTGTGCAGGACAATTTCATACTAGCACACCAGGCTGTGCGACATCCTATGTAAATTATAATATAGCAGCACTTAGAGTACATTACTGTTTTGTGCCTTTCCATTATAATCACTATGTTTTAACTAGAGTGCTTAGAAACTGGGTATTTTAAAAAGTAAGTGTACAAGATATTGGTCATCAGCTGTTGGCTGTGTGTGTTTTTTCTGTGTGCTATACAGGCTCTGTGACGATAGCTGGCCCAGCAAACCTCAATCGAGCTGCCCAAGAAAACTACAGACTCAGTTCAGCGGCAAAGGCACTCAGCCAGGTTTACTGCCAATGAAGCACAGTAATATCATCCCATATGCTCTACTGGGATACTAAGACATGTAGCCTGTTACAATGGACCGGCTCAGTGACACCCTCTCTTTTATATACTTTAGTTCAGGCCTTACAACAAGCCCCTTATTCTAGGCCTCATGTCTCGGGCTCTCTTTTTCTACTACATTATTCAAACAGATTTTATTCCTGATCACGTTTCTTAGTTAACTATAACCAGCTCAGTGACAGGTCCATTGGAATCAAAGTTTTTGTCTTGAGCCACCATTGCTAAAAATAATTCACAATTAAATTAATTTCACAAAGTAAAGTTTTGCAGGCACTTTGTGGTAATGGGAATTATATTTCTCCCCACCATCAAGGACAAAAACAGCCTCTTTATTAACTTAGAATAAAACCGTGACTTTTGCCATGAATTTAAACATGTCAAGTCATTTACTTTTGGAAAGTGGTGCCTGCAGAGTATCTATATTATAGGATTATTTGTAATGTGCTGCAAAAGGTGTAAACGACATGCTTAACTGAAATGACACCCAGCTTCAGGTGGCTCTTGATATGCCCATAGTAATAAAAAGGAATCATTCACTACTAATCCATTAGGCATGCCACAAATGGTGTCTTACTGACTACACCTCATGCAGTCCACAACTATGGGGAATGAAGTCACTGCCAGGAAAAAAAATCATATTAACTTAGTATAAAGAAATATGTAGTGCTGACTTTGCTAGTGGGTGTTGATGCTGACTTATATTAATGTTTTGCTACCTTTGACTTCTGATGAGCAAAAGTAACACTGAGTCACTTAATTTCATTATGGTGGAGACTTTAATTAGCTCCAACGAGGTGACATTTGGGCAGGTGGGGAAGGAGGTGGAGGAAGAAACAACCAAAATAAAAATAATGCAAGTAAATTCAAAGTAGCTTTAAGAGATATGCTGAATAGTCATCAAGCAGTCTTTATTAATTCTAACAGTACACTTTTCAACAAGATTCTTTTCAGATAGCTGATGTGATCTTGTGTTATGGAGTGTGTAATGTTCCATGGGCTTTCGTTAAAATCTTTACCACTTTTGCCTTTGCAAGTAAATATTGCAGCATTGCCTAATATAAAGAATTCTGAGACAAGTGTGAATTCTTTGCAGGGCTGCCCAGAGGATTCAGGGGGTCTGGGGCAAAGCAATTGCAGGGGCCCCTTCCATAAAGAAGTTCCAATACTATATTCTCGTGGGGGGCCCTGTAGGGCCCGGGACCTGGGGCAAATTGCCCCATTTGCCCCGCTCCTGGGCGGCCCCGATTCTTTGCAAAGGCAATAGTATAAACAAAGTATAGATTTTAATGATCACACTGCATGTAAGTTATTAATGTCCTTATTAAGTGCAAGTTGTAGAATTTGAGGAGCTTTGCATTAATTTAACCAATTTATCCCCAAAGAATTAGCTGATGGCATATAACATACCCATGTGCAGAACCCTGGCAAATGAGAAAAGTTGTAGAAAGCTATCTTTGAATGGATTCTATGGCTCTGGATGTGTGTAAGCAAAATGGGGAATATTTGGGGAGAGCCCTCTGTTCATGTTGACTTCCTTACCCTCCACACTATTCTAAAACCATAGAAATGCTGTACCTAGCTTCCCCCTGCCCCCCACCTGAAATAAGCCCTGCATATGAAATTCTAAGGGGGAGGTGGGAGGGATGATTAAATTACTCTTATAGAGCATGGTGGTCTATTACCACAATAAGTACTATTTCTTTCAAATAGTCTCTCTAGGACCTTGTCTACACTATGTCCCCCACCAAAAAAAGTTTACCATAGCAGCTGTACTTTCTCCATTTCTGCCAGAAGAGAATCTGACAAATGGTGGGAAATGCCGGGGGGGGGTGGGGGGGAAGAGGGCAGAGGAAGATGGCCTCTGCTAGACCTCTCCACTGTGCATACGATATTGGACATTCCTTTTAGATGGAGCGTAGTTCTTCTCTACAGGTAACAAATGTGACCAAACGATTAGTTACTCATTTCCTCTCAATATTCTGGCAAAGTACAGAGCCCAGTCCAATATCATTAGTTTCCAGGAATACTTTATATGAAGTAAGATGAGACAAGGCAAGTGGCTGAAACAATTGGTTTCAATACAACTTTAAACTTACTGTTCTTCCTCCCATGCTCAACCAATTCCTTTATTCCTTCAGTTTTTTTTAAAGGCTCTGATGAAAGTCTTGGATGTAGCTCTATGTAGCGGGGCAGTTACCTGAAAGAAAAGAACTAGGCTGATTGGGGAAGCAGCCACAGCTGGGGCCATGCCTGGCCCTGTTATAAGGGCTCAGGGAGGAGATGGGTCAGTCTCTCTCTAGCTGTGGAGAGAGAAAGACCTAGCTGCTGGGGAGAAAAGGGTATCTGAAGCAGAGCAGGGGTGGGGAAAAGGCAGATGAGCTGGGAGTTCCAGCCTGGCAACTCCCCAGGCTGAGGCCTTGGTAAAGGCCTATGCAGCTACTGGGGCTGGGAGGTGCAGCACAGAGACAGGCAGCTGGTCCAACCTCCTTGCCAATGATGTGTGGCCATGACAGACGACAGTTTGCCCCAGTGAGCGGGGCTAGATGAAAACTGGCGGTAGCCACTGAGGCAAGGTGGGTGAGAGGGTTGAGGGTTCCCCTGGGAGGGGAGACCCAGAGCATAGGGGTACTGCAGGGGCAGAGCCCTCAGGTAAAGGGCACTGGGAAGTACATGGAGGCCAGAGGCAGGTGAGTCACCAGGATGCGCTCTGAGTACTGGAGAGATAATTCCCAAGACAACCAGCAAGAGGTGCTGTACCAGTGAGGCTTCACTTTGCTACATTCTAATATGCTGTTGATTCAGTGTTCAAGAGAGGAGACCTCTGGGTCCTGAAACCACATTATTTGAGAAATGCTATTTCTTTCCAATAAGAAGGTAATTTCCAAGATCTGAATAATCTGATTGACATCCTGTAAGTAGTTCCTCTTTTTGAGGAAAAGCCTGCAGTAATATCACATGTATAAATGAAACAGTTCCTTTCCGTCAGCTCAAACATTCCCCAAACTATTCAAATATGTCAGTCACATTCTTAAGTGCAAAGTGTATCACCTTAAGTTAGGATTCCTCCAAAGTTGAACTAATAAAATGCAGTTCTTCAGCTGCCTGTATCCCAGTTTTAGATTCCAAATACTAAAATAAAATCACATATTCCGCCTAAAAAATAAAAGTAAAAACCCTAGAGCAGTGGCAGCCCTAGACTAGCTACCAGCAACTGGCACCCTAGGCAAACCAGGCAATTGGCACCCCCCGCCCCCACCTCAAGGGCAGATCTAGGCTGAGGTTTTTCTTAAACTGGGAAACATTTTGCCCCTTTTAATGTTTAAGCTTTTTTTTAAACAGAGGCTTAATTATGCAGTTTGTTCGTCCAGCCAACCAATGTTTGAGATCAGATAAAATAAAAACCATGAAATTCAGAATAGATTTGTACACAGCTAGATGATATTTCAGTCCGATCTCAAATAAAAGTGCATTAAAAATATTACAAATCCAGAATCATCCATTATGCTATCCTGCTTTAACTACCATTACAACTATATCCAATATAGAAAGAAATCAGAAAACTCTTCAATGAACTTTAACTTGTATTTACAAAATGCTCCAAATAAAAAAAAAAAAACAAAAAAAAAAAACAAAAAAAAAACCTATGCTCTTAAAACATGACTTTTCTTGCTTTAAGTTTTGAAAATTCAGTCACTAGTTCTTTTAGATCCAGTTTTCCAGCTATTTCATGCTCTATTGACATTGTGGCAAGTCCAACAAGTCTCTCTTGCACCACTATTGATAAAAACATATGTATTCAACTTAATTTTGAGAAGCTACGTTCCCCACTAGCTACGGAAAGTGGCAAAGTTAAAAGAATGTGTAGAGCTGTAAAACTGAGTTTATTTTCCATAAACAAACTTCAGTACTTCTTCAGGAGTGGAATGTTTCTTAAGTCATCTTGAAAAAGCCTGAAGCTCACTACACAAATCTGTAGCATCAATGTCTCTTGAATTTTCATGAGTCAATGCCAACTCCAGTTTTATACAAAATTCTCTTATCTGTTTTGCTGTTTCTTTTGCAAGCTGTGGATATCCTATAGAAAGCCAAATACTGGACTCTAGCTGCTGCATCTGTTGATATCTTTCAACCAAGTGAATAGCAGTATCAAGGACTGCGAAATAGAAGTTCACTTTGAACCTTTGTTTTGGGTTCTGAATGGGTGTGTCTTGTCCTTCATACGAAAACTGTTGTTTCTTTTGCCAATATGAACTGGCTCTGGTTCAAATTGTCAGAAAGTCAATTTCTTCAGCAAGCTCAAGAGAATCTACCAGTGTTCTTTCAAACCCTTCATCGCGTCTGAATTCCTCTAGAATATTTGTGTTTGCTGCAGTTTTTGAATAGCAGAATGTATGTTCAAGTTCTTTTCCAGAAGCTGCTTACTAGTGAGGTTAATCTTGAAAAGGATAAATATATCACAAAATGAGTGAAGTCACAAATTTGAACTTGGAAAGGCCATCTGCAAGAGCTTCTGCATCTGAATGTGCTGTATTGCCAGGTGATCCAGTAAAGGTAGTATCATCAGAAATTTCATTTAGGGCATCATAAATGTTTCCAAGTTCATAGCAAAGAGGCTATAAAAGCATCAATGCAACTCTCCTCTGTGAAACCACTTAATCAGACACGACTGAATTCACATGGCGAGTCAGAATCTCCCAACGGTGTGTTGAGCCTGAGAAATACAAACATGTTGCACCAGGTCAAAGAAACTGCTTGCCTCCACACAGCATCACTGACAGCCAAATTCAGAGAATGCACGCTGCAAGGAACAAAAAAGGCCCTAGGATTGATTTCCATCATTCTCCTTTGCTCGCCATTGTCTTTACTCTTTATATTAGTCCCATTATCATAGCCTTGGCCACGTAAGTTTTCAACAGATAAATGACATTGTTTCAAGCTCTTGTAGAATAATTTGTCATAAATGCTCCAGTCTTTCAGTGGTACGAAACCAAAAATGTTCCTTTATGAGCACTTCAACATTATCTTCATCTGCAGACTTTTCCGTATCCACAAAACGAATTATCGTCATTTATTCAACATGACTCACATCTGGTGTACAGTCCAGTATTATTGAAAAGTATTTTGCAGAATGGGCAGCTTCTACAATTTTCTTTTTAATGGCATTTGGTAGTATTTGAATCAGTTATTTTACTTAGATGCTCCTCCATGACTGGATCAAACAAAGCTAGGTATTCAACACATTTTAAAAAAGGTTCCATTACCTGGAGTGTATAATTTTCATTTCTACCATGGCCACTGAATGCTAAATTGTACCCACTGAGAACTCACTAAACCAATCAGACACTCCAATATTTGTTGCCAATATTCTTCTTTCCTCATCAATAGTTTTTCCTTTTTTCCATTGTAATTCAAGTTCTTTCCAATTTTGAAAACATTCCAAATGTTCTGTACTTCTTTCATGTGAAGAGAGAATTGAAGATCTGTTTTTCCTGTCATTCAAACCATTTTCAGTAAGTGATGTATCAATTGTTTGATTTCTGAATAACTTGCAGCAAAAGCAAAACTTGGAGTCCTTCGACACTGACTACTGTAACCAGTTTCAATGAATTTCTTCCCCATTTTCCTTTATTTCCATCCTTAGGGAAGGGAAATTCATGAACTTGTTTGGGTCCATGTTCCACAAGAATTTGTTGCACACTCATCACATCTGGGCCATGAAGCTGGGTCCCCATAGACTAATTTGTTTGTTTGTAACTTCCTCATCCTTTCTTCCTTCTACTTCAATTTTTGCATGTCTCTCTGAAGGTGAATACATTTTCTCCACTTCCAGATTAGTCAGATGCTGTGAGCTGCCTTCATCTAGAAGTAAGTTTCCATCATTGAGTTTCCAAACTGCTTTTTTCTGGATGTGAGCTACTCTCATCTCAAAGTAATATACCTTCGTCTTGATGTTCCAAACTGCTTCCAGGCAGATGTAAGCTAACCTCCTCTCCAAGTAAAATTCCTTCATCTGGATGTTGTGAACCGCATCCATCTTTATTTGGATTAAAGAGAAAATATTTCAGGAAGGATCCCTGCTGCTTTGCTTGGTCCTTTTCCTTCTCAGCCTTTTGTTTATGATATTCAGTTCCTGAGAGTTTTCTTTTTCTTCTTTCTGCTATGGGGCATTTGAATATTATGTACTGTGCTCCCGACTGCAAGCATTATAGCGTTAAGGATGGCTGATGCACCACATGGTTAGTGATTTAAGTCACGTTGCAGCCATTCCAACATGTCTTTTCACTGCTTAAAGGTTCAATATTAGTAACATACACTCAATTACCTATTAAAACAGTTAATTACAGCATTTATATAGAAACAAAATGATGTTTTGACTTTATAACCCGACACCGGTTGTCGGGACAGTAATCCCCTTCCTCATAGTTACCTGCTTGGACTGTAACGTCATCTCTTTCATAGTCTAAGCATTAATGCTGTTATTTTTCTTTTATAGACATTAATTACTTGTGAACCAGTTACAACAAAGAAAAGTTAATAATTATACAACCCGATAATAATGTTAAGGTTTAATAACGCTTAAAGATACTCACATTTTGGATTTATAATGTTGAAAGACATTCTTTAGTCTTTGGCACCAAGAAACACAATTTTCCACAGTATTCGCTCAATTCTTAACCCTCTACCTGCGATGTATGTTAAAATGACCGTTTGACATGTATCAACTCGCAATATCTCCGCTCTACATGAATTTCCAGCTATGCGACCTTAATGTATATTCAAGTTAGGTGTCACTAGCATTGCAGCTCTTGCCGCTGGTGGATATGTTTCATTGTGGATGAGTTATTGCTTATCAAAATTGGGTCATCTTAACCCTACGTCACAAATTGAAAAAAAAATTGCTAAAATTTATTTTTGCAGCAAAAGATTTGACATATTAATAAATTCTCAGAAATGTAGAGAAATGAACTAATTCCTGCACATGGGAATTGAAATAATGACATCTTTACTCCCCCCCCCCCCCTGCTTTTCATTTTTTTATTTCATTTTTTCCCCTCAAATTTGGTGCCTCATTTAACTTGGCACCCTAAGCAACCACCTAGTTCACCTATATGGATGGGCCGCCCCTCACTCAGAGTCATACCAGTTACATACATACATATAAATAAAAAATAATAAACCAAACACACACTATGGGTGAAATATCCTGGCCCTATTGAAGCCAGTGGAATTTGCCATCAACTTGAGTTGGGCCAGGATTTCATATTTAGATCATGAAAGCCTATACACAAATCAAGTGGCTACCTCCTTCTCTGACATGTGCTGCCAATGGGAAGATCAAATATAATGAAGAATTCACTGTTCAGAATAGTCTCAATATTTTTAAGTAGCTAAAACTATTTCAGTTAGTTCACCGTAAAAAGTTACTCCCCCTTATCAAATTTAGTACCTCAAGTGGGTAAATCTGATGAAGATGCTTGTTGAAGGTGTTACTTCACTCAAAATCTTATTAATATATTCTAGGATTGTCCCAGGCTACAGAAGTTTGGGGGTGAAATTTCAGATGCCTTAAATAAAATTATGGCTATGAGGGAAACATTCTGAGCCCTTCTATGATAGCTCTGGAGATGAGCTCTAGAAGTATCAGATGACATTTGGACTTGATAAAGATTCCATTAGCATGTGCACACAAATGGAGACCACAAAAAAGGCTTCCTTTGAAGGAACTGAGATTTTCTGCTTTATTGAAATCTGGTTGTAGTAGCAAGTGGCTGAGTACCCATATCTCCCACTGAAGTGAATGGAATCTGCATGATATTTAGCAATCCTCAAATAAAATAATCAGACCAAAAGCTTATTTCAGTCAATTTTAGATGCTTATTATCACAAGAATTTGCAGGCCTGTTGGACTGGAAGCGTCTCAGTACCAAGAGAGAGTTTTGATTTCAAGTGTAGCACAGGACAGATACAGTAGTACATGTCTAAATGACATAATACATAGAAATGTAATTTGGGGAAAAACATGGAATAAAGAGGTTTAACTGCACCATGAAATTATCACCCCCCCCACACACACACATACACACACACTATCACATACCGTCTAGAGCAAACTTTGGTCTAATTGTGACTGTACATTAAAAAAGGCTGAGTAAGGAATTAACTTGCTCATCTATACCTACAGCATTTGAAGTGCTATGTTTACAAGGGGGAAAAGAAGCTAAATTTGGAAATAAACTAAGATTTAAATAATTGACTTCATTGGGACTACCCATGAATGATTCACAATCAATTAAGACCTATTAAATATGAGCATGTGCAGTCCCTGACACTAGAAAGAGAATAGATTTAAAAATTAAAGGCAGAGGATAGTCCTGTTATTAATTATAGAACAGGATGAATATTGCACACACAAAAATGAAGCCCCCCTGAGAGGTCACATGATGCAGCACAGCAATCTCTCCGGGCACCTGAATAAGTAATTTTTAAAATCTACATTTTGGATCCAAAATGTAGTTCCTCAATCAATTAAGCAAGAGAAAAACTGTCTAAACCCCTATGGAATTTAGTAACCTTGTCTGTCTGAGTGATCAGAATAGATGGGATATTAAAACTCTCAGCCTTGACAGTGAAAAGTCAGGAAGATATTAATTTAAAAAAATAAATAGTGGAACCATGCACTTTGAAAAACAGTTCTCTGGCCACCAAGATCACATGAAGTTAAACTTCACCACAGAAATAAATAGTAAGGGAAAGTTTTCAGAAGTGATGTCATTATGGAAGGGTAAACAGATGTTGAAAAATCACCCCAACAGCAGTAGATAAAGAATACTATATTTTCCAGGAGCTGCAGATTAAAGTATTCCTGAAAACTGAAATTTAAATATGCACACTCAAAGAGTCATGTGGAATTGTTTGCATTCTCATCCAAACAGGGTACTAAAAACACATGCTATTGTGTGATCTGACCTCTTACAACTAAGCAACACAGCTCAAATTTTGAATATCAAGCAAAGGTATTTGAAAATATATTTAGAATTAAGTTTTTCATTATAGAAAAATTCAAAGGATTTTAATCTTCCTATGGATATTCCATGAGCAGAATAGCCTAAATTTATCACCAAAACCATTTATTGTGAATTTAGAGAGTGCTAATTAATTATCCAATCACAGATTCTATTGTATTGCAGAGGGCTTATGCCCATTGCATTATAGGGACCTTACATTAGACCTTTTCTTAAGGTCCTCCAAGAAAATATCCAACACCCTATTTTATAGGTTAGACTGTCCTCTCTAGACAGTTCTGGCGAGGTGTAAATAATTCTCCAATGGGAGATCACTGCACTCCTTTCAAGATAATATACTTACTAATTTCCTCTTTCACTTTCTTCTGTGCCCATTTGATATTCCTCACCAGACAGGTCATGAAAGCATCTCCAAACAGACCAACATAACACCAGGGAAGAGGACTGAAAAACTTTTCATTAAGACATATATTGATGAGACTAACCCTATTCGGTATACATAAATCTTTCTCCCAGAGTGAACAATGATCAACAGTGGGGAATGGAAACAGTCTGCCACAGAGTAGATGGGGGAGGGGGCGGGCACCTAGTCCAGCTGAATTGGGAAAGCCTGCCAAGAGTCCCCCATGTTTGCTAGATGCCTTTTTTGAGTCCAATGAATAAATACTATGCCCACATATACAGAGTTGGAAGAGTAAGTTTTACTGTGCATGTCAGAGTGAGCTCCCCTCATCTCATCTCTCCTAAATGGATGAGGGAAATGAGTTGAAACTGACTCCCTGCAGGTTCTGCAGGCATTGCCCCATAGTCAATCTCATATTTCTAACACCTGCGGTCATAGGTGCACCCGGTTAAATTCCATACTGGCATAGTCCCATTGGATGGTTCAGGGAGTGGTTCCTCATTGGTTAATAATTTAATGAAGGTGTTACCATTCTCTAGAATGTGTTTCACTGCTTCTGTGACAACATCCTTGTAGAAATGATATCCTGTCCAGCATGTGAAGAGAAGATAGACATCTTTAATAGGGCCTGAGGCATTACCAGAATGTTGGAGGAAGAGGTGCATCTTTGATTTGGATACCAGTTACTGACTGCCTGAATCTCAAATTTCAGAGTAGTCTAACTTAGCATTCAGCTAAGATAATCAGAATAAACAATTTGAAACATCTCATTTTCAACCCAAAGATCACTTAAATTTTTAGGTGCATTTATTTTTAGCTGCATCCAAACCATGCAAAGTAAAGTGCACTCTTATGTTGACAGTTAAATTAAACAAGAGCTATATTGCATATACAAACTAATTAAATGATCAACACAGAATCAAGTTTGCAATGAAATAATGAGAAACACTCAGGTAAGAAGAAAACAAGGGGCATATAACAGTAATCACAACATACTTTCCCTAAATCATTAGCATCTCTGTTAGCAAGCACAGAGACAAGTGCCCTGCTATCCATCCTCCAGTTCAGGATTTAGGCACAGTGGCAGTGTTGGAGCAAGAATAGGCAGGTGGCTGGAGAAGGGACTAGATAGAAGAAAGAGGCTTCTGGGGGAGAATTGGACTGCCTGGGCCAGAAGATTGGATCCAGTGGGAAAAAGAGAGACTGAGTAAAAGATGAGGAGTGATTGGACAGAGGGGTTTGAAAGGAAACTGGGACTGACTGAACAGAGAGCCTGAGAGGGATACTGGGTTGAGGAGCCTGGGGAAAGAGCTGGTAGCCAGGTTGGAGGAAAGCTGGGACTGCGATGGGGAGCCCAAAGTGGGAGACTGATTGGCTGGGCAATAAGACTGGAACAGGATCCTAGCGTAGGTGGAGACAGGACAAGGACACAGGGCAGATGGGTTGTTGAATGCTGCTCTGGATAACTAGATTCTTACCCTATCTTCAACAGAACTCTTGTTTAGTGCTGGTCAAGTCAAACATTATCACAGGTGGTCACTATCTGTTTCTACTTTTCAGGGTGCCCATCTTACATAAAAAAGCCTTACTGGGTCAGATCTTTGGACCATCTAGCCCAGTATCTGGCCTTTTGACAGTGGCCAATGCCAGATGCTTCAGAGGGAATGAACAGAACAGGCAATCAAGTGATCCATCTCCTGTCATCCACTACCAGCTTTTGGCAATCAGATTCTAGGGACACCTAGAGCATGGGGTTGCATCCCTGACCATCTTGGTTAATAGCCATTGATGGAGCTATCCTCCATGAACTTGTCTAATTCAATCCTGGTACAGTTTTGCCTGGCAATGAGTTCTACAGGTTGACTGGACATTGTGTGATGTAGTATTTCCTTCTGTTTGTTTTAAACCTGCTGCTTATTCATTTCATTGGGTGACCTCTGGTTCTTCTGTTGTATGAAGTGGTAAATAACACTTTTTTCACCCACCTTAATATTTAGAGTTCTATAATTTGTCATATACAAGCACTTATAGCATTTGTCACTGACTCTTTTGTTTGAGTGTTTCTCTTCATCTCCTACTCTGTCCTGCCACAAATGCAGGGGACTGGACTAGATGACCTCTTGAGGTCCCTTCCAATTCTATTATTCTATCAACATCCAAACTCTTCTCCTTACTAGAGGAGGAGAGAATAGAAAATAACCATTAATAGATCCTCCCCTAAGGGATGTCTGTCTGAACCATGTGCTCTTCCATACCTGTCAGCTTTTCCCCAGCCCTTAGTTTAAAAGCTTCCTCTACAACCTTTTTAATTTTACATCCCAGCAATCTGGTTCTCTTTTGGCTTAGGTGGAACCCATCCTTCCCATACAGACTCCTTTCCCAAGAGATTCCCCAACTCCTAATAATCCTAAACTCTTCCTCCCTAAACCATCCATACATTGAGATTCTGCAGTTCTGCCTAACTGGCCCTGCATATGGAACTAGAAGTATTTCAGAGAATGCTACCATGGAGGTTCTGGACTTCAGTCTCTTACCCAGCAGCCTAATTTGGCCTCCAGGTCCCTTTGGCATGATTGGCAGAAGTGCTGAGCACTACCAGCTGTAACTGAAGTACTGGGAGCCTGCTTTGAATAGATAAAGTGCTATACAATGCCAATACTCTGAAAAAACAGGTTCTAGACATCTCTATTTGGGCGTCCAGACTTAGTGAATACTTTTGACCTTAATCTTTGTGCCTCAGTACCCCATCTGTAAAACAGGGATAATACCACCTCCTTCCCTCACAAAAAGGGTTACAAAAATTAAATTCATTATTGTTTGTGAAGCACTCAGACACTGTAGTGATGAGCAGCACAGGAAAACCAAAGAGGAAGTTAACAATTCTGTCCTCAGAGTAAGGTTTGAATAGTGTGCACTGAATAAGTCAGGGATCGGCAACCTTTGGCATGCGGCCTGTCAGGGAAATCTGCTGGCGGGCCAGGCCAGTTTGTTTACATGCAGCGTCCACAGTTTCGGCCAATCACAGCTCCCACTGGCCACGGTTTGCCATTCCAGGCCAATGGGGGCTGCGGGAAGCAGCGGCCAGAACATCCTTTGGCCTATGCCGCTTCCCATCGTTCCAGGCCAGTGGGGGCTATGGGAAGCAGCATAGGCCGAAGGATGTTCTGGCCGTTGCTTCCCGCAGCCCCCATTGGCCTGGAACGGCAAACCGTGGCCAGTGGGAACTGTGATCAGCCGAACCTGCAGACGTTGCAGGTAAACAAACTGGCTCGGCCCACCAGTGGATTTCTCTGACGGGCCGCATGCCAAAGGTTGCCAATCCCGGAAATAAGGCATGGGGCCACACACTGAATAGTGAGGATAAAACAAATATTTTGGCGAGGTCTACACTGTAAATTAAGATTGTTCTAACTATGATGCTCAAGGGTGTGAAAAAGCCACACACCTGAGTGACGCAGTTATACCAACCTAACCCCTATGCAGAAAGCGTTATGTGGATGGGAGGGTTTCTCCCATCAACATAGCTACCAGCTCTCACAGAGATGGATTAACTACGCCAACACAAGCAGCTCTCCTGTCAACATACTAGAATCTTCACTGAAGCTGCGCACTGCAGCATTTTAAATGTAGACCTGCCTTTAATAGCTGCTCAGTCAGCCCCATCCACTCTGTGTACTGCATAGGGCAGGAGTCCCATGGGGGAGAAGTATGTGATCATGCAGTTAAACAATATCAAAATTCAAATGCACAAGACTAAATTAAATTTTCACAGGCCACTTTAATTCTAGCATTTCTATTGGCATACTAGATCTTAACCTTCTTTCGACAGAATGGCCTTTTGCTTTGTTTTTGCCAATGTATATATACACATATTGCTTATTATACAGTGCTAAGTTAAGAAGATAAACCATAGCAAGGACACTGAGAAGTGCTATTCCCATCAGTCTCTGACATAAAAACTACATCTCTCCCAAACACTTCTAACCCCCAGCATTCCCCATGGTGAATTGCTATTTTCTGAAGTAATGTACACAGAGGCACTGCCAACAGAAATGATGACTCAGAACAGCGAGTGACCAGCACCACAGATTGATGGAACTTTCCAGAATAGTTGACCAAGGTGCACTGGTATTCACTATGTTAAATGCTGAAGGGTCTAGGAATCTTTTTTCCAATCTGCTAAATTGTAGGGATAAAAGTTCTGATTCACAGCAAAAGCTCAAATTCAGTGTTCCTGTTTTCCATCCTCTTAATCATTGCAGGTTAGTGGGTCTGGGTAATGGTCTTTCTAACTCAATATCCAACTGCTAACGAGGTCTATATACTTCACTACACAGCCTGGCCTGGAAGGACGCAAGACCATGTTGCTCACAGGGAAATAAGGATAAAGAGAAAAGTATGCTGCAATTTCCCCTCCTTACCAAACCTTTACTGTCTGCCTTTACACACAAACTCAGTACAGATATCCCATATGGGGAAATTGGTATAGTCAGACCAAAGAAGGGGAGGGAGGAGTCAAAACTGTTCCCAATCCAACATGGAGTCAGTTCTGGAAAGAAAAAAAAAAAAAAAAAAAATTGAATTAATGCTGCTTGAAGTGACATTAACTACTCCTCTGCAACTCAACACAGCAGCCAGACAGCACAAGTGTCAGAGGAAGGGAAGCTAATGATGGCAGGGTACCTGAACAAGTTTTGCAATCAGGTTAAAGCTTTGAATGTGATTAACATTACCAAGATTTTGTCCTGTTTACATAGCAGTTAGTTCCAATGTGAAATAAATTTGAGCCACACTGCAACTAGGTTATGGAACAACGGTGTTGCCTTCAGGTTCTGTAACATGGCTGTATTTGAAGTATGGATGGTTTCCTGCACTCCTTTATCTCTGAAAGCAGTGTGGGCACAAATGTCATGATCCTCTGAATTGATGGGTAACCTTTGTTTGACAGTTTTCTGGTGAACTGATATGCTTAACTGTAAACAGTATATTAACAAAAGCTTGAAAGGAAGCATCTAAACTTTTAGAATAGACTTGTATGTAATTAATTGTGGAGAAACACTTGAGGCAAATACACAGTACAGTGCTCTGTCTCCGAGAGCAAAGATTATGAATAATTTTTTAAATACAATTGAACATAACTAGGTGAGGCAAAAACAAAGAACATGGATTGCTTCATTGTTCAAACATTTTATCTAATTGGATATAGTATAGCACCTTTGTAGTAGGAACAGTATTTCTCCTGAAATACAAACACAAAACTGAATATTTGACTGAAAAAGATTGAGAACCTTAATCGTAGTCTCCAGAGCAAGAAGGGATCTGAGGCTCATCCATTCTGACCTCCTACTCACCACCCCCACACCAAGCCCAACAACCAGAATTGGACCAAATATTACAGCCCTCAAAAGACTTAACCATTGTGTATTACTGGAAGAAGAGGAGGGACCAAGGTGCACCAATGTCCCAGGCTCAAGAAATGGCAAGGAATTAGCTTAGTGAGATATACGCAGATGATCCTAGCACGTAACTGCCCATGCTGCAAAGGAAGACACACACACAAATCCTGCTAATCTGACCTGGGGGAAATTCCTTCCCAGCCCTGATTAAGTTAGATCCTAAACAAATGAATTATTTACATCGAGTGTTTACATTGCACATCAGAGGCACGGTCATGGGAAGTCCATAGGAAAAAAAAATAATGACATGCAAGTCAAAGTGTACTTATCACTCACAGTAAAAGTGATATTAATTTGTATTAATATGTCAGTACACAATGGGATATTTGGTCAGTGGACACTCAGTTATGTAATTAACCCCAACTCTATAAACAATGGTCTGCACATACAACTCCACCCCTGAGAGAAAACCAGTGAGAATGCAATTGGTATTTGCAACAAGCAAAATGAGGAAAGCTGGGGGAAGTACATCAATATTCAGACAAACAAAAATTTGGACCAAAAAAGACAGCTAAACCATTGCATTGCTTCCCTCTCCAATACTCCCTTGACTTCACCTGGTAAAAACCATGTATTGTAGTCATTATTTACATTCACTACAGGATCATTTGTACCTGTTACAGTTGCTCTCAATACAATGACATTTAAGAGAACCTGTTTCAGGGTCCACTAACTTATTTCTTCTCCTACACAAAGGTAATAACTTTCTCATATGCTTCTGAAGAAGTTTCACATTAGGTTTAGTGTTCTACACACTCAGGCCTCAAAACGGAACCTGCTGGTAGATCAATGTTCTGAACATTCTCTTAGACTTCAATACCCCTATTTATTATAATGTAAGCTTTATACCTTTGTTAATATTATCTTTATAGCAGTGAGTTCTCTGGTTAGCTGAAACCTTTCAGCTAGCCATTTTTACTGGACAGGAGCACTATGCCAATTTAACTGCCCCAGAGTGTTTCTTTTTCATTTCTACCTGAATCAGACCTTCAAAAAGCCTTTTTTTTAAATGTATAAAGGGAAAGGGGGGGGGGGGGAAAGAGTGCACAGAATGTGATTATATTGAAATAATTGCTTGTATAAAATATCTGGCAATGTTTTCATAAGTATCACAAGAGGGATTTTCCGAATAATGAAGTTACTCAATTAAAAATAAATTAATGTGCAAGATTAACACGGTTCTGGAAAAGACTGAAACAGTTACCTGGCAATAGATCAAGGACCTTGTCTTATAAAACAATACTAGCATAAAAATAGCACATAAATCTGAGAGGTTGATTACTAAAGCTGTTGTGGGAGCTTATTTTATAAAAGAATATTGAATTAATGAGAAATAAGGCTAGGGAGGTGAATTTAATTATTCTGAATAGTAGAATTTTCATACCTGGCCTCTCAGGACAGGTATGATTATGTGGGTCACATATCCAAAATGCTATTTATGCATATTTCACTAAAAGCCCCATCTTCCCCTAAAGGACAGTCAGCAATAAACCTTCTTCAGAAAGTGTCATCTCAGTAGTGTCTTAAACTGAAAATATATTTCCTTTATGAGTATGCAACCATTAAAACGGACAATACAAAACACAGACTATTTTAGGTAATGTATTTCCCATATTAATGGTGTTGTTTTGTTTCCTCCCACATAATCATTTTGGATTTATATTAATTATATTTTGGACAGGCTTCAAAAACTGTTTTTACCTTTGGCAGTTAACTGTCAAATCTACTGAGCTGTCAGGTAAGCCTTTTTAGACACATCCAAGGAATGAGATTTATGTATTGTGCTTATGTATAACATTTTCAATAAGATTTCACAAGAGCAAATAAGCTTGTAAGAAAAACAACTATATTGACATTGACTAGAGAGATCACTTTTCTTCCCACTTGCTGTTTCAGACAGTAAACATTTGTATACTTCCTTTTATAGTGTTTCTCTACTTTAATTTTCAGTTAGGTTTCAGGTATATTTTTCTGTGGTAATTAAACATTCTTACATTAATATGTATGTTTAAGTTTTCCTCATAAAAATGAAGTCTTAGGTTTTTTTTTACTGTAAAAAAAGGTTAAATATTACTATACATTTTCTAACAATTAACTAGAAATGTTTAGTCCATGAGGCAGGATCAAATGCTGGAGAATGATAGATTACTATAAATTTCAATGATATCTTATAGTGCATACTCACCATCAGAGACCCCACCTCATTTCAGCATATGCCATTCCAGAGGTTCTAGCACATCTTCTCCTGGTTAAACAACTGTCTGCCACTTAAGTGTACTAGCCCTGCAGCAAGGTCCCTCACAGTCTAGTCCCCTTCTCAGGTTAAGGAAAGAATTCCCCTCCACCCCCCAAAAAAGGAAAAATTCAGTCTATTGGCTTCTTTGCCAGGCCCTCAGCCTCCAGCTGGGTCTCATCATTCTAGGGCTCTTTTACTCCTGAAGCCTGTACTTCCCTTCTTGTTATCAGGCAGGGATAGCAGAAGCCAGCCCAGGGACCCTGTTTTAAACAGCTGAACACTCATCCTTCAATCACTTGCCACTTCCCTATGCTGCACCTATCTTTCCCTGCTTGTCAGCACTCTCCACAGATCTATAAGCACTGCTTTTTCCTGCCATGGAGCTGCAGCTTCTCTTAGCTTTTTCCCAGCTAGCTATAGAGGAGCTGACTCAAAGCTGGGCTGTATTTCAGATAATCCCTCTGCCTTGCTCCTTAAAGCAGGGGTTTCCCCCAGCCCTTCTCTAGGAACCAAGGCTGATTCAGGCAGTCAGTTTCTCCCTCTTTCAAAGAACTGTCTATCCAGTTCTCTTCTGTAGAGCTCAAGGTACAGTTAGGCAGCTAGCTCACACCACAGGACAGGAGTTATGGTAGAAGACTACAAAGACTCACTCCTCAAGACAGGAGTTTCCAGAGCTTTTGTCCATCAGAGTGGAGATGTGATTTAGGCCAGCTGTAGGGCCTTAACCAGCTCCAACTTCAGCTGGCCCCTTTTGCCCAATTAGTCTTCCAGCTTAGAGACACCCACAGACAGCCTTCTCCTGCTGATGTCTACCTTGTGGTGAGGGAAGAGGCAGCATATATATGCTGTTCCCCTTACTAAATTCATACTAATTGGCAGGGAGATAGAGCCTTGCCCCATGCACTCTGCAAGGCTCTTGGTGCCAGGCCCTTAAAGACACAGTAACAGGATTCCTTAAAAACACTGCTTATTCTAGGGAACTCTCCCAATATCTCAGTGACCTTTGTATATCACATCTCTAAAAATCTTAAAACGCCCATGAAATGTAACAGGGATGTGCTGACTTCTAGGTACTACTACTCTTAAGGAGAAAATATTTCCATCATATGATGATATTGTCCCTGGTCCTATGAAAACTTTACATGCATGCTTAATTTTACACACAATGAATAGTCCGATTGCAATCAAACCAGGGACTTCTGAAGCTTAATGAATGAGCCTCTAGTGCATGAGCTAAAAGACACATGTCTCTTAGCCAAGGCTGTAGCAGGCTTATCAATCTCTACTTGGCCTAACCACCACAAGAGAGGGACAGAGCAGTATGCCACTCTGAGCAAGCATGGAGTTGTACATCTTGGCAGAATCAGAGCCTTTCTTGACCAAAGCCATACACAATGCAAGTAGGTGTTATAAAACTTGATTCTCAAACTTGATCTCTCTTAACCCCGTAATGGGATGTAACAAATTTCTACTAGGGGCTAGTTTAATAAGATTTTCACACTAGTTTTGCTTGTGAACTAAGACCTCAGATCTTCCAAGCTGAAAGCTTGTGATTAGATTGCTCTACTACCTTGTCCACCTATAGTACTGACAAGTTTGTTACAACACAATACATTAATGTAATACCTTCCCCAGGATTTCTGTATCCCTTGTGCTTTTTGTATAAATGTAGAACCGCAATATAAACTTAGATGTATTACTAATAATAAAGCAAAAGTCCTATACTCAGTGGAAAGAGACCTCAATACTGAAACAAAAGTGATATTAATAAAATTACTGTAACTTCTTTTTAATATTAGTTGTTACAAACTTGTTTGTGCCTTTATTGAATATTAAGATATAGCTACAGGTATGTTGCAACCAGGGTGCTTTGTGTATTTTAGTTAGTTATGTTATAAAATGTTCAGGCAGGTTAAAGAAATTGCAGGAGACTTCTACCTTGTCTCCCAAGGACAAGCAAATTTCAGGTAGATAATTCCTCCTTAGCCATAAATCCATATTTATTTAACTTTACCTTGCTTTAACCTTATACTGTTTTCTTTTGTGTTGTGTTAAAATGTATATTGGTTATTGAAATTTGTGCTTTGTAAAAAAAATATTTAATAGAAGTTTAATTACTATAATAAACAGATTGTAACTCTAAGGAGCTTGGGTCAAGAGATATGTCTTATCTAAACCAGGACACCTCCCTTTGGTGTAAATACCAGCTGGTACTAATGTAATCCTTATCACAAGAAAACCATGTAAAACATTCATGTTTTAGAAAAAGACCTGATTGCGAAAATGAATGTAGGGTTGTGTTATCAGAGTGATAAATCTAGAGGTAAAATGGGCTCCCTAGAAAAAATTCTAAATAAACCTATGCAAATAATTCTACAGCTATCGTTGTTGAAATAAATTTTATAATTACTCTAAAATCTGCACTGAAGTTAAGGATGTCCAGAAAGGTAGTAGGCTCTGTTCAGATGTTCAGTAATTTGTTTGTGGGTGTGTTTGTTTTTCTAAACTAATTAGTTCAAACCTATAACAGGCTTGGCAGAATTCAATTCTAATGTTTTTGTAATTTTGACAGATAATGTCAATATTTATTTTTAAGCATTTTTTTCAATTTTTACCATTTTGCAATTTCACAGTTGAGAGAAATTAGGGAGATCAGACAATAATTATTTAATGACAGTAAAAGCTGAGATTCAAAAAGTTAAAACTTTATAGCTTTTAGATTCAGAGACTAAGGCCAGAAAGAACCATCATGATCATCTAATCTGACCTTCTTCACATTGTGGGCCACAGAACCTCACTCACCCACTCTATAATAGACCCCTAACCTCTGACTGAGTTACTGAAGTCCTCAAATCATGGTTTAAAGATTTACATGATTTACAGAAATTGCAAACATCATATATCAAAATATACAGAGTATCTTTAAATCTAACTCTAAGTTCTCAAGCAGCACTTTTCTTTGTTTACCTATCCACACATTTTGATTATTGATGGACATATTTTCCATCAGTTTCTGTGTGTATAATGAAATTGACATTTACTGACTTTACCAATAAAAATCTAATCCTGTCAAACCTACCTATAAAATTGTAGCTTCAGGAATATTTCAATGAATGAAATGGGACCTCATTGTGGCAGTGTTGCCAACAATCATGATTTTATTCCAACTTTTGAAATATTTGCTGTTTTTCTTAAAGCTCTGTCTCTTGAAGTCCTGTTATTTGTGTGAGAATGTCAACTTTCTTTTTTTTTTTTTTTTTAAAGTAAGTTTCTAGCCCTCAAGGTTGCAGAGAAAAGCTTGAAAACATGATCCCTAAGATAAAAAAAAAATAGAACTCTAAATTCACTGCTTTAAAAAAAGCTCATGATTTGGCGCGGGGGAGCTAACTCATTATTTTTGAAGGCTGTAGGTTGACCATACTGTTGTCTTAATATTCTGCAATACTGTTGTCTTCAAATTTAACAGTTCTTTAACGTAGCCAAAACCCTCATTCAGCAGTCCCATCTTCCCTTGAGATGCCAAGAGGCAGCACCACACCCCCAAACACTTCTCCTTTCAGTCTCCATTCCCCACACCAGCCTTTCTCAAACCGTATCCACCTGTGTCCTAGCTAGCCTGTGAGACCCATTAACATTTTCTTCTACACAAAGGATGCAACATGTAACTGTCTCAATAACCACATCACTTACCGTATTATTAAATGATTGCTGATCAGCCCCGTGTCCTTCATAAGTATGTCTTGGAATTCTGCCTAACTATGGATTTTCCTTCTGTCTTTTTCATATTACATGTATATGTCTATCATAGCAATTTGGACAATCTTGACCATTTCTACACTGTATACAGAGCTTCCATCTTAATTGGCTTACACCCAAAACATTTGCTGCAATTACCCTAGCCAGTGTGAATGAATAATACATTTGATTTCATGTATCTCAGCATTAATGACAGCTTTAATAGGATCAAACTGAAGGTTTACAGTAGGTACGTAGCTGGGTTTTCTGACTGCTTAGTTATCAGCAAAAGCTACATGCACAAAGTAAGGATGTTGTTGTACATAGGCAATTGTTTTTCTTATATGATTTTTCAGGAAGCTAATGATATATTAACATTTTGAGCTGTTGTTTTACACATGGCCTTTATTTTGTAAGCAGCTAAACATGAGAAATAAACATTTGCCTTGTCATTTTTGATGTACATAGAAATATTTGTTCTGACTCGGTAGAAGAAAAATGGAAGTTCTTATGACAAGATTTTTTCTCTCTCCCCAAGTATAGTTTTCATTAATAAAGAAGCACACATGTATAAAAAGACAAGACCACTGATGCTTGTACTCCCCCAATCCTGCTTAAAAACCAAGAATTCTAGTTAATTTGTTCTTAATTTTCTAAGAGGCTTCTGCAGAGCTCACATTCTGTATTAATTGTACAAATCATAACAAAATTCAATTAACTGAGATAATAGTTAAGGTTATAGCTGTTAAGCCCTCAGTGGGGTGAGTATAGAGGGGCTCTGTACCAGTTGCAGTCCCCAGAGTAGGTGCTGGCAGAGTGGAGGCAGCGTTACCCTTTAACAGAGTACATTCATTCCCGTGCTGGTTTCACGCTGCAGGCTGATACAAAAGGAAGATGGGGCTCTGGCATCACACTTTGCCCCACTCATCTTTTCAGAACTCTAATGGTGATGTTAGACCCTGTTTGAACCTAGGGCAAAGACAAGAATTGTGGCTAGGCCTTAAAAAGAGATGCAAAGGAAGGGGACATGGCTTCCTATGCCCTCGAAGAGTTTTCTTTGCACAGGGTTACCTGTAATCTACGCCTAAAAGTTACCATTTTAGAATAATATGTCTCACTTAAAACAAATCTACTTAATGTAAAACTCTGTCACTCTTGATTTGTAACTCATCACACATTTCCTCTTCCATACGGGAGTAGAATGTGAACTTTTCATTTATATTTTCATAGCACTTTACAAACATTAAATAATCCTAGCACTCCATTTAACAGATTGGGAAAAATGAAGCTCTCAGAGGTTTAGTGATTTGCCCGAGACTACATAGTAAGTCAGTGGCAAAGTCAGAGTTAGAAATCGGGAGTTCTAGGCTGTCTGATTCATAGAAATGTCTACAAAATATGGCTGAAGAGACACTTGCTATGTTGCTACTCAAACATAGCCTGTATATTAGACTAGATCAGCTGAATGCAAATATCCAGGAGGGATGTGATCAATAGACTATTACACTTGCCAGGAGAAGGGACTAGAACTAATTAGCATCTAGATGACAACCAGTAGCTCTGTGAGACTATTTCAGAGGATAGAAATGGTTATAGGGTGCACAGACAATTGCTATGGGATAGTGGATACAACCAGAGACACAGATCACATGGTCCAGGCATGGGAAGCATTTGTGTCGACCACAGAAGAGAAAGAATCCGTGAACAGTTGTAACATCTCCCATGTGCCCATAGAGGGTTCAAGCTGTGCTCACGGGACATTTCAAGATGAAATGTAGCAACTAATATCTAGGTAAAAGTTAATCTTTGGATTCCAAGCCAAGAAATACGGACACCCTGAGTTCCCACAAACCTACTATGAAGCCAAAAAACAGCAGATGTATTATTTACAGAGGGCCAGATTTTCAATGCAGCCTCTAAAATTGCACCCAAAATCAAATGCAGATGCACATGCTAGAATCAATAAGTTTTTCTAACAGGCCTGCGGTTACAAACATCATCTGCACGCATAGATAAGTGTGTTAGCTGTCTGCACTCTGCCATATGCTCCTACAGTTGACTGCAAACACAATGATACAGGTGCTTTACAAGAATGTGTCTCTTAGTGAAGAGAAAACTTGTTTTTCTGGATACTGTTTTCATCAATAGTTAATGTCCCATTTATGTTTCAACATTACTGAGAGTTTAAAGAAGATGCATGTGGAAATTCCTGGGTAGCATTATTATTATTATTTAATATTTGAATTTCAGTAGCGCTGAGGAGGCCAGTCATGGACCAAGACTCCATTGTTCCAGGCGCTATGGGGTACTGTTGTATTATCCCACTTTAGAAGTCAGTGAGTTCACTGGAATGTTAATGAAGCCACCTAGTGGTTCCGTTCATTTCTTCGGTGAATCTCTGAATCTGTGTGTGTTACTTTTAGAGCTGGTCAAAACGTAGGAAAGAAAAATGAAAATTTCAGCAAATCATTTTAAAAGTGTTTTTCATTTCTTTCTTTTTTGTAACAGTGATTTTTCATTTTCCAAGTTTCCTGCAAACTCTTTTAAGATTAAAGTGTCATTTTCAAAACAAAGACATTTTGAAATAAAATTGAGACAAAAATCCCATCACGTGTCTGAAATAACAAATCAAAATTGGCAATATTCAACATATCAAACCAAAATAACAACAAATCATAAAAACATTTTGCTGAACCACAGGGTCATTTTAATCAGTTAACATTTTCATCCCAATTTTTTAAGTGGAAAACTTAAAACATTTTAAATCTTTTAATGAAAAAATTCTATTTCAGAAAAAAAGGCCAAATTTAGATGAAAATGTTTGCTTTCAACAAATTTCAATCAACTGTGAGCATTTTAATCAAACTTAAGTAATATATCTTCAATAAAACTTTAAAAAGCATGAAAGGCAGAATTTATAAATGCTTATTATTTGCTCTGTCAGTCTGGCATCAAATTAGTTAGACTAAATTACTGGAGTATTCCTTTCACTATATTTAAATGCTCTCCTTTGTGTCATCAAACTGGCCTTCAACCAAGAAGTATCATTAAAATGCCAGCCTCCACTGAGAAATGCAACAGTTCAATGCAGTGCATGGAGATATTAAAACAATGACAGGTATTTGTAATATGTGTTTTGAACATTTCTTTAGAAAGTGGCTGCCATTAAAATGTCAACATTCGCCATGTAATAATAGCAACAATACAATATCTTATGAAAGGCTAGATTTTCACAGCTCTTTGAGTCATAGTTCCTTTCCATGGCTGCTCCTCAGTCAGCTCAGTTCCATGTTACCTCTTACTAAGGACTGACTGAAAAGTTACAGTGTAGCCTTAATAACTTACAGAAATTACTGCGTCATTACATCTGACAAGGCATTGCTCTCCTACTGGATCTCGTGGCTGTATCTTTGAATACTGGTGGCAAACACTAAAAGTGGACACACATTACAGTTTACAAGAGAGAACATGTCAACATTACACACACACACAGCCTACAAATTAGGTTTATATCCTGCTCGCATTGACTTCAATATCATGTCCACACGTTGCTTCATACATTTTGTAAAGATTGATACCCCCACCTCCCCAAAAAACAACAACAAAACATCTTCGGTCAATTTTTCTGTGAAGCATGAATTTCTATTTTCACTCTTAAGAAAACTGAAACCTTCTCTATTATTTCTTTGAAGTGGAGGCTACTACAACGTAATGTAAGATTAATAATATAGCATAAGGTCAAAAGAAACAGAAGCTGTTTGGGAACCGCTGTTTGTTCCACCCTTCTTATTTATGAATGTTAAGCTGGAGAATGAGTTGTAAGTTTTTAATCGCCCAGACAATGTAAGTTAATGCCATAGTTGTAAGCCTCTGTTTTTATTGATAAATTCAGCTCATAAGAAAGTTCAGACTGAATTTGAAGAGAGGTCATCTCATTAGCTTGTCTGTATTTTTCATCTGTGCAATTCAATCCTCAAATTGGTAAGTCTTCTGGGGAGAGCTGGTTGTCAATGCAAAGGCAAAGCAAGCTTATATGTATGAGTAAGAACATAATATGAGAGAGGCTTGCCCTTATAGGTCTATGGAAGGAGGTTGGGACTGTAACACTGGCAGGCCAGGTGCCAGCCCTTGCCAAAGCATTAGGCCTCAGGTGAGCTCTGACAAATTCACTTCTGGAAACCTGTCTGTTTCACCTGTGTGTTAGTATGGTTAAGATGAGTATTGAACTTATACCAATGTGTTTATACTTTATGAAATACTTGTAGGTTGCTGCATGTATTAATCTCACTTATAATATCTTTAGCAAATGCTCTAAGGTAATATTTAAGTTTTTGCTTTATGACTGTAAAAAATGTTTGCTCTGAAACTATGAACCCAGTCAGGAGGAATTGTCTTCTAACCATCAAGAAGGCCTATCAAAACTAAATGGTCCATTGTGAGACATCACAATACAAAGATTTTGTTAATCATCCCTTCACACCCATGAAGAGGCTACATGCAAAAGGGCTCACCCTATTAGCATGAATTCCAGAAGTAGGAAATAAAAACAGCTAACAAGAACATTTTCTATCTCTCTTTTGCTGTTTTGACTCTCATGGGGCTAAAGCTACAAAACAGAGCAGAGATCCCCAGGGTCAACCTGGGTTAGCCCTAAAAAACATTCCGAGTTGACAGATTATTACAACTCTGTCACATTATAAAACCATAGACTGTAACTCAGATGTTTATATATGTTTGCTTGCACTAACCTTGTAAAAACCCTCTCGTTTCTTTTTCCTAGTTAATAAATCTCTAGTTAGTTTACTACAGGACTGGCTACAAGCATTGTCTTTGGTGAGAGACCTAAGGTACAAACTGACCTGAGGCAAATGACTGCGGCAACCTGATCTTTTGTGATCATTGGTGTATAGCAACCAACTATCAGTAAATCCAGTTTGCCTGGGTGGTAAGATAGGCTGGAATGCCAAAGAGAACTGTCTGTGACACCATGGTAAGACTGTTATAGTGCTTCAGGAGTTCATACTGGGTTGGGGAAATCTAATTATAGAACATATAGCTAGTTTGGGGTCTCAGCCCTGCTTCTCAACTGTCTGCCCAGAGGTTGGCACTCACGGTCATGAGTCACTCCAGATAGCATGACAGGAACTAATATAAATCTAGAAGTACATAAACACCTGTAGTGTTAGGGATTTGAAAGTTATTGAAAAGTAGCAAGAAAGGGATGAAAAATTGCTTATGTTTTAAAAGTATAAAGTGCCCAGCAAGGGTGGACCGGCTAAACAGGGCCGACGAGATGGGGGGGGAAGCTGGGGAAGCCAAGCCCCGGGACCCCTTCTAGACTGCTGGGCCCTGGTAATTTGTACCAGCTTTCCCCACCCCACCCCCCCACCCCTCACCCGCTGGCCCTGATCATCTACTAATTCAGAATTGTTAGATTATTTTTACAGATAAATTTTGACCTATAGATTTCTTATGAGCTGTTCAAGTTGTGTATTCCTTAGTGTATTTGCACTTACAATTTAATAGTTAAACTGTGTGATTGGTCACCTCGGTCATATGGTAATGTTCCTCTTCCCTTATTAGATTACCTAACCTTAATAGACTCCTTTCCAAAATAAATTTCCTTCAATCAGGAAACCAATTTCATTTCATGTTTACAGAGATCTTGACTATGGACCTAAAATTTGCCTTTTGCAAACATCCATACAAACAGAACTTCTCTTGCATGAGTATTCACAAAACTAATTAAAAGGGAGAGGGTGAAAGTTAAATTTTATTTAGAAGTTGCTGAAATGATTTTGAACTTTTGTATCACTATCTGCCAGCTCTAGATAAGACATGAAACCCAAATTCCTGATAATCTGCAATCACAAACAAGGGTGTGAAAGTGGAGTCCTGGCAAATATTTCACTGTGGAGTCCTGGCCAATATTCAGCATAGGTGAAATATTATTTTCTCAGATGGAATGCTAGGTGTTGTCTTTAGTATCATGCTGTCCCTGCATCTGCAGGTCTTTTGTGGATGTCAGTAAGAGGGTAGGGCAGTCAGCCACAAAACTTTGCCAAAGAAATCCCTGAAATGAGCCCTTTATATGCCCTATATGACTAGAGCATTCCTCAGAAACAAAGCATTAACACCCTCATCTGAGTGTTACTGCCAGGGCTACTTAATCATTTTGTTTGGATGTGGTCAAAGAAGAGAGTCCAGAACATAATATTGATATCTTGGAATACAGGTACAGTACAGATTGCCTGCAGTCAAGACACCAAATGGAAGAGACCAAAGTCAGGAGATATTGGGGAAGTCCATAAGCTACTATACTATGGCATGTTTAATAAGAGTAATGTAATTGATTTAATTTTAGATAATGAGATGTGGGAATGTGTAGTGGTTATGGATAAGTGACGGGATTCTTTTGGTTAAGTTAGCACTTGAAAATGGCCCCCTAAATGTTATATGTGCAGATGGCATGTGACAAACAAGAAAAAGAGGATTTCTGGAGGAAATCGACATTGTTTTACAGAAAGTGATAAAGAATGAGAGATTCATCCCTGGAGCTGACCTCAAAGGTCATGTATGGAAAGATGGTAAATTCTTCAAATGATACTATGGTAGCCATTATTATGGACATATAAACAAGGAATGGGGAACTATCTTACATTACTCCCAGACATATGATTTGGTAGTTAATTCATTTTTCACTAAGAAGGAAGAACATCTGATTACCTATAAAGGTGGTAGTAAGAGGACACAGAATCCTGATACACCAAGCTGAGCTGAAGAACATAAAAAATTGTAAGGCCTTCCTAGGAGAAAGCATTGCAACTTAGCCTAGAACACTGCTTCTTGACAATGGATACGTATCACATATGAGAAGAAAACAGCCCAAAGCACTACAGAAAACCAAGTGGTGAAAGCTTAATGAAGTTGGCAAGGAGTTTAAAATGGAAATGCTGAAAAAGATCTCTTTAGAGAGATTAAGAGAAAATACAAATCAATGAGGGAATCATATTGCAGGCAAAAATAAAGAATGTGCAGAAAGCTTGCTTGATGAAACAAAAGCAAGAGCCTTTTTTCCCCGATGAGTTCTGGTGGTGGAATGAGAAAGTTCAATAGCCTGTGAAGGAAAAGAAAAAGTGCTTTAAATTTGGGCAAGAGATGCTCCAACAGCAGGATTTTCAGGAGTATAAAAAAGCCGAAGAGATACGAAGAAAGAGGTGGTAGCTGCTAAGGCTAAAGCCATTGAAGGCTTGTGTGTCCATCTTGAAATGAAGGGGGGCAAGAAAGAAATATATAGACTAGAGTAAATAGATCTGTGATAAAAGAACTAAAGACCCTGCTGAGATCAAAGATATTAAAGATTAAAGTGGAAATATGTTAATCAATGAGAACAAGATCAAGGAACAGTGAAGAAATTACTGATGAGTGAAGAGAATCCAAGATAACCATGTGTAGGCTAAAACCAAACCAGGGTCCGGTGACACCAGAAATTGCAGAACGATTGAGCAACATGAAAAATAAGAATGATCTCAACCCCAGTGGTATACCAGCAGAAGTATGGAAGTGTCGGG
The DNA here is from genome assembly GCF_027887155.1 of Malaclemys terrapin pileata. Lineage (NCBI taxonomy): Eukaryota > Metazoa > Chordata > Testudines > Emydidae > Malaclemys > Malaclemys terrapin. The sequence goes on from NC_071512.1 coordinate 71,801,422, forward strand.
ACCAAGTAGACTGAAAATAGTGACACGACTGTTTAATTTCATGAGGAGTGAGAAGATCCTGATGTCTGGAGAAGGAGCACATTAGTACCAATATTTAAGAGAAAAGGAGATATATATAAGACTGTGGTAACTACTGTAGTATTAAACTTATGAGCCACATGACTATACAGCATCATTCATGCAGTGCAAATGTGAATAAAGTTAATAGTTTATGTACCTCACTCTCAAGCCTCAGTTCCCTGAGTTTTCAAATAAAACTGGATATTCAGTTGTGATACTGTATAAATGGAAGTTGCTGTTAGAACTTGTCAGGAAAAAAATTTATGGCATTTAAAATATATTTTTCCAGATATTTACTCAGAATTTAAAATTTTGAAATTTTAAAATTCAGCATAATTGGACCAACTGTACAGTTGACTTAAAATGGAAGATAAAATGTATCTGATTTTTTCATTTATTTTTCAAATTTCAGAAATAAATCAAAATTTAGAAACATAATTTCTGACCAGCCCTAGTTACTAACATTGTTTGTGCAAGTGTGAGATATCTACCTGTATATATTTTGAGAAAAGACATGCCATTGCCGTACCTACATATTGAAGAAGCCAGGAACTGTTTCCACATTTGTATTTCTTCTGGCTTTCAACATGGCACACTACTCATCTTTATCTTTACTTAGCATTAGATGTCTTGGTCCCAATTCACTTCTCATTTACACCAGTATAAATCAGGAGTCATTTCAAATGCGTTAATGGAATTACTTGGGTGTAAAATTCATGTGACAAAAGAACCAGATCTTCTATGCCAAAATACATCACTTTTTATCCATGTTGTCATTTTAAAGCCAGCTACTAGCTCTAAAGTTTATACACATATGTTTATTACAGATGGCCAGGTATGCCATTAAAAATTCCAGGAAGGTGTGTTGTCTCAACTAACAACTATTTCTATGATGCTTCTTTTTCCAAAGAAGTGTTATTTTTGGAAATAGTGTTCACTTACGTCAAGTTTCTAATCACAAAATGTGCTAATCAATTTCTTTTGGTTATCTGAACCCATATCTATTAAATATCTGGCAGATTTTTAGTCACACTGTCACTGAGAAATGAAACAAACAATACGTGAATCAAACCATTTTGGTGTCATGATACAAAACACTACAGCAAAGTTTCTCCACTTGCTCTGTAGCAGCAGTTAATTCATAATCATTCTGGCCATAGCGGTGCCAGTCAGTCTAAACTAGTCAGTTATGCTGGCTTCTGATGTGCTAGAAAGGAGAAATCATTAGGGAAAAATCTTTTGTCTTAAACATTTTTAAAGGGATATTACAACAAAGAGAGAATTAATTATATTACAAGTAGATGATTATATGACCAGATTCTCAGCTGGTGTAAATAAGCATAGCACCAGTAATGTCTATTTAGCTGTACCAATTTACATCGCCTAAAGATCTGGCCTCTGTCTTTAATTATCTTTATTCAGAAGAGCAAAAAGGAATCATTTGTCTAAAAGCCATTGCAGGAGTTCTTGGAGTTGTTTTTTTAACCAGTGCAACAAATAGAACAGCAACAGTTAATTTTAGGATAAAACTGGGCAGAACTAGTTGCAAAGGAATTAAAAGGATTATTTGGTCATACACTATTTGATAATGGCAATTAGATACACCAGATTCACTCAGAAAAGACTTCCCCGTTAGAAAACAATAAACATTGTATGAAGTCAAGTGAAAGTCCTGTTTAATGTGGCTTATCCTTTTGTTCCTAAAGTTCATCTTTAAAAATCTGCCTCCTGGCTTCAATTGATTTCAGAGATAATATCAGTGTATAGCTTGCATGGCCTTGATCTTTCATCAGTATTTAAAATTTAACAGACTTGAAGTGTCAGGGGGAATGCCAGTATGGATCAATTTAGCTAAATTTTTCAGATTAGCTATTTACTAGTAGCCAGGTGAAGATAAAGTTCCATAGCCTTATCAATTAGCATTTTATTGTCATAACAATACCTTAGTTGTCATCTAAAGCAATATAAGTGTATCTCCTGGTTATATATTAAACTGTATTTATTATGGTTAATACAGACGGACCTTTAAAGCACACACACAAAAAAATCAAAAGAATAAACAATGTGTTATAAAATAAAAAATATGCACTCTTTAAATGAACTCATTTCTCATTATAGCAAAACCTACCGAAAGGCAGCCTGGAGAAAGAATGACAGTCATATTGCACTGGAGAGGGATGCTAGATACATTACTTGGTGCACTTCTGGAAGGTTCTCAGATATGATAATGGGCACAGTATAAGAAATAAAGTAGGCTAGAGTACCGTAGACTAGACTAGACTAGAATACTGACCAGGCTGCTTGTACTACAACTTATGTTCATGATATAGTCTCCCTTTAGTAATCTCTGCCATTAAATGTTATTGGTGGAGATGGCTGATACATTTGAACATGACCATGTGTCCCCATTGATTGTTTTTGGACCTGATCCTGTGAGTTGCTGAACATCCTGAGCTCTCTTTTAAGTCAATGTCAGTTGTGGGTACTCAGCTCCACTCATGACCTGCAAAAGCAGACCCTGATACTTTGTAAAGACATCTCAAGCAAACTCTTATCATGGAACTAGTAGCATTAAATATAATTCACATGCAATCTGACTCACAGTTATAAGTTCTGCTTACATCCAATAATTTATGGACTTCTAGTGGTAACTTTTAATAGAAGCAGTGTAACTGTATCTTATGCTATGGCAAATCTCCTTGTCTTTTGTTATTTTTGAAGTGGGTATTTATATGTGAAATACTTCTATTCTAAGCAGTAAGAAAAATTGTTTATTAATACCACCCTGCAGGTTTCTAGGGTTTAGAACCAGCTCCACTGGTGCTTATTTCAGTTTTGAGTGTTGTTTAACACACGGCATTTTTAGACATTTAATATTGCTTTTAAAAAGTGTGAGATGTATTCTTAATGTAAAAAAATGAAGTTGTTCCCGTTCACCTTTTATAGTATTACTTTATTGAGGTTTTGGTCATCACTTTCAAAATATATCACCCAGACCTAAACTTTATTCATTAACCAATTCACTACATTTTACTATCTCTTACATAGTCTTGAAAAACACATTTCATTCATGTTCATCTCTCTAAACCCCATTTATCCTGTGTACTCATGCAATTTTCACAGTCTAAGAGGATTCATCAAGAGTATATCTACTTTTCCCTGTGATGTATATTTGGTCCTTATTTTAAAGGTTTGTTTCAGATTTCTTTTCTTGTTCTTTATCTTTGATATTGAAAACCAGAAGTTACATTTTACCAGTAATTGCAGGTATACTTCATCTTGAAGGAATATATTGAATTGTACTTGTCCTTATTGGAGGGAAGAAATCAGAAAATATATTTTAGCACAGTGCCATAATTTACTTATTAGAAAGCACTTTGGTTTACAGCACCTTTGATTTTTTTTGGTATGTTTGCATTTGCATTAAGAAGTGCCCATTTCTATAAGACAGCCTGATTTTAATTACATGCTTTCATTTCTACTTAAACACACAATTTATATTTAAATAAAACTGACTTGTATATTTGAAACAACCAGAGCCATATGGTTCTCTAACATAAAGATGATGTTAACAGCTACAAAGACAGGAAGTGAAGGATTTTATTTGATTGATTTGTTTTTTAATGCATACATTAAACACTGGAGAAAAGACCACTATCTTAATTACAAAACAGCTGCCAGTTGTGTAGGTGATCTATAGTTTAAAAAAGTCAATCTTGTGAATGACAGAATCATTAAAAATACTTTTATGTTTTATTTAAAAAAACTACACAGGAATTGTGGAAAGTCACTACTTTCCTCCTTAGGAGGATTACAGAATAAAAAGTAATAAATAACATCTGGAATAAAGAGTGATGTTAGGGTAGTATCCATGGAAAATGTCCAAAGAAACCCCAACACTGTCCAACTCTCCTGGCAAAGGTATTTGGTCCTCATCACTACAAAGGTGGAGAAGTTGAATGTAAAAGGAAGACAAACCAAATCAAGAACAATCCTTACAGCCAGGGGCTTGGAGGAAAACACAAAATTCTCACAAAAGGTGTAATATTCAGGGCAAGTATAAATTTAGTTTATAAAACATTTTCTACATTATGCATCATTTTTTCTAAGGTACTCTCCCATAGCACCCTCAATTAGATTCCCAATCTTCAAATGTGAGCTGTAATAAATATTTTCAAGAGTCTTTTCCTACTGATACTGAAGTGCATTATGTTTTATCAAAATTCCCATCAGTACACACTGGAGGTGTCAAACTCAGTGTGTAGTGCATGGAACTATGTTTGTATACAATTAAATATCTATATCCAGTAAATCAACAGTAGTCTCTAATGTACACAAGTGAATAAGAGTCTATCTTCCTCCAACTGCTAGCAATATGTCTTGCAATCTGGTATAAAAAATAAGTTACTCTAACTTCAGTGCCACACAGAAAATCCCTCATTACTTACACCAGTGGCATTCAATTTGTCACCATATTGCCAGCACTCTGTTGTTAAGGTCTGTTGGAAAGCTGCTGATGTATGTCTTTTCTTCCTTGTAAACATAATTCAACAGAGCATTTAAGAATGTTCTTATGGCTGTCCTTATTCAGCAAAGTATTGAAGCATGTGCTTAAGTCCCATTGAAGTGCCTGGGAATTAAGCATGTGCTTAAAGTTAAGGATTTGCTTAAGCGCTTTACTGAATAGGGATGGACTGCTGAATCAAGGCCTATATGTTGCTTCCCTTGTCCCTCTTGGTTACATGGCAGGAAGATGTTCGAGTTAGTCTGAATTTAGTTTATTTTTTCATGAATATTTTTGCAAATCCAAGAGGAAAAATGGTTCCTCAAATAAATTTGTGACTATTTTCATCAAATTATACACTTCAACCAATTGCTTATGACTGTCTGGTTGAGAGAAAAGTCCATTCTAAATTTTATCTTTCTCCCTTACAGGGAATGTTAACATAAGTGGGAAGAGGACTGAATCTCTTCTCTGTTATTCCAGATAATATTCATCATCATGATGCAGCCACCTTATGATGCCAGATCCTTGTAAAGTCCACTCAGCTCCCATTGCCTCCAACAAATGATTAGTTCCTGAGACCAATTAAAATATCTGGGGAGTTCTGAAAATCTGAAGGTTTGCCTTTTTTAGGGACAGAACAGTTGGTCCTTTTTATCTTAACTTGTTCTATTCAATATTTTATTAGTTTCAAAGATAGACATTCCAACAGCATGTTGAAATTGTCAGACAAATGTACAACTTTGTTAGAGCATCTTTTTTTTAAAAAAGTGTTACTGTATATGATTTACTTTGAAGTTCTTAAACTTTGCCAATTTTGCACATGATGGATATGAAAAAGAGAGAAGAAGTTAGGATATACTACAAAGGAAAGTAAAAGAATTAGTTGGGGATGTACTCTAGAAAGGGATCCTAAATGCTCTCATACTTGTCTTTGTAGTTTTGTAATCTGTGTGCTTTTTTCCATAAGAGGCTATTTCTATTGAAGACATTGTCCATTCTCTTTCTGCTGGGGAATCTCAGATTTCCAGTGCTATAGTATTATTGCTTTGGTTATTATTAAACCTGTATTAATCTATATGACTGTCCCTTTTGATATTCTCTTATCTCTTTTCTATGCCTAATATACCTTTTCCACGGGAAACTTTTAGATTAGTTTCCTTTCACTTACACTTTGTAGAAGAAAATTCAACACAGACTCAATATTGGGCCAGATCCTGTTTCCATTCTAACCATTGGGATTTTAGTGGGAGACCCCTTATGTATGTTCCATGAGGTTGTATGACTTTTTTTATATGCTTTTGACATATGCCTTATATGGAAATTATAGAGTTTATAGCCTAGTAAAAATAAATTGCTGACTGAAGTGTTTTTCTATAATGTAAGGCCTTACATTTCAGATTAATCTAACAAAATATTCTTCATTCTAATTTTAACATTAAAAGAAATCAATGCTGCTTCACTCAAATATGAAAATCTGTCTGTCTGGTTTTATCCCAAGAGAATTTCATATTTGGAAAAATATCATGAAACATTACCCAAAAAATAGCATTCTTGAACAGGATGCAATTCTCTCAGTGACATGCAACTGTCTTCCCTATACCAATGATTTGTAAGATTTCTCATATGCTGCCTATGGTGTGTGGGGGGAGGGTCTGTTTTGTAATCCTTTCGATTCACCTTTCAGTGGCACTGAGCAAAGCTCCTGACTGGTCAGGCACCAGGGTTATGGACTGGTGGGAGATAGAGGTTAGTGAAGCCAGACTGCCTCTCACCCCATCTATTGCCAGCACCCAGCAATACCTTTTCCTTACTTACCCAAGAGGAGAAGTTGCCCAGTATGCCCAGATACACTTCCGAGTATCCATCACTGTGTCTTTCCTCAGGCATAAAATGAAAACAAAGTCTAACAGTTCTGCATACCTACTGCTTTATCATACAGCCTTTATAGCTATTTTGTTGTTATGCACATCTCCTCCCACAGAGTCTGTGTAACATGTGGTGTGGTTTGAGAGAGAGGTTGGGGAATGGAAAATGAAACAAAGTGTTCTTCAATGTGTGGTGCCAGATCTTGTGAAAACTCAGGTTCTGACTCAGTTAAAGTTTGTTAGACTTTTTGACGGTGTGGTCTTGCTTCATTCATATGGATACTCGTGATGCTGCATTATTATTATTTATATATTGGAATACCATAGCAGCTAGAGGCCCTAATCAGGACTGTGTGCTAGTGCTGAAAAAGCACATGGTAAAATACATTCAACAACCCCAGAGAGCTTAAAATATAGACAAGACAGACAAAATGTAACAACTACAAAACCATGCAATATATTTGCAATAGGCAAGAACAAAAGAGCTTGTTTACATTTCACCACAATGCCACCATCCATGCTTATTAATTTCCCCAAATCAAGTCCCACTTCCCTCCCCTCTGATCACGTCTCTGCCAACCAAAAGTGCCCTCCACTCACCCGATCCACACATGCTTACCTTCCCTCTCCCCACAGCAAACAAAACCACAAAGGGCCCAAAATTATATAAGAGCCTCCTCTGTACTGCTTCTCCTTCTCTTCAATGGCTCAGTGCTTGTCCCTAGGAAAGGGGTCAGCCTACTTCTCTCTCTCCTGTTACAGGAGTAGAGAAGGCAGATCTTTACTGGTCTCTAAGTGGAGGGGACAGGCAGTCTGCAGAGCCAATCCGTACCCATTTTAGTGTGCCAGCTGCTTGTGCCTTCTCTCTCCATCCCCTCCCTCCAACCCCTGAAGTAGAGAGGGGGGAAACTCCAACTAAGCTCATCTGCCCTTGTTGTCACTTTGACTTATGTGAGGGCATTGAGCAAGGCTTCCCCTTCAGCTGTGCCTTCCAGATACTACAAGGTACTCTCACAGCTTCCAAGCAGACAGCCAAGATTTCCTGCCCCTCTCCTTCTCACTGCTCCCTGACTGCCACTGTGGCACAGTGGAGAAGGAAGTGGGGAGCATTAGGTGGACAGCTTTGTTGCTTCTTGATCAACAGTACATTCCACTGCCAGGTGGCAAGGGAGACAGGGTTCCAAAGGAATGTGCAGAATTGCTGGGCCTCATCAGAGTAGACATATGTTAAAGTATTTCATTATGGTTAGCTTGGAACTCATAAAATTTTGCTCTCATTCAAAATAGCTACCATTTCTTGTTACACTTAATGACACTGAAGCCACAGGCTGCCACTATTAAAGCTGGCTGCCATTTCCTTACCACTTTTACATGTGAAATGAGGCTGCCTCTAGTAAAGTTGGTCACCGTCTTCCATTGTTTCCGCTGGGACTGAAGCCAAGCTGTCCTTAGGGAAGATGTGCTCTAATGGTTTTAAATTAGACAGACAACTGTGAGATAAAAGGGAGCAGAAGAGAGGCTAGTGTATGTGGGATCCAGTGGAGAGACTGAGCAGTGTACACAGGATTGTGGGATGTAGGAAGAATTCTGAAAAGGCATGGGTGGAGACTGAAGAGGGTGCAGAGGGAAAGAAGATGGCAGAAAGCGAGAATGTGAAGTATGAAATATTGTTATGAATGGGCAGCAAAAATATGGGGGAGACAGGTAAAAATGGGAAACAAGTGCGGGAAAGGAGATTTGATGGAACAAGAAGGGCGAGCATTATTGTCAGCTCAAAATGCTTAAAAATCATGATTCAATTCCCCTTCCTGCTCCATCATGAGATTTTAAAATTGTGGGTTGTCTTCTGACTTTGAGCCTTTAGGATACATTCTTAAGCCTTTCTTAAGCTTTTCTGTGTAACCATGATTGCTAGAACCTTTTTTTTTTTTTTTTAAATTAAATCTGAGATTCTCCTGTAAACACTTGTCTTCAGGTGCTGGGGTTTTAAACAAAAGCTAGACTCATGATTCAATTGAGAGAGTTGTCAACAATAGGAAAGAGACAAGAGAAGATGGAGGAGATGGATAAAATGGAACTTCCCCATGCCAAGTGTTAGGATAAGGTAAGTAGAGTCCCCCATTGAGCACCCTGTAAAAAGGCTCTTTTTTATGACTACTTAGGCTTGAAATTTCAACTTGTATTGATCACATGCTAATTGCAGGCCAGCATCATCTTTCTACAGGCTCAAAAAACAGAAGGCAAATAACTACCTGCCCTTACCCCCACCACCATTGTATTTATTATCATTATTATTATTATCCCTCATTATTACATCAAGGGGATGATTTGTTTGTTTCAATTTGTTTTAAACAAATAGCTTCAAAACATAAGAGATCTTTAAGCATAAAAAGGGGAAGCTACTGTCTAAAATGTATCCCCATGAGTCAATATTAAAACCTGATCACAAACTGACTATAGATTTGGGTAGTCAGGCATTTTGTTATACACTTCACAGAATTCCAGCATTTGTAGATTCTCAAATGCACTTGTTCTCCTTTGACTTTTTTTAAAATTCTCATAGTGCTCAAGAGCGCTGTCTTCTAGAGGTCAATGATTGTGATGTCTTGCACTGCTGGCATATTCTTGAGCTGCTCATTCATACCCCTAGGGATTGCTCCAAATGCTCAAGTAATCACTCAGATTGTCTTTGATCATTCCACTTCACAGAGCTCTTCATACTTTGCTATCTTCTTTTCTTGTTTCTTTTTTTATGATTCTATCTGCTGGTATGGCAATATCAATTAAACATGGTCTTGTTTGTCTTCATTTCTACAACAGTTATGTCCAACCTGTTTTCCTGGACCATTCAGTCTGTGACAATTTTCAGATCCCACAAAATCTTAGCCTCTTCATTCTATAGACTGTTCTCAGTTTTAGTGGTCATGATACTGCATGGTATATTTAAATCCTGGGTTGTATGGACAGTTGAATAATATGGATTGTCTGCCTCCACAGAGCACAATTAATTGGGTTTAAAATTAGTCTCACGATTTGGGGGAAGTGAGGAGAGGGAGACTGAACCACTGGAGGAAGAAAACCAATGGAGAAAGAGGAGAGAAAGGGCCAGGTGGTAGGCAAAGAGGGAGACCATAGTAAAGAGACAAAGAAATAGGAGACTGGGATTAAAAGAGGGGAAAGGAGGAAAGAAAACTGCAGGTACTTTGTAACTAGGGGGAGAATGGTCTAGTGGTTAGTGCACAAGATTGGGAGACAGTCCTCCTGGGTTCAGTGCTCAGCTTTGCCTGATTCACTGTGTGACTTTGAGAAAGTCATGTCATCCCCCTGTGCCTGAATGTACTCATCTGTACAATAGGACATGATATTGACCTGTGACCTATCTGACAGGTAAGTGAAAGCACCCTGAGATCCTCAGATGGAAGTATTAGAATTTATTTATTATGATTAGATAGAAGGGAACAGGGTGACCCAGAAGAAGCTTGCTCACTTCATGCCTTCACATCCACAACAATGTCCCTCAAGTTGCTATTTAGAACTTGTCAGCTATGCCGCTAACTGCTGATCTCTGCCCTTCCTAAAGTCCCCATTGCTTGGCCCTCCAGGTGGCCCCTAGGGAAACAGTCTGACAGCTCACAAGGCCTGCACCTGACCCTCCTGGGTCTCAGCTCCTTAGCGCCCTGGCTGCTTCTCTCCCTCCAACTGGGAGCAGCTCCTGGCTGATCTGTAAGAGCAGGGGGCAGGCAACACACATGGCTAGTCCCTTCTCCTCCTAATGTCCTGGCTGTTCACCTTCTCCGCTGCTTTTGTACCGCCCTCATCATCAGTCTATGAGTCTGTCTCTGGCTATTTCAAGCTGTCTATGGTAAGATTCTTGTTTCTAGCTGCCTCTAGACCAGAGGTTCTCAAGCTGGGGGTTGGGACCCCTCAGGGGGTCGTGAGGTTATTACATGGGGGGTCCTGAGCTGTCAGCCTCCACCCCAAGCCCTGCTTCACCTCCAGCATTTATAATGGTGTTAAATATATAAAAAAGTGTTTTTAATGTATAAAGGGGGTCACACTCAGAGGCTTGCTGTCTGAAAGGGGATCACCAGTTCAAAAGTCTGAGAACCCCTGATCTAGACAAAGGGACAGAAATGGATGGCTGCATATTGCTCTCTGACCATAGTAAAATGCTTCTGTCACCAGCACACGGGATGGGAGAAAATGCAAACTTTATCTCAGGGCTTTGGGGAGCTAGCCCGCCCCCTGCCGGTGATTTCGGAGTGCGTGGGCTCTGCCAGCGCCAGTGCCCTGTAGCTCTTTCCTGTGTGGCTATTGGAGTCCGCTCCGCAGCTCAGGCTGCCAGCAAATCCCGAAGTGAAGCTAGCGAGAGCGAGTGAGTCGGTCCTTGTTTGGTTAACAAATTCCCTGCAAAACAGCCCCCGAGCCCCCCAGAGCTGTGCTGATGTCACATCCGCTGCCCAGGTCTCAGCCCCTCTGCCAGCAGCCAGGGCTCCGCTCTTTTGGGGGGAGGGGGAGTCAAAACTTTTGCGGTGGGTTGGTTGCGGGCGGAGGGAAGGTGGGCGAGAGGAGGGGGACCGGAGACGCTTCAGCACCACGGCCAGCGCCTTCCTCGCTTGCCTTCTCTGGGCTGGCGCTCCCCTCCCTCTCCGCTCTAAGGATGCCTGCGGAATGATTGTCCCTCGGGCGGCTGCTGCTGCTGCTGCTTCCATTCGGCTCTGGCGGGCTGGCAGAAAGTGCAACTGACTAGCCTGGGCTCTGCAGTGAGAGCGGAGTGAATGAATGAAGAGTGAAAAAAGAGGCGCACACCTTGGATCAGAATGCAGGCGCCCTCCAACATCCTCAACCTGCTGCTGCTGGCTTTGCTCGCTGGGCTCGATCCTTCCAAGGTAGGAGACGGTGTATTGTGGTTTGCATGAGACCATCTGAAAGCTGTCCTTCTATACCCAAGTCTCCTCCCCGCCCCCCTTCCTCCCGCTCCTGGCAGATGACAAGTTCACCTATCTCAGTAATGCCACCGCAAGGTAAATTAATAAATACAAATAAATGTTTTATGGAGCAGGCAATGCGGATCTCTCGTAGTTTGGCTTTCGGAGTGGAAAGGCTTTTGTGTGTCTTTTTGTTGTCCGATCAGACTGGGTAGTAATGGGAAGGATGTTTTGTTGTCAACATTCATTGAGATGTATGGTTCCATTGTTTAAGAAACATCTCTCTCTCTCTCTCTCTCTCTCTCCTTTTCTCTGTGTGTGTGCTGGAAATTGGTCAATAATTCTAACAACGCAGACGTGCTGCAGTTTGTGTCCAAAACATTTGGGATGCTCCTACCATTGAAACCTCGAATAGAAAAGATTAACTGTTTCTGATCGCTGATACAGTATTCGGATTCCCGTCCCACCGCCCCCGAGTTTATTTTATCAGACAAAAATAAAAGAAGCTGGTGATAGAAGCTTTACAACGCTAAGACTAGGATGGAAACAACTGTTATCTGTTGAACTCTGGAAGCTGTCCAGTTCTGGCTGAAATTAACACTAGACTACCCAGCACAAGTCAAGGAAATATTTATAGTGATCAGTGAATATATATAAACTATTATGAAACATTTAGCACTAGTATCAGCACTGGTATCAGTGTTGTAAGAAATGAAAGTAAATGTATTTAGACTGAAAAGCTGAAGTGTCACAGGGAAGAAAAGGCTGGTTTTTTCCCCCCTTGAGTATAATAGCCATGCTTTAGACTGCAGCAGAGTTTCCTTATTTTCAAGTGCATTCAGGTATCAAAAATATCAGCTCTGAAATTGAATTATGAGTACTTAAAAGTAAGCAATATTATATATTATACAACCTGTCTTGTGTAGGGAATTTAAAAATCCTTTAATAATTTATTGAAAATCAGCCTTGTCTAATACCATTTAACAGCACTGATGACTGAAAACTACTAGGCCTATATATGTGTATTTTGTGCAGTATAAACTTAAAACTTGTCTCATCTGTCTCAGTATTTATGTTACGCAATCTTTGGATTCCTTGTAGGCTATATACAAAGGTAATGAGACAAAGAACTTCTGTAGAGTATATCAGTCCATTACCACAAGTAATACACATTGTGTTGTCACCACTTATACAGTATGTATGTGAGTGTCATTTTAATGATGCCTTTTGAGTACTAAACTGTGTGAAACAGTTTCAGCACTAGTAAACAGCTTTTCTCCTCTAGGTAGATATCAAAATTGCTCACATAAAAAACAATATATCTGTTTTCTACAAATACGGTAAACAATGTCCATCTTCAAAAATACACTGAGATAAAACTTTAAAATCATTTAAATGGAAATCTAATGTACATCTGTAGAAATAAGTTTTGGGGATTTTTAAAAATAGCAAATCTAAGTGAAATTTACCTTACAAAACCCATAAGTAATTGTTAACATGGTGTGATATAAGCTTAATAATATTAGCTGAAAAATAAGCTATATCGACAATTCTATTAAAGTGTTTAGTAGCTATTATTGTAACCTATAAAGAGAGATTCACCAACCAAATGCATGAGAGTTGTACATATATGTGAGCAGCAGCATGTGCTTGTTTTATATTAGTGAAATTCCATACATACATTTTATATTAATGAAATTCCATACTTACATTTTGTTTTATCTGTTTTTCTGTACATGTGAGAGGCAATATTCTAGCCACAGTCACACCTAGTCAGCTCTATTAATGTCAAAGGGAGCAACTGCCTGAGAGCAACTGTGGGCAGAATTTATATCAATTTGTCTATCTACACAATAGTAAAACCCCTACTATAGCAACTGAAGTGAAACTCACATACTTCTTTCTGTCCCCCATCAGGCGTCACTGATGTCCCCCATATATATGATGACATAAACTCTCCCTCAAATATGTCTATACTCATTTAGAACTGAAAAGCCGTAATGATCCACTTTAAAGATATGGCATAAATTAACTTTTCAAATTTCGCTTCTAGCCTTTTTGGTACTGCATTATACTATGCACAGGGCATAAAAATGGCCTTTTATTCTACAGTCTGTATGACATTTTAGGGGATATTAAAATGTTCATTGCAGTCTATTTTAATTTTGTAAAGGGGTCATGGACTGAAAAGCAAAAAAAGTCCTTAGGATAATATAAAAATAAAAGGCCCTAGTGAAACTTTGCTATTTACCAAAACTGAGCTGGGGTTTCATAGACCTAAACAACAATGGCATACACGTCTCTCAGTTAATTTTTTTGCCAGGTTAAACATATAAAGTATATTGAATATAGCAAATTATACTTCTAATTATTCACCTTTTAAGGCTTTAAATAATAGCTTTCAAATTTCTGTGATAAATTATGTATATGCAAAACTCCTCTAGTTGTCTTTACTAAAGTCTTTATTTTTATTGCCTTTTAATGTCTTTATTTTAGTTATTGACTGTCTTCAGTAAATAAGTACAAACAATGACTGAAAGGACTTAGGAAATAGCAATAGTACAAATGTATTTATTTATTTAAGAAGAAATGAAGCAATAATATTCTGCTTTTCAGATTGGATAGCATATTTGCCATTTGAAATTAGTTGGAGGGACTAAGGGGATGTTAATATGAATTTTTTCAAAAATAATTGTTTGCGATAACTTCTCTCAACTTTTATGCTTATCCATTTTGGTGAGGGATAATTCTATATGATATATATACTTATGAATATTTACACACCTGCTGCACATACACGTTACCCTAATAAATCATATTAAAATTTTGGAATGGATGACACAATATATTTTTAATAATGTGCTAGATATTTATTTACTGTGTAGACAGTAATAAATATATCCAATGCTATATTAAAAACAAATAAATAAATAGTAATAATAATACCTAGAGTTTACATAGCACTTTTTGTCACTAGATCTCAGAGCACTTTACAAAGGCGGTCAGTATCATTTTTCCCATTTTACAGATTTCACAGAACTCAAAAGGTTCCCCAGCAGAGAGGCCACTATTGACTCTAAGAGGATCATATGATATTTGCACTCTTATTGTGACAAGCTTTCTGTGTTAGAACTTATTAGGTTATCTCCCAATTGTAAAGTGTTTAAGTGACGCCATCTCATGGTAAGATATGTACCTAGAAAAAGTGTGTAGTTTTGTCTTTAATTTCTGAAATGCTAAAGTGTTTATATCAACTGAGTTCATTTATTTTCCACATTGACACATTTTCAGTGTTTTTGTTAATATTGACTGTGCAGGGGAACTCTTCTTTAACTAAATGGAAAGCAGTTCACCACCAGTTGATTTTACAAGTTTTTAATGCTGCTGACAGACTATCAATTTTAGTTCAAGAAAATAATTAAAATGTTTTGTCTCTTAATTAGACTATAATTATAATATCTATTTATATGGAAAATACAAAAAAATCATTGTTCATCATAATGTACTTCAGTAAAGTTTTATTTCCATCAGAGTAGGTGGATATTCAGCAAGAAGTCCAGTTATAATCAAAAGGTTTCAATTAGAAATACAAAGCTTTCCTTGGTATTTCACTCAGATCCAATATCTTGAGAGAAGGAACTATTCAATATTTGGAAATTCCTAAGAATTGCTGCTAGATGGCATCTCTGTGCTGCTTTTCTAAAAGCATGGTGTATTGTAATGATCTTGATAGTATATAAAGTGGCCTCCTGTTACAAGGACCATTTTAGACAGGCCATCATTTAATCGTTATAGTATAACAGAAGTAAGTATTTCAAAGCTGTTCAGTACTCACCTCTGAAGAAAATAAGCAGAGAAGGTTTAAAGGACTGTCTTCATTCTAGCCAGAAATATTTAGTTTTAATTTTGAAATCCTGGAACTTAAATAGGCCTTAAAAATGTGTGTGCATCATTCAAACACATATTTTACATGTACATTATTTCTCTAAGTCCCGTAATTACTTTATGTTCCACATGTGATTGGTTTTGATTTCTTGAAATTTGCCAAAAAAAAAGGTTCAGAAGAAGATGGACTAATGAAGTTAGAACAGGACCAAAAGTATAGTATAGACAGGAAAAAAGTGGTAAATTATACATATGGCTTTTATTAACATGATTTTGGAAAAGCTCAAGAAATAAAAACAGATCTAAAATTCATCATTGGTTACTGCAGAATGCATACTATATCTCTGTATTTTCACCTTAGAATTGTTTGTACTCGTAAATTTTCAAAATCCATAAACTTGTTCAGAAACTGTAATAGTCTTCATACTGTTTGCACAACTAGCAATTAAAAACTTTTTTCCCAGAGAGTTAAAGGAAAAAAAGGAATTATATCAAGTTTACTTCACTGGTGTTACAAGTTAATTCATTCCCTTTATGAGCTTTCATAACAGTAATATCATACATTTGCCAAAATATATTATTTTATTGAAAATAATGATGCATAGTTCTATGATCCATTGCAATGTACATGTAAAATCTCATTAGCCACTATGGAATTCATTTAGCCTCTTTCTTCTAGTATCAGTGGTTAGATAATATGAAAATCTGGCATTAACCATCCAGCCTACATATGACATTGGGAGACATGAAAGTTCTAAAACATTCATTTCTGAGTCTTGTCAACTACCACCTGGTGTCTGATCCCCTATTTCTGAGCAAGATAATTTAGAATCCAGGAAAGAACTGTCTTCACTACATGTAACTTTGTCCCCATCCTTGATCCTCCTATACTGGGGTTCAGAGTAGGATATAGCATAGAGATGGTGTTAGCCACTAGCGGCTGTTCTATTCCCATCTATGAACAGGATCCAAACAGGGCTAGCTCTAGGTTTTTTCCTGCCCCAAGAAAAAAAATGTTGGCTGCTCCCCCCCCCCCCCCCCCCCGTCCCAGCCCTGGGTTCCTCGGCAGCATGTATGCAGCAGCGTGTCTGGCACTGCGCGAAGCCAGACACGCTGGTCTGAGTGGCACGGTAAGGGGGCTGGGAGGTTGGAGAAGGGGTAGGAGGTTCTGGGAGGGCAGTCAAGGGACAGGGAGCGGGGGGGTTGGATGGGGCATGGGAGTCCCAGGGGTTTGTCAGGGGACAGGTAGGGAGTGGGATCCTAGGGGGGAACTTGGGGGGGGGTGTCTCAGGAGGGGACAGTTGGGGACAAGGAGAAGGAAAGCTTAGATAGGGGGTAGGGTCTCAGGAGGGCGCAATCAGGGGACAAAGACCAGTGGGGCTTAGGTAGGGGGTGGGGTCCTGGGGGGCAGTTGGGGCAGGGGTCCCGGGAGGGGGTGATCAGGGGACAGGGAGCAGGGGGGTTGGATGTAGGGTGACCAGATAGCAAGTGTGAAAAATCGGGACAGGTGGTGTGTGTGGGCGGGGGGGGGGGGGGTAATAGAAACCTATATAAGAAAAAGACCCAAAAATCGGGACTGTCCCTATAAAATCGGGACATCTGGTCACCCTAGTTGGATGGGTTGGGGTTTCTGGGGGGGGGGGGGGCAGTCGGAGGGAGTGGATGGTGGCAGGGTGGGGCTACCCTCCCTCCCCGTGGAATGTCCTATTTTTTGAATGTTAAAATATGGTATCCCTACCCTTCCCAATGCAGCTCTCCATTCAAAACAGGCTGTAGAATGAGGTCTCAGCTTCCTCTCTCCCTCTCCCTCTTTCCTGTTGGTAGTGGCCAAGGGATGCTGGGAAATGTAGTTCTTTCCCTGCTCCAGGACTGGCTCTATAGGCAGGGAGCTAACCAAGGAACTACAGCTCCCAGGGCCCCCTGTTGGTTCTCAGCTCCCATGCTGGATCCCTGCCGTCTCTGCAAATGGGCTGCCCCAAGCAGGTGCTTGCTTTGCTGGTGCCTAGAGCTGCCCCTGGATCCAAACACCACTGGTTCTCTCAGCAATATACAATACAGTTAGTCATCAGACAGTGATTTTTTTGCCTTAGAGACCTGGAAAGAGTGAATGAAAATGAATAAAGATGCTTCATATATTTCCTCTCAATACAATCCCAAAGGGCACCCCTTCCACATTGCGTGTGAAGTCACACAAGGATCTCTCTTCTTTTCAATTTTATTCTAATACTATTGGGAGAGATTGTGAGAAAACAAGTGACACACAGAGTTGCCAATTCTTGTGATATTATCAAAAATGTCATAATTTTAGGTGTATGTATAGGAGGAGGGGTTAAGTTGCTGCTATCAGGAGAAAAACAAAAAGAAATGTATTTTAAAGCCCTAACTAAAAATGGCCACTGTTTCCCATTATTCTCAACAAGACTGGAGCCACAGATTGTTTGTAGCCAAGATGCAGGTGGAAGTTGGATGGTTATTGACTCCCAATATTTTCAGTATAAAGACAGTTTTACACTCTCTAGGTGAATGCACACTTAGCTGCAACTACCATTATCAATACATTGAAACCTCCCAGGTTGACAGTTATAATGAACTATATTAAGAAATGAACTTGGAGGCACTGAAGAACCTACAGCTGATTCAGAACACAGCAGCCTCACCATAACGTAGTGAGACACAAGTACATCAATACAGAGCTCTGGGTTCTAATAGGATCCCCTCAAAAATATTATTATTAATGAATGAATGCACAAGTGACACAATAAAGAAAAAGTTCTAATAAAAAATATAAGGAAGGAAGATAAAACAGATGCATAAGTCAAAACAAAAACAAATGTCAAAAGTGTCAAAAAGGCTTAGGAAGGCATCACACATTTTAGCCATTCAGTAGCCTCGGGATCAGCAGTGTGGGGACTGGAAAGTCCTCCTGCTAGTCCAACATGAGATGAGCAGCCATTCACTAGATGTGCAGCATTCTCCTCTCCACCACAACTACATAGAGGGCAGTTCCTGAGTTCCCAGTTGTAGTCATTTGTACACCTCACCACCCTGAATTTGAAAGGGTTGGGCTTGCATCAGAGATAACATGGCTGTTCATAGCCAGGCACATCAGGCTGAGTAACAAGGAGAACATTTCTTACAGATGGAGCAGCTCATTCCCATTCTGCTTGCAACGATGTGGCAGCATCTGCTGCACAGGTGGTCAAGAACATAGTCCAGACTGGTCTTCTGCTGATGAGTAGGTGGCAAGGCACTTCCCATATATCTTTGAAAAATGGCAGTAGTGGCATCCCCTGGATTTTGTCAAGGAGGTTCTTTGCTGCAATATAACACCTGATGTTAGGATGCAGGTTATTAGCATAATCTGACAGCCACTTGGTGTTTGTTGGTCTCACAGTCCGTGTTAAAACAATAAGGAGTCCTTATGGCACCTTAGAGACAAATTTATTTGGGCATAAGCTTTCGAGGGCTAAAACCCACTTCATCAGATGCATGGACTGAAAAATACAGTAAGCAGTATAAATATTACAGCACACGAAAAGATGGAGTTCCCTTACCAAGTGGGAGGTCAGTGCTAATGAGGCCAATTCAATTAAGGTGGAAGTGGCCTATTCTCAACAGTTGACAAGAAGGGGTGAATATCAAGAGAGGAAAAGTACTTTTGTTGTGCTAACGAGGCCAATGCAATCAAGGTGGACGTCACCCATTTCCAACAGTTGTACATCAACTAGCTTTGTCTGGGAAGAGTTTAACCACACAGAAGTAGTAGAGAGCTAGCACCAAGATGCACAGTGTTGTGCATTAGGTTCCCAAGTTAATCCTGCAAGCTTGATTAGGAGGCCGTTTCTGGTCTTATTCTTCTGAGCTACCTAGGTAAGTGTGTGAGCTAAAGTAACTCCTAGATAGAGTTTTGAGTCATGTGCCATCTCTTCTCCATCCAAGAAAATGTTCAGCTCTTGTAGCTGAGATGGAAGCATGACAACATAGTCTTTGACTCACAGGACTTAATTCTCCATTTTTTGTAATAGCAACTAATGGTGGCTCCAGTTGTCCTCAATCTTTTTGAAGACTCTGTCTCTTGAAACTAGGCAGATGTTATCTGTCTATGTGAATTACCTTGAAATGGTCAGAGGCAGATCATTCATAAATATGTTCAACAATGTTGGAGCAAGAACCTAACCTTGCATATCATATGGATGTGGATGGTCATGCCCATTGGTTGGAGCAGTAGTCTGGCCTCTGGTCAGAGCAGGAGTCAGGCATAGTGGTTAGAGCAGGAATCATTAGCCAGGATTCAGAGTCCAGGGTCACAGTTGGAGTCAGATGCCATGTGTCAGAGCCAAGGCTCACACCTAGAGGAGCTGGAGCCTATGGTCAGAATAGGAGTCAGAGACCAGATGCCAGAGCCAAGGGTCAGAGCCAAAATTAGAGGTCAGGAATCAGAGCTGAGAGTCAGAACCATGTTATCTGGAGTGAAGCAAGCCAGGGGCAGGGCTGGGATCCAAGGCTGCAGCAGGGCTGGAACAAGGAGCAGGTCCAGTCATGGGCAAACACTTTGAGCAGCTAATGAACTGCTGCTACCATTGGTCTTAAGAGCTGATCTGATGACTTTTCCAACCAGACACTGTAGCCACTCAGATGGCCTCCTGCAGGTCAGTTGTGCTCATTAGGGTTGCCCAGAGACTGGCTGTGCTGCAGGTCCTTTTTCCAGACTGGCTCTGCTGCCAGACTCTGATTCCTGACCTTGAGATCCCATTGATACCAGATCAAATTCAAAGTCCTAGCCTTCATCTATGTAACCCCCAGTAGAACATAAGAACATAAGAATGGCCATACTGAGTCAGACCAAAAGTCCATCCAGCCCTGTCTGCTGACAGTGGCCAATGCCAGGTACCGCAGAGGGAGTGAACCTAACAGTTAATGATCAAGTGATCGCTCTCCTGCCATCCACCTCTACCCTCTGACAAACAGAGACTAGGGACACCATTCCTTACCCATCCTGGCTAATGGACTTAACCTCCATAAATTTATCCAGTTCTCTTTTAAACCCTGTTATAGTCCTAGCCTTCTGTGCACTATGTGAAGAACTTCCTTTTATTTGTTTTAAACCTGGTGCCCATTAATTTCATTTGGTGGCCCAAATTCGTATATTATAGGGACAAGCAATTAACTTTTCCTTATTCACTTTCTCCACACCATTCATGATTTTATATACCTCTATCAGATCCCCCCTTAGTCTCCTCTTTTTCAAGCTGAAAAGTCCTAGCCTCTTTAATCTGTCCTCATATGGGACCCGTTCCAAACCCCTACTCATTTTAGTTGCCCTTCTCTGAACCTTTTCTAATGCCAGTATATCTTTTTTGAGATGAGGAGACCACATCTGTACGTGGTATTCAGGATGTGGGCGTACCATGGATTTATATAAGGGCAATAAGATATTCTCTGTCTTATTCTCTATCCCTTTTTTAATGATTCCTAACATCCTGTTTGCTTTTTTGACTGCCACTGCACACTGCGTGGATGTCTTCAGAGAACGATCCACAATGACTCCAAGATCTCTTTCCTGATTAGTTGTAGCTAAATTAGCCCCCATCATATTGTATGTATAGTTGGGGTTATTTTTTCCAATGTGCATTATTTTACATTTATCCACATTAAATTTCATTTGCCATTTTATTGCCCAATCACTTAGTTTTGTGAGATCTTTTTGAAGTTCTTCACAGTCTGCTTTGGTCTTAACTATCTTGAACAGTTTAGTATCGTCTGCAAACTTTGCCACCTCACTGTTTACCCCTTTCTCCAGATCATTTATGAATAGGTTGAATAGGATTGGTCCTAGGACCGATCCTTGGGGAACACCACTAGTTACCCCTCTCCATTCTGAAAATTTACCATTTTTTCCTACCCTTTGTTTCCTGTCTTTTAATCAGTTCTCAATCCATGAAAGGATCTTCCCTCTTATCCCATAACATCTTAATTTATGTAAGAGCCTTTGGTGAGGGATCTTGTCAAAGGCTTTCTGGAAATCTAAGTACACAATGACAGGTTTCAGAGTAGCAGCTGTGTTAGTCTGTATCCGCAAAAAGAACAGGAGTACTTGTGGCACACACTATGTCCACTGGATCCCCCTTGTCCACATGGTTGTTGACCCCTTCAAAGAACTCTAATAGATTAGTAAGACATGATTTCCCTTTACAGAAACCATGTTGACTTTTGCTCGACAAGTTATGTTCTTCTATGTGTCTGACAATTTTATTCTTTACCATTGTTTCAACTAATTTGCCCGGTACTGACGTTAGACTAACCAGTCTGTAATTCCTGGGATCACCTCTAGAGCACTTTTTAAATATTGGCGTTACATTAGCTATCTTCCAGTCCTTGGGTACAGAAGCTGATTTAAAGAACAGGTTACAAACCATAGTTAATAGTTCCACAATTTCACATTTGAGTTCTTTCAGAACTCTTGGGTGAATGCCATCTGGTCCCGGTGATTTGTTACTGTTAAGTTTATCAATTAATTCCAAAACCTCCTCTAATGACACTTCAATCTGTGACAATTCCTCAGATTTCTCACCTACAAAGGACTGAGTAGGCTTGGCCTCTCAAAGACTTTCAGAAAGATGACAATCTACTATGATAGCTTTAATCTCAGAGGCATTGGATATCTTAACAAGTGAGGATGAACCTCAAAGGAGTAGATTCATGGCTTTTTGGTGGCTGGACCTTGAGTGTGGCAGTCCCTACCATAAGGAATTGAAAGACAACATTCAGGAGCAAACATAAAACCCTCTCTTGCTCATAGCCTTCCCAAAATAATAACTGACTATAGTTATTGTAATTTATGGACCTGGTGACATAGGTTTTGGAACTAGGCATGCTGCTTGAAGTGGTTTCCATCATATATAGAGTTTACAGTTTGGTTCAATTGCTCTCAGCACCCCCACTATACAAATTCTTCCAGCATCTCTCAGTTTCAACATAAAAAAACCCTCAGTACTCTCTCTAGAAGGGAGAAGAATACCAAAGGAGAGAACTGAAAATCTTATAGGCCTTGCTTAATTTTTGTAAGGCATTCACATATCATAACAATGACCATGGAATATGCACCTAGAGACAGAGAGAATCTTTTAATTGCATATGTCAGTCAAATGGGTTTCTAAAATCAAGATCAGGGAGAAGGATGTATGTAAAAGTTCAACATGCTATCTAATTAGAGTGGCGTTCTGAGTTCCACAGCTAATGAAAAACTGAGATTATGTACAGTAAGAATGCATACTATAATGTAAAGAATAATATTGTTTTAAATGTGGTTGAGGTAGAAACATATATATTAAGCCTACAAAATATTTTAACAGATTACAAGAACTTGGAAACTAGGACCAAAGAACTTTGAGGTCACCTACAGTGTAAAAGTGATATCTGTCCTATGTCTCACAAACAGTCTTGGCTGATATTCGTGCACCTCAGTGCACCTGCAAAGCAGAGCAGATGCTCCTCATTTTACCATGTAATATTCATGCTTTTCTTCATAGAAGAATAGCTTTCAGAATTGAAAAATTTCCAAATATGGTCATAGCCACAATCCAAGTACATCTATCACTATTATTACTCAATCTGGCTCATTCAAAGACTCAGTTTTTTTCCATAGGTAAATAAGCTGGTTATTAGTTGAAAGGGACTTCCCAGTAGCTCCTGTAGTGCACATCACTGATCTTCAGGGGCTTAGACTTGGCCATGTGGACTTTGATTAATATCTCTAAACAAAAAACAAACAAACATCGTGAATTTAGTACTCATGATATCCATGCTGGATGTGGGAATGAAGTTCTTTTACTATTGTTGCCTATAGAAGGCATGCCCCCATCAGCCACACACAGTCTAATTCTTACTGATACCCTCTCCAAAACCTAAGATGCATTAAGGTCCTTTGTTAAAGGAGAAAGAGCTTTCTCTTCCTTCTTGTCTCCTTCCAGTGTAAAACCCATCCACTCACCCAGATGCTTGAATGGAGGGACAGGTGGTATAGCATTTTTTCTTCTGTATCAGAAAGTTGATATTGTGGTTGGTTAATTTATATTTATCTATGTTTTCAGGACAATTCTTGTAGGAGAATTTTGTACAACAATAAGCAATTAAACTGGGGCAAGGCAGTGTTTGTCATCCAATTTCATAACCGAGAGATCAGGGATTTTGCTATCCCAGGGTAGTGAAACCTTCTGGTAGAGACTGCTGGGGTTGGCCTGAAGTAGTTCTAGGCCAGAATGTTTTCTGGGCTTATGGTCTAGTCCTGTGCAATCATTTTGCAAGTATGTTTACTTTTGTTTGTTTTCCTCCATTGGTTCTTTTTGTTTTGTTTATGTTCAGTAACAGTTGCAGCATATGGGCTTTTATTTCCAATCAGATTGTGAGCAGACTTGACAATACTGCAGACTGAAGTCTTATATTTATTCACTGCACAGGTACAGCATAGGAGATGACATTACAAGCTGCTCCACACTGCCTTACTCATCTTGGGGATCACTTGCAGAAGTGAAAAAATAGTTCCGATTCCCTGTCCAATCTGTGTGCATCTTTGGCCTGGCTGCACAGCCAGTCAGCAAAGGTGCCAAATTCGTGTCAATGGAGGTGACAGTTTTTTGTGATATGGAAGCTTTTTCACTGGGAACTGGACTGAGACACCCAAACTCATTTTATATAAGTCATTAACAGCCACAAGATGTTAACTTCCAATCACTATCAGAACTAGGCTGGATTTGAACTGCCAGCCTAGGAGTAAAAGATTTTATATCTCATTGCCCAGTTGCCTCTGTGTCTTTGTGCTTTTTAGTTAGAGGACAGGTATTCTAGAACACAGCAATTCCATAAAAATAAAGTTATTTACAAAAATGTCTATTGACATTTTATAAAAGATTTTATTGAGAGTGAGTCTACAGGGTGAAAAAAATCTTTAATATTTTGGCCCTTTCTGAGACTTTCTCTCTCAGAGAGTATCCGTGCGATCATTCACAACAGCTTTAGATAGCCCAAAATGTAGTACTTTTTGTTTCTTCGTTCCCCTTGGAAATGTTTATAATCAAGAAGAAAGTCATCAAACTGATTCCCTGACATTTATTCAAATGAATCCCTGTAAATCTGATTATAGCTTTAATCTCCAATTTAGTATTACTTCACTTAAAAACATATTTCAATTGGGGCAACCCGGATTTAGGTACATTCTACAAACAAAGGGCCACACTTGTCCCTTTGATTTTAGGGAGTGATGCTATTATTTACACCTTTCTGCAGCTGTGGGATAAGCTGTACTGGGGCAGTTGGGTGAAGGAGGATCTGCTGCAAAGGCATGTTGCAGAACTCCTTTATAAATTGCCAGTGGCAATTTTGGGACTGTGTTTGTTCTTATGTAGCTGATATGCTCTGGGACAGCTTTCTTATTAATCAATATATTTTGCCATATGTATGCATGGTTATTGGTTTTTATTTATTTATTTATTTATTTATTTAATTAATTAATTAATTAGAAGCACCCAGATTAAGGTCCTGAATCAGGATGGCATTTATACATACTTTAATCTATCCCTGCCTAAAATGGTATGTAAGCACATCATTCATTTTTAAGCACGGACTTCAGTGGGACTTGAGCACGTGTTTAAGTGCTGTAGTGAATAAGAATGCTTTCCAGAATTAGGGCCTAAGGGTCTGATGATTCAGCAATATTTTATCACATAAATAGTTGTTAATTATTTATGTGAGCAGTCCCATTGTACTTATTATAGGGTTTAGTTGTTTTCAATTGTGGTTTGTATTTATTTATTTATTTATGTATTGCCTTTGGGAGTAGTGTTTTTTTTAAAATATTCCTTTATAGAAATAAGAAAATTAACTTATTTAGTGTCCAAATAAATATTTATTCCTACATCATTTAAATAGGGGTTATTTCTGTTTCAGTTTCCAAATACTCTTCTGCAGGATATTCCTTATTTTTCTTCCCTTTGTTATAGTCACACCTGTGCTGTGGTGTGCAGGTGAACTAACATTCTTTGCACACAATTTATTTCTGTATTTTTTCAAAATATTGGATTTTCTGTTAAAATCAATGGAGAACAGAGCAGCTGTTACAATGCTTTTAACAATGTAATATATCGTACATAGAACACTCAGCGACTGAGATTTACTATGCAGAAGCAGTTCAAAAGCATTTTATTTTTAACAATAATCCACACAGATCTTCATTAGATTTTAATACACCTCTACCCCGATATAATGCAACCCTATATAACACGAATTTGGATATAACGCGGTAAAGCAGTGCTCCGGGAGGGCGGGTGTGGGGGGAAGGGCTGCGCACTCCGGTGGATCAAAGCAAGTTCAATATATCGCGGTTTCACCTAGAATGCGGTAAGATTTTTTGGCTCCCGAGGACAGCATTATATCGAGGTAGAGGTGTAATCATAATACAACATTTTCAAAGTAAAACTGCTCTCTTTTTAACAAGACGTGAACAGTTAGTGATTTGCTTTGGATTGCTGATCACTCTGGACCCAACAGAACTGATCCTGTTCCTACTACATTCCATAGGAGTTTTACTGCCGTCTTTGGTAGGAGCAGAAGCAAGCCCATTATTTGTAGTTTATAGCTCATTGGCTCTCCATTATTTTCCAATTAGCCAGTGCTAGCTGAACATGAGGCTGTTCACTGGGAACCACAGTCCAGAACGTTTTGTGAAAGGATTGTGATGTATTCCTTATAAGGATTCTATTTCTGTACCACAGAAACCTTATAAGTCATTTTCTTTCTTAGCTATTTAAAACAGGCTTTTTCTAAAAGTTATTTTTAAACGGAGAGGTAGAGAGAGAAAAACTTGATAACTCCAAGTCCACATATGCCAATTATTATGCTTATAAGTTATATTCATGGTGAGAAATCACTCAAAATTAGTGCTGGCTGGGAAATTATTTTTGTTTCCATAAAGAAAATTTTAAAAGTATTTTGGCTTTCATTCAGATTTCCAGTTGAAATTTCTGTTTTGATGAAAAATGGCTTTTCTGTCAAAAAAAAAAAAAAAAAAATCTGAGGAAACATTTCAGTCATTTCTACTCAAAGACTCACTTAACATGGGGTCTCTTATTTGCAGATTTTCAACTTTTTAAATAATTCTAAAGATACTAGCGGAAAGAAATACTTAAAATGCAAGGCATATATGCAGGTTCATTTGAGGATAACTAAGTCAGATCTTAAAACCCTTATGTATACATTGATGAATTATCTGAACTTGCGTGGGAGAGTCCAAATTTCAAAACTACCTTTGTTTTATTGTTCCTACACATGCATCAGATTCAGTTGTCCAGTTTGGGTCCCTCTTTAATATTTAGCACATTTTAAAGAGAGGTGAAATAAGCTTGCATATAGAACTGATATAATGATTCACATGAGTGGAACACATAGACTATGGCTGCTCTTGTAAGTTTATTAGTACTTTCTGTGAGGTATTGTGTGCCCTCATCTCCCATCAGCTTTCCAGGAATTTGGGGCTTGGGCCCATAATGAGATCACAAAACAATCATACATGCTATCAGTGTAAGTATTTCAGTGCATTTTCACAAAGTGTCCAAAGAGACTTGTATATGACAGCCTAACAAATGTTAGAGCATTCCAAATCATTAAGAAATGAACAGATTAAGCATCATAATCTACTGACAAGAAAGAGACCGATTCTGGTACCTTGTTATAAAGGCTGTTGAATTCAGAGAAGTGCATACAAGAGCCCCCAGAAATGCTACAGTTGTACCAAAGGAGAAGAACCAAAGGCAGTAAATAACATTAGGCTTATTGCATCAGTAGGTCATGTGTATAAACTATAAATAAATAAATAAATATAAAGAATCGGTGGACAGAAAATTTATTTTCTAACTGCCTTGCTAATTTCTGAACTTTTCACTGAGAATTTGTCCTCTTACATTATTTGTTACAGTATGCCCTGCATTAATTGTATTAATGTTCACAATACATCAGCAACATTTTTTATTTTTGTGATTTATGTGGAGAGGATTTCTGCCTAATAGATTTAATCTAGCATTAGAATGCTTATGTCATCTCAAGTTTAGCCAAACAATTACTTAAATGTGTATTTCAAACTGTTAGCACTACATTCAAGATTGTTGTTGTTGTTGTTGTTTTAAAATTGCATTTCCTACTGTCATTCAGTAGAGTATTTTCATTTTCTTTTGTGTTGTGCCCTGATACACTCGTTGATGTTTTTCCAATCATAAGCCATTCCTCCATTATATTTATATATAGATATAAAATCAAAAACTCTGGTCAAGGTACTTGTTACAATGTAATATTCATTCAGTGTGAGTAGAATTTCTGGTCCATTGGTTGTTATTTTGGTAACAAATAGTTTTCATCCATTATTTCATATACTTCTAATTGTATTTGAGATACAAAAACTGAAATGAATTGAGCAGTGTGACTATCTGACAAAGACTTTCAGAATGAAATCTGAAGGTGTATGGTCAATACATCCATGGGTGACAATGTGGGAAAATGACTGATCTTCCACTAACTTGCCTTACTTTTGTGATTATTTATAAATAGATGAAAGAAGGAGATGACTCAGAGGAAGGATGGTTTTGTAGTTAAGTCACTGGACTGAGACTGGGATTGATTCCTGGCTCTGCCACAGACTTCCTATATGACCTTGGAAAAGTCACTTATATGTTTGTACCTCAGCTCCCCATCTGCAAAATAAGGATAATATTCCCTCCCTATTTGTCTATATTGTCTATTTGGACTGTAAACTCTTCAGGACTTGAGGACTGGATCTTGGCTGCATCTTCTCTAGGCGCATCCCTAATACTAATAATTTTATTATTTCTAATGTAATTAAAGGCAACTTTCAGCCAACTGTCTTTACCATACATTTAAAACAATGACTCATCAAAAAATTCACCAGTTCACACAAGGATAGCTTCTAGCTGTTGCTTAATCCAGCAGCTTCCAATTCTTGATCTATCATCTCCCATTTCCACAACCACCATTAAAGCCATGTAGCTATCCAAAGCTACTACTGCCCTAGGGCTAAAGTTATCCTCATTGTGAATGGTAACGTGAGGGGGAGGGAGAAGGAAGAGAGCAACTACTAGTGTGGTCTTTCTCCCTTAATTTAAAACAATTTCTATCAGGACAGGTTGATTTGAGGTGCTTTTTCTTCCTGATTCCATAAATTGTGAAATGGATCAAAATCAGAACCTTGAATACACTCCCTTCTACATCTAGGAGAGTGGAGGGACAGAGTAGAGCCAAACTAGAGCCAAACCTATGGTTTTAGTTCTGTATTGGATACCAAACTGGAAAGTGTCTATTGTTTTTTCTTTTTGTTTTAAGTGATTTTACAGAAAAGAAATATAAAACAACTCAGTGAACACACATTTTAGGAGCTGATACTCACAAACCGTTCAAGATGCATGCACAGCAAGCCAAACTGTGTAAAGAAGGAAATTATATCAATGTTCCAATCATCTAATTCCAACAATAAAAATACCCTGTGACCATTCACACAACACAAATGCCTAGAGGCAAATAATTGTAGTCAACAGTTTACACACTACCTACGGTCTAGAAGTTGTTCACCCAATAATGACCTATAATTAATACATTTGCAGAAATCAGGAAAGGTGTGTATATTATTCATGAATCAGAATGAAGACCGAAATTCACTGAACTTTTGATTTGTTTAATGCTGTTTTACTAGCTCTACTCTATAGTTGATACACACAGAGGTAACGTAATATTCCACAAAAGGTAGCAATTACATATAGATAAGGCCATTTTTATTAAGCAGAAAAAATAGATTTTTGTTATAATTTTTCCTTCATACTTATATTGTCTATTCATTACATCTCTTTCCAAAGAAGGCAGGCACCTGCAAAGACAGATAAGTTTATGAACTTCATTAACTGATACAACATCTGGAAAAAGAGATAAAATGACATTTTTGATAACATGTGGCTTTTATGATATCTGGGTTATTGAGTTTTCTAACCATTTAAAAGATAATGTGAATAATAATGAGTTGTCTGAAATATCCACTCACGGTATATGACTGCATCTTAGACCTAGAGCATCTGACTGAGGAACAGAAACAGAAGAAAAGTCCATCCCTGTAGCAGAAATTGATGCATTCAAATTATGCAAATTATTGATGAGTCCATGTGAAAACTATTTTTGCTATGGTTTGGGTATGCTCTCATCTGTTCTGAAAGTTTCTTTCAAATATGTATTTACATATTATAAAACCAAATGTCCAATTCAGTTCTACCAAATGAAATATTGGGCAATTTACAAAATGATGGTTTAAGTACTTTAAGTCCTTTTCTTGATTTTCTACATGTCTGCACCATGCAATGTTGTCATAAATACTAGCAGACAACTGAGACGGTGAAGTTGTAATCTTATTTTTTCATTATCTTTTTCTTGAAGAACAGTGATTGATTTTTCCACATTGGAAGCTCTTCTTCTAAAGACATTAAGAGATGAATGTATATTTCCTAAAATAATTTCCATCTCCTCAAGAGCCATAATCATAGACTCTAATTCTAGAAATTTGAGAATTGGTCAGTTGATTAGTATCAGAGTTGAGAATATCATGTGTGTTAGATACTAAAACATTTCCTGAGGTGACAGGAATCTTTTTCATAGTAACATATAAAGTGCCATACCAGACTAGAAAAAGGTCCATCTAGTCCAGTAACCTGTTATAGCAGTGGACATTATCCAGATATATTGATCATTTTTTTAAAACTTACTAAGTCTAAATGATATCTAGTGGTAGTGAGTTTCACAAGTTATATGTTGGGTAAGAAGTATTTACTGTAATCAATTTTAAATATTGGCCTGAGAATCTGCTATAACGGGGGTGGGCAAACTTTTTGGGCCGAGGGCCACATCTGGGTGGGGAAATTGTATGCGGGGCCGGGGCAGGGGTTGGGGTGCATGAGGGAGTGTGAGGTGTGAGAGGGGGTGCAGTGTGCAGGAAGGGGCTCAGGGCAAGGGATTGGGGCAGAGGAGGGGTGCGGGGTGTATGAGAGGGCTCAGGGAAGGGGGTTGGGGTGCAGGAGAGGTGCGGAGTGCAGGAGGGGGCTCAGGGTAGGGGGTTGGGGTGCAGGAGGGGTGTGAGGTGCAGGCAGGGGGCTTAGGGCAGGGAGTTGGGGGGCGGGGTGCAGGAGGGGTTCGGGCTCCATCCCGGCGCCGCTTACCTAAAGTGGCTCTGGGGTGGTAGCAGCGCACACCGTGGCCAGGGCAGGCTCCCTGCCTACCTGCCCTGTCCCTGGCCCCACGCCACTCCCAGAAGCGCTATGGCCCCTGGGGGTGGGAGGCAGAGGGGTCTGTGTGCACAGCCCTTGCCGCACCTCCAGGTACCTCCCCTGAAGCTCCCATTGGCCATGGTTTCCCATTCCCAGCCAATGGAAGCTGCAGGGGGTGGTGCCTGGAGGCAAGGGCAACACACAGAGCCCTCTGCCTTCTCCCCTCCCCCATCCGGCGGACGGAGGGACATGGAGCTGGCTGCTTCTGAGAGCAGTGCGGGGCCCATGGCACCCCAGGGGGCAATCCTGTGGGACGGATCCAAAGCCCTGATGGGCCGGATCTGGCCTGCGGGCTGTAGTTTGCCCATGCCTGTGCTATAATGTCCCCATGTTCTTGTGTTATATGGAAAGGTCATTAGAAGTACCAATTTACCTTTTCTTAATCATTTGTTATTTTTTATACTTCTCTCATTGCCTCCCTTATCTGCCTTCTCTCCATACTAAATGGTTCCAATCTTTTCAATCTCTCTGCATACAAAAGTTTTCCCAGGCCTCTAATCATTTTATTGGCTATCTCTCAATAACTAGTTCTGCTCAATCCTTTGTGAGACTGAACATAACGATACAAGTGAGGGAGTACTGTTAATTTGTCAGGTTTTATGTTTCTGGTTCTGAGGAGAAAGCAAACCCTTGGAATAATAAGCAGCAATGCCATTCAGGGAGCATGTGTATGTCAGCAGCCACAATGGCAGCTGGGGGTTGGTAATAGAACTACAGGGCCTGGTTCTGATCTGACTTCAGTTTTACACTGGTGTGGAACCCCATTGATTTCAATGGAGGTACTCCTGATTTACACTGGTGTACATGAGAGCAGAATTTGGCCTGGTGTTCTAATATTAATCAATATCAATCTATGGATTAGATTGTCCCTCTGAAGCAGAGCTCTCTTTGGGGATGGTGCAAAGCCACACTGTATGGGTAAAGCACCAGGGGCACTCTGACCAGAGCAACATGGTGTATCAGAAGAGCACAAACAGCTTTTAAGGGGAGCATAGTGAGCCCTATATATGGTTGACCAGATCTACTAGGCAGCAGGTAGGAGTAGGGAAGAACCCTGGATCTGTTTACTCCCTGCCCTCATTTGTGTATCAGACTCTGCCATAGGAAGCAGTTCCGAGGGCATTCACATGCCATTCACATACTCCTGCTTTACATCTACCCCCAACAGTGTATACCAGCATAAGAGCTGGCCAGGATATAGCCCTATGTAAATGTGTCAACACATAGTGTAAACCACTGGGTGATGACTATATCAACAATTTAATCTATCAGTCAAGACTGGCCTCAGATACCAACAAAGAAACTGGTCTCTGAGGCTCTGCTCTTTGGAGGCCCCACATTCCATGCCAGCTTTTTAACCTCCAGGCTGACCCTATCTACATGTGGCAGAAGAGGAAGGAGGTGGCTGATCTCCACCTATCATCTGGGGCCCCACAAATCTTGCCAGCCAGGCTTTTCATTTACTTTGCAATTAATATATTCATATCGCCCTGACATTAACACTACTTGACATACTTTAACTAGCTGAGCAAGCAGTGATTTACATACCTGTGTCAGTGACATATGCTGTTAAGCTGAGGGTTGGCAAATGCATCCAGTGTGTGTGTGTGTGTGTGTGTGTAAAAGCTAGGAACTATTTGTCTGGGTACTCTGCAAGAAGGACAGGAGACACTTGTTATGGATTTTAATCAGGACACAACTTTATTATTAGATGTCTGGAACTACCGGGCAGATAAAGTGTACAGTGCAGGCAAATCCATGCTTATTCAAATAAATTCTCCGGGGCTTCCACCAGCTCCCCTTGGTTTCCATCCAGGTCCCCCAGCCGACCCATAGCTTGGACCTTACCATCCACCACCCTCATAAGAGGGTTAAGGAGGGCTATAAGAATGGGGGAAGTGAGGGTTGGCTCCATGCCATACCAATCAGAGGAGTCCCCAACCCCCTCCCCCGTTCTGTTCCTTTATCCAGTACCTCCTTTTAAGTCCTTTACCAGGCCATTTATCTGGTCACTGGCTGCCCTCCCTATGGAGTACCTGCACTGAACATCCGTCACAAAGAGGTGGTAGCAATTTGCTTGGCTGCCTCCCCTGCAATCGCAAGGGGTTCCCAGACATCTCCAAATGGCCTCTTGCCTAGCAGCCCTACTGTCCCACGTGTGATCATTAAGGGGCACCAGCAGCTGCATTGTCCTTGACCCAGTACTGCAACAACCACCCTCCATGGAGGGCTGTATAGGTTACCCATTCTCTGGATCCTTGAATTGACAAGACTTCTTAAAAGAAAACAAAATAAACAACTTGTAAGCTGGAGCCAAAAATCTCTATTCCACCGACCACATCATATTCCGAGGTTCCAGAGAGCCAGCGGCATCTGCTCGGGTTCACTGCTAGTCCCTGGTGCAAGCTCACAAAAACTGTGAAACTTGAAATGAGACAAGGCGTCTGCTATGCCATTATCCATGCCTGGCACATGCTTGGAAGAAAAACAGATGTTGAAGGGTAAACATTGTAGAACAAACGCCCTTACTAACTTCATAACCCTGTGCAATCTGGAAGTTTAGCGATTGATAACCTGTACCACTGCCATGTTGTCGCACCAGAAGCACACCCTTTTATTAGCCAGCTCCGATCCCCAAATCGCCACCACAACTAAAATGGGGAAAAATTCCAAGAAGGTCATGTCATGCACAGCCCCATGTTGTATAATTAGCAGGGCCAAAGTAAATTGTACACTTTTACTCCACCACATTTCAACATACGACCATCACAGTGGCACATTTAGGCCCTGTGGTTTTATACTGCCTGTCTCCATATTCTGCGATAGCAACTGCTAATTCATGATCCCCCTGAGCGTGAACCAGTTGTGACTTTCAGTGGGTTAAATAGCTGCTTTGCATTCTAATCCTTTCTAATAGGAGGGTTATAAAGACAATCCTTACAGACCTTTTGCTGTTCCAGTACTGCTAGATGCTGCTAAAATAAATACAGCTTTATCAGCTGATGGTTACAGAAATACCTCTCTACCCTGCTTTCCTCCAATGCTTCCTGCTGTGTTCTGTGATCTATATAGTACTATCCCAGGAACTCAAACTTCTATGCCTTAGTCTTCATCTTGTGTTGATCTCTTTGCCCTCAAGAGTTATTTTCTCATTAGACCATGTATTTATTCTATTACATGTTCAGTCAGTGAATTTGAAGATCTTTATTTCAGCAATAGTTGAAAATCACTGAATCTGAAGTACTGGAGAAATTCCAATTACTGGGCTTACATTTTCCTCAGTGGCCGTTAAACTATTGCTATCCTCTTCCTCTGCAGTGGCTATTGCCACAACTCTCGAAGCTATTTAGAGCTGTTCACAATTTAAACACCCTTTAAACATTCATCAGCCTCACAGCTGGAACACTAATTCAAGTCACTCTTACCAACTACATTTCTATTTAAGACATTTCTGTTTGCACTGTTCTGTTTGTCACAACATAAAGAAGAAATATATAGAGCATAAAGATGGAGCTTACCTCATTCTGCTTTTTTCATCTTTCTCCCACCCAGTTACGTATATTTCCTCGTGCGTTTCTCTCCTCTCTGTGTTTAATATGAATAATTTCTCTCTCACACAGATATGCTCTTTGTTTTATGGACTATTTTATTATTTATCTTAACACTGAATGGAAAGAGAGTGTGTGTAATCTTCTAGATAGACACTGCAATGAAGAACAAAGTCCTCTTTTGCAGAATAGGCACAGTAATTGGCAGTGAATTTTTCCACAATTCCCCATTAAGGGCTGGTCAATATTTTCCATTTGAAATCTTTCTTCAAAGAAAAAGGGCCCTCTTTTGAAAATGAAAATGTTCATGGAAACACTTGTTTTTTTTTTTCAAAACTTCTGATTCTTTCATGAAAAAAGCAAAAACCGACCAATTGAAAATTGGTCAGTTTTTCGTTGTTTTGGTTTATTGCTCTCTCTCTTCTGTTTGTCCTCTCCACCTTTTCTTTCTTACCTTAATTTCATTTTCTACTCTGCAACTGTAAAAGGAAGGAGGGAGTAAACAAGAGGGAAAATGGGGTCGGAGAAATAGTGGTGGAGGA
Source organism: Malaclemys terrapin pileata (assembly GCF_027887155.1). Lineage (NCBI taxonomy): Eukaryota > Metazoa > Chordata > Testudines > Emydidae > Malaclemys > Malaclemys terrapin. The sequence goes on from NC_071512.1 coordinate 71,836,116, forward strand.
CAAAAAAGATGAAAATGGGATTTAAGATTTTTAATTAAAACTTTGGAAAAATTGAAATGTTGATTATTTTTTAATGATTTTTTTAAAAGGTCCAGAGAACAGGCTTACCATTTGTCAACCATGAGCTCAAGTGTGGAGGAATTAAATCTAGGGATGAAAAAGCAATTAATTTTCCCCAAAATTCAGTTAATTTTTACTCTCTGTTGAGACTGGTAGCTAAAGTGTCAATTGTAATGGTGTTTTTTGGTGATGCAGGCACCTGTTTACTGACCATCACTTAGGATGCTTAGTAAACAGACTATCAGCTCATTTTAGCAAAGCCATTGATCAACCATTGGATAGTAATGACTTTTACTAAGTGTCTGATCCTGCTACCATACAATTCAATGACAAAACTACCATTGACTTCTGTAGTGCAGGGAAGAGCCCAAAATGTTAACATGATGATTTAAAGAAATAAGTTCTGTATCTGATTACAAATCTGCTGAGCCACGCATTTCTCCAGTCTAACTTCTCAGTAATCATTCCTGAAGCATAGTTAAACAAACTTCTTATTTTAATGTTTAATGTTTTTCTGTGCAAATATGAAGCATGTTTCAATTGAATGTATCCATCATCTTTCAGAAATCTAACTTCCACTTCAGCTCATCTCATCTCACAGGCTTTATGCCTGTTTTTTTAGGGAGTGAGGGATTGCTAGTGTTTTTTATCCTGCTCTGTAAATCAAATCCTTCTGTCTTGGCATTATAACAGTTGTTTTACCCAACAGTGCATTATGGGAATTTTCTTGTACAGAAATTCAGTCCCTGTCACTGTCTCCTCTGTATTGGGTATAGTGTAAAACACTTTGAGATAATAAATCATATCACTAATAAAGATAACATTATTGCCGTCTGCTGTTATATGGCAGCATCTAACAATAAAACCTAGCATTAGCATGAGAGCTTTGTGATATCTGTGCTCTCTCAAGCCAGGGGAGAAAGTATTTGAAGAAAATTCTGAATGTGTTTATTTAAGGAACCAGTGCTCTCAGAATGTTCCATTTGTTATGAACATGGCTTTTTAAAATATTAAGCACTACATCCTCTATGGTGCTGTTACTCACTTCAGAGACTGAGAAGTGAGAAGCTGTTTTGAGAGTGAAACATGTGGTCATGATTAAAAAGTAAACATTTGCTGACAGCTAACATGTCACTGAATTGAAGACACCACCTATAATAAGGGCTACCAGCTCTTAGCAGCAAGCACTGGCAAACCACATAGACTCAGGAGGCACCATCCTCCTTCCCTGAGCTCTCCACTTTTCAGATCGCTATCTATTGGGATTGTGCAGCCTGTTCCCCCTGAGAGCCCAGTGTGGATGGGATTCAGGACTATGGCTCTACCTATTCATCAAACGCTATATGTCGGGGGGGGGGGAGAGTGAGGACAAGAGGAGCAGTCTCTGGAGCATAGGGACTATGATTATCTCTCACAGATGGGGTGCAAAAGGAGGGAGGAATGCTCTTGTGGCCTCCCATCCCTGAGCATTTGCACAAGAGCAATGTATAATCTGGTCCTTAGAATAGCCTCTGCACTTGGATAAATTTTGCATATTATTTTTAAGATAAAAGTCATTGACACCTGGATCGGTATGGCTGCTTCTGTCATCTGAGACCAATGGCTCAAGTCAAGAGGACAAACACACAATCTGCTCTGATCTTGTTTTAGCCAGTGTCACTTACAAGCTTTTGGAAATATTTGAGTCCTTCGGGCTTATATTTGTAGGTGGGATCATACTTGTCCTAGCTTGAAAGAGCAAGCGGGGGACACATTGGGTCTCTGTTTGGTGGAGATTATTAAGACCTCCCTTTGTGAGGGTAGGCTAACAGAGGTTCTCAAGGAAGCTCTAGTATGGCTCCTTCGCCAGAAACTGTCATTTGACAATCTTGCCAATTATTGGTCAGTTTCAAAGCTTGCATTTTGGGGAAGAGTGATAGAAAGGTGGTGATGATGATGCACATATTTTTGCAGCACTTGCAGTCCTCAAGTCTGTCAGGTTTTAGACTTTGGCTGGTGGCCTTGGCTTATGATCTCTAGCCATGGACAAGGAAAAATTATCCATCTCGATACCTTTAGTCTGCCACATGCCTTTATACCATTGACTATGTTTCAGTACCTAGCAGGAGTAGGATGGATTCACCTTGAAGTGGCTATGATCCTTTTAGGAATTATATTATTTATGTATTTAGATGTAGGCAAGTAAAAGAGCTCCTCTCCCTTTGTTCTAGACACCTCTGACATTACTCAAAATTCACATATAAAAAGTTCCTTTCACTCTGACTCACCCCAACTTCACCCCAACCAGTGAATGAAACAAATTAATTATTTAAACCATAGAGATGTGATTCTTCCTGGAGTCACTGGTTGCTTTTCGGTGAAGTAATTTTGACATGCTCTAGCCCACATGGCAACCTAGGTCTTTTCTGCTTAGTTTCTCCCTGGGGTTAGGATCTTGATCACAGCCCCTGTGGTCTCCTTAGTGTGCATAGGTGTGATCTGAGTCCCTCCTACACCCTTGTTTTGTTCGAGACAAAATCTGGTCCTTGATTAAACAGTTGTTTGTTTTTCTGAAGTTGGCTGTCCTAGAAAGTAAAGATGGATAAGAATTATTAAGTCATCTAATTCATCTTCCTGCCAAGGAACATAATACGTTAGTGTTTCCTCATAAGATCCCGCATGGTTTATAAATGTGGCTTTGTTGAACAGTTTCCTGATTAACACTAAATGACCAGTTTTTCTGTTAAATAGAAGCATGTTACACTTTTTTTCTCCTCTAGGATCCTTTCTGAACCAAGCATACTCAGGAAGATATTGGCTAACGATTCCTTTAGCATTCTTTGGTATATGCTATTTAGATCTGGTGATTTGTATGTTTTAATAGAAGCTAACATTTTAAGAACCAAAGATGTTATCCTTTCACTGCCTAATTACCCAGACTCTTTCCCCAGAGGGTATTGGCTTTTTTCAAAATTTATTCTTTTTATCTTTAAAGACAGAAGTGAAAAAATGTTGCTGTTTTCTTATTTGCAGTCTTTAATTCTAACTAAAATTCCGGGAAGGAAGAGTTTCTACTATATTATTGTTTACCAAGTATTTACCATTTTAAAATAAGTAGACTATTATATGTTGAGAACAATGAAAATGATAAGAGGTTTAGAAAACATGACCTTTAAGGAAAGATTGATTTGGGGCAAGAGAAGAGAAGGTTGAGGTGGAACATGATAAAGTCTTCAAATACGTAAAAGGTTATTCTGAAGAGGATGGGGCTCAATTGTTGTCCATGTCCACTGAGGTTAGGACAAGAAATAATCAGCTTAGCCTGTAGCAAGAAAGATTTAGGTTAGATATTAGGAAAAACTTTCTAACCATAGGGGTAGTTAGGCACTGGACCAGGTTACCTAGGGAGTTTATAGAATCCTTGTTACTGGAAGTTTTTAAGAATAGGTTAACCAAACGTATGTCTGGGATGGCATAGGTATACTTAATCCTGACTTGGGGGGGGAGGGGAATTGGATTATATACTTCTATGGATCTATATTGTTAGATTTTTATGTGTATGTGTTCTTTTTCTTTCCTAATACTTTGTCATTCTACAATGAATCTGCCCCATTCAGAGTTTTGCTACTAAAGACCACTAGGCGTTTCTTTCTTGCTTTTTTTTCCCATTTAGATGTTAATTTTCTATTCATACCAATGTACCCATGGCTTTCCTACCTAGGGAAATGCTTTCTGTCTATCCTTTACCTGGTTCCTTACTGCTTTCCTTAACTAGGTTAGCTAGTGTTTGCCATTATCACTTACCTTAAGAGGGTGATATCCTTACTCAGGAGTCTTTTCAATCTTGTCTTCCCCATCCTGGACCCCTTACAGCCTCATGCCTTTGAGCTACCAACTGTTGCACATCAGGCCAAATTCACTAATAGCATAAGCTAGAGCAACTCCTTTGAGGTCAATGAGAGTTGCTTCTGCCAGTGGTAAATTTCTGCTGTGATGTCCAAAATATTTTAAATCTGCTATTAACGTCCCAAGACCTTATGTATTCTGTTTTAGGCCCCACAGCTCTCTGATTTTCCTAGGAGTAAATCCAAAACAGACTGATCTGATAAGCTGCTCCTCAGACTGGAAAGACTTTGGCAATCTCTTCAAGGGCACATATCCATATTCTGGAGTTGTTACTCCAGTCAGGGTCAGTACTAAAATAACCCATGACAGGCACAACAGAAAAATAAGAGAAACATTGCCCCAAAATACCCATTTCTTTATACATAGGTTGCTGTGGGGAGGTTGTCTTTTTACAATCTATGTCTACTACTATAATATACAGAATGTTAACCATAGTTGGAGGACTTAATCATCAGCATATCTATCACTGCCAATTTAAACATGAGAATAAGAGATCCCTAGACTGGATTATTTTCAAGTCAAAAAAGTTCATGACTTCAGCTCAGACAAAGTTTATATTTTCAGATCAGGCAATATTACTTTAGAATAGATGTCCTCTCTGGCCCCTTGATCTTTGAATATAATGTCCTGTTAAAAATCAATGTGTAAAATTCTACTAGAGAAGTCTTTAGAATGGTGCAAGGGCTTTGAAATTCTGTTTTCATTAGAATCAGTTTACATGGGTCTACTGGCTCTGACATTCAAAACTTTTGAGTTTGGATTAATTAAGTCATTCACGTATCGCAGTGTGAACCTATGGACAAATCTCACAGTTCTGCATTGCTTCTCAATTCATTTAGGTTTGCAAGTGCAAACATATATTAGACTACTATGAGCAATAAACACAGACAAACACTCACACACACACACAGAGAGTTGGACTCACTTATGAATTGTTTGGATGGGACCCCTTAACACACCACAGCTCAGGGAATTCTTGCCTCAAGAACAGCTTCATATCTGCATGTCATCTGATTCCGCGTTATAAAATTAACTTGAGTTAAGACAGGAGCCTGGATGAGGGCTAGCTGGCTGCAGTTTAACCCAAGGTAATATTCAAATCAGTGAGAGCTCCAGGATGTATTGCATTTGTAGTTACATGCTTAAATATGGATCAAGGTATCTAACTTTAGGCACCTACATTTGAAGATGTTGGCTGCAGGTTCTGGGGGAAGGAGTAGGCTGAAGCAGAAGATGAGGAGGACAGTATCTGTTGCATAGCTGTTTAATACTTGTTTTTGTTGAAGATTACTATATAAAGCAAGTCAGAAAGTCATTTTTATCAGGAACCCTCCTCCTTAATTTGCATAATTGTCAATTTTATGTGCAGTTATTTGGAGACATTAGAGGTAGGTGACTATATAAATATAATATGTAATTACATGTATGGATGGCGTTCCATTGGAACATGTTTGGCAAAGACTTTCCACTGACTCGGCACATCTGCAGGTGCCCTTGCCCTGGCTAGTCGTAGGGCTGCAACACTGGCACTAAACCAGGAGCTGAAAGTGGTTGGCACTGTTCTCTGTTGTACCTTTCCCTCAGGAAACCTGTTTTCTACTTAGGGAAGTGTCTCGGGATAACAATGTTTGGGAGATAAGTGCCTCCAAGTACATTTTGCTACTAAATTCCACATGCAACATTAGCATTTGTTTCGATGTTTGGCATGTGGTACAATTTCTGTTATTTTAAAAGTTAAATGTTTCATAATTATATCTTTGCTTTAGAGGGAGATGTAAAACAGACTGCAAATGAATACATCCTGATTTAGTTGGGGCTTGGGGTGGGAGGAGGGAGGACAGCTATTAGGAGCTATCAGAATGAGGTGATATATCATGACAGCACACTTAAAAATGTATTAACTGTAATAAGCAGCAATAGACTGAATAGGCCAGATAAGGAAAAACATTAGGAAGACCAAATGCTAAACAATTGCAGAAAGGAAAAAATTACTGGGCACACAAGAGAAACAGGAGTATTGGGAAAGGCATTATAAAAAATTGTGGACTAGGTATGGCACTTAAGAAATATATTGAGCTATTATTAATAAAGCATGCTAGAAATGCTACTTAGACTGTCAAGGTGGATTAGGGTTGAATTTCATTTCACTGAACTACAAGCTACCCCTTGTCTGGAGAAACCTCTGTCTCAGTCTCCCAAGTATCAGAGGGGTAGCCGTGTTAGTCTGAATTTGTAAAAAGCAACAGAGGGTCCTGTGGCACCTTTAAGACTAACAGAAGTATTGGGAGCATAAGCTTTCGTGGGTAAGAACCTCACTTACCCATGAAAGCTTATGCTCCCAATACTTCTGTTAGTCTTAAAGGTGCCACAGGACTCTCAGTCTCCCAACAAAATGAAAAAGGGAAAGTCTCTCAAGAAAAAGTTAATGGTCACAGCAATTACAACAGTTTCTTTCTCACTGGTTCTGCAGCATCAATCAAATGCCAGTTAGGGTATGTTACCACCTCTGCTGCTAAAATACAATAAGAATCACCAGAACACCATCCATCAAAAATGATCTCCTAAAGGACAAGCACATCAGTACTGACTGCCTGTGGGAGAAAAGTGATGATGGAAAAGACCTACTAGATGATTCAGTGCATTTGCCTTTCAAAGACACTATTCTTAGTAGACATGAGCAAATATTGAAAAAAAAGTCTTCCACAAATATTCATTTGTATGTTTAAACAAACTCACTTTATTTGCATGTCCTTTTTCTGTTTTCATTGCTGAAGCAAGCAAGATTGCTGGCAGGCATGTTTTCTGAAATAGTGAATTGTGAGTGAGTATTCATGGAAAGTGATTTGTAATTTGTAATTGTATTGGCACAGTACCTGATTCTTTTAAAGTTTTGCTCATTTACGTAGGAAATAAAAATATTTCATGTGACTTATTCATCAGATCAAAATAGCTCAGATTGTAACTTTCCAATGTGTGTAACAAAATGCCCAGGAATGAGTTACAGACCAGGAATTATTTGATGTATGTTCCTCTGAATAGTTTGGAAAAACTGTGAGAAAAATTGGACCACTGACCAATAGAATAGTAGACCAATTTTGTTAAATAGATTACATAGCACAAATTATTCGCCCGATGACCCAAGTGATGGAGCATTAACTATGTCCCTGTGTCAGGCTATTCCACAACCAAACACATTTCACTAGTAGAGATTTTTTTTTTTATATATATTGAATCTAATCCAACTCTCACTGAAGTACATGAAATAGTCTCCGAAGGGCTGGGCCTGTGCAGCCTCGCCCAAATTGTCCTTATCTTCATTTTACAACTTCTTGTTATTATAACCCCTAATGTCATCCTAAGTCATTCCTGTCCCTCTCTCATGTCTGTACTCTTCAAAAATTGTAAATGATCATATCACCCTGGCTCACTTTTTGAAATAAGACAAGGAGCCCAGCATTCACTGTATAGTCAGGAGATGGAAAGCGAAATAACATAATCAGTCAATGAGGCTTTGCAGAAAATTATCACACTATATTTCACTGGCAGTGAATATAAGGAAGAGGAAGACAGGCTGAGAAGATCAATTTTTTTCAGAATGGATGTCTGAGGTGTATGTCAGGAAGCAAACAAAACAAGGAATAAGCTACTGTATGCTTCAAGCATCACACTACAAAATGTGAATCACAGCTATTTCCAAGCTGTATCACTCTTCTTAATCAGCCATTCATTTCAAATGGTTTGCAATGAAGAAGAAAACAAAGTATCCTCTTTAAGAAACAAACCTGCATATGAAAGGAGACATTTTAAAGCCTATTCCTAATATTATATTTTTCATGCATAATATTTATTTTTGCACAATAAAACAAATACAAACGTTACCAAAAATAGACCAGAACAAAAAATGGCTGGGGTGGGGGGGGGGGAAGGGAGAGTGTTTTATCTGTTTTTTATAAACATGTATGAATTAAAAAACTTCGCCTTGTCTATTATCTGTGTTACACTAGTATTGGTAGTCATTGGTATAATACTGAGAGGAGCGGTGGAGGGGGCCACATCTGAAGACAATAGAATTTCTGGCTCCTAGATCACTTCTGCTTTCTTTCCATTGTACCTATTAGAAATTGTCCATTAATATTTTATCAAAATTTTAAATTAATTAATTTCATTCATACTTACACTGCTGTTTTGTTTGTTTTCCATGGATATTTGTGTAATAGTGTTTTATTAGCACAAATCATAGAATCATAGAAAAGTAGGGCTGGAAGGGATCTCAAGAGGTCATATAGTCCAGCCCCTTGTATTGAAGTAGGACCACGTACCTAGACCATCCCTGACAGGTATTTGTCTAACGTTTTCTTAATAACCTCCAATGATGTGGATTCTAAAAACTCCCTTTGAAGCCTATTCTAGTGCTTTACTCTCCTTATAGTTAGAAAGTTTTACCTATCTATCCAAAATCTCCCTTTCTGAAGATTATCACATTTCCCTAGCTTGCCTGTGAGAATGTCATGTAGCATTGTGTCAAAAGCTGGACTAAAATCAAGAAATAATACTTCTCCAGTTACCACTGCCCCCATCTACTAGGCCAGTAACTCTGCCAAATAAAGAAATTAGGTTTGGCATGATTTGCTCTTGACAAATCCATGTTGGCTATTACTTATCACCCAATTATCCTCTAGGTGCTTACAAATTGATTATTTAATAATTTGTCCCAGTATCTTTCAGGTTAGGCTGACTGGTCTATAATTCCCTGGGTCATCTTTGTTTCCCTTTTTAAAGATGGGCATTATGTTTGTCCTTCTATAGCTCTCTAGGACCTCCAATCCTCCATGAGTTCTTGAAGATAATCACTACAGTTCCGAGATTGCTTCGGCTAATTCCTTAAGTATCCTAGGATTAATTCCATCAGGCTGTGCTGACTTGAATACATCTAACTTATCTAAATATCCTTTAACCTGTTCTTTCCCTATTCTGACTTGTGTTTCTTCTCCCTTGTGAATATTAATTATGTTACGTATCTGGTCAGAATTAAACTTTTTAGTGAAGACTAATGCAAAATAAGCATTAAACACCTCAGCTGTCTTAATGTCACCCATTGTTAACTTTTCTTCCCTGCTAAATTGAGTGCCTACATTTTCCTTCATGTTTGTCTGCTCCTAGCCTATTTATAGACTCTCTTCTTATTGATTACGTCTCTTGCTAGGTGTGACTCATTTTGTACCTTAGCCTTTCTGAGTTTGCCCCTACATGTTTGTGCTATTCTTTTGTACTCATCCTTAGCAATTTGTCCACGTTTCCACAAATTCCTTTTTCATTTTCAGGTGATTAACAAGTTCCTGATGGAGCAATATTTGCCTCTTACTGTTCTGCCAATCTTTTCTTTGCATCAGGATAGTTGGCTGTTGCAACTTTAATATTGTCTCTTTAAGAAACTGCCAGCTATCCCAAACTCCCTTTTCCCTTAGATTTCCTTTCCATGGGACCATACTTACCAGTTCTCTAAGTTTGTTCTAGTCCATTGTCCTAATTCTGCAGCACTCACTGCTTCCTTTCCTTGGAATCATGCGTTCTGTCATTTCATGATCACTGTCACCCAAATTGCCTTCAGCCTTCAGAATCACAGCCAACTCATTCCTATTAGTCAGAATCAAGTCTAAAATTGCTGTCACCTGGCTATTTCTTCTGGAACAAAAAGTTGTCCCCAGTCCATTCCAAGAACTTATTGGACACTTTCTGTTTGTCCATATTACTTTTCCAATACATGTCTAGGTAGTTAAAGTCCCCCATTACTACCCACTCACAGTTTTGGATATTTCTGTTGTTTGTTCTAGAAATGCCTCATTCACCTCTTCCTGATTTGGTGGTCGATAGCAGTCTCCTACCATGTTACCCCTGTTTTCCACCCCGTTTTATCTTCACCCATAGGTTTTCAACTGGTCTGCTTCTTACCTTTCTCTGGACCTCAGAACAAGTATATACAACACCTCCTCCCCTTTTTCCCTGCCTGTCCTTCCTGAACAAGCTATACCCTTCCATACCAATGTTTCAGTCATGAGATTTATCCTACCAAGTCTCAGTGATGCCAATTAAATCATAATTTAGCATATGGACTAATATTTCCCATTCTTCCTATTTTTTCCTCATACTCCTTGTATTTGTGTATAGACATCTAAGATGCTGAGCAGATTCCCCCACTCATTTCACTCATGTTGCTCCTATGACTTAATGCTTATGGAAAGTTAGTTTCAAAGTCAGAAGCTCACATATTTGCAGAAATATAATTTTAAATTCACAAGGATGAGTATTTATACTGGAAGTGCTCATTCATTCATAGAACAGAATGAACACATGTGACTTATCTGACCAATCAAAATGAATCTATGCAGCATGAATATTGATAACTTGCATCAAACTGTTCATGACTCTGTGGGGGTTTCACCTTCCTCTGCAGCCTGTCACATGGATCACTTGCAGGTTTAAACTAGTATAAATGGTGGATTCTCTGTAACTTGAAGTCTTTAAATCATGATTTGAGGACTTCAGTAACTCAGCCAGATGTTAGGGGTCAATTATAGGAGTGGTGGGCGAGGTTCTGTGGCCTGCAATGTGCAGGAGGTCAAACTAGATGATCATGATGGTTCCTTCTGACCTGAAAGTCTATAACAAAGCCATAGAGATTTAAAAAAAAATGCAAATAAAGAGTCAGATACCAAAATTTACATATGACAAATGAATTCGAAGAAATCAATCTAGTCACAGATACTCTGTGATTGGAAAATTAGATTACATATATCAGATAAATTATGCTTTGAAAAAATTTCACCCAGCTCCAGACATCATAAGAACACAAGAACATCACCTTTCTTGCAAGTGACATGATTAGCATAACAGTTCAGGAGCCTGTTTCTATGAACATCAACTGAACCTAGCTTCATAGGCTATAAATACAAATATTACTAAGCTGCTCAAGACAGTGTCCAGACATTCTCAACTTTCTAGGAACCACTTAGCAAATTGTAGGCCCTACCACAAATAAATAAAAAATAATGAGCTAACAGAGTGTATAGATTTGCTTTGCAGTATGGTGTAAAATAAATTTTTCATCGTGTTTATGGAAATAGCTGAGCTGTTCCTGCCAGTCATTTTTTCTCTAGAGAAAACCATACAATAGACAGAAGAGGACACTGATAGCTTCACTGTAGCAGAGAGAGTATACAAGATACATAATGTGATCATTTTTATTGACCCACAAAGAATTTATATAACAGTTTTGAGGCCAAAAGTTCTCATCTTGTTCACATGGAAAAAGGACTTTTGGGGGCTTAGTTAGTTTGAGGTTCAATTAAAAGGCATTACATTACCTAACTTTTCATTTCTACTCAAAGATCAATATGGTTCCAAATAATTTCTACACTGCAGCAGAAATAAACAGAGGCAGAGTCTTGTGAATGATTCATGACTAAAGATCATCAGGGATGGACCTGTCCTAAAAGTCCCATCCACAGAAGAGATGCAGGAGTCTGAGCTGTTTTACAGTCTTTATTATTATTGCCACAAAGCTACAAAGTCAGCTTTTCAGAAAAAGAAAAATATAATTGTATTGCATTCCACAGAAATTCCCAGGAGAAACAAATGATTTTTTAAAAATATAAAACCATTTTTACTTCCCTAAAAAATGAGAACTTCTTGTAAGTTTTTTAATTATTTTTTAGATTATTCTTCACCCCTTTGAAAAGTTCATGAACGCACAGGGAACTTTGACACTGAGCATTATAAACTCAAGATGACAGGAGCAGTGAAGTGTTATTTTTTCTTATAACAACACAGAAAGTCTTTGTCTCTTAAAGGGAGTAGCCAGCCAAAGCAGATCAGGGCATCTACTCTATTTCTTGGCTGATTCCATGACTCTGGGAAGCCTGGGGGTCTGACTGAGGAGCAGGAGGGTAGAATTAAGTCAAGGCTGCCAGAAACTGTAACTTTCCTGATTAGATATTTATTTTGTGATTCCTTTTTGACATTCAGGATGTGTATGCATGCAAATGGCACAGTATTCCCATATGTTCCTACTTCATGTTAGAAATAGATGGGCCAGATCCTCATCTAGTGTAATTTACAGAAGCTGAGGATCTGGCTGTGACACTTTGGCATTCAACCCAGACCACCGCCTGCCCTGCAACACTAATCGCCTCAGGTGCTATGCTGCTGTGGCTTACATCCCTACCATGAACAGCCAACCAATCGGCTAAGATTCCCAGAACTGTGAGTTACTGTGTTACCACTCTCAGCCTCAGCAAATGAGAGTTTTGTGGCTGGTAAGATGTGTGACAACTCTCTGACACACCAGCTTGTCTGCCTTGCTAGCAAACTCTTCGGGACTCTGCCAGTAACAAGCAGTGCACCCCAATTCCTGAGTTCCCCAGAAACATCTCTCAAGTGCCCAATCCTCTCCTTGAACACTCACGGAAGTTAAGTTTGCTGTTCCTTTAAAGAGACAGTAACAGCAGTTTATTAATTTAAAACTGGAGTTAACAATCACTCCAATTTCAATCACAGCTCTGAATTGGTTTATAGTAAAAGTAAAACAAGTTTATTTATCAAAAGGACAAAGGATTAAGTGATACCCACTATAAGGAATAAAGATAGAAAGTGTTACAAGTAAACAAAAGCAAAAATGCACTTCTACAATTAAAATTTCGTTTCAGGAAGTTACACCTAAACTCAGTTCCCAAGGACTCTAACCCCAATGGTTGAGGGATCCAAAGCTCTGGACCCTTTAATCCCCCAAATTCTGGATGCCTATGAGATTCTCTCCCCTTTCTTTTCATAGTCCAGTAAACCTTTGCAATGTATTATTTGAAAAGTAATCCCAGACCAAGCTTCTCTCTCTTGCTCAGGTGTGTAAATGCCAGGCTGTCTTCCCAAAGTTCATTGACCCTGTTCCAAGAGGAAGAAAGGCTCCCTGCTGTTTTTCCCTTTCTGTTGACTTCCCAGTCCCCCTGCTGATTGAGATGTAAATAGGGTTTCCACTGTTCTGATTCCACACTGGTTAGTTTACACTGGAGACAGGTAGATAGTTACCTTCCCTCCTGCTTGGGAGAAAATCCACAGGCTTTAAAGCATAATAGCAGTGAGTATCTGTAATTCCCCATAGAGTGTTAATATACACATTTCACAATAGAGGGTCCTGTGGCACCTTCAAGACTAACAGAAGTATTGGGAGCATAAGCTTTCATGGGTAAGAACCTCACTTCTTCAGATGCAAGGCTTGCATCTGAAGAAGTGAGGTTCTTACCCACGAAAAGCTTATGCTCCCAATACTTCTGTTAGTCTTGAAGGTGCCACAGGACCCTCTGTTGCTTTTTACAGATTCAGACTAACACGGCTACCCCTCTGATACTTGACATTTCACAATGCTATTAATCACCAGTGTGTCACTAGCTTTCATAAAAGACCTTACTAGATACACTTTTATAATACAATAATATTGTATATAATCAGCTGATTCAATTGCTTGTTATCTGAGGTTCAGACCATTCCCTAATTTCATGGCTGTGTTTACCTTTTATGTACATGTACCTTCATTGACTCTGCCTGAGTTGCTGAGTTGCTGACACGCAGTAGTGAACCACCAATGGCCCTCTGTGTCACATTAGCCCAGCTGTTTTTGAAATATGCTGCATATGATCAACAACCTATGCTGTTCACTGTAAACTCACGACCTCTGAACTCCATGGACTAGTTGTTTTCTGTCCCCAATTTCTACTGAGTGAACAGAAAGGAGGGGAAGTCATGCGGCTATCTCACTCTGGGGCTGGTTCTGCAGCATCTGGCTGTGGCTCCCAAAGAGCCATCCACCAGCCTGTGATGACTGGTGCATATGGCCATCCCACTCCCTGCCCTGGCATGCCATGCACACTGGGTGCTATGGTTAGGGTGATATAATATTTGGCCATGAGTTCTTAGCCTGCTAGGGTTCCACCAAACACTGGAGGAATCCCAATCTGAGAATATCCACCAAGTTGTTGGCCCCTTTCTGTCACCAGAGCAGCACAAAGGGACCAGGCAGGGTCAGAGAATCTGATCCCATTTACATACTGAAGAGACCTCTGAGTTCTCTACATGCAGTGAAACCCAGGACTGCCATTTCTTTTCTACTTGAGAGGTTTTTAACTAAGGATGTCATGTTGCTATTTATTCTCAATTCATCATTAGCTAAATAAAACTGCCACATAAATATTGCCTTGATATTTGAATAAATCAAGACACTCTGACACACACTTGTCTATTATTATGGGTTGCTCTGAGCTGACCAGGCATGTATAAAGATTTTTTTCCCTAGACTATAAACAGCACTGTTACAGTTTGGCAAGGATAAATTGCCCCTAGTGTTTTCATTCTTTTTATCTGGTGACCACTGAGCTACAGATATAGCGAGAGACTAAAACTGTGCTGTCAGTTACATTGGTGTAAATACAGAGCAACTCCACTGGCATCCGTCAAGATACTCCAGGTTTTCACCAGAGTAACTGAGGACAGAATTTGGCCCTTTGTATACAGAAGAGAAACACGAACTCACAGAACTTCAGTGGTTGCCAATAAATATTAAGAGATGTCACCAATGATCATCCTAAAGACAAGCCAAGAGCTATAATTAGAACATAGTGAAGTAATGGAGCTGTGCTGATTAACCCCAATAGAGGATCTAGCTCAACATTTTGCTATTAGCTATCTGTAGATTCTTACTAATGATGGTTCAGTATCTACTACTAACATCAATAACTAAGAATCTGCAAAATATAAATATGTTAATGTTGAACTTTCACACGTCTTCTGAGCTATAGTCTTCAATGTATACTCTAGACATTCAATGTATATTCTAGACATTCTACATGTGGAATACTCCATCACCTGAAAACTAGGGGGATATGTCTTATTCTTTTTTTTTTTTCATTCACAGTTCATTCATTCACATTCTCTCATCATGAATGTTTACAACCAGATACATTTGTTGCTGCATAGACCCTGAGAACCCAAGTCTGCAGTTCTCATTCACTCCAAAACCCTCATGGACAGTTTTGTCTGAATAAGAACATCAGGATTTGGCCCTTTGAGGTAGCAGTTTACTGAACAAAAATTATGATGTGTGTGTGTATATACATACATACAACTATACACATACATATATATGTGGTGTGTGTGAATATTATTTATATACATAGCTCTTTAATTATACATTTCCAATAAATCAAATAGCTAATATAACTTCCCTATGTAATATATATAAGTTTATCAGATATTTGATTTACTGGAAACTTATAGTTAAGGAGCCAAATTCACTACTAGTGTACATAGGCACAAATCCATTGAAGTTGCATCCACTTCTTCCAGTAGTGGATCTGGCCAATGTTTTAGTGACCATTGTGACCATCTAGTCTGACCTTCTATATAACACTGGACATGCAACATGATATAGCGGTTGTTTAAAGCATTTGAGATCCTTGGATGACAGGCACTATATAAATTTGAATCATTATTATTAAAGAGAAATTATGGATTAATTTAAGAGTGTAAGTATCTGACGTGATTTAGCAGACTAAAGGAAAGCAGTGCCAACACACTGTCAAAGCTGCTAAGGATTTAGACCTAAAGGCCCAACCATTTAAGCAAGGAAATCAGGATTGGAGTAATATCTTGCTAATGAATATGGAGATGTCCTATGCAGCCCAGAAAGTGGTTGTCTGGGGATAGGACATGGTCAGAGCATACAGGAGATAGTGTATTCAGTATACCTCCTGTGTACCCTCCAGTAGTGGGGATTCTATGGAACGTTTTCTGTAAAATAAATTTGGCCTCTCCTAGAAGAATCTCAAGCGGGCGGTGGGGGAGGGTGGAGTTCCTCCAACTGCCTTCCTTCCTTCTAGGGTAAAGCCACCTTCTGGCACAGATGTCCCAATGGATGAATTGGGAGGTGATTCAAAACACTGACTTTAACAAAAATGGTGTGGCAAAATTCTATCAACTCTTCGAAGGTTTCAGGTCCAATCCATCACCAATTGATATCAAATATCGTCTCCTTGAGTGTAAATGGATCATGCCCTTTGAGGTTATATAAATAGTCTATGCCTACATTGTTTCCCTAGGATATACCCCTCAATAACAGGTATTGCATTGCTGTGCTGTCTCACAGGTGGCACAAAGAGGAAATTGTGTTCCCCATTGCTCCCAGGGGTATTAATTTACTGCTAGTCTATGTGTTGCTATCCCTGGCAAGCTGGTTCATTAGCACTGACAGATGTGTTGGGGGAATAGAACCTAGGATCCACCCATTCCCTACCCCTCCCCCCCATAACATTTGGGTATTCCTTGAAGGGGAGAAAAGGGGTGATTCTTATGCTTCCTTAATCCCCTGGGAAGGCACAAAAGTCATTTCACAGTCTAACCCTTAGTTCTGAATATGTCTATAATTTAGAAGCAGAAATTCCGCTTAGATGTTGAGACAGAGGTGGTCAGGCTTTTCCACAATATATACACTGATAAGTGTGTGTGTTGGGAGGAGAGGGGAGGCTGGTTGTTCATTTTTCATAGGGATATTATACAAAAATAGAGTTTATAAGTAAAAACAATCGTTTCTTGTTCCTACTGACATTTCCTTGGCATTTATTTTACTTCAGTTCAGTAAAATATGCCCCAACAGTTTCGAAGTTTGATTTCGTATGAATGAACTCTGCATGAAGCATTTTAGATTTGATTTTTTGAACCCGCTGTACAAATTGTTTTAAATTCATATGAGTTACCTGAATCTCAGAGCTCCATTAACTTTCATTATGCTGTCTTTGCAGTTTACTGTGTGGCAAGATGCCAAATTTCTGAAACTTCTTGGGAGAGAATAAAGAATTAGAATAAAACAAAAAATTAGTCCTTCATAGAAAATGAAACATGTTTATGATTCTGCATTTTAAAGGGACAGACTGCAGCTTAATTAGCATATTTGGATGATGCAATCGTTTGTAGTGAGGGCATAGGAAGACATAGCTTAACAAAAGGGTTAAGGTTCAAAGATACCTATGCATTAAGTTTGCAGGTGTGTGTGTGTGTTTGCACGCGCGCGCACGTGTAGGCCAGTATCCCGAAATCTTTCTGAACTATCCATACAGAAATAGCAGAAAAGACCAGGATATGACACCATGAGCATTATAAATAATTTTTAGACCAGAAATTTTACTAATGTTTTCTTGGTTAGGTTTTTTTTTTTTTTGGTTACAAAGGGAGTAAGTTCTGTATTGTTAAGGACACGATGTGAGGACAGATACAATATGATAATAGGAAAGAGCAGGCCATAACTTCATTAGCCCTTGTATGAACAGGATGTTCTCAACCCAATGACTAATAGAACTTCTTCCAAAAGCAAAAGGCCTTACGATGATCCCTAGCCATTTTTCGACAGGCTCAAAGACCACATGGCAAGAAGGATGCCACTCATTGTGCTTTTTACCATGCCCATTCTGGAGGTTTCTAACTGGGTTGTCAGTAGGGTGACCAGATGTCCCGATTTTATAGGGACAGTCCTGATTTTGGGTTTTTTACCTTATATAGGGTCCTATTACTCCCCATCACCTGTCCCGATTTTTCACACTTGTTGTCTGGTCACCCTAGTTGTCAGTTTAAATGTTCTGCCTTGTAAACACTACTTGATCCTGCCATCTTCACCTTGTTCCACAGTTTCAAAAGCTAGAGCCCATTCCCTTAACACACACCTATATATTCGGGTTCTCAACTAGATATCCATACTAATCCCAGCAAGGTCTGCTAGCCCCCACTAGCAGATTACTCAAATAGGGCCCATTCTGAAGCCCACTAGGGTCAATTGGAGTCTTTCCACTGACTTCAGTAGCCTTTGATCTGACTTTTGATCCTATTCTTCACAAATATTCTCTAGATTTGCAGACTAATTTATATAGAACTAGGGTTCATTTAATCACTATTGTAAAGGCCTTCAAGAGTGAAGGAAAGAAACGTAGTAGTCATCATAAGAAATAATTAAGAAAATACAATTTTAGGCTCAGAATAGAAAAAGACAATCCAAGTGGTGTAAAGCTCACTTTTGCACTCCCCTAATCTTCATGCAGCTTTTGGGTATGACTGGTCTCTCTGTACTGAACTGCAGATTTTCTAGATTCAAAGTTTTACCAGTTTAACAAATTGTGTGATTTTAAAGAGATTTAGTTACACTGGTACAAAAGCAATGTGGTGTTCCTAACCCTAGTGTAAGGTAAAACTTTTGCATGTAAACAAGATCTCAGATTATCATGGGGGCTATCCTTATGTAAACTGCAAGCAGCCACAGTGGACTGAAACCAGAACCAAAGATCTGTGTGGTAGCAGCGGTATCCCAGCCATGTCCACTTTCCTCTGGCCACACCCACTTTCCCTGCTGTGTCAATAGAGGAGATGGCATAAAAGCCCCTACACCAGGCTCTACACCAGAAGAAAATTGTTGAGGTGGGTAATCCTCTCTCAGCCAGTTAAGTTTGCCATTTAAATATAGCCATAAAGCTATGTGGGTGCAAAAATGCTGCACCACTCTGGAGGTTCTAGCCCTACATTTTTGTACCTGAACGACATTTCTTTCTGTGTTTTTTTCTAACATATTTGTATTCAATATTAGTTCATATGATGGTAACAGATTCAGGCACAAATATAATAACTGAGCTCACAGAGATAAAGAGGGATACAGGAGTCAGAGGATAATCCAAAGATAAAATTTTATCAAAGGAACTCCAGTGTGTGAGAAATTAAGAAGCACAGTTCATGTATATACAGTTTATATACAGGGTTCAGAGTAGCAGCCATGTTAGTCTGTATCTGCAAAAAGAACAGGAGTATTTGTGGCACTTTAGAGACTAACAAATTTATTTGAGCATAAGCTTTCGTGGGCTACAGCCCACTTCATTGGATGCATAGAATGGAACATACAGTAAGGAGATATGTATACACATACAGAGAACATGAAAAGGTGGGAGTTGCTCTACCAACTCTAAGGCTGGGTCTACACTACCCGCCTGAATCAGCGGAGGTGGGAGTAAGTGCCGTCGACGGGAAGCCGCAGAGGTCGATTTTGCCGCCGTCCTCACAGCGGGGTAAGTTGGCTGCGATACATCGAATTCAGCTACGCTATTCATGTAGCTGAATTTGCGTATCTTAAATCGACTCCCCCCTGTAGTGTAGATGTAGCCTAAGAGGCTAATTAATTAAGATGAGCAATTATCAGCAGGGGAGAAAAAACTTTTGTAGTGATAATAAAGGTGACCCATTTCAGACACTTTGACAAGAAGATGTGAGGATACTTAACATGGGGAAATAGATTCAATGTGTGTAATGGCTCAGCCATTCCCAATCTCTATTCAAGCCTAAATTAATGGTATCTAGTTTACATATTAATTCAAGTTCACCAGTTTCTCGTTGGAGTCTGTTTTTGAAGCTTTTGGGTTGCAAGATTGCCACCTTTAAGTCTGTTACTGAGTGACCAGAGGGGTTGAAGTGTTATCCTACTGGTTTTTGAATGTTACCCTTAATAGAAGGCCGCCGTGGATCTAATGAACCAATGTCTGGTCCTTGAATAGTAACTTTCTAACTTTCATGGTTCTGCATCTGCCAGCTTCATCAGAGGAATTCAATTTCTGTCACTCCTGTGACTTTTAAGCTCAGCCTGGACAAAACTTGTTTACAGTATCTTTGGGTTTTTTATACCTCATGCTAGAAGAAGCTGAGAGACTTTAAAGCAGATGAAAGACCATTTCCTTCCCAATTCCTGCCCTGCTCAGCACAATTCCTGCAATTTCCACCTTCACTATATCAATGGCCAGAAGAGTGAAAAGGAGAGCCTTCCAGGAAGCAGGGTAGAGACCGTTCACTAGAGCTGGTAAGAAAATAGGTTTATTTTTCACCAGAAAATTTTGATTTCCTGAAAAACCAAAAAGTGAAAAATGTTAGGTGACAAACAATGGAAATCTGGGGGTGTGGAGGGAAGAAATCAGCTTTCTGGTTTTCATTTTCCAACAAAAAATTGAAAGTTTTCTAAGAAAGCAGATACTTTCTATAAAGATATTTGTTTTGTCAACAACAAAAAACAATTTCCAGTCAAAAAAACTTTGATGGAAAAATTTTAACCAGCCCTACTACTGAGTCTTGGGATCTGGAGAAACTGCAGCGTCAAGCCCATAGTACCTCCATATTTCAGTAAAACAGTTTTCATTAACAAAGGGATAAAATAGATATCATTTGAGAAAAAGTAAATGGATTTGAAAATCCATTTCAAATGCCTAAATTCTAAGGAGCACATTTTATAATAACCCATTAACCCTGCACTGTGCTTGAAATACAGTTGAAATGAATTATGTGAAAGCCCCTTCTGGTTATCACTGATGTCACGGGACCCTTTCTTTTAGATGAAAATGAACAAAAACTGCCTCAAGCTAATAGAGATTTCAGCCCATGCAGCTCTTGCCTAACTCTGGCTCCAGAGTCTCAGAAATCACCTTCCTGAATTTATCATCTAAGAATTACAAAGTTCTCATACACTTGTCACCATGGCAAGAGTCCCTTCATGCAGTAGGCATCTGTGATTTGTGCAGATTTATAATACTGTGCCATGGAAATGGAATAAAGGCAGTAAAGTCACCTCTCTGAGAACAACAGTAAATCTTATTAGGTCTCAAGTTCAATAACGATATGTTGACCACCTATAACTGACATATCTTATGTTCACTTTAAACTGTAAGTCACTTTTGCTTCATTAGTTTCTTTGTTAGTGCAGCCTCAGTTGCTACAAAAAAAAAAAAAAAACTTGTGATGTGCTTTAGAAAAAAGAGCACATTAAGTAGCGGTGAATTATTCTCAGCTTCCCACAATAGCTTTTAGCTCTCATGTATTGGTGCTGATGGAATGCTATTTATTTTAAAATGTTTGATCATGGCCTCTTCTTACTGAGAGATCCTCCATCCTTCTCTCTCTATCTGAAGGACCTGGGGGAGGGAGGAAAGAGAAATTGCTGCTCCATATAGATGTCTGACCCTTTCCATGTCAAAAGAGGCAAATTTGCATACTGAGGGTACCCTCCAAGAACCAATTTCAAAGAGACAATCAGGCACAGTCATTTGAGTTTATAGTTCATGAAGTTTGCACATACGATATTCCAAATGCTGATACACTAGTTAATGGAAATAATGTATCATACTTCTAAGTATTCAAATTCTGTTGTTTAATTGATTGCCCTCCATAAAAGTTTAAAGTTATAAATATATAGAAATGGAAAATATTGTTAGGCGCGGAAACCTCAGGTGGTTACACACCTTACACACTGTTTTACGAGGTATTTTTGTTAGCATGGTAGCACTGTTCAGTGTTTGCAGAATTGCTGAATAATTATGAAATTTTGTGATGTAGATTATTTTCAGGGAAGCTGTTGCAGACAGCAAGAGAGTTTGCTCTCTGTCTTAATTTCTCTAGTTAGAATAAGTTCTTGAGCTAGAACTGCTCCCAGGGCAATGGCATTGATGATGAGCAGGGCTGATTTTTTTTAAGTAAGAATTTACATAAGAAATTTGTCATTCCAGGCTGAACAGATGCATTGCCTTGCAGACAGGTGTGGTGTAGCAGGTGAGCCCTAAGTTGATTTTTTCCTCACCCAGTGTATCAACAAGTCCAAACAGTCCAGTAGGTGCTAAAGAATGCCTCCCTGGGGAGGGTCTCATTTATTAACAGAAAAACCAGCACAGAACATAAACAAAACTTTCACCCCAATATCTCAGCTGGTTGACTGGGTCATTTTTGGTCCATTTGCCCCCACTTGAGTCCAGTACTTACCACTCCCCAGGGCTCTTCCCCAGGGGTTTCCTCTGTTCCAGTCTCTGGAGTCTGAAGTAAGATTATTTTCTGGAGTCAGGGCTCCAGGGTCATCCATCCACTGCGACTCTTCTCCAGGGACAGCAAGTGAGACTTGCTGGGACAGGCTTCTAGCCAGTATCTGGGAGACCCCTGGCTAAGTCCAGGACTTATCAGATGTCTGCTGACTGTAGCCTTCCATCTAGGAGACTGCCCTCTCTAGGCACCTTTTGCAGATTCCCTAATCTGGTGGGTTCCCCTCTAGGCTCCTTGCTCAGTCCTCTGGGTCAGGCCTCTCCAGGCAGCTCCTCTCCACAGGAACATCCTGTCTCCCCTCTTCTTCTTCTTGGATTTTATAGTGTAGCAGATTCACTTTCTGGGTCTAAGACCATCATGCATTGTAACTTTGTATCTTGTTCATGACTTAGGGCTTGTCTACATTACCCACTGGATCGACAGGCAGTGATCGAACCAGCAGGGGTCGATTGATCACATCTAGTCTAGATGGGATCAATCGACCGCCGAGCGCTCTCCCATCAACTCCGGTACTCCACCAGGGTGAGAGGCACAGGCGGAGTCGATGGGAGAGTGTCAGCTGTCGACTTACCGCAGTGAAGACACCGCAATAAGTAGATCTAAGTACGTCGACTTCAGCTACATTATTCATGTAGCTGAAGTTCCGTAACTTAGATCAATCCCCCTCCCCCTTGTGTAAACCAGGCCTTAGAGTCTCACACCCTTTCGGTATTCTTAAAGCTTTGCAGAAGATGTTTTTTATTGGGCCCCATTTTCCTTGTATTCTTGAGAGATGCTGCAAGGAAAATTTAGTTACTTTAAGGCCTCTGAGTTTTCTATATAAACCCCTCTTTTCATAGGTACAGTCTTCACAATCCCAAAGGGCATGACCTATCATTTCCTGGACCTTACTTGTTCTACATAATCCATCTTAATTAGAAATTCCCCTCTAACTGAGAATGGGTAACCTTTATTAGGTTCAGGTGCTCATTTACTAATCAGCCACCAAGGGCAGTCAGTTACTCCCCTGGCAGGGCCTTCATAAGGCAGACAGTCAGACGAACCCTAACTCCCCATACTAGGCAGTTGCCCCATGACAGTGCCGTTTGTGATTACCTCTGTTCAAGTACTGACACACACAGTGTAGATAAAGCAAGTCACACTATGAAAATTACCACACTTTGTCTCATGGATGTCTCCTCTAATGGGAAACCAACCTGCAAGGCTACAAAATTTGCTCCTCTTTGGCAGAGGTTCAACAGTGTTATCTAAGAAATGCACAAAAGTACACAAGGCTCCAGAGAGTTCTCAGCTGATTGGGAACGTGCATATGAACATAAAGAGATCTTTGTTTTGTTTTTTCTGGATCCTGACATTTTATTTTGTATTAGCTACTTACTCAAATAACAGCCAACAGATCTTCAGATTAAAATATAACTTTTTGCTCTGTCACACTGTCTGGAAAGGCTCATGATCAGGAGTGCCAACCTCAGGGTGGACTGTCAAAAGGCCGGGCAGACATCCCAATCTGATTGTATGTTCTATACTTAAACTTCACCAACCTTCCCAACAAGTGGGAACTCCTGAAGCTCTATAACAATCTTACCAGGGAGTCACAGACAGTCCCCTTGGGCATGCCAGTATATCTTTCACCCAGGCAAGATGGACTACGTGATAGATGGTTGCTTTACACCAAAAAACAAAAACAAAAACCACACACACCAATATTCAGGTTCGTCCCAGTCCCAGGTCAATTGTATTAAAATCTCAAACCAAGGACAACGCCTATAGCCAATCCTGTAATAAACTTACCAAAGATTTATTAACTAAGAGAATTAATGAACGTTATTTACAAGATTAAAGCAGGTAAGAATACACACACAAACAGAGTACAATCTTAAGTGCAAAAGGTAATATAAGCTTCTATGATAAGCAAGCTTTTATATCCTTTGGGGATCATCCAAGACAAGCAACTGGGGAATTTCTTGCTTATATCTAGGCATCTTTACCCCTCAGAGTTCAAACAACATGAAGAGGCCCATTTGGACCTTGTCAAGGATTTTTATACCCCTCATCCCAGAATTCAAGCTGATCAGGTGAACACTTCTTCATGTAATCTCTCTGTGGGTGGGTGAAGCAAAGGACAAAGTTTTTATTCCACAATGGCCAATTTGGATTCAACAGTCCTTCCTGATAACAGGAAATAACACCTCTTGGGGTAAACTAATATTTCACACTTGGTAATGCTTCTCCCCTGACTGTGGGGAATGTACAGTCTTCTAACATTTTTATAGTTACAGAGCAAACATTTAAATATTATCTTACAACATGGAATACAGATGTTATAAGTAGGATTAATACATGCAACATCCTACAAGTGTTCAATAAAGTCTAAACACATTGTTATAACTCTAATATCTATTTTGATAATGCTAACAAACAGGTAAGCCAGACTGGTTTCCAGCTATGCATTTGTTAGTGTTCAGTGAGCCCTTGGGACCTTGGCATGAGCTGGCACCTGGTCTGCTAGTGTCGCATGTGCACCTTTAGGTCCTGACCCAGTATGGAGTACTATGCATGCACAGTGACCTCCCCACAAGACACACCCAGAAGGATGAGGGCCAGAGTGTGTCTCCTTTTTTTAAATGCAGGACATATCTGAGCAGAAAAGAAACACAATAAATAAGTTTTCAGTTGAACATTAAGTGTATTTCCACACCAATAGCCTGATTTTCAGAGGTATTGAATATCTGCAGCTCCCACTGCCTTCAGTGGGACAAATGCTTAGCACCTCTTACAATTCCGCTACCGAATCCAATTTCAATTTGTAAGAGAAATGATCTCAAACATTTGGGTAAAGGCTAGATTCAGACTTTGCTGGGGTAGCTTCCACTTAGACTAGAGATGAATTTGTATCTTAGACTTTCTTCAAGTTCTTCTCATGCCACCTGTGTGAATTCAATCACAAGACAAACAAGTCACCTTTCCCAGTCCCTTCTCTCATCTGCCGCTGAGAATTTCAAGTTGGTATTTTCTGCCCTTTTCCTCAGCAGCAACCTATTCATTATCTTACTGAAAATATGATTTTGTACATTTTCTTTGAGACCGGTTATGACCTTTTGATTACAGCAAGTGTCTGGGCGTCAGGATTCCCATGTTGTCTTCCTGACTCTTCCACTGACTTGCTGTGTGAATTTGGGTAAGTCAGTTATTAATCTCATCTGCAAAGTGGATATAATTAAAGTCGTCCATCTTACAGGGTTGTTGTAGGACTTAATGTAATATGTTAAAAAGATCTTTCAAATTCTCAAATCAAAGGATCTGAACTGATACAATATATTCGTATAGTAAATAACCCAAAGTTAAGGTAAAAACAATAAGGCTTTCTCAACTCCTTCATCAGTACAATTCAGTGCAACATCTTTTAATTCTTCTCATTTGCAGGCATTGCTTGGAGGAGATCTGGGGGGAGGGGCGGAATTATAGTCATCTTACCTTCAAAGAAATGTTTGTTCTTATTTCTTGCCTCTGATAAAACCTTTTCTCATTTTCTAATATTTAAGAAAGAGACAATGAATGTTCAACCTGAATTATTCCTTTTTTTTCCTGATCATCTCACTGGGATATGCATAGTGTTTTTTCCCCACATAAAGCAGATCCTTTTTTATATTTAAGCTAAGTAATTAGAAAGATTCTCTTTCCATAAATAGGCCAATACTTGAGGATACTTTCCAGCAGAAACATTCAATAGCACTCTGATATAATCTGAATGTATCTAGTTTTCCAAGAGCTCAGCAACCATTCCCATGAGGACTATATTTTGTTTCCAGACATTTTACTTTTCAATGTAGTTTCTGATATATGAAGGTGTAAAGTTCTGTATTACCGTTCTGGTTAGTTGAGGGTTCCGTTCTCTACCACCAATATTCTCCTCCTTACTGTTCAGTCTTTTGAAGATGCTTCTGTTGAGTGGAGCACACCCTGTCTAATTCAGATGTGCCCCTATTTGACTGATCTTCCTTTTTCTGGCAGATAATTTAACACTGGCATTGCAGGACACAGAATTTGTGGTTCCATTTTTTTATCTCCCTATAGCCACTTTTTCAATCCCCTTTAGTGAATCTGCACAAAGATTTTGTCTGACAAACTCCTGATTTTTGTGCTTGTTAAATTTATAGGCTTAGTTATAGGTGGAGCATAAAGTCAGCCTTCCATTCTTCCACTCTGCCACTCACACCTATATTCACATTTCTAAGCTTTCTGTAGCATGTTTCTATTGTTATTGTTTGTTGTTGCCATTATAGTTTTGACACAGTGCTTTAGTCCTTACTTGATTTACAGCGTATGGCACAAGAAATCAAGTCCCTTTAATAGTTGAAAGAAGTTCTGGCTCTGAGTAGGTCATATTTGCCATTCTAGTGCACTATTGGGCATCTTTGCCTCTCTTAAAAAATCCTCCATGAAACCCATGAAAGATAGAAACATTTGTCTTAAGTTCCTGCACTTATGGATTCATAATGGCAATTACCATTAGAATACCTGCGGGGTTGGCATCCTTAAGGAATTAGTATTTGATGAATCTTCAGTGGCCCTGCAAATGACTTCTTATAGCTCTGCTGAAGAACTGGTACAACAGAAAAGACAAATTGATATTCAAGGTGAAGAGATGGGGAGTTGTTTGGGGTGTCATATAAAGGCAAAATACTGTGACAATTTTGAGTCAAGAATGGAGGAGAAGCAGATTATCTTCCATACTTTCTTTAAATTCTTTCTTTATGCTAAATGCAAAAAAGTAGGAAAAAAACTCTTGTAAGTGCATAACAAAATTAATGTACCACCTTAAACACTAAAATCATTTTCACCAAGGCATTTTCTAGGGGGTATTTTTGCATCCATCTCATCTTCAAGTAAAAACATCTTCTGTCTATTCAATATACTAAAAATCCATCAACAGATTTATTAAAAACAGAGTTAGCTACAGTGGCAGAATTAGTAATATGCACTCTTAGATGTTTTTAACCAAATTACCATAGGATTCTTTAGAGCCTATTGATCTTCTGTCTGTCTTTCCAGAAAATATGAAGCACTTTTATTCCGTACCTTCTCTTCTAAGCCAAGCTATTTCTCGCTTACCATAAAAAGGGTAGATGGAAAGCAAATTCTGCTCCGGATTTGTAGATTTCCATTCCCATAATTACAGTAGGTCAGATCGTGCCCTACCATGGAATAACATGGAAGGGTGTGGAAACATAGTGATTTTATCCTCTCAGAATCCCTATGGCATCATTCCCTTGGAACTCCTTGTACATAGGGCATGCAAGGATTGCCCCCACCCCTACTCCCAGATCAGCTGATTTCAAGATCTGCAGATGCCTGAGCTATTTGCCTGGGGGTCTAGTGCCCTTTCATTGAATCCAAGATCATCCAGCCCTTTCTGGAGTCTTGCTACTTCCAGATCTATGCTACCTCCAGACCCAGCTAGGGGATTCCTTCACCAGGGAATCCCCCAGATACCACTGTGGCTGGAATCTCCCTCAAGTGGAGCTCCACATCACCTGTGTTAAAGCTTCAGACAACTTTAACTTAGGGGAGAAATCCCAATGGGGTTGGGACAATACCCCTACTCCTTGCCCCCACCCCTACTCCCAGATCAGCTGATTTCAAGATCTGCAGATGCCTGAGCTATTTGCCTGGGGGTCTAGTGCCCTTTCATTGAATCCAAGATCATCCAGCCCTTTCTGGAGTCTTGCTACTTCCAGATCTATGCTACCTCCAGACCCAGCTAGGGGATTCCTTCACCAGGGAATCCCCCAGATACCACTGTGGCTGGAATCTCCCTCAAGTGGAGCTCCACATCACCTGTGTTAAAGCTTCAGACAACTTTAACTTAGGGGAGAAATCCCAATGGGGATGGGACAATACCACAGGGAATGGCTGCCTTCTTCTGCACTTCCCCCTCCTACTTCCAAGTCTGTGCTAATACTCCCCATGTGCCACAGAATCTGACTCCCTCCAGGAGTGGGTGAAGGAAAAGTGGAATGATGATGTAGTGGGGAGCGGGAAAGGGGCTGTAGAGTTAATATCTTCATAAGCAATGCTTTTCCTGCACTATTGTCAATCTGTCTTAATTTCCCTTCTCATCAGTCTCGACATTTGGTACAGTAGAGCGCCTAAAATGCTCTATTCCTTCCAAACAAGAAATGGAGTGGTGCATCTAATCCTCTACATTCAATATAGTTTCAGGCCAGGATACAGAACTATTCAGATAAGTTTTATAATGAATGTATTTTATATAGTAACTTAAAAAAAAATGAGGAGTCCTTGAGGCACCTTAGAGACTAACAAATGTATGATGCTGTCCCTTGAATAGATATGTGGACAGAGTTCGCACCAGGGTATGTAGCAGGATTTGGTTCCTGAGTTGGAATATGAATAGGTTGGAATATGAACAAGAGGCTGCTAGACAACTCTCTGACACCACATTCTACAGGCCATTACCCTCTGACCCCACTGAGGATTACCAAAAGAAACTACATCATCTGCTCAAGAAACTCCCTAAAGAAGAACAGGAACAAATCTACACTGACACACCCCTAGAGCCCAGACCAGGGGTATTCTACCTGATACTCAAAATCGATAAACCTAGGAATCCTGGATGTCCCATCATCTCAGGCATTGGCACCCTGACAGCAGGATTTTCTGGCTATGTAGACTCTCTCCTCAGGCCCTACACTCCCAGCACTCTCAGCTATCTTCATGACACCACTGACTTCCTGTGGAAACTACAATCTTTTGGTGATCTTCCAGAAAACACCATCCTGGCCACTATGGATGTAGAAGCCCTCTACACCAACATTCCACACAAAGATGGACTACAAGCCATCAGGAATAGCATCCCCAATACCATCACGGCCAACCTGGTGGCTGAACTTTGTGACTTTGTCCTCACCCACAACAATTTCAGATTTGGGGACAATTTATACCTTCAAGTCAGGGGAACTGCTATGGGTATCCGCATGGCACCTCAGTATGCCAACATTTTTATGGCTGACTTAGAACAACGCTTCCTCAGCTCTCGTCCCCTTATGCCCTTATTCTACTTGCACTACATTGATGACATCTTCATCATCTGGACCCATGGGAAGGAGGCCCTTAAGGAATTCCACCAAGATTTCAACGATTTCCACCCTACCATAAACCTCAGCCTGGACCAGTCCACACAAGAGGTCCACTTCCTAAACACTACAGTGCTAATAAGCGATGGTCACATACAAACCACCCTATACCAGAAACCTACTGACCACTATACTTACCTACATGCCTCCAGCTTTCATCAAGACCACATCACACGATCCATTGTCTACAGCCAAGCTCTAAGATGCAACCATGTTTGCTCCAATCCCTCAGACAGAGACAAACACCTACAGAATCTCTATCAAGTGTTCTTAAAACTGCAATATCCACCAGGTGAAGTGAAGAAACAGATTTACAGAGCCAGAAGGATGCCAAGAAGTCACCTACTACAAGACAGGCCCAACAAAGAAAGTAACAGAACGATACTAGCTGTCACCTACAGCCCCCAACTAAAACCTCTCCAGAGCAACATCAAGGATCTACAACCTATCCTGAAGGATGATCCCTCACTCTCACAGACCTTGGGAGACAGGCCAGTCCTCGCCTACAGACAGCCCCGCACCCTGAAGCAAATGCTCACCAGCAACTACACACCACACAACAAAAACACCAACCCAGGATCCAAACCCTGCTACAAACCCCAGTGCCAACTCTGTCCACATATCTATTCAAGGGACACCATCATAGGACCTAAACACATCAGCCACATCATCTGGGGCTCATTCACCTGCACATCTACCAATGTGATATATGCCATCATGTGCCAGCAATGCCCCTCTGCCCTGTACATTGGCCACACCGGACAGTCTCTACGCAAAAGAATAAATGGACACAAATCTGACATCAGGAATCATAACATTAAAAAACCAGTAGGAGAACACTTCAATCTCTCTGGTCACTCAATAACAGACTAAAAGTGGCAATTCTTCAACAAAAAATCTTCAAAAACAGACTCCAATGTGAAGCTGCAGAACTGGAATTAATTTGCAAACTGGACACCATCAGATTAGGCCTGAATAAAGACTGGGAGTGATTGGGTCATTACAAAACCTAAACTTAATTTCCCCAATACTAATTTCTCCCAACTGTTACTCTCACCTTCTTGTCAATTGTCTGTAATGGGCCACTCTCTTACCACTTCAAAAGGTATTTTTCCTTCCTTGGAATCCTGCTGTTAATTGATTTATCTCATTAGACTGACCTCACACTTGGTAAAGTAACCCCCATCCTTTCATGTATTTATACCTGCTCCTGTATTTTTCACTTCATGCATCTGATGAAGTGGGTTCTAGCCCACAAAAGCTTATGCCCAAATAAATTTGTTAGTTTCTAAGGTGCGACAAGGACTCCTTGTTGGTTTTGCTGATGCAGACTAACACGGCTACCACTATTAAAAAAAAAAAAGACTATGCCAGACAACAAAGTGTTAGTTTATTAAAATCCATAGATACACATTTTCAGCTTTAAACAGCATCCAAAACATTTTGAACAGTTTGAATAAAAAGATACCTTTCCATTACCTGTAAGTAACTGATGATTTTTATACTCTTTTGTGGGCAGACGCAGAACAGCTATTACACATTCTTGAAAGCATTCCATTAATTCTAAGGTATTCATGAGTTTGTATCACAGGCAGACAAAAGCAATATTAAAAGACAGTAATATTATGTTGAATAAATAATGGGTGGCTCCGCATGGTGAGAAAAATGTTTTTCTACAATAATTCATTTAATGAAATACAGTCAACTCACAGGAGGAAATTCTGTCCTATTGTTGATTGAAATGAAATAGTTTTCACTGGGGACCAGTTGTAGGAACTTTCATTCATATTTAAATTCTATCGTGCTTCAATAAAAACTAAAGCTCTATCAAGAAAGTATTTAATTTAATTCACTTGTAGAATACAAAGCATCAGTTTATGCAAGGCCTTTTACTGACATTTGCAATACTTCCTTAATACTGATAAGAAAAGAAACACAGAAGAAACAGTAACATGCAATCTTCTTATTAGTGCCTCAATACTAAAAAGTGGTAGTTGTATTGTGAACTCAAAAGACTTTGGGCTCAAGCCTCAGCAAATGTGATCTGTGATCAGTACAGGACTGGAGAGGTGGGGCTAAAGTGATCATAAATCACCTTCGTGCTGCCTCAACCCTGGTGCTGCTGGGGGCTTGGTCACCACAACATAAATTAGGGCATCCTTGATGCCTTTATGTCACGCAGGGGTTGCCAGAGAGCTCCGGGAACTAGAACAATGCGGGAGGAGTTGTTCTATACCATCTGGAGATTCCTCCATATTCCAGACATATTTTTCTGGATTGTTGTGTCAATGATAGGGCTCACTTTTCAGCTACACGACTGCTCTATTTCTCTTTCATCTACTCCCACCCTACACGGGAACATCATACAGTGTTTCTTACTGAGTTTCATATTACCCTTCCATTGCATGCAATTCCATCTGCATTCATCTCCTCAGTTATTTTTATTTTTATAGCTGTAATTTCCCCATCTTTCATTGAACTTTATGGTAATTCCTGTAAGTCTTATCTGCTGTATTTGTGTTTCTATTATTTGGTTTGTTTGTTTCATTTTTATATGAAATCAATGTAATCTATTGTGGCTTAATCCTTGGGGATTCCAATTACGGTATGAATTTAGTTGGTGATTTTTCTGATGTGCTTCACAATAGCTGAAAACTGATTGGCATTGTGTATTCACATAGCTGTGCCCTCATTTAACTTTGGAAGAATCTTATCAGATCTGTCAGAGGTATAAATGTATCTTGTATTTGATTCCTCATGTCTTATGTGTCTTTGGCATTAGTAATGGGCTTCAGCAAGGTTGTCTGGAATGTGTCACCTGCTCATCAGCACTTGATAAGTGACATTCTCCCATAGGGATGTTTTTATTTTCCAAGATAGTGATCATCTCACTCCCATCCTAGCTGTCAGCCTCTTTACCTCTCATTTCCTCTTAAAGGGTCTGCAATGTCTTTGCAGCCAAACTATTTTCTTTGATGCTTCTAACTGATCAGTCATGTGTCTAAATTTCTACTCATATTACAAAAAGCTGAACTTCCTTACTTATAAACTATAGTCTATTCTCTGCCTGTCTCTCTATATGTGTCCCCTGCATTGCTGGAGATTGCTTTTGTATAACCAAGCAGGGTCACTTTTGGTGCACTGGAGTTGTGTTATTTCAAAACAGTTTTATAAACACTAACAAGATCTCTTATATAATAAAATCTCAAACTCAACAATCTTCTCTGGGCCAGACTGGACTGGACTTTTTGCTCAGGGGAGATGAGTGTGGGAGTGAACCCTCCTCCTCCCCTCCTCAATCCAAAGTTCCCTCCAGTTCAGCTAGCTCCATCTCTGGCAGGTAGAAAACAGATTGCCCCGCAGCAGTTTCTAGCTTCCCACCCCCCTCCCCCCGGTGTGTTTGCTAGCCTGTCAGCCTTTCAGCAGCACCCTGAGCTGTCTCTGCTAGTTCACCCAATCCTCTTGCCTTTTCTAGGGTGTTAGAGGTTTAGAGTCCCCTTTGATCCAGGCTTTAGCCTTGGGATGCGTAATCCATTCTACCCTCCATGGATCCAGATAGGAAGTTTCTTCCCCATTGATGACCCAGTCTTTGTTATCTGTGGAAAAATTAGAAAGAGTCCAGCGGAGGGCAACAAAAATGATGAGGGGTCTGGAACACATGACTTATGAGGAGAGGCTGAGGGAACTGGGATTGTTTAGTCTCCAGAAGAGAAGAATGAGGGGGGATTTGATAGCAGCCTTCAACTACCTGAAGGGGGGTTCCAAAGAGGATGGAGCTCAGCTGTTCTCAGTGGTGGCAGATGACAGAACAAGGAGCAATGGTCTCAAGTTGCAGTGGGGGAGGTCCAGGTTGGATATTAGGAAATACTATTTCACTAGGAGGGTGGTGAAGCACTGGAATGCGTTACCTAGGGAGGTGGTGGAGTCTCCTTCCTTGGAAATTTTTAAGGCCCAGCTTGACAAAGCCCTGGCTGGGATGATTTAGTTGGGAATTGGTCCTGCTTTGAGCAGGGGATTCGACTAGATGACCTCTTGAGGTCCCTTCCAATCCTGATATTCTATGATTCTATGATCTTAATTCCTTTGAAGCTGTTTACCACAGGTGTCTTATCTCTGCCATCATTTTCTTTCCTGTAAGTTCTACCCTTACAGCTTCCTTTGAGTTAACTCTATGCATTCAAGCAGGATAATATTACCTAGATAAACTGATGTGCAGATGATATTTATAACAAAATATAGATATTGCCCCATTTTCCACACAGCCCTTCTGCCCAGGGATGCACAGAGACTGTTTAGTCCTTGTGTCTGTGGAGTTGCACATCACCTCAAAGGGGAAGGAGAGGATATGGGGCTATGGCCCCCTTTGCACATGTGGGATCTCAGGAAAGGCCTGTCCATTGGTGAGTTACAATCCTTCCCCAAAGATTAATTTTGGGCTGTGAGACTCTGCACCATGATTTTACTTGAGGCTGTGGAAATCTGATCTCCTTCTTTGAGAAAGTAACGGACTTATTAGATAAGGGAAATGCAGTGGACCTAATATACCTGGATTTCAGTAAAGCGTTTGATACTGTACCCCATGAGGAATTATTGGTTAAACTGAAAAACATGGGGATCGATATGAAAATCCAGAGGTGGATAAGGAATTGGTTAATGGGGAGAATGCAGCGGGTCGTATTAAAGGGTGAACTGTCGGGTTGGAGGGAGGTTACTAGTGGAGTGCCTCAAGGTTCGGTTTTGGGACCCATTTTATTTAATCTATTTATAACTGACCTCGGAACCGATTGCAGGAGTGGGCTGATAAAGTTTGCGGATGATACAAAGGTGGGAGGCGTTGTAAATTCGGAGGAGGATAGGGATATTCTGCAGGGAGACTTGAATGAGCTTGTGAATTGGAGTATCAGAAATAGGATGAAATTTAATAGTGAAAAGTGTAAGGTGATGCATTTGGGGATGACTAATAACAATTTTAGATACAAGATGGGGACGCATTGGTTAGAAGTAACAGAAGAGGAGAAGGACCTAGGGGTCCTTGTAGACCGCAGGATGACTATGAGTCGGCAATGTGACGTGGCGGTGAAAAAAGCCAATGCTGTCTTGGGATGCATTAGGAGAGGTATATCTAGTAGGGATAAGGAGGTCCTGCTTCTGTTGTACAAGACGCTGGTGAGACTCCATTTGGAGTACTGTGTGCAGTTCTGGTCTCCCATGTTTAAAAAAGATGAACTTAAACTGGAACGGGTGCAGAGAAGGGCCACTAGGATGATCAGAGGAATGGAAAACCTGTCGTATGAAAGGAGACTAGAGGAGCTTGGATTGTTTAGTCTGACAAAGCGAAGGCTGAGGGGGGATATGATTGCTATCTTTAAATATATTAGAGGGATTAATACAAGGGAGGGAGAGGAATTATTCCAGCTTAGTACTAATGTGGATACGAGAACGAATGGATATAAACTGGCCGTGGGGAAGTTCAGGCTTGAAATTAGACGAAGGTTTCTGACCGTCAGAGGGGTGAAATATTGGAACGGCCTTCCAAGGGAAACGGTGGGGGCAACGGACCTGTCTGGTTTTAAGATTAAGTTAGATAAGTTTATGGAGGGAATGGTTTAATGGTAAAACATAGTGGTCAAGGAAAACCAAGCAATGGTAGGTAAATAGTAAAATGGCTAACAGGGGTCAGGCTGGAGACTCTTGCCTATATGCTCGGGGTCTTACTGATCGCCATATATGGGGTCGGGAAGGAATTTTCCTCCAGGGCAGATTGGCTGAGCCTCTGGAGGTTTTTCGCCTTCCTCCGCAGCATGGGGCAGGGATCACTAGCAGGAGGGTCTCTGCCGATTGAAGTCACTAAAAACAGGATTGGGGACTTCAACAGCAGAGTCCAGGGAAGAGGTAGGGACGGTTTTATGGCCTGCAGCATGCAGGGGGTCAGACCAGATGATCATAATGGTCCCTTCTGACCTTAAAGTCTATAACCTAACCTTTTATTTGCAAACAAGTAACTGCACTTGGCCAGACTTTCTAATTGACTATCAAACTTTAAAGAGATGGGGCTGGACAACAATGTGATCTTTACTCCTGTGTTTCTTAGGACAGATACGCCAAGTCACAAAGGTTGGCAGATACCCATATATGGATTTTGGACCAGCCTATAACAAGGATATGGACCAGTCAGCAAAGTTCAATTCTATTCAAAGAACTATTCTGAAGCCAAATCTGAATTTCTTCAGAGTTCAGCTGAAAGCAAAGTCAGGTCAAGGGATTTGATTCATCAACTATTTTAAACACAGAAATTAATTATAACACTCTAAATACATGTTAGGAGAGATATAGCTGAATCTCTATATGTATGAAGATAGTAGATAAGGTGCCAGTCGATGGCACGCAAGAAAACATGCCATTCTTCATGAGTTTTGTAGGTCCAATAAAACTGCTTGTTATGCACTGAAAATAGCTTCCATCATGCAGCTCTTTACCCAGAGCTCTCAGCAATATGCAAACACAAGAAACTGGTAGCATGAAAATCTGTGATTAGATTTCAGGATAAAACAAAACGACCTTCCTGTCTCCCATTTGACTATATCTTTTACAAACTATTTTCTGAGGCCCTGAATCAGTTCACTATTAATTCACATTTTAATTCAAAGTATGGCAATATTCAAGGACTCAGCCCATTGGTTAACAATTAACTAAGCTTGTTTCAGGTCATTACAATTTCTCCAAAAACAATTAAGATGTCTGAGATGATATTTATTCTAAACCTCTTAAATCAAGAATCTGTTTTTGCAGCCTGAAATATCTACTCTGATTACCAGTAAATGTTTGAATATATAAACACTGCCCTGATTTGAAAGCCTTCTGATGATCAAAAACTCATTTGCAACCTTAGGGCTTGTTATATATATATATATATTAACAATCAAAGGGTATCTTTTCAAAATGTCTCCTTTTCTATGAAACCTGCATAGCAATATTTTCAGTAATAGTCTACTGTGAGTAAATACTCATCCCCATTCTATGAGATCAAGTCTGTTCTCAGAATTTGCCATGGGCAATCTGGTTTCACTTTTGTCAGTTTCTGACTTAATCTCAGCTAATTTTTGTTTCCACACTGGCAGATTTTTTTTAATTAGCATGTGTAATTCTTCATCCATTTTCACACCAA
Organism: Malaclemys terrapin pileata; assembly: GCF_027887155.1. Classification (NCBI taxonomy): domain Eukaryota; kingdom Metazoa; phylum Chordata; order Testudines; family Emydidae; genus Malaclemys; species Malaclemys terrapin. The sequence goes on from NC_071512.1 coordinate 71,872,296, forward strand.
TATCTATGACATTTTCATTAATGCTCATCACAAGTTCCACACTTCCACAATACTTTATTTTGAGGTTTTGAATTTACTTATGCTGTATAAAATCCATACATAACTGTGTTGCTTTTGTGTCACCTTGGCAACAGAAATTATCCTTTCCTTGGTTCTTTGAAATCATTAATAGGTAAGAAGGATTTTGTTTTGTTTTAAATTATCTGTATATTCTTGTATGTTACATTAAATATCCTCCAAAAATTACATTTTTCATATTAATTTTGAATGTAATCTTAATTCAAATAGTATCTAGAGTCCATAATAGAAATCATACAGACACTGTCCCAGTAAAATGTTCTTCTTTTTCAATTTGTCTCTAATTGTGGCTGTGTTTTGTGCTTTGATGTTCCTACATAGTCTGCAAAGTGGTTCCTAAAATTGTTTAAAATGGTGTTTCTTAATCTCTTTTTAACAGTGTGTATTGTTTGAACATATTGCATTTTTTAGAAAAGTCATATTTATTGTGGTGTGGTTTTTGCTGCCTTGAACAGAGTATTTTTTTTTATATGGAGGTAGAGCTAAGTTATGATCATGCAATAATCATCTAGTTTCATCAATTTGCTGTAATAAGTGATGTGAGTGATTTAGGAAGTAGCATTTTGTCCTCTGTTTTTAGAATAATCCAGCATGAGTGAAAAGGCACTGTGCTTGTATTTTTGTTACATTTTCTCGATTAGAAAAAAACAAGTTCCTGACTGCCTGTGATCACTAGTATACACTACAAGCTATTGTACTTTTCAGAAGAGTAGGGCAGTTCAGCTCATGTTCAGCTAAATTTCCTTTTAGGTAATTACCATGGGTGAAAGTGAGCCGGTACGGGCCAGTACTCCGTAAAGGTAAGAACCTGCACTGGCCCATACCCAGCCCACATTAAAGCACTGCCGCGGCAGCGCTTTAATGTCCCTGCCCCTTTTGCCTCTCCTGTCGGGGGCCCTGCTGTTAGGACCCTGCAGTGCTTTAACATCCCTGCCCCTTTTGCTCCCCTGGCTGCTGACGGGCGGGGGGGGGGCAAAGGGAGCAGCTGCCCTGGGGCCGGCGATTTAAAAGAGCCCGGGGCTTCGGACGCCGCTGACACTACCACAGCAGCGGCGTCTGGAGCTCTGGAACCTTTAAATCAACACGGGAGCCCCGGGCGGCGTGGGCTAAGGGCTGGCTGGGAGATGCTGACCCCCAACCCCACCTCTTCTGCCTGAGGCCCCGCCCCTTCCAGGGGCCAGAGCCACCCCCCCTTTACCGTTAAGTGTCCTCAGTTACTTTCACCCTGGTAATTACTTTCTTTTTACTCCTATTCCTTGTGCAATTTAAATGAACATGATAATCTTCTTTATTTCCTGTCCAAAATGTGCTGTGTAGTTAGTTATGTTTCACTCTACCAGGGGGCCTGGGTGGTTGGTAAGTGAGATCCATAGAACACCACTCACTAGTATCTAGCAGCTAATGCAAGGGCCAATACAATCTGCTTTCCAATGGTTGCTGTTGAATATGGCAAAGTTTGGTCATATATTTAGATGTGCAATAAGTGTCAAATATTTTGATTTTCTACTTCTGATTTAAAGTGAATTTTGAGTATTTGTGAAAATTGGTAGATCTACAAAAATGTAAACAAAAGCCCACTATGGCCACAATCCAGATAATGCAGTCTTTCTGTGTTCCTCACCACTGTTCTTGAGGGACCAACTCCAGGGGCAGAAGGGTGACTCAGTAGAACTACCAATCATGTTTTTCTAGGGAATTTTGGGAAATGATCTTGGGTTTTGTTGTTTTATTTTTTCATTTTAATTGAAGTTTCATATGAATTTTTTTAAAGAAAATCTGAAAACTTCCCCCTGCCCCACAAGTTTTTGAAAACCAATGATGGTTTTACAAAATTATTAAAAATGAAACATTTCCATGAAAATCTTTATCGTTGATGAACCACCATTTTTTGAGAAAACAGCTTTCTGATTAAAGTCTTTTGATCAGCTCCATAATTCAGTCTTATTCAGTCCCAGCTTCTTTCTGGAAGAGTCCAGAAAGTTGAGAGTCCAACAAGTAAGGATGAGTGATCTGCATCACATTATGAAATTGGAAATAGCAAACAGAGGCTGCTTTTGTTATGTCTCTGGTGTAGCTAGAACCAGAAGTAACTTGAAATATCTCCTGTCATATCTGGAGGCTTATCCATGCTAAATCTATCATCCTTTAGAGTTTTGATTATTACTAACAACAGTGATGACTGTTGTGATGACAACTGCCCATCACCAATAGGTACCAGATAAAAGCTACTATTAAACAGCCTTCTGAAGATAACAGCTTTTGGTCAGTACTAGCCTAGAACACATTTGACCCATTGTCCTAGAAGATGAAAGGATCCATATCTCACTACCTGATTTATCCAATCTCCTTTCATTAGCATGACTCCCCGAGACACCAAAATTTGTAAGCATGACTCATTTTTTTCCTCCTTTGTATACATTGATATAAATGAGAATTGAATCAGGATGCGCATGGTCCTTAGACAGATCTTTGCTCGATAAACAAAAAAGATCCAGCCAAGCTAGTGGGAGTTGTGCTAAACTTTTCACAGGAACAGCAAAGAGTTTTGCTTGTAAATAAAATTTGATTATTTAAATATAATGGACCAAATCTATTCGCATACTGACTGTGATTTCAATGGAGCTACACCAGAAATAAAACTTGCCCCAGGGTTTTTAGATTTCATTTACATTCTTCCAGAAAGAAGCTGCACAGATCTCACTATGAACTTTGTTTATGCTTCCTGCAGTAAAAGGTTTACCATCTGCAAAACTTGTGTGTCAGAATACAAGGAAAAGAACTCCTGGAGGGGGAAATTTAGAAAAAAAACAATCAACTGCCCTCACTGAAATTGGAATAAACATCTTCTGAAACCCATAGTATCATATATATAAAGTTCCAACTTGCTTGTTAAAATGTAGTTTTACTCATCTAAGATTACAGTTAATTATACAATCACTGAGCCAAGTTTAATTTTTTTTCAAGGCTTTTCACAACTCCACACACATTTTAAGAATTTGTCACAAACATTTTATCCAATTTAACCTCCTTTCCTGCTTATCTGTGAGCAGACATCAATGTCCTTGGAATTATCCATTTGAAAGTATTTGATTAATTATTTTTGAGATTCTTTTTTTTAATCCATGCACGGATTACCTACATTCCTGTGTGATGACGCACTATTTGCTATTCAAGCTTTGCTGGTAGTAGTGATTGGGCAGATAAAGTCACATGGTATTGTTTTTGTCCCCCGACTGTATAAATTCAAGTAAGGCTTGATTGCATGAATGCTTGTAGCAATAATGGGGCAGGAGAACAGTTAAAGCCAACCTATTTAAAAGATGGGGTGAATGTTTTCACATTTTCTTTGCTCTGTATGTCTAAAACAAAAAGCTTTCTTGTTGCATCTGGTACTGCGGCATCCCATCTGGATGGAGGGCATTGGACTACAATCCCCAAGTATATGGCTGGGACTGGTTCCATCCATAATTACTCTTCCTTTCTCCTGTGAGAATCAAACTGCATATATGTTTACAAAAGGAAACAATGAAGTGCAGTGTAATTTGCAAGTCCATGAATGGCTAACATGAAAGGTAACAGCAAGAAAATAAATATCAGTGAAATATGGTCTCATAGTCTTTTTAGTTTTAAACTCTGAATTATTTTCTTGCGCTTCTTGGTATTTCAAAACCTCTGTCAAATCTTTGCAGGTTTTAAATCATTTTATTCTGAGTATAAATCTAAAACTGACCTCCAGGGCTAATGATGATGGGAGTTATTTCTTTATATTGCTGTTTAATGGCCTTAACAACATCAGCACTTTGACAAGCTGGCTAAGGTGTATTGATTTTTCCAGTTCACATTGATAGTCTTTGCTCTTAAGTCTTAAGCTCTTGGTGCCAGCAGACAGACACACTATAGTTATTGCTAACAATGTGTTCAATGCCAGGAAATCTTAACTCTTGGATGTGAAAGGGTTAATGAAAAATTGTAACTTAGAGTGCAATTCTTTGTATGGTCAGAACAGATTGCTGCAAAAAGGTTAAAAAAACATACTGTGTCTGATTAGCGTTACTCCTATTTTACACTAGTGTAATTCCATTGATTTTTCCATCACACCAATTTAAAAATGGAGCCGTGAATCAGGCCCAATAATTGCAGGAACACCTCATTTACTAGCTGTAGTCTGTACAATTTTGAGTAGCTTTAAAAAATTTATTCTCTTGGATGGGAACCCTTTTTCCCCATTGTCATAAAACAACTAAACCAGCTTCCATTTCACAGCCCTCCTTCTTTTCCTGCTGTGTCCAATAGTTTGAATGCTGATAACTTTGTTTCATGCAGGATTAGTAATCACAAAAGGGACACCTGGCATTTACTTACCCCCCTCATGATGTTGTGCTAGAGCTGACTGACCTCAGGATGTCACATGAATTCAAAAATTAGCAAAACTAGTCAACTTTTGAAAACGTGTATTCATTATATCAAACAGCAGTGGCTAGAAGATGTCACTGATAGGTAAGAATAAAGGTATATATAAAATAAACTACAGTAATTAGGAATTTTGTCAACTCCGGCCACAAAGAAAAATCTTCACAACTCAGTACTGATCATGAGTTATAATTTGTGTCTCCAAAGGACAAATTCAAGAAGATCTTTGCTGAAAAAATTATTTAGGGCTTGACCATGCAGAGTGCTAAGCGCCCTGCTCCTGGTCCAGGAAAATATTTAACTTCATGCCCTGAAGTCATTACTCTAGTATTAACAGAAGTATTGGGAGCATGCTCCCAATACTTCTGTTAGTCTTAAAGGTGCCACAGGACCCTCTGTTGCTTTTTACAGATTCAGACTAACACGGCTACCCCTCTGATACTCTAGTATTAACACTCAAAAACATGCTTCAGTGTTTTGCTGGTTTGGAGCTGGGGTATTATGCACGCTGCAAGATCAATCCATGTTGAGGACTTCTTGAAACAGCCAATATATGATTCTGTGTTTTTCAGCTAGATTTTTTTTCCCTCTTCTCCAATGCTTAGTCCCATATCCAGCAAAATATATTTTTTTAAATCAAAACTTCCTTTGTCTTCACAAAAAGTGCTGCAAGAGAAACAATTGGCAGCCCTGATAGTTCCCTGCATCTTAACAGGAGGCAAGATTTATATTGCATATTCTTCAATCATTCTTTGAGTGGAGTTTCTATTGCTGCCTATGAAAATTCCAGGTGCATAAAAAGTAGCAAATATGAAATAGGGATCTAATATAGAAATTTGTAGTGCAGGCTGGCGAAAATAATTTTCCTATTTATCCAAACCCCTCCAATTGTTTAAAGAATATTTTTCTCCAGCCCCCGAGTGGTTTAAATAATTTAAAAATAAATACAAAAATGTATAAATAATTCAAAATAAATATGTAAATAATTCAAAAATAAACAAATGTGTTTGTAAATGAATATATGTAAATGAATACATTTTGGGAATGGGGACTAAAGTGATTGATGATTACCTGTTCTGTTCATTCTCTCTGAAGCACCTGGCATTGGGCACTGTCAGAAGACACGATACTGGGCTAGATAGACCATTGGTGTAACCCAGTATGTTCTTGTACTATGTACATTTTTTCTAGCTTATGGGAGTTCCGTACACTATTTTATATTCATTTTATCAAGTTTCAGCTACTATATATTTTAAACCATGAAGATTTTTAAAACTTCCTATGTTCTCTAAATCTACAGATGTCAAAAATGGTGAATGTTTCTTTAAAAAATAAATCCTGCCCTGGAGCAGTTTGGAAATGTTGGATGATAAATAAAATATGTGTTTGGCCCCTGTGATTCAGTTCTAAGACAGAAAATGCAGGAAAAATTACAGCTATGAAGCTGATCATTTATTTGTAAAAATGAAAATACCTCAAAAGACAACTGTAATACATTCAGTGTTCAAAATAAAATTTCCAATGAGATAGAGATTTTTAGATGAAGAGAAACCTCTCAGAAATTTTCTCAGTACAGGTCTATTCCGAAATATTAAATTCCTTAAAATCCTCTTTTCCACTGAATCTAAATTTGAAACATTTTATACCTCTGTCCTGTAAGTAACCCCAAGAATGCCAGAAAAATACAGTTGCACCCCATAAAGCAGCCTGTCCCAAACAGCATACATTATTCCTCTGCTATGTTTATGCACTGGCTTCCAGTGGGTTTCCAGGTGAAAATTAAAATGTTTGTTTTACTATAAAGACCAAAATTATTATAACTTGTCTACTTTAGGGATGATCTCTCTCCCTGGTTAGTTGAGGCACTCAGGGTACGTCTATACTTACCTCCGGGTCCGGCGGTAAGCAATCGATCTTCTGGGATCGATCCCGGAAGTGCTCGCCATCGATGCCGGTACTCCTGCTCGGTGAGAGGAGTACGCGGAGTTGACGGGGGGGCCTGCTTGCTGCATGTGGACCCGTGGTAAGTTCGAATTAAGATAGTTCGACTTCAGCTACTTGAATAACGTAGCTGAAGTTGCGTATCTTAGTTCGAAGTGGGGGGGGTTAGTATGGACCAGCCCTCAATCTAGCATCATCTGGTTTATATACAGGGTTGGGTTTGGTGGCATGGTGTTCTCACTGTAAGGATTCAGCTCTGAAATTTATTCCCCAACTTTGTCAGACAGAGTGTAAGGATATAAAAGAAGGTACTAACAGTGATTCCCCCAAGTGACAGTGACCCCCTCATAATTTGTCCCCCACACTTTAAAATCCAACAGTTTCACCAAGTACAAAAATCTCTTGGGTCTTCTGTTAAAACTTGTAAGCTACTGTCTGTAGAAACCATTGATTATATCTATCCTGTGAAAGATACTTTATTACTATGTAAAACTTACAAACAAGTTAATTGACTTTGTTCTTGAAGTAATTGATACAATGTAAACAAACACTATAAGCTGTTAAGTGACTTTCACTTCATTCAGCGGCTCCTAGGACAGACGCCCACCCTCTGTGATTAAAGGGTTGGAAGTCTCAAATGAATTAGCACACACCCCGAAAGTGGTGGAGACAGTAAATTAAAATATGGTTAAGATATGGAATGTATGTTGATGAATTCTTGATGTACATAAATGGTTAGGGAGGTGCCACCCTAGAAAGGGAGTATCCATCGTCCGAAGAATGTGTCAAGTAGAACCACCAGACAACCGCCTGAGGGTAAACTGGGATCCAACCCATCACCTGGAAGGATGAGAAACACAAACTTTGGACAGTGTGGAGCCACCAGGAATGTGCCACTTTGGGCAGGAATATGCCATCTGCTGATTGAGTCAGCAACAGCAGGATGAAACAGTTCCCATAAACTAACATAGGAATTAATTCCTATAAGAATGGACTCTAAAGACTGATGACTTTGAGTCTCTGGTTCTGCTGCCAACCTCCAGGAGCATCAGGTGCACCTGACACAGACTCGGCTCTATCCTCATGACCAAGATATCTGGCCAGTAACTTGGCATGAGCAACTTCTAGGCTGGTAACTATAACACCTATACAGAACTTGAATGAATGATTGTGTAAATGAACCTCTCTCTCTCTCTCTGTATATATATATATGTGTGTGTGTGTGTGTGTGTGTGTGTGTGTGTAGAAGAAATAAGTAGTCAAACAACATTTTTTACTTTTATCTTTTGCTTTATCAGTATATTTACAATAAATGTGGTATCTTTGCCTTATCCCTCTTAATAAGATCCTGCTGGTTTTTATTCTATTGGTATAACAAGACTTCAGGTTTCTTGACTTACAGAGCTGTCTATTTGTAATGCACTGGCCTGTGTGTGATTATGACTCAGACTAATAACATTTAGGGATAGGTCTCAGTGTGTTATTTTCTCATAATTAAAAGAGTTTTCCCTTAGTTCAAGTGGTACTGACTGTGCTATTGGTGAAGTGCCCTAGGTTCAGTCCCTGCTGATAACCATGGTGTCTGTATGTGCATCCATCCAAAGTCCCTTGTAGCATAAGGACTATTTATTTTCTCAAATATTTTTGATGAGATGAACTGATTGTGAGATGAGTGGATTATGAAGGTGAGATTTTATTTATCTGATGCATCGTGATCAATTATTGTACTACTAGAATTTTGTATGACTGTTTTTCTTTTTAAATTAAAAGAAAGTATAACCCAGACAGCTGAACTGGTTAAAAAAAATACATTCTGTTCTCACATTAATTTGTGTAAAAAAATGCTGTAGTTGAATCATTAATCCAAAGTTTCAAAGTGTTCAAGGCATGGTGGCTCCATGGAACTGAACTAGATTTTCTTTCCTTCTTCATACAAACAGCTTTGCACTGAGCTGAAGTAAACAAGTTACTTTCCCCTCTTCTTTCAAACTGCTGTATATTGTTCGATACTGGGAGATCTCACTTCATGTCCTTTATATACAGAATTTAGCTGAAAAGACTTTCAGGAGCTGCTGCACAAACATTTTGGATCTAAAATGACAACTGCTCTCGTAGCTCAAATTTTTGTACATTTCTACACGACTATGTTAGTTAAGTTGCAGAAATGAACTACAGAATTGTAAAGCAGGTAAATTTCTCTCTCATTTTCCAATGGTGTAGTGGTAAATCCCTATTGTAAAACCTGAACTGAAGTTAGCAAGCTCCGTAAGGATCCTACTATAGAAAGGACTTGGTGCTGAAAATATAACAACAACAATTCCTTTAACTTAAATCTAAAAGCACACATTAACATTTACTAGAGTTGGCTGTGAATTCCATTCCTTGCAAACATATTAGGTTGCAGTCATTTAAAGATCCACTGAATCTGTCATGGACACTTTGAAAAACAAATATTCTACTAAAAAACAATTTTACCTCTACCAAGTTCTTTTTTCAGGTGAACGAACTCCCTCCCTCCTCTTTTTTTTTTTTTTTTTTTTTTAAATATACAGGAACATTTTCCTGAAAGCAAAATCTTGTTCCTTACAGATTTATCTAGTGGCATATTCCTCACCTGAGGTCATATTCCTCTCCTTAAAGGATTAGAACTTCACATGAGGAATAAACAGTAGGAGCAGTTAAAAATAGCCTCCATATTAAAACCAGAGAGAAAAAAATATGATTATAGGTCATGCATTGTATGTAGAATGGTCTGTACATTGAATATTTCTCATAACAACCCAGTTGATATCACTCAGCTCTTCAACATTCATAATCTACAGTCTTTCAGTGTAAGTTTATAGAAGCTCTCAAACTTCTATAAAATTCCAACCATTCCGTAAGGGGGAATGACCTTTTTTTCTTCACTTGGTTATAAAAAGTTATTGTAAATGAATGCCTTTAATATGACATGACATGTACCCAGTTTTCTAGATTGTTTTGCATTTGAAAGCTGTGAGCCTTTTGTATGGAAAGAGTCATCCATCAGCTTCATGTCAGAACTGTTTACTGTGACATAAAAGGTTTTCTCTCCTCCACAACAATAGTCTGTGGGATCACAGATTCAGCCACTGGACTGCAAAAGAAGACAAAGCCTAATCACATCATTTCCCAGGGCCTCTACAACTTGTGTAGCAGCCTAGATTTGTAATAATTGAAGAGTCATTTATTATCAGTCAAAGGGCCCAGGTCTCTAGCTCCGAAGATATTGTCTCATTTTTGTCTGAGACACACATAAAAGAATGATAACGCATTATGTGGTGAGTAATCACAAGCATTCGGAAGATTAACTTCTCCCAAGGGCATTAGATATTCAGAATGAAGAGCCTTCCTGATAGCTACTATGTTCTGCTTTCAATAGTATAAGTCTCAGGAGTCATGGCCACTTCTGAACTTTAGGATGGAAATTGTGTGAGAGACTGAATGAGAGGTGCAAAATTACTGCATTTCATTGATAACTTAGGAAGCAATGTGCTTGTCAGCCCTAAACTTTAAATGTTTGCAGCCAGTAATTAATGCAGACAATTGTGCATATGAGTATTTGAAATTTGGCATCACTTACATATCTCATATTCACTATAGTAGTTGGATCTAATCTCTTTCAACTCAGGGATATTCAAGATAGTTCATCTACTGTGTATAAATAAAAGGGAATATCATTTGTTATAATATAGAAATACATAACATAAAGCACTTGTAGCTGATCCCATTATATAATATCCCTTATGAAAAAGTAAATTCTTAATGTAATATTTTTAATAAGTGTTGCCATGTAAACCAATTAGTTCGTATTAAAACTAGGGCTGTCAAGCGATTAAAAGAATGAATCACGATTAATCGTATGACAAAAATATTAATTGTGATTAATCTCACTGTTAAACAGTAATAGAATACCATTTATTTAAATATTTTGGCTGTTTTCTACATTTTCAAATATATTGATTTTAATTACAACACAGAATACAAAGTGTACAGTGCTCACTTTATAGTATTTTTATTAAAAATATTTGCACTGTAAAAAACAAAAGAAAAGTATATTTCAATTCACCTAATACAAGTACTGTAGTGCAATTTCTTTATAATGAAAGTTGAACTTACAAATGTAGAATTATGTACAAAAAATAACTGCATTCAAAAATAAAACAATGTAAAACTTTAGAACCTACACGTCCACTCAGACCTACTTCAGCCAATCACTCAGACAAACAAATCTGGTTACAATTTGCAGGAGATAATGCTGCCCATGTCTTGTTTACAATGTCACCTGAAAGTGAGAACAGGCATTCACATGGCACTGTTGTAGCTGGCATTGCAAGATATTCACATGCCAGATGCGCTAAAGATTAATATGTCCCTTCATGCTTCAACCACCATTCCAGAAGACATGCGTCCATGCTGATGATGGGTTCTACTCGATACCGATCCAAAGCAGAGTGGACTGACGCATGTTCATTTTCATCATCTGAGTCAAATGCCACCAGCAGAAGGTTGATTTTCTTTTATGGTGGTTCATGTTCTGTAGTTTCTGCATCGGAGTGTTGCTCTTTTAAGACATCTGAAAAAATGTTCCACACCCCATCCCGATCAGATTTTGGAAAGCACTTCATATTCTTAAACCTTGGGTCGAGTGCTGTATCTATCCTTAGAAATCTTACATTGGTACCTTCTTTGCATTTTGTCAAATCTGCTGTGAAAGTGTTCTTAAAACGAACATGTGCTGGGTCATCATCCGAGACTGCTATAACATGAAATATATGGCAGAATGTGGGTAAAATAGAACAGAAGACATACAGTTCTCCCCCAAGGAGTTCATTCACAAATTTAATTAACACATTCCTTTGGATCGTTATCAAGCAAAACTCATCATCAGTATGGAAGCATGTCCTCTGGCTGAAGCATGAAGGGACATATGAACCTTTAGCACATCTGGCATGTGAATATCTTGCAACACAGGCTACAACAGTGCCATGCAAACGCCTGTTCTCACTTTCAGGTGACGTAAATAAGAAGCAGTCAGTAGTATCTCCTGTAAATGTAAACAAACGTGTTGTCTTAGCAACTGGCTGAACAAGAAGTAGGACTGAGTGGACTGGTAGGCTCTAAAGTTTTACATTGTTTTGTTTTTGAGTGCAGTTATGTAACCAAAAATAATCTACATTTGTAAGTTACACTTTCACGATAGAGAGATTGCACTACAGCACTTGTATGAGGTGAAGTCTATGAACAACGCATTGAATTTTCTTTTTCTCAGCACTCTTGCTCTTGTCACATTCATAGAATATGTTAGGAGCAGAGAGAAAGCAATTCTTAAAGAGGAGCCCATCAGTGGATATGTGTCAATATTTATAGCTCCATTTTTTCTCATTTCTCCTTCCCTCTGTGTTGTCTCCCCTTCCTAATACACTATTTACAAATGTCAAGATTCCTAGTCATAGCCAAACTGGTTCTTTCAATCTAACACTTCACCTGTTTGCAGAAATCATGGTAGTTCATATAAAACAATTTTGGCCCTTTGTTTGACTCTTGTGAATATTGCTGGGCCCTCCACAATCAAACCATTTATTCATTTACTTTATTTGAACAATATGATGCAATGACGCATCAGGCGAAAGTAGTTGGTCTTGACAGAATGTGCCACAGATTGGCTCATGTATAGATTTTGTTCACTCTTGTGGATTGTTGAAGTTCACTTGTAAGAAACTAATTTCATAAATCACATACATATCCATCATCAGCTGGGGTCTGTGACTAGAATTTTGGTCCTTCAAGCTCCATTATCAAATTCTTCTTCCATTTGATCTTAAAAGAAAGCTCTTTCACAGGCTAATAATATTAAATCATTTAGCTTCTCTGCAGGCCACAAGAGGTCAATACCAATTATCCATTTGTACCCATAAAGCCAGTACAGCATATCATGACTAGTAGATGCTTTTGCTTTACAGACCATACTAAGACCAATAACAGGGTGTACAGCAGACTCAACAAAAACAACCAGCAATTAAATGACTTAAAATATACTATTTTAAAATGGCATTTTATTTCTGATCAGAAAAAGAGAAATAGGAAATAAAAAAGAATTCGGCAGTCTGGCTACTGTAAGTGATAACTGGAATGAGTCTAGCAAGATACTTGGGTGAGATTATTTATTTTTCTGCTATTAAGAAACATTTCGTTTTTATTCTCAAATAAACTTGCCTGGTCCTGTTTGGTGTTGCTCTTATTAAACCAGAATCCTAAAAAAATAAATAGGAGCCTTAAAAAAATCAGAGGTGTGTTTTGTATGCACTTAATAAATAAACATTATTTTACATTTTTAGTGTTTTTCGTCACAGTATATGGTCCATAGGGATTGCCTTACCCACCACTGAACTGCAGCCATCTCAGAGGTGAAACAAACAGCACTATGCAACAGTTTAGGATAGACTCCAGTATCCAATTGAAATGGCAGGGATCATTTTGCTAGGTAGAATATAATTAACTATATTGTAATTTGGGTCACAGCACTAGGATTAATACCCTCTACTGCAACAAATAATGCCTTTGGGATCTCCTAAATAGCCACATATATTTGTATCTTGTACTCTTTCATCATTGTTTACAAGTAAAACAATTGTATCAGAATGGTACTGCAGAAACATAGCATGCATTTAAAAATAAATTGTCACCTACAAGTAGACGCCTCCTCAAAATGTGATTTTGCAGATTTTGCAGAAAGCACATATTGTATTTTCTGAAAAGCCCCAACATTTGCCAATTTCTGCCCTTATACCTGTTGAGAGATAACTCACAGTCCCAGAGGGGAAATGCTGTTAATGCTATTAGGACTGGAGATTCATAACAGTAGATGCGCTCCAGCCTTTAATGCTGGAATTGCTGTCATACTAGTTCAAGCTATACAACAACTTTTGCTAGTCTCTAACACTAGTAGACCTGGGGATATCAGGCAAAGGGAACTGAGTGCTGATCAAAGCTACTAGACCATCTCTCTTACCTCACCAGCCCACATAGAGACAAGCAGAGAGGATGATACCTAGGAAGAGACAACAGAAAGTGCAGGTTGAAAAGACAGAGGGTTGCAAAGAAAAATCACTAGGCATGGTGGGTGGAGAGAGTCATTAGGATAATCACCCCTTTTCCACATAATATTAGTTAGGATGGGGGCAATCCCTATAAATGTTAAGGGCTAGAATGATTATCACATTTAGAGCAAAGAGTGCTCCAGGAGGAACAAAATCCCTGTCCCCAGCTACCTAGCAAACAAGAAAACCTTGCAAGTTGTACTATTCTTTGGGACAGGTCCATGACCCTATCACATTCCAGTCTCATGTCCTTTGGGGCAATTTGCAACAATGGGAGCCGTACCTGCATTTTCCTGAGGGCAGAGGCTACAATTGTCCTTGAAGCCCACTCTAGAGGGCTCCCTGCACTCTCTCCCAGTCTGTTCACGAGGGCCAGGAACAATCTTGCACAAATGCTTTTGGCCACACATTAATTGGATTCTCACATATAATTCAGTACACACAATTTTCTAATAGATGTGAGCTATTTGTAAATGTTGATCATCTACAGGAGTAAAGACATTGGGTTGAAAAAGGATGATTCTACTAAACTAATTCTCCAGTGAAATTAGTCAGTCATTTTGTGCATTTGATTTATCAGACCTGCTGGCATCAGAAATAAAATGAGAGGTTTAATTGAGAATCTGCTGTAACCTTTAATAAAAATAGGAAACTGCAGGGATTAATTGAAAGCAAAGGCTTGGTTTCACTTCAACCAGTCACTTCTCTGGCTCCTTTTTTTTTTTTTTTTTTTTTTTTTTTAAGTTATGTTTCCATGAGGTGCAAGCTGTTCTAAAGTACTCTGTCCTGCTTTCTTCATGTTCCTGCCAGCTCATTTAATAAACTAATCCTATTATAGATGCAGCACTCAATAGCAGCTCTGTACGTGCAGGAATCATCACTGGCCAGGCAGGAGAGGATAGACAAAAAAAAGATGCAGATATTCTCAATGGGGACTGACTTGCCCAGTGTGGATGGCCTGCACAAGTCCCTATGATCCATTTAAGCCCGTACAGTGAAGATGAAGCAGTGCACAAGGCCTTGTGCAAGCTCTCTCCATTGGGAAGAATTTCACCCTACCTGCACTGTTAAGAACAGACTAGGAGTCTAATAAAAAAAATTGAAAATGGTCCCTGCATAATACCACTGCAGTTGTGCTCAGTGGAGGTGCTTGAGCTAACAGCCCCCTGGTTGAAATGGGAGGGGGCTGGTAATGGAGTATTCTCCAAGCCAGCTCGTTGATTCTGGAATTCACTTCTCCCCATTTCCTGGCCCAACACTGTCTGGCTTTTATTAATTTCATGTCACACCGCAACGCGTAGGCTAGGTCTACACTACCCGCCTGAATCGGCGGGTAGAAATCGATCTCTCGGGGATCAAATTATCATGTCAATCGATCCCCGAATTGATGCTCTTACTCCAACAGCAGAGATGGGAGTAAGCGCCATCGACGGGGAGCCGCGGAGGTCGATTTTGCCGCCGTCCTCACAGCAGGGTAAGTTGGCTCCAATAGGTCGAAAAAAAGCTATTCGCGTAGCTGAATTTGCGTATCTTAAATCGACCCCCTCCCCCCCTAAAGCAGGGTGGACAGGGTGTTGTTTAGCGGATCTTAGCGGATGCGCTCAGCTGTGGGAAGTTAGTGGTTTCTTTGGTGTTCTATATTTTTCAGATTTGGGGTTGAACTGACTGGGCAAAGGTCTACTTGCTTAGAAGTATATCCTTAGTTGTGAACATTATAATTGTGAAAATTCTTTGAATAGGTGCTCATTAAACCTGTTTGGAGAAATAAATAATGGAAAGCTAAGAAATGCTGATTTAATATACTAACTTGTAAATTATTTGAAACCCATTCCTTCTATTACTTCTGGAATATATTCTATTAGGGAAAAACACTAGAGATGGTGCAAATCTTGCCATTATGCTACAGATTTGGTTTCAGAACCCGCCCCTATCAAAGTTCAAGGGTGCTAGCATTTGAGGTTTGGACCCTTGTCTAAAAGAAATTAAGCAAATAAAGCCACTTTTGTCACATGATTATGATCAATTTCATTTCCAATCATTTATACAAATGGTTTATAAGCCAGTTGATAAATGTTTTTTTCAAACCAAACAAACTTATTTTGCTATTCTAATAAAATCAATTTTGCAGCACTTAGCTAAATTTTGGCCATAAAGCTTTCATTTTGGTCAGATTAGTCTTATTTTGAATGCTGGGAAAAGTATGGGACTTGTCTCCCAGTCCTTTTATATACATTCTGTATGCTAGTAGCTTGGTTACAAGACATCACTTCAAGTCTCTGGTTACTGTTGTTTTGTCCTGGTTCCTCTTGGTGACTATTACTGTTCCTCTTTTTCCAGTCAGGAGGGAAATATGTATTTTAGTGTATTTATATACGTACTTTACTATATCTTTATGACTCTCAATATATTTTCTTTGTTGATACTCTTAATATTGGATTTAATTATTTTATAGTATGGTTTATTGTGGCTATATACATTCATGATGGTCTATTTATTGGACCTGATTCTTATTTACATTACACCACCTGGCAGTGGCCTTAAAATAAATTACAAAGATTTAAAAAAAATCAATCACATCAATTTTTATTTGATTTCAGTATATCACAGCATCTAACACATTAACAATGATGATTTGGGTTATATAGCCTTGAAAACTCTTAGATCAATATTCTGACATCAGACTTTCAGTTTGGGACATTCCTAGAAGATACAAAAGAGGGATAATGTGAAAGAACAGGTGACATCATCTGAGTGACAATCACCCTCTCCTCTTTCAAAGCCCTCTCCAAGACTTAATTCTGCCATGATGCCAGCTAATAAATGGCAGGTTGAGATGCAGTTAGGTATAGACAATACATAGTTATTCTTATGGTATTCCTTTCCCTATCCTATTGTATCTTACTTAGATTTGTAAGCTCTGTCTTCTGTGTGTGGACAGTATCTAGCACATTGTAGACACTACCAGAATACAAATAATAAACAGGAATAAAAGAGGAAGCCTCATGCATTAACAAAGCTTCCAGCCAAGCTCTGATTGATTAGGACAAAATTGTCCTCTCATGTCATACAGGAAATCTTGATTCCTATATTTTACTTCCCGTGGTGCTCAGAAACTCAATTTAATGTCTGTTTTCTGTGTACCTCACTTTTGCATTTCTTAAGAAAGCTGCCTCTTCTCAGACCGGGTGGTCATTTGTTCTTAGAGTTGCTGCACCCTGTCACAGATGAAACACACTGTGCCCTCTCAGCAGAGCCAAACATTAACTTCAGTGGGCTTTGAATCGGGATCACTTTGTTCTTTCTTGTTGTTTTCCTTAACCTAAAAATAAGCTATTTTTGATGGAAAATGCGTGTTTTGCTCTTTATATGTGAAATCATGACAGAAACAATGACTGGTGATGTGCAATATACAAAACAGAGAGAACTGTTCGATATTCAGATACCAGATTGAGCCTGTAGTCTGGACTGCTGGGAAATATTTTTAATTTTAAAATTGATCAAATTTAACATGGATGTCATTGAGGGAAAACATGGAGCACCAAGATTTCATTTTATAGCCATACTTCATAATAGAATTAGATTTAACCAGAAGCTGAAAGAGGACTTTGGAGGGGTTTTTTTGGGGGGAAGGGGCACTTGAAAAGTAAAAAGAGAAAATAAAATTGGAATGTTAGCTTCTTAAATTTCATTTGAAAGTATACAAAGTTGTGCTAATAAATCTCAGTTGCTTTGAAAAAAACACATGCTTGGTGTGGCACAGAAAAGGGCAGTAATAGGAGCCAATATTACCACATGGAATAGCAACAAGTTTTACTCTGTAACTTGCTTCATGTAATAGCCTTGCGTATCTCCATGCAGGATTGGGTGTTTATTTTTACATTAAGATAGAGCCAAGAAAGCTCTAACAGTTAACAGAACACTTCAACATGAGTAATAGTTAGTGCACATTAAGTATGATATTTTACATGTGCTTTAACTCATGAAGTTTCCTGTTAATTCTCTCGTGGGAGGTGGGGTTTCTCCCTACCAGCAGGAGAAGCTGAGGGGACCCTGACAGCTGACTTGAGAATCCAGAGGATCCTCTGTGTAGAAGGTTCTTCTTCATTTAATGGAACTCTTTCCTTCCATACAAGGGGACTGATTCTCCAGACTGTTACTCCAGTTTTATACTCCAACGACTTCAGAAGAGTTATATCAACATAAATCTGATGTACTGTATTGAGGAACTAGAGCCAAGATATTTATATAATCAGAATTTTTAATATGAATGAAATCATAACTGTTATTTACATTCTTTTAAGTTTAATTAAATGTACTGTAATTCAATTTCTAGTCAATTTGCTTTCATTTTCCATGTCCTATACTTAATGTAAACCAAATTTTAAAAAGTAAATTACATTTTTAATCCCATACATAGTTAATAAACCATATATGGCTTTATGAAGCAAGTCATTTCCTAAAGACACTCCTGACTTAGAGCTAAGAAAAGTGACATTATACATTTTTCCAAATAATAAGAGATGTATTAATTCTGTGCTTAAATATGGATATTTGTGCAATAATATATTTCAGATAAATATATTTCAGTTCATTTGGTCGCATTTTCAGTAGACAGATGGAACTATGTGAGTTCTGTAAAAACTGATAGATGTTGATAATAGACAAAATATTATTTAAGGTTCTCCTTTGGAATGTTAACTGAAATAACAAATAGCCTTGTTTACTAGACTAGGAAACTTCAAGTGGGATATGATTCTGTATGAGGCAAAACACCCACTGATTGCAACAAGAGTTTTGCCTAAACAGGATGGGGTTAATCTTTCAGAATATTAGTATTTCTAACATAAAACTTAATAGTATCACTAAAACCAAAAGTCTGAAATCTTTAGACTAATCAGTGAAAAAAAAATTCTTTCTGCAATGTCAAGTCCATTTGAGCCTATGTTCTTGGTGGCAAAATATACAAAGCTATAAATGTCTTTTTAGGTTGGTCAAATGCTGCAGCAAAGCTGAAGCATCTGGTAAGCATAGAAACTGTTTATTGTGAGTTTACGCCAGTTAATAAGAGGGGCAAAAAGAAGAAAATATAATTTCTTTGCCTCATGAGGATTTTCAAAATACTGGGTTGCTCCTCTCACAGAATTTTCAATTACATTATTTCAGGATACTGTGGTTGCAAGCAAATAATTGTTGGGGGCAAGGTTTAAAATACACGTTTTGTGGGATTTTTAGAACAGGAAATTCTGTTTATTTGAGAGGAATAAAGATCCCTACTTTTTATATCTTTGGGTATTGACTGTCTTTTCAGATGGTATTAGATGAGGGTCTAGTCAGCCTCTCATTTAAAATCACCCCTTTCTTATATTTAGGTCTTGCCTTCTCTTATTGAGTGATATGGACCTGGTAGAGGGACAGAAAACTTAGGATGCAGCACAATGGTCCAAATTTTCAATGAAACTTCGACCTGGCCTCCATTTGCATGCATGGAGACATTTGTCTATTAGCAAAATAAATGATAAACACATTTTGAAACACAAAGCTTGATTATGCTCAACTTGCACTACTCTTTCACTGCTTTTCTGTGAATTCAAGGTGCTCTGCTTGCGTAAATTCTACCCATTGAACCTACAAGTGTTAGATAGCAAAAGGAGTTCATACACAGCTGCATGCACATAAACAGTGGCCACGTTTTTGGAAGTTTGGCTCAACCAGTTTCAGTAGCCCCAGCAGGGGTGAAAATAGCCAGACATAAGTTTAAGAATAAGTAGAGATCTAGTGGTCCAAAAAGAGGAAACTTATTATTGTTCATTAAAAATATACTAAGGAGAAACTTCTCTCTGTAGGCACAGGTAACAGCATATGTTCCAGGAATCTGGGAAACCTGGGGAGAACATTAAAGCCAAAGGTCCAGACGGAAATCCAGACACTAAAAACCCAAAGACAAGTATTAAGAGGTGTATGTGTTACAGTAAGGACAAGGGACAGCGGTAGAACGTAAAGTCTTTACCCAGAGCTGTGTTCTTTCAGGCTGCTTTTTTTTAAAGAGAAGAAAAAAAATCTTACTTGCTTTTAGGTGTCGCGTTAAAAAGATCCAATCACTGAGGTAACAAAAGCAACACCTGTTAGTAGGGAAAGAGCTATGTAAACTTTACAGGACTGTGACCTGAGAAAAGTCTACCCGCTACTTTTCAGATACCAGCACTTTCGAAGTTCAACTCAAAAAAGGATCCTTTCCCCACTATAAATAAGGATTGCCATGGTCAATTTTATTCACCAGCTCCTGCCAACAAATCATGCATGGATCTACCATCACCATAAAAGGGCACTTAAATACAGAAAGTTAGAAAAATAACATGGCCTTATTCCTCGATGTATAAAAGTGAAATTTCATTCAAGGACACTCATGAAATGTAAATTGACCTTGGAATGACCTTGTGGAAGGTGTTGATTTGAATGGTTATATTGGCCAGTGACTCGTCTGTAAATCTGGAGGCCCTTCACTGACATCTGAAATTGAGCTGTGTTAGATTTGATTGGAAACATAGATCACATGGTCTTGTTTCTGCTCTCGAACTGGATGAGAATAACTATTTGAATCAGATTTCTCCTGCAAATGCAAGTGCAAATGCTCATATTTATTATTTCAAACATTTGTGTCCCGCTAATATTTGCTTAAAATTCTCATTTCCGTGATCATTCCCGTTCTGTAAATTAGAGAGGTGCTAAAAAAGGCAAAGTGATTTAAATGATTTATTCCTTCAAGTATTTATGAAAATATTTTGTCTAGTTCTAAGGAAAACACAAACAAATCACATTTCCTGTGTACAGCTCCATTGATGGAGCCAAATTCTGTTTTCAGATGCACACATTTTCCTCATTGAAGTGCTCTGTGGCAGCGTGATTTTGAATTACATACTTCACAAATGAATGCATAAAAATGAAGGACATTAGATACATACAGTATGGTGTAAGTAAAAAATATTTCATAAGAACTTTTTATTAGAATGGAAGGAAAAAGTTGTAATTTGTTCATTTAATTATTTAAATAAAATATGCCTGAAATTTATGTAACCCAGATAATTTTCTAGCACAGTTACAATGAAGAGAAAATTGAATATAATGTTTGCAGAATGAAATATGTTCTTTATTTAAATGCCTGAATAAGTAGTTTTCCTAGTTATACTAGAAATATAAAACCAATGATATATCCGTTTCCCCATTACTGATACACTGAAATTCTTGAAATTCCAGAAACATTTTTCCTGGGGGTGATATTTCAAGAAGGACTTTCAACCCAAGACTTTGAAATGCAATTGCCTAAATTACATAAAGACGCAATTTAGTCACCCACTAAGATTTTACAAAGACAGTGAGAAAAGCAGTTTGAAATGGGATTTCGTTCAAAGGCAATTCAGTAAAGACAATGTCTGAAATTTTCAGCTATTGTAAATCAAAGAATATGATTTTTTCAAATGTATCTAATCCAACCAGTAAACTTAATATGGATTGAAAATCAGATGTTTGTCATGGTTTGAAATAATGGAGAGAAAGCAGACTTTCAGAATTACAGACACATACAGCATTACATAAAGGCTGCACAAATTCTTTGGATCACACCCCACAAGGGATGACTGGGATATACTTACCCCCACAGTACTGTTTCCAAGCCACTGTCAGAGACTAAAGCCCAGATCAGATAATGGGCTCTGCATGGGCAGATTTTGGCACCAAGTCAAGCATCATAGAAGTCAATAGAGCTCTGTGTGGGTGCACCCACATGGAGCTCAGAATCATTATATGCTCATCCGGAATACTGGATGGCACCCTGAGTTGTACCTAGCTTTAAAAATAGGTCTTGGGGCTAATTACAGATCAGTGAGTTTTGCTTCAGTACCAGCTAAATTAATTGAAAAAATAATTAAATATAAAGTTATAAAACACCTAGATGAGTATGCTGTGATAAAGATAAACCAGCATGGCCGCTGTAAAGGATAATCATGCCTCTCCTTTAATTACTATTCTTTGAAAATGTTAATATATAATGGATAAAGGACAACCAGTATTGTAATTCATTTGTGCTTTTTGAAAAGCCTTTGATGAGTCCATCACAAGAGACAATTAAGGAACTAAGAAGTCAGAAGGGGGCATGTAATGTTCTGCTGTGGATCAGAAACTGATTATGAGGAGAAAACAAAGGAATAAGTAACTGATTTTCAGCATGGAAGAAGCTTAGCAGTGGTTTCCCCCAAAGGAATTGTACTAGGACTGGTGGTATTTAATGCATGTATTTAACTTCTGGAAGAGGTGGTGAACAGTGAAGTGACAAAATTGGGGGATGACAGAAAATTGTTTGAGTTAGTCAGGTCTAAAAAGGATGCTGAGGAACTTCAGAAGAACCTAATAAAACTAGAAAATTAGGCCATCCAGTTCAAATGAAAGATAATGCATATTGGAAGCAACAATCAGAATTACTCGTGCATATTGATCGATTGTAAACTAAGTGTAACTATTCAGCAAAAAGATTTATGGCTGGCATCATTCTGGATTTAAAACATCAGTAATCAGGAGTGGTCAAGAACAGACAGGATGCAAGGCTGCATTAAGAAAGGAATAGAAAATAATAACAATTCCATTGAGTGGTATTAATCAATGGTATACCCTCATCTTGAATAGCATGTGGAACATTAGTCACCACACCTCAATCAAGATCCGCACAAATAAAAAAGTTCCAGAAAAGGGCAACAAAAGTGATGGGATGATTGGCAAGAGGAAAGATTTTAAAAGATTAGGACTATATGTTTTAGAAAGGAGAGAAATATGATGTATCACATTAATAATATGTAGAGAGTAGAGATACTAAATCAGGTGCTTATATTTACTCCTTCTCATAACACAGAAACAGAGGGAAACCCATTAAAATGAAAAGTTAACATTTAAAAATTGATAAATGTAAATGCTTCTTTCCAGAACTCATAACTGATCTGTAGAACTCACTACCACATTACAGTACATTACTGAGTTAAAGCGCTTACGGGGATGCCAAAAATGATTAGATTCCTTTTCAGGGGGGAAAGGGGAAAAAACATGCATGTTTAGTAGACAGGAAATGAGGTTTTTCTTTAAAAAAAAAAAGCTCAGTTTTCTTTCCAGTCTAGTCTAGAAATAATGGTAGTACTACTGCAGATGTTCTCTAAGTTTTAATGACATTCAGTTTTCATTGGATAGCAATAACACAAAGAACATTACTGTGCGTGTGTGTGTGTGTGTCTCTCTCTATTTCCACACACACCATAGGGGCCTAATTCTGGCCTGACTTACGCTCTGCATATCTTGGATAATTATCTAATTTGAATGTGTATCTCATGGTATGTCTGACATTCAGTGTTGGATGGTTTGAGCAATGTGGAATGCCCTGATTTATTTCCTGATGGGACAGATATTTTGGAAGCAGATTTTTTCCCGGAAATCTTAAGGGTTTATTGGAGGTTTTCTTGTTGAATAATATGTTGCTCCTGTTATTGTAAAATTATACATTTTTCCCTCTAAAAAGCCTGGCTTGGATTTAAGTTTACGACTGAAACAGACTCTGATCTATAACTGTATTGGAAGTTGATTTGATTACATTTCCCTTTTACCCTTCCTGCTGATGTTACACAACTGCTTTGATGGATTCAAAACATGACACCTTGGCACTGTTGTGCAATTTGGCCTAATCCTGAAGACCATGCTCAGCCCAGTTACCTGGGATATGTGATAGGAAGACAAAAAGCAGAAGACAATTCTTCTCCCAAACATGCAGTGTCACTCCCAGAAGCTCCAGCACCCCAACGCTTGAAGCAGCAATGCCATTTATACACTCCTAGTAACAATGGATCTCTGCCCAGGCCCCACTTCCACCTGCCCTCTAGAGCATTGAGTTCTGCACTATATGCTAGGTGTGCGTGGTTATGTGATGACCATGGCTGATACACGGGGCATAATTCAGCAACCTCCAGAGCAAAAAGTACAAGTTCCTACAGCTTGAGCTAAAGAAACCTGTAACACACACTCTCCAGTAATTTACATGCACATTTCATTTGGCTCTGAATCAGAACTTCTAGTTGCACTCTAAACATTTTTGTAAGCTGATGATACAGCCTTTTCACACTATTGTCTTGGCATCTGGAGCAGCCAAATTATCTCAAGAAATCTGCTGTCAGGTTTCTCTCTCTTTAGTACATCATAATGTGAGCTATGTGTGGGCCTCAGTAAAGGAAATGACTTTATATTGAAAGTGTATTTCTTAACTTAGTAAAGGACCAATTCACATTCTTCTGTTCTTTTTATGGATGTAATGTATTTTTTATTGTAAGGCTCCCCAAGATGTCCTTGGCATAATGTCCCAAATGGCTTAGGATTTTATTGTTTTATCCAACAGTATAACATGGCTCTTTTGTTTTAAGTCTGAATATCTGCATGATCATAAGTAGGCCTTTTGCATTGCAATGTGAGGTTCTGTTTGTGGGAAATTTCCACCTGCACCTCTGAGCAAAGTAGCAGACGCATTGACAGGTAAAAAATGGTGGATGAGGGTCAGTGCTCTTGCAGTTATTAAAACTCACTTTGTATACTGCAGCAATAGCTTTCAGATATTTATTTTGATTCAGCTACAAGCAAGATATATAAATGTTCTATATTTTTACACTTTGATATTTTTTCTCATTTTACTGCTGCCAGTTTTCTGCCTTCTCTCAAAGTGGAATTTTGATTAAGAATAAATCCTATGTCAGATGAGTAAGGAGTGAGTCGGTCCTTTCCAAATAACTTACTGTGACTTTTTAGAATAGTTCAGCTCAAGCAAATTTTCACAACTGAAATACATTTTCCTAATTCGGTTTCACACCACTCAGATATCCCCAGGAGATTCTCTTCAGAAATTGGATTAATTTGCCTAATGTAATTTAGTGTGTGCCACCTCTCAGTCTTTGGAAACCTGCCAAACAAGGAGCTTATATATTTTCAAAGGGGAATATTAAAACTAGGAAGGGGAAGGAGATGGCCATAGTAATAATAATAAGCACTGAAATATAGTTCTTCTCACCTTCAACAGACTTTACAAACATTAACTGATGGGTTCTCATGGCATCCATGATACAATATTAGCCCATTTTACAGACAGGAAAAGAGAGGTTACATGACAAAAAGAGAGTCAGTGGCAGAGCTGGGATCAGAGTTTACTGGCTCCCAATCCTAGCAAAAATATTTGCACTCCCAGAGATGCAAGGAGCATGCATTTGGGTTCTGAATTCAAAGTCAGTCTTCTCAGTCAGAGCAACTGGGGCTGGAAACATTGGTGCTTGCATGCTCAGCCCTGAGGAAAGGAGTGTCTTGGACCTATGTCTAGAGAGCTCCTGTGGTGGAGGGTGGGATGAATACTTACAGAAGATGGAGGACACTCTCAGCCCAAATCTGTTGAAAGGAAGATCACTGTAATAGGGGATCTATGAAAGAGGAAGGAAGAGTAAAGAGAATGGTGTCTTTGTGATCTTACAAGCCCTCTGGATAAATAAGTGTGCAGACGTCAGGCACCTACATTCATATGCCAAGTACAGGTAATTTTAAATACTTTATGAGCTCTATATGTCTTGGAGAAATATAGTAGTAGAAGAAGTGGTTCTGTGTAGTTTATTTGTTTGAGGTTGGGTTGGAAATGGAGGAAAAGTCCACATCAAGAAACGGCTCCAGGTAGAAAATTGTAGCGTTTACTGCTCTTTCCAGTTGTGGAGGGAGAAATTGTAGTTGGCTGATCATCTCTTTTTGTGTGAAGATAGGAGTATGCATCTCGTCCCACATTAGTGTGCAGTAGCATCAGCATGAGCAAAAGAAACAGCAGCTCTTTGGACATCAGCAGTGCAATATAAGGAATGGCAATAGGGCTAATATGTTAAGGCAGCACAACCATCCAGTTTGTGGGAAGCCAATCAAAGCTTGTATTACAGATGGTGAAAACTTCCTCTTCTTAGCAGAATGTGGCATAAACAGTATAATAAACCTTGAGTCCACTTGTTGACCATTCCTTTAGATATGGTAGTCGTATAAAAAGGACCACAAGTTCTTGAAAGATCCATTCCTTTACACATTCTTCTATAAATATAACTATAATAGACATATCAGTGTCAGGCCTTTGGCCTTGGTTATGACTCTCTGGCCTGGTCCCCACTAATCCCCCACTTCGGACTAAGGTACGCAAATTCAGCTACGTTAATAACGTAGCTGAATTCGAAGTACCTTAGTCCGAACTTACCGCGGGTCCAGACGTGGCAGGGAGGTTCCCCCGTCGATACCGCGTACTCCTCTCACCGAGCTGGAGTACCGGCGTCGACGGCGAGCACTTCCAGGCTCAATCCAGGATCGATTTATCGTGTCTAAACCAGACGCGATAAATCAATCCCAGAACATCGATTGCCTGCCGCCGGACCCTCCGGTAAGTGTAGACGTACCCTTTGGAACCAATCCACTGAAACCAATGGGACTTAAAGCTGCCTTAATTAGGGAGCTGAGGATCCCCACTCTCCCTACTGCAGGCTGGCATAAAGGTGGCATAGTCATAGGCACTGGAACTAAAGGTGCTGGGGGTGCTACCGAACCCATTGGCTTGAAGTGGTTTCCATAATATACAGCGTTTAACAGTTTGGTTCAATGGCTCTGAGCACCCCCACTGTAAACATTTTTCCATCACCCCTGGGTATAGAGGGCCTTTACAGCACACCCTTGCCCCCAGCTTTGATGCCAAAGGAGGCCTTCCAGAGGTATGTTAGAACCAGAGGGGTAATCCTGAGCCCTAGGGAAGCTTAAGTTAGAACAGCCTTGTGGTTACTCTGTGTGTATCCGGTGGCTGGCTCAATCTCCAGCTGCCCTCAAGATGCGGGAAGAAGTAGAGGTAACCTAGAGCCACCTTTGCCTCCTCCTTTACTTGACACATTTGAGCATCCAACCCATTAACATTAGTTTTAGTCTAAGGCAAAGCATTTGTGGAACAGAAACCATGTAGAACAAATCAATATACAATACAACTGACCCATTGGGGCTGATTCTGCACTCATAAATTCTGGGGCAAATTAGGTGAAGCTATTAGAGTTACACTAGTGTGGAACCAGTGTAACTAAGATCAAAATCAGGCTCATTTCATTTGAATAGTCAGAATAGGTATCTAAAAAATCATGAGAGCCAACAAAATTTTGTTAAGGGCAGACTAGTTCACATGGCAAAAGTCAAACACAACAGAGCAGAGAGGGTTATTTGTTAGGTAGCGCAAAAGACAGTTGTCCTTGGTTGTGCCCCCATCTCTGCCACTGATTTACTGTGTGACCCTGGACAAATCACTTACCTTCTTTATATCAGTTTCCCCCATTTGTAAAATAGTTACCTACCTCAGAGAGCATTGTGAATTATAATTAATGTTTGTACAGCAGTTTAAGATCCTTAGATAACAGACAGGTGAAATCCTGCCTCATTGAAGTTTATGGGAGTTTTGCCATTGACTTAAATGAGGCCAGGATTTTACCCACTCTATCTAATGTGTGTAAAATACTATGATCTTCCACCTAAAACCCATACATAAAGCCATAAGTGGTGTCATGTTTTTTGTAGTTATAATACTTGAAAAAGGGGGGCACCAAAAACTCTCCATACTTAGACCTTTTATTATCATGCCTAATAAACAATACAGGGTAAAATTGTCAACATTCAATATTTTATCATTTGTGTTGAAGTGTCTCATAAATAAGTAAACCTACAATCTGCCTCACATTTTAAACTATCTGTTAATTGTTGTTGATTTGCTAGACATGCATCTTTCAAAAGGATTTTTGCTTTAGGTGTTTCTTGCTTTACTAAAACCTCACAGATCTCTAAATGCACTCTTCAGAGAGTAACATGTTTTTCAATATTTTGAAATTTAACATTTTAGCTTAGTGTGCAATTCCATGAAAGTCGTTAATATTTAGATGCATGTATTTCTTGTATTTGCTGCTGAGCCTTTGTGCCACAAGGTCCCTCATAAGATTATATAGTAGCTCTCAATGTGTTTTTCCTATATATCTTGATTTTAAAAAGACAATGATTGATTTTCTGTACTTCTTGGTTAAGTAACAGGTTGATTGAAATCATTTTAAGAGCATTTGGGAGAGACAAGTCTAGCATGAATTTGGAACACAAGCTCTGAGAATTTCAAAAGCTTTTCTGGAGGTTTAGAAAGCTTAATTCCAGTGAATGCATTCATGAGCTCCCACTCTTCTATATAAATATGTATCTTTTCAATTGCTTTGAGGATTTTTTCATATCACCTGCCAAAATTGTTTAAGAAAAATATATTTCTGAGGAAGTAAATTTTGAAACAAACTCCAGCATTCACCTTAGGAACAAATACAATATTCCGTCTCCTATAAACTTTTCACCAAGTACTCTTTCAAGTAAATACTGTTAAGAAAACTTCCTCTACCTACCATCTTTAGAGATATCTTCAAAATGCACATACTATACACATAACAATTACCCATATTGCACAATTTGTGGTACAAGCTTTTGTTCTATTTCTATTTTATGACTTCCCTACAAATCAGTACAAGCTGCCACTGAATTTAGAAATCATTGTATCACATTAGACAACAGAAGACCCTGAAGCAGATTTAAGGAATCGGTAACTCCCTTACCCCTACTTGAACCATACATCATTTATTTTCTGTTCCTCTTCCCAAAAGTAGCATAGCTATCTGTTCTTCAGTCACTCTACTTCTGTACTGCTTGTGAACATGTAATAACAAGCTTTACAAACTGTGGAGTTATTGATATTGATAATTTAAGTCACTACTTCAAAATCAGTAAATAGCAATTTTAGGAAACAATTTCTGAGAACGACAGCCTTTGTGTTTTCCTGGCCTTTCTAATAATCCTTCCCACCATTAACCGAGATGAATGTAGATACAAAGTACTATATGGCTTAGTGGTCAGTATAAGACAGTCTGTTGAAGTATCTGTTGGTAAGAGTAGAAGAACAGAAGCTGGGGGAGGCTGTGTGTGTTTTTAATGGATGATTAAATCTAGGGAGGTTGATCTCCTTTCATGCTGTGGATGTTGAGTGCTGCAGTCACGCCTCTCACTGCCAGCCGGCACTAGGATGATAATCAGTCACTATGAAAACTCATTAGCTCCACAGCAATGAGTCCTCCACTGCTCAAGCTTGGTGCTGTTCTTAGTACCATGGCAATGATCTCTAACTGGATGTCCCAAACTCTTCCATCTCTGGTAGGACTAAATACCACCAGACTATCCACTTCAGATACTCTAGTAAGTAGCTCTGATGTGTTGTAAGCCATCTTCATGCTGAACTGATATTTTAAGGGACCACA
This sequence comes from Malaclemys terrapin pileata, assembly GCF_027887155.1. Lineage (NCBI taxonomy): Eukaryota > Metazoa > Chordata > Testudines > Emydidae > Malaclemys > Malaclemys terrapin. The sequence goes on from NC_071512.1 coordinate 71,901,229, forward strand.
AGGCTACGGGTTAAGTTGCCTCTTTGTAAATCTCTTTTAAAGCTATTAATCTTTATGCTGTAACTTACTGCATGCTTCTGTCTGGACACGTCAAACTGCACAGCATTTGTGTGGATGCTACAGACTTACTATACAAGGGAAACTTTTTGAAAAATAGCCTCATTAAGTATTTAAGAACAAATGGCTTCATTTTTTGAGTATGAAATGTTTAAAATATGCTAATGTTTCTTTAGCATAGATTTGTTTCCATATTTATTGTTCCAGAAAATGTATACTGTTGTATTAGAATAACTGAAAAGAAACCTACAGTCTATCTTACTCTAGCATTGCCACAGAGTTTCTTTTCTTAATTTGCAGAGCAGTCAAGCAAAGGAATGTCTTTTAACAAGAAACGAAAATAGGTACTTTTCAGTTTGGCCACAGGACTTTTATGCAGGCTGATTAGGAAATAATGGAGATGATGAATTATTAGTTAGATTAGTTAAAATCTTCCAGTACTTGTATCTGATGTTCAGATGTCAGTAAATTTTAACACAACATACCGCAGTCTCTGTTTATGTAGAACTAAAGAAAAAAAGTGTTATTAACTCTTTCTCTGAACTTCTATGTGTAATCTAAAAATTAGATTCATATTTCAATCGGACAGGTGAACTCAAGGACCTTTACAGTAGCATTTGTAGAAGAGCAAATGGAGTTGGAACAAAATGTATTCTACCAAATATTTGAGAAAGCCTATCTGTGTAATTTCAGTGTAAATGAAATCAGAGGAGAACAGCTTACTATTCTCAGGACTGAATTTCAGTTGTAGCTAAAAGTGATTAATTAACTGATTGATATTTAATTATCTGATTGTATGTGGATAGGAAAAAAATATTGCATACAAAGTTTTTAATATTGTTACTTTTTAATTCATTGTATTGTTATCCTAAAGAAATGAGTTTTTATTTTAGTACAACACCATGTTAAGGGGGAATGGGGAAATCCTGAATTTTTCTTAAAATATAACTAATTTTCACACTGAACTATATGGGGCATGTCTCTAAATCCTACTGACACCCACAAGTCAGATGGGTCCCTTAATCCAAATACACATTTGTGCTTGACTAGCTGGGACGGACACACACACACACATATATATATATAATTATATATATAATTTGCAGATAGATCCTGAACTAGTGTAAATTGACATATTCCTTGACTTCAAGTAAAGATCTGCTCATTTAAACCCACTGAGGCTCTGGATCATAGCATGTAGGCTTTGTTATTACGCTGCTTGCTCTCATTAAGATGGAGCAACCATACTTGTTTCATGCCTTAGTGAACTGTGAGGTAATAGAAGTGTCAGTGAAGCTGGCACACGGATAAAAGCCTTATATCCAAAGCAGAACAGCCTTGTAACATTCGTATGGTGGGAAATGATCATATTCTGTAGAGTATCATAGTCAAGAGAATTTCTTCTGCTTTATCCATCTTGTTATAGAGTCTTCTTATTTCTATGGCATGCAATTTCTAAAATGCAGCATTCTGAGATAAGGCCCTATATGCTGTGAATTGAGTACTAATCCTTGACACCTGGGCATATATTGCCAACATATCCTCAGAAATCCACCAACATACATTCATGAGCAATCTGCAGTTCAAATTGAATCTTGCTATGTATAAAACTTTCTAAATATGTTTCCCCAGGCCACACAAAATTTGAAAAATTGTACATTTTGTACCAGAGAGAAAGGAAAAAAACTCCTCATCTCCTTTATATTTAACTACTTCTTTTCACATAAGCTGAAAAAGGGGGAAAGATAGGACCAAATTTTCTGCCAGAATAACTGTTGAAGTCAGTGGAGTTATACCAGAAGAAAATTTGGCTGATAGTGTTTATACACAACTAGTCATAGGAATTATATGTATTGTTATGAAATGCATTTGCCCAGACAGTGATGACAATGAACACAACTATAATATTCTTATTGAAATATCTGGTAGTGTAAGAAAAAGAAACCTTTTGGAGCTGAGTACTGGAATTCTATAGCACAGCTGCCTTTATTCTAAGATAACATGAAATATTAGCTTTTGCAGGGGCTCCTTTCTCTTTCTATAAGATTGTTAAGAACTAACATGAATATTTTTGTTTCTCCTCTTTTGGAACTTGGTTATTTCTTTTCTTGTCCACTTACTAAGACCTGTCAGCAGTAAGCCTACATTTGGGGTTTGGATTCAGCAGCTTTCATAAGATTTTGATGCCTTCTAGCTCCTTCCCTGGGAAGCAGAGAAACTTCTGCTTGAGGGTGGGATTAAATGGGAAAGACCAAAAAAATAATAAAATAAAAGTGCAGGTGTGTGTAAAAATCACACTCACAGTCACACACATAGATAGATAGATAATCTCCATCCATACCCTCTCAGGACAGCAACTTCTTTCCTACTGAATGAAAACAGAATACAGTAAAGCAATGGAACCTAAATTTAGAGTAATATATCATCATTCATTTAAGCATAGATAATCAATCACAATGCACTTCTAGTATGTGCCTGAGGGTTTCTCATTGTGATAAGTTGTGACGATGCGGGGTTCGGGCGGGACCCAACTGAGAGCGCCAGTTCAGGACAAATTGCTAAAAATAGGGCAGTCACAGCCCAAGGCTGGGGTTTTTCCACCTCTAAGGCAAACCAAACCAGCCAGACTACGAGGACTTCGGTCTCACCCCACTGGCTAACCACAAGTCTCACAAGCAATTCCCTTAGACACTCCAGTTTCCCAGTATCACCACCAGTGCCACTAGTTATGGGGACGAATGGTTATGAAAACCAATACCTCAGGAAAAGAAAAAAGGTTCTCCTGATCCCATAGGACCAAGCCCCAGATTCAGGTCAATATACAAATCAGATCTTACCCACAAATCACGCTGTTGCCAATCCTTTAGAATCTAAAATCTAAAGGTTTATTCATAAAAGGAAAAAGATATAGATGAGAGTTAGAATTGGTTAAATGGAATCAATTACATACAGTAATGACAAGTTCTTGGTTCAGGCTTGTAGCAGTGATAGAATGAACTGCAGGTTCAAATCAAATCTCTGGAACATCCCCAGCTGGGATGGGTCATCAGTCCTTTGTTCAGAGCTTCAGTTGTAGCAAAGTCCCTCCAGAGGTAAGAAGCAGGATTGAAGACAAAATGGAGATGAGGCATCAGCCTTATATAGTCTTTTCCAGGTATAAGAACACCTCTTTGTTCTTACTGTAGAAAATTACAGCAAAATGGAGTCTGGAGTCACATGGGCCAGTTCCTGCATACTTTGCTGAGTCTCAAGGCATATTTGCCTTCTCTCAATGGGTCCATTGTATAGCTGATGGTCCTTAATGGGCCATCAAGCAGGCTAGGCAGAGCTAACACCAGCTTGTCTGGGATGTCACCCAGAAGCATAGCATAAATTTGCAATACAGACAGTATAGAGCCAATAGTCATAACTTCAACTACAAAACTAATACACACATATAGACAGCATAATCATAACCAGTAAACCATAACCTTGTCTTAGACACCCCATTTGACCCCTTTATACAAGATTTGGGTGCCACTACAGGACCTTGGTTGCAACAATGATCTATATGGTCCCAGATTATATCAATAATGTCACATAAGTATACATCACAAGCGTAGAACAGCTCATTTAAAAAAAATAGAATGGCAAATGATTTTATGATTGTACAAGTGTCTCTTCATCTAACACCACATTGTAAGAAAATTTGTGCTTGGGTAAACATGTTTTTTGTCAGGAAATGAGACTGAAATGTGTGGTTTCAACACAACATATAAAGGACTGTTTGGACAATACCACCTGGATTACATCCTTTTTACTATAGACTGGGCCTGATTCTGGTGTCTCATCCATTTTACAATGGTGAAACTTTATTAACATGAATGGAGTAACTCCTGAGTTATACCAGTATCAGCTCACAATAAAGCCCAAAGATTGCAGTGTATCTGTACATTAGGAGTAAGTATTCCTGTGCCTCAGAAGGGATAGGAGCTAACATTGGATTCTGCAGATATTCCTAAACTTTGACATAAACTTATGGTTTCAGTACTGTTATATGACATCAGTATCTGGGTATGAAGACTATGGAAAATCATAGAAGCCACCAACCTAAAATTAGCTAACATTGTAAGGGTTAACTGCTTTGACAAGCCTGAATTGTTCAAGCTTACAATATTACTTGCTATTCAAAACCAATTTAAATTGTCCCTGCAGCTGTAATTTTGTTTAGATTTTATTGTTCACCATCTCTGTTAAACTAGATTCCTTGTGCCCTAAAAAAATAAAGGTTAGAAGAACATCATAAAACTGACATGATTTAGCAATGAACCTTAGATAAGTCTTTCTAGCAAACCCTAAAGCAAGTTCAACTGTCCTCCATTTACAATCTCTTTAAATTACAGGCTTTTATTTTCCTAGCAAAACAGGGGAATATTACAGTTTTGATCTTTCAATTAACTCTACAGAAGGAGAGGTCACTGCTTTCTTCAGTGACCCCAGCAGAAATCCCTTGGAAGAAAAGAGGTGGTTCTCTTTTCTTGCATTAAGATGAAATGCAGAGAAGAATCACCAAGGGAATACTCTTTCACCTTTTATTCTAAACTCATTCTAGAGAGATATTGTATCTGCCCTATAGTGATGAACTATGCAATAGCTGACTTTACTTAGTCCAGTAAGCATCAATATTAATGCTTGCCAGTTTTAATAATTACTGTTTGCATTGATGTTAACTACGTTTTTATAATATAACTGGTGACTCACATACACTGTGCCAAAATGAAATTATTCTGGTGGCAGCCATTAGCATCTGAGCTTTGAAATCAAGTAGCCAATACTGTATTTGTTAGATATAAAAAGAAGAAAGCATAATTTTATCTTGACTAGTGATCTCTAAATCCAATACTCAAGAACATTACTTCTATTAACAGATTTAATTATATCATCTGAAATTCCTCCATCGTCAAGTTTTTTTATTTCCTTCCTTCATCTTGATTTCTGTAATTTCTATACATCTTATTAAATGCATGTCAACCAACTCTTTCAATCTATCATATAATATTTAGGGAAATAGGCAGATAGAGCTTTGGGATGTTGATCACCACTGCAAAAAAAAAAAAAAAAAAACATAAAAGACTAGAAGAATTTTTCAGTGTTACCATGACTGCTGAAAGCAGAATGTGCTAGGAATTTCCAGCATACATTACAGTGTTAATGACTAACTTTGTTCCCTCTCATCTAAACTAAACAGATTCTTTGCTGTACTTCCCCAAGGCTTCTCTATTGCTGTTGGTGTTTATAGCTATGTAACTGCAAGGCTGTCTTTGGTGTACTACACCTTTAAAAGTAAAGTGGGCCCCCTCTAACTTGTTTTTAGGCCTGAGAGTTGGTCAGCATGAATACTGTTACTGTGCTTTCTCATGGGGACTTTATATTTGTTCCTTTCTATCTTGTTGTTTCCCTTAATCTAAAGTAAAAGTCATCCAGTAAGAAAGGACAAAATTTTTGTTTGTTTGTGGAAACTATAACACCTATCCACAAGGAATGAAATCAATGCACTTTTGTTGAATCATAAGTACAAAACTGTTCTCATCCAGACTGAATATGATGACTGCAATTAAGCAGGGCTGTGAAACATTTCTAAATAACTATTAACAAGGAGTCAGGTATAATGGAAAACTTTGGAAAAATGCAAAATTACCAATCATCCATTAAGGGGATAATAAAAGATAACTAAAAGGAACATCATTGTGAACACATATGGTATGTAACTGAGCAAGCATATTTTCTTAGGTTTCATTCCTTTGTGTGTGTATCTATATAGAGATAGATATTTTGTTTTAAAGAATTTGAAAAACCCAAAAGTCATTCATGAATATCAGCTATTTCACTCTCTTTGCCTTTGCTTATTGTTTTATTACTATAGACTCAAATTAGCCCCAAAGAAGGATGGCAAGTGTATAGTTCAGCCCAAGACCCAGATGGCCGATGCATTTGTACTGTAGTTGCACCAGAACAAAATTTATGTTCCAGAGATGCCAAAAGTAGGCAACTTAGACAACTGCTAGAGAAGGTAAGTCTCCCAAATGTATTCCTTCTTTTTGTCTACTAAGACTTCCTTAGTAATCTGCTCCTTTCCCTCTTTAAAATAATAAATAATACAGCATTCAATGACTATCTATCAATGTTATTTCTCTATTTCCCCTTCCCAGTTTTCCACCACTAATCACACTTCATCTGGTTTCTTTACAACACAGCTCTGCTGATCCGTCATTGATCTAGCAGCTTAATGCTGCATTTTCTCTCTTGTTTCTTCCTCCCAGATTTATTCCTTTAAGAGAACTGAGTCCCATAGTTTATATGTCGGTATCAAAACAGACTGGCCATCATAAAAGTAGCTACAAATTCCAGTTCAAGCTAGCTAGAAGCACCAGAATTCAATTTGGTGCCCACATCACCATCATAGGAGGATTTTGAAGCTCATTCCCTTGAATCACACCAACAGCTTGTTCAGTGGTTTTTCTGCCAAACAACTAAAGAGTCTTACACCTCAGATTTATTCACAGCTGCATGTAAATTTAATTTGTAAAAGCTGATTTCTATTGCATAAGAAAATGAGGAAAAACTGCAGCTATGACATCCCTGAGCCATTGTAACCAAGTTCTGTTTACTGTAGAACAAATGGTGATGCATAGCCTCTGAGACCACAAAGAGCATTAAAGGCAGATAGCAACACCAAATATTGAGCTAAAAACATATTTTCCAGCACAAATTGTTCAGTACTTTACTATCTCATAGACGTTTTTGCAGTATTAGCTCGCTTTAGTGCCAATATGGAGCCAGATCCTGCAGGCCTGACTCAGGCAAAACTCCCATGGACTTCAGTGGGAGCTTGGCTTGTGTATGTAACTCAGGGCCCATGCCATATCATGTGACCAAATTCTGTAAAATTATAGCATGATCTTGTGTTCAGGATGGGCTTAGAAGTTGACATGAAAGTTATAGACAGAACCTTATGCCATCATTTCTTAATCCACTTCAGCCCCCCATGCTGCTTAATAGTCACCAATAAGCCATTGTCTGGCCATGTCAGAAGAAGGATAGAAGGCAATGGACGTGGTTTAATTAGATCATAATTGTATTCATTTAAAATATCTTGGATTAGCCAGCAATAAATAGTGCAGTGCATGTCATCCTCATTTCCTTAATCATTTCTACATAAACCCCAACCTGCTGTCTCACTGCTGGGACTCAGCCACCCTCCACTCCGTTGAGATGAATTGGGACTATAAAAGGAGAGGGGTCAGTTCCTCTCTGTACCAGCTGTAGAGGTCCCAACCCCCCATCCTCAGCTTTCTTAAAGGGGGACTAGAAAAAAGAGGAGGGTCAGCATGCCACTGTACAGGATAGAGGACCTTCAAACCCTGCTTTCCTTAGCTCCCTTAAGAGATGCTTTTCTTCAAATCATTTTCTAATGGCCCTTAAAGAAGAATGGCCGAGGTGGAGTGGTTTTTTTTCACTTTCCATACAGCAGGTCTGGGACCAGTGGGGCAGAGCAGGTGGGGTTAGTATGTAAAACTCATGGCAGACGTCCAGGGCAAGTACTTGGTAGGGAGGAGATGTGGTTACAGGGCAGGTACTTGGTAGGGAGGAGATATGGTTAATGGATAAATTAGAAAATCTAATTTATCCATTAACCATATCTCCTCCCTACCAAGTACCTGCCCTGGACGTCTGCCATGAGTTTTACATACTAACCCCACCTGCTCTGCCCCACTGGTCCCAGACCTGCTGTATGGAAAGTGAAAAAAAACCACTCCAAATCGGCCATTCTGGCAGTGAGGGAAAAATTCCTTCCCAGCCTCCAAGGAAGAGGGTGCCTAGTGTAATACCCACAACAGGTCATGAGGAAACCCCATCCTTTTGCACTTTTCATGGGTGGCTGGATGGGTGCTGCCATTCCAACCCAGGAAAAGATGGCTTCTCCAGGGCTGCATGGGGTATAAATACCCTCCCACTCTTCTGATCAGTAGGAAGGGCAGTGACCTGCCCCAACCTTGCCCCAACTACTTGCTGCCCTTCCTGTTCATCATTGTACATTTCCCCCTCTTTCCTACTACCCACATTGTAGGGGAGCCCTTAAAGAAGAAATACCCCTTTTCTTCCAGACAGACAGACAAGACCCTCCCTTGCCACATTCCACCAGCCAGGGATCAGTGGAGAGCAGCAATGCTCCAACCACCTTTGTTTTCCCCAGCTAAGCACATGGTGTGACCCCTATGCCAGCTCTGATGGCTTATGTTACTCTGGGATTCTTCTAAATCTGAGGAAATCCCATTGAGCTAGATTAAGGTGGCTTTTCACTTACTTTGTGGTGCAGGAGCTGTAGCTGAGGCCTGGCCTGGGCCTCATTTCTTGGAAGATAGAATTTGAGAGGTAACCAGATCATTAGGCTAAAAAGCAGAATGTCTGGACCATCTAAGATAAGAGGGAGAACCATTTACTAGGAACAAGATTACAATGAACGAGATGTAGAGATGAATGTAGAGATGAGGTAAATAGGAGGTTGAGCGTGGACAATGCATGGACAGTGTCTGCTGCACAGGAATTGGTTCCTGCAAAGGAACCAAGCCAATCCAAAAAGCTCTGATGCTCTGTATAGTAAATGCAATGAGATGTGTAGTGTATATAAAGGAAGAGAGTTTCTGTGTAACTTTGGAGCTGTGATGTACCCTGCATCCGCACACACCCCTCCCCACGTTTGAGCTTGAACAGCTCAGCTTTAGAGATGCTGTATGACAAACAAAGATACCTGAGTGACAAAGTCTGGAGTCTAACTGAATTCTTGGGAAGCCAAGTGGAAGGAGGTCTCAGAGGGAATCCCAACAGGAGCTACACAAGCAGCTGGAACAAAAGATTAGGATCAAACCCAAGAAAAGTTTAGAGAACGTAGATCAAACCAGACTAACGCTATGTCTACACTCTGGACCTTACAGCAGCACAGCAGTACCGCTTCAGCGGTGCTGCTGTAAGGTCTCACATGTAGCCATTCTTTGCCAGCATGAGAGAGCTCTCCTGTAGGCATAATTAAACTACCCACAACAAGTGGTGTTAGCTATGTTGGCAGAAGAGCCTCTCCTGCCAACATAGCACTGTTCACTCCAGCATTTTTGTCAGTGAAACGTCAGTCAGGGATGTGTTTTTTTCACATCCTTGACTGACAAAAGTGGTAGTGTACTCTTAACATTTCTATATGGACTCACCTGTGTCTCAGGTCCCCAAACTGAAGTATGTTAATAATTAGACTCTTAAGTGTCATTTACACCAGTATAAATCACAAGTAACTCCACCGCTGGAGTCCATACGAGGCACCAATCTAAAACCAGTGTAAATGAGATCAAAATCTAGCTGGTTGTCATTAAGCAGTGTTCATATTAACAACATATAGCTGCAAGCACACTCCACAGCTGGGTTGTCTCATGCCTCAAAGTTTCACAGCATTCACTGGCTATAGTTTCAGAACAGACATAAAAAATTAAAGCTCCCTCTCAAAAGAAAGGCCAAGGCCTGGAGTCTCTCTTTCTTAGAGGAGGTCCTTTCAGGTCAAGGTTAAGGCACAGAGATGAAGCAATGTAGACAGCATGTGCTGGCACGACCCATGCTATACTTATGATGTTGATAAACAGAGGACTTCATTCTCCAGAGCTTTTACTCTGGCATGTTTCCCAACCATTAAAATACTCATAAATAAGGTTTTTATTCTTTTTTTTTTTTTTTAAGTCCACAGCACGAACCCTCTCACAACTAGCCCTTTGATAATTTGGGGTCTTCTATGTGGAGGCTTAAGCTCTACAACTTATTTTCTTTCACTGAGATGATGGCAAATGTGGGTAGACAGCATCATTTTACTACATCAATAAAGCCACACATTGCTGTTTATTACACTTTCTGAGGGAAAGTGGCATCTGGCAAAGTGAAACATTTCAAGTTTTATCATAGCTCTGAAAGGATTTATTTTGTTGGCTTCAGTAATTAGAAGGAGCATAAAAGATGACAAAAATGTGGATTTATTCCATTAACAGTACTTTCTAGCAAAAATGTGTATGGCTGATTATTGCTAGTTAATCTACACTGCTATCAACACTATTTTAAAGGTATTTTTAACTAGGTGGTAGGTTAAGTAAAATCAAACTATATCAGATCCACAATATGTTACAGGATCCTAATAACCAGATGCAGTATGATACAGTCGTCATCACAACGGGGTGCCAATTGAAACTATGGATAACAGCTCAAAGATTATATATATTAGTGAATGGAAGGAATATCACCCTTTTCTCCCACCTCCATTAAACTGGATGCACAAAAGGGGTTTTGCCTGAGCAAGTTCTGAGTAAGATCTTTAAGATTGGGCCTAATGTTTTCTAGTGGTACTTCCCTCCTTCCCCCTCCCCCATTTAGTGTGCATGTGTTAAAGTGAATTTTGGCATAAAATTATTGCACATGCAAAACTTTGTGAAAAAGTTGAACAAAATGTTCTGCTTCAGCTTCATGTCTGTATCACCCACATATTTTGTCTGATTATTATAAAGTGAACACTTATGAAAGATACATAAAGTACATACAAATTAAAGTTGTCTTTGTCTTAAAGATGGAAATGGGCTATCTTTTGTTCTACATACGCTTAATCAGTTATTTGAAACTCATTTCTTTTCATCTTTCAGTGATTTTTTTTCTATTAATGATTTACAGTTGAATAGATTTATTTTATTTCTACTTATAAAACTATAAACAATCAAATATCTTACAGTCTGGCCACCTGTTATATTACTGAATTGTATAATAAAATCTCAAATGTAATGCATTGCTTTCCACCCTACTAAACACATACTAGCAATTAAAATAATGATTTCCACAGCAAACAACAAAAACTTCTCCCAACTCTCAACCCATCCCCTCCTTGGATAGCTGGAGGAAAAGTTGTGCCTTGCAGCATATCCTGAAGGATAACACATCTGGGATCTGGAAGTGATTTCCAAAGCTCATGATCATGAAGGATAGATACCCTGCCAACAGCCTCTCTTTTATACTAAGAAGGCTCAGCACGGTGATCTTTGCTGATCCCATCTTCAGCAATATGGCATTGAAAGAGGCAAGTAGGATAGTCCAAGTCATTTAGGGCTTAACAGCCTTTAACCTGATAGGTGAGCACTCTGGCCATGATCCAACAAAGCATTTGAGCATATGCCCAACTCTAAGCACGATTCCAATGGGACTTCTCACATACTTAAAACTGAGCCCATACTTAAGTGCTTTGCTGGATTGAAATCTATTGTAGAGGCATCTAGGAATGCCTCTACAATAGATAGAGAATCCATGGACCAGGACCCCATTGTACTAGGTGTAGTACAAACAATAGAACAAAAAAGACAGTTCCGGCTCCAAAGAAGTTACAGTCTAAAGAATGTACTAGTAGTAATAATGTTGGTGTCAATTTAATAAATCTTATTATCTGTATCAGAGTTAGGAAATATTTCTGAAGCATGCATAAATAACTTTGAGTAAAGATATTTATAGTTAAAGTAGTGCTAGTGCACAGTGTATAAAGAAAACAGTTCAAAGCTTTTTTAACACACACTAGCATTTTACAGGCTCAATCCTGCTTCCGTTGAAGTCAGCTGGTATTTTGCCATTAACTTCAATGGGAGCAGGATCAAGCCCTAAAATAGGGTATTTTGCTGACTCACCAAAAACAATGGTGTAGCCCTCCTTAAAATTTAAAAATCTAGTTTGAGTAAATGTCACTCTCAAGCCCAAGACCATGTTTTTCCAAAGCACTGACATTTAAACTACTGCATCACTAGAGTGTAAAATATTGGGTTCTGCAAAACTTGTATTCATATTTATCAAAAGCCCAAGTTGTACATATCTCTTAAAGGAGACCCACTGGCCCTGACCCTGGTCTCTCTTGCACTGATTTCACACTCATGTAACTCCACTGACTTCAGTAGAATTATTCCTGATTTTCATTTACGTAAAGGATCAGAATCATGCCCATTCTCTTTAATAGAGTAGTACAATGTTCAGGGCTAAATGATTGCTTCTAAGATCCACATGCTGTATACACAGCACTTGAAAAAAAATCAGCAAGTGCTGCATAATATAGTACAAACTCTATCTGGGTGGCAGCATGCATTTCATTTATCAAGTATAAGTTCAGATCCTTGATGAAGCTTAAACAGATTTAAATTCAAGATCAAAACTTTACCCCATTCTTCCTGCACACCCCCAAATCCTCAATAAATTGGTTTAAGTAGTGAAGTGGCATGGAGTTATAAGTTAACTCAAATCAATATCCGATTTTCCTGATTTATTGAATACTGTACTAATATTCTTTTGGGAATGTTGACTCCCAAACCTCCTTTATGATTCCTTGCCCTGGAACAGTTCTTCCCCTTGCTGAATTGTCAAAATACTTAGTGCACAGTTTTCTTTTTAGGTATTATATGATGGGTAAAGACATTGGGCCAAATTCCTCTAATTTATAGTGGAACAATCCCATTGATTTCAGTGGGATTACACGTGTGACCAAGGCCAAAATGTGGCCCACTTTCTGTATTGTTCTACAGTTACGAATTCAAAGCTCCACTGAGGTAAAAAATGGCTAACAGTTCAAGCATTGACAGAGGCATGACATTTTATCACTTGACATTTAACTACACATACAAGAAAGAAAAACAGAGTGCAGCCAGTGTTCTTCTTTAACAGGTTCAGAATATGTCCCAATCTATTGAAGTTTTAAACCTACGGACTCAGAGGGATTTCCAGTATGTTTTAAAAATGGAAACACAAATGAAAGGGCTGAAGGCTAAGTTTCGGCAAATTGAAGATGATCGGAAGACATTAATGACAAAGCATTTTCAAGTAGGTTTTATTTTAATAATTTTGAAAGCTTGCTGCAAGCTAAGCACTAAAAAGCAATGCATGAACTGCTAAGATCTCGGCTTGAAAAGCTTATACAAAAGCAACGTTGAAAAGGAACCATAATATAACCTCTTTTATTATGATAATCACTTTTCCTATTCAGTTTAACTGCAATAAGGAGTGACCATTAATTATTAAGACGTTAGAGAAATGTCAGTATAAACAGAATCCTATTTTACTGTATCAATGTGCAGTTCATACTGAGAGATTTATATGCAGTCAAGCACTAGTGATAAATGAGGAAGCCAGGGAATTAATAGCAAATGACCAGAGGGTTTTGCACTTTTACAGTTGTCTGACATTTTGTAGAACTGAAGAGAAAAAAGTTTATAATGAGGGAAGTTATTGTAATTGGTACTTAATAGCAATAAGATCTAAAAGTTTCTGATTAGAGGTTGGGGGAGTTAGTTATTTTGGTTTTGGGGTGTATCCCCCTCCCCTCTAATCCACATGTGCTGTAAGAAAAAATGTCCATGTTAAATTTCCTAGTGATTTTTCACTGAACAAAAACTTTAGCCCTCCTATCTGCCATGAAGTCTAGTGCTAGAGGTTAGAAACTGCTATTGTCTATTCTTAGGAAGCCATCTGGACTATACTAAGGAGACAATGTTACAGACATATATCATAGTATTGCAAGTACTGGGCCCTAATGACGGAGAGTTTTGAGTGGGCAAGGAATGCAAGATAGGGTCCATTAAATATATTCCAAAGACTAAAAAATTATTAACATTATGTCCTTTGAGGTGCTCATGATAACTGAAACATAAAAGCTTAGGCTTACATTTTCAAAAGGAGTGGCACCTAACTGAGTGGGTTCTGATTTTTCAGAGGTACTGATCACTGAACAGTAATTGGTTTCAGTAATTAATTATACTAATAAGAGCTCATGTGGAGAGTATGGTTATTTATTATTCTCAGTTTAGCTGAAAGTCTGAGTATAATTCCGCTCAGCCAGTTTCAACTTCACGAAAGTTTTCACCTTTACCCCTTGTAATGTTATTATAAATATATAATGGCACATTGTGTTGTGCCATTATATATTTTGTATTCTTGCTACATTTTTTTCCAGAGGAACAAAATACCAGAATTTGAATGTCCAACTTGGCTGTCAAAGGCAGCAACCTGTTGTACTACTCCAACCTTTTAAATATTCAATATTTGTATTGACTGGACATTCAGCTTCAGTTTGACAGTTTTCCAGGAGGCTAAAACAGATTGCCAGCTAATTAAAGTAAAGAGTAATTGAAATGTCAAAATAATACCTTCTTTCAGAATTTTGATCAACTAAAATTTTGGTACAGTATGTCATTCATGAGTCACAAAAATTTGTCAGTTTGCCTGTCCTTGATACCCCCACATTGCTCCTATTAATACTAGTGGGAGTTATGTGGCGATTCAAAGGGGAAATAAACTCAAAAATGGTGCAATTTCCTTCTTTTATTGCAATGTGAATTCATTCTTGTAACAATAGATTTAAGAGGTGTAGGTAGTACCAATAAAATCAAAAGAATCGTTATAGTTACAGTGATCGCAAAATCGTCACTTCCTTTAGTGACGTGAGAAGATGCTCTAACTAAGAAGTTAATTTTAAAATGAAAAACCCACCATAGTACAGTCTTGTAATTCTACCCATTGAAATTTCTAAGGGCTTTATTCTGTTCTCACTGAGATCAGTGACAGTGCTCCTATTTACTTCAATGGGGGCAAAACTGGGCTCACGCATTAAAATCTTTAGGGCAGAGAAAGCTTTTAATATGTGTTTTAAATTGCTGTAAGTTTATGGTGCTGTATGCATTGTTTTTAATAATAATAAAATCATAAACTCTCCACTCACCTCTCTCCATCCCACTTTAATTCAAAAATGTCTGGACTTATACAGTAAATGGAAGTTCCCTCATGAGTAAAAGTTATAAATCAGAACAAGAGAAGGAACTCCTGCTACTCTAAATGGATTTATAGTAATAACATTTTGATATGTAATTTTAAAATGCAGTTTTCTAGCTATGTAAAATAGCTATGTATAAAATACACTGCCAACACCTAAGGAGTTTCTCTGGAGTTAATAATTCCCAGGTGAAAAAAAATTCATCAAGGTAGTGTTAAAATGGGGGGGGTGCATATTAATTTATAAGCAAATATTATTCAAATACTATAATTATTACAAAACATGCTTAAAAGGCAGGAAATTCAGAGGTAAATTTCCTTAAACAAATTTAACTCTGGCCTTGCGTCTGTGATCCATCTCCATCTCATGATCAGAGACAGGATCACCATTACAGCAACTTTAAAACTTTTCACATTGTTTGTTGCATCTTTTAATATGAATGAAAATGTAATAAATTGCATACACACACCCCTCAGGATATTTCAGTGCTTGTGATAAATCTGGCACCTCTGACCCCCAATGTCTCTGTTGCCTTTGATAGTGTCACCGATCCACTTTCTCTTGCTTGGCCTTCCATTGCACTCTTCCCTGATTTCCTTTCTACCATTAACAGAAGATGATGCTGAAGTAATCAGCCTTCTCTTCTATCTTGTGATGTTCCCTAGGGTTCCAACCTTGGTCTCCTCATTTTGCCCCTTTATGCTTTCCCCTGGGTGATCTCATCTGCTCCCAAGACCTCTGTTATCTCTGTGCTGGCAACTGTCAAACCTATATCTCCATCACTTTTTCTCCCTTCTGTCCAAGCTTGTATCTCGTTCTCTCTCTCTCTCATGGAAGTCCTGCTGTTTCCTTAAATTATCAATGGAATTATAACACATCTACATGAACATCATCTGAAAAGGATAAACCCACATGCCTTCCATAAAAGAAAAATCTTTAATCTGTTAGGATTCTTTCAGGGTAGCTACATGTTAGTGGCTGAACAAGAGCCAGTTGCCATAATGTATTAAGACTTATTTTAACAAACTCCCTGGCAAAAGATATTAAGTGTATTATAGTTATGGTATGAGAGATAAATAGCCATTATGGATTAGAAACGGCTAAGAGACAAACATTCAATAAATGGGGATAAATGTTCAATTTTCAACATGACAAACATTTAAGTATGGGAGGTCTGGGAAAGAGAAAGAATGATGCGGTTGCAAAATTTGCAGATGACATACAATTATTTAAGTTAGTTAAAGCTAGAGAAGAATTTGAGGAAGTTCAGAGGTATCTAACAAAACTAATTGATTGGGCAGTGAAAAATCACTAAAGACAAATGCACATTGGCCAATATAATTTGAATCTCTCATATCATTGTTGGAGTCTAAATTTAACTCTAACCACTTAGGAGAAAAAAGACCTAAACATTACTGTGGACAGCTCAATGAAAATGTCTGCTCAGAGTGCAGTGGCAGTCAAAAAAAGTAAATTAAATATTAATATTTATAAAAATTAAATAGAAAATCAGTGAAAATATGTCACTATTTCAGAACCATATCCTCACCTCGAACTGTGTTGTCAGTCCTGGTCACCTTTTCTCAAGAAAAATATAGTCAACAGGAGTTTTGTATCATGTGCAGGGAAAGACGCGTCTCAGATTTGTTTCCAATCTTTTAAAAATGAATTTTGTATTTTCAGTAGAAATTGAATATTCTCTTTTACATTTTATCCAACTCATACTGTTGAATTCACTAGACTTTCACAATACACTAGTAATGGATCTGAAACTAATATCAATAAGAATTTTAAAGTCATTTTATTAATCAGTTCAAAATATCGCATTAAAGAGTGTTAGGGGACTGAACTCCTTTAAGCTGCTCTAATGTCCAGGTGACTGCTTTTTGCAGGAGTTGAAGGAAAAGATGGATGAGCTGTTGCCATTGATCCCAGTTCTGGAACAGTACAAAACTGATGCCAAGTTAATCACCCAGTTCAAGGAGGAAATTAGGAATCTGTCAGCAGTTCTCACTGGGATTCAGGAAGAAATTGGTGCCTATGACTATGAGGAGCTACACCAGAGGGTGCTCAGTTTAGAAACCAGACTTCGAGACTGTATGAAAAAACTCAGTAAGTTAACCATTTCATGCTGGATTTTGTCCCTAGGTTATATATTTTAGAGCTTTGATGTAGAAACATAAGATCCTCTATTTTTCAGCTCTTTGACACACTGGGACAGATTCTGATCACTATTACACTAATGTGTATCAAGAGTGACTTCACTGAAGTCAACTGTTTCTCTAGATTTCCACCAGTATAATTTAAATTAGAATCTGACCCATTATTAATAGAAAGTTAAGATGCAGAATTATAAGGGATGGCAACTTGGAAATCCTAAGGACGGGGGTCTTAGGACTGAATTGCTCATGAACTTGTTAATGGGATACAAAGATTGTTTCCTCTCTCACACTAGTTGTAATATAACTCAGGCCAGGATTGCATCCAGGTGCATTTTAGTGGCCAATGTGATATATATTGGTGGTCTCTGTCCAGTGTCCAGTGGAGAGATATCCACATGACAAAAACCATCATCAAAATTTAAATCTTGGTTTGAAGTTTACAAATAGCCAGTTCAGAAAATGACCTCTCAGACTGTATTACTTTGGGCCTCTAGTAATAATAGGTTAGGTGTGATCCACTGAAATTAGAACTGTTCCTACCTACTTTAGCAGAAATAATGTATTGGTGAAAGCACAGCTTTGGGTTTGTTTCCAGCAATGCCATAACCTTCCTGTGTGACTCTCAGTTTTGGATGCCCAGTCATTGGCTTCAGTAGATGCTTAGAGAAATTAGAGACTAGTTGTCTAATATTGGGCACCCAAAATTAGAGGCCTTTTTGGAAAATGTCATCCCGAACAGGGGATAATTAATACTTCTCTACCTCAGAGGCACGTTCTGAGGACTTAAAGGCCCTAGCCTGCTCCAATTAAAGTAACTGACAAGACACTTTGAGATACTTGGCTGGAAGGTACTGTTTAGGAGCCAAGAATTATTATTTATTGAAAGTCTTTGCCTTCCACTTCTCTCAGTCTGACCCTTTTTATGAGAACTAAAAAATCACTATGAACAAAAATTAAACACTAAAAAAATAGAACTCAGGCTTATGATAGGTTTCTCAATGATCAAATCTTGGGTGTGTACTTTCATAGGTAGTGGGTGCATCTGAAATATGAAATATGAAAGAGGTGCTGCCTATTACAGAAGATGTACATTTTGAAGTAATGGACAAAGACCAAAAAAAAAGTAATCTAGACTGGGTTAACCTCCTAAATCATTTATTTTCAGCTCTTTTTACATGGGATTAGCATATCTGTGATGGGCAAAAATACATGAAAGATTTCCTCAGACAGAAATCTCTTATGAGTCAATTCTCCACTACAATACATACACATAATAGCATGTTATTACATTGACAGAACATATATATGTGCAGTCAAAGGGAAATAAATGTTTTACTATGCAGCAGCAAACAAGAAATTTTTCTCGATAGTTACTATTCTGAAGCAATATTAAGGAGAAAAAAATGGCATTACATATTTTTCAGTCATCTTGTTTTTATTTTGTGGTGAATATCTGTAATATAAATCAATGAATTGACTGCACAATGGGAGGTATTCTGAATCTCAGAATCATCCTTGTTATAGTTACCGTATATGCTCAATCATAAGCTGGTTTGTTTATAAACAGACACCACCACCCCCACCCCCTAAGATGGATAAGTAAAAATGGAAAATTTTTATGACCCGTTCATAAGCCGACCCTATAATTCAGGGGTCAGCAAACTTTGGCTCCCGGCCTGAGATGGTGTGTTTACCTCGAGCATCTGCAGGCCTGGAGGTAAACCTAAGTAAACAAAGTGTCCCGGCGCGCCAGCTGCTTACCCTGACGGGCCAGGACAGCAACTGGTGGGGAAATTTTTGCGGGGGGAGAAGCTGGGAGTCAGGGGAGTAACCTCTGTGACACCCCCCACATGACCCAACCTCTAGCCCGGGACCCCCACACTCTCCCCATCCCATCCCTTCCCACCTTATCTGGGGAGGGCCAGGGGAGGATGTCTCTGGCCTGGCTGGAGCTGCTCCAGCAGGCTGGGCAGCGCGGCTGCAGCATGCTCTGTGGGGGTGGGGCCGAGCGGCGTGGCTGCAGCCTGCCAGCCCCAGAGCTGCAGCTGCTTCGGAGGCTGGGGGGAGAGCAGCGTGGCCAGAAGCAGAGAGACTCTGGCCCCGCCTCTTCACTTCTGACTGTGCTGGCTGTGCTGTCTCTCCTTGCTCCCTCTGTTGTGGGGAGGTGCTGTGTCCCACCTCTCCCTCTCTATACCCATTCATAAGCCAACCCCCTTCTCTGGTGCTTCCCTTTTTTACTAAAAAAATTCGGCTTATGAACAAGTATATATGGTATGTAGTCTTTCCTACAGGTTCTTTCCACACCTTTTACTTCCCTTTTAATTATTTTCCTAGGTCAAATCCTTCTCTTAACTCTCTTCCCAGGAGTTCTTCCCTAACATACAATTCTTCCTTTCTTTCTTGGCCAATAAAAAAAGTCTCTGGGGCCTATTTTTTTTTTATATTGGTAATTTAAGGGGGAGAAGTTCTATAAAATAAAAGTAGCAAATACACCATCGCCACATTGAAATAAACATCATACCCTGCTCCTAGTATATGTATGCAAGTTGGATGAAACTTCACTACAGGATCAGAAACCCCCCTCATATCCATGCACACGTATTCTCTCTCTCTGTGTCTGTCTCTCAGAAATTCATCTCCAGATTGATTCTGAATCCAAACACTGCAACTCAGTTATCTCCCTATATAGATACAATTATATGATTTCCCCAAGGCTCCTTTTCTCTCTCTGCTCACTGCCAGGATCTCATCTCTTTCTCTGTTTTTAGAGTTCTTTCTCATTTCCCTCCCCACCTCCCTAGACTTGTCTCTGTACCCCTCTGCTTTCTATAGCCATGTAGCAATCACATATTCTCCTAGTCCACAGGCAACTACATGTTGAGCCTCAAGAGTAGGAGGATGCCAGACAATAACACTAGTAAGACTTTACCATTCTAAATTTTTCATATTAGGGCCTATGGTTTGCCTACATGCTTAAGGAGTTTAAAGCGGGTTTCTGGCTAACTACTGAAAGGACTTCAGCCTTCTTAAATCCTAATGCAGAATTGTCTTTGCTCTTATTCTCAGAGATCCAGGTGCTCAGTAATGGCTGAGAAAAGCATAGCACAGGTCAGGTGGCTTTTGTGCTCCCCTAATCCTGGACTGACTGTGTTCCTGGCAAGTCCCCACCTGCAAGTTAGAGCAGCCTGAAATCAGCTTAAAGTTAATCTTGCTGTATATAGCCCCAAGAGGCCAATACAGTATCTGGGGATCAGGGGGCATAAGGAAACTCCAGCTACCACCCCAGTTGTGCCTATTGCACTGAAGGGCTATGCCTGCTCTACACCACTGGAGGATCCCTCTGCACTGGGGTGACCCAACTGTGGCTGTCCATGCCATGTTTAGGACCAGAATCCTATGGCAGTGTAGGACAGAACAGCAACACTGCACCCAGGATCTGGGCTTGAATCATTACAGAGTTATTGTTGAGTCTTGCAATATAGCTATCTAACCAGCATGTGTAATGTCTTGTTTTCCCTCTTCTTTTCCCTAGCAGGTGTTTTCCAGTAATATAACTGTTATATTATGAATTATTTATACAGTTTTAGCCACTTAAAAGTAATCTTCCATCTGCATTGGCAACCCTTGCAACATTCATTAACATACAGTGAGCAGTCATTTTACTTTCACTGAAATTTAATGATTTCCAAAGCCATTGTGGTGAGTGAAACTTGTTCCTTCTCCTTATAATAGGAAAATGTCACTTTGCAGCAGTTGATAAATGTGGCCTATATTTTCAGAAGTGTGCATGCAGTTTAGCATATGCATGACTTGTGCGTGTAAATTTGGTTGTCTGCATATAAAAGGGTGTGTGTGCTTGCATGCACTGGTGTGTGCAAATCCTCAGCTGGCACTCATGCAAGTCAGATACACACAAGAAAATGTAGGCCTTATTGTACTGCATATAATGTGCTGTACATATGGACAATTTTTACTCTAGTAATACACTGCTTTCCTATGATTTATCATCTTCATTTAATCAGCTACTGTGCATTAATGCTATTTAGTAGTGACAGATTTTTAGAAATAATATGGTCAGTCTAGTAAATCAATATTCTCTCAGACAACAGTTACCTATGAAACATGAAAGAAGCTATTAGACTAGATATATGCTAGATTCATTTTTAGCTTTCTTATACAGCAAGGTCAAGGCAAAATTTGATATTGATATTTTTGCTTGGGGCCTGGAAAGTGTAATAGCATATTCAACAAAGAAATGCCATCATATTGATCGCAAAAGAGATGGTAGCATTAGCAAGGGATTCTTGTATTGATAATAGTGATTCTTTGTATGGCACCATTCCTGTAGATTCTAAGGAGCTTTACAAACACTAAGCTGTACAGCGTTCTGTGAGGGAGGTAAGAATTATTATCCCCATTTTATAGATGAGGAAACCATAACACAAAGAAGGTAAGTGACTACACCAAAGATTACACAAGGAGTCAGTGACAGAGCTCAAAATAGAACCCAGGAGTTTCAACTCCCAGTAGCAGGCGTTAGCCACTAGACCACCATATTTCCTGGTTTGCGGCTAAGTAGGATAATAGATACATAAACTCTAAGTAAAGGGTGAGCTCAGTCTCTAGCTCTTCATTTTACAATGTATTCCCATAACAAATTTTATCCTAAGGAAGGATGCAAAAGAAGTAAAGCATCTGAAAACTGCTCGTGTACACACTGAGGAGTGGACTCACTTCCCTCTTCCCTGTTTCTTACCCATAATAATTCAGGTCAGTGTTTAGTATCTAACTAAATGAAACAATCTGCATATAAAAGCCAGATTGACTGTATTTGAGACAGAAAAAGGAGAAAACCTCATAACTAGGTACTAGCACAGCTCAATAAGTAAATATTTATTAATTAACCAGGAAAACTTCCATTCTGTCCTTGTACTAAATTTATTCGGCTCATTTTCTTTCAGCGATGCATCTAAAAATTAACCTTACATTAAAAAAAAACTACTTATATGATCATTATAGTGGGGTTGTTTTGGTTTGTGGTATATGGTAAAACTTGTAATCTTCAGAGTAAACTCTAGTCATCACAGAGACTGTGGGGCTATATTAGCATTGATTACCCATTCTTATGTGTACCTCAAAATAGCCATATGCTCACTGGGTCTTCCCAGCCTCTCCCACAAGTTCTAGTGACTTATAGAGCTGGCAATGTCTCACCACGCCACAGAGAGTTCCGGAATGCATTCTGCTTTCCAGGATTCCCTAGCATGCAGGGATAGTGCATCTGCTTCTACACGCCTTCATGGGTAGTATATGCTCCTCATCCTGTACCCTGATCAGCTTCTTAAACCAGTGTAAATCATGAGCAGCTGTATTGAAGTCCATGGAGTAACACTAGTGCAAGAAGGGAATCAGGCCACAAACACTCATGAGATGGTGCACTGTACTTCTTATACAATCACATTTAGTGGACAAACATTAAAAGGTTTGGCTGTTCAGTTAGGATAACCATTGGGATTTTCAAATGCGCTCAGCATGGGCCTTGCTGCTTCCACTAAAATCAATTAAAGTTTTTCCAGTGGAAGCAGATTTAGACCAATACTCAGTGTTTTAGAAAAATCTCATCCTGAAAATCTGCGGTTATCTAAACCTATCTGGATATCTTTGTTCTGGAAAAAAGACCGCAAATCTATCAAACAGGCTCTCACAAGAATGTTCCAAAATTTTCTCTTCTTTGCTAGGCTGAAAGTACACAAGATCTTCCTTCCTCACTATCATCTGGTATTTCTGCTTCTGAGGTGTACTATAGTCAAAAGGTTATATGCCATGACAAGAGATATTTCTACATTGTCACACTTTTCTTCTGACAAAAAAAAAGGAGCTTTTGGCCCTGAAAAATAATCTGTGGGCTGTTTACATTTCTTAGCCACCACTACTGTTGTAGAAAATTCATGTGGCAGATTGTTTCTTTGCTTCACTGATCTTTCCCAGCTATATTTCTGAATTCACAACTATATCACAAATAGACACAGGCACTAAATAAATCTCTAATGCAAACAATCCTGTATTATGGTATTACTATTAGTCACTTAAAAGATAGTAACAAGGTGTTTCCAGCTAACACCAAGATTCAGTAAAACAATTAACATGAATGTCTAATATAATTGTACTTGCTAATGTCCGCCATTCATTTCAGAGTTGATGAAAGGACATAGCAGGGGATAATTCCATCATCTCCTCTTTTGCCACTCTGCTGCCAGCATGTCTGCCTTCCAGGTCTGTTTTTAGAGAATTCACTTTCTATCTTGTTTCCAAAGGAAACAAGAAACCGACTATCCGGAAAGCATCTAATGAGTTGAACCAAGAGCTTTTCTTTTTTAATTTATTTTCACTTCAAGGGAAGGAGAGCCATGACATTTTCCCCATTTTATGTTGTTTTTTTACCAGCTCTTTATTTCCTTTTTTAATCTGGTCACCTTCTAATTTAAAACGTGCATCCGATGAAGTGGGCATTCACTCACGAAAGCTTATGCTCCAATACATCTGTTAGTCTTAAAGGTGCCACAGGACTCTCTGTTGCTTTTTACAGATCCAGACTAACACGGCTACCCCTCTGATACTTAACTTAAAACAGGATCTGAAACCCCTGTTTTGGCTTCATGGGGTCCAATTAGATTTCTAATCAGAGAAGACCAGTGGGATCCACACACTGATCTACGCCATCTTGAGATGGGGAATTTAAGTCATCTCTGCAGCACCTTTCCCATGTTTTAGCACAGAGTGCTTGGCACTTTACAATGTACACAAATACAGATTGCCTCAAGGTCCAATCCTGCAAAATCTTTACAGCTCCCTTGTTACATGTATGCAAATGTGTTTGCAGGATCAGATTCCACAAAACAGACATGGAGAAAATGATGATATCTAGGTACAATATTTCCCAGAGAAGAGGGGCAGCTTACTTTTTCATTGTTTTACATTCTGTTAATCAGATTCTCTTTTCTTCTGATGTGCCATTGGTCGAAAAGGCATTGCACATGATTTAGTGTTTGTGTGATTCATGGAAGTGAAATGAGGAGGTGGGACCTATATTTCCTCAATTAGTTTCCTCCTCTGGTCTCACAATTTGTCTCTGCCCAATCAGTCAGCCAGAGCCTCACTCTGTTCCCATGGTCAGTACTTAGCAGGCCAGCTGATTTGTGGCACTCTCAGAGTAATTTCCAACCATGAAGGTTATACGCAGTGGCCCTAAGTAGTTCTAAATAGTTGAGATGTGCTTTGGGGCCTCTGTTGTCATTCTGAACAATTCCTTCTGAATTCAAATTACTCAGTGGTGTACATTGGATACTGATGTGCTTGAACAAAATTCTGACAGCCCTTTGCCTGCATCAGCCTTATGCAAAAATGGGAGTTTTATTTTCTCTTTTCCCCTGCCCACTATCACTCTGTACCACCACCTCCCACACACAAAGTAATCTTGTTGATAAAAGTGATCAGACTTTTCAAATGAAAACTGAGGGATGCATGCATATATGCAACTGTGGGGGAATCTGTTGAGATTTGAAAGGAGGGCAGGACTGAAGGCACATATCACCGCACTCCATGAGTGAAAGTCTCAGCTGGGAAGAGGTTGTGCTGAGAGAGCTTGTTCTAAGGGATGTAGGAGGATTGGGGACATTAGTCATTGGAGGTGGGCGTTGATTGCTCCTCCTGTCTCCCTCCAAATCACAGAGGGGAATAGTCCAGTCTACACTGTGCACTAGTATGAGAGCAGTTACGTTAGGAAGCCAACAGACCCACAATGCACCACTGGGGGCCATACCAGAAACTACGGAACTAGATCAAAAGTTAACTTTAAAGTGGAGATGGGCTGTGGTGGGTATAAGATGTGATAGCCTTAGTTAGTTCTAAATAGCACAAAATGATTCATCAAGCTCCCCATGCACAGAGAGATAAGCTTTGGGGCTTCTGTTACCAATAAAAAGGAAAGGGAAAGCCGGGAACAGCAACAGAGAGAGAGGAGAAAGTGGAGGCAACATGTTCTTTTTTGAGGGGCTGTCCCCATTTGATTTTATGAAACCAGAGTTTTGTCTCTTTTTAAATTCATCCCTCTTCTTCTTCTTTGATTAGCCCACCATGGGTTTTGAAAGATAATTGTCCAACCGTTATTTTGTAAATTCTAGAGCTAAATTTCAGGGATAATTTTTTATACTTCTGTATCTTCCTGAATTGAATTTTCCATTTTCTTCTAAAAATATCCTTTGTTTTAGGACTCTAAATTTTTCTAAAATGGAAAGTGTGTATTTTAATTCTAATTTTAACACAATACTTGAATGATACTAATTATGTATCCAGCAAATTCTTACATTATTCAGTTTGTATTTTTCCATTAGTTAAAAAAAGAGCAAGTAAATATAAATTAGCTGTGGTGATTAATTTCATTCTAATTTCTTTCAGTGCACTGTATGTTTTCCGCTAATTTGAGTCTCAAAACATAATTGTTTTAGTACTTTCCAAATGGTTTCTGACTTCTCCACATATATATTCTTCACAAATTGAGTTCATAGACTCATAGACTTTAAGGTCAGAAGGGACCATTATGATCATCTAGTCTGACCCCCTGCATGCTACAGGCCGCAAGACCCTTCCCTGGACTCTGCTGTTGAAGTCCCCAATCCTGTGTTTTAGTGACTTCAATCGGCTGAGACCCTCCTGCTAGTGATCCCTGCCCCATGCTGCGGAGGAAGGCGAAAAACCTCCAGAGGCTCAGCCAATCTACCCTGGAGGAAAATTCCTTCCCGACCCCAAATATGGCGATCAGTAATACCCCGAGCATATAGGCAAGAGTCTCTAGCCTGACCCTTGTTGGCCATTATGCTATTCACGTACCATTGCTTGGTTTTCCTTGGCTACTATGTTTTACCATTAAACCATTCCCTCCATAAACTTATCCAACTTAATCTTAAAACCAGACAGGTCCATCGCCCCCACCGTTTCCCTCGGAAGGCCGTTCCAATATTTCACCCCTCTGATGGTCAGAAACCTTCATCTAATTTCAAGCCTGAACTTCCCCCCGGCCAGTTTATATCCATTCGTTCTCGTGTCCACATTAGTACTAAGCTGGAATAATTCCTCTCCCTCCCTTGTATTAACCCCTCTGATATATTTGAAGATAGCAATCATATCCCCCCTCAGCCTTCGCTTTGTCAGACTAAACAACCCAAGCTCCTCTAATCTCTTTTCATACGACAGGTTTTCCATTCCTCTGATCATCTTAGTCGCCCTTCTCTGCACCCGTTCCAGTTTGAGTTCATCTTTTTTAAACATGGGAGACCAGAACTGCACACAGTACTCCAAATGAGGTCTCACCAGCGCCTTATACAATGGAAGCAGGACCTCCCTATCCCTACTAGATATACCTCGCCTAATACATCCCAAGACCGCATTGGCTTTTTTCACCGCCACGTCACATTGCCGACTCATAGTCATCCTGCGGTCCACAAGGACCCCTAGGTCCTTCTCCTCTTCCGTTACTTCTAACCAATGCGTCCCCATCTTGTAACTAAAATTGTTATTAGTCATCCCCAAGTGCATCACCTTACACTTTTCACTATTAAATTTCATCCTATTTCTGATACTCCAATTCACAAGCTCATTCAAGTCTCCCTGCAGAATATCCCTATCCTCCTCCGAGTTTGCAACTCCTCCCACCTTCGTATCATCCGCAAACTTTATCAGCCCACTCTTGCAATCGGTCCCGAGGTCAGTTATAAATAGATTAAATAAAATGGGTCCCAAAACCGAACCTTGAGGCACTCCACTAGTAACCTCCCTCCAACCCGACAATTCACCCTTTAATACGACCCGCTGCATTCTCCCCATTAACCAATTCCTTATCCACCTCTGGATTTTCATATCGATCCCCATGTTTTTCATTTTAACCAATAATTCCTCGTGGGGTACTGTATCAAACGCTTTACTGAAATCCAGGTATATTAGGTCCACCGCATTTCCCTTATCTAATAAGTCCGTTATTTTCTCAAAGAAGGAGATCAGATTCGTTTGGCACAATCTGCCCTTCGTAAAACCATGCTGTAATTTATCGCATTTGCCATTAACCTCAAGGTCCTCAACTAGTTTCTCTTTCAGAATCTTCTCCAGCACCTTGCACACTACTGATGTTAAACTAACAGGCCTATAGTTACCCGGGTCACTTTTTTTCCCTTTCTTGAAAATAGGAACCACATTGGCTATTCTCCAGTCTAATGGGACCACCCCTGAGTTTACAGATTCATTAAATATAATTGCTAATGGGCCTGCTATTTCCCGCGCCAATTCCTTCAATATTCTCGGATGAAGATCGTCCGGTCCACCCGACTTAGTCCCATTAAGGCGTTCTAGTTTTGTTTCTACCTCGGATGCGGTAATCCCCCATCCTGTATGCCCCTCTGTAACGGTGCTAGTATCCCTAATACCTTCATTGGCCTCATTAAACACCAATGCAAAATATTCATTGAGATATTGCACCATGCCTAGATTATCTTTAATCTCCTCTCCGGCTATAGTCTTCAGCGGTCCCACTTCTTCTTTCTTTGCTTTCTTCCTATTTATATGGCTGTAAAACCTCTTACTATTGCTTTTAATTCCCCTCACTAAGTCCAACTCTACACGGCCTTTGGCCTTTCTCACTCTGTCTCTACATTCTCTGACTTCACTAAGGTAAGTTTCCTTACTGATCTCTCCCCTCTTCCACTCTTTGTACGCTTTCTGTTTTTTCCTAATCGCCCCTTTCAGTCGGTCGCTCATCCAGCTCGGTCTAAATCTCTTGCTTAGTAATCTTTTTCCCTTTTTGGGGATACAGGCCTCTGACAGCTCATGCATCTTTAATTTAAAGTAATCCCAGGCTTCTTCTGCCTTTAGATCCCTTAATACGTTTGCCCAATCCACTTCCCTTACCAGTCCCCTTCATTTGTTAAAATTGGCCTTTTTAAAATTATAAACCCTAGTCTTTGACTTAATTCCGGTACTCCTTCCATTTAGTTTAAACCGAATTAGCTCATGATCACTGGAGCCCAAGTTGTCTCCCACTACCACTTCCTCAACAAGGTCCTCACTGCTTACCAGAATCAAATCTAAAATGGCCTCCCCCCTCGTCGGCTCAGCTACCACTTGATAAAGGAATTGATCAGCAAGCACATCTAGGAACATCTGAGCCCTATTATTGCTACTAGCGTTTGTTCCCCAATCTATATCCGGGAAGTTAAAGTCCCCCATAATTACAGTTTCTATTAGTATTTACTTCCCTTAATACATTAAATAGTTCCTTATCCATATCCTGGGTCGATCCCGGTGGTCTATAGCACACCCCAAGCACTATCCCCGGAGAGGCTCTAGTAGTCCTTTTACCCAGCTTGAGTATCGCCCAGACGGACTCCGTGTTATCTATTCCATCCACTATTATTTCTTTACAGCTTATTTCACTATTGACATACAATGCCACCCCCCCCCTTTACCTTTATCCCGATCTTTCCTGAACAGCGCATACCCCTCCATACCTGCGTTCCAGTCGTGACTGCCATTCCACCACGTTTCAGTTATTCCTACGATATCCGGTTTCAATTCTCGGACCAAGAGCTCCAATTCCTCCATTTTATTACCTAGGCTTCTCGCATTGGTGTACAAACACCCTAATGTATGTCGTTTAGCCTGTCTCCCATTAGTAGCACTGTGTGTTGCGGGCCTCTTTGTGTCCATCCCCCCTGTCCTTCCTATGTCCAATCTCATCTCCCCGGCTATGTCTACTCTTATTACACTCAGCTTTTCAATACTGGAAACTGGCGTGGAGATTAACTGTGCATCTCCCAACCATCTCCCCAAACTTCCTAGTTTAAAGCTCTTTTGATAAGATGAGCCAGCCTCCCTCCCAGAAGTCTATTTCCTTCCCTACTCAGGTGAAGCCCATCCCGCGAGAACAGGTGTCTGTCCCCGAAAGCCTCCCAGTGGCCATACATCCCAAAGCCCTCCTTATAGCACCACTCCCTTAGCCAACTATTTATGCTCACAATCCTATCAGCCCTTTGCTGCCCTTCCCTTGGAACAGGCAGAATCCCACTAAAGATAACCTGAGCCTCTATCTCCTTGAGAGTCCTCCCCAGCCTGGCATAATCTCCCTTGATTCTCTCTAACGAGAACCTAGCCGTGTCATTTGTGCCTACATGAAGGATTATCAAGGGGTTCTTACCTGCTCCTTTTAGGATCCTTTTCAACCGCAGGTCCACATCGCGTATCTTTGCGCCCGGTAGACAGCACACCCTTCTGTTCTCCGGGTCCGCCCTGGTCACAGGCCTGTCCAATCTCCTCAGTAAAGAGTCTCTAATTACATAAACCTGCCGTCGCCTGGCAACAGTGCGATCTAGTAATCTAGTCTCTGATCCCCCTAGTCCTGACCTGTGTCTGTTCCTATCTTCCCTTATGCTCCCCCTTATGCCTTCCTCTATCCTCTGGTGGCCCATAATTGGTGCTGTCTCCATCAACTCCTCCCCCCTCTCTCTCGGACTAGCCGCTCTTCTCTTCTTCCTCACCCTCCCGGCTTCAGTCACCACCTGCTGCCCCTCTACCTCGTTATCCAAACACTCAAACCTATTCCTGAGTTCTATTCCCCCCTCACTGGCCCTCCTTTTCCTTGGCCTGCTTCTCACAGTCACATGCTTCCACTTCCCTTGTTCTCCCCCTTCCATTCCCCTCTCGCTGTCATCTACTACTGTCTCCTTCTGCGCCCTAGAGCATTCCCCTTCAGCCCCGCCTTGCCTATCCTCCATCAGCTGCTCAAACCCCCGCCTAAACTCCACCAGGGTCTCTACCTGCATCTCCAGCCCCTTAATCTTTTCCTCCAGTAACACTATAAGGCGACACTTCATACACACATACCTTTGTTCCGGGTCTCCTGCCAGGACTATATACATACCACAGCTTCCACATGCAGCCATCTGCATTCTGTCTGCTGCTGATGCTTGGCTCATGGCTGCTGCAGTCTCTGCCCACAGCACCTGGGGAAACAGAGCACACACCACGCCCCACCCTCTGCCTCCCCCTTTACCTCCCCCTGCAAACTCCCTCTCAAACTCCCCTGTTAGCCGCCCTGTTCGCTGCCTCCAGTGCCGCTGCTCGCAGCTGTGCCACTGCCTGGCTGGGCGGCCGCTTTTATGAGTTTGCTGACATGCCATTTTAAATGAGGGTAAAACTTGGCCTGACTGGGATATATTAGTCAACTCCCCACAATGGAGATTTGCAAAGCATACCAGAATGGTAGCATTCAGGCTATGTGTGACACTGGTAGCAGTTTTGTAAAAAAAATCCCTGAAGAGATAGTTAATTAAATACTATAAGCAACTGGAGGGGAGGGGAGAGAACAGAATTTTAAAAAGTGGTGTCTCCTACATGTTTAATCCCAGTATGTCTTCACAAGATCCTGCAACTTGAGTTTGAGATACACAGATGCTTGCTTGTGTGGATCAACATTAACAGCTAACTAATAAATTAGCTCTCTTTTAAGAAGAGGGCCTTAACAGTAAAAACACAACCTGTGCTGTCCATGAAATCCTCAGTAAGTACTTAGATTATGTTAATTTTTGTTATACCCATTTCACTAGCCTGGGATTGAATTCCTTTTGGTGATAACTCAGATACTACCTGAGCAATAGCCACATTATAACTGGCTGAAATTAGGAACATACAATACAGTGCATTCTTTGTCTGTTACATAAATTACAAAATGAAATCATGATGTGACCTGCTCCTTTGAATGATATACCTTAGATTTTAAAGTGATATATTCTATTTGTCTCTTACCTTTTCTGGTTAGATTGGGTCATGTGCAATAGCAGTTATATCAGAATGAATTATATATATCTAAAATACTTTTTTTAAAAAAATCATGAAATGTTTCAATATTTACATTCAGCTGGAATATCATTTTTTCCCAAACTTGCAGGGTCACTTATTCATCTACACCATTCTATGATAGTAAGTCTTTTGGCCATATAAATTTAGAATAAATTCCCTGTGAGCTTTGTTGGTAATAGGCATGTTATTAATGTCCCCTAAAATATAGATTTTTGGATTATTAGGAAGGTCAGCACTCAAGATCAAATTGACTCTCATTATTTCCTCCCAGACAGTCTAACAAGGGACAGCATGGTGGATTAGATGTCCATTGATGTGGTGACAGTTCCAGAATAATTCTCATATTTACTTTCTTCATTTATGGTGTTTTTTGCTGATTACTTTGCTCGTAAACCTATGGTGGTTTTACACATTCGAGTCTATCTCTGTAACTGTTATCTATGGTATATTGGAGTTAATTATATTATAACTTGGATTATTATTCCAGATGCTGCTATGGAGTTGAGTGGATTGTGTGGGGAGAAATGAGAAAATAATGAACTGTGAATTGTCGCATAAACTAACAGCAGGGATGAATCAGGGATGTTGGGGCATATGGATGGGATTTTAGATCTGCCATTTTCAGTTCTCTAAAAATGAAATCCGCTCCACTTGCCTGAATCTTGAGTTGCACAAGGTATTGGGGAGACTGATAACAATGGGATTAACTCACATTAGTAGGCATTAATGCCAGTAACGTTTGCAGGATAGAGCTGTTAGTGCTTAGACAATCCACGACAGCAGGAGCTCAAACATAGCTTCTTTTGTAATCCTCACTGAGATGTAAATTGAATATAATTTTGAAGAAAGTCAATTCAAAATCTTTAAATTTATTCATATTTGGATTATGCAATACTGGAATCTGCATCAGAATTTTTTTATTTCCCTTTTCTCCTCTGACGTGTCAAGTTGTTAAGGAAGGGATAGATTTCTCAAATCCATTTGGAGGCAACACTAGCTTCTGGCTTTTCTGAGTCTGGTGGGGGAGATATTTTAATATATTTTATCTTATTTTGTTTGAACCGAAAAGATAATAAAGATTCTGAAACATTTTTATAACTTTTCTAAAAAATCCCTGTCTCCCTTTTCAATGGAAAAAATGTAAACTACCGATGTTCATACACTGAGGATGAAGAGCTATTGTCAACCGGCCTCCGTACATCCTGAAATCATTCTGTGGTTTATAGCAATTAGTCTTGTTCTCTAGACAACTCTTTGACATCAGTCAAAATATGGTCAGGTTATGTTTAAATTGTTTGCGGCTTTCATAAGAGTGCATTTGTTTTTCTAATTTCAGCATGTGGCAAATTGATGAAAATTACAGGCCCCATTACAGTCAAGACCTCTGGAACCCGATTTGGAGCCTGGATGACAGATCCTTTAGCATCAGAAAAGAATAACCGAGTATGTTGCGGCATTGAATATCTTTCTGTTCTTCTGATATTTTATTTGCATTTTTAATTTTTACAAGGGGATAATTTCCCTACATGAGATTTTACCACGTAACATTTATTTCTTGTATTCCCTGCATTTTCATATTCTATATTTTGAAGTACTTTAGGGAAAAAAAGGGTAAACCATCCTCCTTAATAAAATTATTCAACCATATTGCATATTTTCATTAGTTTTAAACTGCTTGTTTTGGGGAGGATGCATACTAGTCTGTATTCTGTAAACAAATACACATTATTTTCTTTCTTTTCATTATAGTTTCTTCAGTGGACATCTTCTAAGGACCCAATCCTGTAAACAGTTATTCATGAGTAACTTTACTCATGTGGGTAATCTCACTGATGTCAATGAGCTTCCTACATGCGTAAACTAACACATGCTTGCAGAGTTAGGCCCTCAATGGGGTTTATCCAGGTCTTTACCTAATAAGGCCAATACTAAAAAATCAATGCACTTGGGTATGCTTGATTTCAGTCAGAGCTAGTTGAAATAAGGTAAGTATGTGTCACAAAAATTATCAACAAAATTTCATTTTGGGGGGAGTTTTCCAAATTTTCAGCAAAAAGAAAATTTTTGTTTGTTTTTATTTTTTTTTTTTTTTATTTCTTTTACTTTCTCTTCCCTCCCCCCTTATCACGAGCAAAAGGGGGGAAAGGTGGGGAGTGAAATAAAGTAATAAATGTAGACGATAAAATGGGAGAGAAAGGTGATGGGGAACCAAAAAGTGGAAAAATCAGTAAGATACAAAAAAAAAAACAGAAAACACATTTTCATGGAAAATTCTCATTCCTGAAAATATGCCATTTTTCAACAAGTAAAGTTTCAACTGAAAAATTCCAACCAGTTCTAATTCTGGGTGTGACTCAAAGGTTCGAGTCACACTCAACTTTCCTTCCATCTTTGGGATTTTCACAAATCTGGGCACATCATTAACAATACTAATGACCCCTTGAGCCAGAGGGCCAAGCTATGAGAACACTCTCAAAGCAAACTTCTCTGACCCTGGCAGACATTGTTGTGAAAGCAGCCTCAGAGAGGCTAAGTAGGTTCTGATCCAAAATGCTAGTGTTACTAATGTCTTTGCAACAGAATAAATATAGGTTTCAGAATAAATATACAGACACATCCTTCACTTCTGTAGGTTTTATGAGCAAGTCTAGTAACTTATAATGCCACAGGATTTCTGGAACATATTTTAAAATGTACTCAGAATACAGCATGATCAGCCAAGGATTCTATTTCAGTAGTTCACAGCCTATTCTTTATTTTTCTTTCAGGTCTGGTACATGGACAGTTATACTAACAATAAAATTGTCCGTGAATACAAATCAATCACAGACTTTGTCAGTGGGGCTGAATCAAGAACATACAATCTTCCATTCAAATGGGCAGGAACCAATCATGTTGTCTACAATGGCTCCCTCTATTTCAACAAGTATCAGAGTAACATAATCATCAAATACAGCTTTGACACAGGACGGGTGCTTGCACAGCGTAGCCTGGAATATGCTGGCTTTCACAATGTGTACCCCTACACTTGGGGCGGCTTCTCAGATATTGACCTGATGGCAGATGAAATTGGGCTGTGGGCCGTATATGCTACTAATCAGAATGCAGGCAACATTGTTATCAGCCAGCTAAACCAGGATACGTTAGAAGTGATGAAGAGCTGGAGTACAGGCTATCCAAAGAGAAGTGCTGGGGAATCCTTCATGATCTGTGGAACTTTGTATGTTACCAACTCACATTTAACAGGAGCCAAGGTCTACTATTCTTATTCCACGAAAACCTCCACTTATGAGTATACAGACATTCCATTCCATAATCAGTACTTTCATATATCCATGCTTGACTACAATGCAAGAGATAGAGCTCTCTATGCCTGGAATAATGGACATCAGGTCCTGTTCAATGTCACCCTTTTCCACATTATTAAGACTGAAGATGACACATAAACTTGTCTCTCCCCCTCCTCCCCCCCCCCCCCCCGCACACTTCAAAAGTGTCATTTGTGATAAACTCTAAAACATCCTTCTGGATTTCTTTTTATTTAAGTTCTTTTTCATTAAAAAATGAAAGCATTTTCTACTGTGCAATGTGTTCCAAATATGGCTGAGCCTGTCAAAAATGACCTGTTGGAAATACAAGCATCCTAACTCTTGAAAAAACAAGGCCTGCCATGACCTTGTCATGAAAAGCACTAAAGAGAGTTTAAGTGGCTAAAGACAGTTTTAAAAAGATTATGATCTGCCTTATATTAGAGTCAGAGACTAATGGTGGCTTAAATGCATGAATGTCTTTTTTTACCTTATGTCTTTTTTTAATCTGTCTATTGCTCAAAATCAGGAAATATTTTGGTAGCAATCTGAAGCATAATGCACATAATTCTTATTTATTCCAAGAGAAAGATTTTAGGGATTTGATTTACTTTGAAAAAATGTATATGATTCATTTTGCCATCACACAATTTCTGATGCGGTGCTGTACAGTATGTTTTAAACTCACTTGCAGTTTATCGACAATATGTATTTCTACCATTGTAACCACCATTGTGCAATTGTATCTCTTCACTTCCGTGAAAGTAAACTAAGTACTATTTTTTATAAAATATATTGAAGTTTAATCACAGTTCTAAACATGGGTCAATTTAAAATTTTATCAAACACATGACAACAGGTTCCCGACTTTTGGCTGGTAGATGCACACACACACACACACACACACACACACACACACACACTTGGGGCATGCAAGCAAATCAGCACTATCAGCCTATATCCTCTTGTGCCAGTCTCTGTTGCCACCATCAATTGTCTTCCCCATTTTCTCTCTCCTGCCATTTTCTACCTTTTCTTCCTCCCAATCATTTTCTTTTTGATGTATTTTTTCACTCTCTAATTTTGGGTGTTATTTTCCTCTCATGTTTTGTAGATCTCCCTATCTGTAGCAGAAAGCTACATGCTGCTTTCTGTGACCTGTCTATGGGTTCCTCCTTTGGGGACAGGCTTTCAAGGCTTATGTGAATACTGCAGGATCAGAGGAGAGATACTTAGGACTGTATGTGGGCTGCTGCCTCAGCCTGCACTCCTATATGTGTGAGCTGCTCCTCTGGCTGGCTGTAATAGAGGCCACTGTAGAAGCAAGGATGGAAGGGAGGTGGCTTTCCTGGATCTGCCAACTTCATTACCTACAATAACAGGAGCACATTACCACTGAAGGAAGGCTTGTCTGGGCATATAGCAGTTCAAAAAAAGCAGCAGCAAAGTGGTCCAGCATGACATCTCGTATCCAGCATGATAGTTTCCCTGAGAATGCCAACTACAACATTAAGCATGAACTCTCCTGTTACTGAGAGGTACATACATTATTAGATGCTCTCCTGGTCTATTACTTTAAATGGGAAATATATTGCATGGCTAAAAAAACTGCAACAGATACTTTGCAAAAAATTTAGATATTGACTGAAATAGTATTGCTGCCTCTGGTCAAAAACTGATTCTCTTGAAAGCAAGTTTTTCATGAAATCTGTGATTTTTACTAATATTACCAGTTTCAAAATTGTGAAGGTGGGATGGGGGTTGTTTGTGGAGGATTTATTTACTTATTTTTGCAACTGACATGGTATAAAAGAAAAAAATGCTATATAACATGAAGAATGATACAGAATTATTTTACGTTACCATGATGCATATCACAGATTATGAAAGCCACAAGTCTGCAGTACAAAACTCAAAGGCTCTGTTCCCCCAAAATGTGTTTAGAATAAACACCTTTTTTCAAATCCTTTTAACCAGAAAATGGAAAATGGGGAGGGGGAGGGACTCACAAATCTTTTTTATGAACAATTTGTTCTTTTGTCAAAAAATTACAAAATTTGCTTTTTTACCAGATCTATTTTGAAGCTATTTCACTTGTTAATTCTACCTCCAACAAACCAATTGAGATCAGTTTTTTCCAAATGTGTTAACTTCTTAAAGTATATTTGGTCTCGAAGCGTGTCTGTTGTGCAATATGTAAGCACGCAAAGAATGAAATAATAGTGTGCCTTTTTTCTAACTAATTGGAAAAAAAAATAAAATGCTCATGGGGTGTAAAGAGTTGAGAAAAAAAACATGTTTGCCAATAGATGAAAGAGGAAGATTGCTGCCCAGCCACCATTTTTTCTCCCTCCTCCTGCTGGAAAAGCAATGGGAACTCTTCAATACCAGTTACTCTGAGTGTTGGGGTCACTGGATCCATGTAAATACAGACTGCATAGCCCCTGCCCTAACCCACCTCCATCACAATCTTCCACACCAGCCTGTGTGAGGCTGTCATGGAGATCATCTCCGGTACACATAAAGGGTGGGCTGTACAGATTGTCAAAAATGTATTTCATTTCTATGAAAATGTTTTTGGCTGAGTTTTTCAGGTTTTTTCCAAAAAACTAAAGCCAAAATATTTTTGGTTTCTGTTAAACGGAAAATTTAAACATTCTTGGTTCTCAGCTGTTGAAAACTGGAAAAACAAAAAACAAAACAGCTTTTGTTTCCCCACAAAACCTACCCAAATGTAAACACAAATGGAAATTTGCTCATAAAAATTGCTCTTCAGTCAAAAAAACCCTTTTGGTCAAAAAGTTTTCAAGCAGCTCTATTGTTCAGACTCCCCAGTCCAGCTAGTCCATGCACACTCAACCTGCACAGCAGCTAGGGCTTAAGTCATGTAGAGGGCCCTCTGAATCATGGGGGAATTTTACCCCAATTCTTGTGAAAAATTCTTGTTCTGCAGATTCTCTAATGGAAATTCTGTAAGTTCCATTAGGATTCTTTAACTGCTGTCCATTTGCTACACCTGGTCTTTATTGGTTTCTACTGGTCTCTGTTCATTTCCACTTAATGACTAGGAGTCCCAAGTACCAGAGAAATGGGCTACTGTTTCAAAACCTAATTGCCAAATGGAACCTGTAGGAACCACTAGAATCTCCACTGTGGTTGTTCATGAGGACATGTGGTTGTTCATTGCAAATATTTGATATTCCAAATTAAAAACTTAAACTTTATTCATGTTGACTGAACACACAGATTACCTGGTATCTTTTTGCTTCATGACTGCGTGACACAACTCTTAGAATCCAGATTTGGTACAAATTCTCACATTTACAAATGCAAAGTTCTCTTTCTGCAAATATTCACCAATGTTCACATGCAGTTGCTGTTCCCACAAACATTCCCTCAATCAACCTCATTTGCTAGAATGTCTGGGGAACACAAACACAAAAAAAGACATGAACACAATCAAAGCAAGTTGTAAAGCAATGTTTGTGAATCTTTTTTTCCAAACATTCACCTAGTCGTACTGATGTGAATGTGGATGGATATTTGTATTAAACTGTTACAGGTAAACCCAGCCTTTCTTTAGGAATTATAGCACCATGTTAGTGTCTGAGGTAAACTGCAAATTGCTCTAGGAGCAATACCTCTCACAAATGTCATATTTAAAAAACAAAAGTTAGTATAGTGAGAAGTGAAGCTTCTGTTCATCGAATTACCACAAAACACAATTAATTCTTGTGCCAATGACATGTGAGGAGCAGCTCTTTTGAGAACAATGGTTACTGCATGGTAAATCAAGGTAACATTGCCATATTTCTACATGAGAACAAAGTAACTTCATATGGTGTCAGAAACACAAATTTTCTTTGTAGTGTTGTTGTAGCCATGTTGTTCCCAGAATATTAGAGAGACAAAGTGGGTGAGGTAATAATATCTTTTATTGGACCCACTTCTGTTGGTGAACAAGACAGGCTTTCCAGCAACACAGAGCTCTTCTTCAAGTCAAGAAGGTGAAGAGGGGCTCTGTGTAAACATGAAAGCTTGTCTCTTTCACCAGCAGAAGTTGGTCCAATAAAAGATATTGCTTCCCCGACCTTGTCTCAGAAATACAAATAGATAACAGCAACAGCTATTAGTAACTATGAGCCAGATTTTGGTACCCTAACTCATTTTAAGTAGTACTTTGTTTCATGAGGGGCCCACTATAGTCAATGGGACCATTTGGGGAATAAGGCACTATTCACTGAGAGTAAAGGTGTCAGAGTCTGGTTCTAACTGGGAAATAACCATGCAAGAAAGATGCCGCTTCCTTCTGGTTGTACCATCAGTGCTCATTTTTATGTGAATCACTATTGATTGCCTGAATTTCTTTCTCATATTACTGTATCAAAAGGAATATTTTTTAAAAACTAAAGAACAGGGTCATTTAATACATCAGAATTGGAATTTAAATTGTTCTCCAAATTCAGCAGCACAAATGGAAAGTGTCCGTAATATGGCAGAAACCCTTAGCAGAAGTCCTAAATATTATCAAATAGAGTTTTATTCTCATAGTAAAGATCTAGATTTACTGACATATAGAGGTATTGGTACTGTAGAAAAAATCTCTACTGTTAAATGTGAACAAAATAATGTTAGAACATACTTTAATATCTTTGGGACTGATCATGGCCATTGATCCATGAGGGAAGAACATGCACTGATCACAACATTCCTGCACAGAAAGAGGTTTAATAATTCCTCTCAAAAGCCATGATTCTAGAGAGGAGCAAGGGACTAGGAACGCAAACCTGGTACTGCGATATCTCCAAACAGATAGCCCAGCCCCTCCACATAGACTGTGGGGTATGTGCAGGATGTGGGCGGTGGGATCCACAGCCTTTACACGGAATGGGCAAACCTTGCCCCCTGACAGAAAGATCAGGGACAAACCTCCACAGCAAAAACCTCCTGGAGATTAATCTTTCTGTTAACCTCCTCTGGCAAATTATTCCATTGGTAGGAGCATCACGTCCATTGTCATTCAAAAAAACTGTTCATCCAATCCTATCTATCACAGTATATTAAGCAGACGATGGGCAGAGAGACTATATGGGAGTCTATTTGGCACTGTAAGTACTATAAGCAGACGATGATAATCAATTAACAAAAACGTTGAGTGAGTCAGGATGAAACGATACTTCAATCACTGACTACTTATATCAGAGAATATTCATTTCCAGACAAGCTCAGAGGCACTAAATGTCACTCAGCTCAGTAGGCTGCATCCACAGCAAAATCAAGTTCATGGCATGATGTCTATTTCAAATAGACAACCACAGCTTGAATAAATCTGTTAGCTAATAATTTGTCATGATAATTGACTGCTCAGAAGGGGCTAGTACTAGTGCTCAGCAAACAGTTAATAAGAAATTATGTATCCATTGAACTTTATCTTTACACTATTCAAAAATTGTCTGTGAACAGACTGTGATTTGTACTAATTTGTTGATGAACATTTTAGGCAAAAAAAAATTACCTATGAGTTGCTGCTGAATTCTTTGCTGCAAGTATTGCTACGAGTCCATGGTATCTGCAATGTGATATTGAGAGTTTGGTAATCTAAATCACAGTATGCTTACCAGTGCTACCTTTGAAGCACCAGTTGTGGAACATAGAGTCTAATTCAAGGTCTCTGTGCCGATGTTCAAAACTTTCACTGGTTTGACTCTAATTACCTAAGAAATCCTCTCTCCCTTTATGTCCATGCCCTCCCATGACAACTACCTTCCACCAAACAATGAAACTCTAGATCAACAGAAGAGGAATAGTGTGTGCAGAAGACAGAACTTCCATGGATGCCCATAAGAAGTGACACTCCAAGAGGTGTGATAAATACCATTATAGTACAAATATTGATGTACATGACTTTTGTCAATACGAAGAACAGAGGGTCATGCATGTTATTTGTTTCCAAGCTGACAGTCTGGGAATTCCCACAGTCTTTCAGTGGATTCTCAAGTAGTAGGTTCACTAAGACTCTCATGCTGAGTTGGAGCTTTAACCCAGCTCCCTCTTTTCTTGCAAAAATATCTATCATTATTGGCATATCTGATGTCAAACGAGCTGAAAAAGCAAGGGCACATTCTCCTTGGTTATACATGCTCAGCTCCCATTGAAGTCAATGGGGGTTGCATGCTTGTGGATAAGGGCAGAGATTTAATTGTTAAGCCTTTCTCTAGTACCACTATGTGCAAGAAGCCTCTTTTTTAAAATAATAATTATGTTTATTGAGGGAATTGAAGGAGCTTAGCGTTTCCCCATGAGGTGCTCAGCATTTTATAGGAACAATGCTTTGTTTCTCTCTCTTAAGCAGAGAGAGAGAGCTAGTAAAGTTCATATTTTTCTTAAAATCAGAAATATCTGCTGGGCTAATAAGCAGCTTGCCAGCTGAGCATCAGCCACAGATGCTGTGGAGCATTGTCTATATTTATTGCTAAAGACGAGTCAATTAAAATAATTACATTGCAGGAACATTTAAGCAGCCCAAGTGAAACCAAACATGTTCAGGTTAAAAAGCATAGAGTTTGGAGTGCTGCACAGTATGAATGTAGAATATGATTAGATCAAATGAATTCTGCCCGCTGCCCCTGGTTTAGCTCTGTAGAAATTCAGGCTTCCCTGCATATCGTGCAACCGATATGCCACAGTCTCACAGAAAAGTAAAGGATACAAGTAAGAATGATGATTAAAAGGTCAAACCTGTATCTAAAATCACAATCCATTTTACTGGACTTTTCACATAAAATGGTGAATTCATATTGACATGGTACATTTTTCTTTTCTACAGTATGTACAGTCAGAGTCATGGGAGCTATAATACTCATTTCACTTTCAGCCTGAAGGGCACAGGAGTGTTCCTGTTGCTGTATACTGCAGGTTCTGTCTGGACCCGGAAAGGACATGCCTGACCTTTGGTCTTCTGCAGAGAGCACTGCCATCTGGCTGGCTGTATCTTCTTAAAAAAATGATCAAACATAATAGCCTCACAGTGGTTACCTTTCTTCTACATTAATGAAATATTTCTTATTAAAAAACAGTTCTCACTGTACAGTACTCACTTTATATTATTTTTATTACAAATATTTTCACTGTTAAAATGATAAACCAAAGAAATAGTATTTTTCAATTCACGTCATACAAGTACTGCAGTGCAATCTCTTTATCGTGAAAGCGCAACTTACAAATGTAGATTTTTTTTGTTACAAAACTGCACTCAAAAAACAAAACAATGTAAACCTTTAGAGCCTACAAGTCCACTCAGTCCTACTTCTTGTTCAGCCAATTGCTTAAACAAACAAGTTTGTTTACATTTACGGGAGATAATGCTGCCTGCTTCTTGTTTACAATGTCACCTGAAAATGAGAACAGATGTTCACCTGGCACTTTTGTAGCCTTCATTGCAAGATATTTAGGTGTCAGATATGCTAAACTTTTGTATGCCCCTTCATACTTCAGCCACCATTCCAAAGGACGTGCTTCAATGCTGATGACACTTGCTAAAAAAATATGTTAATTAAATTTGTGACTGAACTCCTTGGGAGAGAATTGTATGTCCCCTGCTCTGTGTTTTAGCCACATTCTGCCATATATTTCATGTTATAGCAGTCTTGGGTTATGACCCAACATGTTGTTCATTTTAAGACTGCTTTCACTGCAGATTTGACAAAACACAAAGAAGGTACCAATGTGAGATTTCTAAAGACAGCTACAGCACTCGACCTAAGGTTTAGGAATCTGAAGTGCCATCCAACATCTGATCGGGACGGTGTGTGGAGCATGCTTGCAGAAGTCTTAAAAGAGCAACACTCTGATGCAGAAACTACAGAAACTGAACCACCAAAAAAGAAAATCAGCCTTCTGCTGGTGGCATCCGACTCAAATGATGAAAATGAACATGCATTGGTCTGCACTGCTTCGGATCGTTATCGAGCAGAACTCATCATCAGCATGGATGCATGTCCTCTGGAATGGTGGTTGAAGCATGAAGGGACATATGAATCTTTAGCATATCTGGCACATAAATATCTTGCAACACCAGCTACAACAGTGCCATGCAAATGCATGTTCTCACTTTCAGGTGACATTGTAAACAAGAAGGAGGCAGCATTATCTCCTGCAAATGTAAACAAACTTGTTTGTCTGAGTGATTGACTGAACAAGAAATAGGACTGAGTGGACTATTTTTGAATGCAGTTATTTTTGGTACATAATTCTACATTTGTAAGTTCAACTTTCATGATAAAGAGATGGCACTTGTATTAAGCGAATTGAAAAATATTATTTCTTTTTTTTTTTTTACAGTGCAAATATTTATAATAAAAAATGAATATAAAGTGAGCACTGTACACCTTGTATTCTGTGTTGTAATTGAAATCAATATATTTTAAAATGTGGAAAACATCCAAAAATATTTATATTTATATATTTATATATTTATATATTTATATATTAAATATTCATATAAATAGTAATCTATTGTTTAATCATGCAATTAATTGAGATTAATTTTTTTAATCGCATGATAGCCCTAATTCATTCCTTTAGGATTTTAATAAAGGGGACTCTGCCCCAGAAGAGGCAGAACTCCATCATCTGACAGGATTATTATATATTATTAATTGTAATTATTAATTATATTATATAAAGCTAATTATTATATTCTGTAGCTATGCCATGAATGACTGTCTCCCCTCACACCTATACACAAGATTTTCTTAGTTCCAAACACTATGCTAC
The DNA here is from genome assembly GCF_027887155.1 of Malaclemys terrapin pileata. Lineage (NCBI taxonomy): Eukaryota > Metazoa > Chordata > Testudines > Emydidae > Malaclemys > Malaclemys terrapin. The sequence goes on from NC_071512.1 coordinate 71,944,275, forward strand.
ATTGTCTACATATTGTGTATAAACTCTTACTAACTTTCTCATGAACCATGTGGGCAGTTTGTCTATTTGCACATATTCTGTCATATCACCTACGTGCTCCTTCCAAAACTTTTGGGAAACCCTTCCCTAATGGTGTTGGATCTTCAAAGGGAGAACTTAAGTAACTAAAGCAGAATATGGCACTTGAACTATAACAGGAGATTTTACTTTGTCCAGCCATGCTCCCTTGATTGGATCTCTGGGCCTGATCGCTGCAAGGCATAGCCTAGGTACCTTAGAAAATGGATGTGACTATATAGAGATGGTGCACTTCCCTTTACTAACAGTATCATTCTACATGGTGCTAGAGTTCTATTGTGACCAGAGGTTCTGAGGTCTTGTCCACATGTGGCAATTAAAGAACCCAAGGTACTTTTTGCAAGAATTAGAAATGTTAGCCCTCAAGGCCTGGTCAAGCTCCAACTCACTTTGGAATTTCACTTCACTCCCTGAATAATGTGCAGTGCTGCTATGCTCCATCAAATAGCTGCTGCGTTCAACTCCAGAGGTGGCTTCCTTTTGATGACAGGTGAAGTGATCCCAGTATATACCCTAAGTCCTTTCACTTGCAAAACTTCCATTGTTTGCACTGAACATATTTGTTTATAAAGTGCTTTGAAATCCTTCGGGATGAAAGGCTCTACTGTTTGACAATACACCTCTACCTCGATATAACGCTGTCCTCGGGAGCCAAAAAATTTTACCGCGTTATAGGTGAAACCGCGTTATATTGAACTTGCTTTGATCCACCGGAGTGTGCAGCCCTGCTCTCCCCTCCCCCCCGAGCACTGCTTTACCGCGTTATATCCGAATTCATGTTATATCGGGTCGTGTTATATCGAGGTAGTGGTGTACAAGACACTGTCTCAGTCCTGGGCAAGCAGCAGCACAGAGGAAACTTTCTCCTGGGGTGGAAGTAACTTACTTTGGACCTTTGGACCCCGGCCCCGCCTCAACTCTGCCCCTTCCCCAAATCCCCAGCCCTGCCTCCTCCCCCAGGCTCTCAAGCCTAGGAGGGAGGGAGGAAGGGAGGGGGAGACTCCGAGTGGCCACGGCGCGGGCGCCGCTTCTCCCCCTCCCTCCCAGGTTTGAGAGCCTGGGAGGGAGGGGGAGATCCCGAGCGGCCGCGGCGCGCGAAACAGCTGATTCGCGCACTGCTGCTCCCCCTCCCTCCCAGGTTTGAGAGCCTGGGAGGGAGAGCGAGTAGCGGCGCGCGAATCAGCTGTTTCGCACGCCGTGGCGCGCAAGCGGCAGCAGCAGTGGAGGTGAGCTAGGGTGGCCGGGGCACATTTTTAGGGGTGGCAGGGGAGGCATTCTGGCGCCGGCCATGCCGCCCCTAAAAATGTGCCGCCCCAAGCACCAGCTTGTTTTGCTGGTGCCTAGAGCCGGCCCTGAGCAGAATCCAGGCTCCAGAGGGAATATGAGGCACTCCCCCTTGACCTCACACGCATGGAATTGCAAAAAGGGGAGAACTAATGCAGCTGCACAGGGGTTGGGGGATTTTATGCCCCTCTTCGCAGCATAGGGCTGGGTCAGAGTGCAACCCTATGGAATATTGTTACTCAGGTAACCAGGGAGAGCCTACCAGCCACAGTCCTACAATAGGTTGTTCACACTCCTAGGTATCCACAAGAGTTGGACTGAAGGAGATAGCGTCTCAACTGAAAACTTCTGCTGAAGGAGCTTCCGAGGTAAAAGTCATGTTTGATAAAATCCTAATGGCCTGATTTTCATTTACTCTGAAGCCACTTTACCCTGCCAGAATGGTGCAAAGAGCCCTTTGTATAAGTAAGGATCAGACCTTACATATTTATTTTTATGGAGGGTCAAGTGTTACCCTACAAGATGAGAGTTTGGAAATAGTTTGGGGGTGGAAAATTACTTTTTGATGAAGCAGTCTAATAAATGAATTGAGAGCAAACTTCACTCTATTGTATTAGCAGCAGGTTTGGTACTCCATCCAACTTACTAAACTCTGAATAAATTATTCTTTTTGTTTTACCAGCATCACATCTCCCACACCCAAACCTCTCCAGATTCCTTTTAGTTTCAGTGTTTTGGGTTTAGTTTTTTTTTTTTTTTTTTTTAATTAAACTTCTTGATCACCAGTTACACCTGCTATGGCCTGGCTCATCTGTGGGATGAATTTTAATGCAAGCTTATTTACATGGAATTTGAAACTGCAAAGAGATTTATAGTACAGTGAGTATCATCTGGAAAAAGCTTTAATTTATCTTCCCATTTATGTAAAGTTTAGTACTAGTGTGCCTGTAAAAACTGCTGGGAAGCAGCACTGATTGTATTTCATGGGTTGCTACAGGAATGATTTAAACCAGATCTGAGAGGTTCTCTTTCCTTTTATTTATTTGTTTTTTAAGGAAATATTAAGGTCCTTCTCAGCAGTGGTGAGAAATTAGATTAGAATCATCTTTCACAATAGCACATTAGGTGTTCCTTTCCCCCTTCTGGATCCTACCCTCTAGGTGGTCGATAACATTTTTGTATTCAGGAATTCAGGCATCATGGTAATTGTGTATGCATCCTGTCAAAGGTGTTTATGCCTCTCTAGTTAAGTCTCAGTTCTGTGTTACACAATGCAAACAAGCCATTTATTCAGATTTCCTTCATCTGGGCAAATTGGGATATTGTCACCTTGGAGGACATTCTTGATTAATGATTACTTGGAGCAATCACTGTAGCACTCCAAGACACAAGTGCCTTTTCAGAGGAAAGCACATGGGATAAAAGCTTTAACACTTCACCTGTTATTGAGAAAAGAACAAACTATTTGACACTTGTATAGCACCTGCCATTTGAGGGTCTCACAATAATTTACAAAGGCTAATTAATCAAGTCTGACAACACATCTACCCAAAAGGGAATTACGATCATCCCCATTTTACAGATGGAGAAACTGAGGCAGGGAACAGTTCAGCCAAAGTCACACAGGGAATCTGTGTCTCACGCAGCACAGAAAACAGATATCCAAACTCCTAGGCCTCTGCATTACCCATAAAACCTCTGAAAGGAGGAGACAATGTCCTATGCAGTCCCCATACTTATTCTATGTTTCTCTTTCCTTCTTCTTAGAGACATAGGCTGCCACATACATCAGCTTTTCGCAGTGAGAAGTTATTTTTTTATTTGACAAATGCATTAAGGGAGTGGTCAGTAAATTTATCAGGGTACGTGTCTCATGGGGTAACTGCTTCTAAATGGTCTTGAAGGTTCAGAGGTGCTTGATGACAGTTACTCTATTCCTGCCGGGGGGAGTCCTAGGTGACTTAAACTACTTTTGTGCAGCCCATACTCTGTGGCTAGGCAAGAGCCTATCCAGTAAGAGACAGCGGCCTCCGTCTGACTGTAATTTATATGCTTCCTCAGGTCCTGGGAAGCAGAGACTACATTGAAGTGCGCTTGAGCTGAGCCCCTGAAATGTCCCCAATCCATCCCCTAAATCAGGGATGGGAGCAAGTCCACCACAGAGCCCTTACACAAGCTCTGTACTGCAGAGGGTATTTGTAGGGAGGCACCTTTTTCCCACTTTAAGGCCCATTTAAACTGCTCTGTCAAGGGGCCTTAGTGTAACTGAGAATCAAGCTCAAGACCTATGTTCCAGTTTAAGCCCTCAAACCAGGACTTGGCTTCCTTAAGTTATATAAAATTTCTTATTACCCAGGATTCAGAAAGCACACACAGTTATATCTTTAGATACAAATAAACCAGTCATACCTTTTACTCTGATCCACATAACATAACAGTAACACCACCATTAAAGTAATAACAAAAATAGGTGAGTAAGCACAGATAGCAGATCCTTATTTACAAGGGACATCTAGTCCACTCCTAGATTATGTCTTCAACCAGCTCCAAGAATGGCTGACTTCCCACTGGCAAATAGTTTCAACCTATACAATATATAGGTCCAATTACAAGGCAAACTGCACCTTGGATGCCATTTTAGTCTCTTTTGCGCTCTTCCCATAGGTGGCAGACCTGACTGTCTGTACCTCACTTTGGGTGGAATCAAGTAGTCCAATCACCCTTAGACTGGATCGCTGGGTTGCAGCATCCCTGTTTCCCACCCATATTGACACCATAGGTCTGTTTGGCACCTGTTAGCCCTTTCACTGTGGAGATGTGCTTCTTCAAACAGAGCATTATTTATTCACCAAAGATACCTAAAAAATCAGAGCAAAGGGGTAAAACAAAGGTCTACACACATTTCCCTTTACTTTACCCTTAATCTTTCCATGCAAGTTTATGTACATTTCAGCCAGGCCAGTTACCTCTATCTCTAGGTTGTAAGAAGGTGATTGTCCCTTCATCTCTCTCTGTGTCTCCTTGCCAGCACGTCAGCTCTTGCTGGCACTCCCAGGGTAGCCTCCCCTCCTTCCCAAGGCCAGGATATTTAAGGTTTAGGATCCACTTTGATTCTAGGCTTAGCCTTGAGAAAAGTAAGCCATTCCAGCCTGGATAGAGCCAGAATAGGAGGTATTCCCCCCAATAAAGAGCTTCCCTATTGTTTCTTCAAGAACTCTTGTCCGAGTCATTGTTCTTTCGGCTTGGTTCCTTTAACAATTCCTTTCACTTAATTCTGTGCATTCAGGAAGAATAATATCACACTGTGACCTAAGGGATCTTGGATATTTATTAAAAAAATACTTCTCATAACTCCCTCATTCTCCACAACATATAAAAAGGTACTTTATTTTGTGCTCAGAAAATAGCGATATCCACCTTCTATAAATCTGGGTAAGAGTAGAAAAGGAAAATACATTACTGTATATTCCTTTTAGGTTGTAATGCATTATATTTTAGGGATAAGGCTCTTGTCTTTAAATATTGTAAACTACAAGATATCAAGTCCAATTATAGCACGACCGGGAACATTTTGTCCAAAGCCACCTGGTGATTACATGGACCAATTCCCATTATCATACAGCAGAAATCTCAGCACTGACACTCACACAAAAGCTACTATGGCCACTACATTAAAGGAGGCCAAAAATGAGACAATTTTTAAATGGTCACACTGTGTTTTGAGACCTGACGTTGAACTTGGAAGGTGCATAGGCCTCATTCTGGTCCCCTGCCTAGAAATGAATTTTACCCTTAAATAGTAAATTGTATTCTTATTTCAATATTAATCAGATATTATTTTAGCAGTATAAAAATAACTATACATAGAACGGAATATCTAAAGCATTCACTATATCCATCCAATCAGAAAGACAAATAATACTGTAAAACTGTAATATATCCAAATTAATAAAATGAGCTCCGTTTGCTGTGTATTTTCTATTATATCCAGGTTCTGTAATAAGTCTGTTGCTCTTGGTGAAAATATTGTCTAACTTATTGAATACCCCGAACTGGGTTTTATTAAAACATAAGTAAATAGTGACAAATCATTTTAGTGGTAATTACTGAATTTCAGTATTTATGATGTGTCTATATCATTGTGAAATTGGATTTTATTTTTGTATGAATATTTACAAATTGTAATTAAAATGAGTCACAAAAAATTAGAAAATTAATCATAGCCAGGGAGTGCATTTATTCAAAGAAGTTTTAAAAATACATATCACCCCAAAGATACATTACTATGTAACATGAACCCTTTATTACAGACACAGGCACAGTTTGTCCAGCACTTTGAATAAACTGTGTAGGAAAGGTACAATATTAGATTTTAGGCACAGATGTTTTCCTTCTCTGCACAGTGCAAAGGGACTAAAGCACAAAATTCACATGCATAGTCAGCCTGTGACAGAGACTGACCTCACTGGTGCTGCAGCCTGGCAGTTAGTTCACGGGGTCCCAGCTGAGGCAGTCCACCTTTCAGTAGGTGGACTCAGCCCTCCAGATAGCTCACCAATTTAATTCACTCCTTTCCAGGGTAACAGAGTCCAACAAAATATATACAGTCCACAGTGATAGCTCAGTGGTTTAAGCATTGGCCTGCTGAACCCAGGGTTGTGAGCTCAATCCTTGAGTGGGCCACCCAGGAATCTGGGGCAAAATCAGTGCTTGGTCCTGCTAGTGAAGGCAGGGGGCTGGACTTGATGACCTTTCAAGGTCCCTTCCAGTTTTAGGAGATTAGAATATCTCCATTAATTTATCCCCACAAAAGAAAGAGGTCATCAGCCAACTTCCAGGTTACTGTGGGTGGCACACCCTCAACTCAGGGCTTACAATGTCTATCTCCTCCTCCTCCTCCTCTCCTTAGGGAGAAGAAAATCAGATCAGGGCTGCTCCAGGTGCCAGCCAGGGCTTGGGGCTGCACCAGTGGGCTGTCCAGCTACAGCAGGGGTGGGAGAGGGGGGCAGAAGAGGCAGGACCTCTGGCGGAAGGAGCAGAGTGGGGAGGGGCCTCAAGGGGGAAGGGGTAGGAGGTTAGCCTCCCCAAATGGGGAGTGCACACACCGCCAATGTCTCTTCTCTGGCCCCTTTTCTAAGGGCCTGGTATAGCTGTTGCTTGTAGGCCCCTCTGTTGCACTAAGGGCTCCTGCTGTATCCTTATTCAAGCACTCCTAAAATACATCTCTCTTCCTTTACTGTCTTCTCCCTTTCTGAGTTGTCCGGCTCTCTCTTAAGCTCTTCTTGCAAGTGTGGTGAGCCATAATCAGCTGGTCCCAGACCTGCTCCTTAACCTCTTTGTCCTAGTGTGGGATTTATGCCCCGATTCAGCAAGGTAGTTATGCACACACCTTGGAGAGGAATAGGGAAGTCATTGGTACTCACTTATGCCTTGAAAGGAGCAACAGTGCTCCTCCATAATGCATATTCCCCTTGTTAACCAGAACAACTGACATCTAAAAGATTAGTGTACATTTCCACTGCCTAAAGCAGCAGTATTTCACACCACAAATGCCATCACATGGATCACTGTGCTTGTGGTACAGGAGCAGCCATTGCCATGCAGTCATTATTCCACAGAAGCTGCCATTGCTGGATTAGCAGAGGTGCTGCTAATGCTGTAGGTGGGGATGTCTGAGGGATAGTACAGAGTCAAATGACTAAACATTGTATAATCTAAGAGCTATGGGATAGTCACTGTCCTTTCCTGTGGATCTCCAGCCTACCCAAGAAACTATGACTGCCATCCCCCTCGCTCTCTCACACAGTCACTGGCCTTCCTGTGTAAAGTGGATAACAGGTATTGCAAGTGTTCTGAGAAACTTCAACTGAATCCTATTCCATAAGAATATGCAGTTCCAGCAAAATGGAAATGCTTTGCAAAATCGGGTTGATTTTGCCAGAATTCGGTTTCAGAAGAAAACCAGATGGAAAAAAAAAGTTGACAATGTTCAAACATCTGATTTCAACATTTTCGAAACTAAACATTCCAATTTTTCATTTTAAAATGACTTTTCAGTTTGAACGAATGATTTTTTATTCATTTTTTAAAATGTCAAAATCAAAACAAAACATGTTGATCAACCCAAAACGAGCGAACAAACAAAATTCAGAGTTTAATTTGCAGAGGATTTTGAAATGTTCTGTTTTCACTCTAGTTTGGAATGAAGTCAAATTTCAAAATCTCTAAATCCTTTGGGAAATAGAACTTCCACCGTCCATACAGTTCTAATGGTTACCCTGTAAACCCCACAATTATGAAAATCAGTGCTCATCTTTTATATAGTTTCTCATGGGAAATGGTGCACAAGACTCTCACTCATCATCATTGTCTCCTTATCCCTTTGATATGATGGAATTCCTTTTCCTAGTAATAGTGAATGGTAACGTTAACAAAAACATGCTACACTGAAAGACCCTGAGGACTGAAGTTTTTTCTTTATTCACCAAACATGGAAGAGTGTTTACATATGTGCTGTCCATACAGAGAGCAGATACATAGGTTGTTATTATTATTGTTGTTATTGCTATTTCATACTTATTATAAGATCTTACAATGGTTGCAATACTGACAACCACTATGTGTTTGCAAAATCAGTATTCAAAGTCATGGATCTTTTGTGAAATGTTGTTACTAGGTCTGGATAAACCAGACTGGTAAATAAAGGAAGCATTGAATCTGCATCCATTCCTAAATCAAATTTGAACCCAGCCTCAGATGAGATTCTGAAATATTTGGATAATTTTTTTTCAACAGAGCCCAGAGGTGCCAGAGACCTAATGAGAAAACCTATTCTCTCAACTTTTCCAGACTAGTTTTGTAGTGAAGTGAAGCCAGTTTCTGAAACTTCTGAAACTGTTATCTCTATTACTAGAACTCCTAAGACATGTATGAAACTGACCTGCGTCACTACCATATGTGAGCCTCTACCACTACATCTGTCATGACAATTCTTTTACTTAGATTGGTTTGGCAGCAGGAGCCATGAGAAGTGAGAAATCCCCAGCATACTGTAACTAGGAACAGTTTATGAATCAGTCAGCAGTCCTAACATAGTGAGTTCAGCTAAGGATGATTGAACTGACTATGGTCTGCATAGTGATAACCCTGGCTCATTAACAACTTACCTCACATTAACTGAAGTATCAGCAACATAGAAGGGGTGGCACCACATGCAGTCATCACATTTGCTGCAGACATGGATCACTGGGAGAATGTTTTCATAAACAAAGAGCTGCAGGCTATGTCATTGTCCTCATCCTCCTGCTCTCCAATTCAGTTAAGAAACAACATGTTTTCTCTTCTCAGTGCTTTTCATTTTCCTCTAACTCCTCTGGTTTAGGGTTTTTTGTTTTTCTTCCCCCCCCCCCTCCTTCATACCATGCCAGTAGTGCTGCATACTAATGAGACAAGATCAGGTGACTCCCCAACCAGTCATTTGTTTAATAATTTGTTTATGAAACATCTGAATTGCCTTTTTCTGGATGCTAGATAGTTGAGAGGGGAAGGTGTTGTTCAATTAGCTAATGGTGCCCAGCTATGTCTAGTATTTCAGCCTTGATAGATCTGTAAAGTCATATTTATTAAAACTCAATTAAGCAATGATGTTCAGTAAGAAGACTAGGATCCTCTGCTTAGTACATTGATGTAGCTCAGATCTGTAACAAAACAAGACGGAGGTAAAGTATCCTAGATAAAGGCTCTGAGATTTTTTCACCTCCCCAAAAGGCTGAGAGAGCCACACAACAGCAGCTAATGTCTGCTGCTTTCTTTACATCTCCATTTGTGTTGGATTTGGTTCTTCTTCCTCTTTGTAAGGAACTGAGAGAAAAGCAGACTGCAAACATATTTACTTAGGCCAGGTCTATACTACCGCTGCCAGTCGATCTAAGCTACGCAATTTGAGTTACGTTAGTAGCGTAACTCAAGTCGACGTAGCTTCGATCTACTTATCACAAGATTCACACTATGCTCTCCCACCGACATTGCTTCCACCTCTGGTTGAGGTGGACCCACTAAATCTATGCCATTGCATCGATTGCAGCAGTGCTGATTTAGCTCCATAGTGAAGACAAGTCCTCAGATGGTAAAGTTAACTCTTTGGAGTAAAGGCCATTTTTTGTTATGAATTTGTACAGCACCTAGCACAATGGGGTCCTGGTCCCTGACTAAGCCTCCTACTATAATGCAAATAAAAATTAATAATAAAGTTAAAATTTCAAAGGAAAAATAATGAAACCCCTTGGAGGAAAGCAAAAGTAAAATGAAACACTATTTTTATATTCATAACCATTTCCCCCCCATTACTCAAGAAACATTAGCGTGGACAGGTTATATTCAGACAAAACTCTGCTTTGTATATCCTGCATGAATCCTGCCCTGTGAAGCTATTAGTCTAGGACAATGGTTCTCAAACTTGGGCCACTGCTTGTTCAGGGAAAGCCCCTGGCGGACCGGGCCAGTTTGTTTACCTGTCGCGTCCACAGGTTCGGCCAATCGCGGCTCCCACTGGCCGCAGTTCGCTGCTCCAGGCCAAGGGGGGCTGCAGGAAATGGCACGGGCCAAGGGACGTGCTGGCCGCCCTTCCTGCAGCCCCCATTGGCCTGGAGTGGCGAACCGCCGAACCTACGGACCGACAGGTAAACAAACTGGCCCGGCCCGCCAGGGGCTTTCCTTGAACAAGCGGTGGCCCAAGCTTGAGAACCACTGGTCTAGGAGATAATCAGGAAGACTGACCACTTACCTCAATAGTATTTAATGGATCTAATCAGGTGAGTAAGGAAACAGGACTTACTCAGATGTTCATTTATTTATCTGTAAGCTTCTCTCTGGCACCAGTCACCATAGGATCTAATCATAAACACACAAAAAGAAGCTGGTGACTAGAAGATTGAGCCCTTGGTGAGCAGTGCAGAATTCTGGGGGGGGGGGGGGGGAGTGTTCATTTTTTAGTAAGAACAGCACTTCCAAAGGATGGTGTGGTTATATCAGTAGACTTTCCAGAGCCTATATTTAATACCTGCAATTCCTGTATTGAAATCCCAAACCTGTACATTAACATCATACTAAGGCTAAAATTTGAAGCTGCAGAAGCCAGGAAATTCTCAGTAAAAGTTCATCCAGAAATCCTAATTCTCCACCTTTACTCATTTGAATTATGATAGAATCCTGTCCGATGTTGCACTGGACAGTAAGCTATACGGCAAAGTAAATCACACTCAAACTAAGACCAGGCAAGGACGGTTTCTACCTGACAGGAGTAATCAGCATTTGCCAAAGTCTCATGTCACTACACACCTAGAGCAGGTGGTGGAGCAGGTTTTGTGAATGGGGTGAGAGTTTCAACGTTTGCCACCTGGTCTCCTAGCCTATTAGGTGGAATGGAGGGGAGTGAGTCAGTGTGGAGATTTTGATTAATGAGCTGACAACTACATCAGGTCCACAAAAAATTAATCAGGATTTTGTACAATTTTATTATAATTTGTATTCTTTTGGGATAACTTGCTCATCTGCTGCTAAATTGGGATTTCTTTGGCCAGCCAAATAACCCTTTTAAATTTCCATATATTTACATACATTGACATACAAATTGGATACACTGTCATGTTTGAATATGGTCTTGTCCAGATTTAACTATCAGTAGAGTTATTGTTCATGGTCAACAGTGAGTTGAAGGGATCCAGCACCTCATATAGTGATGCTCAGTTTTAGTTAGGGCTCTCTTCCTAAAGCCACTTTTAGTTACTTAAAGCAAGGGATACTCTAAACAGGAGTATCTTGCGTATTTGTTTGATGCTTTAGAATGGTTTCTTCCATGCAGATTTTTAAAAAGACTAATCTAGATACTTCAGAATTTTATCTAGAACAATAAAAGACTTAAGCATTAAAAACTGTGTCCCCTAGATTCCTGCTACTACACCTAATATCTGCACATATAGGTGAACTGGATAGTTAGCTCATGAAGTAGGTCACTATTTGGGGAACCTTTTATTAAGAGTCAGTCATGACTCTGTATGATTCAAAAGCAGATGTTACTGATTATCAGCAAAGTGTTATTTTATAGACTGTCTTTTGATGATGAATGCAAGACTTCAAAAGTTAATTACTTTTTAACCATTTGTCCTTTATACATAAATCATTAGTAAATAGGCTTTGGGAGTATGTTAGCCAATCAACTTATCTGGAATAATTATAGGTTGACTTCTGGCTTGTCAGTGACTCTTATGGCATGTCATCAAAGAGGATTATATTAGTACAAATTTGGGACCTTTAAGTTCATGCCGCAGCATCCGTATGGAGGGAGGGGTTTCATCTTAGCATTTTGATGCACGCTGTTTTTCATACCCCCTTAGTTCAAACTGCAGGGTAGTGTGGACATATTCTTAGTTTCAAGCACAGCATGGATCAGGATTACAATCCCAATCATTTGGGAAACAGTTAGCAAGCAAAATTAAAGGATAATTAGGTGGGAAAATGTCAAGGTCACAGATTTGAACGTAAAGCTCAGTTAGTTACACATAAAGACTAAGTGTCCTCTCCGGGTGTATATAAAGCAGCAGCAACACACATAAAGACTTACAGGTCTCCATCTAGGCCTTAACCAATGCTAGCATCTCTGCCAGAACAAAAAGGGTGGGGCAAGGCAATAAGAGTCAAGAGTAAATAAGTAGGAAGAAGCATGGATGTAATGGACCTTGAAGGTGAGGACAAAAAACTTGAATTTGACCTAGTTTAAAACAGAGCAGTAGTGTAGGGATTCAGAGAGGGAAACAGACACATGAGCATTTGTTTTATCAAAGCTGAGTTGAATAAGTGATGTTCTCTCTTTGTTCAGAGGTGTGGAGATTCATGGAATTGAAATTAGAGGGGGTGTTTTAATGTACGGGGGGGTTGGAAAACGACTAAATTGGAAACACTGCAATGTAACTAGTTGACCACTGGTGGGGAAGGAGGAGTTCAGGGGGGAGGGGAGAGTGGGGAGGGAGAGTAGGGAAATCCGGTCATATTGAGGTGTTCTGGGAGTGAGTTCCACAATTGTAGGCCAGCTGTCAGAAAAGTTCTGGCCCCTACTGTCATAAGTCTCCAATGTGTGGTACATAGTGGTCAGATCAGTCTTATAGTATGAGGTGGTCCCATGTGGCCAGCTGTAGATGGGAAAAGGTGCTTTCAGCAGCCTTAGGCTCTTTGGGTATGTAGCAATAACAAAGAGTCCAGAAGGACCGCAGGGATAGAACTGTTTGACAAATTAAAGCCAGACCATCTTGACAGATGATGTTCCATGCTGGCTAACATGTGCCTTGCTCCTGCATAATTATGAGCCATGATTCAGCCCTTTATTTATTTCAAAAGATCTTCACTGTGTGAGGATTTACATAGATGGCCCATGAATAACACTTTATTTAAAGCAACCTTTTTCTTTGGGTGGTGTTTGCCTTATAGTTATAATGTGCTGAGGCAGAGGGGCCCATCATTTTTATGCTTCTGTTGTGACAACTGAAGAAGGGCAGACATTGTCATCATACTCTTTGACCCTCATCCTGCAAAGACATTGCTGTTTGTTGTTTCCATTTGAGAACACCTCCCCTGGACATCCCATCTTGTACTTTTCCTAGACTTTCACTTTTGCATATGAAAATGTCCTGTTAAAAATATCTTCAATAGAATGGAGTGACCCCAGCTGCTCCTCCCTAAATATCAAGCTTCACCCTGATAACAGGTGTTGATTCTTTAGATAATACTTTCACCTTATCTGATTCACTTATCAAGACCAAGCCTTTTAACCCCAGTACCAAGATTGAAGCAAATTCCCTTCAGATTGTTTACAATTACTTTGGTGTAATTTACCAAATGATAGTAAATTTCCAAGAAATGTATTGTAAAATCTATGCAAGAGGTCACTCTTATTAGGCAACTTCCTGGCTTAATAAACCATCCCAAAGAATCTCCAGACTTCCATTAAGTAATTGATTTGTGTTGGTTATTTGACTCAATTGCCACAGATGGGTTTCACTGCATTTAAATTCTACAACATTCCTCCATGTTTCCAATTTTACAAAATTCCATATATTCCAGCCACTTGTAATAATTACTGAGTGAGATTTTTAATCTACCATTCTCCCAAGCACTCTCAGAGTGATTAGGAAGCTGGTCTTAGCCTAGGAATGCATTATATACCAAAAGGAGTGGCCAGACTAATAACAACCATGTTGTTCACTTTTAGTGTGAAAAGACAAAGGACTAAGTTAACTAGTATGTTTTGGTGATGCAACTCTTAGGTAACCAATCAATTTACAGCCAGGTTTACAGCTGCTTTATGTCACCAGTGTGAAACAGCCAGAGCGTACCCATGACTTTGGTAAGGGGAAGACATTCTCTGCAATATTACCAACATTAAGAGAACAATTTACAGAAGGAACAGGCTGTATGAGGCTGATGACTTACAAATGCCTGATGGTTGACAGTTACTTCATGACCTAAGTAGTGGTTAATTATACTCTGGTTTGCTTGGTCCATCAACGGTAAATTCAAAGAATGTATTAAGCAAAGTCAATAAACAAGAGAAAAGAGAGAGACTTTAAATTCTTAAGAAGACTAAGCATACACTCTGTCTTTGCGAGTTGGCATTCTACTTCCTATAAAGGCTGACACTACAATTAAATTGAGAAAGATTTATTTTATCTACTTGGGAGTTGGACCTCTATTTTCTACACTTTTTAAATTTTAAGTGCTAGTTAAAAATATCTTTGGGCAAAAATTCCCATTGGAATTCTTGTATTAAGTTCAAGCTTTTTACTGAGAATGTCACTAAATCCCACTTAATCCTATTTTCACTCAGTCATCAGTAGCTCTGTGCATACATAGATAGAAATAATGCTATAAAGGATTATGCTTGCGAAAGAACCATAAACTATGCTTCTTGGCTCATTCCTTAACAAAATAACTTGCTGATTCTAAAAAGTTAGTTTTAAGCTGCCCAAGTCAAGAGGATATTGAAGAAGCTAGCTTCAATCTTTTTATAAAACTTAATGTAAATACCCTGTAGAAGAACTTCAGCAAGATCAAACCATGTGAAATACTCACAGTAATGAGTGCTTGTTTTAGCATAGTAATACATTACTTCAGTAGTACAAAGGTAAGGAATATGAGATGAAGGATTATAAGCAATACTCTTCAAATACTCTAAGCAGTGATAAGAAATAAAGGCATCAATAAATGTTTACAAAGAAGTACAAAAAGGATGCTATTTATATTTGTGTTAGCAAATTTGATACAGGTTTCATAGATATCGATGGACATTTTTCATCCAGAAATTATCCTTTTGAAAGCACAAGAAAGCAGATATTAGGAAGCCTGATTAGTGCAAAATGTTCCAATAGTTTAAGAACAAATCCTCTGTTCAGATTTTTAAAATCCTAGTAAAATTGAAAGAAAGTCAATGGACTAGAATGTTGTCTTTAGATTATGATCTCCTTTGATTGAATATCAAAGCGAAGATATTCAAAGCAGGAAGAATCTGATTTTGCAACAATATTCCAATACAAAGACTGATATAACAAATGAATGATGTGGATTTAATTATTCCGGATCATGGATGTTGATGCATGAAAGTAATTTACTCATTGCACCTTTATGAATTAATTGCCACAATCTGATTAACAGACACTGTGTGCCCCAGCCAATCAGATACTTTTTCAACCTTATAAGTGGAGGGGCAGAACTTCAGTTGATGTAAAATGCACTGGTCCTTTTAAGTCAATGGGGCTACACTGATTTACATCAGGTGAGGATCTAGCCCAGATTTTTTTTCTTCAAAGTATATTGGACATTTAAGAATAAACTGATTCCTGACTACCAGAAGTTGGGTTTTTTAACTTTTATCGGTCAAATAAAGTCATTCATCCAACAATCTAATTGGTTGGCAGACATTATATGTGGCATAATCATAAATATCCCTAGTGCCACATTGAAGGAACTGTAAGCTGTCTAATGACAATGAGGAAGATCTCCCCTCTCCTATGACACAAGCCAAAGGTTGGGCTCAGTGAGAGGAAATCTCCATGAGAATTGTTCCATCTATGGAAAGCTTCAAGATCTGCCCTTCCAACATGGAGGATCTCCTGGAATCTACAACATGATGCAAGCATCCATTCTTAGTGCAGAGGCCCAGGACCTATCTCTAACCACCAGTTGGTCCTCTCCTGTCCTTGGTAATGTGGGGTCCGCTATTAGGGACCCCAGTGGGAGAAGCTGCTCTTGATAATACTGCCTTAGATTGTATTTTTTTTTCTATGTAACCTCCACAGGGACAGAGGGGGGAACAACATATATTGTATCTGGCACACCACCTCCTTCCCCAGCCCACTGCCTTCCTCAGTGCAGACCCTTCTCCAGCAGTGCACCCTCCATAAAGTACAGCAAAGAGGGAAAGAGCACCATGAAGACTTCTCGTCCCGCCTTTTTTACACTAGAAAGGGGAGATGCAATCCAATATTGAGAAGCCAGTCAATTTATGCAAACTACAGGGTGTCAGGTTCTTTCCAGAAGATGAAGAGATCTAAAGTGGGATTTTTCAAAGGCAACAGAGTTAGGAGCACAAATCTCATTAGCCTAAAATGGGACTAGTTCTCCTAAATCTCTCAGCCATTTTGCAAATCCCTCCTCCTACCCATCTACTCTATATTTTATAAATGACTCTATGGAACAGTATGTTGTTTTAGAATATATTTAAACTGCTGTTATGGTCAGAAAAGTGACTTCAAAATGGCACTTTCTTACTCAAGTTTCTTGTCTGCTTATTTTTACTCTTGTTAGACCAGTAGAGCCTACACAGCTGTGGGAAAGCAAACAGGAGTCTATTCTGGCTCAAATATCATCACCAGAATTATTAGTGACATTACCATTTCAGCATCTTCATTAGAATAAGTAGTTCTTCAATGGTGGGCCCCTATCTGCTAGTCTCACTGAATTAATCGAAGATGGCAACAGTTACAGAATGAGTCCCCAGTGGAGACTTTGTACTTTTTCTTTCTTTGTTGTTTCCTTTAACTAAACTAAAAGTAATCCAGACTGTGAAATATGTTTGTTCTTTTGCAATGGGAGATTATAACTCTGATGATTATGCCAAGTGGGAAAGAACCTAGGCTGATGTCCAAATATGAGGGTGAATTTTTATGGCTGGAGGTTAGAAAAATCATCTTTTACTTTTAAACTGGGAAATGTAGCCAAGTGCCTTTCTTGCCCACAGAGACACAGGTGCTGAATCACTGTTGATGCAACCATAACATCTCTGGTGTAACACTTCAGCCTCTTCAGAAATTCCTTGAGACATTTCTGGCATGTTACATTTCTCTTAGACCTTTGTCATTGCACATTTCGTTGGTCTCTATTGTCTCCTTGAAATAGCTGGTTTTCAAAAGCTTCCTCCAACATATTACAGCAACTCCAGAAGCTCCATCTTATTGCATGGTTACTTTTAGGCTTGGATAGGTTTCCTAAATTGTTTCACACTGTTGCTACCGAGAAGTAATTTCACTGTATGTCTGATTTCTGGTTTTAAAGCAATATCAATAGGATGGAAAGTGTTCTTCACTTTTCATGGAATTTGTGTTTAGGAATACAAAAGTTCCCTTCCATTGGTCTTTTCACATCACATACAGTACCAGTAACAAATCAAATTATTCAACCAATATAAATGCATCAGGCCTGAATTTACACCTACATTATTAGTTTAGCCTTGAAAATGTAATTCAATAATATGTCCTGTGCAGCCTGAGCTAAAACCCTGAAGGACATACAGCTCTAGTCTATAAAATACTAAATCAGAAATTAATCTGAAATGTACCAGAATATGTGAATTCAAAAATAAATTCCTCCTGCTTGTCCTTGCAGTAGCCAGACTTTACCCTATACCTGTTTTTAATCTCAGAATCCATAGCTGGTCTTCAAATGCATAAAACTGGTACACAACTTTTAACTTTTGGAATGAGACAGGGCCCTTATGTTCCACCAGAGACAGATTTACAGTGAAACACAGGGTGCCCTGGCACAGGGCCCCCCAATGACAGGGGGCCCCAGGGCTGGGCAGCTGCGGGGGCAGAAGCTTGGTCCTGCCGGCTCCTGGCTGCAGGGAGGGATAGGAACACGGCACGCTTGGGAGAAGGAGGAGGTGGGGAACAGGCGGGGGGAGGGATGAGCTTGGAGCCCCAGGAGCTGACAGGACCAAGCTTCTGCCCCCATAGCTGCCCAACCCTGGGGCCCCCTGTTGTTGGGGAGGCCCGTGCCAGGGCACCCTGTGTTTCACTGTAAATCCATCTCTGGGCCAAGAGTAGTTTTAACTTAGAAACCTGAATGGGACAGATCCTGACCCTGGGTAAGTCCTCTTTGCACCATTCCAGCAGCTCAAAGAGGATCTTTAGCTGCTTTAATCAGGCATCTAAGGATTATATCAGAGTAGAGAATCCTTAGCTGAATAAAGCCAGTATAGCTCTCCCTTCTTCATTGTGGGTTGTCTCTGGAGTAGAACCAAAATATGAGGCACTCCATCTTTCCTGGGCTGGTAGAATGGTCTCTATGGAACTGTTCTAGTTCGTGTGAGTTAGAGCACTGTTTCTCAATCTTTTTGATACCAGGGATCAGCTTTCTGCCTTCCTAAGCTATGGCAGGGAGATCGCAGGGACTGACGCCAGTTCAGGAACCAGTCATTGAGAAACACTAAGTTAGAGCAACCATGTGCCTCCTCTTAACTTGTGCCAGGAATCAATTCAGTCCGCAGCTACCCCCACGATTGATGAGGAATATATATTTCTTAGAGCCATGTCAACCAGACACTTAGCTGCACCAGCGCCAAGAGTTTTAAAAAATGGTTCCTGTGTTCATATAAATCATAAGATTAAAGCTTCAAGTGGCTTGGTCTTGGACCATCTTCAGGCCTAGTGCAACCTGGTCCTTAATGGATCCCCACCACTGGAGGACTTTGGTGGAGTTCTGCACTGTCATGCTCCCTCCTCCAGCATGCCACCCTATACCTGGCAAGATGGAGGGAACAGAGGCTGGATTGTGCAGATGAGCCAGAAGCACTTCCTCTTTGATAGGGGAATTTTCTGCTGGGCACCTGCAGCTGGATTACAGCCCTTTGCAACACCTGAGAGGTGTTTAGATGTCAGCTCTAAGGGCCTATGGATAGAATCACAAACTCCAACTATGGAGCAGGGGTGAGAACCCCATTAGTAAAAAGTCTGAGAGCTCTTTAAGAGCTGTCAGGCCAAAGTTTAGAGTTTATTCGGGTCTGTAATGGAATCTGGCTGAGATCTGCACTATAGAAGAAGCAGAACTAGGATTTGCTCCTAAATTACTAACTATGGATAAATTCCACCCTTGGGGCCAGATTTCTAAAGAGTTACCATGCATTTTCCCTGGACCCCTCCCTGCTACCAAGGCTGTAGCTCCTTCACAGTACAGCGTACTGGGATTGCAGACCCATGGCATGGACTTTCTACAAATGCACTGATTGTATAACCATTTAGCACTCAGTAGAGATTTGGCTTTCAGGCCAAATAGCAAATGTGAGTACTCTTCAGGACATTACTACATTAAAACATGTGAAAATCTTTTGCAAGAATTTATGCATGAGGAGACGATATTTCCTGTAACTTTATATGGTGGGGCAGATTTTTAGAGACTAGATGCCTGGGTTTATGTACAAAAGAATATAGGCAATTATATATTTAATCTCCAGTATCAGCCACTACAATTGCATATATGAATGTTATAGCCCACCTTTACATAGAGGGTGGCCCCTTGTGCCTGGACACAGTGTAGCGGTCCTCAACACAAGCACCTCCTGATCACCACTTCCTTATCCCACACTGTCCTGTTTATCTGGGTCTTCCATGGCCTGGCCCTCTGGCCAGGTCACTTAAAGATTCAGTCCACTTCTGGGGTGACAAAGGTCCAACTGTAAGTCCAAATAAATATTTACCCTAATAATTCTTCTGCTCCCATTAGTCTACATTGAAGTTTTCTGCTCTTTGCCTCTGCAGTTTGTTCTATGGTGATTCTTCCCAGCAGGTTTCCCCCTAGTGTCTCCCTTCCTCAGGAACTCCAACTGTTTCCCTCAGGGATCTCTTTGCTCCTTACAAGCTCTACTGCAGAGCCCTCCCCCAAGCCTGGCCTGCTTCCTGAAGTCTCTTCTAGCCTAACTACCTTAGGCCCTTTCCAGAGAGCAAACACTCCTCCCTTTTGGGTCTCATTTCCCTAAAGAGGGGGCACAGCTCTGTTTAAGTAGTCCTTTCGCTGATTCCCTTGCAGCTGAGGTCAGTCATTATAATTAAGTCTCTATCACACTCATCTGGGGAATAATTGTTTAGACACAGGCAAGTCTGAGCCTGGCTTGCCTTCAAGAGACTGCCAGCCTGTGACAGTGAACTAGTTATGGGTCTATTGGTAGGCACAAAAACCTGATTTTCATGCAGTCATCGTAAGTGAAACTGTAAATTAGGCACAAAATTGAGTGCCTATTTTTTTGCATGGGCCTTCACTTCTGGCTCTTTGAAAATCTGGCCTCATATATTTTGAGGTCATGACATCATGTACTGTTAAAAATATTTTATTAAAAATAGTGAAGACATAAAACCAATTAATTTTACTGGAATAATAAAATTCAAGTTGGCAATCCACAGAAGCAGTTAAAAATCATTATACATTTCTGCATGTATCCCTGCTCAACAGTTTAAAACAATTGTTACATTCAAAATTGTATGTGGAATTAGCAATAGACATTTGAGGTTTTGAGATAAGAGGGGTTATTACATTTGAATTGGTTTCTTGTTGTATTGTTAAGCAGATGGGCAAAGGGAAACAATCCATTTAACCAGAACCCTGAATGCAAAGAATGCTAGCCTTTAGAATGACAAGAAGTCAATGTGGTGGTGAAGGCTTGGCTTCTGGCTGGGGGAAGAGGGTTTTATGGCAATGTAAGGACAATTTACAGGAGAAAAAAGTTGCAAAGAGAGTGTGTTTTGATTGATGCGGGGCTTCATGTATGTAAACTTTGCTAATGGCCTTGCAGGTTTATCCATTTTTCAGCAAGCTAATAAAATCATATTGAAAATAAAAATATACTAAGAAGATTGTCTTGAGTCAATGCCCACACATTTTCTAAGGAAATGCCCCTTTCCATAAACTCAACCCTTTCTTGACTGCTTAAGAGCCAGGGCAATATGTCTAATAGCTGCATATTCTAATCTAAAACATAAGGCTCTAAGGCTCAAATGTTTAAAGGTCTGGTCAGCATTGCAACACCTGACTGACTCAAAAGCCTATGTCACCTTTTGAGACTTAGGTACCTAAGTCAGTAAGCCATTGCAATGCCAAATGAAGCAATATCTAAATATCAATAAAATCTGGGCCTGTAATTATAAGGCTATACTACATGGGACAGATAGACAGACAGACAGACTAGACTGTGCACTGCAATGCCAGTTAAATAAATGAAAGAAGAAAGTCCATTAAAGATAAGTAATACCAAAAATGCTAATTTTGAAGACTACTCATGATTTCAGTTAATTGTAAAAGCATCATCTGTGATTACTTTAAGTATTCTATTACCACAGCTAGTTTGTTTTGTTTGGTACCTGGTTATTTGAGAAGATATAATAAAACTATAATTGACAATGAAAAATATTTTGACTGTACTACAGCAAACCTAGATTTCTTCTAAGCAGTATTCATGGTTTAGTGAATAAATGGTTACAATTTTCCCATAAAAATGTGACATTTTTCTATTGTATATTTTTATAAAGCATTTATGACAATACAAACTGGGACAGCAGAACTGCACATTTATTGTAAGATGAGTCACATTGCATGAAGAAAAAAATAATTTACTAAGAATATCCAAAATAAAACCACTTACTGTATATCTCAATTTTTTTCTTCTTTGAACTTAAAAAAAAGCTAGTAGCTGCATGCAGTTAAAATATTAAGCTTTCTTTAGAAGATTTCATGCAAATTATTTTGAAAAGTCAGAGACCATTAACTGTCATATTTCATCTGGGAAAAGAATAAAAGATATATTCACAATATCTATATAAGAGAGAAATGCTGCACTTTTTCCCCCCAACATCATGTTTAATAATATTGAAACATAAAAGTTTTCCAGTTTTGCAGTATCAGGCCATAAAATGGAAAGCTTCAGGATTATAAAAAGGAAGAAAATATTTGCAATATTTTGATTCATTGGAATCTAAACCTCAGTTATAGTGCTGCATGTCAAAGGAAAACAGAGTAAATTCAGTTTTAGGCGCTGTTTTATCTAATAAAATCAATTTCTAATTAAATAGATTTTCCTGTGGTCTAGACTGCCACTGCTTGTTTGTTTTCTTGCAATGGAAATGTGTCTGTTATTTTTGTGAGGGAAGAGTAGTCCATTATTGGTCTCTATTAATTATTATCTAAGTTATGAGAAATTGAAAGAAGTGAATACAAATTAAATATCTGAGCATCTGAGCCTCTAACTCCATGACTGCAAAATGAGAGGCAAGACCTCAACCCTTTTGATAATTTACCTTTATATGTCATCAGACTGTATTTCAAGTTCACATAGTGAGTGACTCGTCCAGATCTAAGTTGCTTGTTACGTAGATCTATTTGTTCAGACATAGATTGTAAATTAATTTCCAGGTTTTCCAAACAGTAAATAATGAATTTGATCATTACCATAAGCTCAATACTCATATGGTTCATACTTGAAAGATAATAGAAAAGCAGTCAATGTGAAATTAATAATTTAAAGCTTCAGTACTTTTCCCCCCATTTAGAAGAAAAGGAGTTGACTGAAGTATTACCAGGGATATATAATTCCGGATGCTATTTGATGAGTCTTTTGCAAGCACCATGTCACGTTAGAATGCTAGTTCCAGTGAATTCCCACAATTCAGAGACATACACCCTGTAGAAGGGCTCAAAGGTAGGAAACCTAGTCAGGTTCCCTGGGCAAGGCATCCCAGCCACAGTAAGGCACTGCAGGGATCTCTGCTCTCCCTTGTGTGCTGTGGACCAGTGCTCTTTGGCAGCTCTCTCTGCCCCACAACACAGAGGAGTTCTTCAGGAAGGTAAGGGGTTGCTCATGAGAGTGGCCAGTGGGTCCATAACCATACAAATTCACTAGCCAAAACCCAAGAGGAAAGGAAGTGCAGGGCTTTGCCTTGGGAAGAGGATTACATTCCTCATGTGAAAGGTCTGCACACTTTGTCTTTGCATGGGAATCAGGATTGTCTGTTCAATAGCCTTTATGTCCTTGCGCACAAGAGGCACTTTTTTGATAGAGAAAAATCAGTATTTTTATAACTTAGTAAAACAATTGTCAGACAAATACAGCAAAAATGTTGGGCTAGATCCTTAGTATATATTGGCACAGTTCCATTGAAAGGGTATCAGGCCCATAATATATAGGTATATGAACAACAGTGCATTGATGTTTCTCGTAGGTTAAAAGAACTGTTGATGCACTTGTCCTTAGGAACATTCTCATTTTTCTTAGTCATTATTGCAATCTAAGACTACATAAAGTAACCCAATATTTATTCAACAGACACTATTGCACTATAGAGAACATTTTAGGAGGAAAAACAATGGTCATGTACTGAAATACATTCCTGATCTGTCAAATGATGTTGAAGAGCAATATGAGATTATAAAGCATTGGGGGCTGGATTCCGCCCTGAGTCATCATATTTTTACTGCCATAAATCGAACTATGGGGGGGGGGCAAGAAAATCTGCTCAAATGGGGTTGCAAACAAAAAAAATAATGTAATCTTCAACAGCACTGAGGCACCTAACTCCCATCAATTTCAATGAGTTTTGTTTTTTTAAATAATCCCACTAAAAGTGCCTGCAGCCTTCATCCACTGAGATACCTGCAGGGCACCAAAACAGGCCTAATGTGGCAGTGCTGGCTGAGGAGGAATTTTGCCCATGGCAAGCAGAGGATTAGCCTGTTTGAGCACATTAGCCGGGAAGAAGTTTCCATCAAAGAGGCACTTGTGGAGCAATCCCAACAATTTAAAGCTGCCCCCCGGCTGCAGCCAAGAGGAAAGGCAGAAGCCTTAGGGCAAATCCTGTGCTGTCATGCACAATGAATTTCTCGTGGACAATGTATAATGGCTCTCACATACTGATGGGGGAATAATTTGGATCTCCCTCTGCCATCATGAACTAATCCATCTTCTCAATTGCCATGTTCAGATATAACTTCTCCTAAAGTAATCCCATCCAATGGAACATATGGGGATGTTGTGGGAGGAACATCCAGTTTGCAACAGGTTCTCAGCTGGTGGAAATCAACATAGCTCTACAGATGTCACTTGAGCGGTGTCAATTTACATAAATACACAAAAAGACTTTGAAACTTCTTAACAATGTTACACACTTGCCTCCAAAGTGCAAATTCTGGTCAAAGTTACACCCCATTGAATGCATTGGGACTCCATGAGTGTAAATGAGAGCAGAAACTGGCCTAACATCCCTTTCATAATTAGTATATTATGATTCTTTCAATTTAATGCTGAAACATTCACCTTTCCATAGCAATCCTTTCTATCCCACCCCTCACCTCCCTCAGTGGCTCATACTTTACATTATTTATCTAGCTCACCTATTGTACAACAGTTCATTCTAGACAGAATAACTGTCAAGCTTTCAAATTCTCTTAATTTAGCCATGTCAAATTAACTCAAATGTCTTAAAGAATATCGAACAAACAATACTTCAACAATGTGAATATGATGGTGTCTCCAATCCTGGGATGAGTGCCAAGGTATTCTTACAAAGACAACATTGAAATTTGGAAACTCAAAATTGCCTGACAATTTCATTAATTTAAATCTTTATGTTCTGTAGAAAAAAATGTAAAAAACGGTTTTTTAAAAGGTTCAGAAGTGTCAGTAAGCATTGCTATTGACAGAAATCTCAAGTTAGTAACTCTAATATATATACGTAGATGCTAACAATAATTATTTTAGCAACATTTTGTGTTTCCTGCTTGCCTGGTATGATAATACAAAATATCCATCTCATTCTTAGTCAATGTTTATTCATTCCCTCTGTTTGCATAGATGAATGAAATGTTATATCCCCATAAAATAAGAATTGTTCCAAACCTCAGGATAAATGTCTTGCCTTAAGAAAAGAGTGAAACAGAATATCTAATAGGGTGTTACAAAGATTTCTTTTCTCTCAGGTGTCCTGTAGGTAAAACTATTCTGCTTCTAAAACCTGCTTATTTTCCATATCCAAAGGCATCGTCTATTTCATTGTTCATTACAGGAATTCACTTGAAAATGAATGAAATGAATGAAAATCTGATTCTGAGCTTGTGGCTTGTAATAGCGGTGTTGCTGGTTAGATCACAATTATACAAAGCATAGTCTCTATCAATATGCAGGAATGTGGGTAATTTTGTGCTGTGCTTTAGTGCTGCTCAATATTCTGAGTCTGAAAAGGCATAGCAGGGCGGGGGTAGGGAAATGAGTTAGGAAAGAACCATAGAAGTAAATCCCAAGGCAAATCAAAAGATAGAAACATAATCAATGTTGCAATATGTGCTATTCCTAGGTTTAGCAAAATAAATAAAACATTTCTTCTAGACCAGACAGAACTCCCAAATTTGTCACATGTTCCTCTGAAGGATATTACTGATCATGTACAGACTTCCATTAAAATCCCTTCTGCTGCAGCTAACACAATAGAAGAATTTGATACAGAATGGTTCACAGGTAACATTTTGTTATGTCTAATATATTCAAGTATCTACTGAAGTCATCCTCTTGTTGACACAGTTGACAGTCGTGCAGGCAAATTTTAAACGGACTACAGTAATAATACCTGCAACTCAAGTAATATTATAGGAGACATCTCAGTAATGTGTGAAGTGAACTAGATGTGCAGCTCCCATTTTTGTTAGTGTTAGTGCACGGTGTTGAAAATTAACCCTGGTGTTTCATTTTTCATTTGTATCAAATTCAGTTACAAAAAGGTCATTTCTAAGGCAGATTCCTCATCAGTTACTTTGCTACTAGTTATAGAAAACGCTTCATGACTCCATAAGGCATATGTCTAATCCTGTACATCTAGGCCACAAAAAAAAGTGTTTTAATAATAAAGGACACATAATTACTCATCCCCCCCACCACGGTGCACAGGAAGGTCTAGAATATTAAATGGTCTAGGTATACTTTATCCTGCTTCTGCACTGGTGGATGGATTAGATGACCTCTTGAGGTCACTTCCAGCCCTGCATTTCAATGATTCAATGAATGTATTCCAAAAAAAGGAATGTTGCTAAATACCTCCAAGGTAGGGTGACCAGACAGCAAGTGTGAAAAATCAGGATGGGGGGGGGGTAATAAGAGCTTATATAAGAAAAAGACCCAAAAATCGGGACTGTCCCTATAAAATCGGGACATCTGGTCACCCTACTCCAAGGTATTCTTTGACAGGATAACAAGCCTTGTGGATAGGGAGGAGGTGGTAGGTGTGGTATATCTTGACTTGAATAAGCCTTTTGATACTGTCTCACATGACCTTCTCATAAACAAACTAGGGAAATTCAACCTAGATCAGGAGTTCTCAGACTTGATTCATGGCTTGTTCAGAGTAAGCCCTTGGTGGGCTACAAGATGCTTTGTTTACCTGAGCGTCTGCAGGTATGGCCGCTCGCAGCTCCCAGTGGCAGAGGTTCCCTGTTCCTGGCCAATGGGAGCTGCGGGAAGCGGTGGCCCGGCCTGTGCCATTTCCCACAGCTCCCATTGGCTGACAATGATGAACCATGGCCACTGGGAGCTGCGAGAGGCCGTACCTGCAGATGCTCAGGTAAACAAAGCGTCTCGTGGCCCGCCAGGAGCTTACCCCGAACAAGCCGCGAACCAAGTTTGGGAACCCCTGACCTAGATGGAGCTACTATAAGGTGGGTGCATAACTGGTTGGAAAACCATTCCCAGAGAGTAGTTGTAAGTGGTTCACAGTCAAGCTGGAGGGGCCTATCGAGTGGGCTCCCACAGGGATCAGTTCTGGGTCTGGTTCTGTTCAATATCTTCATCTGTGATTTAGATAATGGCATAGAAAATATACTTATAAAGTTTGCAAACATTACCAAGCTATGGGGAGTTGCATATGCTTTGGAGGATAGGATTAAAATTCAAAATGATCTGGACAAACCAGAGAAATTGTCTGAAGTAAATAGGAAGAAATTCAATAAGGACAAATGCAAAGTATTCCACTTAGGAAGAATCAATCAGCTGCACACATACAAAATGAGAAATGACGGCCTAAGGAAGGAGTACTGCAGAAAGGTATCTGGGGGTCCTAGTGGATCACAAGCTAAATATGAGTCAACAGTATAACACTGTTGCAAAGAAAGCAAACATCAGCCGGGATGTATTAGCAGGCGTGTTGTTAGAAAGACACAAGAAGTAATTCTTCCACTCTACTCCATACCTGTTAGGCATCAGCTGGAGTATTGTGTCCAGTTCTGGGTGCCACGTTTCAGGAAAGATGTGGACAAATTGGAGAAAGTCCAGAGAAGAGCAACAAAAATGACTAAAGGTCTAGAAATCATGACTTATGAGGAAAGATTGAAAAAATTCGGTTTGTTTAATCTGGAGAAGAGAACACTGAGAGGGGACATGATAACGGTTTTCAAGTACATAAAAGGTTGTTACAAGGAGGAAGGAAAAAAATTGTTCTCCTTAATCTCTGAGGACAAGAGACAATGGGCTTAAATTGCAGCAAGGGCAGTTTAAATTGGACATTAGGAAAAACTTCCTGTCTTCTCCAAATCCACTTCTAATTCCAGTTTACCAGTGAACCAGACCCCCTATTGCACGATTAGGCACCTGCCACCAGGAGCCTCTACCAATTTGCTTGGCTGCCTTTTCGCCACCCATGCTGGATTCCTAGATTGTTAACCATTCCTTCCCTAACAGAGGCCAGAATCAGCTCCATTCCCCAGTCATAGAGGTGTACCACCACCTCTTCCTTGAGTAATACAAATATTGAATATAAAGTTTCATAGTGGGCAATCATCGACCTTTCCTACTTGAATAATTTACCCACCAGCTGACTTACCAGACTCCTGGCCTTGTCCCTCCATAAAGACACAGCCAGCCCCCATCCAGGGGAATTGTTAGTACATAAGGCTGCACTTAAAGTGGGCTTTTCCCCTATTTTGAAGGCCTCTATGTCTAAGAGATATGCCCTAGTGTTAAAAAGTAGAATACACCTCTACCCCGATATAACATGATCCGATATAACACGAATTCAGATATAATGCAGTAAAGCAGTGCTCCGGGGAGGCGGGGCTGCACACTCCAGCGGATCAAAGCAAGTTCGATATAACGTGGTTTCACCTATAACGCGGTAAGATTTTTTGGCTCCCGAGGACAGCGTTATATCAGGGTAGAGGTGTACTTCTGGAATCAGTAGTATCTCTCAAAACCAAATAACATTTTATTCTACACAGTGTGACTTACTAAATTATTATCATTATTCCTATTATTTATATTACTGTAAATCCCAGAGACCCCAATCAAGATCAGGGCCCCATTGTGCTAGGTATGGGACTCCTCAGTTGGCAAAGAGCCATCATAGTAGCTCCTGTGCCATTCTGTTTGCCCCCCATGAGCATAGCAAAGAAAAGTGGGCATAGCATGCATTTCCCTACACACCAGAGATCTTCAGTTGTATGCACAGCCTTTTGTGGCATTGGGCACTGGGTGTAATTTAGAGCAGTCTGGGAACTGAACTGGTAGGGTATAGCAAAGATGCCACCTCTGCCCAAAGCCTTCCTGACCTGCATTGGATAAACAAAGGCACTACCCAAAGATCTGATCCTCTGTTGCTATTTCAAATACCTTAGATCTGGTCAATGGGAAACTTCTGCCTAACAAACATTCCACTTGCACTATTTTAAGGGACCAAGAGGTCTAGGCTAACAGATTAGCCAATGGTATATTGCAACCAAAGCTTTTTTTTTTTTTTGGCTCTGTCATCTCTAATTCTCTCAATGCTATTTTATTTCAGTGTTGACTCCAAATTACCTGAGGAGAGCAATCTTTGTTGAGTAGTATACTGTATTCAGATACCAAACAATTTTAGATTTCAGAGATGATTAGTAGATTGATAATCAGCCAGAAATAGGCATTCCAAGCTGGCATGCTTTCAATGCTGAACAAATTATCCTCCATAGATATTAAAATCTCCATAAAGTATCTCTGATGGATGCCATGACAACATACTCAGGTACTTATGGAGCCTAATGGGTATCAAAATTAAGTAGTGTAATTTTATAAATTGGTTAATATTGAATTCACTGAATTGTGCAAATTAAAAAGAGCGATCCAAAATAACTGTCCATTATTGTGGAGGCACAAGCACAAAATCACATGGGTCTGACATGCTTAAAATATACAGTGTGTGTATGTGTATGTGTGTGTATGTGTATTTATATATATATCTGCCAGTATTTTTATATTTAGACATTTCAGTTTATTTACCATTATACCAGCCTCCTGCCTCCTTTAGATTTTGTGGACATTTCAAGGGAGTAAAAACAGAAAAAATACCATGAGTGAAAACCTGGCCCCATAGAAGTCAGTCTCAAAACTCCTATTGACTTCTATGGGGTCAGGATTTCATCTCATATGAGGATGTATTGCTGACATCTTATTTGCATGTTCTTTCCTGGATGGGCATCTTTGAAAAAAAAGAGCCAGCATGTGAAGTATACAGTCTCTACAGTGGAAATTAATATTAATAAGGTGGGGCAGAGTTGTTTGTTTTTTACCCAATGGTACATGCAGGGGGGTTTTGTGGTGCTTGGGAAAAAATGGGATTAATTTGTCCTTAAAATTAGAACCACAGCTGTGTTTTGAAATACGTAAAAGGCCATTCTGTGTTTCTGAATAGATTTAATGTTTTCAGACTCCTGTTTGTTGGTATTCTAAAAAAATACATATCAGGACATTCAGGAAACGTAAAATATTAAATTGACAGTTTATGGTTTTGAAAGCCAATAACCATGTTTTTTTTTTCTTTTGGGTTCACCTTGCATACAATCCATTTGTATTCAGTTTTCTTTAGTGGCTAAAAAAAGCAATATCCTGGAAAGAACATTGCTGAGAACCATAATTGAATGAAACAGCTATGAATCCCTGTCCTGTGCTGGTCTAGGAAATACATAGCATTAAAGAAAAATTGTCTCCATTTTGTAGCAATATCAACAGCAGTACTTTATAGACAAATGCAAAAATATAGGGTGAGCAAACCCCAATACTTTGCAGCACCACTTTGTGACACCACTATAACAATGGCTCTGTTAGCTTTTAACAATTTCCAATTAAAATTAAATTGTTAAAAGCTAACAGAGCCAAAGCTATAGGTTTTGTAGGTTTACTACCTTGGCTATTTCAATTCAAATCAGGCTAAAAGTTGGAATGTTAGTCTTCAGTTAAAAACTGATGGTGTTTTCAGTTGCAAAAATAATGTTTTCAGTTGTTTGTAAATTTAGAAATCAGAAACTCATACAATTTGGGAGGAGACTCAGATGCATAGTACCAATCCCAAAACTGACAAGAATTGAATTAATTTTGTTTAAAGTTCTGGGAACAATCAGTCAATACATTGACAAATTCCTTAGGAAAAAAATGGAAAACCATCCAAAAAAGTATATTTACACATGAAAATCAGCATATTATATGAAATAGCTAAACAATAGAACAAACACTTTTAAAACAAGTTAGCATCACCTGTGACTTCATAAAGAACCTTGATAAGTGGAGTGCTGTCTCCCTTTTTTAATAATCTCACATTTACAGTTTCAAACTGCAGTAAGATGACTTGATTTTCTTTAATTACTTTTTTGTTTTGTTTTGTTTTGTTTTGTTTCATGTCTTGGCAGTCCACAAGATGGAAGTGCCAGTTAGCTCAAGATGGGCCACTTTGGTTCTGACTCACTTTTCCATCTCCTTCATGTGGCAATGGTATTGTGATAGTTACAAGGGACTGTGTTCTGGAGGGTGAGTAGCCGGGAGATAGTTGAGATTACTGGCTCTATCTTCCCTTGTTAGTATATGTTATACATCAACACAGGCAACGTTGTAACAGCTGTCACGCATCTACAACCAATTATCTTCTTTATTTTTCAGGTTAACAGGGTTACCTGACTTTTCCTTCTTCACACTCTCAGGCTATGTCTACACTGGAGCACATACTCAGTTACTTGCCCATGTACAAGCTCACGCATGTTCCCTATACATGCACTGAGAAACTACATATGCTGCACTGGCCACAGGCATAATGCTGTGTATATGCATATACCCAGGCCCACACTGCCACTGTTGTTAAGCAACATTAGTACTACCATTTCAGGGTGGTATCCCAGATTTCTGTGCATCACAGGGAGACACTCTAGGAACCACTTTGCAGTGTGTTGTTGGTCCAGTGCCCTGCCTTCATGTATTTGCTGATGGCAGTTCCTACACACATCTCCCTTCTGCCAAATTGGGTGGGGGACCTGGAACAATTTTGGGGTGATCTGGTTCTGCTCACACTCCATATTGAGGGACAAATGTTCATGCAGTGGAGCAGGCAATCAGCAAAATGCTGGATGGAATTTGGTAAGAACTTTCTGACACATCAAAGATGGCTGACCTTGAACGTCAATGACAGTTCATTCAGATCCCATGCTACAGATGCGATGGACTGTTGCTTCTGATGCAGGACAACTAGTATAGTGTGGTGGGATCACATAGTTTTGGAAACTTGGGATGACCAGCAGTGGCTTCAGACTTCCGAATCAGAAAATAGACCTTCATGGACCTGTGTGAGGAACTTGCACCAAACCTTCAGTGGCAGAACACTTGATTCAGGGGAGCCATACCGGTGTAAAAGTGGGTGGTTATTGTCCTGTGGAAGCTGATAAACTACACAGCTACAGGTCTGTTGCAAACCACTGCTGGGTTGGAAAGTCTACCGTAACTGGTGCAGGGGCCATCAATGGCACTTACATCAAAACACTTTGTCTACCAGAAGGGGTGAGTGAGTACGTGAACCGAAAAGGTTATTATTCACTCATTCTGCAAGGCTTAGTGGACCACAGAGGCAGATTCATGAACATCAACATGGGAAACATTGGAAAGGTTCATGACACCAGCATGCTGAGGAGATCAGGATTGTATTTGAAGGGGAAAGAAGGTACTTTATTCCCCAGAAAGGATGTGGTTCTCTATAGTGTGTCTGTGCTAAATGTTATTTTGGGGGACCCCACATACCTGCTCCTAACTTGCTCATGAAACCATATCCTGACATCAATGATGCTGGAAAAAAGGAATTCAATTACAAATGCAGTAGCTGCACAATGGTTGTGGAGTGGCTGTTTGGTAGGCTGAAATCTCATTGGTGTGGCTTACGCACCTGTCTGGATGTCAGTGCGGCCAACACAGCTTACATAATCTCATCTGCTGTGGACGCCATAACATTGTGAAGGTAAAGCCCAAACCTGAACGTTTACACTGCCACTTTACAGCCCCACAGTCCAAGCCCTGCGAGCCTGAGTCAGCTGACATGGGCCAGCCACAAGTGTTTAATTGCAGTGGTGACATTCTCTGTGTTGTGAGTTCTGCTGTGTTTAGAACTAGCAGTGCTTTCTCATAATAATAACTGAACTTTCTCCATCTCTCTGGGACTTTGCATATTTCTGAACCTGGTGGGGGAAGGAGGGTTGTGGTGTGGGACAGACAGTGGGTTTGTGGTCTGATGCTACCAGACAGTTACACTATTCTGATTCATCGGTGTGAATCGTGGGACCCAATCCCAAACCTGAAAACATCTTATGTTCATCATACTTAGGAAGGAGGGTCCACACACAAGTCAAGGAAATGATAGCACTTATTAAAAGTACTATATAGAACATGAAATTGAAGTATTTATTAAAAAGAAATGTAAACCAATAAAACATAACAGCACTGCATCTGTGAACAATGGAGAAAAGTTAATGTCTCTGGAACTGTCTCCTTGCTCTTCCCCTGACAAGGGAGGAACAACACACGCATCTTGACAAACTTGGATATCACCTGTGTGATGTTTGGGGTGCAAGCACCAAGAGGGGTTCAGAGAATCCTACAGGCTCATCATTCCCCTCCTGGATCCCCAGGGAGTCCCCCTGCAAGGGGTTTCAGGTGCCAATGGAAGGTGTGGTCCTGGGAGTATTGCAGGCTCCTTCCTGTCATTTGTGGAGAGGTTGAGCCCTCTGTCTCAGCAGCACCCAGGCAGCAGCCCTAAGAGGAGGTGGAGGTGGTGGTTCACAGAGAGATTCAGTGGCCTTGGCAGCAGGTGGTCCCTGAACTTGTTCAGTCACCAGTTCTATCAGACATTCCATAGAGAGTACCCCCATTCCCAATGGTGTGCCTCCTGATCCATGAATGATCCATCAGTCTCTTCCTGCTGAAGAGCCCAATCCTCCCATGCCCTGAGGAACTGAAACTGCTCATGTGTCCTCCTGTCCAAGCCAATGAGCAGGTCCTCTAGGGTGCTTCTCCCTCCACCTCTGCTGTCTCTGAGATGCTGCTTCTGTCCTCTCCGCGGAATGGTTTTCCTCGTGGGAGCTGAAGACAAGTTCAAAAACAAGAGTAGCACTATTTTTTCCCTTGGAAAAAATCAAGAAATCCTCCCATATAACGTAACTTTGAGTTGAAGGCCACAATTTTGATACTTTTCAGAATTCCAGAAATACAATTGTTACACTATCCTTGGTTCTCTGACATATTTTCTAGCCCATGAAGAAGGAACAAAGGCTACTAGAGGAAAGAAAGAATTACCAATATGTTAAAAAAATTAAAATTCTCATAGTCTTAACTTTAAGATCTTTGGAACCAAACATATGTTTGATTCCCTATAGTTATGTATTAAATGTATTGTCATACGCACTCTAAATTCTATCTATCCCTGTAAAGTGGTAGCTGCACTTCATTGCTGTATGATTGCAACCTCAAATTATTTCTGTGTTATTGCATCCTGTTTCAGAACACTAATAAATTTGAGGCTAAAGGATTTCTTTTTCATTGCTTTCACACATATAGTATTAAAAGAACTGACAGCTTTAGTTTGGATTGAATTCAAGTATCAAAGCCAGAGGCTACCATAAAGTACAATAGTCATATCATTTTGAGAAATTACTTTGACAGATATAGCAATTTCAGACAATATCCTTGAAAAACTTTATTGTATTAAGTTTATATATTTTTGTGGGCTGGAATTATATGTAATCTCTCTCTGGGGAGATGTGACTGATGTATGAACTGAGAATTCAAGAGACTATATTGAAAATGCGCCAGACAAGTATGGACTTTGGGGACAATACGTCTTAAAGTGGATATCCAGAGGATTCCATAAGGAGAGGTTAATGCAAATTGCCCTACTCCAGTTATGCAAAAACCCAGACTTTTGAAGCTACCCCCTGAATAGAGGGGTTATTGTCTGCTGATCACCTGTTATCAAAGGCCAAGATCAAAGGCCCGAGCTAAATAAAGGAATGACTGATTAGTCCAGACTTCATTCTGGTTCTGAATCTAAACTGAACAAGGAAAAGCCAGTTATAGGTTTTGAAGGACTGACACCTACCAGAGCCATAGGCTGGAGTTAGGGTGATCTCTGGTCAGCTTTTTAGCATGTGTGTAGGTTCTTTTATTGATTTAATTAGTTTTCTGTGTAATGCTTTTACCTTGAGAATAAATACTCTTGCTTAGAATAAACTGTGTAGTACATTATGACTAAGGCTGCAAGTCTGTCATGGAGGTCACAGAAGTCACAGATTCCGTGAGTTTCTGGGACCTCCGGGACTTCTGCAGCTGGCAGGTGCGACTAACCCCAGGGCCGCTGGAGCAGCCAGCCATCTAGACTGACTGCATTTTGCCTAGTGGGCGTTCCCCAGGTGTAAACACATTTGTAATAGATGCATAGACAACATTCTTAATTTCAGATACCAAAATGACCACATGCATACAAATAGGATAATCATATTCAGTACATCATAACCTTTTCAATATCTCACATGACCTATCTTGCATAAAATATCTCATCGCTATGCCATAATCCTATCATAATAATATCTCTATGAAGATATGGGGCATAGTGTCACAATAATGTAGGTGGTTGAACCCTAGGTAAAACAATAGAACTCAAGCTCATGATGAAAATTTTTATCCTAGTGCAGTTATTGAGCAATTAAGTTTTAGACTATACCATGAGAGCCCAAAGTTCTGGCACTGTCCATAGGGCTTATAAATATCAAAATAACACATAAACCAGAACATATCACAAATAAATTGAGCTACCTGTCAGAAGCATCTTGCACATCCTGACAATTTTTAACAAGGCAGAACAAGGAACAAATAATTCCAACTGAAAAAAAAAAAGAAGTTACAGGTAAACAGCTACTGTGAGAACTTCATAGATGAATTTTAGAAAGATTCCAAGGTCTTGCTATTCTATTTGTTCCCTCTGAAAAATATTTTGTCATTTATTCTTCTGCTGAAACTGTGTTCAGCATGTTTATCTTCAAGAACCCAGTGTTCTTCATAGCAGAAGAAAGATACAATTTTTAAAGAAATTATGCTTTTGATTTGCTTTTATGTGATCTTCCAAGCCTCGTGGCAGAGCAGAAAGTTCTGTAAAACTTGAGTAGAGATCAAACAGTAAGTGCCAGTAGATATTGGCTGGATCTATATGGGGATCCCTTGTTGTTGTCAGCTGTGCCACTCTTTCACACTCCCTAGCATACATGCTCAAATTGGCAGATAAGCAGTGATAGTGTGGAATACTATCTTTTTTCCACACCTTTTCTTTTTTTTTTTTTTTTCAATCCAGAAGCAGAGGAAGTAGGAGATAAACACCATTGCCCCCACAATCAAAGAAAAGTTTATTAGTTAATTTTGATTGAGCATTGTTTTTGGCTCCTGAAGAAGTTCACCTTCCCTCCCAAATGCTGTTAGGTGTTTTGAAGGCAGCTAGCATACAAAAGGAAAAAGTAGGTAATAACAATAATACATGTTGGATTACATCTTAAAGCATTATATACCCATTAACTAACCCTCCCAACTTCCCTGTGAGATAGGTAAATAAAAATCATTATCCCTTTTTACAGATGGTGAAATTGAAGGCCAAGGAAATTGGCTTTCCTGGAGCCATGTGATGAGGCTGTGGCGAAGCACAGTTTAGAATATAGAATTAGGAGTTTCTAGCTCCTAGTTCAATGCTCAGTCAATTACACCAGGCCAATCCTGGGTTTGGAATATTATTTATTGTTGTTTTACTGTTGTGGACAATGTCAATTCAACTACAGCAGAAGCCAGGGCCGGCTCCAGGGTTTTGGCCGCCCCAAGCAGCCAAAAAAAAAAAAAAAAAGCCGCGATCGTGATCTGCGGCGGCAATTCGGCAGAAGGTCCTTCGCTCTGAGCGGGAGTGAGGGACCATCCGCCGAACTGCCACCGAATAGCTGGACCTGCCGCCCCTCTCCGGAGTGGCCGCCCCAAGCACCTGCTTGCCAAGTTGGTGCCTGGAGCCAGCCCTGGCAGAAGCCAAAGTCTTTTGCAAATGCAAAGGGCTTCCTGCCAGGTCTGAAAGGAACTGCTTCTATAGGTGCTAGTGTTAGGCGGTCCCAATGCCCATTCAGTCCTTGGTCTCTGGTGAGACTTTGCCTAAAGGTGCTAATAGGCATCATAAGTTTTGAATCAAGGACAGGGCCTGTTTTAGTCCATCAACAGTTGGGAATCCAAAGGGCTGATCCTGCAAAGTGCCATGCATATCCTGTGAGGTGCTGAATGCTCTCAACTCCAACTGACTTCAGTAAAAGTTGAGGGTGCTCTGCCTGTCTCAAGAGGCACTTGACACCATACAAGAGGCAGCCCTAAGTGATGTGTTGGCCTCTAACCCTATGCATGTTACCAGAAAACTTCTTTACCTATAAAAATTTGGGGTCATTTCTTATTTAGTCTAGTGCTGCTCATGAGAAAGTGCTAACGTTCAAATATTGTGAAATAACTGTAAATAAAATGACCATGCAGCACTTTGCCATAAAAAAAAATAGATGGGTGTGTATTTGAAGGAATTAAGTTGCCATGTTTTATAGTTCCTTCCTGCTGAGAGCCGTCAACTTTCAGTCAAGTTAGAGATAGTTGAGAGAGTTCAGCATCAGCCTCTTCATTTCCTAACTGTCGGTGACATGTTAAATTTATCAGTCCAGATTGTGATTCCTTTATTAATACTGAATACACCCTTACTCTGAAAGTAATCCCATTTAATTCAGTAGGAGCATTCATGGTGTAAAGTAGTATTCAACATGAATAAGAGGACTGTAACCTGGGCTCTTAATAACTAAAGGCCTGGGGGAAATCCTGACATCAATTAAGTCAATGGCAAAACTCCCATTGATTTTAGTAGGGCCACGATTACGCCCCATATTGCAATTTCACACCTAGTAGTAATTTTCTTCTTGCGTATTCCTATTGCTCGAGGAGTGAGGTACAATTCTATGTAAATCAGTGTATCACAATCCACCCCTAATCATTGGTCTTCAAGGAAAATACAAAGGTCAACAAAACATATTCATTCTATTTTTAGAGAAATGTGCACAAAGAATTGTGATATGCACTATGACTTCACTACCCTTGGGAGTAAGAAGTATACAGCTCTTAATATTTAATTGTGCTAAGCACAAACAGTCTGATGCTAACAAAAATGGAAGAGTTCAGTTGCAGAAATCCTTCAGGATGTCTGCAGCTGTAATATTTTAAAGGGAATTAAATTTGAATTGCAAATCGGATCATATCTCCTGGCCTCTGACTTTTTCTATTCTCATCCCCTTTTGTTGGACCAGCTCTCTGGGGATGATCCTGAAAGCCTTACTCATGCAAGTAGTCCTTTCTCATGCCTGCAGTCCCATTTTAAATTAATAGGACCCCCCATGTGATTAAGTCTTGTGGGATTGAGTTCTCTCTCTCATTTCAGAAAACCTTTACTCACTTCAAAAGGGATCTGGCAAATCTCAGCTGCATTTATCCTCATTTTCATGATGATACAACAGCATCCAGTTGTCATTCTTCATATTTTACACACAGCTCAAATAAACACACAGACAGACACAACTGGAGTTGTGCTTTCCAATAAAGATAATATGTCTGAGTGAAAAGGACATTTTATTCCACGTGACTAGAAAGTGCCTTAGTTTACAAACAGTCCTGTTATTGTGACAAAGAAACAGTGCCAGGTTTTCAAGCATTACTAGCGATCTCATGAGTTTCCATGTCTTAGTGCCCAACCTCAGACTCCTAAAAGAGCTGTATTTTCAGAATAGGCCCTTTCTAAGTCCTTTTGAATGGTCTCAAGTTGGGCACCCAAAAATCCAGGCACCCAAAATTATTAATCACTCTTAAAAATCTTGAACATGTGATATTGACATAAACAGAAAAATTAGAAAAGGGTTAGTTATTTAAATGGCCGAGTTAAACCAATCATATTTGGGGAGTATTTGGTCCCCTTTCTTACGCTAAAAATGCACACACAGAGGGCTTTGATTGGAAAGCAGCAACAAGTGAGCCCTAGTTGTCTCTTGTTTAACCTGACCCTTTGAATGTGTTCATTTCCTCTCCTCCCCATGCACCCTTAATAATCCATTAACACTGCTGCATTTTTGACTTAAGGTTTGAGGGTGAAACAAAAGATTTCATGTTTTAGCACTGGAAGTTCATAACATATTCATTTTTTAAACTGGCATTAAAGCAGGATGGGGATTTTATGGTTTCTGAGTCAGATTAATCAAAGAAAGCCCATAGAAATGCACACTACTGTGCCCTTATGATGAGGTGTACTAACTGCACACTGGGCCTGAAGAGATTAATGAGAGCCTGTGGGTTCAATCAGCTTCACTCTGCTACACCAGCAGTAGGTGTCAGGCTTGAAGGGAGGAGGTAAAAGGGGTGAACCTGACTCAGGCCCTGATTGGGGAGGCGAGCAGATCTCTGGTTCTTGCTCAGTAAGAGAAACCTGGCTAGAGACAGGGAGTTGAGTGACACTGCTGACAGACAGAGCCTCCCTAAAGGAAAGT
The DNA here is from genome assembly GCF_027887155.1 of Malaclemys terrapin pileata. NCBI lineage: Eukaryota > Metazoa > Chordata > Testudines > Emydidae > Malaclemys > Malaclemys terrapin. Next base: position 71,982,828 of record NC_071512.1, read on the forward strand.
ATGTCTGCAATGGGGAGCCTGAGAGACAGTAGGGAAGGAGCAGCAAACAGTGGATCTGCTCAGGGCGCTGTGCTCTAGTGTAAGGGCTGCCAGGGAGCAGGAAGACTCCTGCCCTGTGGGGAAAATGGTTTTCCAGCAAAACCAGAAAGTGCTAAGAAGCTCTGCAGTGAGGCGGTGGAAGAGATTTTATGATAGTGCAGTGGGAGCCCGGGAAAAGGCTGCAGCAAAAGCCAAAGACAGGACAACGTAGGAAGTGGTTGAGGAAGGCAGCAACCCCTGCCTGTTCAAGGGCCTCTGGACTGGAACCCAGTGGAGAGGGTCTGGGTTCCCCTACCAGCCCACTGAAGAAAGTGAAGTGGAAGCCTGCCTCCCAACAAGGGGTAAGGATTACCAAACCCAACCCTCCCCTCCCTCTCTGATACAAGTGTAAAAACTAGTAAGTCTGGACTTGGACTGAGGGTCCAATGTAAAGTTGAAGAATAATTTGTTGCCCGGCTGTTGGTTTACCCCAGAGTGGCCTATATGTGACTTGGCCAGAGGGCTGAGTCTCAAGAAGAAGCAGTAGACCACCACAAGGCCAGACTGTCAGCAAGGAGCATCATAGGAGCATAGCCTGCTCTGACACACCCAGCCACCAGGAGTTAAGCCAGCTGGTGATTCACATACTTACAGCCCTTAGAAGTTTTTCCCTAAGTGAAAGCAGGCAGTAGGATTGCTGCCCCACCAGCAGAAGTTGCTGTGGAGACATGCTGAAGAGGCTCATCCCTAGGTTTAAATTACAGCCACATCAGTGCTACTATAAATTTTGATGGCTTGTAACAACTAGGGGCCACTTTGTTGGCCAGGGACAACCCTGGGGGCAGAGAGGATTGGGGGAGGGGCATGTGGAGAGCTTATTACACTGGCTTTTCCCCAGCTGGTGATTTCCCAATGTGGGAACAACTTTTGAGTTTCTTGTTCGTAATGCAGTGAACAAATGTTATTTAACAGTGAACAACTTGCACATAGGAATCTCTTTATTAATGATGATGTGATGAAAATTTGTGTGGCAAGTGTCACTTAGTTTCTGGTTACATTTATAAAGCAGCTTTTATCTGAAAGACTGTGATCATCCTGCATGGGAATCATTTCACTTACTCTTAGATGCAAGCGTTCTTTATGTAAACCCTGCCTCTGCACATGGCTAATGTGATATGGTCCAGTGAAATATCAGGCATCTCCATCCCAGACTCCTTAAAGAGAGGCTTCAACAGGATCAGATGGAATGTTTCAAAAGTGCCACTTGCTGATCTATGGGAAAAGCACCTTCTAAAAAAAAAAAATCTCTAGGATAATTACCTCAAACTCTGTAGTACAAATAAGCTATAATGGTTTGGACAACTTCTGCAGCATTCTTCATAAGAAAAGGGTGGGAAGAGCAACCATACTTCTTGACAATCCTGTATTGGTTTGTGGAGACTGTAGTTCTACTACTTCCTGGCTCCTCAAAACCAGAATATGTCTTCTGGGGACAACTGGCTGCCCACTCCCCCAAAAGGGGAGGGGAAAGTAAGTAACCACTCCCCCCCCCCCCCCCGATTCTGTGATGGCAACAAATGTAATGGGGAGAACACAGGGCCTGCAGGGGTGAAATCCAAGATTTAGGGCTCTAGAACAGAAAGCTGTGAAAGAAAATAGGGATCTTCACACCCCTACATACCTTCTGGCAGGGAGCACTTGTAATACAGTAGATCTGACTGGGATGGGCCTCTGAAATGAATGAATTTGTGAAACTCAAAATATTGTGGACAGGATCCTGATCCCTTTATTCATGTTGGTCAATATCTTACTCTTTTGACTTCAATAAGGCTATTCATGGCATTGGATACTATACAGTGTGAGTAAAGGTATCAGAATCTAGCCCTAGAAAAATATTTTGAGATGCTCACAAAACCTTGAACCACATTGAGCTCAATTATGTCTAAATGTAAGTGGGGATCTTTACAAAATGCATCCTTTGAAATGGCAAGAACCCTGGTTTGTGTAAAAGGCACATGGATGGTATTTGCCCTGTCTGAGCTGTGTAATCCCAAATGAAAATACAAGATCCCCAGAACATAGTAGGACTCAGTCTGCCCCTACATGAGTCCTAGAACTAATGAGACAAGGTGGGTGAGCTAATATCTCTTATTGTCTCTCTCTCCAACAGAAGTTGGTCCAATCTTTCAAGTTTGCACTGAGCTTTTCTTCAGTTCTGGGAAATATACTCTGTCACAGGCCTAGTCTACACTACAGTTTACGTCAACCTAACTCTGTAAGCATCTACACTAAAATTTAGCTTCCACTGATGTAACTTGCCCACTAGACTGACTTAACTGCCCTCCGTGAGAAGTGTAGTGCTTAGATCGATGTAGTTAGGTCAACAGTGAATACTTAAATCAGTGAAGCACTCCTGGTGAGGACTCACACCACCAACACCGGGAGCACACCACCAACACAAGGAGCATAATGTGGGACGTGCATAAGCAATTTTAATTACTGCAATGGCTGTATGTTGACATGGTTGACTTAATTTTGTAGTGTAGACTTTCCCACAGCTAAATACAAGGTGGAACAGATCATTTAGCATAAGTAGTTAGCACATATTTCAAGGGACCATTCAAAGTGAAGTAGCCTCTTAACACCTCTCTAGTCATAGAGAGGAAAGGAGAGAAGGGGGGAAAGCTAGGGGGAAGGGGATGAGTAGGTTATAGTTTGTTGTAATAAGCTGTAAATCCAGTGTTTTTATTCAGTTCATGACTTATTGTCTGTAGCAAAGTTATGAATTTAAGCCCAGGGTTATCTTTTGAAGGTGTGGTGAAGGTTTCCTTTGAAGATGAGGACTCAGAGGTCAGATGTAGAGTGATTGCCTTGTGAAAAGTGTTCACCCGCAGGTGATATGGTGTTTTTTGTCTTATTTTCTGTGTGAGTTCATTTGAGAGCATTGCGATTGTCTTGTTTCACCCATATAGTTGTTGTTGGGGCATTTAGTAAATTGGATAAGGTACACCACATATTGTAATAGGGATGTGGAGGACTCATGGGCCTTTAATATGTGTGTTGTAGAGTGTATTAGTCATGGTAGCAGTGGAGATATATCTACAGGTTTCAAATCTGTTCTGGCAGGGTCTGGTGCCATTTTGGGTTGGTATGTCCTGGTCTGTGGGGAGCTTGCTTCTGAGGATAAGCTTGGTGAGGCTGGGGGGTTGTTGGAAGGCCAGAACTAATGTATTTCAGCAGATTAACAGAAATCTGTAGATTAATTTCCTGATCATTCAAGTAGGGCTAGATTCTGGTACATTTACTTAGTTTGGGTAGTACCTTATGCAAATAATCCCATTTAAATCAATGGGACTCTTAAGAACAGACTTAAAAATTTTATTAAGATAATGTTAAAAAAAATAGTGAACAGAGTTTCAGCATAGAAGTTTCTGGTTATCAGGGAATAACATACAGATTATCGAGGGTGCAAAGTCTGGTTTAAGATAAAGTGGCGTGAGGAATACATAATCTGCAATATCCCCGATTGGGGGTAAAAGGTTGATGGGTCAAAGTACAGACATTGAGATATGAGGGTATGAAGTTCATAAAGTGGCTATGTTCGGGTGTGGATAATAATGAGTGGATATGATGATGAGGATGGATTGACCCTCATTTGGTGATATTTAATGTTCAGGGAGTTTATGGTTCCAATTCATATGATCCAACGGAGAAGGTCATTTGGTCCCTTTCTCATAGTGGGAGAACGATGTCACTCTGGCTTACGCCTCCTGGTACTGTTGGTGGCCAGTGATGTGCTCGATGTAGATGTCCCTGGACCATCGGATGGCGTCTGAGACCATGAGGTGCCGCATGAGACGTGCGTAGTGTCGACCGATCCCGCAGGTCCGCAGCACACGCTCGTTGCAGGGGTCCCAGGCGCCCAGGGCTCTGACAATCAGGGCATCCATCTGCATCTCAGAGCCCTTCGCTCTCAGGGTGTCAGCTTTTCCAGCTTACGAGCTCGGGCTTCATGAAATGCCGGGGTCCTGTTCTCAAAGGAGACCGTGACGTCGACGAGAATGATCTTTTTCTGGGCCTCGTCAGTGACAACCACGTCAGGTCGTAGCTGGCTGTCGGTACCGGCGATGGTGCAGTTCACGGAGATCTCCCCTAGGCGTGGCGCGATGGTTTTCACCAGGCGGTTCTGGATGGCGCTGTGGCGCAGCTGCCAGGCTCTGGAGCGGGGTTTGATAAGATACCACTCAACGCGTGTATGTTGTTTTTGTACACCGTTCACCACAACCAGCCTTATACCTGTTAATCTGTTTCCAAAAGCAGTGCATGACATAAATAGTTGTTTTCAGTCAAACATTGTTACCATTAAAATAAATGTGACTTATGATACCATCAGGTCTTGTGAAGGTCATAGCTTGTCAAAAATTCAGACTTTGGTGATAAAAAACTATGTTGCAGCTGCTTCTCCTGGATATAACTTATAAAATGTTTTGTGTGTACTTCCTGCTGGCAAATTAAATCCTTGAGATGTGTCAACAGATGAGAATTACTGCCATCATTTTGACAGTTTGCTAACTTATTAGCACTGAAAGTTCCATACCCTTTGGTTATTTTGAAACCACATAGTGATGAAACATGTTCTTTTGCTCATACTTACCAAAGAAAGGGGTAACCTTTGCACTAAGATACAGGTAAAACAATGATTGCCATTGTTTTCCTATGGAACAAATGGCAAGTTCCAGCCACAATGGACTGCTACCACATGGTGTGAAACAACATGTTGTGCCAGCTGGAAAAGTCATTGTCATTACTTTTTTTCCCTGGTTTCTCCTGGGGTTATGTCTTATTCTACATGCTGTTTGACTTCTTTTTCTCATTCTCTTGTTCTGCTGATCATCTCTTTTCCTATTTTTAGATTTCTTATGCAATAACAATGAAGAACTAATGCAGTAGCCTTGGGGAAGATAATGCCTTGTGGCAATCAGAGAAAACAAGATGCTTAACCACTATGTAACTCATTCATTCTCATGTACATTGTTCTATTACTCTGCCATGTGTAGCTTCCCACACTACAAAATAGTGGAGAAAGATCATCCCCATAATTATTTTTAATGGTTTATATTTATGATTCCTCTTTGCAATTATAAATTAGAAATGTTTTTGTGAAGGTCACCTTGTTAACACAATAACATAGAACAGCACCAGCAGCCACCCTTTATTAATTTTGAGTAGAGCTGTAGTTAATGCAATCCGCTCTGTTCTTTAATAGGGATGGCACTAATCTGTTTCAAGTGTCTAGACACAAGAAAAGTAAACCAATTCAGTCCACGAAGGATCAGTTTTCGAAAGAGCACAGCACCCATTATTTGGGCTAGATGTTTCCAAAAAATTGATCTTTTGAAACACCTGGCCATAAGTATCAGAACTGAAGCTTCTGGGTACTGTTTATTTAAGTGTCTAAATGGAAGCTGAGCTATTTGGAAAATCTGGCCCCAATTGTAGGTACCAAGCTCTTGAAAATCTGAGCTGTTTTCTCCCAACAAGAGTATTGTTGAAAATCATCTCCTTGCTTTAGATGCCTAAATGGGATCCAAGCACTTGAAAATCTGCCACTGATCTTTTGGGAAATCTGTCCCCAAGTAAATAAGAATTATTTTGTGAAAAGCATCACATTTTGTTTTAATAACTTTTCCTTAAATTCTGTTTGTTTATTTGTTTGTTTGTTTTGAGCTGCCACCTTCTAAAAAGCTTAAGTCAAGTAACTGACACCTATCCAGGACTTTGCAGGAAATTAATGGCTTTTGGGAAGAAATATGTGACTTTTTCATACCAGGTCACATTAAGGTCACTTGTTGTTTAATGTCACCAGATTTCCTTGAGTTTCAAAGACCATGAAACTGCATTTGGGCTGGTAGCCCAGCTCAGTATACAAATGCTCAGCAGAATTTCTACTTTTGGATAGCTCTACCAGCACTGTACAGATATGTTATATCAGAGGTGATGTTATATTGAACGAATCATGTGTCAGCCTTACCATCAATGGAATCTCTAGGGGGTTAATGTGGGCACATATTATTATGCAAAATATTAAATTAATGCAGTGCTGAGACTGAAATTTCAATTGCACAGCAGTCAAGATATTGCCTGACAGGAGACAGGTTCCTATAGCAACTTCAATTACACCACCCTATCTATATTCCTTATTGTTTTTTCTTACATAACACAGCACATATAGAGTAATATCCTGGTATGGTGTTACAGATAAATCAGAGATGCAAACATAGTTTAGCTATTTGCTACTATGCTTCTGAACGTATTTCTCTAAAACTAGGAGCTATTGTCTTAAAATCCATGGAGCCTAATGCTGATATCACGTACACCATTAGCTCCAATGATATCACTGGAGTTTAAATTTGTGAAAGTGGTGTAACTGAAATCAAAACTGGATCTCATGTGACTTCTGTAAGCATCAGAAACTGGTTTGAGGGTGAATAAAAGCTTTTTCTCTCTGATCATCTATAGCCTATTGAAACAAGCTAGCATGCAAAGGGTGTTTTTCTGGGGTTATTTAATCCATGGAAAGCAAACAAGGCAAGCATACAGACATTCTTCTTTGCATTCAGGAGTTCATTAGAGAGAAAATGAACTATCACTGGAGCTGAATAAAAAATGGGGATGTGGGGGAATTGTGAATATTATCTCAAGGAAACTGTACCTGTTTTTCATTTAAAAAACTCACTGACAATATTTTGGAACACAGGAAATCTGAACCATACAAATTAGACAAAATATCAATCCTCACTTTAAGTTTTTCCATTACAAGGACAGCCCATATTTTACCATGCCACAATTCCAGAGGAGGAGGGATTATGCATTGCCAATAACATTCAATACTACATCATACATTATGTATTCAGAATCATGTTAATATTCAAAGAACCTAGCTAAAGAAACTGATAGTTTGTCATAAGATGATTCTCTTTAATAGTTTCCTCCCAAAACAGTCTAACTCCTGGACCAACCACCCGATGTGCAAGTAAGTTCCCTTTCCCTGCAACCCCTTCCTCCGGAGTGCCTCCTTTATAGAAAAAATATGGTGGCTCTTAACTGAAGTCAGGTACCATCCTTACAGTAACTTATAAACTTCCTGTGAGCTACACAAATTGAAGATGCATCTCCCCTTTCTCATATCCATATAGAGATTCATTCAGCTAGATCATTTTTTGTTCTAATCCCTCTCCCTTCTTTTCATCTGGGTTGTTGTCTTAACATCTTTCTCATGCGCATGATTTTTACTTAACACATCCTGAAATGGATTTAGTGACCATCAGAGAGGATGATCATAGGTGCTTTGGAGAAAAAGAAACTGAACTTGGACCTCACAAGAAGCTAAATCAGGAGCAGAGAGGAAGTTCTCAGCATCAGAACTGAATTAATACATTAAAAAAATTGCAGATATTCACACATAAGAACAGATTCATTTTGCTCGTGTTCACACCGTTCTGGTGTTCTGAGAATATTCTAGAGAATGACTGTAGTAGCAGGAATGTTCATCAGGCATTATTTGCAGCACACAAATTTTGAGTCCTGAGTATTTACACCAGATAATTGATTCTACAAGTTTTGCTCATTCAGTCAGGCAGCACAAATGAACCAATTCAGAACAAAGTTTGAATTTCACATATGGAATACTGACAATCAATTGTTTGTGGACTATCTACAGACCAAGAACTATTCTGTGACCAAGAATTATATCGTGAATAACTTCAAATAATAATACATTAGAGAAAATCATAATGGCTCACTGACAATCTGCAAATATAAAAGGTGGCAAAACATGTCAATTAATATTTAATATGCAATACTGTCTCATCTTTAATGAATAGTTGTAATTCCCTCCTCCAAAATGTGCTGTGGGAGGTGTGGGTACAGAACACTTATGAAGTACTGGTAGCTCTAGGTTATAGAAAAAAATGCCACATTGAACATAAAGAGCACTGAGTTGAACATCTTCAAAAAGGTTTACTGTAGGTGCAGTATTAAAAATCATCCATAGATATAGCTGGTCACATTTTCAGGTTTTTGAAATGTCAAGGAAACTTGTGTGTGTAGATACAGTGGGTGAGGTAATATCTTTTACTAGACCAACTTCTACTAGTGACAGAGACACACTTTCAAGCTACACAGAGTGCTTGGGAGGGGAGGGAGAAACAAACTGCTTGTTTTTTGACAAATTTATAGTGATCAAAATGTACTGAAAATTCAAAAAATTGCCTGCATCTTTCAACCTGTTCTATGTACTAATAGTCAAAATGTTGATTCTGTCTCCCTACACATGCCCAAGAGCTACAGAATCCTTGCACTGGGGGGCAATGGACAGCCTGTTACAGGTCACGTCGGACAGGGGTTCCCAAACTGTGGTCTGTGGTCTGGTCTAAAGGTAGGCCATGATACAGTCCTGGGTGGTCTGCCAGCATAACCAGGGGTGCTGGAACTAGGGGTCCTGGGAGTGTGGCAGCACCCCCGTCTTGAAGTGGTTTCCATCATATACATGGTTTACAGTGTTGTTCAATGGCTTTCAGCACCCCCACTATAAAAATTGTTCTAGCGCAACTGCATTCTCTAATCAAGCCAGGGCAAAGATTGAGGGGACATGTAGGAGCATTGACAGAGCCAGTGCAGGGAAAGTAGACTGGGCCACATTCAAGGGCTGGAGTCAGTAGAGGGCTGAAAATTGAAGATGAGATCAGGTTGAGCCTTACTAATGTGTGTCCCCAGCTCGAAAAACTGTGCGAGGAGAAGCAGCACATCCATCCCATTCAGAAGACTCCTGGTCTGCGAGTTATTTTATATTTTTATTTACAATATTTGATTCTTTTCTAATTAGTAGAGAGTAGGGTTGGGTCTTTACTTACATAGAAGAGAAATTTAGATTTTACACTAAAACTTGAAAGCCCTGTATCATGCTTAAAGTTGGACAACTATTTTGTTTTAAAATCAGCAAATAATACATTTTTAACAACTTTGTTAACATTGTGTTGCAATTTTATACAAAACTGTGTTTTCCCTGTCTGAACAGCACATTCTGCTCTCAACATTTTTTTTAAGAATAGTTTACTAAAACCCTTTGGTTTCAAAGATCTTGAAACATTTCTTTGAGTGCATATTGCTAGGGATTTCTATCATTACAATTCTTTAAACTGAAAAGGATACGTACATTGTTTATTTACAGAGACATCTATATATAATTAAAATTAATAATTTTCCTCAAGAAGTGTTAACAGTCGGACCAGTGCCTTTTGCAGCTACACAGATTGGCCTCAAGGAAAAAAGTTTAGGAACCCCTGACACAGGACACCACATTCTCCATAGCAGCAGAGAAGGAGTTTGGGGTGGAAGGAGCGGGAGTAAGGGCAGGCAGGATCCCAGGCTCTCGTTAGAGGGGTTTGAAGGGACTCCAGCCACTACTGGAGTCCATGGACTGCCCACGTAAGTGTTCTGCGCTTTGCCTGCGGGATGATTCCTTTTCCCCAACCCAAAAGGATATCTAGATTACATGTTTCTGGGGCAGGAGCCATGTTTCTCCATCTCTTCAGTGAAGCCCCTAGCATGGTACTGGTCAGTATAAAATAAAAGTTAATAATACCATGGAGGAAAAAACACAGATTTTGATCTGTAATATCAGTCTAAACATGCAAAGTATCGGTTAAAGATTAACTGCAAAATCTTCTTGCTTATAGGATAGTCCTCATTGCAATGCCAGGGAAACCATAGATTTTCTAACAGCTATGTTCTAGGGCCACTGCACAGACATAACAAAGAGATGGTCCCTACCCTGGAGAGCTTATTTTCAAACCAAGGTGGAGGTTCACTAAGAAAAAAAACCCCAAACAAATCCTGGGCTCTAATAAACCTTTCACACAATTGTTAACTGACTTTGTACGTTTAACCATCAAATATAGACTGTGTCTGAGTTTTTTAAAAACAATCACTCTCGGGCTACCCCTAAATCACATGAACCTCAGCTGTCTTGTTTCCAAGGTGTGCGCCCATCACAAAAAAAGTCCTCCCTCCTTTCCTCAGTTCCTCTTTTTGTGCATATGCCAAGTACTAGCGTTAAGGCAACCCTAGGGGAATAGCATTTCAACTCCAGAAAGTTAACATAAGGATGATCATGTACCGTGCCCTTATTATGACAGCTTGTTGAAAAATAGAAAAGACAAGGGATGGGGAACATTAGTTTTAGTTCCAAAAACTAAACTACTGAGATGCAGAATGCTGGTAACCTAAAAAATGCAACAAAACATTTCAGCCTGCTAAATAAAAAACTATAGTAAATGTATAGTTTCTTCATCTGCAACAATAATCAAAAAATTAATCTTAATGAATAAGGTCCCTAAGGGACCTTCTGATTGCTATCCTCCCCAGCTATGGAGCTCTGTTCTCTCACTCTCTCTCTCTCTCTCACACATGGACCCTCTCCATCCACAACACCCATCTCTCTCCCCTTGAACTATGGGTTGGGATAGAGACTAGTGCAGGAGCTGTTTCCACTAGCTTTATGCCAATGGAGAGTTTCTGCACAAGGGGATTCCATTGATAAGCTACATCGCTAGTCTGTTCATTCTGCGCTGCTGTGACTGGAGAATCTGGCCCAATATATTTAACAAACTCTGCGATATTTTTCAACTAAATTATTTATCCTGAATTATTTGCTCATCTCATAGAGCTGGTGAACAATTTGGAAATATTAGAAAGAAAATCCTGATTTTTTTACAAACATTTTCAAATAAAAGATTAATAAACAATTGTTTTAATCATATGCTTAACTCTACTCCTAAATTGTCCATTTCTTCCTTGTTCTGTTCATTCCTTCTGAAGCACCTGGCATTGGTCACTGTCGGAAGATAGGATACTAGGCTAGATGGATCTTTGGTCTGACCCAGCATGGTCATTCTTACATTTGTATGCATTGGGTACATAGAAGCTAGTGTCCGTGGAGAGCCTGAGATGCCACCACTAATGCATGAGGAGGACTCACCAGATTCCTCACAAGTGGTAAGTCATGGCAGGCAGATCATGGACATGTAGATGAGCAACTGATTAATTGGCACACCTAAAGAAGTCTGTGCCCTTTCAGACTCCCTCAGAGAACCAGCTATCCTAGTCATGGCCTCTGCTCTGACTCCCTGCACAATCACCTTCACCAGGTCTGGGGGTAATACCTATTCTCCCACCCCAATGGGAACAGAACCACCCAGCACCTGATATGGTAAGGGAGTTCATACTGCATTAGAATGGGTGGAATGGTTGCACACAGAAGCTTGGACTTCTCACCTGGGGGATGGTTCCATCAAATGTCTTTGCAGGTGGCCCCAGATTGTACTTAACCACTCTGGCTTCCTGATAAATGACACTTTGTTTTACCATTGAACCATATGGGTCAAACCTGCAGCTTGCAAGGAACTTTTGCAATTGTATTTGTAATAATACAATAAAACTGCTTTTAATTGCTAAATATGACTCAGAGAACATTTTCCCTCTCCCCTACAATACCAGCTTTCTTCTGCAAATCTGTAATACTGATGCTGAGTTCATGATGGTATTGATCAATCTGACTGTCAAATTACACAACATTTTTAATATATATCTAGCTTTCATCTCTGGAGGCAAAAGTAACTTTTTGTCCTCCCAAATATAGAAGTGATTGCACTGAAAATCCAAATGGAGCAATGTAATGGCTCATTCACAGCCACGTACTGTGACAGACCCAGACCAGTGGGGTACAGGAGTCTGGTAAAGGGCAAATATACTGGTCACTGGATGAGTAGTTTTATGTTCCCTGAGTCACCAGAGCAGGGGCTGCACTAGAGTAATCAGGAACCTGCTAGAACCAGTTAAGGCAGGCTAATTAGGACACTTGGAGCCAATTAAGAAGAAGTTGCTAGAATCAATTAAGGCAGGCTAATCAGGGCACCTGGGTTTTAAAAAGGAGCTCAGTTCAGTTTGTGGTGTGAGTGTGAGGAGCTGGGAGCAAGAGGTGCAAAGAGCTGAGGGTGTGCTGCTGGAGGACTGTGGAGCACAAGCGTTATCAGACACCAGGAGGAAGGTCCTGTGGTGAGAATAAGGAAGGTGTTTGGAGGAGGCCATGGGGAAGTAGCCCAGGGAGTTGTAGCTGTCATACAGCTGTTATAGGAGGCACTATAGACAGCTGCAGTCCACAGGGCCCTGGGCTGGAACCCAGAGTAGAGGGTGGGCCCGGGTTCCCCCCAAACCTCCCAATTGACCTGGACTTCCAGAGGGGAAGGTCTCTGGGCTGTTCCCCAACCCACAAGGTGAATCTCTGAGGCAAGAAAATCCGCCAATAAGCGCAGGACCCACCAAGATAGAGGAGGAACTTTGTCACAGTACATACAGTCATTGTCATAAGCCAGCTGCTAACAGCTAGTACCGGGAATGGAATTCACAACCTTTGGCTCAAAAAAAAAAAAATTTAGTTGTACACCTGCTGAGCTAAATTAATAGCTCAGCTAATTCAGCAACTGTTGGTCTATGCAGTGGCAACTGGTAGTAAACACACCCACAGCCTAGTATGTCATATGCCTAGAACAGTGCTTTCCAAACAGTTGGGAAGTCACTTATTTAGGGAAAGCCCCTGGTGGGCCCGGCCGGTTTGTTTACCTGCCGCGTCCGCAGCTCAGGCCGATCGTGGCTCCCACTGGCTGCAGTTTGCTGCTCCAGGCCAATGGGAGCTGCTGGAAGTGGCGCAGGCCAAGAGACGTACTGGCTGCCACTTCCAGCAGCTCCCATTGGCCTGGAGCAGCGAACCGCGGCCAGTGGGAGCTGTGATTGGCCGGACCTGCGGACGTGGCAGATAAACAAACCGGCCCAGCCTGCCAAGGGCTTTCCCTAAACAAGTGGTGTCCCAAGTTTGGGAAACACTGTCCTAGAAGATTAAGTAATTTGCTTTCTTATTAGCCCGGTATATATGTTAATATAAGGCAGTGGTTCCCAAACTTGTTCTGCTGCTTGTGCAGTGCTGAAAAGAGCTTAAGTGCTCCTGTCTCCAGCACCCAGACACTCAATTCCCAATGGGATCCAAACCCCAAATAAATCCCTTTTACTCTGTATAAAGCTTATACAGGGTAAACTCATAAATTGTCCGCCCTCTATAACACTGATAGAGAGATATGCACAGCTGTTTGCTCCCCCAGGAATTAATTGCTTGTTCTGGGTTAATTAATAAGCAAAAAGTGATTTTATTAAATATAAAAAGTAGGATTTAAGTGGTTCCAAGTAATAACAGACAGAACAAAGTAAATTACCAAGTAAAATAAAACAAAAACATGCAAGTCTAAGCTTAATACAGTAAGAAACTGATTACAAATTAAACCTCACCCTCAGAGATGTTCCAATAAGCTTCTTTCACAGACTAGACTCCTTTCTAGTCTGGACCCAATCATTTCCCCTGGTACAGTCATTCTTCCAGCTCAGGTGGTAATTAGGGGATTTCTCATGACTGCAGCCCCCTTTGTTCTGTTCCACCCACTTATATATCTTTTGCACAAAGTGGGAATCCTTTGTCCCTCTCTGGGTTCCCACCCTTCCTTCTAAATGAAAAAGCACCAGGTTAAAGATGGATTCCAGTTCAGGTGATGTGATCACATGTCACTGTAAGACTTCATTACCCACTTGCCAGCACACAGGTATACAGGAAGACTTACAAGTAAACAGAACCATTTACAACCATTTGTCCTGGTTAATGGGACCCATCAAGATTCCAAGCCATCATTAATTGGACCCATCAACATTCCAAGCCACTCTTTGCATAATTACAATAGGACCTCAGAGTTATATTTCATATTTTTAGTTTCAGATACAAGAATGATACGTTTATACAAATTAGATGACCACACTCAGTAGATTATAAGCTTTGTAATGATACCTACAAGAGACCTTTTGCATGAAGCGTATTCCAGTTACATTATATTCACACTCATTAACATATTTTCATAAAATTATATGGAGTGCAACGTCACATAAGGCCAGGCTTTCTCATACACTTTCAAACACAAAAAGAAGCTTGCTAAAATGAGAGACAGTTTTTTGCCTCCAAAAATATTTAGTTTGAAAGTATCCGATTTTTTATGAATCAGGCAAACCTGATTTCTTTAGAGCCAGGCAATTTTAAAAAAAATTTGAATTCATTCAAAAATATCATGAAATTCTCTACATGATTTGATAGATTTGCAAGTTACCCACCCCATCAATGGTGATAGTCTTAAGGAGACCTTATAGTATGAATAAACTACTTTAATAAAACATGGTAGAATCCAGTAAGCAGAACACTTTCATTACCCTGATCTCCCTGCAGTCTGACCGACTTTCCAAGATGGAGGATGACCTTATAGCTTCTTGCTCCTGCTGCCACTAGACATCACAAAACACATTTGGAGATCCATTTTCCCCAAGCAATGATCACAAGTACACACACTCAGAGCATAGGGTGACCAGACGTCCCGATTTTATCGGGACCGTCCCGATATTTCCTTGTTTGTCCCGCGTCCCGACCGACATGCGGTCGGGACAACCGGACAAACAAGGAAATGCCCCGGAGCCTAGAGCCCGGAAGTGCTCGCACCCCCCCCCCGCCCCGACTCCGCCCCCTCCTCCCCCGATTGGCTCCCTCCCCGAATCCCCGCCTCTTCCCAGGGCTCAACATTCCCCCTCCCTCCGCAAGCGCTGGAGGGAGTTCCCGGGAGACTCAGGGGAAGCGCGGGGCCGGGGTGAGTAACAGTCCGGCCTGGTCCCGAGCAGGCAGGACTCAGTTGGGTGGTAGGGCGAGGAGGGGGGCGGCCCGCGGGGCCAGGCGGCGGCTGTTGTTCTCCCCCTCGGGCAGCGGGACACGGGAGCAGCCGCTGCTGCAGTTCCCACTGCCGCGGGGGAGGAAGCGGCCATGGCGCTCCGCGGCTGCGGCGCCCCCGAACCCCCCGAGCCGGGGCCTGCTGCAGGGACCCAGCAGTGCGCATGCTGTGCCCAGCCCCTGGCCAGTCGCGTCTGGGCTGCTGCCCAGCTGGTGCAATCCCACGGCGGCCCCGGGGCGGAGGCATCGGCAGCCCAGCCCCGTTCGTTCCCCTGCGGGACCCGAGCGGGATGGGGGGGCTGGGGCCTGCTGCCCCCACTCCGGGGCCGCCGCGGGATAGCACCGGCTGGGCAGCAGCCCAGACGCGACTGGCCAGGGGCTGGGCTGGGCCCAGCGTGCGCGCTGCTGGGTCCCCGCAGCAGGCCCCGGCTCGGGGGGCTCGGGGGCGCCAGAGCCGCAGCCGCGGAGCGCCATGGCTGCTTCCTCCCCCCGCGGCAGTGGGAACTGCAGCAGCGGCTGCTCCCGAGTCCCGCTGCCCGGGGGGGAGAACAGCCACCGCCTGGCCCCGCGGGCCGCCCCCCTCCTCGCCCTACCACCCAACTGAGTCCTGCCTGCAAGGGACCAGGCCGGACTCTCACTACCCCGGCCCCGCGCTTCCCCTGAGTCTCCGCGGGGCCTCCCTCCAGCGCTTGCGGAGGAAGGGTTTTTGTTTTGTTTTTTTTTTGGCCCCGCCCCCCGCCACGCCCCCCCCACGTCACACACCCCCCGCGTCCCGATATTTGTCTTTGGTGATCTGGTCACCCTATCAGAGCAGCCCCAATGTTAAATCCTCCTTTCTCCATTTCATTTCTATGTACCCTGCACACATTCAGCAGAGGAGCTGAAATTCCCGAGTCATGGCTTCCTTAAATTAAAAAATAATTAAACACTGAAAAGGACCACAAAATAAGCATATACAGTAAAATAGCATGCAGTATTCCTTCCTTTCCTAAAAAATATTCTCTTTATTTAATACCTTAGGAGGAAGGAAAGGTCCTGGCTGTTCTGTCAGCTTGCATCGCACTTCCAGATTCTGCCTGAGATTTTCAAACCCACATCAAGGATTCGAATATCCCCTTTCCATTAATTCTAATTACCCACCCTCTGCCCTTATATGCCTTTTCAGCAGGAATGTGATTTAAAACGTCCAAAGTGTAAGCCCTTGCAGTAAGGGGTTTATTATGGAAGTGCCGGCAGAACCATAACTCTGATAGCATTGTGATGCATGCATATTATCTATGATCAGACATCACCAATGGAACAAGAAATGTTATTTGAGCTAGTGCTCAATGTCCTTTTTTTTTTTCTTTTTGCAGAATGAATAAAGGAAGGAATGTGTTGAGTAGAATGTGTTCTGGCAGAGTTTTGTATGTTGCTTAACTGACTGAGCCAGTTGTAAATAAGCTACTGTACATGCCAGAAATGATACCTTTTGCACATTGCCCTTGTTTTGACTTTTTTTAATTATCTTTCTTTTCAGAAGACAATTTGCAGAATTCACTGCAACAAAACCACATTTGAAATGCAGCACAGGGGACCATTATGCCACCTAAAAATGGGTAGGGTGTGCCTTTAAAATTCACTTTGTGCAAAAAAAACAAGGTTTTGCACTAAACTTCTTAAGAGCTATCTTTTGAAGAAGATAGTATTAAAAAAAAATTAGGCAAATTATGCATACATTTGTTTCTTCTGCCCTTGGAGATTATAAACAACCCGAGGCAGCTCATTTTTGCAGAGTGTTTGCTGTCAAGAAGCAATGAAGTGCAAACAGAAGCCAATTGAACTTAGCAATTTGTTTACGCAGGAAGACAACAGCTGGAGAAAAAGAGTATTTTAATAATTAGCCAGTCACATTAGCTAAGGGACATATTGGTATATGATCTAGCATTATAATAAGGAGGCTGCTGCTTTGGGATTATAAATAGTTAGTAATTAACCTCCTTCAAGATCAAGAAATTTGCCTCAGTGGATCTGGGAATTGCTGGGGAGCTATACATAATCCAGAATATCATTCTTTGCTTCTTTTCCCAAAGCCTCAGGCAGTTCTCTTCTTCCTGCGGAGATATTACAGTTCTCAATACTGATATCCGGAAACCTTTCTGACACATTCACTGATCCTTTCTTTCTTGAAAACAAAAGCTTCATAAACCAGAAATAAACTTTATATTGATTACATATCAGGTATCTGGAGAAATTATAACTCAGGTAATCATGCATGCATGTATCTGGTTTGTGCTTCTGAATTATCTAAGGGGGAATTCTTAATTGTGGGTAAATCTTTGAGTCAGTTATAGGCAATTCCTGCCAAATGTAAACAGTGGTGAATTTTTAATGGGTGTGGTACAGCCTAACTATCTGCTCCCTGCTGGTACATACAGGGAGCAAGAAAAAGCACATTCTTCATTAAAATTTCTATACACAAAGCACCTAATTCAATGGATTAGATCAGGGGTCTCAAACTCAAATGACCACAAGGGCCACATGAGGACTAGTACATTGGCCCAAGGGCCCCATTTACTGACACCTCCCACCCACTGCCCTTGGCCCCGCCCCCACTACACCCCTTCCATGAGGCCCCGCCCCGCCCTGCCTCTTTCCACCCCTTCCCTGCCCCCATTCCAACCCCTTCCCTGAAATCCCCACCCCAACTCCGCCCCCTCCCTGCCCCCAGGAGGTGCAGGAGGGGTGTGGGGTGTGGCGGGGGCTCAGGGCAGGGAGTTCGGGTGTGGGGTGCAGGAGGGGTGAGGGTTGCGGCATGGGTCAGGGTGCAGGGTGCGGCAGAGGCTCAGGGCAGGGGATTGGAGTGCAGGAGGGGTGCGGGTTGCAGCAGGGGTTCAGGGCAGGGGGTCGGGGTGCAGGGTGCAGCAGGGAGCTCAGGGCAGGGGGTCAGGGTGCAGCAGGGGGCTCAGGGCAGGGGGTCAGGGTGCAGGAGGGGTGCAGCAGGGGGCTCAGGGCAGTGGGTTGGGGTGCAGGGTGCAGCAGGGGGCTCAGAGCATGAGGTTGGGGTGCCGAAGGGGTGTGGGATGCAGCAGGGGGCTCAGGGAAGGGAGTTGGGGTGCAGGAGGAATGTGGGGTGCGGCAGGGGGCTCAGGGCCGGGGGTTCGGCTGCAGGAGGGGCTCCGGAGGCAGGCTCCAGCCCGATGCGCACTGGGGGCAGGGCAGGCTCCCTGCCTGCCCTGCCCTTGCGCCGCTCCGGGAAGCCAATGGAACCTGGGGGAGGAGGGGCGCAGGGGTGTGTGTGGCTGTTGCTTCAGGCACCGCCCCCAGCAGCTCCCATTGGCCAGGAACGGGAAACCGCGACCAATGGGAGCTGCTGGGGGCGGTGCCTGAAGCAACAGCCACACACACCCCTGCGCCCCTCCTCTCCCAGGTTCCGTCGGCTTCCCAGAGCGGCGCGGGGGCAGGGGAAGCAGGTAGGCAGGGAGCCTGCCCTGCCCCCCAGTGCACATCGGGCCAGCGCCGCTCTAGGTAAATGCTGGGGGAAAGCGGGGGGGCTGCGAAGAGCTCGCAGGCCGCAGAAAATAACCCCATGAGCCGCATGTTTGAGACCCCTGGATTAGATCCTTGATGTCACTGGGTTTTTCATCAAACCTTACCTTACCCAAAATTTATGTGCAGAATACAAGACTAGAATCTTTTTCTTTTCTGACAACTAGAATGTCTATTTAGTGTCAAAGTGCTATTGTGCTTGGATCTGTAGAATAGTGGTTTAATACACATCCTTTTAGCTGAGTGAATTTGCTTGATATGAAAAATTAGAATTCCATATGGGTCAAGATTTTGGAAGGTATAACATAAGGCAAGGAGCTATAATATGAAAAACAGTACTAAAGCAAGTTTTTTCTTTATCCTACAGTACATATGCAATGTATTGGTTTAGTTTGTCTGAGTGATGTTGATCTCTAATGGCTGGCAATAGAAAAGGACTTATTGCTGCTTGAAGCTTTCTTTTAGTTCAAGAGCTACATGCCTGTGTTTCTGGAGATGAAGGAGCAGAGTTCTAGGCTCAGTTCCTCATTTGTTCATGTGAGAGAGAGATTTACCTAATGGTATCTGGTTCCAACACAACTCACTAAAATGATGCCAAAGTCACTACTACAGTAGTTTGGGTCTTGCTTAGTTCAGTAGTGACATAATAGTACTGGATTATATATGTCGGCTAGCTATTCAACTTTCCTGGAATCCTGAGTGTTTCCCAGTCTGAAAAGTGTGGCAGGTGCACTCAATAGCACAAAGGCGGCAATAGGATAATTTCAATGCCTGGGATTTTTCCCAACAAAAATCCTCACCTTTTTTTTTACTTATAGAACACTTGTCCATTTTTGTTTTCTTCCAATTTATGTTTAAAATATTATTTCAGTTAAAATACTTTCTGCTGCTGATACTGCATCTTTAAAATGGAAGTTTTACAACACTTCTGTGTTTTATTCCAAGGTAATTGAAACCTCAAAACCAGTAGCCAGAAGCTCTGATACAAAAGCAAGAGAAATGTAATTTATCTCAGAGCAGCATTCATTTCTCTCTTGCCAACATTGCAGCTGTTGATTTTGGCAAAAAAGGTCTGTTTATAGAAGAGAAGCCAAAAAAGTACAATTTTGTCAGTTGAGGGCAATTTTGTATAATCCACAATGTCAGGACAATACCATTACACTATTTCCCTTCTTGATTGTGCTATGCAATGTTTGAATCAAGCAAACAAAAAGTGATGAACAGCAAAACAAAAGTCTTAAAATGACTAATAATTTCCCTGCAAGCATACCCTCTTGGATTGTGACTTTTCTCAAGTATCATGAGCTACAAAAGGTTGTTTGTACTGGATTAATACTTACTTGGGAGACTACCCCGGAAAACTTGGGCTGCTTCAGGAAGTAATGTTGGTGATCATAGAATCATAGAATATCAGGGTTGGAAGGGACTTCAGGAGGTCATCTAGTCCAACCCCCTGCTCAAATCCCCAACTAAATCATCCCAGCCAGGGCTTTGTCAAGCCTGACCTTAAAAACCTCTAAGGAAGGAGATTCCGCCATCTCCCTAGGTAACCCATTCCAGTGCTTCACCATCCTCCTAGTGAAAAAGTTTTTCCTAATATCCAACCTAAACCTCCCCCACTGCAACTTGAGACCATTACTTCTTGTTCAGTCATCTGGTACCACTGAGAACAGTCTAGATCCATCCTTTTTGGAACCCCCTTTCAGGTAGTTGAAAGCAGCTATCAAATCCCCCCTCATTCTTCTCTTCTGCAGACTAAACAATCCCAGTTCCCTCAGCCTCTCTTCATAAGTCATGTGCTCCAGCCCCCTAATCATTTTTGTTGCCCTCCGCTGGACTCTTTCTAGTTTTTCCACATCCTTCTTGTAGTGTGGGGCCCAAAACTGGACACAGTACTCCAGATGAGGCCTCACCAATGTCGAATAGAGGGGAATGATCATGTCCCTCGATCTGCTGACAATGCCCCTACTTATACAGCCCAAAATGCCGTTAGCCTTCTTGGCATATGCACACTGTCGACTCATATCCAGCTTCTCATCCACTGTAACCCCTAGGTCGTTTTTCTGCAGAACTGCTGCCTAAACATTTTGGTCCCTAGTCTGTAGCAGTGCATGGGATTCTTCTGTCCTAATGCAGGACTCTTGTCCTTGTTGAACCTCATGAGATTTCTTTTGGACCAATCCTCTAATCTGTCTAGGTCCCTCTGTATCCTATTCCTACACTCCAGCATATCTACCACTCCTCCCAGTTTAATGTCATCTGCAAACTTGCTGAGGGTGCAGTCCACGCCATCCTCCAGATCAGTAATGAAGATATTAAATAAAAGCGGCCCCAGGACCGACCTTTGGGGCACTCCGCTTGATACCGGCTGCCAACTAGACATGGAACCATTGATCACTACCCGTTGAGCCCGACGATCTAGCCAGATTTCTATCCACCTTATAGTCCATTCATCCAGCCCATACTTCTTTAACTTGCTGGCAAGAATATTGTGGGAGACTGTATCAAAAGCTTTGCTAAAGTCAAGGAATAACATGTCCACTGCTTTCCCCTCATTCACAGACCCAGTTCTCTCCCCATAGAAGGCAATTAGCTTAAGCAGGCATGACTTGCCCTTGGTGAATCCATGCTGACTGTTCCTGACCACTTTCCTCTCCTCTAAATGCTTCAGAATTGATTCCTTGAGGATCTGCTCCATGATTTTTCCAGGGACTGAGGTGAGGCTGCCTGGCCTGTAGTTCCCCAGATCCTCCTTCTTCCCTTTTTTAGAGATGGGCACTACATTAGCCTTTTTCCAGTCATCCGGGACCTCCCCCGATCGCCATGATTTTTCAAAGATAATGGCCAATGGCTCTGTAATCACATCCGCCAACTCGTTTAGCACCCTCGGATGCAGCGCATCCAGCCCCATGGACTTGTGCTCATCCAGCTTTTCTAAGTAGTCCTGAACCACTTCTTTCTCCACAGAGGGCTGGTCACCTCCTCCCCATCCTGTGCTGCCCAGTGCAGCAGTCTGGGAGCTGACCTTGTTCATGAAGACAGAGGCAAAAAAGCATTGAGTACATTAGCTTTTTCCACATCCTCTGTCACTAGGTTGCCTCCCTCATTCAGTAAGGGGCCCACACTTTCCTTGATTTTCTTCTTGTTGCTAACATACCTGAAGAAATCCTTCTTGTTACTCTTAACATCTCTTGCTAGCTGCAACTCCAAGTGTGATTTGGCCTTCCTGATTTCACTCCTGCATGCCTGAGCAATATTTTTATACTCCTCCCAGGTCATTTGTCTGATCTTCCACTTCTTGTAAGCTTCTTTTTTGTGTTTAAGATCAGCAACGATTTCACTGTTAAGCCAAGCTGGTTGCCTGCCATATTTACAATTCTTTCTACACATTGGGATGGTTTGTTCCTGCAACATCAATAAGGTTTCTTTAAAATACAGCCAGCTCTCCTGGACTCCTTTCCCCCTCATGTTATTCTCCCAGGGGATCCTGCCCATCAGTTCCCTGAGGGAGTCAAAGTCTGCTTTTCTGAAGTCCAGGGTCCATATTCTGCTGCTCTCCTTTCTTCCTTGTGTCAGGATCCTGAACTCTATCATCTCATGGTCACTGCCTCCCAGGTTCCCATCCACTTTTGCTTCCCGTACTAATTCTTCCTTGTTTGTGAACCGCAGGTCAAGAAGAGCTCTGCCCCTAGTTGGTTCTTCCAGCATTTGTACCAGGAAATTGTCCCCTACACTTTCCAAAAACTTCCTGGATTGTCTGTGCACTGCTATATTGCTCTCCTAGCAGATATCAGGGTGATTGAAGTCTCCCATGAGAACCAGGGCCTGTGATCTAGTAACTTCTGTTAGTTGCCAGAAGAAAGCCTCATCCACCTCATCTCCCTGGTCTGGTGGTCTATAGCAGACTTCCACCACAACATCACCCTTGTTGCTCACACTTCTACAATTAATCCAGAGACTCTCAGGTTTTTCTGCAGTTTCATACCAGAGCTCTGAGCAGTCATACTGCTCTCTTACATACAATGCAACTCCGCCACCTTTTCTGCCCTGCCTGTCCTTCCTGAACAGTTTATATCCATCCATGACAGTACTCCAGTCATGTGAGTTATCCCACCAAGTCTCTGTTATTCCAATCACATCATAATTCCTTGACTGTGCCAAGACTTCCAGTTCTCCATGCTTGTTTCCCAGGCTTCTTGCATTTGTGTATAAGCACTTAAGATAACTCGCTGATCGTCCTGCTTTCTCAGTATGAGGCAGGAGTCCTCCCCTCTTGTGTTCTCTTGCTCGTCCTTCCTCTCGGTATCCCACTTCCCCACTTACCTCAGGGCTTTGGTCTCCTTCCCCTGGTGAACCTAGTTTAAAGCCCTCCTCACTAGATTAGCCAGCCTGCTTGTGAAAATGCTCTTCCCTCTCTTCGTTAGTTGGAGCCTAGCGCTCCTCCTTCTTGGAACACCATCCCATGATCAAAGAATCCAAAGCCTTCTCTCCAACACCACCTGCGTAGCTATTCATTGACTTCCATGATTCAATGGTCTCTATCCGGGCCTTTTCCTTCCACAGGGAGGATGGATGAGAACATCACTTGCACCTGAAACTCCTTTATCCTTCTTCCCAGAGCCACGTAGTCTGCAGTGATCCACTCAAGGTCATTCTTGGCAGTATCATTGGTGCCCACGTGGAGAAGCTGGAAGGGGTAGCGATCTGAGGGCTTGATGAGTCTTGGAAGTCTCTCTGTCACATCATGAATCCTAGCTCCTGGCAAGCAGCACACTTCTTAGTTTTCCCGGTTGGGACGGCAGATAGATGACTCAGTCTCCCTGAGGAGGGAGTCCCCGACTACCACCACCCGCCTCCCTCTCTTGAGAGCGGTGGTCATGGAACCCCCATCCCTAGAACAATGCATCTCATGCCTTCCAATCGGTGGAGTCTCCTTTTGCTCCCTTCCCTCAGATGTATCATCTAGTCCACTCTCCACATTAGTACCTGTTGAGAGAACATGAAAACGGTTGCTCACCTGTATCTGCATTGCCGGTACATGGACACTCCTCTTTCTTCTTCTGGAGGTAACATGCTGCCAAATTTCTTCACCGTCCTTCTGTCCCCGCTGTGCAGCCTGCTCTGATTCTTCAGGATGTTGTGCCCATAGAAGCATATCTTGATGTCTGTCCAGGAAATCTTCACTTTCTCTTATGCAATGCAGGGTTGATACATGTTTCTCCAGACCTTGAACCTCCTGTGAAAGAAAGACAAACATGGTACATCCTGTGCAGGTCACAACAGCTGATCGCTCACCATCCATATTAACTTCCTTCTAAGAGCTTCCTCAGCTGTTGCAGTAACTACTCAGAGAAGCCAGCAAGATGAAAGCCTCAGTGAGCTCTCCCCAGGCGAACCCCCAATCAAACTCCCTCTGTTAGCCTGTCCACTGTTTGTAGCTGACTCCCTTTTTATAACAGTCAGGCCCACTCAAGGCCCACCTGGAACTAAGCACTCCCAATTCACATTTTTCAATCATCAAGCACATGGTCAAACTGACAAACTCAGATACAACAGACACTCAGATACTCATCAACACAGCCCCCCTAATGCAGCACTTAGCGTACCTCCTCTCAGACAGACAGTCAAACTCCCTCTGTTAGCCTCTCCGCTGTTTGCCACTCAGCTGGTTTGCTGAGTGATGCAGTAGATGGTACTGTTTCCTCTGTCAATACTGGATCAGTGTGCTGGGGATGCTGCAGTGTTGGCAGCAACACTTGATACGCATCTGATCACTTGTCCTAAAAGATCCCATGGAAATTTTTCATTAAAATAGAAGAGTTAGAATTTGCGTGGCACACAGGTGCTGTTTGGGTATTACTGGCATCTGTTTTTTCTTCACCCCAAATTTAATTTAAATTTAAAAAACTAACACACACACACTCCCCCAACGCTTCCCACTGCTCATATCCAGTGTACCTATAGGTAATTGCTAAGTCACTTTGTGTTGTCCCTTGTAGAGGTTTTATGAGACATTTGTGATTTGTTTAAACCACGTACAGTAAAAGTTTAAGTTACCTCTGCCTTATTCTTCATGAAGCACTGAGGCTAAATGTTTATCTATTACATACACTTTCTTTTACCCAGTGTGGTTTAAAATCTTCATTGGTGAGACTTGCAAAAGGCAGGCTGGGAGATCAACTGTCTCTTGTTGATACCAAACCAACACCATTTAACCATAAACCTTGAGGGTTATTGTTGGGAGGGGTGTGTTGGGTTGGGTTGGGTTTTTTTGTTTTGTTTTGTTTTGTCTGCGGGCCAGATTATTGTTCACAGCTAGTAAGTTTTGCAGGTACAATTAATCAGGCTGGTGGTACAGCTCGGGGAACACTTCTAAACAATTTCTGCAAATATTCACTCCAAGTCTGGAATTTGCATCCACTTTTTTGTGTTCATTTTCAGCAAATATCTTATTTTAACATGAGTTGACTTGGCAGAGGATTCTGACAATGAATTGTTAGCAAATATTAGAAAATATCTGTGGGAAATGAATTTTGAATTTGTAAATGAGAGAATCTGCACTGAAACTCTAGTGCTAAGAGGCAACCAACCAATCTGAGAACAGAAGCAACACCAGGTATACTGTGGGTTCAATCAAAACTAGCTAGACCAGCTCAAATTTTGTAAATTGGATGCTCTCTGGGAACTCCCTGTGAAATTCTAAATTTTAAACTGCTTGTGGACAATTCACAAACTGAAGGCAGCTAAACTTGTAAAATAGATTATTCCCTACAAATTATTCAGAGTCCTAGTTAGTATCCGATGTTTCATTACCTATGCAAATCCTATAAATCCTTCACTAATCATGTGAATTTCAGCAGAATTACAACTGCCTGATATCCTTTGAGAACTTTCCATCAGAACTGAAATTTCAAATTATTTTTACAGGAAATTTCAAAAGTTGGAAAAAACTCCACTAAATGACACTTGTCAAGACACCTAAACTTTCCATATGGTCTCCAGGATTTCTTGTCCTGTGAAATCAACTGTTCAAATTATGGTCAGTTTGACAAGAGGCCATTTTGAAGCAATGGTTCAGTCTTTGTGTGTGAAAAGAGCTAGTGTTCATTACGAGAGATTTCTTCGGTGAGAGGTGGGGGCCATGCATTAACAGTCAAACTTCTAAGAAGAGATGTTGCACTCTAACAGCTTCATTCTGCAGACAATTGTGTGAGGGTTCAAGTTAGTAGAGTTAAGATGAGTGAAGATAGGTTACTGACATGCATTTGCAGAATCAGCATCTAAAGCAAAGAGGAAAAACAACCTCTTTGTAGTTGAACACTTTTTCTTTATTTAGCATGTCTTAGGATAGTGCCGGAGGTCCTACCTTCGTGGGGCCTTATTGTGCTAGGGGCTATACAAACACCACGTAGTAGATGGCCTCTGCCCCAAAGAGCTTACAGTCTAAATAGACAAGACAGACACAGAGGTGGGGGAAGGGCTAGAACACACAAGCAGAGTGAATCATGTGATGGAGTTCACATGATGTTTGCCACCACCATTTTTTATTTATTTTACTATGGGTTTAGTTAGGAGGGAATAAGCTAAATGGGAAGGGGAGAAGGTACGAGAGGCAGATGTGGAATGAATCCGAGGTGAGGAGACTGAGGGAGGGGTAGGAAAGTGGGAGCCGGGGCCAGCTCTGGCTTTTTGGCTGCCCCAAGCAAAAAAAAAAACGGGGTGGCCAGAATGGCAAAGCAAAAAAAAAAACAACCTGCGGAGCAGCGGGAGCGTGGGTGCAGGGGGACCGGCTGTGGGGGAGGAGGGGAAGGGAGCGGGCGGGAGAGAGAGAGAAGGGGGCGGCCAGAGCTACAGCAGGGGTGCTGCCACGCGGCCTCTCCCGCTGCGCTGCCTCCTGCCGCCTGCCGTGAGGGCTCCGCTCCGGTCGGCGGGGAGGGAAGGAAGAGGACTGCCCTGCAGGGCGCTCTGGTTCTCCGCACCGCCGCCCCCTACAGGGCAGCCGGAGCGGAACAAGAACAAACAAAAAAACGGCCGTGCCGCCCTAGGATTGGACAGAATGCCGCCTCCAACAATCTGCAGCCCCAAGCACCAGCTTGCTCAGCTGGTGCCTGGAGCCGGCCCTGGTGGAAGCAGGAGACTTGCAGTCAACAGCCCATCAGCAGAGGCAGCAAAAGACCTTTCAGAATTGTAGAAAGTACTCTCAATGTCCAGAGGTCCCTGCTTTGGCTGCTTTTGCCCCTACCAGCTGAAGTCTCTGGCTGGCTCCTCTCTGCAGTTGTCTCCCAGGCCTACACAGTGGGGAGGGGGAGGCACCACTTGGTCACAGTGCCCTCAGGAGAGTGTGGTATCCCCTGTACAGTTCTGGGTCCACAGTGGAAAGGGGTGGCCCTGGCTGGGTCCCTGTTTTATCTCCTCCCCCCAATGCAGTAGTACCTTCTTTGGCTGCTTCTGCACCTACTAGATACCTCTTTATGTCTGAATATCAATTCTAATATGTAGAGTTGAATAGGATGCATGAAAACGGATGGATTATTGATAGATGGATGGTTGAGGATGAATTTTTTTGTTAAATGTGTGCTAAACTGACTTTTCTAAAGAGCAGTATTTTGCCAACTAGAGCTAATTAAATTATTCATTGTGAATAATAATCTTTGTGAATTTAGTCCTTTTTATCCTCATCATATTTTGTCTGCAAAATGACTACAATTTTCTGCTAACTTGCTCACTATCAGCATGTACTTGCCAAATATTTTGTCAACAAATTTTGACTCTTGGGATGTGTGTGAAATACTTCAGTACTGGGTTCATTTGTTTCTGGTATGATTCATCCCTTAAGTTACATAACATTTCATTGGCACTCTGGTTGGATGACAGACATTTTAAGCAAGGAACATCAAATTATGAACACGGAGTAGCAAATAATGCACTTCCAGTAAAAAAAAAAAAAAAAACGGAAAAAACCATTCATGAATGTAGCATGGAAGAAGCATCCTAATGTGTAGCATGGAAGAAGCATCCTAATGTGTTTGCATTTCATCATTGTCCTGCTTTAGGCACAGTTTGGATCCATATTCCCCTGTTTGCCTGCATCCTCACTTCCACTGACTCGTGGGTGGACTTGGGGCCAAATTTGAAAGGTATTTAGGTGCCTAAAGATGTAGATGGGCACCTAATGGGATTTTCAAAAAAGCCTATGTGCCCAACTCCCTTTGATTAGGCATCCAGTGGGGATTTTCAAAAGTATTTATCTGCCCCTTTAGGAACCTAAATACCTTTGGAAAATCTGGCCTTTGGTGCCTACTCTTCACTCTAGTGCTCTTTTTCTTTCTTTAAAATTATTTATTGCTGTATTAAGAGGGGAGTGTACATTAGAACTGTAAACTAAACTCTATAAAGCCTTATTCTTGTCTTAATATTTGACCCAGTGCAAAACAAAATATCTCCTTTTGGAGCAAGAAATATTGCCAAACTAGGTAAATAGTTATGTGTCAGACATAGGGATTGAACCTGCTACTAACTGACTACTAATATGGGTAAACAGTTTTTCATCCTCAACTGATTTGCTACTAAGACTGCCATTGTCTTCAATGCAGCCAGGATTTAAACCTGAATCTGCAGAGAAGGAAGATATATTTTCTCCTATATTGTAAAAATCACTCAAGTGCAAACAAAAAGCTAACCTACAAGTTCTTTAGCCACATAGTACATCTTTGAATATTCTGCAAACTACATACTTGGCTGGAAAATCAATTTGAATCAATGTTTGATTAAAATAAATTTCACTAAAACTACTGTACATGTTCTCTAATAAGATAATAGTATTCTTTTTCATCCAGATATCTGATATTCATATTTTGCCAATGATGTGAGGAGTGGAATAAGAGGTATATTTTAAACACTTGTTTGATAGCAAGCAAGATGCATCTAATTAAAAAACCAAACAAGGTACATGTAAAATTTGAAAGCAACACATATAGGCCAAAATTTTCAAATATGGGTGCCTAAAGCTTAGTGACCGAAGTAGTGGGGTGGGGGCGGTTCTGAAATGCTGAGTACTTGCAGATCCCACCAATGTCACAGTTGTGAGCCTTCAGCACCTCTAAAAATCTGTTTACTTTTCTGTTGGTGCTTAAATAGGAATTTACTTTCTAGTTTTAGGTCCCAGATTTGAAAGTAGGTCTACTACTTTCTTTGGAAACTGCCATCCCCCAAAGCCAAGCACAATGCCCAATTAACAGCACCAGGCTAAAACAATAGGCTTTGCACCACACCATGAAGGTCAATAGTAGAGCTGGTTGGGAAATGGAATTTCTATTACAACCTTTCAAAACTTGTATTTATTCCAAATTGGAACAAAAAGTTGACATTTCACTATTTCCCTCAACAAAAATTTAGAAGAATGTCAATTTGAAACCATTGAATTGTTTCATTTCTGTAAGGTCTGATATTCAGTTTGAATAATGCTGATTCAATATATTAATATAATGTGTAACAATATAATATATCAACTACAAATAATATATTAAATTAGAAAAATGAATCAATGATAAAGTTGAAAGAAAACATTTCTAGCTTATCAAAATTGTTTCAATACCATTAAAATGAAACAAAGTCTAAACAATTTTACTTTATCATCTAAAATGTTACCAGATTCACCTTGTTCTCATTAAACATCTTGATTTCAACAGAAAACATTTTTCAGCCAGCTCTAGTCAACAGAGTCTGGATCTGTTGAACCAGCAAGGAAAGCAAAATTCTAAGTGAAGATTCTACTCTGAGAATACCTTGAACCAACCTTTAGGCACTAAATTAGGGAATTTTAATTTCCGTACCCTACCGGCCCTCAACTAATGAGACTGCATATGGGAAAAGATAAATAAGGAAAAAAGTCTTTGCTGAATGCCATAGATGCAGGAGTATCTATGATCAAATATGGTAACTGATGCTTAGGTTGCTGCAGCAACGGGCACTTTAAAAATATTTGAGAGCACAGATGAGACATATACTAGTACAAGGATAAGAGACTAGCAAGGTGTTTCATGAAATACAAATGTTGCTAGAAGCATGATTGAGTTTAGCTTTTCATTTATGCAGGTGTTCTTAATACAATTTATATTAACCCCAAAATCTCATAGAAGTCCCATAGCATCACCAAAATTAATACAAGAAGATATTACAACAAGGTCCATAGAGGATCACAATAGTTGAAGATAAATATTTATCAGGAACTAGGCAAGCACCACCACACCTAGCAATGATTTTTATTGATTATAAATGCCTAAGAAATACAGCTACAATAGATTGATAACATAACTTGATATGGTTGTGATGCTATAAAAGACATCCATGGAATTCAATGACGCTAGTCAAAAATTGTGTTTTTCAATCTGAGGTAAGAAATTTGCATAATACAAAGATAAATTCTATCTAAACAAGAGTCATGCATAGTTCAAGGAAAGAAATGAAATTGAACTGTCGGAAAAAGTAGCAGAGTGAAATATGGAAATTATAAACTCCAGGGTGGGGCTAAAAAAAAGTACAAAGAGATAAGAAAATTCACTGACAATTGTAGGAAGAGGCACTGAAAATGACAAAGTCATCAACATACCCAGTTGGAGGAAATATGGAGCCTCTTTCTCCTTTCATTTATACTGGTACAAATTCAGAGCAGCTTAATTGCTCTTCCCCTGGTGTAAATCAGGAGTAACTCCATTAATAAGATTACATCAGTCTGACTTGGGTGTAAATTAGAGGCGAATTAGGTCTGTATACATTTAATTAGTGGGTGTTATGATTTACATGATGTACTCATGCTACTGTGTCTTTGCCTGGGCGTACTGTTATCATAGGACTCTGTAAGAATGAAGGAAGAAAATAAAGAAAAATATTGAAAATGAGTGAAGAAATCATGATGGGGATTAAACAAACATACAGAGCACGTATCATTTGGGAATGACTGAAAATCCATTATTTATATGGGTTTAAATACCTTACAAATGTCGCTTCCTCTGTACTATCATGTGGTTGTCATCCAGGTTTTATTTTAACTTAACTGTAAGATAATTATATTCTACATTGGGCTGGCATTCATTGCACTCTTTTATTTGCTATGGATACCTTCACAGGTTATAGTCCTGCTGTTTTCTTTGGGGATTCCTTGTTAACTGCCTCATATCCATTATACAAAGTCGATGATCATTTATTTTTACCTCTCATCAACATTGCCTGACTTAATATATTTCTAATTTTAGTTTTCTGGCGTATCTTGTAGAAAAGAAACCACATTTTCATTGCCCACCATCTCCCTACTTGATGAGAATGGATGCAACTTAACATGTTATCTTACTGGGATTCAACACAATTTTTTATATTAATGATAACACATCTCTGGATATTGTTGGGGGAGAGAGCAATGTCTTCCACAGCTCATCTTGTTCTCAGACAATTTGATTGCCAACAATACCCATTGCAGTTTCCCCCTTTTATAAAATGAATAGTTATTTATAAATGTTTCCTATTAAATCAGTTCTAGAGCCAATCAAATATTATTCAATCATCTATATTATTGCTAATGATTAAAAACATTAGCCCCAATCTTGCAATTGTATTGGAGAAAAATATATCTGCTCCCCAGTGGGATAGATGTACCTCATTCTCCCTAAATAACTTGGGTGTCCAATAAAATATGTGCAGATGAGTAATTACCAATCCCCTTTGATCACATGAATTTAGCCACCTCACTATTCATGTTCACCCTAGCCTGATCAACCTGCAAAGGTGTCAAGTCTTCCCCCCC
Organism: Malaclemys terrapin pileata; assembly: GCF_027887155.1. Classification (NCBI taxonomy): domain Eukaryota; kingdom Metazoa; phylum Chordata; order Testudines; family Emydidae; genus Malaclemys; species Malaclemys terrapin. The sequence continues at coordinate 72,014,030 of NC_071512.1, forward strand.
GACACACACCCTGACCCTTCATTGCAACATTTCAGACCAAATAATAATCACACACACACACCCCAGTGAATAAAGTCCTGGATCCGCCCACTGGAATACTGTGGGAGACCATATCAAAAGCTTTGCTAAAGTCAAGGAATAACACGTCCATTGCTTTCCCCTCATCCACAGAGCCAGTTATCTCATCATAGAAGGCATGATGAAGATCAGTTCAGGAATCTTTCATATGAAGGAAGACTTGAGGACAAGAATTGAGTGACAAAAGGTGGCATGGCCAGTTGTGTCTTGAGTTACGATAGGGGCTTTATTTTATGCCTTTGAGATATGTATAATAATAAATTATCCCATGACAAGGGTATTCTCAGCCCAAGGAAGTGTTGGAATATATGGAGGGACCCAGAGAGACAGTGAAAACTTTCTGCAGGGCATCTTCCTGCCATGATGGGGTACTCAGAGAGGGCTTGGCTTGTTAAATATCTCTAATTACTACACTTGCAGATGGTTATGTGTCTCAATGGGTACAAATGTAGGTGTGATTAGTTGAATTGGCAATTTTGTGCCCACAGTATTGGTGGCTGGATTGATATATGGCTAAAATTCAAGTCCTATTAATTTTTTATCCTATCTAGTGTAAATATGGAGGGCATTATTATGCCTACAAATAACTAATCCTTTTAGAACAGTACTAAGCTCTTTGCTTAAGTATTATCTTGTGGCAATGAGTTCTATAAGGCCTTGGCTAATTGTATGTTTAAAATATTTCCATCTATCTAGTTCTCATTTGTTACTTTCTACCTACACCAAGGATACACCAAATGAAATAAAAGCCACCTAAATGACATTCTCTAGACCATGTATCTCCCTATTATCATCTCTTATATCTACATTGCTAAACTGAAGTCCTAAGTGGACCATCAATGTTTCTGTAACATCCATTTTCAGATGGGATGACCAAAAGTGAATACAATATTCAAGATGAGGGAATAACACTGATTGATGTAATGGCATTATATTTAATTATTATTTTTATCCCTTTACAATAAAGCATAACATCTTGTCTGGTCTTTTCATTACTAGTGTACAATGATCAGATGTTTTCATTGTCCTCCACAATGATACCAAGGCCTTTTCCCAAGTGGATACAGATTATTAATCAATAATTCACTAGGCACCTACCTAGTTCCAAACACAAACAGTAGTCAAATATGTCAGCATGAACATAAAGGGTAAGATTTTTAAAAGCATTCAAAAATGGTCTGTCTGTTCTCGCTGATATCAATAGTAAAACTCCCTTTGACTTCCATGGGAGCTGTTAGATTTTCAAAAACTTAGACAGCCTAACCCTAAAATAATTTCGCCAAAGATTTCTTTAACCAAGCCTGGAACAAACCTTACTGTACCATCCACTCCCTAACCCCAACCCTGAAAAAGCAATGTCTTGCAGACTTTTGAACCCATCAGTCTATAAAAGTAATTTTCAATTGTTCCATTTGATGTTGTGCTTTTATACACTGATTTTGTGATTGTTGCCCAATCATCTAGTTAGATTAGCTTTTTGTGAAGTTCTTCAAATTTCTTCTAGTCTTGATTAATCTAAATATCCTTCAGATGTTTTCACCTTCCTGTTCACTCCTGCATTAAGATTAATATTGAATGAACCAAATTGTACCATAGAATCTCTATGGATAGTAATTCCATGCTCGAATAATAAGAATATAGCAGTAGGGACATATTGCCGACCACCTGACCAGGATGGAGATTGTGACTGTGAAATGCTCAGGGAGATTAGAGAGGTTATTAAAATAAAAAAAATCAATAACAATGGGGGATTTCAACTATCCCCATATTGACTGGGTACACGTCAGCTCAGGACGGGATGCAGAGATAATGTTTCTTGACACCTTAAATGACTACTTCTTGGAGCACCGAGTCCTGGAACCCACAAGAGGAGAGGAAATTCTTGATTTAGTCCTAAGTGGAGCACAAGATCTGGTCCAAGAGGTGAATATAGCTGGACCCCTTGGTAATAGTGACCATAATGTAATTAAATTTCACATCCCTCTGGCAGGGAAAACACCACAATGGCCCAACACTACAGCATTTAATTTCAGAAAAGGAAACTACACAAAAATGAGAAACAGAAATTAAAAGGTACAGCACCAAAAGTAAAATCCCTGCAAGCTGCATGGAAACTTTTTAAAGACACCATAATAGAGGCTCATCTTAAATATATAGCCCAAATTAAAAAACATAGATGAGAACCAAAAAAAAGAGCCACCATTGCTAAACAACAAAGGCAAAAAGGCATCCTTTAAAAAGTGGAAGTTAAATCCTAGTGAGGAAAATAGAAAGGCAAATAGAAACTCTGGCAAATGAAGTGTAAAAATATAATTAGGAAGGCCAAAAAGAATTTGAAGAACAGCTAGCCAAAGACTCAAAAAGTAATAGCAAAAAAATTTTTAAGTACATCATAAGCAGGAAGCTTGCTAAACAACCAGTGGGGCCACTGGATGATTGGGATGCTAAAGAAGCACTCAAGGACGATAAAGCCATTGAGGAGAAACTAAATGAATTCTTTGCATCAGTCTTCATGGTTGAGGATGTGAGGGAGATTCCCAAACCTGAGCCATTCTTTTTAGGTGACAAATCTGAGGAACTGTCCCAGATTGAGGTGTCATTAGAGGAGGTTTTGGAACAAATTGATAAACTAAACAGTAATAAGTCACCAATACCAGATGGTATTCACCCAAGGGTTCTGAAGGAACTCAAATGTGAAATTGCAAAACTTCTAACTGTAGTCTACTACCTATCATTTTAATCAGCTTCTGTACCAAATGACTGGAGGATAACTAATATGACGCCAATTTTTAAAAGGGCTCCAGAGGTGATCCCGGCAATTACAGGCCAGTAAACTTCACTTAAGTACCAGGAAAACTGGTTGAAACTATAATAAAGAACAAAATTGTCAGACACATAGATGAACATAACTTATTGGGGAAGAGTCAACATGGTTTTTTGTAAAGGAAAATCATGCATCAGCAATCTACTAGAATTCTTTGAGGGGGTCAACAAGCATGTGGACAGGGGGGATCTAGTGAATATAGTGTACTTAGATTTTCCCAAAGCCTTTGACAAAGTCCCTCACCAAAGGCTCTTAAGGAAAGTAAGCTGTCATGGGATAACAGAGAAGGTCCTCTTATGGATTGGTAACTGGTTAAAAGATAGGAAACAAAGGGTAGGAAAAAATGGTTAGTTTTCAAAATGGAGAGAGGTAAATAGTGGTGTCTCCCAGGGGTCTGTACTGGGACCAGTCCTATTCAACATATTCATAAATGATCTGGAAAAGGGGATAAACAGTGTGGTGGCAAAATTTGCAGATGATACAAAACTACTCAAGATAGTAAAGTCCCAAGCAGACTGCAAAGAGCTACAAAAGAATCTGTCAAAACTGGGTGACTGGGCAACAAAATGACAGATAAGATTCAATGTTGATAAATGCAAAGTAATGCACATTGGAAAACATAATCCCAACTATACATATAAAATGATGGGGTATAAATTAGCTGTTACCACTCAAGAAAGAGATCTTGGAGTCATTGTGAATAGTTCTCTGAAAACATCCAGTGAATGTGCAGCAGCAGTCAAAAAAGCAAACAGAATGTTGGGAATCATTAAGAAAGGGATAGATAGTAAGACAGAAAATATTATATTGCCTCTATATAAATCCATAGTACACCCACATCTTGAATACTGCATACAGATGTGGTCGCCCCATCTCAAAAAAGATATATTGGAATTGGAAAAGGTCCAGAAAAGAGCAATAAAAATGATTAGGGGTATGGAACAGCTTCCATATGAGGAAAGATTAATAAGACTGGGACTTTTCAGCTTGGAAAAGAGATGACTAAGGGGGGATATGATAGAGGTCTATAAAATCATGACTGATATGGAGAAAGTAAATAAGGAAATGTTATTTACTCCTTCTCAAAACACACAAACTAGGGGTCACCAAATGAAATTAATAGGCAGCAGGTTTAAAACAAACCAAAGGAAGTATTTCTTCACACAACACATAGTCAACTTGTGGAACTCTTTGCCAGAGGATGTTGTGAAGGCCAAGACTATAACAGGGTTCAAAAAAGAACTAGATAAATTCATGGAAGATAGGTCCATCAATGGCTATTAGCGGGATAGGCAGGGATGGTATCCATGGCCTCTGTTTACCAGAAGCTGGGAATGGATCACTTGATGATTACCCGTTCTGTTCATTCTCTCTTGGCACCTGGCATTGGCCACTGTCGAAAGACAGGATACTGGGCTAAATGGACCTTCGGTCTCACCCAGTATGGACATTCTTATGTTATGTTCTTATATGTGTAATAAATGACTGTGTTAATATAGATCATTAGTGCACTCTATTCACTATGGGGAAAATGAGCATTTTTTAACCAGAGTCTAATCCATAATAGAAGCGCTTACCCTGATTACCCAATTTCACTAACAGCCACTTGTGATGGACTTTATCAAATGCTATTTTTAAATCCAAATAAATATCTACAAATACTCCTTTATCATCCATTTTGTTGACTGTCTTATAGGCTGGAAAGAGTTTTCCTTTGCAGAAGGCATGCTGGTTTTTTCCTCTGTCTATCTAGGTGTTTTATAACTCTATCTTTTCAATTAATTTACCTTATACTCAAAGTTCATTAGTAGATAGGATCACTCCTGGTGCCTGAGAATTATTTTAGATATATGTGCAACCCAGTCTGCCCTCCAGTCTTATGGCATAACTTTACAAGCTTGGTATTAAATTGATGATTTGTAATCTATGAAAAACGAGCCCTTTGTCATCAGTCTTAATATAAATTGTGCACGTTTTCTCAATATCTGCAAAATGTACATGGGTCATCAATGTGGAGGACAGTTTGATTATGAAAGAGCAAGCTTCTGTACTGACCCAAAAAGCCTGGTATCAAATATAGCTGAAGAAAACTTCAAGAAAAAAATCTATTAACATTTAAGCAACAGAGGGTCCCGTGGCACCTTTAAGACTAACAGAAGTGTTGGGAGCATAAGCTTTTGTGGGTAAGAACCTCACTTCTTCAGATGCAAGTAATGGAAATTTCCAGAGGCAGGTATAAATCAGTATAGAGATAACGAGGTTAGTTCAATCAGGGAGGGTGAGGTGCTCTGCTAGTAGTTGAGATGTGAACACTAAGGGAGGAGAAACTGCTTCTGTAGTTGGATAGCCATTCACAGTCTTTGTTTAATCCTGATCTGATGGTGTCAAATTTGCAAATGAACTGGAGCTAAGCAGTGTCTCTTTGGAGTCTGGTCCTGAAGTTTTTTTCTGTAAGATGGCTACCTTTACATCTGCTATTGTGTGGCCAGGGAGGTTGAAGTGTTCTCCTACAGGTTTTTGTATATTGCCATTCCTGATATCTGACTTGTGTCCATTTATCCTCTTGCATAGTGACTGTCCAGTTTGGCCAATGTACATAGCAGAGGGGCATTGCTGGCACAAGATGGCATATATAACATTGGTGGACGTGCAGGTGAATGAGCCGGTGATGTTGTAGCTGATCTGGTTAGGTCCTGTGATGGTGTTGCTGGTGTAGATATGTGGGCAGAGTTGGCATCGAGGTTTGTTGCATGGGTTGGTTCCTGAGTTAGAGTGGTTATGGTGCAGTGCATGGTTGCTGGTGAGAATATGCTTAAGGTTGGCGGGTTGTCTGTGTGCGAGGACTGGCCTGCCTCCCAAGGTCTGTGAAAGTGAGGGATCATTGTCCAGGATGGGTTGTAGATCACTGATGATGCGTTGGAGAGGTTTAAGCTGAGGACTGTAGGTGATGGCCAGTGGAGTTCTGTTGGTTTCTTTTTTGGGCCTGTCTTGTAGCAGGAGGTTTCTGGGTACATGTCTGGCTCTGTTGATTTGTTTCTTTATTTCCTTGTGTGGATATCGTAGTTTTGAGAATGCTTGGTGAAGATCTTGTAGGTGTTGGTCTCAGTCTGAGGGGTTGGAGCAGATGCGGTTGTACCTCAGCGCTTGGCTGTAGACGATGGATCGTGTGGTGTGTCCGGGGTGGAAGCTAGAGGCATGAAGGTAGGTGTAGCGGTCGGTGGGTTTTCGGTATAGGGTGGTGTTAATGTGGCCATCGCTTATTTGTACTGTGGTGTCTAGGAAGTGGACCTCCCGTGTAGATTGGTCCAGGCTGAGGTTGATGGTGGGGTGGAAGCTGTTGAAATCATGGTGGAATTCTTCCAGGGTCTCCTTCCCATGGGTCCAGATGATGAAGAACATAAAACAGGCAGATAGCTACTTGTAGCTAGTATTCTGTGAATCTGCAGCTATGGAATTTGCCACAGAATCAATCTACTCCCAGGGAATTGTGCTTTTGAATCTAAGTTTTCATTTAAAATATATCTGTATAAAGTCTCTTGCAAATGTGAGTAAAGGGTTGAGTCTGGACAGTGACTAGCATTCTGTATTGCATGTGAAATTTCAATGCGAGAGATTTGGTTCTGAACTCACCTATTCTACTGTAAATTGGAAATAATTAAACTGAAGTCAATGGAGTTTACACTAGTTTAAAAGCAGCGTAAGTGAGTGTCCAATTAGGCCCAATACCAGTAACACTTGATGAGGAGATATTTTTGTATCAGACCCAAGAGCCAGCCTTATTATATTGTGAATGTCTTCAAAGTCTAATAAATTCATTTTCAGCCTTCAAAATAGCAAAATCAACTCTTTCAGCCAAAGAGATTTACTATATGGTGATAAATAATTCTATTACCTATTTGTAAGTTGCAATTCTTTAAATTAATTTACTGTTTAGTTTAGCTCCTACATGGCATTATTGTGTATGTATTATTGGTGCAATTCAGGCTCTAATGAGCCTGAACTGCTTGGTAGGGGAAGAAGTTGCACTGTCCAAGTGCATGTACCTGGATAGAGGTACCACCCACAGAGTCCTGTGGGAAGCATGGGGCGTAGTATCCCTTCCTACACCTGTACAAGTTGTACAAGTTGCAGGGGGTGAGGTGAAGGGTGGTAGATGGCAACAGAGAGTCCTGTGGCACCTTTAAGACTAACAGATGTATTGGAGCATAAGCTTTCGTGGGTGAATGCCCACTTCATCAGACGCATGTCATGTGGTAAATGGTGTGGGACAGCGCACTTCCTTTAAAGGAGCAAGAGGGTGTTGACTGATGTGAACTTCAAACACAAAATATTCTCCCTGGACTTCTCTGAAAATGTAATTATAGTTTTCATGTACCTGGCATGTCTGTTAGGCATGCAGCTGCTGACACCTCAAAACCTCTCCTTTCCTGTTGCACCAGACACTTTAGTTTCTCCCACAAAAATTTCTATTTATTATTGCAGTTGTGAGTCAATTGATGACTCTTTTCTGTGCTTCCTATATATTCTGTGGCTCATATCCTGGCCCTCATTTTTCTGTACTAATCTCATGTAGCTGGCCCTGGCTGAGGGGATTTCTATCAGAGATGTTCCCCCCCAGGCTAGAGAGCAGCAGTGAAAATGCTTCACCCACTCACTACAGCAGCCTCCATTGTCCTACTTTCCACAGAAGCACTGGGCAGTGGACCTGAGCAGTAGAGGATCCATCATTCCTTCCTGCCCCTGCCCCACCTTCCTAACCCCACAGAAATATATAGCAGGACCTTTTTGTGGTGCTATCTAGTTTCCTACATTGATACCTGTCACTATAATATCTGAGTATCTAAATTCTCCTTTAGGACATCCTGTTACCTAAATTTTACACCTACTCTAATGTGTAACTACATCAGTCCTGCTCCCTTTGGAGCAACTCATGGCCATGAAGGAAGGAACAGGATTTGGAGGCTTGAAAAATTCACCCAGAATGTCCACTTACAATGGACGGTTGTAAACTACTGCAGCCGTCACCCTATATGGCCCACGATTGAGTTAGAGAAGCAAGGTGCTGCTGTTTCTCTGATTTAGGCTCTCTGCTCCAAAAAGGTGTAATTTTAAGAAATGATGGGATTTTATTTCCTGATTCTGAGCGGCTTTAGATCAAATTATGGGCACTTGCTTCCGATTTCTAGAAGTCTTCTGTCTGTTACAGGCATCGTTGCTGTCTTTACAGTCCTATCACAAAGCTCAGCTTGGTGAGCTTAATACCAAGGAACAAAAAAAATCTAGTTGCTCTAAATCAGCTACTAGGCAAGGAATGGCAATTATTGTTTCTTGGCCAATGTGAAGGCTTTCTTGGGGACATTTTCCCTACACCAAAATCATGAAATCTATTTGCACTGAAATCATTTCTGCCGTCCTTAGGATTTATACAAGAATTACTAAATAATTTCTGCTACATCAGAAAACTGCTATATTGCATTGAGTTAATTGTTTTTTATAAAATTCTGGTGTGAATGTGCTCGACTTCCCTGTCAGTCCTTCATATCAGAGCGCTGTTAAGTGGTTCATTGACAAGGAGCTCAATTCATTCCAAAAAAAGGAAGAAAGTCATGTTTCACTTAAAGCAAAAGACTCAATATTTCTAAGTCACTAGTCAAATTTTCTCAACATGCTGAGGTTCTTTGACGTTTTATAAATGGAATTGTCCACGAAAGTTAGAATCGGGACAAACAAAGCAAAGAAAAATAACACTGAATAAAAAATTGTGTTCTTACAATTTATTTTATGAGTGTTGCTTCTCCAGGTTGTTTTCTTTTAATGTGCCAGTTTTGCAGTCTTCACTCAGGCACAATCCCCCACTGCTATCAATGAGAGCCTTTGGAGCACAATACCTCTGAATTATCAGGCGGAAAGTTTGGATTCCTCAATATGGGATTCGTTGCTCACTGTTAAACACCACATATGAAAATACTACCTACCTATACAACCTGGTCACTTTACCATAATATTGCATATTCCAACTTCTGCAAGCACCTAATCCAAGTCCAATTACAAAAACAGTAACTTGCTGGGCCTTGAACTCAAAATCTGTATGGGGACATAGGAGAAGGAATTTGCCTCCTCAACCCAGAAACAGGGAGTAGAACAAGTCTTTCATAACCCCTAGTTAACTGCTGTCTGTGATCCACTGTCCAGTCCCTTCCTGTGCATTTTGACCAGTAGTTACAAGTGGTTACAGATCTACTAATCATGTTCTCAGCCCTCTCCAAAGTTAATCTAAAACTCAGAAATGGGTATGAATGGTATTACTTTGCATTTGCTGAAACTGAATTTCTTCTGCCATCATGCTGCCCATTCACCTAGCCCTGTTCAGTCCCTCTGACATTCCAAAGTCTTCCACAGACTTAAATAATTTTGTCAGGTGCAAACTTGGCCACTTCAACATTCATCTGCTTTTCCAGATCAACAATAAATGTACTAAACACCGGTAGTACGACGGAAGCAAGGATCACCCCACTGTTAAACTTTTAGCCATCTTAAAAATAGACTGTTTATCCCTACTTTTTATTTTCTATCACTTAGTCAATTTCTATTCCATAACAGTACTTTGTCTCTCACACCATGACTACTTAATTTCCTTTTGTAGCCTGAAAGATCTGTCTCTGGGTAACATTCAGCTCAAACTAGAAGCAAGACCTCAAAAGGCAGAAATCATCTGAGGGGATGGAAAGTTGGAGGTCAACTGTGGAGAACCTCAGGTATGAATTGGATCAAAATACACATTCAGTCAAGAAAAGAAGGTCCATTCAACTATTTTCAAACTCCATCCATCCTGTATTGGCATTCAACGCTTTCTTCCCCAATACACCATTAAAAAATTCTGTTCACTGATTTCAGCCCATAAATGTTGATGTTTTGTGTCTAGCCACATTTTCTAAAATGAGATGCTTAAGGAATGATGTCATTGCACCCATTATAGCAATAAAAGGAAGCTGCTAATTGTCTTATGTAAAATCACAGTTGTTTCAAAATATTATCTGGTGTCCTATGATTTTCTCTAATGCTGCTTGAAACAGAAAATTTCTTAGCCAGAGCTTGACATAGACATGTCCAGAGCTGTTCGGATTTAGTTACCACCTTCAATTCCAATTCTCAGTGGCCTCTGATCAACAAAGGAAGAAGCACAGCAATCTCAAAAAGTAATTTATATGAAAGAAGAGAGATGAAAACCACTAAAGCTAAGCAACCAAGTACAGTATTAAAGGACCTTGTATATAATGATGTAAAACGATGATCCCAGAGTGACTCAAACAAAATGCTTGGTTATTTGTTAGCTGTTTATGGGTTTTTTATTTATGTACCTTTTGTAACTCCTGTCTGGTTTATTTCTCTTGTAGAAATACTCATTTGTTGATAGTGGCAGCTTTTAATCAATCCTCAAAGTGTGTCAGACAGAAATACAAGATAGAGGGCACTATCCCTCTGAAAATTGGCTTGTATTTTTGATTTCTGTGCCACAGGGCTGTATTTTTTTCTTCTACCATGTTGTTTCCTGACCTTTGCTTTTATACCCTTCCCTCTCTAGTTTGTGGTCCCAGTTTTCCATCATCTATCTAAGCATTCTCTATTTCATAAGTGATTCCTGAAGATATTCAGTTGTTTTGGGCAAAATCCTCCTTGCTTTATTCATATAGATAGTGCAATTGATGTCAATGTGACACTTGCATGAGTTAGAGAAGTAGGATTTGGACCTCAGTCCTTACTTTAAAAAAAGTGGGGAAGGATTAACCCCCATTAATGAGAAGTTCTTTGTCTCCTATTATGGGTTGGATTGCAACTTTACAGAACCTGACCTGAGTAAGGTTTGATGCATAGCTGCATCATCCTAGGAGCTGAGCTGAAGATAGGTGTACCCTGCAAAAAAAAGGAAATAAGTGTTCTTAACTCAGGTTAGCTAACACATGCCAGCTAACTTGAGTTCAGGTAGCAATTAAGATGAGGAAAAACTGCTTTTAACTTGGGCTAGCAGCTCCATTAAAGCCTAAAAGGCAGCCTGGGGCTGAATTCAAACTGGCAAGCTAACCCAAGTTAAAAACTGAATTGTCATGTCTTCAAAGAACACATTCTTTTTTTTTGTCAGCATAGACATACTCTGAATCATAATCCTCCCACTACTTCCTCCTTGTTCTACAGAGGAAAGGAAATTACTTCATTACTTTTCCTGGTGTGGCTTATTTCCCCTGGTGCATGCTGGCTGGCAAGTGGTGTGAGGGAGCCACCCTTAATCCTTCTTCACCATCTCCTGTGCTACTTGTTTACAGAAAGCAATATAAGTAGGTTTACTCTGCTCTTCCTTCCTGCAGCTGGAGTCACAAAGGGCAGATTATACACCACCTCTTGCTCAAGGCTGTGCAAACTCTGCCACCCTAGCAGTAGCCCTGACAAGCAATGTGACTTAGAAGGGTGAAGCCAGGAGGTAATTTTGCCTCTGAGGCGAAATTACCTCCTGACTTCACGCGTCTACTGGGGAGAAGAGCAATTTTCCTACCTCTGAATGTCCAGTCAAGTACTCTGGGTGGCAAGTAAGTGGGGCAGAGCTAAGGCTCCTCCCAGTCACCACCCCTTTCTTCCCCTTCCCTGCCAGGTTGCTCGCAGGCAGACTTTGGGCAAATAGTCCCTGCCATGCTGGCCTTGTCAGGCCTCAGAGTTCAGGAGGTACAAAAATGGTGCAATAATAGAGTACCTGATAATCAGGGTCAGTGTGTTTAACCGGGTGATGTTGACGTATTGCAGCTTTTTACATATAAAGTGGTGGTCAGGGAATGCCACCAATAGTTTTATTTTGATCAGCACTGCCATGCTAACGTTAAGCATGAAAATACCCACCTAATAATATAAAATCTCTGGAGCTATGGTGAGTGACACTGCTGTGAAAGCATAACTTCCAGTTGTGATGTTGCATCCCATCATGCTTTATAGAAATATGCTTATGAATGTAAATATGACATAATTGGAATATGTTGTCTGCTACATATGCCATGTGACATGTCTTTGCAAAGGTTATGTTCTACTGAATGCATTCATCCTATTCGTATGCATGTACCATTTTTATACTTGACTTTATGTGCGCTGGCTCTATGCTTGTATTTAAAGTGTTTGCTGTAGGAAGTACATAAGACAGATTTGGTCAACATACTGTGAAGGGGTTCTTCAAGTAATTGGGAGTACTTAACTAACAATGAATATTGAAAAATGCCAATCCATATCTGAGCTTTCCTGGGAACATTCAAACTAACATGTAGACAATGGTGTCAGCCTGTAAAGAACTGAGTCATGCATGGACATGTGACTTGCCCATGTGACTCCAAAACTCCATCTTGTAGCTGTGATTCTGCATAGGAAAACACAAGGGGTTTCCATCCACAAGAGAGACTATGTAAAGCCCTGGGAAATCCCTCCATTTTGTCTTCAGCTGCCTCAGAAGATAGCCTCTCTACCCCAAAGAGATGCCTGAAAGAAACTCGAACAAAGGACAGTAACCACAGGGGGTGTGAGTGATTGCTGGACCCAGACTAGGAGGAAGTCTAATCTGTAAAAGAAGCTTATTGGAACATCTCTGACGGTGAGATTTACCTGCATTTAGTTTCTTACTGCATTAGGCTTAGACTTGCGTGTTTTTGTTTTATTTTGCTTGCTCATTTACTTTGTTCTGTGTATCATTACTTGGAACCACTTGAATCCTACTTTTTATATTTAATAAAATCACTTTTTACTTATTAATTGGGCAAATTATTATTATTTATATTATATATTATAGAGCATTCTTAATACCTGGAGGAGCAAACAGCAGCGCATCTCTCTCTATCAGTGTTATAGAGAGTGAACAATTTATGAGTTTATCCTGTATAAGCTTTATACAGAGTAAAAGGGATTTATTTGGGGTTTGGATCCCATTGGGAACTGGGTATCTGGGTGTTGGAGAATGATGGGTATTTCCCCTCCCCCCAACCAGAGATGACATGTCAGGAGAGAAACAAAGTCATGAGCCCCCCTGCCCTCCTGATTTCTGCCTTTCATTTAGTACCAGAGTTTTCCAACTCTGCAGCACAGCCCCCTCAGGGGACATGCCCCACGTTTTGAAAACCACTGCCTCCTGTAAGGAACTGGCAGCTCAGAAGCTGGTGGGAGCCACTCAGGCCCTGCCTCTCCATGCTGTGGGAGCCAGGGTGCTGGCTGGCAGCCTGGCAGCGCTCCCTGCCCTGCTCCCCAAGTTGGACTGCCTCTGCAGGGCCAGGCACTCCCCAGGCAGGGTGAGTGGCACAGCTCCAAGCTGCACCCCGATGCACTCTTGCCTCTCCCCCAAAGGAGTCTGGCACTGGCCAGCAATGCCCCCTGAAGCCAGCACCTGCCTGTGGAGCCTGGACACCATGAGATGCTCCCCAAGGTACTTGCTCCCTGCTGAGCTGGCTCCTCTGCCCCTGCCCTCCCCAAATAGAGAAGTCAACCTACACCTATGCAGAAACCCCAAATTAATTAGTTTAAATCAAGCTCAATTCACTGAAGTATATAATGTGGAATAGCAGCCTCATTTTCTTTTCGTGATGTTGTAAGTGCAATCTGAATTAACTGTAAGATAATGGCTATCCATATTTGAGAAGAGAGGAACAGTTGGCATTCACATGTGGTTCAAACTGAATTTTAGTGTTTACCCATGAGACTCCTCTGCTCCTAGTTTTGAAGCTCTATGATCAACATATACAGTCCTTCCAACTAAAAATAATTTTGTATCATTTTAATTTTTTATCATGGACTCAACATCATCATTTAGGCTAAATCATCATGGTAAGAAGATAAGACATGGCACAGCAATGAAAAGTTAATGCAACATACTTTAAAAGTTGTACTCAATTCAAAAAGTGCCTTTCACAGTCAGCTCAGAACATGGAACCAGAAAGAGTCCCTTGTAAAGGTGTGAAGGTGGGTGTGTACTTTTTGTACTGGTTAGCAATGATGATTCAGCACTGACTACAATGCCAATGTAAATTAATTTAATTCCCAGGAAATATATTCTGCATTATCATGAGGTACCACAGTCATGATGGATTACTCCTAAATGAAATAATTAGAACGCACAGAATTTGGTTTGGAGATGTTTCAGTACTGAGGATCATACAAGAGTCAAAATGGAGTAACACCCTTTTTTTAAGAAGCTTTATGCCATTAAAATACAATACAAAATATTATATACAGTATACTCCATTATGACTCTTGTATGAGCCTCAGTAATTATATATATTATATATATATCATATACACAATTTTAGAAATAATCCCAATGTAGGAATCATTTCTCCGAAGTCAAACAAACTGCAATGATTTGGGGGCCTTTCACTATTGTGATGCTATTCTATAGGTTACAAACATATTTTGAAAAATCAGAATGAGGTACTAGGCAGCACAGTGTGTCAATACATTAACATTTCAGCCATAGAGACTTATGTTCAAATCCTCTCTTAGGTCATTGATTAAAGCCCCACTTTGTGCATCAATATTAGTAATGTAATAAATTGAATTAGTTACTTTGGAGCAAATTTCATTTAGACAAGGCCTAAGGAACATTGGAGAGAGTTTAATTGAGTAGCATGATATGCTTAAAGTAAAAATTATTTTCATTTGTATTCATGAGGGAAACTAGAAAAAAGATACAAAAAATAGAAATAAAGTCAGGGGAGGAGGGAAAGATTAGTGACAAGAGTTCAAAGAATTATAAAATAAAATGCTACCAGTTAAAATATCTGAAGATAGGCAAAGCCCCACCATCACAAAAACAACATCATCAAATCCTGAAAATGGAGGCTGAATAGTTTTGTCCATTTGTATTTTTCATCTCTCTTTGGACAGAAGCAAACCTAACTTCAATCTTTACAAAGTGGACAATAGTAGAGCCAATTAATTACACAGTGGGCAGTACTAGGCAAGATATTAAAGAAATTAATAGGGGATGAAATCACAAAACATCTGGGGAAATATGAGGTGATAAAAACTAGTCAGCATGGTTTCACAAGACAGTAAATCTAGTCTGTGGAATCTGGTGGAATTTTTAAAAAGATAACAGGGAGAATAGAAAGAGATAAAGGAGGAGATATAATCAGCTTAACTTTCAAAAAGGCATTTGACATTATCATACAGTAAAATAATACAAACAGGGTTAAAGCTTAAACTCCTTACTCATTTTAAATCCTGTCTTTTTTTTTTTTTTTTAACTGAGAGTTTAACTTTATAAGGACGTCAGGTTTGGGCACATACAGCCAGGAAATATACACAATTCACTCTCCTTAAAACGGTTAAGAACCAGTCAATTAAAGAAGGGCAGAGTGTTCTGAGCCAGCGAATATGATGATGATGCATGAAGTACATAAGACTTTTTATGGAGGCCAACCTATTCTTACTCTCTAGCTCTAAATTACAGAAGAAGTAGTGCTGAGCATTGAGGCAGCTGGATCTTTCCACTGTACTGATGCCTATTGCAGAGGGTGGACATGCTTAAATATTCCTGAAGCAAGCGGAGGATCTGCAATAGCAAGAAGGAAGGATGAAAGGAACCTGCTTCATTTCAAAAGAGTTTTAAAGATCAGCGCTTGCATTTTTTACATTAAATGCTACCATGGTGAACATAAGTGATTTCCTTCATGTGTTTTTGTTATCTAATAAAACTTTTATATTCTGAGGAAAGGCTCTACAGACTTGATGAATTTATCATTTCATTTTCAGGATCTAAGACCTTCCTTCACCATTAGTAATATTTCCAACATATTAGTGCTTCCCTGTTACATTTGCTCTTTTCTTATTACGTTAGGGCCCTTGTCATCCAAAAAGACTTACCATAAATTGACAGATTTTACACTATTCATATTATGTGGTGGATTAGGTTATTTTATATACCAAGTCAAGTTAGATTCTACAAATGATTTATAGGAATACATTTTTGATTTACAGTAAGACAATGTGGATGCCTGTAGACTAGACAGATGATGATTATGTCTAAATCCAGACATGAGCACAGGAGAGAAGTACTTGGATTATTTACCTTGGACAATATACAATTCTGTGAAGACTTGGTGTGGGGGGAGGTTCATTATCATTTTAATAGATCACTGCCACAAGGCATCAAAAAGCAATCAGAGACAGTATTTGAGGCCTGCAAAGCCCATGTTTGCTTGTCCCTGAATGGGGAGATAACAAAAGACTTGACAGCAGAGAATGGAGGGGAGTGGGGACAGTGGAGGGGACAGGCAATCAAGAATGAAAGGGAGTGAGGTTTTTTCCAAAAACGGGAAAGGAGGGAAAGAAGGGGAGGAGGAGATGAAGGAGAGGGAAGAGAGAAAATGGTATAGCGAGAGAATGAGTTGGTAATAAAAGAGTGAAAATGAAAAACAGAGCAGTGGGAAAAAACAAAACAGAAGTACAACTCATTTAGGTTTCTTTATTGTATTTCTCTGGCTAGCACCTAAAAATGCTGTATGTTTAGGGGAAGCAGACATAGAAAGTAACCTAAGAGTCACCAGAATGCACTAAAGGCTTTTAGTGGACTCCATGGGCCAGATCCTCAGCTGCTGTAAACCCATGTAGCTTCATTGGCGTCACAGTGCTAGAGTGACCAGACATCCCAATTTTATAGGGACAGTGCCAATATTTGGGGCTTTGTCTTATATGGGTGCCTATTACCCCCCACCCCATCTGGATTTTTCATACTTGCTATTTGGTCACCCTTAGTGCTGCTGATGGATCAGCTGAAGAACTGACCTCAAGCTCATAGTTTGTCTGATGAACTGTGCATTTTCACATGTAAACAAGTATTTTATTACACAAAAGTGATATTGGGCCAGGTCCCCAATTAGTGTAAATCAACAGAGCACCATCAACTTTACAGGGGCTATTTACATCAGCTGACTATCTTTTCCTTTATTTTTTAAATATAGAATACCCAGTTTATAAAGAAGTTGTAAAATAGGCTTACAGTGTAGATCATGCTGAAAAAAAATATTTAAGAAAAATATTGTAGGGTACAGTTTTTTATCGATAATACACATTTAGTGTGTCTCAATCACACCAATTTGTAGGAGTAACTGGGCTACTTCTCTAAGTATAAACTCTTCTCCTTTTCTCTTGTTAGTATAGGAAGACTAGGTGGGATAACGCCCAATTGTTTGGGAAATAACTTTGTGGATAGACTTGTTTCAACCTCCCTTCTCCAGGTGGAAAGACCTGGGCTCAGCCAAGTATCCAATAGTAGTCCCCTCCTGTGGTAGGGGAGCCAGGGCCCACCCACTCCACCAGGCTCCAACCTGGGGCCAGATACTATTGACCTTTCAAAGGTGCCCTCTAAGTTACCCTCCCTGGGTCACCCTGCCCCTGCTTTTCTCTCCCAGCTTCCAGTCCAAGATAAGGTGAAAAGAAAAAGAAAAGGCAACCAAACTAGGCTCAGCATATAGTCTTATTCCTTCAGGGAGGCCTCTCCCGTGACCTCATCAGGGGCCTTCAGGGTAGGTCTGTCCTCCTCCTCCCTTCTGAGCTAGGTTACTCCCTTTTCTCCAGGTGGCAGATGCTCTACAGGGCTGGTAGGTTGGCACTACCTGAACCCAGTAATGTCCTTCAACTGTTTCCAGTCTAGTGTGGGGCTTGTACACCCCATCACAGTAATTGATACTAGAGGAGCTGTTCCTGGAGCAGCTTCATACCATGCAGCACCATTTGTGGGCTCAGAAAACCAGCATCAATTTGGTGAGAAAGGATTGTTCTGAAGAGCCAGGCTGACCAGCAGTGGTGAGAGAACTTCACTATGGCAAAGGCAACCTTTTTTGTGATCTGTGCTGAACTAACCCTGGAGCTGCAACAGCAGTGCACCAAAATGCAATTCCCTATTCCCATAGGGAAGCAGATAGCTATTGCACCTCTGAATGCTATCAGTCCATAGCCAACCAATTTGGTGTGTAGAGATTGACTGTTAGTGCCATTGTCATGCAGGTGTGTGGAGCCCTGGAAAAGGTACTGCTGCATCGGGTTAAAGGTTTTTAATGTTCAGGAGGTTACTGATGGCTTTCCAGGCATGGGTTCCCAAAATGTATTGGGGCAATTGATTGGATCCATGAGCCTATTATTTGCCCACACACATGCCCAGGCTCAGAATTCATGAACAGAAAGGGGTATTTCTCTGTGGTACTTCAAGGACTTGTTGAGCAAGTTTACAGACATAAAGGCGGGGTGGCCTGGAAGGGTCCACAATGCTAGGATCTTTCGGAACTCAGCTCTACTCACCTTAATGGAGAAAGGAGAGTTTGGCCCCAGAATCAATGGACATTAATGGTGTGGAGATTGCTCCACTTATTGTGGGAGACCCAACTTTTCCTCTGGCTCCCGAGTTAATGAAACCATTCACAGGCCTCGTGGCCGGAAGGAAAGACCTTTTTAACCATTGACTCAGTAGGTGCAGAATGATAATGGAATGTGTATTTAACTGTTCAAAAGGAAAATGGTGCTGCTTGTGGAATAGGCTGGAAAAAACGTACCAAAGATTATAACTGTGTGTTTTATGTTGTACAATATTTGTGCAAGGAAGGGAGAAAACCTTAACGATAGGTGGGAGCCAGAGGTGCAGAGACTTACTCAGTGGTTTGAGGGTTCAAGGCATCTAATAGCAAGTGGAAACAGTCAGGGCAATGCTGTCAGGGATGGCTATTGTTCCTACTTTGAGACTGAGGCCTGAGAATGTGCAGCTGTACATCCAGCCATCAATCCACTGGAGGGGGGGGCGGGGTAGGGAGAATGGATTGTGAGCAGTGCAGTCCTGTTTCTGAGTGGTGGAACATTGTGGCAATGCTTATTTTACCTTGGGTCTGTGCCTACGTACTTTTGTAAAACATAATGGATAATTTACAATTGAAAGGGTTTCTGTGTAAAATGCCTTGGTGCTTTACATAAATTTTAAATTGCTATTAAACAATGTATTATATAGCAACCAAAAATAAACCTGTAATTAAAACAACACTGAAACAATTCAATGTGGCGCAGTGCAGCGAATGGCATGACACATCCAAAGGAGGAGTGAGTCACAGGCACATAAATGCCTTGCCTCTGCCTCTGCCTCTGCCTCTTTTTGTCCTTGTGTCTTCTGGTATTGAATTGTGAGGTTTGTAGTATTAGGTGTTATATGGCTCAAAAGAACTGAGCTCCCAGGAGCAGATGTTCTTGGTGCTCTGAGCTTGGATCTGGGAAGCAAATGGGCACTGCTGCAAGGGTAAAGCAGGAATAGTTGCTGGTGTTCACAGTTCCCTATTTTGTCCAGGGGGCTGCAGAACTTGGCTGGGTCCTGGCTTACAGCACTGTATTGTCTGCTGGCCTGGCAGCAGCATGTGCTGTAGCACAGCATTCTAGCCCTATACTGTCTCCAGGAGTTGCCCCTGCACCTCCATGTCTTTTGCCATGGCAACACTATCCTTTGCCACTGTTATGGTGTCTTTAGCCACTCCAGTGGTCTTTCAGGAAAGCTCCATTTCTTTTTCCCCCTCTCTGTCCTCAAGTACAACCAGGGCCGGCACAACCCATTAGGCGACCTAGGTGGTCGCCTAGGGCGCTACAATTTGGGGGGCGGCGACTGCAGCGGTATTTCAGCGGCGGGACCTTCCACCGCCTCTGTGGGGGGGCGGCATTTCGGGACAGGACCTTCCGCCGCTGAGGGCGGCAGAAAAGCTGGTGGCGCTCCTGAGTACAACTTTACCTCTCCATTGTTATTGGGAGTGATTGGGGGAGTCCTCAGTGAGATGTGCAAACATTTCATCCCAAATTCCCTTCCCCATACCCCAGTCAGTCATTGATAAAAGCCTTGTCCTTGAGTGTCTGGCTGCCACAAGTGCTGTGGGGTTAGGTTTTTGTGGCCTCTCTCATATTCTCAAGAGGCTATAGCACTTTTATATGGTCCATGAGATTCTTCCCAGTCTAGGGGGAACCTCCAACTTAAGCGGTGTACATGAGGAGTCTGTACTGGGATTTTTGTCTGGGCAGTATATGCTGTTTTGGTTTGCCATTGTGTCTTGAGGGGTTAGGATTTATGTTCCCAATTTGGGGTTGCAGTTGTGCTTATACTGTTTCAGAGTGGTTAATGGGAGACATCTGGGAGCAAGCTGGCTAGTAATCCCTTGTACATCCCCTTTTAGCTGTCCTGACTCTCAATGACCTTACACCAAGGCAGGTGACTAGGAGTCAGACAATGATCTTATTCAAAAAGGCAAAGGGCAGAGCAGCAAGATGTTCCCTCCAGAAGTTTTGCAGGAGTGGAAGGGAGTTGTGAGCTATAACCTAGGGAATGCCTATGCTGCTATCCCCCATCGTGTCTGAATTCGGGCTGTCAATTAATCGCAGTTAACTCACGCAATTAACTCAAAAAAATTAATCGGGATTAATCGCATTGTTAAACAATAGAATACCAAGTGAAATGTATTAAATATTTTTGGGTGTTTTTCTACATTTTCAAATATATTGATTTCTATTACAACACAGAATATAAAGTGTACAATGCTCACTTTATTATTTTATTATAAATATTTGCACTGTAAAAATGATAAACAAAAGAAATAGTATTTTTCAACTCCCCTCATACAAGCACTGCAGTGCAATCTCTTTATTGTGAAAGTGCAACTTTCAAATGTAGATTTTTTTTGTTACATAACTGCACTCAAAAACAAAACAATGTAAAACTTTAGAGCCTACAAGTCCACTCAGTTCTATTTTTTGTT
Source organism: Malaclemys terrapin pileata (assembly GCF_027887155.1). Classification (NCBI taxonomy): domain Eukaryota; kingdom Metazoa; phylum Chordata; order Testudines; family Emydidae; genus Malaclemys; species Malaclemys terrapin. The sequence continues at coordinate 72,034,718 of NC_071512.1, forward strand.
CAGCCAAATGCTAAGATAAACAGGTTTGTTTACATTTACAGGAGATACTGCTGCCTGGTTATTTACAATGTCACCCGAAAGTGAGAACAAGTGTTCACATGGCACCTTTTAGCCGGCGTTGCAAGGTATTTATGTGCCAGATATGCTAAACATTTGTATGCCCCTTCATGTTTCGGCCACCATTCCAGAAGACATGCTTCCATGCTGATGATGCTCATTAAAAAATAATGTGTTAATTAAATTTGTGACTGAATTCTTTGGGGGGAAGCGGTATGCCTTTGGCTCTGTTTTAACTGCATTCTGCTACATATTTCATAGCAATCTCGGATGATGTCCCAGCACGTTTGTTTTAAGAACACTTTCAGAGCAGATTTGACCAAACACAAAGAAGATACCAATGTGAGATTTCTAAAAATAGCTACAGAACTCGACCCAAGGTTTAAGAATCAGAAGTGCCTTCCAAAATCTGAGAGGGATGAGGTGCGGAGCATGCTTTCAGAAGTCTTAAAAGAGCAACACTCAGATGTGGAAATTACATAACCTGAACCACCAAAAAAGAAAATCAACCTTCTGCTGATGATCATTCTGCTGACTCAGATGATGAAAATGAATATGCATTCATCCTGGGGTTTCATGTACATTCTCCTGATCTGTTTGTCCTTTATCCTGCATTGGTCAATATCCCAATATGGACCCTCAGCCATCTGCTGAGCAATGTCAATAAAAAGATCTTTATTCCGGTGGCTGACCACAAGAGGCTTGCTGCAGTGATGCTTCTCCAACGGTTGGTGACGAGATCCAGGGTCTCAGCATGGCTCCAAGTGACTGCGTGAGGGATGTTGGAAGGCTTCTGGGGTAATATTATAGCAAGGTTGATGTATTCAAATCCAGGAACAAATGGGTAAATTCTGGCCCTGAACCATATTTTAAATAGGAGAGGGACATTCAGTCAACTTGACACTGAAGCAATGGATCACATACAGGTAAACAGATGGGTCAGTAATGGTCACCCGCAAAGCAGTGTGTGATAGCAGTTGGAGGACTGCTAGAGTAGCAGCTGTGTTGCATGCACATAAACAATAAACCAAACTAACTCAATTCAAATCAAACTTAGTTCATTTTGAAAGAGAACTCCAAAGTTTGTGATAAGTGTGGAGCTAGTGCTCTGATGATTTGTGTTGCATTGCATATGCAAAAGTCTTCAAACTGGCTTAATTTGACTAAATATGGTTTAAACCCCATGTAGACAGGTCCTAGTTTCTCTTTCTCATTGTGTATCTTAGTTCCTGATTATTTTTCTCATCTGTATTAAATTACATATATGCTCTACTAGCAAACATATATAAATTTCCTACATCTATCTGTGCAATGCAATGGAGAATCAGACCTAGAGTTTCTGATCCTGCTCATACTGAATGTCAATATCAAAAAAACTCATTGGCCCAAATCCTCTGCTGACATAACTCCATGGATGATGATAAAGTTATGCCATCAGAAGAGAATTTGGCCCAGTGTCATCAATGGGAATTAGATTCATAGCATGTGGGGGGGAGGGGAGATAGTTTATGAAGGAATCCTGTTTCCACTGATTTCAATCGGAGTTCAGGTTTAAGCAAGGGTCTGCAAGGAAGTTATTTACCAAATTTCAATTGTCTTAGTAATAGTGATAGGGTTACCATTCGTCCGGATTCTGCCAGACATGTCCAGCTTTTTTGAGTTAAAAATAGCGTCCTGGGGGAATTTGTAAATGTCCGGATTTCCACCCCCAGGCAGAGCGCGCGCGGCTGACAGGGCAGCCGGCCGGATCCTGCCACTCGCACGGGGCTCCGGCAGCCAGAGCCCCTCCTCCACTTCCCCCTCCTCTCCCCTGCAACTTGAGATCACTCCCCTCCTCTCTCTCCCTCCCTCCCCCTCCCTGCATTCACAGATCGCCGGCCGGCCGTTTGCCTCGGGTCTCCGGCAGTCTGCAGCTCCACCCCCTGCTCCCCTCCCCCGCTGCCGAGCATGCTGCTGTGCAGCACTCTGTTCTGAGCGGCACGGTAAGGGGGCCAGAGGGCCAGAGAAGCTGCAGGGAGGTTCTGGAGGGGGCAGTCAAGAGACAGGGAGCAGGGGGGAGGGTTGGATGGGTCAGGAGTTGGGGGGGGCTGTTTGGGGGTTGGGGGTGTAAGGTTTTGGGCAGTCAGAGTACAGGTGGGGGGGTCTCAGGAGGGGGCAGTTAGGGGACAAGGAACAGGGAGGCTTAGGTAGGGGGTGGGGTTCTGGAGGGCAGTTAGGAGCAGGGGTCCCAGGAGGGGGCAGTCAGGGGACAGGGAGCAGAGGGGTTTAGCTGGGTCAGGAGTTCTTGGGGGGAGGCTGTCAGGGGGTGGGGAGTGGTTGGATGGGGCGTGGGAGTCCCTGGTGTCTGTCTGGGGGTGGGGGTGTGGATAAGGGTTGGGGACAGATAGGGGGTAGGGTCCTAGGGGTCCAGTTAGGATGGGGGGAAGGTCTCAGGAGGGGGCAGTCAGGGGACAAGGAGCAGGGAGGCTTAGGTAGCGGGTGGAGTCCTGGGGGGCAGTTAGGGGCAGGGGTCCCAGGAGGGGGCAGTCAGGGGACAAGGAGTGGGGGGGAGGGTTGGGGGTTCTGAGGAGGCGGGAAGTGGGAGGGAGAGGAAGGGGTAGGGGCGGGGCTAGGGCAGGACGGGGCGGGGCTAGGGCTGGGCTCCTCCCGTCCTCTTTTTTGATTGTTGAAATATGGTAACCCTAAATAGTGAAAACAGTATCTTCAACAATTTCTCAATTAAACTCAATTTTATCAAATGAAGCTTGTGAAGATATTCAACTTACTGGAAAGGAGAGCTTCCATCTCGTAAATAACCTTGCAAACAGCAGCAAGGAAACCTCTGCTTCCTCCATTAAAGTTGCAGATTTCTGGGAACTGATACAGTAGAGGTGCAAAAAGCCCCACTAGCTACAACTGCTAAAACAAAACCAGTACCCTGGGGAATGGTGTCTGGCCATATTACAGAGAGGAAGTAATCAAGAGCTATTAGGGGAGGAAGTTAGAATTCTGGATTCAAATGAGAAACCTTTTCCCTGCTGTTTTGTATCCCCATCTTCACCATACCACAAGAAAACAGAGGAAAAAAAGAAATTATTACAAGCAACCCTGAAGTGAAATGGGGAGATATTGAGAAGAGAGGCACAACAGAAACCAAATCAGCAGACTTGCAAATTATCCCTGCACTAGCAGCAGTGCTTCAGGCTGTTGGTAAGATCTGTTGTCTCGCTTCTTCCTGAAGCAGCATGTGTGTGTGGTTGACTCCCTCTTTTCTATTTCTAGTACAGGGTGTTCCCGCCACTAACATCACCTCCTCAGATCATTAGGCAGACTCTCGGAAAGAGATGCTGATTGCTTCTTGTTCCTGGAATTCCTCTTTCTCACAGAAAGAGTTTCCTACACCTTAACTGGGGTGTCTTTTCAGATTCCCAAGCCTTCTTTCCCACATGGGATTTTAACACTTTAGCCTCTAGGGACCAAATCATCCAGACAGTATTCAGCCCTAAATTTAAATAAGCTTTGTTTTAGACCTTTGCCTGAGTAAGGGTCCAGGATTTGTCCGCAATTAATTTTTGTGTGATTGGGTTAAATATTAAAAGGAAAAAGGAGATGGAGGCTGATGCTGCATGTTTGATAATATTTGCTTCCTGACATTCCTAAGTAGTCAAAATCCTCTTTTAAGTATAGAATCCTGAGACTGAGAGTACCTTAGCGTTAGCCCAGAAACTTCTCATTCCCACTCTCCTCAAGTCCTGATCAATTACACAACTTGTATTCTTATTCATTCTCACCTTACCAGGAATTTATCTACCATCCACCCCATTGGCAATTTGTCACTTGCTAGTGCTGGAAAAAGCATGTAACAGTGTCACTGCTCCCTCTCTTCTGTGATTTCTCTGTCTTTATCATCATCATCATCATCACTCCCATAACCGCATTGGTCATTGGGGCACCATCACTGATGAGCAATCAGCCAATTGTCTCCACCCCTGATGACTGTGTGACAGTGCTTGAGTTTCCGAGAAGTCCATTCCTGTCCACTCTTTTATGTTGTCAATCCATCTCTTCTATCTACCTCTTCTTCTCTTCCCCTCTACTGTCTTCTTCTCTTCCCCTCTACTGTCCCTTGGAGGATGATCTTGGATAGGCCAAATAATCTTGTTACATGGCCATACCACTTCAGCTTGCACTTCTTCACGGTCATCAGGAGGTCTTCATATGATCCAGCGCATTGGGTGATGATGTTGCAGACCTCTTTATGAGTGACATGGTCGAAGTAGGAGATGCCCAGGATTTTACGGAAGTATCTCATCTCTACTACCTGTATTTTCCATTCAAGTTCTGCCATAAGGGTCCATGTCTCGCATGCATACAGAAAAATGGAGATGATCAATGCGTGCAGTAGTTTCGGTTTCGATTCCAGGGAGATATTTTATTCCTCCATATTCGCTTTAGCTTTGCCGCTGCTGCTGTTGTTTGCACAGTTCTTGCCCGAATTTCTGCCTTGGATCCTTCATCAGTGATGATTGCCCCCAAAGACTTGAACTGTTTCACTGTCTCCAGCTCTTGTCCATTGACAGTGATATGTGAGCTGATTCCATCACATTTGTTTGTCATCAGCTTGGTTTTCTCTGCATTGATTTCCATGCCATATTTTACGGAGGTTTCATCCAATCGTTTCACAAGGTTGGCAAGTTCATCTTCGCTGCCTGCCATGCCATCAATGTCCGAAGATTTGAGATAGTTCACCCCCCCAATGCTGACTGTGCATATGTGATCTTCTAGGACATCAGTCATTATGCGCTCCAAGTAGATGTTGAACAGCGTGGGCAAAAGAAGGCAGCTTTGCCCGACTGCAACGGTGGTACGAAACTACTCTCCTATTGTGCCATTGACGAGAACTGCACTGCTGGCCATGACATACACTTGTTTAATGGTAAGAATAAGCTTACAACCAACATTGTACTTCTTCATGGTTGCCCAGAGAGCTTCGTGCCATACTCTGTCAAACAACTGATTGAAGTCAAAGACATGGTAGATGTCCTGCTGGTATTGTAAGTACTTCTCACAACAGAAAGTTAAAAATCTGTTCTGTGGTACTTCTTCCAGCACAAAAGCCAGCCTGTTCTTCAGCGATGATATTGTCTGCTTGTGGCTTCAACCTGTTCAATACAACTTTCAACATCACTTTGCTGGGATGGCTAATTAAGTTTATGGTCTGGTAATTTTGACACAATTGCAGGTTGCCTTTCTTTGGCAGAGATGATTAGTGACTGTGTCCACATGGAGGGCCACTCACCGGTCTGCCAGATCTTGTTGCAGATCTTGGTGAGTACATCTATTACTATTTCTCCTCCGAATTTCATCAGTTCGGCTGGGATATTGTCAATACCTATAGCCTTTCTGTTCTTGAGTGATTTCACACCTGTCTCCACTTCTTCACGCAGTACAGTATTGGAAAGTCACCTCTTCTGTTGAATCTGGGCTGTCTAGGACACTAGGATCTCCATTTGTCTTGTGGTTGTATAGATCAGAGCAGTAGTTTGTCCACCTATTGATGATGTCCCTTTCTTCTGTAAGACTGTTCCCTTCTTTGTCTTGAATTGCATTAGCTTTGGTCCATCTTTCCTTCATCAGATCTTTTACAACCTGGGAGGCTCATTTGCTATTTTTATTATTGATACACTCTTCAATTTTAGAGCATTGTTTTTCAAATCATATCTCCTTGGCCACTTTCATTCCTTTCTTGATCTTTCTGCTAATCGCTCTGTATTTATCAGCTCCCTCAGTGCTGTTCTTGTCTCTCTTAAGTTCTCTTCTAATTTCACACATTTGTAGTATTTCATTTGTAACCCATGGTTTTGTCTTCTTACGATGTTTCCCAAGGATGTCCATTGCTGCCTCATTCATTACAGCATTGAAATTGTCGGTCATTGTTTCTACATCTTCCTCTAGAGCAAGTAGTGGGACAAATTTTCTGCCTATCATTGCTTGGAATGACTCTGCAATGTTTCGGTCTCTGAGTCTTTCTAAGACAAACTTGGTGCTGGTGAACTTTGACCTGATGATTTGCCTTAGCCACAGCCAAAAATTTAGCATCACAAGGTCGTGATCACTTCCAATATCAGCACCGGGGAAGCTCCTTGTTTTAGCTCTATTAATCCCAGAACGAAATCAGTTTTGCACCATGATGTAGTCAATCTGGCTCTGATTTAGACCATTGGGTGAGTGCCATGTTGATCGTCTGGATGCTTTATGTGCTCCTAATGTATTGGCAAGAACCAGATTGTTATAGCTGGCAATCTCCAAAAGTCTCAATCCTCTCTCATTGGTTACCGTATTACAGAAAGGGCCACAATAATCTCGCCAATCTGCCTGTACATCAGTACCCACTCTAGCATTCCAGTATCCCTGTACAATCAGGATATCTTTCTTGTGTACCTTATCAATGATGTCTTGGAGCTGATTGTAAAAATCTTTAATTTGCTCATCATCATAGTCTGTTGTAGGGCCGGAGACTTGTACCACTGTGATATTAAATGGTATTGGCTTTAGATGGATGGAAATAAGCCTGCTGAACATTGGACGGCATCGTAATACTGAATTCTTGATATCTTTATGCACAAGAAATCCTATGCCATTGACATGTTTGTACATGGCCGCCTTCTGTTAGTACCTCTCCAAAATTCTTCCATCTGACCTCAGAGATTCCTAGGAGGTGCCAGGTTTATTGTTCCATTTTGTATATGCGTTCTTTCAGCCTCCCTACTTGTCTCAATGTCCTCACATTCCATGTGGCTATGGTGATGTTATCTCTTCCACAGATCCTCTTTGTTGTGGTTACACCAGTAGTATACTTGTCGCGTCTGCCCTGGTGGGAGACAGATGGTGCAGTCATTATTAACCTGGGCTGCGATCAGTCTGGTATAGACATGGTTAATTTGCTCATTATATGGTGTGTCTTGGGCAAATTTCTAACCTGGCGGAGCCCATCCCTCTCCAGGCAGCCCCCTTTTAGTCACCTCTTACAACATGCAGGAGGAGCAGTGGGCCTATTCTGTCCATGGATCCACAGGGTCCCCGGATCCCACTCTCCTAAAGTCTTGATGGTCTTCAGAAGACAATGATGTATTACACAACTTTTATTCTTATTCATTCTCACCTAACCAGGAATTTCACTACCATCCACCCCACTGGCAATTTGTTACTTGCTAGTGTTGGAAAAAACATGTAACAATGTCACTGCTCCATTTCTTCTGTGATTTCTCTTTCTTACTAGCAGGGCCAGCTCCAGGCACCAGCATTCCAAGCAGGTGCTTGGGGCAGCAATCTGCAAGGGGCGGCTGTTCATGTGTTTTTGGGCCCCCTCCCCCAAGCAGCGCGCCGAATTGCCGCCCCGCATAGCAGGAGCAGTCCGTGTGCCTTTAGGCGGCATGCACATTTCCACGGCGGCGGCAATTCGGTGGCAGCTTCTATGTTCAGCTGCCTGCATTGGTGGCAATTCATCCGCTTCTGTCTTCCGGCTGAAGACGGAAGCTGCCGCCGAATTGCCGCCAACGTGGAAACGCACATGCCGCCCTAAGGGCACATGGACTGCCCCTGCCGTCCGCAGCGGCAATTCGGCGTGCTGCTTGGAGTGGCAAAAACAGAAGAGCTGGCCCTGTTTACTAGTGTCTACATTGTAGCATAACCATCCTATCAGGTTTCAATTTTGCCCAGTAGATCATTACCTCCATCATTCAGTATGTCTGTTTATTATTCTTTGTTTCTTATTCCATGTGCATTTATATATACTTATATAGCATTTGGATACTTTACTACATAAAGGACAACTTGCCAACACCACCACTATTGCTGCTCACAATTGCTATTTTTCAGGCTGGCCAGCCAGTTGCTACTGGTACATTATGCTACTCTTCATTAAGTGTCCCACTAATAGAGTGTACAGGAACGACATAAGCCAGAGCAATAACAGTAGCACTCAGGTTGATGATCTTGCAAAGCCTGTGAGAATGGAACTGGCTATGTTGTTTCCTGCTTTTCATTACACTTAATTTTTTTTTAACTCATCTTGATTAGTTACGGTGGTAAAGAAATGAGACTTTTACCAAGATATAGAATAAAAACATGGGAAAATTGAAGTGAAAGAGTTAGAAGGGTCCCTTTTACATTCTATAAAAGGGGCAAGCTAGAAAACCCTGCGTTATTTCCTTCATGCACTTCACGTCTAATAGCTTTCCCCAAAAATATACTCTTTATTTTGTGTGTGTGTTTACTTTATATCAGTGCACCTGTATGAATAGGTAGTGAAATTAAATTTGTTGCTGATATGCAAGACAATGCAGAACTTTTGTAGAAAACCAACAAAGTCTCTTTCTTATAGTAAGGTGTTGAATGAAGAATGCGACTTTCCTGTCAGTAAAGAAGCAATGAAAAGAGTGAAAAATTAGACTGTCTAGTTTTCATATACTACAAAGCAAACACACAAAAAAGCCTAACAGGTTTTCTTTTTTGTCTACTGTGGTTTAACTTAAGGATGAGTGACTTTGAGATCAGCGCCAAATGTGTCTAGCTTCTACAGAACTATCAAATCAAATTTACATTATAAAGCATCCTTTGTGCAAGCATTCCAGGGCATTGAACAAAGTCACTTTGCATTTATTTTTAATCAAATATTAATAAGCCAAGCCAAACAAAATACATCTTTAGTTTATATTTTTTTAAAGAACAGTTATTCTGCACCTGTAATGCAAATGGGAATTGAATTCCACAATCAAAGATCATAGTAGACAAAAGCATACAGTCCCAACATGCAGACCAAGCAAGTGGCAGAGCAGAAAAGGCAACCCAGTGAATAAAGAACTAGGCTATTGCTCAGATGAAATGGAGCCACGCTATGAACACGTTTAAACAGAATGAGAAATGAGGTGATTGGCAGTGTAATTGTTAAATAGCCTTTTATCTTTGAAGATGTAGGCCAAGATTTTTCAAATATGGGTGCCTAAATGAAGGAGCTAAATTTAAGGCACTCTGTTTCGAAAATCTTCACTCTCAGTTCAAAGCCATGAAGTTCATTTGTGAAAGTGTATGATAGATTTATCCTAGATATCACTAAACTATTTGATGCATCCACAATCATCATTCAGGAGAAGCCCGGGGCTGGAATCCAAGGATACTGCAAATCAGAACTAGGATGCACTAATTATTGATTCAAATTAATACTCGTCTATTGTGGGCTCTAGGCCATATATAAGGACACTATACATGGCTGTATTTAGTTCTCGTAACTGCTCATTTTCATGGATCCATTCAGTTCACTCACAACACTTACAAGAAAAAAAAAAGTATGAGGAGTAAATACCAAGATTTTAACTCTTCTTTGTTGGAATATGGAATTGGAAGATATATACAACATGGTTTAAAGCTAAAGATATATTAAGAACTCTATAAGCTGAATTCTATCCTGACTAATAATGGGGAGGAAGTTATCTGGAAGAATTAAACAATAATTGAGGGAGGTCTTCACTAATAAATACAGTTTTGTTTGGTTTTAAAAAGAAGAACCTGTGATGCCTCTAACCTTATTTTTCTGTGTGCAGAATGAATCCTGGCTGGAGCTTAAGTTAAAAGCCTCTGACCACAATCCAAACAAGTATTTAAACAGCTAATTAGCATTAAGCATAGAAGTAGTCCCAATGACTTCAACGGGACTGCTCATGTGCTTAAAACAAAGCAGATGTTTAAGAGTCTGATCTTGCATCATTTAAGTCAATGGGAGTTTTGCTCTTTATTTCAGTGAGAGCAGGAGCAGTTGCTAAGAGCCAGATTTCCAAAGGTATTTAGGCACCCAAAGGTGAAAATCCTGCTAGATGTCTGTCTGCACAGTGTCCAGCCACTTAACTCCCATTGAAATTTCAGTGATCAGCTAGGCACTATTTTCTTTAGGCACCTAAATACCTGGCCCTAAGGTGTTTTACTATATTGATGTCTGAGGGAAATCTTTCCTGCTCCATTTCCTTCTCCTCTTACCATTCCTGTCCTTCATTCCAATCTTGCAAATACTTGACAATGTAAGTAAAGTTACTCAATGAGTAGTTCTGATATCCTTACTCACACTGAGTAGCATCTTACTGCACAAGTGACCTCATTGACTTTAAACTATTCTAATGTGAGGTTCTACTCAACATGAACAGAAGTGTGACAATCTGGTGCCTTATGAGTAACTTTTTTCACATGCATGTTTGTGTTGGGTCCATCGATGGTTAAAAGAGCTTTGTTTTACACAAATTCAAACAATGCTGTGATTTTGGGACCATTTTTTTCCACATTTGTGTCATGCAATTTCCTGCTTAAGATATTGAGAAGTATGTTGGTTAACTATTTAAGACTAACCAATGTATTTAATAGAGTTCAAAATTTGTAACTTCTCGTATCCATATATTTCATGAGATCTTGTATTCTGAAGCAATTGACAAATATTTCCATGTTTCCATACAAATGTTCACCTTTTGTTTACATGAACAATCTCATAATTTGATAAAAATATAAATGTCAGCCTTACTAATAGCAATATAATAATACCCAAAAGTATGTATCTCAAAGTAAAACTTTTACACTCTACTAAAAATCTCTGAATAGTAGCATTTTCAGTATTAACCCCTCCCGCACCAAAAAAATAGACTCTCTTCTCATTTGCTTTGTGTTAACGTAAGGATGGGAGTTTAATAACAATTCAGTGTTGTATAAATGAATCCCCAGTTTGACTGAACAGAACTTTTAATGAAATCTTACTTCTCTACATGTTGCATGGAATAAAATTTTTCACAAGTTGGTTCTTTTAATCTTGCAATGAAATAAAGTTTAAGTTCATCCAATGGGCCCCAAAGGAGCTTTATAGGGAACAGGTAGTATCTGTATGACTTTTTTTTCTCCATTAGGAATGTGCATGGTCTTTCTGGAATTACTAAAGAGAGTGAACAATGTATGAAATTCAAGTTCCCTCTCCTGTGACAAAACTCAATGAGAATAAAGCCGGAGACTGCTGTACAACCACTGGGGACAGAGAAATCAACATGCCAGGGACCACCACAGAATCTAATGAACTGAAGTCTTCACATTCAGCTGGTGGTCATGGGTCAATCACAGGAATGGGTGGGTGAGGTTCTGTGGCCATCAATGTGCAGGAGGTCAGACTAGATGATCATGTTGGTCCCTTCTGGCCTTAAAGTCTATGTGTCTGAGACCCAGTGCACTCTGAGTACACAGATGGGTATTGGACATCTCTGCAGGGTAGCAGAGGAAAGGAAGCCTCCTGCACAGGTTGCAGAGTGGCTGTTCATTAGTTATGCAAAACTAACCCTTTATAGTCCTAACACGGTCCCTCTCTAGCAGAAGGGTACTGGAAGATTCATTCAGTGGTATATCTTCTGTCCCCACCCAGGCACCTGTGCCCTCTATTCCATCCAGGCTCCTGGAACTTCATGTTTTCCACTGTCAAGTGCACTGTCATAGCTGTGGCAATGGGGACAGAATGTGGTGCATAATAAACACTCAGACATACAACGGGAATGGATAATTAAATAGGGGCACAGACAAGATTCTACCTCTAATTGCAAAAGCCTCCAGAAACTGAAAATAAAAACAAAACAAAATAGCTTCTCGTAAGATGAAAATGTAAGTGGTAAGAGCTCCAGGTTCACATTGGGACTGACCTTATTCTGGCTTGTCATCCTAGATGGAAGAGTTTCAAGATGCATCTGGTCAAGAGCATACGAAACATGCAAAATTCTCTCATAATTATGCTATTTTTGTCCTAACAGAGAGACCCTCTCAAACCTTGCCCTCTCCAGAAGTGTATTAGTCCAGTGAGCTCTGTTCTCATCACTATTCTAATTGCACCACGACTTTCCCAGAAAGAAAGCAGCACTCTCATTGCTTGGAACTCTCAATCATGCATATGCACAGTGCATTGTTCATCAGACCTCCCTCAATACGATTCTCCCCAAGCACTCTTTTTCCTTGGTTCATCATCCCTTTAGATTACTCCTTTGGCTCTCTTTACAAAGCCCTCACTGCTGGCCTGATCCAATGTTCACTGAGGTCACTTGGAGCCTTTCTATTGATTTCAATGGAGACTGATCAGGTCCTCTCATTCTTCTCTCTCCTCACAAGAGAAATTCATTATAGGTGGATCCTCAAAAAGGAGAGTAAAACCCTAGTTTGAAATTCTTCCCTCTATTTGTTTAATGACATTTGAACTTCATCAAATAGGTCCATTTCATCTCTATTGATTGTCATTTTAATTTGCCAAATGTCAAATTAACACACCAGTTCCTACCATATTCAGAAGGCCTGAGCCAAATGTCACTGGAATCAATGGGAACTTCCAATGAACTCCAGTGGGCTTCGAATCAGGCCCAGAGGCATTATTTCTGACCCAATGCCAATCCTGGTAAAATGGTGATAAATATCTATGGGCAAAACAAAAACAATTTGTATTATTTTACCTTCCTTCTTCCAATCTGAATGATTCCCTGTTTCTTTACTTGACATTGCCTTCTTGTATAAGATTTCTTCCTTTGTCTGAGTAACTGGGTGGGCGGCAGGACTGGATTTGTAAACACACTACTATTTTTCATATGTGACACCTCAGTGTGATCTGGAGCCTGAGTGTACCTGAAGTTAACCCTGTGCAGCATGGAAGTCAGCACACATAGCTTAGCATGATCAGATTTATTTACATTTTTCTTTCAGAATAGTCCAGCATAAAATAAATATGACATACTGTGAGATTCCTCACAGACCAATTACTGCATTTCAGGGTAAGTGGTAACGGAAAAACAGAGAAACTTTATAATGTGGCAGCTTGTTAAGAACATGCTGAACTGAAGGACACTCATTTGCAAAAACAACGAGGAGTCCGGTGGCACCTTAAAGACTAACAGATTTATTTGGGCATAAGCTTTTGTGGGTAAAAAACCCCACTGCTTCAGATGCATGCCTGTATCTGTAATTTTCACTCCATGCATCTGAAGCAGTGGGGTTTTTTACCCATGAAAGCTTATGCCCAAATAAATCTGTTAGTCTTTAAAATGCCACTGGACTCCTCATTGTTTTTGTGGATACAGACTAACACGGCTACCCCTCTGATACTCATTTGCAGTGTTTTCTAGCCCTTAACTTTCAGCTAGACCTAAACTGCAGTACAAATAAGAGCAGCTTTCCCTTCAAGAATCTGAGGTAACATTTGTCTCTCTCATTTCCTTTCACTTCACTGTGTTTAATTAAGTAACAATTTAAGGCTTGTTGGAGTCATTGGAAACTCCACAAGTAGATCTCACCAAGGCTATAACATTTCCTTGTAGATAAAAATTACACTGATGACAGTTCGCACCAGGGGAATTCATTACAGCAATGAAACAAAGCTACTGAAAAACAAAAAAGAACATGAATTTACAAAGGAAATCATTTGGGATGAATGTCGTGAATCAAAAAATCAAAATATTCCACAATGTATAACAAACCTGGAGAGACCAAAAGAAAGAAAATAACATCTGTTCTGCATGATGTTGCTACTGGAGTCAATGGAGAGGGATTTAAGGTCCCGAGTGTGCTAAATAGTGATTTGAATCAACCTATACACACATGCATCATTACTACTGTCCTAGGTTTTTTTGTGTACTGAATGTGCAATGCAGTTAAAACCTTTATTTCCAGCTAGTACTTGAAGAATTAAGATTGTCATTTAGTTAAGATTCATTTCAAGTTACAAAACCACTGCCTGAAAGAACAATTTATCAGCACATTCTCTCAGCCATTTGGCTAATTGTTCTTGGCATGAGTCAAATATCTTCTAGCACCCACGTCATTCAGGGAAGTTAATATGGAAGGAAAAGCTCTCATCTATAAAATTGTCATATTGAAGCAAAAAAAATTTATAATGTTATTCTTTGACATATACTATGGTTAGGAATCTAGATTATAACTCATGGATGGTTATCAATAACCTGTTGTTGCTCAGAGATTCTCACATTCTGGATATCTACCTGTTAATTTTGTTGTTCTCATGATTAAGAAAACTGTGGGCGGTATTGTGATCTTAGATGCATAGCTGTAAATTTAATTTACACCAGTGTGACTCAGATCATAATCTGACCCCCATGTTACTCTTTTATGAAGCAAGAGAAACCTTGAGTTCATCTGGTGCTTTGAAAGATTATATATGACCTCCACTTTGTGGACACACTCTAACTGGATATAGGACTGCCTCTGTCCATCCCAATTTATGGCATATCTTCCTGAACTGTGCAAAACATTCTCTTGTTTTTAGCATCTAGGAGGGTCCTTGACAACTGAGATTTTCTGAGTGCTTATTTTTGATCGTTATAGCCACTCAAAGTAATCAAAATTTTTCTGGAGTTAGAAACAGAGATAGATTTTCTTAAAATATATATTCTATATATAAAAATGTATGCATCTACATAGAGGGTCAAATCAAGCATGTTAGTCTAACTGTCCTAAACCATTCAATAGCTGAGAGAAGTGCATTGTGAATGTCCTTGAGGAAACCAAGCAGCCCTTGCTGGTGATTACAGCCTGTACATGTGTGAACTGCATCTTCAAACTGGTCACAGCAACAAAGGGCAGAGTCACAGAGGCCTCACTTATAATCATTAGCTGCACATCTGATCACACCAGCTGAAGCAATTGGGCTTACTTAAAGATGACTTGGATGGTCAGAACCAGGGGGATGGACAGTTGGATCTGTCACTAGAAAGGCATTGGCTATGTTTGAAGTTTATTCTTGCGACCTATTATGCCACCCGGAGTGGAATTGTCCAAACAGGGTGCCTTCAGCTAAAATAGTAGCTTGGTGGATTAAACATTTCTTTAAATAGAGTGGTTGTGGCATGTCATGCACCTTAAGGAGAAAATTCTGCAAGGCCTGATATCAGAAGGGCCGATGTTGGACAGAACAGGTATCCAGGCAGGCTGGTCATGCTCGTGGTACCTGGTGTTATATGCATGGTTTAATTCAGATGAATTTCTACTAGTCCTGTGCCAAAAGAGCTGAGTCACACCAGGAAGCACTACTCTGCTGCAGAATAGCACAAGGCAAGCCTGGAATTTCTTAGTATCTGTGCATTGGCTCTCCAGGTAGAACCAGCTAGTTTGTTGATCAGGTTGTTTCTTGTTAATATTTTTCAGTGAGGTCTTGGTAAAGTGTTCCTTGAAAGTCAAGGTATGGTCCAATGCAACAGCCTTTGGGTCATGGTCCAGCCTGTGTCCATTCAGGAATGTTAAACTGTTTGTTGGCCTCTGTGTAGAATAGATGGAGGCAACTGGAAACTCTCTTTTTGGTACTAGGTTTAAGTCTCCACCTTTTAAACAGTGGGCAATCTCTTTCATTGTCAGCATTCAGGACATCTTCTAGATGACTAAAATTCAGGTCCTTTACCACCAGACAGATGTCATCTGCAGAGATAAAATGCCTGGGAGTGGTGTTGGGAAGGTCATTTGTGACGAGGTTGAGAAGTGTTGGTGCCATAACTGAGCCTTGAGGTAGATGGTTGTTTTGAGATCTCCAGGAGCTATGGTTCGATTTGGAGGGGAAGGGGGGCGGTTGTCTGTCAAAGTGAAACTTGGAAATGGTGACCTCAGCAGCAGTTCCACACCCATGACAACCCATTTTGGTAGTACCAATGACAGTTTGCATAGTAGGCCTGTATAGCCAGATTGTGTCACATGTAGCCAT
This sequence comes from Malaclemys terrapin pileata, assembly GCF_027887155.1. Lineage (NCBI taxonomy): Eukaryota > Metazoa > Chordata > Testudines > Emydidae > Malaclemys > Malaclemys terrapin. Next base: position 72,050,508 of record NC_071512.1, read on the forward strand.
AAGATCTAGGAATAGTGTGTCAGCCTTCTGCCTGGTCTGGAAGCCAGTCTAAGTGTAGGTGATGAGAGTTAGCACTTGATCACGGGTACTACAATGTATCTGAAACCTGTTTGATCCATACTTAGTGGGGGCAACAGTGGGGGCAGTTCTTTGAAGGACACAAGTCATTTATACATGCAGCTTACCAAAGAGATGGGGTGGGAACTTGTTGCAAGTCAGTGGTCTCTCTCAGGATTTGGCAAGGCTATTACTTTTGTTATGTGCCAGATCTTAGGTATTTTATTCTCGTGGATCACTCTAGATTGAAAGATAGCTAGCCATTGTCTGCTAGTTTTTCTTTAGGAATGATGGGGAGATGTTATCAAACCCACAGGCTTTACCTCTTTTCAATGTTTTCATCACCCTTTCTATTTCATCTGTGGTGAAAGGTACGTTCTGTTTATATTGCCAACATTTCTTCACCTCTCCTTCAAACTTGTCCTTACTCAGCGTTGTGACATTTATCAGATGGATAGCAATGCTGTTTGGAGAGACTGGGCAATGGTGTCCTGGAGAAGGAAGGGGGGATTGAGCAGCTCCAAGTTTTCTGGCTTTGCAATCCAATGTTACCATATTTAGTTCCATGGTAACCTGCTCCCATCTTGCTCTTATACACATGTTCAGGTCATTGAAAAGATGTGTTGTGATACCTAGATCTCCACTTTCTTCAGATTGCTTGAGGATTCTTCACATTCTTCATCTAGGCAGGGAATGCACATCTTACAACTACCTCTTGAAATTGACTTGGTGACAGCTTCATAGATGGGTTTTGTGACTTGCATGTAAGCTTCTTCAATAGAGATGTGTGGGATACAGGTGTTATAGTGTAAAGCTAGGCTAGTTTACTTTTGGATAATTCCAGCAAGAGTTTTTATTGGTGCTCACAATCAGTGCAACAGGTATGGGCAATGTTGACTATTTGCGAAGTTTTTTCAATACACTGCTTATAGTCTGAAATGGATGATTGCCTGTGATTGTGGTGCAGGTAAGGTTAGGGAAGTAGTCTTGCTTCCATCTTGCAGAATGAAAAGTACTCTGTTGTTCTGGGTCATGGATGAGGTGGAGGTCCTGGAGCCAGGCCAAGTACAAAAAGGTCAGTTCCTTTTCTCTAGAAAGAAAATGTCTAGCAGCTAGGAGGGAAACTGAGGTTGCTGGGAATGTAGAACTTAAAAAAAATCATTTAACTATGCATCAAAGAACTTTTCATTGCCTCCTTCTTCCATACACTCAGGCATCCTAAGTAGATGACCATTAGTGCCTGTCATATTTTCAAGCTGATCTATCTTATTTTTCAAGTTGATCTATCTTTGTTCCTATCCACCAGATAAGTAAGAATTGTTTCTTGGATAGATACTGTATTTTCAAGATCAAAAACATACGTTTCAACTCCCAGCAATTTGGATGAGACTATTTCTCCCCTACCTTCAATAGTATTCAAAGAATATTTTAAGCCAGCAAGTCTTTTATTTCCTAAATCATACTTTTAGGGAGTCTAGATTTTAAAGGTCTCATCCTCTACCATATTACACCAGTTTTATGCCACTGTAATTCCATTGAATTCAGTGGAATTACATGAGCATCAGACCAGTGTAATGGAATGGAAAATCCAGCCCTAGCTCCCACAGACCTGCTCCCTACCTTGGAGCTACAGTGCTAGACGTGGTGCTACTAGCTTTTGAATCTGATTCCCTTAGTTTGAAAGCAGCTTCTTTGGAAAAACAGAGCTTATTTTTAGGCATTTCAAAAACCAATTAGCATTACTAAAACTCTTGCAAGTGATATTGCTGCCAGTGCTAGCAGAAAGCCAATTTCGAAAGAGTAAACAAAATAAACACAGCAGGTGGGCTGGCGGAGCTCAGCAAAATGTGGCTGCTCTCCTGAATGAGCATAAATTCTGTACACCTTTTTTTTTCCTTTGTGGTAGCAGTAAAAATCCATGTGCTGACTCTCCTACTATGGTTAGTCGGTGTTTATTATCTGAATGTGAGAAGGGATTTAATAGATATTAGAGTTTTCTCAGCATTGTTAGCTTGAACCTGCAACTCTTGCTCATATGAGCAACTCTTATTCATATGATTGCCACTATTGAAATCAATGGGACTGCTCAGATGAGCAAGAATTGTGGGATTGGGCCCTAAAATAATGGAAACATTTTTCACAGGACAATCTATTTCAAGTCAGATTGGCAATGGCTGGGCAGCTGGTGTGCTGTGACTGCTGCTTATTACATCTATGGTAATTGTCTCCCTGTTACTTTGTGCTCTCCCCATCTGTTTGTTGTATGCATTTATCAGTCATTTGATACTTATTGTAAGTTTTTTGAAGCAAGAACCTTATTTTTTTGTCATGTGTGCACACAGTGCCCAGTACAATGGGGTTTTAACCGCTGATTAGGACCTCCAGTTGCTACTGCAGTATAAATCATAATATTTAATAATAATAATAATAATAGAGATCAAATCTCTTTCATATAGCCAGCAACCAACACTCTTTCAAATGATAACACAGCCCAGTGGAAGTAGCACCCAATGCACTTAAGAATCTCTAAAGTTAGTGAGCTCTTTTCTATGGCTGAGCTGTATTCTATGTTGGGATAGGTCTAAACTGCAAAATTCAGCACTTGGGCTGGATTTCATTAACCCCCAAAGTTCAGACCTTGTTCACATCCAGGGCTTTAGTTTGGCCCATGATAGAGATCTGGGCCAGCTGCAAAATTTGAGACATTTTGGGTTCACATTCTCACCCACATTATCCCCAAGATCTAGGGGTGTTCAGATGCAGAGGTTTTATTCATGGCCTTTTCAATTTCTCAATTACATTTCACAGTATATAGCCAAGGAACAGCAGTAATTGCAAAGCATGGTTTATCTCACTGTACTGCAAAGGTTTATTTTCTCCTCTCATTTCATAGATCATTCACAACTAGCAACAGTGGCTCTGCAGAATCAATAGCTCCCCTCCTTAGCACAAAGTTATGGAAGAAATACATACTCTTTATTTTGGTTTTGAAAAGCAGTCAGATTGGGCATGTATTTCATTTTCTTTGCACTACAGCTTCACCAGCTGGATTAATAGCATCATGGCATATTTCCTACCAAAAACAGAGAAGAATTCTAATTGCATTGTCATTGTTTGAGTGTTCTACACTGTTTCGAGATAATACTCACTGGATTAATTTCACTGGCTTTTAACAACCTACCTCACATTCTAGCTTTAACGTACACTTAAATTCCAACTAAATGTGAGTTAGAGGAGCAGACTATCAGCACTGCTGGTGCTGTTCTGGCTAATGTCCCTTGGGGTATTGTCCTCTTAGAATGACTTCTGAGAATGAGAGTGCTGAGAAAATCATCCCATAAAATTAAACATCACCAAAGGTCATACTGCCTGCCTGCCCATTCCACTTTCTCTGCCACTAAAATAACTGTTAAAAGATTAAAAACACCTGCTGCAAGCATTGCCAGGCATTCAGAATTTGCAGTGCAATGTGTGTAGGGTGACCAGACATGTGTGTAGTGTGTAGTGTGAAAAATAGGGCTGGGGGTGGAGAGTAATGGGCACCTATATAAGGCAAAGCCCCAAATATCAGGGGCTGTCCCTATAAAATTGGAATATCTGGGCACCCTAAGTGTGGGCAATAATCTCACAAATACATCAGCCTGGTAGAGAGCTTGAGGAATGGGAGAACAGAAACTAGAAGTTGAAATTTTCTTGGGATCCTCTGAGGGTATTTAAGAAAATGTCTGAGAAGCACATAAATCCTTTGAGTTTGCACAGAGGGTGACTGTCAACCAGCCATGGAAATATTCCTTCTAATATTGAGGAAGTGCTGTGTAGACATAATGCCTACTTAACGTCACCTTCCAGGTTCCTGGTAAAGCAGAGACAACCTGTGCCTGCCAATAGTGGTGGGGCACAGTGAGGGCAGTGGCTTCAGCAGATGTCACTGAACATGCTCAGTACAAGGCAAGCAGCAAATTAGTGGGGGCTCATGACCCCGCATGCCCCCCCATGCATCACCTCTGGCAGAGACATTAAATTAGGCCCAATGCATGGGTAGGAGGTGGTCTCATAGATTTTAAGGTCAGAAGGGACCATCAAGATCATCCAGTCTGCAGACTTCCATGGCACAGAATCTGACTGAGCCACATAGCTCTGTCCATGGGGTTGCTTCAACCAGGCTTTGGCTCTCAGGATTTTCAGTATCCATAGCACATGTTTTGCGTTTAGCTTCTGATTGCTTTTCTGTGATTTCGGATATTAAAACCAACATATTGAAAATACACTAGGAGAGATAGAGACACCATGTTTCTGCCACCTTCAAATGGTCTTGTTCCTATTACCAATGAATTTTAAGCTAGGGTTTATAGGTCTGGTCCTAGAGTTATTAGTCTAGACTCCCTTTGACTCCCCAAAGGAAACTTTGCCTGAATAATGACTACGCAATCAGACCCATGGTGATTATTTTTCTCTAGCTCATCCTCTTTCTCCTCCCCCCTTGCTCAATGGGAAAACATATTTCCTGTTTACACTACTCTCATTTTAAATCCCCCCCTCTCTTTTTCCTTCACCCATTTTTCAAGAAGTTCTTCATGTATCAACTGAACTACCTGACCCATACATTTTTTGGGTACCATTCAGGTGAGACTATCTGATCACACCATGAGTGTTTTGCTGTCTAAAGAAGAGCCCAGACATCTGGATATTTCAGTGCAGAATGGTCCTGAATTGCAAAAGTGAGCCCAAGTTACTCCCACTGAGGCAATGAGACCTTGAATGGAAGTGCTTGCAAAAATCTAGCCCTTAGCATTCTCCATATACAAGTTCATATTTCATCCAGCTAAGAAAGGCAAAACATATTTTAAAGATTATCCTTTACATCTTTGAAATATATATATGAATCTTGGCAGCTAGCAGTAATGTATGAGCTTTTTTCTTAAATGTGAGAGCACAAGTTATTTCACTCACACATCACTGATAAAAAGTTATGGGGCCTTTCATGCTTTTAAGAGCAACTTATGCTATCTATGAAGAGTCTTCAGACTTTGTAGACTTGCAAAAGCAAAAAAAGAACAGGGTTCTGCTATCAGGATCAGTGGAAGTTACAGCAGCTCACTTTCAGCACACAGAACATTAGCCAGTTTCTGTTTTACATTCTGTTCAGCAACGGTTGGCTAATAACAGAAATGTTGTCTTTCCAGTCACCCTTCTGCCAGAGAATGCTAGTTTAAATAGAGAGTTTCACATGAGAGATGTTTGGAGGAAATATTAGTCATACAGCTCCACTGCAAATTTAGTCTGTATGTGTTTCCACAAAAATGATAAAGTCCTCTTGCAGCTTTGAATTCTATTCCAGAGTAACATTAAACGATTTACGAAGGCACTGCATAATTCAAAAGAAAAAAGTGAGTGTGCTATAGAAGGAAAATTGTATAATGTTGTGGTTTAATGTATTAGAAGTCAGCATTATCTGGAACTTTCTAATCATAATTTCCGCGGTTAAAGCACCAGGGACTCCATCACTATAGACACTATATTCTGAGTCAATTACATTATGCATTAAAAAGTGGTGGTTTACAGCATCTATTAGACTTGTTATTACCCTTGTGCCATACTCAATTGACCAAAGGGAAAAAAAAAAAAAAAAAAAAAGCTTTCTCCTAGGGGAGGGAAAACAAAAAAGCAAATTCAGTGAAATGCATTAATAGGTGCTCCCTGAGAGAAGACTGTAGGTTTCAGTTCATTTCTTCCCAAGATGAGTATTCCTACAAAATTCATCAAAGTAAACATCATGCCTCATTACCCCCTTTCTATTGTTCATACCACACACAGATAGGTATAACACTGATTAATGGAAATAAATTACAACCTACTATGACTGAGAATAAGCAACTCCATAAGCTTAGCTGGACTAACTGCATGAAAAGAATCTCTAATAAAAAAAGTTTGGCAGGAAAATAGTCCAAGCCCTGTCCACACCAGGTTGAAAAGTGTGGGCTAGAATACCTGGGCTTGAAAAGCCTGTTCAATGCCTTCCATCTATAAGAAAATAGATTTGACAAGATGTATGGCTCAGATCTGGCTGAGAAGGTACAGTATATAGCCATTTCTCCCCATTGTGGGCAGCAAGCCATAAGCATTGCAGCTGTGGCAGTTTGGCTAATCATCCTAACTCCATCCATCCGGTGCCATGTGTTGGAAAATAACCACAAATCCCCTGCTCCCAACAACAATGCAGGATTTTATTGATTAGATGTTTCATGCACCCAGGATGCTCTAGTACAACCACCACTGAAAAAGTAGACTATACATAAAGACTCTAAAACAGGTCCCATTACAAGGACAAGCAAGGCAACAATGCATTTCATGCAATTGTTGTTCATAGAGTGGTCTCTATTTTGCATTCCTACAGACATTTTGGTTAAATACATGGGAAGGAACAATCCAAACACCACATGCCCCTGTCACGCGGTGCTCTACTCACAACTGGAGTGCCTCCTTGTGGCCGCGGCTGGGGATTAGCTCTCCCAGCTTGATGCTCCCTCCTGCAGGTGCATGTTCCATCTTTCTCTTGGGATTCAACTGCTCCCTCTTCATGGCTTGGTCCTCCATCCAGGTGATTTTAGTTTTCCCCTTCCAGAGGGGTGCATGTATCAAAGTCTCCTAGGACCCATTGGCCCACGCAGACTTCCCTTTCATTGCCCCTGAACAGTGCCACTTCCCCAGTGGCTGGTAGGGGAACCCAGGCGACCCTCCACACTGGGTTCCAGCCCAGGGACCCTACAGCAAACAGTCAAGGGTTGCACAGTCCTGATCCTTACTGCTATATTCCTGGGCTGCTTCCTACCTACTTCTCTCATGCTAAGAATGACTGTAGTCTCTCTTTCTGTAGCCCCCTTCTACTCTCAGTTACTGGACTGTATACACGCCACTCCTGTTCCTGTCCAGCTGAGCTTCATCTTTAATTAGTTCTCATTGCTCCCTGGCCCCTCCTCCAGGTGCAGACTGGGTGGTTAATTGGCCCACCTCGCCACCTTTAACCCCATCAGCCCTTGTGTGGGTTGGCCATCCCACCCCTTAAACATATAATAAAAGAAAATGGAAGTCAAGCAAAGTGACTATCTGTTGCTGTTTTTTTATGAACAAGAGGGCTGATTTTAACATGAATTAAAATCTGTACACTACATAAAGTAAAGGAGCAGTTCATGATACTTCCACTGTTTTCATCAAGTACTCATAGATCTTCCAAATACATCTTAAGTAAACAAACCATGAAGCGAGTGGATGTGTCTTCTCATACAGCAGAAAACAGCCTGATTTTTGCAGTACTTTCCTAGACATAGAGCACCTAATTCTTCATTGTCAATCTCCCCCTGTTGTACTTAACCCTAAAGGCAATAACTGGATGTTAAAAAGAAGAAATCTCAATGATCATCTGCAGTTATCAACCGCTGCCATTTGAAGTCCACATCACTTAGCATTCAAAGAGCAACTGGACTCCAACTTAGAATAGCCTGCAGAGTCTTGAAATATTTTCAGAGTAAATCAGAGGCCAGGCTGAATTTTAGTTCATGGCATCTCTCAGTGAAAAGGTGGCATAAAGTATATTAGGATACTTTATAAATGTATTATTTATTTCACTAAGGCATAAAGTGGTAGTCATGGTTACCATCAAGTTACCACAAAAGAATTGCAGCATTTTGCTCTTTACGCTCATTAAGACAACATACAATAACATTGCTGGAAATCCGTGATAACCACGCAGCACCATTCTGCCATTTCATGAAAGCTCGGTGAATAACTTCCGTTATTCACGTTATGCCTACATTTGTGAGGCAGTGTTTAATCCCTAGAAGTCCTGTAATATGTGAAAATGTTATTCAGAAGAAAAGATAATCTGGAATGAGCTCTCATTTCAAATACAGCCAAAGTTCCAAAATGCACAGACTGATTCTCAAGTGTAGGTTTTACCAGGCTTCTGCATGCACCACTGCACTTCTCACTGAGTGTTTTTTTCCTTTCTGTTACACTGGCACAGACCACATTTTCACAGTATTGCTCACCTACCAGGTTCTGACCATCTGTTCCTCTGCTGCAGTATGTCCCTTTTGGAAGTGTATTATACACTCTCTAAGATTTCTTTCACCAGTTTGTTTCAGAACAAAAATTGTGTTTGATAAATGCCCCCTGCCTCACAGTGTTTGAACCCCATTTACAAACGGCAATTACTTCTAAAGGCAGAAGTTTTATAACACATTGGGTTAATGTGAATACTCATCCATCAAACTCTTCTCCCTGGTTTTAACGCCTAATCTTGCTCCAGTTGAAATCTATGACAACATCCCCACTGCCATTGCTGGATGCAAATACAGGCCTTTAGAGCATGTCTTCCCTGCAGAGTTAGCCCTTGTGATCAGCACCTGAGTTTGGGCAGCCAGGTTACCCTAGCCCAGGTGTGAGCAGTCATGCTAGAAAGCCATACCCTAGTTACTATGTCCTCACTGTTTCTGCACTCATCCATATGTTTGGGGGCATTTCCCATAGTCCTTTCTGCTGAGATGCTCTATGATTGAGTGATTTAGCCTTTTTCTTCACTACAATGTGGACAGGTGCTAGCCCAAGTTAAAGCAGAGCTGAGTCTCTAACCTACACCCACAGTAAACAAACCCCAGCTTAACGCACCTCCAAACCCAGATAAAAGGCTTTTGTGTGTAGACGGTAGGTGAGTTTGGGCTAATACCCAGGAAAGAGCCCAGGATAACTCTGCCAAGAAGACATGTATAGGTACAATCCAATAATGAGCTCCACAGAGGTGGAGTCAGTGCCTACCAGAATTAATAGGGCTTAACTCAGGCATTAGAGGTCATTGCACTATCAGAACCTTATTGAGCAATTCCTAAATATTGACATACACACATATCCCATTCCCTGCCTGTCCCCCCTCTCAAATCCTTGCCTCCCCAAAACACACACATACACACATACACATTCCATGGACTAGATCCTCAACTGGTATAAATTGGCATTGCTCCACTGAAATTAATGGAGATATACTGATTTACATAAGCTTCGTTGTAGTGGGATTCACCCCAGACCAGTAAGGGGTTGTGTCACCTCCTGTCCTGGAACTCTGGATGCCTTAAATGCTATGCTGCTGTGGCTGACACAAACATGCAAGTCACATCCTAGTTTCCACCACCCAGTTTCTTTTTGCAGGGTAACTCCAACACACCCCAGTCCCAAATTTGCTGAAAACTTTCTCCTGGTAGTGGCCAGCCCTCTCCTGGAACACTCACAGAAGTTATTAAGTTTATTGCTCCCTTATATAGACAATAAATAGCAGCTCATTAATTTACCTGGGGTTCGCCAAACACTCTTATGAAAACCACAGTACAGTGTTGGTTATCACTGAAAGAAAAGCAAGTTTATTAATCAAAAAGGCATAGATGTAAGTGATACCAAGTATAGGGGGGAAAAGACAGAAAGTGTTAGGAGCAAACAATAATAAAAATATGCTTCTAAAACTAAAACTTAATTTCAGCAAGTTACAACCTTTGCGTAAGCAGGTTTCTCACCTATATTCAGTTCACAGAGACTTCAACCCCTTTGACTGAAGGATCCATCATTGGTGATTTCAAGAGCTGTGGCCCTGTTAGCCCCTCAAGTGATAGATGCCAAAATGGTTTTCTATCCTTGCTTCTATCTTCTAAAGTTCCCTGATCTTGCTCCAGGAGGCAGGGAGCCTTCCTGGGGGGGGACAGCTTTCTGTGTCCACCAGGGAGCTGGCACCATGTTAATTTTTGCAGACCCCTTCCTGCCCCCAACCCATCATGATAGCCTCTTCACTGTCTCATCATTCACTAGGTTGATTGCTTTGTTTACTTTTTATGTAAATGTACCTTCATTGTCTCTGCCTGATGACCTAGGGCAGACTGGGCTTAAGCACTGCTTGCCAAACAAATGTTAAGAACATAATTCTAGCACATATTTATAACTCCTTGTACACACCCCCGACATACACCACACAATGATTTTTGGAACCTTACGTGACAAATTTTACATACAGATTATGACAACAGTGTGTGAGGTGTAGTGAGTATGTCAGGCCTGATAAAAGTTGCTGACATAGAGTAGAGAACAACCAATGGGCCTCTGTGTCCCAATAGTGTAACTCCTCTATGAAGTGGGATGGGAAAGCACATCATGCAGATGTTTATTTTGAAAAGTAGGTATGCATCTTTCCACCTATATTTTTTTATTTAAATTATGTACACCGCTACCCCAATATAATGTGACCCGATATAACATGAATTTGGATATAACGCGGTAAGATTTTTTGGCTCCCAAGGACAGCGTTATATCGAGGTAGAGGTGTATTTATCTATTTACTTTGCTTTGGCAAGGGCACCTAGCCCAAAATGTTCAAACTTCTGAAGTTAGGAAACTCAATACATATTTAGACATTTAAATAAATAGCCCTATTTTTAGCGGTCCTGGGCAACCATAACCCCCACTGCAATTTCTTTGAAGCCAAAGGGAACTACAAGTGTTCAGCATGTTTGAAAACCAGGCCATTTATAAGGGTGCTAAATATGGATTCCAGTGTCTCACATCCAGCACCTGCATTTGAAAATTGTTCCGTTTCCTCTGATTGTTTGAGATACACAAGCATTTCTGAGAACAATCAGGCCTGAAGAGTTTTACTTCTGTTGTATACTGACGCAAGCTGGAGATAAAAAAGCGAAGTGAGAGAGGAAACGAAGTCCTGATCAGATAGCCATGTGGAAACCCAGACCTTACCAAAATATTACTATGCCTCTATTGGTCGTGGTGTGACTCTGAAATCTCAGACTAATGGTGCATGATGGAACTGTCTCTTTGCAGCCTGATGGAGAGAGGTAGAGTAATCCTTGAGATAGCAATTAGCACAGCCATCTTCATTAGACACTTAATTGTGCTTTGAATAATATTTTGGAAGCACTTTAGGTACTTTGGGATAGTTTTGTTTATTTCTTTAGAAAAATGTTGCCATCAACTCTGCCAACGCACTGCAATTCCGAACTGAAAAAACCCTGCAATTTCAGCATCAGGCCTACTCTAAGCGGAGACTGATAATTGTGCTGTGGGAAGAGGCTAAAATTGACTGTGATGAAAGTGGGACTTAAACCCAAACATTCAGAGGTGATACTGCAGTGTATTAAGTAGTTATGTTATGTAGCCCAAACTATGCATATTGTTATTGAAACCTAAGTAATTAATAAATAGCTTTGCTGCACACATATATATTTTGAAGGAGCCATGTTTGGGAATAACTTTGTAACCCTGGATCAGTCCTCTCCCTTCCAGTTACTGCTGCAGGCAGAGGCTTTATTCATTCTGAATATTCTAGAACTAGCCAAAGGCAAAAGAAACAGCTGATTTTGTTTCTCTATATTTAATAAGTTTTTTGTAATATAAAAACATAATGATGCTAGGGGAGACAAAGACTCGGTGGGCCTCATTCTGATCTTGCATGCACCAATTTTACACCCATGTAATTCTATGGACTTTGAACGAATTACTTCTGAACTACCCCTGTGTTAGCAGAAGCAGAGTCAGTATTTATAGCAGTGTCCTCTAATAGATGTGCCACCTCATTTTTAAGTGGTTGCGTATACTGGCAACCTTGTTGAGATCATCAATAAATGTCAATACCAGACACCCACTAAACACTCTTCTGTATAAGCACCTTGTCAGTGGAAGAAAAGTCTGCAACAAAACTAGAGAGAAAATGTGGCATCTTTGTCAAAAGGAAAGCTAATGGTGAAAAACAAACTGCATTTCATTTCATGCCTTCAGACACCCCGATGCAGTAACCTTTTAGGACTAAAAAAAGAATATTACTATTTATGGGCCAGAATGTGGCATTTAGCCACTGACACAAGTAAAGGGCAGTACAGGGCAGCACCACAGCATGACAAGCTGAGCAGGATGCACAGTCCCTCCCTGAGTGGCTCAGTGCACAGGGTAACTGGCAGCTCTAGTTTGTCCTGCAGCACCAGTGATTTTCAAACACTACTGAGTGAATTGGTCCCTTCTGGCTTTAAAACTTATTCATCTGTTAAGTCAAATGATGGCATGGCAACCTATTGTAGAAAACCAAAACCAACACACTCTCACAGACACTAATGATGATAAAATGCTCCAGAACTCTGATGGACAAAACCATCCTATTGAACTAAAATATACAAACATGTAATACTTGAACTAACTCGCCTACAGAAGTTCTGTCTTACGTCTTCTCAGAACTACATAAGCAGAAAAACCCCAAAATAAAAAGGGTTTTTTAAAAATAGCGAAGTGCAGAAATATAACAGAGGCCAAAAGCACAAAATTAGCTATGATACTACAGAGCAAAGCCAAAAAAAAGGCCCTGAAGTGAAGAAGAAATTGAGTGCAATAGCCAACACTTTATAATAGGGCATCACTGTTCCTATGATGTTATGTTTCTGAGTTTGGTTTTTTTTTACACTTTCTTGGATACTTTTACCTGGAAACAATATTCTGGACAGTTCTAGACATTGGCAGTTTGACAATGACCATACCGCACATTAAGTTGGTGGGGCGGGGGTCCATTGTTGGGCTTGTTGGAGGAAGGTGTGTACCTCTTTAAGGGGTTAGAGAGGCAGGGAATGACTTTTACTGCAGCCACAGGGCAGGGCACAGTGAGGATTCTGACCCATCCCCTCAGGTAACCAGAAGAGAGGAGGTACTATATAGGTCCATACCAGGTAGGAAAAGCCCTCTTTTACCTGGACTAGGCAGAGCAGCATGCACCCTCCCAGCCATGGAAGTGGTGAAATAGCCTCCCCAACCCTCATTCAAGGGGGAGATGGTGAGGTCCCAGCAGCAGCTTGGCTGTGGTCCAGGATGGGTAAGGGGGAGGGCTGATATGGAAGCCCCCTTGTTATATATGAAAATGATCATGGAACTACCTGGACTGTACACTTTTATCTGCTCCCAGACAGTTAAGAATAAAGTTGTGGCCTAATTAAACCACATCCAGTGCCTCCCATCCTCCTTCCGACATAGCCAGACAAGGTGAGGTGTATGAAGTGAGATAGGATCACTGGAGTGGGGAACATAAAAAAGTGCTTTTGCTAACATTCATATTTGCTTTCCACTGGCAAGCTGTAAATTAAACTTGGGTAATTTATATTTTATTGCACACTGGGGTTCTGATATGGCATCCATTTATTTGTTATATACAGCTACAGCTGTGCCATGGTGTTTTACAAGCAAAGAAGAAGGCAAGAGGCCTGATTCTCCATGGACTGGCACTTTGTGTAGTCATATATACCTGTGCGAAGTGGGTGAACAGCACTACCTGCTCTGTGGGAATAGCCTTGGGGCACTCACTTTTGCAGTTATTTTGTTCACCTTTATTTATATGACTGTATGAGGCACATGACTGTGGGGAAGCACTTCTGAGCTCCCTGACCTGAGGCGCTTACAATCTAAACCAGGGGTGGCCAACCAGAGCCTGAGAAGGAACCAGACTTTATTAATGTACATTGCCAAAGAGCCACAGTAATACATCAGCAGCCTCCCATCAGCTCTCTCCCACCCCCCGCTCCCAGCACCTCCCACCCACTGGCAGCCCTGCCAGTCAGCTCCTCTCCCTCCCTCCCCGCCCCTCCTGATCAGCTGTTTCGTGGTATACAGGAGGCTCTGGGGGGGAGGAGCAAGGGCCCTGCAGAGGAGAGGGAGGGGGCGGGAAGGGGTGGAGTGCCTGTGGCAGAGCCAGGGGTTGAGCAGTGAGCACTTCCCAGCACATTGGAAAGGTGGCACCTGTAGCTCCAGCCCTGGAGTCTGTGCCTATACAAGGAGCCGCATATTAACTTCTGAAGAGCCACATGTGGCTCCGGAGCCACAGATTAGCCACCCCTGATCTAAACACTGGATTGTGCAACTTTTAAGGTGAGCATGTTCTCATACATGACCAAGGGGGACACAGTGTAGCTGTGAATTAGAAGTCATAAACAACGAGGGGAGATGATACTGTTAGGGAGATGACAGAAAAGTCCAGGGGAAGGGGAAAATCCAGCATTTTTTAAGACTTCTGGGGCGGTGTTTCACTTTCATTGTGGAATTTGATTTGTTAGGGAGAGACCAGGTAGTGTCAATGTGGAGATTAGTAATGGAAATGCAATGAAAGAGCTGAATGTATGGAGAGTGGATTTTTAGAAGTATTTTCAGAGCAAAATGTCCATATAACCCAGGGATCGGCAATCTTTGGCACGCGGCTCATCAGGGAAATCCACTGGCTGGCTGGGATGGTTTGTTTATCTGCAGCATCCGCAGGTTCGGCCGATCGCAGCTCCCACTGGCCGCGGTTCGCTGATCCAGTCCAATGGGGGCTGCGGGAAGCAGCACGGGCCGAAGGATGTGGGGCCTGATCCAAAGCCCATTGAAATCAATTGGAATTTTCCCTCTGACTTTACTGGTCTTTTGGATCAGGGCCAGTATGAACATGAAGGGGCTTAAATGTTCTCATCTCTTTTCTTCTGTTAATAGCATCTGTAAGAAATTATAGGCGATATGAGTCTAATTCCAAAGGTTATTTTGACAGCAAAAGATAAACATAAACAACTAAAGAGTAATATAGTTTGTGATGCTGCTGTTCAGTATATCTGAAATGCTAGTCATCTCACATTGCTTGGTCTGCACAGTTTGACTTACAGAGGCTGATATGACTGTTCTTCTAGAGGATGAGAAATCCCTAGTCTTGTCAAAATCAGTGAAACTGCATTAGACACCATTAATTTCAACATGCTGTGATATTTCTAAGTCCAGCAGAGCAGGGCAACCTTGACTTTATGACTCAAGGTTTTAAAAATGAACTAATCTCTCTTGGTAATTTCTATTAGACTTGCTTCCCAAATCAGATACCTGGATATTTTAATAATACACATACTGGCACTCTGCCTCTCCAGTCCAACAACAAAGAGCATAATAATAGAAATGATATCACCCATTTGTTCTGCTCTGAGGGGATTGTATTGATTTTAGTGCATTTAGGAGTTAACATTCTCTCATGTAGAAAAAAAGAGCCCGGGCACACTTTCTGGTATGAAAATGATGCTTCACAAAGAGAAAGCAAACACCACTTTGGAAGGAAGAAGAACATCTCGTCAAACAGAGATTGCCACATCAAACTAAAAGTCAGATTATACCATGTGATTGTACTGAGCATGCTAATGTATGGAGCCAAGATTTGGCCAATGACAGTGGCTAACAAAGAGGTTGGAGCTGACCATCACAGATGGCTGAGGAAGACATTACACTTTTCATGGAAAGACAAAATAACAAATGTGAGAATAAAGGGATCTGACAAAACAGGACATGTTAGAAAATATTATCAGTATAATTCCACCTGCCTTCTGTGAACGAGGAGACCCTTCCCGCTGACTTCATTTCTGACATTTTATAACCAAATCTGTGAACTGCTCAGCACTTCCGCTTCTGACACAGAATTAGACTGAAAGTCTAATTGTTACTGAAGTGACAAGCATGTCTTGGCTCATGGAGAAACTGAGAAGGGCTTCAGGTGAAGGAAGGAAGAAAAAGGAGAGAGAACTTTAGAATCATTCTCATTATTCTTTCTCTTCCTATTTTTCCTTGCATTTCTACTATGAATTATTTTCCACATAGGAAAGAAGTGTTGCATAAAATCCTTTCCCACCTCCCGCACCAAGTGCTTTCAATTATTTTTTCATATGTAATTTAAAATTGAGAACCTATAGCAGCAATAAGCCATATCAGAGTGCTCATGCCTACGCCACTGATGCACTGATTGGCCTTTGGCCTTGTGCCTCACAACGTATTTAAGGCATGCACCAGTTGCCTAGGAATACAAGCCCTATTGTGGCTTATCACTTAATTGGCAATTATAATTCTATAATTAACTATAGAAAAAAGCCTCATGCAAAAATGTGAGATATAAAATTGCTCCTAAAACCAGTCAACACAGACAGCTCATCTGCAAATAAATAAGCAAATCCCAGCGGAGAGTTAATGTTATCAATTACAGCACCCACTCAGGTCTCTCAGATCAAGTGGTCCATATCAGTTCAAAAGTGACAGAGCAACCATCAAACTGATACTGGACCAAACAGGTCATTGGCAGTATCCTCAGAAACGAGAGAAGACTGAAAAACCCGAGTTACCTTGTCACTGTAAACACCCTCATATAATCTTTTAGTTGACAATCACTTACAGGAGCAGTGGTCCAATAAATGAGCTCTTGACAATGTCACTTGCAACAACACATCAATGGGCCAAAAGCCAACACTGATTGGCAACTGTCCTGCTGAACTTGACTGAATCCTTCACACCAAACTGCAATACTAATTATATGAAAACACACAGCTGCAACCCACTTATTCTTTTTAACAGGGTGGCAGACAGGCCAAGACTGTGAACGACAGAAAATATATTCTAATAGGATTCACCTAATCTTTTGGTTTTGGATATTTATAACTTTTTCCCATTTTCTTGCACATGAAATGAACAATGAATCCTTTTAAATCCACAAATCTTCTTAGCCTATTTATTAATTACTATTCTAGCTAGATGATAACATACTGTATCTGACCAGGTGCTACAAATTCCTTGCCACACAGCCTAACTGAGCCCAGGCAGAATCTATTAGTCCCTTTCCAAAAGCAGTTAATCTCAGGCTGCCTAAAAAATGAGATTATTTTCTTTTTTCAGTTTACACACACTCATCTACGTTACCTCTGTATCTCACACACTACATGGTTAAAAACGTGTCGGACATTCCAGTAGCCAAGGAAGACTGAATAATAATGAAAGATGTTGCAATCCTGGGTTCCTATCTACTCAAAGACAAATAGATAGTCCTATCTCAGCCTCTCAACCCCAAAACCTCTCTGATTCAGGATCAGATCCAAAGACCAATGGAGTCAATGAGGACAGATTTTTAAAAGCATTTAGGCATCTAAACATTCAGATTTTCAAAATCCCACTTTTGAGAATTCCATTAGGCACTGATCCACATCTTTAGGCATCTAAATCCCTTTAAAATCTACCCCGAGAGTATTTTTGTTCACATTAATGGGATTGGATCAGGCTCTTAGGAAAAAAACCAAAATAATATACACAGTGAAGCCCACTTAGTATCAGTTTGTTTAATGGAAAATCCTGCTGACTGGGAAAAAAAAGTCCCTTACACCAAACCATTTGGGAATAATCCAGTACAATTTCCCCACTTACAGATCATTGGCAGTGTACAAGATCCAACAGCTGGAAGTTGAAACAAATGCAGACTAGAAATAAGGCACAATTTTTTAACAGTGAGGGTAATTAATTATTGGAACAACTTAACAAAGGTTGTGGTGGATTCTCCATCACTGGAAAATGTTTAATCAAGACAGGATGTTTTTTCTAAAAGATATACTCTGGTTCAAACAGGAATTAATTCAGGGAAGTCCTATGGCCTGTGTTATACAGGACTTCAGACTAAATGATCACAATGGTCCCTTCTGGCCTTAGAATCTATGAATCAATAACCACTGGTTTCCTTCTACAAATGGCATTTAATGCCAATTATTATATGTGATAACAACTAGTGTTTGTTTTTTTTTAAATTCAGTTTATGACCATATATAATGCTTTGTTTTCAGTTTTGTTGCATGGTTTGTGTGTACAGCTGTGAAACGGCTACAAGGACAACTGGAACAAAGATTTTTCTTGTTAGCATTATAAGCTATGGAAAAAACACTTCTGCTTTGATTTCAAAACCACCTTGAAGGGGGTCAGGACATTTTCTTGTCAGTACCTTGACAGCATGTGCCTTCTAGGTACTGATTTATGCATTTTTACAATATGGGATTTTCTGTTCTTTCTAATGACTTGTGCATGTTGAAAATGCATATTTTAAAATACTCAATCTGTGTTGCTACAATACACATTTTTTATTATTATTCCAATGCCTTTACATACCTAACTGACCTAACTAAAAGGGCAAGTCCCTCATTTCTGCCCAACTTCAATGGAGTTGGAAGTTGTAAGTCAAATTGAAAATGGGGCTTTTGGTTTCTTTCTCCCTTCAAAGCAACAGGAGGCAGAAGAACACACAAGCCAGTATTTTTCCAGGCAAACTGCTAAATTTCACATTTGGAACACCACCCTTATTTAGCTTATGTTTTATAGCAAGCAGTTTGAATCTATCTCACAGATTGAAAATAGGCCCTATGTGATTTCACAGCATATATGAAACTTTTCTTTTTTTTTAAATATTCATTTGTCCACTCTCTAGATAAAATACATTATTTTAAGACATCTTATTTTAGTATATTCATGGTTAGTTGCAGGTATTTTTATTTCTCAAATTTGAGATTTTGGACCATATTGAAACTGTTTCATAATGTCAATGGCTATTTGAAAAAGTATTATCCATGTTAACATTAGACTAAATGACACACTGGTACACCCTATTTAGTTACTCGTTTTACTTTATTAACTATAAACAGAATTTTTTGGTCTTTAAGAAATTAGACTAGCATATCTCCTACAGTGAGGTGTGGATTATTGTTTGCTTTTCCATCCTGGTTATTTTCTCTTGGTTTCTACTTTTTCTAGTCGTATTCATCACCTTGCCAAAATACAGAGCTTTTACTCATGCCAATCCATCAATCAGCTCATAGGGTCTTCTAAAAGCAGTGGAGTCAGCAACTATCTCAGAAATCCCACATCTCACCTGAAAATCTATCCAGCTTCCAAGAGGCCACAGAAATGGCAAACAAGGGGGCTGAACCGTCTCCCAAAGAAATCAAGGGCAAAATTCCTTCTGACTGCCGTGGGAGCAGAGACAGGCACCAATCCAATTCTCACATACCCTTTAAACATTGAAGAATTTAGATACTGGTTTTAATCTGAAGCATAGGACATAAGTCATGAGATGTTGAATTTTATATCTTCATCTTAAAATTCAGTGATAAAGCTTGTCATCTCTCATCCTCACATCAAAAGACCTGGATCTCTTAACAAATTTCAAATCCCCCAAGAATATCACAGCAGGTTTGAATTTCACATAAATCATTGTCCCTTATGTATGTAATGTGGGCCAAATTCTGCTCTCAGTTGCACTAGGTAAACATGGAGTAACTCCATTCACTTAATTGGTGTGTTTCCAGATTCACACTGGTGTAACTGAGAGGGAATTTGGCCCTGAGTGATTAAATTTTCTCTTTGTCCTTTATATGGTATGCTAGTTTACTGAGAGACTATCAACACACTGAGAATCCTAGTGCCATATATCATCTGCTATCATTCAATTTCCCCTTTATATGCAGAATTTCAACTGTATTTTAAGTCTCAAACTCATTTTCTTCATTTTGACAGAGGCAAAGTGGATGAGGTAATATCTTTTATTGGACCAATTTCTGTTGGTGAAAGAAACAAGGTTTCAAGATACAAAGAGTTCTTCTTCAGGTCTGGAAAAGATACTCAGAGTGTCACAGTTCAATTCAAGGTGGGACAGATTGTTTAAAATAAAGGTAAACATTTTGCAGGAGACCATTTAAGATGAAGCAGATAATTAACACCTCTGGAGTCATTGGACCAAGAAGATGTAGTGGGTTATAGATTGTTGTAATGAGTCATAAAACCAGTATCTTTGTTGATGTTTTTTTAAGTCTAGCAGAGTTATGAATGTATAATCCCAGGCTAATCTTTTGCAGGTATTATGCAGGTTTCCTTTGAGGACAAGGAATGAGAGGTCAAATATGAAGTGATTGCTTTGTGAAAAGTGTTTCCCCACAAGCGATAGGATGTTTTTGTCTTTTATGATTTTCCTGTGTGAGTTCATGGGAGAGTGTAGTGATTGTCTTGTTTCAACCACATAGTTGTTGTTGGGGCATTTAATGCACTGACTGAGGTACACCACATGTTGTGATAGGCATGTATAGGACCCATGGATCTTGAAAAATTTGTTGTGGGGGATATTGATCATCATAGCAGAGACTATATGTCTGTAGGTTTTGCATCTGTTGTTCTGGCAGGGTCTGGTGCCACTTTGAGTTGGTGTGTCCTGGTCTGTGGGGAGTTTGCTTCTAATGATGAGCGTGGCAAGGTTGGGGGGTTGTTTTGATATATGAAGGTACAGAGTGCATCTTTCAATCTATCACCCAGGAGTATGCCAACAGGAGATGTTGTTGAGATGACTGCTTTTCTGACAACAGAAGTAGCAGCATCTGGAGCATCTGATGAACAAACTAAGCTAAGAAACTAGTTTTCCCATACTGTAATATGAAACCAGATTCTATCAATTTACTGTGCCAATAGGCACATTTTCTATATTTCTAAATACTCTCTAAGATAATGATATATTTCTCAATAGTAAGTAAAACAATAGATCCATGAGAGGATTTAGGCACTTACCCTATAAATAAGTGGCATTTTTCTCTATCTACACTCGGTATACCGAATAAAATACAGTCAGCCAAATCCCATCAAGATGGCAACATGCAGCTGCAAACCTCTAAATAGTTTGCTTGTTTTCATTAATGAATAACATAAAGTCAATGCTTTCTTCTTGTACCACAGAGGGTAGAGAACCATTATAATCTGAACCAAGACTCCTGCAAGAAAGGTATTTCCAGAATAGTGAAAGTTATATATTGCATGAAAGATGAAAATAGACCAGACCAAATTCAGAGATGATTTGTAAGTTAAAGTAAATTAGACCAGCTTGGATTCCCTTACATTAGTTAGACTTCTTTATATTGTTAGGCTCCTTTCAAACTTCTTATACCCATTTACCAATGCTGAGAGCAAGATTGTCTGAGTGGGTATAATCTAAATACTGAGGAGCCAGAAGAAGATGTATACAAACTAAAGTAAGGTGGGGCAGATCATCAATTTGTGTGAGTTGACCTAGCTGCATTGACTTCAGTAGAACCATGCCAATTTACATCAGATAAGGATCAGGCCCACTTTAATGACCTACTTTAATTACACTTTGTTACAAACCTCCTTTTAGTTACTTTTCTTGATGCACTTTCTCTTCTAACTCCCATCATGTGTATTAAACTAATGTAGACTCCCTATAAGTAGCTAGACTAAGTGGATCATATTCAGAGATGACACTGAGAAGAGTAACGTAAATTACATATTGGTAGGTGGGTGAGAGTTTAAATAAACCTGAGGGAGTCTAGGTTGATATAATTTACAAACTGAGTGGGATGGAAGAAACTGTAAGTCATTCTAATTTAGATTCCCTCCAGACTTAGACTGGCTTAAACCCACTACTGAATTTTACAGTAATTTTACATATAGCAAAACCAGGATCCCTGTAAGTGCAAAATGTTCTAATAGCTGTGAAGTGTAATATTTAAGAGATGTTCAAGTCAGCAAATTAATACCCTTGTCTTTTTCAGATCTTTTCCCCTGTTCAGATCCTGACAAGACAGCAGGACAATTCCTTCTCTGGTATCACGAAACAAATTTCCATTTCTTGACTTCTAGCACTTTGTGCTAAAGAAAAAGCAAATAGTAGGTCTTTGTGTGTTTGTGGTGAGTGTTTGTTTTGTTCTGTTCTTTATGTTTTAAATCAGGAAGATTCTGTTTTACCATTTCTATCTGATAACTGAATTCAGCAGCTGAGTGCTCTGGACTTAATCCCCTTTGCCCAAAACAATATGTATCATTCTATTTTTTGAAAATTACTACCCTCAGTATCAGGAGACAAACAAAGGATTCCACAACTTTGGTGTAAAAAAGTATTGTATCAGTCTTTGCCAAATCTATAGCATATATTTGTTCAGTTTTACACGAGTTAACTTCAGAGAAATATTAATTGGGAATGTCTGCTCCTCCTGAATTCATTGTTATCCCTAGAGAGCAATCACATTTATGAAACAAGGATGACCTTGTGATTAAGTCACTGGACTAGGGCTTAGGAATTTGGGGTTCAGTTCCTGGCTCTGCCACAGACTTCCTGTGTGACCTTGGGCAAGCCACTTCTTCTTTCTGTGACTAGGTTCCCCATCTGTCAAATGGGGAAGATAATAATAATTCTTTCTCCTCTCTGCCCCCACCTTTTGCCTATCTTGTTTATTTAGATTGTAAACTCTTATGACTGTCTCTCATTATGCATTTCTGCCGTGCTTTGCACAATGGGGCACCTATCTTATTTGCAACCCCTAGGTCCAACTGTAATGCAGCTTATTGTGAAAATTATTATTGGGTGTGATGCCATCACAGAACAAAGATTTGTATAAGTGTTACAGTTGATGCACCTTTATTATGTGGTGTATGTTTTAGATATATTTAATTTAAACCATGTGTTCTGAAATGGTTTTGCAATCAATTTTCA
Source organism: Malaclemys terrapin pileata (assembly GCF_027887155.1). Lineage (NCBI taxonomy): Eukaryota > Metazoa > Chordata > Testudines > Emydidae > Malaclemys > Malaclemys terrapin. The sequence goes on from NC_071512.1 coordinate 72,072,928, forward strand.
CTGCTGTAAAACTTTCAGATTCCCAAAGAAGTTAGGGTTGGTTGCTGCCTCCAGGAACACACGGATCCTGCTCCTGGCCATAAAGAAGTTCACCATGCTTTGGATAAGGAAACAAATGTAAACTACAATATTGGATGAAGGACTCAATCAATTGCCTTACCATAAAAAAGGGCATGTGTGAAAAAATAACAAAGTTGTAAAAAAGTCATCACCCTACTTCTAACGTATCTTGGAACTAACAAGTTGTCACAACTTATATAACCCAGCAGGCTATAAACAAAGGAATAACAGTCCACACAGGGAAACAGCACAGTGACTAAAAGTTTATTAGGCTTGACAGTGTTAGATGTCCATGAAAAATTTACATGATGACATCCCTAATGTAACCAATAGGTTAAATGTACAGCATGCAATCTGTTTGATCTGCATTCCAAATCCAAATACAAAACAGGATTTGTTGTTGCTTTAATAATTGTGCTGTCCATTCACTCTGATTCACTTTCATTGTTTCTCAGTGAAGGGTGTGCTCTAAGCAAGTAAGCAATGTACCAGCTGTGTCCATTTCTACCCACATAAACACTACAATAAAATCATATTACAAAAAAAAGTGCAAGGGAAATAACAACATAGGATTAGCCATACCGGATCAGATCATCAGTCCATACAGTTTGTTATTCTGTCTCCAGAACTGGCAATATCTGATGCTTCAGAAAAATATACTTGATCAATTCTGCACAGCTGTACATAGAGAGAAAAAGATCCTTCCTGACCTCTGGGGTAATCGGTTTATGCCCCAAAGCTTAAGATTTATTTACCCTTATTTTAGTATGAAGAACATCGATAGCATATGCAAAGTTGTCCTATACCTACTCCTTCCTTGTGGCTAGTTGGCTACTATAGTTCTTGGTTATGTGAAAAAGAAACATTAATACAATATTAAGCAGATAAACGTAATCTCACTTTAATGTAATGGGTGAGGCTGTTTGGTTACATACACCTGATTTTGTATAAGTCATTTATTCCCTTTCCCTGTTTTTTGGACTTTACATTTCTTACTACAAAACCCTTTTTGTAATAAGATGTTGTATTCTAATATCCTCCAACAGATGCAGGACTTTTCTGGTGATTCAGGGTAATGCCAGGAGCTAGGTTTCCACCTACGTTGTTTACGCCACATACTCAACACAAATGGCACTTAAAGTCACCAACGCAGAGGTTCTTCAAAGGGCAAATTTACCAAGTGTGACAGCCCTGCTCAAACAAAGACGAATGCACTGGCTGGGCCATCTGAATAGGTTGGAAGATGGCCGCATAACCAAGGACATGCTATACAGGGAGATATCAAAGGGAACAAGAACAACAGGACGTCCCAGGCTTTGCTCTAAAATCACATGGAAGCGAGATAGGCAGGAATTTGGAATTGATCCTGACCAATGAGAAATCTTGGCAAGTGATCGTAACAAGTGGTGCCATTGTCTCCATCCAGGAGCGCCGCCAGCTTTTCTGCCGCCCCGAAATGCCACCCCCCACAGAGGTGGCGGAAGGTCCCGCCGCCGAAATACTGCCACGGTCACCGCCCCCCAAATTGTAGCGCCCTAGGCAACCACCTAGGTCACCTAATGGGCTGCGCCGGCCTTGTCTCCATCAGGGTATCAAAATCCATGACAGAAGCTGGCTCCTACAGCTTCAAGAGAGAAGAGCCCATAGGAAGCAAGCAGCTCCCAACCAAGATACATATAGTTGCAATAACTGCCAAAGATCATGTAAACCTTGGATTTGACTGTTTAGTCACATGAGACTTCGCGAACCATCTACATCATAGGCTGCAATTCCCACCATCTCTCACAGAGGAAAGGTTGCCAACAAAAACCTGATATCTGACAAGGTAGGTCTTATTAAGCACCAAACTACGTGGTTGCTTTAGCAGGAGGGATGGATTTTACACAATTTTTTGTTAATGAATTGGCTCGCAGACTGTTCAGTATAATTACTCAAAAAGCAGTTCACTTCTACTTTCATAGCAAAGACATACTGTACTGAGGTGACAGTGAATGCATTCAGATTTGGATTTTACTGCTGATGTAGTCTAATTAGACAAAGGAGTCAACCTTTGCATCAGTGCACTAGGGACTAGCTGGTATATAACTTTGCTCTTTCTTCCATCATATTATTCACATCTATAGAAAACGAGCTCTGCTCCCACTCTACCCTGTAACCTTTTCTTTTATTTGTTTTCAACACCTGGGTAGTTCACAAAATGAAGTGTAATGACTAGCACCTTCACACCAACCTGCAAGAGGCACAGAAACAAATCAAATGCAGTGCTGCTTACCATTTGACAGCAGTAATGAATTAAATTGCATACCCCACTTCAATTCATTTCGTCCTCCGTGAAAGAGAGTTATATGTAAAATGAGCAATTTAAAAACACATTCTGCATTTTTATTAATCTAACACAGTGAATTGTTTTCTATATTGTAACGCTAATAATCCTTGTTCTCACACCGCTGCATCATGGCATAAAGCTGTGGTGCCTGTCCAATGAAAAGATGCAAAGAGGCAATATAGGGATCAAGAAAATGTCACCTTCTAAGACTAACTTAGAAGCCACCAGCCTGTGAAAAATGTGTTTCATTTGTTTAGATGCCTTCATGTACCTGCCACATCTGTGCCATTTAGTTCCTAAATGAATCCAGTATCCTTTTAGTTTCAGTGATAGAAATTATCTTTACTATGCAGCATTCAAATTTCTCACTGTTACTTACTGCCATCTACTGGAATTTTAGAAACTTTCAGGCAAAAAATGTGTGGGTTGTTTGGTTATTTCAGCACGTGTTCTTCCTAGTCTGATCCTCTGCCACTGCAGTTTACTACTGTTAAAAGGTTTAACCGTTCTTTTTCATTTCTAGTTTTCTTTGCGGTGAGAGTTAAATTCTGCCCTCAGTTACCCTGTGACAGTGCCCATTGAAGCCACGCAGGGGTAACTGAGGGCAGAATTTGCCCAATTATTGTTTTGTCATATAGTTGTGACTATAATTAATGTTTTAACAAACCCCTGTACATTCAGTCCCTTTAAAGGAAAGGTTATCCTTTAATATAAAGGCAATAAATAGGCTAATTTAATATAGGTTCCTTGTTCTTCAGAAAGGGAGAAACTCTAACTTTACTTTTACTGTTATCTTATATTTTTTACATATGAAAACTGAGGAGAAATTGTGTTTTGTAATGGGGTTCATGTATGTACTGAATAGGGTATGTAGTTCACCCAGCACTCCCTTCCATGAATGCTTGTCCCAGGCTTTGATTTACGGAGACCGGATGTGATGATACTAAACAGTCCAGGCAATGGTTAGTTAGTCTTAGAGCTAGACAGCCAGGGAAATTACAAGATCTGTTTGTATCCAGCAGTTTGGTGTTAGTTGTTAAGACAGCAAACTGTGAGTCATGAGATCTGGGTCCTACTTCTGACAGTACCAGAAACGTCTCATGTGACACTAGGCAAATCTGTGCCTCTATTCCCCCATCTGTAAAATGGCATAAATTATACTTCCTCCTACTTTACAAAGGTTTTGTGTGGCTAAATTTGCTAATGTTTGTACAGCATCTTCAGATCCTTGAAGGAAAGATGCTATAAAATTCAAAAGTGATGGTGGTGGTGTTATTTTATTATTCTTGCTGATTTCAGACTAATTCTCTCATTTGGCAAGATAGTTTCTAGTCCTGTCCTCCAAAGTGCTTGTCTGCTATTTTTTTTAAGTCCATTATCCTAACTTTGCTACTCTCCCTCCTTCCTTTCTTTAGAATCATGAAATGTATCATTTTATGATCATTTTCACCCAAATTGCCTTCCACCTTCCAATTTGAAACCAATTCCTCCCAGTTGATCAGAATCAAGTCTACAATGGCTGTACCCCTGGTTACTTCCTTCACTTGCTGAAATAAAAAGTTGTTATCAATACATTCCAAGAAGTTATTGAACATTTTGGGTTTCACTTTTACAACAGATGTCTGAGTAGTTAAAGTCCCCCATTACTATCAGGTCTTGTATATTGAATATTTCTATTATTTGTTCTTGAAATACATCATCCACCTCTTCTTCCTGATTTGGTGTCTATAACAGATCCCTATCATGATATTACCCCTATTTTTTCTCCTTTTATCTTTACTCAATGACTTGCAACTGGTCTGCCGCTCACATCCTTCTGGATCTCAGAACAAGTGTATATATATTTGATGTATAATGCAATACCTCCACATTTTTCCTGATATATCCCTCTATACCAGTAAACAGGTCATGAGATTTATCCGACCAAGACTCTGTGATGCCAATTAAATAATAATTTAGCTTATGTACTAATACTTCCAATTCTTCCAATTCTTGTTATTTATTTCCCATACTCCTTGCATGTGTGTATAGACATCTAAGATGTTGAGCAGATTCCCCCATTGATTTCCCTCTTGTTGCTCCAATGACTCTTGTAATTTTCCATGTTTCCGCCAACCGCCCCCCACCCACACACCCCAACATCTAGCCCTCTCTTAAGGTTGCCTTTTTTGTGCTCACGTGTGGGCTTTTTTCATCTGTCCCCTTTGAATCTAGTTTAAAGCCCTTCTCCCTAAGTTGATAAATCAGTGTACAAAGACACTCTTTCCCTTCTTGGTCAAACTGAATATTTATTTTTAAAAACACCACAACATAGCATTTGCTACCTGTGCTGGTTGGGAACCTATGCAAACAGAATTATTGGAGGCCATGCCTTTCTCTTCTCCATCTCTCTCATTTCCCTTTTCTTGCCTCATCTTACTGCACAGCTGTCAAAGCTTCTCTGATGCACAGCGCTTCATGGTGTGATCTTCTAATCGCCCTGGTGTCTGGCTGCGCGTAATCAGCAGCCAGGCGATTTGCCTCAGCCTCCCACCCCGCCATAAAGGTCTCCCCCTTACTTTCACAGAGATTGTGGAGCACACAGCAAGCAGAAATAACAATGGGGAGATTTCTTTGGCTGAGGTCAGAGCGAGTCAATAATGAACGCCAGCGACCTTTTAAACGGCCAAATGCACATTCTACCACCATTCTGCACTTGCTTAGCCTGTAGTTAAACAGCTCCTGACTCCTGTCCAGGCTGCCTGTGTACGGCTTCATAAGCCATGGCATTAAGGGGTAGGCTGGGTCCCCAAGAATAACTATGGGCATTTCAACATCCCCAACGGTTATTTTCTGGTCCGGAAAGTAAGTCCCTTGCTGCAGCCCTTTAAACAGAGTAGTGTTCCTGAAGACGCGAGCGTCATGAACCCTTCCCGCCCAGCCCGCGTTGATGTTGGTGAAACGTCCCTTGTGATCCACAAGTGCTTGCAGCACCATTGAAAAGTACCCCTTGCGGTTTATGTACTCGGTGGCTTGGTGCTCCGGTGCCAAGATAGGGATATGGGTTCCGTCTATTGCCCCACCACAGTTAGGGAATCCCATTGCAGCAAAACCATCCACTATAGCCTGCACATTTCCCAGAGTCACAAACTTTCGTAGCAGCACCTGAGTGATTGCTTTGGCTACTTGCATCACAGCAGCCCCCACAGTAGATTTGCCCACTCCAAATTGATTCCCGACTGACCGGTAGCTGTCTGGCGTTGCAAGCTTCCACAGGGCTATCGCCACGCGCTTCTCAACTGTGAGGGCTGCTCTCATCTTGGTATTCTGGCGTTTTCAGGGCAGGGGACAGCAAGTCACAAAGTTCCATGAAAGTGCCCTTACGCATGCGAAAGTTCCGCAGCCACTGGGAATCGTCCCAGACCTGCAACACTATGCGGTCCCACCAGTCTGTGCTTGTTTCCCTTGCCCAGAATTGGCGTTCCATGGATAGAATCTGCCCCATTAACAACATGATCTCCAAAGCACCGGGGCCTGTGGTTTCACTGAATTCTGTATCCGTGTCTGTGTCCATGTCCTCATCATGCTGCCGCCGCCGCTGCCTCCTCGCCTCGTTTCTCTGGTCCTGGCTGAGCATAAACTCCACGAGAACGCGCGAGGTGTTTACAATATTCATGACTGCTGTCTTGAGCTCAGCGGGCTCCATGCTTGCCATGGTATGGAGTCTGCAGTGTTCACCCACCCAGGAAAAAAGGCGCGAAAATGGTTGTCTGCCGTCCGTTGCTTTCATGCAGGGAGGGAGGGAGGGAGGAGGTGAGGCTGTACCCAGAACCACCTGCGACGATGTTTTTTGTCCCATCAGGCACTGGGATCTTAACCCACAATCCCAATGGGCGCGGGAGACTGCGGGAACTATGGGATAGCTATGGAATTGCTACCCACAGTGCAACGGTGCAGAAATCGACGCTAGCCCCAGTACTTGGACGCACACCACCGAAGTAATGTGCTTAGTGTGGCCGCATCCATTTCGACTTTATACAACCTGTTTTTCAAATCCGAATTATCTAAATTCAGATTAATCCCGTAGTGTAGACATACCCTTGCTCAAGGTGACACACAGCAGGACAGTAGCACAACTGGGATTAGAATACATTCCTTCCAACTCCCTCTCTAGTGCCTTATACATTAGAGCACACTGCCTCCCAAAATGGTAATATTTATATTGAATAATATTTGTATTGCAGAAGTGCCCAGCAGCCCTGATCAGGATCAGGGCCCCACTGTGATAAGTGCTGTACGAACACAGAGAAAGACACGGTACCTGTCTCAAAGAGATCCGTTTATTTCATCACACTTTCCATTCATCAGCCTTAGACAATCTTACAACCTTTAAGGTGGCAGATAAATGAAAAAGTTTTTTACTCTTAAAAGTCTACAGAAAATACAGAATATGTTGTGTACTTTCTTCTGGCCTCAAATGGTGGAAGGCTCCAGTGTTTCATGGATTTTCCAGACTTTGATCTTGTGACATAAAATATCTTGCAGAAGCTTAATCACAGACGAGAATGATTGGAGATGGAATGCTGGTCTCACTTGTAGATTGTCCCTCATAATTACTAGCACCCACAAAAAATACTGAGTCCTAATAAAAGAACAGTGATGACAAAAATAGCCATTGAAATGATAGATGATGCTTCTTTGTAAAAATAAATAACTAAATAAAATAAAGTCTAATGTTATTATTTATTATTATGACAGTGCCTAGGGACTAACTGAGAATGGGATCCCATTGCATGAGGCACTATACAAATACAGACATTCCCTGCCACAAAGAGTTTTCAATCTAAATAAAGAGTTTACAAAGTTAATGGTATTCTATCCATTGATTTCAATGAACTCTGGATTAGGCTCTAGGGCATCTGTGCTGAGACAGCCACTGTATGGCCCTAAATCTCTCTCTCCGTGTACATTTGACTACCATGTGCCATGCTTCTATCCTGAAAGGCAAAAACAGAACTAAGTAAACATTTGGGGGCCAGTTTTTTAAAGGTATTTTAGGTGCCTAAAGATGCAGATAGGTGCCAAACTGGATTTTTGTAAGCGCCTAGGCACCAAAATCCCATTGAAATCAGTGAGAGGTCCTATTTGCATCTTTAAAATACTTTTAAAATCTGTCCCTTTGTTTACAATTTCGGTACTTCCTGTTTCAAGGTACAGGGAACTTCCCACATACACAATAAATGACTATTCTGGAGTAGACAAGGATCAGCTAGAGGGCTGTGGTTTTCATAGTAACTGACCAGTACATGACAAACACTGAGAGTCAATACCCATCATTGTACCACAGCACTTACAACTGCAATGCAGAAAATCTTGTGCTATTGATGATTAGGATTTATTCGAAACCTCAGATCCAGTTCTAGAATCTAGCTTTAATTAAGGTGAATGTCCTAGAAAGTTAAACCAAATGCAGCAGTCTAATTTTTCAGAACTATTCGGGATTCAGAGATGTTTGTTCACTTAGTAAAGCCAGGGACTACAAGCACAATGCTAAGGATTTATAGCTTAGGATACTTCTACACTGAACACTTCCTTCGGCGGCATGTAGAGTACATAGCCGCATAGCCCTCCTGGCACGGGTTTAAATAGCAGTGTAGCCAGTGAGGCACGGCTTAGGTACATAGAGTACAGACACACCTGAAGGGCGTGGGTATGTATGAGAATACATACCCTACATGTAGGAGAGTGCATTGGGAAAACATTGGGAAAGGCTCTAGCAGGAGTGAGACATCAGGGAAAGGCTATGGCAGCTACTGGAGCCGTTCCCCAGAGCAGGAAAAGATTCCAGCAGCAGGTAACTGCTGAAGCCTTTCCCTACTGCCTCCCCTCTGCCAGAGCCTTTCACTGACACATGTAGCTTGTGATGAAGTGGGTTTTTCCTCCTTACTATGTGAGTCTTACTGTTTTGCACGAATACTGTGTGTACCTCAGTTTCCCTGTGTATTGCACCAATGCCTAGATGGTGGGAATAAGGGTGTATGATTTTTGCTGAGGCCCTCCAGGGCAGGTGAGGTGGCTCCAGCTGCCTGCACTTAAGTGATGGACAGTGCCCTTCATAACCTGAGAACCAGGAGAAGGGTGCGACCAGTGACACTTTGCCCAGGAAGTGAGACAAAGACCAGGAGGAGGGACAATGGGCATGTTGGAGGTTGGGTCGCTGGAAGCTGGGCAGTCTGCTGTCGGGAACTCAGAGAGGGGGGAGTCTAGGGCGTCCGGCCTGAGGTCCCCCCAAGATGGACTTTGCTGAAAGTCACTGATTTCTATGCTAACAAGCTCTCTTCTATGCTGTGTTCCTGTTGACTAATAAACCTTCTGTGTTACACACTGGCTGAGAGTCATGGCTAACTGTGGAGTTGGGGTGCAGGGCCCCTCTGGGTTCCCCAGGGACCCACTGCAGAAAGTGTATGGTGTGAACAGGGATGCTGAATGCTGAGGTCAGATCCAGGAAGGCCATAACTGAAGAGACTCCTTGCCCTGGACAGCTTGCCCTGAGGAGAATCATGCTACCCAGAGTCCTGTCTGGCTTCATACAGAGCGGTTTCAGAGCATCGGACCTGTGACTCTGTCACATAGCTACACATCGCAGTGTGGACACAGCCTATTTTTTACTGCGGCATATAGCTACATGTACACTACACACTGCTGCCAGTTAGGGTGACCAGATAGCAAGTGTGAAAAATCGGGACGGGTGTGGGGGGTAATAGGTGCCTATATAAGAAAAGCCCCAAAAATCGGGACTGTCCCTATAAAATCGGGACATCTGGTCACTGCCAGTGGTGTGCAGTGTAGATGTAGCCATAGAGGGTTCAAATGAGTTACATAAAATGAGGACAGCAAACCCATTTCTGTTGACTAAATTTTATTTTTACCCATCACTGTTGCTTTCCTATTAAATTAATATTGTTGACTTCAGGAGATGTTTTAGGTTTTTTCCCCAAGTAAATACTAATTCTAATTTATTCCATTTTAAGACAAAATCAGGCATATTGTTGGTCATTTTAACATCTTCAGTATCTATTCCCCCTCTTGATGCATAAGCATACTTCCATTAACACTAATGGAAGTTATACATGCAACTCAAGCAGAGAATATACCCCTAAGTCTTTAAGGGCTAAATGTTCTATGCACTCTTTTGAAGCAGTGGCATTAGGCAGAATTTGTGTAACAGTTTAACGAATATAATGATACAATGAGTGGTTTGTTTTCCATGTTATTCTTGCAGAGCATGTTATATTTATGGATGGATATAGCATTCAATTCACCAAGCCATTGTTTTCACACAGTGCATGACTGTATTATACATTTGTATGGGTAAAAAGTTAATCAATATTGGGAGCAGGTATTTAAATTTATGAAACCTGACAGCTAGTTCCATTTTAGTGAACTATTATTATCTACTTATTTTCTTTATTGTAGATTTCTTTTCTCACCCTGGAAACAACATCTCACTTTATTTTGAATGGAATCCTGTATTTTTTAGATGGGAAGACAGAAGGAAATTGTGTCTTGTTTGTCTGTGGCTAAAAGCCTCTCTCTCTCTCTCTCTCTCTCTCTCTCTCTCAGTTGCTTCATCTCTTCATTTTAAACAATCTGAAGCAAAGCTCTCTCAGGGCTCTAGGTCCTGTTCTCTGTAATACTCCAGGACCAAACACCTTAACAGCCTGCAGCTTTTTCTCCTACAGTGTCCCAAGGCTTCCTTATAGCCTGCTGTCAGTGCTGCTTTCTCTGCAGCATCCCAAGCCAGATTGGAGTTATTGACTGTAGGTATTGATTGGAATACAAATGTCATGATGCTGTTACCGCTGTAAATATATTGCAAGATGCACCCACTTCAGATAAAGGTGACATTAACATTTAATGAAACCTTGAAACTGATCCTAAAATATAATACAGGATTTCTATCTTATTTTATGACCAAGTAACAAAGCCTGGTATACTCTCAAAGTACTGATTCATGAAAAACCCAGTGATCACAGCCTGTCAATAGTCTGCTTCAGTTGTTACCCACACTAAAATTAAATTAATATCATTTCAGATATTAGTATATCCGATTGTGTATGGGAAAGTAAATACATGTTTAAAATGCTGGCACTGCTTTCAGATTGAACATATTAATATATATGTAGCTATAAATGTACATAGGGAGGGAGAGAGAGACAGAGACCTCTCGCACACAGACTAAAAGTATTTGTAAATGAGTGCTTAAAATCGTTTACCAGGTCTTATTTATCTTTTTTACAGCTCTTACAATTGTAAAAAGCAGTCACTCATTCTTTACTGCTCGCAGTCTGAACATTTGTGGTCTTGCCAAGGAGAAGAGATTGTGCAGTGACTGTGAGCATATGTCTAGTAAATGCCATCAAACAACCTACATTAAACATTAAGGTTTTGACTCAAGTGACGAAAGTGCAGAAACTCAGACCTTGTCTTCACTGCTAAAAAAAAAGTGCATTGTTTTTTACCTCAGGGTAACTAACATGCGTGAGTTATGAGGTAAAACCACAGTGAAGAGCAGGCACTTTACTTTTACCATCTGTTTCTTTTACCAGGTAAACAGAACTATACTCCCTCCTGGGTCTCACTCTGGCAAGTTTACCTTATGATAAACTAAAGTGACTGGGGTCTTCACTGTGTTTTTACCAGGGCCGGCTCTGGCTTTTTTGCCACCCCAGGCAAAAAAGCCTCCCGCCGCCCCCCACCAGGGAGTGCGGCAGGGGAGGGCACCGAGCCCGGCCGCGGCCCCACTCTCCCCGACCGGCCGGAGCGCCGGGGGAGGGCGGTGAGCCCGGCCGCGGCCCCGCTCTCCCCAGGTGAGCGCCACCCCCCTCCAGGTGCCGCCCCAAGCACATGCTTGGAGGGCTGGTGCCTGGAGCCGGTCCTGGTTTTTACCTCAGGATAGTTCACATATATTAGTTACCCTGAGATAAAAAAAAATGCACCTTTTTAGCAGTGAAAACAAGACCTCTATTTTAATTCCCAAGACTTCAGCCATCTTTAAATGAAAGTAACTCTTAATAGTCCTGACCTTATAACCCTTGCTTACACTATACTCCCTTCTCAGGCAAGCAGTCTCCCTGGGCCTAATCCTGAAGTCTTTACTAAGGCAAATTCACATTGAAGCTGACAGAAATAAGGGCTGAATAAGGAGTTTAGGATTTGACCAGGATTCATGGTATTTCTCATAAGAGTGAGGATTACTCATATGAGTGAAAACTGTAGCAATTGGATTAACATTTGTTGCAATACTTGGGCAAGATCGTCTGAGTTAAGGACAGGATGGAAGAAACTACTTAAAATTCCTTTGTTTTGTATTGATCAGAAGTCACCAAACTGTGGGGCATGCCGAGGGATGTTCGGAGGGGGTGTGACTGGGGCCCAGGCCTGCCCCCATGGGGGGTGGGGAGGGAGTGCCACCCAGCTCCGCTCCTCACCTTGGCTGCTGGCCCCGGGTCCCGCACCCGGTGCCCCTGCTGCTGGCCCTACACCCAGCTGCCGGGGGGTCCGAGGCTCTGCTCCCACTCCTGGCCCCACCTCCAGCTGTGGCCCCAGCCTCGGCCCCCTTACCGTGTCGGCATCCCCCCCTCCAGAGCCACGGTCCTGCTCCCAGCCCAGCTCTGAAGGGGGACAGGGTGCAGACAGGGGCAAGGGGAGGAGAAAGATAAAAAGTTTGGGGACCACTGGCATAGATTATGATCTACCCTTAATATTTTAAAGTAGTTTGTTGTTGGTCTTAATTAGGCCCCATTTGAGATCAGGGCCTACTATGCTAGACAGTGTAAAAATAATTAGTAAGTAAAAGTGCCCGTCCCAAAGAGCTTTCAATAGAAATCAGTGTGATAGACAAAGAGTGGAAGAAAGGCAATATTATCTCTGTTTTGCAGAAGTAGTACCACCCTAAGTCACACAGAGAGTCTGTGGCAGAGTTGCGAACTAAACACAGATTTCCTGAGTGCCAGTTTTAATAAAGCCATCTGTGATGGGGGGTGGTCCTATACCACACGGAGCTGAACAAACAGGAGTCAGCAAGCTCAGTTAGCCCACCTGGAGGGTGGACCAGACCTAATTAATGTGAAACCCAGCTGGGGAGGGGGAGTGAGCTAATTGATGTTATAAACTGAAGTTTGGAATGGGAGATGGGTGATAGACAGACATTATTTCTGCAGTCACCCTTCTGATAGTAAGAACAGAGGGACCTGTGAGAAACAGGAAGCCTCTTACAGGATGAGGAGAAAGGAGAAAGTACAGGAGTGGCCAACCTGTGGCTCTGGAGCCACATGCAGCTCTTCAGAAGTTAATATGCAGCTCCTTGTATAGGCACCGACTCCGGGGCTGGAGATATAGGCACCAACTTTCCTGTGTGCCGAGGGGGTGCTCACTGCTCAACCCCTGGCTCTGCCACAGGCCCTGCCCCCACTCCACCCCTTTCTGCCTCCTCCCCTGAGCCTGCTATGCCCTCGCTCCTGCCCCTCCCCCCCCCCCAGAGCCTCCTGCATGCCATGGAACAGCTGATCGGGAGGTGCAGGGAGGGAAGGGGAGGCGCTGAGTGGTGGGGCTGCCAGTGGGAGGGAGGCACTGAGAGCGGGGGCGGGGGGAGCTGATGGGGCTGCTGACGTATTACTGTGGCTTTTTGGCAACCTACATTGGTAAATTCTGGCTCTTGTTCTTTTGTGTTTGCTTTGAGAACTTTGTTAATTTAATAATATTATTATAATAAAATAATAAAGACCTTAAGGAGGGCTGTCATTGAAAGATACTGGAGAGTTTGTTGAAGGAACCCTGATGAAAGGTAAAACAGGGGCAGGGCATGCAAAAGCACCTCTGGCCATGAGGGCTCATGTGGCAACGGGCCCTATTACCGCCCCCCACACCTGGGGAAACTGAGAAAAATATGGGCTAATGTTATTACTACACTCTCTAATTCTTAAAACTCAAAGGACTGCTTGTGAGAAAAATTATACCAGAGAATGTTATGTATCATTTAAGATGCATACAGTTCCTACAGAAATATTAGATGAATATGAACAACAACTTAGAAATGCATAATTTATCACAATACACAATACAAGAAAAAGGTAGAAAAGCCCATCTCTGCACAAAGCACTTTCTGAATGTAAGGCACTTTTGAGAATATTGGCCTTTGACTTATTCTCTTGTCTATGTTTACAGTGATGGATGGACAGAGCTATTTTTATTGACAGTGAATAATATCACATACTATCTTATTTGAGTAAGTGCCATCCAGAGCCATTGGGCCAAATCTGAAATCCTCGCTCAAAGTAGTTGAAAGCAATGCGTGTCTGCCTGTGCAAGGACTTCATCTATTTACAGATTCTGTTCTTGTGGCACTCTGTTCTTACTGGCAGTGACAGGTTTTCCAAGGTGTGTCATTAATTGGGTGAGGAGGATAAAGAAACACAGGAAGTGTCTATTTGTGTGTTTGAACATAAGAAGGGCCATACTGGGTCAGACCAATGGTCCATCTAACACAGTATCCACTTACTTCTGAGAGTGGCAGCTGCCAGATGCTTCAGAGGGAATGAACTGAAGAAGGCACTTAGAGTGATCCAGGCCCAGCTTCTGGCAGTCAGAGGGTTAGGGACACCCAGAGCATGGGGCTGTGCACATGTGTATAATATCCCTAACATATTTACTGTTAGAATGTGTGATGCACTCTGGTACCAGGGTGACAAGTGCAATATAATTGAGTAGCTCAAAGAATTTCATCCTATCTAATTCAATCTTTGGGCTGCACATCTTATATGAAAAAATTTACTTGATATGTATATTCTTATTGTACAGTCTGCTGTTCTGCTTTAGCACCTTGGCCATAACACTGACTGATGCAGGACAATCTACCACTTTTCTACTCTGCTCAGCACTTCATAATCCTGTTGAGAATGTAGTCAGTGAAGGACTGGGGACAACTCAGCAGTAGGGACACAAGACCATGAGGAGCCCTCTCACCCCCAAAATAGGCCTACTTCCCAGTACTCCCCTCCCCATTCTTGTATAGTGCAGCTCCTGCCACCGGCCCCTTGAGTGCTGCACTACTTCCTTGCCACTTTCCCCAGTCCTCTGGAGAGGATACTTGATACATCATTTGTGTTGACTGAGCAGATGGCTTTTCTGAGAGCAAAGCAAAGGGCCTTTGGGCTGAGGAAGCATGGGAGGCTGGAGGGATGCAGCTGTGGTTAACAACAGGGATGAGTTACAGCAGCATTCAATGAGCAGAAACTGACTTGAGAATCATAGTGGCTTTCATCTTGTCATGACATTTGCTTTGTGTGGCATAGCTTCAGCTCTTTCACTTGGTTCACATGCACCTAGGTTCAGCCCAGATTCTTTTCATCACCTCCTATGCAGCCTCCACACACACATTCCAAAACTGAACCTGAACATCAAAAGATTCAACTATTGGCCACCCAGGGGTAGAGAGCGTATTTCAGAAGAAAAAGACCATTGCAGATAATGCCCTGCCAATCACTCGCTCTCCTCTGTACTGACAGGGGTCCAGCTCAAGCACATCTGTTGATCTCAGCTGTGATAGTTTGCCACAGGGAAAGTCTCCTGGTTATGAAGGCTCTAAGCCATTTAGACTTTAGGGGCCATGGTTTAATAATGGGGTAGCTTTCACTATTATTGGGGATGTGATACTTCATTTTAAGGTAACTTTAAAAAGTAGCATGGATTAAAAAGTGATCAGAACTAAACTGTGTTTTAAATAATCAGAGTCTATTAGCCAATAACAAATCTTGCTTCTGTTGTGGAGTAAAGGGAGGAGGGAAACAATGTTAAAAATGAAGTCTGATGGAATTCCCCCATTTTTGGATACTGCTAAAAATGTCCAGCCCTGCCAAAAATGTCTCTTATCCCTGGCTCATAAGGATGCTTCTGAATAGCCAATACTATGCCTTTGGAATGCATGAGAATACGTCAAACAGCTTGAATTTTCCCAGAAAAGGAACCCCCTCACTGCATTCTCCTGCACCAATTGGAGGAAAGCCCTCTATTTCTGTAACCCCTAAATAGGATTTTTATTACCTGCCTATGGTGACACCTTTTTAACAAAGGACACCTCTAAGCTAGTTCAAATTTCTTGTGGGAAGAGAGATAAGTACTAATGAGTTCCCTGGCCAATGCAAATAGGGCAATATAGTATCATGAAGTATGTTTTCTTGATTTGTTTTGTGTCCAAACTCATCTCATCTGAACACTATGTAGTTAGATCCTGGCTGTGAAAGATTCTAGCATTTACCATCATGTAAGTTTGCCATGACACCCAAAAAAAATAAAAAATAAAAAAAATTACCATTCCTCTAAAGGTTCAATGACAAGAAATTTTTCTGGAATATAATGAAGAGCCTGGCAGCAGGTCTAATAATATAGTGGTAGGCTTTAAAATGCTGCAGTTATCAGTCAGTCACACAACAGAGCAGGTCATGCATAATAAACAGCTGCTTTATTAGCTTGATGGAGTATGCAGCAAATATGAAATGATAGAATGCTGCTACAAAGCAAAAGCCAAGGAGCTGATGCAAAATATGCTGTTATGGACCAGATAATGTGTGCCATTTACAATAATGTTGGAGATCCATTCTGACCAGCGTGTGTTAGTTATCTGTAAATCCCTGAAAAATGACAGTGAAGAAACTATCTGGGCTCTACACAAGAGAGGATCCAAATCAAACTGGACTTTTTTTTAGTAATTCATATATTTTTTCCTGGGAGCTGCAAGGCATAATAAATAAACATGTAACATGAATAAAGATGAGCGTTTCAGCGGCAATTTTTCATGATAAATTAGTAAGGGTAATTGGTGATTTGTTACCATGCTGCTCTCTTTCCTTGTCCTTTTCTAAAACAGACTGAAGTACTTCTTCTGACTTTACCAGCCAAGCAACAGTCATTTATATTGTCCATAGAAGATGTAAAACAGTTTTCAGGAAAATGAAAGGAATGCAGCCTATTTAAGCATATAATACAGACTGAGGAGAAGCCAGGGCTCCTCCTTTTCTGACAAGCAGTATATCTGCAATTTTGTCATGGTTTGGTTTCTTTTAGTGAATCTGATAACTTATCAAACATGTTATTTATCAGTGAGATTTCCCTGACACCGTTTAGGAAGACAGCAAGCCAGTACCTAGTATCAAAAAGCTTGAGAAAAACTGTGCCTCTGCAGGCAGCCAAAGAAGTGATGGTGTCTTCTTTTGCACACGCATTCCGATGTAATGGTCTCATAAAAACTACAAAGGGGAACCCGAATGACTTTTGTCCTAGTGCTCTCTAGTTGGTCTCAATATGATCAAGGCCAGCCTTTATGGGAACATGGAAATACAAGAATTGCCATATGAGCTCAAACCACCTAATCCAGTAGTCTCTCTGATAGTGACCAATGCTAGTTGATTCGAAAGATACAAGAACCTCTGAGATGGGCAATATTGGAATAATCAGTCCATAGGGGAACTCTACAAGTTGATTTCTGCACTAAAGCATATGTTGTTGGTTCTCTTTTAATCCTGTTTAATCTATCAGTGGATGTTCACATTATCCATATAAATGCTCTGAATCTTCAGTAAACTTAATTAGTCATTAACTTGGAAATTCCTTTAAAAGCTTGAGGATCATGGCCATTTTGTGTGGACATTAGAGTGCAAGGACATTCATAGAATCAAATATTTTAGGCAATATAGAAATTAGGATATTGAAACAGAGTGGTCCAGCTAGTCCAGGAGCCTGTCTCCAACCATGGCTAATAGCCACTGCTTCAGAGGAAGGTGCATGACAGGCTGCAGTGGACATCATGGGGTAATCATCTCCATGGAAAGTTTTCCTCCTGGACTCCTATATTTCATTTTTACATGCCAGTAGTTATGGTGATACCGGGGGGGGGGGGCGGGGTTTTGCAAATATATATACATACACATGTGTGTATGTATGTAAAGGGTTTTTTTAAAAGCACTTTTGTGTAAAACTAGAGATTGGTCTGTGTTCTCCTGCCCCAACCACTGTGCTGTGAAACTTGGTGAATCCAGCCCCAGAGATCACTGCATGTCATAGTACTCTGACTATGGTGATAATTGCAATATAAATGCAAAGATAAGAGCATTTATACAATTGGATTCTCTTCTCACATGCATGCACAGGTGTAAAGCAGAGAACTCTGAAGTTAATGAAGTTATACTGGTGTACATGACAGGATCAAATCCTTATAGCTATATTCCTGCAAGATCTGCGCAAGTGGACCTGCACCATGTGTGGAGCCCACTCAAGTTAATGGGGTTCCACATGTGCAGCAGTCTGCTTATGTGGATTAGTTCCCAAGAGACAGGCAAGAGTTTGAAGTATTTGGGGATCCTTTAGGCTCCAGTACTTTATCTGTTGTGAAATATTTTTATATGCAGTGTTGTAACTGTGTTGGTCCTAGGATACCAGAGAGACCAGGTGGGTGAGGTAATATCTCTTATTGGACCAACTTCTATTGTTGAGAGAGGCACATTTTTGAGCTTACACAGACCTCTTCAAATCCTGTGAGGTCAAAAGCTTGTCTCGCCAACAGAAGATATTACCTCACCCACTTGTCTCTTGAAATATTATTGATATTACTATTGAACAGGAATGTATTTAGGGCTTTTCAGTGGAGCAGGGCAGGAAAAAATTGGGGTATTTCCAAATGGATACTTGGAAATTCATGAGTGCCGCCCCTTCATAAAAATGTACTATGGATTAGAATGATCTAAAGTGTCTGCATAAATCAGGAGCACATTTCCCATTAAAAAATCAATGTGACTTGTGCACCTAACTTACTTGGGGTGCTTTTAAAAATCCTATTCCTAAAGTCTACAGGAAGACTTCAAAATGCCACAATAAGATGACTAAGCTGTAGGGGTATGGGATGTTACATATAGTATATTTTCTATATAAGCTTAGCTATTTCTTTAACTATAAAATGCCCATGAAAGAGGTATGCTAAGTCCATACATGCAAGGACTAGGTCGTGGCAAAAATAGGGCTTTTTGGGGAAGATCTTAGCAGGTGCCTAATTCCCTTTGACTTTCAATGAATGAAAGTCAATGGGAGTTTGGCACCTACTTGCCATTTGTGACTTTGAAAACTGAATAATAGTAAAACATAACACTTGAAGGAAAAATTTAGAGACTCACAATGTTGTAACACTGAATGTTGTTTTCGAGGAGGGTAATAAAACCTACGCTGACAATGCATGAGAAGACACTCAAATAGATAATTCATTCACATTTCTCTGATCTCACATATAGCTGTTTAATTACAAATTTTCATCTTTTTATTTCTAATGGAGTTTTTAAAAAAATGAAAAATAGATCATGCCAGTAGTGTCGTCTGCTATAATACATGCACTGCCAGTGCTCTGCTCCCATCAGCATGCTGCTCACTTGAAACGCACACACCTAAATTTTCTACCCCTGAGCCCCATCGGTCATGTTTGAGCAGCTCTTAAGTAGTTAAAAATAGAAATAATAACAAACTTTTTTCCTTTCAAACGTGTCAGACAAATACATTAGTTTAAAGTTTGGGCTGGAGGAGAGCGCATGTGAAGTTATTGAAGGGAAAACTTTGCATTTAGGAATGACCAGGGACTAACCACTTTCAGTACTGCCTACTGTTGGAGTGGTTTCCACAGCATAGACCCAGCTCCTGTAGAAGTCTGCCTGTCTCCAGCATAGCAAGCCTCCCCCTACTAGTAGACAGATTAATTGTTTCTACCTTTCTAACCCAGACTGATTTATTGCCGACGAAGCATAGTACTAGTATCCCACAGACTCTATCGGACCACTAATACATATATGCCCATAACAATGGACCAGCTCAGTGAATGGCAGGACTTTCCGTTCCTCCCTAGGCTAGACAAAGATACTCCCTCTGAGATACATCTTTACCCTGATACAAACAAGTTAGCACTGTCCCTCTGATATAGTTAGTTACTGCCCCCTGATATGGCCTTGTACATTACCTTGTACATGTTGGTTCAATCAAAACATCCATGTCAAGTACTCTCATCCTGACCTTATCTTTTAGGAGGGACCAGTGTGTTTCTGTTATCCTTCGGGAATGTTTTTGTACTATCCTTGATATCGGAATATTCTGGTACCACTTCATATCGGGATGTGTTTGCGTGAGTACTCTGTGACTAGTACTTCTTAGGAATGTGTATTTCTGTAATATCAGCCCTGTTCTTGCCAAATTCTATTAGCAGGTCCTGCCTCATACAAGGCATCTAATACAAGGGCTTAGGTCTCAGGCTCTCTTCCTACTACAACCCAGAGATCCCATTTCCACTATCTTTCACATCAACAATCTCCCAGATAACTAGGGCCAGTCCTTTTAAATATCAGGGTAGATCTCAAATATTCAAATCATTGTAATTATCTGTCATGAAGATACTGTTTTTAAGCTTAAAGATGTTGAAGTTAAGTCCATTTTCCCCTTTGTTATTCACAGAGTCTGATTTCAAGTTTTGATGTCGAATCATAGAAATGTAGGACTGGAAGGGACCTTGAGAAGTCAAGGCCAATCCTCTCTGCTGAGGCAGAACGAAGTACAGTAAATCTAGACCAACCCTCACAGGTGTCTGTCCAACCTGTTCTTAAAAACCTCCCAAAATTGGAATTCCACAGCCTATTCCAGAACTTAGCTACCCTTTATAATCAGCTTTTTTCCTAATATCTAATTTAAGGGTTTATCTATACTTCAGAAGTATAGCTGTGCCACAGTCGCACTTCAGTGTAGACAATACCTATACTAAAAGGAGGGGTTCTCCCTTCAGCATAGGTAATCCATCACCCTGAGAGGTAGTAGCTAGGTCGACAGACGCTTCCATCAGCTAGCACTGTCTACACCAGTTAGGTCAGTTTACCTATGTTGTTTAGCAGTGTGGATTTTTCACAGCTGTGAGCAATGTAGCTGGGTCAACTTGACTCATTTGTGTATACCTAGACTAAAGCTCCCTTGCTATAGCTTAAGCCCATTACTACTTGGCCTACCTATAGTGGACATGAAGAACAATTGATCATCATCCTCTTTATTACAGCTCTTAACATATTTGAGGACTGTTTTATCGGGAACTTTCTTCTTACTCTTTCTTGTAGTATTGTTATGGACTATTTATCGTACCCTTCCCTTCTATACACCACCCCCTCCTTAGTCAGCAGCTTCCAAATAGAAATGCAGATTGGCAGTTGTGATGGGACAAGGCCAGATGGCTACAGTAAAGTAGTGAGGAACAGGTATGTTAACCCCAGGCTAAACAAATCCCTGGTACCATGGTAACCAAATGGCAGTTGCTCCAGGTTAATCAAGGCACCAAGAGCCAAATAAGATCCTTCTAGAAGGCAGGAGAGACATCTAGATTAATTGGGACACCTGAAACCAATCAAGGACTGGCTGGAACTAGTTAAAAGCCTCCCAGTTAGTCAGTGTGGTGTGGGTGTCAGGAGTTATAGGAGGGAGCTGTTGGGGGGAATGAAGTAGTATGAATCCATATCAGGTGCAAGGAAGGAGGCCCTGAGGTAATTGTGAAGAAGATATTGAATGGGGGCTGCTGTGGGGAAGTAGCCCAGGGAATTGTACATGTGCTATTTCCAAAAAAGTCAGCTTCCATAGCTGCTAAATTTAGGGTCCCTGGGTTGGAGCCTGGAGTAGAGGGTGGGCCTGGGCTCCCCCCTCCCCTCCCTGATTAATCACTGATACTGGGAGACAACAGAGACTGTGTGAGGGAGGGTTGTTTCTCCTCACCTCCCTTGCTGGCTTATGATGAAAATGGTTCAGTAGACTTGCCTCTAAAGAGAGAAGGGCTATGTGGAGGGTCACAGTGAACCTCTGAGGCTAGCAAAATCCACCAGGAAACGCAGGACCCACGGAGTCAAGGACAGAACTTTGTCACATAGTACAGATATAGTGAGCAATTTCTAAACCAAACCTTGGTTCATAACAGAAGTGATATTAACCGGTAATTAGGAAATGCATCACCACTAAATACAGAATCATAGAACATTGTACACAGCATCTGATGAAACTTTTTTCTTCTCTAGGCAGACAAAATTAACTGAAATAATAGATCTGATGCACTGTGGTTCTCTGTGCTTTATTGATTTATTTGGAGGAAAGGTACCACTTTTAACTGAGGAACACTGTACAGGAACTACAATTTGCAATCCCTAAGTGCACCTCTGTAGATATATCCAACATTATCCTATGATGTTACTTTAAGGAATCAAACTAAAAGCTTCAGTAAAAGAAATAGTTTTGAGTCACAACTACTTTGATGCCAAGAATGATACAAATGGCTACTGACAAATTGAAATTCTGATATTTCCCCCTGCAGATAAAGAACTGAAATTATCTTTTGTAGTGTCTTAGCTGAGGATGTTTATGTAATACATTGAGTTATATAAAGATATTAAGGGATGAGACAATGTATTAATCATAAAGTAGCTGTTCAACAGTTCTCTATTCTTATTAAATTAAGATTTCACTTGATTAAGGGATTACATATATTCATTCAGGCCATTTTCTTTTTAATTTGAAAATATTGTGGCAACATGTTATTTTTTTAAAACACACAGTTGCAAAGGCTAATGGTAAAGTAAATATGAGGGTTTGTAGAGGCACTCTAATTACTTCCAAACAGTGTGTCATTCAGCATGATAACCCAGTGCCTTAAGTGCTCCTTTAACACTTTCATTTATTGGGTGATGGAGTGTTAACAGCACACAGATTTAATATTGCCATGCAGTCAAACTTTGGAGTACAAATAATGTCAATACAATTTGTAAATGTGGAGTTCAAAGGGATTTAGCAGTATGAGTTGGCTATGAGCAGTGATGCTACTGAGTTAGGAGCCAAGATTCCAAGCTTTCCTCCCCCCAAAGTTATCTTGGTACTGATTTCAGCTATTTTGTATTCTTACATTTTTGTGAACTTGTCACTTGCTGTCAAGGCTGAATCCCCACTCTGTCACTCCGAGTGCAGAAAGTGGGGGCCTGCAAGCATTCTAAAAATTAATACTTGCCTCTCCAGACTTGTATTACACTCCCAAGGTTACAGCTTTTCTCTGACCTTGGCTTGGTACACGTTGCCCCCACCCAAATGCAAAACCCCTTTGAACCCAGGAAGAAGCACTTGGGAATTCCTCCCTGTGGGGTACCCTCAAGCCCTTTCACCCCCCGTCCGAGGAAGAGCTGAGAAAGAAAACAAAGGAAATTAGCTGTGCCTACCAGCTAATCAAACAACATGCACAAACCTCTCAGGATACCAAAAACCCAATCCTGTTCTTAAAAAAGGTAAATTTTATTAAAAACAAAAAGGAAAAAAATACATCTGGAACCTAGGCTTTTTGCTAGATCTTAAAAGAAACAATTACAAAAATTAAGCACCCAAAATAGCTTTCTTGGGGGTTCAGCTTAAAGGTTACAAGCAGACAAAAACATCTGGGGTTAGCACAGAGGAGATCCACATGCCAAAATAAAGAATAAACCTGATCGCATCTAGCTAAACATTCCTAATTTACTTACATATTTGGGGGGGTTCAAATAAGTAATTCTAGGTATGATCTGATGAATTTTCATACCTGATTCAAGCCTTACACAGCATTCCTGGTCCATGTCTCCTTCTCCTAAGAACAACAGACAACAGGAAAGTTTCTTTCTTATTTTAAAAAGATTGAGCCTTCCCATTGGCTCTTTTGGTCAGGTGTTCACTCCTTTTCTTTATTGTTATAACAATAGAATAAAAACCAGCAGGATCTTATTAAGAGGGATAAGGCAAAGATGCCACATTTATTGTAAATATAATGATAAAGCAAAAGATAAAAGTAAACAACATTGTTTGACCACTTATTCCTATCACTACTTATTCCTTATATATATATATAGTCATTCACACAATCATTCATTCAAGTTCTGTATAGGTGTTATAGTTACCAGCCTAGAAGTTGCTCATGCCAAGTTACTGGCCAGGTATCTTGGTCATGAGGATGGAGCCGAGTCTGTGTCAGATGCACCTGATGCTCCTGGAGGTTGGCAGCAGAACCAGAGACCCAAAGTCCTCAGTCTTTAGAGTCCATTCTTATAGGAATTAATTCCTATGTTAGTCTATGGGAGCTGTTTCATCCTGCTGTTGCTGACTCAATCAGCAGATGGCACATTCCTGTCCAAAGTGGCACATTTCTGGTGGCTCCACACTATCCAAAGTTTGTGTTTCTCATCCTTCCAGGTGATGGGGTGGATCCCAGTTTACCCTCCGGAGGGGGAGGGTTGTCTGGTGGTCCTACTTGACACATTCTTCGGCCAATGGATACTCCCTTTCTAGGCTGGCACGTCCCTAACCATTCATAAAAAGAACAGGAGTACTTGTGGCACCTTAGAGACTGTACATCAAGCATTCATCAACATATGTTCCATATCTTAACCATATTTTAATTTACTGTCTCCACCACTTTCGGGGTGTGTGCTAATTCATTTGAGACTCCCGGCCCTTTAATCACAGAGGGTGGGGGTCTGTTCCTAGGAGCTGTTGCTGTTACAATGAAGTGAAAGTCACTTAACAACTTATAGCATTTGTTTACATTGTATCAATTATAGAATAAACTGCCTGAAGCAACGGCTTAAGGCTCACAGCAGGGGTGGTAACATAGTGTTTATCATAGAATCATAGAATCATAGAATATCAGAGTTGGAAGGGACCTCAAGAGGTCATCTAGTCCAACCCCCTGCTCAAAGCAGGACCAATTCCCAGCTAAATCATCCCAGCCAGGGCTTTGTCAAGCTGGGCCTTAAAAACCTCCAAGGAAGGAGACTCCACCACCTCCCTAGGTAACGCATTTCAGTGTTTCACCACCCTCCTAGTGAAATAGTTTTTCCTGATATCCAACCTGGACCTTCCCCACTGCAACTTGAGACCATTGCTCCTTGTTCTGTCGTCTGCCACCACTGAGAACAGCCAAGCTCCATCCTCTTTGGAACCCCCCTTCAGGTAGTTGAAGGCTGCTATCAAATCCCCCCTCATTCTTCTCTTCTGGAGACTAAACAATCCCAGTTCCCTCAGCCTCTCCTCATAAGTCATGTGCTCCAGACCCCTAATCATTTTTGTTGCCCTCCGCTGGACTCTTTCCAATTTTTCCACATCCTTCTTGTAGTGTGGGGCCCAAAACTGGACTCACCTTTACTTCAAGAACAAAGTCAATTAACTTGTTTGTAAGTTTTACGTAGTGATAAAGTATCTTTCACAGGACAGATACAATCAATGGTTTCTACAGACAGTAGCTTACAAGTTTTAACAGAAGACCCAAGAGATTTTTGTATTTGGTGAAACTGTTGGAGTATAAAGTGCGGGGGACAAATTATGGGGTGGGGGGTCACTGTCACTTGGTGGAATCACTGTTAATACCTTCTTTAATATCCCAACATTTTCTGTGGGCTTGTTAACCCTTTACAGGTAAAGCAAGCAGAGAACAGCTACCAAAAGGGATTTTACAGCTAGCCCGCCCCTTTATTTCTCACACTTGCTATCAAATCCTGGTGGAAAAACAATGTACAAAGATTAAGAATGAGCATGAGCCTGCTCCTGCTCCACTGTAATCACTGGTAGCTTTGACTGCAATTGACTTCAATGGGTACAGGACCAAACCCTGTATCTCGCCACTCATAAAAGTGCACCATGGTTTCATAGGCAGGTGTTTAATTTCTTATCAGTAGAAGAAGTGAAGGCTACTATTGAGTGAGGTGTGTCCAGACAGATATCTCTACTGGTTTTCTTCTTTGCCTTCAAGTTTTAACTGAGCGCTCAAAATAGCTCCAGTTTAACAACTTCCTAAGCCTTCATCCCCTCCCTGAGACTTCCTTAGCTTTCTTCAACTTCCCCTCAGCTCTCGTTATTGTTCCCTGGACTTTGTATCTGTATGCTTTCCTCACTCCACTGCCCTTCTCTCAGTCTCCAACTACAGACACTGGCTTCTGTAAACCCAGTTCAGCTAGCCTTAATACTTTGCTCTTATATATTGCTTTTCATCCATAGCCCTCAAAGTACTTTACAAAGGAGGTCAGTGTCATAGGTTGGTGTCACTAACCCCATTTTACAATTTAGGAAACTGAGACACAAAGTGGTGATGTGATTTGCCCACAATCAACCATCAAGCCAATGGATGAGCAGGAAATAGAGCACAGTCCTAGTCTAGTGCTCCATCCATTAGGCCATACTACCTCCCTTATTCCCATTAAGTAATGCTCAAGAAGCCCCAGTTTAATCAGTGGGACTCTTCAAGGGGTAGTGTACTGCTCAAGAGGATTATAAATAACATCTGTCACTGTCAATGAAGCCAGAAGTAAACAAACATACCTGACTTTGACTATTTAATGCCAGGTTCTGATACTTACTCTGATATAATAGCACCTCACTAAACATGTACTTCCATTGGCCTCAGTGGATCTGCTTGTGCAGTAAGGTCTGACTGAATGCAAGTAAAGGCATTGCCCTTTGTGATTGTTGTTGGGTGAATAGGAGTAGTTTTGCAGGCAGTAATAGGTTGTTGGGGTTTTTGTTGCTGTTGTTGCTTTCATTAACTTACATCTCTTTATTCCACCTTTACACCTCCCCAGTTCTGAGGTTTTTATTTAAAAAAAAATCAGGTGCAAGACTTTGACTTTTTCCTCTTTACAAATTGTGAGCAACTAGAGCTAGATGTAATCCAGACAGGCACTGTACAAACTGCTTCATAGAGCTCTGCCAATGTAATTTTATCTTGACCTGCTAAACTTGTACTGATCTAATCCAATGTCCGTCTTGAATGGAATCTGACATCTGTGAGGAGCTTCTGAGATACCTAGAGACCACCAAATAGGATAGGCCACCAGATGTGCTTTCCTCTGTGCCCAGATTCATGATATGATTGTTTATTTGAATTGAGATAGCACGTAGGAGCCCTCCTGGATCAGGACCATGTGCTAGGCACTGAACAAACAACGAGGGGGGAAAAAGACAGGCCATGAGCCAAATAGCTTACAATCAAAGATCTGAACTGATTTTTCTAGATGCCAAAGTCTAGTGGCTCCAACCCATAACCCTAGATAACTTCCATAATCTAGTACTTGCATGGGACAGACAGACAGATGTGTGTTGAATAGTTGGGGAAAATCATAAAAACCTGATGATTTAGTACAGTGCTGCCACAGGAAGAATCTTTGTAAGAGTGAAAGAGTAATATTTCAATGGATGCTCAAGGCTATTTTGTCTTCAGACATTCAAGGCCTGATTCTTATCTCACTTTGCACCATTCTAAGCTGGAGAAATACCACTGAAAACAACTGAGTTATGAGATTATTACAGAGATTTTATTTCATTCACCTTATGATGCAGGGTATTCTGGCAAGAGTTTTTCAGCATTTTATATCTTGGTGCTACTCCTAGCCTGAGGAAAAACATTTTTTATTCATCATTGAACATGTAAACTTTTATTGATACTGTAGAGTTAGAGGGGGAAAATGAGTGGCTGAGGTTTTACATCTATTCCAGTGCTGAATAAAGGATATAAGAAAGGATGGAGGGTGAATGGAAATGAGATTTTTGTTTAGATTTGATCATTTTACTTAAAAATGATATTCTGCATTTTTACTTTTTTAGAGCTTTAGTCCAAAATTTTCAAATGTGGTACCCTAAAATTAGGCACCTAAGTGATCCCACAGAAGCCAGTCACAGCAGATGATGCTCAGGACCTTAGAAATTCAGGACATTTATTTAGATGCTTCAGTACAGATACTGGGACCTAACTTAGACCCTATATTTAAAAAATATTGTCATGCTCTTTTGAAATCAATGTACTCTTTTATGGTGCTTGTTGAAGGTCCATGGTTGCAAAGGATTTTAGCCAACCGGCTGAGGACTTCTCAGCATATGGGTATCCATAGGTGGCACAGTCCATCCCCCATTGACCACTGGTGTTGCTGGGCAGAGCCAGTGCTAGGCATAAGTAAACTAAGCAATTGCTTAGGGTCCCAAGCAGCTCAAAGGGCCCCTCTATTCACGTATTATTTTCATAACAAAATGCCCGTTTTAGTATTCTATTCATTTTAAAACCTGTTTTCAAGGAGATCTAAAACAAGCACTCCAGGCTCAGCTTAGTTTATTAGTATGTGTTGGGGGAGGGGGGCAAAAATATTCCTGCTTACCCCCCAATGGGCTAGCCCTGCCACATGGCAGAACAATACAGTATAACACTACCTGCAGTGACTCAAGAGTGAGAGTACCAACCGCAGGTCAGACTGTTAGGAAGCAGGGCACAAATCCCAAACTGGTTGTGAATTGTATATCTAGGTTTCACCCACCAATCAAATGTAAACTCCTCAGACACTATGACCCATGATTAGGTGGTCATAGACAGTCCCCTGGGGTACTCGGATCTATTTCTCCATCCAAGTTATCATACCTTTGTGATAGATAGTCCCTTACATGAAGAATCACAGCAATATTTGTTACTCCCAGTCACTTACCCAGGTCAATTGCACCTTAGATCTCACACCATAGATAACACTTGTAGCCAATCCTATAATAATGATTTATTTAATAGGAAATGGAAATGAGAATGTTATTTACAGGGTTAAAGCAGACAAACATACACACACAAATGAGTTACAATAGGCTAATGGCTGAGCAGGGAATAGAATCCAGTTCTCCTGGGCCCCAGTCAGTGTTCTAGCCACAAAACTGCTCCCTAAGTAGATAGCATCACTAAAAGAATATTTCCTCCTACAAAGCTGTTCTAGCTGACAGAGGTATTCTTCATTCAAATTCCTCCTACCTTCTCTCTGCACAAATTGATCATATACTAAGGCCCAGATCCACAAAGGTATTTAGGCATCTAACTTCCACTGATTTCAATGGGAGTTAAGCATTTAAATATTTCAGAGGATCTGGCTAACCCACACTGAGCCTGTTGATAGTGTGACTTGTAGATCAGAGTCCTTTGGTGCTTACTAGAAATAAAAATCTAAGTCAACACACTCTCATTAACTTCAGTGGCATTGGGACTGCTTGTGAGAGGGCAAGATTTGGCCTTCTGGTGAACCTGGAGGCAGGAATAGTAAGTACTCAGTTTTACATGAGAATAGTGACCACACCAAAACCCATTATGTGTTTATCAGAAGCAAGAAAATGGCATTTTATGCTAAAATGAGGGCACATCATTGAGACAGATAAATTTAACGGGTGTCTGCTGCTTCCAAGTTTATTTCTCAGTGCTACTGGACTGTCTAATGATAGTGATAAAGGATGGGACTTCTCAAAAGGGGCAGTGAATAGACTTCTAGAATTCCTGAGTCAATTCAATCCTTCATGGCTATACACAGTAATGCTGGCTGAGGCTGAACTCAGAATTCTTATTTTACCAGCCAAATATCCTATAAATATGGAGCCAGAATGTATTGATGAATTTGTTTAGCTCTTGTTTGGAAAAAGATTGTTCACCTTTATAGCTTGTTGTGACAGGATTCACAAAGCTAATCAAAAATAAACTGAGGTCAGCCAAGGGGCAGGCCAAATTGAACAAGCTGTCACTGTTGACTGGGATCTTGTCCCTGCAAGAGCACATCATGGAGCATGTCTGCTGTGCTCCAGTAGGGCTGCAAGTGAGGTTAAGCACTACACATACTACCCTTTAGCAGTGAGGACTAAATCTCAAGCCCCTAGCACGTCCGCTCCTTGACTTTCAGCAGCACAGGGTATGGGTGCCATAGGCATGTCTGGGGAAACAGGGGCTTAATTTGATAATCTCCTTACAAACGAGGTTCCTGCTTACAGCATGGCACATGCTTCCTTCTTAGATCTCTTTGCTGCTTACCAGACAGCTATCCTGAGCCACATTTCTGAGAGTTAGCAGGCTTTTTCAACAGAGCTATCTTATCCCACATTTGCAGCAGAAGAACCAGACTAGATGCAAGAGTCCAGTGGTCCCCAAACCATGGGTGTGCCTCTTAGGGAGGTGCAGAAGAACATTTGGAAGGGTGTGGGGATGTGGCAGGGCCCAGGCCAGCCCCCACAGGAGGTGGAGAGTTTCTCCCACTGACATAGCTACTGCCGCTTGCAGAATTATGGAGTTAAGCCAACTGGAGAGCTCTCTCCCGTCAGCTTAGAGCAGCTACATTGCAATGTTTACACTGCGTACCTTCCTGTGGCACAGCTGTGCCACTACAGCTGTGCTGCTGTAAGGACTCCCATGTAGCTAATCTTTGCCAGCAGAAGACAGCTCTCTTGCTGGCAAAATAAAACCACCCCCATGAGCAGCAATAGTTTTGTCGGCAGGAAAGCCTCTCCTGCCGAGAAAGCGCTGTCCACACCGGTACTTTTCATCAGTAAAATTTTTGTCAATCGGGGGGTGTTTCTTTCACACCCCTGACCAACAAAAGTGCAGTATAGATATAGCCTTACAGTGCCTCAGTGCAGCTGCACCACTGTAAACTCTCTAGTGTAGCCGTAGCCTTGGCCTGATATAGAGTGATTTTGTGAAAAGTTTCAGAGTAGCAGCCGTTTTAGTCTGTATCTGCAAAAAGAACAGGAATGGCACCTTAGAGACTAACGAAATTATTTGAGCATAAGCTTTCGTGGGCTACAGCTTACTTCATCGGATGCATAGAATGGAACACACAGAAGATATTTATACATACAGAGAACATGAAAAGGTGGGAGTAGCCATACCAACTGTAAGAGGACAATCAATTGAGATGAGCTATCATCAGCAGGACAGTACATTAGTTCATTACACATGATTGTATTACAGTTCCCTAGGATTGCCAATCCTCCAGGATTTTCCTGGAGTCTTCAGGAATTAAAGATTAATCTTTAATTAAAGATTGTCATGTGATGAAACCTCCAAGAATACATTCAACCAAAATTGGCATCCCTACCTCCATCCCTTGCAATCTTCATGCTGTTTAACTATACAGTGATTGACTTCCAGTTGGTCCTGCTGCTTTTAAAGCAGCGTAAGCCCTGGCATTCTCCTTGCTCCAATGGACATGCCATACTCAGACACCACCAACCATTCAGACATCAAACAGTCATGACTTGGCTGTGACAGAACCTTTTGGATGGCACTTACTCTTCCCTGTCATTCATTTTACCTAGGACCCAATTCAGGAAGTTATTTGAGCAAGCAAGTATCTCACTTAATGGGATGTGGTCTCATTGACTTTGATGCTATCATTGGAGCTTGCTGAATATGGGCCTTAATCATGAAGATTTTTTTTTTAAATTAGTGAAAGATATGTTATCCTAAAGATGGTGGGTTTTTTAATTTGACCACCAATGATACTACCTTTCTTTGTCACCCTTTTCATTCCAAGGCTCATGAGTGATCTATTTTGACAGTAGTAACTTAAAAATACAGACAAAAATTCAAGCCTCTCTGCAAATTTTGAGATTTTTCTCCTTTCTCCTTCCTGCATTAGACCTTCAGATCCCTATTCGAATTCTATCTTCACCTCCAGCTGCATCTCTAGTCCTTGGATCTTCTCTGCCAGGAGTTTGCAGGCAACATTTTGTGCTTGAGTAGTTTCCATGAGGTACCCACTCAATGCTGATTTCTATCCCATGGCTTCTGAATCTACTTTCTCTCCTCTCGTCAGGTCACCTCTAGTTCTGCCTCAGTAGCCATCATTGTCTTCTCTTCCTAGACCTTATTCTGAAGGGAGGAGGGAGGGAAGCACTGATACCAGTCAGCTCTGTGTTCTTGGGGAACCAGGATGCAGTATCCAGCCTGACTCACGAAAGACACCACCATCACCCCGCCTCTGTTTAAACCAAAACCCATCAGGGAAAAAAACTTGCAGAGAGCAGTGAAGGGCGTTGGGAGACACACCTAGACCCCTCCTGACAAGGGTGACAAGATTAAGACATCTCCACTAGCATACAGAATGGAGAGCAGAGACAACTCCCCTAGCCTCATCTGCATGAAAGATGGGACAGGGAGACATCTCAATTTACATACAGAATGGAGAACAGAGAACCGCACTGACCTCTGGGACCAGAAAAAGCAGGGAAGCACTGCATCATGGGAATCTCTGCTCCAGATGCTAATGAACCTATGTCTGCACACACTCAGCTCATAGGGTGACCAGACGTCCTGATATTATCGGGACAGTCCCGATTTTAGGGAACTTTATTTATTTACATTGGTCGGGATGTCTGGTCACCCTATATGAGGGAGACCATGGCAAGCAGGTGCCGCCAGCACCACTCACCTTCCCTCCCTGGGCCGTGGGGCAGCGTGCAGCTGAGCTCCCGGCACGGCGGAGCCAGCCCACGGGGCCCGCCGCCTGGCCGGCAGGAGCCTGCAGAGCACAGCCCTGCCCCGGCACACAGAGAGGCAGCGAGGAGGTCTCTCTCTGCTGTGTGCTGCAGCGGGGCGGGGCCTGTAGACTCCGGCAGCAGGCAGTGGTCGCCGGGCAGAGAGCCCCCCTTCCCCTCGACCCGACCCTAGGAAAGGGCCAGAGGGACTGGGAGGGACCTGCCTGCTGGCTGCTTCCTGGGAGCCGCTCCAGGTAAGCACTGCTGGGCTCACCTGGCCCCCTGGCAGGTCCCTCTGGGCGGGCTCCCCTCAGACCCACTGCCCTCAACCCCCACCCCGACCCTGTTCCCTCTGCATCCCCCGCAGTGTCCCCCCTGTGCCCCCACCCTCAATCCACTGCCCTCAGCCCCTCCGACCCTGTTCCCTCTGCCTCCCCCACAGTCCCTCCCCTCCCCCATCATCTCACCCGACTTACTGCTCTCAGCCCCCACCCTGACCTTGTTCCCTCAGCCTCTCCCGCAGTGTCCCCTTTGTGCCCCCCACCCTCAATCCACTGCCCTCAGTCCCTGCCCCTGTTCCAACAGCCTCCCCCACAGTCCCTCCCCTCCCCCCATCATCTCACTCTGCATGGATGTGGAAATCTGTCCCGGACTCCAGGCTGTTGTTAGCTCCTGGGGCAAAAGATCAGGAGAAGTTTCCAAAGGGAAGTTTGCAGCCTTTGCTCAGACCCAAACATTTTCACTTAAATAAATTAATAAATAAATACCCAAACCCATCCTGACACCCATCTGCTCTGTCCAGATTTGCTGTTATCCCTGGTGAGGCCAAAGTGGTTTGAAAAATTAAAAATCCTTGACACCATTGTGTTGCTTCCCCCTGTGTGGCTCGTTAATCTGATGGACCTGCCGATAATGAATAAAGATGAATGCCCTGGGAGCAATGTGTCAGGCAGACAGTTTGTGAAGTAGGAATGTGAATGCTGAAGCCCTCACAAAATGCAGAGGCTTTTCTTAACCTGAGAACTGAAAAAGAGCCAGATACCCTGCATGGGTTTGAAAGTGACAAGAGCCTAGCGACTGACCAGAGCAGCATCAGGTTTGAAGTGACGAGGAGGGTCTGTGTCATGAAGTCTGCATTTCCACTGAGGACTCTTCCATCACCAGGGTAGCGCTGGTGCAGGTCTGCCGCCCGGCACAGCAATGCTGAGAGGTGCCAGTGTAGACCCAACCCACTGCCCTCAGCTCCCACCCTGACCCTGCTCCCTCAGCCTCCCCCGCAGTCCCCCCTGTACCTCCCACCCCGAACCCACTGCCCTCAGTCCCTGCCCCACCCCAAATCTCTTCTTCAGCCTCTCCCGCCATCCCACCCCATCGCTCCCCCTGCTGTCCCACCCCCTCAACTTCCCCCCATTCCAGTCCTGCTCCCCTCTGTCTCATCCCCTCCAGACCCTGTCCCTCTCCCAAATCCCCCGACCCTCCACAGCCCAGCCCCATTGTCTCCCCCGCCCTGCCCCACTCTACACAGCTCTCTACCCTGTCCCATTCATGCTCCCCTCAGCCCCTACCCTGCTCCCCCCATCCCAGTCCTGTCCCATCCCCCTCAGCCCCCCTGATTCCCCCAGTCCCAGTCCTGCCCCCCCTCAGTTCCTCCACCCTGCTTCCCCTGGTCCATCCCCACACACCCACCGACTTCCTCGACCTCCCTCCCCCCAATCCCACTGCCTGGACTCACCCCCATCCCACTCAGGACATGCAGGAAAAAGAAGCAATGGGCTTAAATTGTAGCAAGGGAGATTTAGGTTAGACATTAGGAAAAACTTCCTAATTGTAAAGGTAGTTAAGCACTGGACAAATTACCTAGAGAGGTTATAGAATAGCAGTCATTGGAGTTTTTTAAGAGGTTAGACAAACACCTATCAAGGATGGTCTAGTGTTGTTATTACTCACTCCTGCCCCAGTGCAGGGGTTGTACTAGATGACCTGTTGATGTCCCTTCCAGTCCTACATTTCTGTGATTCACACTGAATAGCCTTGTGCCACTGTTTAGTAGTAGTGTCACACAGTTCTCTGACATGCAGGTTTATAAAATTGTAGTTAATATACAGTTTAGAGCATAGCAGTTTTAAAGCTCTGCATGTTCAGACCAACTGAGCTGAAAATTGTGATCTATAGTATTCAAAACTATTAAGATGTGGGCTGAAATAAATAAAATCAGCATGAATTGCTCAACAATATCAATGGAATCAGCATTGCGCTGCTATAGATTGTAAAACATTACAGTGAAATCTTGCAAGTATTACATAGCACGCCTCCTTGCCCAAGTGGTAACTAAGCATAACCATCTTCCTGTTTCAACATTCTTAACTTGTATCCCATAGCTCCTAAAAGTTGTTTTTTTTTTTCAAACACTGAATACTGCTAAGTTATGAGTTTTAACAGGTTTTTTTTTCTTTTAAACCACAGCACTGAATGTTATTCTAAAATTGTTTTCCAAATATTCTTAAACTCCCAGTTTATCCCCCGCTGATGTTCATTGTGAAAAGTATTGGAGGTCTAATAATAATATTTGGTACTTTTGTAATTCACTGTCCAACATGTGTTTTGTGCCCTCCTCTGGTGGATTTTTAGAGGATAACTGTATAGCTACCAGCTAAGGGAGTTATATCTTGAACTCAAGTAGTAGAAGCTCATGCTTCTAAGTCTGGATGGCTCGGGTTCAATCTTTGGTGACTAGCTATGATGGAGATTGCTACACTTATAATCCCTTTAATCAGAGGTTCTGAATATGCTTTGTTGTAGGCAGAGCTAGCCTATAGTTAAGCAACCGAAAATTTAGAATGGGAAGTGTTGAAATGTTGGGAAGCCTTATAATTTTGCCAGTCTCGAACGAACATCCCATCTGAGGGATGGGGGTGGGGAGAGAGGAGAGTGAGACAGGACCAGGAAACTGGGACAAGGAATCCAGAGCGGTAGTGGGGGGCAGTTGAAATCAGATGAGGATCTGGGGCGGGTTAGACAGTAATAGGATAGACATAGACTGGAGGGCACGGGGAAGAAGGGTCTTTGACTACTAGAGACCACTCCATTCAGGAGCCTGGAATAGACCCAGGATTCCTGAGTTTCACAGTTCTTCTTCTGTCAGCAGATATCTGTGAAACCCAGTGGCAAAAAAAGTGTCTCATCCCCCTATAGAGCTGATCTATCACATATAGGATGACAACCTACTGCCTCTGCCATCACTTACTCCATTAGCTCAAGTGGCAGAAGTCTGTGCAGTGGATCTAAAGGTTCATCGACAGGGTTGGAGCTATGGGAGTTTCACGATGATTCCACGTGCCAGAATTTCTGGGGCAGTTCAGTTTTGATTTTTACAAAAAAACCTGGGGAAATGCATACAGAAATAGGGTGACCAGATGCCTAAATATCGGAATCTCAAGCAGGAGTAGAGAGGTTATTTTATCTCTGTATTTGGCACTGGTGCAACCACTGCTGGAATACTGGAATAAGAAGGATATTGATAAATTGGAGAGTGTTCAGAGAAGAGTCACAAGACTGATTAAAGGATTATAAAACATGCCTTATAGTGATCGACTCAAGGACGTCAATCTATTTAGCTTAACAAAAAGAAGGTTAAGAAGTGACTTGGTTATAGACTGTAAGTATCTACATGGGGAACAAATAGTTAATAATGGGCACTTCAGTCTAGCAGAGAAAGGTAGAGCATGAGCCAACGGTTGGAAGTTGCAGCTAGACAAATTCAGACTGGATATAAGGCATACCTTTTCAATGGTGAGAGTAATTAACAATTAACAATATACTAAGGGTTATGGTGTTTTTCTAAAAGCTATTCTCTAGGAATTATTTTGGGAAAGTTCTATGTCAGTGCTATACAGGCGGTGAAACTAGGTGATCACCGGATCCCTTCTGGCTTTATAATCTCAGAACTAGGTACATCAGTTCACATGCAAAATTCTCATTGAATTCAATAGGTGTCCTTGCCCTGTGGCTTGTGGTGCAGGCTGCAGCAGGGGGCCGTACAACCCCTCTCGCAGCTTCCTAGGGCCCCCTCTCATGGCTCTGTGCACCTGTGTCTGTCATTGTTGTCCTCTCCCCTCCCCCCGCCCTGCTCGCCCAATGTGTCCTGATATTTCACTCTTGCGATCTGGTCACCCTACCAGCTCAGCAATTATCAGACCAATTCTAGTAATGAATCCTTAATTGATATCCAAATACTGGAACAGCCTAGTTGCATTGTGAGCTCTCTGAAAGAAAACACCACCCATAGCCAAGGGTGATCAGCTCCTATTGTCTAGCCTAAAGAAAACCCTTGAGTCATCAGCTTACCTATAAACAAATCTAGTGTTCTCCCTTCAACCATTGTATTTTCTCTACAAAAATCCCTACTCACCCTCTAGTCAGGGTTCTGATGCTTAGATCCAAACTATGCATCAGTTCCACTGGAACTCCATCTTCTCCTGACTGATCGTGCTGAGGGCTCTGCCTGTCTCTAGCAGTCAGGACCCTCCGCTACCACCATCACCTGGGAACCCCGACCAGTTCAAACCTCATGTAGTGGGTGAGACTCCCACCCCTCTTTCTCTCTCTCTGTTTTCCTTTCTACCTTAGGTATTAACCTTTAATAATGTAGGTTATGTTGGTTTAGCCCTCCTTGTGTAGTTATCACTATTTTTCAATAAATAACTTTTATGGTTAAACTGGTTGCTTCTCTCTCTCTTGCTGAACTTTACTCTTTTGTGTTTTTAGCTTCCCCCATTCACTCTACAGCAACGCTTCTTTTACCTAAGCTAAAGATCCCTGCAGTGCCCAAAATACTGTGGGGTTTGTTCATCAAGTAGGTTACTGCCAGTACAATTGTGATGTGAGAGTGAGGATAGGGACGTGCTGAATCTGGGACGCATAAGGGTAACAGCTTGAAAGTGCTGCTTGACCCAGTCCATGGAGCCCAGGGGCATATAAGGAGAGGCAGCTTGAAAGAGTTGCTTCATCCAGCCCAGGGAGTCCAGAGACATATAAAGGGTCAGCTTGACACTGCTGATTGACCCGGTCCACTCAGATTTGCTCTGTTAATGTATGTGTAGGTGTTGGTGTGTTCATCCGGTTCTGGGGCTAGAGAAACTCAGCCCTAGGGACCCTAGGTCCTGCAGGATAGCTCCATTGGGAGGGGACTTGCAGAATGGAGAAGTAGAGCTCCATATGAAAACACAAGTGACACAAGCAGTACATTGATAGAATTACAGTATCCCCTCCCCCAGAAGAGTAACCCGAATAAATGAACATACCCCAAAGTAATGGGCAAATCTGGTAACAGCACACCCTCCCCCCCCCCCCTACAAAAAAATAAATATTTTAGATTTTTTTCTACATTTTCACATATATTGTATTGTGTTGTAATTGAAATCAATATATTTGAAAATGTAGAAAACATCCAAAAACAGCCAAAACAGCTTCTAGCTGTTTGCTGCTCCCATGCTCACTAGTGACTAGCTTTTAAACCTAGCCAAACTAGGTCAGCACTGCCCCCTCATCAAAGGATATCCACAAATACTGAATCAAGCCACATACCTGGGACAAATCACTGACTTCAGAACACAAAATCACCACTTTCCTCTCACACCAAACTCCCACAGAAACTTTACTGTTAGCTTCCTTGTTAGCATGAAAAATCATTCCCCAATATGTTTAAAACTGAACTTAATGGTCCAGATCCTCCAGTCCAACAGAACTGTACTTTGTATAGAATTAGAGATAAGCTTTAAATCACCATTGTAATGCCTTGATACTAGGCTGACTGAGAACCATTCAACACCCAGCACAACTCAGAGCAGTCTTAGGGCTGCTCTAGGTTTGCCTGGCTACTTTGACATATGTTGGACTGGTGGAGGTTGCACCAGCTTCAGCTAACTAGCAGCTAGCAGCTGCATTGCATTGCATTGTTAGAAATTAAGTATCATTTAACAATATTCAGTAAATTAAATGCTCAAGAGCTGACTCATCTGCATTTCTTTTGTGAACAAACATATGAATTAGTAAGACATGCACAATACAAAATGGCAAGAGAAAGGTGCCTGAAGAGGAATTCATTGTAACAGTAGCCATTGGATTCAATGGCTATTGGCACCTCCATTAGGCCGGGGGGTACAGACCTCTTGGAACCCTATCTGTGTTAGATTCGGGTTATGGAAATAAAGACCAGAAGGATGGAGGAGTCAACCACATAGCATCATAGGGGGGGTTAGGGCCTATGTGGAGGTAGTGTGTCTGTGTAGATGGCCCCATGTCCTCCAAGGATTTTTCAGGGATTTTGAGTTGAATTCCAAAGTTCCTTGCCCCCAAAATGACTGCAATTCCTGACTGGGTCAGAAGGTGGAGTGTGACCATACATTAAATTAAAGAGATTCTCTATTTGAGATGAATACCAGAACTGGCCAAACATTTTCCAAGGATTTCATTTAAGCTTTTTACCAATATCAGACCAGCTGGCTGGTCTGCCTTGCTTCCTGCCACCCCACCTGGCTCCCTGGAATCCCCAGCATCCCACTCAGAGGGGATCCCAGGCTCCCTGAGCTATCCACTTCCCCAGCAGCCCACAGGGCAGGCTGTCAAGGAAGTGGGGCTCCCTGGGTTTCCAGGGTCTCTAAGCTGCCTGACTCCATAGCTCACTGGCTGCCTGTGAGGCTGCCTGGCTCCACAGCTTCCTGGTGGTCATCCCCCCAGACAAATGGCTCAGTTTCCCACCTGGCAGATTGCTATAGAACCAGATATTTTTGGGGAGCCATGCAGGCTGCTGGAGAGTGGTGGATTCTGACCATGTTTCATTTTGGAAACATGAACACCAGAAGTTTTTCCACTGCCTGGGCATTGGGAGCACTCTGTTTCTGAAACACAATATTTTGGAAATTCACTCCTATTAACAATGTAAATTCTTTGACCTTTCATCTGGATTTGGAATGAGAATTATTTTCAAAACTCTAAACTTTTTTTACAGGTGAAAATTCCCTCTCCAGGCCAGCTCTAATGAACATATTACAAATGTAATGGCTGCACTGCAATAAGAAAATACCAAAGCTACACTGTTTACTGACTTTTCACAGCAATAGGCTCTAAGCCTGGACTGCAGAACCCTTCCATTTAAAAAAAATGAATTATCTGAGGTCCATAGGAATAGCCCAACCTCGGACAGAGCCCTTACAGAGCAGTGTTTCAACGGAAGGAGCAATATGAAAACTATTTCCTACCATTATTTTGTATAAGGAAAAAATAACCATCTTGGTTTTGCTGCATTTCAACATGCCTGATGGTGTAGAACAGGAAAAATACTTTTCAAATGCTCTAAAACTTTGATAAACTTTAAATGAACTCTGTTCCTGAACAAAATAAGATCAATAACAAGAACCAGCTACAGTTGAAAAGGGATCAATAGCCTAGTGCCTGGTAAATCAGAAGAAACCTTCAAGCATGTGTCAGGTGAACACTTCCTAGGGAGAAAAGATTTATAGGCTATATTAATTTGGGGGAATGTGAAATGGAGACTTGAGATACTGCTTATGAACTTTAGCTTGCACACAGACTACCATCCCTCACAAGCCTTAGTTATAACCAGAGCTGTTTTGCGCTGTCACATGAAAATAACTAGCAGCTGGATGGCAAGAGGATCTGTAAGGATGCAATAAAACAGAAGTGACTGACACATGAGAGAAGGACACTTTC
Organism: Malaclemys terrapin pileata; assembly: GCF_027887155.1. Classification (NCBI taxonomy): domain Eukaryota; kingdom Metazoa; phylum Chordata; order Testudines; family Emydidae; genus Malaclemys; species Malaclemys terrapin. Next base: position 72,112,385 of record NC_071512.1, read on the forward strand.
TGATGAGATCAGTAGCACTTCAGGATTTAATAATATTGTCATGGAAAGCTGTATTCAGTTTTGTTGAACTGGCTGAATGTGTATTGTTTTGAAAATAGCCCATATAATGTGATGGCTTTATGAATATAATGAGAACACTATGTAACAGTACAGAAAGGTTTGTGATTGCTGCAATCTGTGTAGCCATCTGAACAGCAAAAGGTCAACATAATTAACAGCTTAGAGACAGGTGATGAAAAAGTAGAGGCTGGAGTGTATATAAGAAAAGCTATTAAACAGGCAAGTGAATGGTCTGCTGTCAGAGATAGTACTGCTAAGATCTACCTCAGAAGAGAATATTTCTGTAATAGAGTTGTAACAGAAAAATTGTATGATGACCCCTGATTTCATCCCAGAGGTCACAACAAGACCTAAAAGCACTGAGGGTGCAATTTTTTTTTAAGATGTGGTTGCAAGGCATTAGTAAACATTAAGTTTTACAGTCCAGTTAAAGTGAAATAAACTTTATGTGATCAGCTACTAAAGCCAGGTCAGGGAATTAATCCACTAAAGTAATTCATTCTGATCCAAGATATTTTCCTGAGATGGCTATCTTAAAAATATGTATTATGACTTAATTGTATTAATAGTAAAAAGACGTATCTAAATTAGGGCTGTCAAGCGGTTAAAAAAATTTATCGTGATTAATCGCACTGTTAAACAATAACAGAAAACCATTTATTTAAATATTTTTGGATGTTTTCTACATTTTCACATATATTGATTTCAATTACAACACAACACAATATATGTGAAAATGTAGAAAAACATCCAAAATATTTAATAAATTTCAATTGGTATTCTATTGTTTAACAGGGAGATTAAAACTGTGATTAATCACAATTAATTTTTTTTAGTTAATTGCATGTGTTAACTGCGATTAATCGACAGCCCTAGTCTAAATTCTATATAGTTAGGTAAACACTGAAAGGGGGTCACAGGAAATGTTGAAAAACTCAAAATGGAAAAGGCCTAGTTATGAATGAGACATAAGTAGGGTTCAAGGAAAGTGATATGGGTTTACATTCATATATGTAAACTGCAAGCTGCTTTCATGCTCTAGTGTAGAGGTTCCCAAACAGTGGTCTGTGGGCCACTTGGTGGTGGTCTGTGGCAACCTGGCTGGTCACATGGTGCTGGCTTCTCCTTACTTCACCTTGCTAAACTGCATTAAAGACAGCTTTAAATGCATTGAAGGCTGTTTTCCATGTGAGCAGTTGCTGAAGGGATGTAATAGGATCAATCTGTGTTAAAATGAGGTCCACAGTGTATAAGAATTGGGAATACCTAGCCTTGTGTTCAGCATTGCAAGGTACGGTTGCCAACTTTCTAATTGCAGAAAACTGAACAGCCTGGCCCCACCCCTGCTCGCTCCATCCCCCCTCCCTCCATTGCTCGCTCTCCTCCACCCTCACTCACTTTCACCAGGTTGGGGCAGGGGGTTGAGGTGTGGGAAGGCTCTGGATGGAGGTGTGGGCTCCAGGGTGGGGATGGGGATGAGGGGTTCAGGGTGCGGGAGAGGGCTCCAGGCTGGGGAAAGGGGTTGGGATGTGGGAGGGTGAGGACTCCGGGTGGGGGTGTGGACTCTGGGCTGGGGATGGAGGTGGGGCTGGGGATGAAGGGTTTGCGGTGCAGGAGGGGGTTGTGGTGTTGCGGAGGGGTGGGCTCCAGGAGGGAGATTGGGTGCAGGAGGGGACTCCGGGCTGGAGCTGAGGGGTTGGGTGAGGGTTCCTGGCAGCGCTTTCCGTGGCTCCCAGGAAGCAGCCGCCAAGTCCCTGCAGCCCCTAGACAGCCCATAAGTGCTGCCCCCACAGCTCCCATTGGTCACAGTTCCCAGCCAATGGGAGCTGCAGAGCCAGCCCTCAGGGTGAGGGCAGTGCGTGGAGTCGCCCTAGCTGCCCACATGTCTAGGAACTGCAGGGCCCTGGCAGCTGCTTGCAGGAGCCGCACAGAGATAGGGCAGGCAAGGATCCTGCCTTAGCCCCAGGCCCCCACTATGCCACCAACCGGACCTGTCAGGGTCCCTTTTCAACTGGGCATTCCGGTCAAAAACCGGACGCGTGGCAACCCTCTTGCCAGGTGTTATTCAGTTTGATTTCCAATGCTAGCCTCTCACTTTGCTGGCGTGTGCATAGTCTCTGGGTTGAAGAACACTACTGATACAGGGCATTTCTATCAACCCAAGTAAGGAGTGACAGTGAAGAGTGCTAAACTGAACTCTAGCCACTCCTCTTCTGGAAGGTTGGTGGCTATCACACAAATATTTGAGTGGCAGTAGAATGGGAATAATTGTGAGGCTTCAGATAAGCATGTCAGACTAAGTCCTGGCCAGGATACAAAATGACAAGCTGCTGAATGAATATATGACTTAATATGTTAGCTTGCAGTAAGATTGCTTAAAGTCAAAAGATCATAATATAAAAAAGATCAAATAGCCAAATTACACCTGTTTAATGGCAAAGGAAAAGTCTCTTGCTTCCTAGGGAGGGAAAAAAGGATCATTGAGCCAGACTCTCAGCTGGTGAAAATCAGCATAGTTTCACTGAGGTCAAAAGGAGCTATGCAGACTTGCACTAGCTGAGGATCTGCCCCAGTAACTTCAACTTGAATCCCTAAGGATGAGTCCTGAAAATGTATTAAGGAATTTAAACCAGTAATGTTCTATGGACATGTAATGGGTTTCTATGGCAATTCATCTAAAAATCTATAGAATTTGATAGTGAAGAGATCCTTTAGAAAATCTTTTGATCCAGCCTCTAGCAGAAGTACAGAAGCTATGCATAAAAAGAATAAAAGGTTGCAAAGTGAGGGTCACTTCAAACACTAAGTACCAGCATTACAAAGAGGTGAATAGAGAATCAATAATTTCTATATGGAAAGATCTATGTGGATATTAAACATAAATATATATTAGTGCCACCTACCCAGAGAAACAGAGCTCAATATAGAGGTGCAATTAAATACGATAGGGTTGCTCTTTCTCACAAAATGTGCACTTGAATGCAACAGATGTGTGTACTTACTCTATGTGGTGACTGATTTAATGCTTTGTCTGAGTGTGGATCAGTATCCTATCCCTACCTGGCCCTCAACTTTAATCAAAGTGTCAGAAAACTGCTATAAGCGTGTTCCAATAATAGCAGTTAGTAATACCATCATCTGATTCAGCTTCACCGCATATTAATACATAAAGGCTTGAGGGCACAATCAAACACTTCACTTTCATTTATAATGGAAAAAGTCCCATTGACTTCAATGCCAGTGTATATCAAAAGTACTGTTTTCAAACTAGCTTTTCTGCAAAGCATTGTGAATAGCATCTGAGTGACTGGATGTGTGGGCTGTTTATTAGAGGACATAGATAATGTGTTCAGGAGCAAGCACAATTTCTAATACAACTTAGGAAAGCTGGAGAGATCAATAAAGACTGCTTGGCTGCAAATCATGGAATTTATTCATGGAGGTGGGACACATTTTCCAAGGTTTGTTGTTTTTCTTACTGTATTAACAGAACCTGGATAACATAGTAAATGGACCCAGGCCCACCAGAGATATAGTTCTGAGAGCTTTCTTACTTGCATTTCTAGATTGACACCTAGTTTATTTACAGCTCCTAGTTCTACAATCCTCTCTCAGCTGGTAATCCTTACATGAGTTGTTTCACTGACTTTGTCAACTTTGCACAGTAGCCCCATACTTGTGCTCCTTTGAAAGCGAGCCATAGCCAAGGATTGGGCCCTAGAGCCTAGCTCAGAGCCCAATAAACTAAATGTAACTCTCCTTCTCTCTGACTCTTGGTACAAAGCTGCAAATAAATGAGAACTTGAACTTTAGTGAAAACCTCCATAATTGGGGTGTGTCATACTTCAGGAATCACCTATAGAATTTTTCCATAAAATGTGACTTATATCTCAGCGCAGATCTAACCTGCCATTTCCATGGCTTTTTGGCTGACTTTAGAGATAGAGAAGATAAAATTGAGCTCATAACAGCAACTCAGTTGCGACCTTAACAATGGAATTTCTGCCATCATTCCATAATTGAGTAGCATTACTCTGAGTTAATACAGTAAAATGACTGGCTATTAAAAACATTAATCTTGGGTTGACATCTCTGCAATTGATTAAAATAATATATCAATTTGAAAGCTAACCCTAAAATCATAACTGTCTCATTTGCGGGGGGTCTTCTGATTAATATGCAGTCATTTTCTCAAGTATCAGGGGGTAGCCGTGTTAGTCTGTATCTACAAAAACAACAAAGTCACAAAGCTCAGCCACCAAGCTTGCTGTGGCCTCATCAGGGATACTGTTCCTGACAGCTTGTAGTCCATCCTCATGTGGAATATTGGTATAAAGTGCTTCTACATCCATGGTGGCCAGGATGGTGTTTTCAGGAAGAACATCAATGCATTGTAGTTTCCTCAGGAAGTCGGTGGTGTCTCGAAGATAGCTGGGAGTGCTGGTAGCATAGGGTCTGAGGAGAAAGTCCAAATAGCCAGATAATCCTGCCGTCAGAGTGCCAATGCCTGAGATGATGGGGCGTCCAGGGTTTCCGGGTTTATGGATCTTGGGTAACAGATAGAATACCCCTGGTCAGGGTTCTGGGGGTGTGTCCATGTAGATTTGTTCCCGTACTGTAGCTGGGAGTTTCTTGAGCAGATGGTGTAGTTTCTTTTGGTATTCCTCAGTGGGATCAGAGGATAGTGGCCTGTATAATGTGGTCTTGGAGAGTTGTCTGGCAGCCTCCTGTTCATAATCTGACCTGTTCATTATGACTACAGCACCTCCTTTGTCAGCCCCTTTGATGATAATGTCAGAGTTGTTTCTGAGACTGTGGATGGCATTGCGTTCTGTACGGCTGAGGTTATGGGACAAGTGATGTTGTTTGTCCACAATTTCAGCCTGTGCACGTCTGCGGAAACACTCTATGTAGAGGTCCAGTCTGTCATTTCGACCGTCAGGAGGAGTCCACGCAGAGTTCTTCTTCTTGTAGTGTTGGTAGGATGGTTCCTGTGGGTCAGTGCACTGTTCAGTGGTGCGTTGAAAATATTCCTTGAGTCAGAGACGACGAAAGTAGGCTTCCAGATCACCGCAGAACTGTATCATATTCGTGGGGATGGTGGGACAGAAAGAGAGTCCCCGAGATAGGACAGACTCTTCTGCTGGGCTAAGTGTGTGGTTGGAAAGATTGACAATGTTGTTAGATGAGTTGAGGGTACCATTGTTATAGCCCCCAGTGGCAGGTATTAGTTTAGATAGCTTATAGTCCTTTTTCCTCTGTAGAGAAGTGAAGTGTGCATTGTAAATGGCTTGTCTCAGTTTTGTAAAGTCCAGCCACGTGGAAGTTCTCAGAACTCTTTTGTAAAGTCCAGCCATGTGGGAGCTCTCAGAACTGGAGACTCTCATACAATACCAGCCTTCTACACAAACTTCCTCTCCTGGAATTGACACCTCCTCATCTATTATTGGGAGTGGACTACATCCACCCTGATTGAATTGGCCCTGTCAACACTGGTTCTCCACTTGTGAAGTAACTCCCTGCTCTCCATGTGTCAGTATATAATGCCTGCATCTGTAACTTTCACTCTATGCATCCGAAGAAGTGAGGTTTTTACTCACGAAAGCTTATGCCCAAATAAATCTGTTAGTCTTTAAGGTGCCACCAGACTCCTTGTAGTCATTTTCTCATTAAATCATAAGCACTAGATATATGGTACTAGAACAAATAATTGCTGTGTTTAAACTATAATTGATCATTCCTTTGCTGATGCATTTTGCTTGTACTACCTAGAGAATTTGGTGACATTCTTTTAAGTGACCTGCACCTTAAATTAACTTTAACCTAGAAACTGATCCAGCAGCTGTAGAATACACCTACCCTCTTATTCCTTGGGCAAGGGAACGGCAATGCCAGTTGTCTTGCAACTCATAGATTGCAGTAATTCAATTATGTATTTCATATGTAAAGTCCTTTAATCTTTGACTCAATATTTGAACCATCTTTTGTATGTCTCACCCAGGAAACTAGTCACCAAGAATACCTACCATGGAATTAGTTAAAATTTAGCCACGTTTCATCATAGGTTTAGTATGTTTTTAGTCTTCATTTCCCAAGTAATGCTTCTGTGAAGGAGCAACCAACTCTGTCAGGCACATCCCTGGATGGCAGATAGGGGTACATCCACAGATGCAAGTCAGCTGCAGACATCCAAGAACCAGTCATGGACTAACTGGTGGTATCTCAGACGTGTGGTGGGGTGGCTATCTCTATAAAATGTCACAGGGCCTATGATGAGAACACCAAGGTGAATACAGATCACCTTAAAATAAGTCTTGCTGGGGCAGGTAGGGTTCAGTAGCGTTGATAGGCAGCTCATATAAGAGGAGGAAAACCCCAATTTCAAACCAAAAGGCGTCAGGCCTGGACAGTTGCCATCCCATAGATATGCTCATGTGAACTGTTGATGGTATAGCAGAGAATTTACAGTAAATGTTGGTGTGACAGGGTGCCTGGATGGGCCACGCTGAGAATGCCAACTCAGGGAAGACTGCAAGAATTAGGGCAAACAATCCCCAAAGACAAGGGATTTATTCTATAATTAGATTCACCAAGCCAGTAACAAAACAACTTCTGTAGTACCATAGTGGTTAACCAGAAGTCCCATACAGACCCCTTTAGGCAATCAAGCCTTTGGTTGCCATCTAGACAGTCAAGTCTAATATAATGAGGGGTGATTGAAAACCTTATTCACCATGCTTATAATTCTACCAATCCCAAAAGACTTGACACATTGCCCTCCAGGTCAGCGAATATTTTAAATCTTACCCAAATACATGCTTATCCTTATTAACTAAATCTAAGATTTATTAATAAAAGAAAAAAGAGATCAATATACATACAAATGTGTCAGACATTCTATACCAGGGGTCGGCAACCTTTGGCACGCAGCTGGCCAGGGTAAGCACCCTGGCGGGCCGGGCCAGTTTGTTTACCTGCCGTGTCCGCAGGTTCAGCCGATCACGGCTCCCATTGGCCGTGGTTCACCATCCCAGGCCAATAGGGGCGGTGGGAAGCAGCAGCCAGCACATCCCTCGGCCCGCGCCACTTCCCGCAGCCCCCATTGGCCTGGAGCAGCAAACCACGGCCAGTGGGAGCTGCGATCGGCCGAACTTGCAGACACGGCAAGTAAACAAACTGGCCCAGCCCACCAGAGTGCTTACCCTGGTGAGCCGTATGCCAAAGGTTGCCGACCCCGTTCTATACCTTGGGGGAGTGCCCTATAACCCCCATATTCCTCATTTATATATAATACCTTACATGGCATGCTTTATACGTATCAGGGGAAAGGTTATGTGATCTGGTGAAAGTCACTGTTCTATCTAAATATGGATATCATTAATGCATATGAAATTATGAGAATGTGTTGTATGGTTGTCACTAAAATATGGTGTGAGTTTGGGAGGTGCCTAGATACTGTCTCTCCAAAGACAATGACAAGGGAGGTAACCAACACCCAGGCAGATGCTAAACAGACATCACCTGCAATTGTCCAGCAGAGGAGTTACAAATCACTCACAGGAGACTCACTCACAGGAGACACCTTATGACTCAGCAATGCCCACCAGACATGCCTGGACTTGTGTTCTCCAAGCACATGGACTGAGGGTATAAAACAGAACACAGGGGCCTACTGCTTAGCCTTTCTCCTGCCCCCACCTATGCTGCAAGCAATGAAGACACTCAGAAGACTGAAGACTCCAACAGAGGAGACTGTCTCTTAAACCTGGGCCAAACCTGTATATTAAGGACTGTGATATCCAGTGGAGTGAGAGAAACTGCTTAGTCTAGATGTTGCCCAGTCTAATAAGGGTGAGAGTTTAGACTGCATGCTTATATTTTATTTTATTTTGATAACTAACTTTGACTTTTTGCATATCACTTAATATCCCTTAAACTCTATCTTTTGTAGTCAATAAACTTCTTTTACCATTTATCTTTACCACTGAGTGTGCCTGAAGTGTGTGGCAAATCTTCTCAGGTTTGCAAAGGCTGGTGTATATCTACTTTTCATTGATGAAGTGGTGAACCAATTAATACATTTCCACTGCTCATCTTGAGTAGTGCAAGACGATATATTCCTGAGGTACAAGGCTGTGAGCTGGGGGGATTTGGCTGGTACATTTCTCTGTGTGATTCATGAGTGGCTCTGGGAGCATTCATGCAACCTAGCTGGGTGTGGGGCTCCACATGCTGTCGTGCTGAGTGATAACAGGGCCCGGAGGGGCTTGCTGCTTGTCACTGGCAAGGCATTGAGAGAGACAGCCCGCACTGGAGAGAGCTAAGGGGGCCCAGCAGTCCCATGGTCCCAGGCTGCACCCCGGGGATCCCATCACAATGTGTATAAAGTCCTGAGGTCAGTTTCATTGCAGAGATAGTGAGGCTGCTGATTTGTAAAAGTCTTTCTGGAATTTAAAAGGTTATAGTCCACTAGGCAGTCCAGGTGCAGAATTTGTTCAAATTCTTCCATGAGAATTCCAAAGTAAACCTGGAGACCTCAGTCTTGTGGCTTAGGCCTTCCCTGACAAAGTTTAAGCAGATCTGAGATAAAAGGATCAGGCTTGAAGTGTCCTTTATAGCTGAAGCAAGTGGGGTGCTGACAGGTAATTCCACCACAAGGGCTTTGATTTGGGTTGCCAACTTTCTAATTGCACAAAATCAATCACCCTTGCCCCGCTCCTTCTCTGAGGCCCTACCCCCACTAACTCCAGCCCTCCTCCCTCAGTCACTCGCTCTCCCCCACCCTCACTCACTTTCACTGGGCTGGGGATGGGGGTTGGAGTGGGGGGGGGCTGAGGGCTCTAGCTGGGGATGCGAGTTCCAGGATGGGGCCAGAAATGAGGGGTGTAGGAGGGGGCTCTGGGCTGAGGCAGGGGGTTGGGGTGCAGGAGGGGGTGAGGGCTCCAGCTCAGGGTGCAGGCTCTAGTGTGGGGCTGGGGATGAGGGGTTTGGGGTGCAGGATGGGGCTCCAGGCTGGGGCCAAGGGGTTTGGAATGTGGAAGCAGGCTGAGGATTGGGGTGCAGGAGAGAGTGCAGGCTCTGGCAGAGGGTGTGGGCTCTGGGGTGGGTCCAGGATGAGGGGTTTGTGGTACAGGAGGGGGCTCTGAGCTGGGGCCAAGGGGTTTGGAGAGTGGTAGGGGGCCCAGGGCTTGGCCAGGGGGTTGGAGTGCAGGAGAAGGTTTGGGATGCTGGCTCCAGGAGGGAGTTTAGGAGCGGGAGGGGGTGAAGGCTCCAGGAGGCAGTTTGGGTGTGAGAAGGGGTATGGGGTGCAGGCTCCGGGAGGGGGTGCAGGAGAGAATTAGGGTGTGGGAGGGGGTTTCAATCTAGGAAAGGGGGTGGGGGCTCCGGGAGAGGGCTCAGGGCTGGGGCAGGGAGTGTGGGGTGCAGGAGGGGGTTCAGGGTGCAAGCATGGGGGTTTGGTGCAGGGTCTGGGAGGGAATTAGGGTGCAGGAGGGGGTTCCAATCTGGGGCAGAGGATTGGGGCATAGGAGGGGATTTGGGATGCAGGCTCCAGCCAGCTGGCACTTAGCCCCGCTTCACTGCCAACCGGGAGCCACCTGAGGTAAGGCAGGCTCCCAGCCTATCCTGGTTCCGCACAGCTCCCAGAAGCATCCAGCATGTCTGGCCCCTAAGTGGAAGTGCAGCCAAATGGCTCTGCGTGGTGCACGCTGCCCGTGCCTGCAGGTGCTATCCCCGCAGCTCCTATTGGCCACGGTTCCCAGCCAATGGAAGCTACAGTGCTGGGGGCAGGGGCAGCACACGGAGCTTCCCTGATTGCCCCTGGCTGCTTCCAGGAACTGCATGGAGCCTGCCTTAGCCCTGCTGCGCTGCCGATCAGACTTTTAGCGGCTGACTGGAGCTGCAGGGTCCCTTTTCGACCAGCCATTCTGGCCAAAAAACGGATGGCTGGCAACCCTAGCTTTGATGGAAGTGAGCTGACAGTTTGATCTCAATTCTCTGAGTCCTTTCTCAGACAATACATTAAGCAATAACCATTCAAATTACTAAGACAGTTCATTGTCGTCTGCTTCATTATCTGCTATAATGTAAATAATATTCGTTTCCACAGTATCTTACATCTTTGAATCAACAGAATACTGTAATGAAGTATTAAATGACAGGAACAGGATTTTAGCATCTACAAGCTAACTAGATCACATTGTTAAACTTCTAACAAAATATAGGTAAACACAGACAAATACAATTTGCATCTCCTCTTTATTCTCTAACAATACGGGCAAACATGTTAAAGATTTGAGTCTACTTAACATGGCTTTGATAAGTATCTACAAGGAATGGCCCTATTTACCATTTCAATATCCTGTTGATATGTCCTTAAGGGTTGCTTCCAGGTCACCCATCTTGCTGAACCAGGAGTCAGTGTTGAGCTCTTTTATTTTGTTTTTTGTGGTTGTCTTGAATGTTATAAGTGAGACTATATGAAGGGAGTTCATATATAAGTGCCTTCCTGAGTGATGCATATAGAGTGGAACTACTGAGCTACTGCCCACTTCTTCCGATGCATATAGAGTGGAACATATATTATATATATCTCCTCAATATATGTTCCACTCTATATGCATCTGAAGAAGTGTGCAGTAGCCCACGAAAGCTTATGCTCTAATAAATTTGTTAGTCTCTAAGGTGCCACAAGTAGTCCTGTTCTTTTTGCGGATACAGACTAACACGGCTGCTACTCTGAAACATTTCAGAAGGAGATTTTGGCTGACTTGCTACACTAAGACTCTTAATAAAATTCATAACATGAGACAGGTGTTAGTTGTTTAATCAGTTCTAATAGACAAAGTACTTTTGTAAGGAAAAGCAGTGAGTTTGTTTCATGAGTTGTGATGCCATAAAGTTACTCATATTTGTGAAAATATTAATAAATCTCAAATTTTAATATTTAATCCAGTTCAGTATATACTCAGCTTTTGAGTAATCAACTTTTCATACCTTAAAGATCTGAGCATTTGTCCTCTGAAAATCAGGCCCCTCTAAGGTATCTTGAGCTGAGCAACTAAAATTAGTAATCATGTTTGAAAACTTAAGCCTATGTTTCTGAGCTGACCCAATCTCATAAAAGATGTTAATATTCAAACTGAACAGTTCATGGACAGCCAGCAGGATTTAAATTATTTGAAACTATTCAGCTGTGATTTGTAAGGAACAAAGGCATTTACAGAACTCAGGACTGGTTTGCAAATGACGTGCTAACCAAAAAGACTTAATTTCTAATTAATAGCCATAAAACAGTTCAAACAGCTCTATTTTCTACTAGTAATAATTCTTATAATGCAAGTTTCATCTTCACTATTCACAGCATAATCAAAACGAGATATCTCAACACTGTTCCCAACAAGCAAAAGTAGTCTTGTATTGAACAGAGTACAGGCAAGTCTCATCTTACGCGGGAGTTCCGTTCCGCGGTTAGCGAGTAAAGGGAAAACCGCGTATAGTGAAACACTCATTGAGTTCAATGGCGGGCAGAATCACCCGCACTATACATACAGTTTTTATATTGTTGTTTTTCTTTTTTTTCCCCGGTTTTGCCGACCGCGCAAAGCTGAATTCACGCATCTTAAATGTACTTAAGATGCGACTTGCCTGTATACATTCTTTCACATTTGGGGCCAGGTCCTCAGCTGGTATAAATTGGCATAGCCCTATTGATTACAATAGGTCAATTTACACCAATTTAGGATCTGGCCACAGATTATTTTTGAACTAAGCAGTGTTTCTAAAAGGATTATAAACGGTTCTGTAAGAGTTCCCAAACTGTTCAGGATTGTAGAATTCTATTCTACTTGGATTCCTGTATCTTGTCTTAATGGTGCTCTGTGTTCATGGAAAAGCGACTTATCTGGGGAACATGCTTGCAGGTTATGGAAGATGTCAGCACAAATTTCTGAGTGAGCATCATGAACAACATGTGATGGACTCTGTAAAAAGGAAAATGTTGTCAAATTATTTTAGTGACAATCTTTGAAAATGAACAGCTAAGAAGTCAATAGCTGTCTTGTAGTAGCAGAAATCCTCGGGCTTATATATTATACCCTTGGAAATGGCCAACCCATGGTTGAGAGACTACCCACTGACTTTGCAATAAATAAAAGGATAAGCTACTTGTTGTTTATCTGAAGTGGCCTGAGGCAGTGTTAATTTTGCCAGTTATAAAAACAGAAGGACTTGCTATATGAGTGAGTTGATGTTCACTCTATATAATTCTCCATGGAAACAGGCCTCCTACATCTTTAAGCTATTTTGCAGAGATGGACTGTCCCTAAAAACTGCCTCCAGTCCCCATGTGTGATGGGGGGGAGGGGAGTGGATGACATGCATCATGTCCTCCCTGTGAGAGAGAGAGAGAGAGAGAGAAATCATATTTGCCACTGTGCAGCTCTCTTTACAACAAATGCAAGTGCTAGTGTGCTCTCTTGAGGCAACTTCCATAATGCCACCTAATATCAGAGCTATGTCAAAAAGACAATGCATCAGCGCTTGGAGTTTACATAATGTGCATGTTCTACTTGGTGTACAAGTGCCCAAAAGAGCATCAGTACCAATTCACATCATCCTACAGGAGAATATTTCTAGCCTAATACAACATCACACTTAAGTGTCAGTGTCTTTTTTAGAGAAATGTGCTTTTTAAACACTATGAATGTTACTTGTATACAAACGTGTGGTGTTCCCCCTTTTTGGAGCCAAGCAGCTAGTCAAAATTTTGGGCTTTTGGTAGGGTTACCACCTAGCTGGTATTTGACCAGCCTGGCCGAGTTTTTTATGAATTTGCTAGTTGCCAGAAAAATAATTTAATCTGCTGGGGGGTGGGAGAGTATGTAGGTCTAAAGATTTTCATTGTTATCACAATACACTGGGATATCTAATATTAAAAGTTTCCATGTCCAGATAAAGACGCTTCAGTGTTCCCACTTCAGCGATAACTGATCAAAATTGCTGAAAATACAGCAGCTGTCTGCCCACCAACACGCAAGCAAACTGCACATGTGAGAGAGTGGGTTTGAGTCATGCACGAGTGAGGAGGCATGCCATGTTATAGAGCTTATCTGTGTGTTACTATAAGATACTATAAGTGGTTGTTGAAGGGGGGGGTGCTGCAAAATTGCCTTGTGGTTGGGGGTTGGGGTTGCAGCAGTCTTGCCTTGTGGGGGCGGGGAAGGAGAAGTGCTGGGGTTTTGCATTTCAAATGTGGTAACCATAGCTTTGGGGGAAGTTCCAACTAGGAGTAAAAAATGATGGAGTCTGTAAACAAAATTGCATCGAAGTTCTGCTTCTCTAAACAAAGGAGGAACCAAAAAAGCTATTACTTTTCTTAAATGCCCAAGTTTCTTTCAGCCAGCATCCCCATCCCAGAACCTCTTTGGGCTTCTCCCAGAGTCACACCTGGCTTATAGGCTGTTGCTTGGCTTTCTTGGTCTGAGCATATGCCAATCTGGTAGCTAAAACCCTTAGACACACAACTTTTGCATGGCTAGAACACTTAGTTCTTAGCTCATGACAAGCCAGAACAATTTCTAGAATTCTCCCTGACTCATAGCTGAGTGTTCAGTTATAAATTGAGGACTCACTTATCCGTATGCCCAAATTAAGAAGAAATAAATTATTTTCACTAGGATTTATTTCCTGACAAAGTGTTTGTGCATGTTGACTGGCTAGGTCAGGGGTGGGCAAACTACGGCCCGCAGGCCAGATCCAGCCCATCAGGGCTTTGGATCCGACCCATTGGATTGCCACCCACATGGCGCCACGGGCCCCGCACCACTCCCGGAAGCAGCCGGCACCATGTCCCTGAGGCCCCTGGCAGGGGAGCAGAGGGCTCCGTGCACTGCCCTCGTCTCCAGGCACCGCCCCCCGCAGCTCCTATTGGCCGGGAATGGGGAACCACAGCCAATGGGAGTTTCGGGAGAGGTACCCACAGGCTGAGGGCAGCGTGCAGAGCCTTCTGCCCCACTCCCTCTGGGGCTGCAGGGACATGGTGCCGGCCGCTTCCGGGAGTGGCACAGGGCAGGCAGGGAGCCTGTTTTAGCCCCACTGCGCACCGCTGCCACCCCAGAGCCGCTCAAGGTAAGTTGTGCCAGGCTGGAGCCCACACCCCGAACCCCTCCTGCACCCCAACCCCAGCTCTGAGCCCCCAACCCCCTGCCCTGAGCCTGTACCCCTCCTGCACCCCAACCCACTGCCCTGAGCCCCCAACCCCCTCCCCTGAGCCTGTACCCCTCCTGCACCCCAACCCGCTGCCCTGAGCCCCCTGCTGCACTCCCCACCCCTCCTGTGCCCCAACCCCTTGCCCTGAGTCCCCTCCCACACCCAATATCCCCTCCCACACCCCAACCCCCTGCCCCAGCCCTATATTCATGGCCCTGCATGAAATTTCCCCACCCAGATGTGGCCCTCAGGCCAAAAAGTTTGCCCACCCCTGGGATAGGTGATGAGAAGTAGTAGGTCTTATGCATATAGGTGTAAATCTTGAGCTGCTTCTTCAGTAATCACTGAGGCATTCAAGCCATTGGAGGTCCCTTGAAGCCAATGGGAAGCTATCTTAATAAGAACTGAGTAAAAAAAAAAAAAAAAGCTAAGAATGTGTCCTGAAGTACCATAGCTAGTAACACTGTCTGACATAGTGCTGACTTACGCCAACTCCAGCTTCTGCCTACAGAGGTTTCATGACAGTGGAACTAATATGGTTACACTATGTACGGTGATTGTAATGACACTGGGGCCAGGGAATAAAGACACTGCTTCCATGTGTCACATTTATTACAGCATCAGAAGGAAATTAAATCTTTGACAAAAATGGGATAAATGAAGCCACCTGAATGTCTGTCTGGAAGGGAACCTGGCAGAAAACTAAGTTGTGGTGTGACAGGGCGCACTCACCTCATGAACACCTCCTGTCACCTGGGTGCGATCCTTCATTCTTTCTCTGCTCTCTGTGCCCTGTGTCGGCTGTTGCCCTTGTCAGGCACGTCTCCAGGGGCACAGCCCTCCAGCTAAGGCACACAGTTACTAGGCAGATGGAGGAACTCCTTCCGGGGTTAAACAGGTCCAACAGGGCCTATTGCTGTACCCTTGTTGCCTTCAGCTCTTTCTCTGGGTTCAGTTCTCAGCCTCTTCTGGGCTAGCTTTAAGTCTGTCCCTGCCCTGGCATACAGCAGTGCCCTCTGGGCTTTCTCTCTGGAGATTTTGTCCTCAACCGTTCTCTGGTTTTCCAGCTCTCCAGCCAGGCCACTCCTTAACTTCAGTCTCCTTTGGGGGAAGGGGTAACCAAGAGTCTGTCTGACTACCCTTACCAGCCCTTTTAAGTCCCAGCTCCTTGCTTGGACTTCTAAACAAGCCTTATCCTCTTCTTGGCTTAGGCCACTTCCCCAGTGGCTGGTGGGAGCGACCCAGGCGCACCCACTACTCTGGGTCTCAACCCAGGGACCCTACAAATAGCAGCCACATTCTGCTTCCGTTAATAGTTGCTACAGCATTCTCTGGGCTGCTTCCCACTCAGCCTCATCACCTTCACCCATTACCTTAAGGTTACAGTCCTTGGATTCTCTCTGCTTGATCCCTGTTTGAGCAGGGTCTTCCCCAGGCTTCCTTGCCTGGAGAGTTTCTCTGACTTCTAGCCCTTTCTCACCCTTCTAGTCCCAGCCGGCAACTGAGCTGCTTAGGCCCTGTAGCTCCTTTTAACTGAGCCTGCTGCACTCTGATAGGCTGCTTCCCCATCTTAACTGCTCTTTTCCTGGGTCTGGGTGTGGTATGACCATGAGGCCTCCAGCAGGGGGCCGCAAAGGCCAGGTATACCCCATCACAGGCAGCTGTAGCATTTCTAAACTTTCCTGGAATCAAGTGTAGTAGTTTGGAAGAGAAATCTGAGAGGCTGTGACAGTTCACGCTTCTATAAACTCTACAACGCATGACAGGGACTACAAACTGTTAGGCAAACTTATCCACAGATATGCACAAGGAAATGTCAGGCACTCCCCATTTCTTTACATGGGATGCAACACATGCTCCTTAGCCGTAGTCAAGGCTTTGGTCCCAGGTATCTCAATGTGAAATCTACAATTAATATAGGAAACAGAATGCAAAAGAACCACTGAAACCACGTTAAGATTCCAAGAATGGCATAGATCTATTTGAATTAAATGGCAAACATAGGAGTCTTACTAGCAGACTACTACTCATTTGGGGTTTGGGGCGGTGACGGGGGGATTTGGAGGGGGGGTTGCTGTTTTTAAACTGAGGCATTGCACAGCATATTGTAAATCTGTTTGCCATCCATTGGCTTCTAGGTTAGGTAACAGTTAATGATCCACAATTAACGAGTGGCTCATTTCAGCTATTTCCTAACATTTGAACAGATATACACCTCTACCCCGATATAACGCGACCCGATATAACATGAATTCGGATATAACGCAGTAAAGCAGCACTCCGGGGGAGGGTGGGGCTGTGCACTCCGGCGGATCAAAGCAAGTTCAATATAACACAGTTTCACCTATAAAGCGGTAAGATTTTTTGGCTCCCGAGGACAGCGTTATATCAGGGTAGAGGTGTATATGAAACACAGATGTTGCTGTGCACAGTCAAATTCTTTATCACTAGCAGAAAAGTCAATACAAATAGCAAAACTTTATATTTAAAAAAAACTGACAAATTCAAAGGCACACTACTTGGCACAGTTAGATTATCACAATATACCTGACAATCTTTTATTATGGTCAAAGAGTCTGTGTGGAAAGACAAAAGTCAGGGAGAACCTGAAACAATCCATGCTAAACTAGTTACAAAAGATCTGTAAGCCAGGAAATTAGAACAGAAGCAATGGGAATAACCATTGATCATTCCAATTGTGCAAAAATGTCCGATTTCAAACATGACTGGCAACCTGACAATGTATTGACTATTTCATCCATGCCAAGACAATTTGTCACAACTGCCCTGAAAGTCACACTAGAGGAGGTAAAGATAGACATCTAACAAAACCAAAGAACCAAATCTGTTTCTTGAAGTCATCCAGAATGCTGCTGAGACAGTGCTTATCTGTTGACAGAAAAAACACGTCCTCTCAACACAAGGAGCAGCAAACAGCTTAATGACCAAACAGGCCACTGCAGAAGGAACTGTTTAGAGAACAAGTGGCATGTGATTAGAAAGCCACTGAAGTTCAGAAAGTTGGTTCTTGGCAGATGTTCAATGAAAGACCAATTAGTCTTCCCCATCTATTTAGAGTTCAAGTTGTTTATCCTAACTTCCATCCTAGACATAGCTCCATTGGTGTGTTTTATTAACTGGCTCTATTTGTTTTGTAGTTCTTTAGTTGATATATTTTATTTCCATTTAATTAGTATTAAAAACAAATGGGTTAGATGTAATCGCCACTGAAGTTAACGAATACTGGCCCCTGCCATGTTTACAAGGGTAGACATTTGTAACCTTGATGAATGTTATATGACTGGGGCTAGGAAAAGAGGCCAGTCTCTTCCCAACACTTCTGTGTGCCTCTGGAATCTTGTTATTGTAACAACTCTGAGACTGTAATTGATGGCTTCATACAATGCAGTATGAAAGGACTAGTGCTTCCAAAGCCTGTATTGAATTTCTCTTAGCACTGGAAGTCTCACTTTAATCCCTTCCATAATCAGATTTGATTGGAGTCTAATGCAGTCTGGCCTTTCATATCCTTTTTTTAAATTAATTTGCTTCCTGATTTCTACCCTCTTAGCTCTAGAAATGGTACAGGAAACAAAATCTTTTTGCATTAGAATGGTGTGTTCCAACTCTATAAAAGCAGTGGCATCACTCAGTACCTTACATCTGTAAAGTTGATGTAATTAAGAGTAACCGTTTACTTCAGTGTTTTTGGAGATGACACTCTGTGTGTAGACAGTGTCACAGCTCATCAGTTTTAGAACCATTTTACAAACAAGTGCTTGTAATTAAAGAGCAATTATGAGCTAATTCATGTGTGATTTTTTTCTAATGAAGTTTAATGAAGAAATCATCATTGAGACATTCTTTAATTCCTAATTAGGAAACCAGTAGCAAATCTAAAAATCTTAATATTTTTCATAGTTCTTATTTTATTGCTTTTGACTTAAGCTAGAAGCAGCTTTCTATTTAGCCATGAGAATACTATATCTGAATGTCACATTTGGCTTTCCTGATCATGTGTTACTTTATACTTACAATGTTTATGTATCATTTTTAGTCAGCTTTGCCTTTTTGAATAGCTTTTTATAGATGCATTTCCAAATGAAGCCAGCACTGAATTCTTGTTGATGTTGCAAATAACTTTACAATCACATGATAATAGTTTAGCTGGTTGTAGCCCTAGCTACATTTAGCGCAATGTAACCTAGGTGTTTGCATGAGAAATTTAGTAGAATTTTGGACGTGTCCTGATTTTTACATAGTTGGAGGACAGATGTAACAAATGGCTGTAGGGGGATATTCTGAGAGGGATAAACACTAGGTAATGGCTAGTGCATGAACAAAGCCATTGCTTCCACTTAACCTACTCTATAATTAGCTTTACACATTAAAATCAATAATTAGTATATAGTTCTTCTGTTAATGTGAACATTAAGAGTTGAGCTGGTGGGCAGATATTGCTCTGAATCTGTTCAAGTGCAATTTTTATTTTTATATATATATTTTTTTTGCCAGGACAATCACTTTATGTTCAAAATATCTAATATACTTGAATTCTGACTATTGAGGCCATATATTGCCCTTAAACTCTATCTTCTATTGGCACTGATGCAAGTTCTGTACATGGACCAATGATGATACAAGAGCTATGAAGCCTGAGCCTGTCAGCTTCAGAGCACTTCCTGTGAGGAACTGAGACCCTTCAACTCCCTTTTGAACAAGGGACTTTCAGCATCTGGTTGAACTGAGCCTATAGACAATACAGACAGACAGCTATACTGTCTTTAACAGACTCACCTGTAGTGGGAGTACTGCTAGTCCACTGGCAGTGGCCAGACGTATTTTGCCTGTGGAATGGTGAGTGGGGCAAGCAGGATGCCTCTAGGGATGCTGGAGAAATGTGCTCAGGAGTGTCTGTCATACTTTTTCTTTCTGCATTATTTAATTAATTATTTTGGTGTTAGTGTGTTCTACTCCCTCTCCTCCCCATCCTTCCTCCCTGGGCCAGCCTGAACCACTAGCTGATGTGGAATGAGGTCATGGCCACATCCTTGCCCTGCCCCCTTTGTGGGGATTTAGTGCCACTGTAAGTGTTGATTCTCCTTTGTGCCCAAGAGTGCAAATACCAAGATTTGTTTGCTGTCTGTATAGATAGGGTTACCATTCGTCCGGATTTACCCGGACATGTCCTCCTTTTTGTTCTAAAAATAGCGTCCAGGGGGAATTTGTAAAACACTCAAAATGTCCGGGATTCCCCCCCTCCCCCGGCAGAGCAGAGCGAGCAGCTGGGAGGGCTGCAGGAAAGTCCCGGGCTGGACTCTGGAGCAGCTGTAGAGGAGCCGGATCCGCCCTGCATTCTGAGCCAGCAGCTCTCCCCTGCAGCCCGGTCCAGCAGCACTGTGCAGGGCCAGGGACCGGGTTTTGTTGTGCTGGGGAGCGCAGCCATGTGTCCGGCTCGGCTCGCACAGAGCCCAACACCCTGTTCTGAGCAGCAGGGTAAGGGGGCCAGGGAGGTTCTGGAGGGGGCAGTCAAGAAACGGGGGGGGGGCTTTTTGGGGGGAGTGGAGAAAGTTTTGGGCAGTCAGGGTACAGGTAGGGGGTAGGGTCCTGGGGGGCAGTTGGGGGGGGGTCTTAGGAGGGGGCAGTTAGGGGACAAGGAACAGGGAGTCTTAGGTAGGGGGTGGGGTTCTGGAGGGCAGTTAGGAGCAGGGGTCCCAGGAGGGGGCAGTCAGGGGACAAGGAGCGGGGGGGTGGGGAGCTGGGAGTTCTGGGGGGGGCTGTCAGGGGGCAGGAGTGGGGAGAGGGATCGGAGCAGTCAGGGGACAGGGAGCAGAGGGGTTTAGATGGGTTGGGAGTTCTCGGGGGGGCTGTCAGGGGGCAGGAGTGCGGAGAGGGATCGGAGCAGTCAGGGGACAGGGAGCAGAGGGGTTTAGATGGGTTGGGAGTTCTGGGGGGGGGCTGTCAGGGGGTGGGGAGTGGTTGGATGGGGCGTGGGAGTCCCAGGGGTCTGTCTGGGGGTGGGGGTGTGGATAAGGGTTGGGGCAGTCAGGGGACAAGAGGCAGGGAGGCTTAGATAGGGAGTGGAGTCCTGGGGGGCAGTTAGGGGCAGGGGTCCCAGGAGGGGGCAGTCAGGGGACAAGGAACGGGGGGAGGGTTGGGGGTTCTGGGGGGGCGGGAAGTGGGAGGGGCAGGGGCGGGGCTAGGGCGGGGCTCCTCCCGTCCTCTTTTTTGCTTGCTGAAATATGGTAACCCTAGTATAGATATCCATGGGGAGTCTTGGATCTGGACAAAGGAAGGGAGCCCTGAATCCTTTACCAAACTATTGTGCACTCTCACATGAGCAGCCATAATGCTGAGAAAATGGAACAAATCAAAGAAATTACCAGGTGAATCAGCACACTTAAATGATGTAAGTTTAAGAACACTTTTTGGGGGCTGCAGATGTAGACTGGTGCCTTTCTCCCTTAACTTGTGTTTGCAGACTAAAGAAATAAACTAGTCTAGAAAAATAAGGAAAACCATGTGCTGTTCTGGTGGTAACATGCTTCATGTTAGAAGGACCCAGGGTTTTGGCCGCCCCAAGCAGCCAAAACAAAGAAAAAAAAAACAAAAACAAAAAACAAAAGCCGCGATCGCGATCTAAAAAAAGCCGCGATTGCGATCTGCGGCAGCAATTCGGCGGGAGGTCCTTCACTCCCAGGCGGAGTGAGGGACCATCCGCCGAATTGCCGCCGAATACCTGGACCTGTCGCCCCTCTCCGGAGCGGCTGTCCCAAGCACTTGCTTGAGAAGCTGGTGCCTGGAGCCAGCCCTGGAAGGACCAAATACAGTGTAGGCCCATTACTCAATGACGGGGGAAAGACAATAACAGAAAATGTGCAAATGGCAAAGGTGCTTAGTAACTTAATGTTTCGGTTTTCACCAAGAAGGTTGGTGGAGATTGGGCATCTAACAGTGAATGCCAGTGAAAATGAGGTAGGATCAGAGTCTAAAATAGGGAAAAAACAAGTAAAAAATTACTTAGACTAGTTAGATGTCTTCAAATCACCAGGGCCTGATGAAATGCATCCTAAAATACTCAAGGAAATGACTGAGGAGATATTTGAGCCATTAGCAATTATCTTTGAAAAGTCATGAAGATGGAAGACATTCCAGAAGACTGGAAAAAGGCAATTATAGTGCCCATCTATAAAAAGGGAAATAAGGACAACCCGGGGAATTACAGACCAGTCAGCTTAACTTCTGTACCCGAAAAGATAATGGAGCAAATAATTAAGCAATCAATTTGCAAACACCTAGAAGATAATAAGGTGATAAATAACAGTCAGCATTGATTTGTGAAGAACAAATCATGTCAAACCAACCTGATAGCTTTCTTTGACAGGGTAACAAGCCTTACAGATGGGGGGAAGCCATAGATGTGGTATATCTTGACTTTAGTAAGGCTTTTGATACTGTCTTGCATGACCTTCTCATAAACAAACTAGGGAAATACAACCTAAAGGGAGCTACTATAAAGTAGGTGGATAAATGATTGGAAAAATCAGAGAGTAGTTATCAGTGGTTCACAGTCATACTGGAAGGCATAACGAGTGGGGTCCCGCAGGGATCGGTTCCGGGTCCGGTTCTGTTCAATATCTTCATCAATGATTTAGATAATGGCATAGAGAGTACACTTATAAAGTTTGCAGAGGATACCACGCTGGGAGGGGTTGCAAGTGCTTTGGAGGATAGAATTAAAATTCAAAATGATCTGGACAAACTGGAGAAATGGTCTGAAGTAAATAGGATGAAATTTAATAAGGACAAATGCAAAGTACTCCACTTAGGATGGAACAATCAGTTGCACACATACAAAATGACTGCCTAGGAAGGAGTACTGCAGAAAGGGATATGGGGATCATAGTGGATCACAAGCTAAATATGAGTCAACAGTATAACGCTCTTGCAAAAAAAGCAAACATCATTCTGGGATGTATTAGCAGGAGTATTGTAAGCAAGACACAAGAAGTAATTCTTCTGCTCTACTCCATGCTGATTAGGCCTCAACTGAAATATTGTGTCCAGTTCTGGGCACCACATTTCAGGAAAGATGTGAACAAATTGGAGAAAGTCCAGAGAAGAGCAACAAAAAATGATTAAAGGTCTAGAAAACTTGACCTATGAGGGAAGATTGAAAAAAAATGGGTTTGTTTAGTCTGGAGAAGAGAAGACTGAGAGGGGACGTGATAACAGTTTCCAAGTATATAAAAGGTTGTTGCAAGGAGGAGGGAGAAAATTGTTCTCTTTAACCTCTGAGGATAGAACAAGAAGCAATGGGCTTAAATTGCAGCAAGGGCTGTTTAGGTCAGAGTGGTTAAGCCCTGGAATAAATTGCCTAGGGAGGTTGTGGAATCTCCATCATTGGGGATTTTTAAGTGCAGGTTGGACAAACACCTGTCTGGGATGGCTAGATAATACTCTGTCCTGCCTTGAGTGTGGGGGACTGGACTAGATGACCTCTCAAGGTCCCTTCCAGTTCTATGATTCTATGTTACCAAAATCCCAAACCACATGCAGTCTGTCTGGTTTCAGGTTCCTTTACAAATTCCAAACCCAGGCATTCACTGAGATTTTCTAAGGTATACAAACTTTTCAAGTGAAAAGAAGCATGATTTCAATGGACTTTTCCCCCCAACCCTCACCCACACCCTATGATGTTGGTAGTTTTGCATGTGACCTGAGTTCAGCACACCTTTTTTTTCCTCCCCTTAATATTTGGATTGGACTGTGAAAGAGGATGCTGTTAGAAGGTAACATCACTTCTGATAAAAGCCACTAAAAATGCTTGATGA
Organism: Malaclemys terrapin pileata; assembly: GCF_027887155.1. NCBI lineage: Eukaryota > Metazoa > Chordata > Testudines > Emydidae > Malaclemys > Malaclemys terrapin. Next base: position 72,135,487 of record NC_071512.1, read on the forward strand.
AGACATTATGTTGTGTACTTTTCTATAGACTTATCAAAACCCAAAGTCTTCACATTATAGAAAAAGAGTACCTGTATCCATAGCAAAACAGTGCCTAAAATGTACATGGAGCCAGCATAAATCCAAAGTGACTCTATTTAATGAACATGATCAAGATTATTCCGGTGTACGTGCAATGAAAATCTGGCCTACTGCACATAAGAAAGGATGCAGCATTGGGAATTTCAGGAGTTTACTATTCGTTGTCCATATTTCTAAAGAGTCGGTACACATTTGTAAAACTCCTTAGTACATCCACGCATAATTGCACATTTCTTAGGCCCCATAGTAATGTACAGTGAGGCCTCACTTCTGTGCACATTGTCTGCTGTGATTCCATCTTAAAAGACTTAATGTAACCATGAAAGCAAAAAGCTTGTTATGCAGAAGATCTCACCTTATGAATGATGCATGCTGAAAGCTTTGTGCCTAATCACAGAAACTGCAAAACCATGATGAGCTTTGAGTCTATGAAGCTGTGGAGTGTTGAAAACCACTTACTATATGCTGCAAAAGAAAAAAGGAAACTGTAGTGTCAAGAGTAAAAGTTCAAAATATAAGAGAAGAGTTTTAAAATTCAGCCAATCATTTTTGTTTCTGAATGTGGGAGTAACATAATAGGAGTGAAATTCACCAAGAGGCACAGGGGCCTATAGAGAACCCCATCGCAGTGGAATCATGGCACTTCTAAGTGGGTGGTGAGTGGTTGAAGATTAGGTGTACAAGTGTCTAAACCCCTGGCTGCAGTGGGCTGGGCTCTGCACAGGCTAAGGCAGAGGGGCGATTGGTGTGAACCAGGGCACATCCATTTGATCTTGATTTTATGTTTAGCCAATCACTACAAACTTGAGGTTGTACCAGAGTCATAGCACCTGATCCAGCACAGGGGCTGGAATGGAGGAGGCCACAAAGAGATTGAGCAGTTTCATGTCATTCCCCTGGGCAAGCCTGTTGACTTGTGATGGAGTGTGCAAGGCTCAATATACTGTAAGAGTACAGCTCAATGGTTCTCCATCTGGCCCTGGTTCGAGCCTAGGGGCTGCTTTAATCTGCCCCATCTTGCAAGTCTCCAATGGACTGTCTACTGTCTGAGCACAGTGAGACCACACCACCAAGCTTGAGCCACTTGGCTACACCAGTTCTATCCCTACTGCGGATTCTGTCATACCAAGAGGGTTTCCAGTAATGGAGCTATGAGCAAATTCCACACCTTTTGCACTGCAGAACACAAAATAGATGGGTTAGGGCAGAGAATTTTGTTGATAAACAAATAGCTTTCAATTCCTGTGCTACTAGTAATGACCTAGATTGTTAAAAGGGAAAGATTTTTAAAATCCCACTTAAGGCTAGAAGGAGGAGACCTTCCAGATAATTAAATTGAAGGCCACAGCCTGCCAGCGTGGTAATAAGTGCACTCATAACCAGCTGAAATGAAAATTTAACACCCTGGCTTTTGCTATTTGGGTTCTATACTTACTAGTTCCTCTAACTCTCACATGGAGGTTCTTAATCGGATTGGCATTGCAGCATCTGCCATGGGTCGTTTACAAGGAATATGGAACCAACATCATCTCAGCACAACAATCAAGTTCAGGATCTATTTGAGCTGTATCCTCCCTGCACAGTTGTAGGGTTGCAAACACTACGCCACTCAGACTGGGGCTGGACACTATGCCGCTCAGACCGGGCAAAGTTGGAAGCTTTCCACACAAAATGCCAATGTTGTATATTGGTCATAAAGTGGAATGATGCAGATGTTTATGGTCGTTTGGGTCTACAGATTCCTGGGGCCATTGTCTGCAGGTGGCGCCTTACGCTTTTCAGACATGTCATGAAAATGCAACAAGACGTTCCAGCAAATGCCATTCTCCAGGTGACTTGTAACATCTGGGATAAAATTCCACCAACCGAGGGGTGGAGGCAGCCCAGAGGCAGACCCCCATTACATGGGTTCATCAAGTCTGTTCCAATGTTGGACTCTTAGGCCATCAAGCCCTTGAAGCCGTGCAGGAACAGATCAAATGGCGAACAATCGCTACCGCTAAGCATGGAAAAAGAAGAAGAAGGAACTCAAACTTCAACTCCCATGAGGTATTGCAGCAGCTCAGAAGGCAGTCTGATGTTGAACCAACTCAAAACAAAACATTTTGATTAGGTTCCAAATTTTAAATAAATCTTTTTTGGAAAAAAAAAGTTCTATTTGTCTTTTTTAGGTTTTTAAAAATTGACTTGAGTTGCTTAGTGACAACTACAAAGAATGGATATTATGAGGAGAAGCAAAAGTGGCTCTTTGCACTGAGTGTGACTTAAACCCTTCTGTAAAAAACTGCTCTGAGCACTTCATGTATACTCTGTCCCTGTACTTAGCCCATTTTCTTCATATAATACTTAAAGTACTATACTTCAGTAGGAATCCTACTTGGACCCTTCATCTTCCCTCTACCAGTTCTCCAAGTTATCCATATAGCATAGGGTTCCCTCCCTCTTTCACTTTCTGATCCTCCTTCCCCTTTAGATCCTGGTGTGACATTGCACTCTATATGATTTTATGAAAATATACTAATGAGTGTGAATATAATGTAACTGGAATATGCTTCATTCAAAAGGTCTCTTGTAAGGTATCGTTGCAAAGCTTATAATCTACTGAGTATGGTCATCCAATTTGTATGAATGTATCATTCTTGTATCTGAAACTAGAAATATGAAATATAACTCTGAGGTCCTGTTGTAATTATGCAAAGTGGGGGCCATTAATGGTGGCTTGGAATCTTGATGGCTCCCATTAACCAGGACAATTGGTTGTAAATGGCTCTGTTTACTTGTAAGACTTCCTGTATGTGTGTGTGCTGGCAAGAAGATAATGAAATCTTAATGTAACATGTGATCATGTCACCTGAACTGAAATCCATCTTAAACCTCATGCTTTTCCATTTAGAAGGGGGGGTGGGAACCCAAAGAGACAAAATATTCCTGCCTTGTGTCAAAGCTATATAAGGGGGTGGAACAGAACAAAAGGGGCTGCAGTCATGAGAAATCCCCTGGCTACCACCAGAACTGGAACAAGGACTGTACTGGGGGAAAGGATTGGGCCCAGACTAGAAAGGAGTCTAGTCTGTGAAAGAAGCTTATTGGAACATCCCTGAGGGTGAGGTTTCATCTGTAATCAGTTTCTTACTGTATTAAGCTTAGACTTACGTGTTTTTGTTTTATTTTGCTTGGTAATTTACTTTGTTCTGTCTGTTATTACTTGGAACCACTTAAATCCTACTTTTTATATTTAATAAAATCACTTTTTGTTTATTAATTAACCCAGAGCAAGTAATTAATTCCTGGGGGAGCAAACAGCTGTGCTTATCTCTCTATCGGTGTTTTAGAGGGCGGACAATTTATGAGTTTTCCTTGTATAAGCTTTATACAGAGTAAAATGGATTTATTTGGGGTTTGGACCCCATTGGGAACTGGGTATCTGGGTGCTGGAGACAGGAGCACTTCTTAAGCTGTTTTCAGTTAAGCCTGCAGGTTTTGGGGGATGTGGTTCAGACCTGGGTCTGTGTTTGCAGCAGGCTAGCTGTCTGGCTCAACAAGACAGGGTACTGAAGTCCCAAGCTTCCAAGGAAAACGGGCTCAGAGGTAGTCTCAGCACATCAGGTGGCAGTTCACAAGGGGGTTTCTGTGATCCAACCCATCACACCTGGGTCCAATCCAGTTGAAGGAACACAAAAACGGACACCGTGTAGAATCAAGCAGGTGGGTTTATCATGCACAGCGTTGGCGGAGTGTCACCTTGCTTATTAGGCTCAGAGACACTGTCAATCAATTGATTACAGTAAATTATATGGATTTCCCATGGGTGGAGGAAAGTGATGGGGTAGGTAGTCCCAAACCCCCAGACAGGTCTAGCAGCAAGACAAGATAAGCACAGTAGCCAATCATCAAAGATTACATAATGTCTCCGCCCATGATTTCAGGTTAACAAGTAACATACAATTAGTACTTCAAACAATGCATAAAATGTGTGTTAGTATAAAATAAATACGTTGAATTCTGATTTGGGATCCATAGGAATGAAGTAGCCCTTCTGATTGTTCAACAGGTACATACCTAGGGGTTAAAACAAAAAGACAAATTAAAAGTATATGGCAATAAAGATTGTTTTTCAGTTGCTCATTTGTGTTTCTAAGGCAGGCATTGGTATCTGTGGGAAGCAGTAGGGCGGATGTCATATCTCATACTGCCATGCTTGAACCATTTCTATAAACTCAAGGTTGATGTGTGGGGAGAACAGCTCTACAGAAAGAATGCACCCAAGCACAATAGGCCCCTTTCATTCCTTTGACCTGTTTGCAACTTCAGATAAGAGTGCCAATTATTGCTCCCCACCTGGCATTTTGCTGACCAAGCTTATCTTAGCAAAAAGCAAAATTGTCTTTTGTTTGCTCTGCTCCTTTTAGCTAATATTGTTCACTGTTTACTAGGTCTTTGGCCTCTTGACCAAACCCTGGACTTTGGGCCTGTAAAAAGAGCTGACAGTCTATATCCAGTTATTACATAAACAGCACATGGATTCTGGCCCTTCACCAGTACTGCCCCAACACAAGTTAGAGTATCCTGATGGCTGGTCTAATAGGACCAACAATGACACACAGGCCCCTTTCCCCAGGCCATTCAGCACTGGCACATTCCCTATGCTGTGGGTGAGAGAAGGGGGTGGCATTGAGCTGGTTATAGTGGCTTTATGCTGCCCAAAAATAACCACACACCAGATGGAGGGGGAGGGGCAGAGGATCCCTATTGTCCATGGACTTCACTGTGCATTGGATCACACACTAAGTCACCAGTTCAAATCTGACCTTTTTCATTAATGACTTATAGCCATTTGATAACATGGTGTCATAACTATAAAGGGAAGGGTAACAGCTGTCCTGTGTACAGTACTATAAAATCCCTCCTGGTCAGAGACTCCAAAATCCTTTTCCCTGTAAAGGGTTAAGAAGCTCAGGTAACCTGGCTGGCATCTGACCTAAAGGACCAATAAGGGGACAAGATACTTTCAAATCTTGGTGGGGGGAAGGCTTTTGTTTGTGTTCTTTGTTTGGGAGTGTGTTCATTCTCGGGACTGAGAGGGACCAGACATCAATCCAGGTTCTCCACATCTTTCTAAACAAGTCTCTCCTATTTCAAACTTGTAAGTAAATAGCCAGGCAAGGCATGTTAGTTTTCCTTTGTTTTCTCAACTTGTAAATGTACCTTTTACTAGAGTGTTTATCTTTGTTTGCTGTACTTTGAACCTGAGACTAGAGGGGAGTCCTCTGAGCTCTTTAAGTTTGATTACCCTGTAAGGTTAATTTCCATACTGATTTTACAGAGATGATTTTTACTTTTTTTCTTTAATTAAAAGCCTTCTTTTTAAGAACCTGATTGATTTTTCCTTGTTTTTAAGATCCAAGGGGTTTGGATCTTGATTCACCAGGAGTTGGTGGGAGGAAGGAGGGGTGATGGTTAATTTCTCCTTGTTTTAGATCCCAAGGGGATTAGATCTGTGTTCACCAGGAGTTGGTGGGAGGAAGGAGGGGGGATGGTTAATTTCTCCTTGTTTTAAGATCCAAGGGGTTTGGATCTGTACTCACCAGGGAATTGGTGAAAGGTTTCTCAGGGATTCCCAGGAAGGGAATCTAATTGGGAAATGGTGGCAGCGGAACCAGAGCTAAGCTGGTAGTTAAGCTTATAAGTTTTCATGCAGGCCCCTACATTTGTACCCTAAAGTTCAAAGTGGGGATCCAGCCTTGACATGGTGGTAGAGCGGTGGGATCATTTTAAACCCAAAAGCAAGTGAGATTTTTTTTTCCTTCTAGCTGCTTGGAAAGCCAAGCTGGAGGTAGATAGATGCATATCTTATCTCTCCTTGCCTGAAGGCAGAGGTGTTAAGTTTTTTTTAACAAGGTCCTTTGTTAAGAGAAGTGTTCAAATGAGCAAACTTGACTGGTAAAAGGAATTTACAAGCTGAATTGTTTTTTTTCTTTTTACATCCTCGGGAGTAGCTAGTTAGAAAGTCTCTGTTAACTCAGCAGCAGCCAGAGCTGAGAGCTTCCCAGTTTCAGTCAACTGCAGAGGGGGTGACCCAGCACAAGAAAACAGGAAAATGACTACAAAAGAAGAAAAAGCCAAAGAGGAGGCCCACAAGAGAGCTATGGAGCTGAAAGAAAAAGAGATAGAGCTGAGAGACAGAGAAGAGAAAGCCAAAGAAGGGGCCCACAAGAGAGAGATGGAGCTAAAAGAAAGAGAAGAAAAAGCCAAAAAGGAGGCCCATGAAAGAGAGATGGAGCTGGAGAAAGCCAAAGAGGAGGCTCACAAGAGAACTATGGAGCTGAAAGAAAAAGAGATGGAGGAGAGAGAAAAAGAAAGGAAGCATGAACTGGAAGTAGCAAAGGCTAAGCAGGATGCACCAGCCAATGCTAACAACCCCACTCCAGGTACCACTTCCCATCCCAGAAAATTCCCCACCTACAAGGCAGGCGATGATACTGAGGCCTTCTTAGAAAATTTTGAAAGGGCCTGCCTTGGATACAGCATCGCTGCAGACCAGTACATGGTAGAGCTGAGGCCGCAGCTCAGTGGACCCTTAGCAGAGGTGGCGGCTGAAATGCCTAAGGAACACATGAACAGTTATGAACTTTTTAAAAACAAGGCCAGACTCAGAATGGGGCTAACACCCGAGCATGCCCGTCGGCAGTTCAGAGCCCTAAAGTGGAAACCCGATGTGTCATTTACCCGTCATGCCTACCACATTGACAAAAATTGTGATGCCTGGGTATCAGGAGCAAATGTTAAATCTCTGGAAGATCTGCTTTCCCTAGTAAAAATGGAGCAGTTTTTAGAGGGTGTTCCTGAGGAAATAGAAAGGTACATCCTAGATAGGAAGCCCAAAACTGTAACTGAGGCGGGGGAGATTGGAGCCAAATGGGTGGAGGTGGCAGAAAAGAAAAAAACTAGTAGCAGTTGGAGCGAATATCAGAAGGGGCAAGCCGAAACAAAACCTTACCACCGGGGACAACCCAAGGCCCTACCCACATCCCAAGGGAAACCCCAGACGCCTTCTCACCCAACCACACCAGTCTCCACCAACCAACATCGTCCTGGTGATACCTTAGCAGGGCGATGTTTTAAATGTAATGAACTGGGACACATAAAGGCTCACTGCCCCAAGAACCCCAACCGATTACAGTTCATTACACCCCAATCACCCCAAAGATCCCCAAACCCAGATGCCTCTCTCATACCCTCGGAGCGAAGGGAAACCTTGAGAGTGGGCGGAAAGAAGGTTACCGCCTGGAGGGACACTGGGGCTCAAGTGTCAACTATCCACCAATCCCTAGTGGACCCCAAACTCATCAACCCAGAGGCTACAGTGACAATTCAACCCTTCGTGTCACAGTCTGTAACCTTGCCTACAGCCACGTTGCATGTCCAGTATAAGGGCTGGTCAGGAATGTGGACTTTTGCAGTCTATGACAATTATCCCATTCCCATGCTGCTGGGGGGAGATTTGGCCAACCATGTGAAGCTAGCCAAGAGGGTGGGAATAGTCACCCGCAGCCAGGCTAAGCAAGCTTTCACCCCCATCCCTGTTCCTGAGCCGTCCACCAGGGCCCCGTCTGTGTTACCAGAGACCCAAACAAAGGTGATGGAACCAGATCCCCTGCCAACAACTGCAACAACCGTAGTGGATCCAATCCCAGAGACCCAGCCAAAGCTAGTCCCAGAACCGGAACTGGCAACGCAACCAGCACCAGAACCATTGCGAGCCCTGAGTCCAGCGCTTGCAAACCCGTCTACAACTCCAATGCCAGAGGGCACCAGCAAGCCTGACCTGGCGGAAGCAGCAGATAACCCTACCCAAGAGGCTCAGCCAGAGCCTGAGATACCACATAGTGCACCAGCGGACAGCGGTTCACAGTCAATGGAAACAGCCCCAGCACCTGCATCGCTTCCAGAGGGACCAAGCCCCAGTCCACAGTCCAAGGAGGAACTGATGTCTCCAGCATCAAGGAAACAGTTCCAGGCCGAGCAGGAAGCAGATGACAGCCTTCAGAAAGCTTGGGCGGCGGCGCGGAGCACCCCACCGCCTCTCAGCTCTTCTAACCGATCCCGGTTTGTTGTAGAACAAGGACTTTTATACAAGGAGACTCTTTCTGGTGGGCACCAGGAAGACTGGCATCCTCAAAGACAGTTGGTAGTTCCCACTAAGTATCGGGTAAAGCTCTTGGGCTTAGCCCATGATCATCCCAGTGGCCATTCTGGGGTGAACAAAACCAAAGACCGGTTGGGGAAGTCCTTCCACTGGGAGGGAATGGGCAAGGACGTTGCTAAATATGTCCGGTCTTGTGAGGTGTGCCAACGAGTGGGAAAGCCCCAAGACCAGGTTAAAGCCCCTCTCCAGCCACTACCCATAATTGAGGTCCCATTTCAGCGCGTAGCTGTGGATATTCTGGGTCCTTTCCCAAAGAAGACACCCAGAGGAAAGCAGTACGTACTGACTTTCATGGATTTTGCTACCCGATGGCCGGAAGCAGTACCCTTAAGCAACACCAGGGCTAAAAGTGTGTGCCAGGCATTAACAGACATTTTTGCCAGGGTAGGTTGGCCCTCCGACATCCTTACAGATTCGGGAACTAACTTCCTGGCAGGGACCATGGAAAACCTGTGGGAAGCTCATGGGGTGAATCACTTGGTTGCCACCCCTTACCTCCATGAAACCAATGGCCTGGTGGAGAGGTTTAATGGAACTTTGGGGGCCATGATACGTAAATTTGTAAATGAACACTCCAATGATTGGGACCTAGTGTTGCAGCAGTTGCTTTTTGCCTACAGGGCTGTACCACATCCCAGTTTAGGGTTTTCACCATTTGAACTTGTGTATGGCCGCGAGGTTAAGGGGCCATTACAGTTGGTGAAGCAGCAATGGGAGGGGTTTACGCCTTCTCCAGGAACTAACATTCTAGACTTTGTAAGCAACCTACAAAGCACCCTCTGACACTCTTTAGCCCTTGCTAAAGAAAACCTAAAGAATGCTCAGGAAGAGCAAAAGGCCTGGTATGATAAACATTCCAGAGAACAGTCCTTCAAAGTAGGAGACCAAGTCATGGTCTTAAAGGCGCTCCAGGCCCATAAAATGGAAGCATCGTGGGAAGGACCATTCACGGTCCAGGAGTGCCTAGGAGCTGTTAACTATCTCATAGCCTCCCCCACCTCCAACATAAAGCCTAAGGTATACCATGTTAATTCTCTTAAGCCCTTTTATTCCAGAGAATTAAACGTTTGCCAGGTAACAGCCCAGGAAACAGATGACACGGAGTGGCCTGAAGGTGTCTACTACGAAGGAAAAAAGGATGGTGGCGTGGAAGAGGTGAACCTCTCCACGACCCTTGGACGTCTGCAGCGACAGCAGATCAAGGAGCTGTGCACAAGCTTTGCACCAATTTTCTCAGCCACTCCAGGATGGACCGAACGGGCATACCACTCCATTGACACAGGTAATGCTCACCCTATTAGAACCCCACCCTACCGGGAGTCACCTCATGCCAAAACTGCTATACAAAGGGAGATCCAGGACATGCTACAGATGGGTATAATCCGCCCCTCTAAGAGTGCATGGGCATCTCCAGTGGTTCTAGTTCCCAAACCAGATGGGGAAATACGCTTTTGCGTGGACTACCTTAAGCTAAATGCTGTAACTCATCCTGACAACTATCCAATGCCATGCACAGATGAGCTATTGGAGAAATTGGGACATGCCCAATTCATCTCTACTTTGGACTTAACCAAGGGGTACTGGCAAGTACCACTAGATGAACCCGCTAAGGAAAGGTCAGCCTTCGTCACCCAGGCAGGGGTGTATGAATTTAATGTACTCCCTTTCGGGTTGTGAAATGCACCCGCCACCTTCCAAAGACTTGTAGATGGTCTCCTAGCGGGATTGGGAGAATCTGCAGTTGCCTACCTCGATGATGTGGCCATTTTTTCTGATTCATGGGCAGAGCACCTGGAAAAAGTTTTCGAGCGCATCCAGCAGGCAGGACTAACTGTTAAGGCTAAAAAGTGTTAAATAGGCCAAAACAGAGTGACTTACCTGGGGCACCAGGTGGGTCAAGGAACTATAAATCCCCTACAGGCCAAAGTGGATGCTATCCAAAAGTGGCCGGTTCCAAAGTCTAAGAAACAGGTCCAATCCTTCTTAGGCTTGGCTGGATATTATAGGCGATTTGTACCCCACTACAGCCAAATCGCCGCCCCGCTGACAGACCTAACCAGAAAGAAACAGCCAAATGCAGTTCAGTGGACTGATGAGTGTCAAAAGGCCTTTAACCAGCTTAAGGCAACACTCATGTCTGACCCTGTGCTAAGGGCCCCAGACTTTGACAAACCGTTCCTAGTAACCACAGATGCGTCCGAGCGAGGCGAGGGAGCAGTTTTAATGCAGGAAGGACCGGATCAAGAATTCCATCCTGTCGTGTTTCTCAGTAAGAAACTGTCTGAGAGGGAAAGCCATTGGTCAATCAGCGAAAAGGAATGCTACGCCATTGTGTACGCGCTGGAAAAGCTACGCCCATATGTTTGGGGACGGCGTTTCCAACTACAAACAGACCATGCTGCGCTACAGTGGCTTCATACCGCCAAGGGAAATAACAAAAAACTTCTTTGGTGGAGTTTAGCTCTCCAGGATTTTGATTTTGAAATACAACACATTTCGGGAGCTTCTAACAAAGTGGCTGATGCACTCTCCCGGGAAAGTTTCCCAGAGTTAACTGGTTAACAATTGTTCTTGGAATGAAACATATTGTTAGTTTTTATATAATCAGTAGTATGTCTAAAGGTACATGTGTCTTATTAACTCTGTTTTCTCCTAGAACTCCAGGAAGAAATCACAGCCAGTGTGGAACCGAACGTCCAACACTATCTGTGATTTGGGGGGCGTGTCATAACTATAAAGGGAAGGGTAACAGCTGTCCTGTGTACAGTACTATAAAATCCCTCCTGGCCAGAGACTCCAAAATCCTTTTCCCTGTAAAGGGTTAAGAAGCTCAGGTAACCTGGCTGGCTTCTGACCTAAAGGACCAATAAGGGGACAAGATACTTTCAAATCTTGGTGGGGGAAGGCTTTTGTTTGTGTTCTTTGTTTGGGAGTGTGTTCGTTCTCGGGACTGAGAGGGACCAGACATCAATCCAGGTTCTCCACATCTTTCTAAACAAGTCTCTCCTATTTCAAACTTGTAAGTAAATAGCCAGGCAAGGCGTGTTAGTTTTCCTTTGTTTTCTCAACTTGTAAATGTACCTTTTACTAGAGTGTTTATCTTTGTTTGCTGTACTTTGAACCTGAGACTAGAGGGGAGTCCTCTGAGCTCTTTAAGTTTGATTACCCTGTAAGGTTAATTTCCATACTGATTTTATAGAGATGATTTTTACTTTTTTTCTTTAATTAAAAGCCTTCTTTTTAAGAACCTGATTGATTTTTCCTTGTTTTTAAGATCCAAGGGGTTTGGATCTTGATTCACCAGGAATTGGTGGGAGGAAGGAGGGGTGATGGTTAATTTCTCCTTGTTTTAGATCCCAAGGGGATTAGATCTGTGTTCACCAGGAGTTGGTGGGAGGAAGGAGGGGGGGATGGTTAATTTCTCCTTGTTTTAAGATCCAAGGGGTTTGGATCTGTACTCACCAGGGAATTGGTGAAAGGTTTCTCAGGGATTCCCAGAAAGGGAATCTAATTGGGAAATGGTGGCAGCGGAACCAGAGCTAAGCTGGTAGTTAAGCTTAGAAGTTTTCATGCAGGTCCCTACATTTGTACCCTAAAGTTCAATGTGGGGATCCAGCCTTGACACATGGATTATGTAAAATATGTTAGTGGCCGTAATGCCATAGATAATGTCCACATTAAAAAAAAAAGCCATAACACTTGGTGGTGGTGTCAACAGAGGCACTGCCTGGAATCTGAATCATCAGCTAAGTCATAGGTAGTGCCTGCTAATGGGGGCTGAGACTAACTGATCTGCCGTGGTGATGCTTACCCTGCCAGTATCCACGCCATGTTTGACTTGTGGTAAACTGAAGATTTCAGTGTCCAGGGCCATCAGTCTTTCACGAGCAGAAAATAAATAAAAGACAAGGGAAACTTGTAGTTGCTCTTCCTGTGGTTTAACTTGTCGTTTGTGGCTTTACTTTGTAACTCATTAAATTTTACGGCATTAGCAGGGATTTGAAGCACCAGATTTAATCAATATTTCTTACATCAGCACTTTGGTTCAGTTCACTGTATAGTAAGTAGTATTTTTAGTACGTTATCTGACCTTTCCTTCCTGAGCCTGCACTTCCTAATTATAACTTTCCTTGTTTTTATATGATCTATAACCAAGGTCAAGTATTGTCACAGCACTTGTAAATTTTCTCAAGGGGGGTCACAGAGATGGCCTTTCTACTTGCACAAAACACTATTGCAAATACATTTGGATTATTTGCATATTTTTGTATTCATGAGGTTTACAGTTCTAGGATGCAGTCAGGAAAGCTGCTTTGATTTCTTTTTGTTTGTTTGTTTTCAGTCAATGTGCTTACTATCACAGGCTTTTTTAAAAAAAAACTAACTACATTTTGCCTGACAATTCCCTTTCTAACAATCCCTCTGTCTGTCTGAGGATATCTTTTTGAAATTTGCTGACATGGCAGCAAAAGATGTTTTCTGGGTGACATCTTTGAAGTTTTAATTGGATTAAAAGGTAGCTTTTTCCCCCCTTTTTAATGCCTTGAACTAATTTATTTTCGTTCCTGTGTCAGAGAAAGACAAATTAAATGAATTTATCTTTACCTTCAACACATTATTATTTTGAAACAGTGGACAGGTTTAACTCTATGGTGTAGAAGTGTGCCCTTGAAGCTCAAATCCTGGCTCAAGTAGTCATTAGTTCCCAAGTCTAATCAGATGGGCAGTGGAATAGAAAGCACAAATAATTCCATCAAGCTGCTACAGTGGCACTTGGGAAAACAGAAGCTAACATATCTGGTGCGGAGAAAGAAACCAGGAATATGATGCTGCCGAAATAAACCTAGATGTGACTGAAGGATCAGACATGAATTTGGAATTATATATATGGCAGGAAAAGAGATCAGTGCAGGTTTGGAAGGCACATGTAAGGATAGCACATGAGCAAGGAGGAGATAGTCCCTCTCTACATGTCTCTGGTAAAATGCATCTAGATACTCTATTCAGCTCTGAGTAGATATGAATGAACTGGAAGGAATTCAGAGAAGACCTCCTAAAAGGGACTGTGTGGGGCTGAGCACCCTCAGTTCCTATTGGCTTCCGTGGGATTTGAGGGGTGCTCGGCATCACTCCAGTCATCACAAGATTGGGCCCAAAATTATTAGGGACTTGGGGGGGGACTGGTTTTTGACTATATATTCTGTGGCTTGGCTAAAAATAGTTATCGTAAGCCAAATAACTGTGTCTAAGTATATGAATGATGTAAGCACCAAGAAAGTAGTGGAATTATTTGCAATGATAAAAGGACCAAACAAGATTTCATGAAGTGAAATGCTAAAGGCAAACTTTAGGCTAAATATCAGGGGACAATTTTCATAACGAGGCTGTTTTAGGGTGGGACCATTTGGGACCATTAAGTCTACATTTGACAAAGTTTGAAAACTACACATTTTCTAATGCTGTTCTCTAAGTATGATTATATGAAATGGTTAATGATTCTTCAAATGAAGCCAATTCGTTATAGACTATGGCTGTTTTGATTAGGAAGCCTCTCTCTTTCCCTTTCTCTGCCTCTATCTCTGATTTCATCTTCAAACACCTGCTCTGAATTTCAGTGACTGGACAAAAGTGCCTTTTTGGCTCCCTTATGGACAAGTGGGTATTTCAACTCTGTATCCCTATGCCTATGGAATACTAATTGGTTAGTTCTGTATATTCTAGACCATTTACCAATAACAATACAGTTTTGTATTACACAAAGTATAGTACATAATGTAATACATTTAGCACATTTGTGATTAAGAATATACTATATGTATTTGGTCAAATTCATCCCCTAGTGTAATTCTGACTACATTTCCATGTACATTGATTTCAGAGCAGTTATACCAGATATGAATTTGACCTTTTGACTTACGTTTGCACTATAACCATGTTTTAATAAAAGAAAGTGCTTGCTTAAAGAAACCAAGGGAAAGCGTCTTTGATTTTAGTTTTCTATTTGGAAGGACTTCCAATAAGTACAGGACACAGAGTGCTGAAGCTAAAAGGTAAAAAGGCTGCTTTCCGAAAAGCACAGGATTAAGTTCATAGCTGTGTACTAACAGCATGCGATGATTTGTTAAGGACAAATACTGTGTTCAACACTGTAGCAGTCCTTGCCCCTAACAGCTTAAAATCAAAACTGACAATATAGAACACAAAAGGAGAGCTACAAATAGGTTCTGCTTGCTACATATTATTATTTGTTAATGGCTGGGGGGGGACAATATCTTTCATTATTTGGATTAGCATTTGTGGGGTCCACAGGAGTGAATTTAAAGAAGCGATTTGAAAAAGCAAAAACTCAGAGCCTAGTACTCTATAATAGGGTGGGAGTTCCATGCATAGGAGGAAGCATGAAAGAAGGCAAAAAAATTAGAGTAAGATGATATGAAGGATGTAATAAGGTGAGCTCCAGGAGTGGAGGAAAATGGATCAGGACAGTTGAGTCAGGGTGGAATTGTGCAGAGCCTTGAAGGTGAGATGAGAATCCTAAACCTAACATGGATGGTGAGTAAGCCAATGGAGGGATTCAAAGAGAAGACTAACATGTTTGGAATGATGGGCAAGGAAGACAAATTTAGCCAATGAATTTTGAATTGACTGGAGGTAAGCAGGATAGGAATCAGAAAGGAGGAGAATAACCAAGGTATAGAGAAGTATATTAGCAGTAGGATTAGAGAGGAAGGGGCTTGGGGTTTTTTGAGACATTATGGAAAAAAACAACAAGGATTTGGCAAGTACCTGGATGTCAGCGAAGGAGCAGGAGTAGACTAATATGAGTTTGTAAGCCTAGGTGATAGGAAGGATGGTGGTGGTCTCAATGATACATACAAAGGACAGAGAGGTGCGTGCTCAGGAGCAAAGATGAGAAGCTCAAGTCACTATGTTGACTTCACAGTGGCATGCCCAGGATGCTATGTCAGAAAGACAATTAGAGATGCATGTCTGGACATCAGGGGTGAAAAGATAGATTTGTGAGTCATCAGTAGAAAACTGATAGTTGAAGCCTTTTTAGCAGAGGAAGTTGCCCACATATAAGGTCAAGAAAGGATCAGGGACATGGCACTGAGAGGCATTGACAGAAAGGAAGAGTGGGAAGGAGGAGGAACTATCAAAGAAGATGCTGAGAGTAGTTTGAAGCAAACCAGCAGTATGGAGGTCCCTGGAAGAAAAAGAGCTGGGGAGAATAGAAAATATCCACATACAGAAGGAGGTTGAGGATTGAGAAAAGAACATGAGACTTAGCCGATAAGAATCATCGTTGAGGAGAATTTTGGGGAAAAACAGAGGCAAAAGACATATTGAATGGATATACAGGAGGAAATTAGAGAAGGTAAAGCATCAGTTGTATAAAGTATAAAGTATATGCAAAGGTCTAGAGGTAAAGGTAAAGGTGAGGAAAGAGATGGAGTATTTGCTAAAATCAGACCTTAATCCAGAGTTGTTGTTCAAGGACATTTGACCTGGCTTGGATGCTGAAAGGAAAGCCAAACTTATATCTTTTTCAGGCATATTTTTCTTTAAGACAAGCCACATGCTGTACTCCTTCAACTGCTTTGTAACTTGCTAGGAAACATTTCAGTAAATAACATATGGAAGGAAAAAAAACTGAGAAATGTGAAGTGTTTTAGTAGAGTGTAAACTTTCAAAAGCACAAGGTTTGCCATTGCCCCACTAATATGCTATGCAGGCTCTCATAAAGTCTGGTTTTAGGAAATGAAAAAGCTATCTGTTGTCATTGTGTAAGCTGATATCGGAGGGTATCATTGGTTGGCCATTTTCCAAGCATCCAAACTGAGAAATGCTGAAAGGCATAAAAATAGCCATTTAATTTCTGCCAAATAAGCCAATCTACCACTTCCTTCCCCAAGCGCTTTCAAATATTGCCAGTTGTTGTGGGTCAATTTCAAAAGCCCTGGATGTGGGAATGATCTAAAAAAATATTTTCTTGGCCCAAAAAATCAAAACATTCTATTAGTGTTTCATATAGCCTTACTGTCTATATTCTGTTGCAGAAAGGTTATTAAACCTGAGCACATTGTTTCCAGTGCTCATCAGTGAGGAGATGCAATCATTTTAAGGGGCCTATGATTAACCCTGTGATTAGCTCTGCAAAAAGATGACCCAAGGGTGAAGCAGCAATGGCAAGGATCACCACTATCTGAGTAAAAGGCAATGTGTTCATGACTTCTCCCTTGATTTATGACCACTTTGATGTCTCTAAATGGCTTCACCTGTAAATCATTAAGACAACCTGTAATAGTGGATCGAACCGTATGAGGCTAGGTCTAAATAGCTACATTCTCCTCATGGCTTTAGGGATGCAGAAGGCTTATGCTGGGAATGTGATGTGTAGGATACAGAAATTACAGAACATCAGGAGACAAGCTAAGTGAGGTAATATCTTCTATTGGATCAACCTTTGTTGGTGTAAACAAGTTTTTGAGCTTCACAGAGCTCTTCCTCAGTTTCTGAGCTAAGTACACGGTGGAACAGATTAAGCCTAACGGTTTCGCACATGCTGTAGGAGACCATTTTAAAATGAAGTAGGGTATTAAGAATTAGCAGACAGTAGGGAGTATTGCAAATTGTTGTAATGAGCCATAAAAGCAGTGTCTCTGAGTCTATGTTTTTTAGTGTCCAGCAGCATTATAAATTTAAGTTTCCAGGCTTGTCTTGTGAAGGTGTTATCTATGAAACATGTGAGTGCTTTGAAAGGTCTTATTTTCATCGAATAAATAGGAAGATCACTTGTGCTGGAGTTTAAATATACTTTTGGTGTCTTTTTCCAACCTTTGGATTCGTTCACCCCCACTTCCTGAGCAATGCCTCTTGCAGATGGCAAAGTATTATATAAATATTTCTGCTGGTGTTACACCATACAACACTTTTTTTAACATACTTTTCAGACAAATGTCTGTGAATAGAATAGATTATACACAAGCAGCAATATCTTAGCTTCATGCAGGCTATGAAAATTAAAACTGGTATTGAGTAACAGGTTGCCTTTACATTCTATCTGCATTGAGCTCTTATCACAATAGTCTATTTTCCTTCCCATCTGTTCCAGATAATTCAAAACACTGTCCCATTCAGCAAAGAAATCCCCCTGCTAGAAGCCAAGCAAAATGACCCAAAAGGCTCAATTTGTCCTAGGTGCAGAAATTCCCCCATCATATATTCAGTGCAGTATCTTGCTTCTGTCACACATGCTATCAAACTTCATCTATAAGCTAATGCCAAACAGTACATTGTTCTTCACAACAATACTCTAAACTCACTTTTTTTTTCTTATCAGGGAATCTGCTTGCATGAGAGAATACTGTTTCATTTCCTTTTATCTCTTACTATTACCATCCTGAAACACTCAAAATGCATCAAGAATTGTAAACACGCAATTACTCAATTTTCAGCTCCCTGAAGCCATGAAAATGGATGTGACATAAACAGAGCCATGAGGGAAGTCACGTAGAACTGCTGGAGGGAGCTGTTCAGATGGGAGTGCTATTCTTCCATCTTAGCCCAAAGAGTCTAATCCCACTTTGGATCACAGCCTCAGAACAGACTAAGCCAAATCACCTAACCCACTGCTGGTTCCAATGTGCTTACACTTTTCCAGCCTTCATTTGGGCCCTTCATATTAATATTTATGGCCTGGTCCAGCAATGGTCTAATACAATGCAGGAGGGAGTAAGCTATTGTAGGAAAAAATAGTCTTCCACGGGGCTAACATGTCAGTAAAGGGTTAGTAATTTTACATTGATTGCTTTTGTATTGTGTACTCTATGAAGGGAACAGCAGGATAAATGAAAAAGCTGCTACTTGCAGATTTTCATTACTTATTGACTATTCAGCATGTCATCTCTCTGTGGAACTTGATAAAATAATCAGTCCAGTTCACCGTTTGGGAAAGGCATTGCTGTACCAGGTGGGAGGCCTGTTGTGAAAGTAGGCCAAATTTTAACCTAATAATGGATTAGAATTGCACAGTGACTTTTAGTTTACTCTCACATTTGAGAGCAATCTGTGGTGATGGCCCTTTTTATTTTCTTTGTGCTTTATGAAGAAAGCCTGAAATGTGTTGAACTCTCTAAAAGTAGAGGAGGTTTCATGAGAAATTGACTGGGGTGGGGGGGAAGAAAAGTCCCCTCTTTGAATTATTAGAATCCCCACCCCTTTGATTAAAGGCTCAGAATAGCCCAGATCACGTTTCTGAGACTCCTGGGACCCACATCAAAATGTGGGAGAACTAGATTTGACATTCTGATATTTCTAGATAAATGCCAAGCAGGAAAAAAAACTTAAATAACCCAAGACCCCACATTTTCAGTCCTTTTTATCCATCACTTAAAAGTCACAAGCCAATTTCTTTCCCTTTACAGATCACCTCAACTTCTTTTCATTCGTTCATTGAAATACCCTGGCCCAGATCATTCCATGGGAGTTAGGTGCCTAAATCCCTTTGAGGATGTGGGCCCAATATATTCAAATGTTTAAACACAGTTCCTGAAATGGTGCTGGACGAAACCATGGTCAGCACAATTCAACTGATGCCTCTTATCTGACAGAGGTAATTTTCAACATGTAGGCAAGGCTTCTGGTTATCCAAGTAGAGCAGCATGCTGGTAGGACTGGCAAAGTCTAGGTTTTTTCTACAGATTCAGGTACATCTATCATTCATTGCTCTAGCAATAATGGCAGGCAGCCATGAAGAAATGTGACATGATTTTAGGTAATGAAAAGTTTCAGTAATTAAAGATAATAAGGAGTTTGATCAGGAATCTATACACTCTATTGGTATGTCTACACTACGAAATTAGGTTGAATTTATAGAAGTCGGTTTTTTAGAAATCGTTTTTTTACAGTCAATTGTGTGTGTTCCCACACAAAATGCTCTAAGTGCATTAACTCGGCGGACTGCGTCCACAATATCGAGGCTAGCGTCGACTTCCGAAGCATTGCACTGTGGGTAGCTATCCCACAGTTCCACAGTCTCCGCCGCCCATTGGAATTCTGGGTTGAGATCCCAATGCCTGACGGGGCAAAAACAGTGTCGCGGGTGGTTCTGGGTACATGTCATCAGGCCCTCCCTCCCTCCATGAAAGCAATGGCAGACAATTGTTTTGCGCCTTTTTTCCTGGGTTACCTGTGCAGACGCCATACCATGGCAAGCATGGAGCCCGCTCAGCTCACCGTCACTGTACATCTCCTGAGTGCTGTCAGACATGGGACTGCATGCTACACAGCAGCAGCTCATTGCCTTTTGGCAGTGGATGGTGCATTACGACTGGTAGCCATCGTCGTCATACTCCTGGATGCTCTTTTAGCCAACCTCGGTGAGGTCGGTCAGGGGCACCTGGGCAGACATGGGAGGGACTCAGCCATGTCATTCCCTTTTTAAGTTTTGTCTCCTGGAGACTCAGTCCTGCCGGCAGTCGTACTGCACCATCTTCTGGTGAGCATCCAGGAGATGACAATGGCTAGCAGTCATACTGCACCGTTTGCTGCCAGACTAAGATGTATAAGATAGATGGAGTGGATCAAAACAAGAAATAGACCAGATTTGTTTTGTATTCATTTGCTCCCCCCTCCCTCCGTGAAATCAACGGCCTGCTAAACCCAGGGTTTTGAGTTCAATCCTTGAGAGGGCCATTCTGTGTGACTGTTGTTTGTGTTTCTCCTTGATGCAAAGCCACCCCTTTTGTTGATTTTAATTCCCTGTAAGCCATGTTGTCAGTCGCCCCTCCCTCCGTCAGAGCAATGGCAGACAATGGTTTCGCGCCTTTTTTCAGCGCAGACACCATAGCACTGGGAACATGGAGCACGCTCAGATCACCACAGCAATTATGAGCACTGTAAACACCACGCGCATTATCCTGGAATATATGCAGAACCAGAACCTGCAAAAGCAAAACCAGGTGAGGAGGTGACGGCAGCGTGGTGACAAGACTGATGAGGACATGGACTTCTCACAAAGTACGGGCCCCGGCAATATGCACATCATGGTGTTAATGGGGCAGGTTCATGCAGTGGAACGCCGATTCTGGGCCCAGGAAACAAGCACAGGCTGGTGGGACCGCATAGTGTTGCAGGTCTGGGACGATTCCCAGTGGCTGTGAAACTTTCATGGAACTTTGTGACTTGCTTTTCCCTGCCCTGAAGCGCCAGAATACCAAGATGAGAGCAGCCCTCACAGTTGAGAAGCGTGTGGTGATAGCCCTGTGGAAGCTTGCAACGCCAGACAGCTACCGGTCAGTTGGGCATCAATTTGGAGTGGGCAAATCTACTGTGTGGGCTGCTATGATCCAAAGTAGCCAACGCAATGAAAGAGCTGCTGATATCAAGGGTAGTGACTCTGGGAAATGTGCAGGCCATAGTGGATGGATTTGCTGCAATGGGATTCCCTAACTCTGATGGGGCGATAAACAGAACCATATCCCTATCTTGGCACCGGACCACCAGGGCAGCTAGTACATAAACCGAAAGGGGTACTTTTCAATGGTGCTGCAAGCATTGGTGAATCACAAGGGACGTTTCACCAACATCAACGTGGGATGGCTGGGAAAGGTACATGATGCTTGCATCTTCAGGAACTCTAGTCTGTTTCAAAAGCTGCAGGAAGGGACTTTCTTCCCAGACCAGAAAATAACTGTTGGGGATGTTGAAATGCCTATAGTTATCCTTGGGGACCTAGTCTACCCCTTAATGCCATGGCTCATGAAGCCATACACAGGCAGCCTGGAGAGTATTCAGGAGCTGTTCAACTATAGGCTGAGCAAGTGCAGAATGGTGGTAGAATGTGCATTTGGATCTTTAAAAGTGCACTGGTGCAGTTTACTGATTCGGATAGACCTCAGCGAAACCAATATTCCCATTGTTATTACTGCTTGCTATGCACTCCACAATATCTGTGAGAGTAAGGGGGAGACGTTTATGGCAGGGTGGGAGATTGAGGCAAATTGCCTGGCCGCTGATTACGTGCAACCAGACACCAGGGTGGTTAGAAGAGTACAGGAGGGCGTGGTGCACATCAGAGAAGCTTTGAAACCCCCACCACCACCACCCCTTGGTTCACTCTACTTCCCTGTAAGCTAACCATCCTCCCCTCCCCCCGTCGATCACCACTTGCAGAGGCAATGAAGTCACTGTTGCTTCACAGTCATACATTCTTTATTAATTCATCACACAAATAAGGGGATAACTGCCAAGGTAGCCTGGGAGGGGTGCGGGAGGAGGGAAGCGCCGGGTGGGGTGGGGGAGGAGGGAAGGACAAGGCCACACTGCACTTAAAAACTTATTGAATGCCAGCCTTCTGTTGCTTGGGCAATCCTCTGGGGTGGAGTATCAGGGGGTAGCCGTGTTAGTCTGTATCTACAAAAACAACAAGGAGTCTGGTGGCACCTTAAAGACTAACAGATTTATTTGGGCATAAGCTTTCGTGAGTAAAAACCTCACTTCTTCGGATGCATAGAGTGAAAGTTACAGAGGCAGGCATTATATACTGACACATGGAGAGCAGGGAGTTACTTCACAAGTGGAGAACCAGTATTGACAGGGCCAATTCAATCAGGGTGGATGTAGTCCACTCCCAATAATAGATGAGGAGGTGTCAATTCTAGGAGAGGAAAAGCTGCTTCTGTAGTGAGCCAGCCACTCCCAGTCCCTATTCAAGCCCAGATTAATGGTGTTGAATTTGCAAATGAATTTTAGTTCTGCTGTTTCTCTTTGAAGTCTGTTTCTGAAGTTTTTTTGTTCAATGATAGTGACTTTTAAATCTTAGCCTGGACCAGTCCACACAAGAGATCCACTTCCTGGACACTACAGTACAAATAATTGATGGTCACATAAACACCACCCTATACCGGAAACCTACTGACCGCTATACGTACCTACACGCCTCCAGCTTCCATCCAAGACACATCACACGATCCATGGTCTACAGCCAAGCCCTAAGATACAACCGAATTTGCTCCAACCCCTCAGACAGAGAGAAACACCTACAAGATCTTTATCAAGCATTCGTAAAACTACAATACCCACCTGGGGAAGTGAGGAAACAGATTGACAGAGCAAGACGGGTACCCAGAAATCACCTACTGCAGGACAGGCCCAACAAGGACAATAACAGAACACCACTGGCCATCACATACAGCCCCCAGCTAAAACCTCTCCAGCGCATTATCCACGATCTACAACCTATCCTGGAAAATGATCCCTCACTCTCACAGACCTTGGGAGGCAGGCCAGTCCTCGCTTACAGACAACCCCCCAACCTGAAGCAAATACTCACCAGCAACTACACACCACACCACAGAAACACCAACCCAGGAACCTATCCCTGTAGCAAACCTCGTTGCCTACTCTGTCCCCATATCTACTCTGGCAACAGCATCAGAGGACCCAACCACATCAGCCACACCATCAGGGGCTCATTCACCTGCACATCCACTAATGTCATATATGCCATCATGTGCCAGCAATGCCCCTCTGCCATGTACATTGGCCAAACCGGACAGTCCCTCCGCAAAAGAATAAATGGACACAAATCGGACATCAGGAATGGTAACATACATAAGCCAGTAAGTGAACACTTCAATCTCCCTGGTCATTCTATTACAGATTTAAAAGTCACTATCATTGAACAAAAAAACTTCAGAAACAGACTTCAAAGAGAAACAGCAGAACTAAAATTCATTTGCAAATTCAACACCATTAATCTGGGCTTGAATAGGGACTGGGAGTGGCTGGCTCACTACAGAAGCAGCTTTTCCTCTCCTAGAATTGACACCTCCTCATCTATTATTGGGAGTGGACTACATCCACCCTGATTGAATTGGCCCTGTCAACACTGGTTCTCCACTTGTGAAGTAACTCCCTGCTCTCCATGTGTCAGTATATAATGCCTGCATCTGTAACTTTCACTCTATGCATCCGAAGAAGTGAGGTTTTTACTCACGAAAGCTTATGCCCAAATAAATCTGTTAGTCTTTAAGGTGCCACCAGACTCCTTGTTGCCTCTGGGGTGGAGTGGCTGGGTGGCCAAAAGC
The DNA here is from genome assembly GCF_027887155.1 of Malaclemys terrapin pileata. Lineage (NCBI taxonomy): Eukaryota > Metazoa > Chordata > Testudines > Emydidae > Malaclemys > Malaclemys terrapin. Next base: position 72,158,866 of record NC_071512.1, read on the forward strand.
CCCCCCACTGCGTTCTTGGGCCTCTGGGTGAGGAGGCTATGGAACTTGAGGAGGAGGGCAGTTGGTTACACAAGGGCTGTAGCAGCGGTCTGTGCTCCTGCTGCCTTTCCTGCAGCTCAACCATACACTGGAGCATATGAGTTTGATCTTCCAGCAGCCTGAGCATTGACTCCTGCCTTCTGTCAACAAGCTGACACCATCTATCATCTTCAGCCCGCCACTTATTCTCTTCAGCCTGCCACCTCTCCTCACGTTCATATTGTGCTTTCCTGCACTCTGACATTGTTTGCCTCCATGCATTCTGCTGTGCTCTGTCAGTGTGGGAGGACAGCATCAGCTCAGAGAACATTTCATCCCGAGTGCATTTTTTTCACCTTCTAATCGTTGCTAGCCTCTGGGAAGGAGAAACATATGCAGCTGGTGGAGGGAAAAAAAAGGAGAGTGGTAGTTAAAAAGACACATTTTATAGAACAATAGGTACACTCTTTCATGGTAAACCTTGCTGTTAACATTACATGGCACATGTGCTTTTGTTACAAGGTCGCATTTTGCCTCTTATTGAGGGCCTGCCAGTTTGGTGTGAGAGATCACTCACACAGGGACGGGCAACAGAATTCGGCTTGCAGGCAGCCATGGTAAGCTGCAGTCTTTTGGCTTCTTTAACCTTCATAACATGTGGAAATGGTTTCAATCAGCAGCGCCCTCATTTCCCATACCAAGCGGCCGTTGGGTTGGCCATTTAAAATGGGTTGGCAATTTAAAAGGAGGGGCTGCGGTTCCGGGTTAACGTGCAGCACAAACCCAACTAACCCTACTATGGAGGACGGAATAAGGCTGCCCTCCCCAGAAACCTTTTGCAAAGGCTTTGGGAGTACATCCAGGAGAGCTTCATGGAGATGTCCCTGGAGGATTTCTGCTCCATCCCCAGACACGTTAACAGACTTTTTCAGTAGCTGTACTGGCCATGAATGCCAGGGCAAATTAATCATTAAACACGCTTGCTTTTAAACCATGTCTAATATTTACAAAGGTACACTCACCAGAGGTCCCTTCTCCGCCTTCAGGGTCCGAGAGCCAGCCTTGGGTGGGTTCGGGGGTTACTGGTTCCAGGCCCAGGGTGAGAAACAGATCCTGGCTGTTGGGTAAACCGGTTTCTCAGATTCCTTGCTGTGAGCTATCATCTTCCTCGTCCCCAAAACCCGCTTCCATGTTGTGTCCTACTCCATTGATGGAGTCAAAGCACAGGGTTGGGGTACTGGTGGCTGCACCCCCTAGAATAGCATGCAGCTCATCATAGAAGCGGCATGTTTGGGGGCTGTGACCCAGAGCAGCCGTTTGCCTCTCTGGTTTTCTGGTAGGCTTGCCTGAGCTCCTTAAGTTTCACGCGGCACTGTTGCGAGGCAACATTATAGCCTCTGCCCTTTGTGCACTTGGAGATTTTTTTCAAATGTTTTGGCATTTTGTTTACTGGAACGGAGTTCTGATAGCATGGATTCATCTCCCTATACATTGATCAGATCCTGTACCTCCCGTTTGGACCATGCTGGAGCTCTTTTGCGATTCTGGGACTCCTTCATGGTCACCTCTGCTGATGAGACCTGCACCTTGCCACGCTGGCCAAACAGGAAATGAGATTCAAAAGTTCATAGGCCTTTTCCTGTCTACCTGGCCAGTGCATCTGAGTTGAGAGCGCTGTCCAGAATGGTCACAATGGAGCACTCTGGGATAGCTCCTGGAGGCCAATACCGTCAAATTGCATCCACACTACCCCAAATTCGACTCAGCAAGGCCGATTTCAGCACTAATCCCCTTGTCAGGGGTGGAGTAAAGAAATTAATTTTAAGAGCCCTTTAAGTCGAAAAAAAGGGCTTCGTCATGTGGATGGGTGCAGGGTTAAATCGAGGTAACACTGCTAAATTCGACCTAAAGTCTTAGTGTAAACCAGGCCTATGAGAAGATATTACTGGTACTTTCTGCAGTCTAGATAAAAGATGTATAAAATGTCACCAGATCTTCTCAGACTGTAATATAAATTGATTGTATTGCAAAAACACATAGAACAAGCTGTAAATTAAATAGCTATCTTTTTGCTATTTAATGAATACAGATTAGCTATTAATTTGTATTGGCTAAATACTCACAGAGGAAGTTAATATCTATTACACATACATATATCTACTGCCATGACTGGGTCCCAGAACAACAACAAATCTGTCACACTTCATGACCCATGTATCAAAATGACACCACAACAAACATAATCATGGTCCCAAAATATGTATGCATTTATGCCTCCTTGTTTTTGGAGGTTCATTAGTACCTGAGTATGAAGGATAAGCAAACTGGTTCAAATAAAACAAGAACTGGCCTAGTTGTTTATTTAAAAATGTTAAAAAACCAAAACCAGATGTGGAGCTCTTCTTGGAGGAGAAACCAACTCCTTCTTTGAAAGTGATCTTCTACTGCGATGGTGCTCTCTCCAACTAGGATGCTCAGATATCATGGTATAAAAATATACCATGAAATATAGTCTAGACTGGGGTGGGCAAATTTTTTGGCCTGAGGGCCACATTGGGGTTCCAAAACTATATGGAGGGCCAGGTAGGGAAGGCTGTGCCTCCCCAAACGGCCTGGCCCCCGTCCCTTATCTGTCCCTACCCCATTCCCGCCCCCTGACTGCCCCCCTCAGAATCCCTGACCCATCCAACCCCTCCGATCCTTGTCCCCTGACCAGGCCCTTCTGAGACCCCCACCCACCCTAACGGCCCCCCCCGGTACCCCACCTCCTAACCAACCCCCCCGTTCCCTGTCCCCTGACTGCCCTGACCCCTATTCACACCCCTGCCCCCTGACAGGCCCCCTGGGACTCCCACACTTATCCAACTGCTCCCTGTCCCTTGACTATCCACTGGAACTCCCTGTCCCTTATCCAATCCCCCCACTCCCTGCCCCCTTACCATGCCGCTCAGAGCACCAGGACTGGCAGCCCTGCCGCCACGCAGTCTAGAGCACTGAGGCAGGCCGGTGGTTCTCGCAGCCATGCTGCCCAGCAGGAGCTTGGAGCCCCGCCGCCCAGAGCACTGGCGGTATGGTGAGCTGAGGCTTCGGGGGAGGAGGGAAAGCAGGGGAGGGGCCAGGGACTAGCCTCCCTCTCCGGGAGCTCAAGGTCTGGGCAGGAGGGTCCTAAAAGCTGGATGTGGCCCGCGGGCCACAGTTTGCCCACCTCTGGCCTAGATGAACCAACTTTAAGATGGGTGCACTGCTCATTGGAAAGCCATTTTCAGTAGTTATCAATGGTTAGCAGTAAAGCTGGACCAAAGGGTGAATGTAGGAGGATGCCAGAACTTCTTGTACCAGGGGGTAACCGTGTTAGTCTGTAACCACAAAAACAACAAGGAGTCCGGTGGCACCTTAAAGACTAACAGATTTATTTGGGCATAAGCTTTAATGGGTAAAAACCCACTTCTTCTTGTGTATAGAATCTGCTGGGAGCTTGAAAGAATAGTTCTAGTAAACTCTGCATAACTAAACAAACCAAAGCGCTAAAATCCTGAGGAGCATCATTAATAAGCACCCATTCTTCTCTTACTAGAAAAGAGCCAGTGGATGATAGTGAGGAAAGAACATTTCTGTGCCTGAGTCACATGGTGAGTGCTGCAGTCACAGCTGGAGAATGGAATCAGGCAAGTATATCCTGGGCAACCCCACTGGTACTTCTAGGGGGAGGGAAATATCCAGCAGAATTGCTCTGCTTTCTCAGTGTAAGATGTGCTGGCAAGAACACTGAGGCCTGGAGTTAACTTGTGTTTATGCATCATTTATAAATGTTAAAGCATTATGAAACTAACCAAAGAGGAGCAACTGGAAAGAGAACAGCTGATGTCATGGCTTTCATATATCAAGTGAATGGCTGATGCTGTGAGTTTTGGCTCCGCTTTAGCTCTGCTTTTATACTAGAAGCTTTTTTATGGTTTTATAATTTATTGCAGCAATACATAAAAGTTGCTGCTACTGGTGTTTTTATGGCTGAGCTTTGTTTTGCAATTACCTAAAGAAATTGTGAAAGAAATAGATTTGCACCCTCTGCTGGCAATATGTATCATTGCAGATGTTCTGCCAGATACTGTACGTCTTTCTCAGCACAGGTTTCAGAGTAGCAGCCGTGTTAGTCTGTATCCGCAAAAAGAAGAACAGGAGTACTTGTGGCACCTTAGAGACTAACAAATTTATTAGAGCATAAGCTTTCGTGGACTACAGCCCACTTCTTCGGATGCATATAGAATGGAACATATATTGAGGAGATATATATACACACATACAGAGAGCATAAACAGGTGGGAGTTGTCTTACCAACTCTGAGAGGCCAATTAATTAAGAGAAAAAAAAAACTTTTGAAGTGATAATCAAGCTAGCCCAGTACAGACAGTTAAGAAGTGTGAGAATACTTACAAGGGGAGATAGATTCAATGTTTGTAATGGCTCAGCCATTCCCAGTCCTTATTCAAACCGGAGTTGATTGTGTCTAGTTTGCATATCAATTCTAGCTCAGCAGTCTCTCGTTGGAGTCTGTTTTTGAAGTTTTTCTGTTGAGAGACAGAGTTGGCATCGGGGTTTGTTACAAGGATAGGTTCTAAGTCAGCCATAAAAATGTTAGAACAACGCTTCCTTAGCTCTCATCCCCTAATGCCCCTACTCTACTTGCGCTACATTGATGACATCTTCATCATCTGGACCCATGGAAAAGAAGCCCTTGAGGAATTTCACCATGATTTCAATAATTTCCATCCCACCATCAACCTCAGCCTAGATCAATCCACACAAGCGGTCCATTTCCTGGACACTACTGTGCTAATAAGCGATGGTCACATAAATACCACCCTATACCGGAAACCTACTGACCGCTACACTTACCTACATCCCTCCAGGTTCCATCCAGGACACACCACACGATCCATTGTCTACAGCCAAGCTCTAAGATATAACCGCATTTGCTCCAATCCCTCGGATAGAGACAAGCACCTACAAGATCTCTATCAAGCATTCTTAAAACTACAATACCCACCTGCTGAAGTGAAAAAACAGATTGACAGAGCCAGACGAGTACCCAGAAGTCACCTCCTACAAGACAGGCCCAACAAAGAAAATAACAGAACACCACTAGCTGTCACCTTCAGCCCCCAACTAAAACCTCTCCAGCGCATCATCAGAGATCTACAACCTATCCTGAAAGATGATCCTTTACTCTCACAGATCTTGGGAGACAGACCTGTCCTTGCTTACAGACAACCCCCCAACCTAAAGCAAATACTCACCAGCAACCACACATCACTGAACAAAACCACTAACCCAGGAACCTATCCTTGTAACAAACCCCGATGCCAACTCTGTCCACATATCTATTCAAATGACATCATCATAGGACCTAATCACATCAGCCATACCATCAGGGGCTCGTTCACCTGCACATCCACCAATGTGATATATGCCATCATGTGCCAGCAATGCCCCTCTGCCATGTACATTGGCCAAACCGGATAGTCTCTACGCAAAAGAATTAATGGACACAAATCTGACATCAGGAATCAAAATACTCAAAAACCAGTGGGAGAACACTTTAACCTGTCTGGTCATTCAGTGACAGACCTGCGGGTGGCTATATTACAACAGAAAAACTTCAAAAACAGACTCCAACGAGAGACTGCTGAGCTAGAATTGATATGCAAACTAGACACAATCAACTCTGGTTTGAATAAGGACTGGGAATGGCTGAGCCATTACAAACATTGAATCTATCTCCCCTTGTAAGTATTCTCACACTTCTTAACTGTCTGTACTGGGCTAGCTTGATTATCACTTCAAAAGTTTTTTTTTTTTCTCTTAATTAATTGGCCTCTCAGAGTTGATAAGACAACTCCCACCTGTTTATGCTCTCTGTATGTGTGTATATATATCTCCTCAATATATGTTCCATTCTATATGCATCCGAAGAAGTGGGCTGTAGTCCACGAAAGCTTATGCTCTAATAAATTTGTTAGTCTCTAAGGTGCCACAAGTACTCCTGTTCTTTTTTCTCAGCACAGAAACCGGTAGAAATGTGGTGAGGATGATACTTTTCCTGTTAGAACAGATTGGGGCAATTTAATCGCTAGAATAGTTACACCAAGGCTGGATTTTCTCTAATATGTTGAGTGATGACAGATATAAGTCTAAAGTGTCCAGTATCATATTTATCGGATATGTAAATATTGAGTGTAATATTTAAATTAACGTCCAATTTTCTTCTCACTTAAACCAAAGCAAATCAAAAGTAACTCTTGGAAGTTAGTCAAATTACACTGCTATAAAACTGGTTAAGTGAGAGCAGAATCAGACCCTTAGTGTTCTATGGGTATGTGTCCTCTCAGATATATTTCTATGCCCTGAGTTATAATGCTTCGAAATGGTTTATCTCCATGTGCATAGTAACAAAGTACTGATCAAAGTGCTTATAATACTTAATCACTGGAAATAAAAACTAAACTGAAATGTATGAACATGCTTTGGATATTCAACAGCCCAATCAGCATGCTCACAAAGGCTTCCCATAAAGATGTGGATTGAGGATCATTAAGAATGGCTGATTGACACTGAGAAGTGGTGTTGGGAGATTCTGGTCCAAGGATATGAGAGAGACAAGGTGGGTGAGGTAATGAATTTGGTCCAATAAAATATATTATCTCACCCACCTTGTCTCTCTCATTAAAGAGACGAGCATAGGAAGAAATGTGACTCTGCCATAACTAGCATTTGGAAAGGAATTTATCCTCTTGGCCTGATATGGGGGCTGATGCAATGCTGGTGGCAGTGGGGAAGCTCTGCCAGAGCTGGTCCTCATCTTCTGTACATGTTCAACACTAATCATCTTCCTTTACATGCCATTTTGTGTGGATGCCCCTCTCCTGCATCAGTGTTATCAGAAGATGGTACTTTTGTCTATGTATTTTCAAGTATGTGTTCCTAGATTTTACTTGCTTCTCTGTCACTATCCACAACTCTGTTAAGTTTGTTTAGAAATCTGGGTAACTAATCTCCTTATTTTCTAACAGACTTACAATATGACAGAATAACAGCATTGATGGCAGAGATGAGACAGTACACTATCTCCAAACTTTTTTCAGGCCTGCTTTTTTCTTATCCCACTCTATCCCCTGACATCAGAGGGGGTTCCATTCTACCTTCATAAGTCTAGCCAAGACCGTTGGCTGAGCAGATTTTACTGAAACCACTAATTATCAATCCACTAATTAACATTTAGGATTTGTTCTAAAATTACTGTGTAGGGTTACCATATCTCATAAATAAAAAAAGAGGACCCTCCACGGGCCATGGCCCCGCCCATTTCCCCACCCCTAGCCCCGCCCCAACTCCGCCCCTTCCCCCACCCTAACTCCGCCCCCTCCTCCCTCCCACTCCCAGCCAGGGGGAAAGGGCTGCCCCAGTGCTACCAGCATCACGGTTTCCCGGGCAGCCCCCAGACCCTGCGCCCCCAGCCGGCGCTTCCCCAGCGCAGCTGGTGCCCGGGAGGGGAAGCGCCCAGCCGGGGGCGCAGGGTCTGGAGGCTGCCCAGCAAACCGTGAAGCCGGTAGCGCTCAGGCTTTGGGCAGCCCCTATGCCTCCGGACCCTGCGCCCCCAGCCGGGCACTTCCCCTCCGGGGCTCCGGCGGCTCTGCGTAACTTACACTGTATAAGTTACACAGAGCCGAAGAGGAGCAGAGCCCCCGCAGTTGGAGGCTCTGCTCCTCTTAGGCTCTGTTTAAGAGCCGGGCTGCCCCAGCGCTACCGGCTTTGGGCAGCCCCCATGCCTCCGGGCCCTGCGCCGCCGGAGCCCGGGAGGGGAAGTGCCCGGCTGGGGGCGCAGGGTCCGGAGGCAAGGGGGCTGCCCGAAGCCGGTAGCTCTCGGGCAGCCCGGTTCTTAAACAGAGCCTCCAGCGGCTGGGGCTCTGTGTAACTGACACTGTGTCAGTTACACAGAGCCCCGGGGGCTGGAGGCTTTTCTCCTCTTTGGCTCTGTGTAACTGACACTGGGTCAGTTACACACAGCCCCGGGGGCTGGAGGCTCCAGCCGCCCCCACTCTGTTTAAGAGCTGGGCTGCCCAAGCGCTACCGGCTTCGTGCAGCCCCGTGCCTCCAGACCCTGCGCCCCCAGCCGGGCACTTCCCCTCCCGGGCTCCGGCGGCGCAGGGTCTCCAGGCACGGGGCTGCCCGAAGCCGGTAGCGCTCGGGCAGCCCGGCTCTTAAATAGAGACGCGGGGACTGGAGCCTCCAGCCGCCGGGGCTGTGTGTAACTGACACAGTGTCAGTTACACAGAGCCGGGCTGCCCGAGAGCTACCGACTTCGGGCAGCCCCGTGCCTGGAGACCCTGCGCCGCCGGAGCCCGGGAGGGGAAGTGCCCGGCTGGGGGCGCAGGGTCTCCAGGCACGGGGCTGCCCGAAGCCGGTAGCGCTCGGGCAGCCCGGCTCTTAAACAGAGCCTCCAGCGGCTGGGGCTCTGTGTAACTGACACTGTGTCAGTTACACACAGCCCCGGCGGCTGGAGGCTCCAGTCCCCGCGGCTCTATTTAAGAGCCGGGCTGCCGGAGCGCTACCGGCTTCGGGCAGCCCCGTGCCTCCAGACCCTGCGCCCCCAGCCGGGCACTTCCCCTCCCGGGCTCCAGCAGCGCAGGGTCTCCAGGCAGGGGGCTGCCCGAAGCCGGTAGCGTTCAGGCAGCCGGGCTCTTAAACAGAGCCGCCATTTTCCCGGACATGTTCCGCTTTTTGGCAATTCCCCCCGGACGGGGGTTTGACTGCCGAAAAGCCGGACATGTCCGGGAAAAAGAGGACGTATGGTAACCCTATTACTGTGGGTCTTTAACCTACTCTGCATTCATCTTGTTTACCCCAGACCAGGCAAGCCCCAGGGAGTCCTGATGTTTTTTCTGAAAATGAGCTTATCTGTGGTAATCTTGCTTTAAGCTTTGCTTTCAGGAGTGCTAGAACAATGTGTATAATGGTAGTGCTGAGAGCCATTGAACCAACTTGTAAACCCTGTATATAATGGAAACCACTTCAAGCCAGGAGGTACAGCAGCACCCTTAGTTCCAGCACCTATGTTTGGTGTATATCTGTGAGGGTTCACGCTCCTCATTGCAAGGTAGCACGGCCTAGTGGCCAGAGTTCATAGGATTGCCCATGGTTACAGCGTCAGAGGGCCTTGACACTGGCTCAGCAGGGAGATCCTACCGAAACACGCTGAGGCTTACCGGGGGCCAGGTACCAGTCCATCATCCCCCCCAAGTAGCTTCCTACCATTTTGAGAGTTGGAGTCTCCCACGAATCTCCAGGTTCTCCGGGTCCATCACCTCCTCAGTCTCCTCCCACAGCAGGGCTTCGTGCTGGTCAGGGGAAGCTTCAGATCCCAGCGAGTTCAAGGGTGGTGGCTGGTCCTCCACAGGAGCTTCCCGGGTAGGTCCTTCCCCTGTGGCCGCCAGCCCAGACTGAGCTGAATTCCCTTCTTTTATACTCCCAGCGCACTTGGAGCATGCCCAGTACAAACAGGGCAGGACTTCCTCCGTCAGAGCTACTGGTCTGATGCTGCTGGGACTAGTGCGGGGCGGGGCTGCCCCGTCACAGTATCCATAGTCCATTAGTTGTATGTAATGGCAGATCTTTGAGTATTCTGAGTATATGCTATCATTAGAGCCTTACCAAATTCACAGCTGTGAAAAACGGGTCATGGACCACTACATCTGGTCTCCCCCATGAAATCTGGTCATTTGTTTACTTTCACTCTATACTATGGGGTAAAAGTATACAAAAGTACACAGTTTCTCAAGGGGGGTTCCGACCCAAAAGGGAGTCATAACGCTATTCTGGGGGGAGTCACGGTATTGCCACCCTTATTTCTGTGCTGCTGCTGGTGGCGGCGCTGCCTTCAGAACTGGGCACCTAGCCAGCTGCTGCTGCTCTCTAGCCACCCAGTTTTGAAGGCAGTGCAGAAGGGAGGGCAGCAATACCTTGATCCCCCTACAATAGCCTTTTGGATCAGGATCCTCAGTTTGAGAAATGCTGAGTCTTAAGGGCTTTACATGTTTATATTTTGCTGTTTATAAATACATATTAATGTTTTGTTACAACACGTGAAATTTAAGATTTAAATATCTGAAACCATGAAATTCAAGATTTTTAAAATGCTATGACCATGACATTTACTAAAATGGACCATAAAGTTGGTTACAGCCCTAGCGATCATCATCATAAATGCAAAAGTATTGTATTTGTCATCATGCCAACACATCATTTCTGGGCTTGATTTCATCCATTCCCAGCCTTCATATTCTATTTTATTTATAGTTTAATTCTTCTTGTACTTCAGGAAAAAAATAATTTAAAGGAGTAAAGTGTCTGATTTTTACTTCTATTCAAAGTTTTGATCGTGCCAGGTTTAAGACTGAAAATGAAAATAGAGTTGCTTTCCTCAGGAAAACTTTGCTCCCCGCCATGAGAGTTCACACTCTCTGATTGAATTGCATCTGGCAGGTTTCACTTTCACAACTAAACCCATATTACAGAAACACAGGACAGTGAATCCATTTTAAATAAAACATCAGTCTTCCTTGAGCTCTTCTAACTTTCCTCTTCACCTTGATTACATTAATATTTAATCAAGTCCCTTCCTGAAGCTCAGACCCCCGATGCATTTCCTGCCTTAAAAACACCCTTCTCCATGTACTTTGAAGAGGGTTTTCTAAAAGGGCAATTTAAACACAAAGCTGCTTCTCAGATGTTTTCTCCTTCATAGTTGTCTCTAGCCTCAGTTGCTAACCACTCTGTTCTTCCCTTTTACAGTCTTAGGGGTGTGCACTGGGTTACATTTCATTTCTGCTTCCTGGGCTGACTAACAAGGATTTGTGTGTTAAGCAGGAGATTTTCAGAAGTACAAACTCCAGTTAGGGGGTCCAACTCCCATTTCTGCTTTAGAAAATCTTCCCCTAACTTCTTATGTTTTAAAGATATACAAGTCTAACAAAGCAGATGACTGTCTTTTGATATCCTGCTCCATATGACACAATTCCCTTTGACTTCAACTGGAAGATGATTGGGCCCATGCTGTACAGTATATAACTGTTAATCTCTTCTGAAAGCTGGCTATGTATTATGGGCAGTGCAGGCAGCAAAACTTATAGTTAAGAATGCCTAATGCTTTCCATTATGAAACCCTATTTTCAGTTGTTTGTAACTTGCCCAAACTTTTACCATTTGGGCTTAAGTTTTCTATGCTGGGTATATGCCTCAAGCTAAATATTTTGGAAACTTTCAGCAACCAAGTTCAAATATTTCTCAGAATGAGGTTTGAGGAAGATACAAGTAGCCCCTATTAAACATTTTTACAATTATTTCATTGAGACGGTCTAGTGTCTCTGTTCTGGAGTATAGTCTTAGAAGGGGTCAACCGTTATCATGGATGTGCCTCTTGCCATCCCCATCAAAAGCACCCAGATTTAGCAAAGTTTTATATATATGCAAAATATAAGCAAAGGTTGAAATAACAAGTGACTAGTTGATTATAACATTCTAACTACTAGCCTTGGAATCCATTTTCAATATACTAAACCACGAATTTATACTAAATCTCTGCACAGCATTAGGTCTACGTACACCCACTTCAACATGTAAACTTATACCACCACAGAATTGGCATTCTTCGCACCAAATAGGTCAATGATTCATAAAATATCCTCCTGTTCCAACAGTACATTATTACTAAGACTATAATTTTGGCATGACACCTCATGGAAGTGAGGGGGAGTCAAAGAAAAAGGTGGGGAGTTGGAAAGCGAGTCCATCTTGCATTCACCCTGTAGTGGCAGCTCCTGTCTTATAGGGTTGTGCTTGGCTCCCAATTCCAGGCCTTGCAACCTAGAGCATGAGGTTGCAACGCCACTCAGATTTGGTCCATGTGTCCCTCTCCCTCCATCTAAAGAGGGAGGGATGGACAGGACCGCCCAGAGGATTCAGGGGGCCTGAAGCAAAGCAATTTTGGGGGCCCCTTCCATAAAAAAAAGCTGCAATACTATAGAATACTATATTCTCATGGGGGCCCCTGTGGGACCTGGGGCAAATTGCCCCACTTGCCCCCCCCCCCCCTCTCGGCAGCCCTGAGGATGGACCAAACCTGCATGGCCTTGTGACCTCATGTACTAGGTTGCAACACCTGGTGTGGAGAGCTAGGCCCAGCCCCATGGGACAGGAGCCACCGCTGCAGGGTGAGGGTGTGGTAGGCTTGTCATGGACTTTATTGAAGTTCACGGTTACAATGAACACGGTCACCTCTTGCCAAAATCATAACCTTAATTATTACACTACTAGAAACCATACAGAACTTTGACATACCTTCTTTTTATCCAGGAACTACATTTCTTTTGAAATTTTTACCACATGTTTAGTAAACAATATCCAATACATCTAGCAGCTTGTTTCCCCTACAGAAAAATGAAATGAGGGAAATTTAGGCTCAATCGGTGGTGTAAATCCGTGAAAGACAGTGAATGATGGAGTACGTGGCAATGGGGAACTGTTAATTTCCAGACATTCCAATGGTTGGAAGATGCAGAATTTTTTCAAGAGGAACCTTAGAATAGGAGATGAAAATTCCTATTCAACTTCCTAAATTAAATTTAAAACACCTGGATCAGACGTATAGTTGGAGAAGTGTCATGACAAGTGTTATACTCCAACTAGTGCCAGGCACCTAGACATCTTACGATGTCCAACCACAAGAAAGTAAGAAGTTGAACTTATTAAGCAATTCCTTCAGATGGCAGTGGAAGAAAGGTTCAATGGGATTGTTGAATCACTTACCTGAGTATCTTTCTACAGTAAAGTTCTTCCTGGATTTACTGGATTCTCTTAATATCATGTCTGTGTTTACTGGTCCCATTTTCTTGCACATGCTGAGTGTCTGAAACTCAAACCATAGGGCCTCTTTCTCTTTCTATGCTTCTTGCCCTTCAAGACTTTCCATCATGACAAATTCAAACAATTTTCCTGTGACCATCCATTATTACTTCATTTCTGACTATTTTCATTGATCGTTTACCCAGGGTCTTTCTCTTTGACTACTTCAGACTCTCTTTATATGCTGTTGACCTTTTATACACTAGAGGTCACATTCTTCTACTGCAGGATACAAGAAATGTTTACTGATCTCGGTGGGAGTTTTCCCTATCCTGCCACAGAAGAATAGGGCTTTTGGAGTCATAGGCATTGTACGGCTTGACTGCTATTAGCTGCCAAATAAATGGATTCCTAGGTATTTGACTTGCTAAGGCTATACATAAAGCCTTGGTATCAGCTGTTTGTATCTGATGGATAAGAATAGTGGGTAATGCCATAATGAATTGCATACGTTGTAAGGCTTTTAAAAACTCTCTGCCTGTGCCCTTTATTGGTAATTAATCCAGACAGGGAGGACAGACACCTGGGAGTATTTAATCTGTTCAATAACATACCAAAATGGAGACAGAAAGGGCAGTTCATTTCTGTCACCTAGAGCAAACTAAGGCACATCCAATAAAACTGTTCTCATAATTCTGATGTACTTTGTTGAATAGTCTCTGCGGCCATAAATATCTGCACTTCTGCCAAAAACTAATTTAAGTAGCCCCAGAAAGAAAATACAGGAGAACTTTAAAAAGCTGTTACTGATTTTTATTTATTTATTTATTTATTTGTATTCATTTCACTCAAATAATAACAATTTTAAGTTTTTTCTCCATAAAGAGATTACAGTGCTGTAACCATTTTTTCTTTTCTAGATTATTTTACACCTTTTGCCAAGAAAGTAAATTACAGCAAACCATAGATGTAAAGCTAAGAAGGCTTCCTAGTATCAGGCTTTCCTCTCCTTTGGGCTACTTTGATATATAGTACCATATTTTTCTTTCTATGGGAGAGAGGGGGGAGTGTGTGTATGATGGTAGGGTTCACCAGGTGCCACTGTTACACATAGTCTTCCATGTCTCTTTCTTAATGTGTGAGCATACGTTCAGTCTTGGGAAGATATTCTGGCTTGTTAATTTTGATTATGCAAGATAGAGGGCGCTATGTAAGTATCAGAGTTTTCACTCTGCTGTCATCTCTAATTAGTCAATTCGGGGCAGAATTGATCTCTGGGAACGAGACATTGGTGTTGAGCTGAGATTCCCAAAAGAAAAGATCGCCTGCATACAGTTTTACCACCTGTGTTCCAAGACTGCTGCATATGTATAACTAAAATGTTATAATTACAGTATACCGGATACTATGTCACTGGCTTCTCCTCCACTGGGGAGACTTACCAGGCCCCAAATTTCTACTGCCATTTTACCAAGTGCTCCCCCTAAAAGAGCTTATCAGATGAAGGGAGAGAAAGTAACAAGAATCCATTTGTTGTTTCAAATGTGATGCTGACTATAATAATAAATATGATCCAACAGTAGTGTTCAGTATTGGCTCAGAACAATAGTGCTCACCCTTATTTTACTACTTGGTTCTGTATATAGTTTATACAGGAGCTATCAGCAGTGTTTTGGGTGATGACTATAAGACACTATTCTGTTTTCAAGAGAAATCTAGAAATCTGCACTAACCATGTCAGGGTTCCCTCCCTACTCTGAACTCTGGGGTACAGATGTGGGGAGCTTCATGAAAGACCCCCTAAGCTTATTTCTACCATCTTAAGTTAAAACTTCCCCAAGGCACAAATTCTTCCTTGTCCTTAGATGGTATCGCTGCCACCACCAAGTGAGTTAGACAAAGATTCAGGAAAAGGACCACTTGGAGTTTCTGTTTCCCTAAAATATCCCCCCAAGCCCTTTCACCCCCTTTCCTGGGGAGGCTTGAGAATAATATACCAACCAAAATAGGTAAACTAGGTGAGCACAGACCAGACCCTTGGGTTTTTAGGATAATAAAAACCAATCAGGTTCTTAAAAGCAGAACTTTATTATAAAGAAAAAAAAGTAAAAGAAGCACCTCTGTAAAATCAGGATGGAAGGTAATTTTTACAGAGTAATAAGATTTAAAACACAGGATTCCCCTCTAGGCAAAACTTCAAAGTTACAAAACATAGGAATAAACCTCCCTCTTAGCATAGGGAAAATTCACAAGCTAAAACAAAAGATAATCTAATGCATTTCCTTGCTTTTCTTATAATTCTTGTAATCTAGATGCTTATTTCAGGTAGGGTTTTAGGAGTTGGTTTTTCCTGCCCTGGTCCCTCTCTGTCCCAGAGAGAACAGCAAAGAGAGCACAAACAAAACCTCCCCCCACAAATTTGAAAGTATCTTCTTCCCTTACTGGTCCTTTTGGTCAGGTGCCAACCAGGTTATTTGAGCTTCTTAAAGCCCTTACAAGTAAAGGAGTGATTTTATGCTACCCTTAGCTGTATGTTTATGACAAACCACTTGCACAGTTCCAGGTATTTGGCACAAGAACTTGAGTTTGGACCCTCAGAGGGGTGTATAAACTCTTCCTAGCTGTTGGGAGAGAAGGAATAGAGCTTGGCAAGAAGGACTACAGCTGTGTGCCTCCCCTGAAGGCAGAGGGGCTGACCAGCTGTGGAAAATTAAAGAGGGATGTGCTGTGTGGAGTGATGGCAGCAGAGTCTGACCGTGAGAGTCAGGGGGGAAGGATCTGGAGATAAAAAGCAAAAGTTGTAAGGAGAGCAATGGAAAGCCTCTGGAACTAGACTGAAGGGGGTCCTGCCATATACCTGTGCTTTGAGCTTTGGCGATGAGAAGCCCTAGTGTAGTGACTGACCCTCAAAAGTGCAGGACATGTTTCAATGTATCATTCTGTTCTATGTAAAGCAACCACCAAGGTGTGTATGCTCCAGCAGGGCCGAGCAGTATTGCCAACCTCATGAGTCAGGCTCACCAAAAATCATGAGATTTTGTAAATATAAGAGATTTGATGTTTTTTTTATTTGCCTTCTGCTTTTTGAGCCTTTAGGGTGCACTTTCTCCAGAGCTATGAGGGCTAGAAACTTACCTTTGCTTTAAGCATGAAGGCTGAAATCATCACATATCCACTTCACTCTAGGACTTGGGTAGGGTTACCATACGTCCGTTTTTTCCTGGACATGTCCGGATTTTTGGCAATTAAACCCCCGTCCAGGGGGAATTGCCAAAAAGCCGAACATGTCCGGGAAAATGCCGGCCAGGCACTTCCCCTCCCGCGGCGGCTCTGCTCCTCCCCGGACTCTTCGGCTCTGTTTAAGAGCCGAGCTGCCCGAGCACTATGGGCTTCAGGCAGCCCCCTTGCCTCCGGACCCCAGCCGCTGGCCGGGCACTTCCCTTCCCGGGCTCCGGCGGCGCAGGGTCCGGAGGCAAGGGGGCTGCCCGAAGCCGGTAGCGCCCGGGCAGCTCGGCTCTTAAACAGAGCCGAAGAGTCAGGGGAGGAGCAGAGCCTCTGGCTGTGGTGGCTCTGCTCCTCCCCTGACTCTTCGGCTCTGTTTAAGAGCCGAGCGCTACGGGCTTTGGGCAGCCCCTGTGCCTCCGGACCCTGCGCCGCCGGAGCCTGGGAGGGGAAGTGCCCGGCCGGGGGCGCAGGGTCCGGAGGCATGGGGGCTGCCCGAAGCCTGAGCGCTACCGGGTTCACGGTTTGCCGGGCAGCCTCCAGACCCTGTGCCCCCAGCTGGGCGCTTCCCCTCCCGGGCTCCAGCTGTGCTGGGGAAGCGCCGGCCGGGGGCGCAGGGTCTGGGGGCTGCCCGGCAAACCGTAAAGCCGGTAGCGCTCAGGCAGCCCTTTTCGTGTGGCTGGGAGTGGGAGGGAGGAGGGGGCGGAGTTAGGTTGGGGTTGGGGCGGAGAAGGGGCGGAGAAGGGGCGGGGCTGGGTGGGGAAATGGGCGGGGCCAGGGCCTGTGGAGGGTCCTCTTTTTTTATTTGCTAAATATGGTAACTCTAACGTGGGGCTTTAAGGAAAACAATAATGATCATGAGACTCCTGGCAAAATCATGAGAGTTGGCAACACTGGGTAGCCTGTGTCTCACCCATTAGAGAGAGAGAGAAGCCCAAGATGTGTAATGTGACTCTAGATCAAAGCCCTTCCATGGTTCAGTGAAGTTTGGATCTGGGATTCTAGTTTGGACCTACTTCCAATCATTAATTATTGTGAATAAGAGAAGGGGTTGAATGTATTTTCCATTTTGTAATACACTCCTCACTACCCTGGAAAATAATTCTCGAGAGTTAAAGACCAAATACAAATTTTCTTAGAGTGGCCCAGAATATAAAATGAAAGGAGGGAAAGAAAAGTAAGGATAATAGAAAAGACTGTGAAAATACTGCTGTTCACTTTGTACTTCAGAGGGGCTGACAGAGAGGATTTAGTGTAATCTCCCATCACCATATGAACTAAAGTTACAGAGTTTGCTTAGATATGACATAGAAAAAGTCAGTAGGGTTAGCTACAGCACATTTTTAATCCTGCAGTCCACACTGCCAGCTGCACCTTCTGAGATGAATGTTCTTCTGTGGGGTGGGTGGGTGTCACTGACTTTATACATCAGTTACTGTTGCCTATGATTTGCTTAATGAAGGAGATAACCTGGGAAAATGAGGAGAATAAAAGGAAAAATGAGATCAAATAACATGTGCAAAGTTAGCTGTTTAGGTGTGAATTTTTGTGAATATCATGTTAGTTTATATCTTAATGAATTAGGTGGTATTGTGACCCCAACCCCCTCTTAAATGATTTCCTGTAGAATTTGCAGACCAGGTCAAGGAGAAAACACACAAGTCCTTTTACACAGACTCTAAAAGGATTCATGTGTCTGATATTCTCTGATGCAATGTCCTGGAAATATCCACTCTTCACAAGTAAAATGGAGACAGATTCAAATTAGATTAGATTAGCACATGCTGGGGCAGAACACTCAGGATACGTCTACGCTATAAGCAGTACAGCAGCACAGCTGCAGCACCATAGTATAGACACTTGCTACAGCACCGGGAAAGGTTTTTCTCACTGTTCTAAATCCACCCCCTCAAGAGGTGGTAGTTCGGTCAATGGAAAAATTCTTCCTTAGACATAGCAGTGTGTATACCAGGGTTTAGACCAGCTTAACTGCGCCTGAGTAATGTAGCTAAATTGACCTAAGCTGCAGGTGTAGACCTGCCCTTAGGGTCTGAACCAAAACCCAGTGACGTTAAGGGGAGTCATAGTACTGAGTTCAATGAGCATTAGATCAGGACCATAGGGAGTTCATTAGCCATGAACTAATTCTCTAACAGAGCTGCGTGTAGTTCTTATAGCTGCTTCTTATTTTCTTTAATTCTGAGTCTTCAGCATGTTAAAGAGTACTAGTTACATGGAAAGCAGCATCTGCATTTTTCCCTTTTATATCCTATATTACACACCCAACTCTGTTAAAAGAACATTATTAAGGTTGCAAAGCCAAGTACTCAAAAGCTGGGAAATGCCAGAATTAAGTTTGCCTGTGCAATATTACTTCAATGAATGTGTATTGTGTTACTTTTACTCTATTGGAATTTGGTTTTCTAACTTACATTCAAACCTAGGTAAACTTTCTTTACTAGGAAAGGTACCTCGATAACAAAACCTTTGGACGTTATTTTCCCATTGTAAGAAGGGAATCCAGAGATGGAAAAATCTCTTATAGACTTTAGCCACTCTTCAGCTGATCCAGGAACAGCTTTGACTGGGTTTCTGCGAGCAACAGCTTGCCCTTTTTAGTGCCAAAAATGTGGTGCATACAGCCCTGACATCAGGGGCACTCTTTTTTGGGCAAAGAGCTTATCTTCATTATATATAGGCTTGGCAGAATTCAATTTTACAATTTTGAAAATATCTGTGTTTTTAAGCATTTTTATCAGTTTAAATTTTCAGTTGTGGGAAATTATGGGGGAGTCAGACAATCATTTGATGACTGTGAGATTCAAAAAGTTAGTTTTATAACTGTTCAAACAAACTGTCATCGTATTTCAAAATTTTAGCTTAAATTCTCAAGTAGCATTTTTCTTTTTGCCTTTCTGTAAATTTTGATGATTATTGAGGGAAATATTTTTTCTTGGGTTTGTGTGTGTATGGTGGAATCAATGGGTATTGACACTTACCAATAACAATTTAATCCTTCAAAACCTAATTATGTGTGTTCAGTGCCTAACCTAAGGGGTCCTGATCCCTGATTGGGACTGCTAGGCAATAATAAACAATAGACTTTCTGGAGCTCTGGTTTATTTTATTGATGGAATCTGAAGGGTGAAAACAAGGAAACTTAAAGAGGAACTAGAAGGAAAGTATTGATATGCGATTTACAGAGGCAGTGTAGATGCACATTTGTGCTATTCTGTAATGCTATATAATAAGTTTAAAACAATATTACAGCAGTATCTTGCTTATTTTTCCTGTTTTATGTACTGGCAAATTTGTAGCTAGGACAGTTTTTACTCAGGACTCTTAGTGTAAAAAGTCTGTCCTAGTATGTTCCCTGGTGCAATCCAGACCAGTGATAGGCTGTCACCCTTGCCCTGCAATATGGGGTGCCTCACAGTGCTTTGCTGCTGTAACTCCTACCTGGGCTGCTCACAAACAGCCTGCCGGCTTGCAGGTCAAACCATGAATGTCTGTGTGTATAGCCACAGCCCTGGTCCAGCAACTATGACCCCAGCAGGCTCAGCAAACACCAGCCACTCTGGCTTCCAGCAGCCCTGGTTGTTAGTGGCAGGGTGACCTCAACATACTCTTAGTCCTGGATTTCCCCCAAAAATGTGTTCTACAATGTCCAGGCCTCTCATAGATAGTCTAGACCAGTGGTTCCCAAAATTGTTCCGCCGCTTGTGCAGGGAAAGCCCCTGGCGGGCCAGGACGGTTTGTTTACCTGCCCCGTCCGCAGGTTCGGCCGATCGCGGCTCCCAGTGGCTGCAGTTCGCTGCTCCAGGCCAATGGGAGCTGCTGGAAGCGGCGCAGGCTGAGGGACATACTGGCTGCCGCTTCCAGAAGCTCCCATTGGCCTGGAGCAGCAAACTGCAGCCACTGGGAGCCGCGATCGGCCGAACCTGCAGACACGGCAGGTAAACAAACTGGCCCGGCCCGCCAGGGGCTTTCCCTGCACAAGCGGCGGAACAAGTTTGGGAACCACTGGTCTAGATATTAAGGGGATCAAGATACAACAGTATGCTATCCCAAATAGTTACCCATACCACTCACAACACTGGATTAGTTTTGATTAAAGAATAAAACAAGTTTATTTAATTACAAGGATATAGGTTTTAAGTGACTACAAGTAGAAGTCATTAAAGTCTGAAACAAAGATACAGCAATTCCCCATGCCAAAACTTAACAAACTAGCCTTGGCTTAAGATAAAATTCTTACCCCATGCTCCCAGCACCACTGCTGACCACATTTCAGGTCAGGATCTCTCCCAAAATCAAATGGGCCAGTTTCTTTTGTCATCTTGAAAGAGTGAGAGATGGATAGGGAGAGAGAACCTGGGGTGGTTTTTTTGCCACTCACTTCTATAGCTCAATCACCCCTTGAAATGCATTCTCCTAAGAATTACCCCTAGACAAAGTTCATTCCCACTGTGAGGACTGAGACAAGGAGTTCAGTGGTGAAAGAGGTTTTGGTGCAGCTGCCTGCCACAATGCAAATCTGTTTGTTCCTGCTCCCCCTCTCTCCCAAAGAATGGTCACCCTTCAGGAGACCACCCACCAACGTTGATGACACCCAGCCACAGGCATCAGCCCATTCTATGTCCTTGAGAAACTGGCCTACCCAGACTTGTCTGGTAAACACACTTCAGACTTAATTTCATCTTATGTTTATAACTTTACATACGTTACCACACAGACACCACTGACCAGCGAGCCGCCAGCTTTCAAATGATACCTTACGAAGTACACCCTCTACAAAGATTACTAGAATAGTGTGTGGGAGGGTGAATAGTAGGGTGCATTCTATCACACCTGCAGAAAAAGAGAAATAAACCAAATTACTGAATTGCACATCTGGCTTAGGGATGTCTGAACAGGTTTAAAGCAAACAGCCACTAGATGGCAACCATGTCTCATTAACAGTGAAACTTCCTGGTCCTGAAACCTGATTAGGAATCACTCAGACACTTTGCAACAAAACCCAAATACTAATTACTTAATTATACTAGAAGGCAGTTAAAAAGCAATACGTGTTTATTATGTTATTGCTAGTCTGCAACCAATGTGTCTGAGGTATTACGGCTAATCTGCCTATCCATTTACTGGCTGAGGCCATGTGGAATATTTCTGGACAGACTAATTCTAACATACTGACTAATTTCTCTTGAAAGCTACATTTCTTTGCCTGCATAAATTCCCCCATCAGAGCGCAGCATTCACAATAGGCTAGAGGCCATAGGAAGGGCTTTCTTCTTCTAAGAAAGGGCTGAGTTTGGGGAAGGGGCAGAGAGGTGGCGATAGTAGTAGTAGTAGTAGTATTCTCCTAAATTCTGTCCACAAACCATGCTTCACTTAAAATGCCCAAAGTAGATTGTTTAGTTCCCCATAAAATGATTACCCCTCTACTTTCTTGTGTGCGGATCAGTTAACAGTATAGACCTGGGATTCAGAGTTAACACACATTGGGATGATGAGACACTTTCATAATTATTGTATCAGGCTGTGTGCAGACTAAGGCAGGCATCACTGAATGAATTTAGACTCTGGTTCAAATTCTGAAGGTTGCATTCACAAAGAAAAGCTCTAGAGATTTCATAGTATTTTATTTTGGTTTTATTTTTAAAAAAATGATACCTAAATTCTGAAGCACCAGATAATAGCCCCCAAGAAAAAGTTCTCCAATTTGCGAAGCTGTCATAGGCTGGCCCATAGACTTCTTCTCTGAAGTCTCTGTAGGTGAGAGCCAGGGTCAAACTGCCAAACTAGATTGATCGTTAGTGCTTGTGTTACAGTTCTTAAGTCTCCATGTCTCTACTAGACAGGCAACCTCCTGTCCCAAGAGATAACCCTAAGGCGACTCCCAGTGTATTGAATAAAATTGGATTCTAACTTTATTAGAAGACAATCTCTATTGAGTAACCATTTCTTGTCCATTCCCCTGAATGGATAGTTATAACAGGTTTCACTGTGTATATGTAGAAGTCTGTGGCATTTGGAACAATTCCCTGGCTTGCTGGGCACTAAGTCTCTCTCTCTCTCTCTCTCTCTCTCTCTCATGTTCACACACACATTCCACCTATCAAAGCACCAGCATTTAAAAACCCTTCGGTTACGTGTGATTCTGCTTCTACTGCGTGTTTCCATGGGTCTGTATTTTGGATTCTAATGCCATTGTTTCAGCCACCCAATTTTAATGGCTTCTTTACATTTATTGTGAACAGAAGGTGGTAGCCATGCCTGACATATAACAGTACTTACCTGAACCTCGCTGAACATCAGTTTCTTCCCATTACAACACTTCATGAGTTCGGGTATCCTTGATATTACAAGCTTTGATTTTATGAAACTCCTGATATTTCAGATCCCACTTTGAGTTTACGGGGCTGACAGGAAGAAAAATCTCTTCTTGTAAACTGATCACGTTTTGTATGGAAATCATTGGGCACAAAAAGATGGAACCCCCCATAATACCATTTTTACAGAGTAATTTGAAAAAATGGTTAGAGTTGAGAGAAGAGCCATGAGAATGATTAAAAGATTGGAAAACATTCCTTACAATGCAGCTTAATCTATTCAGCTATCAGTTTGAGAAAGTCAGGACCAAACCGTGCTGTGCTCTAGAAACCCCCAGCTCATGTACAATGTCTTGGGAACTGTTACCATCTGCAAGGAATTTAGAACAGCCCTCAAACTGCTGACTTCCCCTAATCCATTCACTTTCCTCTCAGTGAAGGAGACTAGTTCACCCAAAGTCTGTAGACAACTTAAAGCACATCAGACTTTCACTGAACAGAGCAGTGGTTGCTTTTAGCTAGAAATCCAGGTTTTCTCCTTAATAGATCTAGACAAATACTACAAACAGTTGGGAGACTATTAAAATCACTTCACTTTGGCCATGTTCGTGCCCATTTTGTGCTCCTGTTTCTAAAACATTTGAAAGATCACTTTACTGGCACAATGGCCATGGGGAATGAATTTTAAAAATGTGTGAGTATTTGCAGAAACCCAATTTTAATATGCATGGGAAGTGCGGGTTCACTACCCAATAAAAAAAAAGGAACAATGCCATGTGACCTCTGACCAATCACCAGGAAACAAAAGTAGCATTAAGTGCAAATACTGAATAATTGTAAAGAACTGTTTGTGATCAATCTACTGAATTAAAATCAGCCACATAAACAATGAATAATTCTGAATAATTCAAGGAAAACATGATCTGAAAGTGGCAGGAAAGGGCTTAATCACTGAATAAATTATAGGTTAAAATTATTTATTCAGTTCCAGTCCCTAACATACATGAAGGTGTTATCACGAGCAGGGAAAATCCATGTTTGGTTTCTATTTGACATTGGAATACTAGGAAACCGATCTGAGATGCCCAGTAGACCTATGTTTGTTGTCTTAAGCATAAATACCCTGTGGCTAGGCTAAGAGTTTCCTTTGCTAAACAGGATACTGCTGAACAAATTAGCTGGGGCTATTCAACAATCTCTAATACCAGTTCATGTGCACATGTAACACTTAAAGTTGAATAATGCTAAGGGGTGACACAAATTGATGCAAGAAATGGGAATGAAATGCATGATTAAGGAGGAAACATGACACATATCCTTCAGCAACAAGGAGCACAATGAGAACTGAATTTGGCACATCATTGTGATTTCCAATATGCTAGAAGAGAGACCCCGAGGAACAATTCAATATTGGCAGAGGGTTAGCAAATAGGAGATGACCTAACAGACCTTTTCCATTTCTAACCCATACAGGGAATATTTTCTAGTAAAAGCACATGACTGGGGAGCATGAGATGTGGACTCTACTCCTAGCTCAGCATTCCCTTGTTGGGTGACTTAGGGTAGGTCACTGAGGGCCTGAGGCTGTGAGATGTTGAGTGCCTCTGCAAGGTTCTGAGCATCTTCAAATCCTACGGACTTCAGGGGAAATAAGCAAGCTCAGAACATTGCAGGATCAGGCCCTGGGACCTGAATTTTCAAAAGTGCCCACCAGTTTTGAGCACTTAACCTAGGACACTTGAGCACTGACTTCAGCTGGAGCTGTCGATGCTCCGCACCTCTGTTTCAAATTTAGGCCACCTAAATTAGCAGAGAGGGAAGAGGCTCCAAGGAGTATGGTTTTCACTGGTGACATGATGTTGTGCCAGGAAGATAAAAATGAACTGGAAAGGGCCTTAGAACTATGGAGGGCTGTAATAGAAGAAAATGGCTTATGAATCAGCTGACAAACAACTGAATACCTGAGATGATTTGTTAAAAGGGAAAACGAGATGCCAGTAAAACTAGATGGTAAAACTAAAACACCTTAATTTGGTGTTGAACCATGATGGGAATGTGGGTGTGGATATTAGAAGCCACATGAAGAACACTTGGTGTAATGAAGTGAGTTGACGGGAATTCTCTGTGATAAGAATATGCCAAGTAAACTAAAGAGCAAAGTAACAGAGGGTCCTGTGGAACCTTTAAGACTAACAGAAGTATTGGGAGCATAAGCTTTCGTGGGTGAGAACCTCACTTCTTCAGATGCAAGTAATGGAAATCTCCCATTACTTGCATCTGAAGAAGTGAGGTTCTTACCCACAAAAGCTTATGCTCCCAATACTTCTGTTAGTCTTAAAGGTGCCACAGGACCCTCTGTTGCTTTTTACAGATTCAGACTAGCACGGCTACCCCTCTGATAAAGAGCAAAGTATATACGATCATGATTAGGCCATCTATTATGTATAGTAAGTAGGGGAATTGCCCCGCTATTGTGGGGAACTTTCCTGACTTATATACTACCCCGGTGAAATGGGCTAGCGAAAGGATCTGAGTCCTCACTCCCACTTCCTTTACCCACAAGCCTACCTGACCTCAAGAGCTCCCCTTCTACTCTCCTGTGTGGTGGAGTCCTCGTAACCCCAACAAGGCTGGACCCAGGATTCCTGGGGGGCTCAACCCCCAACCTTGTCATGGTCACATAGGGCAGTGGCTAGGGTGTCCCCACTCCGGGGTGTTCTCTCTGCACTGGATGCTTCCCTACATATAGTTCAAAGCAAATACAACCTATTAAACAGCCTGCTATGCCCTTGCTCCTCCCCGTTCCCCCATCCCCCGAGCCTCCTGCATGCAACAAAACAGCTGATTGGGAGGTGCGGGGAGGGAGGGGGAGGCGCTGGTTGGCGGGGTTGCCGGTGGGCGGGAGGCGCTGGGATCTGCAGCTGGGAGCTGATGGGGGGCTGCTGATGTCTGACTGTGGCTCTTTGGCAATGTACATTGGTAAATACTGGCTTCTTCTCAGGCTCAGGTTGGCCACCCCTGCACTAATGCCTGTAAAGCAGCTTGAGATCCTCAAATAGAAGGCACCAGAGAAATTCCAACTATTATATTCTTGTTTTATTATTTTGCGGGGGGGCGGCTTTCCTGTGTGCTAGAAACAAGAAATAGTTGCAAACACTCTGATACTGAAGATATTGCTTTCCCTGACACAAGTGTCATTCATAATAAATTCAATATAACTGTTACTGTTACTCTACCAGTCAGACAGCAGGCTAATCAATGCATTCTGGCTATTCGTATGGCAGATAAAACCTTCAGACAGTGGTTGTCAACCAGGAGTCAATGGCCCCTGGGAAGCCATGAGCAGGTTTCAGGAAGGCACCAAAATAAACCAGAGAGCAGGGCTGGTGTTAGTCACTGGGGCCCATGGAAGAAAGCCCAAATCCAAGCCTCACTGCATAGTGTGGAAGCTGAAGCCCAAACCCTGCTGCATGGAGATGAAGCCAACTTAGCTTTGTGGAGTCCCCTGTGGCATGGGGCCTCCAGAAATGGCCTTGCTTGCTATCCCCTAACGCTGGCTTTTAATCTACTGGATATGCAGAAAAATGTTTTCTGTGGCACAGGTGTGCCATAGAGTTTTTATAGCATGTTGTGGGGGGCCTCAGAAAGAAAGAGGTTGGGAACACCTGCCTTAGGATAGCCCTGGAGCCAAGGACAGTGCAAACCTTCTTGTACTTCTGTCATGTGATGGATCACTCAATACTTGCCCTGTTCTGTTCATTTCCTCTGAAGCACTTGGCATTGGCCACTGTTGGAAGGCAGGATACTGGGCTAAGATGGACCATTGGTCTGACCCAGAATGGCTGTTCTTATGGAACCATAATCACAATAGATTAGAAAATGCTGCATTTTTAAAGCATTTAAATGTGAATACAGCTCTGAATACACTCTGGCCTGGTGGATGAAATAAGCTTTGTGGGCAGGGGGGGTCTTTGCTGTATAAATAAATTTTGAAGAGAGGAGTTTTTATTGAAAAGCAATTAATTTGAGTTTATTTTATTTTCTATTCTGCTTTCAGGAGAGCCTGCAGGATCACAACTATATTCTAGTGAATTTTTTTAACCAGGTGGCCTTTGAGGTAGCTATTACACTGGGAATACATTTGGGTTGGTTACCAAACTCAGGCCCCTTTTTTAGCTGTTTTGTATTTCCACCACAACACCCCCTTTAGTGCTGGTTTCATTACCAGATAAGAAATCATTTGTAACCGATCTGTGGCTTCTTTCTCTGATCAGGGTAATTTGAGGACAGCACTTTTGGAAGAAATCCTTTTAAGCTATCACAGAGATGTTACTCAAATCTGTCCCATGAAGAATTAAAAGCACTTTTATATTTCTCACTGGAGATTCCTCTGGACTTAAGATCAAGTTTGCAGTGCCCCTTTTTCCTGCCAAAGCACTTTTTCGCAATAGTTAACTAGGGGAGGGAAGGGAGGGGAGCACAAAGATTATTTCCTTATCTGTACAAATGAAATAATAAGGTAATATGACATCTCTAGTTGGAAAGTCATTTAATCTGTTAGCGAAAGCAGGTCTTGTTCAGATTAATTAATAATACAGTGCAGAGTTTTTTTGCTTTTCACTAAACTTGCTGCAAAATGCTGAGGCCTTGAAGAGGATCCAGGGAAGACTAACAAAGCATAAGAGCTTTAATAGGATGAGCTAACATAAAAGGCTTGCTGAGCACAGCCTTTTCCCACCAAAGACAAGGAAAGCTGGAGACACGATATTTAGGCCTACTGATACAATGGTTACAGTGGAGTGGATAATACAGAAATAAATAACATTATTCACATGAAATACACTCAAAATACAGACCAAAGTCTCAGACTTGGGAAACCAGAGACAGTTACATCAAGAGTTTTTCAGATTAGACTTTATCTTAACTTTTGTGGTATTTTCTTTTAAATGACAATATCTTTTAAATACTGTGTTTAAATACCAAAGATTTTTTTTTTTTTAAGTGTGAGTCTAGTTTTTCAACATGGCTTTTTCTATAGGATGCCCACATCCTAGATTTGGGAACTCAAGCCAGCACTTGGATACATATAACAGGTATGTACAAACCTAAGTGCTTAATTTGAGTGCCGAAATGGAAGGGGGGGGCAGTGATGGAACATTTTAGTCTCACATGTGGATTTAGTGCTTGTTATAGGTGGTGGGTTGACAGCTATTCAGACCTTCATCTCTGTCATGAGGCAGCCAGCAAGCACAAATCATTGCCATTGTAAAGTAGCTGCTTGTTCATAGGAACAGGATTTAAACCACTAAACAGCCTTCAGAGGATAACTTTCAGCCATTACAAAGACGTGGACTGGATTAGACCAGTAACTTGGAGATGAAAGGCAGTCCCTCTGAGCACTCCAGTCCATTTCCAAGACTATTTAAATCATTGCTTTCCCCTTCATCCCCTGCCCACTGCTGTCCTTTTGCTCCCCTCTAATTTCCTTTATGATCCTCTCTTCTTTCTATGTTGTTTTTGCCATCTCCTGTATTTTGGTGCCTGTCTCCCTGCCCTCAACCTTTCTCTTCTGCATTTCCCTTTCCCTTCCCCTCCTATGTTGTTTTCTTCCAGCTCTGCTCTATTCTGTGTTGGCTGAAATAAAACTTGCTAGAATCCTGATCTTTGAATCACTGAGCTACAGAGAGCAGGCTCCTTTGAAGTTTTGCTTTTCTGTATTCACTGTATTCACCCAGTGGTATTCACTGATTACAATTGTGCCCTTGTACCATTTGGAGGTAAGAAGTGGGAATGTAGAGTCTGTTGGTGTATCTCTTACATTGTGAGGCTTTTCATGGAGATAATGAGTCAGGAATTTACAAAATGGAAGGAGGCTTTCACTGAAATGCACTTGTACCTCTTGTGGGGGGTGGGAGAGTGTGTTGTGATGGAGAGATCAAGCTTACTTGAAGAATTTAAAGATCTTTAAAACAAAAAAACACCAAACTTGCTGATCATTTTAAATACTGATTTTTCCATGTCCACTTGAAATAGCAAAATCAGATATTTTGTGTCATTTTAAATGGTGATCCTGAACTGCACAATTATTTGCCTCTTGATGTCATATGAGGTATATGGAGGAGAAAAGTTTTCTAAATGACTGACACATGCTAAAAAATTGTGCTAATTCAAATTTAGTGTGATGGCTTGTCAAGGCTGTATCCCCACTTTGAACTTTAGGGTACAAATGTGGGGGCCTGCATGAAGACTTCTAAGCTTAACTACCAGCTTAGTTTTTGGTTCGCTGCCACCATTCTTAAAAACTAATTCCCTTCCCTGGGTAGCCTTGAGAAACCTTTCACCAATTCCCTGGTGAATACAGATCCAAACCCCTTGGATCTTAAAACAAGGAGAAATTAACCATTCCCCTCCTTCCTCCCACCAACTCCGGGTGAATACAGATCCAACCCCCTTGGATCTAAAAACAAGGAAAAATCAATCAGGTTCTTAAAAAGAAGGCTTTTAATTAAAGAAAAAGGTAAAAATTATCTCTGTAAAATCAGTATGGAAATTAACCTTACAGAGTAATCAAACCTTAAAGAGCTCAGAGGACTCCCCTCTAGTCTCAGGTTCAAAGTACAGCAAACAAAGATAAACACTCTAGTAAAAGGTACATTTACAAGTTGAGAAAACAAAGGAAAACTAACACGCCTTGCCTGGCTATTTACTTACAAGTTTGAAATAGGAGAGACTTGTTTAGAAAGATGTGGAGAATCTGGATTGATGTCTGGTCCCTCTCAGTCCCAAGGGCAAACGAACTCCCAAACAAAGAGCACAAACAAAAGCCTCCTCCCCCCCCCCACAAGATTTGAAAATATCTTGTCCCCTTATTGGTCCTTTGGGTCAGATGCCAGCCAGGTTACCTGAGCTTCTTAACCCTTTACAGGGAAAAGGATTTTGGAGTCTCTGGCCAGGAGGGATTTTATAGTACTGTACACAGGACAGCTGTTACACCCTTCCCTTTATAGTTATGACATGGCTGAACGCTGCAATGCAGTACAATGTTGTTCAATTCCACCATAGTATGTCATATAGTGCAGAATCTAAGCTTTTGGGGTTTTAAAAATAGTTTCTAACCCTTATGGTTCTGACAAAAACTTAAAAATATGACTGGCACTTGCATCTGCAGAGAACCTAAAACAATCACTCAGAGAGGCATGAACGGCCTCTTAAATTCAATGGGGTGATAACTCTGAAACCTAAAGGTGACCGTGTAAGTGCAGTACTTTCATGTATTTTACTGCTGAACATTTTAACAAAAACATCAGGATAATGTGCTTAGCCATCCTTGTTGGGGAAGGGTGCAAAGGGACCTCTCCTTTCTGTCTAGAGCTGTGAGATGAGCACGAGGGTGGGGGCAAAGAAATCACCTTCCCAATCCCACTACCAAAAGCCTCAACTCACTCCTGGATGCCAAAACCCCAAGCTGCCTCCCATGCCTTTCTGGTGCTAGGAGCCTCAGATTTTCCATGTTTCCCTGTGAAAACCTCCAGGTTTCCTCTGACAACTTTTTAATGCGTTTTCTCTACAAAAATCTGAAAGATATTGACTATTTGGGGCAGTGTAAAATCGAAAATATCCATGTAAATAGCACAATGGATGCTTTAGTGGTCGGGTTATTTATGATCAGATTTAATTCATTTAGAACCTCTATTTTTGCATTTAGCTGAATCAACCACACAATTTCCAGTTTCTCATACCATGGAAACCTGACCACAGACATTAGTTCAGTTTGCTGCACAGCACAATTAGCTTAGCAGGCCTGTAACAGTACAGGGGCTACTTGGGGAGTATGGAGAAACCAAAGAAAGCCCCACTCCTGTTCTCTTAAAGACATCAGCATGGAAAACTGTAAGAGTCAGATCAAGAAAGGTATTTAGGTTCCTAATTTCCATTGAATTCAGTGGAAGTTAGGAGCCTAAATAATTCTGTGAATTTGGGCCTATATGTCCTTTAAGGTGGTATCAGTTGGCAATGGGCAGTGAGTGGGACAGGGTTAAGTAGGACAAAGCTGCGTAAATCCAAGGTCCCTGTGATATAATTTAGGTTTATGTACCACACAGGACCCATGGCCTTGAATATGGCCTAATTTCTCCATTCAAGTAGCACTGAAAAGGGCTCTGCTGCGTGCAACAGTCTTCTCTGTTTTGTTTCATGCAAGTACATGTTATTCAGAGATGGTATCACTGTTTAGAATATGGTGTGAAAAGTATCATAGTACTAAAAATAAACTCTGTTTAAACACTTCAGAATGTTTACCTCAGAATGTGCAACACCTTTAGAACCTCAGAGTTACGAACAGCTCAGGAATGGAGGTTGTTTATAACTCTGAAATGTTCGTAACTCTGAACAAAATGTTACTGTTGTTCTTTCAAAGTTTACAACTGAACATTGACTTAATACAGCTTTGAAACTTTACTATGCAGAAGAAAAATGCTGCTTTCCCTTTATTTTTTTAATAGTTTACATTTAACACAGTACTGTACTATATTTGCTTCTTTTTGTTTATTTGTTTTGTCTCTGGTGCTGCCTGATTGTGTTCTTCCAGTTTCCAAATGAGGTATGTGAGTGGCTGGTCAGTTCATAACTCTGGTGTTTGTAACTTTGAGGTTCTACTGTATTTCAAAATCACTACTAGCAAAAGTGCAAAGATCATTCAATGTGAATAACACAAGGGATCCTGTAGTGATTGTTTTAATTTTCATATTTAATTCATCAAAAGTATCTATTTTTGCATTTACTAGAATCTGCCACATAATTTCCAATTTGTCACACCAGAGGTGGAGTCCATTATTAAAGGTACAATGCACAGAATGCACTGGGAAGACACAAGGATCATGCCAACTCAAATACATCCTCCAATTCATGGTCTCAGTCCTTATCCTCAAAGCCCTCCTTGGGATTTGCCCAAGTTATCTTCTGAAGTCTCTCATCCTGTGTGAGTATGACCTTCCACAACGGCTGTTTCCACAGGGTGGAGCTAAGGTTCAAGAGGCCACAGAGTCTCATTCTAAAACTCACAGTCACAATCAACTTTGCTCCCAGCATGGTAGGGAAATCCTGTTGTGACTGACAGGAGTGCAAGAGCCGTGAGACTCTTGTGTGGAGGAGATTAGAACTTTCTGTGCAAAAGGACCGTGACACCCGAACTCCCTCTTAGAACAAATCAAGATGACTATGAACCACAGTGTTCTTCAGAGCAAAATTCATCAATAAAATGAAACAAATACAAATTTTAAAAAAGATTTGACATTTTGATAGACTCCACATATGGGCTTTGCATCATGCATGATCCTTGCACTTTTTCCATTATGGGAAATTATCATAATGAAATTAGACTGTTTCTCCATTTTTAAATCTTAAATAAATGTAATTGCCATAATAGAGCTGTCAAAAGAGAAATAACATTAACCACAAAATAACAGCATTCTAACTCCCAGCCTGAGTTTTACTCGGGTAAATAAGAAATTCCTTCACCTAACAATCATCTGCCACACCATTAATCTGGGTTGCTTCTTTCCAGGATTATATTGCAATGAAGCAGGAAGCAGAGGCATTGCCGTTGAAGCAGAGGTAGGATTTTCAATGATATAGTTGTATGCACAAGTTGTTACATTCCAAATCAGGGAGCTGAAAGGGAAATCTCATTAGCTATTGTAATTCCTTACTTATATCAAGCAGCTTGAAGTCTGCCTGAGGTCTAGGGGTTTAGTAAGTGGTAAAGTATTGCTTTTTTAATGTATTCCAGGGTTTGATAACCCACTATAGTAAGCCTATATTCTGTGTTTGACTATAACATAGAGTTCCCCAAATGTGAAGATCAAATGAATGATCTCCATAAAGCAAAGGATTTTTATCTCTTAAAATAGCTTTAGGGCTGTGACTGTAATTTGAAAATGCTTGCTGGTCCTTGCTGTTGATTCATTTTGGTCTACTCTAGACACTCAACCAAACAAAACAATTTTTTATTTTTGCTGATGAAGACTTTTTGTTTCTGATAACAGTTAATTTTGGTGTGACAGTGAAGGGTGGAGCTGAGGTTCAAGAGGTCACGGTGTCTCATTCTGAAACTCACAGGCACAATCAACTTTGCTCTCAGCATGGTAGGGAAATCCTGTAGTGACTGACAGGCGTGCAAGCAGACGTAAGAATTATTTTTTTAAAACAGAGTGATATTCAAGCAACCCAATGGATCTTTGGTTTTTACTATGGGCCTGATACTGTTCATATTGAAGCCAATGCTAAAACTCCCATTAACTTCAATGGTGCAAGATCAAGACCTTTAAAGCCTCAACTAACATCAATATACCAGTTAAACACTGAATATTTAGGGTATGTCTACACTGCAATTGAAAATCCATGGCTGGTTTGTGCCAGCTGACTTGGGCTTGGGCCAAGGAGCTGTTTAATTGCCGTATAAATGTTTGGTTTCAGCCAGGATTGGTTCCTGGGTTGGTGTTTCTGTGGTGTGGTGTGTAGTTGCTGGTGAGTATTTGCTTTAGGTTGGGGGGTTGTCTGTAAGCGAGGACTGGCTTGCCTCCCAGGGTCTGTGAGAGTGAGGGATCATTTTCCAGGATAGGTTGTAGATCATGGAACCAATCCCTGTAGCAAACCTCATTGCCTACTCTGTCCCCATATCTACTCTGGCGACACCATCAGAGGACCCAACCACATCAGCCACACTATCAAGGGCTCATTCACCTGCACATCTACCAATGTGATATATGCCATCATGTGCCAGCAATGCCCCTCTGCCATGTACATTGGCCAAACCGGACAGTCCCTCCGCAAAAGAATAAATGGACACAAATCGGATATCAGGAATGGTAAC
Organism: Malaclemys terrapin pileata; assembly: GCF_027887155.1. NCBI lineage: Eukaryota > Metazoa > Chordata > Testudines > Emydidae > Malaclemys > Malaclemys terrapin. Next base: position 72,192,202 of record NC_071512.1, read on the forward strand.
ATACAAAAGCCAGTAAGTGAACACTTCAATCTCCGTGGTCATTCTATTACAGATTTAAAAGTCACTATTATTGAACAAAAAAAACTTCAGAAACAGACTTCAAAGAGAAACAGCAGAACTAAAATTCATTTGCAAATTTAACACCATTAATCTGGGCTTGAATAGGGACTGGGAGTGGCTGGCTTACTACAGAAGCAGCTTTTCCTCTCCTGGAATTGACACCTCCTCATCTGTTATTGGGAGTAGACTACATCCACCCTGATTGAATTGGCCCTGTCAACACTGGTTCTCCACTTGCGAAGTAACTCCCTTCTCTCCATGTGTCAGTATATAATGCCTGCATCTGTAACTTTCACTCCATGCATCTGAAGAAGTGAGGTTTTTACCCACGAAAGCTTATGCCCAAATAAATCTGTTAGTCTTTAAGGTGCCACCTTGTTGTTAGTGTACATTTAGAGATTCAAACTCTGCTCTAGTAAAAGTGTCATTCCCATAGCTACAGCTTTCACTAGCTCTTCATCCATAGCCACATGGCTGTCAACTTTCACTTTTCGTGTGTAAAAAGGCTGGTTGAAGTGTGCCCTGTAGGAGTTTGTGATTGTGGTAGAGTGCTTAATGAGAGTTAATATTACTGGAGTTCCTAAGTGATTTACCTGCAGGGCAGAGAACTTTGGTGGGGGTGAAAAGAAAAAGTCTGATTACCAGGTTCCTGCAGTGTTAATTTCATTTTCAAGGCTGACAGGTAATTAGTGAACAACCAAATTTTGGGGAAACTGAAATTATACTTATAATAGCTGCTCTGTTGACATAACCACAAGTAATAACCACAGATGGAACTGCAGTAAGACATCTGCAATGAAAAAAACTATATGAGAAGAAGAAAATTAGATCCATGTACCGGAACCTCACGTGAAACTACGGGTGGAAATGTACAAAGCATCCTGTTCTTGCCTTTCTTTCATCACATTTATTCCTTGCAACACTTTAATTCTGTGACCTCTATAATATATGCAAGAGTAACATATTGCGTACATAAGAGTGGCTAAACCACTAAGCATAATCTCTTTCCTTGAGTTCATTTTGCACAGTGGCTGCCTGCCTGTAGGATAACTCATCCTGTTGTGAATTCTGGCATTGGGAAGAGAGCATGTTCCAAGGATAGCAATTCCAACTTTAGTAGAGGTGACTTGTAATGTGAAGTGCACTTGGACTGTCTGGACACTGGTTGCAGACAAAATTAAATACTGGAAAGAGCTCATGCTGTGAGATTCCTTCCAAAGACAATGTAATCCTCTCTACATACTTGGAGAACTGTTAGCTCTGTAGTTAGTTACAATGAGGGATGCCTTAGAGTGGATTTGAGCTGGTGTGGGGAGGGTGATTTGTCAAAGGGATTGGATGATGTCAAGACTATAGCTACCTTTGTGTCTCCCCAGTTTTGGACCCCGTTCTCAGCATAATTTACAGCAGATGCAGGGATTGCTTTTCCTTAGAATAACTTTGAACATCCCACTTTGACTGCACTGTGGGCCCCAAACTTCTGGAGTATAGCGCACTCTGACCACAACTCCTCCATTACATAATATTCCCACTACAATCCCCTGCAAACATTGGTCACTACAGGAGGATGGCACAGCAACTTTGTTCACCCTACCTCACCCAGGGAACTCTGCACCAGGAGAATTCCCAGGTGCCAAGATACGGCTGTTTTCAAGCCCTTTATGTCCCAGAAACAAAATGTAACGGGACCAGATCACAGCCCTTGGTGACTCCTGTGAAACCCATTGGTTTTGCACAGGTAACTAATTGGAATGGAATGTAAAATACAATCCAGCTCCCTCTCTTGTTGCTGTGTTGGCTCAGCCAGGCTAACAGGAGTAAAAAGCAGTGAAAACTTATTTTTGCCATGAAAGTGAAATGGATCTGACTCCCGTGTACAGGGAGCAGCTCTGTGGAGTAGGAAGGTGCCTGTTCTACAGGGTAGAATGCTCAATAGCTGGCTGGGGTGGCTTATACTGCCAACCTTTTGTTATCTGGACACAAAACCTATAGTCTCACCCCTGCCCAGTGGTTTGTCAGGGAAGGCAGCATGTTTGTAGCTTTGTCAGCCTCTGTTTTCAGCCTCCTGGCCATTGCCATTGAGAGGTATATCACCATGCTGAAGATGAAACTCCACAATGGGAGTTGATTTATTGCAATAGATGTCAGTGGCCTAGAGAATCCACATAGAAAAGAGAGAAAGAGGTTAAGTAGATCTGTACGTCTCACTTCCTGGCATGAACCCCTAGTTTTTATTATATATGACATCACCTGTATTCCCAAAGTATGAATCTCTTTGAGAATGAGCAGGTATGTCCTAACTAGCCAGGAAGTGAGTTATCAGTCATCTGTATCAGAAGAGTTCCTTCATAAAGGCTGATATACACCCATGTGCAGAGGGGGTTAGTATGAGGCTAACACATCACTTTCTATTTATTGCATGAAATGCAGTAGTGTCTAGAGGGCCCCAATCAAAACTGGCCCCCTGCTGTACAAACACATTGTGAGAGGCAGTCCCTGCCCCAAAGAGCTTACAACTTAAATAGACAAGACAGACAAAGGGTGGGAAGAGGGAACAAAGGAATAGAGGAAATTAATTGCCCATGGCCACATAGCAGCTGGAAATGGGGCAATTGATGGAGATTTGGGTTCTGTCTATTGAACTACATCAGTTCTCATTCTGAGGGCTTAAGTGTAATGTAAGTAGTGCATAATCCTCATTCCAGCCCTCTGCGTGGTGGGGAGGAGAATAAATGATACACAGAGGATTTAGCTTATATTCCCTATTGCCCCTCAGTGCCCTAAGTCACTGCCAGAATGAAGGCCTAAGCCAAGAAAAGTTTTATCTTTTGCACAAATACGGATTTGACATTTTTTCCAGCTTTGCTCGGGACAGTAATTAAAAAGCCTAGGAAGTGAGCATACATGAAATCATTCCTTCCGTACAGGCAGACAGATGGAGAGAAATTCCAGTCTGTTTCCACTCTTTTGTCTTCAGGGCATTTTTGGAATTTCCTTCAGGAAGTGAGAGGTTCTGACCTAAAGCCTTCCCCAGTTAGTAGGCTCCAGTTTCCCACAGTAAACCTTGCACAGAAATGACGTACTGCATAAGAAGGTGAGTTTTATCTTTACGCCCCAACTGTATCCTGTATAAGCTCAATGAAACTTTTAAAGTATTACCTAGAGAGAATGGCAGCAATAGGGGAAATGGAAGAGTCAAATCTTGGAAGAAATACAGTAGCTACTGAAAAACATTGGCCAGATCCTCAGCTAACAAAGTCAGTGGAGTGACATTGATTTACACCAGTTGAGGCTCTGGCTTTATATTTTAAATATAAACCACCTTGATGTTTGTAATAAGCTGACAGCAAAATTCACAACTATTTTTAAAGATTCCTCCCCCCCCCCCAGATAAATATAACAAAAATGGGACTGGTTAATATATAACTTAATTTCTAATGCATGATCTCCTGAATTACATGGTATTTCACTTACTCCATTCTGGACAGTAAGCTGCAGTAATCTCCATTATTTGCCATAGTGAAATTTCTTGATCTGGAGCATAGATATATCCAGGTTCTTTTATTGGCACCCATCACCTTTCTATTGGCGCACCTGTTCTTGTACCCTTTTATATTGCCTTGTAAATAAAGGTGTCATTATGGATCTCTGTCCTTAATTGAACAGAAATATCATGCAGAATCAGCTTGATCCAATGTCTATTGAAATCAATGAGAGTGTTTCCATTGACGTCTATGATCAATGAATCATGCTCCATATCTTGATGATAGTACAAAAAAAATTGTGATAGTAGCATCTTAAAAAAATCAGTTTATTAATGTTTAGAAATCAATAAAGCTATGTGCAAATTGAACAATAAAAGTCAAACATTTTAAATACTATTTTTTAAAAACAAAGAAAAAAATCAGTTTAATTGCACTGGAAATCATACTACAAAAGACAACATTTTTATAGAAAATCACTTATAGGTTTTGACAATAACTGTACATTAATCAATTGTTCAGCTACCCCGATACACTTTTTTGTTATAATAATGCTCTAGGTGTTTGAAGACTTCTGCATCTCGTTAATTATATATATTGTATACATTCAACCCCCTTAATGCAGGTTAGAAAAATACTGTAATGGAAATGATGCCATAAAACAAATACATTCAATTTAAATTAAAGGTATTTCTTACGTGAATTGATAAAATACAGACATCTTTCCTGAAATTATGAACATTCTAATACAAAGAACACAAAGTAAGTGTCAAAAAATTTCTTGCATTTTGTTATGGAAGTACATTTATATGTCATCAAAAGCCATTTCACTTGGACAAAGGTCCTTTTTTGTTTCTCTGAATTTCATGGTATTCTATACAGATTTTCTAATCAATCTTTACTATGGAAACTCTGTGGGCCAAATCCTGAAATTCTTTTTCAGTATTTACTCTGTCCTTACTCGGTCAAAAACACTGATGCTAATAATACTTAATACTACAGACGCTCCCTGGGTTGTGCAAACCCGACTTACGGAAATCTGGACTTACGGAAAAAGTTCCGTAAGTTCCGTAAGCTTTTTGTGTGTGTGTGTGTGTGTAATTGTTGGAGATACATTCCAGACTTACGCAAAACTTGACTTATGCAAGGCATTCCGGAATGAAACGCCTTGCATAAGTCGGGGAGCTTCTGTATTATATTTATCTTGTCAAATATCACATGTTCATTTTCTCTTTAACTGTAGTTTTATCCTGTAACTATTATGGTCATGTAATTTATTTCATACTAAATGTAACAAATCAATAGATCTATGGGGCCAAATGCTATTCTGAGCTCCTCCCATTCAATCCTATTGACTTCTTTGGGGTTATATGAATGCAATCTAATGCAGAATCTGGCTCATGATCTTAAAAGTAATATGGATTTTCAGCACAACTTCACAGAACTGATCTTGCTAAAGAAAAGCTTTGGACTCCGCAGATGAAATCTTATTACATCTAAAAACTCAGGAAAGTGATGCCAACCTATGGTTGTCAGTGATCTAGATTACATTGGTGTGATCTCCTTCCTGCTACATGCCAAATGGCAAACACTTGTGACCCAGGATAGTAGAGCTATCCCTAAACTTGGTACAGAAAGATCTTTTGTGTCAGGGCTTTTTCTGCAAGTAAAGAAATAATAACTTCACATTCGTCACAAAGAAAAAAACAATTCATTCTCCCACCCTCCTCCTTCTGCCTCTCAGTCATGCACACACTCGCACACACACGGCACCATTTCACCAAGGCATCAGTCTTTCCAAGTTATGAATACTCCTGGCAATCCTGAGTCTGCCTCAGTGCAAAGACAAAACATGCTCCAGAGGGAAATATTTTCAAGCCAGAACAGTCTGTCCCACTTCCTGAACTCCACCCTTGCAAGTGCCCTGCTTGCCTCTTCAGAACTAATGCTATCTTGCTCACTTAGGCCATCTCTCTGGAGTTGCTACAGTGAGCAGGTAGCTTCTTGTCTGTCAGGTTTCAAAGGGGAGGCTTTAAAATATGCCTCCGATGGATACTTCTAAGAAGATGAGGTGACATTGCCTGAAGACATGATTGTCTCCGGGCAGTCACCCTCATCCTTCTGTGGGTGGGAGGAATTGTCAGATTTGCTTCGACTAAACTCCATCCCTCCTATGATTGGCCTCTTGAATTTGGCCCCAGAATCTGCAGAGGGGCATTTGCAACAGCACAGGATCTTGATGAAGGCCCTCCGCATCTCTTTGTTGGTTAAGGTATAGATGATAGGGTTCGTGGCTGAATTGAGCACAGCTAGTACTAAGAAATACTCAGCTTTGAAGAGGATTGAACAGGCCTTCACTTTGCACCCCACATCCAGCAAGAGTAGGATGAACAAGGGACTCCAGCAGGCAATAAATGCGCTCAGGACAATGATCACTGTCTTGAGCAAGGCTAGAGATTTCTCTGAGCTCCTCGTGGCTTTGGTAATGTTTTTTCGAAATGTCAGACTGCGGCTCCTAGTCCTGACCATGGAATAGATCCTGCAGTAGAGGACGACAATTGATAATAAAAGACCAGTGAAAACTGTGGTGCAAAAGAGAATATAGTGCTTATGGTAGAGGGGCAGCACAGTGGAGCAACTCTGCAGGTGGTCAAAGCAGTTCCAGCCCATAATAGGGAGCCCCCCTAGGATCATGGATATCACCCAGCAGGCACTGATCAGTAGGAAGGAGCGGAAGCTGTTGCTCTCATTGTGGAGTTTCATCTTCAGCATGGTGATATACCTCTCAATGGCAATGGCCAGCAGGCTGAAAACAGAGGCTGACAAAGCTACAAACATGCTGCCTTCCCTGACAAACCACTGGGCAGGAGTGAGACTATAGGTTTTGTGTCCAGATAACAAAAGGTTGGCAGTATAAGCTACCCCAGCCAGCAAGTCTGAGAGAGCCAAATTCCCAATGAAATAGTACATGGGTCGGTGAAATTTCTTGGTTTTCCAGATGGTCAGCAGGACAAAAATGTTCTCTAAGATGATAAAGCAACAAATGATGATAAAAACCACTGAGGTCACTTTTATTCCACTGTCTGCCTTCTCGTTTAACTTCCCTGTGTAGTTGTAATGTTTCTTAATGATTTCAGTGTTGACATAATCGCTGACTGAGTCATTGAAGACTTTCTTCTGGCGGCTGCTGGTAGAGCCCATGGTTCCAGGCTGAGCGGCACTTCTCCAGCCACCCACCAGAGGGTGAAGTCAGGTAGAAACCTCACGGGCCACACTTGTGGCAGTATCTTTGAGGTGGAGGCTCCAGTGTCTTGTACTCTCTGGGTAACCTCAAACGCCACAGCCCTTAAAGCAGGGGCATAAAGAAAGCAAAGAGTCAGAGGAAGGGATGCAAACAAAGTGGCAAACTGAAAACAATATAAAACAATCTGTTCATTTCACTGCATGTCAGATTTAAATATTAGATCACAAACGAATCAGTAAGGTCCATTCACCCTCTCCCCCCACCATGTAAAAAAAATGGTTCAGCAAATTAAATAGATAAAGCTCATCCAATAAACTTTTTTTCTTAATGCAGATTTGCACAAATAAGTAGGAGGCAATGGGGCTTGCACTGAGTGTCTGGATCTCACCCAGTGCGAGGGATCCCAGGTAAGTCAATGGAAAATGCAGGTTCCATATATCTCTCTCAATTTCTCAAACTTTTGACATAGGAAACACCTTTTAAAAGTTCAGGTTTAGAAAGAGAAAAGGCTTGATTTGTTTTAAATGCAACTGAAAATGCACAAAATAAGTCCGGCATGAAAATCACTTGACTGGAGCGACCTCACTGTTTTTCCACTATTAACATTCTAAATGTGTTGTGAGGGAGGGCAGTTCTGCAATTTATTGATGCCATCTTGAGAAGAGGTAAAGGGGTGGGTGCTCACTGATATGTGTAAAGAGACCCATCTCAAAGCTGTAAACAGAAAAGCTGCTCCTAATCATTTCTATTTGGCAAGATCACCCTTTGCAAAAGTTGTGCCAGTGTAAAATTCAGAAAAGCAAATAAAATAAGCTATCAAACATGTTTTGAAACAAAGGAATGAGCAAATGTCAGTTTGGAATTTAGTTATTGCAAATACAAATATACATGTATAAACACACAAAAAAGTAAATTTATAAGGCTTGTAAAATTATAGGTGCCACTTAAGGATGGAAGTAAAACAAAAGCAAATTAGCTGTGTTAAATAATGCAAGGAAAGCAGAAAATAAAAGATTATGGAAGTTAGGGAAGCAGAAAGTGGAGTCCCAGGTGCCTAGCATGTTAAGGTGTGATATACAGGAGTGATTTATTGAGTGATCAGATTATTACTTCTCTATCAAATTCTCTCAGAGATCTCACTAACAAATTTGTGTAATTTTACTGTGAAATATTCTTTGCCTACTCCTGCCCAAACAGTTGCTAATGCTGAATAGTTGACAGCTGCTAAGGACACTGGCTATTCTACTTCACTCATCAAAATGAGAATCACAAAGCAGAAACTACATAAACTCTGTGTTTGTATGGTGCTTGGCACAATGGGCCTCCATTCCTGGATGTTCCTTAGGTACCCTACCATATAAACATGAGTAATAATAATTAAAGCGAAACCCACATCTACTCCAGCAGAAAGTAACGGGAGACTCAACTGCCCATGAAGGAAGCTCTTGAGTCAGTAATCCATCATTTATTCTGGGGAAGACTCACTCGGAGCACTGATTTCTAAATGGGGATTTATACCAAAAAGCTGTTTTCCTAGTGCCAGCGTCCCAAACTGTGCTCCCAATGCTTACCTTGCTCAGAAAGGGTTCAGTCTCTGAAGCCACTGCATTGCCTGCACTCCGCATCTCTGCTGCCCCAGAAGGAACTCAACTTGCATAACAAAGCCAAATTGGCTTTAAACGTTTCCTTTAGCTAGTGGTCTCCACCCCTTGGGTTTCATATTTTTCTAACGAGAAGATTTAAGCAGTTTTTTTAACTCTTCAGTGACCACAGACTGATGGCGTTGCATCTGCTCTGCTGGGTTCCTTGAAACACAGCTAAATTAGAGGTCGGAACCCTAGATAGGGTGCGGTGCCCTAACTGAAATCATTCAACCAGAGAAGCTGCGGGCAGCCAGACTCAGCTTTCCTCCCACCCTTTTCTCTTGTGCCGGAGCTAGCGCTCCGCTGCCAGCTGGGAAGGGTTAAATCCCTTCTCCCTCCTGCTGCAGTGGCTGTAGCAGATCGGGGGGGTGGGTGTGTAACACAAAACACACACGGAAAGAGGCGCTGAGGAGCCAGCCTCAAAGCTGGTGAGAGCCCCTCGAGGAGTCACACTGGAGCTAGCTTGGTACAAAGCAGGACTAGCCTCTTCCTCTCCCTTCTCCCCCCAGATTTCATAGCCAAGTTAGCGACAGGATTCAGATGAGGAGCTGGGGAGACCCGAGATTTCAGCCAGAGGTGGGGGGAGACCTAGCACTAAATGACTTCATTCTTTTACCCCTTGAAAGACATCCCAGGCTCCCATCTCCCAGCTACCCCCTGCGTCAGGCACTAGGCAATGTCACCATCTCTGGGATCCTTGCTCCAGAGGGGCAGCAATGCCCCACAGGGGGAAAGACTGTGTTTGAATCGTGTTGGCTCCTTCTAGTTGGCTTAGCATGCTTGAAATGTCTGTCGAGATGCCCACTTTGCTAAACAAACTGGATTGAGCTAACAGACCCTTCTGCCTGGGCAAGCGTGTGGTGAGTGGAACCCTGTACAACAGCTACCCTGGGAAAGCAGTAGTTTGGCCAGGAGAACTCCCTCCTTCAGCCCCTGGAGGCAAACAATGGCACCGCAGGTCTTCTTCCTTTTCACTGCTGCCCGAGAATATCACAGCAGCAGCCAGGACCCCACTTCTGCCGCCAACACTAGGATAGCAACAACTGAGGCCTGGGCTCCCCTCTTCCACCAGCAGACATTGGCAGGCTCCTGCAGCTCCAAATGTTCATGGCAGGACCTGCCTCTCTCCTGAGAGCAGATGGCCTGTGCTGCAGGCAGTGTGCTCCATTTGAGCTCCTTGACTGTGTGCGATGACAGCATATTCAGGGGCGGCAGGTTTGTATAAGTTTTGGTGGTGTCCAGAACGGGTCAAAGTCCTGACCCCTCCCCCCACCTGCATATTGGTGCACATAACAAAATTAATGGGGTGGGGCCCAGGGGTTTGGAGTGTGGGCTCAGGGCTGGGGCAGAGGGTTGGGGTGTGTGGGGGATGAGGGCTCTGGCTGGGGCTGGCGATGAGGGTTTTGGGGTGTGGGAGGGCCTCAGGGCTAGGGCAGAGGTTTGGGGTCCGGGGATGAGGGCTCTGGCTGGGGTTGGGGCCAGAGAGGACTCCACAGTCCCCCAGCCCTCCCCACACCTGCAGCAGTGAGTTCCGGGGGAGGGACCCCCACTTCCTCCCTGGCAGCACACTCACCAGGCACCGTCACTGCACATGCTCCTAGGGGTCAGGCCCCTCTCAGGTCCAGAAGCCTCCTCGCCTCCCTGTGGTAGGTGCCAGGGATGGGGGTGGGGCTATCATGTATGCGCCTCCTCCCTCCTCAGCCTGCCGCCAGCGCCGCTCCCTTTTGTAGCCAGCAGTGACCGGTGAGGGAGCACAGCGCAGAGCGGCAGGGCAGTCGCCCGCTGCCCAGGGCACAGGCAGGGACGCTCCGGGGGAGGTGCACAGGGGCAGCAGGCGGGGCTGGAGGATGCTCCAGGGGAGGCGCGTAGGGCGGCTGGGGGAGAGACCTGGCCCTGAACATTGATGGAGCCGGGCCCCCAGGCCCTGAATTTTCTGGAGCACGGGCACCACGGGCTCATATAACTTGCTGCCCCTGAGCATATTGACCCCAGAGCCAGGGGTCATAGGCATGGACCTTTATGCCAAATAACTAATCCATCTCTGATTCTTCCCCTTCCTGCCCATTAATTCCAACACCTACCTTTCCTATGCCTAGAGGACCACAGGTTCCAAACTAGGATTTGTCACAGATGAGAAGGAAATTCCAGCATCTCTTCTGTTCTTTCCCCACAAGAGATTCTCTAGGTAGGGTTAAGAGGTAAAGAAATCAGGATGACAATGACGGAGACCATACCAAAAAATAGTGTCACAGTGTGCCATTTATATGTCATTGCATGTGCTTCTGCTTCAGCTGTGGATTTTAAAAGTAACACTTGTGAAATGAGTTGAATAAAAGGTATGTTGTTTTTGCCTCTAAAAATGGAACATTTCTCATTGTTTTGTGCTACACTGTTATACTTGATCCCCTTTTGTGGGGAAGTTCTTATCTATAAAAGGCAGTGTGGGCTAGAGGAATGATCATGTTTTGGGTAGCTAATAGCACTTGAGATCTGACACTAACTCCCTGTGTAGCCATGAGTAATTCACCTAAATTCACTGGGTATCAGATTTCCCATCTGTAGAAAGAAAAGAAAGAAAGAAAGAAAGAAAGAAAGAAACGCTTACCTTTTGAACTTCCCTCACGGGAGAGGGGTGGGGCAGTGTGGTGTGTGTGGTGTGGTGTGGGTGTGTGTGCATCCTGAGGATTGATTAATATTTGTAAATATCTGAAGATGTGAAGCACTTTCATTTTGAAAAATGCTAAATATTTTAAATTAATTATTTATTATTAGAACAAAAAAGGCCATGACAGTCACTTGTGTTGAGAGATAGTTGGCGGATACTCCATGGATAGAGAATAATGTGTGTGTGTGTGTGACAGAGAGAGAGAGAGAGTTACATGGGGTTTATTCACTCTTTTAAACTTCTGAAAGAAATACTATTCTGTCGTGTTTGGAATATTAACCCTTACTTGGGTTGTCGATGTGGCTAACCATGCAGAAACCTTCTTTTCCCTCGTCCTTGCACTGTTCTCTTTACCCCCACCCCAGATCTTATTGTGTATTGTGATGTTCCTTTGTATTTAGATTTTAATAAATTAGATATTTTATTTCACAATATTATATGCAATTCAGTTGGCAATAACAGTGCCACACAGACCAGAGCATCTCGTTTTACTTATGTTGATAGTCATGTTTCAATTGCGCCACACCTCTCCCTAAATGACTCAGATAAAATTGTACTTGAAAACAGACATTTACTCCTCTACCACAAAACTAGAATCATGAAAGTTTTTGAGACTGGAGGAAAATACAGCCGTTAAATTGCAACTGTCAGAAAAGTCATGCAAAAATAAATCATGCTTGAGGTTGACATATGCATCCCCTTGTAACTGCCTCATATACACAAATTGCATATTTTAGTGACACCCCTTATTTATTAAGACAACTAAGTGGAATATAAGTATCTTTTTAAATGTATTCCTTTTCAGGAAATACGTTCTCATGTAACCTTACCCTGAGGTAGTAATACATGAAAGTAACGTGCTGTACTTGGGGACTGGATGACTCAGGGTATCTCTGTAGTGAGATACATAGGCTTTCATTTTTAGGTGCCTACTTAAAATCCAGCCTAAAATGGTCCTGACTGAAAGTTGTCCTCATCTGACTATTCAGTGGCCTATGTAAAATGGCTTGGTAATCTCAATCCAGTTCACAGGAATCAGGTGCCCACATCACAAAATCCAACATCAATGCTGGTCGACCACCCCTACTTGACATCCATGTTGGCAGCTCGTCAAACAAGAAATGGTTCATGGAGGCTGAATTATCCTCTTACCCTTTCAGATATTCTCCCTAGAACAGGCATAAGGCATGTTATTTGTCACTATCTTTCCTCTATTTTTTTTGTGATTTTTTTGTCCTCCAGGTGCCTCCCCTTTTCTTCTCTCCCAGCCTTTTCCTCTGCTTCTGCTCTTCTGCACTTTTTCCAAGGCTGCTTTCTAATGAGACCTTTTGGTGCATTTCACTGGGTTACAAACTACAGGAGCACAGGCAAAACCAAACTTTTCTGTTTCTGGCTCTTGAACAGGCTGAATAACTCCTGTTCTTATCCTGACATCTGAGAATAAGTACTTTGCCTTATGCAAGCATTATTTCTGAGTCACAACAGCTGATCCAGTATTGGAAAGGATGCAAACTCCAGGCCTACTCTTGGTTTGATTTTGCTACAGGCTGAATTGACTGTGAAAAGACAAGTGGAGCTTCAAAGAAGTCAGAGCTAGGCAAGAACTTGTTAACTCTGTTGTGCACTTATTTGTCCAAGGATAGGTTCTCTCCATAATGAATCCATATGGAGAAGGAGAATCCCCTTCCTTCAGAGGTTCTAGCATTCTACTCCTTTTAAACTGTATACTTTCCTCTCTTAAGACAATAAGAATGCATAAAGAACTAATGAGTGCCCATCTCCAAGCAGCTCTGTTACTGTTCCAGAAATTGGCCAGCAGGAGGTGACTGCATATCTAGTGAGTTCCCCATCTACTGAGTTTATCACCTTTATGGTCTGAACAAGACATCTCAAACTGGTTCCGCACCTGGGTACTCCACATCACAGCATGAAGTGTTACTGTCCTGTCACTTTTTCAGTATAAATAGTTTTGTTTTGCATATATTATACCAAAATCAGCCCTTGTAAAGCCAGGCTTTGCACAATTGAACCGACACAATTGAACTGACTGGCTTGCTATTCCATTGCAAGTCACAGAAGCACCCATGTACACCAGGACTGAGTTTGGCCAATATCTTTCTTTTGGCTGTGCTGTGACCTTCTTCTTTTCTTTCACCCTGTAACGGGGTGGGACTCACCCCTGTGGCGCCTCCTGTTGGTCGTCCCAGGGAATTAGCTCTCCAGCCCTCGGAGCACCCTCTGCAGGCCAGTGTCCCGCTGCCGCTGGCCCCCATTCCCCTCCCAGACCCAGTGCCCCTTTACCCAGGGGCTTCCCCCTGGCAATACCCCCACCAGTCTCTATGGGTCTCCCCTCTCTGGGAAACCCCCAACCCTCTATCCCCACCTTGCCTCCGCCTATGGGCTTCTGCCAGTCACCTTCTAGCCACTTTCCACTGGGGCCGACTACAGTCTGTATAAGCCAGTAATCATAGGCAAGAGAGGTTTGGACCTGCTGTCTTTCCCTGCAACCCAGTACCTCCAGGAGCCTTGTACAAGGCCTTGCAGCCTGGGGAGTTGCTGGCCTGGAGCTCCCCAACTCCTCTGGCCTTTCCCCAGCCCTGCTTCACTCTAGTACCCTTTAGCACTCAGGCAGCTAGGTCCATCTCCCTCCTCAGCCAGAGGGAGACTCTTTCAGCCCCTGGCTCACAGCCCTTTTATAAGGGCCAGCTGGGCTCTTTTTGGGGCGTGGCCCCAGCTGCGGATGCTCTGCCAATCAGCCCAGCTTTTCCCCTGCCCCAGCCCTCTCCCAGGCAAGAGCGGGTAACCACCCTGCTACACACCCTTATTGTACCAATCCGAAATTTAAATTACATTAAATGAACATTTTTTGTCAAAGTAAACCTGCAGGCCAATTAAGATGATTAAGTTCTTGTATAATTAATATCAGGTAAATTTCAGAAGATCTATTGAGATAATAGTTGCCCCAAATTTTGTTAAGAAATGAGACTGTGAAAATGATGACCTTTAAGCTTAGGTATTACTTAAGGAATGCCATCTCAAAACCAGTGTGAACAGAGACATTATGAGTTTTTATATCGGATAGGAAATGGCCACAAATTTCTCTACAGCTACTGATAAGCTCTCAGGGGGATACAGTAGGTCACCTGAATATGTATTTGCACTACTTACCATTGTTGTTTTTGTCTATTAATGAACTAGTTTATACTAGCATTTCATTCTTCCCAGTAAATGACAGAAAGGGAACTTTTCTGTTAGATCTCTTAAGTTTCCTAAATTTAAAATGACTGCTGGCTCCACTGTGAAGGAATGCTATACTGAATACATCCAAAATTATCCTGCTATAAAACCTAACATCTTTGAAATTCCATATATATGGCTCATTTGAACTTTCTACTCTGGAATTACCGTGTTCCAGATCAGGAGAAAGGTCATCTTTAGCCCAGAATTAGAGAATAAAGGGACACTGTTCCTGGATCGCAAATATATGAGAAAGCACATTTCAGTGGGATGGATATACCAGTTTAAATGTCTAGCAGTGGACTGTTATACAGCAACCACTTCACCAGTATGTTTTCTTAAAAAGTTGGGTGTTAGGAAACCATGTGACTGGGAAAGTTTAACTACTGCATCCAGTAGTTAGACCAGGGGTCGGCAACCTCTGGCACGTGGCTCGCCAGGGTAAGCACCCTGGCGGGCCAGGCCAGTTTATTTACCTGCTGACGCGGCAGGTTCGGCCGATCGTGGCCCCCACTGGTCATGGTTTGCTGTCCCAGGCAAATAGGGGCGGCGGGAAGCCACCGCCAGCACATCCGTCGCCCGCGCCACTTCCCACCACCCCTATTGGCCTGGGAGGGTGAACAGCGGCCAGTGGGGGCCACGATCGGCCGAACCTGCCATGTCAGCAGGTAAATAAACTGGCCTGGCCCGCCAGGGTGCTTACCCTGGCGAGCCACGTGCCAGAGGTTGCCGACCCCTGAGTTAGAGCAATGGTTCTCAAACTTTTGCATCAGTGACTCCTTTCACACAAAAAGCAACAGAGGGTCCTGTGGCACCTTTTAAGACTAACAGAAGTATTGGAGCATAAGCTGTCGTGGGTAAGAACCTCACTTATTCAGACTCCTTTCACACAGCAAGCCTCTGAGTGCGACTCCCCCACCATCCACTCTGTACATTTTTTGTAGACTGCCCACAATCTTTTGCATACAATCATTTGTGCAGTCAAACCTTTGAGTCTTTGAATGCAAAAAGTGTGTGTTTCTTTAATAAGACAAAATGAAGACTGGCGATCAGGCACCATGAGAGCTATCAGGGCTGTTCCTTCAAGTAAGTCAGGACTTGATGGTCCTTGTAAGAGTGCCAACAGTGTAGCTTTGCCCAACTGAGGAAGAGTTCAGAGAATAGCCTGCAGTGTCCTGGAAGAATTTACAAAAAGAAATTAAAAGGGGAGAAATGTCAACTACAGAATGGAGACTCTGAGTCAGATTCTAATCTTTGTTGCACCACTGTAAACCAGGTGTAACTACACCCAACTTCAGTAGTTTCTCTGGATTTGTACCAATGTAACAAAGATCAGAATTTAGCACTCTGCTCATAGTCCAATGGCTCGAATCCCAGATTGCAAATCAGGATATATTGGTTCTATTCCCAGCTCTGTGATTGACTTGCTATATGAGCTTGCACGAGTCACTTAACCTCTTGGTTTCTTCATCTGTAAAATAGAATAGGGCTACTTACTCCCTCATGGAAAGCACAGATGGATGTACTAAGTACTGTTTTATTTTTTTATTAAAAAAATTATTTTGAATACATTATAGTATTCTGAAGTGAAAAGGAGTTTTGCCCATAACTGAAAGCTGGATTCAGGAGACAATCCTGCTTCCACTGAAATTAAAGTCAGATTTCTAAAGATATTTAGATTTTGAAAATGCAGCTTTCAAAAGCCCTTAGGTGCTCACTCCTATTGATTTCAATGAGAGTTAGGCACCTTAAATGCTTCTGAAAATCTCACTATGTGCCTCACTAGGTGCCCAAATACCTTAGAAAATCTGGGCCGCAGGGCCAAAACTCCAATCGGTATAAATGAGTCCAAGTCTTGACTGAAGCAGGGTCCCAAAAAGTAGCAGCTGAATTCAAATACAGTAGCAGCTGAATTCAAAACCATCCAAAGCACATATTATAGAAAGACCTGGACAGCAGAGAAACTGATTATTAAGAAAAGAGAGTGAGTGTGTGTGTGTGTGTGTGTGTGTGTGTGAGAGAGAGAGAGAGAAAGAGAGAGAGAGAAACTAAGCCACATTTAATTCACTTTGTGCATATAATAATCAATATCATAAGCTACTGACAGGAGCTTTAAAGGTAATAGAACAATGTAGATGTGAAACAGTTTTGTGCAGTTCAAAATGTATTCGTGTTTCGGTTGTTGCGGGTTAGAACAATCTGGTTTGACATTACCCTTTCCATATTGGATAGGTTAGGTGAATCAGTTTTTTGTTGATGTTCAAAGAATCTAAAAATTCCAGATCTTCTTCCCTCAGATTAAAATCAAAAACCTGTGTTTGGGGGAAATAATACAATGATTAGAGTAAAGCAGGTAAAGATAGATTGTTTACTATAAATACGCTCTCAAATAGTAAAATCAGGTTTTATTCTATTGTTAAATAACATAATAATATTAATCATGATGAACTTATTTAATGTGTATATGGGTGTCATAAGAGCCCTGGGGGTTTAGATTATAATTTAGCATTAATTAAACTGACTTCTATTTCAAAGTGATATTGAAAAACATATTTCACTTATTTGTTGCAAAGCCTGAATTAGTGTTTTGTGTTTCCATATAATAGAATTTATTTTTGTGAACTAGACCAGTAAAAATGGGAGAAATCAGGAGCAGCTTAATTCCAAAACAGTAAGAATTAATAGGTGTTAGCACCTTAGTGTCTGAATGACAAGTACAGCACTGAGTTTATTAATGCCACTGCAATAGACAAAGAAAGAAAAAAAGAGAAAGTCAGCAGCAGGAAATGAAAATAGGATTGAAAGGAGTTCAGTAAGTGACTTGAAATACTTTTACCAGAAGTCATTGCATCCAAAGTCCTAAGAAACTTTACTATATCCCATCACTATGTATCTTTTTATGCACTTATTAAAATATAGCAGAAGTGCCCTAGTGGTGCAATTGGATAACATAATTGTACTACATTTTTGTAAATAAGATATTCTCAAACTCACTTTTACTCCAATGATGCAAATCAGTCAAGCAAAATTCTACTGTTAGCTTTCTGTCCCACCAGCAAAAGCTGACATTACTGGACAGAGCATCAGAGCTAAACACTGAAGTCTAAAGAGCAAGAATATAGTCTTAATTGAAATATCTGCCACTAACTGGAACCTCATTTATGTGTAATCCTGAAAGAAACTGAGCCAGAAGATAATTCCCTAGACAGAATGGATTGTGATAATCATTTTCCAGATAAATCAAAGGTGTGTATAGCTGTACACCAGTTCTACTTCTGAATTGCTCTCAGCCAGCCTTGACAAAAAGTACATCAAAGATGCCCCTGCAGAGGGCTGGCTGTACAGGCTGAGCAAGAGGGCCACTGATGGCAACATTTAAAAGCAGCAAAACTTTGTGGAGTTCTTTGCATGGGTGACTGATATCTGGTACAAGTGGCCCTCTGGGCATTTGCTTAGGGCAGTAGATCTCCTAATGCTGGCCCTGTTCAGTTCACACTTAGCAGAGATCATTTGATGTTATCACTAGTGGATATGTGTTAAACAACCACTGGGTGGGGGATGCAGTAGTATTAAGACTGAGCCAAATTAATCTGAGGGTCTATGTTGGCTTTTATTTCGGTGGATGCTGAAGGTACTCAGAATCCTGGATGTTTGAGCTCTTAACCCTCAAGTCCTGGTCCCCTTGCAAGTCATCAGAGTTGTTCTTTAATTGCTTGGCAGTAGTTGTAATTATTCCTGTTTGGTGATGAGGATGGATAAGTGTCTGCTGAATAAAGATGGCAAGTAAAGTCATGTTTATGTCATAACTATCACATGAGCTCATTACAGGGAATACAATTCAAATGTCCCTTCAGAGGCATCGCATTCTCAAGAAATGTGTGCAAGTTCAAGTCTACCAAACAGTATCACAAAGTATTACCACTAGGTTGACCCATCTTTACTTCTGTTGGGTACATTGAAGTCAGGGACCTATTTCTCAGATCTTCAAAGCACTAGGAAGAGATTTAACCACTTTGTCTCCAATTTTGTCAGCAAGAGCAGTGTCCTTCTAGTATAGTGCTTTGAAAGAGTGGTGTTAATGTTATCAGCTTTACTGTCAAAGTAAAGCAACTACCTTTAAAAGGAAAGGAGATGATGTTTACCACAGTGCACAAGGATGGCAATATATATTTCTGACTTCTTGACAATGAGGGCTTTTGAACTTATAATTATGACAGCCTGTTTATTACATGTTGTTCAGAAAAGCAATACAGCTATCTTTAAGTTTAGATTGTGGGGAGAGATGTTATAGAATCTCTGATTTTACACAATCACTGCTGCAGCTTGGTCAGAGATGACTTATGTCTGCACTTTACATAACGACCACTGGTATTTCTCAACTAAAGGGTCTGAGATGCCTTTAATCCACATAGCAAAAAGCTTCCAAGAAAATAGACAAGCATAAAAAGAAAAGGTTAAAAAAAGCCACTCTCAATAGATCAGACAGGAAGCTACTTGACTGGGCAGCTACCTCGCCCTTCCCCTTCAATTTTTCTCCTTTCCTTATTTATTGTTTCAAATTAGTTTCCATTCCCTTAGTGATCAGCATGTTCTAGCAAAGATGGTTGATTAGACTTACATATGCAGTACTTGATTCATCAGTATTTCAAATCAGGTGCTACTTAACCCCAATTAAAGGGGCTGCTCTAATAGCTTAGTGTGTTAATAATATTGGATAACAAGTGCTGCCCTCCTCTTTATTCCAGCTCCTGTTGGCATGGCTGGAGACTACAGTGATCATGTGCAATAATTTTCTAAGCCTTAATGGATGTCTGTATAAAGGTGAAAGAATTTACCCTTTGGAGACAGTCGATCTTACTGCATCCCATCCAATCTTTTTGTGTATTTCAGTCATTTTATCAAAGAAGCACACCAAGATTCTGAATATGTGTGTGCATATACATTCATTTTGAGAAAATCTGCAAAAGCATCCTCTACCACTGCCCTCTTGGGCATTGTAATAAGAGGAAACATGAAATAGAGTTGGCTTTCAGTTTTCATACCTTTAGTGCTGATTGTTTTCTTGGTAACTGAGTCGGTGTACATCTGCTAGTAGCACAAAACACAGCTGCTCATATCTTGAAAGCAATGCCAAGTGATGCCTTTAAACTAACAGATAGCTCATTTGCCCTCTTTTCCTTCCCCACTATTTCTGATTAGTTGGACAATACTTTAAAGAAATAAGAACACTGTAAGTATATTAGGAAATTGGTATAAATACATCTATACAGAGTTCTGATTCAAGAAAGGCTGAAAGCAGCCCAGAAAATGACAAGAGTTACCTTTTTAAACAGCATTAAGTTAGTTGTAAAGTCAAAAATGTAAAATATGAAACCAATAAGCCCAATTCTTTCATGGTCCAACATGACTGAAAGAGACAAAGAGAATTTGTCCCAATGCTCTTAAATTAAACTAATTATTTTAGTATTAAGCTTGAGAAAACAGTTCACAAGGGAAAGAAAGCTAAAGTGGTAACATGCATTATATTCCCAGAAGCCAGGAGATAACAGGATTCCATTCTTATGATACTGGGGGAATTAATGCTTCCGAAAGGAAACAATGGGTGGCGATTAGTGATGGCACAACGTGCAAAACTGCATATCACATCAGCCTGCAAGGAAGATAACATGTCAACTTTGTAACAGCATTATGAAACCTACATTAGCTTAAAGTACTGTGCGCTTGACTTTAAAACAATCCTTTTCAGCACCAAACAAAAAAAAAAACAAAAAAATCCTTATATCCTGGACAACCAGGTGTAAGGGTAGTTAGAGAAATAAGAATTACGAAGTAAAACAGTTACTTTCAGTAATTGTTCCTTAAAAGGAAGCAGACTAGCAATGAGCATTTCATAGACATACTATTTCTATCAGGTAATTGACACCCAAGCCTTGTGAACATGTTCCTTGCAAGCAAAAAGAGATTTCATTATGTACATAAACCAGCCTTTAAATTTAGAAGGCATGGTTTTGTCGTCAGCTTGTATTAAATTCTATTCAAGCCACTCAGTAGAAATAAAATGTCTAGTGACTAGTTCAGCTGATTAAAGGGGCATACCCTTGATATCTAGTCCATTTAAAAAAATCAATTAAAAGTAGTTTCAAGTACTACACCTGAGATCATCCCTCCTCACCCTCTTCAATGTATGGGGGTATAAAAAAACTTTCTGTTCCTTTCAGCTGTGATAAGACCCACTCAAACAGAACTGACTAATTGTATCCCTACAGGGAAAACAGTGAGACTGTCACAAAATGTATTTCGGTTCACAAAGTAAATATATTGGAAAAACAGAGAAATAATCCCCCCTCTAACTCTTTCAGGGTTAGTAATTTTAATTGTAGCTGTTACTTGCCCTGTCCTATGATGTGTCCCCATGTTTGGGGAACTTCTTTCCATTACCCACCTAACCATTTGGGTATCACTATTGGAGTCAGGGAGAGAGCTGATGGTAGACTCTCTTATTTGACCTCAGATTTGAGCAGAAGTAGATGCTATGTCAGGTGTACAGTAGCCTCAGCAAAGTGAATAGTGAGCTACAGCAAGGAAGCAGGAAAGAAGCTTGCCTCTGAAGTGATCACTGCAGCTTGTAGTGGCCTGGAGGGGACACTACAATGAAATCATGGCTTAGTTCTAGCTGCTCAGAACAGTGAGGCGAACCACTGGGAATGAGAGCAGAAAATTTGGTCCTGTTCTGGCCTAACTAGAACTGTTGACCAGTAAGCTCCCTCAGTCCTTATTCTGACAAACTCCATCAATGGGAGTTTTGCTGGATTAATGTAACTAAGCAAAGGCTTCTATATCTGGCACATTTTTTCCCCTATGCATCACTATCCTTGAAAAAAGAGGCAATATTTTGGCATGATGCTTGTTTGTTCAAAGTAAGTACTGGTAAAACTCCAAACTATTTCCTGTAGTTTCTGAAATATTCCCCAGTGACAATAAGCAGAGCCTTGCAATAGAAGGCTATTGGTTCACTTGGGTGGTTCTCTTATGTCTCACAATGCATATGAGGCCCAATAAATGCATTAACAGCTTATTAGTGCACAATATGCTTTGTTTTACTGCTTAATTTGAATACTGTTTAATGAATTCCATTATACTACCTATTGTTCTGCAAAATGACTTTTCAGTTGATGCTCACTGGCAGAAATATTTATTTGTGCGTTCTTGCGGAGAACTCTCCCATGCTCACTTTGCCACTGAATTCATGCCTGTCCTCCTTAGAAGATGACTAACGGGCCCAAATTTAAAAAAAATGGCTTCTCATTTTGGATGTCTAAATGTTATGTGCATAGAGCCTACTTTACAGATCTCAGTAACTCTGAAAATCAGGCTCCTAGCCATCTAAAGTTGGGCATCCAGAAACTGTGGCAGCCAAAATTACAGACCACTTTTGAAAAGTTGGCCTTTAATCTTAGTTAGGAAGGATCAAAATCTTTCTTAGAACACAGAGCTGTACGGGTGTAAGTGAGGGCAGCATTTGGCCTACTAAGTCTTTCCTTTAAAATTTTGGTAAATGATATTGTAATTTAGGAGATAGGCCTAGGCATATTTTTCTTTTGAATGTTGGCAGAACTAGCCAATAGTTCTGAAGGAGCTATTACCAAGAAGAAAACTTTGTCTATATTTTAATTAGCTGTGTAGAAACTAAACTTCAAGGGCAAACAACAATACATGGCAGAATACATGGTTTGCTATAAGTTGGTTCTTGATAAAAACCAAGGAGCTTTGTTTCATGATATAACTAAAACTGAACGGCAGTGGGAAAACTGCCTCAGGAAGTCCAAACACAATATAAATCATAGTCAGATTTTCCATACCTTTCTAGATACAGGAACTCCTAAAATATCAGACCAACACGATTACATGCTGAATGCTCTGTTGATAAGAGCTTGCAAATATATTTCCCAAAATATATCTGTAAACGGTATGTACACATTTTTTGCAAAAAAATAAAAGGAACAGTATGTGCTGTGAATGAGATTTCCTGAATGATCGCACCAAAGAGAAAATTAAACTAATTCTTGCTGCACAAAACACTCATCACTGCAATATGAATAAGAAAAGAGAAATTATGCAGATGTTAGATCTGTCCTGTTTCTGCTAAGTGGATTAGCTGGTTACAAACAAGCAAAACAAACTCCTGGGTCAAATTTCAGTTACTAAAAAAAGCAAAGGAAAGAAATAGACATATGGATTTTGGCTGTTGAGTGATAATGATTGTGGCTGTGCTTTAAATATTATGGGCCAAATCTGGACCCTGTGTTATAAGGTATCCTGACCTCTTGCTCCCACACACACAGCTCTGCACCAACCTGATTGACCCTAAGGATGTTCAAGCCTGTGAGCTATAGAGAATTGGCTCAAGGGGTATGAAAATAAGGTGATGTGATGTACCTTTTGTGTAATGGCTGGAGAGTGTGTGTGTACATTTTTTATTTAATTTCATTATGAGTTTAATCTTTCTTGCCATATGCACACAAATAAAACTACTGAATGGACACTTACATGAATAAGGACAGCAGGATCAAACCCTATATTTGCAATGGTGTCAATATGTATATCCCTATTTCCAATATGAATCTATGCCTGGCATTGGTGATTCCTTCAATGCTCTCCCTCACATGACTAAAATTCCCACAGTAGATCTGCCTCAGAAGTAGTTTAACTTGTACATTTTTTGTTCTGTGTTTCAGTTTTCTAATTCTGTTTCCACATTACTTCTTAGATTGTCAATTCTCTGGGGCTGGGGACTGTCTTTTTTGTTGTGTGTTAGCCCGGTGAGGCCCTGGTCCATGACTGGCGCTCCTGGGCACTACTGCAATAATAAAGAAGAATACAGCTTGGCTTTTTAACTCTCCCCCAGCATTCTCTCCTTCACACTTCTAACCATCTGCCTAACAAGTCACCTGACAAGTCATTTTGCACTGAATCATGTGTTTCTATTAATACCACTTTCCTTTCATTTCATAGCCTAATATTTTCTGTATAAATGGTCCGGTTCAAAGCCTAATGAAATCAGTGGGAGGCTTTCCATGGACTTTAGATCAGTCCCAAAGAGCACAAAACACTAAGTACAATATAAACTGTATGCAATTTACCAATAGAGCAATATTTTAGACTGAAATTTTTCACATTTGTTTGAGAATATTATCGTAAGAAACTGTACCTTTTATATGTTACAGATTTTAAATCAGTTATAATTATTGATAAGCCATCAAGTTAACAATTACATTCTACTATGAAACTGTACAAATTTAAATCAAAGTGTGTGGATGGCTGATCACGGACACAAGAAAAAAAGCTCAAACCTTGCAATTTACACAATAGAGCTTGGGTCCCAGGAAACATGCCGCCCCTCATGCATTCCATTTATAATTGCAACATCATCTTCTGCTAGTATAAAATCAAATACCTATGGGAATGCATATGTGGTTAATGTGATGGATACAGAGACAAAGCTGGACACTTCCCATTATTTAAACCCAGATTTCATTTTGTAGCAGGCTTTTATACTTCCTCTGCCCTCAAAATGATTCCTTTTCTGTTGCACAGGAATAGAACTCTAGTAAAGTGGGATTGAGAAACTTCCTTAGGCCCTTTCCCCTTTATTGTGACTGTTATTTACATTTAAACTTAGCTACACTATTCCCCAGAAGGGGCAGGAAGATAACAAAAAGATAACATGAAAGCTGCTTGTGACAGCCATCTATATGGCCATCAGGAAAGATATGTGAATAACCTGATTGCTATTCCTCTGCAAACCTAAGCTCATCACTTCTCTGTCACATACAGACACTAGGTCCAGGGAGTCACAGCACCTCACCACAGAGAGTCCCTAAAAAGTATTGGTGCTTTAGTCAAGTCAGCAAACCAAAAGATTTACACGGATTCCGAAGTACGTATATCCCTTCAGTACTCTTGGGGAGGAAGACACACATTGTGATCTATTAGCAAAGTGCGTCATCACTTCAGAGCTGGACTTCCCCTATGGCCCACTCAGTGCTCACCAGAGCTCCCTCTCACTCCACACAAAGACTCAGTGCAGTGAGCTGCTGCCAGGCAAACTCCTCCCTCATCCTGCAATCTCTGGCTGCTGGAATGATCCCTTATAGCCATAAACTCAGTCCTCGGCCTACTTAAACCTAAACAGGGGACACACCCTAGGACTGAAGATATGTACTGCTGGCCTAAGGCTATCTTTGCTTCCTTCCCACCCCACTGTGCAGAACGCGGATCAGTCATGGTAAGGGGGGCCTGGGCCAAAATGCGGAGTGAAGGAAGAGACAAAAAAAAAAATAAGAAAAACAAAAGCAAGACAGATGTAGTAAATTACATTTAAAAATTACTTAATAGAAAGTTAAATGTCAAAATGTGACAAAGTGGTGCATGTTACTAATTTATACGTACACATACCCAGTGTTGTGACTGAAGGGCAATTGATTCCCTTGCTCTGGTAAAGTTCATCCTCTTTTCTGCTAACCAGTCTCTGCCAGAGAGATCTTTAGAAGCAAGGCTAAAATTTATTTCTGAAAACACATTTCTAGCTTTTGTAAAGCACCAGCACATTATTAAAAATGGTTCCTGGGGGAGGATAGATGGAAGGACTTCAGCCCACAATTTACTTGTTGAAACATTGACATTAAGGAAAAGGAAGAATCCAATTACAAGACATAATTCTGTATAAAACAAACACTAGATGTCACAAGCTGAGATGATGTCAGTCCCCCTTTGGTTCCAACACCACCTGCTCTGTGCTGGGACCTCCTGTGGTTCTGGGGTGAGGTGGCTGGGTGGGTGGGAGGGAGGGAGGGAGGCAGCTATGCCAGCTCTGCAGCTTCCACAAACACGGCTTCCTGAACCTGGGATATCCCTAAGACAGCCTTTGCAACCCCCTTTGCACTGGTCAAAGGTGGGTCTCAGTACTACAGTGAGTATCCTCCCACTGTCTTCCTATGTGCCTAGCACAATGGTGCACTGATCCTGGTTGGAGCTTCTGGACGCTACCATAATCCTAATATTAAATACAAATGAATAATAATAATGAAAACAAAACTCAAAACTTTATTGTTATTCCTTGATCAAATTGTTTAGATGCAGTAGGTCATTAGACAGTGTGTTTTATACATAATTATGTCTTCCAATTGATTTCTTACATTTGTGCACATCAGAGAGCTGATTTTCCCACTGTCTTACAACAATTTTATGTTGCAGTACTTGAACTGATTTGAATGGAATTGCACTGGCATAAAATTGGTATAGCACAGTGGAGAGTCAGACCCAAAACACTGTATCTAAAATAATTTGGGCATTAGTCATATGAAGCCAGTAAACCAGATCTTACCTCACAGTTTTCCTGTATCCTTTCTATTTTTGTAGATTTTGGAATAGTGACAATCCCATTCTGAAAAATGTAATAATTTTCGTCATTAAAAATGAGAGTTATTTAAAACAAAAACAGAATCAATTTTCAAAACATCTCTTAGAGCAATAGTTTAACCTACGTTTCCTTCTGAGACTTTGACTCTACTCTTCAAATTCACTGGAATTTCTGTGCAGCACTATTTATAATCACAGTTACATACACTATATTCAATTCTAACACACTTTACATGGTTTTCCGTTCAGTATCAAACATTAATTCATATTCACTGGTTAGTGCTATATGTTGAGAGAAAGGAAAAGAACGATGAAACTCACTGACTGTAGCATTTATATTGGAAAAATAACTCTTTTCATTTGTATTTCCTTTTACTTTGCTAAAACCAAAGATTATTTCAATGGTAAAGATACTGTCATGTACAGCCTAGTATATTCCCACTACCCAGTAAAAGCACTTAGTTCATGGGACGACAGCAGCAGCAGATCAGATGTAAAATCACAATTTTCTGTATATGTTTTGGTTTGATGCACAACAAATATATTATCTGAACAGAACTATTCCTTTACATTTACCTCTTTAAATAGACACCATTATCTTGCTGCCCTCTCTTACCTGTATGCTCCAACGTATACAGATCTGTGCAGGGGTTTTGCCATATTTCTTTGCCAGCTGAATTATATTAGGATGAGTAAGAGCTTCACCTTTGGCTAATGGGCAGTAGCCTTCAAAAACAATGTTTCTACCTCTACAATAATCCACCAGCTCTTGGGGCCTTTGGAAAGGGTGATATTCAACCTTTGATAAGCAAGCAGAAAATCTAAGTAAAAACTTTGATTAGAATGTATTTAAACGACAGTTTTCTCTTTGATAGTAAAAATATGATTGACCTTTTTTTTTTTTTTTAAATATAATAGAACGACCATGAGTGGAACCACAGTACTGCTGTAAAATGTATATATAGCCTTCCATCATCTTTAGAAGACAGTAAGAGGGAATTAATGCACAAACATCAGTGGCTCTACATCAGTGGCTCTCAAACTTTTCTACTGGTGACCCCTTTCAAATAGCAAGCCTC
Organism: Malaclemys terrapin pileata; assembly: GCF_027887155.1. Classification (NCBI taxonomy): domain Eukaryota; kingdom Metazoa; phylum Chordata; order Testudines; family Emydidae; genus Malaclemys; species Malaclemys terrapin. The sequence goes on from NC_071512.1 coordinate 72,219,030, forward strand.
CGAGTGCGACCCCCCCCTTATAAATTAAAAACACTTTTTAATATATTTAACACCATTATAAATGCTGGAGGCAAAGCGGGGTTTGGGGTGGAGGTTGACAGCTCACGACCCCCCATGTAATAACCTGGCGACCCCCTGAGGAGTCCTGACCCCCAGTTTGAGAACCCCTGCTCTACATTAACTTACACAGCAATTTTCCTGAATATATTAAGGCCCCTTTCCTTGTGATCATGCCATGTAAAATAGCTGCTTCTCCATGTGGCAACTGGAGTTGCACTCCTGTTCACCTGGAACTGATATTGCACAGTATTCTTGAGGAGGCATACAAGTGGTAACACAGAAGGGAAGAGCCCCAGATCTATGCATATGTAGTGGTGACTTAAAGCCCCCTTTGCTTTCCCCCGTTCCACCTCCTTGCCTCATTTCCACACATTTAATCCTCTTTTTAATGACACACAACTGAAGGGAGCATAGAAGTCTCTGATCAAAACAGAATACCTAGCACCAGGGCTTGAAATGTCAGAGTGAGTGCAATGAGCATTGAAATTGTTGGTGCATAGGAAAACCCTATATTATATGTTAATGGGGTGTCAGAGAGAGAAGGTGGTGGGTAACAAGGAGAAGTGCTGAGACTAGGTTTTCAGGGTGCCCAGGCTAGGGATGAAGGTCACAGATTGCCAATAACCCATAACTGGCTGGTGGAGAGAGGAAGAGTAGTAAGTATCTGAGAGACAGTGGTATAAAGGAAGGGGAGGATGAAGGGTTAAGGAAAGAGAAGCCCTTGGATAAACAATCAAACATTTTGCTGCCCACCTAGCCAAACTGAATGTTTGAAGGTTCATCCCTATAAGGTTCATCTTTGAAAAGTCATGGATGATAGGAGAGATTCCAGAGGTCTGGAAAAGGACAATATAGTGCCCATCTATAAAAAGAGAAATAAAGACAATCTGAGGAATTACGACCAGCTTAACTTCACTACCTGGAAATATAATGGAGCAAACAATTAAGCAATCAATTTGCAAACACCTAGAGATAATAAGGTGATAAATAACAGTCAGCGTGGATTTGTCAAGAACAAATAATGTCAAACCAACCTAACAGCTTTCTTTGACAGGATAAAAAGTCTTGTGGATAACGGGGAAGCGGTAGATGTGGTATATCTGGACTTTAGTAAGGCTTCTGATACAGTCTCACATGACCTTCTCATAAACAAACTAGAGAAATACAACCTAGATGGAGCTACTATAAGGTGGGTGCATAACTGGTTGGAAAACCATTCCCAGACAGTAGTTATCAGTGGTTCACAGTCAAGCTGGAAGGGCACTGAGTGGGGCCCCACAGGGATCAGTTCTGGGTCTGGTTCTGTTCAACATCTTCATCAACGATTTAGATAATGGCACAGAGAGTACACTTATAAAGTCTGTGGACGACACCAAGCTGGGAGTGGTTGCAAGTGCTTTGGAGGACAGGATTAAAATTCAAAATGATCTGGACAAACGGTCTGAAGTAAATAGATGAAAGTCAATCACAACAAATGCAAAGTATTCCACTTAGGAAGGAACAATCAGTTGCACACATACAAAATGGGAAATGATTGACTAGGAAGGAGTATTGCAGAAAGGAATCTGGGGGTCCTGGTGGATCACAAGCTAAATATGAGTCAACAGTGTAACACTGTTGCAAAAAAAACAAACATCATTCTGGAATGTATTAGCAGGAGTGTTGTAAGCAAGACAAAAGACAGTTACTCACCTTTGTAACTGTTGTTCTTCGAGATGTGTTGCTCATATCCATTCCAATTAGATGTGTGCATGCCGTGTGCATGGCCATCGGAGAATTTTTACCCTAGCAACACCTGGTGGGTCGGCTGTGAAGCCCCCTGGAGTGGCACCTTCATGGCACTGGATATATACCCTGGCCGATCCAGCGTCCCCTCAGTTCCTTCTTGATGGCTACTCCGACAGAGGGGAAGGAGGGTGGATTTGGAATGAATATGAGCAACACATCTTGAAGAACAACAGTTACAAAGGTGAGTAACCGTCTTTTCTTCTTTGAGTGCTTGCTCATATCGATTCCAATTAGGTGACTCCCAACCCTTACCTAGGCTGTGGGGTCGGAGTGAAGTACCATGGATTGTAGGATCGCCCTACCAAATGCTGCATCGTCTCTGGCCTAACGATGGCATAGTGTGATGCAAACGTATGCACTGAAGACTAAGTAGCAGCTCTGCAGATCTCCTGGATTGGCACCAGGGCCAGGAAGGCTGCCGATGAGGCCTGAGCCCTTGTTGAGTGAGCGGTGAGATGGGGGTTCAGGACCCCGGTCAGATCATAGCAAGCATGAATACATGACGTGATCCAAGAAGAGATCCGCTGGGAGGAGACTGGAAGACTTTTCATCCGGTCTGCTACCACGATGAAGAACTGCGTCATTTTCCTGAACGGCTTCGTACATTCAATGTAGAAGGCAAGAGCCCTACGAACATCGAGGGAGTGAAGCCATTGTTCCTGACTATTGGCATGAGGTTTTGGGTAGAAAACCAGGAGGAAGATGTCCTGGTTGATATGAAAAGTCGATACCGCCTAGGGAAGAAAGGCAGGGTGAGGTCGTAGCTGCACCTTATTCTTATGGAAGATCATGTAAGTTGGTTCCGATGTAAGAGCCTTGAGCTCAGAGACACGCTTCGCCAAAGTGATAGCCATGAGGAAAGCTGTTTTCCAAGAGAGGTACAAGAAAGAACATGTGGCCAAGGGCTCAAACGGGGGTCTTCTAAGTCTGGAGAGGACCAGGTTAAGGTCCCACGTGGGTACAGGCTGTCATACCTGCGGATATAGACAATCCAGGCCCTTGAGGAATCTACCAACCATGGGGTCGGCGAACACAGATCGGCCATTCACTCCCGAGTGGAAAGCTGAGCTGGCCGCCAGGAGAACTCTAATGGATGATATCGCCAGACCCTACTGTTTCACGTTCAGGAGATAGTCCAGAATGAGAGGCACAGACACTTGGAGGGGAAGTGTGTCGTGGTGAGAGCACCAGCATGAGAATCGCTTCCATTTAGCCATATACGTAGCCCGAGTGGAAGGTTTCCTGCTGCCCAACAGGATCTGTTGTACCAAACGAGAACAGAGGAGTTCAGAGTGGCTCAGCCATGAAGCATCCACGCCATGAGGTGGAGGGACCGCAGGTCGGGGTGACGGAGGCGGCCTGATCCTGCGTGATCAGGTCCGGAAAGAGAGGCAGCGGAATCGGGGCGTGCACCAAGATCTCCAATAGCATGGTGTACCAATGCTGTCTGGGCCACGCCGGGGCGACCAGAATCAGTCGTGATCTGTCCCTGCGCGTCTTGAGCAGGACCTTGTTTACGAGGGGAAACGGTGAGAAGGCTTAGAACAATCAGCTCATCCATGGGAGTAGGAAAGCATCTGTGAGAGAGTCTGGGGAGTGACCTTGGAGGGAGCAAAACGCCTGGCATTTCCGATTGCTGCGTGAGGCAAACAGGTTGATCTGGGGAAACCCCCACTTTAGGAAGATGGAGTGGATGACATCCGGACGGAGTGACCACTTGTGGGCGTGGAAGGATCTGCTGAGGCAGTCCGCCAACGTGTTCTGGAGCCCTGGGAGAAAAGATGCTACCAGGTGAAAGGAGTGGGCTATGCAGAACTCCCACAGTTGAATAGCCTCCTGATAGAGGGGGGGAGGAACGAGCCTCCCCTTGCTTGTTGATGTAGAACATGGCCGTGGTGTTGTCTGTGAGGACCGCCACACAATGACCATGCAGCCGCTCTTGAAAGGCTTGACAAGCTAGATGTACTGCTATCAGTTCCCATATGTTGATGTGGAGAGAGAGTTTGGACAGGGCCCACAGACCCTGTGTCTGATTGTCCCCGAGATGGGCGCACCATCCCAGGGCTGACGCATCCGTAACAAGGGACAAGGAGGGCTGAGGGGTGTGGAAGGGGACTCCTTCGCATACCGCCTCTGGGTCTAGCCACCAGTGGAGGGTGGTCAGGACCCTCTCCGGGACGGTGACCACCAGGTTCAGGCTGTCTTAACCTAGGTGATAGACCGATGCCAGCCAGGCTTGAAGTGGGCGAATCCTTAGTCAGGCATGCCTGGTGACGTATGTGCAGGAAGCCATGTGTCCTAGAAGACTCAAGCACGTTCTTGCCATCGAGGTTGGGAAGGTTTGAAGGCTCCGGATGAGGCCCGACAAAGCTTGGAAACGAGCGTCCAGCAGGAGGGCTCGAGCGTGTGCAGAGTCCAGGACCGCCCCGATGAATTCTATCCTGAGTCGGTTCTAGCGTCGACTTCGCCACATTGAGAAGGAGGCCTAATCGACCAAACGTGTCCATGACAAACTGAATGTGGGACTGCACCTGCTCTTTGATGCGCCCTTGGATGAGCCGGTTGTCAAGATACGGGCATACCTGAATTCGTCAACGATAGAGGAAGGCTGTCACTACTGCCATACACTTGGTCAACACCCTGGGGGCGTAGAGAGGCCGAACAGAAGGACCGTAAACTGATAGTGTTTGCGGTTGACCACAAAGCGGAGGAAGCGTCTGTGTGCTTGATGGATCACTATGTGGAAACACGCATCCTTCGTGTCGAGGGCGGCGTACCAGTCTCCAGGGAAGGAATAATGGTGCCCAAGGAGACCATGCAGAACTTCAACTTTACCATGAATTTGTTGAGTCCGCCTAGGTCCAGGATAGGCCGAAGCCCGCCTTTTGCCTTGGGGATTAGGAAGTAACGGGGTTAAAACCCCTGCCCCTTAGCTCCTTTGGAACCTCCTCGATCACCCCCATGGCAAGGAGCGACTGCACCTCCCGGATAAGGAGTTGCTCGTGAGAAGGGTCCCTGAAGAGGGACGGGGAGGGATGGTGGGAGGGCGGGGAGAACGAAAATTGGAGAGAGTATCCCCTTTCCACTGTGCGAAAAACCCAACGGTCTGTGCTTATGAGGGACCAGGCATGGTGGAAACGGATAAATTCCATATTGTACTGGCCGTGGTTTGAATGATCCGGATAAGTGGTAAGCCACCCTGGAAGGAGCCTCTGCGGACAAAATGTCAACCACAGGGTCCTCCACCTTGACTACCTCCTCTTCTTGCAGGTTCATATTCCGCGCCACTCTTCGCAAGAGTTCTTAGTGGGCGCGGAGGTCTTTGGGGGTGGGGGCGATATAGTGATCTCTGCCACAGCCTCATCGGGTGAAGATGAGGAGGATGCCACAGGAAGTAGAGGATCATATGGGGCCTCTTGCTGAGCTGTGTCCCTCTGGTCCGGTCCCACAACCTCAGTGTCCGGGCCGGAAGCTGGAGTTGGGGGAAGAGGAGCTGGCGCCTGTAAGGACGACGCTCTGGACCTGGGTCTCGAGGACGATGACCGGCGTCGGGACCAGGATCTACTCCTGGATGACGACCGGCGGATGGAGCGGTGTCGAGAACGGTGCTGGTAGTCAGAGCGGTGCCATGAGTCCGACCGGTGTCGCGATGGAGAGAGGTGCCGGGACTGCGAGCGGTGCCGGAACTGTGAACGGCATCAGGAGCGGGAACAGTACAGAGAGTGGGAACGGTGCTGAGAACGGGAACGGTGCCGCACCTCGACCGACGGTGCTGGCGGGGGAATAAGAGCCGGTTTGCCCCTGGATGGTGCCACGCGGATAGGTGACGGTGCCTTGGTCTGTTGAGGGGATGCCGACACAGTCATGCAATCAGATCCCTTGCCGCTGCAAAGGTATCTGGTGTAGATGGCAACTGTACCTCAACCACGCTGTGAGGCAGGGAGACCAGTCGCACCGGACTCAACGGCTCCGTCCCCAGTGCCGGAGTCAACAGTGCCGAGGCCATCACCTGTGTCCCCAGGTGCTCTGCTGGGGGACGAGGTTCTGCAGGTGGATCCAGAAGGGGTGGACGTGGGCCAACCTTTTCCGGCTTCCAGTGCCACTTCTGGCCGGGCGAGTGAGAGCAGTGCCGGACTGCAGAAGTTGATTGCAGTGCCGGGGAACATCTGTGCCGCGGCTCTCTATCAGAGTCCGAGCGCGGTACCATTCCTGTCGCTGAAACCGGGGCGCTGTGTAGCGAAGCACTCGGCACTGGGTCTTGCCGCGACGCTGGAGGCTGAGGACTAAGAGCTGTCTCAAATGAAAGTCTCACTCCTTCTTAGTCTGGGGGGTGAAAGCTCTTGCAAATCCTACACTTCTCTGCCTAGTGAGATTCCCCAGACACTTCAGGCAAGAGTCGTGGGGGTCGCTCGTTGGCGTGGGCTTGGAGCAAGATCTGCAGGGCTTAAAGCCCAGAGCTAAACCCCTTCTCCCCCACTAATACCAACTACTATACTATAACTAGAACTACAACTATTAAAATCTATAACACTATTATAACAACAAACTATTAACAAACTGTAGGGAAATGCTAGGGAGAGTGGAGAGTAGCAAAGCCAAGCTCCACAGTTCCAACGACCGTCACGGGCAGTAAGAAGGAACTGAGGGGGCGCTGGGTCGGCCGGGATATATATCCAGTGCCATGAAGGTGCCACTCCAGGGGGCTCCACGGCCGACCCACCGGGTGTTGCTAGGGTAAAAATTCTCCGATGGCCATGCACGCAGCACGCACACACCTAATTGGAATTGATATGAGCAAGCACTTGAAGAAGAAAATGTAATTCTTCTGCTCTACTCTGTGCTGATTAGGCTTCAAATGGAGTACTGTGTCCAGTTTGGGGTGCCACATTTCAGGAAAGATGTGGACAATTTTGGAGAAAATCCAGAGAAGAGCAACAAAAATGATTAAAGGTCTAGAAATCATGACCTATTAGGGAAGATTTAAAAAAATGGGTTTGTTTAGTCTGGAGAAGGGAAGACTGTATTTTTCAAATACATTAAAGGTTGTTACAAGAAGGAGGGAGAAAAATTGTTGTCCTTAACGTCTGAGGATAGGACAAGAAGCAATGGGCTTAAATTGCAGCAAGGAAGGTTTAGGTTGGACATTAGGAAAAACTTCCTAACTGTCAGGGTAGTTAAGCACTGGAATAAATTGCCATGGGAGGTTATGGAATCTCCATTGTTGGAGATTTTTAAGAGCAGGGTTAAACAAATACATGTCAGGGATGGTCTAGATCAGTGTTTCCCAAAGTTGGGACGCCGCTTGTGTAGGGAAAGCCCCTGGCGGGCAGGGCCGGTTTGTTTACCTGCCACGTCCGCAGGTTCAGCTGATCACGGCTCCCACTGGCCGTGGTTCGCTGCTCCAGGCCAATGGGGGCTGCGGGAAGCGGCGTGGGCCCAGGGATGTACTGGCTGCTGCTTCCCGCAGCCCCCATTGGCCTGGAGCGGCGAACCGTGACCAGTGGAAGCCGCGATCGGCCGAACCTGTGGACGGGGCAGGTAAACAAACCGGCCCGGCCCGCCAGGGGCTTTCCCTACGCAAGCGGCGTCCCAACCTCGGGAAACATTGGTCTAGATAATACTTAGTCCTGCCATGACTACAGGGGACTGAACTAGATGACCTCTCAAAGTCCCTTCCAGTCCTATGATTCAATAACAAATGTTATTTTGAATAACGTTTCACAACTAATGAATTGTAAAAAAAACAAACTAAAAACACATCCCTGTGTGTTCAGATCAAATTGAGTGTAGTTTTCCCTTACATCGCCACTATATAATCAGGTGACATGACTTCAAATCAAATAGCCGTCACTGTTGTTCCAATGATCTAGCTGTTGCGTATTTTGAGGAAAAATATTGTTTAGAACAATTACATCAACATGTGGAATTGGGAAAAATTCTTCCGCCATAAGAAGGACAAATGAACATTTCCTGTTTCTCCTCTTTAGTACATGTTGTCTTTTCAGACAACAATAGGCTGGCATTTGTTCAATACACACTAAGAAAAACCCTGCCCCTTGAAGGCTGGGCTGACTCAGCCTCAAAATGCTGTGATCTAAATTACTGTGCGGACAGTGGACAAGGTTCAAACAACAGACACATCCATTTCTTCAACCTTTGATGTTTCTTAACCTTTGAGTGGCCTTTGTATTTAATGTTTATATTTATATGTCCATTGTTTAGGTCACTGTTTTATTCGCTGGCTTACACCTGAACAGATTAGAAAAATATTTCCATTGTTTATTACACAGAATTGTGACAAGAAAAAGAATGAGCCAGCAGTTCCTTGCAAAATACCGTTTAACACAATCCACTGCAAATCTACCATGTTTGTTACTTATCAGACAGCACTACACTAAAACCAAATATTTAGAGAGGCAACAAGTGCTCACTTGAGGGGTAGGAATAATTTTATACTAGTTATTAAACACATATTAATTCTAGTGCAGTGTCTCACAAAAAGTACTCCTAGTCGGTGAAATGATAAAACCTTCAGATGCAGTATTCTAAGGATGCATTATTTAATTAATAATACTGTAGTAAAAGTAAATGAAAGTAGGAATTGGATATTTAAGTTAGATTCCTATTGGGTAGGTGTCATCAATATAATATGTTACAAGAAATTAAATAAAAAGATGACTAATTTTCTAATTCAGGAACAAATTCTACTCCCAGTTACACCAGAGTAAATCTGGAATAGCTATTGGCTTCAGATGATGTATTCCACATTTACATCAATATAACTGCAAGCAGAATAAATCCCTTAGTCTTTCAAGGCTTCAGAGTTACACAGTTCAAGGTTATTTCACAAATATTTAGAACAAGTATGGCATGCTGATATGTCACCCACCAACTTGATGACCTAGATGCAGAGCTAATGTTGCCTTTCTTCTGGAAACTGTATCATACATTGATTAGGGAATCCCAGACGTCATAAGCTGAGTTCTGGGAACTCGTGATATTCAGCTGCATGGCTGGCTAGAACAGGTAACTTCTTTACAATTTTTTTTAAAATTCAGCCCTAAGCATTTTTTTCTTTTCAAACATTTATGGATGATTTTTTGATGCTACTGAAAGTGAGGGACAAATAAGCTTTGGCTAGAGGACGCACAGAGAGAGTGACCACCGTGCAAGCTTCTCCTCTACTAACAACTCCTATTTCCTGACCTGCAACACCCATGCTATTCTAGTCCTAGATTTTTCTCAGGAAAAGACTACCAATCATATGTTGATGGAGCAAGTCCCGCTGTTCTCTGGCACTGCTCTTTACTGAGCCCTTGGATTTGTGTGTGAAAACCTGGCAGGGATTTAATAAAGGAGCTTGCAGCTGAATGAAATCCTCCACCATTGCTATTAGTTAATCACAAGGGAACCCAAAGTCAGCATGGTTTTTGTATAAGCCATTCTGTCATGAGGAGGGGATACTGGAGCTTCATAGACAACTCCTGTCCCTACGGATCCAGAGAGTCCATTCCCCATGTATATCTCAGACTGCAATATGCAGAAAGGCTTTGCCCCCTCTCAACTCTATTCTACCTGTGTGGAGCAGCCTCCCCACCACAACTGGTTTTACATATTTCTTAGTCGTTAAGGACTAAATTCTGCCACCCTTATTCAGCTGTGTAGTCCACTGAAATGAATGCGAGTACATATGGAATAAAGTCTTGCACAACATGAGGAAGGATAGCAGAATCTAGTCCATACTGGCGAATATCAGTAGAAAGAGTAAAGAGTTTCAAACCAAAAGAATCTTTAAAATGTGACAACTATACACTGTTGTGAGGATTTTCAGTGTTGCCTAAGGGAGTTAGGTCTCTACTTTTTAAAATGCAGTACTTAAATTTGGCAATACATCCTCAAGTAGCTTATTGCTATGATGGTGATTTGATACCCAGTATCAAGTTGAAGGTTGTTTATTTGCAAATTGTTAGCATCTAAAATCGAGCTATTGGCCACAACATCAGTCACAAACAGATCTGGTAGGAAGACAACTGACCATGTGGGGAAATTATTTTAAAGTTGTGTTTTTTTCTTTTTTGTTTGTTTTGTTTTTTTCTGGTCTAAGACTAATTTTGACATTTGGATTTGTTGAAAGGGTCTGGAAAAATCATGTTTTTTGGGTGAAGGGGGTTACTCTAAAACAGATGTCTTAAATGTACTGCATACACACTCACCTGATTAACATGTGGGGTTATCTTACAATCTTCCTTTAGTTGCTCCAAATGATTAATGAGAAAATTACTTACACCAATAGACCGACATATACCTAACGAAAGAAAAAGGAAATAAAGTAAGGCATTGTACAGTACTATAGAAGCAGAAAAAGTGCTCTACAAAGTCTACGTTTGGGGAGGTGGGGAACAACTTAAAAATGTAACTTCTGAGGGGACAAAATGATTATACACTAACATCTCAATAACAGAATACTGCAGAGAGTGACAGACAAACCAATATTGAAATCCAGTTTGACAGCATTATCTGAAAGCATGGTACTATCAGAGTTCTATTACAAAAGTGTTTTATAATCTAAACACACAGGAGGCTCCCCAGTGTATAAAAACTCCAGGCTAAATTCTGGGAAAGACTAATGTAGTATAAGCAAACAACAATTGGACTTCACCAGAATGAAAGGAAGGAAATGGTGTTCTTAGCAGCTTGCCAAAACTAAAGAAAAGTGGAACATTTGTAGAAGACTAATAGGGAATGAGTAATAAAACACAAGGACACACAATCTAAACAAACTGCCCACTACTTATATTTAAGGTAGATTGATACTATAACAAACATTTATATACAATTCAGTATAAAAATCTGCACTTAAAGATGAAATGTATGAAAATGTCAGGAAACACAAAGGATTGAGTAGAGTGCTGGCATTAACACTGGATTTCTTGGCTTCTGTTAGTGTACATTTTAAATATATTAACAGAATTTAAAACGAGAATTTAAAACGTGTGCGCAAATTCAGTGCTGACTGACAACCCTGGGGAGTCACATGTCCTCTTTTACCCATGGAAATGGGATGGCACACTTCCCAACACTACCCTGCAACAACCCTGACCAGTCCTGCGGGGGCCTGACCAGTACTGGGGGTGGGGTGAGGGAGGGTGGGGGGATCAATCTGTGGTGTCTCTGTTGAGACTGTTAATACAGGATGTCAATTGCGGTGATGGTTTTTGTGATGTAGACTGGGCTAAAACCACCAGCTGCCTTTCAAACAGGTCACTGATTAGCAGGGTGGATTTGATTTAAATCAAATTGATTTAAAGCATGCTTTAAATCATACTTTAAATCACTAGTCAGGAAGACTCGATTTAATCATGGATTTCTACATAAAAGTGCATTGTTGTTGGTTGTTATAACCTTAATACGTATTCTTCACAACTCAGAGGTAGATGTAGGTTTCATTTTTAGAAGGCACACACTACACATTTTTAAAGTGATTTATTTTGAAAACGTTTCAGATTCGTTTTACAGCTAGATCAGAAAATGAATGATTGTTTGGTTATTTCATTTACCAAAGGTAATTGAAGCAGATATTTATGAAGTCATTGGGAGGTAAACTATCTCCAATTCAACAGGTTAATCATTAATATTTGGAGGATTTTCTTCCCATGCTGTACTAGGAGGAGAACATCACCAGACAGACATTTAAATTGTTTTAACTATGTCTCACCTCTATATATTAATTAATTAAATAAACAACATTTTTGCTGTTGACAAGCATGTTATCTCTGAAGACACAAATCCATAGTTTGAGAACTGCAAAACTAAGCATCTCTGATGATATCTTCTAGACTGAGCACTGAGTCCCATTGGGTAGATAGAAAGATTAACCTACATAATTTATACAGAAGTTCCTGTAACCCTATAAAATTGGGTCCCTAATCCATGACCTATTGGAACTCATTTATAAAACTTTTCTTAAACATTACATGAATATATTGTCTCATACTATTCCATGATGAGATCTCTTTGAGCTATAATGTATCTTAATTAAAACTATCTTTAGATTAATTTTTTTGGTAAAATGCTTTTTGAGGAAAAAACTTGATTTAAATAAAAAAAATCTGATTTTTTAAATTTAAAAAAAAAATTATTTTTATCCACCCTGCTGATTAGCCATCAGATGTTAGCACTTTCACTCGTTAGTGACCTGAGTGGATTAGAGCTGGCAACCTTAGAGCTTAAGTTTCTATGAACCTTTTACCAATTCCTGAGCCTTCCAGTTCTTCTAATGTTTGCATTTCTCTTTTCACATTTGTGTGAATTTGGAATTTATTAAACGAACTTCTTTAACCCTTTAGGGCTAGGTCAGTAATGACTAAAAGTCATTACTATCCGTCAGCTCTTTAATGGGGTATCTGAAGTTAACTGCATCCAGTTCTTTGTAGACTGGGATTTATATAACAAAACACATCACCACAAATAGCTTCTTCACTGGTAGTTGGAGAGACCAAGGGCTGAATGTGTGAAGAGAGTTTTCCTTTCACCTCCAAGTCTGTGTGGAGGCTGTTGAAATCTCCGACATAGACAGCTGGGTGTGGCAAGATTGGTACAAAATTTTGGTTCCAGCTGACGCTTGGAGGCTTGTAAACATTCGCCAGCCAGCAACCGCCAACCTGGATGGTGTCACAGAATTCAGTAGACGTCAGCTGAATGGCATCTGCAATATCGAACTGAACGTATGTGGCTTGGCCGTGCTTCGGGTGTGCCACACAGCACAACAGGTCGAAGCTGTCAATACTGTAACGCCCAGCTTCGGCAGTTGCCATGTGTGTCTCTTGCAAGCAAATGATCTCGATAGTATGTCAATGAGCAAGAATTCCAAGTAAATCATGCTTGGCAGCCAACAAACCCTCCACATTAAGCTGTAATACGCATAGAGCTAGACCAATGACCCAGAAGTCACCAGGCTGCACATTGGGGTTGTCGGTGATGATGGTGCCTGGATTTGTTGAGCTAGTGCTTGCAGAATTCGACTCGCTGGTTGGATCATTAGCTTCCCTGACTGCTGTCAGGTACTGGTGGGTGGCGTGACGAAGACACTGATCCATTGCCTGCTAATGAAGGTATCACGGGTCCTGCTACCTTGAGTCACAGGCTTCGCTGAACTGTTCCTCCGTGATAGGCAGTTCAGAGTCCATATGGGGGAGAAGACGAGTGCTTGGAGACAATAGAGCAATGGATTACCCCAAGGCTCTGTGCTTTCTCCAACCCTGTTCAACTTTTACATCAATGGCCTACCAACAATGGAGTCATGAAAGTTCATTTACGCAGATGGCATCTGTTGCAGTACCCAGGCCCGGACATTTCACAAGCTTGATGTCACCTTAAACCGAGACATGACAAAGTTAGCTGACTACTGTAAGACTTGACACCTCCAGCCAAGCATCATAAAAACAGTCTCCAGTTTGTTCCCTCTTCATCATGCCAGCACAACCCAAGAACTGAATGTTTATCTGAATGGTCAGAAAATGAAGCATGAAGTAGAACCGGCCTATCTAGGTGTGACCTTAGCATGCACACTGAGTTACCATGCCCACCTGAAGAAGACAGCAGCTAAACTTAAGACGCGCAATGATCTTCTTAGCAAACTGGCAGGTTCGTCAGGGGATGTTCGTGCTCCAACTTTGTGGATGTCAGCTCTTGCCACCTCGTATTCGGTGGTGGAGTATTGTGCACCAGTTTGGAGTTGATTGTCACACACCAAACTGGTGGATACACAGTTACATGCCGCCATGCATATCATCTCTGGCACCCTGTGTCCGACTGCACTCCCATGGCTTCCAGTTCTGAGCAATATTACTCCTCCTCATATCAGACGAGAGGTTGCCACTGGCAAGTTACTGGAGAAAGTACGCGCCAACTCAAGCCTGCCGCTGCACTATGACCTGTTTAAACCACTAGCTGCACGTTTGCCATCATGTTGCCCATTATGTTCTTATCCGCCACACCAGGATGTTAGGGCGGAAACACTCTGGCGAGAGGAATGGATATCTGCTATAATCCCCAACCAGTCCCTCATCGCTGACCCCACAATTTGCCCGCCTGGTTTTTACCTGCCCCGTCGTCAGTGGTCCCTATTGAACAGATTCTGGAGCGGGCAAGGTCTCTGTGCAGCCAGCCAGTACCGCTCGGGCCTTCTTGACAGCCCTTTGTGCATCTGCGGCGCAACACAGACAATGATGCACATTGTCGATGAAAGCCTGCTGACTAGGTTCAGCGGTGGCCTAGAAGAACTGCATCATACCACTGAAGATGCCATCGCTTGGCTAGACGACTATGCACACACTAAATAACCAACCTCGGAGTCAGGCACATTGCCGGGCTCACACTGCCATTACCCTGGATGGGCCTGCCCTGTGAATAAACAAAGGACTCCAATCACTACTTCTATTAAGCCAGCATCTCTTCTGAGCGCTATCTTCATTTCAAAAGAAGAAAGAAAAGAAAACAAAAGCTATTCTGATCTCTACAGAAAATACTTCATCAGGCAATTTCACACAACTGAAATTAAGGTAATTACTGACTAATGGCCTGATTTTACAGCCACTCCATGTTGGAGCTGCCATTGTCTTGACTTCAGAGGGAGTTGTGCATGTGGAACAGCCATGGAATTGACCCCCAAAGAGGTATACTTGCCACTCAGTGCACATATATAGCTCTCATTAATACTAATGGGATTCAGGGATACATTCAAGGAAGAATTTACCTTGATTTAGAATTTAAAATAAAGTTAATGGAAATGTGTGAGGAAATTTTGCTATGTAGCTATCTCATTTTACACACACACACACGCACACACACACACACACAAATTGTACATTTTAAATACCAAAAAATCATAATCCACAAGCAGACTAAAAGTCTGACTGATTTTGAGTTACATGACTACAATAAATTATCCGGAATTAGTATATCCATTACTTTATTTTGTTAAAACAAATCCAGTTACATACTACTATGCTGAAATTTCGTATATCCCTGTAAACCCCTGTAAAATGGGCTATGTAGTGGAAATACTAATACTTCTTTAACCATACACAAACTCTGCAATTATGTAGCTTTTACATATTCAAGTAGGACAAGTGGATACACTGTAAAGCAGTAAAACTGTATACTTTATTTTTTCTAATATGGTTTTGTTTTCAGCTAGACTGCTAGATAGCTCTCATTTAGAGAAATGATCATCTGCTCAAGATGTGTAACATTAATTAGGTTATGACCCACACCACAGCAGTTTGCATAATTTGTATTTAATCTGCCAGAAGGGATCAATCCCTAGCTTTAGACCTCTGGTGACAAACAATCCTGAAGCACCAATACCAATAAATCATTATGCCAAAGAAGTCTGAAGAATATTTATAGTTTAAACACAAAGGGGACACCAAAATATTATACACTATTGTTGTCTGTGAAGGATTTAAAAACCTTTATTTTGTGGTTTCTCTTTTGCAAATGAAAGCCTTTATTTGAAGCTATAGTACAACAAAACATAGTACCATAAAAGTAAAAAATGAAAAAGACTTGTGAGATCCTCTAGTTCATGCCCAGAACAAACTCCCAGGATTTTTCACTGGTGTATATTTTCAAGTGTTTGGTCGACTCCAATTTAAAATATCTCAAGCGATAAAAATTTTACAACTTCCCTTGGAAGGTTGTTCCAGTCTCTTCAACTTCACTGCTAGAGAGATTTTCCTAGATCTCGTCAAGACTCCTCAGTTTGATTAAGCTTTGCCCTTAGTTACAATTGACTAGCCCCACTGAAGTCAACAGGGTTGCACAAGTATATTTATTTACAGAATTTAACAGAATTTAACCCTTCCAGTGAAACATCTCAAGGTAGGCAACAGAGCTGGTCAAACCTTTTCTGATGGAAACCTCTGATTAAACAAAAAAGTTTGGTGGAACATATCACTTTCATGAAAATTGTTGACAGGAAATTATTGAAATGCTTCATTTCAATAAGAGCAAAATGTGTTGTTTCAATATATTCAGAAAGTTTTGTTTTAACTTTTATGTTTTATACATATAATGAAAGTCAAAACATTGACATTATTATACGGTAAATCATAACAAAAATCAAAACAATGAGGTGAAAAGAAACAATCTGATATCAAAACGAAGTTCTACTATAAAAATTAAACATTTCAAAAGGGCATTTCAATGTTTCTGAAACAAAATATTTCAGAATTTGTGCTTAGTGGTTAATTGTGACTTTTTGTTCTGATTCCAAATGAAAACAAATTTCAAAATATTGGAATTTCCCATGGAATGGAAATTCCAAGTTTTGACTAGCTTGAGTAGGCAATCAGCACGGGAATCTGGCTCAGAGAAGACAGCAGTTATACCAACCCATCAATCGCTCAAATCCTGCAAAGACATATGCAATATCTTATATAAAGTTACTCACATGCTTAAGTCTTTGCAGGATCAGGTCCTAATCATGAAGGATCAGGTGGGAAATGATGGATCGAAAATCAAGGGGTGGTCAATCCATGGTCTGAGAGACCACTGGTTGGGGCTATGTGTAGCCAGAAGAGGTGGGAAGGTACCACCTCAATACAAGAAGGACAAAAGAAACTAGTGAGAAACTAAGGTGTTTGACAATTATTAATACTTTCAGTTCCTCAAAATGTTCAGAGCCAGATCATAGGCCTTACTTCCAGCTGCTATGTACTGCTCAGGCGTGTCCTAAAGGTGGAGCTGGGGATTCTGTTGGCATAGGGGAATACCCAGATAATTTTGCTGGCTCTATAGCACCTGTCCCTATGCTGGCATAATGGAAAAGTCATAGTAGAGTACGGGGAAAGGGAGTAGGGGAATGGGCAGAGCCAGAGTACATTCGGTTCCAGCCACTCCTTGCTAATGAAAAGCAACAGAGGGTCCTGTGGCACCTTTAAGACTAACAGAAGTATTGGAGTATAAGCTTTCGTGGGTGAATGACGCGTCTGATGAAGTGGGCATTCACCCACGAAAGCTTATGCTCCCAATACTTCTGTTAGTCTTAAAGGTGCCACAGGACCCTCTGTTGCTTTTTACGGATTCAGACTAACATGGCTACTCCTCTGTTCTTTGCTAGTGGAGACAGAAAGGTGGCTTAGGACTTGTCTACACTTACACACTACAACAGCACAGCTGCCCCGCTGCTGCAGCACCACTGTAGAGCTTCAGTGTAGACACTGCCCTTGCCAATGGGAGGGATTCTCCCATTGGTCAAGCAATCCAGGTCCTCAAGTGGTGGTAACTAGGTTGACGGAAATATTCTTCGGTCGACCTAACACATCTATACAGGAACTTAAGTCCGCTTAACCACATCGGTCAGTATTGTGGACTTTTTCACACCCCTGAGTGATGTAGTTCTAGTGTTGATCAGGCGTTCGATAAATGTAGCTGAGAACTGAGGCCATATTAAAAAAACAAACAAAATCACACTTCAAATAAATGTATTTTCCAATAATTTTTTATCATTAAGGTTCAAACATTATGTATCTATGTTTAATCTCAACCCATTTAAAAATGCATGGTAACGCTTTATATGTTTAAAATAAACATGCTTCCTTCTCCATAAAACAGAATCAATGTCAGCAGTTCAGCATTCACGAACAACATCTACAGTAAAAGAGCAATGTGTGCATGCAATGGAGAGAGGGAAATATTGTCACGGACACAGATTGCAGCTGCAAGTTTCCAAAGGGCTGCTCTACAAAAACAATGAATTATAAAGGAAAAGAAGCTTTTTATATTATGGGGCCAAATCCTATGATCTTTACTCAGGCAAAATGCCCACTGATTTCAAAGGGAGTTTTATGTGATTAAGGATCAAGGAAAAAACTAAGTAAAAAATGTCGGTAAATCATGTTCCTACATGAAAATATCTGCACTGGGACCAATGATATACTCTCAGGCCTTGTTTAGACTGTGGAAAAGGTGCTTTTTTCAGCCTAGTTACCACCTTAACTTGATTGAAAATCCCACTTGAAACCAATTTAGACATTTAGCACCATGTTAGTAGTTGGAGTTAAAACCTAGGTTTTCCTGTAGTCTTCAGCTTTACCAGTTTAGCATGTGCTAAAGTACAACTGCTTTGTTCTGAGTAGAGTTTTAGAAAGTGCTTCTTAGGTCCAGTTATATAGCACAATCTAAACACAAACCTTTACATTGTGTTGACGAAGCCACAGAATTTATACTCCAGTAGGGGAAGGACTAGCCCACATGTTAAGCAGATTTTGAGAATCCACCAGGGACCCTGGCTCATCTACATAGAAGCTCTGTGACTCCCCACTGGTTCTGGGCTCACCTGAGTTGTTCCCCCTTCCTTGGCAACATGGCTTCAATGGCCTAACGGAAAATGTAACAATAATGCCTCTTGTACACATATTAAAAAGTGACTAATGAATGTACAATGGAAAAATGAAAATATTTATCCTGCCTCGCAAAATGGTCATGAAATGTTATAAGAGCAGTTACAAAACATACTGCCCTTCATAATGATGACTGATGATAATGAAGAAACTAATGCTAATGAATACTTTACTCACCCATCGGGAAAAAAAATCCTTATCCCAAGCAAATGTGTGAGTAATCTTGCTAGACTATATTAGTCCCATCTGCCATGAGGCAATACATCAAGCTAACAGACTGGCTACATAATGTATCAGTATATTAAGCTTAACACACTTTTCCAGACAGCCTAAAAAGCTGATAGTGTTTTCCTTTACTTAACAGAAAACCGTTTGAGGAAAAGCTTCTTACAAGATCAAAACTCTACAGAGTAAGATGGGCACTGTTAATCTTACCACAATAATCTATAAAAACGCTGTTTTGGCACTACAGCATTGTTTTAGTACAATAGAGCGCCTTATCTTTTTTAAACACTCCTATAGGTTTTTATCAGACCCCTGAAACCTTTTGATATATTAACTGTACAAGGTTCGATCAAAATGTTTTTGAAAGCACTTATGTAATATATTGTGACAGAACTAGATGCTACTTTTGTGGTGCCAAGTCCCCAATGTGCTTTAGCCTGTCAGAAAAGGTCAGAAGTCCACTCCATGTGGAATGGTGTCCATTCCATTATGTTGTCTCTGGCTAATGCCACAGAATAAAAACACAAATGAATTCACTTTTCACATGAGACTAACTGCAATAAGTGTGATTTTATTAAAGAAGGATACACAGGCTCAAATTCTGTGTTCCTTACTCCCATGAAGGCCCTATTGAAGTCAATGGGATTATTCACAGAAAGCACTCTGAGTTTGGTCCAAAATGGCATGCAACACAAAACTCTAGGGGATGTTTCGGGGAAGCCTCTGGTGAGTAACTCTTCCCATAGAGACAACTTTCCCTTCTGCTCCTACTTGTAGTTGTCATTCCCTTCTCCATGAAACACATTGATCACCCTATGAAAGAAACAGACATAAACACACCACCATGAAAGACATGTTCCCTCCACATTCTTTCCTGAATCTGTGCACCCTGAACACCTCAGGTGAAATGCCCAGGACCCCAACTCAGACTCAGTGAGACACCTTCCCATGAATAAAGCCCCTGGGTCTTACACCCATCTTCCCATGCATGCTCCTCTCCCTGTGAATCATAAGGAAAGACCCTTTTAACCTGATCCCCCACTGAAGAAACAGAAACTGAGGAGAAACTCCCATGTCCTGACTTCCCCTTGACACCAATGAAGTGGGAGCATCTCCCATCTGATCAAGTTCCGCCCAATCCTCATGGAAAAGTAGAAGTTATGGGGAGGTGGGGTAGAGCCTCTTCCAGTATGATTCTGCTTGTCCTCTGATAAGTAGCAATGAATCCTTTTGCAGATATTAGATCAGGGCTACACAAAACAGACATTAAAGCTACCAGATATTATCGCATTTCCATGTGGCTTCCCCAGCCCCACTTAGACAAGGATATTGCTGATTCTTGGGGTATTTGGTGAAGAGCTTGAACTGGATAGTGCACATCTGGATGAGATCATCCAGCTGCTGCTCAGCCACCAGAAGGTCATAGAGTTTCTTCTCCAGCACCTGGTACTTACTTGGGTTCCCCAAACCCTGACTGGCTGCCCAGCCACTGGAGAAATCTAGGGGATTAGGGGTGTGAGCTGTACAAAAACAGGACTCTTACACTATTTCTAACCTGGGTTTGTGTTCATCTGCAGAGTCTACACATCAGGCCAGATGCAAAAAGGACAGCCACACTTGTCCCTGATCCATTCTAGGCTCTTACAAAACCTAGTACACAGCTTGCCAAATATTATCCAGCCATGACTTGTTAATTGAAAAAAGGCCAGGCATCCCATCAGTGATTAAGCTGTGAATAGTAACTGCCTCATTTGCAACCACCTATAGCTCTAATCCATAAGACATAGGCTAGGATTGCAGTTTACCATTGCTCTTGATTAAGGGGTTAAGTCCTCTGCTGAGATGAGGGAGGTAGTAGTAGTCTATCATCAAGCCTGTCTGACCACTGGCATTCTTAAGTCTTGTTTTCCTATGGCAAGCATGGCATAATTTTGAGTGCTCAGATTCCCTCAAGATGGTCTATTCCTTGGACCACCACATACTGACCATCAATAATAACCTTCTTCAGCACTGCAGTGTAGCCCTCAATCAAAGCTGAAGTCCTGAATACTTCTGAAGAAAGAGGGGCTTTGTTTGGTGGTGGGGTGTGTGTATGTATATTTATAATATAGATTCCACAGCTAAATGAGTGTTAAGAGAATCACAGGAGGAAATCTATGTTCTGATTAGGTCTTTTATTTCAATGCATTTTGGGTCCAAACATTATCCCCATATCACCCCACCAGTACCACTACAGATTGCCTCATTGCAACTATTTCCCAATAAATTTGCAGGGTATACATCTGCATATGTTCTGAAGGTTACTTCTTTGAGAGTGACACAGGTTTGGTCACAGAGACCCCCTTGGGACTGTCACTTGACGTGCTGGAATTACCTCTGAGCCCATTTTCCCTGCCAGCTTGGGACACCAGAGCCCTGCCTTGTTGAGCCAGACACACTAGCCTGCGGCAACACAGCCCCAGGTCTGGTCCATGCCCCCAGATTTTAACCAAAAACTGCTCAGCAGATCGCCTATCTTCAGCACCCAGACACCCAGTTCCCAATGGCATCCAAACCCCAAATAAATCCATTTTACTCTGTATAAAGTTATACAGAGTAAACTCATAAATTGTCCGCCCTCTATAACGCTGATAGAGAGATATGCACAGCTGTTTGCTCCCCCAGGTATTAATCACTTACTCTGGATTAATTAATAAACAAAAGTGATTTTATTGAGCATAAAAAGTAGGATTTAAATGGTTCCAAGTAATAACAGACAGAACAAAGTAAGTCACAAAGCAAAATAAAGCAAAAACATGCAAGTCTAAGCCTAATACATTAAGAAACTGATTACAGGTAAAAGCTCACTTTCAGAGATGTTTCAATAAGCTTCTTTCACAGACGAGACTCCTTCCTAGTCTGGGCCCAATCCTTTCCCCGGTATAATCCTTGTTAGTTCCAGCAGACATTTTAGGTGGAAACTAGGGGGTTTCTCATGACTTGCAGCCCCCTTTGTTCTGTTCCACCCCCTTTTATAGCTTTGGCACAAGACAGGAATCTTTTGTCTCTCTGGGTCCCCATCCCTCCTTCTAAATGAAAAAGCACCAGCTTTAAGATGGATTCCAGTATCAGGTGACATGTTCACATGTCCTGTGAGACCCCAGCCTCCATTCTTCCAGGGCTGGCCCGCACGTACCCAGGAAGGTTTGCAAGTAAACAGAGCCATTTACAGGTCATTGATTCTGAAGCACCCTTAATGGCTTCCACTTAATATGTTTACATTAGTAATACAAGTTTAAATCTTCTTCTCCTAACTCCAGACATAGAAATGATAAATGCAAACAAATGGGATGAAAACACGCAGTAGATCATAAGCTTTGTAATGAGACCTTACAAGAGACCTTTTGCATAAAGCATATTCCAGTTACATCATATTCACACTCACAAGCATATTTCCATAAACATTATGGAATGCAACGTCACAGAGAGGAAGGATGAGCTTTTGGTTAAAGTACAGTAACTCCTCACTTAACGTTGTAGTTATATTCCTGAAAAATGCTACTTCAAGCGAAATGATGTTAAACGAATCCAATTTCCCAATAAGAATTAATGTAAATGGGGGGAGGGTGTTAGGTTCCAGGGAAATTTTTTTCGCCAGACAAAAGACTATATATATATATATATATATATATATATATATACACACACACACACACAAACACACACACACACACACACAGTATAAGGAGTTACTGTACTATGTTGGGACTCAGATCCAAGGTGAACTCTTGGCTCTGCCATATACTGCCTAGGGTGACCTAGGCAAGTTACTTCATCTCTCTGGGTCAGCACCTCAGCTGGTATAAGTTGGTGTAACCGAAATGATGTCAATGGAACAATACTGAGTTACACCAGTTGAGGATTTGGCCCTCTGTCCTTCAGTTCCCCCTCTGTAAAATGGGGATGATAATACTTCCTTTCTCCCAACTTTTGTTTGTTTTGTTTAGTTAGATAAAGTTCTTCAGAGCAGGGACTTTCTCTTTCTCTGTGTTTGTTCAGTGATTAGTACTATGGGGCTCCAATCTTGGGTGCAAACCTCTAGATACTACTGTAATACAAATGATAAATTATAATAATCCTTCATGTAGGTTTACTGTAAGTGAGCTCAATAAAAAAAAATAATTTAACATTTGTCAGAAAGGGGATTCACATGAAAGTGTACATAAACAGGATATTGCAATAAATCATTAAACAGAGAGGGCTAAGGGCTCATTTTTGCATTTAGAATTCACCTTAAAAACCACACTCTAGATTCATACTACAATGAGCCATATATATATTATGTCAGTTGCTTATTTTGTTCACATTGCAGTTTATTAAAGGCAAATTTCCAATCATTAACTGTAAAAAAATGTGGTTGTTATATTGTCTTTCCTGTATATCACCATCCTGTTGTCTTATCTGATCAACAGGGTGTGGTGCAGTCGACATCCTCCCAAACCACGTACCTTTGGAGGTCATGTGAAATCTGTGATCATGTTTGACTGGGTTGGTGTTACAAAAAAAGGAGTACCATATTCTTTATCTGCCTCTGCAAAGAAAGCAATGCTAATCTTAATGTGAAAAAGGCCCTGTGCTATCACCAGTCAGTCACTTGCTTTTAATGACTAAAGCTGCAAGGTGAACACACATACACACTTTATATAGATACACACACACACACATTATATGGGAGTGTATGCATGCATATCAACATCCATCCACTTTTAGGACAGAAATTGTTTAGCTTTTGGGAATGGTCAGAGTTTTTTAGGCTCTGGCAATAAAAATGTAGATATAGGATTAGAAGAGATGCGCTGTCCTCACTACCTGCATTTTGTTTTGCCTACACTACACAAAATGTTTACTCAGCTTGTTGCTGTACCTTTGAAAACTGACAGACATAGGAAGGAAAGGTGCCGGCTGTACTGATCTATGCACACAGAAATAAAAGGCAAGTTATCCAGTAAGTATTAAAGATTTCCACCCTCAATTAGGCAAAACATTACTATTGTCTCCAAGGATACAGAGACCCTGACCTCCACTATGGGCAGCTAGGTCTAAACAACCTCTGCTAGTCTATGAGGTTGTCTTGGAGATAAAGTATGGGGAGCAGATGAGAATTTAAAAAATAAAATTCCAGGGTCCTGCTCCTCTTTAAAAATGCACTTGTCTTTTGTTCATATTGCAGTTTATTAAAGGCTAATTTCCAATCATTGTATTAAACACACCTATGAAGCTGAGTTTATAATCAAGGCAGTAATGGAACAGCAGCTGTCCCTGCTGCTAACACCATATTACTGAGTATTTAACAACGTCCATCTTCAAGTGCTGTCCTGCTGATGCTATCAGGGACAGCCCATGCTACCAGCACTCACATGTCTGTACACATGCACACTAAAGAAATTTTCTGGTCAATAGTTGAAAGACCCTGCTCGTTCTACAAAAGATACCCCTTCTCCATCTCCCCCTTACTTCTGCGCTGCCTTCAGAGTTGGGTCGCCGGAGAGCTGTAGCTGTTGGCCCAGGTCTGAAGGCAGCTCCATGCTAGCAGCAATGCAGAAGTAAGGGTGGCAATACCATACCATGCCACCCTTATTTCTGTGCTGCTGCCTTCAGAACTGGGCGGCCAGAGAATGGCACCAGCCGACCAAGCACGTGCTTGGGGCAGCACCTTGTAAGGGGCGGCCAATCTTGGGGTGGCGGGGCAGCGCTCGGGGTTTATTTTTTGTTTGTTTTGTTTCAGTGGGGCGGCGCTTGGGGGTATTTTATTTTTGTTAGGCGGAGCAGCGCTCAGGGGTTTCTTTTGTTGTTGTTTTTGGTTCAGTGGGGCGGCGCTCGGGGGGGTTGTTTTTGGTTCGGCGCTGGGTTTTTTTGTTTGTTTTTGGTTCGGCGGAGCGGCGCTGGGTTTTTTTGTTTGGTTGATTTTGGTTCAGCGGGGCAGTGCTGGGTTTTTTTTGTTTTGTTTTTGTTTCGGCGGGGTGGCGCTCGTGGGGGTTGTTTTTGGTTCGGGGGGGCGGCGCGGGGAGGGTGTTGTTATGGCGGGGCGTTTTGCTTGGGGCGGCAAAAAAGTCAGAGCCGGCCCTGGAGGGCCCAGCTCAGCAGGCAGCAGCACAGAAGTAAGGGTGGCGATACTATACCACGCCATCCTTACTTGTGCGCTGCTGTTGGGGGTGGCTCTGCCTTCAGAATTGGGATCCCGGCCAGCAGCTGCTGCTCTCCAGCTGCCCAGCTCTGAAGGCAATGCTGCCATCAGCTCTGCATTTTAATTTAATTTTAAATGAAGCTTCTTAAATATTTTAAAAACCTTATTTACTTTACATACAACAATAGTTTAGTTCTATATTATAGACTTATTGAAAGAGACCATCTAAAAACGTTAAAATGTATTACTGGCACGTGAAACCTTAAATTAGAGTGAATAAATGAAGACTCGGCACACCACTTCTGAAAGGTTGCCAACCCCTGCTCTACACTAACCTTGAGACCCCCCCCCCCCACAACTCCTTTTTGGGTCAGTACCCCTACAATTACAACACCATGAAATTTCAGATTTAAATAGCTGAAATCATGAAATTTATTATTTTTAAAATCCCGTGCCCATGAAACTGACCAAAATGAACCGTGAATCTGGTAGGGCCCTATACATGAGCAATTCATGAAGTAAGAATGGTTAGATACAACATCCCCATCTGCCACCAAACAGATCCTCCAATAGCAACTCTGCCAACACTCAAGGGAATGTTTGACTCAATAAACGTATCTCTGAGTGTGCTCTAAAGGCAGGCAAACCAGCATTCTGTTGAATCAAAGAAGATAATTCCACAACTCGAAATGCTCAGACACCAGCCCACAAAAATTCAAATCATAGGACTGACACTAAGAGAACCCTAGTTGAAATCAGCTGTTGCAACAGGGAACTGGGAAATCCAGTCTCTCTAAACAGAGACCTCACTGTTGAATAATTATGATTTTTTTTTAAAGTACCGTTCTTTTGGAATGCAGTGTCAGTGATCCCTTGAATAAGCAGAGTCTCACCAGACTGGGGCTCAGAAGATCTGGGATCTATTCCCAACTCCAGGGCCAGCTCTAGGCACCAGCAAAGCAAGCAGATGCTTGGGGCGGCAAATTTGCAGTGGCGCAAGAATCCAGCATGAGAGCTGAGAACCAACAGGGAGCCCTGGGAGCTGTAGTTCCTTGGTTAGCTCCCTGCCTATAGAGCCAGCCCTGGAGCAGGGAAAGAACTACATTTCCCAGCATTCCCTCGGCTGCAATTAACAGGAAAGGAAGGGGGAAGGAGTGTAGAAAACTGAAACCTCATGCTGCAGCTTGCGGTAAATGCTAGGAACAGAGCCAGCTCTAGGTTTTTTGCCGCCCCCCACCTCAGCCCTGGGCTCCCCCCGCACCTCTGTGTTGCCCCAGCACTGGACTCTCCCCTGCCCACACCCCCTGCTGCCCCAGCTCTGGCCCCCACCTGCACCCTCCCTGCTGCCCCAGCCCTGGGTTCTCCCCCACCCGCACCCCCTGCCGCCCCAGCCCTAGTCTCTCCCCCCACACACACACACACCTCCTGCCATCCCAGTCCTGGGCCAAAATTTTGCTTGGGGCAGCAAAAAACCTAGAGCCGGCCCTGCCCAACGTTTCCATGTATTTCTTATGTGACCACTGGCAAGTCACTTAATATTTTTGTGCCTTAGTTTTCCCATCTATAAAATGGAGATAATACTACTGTCACTTCAGAATGAAAAGTGCTACATAAAATCCTAAGTATTATGATTATTATCATTTAGCTTAAAATTTTACTTCAAAGTGTAAGGCCATATTTTCAAATGCAATACCTAAGACACCCCCCTCCCCGAAATTTTGTGCCTGCAGTCACTTTTTACTAACAAATATCTGATTGCACAAATTTCAGGAATTTACAGATGCAATTTAGCCATCTGCCTTTAGGACTGTGACCTCAATATAATGCTCTATTCAAATTAAGAATAGTGTATCAAAAAGTACTCTCCCTGTATCTCTGAAATAGCTGCAAACAAATTAGTACATCACAGCAGCTTAGCAAATAAATAAAGATATCCTATCTCCTAGAACTGGAAGGGACAGGTCATCGAGTCCAGCCCCCTGCCTTCACTAGCAGGACCAAGTACTGATTTTCCCCCAGATCCCTAAGTGGCCCCCTCAAAGATTGAACTCACAACCCTGGGGTTAGCAGGCCAATGCTCAAACCACTGAGCTATCCCTCCTCAGATAACAGATACACACAGCAAAAATGCTATGTTCTCAGGCAGAATACCACATAAAGAAACTACTTTTAAAAACTGTCTTGATTTAAAAATATTGGATCAGATCTTCCTTTAGTGTAAATCTGTATAGCAACATGACCTGTTGTGATGGGATGTATGAATCACACATTGGAACTGAAGGAGTTAAGGGGCAGTTCTGGGCCCAGGAGATATTTATCTTGGGAGATCCTGAGTAAGGATATAGAGTCTTGGTTGTAGGGGAAAAGGTCTGCAAGCAGCAGCTACCCTAGGCCCTAGAGGAGGGACTATCCTTTTTCTAGGACTAGGGAACCCTTCACTCTAATTTCTGGTGGATCATCTGAGAGGTTTTTGACTTCACCCTCGTTTGGGAAACTAAGTGGGAGGAAGTGGCTGAGAGAGGCACCCCATAAGCACTCTGGGGTGTTTGCTACCACTGCCTCTCATGGTGCCTTGAGTCAGAGCCCAATAGAGAGGGAGGGTTTGGGCTTTCCTACCAACCACCCTCTCATGAAGGGGGCACAAAAAGACAGTTACCTTTTCCGTAACTGGTGTTCTTCGAGATGTGTTGCTCATGTCTATTCCACAATAGGTGTGCGTGCTCGCTACGTGCACCGGTGCCAGAAGTTTTTCCCCTAGCAGTACCTGTAGAGGGGAGCATCCCCTGCAACTCCTGGAGTGGCGCCTGCCTGGCACGATATAAGGGGAGCTGCGCGCTCCCCCCACCCTCAGTTCCTTCTTGCCAGACAACTCTGACAGAGGGGAAGGAGGGTGGGATGTGGAATAGACATGAGCAACACATCTCGAAGAACACCAGTTACAGAAAAGGTAACTGTCTTTTCTTCTTCGAGTGATTGCTCATGTGTATTCTACAATAGGTGATTCCAAGCTATATCTGTTGGAGATGGGTAGGAGTTCACAAGTTCCCAGGATGGAGGACAGCCCTGCCAAACCCGGCATCATCCCTGGTCTGAGGGACGATCGCATAATGCAAGGTGAAAGTGTGAACCGAAGACCACGTGGCGGCCCTACAAATGTCCTGGATGGGGACGTGGGCCATGAAGTCAGCCGACGAGGCCTACGCCTGAGTCGAGTGTGCCCTCACAATGGGCGACGGGGGAACACCCGCCAGTTCATAACAGGAATGGATGCACGAAGTGATCCAATTGGATAGCCTCTGAGTGGAAATCGGCTGGCCACTCGTGTGCTCAGCCGAGGCGACGAACAGTTGCGAGGACTTTCTGAACGGCTTAATTCGCTCATGGTAGAAAGCCAGAGCCCACCTTGCATCGAGTGTGTGGAGACCGCTCATGAGACTTGCGGCAGAGGACCGGTAGAAAAATGTCCTGACCCATGTGGTAGGTGGAGACCACCTTCGGGAGGAATGCAGGGTGTGGGTGGAGCTGGACCTTGTACTTATGAAAGACCATGTACGGTGGCTCAGAGGTCAGGGCCCTGAGCTCCAAGACTCGCCTGGCCAACGTGATCGCAACCAGGAAGGCCACCTTCCATGAGAGGTGAGACCAGGAGCACGTGGCCAGTGGTTCAAATGGGGGCCCCGTGAGACGAGCCAACACCAGGTTTAGGTCTCACTGTAGGACTGGGGGGGTCTAGAATACGGAAAAAGATGGTCCAAACCCTTAAGGAACTGGCCAGTCATAGCATGGGAAAATACCATGTGCCCTTGCACTGGTGGAGGGAAAGCCGATATGGCTGCCAGGTGCACCCTGACCGACGAAGGCGGCAGGCCCTGGGTCCTCAGGTGGAGGAGGTAATCAAGGATAAGCTGGATTGGGGCAGTCACCGGGGAAAATCGGGACTGCTTCGCCAAATAAGTGCAGTAAGTGGAGGGATGTCTACTTTCGAGGAGGACGCGCTGAACCTGGTCCGAGCACGTCTGTTCCTCTCCACCTAATCACTGAGCAGCCACTCCATGAGGTGAAGAGCCGCTAGGTGGGGTGGAGGAGGCGGCCCTGGTCCTGAGAGAGCAGGTTTGGACACAGCAGCAACGGCCACGGCGGAGCTACCGCCAGGTCCGTGAGGGTCCCATACCAATACTGCCTGGGCCATTCCGGGGCAATGAGGAGGACCCGGGCCTTGTCCAACTTTATCTTCTCCAGGACCCTGCTGATTAGGGAGAATGGGGGAAAGGCGTAGAGAAGACAGCCTGACCAGGACAGGAGAAAGGCATTGGAGATAGCGCCCTCCCCAGGCCTCCCCAGAGCAAAACTGGGGGCATCACTGGTTCTGCCGAGTCGTGAAGAGGTCCACCTGGGGAGTTCCCCACCTTCGGAACTGCCGGTGGGCCACTTCCGGGTGGAGGGACCACTCGTGTTGCGAGGAAAAGTCCCTGCTCAAGCGATCCGCCCTCTCGTTCCGGCGCCCGGTAGGTGGAAGGCCGTCAGGTGGATGTCGTGGGCTATACATAAGTCCCACAGCCTGAGGGCTTCGTGGCAGAGGATCAGGCCCCGCCATGCCTGTTGATATAGAACATCAAGGCCATGTTGTCCATGAGGAACCTGACTACCTTGCCCTCTAGGAGCAAGTGGAAGGCCATACACGCTAGCTGCACCGCCCTGGGCTCCTTGATGTTTATATGTAGGGCCGACCACAGACCTTGGGTCTGAAAGTTCCCCACGTGGGCCCCCAACCTAGGTCCAAAGCATCGGACACGACTCCAACGATGGGGCCCTGTCCCTGAATGGGACCCCTTGGAGCATGTTGTTTAGGGAGGACCACAACCATAGGGAGGCAATCACAGAGTCCAGCCGGGTGAGGACCTTGTCCATCCTGTCCGTGGCCTGGGAGAACTTCGAGGCCAGCCAGAGTTGGAGGGGGCTCATCCTGAGTCTGGCGTGATGGACCATGTACGTGTACGCCAACATGTGACCCAAGAGTTGCAGGCAAACCCTGGCTGTTGTCGTCGGGAACCTTGTGACTGAGTCTATGAGACCTTTCAGAGTCTCGAATCTGTCTGGTGGAAGAGAGGCCCTGGCCGATTCTGCATCCAGGCGCGCCCCGATAAACTGCGTTGGATCGGGACTAACGTGGACTTGGTGTTGTTTATCAACAGGCCCAAGGCGGTGCACATGGACAGGAGGAGTGCCACGTGATCCCTCACCTGTGACCAGGAGGTGCCCTTGACAAGCCAATCATCCAGATAGGGAATATCTGGACCCCCCACCGTCTGAGGTAGGCTGCTACCACCGACATGCATTTTGTAAACACCCTGGGGGCAGAGGACAGACCAAATGGAAGGACCGTGAATTGGTAATGATTCTGTCCCACCACGAAATGGAGGAAGCGTCTGTGCCCCTTGAATATGTGGATGTGGAAGTATGTGTCCTGTAGATCCAGGGAGGGGATGATGGAGACCAGGGAGACCATGCAGAACTTGAGCTTCACCACGTTCTGGTTCAGACCTCGGAGGTCCAGGATGGGCCTGAGCCCCCCTTTAGCCTTTGGGATAACGAAATAACAGGAGTAATACCCCTTGCCCATGAACTCCTTGGGCACCGCCTCTATCGCTCCTAGTCCTAGGAGCCGCCCCACCTCCTGCTTGAGCAGAGCTTCATGCGAGAGGTCCCCCAAGAAGAACGGGGGCGGAGAGTGGTTGGGCGGGAAGGAAGTAAACTGGAGGGTGTAACCCCGGAAAATGGTGTTAAGGACCCATCGGTCCGAGGTTAGCTGTGACCTTTCTGGGAGGAAAGCACACAACCGGTTGGAGAAGGGAAGCTTTATTGGGGATGGACCCCTGATGAAGACTGGCGCGGTGACCCCGAGTGTCCCGTCAAAAACGCCTTTTCCCCGCCTGCTTGCCCTTGGATGACCCAGGCTGGGGGGCAGGCTGAGACTGCCTCTGAGGGCATCTCTTATAGTCCCGCTGCTTCTTATGGGAGGCCTCGTACTTCAGGAGGGCGGCCTGGGCGGGAGTCTGCCGCGGCTTGAAATTAGGTTTTGCTGGAGCCAGGACTTAGAGGCCCAGAGTCTGGAGGGTGGTGCAGGAATCTTTCATACCATGCAGCCTTGTATCTGTTTCCTCTGTAAACAGAGCTTTCTCATCAAACGGGAGATCCTGCATGGAAGACTCTGCTTCACTGGACAGCCCAGAGAGTAGGAGCCACGACGCCCATCTCATGGATACCATGGAGGCCATTGATCGTGCTGCCGTGTCCGCAGCTTCCAAAGCTGCCTGCAGGGATGCCCTAGCAGCTGCTGTCCCTTCCTCCACTAGTGCCTTAAACGCCTTCCTATCATGCTCCAAGAGGGAGTCCTCAAACTTAGGCAGGGAGCCCCACAGATTGAATTCGTACCGGCCCAGGAGAGCCTGATGGTTCGCCATTCGTAACTGGAAGCTCGAAGATGATAAATTTTCCTTCCGAAAGAGTCCAGTCGCCGAGAGTCTTTGTTCTTTGGGGTCAGGGCTGGCTGACGGTGCTGTTCCCTATGGTTGACTGACTCGACCACCAAGGAGTTGGGCGCCGGGTGGGTATACAAATACTCGTGCCCTTTAGTAGGTACAAAGTACTTGCGTTCCACCTTTTTAGATATGGGGGCCAACGAGGTGGTGTTTGCCACAGGGCATTTGAAATCTTAGCCACCCCTTCATGGAGAGGCAAGGCCACCATACCTGGTGCCGATGGGGACAACACGTTAAACTGGGAGTCTAGGTGCTCCTCCATCTCCTCTGCCTGGAGGTGTAGGTTCACTGCCATCCTCTTTAATAGTTCTTGGAGGGCCCTAGAGTCCTCCTACGGGACATAGGGGGGCGGAGCCGCAATCTCCTCCTCCGGGCGGGGCAAAGAGGCCGGTGTGGTGCTCTGAGTGTCGGCTGGCACCGGAGGGTCCACCACCTGGTTGGACTCCGGGCATGGTGCCAAGGATGTATGTCCCATCAACTCTTTCCTTGGGGGTCTGGAGAGGGAGGCCGACGGTGCTTCCGAAGCTCCGGCCACCGAGCAAGCCCCCACCGGGGGCTGCGCCTCAGGCCACAGTGCCGACTCGTACCATTCGACCGGCCACGACGCTCGGTGCCACTGCACCTGCTGTGGCACTGGCAGGACCAGCTGTCCAGGTTGGCCAGCCTGGCCTATCGAGGGACAGCTATGGATGGAGACTGGGCTGGTGTAAGATCCGCTGCTGTCCCTGGACCGCGAGGAGCGGCAGTGCCAGGATCTATGATGGCCACGGGACCACAATCTCGACGTGGAGGACTGGTACCGACGGTAATAGCTGCTCCACGAACTGCCTTGATGGGCGGAACCGCGACAGCGAGATGCCGGCAATTGACGCCCGGGGCTGCGATGTCTTGGTGGAGACTTGGAGCGAGAGGCCGAGTGGGAATTGCATCGATGATTGTGTCATGACCAACTGTGGTACCCTCTCCGAGATGGGGACCGACGGCGACGCCTGCCACGGTCCCGTCAATATTCACTCCTTGAGGACTAGCAGTGCCGAGAGTCCCGGATGGATGGAACCCAGTCAGACAGTCTGGCTGGCGTCGAGGGTGATCCACCTGGACTCTGCCCCGAGCAGTCGCTGGGCGGTGTTCGGCATTGCGAACATTCCCTCAACCGAGACCGGTACAGGGCCGGAGGCGGCTTCGGGGATCCCAGCAGCAGCTTGCCTCTGGAGTGCGGGGCCGACATCGGGGGTGCTCCAGGCACCAAGATGGACATGATGTCCCAGGCCGCCTGGAGCGCTTCAGGCATGGAAGGCATCCGGACATCTGGAGAGGCCTGTTCCAAAGGGGCCGGGCTACTCCGCTCAGCTTGAGTCAGAGGCCTAGGGCACGGAGGGAATCGAGGACTGCCCGACATGGGCCTAGTCTCTGTCCCAGATTTCCCTTGGTGCTGCTGCGAGGAGGGAGTCTTCTTGACCCTCTTGGTGTGCCGCATGGACAGGGAGCGGTGCCGACTGGTCGATGGTACCGGAGGGTCGCCGCGTACCAACGCCGCAGTGCTGGGTACTGGTTCGGAGCGGCATGCCGGGGTTGGGGTTAGCGCCGACTCCATCAGGATGGCCTGGAGCCTGATGTCCCTTTCTCTTTTGGTCCAAGGCTTAAACGACTTACAAATCTTGCACCTTTTGCTCATATGGGTTTCTCCCAAGCAGTGCAAACAGTCTGCGTGCGGATCGCTCTTTGGCATAGAATGCCTGCAAGAGCTGCATGACTTAAACCCCGAGGCGCAGGGCATGCCCTGGCCTGGGCTTACTGACTAATTAAATTAACTAAACAGCTAACTACAGGTACTAATGTTGAACGAACGAACAGATCTGGGGACAAGCTACAGCAAAGCAGGAGCAGAGCAGTTCCGACGCACCTTCACTGGCGGCAAGAAGGAACTGAGGGTGGGGGGAACACGCAGCTCCCCTTATACCGCACCAGGCAGGCGCCACTCCAGGGGTTGCGCGGGGCGCTCCCCTCTACAGGTACTGCTAGGGGAAAAACTTCCGCCACCAGTGCACGTGGAGAGCATGCACACCTATTGTGGAATACACATGAGCAATCACTCGAAGAAGAACCCCTTCTTCCACCCTCCCTGGAGGTAAGAGGGGGATAGAGACATTGTAAATCCTAAGGCAAGGGCATGCAATCCACAGGAACCTGGAGGTGGGTTGAAGAGCTTTATTTTGTTGGACTCTGTTACCCCGTAAGGGGGCGGACTCGACAGGTGACCTGGCCAGGGGGCTGAGTTGCTACCTACCAAATGCCACAGAGAAGGAGTGATTGCTGGTAGGGGACACTGAAGATGGGGGAGAGCTGGGAGCCAGTGACCTAACCATTAGGTGGCACCACTGGTAAGCCCAGACTCCTCACACCTGTTCTATTATGAATTAACTAGCAATCACTTTAGTTCTATGGAATTAGCTTATCATCAGATACCATCTCACATTTTAAAACAGTAAAGGTAATTATAAAGCAGGGAGGATGGGGTTAGATTGCATTTAGCTGATATTGTTGGAGACTTCAGATATAAGAAGCTGGGGTACAAAATCCATAGAGGAATTATAATGGGGCACTCAAGCCTCCATGCAAGGCAGGAAGATGTTAATCAGTTACTGAAAGCCCAATTGGTCTAAACTGAGAAACCTGAGGCAGGAGCTAGGTTTTCATAGAGGAGCGAAACAAAAGAAAGAAAGAAAGAAAGAAAAAAAAAAAAAAAAAAAAAAAGGAGGGCCCAGCTCAGGAATAGGTTGAGAGAGTGTGTGAGAGAGAATAGAGCTAAAATTCAGAGGGATCTTGATAAATTGGAGAACTGGGCTAAACTATTAAATGGAATTCAACAAAGATAAAAGTAAGATGCTGCGCTTAGGGAAGAAAAATCAAATGCGCAAATACAGAATGGGGGAAAACTGGCTTTGCAGCAGTACATCTGAGAAGGATCTGGGAGTTGTGGTGGGTCACAACCTCAACATAAGTAGGACAATGGGTAGGCAGAGGGTTAGACTAGTTGAACCTTACGTTGACACAAATGTAAATCATCAAAAGTGTCAAATATGTGATTACATCTACATTTTAAATTTAGCATATATCTTCATCACAAATCTGCATTCCAACAATATTCCACCCACGTAGAGTTCTTTAAGAATATGTTAGGGCAGTATTATCAACCTTTACAGGCTGGCAACCCCTTATTCATAATCTCCTTACATTTGCTATAAGAGTAAAAAGAATATATCAGTGGTAATAATGATAATCCTGTACAATTATGTGTCTGTATTTCAAGAGGTTGACTGAAAATACTTGACATTGAAGGATATGGTTGTATGAGGAATGGGTGAGCGAGAATTTCTTTGCTTTACATTGTAATACATTTTTCAATGCTTCAAAACCCCTGATTGCCTTTCGTAGCCCATCTGGGGGTCGTGACCCATTGGTTGAGAAACGGTGGGTTAGGAGATGGATTACATGAGCTTGGAGGTCTTTTTCATCCCTGTTATCCAACTTTGATACTTAGGAACTTTCCATGGAATTGTAAATGAGGTCTACAACTATTGCTTGAAAATATAATTATTGGAGAACCTCATAATAATACTGCATACATTAGGGGCAAAATCCTCCTCTTAAATTCATGACAAATTTTGATACCAATATTCTAATCTTCCTGGATCTGGAAAAACTCCCATTAAATGTCAATGGGGGATCAGTGCATGCAGAATAATACAGTTGAGAGTCATCATAAGGATCTGAGAGAGAAATTTTCTCCTTAGCTTTGCAACTCCTTCAAGGGGATGCTTTCAAGGTTAATTAACAAAAACCCCACAGCTCAATTTCTGTTCCTCATCTAATCAGCTTGCTTGAGTTGACATTCTCTAAACCACAGACAACAAAGATGCACTAACTACTGCTCTATGTAAAGGAGAAATATCACCTTACAATTAAAAAAAAATCAAAGGGAAGTTAAATTAGATGGCAAGGCTTTGAATTTATACCAACTGCAGCCCAGCACAAAATGTACTGTAATCTACAGACTATAGACAATCTAAAAAAATCATACATAACAGCATTTACTTCTTCAGGACCACAACATGCAATATGTTATTTACAAGCTGCAGCTAACTCTTTTTGTTTAGCTTGCCACATGGATAATATTGAGTAGGGCTGGGATTTTAAAGGTGCACAAGTGAGTTGCATACCCAAGTCGCATAGAAAGACAATAGGATTTGGGCACCTAACTCTCTCAGGCTCCTTTGAAAAATCCCACCCTATTACAATGTTATTGAATTCCTGAAAGTTTAAATCAGTTACAGTCCCTCCTGCAAACAGTGATTTTTTACAGTCCTCCCACCTTTCTCATATAGGTCCTCCATGGCTCTCCAGGTTTCAGCTCGGACCTCACGATTACTTTTACCAGGAACTTGTGCATCGGGCCAGTGTACCAAATAAAGATCTAAAAAGGAAACACAATCAATTTGTGTTTATTTATATAAAAAAAAAACCCTCCAATGATGCAGCAGAGTAGTTGAATGGCATTCTTCAACGCTTAGCAATACAAACCACTCCTAATCTATTTCTATCAAAAGTTTATGACTATTACTAAGTGATCAGTAAGTATACTTCCTTTCTTGATTTCATAAACAACACCCTTTACTACATTAGGCCCCAATCCTGCACACATTTAATTAATTGATATTATTTGTATTGCAGTAGCATCTAGGAGCCCCAGTCATGGATCAGGGCTCTTACATACACATATGCATGGTGCTAAACTTTGAACATGAGTAGCCCCATTGAAATCAAAGGACAGTACTGTAATAAATATTATTCATAATAATAATGCTAAACCCACACCAACTCCAGTAGAAATTAACAAGATGCTGCAAGAATAGGATCAGATGGTTGCCTGAATATCTCAGAAGTGCTCAGCACCCTCAAGTCTGTGGGAGGTGAGGATGCTCAACACCACTGGTGGTGCATAGCACTTTCACAGGAGTGGGCCTTTGATGCCCACTGAAAGGAATACTACTGTTTATACACTTCTATGGGAAATTACAGTACAATCATTCCTTCATGCCGTTGTGTACTAGATTTATTTGCACCAGATCGGATACATAAAACTTATAGCCCAGCTCTTTCACCAAAAATGACACATTTCCAATATAATTTAAAAAAAGGAATAATTTATACATACTGGCCAACATTTTCAAGCTTGGTTGCCTAAAGTCTGGCTGGTGAATCTGTATTTAAGAACCTAACTAGAAATGCCCTCAATTTCAAAGGTGATGAGCAAACTCAGCTCCCTCTGAAATCAATGAGCACTTGCATCTTTAGCACTTTTGAAAATGGAATTTGGAGTTGCTCAGTACCTTTGAAAATCAAGGTGTTTTTATTTAGATTCTTAAATATGGATTCAGGAGCCTAATTTCAGGCACCCAAATTTGAAAATGTTGGTCACCACCTTGTATTTTTAGTTCAGTGATACCCAGACAGCAGCTCATGAGCTGCAAGTGGCTCATTAATGTGTCTCCTGCGGATCTTTGCAGCACATGATATTAAAAAACTGTGATTTAATTATTAACCAATCTAAATTATTAACCAATCAGGATGCTTTTACTATGTTATTAACCAATTAAGTTATCAACTTGCATTAATTTAACTTATTTGCTGTGATAATAATATATTCCCCTATCATACTGTTTAAATATGAATACTATAGTAAATGAAAACAATGAATTCACATTACTTTGACTCTTTTGGGTAATGCTGACCTCTAATTTGGCTCCTGAACCACTGTGTATCACTGTTCTAGTCTAAAACACAAACAGGAAAAGGAAAGAAGTGATTGGCTGAGGTGTGCGTCATTCATAACCACAGACATTCTTATGTTTAAAATAGCTGTCTCTTGTTGCTAGTTGTTATCTAGCCTTGGTGAAGGAATGAGAAATTGCAACTCTTCACAGTCAAAGTATTTTTCAGAATACACCACAACAATCACTTACAATAACTGTTTGTGGAAACAAGACTCCTCTGGCCTATTTTTTTTTAAATCTCTTAA
Organism: Malaclemys terrapin pileata; assembly: GCF_027887155.1. Lineage (NCBI taxonomy): Eukaryota > Metazoa > Chordata > Testudines > Emydidae > Malaclemys > Malaclemys terrapin. The sequence continues at coordinate 72,256,290 of NC_071512.1, forward strand.
AACTTAAGCCAAAGTATTGAGGATAGATGGCACACTGAGTTGGTACATTAGTCTTTAATTTCTAGGCAAGATAATTCAAAGATTGATGTAAGGGGACAAATACAAATAAGTTTGATGTTTTCATCCTGATCTTCATTTATCAGGGGGTAGCCGTGTTAGTCTGTATCCACAAAAACAACAAGGAGTCCGGTGGCACCTTAAGGACTAACAGATTTATTTGGGCATAAGCTTTAATGGGTAAAAAACCCACTTCTTCAGATGTGTCTTCATTTGTGCACAATCTAGCAAAATTATCAAAACATGTGTGTCTGCTCTCGATAGGTATATGACTAGAATAACATAGGGTTTTGCATATTAGGACTAAGATGCATTGGCGGATGTATGTAGGGAAAGCTGCATACAAAACCATGAGCCAATACTTCAAATTCCTACTGAGGTGAGTAGTCCAACAGGCTTTCAAATAAGACTGTGTATATGAGTAAGGACTATATGTAAGGATTTGCAGAACTGGGATCTATCCCCCATTCAGGGATAATGCTATTAGTTCTTTTTATGCATTTACTCCCAAATTTAGAAAAGGAATTTAAGAACTGTAAATAAAATCTTTAATTTAAACATACAAGACAATTGCCACAACTGAACAGGGACAAGTTATTAGTACAGTTAGGGGCTGACCTCATCTGAAAGAAGGAAATTATGCATCTCTAATTGCTATGTTCTCCAATACAGAATAATCAGGACTGCTTAGGAATGCCAAAAAAACATATGCAGGGAAAGCTCAATATAACCACTAACTGCAACAGTTTTCTTGAAAAAGCCTGAATATCCAGCTATGCACCACAGTCTGTAAATGTTCATGAAAATAGCTGCTCTGCAGATTTTAACATACAAAGATGCTTTGTATTCAGCCCGAGAAATTGCAACACCCAGAGAAGAATGACTTTTAACAGCTTTGAGAACTGTAAGACCTCTGGCCTTGTAGATCTCAGAAATGCAGCACATTTATCCTTCCTTGTGTTAGTGTCTCAAAGACTTCTTCTGATACAAACAGGATTAGCTGTCTTTCAGGAACCTTTTATTTTAGAAGGGTGATGTTTCAACATCTGTGATGCCTATATCATATCATGATTTTATTTAAAGATATTTCAGAAAGCCATAGGTGAACTTAAAATGAGTATAGTGTTGGCATGATAAAGCAATACTACTTGCAGATCTTCTCAGTCTGCAAATTCTTGGTGAAATTTACTTCAATTCAGAGATGAACAAGGCCATATTCATCAATTAAAACCTCTGCACTTAAGTGAATTTCAGCCTCTATGATTAAGTAAATGCAATCACAGCAAGCTAATTTTAAAAATCAAAACATCAAAAGGTACTCAGACATTGAGAAAAAAGTCTATAAAAGGCTATACCATACTGCAATGTTTGAAATATACTTTGAAAGGCAGATTGTGGCTACTTACATGATGGTGTACAAAGGGTGGTGAAGCATATGAGTAGTCTTCTGCACCCTACTTCTCTCCTTGTACAGGAACCAGCCCTTGAAGCCCTTTCTCCCCTAGGGCAAAGTTCATCCCAAAGCAGAGCACTCATACAAAATCTTATGCTCTATTTAAGGGGCAATTCTGATCCTAAGGAAGTCAATGGCAAAAATTCCATTGACTTCAATAGGGCCTGGATGTGGCCACAGGAGATTAACTGGTACCCTGTGCTCTGGGATGAATATCACCAGCAAATGCAAGAACCCTTCCAGACTGGTGCCTTTGACAAAGCTTGATATGTCAAAGGTGTGTGGATTGCACTCGCTATACCAGAGAACAGAACTGAGCTGGAGAGGGAAGGAAGTGCATACTGTACCCTTTCAAAGAGTGGTGGTGCTGCTACTCCAGTTTAATCTTTTACAGTTTATTCAGTGATTATATTTCTTTAATAGTCATTGAAATGGAGATCTGATTATGATTTATGGCATAATCATTGTGAATGCTCACTTTATATTTATGTTTGATTACAAATATTTGCACTGTAAAAAACAAAAGAAATAGTATTTTTCAATTCACCTAATACAAGTACTGTAGTACAGTCTCTTTATCATGAAAGTTGAACTTACAAATGTAGAATTATGTACAAAAAACTAACTGCACTCAAAAATAAAACAATGTAAAACTTTAAAGCCTACAAGTCCACTCAGTCCTACTTCAGCCAATCACTTAGACAAACAAGTTTGGTTACAATTTGCAGGAGATAATGCTGCCCACTTCTTGTTTACAATGTCACCTGAAAGTGAGAACAGGCATTTGCATGGCACTGTTGTAGCCAGCATCGCAAGATATTTATGTTGCCAGATGCACTAAAGATTCATATGTCCCTTCATGCTTCAACCACCATTCCAGAGGACATGCATCCAAGCTGATGCTGAGTTCTGCTTGATAATGATCCAAAGCAGAGTGGACGGACGCATGCTCATTTTCATCATCTGAGTCAGATGCCACCAGCAGAAGGTTGATTTTCTTTTTTGGTGGTTTGGGTTCTGTAGTTTCTGCATCGGAGTGTTGCTCTTTTTAGACTTCTGAAAGCATGCTCCACACCTTGTCCCTCTCAGATTTTGGAAGGCACTTCAGATTCTTAAACCTTGGGTGGAGTGCTGTAGCTGTCTTTTGAAATCTCACATTGGTACCTTCTTTGCGTTTTGCAAATCTGCTGTGAAAGTGTTCTTAAACCAACAGATGCTGAATCATCATTCGAGACTGCTAACACATGAAATATATGGCAGAATGCAGGTAAAACAGAACAGGAGACAAGGAGTTCACTCACAAATTTAATTAACGTATTTTTTTTTTTAAACAAGCGTCATCAGCATGGAAGCATGTCCTCTGGAATGGTGGCCGAAGCATGAAGGGACATAGAAATGTTTAGCATATCTGGCATGTAACCTCCTTGCAATACTGGCTACAAAAGTGCCCTGCAAACGCCTGTTCTCACTTTCAGGTGACATTGTAAATAAGAAGCAGGCAGCATTATCTCCTGTAAATGTAAACAAACTTGTTTGTCTCAGCGATTGGCTGAATAAGAAGTAGGACTGAGTGGACTTTAGGCTCTAAAGTTTTACATTGTTTTGTTTTCGATTGCAGTTATGTAACAAAAAAATCTACATTTGTAAGTTACACTTTCATGATAAAGAGATTGCACTACAGTACCTGTATGAGGTGAATTGAAAAATACTACTTCTTTTATCATTTTTACAGTGCAAATATTTATAATCAAATATTATATAAATTGAGCACTGTACACTTTGTAGTCTGTGTTGTAATAGAAATCAATATATCTGAAAATGTAGAAAAACATCCAAAAGTATTTAATAAATTTCAGTTGGTATTCTATTGTTTAATAGAGCGATTAATCATGGTTAATTTTTTAAATTAATCACGTGAATTCGCTGTGATTAATTGACAGCCCTAGTATGTATATGTGTTTGCGTGTGTGTGTGTATGTGTGTGTATCTATCTATATATGTATATATATTATGTGTATATACACTTGGTAGTGTATATATATATACACACACACTACCAAGTGTATATACACATAATATACACACATTGATTTGCCCAAATGTTTTTATCTTTTGAGGTTACATGAACACAAAAATTATTGATTTAACAAATTTCTGTTAGGAAATCAGTATTAAATAATACAACAAAATACTCTTGGTCCACTGGACTGGCACGTTTTGAGAAGAGCTCCCATGACCAAAATGATTTGTAAATTGTGAGTGGCCATTTTACTAGTTAGCTGTAAGTTAGGTAATAGTTTAAATAGCAATGTTAAAACACAGTCTGTTAAAAAAGCAGGAGACAACATCATTCCTGAATAAAGCAACAGTGTTGAAGACTGAATTCTGCTTCCCGGCCACTAGTGCAAATGGAATCACTAGCTAATTCATTTTCAAAAGTGCTTGCTTAGAAAATCCAAATTAATGTATTAATGTATGTCACTTAAATGCAGAATTAAGTAATAGTTGCTATGATTCCTAGCTGTATATAAAAGAAATTACTTTTTGCATCAAGGAAGAAATCAAAGTAATTAACAACCATTTAACTACTTTTAAAACACAAGATGCTTTGGCTATGAAATTTGTTTCAAGCACCCTTTAAAGGCAATCAAACTGGAATAATGCAGTAGTAAATATGGCCCTGAGGCTGGAATATCAAAATATTGCACTGTAGGTAACCCTAATAAAAATCAGTGTATGAAGTATTTTTAGATTGTGATACTTAAGTCACTTGGTGGGTCATTATTTTCTTAGTTGTAGTCATGTCCAGAGACAACAAAGCCCAGAAAAGCTCATCTTCATTCAAAATGCAAGTCTAGTTTTACACAGTTAAAAGTCAGTAGCATGCTTGTTAGTGGAACTAAAGTTTGTGATTCCACTCAAATTCTCAACCCAATAAAAGGCATACAGCTAACAAGAATCTGAGGTTCAACACAGACATGAGGAAAACAAAATAGTTTATGAATTCAGTAACCCACAAAGCATACTCAGAAAGAAATTATTTGGGGGGCTGTGTCCAAATCCAAAGGAATGTATTCTTGTATTGCCAAACCTATAAGATTTGCTGCTATTCCATACTGGTTTATCATGGATGCCAGACACTAATCTTAAATGGAAAGAGCAAGGACCACATTTAGAAAATGCAAGTAATGGAATATTTGTTTTAACCACTGCCCATAAATAATACACATTTCCAGTTTCTCATGGATATATAATCCACTAATTAAAAAAAAAAAAAAAAAAAACATGAACACTGCTCTCCTAATACCATTTGTTCAAAAGTGCTCATTGGAAAGGCTCTGTAACAAAATTTTGCTTGGAGCACTTTGTCTTAAAGCACTGACTGGTTTATATTAGCAACAATATGAGAATTCTTTAGACTATTTCATATAACTTCTTATCAGTTACTACTATTTTAGACTGTGATCCTATAATTTGTTCTGCATGGGCAGACCCATCAGTTCTCACCAAGCCTCACTGAAGTCAATGGGGCTTTGCATGGAATCAGGGGTTCTATGTGGTTAAAGAAGTTTCTGGGGCTTTAGTGTCTTTTCAATTTTCAGTCATACTAAATAGTCAGATTTGCTCTATAATATAAAAATATAAATTGTAAAAACAAAGGCACTGTTTGAGTATCTTCCATCTCATTGCATCATCCATGTATCTTTTATAGAAACTATTAGAAGAAAAGAATTCTTGTTAATATATTATAATACAATCAAGAAAATTTCATTTAGTGTTTTACCCTGCTCCTTAGTCCATATACCCTTCTCTCACAGAAGAATTGCTGGTTTCAGCAATTGTATCAGAGATGCTCATAAAAAAAACAATTTGCTTTCCTAAATAAGCTTGGACACACATTGCCTTATCATCACCACAACTTTTCTCATCATATATTTTCATACCCTGCCTGTTCATAAGAATGAAGAAGACTGGTCTGTGGAAGGCCGACATAAAATAAGGTGCATGCTCATGAATGAAAATAGAGCTGGTATATCTAATTTTAGGTATACCAGCCTTTAACCCGATCCCTTTATGTAGGTCTCTGCATTGTGGTTACATTCATAAGATTTGTAAGAAGTTTCAAGTTTGGGGGGGGGGGGTGTATTCTCAGAAGATTTCATACTTTTGCACTGTCAAAACACTTGTAATTTTATGGCAAAAGATGCTCCTGATAGTACTTTTTGCCTCAAAGTCCATCAAAGCACCCTAGAAACAGAAGTAAATTGTAATAATCGGAATTCAATCCAAATTTATTCCAGCTAATAAATGTGAAATAATCACAGATTTGCCATGACAAAAAAACAGTAGCTCATAATTTTAGTTGAGTCTCTCCACCCTCAAAAGTCATGTCATACATTTTGTCAAACGTGTTAAGTGCTTTAATTTAAAATTTTATTAAAGGTATAATAAACCATTCTAATAAGAAAAAAACATAATACACTTAGATTATTGATACAATTCTCATAAAAAAGTTAACAGGTCTTGTTTTCCTAAGGAATGTTACACATTCCCACATTACATGGTGTTATAGAATTATCATAATTTCTAAATGCATTTTATTAAATGCAGAAGCATTATTTGCTGGTAAGACAGATAGAGATAGTGCAGCATCCATTTTTACTAGGTTAGTGTTTAGAAGGCTATCTTCACAACCATAAGGACTATAATCATATGGCCTGATTTTCAATTCCTATTGACTCTAATAGGATTTGTGAATGTTCAACTCCTCTAAAAGTCAGGCCCCTTTTAAAATTAAAGTTAAAATGTCTCTGCAGGAGTAGCTATGATTTTTTAAATTTAAACTGCAAAAAACTGTGGAATCTGTTAACAACCACAATAGAGTGACAAATGACCAGCCTGAGTTATGACTATGTAATCACAGCAAATTGAAAAGAGAGAACTTATATCAGCTAGATTCTGCCTGGCTTTTAGGTGGGTACAAAACACACTTAAGGGATGGGCCGAACTGCAGTTTCTGTTCTTTCCGGTTATTCTCCTGGGGGTACACTGCACCCCAAAGGTGGCAGGAAAAGGTAGAACTATGGCTGGAGCTATGGCTAGTCAGTTGTCAGCAGAGATGGCTCACCATGCAAAGGGAGTATGCTTCACCCCTTAAAGTAGTGCAGCAGTTTGTGTGCTCCTGTGGACAGTGGGGGACTCTGGGAGACAGTTGCATGTGCAGCACAAGGGAGGTGTGGCTTTCTCCTGCCCTCAAAGGAAGGCTGTAGCTAAATGTCACAATCCTAAAAATAAAAGGCCTGATCCTTACCTCATTTACACAAATGCAAATTAATATCTCACAAGATGTCAATGAAATTACACCAGTATAAACGTGATGTTAACAAGAGGAGATTCAGCCATGAGGTTCCCAAATTAGAAGATTTGAACATACCTAACAAACACAAGCTATCTCACTCGCTCTCCTTCTCTCATGCCATTCCGGGGACTAGATGGTAACAGCAACTAAAATACTTCTGCCACCTGAAAATAAGTTTTTCAATGCAACTATTCCTGGATCAACAAACCAAAAAATAATGTATCTGCTGATTATTTGTATGAGTTCTCAGTCTTATCAATTTAGTACCCAAAAAGGATACAAAAGTTTGCAGTATTCAAATAAATTATCCAAAAATGATTTTCTGGAGTTGGATCAAGTTTTCTCTCATCAGCATTCAGCACCAGTGCCACAGCAAGCAGAATAACAAGAGAGGAAATACAAAACATGAGGAGCGGATGAACTAAAGGGAGAGCAGTGATGAAGAAAATATGTTCCTTCTTAATTTAGTTAGCAAGGACAAAGTCATGGACTGCAGTTCCTTATTTTTATTTATGAGAGCATCCTTCCAGTGATCAGTATCTGTACTGCATCGAAGTATGGAAGTCGCTTTAGAACATTTCACATTAGTCTGTAGGAAACCACTGATGGATTCATTTGTACAATTAACAGAACTAGAACACACCATGTGTGCACAGACATATGTCACAATCTTTTATTGCATACACTATGGTAGCTCTGATAAATTATTTGGATTCTCTTTTTGTTCACCTTACAACACACTCAGGAGCAAAACCCTAAGCCCAGCACTCAGTAAATATTCCACAAAACCTTTGTGTGTATTATTATTTTTTTTTTTACAAAAGCTGTTTGTTTCTGCCTTACAGTTTATTTATTGGTGATGGTGGTGGTGCAGGAAGCGGAAGAGGAGCAAAGGGAAGGTTTTCAGTGCCACCGCTGATAAGTTTGACCATTACATTTATTTTCTTTGGCAGTCAACACTGACATTTTGGTCTAAGCTTCTACAATAAGATAATCTTAGATTGTTATTTTTCATTTCCTCTCCCCTTTCTTTTCCTCCTTTCAGCTAGGAAAGAGAAAGTGCCCCCCACTCCCCAAAAAAAGCTTTTAAAATACTCCCCATTTTTAGTTCTATGACATCCTCCTATTGCTATCAAAAGATAATTGGCAACTAACTAGTGTCACCACTACAGCTTCTTCTTACCTAAAATAATATTCTATGTTCTATGACATGAGCTCTGGTGGCAGCCATGTCAGTTTCCCTAATTATGATATACTATACAGTAGGTACATCACTAGGATAGAATTTTTAAAAGTGCCTAAATCTCACTGATTTTCAATGGGACTTAGATGTCTACATCACTTGAGCTCTTTTGAAAATTGTACCCAAAGTCTATGGCATCAGATAACAAGCAAGCTAGTCAAAACTTGTTAAAACATATTCATAATTTTAGAGAAAGTTTAAAGGGTGACATTTTCAAAGGTGAACCCATATTTTCAGATTGGACATTTCAGAAATTATAATATACCATGCAAGCAACCAGGACTTTAAGGGTGAACTTATTTTAAAGTTTATACAGTAATCTTTGTTTCCTTAACCAAAACATCTGAACTGTTGTATAGCTGATCCCCAACTCGATTTAACTATTAAATGCAATTTTACAAAATTCATTCTAGTCAATTAAAAAAAGATCTTGCAACAGCTACAGTTCTAGGGCCATATCCTGTGCCCTCAGTTACATACATGCAACCCTCATGAAGATCAGTTGGGACAAGAGGTTTGCAGACATATAAACTAGGGGAAGAATTTGGCACCCGTGGTCTATCTCTGTTATGAAGTCCATCCTAGAATTTATTTATCTTCCCCAACACTCACATGGGAGGCACAATAAATTAACAACATAAAAATGTCATACCGAGGTACTGAACACCAAGTCTTTTGCATGATTCCAGGCAGGCTTGTTTTGTGTTTTCATAGCCATAGTCGCTATGCCAGAGTTTGGTAGTTATCCAGAGGTCCTCTCGCTTCACATCACTTTCTTTGATAGCTTTCTGAAGGAGTGATTCACAGCCGTATCTTTTTGCTGTATCAATATGACGAATGCCACATTTTTGTAGTGCATACACCACAGCATCATGGGAATATCCACCTTGATGGGATGTACCTAAGCAAAAGTTAATAGGCGTGAATTGTTATTACTTAGTGATAACAGAATTTTGCCAGATTTTTCAGCTTGCAATTTTTGCTGTTGTGACAATTAACACAGTGAGTCCCCAAATAATTATACAAAAGAAATGAGAATTGAACGAGAGCCTATACTAAAAAAATACAGACCCTAGGAGAACACAGGGTCTAATTCTGATCTCATCTACATTGGTGTAAATCAGGAGCAACTACACTAAAATCATTGGCATTTCAGCAGTATACAACTGTAAAAAAGTGAGCTCAGAATCAGGCCTATAGGATTTCATGACCTATGAGCACACACTACTATAATTAGTTACTTCTGAAACCAGTATCTTTAGAGAAGGACAGAGACAAGTTATATACAGTATGGCAAATAAATATAAACCACATTCATTCTCCATGTTGGGTGTAATATATATATTTATATGGTGAAAATATTAATTAAATATTAAAGTAAAAAATGAAAGTATCAGTATGTCACTTCTTAAAAAGAATGAGTTAGATTCAGCAATTTGCTGTGTAAGAGACAAATCCTGAGGTCTTTACTCCATCAAATTCCATGGAGTCCCAGGTCAATATTACACTACAATACTACATAAAGGGCCATATTATGTAAACAGTGTAATTCCCATATAAATTTCCCAGCCAAATTCATTGAACCGAAACAGTAGTGTAAGTTACAGATGGGATAGCACAGTGGTTCTCAATTGGTAGTCTGTGGCCCCCTGGGGGTCCGCGAGGCCTTTCAGGGGGGCCGTGGAGCTCCGCAGCTGAAACCCAGTGCTCTGAGCCCCAGTGCTGAAGCCAGGAGCAGCATGGGGCTGAAGCTGGCGGCCCCCCTGCCCCAGCCAGGAGTGGCATGGGGCTGAAGCCAGTGCCTCTCCCCCCCCCCCAGCCCCTAGAACCAGGAGCGACATGGGGCTGAAATCAGCAAACCTCCCCCAGCCCAAGCCAGGAGCAGCAGGGGGCCGAAGCTGGGAGCCCCAGCACTACCGACCCCCCCACCCCCACTGAAGCTTGCCTATATGCTCGGGGTCTTACTGATCGCCACATTTGGGGTCGGGAAGGAATTTTCCTCCAGGGCAGATTGGCTGAGCCTCTGGAGGTTTTTCGCCTTCCTCCGCAGCATGGGCAGGGATCTCTAGCAGGAGGGTCTCCGCTGATTGAAGTCACTAAAAACAGGATTGGGGACTTCAACAGCAGAGTCCAGGGAAGGGGTAGGGACGGTTTTATGGCCTGCAGCATGCAGGGGGTCAGACCAGATGATCATAATGGTCCCTTCTGACCTTAAAGTCTATGAGTCTATGAAGCTGGGAGCTGCACTGGGAGCCCCCCCTCACCCATATAGAGCCCCTATCTACCCCCTGCCTGCATGCTGAGCTACCCCCCTGCCTGCACACACCCCTACCTACCCCCCGCCTGCACACATCCCTATCTACCCCCTCCCTGCACCCTGAACAGTTTTCAAACTTTTTGAACTGAATACCCCTTGGAGTTATATATTTTGGTTGCATTCCCCCACAGCCCAGACAAGCTGGGTGGCCTCTTGAGGGAGTCAGGGGGTGGAGGTGGTGTTTCCTCCCTGGACTGTGCTGTGTGGAGCTGGCTCAAGTCCTGCCAGCGTTCCCCGCCGCACCAAATAGAAGTAAAACTACTCCTATGCCTTAGGGTCCACCCGGAGCCTGTTCCCTGCACTCCCCCAGCCCCCATTCCCCTTCCAGGCCCTGGCGTTTTTACAGCATGCTGAGTGGGGCCTCAGCAACAAAAAGGTTGAGAGCCCCTGGGATAGAAAATGGACATAAATGGGGTTTAAATGATAAGACAGTGTAATCTGCACTGCCTAGGCATTCATTGGATGTACTAAATAAATGTATTTTACATGTCAAGGGGATGGAAGGATGAGAATACTTAACAGGAAAAGCCATTAGCAGAAGGTCTATTAGATAAAGAGTGTTTGTGAGTGTGAAGAAGGAGCTGTTTTATCTTCTATCTTCCTATTAGTTGTTTTTCCTGCTAAGAGCCACCCACCCCTTCACAGTCTTTTCCCAACAGCAATATTTTCCACAATCTCTGTTTGGGGAACTCATAAAAATGAAGAACAGGAGTACTTGTGGCACCTTAGAGACTAACAAATTTATTAGTCTCTAAGGTGCCACAAGTACTCCTGTTCTTCTTTTTGCGGATACAGACTAACACGGCTGTTACTCTGAAACTTGTCATAAAAATGAGTTTCTAAGACTATGACTGCTATCAAAGGCCCTAGTCCTGTAACTGACAGTGGGCAGGCAGATTGCTGCATCCGCATTAAGGCTCCTCATTGGGGCTCTCCATGGGCACAGCAGTCTGCCTGCACAATACAAATTGCAGTATCAGGCCCTACATGATAACCAAGTCATTGTTGAACCTAAAAGGGATAAAGGACTCCAGGTTGCAGAAGAATATTATTCAAGTGACGTATCCCCTGCTGGTTTTCTCCACCCTCCAAACCTGTTTCATTTTACACTGAACACAAAGATCCACACCTTTACCAGATAAGTATACTGTATATATCAGGGGTGGGCAAACTACGGCCTGCCAGCCATTTTAAGCCAGCCCTCAAGCTCCTGCTGGGGAGCAGGGTTGGGGCTTGCCCCCCTTCGGCGCTCCAGCTGGGTAGCAGGGTCAGGGGCCGCTCCACGCATCTCCCAGAAGCAGCAGTATGGCCCCCCTCCGGTGCTCCAATGGGAGCTGCAGGGGCAGTGCCTGCCGATGAGCAGTGTGCAGAGCCGCCTGGCTGTGCCTCCACATAGGAGCTGGAGAAGGGACATGCCGCTGCTTCTGGGTGCTGCTTGAGGTAAGCGCCGCCTGGAGCCTGAACCCCTGAGCCTCTCCCCTGCCCCTACCCCCTGCCCAGCCCTGATCCCCATCCTGCCCTCCAAACCCCTTGATCCCAGCCTGGAGCACCCTCCTGCATCCCAAACCCCTCGTCCCCAGCCTCACCCCAGAGCCCGCACCCCCAGCCGGAGCCCTCACCCCCCCCCGCACTCCACCCTTCCTGCCCCGAGCCCCCTCCCACAACCTGAATGCCTCATTTTTGGTCCCATCCCCAACCAGAGCCCTCACCCCCTCCTGCACCCCAACTCCAATTTTCTGAGCATTCATGGCTCGCCATACAATTTCCATACCCAGATGTGGCCCTCAGGCCAAAAAGTTTACCCACCCCTGGTGTATAGTCACTAGGGTTATCACAAGGGAGAATTACGGGAAATATATAAAATAATAGTGTTTTTTCTACCCTCACCCTAGTATCCACTATTCCTGGATAGGGGGAAAAGTGGGAGTCACTGCCCACCCTGGTCCATGAGACTCTGCCTCTTGGAACTTTCTAAACCCCAGTGGTTGTCAATCCATGGCCCATGGGCTGCTTGCAGCTCAATCAGCACACAGATGTGGCCCATGCAACATCCTCAGGGTCATACAGTTAGTATATATATTGCATGGATGTGGCCCACATAACACACAGAGAACAGCATATGTGGCCCACAATGGTAAATACGTTGGGAATCACTGTTTTAAACAATCGGTGTTGGAGTGAGAAGAGTTTAGGGAATTCCTATGTTGCATGAATAAAGCAAGCTAGATTCTCCTAAAATTCTTGTAACAATATGTCCAATCACTATCTCAGAATGAAGGTCATGATACTGTAGCTGCCTAATCTCTCCCATTACACCATGCCAATTTTAAACAAAACAGATTTAACCTGATAGGTGTACTAACTTTAAGTTGATGTAACATCACTGACTTCAGTGGAGGGACTCCTGATTTTAAACAGTGCAAGTAAAATCAGAATCAGGCCTAATGAATGGATAATACTGTACTGTTGCACAGCAAATCTTTTACTTCTTCAAATATGAAATAAAGTTTAATATTTTAAAAGTGAAAAAAACACGGGGCGGGTGTTAAACACTGGCAGTAAATATGAATAATATGAGAGTTTGTTCACAGAAGATCCAGAAATGAGTATGCGTATATTTGTTTCACATTAAAATTCACAAAGCTAAAACAAATTATGTTCATATACTAGATGTTGCAAAAGCTTCATATTAACTGTTTAGACATTTTAAATGAATATATATTACCACACTTTAACCATTTAAAAAGAATATCCTTATATAATTACACCATGAGATGTTAAAGGAATGTAGAATTATATAACTACCACAGAAAAGTTACTACACTTTTACATAATGATCTTTTCACTTTTAATAAGCTACTCTTGACACCAAATAAATTAGGTTGTAACTATTGTGTCTGTTTGTGGTTGAATAGACATTTCCAAGTACGGAATGAATGAAGTTCATTCAGAGGTCTTGTACATGGGCTCAGACCCTTTTCATGCATAATGCATTCAAGTAAGAATATTTAGGACGCATAAACTTTTACTTTTTTAACCCTTTTATGATGGGGAATTGTGGAGATTTCAGTTTGTTACTGTTTCTCTTCTAATGATCGAGTGTGTAATATGTTCAGAGGAAATTAACAGACAACAGGGAGGAATTCTCTGAATACAGTATCTGTAAATTAAAATTAGCCATATCGTATAGCTACAGAAAATGTAAAAAGTCCCTCAGCAATTAGAGAGAGTAGTAAATACTATGAACAACTGAAATCATGAAAACCAGGAATTAAAGAACTAATAATGCTACTCAGACTACGGATTCTAGGAATTGCAGGCTTCTCACATTGTTCATACTGTTGCAGTACCACATGTGCTGTAATTCAGAAGGGCACAAAGACGAGTTAAGGATAGAGGTATAACCTTAACTCTGAACTTATTTATTTTTTCTTTATGTTTGGTTGGTTGTTTTTTTTTTAAATGTTTATCGTTAAGTCAGACTTTTACCATTATTTGAATGTACTATCTGGGTCTGTTGTTGTTTAACATCTTTATTTAGTACCTGGATGTAGGAATAGAGAGCACACTGATCAAGTTTGAACATGACACAAAGCTAGTGGGGGTTACCAATACTTTGGAGGATAGAGCTAAAATTCAGAGGGATCTTGATAAATTTGAGAACTGGGCTAAACAATTAAATGAAATTCAAAGGTAAGATACTACACTTAGGGAAGAAAAAACAAACGCACAAATATAGAGTGGGGGGAAAGTGGCTTGGCAGCAGCACTACTGAGAAGGATCTGGGAGTTGTGGTGGATCACAACCTCAACATGAGCCAGCAATGCAACGCTGTTGCAAAAAATGCAAATACAATTTTAGGTTGCATTAGCAGAGGCACAGCATGCAAGTCACAGGAGGTGATAGTACCGCTCTACTCGGCGCTGGTGAGGCCTCAGCTGGAGTACTGTGTCCAGTTTTGGTCACCAATGTATAGAAAGGATGTGGAGAAACTGGAAAGGATCCAGAGGCAAGTGACAAAGATGATCAAAGGGATGGAATGCAAGCTATATGAGCAAAGGCTGAAGGAACTTTACTTTGGAGAAGAGGAGATTAAGGGGGGGATATGATAGCAGTCTTCACATACTTGAAAGGCTGCCATAAAAAAGATGGAGGAAAGTTGTTCTCTCTTGCCACAGAGGGCAGGACAAGAGGCAATGGGTTCAAACTACAGCATAGCAGTTTTAGATTAAATCTCAGGAAAAACTTCCTAACTGTAAAAACAGTAGGACAATGGAACAGACGCCTCGGGAGGTTGTGGAAGCTTCTTCGCTGGAGGTTTTCAAAAGGAGGCTGAATGGTTTAGACACAACAAATCCTGCATCTTGGCAGGGGATTAGACTAGATGACCCTTGGGTCCCTTCTAACCCTACGGTTCTATGATTCTTAAAAGTAATTTATTTTTGGAGCATTTGGTGCTAACTTTTGTTTCAGATATATAACTAATTCCCACAGAGTAGCATGTATGTATTTCAAGAAAAAATGTGGCCCTTTGTTTTTCACAAGTTTAAAATAATAATCTGCAAGACTAGACAATCATTCTACCTCTTCTTCACCCAAAAAGCTCTTTGCTGTCAATGCATTTTTTCTTTAGAGTCCTCTGATCAACCCAATATATGAATTAATTACATTTGATTAAGAGACAACACCAGACAAGTTTTCCTCAATTAAAGAAACCACATGCATGGGTTTTCATGCAATTTGATATTAGCAATTCAATCATTAAAGTCTGTTCAGTTGAGCCCTTGCTCTGGCACTCCAGGAACAGTGCCACACAAGAATCCAACTACACCAAAGTTCAGGTGGCCAGAGGAACTGTTTTTATAATGTAGTTGGTAAAGGCTGAAGAGCAATTATGAGAGGGATAACATGCTAAAGAGCAAAAAATTAAGTAACCTCCATCCCCTTCCCCCACCTAGAGTTTGCTGTCCAAATCTCAGCAGGTCTACCAAGCAGCTCCCTTACCCTTCTCTCTCCTCCTTCACTGGAAGTTGTAGATATTTTGCTAGAGATGCTTTGGGTCAATAGTAATGTAAAGGAGTACCAGGCACTACTTTTTTTCCTTGGAGAACTAGATCCTAAAGCTGTGTGTGCTAATATGAAAAATGATCCAGTTTCATATTAATTTATAACCTTGTAATATCTAAAATAATAGGGTCTGATTTTCCACTGTGGTACTCTTGTTTTACTATTACTAACTTTATGTCCTTGAAGTCAATGGGTCTACGTACATGTGTAAGTCTTTACATGACTCTGACCATGGGAAAGAAAAGCATATGTAGAGTCCATGAGCATGCTAATTTATCAGAAGTTATCTGATCTGGTATCTGATTAATTACTCAACCAGAGCATTCTTATTACATCAAACTGCATTAAAATTAAACAGTGATATGTCTGTTTTTGCATTACTTTTAACACAGTGTAAAAAAGTTTAAAAAGTGTAACTAAAGATGCTATCACAGAGCCAGACAGCCTCATGTTAACTTTCTACACCTACTGCAGTACTAGCCACAAACACTCTTATTGCTATATGATGGTTTATGTTTCAATAACAGGGTCACTTACTATGAAAGCTGTATTTAGCATCCCATCATAAGTAATTCATTGTGTCTTATCTGCTTTGGAACAGCACAGAGATTTCATATGTATCAGCTGGACTCAGAAAGTTTCATTTTGTTATGAAATTGTCACTCTATATAATTTTCACACAATATTTTTATATTAATCTCATTTTAGGACTCAATATATGTTCCAAATAAATCTAGATTTTGCTCAAGTGAGGAATACATTGACAACTTGCCAGAAATCCAAGAGCAGCAGCTAACATACGTACAATGGAGAACTGCAGCTCCTCTCATCTTTAATACAGAAGTGCAACCCAGGGAAATGATAGGACTGTAGTAGAACTGTAGGGAAATTTCAATAAAAAAATGGAAACAAATTTTTGATCGTTTTCATGTATTCCCCCCCACCCCATTTCCAAACCAGCTTTAGTGTACAGTCTCTATATGCCACAAACTCTATATTATAAATGAGGGAAGACACTGGTCAGATTGTGTTATATGGACAATGCTTTGGCCAACTCTGCAGAAGTAAATCAGTTAAAAGAAAAAAAGTGCACAGCCCAAACAGATGTTACGATATAAGAGGCATACTCGGGCACAGCAGAACTACAGTCTTTTTTTTTTTTTCCTGAGCAGAGAGTTCCCTTTTGTGAGGATAGAGCACTAAGATACCAATGCATTATGCAACCTGCAATAAAAGTGATGATATGCTGTCATTGCCAAACCCCATTAATGGGGCTCGCCTCCCTCCCTTTTTCCTCTCTGTGTGACTAGTGGAGGCAAAAGGTAGTAAAGGAATAAGGAGAGGAAAGCCAAGGGTTACAACAATAAGATCTTGAAGTTACTTTAAGTTAGGCCTGGACACATCTCAAATGGCCGATTACATCTTTTTTATTGTAATTATTATTATTGCTTACTCACTTGTTGTGGCCACTGTGAAAGATATTAATCTTAAGGAGGGTTCTGAATGAAGATAATGCAGTGGCTTGGTGGATCCCAATTGGTAGGGTATTCCACATGTAGAGAGCTGTGTGGATAAAGTCACATGGTGACTTGTGAGAGAAATGGACAATCAGGGTATCTATGGCTGGTGTCATTCACAGATTGGAAGGGCAGTGCAGAAAGGAAGAAGCTTGAGAAGTCAGAAACTAGGTAGGAGGAGAGAACCAGAAGAAGGAGAGACAGGAAGAGGAAAAAGAGAGCAGAGTAGGCAAACAGGACAGAAAATGGCAAAAAATAAAAAAGAAGAGGTGCCGCAAACAGTAGCTTTTATCCATAGAGACAACAGGCACTGCCTCATTTATAGCTGATCCATGCATTTACGCAAACAACATGGAAAATCTACATTGTTCCACTTAAGATAAAGATAAAATCCACTGGGGAGAGGATTTTTGGCATTGAGACTGCATCTTTTTCAAGAATATTTCAGGGAAGGGCAGCTAGAGCTCCCCCACATGCTTTTTCTTCTCAAAAATTCACTTTTTTCCTTCTCTTCCTACACACACATTTAATTTGAAAATCAGCACAGTATTAATGTTTATGTGCAACTCAAGTGGACTTTGCTCTACACTTTATTAAGGGCCTGAGAACTTGCCAAACTCCTGCTGTATTCTTGTTTAAAATAAATATTATTTTCTGTTGGTGGGCATAGATATTTCAAACTTCCCAACATAAAAACCTGCCACTACAGCCTGGCTGCTGTTTAAAGTCTTGTCTACACTAGGGGTGAAATCCTGCCCTACTGAAAACAGTGTGGGATTTCACTCAAGGACACCAAGCCTTTGCTCACAATGGTTTTCAGCAATGATTCCCCCTGAAGTGGTAATTAAAATGATTTAATAAAAATGGTTTTCAATACCATTTCCAAGGATAGTTGTGGTCTTATTGGAAGCCAACCTTTTTTTAATCTAAAACTCTTTAGAGAAAAGTATTTCTCTTAAGGAACAATGAAGAAATATGTAAAATGTAACTAGAGAAACCAACCTGAACTTACTTTCACCTGTGGGAGAACTTAAGGAAGAGGAATTTTACATATCTATATTTTTTTCAGCTCTGTTTGCGGGATTTCATTTACTGTTGAGTGCATAGATGTATTCTAGCATGTTGTCCTCCTCTGGAGCCCAAGTTAAAATAATCTGGTAGACTTGCATATAAGGAGGAATAAAAGGAAGCAACAGAGCTTCTCTACAACTTCACTCAGCCACTGAAAAGCAAAAAGCAGTTCGATTCTAGCTGTGCTAATGCGGAAGAAGGAAGGACCCTTTTCCCACTTTTTGTGTATCCATGCTAGGGGAAGCCAGAATGCTGCTGTTTATGCTTCCTGAGAGCAATGGGGCAAAGGGTGTGGGGGAGGGGAGAGGCGAGCCATTGTTGACAGAGGCACTCCAGACCCCAGGGCGTGGCTGGGCAGGGTAGGATAAGGACTCTGCGGGCTGGTCTACACTACCACTTAAGATGCAATTTATATCACTCGGGGGTGTGAAAAAGACATCCACCTGAGCGACACAAGTTACATCAACTTAAGCGCTGTCTCCACTGGCGCTATGTCGGCGGAAGATGCTCTCCCGCCAACATAGTTTCTGCCTCTTGTGGAGGTGGAGTAATTATGCTGGAATATCCCGTTGGAATAGCGCATCTTCACCAGATGTGCTACAACGGCACAGCTGCATCGGTGCAGCTGCGCTAATGTAGCACTGTAGTGTGGATTTGCCCTCCGATGTTCTACTACAAGATTCAGCCCTTGCTCTGCATATCAGCTAGCATTTCTCTAATCAGGACTTTTGAAAAGGACATATAAAAGCCACTTCTGAGAGTACTCCCCATAGCAACCACAGAGGCCCTGCATGCCTCAGCATTCTTCAGGAAGAATGCCTCCACTCACTGTCACTGGACGCTACTCAGCAACTGCCAACCCACTAACGCAGTTCTGTTTTTAAAAGTCACAGTGTGACCCAGAGCAAGCAAAGACCTCTGCTGCAGGGTGACATGGGCTCTGCTATGCTATTTGAAGTATCCAGCTTTCATATACAAATGTTTCTACCTATTGCTCATAACCTCTTTGTATCTATATAGAAGAACAGCTCTGAAATTGAACCTGGACATTTGAAAGGCAGGCTATGAATGTGTAATCCATGTAGAAATTTCATAAGATGAACTGCCGCACACATTTATTTAAATGCCTTTATGGACAGACTGCCAAATCTTGCAGCCTTTTCTTTCACTCAACACTTTCCCACCATCATGAGAACTATTTCTCATTAACAACCAAATTGTTTTCAGATGCTCTGCTATAAGATGTTTCCTTAGAAACCATTTGGTAAAAGACTGTGGCTTTCTTCCATAGAAATCTCAAACAGTGAAAAGGCAGATTTTCTGGCATAAATCAAATCCAATTTCTAGGGTTCACTAAACCTTTTCTTCTCGGAATAATGTTTTGTGACTAGATCTTAGCAGTTAATAGTGCACGAAGAATTGCTGGTGTGAGCCAGTTTTAAATGATTTTCATTTTGTCCCTTTTGTTAACTCAATTGAAATTACTTCCAGTGCTTATTATACCTTGATGGAACTTTAACTTCATAACTGATAAGGATGATATGTGCAGCACACTGGCAAAAAGTATAAATTAACAGTAAGTAAACTGAACACAAATAACATTAATGTTCTTTTTTTCCTCTGATACCTTATTTTAGGTTTTTAATAAATCAACTTGTATTACTCTGATGAAGATCTTGTAATAAACTTATATAAGCTGTTACCAAGTAAATTAAAAAAGATTAACTGTTGATCAACAATATTAGATTTTGGAATCCTTCTCCTAATAAATGAGGCTTGTGCCTTTTTTTTTTTTTTTTTTTGCATTGCACATAAAGGTATGAGGCTAATGTGATCTATCAAAAGGAGATGATTACCTTTGAGAACAAATTTTCCCAGCAGAAATAAACTTTGTATGAGACTAACCATTTTACTGTATAAACCAGGGACTTAATATTTGCATAAAAGGTTCAATGTAATAATTTATAGTTATGCAGCTACGGGAAAGAAGGTAATATTTTTAAATATATTAAACAGGTGCAGGAAAAAGAGTTAACTTACTATGAGGTCAATAATTACAAAACTAACATTTAAAATACCTTCATACAAAGAGAGTTAAAATCTACAATGATAATCTATCTAGATACCTTAGGAGCTGAAAACATAGCTACAATAATTATCATCATAGTATAGATTCTAGGACTGGAAGGGACCTCGAGAGGTCATCGAGTCCAGTCCCCTGCCCGCATGGCAGGACCAAATACTGCCTAGACCATCCCTAGTAGACATTTATCTAACCTACCCTTAAATATCTCCAGAGACGGAGATTCCACAACCTCCCTAGGCAATTTGTTCCAGTGTTTAACCACCCTGACAGTTAGGAACTTTTTCCTAATGTCCAATCTAGACCTCCCTTGCTGCAGTTTAAACCCATTGTTTCTGGTTCTATCCTTAGAGGCTAAGGTGAACAAGTTCTCTCCCTCCTCCTTATGACACCCTTTTATATACCTGAAAACTGCTATCATGTCCCCTCTCAGTCTTCTCTTTTCCAAACTAAACAAACCCAATTCTTTCAGCCTTCCTTCATAGGTCATGTTCTCAAGACCTTTAATCATTCTTGTTGCTCTTCTTTGGACCCTTTCCAGTTTCTCCACATCTTTTTTAAAATGCGGCGCCCAGAACTGGACACAATACTCCAGCTGAGAAAAAAAAAGGTATACTTGAGAGCTATTACTGGTTTAGACCCCAGTTCAGCAAGGTATTAAAGCTTGTGCCTAAACTTTAACCACAACAGTAGTGCCCCTGAAGCCAATGAGACTACTACTACATGTGCTTAAAGTTAGGATGTGCTTAAATACTTTGCTGAAACAAGGCAGAGATCCTAATCCTGCAAACGGATGCAGTGATGCAGGCTCTTAGACTCACATGGAATCCTGCTGAGGTCCACTGGAGTTAGTGTGTTTGGGGCAAAGGTCTGCATCAGCACATCTGTTTGCAACACTGGGGCTTAAAACTGAGCATTAAAGTTTGACAATAAGTTACCCTTCTGATTAAATGTGATTTGTTTTTAGTTTCAAATAGGAAAATGAAAAGATACATTCTCAATGTCTCTGAGACCAACAACATGTGTCATACTTCCTATTACATACAGCCTTAGAATATAATTATGTACTAGAATGCAAAGGACTTCCTTTCATGCACTGAGTACAGGGAACTGAGCATACGGTATATGAAACTTCTGTAAAAGTGAACAGCAAAAAAAAAAAAAAAAACAACCACGTTTCTTCTCTGTTTCTTTATAACGTATAAAGACTACCTCAAAGATGATTTGCAAATAACCATTTTATCCTGTTGTTTTTCCTCTTGCTTATGTTCTGCATAATCAGGTCTTCATATCACTCTCTTTGCTGGAGGTCCTTGGCAAGAATATTAGAGGACCTGAAGAAAGTCTATGAATCAGCACCCCTTCTATCTCAGTTGTGGGGGTGGGGGGAGGGAGATAGATGAGAGACTGCTGCAGCTTAGGTTACAGCCTCATGTGACATCACTATTCACCTCTTCCAAAGAACTTGCCAAGGACCTCTGGCAAAGAAGGAAGCAGGGGCTTTATGCGCCAAACATGATATTCAAAAGGTGAAAAAAGGGGGTGGAGCAGTGTGACATTCTGTACCTCAGGGGAACACACTGCACCCCCATGTTCATCCTTATATGATTGTGTGGTATCCAATGCAAAGTTTGTAATGTCGGGTGTCTTTGAAAGGCTCATGATGCACTGATCATTGTTGTTATAGTAATGTTATAGGTTGTAATTTCATGTATATAATTATGAAGCTGAAAATGTGTCCTCATGGCTTAAAAAAATGCCCAGGCAAAACTCTCCAGGAACAGAGGAGCAGTTCACACCTCATCAGGGCATGTATGGGACAAACCCAGCCCAGCCTTACAGGAACAAAGGACACTGGCCTAGGCAGCAACAAAGGATCTGTTGGACTTTCGAGTGAGTCACCTCCCTTCCCTTGGTCAGTTGGGACTACGATGAAGTAATGCTCACCTTATCCTAAAGGGGGCGGGGAGGCACAGCCAAGAAGGAAGAAAGAACATGATAAAAGGGAGAGACGTTTGCCATGCTGGCTCTCTCTTCCACCTCCATCTACAGACACCACCACCAAGTGACTAAAGCACTGATCAAAGGGGAGAGCCTGGCTGAAGGGCAACCAGCCAGCCTGTGGCGAGAAGCATCTAAGTTTGTAAGGGCACTGAAAGTGTTAACATTAGCTTAGAATGCGTTTTGCTTTTATTTAATTTGACCAAATCCGACTTGTGCTTTGACTTATAATCACTTAAAATCTATCTTTTGTAGTTAATAAATTTGTTTGTTTATTCTACCTGAAGCAGTACGTTTGGTTTGAAGCGTGTCAGAGACTCCCCTTGGGATAACAAGCCTGGTACATATAAATTTCTTTGTTAAATTGACGAACTCATATAAGTTTGCAGCGTCCAGCAGGCATAACTGGACACTGCAAGATGCAGATTCATAGGGTTGTGTCTGGGACCAGAGATATTGGCTAGTGTCCTTCGGTTGCACAATCCAAGCAGCGGCTGGCCAAAAATGCTTACTCACGTAACTGGGAGCAGCTTACATGCTAGAGGCTGTGCGTGAACTGCCCCGGAGTGGGGGTTCTCACAGCAGTGCAGGGTAAGGCTGGGTTCCAGAGTCGAGGATTGGAGTGACCTAGCAGATCACCAGTCCAGATAACACCAGGGGTACGTCACAGGCAGAAAAACACTTTTTTAAACAAAAAGTTTTAAAACATCTTTGTACATCATAAAAGCACAGTGAACGACTAAAATTAAATATACTTGGTTTGTTTTACCATTCATTTCAAAGTTGTTATATTTAATTCTTACCACTCCATTGCCCATCTGGAGATTGCTTTATATTATTTCTTTTATGTAAGAAAATTGTCAAAGAAAGAAAATACAAACTGGATTTTTATATTATACAAAACTACTTTCAGTTAAAATTACCACTATTAGGTTAAAAATCACATATTTAAAATGTCTTCATCTATATTAATAACATTTTTGATTATTAAAAGTGATTGTTTTAAAAATTGAATTTACTTTTCATTATTAATGTTAACTGTTTACTTTTTGGACTTAACTAATCTTGGGCAATGGAAACTGACTATTTACTGGTGCTATGTTTCATTCAAGTGAGAATTACTTCCCCACTGAGTGAGGGTGTAGAATTCTTACTGTCCTCTTACTGTATGGATGAGTACCAGTGACACAATTTGTGTCCGTGTCACATGAACAAGAAGTGCCAGAGAAGCCAGCATGAGAGTAAGCTGGTTAACTTAATCCACGTGAGCCAGTCTTTGTAAAACAAACAATGTCATGTGGCAATAGCACAAGAGGATCTGTTCTGAAAGGAAGTATCTTTTTATAGAGTTTTCCCCTCCCCAAAATGAGAGCAATGGTACTTTTATACTATTTCCCTTTCCTCTTACTCCCCGCTAGGTGGCAGCACTCACACCACATACTCTAATCCAAATGGAAATGCAATTGAGGATGAAATTTGGCTTTGAGAGTTCTAGGAGGCCTCATGGGTTTTTCATAAACCTTTTTCTTCAGAACACGGGTATGGGAATACGGCTGCAATCAATCAAGAGTTCGTAGAATTCACCTGGGGAGAGGGTCACACCTGCACAGAAATTCTTGGCACTAGAATGAACTTGGTACAAATATTTAGGCCTCCATTTCATACATACTGTTAATTCTCCCAACTTCTCCCCCAAAATACAAGACCCTTCATGCCTGCTTTATTTATAAATAGTAGCAAAAAAGGTGCACTTTTTTTCCCATTTGCAGGTACCCTTTAAAATAAGTTAGATTGGTGTTTAGCAAGTTTTTAAAGTAAAGTAAATAAGCACCAAGTTGGAACCGGGTGAAATCAGGGGGAAGTAATGGAGGGACCAGGCCAACAGTTTAGTCAGGATATAATAGCATGCTCATTCTGTTGCCTGAGTGCAAATATACTGCTGCCTGGAGGGTGGCCATGTTTTGAATGTATGTAGCAAGTGAAGTATTTGGAGGACCTCAAGGATCAATTACAGCTTCTCTAGGTCAGAGCTACTGAACTGATGGATGAATGAGAGAGAGAGAGAGAGAGAGAGTGATTTGTAGACATGGCATTTAGTTCATCACAAGAGGCTATTAAGGAAACATGGTAACCAAGGGTGAGAAGTAAAATTCTGTCAAGATTACAACAAAAAACTAGTTGAGATAGAAAACAAAGAGAAGGAATAAACAGCCAATTCTCAGTATGGAATAAGATTAATAGGGAAGTATGCCATAGAGCTTGGTACCAGGACCAATGTTCCATAAATTTCTTGATCTGAAAGAGGTGCAAAAAGCAGCATGGCAAAATTGTGGATGACACAAAATTAGAGCCCAATCCTGCTGCCACTTCCATTGATTTCAGTGGGAGCAGGAGGAGGCCCTTTCTTTCTTATGTTGGTCAGATTAGAAAGGACTGAGCACCTCTAAAAGTAACCTAACAAAACTAGAAAAATGGGTAACAAAACTGCAGGACATAGTGTGGACACATGCAAGATAATGCACATTGGAAGGTACAATTTAAAATATTTGTATGCACCAACAGGTTCTGAATTATCTGTAACCTCTCACGAACAAGACTGAGATGTTATAGTGAAAGAGCAGTGATTGCTCCAGAAATATTAAGCATTTTAATGAAGGGAACAGAGAATAGTACAGGAAATATTATATTGCCATAAGCAAATTGTCATAATGCAAATTGATGGTACTGTATGTCCTAACCTTGAATGCTGAAATCAGTGCAACTTAATAAAAAACATTTATTTTTTTTTATTATCCAAGTCACTGGATAAGACTAAATCAGTTACAGGGATCACTTCTGCAGAATAAGGTGCTGTTTTTTTTATAGTCACTTGCCTGGTTATGGCTACAATTTAAGTTGCCGATTTAAATACTGAAGTCAGCACATAAACAAGTAAAGGTTTTCATAGCTGCTCACCTTGCAGTCAATATATACTAATGTTCACGGGCATTTTAAAATGTCCAGTCACCCCAAGTCTTGTGGCCTCCTGACCAAGAGCAGTTTTGGTAAAAGAAAGCATAGCAGCAGAAAGGCAATGATCAGTTGCAGAAAGTGATCTCTCAACCCCTGTTCTGTCTCTCTTACTATTTATTTTCTCTCTCCTACTACTCCAGAAACACCATCAGACCTTGACAAATTTACCAGGTTCCTAACTAGCCAGAGGCAAACACAAAAAAACGGCATGGGGTGGAAACAAACAAGCTCCGCGAACAGTGTGATAAAAAAACATAGCTCTTCTACCACTTCTTGTTGCTGTGAATGGGAAAGGTGCTGGATTTCTGCCAGAATGATGTTCTTGGACCCACTTATGGGCTCTGTCTTTTACATCAGCCTCTGGCTAAAAAGTGTCTTAAAAAATGTGAAGCTCCATCCCTCAGCTGCTCTTCTATCCCTCCAGTCTCCTGGTTGTTGTGAGTAGTGAAGTATTGGTCTTTGATACCCAAAGTCCTCCCCACCTTCTAGTTTTGGGGTCCTCCTCCCTCATGAATAACTCAAGTGCCTGTCTGTGCTGCTTGCCAATTAACATGATTCTGGAGAGTTACACACTGACCCATAGGCTATGTTCATTTCCCTACGCAGTTTAGGAAAGCTTAAGCAGAAGCAGACACAATGGAGCTGTCTGTTCTCAGACTTATGAAGACAGCACTGCACTGGTTAAAATTCAATTCCAGAAGGGTTAGAATTTATTTGTAATGAAATCTTAAATTCTGCAGAAATTGGCTTATCTACCCCTCCTGCACCAACTCACCAGGGAAAGTTCCCCACTCTCTACTACTGAGTCGATTTTTTCAAGCTCTGAACACCAGCACAGTTAAGGCGGTACCAACAACCCTTTACTATTATATTACTATATTATTTATTTATTTGTATTGTGGCAGCATCTAGAGGCCCCTGGCATGCACCACTATGCTAGGCATTGTATTTTCAGGAAATAACAGCTTGACCACAAATATAAATAAAATATATGCTTTTTTGCTTGAAGTGTTTTGAGGCATACTTAAGCACTTTTTAATATTGCCTTATTGTTTCTATACATTATAGGGTCCTCAAAATAGCTGGTGAGGTTACAATGCTCTATCTAGGTAGCAACAGAAAAGAAGAGGTCAGAGACCCAAATTCTGTTGTCCTTTATAACGTTGAGAGACAAGGTGGGTGAGGTAATATCTTTTATTGTACAGCTTCTGTTGGTGAGAGAGAAACTTTCGAGCTAATGCTTGTCTCTCTCACCAACAAAAGTTGGTCCAATAAAAGATATTACCTTTCCCACCTTGTCTCTCTAATATCGTGGGACCAACACAGATACAACAACAGTTATAACACTGTAAATCAAGAGTCACCCCTTGCTTTTCTGTTTTGTTAGTCCCCGTCTTGTGGTTTCACTTAGGAAGCTCTATAAACAATTGTTTAGTTCTTACTGAACGATAGAAGAAGCCAAACTATTTTGAAAAGACTACAAGGGAGTATTAGAGATAGATAGATTCTTCCCCCAATCACCAGCAATTCCAAATACAGTGATAAGAAATTTGTAGTTTTACAATCTCCAGTGGGGGCTGGTGAGTGGAGGAAATAATTTCTGAGGCAGTCAGAAATCTACATATTCTAATTACACTGGAGTGATTGACAGCAAAAGAGGACTATCTGAATTAGTGTATTGTCAATGTAATCTCTAACTCAGTAATTAGGAACTTATTCTTCAATTCAACTTTCACAGATCAAAGACAATGCTATGAATTAAATAAAAAAACCCTAAAGCATAGGGAATAAAACGAGCCATTTGAATTACATAAGTTACTTCATACACTCTCTGTGCCAGGAAGGACAGTTGCTTCAAGCCCTTATTAAACTAAGGTTAAACAATAATAAAACAAAGTGATTTTAATAAGCAAAATTTTTCAAAAAGATTGAAATACATATTTTAACTACTGATAAGCACTTCAGTGATTTTAAAATAATTTTCTCAATGCTACTGAGTGGCTACAATTTTATAGCTGTATCAAAATGTTTTTTGGCACTGTGTAGTAAATACTAAAAGTTTAAAAGAAAGATTCTGAGTGAAATCCTGACGCCATTAAAGTTAATGGCAAAACTCCCCTCGACTTCACTGGAGCCAGGATTTCACATGCTGTCTCTGATAGCTCGCTTCTGAAGCCATTGGGCCTGATTCTGCCCTCATTTATACTGGTGTAAACCTAGGATAACTTCACTGAAGTCAGAAGTGTGTAAAACCAGTGTAAAACTGGTGAAGATGAATCAGCCTCACAGACTTGAAAAGAAACTGTGCTGGAATATTAATACCTCCTATTCTATATTGGAGAAGTGGAAACCCCTTTTATTTTACAGCTTAATTACTTGATGGTTTCTGCTTGGCTTGATTCCAGTGCCCCAGACAAAGAACACAAGTGTTTTTGGTTTTGTGGGTTTTTTTTAAATCACAGAGAAGCTGTAATATTTAACTAAAGTAGAATAAATAATGCTTCATGTGGAATGATTTGGAAAAGGTACTTGAGTTTTACAACATGCTGTCAAATGAAAGAGGCTTTTGGAAAGGTCACAAAGGAGAAGAGGAAAAAAAGAAAAGCTCTTCAAATGATGGATGAAAGAGTATCTGACCTTAATCAAATGGTCAAATTAACTAGTTTGCTTTACATCATACAAGAGCTCAGATATAATTTGCCATAAAATGATCACAAAAAAATAATAGTAATGAACAAAAATGTTTGAAAAATCAGGTCTGAGATTCCAGGCCTCCATGCTGGGGGGAGGAGAGAGAAATCCTTCTGACTGAAGAGTAGCAGCAGAGCCACTAGACAGCATTTATTATAGCTTCAGGGCTGCAGTAACCCTGTGGCTGGTTTGCTCCCACTTTGTGGGATCTATTGGCCATGCCTCTGTCCCAGCCCATCCTTGCCCCATCCGCCCATCTGGGAAAGTTCATTCTTTTTGTATGGCAGGAAGATTGAAGTCCTTTATTTATCAACTTAACATGTACAGCATGGGCAGCTGCAGCACAGGATTACTCATGCTCTCCGACCTACATGCTGCTACGCTGACTTAATGGAGGGACGATCTTTAGGAATAAGAGGGTAGTTCAGGCTGCATGTCAGTTTAATGCTTGCATTCTGCAGAACCATCAGCCAAGGTGCAAATTCTGATGGCTGTGAGGGGGAGATATGTAATTGGGACAGTGGAGGTGCCAAAAAGAATGTTCAAATCCAAGAGAAACTTATTTTTTCAGGATGTGTCAACTGCGGTTCAATGAACAAGAAAATCCTTTTCTCTAATTCTCAAATAACAGAGGGAAGGAATATCTGCTTTGCTCTGCTTCACTGATAAGAAAGAGGGAAATCCTTTCTTTCAAACATTATGGAAACTCTGATGCCTGAATAGGCATAGCAGGGATATATTCCGGTTAGTTTGTATTCTCAGCTATGCTGATTTTTATGAAGCAGTTTCTCTGACCCATTGCTAGCTTTGTGCGGTGTCCAGATAGATTTCTACCCTTGTACATTTTTCGGTAAACAAAGCTCCCTCAAGTGGTTTATTAACCCTAGTGTCGGATTATTTGCTATGCTATCAATATTTTAGATCTTAATTTTGTTATTGACAAAAATATGTTTTCACTATCATTCTCCTATTTTTTTTTAAGAAACATGTTTTCATTAATTACAATTATTATAAAAAAACCAAATTTACTCGCTTATCATAATATGACTATTAATAAACTATTAGTATTTGGCCCACTGGGTGAATGAACAGTGCAGCCTCAATCCTGCAAAGTATTATATGTAATTCCAAAAGTCTCAGAATAAGGCATTAATTTACTATAGCACAAAGACGGGTTTGATAAAGTAAAAAGCAAGGCTGTAAATATAGCAAATGACATCTAGTAGCCTTCAACAAAAATATCTGTACAGAGAGTCCAATCCAAAATCCCATTGACTTCAATGTGAGTTTTGCCTGTGACCACAATTTTGCATATGGATCCCCATGCATGAACCCTCATGCCTGGCAGCAGTATCTGTGTTAGGACTGTAGTATCAGGCCAAGAACTCCCTTTGTAATCACTGGTTGCACTGTTGCCTTCTATTGTGATTTTCTGTACTCTTCTTAAAGCCCTAGCTCCTGGAGTTATTTGATTACATGAGAATCTCAGCTTTCAAAAATTTCTAGCACTCATGGTTGTAGAGAAAAGCTAGAGAATGTGAATGCTGAAGACTCAAAAACAGAAAGCAAATATAAACACCCCTCCATTCTTTTTTTAAATCTTGTGATTTTTAAGCCTCCCTCGTGACTCTTGGGAGGCCTGACTCATGATTTTTGAACACTTGTGGTTGGCAACACCGTGCTTGTATTACAGAATATATTCATCAGACTTTTATTATGCAACACCCTCCTCATCAATGACACAATATTTACCACAAAGCTCCTGGTCCTAGTATTCGTAAATTGGATTTGGACTACACCTCTACCCCGATATAACGCTATCCTCGGGAGCCAAAAAATCTTACCGTGTTATAGGTGAAACCGCGTTATATCGAACTTGCTTTGATCCGCTGGAGCGCGCAGCCCCGCCCCCTTTACTGCGTTGTATCTGAATTCGTGTTATATCGGGTCACGTTATATCGGGGTAGAGGTGTATGTACTTTAAGCAGATAAACAAAAGTGAGTAACTTTTTTTAATGTGGTGATCCACTTCATTGTTTTCATAAACTGACTAAATAACCACTGAAAAATTTAGCCTAACTTTAACCCAGCAAAGAATATTTGTTTCCATTTTCATGAACCCTCTTTACAATCCTGCAAATTTATGCATGCGCCTAATTTTACTCACATGCATAAACCCTAGATAAACAAAGGGTTTGCGGGATTTGTTGCTCAAAGCAAAGGACCAAACTCCACTATCTGAGTAGCGTACAAAACTTCCATTCAAGAGAAGGGGCAAAATTTCGGCCCAAAAGTGGTAGCAGCAAGATGACAACTTAAACTACAGTGGACTGATTATCTACATAAATTTGTTCCATTAACTAATTTTTGAACATCTAACTTTCTTATAGAAGGGATCCCTTGAATAGTATGTCCACATAGTTTTTTGGTGTTTTTAAATCTTAGAATTTTTGTAAGTGACTTTCTCATTCCCCAGCTGAAGATTAGAAAGCTCCTTTGGGATGATCTAAGAGCAACACTGAACATTAGGGCTGGTTGATATTTCTTCCATTAGAAGTTTATTCCATCTTTAAAAAAATTTGCATTTTTGGAAATTTTGTTTCAAAATGACAGGACAATTCTTTACTTTCCCACCTTAATTTTTCTCCACTGGAAAAAAAAAAAGCAGGAGGTAAAAAAAAAAATAGTGTGTGTGTGGGAAATAAAATAAGTAAAACTGGAAAAAAATCAAGATATGCTCTGTATATACACCTGCCTGAGATCTCTTCAGTTTCACTTTTGGCTACTGCTCTTACTAGTAAATAAATACCATTTTACAGAATCCGGGACAGTGTGTGCATACAGGGAAGGAAGAGTGAAGATCTCCCCAGAGCAGTACATGAGAGTGATGTCATCCTGCTAGGGTCTGAGGCAGGAAGTGCAACTGACCATCAACAAAACAGTGGAACTCACTGTATACAAAGTTCGGTCAAATGTGCCAAGGTTCCCAAGTTAAAAAGAGAACAGAAATATTTTATTATTTCTTTCTATTACAGTAACCTTAGGTGTTATTGATATCAACAGCATACTTGTATCAAAATAGTGATAAGTTTATTGTATATCAATGGTCAACCCTCTACACATTTGTAATATCTTACAGTATTGCCAACCCTAAGCATTGAAAAATCACGAGTCACACCCCTTCCCCCAAAATCATGAGATTTTAAAATGTAGATGAGTTATTTGCCTTCTGCTGTTTGAACCTTTAGGATACACAAAGGTCAAATTTTCAAATATTTGCCTGCAGCCATGAGAGCTAGAAACTTACTATACTTTATATAAAAAATGAAAGCTGAGATTCTTGGGGAGACTTTTGAATCCAGCAACTGGAGCGTTAAGAAAAACACCTAATATTGGAAGACCTAAGGTAAAATCACAAGACCTCTGAGAAGACACACCTGCTCCACATTTGCCCTCATTCTGCCGAGGTGGATGGGTACTAGTTTTATTTAATGTGTTTATTGTCCTATACAGAATCTATAAGTACATAGGTGCTGCACAATAGTAATTAAAAACTTACAGATGCTAAAAAGCCATCTTGCGCTGGGGCCAGATGGTTTCACTGTGTGTGTTTCACTGTGACATTTAGGGCCAATTTTTTATACAAGAAGGGCTGAAATCTAAAACTGCAATGCATGTGCCTTTACAATGACTGAATGTGCAAGTCAGGTAATCAAACATGCAAATAGGTACACAACCAACTAGCGATTTATGCACACAATTACCTGATTTGCATGTGCAAATAAGGGTGCACACTTGCAAGTGAACATAGATGCTTTTTTGAAAACTCACCCCAAAAATCTCACTTCTTCCAACTGGCACAAATTCAGACCTGTCCCAAATCTCCCTCAGTGAGGAACATGGTGGTTACCTATAGGCAGAGTTTACAGTCCTCACTTCTGGAGAAAGAAAGGGCTGGTAGGAAAGCAGGGACATATTCATGCAGTGGTAGTCTCCCTCTATGAGAAGAGAAGGGTGCATATTTAAATAAGGCCTGTGCCTGTGATACTCTACAGCTTCGCACAGAAAGCAGCCCAGTTGCAACAGTGGGCTGGTGTGTGGTGTGAGGCAGGGCAGTGACACGGGTATCGGGCTGTGCTGTGATGTGGGATTGCTGGTGCAGGGCAGTGACACGGGCACCGGGCTGTGCTATGATGTGGGATTGCTGGTGCAGGGCAGGGACACGGACACCGGACAGTGCTATGATGTGGGATTGCTGGTGCAGGGCAGCGACACGGACACCGGACAGTGCTATGATGTGGGATTGCTGGTGCAGGGCAGCGACACGGGCACTGGGCTGTGCTATGATGTGGGATTGCTGGTGCAGGGCAGCGACACGGGCACCGAGCTGTGCTATGATATGGGATTGCTGGTGCAGGGCAGTGACACGGGCACCGGGCTGTGCTATGATGTGGGATTGCTGGTGCAGGGCAGTGACACGGGCACCGGGCTGTGCTATGATGTGGGATTGCTGGTGCAGGGCAGTGACACGGGCACCGGGCTGTGCTATGATGTGGGATTGCTGGTGCAGGGCAGCGACACGGGCACTGGGCTGTGCTATGATGTGGGATTGCTGGTGCAGGGCAGCGACACGGGCACTGGGCTGTGCTATGATGTGGGATTGCTGGTGCAGGGCAGCGACACGGGCACTGGGCTGTGCTATGATGTGGGATTGCTGGTGCAGGGCAGCGACACGGGCACTGGGCTGTGCTATGATGTGGGATTGCTGGTGCAGGGCAGTGACACGGGCACTGGGCTGTGCTATGATGTGGGATTGCTGGTGCAGGGCAGTGACACGGGCACCGGACAGTGCTATGATGTGGGATTGCTGGTGCAGGGCAGTGACACGGGCACCGGACAGTGCTATGATGTGGGATTGCTGGTGCAGGGCAGCGACACGGGCACCGGGCTGTGCTATGATGTGGGATTGCTGGTGCAGGGCAGCGACACGGGCAGTGGGCTGTGCTGTGATGTGGGATTGCTGGTGCAGGGCAGTGACACGGGCAGTGGGCTGTGCTGTGATGTGGGATTGCTGGTGCAGGGCAGTGACACAGGCAGTGGGCTGTGCTGTGATGTGGGATTGCTGGTGCAGGGCAGTGACACAGGCACCGGGCTGTGCTATGATGTGGGATTGCTGGTGCAGGGCAGTGACACGGGCACTGGGCTGTGCTATGATGTGGGATTGCTGGTGCAGGGCAGTGACACGGGCACTGGGCTGTGCTGTGATGTGGGATTGCTGGTGCAGGGCAGTGACACAGGCACTGGGCTGTGCTATGATGTGGGATTGCTGGTGCATGGCAGTGACACGGGCAGTGGGCTGTGCTGTGATGTGGGATTGCTGGTGCAGGGCAGTGACACGGGCAGTGGGCTGTGCTGTGATGTGGGATTGCTGGTGCAGGGCAGTGACACGGGCACCGGGCTGTGCTATGATGTGGGATTGCTGGTGCATGGCAGTGACACGGGCAGTGGGCTGTGCTGTGATGTGGGATTGCTGGTGCAGGGCAGTGACACGGGCAGTGGGCTGTGCTGTGATGTGGGATTGCTGGTGCAGGGCAGTGACACAGGCACCGGGCTGTGCTATGATGTGGGATTGCTGGTGCAGGGCAGTGACACGGGCAGTGGGCTGTGCTATGATGTGGGATTGCTGGTGCAGGGCAGTGACACAGGTACTGGGCTGTGCTATGATGTGGGATTGCTGGTGCAGGGCAGCGACACGGGCAGTGGGCTGTGCTGTGCTGTGATGTGGGATTGCTGGTGCAGGGCAGTGACACGGGCAGTGGGCTGTGCTGTGATGTGGGATTGCTGGTGCAGGGCAGTGACACGGGCACTGGGCTGTGCTATGATGTGGGATTGCTGGTGCAGGGCAGTGACACGGGCAGTGGGCTGTGCTGTGATGTGGGATTGCTGGTGCAGGGCAGCGACACGGGCAGTGGGCTGTGCTGTGCTGTGATGTGGGATTGCTGGTGCAGGGCAGTGACACGGGCAGTGGGCTGTGCTGTGATGTGGGATTGCTGGTGCAGGGCAGTGACACGGGCACTGGGCTGTGCTATGATGTGGGATTGCTGGTGCAGGGCAGTGACACGGGCAGTGGGCTGTGCTGTGATGTGGGATTGCTGGTGCAGGGCAGTGACACGGGCACTGGGCTGTGCTGTGATGTGGGATTGCTGGTGCAGGGCAGTGACACGGGCACCGGGCTGTGCTGTGATGTGGGATTGCTGGTGCAGGGCTGTGACACGGGCAGTGGGCTGTGCTATGATGTGGGATTGCTGGTGCAGGGCAGTGACACGGGCACTGGGCTGTGCTATGATGTGGGATTGCTGGTGCAGGGCAGTGACACGGGCACTGGGCTGTGCTATGATGTGGGATTGCTGGTGCAGGGCAGTGACACGGGCAGTGGGCTGTGCTATGATGTGGGATTGCTGGTGCAGGGCAGTGACACGGGCACTGGGCTGTGCTATGATGTGGGATTGCTGGTGCAGGGCAGTGACACGGGCAGTGGGCTGTGCTGTGATGTGGGATTGCTGGTGCAGGGCAGTGACACGGGCAGTGGGCTGTGCTGTGATGTGGGATTGCTGGTGCAGGGCAGTGACACGGGCACTGGGCTGTGCTGTGATGTGGGATTGCTGGTGCAGGGCAGTGACACGGGCACCGGGCTGTGCTGTGATGTGGGATTGCTGGTGCAGGGCAGTGACACGGGCAGTGGGCTGTGCTGTGATGTGGGATTGCTGGTGCAGGGCAGTGACACGGGCACTGGGCTGTGCTGTGATGTGGGATTGCTGGTGCAGGGCAGTGACACGGGCACCGGGCTGTGCTGTGATGTGGGATTGCTGGTGCAGGGCAGTGACACGGGCAGTGGGCTGTGCTGTGATGTGGGATTGCTGGTGCAGGGCAGTGACACGGGCACTGGGCTGTGCTGTGATGTGGGATTGCTGGTGCAGGGCAGTGACACGGGCAGTGGGCTGTGCTGTGATGTGGGATTGCTGGTGCAGGGCAGTGACACGGGCACCGGGCTGTGCTGTGATGTGGGATTGCTGGTGCAGGGCTGTGACACGGGCAGTGGGCTGTGCTATGATGTGGGATTGCTGGTGCAGGGCAGTGACACGGGCACTGGGCTGTGCTGTGATGTGGGATTGCTGGTGCAGGGCTGTGACACGGGCAGTGGGCAGCAGGCTGGGGCCACGATGTGCTACAGGCAGAGCAATGACACAGGCACTGGGCTGGAGTGTGGTAGGGACACGGCGCTGGGGCAGGGCCACGGGGCTCAGCTCCATCACCAGCGCCGCCGGCCGGCCGGGGGAGAGATGCGGGGCACTTACCCAGCCCCAGCACGGGGATGTGTAAGCCATTGGAGAGGGGGAGCGTGGGGAAACCCAGCGGCGCCCGCGAGGCCATGCTGAGCCGCGTCCCCATCAGACCGCAACCTCCGCTGCTCTAGGCAACTGTCTCCAACCTCTCCCCTGCCGTCGTAAAGTGCCGCAAAGCGAGGCGGGCTTTACGGCTGAGAGCCGGGGGGAGCGGCGTGCTGCAAGGGGGGGCGCCGCTGCGAGCAGGTTGTTGGCCCATGAGTCAGGCGGGGGCCCGCTCGCGCCAGGCTCGTGTCCCCTGTACGGAGCCAGGCCCAGCGCGCTCCGGGGCTGGCCTAGGCTGCTCCGCGTGCCACTAGCACAGCCCGGCGGCCCTGGGCGCGGAGGGGAGGGGATGTTACAGGGGAAATCTGCGAGCCCGGGGCGGGGGACATCAAACTGCCCGGTGACCCCCGAGGGGGCTGGGCCTGAGCTCTGCAGGAGGCACCCGGGTATCCATCCCTCTGATCCCTGTTTCCTTCTTGTGGTAGGTCAGACTCAGGAACTGGCTTCTGTTTCACTCCTGGGATTAAAATGCTTTATCTGATTGGACTAGGGCTGGGAGATGCCAAAGATATTACCGTGAAAGGACTGGAGGTTGTAAAGCACTGCCGCAGAGTATACCTGGAGGCCTACACATCGGTCCTAACTGTAGGGAAGGAAGCACTGGTAGGTTTATGTGCCACTGAACTGAGTCTTGAATATCTTTTTGGAAATAACAGAGTAAGGGGGATGCAGGGAATTGTGGATCAGTAACATTACCAGCAAAAATAATAATATGACTCATTAGAAGAAAGAATAGTAAAGCATCTTTCTGAGTATAAATATGATCAGAACATGCACGTTATATGAGTAACTTGTCTCTCTAGCTTGTTAATCCACAAGAGATTCCAATATTTCAACATTTGTTTTCATCCCAAATTGGGACAAAGTCCACATTTCAAAATTTTTCATGGAATAGAAAGATAGAAACATATCAGTTTAGAAATGCTTAAATGTTTCATTGTTTAACTGGAACTTTTACAGTGGTGCTTTAGTCAGTACCAGAGAAGTGTAAATTCGAGTACACAGTGGTGTGTCACACAATAATTGGCCTGTGTGGACCCTGCTGGTGCACACTAAAAGCTCCCTAGTGCAGTGGTTTTCAAACTTTTTTTCTGGTGACCCAGTTGAAGAAAATTGTTGATGCCTATGACCCAGCAGAGCTGGGGATGAGGGGTTTGGGGTGTGGGAGAGGCTCAGGGCTGGGGCAGAGGATTGGCTGTGGGAGTGAGGGCTACAAGGTGGGGCCAGGAATGAGTGGTTCAGGGTGTAGGAAGTGGCTTAGGGCTGGGGAGGGGGTTGGAGTGCAGGAGAGGGTTTGGGCTGGGGGTGCAGGCTCGGGATGAGGGGTTTGGGGTGCAGGAAAGAGCTCTCGGTTTGAAGGGGCTCAGGGCAGAGGATTGGAGCACGGGCTTACCTCAGGCGGCTCCCGGTCAGCAGCACAGAGGGGATGCTAAGGCAGACCGCTCTGCGCCCCAGAAGTGGTCACCAAAAGGTCCAGCTCCTAGACGGAGGCACGCAAGCGGCTCTGCGCAGCTGTCGCCCACAGGCACTGACTCCCCCTCCCCTCTCCAGCTCCCATTGGCTGGTACCCAGCCAATGGGAGTTCAGAGCCGGTACTTGGGGCAGGGACAGCGCATGCAGCCCCGTGGCCCCTCCACCTAGGAGATGGAACTGCTGCTGGCTGCTTCTGGGGCACAGCGCGGTGTCAGAACAGGTAGGAACTAGCTTGCCTTAGCCAGGCAGTACCGCCAATGTGACTTTTAATGGCCTGGTCGGTGGTGCGGACCAGAGCTGCTGCGACCCAGTGCCTTCCATTCTGTGACCCAGTACTGGGTCGTGACCCACAGTTTGAAAACCACTGCCCTAGTACACAGTATGTAGTGCTGTTAGAAACGGGACTACATTAACATGTACCAAAAAAACCTTTTAGTGCCCATAAGCAGGGTCCACACAGGCCAGTTAGTATGCTAGTGCACACTAAAATTTGTACCCCTTTGATGTGGACTAATGCATTGTGTGCACAAGACCTTAGTTTTGGTCTGTTGAATGTTAAACTGTATCTGCCTGTGGTGTTGTCAGTGCATCATGAGAGATGTAGTCTAGAGCCCAGTCTGTAGGAGCAAATGATGGTGTAAAATACCTGAACTACAGCGCCTGTGAAGCACCAGTGCACTTAACACAGATGTCAATTCAACATTAAACTGCCTGAAATGAAAGGTTTCAGTTTGTTGATTCAGGTTTTCTCCATCTCAGAAACAAAATATTTTAGATTTTTCCAAATAGAAAACCTTGGCAAAATTGAAATTTTCCTGTGGAAAATCTTGATTTTGCAGAAAGTACATTTTCCATCGAAAAGAAAATTCCCAAGCAGCTCTACATGTTAAATACAAAACATTGAACAAAAGAATATAGGTGTTATTAGTCTTTCAAAAAGCTTTTCATGAAGCCTCTGATACGATATTGTTAGGAACGTTTAATATTCCTAGGGTGAGAGGCCTTCTTCAGGCTTTGAAACTGGTTAGGGGATGGGAAACAAAAAACAGGAATAAATGGCCAGTTCTTAAAATGAAGAAGGGTGACCCTTAGGATATTGCTGTCCAAGTTAGAAGTAGATGACACCTGGAAACTGGCTGCTTAATAGTTTGGAGGGCAGTCACATATGAGCAACAATAGAGGGAATCTGAAAGCTGTCTAGAGATGAGGACTCTGGCCTGCAATGGATTGCTAAAACCATCCCATATTCTTGACATGCAGGGCCTCACAGGATGTGGGGATCTGGGGTAAAACCTGAAACTGAGGCTTCCAACCTCCCCCCATCTTGAAACTGGGGCTCTGGGTGGGGGTGTTGGAGAATGAGCCTTCCCCCCACACACTCACTCTGCACCTGTTCTGCAGGGCTGGGCCCAGCTCCCTGCTCTGGGTGTTGTGACCTGACATATGGTACTTTAGTCATTTTGATCGATCAGTCCATTAGTCTCCCAAGTAGCTGGGATTACAGGTGCATGCCACCGCGCTCGATGTAAGTACTTTAGTATTGGTCCAAAAACACGACAGCTTACTGTAGTTCTATTACAATGTTTAGGACCAGCCATCACTATAAGGGAGTGTGGTCTGGAGGAATAATGCAGATGGAAGCTGTGTTCTGCATTTTAATCCTGGTTGTAACAGACTATTCACCTTTCTGTCTATTTCCCTGCCTGGAAAATGGGAGTATGATTTACTTGACTACATCCCAGGGAAATTTGAGGGTTTGATATAAGCATTAAAATAATGCTAAGTATTATTACTAACGTAAGAGAAGGAGCTG
Organism: Malaclemys terrapin pileata; assembly: GCF_027887155.1. Lineage (NCBI taxonomy): Eukaryota > Metazoa > Chordata > Testudines > Emydidae > Malaclemys > Malaclemys terrapin. The sequence continues at coordinate 72,294,895 of NC_071512.1, forward strand.
CTATGTATCACTCTACAATGCCTACCACAGAGGGACCCCAGTCTTGTTGACTTTTAAGCACTACCACTAAACAAATGTTAAATAATATCTGTGTTTAGTTCCTCAGTCCAGTTACTGGAATTCCAAACAGCGTGGTGTGTTGATTAACCTTTATCATCAACCCAGCTTAAAATAACATATGTTAAAGCTATTGCATATTGACTATTTAGGTTGGCCTTCAATTTGTTGAAAGAACTACAGTAACTCCTCACTTAATGTTGTAGTTATGTTCCTGAAAAATGCTACTTTAAGCAAAACAATGTTAAGCAAATCTAATTTCCCCATAAGAATTAATGTAAATGGAGGTGGGGGCGGTGTTTAGGTTCCAGGAAAAAAAAATTTCCAGACAAAAGACTGTATTTATATCTATATAGACATAGATATACTGTGTGTGTGTGTATAAGTTTTAAACAAACAATTTAATACTGTACACAGCTATGATGATTGCGAAGCTTGGTTGAGGTGGTGAAGCTAGAGGGTGGAAGAGGGTGGGATATTTCCCAGGGAATGCCTTACTGCCAAATGATGAACTAGCACTTGGCTGAGCCCTCAAGGGTTAACACATTGTTGTTAATGTAGCCTCACACTTTACAAGGCAGCTCGAATGGAGGGAGGGGAGACAGCATAGCAGAGAGAGACAAAGACACACACCGTGTGTGTGTGTGAGAGAGAGAGAGAGAGAGAGAGAGATGTGCATTGCCCCTTTAATTATGCTGACCACACTCTAAGTGCACTGCTTTTTTCAGTAGATCAGCAAGTTGAGACAGTAGGTGCTGCCAGCAAGCTCCCTCCGTCCTGAGCCCTGTGGTGTCCCCCCGGCTCCCTCTCCCCCCTGCTCTGTGGAGATGGGGTAAAGGAGCAGGGAGTGGGGGCGAGGGGGGGGACACCCTGACATTATCACCCCTTACCCCCCTTGCACAGCAAGCAGGAGGCTCCCAGGAGCAGCTCCAAGGAAGAGGGCAGGAGCAGCACACAACCATGGGGGGATGGACAGCTCAACTGCCGGTAACTGATAGCCTGCTGGGCGGCTGCTTCACAGGAAACTTAGGAGAGCTGATAGGCTGCCGGCCCACCCTGGTTCCAAGCCCCCATCAGCTAGCTCCAACGGGCTGCTCTTTCTGCAAGCAATGGACAAAGCAGGCAGCTGCCAAACAACGTTATAAGGAAGCATTGTACAACTTTAAATGAACATGTTCTCTAATTGATCAGCAATGAAACAACATTAACCGGGATGACTTATAAGTGAGGAGTTACTGTATTTAAATCTTTTAGCCAACAGCCCAATTGTTAGGGTGCTCTCCTGGGATGTGGGAGACCTGGTTTCAAGCTCCTGCTCCAAATCAGGCAGAGCAGGGATTTGAAAACATCCCACATCCTGGTTCTGTCCCATCCCAAGTGAGTGCCCTTATAACTGAGCTATTGACTATTCTGGGAGACACACACACACTCATCTGAAAAATACCCAGTCTTCATTCGAGGCTCTGATCTTGTAGGTGTGCTGTCAGGCCCCACTGGAAAGATAGGAGGGGAATGCTAAGTATGAGTTTCCTGCTGGGGTTTGGGCATGAGCTAGGGTTCCGAGCTGCTAATTAGCTGTGTGGCAGCATAAAGATGTACGGAGCTCTGCACAGGCCTGTCAGTGGGGACTTTATGCACCAGCTGAGCATTAATTTTGTGAATATCAGTGGCACCTAAATATTGGTCTTGGGTGCCTAAGTACCTTTGTGGGTCTAGCCCCAAGTGACTTGCCCAAGGTCACCTAGTAGGTCTGTGGCAGAGCAGAATATTGAACCTAGGACTACCAGATCCCAGGCTACTGCCCTAACCACAGGACCATCCTTTCTCAGGGAAGCCTTTGCTACTCCTTTATGCTGTGATCACTGTTATGCTGGTTCTCTTGTTTGTACACTATCCTTTGTAGGTGGAGAGCAGAACTGGAATTGATGTCACATTTTCTGTAAAGACAGACCTTCCTAACCTCAGTTGGCTAAACAACTATGATTTCTATAGCTCCCAAAAATGTGCCAAGTGGCTTACAGAACAGAATAAGTTTGCCTGCCCTGAAGAAGTTTGCTATCTAATGTAACAATAGTACTTACATAGCTTGATGAAATTTGAGTTGTAAGGATGTACAGATGTGCAGAATAGTCACTAAGCATTCTAGAACCGAACCAAGTCTCATGGTTCATATGTGAGACCCGATCCTGTACATGCTTACACGTATGCTTAATTTAAAGAACATGTGTAGTCCCATTGACTTCAGTGGGATTGCTCATCTGTTTAAAGGTAAGTGTTTGAAGGATTAGAGGCTAAATGTGTTATCAACATGCATGGAAAGTCTTCAGCATACAGAAACAGAATTGGAGGGTGAATCTGAAGTGCAAAGAAACCAAGCATCAGCTGTTGGAGTCTCATATCTCTGGGGATACTAATAAAGAATGGTTTCAAGACTGGTTAATTACAACATGATATAAAAAAACCTAGGTCATAGCATATTTTTAGCCAATGTCTAATCTATATCTGGTTGGAAGAAGACAGACTAAGACAAATGGAAGTCATCACCAGCTATCTCATTGTAATGTTTTTCTTCAATCTCTAGGAGGAGTTCTATGGGAGAGAATTGATTCTGGCTGACAGAGAAACAGTGGAACAAGAAGCAGATAATATTTTAAAAGATGCTGATCTCTGTGATGTTGCTTTTCTTGTAGTTGGTGATCCATTTGGGTAAGAAAAGGCAACATTTTAATTATTCCTCTGGCTTTGTCATTTGGCTACTTCTAGCCCTTAACAAATGGGAGCTCTCTCATGTTACCATAATTTTCTTGCTGGAAAAAAGAAACATTCCATTTTCATAATAATAGGAGTGTGCCCCATTCATGTTCTTGCAGAACTGGCTACATTTGAATTTGATACAAATGTAAATAAATGGCTCACACTTTATTCTCAGTCTTGTTTTGCAGTTCTCGCACCCAAACAGCTTGCAAAACATCCTTATCAGATAGGAACTCAGACCCACTGGCACTCACATAGATCTATAAATCTTCCCTTCAAAAGTCAAGCGACAACTGTAAAATTAATTGCCGTTATTCAAGCTGCCCTTCATAAAAAAAAAATTGTTTTATATTTTATCAGCTTAGCAGAAGTGCTAGGCTTGTTACAAAGTATGGTGCATTTCTTGATTATGTATTAATCATGCTTTGTATTTTCAGTTGCTTTTTAATTGAATGCTGGGTGTTGATTGCACACACTTATGGTATTATCTATTCTAGTCTTTAAGGATGGCTGGGCCATTATAAATGTCTTGTCAGTTTGGTTTATTAAGCTTCCTATTTCAGTTTCTTATTCCTGCTGGAAGCTATAGCCTTTTTCTGTCTCCAGAAGGATGTCCTTCTGCCTATGCAATCAAGCATCATCAATCTGTAATGTCAAGCCATACAGAAGAGCTCTTTGTCTCCAGCTGGTGATCCAAGACTTGTATCACAGCTTCAAGGGGCACAAGGAAAATTAAATCACTGAGCACAGTTTGGTGAATGGGTGCATTTGGGGGAGGGGTAGAGGGTTATAAAGGAGAGGAATAACTTATGTACATACAGATGCTGGGGAAACATTAAGACAATCTTTTTATTAAACTGTGTAGTTGCAGGTGATGCTGGCTATTTAGAAATATTAAAGTAATTATACTTGCAGTGTGCATTGCCATTAGAATCCAGGTTTAAGTTAAGGTGCAGTACCTATACCCTCTTGCTTTGATCCAGAAATAAGTTTAGGCATACAGGCCATATAACTACAGTGTCCATCAAAAAGTAGTTGGAGTTTGCGTGGGAGTCACCGAGCCTGCTTCTGCAAACGTGTATACCAATGTTTTTAATGACTAGAAACATATGCTTTTATTATAACATAGTACTCTGTCTTGAAAAGATATAAAGAATTTTCTAAACCTTTTATTTATGTTGTCTAAATGTATAGGCTTTTAGGCCCCAATTCTGACGTCAGATCTGTGTGGGCAGATTCTAATGCCTGTGTGGTGCCCCACTGACTTCAGTGGGTCTCCATAAGGGAGGATGTAAGGGTCCCCCTGCAAGAATCATCTTGGAGAACCAGAACCCTAAAATCTAACTCCAGGCAGCTTTGAAGTTAATTGGTGATGTTGATGTTCTAGACCATTCTAGAACATTGTACAGTGTATTATATGGCCACAATTTTCAAAGTTGGATATCTAAAGCTAAGCACTCCCCTTCCCCACCCAAAAATGGCTTGCTGTTCAGAGAGATTGAGCACCCAGAACTGCTACTATCAATAGGAGCTGCCAGTTATCAGCATCTCTGAAAAATGGGCCACTTAAGTGCCTCATAATGGATTTAATGGTTTAACTTAGGCACCCAAGTTCAAAAATTTGTTCGTGTTCCTTATAGAAACTTTCCCTCTGGGGTGGTCATCTAAACTGTGGCCAAATCAGTTGGAGGTGGGGGAAACATTGCAAACAAGAAGTGAAACTAAGGCTCTCACGCTAACTCTTTCAGTCTATTAATATGTCAATTTTTGATTCTTAATCTAAGGGAAGTATGGATTAATTTTTAGCAGTAGATATAAAATTTGTAAAGCCTATGACAGACATTAACCATTTATATAAGCAGGCTAAAAGAGTCCATGGTGTGTATTTCAGTCAATCAGTGTTTGGACTCTTGAAGGCAACTTACTGAAGAACGGTGTTCTGAAGTTTAATGCACCCCATTTCAGATGTCTTTTTCTTCCTAATTACTCCAAGCACGCCTGCTCCCTGGGGTCTATGAGGTGACTGACTGGTTGCTCCTAGTAACAAAGGGCAGGATTGTCCTATCCTGTGGAAAACCCAGTGTGAGGATGACAGAGGAGCCAGGATACTCCAAAAGTTGACCTCGGAGTTTTCAAGTAATCTGTTCTCAAGGAGAGGTTTAGCTAGTGCAGAAAGGAGGTGGATGGCCTTTCAGCCCCACAGGTAAGGGATGTCCCATCCTGCTGATACAAAGGCACCACACAAGGGGCAGCTACACTGGAATTTTTCAGTTCTTTTCCCCCACCACTGATCCATTCGCAGTTGTGTCTGCAATATTGGTAGAATGTGTTAATGGAAACCAGGCAACTTTTAGCACCATGTCAGACAATGTGGTGACTGAAATAAATGCCCACCTGCATCCAGTTTATGCAACTGCTTCCATAATTGCCCGTGAAGATGCTACTGGTGCTTGACCAGTAGTGTGGAACGTGGTAGTGTAGACAAGGGCACAGAGGACTGACTCCCTCAGGCCCCCTGCTGCAATTGGCCGAGTCCCCATATGTGAGCACACTTCCTGCAGCTGTGCTGCAGCCCTTGTAGAGGGGCCTAGTGGGAGCAGATTTCAGTAAATAAAGCCAACTGTTCCCCTGATTCTCTATTAGCAGATCCACAAAGTCTCCAGAGCCCTCATGCCATGGATCTGGAGAGACGGGACAAGGCTGAAGAACCAGCCTCCTGCTCTCCCTCAGCAGATGTGCTTGGGTATCCTTTGCTCATGGAAGGGTTGGGGGGGCATAAGAGAGAGTTTTGCAGTTAATGAGGGAGCTATTCTAAGTCTAGATTACCTTACTGCTGTTCTCCTAGGTGTTGCAGTCTATTTCTAGCAATACTTCCTGATTTCCCATAATTCAGACTCCACTAGTTAATCTGCTGTAGATGAATGAGCCTTTATCGTATTTTAAAAAAACGGACACTTCCTCCCACCCCCATCAGCTGCTGCCACATTTCTGTGTCCGTATCTATGCACTTGAGCTGGCAAAGTAGTTGCATAACAAAAATGCACTAAGGTTGGGAAATGGTCAGGCCAGGGATTGAGGGAACTCCATGAGAATTCAGCTTGAACGACAGAGGATGTCAGGGCTAAAACAACCCTCCTATGTAATTACTCAGCTCAGCCAGATACTAATACTTTCCCTGTTTCCCTCTATGGAATGGGCAGCATTGACTGAGGTATCTTTGTTGAAAAGGAGACAGCTGAAGCAATTGTACAGATTTGACAGCTTTCTTATTTAAATGCATTGCCACATTTCACATGTAATGTGGAGAGTACAGTACTTCTTAAACATCTTAACATGCACATGTACCATTTGAAATAAAAATTAATTTATTTTAAAATGTTGCAATTCAAAAATAAGACTAACTTGGATCTATTTGTGCTTCTGATGCTGTTCATACTTGGAACTCAAGCCTGCAGTTCTTCCTCTGGGCAAAGCTCCAATTAACCTGACTCAGAGTTTTGTCCAAGTGTGAAGATGCAGGTTGCATGTTGACTGATGGGTATGTTAAGCCAAATTCAGCTTGTGGTAAGTTTCAAAGGGGATCGCTCCTGCTTACTTCTGGAATGAATTTGCATGTTGTTTATATATCCTAATGCATTTTCCCTGAGTCTTGTGGGTTTCAGTACATAAATACATAAAAGAGAATAGTTTTAAAAGCCAAGCTTGGCTTTTCCAAGGTTAATATATAGCTACTGTATACATGTGTATACAATATGTGTAAATCTTTAAAACATGTTCTGTATACTGTGTAGTGCTTTTTTTCGAACGTGTTTTCACAGGCTCTCAGTGCAAATGTGAGATGGCCTGGTTGCACATTAATTGTAGGAATACTGGAGTTACGCCCAAGTTCTCTGTGCTAAGCTTAGCTGACATTTGCTATTCAACAGACATCCAGCAGATACCTGCAAAAGACAAAGGACAAATGGAACTGTCCTCTTTAAGTTGCTATCAAAAGTTACTTTAAAAAGTAATAAACATGCTACTGTTGCAGTTTTAACTTTGAGAAAGCAATTGGGAGCTGTGAAATTCATGTGGGTCCCTGTGCTTTTTAGCCCTTTTTTTTGCTACTTATTGTTATGGTAAAGTCAGAGTAAAGTCCTTACTACCACTGCCCTCTTGGCATGCTGCATAGCTTTACTCATGAAGCATTTTAATTTTACTTTCCAAACAAGCTATGTTGATGGTTATGCTCAGTCAGTGTATTTTGTCAATCTAACCCATTCCTTCCTTACCACAGGGCCACAACACACAGTGATCTTGTTCTGCGTGCAGTAAAGCTTGGGATTCCATACAGGGTTATTCATAATGCTTCCATTATGAATGCAGTGGGCTGCTGTGGTTTACAGGTAACTCTTATACGTACTGTTCTACAATTGTTAATATTAGAATCAGCAGTCTCTACCGCTCTGACATTATGGAAGGGCTGCATGACGCTATCTAAACTTTTAAGGAAGACAGCTGTGGAAATTCTGGCCAGTTTTCAGAATATGTTAACATTTCCTTTTCAGAGTGTTCCATGCATTTATCATTATGTAACTTAACATTTGGGAGGCAAAATGCCTATTTGTATTGATGCACATGTGAGTAAATGGGTGACAATTCTGGTTTCTCTCCCCCACAAACAAAACTAGGCAGTATTTTCTATGTATTTCATATGTAAAGCATTGTGTGCGTATGATAATTGTTTTGCCCTATCAGCTTACTGTTCCTACTGGTGATCATCTGCTAAGGTAAAGTTGTTATCCCCTTGAGAAATATACTATCAATGGAAATAAAATGGGTACATACATGATTCTGTGTATTATCCCAAACCCAGATTAAAAATTATGTCAAAAATTTGGCATCAGACACATTCCTTCCCTCCTGAGTTGATCCTCACCTCTTTAATCTTCCTGCATGTTTGCCAACAGCTAAAGGATCTTTGATTTTTGTTTTATTAGGGGAATGCAAGGATGAGAGCCACATACCTGAATACTTTTTTTTATTTTTTTTTATAGATATTAGCCTATTGCATGTCCCATAGATTGGTTACTTTGGGTCTTGGAGGCTCAGAAAAGTAGAGACCTATTTTCTTTAATGTTTTTAAATTTCTTTCATAATCTGCTCTGCCTGTCTTGTAAAATCTTCCGTATGTTCCCCTCCTTGCTCCTGTCCCTGTCCCAGTTTCTCCAATCAGAGAATCAGCTGCTGGCAGCTACATAGTTTCAAGGGAAGAAAAGAAAATAATTCTACTCTGCAAGGCGGAAGCTGGAATATTTTTATTTTATGAATATAGGGAAAATGGGTGTTGGTTGGCTGGAAAACTCACAGGAACTCCCTGACTCAATCGTGGGATAAGTTAGTGTCCAGTATAAACAGCTTTCAAGCCATGTAACTACTGTAGGTCTGGTATGGGGCAGCTTCCTTTCATAGATGTCCAGAAAACTCTCTGCCTTTCTTACAGGAAAAATGCTAGTCTAACATGTATTGTCACTAATCATACATATATTAGCTATCTGCAACTTTCCCCTTTGTTTTTCTTGTTAATGATGAGCATTGGCAGTGTGCTCAGCCCTACCCCTACTCTGTCCCCAAGGAACTTGCCATTGTAGGCCTCAGTCCTGCACATGTGTAGCCCCCCTGTGAAGAGCCATTGAGGCTGTATGTGAACATAGGGGTCTGCTTACGCGGAACCAATTGGAGGATCAGGGCATAAACAAGCGATTAGATGCATGTCCAGGGCACTTCCATCTCAGAAGGAAGAAGTCCTTTCTAGCTTAAAGAAGGGAGAGCCGTCTGTTTTAACAGAAATAACCGATACCGCCAAAGTTAGATCAGAAATACTAGCAGCCATATTTCAGTAGTTGCCAGCAACAGCACAGCTGTACCAGTGGTAGATATGGCATAGGCTTTAGCTTTGAGCAGACTTTCATGACACAGGGTAAGTCTATACTGGATCTGGAGGTATAATTTCCAAGGCGGTTAGACATACCCATGATTGCTTTGATTGAGCTAGTGTGCTAAAAAAATAGCAGTGTAGCTGTGGCTGCACAGGCAGTGGGACAGGCTTGCCAAGCCAAATGCAATCCCATCTGAAACCCTAGGTGTGTACTCAAGGTGGCTAACCCATCCCTCTGCCCCCACAGCCACGGCTACACTGCCATTTTTAGTACACTAGCTCAATCAAAACCTGGGTATGTCTACCTGACGTGGAAATTATACCTCCAGTTCCATTGTACACATACCCACAGTGATAGAAATGTCTGAGCCCTGTGGGCTCTCATGCTTAACTGCTGGTTCAACAGCACCATTCTTGAAATGTGAATGTTAATTGTAGTGTATGCCTGCCCACAGGGAACACAACCCGTGACCTTCGCAATGTGATGATTCTCCCCATGAGTACTTTCTCACAACACCTGCCTGTTGTTGAAAGGAGAGGTCAGATTATCTTTTAGGAAGGAAGTATACTTTTGGTGTTAAAATCTACATATGCAGTAGACGTTGGCAGGCGTCACATGGCTGCACTTTATGGGTAGGGTAGCACAGGAGTTGGCTCCTTACCCTATCTGCTTTATTATGGTAAACAGCCTGCTTCTACAGTTAAGAGCTGGCAGTGGATTCCTACTACTCGTTAGCATAGGATGGTCTTGCTTTCTGTGCCATTCGGAGAAAAACTGCAGGTCCCACCCTCCAGTCCAAACCCTGACAGTGCAGGTGTCTATATTAAAAATCTGTAGTGTTTCTGAAAGTTTGTCCTACCTTGTAGCAGTTGTACAGGGAGACAGGATCTAATGCTGCGACAGAGAGGCAGTTTCTAATCAGGACCGCCCTTAAAACAATCCTAGACCACACATGCATGTTTCAAGGGTTGTCTTTACTTTCTTTATCCAGTGCTGGGGGAACCTACCATGACGGAAACATGGGGTTATTCATCCTGGCAATAGTCTTTTTCCTTCCTAACCTGGGAGGTGCTCCCCTCTCATAAATCAACATATTCCTGTTCTTGTGAAAAGCACCCTGGGAAATCATGATCATGTTATATTACAGGATCGTAACCAGCTGAATGTTTAAATCTTCAGTGTTCTTTGAGGGAGCAAACAAATAATGAAGGGAGAGCAAAGCTGACAAGGCACTTCTCATTTATTAAACATTGTAGCTGTTACTTCCATCATCCCTTAAAACTCTCCACTTCTTTATTTTCATAATTATCTCCTGTCATAAGTTTATTTCATTTGTTTTAGGAGCAGTTGCTTTTTTGAAGCATTTTGGGTATGGCAGGGATTCCTCTTATACATACTTGACCACAGAACAGTTTTTTTTTTTTTTTTTTTTTTTTTGGTCTTTTATTCTGATCTTGATACAAAACTTCTTACTCTACTAGTGAAAAACAGGAAACACCTTTATAGATTGTACTTATGGTTTTCAGAACAATGAGCTGTAGCTGCTGATTAGACTCTGTCTGGATGAAATGCAGTTACTGCTCAAGCTGCTCACAAAAGAATGTGTCTCCTATATGATCAGACCAATGTTCAGTGCTTTCTGTGAAGCATAACGTGCAGTTAATTGTATATTCTTACAATGAAGTTCATGGAGAAAGCATTCTGGTACCATACATCTCTTTTTGTGTACTGATTTCTATAAAGGTGCTGCCATAAGCTACAAATTACAGATCAGAGCATGAGCTAGGGTTGGACTTACTGTTTCTGGGACTGAAGGAGCAGAAACGTAGTTTTTGCTATTTTGTACATAAAAAGCTCATTAAAAGTAAAATATTTTGGAAGGAAAAATGTGCATCCACTCTGAAAACATCTCTGCCAGGCAGTCCAGATCGGTGCTGCTGATATGGAGAATCCCTATGATAACAGATTATTAAAAATGTTAAAGAAGCTATTGCATTGGTTCATATCACATTAAAGGGGCAAGACCTCCCCCTTTATAAATAAAATAAAATAAAAAGGACCTTTTAATGCTGAGCTTCCAAAAAGCTTGTTTGCTGCAGTTTCTGGTACAGTTGGCTAGAGCTTTTTTGAGAGCTGGGTGAGTTAGGCACATTGCAAGACAGCTACAAGCACTAGTTACGTTGTGCCAAAGTCTCTAGATCCCTCCTGTGCCCATCTCTCCACCCTGTTTTGTGCTCCGCCATACTGGTTGTCGTATCAGGCTTTTGTTCAAGATCTGGAGAATGTTCCTTTTTATTTTTCCAAAATCAGAAAAACAAGACAGCTGGGAAAGTGCCTCGGATGTGAATTGCCACTTAAACCTGGTACCACTGGATTCATGGATGGTCTCAGTGGTATTTGTTAATGTTGTATCACAATTATTGGCACTAAGCACCATTCTAAAGGCCCTGCAGTTCTGTATCTGTGCATGTAGAATGATCCCGCCAGAGAGACTGGGGAGGGAGTGTAGTCCCACAGGAGTGTACTCTAAAGCCCTCACATAGCACTTCTGTTGGTGTCTGCTGGAGCACTGCAGCCTTCCGCCCAAGCAGCTGAGCTGTACTTCTGGCCGTATTGGGAACCTGTGACCTCAGCTCTCCCCCTGCTCACCTACTTGGGGAAAGAGGCATGGCCTCAGCCCCATTTCTTCCCATGAGTCTACACCATGGGTTCTCAACCTTTTTCTTTCTGAGCCTCCCCTCCTTCCCCCCTCCCCCCAACATGCTATAAAAACTCCACGGCCCAGCTGTGCCACAACAACTGGTTTTCTGCATATAAAAGCCAGGGCCGGCATTAAGGGGTAGCAAGCAGGGCAATTACCCAGGGCCTCATGCCACAGTGGGCACAGCAAAGATAAGTTGCTCCGGGTGGCAGGGCTTAAGGCTTCAGCCCCATGCGGTGGGGTTTCAGCTTTCTGCCCTGAACCCCAGTGAGTCTAACACTGGCTCTGCTTGGCGGACCATCTGAAACCTGCTTGCGGCCCCTGGTTGAGAACCACTGTTCTAGTCCATGTAGCCAGTAGGTAGAAGGAAGGGAGGAGTTCTTTGTTGTTCCTTCTACAGGCTTCAGCTCTTCCCTTGCTCAGTTTTTCACTGTTAGGCCAACTGCTGGGGCAAAAATGGCTTTCAATTTTCTCCTCCCCTGAATGCTGTAATAAAAAGCTGCTGTAGCATTGAACTGTGAAGCAGGGGACAAGTTGTGGGCACAGATATAAAAACTGGGACCTACAAAGAGGGGGGACAGTAGGGGAGAGGTTGACTAACAAAAGCCAGAGAGTAGGGGGAGAGAGAACAGAAGAACAAGGGAAGGGACCAACTAAGGGTGAGAGACTTGGAATAGATGGAGAAAGAAAAACATAAGCAAATTGCTCTAGTTTTATCAGAGTGTTGCTTTTGGCAACCACATCCAATTACTGTCGCCATTAACTAGCTGAAAATTGGCCTTGCGTGCACACTTCATGCACCACCCTAAATGTATAATCCCCATACCATTTGAAAGGGAGATTCTTTCCCTGTTCATAGGACCAAAACTAAATGAATGCCCTGGTGTGCCTCAAGAAGCAGCTCTAAAGAGCCAGTGCATGGGAAGTAGTCCAGATCTAGGCTGCCTGCAGTATGCAGTGCGTTACTGTCCTTTTCCTTGCATGTCCTTGCTACGCTGCTAAAGGCCTTTCTGGAAGTCATGGCTCAAACTGGTCCTTTTGCATAACCTCCCTTCCCTAGTTTAGGAGCTGCAGTAGAGCTGCTTAAGCCCTCAGCCTTCATCCTTCAACTAGTGCTATTCATCTCTCTCTCTCTCTCTCTCTCTTTTTTTTGGGAGTGTACTGACTAACATGACTGACAGCTAGAGTAAGAAGAGACACACAGCTCTGAGAAAACAGCATTGCTAAGTACATAAGCATTTTTTTAAAAGGTAACTAGGAAAAATGCCTCATGTCCTGGCCCTTTTGCAAGGTAAATCCAATTAGCCTTCAGAACAGTTTCATGTAGATCTGAATAAATGTCTGTCTTCCTTGATCCCTCAGCAACTAATTACACCGATTATTTTCAGTTACTAGCTCTCCAATTAAAATTTACAAATGTAACTACACTATGAAGTAGGTTTACTTTTTAACCTATCACTGAAAAATACAAATACAGAACTGTGGTGCTCACTTCTATAGTATCTAAGCACTTTGCGAGGAATTAATAAACCTCACAACACTCATGTCCTGTAGGGGAAGTATTATTTACAGATGGGAAACTGAGGCAAACAGTAGTTATGAGATTTGCCCAAGGTCGCACAGGAAGCCTGCAGGACTTGTAGAAATAGAACTCTTATTTCCTGACTCCATTCTATGCCTTAACCACATGACCATCTGTCTTCCTTCAAATGGGAGAAATGTAATACAAAACATTTTTCATTGATGTAAAATAGTAAACAAATTTATCTTACTGTCTCCAGTTGGTTTTCCTGCTAAATGCCCTGAGCCTTCATTGTATAAGTTAGCACTTGTTTTGCACACCCTCTAAATGCTAGTTCAGTGCAAGCTATCCTACTTTATTGCTTACATGTGCTGTGTAACTTACAGGACCATTTGTCACCACTGAATCTGACCCAGAAAATCTACTTACCAGGCAGAATTTGGCAACTGTCTTTCAGGTTAATACGGGCGAGAGGTGGGAGATATCTTGATCTGATGTCTCTATATATGAAGAGCCTAAGAAGGGTACCAGAGCCTCTAAGGTGACTTTACCCTTTTGGATTAAGTCCTGTATCCTTCAAATGCTCTCAATGGAAGGAGGCTCTTAATCCTCTTACGGTTGTGTCCCATTCTGCTCATGTGGAAGCCATTCCCGAGCACCAACAGGGAAGGCATCTCAGCAGAGACAGAGAATTCCCTTGGTTCTTTTGTCTAAAGTTACTAGGTTGAAAGCCATGGCTGCTGGGTAGCATCAGCCATAGGATGCAGAACACAATCACATTCAATGCTCTTTCTCCAGCTTGGCAGCCATCTCCCCACATCTCCATTCTCTATGCCTGACAGCTCCCAGGAATTCTAGCTCAGTTGTGTGCGATGCAGAAACAGCATGTTAAGTAAAAGTTTAATTTTCCATGCTTGCAGTTTTATAAAACTGGGAAAGACGGTGTGAATGATAAGCCTTAGACTAAGGCTCATTTTAAATGGCCAAAAGTCATCAGCAACTTACCTCTGCTGACAGGACTGTAGCTACAGTGGTTACCCTTGAACTTCCCAACCTTGCCCCTAGTTATTAGATATTAGCACAGTATGCCTCCTTTGGTATGAGGAATACCTGGGGGAATCGGGTATCAAGGGCAAAAAATTCCTTTTTTAAGGATGAACATTGTGTAGTATCACAGCCAAAGTCCTGATACCAAAGATGAAGGAAAGGGAATCACGTTCTGCAGCAGGGTTTACCAGCAAGTAAGCACTAAGATCCTATGATGCAAGGTTCTGAGTGGCCCTTAATGCCCATTGACCTGTTTCTACTTACATCACTGGGGCCAGGAGTAGCCTTGTTGACTTCAGTGTGAGTTGAGCTTCACTTACATCTCCCAGGACTAGACTCCATAATGGTAGCAGTTGCAGTATATTCTTACCCTATAAGAACGTCCCATCATATAACCTGTGATTCTCAACACAGCAAAGGAGATCAAAGGTAGCCCTTAGTTGCATATTGGTCAATTCCCTTTCAGACTACTGGGAGTCTGCACATGCATAAGAGCTGCAGGTTTGGGTCTAAAATACTTAACAACAAGAATCCTTTTGTATTCACCTCCTGAAATGTTCCTGGTGAGTAACCCATTTTCTGAACAGCTTCTAAAGCTGTTTTGAAATTTCAAGAAAGGAGACAGCGTACATAATTGACAAAATGCAGTGTCATGGTTACAGTTGATGCAGCAATAATTCTGGGAAAAGATGCTGTAAAAATAAACCTTTGCAATGTTGAAATATTTCTTTCTTTGTTTCTCTGCAGCTGGTGCACTAGTGGTCTTGAATGTTAAATTGCACCTTCTCTGCTGTTTGTTTTAGTACACTACTGTGTTTGAGGGGGAAAGAAAAATGTTTTTTTCGTTTACTTTTCCCTACTTAGCTTCTGCTCCTTCCTTTTCATGCTTTGTGTTCATTAGCTATTTGGCCACAACACTAAGAAGAGTTTCTTATGGTTTGGACCACAGTAGGATAGATTCTGATCTAATTTAAACCAGTGTGAATGATGAGTAATTCCACTGAAGGTTGAAGTCTTCAGTGGGTTTAAACTTCTGTAACTGAGATTAGAATGTAGCCCATTCTCTCTAATATGCTTCATTCCACCTTTGCAGTTTGTTTATATTTAGCCCAACAGCTGAACTGCAATGTTTAAAAATACTGGTACAAAATAACTGTAGCTCCCTAGTCTTTGGTACAAAAAGTGGTTTGCTTTTCTTTCATTTTAAGTATGTAAATAAAATAGAAAGCACTAAATATATTTGCAGTTTATGCTGGGACAAAACAAAGTGAAGCTTGAAGAATGGGGGAAACTGACCACCTTCTTTACACTGCTTTATGATGCATTTTGTGGGAGGCAGTCGGGTCTAGTGGATCAGGCACTGGATTGGGAGTCAGGAGACCTGGCTGCTCTTCCTGGCTTTTAGTAGTTGTACTGTAACAGATAATCATAGAAAAGATTTGTTTCAAACATTTACAAGCACGTGAAGTTTCTCACATTTCTGAAGATGCTGCTTTTGGAAGCTTCCCATGAAGACTTTGAACATTAGAGAAGAGGGAGACAGATTTGTCTCTACTGCTTCTGATTTGAAAGGCCTGCCCTTCCATCCACTAGGTCCAAATGTAGTGCCTTCCTCTGTTGAAATTCCAGTTGTGTCTGTGACCATAGGACAGGAATCTAATAAATCTGATGTTCAGTGCAAGTGTGTGATACTTGAGATATTTGAAAGCTCTCACATACAAGATATCCCTCCTCCCCAAATGCCAGGCAGTGTTTAATAAAGGACACAGCACTATCAAGATTGCTCAGAAATTAATTTGTTTCCTTCTTAAAGGATTATTGTTGTGATAGCCATTTTATGTCTGATTGGTTCGTTGAAGATGTTGTTCCGGCTGTCGTAAGTTTCTGCTTAAAAAAGCTCAGAACAGAGTGTTTGATCCTCATTTGTTTTGTTCTGTACAAAATACACATTGAATATGAAAACTGCAATGGTTTTACAGCTATGTGCCAACAACATCAAGTTTTACATTTTGATTTCTAGGTCCTGATCCATTGAGGTCAATGGAAAGACTCAGTTTGATTTCTTTCTGGTTGAAATCTGCACAGAGGAGGATCCTTTTAAGATATTAGTGTTGTTTGTTTAATAATATCTATTGGTCCCTCTGCACTAAGGCTTTTCTTGTGAATCATTTGCTTTATGCTGGATTTCAAGAGGCAGAAATAATAGCATAATATAGTATAGCAGCCTCATGTATCAGAGACTCTTGAGCCAAGAAAGTACCATATCAGGGTGTAAGAAAGAGTTAAAATACTAGTTTTATTAAATATGCAAGTTAGCTTACAAATAATGTTTCTTCAAACTTATGTAGGCTTGTTCTGCCACAGGAGTAGTGTCCAAGTATGTGCTGATGTACGATGTGGGTGGAAATTTTTTGCCTGTGCATATACAAATGTTTGCATGCACAACAGCTGAAATTTATTGAGGTCCTCAATTTAACACAACAGTAGACTCCATTAATGCTTCGATCCCACAGCATTTCCAAAATGATAGTATACCAGTGAATTGCCAAAAGTAATTTTCTCCTGTTTATCCCCCTCTCCTTCATTTCTAAGAAGGATTATTAAATGTTTTGGGACCACCAGAAAGGCACATGCAGTAAAAATAAGGACATTTCTCTCAAAATCTAACTCATACAGGGGTATAAATGACATGGATGGTTGTGCCCCCAGTAATACAGTGGTGCCTTGTGTTGCCTCTGAAAGCAATTTCCATGCTGGCCAGTGGTGCAAAAACAGGTGCTGGGGATTTCCCTCTGGCCATTTAAGCCACGAACACAAATCCTTTGCACTGCCAGAGCACCACAAAGTGGCCAGAGAGCACCAGAGAATCAGGTCTGCTATTTCAGCTTGGACTTTTGTAATGCTTCAAAGCAGAAACAAGTTAGTTTTCTACGGAAATGGTGCCCAAAGGTTACCCATTCATTCTGATAGGAGGACAATATGAAAGGTCTTTCATTTAAAATGAAGGTCCAAAAGATGTATATGTATCCTGGAGTTTACCAGCAGGACCTCATGGTTATGAAATGTGAAGTATGGGTTAATGTCTTTGAGTTACTGAAGTGTAATATTTAAATGAGGAAATAGTTTGTGTAATATGCCAAGAATCATTGAACATACTGTCCTCCTATCAGAATGAATGGGTAACCTTTGGGCACCAGTTCCGTAGAAAACTAACTTGTTTCTGCTTTGAAGCATTACAAAAGTCCAAGCTGAAATAGCAGACCTCATTCTCTGGTGCCCTCTGGTCACTTTGTGGTGCTCTGGCAGTGCAAAGGATCTGTGTTCATGGCTGAAATGGCCAGAGGGAAATCCCCAGCTGGCATAGAACCACCATAATGTCTTCTGTGTAAGGTTTAAAGAAAGGGTAGCAGAGGACGGAGTGCAGCTCCCCCTTCTCTGCTAAAAGCAGATGGGAATTCCTCCTCCTGTCCCAGGCTTGAAAAGAGCTCTGCGCGCACATACACACACCAATTTCAATCTATTTAATTTCTTGTCTGCCCCCTGTAGCTAGGAGCCAGGGAAGGGTGGCAGAGAAGAAATAGTTGGGGAGTTAAGAGATGCTCTTCCAAGCCTGGGATAGGAGGAGGGACTTTCATCTGCTTCTAGCAGACAGGGGGACTGCACTTCTTCCTTTGCTTCGGTGTAGGATTTAAAGTAAGGGGAGCAGTTGGGGTGTGTGGCCATGGGATAGAGAGAAAAGAGGACATGGCCAGGGCTGGAGCCAGGCCCCATATCAGGTAACTGCAAATCCACCTTTGTTGTCCCACCCTAGACCTGTACTGACCACAGCATGGCTAAGGCAGGGTCTTGAAGATGTGTTTCTACCTTTTGAGGTGAGACAGTAAAGAGATCAAGATTGGTGTTTATTGCCTCTGCTGCCTTCCAGATCAAATTAACTTAGTGTAGATGCATAAATATGTTTTCCAACTCCCAGCCCTGAAACTCAACCTGGGACCTTAAAGCCAAGCTGAGTTATTTCCTTTGTATGCATCACCACCAGTAATAGATTTGCAGGCCAAATTCTGCATTTAATTACATCTCAGTAAAATATTTCTATTTTATGCTGCCTTTTACAATGCCCATCTGGAACTATCTGCAGAACTATATCAAATATCTCCCATGGCCCACCTTCCCCATTACTGTGAGAAGACAACCAATAAATGATGGCAAGACTGAGGGACAAGTGAATGAAATTGCCACTGTCTCTAGAATTGTGTGTGTGTGGGTGTGTGCGCACACAAAATATATCTGTCTGTAGCCCCTGTCCTCTGATCCTTATGGTATTGGATTCTAACTTCTTTTGCACAGGGACAACATCTTCATATATAGCACACTCATCCTCTGAGCACTATTTTAATACAAATATTTCAAGAATAATTTATCCCAAGGCTTGTAGAAACATTACACAGGAATGCAGATGCTACAGCATTATTGGAGGCTGCCTACCTGCTTCCTTATAGATTTAGGAAACAATCTACCAGATACCTACAGTTTTGCTTCAGTCTTTCCAAAGGGCCCAGTCCACCTTGACTTAACTGGGAATTTTGCCGGAATAAGGACTACATGATTGGGTCTTTTTAAGTGTAGAAGGAATATTGAAAGTTAATGAAGAATGGTGACCAGAATAAAGAGCTGGATACAAGCCTTAGGAGGCAGTCTCACTACTCATTCTCTAACGTGCATCGCCTGCATGGAGGGTGACAGAACAGTAGTAAATCTCCTATTCCATAGCAGAGAGGGAAACTTTGTTACAGGCTTAGATACAAAGCAAAAACAAAGTCTTGTTAATGCATTAGACCATTCCAAGGAGTTACAGTGTGGCAAGGGGAGAACAGGACACCTTTTTTAAAAGGCGGTATTAATTTATTCTTTCCTGCACGTGCAACAAAATCATTTAGAAAATACCCTTTTATATAAGGGTGCCTTAGTTCTAGCTGATGCTCCATCCTTAAACACGCTCAAGACTTCTTAGCTTTTAGTTATGTCAAACCTTAATTTCCTAATATTTAATGTATAGAAACTCTTTGTAATCCACACTTAAGTAATTTCTTCTTTGCTTGTGTGTGTGTGTGTTTTTTTAAGTTGTACAACTTTGGAGAAACAGTTTCTATAGTTTTCTGGACGGATACGTGGAAACCAGAAAGCTTTTTTGACAAGATTCAGAAGAACAAGCAGAATGGAATGCACACGCTGTGCTTACTTGGTAAGGGTCATCTGTCTTTGTTCTGTAATCACTTTCTTGTACAACATCCAGAGGCTATGGTGATAAATGTAATAAATTTAGAAGAAAAAAGTTTTTAATTGAAGAAAATATACCAAAAATTGCATCCTTTGTGTATTGCTTTTGTGAATTTAGAATAGCTTTACTAGCCCTATCTTGTTTCACTGTGGCCTGCGATTTCTAAAGAGTAGAGAAATCAATAAAACCCTGTGCTTCAATAGAATTCAACAAGGATCAGAGATCCGCCTATGCTGTTAAAATGCAGCATGAGTTTAAGGACAAGTGTATCTCCTGTTCAAGATCCAAATCAGGTTGCAGTAATTAGCAAGTGTCATTTTACTTTAGTAGTTTAGACCTTAATAGACTTCATCTTGGAAGAGGCATGTCGTATTAGCCAAATTTATTGTATTTGATTAAATGATTTTCATCTTCTAATATAACATTCATTAGTCTGAAGACATTTACAGAGTGACAAGGTTACATTGTAATATTCAAAAACACTGTAAAGCAAGGATCTAAAACAGATGACTGATTTTAAATTAGCAACCTCCTCAGTAGCTCACATTGTTTTGTCTGATCTTTTTATTTACCCCTCTCCTGTAAATCCAAATCTTAAACACCAATGCTGGAAACACATAAGCCTGTGTATAACTCTAATAACATGATAAATAGTCCCATTGGCTTCAATGGGCCTGTTTGTGTGCATAAAATTACACACATGCTTAAAAGTGTGCAGGTTTGAGCCCTTGGTTTGTGACCACTTCAAGAAAGACGATTTCCGTGTCTCTTGGGCTGAGGAGGGAGCTGTCAGTGCTTAACAAATTCATAGTTTAAGTAAAAACATGCATTCTGTGAGTGTTGAAAGAACCTTAGTCTGGAAACAATTTAAATGTACAAGTGTCATTACACATTTGGCTGACTTTCCAAATGCACAGAAATGATTTCAGAGGTGGTTAAAATCAGATTTTTGGTAACTTTAAAGAAACTTTAAGTTCTATTACAAGTTAAACTTAAAGAAGGGAAGCAGGAGGGAGATTCCCCCCCCCCCCTTTTTTTTTTTTTGGTTCACTTACTCTGCATCTGTTAGCACTTAATGCTTTGCACGGTTTCTCATTTTGTGTTGATTTTAACATAGCAGCATTGCAAAACCACAAAGTTCGGTGGGGTGGGGAGGAGAATTCATGGCAGGTATGGGAGTTAAATCTAATTTTAAGTCACATTTGAAACCTGATAATTTCAAAATAAGCATTCCTTTAATACCACTTGGTTGTGGTCTATTTTAATTGATTGTTTAGTCAAATTACATTAAAGGATATTTCATGAATGAGTAAAAGCAAAATACAGAAACAGTGCTATTAGAATATGGTTCTGATTTGGAAGTACTGTAACTTTAACTTATGATAAATTGTAGCTGTAGTTCCCACATTTTTTGTTAAAAGGCTAGGTTATGCACAGATCTTGTTATAAAAACCTTTTCCTCATAATTTCCTTGGCAGAAGTTAATGCTAAACTCTGAACAGCTATTTTAAGACTGTAAAAATGCCCCAACTTTTACGGGTTTTGTACAGCTTTTTTGCACATTGAATTCAGATGTAAGATGAGTGATGTAAGTCTCCTGTCTATGTATGTGAGTGTAATGCACTAAGATTTGAACACCAAGTCAAAAATTGTGACAGTCAGTACAAACTAAACAAACATTCTACTGTTGAGTATATAATTTCCACTGCTCCATATTGTAGATCTTGAGTGCCTGTCAGAGATAATGCAGATGCCTGAGACTCCATAAAATTGCAGAGTTGCTCTGTATATAAAATACACATATCCAGAAATTATAGCAGGAAGGAACTGCTAATGAGTTGGGTTCCTGTGTGGTGGTTAAAGTGAATACTGTCCTTCAGTTATGCTGCTTTACCTTCCGACTACCGAGGTGCAACTGAACCTAGAATCTATGAATGAAGCATGCAATATATCTGGCTTTCAGAAGCTTATATGATTAAATATTTTAGAACAGTATCATTTTGAGATTTTTCAATCCTATGACAAATGTGCCCATCATTGTAGTACTTAAGCACTATTTTAAGGGCTGTTTTACATTGTTATTTGCATTAGAATCCTAGAAGTAATGCAATCCCAGGTAAAACTTCATCTTTATAAAAGGAAAGGACAAGGGTTTTTCTTTATAACTAATATATGAAGCTCAGAATAGAGCGGATACTACTTGGCTAGAAATCCACATTTGTAGTTCCTACAATAGCTAAGATATTGGTATACGAAAAGCAGAAAAGACCTGCTAATTTAAACTACTAATTAAGCCCTTACCCATTTAGACAATTAAGATGAGTGAGAAGATTACAGTACCTCTGATGTCTTTATTTGTGTCTAATAAATATAACTTTTATCCTGCAGACATAAAAGTAAAGGAGCAATCTCTGGAAAACCTGATGAAGTGAGTCACTATTTTGAAAATAAATATATTGTCAGCATGTTCTAATGAAAACTGATTGAAGATCCTTCCTCCTACTTAGTAATGCTGCACTCACCCATTCCTTAGATGCTCACTCGTAATGAAATAAAGTACTTAGGCATGGTCCTGCATTCACTGCAATAAATGGGAGTTTTGCCATTTATTTCAGTGGGATCAAGCCCTTAGTTTGCAGCAATTGCACACTAATTTTCGGTATTGTGTTCAGTAAACAGAACATTTTGTCTTAACTAGGTCCTTCTAGAAGAGGTTGTTCAGTGAATGAAGTCTTATAATTGTTCAATCTTGCACAATATAGTCTCTCTCCCTGAAGCAGATGAACGGCTGAAAACAAGACAGTGCTCTGAATCATCTCAGTGCACTGGCCAGAAACTGCATTTGGAGTATTGACATTCCATTGTCTTAACACCAAACAGAAGTATTTTTAATAGTGTTAGTTTAACTAAGGTCATTCAGCTGTCTCAAAGAAGTTTGTCATTTCTAAACCATCTTTTTATAACTGGGTCTATAAACTGTTGCTGCGAGACATGCTGTAACTTTTGGCCTAGACTCACATTCATAAACTTTTCTTGAATGTAGCTAGAATTGGCAAACTAGCTGAAATGTGTTTGAGAATAATTGAATATATTTCTGCTTTGTAATTATCTGCCTACATGATGATTGTTGGGGAAACGTATTGGATTATTTGAGTTTTGTTTTTCTAAAGTAAGTGCAGACCCTGTATAGTTTCCAGCAGTCTCACTTGAATCTTAAGATAGCAAACTATCAGCCAGATCATGCCCTGCTGCTTTACAAGTGTGCAGGGAGCCCAGGGATTGCAATTGAGCTGAAATTCACCTTAACCCCCCAACCCCCAAGGCCTACCACAAAGCCTATGGATTACTTAAGCCACATGGGTTATGTTAAAGCTGAAATGTACCATAGAGATAATGGAATGAGAGAATTACAATAACCTAGTATTCTGGGTTTAATACTAGTTGGCAAGGTAGTTATTACTTTAGTTTTTTTCTAACAGAGGAAAGAAGATTTATGAATCACCACGGTACATGAGTGTGAACCAAGCTGCAGAACAGCTTCTTGCCATTGTTCAAAATAGGAGGCTTCAAGGAGAAGAACCAGGTACACGTTTAATAGTTGTTTCCAGGTGCTAGTACTCTAGGCTTCCCCTTTCTCTACCTTTACTGAGGAGTCTCTACTACTGCTCTGCTCCTATTCGTTAGAGCAGCTCCTGACCTGAAGTGGAACTGGGCTACCTTCAACCCTAGTCAGCTGATCACAAGATGTGTTTGGCAAAGCCCAAGCTATGCTGCAGGCAGTGAGCACTGGTGAATGGAAGTTAGTAATTCCTGGAGGCATAGTCAAGGTCTTTAAATAAATAATAAATTCATGGAGATATCCCATCTCCTAGAACTGGAAGGGACCTTGAAAGGTCATCGAGTCCAGCCCCCTGCCTTCACCAGCAGGACCAAGTACTGATTTTGCCCCAGATCCCTAGGTGGCCCCCTCAAGGATTGAACTCACAACCCTGGGTTTAGCAGGCCAATGCTCAAACCACTGAGCTATCCCTCCCCCCTTTAGTCTTGTTCAACTGGTACAGTTACCCTAGTTTGAAAACCAGTGCTACCATTCATCTTTCCGTTGGGTCCCTCAGATTAAACAAGGGGAAGCTGTTTGAATGGATCAGAATGGAGCGTTTATTTACACCGGTTTTTAGAACTGTTAGAATATTTTAACATTGAGTTTCCCTTTAACTGTACTGTGAACCCCTTAGACAATTGTACTTCAAGATTTTCATATGACAGACACCTAAGTCACTTCACTAGTTATTGGCCAAATTCTTATTTATCCCAGGCTAAATTCAGCTTAATTCCATTTATAAGGAGGTTTGGAAGAATTAGATTTGTTGGTAGATGTCTTTTTCATCATATACACACAAGCTGACAGTTACATTGTCAATTTACAGATAAAGAAAAATGCTGCTTGAAGGTAGTTTGATTTAAAAATATTTACAGTGTATATTTTGACATATGTTGACAGTGTGAAGTTAAAGCTTTCAGTTTTTGAATCTGGGCATCAACTGTCAGACACTCCCCACAAAATTTTAAATAGATAAATAAAAAAAAATGTTTAAAACCCATAATTTTGTGAACTCTAAAAATTGGAGAAAATGCTTAAACTACTATTGGTACGTCAGTTATAAAAAAAAATCAAATTCTACCATGTCTATATATTAGGTAGCTACTTCACATTTGTACTATTACTGAGAGCAGAGCTAAAACAAACCCCGCCTTCATTCACTTGTATTTCTATTAACATTTGGTTTGATTTTTATTTACAAGACAACATTTTAGAGCAAATCTCCACCATTATTCCTTTAGTAGTTTACTTCTCTCTGCTGAGGTCTGGAAGTAGGGGTGCGAAGTAAGGTAGTCTTCTCACCTAGACATATCCTGCTGGCACTGACTGAAAGGAGGACTCACATGGAGAAGGGAACTAACTCCCCTCTATTGTGTATTTGCCACAGCCCATTCTAACTACTGTCAGCATGTAGCTTAGAGTACTCTATCTCCTCAAAATAACAGAATTCCATCTCACTGTGCAACAAAACTCCTGGCTTTAAAGTGTTAGATTAAAATCAGACTGGAAACTTGAGATTCAATGCTTTTGTAAACGTAACATACAATCATTACTTTCAGTGAAGCAAATACTGCTCAATAAAGAGATTGAATTTGCTCTCTAGAAAATGAAAGATGAATTATTTCCTGTAATTGCATTTTCTTTTTTGTAGAAGTTACGGAGAACACACTCTGTGTTGGCCTAGCAAGAGTGGGTGCCGTGGATCAGAAAATTGCTTCGGGCACCTTACAACAGATGTCCACAGTAGAACTAGGTGGCCCACTACATTCCATGATCATAGCAGGCAATATGCATCCTCTGGAAATAGATATGCTTAAGCTCTTTGCTATGGATGAATCTAGCTCTGAAGACAATGAATGCCAAAGGAACACTTGAATAAAGAGCCTTTACCTGTCCCCTGCTTTGTGGCAATTTTTAAAATTTAGTTTTTCCATCCTTACTTTAAACATACAAACAGCATAAGTGGACTTATACTCTGCTACCTACAACACTATGGGAGCATAAACATTCCCTCTAACATGAGTTCACATACTCTGCAGATGAAGACATGGTACTGCAAGGAAAGTGTCCTGCTAGTTTCAGGAAGCTTTTCACAGGTTTGAGCTCATTGTGGTGAGAAGCTTCCCCTTCCTAGGGGCATCATGAATGCCAGAAGACCTACCCCTGGAGGGGAGGAATGGCTTCTGACTGGGCAGTGCAGAGGGAAGTTCGGATGAACCGGGTATGTGTGTGGGGGAAAATAGCTCTGTGCACTCTACACCATGTGCACTGTCCCACTAGGACAAGGTGGACCTGTACCACATTCTCCAAATGAGGGAGAAAACAGGATCAGTGCTCTGCAAAACTTTGCTGTGCTTAGCTCCTGTCCTACTGTACCACCCAAGGAATCACCTATGCCAGGGCAATCCAAGTAGCTGTGTAAGGGTTTGGGCTACCCTAGCACTCAAAGATGTAATTAATCTGGCCTATTGTGTGCAATTGGAGAAATGAATGTGGAAAAAAATTAACTGGGGGTCATGGGAAACAGATAGGCCTGTCCATAAACCCTACCTTAGAAAAGGGAATAAAGGTGAGAACGTTGCAGCCTAGGAATCTGTTGAAGTGGTGACTGTTAATCACCTGAAAATGGCAGGGAATAGAAGAAGCCACATGGTTTGTGCCACAGGTTGGGAGGTAGTTCTTCAAACATCAGCTCTACAACATGGACTTTCAAGATCCTTACTTGCCAGCTAGTCAAATCAGAAAATACACATGCAGAGTTTTTTTTTAAACCAAGTTTTATTGAAAGGAAATTTGATCCCAAATCTTTTTCAAATACATCAGATGAAACGTTTTACTTAAACCATTCAAGTAGAAAAAAGATTACATCAAAATTTTTAATATTGCACTTGGGGCAAGTCATAATGGCTTAACTTCAGCACCCCCCAACCAAGTTATAGTATAGCGTCTCCACAATTTTATTTAGAATCAGCAGTTTCCTACTCAAACATTTGTTTATAATGTTCTAATACCACACTATTAAATTTAAGCACACCAATAAGAGTACTTCATGTATTTGAAAATTAACTGGAAAGGTGCAAACATTACTGTATTGCTGCTAGGAATGGTTTTGGCAATTTTTTCATTCACATTCCTTCATGTGCTAGCCAGCCCCCTCAGTAGCTACTAATTTCAACTCTTGAACTAGATCCTGGCACATATTACCATCAAGGTGTTTTTGTATATGTGGGAAGTGAAATATGCAAATTCCTTTACACAACAGTGCTTCTGCCAAACATTGTGTGCAGAGTAAAGTTACCCCACAGACAGGAACTTACACTTGAAGTGTGTCTCACTAAACCTGAAAGGTAGATTATTCTGTATTTGCACATATTGAGAGATGAATAAATATTTCAGTTGCTAGCAGATCCTAGGAGAATGACCTGCATCTTTTGACAGGTACTATAACAACCTCCTGCCTGTGAAGACCAGACATGGATGGTCACCAACATAAGGGCTTTGAGGAAAAGGGGAGTAACGTAAAAATAAAAAGCAGAAAGAGGATCCATGGTCTTGGGGGTGGGGGAATTAACCACTGCAGGAGTGGGTAGTTCTATTGTATGCAATGCAGCATCCTATTAAGGTAGGGTCTGAGACCAT
The DNA here is from genome assembly GCF_027887155.1 of Malaclemys terrapin pileata. Taxonomy (NCBI): domain Eukaryota; kingdom Metazoa; phylum Chordata; order Testudines; family Emydidae; genus Malaclemys; species Malaclemys terrapin. The sequence goes on from NC_071512.1 coordinate 72,321,412, forward strand.
CATATTTTGGTTTTGCAAAACCAGTATTAACAGTGAGAGAACTGGGTTGAAGAAGCTCCTCTGTATCTTATATTATTCCTTTAACATCTAAAAGTCACACAGTTTAAAAAAAATCCGCTGTCATACCAAATACAATCGTAAGAGCTAATTGAAGAAAACAGGACAAGGTTGTTCATGAATAAAGATGCTGATCTGAACTGGTATTAAAACAATCTTAGATGCATTTAGGGTTCTCAGGCCTATTTAATACAAATTCAACATCTTTAAAATCAATTTTCTATTTCATACAATCCTCAGGGTCTCACATGACATCTGAATTATACAGTACCATAAGTCAGTGGGTGTGAAGGTACACCGAGCCGTGCATTGATCTGTCTTCCTTGTAAGTTCTATTAAGCAATTTATCTTAATAGGTAAAAGGCATATATATAATATTGAGGAACAATGCTATTCAACAGCAACTTCTCCAAGTATCTCATTTGCATCCCCACAACACATTGATAGCTAGCATCTGTACTGAACTGGTGAGTATTTCCTTCCTCCCTTCTCTACTCAGATTTTTAATTCTTAAAAATTAAAAGTAACACAAATAACCTCAAATATAGTTAAAATAGTTAATTTTACTCAGTAGCACTAGCTTTCACCTCTGAGAATTCTGGATTCTGATAATAGACAGGCAGATTTTAAAATTTCACAGGTTAGTGACTGGAAGATCGAATACAGATTACTGCAATAGTGCATTACAAAAAAGTATCAGAGGGGTAGGTGTGTTAGTCTGAAGTACTAGGTTCAATTAGTCTGACATGCTTATTTGTTGTACTAGTTTAACCCATAGTGTAGCAAGGATACTAGATTTACTTAAGCTCCTCACTTGAGGCCCACTCACACACAGTGTGTAACTTTATTCATGTTTAACTGTTTATAGGATCAGACTGTAAACTCCAATAGAAGGCCTGTTTTCCGTCATGGTATGTTCAACGCCAAGCAACATTGTAGGTAGTAATCTTATACACAGTTCTAGTAATGAGAGTCACTGTAGCACCTTGTCGTTATGTCTTCAGAGAGAGTTCGATGAGATTTTGATGGTTATCAGGTTTGTCAATTAGAAAATGAAATTTAGCAAGTCTCCCCCTCCCAGTCACTCTTAAAATAGACCATCTTCTGCAGGGATTCAGGATGAAGTTAAGAGATTACTAACACCTCCATTAGTATATTAGAAGCAGAACCTAATGTAATTTGAAACAAAACAGTTGTAAGTAGTCCTTGATGGTTCAACATTCAGGGGTTTATATTAGTCACATGATCTACAGCAGGGGTCGGCAATGTTCAGCACGCGGCTCGCCAGGGTAAGCACCCTGGCGGGCCGGGCCAGTTTTATTTACCTGCTGACGCGGCAGGTTCGGCCGATTGCGGCCCCCACTGGCCGCAGTTTGCCGTCGCGGGCCAATGGGGGCGGTGAGAAGCTGCAGCCAGCACATCACTCGCCCGCGCCGCTTCTCACCGCCCCCATTGGCCCAGGACGGTGAACCGCGGACAGTTGGAGCCGCGATCGGCCGAACCTGCCACCTCAGCAGGTAAATAAAACTGGCCCGGCCCGCCAGGGTACTTACCCTGGCGAGCCGCGTGCTGAACATTGCCGACCCCTGATCTACAGTCTTCAATAATTCCAGCTCACCTAGTAGTTCATTAGTAGGTGAGAAAAATTAAATGTTGCTATGCTGTTTGGAAGCAGGGTGAAAGACTTCCCGGAAGACCTAAAACACAATGGCTGGACAGCCTGACACCTGTCCCTCACACGCATCCTACCCCATAATGAACCAGAGTTAGCTCAGGACAGAGCATCCTGAAGGCACATAATGCATTTGTTGGCCTCTATGCTGCCCAAGCAATAGCATGAGAGCTACCCAACCAATGCTGTTGGCATTTCATGCTACAGGAGTAAATTTACACCAACTTAAAATGCAGGGTATGCCATCTACTGTCTTTTGACCAATTTACTCGCACATTCTTTTAAAATTAATCTACTCAGCCAAAAAGTCATGTACTTGAAATGACAACACAATCCTATTGCTCAACAGCAAACAACTGTTTCCATACACTATCACCACCTTTAAATTACATTTTACAAAAACAAATGTGGGATAGTTATGTACATCTTGCTATAAAATGTAAAGCCATCCCAAACATGATTAAGATTCATCTTGATTGTAAAAATATGTGCATTTCTCATGAGCAAGACACCATAGGCCTGATTTTTTTCCCCCCCCCAAGAGTCTCAAAGATCTTCCTAGGCAAGAAAGAAATTTAATCTTTGTTACAAGTAGTTTAAAGAGCAATTTTCATTAAAGGTCAGTGTGCAGCAAATGGATTATGCTGTCAAATACTGGTCTTGGCAAGGAAGATTAGCCATATGACAATCCTGAGTCCTTTTAAAATACACAAGAGGAAAAAAAACTAACATCCAAGCAATTGCTCGCTTGCAGTAAGACATTTAGCAAGTCACAGCAACTGAAAGAGCATCCCACTAACATTCAGCTAAAACATTCACAATAAGCAGCTTACCCCAATGATATAGCTAGTGTTAAAGGTATTTTAAGATGATTAGGAAGATTACCTCAGCAGCCCAGAAACAAATCAAAGCTGTAAGTCTGGAAGGCAATCACCCCAAAAAGTCAGTTTGAGGTTATAGCTTGTACAATTTAGGTGAAAGAGGCTGGGTCTTCCTTTTAAAATGATGGCTCAAAGTGATGGAGACCACCATCCTTAAGATTAGTGGATTGTTGCATTATTGCCTGTGTTAAAGACCTCCCAAACAAAAGACAATACCCACAGTCCATGTATGTGCATGATATTACAGAAGCCATGAAAGAGGTCTTACCTTGGGGTTTGAGTCACAACTTTGTACAAATTAAGAATTATTAGTTCATTCAGCACTCTTATATCTTCATCAATCTGGTGAGCTCAACTCAAGGCACAGACTAGCAATTGAGCAACATTTATATATATAAAAATACAGAGTGAGTCATACAGGAGGAATAAAACTGAGTTTAAGAAGCTGCTTATCCCTGTAATAGGTAAATTGCAATAATGCAGTAACATCTGCAGCAAACATTGCACTATACAAACCATCCCTGCAATTCAATCTTAGGTATTTCTGTAGTGTCTATCATACTCAATGCTCATCAACTGTGACTAAAGTTGAACAGATTAGAACTACAACACTCCTTGATTTCAGTACTACCCATTACTGGGTACTTAATCAGTTACAAGGACACTGATATTTGCATCAGAAAAATACTTAGAATTCATACCAGTCAGCAGCACATTTGATTTTTCAAGTAGGCATCCTTGTCTTGTTTTACTCCACTAAACACTGTACATTAAGTGTAAATTTATTAATTCACAAGTTTCCCCTCATATTTCCGATTAATAAAAAGGAGACTTCCTTTTTCTTGCTCTATGTCCTAGTCAGACTAACCAACAGCTTCAAATGTGGAAATCAAAGATACATTTGTGGGATCTTTACTGTTCAGTCTCTGAATTCAAACAGAATAAGAGACTACAGTAATTTTGCACTGATAATTGTAGTAAGTTTTAATGGAAGCATTGCATCTACAGTACAGGTGTTGTAGGATTGTCTCAGGAATTTAACATTCACTTTGAGTTCAAAATGTAAATTAATATAAATGCCAGTAAAGATATGGTCTATGGGTGTTTCTGGAAAGCGCTCTGTGAACAAGTGTGTGTGTGTGTGTGTAAACACATACAAGACATTGATAAGAGATCATGCTCATGTCAGAATCAACATGTCAGCTAAGAGAATGTGACCTTACATAGCACATCCAGTAGTCCTCGTTTCCACTGCAGATACATTTGCCAGGAAGAGCTCCTCTCCCCTCTTCTGCCAGTTTAGTTAAACATAGTAACTACTTCCAACCTCTTTAATAGTCTATTAAAACCTAGTAGACTAATTTTCACAGCAAAGCTTCGACAGAAAAAAGATTAAGTCCATATTTGAAAGATAAAAGCAAAACAGCTCTTCCATTACTATCATTATGCTGCAACTGCCTTTCTCTTTTGCATGGTGACTTTATGAACATGGTTATTGCAATACAATTTCCAATTACTATAACAGTATTGAGAAACTTTCATTCATAGACTTAGACCCAGGGTTGAATGTTTAATTCGGTTAAAACAACTCTTAGGACAATATATATATAGCAAATAGACAGATGTTTTGAAAGCAAGTTTCCCCACAACAGTTTTAACTTGTAATGTAAATTAAACAAATTTAACTCCAGTTCATTTGATAAGATGCAACAGTAAAAGGGAGTCTAAAATCTACAATTATGCAAGTACACAGTCACATACATCACTAGCAAGAATAAGATTGTGAACAAGCTGTAGCCATAAAAGTAATAAAAACCCTTCATGTTCCATGTTGATGCTGGCAAATACTTTTTCTGATATAAAGGCACTTTGAAAACCCAATATGGTTTGGTTCATTAAGTTTGCAAAGTACAAACAATTTTACAAACATACGATTATAATGAAGAATGCCACCCACTGTGACATTATGTACAAGACCGCTCTCCAATTTTTGATAACACTGGTTTTGTGGGAATGAGCAGCTTTCAGGCTTGTTTATGTGAACATTTAGTTTGCAGCAAGCTGGGGTGTGAATCTACTCAGTGCTAGCTTGCTAAAAGCCTAACTGTCGATGTGGACCCTGCTGATATATGCTTAGATCTAGTCCTCTTTAGAACAGGACTAGATCAAAGCGCACTAACAAACCGCTAATACATAAAGACAGGGGCCACATGGGCACAGGGCCGGCTCCAGGCACCAGCTTAACAAGCAGGTGCTTGGGGCGACCAAGGGAGAGGGGCGGCAGGTCCCTCACTCCCTCTAGGAGCAAAGGACCTGCCGCTGAACTGCCGCTGAACTGCCGCCGCCGATCGCGGTTTTGTTTTTGTTTTTTTTGCTTGGGGCGGCAGAAATGCTGGAGCCGGCCCTGCATGGGCAGTTAGTCTGCAGCAGGCTAGCGCAGAGTAGATTCACTCCCCAGCTTGCTATGAACTAATTTTTGTTTGGACAAGCCCTTCATTAAAGACATGACAGGAATTGCAGTCCCACAATCTTAGTTTCCTGTTGGAACAATTGTAGTAAGTTAAAAAAAAATATGAAAAAATGAAAAAAAAAAAAGAAAAAAGTTTGGGGGCCACAAAAGACAAGACCAGAAGTCCAGGACATATCCTTTCAGTTTTTACTCCTTAAACATGAACTCTAGAAGTAGCCAAAAGGCAGCAGTCTATTTGGTCTTGGTTAACTGGGGTGGCGGTGGCTCTGTCTTGAAGAGTACAATGTTTTATACCATTACAGTACCAGAAAACTTTGGTCCAAAGAACTCAATTTATGATGTTCACTACATGGCTGCAAAGTCAATCTGTACATAAAGCTGTCTGACTCCTGCCTGTAACAAAAAAAGAGGGAGAATTAGAAAACTGAACAATCATGACCCACACAACTGTACCCCAGTTCCAAATGCTATTATACTTACACATTTTTATTTGGTGAACAAACAAATCTATTTGATAGCTTGTTCTGTAGTAATGATTCTACTAAACTTAGTGCATGAGTTAAAGATGTGTAGGGCTTCTACAGTGTTTTAAAAAAGCTTATCTTAAAGCACAAGTTCTTCAACCACAATCTAAAGATCACGTGACATAAATTTTAAAAAAGTCTAAAGTGTGTTTTTAACCCTTAGAGCAGATGCCAGTTCAAGTGAAGCAAAGCATAAGGATGTGACAGTTTGAGCAATGAAACTGTCCTACAGCATAATAGGGATTTGTAGAGAAGACAGGCAATGGTGTATTTATGTGAAACACCAAAATAACTTTTGGTACTACTCTATGGGCACATAAATTGCAAATCACCCCTCTGCTCAAAAACCTCAAGAGATTCAATTTAGGGAATGCCCTTAACTCTGCCATCATTGTATATAAAATTATGAGTAAATTATTTAAGAGACTATTAACCCTTAAAGTCAGGCTGCTAGCTGCAAAAGTGGTGCACGTAGTTCATTATGCAGAATCATCTTCAGGAGAAAAATAATAAAAATAGTCTGACTGAAAACACATTGCTGAGAATCAGATTAATGTCAACTAGGCGCTTAGATGACTACGGTAATGGAAGACAACTTTTAGTGAGCTCAAGATCTACACAAAAAATTCTAAGCTTCCATGCAAATAATCAAAACATCCGCATCTACCTCTCAGGACTTGTCTACATAGGAAGTTATACCAGTATAGTTAAACTGCTAGAGTCACCGTGTGGACAAGAGTAGCTTTTTGCTGTTTAGCTTCAACTACTTCCAAAGTGGCATAAACTAAACCAGAAAAAGCCATATTTACTCTGGAATAAGAATGTCCACACAGAGTGTTATAGCAGTTTAAATGGATACCTTAGCTTATACTGGTATGACTCATAGACAGGCCCTCAGTCACAGATGTGCCATATTCTGGAATCACTTGACTTGAGTCTTTAGGAACAGAACCACACTCGAGAAAACATAACTTGTCTGGGTCCCTGAAGTGCAGTGGACTTTGTTTCAGCAATAATGAATACTGAACGTCCGAGGTCACTTTGCCTAACCTGCCAAATTACAACTTTAAGAACTATGATCTGCACTACTGCTCAAAATATACTTGCTCCAACTGTACCTTCACCTACTCCCACATATCAAAAGGGAAGGAAGATGTATCCTTTCTCCTAAGTCCATTTGATACCAACCCCTAGAATGAACATATGGAATAGCTGACGTCTTGCTAGCAAAATAATCTTTTTCACTGGAGATTCAAGAGATTTGAGATGACAAAATAAATACAAGTCTGTCCATCCAAACAGACTGCCCCCAAAGCCAAGCTAGCCTTCCCAAGGATCGGCCCTCCCACATATGTAAGCCATCTTCACACTGAACTGTTCAACCCATTAGCTGTTTTGTTGTACAAAACGTGCCTGCGGCCTCCTAGTTATTTACGGAACTAGATTCATATATGCCGGAACTTCTCAGACAGGACAGATTTATTTATAAGCGTGATTCTAGGAAGTCGTCTTGAAATCAGTGCACAACCTCTTTATGTTCCAACATACAAGCTAGAAAGCAAGGAACTAATATCAATAAGCATTCATTTTTACTGGCTCCTCAAGTTCACCTGGTTCAGGATTCTTTAAGTTGGTTCAGTGCAGCAAAGACTTCAAAAGCATCTTTTCACTAAAAATGGATGGAGTGCCGATAGAGGTACCAATGTGTTGCCTAAATACATGCACTACAGAAAGTGTCTGCAGCACCAAGTAATAGAAGGTAAAAACCTGAACATAACCAGATAGTAAAATTAAATATTATTGAGCAGATTCAGACAACATGGGCCCCATAATAAAAAGACAAATTAAGTGACCTGGAAAGTAGAGTGAGTAATGAGGTAGCAAAATTTACAGATGACCAAGTTATTCAGGCAGTGCATCTGCTTCATGTGTAGTCAGACCCAAGGGACTAGATATGCTGTATGCATTAGAAACAGAATTCAAAGGAAGAGGTCCTAGTTGGGATTTATTGTAGCTCATAGAAAGAATTCCCAAGGACCCAGGAGCTTTGTCTAGTCTGGTAATCGGAAACATCACCAGATGTACAAACAATTTGTTGCACCATAAATGAGGCGGCTGCCAATGTGGTAGCCAGGACCAGATATAAGGACAGAGTTAACACTTTCCCACCGGAGCACATTCTGAAAAGATCATTTCTACAAACACCTTTTTAACTGACCCAGGCAATTCCTGTTTTCCTCACTGACAAATATTTGGGCTCGAATAAAACTCCCTTCATCATCTTGTCTCTCTCTGTTGCTGATCTCATTGAAGTTAATCCTAGGTTTATGGGATCATCAGTTCATTATCATGTAATGTTGTGTCACATATTGAATATCACCACTTTTGTAATAATCTGACAATATTTTATTAAACCTCCAATAGTTAGAAAACAGGGCAAGAAAAAGTATGCAACAACTGAAAGGTAAATTAAGTTTGAAGCCCATGTATAAAAGGTTTCATCCCTTACTATTTACCTAGGTATTTATATGCTGCTCTCTCCCTCTCCCCACTATCACAGTGCTTCTGAGTGCATTGCAAGGATTTAAGACTAGACATTACAACAATCCCTTACTTTCTTCACTCCCTGTAACAGAAGTAACTTGGCTAGTTTACAGCTTTGTTTTCAAAGGTGCACATGTGTTCCCTGCACAGAACTTTTTTTGCAGAAAAGCTTAAGCCAAATAAGTGAGTTTTGCACTGAGCTGCACATCAGGATTGCGTTTTCTGCTACCATGACTAGTTAGGCATATAAGTGCAAATTGGTGAATCAAAAATCTGAGCGCAGATGCCCTTCACTGTGAGAGATGTACAGAGAAAGCAAGTTCTTGGAAGCATTCCCATCTTCCTGTCTGCATCACCTCAGTCTTGCATAGGGTCAACTTTTGGAATTAAAGCCTCCATTTAATGCAGATGCACTGTGCACTCTTAAGTAAAAGATGTAAGTTCCTATCTGAACTTTTCAAACAATGCCACTCAAATTTGATGAATTCTAGAATAGAGTTAACTCTGGGGAATATGTACAGGCAGAGGCCAATTCAGAGCTGCACTGATGCTACTCATCATCTACAATTCTACAATCTAAGAATTTCTTGTATTGGTGAGGCACAGGTATCTGAAGGAAGACATCCTTCCAACGGACCAAACATAGAATGGCTCTTAGTCTGACAGTGATACATGGGAAGTCTATCCAGAAACTACATCTCTATGTACCTGTTCACTTCCAAGAGTCAAAAACAGGGTACAAGCCTGGATTCTTTGGAAGCTACAGAACAGAGAGGGTTACGTATCTTAGCTTTTATTCATGAAACAACATGCAAAAGATCTCTTTTTGTCTGGAGAACTTTCAGTTCATTAGAGTGAAATCAGGGAAGGGGAAACATTGGAGCTCTATATTATTTCAACTGCCCAGATATTTACCATTTTGAGAACTGAATGGTATACAGCACCTTGTAACACTTGAGTGTCAGATCCTGGTCAAGGTAAGATGTCTTGTGCCTTATAGGTTGGATATAACAAGGTGAAATGTAGTTTAAGAGTAAATGCAGCAGATCCCATTAATTTTTTTTTTTTTAAATTGTGGCATCATTTGTTACGGACTTCAGATCTTAGCTATAGACAGCCAACTGAATCTCATTGCCTTTCCTTTTAATGCATCAGTTAGTGATAGAAAAACTGGCTTTGGTTGTTGATTTCTCTTCCTTTAACCAGACAATATCAATTTCTAATGAAGTGCCCGTGTGGTCTGTATTGATTTTGTAGTCTAACCTCAGCTGGAACCACTTTTACCATACAGCTTAAGATACAGAAGTTATTTCTTAGTCTAAGAAAAGAGGAAATGCAATGATCTCAAACCAGCATGTGGTAATGGTTGGTAAATGTTGATTTTAGTGGCCACCACTGCCTGGAAGTTGCTAAAGGCAACAAAGTATGCAGAAAATGTGGCTTCTCAGAGCAATAGAAGTGAATGCCAATACAGAGGCATCACAGTGGATTCATAGATTCTAGGACTGGAAGGGACCTCGAGAGATCGAGTCCAGTCCCCTGCCCGCATGGCAGGACCAAATACTGTCTAGACCATCCCTGATAGACATTTATCTAACCTACTCTTAAATATCTCCAGAGATGGAGATTCCACAACCTCCCTAGGCAATTTATTCCAGTGTTTAACCACTCTGACAGTTAGGAACTTTTTCCTAATGTCCAACCTAGACCTCCCTTGCTGCAGTTTAAACCCATTGCCTCTGGTTCTATCCTTAGAGGCTAAGGTGAACAAGTTTTCTCCCTCCTCCTTATGACACCCTTTTAGATACCTGAAAACTGCTATCATGTCCCCTCTCAGTCTTCTCTTTTCCAAACTAAACAAACCCAATTCTTTCAGCCTTCCTTCATAGGTCATGTTCTCAAGACCTTTAATCATTCTTGTTGCTCTTCTCTGGACCTTTTCCAATTTCTCCACATCTTTTTTAAAATGCGGCGCCCAGAACTGGACACAATACTCCAGCTGAGTCCTAACCAGAGCAGAGTAGAGCAAAAGTTGGGTTAGTCTCTGTGGTCAGACATCTTATCTTGAAAGCCTCATCAGTTTTCTTGGTCCCTGGTACGTCAACATAAGGCTTCAATGCACCTCTTAGACTACAGCATTCTGATGTCATGTCTCCCTTTAAGAGGCAGTAAAGAAACTGATGAAGAGGAATGGGCCACATATATCAAACAGGTTTCAGTTTAACCATCCTGCTTCTGGTAGCTGGAGTTAATCATAAGTTAAACAACAACATTTGGTGTTAAAGACAGAACACAGAGCTGTTACTTTTATAAACATTTTGTTGCTCTATTTTTATATTTACATCCATGTTTTCTCTATCACACACATCATCATGGTATCCAAGCATGCTACTGTAAGCAGGCAGACATACCTGAGTAAAAATATTGTGAGTTTGGCTTAGAATCCACTTGGCGTCAGCATCAGGAGCTACAAATAGTTTCAAGGTCCCTATGTAAACGTCACTACAAAGGGTCCAGAAGTGTGGATCATGTAAACTGTAAACTCCTTGCAACTGCTGAACCTAAAATACCGACGACAGACATTTCAAAAATGATTTCTGAAAAAAAATACATTACTACACACTAGCTAATAAAAATGTCAGGCAATACTCTAATCTTCACAAGAGCATTTAGTGAGGTCTCATCTAAATTAGTTAGTACTTTTGTCTTCATAGGTCTGAGAAGGAGAGAGTTAAGTGGAAAGGCTGAGAACAGTTCTATTACATATCCACTCAACTGCTGCACTAGGCTACAGTTGTATTACACATTCCCTTCACTGGAACCTGGTGTTCTTCACTCCCATCCCACACATGTACAGTTATTTCAGGGTGTGTAAGATGCACCCACTTCTCATCTCAACCAGGAATTCTTTTTGTGAGATGTTTAGTGCTACGCAGCAACCCCATAAACCACTGCGGGAAAAACAGGGACATTTCTTTGGTACATGCATCATGCTAGCATTCCATAAGAGACATGAAATGTATGCAACACATTCAGTACTGTATAGGTATCAGGGACACAATGCCAAATGCAAACTATGACCTTCTTTTTGTATTTACTTCCAATGTTTTCAATATGCCTCAACACTTCTTACGAAAGGTTAAGGTAACTGCTCCAGAGAGGGAGAGAAAAATATTCCTTTGAATAGAAAAAGGATCTTTAGCAATGGCTGCTGAACATCAGTTCAGAACTGGAGAACAAGCAAATTCTACAGACAATGATCCAACTGGCCTTCCTGTGAAATTTCTATTATACTGCTCTCTAATATGCACATTAGGCTTATGCCCCTTTGTGACACGATACATTAAAAAAAATGATTTTGAGATCTATTCCAAGCCAAAAGTGTATACAGTGAAACAGCAAATCATTTCAAAATATAAAGTTTTGGTTGGGACTACAGAATATGTAGAATTTGGGACTTCAGATGGTCAAATCCATTGTTTTTGTTATGCTTTTGACCATTTCCAGATAAGTGTTCATTCATTTGTATATGTTTAGGATAGATTTAAGGAATCCTCTGTGGATTTACTGTTAGGAAAACATTCCAAAACATCCCCTAGAAGTCCAAATGTATGTTGCTTATTCATTTAATAGTTAAGTCTTATGCAAAAATGTCCTGAACTGGAACAGCTCACCCTCTGATAGCACTGAGGCAGGGCACTTTCCAGGGAAGGTGGCGTTCGCTGCATTAAGATTCCAATGGACTCTCTTAAAAGTGGAACAACACTAGAAAGAAATAAAACAGTTAATTACAGCCACATCGTCAAAGGATGTAGAATACAACAGCAATATTACCACTTTCTGATAGAATGAGTAAAATCAGTCAGGAAATATGAGGCAATACACTGAGGAGAAAGCATTATTACAGATTTGCCACAGTGAAAAAAAATGTTACAAAAGTCAAAAGGGTTGACATGACAGTAATACAAAGCATGAATCTTTGTCACTCAGGCATTTTCTATAGAGACAGTCAAGCAAGAGTAACAGTTTCATTTTGTGGGATTTGGATGGAATCTTGAAACTATGTTCTAAACATATGGAAGAAAAATCATATGGTAAAGTATAGTTTAGAACCAACATCAATTTCAACAGCAATTATAATAGCCATAAAAATGTGCAAGAAAAGTTAAACCATTCTTGCACTGGTCTCTGGCTTGAGACATATTTTTCTTATGAACTAAGATGGGGGTAAGGGGATGACATCATAAAACAAAATTAGCATGAACCAGTCCAGCCAGAACAAAACGATTTGTCATGAACAGCCAGCTTAGCAAATTCTTGACGTTAACAAAATGTGGGGGCCTCATCCAAGCCCAAGCAGTGAACATTTGGAAGCAATTCGAGGTTTCTTCCTGGCTGTCTACTCTTGTGCAAGGAGCAAAGAAGGAGCGTTGTGCCAGGTAGGACAGAGAGTTTTTACACATTGAACAAGTTTTACAGTTCACAAGTTTTACAAATTCATTCCTCAGGAGCCAATGCAATAAGTTCACATGCTCTTAAAATACGTCACCTTACTGCATACACCAAGAATAAAAGTACCCTGAACACTATCTTAAATTTATCATTCTACACTATCATTATACTACACCCTTTTGGCTTAGTGCAGTATAATGAAATTTCACAGGATGAAATGTGTTTTGAGTTTTGTACAATGTATATATATTTCAGCTTACATTTAAAACAGACTGCATTTGTAAACCACCTGACACCCTCTGGCAGTAGGATCAGCAATGTCTGAAACTGGAAGCCAGATTCCAACACCAGTACAATAATTGGAATAAATGTATTGTTTCCCAGTGTCAAATCAGAGGAGTGATGGGATGAATGTAATCAGAGGGAATTTAGAATGAATCAGGAAAGATTTTGTAAAAGTGAGATCAATTAGACCATTTGCCAAAAGAAATTTTGGAAGCCTCATTTAAAGCCAAACGAAGCACTAGAGACACACTGTAGAGAAAATTCTGTATTGGCACAGGATATGGACAAGATAATCTCATGGGTCTTTGCTATTGCTAATTTGTTAGTCTGTGGTAAGTTTAAACAGTGATGCGTCACATCTTGCAGACAGTTTGACCTATAAAAGTGCAGGAAATAAGCTGTTCCTGACAATGGACCCCTATACTGTGTGTGTCACAAACATCACTTTTCAAGTGAGAACAGGCATCCCAGAATGGATTTGAAGTTGACCTGAATTATAATTCATAAATTTACTTCTTGCTATGTGACCTTTTACAGTACTACGCAGAATAGGAATACAACTTGAATACCAGCTTATTGAGAACTCTACATTTCACAGTGACATGCTTGTCAGTATTTTAACATAAGGCTCCGACACCAAAAGCTTTTGATAAACCACAGGGACCAGGACTGCACATTCTTTCATAGCGGAGGGCTAGAAGGCCTATTAGCTTGTCTTCCTATTTAAACAAAAATGTCTTCCTCAGCCAGAGAGGAGGCAATACCGCTCAGCAAAACAACATATGAAACTGAACTTTGCTGGAAATATTTAGGACTTCCTGGTAAAAATATAACTCTATTGATAGCATAAAATAGTATTTAACTTGTGTCATTTGAAATTGGGAGTGGAGGTGAAGTGTCTGTAGAAGGACTGGGTGTATCTACCCTCTTGAGAGTCTGAAAATTCTTGTCATTTGGTGCAAATTAGTCCATTCTAAGGTTGGGTTTGGCTAATCAGTATGGCTGGATCAAACCAATGTTTAAACATGGTGCACACTGGACGAAGGAAACATCCTGCTAGAAAGCAATTTAGCAGAAGCCATCTTTAAACCACAGTTGCTTAACTCTGCTGGGAACCCAATGTAGACAGGACTTGAGAGATTGGACATTTCTAAAGGTTTGTAATTATGAGAACATAAGAATGGCCCAACTGGGACAGACCAAAGGTCCATCTAGCCTAGTACCCCGTCTTCCGACAGTGGTCAGTGCCAGGTGCCCCAGAGGGAATGAACAGAACAGGCAATCATCAAGTGATCCATCCCGTCACTCATTCCCAGCTTCTGGTAAACAGAGGCTAAGGACGCCATTCCTGCCCATCCTGGCTAATAGCCATCGATGGCCCTATCCTCCATGAATGTATCTAGTTCTTTTTTGAACCCAGTTATGGTCTTGGCCTTCACAACATCCTCTGGCAAGGAGTTCCACAGGTTGACCGTGCACGGTGTGAAGAAATACTTCCTTTTATTTGTTTTAAACCTGCTGCCTATTAATTTCATTTGATGACCCCTAGTTCGTGTGTTATGAGAAGTAGTAAACAACACTTCCTTAACTACTTTCTGTACACCAGTCATGATTTTATAGACCTCAATCATATCTCCCCTTAGCCATCTCTTTTCCAAGCTGAAAAGTCCCAGTCTTATTAGTCTCTCCTCATACGGAAGCTGTTCCATACCCCAATAATTGTTTCCCTTTTCCGAACCTTTTCCCAATTCCAATATATCTTTTTTGAGATGGGGCAACCACATCTGCACACAGTATTCAAGATGTGGGCATACTATGGATTTATATAGAGGCAACATGATATTTTCTGTCCTATTATCTATCCCTTTCTTAATTATTCCCAGCATTCTGTTTGCTTTTTTGACTACCGTTGCACATTGAGTGGATGTTTTCAGAAAACTATCCATAATGACTCCAAGATCTCTTTCTTGAGTGGTAACAGCTAATTTAGACCCCATCGTTTTATATGTATAGTTGGGATTATGCTTTCCAATGTTCATTACTTTGCATTTACCGACATTTAATGTCATCTGCCATTTTGTTGCCCAGTCACTCAATTTTGAGAGATCCTTTTGTAGCTCTTTGCAGTCTGTCTTGGTCTTAACTATCTTTAGTAATTTTGTATCATCTGCAAATTTTGCGACCTCACTGTTTGCCCCTTTTTCTAGATCATTTATGAATATGTTGAACAGACCCCTGGGGGACACCACTATTTACCTCTCTCCATTCTGAAAACTGACCATTTATACCTACCCTTTGTTTCCTATATTTTAACCAGTTACCAATCCATGAGAGCACCTTCCCTCTTATCCTGTGGCAGCTTATTTTGCGTAAGAGCCTTTGGTGAGGGACCTTGTCAAAGGCTTTCTGAAAATCTAAGTACACTATATCCACTGGATCCCCTTGATCCACATGCTTGTTGACCCCCTCAAAGAATTCTAGTAGATTGGTGAGGCATGATTTCCCTTTACTAAAACCATGTTGACTCTTCCTCAACAAATTATGTTCATCTATATTGTTCTTTAGTATAGTTTCAACCAGTTTGCCCAGTACAGAAGTCAGGCTTACAGGCCTGTAATTGCTGGGATCACCTTTGGAGCCCTTTTAAAAAATTGGCATCACATTAGCTATCCTCCAGTAATTTGATACAGAAGCTGATTTAATGATAGGTTACAGACTACAGTTAGTAGTTCTGCAATTTCACATTTGAGTTCCTCCAGAGATAGTGTGTGAAGCCTCCCCTTGACAGATAATAAATCTAGCTGTAGCAACACTTAACACAAACGGAACCATCTGCCCAACCTCAACTCTTACACAAGTAGGTGACTGAGAAATTAAGAGATTACAAAGGACGAATGGGAAAAAGATGATCCCACTATCTTTCCAGCACACGCGGTGAGACGGGAAAGCCTTACTGAAAAGCAAAAAAAAACATCCCAGAAAAGAAACTGGAAGAAGAGTTTAAAGACAGAATCTCACCCCTGTGGGAGACTTACATTTTCATTACTTGTATTTGTGAAATTGTCCTAACAAGGCTTTGAAACAGACAAGTAACTAGAGAGTTTTAGGCAACAATACATTTCACACCTTTGCCTGCTGCCTACCTAGACAGAATTTTCTGCAAAGCAGCACTGCATTTATTAAAAGCCCAACCACACTACCTATACAGCCATGTCAAGGAACCTGGTTACTATGTTGTTTCAGTTTGTAGTGTACAATGGAGCTTAAAAATGTTCTGTAATCAAGCTAATGCCTTACTCTCCATGTCCCTTTAGCATGGTCACTGAACTTAGGTTAAGAATATAGCTTAGTTATGGAACAGTGTTGAAACAGACCAGGGACAATATAAGCTCATCTACACTGCACTGCAGTCAGTGTGCCCTACTGTGTTATGCTCTAACTGCCCCACATAGATCCTGCTGGCATGAACTAAAAATTATCCTGTTCGCACTAACATAATACTGTTGGAAATGGGACTACATCAAGGTGAGCTAGGTACCTTTTAGTTCGATCCAGCAGGGATTACATAGGGAATTTAAAGAGTGCAATATGTAAGAATGCTCTACAGTTCACAACCCTTTAGTCCAGACCATGGTGCCATGTAGACAAACCTTATGTTGAGATTGGGTTCCCTGACTCAAGACATATCTGTAGTGCAGAAAGTTGCATTGTGAAAGTCATCTTTGCAGCAGAAAGGGACAGCTATTATTTCAGGTAAATGAAAGTTATGATTTGGCAGAAAGCCAACTGTGACAAAATGGGTTTTTTCCCCACAATATTTTGTATGCATATTTTGCATGCCTCCCTTTCCCCAATGTACTGCAAGATTAACTAGGCGAAGGGGAAAAAGTGTTTTCTTTGCAAAAGAATCCAGAGGTCCAGATAGGTCCTGGGTCCTGACAATTGCCTGGTGATTTGCTACCAAGTAACTGACAACCCTGGCCCTCTGCAGGAAGCCAGACGGTGGAGCCAGCTGGAGAACAAAGAGCAAGTCAGGAGGAGACCAGGTGACCATGTTTAGCCTGGGAAGAGGAACAAAAGATTAAGGAGGGGCCAAAGGGGGGGTAGCTACGTGTGGGCCATGGTCTGCTGGAAGCAGGGATGCTTCAGGACTGGGAGCTGAGAGAGCGCGCCCTGGGCTCTAGTCAAACCCAGAGGGACTTGGCGGTTTCCTGTTCTCCATGCTAACCTAAGGGCTCCCTACGCTGTATTCCAGACATTTAACAAATCCTTCTGTTTTACATCACTGTCTCAGAGTCACTCTAGTCTAAAGAGGTCAGGGTTCCATTGCTTCCTTTGGGTGCAAGTCTCCCCCTGGAGATCCAATTTGACTGGACTCACTGAGGGGAGCTCACAGAATGAGGCAGGTGGACTGAAGGCTAGAGGTGCGGTTCCAGGAGCGTGGTGAAGCCAAATGGCTTACCCCAGTAAGGGGGAGTAACCCTAGAGGAGGGTTGACACACTGACGGGGTTCCACCAGCCATGTGAGAGCACCACCGTATGTGTGGTTCCGTGAGACACCAGTATTAGTCAGCCTCTAAAAGAGAGAGAATCCAGAGTTTAGGGCCAATAATTTTCCATTGTTCAAAGAAAAAAAATCCAGCTATAGAAAGGCTAAGCCTTGTAAGAAACCACATTTTTCCCTTTCACATCTGTAGATACTGGAAAGCATCGGGAACATGTTGACTTTATGCTTGTGTGTACAATTAGTTCCGGGGCCAACCCATCAGGAATGAGGATAAATAATACTAGGAGGGTTAAAAGTAGAGTTTGGCCAAACATCACCAATATTTTGATATTTTCCACAGGTTTTTTTAATTAGTCATGGTGGGGTTTGAAATTCTTGGACTTTTTTCTCGTGAGGTAGCTCATGCACTGGAACTTCGCTTTGCTATTATTAGTTCTTGATGGCTGCAGACTGAGAAGGAAAGCAAACAGCATGGAAGCCTCCTGGGGAACAACCCACAGTGTAGTCTTAAGCATTCTTCATAAGCACACTCTGCAAACTATGCAACTAACAGAAGATGCCATTTCCATAGTTACCGTGTCTGGGAATAGAAAGAGTTGAGGCAACCACGTTACACTACTTGATAGTGTAAGGGAGCTGTAAAGCAGCACTAACTGAGAGATAGGGCCTGAACCTGCTGCCTGAAAAGAACAATTCCATAAATGTCCAAATGCGTGTAGAGAGCACAGAAGAAGCAAGCAGTGAAGCACATCACACTCTCAGATACAGAGGAAGTGAAAGGTGTTAAAAGGATCAAACAGAAAACAACGTATGAGATTGTATTTACCAGATCAAAACACCGTTTGCAGCTAATGAGATTTGGTCAATAATCCAAACGTACCAAAGATTCGCTAGATTAAACAGTGAGCTAGTTTCCTGCTTCACTGTCAAATACTGATTTAATTATTTGCAGATTTTCATTACACATTTCTAAAAAACGCCTGAGCTCAGGCTGCATTACTGTTTATGGCATTGTCAATGCTGGTGCAGCTGCACCAATTCTTAGAAAAGTAGTGAGTTTTCCAGAGTAGACAGCCTTGGATAGCAAGAATTAAAACAAAAGTATGCAGAACACTGCATAACCAGACACTGTATTTACACCATAAACAGGAAGTTAGATTAAGACTGTCAGCAATTTAAATGAAACCTGTGACAGTCTGCTGGAGGCAAACAATCCCTGCTGAGTTTCAGGGACCAACTCTGGCCCTTTCTTCACATAAACCCTGGTCTTAAAAATCTAAATTCAGATTTCAAAATTATTTCCTTCCAGCAGCTAACCCTGTTCATTTGCAGAATCAACAAACTTACAACTGCACAAATATTTCTGTAATTTTTTACTTTTAAAGTTTTGAAAAAGACAGTTGATAACTAGATGATGAGTTTTACTTGTATAGCCAGGTACCACAATTAAGCTAATTAAATTTGGGAATAAGTTTTTCCTTCTTGTGCTTATTCCACTTATTTTACAGCACCGTTAATATCCATTCAGCTTAGATTCCTTTTGTGGGGCAGGTTTTGGCTTTGTACTGAAAAAGCTGGAAACAGCTGCCACAGTTCCGACCCCTAAGTATAGACAAGATCAAGCTGGAGTTTGCACTGAGATGAGGAAGGTTTCCCCTGTACTTTTAAATGGGCCAACCTCAATTAGCTTAATCAATGCAACCCCCTGCTCATCTTTTTTACACAATTCAGGGTCGTTCCAGTACAGCTATACCATTTGCTGGCTGGCCACCCTGATGGCTGAGTAGTTGGGGGCTATCAAGCTCTTTTGCCTGGTCTTCACTAGGAAAAATGAGTTTTTAACTCAAGTTAGCAGAAGTAATATGCTACTGCAGTAAAAATAATAAAATCCAAGTGTCAGATCCTATGTTTATCAAGACAATGGATGCAATTTAACAACTGTGGCCCATAACAAATAGTACTGCAAATATGCTGGTTTAGGATACTTGCTTCAGAATTTTCTTTCTGAACGTTAGTGAAAGCAGGTCTGGCAAGCAGCATTTGGGGCCATCTGCTCAAAACTCCATACTAAACATCATCTTGGGTTTAATAAAATAAGAAATTTGGTAATTTTTTTTCTTGATTTTAATCATATAGTTAAACAATGTGATTAAATTTTTCCATTGTAATAACCATTCAGTTATATATGTAAATTGGTTACCTTTTTCCAAACCTGAAGAAGAGCTCTGTGAAGCTCAAAAGCTCCTCTCTTTCACCAACAGAAGCTAGTCCAATAAAAGATCTCACCCACCCTGTCTCTCTTGTATATGTAACCTTCAATTTAAATGGGGTTTCAGAAATCTACATTTATAACACTACTTCTTATATTACTACTTCTTCCTTGATAGCTCATTTGTACCATTTCTTGACCAAGTAGTTTCAGTTCTTAACTAAAAAAAGAGTGGGGTGGAGGGAGGAGGGGAAAAAAATGAAAGTGTAATCCACTGGAAAGAACTTCTCTGGTAAATTAAATGTTTGTACCCATTTAGTCACTGCAATTAAATACCTCATTTCTTTGACTGCTTAATATGCAGTCCAGGTGCTTTCCCAGTATCGTATTTAGTATATGGTATCTTGCTGTAGTCACTGTAGCTTCAAAAGTGGTTTCTATGAGACCTCTTCCTTTATGCTATTGTCATATTTTTCTTTTGATGATTAATTCTATACAGCTGCTTGACCACACTGTTTAGTATTAAAATTGCTTCAACATTTTGGAATATTTGTTGCCTGAGACTACAAAATACCAGGTTTTATATTTCCATATTTAAAGTACGGTAGTTAAGGACCTGCACAATAATTTGTGGCTTCTGAAACCCATTAAATTTAAGTGGACCCATGCAAGAAAAACAGAAGATAGTTTGAATACCAGGAAACTTAAGAGATTCTGAAATCGTTCTCAAGCTTGAACACTATAGTTAGGGTACTTGCTACACATTTAAAAACAAGACCATTTTAATCTAGACATTTTCTGTTTAATCTTGTGAACAGATGCTGTCGGGGGTGGGGGAGCAGAAAAAAGTTAAATCTTTATATTCCATTAAATAGTAAGATCAGCAGAATTAACCCTCAGTTCATGAGCAGCATGTACTGCAAAGACCACTGCATGGTCCCTTGGATCCGCCAGCAGACAATTAGTGAGCAGACAATTCAGATTCACAAACATCTCACTCTTTTGAGGGAAACCCACTATCTTGGCAGCACAATAAGTGTGCTCTAAGCTCCCAGACCTACCTCGATATTATACAATCATTAACTACATGAGAGAGGGAGTACAACAGTTTTGCCAAGTTGTCAAACGGTGTTGTCAAATCTCATGAGATGGCAAAAGATCAGAGTGGCCCAAGAATAAGATGGATATGGATCTGTCCACCTTACAGAATGAGCTATGTTTTTCATATTAAAGTTTAATATGATCTCCACAACCCCCATGAAATTGGCTTCGAACAATTTGGCCACTCACATGAAAGGAGGTAAACCATGTTAAACTATTTTAAAAAAATGTGTACTGGAATCTATGCAATCAGGTAATACATGCACAAAAACAGTTTAGGGAGAATCTGTATTTCAGTATTCTAATGAGTTTTAGAACATTCCCAAAGCTGTGTCATGGGGTCCCCATTATGATCAGGAATTCCTAAGAATGAGAAGTGGTTCCTGATGTCAAATCAGATCAGCTACTTACAGCATCTTTACTCAAAACTGGTCTTCTATGAAGCAGAGGATTGAGAAAAACTGCAGAATGTAGACAACTTCCTGACTGAGAATGCACTCCCCCCGTTGGCAAGGCACCAAAACAAAAATCATCAATGGAGAGTGGGCAACTTTTGTTGACAAATAAGAGTAGTACAATGAAATTTACAGGGTGGTCAATTTTATCCTTGCAGCCAACAGTTGTACAGCAAGACAGAAAGAAGTCTCCCTCCTTCCACCTTCTTCCCCCAAGCCTCTGCTTCTCCATGTTTCAGAGCAACACTGAAAGTTGGGCTATATCTTCACTCCCACAAAATGCAAAACAAAAACTAGCATCTCACAGAAAAATCCTAATGGAGACAAGACACTGGTAGTTTTTATCCCTATGTAGTTAGGTGAGGTCAACATTACTCCCCCCCTACACACACACTTGTGGGGGACCTCTCCTAGCTACATGGGATAAAAATCACCAGCATTTCAACTCCACTAGGATTCTAAAGTGAGATAACTAATTCTACAGTGAGGTAACTAACGTGATTAGTTATTAGTGATTTTGCTGTCAAAACACACCTTTTTGGGGGTGAAGAATCTTAGGCTTGGTCTTTAAGGTAGACAACTGTACTTACTTCTACAATAAAATTAACCCCTCGAGTTAGCCTATCTCAAGTGAGAGCAACTACACAGAAATAACATCCTACCTGCACAGAGTGATTGTGTTGGCAGCTGCCTCACACTATAACCAACCAACTCGAGTTGTGAGCACTACCACACTTGAATTAAGAGCTTGTGCGTATGACTCAAATTAGGAGCAACACTCAAGTTATCGAACGCTAGTTAACTCTGCAATGAAGACAAGCTTAATTTCACTGCAGCTCATGATTTTCTTGAATCTTTCACTGCGCCATTCTGGAAAGCTGTGAGCAGAGCAGAGGTATGTAGGTCATTAATAGAAAGGGAACAAGAGATTTGCTCCAAAAGCTACATAAATGAGAGAAAAAAAAAAGCGGAGTGCTGCGAAATATTGGGACAAATTGCATCCCGACCAAACATCGGTCGGGACGCAAGACAAACGCCTAAATATCGGGACATCTGGTCACCCTACCAGGATTCCCTAACATTAAGTGAAAATTCTAAATTGAAGTGGACATTTAATCCAAATCAGTTCCTCATACACAGAGGAAATGCATCAACCAGTAGCAGGGAGATTAACATCTTGTTTAAAAAGGGTAGTGTCTTTGAGCACACTGTTTCTTTTCCGCCTACAATTTGTTTAAATTAACCCACTGCTATATTGTCTGAACAGATTAGCACATCTGCCATTCTCTTCATAGGAACAGGCTGTCCTCATTTTCAGAATGAATGGGTATCATACAGTACATCTAGACTCCTTTCTGGTTTTGGCGAACATAACTGCACTAAGAGGTAGGGCGGGTAAGAGATAAACAATTTACATAAGCCAAAACAGCAAACAAAGACCAAATATTCCAGCAACAGATGCAACTTCTAACCTAATCCCTAAAACAGTTTCACTTCAACTGTATATATGCGATTAACTCTCACCCTACAGACATAAGAATGAAAGAAAAGAAAAAACATTAACTAAAACTGATTGCCATGAAGAATCAAAATGTGATAATCATCATTTATGTTGTTGTAGGTTCTTTACAAGGTTTGACCGTTCCTTTCTCACATCTGACTTAGCTTTCACTTTGATTCTTGAACAGTTCCCTGCTAAAAAGCAGCATACTATAAAAAGACATTTCCCTGCTCAAAGCCCCCTCACTATATATTCTTAAAGAGCACCACATTGCTATCACTTTTTTCAACATCACTTGAAGCAGTTAATACAAAGACAGGAAATCAAAACCAGTGTTTTAACAGTGAAAGTGCACAAGATAGGCAAACTCTTCACTTTACAATTCACACCTTTTTCTGACACTTCCACCCTCTGCAAACTGTGTATTCCTGTGCAAACTTTTTAGTTTAAACTCTACTTGTTATTAGAAGCTTTGTTATTCCTCTATTTTGAATGCCCTTCTAGAGTAAGCACTTTTATACATTACTTTAAAACCACATGAAAATGTGCAGTGCAATATATTGCCACAACGTGGAAGTTGTCAGGTTGTTACACAATAAAGCTCCATTATATTGCTCAGATGTTCATGGCATTACACTGGCATCAAGCCAAAGCAACATGACAGTGCAATTTGATGTCAACTGTGCTTCAAAATAAAATGATTTGGGGAACCACTTTTTAAAAAAAAGGAGTTCCCATGTTTCCCAATTTTCTTGTTCTTCCAATCTAACATCCAACATAATTGTGTGGTAATCTACAACACTGCATCAAAACAGTTATAAAAAGTTTTATATGGTCAAGCAACAAGTTTTGTGGTCTCAATGGCTCTGTCTTGAGGGGCAAAAAGAGTGTATTGTTCAATTGGATTAGCTAAAGCTGATGGAAAAACCTCAATAAATATGCATGCTAACACATCTGAAGTCACGTTGCAAGCTAGGTTTGATCCAGGGCTCCCCAATAAGCTACAACATGTTCTGTTAATATAGTGGCAAAAACATACATTTTATAGGGGCTTTTCAACAGTATTAGGCTAACTTGCTTGACTGAGCTAACATGATTGAAACAACGCCCCTTTTGCCCACCATAACATACCTTATGTGCATACACATCCAAAAGATTTTTAATTTGTAATGCTGAAAAAAAGTTTATCCCCACTATCATGGACAGTGGGAATCTAAGTTTGGGTTACACGATGAAGGGGATTTCAGGATCATACCTCATGTAGCAAATCAGTTTAATATGTTATTGCTGCATGTGCTGCGTTGTCATCTGATTTACAAATCCCATTTCAAGTGTTTAGTCTTAAAATGGTAATTTGCATATGAGCACAGTGACGGGGGCCAGACCATTCAGGGCTCAAATATAGGTTGTGCCTCATAATTAAGGCATTCTCCCTGTCCCCCTTCCCCCTCATTTCCTTGGAATTTGTCAGTTCATTCTAAAATAAAATAATAAAATAGGTGAAAATAAGTGAAGACCAAAATAGAAGGGCAGTGGGTGGAGGAGAGGGCTGCTTGGCATTCACAACATAGTGGTCAGGTGGTCTCGACTGCCAGGGTCTTGCTCCCTGTCCCTCTCACTCCCTGCTGCTCAAAGAAAGCGGATAGAGCCACACTGAAAGGCCAGGAGGGGTGCACCCCACGAGTATGAACCTATCCCCACTGGAAAGAGCACTTCCTACCCTGGCCCTTCAGGATGGAGCCATCCGGTTCCCCTACCACTTTGAAGGGCCAGAAGCTAGTACTCACTGGGTGCAGCCTTCTGCTCTGCTTCAGTCCCATTTCTTCCTCCACAAAGAGGTCCCCCCAAAACACAAAGTTTGAGGGGGAGGGGTCTGTTTGAAAGTCACTAAAACCTGAATACCAGCTTTTTAAAAACCCAGGATTTTTTTGGAGAAATATCAGTAAATACAGAAAACAAAGTGCCTTACTCTTAATACAATGATACTAAATGATACCCAAAAAACCTAATTTAGTGGTTTTTTTGTTTGTTTTTAAACTAATTTACTCAGTGAGACTAGCAAGTATAGGTAAAGGTAGAACTCCAACTGGAGTAAAGATAAGTAGATGCAGTTATTGGCTCACACTATTAAAACTCACAATGAAGAAGTGACCCTTAAATGACCCAAAGGTGATCTAAACTAACCAGCAGTAACACAAGCACTCTCATCCAATTCTTCTTAACTGGAACAGAAACGTTTTCACAGTGCTCCTGTAACCCATACACTTTACACTGCAGCATTTGACTTTGTTTCTCTAGCAGAGGGGGAGAGAAGCAGGGGAAGAGACACTGATCTTAGCTAGTTACTCTGTCTCCATGCATGCGTAGAGAGCAGGGCAGGCGTAATTCAGTTAGAAAGACCCAGAAACTAACAGAACAGGATGTTGTAGCCACCAGCCATGCTCAGCAGCTTTTCTGCGGCTGTATAAAAAATGTTCATAGTGGCAACCCACCCAACTGGTCAGAGAGCAAAGGGGGAGAGGTCAAAAAATAGAGTTAAAAACAGTCCTGTGGACTCAGCAGAAGATCGACATGGGATCAAATGATGTGTTGTTACCTATGTGGGCTGGGTCCAATACCAGCACCACTGATACAGGCTGCAGATGTCTGCTCACCAGCATTGGAGAGGATCAACCAGCTATTAACCCGAGGGCAGTAATGCTGCTAGCTATGGGAAGCCCCAGCTGTTTGTTTGCTGACAGAGTTTTGAATGTTTGAAAGGACTGAAAGGCTGTTATTTCTCAAGCTTTGAAGAGCCAAGTGGCACATGTTGCATACATACACACAGGCTAGAACACTTTTTGGTGGCAATGCAAATAATGTGGCTGCTTTCCATTTTGTCCTTTAAAACTTTTCATTTAAATATTTAATTGGCCAGCTTCTTTTTTCTTCTCTTTGCTCTGATGTCTCAGTCTAGCCCAATTAGGCCAACAAGCTGCATCCACCTACCTACAGTATGTCTACACAACTGAGACTATACCAGCATAACTATGTCTGCATAGCCCTGTAGCTTAGACACAGCCTTCACTAACCAGCGTTTTTTCTCACCACCTGCCTGAAGAGAGCTAGCCCTCTTCTGTCAATACAGCTGTGTCTACGCTGGAGTTCATGTCAGCATACCTACACTGGTGAAAGGTGTGGTTTTCTCACACCCCCGACTGACGTAGCTATGCTAACACAGCTGCACCTACACTGGGGGTTATGTCAATAGAAGAGGGCTTCTGTCACTATAGCTAACTCCGTTCAGGGAGATGGTGTTCCTATATAACCATCTGTCAGCGTATGCTGTGTCCATGGCTATGTCTACGCTGCAGATGCTACAATGATGCTGCAGTGCCAGTAGCATAGACGCAGCAATGGAAGGTGTGTCCCCTCCACCCCCCATTGCTGTAGCTAAACCACCTCTTTGAGAAGTGGTAGCTAGGTTAACTGAAGAATTCTTCTGTTAACTTAGGTGCATCTACACTTGGGGGTAGGTCATCTTAACTATGTCACTCGGGGGCATGAATTTTTAACACCCCTGAGCAATGTAGCTAGGTTGATTTAAATTTTAGGTATAGGCCAGGCCTACGATATAGGGCTATACCAGAATAGGTATACCAGTATAGTGTCCATAGTGGAGACATAACACACCGTACTAGATAAGAGGTGGCCAAACTTACTGACCCTCCAAGCCACATACGACAATCTTGAGAAGTTTGAGAGTCAGGGCACACCTGCCAAAGCCCTGAGCCCTGGGCTGGTGCACCCTGAAGGGCTAAAGCCCTGAGACCCTCCTCCCCGCTGGACAGAAGACCCTACCCTCACCACCCCACTGAAAGGCAGAGATCCTGAGCTCCCTCCCTCCGCCCACCCAACCCCCCCAGTCTGGTAGGTGAAGAATGGGGGGCTTGCAAGCCACCCTTTAATGATAAAAGAGCCACATGTGGCTTGCGAGCCACAGTTTGGCCACCCCGTACTAAATGCTGAACACCTAGTTAGACGTGGTTAAGGTTATGATTTAGTCATAGATTCCATGACTTTACCAGACCTCTGTGACTTCTTTGGCTTCAGCTGTCAATGGCTGAAGCCAGAGCCAGAGGTGGAACTCTACACCCCCATCCTGTGACAGGGGCAGGAGCTGTGGCTGTGCCCCCTACCCTCTGGCTGCAGCTGGCATTGTGCGCCTGTGGCTAGCATTGGAACTGGGACTGCGTGCCTCTGTCCCGCAGCTGCGGCCAGCTCTGGAGCAGGGGCTGTGCACCCCCACATGGCAGCGGCTCAGCATGTCCCTTCCCACACACACACCATGGGACTCCAGCTGTCATTACTCCTGCCCTATCTAACCCAGTCCCCTGGTTATTTTTAGTAAAAGTCATGGGCTCCTGTGAATTTTTGTTTATTGCCTGTGACCTGTCTGTCACGGTTATTTTTTTTTTAGTAAAAGTCATGAAATCTTAACCTTAGACATGGTCCCTGCCCCAAAAGAGCTTAAAGTCATTTGAAACCAGATGCAAATGTGTGAAACAAAATGAAACAAAAAGATTATGCAGTTACATAGACGGGAGAAAGTAAAGCTGACCTTTCTCACATGAAAAAAATAAATCAGATCCATTATTCTTTACTGCACACAACCTAGCCATCACTGAATGGCTGATTTCTTGTAGTCATGATTGCAGAAGTGAGTCTTGAGGAGAAGCGAATGGCCTCACAGATTAATTCAGGAAAAGAACATCACACATCTCACTGACCGGGTCCCCAGCAAAAGCACCAGCGGCTCTGTTTCCAACTTCGGATTTATCATTATATGAAAAGAAATTTAATCTGCCCCTGCTGCAACAGGCTAGGCAGGCTAAGACTGAAACACAAGCTGTTCTTTACCAAGGACATGCCCAACCTGGGCACTGCAAAGACCCTTGAATGATCCTGGGAGAATTTACGCAGTATCCTGGGCAAGCAAAGTAATATTTAAAGGAGCCTCTGATGAAGACCAACATAACCCTGCCAACTGCTCCATTTTTTAATATCTAAGCATTATGTCACCTTGAACAGATCTCTAGCCCTTTCATCACATGCTACAACAGTCTAGAAATTCTCTTATCTAAATATGATAACGCTATTCCTATGTCCACAACATAAAGTGATATAACCGCTACTAAAGTAGCGTCAAACATCTTCCAATGTCCAAACAATGTTATTTATTGTCCCCTCATTCCCACTCCACTTAAATGGTGTTTTTTGCTTTGCTTAGCATCTTGCACAAAAGTTAAGCCCATGCATTAGTCTCCACAGGATTGGACCCTAAAAACAGAGAATACTAATCTATAAAAATCACAGCATTCCACTAAGCTACCACTTCAGTTGTATCTTTTTTCTATTGTTCACCTTGAATTTTCTTAGTTATATTATATTTTAGCAGTTTCATTTGTACAATTGCTTAGTTAAACATATCAAATAATTTAGCTAGTGTTGATAAAAGGAGAAAATAGTAAGTATACGGTTATAATGCCTGTGTATTGCATGGGTATTAATAAATGCAGTCAAAATATAACAGTTTATTAAAATTTATTATAAATTGTTCTAGGCATCCCTGAAGAGTTAATGCTTAAAACATACTATCCGTAATTCTAGAAGATAGCAAAGAAGAGTCACATCAGACTGCCTCCAAATACTACCATGTATTACCATATATGGTAATAGTACCCAAGTACAGCTGCAGCCATTCAAATACTGGATAATACCTGCCTGTTAAACAGTAGCAATGCTCTGTTACAGTAGTTGTCTGAAGCGGAAATACTCTACCCTCTATCATCATTGAAGAAATTACCAGAAGAGTGTCACTGAAAACTGGTTTCAATGAACTTCTATTTACAATAATTTCAGTAAACAGCAATAATGGGGAAATATATGGCACTTCACCATCTTCTACTACTGCATGCCTCACATGGGAACCACTTTTTAAATAACACAGCATGTGCTATTTAAGAGGGTATCCACAAAGCCTCAGAATATAAATACAAAGGATCAAGCAACATTCTCTGATGAGTGTGGAAGTTTAATTCAGCAAGGATCAGGTCACATCTTGTACCAGCAAGCTGGACCCCACTACACTGAGCTATTCTGCTCCATTTACTAGTACAGTACATCAGCTTATATTAGCGTGTACTACACAAATGGAGAGAAGTGTTTTACAACATGGATCAGAACAAAATATTTGTAGTGCTAGGACAATAAAACAAAGATATGCAGATGGCAATTGCTGAAAAAGATCAAGATGATTCAAGCAAGAAAAACCAGAACAGGTACAAAGAATGGAAAGAAACAGCAAAGAGAGGAAACTGTTTATTTTTAGAGCAAAAAAGAGTCAACACTGTCAAGAATCAACATTGTAATTTTGTTTTTAAAACAGACCTACCCCTGTTTTTAGGCTTGTGATTACAAACAACATAACACAGGTCACTGAATGTTTTACTATTAAGTCATTTGTATCAACACTTACCTTATTCCTATAAGTAGAGCTATGAGCATTGAACAGATAGGATCTGCTATCATTAGACCATAGTTCTGCATCAGTATAGCTGATATGATTACACCAACACTTCCAAGAGTGTCTGCGACAATGTGTAAAAATACACCTACAAAAGAGCATTAAAAAAAAAAATCAACACTTAAAAATGAAAGGCCCTTAAAAAAGTTGGTGGAAACATTTTGATGAGAACTCTTAAAATCAGACAACAAAATGAACTGTGCTAGCAAATTTGGTGTTGATTTAAAGGGCTTCCTGTAAGTCAGCACAGGATTAGGACCTATATCTTGAAGAGTTGCTAAGGCATTCAGAGAAACTCTTTTTTAAATGTGGCCATGCTATGGAATATTCTTGACTACCACCATCAACTGAACTGGTGACTAAATGTCAGAATAGATTTAACCAGTTAGAAGTCCTTCATCCAATGGCTAGGCCATAATACAGCAGATGAGTCAAATCTTTACCCCCGGTGTTCCATAAGCAACATTTCACTAGAAGAGATAAAAAAAAGTTTTGCCAGCAGGAGCTCTGCGAGGTATTTGTATTTTACAAGTTACATATTCACTGTCAATACAAATTAAAAAGATTTCTTGCATTAATAAGTTATGATTTTTTGTGGGAAAATATAGCTTTAGATTAAAACAGTGAGAGCCAACTCTTTGTAACTAGCCAAAGATAAGCCTGTGGAGCTCTCTGCTGGCAATTATTGGTACAGTCACAGATCATCAACTGCTATTAAAATAAGTAATTGTTCACAGCTTGAAGTATTTCACCCACAAACCCATAAATATCTAGCCAGATTAAAAAAATAAAAATATTTGTATTTGATTAAGAAAAACATTTTCAGCAGAATTAAAATTAACTCAAGCTAGTTTTTAAATCGTTTGCATAAGGAAATAAACACAAAACACACAGCAACTTCAATATCTTTACTGGGAGTTTCAATTAAAATTTTTCTGCCAAAATAAGAAAGGTAAAATAATTGCATTAGTGTTCATTTCACGATGCATTGTTTGCATAACAAGCAGGAAGATGGCTTCCGAGGTATGTAAAATATTTTAAATAATCATCCAGTATCACTAAGTTTTATTCATTAAGATAAAACAGGTAAGAAAACCTTGAATAATCAGTCTTGTTAAACTCACATTTCATTCTACTAATTAATAACCTATGTTAAGACCAGGAGGCCAGAAATTTGCCTTAAAGAATTGTTTTTAAATTCTTGTTATACATTTGCTTCTGAAAGACAGCCATTCACAAACACTTTAATGTGCCTGTGGGGAGAGAGAGAAATTTAAAGTAATACGTATGGTGGAAGAGATCAGATAAGACTATTGTCGTGCACGTGATATATCGGACAACTATAGGATAACCCTGAGCCACAAAAGTATCCGATAAGAGACACCACAAGTATACATTGCTTTATGTCAAGTACAACGCAAGGAAATAAAGTTATATGTCACATGCTGGCTTCAGTGGGGTTGGTCAGGCCAATGGTGATTAAATAACCAATTTTAAAGTAATTATTTCTCTTATTATTCTTGTTTAAGCTGCCCACATGCAACCAAACGTTCCCTTTGGAGCCAGACAAGACCGAGGATGGTGGCAGATATCAGAGAGCCTTTGTGCATGCCCTTCATAGGGATCTGGCAGACCTTGGGGAAGAGTAAAAGCATCATTTTCTTAGGGTGATAGAGCATAAGTGGAAAACTAGGTAAATGGGGCCAAAGGCAGTGGGGCTGCAGAGAGGGGCCCACAGACAGTGAAGCTGCACAGCCACTGAGTTTCCTTCTACTCTCCCTGAACAGACTGTAGCAGCTGCCAGGAGGTAACCTTAGCAGTCGTCCCCAAATCCCCTCAATTCCTAGGGATCACTCAAGTCCTTCATTCTGAGAGGAGGGGAAGAGGTAAAGAGATGACTGTGGTTCCTGCCCAGCAGCAGACAAAACCATGTAATGGACAGTAGAGAGAACCCAGAAGCTGCTGCAGCATAGCTCACAGAAAGCCGGAGAGCGCCAAGTACTAGGGCAGTTTTGTTGTCAGCCCCTACCTAGCCTGCCCAGCGGCATCTAATTTCCCCCCTCACCCTTCCATTTATTTGGAGACGGAGGAACACAACACCTTCCTGCACAGATGCTAAGACTGCAAGATGCCCATGGGGATATGGGTATAGAGATGTTCTCTACCAGCCCCAATCCCTATTCCCAATATTACATTATAAGAAAAGAATTGATCCAGGTGTCCAGAATGAGCTAAGTTACTGGGGGTTTTGTTTTAACTAGACAAGATGGTTATTCACTCAGCATAGTCTCACTTTCCTGAAAGGTGAAGTTAAGTACCACAGTCCTCAACCCTTTAAAATCTGAGATATTGGTCAAAGCTTTTCAAATGTGTTCCAGTATGATATTACTTATTATTTCATTACTTTCTAGAGCACGTATTGCCATAGGAGATAGGCACTTGAAATACAGAAATTAGGTCACTTGTATAAACTTTTCACATTGAATTTCTGAAGAAAATAAACCAGACTCTTAACACAACTTTCTGTTCATTATTAATACCTTAACAAAGAACACCACTGAATATATAGCCAGCATCTAAACGGGTCTATTATCTAAACTAACAACCAACTATGGTTATTCTTGTCATACCTTCTAAAATCTGTCTGTTGGATCCTGCAGCTCCTTCAAGAGTGTGATCATCTGTAGAGACAATTATTGGCAAGTTAAGCCAAATGCAATGTATCCTTCTAAACTTATCAATTCTGTTAAGCTTCAGAAAGGAAAACTACTTTGAGTGGACCATAAGGTTATTCATGATGGCTTGTGATAACTCTGGCTAGAAAATTTAGTATCTGCTGTACCAGAATGAAGGTAAAGAGCAAGCTGAAATTTCAAGATGGGGAAGAAGAGAAGGGGAAGCCTGTGTGTGTGCGCATGTGTATAGGGGTGTGTGTATATATATTTTACACACACACACTACTCCTGTTTATCCGAAACCCCATTATCCAGATCTCCGCAGTATCCAACCCCTTTTCATTGTCCCTTGGCATGAGGGACCTGCGGCTGAAGGTATGTATCTCATGCTGGGGGACAAGGAGGGAATTTGGATAACGATGAGGTTCGGATAATGGAGCACAGACCCTCTGCAAGGATTGGAAGGAGGACGATGACGACGAGCAGGAGCCACTGCTGCCCTCGGCTAAGGGGGAGGCCACCTTGCTACTGCATGGTTCCTGTAGCAGTACAGGGAGCTCTCTGCAGCCCAACTGTGGCTTGAGCGAGCGGGGCTATGGCAAAAGGGCTCCCCGTGCAGTCTGGGGACAAGGAATAATAGGGTTTTGAATAAATGTGAATGCACATGTGCATTAAATGTACTATAAAATGCCAATCCCTGACGACACAACGTATGGGGGATTGCAGTAGAGGCTGCAGTCCTGGCAAGGCAAAGCAGAAGCTATACTTTGAACCTTTGCCTACACATGTGAATACTTAGGTGGACACATCTTTTGGGATGTAACCAAGCTGTATGCATAGCTAAACCAATATAACAACAGGTATAATTTTTTATTAAAGTAGTATGAACTACATGACATAACTTGAGCTGGTTTTGTTAAGGGCTTTTTGAAAAGCTGATACCTTTAAGTTTTCCTCTACGCAAACAAGTTTAGTAGTAAATATGCAACTGTAACTGTAAAAGTATTATAAATTATACTAAGTATTAGATTGCAATAATGAGAACCAATGCTGAATTTACTACAAAGCTTACAATGAAACAATTATATGCCTCAAAAAAAAAAAAAAAAAAAAAAAAAAAAAAAACACCAGCATTGATTTGGATGTACCACGAGATGCATTAGGTGGATAAGAACATGCCACTAGCATTCTCCTTTTAGAAACATTTCTTCCATATGTGCTGGCTAAAGCAAGCTGCCATCACCTTCTCATCTATACACAAAGATCTGTGCCAGTAAAACTTAATGGCACATACCATCTCTGGTATATGGCCTTTGTTTTCAGACAGACACTTACCATGACAATAATCCTGATTGTGCGAGTGTCCCTTCCGATGACTGTGATCATGAGAATGCCCATGGCCATGTTTGGATTCATGGCTGTGACCGTGACCTCCGTGACTGTGTCCATGGCTGAGAACACCATTAAATAGAGAATGACTGTGCTCATGCCCTATAAATAAATATCACTGTCAGAATACTGTGTACCTGAATATTAAAGAAAAAATATGCTTACATTCATTTCTAAAGTACATAATATCTACCTAGTCCATAAGGAAAATAATTTTTTTTTTCTCCCATGTAGGTCAGGTAGAAAAAAACTAATACACATAATTCAAAATCTAAATTAATCGAAGTTATGTTGCTGCATAAAATATTTACTGACCTTGAACAAGAAAGTCAAAATGCTTTATCTGTTACTTTTTTGAGCCAAACCATTTTAGACCACCACTGAAATATCCTGCACACATTTTTGCACGACTGTAACACACACTTCCAGCTCTGTGTGGTGAAAGTGGCCATACTTTTCTGCTGTGTTTATACTATGATTTTTTAAAAATCAATCACATTAAAAAGTGTGTAAAATACTTACACTACTTCCATCTATCAGGATGAGTTACAGTTCACAGACTACATTAGAAGGCCTGATGTCAGCAAAATGTCAGAGCAATATTTAACATATAGATATTTGTGTATATAAATCTTGCATTTAATTTGAAAAACAATGCTAAACAATTGCAAGAATTACTGAAAGATTTTCTTCTTAGATTTAAGATTTTTGTTCAGCTATTCTCCTGTAAAATGCTCCACCTATGGCCATTTCAGTCTCCTATTTAAAGAGAAAAATCTTTTGTGTAAATGAAAATTCTCGCAAGTCTCTTCCAATAAACTACAAGTTCCAGACAGCAGATTAATTTTTTTTTTGGTTTCCAATTATTGGGAGTTCAATAAGGAGGAAAAATGGATACTATCTTAGTAATACTGAAAAAGCCAAGGCTGTACATGACTCATTAGGCTTGCCACTGAAAGACACACAACATGCAACATGCAGACCCTGGTTGGAGGGCTAATTGTAACTGAACACAAATTGCCAAAAAGGAAAGGATAATGAGAATTACAACCATCATACCAGAGCCATGTGAGTGTCCATGACCTCCATGTTGAAAAACAAATATTCCTATAAGATTCACAAGGAATCCTAATATAGACACAGGAAGAAGTCTCTCATGATGCACATCTGGAGGCTCCAATGCTCTCTACAAAAAGAAGCAAGTTTAGTGCATCATTTATAATCCTACCACACAATTAGAAGCAACTCCAGAAAATAGACACAGTATTACATATCTGATTTGATGCAGGAGTTTTCTGATACAATATCCAAATCAAGAGATTAATGATAATGAATTAGGAATGCTGGTAGTCCAGAAGAATTATGAAAACTTAAAAAACCTCAATACCTATATTTCTCCTTGTTTGGAGGTCATTCACCAAATATTTTGTACGTCTCTTTTCAAATGGTATTTTAGAGCTACATTTCACTATCGTCTTCTTCATTATATTCTGTTATGTCATTATTCAGCTCAAAACGACACCAAGACATTTTAGTTCGCAGTTATACTGGGACTATGTAAAATTTTTTCTCAGTCTGAAGAACCCATCTTTTCTCTCAACAGGTGAGATAAGAGGAGCAGCTGAGAGTCTATTTTCTTGGAGTTTTAATTACCCCTAAATCCTATGTTAAAAACTGGAACAAATTTACCAGAACCTATTATGGACATCACTAAAACACTCTGGAATTACTTTTTTGTAGTTAGCGATGCTTCCTCTGACACTGTTTAATCCTGCAAACATCTCTAACAGACTAGGAAAAGGGCTAAAAAGGGAAGAAGTGCCTGCTCATCTAGCAGGTGAATGGGTGGGATTGAACCAATGCTCCAAAACTGGACCGCTTATTACCAGATGTCAGTATAAAAAGATGAGGCCCCCAGCATGGGCCAGGGGGAGCACTCTAATGAAAAACCTACTCCCACATTCCCAACAGAAAAGGCAAGCTGCCATTTTACCAGGGTACTGCTCTGAGGCTTCCGAGTGGTCTCCCTACTTCATATCAGGCTTTGGGTTAGTATTTTTTCTGGCTAGCTTTTGTAGTCTTAGAGTAAAGTTTTCCAAAGCATTTAAGTGACTTACAAGCTTATGTCTCATTAACTTTCCATTAACTAAGTCACTTGTGAAAATGGGACTTCCTGCTTTTGAAAGTTTTACCTTTTGTTACTATCAAACAAATAAGCTAGCTGTCAATAGAACAGAAATCTAAGAAAACATACCTGCAAGTGTTCAGATTGTTACTATGACACATTTATTCAAGACGTCTTCCAGGCAAAAATTAACACTACCTCCTAATAGCATAAAAGCCAGTTTCTCTGCTCACTCATTTTTCTTCACAACACCGATCAACACTACCGCTGCTGTTTGACAAGCTCCTCCCTTTCTTTCCTTCTGACAAACATCTAATCTTAACTTCTTACTTAGAATGCTCTGTCCAAATAAAATGCTCATATGGCTTCCTTTTGTTTTCTAGCCTTATTTTTCCTTCAATAATGAAAAGGAAGTGCCATTCCATGGAATACTATACTGGCTGCAGAAGAAAAAGGTAGACCTGACAGAAGTTAGCATCATTCATGCAATCAAAATACGTTATTCTGAAAGCTAATAGACACTGAAAAAAGAAGATATTTATACATGTACATCCAACACTGATTCCAGCTGACCTTCTCTATTCCGTTCAGATGACACAAGTTTAATTGGTTGTGAATACGACTACTCATCATCTAGTACAGTAATGCTTAAGTTGTCCTCTCCCCTTAAATATACACTCTTAAAGAGAAATGCAGCTTCTGCAAAGGTAAACATTTTTTCAGGGGAGATTTATTGACTGCAATTGACTTCAGAACATACCTCAACGCCTTCAGAGAAAATGAAGAATGCTGTGAAGATCAGAAACAGACCATTTACAAAACCAGCCAGTACTTCTGCTCGAACATACCTAGAATCAAATCAGCAATGCCAGATGTTACCTCTCCTTTTTATAAACTGAACATCCAGAAGTGTTTATAGAGTTTTTAATTTCAATATATCAGAGGCAGGATGGTACCATGAACTGGACTATAGTTTATTCTTTCACCCCTACTGTAGCTATGTAGAAAGGAATTTAAAAGAAAGACTGACGGGGAGTTTTGAATGTCAACCAACCTGATTTTTATTGGCTTTGATATAAAATATAGTAAATTATTTTCCATACTGCAGCAAACACTTTTCAGATGATCTCAAAGTGTATTACATAGGGAGGAGAGAATCCCCATATTATAGATGAGGAAAATGGCACAATATTAAGTGACCTGGACAGGTCTCTCAGAAAGCCACCAGTAGAGTGGAGATTAAAACTGATGTCTCTTGACTCCAGTCCACGGATATAAACACTACAATAGGCTGCTTGCCCTTCACCAGTTGTTTACTGTTTTTCCAGATATCAGATCTGTATGAAAGAAATGGTTACTTACCTTGTGGTAAGTGTTTGAGATGTTCTGTGCATGTGGAACCTACTTATGGTGCAGCAGCACCCCGCACAGGTGTTCTGAAGTTCAAATAACAGTGTCCAGTAGGGGTCATGCATATGCCCTTCATGCCCATATGCCCCCCCCTCACAACTTGTTCTTCCTCATTTCCTTCACTGCCCAGAGTCTCCAAGCAATGAAGACGTGAGGGTGGGTCATGGGAGTCATACGCACAGAATCTCTTGAAGAATAACAATTTACCACAAAGTAACAGCTTCTTCTTCATGTTCCTGCACATGTAGCTCCCAGTTACAGTAATCAACTAGCAGTTCAGTTAATTAGGCAGTGGGAGCTAGGAGCTTATCTTCCAAGCTGAGCATATCCCAATCAGCATTCATTCCAGATGTTGATACCAGGGAGAGTAGTGGTTGGTCAGTGGGTAGAGAACCATGTTACTGCTCTACAAATTTCAATGACTGCATCTCTGCTGAAGCATGCTGTCAAGGTAGCTTGAGTAGAACTAGCAGTAACTTGACTTGGTATCTGTAATTTATGGATGACATAAGAAATCTTGATACAACCCATCTAGATAATCTCAAAGACGAGGCTGCTCTGCCTTTAGATGCACTGTCATTTCCTTTAAGAAGTCTAGGAGATTTTCTGAACAAACTTGTCTTACCAAGATAGTACTAATGTACTGACATCTGGGGATGAGTGAGGCCATAGGGGAAAAAAAATAGACCAAAGTGTATATATTGATTAATATGAAGGTGCAATACAATCTTAGGGATAAACTTAGTGTGATTGCATGGTCACCTTGTCTGCATGGAACATTGCATATGGTGGATTAGACAGTGTCTGGATTGGGATGGAATCAACTGAGATTTCTTTAAATTGATTTTCAGTCCTAACTCTAAGAACAGGCCCAGAATCCATTTTACTGAGTTGGAGACCTGCTGGCTAATTTTCCTCGGATTAACCAACTGTCAAGGTGTGGGTACACAAATACCCTGACAATGTAAATGAGTGGTTACCACCAACAGACACTTTATGAAAATTCAAGGTGCAGCTGAGAAACCAAATGAGATGACCCTGAACTGATAATGTTCCTTCAGTATTGTAATGAAGAAAAGCTTTGCGTGTAACAGATATACCACCACATGAAAGTGTATGTCTTGCAAGTTGAGAGTACTGAATCAGTGCATGGGATCTAAGGACATATGCCAGAGCTACCATGCAAAACTTTGGATTGGCCATATAAATGTTGAGGAGCCTGAGAGCTAACAAAGATTACCACTCCCCATTTTCCCTTGGTATCAATAAGTAAAGGGAATAAAATCTTTTTCCTCTGAGGTGAAGCACCACTGGCTCTACAGCATTCAGCTCTAATGAGACTATATCTTTTGGTGCACAAAACTCTTGTGAGGTTGGTCCCTGAAAAGGGGTGGGGAGGAGG
The DNA here is from genome assembly GCF_027887155.1 of Malaclemys terrapin pileata. Taxonomy (NCBI): domain Eukaryota; kingdom Metazoa; phylum Chordata; order Testudines; family Emydidae; genus Malaclemys; species Malaclemys terrapin. The sequence continues at coordinate 72,359,636 of NC_071512.1, forward strand.
TATGGCGTACCATGGCAAAATTGTAGAGCATACCTTGTTGAATGACCTGCAAGACCCAACAGTCTGATGTTATTAAAGTCGAGGCATCCTTGCGCGGGCGGGGAAGGGGAGAAGAGAGAGAGAAGGGCAGGAACCAAAGGTCAGGGGTGGTATCCACAGATTGGGTTGGCATCCTTGACTGAAGCATTATATTTGTTGTTGGGATGGTTGAGAAGTAAATGAAGCAGTAGTTTTCTGCTTTAGGAACCTCTGTCCCTTTCTAAACTGATTTAGTTGTTTCTGATGGTGCGAGGATGCAGATGATTGAAATCTCTGTCAAGAGGTATTCTAATATACTGTTACCTTTTAGAGCTGCAAGTATAAAGGCCAAAATTCTAAGCATGGCCCAAGAATCTTTCAAAGGGGGCAATGTGTCATTAAACAGGTCTTTTCCATCAAACAGTAAATCCTGTTCGATAGTCTGCCGTTCTTTAGGTAGATCTGAGGCAGACAACCAGGAGTCAATCATCATGGCAATTCCACTGGCCACTGATCGAGTCTTTGCGTCTGTAAAGGTCTGCCTGGAGAGAGACTCTAGAAATCCAATGTCCCTCTGAACAGATCAATTTAAACTCCTCCATTAAATCAGGAGGTAGTTTGTTGGAAAAATCTGCTGCCTTGTCCCACTGTATAGTTACTTCTAGCCAACAGAGCTAAATAGTTCACCATCCTGACCTGAAGAGATGTCGAAGAGTAAACCTTGCAGCCAAGGGGACCTTTTTCTCATCTGACAGATCTGTAAGCTTGTTTGGCTCTAACTTATTGTTGTGACTAACAATGATGATGGCAGTGAACGCGAACAAAAATATTCAAACCCTTTAGGAAGGACTCGATACTTTCATTCAGCCCTTTTCAAAGTTGGGGTGATAGATGCAGGGGGCTTTCCCATAATTCCTTGGCAGCAGCGAGAATCTCTATCAATTCTGCTCTGAGCAGCTGGCAGCAAGATATCAAATAACTTGCATGTCTTGTCCTAGAAGTTCCTTTGTAGCTGTTTCAGGATCATCCCACAGATGAGGTTTTATCTGGTGTAAGTATAGAGAGAGGTGTACGTGAAGGGCTATTGTGAATTTCTCCACACTCTTCCTCAAAGGATTTTTTGATTCCATATTTGGTTGAGGTATTGGCAGAGAACAGGGTTTTGATGGCTTTCTCAAGGAGATTCTTGGGAGACTAAAAGATTTGGTAGCCATGAATAATGAGGAGACCAATAAGGCCTTAGTTGAAATCCACAGGCAATGGGCTTAAGGAGGCTGTCCCCAGGGAATGAAAGCTGATTCTAGGCAATGGGGGGTCTAAAGGTAGAGTCCTTAGGATAAACTATTTTATCCTAAAGCTTAGCTCAAGGAGGAGACAATGAAGGTGGAGAGGTTCTGGAGAATGGTCCCTACTGGGTGCTTGGGAAGAGTCACAGATGATAATGAAGAGTCTTCAGAGTGGGGAACTGCACTAGAAGGCATTGCTAAAGTATGAGGAGTAGACAATTTACCATGATTATGGCTCCCGGAATGTAGTGATATCTTCATGATCGGTATCCTGGGTTGTCCCGATTTTCAGCTGGAATGAAGACTGAGGGGAATAACCCAATAAAAGGGAGCATAACTCTGGAGTTATTCTGATGTCATCCATGTCCCTGAAATGGAGAACTGAAAACATCTCTGGCAGCACTTACGAGAAAGAGTAGGAGTCTGGTACCACTGCTGACAGGTTCTTCTTGCCAGAAAATTATAACCTCAGCACTGCAACAGCCAATACCATCCTAGTGGCTCCCTGAGCTGGTACTGAGGAGTTAGCATGCAAGTGCCCTGGTACAGTAGCCTCTGCATGTACCGGGGTATGCTATGACTGCTGTTGCTGCTGCAATGGCACTGAGGAAACCAATGCTGAAAAGTCAGTCCTTGATCTCTTTGGGCTGCTGAGGGAAGCTGGTTTGGCAGAGACGCTTTCTTCCTTGGAGATATCGGTGCCAATGTGGCCTTGAGCAGTTCCCTCAGTACCCGTAACTCTCTCTTTTTTCTTTTGCAGTACCAGAGAAGAGGAGTGCAGCCTAACTGCAGGTTTGCCTACATGGTCCCTGGGCTTGTGGATAGCTGGAGTGTTTGCCTGTTCAACTGGATGAGCTTTAGCGCTCTTAAAGGAGGAGTGATGCCTCTTAGGAGTTACAGAAGTCAGCATTACCTCCCTAGTCTCTGGGGCACTGACAAACAGGGGCACTGCCATTAAGCCTGAGAGTCCTTGAAGCTCTAGCATGTCAGTCTGATTGAGGTCTCAGAGTTCTCCATTAGAAAGAGACTCAGTCTGTTTTCTCTAACTTTCTAGGTGCATTTTATAAAAGCTGTGCAGACATCCCCTCAAAATGTGCTACGAGGCCTCCCTGCTCCCCCCAAACAAAGATGACAGACTGTGTCCTTTCCTGCAGATGGGTACAACTTGAATCCTGGCAAGCAGGGAATAAAGTCTGAAACTGACAAGGTAATTGACTAATCTTACTGACTGTACTAAACTTAAAAATAAGTTTATTGTTTAAACTAAGTAGCCAAGGACTAAATAACTAATACTAAGTTATAAGGCTAATAAATTGTAACAGTAACAAACTATACTAACAGCGAAATAACAAAATGTCCCCACTCGCTGCCGAAAAGCAGTTAGAAGGAACTGAGGATGAACGGGTCATGCTGCCCCTTCATGCCCATGGAGGAGGAGCCGGGTGAAGTGCACCAGTGGGCATGAAGGGCTCCTGCGCAACCCCTACTGGAGAACTCGTATGTAAGCGATGTTGCTGCACCGTAAGTGGAATTCACGTGGAGAGGAACTAGAATAAAGCTTTTCTCAGTATTCTCAAATCTTCCCCACTAAGATCAGCCACTAAAGGGAAGAGTATTTTCATGCTGCAGGCAAATGGTTAGAGCCAGGAAAGCAATATTTTGCCCACCATTAACAGTTTTATATGGATAATTGTTCCCACTAGGACGTGAGCAAAAAGTTAATTTTCACTTAGGACTGCCACTGGTGTTTTTAAAATACGCAAACAGTGTCAGTGTTTCAACCACTCCAAAAGCAAGCAGAATCAGCTTAGTGTGGTATGTAGTACTCCAATACAGGGAATATTCAAGTTAAGACTGGGGGAAAACAAAGTCCAAAAAGAAAAGCTGTTTCAACTTTGGCTATCACCCATTAGGGGATGCTAGCAGAAAAAAAAAAAAAAAAACCCAATCAGTAGCAGCTGAACAATATGCAATGTCACATTTCGTTTTGCAACATGATTTGTGTTTCCATTAATATCAATCAGCACACAGTTCTTGGAAGGGTCTTAAACTTCACCCCAGAAACATAACACTGTAATTTTATTTATAATTATGCTACACTTCTGTAGGAGACACATTTGGCTACTTATGTGCCAGTTTCATGAAGTTCAAGTTTAGTTCAATATTCCCCCCCACCTTTTTTTTTTTAAATGAACAGTTAATTTTAACAGTTTCCCAAAAAATTTTCAACAAAAACTAGTCATGCTACACTTTCCTCAGACACGGCAACAGGAAGTGCTATCTATGCACTTATGAAAATATATTTCCTATGCTATAAGAAGCTAAAATTTCTTACCCATATGAGAAAGCATCATTTGATCTCCACTTTGAAATGACAGAAGCTGCTAATCCGGCCAGTAGAGCAGTACAGTCAAAGAACATATGAAAGGAATCTGATATTAGACCTAAACTGGAAAGGAGCAGAAATATTTCAGTTAGTTCCATAAGGCCATATAAAGTTTGAAGATCAAAGTGCTTTTAACACACACCCCACCCTAGCAGTGCACACTCCTGTTCTTTTTGTGTCTGAGATTATAAATACTCATTGCGAATTACTGAGCAACCTGCAGGTGGGGGGCTATCTGAATCTGGCTTACCTATTACAGAACTCCCATATAATGCCCTTAACAATAGTTATGATGCTTTAAACACATGGAAAAAATTCTATTACTGGAAAACAAGGTTAGACTTCCTAAGTCTGTATACATAACATTTAGAAGCCAAAGTTAAAAGGGTCATTATATGCTAAAACCCCAACATGGTTCCATGTTTTTTGTCTCAAGACTTGATCATAGTCAATTAGTTACAGGCAAAAAGATGCCTGCTTTTTTAAACTGCCAACTCAATCTAGAATTTAAAAATATATAAAAGAAAACAATCTGATTGTCCATCATAGAATAAAGATATGGCAACTGAAACTTAATTCTCTCAATATATGAGTCAGAAAAGAAGTCCGCTTCCTTCCCCCCCTCCAATAACTCCACTGATCCTATTTTGCTAGTAGGAGAAAAATGTGTCAAGCAAAGCAAACACGTGAATCATTACTACTCTGGTTTCTCTTCAGATCATATAAATCTTTCGCCTTTTACTATTGTGGTAGTGCCTAAGGATTCTAAACAGAGATTAGGGTACCACTATAATAGATACTGTACAAAAGCCACCACAAAGACAGTCTTTGCCGCAGAAAGCTCACAAACAGATGATTGACCTTCCAGATAGTGGAACAAAAGCAAGGGGGAGAGGACAACATGAAAGTAGAAACAGGTTCGTTGGTACAGGCAGTATGGATAGACTAAAATCACTGATTAAAATTGGAAATTTAAATCGTTTAATAAATCAGCAAGCAGGAAACCTTGATTTAAATTATAATTTTATTTTTGTTTGTACTCTAGTTCTTTAGGAAAAGATTGATTCTCGTAGGTTGAGAACCACTAAAATATTGATTTGCAACTAAATATACCCTTTATATAATATTTGGTGCTTCTTTTTGCTAACCAGGAGGATATATTATACATTTATTTAAGCAAATATAGCTTAATTTACATGTATTTAGATTAATAATATTTATACTTATGTTAGAAAGTGGTGCCAGGCATTTCCTAGTGATTAATTTTTACTTCTTATTTGTGTCAAGCTCTATTTGGATGGAAGTTAACTACCATTTTAAAATGGTAGTTATTAGTTAAATAAAAATGATCTTAAATGTACTTGATAGGTAAGACAATGTTTCAGAAAGATTTTAGATAAAAAGATTTTGCATTTGAAATTAACTGATTTATCAAGCAAAGGAAGTATTATTTGTAGTTAGTGAATTGAACTGATGGTTTTGGGTCGTCATTCCCTCAAGATTTTAGAACTAATAGATTCTCATTCTCTGTTAGTTTTTATTCATAGGTTTATTCCATTTTTTCAGCTTCCACTTGGTTTCTTAACTTTGAATGAACAAGTCATTAAACTGAACTAGCTGAATAAACTGAAAAGAGAAAATATTCTCTCTGCACCTGCTGAAGAGGCTACTGCTCTCAAAAGCTGGTTTAATCACTTAGCCAGTGATTTCCACCAGTTTAGTGTTTGTCTTTCTTTGCTTAATTTATTTTATTTAAATTATTTAATATATGATAGTTAGTTTATGCCTTACCGTAGGCTGCCATAATTTAAAAAATAAGACTGTATTTAATTTAAATTTAAAAAATCCCTTTATTTTAGTCATCCATTTTTCAATGCAACCTGTAAGGATCCGCAGGTCTACAACCCAGGTTTGCAGAGTCCTGGGCAACCCACACCTCCAGAGTGCCACTGGGGAGTCAGGCAAAGCACCATCCATTCATTACTGGAGGGTTAGGAACCGCAGAAAGTACAGCCCAAAAATGTCAGCGCAACTGAACCTGGTGGTTGCCTGATTGGTGCACACCAACTATTTAAGCCTGGAAGCTGCTCCATGGAACCATCTAACCAACAATGCAGACTCCGGCTTGCCACTGCTACAGACCTTGTCTTTTCTCCCCCATCTTACTCCTGACTTAGATCCAATCCTGGCTTAACCCTGCTATCTGTTTTCCTGACTTGGCTTGGTAACTAGTCTCAGCTCTTGTCTTTGACTCCAACCCAGCAGACATCACTGGCACCGCTGCCTACACCCTGGCCATTATACAACCTGGGACAAGTTAGCAGTTCTACGTGGTTGACAGCATAACCAAAGCCATAGGGCAGATGCATTGAGTAAGGTAACACATGTATTTAGTCATTTTTCCAGAGTACAAATTTACTTTCAAGCTTGAACCAAATGTGTGATATTGCTCCCAATACATTCAGACAGCACACAATCACTTCAGGCAATTTCTTTCTTTAAATGTGCATACTGGGTACTATGTATTATCAGGATTGCATGTAAGGTGTGCACCATAAAATGGCATTCAAATGCCTTTCTACAGTGCCTACTAATATCAGAAGCCACTGTTCATTACTGAACTGTAACAATACACAGTCTCCAGTAACTCAAGCAACCAGTGGTCACAAAAGTGCTAACATAGCAGGAAACAGGCACAACAGTAGAGTAGGTAGGGCATGTTCATGTTAAAGACTTTTTATAAAATCTAATACTGTAATTCAAAAATGTTGTTGTTTTCAGGGGTGGGGAAGAGAGGAATCCCAAATGACAACTCAAACAGCCTGCAACTTCTTTTAAGGCTTTGGTTGGTCCCGAGTGCATGAGCAGTAAATTGAGCCTAATGTATACCATGCTGCCAGAAGCTGCAATCGTGTGAAGCAGCAAGTTGGAAAGACTTGCAGCTCCTTTAGGAAGGAATGCTGTATTTTTAACTCAGCAGTAACAGATATTCTCTGAAGGAGACTTAAACCAATAACAGCATCTGCTTCAAGTCATAATTAATCTTACACAGCAGCACCTGGACTAGGGTGAAATGAAACAGCACCCAGTTCTTAATGCCATTCAGTGAATGCAATGGACTTCATTCAAATGTTGGGTTACACTCATTTGTAACATTACATTTAGAATAAAAGGAAGTTTTTCTTCAAGGCAATACATGCGCATACATCACAAACATAATTAAGCAAACAGCTTTCTTTGTAAAGGCCAAATAACAGAAAGGTTACTTCTGTGGTTCTTTGAGGAAAAGTTACTTCTGCACTTTCACACGTCTGATGTACCTTGCAGTGTTGATGCTTTCACAAAAACAGTATCATTTCACAGGACTCAAGATTAGGAGCTAAGCTTACATGAAAATGCAGAGGCCATTTCAAAGAATCGCCAAAAACTTCCCCAAGTGCAATTAAAAATATTTTAGGGTCAGAAAATGTTTTTAAATGGACTTGTGTACTTTTGTTGATTTATGATCTATAGCAGCCAGATTTATTTTAAAGTTTGCTTTTGTCTTTTTACCTATCAAGAATAGAAAAATCTATTCTTCTCTGATTGTGCTGCAAGACGTCCCGCGTTCCTAGAAATGTTTCCTGTTATATCTAACACTAATTTAAGGGGAAAGGGAGTTTAATATTTGGGCAGAGAAATATTATAGATTAATAATTAAGGTTAAATAGATGTTAACTAAAAAACAAATCCAGAATTTTAAGTAGCCTTACTTAAGATTTCTCCTGAAAATTCTCAACTTTATCTTGGCTCTTGTGCGGTCCTCCAGTTAATCTTTAAGCACAGACAGAACCTGAATTTCTAATGTAAAAAAGGCAAACAAGTAATTTTATAAAGAGATCTTTCAGACCTTCTTTACCTTAAAAAAAAAAAAAAAAAAAAAAAGTCAGCAACAAATGGCACAAACCACATTTTTCCCTTTAGCAGGTTACCTGTACAAAAACATAACTATTTTCAATTAAACTATTTCAGATTCTAGAGTACATACTGTTTTGCTAGATATATAGGTGAACACTGGAATTTTCAAAAGACACTAAGGCTAGGTCTACACTACCCGCCAGAATCGGCGGGTAGAAATCGACCTCTCGGGGATCGATTTATCGAGTCCCTCCCCGAATCGATGCTCTTACTCCACCAGCGAGGGTGGGAGTAAGCGCCGTCGACGGGAAGCCGCAGCGGTCGATTTTGCCGCCGTCCCTACAGCGGGGTAAGTTGGCTGTGATATGTTGAATTCAGCTACGCGAATAGCGTAGCTGAATTTGCGTATCTTAAATCGACCCCCCGCTGTAGCCTGAGTGAGGTAGGTACTCAATCCCCTTTGTATTTCAGTGGGGGCTAAACACCTAACTAACTTAGGCTTCTTTGAAAATCCCAGCCATACATCAGATATAATTAAATTTAGATAATCTTCTAACATAGGAGCTTCTGTTTTACATCTTAGTAACCATTCAAGTGAGGAGTATGTGACGGGGCAGCTCCGCCCCACACGTGACTAGCCCCGGAAGTGACAGACAGGTAGCTCTGTCAGCGGACGTCCCGCCCCGCCCGTACTGGGCATGCTCCAAATGCTCCGTGAGTATAAAAGGAGGGAACTCAGCTCACTCTGGGCGGGCAGCCGAAGGAGAAAGACTTAACCGGGCAGCTCCTGCAGAGGACCAGCCGACGCTCTCAGAGCCGCTCGGAGCGGAGGCTTCTTCCGACCGGCACGAACCCCTACCGGGGGAGGAATCAGAGGAGGCGATGGCTCCAGAGACCCGCGGAGGACCTTGGGATTCGTGGGCAACCCCGACTCCCAAACCGGTAGGAACCGACTCGGGGTAGTGGCAGACTGGTACCTTGCCCCCGGTAAGCCTCAGCGTGTTTCGGTAGGACCACCCCCACTGAGCCATCAGTAAGGTCCTGCTGCCCTGTAACCAAGGGTTTGTTCTATGGACTTTGGCCACTAGGCCGCGTTGCCCTGTAGCCAAGAGCTAATTCCCTGGACTCTGGCCATTAGGCCGTGCTGCCCTGTGACGAGGAGCGTATACCGTCACAGGCTCATTCTGTGGACTCTGGCCACTAGGCCGTGTTGCCCTGTAGCCAAGGGCTAATTCCCTGGACTTTGGCCATTAGGCCGTGCTGCCCTGCAACCAGAGGCAGTTATATGGACTCTGGCCACTAGGCCGTACTGCCCTGCAACCAGGGGCGTAAACCCTCACACATGGTGGAGAGTGTGGGCAGCGATCCGGGGGGCCCGACCACGCGCAGTGGCCCATCGTATTCGAGACCACTGTTGGAAGTGGTTGAACCCGGAGGACTTGACAGGACCCCAGGTGGCAGAGATGGCGGCCCTGGAACAGTTCACCCAGATACTGCCCCCAAGAAGAAGGGCCTGGATATGACGACATCAACCGGCAACCTTGTTAGCGGCGGTGGCCTTGATAGAAGACTACTTATCCACCGAAGGGGCCAAGGCACCAACCCGAGTGGCAGGGAACCTGGGTCGCAAGGGCGGGACAGAAAAGGGGACTCTCCACAGGTTGGGACCCCCGGAACCGTTGACAGGCACCCAGTCTGCGCTTCCGAGGCTTCCCAACCCCGAGTCCAGAAACAAGACACCCCAGATGACGACCTGGAGGGAGCAACGGCCCCGAGAGCGAGCGGGCCCCCTTGGGGAAGGGGCAGGGCCTACCGAGACCCGATAGAGGTGTTGGGGGTGTGGACAAGAAGGGCATTTTCGACGGGATTGCCCTTTCATGGACTGCAGCTACGGGCAAGCCTCGATGGCCGGACGAAGGGCGCGGAGGAGAGGGATAGGAAAGCTGGTGGTCCCCGTCCGGGTCGAGGGGATCCCTACAAATGCCCTCATGGACTCGGGGTGCAGTCAAACCCTCATACAGGAGGGGCTGGTCCCAGACCTTAATCTCTCGGGCCCCCCGATCCACCTACAGTGTGTACATGGGGACATCCACCCGTACCCCACAGTGTGGGTGAAAATAGAAGTAGATGGATGAGAGGAAGGCCTCCGGGTAAGGGTGGCCCCCCCGCTGGCCTACACGGTGGTGCTGGGACGGGATTGGCCGGGCTTCGGGGAGGTCCTCCTGAAGTACCAGCCACCCGAACCCCGACCAGACAGGACTAAGGCGCCTAGAACGGGACTGCTCGGACCCAGACCAAGGAGTGACCCCGGCGAGGGGACCTCCACATCAGCGGAGACCCCCACGAATCACCCCAGTGACAGGTCCCGTTCAGTGGAGGATACCCATGCAGAACTGGAACGAGATGGGGACTTCATACAGGAGCAGAGAGAGGACCCAACCCTAAGCAGAGCAAGGGAGCAGGCTACCAACCTGGACACCGAGGGGGACCTGACGCCACGGCTTCCCCAGGGCCCCGCTTTGAAATTTGGCGGGACCGCTTGTATCGCATAGCTCAGGAACCCCAGACCCAAGAGACATTCCGCCAATTGTTGGTGCCCCGGAGACTGCGGCCAGGCCTCCTACAACTAGGCCATGAGAACCCTTGGGCAGGACACCTGGGGCGGGAGAAGACCCTACAGAGGGTGGCTCGACGGTTCTTCTGGCCGGGAATACACCGAGAGGTGAGGGACTATTGTGCGTCTTGCCCAGAATGCCAGCGAGCCAGGCCAAGAGGGGTAGCCCCCACACCCTTAGTACCCATGCCAGTCGTCAGCGTACCCTTCGAGCGGATTGGGATGGATCTCGTTGGCCCCCTAGAAAGGGGTAACACGGGGAACCGCTTAATCCTAGTGGTTGTGGATTATGCAACGCGCTACCCTGAAGCCGTTCCCGTAAAGACGGCGACAACGCCGGCTACTGCGAACGAACTAGTAAAGATTTTCGCCAGGGTTGGGATACCCAGGGAAATATTGAATGATCAGGGTACAAACATGTCCTCCAAATTAATAGCAGAGCTGTGTCGCCTCTTCCACATACGAACACTCCGGATGTCGGTGCACCATCCGCAGACCAATGGCCTGGTAGAACATTTGAACGGCACTCTGAAATCTATGCTGCGGAAATTTGTAGAGGACCACCCCTCGCATTGGGATGCCCTGTTGCCAGCCTTATTATTCACCATACGAGATGTACCCCAGGCCTCGACGGGGTTCTCACCCTTTGAGTTCTTGTACGGGAGGCAGCCCAGGGGGATCTTGGACCTCCTGAAGGAGGAGTGGGAAGCCCAGGAGACGCAGGTTCTCGGGACCACCCAATATGTGTTACACCTCCAGGAACGGCTCCAAGCAGTAGGGGCCTTCGCCCAGGAGAACTTGGAACGGGCCCAGGCGTGCCAAGAACGACTCTATAACCGCGGGACTAAAGCGAGGAAATTTGGCCCAGGCAATCGGGTGCTACTCTTATTACCCTCAGCGGAGTCGAAAATCATGGCCAAATGGCAGGGCCCCTACGAAGTAATCCGGCGAGTGGGACCGGTTGACTACGAGGTCAAACTACTGGGGCGGTGTAAGGAGACTCGCATTTACCACGTGAATCTTCTGAAGGCCTGGAAAACTCGGGAAGCCCTGTTCATTGGCCCATCCACCCCAGAAACGGAACTCGGACCCCTAGTGGGAGATAACCCTGACCCAAGGCCAGTAACGTTGGGATCGGGCCTCACCCCCAGACAGCGAGAATGCTTACAACGACTAGTGGAGGAATTCCCGGATGTTTTATCTGCCCAACCGGAATGAACAACTCTGAGTCATCATATTGCCACTAACCCCGGGAAAAGGGTGAGAGACAATCACCGACCATTACCCAGGAAAATGTGGGACACGGTCCGGCAAGAACTAGAGACAATGCTGGAGATGGGGGTCGTGGAGGAATCAACGAGTGAGTGGCACAACCCCTTGTCTTAGTCCCGAAACCAGATGGGACTACCCGGTTCTGCATCGACTTCAGGAAGGTCAGTGCCATCTCCCGCTTCGATGCATACCCAATGCCGAGGGTAGACGAATTGCTGAAACGGCTCGGGGGAGCAAGGTATTTGTCAACCATAGAGCTAACTAAGGGATACTGGCAGATCCCCCTCACACCAAACTTCCGGGAGAAGACTGCCTTCCCCACACCCTTTGGCCTCTTCCAATTCGTAACGATGCCGTTTGGTCTACATGGAGCCGCCGCTACATTTCACCGCTTGATGAATAATGTCCTACTCCCCCACGACCAGTATGCGGCTGCACATATAGATGACAACGTGGTCTACAGCCACGACTGGAGGACCACCTACACCATCTGGCGGGGGTGTTACAAGCCCTCAGGGAGGCTGGCCTCATGGCGAACCCGGCAAAGTGCCACCTTGGACAAGAAGAGGTAACCTACCTGGGATACGTAGTAGGAGGAGGGAAGTTAACAAGGTGCAAGCACTCAAAGACGTACCCATCCCCAAGACAAAGAAACAAGTACGCCAGTTTTTGGGACTAGCCAGCTATTATCGCTGTTTCGTTCTGGATTTCGCATCCATAACCGCCCCCCTGTCGGACCTGATGGAAAAACTCTCAGCCTCGACAGGTTCAGTGGTCCGAACAATGCAAGAAAGCCTTTGAAACACTAACGGAACGGCTGACACGGGAAGCCGTTCTACGACACCCAGACTTCCAGAAGGAATTCATACTGCAAACTGACGCATCGGAAGCAGGCTTGGGGGCAGTCCTATCCCAAGAAGTAGATGGAGAGGAATACCCAGTGCTATACCTGAGTCGTAAACTGTTCCCTCGGGAACAACATTATTCGACAATAGAAAAAGAGGCTCTGGTGGTACGTTAGGCCATCGATGCCCTGTGGTACTATCTGCTGGGGAATAACTAAGTTGATCACAGATCACGCTCCCCCTCCCCCCACGGTGGATACACAGTATGAAGGACTCGAACCCCAGGATTATGTGGTGGTACCTCTCCCTCCAACCCTATGACTTCCTGGTGTTTCATCGCCCTGGTAAGGTCCACGGTAATGCGGATTTCTTCTCCAGGCAAGGGGAGAGGGAGCAGACCCACCCGGGGGATCCTTCTTAAGGGGGGAGGTGTATGACGGGGCAGCTCCGCCCCGCACGTGACTAGCCCCAGAAGTGAGAGACAGGTAGCTCTGTCAGCGGAAGTCCCGCCCCGCCTGTACTGGGCATGCTCCAAATGCTCCGTGAGTATAAAAGGAGGGAACTCAGCTCAGTCTGGGCAGGCAGCCGAAGGAGAAGGACCTAACTAGCCAGCTCCTGCAGAGGACCAGCCGACGCTCTCAGAGCCACTCGGAACGGAGACTTCTTCCGACTGGCATGAACCCCTACCGGGGGAGGAACCAGAGGAGGCAACGGCCCCAGAGACCTACGGAGGACCTTGGGATTCATGGGCGATCCCGACTTCCAAACCGGTAGGAACCGACCCAGGGTGGGTGGCAGAATGGTACCCTACCCCCGGTAAGTCTCAGCGTGTTTCGGTAGGACTACCCCCACTGAGCCAGCAGTAAGTTCCTGCTGCCATGTAAACAAGGGCTTGTTCTATGAACTTTGGCCACTAGGCTGTGTTGCCCTGTAGCCAAGGGCTAATTCCCTGCACTCTGGCCATTAGGCCATGCTGCCCTGTGACGAGGGGCGTATACCATTACAGGCTCGTTCTATGGACTCTAGCCACTAGGCCGTGCTGCCCTGCAACCAGGGGCGTAAACCCTCACAGAGTACAACATGAAATCTACTTATGCAAGTTTTGTTTCCTATTGCAAAACAAACTCATTAATTCCTTATTTTTTGAAAAATCCAATACAATGTATTGGAAAGCCAGTATTTCACACTAGTTAATTTTACAGTTCCTCCTCAGTGAACTGATTTTAAAATACTGCTTTTAATTATAGGGTACATACTGAATATTTCTAGTTTGTCAAGAGAATTCTTTAATGTGTTTTGACAAAAGGGACTGGACCCGCTACATTGCTAGCGCACCGCTAGGAAAGAAACTTGTTTTTCATTTTTTTTCAGAAGTATATTTTGTGAGCAAGGGGGCACTTTGGAACAATTTATCAACACCGCAAGAATTGATATCAAATTTTTGCATTTGTACCTGGAAAAAAATATCTATCATATACAGTTGGTTGGCATAGCAGCAAAAAGATTCTGAAGTGTGAGAAGTTGCAAATCTTTTATTTTCAAAGGACATATACCAGTTTAGCATTTTGCATAGCCAATGTCTTTCCTAAACTGCCAAATTCAATTTATCCAAATATATTTAGATACAATCCACTACATTTAGAAGCTAATCATAATTTGGAACTTTTGTAGTCATTACAAAGATTATTTTTTAAAAGAATGATGCTATCAAGACATGTTCTAAATACACCTCTACCCCAATATAACGCTGTCCTCAGGGGCCAAATAATCTTACTGCATTATAGGTGAAATCGCGTTATATTGAACTTGCTTTGATCCGCCGGAGTGCGCAGCCCCGCCCCCCCGGAGCACTGATTTACCACATTATATCCGAATTCATGTTATATCAGGGTAGAGGTGTAGCTAGGAGGCTGTATCTGTACATAGCCATTGCAAGCATCATGATGCCACTAATTCTTCCATCAAAGCACAAAGTAATTTGTCATGCTCTATAAAAAACAGCAATAACGTATGGCCTAAAGAGGTGGGAAGTGGAAAAATCAATCCTTTTTCCACAGCTAGTCATAAAGAAGCATCCTTTAAATTCAGTACATACCACAAGGAATATCACACTTTTGGAATCAATCTCAAATCCCACAGCAAACATTTGAACTTGTCTGTTATATGCAAGCATAGCATTTTTTCTTTGCTTCTCATTCTTACATATATTCAGCTTTTCGCATCAGCCATCAATTGTATAGGCAATATCAGAATTGCTAAACTAAACAATTTTATTTGATGCTGCTATACCTGCAGCGACCACTGCCAAGTAGAAACTTTATCATAACACTGAATTTATCAAGTACCTCTAATCTTGCACAATAACAGATTTTTGTGTGTGATGTTCAAGACCCATTTGCAAAAGAGAAGCAGAAGTAGTAATATTGTTCTCAAACTCACTGGCAAAGCTCTGCAATTACTATTATTTACATCCATTATCCTTTGGCTGCTGTAAATAGTTGTGGCCATATGAAAGAAAATATCTGAGAGGGAAGGTATTTCCCTGTCTTAACATCCCACACATAGGTTAGTGGCATAAAGAATTCTTGCTTTTTTAGGGAACATAAACTAGCAGGTAAAGCATGAAGAGGTTTTAATTAAAAACATCTTCACAAAACTGAGCCATATATGTGAAGACAGGCAAGGTAAGTGATCCAAAGCGGTGACAGTATAGGTATCAGGGACAAGATCATTTTGGATGTGTAAAATGAGATATTATTCAAAATTTGTTTTCCAGCACTTATTAACTTTATTCCATTAACATCTCTCTGAATTCTGCCATTCATTACAGTACGTAAACTGAATTCTCCCACTCTATTTAAAAAAAAATGGACCCGGAACAAAAAGATAAGCAGCAACCAAGTGTTTATTTTCACACTCAGTAAACCAAAAGTGTTCACATTCTCTATATTCCCTTTTCAAACTCAGACCGATATTGAGAAAACATGCATATCTGAAATACTTGTTACTGAGTAAAATTCTTTGCCAGAATTATTTTCTAAAAAGCAAAGCCTTCATTCTAGGAGATTAAAAACAGACATTTAAGATATAAATAGGCATATGCCTATTTATTTGGACTGTGAAATGTAATTTGAACCTATAAAAAGTTATCACAATAAGCATCATGTTACTAGTGATTTAAAAACTGATGCATTATTTCCATTGTGTATGAATGACCTGTAATATGAAACAATGTTCTGTGCAGTTAGTTATTGCTGCATTAGTGCTAGAGATTGCAAAAGTCAACTGGGAAACTGCCAAGTACTCTCTACAGTCATATAAATCCAGATGTTGAAGATAACAAGCTGTTGCATGGTATGCTAAAAAGTGGCTCATCTCACCAGGACCATGTAACCAGTACTTCATAAACTTCATTGGCGGCCTACTGGTTTCCAAATACAGTTTAAAATGCTGGTTTTGATCTAAAAAGCCCTAAATGGCATGGAATCCACCTATTTGAAAACTGTCACTTGACCACTGCTATTTTGAATTGTTCTCACTGCACTTTCCAGGTCAGATTTTTAACAACACTTAGCACTGGTCTAACTTTAATGTCTTGGCAGAACATTACAGTCTGGCATGAATATTTGTTAAGCTTACATAAAGATCAGACCTTTAAAGATAAAGACCAAATGCAAATATGTCTGATTCTTAGCCAATACCTGGTTTTCTAATCCTTTTAAATCTACAACTATAAAGTAGTACAAATTCAGACCCAGATATCCAGTCACGACACACACACATGCTCACTTGTAAATTTACAGAAATTGTATTGTACATAAGATTCAACTTATACCCTTACTCTTACTGTAGTCTTCATTATAAGATTTTTTTTAAAAATGTGTGATAGCTGTAGTGACAAGCATTAAGACTATTCTTGATTTACATGAACATTTTAATCTTCATAAGAAATATTTTAGCCACTTTTAAAAATCTAGCAGATATTTACTTTTGAAGATACTACTAAAGGAAGCAGGATGTAACTTTTACAAGATTAGTAATGAAATACGTAGCTTTTCATCACTGGTTACCAGTTCAAACTCAACCCAAATCAGAAATGAATAAAGGCCGTTTCTATCTCTGGCTCTTTGAAGGTCTACATCAGGGATCGGCAACCTTTGGCACGCAGCTCACACTTCCACCGTCTGCAAACTGTGTATTCCTGTGCAAACTTTTTAGTTTAAACTCTACTTGTTATTAGAAGCCTTGTTATTCCTCTGTTTTGAATGTTCTTCTAGAGCAAGGGTCGGCAACCTTTCTCACGCGGCTCACCAGGGCTGGGCCGGTTTGCTTACCTGCCACGTCTGGTTCGCCGCTCCAGACCAATGGGGGCGGCGGGAAGCGGCGCAGGCCGAGGGATGTGCTGGCCGCCGCTTCCCGCCACCTCCATTGGCCTGTGACGGGGAGCCACGATCGGCTGAACCTGCGGACGTGGCAGGTAAACAGACCAGCCTGGCCCACCAGGGTGCTTACCCTGGCGAGCCGCGTGCCAAAGGTTGCCAACCCCTGGCCTACACGATATGGGTTTGACCGTCTCAGTTATCAGTAAACAGATGTCCAGATCAGACGACCACCTCAACAACTAGCACGCCTGTTGGCAGTTTCGGTAAAGGAATTCAATGAACAGACTATTCTCACATTTGGAGGTGACCCTTCCAAGCCAGTATGGGAAAATCTGGATTGTTGCCATCTGTGTTGTTCCTATTCCAAGCCTGTTACTTCAGCATCTTTCATCAACATTAAATTCAGAAATATTGTTAAAAGAAATTAGGAAAAACATGTTATCCAAATTTAAATGAATAACATTATTAACTATTTTATAAATTAATCATGTGGTTAATATATACCAAACAGAATATAAAAGATCAGCTGTTCTCAAACTGAGGGTCGGGACCCCGTTTTAATTGATAAGGGCTGGCATCAGACTTGCTGGGATCCAGGGCCGAAGCCCCACCACCCAGGGCCAAAGCCCAAGGGCTTCAGCACTGGGTGGCAGGCCTCAGGTTACAGGTCCCAAGTGTCGGGCTGAAGCCCTTGGGCTTTGGCCTCTGCCACCCTGGGTGGCGGGGCTTGGGTGTTGGTTTCCCCCTTTCCCCACCTTGGGTGGTGGGGCTCAGGCTTCGGTCCCCCCTCCTTGGGTCATGTAGTAATTTTTGTTGTCAGAAGGGGGTCGTGGTACAATGAAGTTCGAAAACCTCTGATCTAAATTAAAAATAATCCCCAAAACACTTGGTCTGTAATTTAAAATTCAGAACAAAACAGGTTATAGTCATTAGGAGTGAATGGTTTATACACTTGAAAATTAGCTACCAGTGATTAAAATGACACTGAAGTACGTTTTCAAATGTTGTTCTGATAGGTCACTTTCTAGTCCCTGAAATATAAGTAGTACAGACTTTATAAATCAATCACAAGTGTACTGGGAATTAGGATTACAGTTCCAAAAGTCTTTATTGGTCCTTACAATTATCAGTTCTCATTCCTCTTATCCCAATTAAAAACTGGAAAAGCCATTCCACTATAGCCAAAGGCTTATTGCACACAGGTTCAACTACCTTAGTTAGGAGGAAGATCACAGGAAGGGTGGTATTAGGATTACGTTACTGAAGAGTCATCCTTCTTTGAAAGCTAATCCTTCAAACAAGGTTATTTCTAAAAAAAATTAGATCTGAATTGAACATTTCTTTCTCTAACTAGGTATCCAAGGAGGACTGTTCCAAGATGCCTAGAATGGAAAGGAAAACAAAGGCTTCTACCTTCCTTATAGTTGTTGGGGAAAAAGTTAGCCTATCAAATGAAGCTGGAGTGCAATGTCCTGGAATCCTGAGGCAATACTTGTTATGACATACGTATATCTGCTGCATGCAGTCTCCAAATATCAGGGACTTTACACTCAAATAAGGCTCTCCCCCTGCAGGAAAGATCATTTAGATTAAGGTAGGGTTCAAATTTAAGAATAGTTATTCCTAATTAATTCCCTGTGGGGAATTATTCTAATTCTGAAATAAGAGCACCTTCCAGAATAACTTCCTGTATACACAAGCTCTAAGTAAAGAGGTGAACATCTTTGGCCATCAAGTGTGCTTATGTAGAAGCAGCTTCCTAAATAGGATATGATAAAATATGTTCCTTTGGCAAACAGCAAGAGATTGCAGAATAAGACACACAATACAATCACATATCTGTTTACAATATACACTCAGACCTGGTCTACACTTAAAAGTTAGGACAGCAGAGCTTTTGTGCTTAGCGGTGTGAAAAATATAATTTATAGCGCTGACCTAACCCCCACTGTAGATGCATCTAGGTCAACAGATTCTTCCAGCGACCTAACTACTGCTGCGGAAGAAGGTGCAATACCTACAGCAATGGAAAAACCTCTTCCATCACTGTAGGAAACATCTACACAACAGCGCTAGAGCAGCATAGCTCCAGCGCCATAGCTGTGCCACTGTAGTGCCCATACTGTAGTTAGATAGTATACTAGGTGCTAAAGAAAAGCCTCCGATAGATGCCAACCTTTCGGAGCTTAATTCTACAATGATAAAACAGTTCAAATACAACCATAGTCTTGTGTTTAAAAAGATCTGAAATCTTCTTTCCTTCTTAAAAAAAAGACTTTACACACCATAAGGTCCAATACACATGAGACATTGTCTTGAGCCTACTAGGACATTATAGGATTGCAGTGGTGACAATTCCCCCAAAATATCATTAAAACAATCATGTCACATCACACTTACCCACAACACTCAAGATCAGTCTCCAACAAAAATATTTTGCAGCAGACTGGGACACTAATATTCATAATAAGGGACAACTATAGGGGCAGCCATAAAAGAACAAGAAGAACAAATTTCTTGAAGATGTTTCAGATATTGGGATAGTTTTCAGCTACACCAGTGACTCTCAACCTGTGGTCCACAGACCCGTGGGAGTCTGCAGGGATGTCTAAAGGGATCTGCATCTCCATTCAAAAAATTTTAGGGGCCCACTAAGCAATACTACCAGCCTTTTTGCTTTGACAAGTTTACTCTGATGCAATACACAAAGCAATTTTTGTACAAGATATAGCTTCACAAAACGTGTTACACACAAACAGGTTTCCTTCCCTTTCTACCACACTCATGTTATTCCACAGTTTCTTCCTTGTCAAACTTAAAACAACTGCAATACAAGTTATGGAAACTGCATTAGAACTATGTAGTTAAAGCAAATTTATCTGAATCTAACTTTAGGACTGCATATGAAACTTACATTTGAAAAGAATGGTTGGAATGAAAATTTTAATCTCTACTATAAAAACATAATAACACAATAACTTTAATGCAAGTCTAAATCTTCAACTGATGTAAATGAGAGGCAGTAAGAAATGTAAAATATAAGTGTTAATGTTCCAACATAAACCCACAAAGGAAAGGAAAATTCTGGGCTATGGTAATCAGTCCTATAGTGCCTACCTATATCATTAACAGACTTGTCAAACTTATCACCTGAAAACACAAATTCCCTGATCTTGATTCATTTTATACCACACACAAGGCTTAAATGTATGCTTACTCACAAAGATCAAACACAAATTCAGATAAACTTATGGGTCAGATAAACTTGTGTGGGAACAAAAATAGTGGAGCATGAAAACCTCTCTGACCACATCTTTTCTAGTGAACATTTCCAACATCTGAGATTTTGCTCTTAGCTTCTCCCATTAGGACAGAGACGTGAGCAGAATATTCGGACACACCTAAGGCAACAATATCAAGTATCAGATTTGAAATCCTTTGATCACCTGGCTCTGTTATGCATCCTTCAAAAGATCAGTTTTAGAAATCTCTAACATTAATCCTTCCTCCACACCAGAATAGTCTAATTATGCCCACAGCTAACTATTCACAATTCTCAAAATAACTACAAAGCCAAAGTCAGGCAAATCTAAACGATTAATTGCCGTTCTGTGCCATCCAAACAATGGCAAAGCAGCAACTCTTTTGATGAAAGCAAAGGATTTTACCATATGTTTAGAGAGACATTTAAAAACAATCATAAAAGGGTAACAGGAAAAAGAGCTTTTCACCTCTAGGTTAGTGCTTCAAGTAAGGCCCACAATAGAAAGCTGTTAGTCTAATAGACCTTTTACGGTTTGTGAAATCAAACCAAAATCTGAGTTCACAAAGCAGGGACCCACTATTGGCACTAGCTGACACCTTTGTGGTCAGTCTCTGTAGAATCCAAAACCTGAATGAATACAAAGACTGAAATCTCTCATCTTAAGGACAGTCCCTCTATCAACAGAGAGGCACATCCATGGTGCAAAGAAATCTGTCATTGTTTGTACACTTCCTTTTAAAGGGGATAGATTATTTCTATTTACACTGGTGAGCACCTTAAACCAGCACCAAAGTCACTTCACTTTTTTTATTTCAATTTTTACTATTAAAGTATTTCATTTTGATTCTTAAGCTTTTGTCCTGTCTGTGTCTTGTCTAGCTTTATGAGTCTATGAGTTAATGATGCGTATTGTTTACCTATTCCAGGATGTTTTAACTCCACTTACGGATACAAAGATAAGGGCACTCTATGCAGTGTTGCTTCTACCTCTTGGCTATCAGTTTATCAAACACTTCCACCTTTCAAGATAAAGGATCCATGTGGTAGGTGGAGGAGGGGGGAGGACAATTGCAGCAATCCCCAAATGGTGTAGTGCACCCCAAAGCCACCACTACTCCTCTGCCCTGAACCCAGCAGACACAGCAGAGGAGATGGGATCAGAAGCCCTCTTCAGCAATATGCAGGATAATACCTGAAAGATGGACCCAAGAGACCAGCACTGGCTATGTAATTTTTATACCTAATTTCTGGGGTCTGTCTAAGCATGGCCATTATACACCTTTCAAGTCACACCCTTCCTTAATCCGAGTTAACTCCCAGGTGTAGACAAGAGCTCAGACTAGCAGGGTGCAACGTCAGGGAAGGGGCCATCACAGCCCCTCCATCACGAAGCCAATGCTGTGGGAATCTTTCTTCAATAATTCAAAAGCCTCAGTCAAGCCTGGTTATCAATCTGAGACCCAGAGCCATTGCCTCCTGGGAGCTTGAGAGACAAGCATGGCCCTGAAACTGATGGAAGCTTGGGGGGGGGGGGCGGTCAGAGCCCCTGACCTCCCCCGACTCAATCTCCCCCACTTCAGGGACACCCCCGCCCGTAAACCCTGCCTGCCGGTGCTCGCACTCCAAGCCTGCGGCCCCAGCGGCTCAGTAGACGTGGCACTGGCTGCTGCGGGAGCCGCACCCCCGCGCCGGTACCTGTTACTCCAGATGCCGTAGAGCAGCTCCACGAAAGCGAAGGAGAGGTTGAGGCAGAGGAAGAAGAACAGGTTCCGCGAGGTCTTGTCGGACAGGATGGACCTAGACACAGGGCACAGCGATCACTCGCTGCCGCGGCCCCGGGGAGGGCAACCGCGGCGCGGGGCACGGCCAGGGCCCGGCAGTGACAGCGTGACCCCGGGGGGCGGCCCAGCGCGAAGCCGCCGCCGCCCCTTCCCTCCGCAGGTGGCGGGGTCCCTAGGGCGCCGCTCCCCGGCTCCCAGGCACAGAGCCCCCGCCGAGGCCTGGGGCCGCCGGCTCCATCCCGGCCACTGCCCCCCACCCAGCCCCGGGGAGCGCGCCCCGGGAGACCCCCCGGCCCGGCCCCCGCCGCTCACCTGAACCAGCCCGAGACCTTGCTGAGCAGGTTGAACTTGGGCGGTTTGTACTCATCGTCCTTGATGGACAAAGGCAACATCTTCCGGGCACAGACGACCCCGGAAAGGACCGGAGCAGGCTGGGAGCGGCGCGGCTGCAGCGCCCCTTCGCCGCGCCGGGATCCACTTCCGGCACCTGCTCTGCGCCTGCGCAGGCGCCACGAGGGAGAGTGGGCGTGGCCAGAAACCCAGTTCCATGTTTGGGGGCAGAGCTAGACCAGGAGAGGCGGGCGATTGGCAGGACAATGGCCCCAGACTCTATCCGGAAGGGGCGGGGATGTGTGAGGGGAAGCTGGTGTCTGAGCCTGCCGGCGTGTTCCCTTCCCGGCGGGCCCAGGTAGGCTGGGCTGTTTGTGGGGGTGCTGTGGCTCCTTTAGCCAGAGCCTGCGGAGGAGACATGCCTGTGATCGTTCCTCCTTGCTGCAGCCGTTTACAGCTACACTTCTCCGTCCCGAATCCTTTCCTGGATGTTCAAAAAATGACCTTTCCTTGAGTCTGTCCTCTCTCACCACCCAGAATCCTCTGTGGTGCGCCCATAAGTACCTCCTTTCTCAATCAAAATGATCCTCTTTTTACTGCATAGCTTCGCTGCTTGACCCAGCCCCCTAGACACCGCGGCTTGAAAGCGCAGTTCAGGAAAATCAATAATTTGCTTGCAGATCACTTTCATCTTTTGATAGGCGAGAGAAGCTGTATGGATCCACCCTCCGCCAACACACACACCAGTCCAGGGACCCATTCTATACAGCAATTTCTTTAGTTATTTGATTTCCATGCATTTTATACAGCGTTCTCCGAGGCAGTCAAATCCTAACACTTTCTTGAAAGATTATGCTGTTACTAAATAAAAACTACCGAAGGTGGCTGCAAAATCCTCACTGTACTATAATATCCTACACGGTAAAATAGTATTTGTATCAGCGAAGGCGTGAATAGGTTAGATACGTAGATTTCCCTTTTATTTTCTATCTAAATGAACTTCACATAATTATTATATCTTGCTTTTCTGTGTGACCCGCAATCTATAGAGAAATATTTGTATTTGAACGGGAATGAGTAAGAGATTTAATAATAGAGACTATAAGAGAAATAAGGGAAATTTAGTTTTATACATTCTTTCTCAGGTATATTTCAAGGTGAACTTCTCCTCCCATAAAACAGATGGGTACCATCTGTGACACTGAAAACAAACACATGCAAAAAATATCTGACTCTCTGTAAGAATCAAAGCTTGATTGAAAGAAGGGTTGAGACAAACTGTTATGGTCGGGATAAAGCATGAACTACAAATTCGAGCCTGCTGGGAGGAGGAGTGTTTTCATCCAGCAGGAAGTACTATGCCACAGAAAGGGAAGGTAATACGGGCTTGTTCCAGCCTTTCTGCTTAATCTCTCATGTTGGGATGAGGAGAGGAGGGCTTTTCTATCAATGTTGTTGACATAAAAATACAACCAGTGCAAGCTAACTGAGTTTACAAAAAATGTGCAGACTTCTTATGCTCGGTTAAAAAAATCTCCATTCTTCCTCATGTAAATCAAGGCTTAGACAAATAAGCTGCCTGGCTCACGGTCTCCAGCATTCTAGGTAAGGATACAATAAAATGCAATAATATGGAAGGTATTTTAAATTTGGACACGATGTGAAGTGGCTATTCTTTGAATAATGTAATTTATTTGGGTTTTTTTAATGAACTGTTTTCATAAAATGAATGCTGATTATTAGAATGGGTAGGGGGATACTGTGTAGGCAGAGAGACAGCAGCTTCAGAAGAATTCTTTCTTAAAAGGAGGGTTAAAATTGCATATCTTGACTTTCTCAGTATTTGTTTTGTATTTTATTTCTGTTTAAAAGAGGTAAATATTCCTTACAAAGGAATGTTGAGTCTTTGAATATGGGAAGAAGCCCAATACTGTTGTAGTGGAATTTTATATCCTACTTTGCTGCATTGTTCAGCATATTCATACATGAAAGCACCATGATACTAATTCTAATTTAATATCTTAAATCGAGATTCATCTGTGATATCCTTATTTATCATTTACAGACCATTGTATGTCATTAAGTAAACACAAATGTACAGAAACCCAAAAGTTTTAA
This sequence comes from Malaclemys terrapin pileata, assembly GCF_027887155.1. Taxonomy (NCBI): domain Eukaryota; kingdom Metazoa; phylum Chordata; order Testudines; family Emydidae; genus Malaclemys; species Malaclemys terrapin. Next base: position 72,383,830 of record NC_071512.1, read on the forward strand.
AATAGCACATAGCACTTATGTTTGCATTTTCAATGTGCTTTAAAATATTAACTAGTTAATCTTCACAACAATCTTGGCAAGTATCACAATGCCTGTTTTGAAAATAGGGAATCTGAGATACAATTTAAGATCCACATTTTTAAAAATTCATATTGATTTCAGCTGTATCGGTTTTCTGGAGACCATCTTGAGACACCTCTGGGATGACAAGTTCTGAGAAGCTGCAGCTCCTATTGATTTAATTAGGAATTGAACTTCCAAAAGTTAGGCACAATGGTGTCTCAAATTGGACACCCACAAATTGAGGCAACCAAACTCAGTGGTCACTTTTGAAAACGGTGTAAGTGATTTCTTCAAGGCCACACAGAATCAGAACCAGAACCTAAACTCAGGAGGTCTTGACTGCCTATCACATGTTCGGATCGCTAGACTGTGCTGTAAATATACAGACTTCCCAATTTGCATTTCTATCAGTAAAGTTTATATAACCTAAAATAAGTTATTTTGTTGATATGGAAGCATAGGTTCAACAACTTAATGCTAGTTCTTCCTCCTCTAAGTTTCCATATTTCTGTTGTCCAAACATAGAAGGAGGTATCTATGTTCCTCACACAGACAGATTTAACAAAAAAAAAAACCCTCACTAATTTCCTCTTAGTCTGGAGAAAAGAAGATGGGGGGAGGGGGAGAACATAACAGTTTTCGAGTACATAAAAGGTTGTTACAAGAAGAAGGGTGAAAAATTGTTCTCGTTCTACGTAGTCCTGCCTTGACAGCAGGGGACTGGACTCTAGATGACCTATTGAGGTCCCTTCCCATCCTATACTTCTATGATTGTCTTCCATCCAAAATGTATGAAATGCTCACTCTGATTCACAGCAATGGAAAATGCCACCTCTGCAGTTCACAGATACCCATAGAGTGCTCACCCTTATTATTAACTATTTGTGTTAGAGTGCTAGTTAGAGGCGCCAACAAAAATTGTGGCCCTATTGTGCTAGGCACAGTGCAAACACAGAGTGTAAATAACCCTTCCCCAAAGAACTTAATTTAATAATTTAAATAGAGAGAGGGAGGGGAAGTATTTCCCTTTCTATAAAATGAGGATGCCACTAGACAGAGAGATTAAGGCCTGCAGGCATGGAGACCCCTAGTTCCTTCACTGGCACAAGTGACCTGTCCAATGTCATATGGGAAATCTGTGACAAAACTATGAACTGAACCTGGATCTCCTGGACTGCAATCTAGTACCTTAACTACAAGACCATCCTTCCTTTCTGCTCTTCCACTTTTGCTACCATCCCACCTACCCTCTTGCCCCTGAACTTTTATTGCCATCCCCACCTAACCTGCCTTCAGATGAAATGGGAAAAATCGTAAAACCAACTGATCACCATACATGCTTCCCCTTTAACCTCTAAATCAACCAATAAACGTGGGAGATGGAGAACATGAAAGGTATGCACCAGAAAAATGGGAGACTATCACCTGAACCAGCTGTGATTATGGTAGCCTACCATGTACTGTAATGTGGACTAGTGGATACGGCATATTGGACTGAGATTGAGGACACCTGAGTTCTTTTCATAGCTCTGTGTCACCAACCTGATGATTCATTTTGGGCAGGTCACGTCATCTTTCTGTGCCTCTGTTTCTCTTTCCACCCTATCTTGTTTATTTAGATCGTAAGCTCGTCCAGACTACCTAGGAACACGGGGGCCTGTGTTGTTTGTAAGTGGCCTGTAAGTGTTACTGTAATACAAATAAATAATACTGCAATGAGCAGCTAAATATGCTTGAGGTAAGAACTTTTTTCTTTCTAACATACTGGTTTAGAAATGTATTTTTATAGTGGTCATAAAATCCAATGAAAACTCTTCAGCTAAACAACAGGAAAAGATGGACAGTTGCTAAGAATGTGTACATTCATCGTTTGTTGAGATGAACACTTGCCTTATACACAAACATATATGATTGTGACAGGATCTTGGGTGGTCGGTGAGCAAATGCATGATCAAAAGTTACATAATTCCTTTCACCTCCAACAGATCCATACAGAACTGATTTCACCTAATCAGCACCATCCTTTAAAACAGACCAAAATAAACCCAGTCCAACTTGGCAAAAATGAGGTAAGTACATTTTTTTAAAACTAAAAGTATGACTTTATTAAATTGTTTCACCCTAATATTTTCTAAACTGGTCTATATATTATGCAATTAATTAAGTGCTTGCATTTATTGTATCCAGAGGAAAGTAACATCCCTGTAAACTTTAAATACTTTCTTTAGGGTTTTAAACATGAAGGATCATCACATGCCACCAATTTTTAAACAGAACTCCCCACTGAAATCAATGGGGGGAGGGGTGCTTCTGCTTAAGCAAAACAAAAAGCCACTCCCAGCATGATATCAACCACTAGTTGTTTTTTAATAATCTTTATTGATCAGTAGCAAGCTTAGAAAGTTGCATCTGACTCATATCTGTCTTGAGAATAAAAGAGAGCAAAAGTACATAACAATTTAAAAAGTTTACCTAGGATACGCATCAACAAAGAATCCTCCCTGCGTACCTGCCCTATGAGAAAGAGTGAGGTCCATGTTAATTTTACATTGAACTGACAAATATGTAGGGAGACAATTGATGAATTTTCTCTTCCCATTTCAATTTTTGTTAATAAAGATGTCATCACATCTGTAAGCTACCAGGAAGAGTTATGGGAATCCGACTACTTCGCTTCTCTTCTGTGGTGATCTTTGTCTTACTCCTTGTGGCCGGTGCTTTAATGGCTTTGCTTCCTAACATTAAAGATGACAAAATGCCCAATTTGCGAAGGGAACCAAAATCCCAGAGCCAATCCGCCTTGGATTCATTTACTCTTGTTATGCAGACATACAATAGAACTGACTTATTGTTGAAGCTCTTAAATCATTATCAAGCCATCCCCCATCTACACAAAGTGGTGGTTGTGTGGAACAATGTTGGGGAGAAGACACCAGAGGAAATGTGGAATTCCCTGGGACCCCATCCTGTACCTGTTGTCTTCAAAGTGCAGACCGTGAATCGCATGAGGAACAGACTCCAGATCTTCCCTGAATTGGAAACAAAAGGTAATGAATGCTTCATTCTTATACGTAGCATTGTTGCTAACAATATTAATTCCATTTTTCAGGACACTTATTTTATATATCACTCAACAACTGCATATTTTATCATTATGGAAAAAATCCCACTGACTAAATGAATCTAGAAACCTCTGAATCCAGCAGATGTTGAGCAATTCTACTTAGCAGAAAACAGCGGCAGGGAAGATGTAAGCAGCAGGACAAATGGAGATCCTGTAGCATGGATGTTAGATACCCTCTGCCCCTTGGAGGCTGTATTAGAAGCACTGGGTGGAGGAGAGAATGGGAGGAGGGCGCTTGCTGTACTCATGGAAGTGTGACTGCTATCTCAGTTTCCTCTTTCAGGCAAAGGTGACTAGATTAGCTTTCCAGCCAAATCCAAAATTCCTCCCTAATCCAACAAAACTAACATTAAAAAAGTCCAAATCAGTACAGGGGTTCACATGCCTTCTTCTACAGCAGGGGCGGGCAAACATTTTGGCTTGAGGGCCACATTGGGTTTCCAAAATTGTATGGAGGGCCGGTTAGGGGATGCTGTGCCTCCCCGAACAGCCAGGCGTGGCCCGACCCTCCCTGCTTCTCGTCCCCTGACGGCCCCCCCGGGACTTCTGCCCCATCCAGCCCTCCCTGTTCCCTGACTGCCCCCCGCCCGTCCCCATCCAACCCCTCCTCTCATTCCTGACTGCCCCCCGGGACTCCTGACCCTATTCAACCCCCCTGTTCCCTGCCTTCTGACCACCCCCCAAACTCCCCTGCTCTCTATCCAACCCCCCCACTCCCTGTCCCCATACCACGCTGCCTGGAGCACCGGTGGCTGGCGGCACTACAGCCGCGGTGCCCAGAGCACCAGGACAGGCAGCCATGCTGCCCGGCTGGAGCCAGCCACATCACCGCGCAGCACAGAGTACCGGGTCAGGCCGCAGCTCTGCAGCTGCGCGGCAAGGCAAGAGCTCACAGCCCCGCCGCCCAGAGCATTGTGCTGGCGGCGCAGTGAGCTGAGGCTGCGCGGGAGGGGGGACAGCAGGGGAGGGGCCGGGGGCTAGCCGCCTGGGCCAGGAGCTTGGGGGCCTGACAGGAGGGTCCTGCGGCCCAGATGTGGTCCATGGGCCGTAGTTTGCCCATCTCTGTTCTACAGCCCTTTGGTGGCAATCCAAAAGCATATGCTGCTCTCTATATTCCCTCCTTAGCCCAGTCTGATTCTTTAGCCCAAATCACTGCTTCTTCTCCAGGTATTTTTCCCTGCCCTTTGGCTTTTCATCCAGGCCTCTTCCTCAACTTTTTGCAGGAGAGACCCAACAAGTCCTGTTTCCTTCAAGTAAAAAGATGCATACATCCCACCTCTTTTGTGGTCTCTTTCTTGTTTGTATAAAGGAAACTTTTATTTCACTACTCCCTATGCTAGCATACATTGCTACTCAACCTAAAATTCCCAGAAAGCCTCTGATCACTACAGCCCCCAGAATGCCCTGCTGCTTAACCAGGGTTGCACTGAGCCATACCATTGCCTTAAAAGGCTCAGCACACCACTATGTTTCCTTCCTGAGGAACTGACCTACTTGCATCCTGCTTTCACCTCTACATGCAGCATGTTTTCAGATTCTAGGCTCTCATACAAGGCTAGAAGGGACCACAAAATCATCTAGTCTGATTCCCTGTATATAGGCTACCCATCAACTCCACCCAGCACTCACATACCAAACCCAACAACTGAAATTCGAACATAGTATTACACATGAAACTAGACTATTACACGTGACAGGGAGATAACAAGAGCGACAGAGGTGCATGAATGCCTAAGACTTCTGCAATGTCAGGAAACAGATTAAGTGAGATATACCCAGTTAATCCCTGCAGTTGACTGCATCCCATGCTGCAGAGGAAGGTGAACCCTTCCTCCCCCACCACCACCACCCTGCCCAAGATCACCAGAGATCGGAAGCAACAGGCCTTATCCTGCAATTAATAAGAGGGAATTTTTGCCTATATAATATGCTACTTTTGCCTGTCTAGGTCCCAGAGAAATGGTATGGAAATACTTATGTCTTGGTGTTTCCTTGATGTTAAGAAATAATTATTATGTGGAAGATCATATTGTCCAGTATGATGGATTATATGGGATCCGATTTTTTTCCCTTGATTTTTATAGTTGTCCTTTACACAGTATTAAAAAGCTATTAGGACTGCAACCTGACCTGCAATTAGTAAAGTCTGTTGTATTCCTTTGCCAACCCCCTTCCCGCTCTCCCCCCGCCCCTAGATTTTCCACTGCACAGCTGTTCAGCTATGCTACACAACTTTTAATGCTACAGTGATAGTTTGTGATTGATGATAGCAATAATGTGCTAAAAATTATGTGTGCTTCAGGTCAATTAAACATGTTAGAATTGCAAAGTTAAACATCCTTTTCCCTGTAACCTTAATATCTAAGTATACGTTTTCAGCCTAGTGCATGGTGATTTAGCTATGCAGCTCATCCTAATGTTCATAGGAGATGTCTGGCTAGCTTGTCATTGCATATAGCACAGGTAAATTCTCACATACAGGCAGTCCTCGGACTTACGACACAATTGGTTCTTGAAAATTGCGTCGTAAATTGAAACAGCGTAACTCGGAACTGCAGTCTACTCCATTGCGGACCGAGGGTCGTAAAGTCAAAACCAATGGTTGTAAGTCGAATCGGGGTGTCAATCTAGAAGCGTCATATGTGCCCTTTGTCGTAAGTCGAAGATCATAAAGTTGAGGACTGCCTGTATTTATCACTTAATAATTTTAAATTTTTCTTTACCTGCATTAAAAAATTAAAATGTCTTTTTCCTCTCTTCAGCTGTTTTAATGATGGATGATGACACACTGATTAGTGCCTATGACCTTGCTTTTGCCTTCTCTGTTTGGCAGGTAATGTTTATATATTGCATCCTGCATATTTATAATGGAGTTTATATCAATTTTACTAAATGGAAAGATTAAATCAGTTCATTGTTGCTATTTCTAGGACATGCTGTTATCATCTGTCATATAGATGATCAGCTAAATTCTAAAAGGCAAGACACTGAAGAATAATATTTTAATGATACAAAATTACAGACTGCAGGTATAAGCAATGTTTTTACCATTCCTCTGCTTAAAAAGCAAATTACTAAGTCACAGATATCAGAAAATCTAATTGGTTAAATGCAGCAGAGAAAATTTAATTTGATCTGAAAGCTGTGCACCAGAAATCAATAATAATATTTCTCTTTACTGTGTAGAGATTATCTGTAGGCTTATTTTTGATCCCAAATGCATGAATGCAAATTAACTTTGGCCAGATGCTACTTGGCACTGTATGACGTGGAGTGAAGCAGTGTATCAGTTTCTGCTGGTCATTTTGTATTAACTTGCAACAAACTCCATTTGGTGCAAGCCAGCGGACCGCAGAGCTGATTACACCTCTACCCCGATATAACGCTGTCCTCGGGAGCCAAAAAATCTTACTGCTTTATAGGTGAAGCCGCGTTATATCGAACTTGCTTTGATCCTCCGGAGTGCACAGCCCCACCCCCCCGGAGCACTGCTTTACCGTGTTATATCCAAATTTGTGTTATATCAGGTCGCATTATATCGGGGTAGAGGTGTATTTTATATTATCTGCATCTTTCATATCAATTAATTTGCACCTCTATCAATAATAGCCGCATAAGGGATTATTATATTAAGAGGTTTTGTACTGGTGTATTGATTAACATTTTGATTGTAGTGCAGAGCTTTAATTTTGCTATCTTTTGATTTTTCTTACAGCAATTTCCAGATCAGATAGTGGGATTTGTTCCTAGAAAGCATGTTTCCACTTCTTCAGGTATATACAGTTATGGCAGCTTTGAATTGCAGACACCTGGATTTGGAAATGGGGACCAGTACTCCATGGTTCTCATAGGAGCAGCATTCTTTCACAGTGGATACCTAGAACTCTTTCAAAAGCAGCCTGATGCTGTTCACACTTTGATAGATGAAACTCAAAACTGTGATGATATTGTCATGAATTTTCTAGTGGCCAAGCATACTGGAAAGCCTTCAGGAGTGTTCGTGAAACCTGTTGACATAAGGAATTTAGAAAAAGAGACTAACAGTGGTTATTCCGGAATGTGGCACCGAGCAGAGCACTTGCTACAAAGATCTTACTGTCTAAATAAATTGGTTAATATTTATAACAGTATGCCATTAAAATATTCTAACATTATGATTTCTCAGTTTGGGTTCCCTAATTATGCCAATCACAAGAATAAAATGTAAGAATGTATAATAAAGGGGTATAAGTTACACATCAAACAGTAAATTCAAGTCAGTGTAAGTTAAATGCTGAGGGACCAGAAGAAGGCATGCATTACTCCAGCTTGTCCTCCTTTACACATAGCCTCTGAATTTTGCCCACAGTATTTTCTTTCCCCAGTGTAAGTTATTGAGAAAGTTTAAAGAACAGTGTATGTGTAATGTTCACTTATCATAAAACCACCTTCATCTCTGAATACTTGAGAAGCTGTTATTGTCAAAATTACAGGGCCAGACCTTAAAAAGCATGTGCAGAAAAATGTACAATCACTTGTTGCACACATATGAAGAACTTAATTTCTATTTCTTTAGAATTATATTTACCCAATCAAATGATATTTTGGCATATTTGTGTTGTTTATATATATACAGGTCTGTCTCATCTTACGCGGGGGTTCCGTTCTGTGGTTAGTGCGTAAAGCGAAAACCGCATATAACCAAAACCCCATTGAGTTCAATGGCGGGTGAAATCGCCCGCACTACAGGTATAGTATTAAAACTGTTGTTTTTCTCTTTTTTTTTTTTTTTTTGCCGACTGCGTAAAGTTGAAATCGCGCATGTTAAATGTGCGTAAGATGCAACAGACCTGTATGTTATGAGACTGTTCTATTTTTCTCAACAATTCCTAGCGAAAACTTTTAAGGGCTACACTGAGCTGTTTGCAAGGGTATTAGACTTGGTTATAAAACTCCTCAAAGCTTGTATGTTAACTACTGTTCTTCAGTGTGAAATGTTCCTGAGATTGCAATCAAACCATAAGCCTAACAAAGTCATGGAACAAAGCACAGTCTCAGTATCAAACATCTCTAGGAGCCTCACCTACAACACTGGCCACTGAGGGGTTATGGAGCATGATGTTGCTGATACCGCCTTTTTTCCTATCATTACTTTGCCCACAGTCACTGGAATGCTGCTCAGGAACTGAAAGGTAAAAGTTCTAATTGCTAACTTGGGAAAGATAATGAACATGGAAAGCATATATCATAAGAAATGTAGCTTATGTTACCACATATGCAGCCAAAAGAGACAGGTGCCATATTTACCATTTACTACAGCCTTTAGAACTTACTCTTATATCAGTATTTTGCATATACAGTAGAACCTCAGAGTTATAAATGCCTCGGGAATGGAGGTTGTTCGTAACTCTGAAATGTTCCTAACTGAACAAAACATTATGGTCGTTCTTTCAAAAGTTTACAGCTGAACATTGATTTAGTACAGCTTTGAAACTTTGCTATGCAGAAGAAAAATGCTACTTTCCCTTTATTTTTTTAGTAGTTTATGTTTAACGCTGTACTGTATTTGCTTTTTTTTTTTTGGTCTCTGCTGCTGCCTGATTGTGTACTTCCGGTTCCAAATGAGGTATGTGGTTGACTGGTCAATTCGTAACTCTGAGGTTCTATTGTACGTTATGTTGGAGAAGTGTGCCTGAAAAGCAACTCATATTTTAAAAAGAATGTTTTCAGTGTAATTGTTGGTAGTAACTAGATATATTTTATGTCTGTCTAGCTGTTTTGCATCTGATCCAGAAGGTATATTTTATAAGCGTACAGGTCTACTGTATTTTGTTTTACTGTTTGAACTGAATATATTCTATTTTTATTTCCTTCACCTGTTTTCAAATGGCAAAGCTAATAAACATCTATGATAAAAATAAAAAGTCGTGTAGTTAATGGAGACATTAGGAAATATGTTGTAGGCGACACGCCTGCACTGGCGAGGACTGGAGTAGATGACTTGTTGGGTCTTTTCAGTCTTTGAATTCTCTGGTCATACCTACATTAAATGGACTTGTTACCATCGGCTGTTATCAGCTTGGGACTGCTGAATTAATACTGGAAACATTTAAAATGTTAGGGTATAAAGGACAAAACCATTATAAAAAATATTCTCGAGACATGGAAGAAATAATCTATGGCAATGTAATTTAGACACTGACAGATCACTGAGCCTTGGTGGAACCAAGTTTCAGAACTAAAAAGGAGTTAGTCCCATCTATGCTAGCAGTAAAAATTGTTCTAAATGCTGGTTCAAGGGGATCTATGGCAGCAACCATTGTCAGGAATGAGTCATTTTCCTAGTGTAGACATGGTTTGTGACTATCATTCTTGTAATAGGTTAGCTGAGCAAAAAGGACTCTTAGGTAATGTCAGAAGTTCTTTACAAGTAGGCTGATTATGACCATGCTTTTTACAGTTGTTCTATTAGTTGTAGTATAGGATTTGTTTTATATACAGTGTAATCTTCTTAGCCTTAGCAGTTGTCAAATTTTAAGTGGCAAAGTATGTTTTATTGTGAAGACTAAAACTCTGCTTACTGCTCTTGTTGGAGTAATCAAAGTAGATTTAATGATCACACAACAGTGATAAATAGTATATGCATATCTGTGGTCTTTCTACCAATGCAGACCTCCTTGCAGTAACTCACTGTGCATCGCTTGCTTATTGTTGCTTCTGTGACTTTTTTTCTTTTCTGTATCAGTTGTCAATTAATAAAATAAGTGTTCATCATACTGGTAAATTAACTTGTAGCATTGTTATACAAATTATATACTTATGTACTTATAATGGTACTATTGGCAAAGTTTTCAAGTGTTAGGTACCTAAGCTGTGCCCACAAAATTGGTGTACAAACCCACCCCACCTAACAAATCTTGCCTTTCTGCACGCAGTTTGGGAAAATAGGTGCAATATGTACCCAAAGGGTTAGGTTAGGCCCTCCCCATTTGAAAATTTGGCAATAAGCATCTGGTTTAAACTTAGTAGTTGAAGAAAATTAAAATCTCATGCTGCAACTCTCGCCCTAAGTCATCCTCCTGTGCCTAGGAATTCAAAGTGTTACTGCTATATCTTCCTTCAATTGGTATGGGTAGCAGCTCCATTTGCCATATATTGAAGTTCCACAAGAGAGTATAACTCTTAGTATGCTGCACGTCTTAAGCGCAATGAGCAGTGTAAAATTTACATTTTAGCTTAACTGTATCTTCTCATGTTTGTCAAACCCAGACCACCTACCTCTCCCAAGAAAAAAGATAATATCTAGGGAGAAGGGGCTCTTCCTGGACTGATAATCAGGGCAAGAAGCCCTACCCAGCGGCGTATTAACGCCTAGGCCAACAAGGCCTAGGCCTAGGGCGACAAATTTGCAGGGGCGGCAAATTTAAAATAGCAGCCCAGCATTTTTGTAATCGCGGCATCGCGCGCCGCGATTCTACCAATCATGATAGTGCATATTGAAACCACCAATGACGGCGCGACGGTGACGCCATTTAGTAAACAACATACTTGGGACTGGAGTCGCAACAATCCTAAGCGTTAATTAACAATATGACCGGAAGGAAGAAATTAAGTGGTTCTCAGTTAAAAAAAAAAATGCTATACAGAAGAAAGAAAGGGAAAATGAAATGATAGCAAAAATGCGCAAAATTGATTCCTTTGTTGTATCAGTTAGTGCCGACAGTGAGACAGAAAAAAAAGTTGAAAGAAGTAGTGAAGTAAAAAGTGAAAATATTGGTGTTGATATTGAAAATATTGATGTGTATAAAGTACATATTAAAACTAATGAAGACATTCCGGCCACGGTTAGTGTTGAAGAAAATGTTCCAAATACTAGCGTAGCAGAGACTACCGGGAATCATGTTGATCTGGATATCTTTGACAATACTGCAGAGATTTGCGAATCACATCATTCAGAAATTCAATCTGACGTTGGAATATCTACCATAAGTGACGACCCGGCCCAATGGACATTGAATGATGCTACAATTGAGTATTTATCAACGCACGGTATTAAACAAAATATCAATAGTAATTTTACTAACTCAAAAAGACAATATACTGATAAAATGCGTGTTCTAACAAAAAATGTGTTTGAACGACATATTTTAAACGGTGAAGTAAAGCCATGGCAATATCTTGTATATTCGGAGAGCAAAGGAGCCGTGTTTTGTGCCCTATGTTGATTATTCGGAGGGATCTCTAGTCTGGTGACGAGTGGATACCATGACTGGAAAAACATATCAGCTTGACTACGTGAACATGAAAATTCGACTGAACATAAAACGTGCGTACTGACAATGGTGAGGAGAGGCGAGATATCCGGAAGAATTTATTCAAATTTAAAATTTCAAATGGAAGACGACATTATGTATTGGAGAAATGTATTGAAGAGGATTGTAGCAGTAGTAAAGAAACTTTCAAGCAGAGGACTTGCATTTAGAGGTAAGGTGGAAAAATTTGGATTACCTTATAATGGCAATTACATGATGGCCCTTGAGCTTGTCGCAGAATTCGATCCATTTTTAGCAAGTCACATTGCACGTTATGGAAATGAAGGTCGAGGTAACGTATCTTATCTTTCATCCTATACATTTAATGAATTTATAAAATTGATGGCTTCAAATGTGATCTCAAATATTTTTAAAGAAGTAAAAGAAGCCTAATATTTCTCGATAAGCGTTGACTCAACTCCCGACATATCTCATGTTGATCACTTGGCTTTTATACTGAGATATGTAAATGATGATGGCATACCAGTAGAGAGGTTTCTTTGTTTTTTACCGAATACTGGCCACAGATCAGAACAGATAGTTGATACTGTACTTTCAACTTTGAATTGTTATGGATTAGATATCGCAAACTGCCGTGGTCAGTCGTACGACAATGCCACTAACATGTCTGGTGTATATAGCAGATTGAAAGCAAGAATTAAAAATATAAATCCTTATGCTGTGTATGTGCCTTGCACTGGGCATTCTTTAAATCTGGTTGGAGTATGTGCAGCAGAAAGCTGCCAAGAAGCATGTTCATTTTTCTCAGCTGTCCAACATCTTTATTCATTTTTTTCTGCCTCTACTCACCGGTGGGAGATTTTATTATCTAATTTGAAGCCAGGCAGTAAAGTAATAAAAAGACTTTCTGAGACTCGCTGGTCATCTCAAGTGGAAGCTTGTCATAATTTGAGTGAAAACTGGAATGCTATAATTAAAGCCTTAAATACAATAAAGGAAGATGCTACTGAGAAACCTGTTACATGTAATGAAGCTGCAGGCCTGCAGCAAAAACTCGATCGACGTGAAGCAGCTTTTATGGCTGTATTTTGGAGCTCACTCTTGGAAAGATTTCATATAACTAGCCAAAAACTGCAAAATGTTTATATTGATATACGGACAGTTGTAGAACTCTACAACTCACTAATAGGATACATTAACTCTACACGGGATTTGTTTGATATGTATGAAAAGAAAGCCAAAGAAAAATCGGAAATTGAAGACCATGAATTCGACACTAAGCGAAAAAGAAATCGTAAACTGCAAGCTGAGGAGACACGCGAAGTTGAAGTGGAAATGTGTGGTAGAGATAATTTAAAGTAGATATCTTTTTAACAATACTAGACCTTGTATGTTCCGAATTGAAACGCTGAAGTAATGCATATCAAGAAATGTATGGCAGATTTCAATTTCTCTCTAACATTACCAATACTTCAATAGCAGATATAACAGTTCATGCTAAAAAATTACAGCTATGCTACCAAGGAGATTTAGACGAATCATTCGTGAATGAGTTTTCACTTTCATTTTTGATCGTATTTGGAAGGTGTCGAAATTCCTGAAAATGAAAAGAAGTCAATTATAAGATATTGCAGCCTTCTTGAAATCGAAACATTCATTCAGTATATCCAAATCTTGATATTGCCTTCCGAATGTTCGTTTGCACACCTGCTACAAACTGTTCAGCGGAACGATCATTTTTGGCATTAAAAAGAGTGAAAAACTATTTGAGGGCTAATCTGAGTGAAGAAAAATTAAACTCCCTTTCTCCCCTAACAATTGAAAAGGATCTAACAACTTCTCTGGATTATACAGAATTAATTAATAAGTTTGCCGCTCAAAGGTGTAGGCATAAACAAATGTAATTACTTACTACTCAAATACTTTTATTTCTTTCACTGGATCTACATAAAATAAATATTTGATATACACCAGACCCCGTGGCGTTTTGCATCCATGCGCGGTCCCGTGCTATAACCGAAATCGCGCTATACAGACTAAAATCATTAATCTGCCACTGGCCCTACCCTATAATTTTCCTCAAGATTTTTATTTTTTTTTAAAGGAAACCAGTCCGTACAAGGCCTACCCATCCCATCTTCAAATCTGTTTGAAGTTTCCAACACTAGGACTGGCCTAGTCAATGGATGAACAAATTATGAAAATCAGGAGGGGTACAACATGGGAGGTAGGGAGTTTTATTTACATGAGTTCTTGCCATCTCAAGTTTTTCAACAGCTTACTCCCAAAGCACAGGGTTTGTGGGGAAGTAACCCACTTTGGCAACTTTTACTCATGCTGAAAAGTATATACTTGTGCATGTAGTCCCTTTTTAAGTCAGTAGTGTAACAGATCCCTGTGCAAAGGGCTAGCACAAGGTGTGTACACTATGTAAGTCCCAGTTAAAACAGGATTAAGTGGGCCTAAGCTATTACTATTCCAAGTTAATAAAAGGTTGCAGAAAGAGGTCCACAGAACCAAACTGTTTTGCTTTCTTCACAAATCCTTCATGAAAATAAAATAGCTGGATGTATGCACATGTAAGGAGTGGTATTGCTGAGCTGGTGGGGATTGAACTGGAAAGAGTGGAAGTTGAAGGGGAATGGGAAGTTCTAAAATGACAAGGGGTTGGGCTGGTGCACTGAGCATGGTGGCCTTTTAAGGCAGGCATGGCCTCAGCCCCTTTACGACATCAGGACTGTGGCAGCGTTGGTCTTCAGACAAGTTGTGTGTCTAATCAGATGATGAAGCTGAGAACAAGGCCTGATAGGAGGAGAGGTATGTCTTATGGGTAAGTCTGAAAAAGACCTGGAACAAGAGAATTGCCTCAGATCTGCCAGTGAAGCAACAGCTGTAGCTGTTTATCCTCCCCTGGTAAGGATTTGGGAAAGGAGCATGATTAGGGTTATGGCCAGCAAGTTGGTCAGAGACCACTTGGAACTACGCCAGATGTCTGCAGCTAGGAGGAGTGAAAAGACTATACACAGAAGGTGGTGGAAGGGCTGGAGTGAACCCCTACAGCCAAGGGTGAGGAAAACTGTTGTGGATCCTGATATGAGGGAAGAAGGACTACAAAGAAAACCTAATTAAAGGAGGTGAAGCCTTTAAGGACAAGGTGGATGACAGGGAGCTTCCTGTTCAAGTATTCGAATAGAACCAGGACATTACTAAACAGACCCCAGAAAGGGACATCCTGTTTTGGAACTTTAGCCATGCAGTGTGTGAGTAGCCCAGATATATGATTGGGGAGGAAACTGAGGCATAGTGGTGTGCCTGAGAGAGAGACTAGGTAATGTGATCTGCCCATATTTGCGCTGGCAAGGGAATGGAATCAATCTGTAACTTGGTGGGGGAGGTAAGGTACAGCTATATTTGAAATTATGATCACTCTGGGGGGGGGGAATAAGAGTTATCGGGAGCCCCCACCCCCACTTATTCTGGGCATACGCTACTACTGCTTCTGCCAGACAGAGCAAAATAAGGGTATCCAACTCTATTTCACTTCTGCTGACCTACTGCTACTTATGAAGAAAAATCTTTTCTGAATTAACGAAGTGTCGGTCTCTCAGTGTTACCAGGAATAAACAAATTATGAATGCTTTCCCCATACGCCAGCTAGTTCCACAGTCTTAACAATAGCAACCTCTAGTAAATATTACATCACCGGATAACTTCTTAGAGGCACCAGAAAAATGGGCTTAGAGTGTCTGAGGCTTAGCCCAATGCACTGGGAATTTGTTTTATAATGCAGGGTGAGGAAGCTAGCACTACGATACTGTACAGTAGTTCAGGTGTAATGAAGCTGTGAGGCCCAGTTCTGCTCAGACTGACTCTAGCTTCCCAAGTTTTCTAGCCAGTTACTCGCCAGCGTTCATCGCTACAGCAGTTCCTAGGGAAACACTCTACCTGCGCCAAAGGCGAGGGGCTGTAACCACTGCCCTGGAGCTACTTCCATAGGAGGGAGCGGAGCCCAGCAGGGCTGGGGCAGGGAGACGCCCTGAGCCCGAAGGCCGGGTCCCCTATCCTAGCCCCCGAGGCTATCCCTGCCTGTGGAGAGCCCCCGCCCCCGCATTCTCCTCCCAGACAGGACTGTGGGGAAACGAACTCAACGGCGGGGATGAAGGGGCGCCCGGGAAGAGCCTGCCGCGGATGTACGTATCCCCGAGGCCGGGCTGAGCCGTGGCGCGTCCACCTGGAGACTTCAAAGGTGCCCGGGGAAGTTTTCACCCTTATTTCCCAGCCAGCCTTTCGCTGCCCCGCCGCACGCAGCTGGGGCCGAGCCCAGCCCGCTCAACCACCCAACCGAGGTGCGCGTTCTGGAGGCGGCGGCCTCACAACCGTTCCCTGCCACTGGCTACGAACGCGGGAGGCCGCTCTTAATTGGTTGACCGCGCTGTCTGTCAGACTGAGGGCTCTGTCCAGTAGATGGCGCTGAGGAGACCGACGCCCCGCCCGCCAGACTCAGTAGCGGCAGGTGCCCGGCTCCCCGGGAGGAGCGCTCACCACTGTAACCGAGGCACTTCCACCCCGCAGCGCTGGAGCCCCAGCAGCTTCCCAGGCCGCCCTCGGCTCTGCTCTCCACGATGCTAGTGCAGAGCTTGGGGGCTCCCTGGCATCACCCTGCGAGGAGGGCTGCCGGGGGGCTGAAGGGGCGGGGCGGGGCTGGCTGGGTGTAAGGCGTCTTCGAAGGGGCGGGGAGAGGGAGGGAGGCTGTGGGCGGAGTGAGCAGGTTGTAAGGAGTCTCCGAAGGGGCGGCGAAGAGGATCCGCTTGCAGGCTCTAAGGCAGCGGGCGGAGCAGCCCTGGGGGGGGGGCTCTGAGGGAGGAGCGGAGGCGGGGTGGGGCACCGGTCTCTGCTCCCTCCCCCGGCGCTAGGTCCGGTGTAATAAAGCCTTGGTAACGGGGTTGCTAGCGCGCTGGTCGGTGCCTGGTAACCAGGCGCTGCCCCTTTAAGCGGCGGGGGTGTTGCCTTGCCGGAGGGCGGGGAAGATCCGAAGTCCCCTTCGGCGCCCGCCAGCTCTGTGCTGGAGCTGGCAGCTCCCCCTGTCCCCGTTCTCACTCCCATGCGGGCGGTGGGGACGACGGCACTCTGGGCAGCGCGGCCGCAGGCAGGCGGCTCCTCTCGGTATGTCCTGGGGGCTCCCTGTCTGCTGAGCCCGCGCAGGTCCCGCCGGAGCCGCCCCGGGGTCCCATGAGTTCAGAGCTGCCCCGCGCCTCGCCGCTCCGCGCTCTCTTTAAGATGGAGCCGGCTCCGTCCGCCTCCGAGTTGCTGGTGGGAGCTTCAGAGTTCCTGAAAGGTGAGGGACACAAGAAGCCCGACTGCCCACGGCCCCGGGACCCTGCCTGGTTATCCTGGCGGCCGTGGCCCCTTCCCCCGGGACCCTGGCTGCCCTCGCCCCTTCCCTCTCCTTCCCATCCCTGTAGTTCCGTGGTCCTCGCCGTTCTACCCCTGTCCCCAGGGCTCATGGACCCAGCTCCCCTGGGCTGGGGCTGGTCGTGTCTAAGCCGGTTCCTTCCTTCTCCGTTCGGGTGAGGAAACAGCCGGCACCTGTCGCCCCGGGCTCTGCGCTGGGTAAAAGCCACCCTGTAGCGATCCCGTCCCGCCCAGCCCTCTCCTGGGGGACAGCCGTGTGCGGCTAAGCGCGGCCAGCCCGACTTTCTCTTCTCCCTTCTACGCAGGAGAAATGTAGCGATGCCCCGCCCGCTCGGAGGCCGAGGATTAGAGGGCGGGCGGGCGGAGATCGCTCTTTTACCCCCTAACATTGAGCTGACCGTGCTGGCCTGGGGGATAATAGGGACGGGTTGGCGGGGAGTTAAAGAAAGGGAACCACAACAATCGTATAGCCTTCGTCAGTTGCCTTCAACTTTGTTTCAGATCGATTATATTTTGCTACTTTACGGAATAAACCCAAAAGCACAGTAAATACCCACTATTTCTGTACTGATGAGGAGCTGGTCTATGAAAAGTAAGTGACTTTTAGTTTCTTACTACCATTGTCCTGTAAGGCTCTTGCTAATTGCTTAACTATCTTGTTAATTGATGCATTTCAGTCCTCTGTAATGAACCAACCATTCTTCCCTTAAAGAATAACAAGACTGCTGTGAAATTACTTAACTTGTAGTTGACCCAGGGGTGGATGGGATGGACATGCTGCTCAGGACTTATTTATAAAGTGAGGCTCTCTTAAGAGTAATTAAATCTTATTAGATAACTTCTTAAATAGAAGTCTGTGTAGGGGGAAGTCAGGTGAAATAACAGTGGCTTCTCTGTTTTGTTAGTAATTAACTCCTTATATTTTCTATATGCAGAAAAATACAAAGTGATTATACTTTGGATTTTTTTTTTATTTTTTTATTTTTTTTTACAATTTAAAGATAGTGAAGCTTAGATGGGCTCTTACATCGACATCTGAAGCTTGAAATCTAGTCCGATTAGGAAAAAATAAGGGGTAGCTTTTACTGATAGTTTTATTTATTTTCATAAATAAGGATGTTATATTTAAAAATGTTTTTCTTTCCTGTGGGATGAAAGACCAACACATGCAAGGGAAACTGACAATTCAGGGTCAGCAGTGAAATTGACTGTACACAGTGGTGTCATCTGAACAAAATAAACAAGCTGAAAAATAGCGGTTAAAGAAAACTATTCATAGATGTTGGAAGCAAAAGCACTTTTGGGTGTGTGTGTGTGTGTGTGTGTGTTGACACTGGCCCTTCTCAATAACATTATTATTGCTCTGTTATCATGTTACCTATTTTATTTGTATGATCTGAACTCAAAGTAAAGGGAATTATGCTTATAACTTCATGCAACAAAGTGAGGCTGTGCCTCAGACTATAGGATACAAAATACTATTTCAAAACTCAAGAGAACCAGATTATATCTTCAAAAAAAGAACAGGAGTACTTGTGGCACCTTAGAGACTAACAAATTTATTAGAGCATAAGCTTTCGTGGACTACAGCCCACTTCTTCGGATGCATATAGAATGGAACATATATTGAGGAGATATATATACACACATACAGAGAGCATAAACAGGTGGGAGTTGTCTTACCAACTCTGAGAGGCCAATTAATTAAGAGGAAAAAAAAACTTTTGAAGTGATAATCAAGCTAGCCCAGTACAGACAGTTTGATAAGAAGTGTGAGAATACTTACAAGGGGAGATAGATTCAATGTTTGTAATGGCTCAGCCATTCCCAGTCCTTATTCAAACCGGAGTTGATTGTGTCTAGTTTGCATATCAATTCTAGCTCAGCAGTCTCTCTTTGGAGTCTGGGAATGGCTCAGCCATTCCCAAAATTGAATCTATCTCCCCTTGTAAGTATTCTCACACTTCTTATCAAACTGTCTGTACTGGGCTAGCTTGATTATCACTTCAAAAGTTTTTTTTTCCTCTTAATTAATTGGCCTCTCAGAGTTGGTAAGACAACTCCCACCTGTTTACGCTCTCTGTATGTGTGTATATATATCTCCTCAATATATGTTCCATTCTATATGCATTCGAAGAAGTGGGCTGTAGTCCACGAAAGCTTATGCTCTAATAAATTTGTTAGTCTCTAAGGTGCCACAAGTACTCCTGTTCTTTTTGCGGATACAGACTAACACGGCTGCTACTCTGAAACCTGAGATTATATCTTGAAATAGGTATGCTCCGTTTGTAGCTTAGTTATTATAGAATGGGCATTCAGAGTTATGGCAGTAGTACACAAATGCGGCATCATGATATTAGGGCTAAGGAGAGAGGCATGAAGAATAGGGACCTGAAACTTAAGGAGAATAGGTTTAAACTTCATGTGCTCATTTGCTCTCAATCTAGTTATTTGGGGCATTCAGTACACAAATATATTTAGCAAAATTTAACTGTCTGACCCTAAAGAGTTTGGTTTTATCCTTTTTACATGCAAAGGTTCACTTAATACAGTGCAGCCATATAAAGATGTAATATGTATAAATTACTCTGTTGGGGGAAGTGAGAGAAAGTTGTTTATCTGCTGCTATGGCTCTGATGGAGTATTTGTTTGTATTCGGTATATCACCCTCAGTGAAACTGTTTTGGGTTACTGATAGCCTGATGAATCTGTATTTTCTGCTCGGTTAAAAATAATTCTTGCTGCTTTTTTACCTGTTTGTAGCTTGTTTGCTTTTGTGGGTGTGATTCTGTGTCAAGAGGGACAAACGTGATGATAAAAAATTTCATATTCAGGCAGGTTTAACCTTGCTGAGGCTCTGAGGATTCTTGAAGAACTTCATACCGTGATTGAAACTCAGGGCTGGTCCACACTGGGGCGGAGGATCGATCTAGGAAACGCAACTTCAGCTACGAGAGTAGCATAGCTGAAGTCGACGTTTCCTAGATTGAACTAAGTTTACTTACTGTGGGTCCACACGGCGCAGGCAAGCTCCTCCGTCGACAGCGCTTCCTCCTCTTGGTGAGCAGGAGTTCCGCAGTCGACGGGGGAGCGCTTCTGGGATCGATTTATCGCGTCCAGATGAGATGCGATAAATCAATCCCAGGAGATCGATTACCCGCTGAATCGGGCGGGTAGTGTGGACCGAGCCTTTGTGCACGTCTACGCTTAAAACGCTGCAGCGACACAGCTGCACTCGTGCAGCTGCGCCACTGTAGTACTTCAGTGAAGATACTGCTACACCAATGGGAGAGCTTTTCTCATCAGTGTAGTTAATCCACCTCTGAGAGGCAGTAGCTATATTGATGGGAGAAGCCCCTCCCATTGACATAAGACTGTCTACACCGGAGTTAGGTCGGTATAACTGCATCCCTCAGGGATGGATTTTTCACACCCCTGAGCAACATAGTTATACTGATGTATGATTATAGTGTATATTGGGGTAGGCAACCTATGGCACACGTGCCAAAGGCAGCATGCAAGCTGATTTTTTTCAGTGGCACTCACACTGCCTGGGTCCTGGCCACCGATCCGGGGGGGCTCTGCATTTTAATTTAATTTTAAATGAAGCTTCTTAAACATTTTTAAAACCTTATTTACTTTATATACAACAATAGTTTAGTGTCATATTATAGATTTATAGAAAGAGACCTTCTAAAAATGTTAAAATGTATTACTGGCACGCAAAACCTTAAATTAGAGTGAATAAATGAAGACTCGGCACACCACTTCTGAAAGGTTGCTGACCCCGGGTGTAGACCCTGGCCTAAGATACATGCCCATGGCTGACTAAATCATGCAGCAGGGTTCTGGGTCTGTTACTGGTGCTGTCCTATCTTAAACAAAAAACGGTTAGGCCGCGATTCAAGAAGTCTGCTCTTGACAAAATCTTGCTAATTGTTGTGCAGTCTAGGGCTTGAATTAACAGCTTGTTCAGTGCTTGCAGTACTCAATCTCCAGATTTTTTTCTTCAATTTTGGTTTAAGCCTAGATATGGTGCAGAAATTGTACTGGTCTCATTATCCATTCTCCTTATGGTTATTGACCTGGATCAAGTGTTTATGCTAATCCTTATTTCTGTCAGGTGTCTTTTGATATTGCTGATCACAAGATAATTGTGATGTGTGTGCAGTGTATGACGGCTAGATGAAATTGATTGT
The DNA here is from genome assembly GCF_027887155.1 of Malaclemys terrapin pileata. Lineage (NCBI taxonomy): Eukaryota > Metazoa > Chordata > Testudines > Emydidae > Malaclemys > Malaclemys terrapin. Next base: position 72,404,880 of record NC_071512.1, read on the forward strand.
GAATGGCTGTATTCTGAGAGGATACAAAGGATGATATTGAGCATTATGGTGCTCTCATCTCCCTTATAGTTAAATATATGTAAATCAGCTGGGCAGATACTGTTTTGACCTTCAGTGTTAATCATACACAGATAACATTAAGCTGTTTGGTTTTTTTATTGCCTTTTGGATGGGACAGTATGTATCTGGATTAGGGCAAAATGGCTGAAAAAACCTGGCAAGACACAGGTAATGGTTTTTAGGGTAGGGGAAACATCTGGCAATAATAGTGAGATTGGTTTCCCTTCTGAAGAGAAGATTTGCCCTCTTGTTAGAAGGGTTTGCAGCTGGGAGATACCCAGCTAATTTTAGTAAAGTATCTAAGGGTAACACTACTTTACTAAAGTAGCAGTTAAAGCCCTCTAGGCTGTACTTATTTGGTGAAAAAGCCTGTGACATCTTGTGGATACGGATCTTGCTACAGTTGTCTTTGTCCATATTCAATCTCTGCAATATGGTCTGCTTGAGGAGACCAGCAAACCACTTGGAAGTTTCACCTCATGCACAATGCACTGGCCAGATTATTTACACTAGGTCTGTGTTAGAAGCTTTTGCTCATACAGCAGTCTTGGTTGTGTGACTTTTTCCCCCAGCAAAAGTCCTAAGGTAGATGAAGTTATATTGGCATTAAAGTGCTTTTGCTGGTATAATGTATTTCAATCACTGAACCAGTGTAAGCTATACTGGAAAAAGCATTCTTTTGCTGGTATAAGGGTTTAAGACTACCAGATTTCTTCTATAGTTATACCAACAAACCTTTTCAAACATAGACTAGACCTTGGTAGCATTTCTTGAGCTCGCACATGATACCTGTGTTTCATGATCTTCATTAGCTTCCAGTTAAACCCAGACCTTTGAATTACATCCAAAAGTTAATTTCTCCTAAGACACTTTTTATGTCTTGGGTCTTAGTTACCTCAAACCGCCTCTCTTCCCCTGTTGCGCCCCACAATTGAGATTCCCCAGGTTAGGTGCTTCATATCTAAATGTCTGGGCTGGTGACAAGATGTTAACTTCTGTGGTTTTGTATCAGTTTAATGGTGAGCAGAATTTGACCCAACATTTAAAAATATAAATTGACTCCCTTTATATGCAAGATGACTTTGATTGGACATTTTTAATTCTAAACATTCTTCTAAAGAAAAAACTATAAAACTCTGAAGTCCAAATAGTGTATCCCTTCATTCCTATCAGTAGTTACATGCCTGAAATGTCCTGGTAATCTGCCTACCTTTTGCATCAAAGCGAGGAAGGATTGTAAAATTGTCCTTGTATTTTAGGGCTTGTATCTAAAGACCTTTTTGTTTCTTTGTGCACAGAATGACAATTTAAAAAAACAAACAAACAAACAAAAACTTTTTTTTCCAGGAAAGGGGTTAACTAGGTATTTATAAACTAGGTGACAATTATCAGCTGGCATACAGATTTTAAGTAATCTTGTGCAGCAATATATACCTCCCTTCAACTGGCTAATGCAAACTTTTGCCTTAACATTTGTTACCCGTCACACAAATTTTATACTGTATATGGGATATTGATGGCTTCAAAAGTACTTTTTCCCCTATGAAACTTGGATCATCCAGAGGGAAGCATATGGTGGCCTAGCAACAGTACACACCACATGTTTTATTAATGTATTTCTCTGAACGTAGCAGGTTGTAGCAAAACTGGGAATAGAATATGTCTCCTGAATGCTGGTTGGGTGTCATATCAGCTAGAGACCATCTGCCTTCTAATAATGCCTCTTCTGTCTGTTTAGACTGTAAGCTGTCTGTAGCAATAACTGACTTACTACATGTTTGTACAGTGCCTAGCACAATGACACCCCAATCTCAGTTGGGACCTCTAGGTCTTACTGTAATTTAAATAATTTTGTAACTGCATATTTTTTGTCACATAACAGTGTAATCACATCAGTTTCAATTATTTTGGTAATTTATTTAAAATACCTGTCAGCAACTATGTCTGTAACAACACAGACAACAGAAAAGATCCAGGAAATGTTTTTTGACAAATAGATTCATTACTAGGTATATTAATATAGAACTCCAAGTAATAATTCATTTAAACTACAATACAGAAACATATATCCTGCACCCCTTCAGAAGCAGTACAAAGGCCTGGGGGAGTCGGAGGTAATGGAGGAGCTGAGGGAGAGGGAAGTAATTACTGGAAAGGAGCCTGGGTGTGAACTTGAAGGATTGTGTGGGTGGCAGAAGTATGGAACAGGGTTTGTTTGGGGTGGGGTGGGATTGTTAGGAAGCCTCCATCATGCAGACTCCGGCTGAACTGAGTCCCTCTCATTCAGTCAGGCACATCTGTCCCTTTTCCCATGTGTCCCTGCACCCCCTCTCCTATTCAGACCCTGCCCCAAGCTGTCCCCGTGCACTTGCCCTTCTGAACCCCAGTCTGTGACACCTCCCCACCCAGGAACCCCATGCTGTCCGTTCCCCCATATCCTGTGCATCTCGGCCTGGCTCCATGGGCAGGGCACTGTGAGGAAGGCAGATTCTCTCTTCTCTATCCACAATTGGTGTCACTCCCAGAGCGACTGCTCTCTGGTCTGACACCACAGCAGCCCCTGGTGGGTGAAAGGAGTAACTGCAGCACCTTTCTGGCATAATGTATTTTCTGTGGGGGAGGGGAATTCTGCGCAGCGCGTGAATTCTGCATATGCGCAGTGGTGCAGAATTCCCCTAGGAGTAAAAATTGTTTGTCTCATTCAGAATGCCTTGCTACAAAGGCCCTTTTTGTTTAAAATTGTTAGCATTTGAAATCAACAGAGGCTTATTGCAAAAGGGGAGAGGATCTTTGAGGTATCGATCCTGGACCCAAACTGTTTATGGGATTTTATAGGTATAAAAAGAATGTCCCGAACCACTGTGGGATATGTGAGTAATCATACATTGATAATTTCATCAGTTGCATCCTCCTAGTAACTGGTAAGACACTCTCGTATACAGAAGAAAATACAGCCTGCCTTTTATGGTGGTACCACTATACGAACCCAAAACTCGTAAGGTGTGTTCAATAGGGTTGTAGAAATTCTGAGCTCTTTCTCAGAGGCCCGTCAATGTGCATTCATTGAAGCAGCATATATTTCCTAACTAGTAACTCCAGACACTTAGGCAGAACTATTAGGCTGACAATCTTATCAGAAACACATCCTTTGATCAATCCCAGTATTTAAGATCTGTCCCCTACCACAGCTCTTTGTTCTTCAAAATGTACCCTTGAAGAGTGTGGCGAAAAAAATATTTGCTGTTAGACATTCCATTTATAAATAGAGATGGGGGCCCCAAAATTCCTATGTGGCTTTTGAGGTGTTTGGTCTCCAGTACTGGTCACTCCTATCATTAAGAATAACAAATCTTATATACTGTAGCTATTTTTCATAGTCCAAAGTAGATGCAAAGCATGACTAAATTATGATAATTTAAAGTTGGGAATGAAACTGAGTCAGAAGTGCATGCTCAGTACTCTTGCTCATACATTCAAATCAAATGTCTCAATACTTTATCAAATGAAATGCTTTTAAAAGCTATTTAAGCCCATCTCAAATGAAAACTATCTTGAATTTCACTACTGTAATGACAACTGTTCTGGTTAAATATGTTGTGTTAACTTGAGAATCTATCATGCCCTGGTGTAAAAATGAGAGCTTGTATTAAAACCACTTCCTTTCTCTTGCCAACCTTATATCATCAAATGAAAAGGAAAAAAGCTGAATGGAATTATCCAGTTGTGACTACATTAGGTAAAATTGATTCTGATCTAGTGAATATTATGAGTGAAACTTTCTGGTCTTAAGATTATGGGGGTCTCTCTTCAAGAGGTACATGTTTTCATCTGTAAAAGGTATACCATTTTTGATGCCTTCAAGGATGTAGAGCTGCTGAGAAATAACCCAGCTCACAGATGATCATTTGGCACACAGACATGACCTGTTTTGGATAGACTAATAGTTAATGAGTCAGGCCCTGATAAATAGCTTTCTTCAAGATGAATAGTGGCTCTTGTTCTTTGTTTTTCAGCAAACAGATCTGGGTTGGGCATCCTACACTTGACTGATTAACGTACCATAGGCTTTGACTTATTATATTGACAAACTAGAGAGCTTGTTGGACATGTTTCAATTTTGGGTACTTTTATCAAATTTTATTTCAGTACTGCTGTAATGAAGCATAAGGATCCTTCAGTCTTCTGAAATTATAGAGCCTTTAATCAACCATTTATTCTGGTTGGTAATTATATTTTATTATCAAGATCTCACAGATACTATGCCACCAGAGACACTTTGTGAACAGCCGCAGAAGTAATTATATGTGACAGTGGAACATTTTGTACAGCATATACTTCATATGAGCAAGAGGATCTAGGTTAACTTCCTCAAACTGTGATATATTGCCGTGGATCAAGCAAGCTTAATTCAGAGAATATATATCCCTTGTTTTTGAGGTTAGGAAGTAGTAAAGCCAGTATCTCGAATGTTTACTGTGTAATAAAGTTAAATTAGTACTGTCTAGGGCTGTATTGGTATGAAATGTCTTCTTCACTGCCTTCATACTTTCAAAGAAGCAATGGTAAATTTTCACTTACTTCACAAAGTTAAAGGTCTCTTTACTTACCTGTGCGGACCAATAATTGTAGCTGTGCAGAAAGCCCTGAATGCTCCCTGATTCAGTGGCAGTAGGACCAATAATGAAAATTGTGACTACCCTTGTCACACCACACAAGAGCTACCACTTCCCACATAAAACAGTGAGTTTTGTTCATTCAACAGCATGTGATCATGTTAAATTGAACATCAGTTGACCAATCTTGTCAGGCAATAGAATACAAGAAAAGCCATTTTAGAAGGCTAACATGGAGTACAAGCAAGAGACCGTAAATCATGTGTATGAGAATACTTCCTCCCCCCCCCCCCGCCACTCTCCTTCTTGGAAACCAGTGGGATGCAAAAAAACCAAAAACCCTCCCCTCAAAACATTTGTGCTGAACTTTGACCTAATTAACAATTCTCTGCCCTTGTACTGTGCCTCTCCTCAACATCTCAAAGGGGCATCTGTACATATCTGTTTTTATCACTAAAGGATAAACAAATCACCAAAAACTGCACTGCAAATTAGTACCAATCAAAAATAGAACTCTTGTCTTCTGATTCTCAGGCTCCAGCTTTCACCACTGTACACCATGCTGCCTTCCTGCTTAGACTTACTGAGGAACTTAAACTTCCTCAAGGTGGTGGTCTTTTTTTTTCCAAAGAGGAGAGGGTTCCAGCATGCTCTGAAAATCTGATTTTAGTCTGATTTTAAAAAAAAAAAAAAAAAAAAAAAGCTTCTTCTATAACTAAATCTTCTTGAATGAGAACTTTATATCCTGCTCATAAGTTTTGTCCTGGTTTCTGAGGTACCTTATCTCAGGAATGCTTCTCTATTGTTCGTTAATGGAAGTTCAGTCATTGATGCAGCTGGGTCATGATTCATTGATGGTTTTGAAGATCAGGACTGAAGTCCTGAAGAGTGGAAACTTGCTGAGGGAGTGAAGCACCGAGTGATATCCAGGTGGTAGCCTGTTCTATTTATGTAGGCCAGAGTCTTTGAGTTGCATTCCATTCGCTCCTAAGTATAGTGATCTACACTAATCCAGCATGGAGATGGAGAGCACGGGGATCGCTGTGGCCAGATTCCTGTATGGAAGGAAGGGTCATAGTTTTCTAGCAAATTGGAGGTGGAAGAAGATTGTTATATATAACATTTATTTTACAAATACTAGTTGGTCACTTAGAATTAGTGATGAATAGAGAGCAGGACACCTTTGCTTTGAACCACTCTGATAGTCGGACAGGAGGAAGCTTTCAGTGGGAAGGAGAATAAAGACCCTGCTAATTCTCTCAAGCATTTCTACTTTCCGACTAATCTCTGATTTTGTTTGTTTACATATCTGGACATCAGAATTGCTGACACAAATGATTTGCTTCTCGGTGGCTTAACTTGGGTATTCCCACTAATTAACAATAACCCTGACTTTCATGAGAGGGAATAAAGTTACCTCATGATTCTAGTGTATATCCTCCAGAGGACAGTGAAGAGCTGGATTGTTCTGGGCTAATAATGAGCTATGGCACAACACTGAATCAAGAATTCAGGAGATCCAGTAGCTTCAGCCCCCCTTGAACATCACAGCAGTGTTGGGAATTGCCTGGGACATACTCTTTGTTTTTGGACATCTTGAAATCTTGGGTCACAGATGTCTGGGCTTGTGTGAACAACATGTTTGGATTCAGTCACCACAAATCTGACGTGGTAATATTATTTCCACATCCACTGTACTATCAGCATATCACGTAGAAAAGATGCTTAGACTAGTCTGCCAAACAAGAATAAAATTGTGCCCTCCTTCCTGCAGATGAGCTACAGTTATTGTCATTGGATTCATGAGAACTTGGGAAGCTGAATGGCAGGGCACAATAATTTTACAGACTAATATTCACATAAATACCTAGTCCATCCTTCTCTCAGAGCAGGATTGTGTTAGATACCAGATTGTTTAACAAAGTCTGTGGGTGTCTTTCTGAAGGTTAATGTGTCTGCATCCAGGCTGAACTGAGGACTTGTAAGGAATAAAATTGGCATCCCAAGGCATCTGTGGATTTTAGAAAGTGCTTGTTCAATACATTATAATTTGATTATTCTATTTTTACACTTGTAGAAAATGATTTTAGAGTTCGAGAGGATGCCAGATTCATAACACTAAAGACTCAAGTCCTCTGTTAAAATACCACATAACTACAGCATGTGGAAATCCCCCTACTCCCAATGATTTTAAAATGTGCCTCAGTTCTGACTTGGAAGGACCATGTCAAGAAGCCAAAGAATGAATTCTCTAAGTTTTAACTTTTTGGCCTGCCTGCTGAGGCAGCTTCCATAAGGTGCCATAAATAGGGGTGAAGTTGTTGTTGATGGTCTTTTGATTTTGGAGACCATTAGCTCATTTCACAAAGTCTACCAGATAATACGTATTTTGTCACTGCCAACCTAAGATGATTCAAACCAGTGATTTTAGGCTCTTAATCTCATTACCATTTCCCCTAGGTCTGGGGTTCTCCAAATTTTATTTAATAGTATGGGCGTTCTCTTAATGCAGACCGTCTTTTGGACTATCTCTCCTGCACTTATAATATAAAATCACTGTAGAAAGTACAGCATACTTACATAGCAAAGCAAGCCTGGTCATATACTTTCAACTTTTTTTTTTTTTTTCAGTTGGAAAATTGGGGTTTTGACCAAATATTTTTCTTGGAAGAACTGAATGCCTCAAACTCAAAATATTCATATATGGATATGCCACCACTGCTGCTTGGGCATTCTAGGGGTATGTCTACATTGGAAACTTCAAAGCGCTGCCACAGGAACGCTCCCGCGGCAGCACTTTGAAGTGTGAGTGTGGTCGCACACGAGCGCTGGGAGAGAGCGCTCCGTAATCCACCTCCACGAGCCGTGCTCCCAGTGCTCGGAGCCTGTCTACGCTAGCACTTTAAAGTGCTCAGACTTGCTATGCTCCCGGGGGTGATTTTTTTCACACACCCCCCCCCCCCCCCCCCGGAGCCAGCAATTTAGAGCATTATAAAATGTAAGCTTAGACAAGTTCTAGTTCAGTTGCCACAAGTCACTGATCTCAGTGGCCAGGCTTCTCAGCTGGACTATGGCTATGTCTACTCTAGAGAACCTACAGCGGTGCAGCTGTACCTGTGCAGCTGTAAGATCTCTCGTGTAGCTGTTCTATGCAAACAGGAGAGAGCTCTCCTGTTAACATAGTGCTGTGCACACTATCACCTATGCCAGTGTAACTATGTCGCTCAGGGGGGAGGTGTACAATATTCACACCCCTGAGTGACATAAGTTTTGCCAACATAAGTGGTAATGTGGACATAGCCTACATCTCTCATGATGCAGCACCTCCTCTCATCAAGACGGAGACTATATGGTACATCATGGGAGGTTCTTCTATAGAAGAGAATGGACATATTAGGCACCTATGCTACTGCTTTTATGAGGAACATGGTGACATTTCCAAATAAAATTTTTCTGACATTGTCAACTTTTTTCTTTGTTACTGAAGATTCAAAATTTCTATGTGATGGAAAATCCCTGTTTTCCTAACATAACTATGAAAAAGTAATAGGTGGATGAGGCTTTCTTCTGGCAACTAGCAGAAGTTGCTAGATCACAGGCCCTGGTTCTTATGGGAGACTTTAATCACCCTGATATTTGCTGGGAGAGCAATACAGCGGTGCACAGACAATCCAGGAAGTTTTTGGAAAGTGTAGGGGACAATTTCCTGGTGCAAGTGCTGGAGGAACCAACTAAGGGCAGAGCTTTTCTTGACCTGCTGCTCACAAACAGGGAAGAATTAGTAGGGAAAGCAAAAGTGGATGGGAACCTGGGAGGCAGTGACCATGAGATGGTCGAGTTCAGGATCCTGACACAAGGAAGAAAGGAAAGCAGCAGAATACGGACCCTGGACTTGAGAAAAGCAGATTTTGACTCCCTCAGGGAACAGATGGGCAGGATCCCCTGGGAGAATAACATGAAGGGCAAAGGGGTCCAGGAGAGCTGGCTCTATTTTAAAGAATCCTTATTGCGGTTGCAGGAACAAACCATCCCAGTGTGTAGAAAGAATAGTAAATATGGCAGGCGACCAGCTTGGCTAAATAGTGAAATCCTTGCTGATCTTAAACGCAAAAAAGAAGCTTACAAGAAGTGGAAGATTGGACAAATGACTAGGGAGGAGTATAAAACTATTGCTCAGGCATGCAGGAGTGAAATCAGGAAGGCCAAATCACACTTGGAGTTGCAGCTAGCAAGAGATGTTAAGAGTAACAAGAAGGGTTTCTTCAGGTATGTTAGCAACAAGAAGAAAGTCAAGGAAAGTGTGGGCCCCTTACTGAATGAGGGAGGCAACCTACTGACCGAGGATGTGGAAAAAGCTAATGTATTCAATGCTTTTTTTGCCTCTGTCTTCACGAACAAGGTCAGCTCCCAGACTGCTGCACTGGGCAGCACAATATGGGGAGGAGATGACCAGCCCTATGTGGAGAAAGAAGTGGTTCGGGACTATTTAGAAAAACTGGATGTGCACAAGTCCATGGGGCCGGATGCGCTGCATCCGAGAGTGCTAAAGGAGTTGGCGGATGAGATTGCAGAGCCATTAGCCATTATTTTTGAAAATTCATGGCGATCGGGGGAGGTCCCAGATGACTGGAAAAAGGCTAATGTAGTGCCCATCTTTAAAAAAGGGAAGGAGGATCCGGGGAACTACAGGCCAGTCAGCCTCACCTCAGTCCCTGGAAAAATCATGGAGCAGGTCCTCAAGGAATCAATTATGAAACACTTAGAGGAGAGGAAAGTGATCAGGAACAGTCAGCATGGATTCACCAAGGGGAAGTCGTGCCTGACTAACCTAATTGCCTTCTATGATGAGATAACTGGCTCTGTGGATGAGGGGAAAGCAGTGGATGTGTTATTCCTTGACTTTAGCAAAGCTTTTGATACAGTCTCCCACAGTATTCTTGCCGCCAAGTTAAAGAAGTATGGGCTGGATGAATGGACTGTAAGGTGGATAGATCGTCGGGCTCAACGGGTAGTGATCAATGGCTCCATGTCTAGTTGGCAGCCGGTTTCAAGTGGAGTGCCCCAAGGGTCGGTCCTGGGGCCGGTTTTGTTTAATATCTTTATTAATGATCTGGAGGATGGTGTGGACTACACTCTCAGCAAGTTTGCAGATGACACTAAACTAGGAGGCGTGGTAGATACACTAGAGGGTAGGGATCGGATACAGAGGGACCTAGACAAATTAGAGGATTGGGCCAAAAAAACCTGATGAGGTTCAACAAGGACAAGTGCAGAGTCCTGCACTTAGGACGGAAGAATCCCATGCACTGCTACAGACTAGGGACCGAATGGCTAGGTAGCAGTTCTGCAGAAAAGGACCCTAGGGGTCACAGTGGACGAGAAGCTGGATATGAGTCAAGTGTGCTCTTGTTGCCAAGAAGGCTAACGGCATTTTGGGCTGTATAAGTAGGGGCATTGCCAGCAGATCGAGGAACGTGATCGTTCCCCTTTATTCGACATTGGTGAGGCCTCATCTGGAATACTGTGTCCAGTTTTGGGCCCCACACTACAAGAAGGATGTGGAAAAATTGGAAAGAGTCCAGCGGAGGGCAACAAAAATGATTAGGGGTCTGGAGCACATGACTTATGAGGAGAGGTGGAGGGAACTGGGATTGTTTAGTCTCCAGAAGAGAAGAATGAGGGGGGATTTGATAGCAGCCTTCAACTACCTGAAGGGGGGTTCCAAAGAGGATGGAGCTCGGCTGTTCTCAGTGGTGGCAGATGACAGAACAAGGAGCAATGGTCTCAAGTTGCAGTGGGGGGGGGGGTCTAGGTTGGATATTAGGAAACACTATTTCACTAGGAGGGTGGTGAAGCACTGGAATGAGTTACCTAGGGAGGTGGTGGAGTCTCCTTTCTTGGAGGTTTTTAAGGCCCGGCTTGACAAAGCCCTGGCTGGGATGATTTAGTTGGGAGTTGGTCCTGCTTTGAGCAGGGGGTTGGACTAGATGACCTCTTGAGGTCCCTTCCAAACCTGATATTCTATGGTTCTATGATAATAGACAATTATTTAATGTATTAAATGCTCTAAGTATGTTAATGACATTGGCCACTTCTGTTCTTCTGTCCCTTGCATCCTGTTTCTCTTTCTCTATCCATATGTTTTTCTAATGCCTGGTTCTTCTACCCCTTCCTCTCCCTGATCCCTCCCCCATCTCTCTTGGTAAGTGGTTGGTTCTTGTAGTGAGTAGCTCCTGTTTTCTTTCGTGCTTTCAAGCATCAGAGGCAGGTAGGAAACTCCTTTGCTCCCAGATGTTTTTACAAAGAGGCACCTAGGTCCAATTTGTAATGAGAAATTGACACCTGTAGAAGTGGCTGGAAATAAGGAGAGCTAACACTGATTGGTCAGTTTTCTAGGGGCTACCAGCAACTAGTATGTAGACCACAGTTTGGGAGTCATTGTCCTAAAGCATGAAGTCCCTAAGCACTTGTTTGTCATGAACTTCACTAAGGAATATCCTAGGTGGTTGGGTTTTTGCGGGGAGGGAGGATAGGGGGTTGAGGAGAGTTTCTTTCCTTGTCCCTGAGACTCCTCCCTCACCCCTTTTCTGATTAGGAATAAAGAAACTTCCATACGTTAGTAAGGGGGAACTTTTTAAACAAAAGAAGCAAAAATGTCAAATGAAGCAACAAAGTCTCAAAAGAACCTTTGCGAAAAAGATGACCAGTGACCCTTTTATACCCCCCAATTTTTTAAAAAGCAGGCCAACATATATACCAAATTAGTGTCATTGTACTAGATCTTTCTCCCTTCTTCTTTCCCTTCCCTCTGCCTCCATGTGGGAAAGCCAACTTTAAACCCATCTCTTTCTGTTCTCTCTCCCTCTCTCGGAATGTTGTCAGCAGAGGAATATGCTGAAATTAATAATGAATAGAATGGCACGTTTCTCCCCCTTCTAGAGAAGAGAGAGAGCTCCCATCAGCACATAGATAAGCAAGGAGGCCAGAATTAAGGTTGCCCAGGCAACTGTAAATTTGACACTTCCTAAATTTCAAGTATATGACTTTGCAACCTAGATAATGTTCTTGTAACGTAGCATAGGGTTTTCATGAATATAATTTCCTACTGGTTGTTTTTTAAAGCTAAAAGAGAAATTATACTTTTAACTGTTACAACCTCCCACCATGAGGGTGTCTACATCATTAATCTTCAGCACTGTAGGACAGTGAGTCCACTTGAACTACACCACTAACTACAATAGCTGATAGTAGGAAGGATGTTTTCCCTTAAGGAGGTTGGAATGGGTTACTGGGGCCATGTGCTGGGTCTGGGAGGTGGTGGAGGGGAGGCTCATCTGGCCTGGGTATATCTTCTCTCTTCCCAGCTCAGGAGCTGGGGGAGCTCCTGTTTCCTGTGTTGTGCAACCAGAGTGAGGGGAAGGCCTTTTAAAAACAACAAGGAGTACTTGTGGCACCTTATAGACTAACATATTTATTTGGACATAAGCTTTTGTGGGCTAAAACCCACTTCATCAGATGCATGGAGTAGAAAATACAGTAGGAAGATATATATATAGCAGTACATGAAAAGATGGAAATTACCTTACCCAGTGGGGGGTTGAGACAAATTGGTTAAAGTGGGCTATTATCAACAGGATGAAAAATCACTTTGTGTCATGTTCTGGGTCTGGAAGGGTAGTCAGATAGTCTTTCCTGGCTCTTCTGTGACCCTGCACTGCTATTTTGGCAGTTCTTGGTGTGGTGTCCACAGCAGTTGCTCCTTAAGTGGCAGCATGGGCCCAGTCTTAGAATGTTTTTGTATTCTGTTGTTGTTTTGACAGACTGCCATAATTTCCTGAGGAATGAAGGTGAGGGAAGGGAAGTAGCTGTTTTCAACAGTGAATATCTCAGTAAAAACTGAACAGAATTTTATGGGAAAAAGAGGATTTCTCTGAGAGCTTGTGTGCTGCAAACAATGGAGGTCTTGGGACTTATCAAAATGAAGTTTTGAGAATATTTTATAATAGAAAGTGTTAAGCAACTGAAATATAGAGGCCCCCAATAATGGATAAAAGATGTTTTTAGTTACCCAGTACAGTATATACTGAAGAGACAAAATGGGTGAGGTAATATCTTTTATGGGAGCAACTTCTGTTGGTGAAAGAGACAAGCTTTAAAGCTTACACAGAGCTCTTCTTTTGCTCTGTGTAAGCTTGAAAACTTCTCCTCTCACCAACAGACGTTGGTCAAATATTGCTTCACACACCTTGTTCTCTAATATCCTGAGACTGACATGGCTACAATAGCACTGAAAACTTTTTTGCCATGATTACACTGGATCCCAAGTGGAACATAACAAAATTACTAACTGGCTTGCAGTTTAAAGAGCTGGAAGCAGATGTTCATTGAAATAGTTTAGTTCTTCTCTAAATATATTTTTTCATCTTTCCTCACTCCACAGTTTCTATGCAGATTTTGGACCTTTAAACTTGGCGATGATATACAGATACTGCTGCAAACTAAATAAGAAGCTAAAGGTAAAGTTTTAACCCTTTATATTTAGATTTCTGTGCCAAATATTCAAACTGTATTGTTTTTAACAAATTGCAGTACATAGCATTGCTGTACAAGTGTCATTTACATGGTTAACCTTGAGCTTTGGACACAGAAGTTGTGCTGTCTTGCCATGAATGTACTCCCCATGAAGAACTGAAAATTGAGTCTTTTTGTTCAGCAATTGAACCACAAAGGACATGTACACCTCTTTCTTGTCAAGGTGAAATGTAATATAAGCCAAAGGAAGTTAGTGGAATAGTAAGCAAAGGAATGAAAGCCAGAATCCTTTTGAGTTGTGTTGATGTCTTGAGTTCATTGCCAGTATATCTGCCTGTAATCTATAGGTATGTTAGAACAAATAATATTAGACTGAAAGATCATGATACATTCTTACCATGCTATGACAAAAGAAGGATGAAAATGCATATTTAAATGAATATTTTTCAATGGAAGAATTAGGACTTCTTTAGATTGTTTCTAAAGAAACAATGCATCTTTATTAATGTAACAGTAATACAGAAAAGTTCAGTTAAATTCATATACAAAAACACTTTTTTCTGATGTGGTGGCACAGTTGCTGTTCCTAACCACACATCCATGTACCTGTTTTTTTTTCTTCTGCCCCTGCATCAGGGCTTTCTAAGTTTGGTCCTTGACTTTGAATTAACTTACATAAGACTCATGGATCTATCTGTTTTCTTTGGATGCCGTGATGACTTTTATTTAAATTGTAAAGTGCCTGTCCTGAATCCTAGGCAGTACATAAAAATATACAATTCAGAATTAAAAGGCACCTTTCAAAAATGCATATAAAATGTGACTGTATTGACCTCCTCTAAGAACAGTAATAATACAGTCATGTAGTCTTCAGTCCAGCCTGTCCCCAGATGCCCAAGGAAAACAAAGGTGGCTTTCTGCACCTGGTGCAAATCCTAACAAATTGGGTTGCCTTATATGAAAAGTAAATATCATAACTAAACTTTGTTGAGAATCTTCTGACAAAAACAGGCTTTTGTCAGAAAATGTTAACTAGTCTAAACAAAAATGTTCAGATACATATCAGGGTTAACCAACTTCTGATGAGGAAACTTGCCTGACTTCCTGGCAAGTTGTTGAGGTTTCCAGGGTCTGCAGCAGTGGGGCATCCCTGCCATGCAGACTCCAGTGGGGACCCTGGAGTTTGCAGGCTCCCTGTTGCTAAGATGGGGTCTTCAAAGCTCTGGAAATCCTAGCTTGGCTTTCTAGAGAGCCACAGCTCTGATACAGACCTTCCTGTTAATTTTCACTGCTGTTTTTCAGAGATGGACAATATGAAACTGACAAGAATATGTCCATTTCAGCCAGCAGCTGCTGGATCCCAGGGCCTATGTTTTGTTTTGGAAATGCCATGTATCAGTGCTTCCAAAACTAAAATTTTACAGAATTTTAGGTTCATAGCAAAGTTTGAAATAGGAAAATTTCCCATCCACTGGAACTTTCCAAGTTTTGACCAGTTCTAATTTTAACTTCAAGAAAACATTTTTCAAAGTACAGAAATATTCTCAAATTAATGTTTATAAAGTTTAATAAACTTGTACTGTTCCCTTCAAATTCTTCACTGACTATGTAATATGGTGAAAAAGTGATTAAAGCTAATAGAATAATAGAACATATTACTGCAACATGAAATACATTACTATCCCCTAAGTAAATGTGTGGAGTTAGATTACTTTGTTTCATTAGCTGAACATTTAACTATTAAAATTTTCCTTCTAGAACAAGATACTACTACAAAAATAATTCTGGTACTCTGAATTCTCAGTGACCTTACTCACATTGGTACCTTCTTTGAGTTTTGTCAAATCTGCATTAAAATTGTTCTTAAAACGAACAGCATGTGCTGGGTCATCCTCCGAGTGACCTTAAATGTTCTACGGGTAATACAATGTCCCACACTTCGTGGTGTTCAGACGGAGATCTACTCTTGTACAATCCTTAGGGAGTGAACTGTCACAGAACCTCATAGGAGAGCTAATTTATAGGAACATGGCTTAGTAGAAAAATTTAAATACCTGGCATAAAGTTTCAAAGAAGTACTTGATTGAAACCAACTTCTGCAAGACACTTTTGTTAATATATCTTATTCATAACCCCTTTGCAAAATAACCTCTAGTGAAAATGGCCATTTATTATGTTTTTGTAATACATTAGTACAAACAAAGGTTAAAGGAACATTATTAAAGTTGATAAGTCAAGCACACGGAAGTTAAATTCCAAATTTACAGTTTCCTAACTATGCAACCTAAATTTGGCCCCTCCTTGTGCATGTACATCTTGATACAGTCTGTAATTACACCACTGCATACCACTTTTTCCTCAGAACCCCTGTCACAGACCCTGGAAGCCCAACAAAGGACTTCTCAGCTCCACTGCACGGAGTCTGAGAACCCTAGCTCTAGCCCTGGTGCACCGGGTTTCTGAGCTCCTTCCTGTGGAGCCATGACCCTGGAAACCCTTGGGTTCCCAATTCCAAGGCAGTCTGCATAGCAGGGCTGCCCTGGAGCCACAAACTCTGGCAGCCTGGGGTTTTCAGGAACAATTCTGGTTTGAATGAATTAGCATTTTCTGATTGAAAACCTCTTTAGTTGGGAAAATTCCAACCAGTCCTACCACAAACCCTACTTATAATGTGTATAAAACAATCATTAGTTTCAGGTTTTTGAATTTATGTCCTGTGTGTCGAAGTTAAATGTTGGACTGCATAATTGGGAATTTCCTGTGCCAGTATTGTTAATAATATGTCTAATATTAAACATAATATTTCTTGTTAGTGCCCCTATTGTGCTCGGAATCTTTCAAACAAAAACAAGGCCCAGCCCTGGTCTTGTGGAGTACTTGGTCAAAAACAAACAGATTAAAGGCAGGGCTGCCCAGGGGATTCAGGGGGTCTGGGGCAAAGCAATTTTGGGGGCCCCTTCCATTTAAAAAAAAAAAGTTGCAATACTATAGAATACTATATTCTCATGGGGGGCCCCTGTGGGGCCTGGGGTAAATTGCCCCACTTGCCCCCCCCCCCCCCCCCCCCCCCCCCCCCCCCCCGGCGGCCATGATTAAAGGGAAGGGATACAATATATTAGCTGAGTGCCCAAGATGGCCCTGGATCAGGTACTGGCAAAATAAAGTTGAAGCATTAATTCTCCTGTTGGTATAAGTCAATGAGTCTTTTCCATATGCAGTACAACAGAAATGTGTCTTAGGAAGGGACTTAAATGTGGTGTGGGTGAGGGGTCTTTTAATTAAAAATCAGGAAGGACATTTCATGACAGAAGGCAGTATGGAATTAAGCAGTTGATAAATAGGTGGCTGGATCTGCCATCCTAGAAGTGGAGGGCTGATTCAAAGCAAGACAATAGCAGATAAATAGGGTTGGAGTGTTTATGTAGGGCATTGACAACTGTGACAGGAAGCTTGAATTTGATATGGTGGCAGAGGGGGAAGCCAGTGGAGAGATTCATATGGGGGAGAGCATGGTTAAAATGATAGGCTAGGAAGGTTTTTTTAATCACAGCATTTTATACATGCTGAAGAGGGAAGTCAAAGGGGAATATTTTGCAGTAGTAGAGCCTGAAAGTGAGGACCTTGAAGGGGGGTGTTAAATGTTTGAACTGTTAAGGTAATCTATTACATAAATTGCAGGTCTAGGCATTCGGTTGGTTGATCAACATTTTTCTTTAAAGATGCTGTAGTTAGTTTACATAAGGGTTATATGATTTATCTTCAGGGGAAAGAACTGAACTTGAAGTTAGTTTTTCTATTGCTAGGTAAGGACTAATGACACTTCTTTTTTTAAAACTGTTCCTTTTGTATACAGTATGTGGACTCTAAGTTATCTGCTTGTGGTGTGTTTGTGTGGTGGTGGTGGTGGTTGTTTTTTAAATAATCCCCTTTGTTATATGTTAAATGTACTCTATATTAAATTCTCTTTTGGAATTCAGACATTAACACCATCTTAAACTTGTTATATCTATTTCCCTCACCTTGTCTAACTATTCGTGACAGTAATTCTAGAAAGGAGAAAGCAGTCTATTATAATGGTCCTCAAAATACACCTTTACCCCGATATAACGCTGTCCTTGGGAGCCAAAAAATCTTACTGTGTTATAAGTGAAACCGCACTATATCGAACTTGCTTTGATCCGCCGGAGCGCGCAGCCCCGCCCCCCGGAGCACTGCTCTACCATGTTCTATCCGAATTCGTGTTATATCGGGGTAGAGGTGTACCTTAAATCTTGGAGGAATCGGGGAGGCAATCCTTGGCTCTTAGAATTTGCATAAATAAAATAAGGATTATTTAGTGGAGCTCCCTTTAAGTCTTCCCTCTTAATTGGCAAAAAGCATGTGTGTGGTTTTTTAAATCATGTTAACTCAATTGAGTTAGCATAGCAGACTGAAAGCCTGATCAAGACACAGGCTAATACATCTGAAGCCATGTTAGCTGGCTGCGTTTTTAGCTTTCAGACATGTTAACCTGCATCTTGATGCGGCTTTTCAATTGCGCTAAGCTCAGAGAGGGTCAAGGCAAAAATTATCAGACCACACACCTCTGTCACCTCATTGAAAAATGCAGGGAGTATAATCATCCATTGACTGTGTATTTCATTGACTACTCTAAAACATTCAGTACTGTCTGACATGATCACCTTTGGAGGATACTGCAGAGATGGGGGTTCCAAAGCATTTCACTGAACTCATTGCAAGTCTAACATTGACAGACTGCAGTGTGAATAGCAGCAGGTGACAAGCGAGTGGTTTTTTTTCCACTGGGCAGGGTGTGCCACACACATGCACATTTTGTATATACTTTTCCCAAACCTCTTCAGCATGTCTCACAATAACTTTTCAGGGCTTGTACACAGAATTTTTGACAAAGTGGATGGAATTTGGATTTCCATTAATGGACACTACTTAACCTACTTTAGATATACTGACGAAATACTCTGCTACAACCACTGATCAAATACAATTAATTGTGGAGTCTGTCAAAACAGTGAGGGATATAAACCCTTCCTGAATGAGTGAAAACTAAATGCATGCATATTTACACAATTAATAAAATAAGTTGCAAACAGGGATCAAGATTCATGGTCAAGTCATCTAGGATCATAAATATCCAACCAAGGAGGCGGTTCTGAAGAAGACTAAGAATGGCTCAGTCAGCCATGGCCTCCTTTATGGACTTTGGAAAAACCATACATTTTAAGATGCCATGAAGATTTGACTAGTGAAAGCATAATTTTTTCCATAGTGACTTATGGATTTGAATCATGGGAAGTTAATGCTACTAACAAGAAGAAAATAGAAGCCTTTCAGGTGTGGTGCTGGCAAAGACTGTTCCATATCTCCTGGATGGAAAAGACACATTTGTTAGGCTTGGTCTACACTACCCCCCCTAATTCGAACTAAGGTACGCAACTTCAGTTACGTGAATAACGTAGCTGAAGTCGAAGTACCTTAGTTCGAACTTACCTTGGTCCACACGCGGCAGGCAGGCTCCCCCGTCGACTCCGCGGTACTCCTCTCGCCGAGTTGGAGTACCGCAGTCGACGGCAAGCACTTCCGGGTTCGACTTATCGCGTCCAGACTAGACGCGATAAGTCGAACCCAGAACTTCGATTTCCAGCCGTCGAACTAGCTGGTAAGTGTAGCCAAGGCCTTAGAAATATTATTGGACAGAAGCAGAATCTGCTGTCGGAAGTCAGCAGGCACAAGCCTACGTACTTTGGTCACATCAGGCACTGAGATGGAAGTAACCCTGAGAAAGTAGTCATGGTCGGAGTGGTCATGGGTCATCGTAGCAGGGGACGATCAGCAAGGAGATTAATAGAAAGTATCTGCGGCAGATCACTGGGAGTTTAGCTGCTGAGGGCTCAGAGCTGGCAATGGAATGAGAGAGCTTCTGAATAATCTGCTGTGGTGTCACCAATATTCAGATATGAATAAATGATTTTCCTTATTTAATTCAGTGGAGCTAACAATTGAAAAATGCACCCTTTTTACCTGTCAAGACAAGGTCTAAAAGTCAAATCCAAATGTCCTTGTTAGAGATTAGGTTTTGATCTATAGCAAGCAGCTGTGATGACTTAGATTAGCGTGTGAACTAGTCCTTAGTGTAGTGACTTCCTTATGTGAGTAACAAATAAGTAGCTAATATATTGACTATTTGTTGTTGTGAGCCTTCTGTTTTTAAGTACTTTGTTTAAAAAGGGCTATGTACTCTACAGCTATCTCTTCTAGGGTGACCAGATGTCCCGATTTTATAGGGACAGTCCCGATTTTTGAATGTTTTTCTTATATAGGCTCCTATTACCCCCTACCCCCTGTCCCGATTTTTCACATCTGCTGTCTAGTCACCCTAATCTCTTCTTATGAAGGAAATGTGGGGATACAAATATTTAACTGGACAAACTGGAGTATGGAAAATGTGATTACCCCCTACCTGCTCAAAAATGCCCCAAAGAGAAATGGAAAGCCTTCAGCTTCTTAAATTTGTTTTAGCTTTCTGTTAAGGGAAAATGCCAGAGGTGTTATCTACTTGAGCTAGTAGTCTCTTACTCAAATATTCTTCTGTTGTGCAAAAAGCCCCAGACAACTGTTTTTTACCATTGCACTCTACTTTAGGCATTGTGTGTAACAGACAAGACTGTAATGGGTTGTTGAAAGTGAACAAGTATCTCCAACAAAATATATTGGTTTATATGGGTTTAAATAAATCCTACTCCAAGCAAAATTTTTGCCTCGAATGGCAAAGCTCCAGAGACTCCATTGGGGATCTCACCATTCCCAATCTTTTTACATGGTGATGGTTACCAGTATAAAAACCCTAACACAGGTGTAATGTACATAAGAAGAGACACTTCATGGCTTTCTTGTTTATTACATGTGCTCTGGAAGAGAAGAGGGTAAGGAGCTAGTGCGGTAGGGTATGTCAAGTGGGTGAAATAAAGAAGGTACAGTGTGGAGTTTTATTTTATCAGAGGTTAGAATCAGTCTGTTCACATCTTCCAGTACAACATGATGTAAAGGGCACTAATCTTTAGCACACTAGCCAACTTGATTTTAGAGGATAGTTGTAAGAGCCCAATTGGTTTCCCATATGTGATCACTGCCTGCAGTGCATGCAGCTGTGGTGCATCCTGCTCAGCATTCTGTTTCTTGCCCCTCTTGTCATCTCTTCCCCACTCAGATATGGCAAAGGAGGCTGCCTCGACCAGCTGTCTTTAGCAATGCTATGAGCTTCAGGCTCTGGCTACCTCACTGCCCTAGTCTCCTTCTAGGAGCCTCACCTCAAGTCTCCAGTGAAACGGAAAGGGTGAAGAATAGGAGGTAAAAATGTTCAGGTTGTGTTTATATCTCCTAAAAGGGACAATAAATGTAGTAGAGGTAAACTGTAAAGTAGAATAGTTTATCGAACAGGAGACATTTGTTATGCTGAATAACTTGCTGCTGTAATGGCTTGAAAGAAGAAGCAGGTGAACACGTTTGAGAGAACTGCTGGTTCCAAGAGAAGAAGGCAGCTTCTGGCAGCAGGCTAGGAGCTGCTCTGGTGGAAAGAATAACTATTCTCTGGGCAGTCCTCTAGCAGTGGATGATCTGTAAGACCCATGACTAAAATGTAGCATTTTTAGTAGAAGTCACGGATGGGTCACAGGCAGTAAACGAAAATTCATGGCCCATGACCTGTCCATGACTTTTACTAAAAATACCCGTGACTAAAACTGGGATTGGGGGACTGCCCAGGGGGCCTCGTGGGTGCTGGGTGGGGAGGGCAGCCTGGGTGCTGGGGGAGAAGGGGTGCAGGCAGTGGTGCCTGGCCTGGGACCCTCGCTGGTGCTGGGGGGGCATGGGCTGCAGTGCACAGCTTGGGACCCCTGCTGGGGGGGGAGGGGCGATTGGTGGGGCCGGCAGGCTCCCTACCTGGCTCCACCTCTCCCTCCCCCCAGCAGCAGCAGCAGTGTTTGGGTGTGGGAGGGGGTAGGGGCTGGGGGATGAGATGAGGTAGGCTCTAGGTGGCACTTACCTGGGAGGCTCCCCAGAAGCTGAGATGTCCCCCTTGCTCAGCTGCTAGGCAGAGGTGTGGCCAGGCAGCTCTGCACGCTGTCTCTGCCCAGGGCACTGCCACTGCAGCTCCCATTGGCTGGATGAGGGGGACGTCACAGCTTCTGGGAAGCCACCCAGATAAGCACTGCCCAGAGCCTGCTTCATCCTGTCCTGTGTCCCAACCTCCTTCCCCCCCCCCCCCCCCCCCACACACACTCCCAAACTTTTCTTGTGCTGGGGGGCGCGGTGGCCCAAGACTGCCCCAGCAGCAGCCAGTGCACCTGGCACAGGGGCTGTCTGAGCAGCCCCTGAGCCAAGCGCACCAGCCAATGCAAAGGTCACGGAAAATCCTGGAATCCGTGACCTCCATGACAAACTCGCAACCTTAAACAGCTGTAGCCTGAAGCCTCACTGTGATGTGCTATCTCTTCTCCAAATTACCATGGTTTCTTTCTGCCTGAAACTGGCAGAATCTTTAGGGAGTGGAGATCTGTAATACCTCCCTCTCATGCGGGTAGCTGCCTTTGGGAGCAGAAACATGGAGACACTCTTGTTCACACTGAGTCTCTAGGTTGAGAATCTCTCGTCAAGTTCCTGGTGGTGTTGAGAGTCCAGCTCTGTGTATAATAGGAACAAAGCCTCAGTCCTTATATCCAATCTGGAAGTGGAGGCAGATTATGGAAATGTCAGTTGGGAACTACTGCAAAAAAATCAACATTTGATAAAACTCCTTTCAGAAAACACACACAAAGTTCCCCTAACAGAAATACAAATTAAATATGCTTAGAAAATTACTAAGTGACAACTACAGCCCATCAAATATTGGTTTCCACTTAAATATTCCCTTATTGGGTTTTTTTAATTCCTTGATGTACAGTCACATATATTTAGTATAATGGACAATACTTGGCAGCATGTCTGTTTATAACCAAGATGTACTTTAAATAAGTTAAATGGCTTCTGAGAAGTTGTACTTCAGCTGTGTTTGTGAGTGTATTTGTGTCATGAAGTCACCGGGCCAGTGCTTCATATGGAGTAGTTCCAGAGCCAGTCAGGACTCTGGGGTAGCATGCCTCCTTCCTCTGAGCATACTGTCACCAGGGCAAGAAGATTACACAGCTTTGACCTTCCTGGGTCTGACCTTGGAGCATTCAGCCTCCCTTTCCTCCCCATGTGCTTCCTGCAGCGAGTCTGCCCGGGCGGGGCTCGTGGGGAAGCCAGAGGGCCCTGCACCCCAACTCTGCAGTCAGCTGTGGCTCTCAGCCAGCCAGTAAAACTAGGGTTACCATATTTCAACAATCAAAAAAGAGGACGGGAGGAGCCCCGCTCTAGCCCTGCCCCTGTCCTGCCCTATCCCCGCCCCTGCCCCTTCCACTGTCTCCCACTTCCCACCACCTCAGAACCCCCAACCCTCCCCCCCACTCCTTGTCCCCGTGATTGCCCCCTCCTGGGACCCCTGCCCCTAATTGCCCCCCAGGACTCCACCCCCTACCTAAGCCTTCCTGCTCCTTGTCCCCTGACTGCCCCCTCCTGAGACCTTCCCCACATCCTAACTGGCCCCCTAGGACCCTACCCTCTACCTGTCCCCTGACTGCCCCGACCCTTATCCACACCCCCACCTCCTGACAGCCCCCGCCAGAACTCCTGACCCATCTAAACCCGTCTGCTCCCTGTCCCCTGACTGCACCTCCTGGGACCCCTGCTCCTAACTGCCCTTAAGAGCCGAGCTGCCCGAGCCAGCGCTACTGGCTTCGGGCCGCCCCCCCCGCCTCTGGACCCTGAGCCGCCAGAGCAGAGCAGCTGGAGCCGGGTAGGAGAAGTGCCTGGCCGGCGGCTCGGGGTCCAGAGGCGGGGGGGGCTGCCCGAAGCTGGTAGCGCTGGCTCGGGCAGCTCGGCTTTGAAAGTCTGAGAGGGGAGGAGCGTAGCAGAGGCGCCGCGGGAGAGGAAGTGCCCGGCCGGCATTTTCCCGAACATGTTTGGCTTTTTGGCAATTCCCCCCGGACGGGGGTTTGATTGCTGAAAAGCCGGACATGTCCGGGAAAAACTGGACGTATGGTAACCCTAGTAAAACAGAAGGTTTATTAGCTGACAGGAATACAGCGTAGGACAGAAATCAGTGACTTTCAGCCATGTCCATCTTGGGGAGTCCTGGGCCAGAAGCCCTGGAATCCCTCTCTTCCAGTCCCCACAAGCAGACAGCCCAGCTTCCAGCAACCTGACCTCCGACACCCCTGTTGCTCCTCCTCCACTCTTTGCTCCCTGGCAAAGAGTCACCTGGTTGCATCCCTCCCTGGGTCACAGGTTACAAAGGGCACCTGTCATAGCATACATGCAGACAGCTGGAGCAGCCTCACCTGCCCCAGAGGTCTCAGCCAAAGTCACACACCCCTATTATCACCACCGAGGTATTGGTGCAGCACACGGAAACTGAGGCACACATTATTTATGCAAAACGTAAAACTCACATAGGCTCAACAGTAGGACTCGCATACAGCATAACCAGGGAAAATCTCCATTCCCCCACAACTTGTGCGGGGGCAGGGCAGATGTTTGTCTTTAAACATGGTGGGGAGAAAAGTCACTGCTTTTTTTTTTTAAGGTGTGGCTTGGCGAGTGTCAAAAGTAGATTAACATTTTTAAAACACAAACAGTTGTAATAGTGAACTGTTTTTTGTAAAGTCAGAACTTATTCAAGGATCTCTTTTCTCCCAACCCCCGCCTCCCCCCGCAAAACTCTAGGTAAAGCACTGAGAGGTTATGCTTGATAAGAGAGCCTGTTGACCTTGTTTCATTTCTTGTGTTTTGATCACTGATTGCTATGGAGATGATATGCTGTTCTGAGTAATCAACAGCAAGACAAGAATGCTTGATCATAATATCCTGTTTGCTCTTTGAAATTAAGCTGTAGTGAAATGCTTAACCCACTTTAACATTACAATATTGTGGAGCTTGATTGTTCAGGGAAGCTCAAGGGTGCACTCTTTTTCAAACAGGTGAAGAACAAATAAAGTAACCATGCTGTGCTATATACTACTGTTTGTTCTGCCAAATAAATCTGATTTCATAAAATTGCTATAACAAAAATTACTTGCAAATTTTATTTTTAGCATGGCACAGAACTTTAGGGCTTAATATTTTAAACTATGATAAATGAGACAGTTTGCAAACTTTGCTTAGATTTATCTGAACTTGCAGTTCTTACTTGTGGTAATCTAATTTTCTGTTAAATGCAAAACAGTATCTTCATGGTGAACAATGCAAGGGCTATGCCATATTGATTGCGTAATATATTGTGACATCATCCAGTGACCATCCTAATAAAATTGCTAATCTAGCTACAGCATAAGTGATAATTTCTAAAACTTCTGGCACTTTCTTTTGTAACACTTATGGTTTGTCTCTAATCTCTCTAAATAATTGAACAGTATGAACTTGTTTGGGATTCTGTTGTGTAAATTAATGGGTTGGATTTTCTTTACTTAAAACTAGAACTAGCATGTTGCTTTTCATGTGTTTTTATATTACAAAAGGACTTCCTGTTAGAGATTGTTTTAATTTCAGAGTAGTCTGAGCATATTCCAGAGTTGACCATGAAATGTATAGCACTATTGTCATGTTGTTAAGTGGACTTTTGCATCCTTACTAATTGAGAAACTTTTCTTTGTTGAATAAGCCTGATGGTTTGTGTATAGTAAAAGCTCTAGTTAAATTACTAAAATAAGTAACTTTTCATTATTATAATTTTGAATAAAGAAGCACTTTTAGTCCACATTCTTCAAATGCTACAAGGCAAGTTAACTGATTTTTTTTAATATAGATCTTCATGAGTTTTACTACTGTAACATTCAAACTATGGTATCCTAGGAAACCAAAGGAAGAGCATTCTTAATTCTTTGTATTGTACATATTAAATCTTTCTTTACATATTTAAAAACAGCTGGTATGTGGCACTATATAGATTTTAAAAACTAGCTGAAAGTAATCTGAACACTTTTTTTTTTCCCCTTACATGTGTAAACTTTAAAATTGTAGATATTCTTTTGGCAAATACTATAAATTATTTCTAAGTGTTTTAGCATAACTAAAGGCCTGGCCCTGTAAGCTGATCTAAGCAGTGGACCTCTACGAAAATCCACAGATCTCAGAGGGCTCCACATGCGTTTTAAATTTCTGCCCACACGGATCAGCTTGCAGAACTGGAGGTCTATTAGCTTAATATGTTAAATATAATCTACTGCATTTAATTCTAGTCTGTATAACTTTAGCAATAGTGGTGAAACTGGACTTGATCTGAACATAGAAGTTTCAATTGTGTAAATGTTAAGTGCAGATACAGTGTAGTACTCTTGCAACAATGTCATTTCAGCCAGTACTGGGTGTCATTGTTCCTAAATGAATGGGATTTTTACATAGCTAAGTAGTGATATGGCATGGTAGTAGTGTTCCACATTTCTGAATCTACTGGAATTTGCAATCTGCTTATTTTGTAAATCTCTCAGCATTTGCTGTATTGTAAATGAGTTTTCATGCCAGTTATTCAAGACCAGTTTTCAATCTCTTATTTAAAACTTTAAGAACTGTCAAAAATTGATTTAAATGTACAATATAGAAATCTGGGTCCATAGAGATTGAAGTGTAGCTCTCACTTCATTTTTTTTTCTTCCAAATGGCATAGAAGCAATGAAAATTCTATATTCCAGTAGTTTATCTTAAATGTCAGAGATGCTTCTGAAAATTTAAGGGTGTGTACCTCTGCCCCCTCTCTCTCTTGGTACAATAATAATGCCATCAGTAGTAGTATATTACTGCAGTCTACTATCACCCTGTTAAAAAAAAATTAAAAAAAAAGATTGCTGTTTTAAGTAGAGGAGGTTTTTAAATGACTACTCAACAATTTTTAAAATGATTTTTAAATCAAATTCCAAAGTATTCTTGGCTATAGAAAGAATTGTATTTCAAAAGAACTGTAAATTATGTTGCTATGAACTATTTAAAATAAGAGATATAGACAATAAACTACAACTGTTGTTTATGTGGCACTATTACTGTAATTTTTTCTGATTTAGACCATAATAGACTTGGTAAAAATCACAGAATGCTGGATGCCAATGTGATAAAGAAAAGGCTTATTCCTATATTCTTGAGCTATTGATGTGACTTGTCAGATTTTAATATCCGTTGAATGCCATAGAAGATGGGGGGCGTGCACGTATAAATAAATATAAAGCAAGTCATGCTTGTCTGTCTCCAAACATGACCTGTTGTAATCTGTGAGGATACCCCTCCCCCACTCTGGGGGATTATAGTCCCATTTAGATGTTCTCCAGTCACATTAATTTAAATCACACTGTTTATCCTCCTGTGGAAGCAGTGGTGAATAAGACCAGCTTATCATAACATACAGACAGATCCACTGCTTGAGGGGCTATTCCTATGGAGGATAGGAGTAAAGAAACTGATGAAAGTATTACAATAAATTTCTCTTAAATTTGCTGGCTATTTTTGGTTTCTTTTAGAGAAATTCTTTTTTGTATTTAAGGCTTTCATATGAACCCTTGTAGAAAATTCTGTATCTTAAATTTTATTTTCAGTATGCATTAAAAGTCAGTATGGCTAGCACAAATTAAATTGTTAATTGACAATGCTGCAAAAATCTGTAGTAGTGTGCAGTACTCCTCAAAACCTTTCAGTGCTGAATCTGAGGGAGGTTTCTGTCAAACTTGCTCCCTCTAAACCCAGTCTCCACGAATACTGCTTAAAACATTTGCAGAATTAGTGTAAAAATCCATGCTTATCTGTTCAAAAGTTCATTGTGATCTGAAGCTTACATAATTTAGTGGAATTATGGAATTACAAAATATCAATATTATAAATTCAGTGATTCAACACTTATTCACTGAGTGAACTAAAGATCACTGCATCACTGTGGTTCACATGTGCTTTAACTAACTGTTCTGGTTTTAAGTCAGTTATGGATTTCTGAGATTTCCATTCTTGCTGAGATTTTATAATCCTTGGTCTTCCTTTATTTCATTCTAAAGAGAATCCTTTGAACTAAATATTGCTGTTTTTAAACACTTATTCACTATCACTTGTATCTCCTTATCTGTGCAATTATTTAACTGTTTCTTTTCAGATGGTTTTGTGGGGAGGGATAGCTCAGTGGTTTGAGCATTGGCCTGCTAAACCCAGGGTTGTGAGCTCAATCATTGAGGGGGCCACTTGGGGATCTGGGGCAAAATCAGTACTTGGTCCTGCTAGTGAAGGCAGGGGGCTGGACTCGATGACCTTTCAAGGTCCCTTCCAGTTCTAGGAGATGGGATATCTCCATTAATTATTATAATTATTATAGAAGGATTAGTAAAATCAATGAGGGAAATAAGATTAGGCCTAATACTAAGGGTATGTCTACACTGTAGTTAATATGCATGGCTGGCCCATGCCAACTGACTCAGCCCGAGCCCAGTGGGCTGTTTAGTTGTGGTGCAGACATTCAGGCTCAGGCTAGAGTAGAGGTGGGCAAACTCTCTTTGTCCTGAGGGCCACATTGGGTTTTGGAAATTGTATGGAGGGCCGGTTAGGGGAGGGGGATGTGGCCGCCCCCCCCCCGCTTCTCACCCCCTGATGCCCCCCCGGACCCCTGCCCCATCCACCACCACCCTGTCCCCTGCCCTATCCAACCACCCCTTTTCCCTGTCCCCTGACTGCCCTATCCAACCCCCCTCCTTCCTGACTGCCCCCCCGACCCATTCCCCCATTCAACCACCTGTTCCCCGCCCTCTGACCACGCCGACTCCTATCCACACCCTAACCTCTGACCACCACCCCAACTCCCCTGCCCTCTAGCCAACCCCCCGCTCCTTGCCGCCTTACCGCGCTGCCTGGAACGCTGGTGGTGCTATAGCTATGCACCGCGCAGCACAGAGCACCGGGTCAGGCTGGGCGCTGCCCCAGGAGCTCACAGGCCCACTGCCCAGAGCATTGTGCCAGCGGTGGGGCAAGCTGAGGCTTCATGGGAGGGAGAACAGCAGGGGAGGGGCCAGAGGCGAGCCTCCCAGGCCAGGAGCCGGGCAGGAGGGTCCCACAGGCTGGATGTGGCCTGCGGGCTGTAGTTTGCCCACCTCTGGGCTAGAGGCTGGACTCCGGGACCCTCTCACCAGCAGAAGTTGGTCCAATGAAAGATACTGCCTCACCCACCTCATAATATTTTTCATTATTTTTTCAAATTGAAAATGATGTTTTCTAAAGCTCTGGCTTTTTGTAAGTCCTGTGTTTTCCTGTAATTAACGTAGCTGACACATCTGTCTCCTTTCTCTTTAAACAGTCATTCAGTCTATCAAGAAAGAAAATAGTCCACTATACCAGTTTTGATCAGCGGAAACGAGCAAATGCAGCATTTTTAATAGGGTCATATGCAGTAAGTATCACTTGTTTATATACACCTCTATTCTTCCCTGAGCAGACACTTTAGCCATAGTTTTACATGGCAGCAAAACATAGACTTCAGTGAAATAGTGAGACCGTCATTCAATCTTCTGTAATCTAGCTCTTTGTACTGTTTCTTCAAGGTGTAATTAGAACTTCGATGGAGTTGCTTTTTCTGTAGTAGCCTATTCTGATCTTTTAAAGTTTAACTTTAGGATAAATTGTTTATGTAATCAGTAATTAAGATGGGTTTCCAAAAGTGTTTGTGCTATAGCTGAACTAATTGAATAACAAATATGATTACAGATTTTAATGTATAATGCAAATACAAGTACACTGACTTTTTTCCATTATCCTTGAGCAGTACAGATTGAGTTAATATGCCACTTATACAGTACATGAGGTACATGGGGAAAGATCTTAGTCCTTTTAGAGGATAAGTCATAGATTTTCTAGCAATTGGTATTTCTTGCTCCAATTGCTTATCTTTTGTAAGTGAATTATTTCTCTAGCAGTATCTGTTTTGTTTCCCACTTCAAGAAAACTAATGTAGATATCAAGCTTATACATTTCTCATACAGGTAGCGTATATCTTGAAGGAAATCAGAAAAGGTAATCAAATGGCATTATCTCAGAATTCTGAAGAAAGTCTTAAGAATGGAAAATTTAAACCTTAACCACCATTACTGCAGAAGTGTTTAATTTGGACCTTTCCCCTTACAATTTAGCTTCCCTTAACCGCAAATAATCATTCTTTGACCTAGGAAATTGTCACGCATTGAGAATTATGATCACACTATGTGAGCGAGCAAAAGGATCAGACTTATGAATGAGGTGTGTGTTTTTTTGTAGTAAGTTGTGGTAGTGGCTGATAACAGCAAACTCTTGTAAAATTTACCATGTCATTCTCTTTTTTTATCAAATACTAATTTTAATTTTAAAAGCTTGGTTTTAAAACAGAGTATCAAAAAGCATCCTGTGATCTTTTAATGCCAAACTTTACCCCAAAGTGGATTTGTGTATCTGAATGAATGTTAAATCACTGAGAAAAGGTTGTCATGAAAAATCTATCAAAAATTCTTTGGAAACACTGGAGATATCTGTGGGTTGGAAAGAATGTGGTGGTGTTCAAGTAATGTCCCTATAGGTGCTCAGCTCAGCTTCAGGTACGCATGGGCCCTATGCCCCAAGTAGTGAAGCACCATAGGTAGAAACATCTCAAAGAACTCCTGTTACTGTGCAGGGTCAGTAACGTCTCCTTGCATCCATCCTCAAGACTGGATCCAGAATTCCAAGAGAGCAACAAACTTATAATTATGATTTCTACCAGAGGGGAAACAACTAAACTGAGGACAAACTAGTCTCCAAAAGAGATAAGAGGTAGTTTTCTGAAATAGATGCTATAAATTAAAGCTGTATCAGCTTCACTGGTTTGCAAACTTAAGCAAAGACAGAGCTGAGTACCAGAGAAGGATATGGGTCCAAAGCATAAGAACATAAGAACGGCTATACTGGGTCAGACCAAAGGTCCATCTAGCCCAGTGTCCTGTCTACCAACAGTGGCCAATGCCAGGTGCCCCAGAGGGAGTGAACCTAACAGGTAATGATCAAGTGATCTCTCTCCTGCCATCCATCTCCACCCTCTGACAAATAGAGGCTAGGGACACCCTTCCTTACCCATCCTGGCTAATAGCCATTAATGGACTTAACGTCTATGAATTTATCCAGTTCTCTTTTAAATGCTGTTATAGTCCTAGCCTTCACAAACTCCTCAGGTAAGGAGTTCCACAACTTGACTGCGCTGTGTGAAGAACTTCCTTTTATTTGTTTTAAACCTGCTGCCTATTAATTTCATTTGGTGACCCCTAGTTCTTGTATTATGGGAATAAGTAAATAGCTTCCTTATTCGCTTCCTCCACATCACTCATGATTTTATATACCTCTATCATATCGCCTCTTAGTCTCCTCTTTTCCAAGCTGAAAAGTCCTAGCCTCTTTAATCTCCCCTCATATGGGACCCGTTCCAAACCCTAATCATTTTAGTTGCCCTTCTCTGAACCTTTTCTAGTGCCAGTATATCTTTTTTTGAGATGAGACCACATCTGTTCGCAGTATTCAAGATGTGGGCATACCATCGATTTATATAAGGGCAATAATATATTCTCCTTCTTATTCTCTGTCACCTTTTTAATGATTCCTAACATCCTGTTTGCTTTTTTGACCGCATCTGCACACTGCGTGGACGTCTTCAGAGAACTATCCACAATGACTCCAAGATCTTTTTCCTGATTTGTTGTAGCTAAATTAGCCCCCATCATATTGTATGTATAGTTGGGGTTATTTTTTCCAATGTGCATTACTTTACATTTATCCACATTAAATTTCATTTGCCATTTTGTTGCTCACTCATTTAGTTTTGTGAGATCTTTTTGAAGTTCTTCACAGTCTGCTTTGGTCTTAACTATCTTGAGCAGTTTAGTATCATCTGCAAACTTTGCCACCTTACTTTTTACCCCTTTCTCCAGATCATTTATGAGTAAGTTGAATAGGATTGGTCCTAGGACTGATCCTTGGGGAACCCCACTGGTTACCCGTCTCCATTCTGAGAATTTACCATTAATTCCTACCCTTTGTTCTCTGTCTTTTAACCAGTTCTCAGTCCATGAAAGGACCTTCCCTTTTATTCCATGACAACTTAATTTACGTAAAAGCCTTTGGTGAGGGACCTGGTCAAAGGCTTTCTGGAAATCTAAGTACACTATGTGCACTGGATCCCCCTTGTCCACATGTTTGTTGACCCCTTCAAAGAACTTTAATAGATTAGTAAGACATGATTTCCCTTTACAGAAACCATGTTGACTTTTGCCCAACAATTTATGCTCTTCTATATGTCTGACAATTCTATTCTTTACGATTGTTTTGACTAATTTGCTAGACATTCTTCAAACTCCTCTTTGGCTTTTCTTATTACATTTTTACACTTAATTTGGCACAGGTCACAACATGAAGCATTCCCAGTAGTTCTAGTACTGTTGGTCTAAACTCAAATGGAAGGTATGGCTTTTGTTCCTGTTCTGTTGAGATATTACTCTGAATGCACAGAAGCAGTTCAGGGGAGTGGTCAGCCATATGAAGACAGCAGTTAACCACATGGTGGCCAGGAATAGAGCCCCATGTATTTTTGCATTTGTACAATACCACAAAATAAAATAAAACCTTAACAAAAACTACATAAAATTAAAAACTTACCATGCAGTGGCGGCTCCTGTACCACTGGGCTGGCCCTGGCTCCCTGGTCTGGGTGTTATGACGTGGAGCATGGAGTTGCAGTGAGACTTAGTCAGATTTGGGCCAGTCATCATGATGCCCTTCTACCCAACTCCCCAGGGCAGGATCAGTGGGACAGGGGGAATCATCTAAGGGGGAATAGGGAAGGGGTTTCTGGGACTTAGAGGGAGCTGGGGCTCAGTGGGAGAGGGGAAATATTTAAGGAAGGGAGGGTTTTCTGGGGCTCATTGGGGAGCTGGTAGGATGAGGTTCAGTGGGAGAGAAGGGACATATAAGGGGAGAAGAGGGTGCCTGAAGGAGGGCTCCCTGACAATATAGAGGTGGGGACTGGGGTGGAGTCAGTGCTGGAGAAGGAAGCAGGAAGGATTGGGAAGATCTGTGTTGCCCCTGAGTGGGGATGGAGAAGTGGGGGTTATTTAAGGGGCTGCAGTACTCAGTAAACATCAAGGGGGGACTCTAAGGAGTTGTCTGGGGTATTTTGGTGTAGCTAACTGATAGTTGTTGGTGAGTATCTCAAGGCCTTGAATAATGTTTAATAAAATCATAAACTAGGATTTATATGCTGTTATTTATATATGGTGATTTACATTAAATACCTCAATGTAATAAAGAAATAAAACGTTTTTAATGGATAAAACGAAATAAGAAATTCCTGAAATATAAAACAAATTATAAAAAAAAACTTCAGAGTTCTAGCCATGAACTACTGAGCTGTCTGTCATCAATATGGATGTTAGCATTCTAGCTTATCAGCTACCTCAGTGAGGAACTTTAACATCCCTGCATAATGTCCTGAAGTGCAGTGGTGCTAACATCAGTTCTATCTTTATTCCAAGCTGAGTCTCACATGAAAGATGTAATCTTGTCTCCTCTATCGCCTGGATTAAGGATACAAATCCTACCACAAACCTTTGAAATCCTCATGCAGTATCATTGTTCTGTCATTTGTTTCCACTTAATGTGGCCACTGAATGGAAGCAGTGTCTGCAGCTGAGTTGTCATGTAAGAGCATACAGTGCGAGTCATTGTCAGTATGGGATCATAGAATATCAGGATTGGAAGGGACCTCAGGAGGTCATCTAGTCAAACCCCCTGCTCAAAGCAGGACCAATCCCCAGAAAGACTTTTGCCCCAGATCTCTAAATGGCCCCCTCAATGATTGAACTCACAACCCTGGGTTTAGCAGGCTAATGCTCAAACCACTGAGCTATACCTCCCCCAAACAGGTCCATCTCAGCGTCATCCCCCAAATGAAGGCAGTTGTTCCACCACAGTTTTGAATCCCACTCTTAGCAATAAAGGGACATACCACCTCAGTTGTACCTCTGCCACTGAGATCTGACAATTCAGTCTGGCCTAAGTGTGAAAGGGGATTAGTGTGAAACTCTGGATTTGTGAGTCTTGCCCTGAGTCGGATAACAAAACAAACTACTTTATCATAACTGACTGTCTGTCTCTCTCCCCTAATCTCCAAATGTATTCCCTTGTACATAAAACAGGCACCACCTTGC
This sequence comes from Malaclemys terrapin pileata, assembly GCF_027887155.1. Classification (NCBI taxonomy): domain Eukaryota; kingdom Metazoa; phylum Chordata; order Testudines; family Emydidae; genus Malaclemys; species Malaclemys terrapin. The sequence goes on from NC_071512.1 coordinate 72,438,388, forward strand.
TCATTTGCACCTTCATTGAGAGTGGAAAGTGGGGTACATCCCCCCAGCTTATGAAGAAGATATTGATATGAATTTCTTACTGATCTCATGAGAGACTTTCCTGCAGAGGAAAGGCAGAGGGAGAAAATCCATGTTCACCCTTATAGGGTCTTTTAACTCTAGCCCCAATTCTCTTCCCTTAAATGTCAGGAACATAAACCAAATTCTAATCTTCTCCACCCCCAAACTGCCCAAAGGTGGGAACCCAGGATCAGAGCATGTGGTGGTGGGTGGTATTGGGGGTGGAAAGGACTTTCAGGGTATGTCTACACTGCAGCAAGAAGCATGCCTCACAGTCTGGGTAGACAGATTCATGGTAGTGCTCAAAAAAAATTGCAGTGTAGATATTGTGGCTCAGGCAGCTGCTCAAGCTAGTGACCCAAGCCCAGACAACCAGGCAGAGGCGGATTAAGAGTTTGTGGGTCCCTCGGCCAGAGCAAGTGATTGCTCCCCTCCCTACCCCCTTCGCCTGCAGTTCTGCCCCTTCTGCTTGTGGCCCTGCCCACAGCCCCACCCTGTTCTGCCCCTTCCCCTGCCCCTTTCCCTATCCCAGGCCTGCACAACTCGTAAAGCGGCGAGGGCCATATTACTCCAAAGAAAACAGCTGAGGGGCAAAACGCCCCTGGCCCCGCCAAAACGCGCCCCCCCCAGTGCTGCCCAGCCCCCTGAAACATAACCCCTCCAGCACTGCCCGCCCTGTGAAAATGCACTGCCCAGCCCCCTGAAACACTCCCCTCCCCCTCCAAGCGCCGCCCGCCTTGCGGAAACAAACCCTCCTTACCCAGCGCCGCCCCGCTGAAACAGTGGTATTGAACCTTGGTAATATGTTATAGCAGGCCCCTAAGGTAGCATAATTAAGGTAAAAGAAAAATGTCTTTTTGCTAGAAGTAGAATGAGATCTTCCCCCCACTTTGTAATCAGTTGCCCTGTTGAATGAATTGGGTGTGAATAAGGAAGGCATGGAAGGCAGGCACCTCCAGACAGCTGCAACCCTTGGAGAGGGGATGGGAGCCAGACCAGATCAGTAGAACAGGTCAGCCACCGACTCGTAGCTTGCCTCCTCAGCCCCCCTTCCTCACCCACTGCCGCGGGCCATACAGTGAGCCCACGTGGGCCGCATGTTGTGCAGGCCTGCCCTACCCCATTCCACGCACGGTCTGCCCCATTCTGCCCCCCACACTGCAGCTCTGCAATCTTTCTCCTTTCTGTCCCCTGTCCCCCTGCGGCCCCAAGATGGGAGCAGCTCTGTGTCCCACCCCCTTACCCTGGCCACAGCGGGAAGCAAGAGCTCCCCCAGCCCTGAGGCTGTAGCAGGGAGTTAGAGCTCCTCCAGTCCTGGGGCCATAGTAGGATTGCCAACTCTCCAGGATTGACCTGGAGTCTCCAGGAATTAAATATTAATATTTAATTAAAGGTTGTCGTGAAGAAACCTCCAGGAATATATCCAACCAAAAGTGGCAACCCTAGGCCATAGGCGTAGTTTGACTGCTATATTTGGGTGAGGGGACATGCATGCACGCTGAAGCCAGTCCCCTTGGTTCCCTGGTTCTCTCCACCCGCCTACAGTGGTACCTGGGTGGGATGGGGAGGCCACAGAACAGCGTAATGGGGGAGCCCCATCTGCTGCTGGCAACCACTCCGGCACCAGCTGCTGCTGCGGTTGCCTCCCTACTGGGGCTGCTGCTGCCCAGGGAATGCCTCCTGCTTCCCTGCCCATTCCTGTATCCCCTTCTCTTACCAATCCCCTACCTCTTTCTCTCCCCTTCTCTTCTCCTCACTTTCTCTTGCTTTCCCCTCCTACCCCAGCACTGATGGTTGTAGAGGAAACAGGCAATAAAACCTAGGAGACAGTGTCCAGCTGCCACGGCAGGACCTGGAGCGCAGGGGGAAAAGCTGCTCTGTCCTGCTCCCTGGGAGCCCCCCCAATTCCAGGGTCCCCCGTTGTCCCAGTGACTGATCTGCCATTGCAACCAAGTGTTGGGTGGGCTTGCGAGCCCAAGGTGCAATGTCTGTGCTGCTATTTGTAGCATGTTAACTCGAGCCAATTTAGTGCAAGTCTGTCTACTGAGGATGGAGGCTCACTCCCACCTGCAGTGTAGACATACCCCAAGAGCAGTACTGGCTGAAGACTCCAGTTTAGAGCCAGAGTAATTGTTAAATTGGTTTAGGTGGTTCCTTTTCTCATTCTCCTCTTCTAAATACTCTCTGTATTGTCTCTAAATCATGTGTTATGCCTTCATTTAGCACTGCTATCCTAGTCGTCATTATTATTTCAATCTTGGTAACTAGCATTGACTTCAGTTCTTAAGATGCAACTGCTCATTTGTCTCCTCAAAATTAACATATTACTGTGAAGAAAACTTCCATATTTGGATCATTTAGCAAGCTTCCCACTTAGGGAACCAACATTTTCACAGTTCATGGTCTGTAAAGAGAGACTGCTGTACTTTCACTTTCAAGATCTGTTTATATTCCTTTGTAGCCTCAGACATGGCAAAAAGACCCACCATAATGTTGCAGAATTAAATGTTTGTGCTTAAATTAATTTAACTCACATTTTGAATATCTTTCATTTTGTTTCTTCACAAAATAAAGGGCAATCCATCCTTAATTTATATGTATTACTAAAGCAGTATGCAACAAGTGACCTCCTTTCAAGCTGTAACTAGTCTTTGGAGGAAAATGCTTGTCATCCTGTTCAAACCATTCTTTTTTCTTTACACTTTCATAATTCTGTCTCCAACTAGAAAGGATAACTTTTATTCTAAATATAGAATTACATAATCTGTGCTAACTGAATGCTTTCTATGTGGGGATTTATTCAGATTGTGTAGATAAGAGTCAGTCGGATGGTCTAGTAATAATGTACCGTATATCCTAAAGTTAGGGACTACATATGACTTAACCAGACTTGAATATACCAGAAAGTAGTAGTAGGGGTCCCTGAACATCATACATCCTCCTACATACATGATACAGCTCAAAATTGAAGGGACATGCTTGTTGCTAGACTTACTAAAGTAGTAAGGAAGAATACGTTCTCATTTCATTGTCCCTACTGTTACCCTGATATTCTCTAAATGGGTTAGTGTTGTGTAACTGTCAATTACTTTTTGCATTGTAAATGCGTTTTAAGAAAAACAAAGATGGGAAGGGCTCTTCCACTTGTTCATTCTCATGCCATCCCTTCCCACATTTGATACCTTTACAAGTAATATTTCTAAATAATAGATTATAAGCTCTCCCAAGCAAGAGCCATTTGTTTTGTTAAGTACTGGCACACAGTTGGACGTTGTAAAAATAATTTTAAAAATATTAAAACTTTCATTGGTCATTATCTATTTATAAATACTTATTTGCAAAACAAGCCAATTAATAAACCATATTACTGAAAAGTGATTTTTAGAGGAAGGAGTCATGGATACTACTGGGCATGAAACTGCTTAACCTAACAACAAAATGGAAAGAAATTGCACTGCAAAAATGTTAACAGATCTAACTCCACAATGTTGGAAATTCAGATCTGAGCCAGAAATCTCAAATTTGAAAACAAGGCTGCAAAGATTCCCCCCTCCCCCAATAATGCGTCATAACATGGAAAGCTAAATATTCTAAACAGGAATAAACAAATATTCTAAATATGTTAGCTCTGTTTGTCACTGCATCAGTAACTTTCCATTCAGTGCCATCTTGAGGATGTGCATTGTGATTCTTAGTACAATATTGAGCCTGTAAAACAGATTAGAACTGTGGAAAACTTAGGTCTCCATAGAAACCATTGAAAATAAGTTAAAAGGTAAATATGATTTTGAAAATGAACTGTTCTAAGGTTAGTTACCTGATAACTTAGTAGTTTCACAGCTTTCTAGACCAACTATAAAAATACTTTTTAATGGAGAAAATCTCCCCCCCCCCAATGGTTTTTAGTAGGATGTGGATTTTCAGAGGTTTAGTCTACCCTGGAAACTTTGGACATGGCAGATTCCTACCAGGTTATATTTTGTTATATTTTAGGCACTTTAAAAAAAGGTATGTTTTCCCCCAGATATAGTGATTAAGAATAGTTTTGTAAAGTTCCTTGCTTTTTAACTAATATTTTAACCTGCTGTACTCAGGACTTTTTAATTTTTTTTTTTTTGGTAAGGGGGAGGGATAGTTCTGTATTGCACCTTACCCAGCATTCTCTTCCCCCATCTTGGCCCCCTTCCCACAAGTTCCTCCAGTCCCAGCAGTGGGCCGGCCCTTAGGACAGGTTCTGGAGGGATTAAGGTGTTTTATTCCCCCCCCCCCCACCACCACCTTCTCCCTGATACATGCTACAGCAGGGGTAGGCAACCTATGGCACGTGCGCTGAAGGCGGCACACGAGCTGATTTTCAGTGGCACTCACACTGCCTGGGTCCTGGCCACCAGTCTGAGGGGCCCTGCATTTTAATTTAATTTTAAATGAAGCTTCTTAAACATTTTTAAAACCTTATTTATTTTACATACAACAATAGTTTAGTTATATATTATAGACTTATAGAAAGAGACCTTCTAAAAACGTTAAAATGTATTACTGGCACACAAAACCTTAAATTAGAGTGAATAAATGAAGACTTGGCACACCACATCTGAAAGGTTGCCGACCCCTGTGCTACAGGATTATTTGCTGCTCTAGCTGGCCTTTGCGGAGCAGCTTCCCCTCTGTTACCATAATGGTGTTAAAAGGAACTACTCAGTACTGGTACAGAGCAACATAGTAGAGGCCCAAATGTAGAGAGCAGCCTCTATGCTTGTTGGAATGAAGTACTCCTTGCAAATCTTAAGCATCTATATCGATAAACTAGGCAAATACAACTTAGATGGGGCTACTATAAGGTGGGTGCATAAATGGCTGGATAAACGTACTCAGAGAGTAGTTATTAATGGTTCCCAATCCTGCTGGAAAGGTATAACGAGTGGGGTTCCGCAGGGGTCTGTTTTGGGACCGGCTCTGTTCAATATCTTCATCAACGACTTAGATATTGGCATAGAAAGTAGGCTTTTTAAATTTGCAGATGATACCAAACTTGGAGGGATTGCAACTGCTTTGGAGGATAGGATCAAAATTCAAAACGATCTGGACAGATTGGAAAAATGGTTTGAGGTAAACAGGATGAAGTTTGCATTTGTCTTTATTAAAGTGCTCCACTTAGGAAGGAACAATCAGTTTCACACATACAGAATGGGAAGAGACTGTCTAGGAAGGAGGATGGCAGAAAGAGATCTTAGTGGACCACAAGCTAAATATGAGTCAACAGTGTGATGGTATTGCAAAAAAAGCAAACGTGATTCTGGGATGCATTAACAGGTGTGTTGTCAGCAAGACACGAGAAGTCATTCTTCCGCTCTACTCTGCGCTGGTTAGGCCTCAGCTGGAGTACCGTGTCCAGTTCTGGGCACCACATTTCAAGAAAGATGTGGAGAAATTGGAGAGGGTCCAGAGAAGAGCAACAAGAATGATTAAAGGTCTAGAGAACATGACCTATGAAGGAAGGCTGAAAGAATTGGGTTTGTTTGGTTTGGAAAAAAAGAAGACAGAGGGACATGATAGCAGTTTTCAGGTATCTAAAAGGGTGTCATAAGGAGGTGGGAGAAAACTTGTTCATCTTAGCCTCTAAGGATAGAACAAGAAGCAATGGGCTTAAACTGCAGCAAGGGAGGTTTAGGTTGGACATTAGGAAAAAGTTCCTAACTGTCAGGGTGGTTAAACATTGGAATAAACTGTGTAGGGAGGTTGTGGAATCTCCATCCCTGGAGATATTTAAGAGTAGGTTAGATAAATGTCTATCAGGGATGGTCTAGACAGTATTTGGTCCTGCCATGAGGGCAAGGGACTGGACTCGGTGACTTCTCGAGGTCCCTTCCAATCCTAGAGTCTATGAATCCCCTATTACCAGAAGACTGAATTAAGAGAGATGGAGAGTAAAACAGTGAACTCCCACCACAGAAACTCATGTAAAGGAATCTGGAGTAGGCAGGGTATCAAGCGCCTCTGCAGAGCTCCTGCCAGAGCGCTGAAGACCTACGTAGGGCAGTGTGTGCTCCTTGCTGAGCAAGCATGCAGATGACCTCCGATCCAGACTGTGATTCTCTGATCCGGGACTTTCTAAAATTGCTGTTCCAATAGTTAACGCTGAATTCAAATCTACATGCAAGTGTTGCAGCAAGTGAAGTACACTACCCCGATATAACGCTGTCCTTGGGAGCCAAAAAATCTTACCACATTATAGGTGAAACCGCATTATATCGAACTTGCTTTGATCCGCCGGAGTGCGCAGCCCTCCCACCCTCCCCCGAGCACTGCTTTACCACGTTATATCCGAATTCGTGTTATATCGGGTCGCGTTATATCTGGGTAGAGGTGTATTTTAAAATGTACCAGTGGGAAGAACCCTGGAAAATTTCCATGCAATGTGGTACAATTGGCAGTCTCTGCTCATATGAGTGCCTGTCCCAAGCTATCCTTTTCACCAGTCCTAACTAATACTTTCTGATTGCCACCATATGCTGCTAGGGCTTGCATATGCACAGGATACAGTTAATCTCTTAGAAAAATAATTTGGTAATTTAACATTCCTTTGGCTGGTTGATGCTGTAAAACTTTGATCGCTGATGTGCAGATAACAACTTGGTCTATTACATCAGTGTGACTGTAAACCAAAAAATTGCCCCCTTTATTATGGAATATTTTCATATGCACACTAGTTACTCTTCTGGTTTAAAAAACAAACAGCTTCTAAAATAGTGAGATACATTGGTTCTCGTAGATTAGTTGAGTAACTTTCATGTTGAAAAAAAGTTTAATTTTAAGGAGTATAAAAGCATCCTTTGACCTACATAGTTCATCACAGAGTGAATTTTTATAGTTTATGTATTAAACTTGTGCATGTGTTTCCATACCACACTTTCATTTTTCCTACTCTGAATTATTCTGGTTCGCAACTAAGTGCTGATGGGTAAATTTTTGGTGTAATGATTAATAAAATGAGTAGTTTTGACCCATTGTATATAATATATTTCATAGAAAATTGGCTTCTATAACTGCCCTTGAATCCAAAAATATTAATTTTTCTATTAAAACCAGCATTCAGAGTTTTTTATTTTTTTTATTTTTATTATTTTTTTTTTGTATCAACAGTGATGTTTGGCACCCAGTCAACTGTGGGAATGTACAGCAATAGCTTTCCCTTGCAGCATAAGTGCTCTAGCTTTTTGACATTTTAGTACCTCTTCTTTTCCAGAAGTGATTTCTCTTCACTAGTAGCTCTTATTCTTCTCCTGCACACAAGCATAGCATATCCGTTGGCAAATAAATTGAGTGCCAGATACGTTTTGCTGGGGGATATATACTGCTAGTCTAGTAGCATACCTCACAGCCTAGCAATCCCCACACACACTGGAAACTACGCTATCCTAGGCAGAGTAATATAGCAATATACTTTCAAATAAAGGAGCTGTTCATTTTCTTCTGTTAACTCTTTCTGGTTGGTTGGTTGATATATTCCAGAGGATTAAATCCTGGCTCCACTGGCAAGGCTGCATTAGCTTCAGTCAGGCCAGGATTTCACCCCAGTGTCTCTTATACTTGCAGAATTCTAATTCTTAATATGTTCATTGACAGTTGGGGAAAAATGTAGCAATCAATCTAAGTTGGCAAGCTGTGGAAAGTGATAGTTATGTACACTGCCGATTCCAGGGAATGGAGCCAGTGATGAAGGTCAACAATGAAACCACAGCTTGTGTTATCCTGCTGTCTGTGGACAGGATGTCTGGGGCTGCATTAACAGACGGGTAAACTGTCCTCTCTCCTGCTGGGTTTGATAGTTACCAACATGCGCATCTAATCCAATATGTGCTAACAAATGTCATCTGAAACTAAGGGACTTATCCTCTTCCCATACCACCAATATACTATTTATTTAAATTCTGTTTCAGAAAGATTATTTTTTTGAGGCAGAACTGCAACCTAATTCCTGACTTGCAGGAACCTGATTATCTGCTCCAGTAAGGTAATACAGTGTAATTAGCAATGCCAAACTTGCTTGTAGGATTCTCTTACGATGAGAGTGCCTAAAATTGAATGTGCTACTGTTTCAGGGGAAAACTCCTGCCCATCCTTATACTGATCACAAAAGGTTTATTGTTTCTGATAAACTCATGTAGCCTAACACATGACATGTCTGTACAGTTAATTGAGAGGCTTTGTTTTATTTCTGTCCTGATGCTAGATTATTAAGTGTAAAATGAGACCTGACCAACACTGGATTAAATTCTAGGATTGGGATTCCAGTGGTAATTATTTTTTTGCCCTGGCTCGGTACAAAAAGGCCTAATTTACATGAGTTGCCCTAAATTTAAATAAAAATAAAGTAACCACTGTGACGGCTTGGATCACAGAAACCCTCTTGAGAGCTGCCACCCGATGTGCCAAGACTACTTCTGCCCCTGTCTTCCCTGCCAGCTCAGGTCTCCAGCATCCTGTCTTGTTGAGCCAGACACACCCATCTGCTCCAACAAAGACCCAGGGTCTGAATTACTTGCCCCAAAACTGCAGGTTTACCTGAAAGCAGCTAACAGAAGTGTTCCTGTCTTTAACACTCAGATGCCCAACTCCCAATGGGCTCTAAACCCAAATAAATCCATTTTACCCTGTATAAAGCTTATACAGGGTAAACTCATAAATTGTTTGCCCTCTGTAACACTGATAGAGAGAGATGCACAGTTGTTTGCTCCCCCCAGCTATTAATAAGTAAAAAGTGATTTTGTTAAATACAGAAAGTAGGATTTAAGTGGTTCCAAATAGTGACAGCCAGAACAAAGTAAGTCACCAAGCAATAGGGTGACCAGACAGCAAGTGTGAAAAATCAGGACAGGAGGTGGGGGGTAATAGGCGCCTATACAAGACAAAGCCCCAAATATCGGGACTGTCCCCATAAAATCGGGACATCTGGTCACCCTACCAAGCAAAATAAAATAAAATGCGCAAATCTATGTCTAATCAAACTGAATACAGATAAGATCCTCGCCAGTTCCAGAATGCTCCCTTTTACAGACTAATCTCCTTTTAGCCTGGGTCCAGCAATCACTCACACCCCTTGCACCCTGTCCTTTGTCCCAGTTTCTTTCAAGTATCTTGGGGGAGTGGAGAGGCTCCCTCTTTAGCCAGCTGAAGACAAAATGGAAGGGTCTCCCAGGGGTTTAAACAGACTTGTGGGTAGAGACCCCCTCCTCACTCCTATGCGAAGTCCAGCTCCAAGATGGAGTTTAGGAGTCACCTGGGCAAGTCACATGTCCATGCATGACTCACAGTTTTTACAGGTAGCATCCATTGTTTACATACTACCTTGAGTGTCCTCAAGTAAACTCTTATGTGGATTGGAGCATTCCAAGATCCATTGTCCTTTAACTGTTTCTTGATTAGGTACTTAATTTCAACATTCCTTTCTCCAGGAACTGACCAAATGCTCTACTAAGATTATTTAGAAATCAAGTCAGTACACAGCCAACATTCATAACTTCGAATACAAAAATGATACATGCATACAAATAGGATTAATACATTCAGTAGGTCATAGCCTTTGAGATATGTTACATGGCATATGTAGCATAAAACACATTCTAAGCATATTTCCATAAAGCCTTATGGGAGGTACTGTCATAACCACCCTGAAGGGTGGGGAGAAACTGCATAATGGTGAAGTGATTGGATAATAACTCACTGCTAAGCAGGGTCAGACATCTGTCAATACTAACATTATGTTGAACTGTAATGGTCTCATCCCTAACTTGAAAATATAAATGATTTCTTAGTCCTACTTTGTAGCCTTGAGAAATAACTTGCTCTTAATCTTAGCAGTCAGCTCAACAGCCTGACCTGCTGTTTACTTCCTAAGTGGGGGCTAGCAGGCAGTCCCTCACTCCTCTCACAACTGTAGGTCTGGATTTTTCCTGCTTCAAGCAACGCATATCCCCAAATTGCACTAAAGCTACTTTGCAAAATTCTCAGGAAAACTTACCAGCCTCTGCAAAGATGTGTTCAGAAGCTACTGATAAAGTAGATATTGTGGGCCGGGGGAAGATGCTTTACTGATTTCCTTTTCTCCTCTGAAAACCTTCTAGAATGTGCAGCTGTGAATTTCCTTCATAGGTGGTTTGTGGCTAGCATGTCATTATCTGGCATGTTCCTGTGCAAGGTCCCAGGCATGGAAAGCTTTATCCATCAAACAAATAATTATTTAGGAAGCTGGGAGAGTGAAAACCGAGGTCAAAGCCAGACTGTTTTGCAATCTTAAACACAGCATTCACTCAGTATTTATTAGCTTCAAACCTTTCTGAAGCAGCAGCAGTATGCATTTCTGTTGTGGTCAAGAAGAAAAATAACCAAACCTTATACCTGTAAAACTCCTAAAAGTTGGTTTTCTTCAAGTAGTGTCCCTATGTGTGCTCCACTTCAGATGCCCATGCTTCTCTCACACCTTGGATCAAAGATTTCTAGCTAGCAGTGCCCATTCACCCCACACATGCACCCCATACCTCCCCATGGCAGACACCAAGGCTATATAGCAGGGGTGGGCAAACTTTGTGGCCTGAGGGCCACATCTGGGAATAGAAATTGTATGGAGGGCCATGAATGCTCACAAAATTGGGGTTGGGTTGGGGATGCGGGGTCTTGGTGGTGGGGCCAGAAATGAGGAGTTCAGGGTGCGGGAGGGGGCTCCGGGCTGGGGCGGGGGGTTGGGGTGCGGCAAGTGGTGCAGGCTCTGGCTGGAGGTGTTGGCTCTGGGGTGGGGCTGGGGATGAGAGGTGTGGGGTGCAAGAGGGTGCTCTGGGCTAGGATCAAGGGGCTTGGAGGGTGGGAGGGGGATCAGGGCTGGGGTGGGGAGTTGGGGCATGGAGAGAGGCTCGGGTGCAGGTTCTGAGCAGCACTTACCTCAAGCGGCTCATGGAAGCAGCAGCATGTCCTTTCCCCGGCTCCTAGGCAGAGGTATGGTCAGGTGGCTCTGCATGCTGCCCCGTCCACAGGCACCCCTGCTGCAGCTCCCATTGGAGCGTGTAGGAGCCAGAGCGGGGCCATGGTGCAGCCCATGACCCCGCGCCCCGGCTGGAGCCCTGGAGCGGGGCCTTGCCGCGGTTTCTGGGAGCCACGGGGTGTTGCCTCCGACCCTGCGCCCCGGCTGGAGCGGGGCAAGCCCCAGACCCTGCCTCCTGGCGCGAGTTCGCCGGCCATACTTTGCCCACCCCTGCTTTATTGGGATGTGTGGGCGCACCATCCTCCGTTCCTTCTGTGCTGCCTTGGCCCAAGACAGAATACAGGTGTATCTGCCAAAAGCATACTCTGCTTTTCTCTTGATCTCGTTTTCTGTCAAAGTTAGTTGGCTTAGGGTTGTTAGAGTTTATATGAGAGTGAGAGAGTTTATATGAGGTGAGAGAACAGTCTTCCCTCTCTTTTCCCTCAGGAGCTTGGTTCGGCAGGGTATGCCTGGTTCACCAGGTTTCAGTGCTACCTCTCTTGCCAGGAGGCTATACTGGCGAGTGACGGACACTCCAAGTGTGTCCATTTTCTGGGGGAGTCCCACATCTCTCAGAAATGCTCATTTTCTTCAACTGCTTGATCATGTTCGTTCCATTATAGGTGTGTATGCTCGCCCTATGCACCGGTGCCGGAAGTTTTTCCCATAGTGGTATCCATAGGGGACCAGCTCTGGTGCTCTCTGGAGTGGCATGCATATGCACTGGTGTAAGAGGCGCCTCCCTCCCTCCCTCCCTCCCCCCCCCACACACCTCAGTTCCTTCTAACTTCTGTTTGCCTCAGCAGGCTCACTCCTCTCAACTGTGGCTGGTTGTGAACTGTTTTTATATAGTTGTTAAAAACTGTGATAGTTTTATAGTCCCCTTAGTGTAGAGTTAGCGATAGTTTGTTAGTCCCAAACAGGACTTAGCGTAGGGACGGGGCATGCCCCGGTCCCCAGGCTTCAAATCTTGTGACTGTTGCAAGAAACCTATGCCAGTCAGGAATCCTCATAGAAGCTGCCTGAAGTATTCAGAAAAAAACCATGATAGCGACAAGTGTCTCATCTGCAAGAGCTTCAGACTGCGGACCAAAATGGAGCAGAACATTCATCTCCAAGCGCTCCTTATGGAGTTGGCCCTCACATCGGCCTCAGATGACCAGATCAAACTCTGCTCCTAGCACCACAGCCTCAGTACTGGCTAAAAAGCAAGAAAGAAGGGCCAGGAGGGGACAGTTTCCTACATTCCGTAAAGGGAAGGAGAGAGCTAGAGGCGAGCAAAGACCCGTGTGGGGCAGCTTTTCTCCTCCAAGGCCCGCCCGCCCAACACCCTGGGGAGTGGCAGAGGCACTTGGCACCTGGCAGTGCCATCCATGCTCCCTGCCAGTGCTGCCAATGCCAGCCATGGAGGTGCCCTGTTTGAGGAATAAACCTGCCTTGGGACCCTTTCAATGGTCCCCATCAGTGCGACACTGCTCTTCGTCGCAGGAGGAGCGCCCTGTCAGCGCTCGCCTGAACAGTGTCAGCAGTCCCCGAATGCAGGCTGGCTTGCCTGCAGAGTTCCCGGCGTCAGTCCCCAGATTCCAGGCAGCGTTCCTCAGGCTCTAGGTGTCCATTACCAGCGGTCTGGCGCAGACCCGCTGCGCCACGGCACCAGGGCACCCAAGTCTCTCTCCCAGCTCACAGCACCGCTCTGGAGGGTCAAGACGCCAGTCCCTGAAGCCCCGATGCCGGATCACCAGTACGGTTCACCACAGGTGCATCGACGGTCTCCAACACGTTGGTCTTCTCGCTCCCGTTTCTGCTCCTGCTCTACGGAACGGCACTGCTCGTAAGGCGTAGATCATCGGGGTACTGTTGCCGATCTGCCAAATGCTGCTGCCGGTCACTGGGATTGCGGCACCAAGAGCCATCGCCCTGTACAGGTCCTCAATGGAGGTCCGCAGCCAGAGCCGACGGGATCGAGGTAGACAGGTGGCCTTGGCACCGTCCTGGTCCCCCAGACAAGTCTCCCCCTCCTCCGGCTCTGATAGCGAGGAGGAGACCCTGCCTGCGGGACAGGGCCACCCATCAGGGGCATCATGGCCCCAGGGCCAGTGGCCAGCCCCCTAGCAACTCTGGAACCCTTGGGGATTTCCCCCACCCGTTACAGGGGCATAGGTCGGTCTCAGGGGCATCCGACAGACGATCGGTGACAGACAATTGGCAACAGTCTCCCATTGCCCCCTCACGTGGATATGGAGTCAGAGCAGGTTCCCCAGGGCCAGCCAACCTCAGCTGAGGCTCCCATAGCAGCAGTGGCAGAGTTTGCAGACCCGCCTATACCTGCCGCCTGATCATTTATCCATCTACCAGTATTTTTTCCAAAAACTCATAGTTCCAGCAGGAATCCTATTTCCCTATGCTGGGCGTTAGAAAGGCCTTAGCTTTCTACCTGGATAGCAATAAATGGCTTAGGAGATCTCCTAAATGATTCCTGGATAGATCTGACAGGGCTCCCATTTCTACTAATGCATTTAGACAGTCTTTATTGGGTTGTATCTGTACCTTTATGAGTCTGCAGGTTCTCAGGCCCCCCAGGGTGCAAGTGCATTCAACTTGACATCTACTGCATTTTTGAAGAGTGTCCCAGTATCTGAGATCTCTTCTGTGAGGCACTGGTGAAGTTGGGAGCATCCTGTTCAATAACCTATGCTGGTGAAGGCATAGGAAAGAAATGGGTCAATCACTGAATGGAGATCTGTTCGTGGATTTTCTAATCGGAGGTTAAATCATAGGAATAGTTTACTCTTTGATTTTGATTTTAGTTTTGTATTGAGTCTTCCTTGGTGTGCCTCTAGATTGCAATAATCTATAAACAATATTTCTGTTTACTTGTAACTTTTGTTGAAGCGAATTTCTGTTTAGGTACATCCTATTAGGTCTACATAATAATGGGTGAGGGAATAAATTACATGCTAATTAAAATGACAAATACAGATTACAGTATTACAATATCAGAAGAAATACATCGTACAATTTGATGATATTTTTTTTTCCATGACTACTTTGCGGTTGAATCCAGTGGCTGTTTTCTAATGACTGGTTGCATTTTTTTTTTCCAGGTAATTTACTTAAAGAAAACACCAGAAGAAGCATACAGAGCACTTTTATCTGGATCTAATCCACCATATCTTCCATTTAGGTATGTCTGCAAATAAAATATTACTTGGTCGAAATTTTTTACTTTAGAACTTGATTTTCTTGAGGCATTTTCAAAGTCATGAATGTGTGATGTAAAAATCTTATGGTTATAAAATGATTACTTCCCAAGAAATTCTTCTTTGACTTTTGGAGAAAACATTTGCTCCCAGATAGAATAAGTCCATATGGATTGAGAACCGTGTTTAAGACACATTTCCATCTGAGAAAATCACTGCTGATCAGCCACTAATTAAGGCTGACAACATTGTAGCTCAAAATTAATTTATTAGAAAGATTATAACTTGCTGATAAATTTTTTTCCATGTCATACACTGAATTTTACAAGTAACAGAAGCCATCTCAATCAGTTTCTTCCAGTGCGGCCTGTATAGCTAGACTTATGAATTACGTTAATTTTATACAAGTGTATATTGTCCCCATTTTAAAGGGGACATTTGAGGCTCAGAGTTAATGACTGGGTGTTTTTTTTGTTTTTTATGAATAAATTAGCTTGAGGCATTTTAGGTAAATTTGCATCGAAATTTGCATTTAAAGAGATTTTAATCTCGTCTTTGTGTATACATAACACAGAGCAAGGATTCTCAAGCATTTTTATAATGTGGACCACACTTCAGTAGTATTGCATGGACCACCTGCCCTCCCATTTCTGGTCACAACAATCCATAGCAACTCTGGTAGGCTTATGTGCTAGCTGGCTCGAAGAAGCCATTGGGCAGCCTTAGACCTCCTCCCATAGAGAATTGCCCTGGTGCAAGGGGACCTCTCTGCCTCTTCCATGGCAGTGTAGGAGGCATTTTCAGGGCACACGTGTGCCTGCAAAAAACAATAAAGCATGTTGAAAGAGGGGCTGAATTTAGGGCAGCCCAGAGGACTGCCTAGTGTACGCTGTGCTAGCTCCTGCAACTGCTCAGTGAAGGAGTATCAAACTGTCATCCCTATGCTGGTGTCTGCCTGAATCAGGCTCTTGGACAAACAGTTGGGTGAAAGCTAGAATAGCTGGATGTAACAGGCTTTTCTGAGGACCATTGTGGCTACAAAAACCTCTTGCTGATGACTTTGTTGCTAAAAGTACTTGGCATCAGTTCAGTGATCAAAGCTTTATCAGTAGAGAGCTGTTTTGTTCACAGCTTGTGTTTAGACATCTGCCAAAAATATACAAAGTTGGCTAAGCTGCTGGCATCAAAATCTGCTAAGCTGCCACTGTTTATAAAATAATAAAAAGGCACTCGGTGGCCTGAATAAAGAAACGTACCTTTTATATTGAAATGCCAGTGCTTGGTCATAAAATCCACAGGATCGAAAGTGCAAAATGTGTGGACCGAAGTATGAGTTTTTGAAAAAGCAGTTGAACTAGTTTGTAGTTAGTTCTTAGTAACTGTGTCCCAACTAGTGCATTTTTCTGGTTCCTGGTCTTTCCCCTCTAGTTTGTGAGTTGGGTAGTGTGTCTCGTCTGTTGATGCAGATACCGTTTCTGAGGCTTCACATTCCTGTCCTTGCAATACATTCTCTGCCTCTAGTAGTATAAAAAAGGCAGCATTCAGCTCTTCTGCCTTTATTGCTTATTTTGAGAGAGTGACAAGTAAAAATCCTTTCTCATCCTTTAGGGGACAGAAATTTGGGGAGCTTTGTTTCTTAAATGGCCTCACCCACTGAGCTCATGCTCTCCTTTTCCTTTCCTTTCTCCCATCATGGAGAAGACACAGAGCAAGCCAAAGTTCAGGAGACATAGAAGGGCGCTCTGCCACAATCGCTCCAGTCCATGGACTCTTATTTTGCTAGGGAAAGGATTCAGAACGTGGATTTGTTAAGGCCTCAGCCTACCCTGCCCCACACGAGCCAAAGCTTTCTTAGAAACAACTTGAGAGTGGTTCAGTCCTTTTTGGTTCTTGTGACTAAGAAAACCAGACCTCCTTTATCTATCAAGGACATCAGTGAGGGAGAAGTATTTTAAAAAAATTCTCTGAATCCCCATTCCATTTCACCTGGAAAAGAAAAAGCTCAAGGATCATCCCAGATTCTTAAGTGGATAACTGAATCACTTGGCAAGGAATCGAGCATTCTTGGAGTCTCCTTACTGAGAGAGAGAGATCCTATGCTCTCTTAGGGATATTTCCCTTCACTTCCTTTCCACTTATATATTGGATGATGAAGAGATGCTGACTGTAACCCAAAATGGAGACCAGACAAGAAAAGGGGGTAGTCCTACTGAAATGATGACCTCTCCCACTCCTCACAAAAACAAAATAAATACTAAAAACTAAGGGGGGGGAAGCCAAGAATTGCACCAGATTGTCCTCTTTCCATAAGTTTTAATGCCACCATCAAGGAAGGAGCACTATCTGCTTCAGGATTTTGAAAACCCTGTGATGGAGAAGCAGGAACATTTCTTCCCCAGGCATGTTTGAATAAGAGTGGATTGATTTTGCTTTTTAATCAAAGTGACTTCAAATGACTTGTATTATGATTTAAGTAAGCAAGCAGGAAACTTTGACTTTTTAGTTACTGTATATACTCGATCATAAGCCCATTCGTTTATAAGCCAACCTCCCCAAGATGGATAAGTAAAAATAGAAAAATTTTATGACCCATTCATAAGCCGACCCTATAATTCCGGAGTCAGCAAACTTTGGCTCCCAGGCCGACGGAGGGCCGAGATGGTTTGTTTACCTCGAGCGTCCGCAAGCTTGGAGGTAAACCTAAGTAAACAAAGTGTCCCGGCGCATCAGCTGCTTACCCTGATAGGCTGGGACAGCAACTGGTGGGGAAATATTTTGGGAGGGGAGAAGCTGGGGGTCAGGGGAGTAACCCCCGTGACCACCCCCCACATGACCTCACCCCTAGCCCAGGACCCCCCCACTTTCCCCATCCCATTCCTTCCCACCTTATCTGGGAAGGGCCAGGGGAGGATGGTTCTGGCCTGGCTGGAGCTGCTCCGGTAGGCTGGGCAGCGTGGCTGCAGCCTGCTCCGGCGAGCCAGACCGGGCGGTGCGGCTGCAGCATGTTCCAGTGGGCTGGGCCGGGCAGCACGGCTGC
Source organism: Malaclemys terrapin pileata (assembly GCF_027887155.1). Classification (NCBI taxonomy): domain Eukaryota; kingdom Metazoa; phylum Chordata; order Testudines; family Emydidae; genus Malaclemys; species Malaclemys terrapin. The sequence continues at coordinate 72,455,696 of NC_071512.1, forward strand.
AACGTGCTCTGGCGGGCCGGGCGGCGCGGCCACAGCCTGCTCTGGGGGGCGGGGCAGAGCGGCACGGTTTCAGCCTGCCAGCCCCGGAGCTGCAGTTGCTTCGTAGGCTGGGGGGAGAGCAGCGTGGCCAGAAGCGGAGAGACTCTGGCCCCGCCTCTTCCCTTCTGGCTCTGCTGGCTGTGCTGTCTCTCCTTGCTCCCTCTGTTGGGGGGGAGGGGCTGTGTCCCACCTCTCCCTCTCTATACCCATTCATAAGCCAACCCCCTTCTCTGATGCTTCCCTTTTTTGCTAAAAAAAATTCGGCTTATGAATGAGTATATACGGAGAGGTTAATTTTCATTGATTGGTATAACTATTAAAATATCTTGACTTACAACTACTGAATATAGCATTTACACTAAACTTGGTATTTCTTTTTGCTAACCAGGAAGATACACTATATTGATATGCATTTATTTAAGCAATTATATGCCTTAACTTGCATTTATTCAGATTCTTAATTTTTACATTTGTCTGAAATTACGTATTTATGTACAAGATTTTTTTTTACATGTTATTTCTTTAAGCTGCATTTGGATGTAAACTGGAATTCAGTTAAAATGCACAAACAGTTTTAATATGTTTTTTATTAGTTAAATAAAACTAAATATGCAAGGTACATGTTTTGCATTTAAAACTAACTGATTTATTAAACAAAGGAAATATCTGTAGTTAGTGAAATTGAACTGATTCATTCTGGGTTACCATGTCCTTCAAGTTTTTAGAACTAGTAAACTTTATCTTCTCACACCTTGTTTTTATTCATAGTTTGCTAGAGGAAAACAAGCTTTTCTGCTTTTTCAATTCCCAATTCGCTTCTCAGCAAATGAACGAACTAGTTGATTAAACAGAAATAAAGAAAATATTCGCTTTTCACCTGCAGAAGAGGCTGATTCTGCGAAAAGATGGTTTAGCACTTCAGCAACGTCTGAAGCCACGTCTTAGCCAGTGATTTCCACCAATTCAGTGGTTGAATTTTCTTTTAAACTTGAGCAGCAGCAAATTATTTCAATAGTTTATGCCTTAACGTAAGTTGTTCTGATTTCAAATTTTATTCTAAATTTGTTTATTTTTAAAAAGAAAAATATTTTAAGTCTGATTTTTAAATTAAATATCCAATTTCTTATTTTTTTTAAAAAAATGCTCATGTGTGTGTGGTGTATGGATTTGGTTTGAATCCATATGGAGAAAGGTGGTGCCTGCCACTGATATCCAACCTGAGAGAGAGAATGAGCAAGCTAAATCTAAGGATAAATATCTCCTTTGCAAAACTATAAAACAAGTTGCAATTCCCTTGCATTCCTCCTTTTGAAGAAGTCATTAGGGAGAAGTGGGAAACTCCTGACAAAGGAAAGAGGTTTAACTGTCAGGTGCTGAAATTCTAGAGCATCCTGGAACCTGTACTGTCATCATAGTCCCCAAGTCAATGCAGTAGTGGCAGAGATATGGTAACCTCTGCAAAAAGAAACCTTTGTGACCCATCCATTTAAATCAAAAACTCTGCAGACAGAAACATCCTAAAAACTGATGATTCTCAAGACCCATGATGAATTTAACTTACAGAAGCTAGGGAAGCTAGTGGTGTTTGTAACAGATGGCTTCTATGAGGCTGGCAGTAAGAACCATGGAGCCAACTCTGTCTTAAGCCCTGGACAGCAGATAATTATCCAAAGCAAATCCTCTGTAATTTCAGGTTCACAGAATTCTGCTCTAGGACAAATCGGATAAGGTAGTGGCTGAGAGACAAATGAAAGTGCTCACTCAGGAAAATACAAGAAACTGCTGTAAAGATAGGAATGAAATGAGCTTCTAACTACAGAAAAAAATACTACTCTTATCCAGTGGGTAAGACCTTGATTCAGAATACTAAGGGGAAGTCCACATGCAGGAAGGGGGCCAACACTTTTTTTCCAGTCCAAATAATCAAAATGAGTTCAGCAGTGCCTGCCTCTGTTCAGAAATAGGCTGCTGGGGAGAAGGTTATCCCACTTCTGAAATGTATCTGGTTCTAATCAACTTCAGACAATTGGGTCTGGGAGCTAATGTGTGGCATAGTTATTTTCATAGAACCTCCTGCTCTTCTACATCTCTTCCAAACTTCAGGTCTCTAGTGGATCATATGTAGTATCAAGATTCCTTGGGGTAGCTCATCCTATCCAAACCAAAAGGCATATTTTTCTGTTGAGGTCTGTCCACAATGCTATGAATTCTTGTAACCCATCCATTTGAACTAATGGCATTTAATTCTCAGTTTTTAAATTTATTTTATTTATTTATTTTATTTTACAAGAAGACATCCTTCCTGGTCACAATAGTTTTGGCAAGAAGAGTCTCAAAAATCTCTGCTCTTAGAAGACACAAGCCTTAGAATACCATCCATGAGGACAAAGAAGTAGTTTGATCACAAAGTCATTTGTAACCAAGATTAAACTCACAAGAAATTATTCTTTCTTCTTCAAAACTGCAGTGCCAAAGGGAAAAGCATGGCACATGTCCACTTTGAGAGAGTCAGTAAAAAAATACTGTTGTAGAACCAATCAATTCAAGAAAACATCTCTCTATATTCATTTCCTTCCTGCTGGGCCTGAAAGCATCCACAGCTAGCATACCTAGGTAAATCAAATTAATCAGCTATCATTGAAGTATATCCAGTTATACATAAACTGATTTCAGAAGGGATCAGAGGCAACTCAATACATTTGTGACCTTCTGCGCAGGCAGACTGTCAGTTACCCAGAGAAAATCTGTGCATCTATCACCTAGTCATCAACTGACAATTTGATAAAGCACTACAGACTTGAACTGCATTCCTCTGCAGAAATATCTTTGGCATGAAGTTTCTCCAAGCAGTGATCCTAAAATAGAAGTATTACTAAATTTAGGGCTGTGGAATCGTCTTTTTAATTCATTCTTTCTTATGCCTTAATAAGTTTCCTTATGCTTACTACATCCCAGATGTCCGAGTGGACAAGAGATATGATCCAGAATGGAAACTGTAGTAACTTTATAGCTTCCCTTAAGGGACAAACAGCTCCTCTAGTTCACTTCATTCAATATGCCTCTGGGTATCTATACGATGACCTCCTTAGTAGATCAGATAGAATTGTTCTACACATTATTTCAACTATGGGGTGCCTAATGTGTACTATAGGCAGGGCTGCCTATTATAAAGCATGAAGTGTTGGGTAAACATAAGACCCTGTTTTCAGTTACTTATAACTTTGCTGAAGTTTAACCATGTGGGCTGAAATTTTCCATGCTGAGTGTCAGTCTCTGACATGATTGAGGTGTTTCCAATCAAAAGGCTTTGGGGAAAGCACATTGCTTTGCCCATGTTAAAAAGTTCTGGTGATCTTTTCTTTGAGAAGCTCTAATAACTTCATGCTTTGCAGCAGGGACTTGAGCTTTATATCAGGGATGTGCTGCTTTCTGTTGTTACTGTGAAAGGCCACCCATAGTGGGAGAGACTGGGGCTGAAAATATAAATAAATAAATATAGGGAAGGGCAATATTTATACATAAAAAAATAGATCCTGAAGAGGCCATCCTATAGATACCAAGAACACTTCTCTTGGGTGGGGTGGGAAGTCAGTCCCAGAAAGGGTGCCACCAGCTTGTCAGTCTTCGATTTTTTTTTTCATTTTTGGCTCATGTTTTTCCCATTCACATTTAATCTCATGGATCAAACTGATCTGTCTTTGTATGTGCAGGAAGAGATACAGTAGAACTTCACAACTCTGGTGTTCATATCTTTGGACTTACCAGTCAACGTGGACACCATGTGGAACCTGAAGTAATCAATCAGGCAGCAGCGGAGACCACACCAAAAAAAAAACAAAAATCCCCCAGCAAATACTGTACTGCCTCAGGGCTTCAGCCACAGAAGGGTGGGGGTGCTGTAGCCGCAGGTTCAGGGGGTGGTGGACTCCGAGCGCGGGAGGGGGCTCAGGGCTCTTGGCCCACAGACGCACCAGGGTTCAGGGCTTTAGACCCACGGGGAGTGCTGGGGCTCGAGGCTCCATTCCCGACTTCACCCCCATGAGGGGCTAAAGCCCCAAGCCCCGGCACGTGCACTTCCCCCACTGAAACTGGGAATGGAGTCATGGGGAGCCCTGGCACCCCCCGCAGGGCAGAAGCTGGGAACGGAGCTGTGGGGCTGAAGCATGAGCCACCTTGCTCTCCGCAAGGCTGAAAGCAGGAGTGGAGCTGTGGGGCTGAAGTCCCGAGCACCAGCGCTCCCCCCAGGTCTAAAGCCCTGAGCCCTCCAGAGCCCCCCACCCGGAGTCTTGGCGCCTGGAGGGTCAGGAACGCCCCCCGTCTGAAGTCCGTAACGTCTTGTTCAGAGTTACGGAACATTTGAGTTACAAACAACATCCATTCTCACGATGTCCGTAACTCTGAGGTCCTACTGTATTTTCAACAAGGGGGAAAAGTCAGTCCAAGAAAGGAAATACATTTTCTGTGAGTTGTCTTAGTGGTGGTCAGTGCTTGTTGAATCAAATCTTGCACTACAAAAATAGTTTGACATGATAATAGTTTCATGATTGAGATTATCCTGGTACAAGTGACTTCAAATGTCAGAATTTCTCAGTGTAATGATCTAAGGAATCGCTGTTGAATCACGTCTGCAGATAGTTTCTTTAGTTAGGGGAAGCTGGTAATATGACCTTTTAAATGTCTTTTGAGTATAGAAGACTATATTCTTTATTTAAATAGTTTGGAGGTTGCAGGATAGGCAGATTCCTTTAGGGGACACTAAATGTTTACTCAGAAACTGATTTAGTTTCATTTAGCTCAATGACCTGAAAAGGCCTTAATCAGCTTAGAACTTCAGCAGTTATTTCATTTAAAGACTGCTTCAGCAAAATATTGTGGAAAAGTATCACTGTACCCTTTACCAGATATATAAAAACACTTTTATAGTTGCAAACTTGCAGACAAAGCAGTAGCTCAGAGAGGCTTATAGTCATCACTGCTCCATTTGAGATGTGTTTTTTTTTTTTTTTTCTTGGCTGACTCATTTTCATCATATCCAAACCCTCTAATTTCTGAAGGTCTGCTACTGAGGAAAGTGCATAAACTCTTACTGTCCCGTCCCCCCCAAAAGGAACACCCATTGTATCATTCAGACATCCTTTTTCCTACTGTAACCTTGAAGTTTAAGATTTTCTTTACAACAGCAGGAAAATCCTTTTTGCAAAATTACTTAAATGGAAATGTGCATGTGTTTATATTCAAGAAAAAAGCCAAATATATTTGTATTACAGTAACCGCATCTGAAAATCTTTTGATTTTTCTTAAACACTGAGGACAATTGAAATGCAGAAAGCAAAACTAAACTCTCCAAAAGCAGTTAGGTAGGAGACAATATGCAGAAGTCCATGGTTTTTTTTTTTGGTTTTTTTTTTAGGAAAGATGACTTGTTTTCAGTTGAATGTGCTATGAGAGTAAAGCATACTGAATAAATATCTGTGAAGTCTGATGTTTGTATTACTGTGTTTGTTTGCAAGTCCCATGCAGATTCCATTAATAGTTTGTCACATTAATACTTCACATATAGATTAATATTTTTCATATTTTGAAACCTGTTACTACAGATCTGCATCAAATAGCAATTGGTAATGACTTTTTTTTTTTTAAAGGGAAATGTGTACAATATTGCAGCAAGTTGGCCACTTGAGATTGGAAGAGTTCTTTCGGGCTGCCAGCAATAAATTACCTGACAAGCAACAAAAATACAGAATATAGTATAAATTCATAGAATTAAGTAGCAAATATCTGCTTGTTACCATTTCATTAATTTATTGCTCTGATGTCAAGTTATATCAATATTTCTTCATTCCTAACACGGAATTTAATGAATTGGACTAAAGGAAATTCAGGAAGAACTGGAATTCAAACAGCTGCTGTACGTTTCAAACACACAGGCTCTGTGCCTGCAAATAGTTATGCATGCTCTTACTAATTAAGTAAATAGACCATTGAAGCCAGTGGGACTACTTACTTGTTTCCAGCTAAGCACATGCATAAACTTGAATGATTGGGACCTCATTGTGATAGGCAGAAGGCTTACTTTTTAAGAGTAGATCGTTTAAAGAACTGTTTCCCCCCCCAAATTCCTGAATTTCCTCTCCTGTTTCCACTACGTAGCACTATTGGGGTCTACCCTTCACCCCAGATATGACTGCATTTCAGTGATGCTCTGTGTATTATATGTGAAGTACTTTGGGATGTCTAGGAATGAAAGTCCCAATAAAAATGTAAACAGTATCTACGCGAATAAGTGCAGCTTTGCTCTAAACCACTAGATTGCAAGCACTTACAAACAAAACTTCTCTCTCCAACAAAAACTAAATGCAGAAAATTCCAGATTTAAAGGGCAGTTCTATTTTTTTAAAATGACTAAAAAGGGAACAGTGAGATTGAATATTTATGGCCCTCCAATGAACTCATGTTCAAATTTGCACATCTTCTAAGTAAAAACGTTTGTGTAGATGTGAGCCCTGCAAACTTGTGCAGCAGCTCAGATTGTGTTGTCTAGTTTGCACGTTGTAACTATAGTTAATGATTGTGAAACTGGAACTTATTTAACAATTCTGTTGATTATGAATAACCTAGAAAAGAATTAAGCTCAAGTGTCTCACAGATGATTGAGACTGCCAGGATTTATAAAAACATAAACGGTAAAATCTGTTTTTGTCTCAAGGTGCACAGAGAGCAGAAATATCAAGTAAGGCAATGCCAGGTATTTCTGACCAGAACCTCCTTTTTAAGACCTGTTCATATATTTTTGTTGTAATCCTCTCAGCTCAACTTCACGTTCATCCTAATGATATGCTATCACAACCTATGTGTGACCATTGAAGTTCCAATTCTGATTTCAGATACTGTGATATTAGACTTACCTGGTAAGAGAATATTCAGAAAGATGGGTCCATCAGTACACCGGGGGGCGACGGGGGGGAAGGGTGTAGAGAAGAGGTCATTAAACAAACTGAATTGCTGTTTCAAACTTTACTTGACGTTTTCCTGACCTCTCAAAGGAATACATTTTACAAAATGTGGAATTTTTTCTATTGTGCAGAAAACAGGAATTTTTCAGGCTCTTTTAGGGAAAATATGTGCTCTATCACTAAAATTAGCTTCACAAACTCAAAAACCTTCATGGACTGAAGTTTCCTAGTATTTGAAATTCTTATCTCTTTCAAAATGATTGATCACTTTTTCCCTTTGTACAACAAGCCAGCAAGTTCTGGCAAGCCCAGGAGATTTAGAATAAGTGACTCTGAGATTTACTATTAACCAAGCCATAGCACCACTGCATATCCCTTTCACAGCAACAAAATGCCAATAAAACCAGTCTTGAAATGAAGTATGATCTACTATTCTAGACAAGAGTCACGCCGCTTGAAAAGACCCATAATATTATAGCAGACCCCTACACTTCTCTGTAATCAAGAGTCAAGGCAACAAAAAGGAAGCCATATGTACAACTCAAATTCCACTCAGTCTAATTATTAGAACAAAATCTCATTTTACCCCACTATCCTTTTTAGTCAATCAGTAAAACCAATATGGCCAGTTTTCATGGCCAGTGGCCTGGATGCCAGCAAGAAGGGGGGAAGGACACAGAGCACACGAGAGAGCAGCTCCCTGTTCTCAGTTCCTGTGTTCAATCCCACTTTACCCTGAACAGCCATTACATGCAAAGTCCAGCTTAGGCCCTGTAGGCCTGAGGTGCAGCATTCTCAGTTACTCTGAGGATAGCACATGTGCAGTCTGCTCAGCACTACAAGCAGTGAGAGGCTTGAGCATGCTTACTTAGGGCAGAATCTTCTAACATTTTAGCTGCTAAAAGTGAAATAAGTCTACTGAGCATGTGTGAATAGCAATTATTCAAAGGCTTATAACTTGACCAAATTTGGACAGATTCTCAATGGCGCAGCAAAAGGCACATCCCTCACAGGACCGGTACCAGGCACCAGCCCAGCAAGCAGCTGCTTGGGGCGGCCAATGGAGAGGGGCGGCAAGTCCAGCTCTTCGGCGGTAATTCGGCGGCGGGTCCTTCACTTGCTCTCGGAGCGAAGGACCAGCCACCGAATTGCCGCCAAAGACTGCTTGGGGCGGCAAAAACCCTGGAGCCGGCCCTGATCCCTGATACAAAGGTCACCCTTTCCAAATTTCAAGTCTTTGCTCAAACGATGGGGGGAGGTAAAGCTTTCCAAAGAAGACGCTGCCAACATTTTTTTTAATACTGAAAAACAACAGCCTGGTTCTCAAAAAATGGCTGACCCACTTTGACTTAAGTTTAAAAAAAAAAAAAAGGATTTTTTTTTTTTTTTTTTTGATGGGTTGACCCTGTTGGGATCTGAATTTCATGTTCCAGGGAAGCTGGTTACTTTCATCCTGTGATTTAGACCATTAAACCATTCCTTTCATTTGTCAATTTGTCTAAATAAATTGATGGTTTCAAATAAAAGATTTCCAAGTTCCAAATGGACAATTTTTTTATTTCTATAAAAATTGAAACACAGAGACAGCAGTTATCCCTGTACAGAGCTATACTCATTATGTATATTACCCTGTTTCCCCGAAAATAAGACATCCTCCGAAAATAAGGCCTACTTACAGTTTTGCCTCTCGTTGTAATATAAGGCATCCCCCCGATAATAAGACCTCCCCGATAATAAGGCATCCACTGATAATAAGGCATTTTTCATTTCTGAAAAATAAGACATCCCCTGAAAATAAGACCTAGCGCATCTTTGGGAGCAAAAATTAATATAAGACACTGTCTTATTTTCGGGGAAACAGGGTAAAATGCATCTTCTAGTAGCATTTAATAGAAATAATTGACAGTGTGTGATTATTTAGTTAATAGGGAGGTGGCTTCATGATTTTTTTTTTTTTATCTATCCATAGTACAGGTAGCTCTCCAGAGTTCATACTTTTCACTGCTGCCTCTGCTTGTCTGGGTTGTTAAGAAGGCTGATAATTTATATCTCCCCTTATGTGTATGAAAAACAGGAAATATTCCAATTCCTGTTTTCTGACAGGATTGCTTGGTGTTCCTCCCCTGTCACAGGTATGAGATGCATGGTGGCTATTAGTTTTGCTCTCTCCATTTTGATCTTTGATCCTAGTTTTCTCCTGTTCTCTTTTTCTCTCACCATTTCATTGTCAGGCTGAAGAAATGCTGTGAGTAATTAAACATTTTATTCCAGTAAACACTGTCTTATGACTTTGTTTAGGAATTGAATCTTTAGATTGAGCATGGTGCTTTAGTTGTAGTTAATGAAAATCTACCCTCATGCAACTATTGTTTGAAAATATGTTTTTGCTTATGTTGATAGGGTAATAAGTTTTGTAAAATGAAACGAAGAAAAGTAACTTTGTTAAACTTGCTCAGTTGTCACATTTCATTACTGCATGCATTTCATCTACAAATATACAAGAGCTATTGACTTTTATGTGAGCTGACATAAGTAATGAGATAAAGCAAATTTTTATATTCATCGAGGCATTAAAATGTAACAGGCAAATTATTTGGGTTGCTACAGTTAGCTAAATCAGCTGTCATGACACTTCCTTCATGCACAATGGATTCTTAAAAATAAAGCATTAATTCAGTGCCTCTGCCACAGTATCTGATGGCTTATCAGATGGAGGAATAGTTGGTTATTGTATACATACTAATACAGCCAGAATTATATGCTATTTGTAATTGAATGTTTTGGAATAAAAATAAAATGAAAAAAGTCGTGTGCACAATTTGTAGTATAATAACTCATGCAAAACAAGTCTAATCACCACCACTCATTACATAGTTCTGTAAACGCTTTACAAAAACACTTTGTCCTTTTCTCTTAGCTTTGCCGCTTCATTACCTTCTCCATGTATAATACATTTTCCGTTACCGCTGCTCTGTTCAGGAATTTTTTCTTGGTATATCCATATGTATGTTCCTATTCATTTTGTCTCTCAACAGACATAATACTAAAATACACTTGTGTTTATCTTCTCCAATACTTTTTTATACATTTTAGCCCCATCAAAATTGTATCTCCTTTTATATAACAGAATTCATTATTTTCTGCGTATTTTGAAGTTTATCGAGAGAGATTTTGATTTTTATCGAGAAAACTTGAAAGCTCAAAATTTTTAAATGATTTTGTTATAATTAAATATTTTAATGTAACAATGAAATTATTCAAATTCTTTTTTTTCCATGCTAAAACTTATTTCAAATAAACATGCTTTTTACAATCTAGTGATACTTTTTATGTTTAACTTCATATTTAACTCACTTGAAATGCAGCACAAAGCAGTCTGTCATTTTTACTTTTCTTTAGTAAACTTTTCCCCAAAGATAACACATGCCATTATATTTGCAACTAAATATATTTCCTTCTGGTCAGAATACATATTCTTCTTCTCTTAAAACATGAAAATGTGTACGTATATATATAAAATAGTAGCCAGCTAAAAAGGGAAGCTACACTGTATTATGAGGTGCAATCAAGGCTTGCTTTAACTGTTTTTTTGTTCTGTATTTTCTGACACATCCGGCTTAATAAGGACCATAGGAATTGCTTTACCAGATAAGACAGACCAGAGGTCTTTCTAGTCAGTTATTCTGTCTCAATCAGAGACTAGTACACAAATTAGGGAAATGCAACCTAGATGGAGCTACTATAAGGTGGGTGCATAACTGGTTGGAAAACCATTCCCAGAGAATAGTTATCAGTGGTTCACAGTCATGCTGGAAGGGCATAACGAGTGGGAGCCCGCAGGGATCAGTTCTGGTCAATATCTTCATCAATGATTTAGATAATGGTATAGAGAGTACACTTATAAAATTTGCAGACAATACTAAGGTGGGAGGGGTTGCAAGTGCTTTAGAGGATAGAATTATAATTCAAAATGATCTGGACAAACTGGAGAAATGTCTGAAGTAAATAGGATGAAATTCAATAATGACAAATGCAAGTATCAGGGGGTAGCTGTGTTAGTCTGTATCCACAAAAACATTGAGTCCGGTGGCACCTTAAAGAGTAACAGATTTATTTGTGCGTAAGCTTTTGTGGGTTAAAAAACCCACCACTTCAGATGCATGGAGTGAAAATTACAGATACAGGCATAAATATATATTGGTACATGAAGAGAAGTGAGTTACCTTACAAGTGGAGAACCAATGTTGAAGGCCAATTTAGTCAGGGTGGATGTTGTCCACTCCCAATACTTGATGAGGAAGTGTCAGTTAAAATGTTTACATATAAAACGACGGGGTCTAAATTAGCTGTTACCACTGGATAGTTCTCTGAAAACATCCACTCAATTTGCAGTGGCAGTCAAAAAAGCGAACAGAATGCTGGGAATAATTAAGAAGGGGTTAGAAAATAGGACGGAAAATATCATGTTGCCTCTCTATAAATCCATGGTACACCCACATCTTGAATACTGTGTGCAGATGTGGTCGCCCCATCTCAAAAAAGATATATTGGAATTGGAAAAGGTTCAGAAGAGGGCCAAAAAAAATGATTAGGGGTATGGCACAGCTTCCGTATGAGGAGAGATTAATAAGACTGGGACTCTTCAGCTTGGAAAAGGCTAAGGGGAGATTTGATTGAGGTCTATAAAATCATGACTGCTGTAGAGAAAGTAGATAAGGAAATGTTGTTTACTACTTCTCATAACACCAAATGAAATTAATAGACAGCAGGTTTAAAACAAGTAAAAGGAAGCATTTCTTCACACAATGCACAGTCAACCTGTGGAACTCCTTGCCGGAGGATGTTGTGAAGGCCAAGACCATAACAGGGTTCAAAAAAGAACTAGATAAATTCATGAAGGATAGGTCCATCAGTGGCTATTAGCCAGGATGGCAGGAATGGTGTCCCTAGCCTCTGATTGCAGAAGGTCGGAATGAGCGACAAGGGAAGGATCTGTTCATTCCCTCTGGAGCACCTGGCACTGGCCACTGTTGGAAGACTGGATACTGGGCTAGATGGACCTTTGGTCTGACCCAGTAGGGCCATTCTTATGTTCTTATTCTTATGTCAATACCAAGAGAGGGAAAATTGCTTTTGTAATGAGCCAGCCACTCCCAGTCCCTATTCAAGCCCAAATTGATGGTGTTAAGTTTGCAAATGAATTGTAGCTCAGCAGTTTTGCTTTGAAGTCTGATTCTGAATTTTTTTTGGTGAAGAATGGCTACTTTTAAATCTGTTGTTGAGTGTCCAGGGAGATTGAAGTGTTCTCCTACTGGCTTTTGTATGTTACCATTCCTGATGTCTGATTTATGTCCATTTATTCTTTTACGTAGAGACTGTCCGGTTTGGCCAATGTACACGGCAGAGGGGCATTGCTGGCACATGATGGTATATATCAAATTAGTAGATGTGCAGGTGAATGAGCCCCTGATGGCGTGGTTGGGTCCTATGATGGTGTCGCTAGAGCAGATTTGGGGACAGAGAAGGCAACAGGGTTTGTTACAGGGATTGGTTCCTAGGTTAGTGTTTCTGTGGTGTGGTGTGTAGTTGCTTGTGAGTATTTGCTTCAGGTTGGGGAGGGGGGGTGTGTCTGTAAGCAAGGACTGGCCTGCCTCCCAAGGCCAGTGAGAGTGGAGGGATCGTTTTCCAGGATAGGTTGTAGATTGTTGATGATGTGTTGGAGAGGTTTTAGCTGGGAGCTGTACATGATGGCCAGTGGTGTTCTGTTATTTTCCTTGTTGGGTTTGTCCTGTAGTAGGTGACTTCTGGGTACCCGTCTCAATCTGTTTCCTCACTTCCCTGGGTGGGTATTGTAGTCTTAAGAACGCTTGATAGAGATCTTGTAGGTGTTTGCCTCTGTCTGAGGGATTGGAGCAAATGCGGTTGTATCTTAGGGCTTGGCTGTAGAGAGTGCATTGTGTGATGTGTCCTGGATAGAAGCTGGAGGCATGTAGGTAAGTATAGCGGTCAGTAGGTTTCCGGTACAGGGTGGTGTTTATGTGACCATCACTTATTTGCAGTGTAGTGTCCAGGAAGTGGATCTCTTGTGTGGACTGGTCCAGGCTGAGGTTGATGGTGGGGTGGACAAATGCAAAGTATTCCACTTCGGAAGGAACAATTAGTTGCACACATACAAAATGGGAAACGACTGCCTAGGAAGGAGTACTGCGGAAGGGGATCTGGGGTTCATAGTGGACGATAAGCTAAATATGAGTCAGCAGGGTAACACTGTTGCCAAAAAAGCGAACATAATTCTGGGATGTATTAGCAGGAGTGTTGTAAGTAAGACACAGGAAGTAATTCTAACACCCTACTTCGTGCTGATTAGGCCTCAGCTGGAGTATTATGTCCAGTTGGGGCGCCACGTTTCAGGAAAGATGTGGACAAATTGGAGAAAGTCCAGAGAAGAGCAACAAAAATGATTAAAGGTCTAGAAAAAATGACCTATGAGGGAAGATAGAAAAAAATGGGTTTGTTTAGTCTGGAAAAGAGAAGACTGAGAGGGGACATAAGAGTTTTCAAGTACATAAAAGGTTGTTACAAAAAGGATGGAGGAAAATTATTGTTCTTAACCTCTGAGAATAGGACAAGAGGCAATGGGCTTAAATTGCAGCAAAGGCGGTTTAGGTTGGACATTAGTAGAAAAACTTCCTAACTGTCAGGGTGGTTAAGCGCTAGAATAAATTGCCTAAAGAGGTTGTGGAATCTCCATCCTTGGAGATTTTTAACAGCAGGTTAGACAAACACTTGTCAGGTATGGTCCATATAATAATTAGTCCTGCCATGAGTGCAGAGGACAGGATTAGATGACCTCTCGAGGTCCCTTCCAGCCCTATGATTCAGAAAAGGTTGCGAAAGTCCTCTTCGGTGAACAGTTAGGGAAAACCTGTCTATAGGGAAGATCATCTAACGTCAGGCAGTTAATGCTGTCCTGAAGTTTCTGAATGTTTCTCCTAAATTTTTCATCTTACCTAACTATGGATGTTCTGATTTGAGACATTTATATCAATCAATTATATTGACCTGGTGCAAGTATGGCTGAGGCAAATGGTTACTTCCTTTATAATCCCTTATGAGAATGAGCCTAGGAGAATGTGCTTACCAAAGCTGTATGCAGTGGGGTCCTTGTTTGGCAGGTTGGAAGAAAAGGGGTTGTTATTGGTACCAGCAGAGGAGGAAGGGGAAAAGCTTACCCAGAAGCAGGTAGGAGCAGGAAGCGGCTGACCCAGGTGATTATTGTGGGGCAGGGAAGGTCCACTGTCCTTCCAGCTGACTGGAAGTTGGGGCATTTATACCCTGATTAGTCCCAGAGAAGCTATCTTTTACCTGGATCAGGCTGGCAGCACCCACAGCGCCGACCCATAAAATCTGAAAAAAAAAACCTGGGTTCCTTCATGACCCACAGTGGGTATTATACTACTTGCCCCTTTTTCCTCAGGGACTGGAGGGAAAAAAAATTTCCCCCACTGCAGATTGGCCAAGGGGTGAGTTTTTCACTTTCCCCACTGCGGGTTTGTGGTGGGGGAAGGGGGTTTAGAGTGTAGTGTCATTATGGAAGGGACTTGGTAATTGGATAAAGTAGATTGGAAAATGATTTAAAGGAAAACATCCCTAAGGGAGATGAGGAAGTGGAGTTTTGGGGATCCTAAGTCTGGTACAAGGGGGAGCCAGCCCCCCTCTTTTTCTAGCCCCCTTAACTCTCTTACGAGAGTCCCAGCAATGCAGTAGCTGGACTTGGTTGAGGATTATGTGGAAATGATTAAGGAAGCAATGATGACCTGCACTGTACAATAGATATTTTAAGTGAATAAAGTTGCCACCCAATTAAACCACATCCAGTGCCTCCTGTCGTTCTTCAGTATGGCTGAACAATGAGGATATTACTGTGGGAAAGAGATGGGTTTAGCTCTGAATATGGCAAGGTTATTTGTAGTTCCTGGTTTTTTTTTTCTGACAGTTGGTTGCCCCTAGTGCTCTAAGTCATGCAACATTACAAAATTACAGATAACTAACAGATAGACAGAAACATTAATTTAGTAAAATAAGCAGTGGACCAAATTCCGTCCTTACCCCTGCCTTCATGATTGCTATCTTTAAATATATCAGAGGGGTTAATACAAGGGAGGGAGAGGAATTATTCCAGTTTAGTACTAATGTGGACACGAGAACGAATGGATACAAACTGGCCGGGGGGAAGTTTAGGCTTGAAATTAGACGAAGGTTTCTGACCATCAGAGGGGTGAAATATTGGAACGGCCTTCCGAGGGAAACGGTGGGGGCGACGGACCTGTCTGGTTTTAAGATTAAGTTGGATAAGTTTATGGAGGGAATGGTTTAATGATAAAACATAGTAGCCAAGGAAAACCAAGCAATGGTACATGAACAGCATAATGGCCAACAAGGGTCAGGCTAGAGACTCTTGCCTATATGCTCGGGGTATTACTGATCGCCATATTTGGGGTCGGGAAGGAATTTTCCTCCAGGGTAGATTGGCTGAGCCTCTGGAGGTTTTTCGCCTTCCTCCGCAGCATGGGGCAGGGATCACTAGCAGGAGGGTCTCAGCCGATTGAAGTCACTAAAACACAGGATTGGGGACTTCAACGGTAGAGTCCAGGGAAGGGTCTTGCGGCCTGCAGCATGCAGGGGGTCAGACCAGATGATCATAATGGTCCCTTCTGACCTTAATGTCTATGAGTCTTCATGTATTACTGTCAATTAAGATAAAAATCAATACATCAAATTGAGCATTGCATATGCAAATTAGGGATGCATTTATGTGCTCATAATGCAAAAATAATGTACTACATGTCTACACTTCTATAATGGTCTCTTGGTTCTACAGGATGAATAGTGTGAAAATTTCCAATTTAGAATATGTGGTATTAATGTTTTGGCAGTATGTCTGTGGAAAAATATTTGTTAAACTATGGCTGCATTTTGAAAAGCCTTTTATTTCTTCCTGTTTATGAGTTCATTATGGAAAAGTAAGTTGTCTCAAAGTATTAAGATGGGAAACCATTTATACATGTTCCATGAAACTGTTGAACAGTTAAAAAAAAATGTTTTTCACTTCTGCTTGGCAATTTTTACGAGTGTGTTCAGTGTAGCTTTTGAATAATACTCATTTTGTGTTTGTGTTTTTGGGGGTTTGTTTTTTTTTAAATATCTGGCTTGATGTTGAATATAATTTCATGTCACTAAGAGGAGCTACATTTTTGCCATACTGGTAAAGTTACGTTGTGTGTCAGGATAATTGTTAACCGTATCTTCAGTGACACATTTAAGTGAAATAGATTTCAGAAGAAATGCCAATTGGTGGTCATCTTCACCCCTCTTCCTTAGGTATCTGGGTTGATTAAAAACAGAAATTAAGACTTGTTTCTGATTTCTGTTATGCATTTGTTTATTGTTGTCTCTTGTCAAGACTGCTACTGTTCTTGCACATGGTACGGTAAAGACGTGTGTGTGTGTGTGTGTGTGTGTGTGTGGAGAGGCTGCTAAGCACTGCTGCATATGTAACGAAGAGAATTAATCTATCACAAAGCAGTACTTGTGTGCTTCCTGAAAATGTATTACCACTGAGATGAAATAATTTTATTTTACTTTTTAAAGATAATTTAAACATTAGTTACTAGAAATTGAGTTTCTTGGTGTAGAGAAAGATACTTGGCATATTCATATTTGTAAGTGATGTTTTCTGCTAACTAGATTGAGCTTTCACATGAGAATTGAATAACTATGAAATAAATTGATGTAATAATGCTGCTATGATTATGCTTTTTCTTGACTGACTTTTGTCCAGTACATGTTAATGTTAATTTGTATTAAATTTTTAGGGATGCCTCATTTGGGAACTGCACATACAATCTCACAATCCTGGATTGCTTGCAGGGAATAAAAAAGGTAATAGCACATCTCCTTACTGTAAAATACAATGATTCTTTTAAAAAAAAAATTACCTAGAAATCTGGTGGGGTTTTGTTTTGTTTTGTTTTAATTTCCTGGAAAAAGTCATACCCTGCCACAAAACTTGAAAGCACGAGGACTTCCTTTAAATGCAGAGAGTAGGAGAAAGTATTAAACTACTGATTTACTAGTTGGCTGCCACCTGAGTTTTACAGACTTCTGAAGATCAGATGATGTGTAGGAACTTGTATGTACACCAAACCTCTTCTGTGTGGAAAAGTTTCTGTAACAATTTGTTGGCTCAAATTAAAAATAGTTACAAAGGAATAACTGAGGTCAGTATCCTTACTTATTGAGAAAGTAGACTAAGATTTAATTAAAATTATTTAATCTAACTGGTATTTCAAAAATACTATCTTTAACACAGTATTTGTGAATGATGGTGAGAAAATTTAACAATGCTTAATCCAGTTTTATTACAAGTATTACCTTTATGACCTGTACTAAATAAAATTCTTGGAACAGTGACTTTTATGATTTGATATAGCTTCCCAGCCTTTCCAAAACTGTTGAAAAAGGAAAATGGTAATGCAATTTTAATAACTTGCTTAGTTTTTGTTGTACCATTATGCAGCAATTTGACTTGAGTATTTCTTCATTTTCAATTGACGGTTTTCAAACTGGATTTTCACTTTATAATTTTTGTGTCAAACTTCTCGAGGAAATTAGTTTTTAAAAAAAGTCAAATGTATAGGTAAGTGTTCTTTTCTATTAGGGATTCAGTGTACAGTGATGATGCATGGGACTGAAGAAATAAGTATTTTCTAGAAAACACATGACAGGATTGTCAGCACCAAAAATTAAAAAAACATGAGTCAGGCCCCCTGAAATCAGGAGATTGTCCTAAAAGTGAGATTATTACAAATTTATATATTTGGGGGGGTTATTTACCTTCTGATTTTGGACTGGTAGGATAATCTGGGGTCTTGAGGACTCCCCAGATAGCAAACCAGAATATATAGTCAGCTTCTTTAAATATTAACCTGATCCTGAATAAGTAATGTATGATGTAGTATGTTATCATTTTATTATATCTTTGCCTTAGTAAAAAGTTAAAAAATAAATAAATAAATAAAACCTGTACCATACTTATATGTATAAGGGGGTAGAATTAAAGTGGCAGGTGGTACCTTAATGTTACTTAAAGTTCTGAGTTTTCTGATTTGCTCAAATGTGCAAGCTTCAATGTTCTTAGTATAAACTTTTGGATTTTTAAAAATTTTAAACTCAGGCAATTTTATTTTGTTGATTCTTAAATATGCTACAAAATACAAAGGCCTGACAATAGACTATTATGATCAGTCTCCTATGTAAGAAACTATCAAAAACATTTTTTATTATTATTATTTTTTTTAGGCCTTTCAGCATGGATTTTTTGATTTTAAGACATTTGACGTGGATGAGTATGAACACTATGAGGTTTGTATATCTTAATTTTTTGCTCAAAGTATGTTAGACTTGCATGTGCAGTGGCACATGCTATGAATTAGAATGCGTGCATAAATAGAAATCAGTTGTAGTGTTGGACTTGGGATTTTATTTTTGTATTCTGACCAATGTAAATGAGTAGTACAAGTTAAAACTGGTACACCTCTACCTCAATATAATGTTGTCCTCGGGAGCCAAAAAATCTTATCACATTATAGGTGAAACCGTGTTATATCGAACTTGCTTTGATCCACCAGAGTGTGCTGCTCCCGCCCCCTCCCCCCCGAGCACTGCTTTACCGTGTTATATCCGAATTCGTGTTATATCGGGTCGCGTTATATCGGGGTAGAGTGTATATGTACCAGTGGTGTATTCAATACTAAATTGAATACATACCAAAATCTCTTCTGGAGATTGCTTATTAAAAAGGCCACCTTACTTAAATTTATCCAGTGCTTTGATGTACTACTGTATGTATTTCTAGAAAACGCTATATTTTAAAAAATCATTCATGTAGCGAGCACAGAGGCATTGGTGTCCTTTTTTAAGTGTGGTGCTGCAGTTGAGCAGGCTTAAATAAAATAAGTCTAAAGATTTGTAGAAGTGCTTAACTTAAACAAGTCTCTGTGACTCCATTAAAAGCTGTTTAATTTATTTGAGATAAGATGACAGAGACATTATCTAAAACTACATTAGAAGCAAGAGGAAGACCAAGGACAAAGTAGGCCCATTACTCAATGTGGGGGGAGGGGAGAACAATAACAGAAAATGTGGAAATGGCAGAGGTGCTTAATGACTTCTTTGTTTCACTTTTCACCAAGAAAGTTGGTCATGATTGGACGTCTAAAAGTAGTGAATGCCAGTGAAAATGAAGTAGGATCAGAGGCTAAAATAGGGAAAGAACAAACTAAAAATTACTTCGATAAGTTAGATGTCTTCAAGTCACCACAGCCTGATGAAATGCATCCTAGAATACTCAAGGTGCTGACTGAGGAGATATCTGAGCCATTAGTGATTATCTTTGAAAAGTCAAATCTATAAAAAGGGAAATAAGGACAACCCGGGGAATTACAGACCAGTCAGCTTAACTTCTGTACCCGGAAAGATAATGCAGCAAATAATAAAGCAATCAGTTTGAAAATATCTGGAAGATAATGAGGTGATAAGTAACAGTCAGCATGGATTTGTCAAGAACAAATCATGTCAAACCAACCTGATAGCTTTCTTTGACCGGGTAACAAGCCTTGTGGATGGGGGTAAGTGGTAGATGTGGTATATCTTGACTTTAGTAAAGCTTAGGATACTGTCTCAATGACCTTCTCATAAACTAGGGAAATGCAACCTAGATGGAACTATTATAAGGTGGGTGCATAACTGGTTGGAAAACCATTCCCAGAGAGTAGTTATCGGTGGTTCACAGTTGTGCTGGAAGGGCATGAGTGGGGATCAATTCTATTCAATATCTTCATCAATTATTTAGATAATGGCATAGATAGTACACTTATAAAGTTTATGGACAATAACAAGCTGGGAGGTGTTGCAAATGCTTTGGAGGATAAGATTATAATTCAAAATGATCTGGACAAACTGGAGAAATGATCTGAAGTATCTGATGATCTGAAGATGAAATTCAATAAGGACAAATGCCAAGTACTCCATTTTGGAAGGAACAATCAGATACAAAATGGGAAATGACTGCGTAGGAAGGAGTACTGTGTTGTAAGCAAGACAAAGAAGTAATTCTTCCGCTCTACTCCGTGCTGATTAGGCTTCAGTCTGAGTATTGTCCAGTTCGGGGCACCACATTTCAGGAAAGATGTGGACAAATTGAGGAAAGACCAGAGAAGAGCAACAAAAATGATTAAAGGTCTAAAAACATGACCTATGAGGGAAGATTGAAAAAAATGGCTTTGATTATTCTGTAAAAGGGAAGACTGAGAGGGGACATAAGAGTTTTCATGTACATAAAAGGTTGTTACAAGGAGGAGGGAGGAAAATTGTTCTTCTTAATCTCTGAGTTAGGACAAGAAGCAATGGGCTTAAATTGCAGCAAGGGAGGTTTAGGTTGGACATTAAGAAAAACTTCCTAACTGTCAAGGTGGTTAAGCACTGGAATAAATTGCCTAAAGAGGTTGTGGAATCTCCATCCTTGGAGATTTTTAACAGCAGGTTAGACAAACACCTGTCAGGGATGGTCCAGATAATACTTAGCCCTGCCATGAGTGCAGGGGACTGGACTAGATGACCTCTTGAAGTCCCTTCCAGTCCTGTGATTCTATGATGAGTTAAGATCCCTCTGAAGTACAAGAGACAGTAGGAAATGGGCAAGAAGAATGTCCATGGAAAAGTTAGTTGAGTTTTTAGTTTGCAGGGAGTAAAATGACAGACAAACCTTGAACTCCGTATTGAACATTCAGCATTCACCAAATTGAGTTCTCCCATCCCTCCTACCATCTAGCTGTTCCCACAATTTTAAAAAATTTTGAAAGAGGTTTTTCTAAGTGCAGTAGTGTGC
Source organism: Malaclemys terrapin pileata (assembly GCF_027887155.1). Lineage (NCBI taxonomy): Eukaryota > Metazoa > Chordata > Testudines > Emydidae > Malaclemys > Malaclemys terrapin. The sequence goes on from NC_071512.1 coordinate 72,476,636, forward strand.
TGTTGTGTATAGACTGATACACAATTTTGTTCTCCATGACAGCAGCCTTTGTTGCATTGCTCAGCATTTTTTGTTATAGTTACTATATTTTATGTTGAGCAAGTAATCTTTATTCTGTTTACTCTTTGTATACTATAGTAAAAGGCTTGTTCTAAAAACAAAAGATAGTTGATTGAAAAAAGAAGGTTCTTGGGAATATGTACATGCCCGGTCAAGTTTCTCTAGCACGGTGTGTACATAATAGTATAAACTAGTAATCTGTGTACAAAGTGTTCCATTCTTTGTTAATGTTTACATTTGAGATTATTCACTTTTGAAGAATGTGGAATATGTTATTTAAAGGAACACTGCTGCCTTGGATTAATTTTGACCTACTTAAAGAAATGAGAATCTGGGACCCTCTTCAATTTTCTCTTCTTGCATTCTTTCAGGTTTGCCCATTTAAAAAGTGTCTGTGTTCTCCTTTCTCCAGTTCTCCTCAACTCTGTCATAACCAAATGCCACTTACCTTTATACTTGCACTTCTCCAGTTTAAACACTGAGCATGCACACCAACTAACCTGCTGTGTGTATTTATTCAGTCCAGATACTTCCAGTATGTGAAGCTAAAAATGTAAACACGTATTTTTTTGGCACGGTCACAAATGTAATGACTTGTAGTGTAGATGTGGGAGTTGTTTTAAGAATAATTTTAAACGGACAGATATGCAAGAATAATGGATGTAGAAACCAATTCTCCTTCATTGTCCTACACAGGTCCAGGCTTATAGATTGTTCCCTTTTCATTGAATTAGACAGAAAATACTGAATTTATAATGGTATTTTAGGTTCTTATCAGCTATCTCCAGTTATCTGTCAGCTGTATATTTGTTCAGGTAGGTTAAAAATTGAGGTGTGGATGATGTCCCTTTGAAGTACAAAGAATTCAGTATTCATGAATACAGCTGACAACATTGAGTTATCAAATGAAAAACGTTCTTATATAAAATTCTGCTCAATCTACTGAGGTTACAGACATTGGTATAAATTTGTTTGTTTCTGCTGTTTGCCAGGTAAGAAGTCAGGCCACCAGTCCTTATGCTCCTATTTACTTCAGCATGAGTTTTACTTGTGGGAGGACCATGGAGTCAATTGTAATGGGGTAGCCAGGCAAATAGTTTACAAATTACCTACAGTGATGGACATAATCAGAACTTTTTACTTGGCGAGATTTTATGTGGGGTGGTGAGCTAGTCTACTGAATATATCATCTACTCATAAATGATATAAAAATCTTCATACAACATGCAAACAGAGTGTCATTGCAAAAAATGTCACGTGTAGAGCAACTATATTGTCAAACTGGGAATGAACCCATCTGTAATTTTTTTAAGAAGCATTAGAGATTAGGGAAGCCTTGGGTTATGTGTCTGAGAGATGTTTTCAGATTTGGCCAGCTGAGGGAGCAATGGAAGAATTCCAGGTTTACAGATTAGTTGTGAAGCCTGAGTTTAAAAATAAACAAAATACTTTTGTTTCTCGTGTTAGAGGAACATGCAATCTTGTAGTTTCTTTTAAAGAAAACCCTCTTTCAGCGTTTAATATCCTCTTATTGATTTATAGTTGGGTTTGTTTACTGACTCATCAGAGCCATGCCAGTACATGGATTACAACTTTCACAAGGAAAAAGGGAAATTATTATTTTGAGAGCTAATTTGTCTTAATTTGTTTACTATTAATTCCCTTTTTGCCATTGTTAATGATGTGGCAGATTTCCATAGCCTTTGATAATGCAGAAATGTCTTAGGTCAGGGGTAGAAAGGTTTGCCTATTTGAAGATCTCTCCAAAGTAGGCTTTTCTAAGATTACCTTTACTATCGTGTAAATTTCTGGCAAATAGCTTCATATATGGCTGGTTTCTCCCATTTTCTGAGCCAAATAGTTACGTCTGAAATGCTTCGCTCATATGATTTCTATAGAGAGGATACAGTTATTTAAAAAAAAAGTATTATTCAGGAATAGATTTTTAACAGTTGTGCATTAATTTTAAAATATTTTTCCTTTCTTCTCTCCTAAAATGCTCAATAGCGGGTAGAAAATGGTGACTTCAACTGGATTGTTCCAGGAAAATTTTTAGCATTTAGTGGACCTCATCCAAAAACCAAAATTGAAAATGGTACGTTCTTCTTGTCAATCATATGTCAAAACATTGTTTTGTTTTGTTTTGTTTTTATAACCCTGCTGTTCCTTAATATGATTCGTCTTTATTTCCAATCTCTGGCGTATTTGTGAAGAGAGTAGATAAGGGTTAGAGTATGTTTGAAAAAAAACCAAAGTTACATTGATTCCAGTAAGTGGATTGATAGGTTGATGTTTTTTGTGTGTTTATTTTTGTTTTGTTTTGTTTTTTGTCAGTTTGGTTAGAATTTGGTATAGAATTTTCACATCATAGGACTTAATTTCATTCAATGACAATCAGGAGAGATCCGTGGAATTCACTCAGTAAGTGACTCAGAAATTTGAGGTGGTTTCCTACTTTTCTTCCTGAAACTGACAACTGATCTCACTTCTATGCAGAATTAAAGGTGAACTACAAAGGGGGAAATGAAGAAAAAAGGGTGCAAGACCAGATTCTTTATATTGTATAAAAAAGCCCTGAAGGGTTTAAAAATGCTTGTTTTTACATTAGAAATTCAGGTGTTGCCTATTGAAGATTCTGTAGATGATGGAGAAACTAGTAGGTTTTATAACATTAGAGAGAGCAAGGAGGTGAAACCTGATTGAGAGGGGAAGGGATTTTTATTCATACTACTTAAAGGGGAAGAGTCAACTAGAAATCTAGTTAGTTTTTAAAAAATTGGTTACAGGTAGTTTTTTTGCTACACCTACCCTTCAGTTTCCCTGCCAATCTATGTGGTTTTTCAAGTCACACTTTCTAATTTTAATGGTCTCTTTCCAGCTGCTATATTTAATAAAAACACGCATACAAATTAAAATGGAAACTGATTAGCTATACAGGGAAACGGAAACCGCAAAGTACTGTCAATGTATTGAGTACATGAACTGAGAAAAAACATTTTTTTTAACTTTTCAGTTACAATCATTGCCTGCAGTGGGTACTTTCACAGATGTGATTTATAAGTTGCTCCTTTAAAATACTGGAGTGGAGGGATGAGGGGTGGTTCAACTGGCAGCCACTGGGAAGGATCCAACCCTCAGGATGATGGTGCCTAGCCCCCAAAAGCATCCAGCCCTGCACCATTTTTCTCTACAAAATTGGCATCCTCAGCACAGCATGACCTCATATGTATGGTGCATGCAAGATCATGCTGCATGGACACCGTTTTGTAGAGCAAAATGGCATCCTCTGCACAACATGACCTTCCACGTACTGAACGTGCAAGGTCACGCCTCATGGAAGACACTATTTTGTTCATGTACGTTGCCTGCGGAGGTCTTACACAGCTACGAATGCAGCCCACAGTACTGAAAAGGTTGGACCATCGTATGAAGTCTGAATACTTCAGAGGGTGTGAGCAGCCACATTGCAAAGCCATCCCAAAGTTACTGTGTCCTTGCTGGTGCTGCAGCCACCTGTGTGTCACCAGGACTTATGGGAGCATATCTCATGATTCTTTGTGTTGGAGTAAGCTGAGCCGTTCTTTAACGCTTTCCCAGTGAATTATAGAACTTGTCTGTCTTCTGGGCATACAGAGGCATTGTGGCAAGGCAATGAAGGACTGTAATTGCTTGAGTGATTTAACCTGCATTCTCATTGCAAAGTCGGTGAGCTCTTCGAGTGATTGCACATATCTATTCTACTGTAGGTATGTATGTACCTCATGCGCAGTTGTCGGGGAACTTTATCCCTCAGCAATATCCACTGGGGTGGCACAAGTGCTCTCCACCATCGCACACCACTGCATGCAGGTATAAGAATATGGAGTTGCAGCCAACCGCCCTTCAGTTCCTTCTTACCACTGTGATGGTTGTTAGAGCACTTCTGGTCTTGCTGTCGCAACGTTTTCCCTCACTTTTGGTATATAATTGTTTTGTTCTCTTAGCAGTAGTTAGTGCTAGTGATAGGCTTCAGTTTTAGGTCCTTTTTGGGCCAAATTTTAATCTCAGTACTAGTACCAGAGCCATGCCTTGCACTCTGTTGTTTAAATCTTGCAAGTTGTGTGCCAGGCTGATGCAGGTCAGCAGGCTGATGCAGGTCAGCAAGCTGCACTCCAGCTGCCTAAAATGTTGGGGGAATCCCACATCAAAGACAAATAAAGGATTTAAGCCTCACTCTAAAAAAGATAGAGCAGCCAGATGTAAGTGTCTCCTTATGGAGATGGCACCCTGCCCTCCATCAGAGCCCTTGGGTTCAGAGCGTATTCCAAGTGCTGCACCTTCAGTCTGGAGCACACTACCTGAGATGTCTTTGGCACCTCGTTCTTTACCCCAGTACCAAAGAAGAGAACCATATCTTCCAAGGACTTGGTACTCTGTTCAGAAAGAGCATTGGTACCAAGACCACCTAGAGGCTAAGGCTCTGGGAGAGAGACTGAGGGGAAGCATTCCCCAGAGCATTCCTCATCTAGAAAGGGGGGATTGTCGACTCTGGAATTTGTTCCTGGTCCATCGAGGCTGATCCCTGATGTTCCTATGCAAAAAGTTCAGATTCAAGACCTAGTTCTGATACCAATGACACCAGAGGCATATGCAGCCACTAGAGAATTACTCAACTTTTTGGAACAGGTATCCCTGGCAGTCCAGGAATGGTTTCAGCTGGTACCAGTGACTATGGTTCCTATACCAGCTCTACAAGAGCATGTGGTATTGATGCCCTCTATGTTTCTGGCACGTAAGAGGCAGTACAATCCATGTGAGATTATAGAGATGGTGAGTGATTCACCACCATTGGAGGATTGCAGGATTCACCAAGAACTGCTTAAAAGGGTGGCTTTGGTGTTAGACATTCGGGGGAAGAGGTCCGCAAGAAATGCCACAAACTAGTGAATAAATTAGCTTCGATGGGAGCCTCCTGAGTTGCACTCCCAATTAATGAAGCAATTGGTAGACCCCTACCTCCTTTCCTTACCTTCTTCCTACAGTGAAACAGGCAGAGAGGAGATCCCATGTCCCTTCTTAAGGGTTTTGAACACCTCTACTCTCACCCAGCTCCAGGCTCTTTGGTGGTGTTAGTAGCTAATGAGCCGGAGAGATAGGGGCATCAAGTGTTCACACCAAAGGGGAAGGAGTTGAAGAGACTGGACTTGTTTGGCTGTAAATTTTATTCAACAGGAGGGGTGCAACTTACAGTTACTAACCAGCAAACTCCTCTGAGTTGCTATGATTACTTTCTGGGAAAACGTCATGAAGTTTAAAGACAAGCTACTGGAAGATTCCAGGCAAGAGTTCAGTGTGATGGTGGAGAAGGACAAGCAGATGGTCAGGATCAATTGGATTCAGCGGATTCAGCAGTTTGTTCCATGGTGTCTGCCATATCTATGAGGCAGTGTTCATGGCTGCAGTCTACTGGTCTTCTCCTGAAATACAACAGGCCATTCAAGATCTGCCCTTTAAAGGTCCCTTCCTCTTTTTGGAAAAGATGGACAATAAGCTATGTAGTCTAAAAGGTTCCAGGGCAGCCCTGAAGTTGCTTGGAATCTATACACCAGCGACAAAGAGGAAGCTTTTTGCCTCAGCTGCAAGACTTGCTGAGAAAAAAGGGCAGAAATTATAGGATACAACTACCTCCTTACTCCTCCTTTGTGGCAGCAGATTCCTCTTGTCCAGCAGTCCATTCTAAAAACACATTTTTGACCGGTTTGTTGAGGGCAATATGCCAGTTCCTACAGTCCCATCTATTCCTTCCAATATGTTTTCCCAATCCTCTGTCCCACTTCCTCCATGCTCTTCAGGGACGCTCTCACAAGACCATTCTTCAGCAGGAGGTTCAATCTCTCCTTCTAGCTGTAGCCATAGAGTAAGTTCCTCTGTTTCTCAGGGGGAAGGGTTTTTGTTCTTGCTATTTCCTTATTCCCAAAGCAAAAGATGGTTTCAGGTCTATTTTAGATCTGAGAGAGTTAAATAAATACCTGAATAAAAAAAGGTCCAAATGGCCACCCTAGCTTCCATTATTCCTTCCCTAGAACAAAGGGATCGGTATGCTGGCCTCAACTTAAAGGAGATTTACTTTCATATAGTGACCTGTCCAGATCAACAGAAGATTCTCAGGTTCATAGTGAGTGGAACCCACTACCAATTCACAGTACTTCCATTTAGCCTATCAACAGCCTTCCCACGAGGGCTACAACTGGTTTAACTCCACTGAGTGGAATAAATGGCAGTAGGGGAATAAATGTGGGCTGTGTGAGGTCCCTCCAAAATGCCAAAGTGACTAGCTTTTGATGCTCACTGTGTTCCATGGAGTACCCTACCATCAATGACCTTTGTCTGCTTTGCTCCCCACACTGTTCACCCTCTGTCATCTAAGGCTTCACTCCTCACTGATCCTCTAATCCTCAAGCTGCAGATAGTCAGGTACTTTAAATTGCTTGTTTGAATTTGAGGAGGATCAGCTCATTTCCCACCCCACTGCCAAAGCAACACTCTAAGCATGGAGGACAGGTCTCTTTTCTTCTCCTTTTCTGGGTTTGCAATTCTAAGGCAATTTGCACTTTGCACTTTTCTAAAATAAGCAAACATAAAACAGCAGACCTGTCTCTTCTTTTAAGGATACCCCTTGGCATAACATTTTTCTCAGGCCTCAGACGGTGGAGGGAAACTTTCCTCCCACTCTGAACATTTTAATGCAGATGATCTGAGTTGCTTATTCGCTAATGAAGACGTGGAGGAATGCTTCATTTGAGCCATTTGCCTGTCAGATAGCCAACCAGTAACCCAATCTCTCCAGGACCCTCTCAAAATGAGATTTAGGAAAAGCAGATCAGTTTTCCTCATTCTAGAATCTCTTGAAGATTGTTGATTCAGGTGGTCCATTAATAAGTTCTCTCTGACGTACCAAGTCTAATTGGATAAGGGCACCAGATTCTTTTCTGTTCCAAAGATTGGTTCATCCTTTCTTAATCTTAATAGGACCTGATCTGATGAAAATAAATTCTGATTCCAGCTGATGAGGTGGGTCCTCCAGAAGATTTTATGGGCTGTGGAAAATCAAACATTCCCATAAAAGTGGTTTCAATCGTCTTCTATTGCTTTACATATGGTTATAGAATGCACAGTATCTGCATGAATGGCTCTGTCCATCATCCACTGCTTATTTCACTCCAGAAAAAGAGGCCCCATAGAAATAAAGGAGACTAAAAAAGCTGGATTTTGTCAAGATGACAATACCTGTCCTCTTCAATGACACCTCTTGTGACATTGCCAGTTTCTTGTTGGATCTCTTCTCTGCAACACAGTAGGTCAAAGAAGTATATGCCTTTGGACACTAGATACGGGCATCCTGGTTCAGTCACTCTTTTATATAGCAAAACTCTTTAGTTCCTACAAAAAGCCCTTAAGGAATCCTCTGACCTCAATAAAACATCCCTCTATCGATCCCTGTGAACTCCTTGAGGGAACATCAGGACACTTTCCTGAAACCATGACTTCCATCCCTCTCAAAACCACCAATCTTTTTGTCAATTGAATTTCCTGGCATGGTGAACTTTTATTTTCCAGCACCAGAGGGTTTGCTCCAGAGGTGTAGTCTTCTCAAGACAATGAAACTTTGCTGACCCAGGCCCACCTTCCTCTGGAGGAAAGCTGAAATTTTTTTTCTCAAGCTGAGCCAATACCACTTCTGACTTATGGACTCAAAAGATTCTCAGACAGGGCCTTCTCAGGCTTGCAAGAGCCTCTCTGAAGACAACATGAAAAGACACGCTTCTAGTTTGTGTAGGGGATCGCCTTTCTCTTGGAGCAATAATCATGGCCCCATCTAATCCTGGCTTCTGATCCATTTTTTTTCTCTTGGGGTTAAAGAGGCCTGGAGGTCATCTTCAACTTCTCTGTGCAAAACTTACTTCAGAATGGAGACTCCAGCTCTCGAGTTCAAAGAAAAAGCTTCCTGTAACCAGGGCTTTGGCGCGGAGCCCAGAGCTGGAGCGCAGAGCAGCTCCGGAGCAGTGGAGCTGAAAGCTTTTGCCTGGAGCTGGAGCGGAGCCGGAGCACAGCTCCAAAGCCCTGCCTGTAACATACATTTTTATTTGCAGGATTTAAACTTAATTAACTGTATTTCTTAACAATCCTAACATTTATATTAAGGTATTTTACTGCTATAAAATTAGCAGTAAGGCGATGCTGACTTATTACATAAATGGTGAAATCTTGTCCCTTTTGAAGTCAATGGGAGTTTTGGCTTTGACTCCAATGGGACCAGGATTTCACTTAGTTGCTAGGAGTATTTAGTTTTAAATATTTTTATAAGTTTATTTTCTCCATCCCCCTCCCTCTACATGCCCATATAGTCATGAATGCAATTTTTTATAGGATTAGTCAGAATTTCTCCAATCGCCACTTGGCACAGCCAAACTTATTGCTTGGAAGAAATTCAGGTAAATAACCCAAATCAAGAAAAAAAAGATCTGGCCTTTTCTTAACAAAAGCTGCTATTTTCTCTACATGAGTTACCCTCTCTTAACCAACAATAAACAATGGTAAGATCAGTTTGGCTAGGTGTACTACCCACAGAAATAAAGATGAAAAATAAAAAAGAAGCAGAATACCAATTTAAAATTAACGCGTCTTGTGATAAACTTAATGTGCTAGCATAATAGTAGCATTACTAGCATATTCTTTACATATTGTACTGTAGTTTCTTAGTTGCAGAAGGCGTCCACTTGTTCTAAGGCTCTTGGCCTTTGGCTCCACAACAAATACACATCTACACCATTATGGAATCCTACATTCACACACATTCCTCACTTTAAACCAGACAATCCTTCATTATAAGAATAACTTTAGAGTGTGAGGGGGTTTCTAATGTATTAATTGTAAACCTAACTTATAACACACAGGACATTGTACAGTACCTAAGAGACATTATGCTTTAATGTCTTCTGATACCTTTATTTGTAAGAATAATAGTTTTATAAACCTCAGGCTAAAGCTTTTTGTTAATTTTTAACACATCTTAGCATATTTTTTCATATAGATATATTTACCTTTATTAAAAATGTCAAATGTGATTGTTTACAGCATTAGTAAAAAGTTTTTCATTCAAAAATTGTTTAGGTTTTTTTTAATGGAGGTCTGGATTTGTGTGTGTGTCAAGTAGTTTTCAGTGATTTACTAATGTGTAATCATTTTTTGCTTCTTTTAGGTTATCCTCTTCACGCACCTGAAGCCTACTTTCCCTATTTCAGGAAGCATAATGTCACATCAATCATAAGACTAAACAAAAAGATCTATGAGGCAAAACGTTTTACAGATGCTGGCTTTGAGCATTATGACCTGTTCTTCATAGATGGAAGCACACCAAGTGACAATATAGTGCGACGGTTCTTGAACATCTGCGAGAATGCTGAAGGTGCTATAGCTGTACACTGTAAAGGTATGTAAAAACCTAATACAGTGCACTTGTGAGTTTGTAGTTCAAAATAAGAAAATGCATTTGCCAGTTCTGAAAATAATTTTGCTTAAGAGTTTTTGATCCTGTGCAGGTTATCTTCATTCTTCAAAGAGTTCACATTAAATTCTTCTACTCCAGCATGAGAACTATACATTACATTATTTGCCACTCAGTGCTATTCAGGGTTTCTTTTTTTATTCCATATAATGATGCTGCTGTTTTTGTTTTGTTTTGTTTATTTTGCTGAAGATCTCTCTTTAGCGTTTATGGAAAGTGGGCTAATAGATGGTAAGAGGCACACAGTCCTCTTCATGCTTCTGAATTGCTGCTGCAAATTTTGTCTAAAGAACATAACTTTTTTTTTTATTGTAAAATACAATTTTGACGTTACTATTGTAGCCTGAGGAAGAGTAAAACATAAAGTACATTGCGCCATAACTTAATACTGGGTAGCACGTAATAAAATCTTTATATTCTACCTGGCATGACACTTTAGGTTAGCTATAGCATTGAGGGACTTAATGTATCTTTTTTTTGTTTAGTAATCAAATATGGATTATGTACCCAATTAAAATTTTAGACAGAGGAGAGCTGGACTGGTTGCACAGTGGATTAGTTCAGTGGTTCTCAAACTAGGCTGCCGCTTGTTCAGGGAAAGCCCCTGGCGGGCCGGGCTGGTTTGTTTACCTGCTGCGTCCGCAGGTTCTGCCAATCGCGGCTCCCACTGGACACAGTTCACCGCTCTAGGCCAATGGGGGCTGCAGAAAGTGGCGTGGGCCAAGGGACGTGCTGACCGCCCTTCCTGCAGTCCCCATTGGTCTGGAGCGGCGAACCGCGGCCAGTGGGAACCGCGATCGGCTGAACCTGCGGACGCGGCAGGTAAACAAACCGGCCCGGCCCGCCGGGGGCTTTCCCTGAACAAGCGGTGGCCCTAGTTTGAGAACCACTGGATTAGTTCACTAGAACGTGATCTCTTATCACATAGAAAATAAATCGTTGCAAATTAACTCCCATTTGTGATACTGGTGTCACAAAGTTTATATCTTGATGCATCAAGCACAGTTGGTAGGTTTTTTTTTTTTTTTTTTTTTTAAAGATTATACAGGAAGGACTAGCAGGGGCATTGAAGATCAAGAATGAAGTGCATTAACAGAGTTATAGAGAGGTTAGCAAAATATTTCTTTGTACTATGCCTGACTCAAAACAGTAGTATTCGTTTGTCATTTCGATGAGCACTAAATTTTCCTACAAAATATTTAGAAAAAACTAAGTTCAGGTGTGTAACAATCCCCTACCAGAAGTTGTCAGCAGACTTTTGACAACAATAACACAGAGCTGTATGGCTTAAACTAAAGTCGTAATTTAAATTGTTGATAATAATAGTAGATTGTTATCCTTTGTGTGAATTAACTACTAGAGGGACATGATACACTTAACAGTTGTGTTACAAGTATATGACTCTAAATGCTCTGAATTCAGTGTTGTACATTTATATTGTTGAACTAGTCGTCCGTTAGTTCAGTACCGTACTATCTGAAGATCAACTACTTGGCCTTTGTTCCTTCCTTGGGCTCTACTAAATCTATGAGACACAAATTCAGTGTTCATTCATACTTAACATACTGGATGGTAGCTGTATTGCTCTCTTGTTTTGCCAGGGATGTTTCTACAGCTTCCATGTTAGAAATCACTTGTTACCGGACAGAGGTGAAAGTAAGCCGGTACGCCCCGGTATGGCATACCGGCAAGAGCTGGTTTGCTGTACCGGTGCCACCCGGCTTCCCCAGGGCGGCAATTTAAAGGGCCTGGGGCTCCCAGCAGGGGCTGGAGGCCCAGGCCCTTTAAATTGCCCCCAGAGCCCTACTGCTGGAGCCCTGGGGTAGAGCTGCAGGGCTCTGGGGGCTATTTAAAAATCCGGAGCTCCCCTGCTTCTACCGCCCCAGCCCTTTAAATAGCCGCCGGAGCCCTGGAGTAGTGGCGGTGGGGCTCCGGCAGCTATTTAAAGGGCCACGGTGGTAGAAGCAGGGGAGCCCAGGTCCCTTTAAATAGCCCCCAGAGCCCTGGGATAGTGCGGGACTCCAGCTGTCTCTGCCGCCCTGGTCCTTTAAATAGCCGCGGGAGCCCCACCGCTTCCCCAGGGCTCCCGCGGCTATTTACAGGGCCGGAGCGGTAGAAGCAGGGGAGCCCCAGGCCCTTTAAATAGCCCCCGGGGTCCAGCTGCCTCTGCCACCCCGGTCCTTTAAATAGCCACTGGAGCCCCTGGCTGCTACTTCTACCCCGGGGGGGGGAGAGGGGAGAGAGGGCACTTACCTTACAGGGTGGGCTGGGGCTGGCTCTGACTCCCTCAGCCACGCCCCTTCCGCCCTAGGCCATGCCCCTTCCGGGGGCCAGAGCTGGCCCCAGCGTACCGGTAAGTCACTGGACTTACTTTCACCCCTGTTACTGGAGCTGTTGTTAAAATTATTTAAGCTGAAAGTTTGCTATTCCAGATGTTTCCATAGCTTTAGTTTTTTCACATAGCCTTTCTGCTAAAACCTTCAGTAACAAATGTGATTTAATAAAAAATATTTGTATAGATCAGAGACTGTTTTCTTCTTCAGACAAATATGTCTGAGTTGTTACAGTTTGAGTAGTCTATTTATAAACTGCCTTCCCAACACAAACTGCATGTCTGTCTCTAATGTAACACTATTGTCTTCTCCTTCAAATCATTCTACAGAGCTAGTGCTGTAATAAATAGAATCTGCTCATTATTTGTTCTTGTGACCCCATTCATCCCATTTCTTAAATTCTTTTAGCATTCTAAGAAGTCAGACAACAAGATTAGTATTCCTTGATTAAATGTAGAGTGGTTGTTATTCTATATTGAATGTAAAAATGTTTGCATCTCAACAGTTACTGTTAGTGCAGACCATAGTTAAGGAGCTAATGGACATCTACAAGTAATTAACCATACTGTAAGCTGTAAATATTTTATTGGGGAGACAGTGTGGTCTAGTGGATAGATCACAGGACTGGAATTGGGCAAATCCCTATTCTGTTGCTTACTTGCTGTTAACCTGGCCATGTCCCTTAGATTCTGTTTCTTCATTTCGCTTGTGCAGAACACCTTGTACATTGCTTTAATCTGTTTAGATGAAAACAGCTATTGAAACACTAACTAGTATTTATTTATTTTTTTATAGTTTTGCCAGCCTGCAAAAAGAATTTTAAAAAAATTTAAATTGAATGAGTGTTCATTTAATAACATGATATAGTGATTCCAGAAAATTAATTTAGGTCCCAATCCTGCCAGCATTTAAATGTGGATATCTTTTCACACCCATGCTTAAGTGTTTGCAGGATTTGGACCATAGCTTGTAAAGTGGTCAGTCTTAAAACTTTCCTTCTACTTTATCAGGAAACACATTTTGCTTTTTTAACATTTATTTTAGGATGTTAGATACATTTTTGTATTTTATAATCAGTTATAAAACTTAAACTTCCTTTAAAAATTCTTTATCGAAATAAATTTCAGAAAAAAATAGTTACAATCTAAAGGGTTTTAGTGGTGAAATGATGCAAATTACAATGAAATCCACAATTCCACCTTTCTTCCATGTTTTCTTAAACACCTCTACTAAAACAAACTTCCAACAATTTGATACTTGTTTAGGTGTCTGGCCAGCTTTATTTCTAAAACATAGCAAATACAATAAGAAATTAAGCAAAAATCACAAATCAAACATCAGAGGCATGGATGAAATTGCAATATAGAGATGTGGTCTGGGGGGAAACACTTTGGTTTCAAAATACGTAAGTGTTGTACATGTGTATTTGTATATGAATATTTATTTTGGTACTTTTGTCTTTTGTAGCTGGTCTGGGGAGAACAGGAACATTGATAGCCTGTTACATAATGAAACACTATAGGTTCACACATGGTGAAGTCATTGCTTGGATTAGAATATGTCGGCCAGGCTCTATTATAGGACCCCAGCAGCACTTTTTGGAAGAGTGAGTATAGCATCTTTTGTTACTGTAGGGAGTCTACCGCTTCTAACCATCTCTGTTTTTACCCATTTGTAGTATCTACCAAATCTTATTTATCTAATCTCATAGGGTTTTGTGTTGCCACCCATCATCACCTTAGTGTTTGAATATCTTCCACATAAAATAAGTAGCAATTGTGACATCTCTATGGAATCTCTGGCACTTTTCCCTTATTGGAGTTAAAACTCTCCTGGATTCTGGGTTTGATTATTTTGGGAGGGTGCGGGTCCAGCAGTTGAAAGGGGTGTCAGTGTTGGAGGCTAAGCCTGTGATTATCCAAGGAGGATGAATGTGGGGAAAAAGTATGTGATAATGTATTTAAAGATGGTATCTTATTGCATATGCACAAGCATCCTTAATTATGGCATTTCCTGATTTTTGAGTGCTTGACTTTGGACTCTGAATGTTCTTTTAATGACTATGCATGTAATATCCTAGGCTTTTTAAAAAAGCAAACAAATTCTATAACATGGCATTATATTGACACATATATGGGTCCTCAGCAGGATTGGAATCTTTAGATCGACCTCACAGCCCTCTGCCACTTGAACTAATGAAGTAACTGATAGCAGTAGTAGGTTGTCACCCTCTGTGTAAGCTAGCATTGGAGGTGGGAATAGGACATTTTGTCATTAGATTTCACAGATATTTGCTGACAGCAGAGGCACGGTACATACAACTCGGGAATCTTCGGTTCCTTTCCAGGCTCTGAAGGGGAGTGAGGTCTGGTGAGCACAGACTCTTCTGCCCGTTTACCCCCCACCCTCAGCTTAACGTCCTATCCAATACAAAATGCATTTTAAGATGACAACTGTAAATGTGCGTCATTATGGGAAAAAATCTAACGGGATGTAGTGTCTTGCTAGGTATTGTATAAATATGTAGTAAGAGACCATCCCTGATCGATAGTGCTTACAATCTAAATAGACTAGACAGATTTAGGAAGGTAGTAGTATTCCATTTCCAAAATGGGAAGCTGAGGCACAGAGACATAGGCGCTGACTTCCTGATTTCCCGGGGGTGCTCGACCCCCAGCTCCAGCCCAGGCCCTGCCCCTTCTCCCAAGGCCCCGCTCCGCCCCTGTCCGCCCCCTCTCCCGAGGGTGCCCTATAGACAACTGATGCCTCCCATACTGGGGGGAGGTCCTGTGACCAGGCACATGTCGACCCCAGCGGCAGCCCCTGTGGAGGGGGAGGGGGGGGCGCTCTGTCCTCCCACTGCACCTGTTCCCCTCTGCCCCCCAGCACATTCCTGGCAGGAGGGAGCTCAGGCAGGGAGTGGGAGGGAATGCTTCTAAGGCCGGCCCCTCCCGGTTGCTGCTCTGCAGCCCAGCGGCTGCTGGGGACCACGGCTGAGCGAGCTGGAAACGTGTCAGAGGGAGGGTGTTACCCAGGGTTCTTTCAACCCAAAGCTCTTGGTAACTTTTACTCTGTGGGAGGTGGTGTCAGGAAATAAATCAGGGGAGACACGGCCATCTGACTGATAGATGGCTGGCACAAACAGAACAACGCAAGAGTGCTTTCACTTAAGGCTAAACTTTACTTAGTCTCAAGCACTTACACACGTCCGCAACAGATTAGTAAAACACCCCCAACCCTTGATAATTACCAGTGCTGAGTGTGGCTCTCGAGTGACACAGCGGCAGGCTTCTAGTGGCCAAATCTTCCGTCTGCCGGTGGGGATCGCAAGATGTATCCAGAGGGAGAGTCCAAAAAGAGTCCAACTATCTCAACCTTTTTCCCCTTATTTATACGTTAGTAATAGAATGACATGCCCCTGCAAGAAAACTTGTTAAGTAAGCAGTTTCAATGGTCAAGCAAGAGGTTCCTTCTGGTTATTGATTAACCAGGTGTGGGTTTTTCCAGAGTTTGCAGCCTTGAGACCCTAATAGACATTCCTGGGGAACATCATGCTCTTTTAAAATGCATGTATCAGCAACTTCGATACAATTCTTATCAGGAAGGATATGGGGTCAAGCTGCCCTTTCTGTGGCACCCAAGCCCCCTCCCCTCCTGCCTTGGTCAAGCTGAGGGCTTGGCTACACTGGCACCTTATACCGCAATAAAGCCTCCCAGAGCACTCCCCGTCCACAGTGGCAAGGCACATAGAGCGCTCCTGGTACTCCACTTCCACGAGAGGGATAACGGCTGTTGCGTATTGGCTGAGACGCCACAGGGCCAGTGTGAATGAAGAGTTACGTTACAGCGCACTGATTGACCTCTGGAAACATCCCATAATCCCCTTAAGTCAAGTGACCTCTCTTCTCTTTGTTGTGAAATCGGCTGAGGAATGCAGAAAAGTGCCTTTTCAGAGCTCCGTTTCAGACAGCGGCTGCTTATTTGCAACGGGGCAAAGCAAATGTTTACTGAGTGAGTGAGAGGCAGGGGGGCTAGGGGGATGTGAACTTACAAGATAGCGTGCTAACACACTCTCAGCACTCCAGAAACCCACTCTCTCTCTCCCCCCACATACAAACACACTCCACCCCACCCCCTTCATTTGAAAAGCATGTTGCAGCCACTTGAACGCTGGGATAGCTGCCCATAATGCACCACTCCCAATGCCGCTGCAAATGCCGCAAATGTGGCCACGCCAGTGGACTTGCAGCTGTCAGAGTGGACAGACTGGAGCGCTTTCCCTAGTGCGCTCTATGAAGGCTGGTTTAACCCAAAGCGCTCTACAGCTGCAAGTGTAGCCAAGCCCTGAGACTGCTGAATAGGCTGCTTTTAACAATAAGCCATAGTGGTTTCAGGCACTTTACTGGTTTGCCAAAATCTCCCCGTACAATCTCACTTGCCCCCGGTTCCTGGCGCCCGAGCCCAGGCAGGGAGCAAAAGCCGCCTTCCCAGCCAGGCTGAGCAGACTCTCTCAGACAGCCGCCAGCGCCAGCCCGCTACACTGCAAAGCAGCATCCCAGTGGCCAGAAGGGGCTGGTTGGTCCTGCCCCATCTGCTCCTGGACCCCCATCCCTTCCACTCCCTGGCATCTGGGGCATGCATTAGCCAGCCCCTCTTCCTCCCCTACCTCTTCCTGCCTCCCGCACACGCCACCGCCAAACAGTTGATTGGGGTAGGCCAGAGGCGTGGGGTGAGGGGGAGGAGCTGATTGGTGGGGGAGACACTGTGGGGGGGATACGGGGAGGAACCCACCCACTATTAATTTTCTGTGGGTGCTCCAACCCCGGAGCACCCACGGAGTCGGCGCTTATGCACAGAGATTTAAAAATGACTAGTCCAAGGTCACACAAGAGAAACCTGCGCCAAAACTGTGAATTGAGGATTCATACCTTTAGTATTGTTTGAGAAATGTATTGTCCTGGAGTATTGTAAGTGTATTGTTTGAGAAATAATTAACTTCATCAAGATTGATTATAAAATGGAAATATGAAACCTTAAAGCACATACATGTCTTGTTTCAGAAGCTTCTAAAGGATAATAGAACAGTGATGGCCAAAGTGCTTAAAAAATGCTTGAGTGTACTGTTGCTTAGCAATGCCCAAAGCATCTTTGATGTATTCAGGTTCAAATAACGCCTAGAGCTGTGGCAGATTGAGATTTTGACCTGAGAAAAAGAAATATGTTACTTTATTATCTTTATCTTAAGTTTGGTACCAATGCCTGGATTTGGGTCACAAACCCATATATTTAGTGTCTGATTTATAATACCATTATATAAAAATAATTTTATATATAATAATTTAACACACATAGTCAATGAGTCCTGTGGAGGTGCCAATCTAGGCTGATGCCCCCAACTGTCAGCTTTCTCCTGGCAATAGGATAGAGGGTTGTCTGGAGAAATTAGTGAAAGCGCTGAATTCACTGCTTCCTGGCGTGCACCAGCCACTCCCTCTGCCTCCTCCACTCTGTACATCTCACTCATCCCTTGATTTAGTTAGGGCCAAAAGTGCTCCCTTCACTCCCTCCACCTCAAAGGGAGCAACAGCCTACTTGTTATTGGAGCGATGGCAGTATTCCTCTTTAACCAAAAGAGTGCATTTACACTACAGCGCTATCTCCTATATTGACTGTTTTTGTTTTAAAAATTCCCATCATATTCTTCTGAGTTAACTTGGCTGACATCAGCAGCTGTGTAATCTCAGATCATTCTTTAAATATATTGGATATTGACTTTCCTCGCTCTGTGTAGGAACACTTTTTCAACTATCTAATCCTGCTGTATTTACTGATTATCTGACCTCCCAGTGGGAGCTTTTCTCTGAGGCAATGCATGCAGATAATCCAATCTCTTTTTGGTTTATTGCTGTAGCTGTCACACTTTTTCCCCCCTCTAACAGGAGCTATATTATCTTATACTTCTGATGGGAAAAGAAGGCTAATAGAGAAGATTCGAGAAATAGATTATTGTTCCCTTTAAAAAATGTCAAGAACTAAATTGGAGCTAAAAAGATTTATTCATAGAGAGATGTATGTGTTATGCTCCCACATTTATGATTATTTGGAGCCAAGAGAGAAAGATCACCTCAGGTAATTAGTTCACACATGCTGGCAAACATGCAAATATTTGCTGTGTGGGGTAATAAAGCATGTATTCAGTACATCTAACAGGAGGGTACAAATTCCTCATGCTAAACCAGTCAACCAAGCTTTCATTCTTTTCTGCCACAATCATATAAAATCATATTGTTTGAAATTATTTTAAATTGTATTGATATAGGCTTATCTTTACCACTGACTTTATTGCTACGCTATATTAATCTTTTAAGCTTATACAAAGGAATATATGTTTTATGAGGAATGAAAGGTTTCCAGTTCACTTCTGCATATGCTTTTGTGATGGTCACTCATCTTTGGGATTTAGGTAATGGTTTTCATGTTTAAAATAAAAAGCTGTTTAATTTCTTTGAGGAAAATGGAGTACGTAGGAGGAAAAGCATTGCTTCTGTTTGCCACTGCTTTTCAGAGCAGCAAAGTGTCAATAAAATCAACTCAATAGTAATTTTGTGAAAACTGTTTACCACACTCTGTGCCACAGTGTACTGTATTGGTGAGAGGAGTGATCTTTCAAATCATCTATACCACCTCTTTTATTAGGATATGTAAGTTTGCTTTCAAAAATTAGAGTTAGTGGACAGCACTAAAAACAGTGTGTTCCAACCTCTCTTTATATGTAACAAACTTTGAATGAAGAGAGTAAAGAATATCACTGTAACAGGGCACATGCTTGCATCCCAATAAGCTTGTTACAGTCCTTGGGCCCTGTAAGCAGAGACCTGGGGCTGGAAAGGAACTGGAAGGTGGCTCTCCACACCTGCCAGGCAGAAGGCTTGAGACAGGGGACACCTACAGGGAGCAGGAGCTGGCTGGGGAAGGCTTTGAAGAAGGGCTGTAAGGACTTTGAAGCCCTAGAGACCAGGGCTAAGAGACGACCCTGGTGGGTAGTGAGACTGGTTGCTTTTTTTTTTTTTTCATTTTTCATTTTATTTATAAAGACCTGGGAAGAGAACAGAGGCGGAACTTTTTGAAGCATGATTTTCTTCCTTAGCTATCAGAACAGTCCTTCCACTTACAACCATGCTTTATAATAGATTTCCAGATCTTGTAAAGAAAAAGATAAAGTAAATTTCTGCTGCATAGCTTCTGTCCTCATTCATCACTAACGGGTAATCCCTCTGACCTGTACAGTTTAGAATCAATTCAGAGTTGTTGCTGGAAGTTCCAGTAACTAACTAAGCCCCACCATGCGACTCAGGCCACCAAAATTCTGTCTCTGGCAGCAGAATAAGTTGGCAGTTCAGTTTTGTTTCATAACTTCAACTTTTATTCATTTTCATGCAGTAGCAACTTCATTTCAGCTTTTAGCTCCTCCCACTCTCTCTCCTGAGCTGAAGGATCACTGGAGCATTGATGCTCTATCCCTCTGGTTCCTCCAGTGCAGCAGCACCCTCTTAGCAAGTTCCCTCTGCCCCCATCACAGTAGCAAAGAAACCCTGCACTCATTGAACCAAGGCTAAGAGATGCTATATTTGCAAGGCGTTTTTTCAGGATGAGCCATGCCCTGCTGCTACAAGACACTGACCCTCACTCTGCCAGGGCATGGTGCTTTGAATCAGATTGGCATGCCCTCCCCTCTCTCCCTCCTTGTACCACCCCCAAACCACAACTCTGCTGTGGGAAGGCTCATTGAGGAGCATGAGGTTTTCCAAGGAGAGGAAAACCTTCCCAGGCTGCTCAGGAATAAACCTGGCAAATCCCAGAAGCTTCAGATCCAAAAATAAAAAAGCAAGCGTAGTCCTTGTAAGGCATCATTTCATTTTGTTAATGAGCAAGTGGAATAAATATCATGGTTTAAACCCATTCTTCTTTGCCTTTACACCCAGATGTAGAGTTTGCTGGGACTTTTCTGTTCTCTGTAAAGTTCCTTCACTGTGCTTGGTATTAGTCCCATCTTCACCCTGCAGCATATGTAGACATGCAGAAAAGCCTGTTACTCCTGTGAAGCCCTACCTCAGGCTGCAACATAATAGGTATTGTGCTTTCTAGCTTTTAGCCCATGAGCCCTGACTCTCCCAAGGAAAGGGTCTCAGATTTCAGACAGCAATGGAATAAAAATTGTGCCTGTTTCTTGTTTACTGCCTGTAGACCCTCACTTTGACAGGGAAAGGGAATCAGAATCTGAAGAGTAGCAAGAGGTGTCTCTCTGCCCCTCCCCATCTTCATGAGCTGGCTCCACATTAGATTAGAAGGAGCACTTTAGGTAGTCTGTACCTACAGCAGAGGCATGTTCCATATGCAGCTACACCATGATAGGATTAAAGGGACGTAAGAGATAAATCCCTTCCCATGTTCAAACTGGCTCCTGTTTTTCTGAGTAAAGCCTTGATTGGTATTAGGTTTCTTCTGAAGTACTCAGATATCTGCTGGCCACCCTGGGGAAGCAAGGAGGTGTCCTTTCCGGCTCCTTGGTCTTTCTAACAGATTATTCCCACAATCAAGGTATTTGACCCAAAAAAACCCTGCATGACTGTCACAGGACAGGAAACCACTTGCTCGCAAGGAGTTCATCAATATTAATTATAATAAAATATCTATTTCCCCCTTCAGTCATTATTCGGTACAGGGTTTTCCACATGTACCATCTTTGAGGACATAGTAATATCCAAATGGGGACTTCTAGTTTAACATTTGGTTTTAGCCAAAATGTTATATTACAAAAAAATAGAAATTGCATAAGTTTTAGGAGCCTAACATTGGAAGAAGAGTAGCCCCACTAATGAAAAGATGTCACCCCTCAGAAAGAGGACTTCCATGCAAAAAATCCCATAAACCATAAGGGTGAGGAAGACCTCATAAAAATTTCAAAGCCTAAATTGTAGCCATTCAGACCAAAAATATTCCCTGTACTTAGTAAGGAACATCTGTTTGGTGGCAAGCAAGTGGTTTGTTGTCTGGGGTAGGATCCTTGCTTTCAGTGTGATAGTTTACAGGTTCACATTCTGGTCAGATCCTTGTAGCATGCAGACTATTCTTTTGCATTTTTTTCTGAGTTTTGAAGTCACTGACAGTGGTCCTCCTTGCCAGTTATCTCTAGCAGCTAGGATTGCTGGCATTATGCATTGATATCATTCCCTGAGCAGGACTTCACGGAATGTTCCTCCAAAAAGTCCTTTTGAGAGCATGGAACCACTTGTTGTATGCACTACAAAAATAAGCATCATTAACAGTACATATCTGAATGTCCCCTTTTAGGCAGGTAAATACAGACAATATGCTGAAAGCCAACCCAGTTTTCACTCTGAGCCTTTGCATGCTCATTGTGGAAACAAGCCATACAAAGTGGGGAGCGTACATGGAAGCTTAGATGATCTTGGGGTTATGATCCCTGACTTAGAAAAAGGGAAGCATCCAGCTCTCTCTCCAGCTCTGACCCTCTGCTATACAAATGTCCAAAATCTCAATCTACTGCATCGTTTTACTTCATTTTGATAGCTCTATCAATTGCATGCTGAGCAAAAATATAAGAATACCCATACAAGATTGATCACGGAGGTACATTGAGTCCAGTGTTCTGTCTGACAGTAGCCAGAGTAGCAGCTGCTTCAGAAGAAAGTGCATCAAACCCTGTAGTGGGTTTTATGAAATAACTTTCCCACAGGGCCTGAATCCCTTCCGAAATCAGTGAACAACCAGAAGTCAGACCTTTTCTGAGGTAATGGAAATAATGCCCAAGGCAGAGAAGAATCTGCTGTCTTTAAACATAGAGAGATGAAGTCTCCTCCTTCTAGACCACCACTTGCCTAAAAGGCAGTTGTTTGGACTTGCTAGGCAGCCAAAGAACCTCCATTGCATGTGCAGCAAAAGACCAGACCTCTTAAAACAAGAATCTGTTCTTTGTCCAGACCTGGTCCACTCTCAGTTAACAGCCTGGGTGTTGAAGGAAAAATGTAGTTCAGCATTTCTCCATTAACCTCATTGATACATTTTGGACTCAAGACAGAACTCAACTAGGAAAAGGCATTGGTCTTGTCAAATTCAGTTTCTGGTATGAGGACAAACAATTTCTTTGGGGCAGGGATGGTCTCTGTTATATTTTTACAGTGCCCAGAACAACTGGAACCAGCCTGTAGATGTTTCTGTTACACAGATTTAATAATCACAAAGTTTACCACATCAGAGACACTAGAGTTTCCCCAGGATAGTTGGTCTCACCAGAGAAAAGTAGGTAACAGCCCTACCAGCATTCTTTATGCAGGTATAATGCAGTCTCCAACTGATGTTGAGATTAAACAATAACAGATTAGACAAGTCTGTGGGTGGCCTTTCTAGTTGCCATCACAAAAACCCATACTCCTTTTGTCATGGAAAAAAGATTATTCTTATAGCTCCAGAAACCTTTCTGCCCAAGGTAGGTTCCTCTTACCACAATTCCTGGGAAATAGCTCTCATATGATTTTGTTCCAGTCCTCAGCACTTCTTTGGCACAAATAGGCATTCCTAGAGCTCCAAAGATATATCTCAAGCATTTTTATGGGAAGAAAGTGTCTGAGCCTTACCTGAGGAAGAAAGTCAAAGGTTTCCATTCCTCTGCAGGAGGCATCCTTTGGTAGGAAGTTGCTATTGTGTTCCCAAATAGTTCCTTAAATTACAGAGCTTTTGCTTTATATTGGGAGGCACAGTTTAATTTTTGCTTATTCTACTATAATAATTCTACTATAACACTACTCTTGCTTATCTACCCCACATCTGCCCTCCACACTTCTGTGAATCATTCATTGTTCACTAATTCCCATTTGTTATGAATGAGGGGAGAACCTATACAGCAGTATGAGAAATTTCTTATCTGATCATTTTTTTTGATAGTAGCTTCCATCTTCATTCAACCACCTTGGAAGTCTGGTAAATTAAATTATAAATTAATGGAGATATCCCATCTCCTAGAACTGGAAGGGACCTTGAAAGGTCATCAAGTCCAGCCCCCTGCCTTCACTAGCAGGACCAAGTACTGATTTTGCCCCAGATCCCCAAGTGGCCCCCTCAAGGATTGAACTCACAACCCTGGGTTTAGCAGGCCAATGGGGGGAGGGATAGCTCAGTGGTTTGAGCATTGGCCTGACTAAATGACTAAAACACAATTTGTAACGAAGTGAATATTTTCTCTAAAGGGAGACTTAGAAATTATATTAACAGGCAATTACATTTTCAGTTGTTGTCTTAATGCTAATAATCAGATCCTGGAATGTTTCTGTAGCTTTGGAAAAACTCTTCTGGTAGCCTGAGTTGAACCCTGGGGCTTAGTCTTTGTGCCTTGTTGGACTACCTGCAAATTCCACAGGAGAGAGGCATTACCCATTTGTTATGAATGAGAAGAGACATTCCTAACAGAAATGTGTTACTGAAAATTCTCTCATTCATCTCTCTACTCTCCATTATTACTGCTAATATGAAACACAGTAGTGTGTATAGGCTGCAAACTTTGCTAGGCATTTGTGCATGCACACAACAAAAACAGTTTTTGTCCTAAAGAACTTCCAGTTTAATCTATCTCCAGTTTGCAAGCTCACCCATCCCATAAATGGGTGTCACGGTGAATAAATGCTTCTATTTTTTTCTCCCACACATCTAAAAATTATCTACCCATTCCTTCAGCTTGGTTCTCTTTACCTTAGTACTATACTTCCCCCAATCTCCTGCGTAACTCAGCTATGGTTTTGCTACTTATGATTAATCCACACCCCCCAAACTTGCCAGTAATAGCACACACACAACACCCCGTTGTCATGCATTGTGGGTGTGGCTTTAACATATTGTTCCAAAATGACTGAGTTCTGCAGCATGTTGTTTTTTTCTGATTCAGATAAGCTTCTTTTAAACAAAATCCTAAAGTATTTTGGAGCAAGGGACAGCTGGAAATATATATTTGATGCACAAAACCATACAGGGATTCATATCTTTTCTATGACTTTTTTTTATTTACCACCGAAGAAGAGATGTATCCATTTATTATACGATGTATTTATGAGGCTATATATATAAAAGAAAAAATATTCTCGGTTGATGGTTTGGCATGTTTCTCTCACCAGTTTTGTCTGCATGTAAATTTGTGGTTGATACTGATTGGTTTTGGTTTAATATTAAACAGGAAGCAAGCAGCATTGTGGATCCAAGGAGACTTCTACCGATCCAAACAGAAACAACAATCAGTTGATGATGGACCTGTGAATAAAATTCTTTCTGGCTTGGATGACCTTTCAATCAGTGGGAGTTTTAGTAAAGTACAAAACTTGGATCAATGTATGGAGGTAAGCATTCACTGGAAGAATCCTACACCGACAGGGAGAGCTCATAACTTTTAATAATGAACTATACCCAATTTAATGTTTTTTCCCCATAATATAGTGCCTGTTATAAAAATCACATATGAATGCAAGAAGAAAATAGATCCTTTTAAGCATATACATATTAAATGAAGACAGTAAAAATAAAAAGAATGAAGAATGTCCTCAGTGTATACTAATAATAATGAAAAAGAAGATCAGAAAACAGCCAAAATGATAAAACAGCCATCAGTGATGGAAAAGGTAGAATTTAAAATGAATGTAGATTCTGCGGAAAAAATGTTTGAAAAATGAATATTTGTGATAAACAATACAAAAATAAAACTTAAAGCTTATTTGTTATCTATTTCAAAAAGTAAATTCAAGGTTAGCATCTTGATAGGACAGGATGAGAATAGCTATATTGGTAAATATGTTGGCTGAAAGAATATGGTAGCTACCTGATATTTAGCATTTTGAAGAAAGAAAAACAGCTAAACAAAATAACCAAACCCTGGCCACTACCCACTGAAATGGGAGATGGCATGCCTTGTGCAACTCTTTGGCAACTCCATTGATTCAGTCATCCTGGTTTTCCAGCCAGTTCTATTGAAACCTAGAATTTGTTCCAGTTTCAATATACCGGTAATTCTAGATTTATCCTGTGTCCTAGGCCGTCCCAATAGTGCTTTTTGCTGCAAGGTAGCACTTCATTGCCTCCCCCAATCACTTGAGTAGCTGAAGTTCTCATCTCCACTGGCTGATTTTCAAGTACTTAGCAAAAAGTGTAAGTGAATCTCCTCTGTGATGAGAATCACAAAGAGTACACAGAGCGGTGGAGACATTTCCTCTGGTCAGCTATCCTTAGTGTAGCAAAATAGGCATTAAACATCTCAGTCTTCTTGATGTTATCAGTTATAAGCTCTCCTTCCAGCTAAACAGAGGACCTACACTTTCCCTCTTATTTCTCTTGCTCCTAGTGTATTTATAGAACCTCTTTTCCTTGCCTTTTTATGTCCCTTATTTGGTTTAAATCATTTTGTCCCTTAGCCTTTCTGATTTTGTCCCTACGTGCTTGTGCTAGTCATTTGTTCTCCTTAGCAATTTATTCATTTCCGCTTTTTGTAGGATTCCTTTTTGATTTTTCATTACATTGCTCCTAATCTTTGCTATTCTTCCTGTCTTTCCTTTGTATCGGGATAGTTTGCTGCTGCACCTTTAATATTGTCTCTTTCAGAAACTGACAGCTCTCCTGAGCTCCTTTTTGTCTTTTGAGAATGGGTCACTCTGAGTATACAACAATGATACTGTATTCTATTCTGGCAACTATTTGTGTCCAATTGTAATTCAGTTTGTTGCTTAGGATCTGTGAAGATCCTAAATGTCTAGTTTTCTGGGAGAGTGCATTTCTTGCTTTCTGCTGCAGCTTTTAGGATCAACTCGGTTGATGTTGTAGTCTGCTAACTGGAACTGATTGTGTTGTAAGACCATTCTAAATTGAGGGCTTTTTTTTGCTGGAGGAATTCATTCAGTGTTTGCTGTCCTTTTGGGAGTAGTTTCAGGACCTACTTGTTCACACAGGCCTTTGATCAACCATCTTGGCAAGTTCATAGTTTAAACTCTCTGACTATTTGTGTATTGGAGTCTTGTTACAGAGTTCATATGCTAAGAAATGATCACATCATTAAAATGAAAAAATTGGTAAAATACTGCCCCCATCGCAGTTTTTCATCTTTGCTAACCTCCAGCACTTTGTTTCTGACGGTTGTGACTTCATCCGGTTAAAGAATAAAGACCTAGAAATGCAAAGAGCTTATGATTGTCTCAAATTTTGTTTGCAGATGTTGCAGACATTCACTTTTAACAGATATTGTTTATAATTTTTTTCAGAAAAAATCTTTGCCAGTTTCTTTACTAGCTCATCTTAATCGATGCAGACATGGAAGCAATGAGACACATGCCAGAGTATGGTTACATGCAGAGGCCACAGCTTTATTAAACTATTAACCAATGAGGAAGCACTCCTCGAAATACCCAACTGGGCTGTTCCAGAGTCAAATTTAACTGGGCACCAGTGACCCCGGGTTTTACAAACCTGAAGATGGAGATTATGGCAATGCCCCCTTTATACCTTCAGGCCTGCCCAGGGACCCGGTATGAAGCCAGAATCCCATTCCATTTCCCTCATCCATACTGGAGGTAGGAAAGATGAGAGATGGGGAGCCCCACGCTGTATGAGACATGGAAGCAGGTATACCGCTTCGTGCAGTGTGATGCTTGGTGCCTGTACCCAAGCAGCCCATTGGGTTACTGGGACCTTGCATTGGGTCTTTTTCTTAACCCAGTCACAGTACTGGAATCCACCAGAATTGCAACAAGTGTAATGTAAACTAGACTCTGGGATGTTGGATGGAAGGTGAAATGGTCTAAATAGCAATTTACCAATTTTTGCTATGTGAGACACATCCCTTCCAGACCCCAAATAAAATTTGGTGATCAGCATAGCCCTCAGCATCAAAGAGGTATACCATGTCATATAAGATGGGAAGGGGTGGCATTGAAACAAAGCAAAAATGGCTACCAGCCAGCAAATGGGCAGAAACAAATCCCTCCATTTTTTTTCTCCCTAGTCCTTGCAGATAGTAACCAATCAATGACCCCAGTCATCTATAGCAGCTGGAGCACGCGGGACAGCATAGAGCCCAGACTTGGTTCGAAATCAGGTGGCTTGGATCTTAGACACCAAAGCATTAACCCTATCATCTGCGTTATCCACAGAATAGTTGAAGTTCTTCAGTATTTCCTTTATGTAAATTATTTCTTTTTTGAAATAATTATAAAAGGAGTATCGATTCCTGCTTTGCTTAGCCAGATTTCTGTTTTACAGTATTCCATTTTCAACCTTTTTTTTCAGAGATTTTAAATTTTGATGTAAAAACAAAATAAAATTCTAAATCAAATTATGTAGGTGGTGTTTTGGATGGAAGGAATTTTAACTTCTATATTAAATTAGAAAAAAA
Source organism: Malaclemys terrapin pileata (assembly GCF_027887155.1). Lineage (NCBI taxonomy): Eukaryota > Metazoa > Chordata > Testudines > Emydidae > Malaclemys > Malaclemys terrapin. Next base: position 72,504,009 of record NC_071512.1, read on the forward strand.
AATCTATTTGGATATTTTTGAGTTGTAAGAGTTATTTCTAAACAATAAAGAGAATTTATTTTGGGGGTGCTTTTGTTTTTTCTGTAATGTAAATTGGTTTAGGTTTCTATAAAAGCTTGGTTATGATAGTACATAATTAAGTTTCTTTTTTACTGTATTTTTAAGGAGTTAAATTACTGAAGTTTAAGATCAGGTAATTTAGATTCCTTTTCCTTCCTTCCCCCCCCCCCCCCGCCCCCAATAAATCTTTATAAAAATTCTTGCAGTGTTAGATTAAAATTGCTTCAAAAGCCATACATTTATCTGGCTAAGGACCATTAAAAATAAAAACTGTGTCTAAGTAGCCATTCAGCATAATGTAGTCAGTCCAATTTAAATGGAAGATCACATGGTAGGTCTGGTATTCTTCATGAAAGCTGTATTCAGAGAACAGTGAGAAGAGGCATTGATCTGCGGTGAAGCTGGACATGTGCTGTTTGTATGACTGCTGTTACCAAGTTCTTTTGAAAATCATAATTATTGATTGTCTCTGCCACAACTTTAGAATAGAGCGAACTCTCTGGGAACTTGGAACCATCCACACTTTTTCGTCTCTTGTTTAGTTTAATGTCACCTCGTTATTATAGTGTGAAATTTCCATCTTTTTTTTCCTATTAAAATTGTAGCTTAAGGCACTTTAATCTTTACTTCCTTTGCTTTTCCTATTATGCTATTTACCAAAAGTTTTTTTGTATCATACTTTTTATTTTGTGGGAAATACATAACCCGAGCTATACAGAGGATCTTGAGTCCGAAATGCCCTAACTTGTACTACTATTTTTTTTTATTAAATTCAGAGTTCAGTGGAAGATAATCTGTAGCTTCTTAGATTCCTCAGTATGGATGTGATCCTGCTCCCACTGAAGTCAATGGCAAAACTCCTTTGATTCATTGGGGCACGATCAAATCCTACATATACTATTAAGTTTACTATTGTACACAGCTGTTAAGTGCTTTCTTAACACTTTTTTATTGGTAAATGACCCAATACTAAGATATTTTTAAAATGTGCTCTGTTTTGTAGTATAACACATTTTGGCATTCACTTTAATATTCCTTTTGTCTTAATGACCTGGAGCAGACTTTTGAGAAACACTTGTCTTAGTTGAATTTTTTAAAGTGCTTGGAGTTCAAAATGCTTTTTTAATCCTTCTGATAAACAGTGGGATACATTCCTAAATTAGAATACTATTCTCTTTTTATTCTTGTGTTTTCCCTGATATTGTTTTTAATAGCAGAGCTGAACTCTTCCAGAACTGCATTGCTCTAAAGATCTTGTAAGTTTCTTTCTTTCCTCACTTCTCACACTCCATTACTAGAGGAATTAATCTTTTCAGTCACTTGCCTCATAATCCACAGCACAAGAATGTATCCATTTCTTTTACTTGGTGTTAATCTGAAGGCTCTACTCTTGATCTCAAGTCAAAGTGTATAGTAAGAATAAGGAGAAGCTTTTGTTGTCCTGATAGTAGAGGTCTGAATTAGGACTCCTGGGTTCCATAACAACTGAAATATCTGTTACAAAATACCTCCTATTTTATTTCCAGTGTTTTCCGTCACTTGTCTCCGACTCAGTACGTAATTAAGGCTAGATCCTATAAATGCATCCATGTGGATATGTGCTTACATAGTGCCCCATTGAAGTTAGTAGTGGTGTGCCTACATTCAGTGAATCGAATCTAGGACTGAAAGGGACCCCCAAATCCCTTTCTGCAGTACTCCTTCCTAAGCAGTCATTTCCCATTTCCACTTGATTGTTCCTTACTAAGTGGAGTACTTTCATTTGTCCTTATTGAGTTTCATCCTATTTACTTCAAACTGTTTCTCCAGTTTGTCCAGATAATTTTCAATTTTAATCCTATCCTTTAAAGCACTTGCAATCCCAAATGTACTCTCCATGCCATTTTCTAAATCATTTATGAAGATATTGAACAGAACTGGACCCATAACTGATACCTGCGGCACCCCACTTGATAGGCCCTTGCAGCTTGACTCTGAACCAATGGTAACTACTCTCTGGGAATGATTTTCCAACCAGTTATGCACCCACCTTATAGTAGCTCCATCTAGGTAGTATTTCCCTAGTTTGTTTATAATTGCACTATCTGACCCTTAAATTGTAGTCTCTGCAAAGCAGAAGTAATCTTTCAGGCACTGAAATTAGATTAGTGTTCTAAAGATTTTGTATTTTTATTAGCATGCATCTTCCTTTGTTTTAGAATGACTTTGAAGACAATGCAGAGTTGGAATCTAAGAACGGCATGACACAGGGAGACAAACTTCGTGCCTTAAAAAGTCAGAGACAGCCGCGATCTGCTACAACTGGAGCTCTTAGGTAATCTTCTAACTTTTTGTATTATTAAATTCAGTGTGTACTAATTCTTTATGAAAAGCATATGCTTGTCTGTTTCTTTGTTTTATAATTCTGACACTTACAAGTTATGATATGTAGACCTTTTCATTTTTAGATCACTTTACAAACATTAATACTGCCAACTTTTCAGTGAGTTAAGTAGGCACTCAAATGTGGAATCTGAAACTGAGAGGTTAAATGACTCGCCTAAGACTACAGAAGTGGTTAGTCTTAGAGCTGGTATTAAGGGACCCCCAGTTGCTATGGTAATACACTAAACAACAAACAAAAAATATTAATAATTACTCAAGTTTCTAGCTCTTAGTCCTGTGCTTAGTCCACCATATTACCACACCACTTTCTACCCACTATAAATGTTACATTTATACAGATTTGTTATTAGCTTTAAAGTTCACCTCTTTCTACCAGAAATAGTTTGCACAATCTTAAGCTTTCTTCTTCAAGGGTTCTTCAGACTTAGGTGTTTGTCAAGTTTGTTCATGCTGCCCTTCAAGATTGGTTAATGTTAGCAGTTGATATTGTTGATATTATCTGAACTGCATTTGTGGTAGCCAGATACTGCTTTGTGGTATAAAAGCTTTCATAACTGTAACAACTTACTGATGTAATTTAATATGTGCATACAGCATTGTAATTAAGCCAAGTAAAAGGCCAGTGCCCACATTTCAAGAAGGGGGAACTTATTTTAGCTAAAGGGGGGTAATCTAATGCCAGTTCTCTGTGAAGACCCAAAGTAGAAAATGGATTTCAGTTCCCCGTCTCCTGTTATGAACTGGGAGGTAGTACCCTTTCAACCTTGGAAAAATTATTTGTATTTCTCAACAACAACCCCTAGGGAGTTGTGGCAAGCACCGTACTAAGTGCCATGTATTGTCCCTCAGCAAGTGGGTAGGGTTGCTTCCTGATATGAGGACAGTTAAAGCAGATAAAAATGGTGGGAGTCCTAAAGGCTAAGAGAGATGCAGAATTGGAGAAGCTTTAAAGAGGTAGTATTATCAAACAAGGATATTTAATTTAAAATAAAACTTGCATTCCAAAGGAGAGAATTATTCTCTCTGCTACTGCAGCAGTAAAGAGATGTTTTTTATTATGTCTGAGCCTTAATTAGTAATGCTAGAAGTATTCTAAGACAGAACTGAATATAATATTGTTCTATTCCTTTCCATGTCTGTATTTCTTTTCTTTGCTGCTGTTCACTAAAATAACCCTGTACCATCAGGCACCAAATGAAAATTTGAAAAATGCAACTCAAAATCTAAAGTATCAATTGTTGTCATATTATAAATGTACACTTATTCACCATATAAAAGTTTACATTCCTGTGAAAATAATTAACGACATATTTGGTTCCAATTTTAAATTATTTATCTATATTTCTCATAATGAGTTTTGAGTTCCATCTTGTAAAACAATAACTAAATGAAAGTCTTTAAGGATAACAGTTAAATGAAATGCCATTTCAAATGTAATCTTAATTATAAACACTTCAAGTCAAAATGCTTTGCTGTTGCTTAGTAACTGCACATAAAAAGAATGTTTAATATTTGGGTCCCTTTTTCATACTTTTGATTTCCCTTTATATTTTCCCCCTTCTGCTCAAAAATTTCTTATTTTTAGATATAATTGTAAAACATTGTCTATGCAAAAAAATTGAGGCTGAAGTCTGTATTTAAACATATTGTGCAGTTTCAAATAGAAGGATTTGAAAACTGAAGACATCATGAATAGTACTCCCCAAATTCAGAAGTAAATACATGAAAAATGAAGTTTGCAACTTTTCCACAGTAAGCTGACCAAAGACTTCCAGTCTTCTAACCTATTTTCAAGCTACCCTTAAAGATGAAGAAGGAATAGAGGTTTTATTTCTATCCTTTAGTTCATATACTATGAAGAGGAGGAGGACCATATAAATACCTACATAGTTGGCTTTTTATGACAGAATTTTCTTATGCACGTATGAAGCTGGTATTGTATGACAGGAGATGGCAGCTGAGTGTAGGTTTGGTGGTTGTAGTTGAAAAACAATGTTTCAGGAGTACAGTTTAAAAAATTACATATTTTTATGATGCATCTCACAATTTATATGAAGCATTTTCTACTTTATGTATGCTGCCCAAAATAATAACAATCCCCAAGTCAGAGTCTTTGTTCTTATATTTACTAAAAGATTGAAACTATGCTTTCATAATTTTTTGTGTGACAAGCTGCTTTAATTACTTTAGGCTGGAAGATATGAAATTGCACACCAGATCAATATCACAACCTTTCAGGTATTTATTTTACTTAGTTAAACTTGTGAGAAAATGTTTAGTGCATTTAAATTTCATTTTTTTAAAACGTCTGATCTTCTACTCTTTAACATTTTAGAGCTTTGCCTTATCAGTTTGATTAATAGCAATTTGTCAGACTTCTGATATTGATATTAAAATCTATTTTAAGCACCCATTCAAGGGACAGAAAACAATTTGGTTAATTTTCACAGTTAGTCTTCTAGTAATGGTGGAATAAAACTTTTTTAGTCTTATAACTGGGCCTTTCCTGAAAAAAGTCTGCCTGTTGTGTAAAATGTATAGTAACTTTATGAAATTGATAAATGTCCTTTAGAGACTAGAAGGACACTACCTCACTTGCGACTTGGATCAGAGTTAAACATTTCTGCAAACCTTGTGCCACATTAAAGATAATACAATTTAGCATGAAAAGTGGTGTTAATATTAAGAACCATCTTAGAAATGGTACTACATTTAAAAAGATAAATTTGAATCATTATCTCCAGCAATTGGTTATTTCCATTGTGCCTGTCACCTGGTATCTAAGATAGATAAATAGTACTATCTGGGGGATAGTATTTAGTAAACAAAAGAATATATTGTCTACAATTATCCCCAATGTGATTTTAAGAGACATGATTTTTGAGGGGGCTGATCTCCATTTCCCCTTGTTTACTTTTGTTTACCTCAAACTCCTTGGCATGCACTTAGAGGAGCTCCCACCTAAGACCATTATTACCATGCTATTTCAGTTGGAACCTTTTAAGAACACAAAGCACTTTCTTTCCCCAAGAGCTGAACATATTGATCTGCCAGCTATGGGAGTGAGAGGATATCACATTGCCACTAGACTTTAGGACTTACCCAAAAATATTTCTGAGAAACCTACTGCACCATATTTCTGTTATTATTAAGTCATATATTACTTAGTTATTAAAAGCCCAATCCTAGAAAAGTACTTTTTGACATAATTTAGAAGCGAGAGTGCACAGCATCTCACAGGACCAACCCCTAAAACACAAGAATGAAGAGCAGAATTTAGGAACAGAAATGAGCTTTATCAGCTGTAGGGGTTCAATCTAAAATTGGCAGTTGCAACTTCAAAATTTTAGCATGCTCACGGAGCCTTTAACCAAGTAAGTGACTTGATACATTGAGGAAAAACTCAGTGGCTGTGACTAACAAACTGATGTGATCTTTTAGTATGTAAAATTATCTTTATTCTGGTTCTTTAAACATACCCAGGGTTTATTAGCAAAAATGCATAAATAGGAGCAAATCAGAGTAAAGATTTTTTTAAAAAAATTGGGATTTTTCAAAACTGATGTGAATGAGAACTGCTGAGTATTTAGCACTTTTGAAAAATCTGGCCACCTACTTAAGTGCCTAAATATGGATTTAGAAGCCTAACTTTTGGCACCCACTCCTTAAAATCTTGGCTCAGATATTTAAAACAATTTATTATTTCTGAAGTTCACATTTGAGTTCACTTGCTCCCCATTAAAGCTTTATACTTTTTCAGATTGAATAGTTCAAGTAGTTCACAAGGGTCCATGTCTCCTCTGAAGTCCTCCAAGGTGGCAGCAGCTGTTTCACCATCTGCAAAGAGAATAAGCAGAAGTCCAACGTCCTTAGGATCTAATTTAAAAAGGTACATTTTCTTGTCCTTATGTGGCTTTTTGGGTAGTTTAAGGGAGGGTTATGTCACTTTCTCTAAAGTCACATGACAAATTATGAAATAGGCCATTTTTCTTGCTTTATACATTTGTCACTTATGTCTGAGATTGAATATAAATTAGTGGGGAACACTCCCAAAACTTTAATATCTATAAAATTCTGTTCATCTCAATAAAATTCTAAGTGGGAGATCATATGTCCTTATTATGAACTTTTCATTTGTTGCCATTAGGTAACAGCTTAGATATTTCTGCTATTCTGAATAATGTAGAATGTTAAATGAAATTCACGGTGGTTCATGGATTTTGCCATAACCGCTGAACATAATGAATATTCATTCATTAAGATGAAATGAGATGTTCTGTTAGCCCAAGTGCTTTAGTGAACTAAAGGCATCCTATTTTTTACTCTCAGGATATTTATGAAATAGCTTTTTGGCTCCTTTATCTTGTCTTATATTACTACTTTTGATGTGTAATTTGTATAGAACTTGGATTTTCATTATTTCAGAGAGAAAATGAAGCTGTGTGCTACCACTGTTTATGTGTGTCAGAATGGTCCTTGTCATTTTCCCCTAATGTCTTTAAATGTCTTGTGTGTGAAATCTTCACATGTATATACATTGCATGTATTTTTCCCACATGTTTTCCACTCAGCGTTTCCGTAAACTCCAGACTAGGCAGTTCTCTAGGGAACCTGTATGCCGCTTCAGATGATACAGAGAGCAAAATGATGTCATCATCATCTAGGACAGGTTTTTCTGTAAACCATATCTCCAGTCATTTGAATGGCAGCTTGCAGCTGCCTACCAGAAATTACCATGAGCTGAACAACAACCTGTACAACAGAAGCAGCAATAATGGCACCAACCTCAACAGTCATGTCAGTTCTCATGGCACCAGGACAGATGACGACTACAGCACCTACCAACCCTCCTTTATGGGGTTAACTACTTCTCCGGCACGATACCTGAGTCGTTCAATTCCTGTAAGTTCACAGCCACAAAAGCCCTCTCAGGGACATGACAGAAGTTTATCTACCTTGCTTCTTCAGCCAAAACTATCACAAAAAAACTCTTAACAATCTCAGAGCAACTTTCTAATCCCTTATCTTTTACAATTTTCTGAATGCATATAGCATCTTTGTCTGTTTCTAATGTTCTTTCATCTGCTTCCTTTTTGCTTCTCCAGAATTTGGCTCAGAGAAAGGTGTTATGAAAGTAGACAAATTATAAAAATACCTTTCATGATTACAGCTTCTGATTTGGAGTTTTTTTTCCTCTAGATTTTCCATTTCAAATCATTTGTGTTATAACTTTTAGTTTGAGAATTTCAATTTATGTAGTATAGGATCTTCCTGGATCATTAGATATCATAGGTGTCTTTATACAGTAATATTAGAGGAACTGCTTTGTATATATATACCACACTAATTGAAAATAAATATGCATAAAATGAATCAACTCAGTTCTTTAAATGGGCACTATTGAAAACTCATCATTTTCAAACACTGAGTTAGATAGTTCAAAGTACTATGCCATACCCCAGAATCTACCTTCTATTTTTCATGGTTTTATAACCCTGTTTTCCTTTTGAGGGGGAGGGGGTGAGAGTGGGAGGAAAGGTAAATGCGTTTTCTCCCTTGTTGCTGTGTAAAAAAACCCACACAGAGGTACACTGATATAGTAATGAACTCACTATACATTGTGAAATGTACAGAGTAAAGAAACAGGAAAAAATAGAGAAATTATTTTTCATCTTTCAGTTATGTTTGGTGGTGTTGGCAAAAATAGGAGGTTTTAAAACAAAAAAGAGAGAAATCACAAATGTGATTTTTTTTTAAGTTGACAAGTGTTCCTTTAAGATCCTATGAAAACTTCCAGAATAAATCATTCCAGTATGTGAAGTCATATTAAATATTAAAGAAGTACAATTTTAATATCTTACACCTGTGCCTTAAACACATAAGTGCTTTCATGTATGTGTAGGGATGGCTTCCTGAATCACGAGATAGGTCTCTCTAAAACGTGATATTTGCATCTTTTTGTATCAAAAATGTTTCCCAGTATTACTTCCGTTTTTAGCAATTGTAGTCTTGGCCATCATATTCTGAGGTTCTTTCTCCTTGGAAAAAAAAAATTGCTATTTCTAAGTGGAATGCATTAAAAGTAAATTTAGCATAACTTCAAATGCTAAAGAATATCAATCTGCAATAAAATGTATATTGGGGGGTGATTTGGTCTATATAACAGCCTGTATCGTTTTCTTTTTGTTTGTCTGTTTAAAAATAGTGAAGTTTCATTTATTTGTTTTTTCTTGTAGTTGTAATAAAATAGTTTTCAAATTAATTTGAAAATAGCAGTTATGCCATTCCTCCCTTCCTCCCCAATCTTGTTTTCAAATTAAGTTCAGTTTGTAAAACCACATATGGCAGCACTTTCTTGGGAGAGCGGGCATGGGGACAGTTGTCTTAGAACAGACAATGCGCTACTCCTTTCCAATGGGACTCTAACTAAAAGAGGCATTGGTTGGTTTTGCAAATCACTGTTTTTAAATAAATGTAACACCTCAGGAATAGTGCATGGCATCTCTTATACCATATAACACTTAGAAGCCCAGCTGGCATTATCACTGATGATCAATGTAAAGTTGATGAAGTACAACTACCAAGCTATGGTGCTATGTGAATGCCTATTTTCACTTTCAGGTGACATAAATAAGAAGTGGGCAGCATTATCTCCCGTAAACGTAAACACGCTTGTTTGTCTTAGCAATTGGCTGAACAAGAAGTAGGACTGAGTGGATTTGTAGGCTCTAAAGTTTTACATTGTTTTGTTTTTGTGCAATTATGTAGCAAAAAAAAAATCTTCATTTGTAAGTTGCACTTCCATGATAGAGATTTCACTACAGTACTTGTCTGAAGTAAATTGAAAAACCCAATTTCTTTTGTTTATCTTTTTTTACAGTGCAAATATTTGTAATCAAAAATAATAGTGAGCACTGTACACTTTGCATTCTGTGTTGTAATTGAAATCAATATATTTGAAAATATAGAACAACATCCAAAAATATTTATAATAAATTTCAATTGGTATTCTATTATTATTTAGCAGTGCAATTAAAACTGGGATTAATCACAATTAAATTTTTAATCGAGTTAATTTGTTTTGAGTTAATCACTTAAGTTAACTGTGATTAAGTGATAGCCCTACTAGGGACATTTTGAATTCCCTGGCATCCATGAATGTAACTTCCTTACACAGGATCTTCCTTAAAGGAAGCTGTACCTAGATCTTGTTCTCAGATTACATATAAATGTAGGGTGTCTAATGATTAGCCATGATAATTGTCTAGAGTACAGCTTTTAGGACAGGATAATCTAGTAACACAGCACCACTTGCTCGGATTCATCCTTTGAGGCATGGACATTTTAAAACAATAGAATAAGCCATGCAGCAAAATAAGGATCTTGAACTTGAAGGAGAGCCATGAATGTTCTTGGTTCTTTTTTTTTTAAGTCATCCTTGATGGATGTTCCCAGATATCTATATGTTATACGACTGAATTCACAGACAGGACAGTGCAGGGAAGAGGATAGGCATGTAGGTAGAGAGAATCAGGGCTTATATGACTGAAAGCTCCCCTGACTGACTGCATCCACAAGGGTCTTTTCTATATGATGTCCCACTGGGTCAGTTTTTTCCCGATTGTTGTTAATGGGGTATGTATTTAGCTATTTAGAAATTGACCATGTAACATGGTGTCATTGATCTATACGGTATTACTGTCACTGCAGATCTCTGCAGATCTATCTCCTTTTCTGTTTGGCTCAATAGCGGGGTAGATATAAAATAGCTGTTTGAGGCTCAACGCTGAAGTATTGCTGGTGGAATGGTGAAAATGTCAACAGGATTTCATTTATTTAGTGGTAGCCATATCTATTTAGAAAATATGCTATAGGCAGGTTGATATGCTTTGAATTCTGGTGTCATTTGATCAGAATTTGAACATGGAAGGTCAAAAATAGCTTTTTTCATTACCAACTATTCTGCAATGGCAGCCTTTCTTCTGACCATAGATACACCACAGTGATCCAAGTCTTTTTGACCTCTAGGCTGAGTTACTATAATGTGCTTAGTTGCAGGTTTCTGTTGAAAACTCTACTCATAGATTGCAGCTTCTGTAGAGCATGGCAGCACGACTGTTTAAGGAACTTGACCATGAAAGTTGATGATGCACTGTTCTATGATCTGTCACCCAATGAATGGTAATCATCAAGGTCTTAATATTTAAACTTCAAATTATAGTACTACTTTGCTTAAGGCACAGCCTGCAGTTAGGGTTGGAGTAGTTGAGAAGGAAGGATGCAGGTCCTTCCCTGTCCACTAATCCTGAAATGCTCTCCCCTGAATGTTTGTTTGTTTGCACTTCTGTTGTATCCTTCCAAGTGAGAATCAGTGTGGTTTTGTTTCCTTTCCATTTATATAGTATGAGATGGTGGTGGTTTTGTATGGAAGGTGGATTATTGGTCTTATTATTTGGCCACTTTACTGTGTATTTTTCTTTATAATTTTTGTGTATTCTATAAACAAACACATGTGGGTCCACACAAACACATGTGGGTTCACACACCCACAGAGACCTGTGGGCATGAGATGCTTTATAACTAATCATATATTCATCAACAACTTTGTCACTCTGTTTTCATTTTCTTGTGAAGTTATTCACAATATGATCGGTAAAACATCAATATTCATAAAACCAAGTGGTGCTATAAACTAGTAGAGGAATAACACATGCAGTGTAAAGAAGTCCAACCAGGAAGTCTCAAAACTACAAAAGCTTAGAAAGTTCAGTGGAAAATGTGACATTCAAAAAGCAACAATTAACATCCCTTTTAGAATTACACTACATCCCTATAGCATTACACAGCAACTCATCTTCCACAAAAAGTGAACATTTTAACAAACAGAATAAAAACCTGCATTAGAGGACCACTGGAAATAAAAGCTAAACTATTGCTCCATCTTTAACCCAACTGTTTTGCAGCATATCATATCTTACATACAGCTGTGTAACATCATACATAATACTATTCTGGAATCTTGTGCATTACCTAGACACAAATAAGAAAGGAGCACCAGCTGTAATGTAATTTCTTCGCCTATTTTGATTAGTATCATACTCCTGTTGTTAATATCTAGCTTTTAGTCTTATTACTGGGGTTCAAAAATGGCTTTAACAGGGGAAGACTTTCACTTCAGAAGGAAAATTTAGGCACAGGTGAATAAAATAGCTGAGAAAGGAGAGGTAATTGAATAACTGACCCAAAAATGGTAGCAGGTGCTCTCAGCCAGTCAGCTGTTTTTCATTTTCTGAGAGAGTGAGAACCCAAAAGAGAAAGGTGAACTGCCATAATGGAGCAGGATTGCCTTGGCTTAGATCAGAGGTCTTCAATCTGTGGGTCATGTACCCATAAGGGGGCATGGAGTAACATTTGGGGGGCATAGCTGGGGCCTAGCCCAGTCCCCACAGAGGGCAGGGAGGGAGCGCTGCACAGATCCACTCCTGGCCCCGGCTGCTGGCCCCACACCCAGGGTCCGGGCTGCCTGCCCGGCCACAGCTGCAGACTTCAGCCCCCTGCCAAGGGTCCGTTCCCACCCCCAGCTCTGTCCCCAGCCTCGTCCCCTTTACTCTTGTCCATGTCTCCTCCTCCCCCTCCCACACCTCCACCCCTGGAGCCAATACTTGGCTGCATTGGAGGGGGCAGATGGGGTGAGAGGGGGTGTGAGGTAAAAAGTTTAGATAAAGGAGATAGAAATCTCCTTGGCTTAGATAAAGGAGATAGAGATCAGAGGGGAGAGAGCAGAAATGTCTACTTTAATTTGCTTGTGATCATGAAAACCAGATGACTGAGCACTGGTCTAAATAGAATTTATATAGGTAGTCTAGGAAGAATTTATATAGGTAGTCTAGGAAGTTGCTGAGACAGAGAGAGCCTTTGAATAAACGGAGTCATGTTGTCTAGGATATGTAATTGTCCTGTTTTAAAACACTCAATCTTTTGTCTCCCCATCAGACACCTATATGACTCAGTAATGTCCTCTCACCAAGAATGATGTAATCTTCCAATAGTTCATGTTCTAACTATCATTCACTGGTTATGAACAGAGATTGTACACAGTCAAATATGATGTGTACCGTTTAAGTGCAAAAGCTGTAATCCTCTCAATAATGTCTAGTTGGCTGTGAATAGAGTTTTTTCATAGTTCCTGTAAATCGGAAGCAATGAAGGAAAATACTTAAACTAATATAGGTAGAAATATGCATACAGCTTTTGCATCGTAACAAAACATCAGTTGCTTATGATTTTTTTTAACCTGTGAAATAGCAGTAATTTGTCTGATTTCAGTGCAATGGCCTAATAGCTTTAAGTATGGTTGTAGTCAAAAAAGTGATCGTGAAAATGTCACCTTCCTACACAACAGATAAGTTTGCTACCTGTATTCAAAGTCACATTGGCATACTTTTCTGACTAAAATGTGGGTTTTTTTACTACTTGTACTCTTGCCAGCCCTGCATAACTGTCACAAACACAAGGTAGAGAGCTGAATTATCTTCTGGCTTATGAATCATCAGATGGATTGTCATCTGAGTTACTGTTGCAGAAAGAGGCCAGAAGAGACCATTAGATGATGATCTGATTTGACCTCCTGCATATCCCTGTAATCCAGGTGTTCTCAAACTAGGGGTCGGGACCCCTCAGGGGGTCGCAAAGTTATTACATGGGGGGTTGCAAGCTGTCAGCTTCCACCCCAAACCCCGCTTTGCATCCAGCATTATTAATGGTGTTAAATATATAAAAGTATTTTTAATTTATGGAGGGGGGGTCACACTCAGGCTTGCTATGTGAAAGAGGTCACCAGTACAAAAGTTTGAGAACCACTGCTGTAACCTCTGTATTGAGCTAAATAACTTGTGTTTCACTGAAGCATGAGTTCCAGAAAGGCATACAGTTTTGATTTTAAGATATTGAGAGATGGAGAATCCACCACTTCCTTTGGTAGTTTGTTTCACTGGTTAATCACCCTCACTATTAAAAATGTATGCCAAATTCAAACTGGAAATCTATCTGCCTTCAGCTTCCAGCCACTGTTTTTTGTTCTGTTTTTCTCCACTAAATTAAAGTGTCTTTTAGTACCCAGTATTTTTTACCTGTGGAGGTACTTACGTGCTGTAATCAAGTCCTCTCTCAATCTTCTTTTTGATAATCTAAATAGATTGATCTGTTTAAGTCTCTCACTATAATATAAGGCATTTTCTCCAGCCTTCCGTTTGTTTTATGGGTATTTTCTGGACTCTCTCCAAGTTTTTAACATCCTTTATAAAATGTGGATACCAGAACTATACACATTATTCCAGCATCAGTCTCTCCAATGTCATATAGAGGTAAAATTATCTCCTTACTCCCTACTTACTCACTACTCCCCTCTTAATACATTCACGGATCGCATTAGCTCTTTTTGCTACATTTCACTGAAAGCTAACGTTGAATTGCTTGTCTACTATGACCCCTACATCTTTGTCAGAATCGCTGCTTTCCACGATTCAGGCCCCACTTCCTTGTTCCTAGGTGTATAGTTTTTTGCATTTGGCTGTATTAAAACACCTTTTATTTAATGGGTCCAGTTTAACAAGCAATCTGTATCACTCTGTCCTATTATCGTCCACAACTATTCTACCAATCATACTCGTTTAAAATCACGGTTGATAAAATTTGCAAAGTTACTTCCAAATGATGGATTAAAAGGTTGAATAGCATCAGGCCTGTTATACTGATTCCTGTGGAATCCCACTTGAAACATCGCCATTCAGTGATGATTCCCCATTGTTAGCTGCTTCTGAGAACTGTTAGCCAGTTCTTAATCCATTTGACGTGTGCTTTATTGCTATTGTAAAGTGCTAATTTATAATCAGATACTAAGTCAAATGCCTTTCAGAAGTGAAAATATGTTATAGCTGTGTTTTTTATTTTTATCAACTAAATTTGTAATCCCACCAAATAATGAAATTTGTTTGACAAGGTCTGTTTTCCATACTGGCTGACATTAAATATATTACTTTCCTGTAATTCTATATCCGTTTAATCTAGAGCTGGGCAAACTACGACCCGCGGGACCGTCCTGCCCGGCCCTTGAGCTCCCGGATGGGGAGGCTAGCCCCTGACCCCTCCCCTGTTGTCCCCTCTCCCCCGCAGCCACAGCACACCACGCTGCCAGCGCTCTGGCCCGCCGCTCCTGCCGGGCAGTGAGGATGGCGGGGCTGTGAGCTCCTGCTGCTCTGAGCAGCATGGTAAGGGGGTGAGGGGATTGGATAAGGGGCAGGAAGTCCCGGGGGGGGGGACAGTCAGGGGACAGGGAGCAGGGGGGCGGTTGGATAGGCATGGGAGTCCCGGGGGACCTGTCAGGGGGGCAGGGATATGGATAGAAGATAGGGAGCAGGGGGGTTGGATGGGGGAGATTCCAGGGGACTGTCAGGGGCCGGGGGGCCCGGGAGGGGGCGGTTAGGGGACAAGGAGCAGGGGGGTTGGATGGGTCGGGAGTTCTGAGGGGGGCAGTCAGGGGGCAGGAAATGGGAGGGGGCAGATAGGGGGCGGGAGTCAGGCTGTTTGGGGAGGCATAGCCTTCCCTACCTGGCCCTCCATATAGTTTCGCAACCCTGATGTGGCCCTCAGGCCAAAAAGTTTGCCCACCCCTGTTTAATCCCATATCAGATATTCCATTATTTTGTCCTCTTGCCTGGTTTAATATTTGCACAACTTCAGCACTCTTCCAGTCTTCTGAAATTTCCCTAGTATTTCAAGATTTATTAAAAAATTAACACCAGTGAGCAAAAGATCTCCTCAGCCAACTGTTCTAGGTCTCTTGGTTGCAAATTATCCAGGCCTGCTAATTTTTAAAATGTTTATTCCTGTTAGATGTGGTTTAAAATCCTCCTTGGTTACTGATGGACTGGAAACTACTTCATCATCCTCTTGTGATACCAATACATTGTTTTGCTTCTTTCCAAATACAGAACAGAAATATTTATTGAATGCTTCTGCCTTTTTCTGCATCTTTAATAAGTTTTACTACCTCCATCTACTAAAAGTACTTACTAGTTATAATACCTTGCTTGGATTTTTTCCCCTAGTATCTTCCAAAAAGAAACACACTCCTCCATCTTATTTTTCTTAGCCTTACAGCTATTGATTTTTCCCTGATGTCTTCAAAATCCCTTATCAATTTTTTAAATTTCATAGCAATCTGTAGAAATTAGAGGTTGTCTGTTTCCCTTTTTTCCATTTGTCATGTGTTGTATATGATACATTAACCATGCATCAGATCACACCAGAATGCCAAGAGAAAGCTCCCATGAGATCTTCGATTTTCAAATTGCAGAGTGAGTTTGCCACACTAGTAATTAGAATAAATATCCTTTTACTTGTAAATTTACAACATACTGGATATGGAGTCACTGAAAGATAAGAAACAGTTCAGTTATATTTTATGGAGTTATTCTCGGAATCCCACTACAGTGGGATAAGATTTTTGTTTCCACGTTTTTCAAATTGTCTTTACAATACCAAGAAAACTGTTTGGTTCGGTGGCACTCGGCACCCCCATTATACAAATTGTTCCAGCAACCCTAGCTTGACTTGAAGCACATCAGTAATTCCATTGAAGCCAGTACAACTATTTGCATCTTTAATGTTATTCTTTTAGGTGCTTTGCTGGATCAGGCCCTTTGTGAGTAACTAGCAGGTTGTCCACACAGTGCCTTAGTACGCACCAGTGGGGTGTAAATTGTAATGTGCACCAGCATGTCGTGTATTAACTGGCCCACGTGGACCCTGCTGGTGCACACTAAAAGTTCTCTAGTGTGCATTAATGTAGTACCATTTGAAACAGGACT
This sequence comes from Malaclemys terrapin pileata, assembly GCF_027887155.1. Classification (NCBI taxonomy): domain Eukaryota; kingdom Metazoa; phylum Chordata; order Testudines; family Emydidae; genus Malaclemys; species Malaclemys terrapin. The sequence continues at coordinate 72,520,322 of NC_071512.1, forward strand.
ATGTGAATGCATATTAGGGAACTTTTAGAGCTCATGAGCAGAATCCACATGGGCCAGTTATTGCAGAACACACTGGTGTGCATTAGAAATTACACCCCTGCTAGTGTGAATGAAGGCCACTAGGCAATATGTAGACAAGTCCTAGTCTGATGATTAGTTGCATCAGACCACACCAGGATGCCATAAGAAAGCACGCGTGAGATCTTATGCATATCCTTTTTAAAATTATCCCTTTTAACTTAGTTTACTTATTTTTATTACTCAATTTACTTTTACTGCCTCATCATGTTCATTAGGAAAAACACTTTTATTACTAATTCTTTATTTTTCACATTTTAAATTCTGCTTTTCTTCAAAATAGACCATTTCTGAGTTTTGTCAAAGCCAGATAACTCCAATGTGGATTCAGGGACTTTAAAAAAAAATTAGTATTCAAATTCAGTATGGTAGGTCATACTTATAGTGCAGATGTACACAGATCTAAAATGTAAACTGAAGTAGTGAAAAAAGATGAACGTAATCCACAGGCAGTTAAACAAGGATTATATTATGGGATCCAAAACTTTAGGTAGATAATTTTTCAGTGCACCCAGCAAAAAAGGTTTAAAAAAAATTTGCTACAACTGTGATTGCAATCATGGAGGGGGGAAAATGCTTTACTTTTGTATAAATAAAAAGAAATGAAATAAAAATTTCAAGTAAATAAAACTAAACAAAGCCATTGCACCTTTCAGCAATTTAGTTGTAATTATAGCTACCATTGTAACTTAACAAGCTTTTAATAGGAAATGTATTGGGGATAATAGCAACAAGGTTGAATCTGCAAAGAAATGAAGAGCTTGTTATCGTATCCAAATGATAATGTATGTGAGAGGAAATTACCATTTTTTAAATCCAGTTTAGTTCTTCACTGTACTTAGAAAATGATTTAGAACAGTGGGAGGAAGATCTTTTATTGCTATTAAGTAGAAATGATGAGGAGGTGGTGATGCTGAAAACAGCAGTGTACATCACAAGACAGAAACTCCTACCCATCTGTGACAAGCATTTAAAAGACAAACCAAAACAAGCGATCAGTGTTTGAATCTCTCTGTACATGTGCTATATATATATTTGTTCTTCTTTTTGATATGTTGCTATGGATTTTTATCTTTCACATTCTGATGTTCCATGTTGTGCTAAAGCACAGATCTTCTAATATCAAGAATTGCGGCTTGAATCCCAGAAATAAAATGTTACTTAAATTGTGATTCCAGAATCATGAGTTACAATTTACTATTAAGTAATGATGTGCTGTTCTTAGTTCTTTGAGTCAACTAATGGCCCATTCCTAATTGCTGTCTGGTCATCATGCACCTATCAAAAGCTAAAGAATCATCCATTATTATGAAATGCCAAATTATATAGAATTAATTTTTAAGCTTTCAAGTTTGTGATGGAAGTTGTTAGTCAGCTCTACTTTGAATTTAGTCTTTAAGAGATCACTGCAAGAACTTTACCATTCCACAGGGACTACATTTCAGTCAATAAAATGTTCTTTTAATAAAATGGTCTTAAAATAGCTTTGAGACCAGCAGAAATCTTAAGTTTTCATGGATAAACAGAAATAGACATCTTCAACATCAAGTACGCACAGTAAAGGATTGCCTCACAGACTCTCTTAACAGTGCTGCTAATCTGGCACAATTGCCAGAAAAAATAGCATGGTGCAGGTTTTCAATTCCATTGTGGTCCTAACATCTGTAGTAAAGTAGTTTGCAATTTTAAAGACCTCTTTCTGTCTTTTCTTTCTTTTACAATTACCTGTCTTTATATATTTATTCTCATATATAAAGACACAGTCCCTTCAATCTGAATATATTCATTACTAAAGCCTTGCTATTCTAGTGAAAGCTGTTCAAAAATTTATATAGAAAGTGTTTTTTTACATATGAAAGAAAGCTCTCAGATGCTGTCAGAAACATCCATGGTGTGCCAAATATCTTGGAGTTATATCTGTGATTATCAAACTCAATAAAAGCATGTGTGTTTGAACAGATATATAGGCTTTCTGAAAAAATTTTTTTTTTAACTTAATTTTTGGGGGGATTTTTAAACTATTTTTTCACTTAGCTCTATTGTGGATGGTAATCTAGCCTATGGATGAATTAATGGTGTTTAATCACTTTTTAAAACATCATCTTGAAGCCGCCTTTGGATAAATCTCTGAGATTCTTAGCTTCCTTGGAGTTCACACTAGGGAAAGCTGGGGTCTTTTCCCAACAGTCCTCTGTAATCCTATTGCATTGCTACTCTTTAAGTATATTTTGATATAGTTGTTTATAATTGTTTTTCAAATATATTCTAAGGGCAACTGAGCTGATCCTTCAGTGTAAAAGTAATTTTTATTCATCAATACAATTTTATTAGAATTGGTAAACATTTACATATCTTCGTTAATTACAAAGCTACTGCTCTAACAGAACTATGACACAGATCACATCTGTATTGGAAGAAATACAGACAGAAATACAGTTAGACCGTGTCAATCTGAATTTTACAATCCTTTTTAATATAAAGTCATATTAGTTTTTAACTGATACACTACCAATTGCAAGATTGAATAGTTGTTAAATATTATGGGTAACCAGATGCAGATAAACCAACCAGTAAAGATCATCATGCCTTCCTCTTAGCTGTACTAATTTTCTATCTGCTACTCCATGTTAACTGCTTGCAAAAACTATTCACAGTCCTTTCTCTTTTTTGTTTTTTTTTCCCTTTTCCTAATTATCTCTAGAATGTTCCAGTGTATTTAATTATGTGCTGCTTTCTTGCTTCCTTTCACAGTAATTGCCCATACCTTACATGTTTCCCGTGTCATCTGAATCAAAATCTGTAGAGTGCATTGTATGTTTTAGTAGCATTTTCATTCTCATTGTTTGAGAGAGAAAGAAAACAATTAAATTACAATAACTGCAATCACATTTTTTCTATTGAGATCAGTTTTAAGGGCATTGTCTGTATTTTGGATTTGAATTTCATAAGATTTTCATTAAAAAGGGGAAAAAAATACCTCCTAGAATTCTCTGTATTAGAAGTAATTGAATTAAAATATAATGGACAATTCTAGTTACATCTTTAAATAATTTTGTATTCCAGTTACTCTCAAACTATACCTCTTGATACCTAAAAACATTTAAAAGTAATGCTGTTACCTAACACTTCAGCATAAACTGACCAAAAAATGCTAGTAAATATAAATCTACATACAGAAAAGATGCATCTATTTTATATAGCTCTTGCCCATTTTTGGTGTATTTGCTATATTATAGTCCAAAATTCATTCATTTTTTGGCATGTGTACAGCAGACCTTGGAATATTCCTGTTTTCCTCTATGGTTTAATCTGTTGTTTTTTCTTAATATAAATACAATTTCTTGATTTGAAGATACAGGTTGTGTGTGTTGTTTAAAGTGATTTCTCTTAAACTGAATGTTAATACCAGTTTCTGTTTCTCCTCTGCACAGTCCCTTCAGTCTGAATATGTTCAGTACTAAAGCCTTGCTGCTTCGATGAAAGCTGTTCAACTCTTAAAATCCCATTTCTTCATGGAGGAGCAATGTTGAGGGAAAGAAACTGCTCACTGAGAGGAGAACTCTTCATCCCTAGATACATTAAAACATTAAACTAAGACACCCAGCAGAGACTTTGAACAGCCAGAGATTTCTGATTAATGACTACTGCAAATGCACTGAAGTTAAATTTTAACAATTTTGTATACAGCTGGAAAATTTTAAAGTTGACTCTGACTTGAGGGTATTTCTAATGGATTTCAATAATACATTTATAATTACATTTGTGTATACAGTGTTACAATATGTATGTATTAAGAGTATTTTGGTAAAATATAAATATATATAATTATGTAAAAATTAGAATATATTTTGATTTAGGTTTCTTCACTTCTTTGCTACCAAAAATATATATTTTTAAATATATTTTAAGGTTTATCTACAGTGTATGAAAACATTTTATGAACAAAACCATTTTTGGTTTTATTTATGGGTCCATTGTTACTGCTTCAAGCTCAATTTGTTTTTAGCAACTAATCTGCTTTAAGTAACTTAGTTGGAAAGCTAGTTAGTTGTATCATCTGATAGAGCTTGGTATATCATCAAGTTTTCCTTTCAGCTGTCACCTGCTAATGTTCCATATGGTCATTCTAAAAGGAACTTAAAATAGCTACTTGTGGATTACGGAAAACCCAACATTCCTATCATCATATGTCCTCCTTTTGAAAGAAAAAATAATATAGCTAATAATTATGCTATATTACTAACATTTTCCTCTGATAATTTATTTTAAAGGGATGTTTTACTCTTAGCGTTTTACTTTCAGCATTGCTAAATGTTTGTACCATTTGGTCTAGCCTATAGTTACATTTGTGTTGTAGCAGTTTTAAAATCGAATATAAATCAGAATGAACCTTCTGCTGTGCATTTAAACTGCATGAAAAGAAAGGCCAAATTCAGAACAGACATAAGCAGCGCAATTCCATTGAATGGGGTGGAGTTGCACACCTGCTTATAACAATAGCCAGGTGTGCAACTTGGATGGCAAAAGATGTTGCCACAGATTTGGACATGGAAGAAAAAAATTATTTGCATTACAGTTTGCAAGTCAATTAATATCTTTTTTGAAACATTTTCTTGACTGTACTCTATTGTTAGCTATTAAGTATTGTTACACCACAAGCTAATTGCACCAGTGGTACAGACAACCTTGGACTTGTAGATTTACTTAGAGTTAATTAGGAATAAAACTTACTGAAAGTATTTCAAACAATGTTAGCAGATGAGGTTTGTAGTACTTTACTATAACAGAACTATTTCTCCTGTATTTATAGGAGAAAGTGTCTTGGTGATATCATCACATACATAAATCTGCAAAAAAAGAAAGTGCTTTTGGAAAAAAAAGCACTAATTTGATTCTGAAATGAATGATCAGTAAAATTCGGAATGCAGAAATAAAACACAAAATTGTCAGCTACAAGTCTTTTCACTTGTTACAGAAAGCTGAGGAGGAAATATTAGGCCAAACGTTCAGTCCTCATTGTTAAACTACATTGAGTGGACTAACCTGAGTAAAAATACAGGTAGGCACTGGGAGAGGGAAGGGGGGCAGCAAATGAAGTTATGATAATTTAATGTTTTATTATGAAAAAAAATCATAAATTTAGATGACATTTTGAAGGGAAACAGTCATAATGAACATCCCTATAGTTACATAAACCATGTTGAATGCAGCTATTTAAATCACTGAATAAAATTTACATGCAATAGCCTTGTGTATATGTGACATATACACACACCAAGTAGCATATGTTTGTGCGTGCATATATAGACACATAATGATATACTGTATATGAATGATTGTTAGATTAATTGTAAGGTAATTCTACCTCCTATAAAATTGTTTGTATTTTGTTATGAATAGATTGCCCTCCTAAAAATACATATTTTGTTCTATTTTGAAGTGTAGACACACTGCTAATCAACAATAAAAAAATGCAATGCTTATATAAGTCTGCTGCCTCCTTTGTTCTTTCATCTCTCTTACTCAGATTTTACTCTGGCTTTTGTCAGTTATTGTACAAGAATGTAGTTGGCTCTTAACAACATAATATTAAACTGCTTTTTCAAAAGACCATAATTTTACTGTTGTATATAATGCATTTTTAAGAGAGAATTTGAATTTCACAAAAAGATCTGGGTACAGAAAGCCATTCTCTTTAGAAAAAGTGACAGCCAGAGAGTTCTTCACTTTGAGTGCCTGAGGCTGTGTTCAGTCAATAATGTAAGAATACAGTGATTATAAAAAGAACAATACTATAATGAAATTTGTCATACGGTTAAACAAATGACCTCTATACAAGGACAATTATTAAAGGTACTACTCCTGTTCCTTCATGCATACAGAATAGTGTACTTGGCTCCTATCAATATTCTTCCCAATAGCAGACTCTGTGTCCACCAGGACCTCAAAAATATTGCTTTTACTAGATCCGCAGTTACCAAAAAGATGATAGCTTTGATGAAAGCTGACTTCTGTCCACAGTCAGATCTAAATACAGATCTGCTTCGATAATGATGCTTAGCACCTGTATTGTGTTATGTGTTTCAAAGCACTACAAAAATTGAACTAATCTGCACAATGCTCCTGTGACAGATGAAGTATTTGCTGTATAATTACTCCATCTTTCAAATGGGGAAGTGATGCAGAGAGGATGTTACTTGCCTGAGGCCATGCTTTAAAGCAGTGGCCAGGCCAGGAGCAGAACTGGAGTCCTCTGAATTCCGATATCTAGGTATTTATATTACTTTCAGTTCTGTGGTACCTGTGTGCAATGAAGAGGTCTCTTTCCCTGAATTCAACCAAATAATGGCTGCCCTATATTGGACATGTTCCGAATTACTTCAGGCTCAGGCCAACTACTAAAAAAAGTTAAGTGCTGATCTAAGAGTTGAAATTGCACTTCTTTCTTTGGGTCTGTCATTCACTGCCATTTTGATGCATTAATTGCTTCACTACAACATTGAAGGCAATAAACGCTATACAGTGTTTGGGTGGTGCAATCCCTGTCTTATTAAAAATACATAAGTACAGCCTATGCCTTCATTAATACAGATGCCATAACTGACATCTGTCAGAGCCAAGTTGTATAAAGCACAGTAAGGCTGCTAGTCTCCTCTAGAACCTGTTCGGAATTCTTGTCACAGGGTGATGCTGGCCTTTTAAGAGGGAAAATGCTAGTGCACATGTGGCTGGTCAGATGATCCCCACCCAGTCCCCGTTAGGCTTTTAAATAAGGGTACCTAGGCCCTAGAGGGAAGGTAGGGGAGTCAGAACTGAGAGAGAAAGAATTAACAGAGTTGTCCGAGGGAAAGAGCTGCGGGAGACCTGAAGTGAGAGCAGTAACTGAGCTGCCAGTGAGGAGCTTGGAAGAAAGAACTGACCAAAGCTGGGAACACCGGGTGCGCAGAATGCTGGGGCAGTAGCCCCCAAAAAAAAGATGAGACTCCAGCTTCGTTAGGGGAAGTTGAGCCTGGAAGCAAGAGGGTTGTTGCAGGAGGGTGGATCCCTCTGAGTGCAGACAGGACTTACAGGTGAGGAGGGCAACATTGCAAGAGAGGGAGGAAGGCAGGGCAGGACTGTTACTTTTCTGTATTTTTTTAATGGCTGTGTAGCAGAAGAGTTCAAGAGCCTGTGTAGAAGGCTAAAACCGAGTTGGGCAGGACTGACTGTTTTGTCCCCAAGCTGGTGGACTAACCCCTCCCCCACCCCAGACTATACATGGGCCTCACCTTTTCTGGTTTCCTAATAACTAGAGGGTCACATGCTTTGCCATTTCTGTCAGCCAAGCTCATTGCACCTGCCAGTGGCTCCCTGCATTCCTCCATTTCCTACTTTCACATGCTCCCTGTGTGCCACCTTCCATACCCCTCTATTCCAGGGATACCCTGCAACTGTCCCCACCCTCTCCCTCCTGCCTGGGGGATCTGTGTGCTGCTATCTTCCCACTCCCTATACTGTGGGGGGGGGGGCGGGTCTGTGTGCCCCCTTCATCCCATAGACAGATATTCCGACTGCATATCTTGGGGGACCGAGTGTATGAATGACTTAAGGGTGTAATTCCAGGGGAGGAAAATTGCCACATCTCCAGCAGCAACTAAGAACTCGGGGGGGGGGGGAGTGGTTAAGGTGAATCCCTCAGGTTGTAAACACTTCCAGAAGGGTACCACACCATGGGGGACTTGCATATACTGGTTCCAACTGGATTTCCCAGAGGCCAACAGGCAAAGACCTTTTGATATAAAAAGACTGGGTTTAAAATGACCCATGGCCAGGGCCGGCACCAGGCAACCAAGCACATGCTTGGGGCGGCACCTGGTAAGGGGCGGCCAATCTTGGGGTGGCGGGGGCCAGCGCGGCGCGACATTCCGCAGGGGGGGCGCTCCGGCGGCGCGGCGCTCAGCGGGGGGCGCTCCAGCGGCGCAGCATGTGGCTGGAAGAATGTAGGTGGGGGGTTTCCAGCGGTGTGGCGCTCGGCGGGGGGGGCGGCGCGGCGCTCGGGAGGGGCGGGCTCCGGCGGCGCGGCCTTCGGCGGGGGGGGGCGGTGCGGGGCGCGGCGCTCGGTGGGGGGGGTTCCGGCGGCACAGCGCTTGGCGGGGGGGGCCTCGGCGGGGCGGCGCTTTTTTTTGCTGCTTGGGGCAGCAAAAAAGTTAGAGCTGGCCCTGCCCATGGCCTTCTTCCTAGTCCAGCAAACAGACAGGATCTTCTGTGCAAGGGGGGGCCCAACCCTTGCAAAAGGTTTGGAAAGACTTTGGCCTGCCTGAGCTCCATGAGACTGATTGGTGACCTCTTGAAAGCTTTTAGCATGTAGATAGGAACTTTTTTCCAGTGTTTTCTTTCTGTCATGCTCAGGGGTGCTGGAACAATTTGTATAGTGGGGGTGCTGAGAGACATTGAACCAAAACTGTAAACCCTGTATATGATGGAAACCACTTCAAGCCAGGGGATGCGGCAGCCCTCCTAGTTCCAGCACCTATCATGCGTTTACTTTTAGAATAAAGGTGCTTGCTTAGAAAGAGCTGAGTGATAACTGCTGGCCATGCACTGGTCATTGCCCTTAGAGGGGGAAAGCAAAGCACAGGCCTGCCTGTTAGGCAGACTGGTTTGCGGGGGATGTTGCAATGTAAGGCAGAAAGCTGTGCAGCCTTCACACCCTTGGTCAGAAGGGGACTCTGTACACTCCCATCCCCCAAACTCCCCACTAGGGGTCCTGTGTGCCCCCACTACAGAATCCCCCAGTCAGGCAGTCAGGAAAGAGGGGGGGTAGGATGGGGTGGCGGAGGGCAGTCAGGGGCAGGAGTTCCCGGGGCAGTCAGCAGACAGAGAGAAGGAGTGGTTGGATGGGGCAGGAGTTCCAGGGGGGCCGTCAGGAAACGGGGGGGGTTGGATGGGGCAGGAGTCCCGGGGGGGGGCGGATAAGGGGTGGGGGCCGGGCTACGACCCTCTCCCCTAACCGACCCTCCATACAATTTCCAAAACCCAATGCGGCCCTCAAGCCAAAAAGTTTGCCTGCCTCTGTGCTAGCATCTCAGCAGGATGTTAAACAGCAGCTCCTAGAGCTAGGCATTTTTAAATCAGCAAGTCTGGATAACTTACATCTGAGTTTCAAAAGAGTTGGCTAAGGCGCTCGCTGGACCATTAATGTTGATTTTCAAAGTCTTGGAACACTGGGGAAGTGCCAATAGGCAGAAACTAATGTGCCAATATTTTAAGAGGATGAAAGGATGACCCGGGTAATTATAGGCCTATCAGTCTGACATTGATCTCAGGCAAAATAATGGATTGACTGATAGGGGAATTTATTAATACAAATGGAGGGTAATATAATTAATGTCAATCAACATGGATTTGTGCAAAATAGATCCTAACATGATACTGGATTTTTTAAATTATATTACAAGTTTGGTTGATAAGTATTGCGTCAACACTTTTACCTTTTGGACTTCTGTAAGGCATTTGACTTGGTACCACGTGACATTTTGATTAAGAAGCTAGAACAATGTAAAATGAACCTGGTATATGTTCAATGGGTTAAGAACTGGCCAACTGATGGGACTAAAGGTAGTTGTAAAGAGGGAATCATCATCCAGATGGTGCGTCTCTAATGGAGCTTGGCTCTTGGCCCTGTGCTGTTTAACATTTTTATCAATGACCTGGAAGAAAACATAAAACCTCCCTGATAAAGTGTGCAGATGAGACTCAAATTGATGGGGTGGTAAATAATGAATGGGACAAGTCAATGCTATGGAGTGATCTGAATCACTTGGTAAGCTGGGTGCAAGCAAACAGTGTTTTAATACAGCTAAATGTAAACATATATATCTGGAAACAAAGATTGCAGGCCATACTTACAGGATGTGGGCCTCTATCCTGGGAAGCAGTGACTGAAAAAGATTTGGGGGTCATGGTAGTTCATCAGCTGAACATGAGCTGATGATGTGACACTGTGCCCAAGAGGGCTAATGGGATCCTTGGATGCATAAACAGGGGAATTTCAAGTAGGAGTATAGAGGTTATTTCACCTCTGTATTTGCCACTGGTGTGACTGCTACTGCAATACTGTGCCCAGTTCTGGTGCCTGCTATTCACAAAGAATATTGGTAAATTAAAGAGGGTTCAGAGAAGAGCCACAAGAATGATTGAAAGAATTAGAAAACATGCCATATGGTGATGGATTTAAGGAGCTCAATCTATTTAGTTTAATATACAGAAGGATTAAGGGGTGATTGATTACAATCTATATGTACCTACATGGGGAACAAATATTTGATAATGGCGTCTTCTGTGTAGCAGAGAAAGGTATAACATGATCCAATGTTGAAGCTAGACAAATTCAGACTGGAAATAAGGTGTAAATTTTTAACCATGAGGGTAATTAACCACTGGAACAATTTACCAAGGGTTTGTGGTGGATTCTCCATTGCTGGCAATTTTTAAAGAATGGGTGGTTTTCTAAAAGATCTGCTCTAGGAACTTTTTCAGGGCAAACGATGGCCTGTGTTATACAGAAGGTCAGACTAGATTATCACAATGGTCCCCTCTGGCCTTAGTTTCTATGAATCTAGGAATGTGTCCCTCATTTTACCCCTTTTGATTTTCTGTTTTTCCTCAAACACAATAGGGTTCTGGCGATTGAGGTCTAAAACATTCCCTGAAGTTTTGGAATTGAGCAGTTGCAGAGTTCAAAAGTTATTGTATTACAGACAGATGGAGAAATGCCATCCAATTGAATGTATGGTCTGACAAGCTCAGCCAATTACTCCATCGCTATCCTGTTAGAGGAACAAGTACATGTTGGTTGTCCAAATGGAAGGAACACATTAATTGATAGCTTGCTATGAAATTAAATATCTTTCTAAAATGTGGGTATTAAAGTACACACACTGGGGACATGTTTTCTGTTACAATTTAGAAAATATCCTTCAATCACAAAGTACTGGAGCTAAGATAATCTCTTGTCTATCATGACTCTGAACCTCATATGCAAAATGTATTATTATCACTTATGACCTCTAAATCATGGGAAGCTTAAACAAGGTTTCACCTTGAGTGTATCAAAGGTGCAGTGGAAAGGAAAGATAAGAGAGAATCAGTGATTAAGATGCTGATTGAGTAAAGCTCTTAAGCATATGCATAATTTTAATCATGTGGGCCCTTATTAAATAAAATCTGTGTAGAAGCTACTGTGACAAAACTGAATATATTACATATATTTTGCACCTAGTAGTAACTAGTTTCTGATCAGAGAAACTAGCACACTTTTCAGGAAATGTTTCAGCCTCAAACTGTAGTTTGCTATAATTGATGGTGATAGCTGTTACAGTAGTAATGCCTAATGCATTACTTTGACCTGTGAAATGGGAAACCTTGAATTATAGAGTCATTAGCAATTAGGCTGCAATGAGCTGTTTTCCAGCGATTAAAATTTGAGTATCACATTCTCTGTAGTCTCACATTAGAAACTTGTTTTAATATCCTTGTTCATCTCTAAGGCTTGTGTCCAGAGAGCCCGACTTTTTCAGGCAAAGTTTATCCAGTTTCTACAGATCACTTGCCACAGTGAAACTGAGACTGCTGATGTAACTGAGCTCTTTCTGCTTTGAAACATACCAAATCTGTGTAAAAGGCCAGCAGTCTGCTGGAAGAGAAGTACTGGAAAGTTTTTTGGGAACAGGTCATCATTACAACATATTCCTATGAATTGGACTGTTTGTGTTCTCCAGGCTTCCCACCCTGGATCATCCTTCCATATGTCTGACAGTTGGGTCTTATTAACATAAGAGACAATCACCCACCACTGAGCAATGTGACATAGTATTTGGAAATACACCATAATGTTAAGGAAATGCACATTCTGTAGTATTAACACTATAGAGAAGTTAAGTTATGCACTGTTGGTGTTTAAAATAAACGTGCTTTGATTTTACATTGACATAAAATAAGATTTCGACAGTAGACTGGGGAAAGCAACCAGAACTGACTGGAAGGTGTATCAGCCCCTCCACCTGGTGGTGGGTGGCTGTTATTTTAAAATTGGGCTCGTGACTTAGATGGTATCAATAGTGAAAAGTGTGTGTTTCAAGCTTTACTCCATGCAGCCCATGCAACAGCTTTTCAGATGTGGACCTTGCTGTGCTTCGCCATACTTTTTGTCACCTTGAGACTGGTCACATTAGAGTAATCTAATCTGGAGCTACACCTCAAGGATGTGGCAGCTCACTTAAGTGGAATTTTTCCTTGGAATACATACCACTACTGAGTATCAGGGGGTAGCCGTGTTAGTCTGTATCTACAAAAACAACAAGGAGTCTGGTGGCACCTTAAAGACTAACAGATTTATTTGGGCATAAGCTTTCGTGAGTAAAAACCTCACTTCTTCGGATGCACCACTACTGAGTCTGCAAGCTGCACTGACTGTCTATGGGCTTCAGTATGAAATCCAAGATGGTGGTTTTGACTTTTGATGTCTTAAATGGTTACTTTAGTCCACGGTCACCTTTTTCCATAAGACCATTGCTGTGATTAGTGGAGGCGCTAGAGCTGGAGATCCCCGGCTGTAGGGAAGGATGCTGCCAGGCTGCTGTCTGTGATGGCTCCTACTCTACAATCTACAGAAGGTTTTTATAATGCACTAACCACCGTAGTAACTGAGCACCATCAAGTAGAGCATTAAGCAACATGACCAATATCTGCCACTTGTGCTTTGTTCTCTTATCCTCTCACCAGGAGGAGAATTGTGTGTGCAGTGAAATGTTTTATTCTCATAGGGCTTTGTGGAGGGAGAGGGGTTGTGTAAGTATGGGCTGTTATGCGTTTATATTGGCAAAGGCAAGTCCGAAGAATGCTCCTTGCTCTTGGGCTGGAAGATGATGATGTTTGTGATGGTCTTTGGTTCCTATGGGAGTTTGTTCCATTGTGTTGGGCCAGCCTCCAGTAAAGATCTGTCTCCTACACAGATGAAATGTTGCCTACAGCCTTTGCCCTGGAGCTTTAGGGAATCTTTTAAATACCCGGGCCTAGGCTGTTGAGCATTTTGAAAATAAGAACTGAGGCCTTGAACTTGACTTGATATTCTATGGGAAGCCAGCGCAGAGAGCAGAGGACAAAATATTTGATGTGTTCACAGTATCCAGTGTTGGTGAGATGTGCTGCAATGTTTCGTACCAGGTGGAGTTTCCTAAAGGCAGACGGCTTCATGCCCAGATATGTCTCAATGCTGTTGTCCAGACAGGAGGTGGTGAAAGCGTGAATAACTGAGATCAGGTCACCATTTGCCAGAATGAGATGGAGTCTCCTACCCATCTGGAAATGGTAGAAAGTATTAATTGTGGATGTTGCGATGTCAGAGCTTAGCATCTGTGAGGGATCTAGGAACACTCCTAAACTAGGGGCTGAATTGGCCAATTGCAGGTCAACCAAAGGAGATTGTACTGTGACCGCAAACTCATCACAATGCTTTCCGCTGCCCACTTGCTCCGGTTCAGCTTCAACCAGCCCTTCTTTGTCCATGAGTTGATTTCACCCGAGCACAGGGCCATCTTGGTGGCAATGGGCTGGTCATATGTGGTGATGGATCCATGGATTCCAAGGCCAGAAAGGACCTATGTGATCATCTAGTCTGACCTCCTGTAAAACGCGGGCCACAGAACTTCCTCAAAATAATTCCTAGAGCAGATCTTTTAGAAAAAATCCAACCGTGATTTAAAAATTGCCAGTGATGGAGAATTCACTGTGACCCATGGTAAAATGTTCCAATAGTTAATTACTCTCGCCATTAAAAATGTACACCTTATTTCCAGTCTAAATTTATGTAGCTTCAACTCGATCATGTTACACCTTTCCCTGCCAGATTGAAGACCCCATTGTTAAATATTTGTTTCTCAGTTAGATACTTATAGACTGTAATCAAGTCAGCCCTTAATCTTCTCTTTCCTAAGCTAAATAGATCGAGCTCCTTGAATCTATCACTGTAAGGCATGTTTTCTAATCCATTAATTATTTTCATGGCTCTTTTCTGAACCCTCTTCAATTTATCAACATCCTTCCTGAATTCTGGGCACCTTAACTGGACACAGTATTCCAGTAGCGGTTGCACCAGTGCCAAATATAGAGGAAAAAAACCCTCTCTATTCCTAATCATGATTGCCCAGTTTATGCATCCCAGGATTGCATTAGTTCTTTTGGCCATAGCATCACAATGGAAGCTCAAGTGAAGCTGGTTATCCACCATCACCCCAAAAGGATATGTAGAGCTGAGTGTCGTTTGCATATTGCTGGCAGTATGTCATCTGACCAGTTCACATGGTGGTTGCATGTAGATATTGGTTACAGCAAAGGAGTTGATCCTTGTGCAGCTTCACAAGTAAGAGAGTGTTTTGTATGTGTCTAGTAATGGAAGTACTGTTTCTGGTCACTACTCATTGGGTGCCTCTTTCCAGGGAGAATTCAAATCATTTGAGCACATTCCCTTAGACTCATGCTACCTTTCTCAGGCGGGACAGCAGTATCACATGGTTGACAGTGCTGAATGTTGCAGAAAGGTCCAGGAACATGATGATGAATGTCTGCTCGCCATCCATTGATAGCAGATCATTCATCAGTGTCACTAAAGAGGTTTAAGACCCATATATTGGCATGAAGCCAGATTGTGCCAGGTCTAGGATATTAGCTTCAGGTAGATATGCTTATAGTAGCCTTTGGCTAGCTTCTCTAAGAGATTGCTTGGGAACAGGGGTTTTGATACTGGGTGGTAGCTGGCTAGAACTTTTGTATCCAGTGTGGGTTTCTCAGTTTGCAAGTACGAACTACTACTACATTTAGGCCCTGATCCAGCAAAGCACTTAAGTATGTCCTTAACTTTAAGAACATGAGTAGTCCTATTGAAGTTAGACTATTGTGTGCTTGATGGAGAAATGAGGCATTGGCTTTCCCAATGAGGCATTGACTATTTTGGTCATGAGTGGCACTTTTGACTCACTTTCACAGGAAAGTAAAGGTATGGGTCAGATTCACAGGTCACGGCTTTTTGGATATCCTGTACTGGCTGATGAGCAAATGTACTGCACTCCAGAAACGCAGGCATGCTGATTATGCTAGGTATCGCAAACCTGGAAGGTGCTCCCCACAACACTCTGCACCCTTTAAGACATATTACAAAGCAGCTGTGTTGTCTCTACATGCACATGCCTGGGATACCCTCAGCTGTGGAGATACAGCCAGTCTTCATTCCCTTTGTGCCACTGTGGTGAAAAAACGTAATCTCTAGCTATCCCCTTTTCATCTCCATGCTACTCCTGGTAACCCTCAGATGGACCATAGAAAGGGTTTGTGTGGAATTAACACCAGTTTATGATGTTGAATATGGAACTTGCACTTGTTTGTATCAGGTTCCTGCTCCTGGAAACCTCATCATATGCTTTCAGTAGGATTATTCGTAGGAGTAAGGGCTGCAAGGTCAGGATCCGTGTTTGTAACACTAAACTGTTCACAGTGAAGAGTCGTGATAGAGCCAGAGCAGAGGATGTGTAATAGATTTCCGTGTATTCCACAGTCTCATTTTCTTCCCCCCACCAAAATTATATGCATTTGGGGCTTAGCTCCCTAAAATGAAAAGTATTCTTTTGACAAGGCATGATCTATAATAAATGAGGGGAGTTTAATTCAAAGAGCATGTTGCTACTAGAAACCTGCTCTAAAATTATACTTTTTAAAAAATAAATGTTTATAGATGCACAGAAAGCTTCCTAACAATGTGAATCAGAAGAAATCTGTTAAAGTGAATAGTTAGCACGGGAGTTTCTACCCCAGATGGACTGTGTTTCAGAGGCAGGTGAATGAAGTCTATCCAAGTCTGTAAAGCTTATTGAGGATGAAAGGTGCTGTGTAAATATAAGGTGGTATTAGAGCCATGGAGCTGGTGAGGCAGGGAGAAAAATCAGTCGGTGTAACTGCAGTATTTTCAGAGCAAGCTGGGGGTTTTTTCTCCTGCTTTTGCAAGTAGAAAATCTGCTGAATAATTCATGAAGAGCGGAAGGGCTGAATTTTCCTGGAGTGATGTACGGTGTACGTACTGTAGTGCAGACAAAAGCTGCAAGGCTTCATAGCAGCTGCTGCTGTTCTTGTTGCTGTTGATTGCAGAGTGCTGCTTCTCTTGGTATTTTCACAGCTGGAGCATCCTTGCTGCTGCCTGCCCTGAACCATCCTTGCTTGATGCATGCTCTAAGCCATCCCTGCTAGCTGCTGCCCTGGACCGGCTCTGGACCACCTATTGTCTGGATGCTGCTAGCTGCCTGCTCTAAACCGTTCTTGCTAGCTGCCTGCTCTGAAACATGCCTCTACCTGCTGTGGATCCTCCTAGCTGAACGCTCTGGCTTCTCTCTGCTGCATGGTCTGTGTCTCTGCTTCACAGCCTCCTGACCAGATAAGGATGGGATTTGCCCAGAGGAGTTGAAGCTGAGCTGCATTCAACAAGATGTCCAACTTTTCTTCCTCTTCTGTTTGGAGTGCGAGCTCCTCTCTGCTGCTGCTGTGTGAAGAATCCGCGGGGACCAGAATCTCCTTGTCTCTCATCTATTCGCTGTTAGCCCTCGTGGGGACCTTATCCAATGTGATGGTCATTTACTTGGTCTTCTCCTTCAGGAAGCTACAGACCACCAGCAATGCCTTCATCGTGAACGGCTGCGTAGCTGACCTGAGTGTCTGTGCCCTCTGGATGCCGCAGGAAGCGGTGCTGGGGCTGTTGCCAGCTAACTCCTCTTCTTCTCATTCAGCAGAATACAGGCTGCTGCGGGGTGGGCTCCTTGGCCTTGGCCTCACTGTCTCCCTGCTCTCCCACCTGCTGGTGGCCCTCAACCGGTATGTGCTGATCACCAAGGCACCCAGCACTTACCAGGCACTCTACCAGCAGAGGCGCACAGGGTGGATGATCGGACTTTCCTGGGGACTTGCACTGGTCTTGGTGCTACTGCTGCCTGGGCTCTGGACACAATGGCTCTCACAGCAGTCATCCCAGCAGGAGATCAGCAGTGCCAGCAGCAGTTCACACTACACTGCCCTGCTGTTAGCGCTGGCCATGCTCAGCCAGACCGTGCTGCTGCTCCATTGTTACCTGGGCATCATGAGACGGGTGCGGGTCAGCGTCAAACGGGTCAGCGTCCTCAACTTCCACCTCCTGCATCAGCTGCCCTTCCCTGCTGCCCCACTGCCTGCCCGCCGGGTTCAGCGGCGCCTCAGCAGCATCTCCGTGCTGCTCCTGTGCTGTGTCTTCCTCCTGGACACCCAGCCCGTGGTCTGGGTGAGCCTGCTGGGCTTCTTCCTGCAGTCCGTGCCCCAGGCACTGCAGGTGACCAGCTGGCTTCTCTTCTGCTCCCTGTCTGCATTCAACCCGTTGCTCTATACCTGGAAGAATGAGGAATTCAGGCGTTCTGTGCGCTCAGTGCTGCCCAGAGGAGAGACCCCAGCTGTAACTGTGGCTGCAGCTGCAGCAGCTGCTGCCCTCCCCACAGTGTCACTGCCTTGCCAGGAGCAGCCGCGGCTGGGTACCAAAGTTGAGAGCCTGGGGAACCTAGTGCTCCAATGATCTGCTTGGGGAATGCATTCACTTCCAGAGGTAGCATCTGACACATTTGGGATGAGTGTGAGCGTAGATGACTCACAGAACTGCACAGCAGAATTCTCCACTCCCTACGGGAAAGACGTTGAACGCTGCCTTACAGACACAGCCAGGTTAAAATGTA
This sequence comes from Malaclemys terrapin pileata, assembly GCF_027887155.1. Taxonomy (NCBI): domain Eukaryota; kingdom Metazoa; phylum Chordata; order Testudines; family Emydidae; genus Malaclemys; species Malaclemys terrapin. The sequence goes on from NC_071512.1 coordinate 72,538,171, forward strand.
TATCAAACCAATTTCCTTCCCTATGTAATAGACATCACCAGGGATTTATTTCTCTCAGCTTGGACTATGCCACTTAGATTTGTTTATGGTTGGTTTCACTTCATTCTCTGGGTCTTTTACTTTAGCAGGATGTTGGGGTTGCAAATGCGGCCTTGTAAAAACATTTCCAGGGATACTGTTCTATAGGTCCTGGAGCTGCTCAAACCCCCTCACCAGAGGGTGGTGCTTAAATGCTGGTGCATCATAGGCATATTTAAATGAGGGCCTCAGGGTTCTAGACAGGCACCCAGAAGTTGGGATACTGATGCAAACCTGGGGCAGCCCCCACGACCCTCCATCCCACAAATCCTCAGCACATCCGCTTGGGTGGATGCCCCCTGAAATGTATTTGGAGAAGGGCAGCAGGTTCACTCCTCTGCTTGCATCTTAAGGGGAGGATGTTATGCCCGTTCCTCTCCTCCAGTTTCTCCCTTCACCCTGAAGGTTGGTGGGGCTTCTCCATCTTTCTTTCCCCACCCACCCCTTTGAAGTCCCTCTCTCCCTTGCTATTGAAATCCTATTTCTCTCCTCTTTTTTTTTAACCCCCTTTCTTCTGTGAATTAGTTTTTTTTCTCCTTCCCTGCCCCCTCAATTTAGCTCCTTTTTTGTGCCCCCCAATTTGCCCTCTCCCCCCAGTTTTACTCCCTGCCCCCTCTTTTTTACTGCAGCAATGGGGAGGCTGAGAGTCTCTGGTCAGCACAGCTAGGGGACTAGGAGATGGGGAGTTGGTGTTCGTCACACCCACTGTGTAGCCTGGGGTTTCTCACCCCTGCCTCCGCCTCTTCTGCTGGTATCTTTAGTGCACAGAAGCAGACAAGCCCTCAGCCACAGGCTGCAGCCTGCCTTCTCTGCCCAGCATTATCTAATGGCAGGAACGTTGCTCCAATTTTTTTTAATTGCCTGTCTGGTGCAAAAGTTAGAGCCTGCAGGTCTAGGTTTAGAAACAAGGGCAGTCCTGGCCAAATTGGGATAATTGGTAAATATGCTTAGGAATGTAATTCCTTTCTTAAAAAACCCAACCTGTTCCAGTGAAATAAAACACCCATCCAAACACCTCTACCAAACACCTCTACCGAGAATCTGCTTTGCAAAAGCTTGTTTCTTATAAAATGTAAAGACCCCTGACAGTATCTCTTTAAAGTGACCACAATGCTCACTCCACAATGCTCACTCAATCCAAATCCCACCATTCCCAGTGCACTGGAGATGTTATGCAGAAGTTAGTTACAATCTCCCATAATCTAAGGAATCCAGGAACTGCTTCTGCTAGCTCCCATTTCTCTCCTATGCTCTCCAAGCAAAATCCTCCTTGTACTTCCCACTGGAGGTATCAGGGATGAAGAGGAATAAATTACATGCTGAAACGCTCTTATATTAATGGAGAAAACTCTGTTTTTTAACATAATTTGCTTTGGATTCTTTTGGACAGCTCTTTAAATAAAACAAATTTTGACACCGATCTCTGCCCTGGGAAATTCTCTTTGATCAAAATAACCTACAGGTTCTCTCTCTGTATATAGTATTATAATCTGTCCAACTATTTGTTTTATTACGTTAATAGTTCTGGTGTATAGTTTATGACAGCACAAATAATGAAGTAGACGTTGGGTAAGTGATGTAGGCACTCTATCACAGCAGCAGCACCTGGAAATGTTAAGTTCATCTGTCCACCATGAAGACGATAAAGAGGACAGTCCATAAGCAGACGATACGCTGTTTGTTCTGGAGTGCCACGCCCACAGGGGCAGGTCAGGGAGCTCAAGAAGCCCGAACGGTAAACATGTAAGTAAAACCTCCCATGACTACATGTATCCTGTTGTACCAAAGAAGGGTCTTTTGGTTCATATGGTTGTACTGAGACTATGTAAGATTTGATCTGGAGAGACTTAGACAACTCAGATCTGCACCCCTATCTGCCAAGAGATGCGCCTTTGATCCAAAATATAGTCCTGTACCACCTGCTGCTGCTGTTCCTTAGGAAAATCGTGTCTGACCTACTGTCCAAGAGACTCAACTACTTCAGGAAAGGGGCACCTTGACTTTAATTGGCCTCTCTGATGTGGCTTTGAGATGAGATTGTGAAGTAAGCTGACTTGCTAGTTGCCTATGTGCAGTAATGTGTCCAGGGCCCTGCCTTCACACCTAATCACGGGGGAAGCAGTGACAGCCAGGACAGGAAGGCTGGAAACTGGAGTGGTCCAGGTCACACGAGTGATGATACAAAGGGCGGAGTAGATAGCTGAGTCCAGCTTGCCACAGTGATGACTGGAGCCTCATTCTGACACCAGGTGTTTAGCAGGTGTAATAATTAGGGCATGTTAGTTTCGTCAATTGGATACAAAACCACATTAGTGTTACAAAGGGATTTTACAGCTTGGGCCAAGCTGGAGACCACAGACATAGTGGATGGATTCTCTAGTATTTATGGGGGTCAGAGGAGCAGTAAATCCTCCCACTCAGGATACAGAGTGGTAATGGAGCTTTCCGGTAGCCACTACTGCAGCCTCCGCACTTCTTCTGGGAGTGGACGTAGAATCCTCTCATTTACCTCCTTTAAAAAAAGCAATTAAAAAGCGCCTTTTTCCCAAAAGGACAGTCATTGTAATGCCGTCTTGTGGAGATGGTAGGTTATAATGTGAACGTTATCATCGCATGTGCTGTCTTGCAATGAGAGCTGATGGTAGCTCCTTCCAAAGTCCATCAGTGCTGCTCTTTCAGACTGCCGGAGTTGCTGCAGAGCAATACAATGCACTTCTTCCCACAACCCCACGTACCATTGGGTTTAGCAAGTTGTCTCCATTGATTGCGTAAATCTTGCTAGCTGAGAATACGGGAGGGAGCTTATGTATGTGTGTGTGATCTTAACCAAGGTACAACTACATCGATTTTCATGTGGTGGGGACCAGGAGCGAAAGCTCCCAAGTCGTGCAGCTATGCAAGAGGAACAGCAGCAAGATGGTAAGACCTTGGGGAAGGGATGGTAAGACAACCTCCTCTTCAGTGGCTGTGGCTACAGCAACCAAAAAGTTTACAGTTTACAAAGCTCTGTGCACTTTGCTTCCCTCAGTTCAGATGGTTTGCTTTGCAGTGGGCTTGAATGGCCCCTGTGCTACAGCAAGCCCCATGGTGTGTGTCCTGTGCTCATCTGAAAGGCCAAACAGGCAGATTTGGGCCTACTGACACCTTCGGGGAGGAATACGAGGGAACGGGGAGGGAGATCCTTGGGTCTGCTCCTGCCACCCAAAATGTGTCACTTGGTTTCTATGAGAAAAGGAAGAGTGAGAACGGTGTGAAATGGGAGCTCAAAGGAGACTTTGTTTTAGCTAACCACAGATCTGTATGAGACTATTAATATTGTTATAGAGGCCAGAGTACTCACCTGACAGACTCAGTGGGAGTAGGAGGACAGCAAGGTAACATGAGTATAGAATGGCTGCGCTTCACCACCACTATTCCCATCTTTTCACCACCCTCTCTGGGGGAGCGGGAGATCCACTGTGTCTCTACTGCACCCTCTCTGCCAAATCTGTCACCATCCTTCTTGCTAGCGAGGGCTGGGAGGAATCTCTCTCCAATTGTCACTCTTGAACACAGCCACCCAGGGCTGAGCACTCTGTCTAATCACTGCTAGATTCATTCCCACCACAGTAAAGCAATCCTACAGCCCAAGAGCTGAGCAGCTTCAATTCCCACTGAGTCCATGGGAGCTGAAGGCACTCGGCACCTTGCAGGACTGGGCCCATAAATAGAAGAGCAAATGTTAAATGAATAAACAAATCAGCCAACCAAATCCAAATACTGTATTCACAAGGGAAGATAGCTGTTTTGTGTTTAAAGCAGCACCATGTTTGGGCTCAAACATCCACCACAAGAAAAATTGGAGGCAGCTGGCTTTAGTCCCTTCTGGAATAATGCTGCTGATTAAATCTAAAATGCTTGTTTATTTTCATAGGGCAATATTTGAAACCCACACTTATTTAATTTACATTTTAAACGAATATTGTCATGTACAGAACTCCTATCTCCTAAGAGCTGCGCTTGGGATTTTTTTCAGATATATGTGTATGTGTTGAATTCCACAGAACAGTTGGAAAGCCTTTGGAAACTTCTGAGGCAATTATATTTGATTGCTCATCTTTGAGAGTGCGTCTTTAGACATTCAGGTGACCAGAAAATAACATTAGATGACAATTTTGTTCTGTACAAAGAAATTACCATAATTTACTGTCTTAATTTCAGATCTCTCTCCCCCCTGTGACATTACTGCTCAGAAAGATCATGTATTCCTTGACCCAGAGCTAAGCGCTTTGTCTTCCTACAGTATAAATAACCCATAGCCAGTGACATTGTGAACTTCCCAACGCTGACTTAGTGTGCCAGGCCAGCCTTAGGGGCAAGTGAGCAGGTGGGTTGCATTGGTTGCCAACTTCTGGGGACACCACCTCGCTCTGCCACTCAGCTGTGTTGGAATTTTTGCTTAGCTGGCCGGGATGGGAGGAGGACTGAAAGGGTTTTCCATTCTGGGCAGCAGAAACACCGAAGGCCGGCGCTGCTAGTATACTGGTGTGCTCTAGTACTCACGTCACCACCTCTGGGATGAGAGTAGATCAGGCTCTCATTCACTCTTTAGCATCTCTGCTATGCTGTATACAACTTGATTGACTCCACCGATCAGCTGTTAGATGGTAATGACTTTTGTTCACTATTGACCTGCCTCTGTCACATTCAAATACTAACCTACGCGTGAAAGGCTTTTCAGAGCTGATTACTATTCCAAATTCCTGAGCCAGCCAGTGCTCCAAGATGTGTAATTCAGTGTAGTGGGAATCCCAGCAGGTAACCAGGCAAAGTTCTCCGTCACTTCGACACATCATGACCCAAAAGCTGGTTTTGAGCATAGCCTAAAGAATCCTACTACTGATTCAGAAACACCATTTTTGGTTTGGTCATTGAGGAATCCACCCCCTCCGCTAGGGCCCCTGCTCTTTGGAGATGGCTACAATTGTGATGGGACAGTGTGATGCCAGAGGCTAGAGCCACGGCTGCTCTGTGAATCAGTTTTAAGGGGATGTACATGTGAGTAGCCGTCCCCAACCCCATGGAGACCAAGTGCCACAAATTGACTTTCATAAGGCGCTAGCAAGAGACCCAGTTCACCTCTTGACTCAGGTAGCTGCTAGCACAACGTGATCTTTGCTCCCAAGCTGCCAAACTGATGCTATTTTTAAAACGTTCCCATACAGATTAATTTCAAATGAAACAGTTCAAGTGCAGCATCTTGTTAAGGAAAAATGGCAAATAAAAATGACAACATATAATTTCCACATCCCTTTCATCCTAAAATGTGCAAGTAGATTATTGCAGCTTCAGTTAAAGTCAAAAGTCCTCTCTCCAAGTGACAGAAACAAATGGCTTTTCTCTTCACTGTTGTCTAATGTGTAAAAAACGGTTCTATTTTTGCACTTTGACTCCGTTCTTTCCCATGCAGTCTGGTTATTCTACCACTCTCTCCCACGCCACCTCTTTATTTCTTTTCCAGATCATTAATGTCTTTTCTGAAGGTTTCTACGCTTAAAAAAGCATTTATTGTGTATGCTCAGGAGACTTAGATGAGGTTGTTTGTACTGAGTGGCTGGTGGAAGACTGACATGCACATGATAAATAAGAAATTAAGGGACAAATCCTTGATCCATGGATGTATAAACGGGGTGAGAGAGGTGATTTTACCTCTGTGTGCAGCACTGGTGAGACCAGTACTAGAATACCGCATCCAGTTCTGGGGTCCACATTTTAAAAAGGATGTTGATAAATGGAAAAGGTGCAGAAAAGAGTCACAAAAATTATTCAAGAGCTGAAGAAAATTCCTTACAGTGAGAAACTTGAAGAGCACAATCTGTTTAGCTCAGCAAAGAGAAAACTGAGAGGTGACTTGATTACTGCATATCAATGCCTTCACAGGCAGAAAATACAGGGGACAAAAGGGCTCCTTGAAAAAAGGAGGAAGGAGGTAGGCAGAGGAGTGGAGCAATGTAGGGGTGGGGTGGGAGGATGTGATAGTACTTAGATTCTTTTTTTACCTGCTCCCAACAAAGGGATACAGCAGAGCCAGAGAGGCTATTGCAATATTGGGGCTACTATTTTGGCCACAGGGCAGCTCCATCATGCCCCAGGGGAGGACTCTTATCCAGGCATTGCACTACTGATGGAGATGCCCAGACAGGTGATCAGGCCATGCACTGGCTGAGAAGGTATGGAACTAGAGACACAATTTTTAATAAAAAATAAAAGGGCTTCAGGGCTGACCCTGTAGTGATTCCTGGCTTTGCCCCTTGAGTTTCACAGAATTGCCTCTCCAGAGCAGATAACTGCATATCCCATGCAACACACTATGATTACAGCCTGCAGCTCCATGAAAAAACTGCGAAAAATATGGTAATTAACCTTTGAGAACTGTGGTGCTGAGGGAGAGGGGTCGTGCTGTGAGATGGCTACTCAAGTACAGCTGAAAGAGTGCCAAAAAATAAAACCAGAGCTCCTTGGATTCCTTAAAGCCCTTTGGTTCGGCAGCTTTATGAGCCATTATCGTCAGCCTCGAGGCCTTTCCTGCTCTTATCAAAGGGGCAGCTGAAGAAATCAAGCTTATTTTTCACTACAAAGAAAATTCCATTCTCCTCGGGTGGGATGAGAAATATGAACAGCTCTTACAGCCGAAATACTAGGGGATAAGAACCATGAATGGTGTTACTGTCAGTGTGAAAGGTTTAGACATGAGTTACCAAAACAGGCATGTTAATGTTACCAAGGAGCATCATCCCTAGATTACAGGGGTGAGCAGATACAGCAGGAAAGTACAACCTTTGAATCCTCTCAAAAGGAGGTACTGAGACCCCTTTGTTTAATGATTAGTCAGTGTAACTGGCTAGCAATGTTTGCCTCAAACTCCTCCCATTATTAAAGGTGTTGATTATCCTAGGAAATGGTTATGTGGATTCTGGTGACTCAGTGAGGGAGGTGACTTATTACCCCATCTGGATATAGAGGAGGTGGGAGTGGTTCTGTAGGGGAGGGACAATCTGGTGTGTGGGCTGAGTGGTCCTGAGGGAAGAACTCTAAGAGCAGCTGAAGCTGGAAGAAAGGTCTGATCGTTATTATTTTATTGCTATTTTGTCAATGAAGCCAAACCCCAGCTCCATGTTTGTGGAGCAGCTTTGGAAAGGTGTCTGCTCACACATGGCTTCAGAAAAACCTATGGTTCCTACCTGCCATAGGACCCACTCATTAGAGAGCAGGTCTATGGTATTACAGAGGTATAAATACAAACATGACTGAGGCAAGAACCATAATAACCCTGATCTTTTCTGAAGGTAATTGTGAGGTGGAGCCCGAATGCCACTCTGAGTGGCAAAATTGTAAATTTAATAATGTATTAATCAGAAATAATGTTGGTGAAGGCAGGTGACAGCCAGAATTCATTAAGCGGCAGGATGACAGTGCATACCATGCTCCTCTTGTGTTCCATCTCAGTCACACAACTAAGTGTCCCATTTGCTTCCTTTGCCCACTCTTGTCTCTGTGCCGATTTCTCTGATGCTCCCTATTACTGGAACTCCCCTTCCTCTCCTTGCCCAGCATTTCTCCAACCTCTCCTTCACATCTTTCCTTAAAACACCTCTTCAATGATCCTATAAACCCTTACTCTCCATTCAGAGAAGAGTTGACATCACAGTTAACCACTTTGATTTCTGTTGCATCTCAGATCTCTTTATCTGGTCAGATTAGAAGCCCTTCCATGTAGGTGTCTTGGCTTCTGTAAAGTGCCTGCTTCAGTTTTGTGCTATATGAATAATAATACATAACTAGTAAAAGGGTGGTATGAAGGGGAAGGTCTTGCGGGAGCTGAAATACTGCTCAGGCCCCACTCTTGCAAGGTTTGTATATTTAAATTCTTTGCTGGCAATGTTTGAGGTGACTGGAAAATACCAATTTACAGCTAGGGGAGGTGTCAGAATGGAGGAAAGAGTGGGCTGTTTTGCTAATGGGAGGAGTTAGCAGATGTACATTACACTGCCTGGTATCATACACAGCACAGCAAAGTTCATAAATAGAAGCTGCTTATTGGCCATGGCAATGTATAATAATTTTCTCCAGCTACTACTGGTTGATTATGAGAATCCCTCCCACAGAACAAGTGGAGAAGCTTGTTCAAAGAGTGGAGTCTGTGTTATTGCACTCCCCCAGACAGCAGATATTGGTAAAATCTGACGGGGGGTAGGCAGTAATACTGACGTGTAATGGTACAGGGTCAGTACTGCTTAATGGGGCCTTATTTCATTGTATTGACTCTTGCAGAAGACTAAAGGGATGTTGATAGCAATCTGTAGCACCCAGATGTTTTGCACTGATTTTAAGGCCAGGTTGTGTAGTAGTTTCTGCGATACATTGAGGATAATAGAGCTGATATAATACGAACATGGTCTGAACAGTAAAATAAATACAGTATATGGTGAGGATATGAACGCTTTCCCTGCAGGATTCTGCAGCAGAAGATCTTTTTTTGGCTCTTTGCAGCACGTTACAACTGTCATGCGTTATTAATAGACACAGGAGAGTGACACTAAAACCCGACACTGCAGGATATATGTGAGCTGAGTAGAGAGGCACAAATTATTTTCTTTTGTTTCTTGTGGCATCATATATGCTATTGTACACTCTAATTTTCTTATGTTATACCTGCTGCCCGGTAGCAACCATCATAGTTACAGTAAAGTAATTGTTGCTATCTACCCAAGCCTCACAAAAGAAGAATAGTTACAGTAATGTCAGAACTTTCATTGTAACCTTTTGTCATGTGCTCATAACATACAACAAAATGCACAAAACTTTCTATACTTTGTCTCACCCCAGCGGTGACATTTTTTGGAAAGTTTGAGGAAAAAATTCTCTTAGCTGTTACTGGAGGTGCAAGGGAATTAAAAAAATATCAGCCTTTTGAGACTACTTTTCCTCCCTGAACAACTGAAATGAACACAAACTCTCCAGACTGTATATGTGAATAGTCCCTTTTGAGGACTCACAGCCCTTTGCTGGGTTTTGGAATTGAAGAATTTTAAAAAAAATTGAAAAAATTCACTTCTGAGCATGCTCAACATCATGTGCTCTAGCGCTTGATTAGCTGGATGAAGCCCTTCCCTTTTGTGCACAATTGCCCAGATGTAACAGTAGATATTGAGATTCCTGATGTGGCAGAGGATAGTGGCCTTTGTTCCTGTGATCCAGAGCAGGTGCCAGGTGCCAGGAATTAAGTTCAGACAATACTTCTGTAAATTATGCTTGTATTAGACCAGGGACTCCTGACAGAGCAATTTATAGGAAGGAGATTTGCCACAGCATCTTTCAAAAGATATAAATTCAGGGCACGAGCCTATTCCTGTGGAAGGCAATAGCAGAACTCCCATGGACTTCAAGGACAGCAAGATGAAGACATTAAATTGTTTCTTTTTTGTGTGTGTGTGTGGTACTGTTGCTATCATCTGTTGCTTTTTTATATATATATATTGCAGCCTTATTCGTCCAGCCCTGAAGAACAATCTTTCTCATTGTTTGCTCACAAATAAACCAACCAACCAGCAAACAAAGAAACAAACAAACAACTATAAGAAAATTAAATGCAAAAACTTATGTGAATGCAACATTGAGGGCATATGTTTAAATACAGAAAGGTAGTGAAAGTAAAACTATGGTTTTCAGAATAACAATTTTCCCACTTAGACCACATATAATAAATTAGTTATTTTGATAGTGCATATATTCCTCACATTGCACATAGACTACTAAATGCAAGAGCTGAAATTAATTTTACTATGAGACTTTTAACTTCAACACATTTCAGATTACTACCATAAGATCAGAATAGCACATTCAGATTTTGATGTCCCAATGTGATAGCAGCCATGCTGGGACGTAGTTCTACATCCTGCTCTTATCACCTGTGGAGCACATCACAGATTTGAACATTACTCTGTATTAATAGATTTTTGCAAACAGCTTCTACCCTGCTTCAAAATGTTGGCTAATTATCATTCTAATATGGTTGCTGATAATATTTTGACCATCAAAAGTTGGTTTCAAATATAAGCATAGAAAGCAATTTAAGTGCCAATTATTTCCAGTTGTGATCATGGTTTGGTGATGTAGACACCTGTCTGCTAGGATTGGCACCGAGACTTCATTTCACACAGGCCTTAGACAAGCTGTCAGCACAAATTTCCCTCCATGGCAGAAAGAGCACCCCCAGGAATGAAGCGATTACGGTCAGGAGGGTAAAATAGATATTGTTTATTCTTGGCCCAAGAGAGCAACTGAGGAGGTAAGGCAGGCCCAGACTTGTGGCGAAATCTATCTACTGTTGCGTTATCATTCTTTGAAATGGAGAGCAGGCTTCATCAAAAGGGAGGCAAAGACAGTTTCTGTTCACCACCAGCAGTTTTGAATGTATTGCAGACTCTTGCTGAACATGTAGAAACTCTTTACACAAAAAGGGTTCCCATCTTGGCAGGCTTATTTCAGGGGGATATTGTAGGTTCTCGTGGTGACAGTTGGTTTAGCTTCCATCTTACAGGTATCTGGACTACCAGGGGTAGAGAGAGATCCCACAAAAACCCAGTGGGGCACTCAATGAGAGGTCTCGTCCCTTTAGCTCATGCTTGTCCGCTCTCTCTCTCTTACCTTTTAGGTAGATTTGCACAATCTGTTTGGTGAGACCCCTTTGGGACATGGAGCACTTTTTAAAGAGGAGCTTCTGGGGGGAAAGAATACCTGGTAGTACTGCTCCAGTATAGCCATGTTGCCGATAAGTGAGGGTTGGGTAATACTGGGGGCCAGTGTTATAGCAAAGGCACAGGGTCTCCCTGAGGATGTTCTAGAGGAGCTGTGTGGATCTCCAGTTCTTCATGTCGTGGGGGATGGCTCCTGTGGCCTGTTCCTCAGGGGAATAAACCTTTGTCTCCATATTGCCACCTGGAATAGAATGACGAAGGAGGAACTCCATGATGGGATCACTGTTGAGTTTCCTTATGCCCTTTCTGTAGTTTATTCATGATGTGAAGAAATCATCTAGCCCTTCATATGTGGGGAAATATGTCAGACCTGCTGTGTGACCATAATCCATTTAAGACTGACCACAGGGAAATATTTCTTACGACATGCAACTGTTCAATTTTGCTGAACAGCCATAAAGGGAGAAGCTAGATGGCACTGTGCTACAGGGAGATCACATGCTTCCTTAGGAGTTAGGGAGTAAGTCCTAAGCAGTGCTAATGTTCTCTGGGCTCAGAAGCCTGTGGCCTTTAATAGATTTCGGCAAAAATAGGGACAGAATTATCAAAGGTGAATTGGGAAAGTAGGTGTGCTTAGCTAGACGTTATCTTCTTTTGTTTTAAAAACTGTAAAGTAAAGCTAAATTTTTCCAGAAACTGGCTAAGAGAGAGAAATCAAAGAGTAGGAAGACGTGATCAGTTTTCATCATGGCAAAAAGTTACCCATCAGGTGTTCAAAGGTTGCATTAGAACTAGTGCTTAATGTATTTATTCCCTTTTTCTTTTCTTTATTTTTTTTAAAAACTAAGTATTTAGGAAGTTTTAACAAGTTTGCAAATTCTTGCCTTGAAAATATCAGAAACAAAACAATCATTAAAACAGTTAGCTTTTGTTTTAAACAGACATTATACAAGAATATAGTCATCAGATCTTTCTATTTAACAGGGAATTACCATATTACAGATTGAGCATCATTACATCTGTCATTTCTCGTGACTTTATTAAATTGAGTAAAATCTCTATATATACATGCAACAGACCAAGTATATCTATCAAATGTTAATATTTAAAAAATTGGATGGTGTGCTGGGTTTTTGGTTTTGGTTTTTTTGCACATGAGCGTACTTTTAGTAGTGAATAAAAGGTAACCCAATATCTAAGTATCTATCTGTCACCTGTCTATTTTGCTGAGTACATAATTGGTATGTTAATTTTTCCACATACTACCTCTGTAAGCCAGCTGGACTCACCCCTTTGGTGCTAACAGTGATAGAAAACAGACATCCCCAAAGTGTTGGACAGCCAAGTTAGACTTGAAGTGGAGATGGGCCCTAAATTCCATCATGCTTGGAAGTTCTAAGGAGACACTATAATTATACTGCAGACCCTGATCATGTGTATGTGGAATGTGTATCCTCCATTCCAAAAAAAACCCAAATAAAAACAAACAAGCAAAACTTCATTGCTTACTTTTCTGACAGTAAGTGACTCAGCAACAAAATGGCAGATGAAATTCAACATTGGTAAGTGCAAAGTAATGCCCATTGGAAAAAATAATCCCGACTACACATATACAATGATGCATTCTAAATTAGCTGTTACAACTCAAGGAAGAGATCTTAGAGTCATTGTAGATAGTTCTCTGAAGATTTCATCTCAATGTTCAGCAGTGGTAAAAAAGAATGCTAGGAACTATTAGGAAAAGGATACTTGAAAAAAAAAAGGGGCTTCTTGAAACAACACACTTGGGCTTTTGTTTTCAGGTTACATTGAACTTGCTGATAAAGGCCTCCACAGTCAAGCTAAAAGGTTATTCGAAAGAGAGCAGCAGCCATTCATCTCTGTGCAGCCTTCTTGCAAGTTCTCACCATCAGAAGCATTTCTGAACATGTGCAAATTGCCAGTTGCCTTTGAAAGGGAAGATTTTCATTAAAATTGGCATTTTTGAGCCACCCGCTCACTAGTGTTGTCCAAAGTAACATGGTTTGGGAGTCAGGATGCTAATTTAGCAGCCCATTGCTGCACAGAGCTAACTGGTTTCCAGTTGTCTTAGCATTGATTTACCAATTTTTAAAAGATACTTTTAACATTCGATGTTTCACTTAAGGTACTTCCCCATTGACAGTTCAATTGTTTTTTTTCACTATTACTTTAGGTAGGAGGCACAAACATAGAAAAGTCCCTGTATGAAATTCCTTAGAGGGAAAATTCCAGTGACCTAATGCATTGTTTTAACACTATTTCTTCTGGCAAAGGCTACTTCTGTTGGCAGTCATTTGAGATTCTGATGTCCGCCTACAGGAAGGCAAGTCTCCATCCCCTTTTAATTCATCTGTGTAATCCAAGGCCAAAAGGAATCCATATTAAATGGTTACTTCGGAAAAAAAAATCTCTGTAGCCATTCCTGACAAACAGTGGGATTTGCGAGACCTACACACAGAAAAACTGATTCTGGTGTGTCCACCTCCTCCTTGGTCTCAGGTCTCTGCACCCAAATGTTCCCCCACAGAGAGACAGGCACAGAAAAGGGAGCAGCACTTCTCCCTTGCCTTGGTGTTGCTATTTCCATTTGAAAAACACTGTTACAATAATGACAGTTTTCAGAGTAGCAGCCATGTTAGTCTGTATCCGCAAAAAGAACAGGAGTACTTGTGGCACCTTAGAGACTAACGCATTTATTTGGGCATAAGCTTTCGTGGGCTCCAGCCCATTTCATCGGAGGCATAGACTGGAACATATAGTAAGAAGATATATATACATACAGAGAACATGAAAAGGTGGAAGTAGCCATACCAACTGTAAGAGGCTAATTAATTAAGATGAGCTATCAGCAGGAGAAAAAAAACATTTGTAGTGATAATCAAGATGGCTCATTTTAGACAGTTGACAAGAAGGTGTGAGGATACTTAACATGGGGAAATAGATTTGATATGTGTAATGACCCAGCCACTCCCAGTCTCCATTCAAACCTAAGTTAATGGTATCTAGTTTGCATATTAATTCAAGCTCAGCAGTTTCTCGTTGGAGTCTTCTTTTTGAAGCGTTTCTGTTGCAAAATTGCCACCTTTAAGTCTGTTACTGAGTGACCAGAGAGTTTGAAGTGTTCTCCTACTGGTTTTTGAATGTTATGATTCCTGATGTCAGATTTGTGTCCATTTATTCTTTTGCGTAGAGACTGTCCGGTTTGGCCAATGTACATGGCAGAGGGGCATTGCTGGCACATGATGGCATATATCACATTGGTAGATGTGCAGGTGAATGAGCCCCGATGGCATGGCTGATGTGACTAGGTCCTATGATGGTGTCATTTGAATAAATATGTGGACTGTTACAATATTAACAACACTGAATCTTTATTCCATAGCAACACTATTCCTTTAATTCCTCAAAAGAAGTGGACAGGTTAGTTTCCATTGCCATCTAACATCTGCATTAGAAAATAAACTAAAACCAACCAGAGATTTTGGAACTCTGGATATTTTGCCAAGAGCTGTTATTGAGGCAAATAGCTTAGTACTATATGTTTTTGTTTGTTTGCTTAAAGGATTGGGCATTTATAGAAATAAGAATAGCACCTACCTCCCGTACACTGGGTCCATTTAGTCCTATGTTCTTTTTGTGATTTGCATTATAACTTACTAACTATGAGCCCAATCCTGCAAGGTGCTGAGTGCCCTCAACCCCCACTGAATGGAATGGTGCCTGGAGCCTCTGGAGATCAGCGTTTGTATCCAGGCTGCTATCTGCCGTAGTCCACAGCTCTGAGATCATTGTGTGGCTTCTCATTCTGCCCATCCTAGGAACTGTACCAATAAACAAGGCCCAGTTTCTGCCACCTATATTCATACTGAACAGTACCTTGCTCTGCAAGGAGCCTGGTGAGCTCCCCATGGGGTAAGGTGTCACTCAACATGAACAGGATGGCAGACTTTGCCCCTTAATGTTGAGATTTTCACAGCCTCTTAGGGGATTTGGATACATATTTCCCATTCATTTGATAATTTCTGCCTTAGCCTCTAGCCACTTTTACTGCGCACTGCTACATTTGTAAACCCAGATGTGACAGTATCAGTTATATTCTGTTTCATTCCAGACTCTTCAAATGCCATGGACTTTACAACATGACAGCGCTCTCTACATAACCTATTTTTTTTTCCTTTGGAGGGAGGGCGAGCAATTAAAGCCCAAAGGCACATGGAAGGGCTCTATCACAGAATACGCCAGCTTCCATTGTGTTTCATTTTCAATGACCTTACTCAGCAACAAATGTCTATTGTTAAACTGCTAGAACTGATATAATTTAGCTACTAACCACCAATTTCCTCTGCAATTTCAGATGACTTTTTGCAGATTAGTCCTGCAGATTGGATCTTGTTAGGGTTTCCAGTTATTCACAATCTTTTCCTCTGAGACTTTACACATGCCAGTAAAGTGCTATTTACTGTCAAAACTGATCAAACAGTAAAAACAAATCTGATGTGGATATATTTTATCAGCCAAAGTATTGAATTTGGTTCACTCTCACGTGAGTATTCAGAAGGCCACTATGTACATATGAAAAGGTTTGCAAATCTTCATAGCCAAAGATTTTGTATCAGAATTGCATTGTTCTTTACTCTCTTGTTCAAAAAGTTTCAGTCATCCAATTAGGGAGCAGATCAAATACCATATGACCAGATGTTCAGTCATACAACGTGAATACTGAACAATGTATGCAAACAACCTATAACCTTTAGGCTGAAAATCATCTGTCAAAACTATTTTGTTTAATTTTTAAGAACAAAAAAAATCCATATAAAGAAAACCAGGCTCAATTCATAAATGATTCATTAATAAAAAATGAATTACCCAAAATGAAAATTTCAATCAGCTTTATGTATCATGATAATCTCTAATTTTATTCCAAATTAATAACCCTTTCTACAATTAGAGGATACCCAAATGCTATCTACTCATTCGGATACCATGACATAGAATGCTGACACTGTATAACTCCCACAAAATACAAATATCAAGGTTCAACAGACACTAGTAAATGGTGCAGATGAACTTAGTAGCTGCTTCTCACAAGTATTATGAACAGTGGTGTCTGCTGTCTGATTTTTTTTTAAATGGGAGGGTAATTAACCAGTGGAACTATTTACTAAAGGTTGTTGTGGATTCTTCATCACTGGCCATTTTTAAATCAAGATTGGGTGTTTTCTAAAAGATCTGCTCTAGGAATTATTTTTGGGAAGTTCGGTGGCCTGTGTTATAAAGGAGATCAGACTAGATGATCACAATGGTCCCTTCTGGCCTTGGAATTTGTGAATCTAGAGCTGGGTGAAATTTTTTGACCAAAAATATTTTTGGGTGAAAAATGGAGATTTAAGTTGACCAAAACATTTTGCCACATCGAATTAGCCAAATTGTTTGGTTCATTGATTGGGAAAAAGAACAGAAAAAAATTAAACTTTTCATTTCAGCATTTTCAAAATAAAACATTTTGATTTTCTGATTCAAAATAACTTTTTGTTTTGAATTTTACCTCAATTGTATTTTAAAAAGAGTTAAACTTGAGAATGTAAATGAAATATTTGATTTGAGGTTGAACCACAATTTGGTTCAATCTGAAACAATTTCTTTTTCAATATTTCAATAGAGCCAGTGAACCAAAAAATCAGCTACTCACTCAGCGAGAGTTATGACCTATAATATAAAGAAAATGCTTGTTTAGTTTGTTAGTGGATATGTTTTTGCTTCCTGTTCCTCCAATCATCCTGTATCATGTATTCAATGAGAGAAGATGGGAGAAGGCTGTACAGAGCACATGAATCTATCCTCATTTACATTACATATAGCAATCTTCTACTGGTATTATTTTTTAGCACTATTTTATAATCAGCAATTTCCAATTTAAAGGGAAACTGAAATACTTTATAAAATAAAACTTTTTTTTTTCAAAACTACCTGAGAACCACAACCTTTAATCAGATATATTTGTAGATTTAAAAATTATACACAATATACTTTCCCCTCACTCAGAAGTGACCAGTAAGAACCCTACACTGACCCTGAGATACGGTTACTTCACAGAATAACTATAATTACTTCATAGAATTCATCACATTCATGGAACAGCTGCAGCTTGGAACCATGGACAGGAACTGTAATTCCCAGTGATGACAGAGGAAACAGTAGATCAGGTAGAGGCGAAGATCTTACCAAAAATCTAACTGTGTTGAAGCTCTCTGTAGGAATATGAAATCAAATGATAGCTATAAATATTAATAAAAATTATAGGTTGCCAAATGAAGGTTGCCAAATTAAACCTGAAATGGCCACCTGGTTTGGTGCTCTTAGGGATATCAAGACATCATACTATACAAGATGTTAAATGCACAAAGAACATTACAGAAGTCTGGTTGCAAGCTCAGGTTCATGCACTTTGCACCAAAGTCTGACTGTACTTATATATAGCTATATTTATATAGTTTATGATCCCTCTAGTAGTGTTCACTGTGTGCAATGTTTTCGAAACCAGCCAGAGGAGCACTGTATTTATGTAGCTAGGCCTTCCAGGTGTTTATATGTTTAGTAAATACAATCACGTAGACACCCCCCCCACACACACACACACACTATGCCCATGTGGTTCCTTCATATTATGTTTTTTGGGCAAAGAGCAAAAAACAAACAAAGGGTAACTGAAATATTAATAAAACAAACCATTTTTTAAACTGTCAGAGATCCTATATAATTAATAGGCTATATTTGCAGATTAAAAAACTACATACAAATACACTTTCTCCTTCTTCAAAAGTGACCAGCAACCATACTGACCAGCAACCAAGATGACAAGCAAAAGTGACCAGCAACCAAGATGAAATGTTCACCTCTTTACTTCTCTGAATTTAGCACATTCACGGAACAAGCCACTCCTGGAGTGCTGAAGGAAATCAAAGTAATTAGCTGCAACCTGGAAACATAGAACAGGAATCGTGTTTCCCAGTAGTACTGGAGGGAACAGCAGATCAGGTAGTGCTAAGACCTACCAAAAATCTAACTCTGTTGAAGGTTTCTATAGGAACACAAAATCAAACTTTAGTTATAAATGTAATTACCTCTCTTCTATGTAAATTTTGCTCTCATTTATACTTACGTTTTGCTTGGAGAGCATAGGAGTAAGTAATTACAAATAAGTTTAGCTATACTTAGTTGGAACAACCAACTGTCTCTGAGGATGCCAGTCTTCCTTGTGCCCACCAGAAAGGGTCTCCTTCTATAAGAGTCCTCCTTCTATTACAAACCTGGACCTATTAGAAGAGCTGAGAGGTGGTGGGTTGCTCCATGACACCGTCCAAGCTCCCTTGAGTTTCTCATCTGCTTCCTGCTCTGCCTGGAACTGCTCCCTTGATGCTGGAGACATTAGTTCCTCGCTGGGTTGTGGACTTGGGTTTGGTCCCACTGGAAGTGATGCAGGTGATGGGGTAGTTTCCGTTGACTGTGAACCGCTGTCCGCTGGTGCACTAGGTGGTATTTCAGGCTCTGGTTGAGCCTCTTGCGCCGGGCTAGTTGCTGCTGCAGGTGCAGGCTCTGTGGCGTCCTTTGGTGCTGGCTCCCCTGACTCTGGTGGGGTTGCAAGCACGGGCTTTGGTGCTGACTGCTCCACCAGTTCCGATCCTTGGGCTGGTTCTGGCTGGGTCCCAGGAACTGGATTTACAACTGCTGCCATAGACTCTGGTCTGGGGTCTGGTTTCACCACCTCTGGCTGGGTCCCCAGGCCTGTGGTATCTGGGGACACAGACTGGGCTCTTATAGGAGGCTCAGGAATGGAGTTAGGTGTGGAGGCCTGTTTAGCCTGGCTGTTGGTTACCACCTCCACTCTTTTTGTTAGCCTCACGTGGTAGGCTAAGTCTTCTCCCAGCAGCATGGGAATGGGATAATCGTCATAGACTGCAAAAGTCCATATTCCTGACCAGCCCTTGTACTGGACAGACAACCTGGCTATAGGCAAGTTAAAAGAGTTGGACTTAAAGGGTTGCACCGTCACCTTGGTCTCTGGGTCATTGAATTTGGGGTCCACCGGGGATTGGTGGATAGCTGACACCTGTGCTCCAGTGTCTCTCCACGCAGTAATCTTCCTCCCACCCACACTCACAGTTTCCCTTTGCTCTGGAGGTATTTGCGAGACATCTGAGCCTGAAGGTTCTTGATGGGACTCTGGGGTGATGAGTTGTAGTCAGCTGGTGTATTGGGGCAGTTGGCCTTCATATGCCCAGCTCATTACATTTAAAGCATCGCCCACCACTGCCACCATGTCAAGGCTGAAACCCCACTTTGGCACTTCAAGTACAGAAGGTGGGGGCCTGCAAGGATTTTAAAAATTAATACTGGCCACTCCAGGCTTGTATTAAACTCCCAAGGTTACAGCTTTTCTCTGACCTTGGGTTGGTAAACGCTGCCACCACCCAAATGCAAAAAACCCCCTTGGACCCAGGAAGGAGCACTTGGGAATTTCTCCCTGTGGGGTACCCTCAAGTCTTTTCATTCCTCCCCTCCCCCCACCAGGGAAGAGCTGAGGGAAAAAGAGGAAATTAGCTGTTGCCACCAGCAAATCAAAGAGTATAGGCACAAACCTCCTAGGACACAACAATCCGAATTCTATTCTTAAAAAAGGTAAATGTTATTAAAAACAAAAAGGAAGAAAATACATCTGGATTTTAGGCTTTTGCTAGATTTTGTAAAAGAGCAATTCCAAAAATTAAGCACCCAAAATAGCTTTCTTGGGGGTTCAGCTTAAAGGTTACAGGTAAACAAAAGCAACTGGGTTAGCACAGAGGAGTCCACAAGTCTTAAAAAATAAACAAAAATAAATCTAATTGTGTCTTTCTAAACATTGCCAATTTACTTACATATTTGGATTGTTAAAAGTAGTTCTAGATAGGATCTGATCACTTTCATATCTGGTTCAAACACAGCATTCCTGCTGCCCCATCTCTTCAGCCCAGAGAGAGCAACCACAGATACAAAGGGAAAGCTTCCTTCCCAATTTTAAAAAGTTCTAGCCTTCCCATTGGCTCTTTTGGTCAGGTGTCCTTTTCTTTACCTGGGGGACTTTTTTAACCCTTTACAGCAGGGGTTCTCAAACTGGGGGTCAGGACCCCTCAGGGAGTCACGAGGTTATTATATGGGGGGTCGCAAGCTGTCAACCTCCACCCCAAACCCCGTTTGCCTCCAGCATTTATAATGGTGTTAAATATATTAAAAGGTGTGTTCAATTTATTAGGGGGGTCGCACTCAGAGACTGGCTGTGTGAAAGGGGTCACCAATAAAAAAGTTTGAGACCCACTGCTTTACAGGTAAAGCAAGCAGAGAACAGCTACCAAGAGGGATTTTACAGCTAACTGGCTGTCTGGGTGTCCAAAGCAGAGCTTTTCCCCCCGCCCCCTTCATTTATCACAGCGTGCCTTGAACAATTAAGTCCACAGTTGTTTTCTCTGTTCCAAACTGGATACCTCCCTCACACTCATAAATCCCCAAGTCTTCAGCCTTTACATTATTTATAGTTAAAGTTGCATCTTCAGAAAGAAACTGCGACTCTCCACTGATCAAATACTTTGTCCAGGAGATCTTTGGAGCTGGATTACCATAGCTGGTACATGTCATTGTCACAGCTCCCCCTTCTTTCACTGTGGTGGAGGGGGTGATAGAGACCGTCATATTTCTTGGTCCATCTAAAACGAAGGATCCATTGTTAGTTATTAATAACAGGAGCAAAGAGAGGGTTCTTTATTAGGTGCTAGATTGTCAGCCCTGGTCACTGAAATCCTCTATTTATCCTCAAATCAAATACAGCACAGATAGCTTTTGAGCTTCAGTGCAAGCCCTCCTTAGCCAATGTGCCTCAGTCCTGACCAAGAGGGCCTGTTTATATGGATGGGAGGGCAGTACAGTCTCAATCCCCACTCAGTCCTTGACCTGAGATTGCCTCACTCTGAGGGCTAAATGGGGACTAGCCCTTAGGCACTGCACCCTCTCCTTTTGTAAAGCCCCTATAAGGGCCACTCATTCACAGCCCCTGTGCTCAGGGGACTGCAGAGGATGTGACTGTATTACTTCCCTACAGGGAGCAACTCACCAAAAAGCGGGTAGGGTAGACTAGAGAGTAGGCAGAAACATGGCTCTGTTCTGCACTTCATTCTGGCCAGCCACATAGGGAGGGAGGAGTAGACTGCATCCAAATTATGGTACCCCTCCCAGGTCAACTGTGGAGTTCCAGGGGGCATTCTGTCTTAAAGAGATAATGGGCTGCTCCAGGTCTCCCCTTACTATGGGCTGTTCCTAACAGGCTCAGTTCATTTCTTAGACTTGGGTTTGTTTTGAGGATTATATCCAGCAATGAAGTAAATGATGAGCACTTCACAGAAAGAACTATTTTATTGGGTCATAGGAAATGCATAATATGCACTTACATCCCACGCTAAGTTCTGATGCCGTTTTGGTTTCCCCCAGTGCATTCTCTGCTTCACATTTGTAATTTCCTGCATTTAGGAACATCACACTTGAGATATGGACAACTCCATCCTCGCTGTAAAGCACAGTGTCTTCACTGTCTGATTTTCTCCTTAAGACAATCCTGGCAGTAGGGTTGCTTTCAACAGAACACAGGATGGTAACATTATCTCCTTCTTGAACAGTTGTGGAGGGTTGTATGGAGAGCTCTGTAATTCTTGGCACCCCTGCATGCAAAGAGGGAAGGCCTTTCTATTAAAGGAGAAATAGTTACCAACGTAATACTGAATTTTAAGAATGTGGGTGAGGCCTGAGGAACCATCTTGAATTCCTTTTGCCCCCTGATCTGGATTGAGGCCTTTGGGGACTACCTGTAGGAATAATAACGCTAATAAAAAAATTGTACCATTGTATATAATGGCTAACACTACCAATTCAAAGAGACAAGTGGTGTCTGAGTAACTGCAGTCTGGATAGGCTAAGACTTGAATGAATTGAAAAGGAAAAATGAAATGACCAAGTTGCACCTTATTGAGTGTCTGTAATTATCAATTTGGAATCTATGATTAATATCCTTTTCATACATCTGAAGTTTAACATGTACAGCCATTAAAAAAAAACCCCTCTGATTTTGTACCCAAAATTAACTGTGGGCAGAAATGTTAAATTTGGATATTTAAACCCCTGGATTTGTATCCACAAATAGAAGATAGATTATGATATATTTCATTTGTGCCTGCAAGGAAGTGGCAGACCCCCTACATTGTCAGATTTGTGCCTGCAGTCAACTGTAAGTACCAAACTGGGTCTTGATCCTGCAATGAGTTCCTTGGGTGTGCAGGGATCTGTCGACCTCCCATCAGACATGTGAATCACATTATGAAATTTCCAAATAGTGCTGTATAGGGTTGAAAAAGAATGAATAAATAATGGTGAAGCAAGGGACTCTGACTTGTCATTGTCTGATTGCTTTGATTGATGCAATGCACCTAGGTGTCTTGGCAACAATCTTATATTTTAAGTAAACAAATAAATATTATAGGGAATGATCCTGCAGTTCTTTTTCAGAGACTGAATCTGAATTTGAGTTTTGCCAAAGGCAGGAGCTACAGGACTAGGCCTGTCATAACAGAATTGTATAAAAGAGAACTGGATAAATTCATGGAGGTTAAGTCCATTAATGGCTATTAGCCAGGATGGGTAAGGAATGGTGTCCCTAGGCTCTGTTTGTCAGAGGGTGGAGATGGATGGCAGGAGAGCGATCACTTGATCATTACCTGTTAGGTTCACTCCCTCTGGGGCACCTGGCATTGGCCACTGTTGGTAGACAGGATACTGGGCTAGATGGACCTTTGGTCTGACCCAGTACAGCCGTTCTTATGTTCTTATGTAATACAATTACAATAAGGAAAAGGAGAATTTAATTAAAAGGCATAGGGGCAGGTGAAAAGATTGATTGTCAGGTGAGATTTCAAAGAGGTAGTCAATGAAGCAGATAACAGATGACATCTATAATTCATCATATTTTAAGTTTGCTGGAGGAAATGGTCTCTAAAAGACTATTCTGAGCTCAGAAATTCATAGATTTCAAAGATAACATTTGACACAAAATGTATTTAAATGTCAGATGGCTCAGCAGGTTTCATAATACAAAGTCACATATGTTGGCAGCCTGGCTGCATACACAAACCACCTGGAAACATAATTACCTGACAGAATTTGGGAGCAGCACAGAGCTCCTGGGCAATGTGCCACACACAGCTACGTGTATCGTGGCATTCCAGTCTTAAAGGAGGTTATTGTCCCTTACACGTTTAGGGGACTAGCATATTCACATGCAGCTAGAGAGGCTCTTAAGTGCCCGTTTAGGAGGGCAGCCTTAAATGTGGGTTGGGTAAATCACCCAGAGGACATGGGAGAAATCTTACCCACATGGGCCATTGACTGGGGAGCTATGTATATGTTTATCTTAGCTTGAGAATAAAAAGAGAGATGCAGTTAAACATCAGGCACTGTAATGAGAGAAAAATCAGACCTTGCAATGACAAACGTGACTCCTGAGTAGCAGTAGCATATCTACAGTTGACTCCTGAATATACAGTAGTGAGGCCCCCGACATTTCCCAGTTCCCTTATTTCAGAGTCCCCACTCTCTTGTTCATTCAGGAGTCACCTGTAGATCAGTTGAAATACTATGCTTCATAGAACCAGACAAGTCAAACTCTTACAGGCTCATACCTTGTACAGAAATGACCACTGTTGTTCTCTCCATTTTATTTGTTGCGTCATTTATGGCTTCACAGATGAACAGCCCAGAATCACTCATCTGGGCATGTGGAATGATAAGGGTGTCATTGTCTATGATGTGCTGAATGCTTGAATCCTCTAGCTTTTTCCCCCAAACAATCCTTGCTGGTGGATTACTTGTAGTCCTACAAGTGAGCATCAGAGTTTCCCCCTGCATGGTTGTATTGCTTGGAGACACAGTGACGTTAGCATTTTGTGGACCAACTTGAAGAAAACAGAAGAGAAAAGCTCAATGAGATATGTTAATGACACATGTGATCCATGTCTGAGGCTAAATGATCTCAAGGAAGCACTTCAGATATTGGGAAACATTTCAAAAGCAGTGATGTCAATAGGAAAATGGAACAATTTCCCCAGAGAGCTCAGTGAGGAATCAACACTAGAGGTTTTCCAAGAGGAACTGCTTACAGCCAAATTCTGCTCCCTGATATATGCATGTGGATCCCATTGACTAAAATGGGAATTACATGGGCATTCAAGGGAAATTTTTCAAAAAAGCACCTCTGCTTAGGCAGTTATTGCTCTCTCTGATTCAGACTGAATTCTGTTCCAGCTACCAAAGAAAAGGAAAGAGGAATGAGCTAAAATGGTGGTTCTGAAGGTTTACATGCATAGCTTTTCCCCCACTGTTACTGAATGCAACAGTTAACTTTAATAACCCAGGGCTCTCCATGTGGAGAACGTTCATTGAAGTCAATGGTTATTCTTCCCATGAAGGGATTACAAGACTGTGCCCGGAGATTATACAACCTAACGGCCATGTCCTATCCTTGATCTTTGTGCAGTACAGTCACTGACGTCAGTGCGAGATCCAATGTGAATCAGGAGTACTTTTGTTTATATCCCTAACTTTGTGACCCTGGCCCATGAATCCTAATGTAAAATTTAACCCCTAATATAAATATACTTACAGTTTACACTCAATCTCTATGAAGTCTGTCTTTTCTTAGGTTCAAATTCCATTTCATCAATTGGTAATTCAGCCACACAAGTAATCGCTTTCCCAATGTCTTCAAAGGTGGGGATAAAAGTCAATGTCAGACTTTTTGTCTCTGTGGTTTCAGTGCTTCCTTCCTCATAAAACTCTTTCATGCCAAGAACAGATCCATCTTTCTCAAGCTGCATCTTCAAATGCTCAGAAGGATACACTTTGGGAACCATACAGGTGACACGGGCTTTTTCCCCAACATTCAGGGTGTGCTGATCTCAATGACTGGATCACTGGGAAAAGCTAAAAGAACAATACCAGTTACTTTTTACTAGAGACAGGCCAAAGAGACAACCTTTGGAACTAAAATTGAAAGTCCCTCAAGTTCACATGTGTTCATGACTTGGCTTTTGATTAAGTCCACTACAGTCATGACATATGGGTCCATATTTGGGGTTTTTGACCCTCCCGACTCTTTCCCTACACACACACTCGAACTTGGAGATTTTAGTATCTGGGGTATAGATTGGATCCAACTTTCCTTTTAATACATGTCCATGTTAAAAACATCGTGGCATTTTATGAAAGGTAGAAAAATACTGATCTTTTTTAACTGATAGAATTAGAAAATAACAGCTACCATATATATATATATATATATGGTATACCCCAACCGTGTGCTTTGACTCCGTCAATGGAGAAACACGCAACAGGGAAGCGGGTTTGGGGTACGCAGAAGATGATGATGATGAAGACAATGAAGATAGCTCACAGCAAGGAAGCAGAGAAACCGGTTTCCCCAACAGCCAGGATATGTTTATCACCCTGGACCTGGAGCCAGTAACCCCCAAACTCACCCAAGGCGTGCTCCCAGACCCTGAGGGCACATAAGGGACCTCTGGTGAGTGTACCTTTGTAAATATTACACATGGTTTAAAAGCTAGCGTGTTTAATGATTAATGATTAATTTGCCCTGGCAATCGCAGCCAGTACAGCTACTGGAAAAGTCTGTTAATGTGTATGGGGATGGAATGGAAATCCTCTAGGGACATCTCCAGAAAGCTCTCCTTCATGTACTCCCAAAGCCTTTGCAAAAGGTTTCTGGGGAGGGCTGTCTTATCCCGTCCGCCATGGTAGGACACTTTACCACACCAGGCCAGTAGCACGTAGTCTGGAATCATTGCATAACAAAGCATGGCAGCATATGGTCCCGGTGTTTGCTGGCATGCAGACAACATCCATTCCTTATATATATATATATATATAAATTAATGACAGACAACAATAATACTGTTCTTAGAAATAACTGGAATAAAAAGGCATAGCATGTTCTGAATCTTCATTTAGAAGGCCCAGCATCTATTAATTTTAATTATTACCCCTAGTAGCTATTGAATGTGGCTCCCAAATAACTGCAGCTACCATTATATATAAAGACCTTCCTATGCTAAGCCAAAATATTAAGGTATATGGGACTGATTTGTTTCCAACGAACTCAGTGACAAAACTGCCATTGATTTCAGTGGTGTAGAAGCATGCCTTGTATCTGCAGCTAATATAGTAGCCGGCAGAGTGAATTTACAAAATCCCTGTAATATGAGCCAACTCCTGCTCACTTCACCAGAGTAGGCCTGTTGGAGTCAATGGAACAATTTGCATCAGTAAAGTGGGCAGGATTTGGTCCTAAGGGCCTGATACCCACTGATATCAACAGAAAGACTTCCATTGACTTCACTGGGCTTTGGATCAGGCCCTTAATACTCAAATTTTCCCCAAACATTTCCACCCAGAGCATATTTTTTTCAGCTTTTTGAACACTTCAAGGGGACTATCTTCTGGCTTTCATATACTTTGAGGAAAACACCAAGAGCAAATAAAACCAGGAAGATTAAATTCACTCTAGATAGCCTTGTTCAAGATGCCTAATAAGAAATCCCTGCACCAATCTATGTCCCCTACCCGGAAATATATGTTTAAACCATATCAGAATTGTTGTGCTAGGGATATAATTGACCCTCCACTGTAGGAATGATTAATCACATTTATTATGAATGAGCATTGCACCAATGTCATATATAAAGGGAATAAATCACTTACAGTAAACATCAACCCTGATGCTTCTTTCTTCTTTCTGACTGCCACAACATGCACTGCAGAGATACTCATGCTCATTCTCAATGCCAACAGGATCCATGGTCAAGATGGAGCTGCTCCCCATGTTGGTCACTGACCCACCTAGGGGGTTGTCCATCTGGGTTCTCCAAGAGAAACTTGGGGATTCACAGCCAGTAGTACTACAGGTCAACTCAAGTTTATCTCCAATCTGAGCAGGAACGTTGTAGTCAGGTGTAATCTCAATTTCAAAAGCTTTAGCTGAAAAAGGGAGAAAAATGCAAACTCAGCAGCATTCATTGCTCATGTTCTCCTTTGCACTGGCAATCTAGTATGGTATATGAGATTATTAAAGCCTGCCTCTTGTTTTACTATTTTTAAACTAATAGTTGTGTAGGGCAAGTTAAACTATTAATAATTAGCACTTAAATAGTGCTTTCCCTCTCCAAAATACTCTACACACATTAACTAATCAACTGATGAACAATGTAAATCCATTGAAGTCAATGGAACAACATGACTTTACACCAGCTGGGATCTGTCTCTAAAACTTTGCAGCAGACTAATAGATAAATACGTTACCAAGGGAGGTTATAGAATCACCTTCACTGCAGATATACTTGACTGATATTATACTTGACTGATATCTATCAGGGATGCATCAGGGACAATAAAATCAAATCTACAGTGATGTGCTAGAGATCTCTTCTAACCAAAACAATTCTATGATTCTATAGTGCAATACATTTTTTAGCAAACTAAATTACAAAATGACTGCATTACTACAGAATAGTCAGTGCTGAATAAAATTTTTCTTGCTATTTAAACAGAACATCTTAACTGAGCTTAACAAATTTTTATTTACTGAAATGCAAAATCATTTTCTGTAAAGAGAAATGATTCTAAAATAAAGGAAAATGCAAATTAATTACAACAATTAACTACGTAACAAAACAAAAACTCACAAGTCACAAACCCCAGTAAAAGCACTGTCACTGATGGAATTATTCTTCCCATTTGTGTACATTTTTGCAGTTGATATATTATGAAAAGAAAGCTAGCTCCAAACCCTGGCTCTCTGTTCTCTCTGAAGAAACACGGTGTGAGTCTGCAGCTCTGAAAATGACAGAACAGTTACTCAGCTCTTTATAACAATTCTGGTTGGGGTGGAGTGAAGGAAATCTCTAGCTGAGGATACCAACAGCTCAGTTAGGAAAAATCTCCCTGTAGGCTGTGTAGATGGTTTCAGTGCCCTCTGCTGCTTTCAGATACAGGATTACAATGTGTCTTTTTCAAACGAATTCCAAACTGAACTGACAAAATAAATATATCAGATATGGAGAATATCAAGAACAGTTCAGAGGAGAAAAATCTTTTTAAGCCCAGGATAAAATTAATTATTTATATTAATTATTAATTATGTTGCATAACATAAGGAGCAAAATAAGGACCTGATCGTGCAAATGGTCAGTCATGTGAAAGAAGCTATTCATGTGAGCAGTTCCACTGAAGTTAGTGGGACTATTTCAGGGCCGGCTGTAGGTTTTTTGCCACCCCAAGCAAAAAAAAAAAAAACACCCGGAATGCCGCCC
This sequence comes from Malaclemys terrapin pileata, assembly GCF_027887155.1. Lineage (NCBI taxonomy): Eukaryota > Metazoa > Chordata > Testudines > Emydidae > Malaclemys > Malaclemys terrapin. The sequence goes on from NC_071512.1 coordinate 72,566,456, forward strand.
CTGGAATTGTGCCGTCCCAAGCACGTGCTTGGTTTTCTGGTGCCTAGAATCGGTCCTGGACTATTCACCTAGTTAAAGTTACTCACATGAATATTTTTTGCATGATTGGGTTTTATGGGGACAATCCTAGAAACACTTGAGTAATTTTACTCAAGTGAGTTGTCCCTTTGAAATCAGCGGGACAACTTGCATGATTAAAGCTGCCCAAATGCCCGTGGTTTTGGGGATTGAGCCATAAGAATACGGAAACAAGTCAGAGATGAGCTCAAATAAAAATCCTGGATCCTAACACCCGAGATCCAGCTCCAGTCTTTGAGGCTCAGGCCAATCACCTACAGCTGAAGAGAATGAGTGTTGGACTGAGGCCTGGTCTACACTACAAGTTTAGGTCGACTTTAGCAGCGTTAAATCAAATTAAGCCTGGACAAGTCCACACGACGAAGCCCTTTCTTTTGACTTAAATGGCCCTTTAAACTGGTTTCTTTACTCCACCTCCGACGAGGGGATTAGCGCTAAAATTGTCCTTTGTGGGTCAGATTTGGGGTAGTGTAGACAGAATTCGACGTTATTGGCCTCCGGGAGCTATCCCACAGTGCTTCATTGTGACCACTCTTGACAGCACTCTCAACTCAGATGCACTGACCAGGTAGACAGGAAAAGCCCCACGAACTTTTGAATTTCATTTCCTGCTTGCCCAGTGTGGAGAGCACAGGTGACCACATGGAGCTCATCAGCACAGGTAACCATGATGGAGTCCCAGGATCGCAAAAGAGCTCCAGCATGGACAGTACAGGATCTGCTCGCCATATGGGGAGACGAATCAGTGCTAGCTGAACTCCGTAGCAGTAAATGAAATGGCAAAATATTAGAAAAGGTCTCAAAGGCCATGAAGGACAGAGGCCATAACAGGAACGCACAGCAGTGCCACGTGAAAATTAAGGAGCTAAGGCAAGCCTACCACAAAGCCAGAGAGGCAAACGGAAGGTCTGGGGCAGAGTCGCAAACATGCCGCTTCTACGCGGAGCTGCATGCAATTCTAGGGGGTGCAACCACCACTACCCCAACCGTGTGCTTTGACTCCGTCAATGGAGAAACACGCAACAGGGAAGCGGGTTTGGGGTACGCAGAAGATGATGATGATGAAGACAATGAAGATAGCTCACAGCAAGGAAGTAGAGAAACCGGTTTCCCCAACAGCCAGGATATGTTTATCACCCTGGACCTGGAGCCAGTAACCCCCAAACTCACCCAAGGCGTGCTCCCAGACCCTGAGGGCACATAAGGGACCTCTGGTGAGTGTACCTTTGTAAATATTACACATGGTTTAAAAGCAAGCGTGTTTAATGATTAATGATTAATTTGCCCTGGCAATCGCAGCCAGTACAGCTACTGGAAAAATCTGTTAATGTGTATGGGGATGGAATGGAAATCCTCTAGGGACATCTCCAGAAAGCTCTCCTTCATGTACTCCCAAAGCCTTTGCAAAAGGTTTCTGGGGAGGGCTGTCTTATCCCGTCCGCCATGGTAGGACACTTTACCACACCAGGCCAGTAGCACGTAGTCTGGAATCATTGCATAACAAAGCATGGCAGCATATGGTCCCGGTGTTTGCTGGCATGCAGACAACATCCATTCCTTATCCCTCTTTGTTATCCTCAGGAGAGTGATATCATTCACGGTCACCTGGTTGAAATGGGGTGATTTTATTAAGGGGACATTCAGAGGTGCCCGTTCCTGCTCAGCTGAACAGAAATGTTCCCCGCTGTTAGCCACGCGGTGGGGGGGAGGGGTGAAGTGATCATCCCAGAGAATTGGGTGTGTGTGTGTGTGTGGGCGGTGGTAGTTGGGTTTCTGCTGCATGTTAACCTGGAAACCCCAGCCCCTCCTTTTACATTGCAAACCCATTTTAAATGGCCAACCCAACGGGTGCTTGGTATGGGAAATGAGGGCGCTGCTGTTTAAAACCATTCCCACATGTTATGAAGGTTAAAAAAGCCAAAAGACTGTGGCTTACCATGGCTGCCTGCAAGCCGAATTCCATTGCCTGGCACTGCGTGAGTGATCTCTCACACCAAACCGGCAGGCCCTCAATATAAGAGGAAAAATGCGAACTTGTAACGAAAGCACATGTGCTGTGTAATGTGAACAGCAAAATTTAATGTGAAAGAGTGTACCCATTGTTCTCTAAAATGTGTCTTTTTAAACCACCTCTCCCTTCTTCTCCACCAGCTGCTAATGTTTCTCCTTCGCAGAGGCTAGCGAAGATTAGAAGGAGAAAACGGCAGACTTGGGGTGATATGTTCACTGAGCTCCAGATGTCCTCCCACGCTGAAAGAGCACAGCAGAATGCGTGGAGGCAGTCAATGTCAGAGTGGAAAAAAGCACAATTTGAACGAGAGGAGAGGTGGCGGGATGAATCACAGGCTGAAGAGATCGAGTGGCGGGCTGAAGTGGATAGGTGGCGTCAGCTTGCAGACAGAAGGCAAGAGTCGATGCTCTGGGTGCTGGAGCATCAAACTGATATGCTCCAGCATATGGTTGAGCTGCAGGAAAGGCAGCAGGAGCAGAGACCGCCGCTACAGCCCCTGTGTAACAAACAGCCCTCCTCCCCAAGTCCCATTGCCTCTTCACCCAGACGCCCAAGAACACGGTGGGGGGGCCTCTGGCCTCCCAGTTACTCCACCCCAGATGATTGCCCGAGCATCGGAAGGCTGGCCTTTAATAAGTGTTAAAGTTTTAAACTGCAGTGAGTCCTTTTCCTTCCCTCCTCCCCCACCCCTCCCAGGCTACCTTGGCAATTATCCCCCTAGTTGTGTGATGAATTAATAAAGAATGCATGAATGTGAAGTAACAATGACTTCATTGCCTCTGCAAGGGTGCTCGAAGGGGGGAGGGGAGGGAGGGGTGATTGGTTTACAGGGAAGTAGAGTGAACCGGGTGGCGGGGGCAGAGGGTTCATCGAGGAGAAACAAACAGAAGTTTCACACCGTAGCCTGGCCAGTCACAAAACTCATTTTCAAAGCTTCTCTGATGTGCACCACGCCCTGCTGTACTCTTCTAACCGCCCTGGTGTCTGGCTGCATGTAATCAGCGGCCAGGCGATTTGCCTCAACCTCCTACCCCGCCATAAATGTCTCCCCCTTACTCTCACAGATATTGTGGAGCGCACAGCAAGCAGCAATAACAATGGGGATATTGGTTTCGCTGAGGTCTGAGCAAGTCAGTAAGCTGCGCCAGCGCGCTTTTAAACGTCCAAATGCACATTCCACCACCATTCGGCACTTGCTTAGCCTGTAGTTGAACAGGTCCTGACTACTGTCCAGGCTGCCTGTGTACGGTTTCATGAGCCATGGTATTAAGGGGTAGGCTGGGTCCCCAAGGATCATGATAGGCATTTTAACATCCCCAACGGTTATTTTCTGGTCGGGGAAGAAAGTCCCTTCCTCCAGCTTTCGAAACAGAGCAGAGTGCCTGAAGACGCGAGCATCATGTACCTTTCCCAGCCATCCCACGTTGATGTTGGTGAAACGTCCCTTGTGATCCACCTGGGCTTGCAGCAGCATTGAAAATTACCCCTTGCAGTTTATGTACTCGGTGGCTTGGTGCTCCGGTGCCAAGATAGGGATATGGGTTCCGTCTATCGCCCCACTACAGTTTGGGAATCCTATTGCAGCAAAACTATCCACTATGGCCTGCACATTTCCCAGAGTCACTACCCTTGATATCAGCAGGTCTTTGATTGTCCTGGCAACTTGGATCACAGCAGCCCCCACAGTAGATTTGCCCACTCCAAATTGATTCCCAACTGACCGGTAGCTGTCTGGCATTGCAAGCTTCCACAGGGCTATTGCCACTCGCTTCTCAACTGTGAGGGCTGCTCTCATCCTGGTATTCTGGCACTTCAGGGCAGGGGAAAGCAAGTCACAAAGTTCCATGAAAGTGCCTTTACGCATGCAAAAGTTTCACAGCTACTAGGAATCGTCCCACACCTGCAGCACGATGCAGTCCCACCAGTCTGTTCTTGTTTCCCGGGCCCAGAATCGGTGTTCCACGGCATGAACCTGCCCCAGTAACACCATGATTTGCACATTGCTGGGGCCTGTACCTTGTGTGAGGGCTATGACCATGTCAATTTCCTCATCACTCTCATCAACGCGCTGCAATCGCCTCATCGGCTGGTCCTGGTTTTGCTTTGGCATGTCCTGGCTCTGCATATACTCCAGGACAATGCGCGTGGTGTTCATAGCGCTCATAATTGCTGCGGTGATCTGAGCGGGCTCCATGATCCCAGTGCTATGGCGTCCGGTCTGAAAAAAGGCGCAAAACTATTGTCTGATGGAGGGAGGGAGGGGTGAGTGATGACATGGCATACAGGTACAGGGAATTAAAATCAACAAAGGTGGCTGTGCATCAGGGAGAAACACAAACAACTGTTACACAGAATGCCCCCCCCAAAGATTGAACTCAAAACCCTGGGTTTAGCAGGCCGTTGATTTCACGGAGGTAGGGGGAAGCAAATGAATACAGAACAAAACTGGTCCATCTATTTTTTACATCTTAAGCTGGCAGCAGATGGTGCAGCATGACTGATAGCCCTCGGCATCTTCTGGGTGCTTGGCAGAAGATACTGTACTACGACTGCTAGCCATCATCGTCAAGATGGTTCAATAGGACTGCCGGCAGGACTGAGTCTCCAGGAGACAAAGCATGTCTGCCCAGGTGCCTCTGATTAAACTAGAATACGACGACGATGGATACCAGTCCTAATACACCATATACTGCCAAAAGGCAAGGGGCTGCTGCTGTGTAGCAATGCAGCCCCATGTCTGCCTGCACCCAGATGACATATGGTGATGGTGAGCTGAGCTGAGCTGAGCGGGCTTCATGCTTGCCGTGGTATGTCGTCTGCACAGGTAACCCAGGTAAAAAGGAGTGAATCGATTGTCTGCCATTGCTCTGACGGAGGGGGAGGGGCCTCACAACATGTACCCAGAACCCACCGCGACACTGTTTTGCATGATCAGGCATTGGGATCTCAACCCAGAATTCCAATGGGCGGCGGAGACTGCGGGAACTGTGAGATAGCTACCCACAGTGCAACGCTCCGGAAGTCAACGCTAGCCTCGGTACTGTGGACGCGGTCCACCGACTTCATGCACTTAGAGCATTTTATGTGGAGACACACACAATCGACTGTATAAAACCAATATCTATAAAACTGGCTTCTATAAATTCGACCTAATTTTGTAGTGTAGACATACCCTTAGTCTGCTGGTTCCAGTAGGGCAAATGAACAGATTCATTATTTATTGGCAGCTAAAGGGAAATTGCCTCTAAAATGGCTCTTTTTTCTGTGACACCACTGATTGATTTTCCCCTAGATTATCGATCTATTTCTGCAATCATACATTTTCCTATTTAAATAACGGAATCAAAACAGCTGAAAAATTTTAGGTTGTTAAACTGTAGGTGGCTTTAAAAAAAGTTGTCTTTTTTCTTTTAAAAGAAACAATTTAAACAGACATCTTCCAGCTTTTGTGCCCTTACTCAGTAATAGGGAAAGCGTGAACATGTTATGTGAAGGAATGAACACAATGTTCCTATTTTCAGTGTTTTTGTTCTAGGCATTATATGAAGCCAGTATTTAACAAAGGATATTTTGGGGGACAAGTGCTGGCTGGTAGGAAGGTGTCATTAGAAACAAAGTAAAAGCAGATTTTCTGTGTCCAGTTTAAACTGGGAAAATGCCACTAATGCAAAAAATCAAGAAGCAGAGTTTGCAGAATATAAAGCAGATATTGCTTACTCATTTTTGTAGTGTTCAGTTTTTTATTCAGAGGACATGTCCTTAATTGCCAAGTACAAGTGGCAAGAAATCCAGGACAAAAATGTAAAACATGCTTTAAAAATGTCTGTAATTAATTAATTAAATTTGATATATGATCCAGGTATCAAGTAATAATCTGCATAAAATAAATGAGAAAATATAGAAAAAATAAACACAAATCCATAAGCCCCAAATATACATAACAGTGAGCAAAGGCAGGTACCACACTGAAGTCCTACTTTTTGAGTCATGTAGGTCATGAGGTTAACACCTTATTCATTGGAGTTAATAATGGTTTCATTTTACCCCATTCAGGTGAGAGCAGTAGCAGCAGATACAAGGAATATTTCTCATGTAATGTGCTCCTGCCGGTCCCTAGAGACCATGGCTTTAGCAGGAACCATTTTTCCAGGTTCTCTCCTGACTGCAGCTGCCCCTGGAATCCCCCCTAAAGGGAGATTTTACAGCACAAGTTAATACACTCCCTGGAACGTTAAAATGACTTTACATTGTAATAAATGCATATATCCCAGTGAGAATCTCAATACCATGTCCAATAAGAGGCAACTGAGACTATGTTTATAAACATCACAGATAATAAGCACACCAACACAAAAGGAGTGTAACTGGTAGGAAGCAAAAATTAGCTACAAAGAGAAAATGGACATCCAGGTCAGAAAGGTGAAGGAAACCAGAAATATAGGAGAGTTAAAAGAAACAACCCACTAATTACCAAGAGAACCCTGTAAGAAGGAGACACCTGAGCTCAGAATCCCTAACCTGAAGTGAAGACCATGGAGTTTGTCATTGTCATGGTGGACAAAAAAGAAAAATCCTCTCAGGAAATGGGAAGAGAAAAGGTTATGGAGTAGAGTCCTTACATGCTTGAAAACCCTCAAATCACACAGCACAGAACGTGTGCAGTGTACAGAATGGGTAACGGTGCTGTGACTCAACAACAAAAAAATGTTTTTTGAAGGGGAAGTAAAATTGCCCTTCTTAGCAAAATTGCTGATACATGCTTTGTCATCACTACAGAGGAGAGAGGTCATACATACAGTGATTCCGAAGTCTGGACTGTTCAGAGACTTCTAATGTAGATTTCCATGAAGAACATGTCCTCAGTCCCCAGGAATGAGACAGCATAAAAGTGGTAGGGCATGTTGGCACCCTGAAGGCATTGCAAAGGAAAGCTACAAATGCTGTGGGATTTTTCATCAAATAACATGGAATGGGAAATGTCAGCCTGATCCAACTGCCATTAAACTCAGTGGGACACTTTTGATTGACTTTGAAGGGAGCTGGATCAGGCCCTGAGCTGGTATGCCAGGCCCCGAGCTAACCAGACATCAGCCATATATTTAGCAGAGACAGCAAAGGTAACTGTACTGATATCTGGACAAATATGTTGCTGGTATCAGAGCAGTGCCCATTTTACATATTGTTAGAGGAAGTGCAAGAGTCACCAGAGGCAGTGGTTCCTCAATACAGGAAGATCCTGACACAAAGTTGGCTTCCATATGAGCCTTTCTGGTTCCTATTTTAAACAGAAAAGGTACTTTATTGCTACAACTGCCATCCCCGGCACTGTGTCTACCACGGGCACACCAAGTCACGGGAGCACCACTTTCGCTTGGTGCAGGACTGGATCTCTGTGGAAGCAGATAGAGAACAGCTGACAGGTTTTAGGTGTTAACCTCAAAGGTTCGGATCCCACATGTCATTTGAATTAAAATCTGGGGTGAGGTAAAAAAGAGAAGGGGCATCACAATGAGGATGAACACCACAGAAAACACTGGCAGGAATTCTGACATGGCAGGCAGACTGCAGGCTCAGAACGTGTGTAAGAACAAAAATAATACAAGTTGAAAACATTTAACAACGAATTATGAACAAGCTGCTTACCTCCTAGAGCACGAGCACCCACACGTGGCAGTTCTCACTGAAGTAGATCCCTAGAGTACAATGCTGGCTCAATGAGGTCAATAGAACTTTTGCCATTGATTTCAGTATAGCCAGGATTTTACCCCGGTCTTCAGAACTAGAGTCAATCAAGGAGAAGGTGCAGAGGAGTTTTGTGACCAACTTCTGCTATCGCTTACCTGCGGCCATGCAAGGGCTCTGCGCACCAAGAAACATGTGGATCCACAAACATGAGAAAGGCAATTGTTGTGATCGGCCATTGTAACAAACCATTGGTGTTACACTACAAGTAAAACAGCATAGAATAGAAATAGGTGCAAAAAATTCCTGGGTTGGCCCTCCCAGCTACACTGTAGTTTACTACCTAAATATCATTCGGATTTATGAAAACCAAACAACATACAAAATACCAGACTATACAAGTATCCTACCAACTATGTACCAGACACGATGTTCTTCATTCTTTTATAATGCCCCTGCAGAGGAGTCACATATATGCCAATAAGCACAGGGAGATGGAATGGTTAGCCCTGTGTAAGTTCAGAAACTTTAAGATGGTTTAGCCCTACATAAGTTCAGGAACTGTTAACTGATGAAAACTGAGGAGTGGCTCACTCCCCTCATTTTCTTCCCCCACGTGCCCAGTGAGCTGAAAAGGATTATTCTTTGACCTGATGAGCACTTACTTTTTTTCTCGAGGGAATAAGCTGGAAACCCTGTTCCAGGAAAAACCCACCCCAACTAGAAAAAGAAAATAAACAGATTTGTTTTTTTCTCTCCCAAGCCACTCCAAAGGACCAAACACCAAAGAGATGTCATCATTGCAACTGGTAGGGCATTATGTTACTATCTGCATCACAAAAATATAACAATTTTAAAAGCCAGATGCTAGTCTGTGACCATCGTGGCACTTTTTCTGCATGATCATCATGGTATTACAGTAGATTTAAAATCAACAAAATACCATATTTTAATCTAGTCTAAATGTCTATGCATTTTTCAGCAAAAAGCATCATCCCAGCACCTTGCTCTGTTAGCACTTGAGTAGCAAGAACATGCTAATGTATGAGTAGCTAATAGCCTGATAAGAATTGTAGGCAATGAGTCTTACAGACAAGCCAAGTTAATGGAGACACGAATTCTTGGGATTTATTCTCCCTTTCAAGGGAATTATTTGGCCAGGCTTCAAAGCCAGGTCCTTGTTGCTAGAGATAGACAGCCAAGCAAGAATGACTTTCATGGCAGTGTCACCCTCTATCAGAGGCCATGGTACTTTTTAAGCGATAAGAAAGGTAACGTGAGAATTGTGATGCATGTATGAAATTGCTGGCAGGCACAGTTAGGCTTTGTACTGAATTAACTCAAAAAGAGTGTCTGACTTTTAAAATCACCACATTTCTTAGCAAAGGAAGTTTCTCAAAATGTTTTTGTAACATTAATTCTTAAAGAACAGATTGGTCTGAAGATCCAATTAGTGGGATAAATTCTGCTTCCACGGCACCCTGATAAAGCCCAAGTAGTTCTAATGACATCAACAGGAATACTCTGGATGTGTACCAGTTTAAATGATGACAGGATTTGTTCTGTTCTTTAGGGGGGACATGCTAAATGGTAACACCAGACTTAGCTTCCAAATACATTTAAGCTTTGTTGTAACACATCTTAACCTGATCTTGCAACCACACTTCTCTAAATGTTCTTTGTGCATTTAACATCTCATATGGTATGATGACTCAATATCCCTAAGACCAGATGGCCATTTCAAGTTACAGTTGGCAGCCTGTTTTAATATTCATGAGCGAATTCATCTAGTTCACTGCTTAGATTTCACCCAACTTATCCTGGCTCCTCAGATGCCTATTGTACTTCAATGATTACAACATAAATATATATGTGTGTGTGTGTTTGTGTGTACTTACATTTATACTTACATTTTGCTTGGAGAGCGTAGGAGTAAGTAATTACATTTATACTTACATCTGCTCTCCAAGCAAAATCCTCCTTGTACTTCCCACTGGAGGTATCAGAGATGGAGAGGAATAAATTACATGCTGAAATACTCTTATATTAATGGAGAAAACTCTGTTTTTTAACGTAATTTACTTTGGATTCTTTTGGACAGCGCTTTAAATGAAACAAATTTTGACACCAATCTCTGCCCCGGGAAATTCTCTTTGATCAAAATAACCTGCAGGTTCTCTCTCTGTATAATTATCTAAGTTATAATCTGTACAACTATTTGTTTTATTGTGTTAGTAGTTCTGGTGGATAGTTTATAACAGTACAAATAATGAATTAGACATTGGATAAGTGATGTAGCCACTCAGGGCCAGCTCCAGCTTTTTTGCCACCCCAAGTGGTGAAGAAAAAAAAAAAGATAAAGCTGCAATCAGTGGCAGCTCTACCGTGCTGCTTCATTCTTCGGCAGCAATTCGGCGGCCAGTCCTTTCCCTCCAAGAGGGACCGAGGGACCCACTGCCGAATTGCCACCGAAGACCCGGACGTGCCGCCCCTTTCCATTGGCCGCCCCAAGCACCTGCTTCCTGCGCTGGTGCCTGGAGCCGGCCCTGTAGCCACTCTATCACAGCAGCAGCATCTGGAAATGTTAAGTTTATCTGTCCACCATGAAGACGATAAAGAGGACAGTCCATAAGCAGATGATACGCTGTTTGTTCTGGAGTGCCACGCCCACAGGGGCAGGTCAGGGAGCTCAAGAAGCCCGAACGGGAAACATGTAAGTAAAACCTCCCATGACTACATGTATCCTGTTGTATCAAAGAAGGGTCTTTTGGTTCACATGGTTGTATTGAGACTATGTAAGAGTTGATCTGGAGAGACTTAGACAACTCCGATCTGCACCCCTATCTGCCAAGAAATGCGCCTTTGATCCAAAATATAGTCCTGTACCACCTGCTGCTGCTGTTCCTTAGGAAAATCGTGTCTGACGTACTGTGCGAGAGACTCAACTACTTCAGGAAAGGGGCACCTTGACTTTAATTGGCCTCTCTGACGTGGCTTTGAGATGAGATTGTGAAGTAAGCTGACTTGCTAGTTGCCTATGTGCAGTAATGAGTCCAAGGCCCTGCCTTCACAACTAATCACTGGGGAAGCAGTGACAGCCAGGACAAGAAGGTTTGAAACTGGAGTGGTCCAGGTCACACGAGTGATGATACAAAGGGCGGAGTAGATAGCTGAGTCCAGCTTGCCACAGTGATGACTGGAGCCTCATTCTGACACCAGGTGTTTAGCAGGTGTAATAATTAGGGCATGTTAGTTTCGTCAATTGGTTACAAAACCACATTAGTGTTACAAAGGGATTTTACAGCTTGGGCCAAGCTGGAGACCACAGACATAGTGGATGGATTCTCTAGTATTTATGGGGGTCAGAGGAGCAGTAAATCCTCCCACTCAGGATACAGAGTGGCAATGGAGCTTTCCTGTAGCCACTACTGCAGCCTCCGCACTTCTTCTGGGAGTGGACGTAGAATCCTCTCATTTACCTCCTTTAAAAAAAGGAATTAAAAAGCGCCTTCTTCCCAAAAGGACAGTCATTGTAATGCCGTCCTGTGGAGATGGTAGGTTATAATGTGAACGTTATCATCGCATGTGCTGTCTTGCAATGAGAGCTGATGGTAGCTCCTTCCAAAGTCCATCAGTGCTGCTCTTTCAGACTGCCGGAGTTGCTGCAGAGCAATACAATGCACTTCTTCCCACAACCCCATGTACCATTGGGTTTAGCAAGTTGTCTCCATTGATTGTGTAAATCTTGCTAGCTGAGAATACGGGAGGGAGCTTATGTATGTGTGTGTGACCTTAACAAAGGTACAACTACATCGATTTTCATGTGGTGGGGACCAGGAGCGAAAGCTCCCAAGTCGTGCAGCTATGCAAGAGGAACAGCAGCAAGATGGTAAGACCTTGGGGAAGGGATGGTAAGACAGTCTCCTCTTCAGCGGCTGTGGCTACAGAACCGAAAAGTTTACAGTTTACAAAGCTCTGTGCACTTTGCGTCCCTCAGCTCAGATGGTTTGCTTTGTACTGCGCTTGAATGGCCCCTGTGCTACAGCAAGCCCCATGGCGTGTGTCCTGTGCTCAGCCAAAAGGCTAAACAGGCATATATGGGGTCTACTGAACGGGGAGGGAGATCCTTGGGTCTGCTCCTGCCACCCAAAATGTGTCATTTGGTTTCTACGAGAAAAGGAACAGTGTAAAATGGGAGCTCAAAGGAGACTTTGTTTTAGCTAACCACAGATCTGTATGAGACTATTAACATTGTTATAGAGCAGTGGTTCCCAAACTGGGGTTCGTGAACCCCTGGGGGTTTGCCAAATGTTACAGGGGGTTCTTGGGAAAAAATTCCCTAATGGCGGACAGAGCTGTCCCTAGGAACCCCAGCAGCATGGGGCCAGCAGCCTGGAGCCCCTGGACTTCCAAGAGCTAAGCAGATCAAAGTAAGTAGATCTATCACACTGAGGAGATTTAAACTTAAAGACTTCTTATAAGAAATGGAAAGGGAGGTGGATATTTGTTGCTGTTTTTAAAATTAAATACGCAGCTAGTATATTATGAAGAACAAGTTTAAGCATTGTTGTAATGTGAGTTTTTGTCTGGAGTGCTCAAGACCTGAATGCTTGTGTAGGAGGAACTCTTTGAATTGGCTTCTTAAATAGGGTGACCAGATCACCCAAGTCAAATATCAGGATGCGGGGGGCGGGGGGGAAAGAGGGGGTGTGGCGCGGCGGGGCAAAAAAAAAAACACCCTTCCTCCACAAGCGCTGGAGGGAGGCCCGGGAGACTCAGAGGAAGCGCGGGGCCGGGGTGAGTGAGAGTCCGGCCTGGCCCCGAGCAGGCAGGACCCAGTTGGGTGGTAGGGAGAGGAGGGGGGCGGCCCGCGGTGCAAGGCGGCGGCTGTTCTCCCCCCTGGGCAGCGGGACTCGGGAGCAGCCGCTGCTGCAGCTCCCACTGCCGCGGGGGGAGGAAGCGGCCGATGGCCAAGCTCGGCGGCTGCGGCTCTGGTGCCCCCGAACCCCTGAGCCTGGGCCTGTTGCGGGGACCCAGCAGCGCGCATGCTGTGCCCAGCCCCTGGCCAGTCGCGTCTGGGCTGCTGCCCAGCTGGTACTATCCCGCGGCGGCCCCAGAGTGGGGGCAGCAGGCCCCAGCCCCCCCGTCCCACTCGGGTCCCGCAGGGGAACGAACGGGGCTGGGCTGCCGATGCCTCCGCCCCGGGGCTGCCGCGGGATTGCACCACCTGGGCAGCAGCCCAGACGCGACTGGCCAGGGGCTGGGCCCAGCATGCGCACTGCTGGGTCCCTGCAGCAGGCCCGGGCTCGGGGGGTTCGGGGGCGCCAGAGCCGCAGCCGCCAAGCGCCATGGCCGCTTCCTCCCCCCGCGGCAGTGGGAGCTGCAGCAGCGGCTGCTCCCGAGTCCCGTTGCCCGGCGGGGAGAACAGCCGCTGCCTTGCACCGTGGGCCGCCCCCCTCCTCTCCCTACCACCCAACTGGGTCCTGCCTGCTCGGGGCCAGGCCGGACTGTTACTCACCCCGGCCCCGCGCTTCCCCTGAGTCTCCCGGGCCTCCCTCCAGCGCTTGTGGAGGGAGGAGGAATGGTGAGCCCGGGGAAGAGGCGGGGATTCGGGGAGGGAGCCAATCGGGGGAGGAGGGGGTGGAGTCGGGGTGGGGGGGGGTGCGAGCACTTCCGGGCTCCAGGCTCCGGCGCATTTCCTTATTTGTCCAGTGTCCTGACCGCACGTCGGTCGGGACGCGGGACAAACAAGGAAATATCGGGACAGTCCCGATAAAATCGGGATGTCTGGTCACCCTATTCTTAAATCCCCTCCTGCTGTTTCACATCTCATAGTCCTTGATGAAACCTAGGAGCCTTGTCTTATAACAGGGTTATTCAAAGTGATACGAGCTACGAAAGTGAGATCTTGGAAGAATGTTGTCATTTTCATAATGTAATAAAAATACTGGAATGATAAATAATAATTAATAATAAATAGTGTGTAATAAGCATGTCACAAAAACAAATTTTATATTTCCAAGGTCACTGCTTTTATAATTTATACTCAGGTAAAGGAGAAAATCCCTGGAAATATTCATTTTTAGGAGGGGGTTTGCGAGACTTGACATTTTTGTGAAAGGGGTTCACAGGTTGTTAAAGTTTGGGAACCACTGTTATAGAGGCCAGAGTACTCACCTGACAGACTCAGTGGGAGTAGGAGGACAGCAAGGTAACATGAGTATAGAATGGCTGCGCTTCACCACCATTCCCATCTTTTCAGCACCCTCTCTGAGGGAGCGGGAGATCCACTGTGTCTCTGCTGCACCCTCTCTGCCAAATCTGTCACCATCCTTCTTGCTAGCAAGGGCTAGGAGGAATCTCTCTCCAATTGTCACTCTTGAACACTGCCAAGTACTCTGCCACCCAGGGCTGAGCACTCTGTCTAATTACTGCTAGATTCATTCCCACCACAGTAAAGCAATCCTAGAGCCCAAGAGCCGAGCAGCTTCAATTCCCACTGAGTCCATGGGAGCTGAAGGCACTCGGCACCTTGCAGTACTGGGCCCATAAATAGAAGAGCAAATGTTAAATGAATAAACAAATCAGCCAACCAAATCCAAATACTGTATTCACAAGGGAAGATAGCTGTCTTGTGTTTAAAGCAGCACCATGTTTGGGCTCAAACATCCACCACAAGAAAAATTGGAGGCAGCTGGCTTTAGTCCCTTCTGGAATAATGCTGCTGATTAAATCTAAAATGCTTCTTTATTTTCATAGGGCAATATCTGAAACCCACGCTTATTTAATTTACATTTTAAATGAACATTGTCATGTACAGAACTCCTAAGCACTGCGCTTGGGATTTTTTTTCAGATATATGTGTATGTATTAAATTCCACAGAACAGTTGGAAAGCCTTTGGAAACTTCTGAGGCAATTATATTTGATTGCTAATCTTTGAGAGTGCGCCTTTAGACATTCAGGTGACCAGAAAATAACATTAGATGACAATTTTGTTCTGTACAAAGAAATTACCATAATTTACTGTCTTAATTTCAGATCTCTCTTCCCCCTGTGAAATTACTGCTCAGAAAGATCATGTATTCCTTGACCCAGAGCTAAGCGCTTTGTCTTCCTACAGTATAAATAACCCATGGCCAGAGACACTGTGAGCTTCCCAATGCTGACTTAGTGTGCCGGGCCAGCCTTAGGGGCAAGTGAGCAGGTGGGTTGCATTGGTTGCCAACTTCTGGGGACACCACCTCGCTCTGCTACTCAGCTGGCCATTGAGGAATCCACCCCCTCCCCTAGGGCCCCTTCGCTTTGGAGATGGCTACAATTGTGATGGGAGAGTGTAATGCCAGAGGCTAGAGCCATGGCTGCTCTGTGAATCAGTTTTAAGGGGATGTACATGTGAGTAGCCGTCCCTAACCCCATGGAGACCAAGTGCCACAAATCGACTTTCATAAGAAGCTAGCAAGAGACCCAGTTCACCTCTTGACTCAGGTAGCTGCTAGCACAACGTGATCTTTGCTCCAAAGCTGCCAAACTGATGCTATTTTTAAAACGTTCCCATACAGATTAATTTCAAATGAAGCAGTTCAAGTGCAGCATTTTATTAAGGAAATATTGCAAATAAAAATGACAACATATAATACCACATCCCTTTCATCCTAAAACATGCAAGTAGATTATTGCAGCTTCAGATAGTCAAAAGTCCTCTCTCCAAGTGACAGAAACAAATGGCTTTTCTCTTCACTGTTGCCTAATGTGTAAAAAACGGTTCTATTTTTGCTCTTTGACTCCATTCTTTCCCATGCAGTCTGTAAAAAACGGTTCTATTTTTGCACTTTGACTCCGTTCTTTCCCATGCATTCTGGTTATTCTACCACTCTCTCCCATGCCACCTCTTTATTTCTTTTCCAGATCATTAAAATCTTTACTGCAAGTTTCTACTCTTAGAAAAAGCATTTATTGTGTATGCTCAGGGGACTTAGATGAGGTTGTTTGTACTGAGTGGCTGGAGGACGACTGACATGCACATGATAAATAAAAAACTAAGGGACAAATCCTTGATCCATGGATGTATAAACAAGGGGTGAGAGAGGTGATTTTACCTCTGTGTGCAGCACTGGTGAGACCAGTACTAGAATACCGCATCCAGTTCTGGGGTCCACATTTTAAAAAGGATGTTGATAAATGGAAAAGGTGCAGAAAAGAGCCACAAAAATTATTCAAGAGCTCAAGAAAATTCCTTACAATGAGAAACTTAAAGAGCACAATCTCTTTAGCTCACCAAAGAGAAAACTGAGAGTTACTTGATTACTGTGTATCAGTGCCTTCACAGGGAGAAAAAAATATAGGGTCTCTTTAAACTAACAGAGGAAGGCATAACAAAAACCAATGGCTGTAAGCTGAAGCCAGACCAATACAAATAAAAAATAATACACAATTTTTTAGCAGAGCAATTAAGCATTTGAACAGACCAACAAGGGAAAGGGGGGATTTGTGATCTTTTGATGTGTTCACATCAGGACAAGAGGCATTTCTGGAAGATATTCTTTAGTTGAACATAAGTCACCAGGCTCAGTACAGGGGACGCTCCATCATGCCCCAGGGGAGGACTCTTATCCAGGCATTCCACTACTGATGGAGATTCCCAGACAGGTGATCAGGCCATGCACTGGCTGAGAAGGTATGGAACTAGAGACTCGATTTTTAATAAAAAATAAAAGGGCCTCAGGGCTCACCCTCTAATGATTTCTGGCTTTGCCCCTTGAGTTTCACAGAATTGCCCCTCCAGAGCAAATAACTGCATATCCCATGCAACACACTATGATTACAGCCTGCAGCTCCATGAAAAAACTGGCAAAAATATGGCAAGTAACCTTGAGAACTGTGTTGCTGAGGGAGAGGAGCCCTGCTGTGAGATGGGGATGATCTGTACCTGGGGAGCTCAGGCAAAGCAAGAGAACCTGATAGAACAAAACTCTCTTCTTGGGCTTATTTTAACTGACGCATGACAGAAACCCCTTGGTTACTCAAGTACAGCTGAAAGAGTGCCAAAAAATAAAACCAGAGCTCCTTGGATTCCTTAAAGCCCTTTGGTTCGGCAGCTTTATGAGCCATTATTGTCAGCCTCGAGGCCTTTCCTGCTCTTATCAAAGGGGCAGCTGAAGAAATCAAGCTTATTTTTCACTACAAAGAAAATTCCATTCTCCTCAGGTGGGATGAGAAATATGTACAGCTCTTACAGCCGAAATACTAGGGGATAAGAACAATGAGTGGTGTTACTGTCAGTGGAAAGGTTTAGACACGAGTTACCAAAACAGGCATGTTAATGGTACCAAGGAGCACCTTCTTATCCCATCTAGATATAGAGGCGGTGGGAGTGGTTCTGTAGGGGAGAGAGAATCTGGTGTGTGGGCTGAGTGGTCCTGAGAGAAGAACACTAAGAGCAGCCGAAGCTGGAAGAAAGGTCTGATCGTTATTATTTTATTGCTATTTTGTCAATGAAGCCAAACCCCAACTCCACGTTTGTGGAGCAGCTTTGGAAAGATATCTGCTCACACATGGCTTCTGAAAAACCTACGGTTCCTACCTGCCATAGGACCCACTCATTAGAGAGCAGGTGTATGGTATTATAGAGGTATAAATACAAACGTGGCTGAGGCAAGAACCATAATCATCTTGATCTTTTCTGATGGTAATTATGAGGTGGAGCCCGAATGCCACTCTTAGAGTGGCAAAATTGTAAATTTAACAATGTATTAATGAGAAATAATGTTGATGAAGGCAGGTGGCAGCCAGAATTCATTAAGCGGCAGGATGACAGTGCACACCATGCTCCTCTTGTGCTCTATCTCAGTCACACAACTAAGTGTCCCATTTGCTTCCTTTGCCCACTCTTGTCTCTGTGCCGATTTCTCTGATGCTCCCTATTACTGGAACTCCCTTCCTCTCCTTGCCCAGCCTGTCTCTACCCTCTCCTTCACATCTTTCCTTAAAACACATCTTCCATGATCCTATAAACCTTACTCTCCATTCAGAGAAGAGTTGACATCACAGTTAACCACTTTGATTTCTGTTGCATCTCAGATCTCTTTATCTGGTCAGATTAGAATTCGTTCCATGTAGGTGTCTTGGTTTATGCAAAGTGCCTGCTTCAGTTTTGTGATATAAGAATAATAATACATAACTAGTAAAAGTGTGTAGGAAGGGGAAGGTCTTACGGGAGCTGAAATACTGGTCAGGCCCCACTGGGACTCTCCCAGGTTTTGTATATTTTAATTCTTTAATGGGCATGTTTGAGGTGACTCCACACTTTGAACAAGCTTCTCCCCTTGTACTGTGGGAGGAATTCTCATAATCAACCAGTAGTAGCCGGAGAAAATTATTACACATTGCCATGGCCAGTAAGCAGCTTCTATTTATGACTCTGCTGTGCTGTGTATGATTCCAGGCAGTGCAACGTACATCTGCTAACTCCTCCCATGAGCAAAACAGCCCACTCTTTCCTCAACTCTGACACGTCCCCTAGCTGTAAATTGGTATTTTCCAGTCTATGTTATTGCACTCCCACAGACAGCAGAGATTGGTAAAATCTGACAGGGGGATGCAGTAATACTGACGTGTAATGGTACAGGCTCAGTACTGCTTAATGGGGCATTTCATTGCCTTGACTCTTGCAGAAGACTAAAGGGATGTTGATAGCAATCTGTGGCACCCAGATGTTTTGCACTGATTTTAAGGCCAGGTGGTGTAGTAGTTTCTGCGATACATTGAGGATAACAGAGCTGATATAATACGAACATGGTCTGAACAGTAAAATAAATACAGTATATGGTGAGGATATGAACGCTTTCTCTGTAGGATTCTGCAGCAGAAAATCTTTATTTGGCTCTTTGCAGCACGTTACAACTGTCATGTGTTATTAATAGACACAGGAGAGTAACACTAAAACCCGACACTGCAGGATATATGTGAGCTGAGTAGAGAGGCACAAATGATTGTCTTTTGTTTCTTGTGGCATCATATATGCTATTGTACTCTCTAATTTTCTTATGTTATACCTGCTGCCCGGTAGCAACCATCATAGTTACAGTAAAATAATTGTTGCTATCTACCCAAGCCTCACAAAAGAAGAATAGTTACAGTAATGTCAGAACTTTCATTGTAACCTTCTTTTGTCGTGTGCTCATAACATACGACAAAATGCACAAAACTTTTTATACTTTGTCTCAGCCCAGAGGTGAATACTTTTTGGAAAGTTTGAGGAAAAAATTGTCTCAGCTGTTACTGGAGGTGCAAGGAAAATGAAAAAAAATCAGCCTTTTGAGACTACTTTTCCTCCCTGAACAACTGAAATGAACACAAACTCTCCAGACTGTATATGTGAATAGTCCCTTTTGAGGACTCACAGCCCTTTGCTGGGTTTTGGAATTGAAGAATTTTAAAAAAAAATTGAAAAAATTCACTTCTGAGCATGCTCAACATCATGTGCTCTAGCGCTTGATTAGCTAGATGAAGCCCTTCCCTTTTGTGCACAATTGCCCAGATGTAACAGTAGATATTGAGATTCCTGATGTGGCAGAGGATAGTGGCCTTTGTTCCTGTGATCCAGAGCAGGTGCCAGGTGCCAGGAATTAAGTTCAGACAATACTTCTGTAAATTATGCTTGTATTAGACCCTGGACTCCCGACAGAGCAATTTATAGGAAGGAGATTTGCCACAGCATCTTTCAAAAGATATAAACTCAGGGCACGATCCTATTCCTGTGGAAGGCAATAGCAGAACTCCCATGGACTTCAAGGACAGCAAGATGAAGACATTAAATTGTATCCTTTTTTTTGGTGGTACTGTTGCTATCACCTGTTGCTTTTTTATATATATATTGCAGCCTTATTCGTCCAGCCCTGAAGAACAATCTTTCTCATTGTTTGCTCACAAATAAACCAACCAACCAGCAAACAAAGAAACAAACAAAAAACTATAAGAAAATTAAATGCAAAAACTTATGTGAATGCAACATTGAGGGCATATGTTTAAATACAGAAAGGTAGTGAAAGTAAAGTTATGGTTTTCAGAATAACAATTTTCCCACTTAGTGCACATATAATAAATTAGATAATCTGTTAGTGCATATATTCAGCTATTGTGTTTAGTAGCCTATGTGCAATGTGAGGAAGTTAATTTTACTATGAGACTTTTAACTTCAACACATTTCAGATTACTACCATAAGATTAGAATGGCACATTCAGATTTTGGTGTCCCAATGTGATAGCAGCCATGCTGGGACATAGTTCTGCTCCCTGCTCTTATCACATGTGGAGCACATCACAGATTTGAACATTGCTCTGTATTAATAGATTTTTGCAAACAGCTTCTACCCTGCTTCAAAATGTTGGCTAGTTATCATTCTAATATGGTTGCTGATAATATTTTGACCATCAACAGTTGGTTTCAAATATAAGTGTAGAAAGCAATTTAAGTGCCAATTATTTCCAGTTGTGATCATGGTTTGTTGACATAGACACCTGCTGCAAGGATTGGCACCGATACTTCATTTCACACAGGCCTTAGACGAGCCGTCAGCACATATTTCTATTAAAAATCTTGATTTAATCATAGGACCAGGTGGTCCTTAGCAGTAGGACAAATGCATAGCAATGTGGACAATGCAAGCAATTTTCACCGATGTGACCCACACCCTGCATTCCCAGCATAGGGGCAGTTCCCTCTGCAAGCTTCATAGGGACAGGGAGGAGGCTGGCCACAGCCCACCTCTTCGTTCTGGCCTTTTAGCAAGGCACAGAAATGGAAGCACTCTGAGCCATCCACCTGCAGGCCATGAGCTAGATGCACAATCTTTACTTTAAAATCTGTGCATGTAAGGCAACATTCTGCCATCCTTATTCTCACTGAGTTCTACCTTACTCATAAAGTAGTTCCACTGATTTCAAGTGGATTATGTGAGGAATAAGGTCTTCTCAACATGAGTAAGTGTGGTGAAACTATGAGCCAGATTCCTTAGTTGACCTGGGATTTTAAACACTTCCCCACCCCCACAAAGTTTTGCACTTCTCCTTTAAGACATTAAGTGGCTAGTAGAAATCCAAGGGAAACCTGGAAGTTCCAAATTAAGTCTGTTGGCAGCTGAGTCCTGAAGCCTGGCTTGACAGTAGCGCAGAGAGGTTAATTATAGTCACATGGTGGCAATACTGTGTGGGGAATGGATCCTGTTTTGTGATGAGATACAGCTGGAAATTTCCCTCCATGGCAGAAAGAGCACCCCAAAGAATGAAGCGAGTATGGTCAGGAGGGCAAAATGGATATTGTTTATTCTTGGCCCAAGGGAGCAACTGAGGAGGAAAGGCAGGCCCAGACTTGTGGCGAATTCTATCTACTGTTGCGTTATCATTCTTTGAAATGGAGAGCAGGCTTCATCAAAATGGAGGCAAAGACAGTTTCTGTTCACCACCAGCAGTTTTGAATGTATTGCAGACTCTTGCTGAACATGTAGAAACTCTTTACACAAAAAGGGTTCCCTTCTTGGCAGGCTTATTCCAAGGGGATATTTTAGGTTCTCGTGGTGACAGTTGGTTTAGCTTCCATCTTACAGGTATCTGGACTACCAGGGGTAGAGAGAGATCCCACAAAAACCCAGTGGGGCACTCAATGAGAGGTCTTGCCCCTTTAGCTCATGCTGGTCTGCACGCTTTTTCTTGCCTTGTAGGAATATTTGCACAATCTCTGTGGTGAGACCCCTTTGGGACACGGAGCACTTTTTAAAGAGGAGCTTCTGGGGGGGGGGAAATAGCTGTAGTACAGCTCTAGTGTAGCCATGTTGCCGATAAGTGAGAGTTGGGTAATACTGGGGGCCAGCGCTATAGCAAATGCACAGGGTCTCCCTGAGGATGCTCTAGAGCAGGGATAGGCAACCTATGGCACGTGTGCCAAAGGCGGCACGCAAGCTGATTTTCAGTGGCACTCTTACTGCCCGGGTCCTGGCCACCGGTCCGGGGGCTCTGCATTTTAATTTAATTTTAAATGAAGCTTCTTAAACATTTTAAAAACCTTGTTTACTTTATATACAACAATAGTTTCGTTATATATTATAGACTTATAGAAAGAGACCTTCAAAAAACATTAAAATACATTACTGGCACGCGAAACCTTAAATTAGAGTGATTAAATGAAGACTCAGCACACCACTTCTGAAAGGTTACCGACCCCTGTTCTAGAGGAGCTGTGTGGATCTCCAGTTCTTCATGTCGTGGGGGATGGCTCCTGTGGCCTGTTCCTCAGGGGAATAAACCTTTGTCTCCATATCTCCACCCTGAATGGAATGACGAAGGAGGAACTCCATGATGGGATCACTGTGGAGTTTCCTTGTCCTTAGGCCCTTTCTATAGTTTATTCATGATGTGAAGAAACCATCTAGCCCTTCATGTGTGGGGAAGTATGTCAGACCTGCTGTGTGACCATAATCCATTTAAGACTGACCACAGGGAAATATTTCTTACGACATGCAACTGTTCAATTTTGCTGAACAGCCATAAAGGGAGAAGCTAGATGGCACTGTGCTACAGGGAGATCACATACTTCAGGGGAGTAAGTCCTAAGCAGTGCTAATGTTCTCTGGACTCAGAAGCCTGTGACCTTTAATAGATTTCAGCAAAAATAGGGACAGAATTATCAAAGGTGAATTGGGAAAGTAGGTGTGCTTAGCTCGACGTTATCTTCTTTTGTTTTAAAAACTGTAAAGTAAAACTAAATTATTCAAGAAACTGGCTAAGAGAGAAATCAAAGAGTAGGAAGAAGTGATCAGTTTTCATCATGGCAAAAAGTTAAGCATCAGGCATTCCAAGGTTGCATTAGAACCAAAGCTTAATGTATTTATTCCATTTTTCTTTTCTTTTTTAAAAAACACCTATGTATTTAGGAAGTTTTAACAATTTGAAAATTCTTGCAATGAAAATATCAGAAACAAAATGAAAACAATGAGGAGTCCGGTGGCACCTTAAAGCCTAACAGATTTATTTGGGCATAAGCTTTCGTCGGTAAAAAACCTACTTCTTCAGATGCATGGAGTGAAAATTACAGATACAGGCCTAAATATATATTAGCACATAGAATTATAGAATCATAGAATATCATGGTTGGAAGGGACCTCAGGAGGTCATCTAGTCCAACCCCCTGCTCAAAGCAGGACCAATCTGTTGTATCATTGGGGGCAGCAGTTTTAGGAAGAAATCACTTGAGACACAGAGAGCTGTAAACCTTAAAAGCAGCCATTTATTGCTACGCACTGAACTAACCAAACCAGCCAAAACTGTCTGGGCTATCCCCTAATAATCTAACTCAGTTGCCATAGCAACAACAAGGTTCTATTACCAAATACTCAACATATTCCTTCCCCCTTAATGAGAACATCCCCTAAATAAAATTAACACTAAACTAGAGAAAGAGAGTAGGCTGCCTCCGTTCCCGGGTAAACCCCGGGGATTATTTTGCCCCGTAACCATGGGTTCGCCCTAACTAAAGATCCAGCCATTGAGAAGCCTTCTGTCTCTAGGTGGATTATGGCGGACTTCTGGTGTTGTTGCGCCCAAAAGTGTCTTGGGCGCAGGCCTGACAATGGGCTCAGGATTCATAGGGAATGGTTGAGGATGTGGTATCAGCTCGTTACGGGCGGTAATGAAGGGGGACAGTCAGGATCAGGTGACTCTTGATTCGGTGTCTTGCCAGAAGTGGTGAAGTCAGGCAACTCAACTGAAGATGTGTCCCGAGGACTGGTATGACCTGGCAACAGCTGATCTACATGTCGCCGCCAGGTGAGATCCTCTGCAGTCTGGACTTTGTAGGAAACAGGTCCTGTTTGAGCGATGACAGTGGTAGGGATCCATTTAGCTCCAGAAGTATAATTCTGAGCCAAAACCAACTGTCCCGGGCTAAAGGTTTGGTCTTTTGCTCTGGGTGCACGCCTGATGACTTGATCTTGCTGCTGACGTTGCACAATTTGTCAGGTTTCAGAAGGTTTCAGCAGATCAAAGCAAGTGCACAGCTGTCGTCCCATCATTAGAAAGGCCGGGGATGCCTTGGTCATAGCATGAAGTGTGTTTCTGTAGGATAGCAAGAAGGTGCCAGATGCTTTTGAATGGATAATTGTCCCCTTGCCGATTTCAAAACTTGTTTCATTGTCTGCACAAATCTTTCAGCTAATCCATTGGTGGATGGATGATATGGTGCTGAAGTGATGTGGTGTATCCTATTTGACTTCATAAAATTTTGAAACTCCCCAGAGATGAACTGCGGTCCGTTGTCATTCACAAGTTGTTCTGGCAGACCGAAACGACTAAAGAGTCCCCATAGTTTTTGGATAGTACTCTCTGCAGTAGTGGACTGCATTATAGAGACTTCTGGCCATTTAGAATGGGCAGCTACCAGCCCCAAGACCATGCTTCCTTCAAGGGGGCCAGCGAAGTCAATGTGAATATATTGCCATGGGTTTTCAGGCCAGTCCCATGGCCTGAAAGGTGCCCACTGGGGTGCATTCCTCACACCCTGACATGACATACAAGCTCTTGCCTTTCCTTCAATAGCACTGTCCAATCCAGGCCACCAAAAAATAGCTTCGTGCAATTTCCTTCATGCGCACTATTCCACAGTGACTGGAATGTAGCTGTTCTAACATCGGTGATCTCAGTGGTGGTGGGATAATGACACGCCTTCCCCACAACAAACAACCAGATTGGATCGATAACTCCATCCTACTGGATATGTAGGTAACAAGGTCGGGTGAGACCAGAGATGTTCCATGCATCACCAGTTCCATAACTTGGGACAATACTGGGTCAACGCGAGTTGCCTTCTTTACCTCAGTAGCTGTGATGGGTGTATTCTCTACCTGTTCAAAGTAAAAGACTTCCTTCTGGGCACTATCTCGACAGTTGACTGGCAAAGGCAACCTTGAGAGATCATCTGCATTGCCCTGCAGAGTGGATTTCCGATATTTGATTTTATATGTGTGTGTGTGGAAAGCAACAATGCCCAATGTTGCATATGACTAGCAGCTAATGGGGGAATGTCTGTGTGGGGTCCAAACATTTAAGTCAGAGGTTGATGGTCTGTGAGAAGAGTAAACTTCTGTCCAAACAGGTACTGATGAAACTTATGAATTCCGAAAACAATTCCAAATGCCTCACGTTCGATTTGGGCATAGCTAGTTTCTGCTTTGCTTAGAGTGCGTGAAGCAAAAGCAATAGGTTTCTCTTCTCCCGAAGGCATAATGTGTGACGTGACTGCTCCCACTCCATAAGGGGAGGCATCACAGGCCAACTGTAGGGGTAAGGATGGATCAAAGTGCATCAGAACTTCAGAATTTAGCAATGCACCCTTAGCTTTGTTAAATGCAACATCACAGGTTTCAGTCCACTTCCAGGCCTTGTTGTGCCAGTTCAGCTGAATCTTCCTAAGCCAAGACCTACCCATTAAAGCCGGGTAATTACCTCTCACCACAAACAGTGGCAATTTAGCAGCCTGTCCATTGAGCTCTACCTTAACATCAATAGTGCCCAACATGGGCACAGCTTCTCCCATATACGTCTTCAGAACTGTTTTTGTTGCCTTAAGCAGAAGATGCTGTAGCTTTTCTTTATACACAGTCTCTGAGACCAGCGAGATGGCTGCACCGGTGTCCATTTTCATGGGTATAGGTTTGCTGTCCAACCACGGGGTTACCCAGCATTCATGTGAGCCCACGGCCAAAGACAAAATGTGCAGTGGCACTTCTTCTTGTGATGAGGTGTCTCCTTTGTCATCCTGGGTCTGCTCTAGGGTATGCAGGTTTCCCTTGTTTGGTTGGCCAGACCACAGGCCTCTTTTTCTTTTGTTTAGAGGCATACTCAATGTGTCCCTTCTTGCCACAATGTTGACACACCAGGTCCTTACACCAGCATTCTGATGCATGGTGACCCGGCTTACCACAGCAGTAACATTCGTGACTCTGCACAGTTTCGTGGGTAGGTTCTTGTGACACCATATGCACCCTAGGGGATGCACCGATGTATTGTGCCTCCTTTGTAGCCAGTTCCATGGAGATCGCAATATCAACAGCCTTCTGTAAGGTAAGCTGAGCCTCTGTCGCTTCCGTATAGCTTCACTGTGCAGGCCACACACTAATCTGTCACGTAGGGTGTCATTTAATATCTCCTTAAATTCACAGTGTTCTACAAGCCTTTTCAAAATTACTACAAATTGTACAACTGTTTCATCTTCATTTCATCTCCTTTGTGGAACCTATGTCTTTCAGCAATTACCAGCGGTTTTGGAGAAAAATGGGACCCCAGGATTTCCACAACGTCACTGTAAAATTTGGTCTCAAGCTTAACAGGGTGTAGTAAACGGCGTAGCAGGAGTAGGTCTTAGCCCCTACAACACTTAAGAATATTGGCACCTTCTTCTCTTCTGTAATGTCATTTGCAATAACAAAAAGCTCAAAACGCTCAGTATATTGGTGCCATTGCACTATAGTCTTCTCAAAAGGTTCCAGCGGCCCCTTAAGTGTAGCCATGGTTTTAGTTTCAGGTTGCACAGTGAGTGTAAACAAGTCAGTTCTCACCCCCTTCCAACAGCAAAAAGGATTTTTTTGTTTTTATTTTTTTTTGTACCTTGACTTCTACTTCCTTCTGTTATTGGGGCAGCAGTTTTAGGAAGAAATCACTTGAGACACAGAGAGCTGTGAACCTTAAAAGCAGCCATTTATTGCCATGCACTGAACTAACCAAACCAGCCAAACCTGGCTGGGCTATTCCCTAATAATCTAACTCAGTTGCCATAGCAACAACAAGGTTCTATTACCATGACAACCAAGTACACAACACTATTCCCAACTAACTCATCCCAGCCAGGGCTTTGTCAACCCTGACCTTAAAAACCTCTAAGGAAGGAGAATCCACCACCTCCCTAGGTAACCTATTCCAGTGCTTCACCACCCCCCTAGTGAAAAATTTCCAACCTAAACCTCCCCCACTGCAACTTGAGACCATTACTCCTTCTTCTGTCATCTGCTACCACTGAGAACAGTCTAGATCTATTCTCTTTGGAACCCCCTTTCAGGTAGTTGAAAGCAGCTATCAAATCTCCCCTCATTCTTCTCTTCTGCAAACTAAACAATCCCAGTTCCCTCAGCCTCTCCTTATAAATCATGTGCTTCAGCCCCCTAATCATTTTTGTTGCGCTCCGCTGGACTTTTTCCAATTTTTCCACATCCTTCTTGTAGTGTGGGGCCCAAAATTGGACACAGTACTCCAGATGAGGCCTCACCAATGCTGAATAGAGGGGAATAATCACGTCCCTTGATCTGCTGGCAATGCTCCTATTTATACAGCCCAAAATGCTGTTAGCCTTCTTGGCAACAAGGGCACACTGTTAACTCATATCCAGCTTCTCGTCCACTGTAACCACTAGGGTCCTTTTCTGCAGAACTGCTGCCTAGCCACTCGGTCCCTGGTCTGTAGCAGTGCATGGGATTCTTCCGTCCTAAGTGCAGGACTCTGCACTTGTCCTTGTTGAATCTCATCAGATTTCTTTTGGCCCGATTCTCTAATTTATCTAAGTCCCTCTGTATCCTATCCTTCCTCCAGCATATCTATCACTCCTACCAGTTTAGTGTCATCTGCAAACTTGCTGAAGGTGCAATCCATGCCATCCTCCAGATCAGTAATGAAGATATTGAACAAAACCAACCCCAGGACCGACCCTTGGGGCACTCCGCTTGATACCAGCTGCCAACTAGACATAGAGCCATTGATCACTACCCATTGAGCCTGATGATCTAGCCAGCTTTCTATCCACCTTATAGTCCATTCATCCAGCTCATACTTCTTTAACTTGCTGGCAAGAATACCGTGGGAGACCATATCAAAAGCTTTGCTAAAGTCAAGGAATAGCATGTCCACTGCTTTCCCCTCATCCACAGAGCCAGTTATCTTATCATAGAAGGCAATTAGGTTAGTCAGGCATGACTTGCCCTTGGTGAATCCATGCTGACCATTCCTGATCACTTTCCTCTCCTCAAAGTCCTTCAAAATTGATTCCTTGAGGACCTGCTCCATGATTTTTCCAGGGACCGAGGTGAGGCTGACTGGCCTGTAGTTCTCTGGATCCTCCTTCTTCCCTTTTTAAAAGATGGGCACTATATTAGCCTTTTTCCAGTCATCCAGGACCTCCCTTGATCTCCATGAGTTTTCAAAGATAATTGCCAATGGCTCTGCAATCACATCCGCCAAATCCTTTAGCACCCTCGGACGCAGTGCATCCAGCCCCATGGACTTGCGCTCGTCCAGCTTTTCTAAATAGTCCTGAACCACTTCTTTCTCCACAGAGGGCTGGTTACCTCCTCCCCACACTATGCTGCCCAGTGCAGTAGTCTGGGAGCTGACCTTGTTCGTGAAGACAGAGGCAAAAAAAGCATTGAATACATTAGCTTTTCCCACATCCTCCGTCACTAAGTTGTCTGTTGGAGTATGGCTACTTTTACATCTGTTATAGAATGTCCAGGGAACTGAAGTGTTCTCCTACTGGCTCTTGTATGTTACCATTTCTGATGTCTGATTTGTGTCCATGGATAAATGGATAAGAGCCTAACCATCCATTTATCCATGGACACAAATCAGACATCAGGAATGGCAACATACAAAAGCCAGTAGGAGAACACTTCAATCTCCCTGGACATTCTATAACAGATTTAAAAGTAGCCATTCTTCAACAAAAAAACTTCAAAAACAGACTTCAAAGAGAAACTGCAGAGCTACAATTCATTTGCAAATTTAACACCATCAATTTGGGCTTGAATAGGGACTGGGAGTGACTGGCTCACTACAAAAGCAATTTTCCCTCTGTTGGTATTGACATCTCCTCATCAATTATTGGGAGTGGACCACATCCACCCTGACTGAATTAGCCTTCAACATTGATTCTCCACTTGTAAGATAACTCCCTTCTCTTCATGTGCCAATATATTTTTATGCCTGTACCTGTAATTTTCACTCCATGCATTTGATGAAGTGGGTTTTTTAATCCACAAAAGCTTATGCCCAAATAAATCTGTTAGTCTTTAAGGTGCCACCGGACTCCTCATTGTTTTTGTGGATACAGACTAATACAGCTACCCCTCTGATACTTAGAAACAAAACAATCATTACAACAGTTAGCTTTTTTTTTAAGGGACATTATACAAGAATATAGTCATCAGATCTTTCTATTTAACAGGGAATAACTGTATTACAGATTGAGCATCATTACAACCTCCGTTGTTTCTAGTGACTTTATTAAATTGAGTAAAATCGCTCTATACACATTTAGCAGACCAAGTATGTCTATCAAATTTTAATATTAAAAAAAAATTGGACAGGTATACTGGGTTTTTTCTTTTCTTTTTTTGCAGATAAATGTACTTTGAGTACTGAATAAAAGGTAACCCAATATCTATGTATCTATCTGTCACCTGTCTATTTTGCTGAGTACATAACTGGTATGTTAATTTTTCCATATAAAACCTCTCATATTTTTTAACCATTCCTCAATGGTTAGGCTCTTTTTCTTTTTCCAATGAGAGGCTACCAATAATCAAGCAGCCACTAGCAGATGAGAGATTAATTCCTCCTGCGTGGACAATGTATTGATTAGTGTTCTGGAATGGAGGTGAGCAGTGAGATGGCAATCTTTGCAGGTGATACAAAATTATTGAAGTTAGTCACACCTGGAGAAGAGTGTGAGGAACTTCAGTTGGACCTAACAAAGCTGGGTAAATGGCCAACAGGACTCATCCTTTGTCTTTAGGCTCAGTTAAACTTTGACAGTGCTGCAAATGGAAGAGCTGTGATATTGGAGGCACAGTTATATAACTTCTGCATTTAATACCATCTCAGAGGGATTAAACAGTGCTTAAAGGACATAAATATAAAAACAAAAAGTTTGTTCTGTCATATAAGCACTTTTTCCCTAAAATTTGAGGAAGCCCACATTTTTTTTCTTTCAGACTGGGTAAGCAAGCCATTCCTAAATAGCTTGAATGTTGGCTGAACTTCTTACAGATCTGAGCTATTAATGGCTCAACTGAATGAGAACCAGAACTACTGCTTATGGACACCAGAAGTCTAGGGTCAAGTTGTATATGGATCAAGGTAGACATATAGCGGCAGGCGACAGTATGGCTTAAACAAACAATGTCTGGTGCCAATTTCTCAATTATTAGGGATGTGAGGGTTTCCTTGTTATATCTGATCTCTGTTTCCTATAATAATAACTGTGTACAGCATGTCCCCTTCACATTTGCCTCAGCTCCTGGTGTCCTTAAAGTACATGGTCTAGAATTTTTTTTAAAATAATGTGTTTTTCTAGGAAGTGCTGATGCCAAGGAAAATACTAATAGTTTGGGTCACAGCAACCCACTCCAAAGTGAGTAACTCAGCAAGAATCCCAGTGTAATATTTTTTGCATTCACTGTTGTAGGTGATTCTAACTGAAGAGAGCAGATGCAGGTAAATTCAGTACACTTTAGATCTGGATGAATTCTGAAAAAACAAACAAACAGAATATTCATTTAAATTTGTTAACAAATTTGCTTACCATGTGTCAGAGGCTGTCTTGTGTTCCCTTTCAATGAATATTCTAGTTTGCAAAATTATCATGAAGACTGTTCACCAACCCAATGAATTTTAAGTGATTCTTGTGTTATACCAATAGAATAAAAACCAGCAGGATCTTATTAAGAGGGATAAGGCAAAGATGCC
Source organism: Malaclemys terrapin pileata (assembly GCF_027887155.1). Lineage (NCBI taxonomy): Eukaryota > Metazoa > Chordata > Testudines > Emydidae > Malaclemys > Malaclemys terrapin. The sequence continues at coordinate 72,597,005 of NC_071512.1, forward strand.
ACATTTATTATAAATATACTGATAAAGCAAAAGATAAAAGTAAACAACGTTGTTTGACTACTTATTTCTTATACACACACACACACATACATACATATAGAGAGAGAGAGAGAAAGAGAGAGAGAGAGATTCATTCACACAATCATTCATTCAAGTTCTGTATAGGTGTTATAGTTACCAGCCTAGAAGTTGCTCATGCCAAGTTACTGGCCAGGTATCTTGGTCTTGAGGATGGAGCCGAGTCTGTGTCAGGTGCACCTGATGCTCCTGGAGGCTGGCAGCAGAACCAGAGACCCAAAGTCATCAGTCTTTAGAGTTTATTCCTATAGGAATTAATTCCTATGTTAGTCTATGGGAGCTGTTTCATCCTGCTGTTGCTGACTCAATCAGCAGATGGCACATTCCTGTCCAAAGTGGCACATTCCTGGTGGCTCCACACTGTCCAAAGTTTGTGTTTCTTATCCTTCCAGGTGATGGGGTGCATCCCAGTTTACCCTCAGGGGGTTGTCTGGTGGTCCTACTTGACACATTCTTCGGCCGATGGATACTCCCTTTCTAGGCTAGCACCTCCCTAACCATTTATGTACATCAAGCATTCATCAACATACATTCCATATCTTAACCATATTTTAATTTACTGTCTCCACCACTTTCGGGGTGTGTGCTAATTCATTTGAGACTCCCGGCCCTTTAATCACAGAGGGTGGGGGGTCTGTCCTAGGAGCCGTTGAATGAAGTGAAAGTCACTTAACAGCTTACAGTGTTTGTTTACATTGTATCAATTACTTCAAGAACAAAGTCAATTAACTTGTTTGTAAGTTTTACATAGTAATAAAGTATCTTTCACAGGATAGATATAATCATGGTTTCTACAGACAGTAGCTTACAAGTTTTAACAGAAGACCTAAGAGATTTTTGTACTTGGTGAAACTGTTGGATTTTAAAGTGTGTGGGACAAATTATGAGGGGGGTCACTGTCACTTGGGGGAATCACTGTTAGTACCTTCTTTTATATCCCTACACTTGCAGCATATTTGTTAAATACAACGTCTGAATGGGTAATTATAAATAATGTGTGTTACAGTCTAGGCTCAGGGATTGCTCACAAAGGGTCTGAACAAAGCCTAAAAAAACTCAATGGAAAGACTCGGCAAAGTTGGATCAGACCCAAAGGCCCAAATTCATAAAAGTACTTAAGCACCTAACTCCTGATTGGAATCTACGGGAGCGAGGTGCTTAAGTACCATTGTGAATTTGGGACATAGTGTCCACAAACTAGGGTTACCATATCTAATAAATAAAAAAAGAGGACCCTCCACGGGCCCTGGCCCCGCCCATTTCCCCACCCCCCAGCCCCACCCCAACTCTGCCCCTTCCCTGCCCCTTCCCCGCCCCCTCTTCCCTCCCACTCCCAGCCACACGAAAAGGACTGCCCGAGCGCTACCGGCTTCACGGTTTGCCGGGCAGCCCCCAGACCCTGCGCCCCTGGCCGGCGCTTCCCCAGCGCAGCTGGAGCCCGGGAGGGGAAGCGCCCAGCCGGGGGCGCAGGGCCTGAAGGCTGCCCAGCAAACTGTGAAGCCAGTAGCGCTTGGGCTTCGGGCAGCCCCCTTGCCTCCGGACCCTGTGCCCCCAGCCGGGCACTTCCCCTCCCGGGCTCCGGCAGTGCAGGGTCTGGAGGTACGGGGGCTGCCCAAAGCCCATAGCGCTCAGGACTTAAACAGAGCCAAAGAGTCGGGGAGGAGCAGAGCTGCCGCGGCTGGAGGCTCTGCTCCTCCCCTGACTCTTCAGCTCTGTTTAAGAGCCGAGCTGCCCCAGCGCTACCGGCTTCGGGCAGCCCCCATGCCTCTGGACCCTGCGCCGCCGGAGGCCAGGAGGGGAAGTGCCCGGCTGGGGGCGCAGGGTCCGGAGGCACGGGGGCTGCCCGAAGCCGGTAGCGCTCGGGCAGCCCGGCTCTTAAACAGAGCCAAAGAGTTGGGGAGGAGCAGAGCCGCCGTGGCTGGAGGCTCAGCTCCTCTTTGGCTCTGTTTAAGAGCCGGGCTGCCCGAGCGCTACCGGCTTCGGGCAGCCCCCATGCCTCCGGAGCCTGTGCCACCGGAGCCTGGGAGGGGAAGTGCCCGGCCGGCGGCTGGGGTCCGGAGGCAAGGGGGCTGCCTGAAGCCCATAGTGCTCGGGCAGCTCGGCTCTTAAACAGAGCCGAAGAGTCAGGGGAGGAGCAGAGCCGCCATTTTCCTGGACATGTTCAGCTTTTTGGCAATTCCCCCAGGACGGGGGTTTGAGTGCCGAAAAGCCGGACATGTCCGGGAAAAAGAGGACGTATGGTAACTCTACCACAAACACACTGTCATTTTTTTTTAATGTGTTTGTTATACTGTAATCATGACTGTCATGGAGAAAGTAAATAAGGAAGTGTTATTTACTCCTTCTCATAACACAAGAACTAGGGGTCACAGGATGAGATTAATAGGCAGCAGGTTTAAAACAAACAAAAGGAAGTATTACTTCACACAACGTACAGTCAACCTGTGGACTCTTTGCCAGAGGATGTTGTGAAGGCCAAGACCAAAACAGGGTTAAAAAAAGAACTAGATAAATTCATGGAGGATAGGTCCATCACTTGCCAGGATGGGCAGGGATGGTGTCCCTAGCCTGTTTGCCAGAAGCTGGGAATGGGTGATGGGATGGATCACTTGATGATTACCTGTTCTGTTCATCCCCTTTGAAGCATCTGGCATTGGCTGCTGCTAGAAGACAGGGTACTAGGCTAGATGGACCTTTGGTCTTACCTAGTATGACTGTTCTGATGTTCTTTTGTATGTTGTCAACTCTGAGTGTTGCTTTCAGGGACAAAACATCAGAGCAACAGAAAACCATAAAAGCCTCTTGTTTGTGGGTGGCATGGATCCCAAATTACCTGATAGGTCTTAACTCCCTCTGCTCTCAGAGAGAGTAGCTGGACTGGCTCAGATAATGCAGTCTTTCCCAATCTATATCAGGGTGGAAGCAGGGCAGAGGAGCGGAGGATCAGTGTGGATGAAGCAAGACTCTAGTTCCATCTCCCCACTCCTACTTCCATAGGCGCCGACTTACCTAGTTGCTGGGGGGTGCTTGACCCTCGCTCCTCCCCAGGCCCCACCCCTACTCCACTCCTTCCTCCAAGCCCCCATCCCCGCCCCATCTCTTCCCACCCCCACTTCGTCCCAGGCCCTGCCCCCACTCCACCCCTTCCTCCAAGCTCCCACCCCTCCCCTCCCCCACCTCTTCCTGCCCTTGCTCCTCCGCCCAGTGCCTCCTGCATGCTGCGGAACAGCTGATCTGTGGTGGGCAGAAGGTGCTGGGGGGGGGAGGGGGAAGGAGCCAATTGGCAGGGCAGCCAGTGGACAGGAGTTGCTGGGGGGAAGCACTGACCCATAGGGGTTCCAGTGGGTGTGCAGTAACCTCTTTTTTTTTTCCATGGGTGCTGCAGCCCTGGAGCACTCACAGAGTCAGCACCTATGCCTGCTTGCACACTAGAAACCTCCTGCTGCACTGTGGAAAGACAGCACATGGAAAGTCACCCATCTTTCCTTTCTGCTTCCGTTGAAGCTCTAATATGGTTGGCTGAGGCAGCAGCTCACATGCACAGGGCTGCCAGCTTGCCTACCTATGCATCTCTTCTCTTTGTTCCTGGAGCACCCATTGCAGCCTGAGTGACACCAATATATGCTCCTCAGATGCAGCACCACATAGCCTTGCCATGACCAGCAGGAAGATTATAAGGCACATCTAGGGTGTGAGGTTTAAGATTCCTGCTTTCGCCTCCCTTGTGTGTCACTTTGTATCCACTCTTCTCTATCTTCTCCTTTCTTTTTTGTCTTCTGTCTGAGTCTGATTGTGCAGCCTTGGAATTAAATTTAACTACATAATATCCCCCTCACTAGCATGGTAGGCTAAAGACAGCATGAGCAATTTTTGCCCCAGCATGGAGGAGGACCAGTGGGAGAAGCCCAGAGTATGCCAGCCACATGGTATCCCAGATCCATGAAGCAAACTGGAGTCCACAGGTTAAAGCAAACCGGTTTGTGACTGGTCAGTTTGTGTCCTATCTGCAGCATGGGAATGAAGCTGGTGCCACTGAGACACTATGCCCGTTTCCTCCTTTCTGTTTAAACAACAGGAATTATATCAAAAAATCAACACTGAGCCAAAATCCAAGTGTGGATTGTCTCCTCCTTTTCCAAAGAAATAATCTTGGTACCAGTAGGAGACTTTTTAAACAACATTGTCGCCTCTGAAGGGCTTAACTAAATATAAGAGATAAGAAAAAATTTCCCTATGTGCATATTCATTTCACTTCTGAATTCTCAGAATTCTAACTGCCATTGTATTACAATTATGGTTATTTTGCCTACTTCCTGCTTTTGCCAGGGATTTCCACAGCTTCAGAAGCCCACATCTGCTTTGTACATTTTGCAAGTGTTCAGAAGAGCTATTATTTTGTGGTTGCTATGTTAAAAGTAGGCCAGCTCCCTTTTACACAAAACTACAATGAATTGTTTAATGTTGTAACAGCGTAGGGAAGTTTCTGCTAGCTCCTTAACACCGTTAAGGCCAGTTTGAGCAAAGCACTTAAGCAGGTGCTTAACTATACATACATAAGTAATCGGAACTACGCACATGCTTAACAGTATATATGCATGTCAAGGATCTGTCTCCATCAGAGCACCCCCTTTGGATGTTACATGGAAAGTGCTTTCACACAAGTCCACTCCTTCCAGCAAAAGCATTTAATGTCTATCTAGAGATGGCAGGTTCTCAGCCCTCCAGCCAAGGTCTTCTGACTATTTCTCCCCCTTTCAGAGTTCCGAGTGAAACAAACAATCCAAGGTGAGCGAAAGAGATTGCAGGGGAAAAAAACTTGCCAGTAGCTCTAGCCAGGATATTAGGTCTCTCCTTAGACCACAATCCACTCCATGGTTCACTGGGTCTCCAGCACAAGCTATAGGATACAGTTTCTTCCCCCTTTTAAGCCCAGGTGATTTATGCTACTTTTCCACAAGGATAGAAGCTCTGCTAGCTACAAGGCCTCTTAGAAATTTCAACAGCCTGCTCCCTTTCTACCACTGTCTGCTGCATGGCACTTCCTCTTTTTAAACTCCTCTTCCATCCTGGAATGACTTGCAGGTGTGTCAGATAATGCTGCTCCATCCCAAAGCAACTCTTTCACCCCTTCCATGTGGGCTTTATACACCTGTCAGTGTGCTTATGTCTTTTGCTAGATTGAGGCCTAAGACTGCCCCTGGACAGGCTCGAAAGAGTAAATAGTTCAAAACGTGGTAGCTGACCCATAAGGAACTGTGATCTGCTTTAAGGATTGTTTTCTCATTTTGGGAACCTTGAACATGTTGAGCTTAGTATGTGACTAAAACTGTTTAAAAGTATTCAGAAAAATGTAATCACCTGAGAAGATTTTATTTCTTGTTTTATTTCAGGTGTGATGGGCATTTTTATTCTTTAATTTTCAGTTTTTTCTTTTCTTTTGTGCTTTGCAGTTTTGGTAACTTTTAAACCTTTTTCAGGATTCTATAGAGTTATGTGTGGGGCACTTCTAACAATGTGGTACAAAAGAAAAAGTTAGAATAGGGCTAAAGGGCATGCAACAGCTCTAGTGTAATGCCAAGGGGCAGGACAGGTAGCTTAATCATTTTTAATTGTACTCTTGTTGTATTAATTGAACCAACTGAGTTGAAGGATCATGAATCAGGCAATAATTTGTTATCAAAAGAACAATAGCATGGTTATAACAGAACCTTCCAAGTGATGCTGAGTTAGACATAAGGAGGACTTGGAATTGGGGGATTTGATACTACAGAATTATGCTAATTTGGAAGGGTATCAGAAATGTAACAAGGCAAAGCATCTGGTACCCATTTTGGCTCAGTGGCAGCTAACAGTTTTTTATTGGTTTAAACTATCAGAAAAAATTGCAGACTGCTTCCAGTACTGGATGGTCCCTTTGAGGTACGCAGTCAGTTGAACAGTGTTGTGGCTTCCTTACAGATAGAAATGAGGGAATGTATGCAAAAGAAGAGGAGAGAGATGCATTGAAGAAGGCAAATGAGGGTTTAGTTGCAATTCTAAGAACAGAAACCTGGCTTTTCTAATAGATGTGTTAAAAAGGGAAAAAGAGAGCTTGGCCTCTAAACCTGTGGTGGTGGAGGGAAAGGAACAAGGGTAGTGTGGTATGGTGTAAGAGAATGTGACCAGCTGTTGCAACAGAATGCAATTTTATGAGGGATGAATAAAGAGTCTTTGAAGCTGACACGTGCGGAATTGGAAAGGGAGAATGAAATACGTAAATGCTGCAGGTAAAGATTTGGTAATAAAGGGGAGCAATTATCTAACTGGTCTCCCATGTTTACGAAAGATGAATTCAAACTGGAACAGGTGCAAATGTAGGAGCTGGATTTTATAATGTACTATGAGAATTAATATATATGATTTGATTTCATCCTGTCAGACACCCTTTTTGAATAGCAGAAAGGAATGACAGACCAGAACAATCCTTATGACTGATTATGGTCACCCTTTTGCTTTAGGATAAGTTATAATATCTACTATGGTTTCCTATATGTATTGCAATATAGGCACTCTAGCTAAATATACATTTCTTTGTTTTAAGGTTATAGTAAGTAAGAGACAGGATTCTCTATTGTGTCTATGTTAAGTAGATTAGAGGAACATTGAAGGCCTGGGTCTCAATGTAAATTGTCTTGGTTATTGATTGTAAAATTTAGCAAGGTTTAACTTGAAATGCCTTTTTGCTCGCTATAAAATACTACTGGTTGTATTCTCAATCTGTTTGTGTGAATGAGGTATGTATGCGTCAGAAAAAGATAAGGTGTGAAGGCCATTGTTATAGCCAGAGTCAAGGAAGAAGGAGTGAAGAGACTTAAAGGACATCAAAGAATCATCAACGCACATCCATAATGAAGGGCAGATTGACGACCCTGAGGTGAAGGCTGGCACTCCTAAGGACAATTGATTAAATCGGAACAAAGGACAGGATGACCCTCTCGGAGGTGTATTGGAAAGTTTACACCAATTAAGAAGTAACTGGTCACAAAGGGCTGGTCTACACTAGGGGGGATCGATCTAAGATACGCAACTTCAGCAAATAGCGTAGCTGAAGTCGAAGTATCTTAGATCGAATTACCTGGGGTCCACATGGCGCAGGATCAATGGCCGCGGCTCCCCCGTCGACTGCGCTACCGCCGCTCGCTCTGGTGGAGTTCCGGAGTCGACGGGGAGCACATTCAGGGATCGATATATCGCATCTTAACGAGACGCGATATATTGATCCCCGCTAGATCGATTACTACCTGCCGATCTGGCGGGTAGTGAAGATGTACCCAAACTGACACAGCAAAATCCATAGGCTTCAACAGAGAAAAAACCCTATAAGAACAGGGTGCTTGGCCATGGGACTTTGGATTCGTCTTGCCACACTCCAGGAGCATCAACCGCTCCGCTCTGCGACCAATCTGGCTGGCCACTAGATTGATCCAGACTCTGGACTGGTAACTATAAACATCACTGGCAAGACTATATGTGTGTGTGTGTGTGTGTGTGTGTGTGTGTGTGTGTGTGTGTGTGTGTGTGACTGAAGCATATGCTAACTGTAGTATTCTCAATAAATGCTGTGTATTTACCTTCCTCTATAAAGATCCCATGTGCTTTGTATGAGCATAACACAAAGAAAGGCTACTAGGATGATCAAAGGAATGGAAAACCTACCTTATGAGAGGAGACTCAAAGAGCTTGGCTTGTTTAGCTTAATAAAACAAAAGCTGAGGGGAGATATGATTGCTCTCTATAAATAGATCAGAGGGATAAATACCAGGGAGGAAGAGGAGTTCTTTAAGTTAAGCACCAATGTGGACACAAGAACAAATAGATATAAACTGGCCATCAACAAGTTTAGGCTTGAAATTGGACAAAGTTTTCTAACTATCAGAGGAGTGAAGTTCTGGAACAGCCTTTCAAGGGGAGCAGTGGGGGCAAAAAAACTAACTGACTTCAAGACTGAGCTTGATAAGTTTATGGAGAGGATGGTATGATGAGACTATGTATGATGGCATGTAGCCAATCTGTGACTGCTAGTAGCAAATATTCCCAGTGGCTGGTGATGGGAGACTAGATGGGGAGGGCTCTGAGTTACTACAGAGAATTCTTTCCCAGGTGTCTGGCTGGTGGGTCTTGCCCACATGCTGAGGATCTAACAACTGATGACCATATTTGGGGTCTAGGAGTTTTCCCTAAGATCTGATTGGCAGAGACACTGGGGTTTTTTCCACAGCCTGGGGCACAGATCACTTGCAGGAGCATAAATGGCCAATTCTCTGTAATGTGAAGTCTTTAAATCATGGTTTGAGAACTGTAGTAACTCAGACAGAAGTTATGGGTCTATTACAGGAATGGGTGGGCAAAGTTATGTGGCTTACAATGAGCAAGAGGTCAGACTAGACGATCATGATGATCTTTTCTGACTTTAACGTCTATGATTCTATGAACTGAAAGAATAGGAAGATGAGATGAGGAATTAATTATTAGCAGGGATAGGTTACAAAAATCTCTGTCTGGTTGATGGAAGAAAGGGAAAGTAGCGTGGAGGGCTGGGTGGGCACTTCTGCAGGAACTAAGAAGGAATGTTACACAAAAGAATAGATTAGCATGGATCCCATCTGAAGGTACTATCAGGTGAGATTGGGTTGATAGGGAGTGTGATTTTGTTACCTGATTAATGCAGATAGGTTGCTGGAAATTTTGAACTCGTCAGTAAGGAGATTTGATAGCTAAGTGAGACTGTGGAAAAAGTTTAATGAAACCAATGTGAATGCAAGTGCTGATACTTGCTTACCAGTTTCAGCTTTCATCCTAAGGAACTGGTTGATAAAGGTTTAGTTCTAATGGAGGAGATCATATTGTTGGAACAGACTTCTAAAAATAGAATAGGTTACCTCCTTGTCAACAGATTGCCAGTGTATTTTAGGCTATTGGTGTTTGCTTTGAGAAAAGTGCTTAGCTTTAATAAGACACTAGTAACTGCTGTAAGTAAATTGCTTATGATATTAAACACTGTGACAAAGTTCCTCCTCTATCTTGGGTGGGTCCTGTGCTTATTGGCAGATTTTCTTGCCTCAGAGATTCACCATGTGGGTTGGGGAACAGCCCAGAGACCTTCACCTCTGGAAGAAGGCACAGTCCAGGTCAATTGGGAGGTCTGGGGGGAACCCAGGCCCGCCCTCTACTCCGGGTTCCAGCCTAGGGCCCTGTGGACTACAGCTGTCTATAGTGCCTCCTGTAACCACTGCATGACAGCTACAACTCCCTGGGCTACTTCCCCATGGCCTCCTCCAAGCACCTTCCTTAGTCTCACTACAGGACCTTCCTCCTGGTGTCTGATAACACTTGTGCTCCTCAGTCCTCCAGCAGCACCCCCTCTCAACTCCTTGCACCTCTTGCTCCCAGCTCTTCACACTCACACCACAAACTGAAGTGAGTTCCTTTTTAAAGCCCAGGTGTCCTGATTAGCCTGCCTTAATTGATTCTAGCAGCTTCTTCTTAATTGGCTCCAGGTGTCTTAATTAGCCTGCCTACCTTAACTGGTTCTAACAGGTTCCTGATTACTCTAGTGCAGTCCCTGCTCTGGTCACTCAGGGAACAGAAAACCTGCTTGATCTGGGACTAATAGATCTCTCCCATAGATCACTCTCCTATAGCCCTCTGACCTGGAGATAGGTAGGGGGCTGCTCCTCCTACTACTAGGCCCTGGGCTCTCCCTACAACTGCTGCTGCTGCTCCAGCTACTCCCCTGGCTGGGCCAGACCCCTCTCCTGCTTCTCTGCTACCTGCTTGCTTGCTGGCTGGCTGGCTACTAGACCCCCCCACCACCCTTGGTTGCTGCTGCTACAGCCCCGGGGGGGGGCTGCTGGCCCACTCCCCAGAGGAGGGGAGGGAGGGACCCCAGCCATTGCTCCTGCTGCTGTGGACACCACTGCCACCACCTTCACCTTAGAGGAGTCCTTCCTGCTGGCCACCAGACTGCCACCTGGAGCTGCTGTGTTTGCTGCTGGAGCCCTGAGGAGGAGAAGAAGACCATCTACCAGTGGGGGAGCGCATAGGAATTCCACAGACCACTGTGGAGAGGGCCCTTATGGACATAGTAACTTTTGGAGTGCTCTTGTGGTGGGGGTCTTGACTGTGTTTGTGGGGATGCAGGGGGTGTGGTGTGGAGCCTGTCCCCTGGTCCATCTGTATCTCCCCCTCCCCCCCCCCCGACCTCCCCCACCACCATCATCATCATTGCCCCCTCCACCACCCCCACCGGCTACTCACCATCTGCCTTGAGCTCCTGCCTCTGGGACTCAGCTGCTCACTTAGGCTTGCCACGCCCTGTTGACACCATTGGGCCTGAAGAAGCAGCCAACCTAAACTGACTTTTTTTTTGTTACAAGAGCACGTGGGTGCATGTGCCCCCCCTTTTGGACTAACGCCCTCCCCCCTGCAGCAAGCCCCCAGCTTTGCCCCTGCTGCCTACCCATTTGCCCCTTGCAGCCTTTTTTCCCCTTTCCCTTGCCCCAGCCCCTTGCTAGCTCCAGTTTGGTTGCCTGCCCCGCCCTTTCCCTCTGCAGCCTTTCTCAGTTTGACCCATCCCAGCCTCTGAAGCTAGCCCCGTGGTTTCCCTGCCCTACTCCCAGCCTGGTTGTTCCCTTCCCCCTGCGGCCCCCTTGCCCTGATTAGCCCCTCCCCTCATGCGCCCATGTCCCCTCCCATGAGCTTGTGCCCCTCCCCATTTTAGTTTGAACCTGTCTCATTGCACCCCCCAATGCTGTTATATTCCCCCTTCCTTGGTGTGACTAGAGGAGCCGGAAACCCTCCCTGAGTCGGTGATTGACCCCTAGCCCTTGATAGCCCCCCCATTCAGCCCACCTCCTTTTTTGGTGCCCTCCTCCCGTCTGCAGCCTAGCGGGGAGGACTGGTCGACCTGCTTCCCCTCTCTCTGCCCCCCCTCCGGTGTTTGTCCTCCCCCTATCCTCATTATGGCAGGGGACGAGGTGAGTGGGATCACTCGGGCAGACCCTGGTGCCCCTCCTCCACCCGCCCCACCATCGCCCCCCCCAACCTCTACCTCAACTGCCGCTGCCGTGCCACCTGCTACCACCCCTGCTGGACTGCTGGCAGCGGCGGGTTACAAGATGACTTCCGCTGCTGCCACATCCCTCGCCCCCTCTGACTCTGGAGGAGCCCCCCCCCCCCCAGCCGGAAGGAAGGGCTAGGGCACAAAGAAAGGTAAAGGCCCCACCAAAAAGGCCAGGCCCTCCATGGCGGGGGCTGCCCCCACTGCCGCGGCCCCGCCACCAGCCGTGGTGTCCCTCCCTGCTGTTACCTCCATCAGCTCTGTAGGTGTCCCTCCCCCAACCCCCAGGGCATATGCCCAGGTGGCGGCAGCCTCCCCGCCTGCTGCTGCATCATCATCTCAACTGACCACCGCCTCTGCTACCATCTATAGTGGCCGGGGCCCCTTCCCCACCTTGACCAGGAAGCACGGCATCCGTTGCCTCCTGGTACCCGCCTTGCCCCACGTGGAGACCTATGTGCGGGCGTTGGTGAGGGTGGTGGGGCCCACGGCCATTGTGGCGGCCTCCAAGATGTACGGAAAGGTCATCTTCTTCCTAGCATTGGAGGCCGCCGCCCAGGAGGCAGTGGAGAAAGGCCTGGCGGTGGGGGGCATGTTCGTCCCTCTGGAGCCGCTAGAAGACCTGGGTGCCCGACTGGTCCTGACCTCTGTCCCTCCCTTCCTTCCTAATGCTGCCCTGTTACCCGCCCTCTCTACCCTGGGGAGGCTGATCTCTGTGGTCAGCCCTCTCCCATTGGGCTACAAAGACTCTGCCCTCCGTCATGTCCTCTCGTTCCGCCGGCAGGTACAGTTACAACTGCCACCGGCGGCGCATGATGGTGAGGCGCTCGAGGGGTCCTTCTTGGTCCCTTACCAGGGGGCCTGCTACTGGGTGCATTATTTGACGGGGGAGGCCCGGTGCTACCTCTGCCAGGCGATGGGGCACGTCCGGAGGCTCCCACTTCTTCTATGCCCTGGAGAAGAACATCACCTGCCTTCTAGCAGAGGACGGCACCCCCCTCACGGATCCAGCGGAGATGTGCGGGAGGGCCAGGGCCTTCTACGCAGGCCTTTTCTCCCCGGATCCGACCGATCCTAACGCTTGCAGAATGCTCTGGGATGAACTCCCGACAGTCAGCGTGGGCGACCGAGACCGGCTGGAGCTGCCTCTCACTCTGGCTTGCCTTATTGCCAAAGAAGGGGGACCTCCACGATTTACGGAATTGGCGTCCCATCTTGCTCCTCAGCATGGACTATAAAGTCATAGCGAAGGCCATCTCGCTGCAGCTAGGGTCTGTGCTGGTGGACGTGATCCACCCAGACCAGACCTACACCGTCCCGGAACGCACCATCTTCGACAAGTTGTATCTGGTCCGGGACCTCTTGGAACTCAGGTGTAGGGATGATCTGTTGTTCACCCTCCTGTCCCTGGATCAGGAGAAGGCATTCGACAGGGTGGACCACGGGTATCTCCTGGGCACTCTGCGAGCGTTTGGCTTCAGGCCCTAGTTTGTGGCTTTCTCCAGGTGCTGTACGCCTCCGCAGTGTTTGGTCAGACTCAACTGGACCCTGACCGAACCAGTCAGCTTCAGGCGAGGAGTACATCAAGGGTGCCCCCTCTTGGGACAGCTGTATGCTCTGGCGATCGAGCCCTTCCTCTGTCTCCTCCGTAGGAGGTTGATGAGTTTGGTGCTGCAGGAGCTGGAGCTGCGGCTGGTCCTGTCGGCGTATGCCGACGACGTGCTCCTCGTGGTCCAGGACCCGGGCAACTTGGTGCGGGTGGAGGCTTGCCAGACCATCTATTCGGTGGCCTCCTCCGCCCGGGTCAACTGGGTCAATATCTCTGGCCTGGTGGTAGGGGATGGGTGGCAGGCGAGCTCCCTCCCACCCGCGCTTCAGGCTGTCCGGTGGAGCGCGGGTCCGCTGCTCTATCTCGGCATTTACCTTTCTGCCACACATCCGTCTCTGCTGGAGAACTGGCTAGGTTTAGAGGGCAGGGTGTCGGAGCAGCTCCGGAAATAGACAGGACTGCTCCGGTGTCTCTCCCTTCGAGGGAGAGCACTGGTTCTCAATCAACTAGTCCTGTCCATGCTCTGGTACCAGCTCAACACCCTGGTCCCGGCCCTGGGCTTCCTGACCACTCTCCGAATGTCGATTCTGGAATTCTTTTGGTCAGGACTACACTGAGTCTCTGCGGGGGTTCTCCATCTACCCCCTTCCTCAGCTCTCGTCCACTCATGCCCCTTCTCTACCTACGCTATACTGATGACATCTTCATCATCTGGACCCATGGGAAGGAGACCCTGGAAGAATTCCACCATGCTTTCAACAGCTTCCACCCCACCATCAACCTCAGCCTGGACCAATCTACCTGGGAGGTCCACTTCCTGGACACCACCGTACAAATAAGCGATGGCCACATTAACACCACCCTATACTGAAAACCCACCGACCGCTATGCCTACCTTCATGCCTCCAGCTTCCACCCCGGTCACACCACACGATCCATTGTCTACAGCCAAGCACTGAGGTACAATCGCATCTGCTCCAACCCCTCAGACAGAGACCAACACCTACAAGATCTTCACCAAGCATTCTCAAAACTACGATACCCACACAAGGAAATAAAGAAACAAATCAACAGAGACAGACGTGTACCCAGAAACCTCCTGCTACAAGACAGGCCCAGAAGAGAAACCAACAGAACTCCACTGGCCATCACCTACAGTCCTCAGCTTAAACCTCTCCAATGCATCATCAGTGATCTACAACCCATCCTGGACAATGATCCCTCACTTTCACAGACCTTGGGAGGCAGGCCAGTCCTCGCCCACAGACAACCCGCCAACCTTAAGCATATTCTCACCGGCAACCACGCACCGCACCATAACAACTCTAACTCAGGAACCAACCCATGCAACAAACCTCGATGCCAACTCTGCCCACATATCTACACCAGCAGCACCATCACTGGACCTAACCAGATCAGCTACAACATCACCGGCTCATTCACCTGCACGTCCACCAATGTTATATATGCCATCATATGCCAGCAATGCCCCTCTGCTATGTACATTGGCCAAACTGGACAGTCACTACGCAAGAGGATAAATGGACACAAGTCAGATATCAGGAATGGCAATATACAAAAACCTGTAGGAGAACACTTCAACCTCCCTGGCCACACAATAGCAGATGTAAAGGTAGCCATCTTACAGCAAAAAATCTTCAGGACCAGACTCCAAAGAGAAACTGCTGAGCTCCAGTTCATTTGCAAATTTGACACCATCAGATCAGGATTAAACAAAAACTGTGAATGGCTAGCCAACTACAGAAACAGTTTCTCCTCCCTTGGTGTTCACATCTCAACTGCTAGCAGAGCACCTCACCCTCCCTGATTGAACTAACCTCGTTATCTCCATACTGATTTATACCTGCCTCTGGAGATTTCCATTACTTGCATCTGAAGAAGTGAGGTTCTTACCCACGAAAGCTTATGCTCCCAGTACTTCTGTTAGTCTCAAAGGTGCCACAGGACCCTCTGTTGCTTCTTCCATAAATTGCTTCATCTACTATAAATGAATATCCTGGAGAGGGTGGAGACTGGCAATGATTCCCTTATTGTTCAAAGTTTCACAGGTCTGTATTAATCTTAAAACTGACACTTTTTTTTTTTTTTTTTTTTTTTTTCTTGGAAGCTGGTGTTGACGTCTGAGAATCTGAGGGGTATGCTAAAAAAAAAAAAGATAGACCTCATGAGAATTCATACTGCTGCATCCTGTACTCTAAATTACTAGAAAATAAAGAAATATAGTGACAAGGCTGAGAAATGTCAGAGATTGACTGGTACTTAAGGGGACTTCCTGTTAATCAATGTTCTCAGCCAACCTGGCTATGTTTCTGAGGTGGTTAAAAAACAACCTTGAGAAAGTACGAAGATAATCATTGAATGATCAACTCAAAACCTATGACCTCGGATCAGTCAGGAGAGTCAGTAACATACTCCCATTACAAAGTGGATTCTGTCAACAGTCAGCACAGGGGAAGATTAATTTAAGATAGGAAATCAGCAAAATAACCTTTAATCTTAAAAGCTGTATTGAAGCCAAGCGTATATCTGTTCTAGAACAGAGTGCAATGTGTTCGTCCTCCAGTTATCATTTAGGGGATGACTTGGTCTCCCCTTTGGCTTTTGTCTTATTTTTGTTGAATGGACAACTGTTTCCTTTCGTGATAATCAGTAAGGCCAAGAGAACAGTGTTTTCCTCTTTCCCCTTCTGGTCTTTTTGTGTGCTGGCACAGGGTGACATGTCACCTTTATGGGGAGATGGACTGAGCTTCACCTGTGATTAATCTGAGGCTGTGGGACTAGGGATCAGCTAGCCTGAAGGCAGGAGTGGAAGTAGGGCGGTACTCTCCAGTACGCAGTACCGGAAAGAAATTTTTAGCGGGTACAGGGTACTGGAAAGACTTGGGGCTAGCCTCCCCTCCCAGAGGGGGGTGGTGAGGCTGTGCTTTGCTCCTTAAAGGAGCATAACCAGGCTAGGGAAGGCATCATTCTTTATATGGCTTTAACAGCACAATACATATGCTAATAAACTTAAACAAAGCCTTTGTTTAAGTTTGTTAAGTTTATTAGCATATGTATTGTGCTGTTACGTTGTGTCAAGAGGAGAGGGGTGAGGGAGGATGGAAGGTGTTTAAACAGTGTTTTTGATTCTGTTTCTCCCCATTGATCTGAATTATCCATGACATTCATACCGTATCACTTCAAGTCAAAATCATTAGAGGAATGCTTTTGCTTGGACTGACCAGGGCATGTTTGGATTCTCATGTCAGCCCAGTTCTGCAGCCTGACAGGAATCAGGTGTTGCCCCCAGTGTACACAGAATTCTTCTTTGCAGTCAAACTAGTCTAACATACATTTTGTTAACTGCAACTGGAGCAGCAAAACAAAGAAAACAAATGTCTCATTTTCCAGCTTTATGGGTGAGAGAACTAGAAGTGGAGATTATAATGCTGGACACTGATGGCCTTAAACCAGCTGCCTCAGGAATCTGCCAAGAACTTTCCTGAAAATTATGTTCCTCATCTTAGCAACAGAGCTAAAACTTATCACACATCTACCCACCTTTATTCAAATGAAGCTCCTTCTGTTCTGACAGCTCAGGCATTGTCAGTTTCATCTAGAACAATTTACAAATTTGGAACCTAATCCTGTTAATACTTAATCATTTCTTCAATCCCATTGAAGACAATGGGACTATTTGCATGACTATAGACCACTTTTGTGCACTGGTAAGAGTTTCAGGAGTCTGTTCCTATAAAGGAAGTTGAATCCCGCATTGAAATGTAATGTTTGGGTACAATACCATAAAGCAGTTTAGGACAGAATTCTACTTAAAATTTGCCTTTTAATAAGTCATACATATGCTGAAATGGCTCCTTATCCAACCCACATATTCCATATAAACACACTGAATACTATATATGTGGGGGGGGAAGTGAGTAGATAAGCATGTTGATGTTTGTATATACAAAGGAGGGTGTCAGAGGGGACAGGGAGAGCGTGGGGGCCCCGGGATGTGCCCCCCTTGTGTCCCTCCCATGAGTGCAGTACTGATGAGAAATGATTTCTACTTGCACTACTGCCTGAAGGGCTACGAAGAGCTCAGTTAAGGGAGTGAACTGCAAGGAGCAGGGGAAAGAACCCAGTTATTAGCTGCCTCCCGGATGGCCTGGTAAATGAGAACTGCAGGGAGCAGGAAGGCTCCCACAGGAATTCCTGGGTTAGGGGGAGGGATAGCTCAGTGGTTTGAGCATTGGCCTGCTAAACCCAGGGTTATGAGTTCACTCCTTGAGGGGGCCACTTGGGGATCTGGGGCAAAATCAGTACTTGGTCCTGCTAGTGAAGACAGGGGGCTGGACTCGATGACCTTTCAAGGTCCCTTCCAGTTCTAGGAGATGGGATATCACCATTAATTAAAAAAATTATTTAAAAAATGCAACAACACAGGGGGGCCAGGAAAAGCCTCTGGGAACTGTAGCATTGTTGGGCAGAGGCACTACTTTATTTTGATATCTTATCTAAGTTTGTGGTTGACCAATAAATTGTGCCCTGAGGCAAGGGCTTGAACCAGCTGCTGGCATGGCACTGATCCTTCCCTGGCTGGTGAGAGAGCCCACCAGCTTGCACATGGGTACAGTGGTTGAGTGTCTAGCACATTGCACTGAACTCTTGATTAGTTCGAGACAAATAATTCTGGCCAAAATCTGAGCCAGCCCCAAGCCATTCAGATTTAGCTGGCAGGAGATTGTGAACTAGAATCAGTAGACATGCAGCATTGCACGTCGCAGTACTGACATTGTCAAACCAAACTTTCAACACAGAAGAGCATCTCCAGGAGCTGCTGCCACTTTGGAACACAGCATGTCTCTGTGAACAATCAGAGGTCCATGGACCACAGAAAGGGGAATGCTGGCTTAGATCAATGTTCATTAACCTTTCATGATCTGACATTTCTACTTTATTTTAGGACTATTACTTGCAGGTTGCTACATCAACTCTTTTTTCAGAACTCGTTCAGACTGAAGTTTACATAGTTGGCGACGTCCAATGTATTTAGGAAAACGTTGCATTCCTTCATACGTTAGTAGGTAAAACCCTCTACGCTGAGATGGATGCAAGATTCCAGTTCATTCTGATCTGTTTTCAAATGGTAAAAGTGTATACTGAAAAAGGGGCTTCTTGAAATAACACACTTGGGCTTTTGATTTCAGATTACACTGAACTTGCTGACAAAGGCCTCCACAGTCAAGCTAAAAGGTTATTCGAAAGAGAGCAGCAGCCATTCATCTCTGTGCAGCCTTCTTGCAAGTTCTCACCATCAGAAGCATTTCTGAACATGTGCAAATTGCCAGTTGCCTTTGAAAGGGAAGATTTTCATTAAAATTGGCATTTTTGAGCCACCCGCTCATTAGTGTTGTCCAAAGTAACATGGTTTGGGAGTCAGGATGCCAATTTAGCAGCCCATTGCTGCACAGAGCTAACCGGTTTCCAGTTGTCTTAGCACTGATTTACCAATTTTTAAAAGATACTTTTAACATTAGATGTTTCACTTAAGGTACTTCCCCATTGAAAGTTTAATTGATTTTTTTCACTATTACTTTAGGTAGGAGGCACAAATATAGAAAAGTCCCTGTATGAAATTCCTTAGAGGGAAATTTCCAGTGACCTAATGCATTGTTTTAATACTATTTCTTCTGGCAAAGGCTACTTCTGTTGGCAATCATTTGAGATTCTGATGTCCGTCTACAGGAAGGCAAGTCTCCATCCTCTTTTAATTCATCTGTGTAATCAGTGGCCAAAAAGAATCCAAATTAAATGGTTACTTCAGAAAAAAAAAAACCTCTGTAGCAATTCCTGACAAACATGGGATTTGCAGGAACTACACAAAGAAAAACTAATTCTGGTGTAAAGAGAACAGGAGTACTTGTGGCACCTTAGAGACTAACAAATTTATTAGAGCATAAGCTTTCGTGGACTACAGCCCACTTCTTCAGATGCATCAACACGAAAGCTTATACCCTAATAAATTTGTTAGTCTCTAAGGTGCCACAAGTACTCCTGTTCTTTTTGCGGATACAGACTAACACGGCTGCTACTCTGAAACCTGTAATTCTGGTGTGTCCACCACCTCCTTGGACTCAGGTCTCTGCACCCAAATGATCCCCACAGAGAGACAAGCACCGAAAAGGGAGCAGCACTTCTCCCTTGCCTTGGTGTTGCTATTTACATTTGAAAAACACCCTCTTACAAATATTAACAACACTGAACCTTTATTCCATAGCAATACTATTCCTTTAATTCCTCAAAAGAAGCAGACAGGTTAGTTTCCATTGCCATCTAACATCTGCAATAGAAAATAAATTAAAACCAACCAGAGATTTTGAAACTGTGGATATTTTGCCAAGGGTTGTTATTGAGGCAAATGGCTTAGTACTATATGTTTTTGTTTGTTTACTTAAAGGATTGGGCATTTATAGAAATAAGAATAGCACCTACCTCCCGTACACTGGGTGGAATAAAATTACAAGGGGCAACTACTGTATACTTCACTGCATCAAGTGTACTGCAGCATCAACTATTTATGAAAAGGTATTCAGGGTAATGATGAATGTACCCCACAGAGGTTTGGGATGATTTATATGTCCGGCAAGTGAGGAAAGAGGACCGTTATGTCAAAATCAGCACTACAGCTGGTGGGGTTTTGTTTTTGTTTTGTTTTTTGCTAAAACATTAGACTGAAACAATGAATTTTCCACCAAAATGAAGACGTACATTTTGATAGAAATTTTGCAGTTTTTCAACAAATGAACAAAAATGGTTCCTTCCTTATTTTTATCTTTTGTAGTGGAATTCAGGCACACTGGAGGGCAGAAGGTGTCTCTGTACTTTCTCATAATCATGTCTCTGTTTACAGGGAAAGCATCTAACATTCACTCTCCAGATAAGTAAAGAGATCCATCTGAAAGTCTTTTTTTTTTTTTTTCTACTTTCCTTTTGGGCCTGTATTTCAATTAGGTTTGTTAAAAGGTTTAGTGATGTACTTAATTAATAATGAAAACTTTTTTTTATCCCAGCTAGAACGGTGTCCTGTACTTTTAGTGACCTTGTTAAAAGAACTCAAATTAACAAATTCCATCAGATTAAGCAGTCCATAGTCTCCCTTTAGTGTGTGACACACACTAGATCCATTACTGTTAATGGCAGTTACTCTGTAAATCAAAGGGAGAATAAAGCTTTAAAAGACTAATTATTTATGGCATCAAATTACAGTAAAATGGGGACAGCTTTAATTGTAGGTTTCCTAATCTCACGAGCCATCAGACTAATACCATGTTGAATCTCATCAGGTTTTTCCTACACATTTATTTATTATTGATTATATAGACCAGAGCTGACCCTAGACCAAATGGCGCCACAGGCAAGGAGTATCTTTGGCACCCCTGCCCTCCTCCATTTGTTAAACTTTTGAATACCTTATTTTTATTGCATTTGCAGCCCATATTACAACTTTGATGCCCAAGTTGCATTCATGATTTATCCCTGTCATATAAGATGGACTTCAGACCCTGGACTTCAGAAAAGCAGACTTTGACTACCCCAGGGAACTGATGGACAGGATCCCCTGGGAGGCTAATATGAGGGGGAAAGGATTCCAGGAGAGATGGCTGTTTTTTAAAGAATGGATTGGATGAATGGACTATAAAGTGGATAGAAAGCTGGATAGGTCGTTGGGCTCAATGGATAGTGATCAATGGCTCGATGTCCAGGTGGCAGCCTATCAAGCGGACTGCCCCGGAGGTTGGTCCTGGGGCCGGTTTTGTTCAACATCTTCATTAATTATCTGGATGATGGCATGGATTGACACTAAGCAAGTTTTCAGATGACACTAAAAGATGGGGAGAGAGGTAGATATGCTGGAGGGTAGGGATAGAGTCCAGAGTGACCTAGACAAATTGGAGAATTGGGCCAAAAGAAATCTGACGAACTTCAGCAAGGACAAGTGAAGAGTCCTGCACTTAGGACGGAAAAATCCCATGTACTGCTACGGACTGGGGACCGACTGGCTAAGTGGCAGTTCTGCAGAAAAGGACCTGGGGATTACAGTGGACAAGAAGCTGGATATGAGTCAACAGTTTGCCCTTTTTGCCAAGAAGGCTAATGGCATATTGGGCTGAATTAGTAGGAGCATTGCCAGCAGATTGAGGGAAGTGATTATTCCCCTCTATTCGGCACTGGTGAGGCCACATCTGGAATATTGCATCCAGTTTTGGGCCCCTCCCACTACAGAAAGGATGTGGACAAATTGGAGAGAATTCTGCAGAGCAGAAAATGCAACGAAAATGATCAGGGGACTGGGGCACATGACTTTCAAGGAGAGGCTGAGGGAACTGGGTTTGTTTAGTCTGCAGAAGAGAAGAGTGTGTGTGGGGGGGGAAATTTGATAGCAGCCTGCAACTACCTGAAGGGGGTTCCAAAGAGGATGGAGCTAGGCTGTTCTCAGTGGTGGCAGATGATAGAACAAGAAGCAATGGTCCCAAGTTGCAGTGGGGGAGTGTGACATTCTGTACCTTGGGGGAACACCCAGCACCCCCATGTTCATCCTTATAATATGATTGTGTGGTATCTAATGCAAAGTTTGTCATGTTGGGTGTCTTCAGAAGGTTCATGATGCACTGAGCATTGTTGTTATGGTAATGTTCTAGATTGTAATTTCATGTATATAGTTATGAGGCTGAGAATGTGTCCTCGTGGCTTAAAGTAAGCCCAGGCAAAAACTCTCCAAGATCAGAGGGGCAGTTCACACCTCATCAGGGCATGTATGGGACAAACCCAGCCCAACCTCACAGGAACAAAGGACACTGGCTTAGGCAACAACAAAGGATCTGTTGGACTCTCAAGTGAGTCATCCCCCTCCTTTGGTCAGTTTGGGACTGCAATGAGGTAATGCTCACCTGACTCTGAAGGGGGAGGGTCAAAGCCAAGAGGGAAGAAAGAACATGATAAAAGGGAGAGACGTTTGCCATGCTGGCTCTCTCTTCCACCTCCATCTACAGACATCATTGTCAAGTGAATGAAGCGCTGATCAAAGGGGAGAGCCTGGCTGAAGGGCAACCAACCAGTCTGTGGTGAGAAGCATCTAAGTTTGTTAAGGCACTGAAAGTATTAAGATCAGCTTAGAATGCATTTTGCTTTTGTTTCATTTGATCAAATCCAATTTGTTGTGCTTTGACTTATAATCACTTAAAATCTATCTTTGTGGTTAATAAGGTTGTTTGTTTATTCTACCGTAACCAGTGTGCTTGGTTTAAAGCCTGTCAGAGATTCCCCTTGGGATAACAAGCCTGGTGCATATCAATTTCTTTGTTAAATTGATGAACTCATATAAGCTTGCAGTGTCCAGCGGGTATATCTGGACACTGCAAGACGGAGGTTCCTAGGGTTGTATCTGGGACCAGAGATATTGGCTAGTGTCATTTGGTTGCACAATCCAAGGAGCAGCTTACATCCCAGAGGCTGTGCGTGAACATCCCAGGAATGGGGGTTCTCATAGCAGAGCAGGGTAAGGCTGGCTCCCTGACTTGAGGATTGGAGTGGCCTAGCAGATTGCTGGTCCAGATAACACTAGGGGAACGTCACAATAGCGCAGCAAGCAGGGTAGGAACTCTCTTATCATCAAGGATTTCATATATTACACACA
Organism: Malaclemys terrapin pileata; assembly: GCF_027887155.1. Classification (NCBI taxonomy): domain Eukaryota; kingdom Metazoa; phylum Chordata; order Testudines; family Emydidae; genus Malaclemys; species Malaclemys terrapin. The sequence continues at coordinate 72,619,427 of NC_071512.1, forward strand.
GTCAGATATTCAGCAATATCGTTGTCCTCACTGTATGCAGGACATAAATGTTCGCATTTGTGGATTTCTGGAGTGATGGGAATCGTTTGGGTTCGGGGGGCCTCTGGTTCTGCTTCTCTAGCAGGTCCAGCTGGTGTTTTTTCTCTCTTTCTTCTCTTGCTCTTTTTTTTTTTTTTCTTCTATAACCCTTCTGTATGCAGCCTCCTCTCTGGCTGTCTCCCTGGCTGCCTCTGCCTTCATAGTTTCCCTGGCCGCAGCTGCTTCTTTGCGCCTCATTTCTGCCTGCCACATTTGAAACTCATGGTCCTTTTCCTTTGCCGCTTTCAGTCTGGCCAGCTCTAGTTTTGTAGCTGCCTCACGGGTAGTCATTTTTCTGTTTTCTTGTGCTTATTTCCCTCACCCGAAAGAAATAAACAGAAAATAACAAAATTGTGACCTCGTCTTGACTGTTCTTAGTCACTGCACTTAAGACTCACTTAAAATCACAAATAACAGTGCTTAAAATGTGACCTCCACTTGGAGTAACCTGCTCGCTGCGCCATTGTGACGTTCCAGGTGGAGACACCTGGAGGGAGAAAGATGGTTTCTGAGACAGGGACACAGTGACCTCTTTGAACCCAGAGATTCTCCTCAAGCTTCACCACCAGTCGGGAACTAGAGCGCTGAATGTGTTTGCTACCTTCTGAAATTATAAACAGGATTCCTAGAACTCTGAAAATTAATCACAAAGTGCAAACTCTAGGGCTGATCAAAAGTTAGCTATCAAGATTGGTTGTCAAGAGAAAAGTGGGTTTTCAACTGAACAATTTTTTTTAAAGTATCTGCTTTCTGTGGAAAATATTGAGGTTTTCTAACCTGTCCTGGAAACCTGATATTTTTTAGTTTTCCTCCACAATATAAAAAGAAATCAGAAATAAATTCCCATTGATATTGATCAATATTGACAATTGCAATTTTAAGAAATGAAATAAAATTTTAAAATCTGACCATATGGAAGAGTTACACTGGGCTCAAAGGAACAAATCCAAAGTCCAGTGAAGATTTCCCCTGGACTTTCGCTCATGCCCACAGTGAAGGTACAAGACAGCAGGTCCATGCTGATCTCAGGGGCAGTTTAACAGCACAGAGGTGAGAGTCAATGGGCAGCTTTGCAGAAGCACTGGACATGAAGGTAGCAGGTGGCTGAGGCTCCTGTGTAGCAGAAGCAGAGAGGTGGGAGCAGGGGGCTGGCTGAGGTGACATTGCAGAAGCACAGAAGCAAGAGGTGGCAGAAGCAGCGGTACAGAATTGGGATTTGGGAGCCTGAGGCAGAGTCATCTGAGGTGGCTTAGCAATAATGTCATGTAGGCCAGATTCAGTGGGTGGCTGAGCTTGCTTTGCAACAGCATGAAGGTAGACATTAGGGGGCAGCAGAAGTGGCTTTGCAGCCGTGCTGGTCCAGAGACAGGTTCTGGGGGCCAACTGAGTTGGTTTTACAGTGGCAGAGTCGCAGATGGGTGATCTTTGAACTCTAGATGAATTGGTATAGTTGGGAGATTTCAAAAGCACCAAGGAGATTTAGGAGCACAAGTCTTCAGAGCTGGCGGTATTTGTGATCCTAAATTCATTGGGCAGTTTTGAAACTCTTCCTGTTAGTGTCTGAGGATTTCTTCTTGTATTAAATTCTGCAATTGAAAAAACATTTCAGTCTAAAAAGAATCAACATCAAAGGGAAAATGTTGTGATGTCTTTAATAAGGGTAAAAATCTAAATTAGGTACAAACAATAGAAGTCAATATATGTGTCAAAATCTAGTAAAAATGCCATGTACATTCAGAGCCAGCATGTACAGGGTACAAAACTTATTCAATGTACAGGCAAAGTTCTTGCATTATTTAATCATGGACCTTTAGTACTGAGTCCAGTTGCAGCCCTTCTGGAATCTCCACTCTATCAGAATAATAATCGGTTTGCATTAAAAATATCTAAAAGAAACAAAACAGAATTTCAGCCAGACCTAAAAACAATGCAAACCAGCCCAGGGAAATTCCCACTGATGTTTTCACTTTTACCTTTCAGACTATATCTCCTCTCAATCCTCCAGTTTCTCACAGACTTCTCTGTAGTCCTGGGAAACTGACCACAATGGCTCAAAAGCCACATCAACAGACAGACAATAGTACTTTGAATTCATCCCCTTTAATACCCTCTGTTGCTTTTTAATACCATTGTGGGAGGTGAATTCCATTTCTGGGCATGAGGAATACTTTCCCCATGAGGTTCTTTCTCGATGGCTCTAAAAAGTACACTTTTGCTTTAAATCAAAGCCACTATGTTTTCATTAGAATACATCAATTATGATGCCATAGGCAGCTCATTTTAAATCCAAGGCAGAACTAGGCAGCCAGCAACAGCAGAGCTTGTAAGGAGCAAAGATCCCTTTTTCATGCAAGTGTCCCTAACCATAATAAATAAGGGAAGAACTGCAACCCCAGAACATATCTGACATATCAGAAGAAATGTTTTTATATATAATGTTTTCTATCATCAGGTTTTTAAATTTGAAGTGGCAGCAACATTTGATCTTCCAGAAGATTTAAAAAAAAATGTTTTTGATTGGTTTCAGAGCGCTTGTTTATTTCCTGCAATATATCCCCTCTCTCTTCTCTTCCTCCTTTAGCATTATTTATCATAACATGTAGAGGGTTTGTAAATGATATTCCTGAACACAGAGCTGAGATTTGTCTGGAAACATCTGGAACAGTTGTGGAAGAGAAGTACGCTGTTTGTATAAGAATACTTTGCATTTTGTTTCTTCAGAATTTTTTCCTGCCTTTCTTTCTCCAGGCACCATGGACCAAGCTACAAAGACTGAGCCAAATATCACACTGCTGATTCAAGCAAAATTTCTATTTACTTTGGTGGGAATGTTGCCTGAGTAACTGGCAATGAGCAGAATTGGCTTCATTACATGTATTGATATACGTCATTTGGGCTAGATTTTGACTCAGGCTGAGCCTCTATGCAGGGAAGTAAGAGGAAGTAAGAACCCCTATGCACTCTTACACAGGCTACTCAGAACTTTGCTCTGAACATGAAGGACTAAACAGAGCCTTGTGCCACTTAGTCTGGAGCAGTGGGCATGGGAGGGTAGGAAATGGGAAGAGCCTTGGCTCCACCCTAACCTGTTGTTGGCCACAGTAACTGAGCATGCATAGGGTGAAGGGTATAATTTGCTACTGGAACATGCCAAGAGTGAGTCACTAACCTGCCTTCTGGAGCTGGAGAGAGAAGGAAGGAAGCAGAGGAGGAATTATGACTCAGATGTGTGTCTAAGGGCTTGTCTACACTTAGAATGCTGCAGAGGCTCCTCTGTCACGCTTAGTGAAGACACTACCTACAGTGGCGGGAGAGCTTCTCCCATCACCATAGATATTCCAACTCCCCAAGAGGCAGTAGCTACATTGATGGTAGAAGCCCTCCCGTCAAGATCGTGCTGTCTACACAGGGAGCTCGGTGGGTATAACTGCCTCACTCGGGACATAACTATGTCACTCTGGGGTATAGTATAGTATAAGTTTGCAGTGTAGACCAGGGCTGAGTCACAGTGCTTCTTGGAATGGTGCAGCAGCTCACGGACTGATTGCTGCGCAGGGCTGTCCCAAAAGTCATCATAGAATCACAGAAGATTAGAATTGGAAGAGACCTCAGGGGGTCATCTAGTCCAACCCCCTTCTCAAAGCAGGACCAACACCAACTAAATCATCATTTAGTCCTATGTTCTTTTTGTGATTTGCATTATAACTTACTAACTATGAGCCCAATCCTGCAAGGTGCTGAGTGCCCTCAACCCCCACTGAATGGAATGGTGCTTAGAGCCTCAGGAGATCAGTTTGTATCCAGGCTGCTATCTGCCATAGTCCACAGCTCTGAGATCATTGTGTGGCTTCTCATTCTGCCCATCCTAGGAACTGTACAAATAAACAGGGCCCAGTTTCTGCCACCTATATTCATACTGAACAGCACCTCGCTCTGCGAGGAGCCTGGTGAGCTCCCTATAGGGTAAGGTGTCACTCAACATGAGCAGGATGGCAGACTTTGCCCCTTAATGTTGAGATTTTCACAGCCTCTTAGGGGATTTGGATACATCTTTCCCATTATTTTGACAATTTCCGCCTTAGCCTCTAGCCACTTTTACTGCGCACTGCTACATGTTGTAAACCCAGATGTGACAGTATCAGTTATATTCTGTTTCATTCCAGCCTCTTAAAATGCCATTGACTTTACAACATGACAGCGCTCTCTACATAACCTATTTTTTTCCTTTGGAGGGAGGGCGAGCAATTAAAGCCCAGAGGAACATGGAAGGGATCTATCACAGAGTACGGCAGCTTCCACTGTGATTCATTTTCAGTGACCTTACTCAGAAACAGATGTCTATTGTTAAACTGTTAGAACTGATATAATTTATTTACTAACAACCAATTTCCTCTGCAATTTCAGATGACTTTTTGCAGATTAGTCCTGCAGATTGGATCTTGTTAGGGTTTCCAGTTATTCACAATCTTTTCCTCTGAGACTTTACATGTACGTATATGGAAAATTTGAAAAATGAATCCACATACTGAATGAAAAATGAATCCACATACTGAATACCTGAAACATTTTACTTTGTATTTTGTATTTTCCCTGTTCTCTATAGTTACAAAAACAGCACACACACACACACACACACACACACACACACGTCTCATTAGCAACTCTTTGCGGATACATTTTTCTTACTAATAAGAACATAAGAATGGCCGTACTGGGTCATAGCTAAGATCGATCCGGGCCAGTATCCTGTCTACCTACAGTGGCCAATACCAGGTGCCCCAGAGGGAGTGAACCTAAGAGGTAATGATCAAGTGATCTCTCTCCTGCTGTCCATCACCACTCTCTGACAAACAGAGGCTAAAGACATCATTCCTTACCCATCCTGGCTAACAGCCATTAATGGACTTAACCTCCATGAATTTATCCAATTCTCTTTTAAACCCTGTTATAATCCTAGCCTTCACAACCTCCTCAGGCAAGGAGTTCCACAAGTTGACTGTGCGCTATGTGAAGAACTTCCTTTTATTTGTTTTAAACCTGCTGCCCATTAATTTCATTTGGTGGCCCCTAGTTCTTATATTATGGGAACAAGTAAATAACTTTTCCTTATTCACTTTCTCCACATCACTCATGATTTTATATACCTCTATCATATCCCCCCTTAGTCTCCTCTTTTCCAAGCTGAAAAGTCCTAGCCTCTTTAATCTCCCCTTATATGGGACCCGTTCCAAACCCCTAATCATTTTAGTTGCCCTTCTCTGAACCTTTTCTAATGCCAGTATATCTTTTTTGAGATGAGGAAACCACATCTGTTCGCAGTATTCAAGGTGTGGGCGTACCATGGATTTATATAAGGGCAATAAGATATTCTCCGTCTTATTCTCTATCCCCTTTTTAATGATTCCTAACATCCTGTTTGCTTTTTTGACTGCCGCTGCACACTGCATGGACATCTTCAGAGAACTATCCACGATGACTCCAAGATCTTTTTCCTGATTCGTTATAGCTAAATTAGCCTCCATCATATTGTATGTATAGTTGGGGTTATTTTTCCCAATGTGCATTACTTTATGTTTATCCACATTAAATTTCACTGCCATTTTGTTGCCCACTTACTTACTTTTGTGAGATCTTTTTGAAGTTCTTCAAAGTCTGCTTTGGTCTTAACTATCTTGAGCAGTTTAGTATCATCTGCAAACTTTGCCACCTCACTTTTTACCCCTTTCTCCAGATAATTTATGAATAAGTTGAATAGGATTGGTCCTAGGACTGACCCTTGGGGAACACCACTAGTTACCCCTCTCCATTCTGAAAATTTGCCATTTATTCCTACCCTTTGTTCCCTGTCTTTTAACCAGTTCCCAATCCATGAAAGGATCTTCCCTCTTATCCCATGACAAGTTAATTTACGTAAGAGCCTTTGGTGAGGAACCTTGTCAAAGGCTTTCTGGAAATCTAAGTACACTATGTCCACTGGATTCCCTTTGTCCACATGTTTGTTGACCCCTTCAAAGAACTCTAATACATTAGTAAGACATGATTTCCCTTTACAGAAACCATGTTGACTTTTGCCCAACAATTTATGTTCTTCTATGTGTCTGACAATTTTATTTTTTACGATTGTTTCAACTAATTTGCCTGGTACTGACGTTAGACTTACCGGTCTGTAATTGACGTGATCACCTCTAGAGACCTTTTTAAATATTGGCATTACATTAGCTATCTTCCAGTCATTGGGTACAGAACTGATTTAAAGGACAGGTTACAAACCATAATTAGTATTTCCGCAATTTCACATTTGAGTTCTTTCAGAACTCTTGGGTGAATGCCATCTGGTCCCGGTGACTTGTTATTGTTAAATTTATCAATTAATTACAAAACCTCCTCTAGTGACACCTCAATCTGTGACAATTCCTCAGATTTGTCACCTACAAAAGCCAGCTCAGGTTTGGGAATCTCCCTAACATCCTCAGCCGTGAAAACTGAAGCAAAGAATCCATTTAGTTTCTCTGCAATGACTTTATCATCTTTATCATCTTTAAGTGCTCCTTTTGTATCTTGATCATCCAGGGCCCCACTGGTTGTTTAGCAGGCCTCCTGCTTCTGATGTACTTAAAAAACATTTTGTTATTACCTTTTGAGTTTTTGGCTAGCTGTTCTTCAAACTCCTTTTTGGCTTTTCTTATTACATTTTTACTCTTAATTTGGCAGTGTTTATGCTCCTTTCTATTTACCTCACGAGGATTTGACTTCCACTTTATAAAAGATGCCTTTTTATCTCCCCCTGCTTCTTTTACATGGTTGTTAAGCCACGGTGGCCCTTTTTCAATTCTTTTACTGTGTTTTTTAATTTGGGGTATACATTTAAGTTGGGTGTCTTTGAAAAGTGTCCATGTAGCTTGCAGGGATTTCACTCTTGTCACTGTACCTTTTAATTTCTGCTTAACTAACCCCCTCATTTTTGCATAGTTCCCCTTTCTGAATTTAAATGCCACAGTGTTGGGCTGTTGAGGTGTTCTTCCCACCACAGGAATGTTAAAAGTTATTATATTATGGTCACTATTTCCAAGCGGTCCTGTTAGTTACCTCTTGGACCAGATCCTGCGCTCCACTCAGGACTAACTCAAGAATTGCCTCTCCCCTTGTGGGTTTCTGTTACAGCTGCTCGAAGAAGCAGTAATTTAAAGTATCGAGAAATTTTGTCTCTGCATTTCGTCCTGAGGTGATATGTACCCTGTCAATATGGGGATAATTGAAATCCCCCACTATTACTGAGTTCTTTATTTTGATAGCCTCGCTAATCTCCCTTAGCATTTCATCGTCACTATCACTGTCCTGGTCAGGTGGTCGATAATAGATCCCTAATGTTATATTCTTATTAGAGCATGGAATTACTATCCATAGAGATTCTATGGAACATGTGGATTCACTTAAGATTTTTACTTCATTTGATTCTACATTTTCTTTCACATATAGTGCCACTCCCCCACTGCACAACCTGTTCTGTCCTTTCGATATATTTTGTACCCTGGAATGATTGTGTCCCATTGATTGTCCTCACTCCACCAGGTTTCTGTGATGCCTATCCTCCTCTAACACGAGGCACTCTAGTTCACCCATCTTATTATTTAGACTTATAATATTTGTGTACAAGCACTTTAAAAACTTGTCACTGTTTATTTGCCCTTTTCTGATGTGTTGGATTCTTTTTTATGTGAATGTTTCTTGTCTGATCTGGCCCCTACTTTATCCTCTTCCATCCTCTCCTCCTGACTAAAACCTAGAGAATCTCTATCAATAGACTCTCCTCTAAGAGAAGTCTCTGTCCGATCCACGTGCTCCTCTGCAGCAGTCGGCTTTCTCCCATCTCTTAGGGCTGGTCCACACTAAGCCCCCAGTTCGAACTAAGATACGCAACTTCAGCTACGTGAATAATGTAGCTGAAATCAAAGTATCTTAGTTCGAACTTAAAGCTACTTACTGCGGGTCCACACGCAGCAGGCAGGCTCCCCCATCAACTCCGCCTACTCCTCTCGCAGAGCAGGATTACTGGCATCGATGGCGAGCACTTCCGGGATCGATTTATCGCGTCTAGACAAGACAGGTAAGTATAGACGTACCCTTAGTTTAAAAACTGCTCTGCAATCTTTTTAATTTTAAGTGCCAGCAGTCTTGTTCCACTTTGGTTTATGTTACAATGCAAAGAGTTCAAGTAGAAATTTGCAATACATAAATTTAATACACCACCAAAAAACAAACAAAAAATATGATGCTGATGATAAATTATTTTATTATCTCTCCTGTTCTGCAAATTGGTCTTACTTTGGTATGTATATGATGCAGACAATAATGATAAGGATATACAGGTGTATATGTGTATCATGTAATACAGACAATTCTTTTTTTAATTATGCAACCAACTAGTGCAAAGAAACATTTTGAGTATTAGAAAGAGAGGCTTGGACAAAAAGACTGGCTAGAATGGATTTTAATAACTGTAATTGGGAAATGAAATCCTAGAAGAGTCTAACAGAGACTAATAATGTCTGATGACAAAAATGCTAATGGTAAAGAAAATATCTGTGGTAGTGATCCTAAACCTGTGATTTTTCACATTCTGTCTGTTTTCTCTCCTGGGTTCTCAGAGAGGCTCTGTGTGAAGTCTTAATAACAATGTGGTGATTGTCCTGGGGAAAAAAATGTCAATTTAAAACAAAACAATCAATTCTATTTACTTGAGTAAAATCTGTTTGCACTTGTAGATTACTAAAGTGCCATCTTCTGCTTTGATTTTTTATAATGACTCATTTGAGCCTCAGCTCTTTTGATGAATGTATTAACTATAATTTACTAACTTTTTTTACATTTAATCTGCTATTATTTTATGCCTCCATTTGATGACAGAGGCTTTTCTCTTGTTAAAGGTTCGGTAATACCTCTCTAGACTACAGAGGTAAACTGAGTCTGTTTATAACATTCAAGAAGAGGATCATTAGTTTCTGCATGGCAGTTATTTCAACTTCTAGGCTAGTACAAATCTCAGCACTTGGTTTCTTTAGAGCTATGCTTTTTTCATTTATTGCCTTCATTCTTCTTGTAAATCACTGATTCAAAAAGTCAGATACTTAGCACTATCCGAAGTACAGAATAATCCCACATAAACTAAATGCAGACAGAGATGCATTTTTGTTATCAGAAAAAGAAAAGCATACATTTTAATTCTGCCGAAGAAACCTCTCTCTCATTTCCAGTCAGTTCACGTTATTCCTTGAATGAAATAGTTTCTATTTCATAACATCTAGATTTTATATTGTTTCCAATCAGGTCTCCACTGTTATCGGTGCTTTTAGCCATACATAGGTTTCATCCCACACTGGGAGACTGCCATATTTGGTTTGTTTGTTTTTTAAGCAGAAATGGTGGAGCTTTATGCAGTATTACTTACTCCTATATTTAATACACATTGTAATTGTGTCTCATTGTGCACATTTTTTATATTGTTGAGGGAAGAAAATTAATAGTAAAATAAACTAAGAAACAGAAAGAAAATCAAATCTCATGCCCAGGGACATAAACCTGTCTCAATGAGGGAATAATTTGTAGCGTTGCAAAGTAAGCTAAGTCGTTTATGTGGAGTCTTCACCTTCCTCTGAAGCACCAGCTGTTGACTATTGCCAGAAGCAGGATATAGGATGAATGGTCAGTGTGCTGATACGACAAATCATCTGTTCCTCAAGCAAACCCTGCCCGATAGCACTAGAGTACGACGGAACTGATTTGAGTGCTAATATATCTTTGTCCCGGTGGTCAGCTTTTGTCATGTCAACAAATTGATGTTCTTTCTTCACTGCCCTTGCGGAAGCATGTGTGAGGAGGGGGGTCTCCCTTCCAAAGGATATTCACCTTCTGACATAAATACACAGAGTGAGAGACAATGCTGAAGAATAAATCAACCAGGAGGGTCAGAAATATTATGGCAAAGGAAAAAACAATGAGAATATTGTATATGTCAGGACTTTGATTGCTGTTTCATAAACAAATGTCTCCCCATTGTTGTATATTTTACTTGGATATCCTGTCTCTTTCACTGTGCTCTCTGTGCCAGTAAGGTTTTGAAAAGGACAAAAGCCATTGAAAGGTTCTACATATGATATATTTGGACAAACAAAAAGACTTCTGCTGAAGTCTAGAAATGTTTAAAAGTGAGAATGGGTCCCACTGAAATATTAACTGGCATCTTTTTGCCATATGTGCAGACCAGGAAGAAATATAGGAAGGAAAAGTTTCTCCTTAGACATGCCTTAGAGATTCACCATTCTGTATATTCCATCTGAAAGTTCCCTGTATTCTGTGAGATTGGTTATAAAAACATAAATTTTCTAGTTCTATTGCAATGCTGCCTTTCCCAACTTAGCAAAAGATTCAAGTCCCTTGTGTAACAGAGTATACAAGCCCTTCTTAGCTTTGTGAGATACCCTCCTGGACTAAAAACATACCCATCCTAAAGCAAATCTCAAGTGTTGGGTGGTTAAATGTGTTGAGAGTCCATCAGTGATATTTATTGGAAACAGTTCCTTGTCATGATCCTAATCTAGTCATATGGATGGATCCCTGGGAGCACAGCTGCTGTAGATTGGATGAGCAGGTGTTCCAGTCTTTCACTTAACTTGCCTCCAGGCAAACAGGAGATTCATCTGGAAATCCACTAACCAAGGTAGTTGACCTCTTCTACTTTAATGTGCCAGTTAAGGGAATCTATGAAAGGGGCTTACTTGTTATCAGAATAGGGGAAGCAAGGTGGAGACACCTGGAGGGAGAAAGATGGTTTCTGAGACAGGGACACAGTGACCTCTTTGAACCCAGAGATTCTCCTCAAGCTTCACCACCAGTCGGGAACTAAAGAGCTGAATGTGTTTGCTACCTTCTGAAATTATAAACAGGATTCCTAGTACTCTGAAAATTAATCACAAAGTGCAAACTCTAGGGCTGATCAAAAGTTAGCTATCAAGATTGTTTGTCAAGAGAAAAGTGCGTTTTCAACTGAACATTTTATTTTACAGTATCTGCTTTCTGTGGAAAATATTGAGGTTTTTGTAAAACTTTTTGGCTGAAGGCCAAAAACTTCTAGGCTTTGATAGAACCCCCCCGCCCCCATATTTAAAAAAAATAAATTTAATTAATTTTCCATTGAAAATTTTGACAAAAGTGATTTTTTTTTCGCATGGCCATCAAAACATTTGATGGGGAGAACCCACTTTCTAACCTGTCCTGGAAACCTGATATTTTTTAGTTTTCCTCCACAATATAGAAAGAAATCAGAAATAAATTCCCATTGATATTGATCAATATTGACAATTGCAATTTTAAGAAATGAAATAAAATTTTAAAATCAGACCATATGGAAGAGTTACACTGGGCTCAAAGGGACAAATCCAAAGTCCAGTGAAGATTTCCACTGGACTTTCGCTCATGCCCACAGTGAAGGTACAAGACAGCAGGTCCATGCTGATCTCAGGGGCAGTTTAACAGCACAGAGGTGAGAGTCAATGGGCAGCTTTGCAGAAGCACTGGACATGAAGGTAGCAGGTGGCTGAGGCTCCTGTGTAGCAGAAGCAGAGAGGTGGGAGCAGGGGGCTGGCTGAGGTGACATTGCAGAAGCGCAGAAGCAAGAGGTGGCAGAAGCAGCGGTACAGAATTGGGATTTGGGAGCCTGAGGCAGAGTCATCTGAGATGGCTTAGCAATAACGTCATGTAGGCCAGATTCAGTGGGTGGCTGAGCTTGCTTTGCAACAGCATGAAGGTAGACATTAGGGGGCAGCAGAAGTGGCTTTGCAGCCGTGCTGGTCCAGAGACAGGTTCTGGGGGCCAACTGAGTTGGTTTTACAGTGGCAGAGTCGCAGATGGGTGATCTTTGAACTCTAGATGAATTGGTATAGTTGGGAGATTTCAAAAGCACCAAGGAGATTTAGGAGCACAAGTCTTCAGAGCTGGCGGTATTTGTGATCCTAAATTCATTGGGCAGTTTTGAAACTCTTCCTGTTAGTGTCTGAGGATTTCTTCTTGTATTAAATTCTGCAATTGAAAAAACATTTCAGTCTAAAAAGAATCAACATCAAAGGGAAAATGTTGTGATGTCTTTAATAAGGGTAAAAATCTAAATTAGGTACAAACATTAGAAGTCAATATATGTGTCAAAATCTAGTAAAAATGCCATGTACATTCAGAGCCAGCATGTACAGGGTACAAAACGTATTCAATGTACAGGCAAAGTTCTTGCATTATTTAATCATGGATCTTTAGTATTGAGTCCAGTTGCAGCCCTTCTGGGATCTCCACTCTATCAGAATAATAATCAGTTTGCATTAAAAATATCCAAAAGAAATAAAACTGAATTTCAGCCAGACCTAAAAACAATGCAAACCAGCCCAGGGAAATTCCCACTGATGTTTTCACTTTTACCTTTCAGACTATATCTCCTCTCAATCCTCCAGTTTCTCACAGACTCCTTTGTAGTCCTGGGAAACTGACCACAATGGCTCAAAAGCCATATCAACAGACAGACAATAGTACTTTGAATTAACCCCCTTTAATACCATAGTGGGAGGTGAATTCCATTTCTGGGCATGAGGAATCCTTTGGTTCTTTCTTGATGGCTCTAAAAGGTACACTTTTGCTTTAAATCAAAGCCACTATGTTTTCATTAGAATACATCAATTATGATGCCATAAACAGCACATTTTAAATCCAGGGCAGAAATAGGCAGCCAGCAACAGCAGAGCTTATAAGGAGCAAAGATCCCTTTTTCATGCAAGTGTCCCTAACCATAATAAATAAGGAAAGAACTGCAACCCCAGAACATATCTGACATATCAGAAGAAATGTTTTATATATAATGTTTTCTATCATCAGGTTTTTAAATTTGAAGTGGCAGCAACATTTGATCTTCCAGAAGATTTTTTTTTTTAATTCTGATTGGTTTCAGCCAGAGCGCTTGTTTATTTCCTGCAATATATCCCCTCTCTCTTCTCTTCCTCCCTTAGCATTATTTATCATAACATGTAGAGGGTTTGTAAATGATATTCCTGAACACAGAGCTGAGATTTGTCTGGAAACATCTGGAACAGTTGTGGAAGAGAAGTACGCTGTTTGTATAAGAATACTTTGTATTTTGTTTCTTCAGAATTTTTTCCTGCCTTTCTTTCTCCAGGCACCATGGACCAGGCTACAAAGACTGAGCCAAATATCACACTGCTGATTCAAGCAAAATTTCTATTTACTTTGGTGGGAATGTTGCCTGAGTAACTGGCAATGAGCAGAATTGGCTCCATTACATGTATTGATATACGTCATTTGGGCTAGATTTTGACTCAGGCTGAGCCTCTGTGCAGGGAAGTAAGAGGAAGTAAGAACCCCTATGCACTCTTACACAGGCTACTCAGAACTTTGCTCTAAACATGAAGGACTAAACAGAGCCTTGTGACACTTAGTCTGGAGCAGTGGGAGGGTAGGAAATGGGAGGGTAGGAAATGGGAAGAGCCTTGGCTCCACCCTAACCTGTTGTTGGCCACAGTAACTGAGCATGCATAGGGTGAAGGGTATAATTTGCTACTGGAACATGCCAAGAGTGAGTCACTAACCTGCCTTCTGGAGCTGGAGAGAGAAGGAAGGAAGCAGAGGAGGAATTATGACTCAGATGTGTGTCTAAGGGCTTGTCTACACTTAGAGTGCTGCAGAGGCTCCTCTGTCACGCTTAGTGAAGACACTACCTACACTGGCGGGAGAGCTTCTCCCATCACCATAGATATTCCAACTCCCTAAGAGGCGGTAGCTACATTGATGGTAGAAGTCCTCCCATTGAGATAGCGCTGTCTACACGGGGAGCTCAGTGGGTATAACTGCCTCACTCAGGGGCATGGATTTCCTACACCCCAGAGTGACATAGTTATACTGACATAAGTTTGCAGTGTAGACCAGGGCTGAGTCACAGTGCTTCTTGGGATGGTGCAGCAGCTCACGGACTGATTGCTGCCAAGACTGTCCCAAATGTCATCATTTAGTCCTATGTTCTTTTTGTGATTTGCATTATAACTTGCTAACTACGAGCCCAATCCTGCAAGGTGCTGAATGCCCTCAACCCCCACTGAATGGAATGGGAATTGAAAGCACTCGGTGCTCTTCAGGACGTGCTTAGCGCCTCAGGAGATCAGCGTTTGTATCCAGGCTGCTATCTGCCATAGTCCACAGCTCTGAGATCATTGTGTGGCTTCTCATTCTGCCCATCCTAGGAACTGTACAAATAAACAAGGCCCAGTTTCTGCCACCTATATTCAGACTGAACAGCACTGCGTTCTGCGAGGAGCCTGGTGAGCTCCCCATAGGGTAAGGTGTCACTCAACATGAGCCAGATGGCAGACTTTGCCCCTTAATGTTGACATTTTCACAGTCCCTTAGGGGTTCGGATACATCTTTCCCATTAATTTGACAATTTCCGCCTCAGCCTCTAGCCACTTTTACTGAGCACTGCTATATATTGTAAACCCAGATGTGACAGTATCAGTTATATTCTGTTTCATTCCAGCCTCTTAAAATGCCATTGATTTGGTGACTTGCAGGCATCTAACTTTTCTAAATGATTTTTAACTTGTCCTTTTTTTATTTGATCTTCTAAGCCACCCCCTTCCCATTAGCATTCACTATGTTAGGCATTCCTTCAGATTTCTCGGTGAAGACCGAAACAAAGAAGTCATTAAGCATCTCTGCCATTTCCAAGTTTCCTGTTACTGTTTCTCCCTCCTCACTGAGCAGTGGGCCTACCCTGTCCTTAGTCTTCCTTTTGTTTCTAATGTATTGACATGGGAGGGTAATTAACCAGTGGAACAATTTACTAAGGGTTGTTGTGGATTCTCCATCACTGGCAATTTTTAAATCAAGATTGGATGTTTTCTAAAAGATCTGCTCTAGGAATTATTTTTGGGAAGTTCTGTGGCCTGTGTTATAAAGGAGATCAGATTATAAGATCACAGTCGTCTCTTCTGGCCTTGGAATCTATGAATCTAGAGCTGGGTGAAATTTTTTGACCAAAAGTAGTTTTGGGTGAAAAATGGAGATTCGAGTTGACCAAAACATTTCGCCACATTGAATTAGCCAAATTTTGTGGTTCATTGGTTGGGGAAAAGAACAGAAAAAAAAATCTGAAAAAAATTAAATTTTTCATTTCAGCATTTTCAAAATAAAACATTTTGATTTTCTGATTCAAAATAACTTTTTGTTCTGAATTTTACCTCAATTGTATTTTTAAAGGAGTTAAACTTGAGAAACATTTGATTTGAGGTTAGGGTGACCAGACAGCAAATGTGAAAAATCGGGACAGGGGGTGGAGGGTAATAAGAGCCTATGTAAGAAAAAGACCCAAAAATCGTGACTGTCCCTATAAAGTCGGGACATCTGGTCACCCTATTTGAGGTTGAACCACAATTTGGTTCAACCTGAAACAATTTCTTTTTTCAGTATTTCAATTGAGCAGACCAAAAAAATCAGCTACTCACACAGCGAGAGTTATGACCTATAGTATGAAGAAAATGCTTGTTTTGTTTGTTAGTTGTTATGTTTTTGCTTCCTGTTCCTCCAATCATCCTGTATCATGTATTCAATGAGAGAAGATGGGGGAAGGCTTTACAGAGCACATGAATCTGTCCTCATTTACATTACATATAGCAGTCTTCTCCTGGCATTATTCCTTAGCACTATTTTATAATCAGCAATTTCCAATTTAAAGGGAAACTGAAATACTTTATAAAATAAAACTTTTTTTTCAAAACTACCTGAGACCCACAACCTTTAATCAGATACATTTGTAGATTTAAAAATTATACACAATATACTTTCCCCTCACTCAGAAGTGACCAGTAACAACCCTACACTGACCCTGAGATATGGTTACTTCACAGAATTGTATAATTACTTCTTAAAATTCATCACATTCATGGAACAGCTGCAGCTTGAAACCATGGATAGGAACTGTAATTCCCAGTAATGACAGAGGAAACAGATCAGATAGAGGCGAAAATCTTACCAAAAATCTAACTGTGTTGAAGCTCTCTGTAGGAATATGAAATCAAATGATAGCTATAAATGTTAATAAAAATAACTGAAGGCTGCCAAATGAAACCTGAAATGGCGACCTGGTTTGGTGGTCTTAGGGATATCAAGTCATCATGCCATATGAGATCCTATATAATTAATAGACTATATTTGCAGATTAAAAAGTTACAAATACACTTTCTCCTTCAAAAGTGACCAGCAAGCATGCTGACCAGCAACCAAGATGACAAGAAAAAGCGACAAGCAACTAAGATGAAATGCTCACCTCTTTGCTTCTCCGAATTTCACACATTCACAGAACAAGCCACACCTGGAGTGCTGAAGGAAATCCAAGTAATCAGTTGCAACCTGGAAACATAGTACAGGAATTGCGATTCCCAATAGTACTGGAGGGAACAGCAGATCAGGTAATTCTAAGACCTACCAAAAATCTAACTCTGTTGAGGGTTTCTATAGGAACACAAAATCAAATGTTAGATATAAATGTAATTATAAATAAGTGAAAAGAATTCATCTTCATTCTGATATATATTTGTTGTAATCATTGAAGTACAATAGGCATCTGAGGAGCCAGGATAATTTGGGTGAAATCTAAGCAGTGAACTAGATGAATTCGCTCATGAATATTAAAACAGGCTGCCAACTGGAACTTGAAATGGACACCTGGCCTTAGGGATATTAAGTCATCATACCATATGAGATGTTAAATGCACAAAGAACATTTAGAGAAGTGTGGTTGCAAGATCAGGTTAAGATGTGTTGCAATAAAGCTTAACTGTATTTGGAGGCTAAGTCTCAGGTGTTACCATTTAAGATGTCCCCCCTAAGGAACAGAACAAATCCTGTCAACATTTAAATTGGTACACATCCAGAGTATTCCTGTTGATGTCAGTAGAATTACTTGGGCTTTTCCAGGGTGCCGTGGAAGCAGAATTTATCCCACTAATTGGATCTTCAGACCAATCTGTTCTTTAAGAATTAATGTTACAAAAGCATTTTGAGAAACTTCCTTTGCTAAGAAACGTGGTGATTTTAAAAGTCAGACACTCTTTTTGAGTTAATTCAGTACAAAGCCTAACTGTGCCTGACAGCAATTTCATACATGCATCACAATTCTCACGTTACCTTTCTTATCGCTTAAAAAGTACCATGGCCTCTGATAGAGGGTGACACTGCCATGAAAGTCATTCTTGCTTGGCTGTCTATCTCTAGCAACAAGGACTTGGCTTTGAAGCCTGGCCAAATAATTCTCTTGAAGGGGAGAATAAATCCCAAGAATTCATGTCTCCATTAACTTGGCTATGCCTACCATTCTTATCAGGCTATTAGCTACTCATACATTAGCATGTTCTTGCTACTCAAGTGCTAACAGAGCAAGGTGCTGGGATGATGCTTCTTGCTGAAAAATGCATAGACATTTAGACTAGATTAAAATATGGTATTTTGTTGATTTTAAATCTACTGTAATACCATGATGATCATGCAGAAAAAGCGCCACAATGGTCACAGACTAGCATCTGGCTTTTAAAATTGTTGTATTTTGTGACTCAGATAGTAACATAATGCCCTACCAATTGCAATGGCGACATTTCTTTGGTGTTTGGTCCTTTGGAGTGGCTTGGGAGAGACAAAAACAAATCTGTTTATTTTCTTTTTCTAGTTGGGGTGGGTTTTTCCTGGAACAGGGTCTCCAACTCATTCCCTTGAGAAAAAAAAGTAAGTGCTTATCAGGTCAAAGAATAATCCTATTTAGCTCATTGGCAGGTGGGGGAAGAAAATGAGGGGAGTGAGCCACCCCTCAGTTTTCATCAGTTAGGAGTTCCTGAACTTACATAGGGCTAAACCATCTTAAAGTTTCTGAACTTACACAGGGCTAACCATTCCATCTCCCTGTGCTTATTGGCATATATGTGACTCCTCTGCGGGGGCATTATAAGAAAATGAAGAACATCGTGTCTGGTACATAGTTGGTAGGATACTTATGTAGTCTGGTATTTTCTATGTTGTTTGGTTTTCATAAATCCAAACTATATTTAGGTAGTAAACTACAGTGTAGCTGGGAGGGCCAACACAGGAATTTTTTGCACCTATTTCTATTCTATGATGTTTTACTTGTAATGTTACACCAATGGTTTGTTACAATGGCTGATCTCAACAATTGCCTTTGTCATGTTTGTGGATCCACATGTTTCTTGGAACGCAGAGCCCTTGCACAGTCGCAGGTGAGCGATAGCAGAAGTTGGTCACAAAGCTCCCCTGCACCTTCTATTTGACTGAATCTAGTTCTGAAGACCGGGGTGAAATCCTGGCTACACTGAAATCAATGACAAAAGTCCTACTGACCTCCATTGAGCCAGCATTGTACTCTAGGGATCTACTTCAGTGAGAACTGCCATGTGTGGGTGCTGGCACTCTAGGAGGTAAGCAGCTTGTTCATAATTCGTTGTTAAATGTTTTCAACTTGTATTATTTTTGTTCTTGCACATGTTCTGAGCGTGCAGTCTGCCCCAGGCCAAAGTCCAGTGAACCCAGAACAAAATCCAATAGATATATGAATGAAAACAAAAAACGTAATTTAAAACAAGTGTTGTCTCTTAATTTATAATTCCAGGGGGGTTCAATTACGGTTGTCTTCAGTGAGGACAAGTGCCTTTGATATGTCTGAATACATTTGGCTCACAAACAAAAATGTAGATGTAGAGCTAGGCTCAAGCTGCAAAATTTAAAAGTTTAGCAGTGTTTGGATTTAGACCTTTATAAAGACAGGGACCACTTGCAAAATTTAGGTCTGAATCTGGGGTGTCAGATTTTACAGTATTTAGGGAGTGTTTCAATACAGGGCTTTGCTTCTAGCCCAGCCTAAAAAATCTAGTTTTTCTAAGAATTTATCTGGCAAATTTTGCAATATTTTCCGTATCAATTTCTTCATACAAGTTTTTGTCTATTATGAAACCAATTTTAAAGATAAGCCATTGGAAATGATACAGTAGCATGTACAATACCACTACATGCAGTTGCTATAGAAATCAAGACAGACTTGTGTGTGCACTGGGAATTTACACACACATGCTTGCTAAGTACATTTGTCCGCAGTTACCCCCATTTTTGAAGCCTTGAAATATTTGTGATTTAAAAAAACAAACCAAACCCTTTGTATTGCACCATTAAAGAAAGTGGAATTTAATCTGTCCAATTTGATAAAATTTCTTTTTTAAATTGTCTTTTAATTTCGATTGTATTTTTCCTGGCAATGTGGGTTTAAAAACAGGATATGCACCAGAAGTTCATTTTAGATAGGGCTTTGTTAATGAAAGTCATTGCTTTCTCACTTTAAAACTTAAAACTTGGAATTTCCACAGCCTGCACTCTCTGTGAACAACAATACGTTAGGATGGAGATCAGGGAATTTTTTGGGGGTGACAAGAGGGCTTATTTATTTTGTATATAAATGTCAGGATTTTTTTAATCAAATAAACAGTGTCTCTGAACAAAACCTAATTAAAAATTATCTATTTTGTCAAGTGTGAAAATGCCTAACATTTATTTTCCTTTTGAGAGTCCCTTTTCCTGGATGCCTTCAGAAATTTTTTTGTTAAACTGGTAGGAATGGAAAGTGAAGCAACTATGTTTTGTGGTGAGGATGATGTACGAGCCAGCTATGTCACTTCCACACATCTCAGAATTTCCATGGGGAGCAAAGGGAGTGAAATAGGCCTGAAAAACTGACTCAGAATTTTTTAAATAGATGATAGCTTACAACCTGGAATACAATTCTGCAATAAGGGGTGGATTCCACATCAATGCATGGGCCCTGCCTGTGTACATAGGAACAGAGTTAAGGTTGCCCACATGATCTAATTATCCTTAATTAGATCTATATGTGGATCTCAGCAAAAATGTGAGGTGAAAGGGGACTAGTTGACTCAGCAGCAGTGTACCACATTTCCCCTTCCTGGAACCATACAGAGGGCAGTATCAGGGTCTGGGAGTGGAGCCAGGCACCGGCCCATGACGATGAGTCAGGGAAAATAGCATAGGTACAGTGGAGGCGAGCGGTCGGTGGGGTAGAAGCACCCAGGGCTGGCTCCAGGCACCAGCTGAGCAAGCTGGTGCTTGGGGCTGCAGATTGTTGGAGGCGGCATTCTGCCCAATCCTAGGGCGGCACGGCCGCTTTTTTTTTTTTATTTATTTTGTTCTGCTCCGGCCGCCCTGTAGGGGGCGGCGGCGTGGAGAACCAGAGCACCCTGCAGGGCAGTCCTCTTCCTTCCCTCCCCGCCGACCAGAGCGGAGCCCCCGCGGCAGGCGGCAGGAGGCGGCGCAGCGGGAGGGGCCACGTGGCAGCGCCCCTGCTGTAGCCCTGGCCGCCCCCTTCTCTCTCTCTCCCGCCCGTTCCCTCCCCTTAACCCCCCCCCCCAAGCCGGTCCCCCTGCACCCGTGCTCCGGCCGCTCCGCAGTTTTTTTTTTTTTTGCTTGGGGCGGCCAAAAAGCCAGAGCCGGCCCTGGAAGCACCAATGGATTAAGTCAGTGAAACAGTGCAGGTACTTAAAGTTATGTCTATGCTTAAGTGCTTTGCTGGAATGGAGCTGTATGTGTTAATACAGTTAACTATTTCAATGCTGGGCATTTTTAGCAGAAAGATCAAGCAGAAATATCCTATATCCCTTGTTGGTGGATATAGAAACAGGGGGCTCGGGTGGGGTGCAGCAGAGCAGTTAGTTGCTGTCACGGGCTGCTGGAGGGAAAATAAGAAATTAAAACTCAATTCACATCTCTCATATTTGAAGTCACTTCTATCCCCCTGGAAAAAGGTGGGGGAGGGAGGGAGAGAGAGAGAGATTAATCCCCTCTCTAGTACTAAAAATCTCATCTGTCACTTGAACACGGAAACACAAAACCACCTCCCAGGCTTTATTAGGTGCTGCAGTCTCAACTTTCCCCTACCCCCTAATCAAACCCTCCATGTTTCCCCTGAAATCTTCCACAAGACAACAATGGGTTATAATACAAAGCTCTGCAGCGCACTGAAAATATGGGGAGTAAGTAAAATACGTTGGATTTAATGTTACATTAAGCCAGTAGGCCATCGGTACTGAATTGATTGAACTGGATGGGGGAGGAACAGGGAGAGGACCTGCAAGAGAATGGGGAGTGCAGTATTGCCAACTCCAAACTTTCAAAAATCATGAATCAGCCTCACAAAAATAAAAATGAATGTTGGGTTCTTTTTCTTTGCCTTCTGGCTTGTGAGCTGTCAGGGTGCGAGTGGGTCACATTTTCAAGCATTTCTCCACAGCTATGAAGGATGCAAAAATAGAAAAATAGAAACCTATTTTTAAAAAATCTGAGATTCTCACCTAATCACTTGACTCTAGATGCTGGGGCTTAAATAAAACATGAAATGTCATGAAAGTTATGATAAAATGAGAGTTGTTAACATGGGGAGTGCCATATAATTCCATGGTCCCTGTCCAATAGGATTTGAGCCTTTAGTTATGATGGCCAATTAATAGACTACTCTCCTTTACATGCAGATTACAAGAATATTTGATCAAATAAATCTGTATCCTGTGATTATTTTTTTATGTCTTCAGCAAATTGGCCTCTTGAACTCCATCAGGTAGCTGTTCAGCAAAGTTATAGGAGCATGAACTAAAGCTAATGCTGAATCTTTACTTCAGAAGCAGCTTCCCTTTCCTTCTCTTCACATGCCAAAAAAATGTCAAGTCAGTTTCCTGAAAAGCAGCTTTATGTCCTGTTTTCAGATCAAAGATAAAATGCCCATGTACTTGTACTATGTACTCTGTAAGTGAACACCTTTCCTAGTCACACCAACCA
Source organism: Malaclemys terrapin pileata (assembly GCF_027887155.1). Lineage (NCBI taxonomy): Eukaryota > Metazoa > Chordata > Testudines > Emydidae > Malaclemys > Malaclemys terrapin. Next base: position 72,641,441 of record NC_071512.1, read on the forward strand.
TCTGGGATTCCCCTCCAAGCCTTGAGTAAAGCGAATTTCAATTATTGGAAATAGTGGAAAGACACATCAATCCTGGATTTTAACTCTTTCAGTCTTTTGTCCATGCAGCTTGCTAGCAAGAGAATTGCGGGGGAAACATCCAGCAAATTGATGTGAAGAACTGAAATCATGTGCCATGTTGATACTCCTCAGATTTGCAACAGGCTGTTGAAAATATTTTCAGATTAAGTTGCTTCTCCGGCTCTCTTTGCAGTGCCACAACCTTCCTGCATTTTCCTGGCCTCCTGCTACTGCTATAACTTTCATTCCAAAATTGCTTAGAACTTTTAGATTTAGCATATTTCTCAACTGGCCATCCTGCGTGATATCTCTAGTCATGGGCCCAGACACAAGGCGAACTCTGTTTTTTGACACAGTGTTAAGAGCTGCACACAAAAATGTAAAGAGTTGCACACAAAGAAGCCATCTGCAGTGCACAACAAGTTTTAGTGGTCCTACCCAGGAACAATGCTGCATATACTTGAGCAGTATCTACTGGCCCTTTTATCTCTTAATTAATCACATATATGCAGACATCTCTTTTATATTGTACTCCTATAACACTTAGCAGTAATGACTCATAGACTCATAGACTCATAGACTTTAAGGTCAGAAGGGACCATTATGATCATCTGGTCTGACCCCCTGCATGCTGCAGGCCGCAAGACCCTTCCCTGGACTCTGCCGTTGAAGTCCCCAATCCTGTGTTTTAGTGACTTCAATCGGCTGAGACCCTCCTGCTAGTGATCCCTGCCCCATGCTGCGGAGGAAGGCGAAAAACCTCCAGAGGCTGAGCCAATCTACCCTGGAGGAAAATTCCTTCCCGACCCCAAATATGGCGATCAGTAATACCCCGAGCATGTAGGCAAGAGTCTCTAGCCTGACCCTTGTTGGCCATTATGCTATTTACGTACCATTGCTTGGTTTTCCTTGGCTACTATGTTTTACCATTAAACCATTCCCTCCATAAACTTATCTAACTTAATCTTAAAACCAGACAGGTCCGTCGCCCCCACCGTTTCCTTCGGAAGGCCGTTCCAATATTTCACCCCTCTGACGGTCAGAAACCTTCGTCTAATTTCAAGCCTGAACTTCCCCACGGCCAGTTTATATCCATTTGTTCTCGTGTCCACATTAGTACTAAGCTGGAATAATTCCTCTCCCTCCCTTGTATTTACCCCTCTGATATATTTAAAGATAGCAATCATATCCCCCCTCAGCCTTCGCTTTGTCAGACTAAACAACCCAAGCTCCTCTAATCTCTTTTCATACGACAGGTTTTCCATTCCTCTGATCATCTTAGTCGCCCTTCTCTGCACCCGTTCCAGTTTGAGTTCATCTTTTTTAAACATGGGAGACCAGAACTGCACACAGTACTCCAAATGAGGTCTCACCAGCGCCTTATACAACGGAAGCAGGACCTCCTTATCCCTACTAGATATACCTCTCCTATTACATCCCAAGACCGCATTGGCTTTTTTCACCGCCACGTCACATTGTCTACTCATAGTCATCCTGCGGTCCACAAGGACCCCTAGGTCCTTCTCCTCTTCCATTACTTCTAACCAATGCGTCCCCATCTTGTAACTAAAATTGTTATTAGTCATCCCCAAGTGCATCACCTTACACTTTTCACTATTAAATTTCATCCTATTTCTGATACTCCAATTTACAAGCTCATTCAAGTCTCCCTGCAGAATATCCCTATCCTCCTCCGAATTTGCAACTCCTCCCACCTTCGTATCATCCACAAACTTTATCAGCCCACTCTTGCAATCGGTTCCGAGGTCAGTTATAAATAGATTAAATAAAATGGGTCCCAAAACCGAACCTTGAGGCACTCCACTAGTAACCTCCCTCCAACCCGACAATTCACCCTTTAATACGACCCGCTGCATTCTCCCCATTAACCAATTCCTTATCCACCTCTGGATTTTCATATCGATCCCCATGTTTTCCAGTTTAACCAATAATTCCTCATGGGGTACAGTATCAAACGCTTTACTGAAATCCAGGTATATTAGGTCCACCGCATTTCCCTTATCTAATAAGTCCGTTACTTTCTCAAAGAAGGAGATCAGATTCGTTTGGCACGATCTGTCCTTCGTAAAACCATGCTGTAATTTATCGCAATTACCATTAACCTCAAGGTCCTCAACTAGTTTCTCTTTCAGAATCTTCTCCAGCACCTTGCACACTACAGATGTTAAACTAACAGGCCTGTAGTTACCCGGATCACTTTTTTTCCCTTTCTTGAAAATAGGAACCACGTTGGCTATTCTCCAGTCTAACGGGACCACCCCCGAGTTTACAGATTCATTAAATATAATCGCTAATGGGCCTGCTATTTCCCGTGCCAATTCCTTCAATATTCTCGGATGAAGATCGTCCGGTCCTCCCGACTTAGTCCCATTAAGGCGTTCAAGTTTTGTTTCTACCTCGGATGCGGTAATCCCCCATCCTGTATGCCCCTCTGTAACGGTGCTAGTATCCCTAATACCTTCATTGGCCTCATTAAACACCGATGCAAAATATTCATTGAGATATTGCGCCATGCCTAGATTATCTCTAGTCTCATTACACTCTGCCTTCCATGTCAGAATTCCTGCCAGTGTTTTCTGTGGTGTTCATCCTCATTGTGATGCCCCTTTTCTTTTTTATCTCACACCAGATTTTAATTCAAATGACATGTGGGATCCGAACCTTTGAGTTTAACGCCTAAAACCTGTCAGCTGTTCTCTATCTGCTTCCATAGAGATCCAGTTCTGCACCAAGCAAAAGTGGTGCTCCCGTGACTTGGTGTGCCCGTGGCAGGCACAGTGCAGGGGATGGCAGTTGCAGCAATAAAGTACCTTTTCTTTTTAAAATAGGAACCAGAAAGACTCATATGGAAGTCAGCTGAGTGTCAGGATCAGTTATTACAGGGGGAGGGATAGCTCAGTGGTTTGAGCATTGGCCTGCTAAACCCAGGGTTATGAGTTCAATTCTTGAGGGGGCCACTTAGGGATCTGGGGCAAAAATCAGTATTTAGTTCTGCTAGTGAAGGCAGGGGGCTGGACCCACTGACCTTTCAAGGTCCCTTCCAGTTCTAGGAGATGGGATATCTCCATTAATTTATTATTATTTATTTATTATCTTCCCGTATTGAGGAACCACTGCCTCTGGTGAGTCTTGCACTTCCTCTAACAATATGTAAAATGGGTACTGCTCTGATACCAGCAACATATTTGTCCAGATATCAGTACAGTTACCTTTGCTGTCTCTGCTAAATATATGGCTGATGTCTAGTTGGCTCGGGGCCTGGCATACCAGCTCAGGGCCTGATCCAGCTCCCTTCAAAGTCAATCAAAAGTGTCCCACTGAGTTTAATGGCAGTTGGATCAGGCTGACATTTCCCATTCCATGTTATTTGATGAAAAAAAGCATTTGTAGCTTTCCTTTGCAATGCCTTCAGGGTGCCAACATGCCCTACCACTTTTATGCTGTCTGATTCCTGGGGACTGAGGACACGCTCTTCATGGAAATCTACATTAGAAGTATCTGAACAGTCCAGACTTCGGAATCACCGTATGTATGAGCTCTCTCCTCTGTAGTGATGACAAAGCATGTACCAGCAATTTTACTACAAAGGGGACTTTTACTTCCCCTTCAAAAATCTTTTTTTTTTTTTATGTTGAGTCGAAGCACTGTTACCCAGTCTGTACACTGCACACGTTCTGTGCTCTGTGATTTGAGGGTTTTCAAGCATGTAAGGACTCTACTCCATAACCTTTTCTCTTCCCATTTCCTGAGAGGATTTTTCTTTTTTGTCCACCATGACAATGACAAACTCCATGGTCTTCATTTCAGGTTAGGGATTCTGAGCTCAGGTGTCTCCTTCTTCCAGGGTTCTCTTGGTAATTAGTGGACTGGGTTGTCTCTTTTAACTCTCCTATATTTCCGGTTTCCTTCACCTTTCTGACCTAGATGTCCATTTTCTCTTTGGAGCTAATTTTTGCTTCCTACCGGTTATTACACTCCTTTTGTGTTGGTGTGTTTATTATCTGTGATCTTTATAAACATAGTCTCTGTTGCCTCTTATTGGACATGGTATTGAGATTCTCACTGGGATTTATGCATTTATTACAATGTACAGTCATTTTAGCGTTTCAGGGAGCATATTAACTTGTGCAGTAAAATCTCCCTTTAGGGGGGATTCCCAGGGCAACTGCAGTCAGGAACCGGGAAAAATGGTTCCTGCTAAAGCCATGGTCTCTAGGGACCAGGAGGAGCACATTACATGAGAAGTATTCCTTGTATCTGCTGCTACTGCTCTCACCTGAATGGGGTAAAATGAAACCATTATTAACTCCAATGAATAATGTGTTAACCTCATGACCTACATGACTCAAAAAGTTGGACTTCGGTGTTGTACCTGCCTTTGCTCAAAGTTATTTATATTTGGGGCTTATGGATTTGTGTTTATTTTTTCTATATTTTCTCATTTATTTTATGCAGATTATTACTTGATACCTGCATCAGGACCAGAGATGAAATAAGCAATACATAACAGCCACATTTTACAGCAATTAGCTTATCAGTTAAATGATCACATACCAAGTTTAATTAATTAATCATAGACATTTTTAAAGCATGTTTTATGTTTTTGTCCTGGATTTCTTGCCACTTGTATTTGGCAATGCCCTCTGAATAAAAAACTGAACACAAAAATTAGTAAGCAATGTCTGCTTTATATTCTGCAAATTCTGCTTCTCAATTTTTTGCATTAGTGGCATTTTCCCAGTTTAAACTGGGAACAGAAAATCTGCTTTCACTTTGTTTTTAATGACATCTTCCTACCAGCCAGCACTTGTCTCCAAAAATATCCTTTGCTCAAGATGGGCTTCATATAACCCCTGGAACAAAACCACTTAAAATAGGAACATTGTGTTTATTCCTTCAGATAACATGTTCACGCTTTCCCTATTACTGAGTAAGGGCATGAAAGCTGGAAGATGTCCGTTTAAATTGCTTCTTTTAAAAGAAAAAAGACAACTTTTTTTAAATCCACCTACAGTTTAACAACCTGCAAGTTTTCAGCTGTTTTGATTCCGTTATTTAAATAGGACAAGGTATGACTGCAGAAATAGATTGACAATCTAGAGGAAAACCAATCAGTGGTGTCCCAGAAAAAAAGAGCCATTTTAGGGGCAATTGCCCTTTAGCTGCCATTAAAAATAATGAATCTGTTCAGTTGCCCTACTGGAACCAGCAGACTCAGTCCAGCACTCAATCTATTCAGCTGTAGGTGATTGGCCTGAGCCTCAAAGACTGGCTCTGGATCCGGGGTGTTAGGATCCAGGATTTTGATTTGAGCTCATTTCTAGTCCTACATTACCTGACTTAGATCAGTGTTTCCTTATTTTTATGGCTCAATCCTCAAAACCACAGGCATTTGGGTAGCTTTATTCATGCAAGATGTCCCACTGATTTCAAAGGGACAACTCACTTGAGTAAAATTACTCAAGTGTTTGTGTCCCCATAAAACCCAATCATGCAAAAAGTATGCATGAGAGTAACTTTAACTAGGTGAATAGTTCCATTGACTTCAGTGGAACTGCTCACATGAATAGCTTCTTTCACATGACTGACGATCTGTACGATCAGGTCCTTATTTTGCTCCTTATACCTGTGATATGCAATAACAATGCTAAAATAATTTTATCCTGGGCTTAAAAAGATTTTTCTCATCTGAAGTGTTCTTGATATTCTCCATCTCTGGTATATTTATTTTGCTAGTTCAGTTTTGGAATTAGTTTGAAAAATAAACATTGTAATCCTGTATCTGAAAGCAGTAGAGGGCGCTGAAACCATCTACACAGCCTACAGGGGGATTTTTCCTAACTGCTGTGGGTATCCCCATCTAGAGATTTCCGTCACTCCACCCCAACCAGAATTGTTATAAAGAGCCGAGTAACTGTTCTGTCATTTTCAGAGCTGCAGACTCACACCGTGTTTCTTCAGAGAGAACAGAGATCCAGGGTTTGGAGCTAGCTTTCTTTTCATAATATATCAATTGCAAAAATTTACACAAATGGGAAGAATAATTTCATCAGTGACAGTGCTTTTACTGGGGTTTGTGACTTGTGAGTTTTTGTTTTGTTACTTAATCAATTGTAATTAATTTGAATTTTCCTTTATTTTAGAATCATTTCTCTTTATGGAAACTGATTTTGCATTTCAGTAAATAAAAATTCGTTAAGCTCAGTTAAGATGTTCTGTTTAACTAGCAAGAAACATTTTATTCAGCACTGACTACTCTGTAGTAATGCAGTCATTTTGTAATTTAGTTTGCTAAAAAATGTATTGCACTATAGAATCATAGAATTGTTTCAGTTAGAAGAGATCTCTAGCCCATCACTGTAGGTTTGATTTTATTATCCCTGAAGCATCCCTGATAGATATCAGTCAAGTATAGTATTAGTCAGGTATATCTGCAGTGAAGGTGATTCTATAACCTTCCTTGGTAACGTATTTACCTATTAGTCTGCTGCAAAATATTAGAGACAGATCCCAGCTGGTGTAAAGTCGTGTAGCTCCATTGACTTCAATGGATTTACATTGTTCATCAGTTGATTAGTTAATGTGTGTAGAGTATTTTGGAGATGGAAAGTACTATTTAAGTGCTAATTATTAATAGTTTAACTTGCCCTATGCAACTATTAGTTTAAAAATAGTAAAACAAGAGGCAGGCTTTAATAATCTCATATACCATACTAGATTGCCAGTGCAAAGGAGAACATGAGCAATGAATGCTGCTGAGTTTGCATTTTTCTCCCTTTTTCAGCTAAAGCTTTTGACATTAAGATTACACCTGACTACAACGTTCCTGCTCAGATTGGAGATAAACTTGAGTTGACCTGTAGTACTACTGGCTGTGAATCCCCAAGTTTCTCTTGGAGAACCCAGATGGACAACCCCCTAGGTGGGTCAGTGACCAACATGGGGAGCAGCTCCATCTTGACCATGGATCCTGTTGGCATTGAGAATGAGCATGAGTATCTCTGCAGTGCATGTTGTGGCAGTCAGAAAGAAGAAAGAAGCATCAGGGTTGATGTTTACTGTAAGTGATTTATTCCCTTTATATATGACATTGGTGCAATGCTCATTCAAAATAAATGTGATTAATCATTCCTACAGTGGAGGGTCAATTATATCCCTAGCACAACAATTCTGATATGGTTTAAACATATATTTCCTGGTAGGGGTCATAGATTGGTGCAGGGATTTCTTATTAGGCATCTTGAACTAGGCTATCTAGAGTGAATTTAATCTTTCTGGTTTTATTTGCTCTTGGTCTTTTCCTCAAAGTATATGAAAGCCAGAAGACAGTCCCCTTGAAGTGTTCAAAAAGCTGAAAAAAATATGCTCTGGGTGGAAATGTTTGGGGAAAATTTGAGTATTAAGGGCCTGATCCAAAGCCCAGTGAAGTCAATGGAAGTCTTTCTGTTGATATCAGTGAGTATTGGATCTGGCCTTAGGACCAAATCCTGCCCACTTTACTGATGCAAATTGTTCCATTAACTCCAACAGGCCTACTCTGGTGAAGTGAGCAGGAGTTGGCTCATATTACAGGGATGTTGTAAATTCACTCTGCCTGCCAGTATATTAGCTGCAGATACAAGACATATTTTCTACACCACTGAAATCAATGGCAGTTTTGTCATTGAGTTCGTTGGGAACAAATCAGTCCCATATACCTTAATATTTTGGCTTGGCATAGGAAGGTCTTTATATTTAATGGTAGCTGCAGTTATTTGGGAGCCACATTCAATAGCTGCTGTGGGTAATAATTAAAATTAAAAGATGCTGGGCCTTCTAAATGGAGATACAGCACATGCTGCCTTTTTATTCCAGTTATTTCTAAGAACAGTAACATTGTTGTCTGTCACTAATTTAGAAATATATATATATATGGTAGCTGTTATTTTCTAATTCTATCAATTAAAAAAGATCAGTGTTTTTCTATCTTTCATAAAATGCCACACTGTTTTTAACATGGACATGTATTAAAAAGAAAGATGGATCCAACCCCAGATCCAAAAACCCCAAACTTTGAGTGTGTGTGTGAAAAGAATCTGGAGGGTCAAAACCCCAAAATATGGACCCATATTTCATGACTGTAGTGGACTTAATCAAAAGCCAAGTCATGAACACATGTGAACTTGAGGGACTTTCAATTCTGGCTCTAGTTTCAATGGTAGTCTCTTTGGCTTTTCTCTAGTAAAAAGTAACTGGTATTGTTCTTTTAGCTTTTCCCAGTGATCCAGTCATTGAGATCAGCACACCCCTGAATGTTGGGGAAAAAGCCAATATCACCTGTATGGTTCCCAAAGTGTATCCTTCTGAGCGTTTGACAATGCAGCTGAAGAAAGATGGATCTGTTCTTGGCATGAAAGAATTTTTTGGGGAAGGAAGCACCGTAACCACAGAGACAAAAAGTCTGCCATTGACTTTTATCCCCACCTTTGAAGACATTGGGAAAGCGATTACTTGTGTGGCTGAATTACCAATTGATGAAATGGAATTTGAACCCAAGAAAAGACAGACTTCACAGAGATTGAGTGTAAACTGTAAGTATATTTATATTAGGGGTTAAATTTTACATTAGGATTCATGGACCAGGGCTACAAAGTTAGGGATATAAAAAAGTACTCCTGATCCACACTGGATCTCACACTGATGTCAGTGACTGTAGTGCAAAAAGATCAAGGATAGGACATGACCCTTAGGTCGTATCATCTCTGGGCACAGTCTTGTAATCCCTTCATGTGAAGAATAACCATTTGTGTCAAACGTTGTCTTTGAAATCTATGAATTTCTTTTAAAGACCATTTCCTCCAGTAAAGCTTAAAATATGATAAATTATAAATGTCATCTATTGTCTGCTTCATTCACTACCTCTTTGAAATCTCACCTGAAAATCAATCTTTTCACCTGTCCCTGTGCCTTTTAATTAAATTCTCCTTATGACAGGCCCAGTCCTGTAGGTCCTGCCTTTGGCAAAACTCAACTTCAGATTCAGTCTCTGAAAAAGAACTGCAGGATCATTCCCTATAATATTTATTTGTTTATTTAAAATATAAGATTGTTGCCAAGACACCTAGGTGCATTGCATCAATCAAAGCAATCAGACAATGACAAGTCAGAGTCCTTTGCTTCACCATTATTTATTAATTCTTTTTCAACCCTATACAGCACTATTAGGAAATTTCATAATGTGATTCACATGTCTGATGGGAGGTGTATACAATAAAGTTATCCCTATAATGAATACAGTTTAACTACATTTGGACAGCAACGTCACAAAAACAAATATACAGTAGAATTCATGGTCAAAATTCCAAAGGGGTGTCATCCTAGCCTCCAAGGCCCCAATCCTGTAATGAGCATCCTCTGGACAGATCCTTGCGCACCCAAGGAACTCATTGTAGGATCAGGGCCCAGTTTGGTACTTACAATTGACTGCAGGCAGAAATGTGACAGTATAGGGAGTCTGCCACCTCTTTGCAGGCACAAATCAAATATATCATAATCTATCGTAAGTCACATCTTCTGCAGTCCCCTGAGCACAGGGGCTGTGAATGAGTGGCCCTTATAGGGGCTGTACAAAAGGAGAGGGGAGTTGTCCCAATGTGCAGTGCATAAGGGCTAGTCCCCATTTAGCCCTCAGAGTGATGGCAATCTCAGGTCATGGACTGAGTGGGGATTGAGACTGTACTGCCCTCCCATCCATATAAACAGACCCTCTTGGTCAGGACTGAGGCATATTGGCTAAGGAGGGCTTGCACTGAAGCTCAAAAGCTATCTGTGCTGTATTTGATTTGAGGATAAATAGAGGATTTCAGTGTCCAGGGCTGACAATCTAGCACCTAATAAAGAACCCTCTCTTTGCTCTTGTTATTAATAACTAAAAATGGATCCTTTGTTTTAGATGGACCAAGAAATACGACGGTCTCTGTCACCCCCTCCACCACAGTGAAAGAAGGGGGAGCTGTGACAATGACATGTACCAGCTATGGTAATCCATCTCCAAAGATCTCCTGGACAAAGCATTCGATCAGTGGAGAGTCGCAGTTTCTTTCTGAAAATGCAACTTTAACTATAAATAACGTAAAGGCTGAAGACTTGGGGCTTTATGAGTGTGAAGGAGTTAACCAGTTTGGAAGAGAGAAGAAAACTGTGGACTTAACTGTTCAAGGTGTGTACAACATGATACACTGTAAGCCTTGCTTCGAAATTTTAGGGCTAATATTGCTCAGACTGAAATCTGTGAGAATTTTGCCTTTGGCTTCTGTGAGGTCAAGACTGGCCCTTAGTCATTAAGGGTAAAATTTATCTCATGCAAAGCTCTCTGAATCACTAGATCCCCATCGGGTGCATCTACACAGCCACTGGCAGCCTGCAGAAAGCCTCCATGCTGAGGCAACAGACTCGGGCTCACAGGGCTTGAGCTACCGCACTAAAAATAGCTGTGTTGGCAGCATGTTTAACTTGTGGCTTGGTGTGGAGCTTGAGCTCTTACCTCTAGGGAGAGAGTTGGGCTTCAGAGCCTGAGCTCCAGCCCAAGCCACAATATCCACACAGCAATTTTTAAGAGGTAGCACAACCCCCACAAGCCTGAGGCTGTCAGCCCAGCTGAAAGGTTCACTGCCATGGGCTGTGTAGACATACCCATAGTATGTGAAAGTGGCAGATATACCATATATGGGGCTCGGCTAGAGGATGCAGGAATGTATGAATATGAATCCAGCAACCAGCTCGGACAGCAATTTAAAAACATAATGCTTGATGTCAAAGGTCAGTTAAAATAATGTTCTCTATGTTAATGAAGTGGGGTTTGTTCGTTTTTTTGCTAGAGGCATAAAACATGGTCTAAAATATCAGCCAATTTCTTCAGACTCTAGGTTTTGGGGTCATTTTTTGTCATTCCCTAGGATTTTAATGTTGTATGTGTCATGTAGTGAGTTACCCAGGGTCTTGTCATATATAATTAATAGGAACAGATCAACAGTGAAGTCTGTTCTCCAGAAGGATCCAGATGTCAGAAAACAATTGTTCTCCAAAATCTTTTAACAGTCCCTTACACTGGCGTCCCGCAAAACAGGGTTTGAAACTGTGGAATCCTAATGACTTTCTCAGAGAAAGGTCACATGTCTGAAGGCTGGGCAAACATGCTCTCTTTTAGCTTCTGATTCTTTGTCTTTGCCTTTGCTGTGCCTGTTCTGTAGAATGAGGACTTCAGAAGCCATGTTTGTCTATTTTTCTCCTTTCATGAATATACATAATCATTTTAAATTAAAGAAAAAAAGTTCGGTATAAAGTGAAGGGTGCTATGTCCATCAATTAATAAAATATCCTTCCTGCCAGCAGCACTGTGTGAAGACTAGAGAGTACCTTTAGCTAGTGATCAAGTAAATTTTAAAGAAAAGATTGTAGTGAATCATTCAACTGAATTAATGCCCTGAGAGCCTGCTGTAGATTGTCAGTCTCTACATTTGCATTTAAATCTTACCCGACATTTTCTTTCCTTTTAGTTCCTCCCCAGAATACTACAGAGTTAATATCTCCATCAGACAATGTTGATGAAGGGGAAAATATCACTATTATGAGTACAACCTATAGTAATTCACCTCCACAGACAGTCCCGCAAAAGATCCATCCAAGCAACACAACCATCCTCTCATCACAGAATGACACCTCTACAGTCAGCAAAAATGACACAGGCATACACCATGAGACTGGAAATAACAATGAGACTAGAAATAACACTGATGGGATTGAGATAACTGTTGTAGGTAGGCATATATGTTGCTTTGAACTTACTTGTATTGTTATCTTCCAGTGATTGAAAGGTTGCTGTTAGCACAGCTAGTGTACTGTTCACCCACACATAGATATACCATGGTTAGTGGTGAAAAACATAACAGAACAGTTCACTAGTGAATATCAATAATGTAATAGCTTCCTATACAGCACTGATACTCTTAGCAATGCTACCCCAAAGTGGCACAGTGGTTCAAGGGAGGTGGGGAGAAGGCAGGCATAGCCCCACTTCCTCTATGCACCAGTCTGCAGAGCAAGATTGGCACATAAGGAGAAGAAGCCTGAACCCCACAAAAGGAGATTGAGGGCGCCTTGATGTGCGCTGGGGAGCTGCTGGAGGCACTCTGTCTGCTTGGGGGAGAATGCCTCCTGGTCCTCCCTGGAGCAGCCAGCTTACAACATGCTTTATTGTGTACTATGCCAAACAGGCCTGAACTTACGTAAGACTAACAAACCCAAGACACTGAACAATGATTAAGTTGATTAGGGATGGTGTTTACTGAAGAAGAGAATGCAAGACAGATTGCTAGAAGAGGTGGGTTTGAAGAAGGGATTTGAAGGAGGATGGAGAGTGCGATGCAGATGAGAACCAGGAGCGTGTTCCAGTTGAAGGCAGTAGGGTCTGTCCCATTGCAACAGCTGGGGCACTGCTCCACTCAGAAAAATTAGAAACTAAAACCATAATAAAGTCAATTCACCCGTTCATAGCTGTTAACATGGGAGGATAGCTCTTTCAGAGCAGGATCCATGTGGAACAGCTGCTTCAGTGCCCCAGACTATATCATGCACATGTTCACATTCATTTTGGAGCTCCAGGGGAGAATATCATGGAGCATAGACTGAGGGGCACGTTCTAAAATACCCTGAATTAGTGAGCATAAGTGGAGCTCAGGAAAGCTAGAGTTCCCCTATGAAAATCTTTGTCCGATAGACACCACTGGGCATAGGGAACTGCATTATAAAAAGTGCGAACCCAGTGTGGGAGGAGTCAGGAGATGATGGCAACAGAAAGATGAACAGATTGGAAAGAGGGTAGGGTGGGGAAATAGGATCAGAGATGTAGATGTACCAAAATTACAGAGGGCCTTGTACATGTGGACAAGACCTTGAATGTGATGCAGTAAGAGAGAGGAATCCAGTGAAAGAATTCAAAGGGGTCAGACAATATGCTCAAAACTGGAGGAGAGGAAGATGACATAACAGTAACATTGCCTTTACAGTGATGTGCATACATCTACTTGTAACAGTTTTTAATCAACTTCTTCTGTCTCCTCTTTTTTTTCTCTTGTTTTGCAGAAATGGTGAAAGAAACAGATTTTGTGATTCCTGTGATTGTTGTGCTCTCTTGTTTATCAACAGTGGCAACCCCTGCACTTGCAATATTGGTTTACAGGTCAAGGAAAGCAAAGATAAATGGATCTTACAGTCCTGTAAATGCACCAAAACCAAATGTTTAAGCAAGTGACTTACCTTCTTCATTCCATGACCTTATATGACATGCAAGTGACTTTTTGTAACACTGTCGTGAAAAACATGAAAAAATGTTCTGTACTGTGATAAATACAACAGCCTTTACATTAAAGGGAAAAATAAGACACTGCCTTAGAAATAGGTGAATTGCTTCCCTAATGAAGCATGCTCAACAAGAAGAGTTCTTTGAAGTGCTAAGTTTGTAGATAGTATCCCATTTCCTATACATATGTATTATAAACACATTCAAGTGAACACCAGTTTGGAAATTCCAATATCCTATTGCAGCTGTACATAGAACTGTTGTTTCCTGAGATATAAACCAACACTATTTGAACTGATTAGACTATTTTGGCATTACTTAATAGTGAGTGTTTTAAATATAATTTGTGTAAATGTTTGGTCGTGGTACTTTCCTACTGCATGTAATGTGTTCCAGGTCCTCCTCTTATTTATGCCAACATAACTCCATTGGCTCCAGTAAAAGTGCATAGTATAAATGAGAAGAGAATTTGGCCTTTTGTTTCTAATTAATTGTCACAAATGTAAATCCTTCAGAGTCAATTAAAAACTTTTAAACTTTTGTTTAATAAATGTGCCAAAGCTTTTGATACGCATGTAACAATTATAAATGTAATTCAGCAAGTATCTGTTTGGGGTTAAGATATAATCAACTATAACATGTGAGATGTACAATGGTATGGTATTTATTTGGGGTCTTGTTACTTCAAAGTATATAGCAAGATTTTCATTGACTTCACTGTGTGCAGGCCCATAATTTAGAAGTTAACTCTAAATAGACATGCTTTATAGACTTTTGCACTAAAATAAATCCACCTTGGGGTATTGCCGTTAATCATAAATGGTAATAAGGCTCCAATACACATATTCAACTCTTATTGAATAGACACAGAATTTGTGATCTAACATATTTAGATGAAGTTTCTAAATATTTCACTGTCTCCTGTTCTTGGTACTGTATTTTTGTTCATAGAAATGTTTATTCAGTTGAAATTCCCAACCAATGCCCATGTAATAGTGAGATGCAACATGTATGTTTACTTTATTCCCACTTGTTAATCCTTATTTCTTTAAAAAGCAAAGTGGTCAAAATGCTGAAACTAGGTGGTGTATTTATTTATTTTGTTTTCTATCTTGTATGGTGTGTGTAACAATAATGGGACCCAGGACACAGACTGGCCTGTATGAGGGAAAACTCAGAGAGTTAATGTGTATATTCTATAGATGGCACCAACACAAAAGCAGCAGTTGCAGTAGATTTAGTAAGTATTATGAATTAGTTGTCACAAAGCAGTATATGGTCCTGGGTACTAGAAAATTCTGTCAGGAGAAAAAATGAAGAGATGCCAGTCTGTTAATCTATGTAAAAGACACCTAACATGCTGCTTCTGCCAATCCTGAAGAAAGAAAGATCTTCCCTAGTTAAGGAAGCATGCGATAAAGCAGGACTCAGGGCCTGGAGCACAACTCCAAGGGAGTAAAAAGTCTGCCAGGGTCATCTCTTCTTAACAATACATTGGGCCTGGCTGGGCCTCTCAGAGTTGAATTTGCCCCCTAGAACTTCACACTGGTTCTCTCCCTTCTGCTTGGAAAGCGGAACCACAGCTTCTGTGGTATCATTGAGATACTGGCAGGCCTCGTGGCAACCTGTGCCAAGGCTTTAGGCCTCAGCCAAACACTGACAAAGTAATTGCTGGGAACCTGGTCTTTGTGTTAGTATGGTTAAGAGGGTATTGAACTTATATCAATGTGTTTAGTGTTTAGACCTTATGAAATGCTTATAAGTTGCAACATGCCTTAATGTCACAGATCATTTCTTTATCACATGCTATGCGGTAACATTTAAGTTTTTGCTTTGTAACTATAGAACTGTGAACCAGGCAGGAGGGATCATCTCCTGCCCCTCAAGAAGGCCTATCAAAAATAAGTGTGCCACTGTGGAACATCACAATACAAAGACATTGTTAATTATCCCCTTGCACCCATGAAGAGGCTATGTGCAAAAGGGCTTGTCCCATAAGCTTGAATTCTGGAAGAAGAAAATAAAAACAGCTGACAAGAAATTTTTTTCATCTCTTTTTCTGTTCGACTCTTACAGGGCCAGAGCTACGAAAGAGAATCTGAGATCCCCAGGGTCAATCTGGGTTAGCCCTAAAAGACATTTAGAGCTGACAGATCACTACAACCTTATCACTTTGTAAAACCATAGACTAACTCATTTGTATGTATGCTTGCCACCTTTAACTTTGTAATAATTCTAATTCTTTTCTTAGTTAATAAATCCTTAGATAGTTTACTATAGGTTTGGCTACAGTGTTGTCTTTGGTCTGAGCTCTAAGATACCAATTGACCTGGGGTAAGTGATAGGTCTCCTGGGACAGGAAGTTACCTGAACATTTTGTGATCTTTGGTGTAGAGTATTACGTCCAGCTTGCCTGGGTGGCAAGATGAACTAGAATGCCCAAGGGGACAGTTTGTGACACCACAATAAGACTTTTTAGTGCTTTAGTAGTTCACATTTGTTACTGGACTGGTGAAATCTAATTA
This sequence comes from Malaclemys terrapin pileata, assembly GCF_027887155.1. Lineage (NCBI taxonomy): Eukaryota > Metazoa > Chordata > Testudines > Emydidae > Malaclemys > Malaclemys terrapin. The sequence goes on from NC_071512.1 coordinate 72,657,383, forward strand.
TAGCATATACAACCATTTTGGAGCTTCTGCCCTGCTTCTTGACGGTCTGCCCTGAGGTTGGCACTCATGATCGTGAGCCACTCCAGACAGCGTGACAATCATCATCCTTCCTTCCATTCTAGTAGAGGGGGTGGAGACTGACTCCAATCCTACCAATTCAGTCAATGTCTAGTATTAAAGAGAGTAAGAATAAGTATGTGCTATTCTCATTTTTATCTGTAGCTATCAGGAACGTACTCTCTTATATTGTTGTTAAATCACATTTATTGAAAACCACTTCATGCTAACACTTCATGTTAACTACAGAAATAACTACAGAAATAAGTACTAGTTCTCAGCAAGTTTCTTTCATATCTTGTCTCATCACAGATGGGTTCAATTATTAACATTTCTTTTGTTTCCATTAATGTTAACTGTAAGTGTAAATATACATACACATGTCACTGTTAATATAATTCGAACAATTTTAGAATTTTTCAAAACAATGCATATAGATAATCTCATTTGTAATTTCTCACTAATACCCATGAGAAAGTAATATTGTGAGTGCCTCTATTAAAACAGTACAGAGTATATTGTTTAAATATACATTATCAACACAGTAAAAAATTCTTCAAACTAGCATTTTATTTCTTATACTGCAGTTTGCATAATTCCAAACCTTACAACAAAGTTTATTTTTATTTGTATCTATTCAATTTATTGAAAACCCACAATAATAATACAGGAAAAAACATCACAGCTACTAGCTGTATTTGAATGTTATTATGTAGTACTACATTAGTTGAGACAATCCCAAAGAATAAGAATGGAAAACATTTTACCACAATAATCCAATGACCTAGGCCTGGTCTACACTAGGCGTTTATGTCGAAGTTAGCGCCGTTACATCGAATTAACCCTGCACCCGTCCACACCGCGAAGGTATTTAGTTCGACATAGAGGTCTCTTTAATTCGACTTCTGTACTCCTCCCCGACGAGGGGAGTAGCACTAAATTCGACATGGCCATGTCGAATTAGGCTAGGTGTGGATGGAAATCGACGCTAATAGCTCCGGGAGCTATCCCACAGTGCACCCGTCTGTTGACGCTCTGGACAGCAGTACGAGCTCGGATGCTCTGAACTGCCACACAGGAAAAGCCCCGGGAAAATTTGAATTTGAATTCCTTTTCCTGTCTGGCCAGTTTGAATCTCATTTCCTGTCTGGACATCGTGGCGAGCTCAGCAGCACTGGCAACGATGCAGAGCTCTCCAGCAGTGATGGCCGTGCAATCTCAGAATAGAAAGAGGGCCCCAGCATGGACTGATCGGGAAGTCTTGGATCTCATCGCTGTGTGGGGCGATGAGTCCGTGCTTTCCGAGCTGCGATCCAAAAGACGGAATGCAAAGATCTACGAGAAGATCTCTAAAGACATGGCAGAGAGAGGATACAGCCGGGATGTAACGCAGTGCCGCGTGAAAATCAAGGAGCTGAGACAAGGCTACCAGAAGACCAAAGAGGCAAACGGACGCTCCGGATCCCATCCCCAGACATCCCGTTTCTACGAGGCACTGCATTCCATCCTCGGTGCGGCCGCCACCACTACCCCACCAGTGACCGTGGACTCTGAGGATGGGATAGTGTCCACGGCTGGATCCTCGGACATGTTAGCGGACGGGGAAGATGAGGAAGGAGATGAGGAGGACGAGGCAGTCGACAGCGTTCACAACGCTGATTTCCCCGACAGCCAGGATCTCTTCATCACCCTTACAGAGATCCCCTACCAACCCTCCCCAGCCGTTACCCCGGACACAGAATCTGGGGAAGGATCAGCCAGTAAGTGTTGTAAAAATCTAAACATTTATTTGTAACAGAACAGGAATATTAACAATTTAAAAAATGGGTTTCTCATGATTAGTTTGATTAGCTTAACGATTCAGTCATGGGCAGTGCAACTATTGAAAAAAAATCTAGCAATGTCCGGTTTTGCATGATTGTCCTGCCCAAGCCGCTCTACTGGTTAGTCACTGCTACAGCAGCTACAGTAAAATGCAGTCTATATGTCCGGGGATGGAGCAGAAATCCTCCTGTGACATCTCGAGGAAGCTCTCCTGGAGGTAATTGGAAATCCGCTGCATTAGGTTCTTGGGGAGAGCGGCCTTATTGGGTCCTCCGTAGTAGGACACGTTGCCACGCCACGAGACTATCAAGTACTCTGGAATCATTGCTCTGCACAGCATGGCGGCATACGGCCCTGGTCTTTGCAGGCTTTCCCGGAGCATTCTCTCTTTCTCGCTGTCAGAGATCCTCATGAGGGTGATGTCGCTCATGATGACCTGCTTTGAATGAGGTAGGGGAATGTTAGTGTTGGGACTGCTTTGCCGTTCCTTTACAGAACTGTAACCGCTGGTTTGCAGCCACGCGGTGGAGGCGGGAGTGGGGCAGCCGAAAGGGATCGTTCCCGGGGACAGCCGCGAGGGTGTGGGACAGGAGCAGACTTCCTGCTTGCCGAATTGCTGGCAGCAGGGACCGACATTGATTTCAATGTGAAATGAGGCCATTGCTAATATTAAAGTTTTAAGCTGCCACAAGTCTACGGCTTACCATGTCTGCCTGAAACAGAAATTCCGTTCTCCTGAGAGGCTTCTCAAATGTGCTGTAGAAGACCCCAGGCACTGAATGCGAAGGCCGAGAATTCGACCTTGTGCTGAGTGCGCATGTGATAGGTGCTGTGCATGGTCTTGTTAACAGAGAAAGACTATGTTCTTTGTTCACAACTACATTTATCTTTCTGAGGAATTCACTCCCTTTTTCCCATTCCCACAGCCCCATCTGCGACTGTCTCACAACCTAGCCTGTCATCACACTCCCAGAGGCTAGCGCGGATTAGGCATAAGAAGAAGAGGACACGGGAGGACATGTTCTCGGAGCTTATAGCCTGCTCCAGAGCCCAGGCAGCACAGCAGACCCAGTGGCGGGAGAACTTGACCCGAATGCACCAAGCCAACATGGATCGGGAGGAGAGGTGGCGTCAGGAAGACCAGCAGGCGACTCAAACCCTGCTTGGACTAATGAGGGAGCAAACGGACACGCTCCGGCGCCTTGTGGATGTTCTGCAGGAACGGAGGCAGGAGGACAGAGCCCCGCTGCAGTCCATCTCTAACCGCCCTCCCCCGCCACCAAGTCCCATACTCCCCTCACCCAAAGTGCACAGAAGGAGAGGCGGCAGAGTCCCTGCTAACTCTCACTCCACCCCTGCAGAGAGCTCGAGCAGCAGAAGGCTCTCATTCCCCAAAATTTGACAAGTTCTTTCCTTCCCGCCTGACACAAGCCCCCGTCCAAGTTTCACTTTCCCAGTTCCATGTTTGGTTGATAATAAAAAATACGTTTCTGTTAACTACTGTTTCCATCATGTTCTTTTGGAGGAGGGGGGGATAGGGGGTTGGTAATTCGACAGGACAGTCACCTTTGGCAGGGTATATAGTCGGGGGCAGGCACAGCAGCAGGGCACATACATAGTGCAGTGATGCAGTGACTAGTTACCCTGGTTAGTCTGGGAGGTTGTTTTCATGTTATGTGGTGGGGGGTGGGTTGCTCTGTGACTTTGTGGCAGGGGAGGGCAGTTACAGATCTTAAGCGGCGGTCCTTAGGCAGGATCACAGAGCCACACAGCAGGGGATCTGTAACCGTCCTCCCCCTGCCACAAAGTCACATAGACCCCCCCATACACACAGTCCCTATCAGGAGGGGTGACAGGCTCCGTTGAAACAACCATCCCACCTCAGCGGAGCCTGTCAATCCTTGAGTTTAGAAGCTGCATTCGCGCCACTACAGTACACCCGCTCCGCACCACAGTCTGCGTCCCAGTTTTAAAAAATTCCCGCGAATACAGTATTAAAGAAAACGGTGTGCTTTAACAAAGTAGAACTATTTTTATTTTGAAACGTGTGTTGGAAGTGGGGTGAAGGGGGTATGTAACTGGATAGGATAGTCAACATTAACTGGGCAAAGAAACGGGGGCAGGTTTAGCTTCTCAATACACAAACTTTAAAGTCACAGGTTACCCTGCTCACTCAGGAACTTTGCTTTCAAAGCCTTCCGGATGCACAGCGCTTCCCGCTGGTCTCTTCTAATCGCCCGGCTGTCTGGCTGTGAGTAATCAGCAGCCAGGCTATTTTCCTCAACCTCCCACCCCGCCATAAAGGTCTCCCCCTTGCTCTCACAGAGATTGTGGAGCACACAGCAAGCTGCAATAACAATGGGGATATTGGTTTCGCTGAGATCACAGCGAGTCAGTAAGCTTCTCCATCTCCCCTTGAGACGGCCAAAAGCACACTCCACCACCATTCTGCACTTGCTCAGCCGGTAGTTGAAGAGTTCTTTTTCAGTGTCCAGGGCGCCAGTATAGGGCTTCATGAGCCAGGGCATTAGCGGGTAGGCTGGGTCCCCGAGGATGACTATAGGCATCTCCACATCCCCAAGAGTTATTTTGTGGTCCGGGAAGTAAATACCTTGCTGCAGCCGTCTAAACAGACCAGAGTTCCTGAAAACACGAGCGTCATGAACCTTGCCCGGCCATCCCACGTAGATGTTGGTAAAACGTCCCCTGTGGTCCACCAGTGCTTGCAGCACCATGGAAAAGTAGCCCTTTCTGTTAATGTACTGGCTGGCCTGGTGTTCCGGTGCCAGGATAGGGATGTGAGTTCCATCTATGGCCCCACCGCAGTTTGGGAATCCCATCGCTGCGAAGCCATCTATGATCGCCTCCACGTTTCCCAGGGTGACTACCTTTGGCAGCAGTACATCAACGATTGCCTTGGCTACTTGCATCACAACAACCCCCACGGTAGATTTGCCCACCCCAAACTGGTTCGCGACTGACCGGTAGCTGTCTGGCGTTGCAAGCTTCCACAGGGCTATGGCCACTCGCTTCTGGACAGTCAGGGCTGCTCGCATCCGGGTGTCATTGCGCTTCAGGGCAGGGGACAGCAACTCACAAAGTTCCAGGAAAGTTCCCTTCCGCATGCGAAAGTTTCGCAGCCACTGGGATTCATCCCAGACCTGCAGCACTATGCGGTCCCACCACTCAGTGCTTGTTTCCCGTGCCCAGAATCTCCTTTCGACGGCATCAACATGACCCATTGCCACCGTGATGTTCTCGGCGCTGGGTCCCCTGCTTTCTGAGAGGTCTGTGCTACTCTCAGACTTCAGGCCATCACCGCGTTGACGTAGCCTCCTCGCCTGACTTTTCTGCATCTGCCTCAGGGAAAGGTGTATGATAAGTTGCGAGGCGTTGAGAGCGGCCACAACTGCAGTGATGGTTGCAGCAGGCTCCATGCTCGCAGTGCTGTGGCGTCCGCGCTGTCACTGACTAGAAAAGTGCGCGAACTGATTTCCCGCCGGCGCTTTCAGGGAGGGAGGGCGGGAGTGATGGACGGATGACGACAGTTACCCAAAAGCACCCTGGACACATTTTTTTTACCCAGAAGGCATTTGCGGCTCCACCCAGAATTCCAATGGGCAGCGGGGACTCCGGGAACTGTGGGATAGCTGACCACAGTGCACCACTTCCAATGTCGACGCTTTCCCCGTTAGTGTGGACTCACAAAGTCGAATTACTGTCCTTAGTGTGGACACACACGTTCGACTTTGCAATATCGATTCCAAAAATTCGATTTAAGTAAAATCGAACTACTCTCGTAGTGTAGACAAGGCCCTAGTGCATTGTAAGGAAGTATATCATTTTGCATGATTCCACTCAGTGTTCATTTTAAAAAAGAGAAAAAATCTGCAGTTATACTGGTCAATTAAGCAAACTATGTGCTGGAGATTATACTTTTTCCAGTTTAAATAATTGCTTAAGTACCTGCTTACTTTTATTCATTCCCTTACATCACATTGTATTTACTATTACTTAAGACTGTGCTTAGCTGCCTTTATTAAAATATGTTTTGCCCCCAGGGTGGGCAGGAAAAATTATTAACATTTACCATCTCAAATTTCATTTCTCTGTCTTCCTGGCAGAATACTAGTGGAAACTACTCCAGAGATGGCGTGGCTTATACCTGTTTACGCATGAGCTTGTATTAAATGGATTAATCATTCTGTCACACAAAGAATATAATGTATTTCATAAATACATACCTAGAAAGGATACTAACTGTTAAAAATAAGTTGATATGGAACACAGATTACAAGCATTTCTTTATTTTTAACACCCACATGTTCTGTCTTACTTACTTTAAAAACTGACTAACCAGTGCAGATACCATGTTGGAGTCGTGGCCCCACTGAACTCTATAGTAAAACTAATGTTGCCTTCAACATGTCAAAGTACTGTACCTCAGGTATATAAATCAAAATACTATTGAATACATGTTTGGCAGCAGGAAATACAGCAAACTGCTGCAGCTGTTGGTTTATATTCATACTTCCATGCTATTTGGACTTGAATATTTTTTAAAACCATTATTTTGACCATTTCATTATTGATAGAATTAATATTTCCATGTAGCAACACAAGAATAGCTTACCTTTCTGCTTGCTTTCTCAACAACACACTCAAATTCACACTGATCACCTACATTAGACAATGAGGATAAAGTTAACTTTTCAAAAACATTTGACGAATCAGTCCAGTTGCCCTCCATGTTTACTGTTATTTACATTTACCTTATTATCCAGCCAGCTTCTTGTCATCAGGTCATGAAATGAAGGGCCGTGCAAACTCATTTTTCTCACTTTTGCCTCCAGTCTGGCTGTAACTTTGTGGGTCTGCACAAATGTTACTGGACAAGAAATGTAACACATATTAGCACGTAATACAATCTCCTTTTTCTCTGTTTCACCATTGTGTGTGCTGTCATTTGTTGATATTTTTACCTCAAAACCTTTAACCGTACTTCATAAATTGAAGTATATTATCAAAATATTTAAAAATTACATCAACATGGTAAACAATTACCTTTGTGAAACCTTTCTTTTTCTTCCATATCTTCCAGAAACATGTCATCAATATCACTTGGATTGCTGCTTTCAACTTCTGCTGCTACTTTCTTCTGCTGCCATACATTCATTTTCTTCTGTGTCTGTGACCTCCAAGTTTATTACACTGCTGTTATCAGGGTTCTCTGCTACATCACCACCCATTTTTCCAATAATGGCTGAGGGGACTGTTTTTTCAATGTCACCCACATCTGTTTGGATGTTTTCCTTTGACAATCTCTTTTCAGTACCTAATGCTGGTGGCTTTTTATACGGTTTTAAGTGGGAGACACTGTACATATATCCTAAAGTCTTCCCTTATAAGGTTTCCACTTTAAATTTATTACTACAACAATGGTAACTTTGTATGATCCTCGATAAATACATTACAGTGTCCCTCCCTTTCTTGTTCTCCTTCTTGCATTCAGTAACATAATGCGTTCCCCAACTTTGCATGTTATTTTCCCACATTTAGAAATTTCTTCTAGCATAGTGTATTTCTTGGTTTTTTTTATGCTTTAGAAATATTACTAACAACCAATACAATGTCAGCATCCATTGCAGTTTTCATATTAATATTGTACTCTTTGTAGTACTTTTCACCGCATTCCTTGAAAGCTTGTGGCTTTGTAAATAAATGGAGAAGGTGCTGTATTCATGAAATGGAGAATCACAAACTAACATATTTACATGAAAGCTGATAGTATTTACATACACTTAAGTGTAATTCTAAACCTGGTCTAAACTTGGCCTGGAAACCTTGTTTCATGACCATAAAATAGTTTGAAAGGATGACATTTTGGTTGTCATGTGTGGTTTAGAGCTCAAAGAAAAAAAACATAAAGAAATTCATTCCAATTACTCTTGGTGTCAACCAATTTCCACAATGCTTTGTAAAAAGTAGTGATTGATTAGTTTGTGCAAAGAAATAGTTAATATAACATCTTGGCTGAGGGTATGTCTACACTATGAAATTAGGTCGAATTTATAGAAGCCGGTTTTATAGAAATTGTTTTTATACAGTTGATTGTGTGTGTCCCCACATAAAATGTTCTAAGTGCATTAAGTCAGCGGACTGCGTCCACAGTACCGAGGCTAGCATCGACTTCCGGAGCGTTGCACTGTGGGTAGCTATCCCACAGTTCCCGCAGTCTCTGACGCCCATTGGAATTCTGGGTTGAGATCCCAATGCCTGATGATGCAAAAACAGTATCACAGGGGATTCTGGGTACATGTCGTCAGGCCCCGCCCCCTCTGTGAGAGCAACGGCAAACAATCGTTTTGCGCCTTTTTACCTGGGTTACCTGTGCAGACGACATACCATGGCAAGCATGGAGCCCACTCAGCTCAGCTCACCATCACCATATGTCATCTGGGTGCCGGCAGACGTGGTACTGCATTGCTACGCAGCAGCAGCTAATTGCCTTTTGGCAGTAAACAGTGCAGTATGACTGGTAGCTGTCATCGGCTATCTGGGTGCTGGCAGACATGGGACTGCATTGCTATACAGCAGCAGATCCTTGCCTTTTGGCAGTAGATGTTGTATTACGACTGGTATCCATTGTTGTCGGACTCCTCAGTGAGTTCGGTCAGAGGCGCCTGGGCAGACATGTTTTGTCTCCTGGAGACTCAGTCCTGCCGGCAGTCCTATTGCACCGTCTTGACGATGATGGCTAGCAGTCATAATGCAGCATCTTTTGCCAAGCACCCAGAAGATGTCAATGACTATCAGTCATGCTGCACCATCTGCTGCCAGCCTAAGATGTAAAAGATAGATGGACCAGATTTGTTCTGTATTCATTTCCTTTCCCCTCCCTTCATGAAATCAATGGCCTGCTAAACCCAGGGTTTTGCGTTCAATCTTTGGGGGGGGGGGGCATTCTGTGTGACAGTTGTTTGTGTTTCTCCCTGATGCACAGCCACCTTTGTTGATTTTAATTCCCTCTAAGCCATGTTGTCACTCGCCCCTCCCTCCCTCCGTCAGACAATAGTTTCGCGCCTTTTTTCAGCCAAGACACCATAGCACTGGGATCATGGAGCCTGCTCAGATCACCACAGCAATTATGAGCACTATGAACACCACTCGCATTGCCCTGGAGTATATGCAGAGCCAGAACATGCCAAAGTGAAACCAGGCAAGGAGGCGATTGCAGCGTGGCGACGAGATTGATGAAGAAATTGACATGGACATAGACCTCTCACAAAGTATGGGCCCCAGCAATGTGCAAATCATGGTGTTAATGGGGGAGGTTCATGCCGTGGAATGCCGATTCTGGGCCCGGGAAACAAGCACAGACTGGTGGGACCGCATTGTGTTGCTGGTGTGGGATGATTCCCAGTGGCTGCAAAACTTTCGCATGTGTAACAGCACTTTCATGGAACTTTGTGACTTGCTTTCTCCTGCCCTGAAGCGCCAGAATACCAAGATGAGAGGAGCCCTCACAGTTGAGAAGTGAGTGGCGATAGCCCTGTGGAAGCTTGCAATGCCAGACTGCTACCAGTCAGTCAGGAATCAATTTGGAGTGGGCAAATCTACTGTGGGGGCTGCTGTGATCCAAGTAGCCAACGCAATCAAAGACCTGCTGATATCAAGGGTAGTGACTCTGGGAAACGTGCAGGTCATAGTGGATGGCTTTGCTGCAATGGGATTCCCTAACTGTGGTGGGGCGATAGACAGAACCCATATCCCTATCTTGGCACCAGAGCACCAAGGCACCGAGTACATAAACCGAAAAGGGTACTTTTCAATGCTGTTGCAAGCCCTGGTGGATCACAAGGGGCGTTTCACTAACATCAACGTGGGATGGCTGGGGAAGGTACATGATGCTCGCGTCTTCAGGAACTCTGGTCTGTTTCAAAAGCTGGAGGAAGGGACTTTCTTCCCGGACCAGAAAATAACCGTTGGGGATGTTGAAATGCCTATAGTTATCCTTGGGGACCCAACATACCCCTTAATGCCATGGCTCATGAAGCTGTACACAGGCAGTCTGGACAGTAGTCAGGACCTGTTCAACTATAGGTTGAGCAAGTGCAGAATGGTGATAGAATGTGCATTTGGACATTTAAAAGTGCACTGACGCAGTTTACTGACTCAGATAGAACTCAGCAAAACCAATATCCCTATTGTTATTGCTGCTTGCTGTGCACTCCACAATATCTGTGAGAGTAAGGGGGAGACATTTATGGCGGGGTGGGAGGTTGAGGCAAATTGCCTGGCCGCTGATTATGCGCAGCCAGACACCAGGGCGGTTAGAAGAGTACAACAGGGTGCGGTGCGCATCAGAGAAGCTTTGAAAACCAGTTTTGTGACTGGCCAGGCTACGGTGTGAAACTTCTGTTTGTTTCTCCTTGATGAACCCCTCTCCCCCCGGTTCACTCTACTTCCCTGTAAGTTAACCACCCTCCCCTGACCCCTTCGAGCACCACTTGCAGAGGCAATAAAGTCATTGTTACTTCACATTCATGCATTCTTTATTAATTCATCACACAAATAGGATAACTGCCAAGGTAGCCCGGGAGGGGTGGGGAAAGAAGGAAGGACAAGGACACACTGCAGTTTAAAACTTTAAAACTTATTGAAGGCCAGCCTTCTGATGCTTGGGCAATCCTCTGGGGTGGAGTGGCTGAGTGGCCAGAGGCCCCCCCATCGAGTTCTTGGGCGTCTGGGTGAGGAGGCTGCGGAACTTGGGGAGGAGGGCTGTTTGTTACACAGGGGCTGTAGCGGCGGTCTCTGCTCCTGCTGCCTTTCCTGCAGCTCAACCATACACTGGAGCATATCAGTTTGATGCTCCAGCAGCCGGAGCATCGACTCTTGCCTTCTGTCAGCAATCTGACGCCACCTATCCTCTTCAGCCCACCACTTGCTCTCTTCAGCCCGCAATTCAGCCCGCTATCTCTCCTCTCGTTCATATTGTGCTTTTCTGCACTCTGACATTGTCTGCCTCCACGCATTCTGCTGTGCTCTGTCAGCGTGGGAGAACATCTGGAGCTCCGAGAACATATCATCCCGAGTCCGCCATTTTCTCCTTCTAATCTTCACTAACCTCTGCGAAGGAGAAACATTTGCAGCTGGTGGAGGAAAAGGGAGAGGTGGTTAAAAAGACACATTTTAGAGAACAATGGGTACACTCTTTCATGTTAAATTTTGCTGTTCACATTACACAGCACATGTGCTTTTGTTACAAGGGCGCATTTTTCCTCTTATATTAAGGGCCTGCCGGTTTGGTGTGAGAGATCACTCACACAGTGCCAGGCAACAGAATTCGGGTTGTAGGCAGCCAAGGTAAGCCACAGTCTTTTGGCTTTTTTAACCTTCATAACATGTGGGAATGGTTTCAAACAGCAGCGCCCTCATTTCCCATACCAAGCGGCCGTTGGGTTGGCCATTTAAAATGGGTTTGCAATGTAAAAGGAGGGGCTGCACAAACCCAACTAACCCCCCACACACACATCCAATTCTCTGGGATGATCACTTCACCCCTCCCCCCCACTGCGTTGCTAACAGCGGGGAATATTTCTGTTCAGCCGAGCAGGAACGGGCACCTCTGAATGTCCCCTTAATAAAATCACCCCATTTCAACCAGGTGACCGTGAATGATATCACTCTCCTGAGGATAACAAAGAGGGATAAGGAATGGATGTTGTCTGCATGCCAGCAAACACCGGGACCATATGCTGCCATTCTTTGTTATGCAATGATTCCAGACTACGTGCTACTGGCCTGGCGTGGTAAAGTGTCCTACCATGGCGGACGGGATAAGGCAGCCCTCCCCAGAAACCTTTTGCAAAGGCTTTGGGAGTACATGAAGGAGAGCTTTCTGGAGATGTCCCTGGAGGATTTCCGCTCCATCCCCATACACGTTATCAGACTTTTCCAGTAGCTGTACTGGCCGCGATTGCCAGAGCAAATTAATCCTTAATCATTAAACACGCTTGCTTTTAAACCATGTGTAATATTTACAAAGGTACACTCACCAGAGGTCCCTTGTGTGCCCTCAGGGGCTGGGAGCACGCCTTGGGTGAGTTCGGGGGTTACTGGTTCCAGATCCAGGGTGATAAACATATCCTGGCTGTTGGGGAAACCGGTTTCTCTGCTTCCTTGCTGTGAGCTATCTTCATTGTCTTCATCATCATCATCTTCCTCGTCCCCCAAACCTGCTTCCGTGTTGCGTGATTCTCCCTTGATGGAGTCAAAGCACAGGATTAGGATAGTGGTGGCTGCACCCCCCTAGCATGGCATGCAGCTCCGCGTAGAAGCGGCATGTCTGCGGCTCTGCCCCGGACCTTCCGTTTGCCTTTCTGGCTTTGTGGTAGGCTTACCTTAGCTCCTTAATTTTCACGTGGCACTGCTGTGCGTCCCTGTTATGGCCTCTGTCCTTCATGCCCTTTTTCTAATGTTTTGGCATTTCGTTTACTGCAACGGAGTTCAGCTAGCACTGATTCGTCTCCCCATATGGCAAGCAGATCCCGTACCTCCCGTTCTGTCCATGCTGGAGCTCTTTTGCGATCCTGGGACTCCATCATGGTTACCTGTGCTGATGAGCTCTGTGTGGTCACCTGTGCTCTCCACGCTGGGAAAATAGGAAATGAAATTCAAAAGTTCGCGGGGCTTTTCCTGTCTACCTGGTCAGTGCATCTGAGTTGAGAGTGCTGTCCAGAGCGGTCACAATGAAGCACTCTGGGATAGCTCCCGGAGGCCAACCATCGAATTCCATCCACACTACCCCAAATCCAACCCGGAAAGGCCGATTTCAGCACGAATCCCCTCGTCGGAGTTGGAGTAAAGAAATTGGTTTAAAGGGCCCTTTAAGTCGAAAAAAAGGGCTTCGTCATGTGGACGTGTCCAGGCTTAATTCGATTTAACGCTGCTAAATTCGACCTAAACTCATAGTGTAGACCAGGCCTGAGACAGAGGATACATAGAATCAACAAGGTGTAAGCTGGAGAACATTGCAATGTATTGCTATGATTATTTTTCATTTCACGTGATACAGTAAAAAGACTTTGAAGATTTATTACCAATACATTTTATAGCATGGTCCTGTCTACTTACCTTTACCATTGGAAAAAAAATTCCCTAAAATTACCTTTGGGTGGATTTGTTGGTATTTGGGTTGAATAAGTTGAAGCTATGTTCTATTCCCATTTTTTTCACAAAAGGCAAGATTAAACTGAAAAGAATGTATGCTGTAAACTTTCCTTTGGAAATGTGCACATTTATGTTCCTTTCCCTATTTCCTATTGATATCATGTGCTATTACTGTGGTTTCCTATCCCATCTTTTAGGATTACTATGTGGAAAAAGAAATACGTTAGTAAATCAAGTTGCTATTAATTTTTTTTTTTTTTTTGGCTGTGTGAGGATACATAGAAAAAGTTGTCAGCAATGATTTTCCTTAAAAAAAATAGGCATGAGAACAATGAAGCCGATGTTCACCGTTGAATATCTATGACCTGATTGTATAGTTGAAGAAATAGTGAAAAGAATCTCAAAAATAAGTCCTTACCTCATTATTGAATTCAGAACCATGAACTGTCAGTATCTGCTCTGGCCATCCAAATCGATTTATAATTTTACTGATTTTCTTCACCATCTCATGTGCTGTGTTATTTCTAAGTGGAAATGCTTCCACCCATTTTGTAAGATGATCTATAGCTGTCAATATGTACTGGTTTCCTTTGTTACTGGTAATGGCCCCATTAAATCCATTCCCACCAATTCCCAGGGCCTCTGCACCTGTATGCAAGGGTACAGGTTTCACTTTGCAGCTCTCCTAATATGTTTTCTTCATAGGCCCATATACACTAAACAGAGTAAACACTATGATGTGGTTTTCACAGTGGTTTAAACAACCATACAATCAGAATCCACTTGACTTAAGAAAGTAAAGAAATACAGGGATAGGGATAGGAAAAGTCCTTCAAGAGTAAACCTGCATAAATATGATGTGCCAGCGCAAAGAGCAATAGAGGATATTGTTGCACCATGTCATGCCATCCATATACATTGCACTTGTTGTCACCAATTGGAGGCCTTATTGTGTAGCAATAATAAACACAAATAATAATAAATAATTTTCTTGGGTACTCCTTCAAAGCTTCCTTTCTGTTTTTTAAGGAAGTGACTAAGACTTTGTATCATGTATAGGTAACCTGCACTGAGAACATACCTAATGCATTGACAATGTAAGGGATTTTTAAAAAATGGAAAGATAGGTAGTAGAAAAATAGGAGAGTTCAAAATTCACTTTAAAAGTTTTTCAAGGTGGTATCCAAATTTAATTCCATTCCTACTTTCTGGCAATGCAGACATCTCTCAGCCTTGTGTGGAGAGAATATGATGGTATTAATATTCATGTATTAAAATGTTATTGCACGGGAATGGCGCTCACATTTTCACACCAAATGGTTAAATATTTTTCTTTGCAATATAAATTTCAAATTTATATTTAAATTTAAATTAGAGGGTTTTGCTTCATTACTTTACATATTCAGTCCTTGATATCTTTTGCCATTCCTGTGCAATAGTATTTTGATATCAGTGCAATTCTTGTTTTTACTATTCCTTGATGTCCACAAGTTGGACTGTCATGATAACATTCAGACAGCTGTAGGGCTTCTTTCATGGTGTGCATAATAACTTCAACCTTTCTACCTTTTGCAGAATGGAAATGTGTTGGATGGAGATGTGTTGATGACATCGTGTTGCAGTTAAGCAATTAGCACATAGTTTTTAAAGTATCTGTATAAAGAGATGTCTGTATATAGTGTGAGCTGTGATGGTTTGAGTATGGGAGAGAGAAGAATTTTACTATAGGGTTATAATTGAATGTTGAAAATTCTTAAAATTAGAAATCATTGCTCAGTAAAAATGTATGGATTATTATTGCTGTTTGTGGATACACTGCTAACCTGATTCAGAAATAAAGTTGAATTATAGCATATTTTTATAATATTTTAATTTATTGTCATTTGTCATGCAGCTGACACAAATACATTTCTTAGAGTAGCTAAATATGTAGGAAATGAGATTTTTGTGGGATGCATGCTACACTTTTTAATGTAATAATGTCATAGAATACAATGAAATCTTCAGTACATAAATGATGGGCCTGATCCTGCACCACCGGGGTTGTTCAGAGTGTTACCATTAACTTTAATGGGTCCAGGATTAGCGTATCGCCAATTTTCTTTCAATATCCCACAAAATTTCCTTTTCTACATAATATAAATAAAATCTGCCCATATACAACCAATGGAGATCAATTTTCATTTCAGTTAATTAGGTCATAGTTACTGGGAACAGGAAATATAACAGCACAAAAATAATATGAATTTTGAAAAAATGCAGGATATTGGATTATGTGTTAAGAAAACAACAGAATATTTACTGAAACCCCTCCTTTATCTTCCACATTGACGTTTATTACAGTGGGGTTTTTTCCCTTAGTACTGCTTTTTGGAAAAAAAAACAGGATATGCCGTAATTCAAAAGAATCTGCGAGAAACAATAAACTCATGTGTACACATTTCAATATCATGATAAGATCACAAGCATGAAATACATTTAAAAAGCACAAAGTGACGTCAGAGATGTTTTGTTTAATGCCCTTGACCATTTGGAGCTTGATGTAGTCAGCCAGGGAGGACCTAAATCTTTGGGTACACAGGATTTCTACTAATGGGCTCACAGCATGTTGAAGGATAAGCTGTCCTGGCAGGATAGTTATTTCACTGGAGAATGGTAAGTGGAGACACTTCAGGTAAGAAAGACAGGTAAGCAAGGTCAGGAGTGTATCCCTATCTGGGCTGACAAATCCCATGTTACATCACAGTAAAACTGAAATATCTTATCTCCATTAAGTTTGTAGCTAAAAATCTTAAGTGGCACTTAAGTAGACAAGCTGCCTAGGCAAGGTCATCACAATATCTTTGAGATATCCCTTGGTAAAAAACAACTTTTTGGAGCCGTAAGGACCAAGGTCAGAGACTTCTGTCTTTTCAGGACTTTTTAGAAAGCATTCTATGGAGTTAAACACTTGGGCTATTGTATGTAAAACAAGAAGTGAAGATTTTAGTATTCCTTTATTGGTCCCTCTTCCAGTTCGGAGTAGGCCACACAGTTTTCTCAGGCCTTTTCCTCACTGCTAAAAGTCAAGTGCCTTGTCCTCACTGCACTGTTACCTCAGAATAGCTCATAGACCTAAGGCTCTATAACGTAGCCCTAATACGCAGTGTACACACCTGCTTTCTTCAGATCTTGATAAGGACATCAGCTTCTTCTTTTCAAAATACTTCTGTGTGGCTGGCAAACCCAGCCCTCACAGCAGATCTTGATCTTGCCTGCTTGATCTTGCAGCAATGAGCCATGATGTCAGAGGGCTGTCTTGAACTAATATATGTATAACATTTTCCCTCTTGACAGCTGATTGGCTTAGCTATCAGGTGAGTAACAGGGAGTGACCAGCCAGGTAGATTGCCCACAATGAAAACTACCTACACAGCTTCAGAAACAAACACAGAGCATGTCTAGGAACTGCCGTACCCTGTTTGTGGATGTTTTGGGGCCAGATGATATCCCTGCATTCTACAGGTGTGCCGAGACACAATATTGTAGTGCAGGGGTGGGCAAACCTTTTGGCCTGAAGGTCACATCTGGGTATGGAAATTGTATGGCAGGCCATGAATGCTCACAAAATTGGGGATTGGGCTACAGGAGGGGGTGAGGGCTCTGGCTGGGGGTGCGGGCTTAGGGGTGGGGCCAGAAATGAGGAGTTCAGGGTGCAGGAGGTGGCTCTGGGCTGTGGCAGGGGGTTGAGGTGCGAGGAGGGGCTCCAACTAGGGGTGTGGGCTCTGGGATGGGGCTAGGAATGAGTGGTGAGGGTGCAGGAGGGTGCTCCGGGCTGGGACCGAGGGTTTCAAAGGGCAGGAAGGGGATCAGGGTTGGGGCGCAGGCGGGGATCAGGGGTGCAGGCTCCGGGCAGCGCTTACCTCAAGCAGCTCCCGGAAGCAGCAGCATGTCTCTCCTCCGGCTCCTAGGCGGAGGTGTGATCAGGCAGCTCTGCATGCTGCCCTGTCCACAGGTGCTGCCCCTGCAGCTCCCATTGGCTGCAGTTTCCAGCCAATGGGAGCTGCAGGGATGACGCTTGGGGCTCCCAGCAGGAGCTCGAGGGCCAGATTAAAACATCTGAAGGGCCGGATGTGGCCTTCGGGCCATAGTTTGTAGTGTTATAAGTGAGCTGAAAACATCTTTCTTTCAGCCTATCAAAATGTGTTCTCACTGTGGCTATCACAGTCATGAACTCATAAATATTACTATTACAATATAAGAAAGATAAAAGAGACAATACTATGTTTGTAAATTAAATTTTCCTAAGAGAACACTGTGAGTAAAAGGAAAGGTTTAAATGTGGGACAAGCAACAATGTGTGTTTTTTTACCATGGTGTAACTAACATGCATTAGCTACCCCACTCTAAAAACATAATGGGAGACAAGGCACTTTAGTTTTTACCAAAAAGTAAAGTAGATGAAGTCAGCACTATGCCCCTGCCCAACCAATGCAAAGGGGAAACAGCATAATTTGTTTAAAAAATATATTGATTTTGGCAGTGCAAAACAGTAAATTAATCAGTTTGAAGAACATCACTGAAATGTATCAGAGCAAAGATATGTATCATATGTAAAAAGCAATAACTATAAAGTATGCACTCAGAAATGTAAACAATTTGTAGAAAAATCAATCTCTATGTATGCAGCAAATGAAGAAATAGGAGAATAAAGCATGTGCTTCAGTATTGGCAGGACTGGGAATTATTTACAGAAATAAGGATGTTTTATAACTTTTCAGTTAAGGGTAGGGGGGGACCCAAAACAGTGTTGAATGTTATAGGACTGTACAACAGTTTTAGGTATATGGATTCTTTGGGAGAGGTAACAGCAAACGTAGGAGGCGAGGCCCAGAGCCACAAAGGTATTTCGGCTCCTAACTTCAATGGAAGTTAGGAGCCTAAATACCTTGTGGATCTGATCCTAAAGGCTCAGGGACAAAAAGACAAATAAAAGGAACCCAAAACTATGCATTTCTTTTTTAAAATGTTAAGACTTTTGGGTATATAACTCATGATTTTTTAATTCTTGTGCTTGCCAATCTCCCTTGGGGTTGTAGCTCTATGTTCAGTGAAAATTACAGTAGATATTTAACTTTGAGAAGGAGTTCATATGATATATTATACTGCCCTTAGTGAATATTTGGGAACCAACTTCTAGACACAAGTAGCAACATGTAAAAAAGCACTAAGGTGTTGGATTGACAAATAAAGTAACAGGTGAGAAAGGCCTTCTCTATTGACAGATCAAATAAAACTCTGAAGAAGTTTTGACACCCGCCCTGTAAATCAGTCAGCCTTGAAGTCACATGGTACAAAAGAATAACTGTGCTCTATTTAAAAAAGTTAGAATTAAAAATTGCAAATTACAATATCACAATAAAAACATAGGAAGAAATACATTGAGATGTCATTACTAAAACTACAGCAACTATTAATATTTTCAATTATTATCTGCTATTAAAATATAAGTTAAATAGCACAGTCACCCATCTACACAAGGCTAATGAAGGTTAATGATTAAGTGCTAAGAATAACGAGAGTAATAAAATAATGTTTTAAAAAGTAAACAACGAAAAGGAGTACAATTACATTCACAATGGATTACAAGAAAAGGAGTCCAGTTCAGGAAATCAGAAAAGGAGAAAAAACAAATTTGTTAACTGCTATGAGGCTTTACATGGGCATATAAACTGCTATGGGACTCTCTTAAACATGGAAAATATGTATGACACTTTCTGGGGGGGAGAGTGTGCAAAATATTTCACTGAATCAAGTCTCCTTCCTGGTTACTGAGATGTACCATCCTGAGGGTGTGAGAGGAAGCCCCTCTGCTTCCCAACGTCTATTTTTGCAACCACTGCAGATGGCTCACCTCATTTCTGGTAACCTTTACCCTCTCCCTATCTGAGGTTTTGCCCCTTTTCCACTGTCTGGCTGCACATCTGCCTGTTCTTAACTCTGGCTCCTTCACCCATCCCTGGTTTTGCCTTTGGGCCCCTCTTCTTTCCTTGTCTCCAGCTGCTGACCCTCAGGTGGATTCGGTTTGTCCCCTTGCACCGATTCTGCCCATCTCTCCCTTCTGATTTGCCCCATCCCCTTTTAAGCCCTGCCCCCCATTAAGCCCAATAGAGGGCAGCGTAATGGTAGCCACTTCAGCAGCTATTACAGAGCTTGCTCAATTATATCAGGCAGTAAAATATGATGTTATACCAACTCTGGGGTATATGATGTTACACCCACTCACTTCACCAGCTTAGAGTCACATTTTATCCCATCTACAGTGTGGTGCCTGGCTTCTGTGCCCAGAGACATCAGTTATCTCTCTGTCTTTAGAACAAATTTCTCTGTGTGTTTACTGTAACAACAGCCTTAGTGTGTGACTATTAATATACATTTCCCAGACTGAAGAAGAGCTCTCTAAGTTCAAAAGCTTGTCACTCTCTCACCAACAGAAGTTGGTCCAATAAAAGATATTACCTCACCCTCTTTGTCTCTCTTAATAAACAAGGCTGTTTAAAAAAACAAACAGCTGGGTTCAAAAGCATGTCCCACCATCCTACTTATTGTCACCCCCCCCCACACCAACTGGTCCAGAATAAACTCTCTCTGGACCAAAAAAAAAAAAGATGTGATGCTTTACAGCAATGTCTTTATGGATACACTCCTGTGGACCTGAATGGCCTCTCACTTACACCTGTGCCAATCAGGAGTAACTTAATTGAAGCCAATAGAGCTATCATACACTGGAGAATGAAGCACTGCTGCAGAATCAGGCTCCATGTGAATAAGAGGAACAAGCTCCTAAGTAACTGGTTGTGTCGGAAGATAAAGATGTTTTTTAAAAAAGCTATTTATAAAGGTTGGAAAAATGAGAGGAATAGTTTAATCAGAGAAAATACCTTTGGTGGCATTGGTAACATGCATTGTTGTTTTAGATGCAACTTCTTTATTTCATTAAGCAATTTGTAACAATTTTTACATGTTTATAACATCCCAAAGTACAGAAATGACAAATAAATCATACACTCCTATAGCAAACAATTAGTTGAGGCTTAAAAAATTCAGCTAAATTCATTCATTTTGATGTAAGGAATTATGCTCTCAAACACAAAATTTGCTGAAAAACCTCATTGTTTTCACTAGTGCCAAATAAAGTCAGTGACACTAATTGCATAAGTAGAAATTACAGGTTTTATGTATTTTATAAAAAATCATAAATTAATCTACAGGGATGTGGAGGGGATGTGGCCAGAATAAATTGTACTGTGGCAATTCTCTGTTCACCATGGCCCATAGGGAGCATGGAAATCAGAATGTAAGTTAGAGAAGTCCTAAAGCTGCTCTGAATTACTCCGGGGGCCATGCAGGCACACCTCCAAATATCAAGAGCACAGAGTTGGCTTTAAACCTTCTGCTTCTTCCCACCCACCCACCCACCTGTGCTTCCTCAGTTCCTGTGCTCTGTGCAGGGACAAGTGATCACAGAATCTGGGCCTGTGTCTTTTATTCACCAAAACAATATTATTTACCTTTACTTAGCAATAGCATTTGGAAATGTTTCTTGTTCCCTGTGTAACTATTGAAATCACGGATGAAGTCACCTGAGATGAAGTTGAACCCTTGTATTAAGAGAGAGAACGCTTCCATGTAAATATCATTATTCTAAGACCAATAGCTATTTGTAAGTGATGTCTTAGAATAATGATATTTACATGGAAGTGTTTTTCACTTCATATAATGACTCACATTCATCTTCTGTGGACTTTAATAGAGTAACACTGGAAATGAATTTGGCCCAGCTTATTTATTTTATTTGCAGAAAAAAATGGATAATTATATCCATAATATTTTTATAATATAATAAATATTACTTCTGTAACTTTTATGCTTTTTGTATGTCATCACTGGCAATTTTTATTGTTTGGAATAATAGTTCTGCTAGAATATAACAAATTTAATATAACAAGAAGCACAGTGGATATTCAGTGAAGGAGAAGGCTATTTCTCAGTAAGATATTACAGTATGTGGCTGTTCCTTAGACAGTACCACCTCATTTGCAGCTGGCTTCCCTTTCCAACTGTTCACGGGTGGCCACCTTCACTTAATCAGGGGCTAGCTTGGTAGATCAGCTCTCGTTCCAGATCTCAGGTGAGTGGACAGCCACATTCAAAGAGGGTGCTGTGGGCCATTGCTGCAACTGCTGTTCGCCATTTAATCAGAGCCAGCTCCAGCTTTTTTGCCGCCCCAAGCGGTGAAGAA
The DNA here is from genome assembly GCF_027887155.1 of Malaclemys terrapin pileata. Classification (NCBI taxonomy): domain Eukaryota; kingdom Metazoa; phylum Chordata; order Testudines; family Emydidae; genus Malaclemys; species Malaclemys terrapin. The sequence continues at coordinate 72,678,717 of NC_071512.1, forward strand.
AAAAAAAGAAAAACCCGATTGAGCTGCCGCTGAAGAGGAAGAGAGGGAGTGAAGGACCCGCCGCCGAATTGCCGCCGAAGACCCAGACGTGCCGCCCCAATAACGGACAGGCTGCCACCCCTGTAAAAAGGTTAGTTAATGAAGCTATGGGCACTATTCACTTTGTGCTGTATTTATCCATCTAAGGTAGGTCTACTACTCTGCAGCTTGGAGTGACCCTCCTCGCCCAGGTAGATCATGAACTCGTGCTAGCTTGGCTCACACTAATGTGGGGGGAGGGATAGCTCAGTGGTTTGAGCATTGGCCTGCTAAACCTGGGGTTGTGAGTTCAATCCTTGAGGGGGCCACTTAGGGATCTGGGGCAAAATCAGTACTTGGTCCTGCTAGTGAAGGCAGGGGGCTGGACTTGATGACCTTTCAAGGTCCCTTCCAGTTCTAGGAGATGGGATATCTCCATTAATTTAATTTAAAAATAGTAGTGTGGCTGTTGCTGCTTGGTGGTAGCTTAGGCCAAGCTCACCCAACACCCTAGGTCTGAGCTCAGGTGATTAGCCTGAGTGTCCTGGAGCCACAACATCCACACTACTATGTTTTTAGCACACTAGCTCGAGCCTTGCTAGAAGCTGACTCCCTGCTGCAGTGTAGACATGCCTTAAGTGCTAGGATTTGTGAGCTCAAAAAAGTGGGAATAACTTTTGTGGCATTGGTGTCAACAACAACAAAAATGCTGGGCAGAGCCGCTGGTCCACTAGAACCATTTGAACTCCAGGGTTATGTGACCTGAAATGGAGTCATTCATTGTGAGACATACGCAAGATGTATCTGAATGATGACTTCTGAGAATACCACAAACTGCCAAATGCAGTTTATTTAATTAGAGTTCCTGCACTGGGATAGTTAATGCTATATTAATGGCTTGTTGAAACAGAAAGAAACACACATAAACCACAGTGACCTAGCCACTGGATTTAACTGTGGTAAAGTAAAATACTGTGAATTCTGAGAGCCGGTGCTGTCTGCTTGAGTTAGATATTGGACTTTCACTTAAAGGGAATAAGTTAGTTTGCAGAAATGATGCCAATGCTGAGATGAGGGAAGCCTCATTCCCAAACCAGAAATAAGATTCAGGGCACCTGCAAAAGCCAGGACCCATTAAGTTCTTGCTGGGTTTAGGCTCGTGTAACAGATACTGCACAAAAGAGGAGCCAGGGGATGTAAGGGAATCTTGTGGTAAAAGCCCCAGCACAGGACTTGAGATCAGGCTTCAGTTCATGGTTGTACAATAGACTTCCAGTGTGACTCAGCTCCCTATCTGTAAAATGAGGATAGTAATATTTCAATACCCCACCAGTGTCTTGTTCATTAATATTGGGAGGAGTCAGATACTGCACTGATGGAAGCTGTGTAACCCAAACAGAATCCTCACATCTGGACCATGGAGCCTCTCTCCACAGGCTAATTCAGCCTACTAGATGAAGTAGTCCACCGTGTGTGGTGTGTGACGGACCTGACCTGTGCACAGCAGCAGGTACTGACCCTGTCCTGCCCTTATCTTCAGAGACAAAGGGAAATCCCACAAAACTGGGATCTGTGATGTATAGGGGTGCAGTTGTCAGTATGCCCTATCCTCCGACCAATCCACTTAAGCAGCAAAACCATACCAGAACCAAAGGCAGGTGGTTTCTGTTTAGTACTGCACGCTAGTATTGCAGAACCAAAGGCAGGTAAACCATTTCTGTTCAGTACTGCACGCTACTTCTGAGGTAAGTCAGTATCATCCGCTAATGTAATATCCTACTGGAGCAAACAAAAGCTTGAGAGGCTCTTTTTAGGGGTGAGGATGGTTTATATTTAAAAATAACTTAACAATTTAGCTACTATCATTTTCTTATGGTTTGTACACAATTTGGTTTTCATGAAGGACTTTTGCCACTCACACTATAGCAAAGTACCCCAACAGGAAAATAAGGCAGCAAGACCTATTTCTCCCCGTGGATAAGATATTGAGGCTCTCTCATCTGAAGTGTACACAAAAACAAACACACTTTTACAGAGACAATGACGCTTTTGTATATTTTGTGATAGACCCAGGCCAGTTGGGTACAGCAGAATAGCAGAAGGCAGATATACTGGCCACTGGATTAACAGTTTTCTGTTCCCTGACTGACCAGAGCAGGGGCTGCTCCAGGCTAATGAGAACATCTGACTCCAATTAACCTGCAAAGAGTCAGGTGAGGCCATTAAGCTAATGTGACCACCTGACTCTAATTAAGGCCCCGCTGATACTATAAAAAGGGCTCACTCCAGTCAGGCACAGGAGAGCCAGGGAGCTAGAGGAGAGGAAGTGCGGCTGAAGGGCTGGTTAATGAAGACACCCACAAGTTATTGATAAGGGAGCTCTAAGGTAAGGGTGAAGAAGGGAGAAGCAGGAGAGCTGTGGGGAAGTGGCCCAGGGAAATGTAGCAACTCTGGCAGTGAAAGGTTGGCTGCCAACAGCTGCTACCATTAGGGTCCCTGGGCCGGAACCCGGAGTAGAGAGCGGGCCTGGGTTCCCCCCAACCCACCACTACAGGAATACCTCCTGGGAGGGGAAGTCAGGCCCCTGTCAGGACAGGAGGCTAAACTGTTCTAAAACAAGCCCTAGGGACAACAGAGACTGTGGGAATTCTCTCACCAACCTCCTTGCTGGCTTATGATGAAAAGGGCTCAGTAGACTGTAACCCTGGCCCTAGAGAAAGAAGGGCTACGTGGAGGGTCATAGTGAGCCACTGAGGCTAGCATATACCGCCTAGAAACACAGGACCCGTGGGGACAAGGTCAGAGCTCTGCCACAATATGCTGTAGGATAAATGATAGGAAAGCCCCATGCTCTACATACGTACAAAGTACCAGTTCAGTGCCACATTATTGTTAGGTTTTTGTTTTTATTTCTGTTCATAATGAAGGGGTTGGTGCTGATAAGGAAGCATGGGCGGGGTAGGCAGTTAGATTCTGTTTGTGGTTGCCAAATAAACTCCTAGCTTGTCTGAAAAAACAGAGTGACCTTGGCACAAATCACTTTTCCCAGGTTTTCTGTTTGAATTAAAAAATAAGAGCCCAAATAATGTGATGGAGGAACCCCCTGCTCATACTTTGCACCAGACAACCGTATGGATCTATTACAGCAGCAGATACAATGCACAAGATACTTGATTCATGTTCTGTGATGTTTTATTTACAAGTAGAAGTGATTTAGGTACATAATATTCATACAACATGTACTTATAACACATACTGTAGACTCACCCTCTATTAGATTTGAAAACTAATTTAGAGGACTTCTCCATGGCCTTGCCCCTTGTATCACAAGGGAATGAGCATGGATGGGTTATAGGAATAGGCAGCAGCTATATGCACTGAAAAAAGAATACACATGGTGACTAATCCATGTACAAGGGGAGGAATGAGCAGGATTGCTCCCTTTTCCTCACTAACCAGGGCCGGCTCCATGCACCAGCTTGCCAAGCAGGTGCTTGGGGTGGCCACTCTGGAGAGGGGCAGCACGTCCAGCTATTCAGCGGCAATTCGTCGGATGGTCCCTCACTCCCACTTGGAGCGAAGGACCTTCCACCAAATTGCCGCCGCAGATCGTGATCACGATTGCGGCTTATTTTTTTTTGTTTTTTGTTTTGCGCCGCTTGTGGCGGCAAAAACCCTGAATCCAGCCCTGTCACTAACCCATACTCACTATTAGCTGAATGCAACCTGAGTGCATTGGGCCTTGCCTCTGGGTTGAAGGTGAGAATTCCCTTCCCAGAAAACTCTGTCATAGTTTCTGTGAGCAAAGCTCTCTTGCAACAGTGATGAGAGCCTGATAGATAGACTTGGGCTACACTTGCAGAGTGAGGTATCATCCCATCTGTTTCTGATTCTTTAACAGTTGTTAATTAGCATGATTAATAGTTAGCCTGATTCTTTAACAGTTGTTAATTTTATTCATTGCCAATTAATACCAACTTAATGAGCTGGGGGCAATAGGGTTCTAGTCCCAGAATCAGACACAATAGAATTAAAACTAACGAGTTCAATATCTTGGGAATGGTGGGGTGTATGCCAAAGACTGTCACAGTGAGGGCAAAGCAAAGCCTTAGCCACTTTTACGCACAATCAGTAAAGACAAGAAAACTCAAGACCACATAAACAAATAGAAGTAATATAGTATTGGGGATATCGTTGGTATCATTCCTTGCATAACCTCATACACTTATATACTCACACCCTTCCGGGGAGATCTGGTGGTGAGAGACAAAGGACCAGCCCTGTCCTGGCATGCCAGATATGCTAACCTGCTTAAGCCAATGTAGGTTCCTTGAATTACTGCTAAGCAAAATAAAAGGCTATGCTAGACTCAGTCTTATGGAAGTCTTCATGTGAACTTGGCACAGCTAGTGATCTAGTGGTGGGGACATGATTGAGTGGAGAGGAAACAAGGTTGAGGGAGGGTCACTGTATGGATCTGGCAACACCGCATGGATGTACTGGCAGAAATTAATGTGGATTCTATATCCATTTATCTCCATGGGTTCCTGCTCCACGGTGCCAAACCTCCATGAGTGTGTGTGTGGGGGGGGGGGTGTGCACGGGGATTGCACAAATACCATAGTGATGAAGCATTGGTTCCAGAATTTTTAGTGCCAAGAGGAATAAAGAGACAAGGGAATTTATATAAAGATGCTAGTCCTATGTCCCAACACTCTGGATTTCCTCATGGATTTGAGGACATCTGCGGGGCTGGAACGCCATACTCTATGCTCATTCTGCAGAGAAGCAGCGCATAGTCCATGAGGGTAGCACTCCGGGCTTTCTGAGGTTCTCTTGCAGGTTTTTCTGTCATAGGGTGATCTGCCCCAAGGGACTGCAAGTACCCATCCATGAAAGTGTGGGGGGTGTTTTTTTGTTTTGTTTTGTTTTTTCATTTTTGTATTCTGCCTATTAGTAAATAGAGTGGGTGGTCCCAAAGTGAAGGAAACCAGAAGGCAGAAGTTTGAGTAACCTTTCACTGCTGAGCTGTCTCTCTGGATTTCTAGATAGTACATAGGACTGAGAGAATATGGGGCAAGGAAGTCTGAGTAACATTGCTGTGACCTGTCAGCAGTAGGAGGGAACCAATGATTACATAAAATTAAGATATTGGACTGCAAGTGCTAAATATAGTAAAGACAATGATTCAGAATACAGTAATGCAGATTGGCAATGACAGTATTTTATACTGGATAGTTAAGCAAAACCTCACTTTCAAATTTGAAGAACTTTCTTAGGTATTTTTCATTCTTATGCATTTTTTTAAACTATAAAAATCAGCAGTACACCTCATTGTCCAGTAAAAGTGAAAGGGATGTATTTTATGTAATACTAGGTGTAGAGGAAAGAAATCTTTTAAAGGAAGATATTCAGACTCCTAGGAGAGCACTATTTCTGTTCAAGAGTTTTATTCTTGAAATATAACTGAATATTTTTAAAAGAAAAAAGAATACTGGCATTGGTGGATGGCTAAAAATGTGGCCATTTTAAAGGAAGGAATTGAGATTATTCATTAAATCTCAAGAGATCACTATTGGACCAAAATTTAATAAAACAATAGGCTCCTCAATGAGAACTGGCCTAGATTTTTAAAAGTGCTGTGCACCCTCACCTCCTATTAACGTCAATGAGAAATCAGGGTGCTCCTTGTTATGTTTCTACCTCACCTAGTACAATGGGGCCCTGATTCCTAGGTGCTACCCCAGTACAAATGAATAATAATTTTATTAACATCCCTTCTCAATAATATGGTTTATAAATGGGTCCATGCAAAATTGTTAAAATGTTTGTTTGCAATTCCATCTCCAGTGATTTTGTGCCTGCTACATTTCTTTTTATTTTAATGTTACAAAGTGAGGTTTTCACATTGAAAGAATGTGAAAGTCCAGGTTTTCATATTTTCATGACCAATGGCTTCCCCAGGAATTGAAATGGGGGGGGGGGTTTCAAATTTACAGGGGGGGGATGTCAGGGCCGATGAGGGGCGAGACTGTGAGGGTGAAGGTGGGCTGTGTGGCACCATAGTAAAAACTGAAAAATGTTTCATGACCATTTTATTAGATTTAACTCATGTTTTAAAATCATAACACAAATTAAAGTTGGCTACTCAAGCCTTCTATGAAGCACTACGTCTACATCCTTCTTGGTTTCTTGTTACAATTTTGCACATCTCTGTTAATGAACTTCTTGAATGCAATGTGTTCATCTTTGGTGGCTTCTTGTGTGTCCGGTATTTCCATTCTTTCAGTTGATATGCTCATTAGTTCATTCACATGATCAGGCAGAAGGTGACTTCTTTCAGAACACAAAATTCTATTCCATGATGAAAAAGAATGCTGTTGTGACTGGGAGTAGCAAGAGATGAATTCCTACTACTTTCCAGGAAACAGAACACAAAGATCGGGTCGAGCCACTAGTGATGATAAAAAAGAATTTGAAGTCAAATCTTCATTCATTTGTTGTATGATATTCCACTCTGTGTTCAAATTCTCTATTCTGTCCTACTCACATGGCAGCCCCATTGCTGGTAGTGCCTCACTCCACTCAACTGTTGGTGTTTTATAGGACAGGCATCTGTAAAGCCTATATAGAGGTTGAGTAGAATCTAGAAGTCACTGTTGTAGATTTTAAAGAATCAAGTCTGTCTACTTTTTCAGTTGTCTTAACAAACACTCCTTCACTTAAGGATTCAATATAAATGCCTTCATTAGTCAACTTCTGGACTGAAGTCTTTGCTTCTTCCAGTACTTTTTCAATTGATAGATCTCTGATCCATATGTAGCTTCTATTGCTGGACAAAGATCTACTACTGTTGTAGCAGATGCCTGGATGGCATTGTTTAATGACCCAATTGGTTTCAATAGTAGACTTACAAGAGAGAGAATAGTCTTCTCTGAACATAGTAGAAAAGTAATCCACCAGCCTCACTACTTAGATCCATCCCATCTTGGTAGATACTTTCCAAAAGCAGTAATAACGGCTGGGGTAATTTTAAGACAACAGCCAAGGATCGCTCATGAGAAAGCCAGCGGGTTTTCCCAGGTTGGACTAATTTGAACTTCAGTCCCAGTGTATCTTCTATATTTTCCAAGATATTCAGTCTTTTTGGACTCTTGCTGAAAAAAGAATATAATGAAGACATTAAATTTATAGCTTTTTTTAATGTCTTTTGAAGATTCTGCAGCTCATACTAATGCTAGTTGGAGTAGATGGCCTCTGCAGTGTGTATAGGAGAGATTAGGGTTACACTTTTTTTCTCTGAGCAAAGCTTGTACTCTACCATGTCTTCCAGAGAAGTTTGCAGCTCCATCAAATGCACAAGCAGCAATCTGTTTGGGGTCCAATTGACAAGCATTTAACTCTTCTAAGATGTGGGTTGTCACAGATGTAGCCAATGTGTCTTCTGTAACTTGAACATCTAGAAATGCATCTACTGGCCTACCCCTGATATCAAGATAATGTACACAATGACTTAATACTTGATGCCCATTTGCATCGGTGCATTCATCAGCCATGTATGCAAATTTTTTGAATGTGGTGAGAGAGTTCTTCACTTTTTCAACTGTTGAGTCTTTCACTGTTGCACCACTTGCTTCTAGCCAGTCAGTTGAGTTTCTTGCAGAAAGATAGCAAGCATTTGCTGGTCTTGTTCAGAACCAGTGTTCAACTTCAGGATGAACAAGTGACAATGCATTTAACATTGGCTTCCAGTTTGTAGTGTGTGGTATCTCTTGCTTAAATAGAAAGTAGGATGCCCCAGCCATGTTTGTTCACATGAACTATGTTGTGTCTCCAGCATTCTTAAGAGCCTCATTAAGTACTTCTAAAATTGGCTTTGAAAGTGGGCTTATAAGGCTTTCTGCATGTTGATACACTCCAGAGACCTGGTGTTTTGCAGCCTTTTCACATAGTTTGTCAGCATTGGCTTTGCTGATTGGCTTGACAAACCAAGCTCCTCCACTTTTACCAGTTATAGCATTGGGAAGCTTTCCTTCTTCGTAAGCTTTTTTGCAAGAGGTGCACCAGTAGCCATCTTTTGTAACTTCAATAAATGGGAACACTTTGACCGACAAACATCGGGAACTGCCTTTAGGCTTTGGAGACAGTTTCTTCAGTAGGTAGCTGTATTTGTGCTTCGGGCTGGTCGGATGTAGATATACCACTTGAACCTTCAGATGACATGTTGATATATTCTTGGTTCTTGATTTGTTCTTCACCTTGGTTAGTTTTTGAGGCCTTTGAGTGGAAAAATTATTGTATTGTTTTTTGTCTTTTCATTTTCACTTTGCCCTGCAACATAAAAAAGATATATGAATAAAGTAAATGTTTTGTTAGGATAATGCAAATTTAACATAAGGATAATGCAAGTTACACCAAAATACGTAACAGATCTAGATTTCTAAAAATATATAAATTTAAAAAAAATTTAATTTAAATTGACTTTTGAAAAGTAAGCCTTCATGGGATAAGAGGGAAGTCCTCTCATGGATCAGTAACTGGTTAAAAGATGGGAAACAAAGGGTAGGAATAAATTATCAATTTCAGAATGGAGAGAGATAAATAGTGGTATCCCTGAGGGGTCAGTACTGGGCCCATTACTGTTCAACATATTCATAAATTATCTGGAAAAATGGGTAAACACTGAGGTGGCAAAATTTGCAGATGATACAAAACTATTCAAGATAGTTAAGTCCCAGGCAGACTGCGAAGAGTTACAAAGGGATCTCACAAAACTGGGTGACTGGGCAACAAAATGGCAGATGAAATTCAGTGTTGATAAATGCAAAGTAATGCACATTGGAAAACAATCTCAACTATACATACAAAATGATGGAGTCTGAATTAGCTGTTAACACTCAAGAAAGAGATCTTGGAATCATTGTGTATAGTTCTCTGAAAACATCCACTCAATATGCAGCGACAGTCACAAAAGCAAACAGAATGTTGGGAATCATTAAGAAAGGAATAAATAATAAGACAGAAAATATCATATTGCCTCTATGTAAATCCATGGTACGTGCACACTTTGAATACTGCGTGCAGATCTGGTCACCCCATCCCAAAAAAGCTATATTGGAATTGGAAAAGGTACAGAGATGGGCAACTAAAATGATTAGGGGTATGAAACAGGAGGAGAGATTAAAATGACTGGGAATTTTCAGCTTAGAAAAGAGGCAACTAACGGCGGATATGATAATTTTGACTGGTGTGAAGAAAGTGAATAAGAAAATGTTATTTAATCCTTCACATAACACAAGAACTAGCAGTCACCCAATGAAATCAATAGGCAGCAGGTTTTAAAAAAACAAAAGGAAGTACTTCTTCACACAACATAAGTCAAATGGGAACTCTTTGCCAGGGGATGCTGTGAAGACCAAAACAATAACAGGATTAAAAAAAGAACTAGATAAATTCCTGGAGAATAGGTCCATCAGTGACTATTAGCCAGGATGGGGAGGGATGCAACACCATGCTCTGAGTGTACCTAGCCTGTTTGCCAGAAGCTGGGAATGGGCAACAGGGGATGGATCACTTGATGATTCCCTGTTCTGTTCATTCCCTCTGAAGCACCTGGCCTTGACCACTGTCGGAAGACAGGATACTGGGCTATATGGACCATTGGGCTGACCCAGTATGACCATTCTTATGTAAAAATTAATTATAATAATAAAAATGTTTAGTACAGAAAATCCCCAACATAATGACCTCTCAAGATAGCAACGATGTGAGATAACAAATTGGCAAATAATGCATTTTAAAAATCTTGGCCTATATATATAGTTTCCATTCCCAGTCACAGATCTAGCATTCTGGAGCAAAGTCACTAAAATATAGTCCAACAAACAAATGTTTATTTAACGTGCCCTTCACTTTTCCCTCTACCACACCCCACTCACCGGTGTTGTCCTTGGTCAATGGAGACTCAGAGTTCAGAGGTGCTTTCACGTGAGCACACCTCCCAGGTGGGGGGCAAGAAGGCACCTTGCTCATTCCTCCAGCTGCTCACTGTTCGTTCTGGCCACTGCTGTTTGTTGTGCCACCGTTCACTCCACCACTCTGTTACCAGTGGCCCTGCGCAGTCACCTTCTGCTGCCACCTGCCACTGTGACCTCTGCGAGTTGGTCTCTTGAGGTTCCACCCAGCTCTCGGTGATTTCAGCTGAGCTCTCAGTGGGGCAACCTCGCTGCTAGTGCAGTCTGGGCTGTCTCGTCCATAGAAACACTGTCCCCACAGCAGGACTAAGCACTTAGACCTGATTATCAGTGATTTCAGCTGCAGTGGTCACTTAACAGAACAAAAGACTATCTATGGAGCCTAATCAGCTCTGTCTTTAAACAGTGGAGAGGGACAGGTCCCCCCCTCTCTCTTGATGCCCTCAATCAGCACAGGCTAAGTACAGTTCTACACATGTGGACCTCATATTCCATTGCCAGCATTTTATACAGCCCCATTCAAAAATGTAGTGGCAACCATAATAAATCTTGATAATGGTACTGTTGGGTACTGTTCTCTTATCTCTTGTCATCAGATCTGGCTCCTTCTAGAGTTACTGATAGTAGTTCTATCTAGATTTATTGCTCAGCCCTTTGTGCCAAACTCCCATTGATTTATATCAGTAGTTCCCAAACTTGTTTGCAGGGAAAGCCCCTGGTGGGCTGAGCCGGCTTGTTTACCTGCCGCGTTCGCAGGTTCGGCCAATCACGGCTCCCACTGGCCGTGGTTCGCTGCTCCAGACCAATGGGAGCTGCTGGAAGCAGCACAGGCCGAGGGACGTACTGGCCGCTGCTTCCTGCAGCTCCCATTGGCCTGCAGTGGCGAACCTTGGCCACTGGGAGAGCCGCAATCGGCCGAACCTGCGGACGTGGCAGGTAAACAAACCAGCCCAGCCCACCAGGGGCTTTCCCTGCACAAGCTGCGGAACAAGTCTGGGAACCACTGATTTACATGAAAACCCATAACTATGAAAGGACTTGTATATTAAACCTCTAATCAGCACTTTTGCAATGTAATTAGTTAAACTTGTTTTCTTAGTGCAGACTCAATACTTTGAGCTTTGATTTTTCAAAAGCAGGAAGCAGGCTTAAGCATGTGCTCAAAGTTATTTGTTTTTTTCTGGCTCAGGGGCCTTAAAGCCTTGCTTTTTCAACTTTGGCTTAGCAACCGATTATCAGGCCAAGCAATAACTTGAAAATGAAACTAAATTGAGAAGTGATCTAAGGTAAGAAAAAACATGAAAACGGGTATCTCTTGCCTTTGTGGCATAATAATGGCAGCTTTCAAGGACTTCAATGTATTTTAAGTACATTCATCCAAATAAATAGTCTTCCTCTTCTGTTAACATATTTCTGTTTTCAGGAAGGATGAAAGTCTCTCCTAGAAGGCATAGTAGGCAGTTTTCCATGCAGCACTGTTGCTTTGTAATGTTAGGAACACAGGAACTGCCATACTGGATCAGATCCAAAGTCCTTCTAGACTAGACAAGTATCCTGTCTCTGACAGTGGCCAGTGCCAGATGCTTCAGGGGCTAGTGTAGGAAACCTGCAGCAGACAGATGTAGAATAATCTGCCCACCTATATGGGTCTCATCCTGGTCTCTAATAGTTAGATATTGGTTCTTACCCTGAAGCCCAAGGTTTAATATCTCCTCCAAAATGTTGTTGTCATTAATTATAAGTCTGGATATTCTTGATATCCATATAAATATCCAGTCCCTTCACTGCTCTTATTACATTATTGGCTTTAGTGTCTTGCTGTGGCAGTGAATTCCATATTTTATTGTGTGAGAGAGTATTTTATTTTATTATTATTATTATTATTAATTTCCCACCTTTTAATTTCATTGAATGTCCCCTTGGTCTTGTTATGAGACAGGGAGAACAGACGCTTCTAGACTACAATAATGAATGATTGAGAGAAGATGAATACTTTTAGCATATCCCCTCTTATTCATCTCCTTTCTAAAGTAAACAATCCCAATATTTTCACTCTCTCTACATCTGAGAGTTTTTCAAGACCCTCAATCATTCTCATTGCTCTTCTCTAAACCTTTTCTAGTTCTGCAATATTCTTTTTGGGATGGGGTGACCAGAACTGTACTCAATGTTCCAGATGTGGCAGTGCCACTGATTATATAAAGGACATTATAATACTCCTTGCATCATTCACCATCCATTCCTTTTGCAGTGTAACATATTGTTAGCATTTTTAGCCACAGCTGTACATTGAGCAGAGGTCTTTATTGAGTTGTTTTACTTACCTGGCAGTTAGCACCAGTTAGCAAAACACACACTTGACTTAATAAAACAGATTTCAGTAATTATTATACAGTATGTCTGTGACGCTGGCAGGCCAGGTTGCAGGCATTAGCAAAGAACTGGCAAACTTATAGCTGGCGACCGGTCCAGTTCATTTATGTGTTAGTGTTGCTCCAAATGGATATCATATCACATTCTTATAAGAATGTGTTTAGTGTTTTGACTCTATAGAATGTTTGTAAGTTGCTGTATGCATTAATCTTGTTTGTAATGTCTTGCTATAAGAAAATATGTAAGTTTTGCTTTATAACTTTGAAAATGTTTGCTGTAAACTTGTAAATTCAGATGGGAAGCGTGTTTCCCCCTGCCCCACAGAAGAACTATCAAAATCAGATGGGCCATTAAGGAACGTCGTGATACAAAGGATCGGTTAGTGGTCCTATCACACCTTGGAAATACTACATGCAAGGAAGCTTGTCCTGTGGACTTGGAAGATGAATGACTGCAAGAAAGATGGGAAATTTTTCCATCTCTTTGCTATTTGAACTCTCACCGGGCCAGAGACACCAAAATGAAGCCAGAGATCCCCAGGCTACCTCCTGGGTCTGCCCTGAAGGACACTTTGAATTGACATATCGCTACAACTCTGTCACTCTTAGGATTTAGACTGCAACTCATTTGTGTGTGTGTTTGAAAATAACTCATTTCTTTTTCTTAGTTAATAAACCTTTAGATAATGTATTACAGGATTGGTTACAGGCATTGTCTTTGGTATAAGATCTAGGGTACCAACTGATTTGGGGTAAGTGACAGATCTTTTGGGACTGGAAGCAACCTGAATGTGGTGTGATTTTTGGTGTATGATGACCATTTATCACTAAATTCCATTTGCCTGGGAAGCAAGGTAGACTGGGGAGTCTAAGGGAACTGTCTGTGATGCTGTGGTGAGACTGTTATAATGATGCAGGAATTCACATTTGTCACTGGCGTGGTGAAATCTAATTATAGAATTTAACTCCAGGTTGTGATATCTGCCCTGTTTTTGACAGTCTGCCCTGAGGTGGGCACTCATTGATGTGAGCTGCTCTAGACAGCATGACAACATCATACAGTGAGCATTTCCTATAGGAAACTGGAGACAATTAACTTCTTTCAGCAAATCTGTTTTTAATTTAAAGCCTTAATTTGACCTGGACTTTCCAAATTGCTGAGAGAATATTTTTCGTTTCCCTTGAGTGTTTTTTTTTAAATTTATTACCTTATTTATAACTTCCTGAGACTTAATGCTGTTTAGTGCACTATTCCAGCATGGGTATTAAGGAACAATTAGTAATCCCAGAGAAAGCTTCAGAATTATGGGAGTTGTCAGTGTTTAGCACATCTGATAATTTAAAGCCTAGATGTCTCAAGCTAGATATCCAAAATCAGCGAACACTTGAAAAGTTTGGCCAGCTGTTCACAAATAGTATACTTGTTTGCTATGCTTCTTACGTATATGGTCCCTCCCCACTCCAAGCAGGAAAGCACTTAAGCATGCATGTAGACTCATTGAAATCAATAGGACCATGCAAATACTTAAATGATTTGCTGGCTCAGAGCCATGGTGCCTTTCATCTGAGGTTCTCAAAGCACTTTGCAAACATTAATATCATAACACCCCAATGAGGTAGGGAAATATTAGGGATGGTTGAAATTGATTCCTATGACCTGTATATTGTCAGTATACAGAATAACATTAAAGAAGTGAAAATTTCAGCCTGACCCAGAGTGACGGGGCAGAGTGGCCCCGCACTGGCGCAGCAGGGGTTAACCCTTCCTTCCTGGCAGAGGAAGCCCCACCCCGGAAGCCCTGGTGGCCATGCTCCAACTGGAGACTAGGTATAAAAGCCTGCAAAGCTGCTCAGTTGGGGCTGACCACCGGAGGAGAAGACGCACACAGCCAGCTCCCGAGGAGGGACAGCCCACACTCCAGGCTCCAGGAACCAGCCTAGCCAGCCCACACCCTGCATCCCAGACGGAGGACCCGCCGGAGGGGAACAGACCGGAACCCATGTCTCCGGAGGTGACCGCGACATTGAGGGTAGGAAGTGACCCAGGGGAACATTAGGGACAAGCCGCGTTACAGCAACACTGATGCTCGGCGTGCTGCGGCCGGAAAAGTTTTCCTGGGAGGCTTTTTGCAAGAGGCTTGTAAAGCTCTCTGGCTACCAACAAACCTGGCGTTCGGTTTCCTTTCCTGTGTCGTCACCACAGCTGGTGACCCCGACGTGATACCCCTCTACTCACCGGCTGGATATGCCGAGCGCGCCCGCGGCTGTTTGCCGCCCCTTATTCGTGAGTATTGGGGGGAGACTTTCCAGTGCCCAGAAGGAGCACGCAAGAGAGTTACAAGAGATTATACGACAGCGATCATGTGTCGCTGTCCCGGTTGCTCATATTGAGGACCTCCTAAGGGAAATAGATCGCCAGTGCCCCTGGTATCCGGACTGCGGGTCATTACAGCTTTCTGATTGGATACGGATTGGGATCACCTTGTATAGTAAACCCCGTGCCCCAGTTCAGTGCCTGCTGCTCTGGCAGCATTGTAAGGAGGCACTGGAGGGGATCGGCCCCAACAGCCCCAAGCCGGTCCCCCTTTTGCCCCCAGGTGATGGGCCACCCCCCTCCTGCCCGCAGCTGACCCTCCCTGCGCCGCTGCCCATGGCGGCGCCCCCCTGCCTACTGGTCGGGCGGGGGGGCGCTGTCACCGCGGCGGTGCGGCGAGCACGTGAGGCCGGTCCCTTGACCGACGAGGAATCCAAGTGTGGGTTCGAGGCGTTTCCCGTCTCTTGGCGGGATAATGGAAATGGGGGGCAGATAGTGGACTGGGAGGCTCTCCCCTACTCGGTTCTGCGCGAGCTCCGCAAGGCGGTTTGTGAGACCGGGGTGCGGTCCACTTTCACCCTGGGGATCTTGGAAGGTGTGTCAAACGGTTACTTCTTGCTCCCCCAAGATTGGAAAGACATGTGTCGCATGGTGCTGTCTCCCGCGCAATACGTTGTGTGGGACAGCGAGTACCAGCGAGAGGCGCTTGCAGCAGCAGCACAAGGTGGGGGGGCCTATCTCGCTGAGCAATTATATGGCACAGGGCAGTTTTTGGGCATCCCCGAGCAGGCGGTGGGCACGCCCCGGGTAGCTTTTCCCATCATTGGCCAGTGTGTCCGTCGAGCGTTCCGCAGGGTCCCCGCTGCAGGCGAGTCCTCTAAGTCCTTTGCGGTTACTCGGCAGGGTGCCACCGAACCGTTCCACCAGTTTATTGACCGCCTCCAAGAGGCAGTCCAGAGGCAGATTGATAACCCGCAAGCCCAGACTGAACTAATGATAAAATTGGCTTATGAAAATGCCAATGCAGACTGCCGCCGTGCCATGCAGGCAGTGGTCGGGCGCCCCGGGTATACCCTGGCAGAATTGCTGCAGGCGTGTGCTGACGTAGGCACTCAGACCCATCAGATGGCCCTGCTGGCAGCTGCCCTGAACAAGGGGCAGAAGCCTCAGGGGAACTGCTTTAACTGCCAGAAGCCCCGGACAGACCAGAGGCCCCGCACGCTGTGTCCGAAATGCAAAAAGGGCTACCATTGGGCTGCGCAGTGTCGCTTGGCCGGGGGTGACAGCCGGGTCTTGGCTGCTAACCGAGACAACCCCCCGGGAAACTAGTAGGCGGGCCTGCGACCAGCCCAAGACCCAAGGCCGCGCCCCTCTCCGTGCACGACGCCCCTGCCGCCACAAGGGGCAGTGCGGGGATTGACCTTGTTAATCAGGAAAATATGGATATCACTCTCCCCGGGGAGGTCCTCCTCATGCCGTCCCAGATTCAAGGCCCGCTGCCGGAGGGCATGGTGGGCCTTGTCCTACCCCGCTCGTCCACCAGCAAGCAGGGCCTGTTTGTGGTGCCTGGGGTGGTGGATTCGGACTATGGTGGAATTATCCATGTTCAACTGTGGAGTCATCTCCCGAAACAGCTGTTTCAGGGAGATGCCTGGGCGCAACTCATACTTGTGCCCTACTCCCTTCCGGCAGGGGGAAGAAACGTTCCCCGAACCGGAGGCTTCGGGTCCACCGACCAGCGCACTATTCACCCACAAGTGGCAGCAGTCGTTAAAGACATTGGAGCACCCCAACCCAAACGCATTTACTGCCTCAACGATCAGCCGTTCGAGGGTGTTATCGACTCTGGGGCAGACATCACCGTCATTGCCGCTGCGCAGTGGCCCGCCCATTGGCCCACAGAGCAGGCTCCGGCAGTTTGGGGTGTGGGCGGGGTGCAGGACTCACAACGAAGTGCCCGATGGTTGGAGGTTAGGGCGCCCCAAGGCACCCGCCGCGCCCGTATCCGGCCTATCATTCTCCCCGTCCACCTCAACCTGTGGGGCCGTGATTTATTGACACAGTTCACTGCCACCATCCATATTGATGATTAGGCGTACGGCCCTCCCCCTCCGTTGGCTCACTGACGAGCCCGTATGGGTTGCGCAGTGGCCGCTTCCTTTAGAAAAGCTGGAGGCCCTCCAGCACTTGGTTAATGACCAGCTGCAGGCAGGACGTTTGGAGGAGTCCACTAGCCCCTTTAATACCCCCGTGTTTGTGATTAAAAAGAAATCTGGCAAGTGGCGCCTCCTGCAGGACCTTCGCGCCATTAACAAAATTATACAGCCTATGGGTCCCCTGCAGTGTGGTACCCCTAATCCCAACCTTATCCCCTGTGATTACCGGTTATTTGTAATAGATTTAAAGGATTTTTTTTTTACCATCCCCCTGCACCCTGAGGACCGGGTGCGTTTTGCCTTCACCGTTCCGGTTTTGAATCACTCCCAGCCCACTCCACGCTATCCGTGGAATGTGCTCCCTCAAGGCATGTTGAATAGCCCCACCTTGTGTCAGCATTTTGTTGCGCAGGCCTTACGGCCCTTCCGCGCAGCACACCCAGATGCCTTAATTTACCACTACATGGATGACATCCTGGTGGCTCACCCCGTCCTCCCTGATGACTGGCTGGACGAACTGCGCCACCAGCTTGCGGCGTGTGGCCTGGTTGTGGCACTGGACAAGATCCAGCGTCAGCCACCCTTTTTGTATCTTGGTCACTGCATGCTCCAGTCACATGCCCGTCCAGTTTGTCCCGAGTTGGTATTGCCCAACCCTCTTACGTTTGTACAGCTTCAACAGTTATTGGGGTCCCTTAATTGGATTCGTCCTTTTTGCCCTCTGACTACCTCCATGCTGTCCCCTATTTTTTCTGGCCTTCGGCAGGGCCGCCTCCCCGGAGATATCATTCCCGTTTCCCAGGAACAGCGCCAAGCGGTCACCCTCATTAACCAGACCCTGGCCCAGGTGTGGGTCGACCGCCGAGAAAGGGAACAGCCCCTTTTTGCCATTTTGCTTCCCACACTCTCACAACCGACAGCTGTCCTCGCCCAGGAGGGGGCGGCAGCGCGTCTTTGTTTAATTGAATGGATTTATTTGACCCACTCCCCTCCGCATAGTATTCAGACACTCCCTCAACAGGCCGCAGAGCTGATTTTTAAAGTGCGAGAACGGTCCCGTACCCTCTTGGGTTGGGACCCCATTGCCATTATTGTCCCCATCCCGGCTAAAGACTGGGAACGCGCTGTCTCTTGCAGTGCCACCCTCCAATTGTCTCTTGTTGACTATGTCGGGGAAGTTAAATATCACATTCCCCCTGACCCCCGTCTTTCGCTCCTACAACAACGTTGCCTTCACCTCCGGCCGTCTTTGTCAACCGTCCCCATTAAGGATGCACTTACCCTTTTTACGGACGGCGGCCCAACACGAGGTGCGGTCAGCTGGCAGGCGCAAGGCACTTGGCAAGTCCGCTTTACTCTGCCTCAGCGCTCCCCACAGCGCGCAGAGTTGGCTGCTGTCATCCTGGCCTGCCGATGCTTCCAGGATGACCCTTTTAATTTGATTACTGACAGTCTTTATGTTACTAATGTTCTTAAGTCTCTTCCAGGTTCCTATGTGTCGCCTTCCTGTGATAACAATTTGTTGGCCCTTTTTCTTACCCTGCAACAGCTCCTTTCCTCCCGCTCTAGCCCACTGTTTGTGGCACACATTTGCAGTCATACCACGCTACCGGGCCTATTAACAGAAGGTAACGCGGTGGCCGACCAGGCGGTCAAATCGGTGGCCTCAATTTTTTCCTCCCCAATCGAAAGCCACGCCTTTTTTCATCAGTCCGCCAAGGCCCTTGCCAAGCAGTTCACCCTCCCATTGCATCAGGCGCAGGCCATTGTTCGCCAGTGTGACCTTTGCGCTTCTCTCTCCAATAGCCCGGAGGTAGGGGTTAATCCTCGTGGAACCTCGGCCAACCAGCTCTGGCAAATGGATGTTACACATTTCCCTCCCTTTGCCCCCTGGCAGTATCTTCATGTGTGTGTAGATACCTTTTCCCATTATGTGTGGGTCACCCCCCAGAAGGGTGAGGCCTCTCGTTATGTTATTAATCACATGATTCGCGCTATGGCAATCATGGGTCACCCGTCCCATCTTAAGACCAACAACGGCCCCGCCTACTGTAGCTCGGCCTTTGCTTCCTTCTGTACCACGTGGGACATTGTCCACACGTTTGGTATCCCGTATAACCCCACAGGCCAGGCCATTGTGGAACGAGCCAACCGTGCGCTCAAACAAGCCCTGGTCCGCCAAAAACAGAAAGGGGGGATTCCCGTAGACCTTCCTCCCTGCCAGGAATGGCTGGCTGCAGTGCTTTTTACCCTGAATCATTTGAATTTGACTGACAACTACTCTGCAGCAGAATGTCATTTTCGCAGCTACCAGGCCTTGCCCCGCCCCTTTGTTAAATATCGCAAGGCCCCAGACCCTCAGTGGCATGGCCCAGTGCCCCTTATAACGTGGGGACGGGGGCATGCTGCCATTTCTCTTCCTACAGGTCCGTTGTGGGTCCCGGCGCGTAATGTTCGCCCGTGGCACGGCGATGGCCTGGCACCAGGGACTGTCGAACCCCATTCCACAGTTCAACCTACATCTGCAGGATCCCGAGCGTCCTCGCCAGCACCCCCCGCGGGGGCCCCCGCAGCGCATAACCTGGGGACAGGTTAAAGCCCTTTCATTGCAGGCCGAGCAGCTGCGAGTGCAGCAGCAGCTAGAACCTACCGCAGAAAATTACCTTGTGACATTGTTAGCTTGCCTTAATGCTAATTCACTCCTTATTTTGTGTGTATTGGGGAGTTTCCTGTCGGCCCCTGGCTGCCAAGGCGAACCCCAGATGGAGCAGCGGCTGCAGTTTAACACCTGGGTCCACCTGGCAGAAGTATTAAATCAATCTGATTTCTGCCTGGCCGTTGCCCCGGAAATGCAAGGTCTGTTAAGTACTTACCTTGTTCCTGTCTGCAAACCACCCAGCAACATCTGGGATGTGAGACAGTGAAAGAGATGTGCTGTTTTAAGCTTACTGATAATAGTTTTGCATGTAATAGCAAATTGATATGCTAAAATGTTATGTTTAAGTTATCCGCCAAAACGTTTTTCTTTCTTGGTGGGATTATATCTAGTTATAGCCACCCTTAGAGTGGATGAAAACCCTTTTATAGTATGGGGTCCTAGTTTTGATTTTTGATGTTTTACTTTGCTGCTTTGTTTAATGTATACCCAATCTAGTGACATTGTGTATGCTACCCTGCGAGAGTGTTTTGTTTAAACACCGCATATAAAATAAAATAGGAGGGGATGTAGGAATGTGTTGCTCCCTAATCACAAGCCTTGAAGAACGGCAAACTGTTCCCTTGGCAATGAGGCAGGAGTGACCTTGTTCTAGCGCCTATGTTTGGGAAACTTATTTGGCTGATTTGATTGTACCCTCGCAGCTGGTGTTCACGCGCTCAAGAGATGGGTTCGTTATCTTATGTGCATGTATACTGCCTGGCTTTTCTATGCGCAGGAATGTAACCACTAAGAAGTGTTGTAAACAAAGTAAGGAGAGAAATAAAAACCCCAGAAGTTTTCCTGGGAGGCTTTTTGCAAGAGGCTTGTAAAGCTCTCTGGCTACCACAGACCTGGCGTTCTGTTTCCTTTCCTGTGTCGTCACCACAGGGGAGGGAGAAAACCCTACAACGGGTGGCCCAGAGGTTCTTCTGGCCGGGCATCCATCAGGAAGTATGGGACTACTGCGCCTCATGCCCCAAGTGCCAGAAGGCTGGTCCAAAAGGGGTCCCAAAAGTACCCCTCATGCCTCTGCCGGTGGTCGGAACACCGTTCAAGTGGATTGGCCTGGACTTGGTGGGGCCCTTGGACAGGAGCAGCTCCGGACATAAGTATATCCTGATGGTGGTTGACTATGCCCAAGATACCCAGAGGTGGTGCCCCTCCGGGCCGTCACGGTGCACATCATCGCCAATGAGCTCCTGCATATCTTTGCCCGGGTCGGGCTGCCCCGAGAGATGTTGCCGGACCAGGGGACCAACATAACTTCTAGGCTGATGGCAGAATTGTGCCAGCTGTTAAACTGAGGTCTTCAGTGCGCGAATATTTATCACCCACAGACGGACGAGTTAGTCGAGAGGTTCAATGGCACCCTGAAATCCATGCTGAGGAAGTTTGTGGAAGACGACCCCCGGTACTGGGATAAGCTACTGCCTGCGCTCCTCTTTGCCATAAGAGAGGTACCACAAGCGTCAACAGGTTTCTCCCCATTTGAACTCCTCTATGGGAGGAGACCCCGGGGGAATCTTAGACCTCTTGAAAGAAACCTGGGAAGAACAAGAGACCCGGGTCCAAGGATCCATCCAATACATCCTCCATCTCTGAGAATGTCTCCGTGAGTTAGGCACCATGGCATGTGAGAACCTGAGGAGGGCCCAACACAATCAAGAAGCTCAATACAATAAAGGGGCCAGGATGAGAAGCTTTGAGCCGGGGGACCGAGTCCTCTTGTTGTTACCTTCCTCTGACTCCAAGCTACTAGCAAAGTGGCAAGGCCCCTTCGAGGTGACTAAGCGAATAGGGCCCGTTGACTGAGGTCCGGATGTCGGGGCAAAGGAGAGACACAAAGGTATACAATGTGAACCCCCTCAAGGCCTGGAGAGACTGGGAAGGCATGATGATCGCTCCGTACCCTCCCGAACCCGAGTTGGGGCCCTTGGCGGGGGAACCGGAGGAACCAGGGACGGCAGCAATAAGCCCGGAGCTCAACCCGATACAGCAGGAGCAGTTACGCCAGTTGGTAGCAGCCTTCCCTGCAGTCCTATCAACACAGCCGGGAAAGACTACGTTGACCAGCCACCACATCGCTACCTTCCCTGGCAACAAGGTGAGGGAGAACCATCGGCCCCTTCCTAGGAAGCTGTGGGAAATGGTGAGAAAAGTGCTCGAGATGATGTTGGCACTGGGAGTCGTGGAAGAATCAAGAAGCAAATGGCAGAGCCCTATAGTCCTAGTCCCCAAACCAAATGGGACAGTCCGATTCTGCATCAACTTTCGTAAGGTAAACACGATCTCCTGTTTTGATGTCCACCCCATGCCACAGGTGGACGAGTTGCTGGAACGATTGGGGAAGGCTGAATTCACCTCTACCCTGGACTTGACCAAGGGATATTGGCAGATCCGTCTGACACCCCCCGCTAAAGAAAAGACAGCTTTTCCCACACTCTTCGGCCTCATTGGTCGACAAAGTCGAGGCCTTGAAGAGCTACCCCATGCCTACAACGAAAAGACAAGTTCAGCAGTTCCTAGGGCTAGCCGGATACTACTGACGGTTTGTGCCCAACTTTGCCACACTCGCGGCCCCCCTCACAGACCTGATGAGAAGCTCCCAGCCCAAGAAGGTCCAGTGGTCAACAGCCTGTTAAGAAGCTTTCGGTACAAACCCGGGAGCTGGTACTGAGACAGCCAGATTTTGCAAAGCCCTTTATTCTCCAGACCGACGCCTCTGAGGTAGGGCTGGGAGCCGTATTGTCCCAAGAGGAGGAGGGAGAAGAGCACCCCATCTTATATCTAAGCCATAAGCTGTTTCCCCGAGAGACCCGGTATTCCACCGTAGAGCGGGAGGCCCTGGCAGTTAAATAGGCGATTGATACATTGAGGTATTACCTGTTAGGGAACACTTTCTCCCTGGTGACGGATCACGCACCCCTCAGATAGATCAATAACATGAAGGAAACGAATACACGGATCATGCGCTGGTACCTGTCTCTCCAACCCTACTCCTTCCAAGTGTCACACTGGCCCGGGAAGGCCCATGGGAATGCAGACTTCTTTTCCCGCCTCAGGGAATGGAGGGGGAAGAAGGGCCCCAGGGACTGCCGGCCCCAGCCGCGGTTTTAAAGGGGGGGATATGTGATGGGGCAGAGTGGCCCTGCATTGGCGCAGCAGGGGTTAACTCTTCCTTCCTGGCAGAGGAAGACCCGCCCTGGAAGCCCTGCTAGGCATGCTCCAACTGGAGGCTAGGTATAAAAGCCTGCAAAGCTGCTCAGTTGGGGCTGACCACCAGAGGAGAAGGACGCACACAGCCAGCTCCCGAAGAGGGCCAGCTCACGCTCCAGGCTCCAGGAACCAGCCTAGCCAGCCCACACCCTGCATCCCAGACGGAGGACTTGCCGGAGGGGAACAGACCGGAACCCATGTCTCCAGAGGAGACCGTGACATTGAGGGTAGGAAGTGACCCAGGGGAACATTAGGGACAAGCCGCGTTACAGCAACACTGACGCTCGGCGTGCTGCGGCCGGATCCCCGCCAAGCCAATGGCAACCATTAGTTCAGCCCGGGGTTGGGATGCGGTGGAGAGGGAGGGCCCAGGTCCCCCTACGCCTCTAGCCGTTGGGCCACACTACCTTGCTACTGAGGGGAGTTATATGGACTCTGGCCGTTGGGCCACACTACCTCGCTACTGAGGGAGAGACGACAGATGGGACACCACCAGGAGGGGGCGCTCCACTGGACAGAGCTAATTCCCAGAGACAACCAGTAGGAGGTGCCAGGTGGTGAGTCCCAACCCCATTACACCCGGCCAAACAATATGCAAAAACATTCTGTAAATTAGTCATGGAGTAGGCACACTATATGAAACATCCAGTTATAAATTAGCAAACCCCATATAAATCTAGCAATGGAGGAAGCCTCCTGAGTTCAGAGGTTTAGCTGAAGTACCCAAACATACAGAAGACTCCAGCAGACAACAGAGCACTCAGTCCCCACACAGTTCTCCTTCATCCCTATCTCATGTTGGCCTCTGGAGGCCTGATTCTGCACTACAAAGTCAGTGGGTGCAGGTTTGAGCCATTGGTGAGGAAGGTCTGACCTGCTAATGCCCTCCAGCATCTTTGATGGATGTACTGCCCTTCTGTCTGGGGTAGTTTCAAACACCGTTTAGTAAGAGTTATCCATAATTAACCAACATAATTTGAAGCCAATTTCAAAATAAGCTGTCTTCTTGGGCAAAATTATAAGGTCTTCTGTTTTCCTCAATATTTTTTGTTTAGTATAATAATATTGAGAAAGAGGAAAATGTTTTCCATCAGTGATGCTCACGGGAATGATCAATGCCATCATTGGTACTTAGGGAAAAGAAAACTTCTCTTGCATCTCACTATAGGTGGAGATTTCATTTTTCCAGTGTAATCAGTGTTCCTTAAACTCTTCGTTTTACAATCACGTCTCAGGGCCTGTGGAAGCCATGAAGTCCATTATGAGCACTGTATGGCTGAGATATCATCTGTTGATCCTAGATCACTATAACTGTGCAAGTCTCTCACTTGAATGATTTATAACCTAAATTGGTTGGGTTCAATAGGCAAAAATTCAAGCATGTCTTGTAGGCACTGGCCCGTGTTGGGATGGTTCAGAGCCGCCTCACTCCTCAGGGGACCCCCAGGAGAAAAGCTGCATCATAGAACCAGAACTCCTCCCAGAGCAACCTGTCAAGTAAGGAGAGGAGCTTTCTAAAATTGCTGTTGGCTCATTATTCACATCCTGCAATAAACCTCTAAAAAATATATCTACATGGTGCGTTACCTCTAGCAGATGTTCCATAGAAGCAAGACATGCTGCATAGTCATATATCAGCAGCTTTCCAGCATTGTTTTGACAAAGAGAGCTGGCTAAGGAGAGCTGCTATTCCTGGAATTCTGTGTTATCTATCCCCCACTTGTTCCGCTATAAATAATCAAAGAATAATCTTAGTGTCAAAATCTGTGACTCAGGAATTTAAACCCAACAAACTGCTAAGGTTGTTACTTTTCCTATCATTTTTTTCTCTTCACAGGATAGAACATCTATGGCTTAGGAGGAGCTCAGTATTCAGGGGTCTCTAAAGTAAATTTAAATAGACAGATGCCTGTGTATTATCATATTTATAATGGCTACTAGCTGCTGTGCTTCTTCACAGAAGCACAACAAATAAGTGGAGAGTACAGACACTCCTGCTCCCAACAATTAATCCTCTGACCTAAATTTGGAAATTGTCATCACGGCTGACATTATTAGCATTTGCTGTCAAAATAAATGGGGGAAATAATTTCTCTATTTGCATTCAGTTGTAATATCACCCCAAAGAAGCTATTTAATGTATTAATCACTAGTATCTATAACCTATGTAAGCAAAGGCTTGAACTATTTAAAACGTTATCGCTAGTGAATGGAGTCTATTCAGTGAATTCATTATGACTTTGGTTTTTAAACAAGACATTATCTTAATATAAACAATACTTAAGTTTATTTTGAATGTTCAGTCTTTAATCTAGCTTTGTTGCCAATTTTTTCTCATAGGTGATGGCTGGATTAAACTGGTATTGATAATACAAGTGACCTAATTGAAATTCAGCCCAAATTTTTAATGGAGAACAAACCAGATCTTTTAAAAGGTTTAAATATGTTTGAATCAGTCTGAATGCACCCTCTGCAGACAGTGAAGCTGGTTGGGAATTTTCCAGTGAAACCTTCAACCAGCTGCCTTTCCCAGAAAGGCTGACTCATTAAAATGGAAACTTTTTGTGGAAACATTCCAGTTGTGAAAAAAAGTTTAGCCAGAAAGATTTCTGTGGTTCAGGATGGAATTTCTAGTCAACATAAGAGAGACTCCCACCCCAGAACAATCTAATAGGGCACTCATCTGGGATGTGGGAGAGCCTGGTTCAAGTCCTTGCTCTGCCATTCTCCCACATCCGAGATGAGTGGCATAACCATAGGGATATAATCAGTCTCTCACTCTTGTTCAAAACTTGGAGCTGTTCCACTGTCTCCTACCCATCTCTAGTAGTCAGGGAGATTTACAGAAACCACTGCAATGTGAATGGGGGAGGGAAGATCATTTATCCATTCCCATCAGAAAGTACCTGCCTCTGTTTTACAGGAAACCTGAACTTTATGCAGTCACTTGATCTAATTGCAAAGAAGAGTAATTTTAATTGTTTTATACACCTCTACCTCAATATAACGCTGTCCTCAGGAGCCAAAAAATCATACCACGTTATAGGTGAAACCGCATTATATTGAACTTGCTTTGATCCACCGGAGTGCGCAGCCCCGCCTCCCTGGAGCACTGCTTTACCACGTTATATCCGAATTTGTGTTATATCGGGTCGCGTTATATTGGGGTAGAGGTGTATTAATAAATAGCAATGAAACACGAAGTAACCAGCTAACCAGTGGCTGCTAATATAAGGCTTAGTCGCTAACTTCCATGTGGGAAACAAGGAAAACTGCCTGGGGACATGGTTTCAAAACTATTTGTGCTGACTGACCAAATCATATTTAAAGCAAGTTAGTCTGAAATCATTTTAACCTGCTCTTAGTGGAACATTGTTTAACACTGGCTCAGGTATCCTAACTCCTGTCACAGAGCAGATGAAGCCACATATGTTTCTGATGTATGTGGTTTTTGTAGAGTGAAGTGTATTAACTTATTCTAAACCTTTCCATTTCATTATCCCTAACCAACAGGCACTCGGCCATTTCTGGATAGCAAAACTTTTTACAGCAGATAGAGACAAAGGAAAGCAGACTAAGCAAGCTTATTGAAACAGTAAGACAAGCACACTAGTGCAACAGAGGTAAAGCAATAAGGCCCACATTTTCACACTTGGCTGCCTATAGCTGGGCACTTGAGGCCTAATTTTCAGAGGTATGGAGCACCTGCACTGTCCATAGACTTCAATGGGAGCAGCAAATGCTCAACACCTTGAAAAGTAGACCCATTCAGATAGGCACATAAATATGGATTGGGGGGAGGGAGGGATGTTCAAAAGCACTTAAGTGACTTGGGAGTATGTGTTCCAATGGAAGTCAATAGGACTTGTACTCCTAAATCACTTCAGTGCTTTGAAAAGATGCCCAACTTAAGCATCCAAGTTTGAACATTTTGGCCCAGAATGCAGATGCTTTTCAGGCTGAACAGAATCATTGCTTTGAATCTCTTCTTCAGATGATAAGAGATGTCTTTCCTTAACCCTCCAACACACACAATTTCACAAGTTGATCTTTCTCTTTCAAATTGCTCCTTGTCCAGCACTATGTATTATTTTCAAATGCCCTTCTATTTTGGAATGGGAAGAAAGAAGCTTAATTAATTTGAGGAAGGTTTATCAATTAAGCAATAGTAAAAATGGTAAAATTAAAATGAATTGTGAATAGCACATTGGCTGATAAAGCTGAAGCCCAGTTAGGGTTGCCAACTTTCTAACCACACAAAACGAAACACCCTAGCCCCACCCCTTCCCCAAGGCCCTGCCCCTGCTCACTACATTCCCCCTCCCTTGGTGGCTCGCTGTCTCCCACCCTCACTCACTTTCACTCTGGGCAGAGGCAGGGGGTTGGGGTGCGGGAGGGGGTGAGGGCTCTAACTAGGGGCATGGGCTCTGAGGTGGGGCCAGAAATTAAGGGTTCAGGGTATGGGAGGGGACTCTGGGCTACGGGAGGGAGTTGGTGTGCAGGAGGGGGTGAGGGTTCTGGGCTGGGGTGCGGGGTTTGGGGTGGGGCTGGGGAGGAGGGTTTTGGGATATAGGAGGGGGCTCCAGGCTGGGGCATGGGGCAGAGGGATTTGGATGTGGGAGGGGGCTGCAGGTTGAGGCAAGGGGTTGGGTTGCAGGAGGGGGTACGGGCTCTGGGCTGCGGGTGTGGATTCTTGGATGGGCCTGGGGATGAGGGCATAGAAGGGGGCTCTGGATTTGGGGGTGCTCAGGGTGGGGGAAGGGGATTGAGGCTGGGGTTGGGGTGCGGACTTACCCCGGGCAGCTCCCGGTCAGCGACACAGCAGGGCTAAGGCATGATCTCTGCCTGTCCTGGCACCACGCTGTTCCCCGGAAACATCTGGCATGTCCGGCAGCTCTTAGGCAGGTGGGCCAGGAGGCTCCATGCAGCTCTCACCTGCAGGCCCTGCCCCCCAGCTCCCATTGGTCTCGGTTCCCGGCCAATGGGAGTGTGGAGCTGGTGCTCAGGGCTGGGGCAGCACGCAGAGCCCTGTGACCCCCACCACCACCTAGGAGCCGGACCTGCTGGCCGCTTCTGGGGCACAGAGCAGTGCCAGGACAGGCAGGGACTAGTCTGCCTTAGCCCTGCAACACCGCTGACTGGACTTTTAATGGCCTGGTCAGCAATGCTGACCAGAGCCGCCAGGGTCCCTTTTCGACCAGGCGTTCTGGTCAAAAACCAGACACCTGGCAACGCTAAGCCCAGTGTTGCACTTCCTATTTGGGCAAAAACTCCTGTTGAAGTCAATGGTAGTTTTGTCTCTATAAAGATGACGAGGTCAGGCCCAATATCTGTTAATGAATATGCTTGGCTTTGTGAAACATAATTATATAACTCATATTCTGAACTCTGACCATATATCCTCCTGTTACTGTTCTAGAATATACAGACTATTTGCTATTCAGCAAATCTGACATTGATCACAAAAACGAACCCACCAGCATAGAGGAGAATGCTAGTAATCTTGCTTCAGATAAGAGAGCTTTATACAACATCACCAGATCACTTGAATAGAGGCCATGTGGTTATCCTCAGTACACCATAATGACTACCCCAACTTCTTTGTCTAAGGTCTATCAACACATGTCGATATTTCTTAATCACAAAGGGGTCAGAATCTTTCATTTATTTCCAGTGTAATTTCAGAGTAACTCCGCAGAGTTACTCTGGATGTAAAGTGGGATGTACAAAGTGAGTGACATACCCAGGTTATAATCTGGACTATAAGTGTCCTCCCTGCCCTCTGACCTGGACACTGCTTTGCTGTTTTTGCCTCCACTGCTGGACTGATCACAAGCAGCCTCTAGCATATAAATCACACCTAGCTATGTCTGTCTACCAGTCAGATTTAGGCTTTCACTAGCCTGAATTATACTTCAGGGTAACTCCAGCACACTCTCAGTCCCAGAAATGTATGTCTTGTATTGCCCAGCCCTCTCCTGGACAATACAAGCTCATATAAAGTCTGTAATTTTATTAAAAGAAATATTCACAAATCCTGTTATCCCAAATGGAGTTAGTTTCCCAAACACTTCAAACACACTGGTTTAGATAAAACAATAAAACAAGTTTATTAACTACAAGGAGGAAGATTTAAGTGAATATAAGTAATGGAACATAAAAATCAGAAATGGTTACAAGAGCAATAAAGATAAAATGCAACTAATGCCTAACTTAACAAACTATGTTAAAGTCAAACCAAAGTTTCTCATAACACATGCTCTTAATAGTCTTAGTGGCCAAACCTCTAGGTCAGGAAGTTCCAGGCCTGCTTCTGTGTAATGGCTGCTTCATTAGTTCCTTCTGGTGTAGTCAATCGATGGACAGAGTGAGAGCAGAAGAGGAGGGGTCCCTGCCAGTGTTTGTCCCTCATTTTTATAGTATCAGTGCCCCTCTTAGAAAACATTTCCAGCTGAGTTTCAGGAGACAAAAAGTCTATAGGAGAGGTTTTCCCACCTGTTGGATCTCCCTTTGTGCTTGATGACTGTTTACTGCTTAAATGCAATTGGCTGGGGCAGCACGCGGGTCTGTCACAAACAAAAGAAGGTATGTTCTCTTAAATGCAATTTAAGCAGAGCATACCTTCTTTTGTTTGTGACAGACCTGTTTGCCAACTTCTGTTTGGGCTGGGCTGTGGTTTGGAACATGTGTTAATAACACCATGCAGCAGGGCCAACCGGGGGGGGGAGGGCAAGTGGGCAATTTGCCCCAGGTCCCACAGGGGCCCCCACGAGAATATAGTATTCTATAGTATTGCAACTTTTTTTTATGGAAGGGGCCCCCAAAATTACTTTGCCCCAGGCCCCCTGAATCCTCTGGGCAGCCCTGCCATACAGCGGAATCTTATAACATTATATACAATGTTCCACACACATTTTATCAGGACAATATTGACCAGCAAATTATGAGTTTTAAAATGATACTTCACAAGGCATACTTTATACAAAGATTATCACAATAGTGTGTAAGGAGTGAATACAGGAGTACAGATTGTTACCAAGGGACCCCAATCTTAAAATGGCTACAAACTCAGCCCTAGTTTATTTCTTGAAATTATAAAGGGGAGAAAAGCTAAACATTTAACCTAATGCATCTTTGAGTGTTTTAGGAAATGTGGGGGAGGAGAATTGACATACATCAAAGCTTCTAAAGAAAAGCTTTTTCTTGTGTATCATTCTGAAGTAAACTTTTTGCTAAAGATGAGCAAAACTCTAACCAGGGGTGGTTTGGATCTGAGTCCATCCTATTTGAGTTGAACAAGCAAAGTTCAGGGTATGCTGGGATGAGTTTCAGACACGTGGCTCTCCTTTGGGTCCCTATACACTTATTCCAGGTTGTTTCTTTGTCCCAACAGCAATTGTGGAGGAAAAATGGTCAGGGCCTAAACTTAGTTAAGCAGTCTGTATGGTTTGGCCTGAAGGTAGAAAATGGGTTGGGGGGGGAGAGATAGAAAAAGAAAGGTAAAAGAGAAATTATAAAAGCAGAACTAACTGTAGAAACTATAAAAGCAGAACTGTATAAAAGTAGAATTAACCTTTTGTAACAGCTTATGATTAATAGCTGCCAGGTGACAGAGCAAGAAACCGCGAAGGGCAAAAGTAAGGAAAAACAGAAAAGGCTTGCTTGCTTTATTCCTTATATGGATGTAAAATTTTAAGGAAGTATATGTAATTTTTGTGGTTTTCTCCTATATAAGCTTTCGCATTTTGTTTGTCGTGGGGGTTCGGCTGCCTTGGCTGACTCCCCCATGCATGCATGTTTGATTGATCAATAAAGGAGCCTCAGGCTGTCTGATCCAAAATCAACCGTGTGGTCAATTTTCCACAACACAATAATAGCAGCCTTATCTCCATTCAAGACAGTATATGAAGTCTCGCTCTACTACTAGCCTCACAGAGTGACTTTTATGGTTATTCTTGGTGGCAGTACTTTCATTATCTCGCTACACTAGGCAGACCAGTGACTCAGTAACGTTTGAATTGCATTAGCGACACAGTGATCTGGGGCTATGATCAGCATTTTGCACTTGCCCTGGTTGATCTTGTGCAGAACCTTGTGGAGGGCAGGAATTTGAGGGAATGCAGACAGAAACAGCTTGGCATTGTGGCAAACAGGTCCACATGAAGAGTTCCCTACCTCAGGAACAATGTTGGCTGATGACTTTTTGAGAAAGCATCACCTGTTAGCAGGCTGTTCTTTTGCCATGTAAGTGTTGTGTGCTGGACACATCGGAACCAAAATTTCACAGCCTCGTCTCTCAGCTGGAAAGCACCTTATACAAAGGTTTTTTCAAACCTTTACAACTTGTTACAGAATGAAAAAGGGGAACAGCCCTTCTTTTCGACTGCTCTGAGCACCTTGCATGCTTTTCAAGTATTAGTTTTAGTTCTCAGTTTTCTAGAGCACATTATCCAGTAGATCAGCGGTTCTCAACTACAGGTCCGCAGCCTCCTGGGATCCCCGCCGTTGAAACCCGGTGCCTCGAGCGGGGCTGACGTGGGGAGCAGTGCAGGACTGAAACCCCAAGCTTTCCCCCCCCAAAGCTGGGAGTGGGGGCTGAAACCCCAATGGGGGCAGAAACCTTGAGCCCATGGGCAGAGTTGGGGGAGCACAAGGGTGTTGTCCCCCCAAACTGCAGTACCTTACCCAGAGTGGGACGGTCCTGGGTGCAACTCCACCCCCCCAGCTCCTCATCCTCCTCTCCCCCACCCCCCTCAGGCCTCACCTTCTGGCCAGGTCTTGAGCGGGAAGCCAGAGCCAGGCAGTGTGTGACTCCTCTGGGTGGTGGTAGAGTTGCCAATGCTCCCAGATTGGCCTGGAGTCTCCAGGAATTAAAGATTAATGTCATGTGATGAAATCTTCAGAAATACATCCAACCCACATTGGCTACCCTCGCTGGTGGTGCCATGGAGTGAGCATCCATGGCCCCCCATCTGCTCCTGGTGACCAGTCAGCGTTGTGGCTGCTCCTCAGCTGCCAGTGCCCTTGGACTGTTCACACAGCTGGTCAGAGCTGCCTGGGCAGCTCCTGGCCCAGCGGAGCCCTCGGAGAATAGCCACTGGCACACAGCCCCAGACTGCTGAAGTGAGTCGGGGGTGGAGGTGGCGCTTCCTCCCTGGACCCCGCAGTGCAGAGCTGGCCAGAGCCCCACTAGCCCTTTCCCCCCCCAAAAACAGAAGACAAACTATGCCTATGCCTAAGGGTTCCCACCCCTAGCCCGGAGTCCCAAGTACCCCACCTCCACCCACCACTGGGCCCTGTAGTTTTTCTAGCAAATTGAGGGGGGACCTCAGAAAGAAAAAGGTTGAGAACCTCTGCAGTAGATTATTCCTGTGCATTTACTTCCTAATTCATTTTTAGTCAGAGAGGTAGCTCTGATTCTAAAATGAAACTATGTTAGCTTTCCATGGTTAAACTTTCAAACCATTTGATTTTATCTGAGCATTTTTATAGACAGAGTATTATCACTTATAATGTTTTATTTAATATATAGGTCATGTTAATAAATAAAACAAGCATTAGTTTTCCAAAAAAGCATAACTTCTTTGCTGGAGCATTTCTTTGGAATTCTTTGGTACTTAGGCATGACATTTATAAAGTAATCTCGTTAATTTAAACTATCCCTAATCCATTGGTAATCTCTAACATATACAATGTTCAGTTCTGTTTTTATAGAACCTGCATTCCAGTTTTATACTGCAATAATATGCAATAATAACATGAACATCTGTCTACTTGTTTTTCATAGTGTTGCCCCTCACCATGGTATCTGAGTGCCTAACGTGAACACTAGAATGAAATACCCAGTGTCAAGAGTGATACGAGTTACAAATATACAGAAGGGAAAAATATTGTTTTATAAGGGCATTTTCCAATCTTAAAATCAAAGGGCCTGATTCATCCCTGCATTACCCCCGTTTGGAGTTACACCATCATAAAACTGGAGTAACATAGCAGGGAATCATGCCCAGAAACAGGAGGGTGGGTTTTAGGCCTGGTCTACACACAAAGTTGAACTGGTTTAATTAAAGGTCTGATATTTAAATGGTGCAACTTTGTGGACATACTGATAACTATCCACACAAGGGTTTGCACTTGTTTAACTAAATCAGATTTTTTTAGGTGATTTACATTAAACCCAGACAACTCCTGTGTGTAGACACTCTACAAAATTTTAACCTCTGGCTCTGAGGCAGGGACTTGTAAGGTAACCTGATGAGATTCAACAAGGACAAGTGCAGAGTCCTGCACTTAGGACGAAAGAATCCCATGCATTGCTACAGGCTGGGGACTGACTGGTGTAAGCAGAGTTAGACTGAGCTCTCCCCTAAAATCTGGTGGTGAGCTGTGGAAAAGGATTTTAGGGGCTGATTTCGTTTGCATGGTGCCTAGCATGATGGACTGCTTGCCCAAATGGTCACTTTAGCTGCTGTGGGATCCCCAGTCTCTTTGTTATTGGGGCAGGAGTAAGAAAGCGTTGTTATTCTTGGGTAGGTCTATACTTATCTCCGGGTCCGGTGGTAAGCAATCGATCTTCTGGGATCGATTTATCGCATCTTGTCTAGACGTGATAAATCAATCCCGGATCAATCCCGGAAGTGCTCGCTGTCGACGCCGGTACTCCTGCTCCGTGAGAGGAGTACGAGGAGTC
This sequence comes from Malaclemys terrapin pileata, assembly GCF_027887155.1. NCBI lineage: Eukaryota > Metazoa > Chordata > Testudines > Emydidae > Malaclemys > Malaclemys terrapin. Next base: position 72,712,155 of record NC_071512.1, read on the forward strand.
GACGGGGGAGCCTGCCTGCCGCGTCTGGACCCACGGTAAGTTCGAACTAAGGTACTTCGACTTCAGCTACGTTATTCACGTAGCTGAAGTTGCGTATCTTAGTTCGAAGAGGGGGTTAGTGTGGACCAGGCCCTTGATACGTGAATCAAGGACAGTAGAACTGTACTTGGCATTTTATGATGGAGGGACTCACCCTTACCTAAGTAGCACTCACTTTGGAACATGGGTGCCAAACCCCAGTGAATTAAGAGAGGTTGGGGACAGGTATTTGTGCCTGGTACTGTAGGCCCCTTCTGAGGGCCCTAAACACCACTTTTACCCCTCCTCTTTTCAGTGTGCAATAACAGAGCTAATTTTGACTCCATTAGGAGTCTTGTAATGTGCTACAGAGCTGAAATCACTGATACCTGGGTCTAGGCATTAAACCTACTTTGGGCTAGTGGTGCACTAGCACTAAGGCTCCCCTACTACCAGAACGGCTAGTGGAGAGGAGCGGATAGCGGAGAGGTGTGGCAATCAAAGAGGATAGCAGGGCAGCTGGCGGAAAGACGCAGCTGGTGGTGTAGACTGCGGCAGAACCCCACGGAGAGGCGTGGCAATCAGCCGTCAACCCGAGCAGCAGAGCATGTGAGATGCCCTCCCAATACCTTCCCCCACTTCCACCCAGGCTGGGAGGTAAATTCTGCAGAGGAACTTTTGAACTCTGGGGTCTGCACTAACCAACGTCAGAAACTGTGGGTGGGGTGACTGTTGGGTTGCTGGACTTAAAACCCTGAGGGGAAAAGGACACTGCCAAACTTACTTGAAAATGGGTCTTTTGCTCATGATTTGTGTTATAAATTCTGTTTGTGGAGTTTTCCCAAGATAATGCCACATTGTTTCCCTCCTTTATTAAAAGGCTTTTGCTACACTCAGACTACGTGCTTGCGAGAGGGGAAGTATTGCCTCTTAGAGGTGCCCAGGGGGTGTTATGTAATTGTCCCTCGTCACTGGGTGGGGGCTCGAGACGGTTTTGCATTGTGTTATTGAAACGGAACCCCTAAATACTGAACCCGGCCCTTGTTGCTGCTAACTCTGACGGGCAGGAGGGTTACACTGGCTAAGCATCAGTTCTGCAGAAAAGGACCGGGGGATTACAGTGGATAAGAAGTTGGATATGAGTCAGCAGTGTACCCTTGCTGCCAGGAAGGCTAATGGCATATTGAGCTGCATTAGTAGGAGCATTGCCAGCAGATCGAGGGAAGTGATTATTCCCCTCTATTTGGCACTGGTGAGGTCACATCTGGACTACTGCATCCAGTTTTGGGCCCCCCACTACAGAAAGGATGTGGACAAATTAGAGAGAGTCCAGCGAAGGGCAACGACAATGATCAGGGGGCTGGGGCACATGACTTATGAGGAAAGGCTGAGGAACTGGGCTTGTTTAGTCTGCAGAAGAGAAAAGTGAGGGCAGATTTGATAGCTGCCTTCAACTACCTGAAGGGGGGTTCCAAAGAGGATGGTGCTTGGCTGTTCTCAGTGGTGGCAGATGACAGAACAAGGAGCAATGGTCTCAAGTTGAAGTGGGGGAGGTCTAGCTTGGATATTAAGAAAAACTATTTCACTAGGAGGGTGGTGAAGCACTGAAATGTGTTACCTAGGGAGTTGGTGGAATCTCCATCCTTACAGGTTTTTAAGGCCCGGCTTGACAAAGCCCTGGCTGGGATGATTTAGTTGGTGTTGGTCCTGCTTTGAGCAGGAGGTTGGACTAGATGACCTTCTGAGATCTCTTCCAACCCTAATCTTCTATGATGACTCTACTCGGACAGCAAGATGAGAAAAGGTTTAAAGATTTACTTTTCTTCTTGGGAGGAATGAAATTTAATCAAAATTAGATTTCATTATTTTCTAATCTGGGGAAATTTTTGTAACAGAGAGGCTGTATGTAATGAATTTATTTGTCTGAGGACTTCAGTTTCCAGATCTTTCCATCCAATACCTTTCTCTGACCACTCTTCTTCTTAGTGTATGTACAATGTGTCTCAGGTGGCATGCGGCCATGATTCATCACTGAATTTGGTCTGCTGGTTGGATCATTAGTTTCCCCGGCTTCGGCCAGGTACTGCTGGGGAGTGCAATGTGAACGCTGATCAATGCCACCCCCCACCCTCTCGACCACTAAATTCACTTAAAAATGTAATTCTTATCCAGTGGAAACATACTAGATAGGGCAGTTAAGACAATTTGAGATGACTAACCACATCTGATTCCATGGTACATATAGGAGCTTATTTGTGAATATAACCATCTTAGCCTTAACTAAATACTCAAAGTAATGTTTTTATGTGAGACACTGATTTGCTAAATAACATAAGAAAACTCAGGGCATACTTATATAGCAGGTGCAAGTAATTTTTCATCTTGTACTAAACAAAATATTAATAAATTCCCTACAAATAATTTAGTCTAGCCTTATCACAATAAGACAACTTACCTGATTTTAAGTTGGATATTCATGAAAGGTGAACACTCCAGCTAATGCACGATGGTTACACATTCTGAAATGTAAATATAACTATGTACAGTATGTGCAATGTAGGAATGTTATTTACTAAGAGAATTGTAACCCATATTTTGACTTGTGAGTTTAAATTCATATGCAAGCCCCATGGTCAGAGGATTTAGGGGATGGAGCCCTCTTTTGATGAGAAGGGGAAAAACCAACTCAGGTCAGCTTAATTTGCATATTGTTATCACTAATTCTACCACGTTTGATTTTGTTGTTTTGATTAAATTTTGTTTTAAATGCATATGATACAAAATTATCCTTATTACCTAAAGAAAGGGTATAGGAGCTGTGCTAACCATGCCCGGGGTGAGTGGGTCACCATAAGGATACAAGATGTGAACTAAGGGTGGATAATGAAGTTAGGATAAGGAAAAGGTTTTGCTCTAAAGGTGAAAGCTTTAGTCTAAGGAGTTGGGGTTTTATCTAAGAATACAGTTTGCTGTGGATTTCCATCATCTGGAAGAACTTTTATACTGTGAGGAAGAGTTTACAGACAAGGCTTGATCACACCAGCAGTGGACTAGGGAGTAGAGCTGACAAGTACTGCTTCAAACAGCAGCTGAGAGAGAGCTCACTTCTGGTGAGCACTGGCTGGACCAGCAGCAGGGGGAAGCAGATTCTGGACCAGTGGAGTAGATTCCACAGCAGTGCTGGCAGAGGGGAACAGAGCAGATTTTACAGCACCCTGACCCATTCAGTGCTGAAGCAAGTTGAATCAAGAGCTGGCCCAGAGGGTTTTGCTTTGGGGTAGAACCAGGCTGAGCAGCTCTGATGGGACTAGAGCTGGGTCAGCAGAGGACTGGCCACACCACATGCCCTGACTCAAATTGTGAGTAGGGTTTCAGCTGGGTGGAACTGTGGGTAGTCAGGGTATTGGACTTCCAGCCACTAGACACTTATTGTGGCTGGTTGAGGTGGTGGTTATGGGCTTTGGATAAACTCCTAGCAGTTTTGGTGCTGTGTAAACTTTCTTTCCATGTTTTTTTCCAAAACAAAATTCCAGTGAAATTGACCTCATTTTGCAAACCATTTTTTATATTTCACTGCTCTACAGCCAAAATGCTTCTGAAATAAATGTAGTCAAACTTTACTAATTCTGGGTCACTGAGAACTAAAATGATGCTTAAAATTGTTGATTGGCTCTAGTTTTCAAGATATGCTATTGGGTCAGTATATACGACCCTTGACTTGGGAATGGCGGAGGATAAGTGAGTTCTAAAGGGAAGGGATCTCAATTTAAACCAGAAATGACTAAAATACATCTTTGACTGGATCTATGAATAAATCTATGACTGGGTTTGGACAGTACTTGCTTTTTAGGCAAAACAATGAATGATGCAATCTGAAGCTGGTATTGCGTCATACACAATACGAATTGCATCATGTTATTCCTAGAAGTCATGGATGATGCAATCATAACAAAGCTTACATCACTCTGCTGAACAAATTGCCCTATATCAGCTGTAGAAATCATACAGTGTCGTGCTCTCTTATTTGTCAGTGTTTGATTTTGCAAAGGGACACATTTCTGTTTAGCCAAAGTGAGCAGAGATACCTCGTACTTGTGTGAACAGTGCAGATAACTTCTGCTATGTTTGTGGTGAAGTGACTTTTGCATCACAAAAGCGCAGTATAACCACTATGGTTAAGAAAGCCTATCACCTTTATTTTGGCGGCAAAATTGGAGATCAGGACAAGAGGTGGGCCCCACACATATGCTGCAACACTTGTGCAACAAATCTTCGCCAGTGGTTGAATAGGAAAAGGAAATCTATGCCTTTTGCAGTGCCAATGATTTGGAGAGAGCCAACAGATCATACCAGCAATTGTTACTTCTGCATGGTGCCTCCAGTTGGGAAAGGTGTGTCAAAGAAGAAAAAGTGGACTGTGCATTATCCAAACATTCCATCAGCTATACGCCCAGTACCCCACGGAGAAGGACTGCCGGTTCCTGATGCACCAGAATCATTCTCATTTGAGTCAGATGAGGAAGAGGATGAAACTTCTGGTCCTGAACCATCAATGTCACAGGACCCACATTTTTTCCCATCCTCCTCCTCTGAACCATACCTCATAACACAAGGTGAACTGAATGACCTTGTCAGGGATTTGGAACTACCCAAGAGTAAGGCAGAGCTGTTGGGCTCCAGACTACAGCAGTGGAATCTCCTGGCAGGTGATGTTAGGGTTTCCATGTTCTGTGACTGTCAAAAGGATCTTGTCCCATTCTTCTTCATGGAAGGTGATCTTGTAGCCTGCAACAACATCGATGGTGTGATGGCAGCCCTCAACATCGTTCACGATCCAGATGAGTGGAGACTGTTCATTGATTCATCGAAGACGAGTCTTAAAGCTGTTTTACTGCATAATGGCAATGTTTTGCCATCAATTCCAGTTGGTCATGCAGTCCATATGAAGAAAACCTATGACAACATGAAACAACTTTTGAGGTGCATAAACTATGACCAACATCAGTGGCAGCTTTGTGGCGATTTGAAGGTTGTTGCTCTCTTGCTAGGTCTGCAGACTGGATACACAAAGTACTGCTGTTTTCTCTGTGAATGGGATAATAGTGCAAGAGATTCTCACTACATCAAGAAAGATTGGCCACTCCAACAGTCATTGGAGCCTGGGAGGAAAAGTGTTCAGCATCCACCACTTGTTGAATCAAGGAAGATTTTGTTACCACCCTTACACATCAAGCTGGGTCTGATGAAGAACTTTGTCAAGGCCATTGACAAAACAGAAGCAGCTTTCAAGTACCTCCGTGGAAAATTTCCAAGGTTAAGTGAAGCTAAGATAAAGGAAGGTGTCTTTGTTGGTCCTCAGATTAGTGAACTTCTTCGAGATGATGCATTTGACCATGCACTGCGTGACAAGGAAAAGACGGCCTGGAAAGCCTTCCAGTTAGTGGCAATAAATTTTCTCGGAAACAACAAGGCAGACAACTACAGGTTGTTGGTGGAAAACCTCCTCAAGGCATACAAAAGCCTTGGTTGCAACATGTCACTAAAGATACATTTTTTGCACTCTCATCTACATTTTTTTCCACCGAACTGCGGAGCAGTGAGCGACGAGCACGGCGAGCGATTTCACCAGGACATTGCAACAATGGAGAAACGCTATCAGGGCAAATGGAGCCCATCAATGCTTGCAGACTATTGCTGGACAGTGACAAGAGATGCTCCATTTAATGAATACAAGAGACAAGCCGAGCAGACACTGAATAGGACTAAACTACATACATAATAGTTTTTTGCCTTTTGTTTCATAATAAATTTTATTTATATAACCCTTTTGCTGATTTTTAAAGTGTTACATAAACAGGACAGGTGAAATATTATCATGTAAAGCAACCATAAACACATGAAAAGACCTAGGTTTACAATTTATGATTAAAACTCTACTATCTACACAATATACATAAACATAAAATGTAAAAACTTCAATATCTTAGAAACAGTAGCCAATCAGTTGTTTTAATTGTCACATCAAAATACATAATAAATAGCACATTTTATCTCTGAAGCAGACAACTTCTCAAAAATTGTAGACCAGTGTTTTTGATGTCCCTATATGATTCAATCAAAGTTTCTCCACCCAGCTCTATTCTTTTGTCTGTGTTCCCTTTTCCCTTATTAAAATATTCCTTTGTTTTATATTCCAAATAAACTCAAGAGTCCTCCCAAGTGGAAAAGAACTGATTTGGAGAGTTTATTTTATTTTTCTCAGAGCTGAAATCAAAGACTGAATGGGCACTCAAGTTGTTGTGTTATTTTCCAAGAAGAACCCTTACATGTTTTAGAACCCAACCCTTGTAGCTGCCATTGACGCTGGCAGAAGGGATACACATAGAATCAATTCCATGTTAATGTGAGTGTTTTGCATTGGAACGTCCTTATTTTGTTTTTATTAACAAAATGTCTGTACTTAACACTGTAAATGCATTTCAATGGTCCATAATGACTCTAAACAAACCTCACAGCAATGAATGGAATGAAGGAAAGGGATGAGTTTCACATTTTGCTATATTAATTTTGTAAACGTTTTTGTGAAAACCATTTGGTGCTAGAATTACCATACTACACAGAACACCTTGTACCCAAGGTCTCTTTGAATAGTAATACTTTTAAAGTTAACCATTTATTACTCTTTCATATGGGGCAGGTATATACCATTCCGTTTGTAGATGAAGAAACAGAGGCAGAGAGATGGAGTGATTTGCCAAAACCACAGAGGGTGCAAGTGAAAAGTCTATGACTATCCGACTCTCAGTCCCAGGTTTAAACCAACAGACCATACCTTTCTCAGTAAAAATACTATTCTGTTCAATTTGCAAGTAGTACACATCAGGGCAGAAGGCAATGGAGTTATGACAACTTACACCTTCTGAGCATTTGGCCAAAGGGTGTGGTTTGTTCTTGTTAATCATACCTGTGCTAATCCTCAATTTTACTACTACCTTTAAAGCAGTGTGAGTCACATACACACTCAAACGAATATAAAGGACTACATAAATCTAAAAGATGTAGATTACTGTACCAATGCTTTCATTCTTGGACTTTTCTTAATATTACAAGAGTTAGCTCTGTTAGACATTTTAAAGATTAAATGAACTAAGAATTAACATAACCTAAGTACAATTGTTGCCTAATGGATCCTTTGTGGTTGGAAAGTAAGACATTCCTCTTTGATTGTTAAAATGTAGCAGTGATTATAGGGTAAGAAAAACAGTATTTAAAGGAATTTCTATTGGAGGGTTTTTTAATCTGAAGGGAAGGCATTAGTTTCCAAACTGCAGTATGTGGGGAGGTAGGCACTCCTGGTTCTTTTCAAGTAAATGTGGACATCTTGTAAAAAGAATGTCAATGTAAATATCCCTTGTGAAGTACATTACACAAAGGTTTAAAGTGCTTAGCACTGAACTCTAAATTGGATTATTTGCATACTAGGAGAGATCCAACTATGATTGATCAAGTCTTTGATAGGGAACTCTTATAAAACTATTAATCCATTTATAATCCAGCAATTATATTGCCCTAAAATCCTGCCTTTAAATACGTAGGTGACTACATTAGAGGAGGCTTTTCTGTTTTGTTTCAAGCTTTTGAAACCATAACATATGACAGGGTCTAGAATTAAAACATGTCACAATGATCATAATTCTTGTTTTGGATTTTAGAGCAACTTAAATCCTAGGCTCCAATATGTCTGCTTGGTGCCAGTCTTTCAGAGCAAAGCAGTCCCAAAAGCCAGCTACCTGAGGATTCGCCAGGCATAGAAGACTTTCCTAGGTAATGTAGAAGTGGATAGCTGATTCTTTGCCACCTTCTCTTGGCTTCCCCAAGTTGAGCAGCTGTTAAAATGATGCCTTGGGGGTTACTATAGCTGAGCAAAATTTATGGCAACTCTGACACTGCTCTGACTTGCATTTGGGACCAAACTGGCTTTGATATCAGGAAAAACAATCACTTTTGCCTCTTCTTAGTTTCATGTCTGCACTGCCACTGAGTGGAACATGGCCACATCCGAGGAACTGACCCAATTTTGGTTACTTTTTTTTTTTTTTTTTTAGTTTAAACTGAGGGAGATTCTTCACACCGCACCCTACTCCAAGATACACACCAGCTAGTATCTTCAGAGATGTCAACATTAAAATGTCATAATCAGTTCCCTCTCTCTTTTTGCTATCCTAGGTTTTTCTACAGCACCTACAACTCTGGAAAATAAGGAATGTATGCTAATCTCCTGTGTAATGCAAATAAAAAAAAATCCCAGGGAAGACTTATTTAACATGTTTTAGAGCAGTGTGTTTTGATGAAAGGAGATGTTAGCTGCATGTATGCTTCCCTTCAAGCTTCTCCGCTTTTGGATAAGTATTTTCTGTGTCTTTCATCGCCCTGTACTAGCATTGAAAGTCAAGAGCCTGGAATGGTGTTTGAGAGATGTGCTCCTGATATCAACTTTAAAACTAAATTTCAATTCATACAACACTGGTTTATTAGGTTGCCTGCTGCCACCACCAGGCCATTCCTAATATTAGAAATACAAGCTTTTTAAGGGCTATTTCTATTGGTTACGAAATTAATCCTGCCCAATTTCTGTGCTGACAGATTTCTGAGAGGAAAGAAGTTGTAAGGAGAAGCTGATATAGTTAACCAGATACATATGGAGCGATTTCTTAGCTTCAGTGGGCATTCTTCAGTCCTAAATTCAATGCTTTAATCCCAATTAAAATGCACAGTGAAGCAACTGCAGCCAATGATCTGAATGAACATAAAAGAAACGAGAGTACTACACTTGAGCTGCAGCTCTGAAAATCAAATACCATGGACACAATCTAGAGTAGGAAGAAGGTCTTGTGGTTCAGGCTCTTATTTAAGATGCTGCAGATCTAGGTTCAGTTCCTGCTTCTGCTGCAGTTAGTTTCTTGTGTAAGTCACTTCAGGCTAGATCCACAAAGGGACTTAGGTGCTTAAGGGTCACTTTAGGTGCCTAAATGCAACATTTAGGCCAGGGGTGGGCAAACTATGGGCCGCATCCAGCCCACCAGCTGTTTTAATCCAGCCCTCGAGCTCCCGCCGAGGAGCAGGGTTGGGGGCCACTCCATGCAGCTCCTGGATGCAGCAGCATGGCCCCGCTCTGGTGCTCCAGCCGGGGAGCAGGGTTGGGGGCCGCTCCACGCAGCTCCCGGAAGCAGCAGCATGGCCCCGCTCCAGCTCCTACGCATAGAGGCAGCCAGGGGGCTCCACTCTGCACGCTGCCCCAAGCGCCACCCCCATTGGCCGGGAACTGCAGCCAATGGGAGCTGCAGGGGTGGTTCTTGCAGACAGGGCAGCGTGCAGAGTTGCATGGCCGCACCTCTTCATAGGAGCCGGAGAAGGGATATGCCACTGCTTCCAGGAGCCACTTGAGGTAAGCGCCACCCAGAACCTGCACCCCTGAGCCTCTCCCCATGTCCCAACCCCCTGCCCCAGCCCTGATCCCCCTCCTTCCCTCCGAACCCCTCAGTCCCAGCCCAGAGCACCCTCCTACACCCAAAGCTCCTCATCCACAGCCCCACCCCCAGCCAGAGCCCCCCAATGCTGTGTGTAGCTACACCCCACAGAGAGTGTAGATGCAGCCTCTCTTTCACTGTGGCATATAGTTACACACACCCTACACGTCGCTGCAAGTGTAGACAAAGTTATAAACAAAGTCATAAACAAAGACAGGTTACAGCACAGAAGAGAAGACTTGTAGAGCTGACCCCTTAATGCAAGAAAGATGATGACTTTAAAGCAGAGAGTGTCTACGGTCCTTCCTGGATAACTGAAAAGAAGTTCCAGATGGTGTTTGCAAAAAACTTAACTCACAGCTAATGAATCTACCTCACTTCAACAAACTGCTGAAGAAATCATAAGCAAAAACTATCCAATTAAAGTACACCGAAATTGCTTTATTTTTTCCATATCAATTTCAGCAAAATGACTACAGAAAGAATACTTTAGAGACAAAGCCGGATAAACAGAAATTAACTATTTCGTAACATAAATATGTAAAGGATCCCATATGATAAACCTACATGCTTTAAGGGGAATGGTTGTGTCATTTAAGTAACTTTTAAAAGTTGTTATGGTAGTTTATCAACTCTGGTGCACTCAGATGCTTAAAGCTACTCATCTCTAGTTTCAGCTCTCCTGAACACTTGCATTTTATTCCATTTGCTATTTCATCAGTACTCATTTTGCTGTTAACAGCCAAAGGAAGGACAGGAAGTATTCTCAGCATACCACAAAATCACTACATCATCTCTGAATTTAAATCAAACCAATTATTTATGATAAAGTAACTCCTGTTCCCCACTGGGTAGCATGTCAATTGAAATGTAGTGCAATGCATCAGAGGTATGTTTTTTCTTTAAAGAAAAACTACAAGTTTGAGTTTATCAACCCCATTCCTTGGCACTCAATAAAGTAGGCATCTTTAGTGGAATCTTCATCTTCTGATTTTGTCACAGTAAATTTAGCCTGCAATGATGAGGACAAAGTATTAGAAAACTTATAATGTAGTTAGACCAGACCCAGAATACTAGATGTCTAATAATAATATATTTAGTCAAACAGATGTACATGTATATATAATTAATTCCACTGAAAATATTTTTAATTAAGGTTGTGAAAGTATCTAATCAATGCCAAGGAATTTAAAATTGAACTCTAAACACACTGTTCTTTATTTTCAGGGGTGTTTGCTAGTAATTAGTAAGAACTGTGGTGTTCTGACCACCTGTATCCCAACACCAAACTCATTTCACATACACCACAAAAAAGCCATCAGAGGGTGACACTACAAAAGTATACATATCAAGCGCTCATCTACACGGAGATTTAGTGCATGGCAAACCAGGGAGTTAATGTATAGTTCTGGCTGCTAGCAGGGTCCACCCAGTGACTCTGGGCAGGTCTTCACTTAAATGGTGCAGTGGCATTGCTGTAACGCTTCAGTGAAGATGCTACCTAGACTGATGGGAGGGCTTCTCCTGTCAGCGTAGGTATTCCACCTCCATGAGAGGCAGTAGCTATGTCGACTGGAGAGGGCTTCCTGTCGACACAGCGCTGTCCACACAGGACGGTAGGTTGGTATAACGACATTGCTCAGGGGCTGTGGATTTTTCTCACCCCTGAGCAACGTTATTGTATCCGTGTAAGTTTGTAGTGTAGACCTGGCCTTAGTGTGCAGCAGACTAGTGTGCTGTAGATTCACGCTCTGGCTTGCTACACACTAAGCCTAAGCCACAGGATGAATGCCCACTGATAGTACTCTTCTCCATTCTCTGGACTCACCTTTGTTAGCTGTTCTGCAAAATGTATAGCTGTTTGAGTATGAAGTGTAATTGGTCCACTTTTCACTCTAGATACCCCATTCGCTAATGCCATGAAAATGATCAGCTTAAGAAGAAAAAAAATAATTAGTTTTTAAACCATTACTACAGTTCCATAACACTGATCCATAAAAGAGTCAGAGCAGCACACAAGTGAACTGAAAGCAAGTAGGTTTGCTGTTTCAATGTATATTATACACTGGTAACAGTCATTCCCGAGTTAAGTTTATAATGGTAATGCCGCTGCAATCTTGATTCTAGCCCCCTTGCTAAAATCCACACCAAAAAAATCACATCTGACTTCACATTGATAGGTTACACCTGGGGCTGAACAGGACACTGGAAATGAGGTTTCTGAATGATGACACACTCAAAGAGGTATTCACCACATATGTAGTAGTTTGACTTGAATTAGAAACACCACTCTGACATGTTGATTGTTGCACCCTGGCCTGGCGCTAAATGTGGTGTAGCTGGAGAAAGCTGAAGGATTCTTCATTCCCCAGGTCTCCTGCATGGAGCCAGGTAAGCAAAATGGAGAAGAATATTCCCTCAGTATGTTCTCCCTTGCTCTCACTTAGTCACCTCCTGAGGCACTTAGGTCTGCAAGAACAGAGCTGCCTTCTCTAGATCTGTTGTGTAGAGGGGATCTAGAGAGAGTAGATATGGGGAGGTGGGGGAAGGGAATTCCCACCCTCTTCCTCTGGATTTATTGAGGTCTGCAGGAAGAGGAAACGTCAAGTGAGTCCTAGGAGGCTAGTTGTCACCCCTCCTTGAGCCTCAGGAGCCTTTCCAGGTGTCATGTGTGTTTCCTCATGGGCTTAAGTGGCTTGTTTAAACTTCCTAAAAAGTCCATTTTGGCTTATCGTGGTGGGGTTGCTATTGCTATAATAATCCAGAAGTCACACTGCGAAGTCCCCTCCATGGAGGCTTCTAACACTTAAGGGGTGGAAACCGGAAAAGGCTATTTACTAGCCCCTCCCCTATGACTTCAGGGTGACTGGATTTGGGAGACCCCTGAACACCTCCTAAAGTTATGGCTGTAGTGGCTATTTGAATGTAAATCTGTGGCTTGCTGTGGAAATGCAATTTTAACTCTGAAATTCAAGACTTTTTATTTTTTTTTTGCTCTCTTGATGTACATTCAATACACAGTCAAACCCGCTTGCTGCGTGCTTGCTGCCTTAACTTCATCTTAAAGTCAGTGTATGGGATTCTTACCTGGTCTTGCAGATAGTCATCCACTGCTCCCCCATGCCTAAGATTTCCAAGCAGCATCTCTGCAGCTTCAATTCCAACCCTGTCAGAATTCTTACCTAGGGAGAGAGTTCAGGAGGATTAAGAAGCTCCAGAACATTTATAATATTCATTCACTGTAGAATATGGAGGAAAAAAAACAGGAAACAGAAGGCAGTTAATTACACCTTTATTGCCACACTCTTGGCTCAAATGTTCACTTGTCACTCTCGGAGTACTGTGATCTATCATCCCACTAGTGCATCTGGATAAATATGGTACCTACTCCTCAGCATTGGGAAAAGTCTAGGCCTCCTTAGACTTTGAGAAGCAGCTTTAGCCAAACAAGATATCAATTAAATCAAATTCACTCCTACACCTTTAACATATATACTCTGCTTTATGTAGTACAGGACAAATCCTACATCAGATGAACAGGGGTGGAGTGTGTATGTTTTAATAACCCAGAAGTCTTCACAAATCAGTGATCTCTAACAATCCATTAAAATAAGTGGATAAGTTCACAACTTTGTTGATTGATTCACCATGCTGTGGAAAAAACATGGATGTAAAGACAGTGTATTTTTTTAAATGAAAGTTTAAGATTCTATAAAGCAAAACTAAAATCCGTGAATGTCTGTTGGCCTCTGGTTACTAACAATATAGATTTAATATCCAGTAGGAAACTAAATGCACGAAACATGATATACTTTACACAACTCTCACCTCTTTTACCAAGTGATGATCCAGCAAACAGACAACCTGTTGAAGTTTCTGCAACAATACTAAACAGAAAAATTAAGTAAATTACCAGATAGCAATTAGGCATTTATCTGCAACCACAGCACACTGGGTTATGATATCAAGGTAAGAATGGTTGGTATGACCAGTACTTGAGTCCCAAATCAATTCCTATTAAAGTCAATGGAAACATATACTTTGACTTCTAGGGCTGATCTCACTAACTGGATGGAAAATGTCCAAGAAAAAATACACAGGTGGGGGAAGAGGTTCGTTGCTCACTCAGCAGATGGTACTCCTCTGAGTGAGCACCAACTGACAGCCCTGACGTAATGCTAGAAGAAGTGTCATGTCAGAAAAGCACAGTCACATGCATAGAAAATACAGAAATTCAGCATGGAAGGTTATATATTTAACCTTTATTTATATATTAAATATATATATTTCTTATATATTAAAAAGCTAGAGAAGCCAGATGTAATATCCTCACAGTAAAAAATTACCCACATTGCACATACTGTATATATTTAGGTATAGTTAGTGACCTAACTAGTAACTATATTATGAATGTGTTGTCTTTAAATATGTACGTTAAATGTGGCTTCAATATAGTTTTTTGTATTTCAATTCCTTTAAAAAAAGTGATCTGCAAAGGAGATAACATTTGTTCCCTTTTTTGCATCTCTGTGATAGGAAATAGGCCTGCATTTATTCCAAACAAACACACAAAATTTCTCTTGCTTTTAAATGAGAAATACCAGGTCCTGAGTACTCTGTTTTTGCTAGAGAACTCCATGAATGGCTAGAGAACTACTGAGATTATAACATTAAAAAACTAAAAATCCCTCCCTCTCTCAACTGCTCAAGCTTCAGTCAGATGCTTAAAAACAAAGTTTTAGTTTGTTTTTGTTAACATGTATTTAATTCAAACTCCTGACAAATTCTTAGAAGATTTACACACACCAATCTCTCCTGCCAAAGATGAAATAAAAATAGAAATTTCTTGGCTTATTATAAAGTGTCCTAATTACTATTCTTAATAAAAAGGAAAGGGGTATTGCTTTTTTTGTTTACTACCTCTCTCAGTCACAGAAGGATCATTACCATATTCTCAACTATAACACAGTAAAATAAGTAAATAGGAGGTTTGTATCTTGTCTCACATTATTCCACTTCCAGTTCCAAAGGCTTGATTATCAGGTTCTCGAACAGGCTGAATATTAACGTAAAGATCCCTGATTTCTTTTCTGATGCATCTCACTGCTGCTGATGCCATGTCTTTTGCTAGCTAGCATGGTAAAACAAAAAAGAACCAGGTACAGTAGTTAAAATAAATGTTTGCTCTAACATTTTCCCTATATATTTAACCATATGAATGCATATTTGAATAATGTTATTCCAAGCTATAAGGAGACTAGCTTTTAAAATGAACGTACCTCATGTATTATTGTAAACTACTACAAACTGTAAGATGACATCTAACTTATCTTCCTTCCCCTCAATGTGCAGTTTTCCTACAAAGTTTAGGTAATATTCAGTCCTGGACCAATGACAGATTTTAAAGCTGTACATAGGAGCTTCAATACCAATAGAAATTCAGGATTTCCCCCCATTCTACAAGATAAGGATTTTATATCTAGCCCTGATAAAGCTTGAGATATCTGATCTTAAAAATCACAACATTTTATGTAGCGGAGAGCTATTTTAGGTCACAGTTACAAGATCTTTGGGATAGAGATTCTAAATACAACAGTGTTTGGAAAGCTCATAGCACATTTTCATAGGTTCTTAAGATTTTAAGGCCAGAAAGGCCATTAAGTTCATTTAGCCTGACCTCCTGTATAATACAGGACAGACAATTTCAACCAGAGATTTCTGCATCAAAGCCATCACTTCTGGTTGAGCTAAAGCCGATCTTTTAGAAAGGTTTCAGAGTAGCAGCCGTGTTAGTCTGTATCCGCAAAAAGAAGAACAGGAGTACTTGTGGCACCTTAGAGACTAACAAATTTATTAGAGCATAAGCTTTCGTGGACTACAGCCCACTTCTTCGGATGCATATCTTTTAGAAAGGTATCCAATCTTGAATCTCTGCCAAGGGCTTCCGAATGGTTACAACAAGGACAATGTTCTCTCCTACCATTTTGGGTGCTACTATAATCTATATAATAATACTTTATTTTGGAATTCTCTAAATTTGTATTTGTTATAATTTTCCTCTCCTTGGAAGATCTGTACAGTTGGATTCATTGTATTATGGTTGCCTGGTTTTACAGGTGGAGAACTACAGAAAAAAATACCAATAAATTTATAGAACTACTTATAAAGATTGCATAAGAGACAAATAATTGTATAATATTTATTTACACTATATAAAATTACATCCCCTTACTTCTAGGAATATTACAGGCACTCACTTTAATGGGCAAGGCTCCAGCAACAAATGCTCTTCCATGTATCTTTGTCACAGTGCCACGTTCAGTTAAGTTTATTGGGCTTAACTGTTTGACTGGTGACATTCGGACTATCACTTCACCACCACCTTGGGGGTAGTAGCCCCTATTAAAAATGGATATCAGATATGGTTAAATGGAAAGAAAAGGGGTGCATGACATTACAAATTAAGTTATTCCTATAAGCAAGAAAACTAAAAATGGATTTAGCATATTTGTTTGCTAGTATGTGTTCTTATCCTTAACATGCTATTTTAGACAGATCAAGTGGCTTAGAAATTTGTGATGTGTATCATAGAAATGAGTACAAAAAATAAAAACATAGTATTACCCTCAACATGCATAGAATGAACTTAATTAACTGCACAATCTTATTAACAGGGTAGATTGATTAAAATCACTGATTTTAATCATTATTTAAATCAGCAAGCAGGAAACCTTGATTTAAATCATCAATTTTAATTTTCCTAAAGAAAGGATGATTCTTATTAGTTGATAATCATTAAAACATTATTTTAACATATTTGCAACTAAACATGGCCTTTATATTAAATTTGGTGCTTCTTTTTGCTAACCAGGAGGACACATTTTATCTATTTAAGCATTATACAGCTTGACTTACATTTATTCAGGTTCTTAATATTTATATTTTTATTATGTCAGAAAATGATGAATCATGCAATTCTTATTTACCAGATGAGGATTATTATTATTTTTTTTTTTTTACTTGTGATTATTTTGTGTCAAGCTCTATTTGGGTGGAAATTCAAATTAAATTAAAAATGCACAACACACCTTCATTTTTTATTCAATAAAACTACCTTAAACATGGTGGATACATACACTTCTGATAATTTTTTTTTCTAATAAAACAGGCTTTGCATTTAAAAGTAACTTATTTTATAATGCTTCATTTGTTTAATATGTTGCTAGTGAGTTGAACTGATTGTTTCTTGTCACCATCTCCTGCAAGATTTTAGAACTAGTAGATCTCATCCTTTTACAGCTAGTTTTTTATTCATAGACTGGAAGAAGAAAATAATCTTTCCTGCTTTTTCAGCTCCCAATTGGTTTCTTAATTTTGAAAGAAATAGTCATTGAACTAAACTAGCTGAATAAACTGAAGTGAAGAAAATATTCTCTCTGCACCTGCAGAAGAGGCGCCACAGTTGTCAAAAGCTAATTTAGCACTTTAACGGACTTTGATTCCAGGTGCTTAGCCAGTGCCTTCCACTAGGTCAGTGGTTTGCCTTTCTTTAAAACTTGGTAGCGAGCAAATACCACTTAATATTATGTTTTTGTATTTAATGTAAATAATCTTAATAAGATTATAATAAATTTGGGCCTTATAGGTTGTCAATTTTTAAATTTTAAATAGTTTAAATAGTTTTTAAACATAAACCTCCATTTAATTTAAATAAAATCCATTTTTTGATCATCAATTTTTATCCACCCTGCTTATTAGCATAGTCCATGTCTTATTCCTCTTTTCTCACACCCTACTGTTTGTTGTTCTCATCTGTTAAGCCATGTCTAAAAACAGGCAGTAAGCTCTTTGGGGTAGAGACTATAAGCAGCTAGCATGGTAAGCACTATATAAGAAATTAAAATAATACTTTGCACTTAAATAACATTGTCATTTAATGTTCTTGAAGCAATTTACAAACATTAATTAAGCCACTCAACAACCATGAGTAGATATATCTTATCCTCTTTTCATAGGTGGGTAAACTGAAGGCCTTCAGCAGGTCTGATACAACTTCCACTGAAGTCAAAAGAAAAACTCCCTTTGTCTTCAGTGGACAAAATGGGGCTGGAAAGCACTCAAACATAAAGGACTCACATTCCACTTAGAGACTGGCCCCTGCACAAAGTATTTCAAAAGCCATGATAGTATAACTTACCTCCTTTTTATGTCACAGTCAAAGGTCAAATTGAACTTTTCAATTATTGGTTTAAAGACCTGAGGAGTAAGCATACTTTAAATGTGCAGAACTAGTTTGTGTTTAACATATCCCACCCTATCATTCAATCCACAGAGAGAAAAATATATATACACTGGTCTACAGTGAAGATCTCAAAATACACTATAAAAAATATTCAGTGTCATGAAGAATGAATTAGATTGGGATCTCCACATTTTATTCTGCAGACAATTTTGTAAGAGAGATTCCCTTAAGGACCTGCTCCCCTCCTTCCCTATTAATACTTAGCATTTCTAGAACAAAGAGACTTTTAATTCAAATTATCTTTAACAACTAAAAATAAAAAGAGAAATAAACAAGTAGAGGCATAATTCCTTTGTGTTTCAAGGAATTATGTGAGGAATTTGGTGCCCTTTAAACATATAGTATGGAAATATTGCACTATTAATATATCAAAACACATTTTTCACTTGCATATTTTAGCATTTAAATAGAAAGGAGGTTATTCTATTTCATTTCACATTTGAAACAGCAAAAAAAGAAAAAAATTGCTTTGATTAATCTACAGTTACCACTGATGATATAAAGCAGTAATAGGAACATACAGAAGTACACAAGTTACTTTTGCACCTGAAAGATTTAGCAAGTCAAAGAAGCTGATCCCTACCAACACTGTGTAGTCTATCTGTGGAGCCATCTCAGCATTAGTCCCACCTTTTAAACGAAGTTCTGAAGGGGAAGCAGCAAACAGCACACACGGCATTGCTACCTGCATCAGGAGGCACACGCTCCTAAAATGGATTTGGAAAACACTCACAGGTAATGCAGGCATAATCCACTTAGACCAGTAAATATCAGTCAGCAAGTGAAGTTTCAAGAGCATTTTACCTATAAATTGGAATATTTCAGTCTGAAGATAATCATTAGTGAAATGACATTAGACATTCCTCTAACATACATTACCCTGCCAAAATCCTAACAAGTAACTTTTTGTCATTGACGTTTCTTTACAAGCCTAAAAATAAAGATTTTTCCCTAAGATTTTTGTTTTATCTTTGATCAGTCAAGTTTTGCATACACTCATTTGAGGGGGAAATTAACATAGGTTTCTTGTTTATTTCCCTTGTACATCTACATTACTAATAGCCTGAATTAAGGAGATAGTATCAGTCCTCAGCATGAATTTCCTTGTTTTTTCTCATTTTTGCCATAACCTAAAAACTGCTGAAGAACAGTTAAAACTAGTTATTACATCAGTTAATAGTAGGTATTACAACACACATACCCTGCTGTTTTGGTATCCGCTATGTGGGTTCCACCTTTGATCTTCCCAGGAGAGAAGGTTATTTCTGTTGAACCGATTTCTCCACCATCCAGCTGCCCATCACATAAATCTTGAATCATCTCTAGTCCAGACAGATGTTGAGGCCTTCAAGTCATAATACTATATTAAGACATACATCAGACTGCCTACTCACCCACATTACATTACAGAACTATTACATATTTAGTAATAGTATAACAATTGCAAGCTTCAGCCCAAACCAAAACAGTAGAAATTCAAACTGATTCCCACAGAGTTTCATGGCTGCCCGTAAACCACAGGAACCAGAATAGCGTTCTGGAATTAGTGGGGATCCTGTTTCTCTTTCACAGGAGCAGGACAGGGTAGAGAGATGGGACTGAGGTGGGGTGCAGCAGGAATCCCCTGCTTTCCCTGCAAGAACTTGTTAAAGCTTGAGCCAAAATGCAGTAACCCCATTCCAGTCCGCTATATGGAGCCAGAGAGGAGGATTGGAATAGAATCAGGAGCAGTCACTTGACTCAAGCCATCTTAGAGTCAGGTGCACAGCAGGATGATTAGAGCTCTCCTGCAATATCTGTCCTGATAGCTCCTGCTGTGCAGACATTCACTCTTCTATTTGTGTGGGTCTTCCACAAAGCAAGAGGAGAGAAAAACATTGGAGAAATAAAATAGGAAAACATGGTCAATATTTTTTTTTTTTTAAGTGTGCAAGGGTACTCAAAGGCAGGACAAGTCAACTTCACCAAAATGATTTTGGTTCATTTTGATGAAGCTGATTAGTTTCAAATTGACACTGTCAACTTAAATATACAAAAATGTGCGGTGTATACAACTGCTACGGGACCAGTTTGATTCCACAGTTTGACCACTGTGATTCAAATTAAAATAATGTAATTAGTATAATTAACTCTGTTGGCTTTTATATGCCATAGCCTTGTAACTGTGACATTGTGATTGGAGTAGTACGTCACAAATCAAAGACAGACAGTAGTTAAAGAAGGGAGAGAAGAGGCCTACAGACAAGAATGTCAATTACTAAATTGAGTTTGATAGGTACACACGTGACAAATATTTTTGAAGTTTCTACAGTGGAAAGAAAGCATATAGCCTCAGACAATCTTTAAAACCAAATATGGCCTCTCTTTGTTGTTTCAGGTTCTGTTTCTAAAATTATTGCCAAGTGTCCTAAGCAAAACCTACATAGTACTGACACCAGCCACATAAAAAGTCATTAACCATCAGCTCCTTAAACAGTCTAGGTAAAAACATTCAGATCTTTGTGCCTTGGTATAGGGAGACTCACTATTTGGGGACATTGTTTATAGACATGTTTGCAGTCTCCCTTGCTAGGGATGGAATATTTTGCTGTATGTTTCAGCAAGACATTTTACAATTTTGATAATATTTGAAATCTCATATTGTCATATTATGTTTTTATAACAAGGTGTAACTGATGGGATCTCTTATAGGAAAGGGAATCAGCCAGCCAGACCCAAGTGGAGGGTAGTGGGACAGAAGCCCTCCTAGGTGAAACAAATTCAAATACTCTTTTGCCATGACAAACTATATAGATGATGCCAAAAGTGTATGCCAGAAGCTAATATATTTACATGAAGCATGTGAACAGGTTAGGACTTCAGAGTTTCTGGAGTTCAATCTTGGATCCTTTCCTGACACAATAGCCTTTTGCTAAAAATCTCTTACTATTGCGGTAGCACTAGTGTAGCTCCAGTGAATAGGAATACTATTATCTGGTGGCATTTTTATTATTATTGTGCCCTCAAAACCTATAGGTAGGGTTAGGCAATGGGGTGGTAAAAAAATACCCATACCCCAACTTACACTAGCATTGCCACCACTGCTACCTCTGCTGGAGTTGCATTAGTGTCACAGCAACACAGAAGGACTTTGAGCAAAGGGTCAGTGTAGACACAGCCAATGTCAGGTGTGTTGAGTGGGATGCTCTCCTGCCACCCCTCACAACTTTAGGCATGGTTTTTCCTCAACACGTTTTAATGGAAAATCTCCCAGTTCTGGGTCATTGGGGGAAGCTTACCTAAGGCCAGGCTGGCTCCTCCCAGCTCGGATCCTCCGCACTCGCAGGGGAAGCCCCAGCAGGCAGCTCAAGGCCGTGGAAACTCGCAAGATCTGGCCACCCTGCAAGGGGGAGACAGCTGGTCAGCTGCACCACGGAGCACAGGGCAGGGACGGCTGGGCCAGGGGTCTACCTCCACCCCACTCCTCCAAGTCGGGCTAACCACCACCCCTTTCCCATCAAGGCCCTAAACCCAATCCTTTATCCACCTCCATCCCCAGCCAGGGACGGGGGCCAAGCCAGGATCCACCCCAGCACACACTGAATCCCCAAGGCGCAGCCCGGCTGTTTCCGGGAGCCCGCTAGGACCACCCCCCACAGCCCGGAGACCAGCCGGCCATTCATGCACTCTCTACCCTCCATCTGCGGGAGCCAGGCCGAGCCAGGCTCGCCCCGGGGCCCCCGGCAGCCTAGCTCTGTGCTGTTCCAGCAGGAAGACCGGGCCGATCCACGGGCCAGGTCCTTGTACTCACCCCCTCCATGACCCCGCCATCTATCTCCACCCTGTCCCCGTCCATGGGCAACAGGCAGCCGCGGCGCCTCCCCGGGTAAGAGCGGCCGAGACAATGGAGAGTTGGCTGGGCTCTGCACACAGCGAGGCCCCGGCGGAACAGGCTCCCGGGGCCGGGCACAGTGCAGGGAGGAGCTGGAGCCGGTAACACGTGGCTGGGGAGAGTCAGGACGCAGCAGCCGGGCTCTGAGCTAGCGGCGGAGGCTGTAGCCAGCGCTGAAATGCCACTGGCTGCCTGGCAGCTGCAGAGTGAGCGGGGCCCCCTCCCGACTGCGGCTTCTAGGGGGCGACTTAGCTGTGAGGAGCAGCTCGGAGAGCCGATAGACCCGGCCCGACTCTCCCTCACTGTGGGAAGGGAGCACGTTCAGGCCGGTCCGGAGAGAAGTTTGGGGGGTGAGGAAAAGTGCCTAGATCTTGGTCCCACTCCTACTAGGAGCTGGGCCCCCTCTGAAGTCAGTGAGAACTGAGAGCACTTCCCTTTGTTTACATTTCCGCTTTATCAGCATGTTTTGACTGTGCTTCCTTATTGACTATTCCATCATACTCCAATGTGTATTCCTAGATGTGTGAAGAATGTAGAGCAGCAGAGAATAAGATCAGCCAGGCCTGAGGTCCCAAAAACTCATAATAAAGAAGTCGGGCTTCAAAACAGCTGTTTGCTATAACTGTCTGGAAGCTGGCTTATGTTTCAAGAGTATGTTTGTTTCTGCGGCAAGTGAAGTTTGCAGCAGAACTTCAATGGACTATAAAGAGCTATTACGTGCTGGGACCACAAAGGAGGAACTAAACGTACCTATTCCATTAATGAGGGTAAGAGATGTTTACAGACAACAAACTGATTGCTTTCAATATACAAAAAGAGAATGCTCAGTCCCCAGTGCTGCAAATACTTAATTGTAGGCACCTCAGGTCCCAGTGACTTCAAGGAACATTCCTATTACGATCATAGATAATCCTTTAAAAATTGGTGTGGATTAGTAATGTCCAAATATTATACAGCTGCAGAGTCTGTTTTGAATAAAATTCTCAAATTAAGGATACTAATCCAGACTGTAATTTGTATAGCTATACACAATATGGTAGAATAAATTAACCAGCCTCCTCTCATAGTTGCTTTTGCCACTCATAAAGCAGGAAACAACTGTGAAAAAGTTAAGAAAACTATCAATCCAATACATGATAAGGCTATCAAAATTAACAGGAAAAAAGGGGGCATAAAATAAAGGGATATAATATTTCTTACAGATTTTGTATGGGTATAATTATGTTTGGGGGTGATTTTTTTTACGTTATACCAGTACAACCTCTAGTTTGAATGCAGTTATACTAGTATAAATGTGCTTCCATTGGTTTAGTTTATTCTGCTTCCTAGGAATAAATTATGTCGTTAT
Organism: Malaclemys terrapin pileata; assembly: GCF_027887155.1. Lineage (NCBI taxonomy): Eukaryota > Metazoa > Chordata > Testudines > Emydidae > Malaclemys > Malaclemys terrapin. Next base: position 72,735,221 of record NC_071512.1, read on the forward strand.
AAGCACATTTACACCAATATAGCTGCATCCACATGAGGAACACTGTGAGCAGACAAGGTCTTACTGTGTAGATACAAGGGATAATTTTGATAGTGTGCATTTTCAGTTGCTGTGAAAGCTCCAAGATAGAGCCCTGCACGGATACAAAAATTGTATCCGCATCTTATCCGTGATACGCAAAAATAATCCATGGATATCTGCAGATTTGCAGGGCTTTAGAAATAAAATTTGGATCAGCATCTGTCCATGATCTTCAGATATCTGCAGATATTTGCTTTGTATCTGCGGATTTGCAGGGCTCTCCTCTGAGAAAATTAAATTAAATTAAATTAAAATAAATGAATAATAATATCAGAGAGTAAAGAGTTAAAAAAACTAAAATAACGAGAAATACCAACTTGATTTGATGATCACTCGCTCTTTAATGTTTACTATGAAATTTAAAACGGAAATTCCCTTTTTATAGTCATATTTCAATCTGATATTTTTGTACCTATTAAGTAATCTCTAAAATCCCTATAACTGAAATATCAAAGAAAAACCGTCATCCTCTCCGGTCCCCCACATTTGTTGAGTTTGTGCATTAACGGCACCCTTTGCGGTGCTTCAATCAATGCAAACATCACTGATGAAGACTGAGTGCTGTAGTAGTCAGCTTCATTCCGCAGCCCCTGGTTTGTGTATCTTTCCTGCAGGGGAGTGGGAAAGACAATCATTTCCAATATCCAGGGAAAGCCGGCCACCTTTGGTGGTGGTATAAGTATGGGCGTGGGGACTCTGCATAGGTGAACTTAAGGCACTGTGAATTCACGTAGGTGAGACGGGCCCCTTTGAAGCTTCCACGATTCCTTGCTCCGCCCTGTGCTGTGCGGTACGAGTCTCCCCGAAGTCCCTTCCCCAGCAGTTTCACCTTTGGGGGACCCCCGCTCGCTCCCCAGCCACGCCCACGCGCTCGCCGCTCCGAGTCACAAAGCTCCGCCGCGCCGGAACAAATTGATGCCCCAAGACCTTGCCGCTCCCTAGACCACCGACTGGCTTTGGGAGTGGGCTAGTCCTCTATCCCTGATTGGCTGCTGGGTCCGAAGCTGTCTTCTGATTGGTTGACGGGTGGGAGGTGTGGGGGGGCGTTGTGGGGGCTCCCTCTCTTTCCTGTTTAAGATGGCGGCAGTGAGGGCGCTGAGGAGCTGCTCGCGGACTGCGGGGCGCCTGGTAAGGGGGGCGGGGCGCCTTAGAGCTTATGAGGGGCCAGGCAACGCGTGCACCCCCGCCTTCTCGGGTGCGCGGGCCCGCCGGGGAGCCGCTGCCTCTGGCACCTCCTGCCCCTCCTGAGCAGGGGAGAGAAGAAGGTCCCTAGTGGAGAGACCACCGCCCCAGACACCTCCACTTGCCCCGTAACCCCCCTTTGGACCCGTCCCCATCCCAGTCACCCCTGTGCGAGCCTCTCCCTTAGGCCATAGTCCCCTGTCCCAGATACGTGCACCAGACATCGCAGCGCAGACCTGTCCCTTCCCACAGCCAAATCCCGGACACCCCAGTATGGCCCCCTCCCGGAGGCTATTGCCTTCTGTCTCAGACACTCTAACCCTCCTCCCAGACACCTCAGTGCAGACCCGTCCCTGACAGCCCAGATACCCATGTGGACCCATCGCTGTGCCATAGCTCCCTTCCAAGAATCCCCTGTGGTGACTTGTCCCTTGCCAGAGCTGACACCCCAGTGGTCCCCATGCCAGAGCCTCCCAGCTTAGACACCCCAATGTGGACCCCTCCCCACCCCATAACCCACCAGCCCAGACATCCCAATGCAGATATTTCCCTACTGTTTCATATCTCTTCAATATGCAGACATCGCCACAAGGAAATCCACATCTCAAATACACATTTTCATAAGCCAGTTATACCCTTTTTTAGGTAAGCCTCACAATTATCTGTCCCATTGCATCACCTATATATCCCACACAGGTGGCAACTCCCTTCATATACTAATACATCCCTATATAGGCTATATATGGTCCTTGTGTATGTGTCTTTGCGTCACAACCATGTTGTATGTGTAGCTCCAAAGAGCTGGCATAAGCAGCCTCCTAACTTGCTAGGAGGGGTTCAAACAGTCTGCTTTTAATAAAACTTGTAATCTCGTCAATTAAAAATGTTTTTGCAAAATGATGCTCAGTATTTGCAACTGTCTATATTGAAACCTTTATTGAAGCATGTTGGTGTAGGATTATATGATTGCTGTTGTCATGTGGAACTTCACAAAAATGAAAATATCTCATGAGCTTTTCCAAGTGAAAAACCATTTAAAATGAACATATATCCTGCTTTGTGAGAGAAGTGGATATTTTTTGTCCCCACAGCATCTTATCAGCTATAAACAATTATATCCAGTTCCATCTAGTCACAGACCTACCAAGTTTTCCCTCTTATTTAGTATCAGGAGGTAGCTGTGTTAGTCTGTATCCACAAAAACAACAAGGAGTCCAGTGGCACCTTAAAGACTAACAGATTATCTGTAACTTTCACTCCATGCATCTGAAGAAGTGAGGTTTTTTTACCCACGAAAGCTTATGCCCAAATAAATCTGTTACTCTTATTTAGGATTCACTTAATAATACTGTAGTGAAGGATTTTTGTGACAATTGTCTAAACAGTTTAGCAATCAACCATTTTTTAGACAACATTCAACTCACTGTAATTGTCAAAGCATTTTGAAAACTCCCGCTTCTTGTTTCTGCGTTGTCTTGTTAGTCGTCTATCTAATCAGGATGCCTGCTTTTCATATCCAGAGGAAAACTATGTTAAGGTAAAAATGGTTCTTTTGTCTATTTGCATCAGTGAGTTATCTGGTCTGTAATTTAGCATTGTCTGTTTAGATTGGATACCTAACTGCATGCATTTTCTCTTATTCTTGGAAGACATTCCATTTCTCTTCCTGAAAACATCCACCGCAAAGAGTCATGAGGGTTGTCAGGATTCAGTAAATATATTTTTGCCTGTAACTTATGTTGAGGTTTCAGGATAAAATAATCATAACATTGTGATACAATTTTTATTTTACTGATTTCTATGAAGGCAGCTGTGCTCTTTCAAATATAGAAAATGTATGCAAAACAAAATTTAAACAAATATTTAAAAAAAAAAATACTTACCCTGAAGTTCAGTTATGTTCTAGTTCTGAGAGACTGCCGAGACAAGGGAGTTCACAAGGTAGGCATCCTTCACTGATGGACTTGTCACTCTGTGTTCAGACTGGGTTTTGAGATTGAGTGATTTGCAGTTTAATTTAACTGGTCCCATAACTTTAATTCAGGTCTGTAAAGATCAACACCTTGCATTGTACCTGCAAACTAACAGTCAATGCAAAGATATGAGCACATGTGTTGTTCTAGCTGCCCCACTTAGGAAGAAAGCAGTGGCATTCTCCACTAACTGAAGCTTCCACATGGATTTAAGGAGTAGCTTTAAGTAGAGTATATAATGGTAATCAAGCCTGAAGGGAATATGGCATCAACTGCTGTTGTGAAGTTAGCAGTATAGTCTCCTGGACAGCTGTAGATTGAGAAAGCACAAGGGCCTCTTTTACCTATCTAGAAATCCAGGAGCAAAATTGGGCCAGCAGAACCATTCTGGAAATAAGTTTAACATTTGCATGGGAAGACTGTTGTGTTACTATAATTGTCAGACAATGGCAGTGTCTGACAATGGGTATATCTTCACTGTGCAGTCAACTTGGGCTCTTACCAGATTTTAGTCCACACCCCATTATCTCCATAGAAAAACTTGTGACCCAGGTTTGGAGGTACTTCACATCCAGGCTAGTTTACATGGCTGAGGGTATAGATTAGAATCTGCTGCTTTCACTTGGGCAGAAACCAGCCTGCTTTACAGTGAGGGTCCAGGTAAAATCACTTGAGTGCTGGTAGTCCTATAATACCCTTCCTATAGTGCCCCTCAAAGGACAGAAAAGTTCTCCAACAATTGACTGGGAAAGAATCTTAGTGTCTCAGCCCAAAGAACCATGGGATATATTCCCAAGTACACAAAAGCGAGTGCAGAGACAGAGAGGACACAATAACATTGGTATGACTTTACTATGGAAACATTCAAACCCAGTCTAGGCTAACGCTGGTGTTCAGATCTGGGTGCCAATCAGCCAGTTTAAATAGACCAGTAAAGACATATCCTGGGTGTCAAGCACTTGTTTTCATAAATGTTTTCTGGCTTTAGCTAGCCTACAAAGCTTGTTTCGACTCAGTTTCTAACTAAGGCCCAATCCTACAAAGATCAGTGTATAATATTAATATGTTTAATATTCTTATATTTGTTGGATTATTTAAATGGTACTCCTAGTATAGGATTAAAAGAGTGATTCTCTTATTTCATGTCATAATAACAAATTATTTTGTAATTTGTTCAATGAAACAATAAATATTGCTATAATGATATTACGCAGTGAAATTACCAGCATCTTTAGTCCATGGATTTGAGCTGTTAAGAAAGTAACACCTTATTGTATAAAGAGACTACATGCTGGATGATTCATTTAATATGTTAACTGTTAACTCACCAAGTTTTTTCGTAAAGAATGTGTAGTATTAAAAATCAAAGACAGATTTCATTTAAAACACTGCATTAGTTTTTAATTATTCCTAAAAATGTCAACTCAAGACAGGACTGAAAATCTTCTGTACCAAAACCAGTCTGTTTTTTTGGCAGTGACAGTACTAATTTACTATCTTCAATGGTTACCTAATGTTAAAATCAAATGGAATGCATTCATGAAACTTCAGATTTAGTGATAGTTCAGAGGTTGCTGCTTGTGATCATCTATTCAGGTAAATATTGAGCATTTTCCAGTTAGGGGCTTTATAAGGGAATAGAATTGTATTTTATGTTCTGAATTAATAAGCCTTATTGAGCAAACAATATAGCCATGATCTCAAGCGAGGAGATGTAAACATATAACAAACAAAAAATCCAAAAATCAGGGCAGAAAAGTCATTCACACTTTACTGGAACATAATCTAACTTGCCATAAACTTTAAATGTTTTCATGAAACAAGAGCTACTGTCGTTTAATGTTATTTTGCTGAATTTTTGTCATGGAAATAGGCAGGAAGGGATATTCATAGGGGGAATTAGAAAAATACTCATTCTAGCTCAACAGAGATTATCTCAGTAACAAGTAGCTGAAAGGTAGCTGAAAATGACATTGGAATGTTGTTAGAGTTAGCCTGTGCAATGTAAATATTGTTTCTGGAAAAAAAGGAAACAGTTATGGGTATTTATATATCAGATCAAATTATATATACTAATATGCATAAGAAATACGTGAACAGTACCTAAAATTCAATATAGCATAGTATTCTGGATTACCTTTCTTATGAAAGGTGTCACATAAAACCAATCCTTTCCTAGTTTATGGGAGAAGTTTAATATTCTTTGTCTATAGGAAGTTAATATGCTTTTCTATTTGTCTGAACTAAGAGAGGGGGGAAAATTAAGTTAAAACACATAATTGCAAACTTTCCCATGTAGGTATCCTGTTTTCTGGATCCTCTAAGAAGATAATTTCTAAATTTTACAGTCTGAGCCACTTGAGGTACATTGTAGCACCTGAGTTTTGTTTTTTAGTAGCAAATCTCAGCAGTTAATTTATTTAAAGTTATTTTTGTTAGCTTTAGTGATCATTTTTAGACAACATAAAACCAGAATAAAATTTAAATAAACATGTTTCGTGCTAAAGTATCAGAGGGGTAGCTATGTTAGTCTGGATCTGTAAAAAGCAACAAAGAGTCCTGTGGCACCTTATAGATTAACAGATGTATTGGAGCATAAGCTTTCGTGAGTGAATACCCACTTTGTCAGACGCATGAGACCCACGAAAACTTATGCTCCAATACATGCTAAAGTAGTAAACTGGTTTCTAAGGGCTTGGTTTAACTGCCATTGAGGTTAATGATAAAACACCCATTACCTTCAGTGGGAGCACTCTTGGCCTGTAGGCATTTATCCAGAATTACTGCTTCTGTGACTATACAATGCCTCTATATCAAAGAACTTTTCAGACTATTATATTGACTCCTGAATTAGGTTTCTGGACTGTATATAATTTCAGATCTAAAGAAAACATGCAAATTATACCCAATGCTAAAATAATTTAATAAAGCTGATGTTAAAGAATAATTACCTGAAGGTATGTGCCAATTCTAGATTATTTTAAATGGGACTGGAAAGGCAGTTGTTTGTGCCCTAGAATCTCAATTACATTCTACTTAGCACCTCAGATCAACCTGTGATTACTATAAAGTCAAAGGAAAATGTACAGATTTTTTTCCTCACATTAAAAGTTCTTTCCAACATGCATTTTGCATATGAATATTTTAAATGGCTGTACTTGTGTTTAGTGTGTGTATGTAATCTTTGTAAAACATGCCAGTTGCTTAGAAACAACAGCTATATATTTGATGCCAAATCTTGTCATGATTTTTATTAACTAGTGATGACAAAATGCTTGATGTTTTGATGTTTTTGAACTCCCAAGTGTTATATTAGTAAAACGATATAAGTACATATGACAAATAAAGACTGTGCTAATTTAGAATCTGTATACATTATAGAATGTTTTCAATTGTAATTTAAGACCACACCTTTTTAATACTTGAGATTTTTTCCCCTCCAGATCTGTGTTCACCATATTAGATCGTGTAGCAGTGTTCGCTTTATAAAGTCCAAATACATGAGCATATTTGATAAATCTGCATTCAAGTTTAGTCATCAACACAGATTGTTCAGAACATCTGCTAGTAAGTTTTTTTTATATTTAAGTAATTTATTTTACATTCCCATTATGTCAGTAGTCTGTGATTTGTGTCTAATTACTAGTACATAATCTAGTATATTTGGTGTATTAACATTTTTCTAGCTGGTATTTTAGATTTAATATTTAACTTGCTATTTTTGTCCGATTATCTGTTTCAAGTTTCAAATGGCCAAATTGTCCAGTTTAAGCTCTCTGATATTGGAGAAGGAATTACAGAGGTGACTGTGAAAGAATGGTAAGTTTAATTTTGTTACTAACATACTCAGAAATTAAAAATGCTTTAACGTCTACATTAATTATCAATAGATTGTGAATAACCTTTTTGTGTTACCTGTGTAGGCTTTTTTTAATTATGTTTGCCACATTTTGAAGACCCATGCCCTGTATAATCTGAGTTTAATATTCCATTGTTCTACCTCATCATGGACTGCTTTGGGGAAGAGTCCATAATTTAATTACAACTAAAGGTAGCACTCTCTCTTCCCTCCACAATGACTAGTTTGAGGGTGCAGGAAGTTTAAGTTTGGACCACATGTGTTAGGCTGAATTTTGGAAAGGAGCTTCTGGTTAGGAAAACCCCAGTTAGGCCCATAATTCCTTTTAAAATGGAAGAACCTAGCACAGAAATCATTCCCAAAACCTCAATAGTAAATTGATTGAATAGAATTGAGACTCCACTAAGGGGAAAGCAGCCATGGAATGCTTTTTGCTCTGTGTCAGCTGGAGGTAGACTCTCCAACTGTAGAGCTTCCCTGTCACATATTCATGATGTCAGGGTCAGACCAACCTGTGCTATTAATTAACTGAACATGAGGCTTTTAGTTGAAAATAGTTTGTATACTGTCAAGAGAACACTAATATTTGTAGTAAAACGATAGAACAAATGTATTGTGGGGAAGAATCCCAAGTCATGGTAACATTTTGCATATCAAAGATAGTTCTCTTGTCTATAGGCTGGCAAGAGGTATACAACAGAATACATTCACATTTTAAACAACACATTATATTATACTGTTATTCATAATTGAGTTTATTAAAAGAATACATTGAGCCAGTATGATTTTACTCTCATATGCTATGTAAGCCTATCTTTTCCCCCCCCATAGGTATGTAAAAGAAGGTGATAGTGTGTCTCAGTTTGATAGCATCTGTGAAGTACAAAGTGATAAAGCTTCTGTCACTATCACTAGTCGTTATGATGGCATCATTAGAAAACTCCATTATAATCTAGATGAAATTGCTTATGTTGGAAAACCATTAGTGGACATAGAAACTGATGCTCTGAAAGGTATTGTAAACACTTTTCCTCTTGCATATTAATTTATTTTTGTTGTCAAAACCATCCAGGTATTCAGGGGAATTCAAGATTAAGATTACATTTTTTGCAGAAAATGAATTTGATTAAAATCTATACAATTTAACTTCTGTTTATAAGAAACTACACCATGGGTGAGGAACCTACAGCCCGTGGGCCAGATCTGGCCCCTTGCTCATTTTCATCCGGCCCATGGACCACACACGTTCAGCTCACCTGCTGGGAGGGGTGGGGATGCACGGAGGCTCAGGGCTTCCCGCCCACAGGGCTGGTGCCGATGGACTGGAGCTGCAAGTGCTGGCTCTCCCTGCCGCGGGGGGTGAAGGGGGGGGAGAGGGAGGGGAAAGCTCTGAGTCTTGGTGCCCTCCTCTCTCCCCCTTCTCACCTCCCCCCACTCCCCCCCGGGCGAGACTGAAGCCATGAGCACCAGCTTGCCCCGCTGCAGGGGGGGCAGAAGCCCCTAGCCTCCATGCCCCCCGGGCAGGGGAGTTGAACATATGTGGCCCACCATTGATTTTTTTGGATGGATCAGTGGCCCCTGACACAAAAAAGGTTCCCCACCCCTGAACTACATAAAGTAGAACAGTGGTGTATGCATTTAAATATTATCAACATTCTTTTTACTTTTTTTTATACAAAAAAAAAATAGAAGAAAATCCAAAGTTATTGGTGGTAGAGTTTGAAATTTTCAAGTCAGACAATTCAAAATCATGGTTCCCACAAAAATCGTAACAGCTCCATTCTACATAGAGGCATGCAATTTTATATCCTATACAATAAACAATATTGCATCTGCACAAGGGGATGTATTACTCTGGGAATCAAAACTTTAAGTTTCAACTAGTTTGTGCTTTTAAAATCAGCCACAACACTGCAATGATATACTGGCAGTTTTCCATTCTTGTACATATCTAGCCCAAGAGATAGAGTCAGGAGTTGGGGTGCATGGCAAATGACCCTAATTCTCTCCTGAAGATTAGGGATGAAACTCCCATGAAGTCTGTGGGAGTTTTGCCATTGGCTTCACTGGAGCAAGGATTTCAATCTAGGGGTTTTGCCTCTGTATATCCTGCTTATGTACAAAAACAACAAGGAGTCTGGTGGCACCTTAAAGACTAACAGATTTATTTGGGCATAAGCTTTCGTGAGTAAAAACCTCACTTCTTCGGATGCATAGAGTGAAAGTTACAGATGCAGGCATTATATACTAACACATGGAGAGCAGGGAGTTACTTTGCAAGTGGAGAACCAGTGTTGACAGGGCCAATTCAATCAGGGTGGATGTAGTCCACTCCCAATAATAGATGAGGAGGTGTCAGTTCCAGGAGAGGCAAAGCTGCTTCTGTAGTGAACCAGCCACTCCCAGTCCCTATTCAAGCCCAGATTAATGGTGTTGAATTTGCAAATGAATTTTAGTTCTGCTGTTTCTCTTTGAAGTCTGTTTCTGAAGTTTTTTTGTTCAATGATAGTGACTTTTAAATCTGTAATAGAATGACCAGGAAGATTGACGTGTTCACCTTCTGGCTTTTGTATGTTACCATTCCTGGTGTCCGATTTGAGTCCATTTAGTCTTTTACGTAAGGCTGTCCGGTTTGGCCAATGTACATGGCAGAGGGGCATTGCTGGCACATGATGGCATATATAACATTAGTAGACCGTGCAGTTGAATGAGTCCTTGATGGTCTGGCTGATGTGGTTGGGTCCTCAGATGGTGTTGCTAAAGTAGATATGGGGACAGAGTAGGCAACGAGGTTTCCTACAGGGATTGGTTCCTGGGTTGGTGTTTCTGTGCTGTGGTGTGTAATTGCTGGTGAGTATTTGCTTCAGGTTGGGGGTTGTCTGTAAGTGAGGACTGGCCTGCCTCCCAAGGTCTCTGAGAGTAAGGGATCGTTTTCCAGGATAGGTTGTAGATCGTTAATAATGCGCTGGAGAGGTTTTAGCTGGGGGCTGTACGTGATGGCCAGTGGTGTTCTGTTATTTTCATTGTTGGACCTGTCCTGTACTAAGTGATTTCTGGGTACCTGTTTCGCTCTGTCAGTCTGTTTCCTCACTTCCCCAGGGTGGATATTGTAGTTTTAAGAATTCTTGATAAAGATTTTGTAGGTGTTTGTCTCTGTCTGAGGGATTGGAGCAAATTCGGTTGTATCTTAGGGCTTGGCTGTACTCAATGGATCGTGTGATGTGTCCTGGATGTAAACTGGAGGCATGTAGGTAAGTACAGCGGTCAGTAGGTTTCCGGTATAGGGTTGTGTTTATGTGACCATCACTTATTTGCACTGTAGTGTCCAGGAAGTGGATCTCTTGTGTGGACTGGTCCAGGCTGAGGTTGATGGTGGGGTGGAAATTGTTGAAATCCAGGTGGAATTCTTCAATGGCCTCCTTTCCGTGGGTCCATATAATGAAGATGTCATCAATGTAGCGCAAGTAGAGGAGGGGCGTTGGGGATAAGACTAATATTTTCTTAGGGGCAAAAAGATAGATTTGTGTTAGTTTAAGAAAAATGGATGATTTTCTTTTTGCTCTGTGATCTCTAGGAGCGGCTAAAGTTTTCTTTTATTCAGCTATCTATTAAAAATATCCCTATATTAGCTTATTTTTTAATAACAGAGAAGGGGTTGCATTTCCATTGGGTAGCTGTATATTGAAAAAGAAGCCTTCAGTTCCACGATGAACTCACTAAAAATAAATTAATGGTCCAGTTTTGCATAATATCTTTGTATTTGGTACCAATCTAGCTATGGTTTGTGGGAAGGAGAATAAAATTAAGTATTGGTTATCTTAGGGGTCCACCAGATGTCTTGTTGAATAATTATATTATACTTGTAACGGTGAAATGTTTTTAAGAACCTAGATGAATTACTAGTCTAAGTCCTACTGACATTCAGAGTCACTGAGATGTTTTTTAAAATGTTACCTTAAATCTCTAAAGTGATAATTTCAAGTGAAACCACAATAATGAAACATACCTGTGAAAAGGATAATAAAATCTATTTTATGTAAATTTATGATAATCCAAATTCTATAATTTGGGTTATGTACAATATGACAGTAAATTTGCAACTGTTACTTGTTTTCTTTTCATGTGATGGCAAATGCCACAAATCACACAGTAGCAAAGTATACACTCTCCCCAGACTTCCGGCTTGCAAAGGTATTGGAGAGAATTACAATAACTTCTGAGCGCTGCAATATATCAGAGAAATGTAAACAACTGCAGCTCTAAACTTCAACACTGGGGACAGTTTCAATTGTTGGAACTTTTGTTACCCATCAGAACACTCACACTTCTGAGCTATCTTTTATTGTAGGAAGTAAAATGCAAGGGACTAACTAGAATTTCAAATAAAATAATGACTGTTTAGTAATTTATTTAAGTATCACATAGATATCTTAAATCTTTATTTGCAAATAAGCTTTTTTAACTTGATGTGGCATTAATCACTTTAATAATACCTAACACTGTTGTGTATTTTTCTGATCCACTTTTAAATGAATGTATTAACATTAATTACATTTAAATTACTTCAGGTAAAGTGAAATACCATAGTAGCAGTATTATTGCCAAAAGAAAAAAAACCTATATATGTTTAAACACAGTTTTATCTCCATAATCATTTAGTTTTTTACACTAGAGTGGGATTTTTTTACTGTTCATACAGTCAGGTAGAGATTAGAAAATTCATAATTTCTTGAGGTCAATTCTCTTCCTGAGTGTGTTTTTAAAAAATGACAAAGCTGCTTGATTTGATCTAGTGATTGTTTTTAAAAAGTCCCAAAATGGACAGTTTCTTATAAGGTTTCCTATGATGTTTTGGGGTCCATCCAGACCAGTAAGGAGTTTTGTCATTGCCTGCCTTGTAACCTGGGGGGGCCTTTGTGCTGTGCAGCTATGGGTTCAATTCCCTGACACCAGTAGTCTACCCACAAGCATAAGGTCTTACCTTGGCTCTCACCAGTGTAGTTATTCTTTGCAGAGAAGATACCAACTTCCCTCCAGGTTCCAAGTCTCCCCAAATAAATCCTCCCTGAGTTCTGAATTACCAGATACTTGGTCTGTTCCCTTCTGGTTCATCAACCCGGAAGTCATGAAAACATTCTTTCAGTTAGCTTACTATGGCATACACACTCCACACAGTTTGCACACTGGGCACCTGCTTGGGATGAAAATAAACAATTCTATTTATTCAATAGAAAAACCATAGATTCAAAGATGGAATAGTAAGGAACAGCAAACATATGTATGAGTTACACAGAAAACAAACATAAAGACACAACCTCAAGCTTTTCACTTTCATAGCAGATAAAACCCCTTTTCTAATAAGAGTTACTTGTTGCCTTAAACAGTTTCCCAGCCTACCTGTAGGAGGGATCGAGACAGTCCTTCAAATTCTGGATGATCTTCAGTACAAACTCCTTCCATTTTAAAAGGGCTGGCAGTCATTACAGATATTCAAAGTGGAGAAAACTCTCTCCTTTCTTAGTTTCTGAAGACTGGGGTTTCTTTTCACTTTCAAGCTATTCCCATTTGCTTTGATGATTCCTCATTGTTTACTCCTGGGCTGGACAAGGGCCTGGTGTATGCAGTGTAGTAGCCATGTCAGTCCCAGAGAGAGGTCAAGGTGGGTGAGGTAATATCTTTTATTGGACCAACTTCTGTTGGTGAGAGAGACAAGCTTTCAAGCTACACAGAGCTCTTCCTCAGGTCTGAGAAACATACTCAGAATGGCACAGCTAAATCATTTGCAAACACTTGGAAGGTGGTAAGGTGATAGGGAACAGCCAGCATGGATTTGTAAAGAACAAATCATGTCAAACCAATCTGATAGCTTTCTTTGATAGGATAACGAGTCTTGTGGATAAGACTGTGGATGTGATATACCTAGACTTTATTAAGGCATTTGATACGGTCTCGCATGATATTCTTATCGATAAACTAGGCAAATACAATTTAGATGGGGCTACTATAAGGTGGGTGCATAACTGGCTGGATAACCATACTCAGAGAGTTGTTATTAATAGTTCCCAATCCTGCTGGCAAGGCATAACGAGTGGGGTTCCGCACGGGTCTGTTTTGGGACCGGCTCTGTTCAATATTTTCATCAACGACTTAGATATTGGCATAGAAAGTACGCTTATTAAGTTTGCGGATGATACCAAATTGGGAGGGATTGCAACTGCTTTGGAGGACAGGGTCATAATTCAAAATGATCTGGACAAATTGGAGAAATGGTCTGAGTTAAACAGGATGAAGTTTAACAAAGATAAATGCAAAGTGCTCCACTTAGGAAGAAAAAATCAGTCTCACACATACAGAATGGGAAGAGACTGTCTAGGAAGGAGTACGGCAGAAAGGGATCTAGGGGTTATAGTGGACCACAAGCTAAATATGAGTCAACAGTGTGATGCTGTTGCAAAAAAAGCAAACATGATTCTGGGATGTATTAACAGGTGTGTTGTGAGCAAGACATGAGAAGTCATTCTTCCGCTCTACTCTGCTCTGGTTAGGCCTCAGCTGGACTATTGTGTCCAGTTCTGGGCACCGCATTACAAGAAAGATGTGGAGAAATTGGAAAGGGTCCAGAGAAGAGCAACAAGAATGTTTAAAGATCTTGAGAACATGGCCTATGAAGGAAGGCTGAAAGAATTGGGTTTGTTTAGTTTGGAAAAGAGAAGACTGAGAGGGGACATGATAGCAGTTTTCAGGTATCTAAAAGGGTGTCATAAGGAGGAGGGAGAAAACTTGTTCACCTTAGCCTCTAAGGATAGAACAAGAAGCAATGGGCTTAAACTGCAGCAAGGGACGTCTAGGTTGGACATTAGGAAAAAGTTCCTAACTGTCAGGGTGGTTAAACACTGGAATAAATTGCCTAGGGAGGTTGTGGAATCTCCATCTCTGGAGATATTTAAGAGTAGGTTAGATAAATGTCTATCAGGGATGGTCTAGACAGTATTTGGTCCTGCCATGCGGGCAGGGGACTGGACTCGATGACCTCTCGACGTCCCTTCCAGTCCTAGAATCTGTGACTCTATGAATCTATGAATAAATACAAGATAAAACAGATCAAGATCTCTAGATAAAGACCATTTAAGGTGAAGGGATCATTCAAGGTGAAGTGACTAGGTGCTTGAAACCAGTGTCTTGTGGTTGGGGAGATAGCCCCTCTCTTCCAGAGTGCTTCATCACTCTGTTGTGAGGTAATGCTGAAGTTGAACCTGAGTTACAATTACCGTTTATATCTATATCTCTATATCTGTCTATATGTGTGTGTATATATCTATATGTATATATGTGTGTGTGTATGTGTGTGTATATATTCATAACCATAACCTGTATACATATCTCTGTTTTAATCAAAACCACTTTGAGCAATGTAGTAAAGTTAAAGCAGTTTTTATATTATTTTCAGATGTAGCCTCAGAAGAGGATGTTGTTGAGACACCTGCTGTGTCTCATGAAGAACATACACACCAAGAGATAAAAGGCCACAAAACACTGGCAACCCCTGCTGTCCGTCGCCTTGCCATGGAAAACAATGTAGGATTGTGTTCTATTGAAGCCAGCTCTGTTTTATATCCATTGCTTGTATATTAGTCTGACTGCATCTGGGAGGGCAATAAAACTCAAATGTTATTGAAAGCTGGTGGTGAATTGCCAGGGAACAACAATGAAAAAAGTTGTTGATAAATGGCTTGCTTCAAATGAATAGTGTTTCACTGTTGAAGCTGTGAACTGCTTGTATATAATATTTCTCCTATAAGAAAAAAGTACCTTTTAAATAATCATTATTCTGCCTTAATATATATATATGTAATTAAGGACACAGAGGGTCTTTCAGAAAGTTTAGATAGTGTTTGAGCCAGATACTAAGTCACAAGAAGGTATTAACCTGAGAAATGTTACTCGAGTACCTGTAACATTTTTGTATTTATAATCCAATTACAACATATAATTTCTCTACTTGTGCTATATAGCAAAAGTTCTATAGTTTGTTATATACTTTTCAGATTAAACTGAGTGAAGTTGTTGGAACAGGGAAAGATAACCGCATCCTTAAAGAAGATATTCTCAATTATTTGGCCAAGCAGACGGGAGCTATTTTACCTCCATCACCAAAACCTGAAATTATCCCACCATTACCAAAA
Source organism: Malaclemys terrapin pileata (assembly GCF_027887155.1). Taxonomy (NCBI): domain Eukaryota; kingdom Metazoa; phylum Chordata; order Testudines; family Emydidae; genus Malaclemys; species Malaclemys terrapin. The sequence continues at coordinate 72,750,499 of NC_071512.1, forward strand.
TCGGAGACTGCACCAGCTGCTCCAAAGGACAAAGGAACTAAAATTCCTATACCCATTTCCAAGCCCATCGTGTTTGCAGGGAAAGATAAAACTGAGGCTGTGACAGGTAAAAACATAAATGTTATCATGAAGTAGCACTCATAGTTGATATAGCTTCTAAATAATTAGTCAGTGAATGATAACATTTAAATTGATTCTCCTATTCCCATTGACGGAGAGCCAGCTTTCATCTTGTAATCACACTAGTGTGGGGAGACAATGAGAATCAGGAAAGGTAAGTGTACTTTGCAGAAAGGAGGAGTTTGAAATAATTTTTCAAATGGTGGTCAGACAGGGTTGTCAGTGTTCTTCTCTGGCACTGTGTGGTTTCATCATGTTCTCTGCTAGTAGCATCGGGCTGTGATTTGCACCTGTTCATTTTAAATTCTGTTTTTTTAACTCTGCATTATGAACATCTAAAAACATTTTGTGCAAAATTTTGGAAATAGATACTCTGGAATTCTTCAAACAGTATTGCAAATACTATTCCTATAGAAATCATTATGTAATTTATTAGCAGGATCAATGAGTAGGATTGTTTATGTGTGATGTAATCATTCTTGCCATGTAGAGCTCCCAATCTAAGATGGGCACAGATAAGACAAGATGCACTGGGAGAGCAAACTACATTTCTGTTTTCCTCAGTTACATAATATTTGGGCTAGAAAAGATGAAAAGACTGATGCAGCTTAACATTTGTGGGCCTTGCACACAAGGTTAGCCTGTAGGAATGATCTAGAGACAGATGCTAGGATACGGAAATAATTCCAAACATTTGGGGCAGCATAAATTCATTACTGAAGTTATCGGGTACCTGCTTCAGGTGTATAACGAGTCTCCCCATCAATATTTTCACACTCATGGTAAAATTCCGCTTGTATACAAAGAGACAAGGTGGGTGAGGTAGTGTCTTTTATGGGACCAGCTTCCGTTGGTGAGAGAGAGAAGCTTTTGAGCTTACACGGAGCTACTCTTCTTCAGGTCTGGGAAAGGTACTCAGAGTGTCCAGTTGTATCCAGTGCTATTTTAGTAGCTCTTGGTGTAGTACTAAAGTAACTTGGTGCCCAAGCAAGAATGATCATAAGTGGATTCTATCCCAACTTTTGAAAGAAAGATTTATAGTTTTTCAAACAAAACTGACTAACTCTAAAGTTTCTAAAAGCTTTTTATTGGTAAAAGCACCCATTGAATATTTTTCAGGCTTTCACAAGGCAATGGTAAAGACCATGACTGCTGCATTGAAGATTCCTCACTTTGGTTATTGTGATGAGATTGACTTAACTCAGCTTGTTCAATTGAGAGAAGAATTGAAACCTCTAGCACAAGTTCGTGGAGTTAAACTCTCCTTTATGCCTTTCTTCATAAAGGTGAGTCATAGCTGCATCTCAGAACAGGATTCCTGATGGCATATACTGTTGACACCAAAGGACATAGTGGGGAGGAAGGAAAAACTTGCTTTTCTTCTGTATTTTTTCATTTAGTTTCAGCCAGCTTTTTTAATTGCCTTTTTATTTTATCCCTCTCATCATTACAATCAGCAACACACAAAAACCCTCTTTAGTTCTACAGTGAGAACTCTTCCTGCTTACAGTAACCCGTTCCCTTTACCTATCCAGGTACTTGTATGGATCTCCAGAGTATTTCAAAATAGAAATTAGAGTAACCTAGACAAACACTTGATTGCATTCTGGATATTACAAGCTGCCTGAGGTACACTCATCCTGCCCCTTCCTTTCTCCATTGGGTGATAAGAGTATTAAGAGAGGTCTTAGTGTTAATATTGTTTTTTTATGTTTAACAGGCAGCTTCTCTGGGATTATTGCATTATCCTATTCTTAATGCGTCTGTGGATGAAAACTGTCAAAATATCACATACAAGGTTTGTGCAATTTTATGAAAATACTCCTGTGCCAAAAAAGTAATGCTCCTCCAAGCATCTAATAATCAGGGCTCTTTTTCGGTACAAATAAATTAACTTTTTTTGAATGGAAAAGGGGGAAAACAATAGATCCCAAAGCAATTCTTAAGTACTGTGATGGAAAATGATCCATACACCACCACCTCTGTCTAATATCAAAATGGATTGAATGGAGAGGACTAGATTAATGCAATTGATGCTATTTATATAGCGCCTGCTAAGAAAGACATGCCACTGCTAGCCATATTAGCAACCTGCTCTCTTGCTCTTCTTTCTGACAAGGGGCCAAGCGGTCCCGAACCATAACCCATACAAATGTAGGGGTAGAAATGTTTTGTTACTGTGGCAATGATGACACTGTTCTGTCTATCAACTCTGATGTCTTAAATAAGTCACCTTTCTACTTAAAAAAAAAAAAATGGGATTTTCTTGGTATGACAGAAAGCAGGAAGCTTGACATGCAACATAGAAAATATAGAGAGTTTGTGGTCAGGGCTATCCGGAATACACGTTTTGCATGGATTTATTTTGTGCTTGTGAACGGTACTGGGTTGATGGTCCTGAGGACTGAACTCCTATATTTACAGAAATGATATAGCACGGGTGTCAGCAATGCAAGCTTCCCTTGGACTGTCTTACTCCACATCTCTGAGACTTACTCTTTCTGAATCACTTCAGAGGATGAAAGGGCAGTTCAGTCTCTGTTTCCTTTAAATTCATGGTCTCACTGCTGAGACTGACAGCATGGGTGATAGTTTTTATTGTTACGATGTGTGCACAGATTTGTTACCAGAATAAAGAATTCATATTTCCAAGGGGATGTCGAACTCAGGAACCTAAATTTCCTAGATTTAAACTCCCCAAAAACAGTTTGGAAGTTGCCTTTACTGTTCCAGAATTATATGGAGAGTACCAAAGAGACTTTTCTTTAAAAAATTCAAATCTGCATAGAGTGTGGTTTATTCTGAACAGAAACTTCCGTAGTGGAAATACTGAAAACAATATTTTAGCACTTTAGTTTGTATAAAATAAAGCTAATTCATATTTCCTTTTTTTGCATTAACTTACATATAGCGTATGGTTGGTTAGTGAAACTTACTGTATTGTAACTGAATATATTGTAGGCTTCTCACAACATTGGAGTTGCTATGGACACAGAACAAGGCTTGATTGTCCCTAATGTGAAAAATGTTCAGGTCTGTAGCGTGTTTGAGATTGCTTCTGCATTAAATCGCCTTCTGACCTTGGGCTCTGCAGGCCAGTTGGGAACAAATGACCTCACTGGGGGAACATTCACGCTCTCCAATATTGGCACAGTGAGTTAAAAAAAAGTTTTTACATTGAAAAAATTGGTTAAAAAATAACTACTACCTGTTACATTGATAAATATGTAATCGTTAGAAAAAAGTATTTTCTATAACAAATATTACAGTACAGCATACAAGAAACATGTTGCTACTGCAAATGGGCACTCCTGGAATATTCTTGAGCTAATTTTCTTGGTTTCCCTTTTTAGATTGGTGGTACCTATGCCAAACCAGTGATACTACCTCCTGAAGTAGCTATTGGTGCTCTTGGAAAGATACAGGTATGTGTATGTTGATCTAACTACAAAGACACAGGTGTTTGTACTGTAGTAAGACCATGTTCAATTAAAACTTTGCATTTCGTCTACCTTCGATACAGTAGAATCTCATCATTACGAACACCTCGGAAATGGAGGTTGTTCATAACTCTGAAATGTTCATACCTCTGAACAAAACTTTATGGTTGTTCTTTCAAAAGTTTAGAGCTGAACATTGACTTAATACAGCTTTGAAACTTTACTATGCAGAAGAAAAATCCTGCTTTTAACTATCTTAATTTAAATGAAACAAGCACAGAACCAGTTTCCTTACATTTTTTAGTAGTTTATATTTAACACAGTACTGAATTTTATTTGTTTCTGGGGGTTTTGGGGGTGGGGTGTTCATCTCTACTGCTGCCTGATTGCATACTTCTGGTTCCAAACGAGGTGTGTGGTAGACTGGTCAGTTCGTAACTCTGGTGTTCGTAACTCTGAGGTACTACTGTACATTGTTCTTACTGAAAGCATTTTTTCTACAAGATGTGGAAGAAGGACACCATGTAAACTTTGTAAATGAAATCTTACAATGTTTTTATAAGACTTAAAAGGCTGAGCAGAGACTAAAATTATAAACAAAAATCTTTTTGTCTACCAGAAGTCCATTATATTCACCTCATGATGTTTTTATTTAACTTGTTGGCTTCTAGGTATAAGAGAAAAAAATTAGATTATATTCTGATATTTGTAGGGGTTTTATAATACCATCTTTGTTCAGAAAGAATATTTGCAGGGTTTCAAACCAGGAGAAGACTTGAAACAAATTGCTTCTGATATTTAAGTTTTGTTACGTGATCCAGAGATTTAAATCTATCTAAGAACTTTGTACAGTCAGATAAATACATTTGGTAGTGTAGACAAGCAAAAAACCAAAACAGACCCTCCCCCTACATTTCTTAGTGGATAATATTTTTCATATATTTCCCCTATGCCTTTTTGAGCTTTTAGGGAAGGTTTGGGAGGCATGTGTCACCTCAACACCAAAGGTTCAATCAACTTCTCTAGCACAGTGGTCCCCAAACTTTTCAGAGTCATACTTCCCTTATCCCTGTCCGCGCCCCCTGGGGCCAGGAGTGGGACCGCAGCTACCCTGAGGGGCTGAAGGGGACGCGGATGAGGGTAAGGGGGCCAAGGCTCAGGCTGCAGCTCAGGGTAGATCTGGGGCCAAGACCAGGGCTGGGTGCCATGGCCAGGAGCCAAGGCTGGGGGCAGGGCCAGAGCAGAGCGGGGAGTGGTGCTGGGTGGTGTTCCCTCCCTGCCCCACATGGGGGCTGGTCCAGGCCCAGCCATGCCCCAAATGTTCCTTCATGCCCATGTAGGGAGTGCGCCCCACAGTTTTGGGACCTCTGGTCTAGCAGGATAATTTGGAGTCAGGGAGGAATTAAGATAAATTCAACAGGGTTGCTTAGGAGTGGTAGGTGGTAATTCTGTTTGAGACCCACTACATAAACAATTGGGGGGAAATCTGTATTCTCTTAATTGAAATACTACTCTATATTTACTCTAGCAATTGTTAAGACAAGAATCATGTTTGTATAGTTTCTTTCATCAGGTTCCTATTTTCTTCCCTTCTCTTCTTTCTAGGTTCTTCCCCGATTTAATGGTAATGGGGCAGTATTTAAAGCACAGATAATGAATGTGAGCTGGTCAGCTGATCATAGAATTATTGATGGAGCTACAATGGCCCGTTTTTCTAACTTGTGGAAATCCTATTTGGAAAACCCTGCTTCCATGCTGCTAGATCTTAAATAAAGAACACTAATGCCAGAACACATCCTTAAACTTCGGAGGAATAAACTCGATCATTATAAAAGCTAGCTATGCTAGCATATGTCCGTTTTCTTATTATATAATTATATTATTTGGTTGAAAGGTCTCAAGAGCCTATGTCAGTCTATTGATAACCTGTTCCATTCTTTTCAATTAAAATGAGTAGTTCTGTAGTTTATTCTATGGGAGGCTGTCATACTTAATAGGTCATGGTGTGACTTCTAAATGTGATGGGGGGGAAGTATTTAGTGCCTGACTGTGATAATATGTGCTGACTGCCACTAAGCTGACATTACTGAAAGACGGATATCTACATGTCTGCAGTACTTTTAAACTGCTTATTCTGGATAGAAGGGAAGTTACGTCGCAATTATTCCTGGTTGAAAACAGGAATTTATTTTAACAAATCTAATGGAATATTTCCAAGTTCCTGAAAGAAATTATGCAGAAATAATGTACAAATAAAATGTCTTTACGATTATCTTTAAAGATGTCCAGTGGACTTTTTATTGTTTTATGGTGCTAATGTTTCCTCTAGTCCTCTTATACATAGAAAGTTCTTAGCACAGGTACTCAGTATCAGGTGACAATGGAAGATGACAATATCCCCCAAAATTTACTTCCTGCACAGTTTCAGAATATTTACTTGTATCCAACAACTCTTTGTAATAACTCTGTAGAACTGTCTTGCAACACACTCTGGTAGGCTGAAAGTATGTAGGATTGTTTACATACTCTAAGACTTTTCTTCTGGGAAGCAACATCCTGCAAAAGGATGCCATGAATAGGTTTTCCATCACTAACCAAATAGCTGCTTACCACCATAGTTTATAATTACCATAACCTAGCAAACAGCTACTGTGCTCTAAAAGACTGTCGTCACCTTGCACATGACAGCTATTGTTTGTTCAGATACGAAGGTATAACAGATCAGTATTTGATATGAAATAGAATCTGTGTAAACAGTGCATAAGAATTAGATAAATCCTCTCTAAACTCATATGCAAGGCAGACAGTCAATAGGATTCAGGTTAGCACCCCCAGGACAAATAGCATATATGTTGTTTTAGGCTAAAACAATGGACAATGGGAATGCTGGTTTGCAAATAAGATGCAAAGAAAAACCATTGTGCGCATACACTTTCCAGAGAACACTGAGTTGCAAAAACAATATAGGATCACTGTAATGTAACCAAACAATTTGGGGAAGTCAAAAAGGACATTTCATAAGAGACTAATCTCCTCTCTGGAGGGTACATCTGGCTGAATACCTTTGTGGATAAGACCCTGTGGTGAGTAGATATAAGTAACCTGAAAGGTGTAACTGAGGGACCATGAGAAGGAAGGGAGGAAGATGCAAGACCTGATGTGCTAACTGCTTAAGGGGGCGAGGAAGAAACTCTCAAGCTGTGGGGAGAGGATATACACCAGAAATATAAGCTGCTACTCATGTTCCTATGCACAGTGGTTTCTATCTGTATTAGCTTTTGCAGTGTAAGACAAGATTCGTTTTAATCTGATTTTTCTATTAATAAAACTTATGACAAGCTTTGTGCTTTGGATCTTCTTATTTGGGAATTTCATGCTGACAATCCTGAACAGGAGAATAAATCTTCTTCCTATTCGAGATCACGAAGGGGTGCTTGGAGTCTAGCTCTCGTGAGACTTAGCAAAAGGACATGGACTAAACGCTACTCACCTATCATTTGTGTTGCTGTAAGGGCTGCAATCCAAATGATGCATGTGAAAACCTTATGACTATGGATGAGAACCAAATTGAAGGGCTGCAGGAATGATACAACATGATAGGTGCCTTAGAAATACCTTAGATAGATTAAACTACTCTGCCAGCAAAGGGAGCCAGATTTCTATTTTTGTCTGTCAAATCCTTAACAAAATGGGCAGTCTATCTTCTGCAATCATCTCTACTTATCTGAGTAGTTAATTAAATCAGGAAGGAAATTGGGTATTTAAGAGAAGTTTTCAATAACTAGATCAGAAAAAAATCTTAGAGGATTGAAAAGTGAGTACAGTTGGTATCTATAAATGGATGTGGGGGGAACTAACAGGGATCGGGGGTTAGTGATGGATTATGGAGCCTTTTACCTTCACATGGAACCAGTTCTAATCTGGCCCAGGTTGGTAGTGACAGGAAAGCATTGCCATTTGATGAGGATTTGACATAGTGATTATGAATCCACTTTACAAAAATTGTCTTCACAAGCGGCACTCTTGGGCAATGTCATTGAGGACATAGTTTTATTGATTCTCTTTCAAGCAGTGAGCTGTGATTTCTGTCCTGTCCTTCTGTCCTGGCTCTCTTGGGATCCAATGTGCTGTGGGCAAGATAGGCAGAGCTGGGGACTGGGTGCACAATTCCCTTAAACCCATTGGGAATCAGTGCAGAGGTTAGACTTCACAGGAGGTCCCAGGGATGCCTGTGGTTGGGACTGTGCTTTCAGGGAGCTCAAGGAGGCGGGGCCCTGAGCTAGCACAGAGACACAGAATCTCCAGAAGCCATGTCTGAGATGTGCTCAAATCTTGGAGGATCATGAGGTTGTGGCCTGCTTCTTTTTGGGGGTAGAGAGACAAACCCCACTTACCTAAAAGTTCACCTTTAATATTTATCAGATGGAATTATCATGCAGAGAGGAGCCCAATCAAGTACTGCTTGGGTGGGAGTGTAGAAGGGGAGGGACAGCAGCATCTCATATGCAAGTTCCCCTTTCTCCTGATCCTGTGGAAACCTCTGTGCAGGTGCTCTGAACTGTTGGGATTTCTGACTGAAAAGGGAGTGGAGCGGGAGACCACTGACCACAGCATCACATCTCTTTATTTCCACTGGGGTTGTGAAGCCTAATATAGTGATGATCTTGTCATACTGGTTGTACACTTGTTTTCTCTTAATGACATCCCTATTCCCAGAGAATGAGACCTGTGGTCCCAGAGAATAGCAAAACTCTCCTGAGAAAACTATACTGCCTTGGGAAAAGCAGATGGTTATCAGAGAGCTGAGTGTCCTGTGATTCACACTGATTTCAACAAAGTCATCATTTTAGAGGACCAAACTCTGCCTGTTCTAATCCAAGCTCCCATGATGGATCATACCTGCCAGGTAAAACTCAGTTTCCTGTGCAGATTTTTCCTGCATGGAGGACAATATGGCCCTTTTATAAAAGTTATTTACATTAAGATTCTGGGAGAGGGGGGGAAACACCAGCAAAAACAAAACATCTCAAATTCTTCCTTCTGCAGCCAGAAGTGAACTACTTCTTGGTTCAGTACTATCACTGTTCAGCAGGTATCCTGGACTTTATTGTGAAGAGAAAGAACTGCATAGCAGAGTGTCTGGGAATTTCACAAATGTTTAAATTTACTACAAGTGTAACTGAGCAGAACAATACAAAGCAACTCTTTTCTCTTCCAAATACAGTGCATTTTAGGGTTTAATTTTGCTTTATAATTCTTTTCACAGTAGCCAAATGTTTAATATTTTTCTGAAACTGTGTTATTTGCAGCAAAACATTGCCAGTGTAAAGCAAACAATTGTCATTCTAAACTCTAATCTAGCTTGTGTTATTTGGCATAGCAAATATATTAACTGGCTCTTTTTGATCACAAGTATTGATCTGTATTTATTCCATAAACAGTTTACACAGGTTATTGTGTTCCAAAAAATGGCAAGACATTCAGTGGTAAATGCTCTGTGGCTTTGCAAAGTAGTCCCATGTGATATCCCAGCAATGTCATGGATTAAAATTAGAACTGGGCTGGCATTACATTTCACTTAATTGGAGTCTGTATCAGAGACAGACATTAGTAACACAGACAAGATTCATAACCTCGCTCTGCTCTTGCACAGAAATCAATGAGTCGTGGAAAATCTGTGAATACATCAAATGATTTAGGTAAGTTCTAAAATGCTTCCATATGTCTGGAAGTGAAAGTGGGGAGGTGATCACGGGCAGGAGCTCTAGTTACAAGACAGTACATCTGCAGTTATTTTACAGCTAAAATTGGGAATGCACTTCTGAATGGCTGGCAGTTCATGATCGCTATTGTATTATCGTGTCTACTAGAAAGAAGTATAAAGGGTGGGGTCAAAATGTTCTACTTTCAGCTTTTCATAATTTTCTCATTACATAGTTACATCTGTTTAAAAACAAAACCCTATACTTAGGGCCTCATGTGTTCTGATTTCTGTAGCTCTGCAATTTACTGAAGAATTCACTGTCTGCCACAGAACAGTGGTCCAAAAACTAGGTTTTAATTTTAAAATAGATGGCCAAAAAAACCTTCAAATTTTTATGATTACAAGTAGCATTAGAAGCCTCAGTCAGGGGTTGAGGATCCCATTATGTTAGGTATCATAGACGCATAGCAAATACAGTTCCTGACATGACACAAGCTTATAATACAGGAATTTGAACTGAATGTCAACTGCTGGAATGTTGATTTCCCAGTCTCCAAACAGCCTAAAACAATAGCTATGGGAAGCAGGAACTGACTGAGCTGTCTCAATGAGAGTTAACTCTGAAGCCTACTAATAACAATTTAAATTCAGTTATGAATCATTTAACAGAAATCTTTAGCTAATGTGTTTAGTCATGTTGGGTGCAAAGGCAGATATTGGGATGAGGAGCAGTGCGTAGCTGGTTACTGGTAAGGGCTACGGGGGTGGGGAATTAATCCCTGAATATACATCAAGACGTTTGTGTTCATACCCACATGGGGCTGGGAGGGAGAAGAGGAAGATGCATCCATTCGCCATTGCGAAAAAGCCTTAACCACTTTTTGGGAGCTCCAAAACTAAACTACCTCTCACACCTTCCTGGGCACCAACAGCCCCAGCTGTCAAAACCTCCATCGTCCCCTCAACAGCTTCTATTCTTACAGCACAGTTAAGAATTAGCAGTGCAAAAATAGTTGAGCCAAATTCTCCTTTTTTACATCAGTGTAGCTCCAGAGGAATTCCATTCTCCAGTCTATACTGTCTTTCCAATGAGGAGCCATTTTCAGTGTTCATTTCTTTATACTTCGTCTACCTTTTTGTATTCTTCTATATTTCTTTGATGTAAGTCCCCATATACAATCTGGCTATTGGATACACCACTGCAATAATAATATAGTAAACATAGTAGGAATACTTAGCTTGGATGCAGAAATATCTAGCAAGTAGGTACCAAATAGCCATCGTAGTGCAGCAGCTGGTTTGGCTAAAAGGCCAGCTAAAAGAAAAGCATGCCGGGAAAGATGCCTTCAAACAAGTGACTCTACACTGGCCATTAGTGGAAAGATGATTATAGGGAAAAGGTTGACATTCCACTTTCATTGTTGGAGGGCAAGCTGTCTGGCAGGCTGAAAAAACATTCTCAGGCTTTTCAGATTGGAGCTGGGTGTTTGAGACAGTATTCCCTGTCTCTCTTCCACCAAGTAGTAGGCATTTATAATAAAAAAAAATGAGGCAATGTTTAATGTGGTCTTAGCATTACTACATAGCCCTACAAATCTATATGCCAACCCTGAACCCCCAATCTAACCCTGCCCCAAACTTTGGGAGAGTTCAGCACCAGATCTGAACTTCACAGTTCTATCTTATTGCTAGAATACAAAAACCCAATACAAGAGTGGCTGAGAGGAACTCTTCCAGACAGGAGCACAGGAATGACCAGGTGTCCTGCCTGCTGGGCACTAGTACCAGAATGTTCAAGAAGCTTCGAACAGGCTATTATTAGTAGCTGGCCTATAGGGCAGCTTTCTTCCCATCCCCCGGCAATTAATAGTTGACTGATCCCCTGATGCATAAAGGTTAACCCTTATATTATTTATCTTGGTTTATGTCACTGTGGATGTTCTCACAATCTGTATTAGACTCTGACCTTTTTTGAATCCTACCAAGCTCTTGGACTCAATGATAGCTCATGGCAGCGAATTCCACAGGCTAATTCTATGCTGAGTAGAATGTATGATCTTCTAGCTGTTTTTACCTTTGTTACTTTTTAACTTAATTGAATATTGGAATTGGAAAAAGGTCAGAAAATGGCAACAAAAATGATTAGGGGTATGGAACAACTTCCGTATGAGGAGAGATTAATAAGACTGGGACTTTTCAGCTTGGAAAAAAAACGACGACTAAGGGGAGATATGATAGAGGTCTGTAAAATCATGACTGGTGTGGAGAAACTAAATAAGGAAGTATTATTTACGCCTTCTCATAACACAAGAACTAGGGATCACCAAATGACATTAATAGGCAGCAGGTTTAAAACAAACAAAAGGAATTATTTTTCCATACAACGCGCAGCCAACCTGTGGAACTCCTTGCCAGAGGATGTTGTGAAGGCCAAGAGTATAACAGGGTTCAAAAAAGAACTAGATAAGTTCATGAAAGATTGATCCATCAATGGCTATTAGCCAGGATGGGCAGGGATGGTGTCCCTAGCCTCTGTTTGCCAGAAGCTGGGAATGGGCAACAAGGGATGGAGCACTTAATGATTACCTGTTCTGTTCATTCCCTCTGGGGTATCTGGCATTGGCCACTGTCAGAAGACAGGATATTGGGCTAGATGGACCTTTGGTCTGACCCAGTATGGCTGTTCTTATGTTCTTATCTCCTTATTCTTGTATTATGTGATGAGGTAACTAGGAACACATGATTAACTATTCTAGGGTTACCATATTTTGTGCCTCCCAATGGAGGACACTCCACGGGGCCCTGGCCCCGCCCCCAGCCCCGCCCCCCAGCCCCAACTCCGCCCCCTCCCCTGCTTCCTGCGAACATTTGAGTCGCGGGAAGCCTGAAGCAGGTAAGGGGGAGTGTGGGGGGAGGAGGCGCGGCCCAGGCTGTCCCCGGCCCTGGGGTGCCGGCCCCAGGCCCGGCCCCCGGCCCGCACAGCACTGCGGTCCCCGGCCCGTCCCCTGAGCCCCCGGCCCGGCCTGGCACCGCCGTCCTGCCCGGTCCCCGAGTCCCCGGCCCCACCGGCGCCCCCAAGTCCCCGGCCCCGCTGGCCTGCCTGGCCCCCGAGTCCCCGGCCCGCCCAGCACTGCGGTCCCCGGCCCGTCCCCTCAGCCCCCGGCCCGGCCTGGCACCGCCGGCCTGCCCGGCCCCCGAGTCCCCGGCCCGGCCCCACCGGCGCCCCCGAGTCCCCGGCCCCGGTGGAGCCCCCGGCCCCGGTGGAACCCCCGAGCTCCCGGCGGAGCCCCCGAGCCCCCGGCCTGGCCCCGGCGGAGCCCCCGAGCCCCCGGCCGAGCGCCCGGCCCCGGCCCAGCCCCCGAGCCCCCGGCCAAGCCCCCGAGCCCCCGGCCCGGCCCCGGCGGAGCCCCAGGCCCGGACCCGCTGGCCCGGCCCTGGAGCCCCCGGCCAGGCACCGCACCGCAGGCCCGGCCCCGGAGCCCCCGGCACCGCGGGCCCGGCCCCCAAGCCCCCGGCCCGTCCTAGCCCCCAAGCCCCCGGCCCGACCCCCGAGCCCCCGGCCCGACCCCCGAGCACCCGTACCGCCGGCCGGCATGTCCCGATTTTCCCGGACATATCCGGCTTTTTGGGCTTTCCCCCCGGACGGGGATTTGGAGCCCAAAAAGCTGGACATGTCCGGGAAAATCCGGACATATGGTAACCCTAAACTATTCTATATATTTGACAGGACTCAGTTGATGTGAGTTCCATCACAGCACTGTTCAAACTGATTGTGTTTAATTAATCAAATAGGCATATCAATTTTTTTACATTGATGTCTCCTTCTGGCATGTCCAACTCATATGTGGGAATATAATGATGATGGTAATCAGTGTGCTATTCAGAAGCAGATACCTATGGCTGAACCGGAATGTGTAAGAATTATGACTGAAACTGCACCATGCATTGGATCATTCTCTGCTGTTAAGACACTTTGGGAAGTGAGAATTCAGAAAATAAATGAAGAACTACGGAAGGAAAAGGAATTCAGACAGAGGACTGTAGGCAGGTATGTCCCTAATCAGTTAGGAAGAAATGTGAAGCTAAACACAGGTGATATGGTTGGTCTTTTCTGGAACATGCAAGATCCAATCCTGCAATCTTTGCTCAGGTAAAATTCTGAAAGAAATCTGATTTTAGACTCAGGTCTACCAGAGAATTATGTTCAACTGTAAATAGAAATTAGTGCAGCTGCTGATTCTACTGGCATATATATCAAACTACAACAGCTACCACTGTCTTCATAGCACTACAATAGTGTAAAAGAAATTCTTCATGTTTTTATAGCGCAAGGTGTTGACAAGTGCCCTCCATTTAGAAACAGTCTCCACTTAATATTATTTTGATCTCTTATCTTCACTGATTAGTCTATGATGACTTGCATGAACTTTACTTGAATTCAAGCTGACTTCATACATGGATGCAAAGAAGCCAACTCTCTTTTGTCTGTGACCAGATTGCTGTCTCTGGTGGATAATCTATGTTATAGCAGCTAGAGCAGTGGTTCTCAAACTTTTGTTCTGGTGACCCCTTTCACACAGCAAGCCTGTGAGTGCAACTCCCATAATAAATTAAAAACACTTTTTTATATATTTAACACCATTATAAATGCTGGAGGCAAAGCAGGGTTTGGGGTGGAGACTGACAGCTCACGACCCCCCAGGTAATAACCTCATGACCCCCTGAAGGGTCCCAACCCCCAGTTTGAGAACCCCTGAGCTAGAGGCTGTGGAAGTGAAAAGGTAAAAGAAGCTTAGTGCTTCTCCCACCCATAAAAAAGCTACAAGCTTCCCTTAAAATGAATGGTATTTGGGACAGTCCCCTTACATTATTTTCCCCCCTGTTGTTCTTGGTAAAACATTATAAAGCTTGATGGAAGTAGTTAATTTATCTCTATAAAATAATTTACTTCATACAGATTTTAAAATATGATCTCACCGAATTGCAAAACATTTGTACATTAGCCAAAACATTAGAATGCCTGTAAATTCTCTAAGCTAATGAACTGCTACATTGCCAGCCCTCCCAAAGTGTATCTAGCATCCCATTAAGATAAATACTTGTCTGACTTCCATGAAGGCTTCTCGCCAAAAAGTTGCCTCTTTGCTATGTCAGGCAATCAAAATGGGATAGTAAATGTTGCTCATATTAATAGTTGCACAACTAAAAAAAGGTCTTTGTTTTGTAGACTGATGCTTGTCTGGGAGGAAAGAAACAGTTTAGCCAAGCTCAAAGAAAAAGTCATCACTGAAGATGGAAGGGTTATACTAAGGATAGAACAAGAAGAATGGAAGGTAATATTAACAGGAAATTGTTTGGGTTGCATGGTTAGTGAATTACAGAGTTAAGCTATTTTACATCTTTAGCCCAGCTAGTATTACTTTTCATCTATTAAGTGCCCACAATATGCTCAGCACTGTACACAGATGATCAGGGACGGACAGTTGAATTATTGCTGTGAATATAAATAAAACCTGATTGTATTGAAATTAAACTTGCTCACTCTAACAGTAGAATATTGAATGCTAAGTAATTTCACGACTGACCAGCAACAGCCCAGAAAGTCTTCCCACATGAACAGGAAAACTTAATGGTATTTTTTGTCTTATGCATTTAATTAAAGAAGTATTAATTTTGCTAATGCCCCAGAACTACCAGGGCTAGCTCCAGGTTTTTTGCCGCCCCAAGCAAACAAAAAACAAAAAAAACAAACAGAGTGCTGCCCCTTGAAAAGTGCTGCCCCAAAGAGCCGGAATGCCGCCCCTTTAGAAGTGCTGCCCCAAGCACATGCTTGGAATGCTGGTGCGTAGAGCCGGCCTTGAGAACTACACAGACATAACTTGTAATGTGAAAGTCATGTGAAATGAAAAGATTTCTTGGGGTTATTTCTCTTCTCTTTCTAAGGGTGAAATTCATCCAATGGCACAAAGGCTCTCAGAACGGTGGGACCACTGTGGTTCCAGTGCAAGAAAGGTGGGCAGCTGCAGAGTATGTGGCAGGGTGGACCCTACCAATCTCTGTAGGTTGCAGAACTGGCTTTATGCTAGTTCCAGTGTCCACCATGAAGAAGAAGTTGAAGACGAGATGCCTGAGCCAATTTTCCTTTTAAATCATTGGGAATCTTTCCATTGGCATTGATGGGAGTTGGATCGGATACAGGCTGGTGAAGGTGTGACTTCAGCTTACACTGTAACAGCCATGGTGCCTGCCCCAGTCCAGGGAGATGATGTGTCTTACCCAGGAGTTTGCGGAAGATTTAATTCCCTACAAACTGCAGTCCCTACATCCCACACAAACCCCGTGTAACTCACTCAGAGCAATGAATTTCAAACCAAATTACTAAATCTATTCTATAATCATTTTATAGCAAGCAATTATTTAGAAATGTTGCACAATCTTGGAAGTTATAGGTGGTCCTTTTTTAATATAAAACATGTTGTAAATACAGTCTACAGTGCAGTTACCTAACATTGTCATTTTGTTTTGAACAGATGTTATAAAATCCACATGACAGACACTAAACATCATTTAAGTTCAAACATTTTTGTTTGTTTTGCTTCTGGGATCTTGCATTGCTGAGTTCTAGCAGTGCAGGTGCCTAAGTTCTGGGTGCAAACAGAAGGGCTGGTTATTCTTGAGGTGTAATGGGAATTAATTTCTGCATGTTGTATGGTCTAGTGATCAGAAAAGCAAAACTGTTTCCTTCCTCTCTAGCGTAACTCTAAATGTTCATGTTTCCAAAATCTTCCTACACTAACAATTAGTCTATTTTCATTCCATAAACGAAGTGGAATTTCCTTCTGATTTTATTTTTTATTATTTTTAGATGTTACCTGCTTGCTTACTGAAACTGAACCACCTCCAGGAATGGCAGCTTCACAGAATTAGTTTGGTGAAAATTCCTGAATTCATTGGAAGGTTTCAAAATCTCATTGTGCTGGATCTATCCCGAAATGCCATTGAAAAGCTACCTAAAGAGATTGGTAAGTGGTATTTAAATACAACAACAAAAACAAGCCATTCTGTGTTACTCCGTTGGAGCACTGCTTCTGGATTAAGCAGCCGTCACACCAAATCCCATAATTTTCATTAACTGCGTCTTTATTTCAATAAGCAGACCAAGAGCACTCACACTACACTAATGAGCCAACACAATAAAGTAAGATTTAACCCCAGTACTTCACAGCTGAAAGGTTTAATTTATTCCTCAGACCCAATATTCAGGTGGATTCTCTTTGATTATTGCCTTTGCAGGCCAGCTGCCTAACCTCCAAGAGCTGCTTCTCAGTTATAATAAAATTAAGTCTGTTCCGAAAGAGCTAAGTAACTGCATCAGCCTCGGAAGACTGGAACTGGCTGTGAACAGGGATATCTGTGACCTTCCACTTCAGGTTTGAGAAAAACAATTACTTTTATTTATAGGTATATATTAAATGTTTTCACTAGCTAAAAAAAATTATTCTTAGAAAAAAAATGGAACTTCTGTTTTCTAGACTTTAAAATGACATAGTACATTTCCACTGGAAAGTCTTGCATGGACTGTCTAATAGATGGGTTGTTTTCACTTTATTTTTAAGACATTGATTTTACAAATATTTAAGAATATGCATAATCTTTGTTTATATGAATCGTTCCATGGGAGCCAGTGGGACTAACCACATGAGTAACTAAGTATTTGCAGGAACTGAGCCTAATTTTGCCCAGGCTTACAGGGGAGTATATAAATAATGGGCCAGCTGCTTAGTTGGTGTAAACTGGCATCAGGCCATTGATTTTAATTAAACTATGCTGTTTTACACCAGCTGAGGATCTGGCCCACTGGCTCAACTATGACCTTAGAGAAGTCACCTTTAAGGGTGAGAGCATAGTTCAGGGTGGCCAAACTGTGGCTCTTTTAGTTAAAATGTGGCTAGCGGACCCCCCCATACCCTCCCCCATTCTCTGCCTACCAGACTGGGGTGGGGGGTGAGCCTGGGGCTTCTGCCCTGAAGCAGGGTGCTGGGGCTAGGGGCTTCTGCCTCGTGGGGCATGCCTGCCAGCGCTTGGGGCTTCTGGAGAAGCGGGGCTGAAGCCCTGAGCCCAGCCAGGCATCTCCCATGCGGCTGAAGCCCTAAGCCCCGGCAGGCACATCCCATCTCTCGAACTTCTGAAGGTTGTCATATGAGGCTTGGAGGGTCAGTAAGTTTGGTCACCCTGGCATAGTTCATTCCTTCCCCATTCAGCTAGTGGTATCTCTACAAAGACTACTGCTTGTGGTAGTGATTTGTGTGATGCAGACAACTGCATGTGCACAAGGAAGTGAATTAACTCCTTTCACAGAGGACACAGGGCAGCTGAGTGTAATAACTTTTGCTCTCTACTTACCTGGGCTGAATCGTAACTGATGACGTACATGTGAAAAGGGATCCATATCTCCATATCAGTCCCTCGTCTACAAAGTAACCAAATACTTCTGATATTTATTTATTTGTATTTGCTACAAAAATTACAGCCCTGAACGATATTAAAAGTAACCTCAATTCCCACAGACTTTACAGGAGACTGAGGATAACAGCGCTGCAACTTTCTCACTCAGGGGTATGAAAAAACACACCCCTGAGTGCAGCAAGTTTCAGTGCTGTAAAGCGCCAGTGTAAACAGTGCCCCAGAGCTGGGAGCCACGCCCCTTGTTGAGGTGGGTTTTTTAGAGCTCTCTCCCAGCACTCCGCTGCAACCACAGTGTAGAATAGCACTTAGGGTGCTTGGCGCACTGCAGAATTAAGTCCAAACATTAAGTCTGTAAAACCCAACAAACTGGGCAGCTTTAAAATAAATAAATATAGAATATTAACTGAATATCAGAAGTTACCAAATTTATCTGGCAGTTGTTTGACTAGCAAAGTTAGCAATATTTTATGATGGGGTGATCAGATGTCCCGATATTTGGGAGTTTGTCTTATATAGGCTCCTATTACCCCCCACTCCCTGTCCCAATTTTTCACACTTGCTGTCTGGTCACCCTCTTTTATGAGGTCAAGTGAATGTTTCCTGACAAAAATAAATTTTAAGACTCTAGACCAGATTCTTATTCATACTGAAGTCCCTTTACATCACTGGAGCAATAGTGTAAATGAGATTCTGGCCCTCTGTCTTATCTCATACAACCCAGAATCACTTGTCTGGCATGGATTCCAGAACATGTTGTAGTATTTTCAGAATTTTTCTGTCTTTGTGGCCAACATGGTTAAATAACAGCTGTGATGGAACATCACTTACTGCACAGTCTGTACACATGTGCATTAAGGAATCCTATTCATGAGTCTTCCCTTTTCTATTTAGCTCAGTGACCTAAAGAAGCTTTACCATGTAGATCTGAGTATGAACCAATTTACTACCATCCCTTCAGCTCTCCTGAACATGCCAAGTCTAGAATGGTTAGACATGGGGAGCAACAAACTTCAGCAACTCCCTGATACGATTGACAGGTAAAAAAAAAAAATTCTTAGTTTTAATTCCATTGCATTGAAAATTTAGTTACCCAACTCTGTTCTAAAATATTAACAAGTATCAAACAAAATAAAGCAAGCTACTTATACTGTTAAAATAACTGGAATATCTCAAAACAGAATATTTCCTTACGAGAACTAATTTTTTTATTCAGAAGAAAAATTGCTTGCAACTGAGTTGATACTTAATAAGACATTAAATTCCTGTTGTCAAGTTAAATCTTCTTGCTGTAGAAATTTTCAACTTATAATTGAGGCTACTATCTTCAACCTCTGTTTCCTAAGATTAATGTCCTTTTTTATGCAGTCAGTCAATGCATCTCTATGTTAAAATATAATTTTAAAAGTTGATTTTTCTTGAATATATATCTACTTATATTCTACATAATTGTTCTAGGTTGCTGTATGGTACCTTTGTGTCTGTAGGAGAAAAGGCTTTCAAATGTATCAGATTGTATTACCAAAATTTCCACCAACCAGTGGTGTGGAGCTGGGAAGGGCGGCCCATCCCCTCTGCCATGCCGTAGGGTGACACCATTGAACATGTGCATGAGCCAAGGATGCAGATGCCAATGTCTGCATCCCCTTAAAACTTAGTCATCCCACTAGTTAGTCCAGCTTTATGTTAAACTGTACAAACTACATGTTTGGCATAGGAACCATTTCAAGAAGTGATATAAATAATGTTCAGATGAAATCATTGAAATTATGATTCTGTAGATTTTATGAATCAAATGACACCTCCCTTACCTTTTTGTCATTAACCTGCCCACAGAATTACATATGCTCCCAGACTGTTAAGCATTACTGCATTCTTTATATCAGATATATGATTGTTGAAGTGAATCAACTCCTTTAAATTAATCATCAAGGATTCCCTAATGCTGGATTAATTGTAGAAACCTCTACTTCTACAGAATGGAGAACCTACATACTTTATGGCTCCAACGGAATGAAATAACCCATTTACCAGAAACCATCAGTAATATGAAAAATCTGAGTACTCTTGTCCTCAGCAACAACAAACTCCGGGATATTCCTGCTTGCATGCAACAAATGACAAATCTCAGGTAAAATATCAACAATACTGCAGGTACCTGAAGGCTGCCTTTAAAAATTCCCCTATGGTGCAAACTGCTGCGTAACAAATAGATAGGGAGCCAGGTTCTCAGCTGGTGTGAACTGGTATAGCTCCATTGAAATCAGTGGAACTACAGATTTATGCCAGGTGAGAATCTGGCCCAGAAAGTTTTATGACAGTATTGAGTTCCTTCATTTCACCAAATGGATTTATTGCAAATGTAAATACAGTATTTAGAGTCCCAAAGGTTAAGAGAATCTTTAGGTTCTTCTTGATCTGTGAGGTTTGTGGATGCTGGCCTTTCAGTGGAACAGTTGGACATCACTATTTTAGCCTCTCTCATAACACAAGACCAAGGGACAAAAATTGAAAAGCAACAATTAAAAACTGATAAAAGGAGAACTTTTTATAAAACATATATTTCACCTGGGGAACTACTGCCACAAGGTATCAGTGAGGTCAAGAACCTAAAACCCTTCAAAAAAGGTTTAGATACTAAGATATGAATAATGAGAATATCCATTTATGTTTGGGGATAAAAATGTGAGCTATAACTCTTAATGCTTCAAGATATAAGCTAACCAGGAACTGACGAGAAAACTTCTTTCGAATCCTTATGGGCAGATTGGTTTTTTTTATTCACTATGGCAGGGTTCTTGTTGCTTTCTCTTAAGTACTTTCATTCTTAGAGACAGGATACCAGACGAAGGCTATGTCTCCACTTGAAGCTGAGAGTGTAATTCCCAGCTTGCATACATGTACCTGTGCAAGCGCTGCTTGAGCTACTATGGTAAAAATAGCAGTGCACCTAGGTAGCACGAGCGGGGGCTCGGGATAGCCAGTTGAGTTCATACCTACCTGGTCTGATGTAGTATAGCAATTCCTATGCTTTCAAGTTATTTGGGGATGCTACTATATCTAGAGATGCATAAACTCTGCAGCAGGTTTTTATTACCAAAAATAAAAATTCTCATGTGCAATAGATCTAATTTAAATATTTTGTTCTGGTTTCAGAGTAAACATCTGCTTCTGTATCCTGATGTCAAAATATTACGAAAATATATAATGTTATTTTACTGTGCAGTACAAACATGTACTTCAATAAACATAGGGATAGTAAGAACACCTGAATTTTTACACTGGAGATCCTAGATTTGCTTGAATTGTCCTTGGTACTGACCACAGGTACTAAGGCCTATATTTTCAAGTGTGTGCACAAAATATTAAACATGATAGGGATTCCTTGTTAAACTGTACAAACTACAAGTTTGGCATAGAAACCATTTTAAGAAATGATGTAAATAATGTTCAGATGAAGACTATTTCTAAATCAGTTAAGATAAACACATACCACACTACCATTAAGTAGAGAAACTATTTGAAAGATAATACCCTGAGAAATTGCCCTTAATTACATTTTCTTTTGCTGAAGCACTCTTCAGTGCAGCCTAGTTTAGTTTTCAAACAGTTGTTCTTCGTCGGGGGGGGGAAGGACCTTCAAGAATCATGTTTTCTGATGAATTACCAGATTTGTCAACTTCAGAGACAACCCACTGGAGCTGCAAGTAACACTTTCCACATGCGAGAATACTGAAGAGGAAGAGGAACGGGAATTGTTTGGTATTCAGTTCATGCATATGTATATTCAAGCGTCACTCAGCAGAGCAGGTATGAGATTTGTATTGTCTAACTAGAGTATGAATAAAAAAATATTAGAAAACATTAAAATGCAGTCAAGCAGAATTAAGGTGTCTCTACACTGGTATGTATTCCAGCTTGAGGAGACATACATGAGCTAACATGCTAAGAACAGAAATGTAGTTACCTCTGAATATGATCCTGGTACATGCTTAACTAACAAGCCTCTCCTGCCATGTGTTCCACTGTGGTGACATTTCTATTTTTACTTCACTAGCTCAATCATAGCTAGCACAGATATGTCTCCTTGAGCTGGAAGTTACACTGAAGAGGGAGTAGCAGGAGAAGCTGATGCTTTTGTCACGGAGTTTCTGGAGTTCCCAGCATTTCCTGCCAGCAGGTGGAAAAGCACCAACATGTGATGGGGAAATATAAGATGTTTCTAGGAAGATCTAGTCACCTAAGTGAAATAAATTACTGTATATACTCAATCATGAGCCCGTTCGTTTATAAGCCGACCCGCCCAAGATGGATAAGTAAAAATGGAAATTTTTTATGACCCGTTCATAAGCCGACCCTATAATTCAGGGGTCAGCAAACTTTGGCTCCCGGGCCATAAGGATAAGCTGCTGGCGGGCCAAGATGGTTTGTTTACCTCGAGCGTCCGCAGGCATGGAGATAAACCTAAGTAAATAAAGTGTCCCAGCATGCCAGCTGCTTACCCCGACGGGCCGGGACAGCAACTGGTGGGGAAATTTTTGGGGGGAGAGGGGGAGGAGAAGCTGGGGGTCAGGGGAGTAACCCCTCTGACCACCCCCCCCACGACCCCACCCTTAGCCCAGTACCCCCACACTCTCCCCATCCTATCCCTTCCCACCTTATCTGGGTAGGAGATTTCTGGCCTGGCTGGAGCTGCTCTGGCAGGCTGGGCAGCGCGGCCACAGCATGCTCCGGCGGGCAAGACCAAGCAGCGTGGCCGAAGCATGTTCCAGTGGGCTGGGCCAGGCGGCACGGCCACAGCGTGCTCTGGCGCCCAGGCGGCGCGGCCAGAGCCTGCTCTGGGGGGGGGGGCCTGAGCGGCACGGTTCAGCCTGCCAGCCCCGGAGCTGCAGCTGCTTCGGAGGCTGGGGGGAGAACAGTGTGGCCAGAAGCGGAGAGACTCTGGCCCTGCCTCTTCCCTTCTGGCTGTGCTGCCTCTCCTTGCGCCCTCTGTTGGGGGGAGGGGCTGTGTCCCACCTCTCCCTCTCTATACCCATTCATAAGCTGACCCCCTTCTCTGGTGCTTCCCTTTCTTACTAAAATAATTCGTCTTATGAACGAGTATATACAGCTATTTCACCCCGTTTCCTCATGGAAAAGTAGCCATATGACAAAGCACATCGACTAGCACTGTCTGCTGAGAGATAAGGACTGGACAATGAATTACCCACAGAGGCTGTAAATGAAGGTCAGGATTGAGTTACATTAGCAGAGCATCATGAGCCAGTGCCCTTTGCTATATCTATTATGTGAACAGCAAATTTCACTGACACAAGGTATCAATATTTCATCTCATTAAGTTCACCCACATATTAGGAAAGCTTAAAACAAATGGCTCAAATAATGAGGTTAACTCAAGAGATCATGTCAATTTCAGCTTTTATTCCTCTCCATAGCAAAGCTTTATGCATGGGAATGTAATTACTAAAACAATGAGGTGGCATTTGATTTCCAACTAAATGTTTTTCTTTAGCCAATTCCACAAATAGTCAGAACTCATAAAATAAAATTCTAGGCATAGAAAACAAGATAAAAACCCTCATGAAGTTCAAAAATGGAGACAGGTTATTAAGCATATCCATTTCTTACATTTTAACCTATTGATTTTCAGAAAACCTGGACAACTGCATACCTGTTGCTTCTGCCACCATTAATGATAATGAATAAAAAATTAAATAAACTGCCAAACTGAACTTTTGTACTTGGAGGAAAATATAAATTCTACTTCTTCTGAACAGAGAAAACAACAGCAATATCGCAGTGTGCAGAGACAAAAATGCCTTATGACTTTCACACTGCTAGGCGTCAGCTGGCATCTTCTTGTGATTCCAAAAGAAATTTAAGTTCAATGCTTTTGTAGGTACCGAAAGACTACAAAATGCTTTCTAAAAGAACTGAATCTGTGAATAAGGTCTTAAAAAAAATCCAGAGAAGTTTTGTAGAGTTCTGTGTCCTGCCCATTCCAAATCTGTCTCCCATTATGCAGTTGGCTGAGGTACTGAAGATTGACTTGGTACAGCTGTCAAGAGTACATTCTCCAAGGAAACAGTAGAATCTGTATAGTATTGTAATGCAGCAGTGTACCCTCTCTGTTGTAAATATTTGATCCGTCCCTGGTCAATCAAGAGTTTACAAAGACGACCTATCTGCTTTCGTTCTTCAACGGTAAGTAGCCTAGCTCCAAAAAGAAAAAACATGAATTAGTCAACACAAATGGTTCAAGATCAGAAAAGCTGTAAAAACTGTAACTGATGCATTTCAATGCAGATAAAGTGTGACTGTTTTGGAATAAGATTTTGAAGACTATTATGTCACTTAAATTTGCATGTTTTTCATTTTAAGTACTTCAGATGGATATGTTTCTGTAAAATGAGCCATTCTGACATTCAAAAATGCTTAATCATTCAGCTATAAATGACTGTCTAATCCATTATTTCTACCTTCCTGAGACATCTACATGCTACAAAAAAAAATCACCTACCCTTGCAGACTATCAGAACTGCACTCCATTCTGTTGTGTACTTGGTCATGTTCTTCTGTATCACTGCTTTGGTCTTTGCTCTTTGCATCAACAGTAGAGGCTTCAGTGATAGTTTCTCGCATGCCACAAGTGGCCCAGCTAGTCATTCTCTGAAAATAATTAAATTCCACTGGCCCAAGTCCCACTGTTCTAAAGAACTCTCGGCCTACATAATGCTTCCACTGACACCTGTGGTGGCAACACAGTGCAATAACAATTCCAGCCACAGGCTTCCAGTTTTCTGAAACATTCTTTCCACTCCTTTCATCAGCAGAATTGTTAAAAGCTATGTCTGTTTTATCACTCTTGAAACGTTTAGGTGAAGGTTCTTCATTTCTTTCATCATATTGGGTTGCGTAACTTTCAACCAAACATCTCAGAGCAAGATCTGTGAACAAACAACTATGTTTTAAAAAACTCTTGAACAGTGTGCTGCATTTATACTCAAAGATAGGAAAGGAACTTTCCTCAAAAATAAGGAGGAGAATAAAAGCACTTTACAAGTAATCCCAAAAGCAACAAGTTGACAAAGTTTACTTAAATACGGTCAGCTACTTTAAAATGAAATGAGTTTACATATTTCAAGTTCAGTTTACCAAATATTAATGTACACCTCTACCCCGATATAACGCTGTCCTCGGGAGCCAAAAAATCTTACCGTGTTATAGGTGAAACACGTTCTATCGAACTTGCTTTGATCCGCTGGAGGGCGCAGCCCCGCCCCCCCGGAGCACTGCTTTACCGTGTTATATCCGAATTCATGTTATATCGGGTCTCATTATATCGGGGTAGAGGTGTATTTACAAAATCAGCATAAGACCACTGTGAGACACTGTACCTCAAATAGCACCCTGGAGCCCTCATATTCACCTCTGCGACACAATTATGACAAATTTTGTACAATGCATGCCTTGTGAAGCATCGTTTTAAAACCTGTTGAACATTGATATCCTGTTTGGATTGTATGTACTATCATTTTACATGAAGTATTGCTATATGTGCTACTGAAATATATTGTGAGGTTGGGAGATGCCCACAGCTGGCCTTTCAGTATGGACAAAGGAGCAACAATCATTGGCCAGCCAGGCGTTAACAGCTCATCAAGAACAATCCAATATCCCAGAGGCTTCTCAGAGAAGGCACATATGCAATGCAGACTGCCTGACCATCAGCAAGGAACTTTCTAGCAGCTGGAAGAAGGTACAAAAAGAGAGAGAGTGACATCATCCCTTGGCCTCTTCCTCCCCCACCCCAAATCTCAACATATGGAAGACAAAGACTTTGGTCCCAGGCTGGAAGGAAGTCCAGTCTGTGCACTGATGAACTGTAAGCTGCCTGCAACATCTGTTAGGGTGAGAAACTGCTTGATTCAAATCTCACTTAGTTTGTTAAAGTAAGAATTTAGACTGTATTTTTATTTGTATTTCTTAGGTAACCAACTCTGCTCTCTATGCCTGCTACTTAGTCACTTGAAATCTATCTTTCTGTAGTTAATGAATCTGTTTTATATTATATCTAAGACTGTGTGTTTTTGGTGTAAGTGCTTGGGGAATCTCAGCTCAGCTTAACAAAGGCCATTGCACATCCACTACCCTTTTGTCGGATTGGTGAACTTATTAATTAGCTTACACTGTCCAAGGGACTCTTGAGCAATGTAAGATAGGATATTTCTGGGGTTCAAGGCTGGGGCCATTGACTGGTGCCTCTCTCTGTATGATTCATGAGTGGCTCAGGGAGCAGAATATAGCTGGGTGTGGGGTTCCAGATGCTGATGGTTGAGAAATCACAGTGCCTGGAGGGGTGTTACTGCTCGTCACTGACATAGCTTTGTGAGAGACAACCCAGGCTAGAGAGTTAAGGCGACACAGTGGTCCCATGGTTCCAGGTTGTACCTGGGGGATCCTGTCACAACTATCTGACTTGTTAGTGACCAATACTCTTGAGAATACTTGTTCCACAGGTCATTGGGAAAACTTCAGCTCCGTGGCCTTTTTATTACAAGAGGACGTTTATGTAGAAGTCTGACAGAATTAAAGCACACAATCCATTTACTTAAGAATTGTAAATATCATTACAAAGACATCATGGTTAACAGTGTCCCAATAGAATGTATATAATACATACACACAGAATGTCATACCTGAAACACCTTTCCCCACATACCTGGGATGTAAAGCTGAAAAAAAATTAATTGGTTGAAAATGTCTTGGACAAGTTGAAAATGATCTTACTATATTACAGTATTCAAGTTGTCCAGGACATTTTTAATCAAGTTAAGTTTTTCCAACATTGTTGTCCAAGCCTAAGACAGTGGGAAGAAAAGTACTATGAAAAACATGTTTCTGTCAGTTTAAGAACACAATTACATAAAACATTCATTCTTCATTTTGCTGTACACAACCATTAATGTTTATTTCCATCTGGATTAACCCCTTTGCTGCTTGCCATCATCCAAGTAGTGTTCCTCTGAAATCAGCGGATATTTAGAACACAACTGGTACAGTAGGCAGCAGTCAAAGAATTAGACAGAAAAAAATAGTACAAAAAAAACTGTTAGAAGCATCGAATTATTCAAGAGGATTAGAATCAGCATTCCGCTTTGTAGCTGCACTTACGCCAATTCGTATAGTTCATACCTGTTGCAGCACCACATAAATGCTTTCCAATTCCTACCACAGGAAACTTTTCTTTCTCAAGAATAGGTACTTTATCTGAAAGAAACAGAACCTGGATTACTGGAGCTGGACATCATCTTGCTGGGTAATATAATT
The DNA here is from genome assembly GCF_027887155.1 of Malaclemys terrapin pileata. Lineage (NCBI taxonomy): Eukaryota > Metazoa > Chordata > Testudines > Emydidae > Malaclemys > Malaclemys terrapin. The sequence goes on from NC_071512.1 coordinate 72,777,556, forward strand.
CCAGCACACATAACTGAAACAATAGGTCAGAAAACTCAAGTAAAATTCCTGCCTCAATTATTATAAAAAAACTTCAATTGTCTGCATCTCGAAAGGGTAGCTAGTGTTATGTCACACTAGAAGATAAGATGGAAACATAATACAGTATAATTTTCATGAACTGAAAAGAATAGCTATATAGTATGTTTAAATAGCACATTTATTTTTTTCTTCCTTATTTTTAAACAACTTCAAATTGTACAAAGGGAATAAGTTTAACTTAAAAAGGAACTTTTTTAAAACATTCATTGTTAGCAGCTTGGAAATAAAACAATTTTCCTCTCTGACACGTTCCCTTCTAGTCTACAAACATTATGTTACTAGTGCAGCAAAAGTCAATACTTCTCTTTGTACACCAATAAAAAGCAGAAAAGTACAAAACTTTGAAAATAGTTCTTGCTTACTGTGGGGAGTTCAAGCTATTTGTGGTATGTCTCCTCAATAAATAAATGAATCAATCGAGACTTTATTTAGACATAAGATAATTTCCTAATAGACAGCAATTCAAAATCTGTCAAATACTTAAAAAACCCAATACTACAGAAGACACCGTTCATACATTGCAGGCCAACTTGATCCATATATTGAATAGTAGTAATACTCTATATCTATAGAGCCTTCCAGCTATAGATCTTTATGCAGTTTACCAACATCAATTGATTTAGACTTACCATACGCCTCAAAAACGGGGAACTGAGGCAGAAATTAAAACCATGACCTGTTCCCATTAAAAACTTTGGGAGCAGGACTAGGCATCAAGTGACTTGCCTAGAATCACAGTGACAGCCTGTGGCAGAGTTGGTAATAAATATCAGGTTTTTGTATTCTTAGTCCTGTGCTTTAATAAGTTCATCTGTCCTACTCATGGTGGATTAATAGTCACATGTAACTTTCTAATGTTAACTTACAGTAAACCAAGTGAATGTACAGTTTAATTAGAGAAGACAAATACAAGATTAATATAAATTATCTTTTTAACATGCTACAATGTACCATGTTCCTTCATTAGCAAACATTCTTGCTCATTATTTATAAAATGTTATTCTCGGTATTCTTTTCTCCTTCTACATATGCCATTCATAATTTAAAGTTTCAACCGTCTGTATGGCCCAAACATACATGATCTAGTCATGAAAGATATACCTATAAGGAATTAAGTGACTTTGTGGTACCAAAACAAGTACAATATATACTACTACTGTGGTACACCAGATGGGAACAGAGTCACCCGTACCTCAGAGAATGGATCCAGTTAAGTTATAATAACATAAGGAAAGGCATGGAGATACATATATATTTTTCATGAAATACAGGATCTGAATCATGCTGGCAATGCATTGGATTACATTAGTTAAGTAATGTGGTAATCACTTTTATCCATTTAACTAATGCAAGTTCTGTTCATCACCATAAGCCACCCACTAAATTTAATGCAACTTCTTTTGAACGTGGTATTCCAGAATCCCCGTGTTCATTGTTAATAAGGACATCTGAGACTTGCCTCACTCAGTAATGATACTTGTATCAAAATACAGCACAGCTAAAATACACAAGTGAAAGCATCTAACCCTGAAACTGTTCAGGCTCTCTTTTATTTGGTGATTCTGACCCAAAATAAAGTCTTATAAATTCAAGATAATTTGTACACGTTGTTAGAAATTATATAATACCCATCTAGTAACTGAAAAAAGAGTACAACATAAAAATGACCAAAACACTGAGAACAGTCTTCTAAACATTATATTAATTAACCTATACTAATGTAAAAATTTCCTGCACTCTGATACTACACAATCAAGTTTTTAAGCAACCATCTTAGTATTGCTGATAGTTATACAAGCCAAGTAGCAACTTACTTAAACATAAGTGCTGGATATCAACTTGAAGCCTTTCAAATATGTAGTCTCTTTTTCTGTGTTTACCATCTACCTGTGTGAATAGGATATCACATTATTAAGAAGTGTTGGGCACCTAACTAATAAATAATTACAAGAATGTGCTAAGGTTATTAATTTTTTAAAAACAAAACAAGCCCCTTTCAAATGAACATTAACATTTTCAGTATCAGCCAGCAGGCATCTTGTACCCCAATTGTGTTACTGGCATGCCTTAAAACTACAATAAGGATCAATTAAATTTTTCAAAGCCCTTAACTTTTCAATGCCCTTATCTGAGAAATAAATATATTTTCACCTTTCCTTTAAAAGGTAATCAGACTTTCTGAGAAAAAGGCACATTTACCAAGAACAACAATTCCAAAAATGAGACTTGGCCAACTCCACTATAGACTGTCTTACCTTGAATCGTGTAGTTGCCCTTTCAACAAGCAGAAAGTGAACATTTTCAGCATCTTGTAAGGCAATATCAACCCAGTGAGACAGCTTTCCTCGTCCAGCTCCAAACTCAATAAAACATCTTCCTGGCCCAAGCAAATGTAACTTTTCCATGTTACCTAAAATGGAAGCCTACAAACTTCAAAAGATTATTTATGAACCAAGCCAAATATACATTCTGTCTGATCATTTCTGTGGGAAAAATGCTAACTTAACTCACAATCAGCAGTCTCTCCCATAGCTCGTATTGATTAAATAACCATGCTGCAGAATGTCAACACCTCTTTCATGAATGCAGGGGTAGAGATGTTGTGAATCCAGAGTGCAGAGGAAATAAGGGCTGCCTCCATGGCATCATCTTTTCCTTTTTCTAACACCCACAGTATCTTATCCACTGGGTTTTGGGGGTAGAGTTAGGGACCAGGCATACATTGGAGTATTGTTCTCAGCTAATCCTTGGAAAAGTCACATGGATGTTCCAGTGGACTTTCGTGAAGCATCACTTTCTGCAGAGCCCTCTCTGTAGCTACTGCAGTTGAATTGTACACATAGCGTTGTGCTGAAAGGCACCAACATGGCAGTGCTTAGGGCATTAGCCTAGCACTTGGGAGATCTAGGTTCAAGTCTCTGCTCTGCCAGTAGGCAAGTCACTTAGCTTCTCTGCACCTCAGTTCTCCATCTGCAAAAGGGAGATAATAGTACTTCCCTAACTTACAGGAGTGTTATGAGGATAAATTCATTAAAAAGACTGTGAAGCACATTGAGATCAGGTGGTGGAAGCACTATATAAAAGAGATAGGAATCACTATTATTCCCATGGGCCCTTTCGCCCTTATCATTCTCTGGCTTCCCTTTCCCAAGAATTCAAAGGATTTGCTGTGTTGGAAGTTCTCACCGCTCAGTCATTCTGTATCCTATAAAAATTCCTCCTTCTCAAGGGCACAATTCCCTGAAAATATCATAAGGCAAATCTCAGAGTTTTATAACCTCATACATTTTCCGTGAGAGGGGATAATCTAGGCTCATGAATGAGGAGAAGACAAGCTTGTTAGGTATTTCAGGATCAAAATAAACTTCTGTTACTAACACTTATAATTTCAAAGCAGTTATGGACAATGTAGGGGGTCGATATAGTCCAGGTAACTAGGATTTTTGAATAAAGGGAACTGAATCCACACTGTGTCCTCCATGTAGTGTCCTCCCTAAGTTAGTTAATAGCACTTCTGTTTATCTGACCGCCGGTTTATCTGAAACTTTCTAATGTTCCTCCCCCACCCCCCAGTCCATTTGAATAAACAGGAGTGTACTATCCATAGACTAATACTTAAACTGGCAGCATGGGTACAATCTGGAACTGTTACAAGTTTCTTTTAAGTGAAACAACTGTAGTATGGATTAGCTGGAATCCATAAGAAGAAAACTACAGTAAAGACCACCATAGCCATTAGTAAGGAAATGGCCATACCTGTTGTTTCAAGTGCTTGAAAGCAGACTCTCCATTCTTTGGGTCATTTAAGGCTTCTTGTAAGGCCTGATGGGACAGCATTTGATCCTTAAGTATTGGCTTTATACCTGCATCAAATGCAGAAGTACTCTTCTTCATAGATTCAATTAAAAAGGCCACCTAACATCAATCTAGCTCCCACCTGCATATTGAAGTGACTGCATACAGTACTTAGTATGCAAAATATTTGACTCTGAAGACTTTACAGAGTTAGCATACTGACTACTGGAAACAAGTAAAAGGGACACTATCAAATAGTTTAAGTCCACAAGTTGACACCTAAAAATTGTGATAATCTTATAGGTAATGTTCTTCAAACTCCAAACATGTAGTTTTGTTTTTAATCCAACATGTGAAAATTTCCCTATCTTCTGCCATCAACAAAATAATCTACAACAGGGGTTCTCAACCTTTTTCTTTCTGAGGTGCCCCCAACATGTTATAAAAACTCAATGGCCCAGCTGTGCCGCAACAACTTTTTTCTGCATATAAAAGCCAGAGCTGGCGTTAGGGGGTAGCAAGCAAGGCTATTGCTCAGGACTCCATACCACAGGGGGCCTTGCAAAACTAAGTTGCTCAGGCTTCAACTTCAGCACCAGGTATCAGGGTTCAGGACTCGGGGCTTCGGCTTTCTGCCCTGGACCCCAGTGAGTTTAACACTGGCCCTGCTTGGCGGACCCCCTGAAACCTGTTCAGGCCCCCACGGGTCCTGGACCCCTGGTTGAGAACCACTGATCTACAACACAAGCGTAATTGCTCTCTAATGGGTCAGAAGCAACAGTTTTCTAATAAATGCTTTTCCCAGAGCTGTAATGTCACCACCTAATCATGGTGCACAAAGAAGAATGTAAAACAAAAGTCATTAATTTCATTAAAAACAAAATTAACTTTTATTCAAAAGAACAAACAAGACTGAGATGAGGAAAAAATACTAACTAACAGTGTCATGTAGGTAGTTCTTTAACCGTTACAATATTTCAATTTCAGATCACGACAAGTGACAAAAATAAGTACTCCTTTTCTTTTTTTAATTCTGGAAGATATTTAACACTAAAATAGCCATGAAGTATTTGATCAATTCTGGAGAAAGCAATTTAAAATATTTCAAAATTAAGCAGACTCACCATTACTTGCTTTTTTCAGCTTTTTAATCAAGTCCTCTAACTCTTCTTTAGACAGGGAAGAAATTGGTAACTGCTGGAAAAAAAAATACAAAAAATAAAACAAGGAGGAGAACCTTTTTGTTTAACTATTTGTTCCTTAAAATAACAGAGAAATGGACTCACCTGTTCGTCAAGTATTTCTGTTGCATCTTTTAATCCTGCATTAATATCTTGAACAAAGTAGGCCTTAATAAAAAAAAATAAAAACAGCATGAAAACCAAGGAGATTCTAATAAAGACAGAAGAGCATGTAAAGCAAAAGAATGCTTCAGAGTGTGTTGACAATAATTCACCTAGCAAAAATCAAATAATTACAAATGAAGAATGCAGTTCTGAGAAAAGATTCTCTCTCTGGTTTAGGGCCCAACTCTGCAAACACTCTCCAATGGGTGTAGTGCTTACTAGGGTGATTAGTCTGATAGATTTCAATGGGACTAAGCACCATAGCAAGCACTACAGTAGTAATGCTTTTGTAAGGCTGAGTCCTGTCTTGTACTAGCACTTTGCATCTTATTTGTACTACAAGAATCAATAATCAAAGGAATTTCTCTTTCAAGCAGTTATTCTTTAAGCTTCCTGATTACTGACATTTCATATATACAGGAATATTTTAAGCTTTATATAGTCAAACAGATGCATTGGTAGCACAGTATTCATCAGAAAGAAGTACACTGCAGTACACTGGCATTTGGATCACTGAATATATATCTGAATCCAGTTCTCAATTATGGGCAAAAGCCACTTACATCATGTAGCTATATAAGGAAATCAAGCAAGGCTTAACATATGGTAGACTCTTTCGTTTAAAAAAAACAAGCTGCCTTCTTAACACATACCAGAAAGAAAGATATTTAATTTCATGACAGGGTATGGGGGGAGGGGAAATGCCTCAGTCAACATTATTATTCAGGTTTCAGGGTAGCAGCCGTGTTAGTCTGTATTCTCAAAAAGAACAGGAGTACTTGTGGCACCTTAGAGACTAACAAATTTATTAGAGCATAAGCTTTCGTGGGCTACAACCCACTTCTTCGGATGCATTATTATTCAGGGATAATAAATATAAAAGAGTAGAGCTGACTTAATATTTTTGGTTGTTGTATGTGCATCAAGTTCAGCTAACATAATCTGAAAGGGGACACATCAACCCCAATACTCAACAGAATATACAAGATCCATTCACAGCAGAAGTCATAAATCATTAATTCTAGGGGCCTGGTGGGACAATGCTCCCCAGGAACATTTTTGGGGAAAGCTAGTTCAATGTGAGTGCCTGGACAGCACTTCCATTCCTGGCCAAAAAAATTATCTGAAAGTAAGATCACAAATTTACATACACTGGATTCATGCATACAGCATCGGCCATCAATTCATTTAATCCAGCACTTGATAGCTTCAGTTTCTCCCTATTATTAGGCTCTCTATAAGGACTATTACTCTCTGATTCGTCAATGATAAATTCTCTCTCTGATTTGAGTCAATGATAAATTCTCTATACCACTGGTCCCATGTCTCCTTGGGCTTTGGAGTCTCCCTTCTCTCTTACCCACACAGTGCATAAGCCAGTGATTCCAAGAGTCGAGCTTTTGGAGGATTCCAAAATTTGCAGGAGCACTGCCATACAGGAACAGACTCCATGCACTAGGTCTTAACACCATTTGGCCCTGTTGTCCCTCTGTCTGTACAGCATCAGCAGCGTTGCAACCATACAGCCAGAACGACACTCCACGCTGCTCCGGCAGCAGCCATACTGATCTAGTATGGGGCGACTGCTTAAAAGTTGTCAGGGCATTGCCCCCTGGCTCTGCGGCCTATGGAAATTTGAGCAAATGCAAAAACCATGGGTGTTCGACTCTCCTCCACTCCAATTTGTGCCACTGCTTAGTTTATACTGCTCTAATATACAATTATATGGCATTTAATTTACATCACACTTACAGGCTTCGGCTTCTCTCTTGAATTACACTTTTTAAAATGTTTTTGTAATTGATCTTCATATACGGTGCTAAAATCAGAGAAAAAGAAATAAGCAATGACAGTCACAATTTTAACAATGAACATACGAATGTATTTAAAACACACTTACTGTTTTGGGTCAAGAGGGCATGGAATTCTTTTCCTGTCATTTTCTTCCTAGTGGGAAAGAAAATGTTTATTTTGTTAGCACAAAGTTATGGTGTGGTCAATGTCCTAATTTTAGAAAATCTGTCTAGAAATGTGTCTGTGGGTCACAAAAATAAAAATCTTTGCTAGCCTCGATTTATTGGAATTAGATCAAATGGAGAAATACAATGTGTTTCAGTTGGATAAACCATGCAATTTAACTGGGTGATGGATGGAGGAATATTGTGCAAGTGAAGGCCTTAATACACCACCAAGCCCAGAGACGCACAGGTATGCCTGGTCCCTTGTGACAGGCAGTAATTACTCTACCTACACCTTCTGGGGTTCTAGCTCGAGGTCAGGCTCTGCAGAGGCCAGCAGTGATTTCTTAGGCCTGGTCTACACTACGACTTTAATTCGGATTTATCAGCTTTAATTCGAATTAACCCTGTAACCGTCCACACAACGACGCCATTTAATTCAATGTAAAGGGCCCTTTAAATCGATTTCTGTACTCCACCCCAACGAGCGGAGTAGCGCCAAAATCGATTTTAGCAATTCGAATTAGGGTTAGTGTGGCCGCAATTCGATGGTATTGGCCTCCGGGAGCTATCCCAGAGTGCATCATTGTGACCGCTCTGGACAGCAATCCGAACTCGGATGCACTGGCCAGGTAGACAGGAAAAGCCCCGCGAACATTTGAACTTCATTTCCTGTTTGCCCAGCGTGGAGAGCACAGGTGACCACAGATACCTCATCAGCACAGGTAACCATGCAGGCTGATAATCGAAAAAGAGCACCAGCATGGACCGTGAGGGAGGTACTGGATCTGATCGCTGTATGGGGAGAGGATTCAGTGCTTGCAGAACTTCGTTCTAAAAGACGAAATGCAAAAACTTTTGAAAAAATTTCCAAGGGCATGATGGAGAGAGGCCACAATAGGGACTCTGAGCAGTGCCGCGTGAAGGTCAAGGAGCTCAGACAAGCCTATCAAAAAACAAAGGAGGCAAACGGTCGCTCTGGGTCAGAGCCGCGGACATGCCGCTACTACGCCGAGCTGCATGCAATTCTAGGGGGGGCTGCCACCACTACCCCACCTTTGTTCGTGGATTCTGGGTCGGGGATAGTCTCGACGCCTGAGGATTCTGCCGATGGGGTAGAGGAGGAGGAGGAGGATGAGCTTGCAGAGAGCACACAGCACTCCATTCTCCCCAACAGCCAGGATCTTTTTATCACCCTGACTGAAGTACCCTCCCAAGCCTCCCAAGCCAGTACCCAAGACTCTGACCCCATGGAAGGGACCTCAGGTGAGTTTACCTTTTAAAATATAAAACTTGTTTTAAAAGCAAACGGTTTTTAATGATTACTTTGCCTGACTTTGCATTCGCGGTCAGTTCAGCTACTGGAAAAGTCTGTAGCTACTGGAAAAGTCTGTTAACGTGTATGGGGATGGAGCGGAAATCCTCCAGGGACATCTCCATGAAGCTCTCCTGGAGGTACTCCGAAAGCCTTGCCAGAAGGTTTCTGGGCAGTGCATCCTTATTCCCTCCTCCATGGTAGGACACTTGACCACGCCATGCTTGCAGCAAGTAATCTGGTATCATTGCCTGACAAAGCCTGGCAGCGTATGGTCCCGGTGTTTGCTGGCATTCAAGCAACATCCGTTCTTTATCTTGTTGTGTAATCCTCAGGAGAGTGATATCACTCCTGGTAACCTGGTTGAAATACGGGAACTTAATTAAGGGGACAGAGGTGGCCGTTCCTACTGGGCTGTTTGCCTGTGGCGGAAAATAAATCCTTCCCTGCAGTTAGCCAAGCGCAGATGGGAAATTGGCCCTGAAGTTTTCCGCGTTTGGCTAGCAGGGATCTTCCCTGTTACCAGCCACGCGGTGGGGGGAGGGTACCGTGATCATCCCAGAGAATTCATGGCGAGGGGGGGGGTCGGCGGCGGGGGGGGGGTAGTTTGGTGCCTGCAGGGATCTTCCCTGATACCAGCCACGCGGTGGGGGGAGGGGTACCGTGATCATCCCAGAGAATTCATGGCGGGGGGCGGGGGGGTTAGTTTGTTTTCTGGTGCTGCTGAATGTTAACAGAAAAACCGCAGCACTCTACTTGCCTGAAGGGGCCCAGACAAGCCCCCCCACACTGCCCCCCCCCCGAACTGGCTGAGATTGGCCAGGCTTCTGCAGCACTCTACAGGCTATGCTTGGTATGTGGGAAAGGAGGGTGCAGAAGCTGTAAAACAATGGCTTACCATGGCCGCATGCAAGCCGAATTCTGTTGCCCAGACCTGTGATCTCTAGCAGCAAAGCCACAAGCACTCAGCATTAAGAGGCAAAATGCGACCTTGCACAGAAATCACATGTGCTATGTAATGTGAACAGTGTTGGTCACCGTGAAAGAGTATAAGCATTGTTCTGCAAAATGTAGCTTTTAAAACAATTCTCTCTTTTTTCCCCTCCCTACAGCAGCTGCAAATTCCTCAAGCCTCCCTCCTCCATCCCGAAGGTTATCACAGATAAGGCGTCGTAAGAAGAAGACGCGGGAGGACATGTTTTCTGAAATTATGCAATCCAGCAGGAGTGACAGAGCTCATCTGAATGAGTGGAAGGAAACAGTTTCAAAGTATAGGAAAGAAGTCAGTGAACGTGAGGAGAGGAGGGACCAACGTGAGGAGAGGAGGGACCAACGTGAGGAGAGGAGGGACCAACGTGAGGAGAGGAGGGACGATCGAGATGAGAGATGGCGGCAGGAAGACCAGAGGATGAAGGATGCAACGCTGGGGCTGCTCCGGCGTCTGGTGGAGGTTCAGGAACGGCTGCTGGAAAACAGACTGCCGCTTCAGCCCCTGTTCCACCCTCCCCCCTCCCCATGTTCCGTATCCTCCTCACCCAGACGTGTAAGAACGCGGGGGGGGAGGCTCCGTACACCTTCCCATTCCACCCCAGTAGACAGCCCAAGCAAAAGGCTGTCATTTTTTTAACCTTTTCTTTGTGGCTTTTTGCTTCCCAGCAATCCTCCTCCCAAATACCACCCGGGTTCCCTCCCTCTTTTTCTAATCTATTAATAAAGAATAAATGATTTTTAAATGATAGTGACTTTATTTGGTTTGAAAGAAAGATGGGGGAAGGGGCAGGGTGGGTTCCTTACAGAAAATCAGTCAGTAAAGGGGGAGGGTTTTCATGAAGGAGAAACAAACAGATATTTCACACGGTAGCCTGGCCAGCCATGAAACTGGTTTTCAAAGCTTCTCTGATGCACAGCGCTTCATGGTGTGATCTTCTAATCGCCCTGGTGTCTGGCTGCGCGTAATCAGCAGCCAGGCGATTTGCCTCAGCCTCCCACCCCGCCATAAAGGTCTCCCCCTTACTTTCACAGAGATTGTGGAGCACACAGCAAGCAGAAATAACAATGGGGAGATTTCTTTGGCTGAGGTCAGAGCGAGTCAATAATGATCTCCAGCGACATTTTAAACGGCCAAATGCACATTCTACCACCATTCTGCACTTGCTTAGCCTGTAGTTAAACAGCTCCTGACTCCTGTCCAGGCTGCCTGTGTATGGCTTCATAAGCCATGGCATTAAGGGGTAGGCTGGGTCCCCAAGAATAACTATGGGCATTTCAACATCCCCAACGGTTATTTTCTGGTCCGGAAAGTAAGTCCCTTGCTGCAGCCCTTTAAACAGAGTAGTGTTCCTGAAGACGCGAGCGTCATGAACCCTTCCCGCCCAGCCCGCGTTGATGTTGGTGAAACGTCCCTTGTGATCCACAAGTGCTTGCAGCACCATTGAAAAGTACCCCTTGCGGTTTATGTACTCGGTGGCTTGGTGCTCCGGTGCCAAGATAGGGATATGGGTTCCGTCTATTGCCCCACCACAGTTAGGGAATCCCATTGCAGCAAAACCATCCACTATAGCCTGCACATTTCCCAGAGTCACTAACTTTCGTAGCAGCACCTGAGTGATTGCTTTGGCTACTTGCATCACAGCAGCCCCCACAGTAGATTTGCCCACTCCAAATTGATTCCCGACTGACCGGTAGCTGTCTGGCGTTGCAAGCTTCCACAGGGCTATCGCCACGCGCTTCTCAACTGTGAGGGCTGCTCTCATCTTGGTATTCTGGCGTTTCAGGGCAGGGGACAGCAAGTCACAAAGTTCCATGAAAGTGCCCTTACGCATGCGAAAGTTCCGCAGCCACTGGGAATCGTCCCAGACCTGCAACACTATGCGGTCCCACCAGTCTGTGCTTGTTTCCCTTGCCCAGAATCGGCGTTCCATGGATAGAATCTGCCCCATTAACAACATGATCTCCAAAGCACCGGGGCCTGTGGTTTCACAGAATTCCGTGTCCGTGTCCATGTCCTCATCATGCTTGTCGCTGCGCTGCCGCCGCCGCTGCCTCCTCGCCTCGTTTTTCTGGTCCTGGCTGAGCATAAACTCCACGAGAACGCGCGAGGTGTTTGCAATATTCATGAGTGCTGTCTTGACCTCAGCGGGCTCCATGCTTGCCGTGGTATGGAGTCTGCAGTGTTCACCCACCCAGGAAAAAAGGCGCGAAAATGGTTGTCTGCCGTCCGTTGCTTTCATGCAGGGAGGGAGGGAGGGAGGAAGTGAGGCTGTACCCAGAACCACCTGCGACGATGTTTTTTGTCCCATCAGGCACTGGGATCTTAACCCACAATCCCAATGGGCGCGGGAGACTGCGGGAACTATGGGATAGCTATGGAATTGCTACCCACAGTGCAACGGTGCAGAAATCGACGCTAGCCCCGGTACTTGGACGCACACCACCGAATTACTGTGCTAGTGTGGCCGCACTCATTTCGACTTTATACAACCTGTTTCTCAAATCCGAATTATCTAAATTCGGATTAATCCCGTAGTGTAGACATACCCTTAGTAAGCTTTCCGAGAAGGGGACGTCACCTGAGGATCCTGAAGCGAAGAGTAACTACCATTATAGCAGATTTAGCAAGAAATTCAAAGCACAGAAAACTTGGCAGAGGAGATGGGGGACAACACCCCTCTCCTCCCCCGGCTGGGAAGCTACTGGGGAGCTGGGTGAGAGGCTGACCTCCCCCCCAAGCGATCACTGCACGCAGGCTCTGACTCCAACAGCCCGGGGCCCGGCGGAGCAGCGGGGGTTGCGCTGACACTGCCGTCGCCAGGCTTAGCAGGGCGGTGAGCCCCAGGAGCCGGGCTGGGCACAGCCTTCACCAACCCGCGGGGAAGCCTGGCGAGTATGGCCCGTCTCTATGGGGTTCGCTCTGGGGATACGTGCCAGCCCCTCCCCCAAACGAGTCCATAGGGGGCTATAAAAGAGCCCGCAGGAGAGGGACTCCCCACCCCTTCCTAAAGCCCCGAAGGTGAGGGGCCCAACCAGCCACCCCTCCGTGACCGGGTCTGCCTGCCGGGCGGGCAGTGCCCGGCGCCCCGGTACCTCCTGGTGTCCGTGCTCCCCGCAGAAGCGTCTCCCCTGAGCCGGGATCATCTTGCAGAACCGCTTCTTCCGCTCCACGAAGTAACCGCACCGTCCGGGCACAGGAGCCCGGAGCCCCCCGGCCGCAGCCGGCTCGGCCGCCATCTTGGTGCCCCGCCCCCCGCGGGAGCCGAGCGCCAAACTCAAAGCGCAAGATGGCGGCGGAGAGTCTGTTCGGCCGGTTGGTGCCGGTGCAGGTGAAGTGCCAGGGGTGCGAGGACAGGTGAGAGCCGGCCCGGGGACGCGCGGCCATAGCGAGGCCTTCTGTACTGGGCTGGGACTCGGCCCTGCGGGACCCCAGAGCAGGGCCTGAGGCCGCCTCCTCCCCCTGCAACCAGCCGCCCTGAGCTGGGGTGAGAGCCCGGCGGGGCTGAGCGTTCATCCCATCTCTATAACATGGGCGGCCTCTGGCCTTGCCGCTGCTCGAGCCCACCCTGAGCCTCTAGGGACCCGTCAAGGGGGGCCCAGAGCGGGTGAGGGTCCCCTGGGTGGGCTCCCCAAACAGCACCCGCCGTAAGGGGCCGGGGGAGCCCTGCAGCGTTTCTCTGCAGCCCGGGCACCGTGGCACAGTCCTGGGGAAATCCCGGGTCTCTGCGAGTTTATCCATGGCCTGCAGCAGGGCCAGGAGCTCATCACCGCCCAGCGGCTCAATGCGCGGGGAGTTTCCGGGATTGCCATGGAGTCTCTCGGACATGCATACAATAGGGGCAGCTAGTGCAGCATGAGCAATCCTGTCCGGTCGCTGTAGGAGCGCGCACTGCTGCATTGGCATTTCCAGGATGTCCCAGTGTGTGCTGAGTGCTTGGCTTGCAGACGTGGAAGGCGTTTACAATCGGAAGCCCAGAGCAGACCACCTGTAAACTGTTCTTATTAACTCTAGATCTGTGGTTTTCAACCCTTTTTCATTTGCGGACCCCTACAAAATTTCAAATGGAGGTGCTGACCTCTTTGGAAATATTAGACCTAGTTTGTAGACCCCCAGGGGTCCGTGGATCACAGGTTGAAAACCACTGTTGTAGACAGATCCTCTGCAAGCTTGTCTCCCTGTTCACTGGAGAATCATCCCCTTGACATGATCACCATTCCACTCAGCCCAGAACAACTACTTAACGCTTCTAGCGGAAGTGTTGTGATCTTATAGTAGTATTAGCTGTTTTTCTCTGTTTCCATGCACAGTGGTATCTGGGGAATGGGGAGGTGATGAAGGAATTTATTCTCCCCAGAGCTTTTCCATCCTAAAATCCAGGAACCTCTTTCTGAGGCCTCCCCAACCAGATGTCTCTGAATGCACCGGTTGGGAACCAAATCCATTAGCTAGAACTTACCTTGTAGGATGTAGCAAGTGAGTTGCCAAATAATAGGTTTGGCTGATGGTGTTTGGGAAAGTCAGGCTAAAGCTTCAACCTTTAAGGAAACACTGTCAAGTTGATATATAGTCAATTTCAGAAACTTAGGCCCAGTCTAGAGAATGTATATTTTTGTGTGTAATTTCCCAAGCTTAAAAACAACAACCTGAAAGCAGAAATTTCACAATGTGGAATCACATTGACACCCATATGGTTTATCAGCAGTGTTAGAAACTATAGATTCACATTACAGTCTTGTTTCACTTGAGCTAACAGTAGTAACTTACAAAAGTAGTAGGTTGTCATACTCCATGTGGAACAGCTATGAGAGGGTGAATGAGACACTTTGCCAGTGGATTTCATAGATATTTGTTAACAGCAGAAGAATGCTGAGACTCCGGTATCTTGAGTTCCATCCAGGTTCTAGAGAAGAGTATACTCTAGTGGCCATAGAACCTTCTGCCTATGTCCCTGGCTTGTCTTCCTGCCCCATCCTTGCTACTGTAGTTCCTTGGCTTTCTCTCCTTCTCCAACTCCTAGCCAGTCCCAGTCTTTCCCCTATTTTGGCTCCCAGTCTCCCTGCCTGGAGTCCTTATGCCAGTCTCCCACCAGGCTCCTTGTCCGAAACTCACATTCCCCCAAGTACCTCCTCTAATCTCCGGTTCCCCACTCCTCATATATTCTGGTTTCAAACTGAAGCTTCTGGTTGAAAAGGGACCCTGGCAGCTCTGGTCAGCACTGCTGACCGGGACGTTAAAAGTCCAGTTGGCTGTGCAGTGGGGCTAAGGCAGGCTCCCTGTCTGCCCTAACTCTGGGTGGTTTCTGGAAGCGGCCGGCATGTCCAGCTCCTAGGCGCAGGGGCAGCCATGGGGGCTCCATGCACTGCCCCTGCCCTGAGTGCTGGCTCTGCAGCTCCTATTGGCTGGGAACAATGGCCAATGGGAACTGTGGGAGCGGCACCTCGGGGGGGGGGGTGTGCATAGTTGCCTGGCCGTGCCTCTGCCTAGGAGCTGGACATGCTGGCCGATTCGGGGAGCCGCCTGGGGTAAGTGCTACCTAGCTGGAGCCCACACCCCTCACCCCCTCCCATACCCAGACTCCTTCCCAGAGCTCTCACCCCCCTCCCACACCCCAACCACTGCCCTGAGCCTGCACCCCAACCCCCACAGCCCCACCCACACCCTCAGCTGGAGATCACACCCCTCCTGAACCCCAATCCTGAGCTCCCTCCCACATCCCAAACTCCTCGGCCAGAGCCCCCTCCGGCACCCCAAAGCACTCATCCTTGGCCCTACCCCCAGAGCCTTCACCCCAGCCAGACCACTCACTCCCTCCTGCACCCCAACCCCTTACCCCAGACTGGTGAAAGTGAGTCAGGGTGGGGGAGAGTGAGTGACAGAGGGAAGGGGGATGGAGTGAGTGACGGTGGGGTAGGGGTGGGGCCTTGGGAAAGGGGCGGGGCAAGGGTGTTCAGTTTTTTGTGATTAGAAAGTTGGCAACCCTACCAGCTCTTTGTCCCAGACTATTACTTCCACTGCCCCACCGTGGTCCAACTCTAGTCCCCTCTGCATCTGAGTGAGGCAGCTTCCTTCTCCATGCTGCCTGGGCACCAGTATGGGGAGCACTGGGAGCACCTGAGTCTTCCTCCTCTCTGTTCTTGTGCCTGTCACCCCTGGGACCCACAGAAATTGCAAAGAAAGTCCAGCTCATTATGTATAGCAATTTTGGAGACTCTAACAAGTCTCTGTTGAACATGTACAAATTGAAATTTTTCAGAGGCTTATAACTTGATCAATTTGGGGTAGTTTTTCATAGGTATGGCAAAAGGTACTTCCCTGTCAAATTTCAAGCCCTTGCTCCGAACCATGGGCACACTAAAACTTCTCAATGCAATTGGTGTAAGAATTTTTTTAATATGGGCAAAACAATATACTTTCCCCCAATCGCATACTTGAAAATGGCTGCTACATTTTTGTTAAAACTATAAATAAATAAATAAATAAAATAAAAATCAGTCTTTAGGCAGGCATCTGGCATGGGAAATTTCAGCCTGAATCCTTAAAGTCAGGTAAAGTTATAAGCAACTGAAAACAGGTTGTTATAATGTGACGTATTGGGTAACCTTAATTATAGATGTTGCTACCAGCTCCAACTATAATAATTAAAGTTAGAGTGCTTCCAATATTTCACTTGGGATGGTATTCTACAATCTTTTACTCCTCATTGTTAGGAATGGTTTCTTGACATTTGATCTACATTTTTCTTTTAAGCTACATTATTTTTATTTATTTAAATAATTGTTTAAGGAACGAGTTCTTGATTTGATGATAGTACTTTACAGTTGCATATTTGTTACATAGGAGGATAAATGTTCGAGTAAGGATTGAGCTACAATCAACATCTAATCCTGTTCATAAAAAGGTGTGTGGTGTTTTTTTAGCTCTTCCTTAAGTATTTTAAATATCTTCTTACTGATATGTAAAGAGAAAGCAACATGAAGTTTTACTACATTTGTCATTTAGCAGGTTAGGGTCTTAACAAATCTGGTGTTTATTAGTATTCAGGTTTGTTGGCACGTGTTGGTTTAGGTTTTTTCTTTGCCTTATTAGCCCTTTATCTCAGTTTTACACTTTAATAGATCTTAGTAACATATGATGCATTTGAAGGTTGATAACCACAACAGTTTAGAGAGCCCATGGCTAGCAACAGAATTTTTTTTTTTTCCCCCAGCACTGACCCATCCATCTTCATTATGTTTGACTCTTAATTTAGAATTCTAAACTAATCTAAAATCTGTTGATTTTAAAGATGTCTGAATGTCACACAATTCCATTTTCTATTTAATTAAAAGAAGCACTTCATGATACAGTGAATGTAATACATTGTAATTTTGTAGATAGCTGTGCTAGATATTTTGAACATATGTAGCCCATCATCATAGCATCATTCTGCCTATTGCAAGACAAAGGCTTCATGTTATTTCTAAACATCTTGGACATGCTAAAAAAAAAAAAACTCAGGGTGAGAATCTCACACTTTTTCCAGCCCTTTATATTGTTGTGGCCCTCTTACCCAGCATAAAGGGACTTCAAAAGCTCTGGTCCCAACTGGGGGAGAATTCCCACAGTGCAGGAATTGAGGAAGATGGCCGTCACAGGCTGTCTTCTGAGGGCTGCCTTGCAGGTCCTTGTGTAGGTGGTAAAGCTGCAGCATGCTGTGGAGACTTTGGATTGTACTGCTGCATGTAAGGAATGTGGGACAAGCTGGCATATTTTAGAGACAGGCCCCCAGGGCTATGTAACTTTTTGTGGGGTGCAAGCAGCCCGAAATTGAAGATGCAAAGGTGGTTTAAAGCAGTGGTTCTCAACCTGTGGTCCACAGACTCCTGGGGGTCTGCAGACTGTCTAAGAGGTCCATGAAAGACTTGGACTGAAAACTGACTGAACAGAATTCTACTATATGCACAGACAATAGATTTCCAAAGGAATCCGCACCTCCATTCAAAATTTTCAAAGAGGTCCCCACCACCATTTGAAATTTTTTAGGGTCTGCAAAAGAAAAAAGGTTGAGAGCCACTGGTTTAACCCTAACCCTCTCCCTCACCCTCAGGCCTGTGAGTTCTGTACTTTACCTCTAAGAGTTGCAGCATGCTAGTTGGCCTTTCTGTAGATCCCATTCATTGGTTTCTGTTCTGTTTTTAATGCAGTCCATTTTTATCATTTGTACTTGGAACAGTCAAATATCCAATAAATACCTTTTGCTTTGGAAGTCTTCGCTGCTGAAAGTTAATGCAGCCTTGCTTTAAGATTATAATCTCTTTGTGGGAGGTAGATTTTCTCCTTTGTAATATTTAAAATAGAAATTGCCCAAAAATGCAATATAACTGATGTTCTTTTTCCCTCTTATTAGTGGTCATAGGAGTCTTATTTGCTGTAGAAAGTTAAAACATTTTTGGGTACTACCTGAATATATTAATATAACTAGTTTAAAATAATGATCTTTAAAAATGTTTATTTTTAGGACTTAATTGTGCAATTGACTGATGATACTGACCCCTTTTTCCTTTATAACCTGGTTATATCTGAGGAAGATTTTCAAAGGTAAGATATCAAGTTAATGTGCTCTTTATGAAACATTAAGAAATGGTAATAAAGAATGGATATTTTTTAATTTAAAAAAGTTCTGCTTGACAATGAAATAGAACTTGGCTCTTACTGTATTTTTCTGCCGTACATTGCTTAGTGCTCTACCAAGGAAGATAGTGTCATTCTCCTCCATGTATAGATGGGAAAAATGAGGCATAGAGAGGTGAAGTGACTTGTCCAAAGTCATCCAGGGCAATGATGGAACCCTGGATTCTTAAGTTTGTCCAGTGCCATAACCACTAGACTACACTGCTTCCTATTTTTGTACCTCTAGAACATTTTCTGGGTGTTTGTGAACATTTCACAGGGATTTCAGTTGGAATACTCTCAAAAGGATTATTTCTAAGAGCAAGGGTTCACAGAATTGGGCCATTCAATTAAAGATATATTTTGGATCATCACATTGTTGGGTCTCAATTTAATAGTAATCACTCAGGAAAAAGACCTCAGTGTGGACAGCTCAATGAAAATCTTTGATCAATATGTAATGGCAGTCAAAAACGAGAAATAAAACCCCAAACTTATTTGTATTACAGTAGTTTTCAGAGGCCACAATCATATCTACTCCATTATGCTAGGCTTAATGTACATACACACAATAAAAGAAAGTTCCTGCCTCAAAGAGTTTGCATTGTTAAGTCCCGTATTTAGTACATCTATCCAAGTAATTGTTAACGCTATACAATATAGTGTGCTCAAAGAAGATTTTAATTTGAAAGATACATATTTGTTCCCACATAATTTTGTTTAGTGAAAGCTAATTTGCAAAACATTCACAATTAAAATACCACACCTCTTGTGATTGTGATTAGCTACTTGACATTTTCTTTTGTACTCTGGATTAAAAATTGAAATGATAGGTGTTAAACTTTTAATGAATTAATTAGTAAAATATTTATTTACTTAGTGCAAACAAAAATATTTGATAGAAATGTAACTTGTATTTCCCCTCTTTCTTTATGTAGTTTAAAATGCCAGCAGGGTCTTTTGGTAGATTTCTCTGCTTTTCCGCAAAGGTTTATAGATCTACTTCAACAGTGCATTCAGGAACAAAACAAAGATACCCCAAGGTAAATAATGTTTTGGTACCACATTACTAACTTTTAAAAAAAAATTCTTAAACAAAATACACACACAATAAGCCAAGCACTCCAAGAAGCAATATAAGACCAAGGAAAGTCAATGGGACTTAGGCTTCAAGTGCCTAAGTCACTTTTGAAAATGAGAATTTTCACTTCAGTGCCTTTGAAAATGTTACCCCTTATCCAGTGTGTTTAATTTTACAAAGTTCTTTTAAAGTGCATGCATCTTTAGAGGTCTTTTTATTTGCAATTTCAAGTATAACATGAGTGACTCACTTTTATAAAATCTCAGAAAAAGCAAAAAGTACATATTCACTGGCTTTTTTATTTATTATGCATACAGGAATCTTTTTGATGGTAGCATTATATGATATTTATGTGAAGATACTGTTGTAGTATCGGATTCCCTTTTATATTAACATAATATTAATTTGGTAAAGATTTAGACCCTGATCCTGCAACTTAATCCAAGCAGGTGGGGCTTCTGGAACTATACAGATCCAGTTGTGTGAAGTGCCTTAATGATGGTTATTTTATAAAGTGGAAAACCCCCCTGCAATTTACAGATAGTTTTGTAAACAAGGATATGTTACGTACTAAATGTGGTTCTATTTCATTTGTTTTTAAGGTTTTTGCTGCAGTTAGTTTCTTCAGCATCTGTTTTAGATCACACACCTGCTTTTTTAAATGTAGTGGAGACAAACCCATTTAAACATCTTACACATCTCTCCCTAAAATTTCTGCCGGGAAATGATGCAGAAATAAAGAAGTTTTTAGCAATCTGTTTGAAATGTATTAAGGTAAGATTATAGATTTGTAATATCTGTAATTAGGTCCTGATCCTCTAAACATTTAATGTTGTGGGGTTTATTTTAATTTTTTTTTTTTTTTTGGTTAATTTTAGTTCATGTTGTGGCTTTGCAAATAGTTATATAGGTATATATTGTAATTCAATCAATACACACTCTCTCTCTAAGAATAAAAATATCAAAGGTGCGTGTATTTAAAATAGAGCTATCAAATTATAAAAAAAATCGCAATTTGCGAGATTTAAAAAAGTCACTATTAATCACACTATTAAACAATAGAATACCGATTTAAATTTATTATGAATATTTTGGGATTTTTTTTTCTACATTTTCAAATATATTGGTTTCAACTGCAACACAATACAAAGTATACAGTGTTCACTTTATATTATTTTTTTATTACAAATATTTGCAATCTACAAGTCAAAGCATGAAGGGACATATGAATGTTAGCATATCTGGCACATAAATACCTTGCAATGCCGGCTACAATAGTGCCATGCGAATGCCTGTTCTTACTTTCAGGTGACATTGTAAATAAGAAGCAGACAGCATTATCTCCCATAAATGTAAATAAACTTATTTGGCTGAATAAGAATGTTTTGTTTTTGAGTGCAGTTATGAAAAAAAATCTCTATAGATAGCATTACTGTACTTGTATGAGGTAAATTGAAAAATATTATTTCTTTTGTTTTTTATAGTGCAAATATTTGTAATAAAAATTATAAAGTGAGCACTGTAGACTTTGTATTGTGTTATAATTGACATCAATATATTTGAAAATGTAGAAAAACATTCAAAAATATTTATAATTTAAATTGGTATTCTGTTATTAACAGTGAGATTAAAACATCAGTTAATTGCTACTATTTTTTAAATCTAGTTAATTTGTTTTGCGTTAATCTCTTGAGTTAACTGCAATTAATAATGGCCTTAATTTAAAACAAAATCTGATAATCTGAATTGGCAGAAATTAGACACTTTAGATATGTGATGAATGTGGCAATGCAATTGTTGAGTTAATTAAATTAAATTAATAGAGATATCCCATCTCCTAGAACTGGAAGGGACCTTGAAAGGTCATCGAGTCCAGCCCCCTGCCTTCACTAGCAGGACCAAGTACTGATTTTGCCCCAGATCCCCAAGTGGCCCCCTCAAGGATTGAACTCACAAGCCTGGGTTTAGCAGGCCAATGCTCAAAC
Source organism: Malaclemys terrapin pileata (assembly GCF_027887155.1). Classification (NCBI taxonomy): domain Eukaryota; kingdom Metazoa; phylum Chordata; order Testudines; family Emydidae; genus Malaclemys; species Malaclemys terrapin. The sequence goes on from NC_071512.1 coordinate 72,798,757, forward strand.
CACTGAGCTATCCCTCCCCCAACTGAGCCTCTCAGTATTGGTTGCTTCCTGGCTTTGTGCTGACCTGCTGTACAAATGCAAGAGTAAAATACTGTAAAGTTATGGATTTCAATCCTGCTGTTGGATCTGCACGTGCATACCCATGCGTAAGTACAGAGCTGCCTTTAATTCAATGGGGTTTCATTTGCCATTTATAGATTGGAAAGTGAAATTGATGTGCTTGGTAGCATATCAGGTTTAAATAATGTTATGAAATGAACAATGATTTCAGAGTTTGAAAAATCCTCAACCTACAGTCCACATCTCACTGATTTCTTCATGTGTAATTTTTGTCTCCTTTTCTTTTAGTGCAATGTAAATGTAAACCGCCTCTGTAACAAACTGTTTTTAAAAGAAAAGCTCACAAAGATTTTTTTCCCTTAACATCTAGGTTAGGGTCTAAGTTCCCTCTAAGCTGTGCAGCAGGCTATCAAGGGCCATGCAGGTATGCAGCAGGGAGACGTGCCTCTCCTCCGGCCCTGGTCTTGGAGCTGCTGCGAGCGGGGAGAGGGCTGCGGGGAGTCCTTTCTCCCCACTGCAGCCTGGGACAGCCTGTACCCCAAATCCCTCATCCCCGGCCTCCCCCAGAGCCCGTACAACCAGCCCGAGCCCCCTCCCGCACCTCTGCCCCACCCCTGAGCCCCCTCCTGCATCACAAATCCCTCATCCCCAGCCTCCCTGAGAGCCCACACTCCCAGCCAGAGCCCTCACTCTCCTGCTCCCCCACCACCTACCATAGCCCTGACCCCTGTCCTGCACCTCAAACCCCTCATCCCTGGCCCCACCCCAGAGCCCGCACCCCCCGCACCTCAACACTCTGTTCCAGCCCTCACCCCCATCCCACACTCCGAACCCCTCGCCCCCGCCACATAGAACCTCCATAGTGGTGCACATAACAAAATTCATTCCACACATGGATATAAAAAATTGATCAGGGTTCTCAATTTTTTTTTGCTGGGACCCCCTTTGAAAATATTTCAGGCTGTCAAGATCCCGCCATACCACGCCCTCCCTTACTTCTGCGCTGTTGCTGGGGGCAGTGCTGCCTTCAGAGCTGGGGACCTGGCCAGCAGCTGCTGCTGCTCTACTCACCCAGATCTGAAGAGCTTCGGCTGGCAGCTGGAGCCCCGGCATGCATGGGGGCTGGCAGCTTGCAATGCTCCCATAATGAACTTGCGACCCCCAATTTGAGAACCCCTCATCATCTAGGTCAGGGGTTGGCAACCTTTGGCACGTGGCTCGCCAGGGTAAGCGCCCTGGCGGGCCGGGCCAGTATGTTTACCTGCCATGTCCACAGGTTCGGCCGATCGCAGCTCCCACTGGCCCAGCCCGTCAGGCCCGCGCCGCTTCCCGCAGCCCCCGTTGGCCTGGGACTGTGAACCTCAATCGGCCGAACCAGTGGATGTGGCAGGTAAACAAACTGGCCCAGCCCGTCAGGGTGCTTAACCTAGCGAGCTGTGTGCCAAAGATTGCCGACCCCTGATCTAGATGTTAATGCAACTCCTTTTCAAACAATAGTTTAAAGTGCAAAAATCCTGTTTTCTTGGGGAAATTTTAAGGAAAACAAACTTTTTTACAATGGAAAAAAGGTTTTTACTTTAGGATTCAATTAATATTTATAATTTAGTATTTAGGCTGTCTTGATAAGAATTTGTTATTAGCGTAATGGACATGTATTTTTGGACTTTACGTGTAGAAATAATGGAATATGGATGCGAAATAATGTTTTTCAATTGAAAAACAAGATTGTATTGATTTAAAATGTCAATTATATGTAGGAAGAAAAGTCGTTATTGGAACAAAAGCTTAAAAAAACTGAAGATGACCTTACTAGACAGCTGAGCTACACACAGCAGGTAACTGATGTTAGGCCTTCCTGCCTTTGGTATAATAAGAATTCTATATACCGTACCACATGTAAAGGTATATTACAAATTGCAGAATTTCAGTAGGGTCCAGTTTATAGACCACATCGTAAAATACTATCTTTTCTTGTTTTGTATCTAACCTTATATCTGTGCATTTATTTTGAATTTTGTGGGCTGGGGAGCATTTACTACTGGTGGCTAATAGAGGTCTGGTTGGTTACATGGTGCTGAGAAACAACCAATTTTGGCAGGGCAGAAGGAGGTGAAGTGAAGTGCAAAAGTAGCCAGTGTGATGAATTGTTCTGAAGAAAGGTCAAAACATCACACTAAACACAATTAAAAACACTTTACTTTCCCCTGTAAGCACCTGCTGTGGTTGCCATAGGAATATTATGTGGTCAGATGTAAGAGAATAAGTAGTTCACAAGACTGTCTCTATATTGAAATGTGTCACACAATGGAGATATTTTGGAACCCTTTACTTTGTGTTATGTATGAAGCAAAGAAAAATAGAATTAAAATTGTTGGTATTTATGTTCTAAAATTCCATTTAAGATGGATGGTGGACCCTGTTGTGGTTTCACTCCTTTTTAGAGATGACAGCTGTGGGTCATACAGTAAAGCTACACAGACTGCACTTTGGTCACTCTTGAGTTATAGAGCCTTAATGTTCCTTTTTTCCCCTTCTGTGGGCTTGTCAGACAGTTGACATTTTTAAAAATACATTAATTCATTTTTTTGTAATTTTTATAGAATTGGAACTGCTGTATACTTCTGTCTTGCAAATTTAAAAGAAAAATGCTACCAAGAAGTATATTTTTCATACTGAAAAGTTGGTTTTTATAGTGCTGTGGCCTGGTTGAGTGTGTTCACTCTTACTTTTACTTGGTAGGAGAGAGTACCATGCTGTGGTTAGAGCATAAGGTTGGAAATTATGATTCTTTTACCAGCTCTGTCATTATTTGATGACCCTTTGGTTCCCATCTGTAAAACTGAGATGCATGTCACTTGGTGGTGTGAGAATTCAGTTTGTTCTGTAAAGCATTTTGAGCTCCTTGGATGAAAATCACAATATAGTGCAAAGTATTGTTCAGTTTAATATGATATATTTTTCAAGATTCTTTATGCTGTCTCAACAAACACAGAGCTTGTCAGAAAAGAGCCGGGAATTAGATAAATTGAGAAGTGAATGGACGTCACATACAACAATGCTAACAAATAAGCACACTCAGGAATTGACAAATGAGAAGGAAAAAGCTCTCCAGGTATGAGAACTGAAGGAAAAACAAACCAAAAATATTGGTACACATTTAATAGTTTAAGGTTAGGTTCACTGAAGCACTTCTTCCTTTGTTTTCCAACTTCTCTTTTCATTATAGGTGCAGACTCAATACCAACAACAACATGAACAACAGAAAAAGGAATTGGAAAACTTGCATCAGAAAAGTATCCAACAGCTACAGAATCGACTGTCAGAACTAGAGATTGCCAACAAGGACCTAACAGAAAGGAGATACAAAGGAGACTCCACAATTAGAGAACTTAAAGCAAAACTCTCTGGGATAGAAGATGTATGGAATGTTCATTTGTATTTTCAAATCAATATTTGTATAGGGATAACACGATCAATACACTCTCACAAGATACAGTGTAATCTGTGAAAATACAGCAAATGTTCAGGTTGTGGGAATCCATACTTCAGGTTCTGAAGTATTTATTTTTACAACCTATTTCTATTATCTTATTGATATCCTTGGTTAAGAGTTAGATATGTTTATTCAAACTTAAGGTATTGCAGTGTTTTTTGTTTTTTAAATATTTTTTCCAAATGTTCTAGGAGTGCCAGAGAGCAAAGCAAGAAGTGCTGTCGTTGCGTCGGGAGAATACTACGCTAGATGCTGAATGCCATGAAAAAGAGAAACACATTAATCAGCTACAAACACGAGTTGCAGTTTTGGAACAAGAGATCAAAGATAAGGACCAGCTAATTATTAGGACAAAAGAAGTATTAGATGCAACACAAGAACAAAAGGTTCTGTTAGTTTCTAAATATACTGTTTCTAAAGTACTGTAGAACCATGCTTAATTGCTGTTCACAACTGGGCAATTGTGGATTCCAGATTTTGTGAACTGTGTAAATAGATCAACCATGATTTAAAGAATTAAGGTTACAGCATTGAAAAATATTTGATTCATTTTTGACAAACGTAATTCAGTTACAATTATAATACTTTGTAGTCCAACAGTAAATAGACACTACTTTTACAAAATATATTAATCTCTTACTATTAGATCTTTGCTGACATATGAGACTGGATTTTTCTGTTTATTTAAAAACTGGATTAGTGACGTGAAAATTAGTGAGGTGGTTCTTCTAGTAGTGTCCCTATGGGTGCTCCACTTCAACTGTGCATGTGCCCCATTGCATCTTCTATCAGAGATTTTAGGTAGCAGTGTCTGTTTGGCCCTTGCATGCATTCTATTCTACACTGTGGCTGTATAAAGCTGCATGGGCAAACTGCCTTCAGTTTTTTCTCAGCTGCCTTGGGCTAAGATGGAGCCTTAGAAGTGTCCGAGTTGAGCTTATTTCAACTAGATTTATTTTACATAGTTGTAGTGATAGTAGTTAGTAATTAATTATTATTATTGACTGTTGTCCTTTCAGGGTTTTTTTCCCTGCAGGGAACTTCAAGTTGCTGAGAGGGTATGCCCAGCTCTTCAGGTTTTAAACATTGGCTTTCATGCCAGGAGGCTATCCTGGTGAGCGATGGGCACTCCCAGTGCATCCATTGCCTTGGGAAATCACACATCCTCCAGAAGTGTAATTTTTTCCTGGCGTTAAAATCAAGAGCCAGAAAGAACCTGGAGATTAAATTGCGCTGCCTTGTGATGGAGAGCTGTGTCCGTCTAGTTTCTGAACCAGGCTAGGAGACCCCCTCCATACACTGTTATCCAAGCAAGTTGAGCTCTTCATCCACTTTGGTGTAACACTCCCTTAGAGCTTCTAGGAGGGAAAACTCAAGAATCCTCTCAAAAAGACTCTAGGAAAAGGAGCTCGGGTTCCCCGATGAGGATTCTACTTCAAAGAAGCACTGGTCGCCGATTGAGACCACTACTGTACTTTTGCACTTGCTGGTTCCTGACTCAGTACGCATGAGACAGCAGGTTCCTCAGGTACTGTTACCACCACTAAACCTAAAGAATCTAAGGGTTCCAGCACACCATTGGTACTATCAGGAGATTGAGACGACAAGGAGAAGAAGACTATCTCTTCTAAGTTAGTACTCAAAGAATCAGCCAGGTTCTTGGTACCTCCCATTTCACTACTGCAGAAGACCGGACTATCATCTAGTGGTCATTCCTTGGAGTGCATAAAGCCTACAGTACCGTTTGCTCCCTCTACCATAATCACCTCTGCTCAGGCTGCAGCCTCAATACTGACTACCATGTTGATACTGCAGGAGGTTAAATTTTCACAACACCTCAGTGACACAGATGCCTGACTCCCCTTTGTTCGGTACTGAGGACCTCTAAGTCTCCAGATATTCACCCAGTACCTACAGAGTCACCACCTTTTTCTACTGGTGCTGCCACCTACAAAGTGATGTTGAAGATGATGATATTGGGGATTTCTCATTGGTTTCTCAAATTCTGGTTCAGGTTTCCCCTCCTCACTATCAAAGGAGTATTTTTCTGGAGACTGCTAAGGAGGTGGAACATATGTGAGAGGCATCCTCAAGCTCCATCCTGGTGGTATGAACACTCGTGAATGCCCCCACCTATACTGGATTGGCCCACTCAATCGCTGTAATGGGATCAATTGGTGGCATATTGCCAAAAATTCTCTAGGACCCCTAGCATCACTCATTGCCATGATAAGGCTAAACAATCTCCCCCATCCTCTCTTGAAGTTCTGAACCACAAGGAGACTCTCGAGGAGAAGGCGACGAGAGCAGGCAACAAGGTCACCCTGCTAACATCTCCTCCTCTTCATCCCCAGATAAAGTAGTTATGATTCCTTCACCATCCCAGGCGGCTGACTTCAAACAGTTCCAGGAGCTCATTGAAAGGATAGCAGACTCCTTACAAATACCACTTGAGGAGGCTAAGGAATCACAACGTAAACTGCTAGATATTCTGCATACAGCATCATTTACCCGAATTGCACCTATTAATGAGGCTCTGCTGACTCCTACGAAAGTAATCTGGCATACCCCAGCGACAATACCATCCACCTGTAAGAAATATTAGGTTCCATCTGAAGATTTGGAGTTTTTTTTTTTTCTCATCTCTCTCCTAACTCCCTAGTTGTCAAGGCTGTATGTGACCGTGGAAGGCAGCACCATTCTAAATCAATGCCATATGACAAAGATCAGAAGCGTCTTGATTTATTTGGTTGCAAATCATATTTGACTGTGACTCTATTTCAAATCACTATCAAGTGTTGATAGCAAAATATCACATCAGCTACACAGACTTCAATTTGTTTATTGAGCATCTGCCACCAGAGCAGAGAGACTAATTTTAAGCAATCATTACAGAGGGTCATCATCTTGCCAGAACATCCCTGTAGGCCTGTATGGATGCAACTGACACAGTTGCTCTGTCTGTTTCTATGGTGGAAAGTCATGAAAAGGGCCTCCTGGCTTCAGCTCTCCAGACTTCCGAGGGAGGTCAAGGACCTTTCCTTTGATGGCTTAAAATTGTGTGCAGAGAATACTGACGAGTCTCTGCATACATTTAAAAGATTCCAGGGCCAATCTGTATTGTTTGGGAATTTACATGCCTGCACTAAAAGGAAACTTACTAAATCTCAGGCACTGTAGAGCTCCTGACGTGTTCAGTTTTCTAGCTTCCAGAGACCTTATGAACGCCAATGAAAGAGGCAGAGGTTCCAGAAAAAGAGACCTTCTGCTGCACAGGCATCAGCCTCGCATGCCTCATCACCAAAACAGTAATTTTGATGCAGTGGTTGAAGTTCTGAGTTACCTCCCATTTTCTCCTTACCAGCTGCAATGGTTCACGTGGCTTCCTCACTTCGGGGACTGCCTTACTCACTTCTGACAAACTTAAGAGTGTGTCACAACAGCCAAGTGGGTTTTAGAGATCATATCAGAAGGATACTCCATCCACTTTACTTCCCTTCCCCCATCCCTTTTCAGATACCCCTTTCACAAGCATCTTCTAATACAGGAAATGACTTCCTTCTGAACTTAGATGCTCTAGAACCAGTTTTGTACAACACAGAAGGAAGGGGTTCTATTCCAGGTACTTGCTGGTTTCTCAACAGGTTTGTGAAGATACAAAAATTCAAAATAAACCAGTCAGGTGTATATTTCCCTATAGTGATTCACTCATCCTACAGGTCAAAACCATTTTCAATGCAGAATGCTTCCATTTGATTTCTCTTCCACTTCCAGAGTGTGTTTGAAGGTTCTGTCAGTGATAGCGGCTTACCTTTGCAGAAGAGGAATCCCAATATTCCTATATCTCAACAATTGGCTGCTAAAGGGGCACTCTTACCACGGTGGCCATTCAAAAGGCCATAGCACTGTTTCTTGACCTGAAACTGCACTTAGATGTTCAGAAGTCCACCTTGATACAGGTGCGAAGATTGGAGATCATAGGAGCTTATCTCCAGGCAGTAGCAGCCAACGCCTACCTCCCAACGCATAGGTTTACACCCCTATCTAGTTAAGTTACTATAGTCCAAATCAATCCCCAGCCATCTGTCAAAAACAGTCTGCAGTTGTTGGGGCATATGGCAGCTGGTACTTTTGTGATAAGCCACGCAAGTTTGCACATGTGCTGCCTCCCTGAGTGGCACAGAACTGTTTATTTGCTGAGTAAACACAGCTTGAACAAACTATTCTTGGTTCCTACTGCTGTGAAGAAGTCCTTTGGCCGGTGGAAAGGCTTTCACAACCTCATCTTTGGTTAACTATCTCCAACAGTCCTAATAAGAACAGATGCATCCCTGTTGGGATTGGGGGAGCACATCTTACTAGAAACTGCTCAGGGCACATCAACTCTACACATCAACTTGTTGGAACTCAGGGCAATCACAAATGCTTGTCTCCATTCTGTGCTGTTGAGCGGGGCAAATATGTGAGGATCATGATAGACAATATGTCATGCATGTTTTATATCCAATATCAAAGGAGAGCGAAAGCCGTGAGATTCTGGAATTGGTGTGTGTGAAGTCACGTCAGCATCTCAACAGCTTACCTTCCCAGCATTCAAAACATCACCGCAGATAGCCTCAGCAGATGCTTCTCTTGGGATCATGAGCAGGAGAGAGATCCCATTGAACTCCACTGCATATTTCAATGTTGGGGCATCCCATAGATGGACCTGTTTGTCATGGCCAGAAACAGGAAGCACTTCCTGTTTCACTTTAGGGGGGGACTGGGCCACCACTCCTTGGGAGATACCTTTCTCCTTTGCTGGATGTCAGGTCTGTTGTATGTGTTTCATCCAACTCCTCTAATATCCAAGGTGTTGATCAAGATAAGGAAAGACAAGGCCAGAGTTATTCTGAATGTTCCAACGTGGCCAAGACAGACATGGTTTCATTACCTTATCCAGTTGGCTGCTTGTCAATCAGTTGAGCCTCCAGACCGTCCCTCATCTTCTCTCAGGATGTCTGTCAGATTCTTCACCCCAGCCTTGGGGTTCTTCACCTAAAAGCATGGCTGATCACTGGTTCACTGGGCTAGAAACAACCTATTCTGAGGTAGTGAGAGGAGTATCATTACATAGTAGGGAGCAGTCTACCTATAATAGTTACCTACAAAAGGAGATGAGATTTAGCCTCTGGTGTGACCTAAGACACCATTCACCTGCATCCTCTTTGCTGTCAGATCTACTAAATTACATCCTAAACTGAAAACAAGTTGTGTGGGTTTTTTTTTTTTTTTTTTTTTTTAAAGTTCCATTAGGGTACCTTGGGCAGCTGTTACGGGCTTTTCAATGTACACACATCTGATGACTACAAGTCAAATGTCCTGCCCCTGTTTGGGACCTCAGCTTAGTCTTGGATGCTTTACAAGACCTGTCTTTGAGCCAATGGCAACCTGTTCTCTACTTATCTATGAAAACAACCTTCCTGGTAATCATTACTTCTGCTCAACTCTTTGAGCAGATAGAGACTCTGATGGCGTATCCTTCAAGGACGAGGTCACATTGCAACCACATCCCAAATTCTAAAGTTGTCATCTGACTTGCACATTTACCAATCTATTCTTCTTCCAGTTTTCTTTCCTAATCCACACCTGAATAAGGAGGATGTGGTATTATGTACATTTTGATGTCAGGAGGGCATTAGCCTTATACTTGGACAGGACAAAGCCAGTTAGAAAATCTCCTGGGTTGTTTGTGTCTTTTGTAGAAGATCTAAGGGATTTCCAGTTTCCAAGCAAAGACTCTCTAGTGCACTGGTTCTCAACCTATTTGCCATTGTGGGCAACATATAGAACTCTCTCTGTGTTATGAGGGCTGCATCCACACTATATACTACCTGTGTGGCCCTGAGGGTGTCATGGGGGCTGCAGCTGTGTGCTGTTTGGACCACGAGTTGAGAACCACTGCTCTAGATGGATATCTGTCTGCATTACGTTTTGCTATCAGTCCAATCATCTCCAGCCTCTTTCCAGAGTACTCCCATTCAATGAGATCTCTTTCTACTTCAATAGCCTACCTTAAAGTTCCCATTGCTGAGATATAGTAAAGCCACAACTTGGACCTCCATACATAGCTTTTCTGAACATTCTGCAGTAATTCATGACTCCGCTTCTGATGCTGTGTTTGGCTCTACTGTACTGTCTTTGATTTTTGGATTGGATTCCAAAGCCTGTCCCCCTCCTTAGAGGGTACTGCTTGGTAGTCACCTGAAGTGGAGCACCCATAGGGATACTATTTAAAGGAGGAGAGGTTACTCACCCTGTTCAGTAACTAGTTCTTTGAGATGTGTCCCCCTATGGGTGCTTCACTACTCCACTTCCTTGCCCTCTGCTTCGGATTTCTCTGCTGTGGATCTTTGTGATAGAGAAGGAATTGAGAGTGGGTCGCCTGCACAGATCTATTTAGCCATGTTGCAGAGTACTAGGCATAGTAGAGCGCATGCATGGGCCAAACAGGCACTGCTAGCTAAAATCTCCAATTTGGAGGTGCATGCCCACCTGAAGTGGAGCGTTCATAGGGACCACATCTCTAAGAACTACAGTGATTGCACAGGGGGAGTAAACCTCTCCCTTCTAATGCAAACGTTAACAAGCTTGATCTAAATCAGATTTAAGTATTGTGCTTTTCTTTTTTAAGAAGCACAAAACCTTGCTAATGGGAAAACTTTTTGATTTTTGAAGGTGATACTGGAAGAAAATACAGAGAAGAAACAAGTTCATGTAGGAAAACTTGAAGCAACAATAAAATCATTATCAGCTGAACTTCTTAAGGTTTGTTTAAACATGAAATTGTCCCAATCATGGGATTTCTTCATTAATTTTATGCATTGTTGTTAATTTAGAAAGGACTTTGATGTTGTTTAATAGGCTAACGAAATTATCAAGAAGTTACAAGGAGATTTGAAAACTCTAATGAGTAAATTGAAATTGAAAAATGCAGTAACAATTCAGCAAGAAAAACTCTTGGCTGAAAAAGAAGAGAAACTACAGAAAGAGCAAAGGGAACTGCAGGAGACTGGACAATCTCTTAGAGTAAAAGAGCAAGAGGTAACTTAATGCATTATCTTAAGCTTTAGTGCTGTAACCATTTATGTGTGTGTTTTACGTGTTTGCAGGATTAGCCTTGAATTGCTGTCTATAAAACTGAATGACTTTACCCATTTATTAAATGGTTTATTGAAACACAGAATTCTGGCAAATGTTAGTGTAGTGTATTTTTCTGGTTGATTATAGCATAGAGGGAATAGAGAGCCCAGTTGAAGCAAAACGCTCAAATTTTAGTAGCCGCGCTAAATTTGACAAATTGTGAAGTCCAATAAAAATAGCTAAAATAATTACAAACTTAATGTTTGGATCAATATGCTTCTGACCTAAAGAGACATTCAAATTAAAAAATAATCGTTATTTTTTAAGAGATTTTCTTGTATTACTTAGATAAAATAGGAAAGATTTTTTTAAAAAAAATCTAAGTTTCACCCACTGTTTATGCTTTATACTTTGTGTGCATTTGGTATTTTATTCAGTTTCGAGCATGGAAACAAACTGGTCAGTTCAGGTTCTGATTCTCTTGCATGTTTAAAATAAAAAAACCCCACAAACACTGCATGAATGTGGTTTGGAACTGCAAACTTCATATCTGGACAGAACTTCCAGCAAAGACAGCCGGGGTTCAGGGCCATATCAGATTTCAGTTACTATTCGAGTTAGCTTTTGTTAAAAGATTTGCTAACTCCTACAATGAAAACTCTTTACCTTGTTACCCCTTTAAATACAAATATAGAGAGAGGATACTATATTTGTACAGGGCTAGAATTTAGAGTACAAAACGTTCAGTGAATACAACAGAGTGTACAGAGCTATGAATCAACATCTGAAGGGCAGAAACAGGCAAAAGTTGAGAGAGAGATTTTCAAAGGCATAAATAGTTGCCCAATGCCAACTGACACTTGTGCCTTTGAAATCAATGCCAAGAAAAAAAGGATCTTTTCATTGTGTAGTCACACCCCTTTTGTACTATGATTAATTTTGAATCTAAATAATCATTCAGTGTTGCTTTAAGCTCAACTTTACTTCTAAATCCTTGATATTTATTTACGCTTATTTTCTTCAGTTTTTAATTATTGACATTTCTTGATTATGCTTGACGTAATTAGTATGGAAATATTTCAGGTCTGCAAGTTGCAAGAACAGTTAGAAACTACAGTACAAAAACTGGAAGAAAGCAAGCAACTGCTAAAAACCAATGAAAATGGTAGGTTTACAGGATTCCTTCTTTAGTTCTCCCTGTTCTTGTTACTTGTGGGGCATGCGCAGAATTTATGATCCCCCTCAGATTTCTTTGCTTCCCTGCAGAAAAATGACTTTCTGATTGGGAAGCCACAAGAATGGTCATGCCACCCTCCTCAGCAGTATGTTTTGGGTGCTCAGGGCAGCCGGCAGAGAGGTGAATCACTGTGGGCCAGGGGGCAGGACTGGGGAAGACCTGGCACTGGGCTCAGCTGCTAGTCCCAGCTGGACTGGGGAGGACGGGACTTCCTCTTTCCCTGCACAGCATCTGGGGCTGTGTCAGACCCACTCCCAGATTTCTCCCCTGGCTGTAGGAAGCTCTGCAACCCCCTTCCCCCTCCCTCCCCCCCCCCCCCCCCAGCTCCCCCACACTTCCTGCACCCATTGCTCCTCAGCTGCAGGGGAAGGGATCATTGTACAGGGAGCTGCTCCCTCATCTGCCCAATCCCCGTGCATCCAGACCCCCTCATACCCAGACCCTCCCGCTAAGCCTTCCTCCCGCCGCCCGCCCCGCACGCAACCCCACTCCCCCTGCACCTGGATCACCCTGAGGAACCACCCGCACCTGGATTCCCCTGTAGAGTCCCATTACCGTTGCACCCAGAACCCCCCCAACAAGCCCCTGTGCATCTATATCCCCCTTCACACCCAGATCCCTCACTGAGCCGTCTGCACCCAGATTGGCCCACACAACCCTTTCAACCCACACCTGGATTGCCTCGCCACTAAGTCTCTCCACACTTGGATCCTGCTTTGCTGAGCCTGCCTGCCCCACACCTGGTGCACCTGGGGTGTTTCTGGGGCAGGCCCTGTTCTTGTGCTGTGTCAGGGTTGGGTGCAGTCTCATCGCTGAGTCCATGTTCTCTGGGGAAGCTGCACAGTGATCTCCCCCCTCTGTGCAGCCAGTGGTCTGTGCTCCCCAATGCCATGCTAGAGTCTCCACATTTATTTGACAAATAAAATTTGCAGAATTTTAAAATACTGTGTGCAGAATTCTTAATTTTTTTGGCACAGAATGCCCTCCGGAGTAAAAATTTGTATTAAAAACATTTTATTTCATTTTGAAGCTAGAAAGATTTGCTCATTTCTGTCATGGCATACTTGTGATTTCCTGCTGTTCCCCTCCGCTCCCGCCACCCCACAGCCCACAAGGATCAAACAATTTAGTAACCTCTGAGTTCATGCTTCCTGTGTATTATAGTAGCCCTAATTTTGTTTGGTGTGGTTCTTCACATAAAACAGAATTTGCCTTACAACTTTCTAAGTGTTACAGTTTAGAATTTGAAAAAATTTACCTGTGATTCTAAATTTAAGCTACATGACCGCATCAGTTAAAACAAGAATTGCACAGCTAAGTTACAAATTGATGCTTTGAAAACATAGGCTCCAATCGTGCATCCTACTAATACACATGCTCAACTTTAAGCAGGTAAACAGTTTCATTGAAGTCCATGGGAAAGCTTACATGCTTAAAGTTAGTATGTTTTTAGATGTCTTACTCCTTATGGGGCATAATCCAAAGTATATTGAACTCCATGAACTTAAATCCAGCTCCTGGGTCTCTAATTATTAAATGTTTACTTCCCTATAGTTTGTGGGTTCTAATTAATACTCTATTGCTATTCTATGAAAAACTAACAGGTTCTAATAATGGAAATTTAAAAGAAAGAGCACCGTCATAAGGTGACCTGATTTTTTTTTTTAAGCCATCTTTAGCTGTAGACGTTGAAGGGGAAAGTTAATCAGACCTGGCATCTTTGAGAGATGGGACTTTGTGGGCGGGAGGGGGCAGCAGGGGCCATGCGTGACTTTCCTTGCAATCCTCCTGGTTGCTGCAGGCCTACTGTGATGTCAAACACTGGAACTAAGAGCACAGAGACTGTCAGTACTTCCATTGTGGCTTGTGATCCTGCTGCCTGACTTAAATGCAGATGGTATGAGCTGTTCCTGCAGTAGAGGGAGCAGATTGGGACAGGACAAGGAGTCTGGTACTGAAACTAGGGGAAAAATGTTTGGAGGAAGGGGGCAGATCAGATGAGAAGCCCAGAGGGGAAGGGGTAAAGAGACTGGGACATCAAAAGTATGTTTAGTTCACTAATATAACATGAAATAGAATCATTCACATGATTTCTTGATGTAATTTGTGTTAGATTTATAGCACTAATAAAAAGGATGGAAAACAAAATGTTTGAAAATTAGAGTTTTACTCCTTTTTCTATATAGTAATCACATGGTTAAATAAGCAACTGAATGAAATTCAGATGGCAAGAAAGCAAGAGATATTGGGAACTTCTACCATTCCACTTACACATTCAAGCAATGGCACTATTAGAACCGGCACTTCACCTCACAATATGGTAAGTTATCCACTTATAAAACTTGGTACTTGCTGTACATTTTTAGAAAAAAAGATACATGCCAAGTGAAGTGCTTATAGTACCTAGGAGAAATGCTTTGGTATTCCTTTTGCCCCGTAATTGAATTTTTCTCATCATGTTGTGCACTGTTGTTAATGGATTCAACAAAATTACTAGTATCATAAATAAGAACTTCCTAAATTCTCAATAAGCAATAAAAACTGTTAAAATGCAGATTTGTGTAATGCATTTGGGCTAGTGAAATAGCATATGCTTATAATTGCATGCATCTACACGTCTAATATTCTTAAGATCCTTCTCTAAAATGAGTCAAGAATGTCCTTCTCAAACAGTCCATTACACTGCACTTACACCCAAACACCAGAAACTGTATGTGAATAGAAAGATAGGCTATATAACACATGCTAGACATGCTGCCAAGCAGAGGTCATAAAGTATTCTGGGTTGCTCTTTATATAACTACCAGTTATTTACCAGGTGGAAGGGGATGTAGAGGTATTTTCCGTCTGCCTGGAGGACCTAGAGCTTCTGCTAATCTGGTTTAAAAAAAAAAAAAAATTATACATCTCTAGAGATATAGATATAAAAAAAAAACTACATGCAGAATGTCCCTTTCACTTTTGAATTTAACATGAAATTAGAATTTAAAAATCTGCAAACACACGGAAAAGAAAACTATTACAACACTAATAGAAATTGCATAAGACAAAGTATGGGTGTGTCTTGCTACTAGGCATCTTCATTCTTTTAGAAATGGTTACTAACAAATGTTCCAGATAGTCATTAATTTGTACATGAACATAGTTTTTTTAACTTAGGGCTAGTGAGGTATTTTGAAGAGCACAAGGGAAGTGAGGAGTAAAAAATTCTCATAAAATATTCTTGTTTAAAGAGACCAAATTAAAGTAGGCCTGCTGGCTCTTGAGATGTGTGGTGATGCTTTCAAGGAGTTCTCAAATCTATCAATCAGTGTTTATTTGGTGGTTTCATTATTTTTTTGGTTCCACATATTTAGCACATGCCCATTTTACCTCGGCTAGCAGGTTTTACTTATCTATTGTTCTGTTCCCCTTCCAGTAACTAAGGCCTGTAGATCTGCAGCCGTTTAATCTTAAAAAAACAAACAAACAAAACAACAACAAAAACCTGTTTGCATTGCTACATTTCTCTTTGATGCACAGAGCCTTGTGTCACTTACATACACTTGTAATAAGCATATAGTCAAGAGTATATTAGTCAAATCTTGTGGTTTGTGGTTAGAGGAAAAGTGGTAGTAAAATAATGCTTATCTTGTCTAGTATCCATTCACTTTCTACACTTAAGAATGTAAGCATAGGAAAATATGCTTTTTCTTGTACTTTAGTCACTATAATGTATAAACATTAATTTGTAGTAATATTTTGTGATTACAAAGGTCAGTTTTAAATTTTTACATCTATGCTCAGTGAAATTAAATGTCATTGATTACCGGTAAGAATACGAATACCTAGCTCTTCTATAGCACTTTTCATCAGCAGATCTCTAAGTGCTTTACAAAGGAGGTCTGTATCATTATTCTCATTTTACAGTTGGGGAAACTGAGATACCAAGAGGTGAAGTGACCTTCCTAAGGACACCCAGTAAACCAGTGGCAGAGCTAGGAAGAAATCTTAGGTCCCCTGAGTTGCAGTTCAGTGCTCTTGAATGTCTGGGTTCTACTTTAAGTGAACCATTATTAAAAAGAAAAATAGATTGCTGGAACTAGAGATGCATAGATTTTGATTTTCTACTGTTGCACTGCTGTTTCCTCCTCTTTCTACATTTTATTTTTCTCTCTTACAGCTTGACAACAGACTCCGTTTTACTAGTTCAGGAATCAGTTACCCCATCTCTCCGGTATGCGCTTCCCAAAACTTTCCAGAAACCGCACCTGTTAAAAGTGCCAACCAGCAGGTTTCAGGACCAAAGGCAGGCATTTACATTTACTCTTATTTTGTGCTCAACACACACATTTCTAATCATATATTTCTGAACAGTTTGACTTGGATATGCTATGTGATATGGTTTTTGTGTTGAATGACAGCAAGAATTTGGCTATAACCACTAAATTATTATAATGGTAATAGTACCTGGCATTTTCAAAGCAGTTTACAAACCCTAATTTTCATGACTCTCCTGTAAGATATTTTCCACCTTGTCATGAATTCTCCTTTGAACAAAAGCTACACAGCAAATTAGTTGTAGCATTAAACCTAGAACACGAGAATTCCTGGCAGTTACCTCTGGTTTTTAGTCCAATATATCACACTGCCTCCCAAATGTAACTTCCCTAATTTCTATTTGATTATAGTAAATGTCCTATTGTAATCTAGTGAGAGAGAAGTTCTCAAAGTCAGCAAGGTTCCCTTTTCAGTTGTTCCTTTGTATATCTTTGTGTTTCTTTATTCCTTACAGAAGTAGTTTGTAGTACACTAAATAAACACTTCATATATTCTATATAATTTGGGATTGAAATGACTATGGCTCATTGTCATAGCATCATTATTTCCGAGTATCCCGATGGCACGGGGTGGCCCTGCAGGCATCCCACTTCTTGATTCCTCTTCTCAGGGTTCCTCAAGAATACTTCTCCAACACTGTCTTAGGCTAATAACTAAGGCTAAGGTTTTTGTCATGATTATTTGTAGTAAAAGTCACGGACAGGTCATGGGTAATAAAGAAAAATTCATGGAAGCCCATGACCTGTCCCTGACTTCAGACTAGAGGGCTTTCAGATTTAACTGTGGAATCCCCTCCTAGAGTTCAAACGCTCAGACCAAGCAACAATGCGAACAATGGCTGTCCACGTTGGGCTTAATAAAAATCCCATGTCCCTCCTGGATTCTATCTCAGCTCCCTGCCCTTGTACGTGAGAGTGGCCAAAGAGGTGTTTCCCTGGGTCTTCCTCTTGCTCCAGCATCTCCTTCTGCTACCCAAGCCCCCTGGCTTCTGGCCTGTCTTCCTATTCCCAGAGAGGGCCTGCACAACTTTCTGCTCTCTGCAGCCTCTTCCTGCTGCTCTTTATGGATAGGCTTGGAAGGATCAGATTTTCATCAGTAAATGTCAATTTCACACACACAGCCACACAGTAATTGTCTGATTCCCCCATACTTCGAAAATTTAAATTGATTACATTTTTAAAAAAAAAGCTTAAATGAATAATGTTATCCAGTGACATTGTTTTTAAAATGGATTCTGCTGAGCCTCTTTTTGGGAGAACACCTGTCCCCGGCTCAGCTGGATCAGAACAGGGCTAGCTTGTCCCCATCCTCTTAAAGGGGCACCCGATAACACTCAGCAAAAGGCTTATCTTACTAAAAACAATCAAACCTGATTTTTCAGAAAAAACACAGAATACCGAAGACACCAAAACTTTAAACAAAGGCTTTCTTGAGAAATATCAGCTTTCCTTTGGCATAACTGACTTCAATCAGATATTAGTCAGCCTATATTAGCGGGCTGTAAGCTGCTGCTCTACCCTAAATCTTAAATTTAACATTAACTTAAATATTTGAGAAGCAGCAACTATTTCCTGTTTTTATTTGCAGGGCTGGCTCTAGGATTTTTAAAAAGAACAGGAATACTTGTGGCACCTTAGAGACTAACAAATTTATTAGAGCATAAGCTTTCGTGGACTACAGCCCACTTCTTCGGATGCATAGAGTGGAATAAATATTGAGATATATACACACACATACAGAGAGCATAAACAGGTGGGAGTTGTCTTACCAACTCTGTGAGGCCAATTAAGTAAGAGGGGGAAAAAAAACTTTTGAAGTGATAATCAAGCTAGCCCAGTACAGACAGTTTGATAAGAAGTGTGAGAATACTTACAAGGGGAGGTAGATTCAATGTTTGTAATGGCTCAGCCATTCCCAGTCCTTATTCAATCCTGAGTTGATTGTGTCTAGTTTGCATATCAATTCCAGCTCAGCAGTCTCTCATTGGAGTCTGTTTTTGAAGTTTTTCTGTTGTAATATAGCCACCCGCAGGTCTGTCATTGAATGACCAGACAGGTTAAAGTGTTCTCCCACTGGTTTTTGAGTATTAGGTATTTGTATTTGAGTATTAGATTTGTAAAGCAAATACTCACCAGCAACCACACATCACTGAACAAAACCACTGACCCAGGAACCTATCCTTGTAACAAAGCCCGATGCCAACTCTGTCCACATATGTATTCAAGTGACATCATCATAGGACCTAATCACATCAGCCATACCATCAGGGGCTCGTTCACCTGCACATCTACCAATGTGATATATGCCATCATGTGCCAGCAATGCCCCTCTGCCATGTACATTGCCCAAACCGGACAGTCTCTCCGCAAAAGAATTAATGGACACAAATCTGACATCAGGAATCATAATACTCAAAAACCAGTGGAAGAACACTTTAACCTGTCTGGTCATTCAATGACAGACCTGCGGGTGGCTATATTACAACAGAAAAACTTCAAAAACAGACTCCAATGAGAGACTGCTGAGCTGGAATTGATATGTAAACTAGACACAATCAACTCAGGATTGAATAAGGACTGGGAATGGCTGAGCCATTACAAACATTGAATCTACCTCCCCTTGTAAGTATTCTCACACTTCTTATCAAACTGTCTGTACTGGGCTAGCTTGATTATCACTTCAAAAGTTTTTTTTCCCCCTCTTACTTAATTGGCCTCTCAGAGTTGGTAAGACAACTCCCACCTGTTTATGCTCTCTGTATGTGTGTGTATATATCTCCTCAATATTTATTCCACTCTGTATGCATCCGAAGAAGTGGGCTGTAGTCCACGAAAGCTTATGCTCTAATAAATTTGTTAGTCTCTAAGGTGCCACAAGTACTCCTGTTCTTTTTACAGATACAGACTAACACGGCTGCTACTCTGAAACCTGTCATCTAGGATTTTTGCCGCCCAAAGCAAAAACAATTTTGGCTGCCCCTCCCCGCCCCCCCCCCCCCCGTTCTTTAATTGCCCCGCCTCAGCTCCGCCCCTTCCTCAAATCCCCAGCCCTGTCTCCTCCCCCCAGGCTCTCAAGCCTATGAGGGAGGGAGGGAGGGGAAGCAGCGGCGCGCGAAACGGCCGCTCGGGATCTTCCCCTCCCTCCCAGGTTTGAGAGCCTGGGAGGGAGGGGGAGACCCCAAGCCGCCGCAGCACGCAAAACAGCTGATTCGCGCGCCGCTGCTCTCAAGCCTGGGAGGGAGGGTGAGTAGCGGCGCGCGAATCAGCTGTTTCGCACGCTGTGGCAGCAGCAGCGGAGGTAAACTAGGGCGGCCAGGGAACATTTTTAGGGGCGGCATTCTGGCGCCGGCCATGCCATCCCTAAAAATGTGCTGCCCCAAGCACCAGCTTGTTTTGCTGGTGCCTAGAGCCGGCCCTGTTTATTTGATACCAAACCATATTGATATGTATCAGTAATTCACCCTGTGCTATCATACATACACAGCAGACTTGTCATCTGAATTGCGTCTTTGTTTTATATCTATACTATTTTATTTGTTAAGCATTTGCTAAACATGGTGTGGAACCTTATTGCCCTGAAGTGCTCACAGTCTGATAAAAGTCCTTAGTCTATACATTTTCTTGGTGCATAATAATATCTGGATCCAAAATGCTGAATGTGTGAAACCTTTGATCTTTTGGCAGGTTCAGTTTAATGTGCAGCTTTCAAAAACTAATAAAACTTCAGACATTCAGCCAGGATTTTCTATTGCAACTGGTCATTCAACAAATATAGAAAAGTGAGTATCCTGATAATTGTGTCCATAGAAATTATTTTGAGGCCCGATTTTCAGAGACACCTCAGCCCAGCCTTTCTAAAATTGTTGGAAATTTTTTTCCAAAACAGTTTTTTTTATGCCCAAGTTCGTGAATACATATTGTATTATGTTCAAGTGAGCATGCACAGACTTACTCACAAAATAAACCTGTATTTTAGAGGCTGCTTTTGAAAATGTGGTCTTCTGTCCAAGTGTCTTTGGAAGTAATTTTTTTGTTTTATGAAGAGTTCTGAAGAAGCCATATTACATTTCTAGTGAAATATTAAATTCTCTTGTTTGCAGATTTACCTATCTCCACAACAACAACAAAAGGCTTGTTCAGCTGTCAGTCAGTGCCTTTTTAAAGTAGTCTAATTTTTTCATTATTCAGCTCTCCTGGGATACACTACACAAACCAAACTTTGTCAGACAGCACTAGTGACTTTAAACATGGCTGTACCTAACCCCATATTGCGACAATTCTGTTCTTCAGTGGAGTTCCACAATAGCAGTGATATTGGTATGTGGGAGTATCAGCTTAATGGGGGGCCAGCTACTCTGGAAATGGATGCCATAGTGACCTGAAAAATGGAGTGAAGGCAATGAGTGTTTGTTTGTCAATATGCTGACTGCCCTAGCAAGTCTGGCTAGTGATGGCATTCAAAACCTATTGCTTAAAGTGATGTGACTGTAATAATTCCATTTGCAGATGACATCTGGTTTCTTTATTCCAGTTTACCAGGGTGGTGCTGGAGTGTACCAAGAGTGGGTGGTTTTAGAAATCATACAATGAAGGAGGTAGGCCCAGTGGGATGAGTAAGTGAAAACATTAAGCTCTGGCTGCACTGCATATCTTAACTGCATTTAACCAGTTAATTACATGGTCAATCCCAGTTATAGCACTAAAGTGTCTTAGGCTGGCAAATGTCTTCCTGAAACAAATTTTGCAAACTGTTTTTGTGATGTAGATAGGACCTCCTCTAACTGTATCTTTTAGCTCAGTTGGCTCTACTTTCCAGCTCTCCACTGCTCTGTAGGGGATGTCCCAGAATGCATTGCTCTGTCTGTGCCCTTTGGGAATGCTTTCTTCTTCTGAATCTAAGAAAGCACTGATCCAAAGACCTCTTGGCACTGTTATAAATGTGGCTGAACAAACCTGGTTGGCATGTGGTTTTGAGGTGGAAAACGCTGCCATGCAGACTGTCATATTTTTGTTGTAACTGGGCTGGATGAGTGTCAGACTGGTTACAAGAACAGTTGTTTGCTGTGTAGACATGGCTGGAATATTGAATCTATATAAAAGTTATGAAATAAAATGTAAACATTTTATGTAGTACTACGTAAACTTAACTTTGAGTAATTGTCCATGTAGATCCCACACTAGGTATCCATGCATGCGAAATCAGAATCTTTGAGCAGTGTCCATTGGAGCTGTGCCTGGCACTCATTATGTTTTCGTGCCTTCCCCATCTGACGGCAGAGCAGTCCCATCCATCCCTCTTAGTGCTTGGCAGTTTGCATCACCGCCATTGCTGTTATAATGGATTCAAAGCTCTTAGGCTTGAACTCCCTGTTCTTTGTGCGATGGACTCATTCCCTGCAGAGACAGACATATAGCCATTGTTTATTCCAGGGATCAGCAACCTTTCAGAAGTGGTGTGCCAAGTCTCCATTTATTCACTCTAATTTAAGGTTTTGCATGCTAGTCATACATTTGAACGTTTTTAGAATGTCTTTCTATAAGTCTATAATATATAACTAAACTATTGTTCTATGTAAAGTAAATAAGGTTTTTAAAATGTTTAAGAAGCTTCATTTAAAATTAAATTAAAATGCAGAGTCCCTGGATCAATGGCCAGGACCTGGACAGTGTGAGTGCCACTGAAAATCAGATTGCATGCCAGAGGTTGCCTACCCCTGGTTTATTCTGTTTAAGCAGAAGCCCCTTGTTTGACAGTTGTGCTAGCTGCTTGTCAAGACAGAGAAAATCCAGGGTCAGTTGGCTAAAATTACTACTTCTAGAGCAGTCTGAAGGGCACTTCAGACCCAGAACAACAGGTATGAGGCTCTTCCACCTCTGAGTCCCAGTCAGTCAGCACTTCTGTAAGCCAGAATGCAACTCTTTAAGACCAGTACCAGTAAGAGATCTGATAGGCTATCCACAACTGCCAGAAATCAATTTGGCACCAAAGGCTGGTACTGCCTCCAAGGTAAGATAAATTGGAACACTGAACCAAACATATTTCCAGGCATCCATCTATCGTGGGATCTAAATATCCTCACAGGTCTCATGAAGTCCCCCTTTAAACTCTTCTCTGAATGTACTCTCACTACCTTACTCTCAGATTGCTTTTTTGGTGGTCATTACATAAGCCAGGTGGGGGAGTGAACTTCCATCCCTCAGGGCTCATCCCTCTCCCTTATTATACTGTTTCATCGTGATGCCAAACAGTGTGCCTGGACCTGGCTTTGAGATAAGATGCCAAATTGGGAAAGGCATTGTTTAGTGAGTGAGCTAGGACTACTCATTCCCGCCTTCCAGATGAGGTACTGCTGGCCAGTGACTTAGAATGGGATCCACATGGACAAATAATTGAAGAAAGAACCTGTGGTTCTTATGTTTTTTCTGAGTAGCTCCCACAAGCACCCTCCATTCTTGCTCCTTGGAGTCTCCTCTAGATGAGAATCTGGATTAGTGAAAAACTGGAGGGATTGTTGTGGCCGCCCTGCCACTTGTACCCCCATCTGAGGGAATATATGCTGGGTACAGGCATGATCCCAACAAACACTGCTGTTCAGATTAGTCTTGCATGCACCATCGACTAAAATCTCAAAAGTACCACACTTACTGCAAGGTAAGTAACCATTACAGTGCTATTGTTTTAGCTCCTGCATTGATGATATGGTAAAAATAAGTATTTGAGATGTCTTTTAGGTTGCAGTTGCTTCAATCGGTCTTAATCTCTTTGAAGGGCCTTTATTTT
This sequence comes from Malaclemys terrapin pileata, assembly GCF_027887155.1. NCBI lineage: Eukaryota > Metazoa > Chordata > Testudines > Emydidae > Malaclemys > Malaclemys terrapin. The sequence continues at coordinate 72,821,769 of NC_071512.1, forward strand.
GGGCCCTGAAGTATATTATGAGTGAGCTTTACTGCATCAAAAACACAAGTTTACAAAATTAGGTAAGTGTTAAGTTTTTCTATTTTAAGCATGATTCTATTTTCTTTTGGTTAGTGGTGAGAATTTGGGATTGGAATTGAAATATTTAAAGAAAAGAGAAGACAGCATTCCTTTACGAGGTCTCAGCCAAAATACATTTAACTCCTCAGGTAGGAAGGGCAGTAGTTCCATGAAAGTAAACAAATCTCTTATTTCAAAATGCTTTCTGCTTTAAGAAGGTGCTACTTGTACCCCACAGAAATTAAGTGTTTTTCCCCCTATTTGCAGAATATCCAAAATCCTCCACATCAACAAAAACACTAACTTCATCAAAACCCGGAATACAGTCTACAGCCTCTGCTTACTTCCCTGGATTGCAAACAACATAATCATTAGATGAAATCTTTTATTTTATCAACGATCGAAGATTTTGGATGGCTTTTAATTAAGATACTAAATACAATTATTACCCCTTAAATGTCAGTCAAAATGTTATAGTAACTGTTTAAAATGAGTTAACTTTACCATACATTTGTATAATCTTTGGCTTTTGTGAAGAAAGCACATTCATTTACATAAATATCAGTATAAAATTCCAACCAGAAAAGTAAAACGTGGAGGGGAAAAATATTAACTACTTTAATCACATGAAGATATTATGCTACAAAACGATTGTTTAGAAATGACCATTTATAAAATGAGGCAAAGCCTTTTAAAGGTTTATAAATGGTTATGGAGCAACAAGACCCCCCAGAGGAGTTTTTGTGTAGTAAACAACCTATTTTAATCTTTCCCCTTGCCAGAAATCCAAACTAATGATATTGCTAATAGTTCTATCATTGTGCTGAAACTCGTCCTGCTTGGAGTTTCTCCTTGAAAATACCTAGTAACTTTAGGATCTCGTTCCTGGAAAATGCACAGCAAGCTCTGAAGTCAGTGGTAGTTGTGTTGGGCAGTTTCCTGATACAGCAAACTTCTTTTCCCAAGTTATTCCTACATCGGTTTGGAGTTGGTTTCTATAGCATTTTGAACTTACTACCCTGGACTCCTTAGCCCCTAAAGCAACACTTGTGCCAGGATACTAGTGTAATGACCCAGGTCCGCTAAGACCAGGTGGTGCATTATAGTCTCCTTGTACAGGATTTTGGCAGTGTGACTGCATTATTCCACCAGTCACACTCCATGTATGGATGAAATATAGACACTGGCATTCATCTCTAGAGAACATTTCTGTAACATGCAGCAGAATGTGGAGTATCTTTCATGGGCCTGTCTGTTGAGTTGACCTGCTACCTATGGAACACTGTTTCCTGTCAGGGTATGTCTGTACTGCAATCTCCGGGTGTGGTTGAAATCTAAGTAGACGTACCTGAACTAGCTTTAATGTAGCTAGTTCAAATAAGAGAGCAGTGAAACTGCTTCACTCTGGACTAGCTCCACAAGTAATTACTCAAGATTCTGGGAAGGCCTGTACAGCCCCCACAGAAGCACCTGCTGCTGCAGCACCTTCACTGCTCCAGTACCCAAACTGGCTTGATTGGGAATGTCTACTTGAGCTATAATCACAACCTGTAATTGCAAGTACAGGCATATCTTCAGAAGCTCAGTTACAAGAATGTAAGGGTCAAAGGGGTGAGCACTTTGCTTCTGGCCTATGACTCATGCAAATTTCTTAAATTGGAAGCATATTACATTTTGTAAATGTAAGAGCTGAAGCATTATGGAATCAGTGATGTTCCTAATAGAGACACTTCCTAGCTTTAAAATTATGCAGGACATTTATTTAATATAGGTTTCAGGTGGTTTCTTTCTTTGGCTTGGAAATTGCTTTCTTAAACCAACTACTTTTTTACATATTCATATACTTGTATGCAGATTTATATCTTGTGGATCACTAGTCAAATATTTAAATTAGCTATTTAAAAATGAGATCCTAAATACTTACCTTAGTAAAAGCACACAACTGAGTTATGGCTACAAATTTCACATCTTGTCACAGCCCCTGGTTTTTTTTTTTCCTCTCTCTCCATAGAAGATTCCCCATACAATGGGCTAGTTTGTAATACACTGGAAATTACAACCAAGTATCTGAACTACTGTCTTGTTCCAATAATTTTATGAAGCATTAGACAGAACATATGGAAACCATTTCATATTCTACTACTGTAATCAAAGATGCCTTCACTGGTGACTACAGTGGTGTACAGAACATATTAAGTAAATTTAACTGTACTTACCACTTAGGCTGGGGTTCATTGGTGGAATCTGGAATTAAGTAAATTTCTCCATCTTATATGAACCATATTCTAATATCAAACTAGTAATTTAAAATGACAGTACAATTATAGGGAATTTTCCAATAATATCTTGGACTCAATTTATGCCCCTAGCTCCTACAATTCTGTAATATATTGTATCAGAATCTACTCTTTCCCTTAATGTTTGAGTGGCTAATCATCCTAATTTTGCACATTACTGTCCAAATGTATAGTAAACATATCTTGGAGTGTAAAATGTGTATATTTGTTTATAATCAATTTGTATTAATGTGTGTGTGTGTGTGTGTGTGTGTGTATATATATATATATATATAGTTGCTTTTGGAAATGTGTATGTTAATGGAAATATTAAAATGGTTTCAGTAAAAAGATGTTTCTGGTCAGCTACAGTGGACTAACAGTTAAGTGGAAACATATTGGGGAGGGAAGAGAGGTTTCACTCACTCAAATATTTTAAAACCAGAATTAGAGCAAAGTTATTTCACTACAGTCCAGACCAGAAAGTAGTACCACTCTACCAGACAGAGCTTCATGGCCCACTTATCAAGCTACATAGTCCAAAAATTTAGGATTTACAGAAGCTGCTCAGAACAGATAACTGAATATTTTTAGAAAATGACTAGATACTTTCACACAATGCTGTAGTATTAGAAATCAGTATGAAACTTGAACTGGGGCCTAGATCTTTCAAAGGAACTTAGATGGTATGGCACCTTGCTGCCCAGTGGCATTCAGAGCCCAGCATCCAGATGCCCTACACAATGCCTGGGGAAAGTTTGAGGATTTACATCTTAAGCACCTGTCAGCTAAGCAAGATTAATTTACTGTCACTGTTTGGTGGTGGTACAGGATGGCCATGACAAATTGTTTCACATTATCCCCTTTAAGACTTTAAAAACCCAAAACACTTACCTCAGCCAGTTAGACCCAAGAGCAAGATGCCTGCACAGTTGCTAATTATACAAAATAAATGCTCAAAGCAGCTTAGTAGCAATTTAAATGAATGAACAGTACATTAAAGTATTATACTGGTGGCTTTTTCTTTTAAAAAAGTAGCAGGAACTTCTAGGGGTAAAAAGCTATATGCATAAAAGCTGGAGGGCAGGGTGGTTGGTGATCATGCAGCCTGAAAAGTTAGAGGCCAAACTTGGATTGTGCACTACAGCCTAAGTCCATCTATTTGCATTTGGTCAGAGCTACACTCATGTGTAAGACTTTTTTAATATCACTTGTACACAGAATGTAATCACTGAAATTGATTCCTCCATGTTAAAGAGGCAGGTATTTTAATGGTGATAAAGGAAGAGCATGCCTGGCTGTTTCATCAGTGTCCTTCCTTTCCTGGAGGTGGCTCTGATCCTATTGCTAAAGGTGATACCAGCTCAAGCCCTACCTGTAATTCATTTAGTAAAGGGAAGAGTTGGTTTAAGCAGACTTAGAGACTGAATACAGGAACCAGCAGAGAAAGAATCTTATTCATACAGTATTCAGCTGTGTACTAGATAACATTGTTTGATTCTAGTAATTCCAAGCCAGACACAGCAACTTATTTTCATCGGACTGGACTCTGCTTTACCCCAACACATTAAAATGCTGTTTTTTCAAGTGCTGTATCACACCTGATTGTTATTGATAATGAAGTTAACTTCACACCATCTGCTATTGTGGCAAGGGCATCAATGGCTTTTAGCAAAGTTTAACCTAAACTAATTGCTGGAGGCTGCTGCTTGACAGTACTTTCTACCTCTTTTTCTTATATCAAAGATTACTGGTAACTCCTTTTGCAGTGCTGTAGTCCAAGGGGAAAAAGAGTATAAGTCCATCTTTTAATCAGAAGTAGCCTGCTTCAGGTATGTGGCCCCTTAATTCAGTGGTAAATGAGTTAATACCAAGTAAATTTATTAGGGTTTTTACTTAATTTTATTGAGTAACATTCTTTTAGATGTTGCATGGCAAGATGGGTGCAAGAATCAGAAAATGAAACATTAAGAAAAGAGGTATGCCAGTAACATTCACTGAACATATTTCAAGTTGCTCCAAAGTTAGTCCATGAGTAAGTTTTGATTTTGGCAACATTGATATCTTTTGAGAAGTATTAACATTTGAATTAGAAATGATTGTATTAGTTTACCCTTTTTTTCAGGGGAGATACATTTTGAAAAAAACAAGTTACTTTTACTACATCCTGATTTGAGGCTTCACTTAAACTAGATAGGCCCAGTCATTCCCCTCAAATATCCATATCCAAGTTTCCTATGGCAAGCAATGTGAGGTGCAGCCCACCTACCCCCACTCCTCTGATAGTATTCACTGGATACAAGTTCCCAAGTATCCTTTATATCACAGGGGTGGGCAAACTACAGCCCAGGGGCCACATCCAACCCTTCAGATGTTTTAATCCAGCCCTTACAGTCCCACCAGGGTTAGGGTCTTGCCCTGCTCTGCATATGCCACAGCTCCCAGAAGCAGAGGCATGTTCACCCTCCAACTCCTACACATAGGGGCAACCAGGGGTCTCCACATGCTGCCCCTGCAACCATGGCCAATGGGAGCTGCAGAGGCAGGGGCTACAGCCAGGTCAGTGCACAGAGCCATCTGACTGCCCCCCTGTGTAGGAGCCAGAGGAGGAACATGCCGCTGCTTCCAGGAGCTGCATGAGGTAAGCGCCACCTGGAACCTGCACCCCTAATCCCCCTTCCCCAGAGCCTGCTCCTGCACCCTGAACTCATTTTTGACCACAGCCCACACCTCCAATTTCATGAGCATTCATTGCCCATCATACAATTTCCAGATGTGGCCAGTGGGCCAAAAAGTTTGCCCACCCCTGTTCTATCAGCTCAAAGTTAATTTTATTGCTACAGAATCTGCCATACTCCTTTTTTCAAAACACACTAAGGCCCAGCTGTACATTTTACAGCATCAGAATAAGTATTCATAGCATAGGTGCATCACACTTAGGTTTAGAGCTAACCTGAGTTAAGGTATAAACAGCTTTCTAATGTCAATGACAAGTTCAAAATTAATTAAAGCAGAGCCCTGCAGCAGGAAAAATTGTGTTTGAATGCTTTTACATATAATATAAAAACTTTTTTTTTTTTTTAGTAACAGCAGGGAATCTCTCTTGCAGGATCTAAGATTTTTGTGGATAGAAGCAGGATAAAAATGCAAGAAAATGCAGGACCAGGTGGGAGTGGGTTGCAGGGCAGGACAGGAGTGGGATTAAAAATGTCCCATGCAGCGCTCTACTTGGCAATAAATTGCCCATTATTTTAGTTTCTTGCTGATTTAATACAATACCACTATTAAGCAAAAGCTTTTCATGAAAATCTTGCAGTACAAGGACAAATAAGCTATTACAGGTATGTGGGAATGAAAAGGGTAAAATTCACACAATTTACCTACAATTGGTATTTATCTGTTGAATCAAATTACATTTAAAGCACTAAGGAACCCAAAAACTTGACAGCAAGTGAGAAAACAATATTAAGGCTACAGTACGTTCAGCAGGCTATAAGACATTAAAGAATTCATATACAGATATATGGTTTGAACTGATTTCAAAGACAATTTTAAAAATTCATTAAAATATTCATTTATTAACAACATATTTACACATTTTCCAGCTCTCAGTCAACCATGATGAATGTTCAAAGTTAAAAAAACCAGTAAGCAGTAACCACAAGATGAAAACATTTTAAACTATACCTTATACACAATTTATACAAAGGAATACTTGTTTAAATAATACAACTGGACACAAAAATATACATTTTTAGAGAAATTCACATCAGTAACTGTATAAAGCTCTCTCTCCTGTACTAGGGTCCTGAAAATTTAGGACTAAAACATTAGCTCTGTAAAAGTAAAAAGTTACTAGCCAGTCTTGAAAGGCCACTATATAGCACACTGACATTTTCAAGGCTATCAGCTTATATTTCAGTTTGTGTATTCAAGTTTTGAGGTCCTTCTGATTACGCAAACATCAGAAATAGTGGTATAAACTGTATTTGAGAAAGCAGAGTTTTAGAGCCAATATTAAAATCTTGTAGGCGCAAAAGACCCACTAATTTAAATACTGTTTGATACTATCTTGTACTCCAAAAATTAGGAAGAATTAAAGTAATGCACTTACACACAACTTTTACTGTTCAGCAAGTGTGCTCACCACGTGATTTTGTATTAGTATAAACTTAAAATAAAACCTCCCATACAGTGATTTTAAAATGAAACCAATTCACCTTTTCCTTACTTGAGTGCATTTACATTAAGGCTTTGTACTATCTGACCCAAAATTTTACAACATAAAATGAATGGGTCCACAAATATGCTAGTATGTCTCATTGAGACTTAGCATGAAGAGAATTAAAGCTTTACACCTTAAGGAAATGGACACAGGGACACATGCTGATACCTTGAATATGTTTTCCTTTTTGTCTCAGAACTAGGATGAAAAGGTTAATTATATTAATAGTATGAGACCAGTGCTTAGTTTGTTCTTTTTAAAAAGTTAATTTAATTGTAACATCTTTGGAGAAATTTCCAGTTCCTGTCTGTAGTTCCTACAAATTTCATGCAGAAAGATACATTTCTTAAGATAATGTTAAGAAATTACATTTTTTATGTAAATGGAATGTGTATCCAGAACTGGAAACAAGACCTATGAAATATAAAAACGTTTTTCTGGATTCTGTCGTCATACATTTGTGTCTTGCAATAAAGGTTCTTTGGCCTCGCCAGGGGCCTGTGGACTGTGTGGATGACCATGACTGCCACTGTGTTTTTTCCAATTGCTGGACCGTGCATTTAGATTGGCGTGTTCAGGAATAAACAAGGCAACAAGCAAAGCCAGCAGCACAGAGCATGCTCCAAACAAGAAAGGGGGTCCAGGAATTATGGAGTTCTGAAAACAACAAAAACACTTATTTTCTAGAGGAACCATTAAGTAAATCCATAGTTCACAGACACTGGTTGGTTCACATCAGGCTCTGTACTTAAAAATAAACATATTTTACAATTTCATTAGTTTAGGGCACAATACTCTTAATGAGTGGGCTATTTCGATACCCAGCCCTAGTAAACCTTATTCATAGATGAATGATAGTCATTCTCAAAGGATAAGGGAGGAAACCCAGAAGAGGAGAAACCTATTAGAGGAGTTTCTCTTTGGGTGTTTTTTAAACTGCAGAATTCTCTCTTCTAACTTCACAGGAAACGTGCCACTGCCTAGTTGTCTTACCTGCCAGAAATACAGACTTATAGAATCAAACAGCTGAACTGCTATTTCCAGCCATGTAATTAAAATTCACTGTAGCTACAAGATGAAGTATAGGGCTGGTCTTCACTGCCCTGTTAACCTGAGGTATAACTCAAGCTTTGTCCCTAGCCCAGCTCCTTTGAAACATACACAAATCTCTAGCTTGCCAACCCATCAACATTAACAGCCACATTTAAACAGGAAAAGCCAAGGTACTAACTACTATTTAAAAAGTTAACCAAGACTGTGAATTAAACAGAAAATACAAAAGCAGAAGACTACCTCCTTCACACGTCTATATTCTGTGGTAGACATTACAATGGTGCAGTGTTCACAGACCTAGACACCATAAGAAGGCATTTAACTATACAAAAGGGACTGTGATCTAACTCGCTCTGCTTATTTTCTGTCTCAGCCAGAAAGTTACTTTATTTACAGGATTTCATTCTATGGTTTTACTCTTTTCATTCATGCACTCGTGATTTAAGCATGAATACTTCAAGTAAATTGAGTAAACCAACCCCCCCGCTCCAGTCAAGTGTAAATAAAGGACAACAAGATCTTCAAGCTTTGTCTTTCACCACACCATCAAAAAGACTGGCTGACTTGTAGACTTATTTTGCAGCAGTAAATTTTAGATAATTTATTTTTAAAAATAATAACCTATAGCTGGAAGGACCAGAACTGGCACTCAATTGCTTCCAAGGAACGAAGAAGTGCATAGGCTGGTATCTGACCATAATGGTAATTTCTGCCTCCTTTTAGGCAGAGACATATCGACAGGCCAGAACGTTTTCCAATGTCAGATAAAGAGGAGAAAGTGGCAAGGCCTGACAAGAAGCGTGCCACAAAGTATGAAAAGAGCAAAGCATATTCAGCTTTTTAGTATCCAGTCTAAATCACGTGTTTTAAAATATTCAATAGACTTAAGATACAATTCTGGGCACAGTAGTACCAGAAAAAAATATTGACAAGTTGAAGAAAATTTAGAGAAAAGCAGAAGTTAACAGGCAAGAGAGACCAGCATACAAGGAAAGAATCAAGAGATGTGTAACTTGGTCAGAAGACTGAGAATAGGAAAGTGTTTAAAAACATGAACCAACAGGGTTCTTTTTAGGGTGATCCAAAGGAGCAATGGGATTGATTAATCAATGGAAAATTTAGGCTCAATATCAAGAGGATTGTCTTAATTGCAAGAGTTATTAGACAGGTCAAGAGTCTCACAATAGAAGTGGCTTGAGAAGTCTCTTTGCTTGATTCATTTAAAGCTGGACTGTCTAAAGCACTGTAGAATGTGTCACAGGGCAGCGAGATGAACTAGAATATCCAATTTATTCCCCCTCCACCCCTTCCAAGGTCTAGGACAGAGGTTCTCAAACTGTGGTCCACGGACCACCAGTGGTCCGCAAGCTCCATTCAGGTGGTCCAAGGATAGTTCCCGCTAAGATGCGTGCCTGGGTGGCTGCACACAAGAGAATGAAGGGCCACCCACCTAATTAGTGGAGCTGCACAGGCGTGACTCCACTAATTAGGTGCCTGGACCCTGGAGAAGATGCATATGTAAGGTGAGGTGGTGGCCTGGGGGGGGGGGGGGGGGGAAGGAATTTGGGACATGCAGGGCTGCGACGGCCAGAGAAAAAGGCGACTTTCCCCAACTCGGGGGCTGCCGCGACTGGGGAGAGACCCCTCTCTATCCCAGCCCCAGCTCGGGGGCTGCCGTGGTGGGAGAGAGAGGGCACATCCAATGCATTAGAAAGGTAAGACTACTGATATTAAAATGAGTTGTGCTTTTTTTAATATAGCACTTTTATCCAAAGTGCTTTACAATAGTTAGCTAATGGTACAAACAACATTTGGAAAGATCATTAAGTGGTCTGCTGAGACCCTCAACAATTTTCAAGTGGTCTGCGAAAAAAAAAAAAGTTGAGAACCACTGGTCTAAGATTGATCTTTGCTGCATTTCTTGTAACTTATAAATAAATAGGAACAATACCTGTTCTGAATGGTGTTGTGTGGCCACGTTACCTCCCAATTCAGTTTCAGTCATTGGGAGTTCATTCAATTCTACATGGAATATGTAGAATATAAAACCATAAAGTGCTGGTCCCAAACCATTACACAATCCTCGAATTCCTGTTATCATCCCTTGAACAACACCTAAAGAAAAAGGCATTCCATGAAATTAAATGTGTATACAATGAAGACTTTAAAATGCTTTTTGGCAATTGTCTAACATGCAATGGAGCCTGATTCACTTTTTCCCCATGCTGGTGTAAACTAGGAGTAACTTCACTAAAATCAATCGGGATACACCACTGTAAGACTGATGTGAGAAGAGAATCATGCCTACACCAGAACCAAAACAATGAGGAACATTGGGCAAGACAAACTTTATGTTTTAGTCAGAGCACAGCATTTCCTATGCCATACTGACCAAAAGACTATCAAATCTGGTATGTTGTCTCTGACAGCTATCTATGTCTCATGCTTTAGAGAAAAGCAAAAACATATTACTGGGGCTCCTAGACACTACAGTAATAATAAAAAAATGCACCTGAAGAATTGAGTAAATTCATGCATAGTGGGAGAGAAGAAGAATTGAAACATGATCAGCTGATGTACTGAATCAAGAGAAGTAGTGATGTAGTATTATGCTACCTTCAATGCATGGGTTTTCCCTATGCTAGACACACTCATTATTCATCTGCCTTGTTTGAAGAGTATAGCCAGCTGCCTCCAAACAGTCCACAGGCCTTGAGAACTACCACTCTTCTACAGTGAAGTTAAAACTACACTAATGTTTCTCATTTACATTAATATACTATTATGTTGGCTAATTTGTCCTGCAAACTAGCATGGAGGTTAAGGATAATCCTTGAGTACCAGTAAGACAGCATTGATACATCTGGTGCTAAGGAGGTCACAATATCCCTATTTTGACCATTCCTTAAAATTAACAACAACAAGAAACATAAAACATACCCTGTTGATCAGCATCAGCAGTTCGTGAAACTAGTGCACTTACTGCTGGGAACGTAATACTAGACATTGCTGCCACAGCCCCTGCTGCCCACATCATCCTGAAAAACGTAAGTGTTAAGAGAAAGAATCAAGATAAGAATTCTGAATTTCTACCTTCCATATAACTCTTATTACAAAGAGTAGAAAGAACTGCACACACTACCCATGCAATAGAGAAGTCACAAGTTAATTATCATTGCTTGATTTCATACCTATCAATTATTCTGAGTTTAACAAATGGTGTAAAATAATTTAAGAGATGATTAGAAAAGTCCCCAATCCTTGCAAAATCCTGATGCTTGCTGGGATGCATTGATCATGTATTTTGTAAACTCTCCTCCCAAATTAAGAGGAGGTGAACATCCAAAAAGCGAACTTAACTTAGTTTTCCCCGTTAGGTCACTGGTATGTTAGCATGTGTAAAGGGTGCAATCATGGGGTGTGGGGGGAGGGAGAAAGGAGTGCTACAATTGATGTAAACTGACATCTTGACAAGTCAATGCAGTCTACTACAAGCAACAAGACCACCCCCCCCTCCAAAATTTAAAAAAAAAAGAAGAATTAAGAAAATCTGACTGTTAGAGGAAAGAGGACAAAGCATTTTTCAATGTTGTTTGGTGTCCATTTCCTTTTAGATAAAAATATCCATGAACAATTTTTGGTCTTATGAAGATTATCAGTACAAGAGATTGACGTTGTTTAGGTCAATCATACAGTACAATATCAAATTCTTGGTTTGGGATGGTTCACCAGGCAGTGTTTCTTTGACTGCACCAAGTATAAGCCAATTACACAATTACATCTTTTAAAAAAGGTTCCATCTTAAGAGGAGACAAAGGACGCATTGCCTATAACCGCTCATGTAAAACTGATGCATGTAAACACACACACACACACAAAACACCTTTGTGAATGTTTCTTTATTAAGCAGGAAGTAATTTAAAATCTTAGTATGTCAGTTCATTAATTCAACTAAAGTGAAATGTACGTACCAAGGCTCCGAGCCAAAACCATACCATGCAAGCTGTAATATTTGAAATCCCAGACCCAGTAAGATGGTGTTTTTATTTCCAATGGACCGCATAAGTAAACTCAAAACTACTGTCTGATGGGAAAAAGAATGTCATATTTTAATTGTGAATACTCACATTATACAGCAATACATATAAAACGTTCACTAGTTTTGACAGAAGCAAAGTAAAGTTCTATGATGTAGTATTTTCTAGACAGAGACTGAAACATGTAATAATGGAGAGAGATATGTGAAGAGATTGTTACCGTGCTCTTGATGTGCAACAATTTAGATTTTCCTTGAGGAATCCATACACTAGGAATATTATTTAACCTGCCCTGATGACTTAAACAAGCTATTTTTCAACCCAAACTAAGCTTAAGGAGAAGATTGAATCAACTTCTAAAGAGGTTTGGGAGTGTGGCTAAGGAAGGAATAAATTAAGGTTAAGGCACTAGACCAGGGGTCGGCAACCTACAGCACGCGAGCTGATTTTGAGTGGCACGCAGCTCCATGCTGCGGTCGCGGTCCCGGCCCCCAGCCCCACTCAGCCCCCTCCCCAGCCCCCCCCCGCCCACCATTCTCCCCTGCAGGGGCAGGAGGCAGAAGCTTGGTTCTGCAGCAGCCAAGCTCCCCCCCTCCCCGTTTCTTCCCCCAGCATGGTGCTTTGCTGCTCCTCCTCCTCTCCTTCCCTGCTCCAATCAGCTGATGGCCCTAGCAAGGGGGAGGGGGAAGAGCGCAGCATGCACACAGCTCCGTAGAAGATGCAGAGAGAGGTAGGGACGGAGCCTGGGGGAAGGGGGTGGAACAGGGCATATCCCTTCCAGCCCCCTGCCCTGAGCCGCTCAGGGCAGGGGGCTGGGAGCACCCCCACGAGCCGAGCACCCCAGCCTTCTGCCCTGCACCTCTCAGCCTTCTACCCTGAACCCCCCCAACACACACCCAGCCTTCTGCCCTGCACCCCCCAAACCCCCAGCCCTCTACCCTGAACCCCCCACACCCCAACACATGCCCTGCACCCCCCCAGCCCTCTGCCCTGTCCCTTGAACCCCCCCACACACCCCAGATCTCTGCCCTGACCCCTGAAACACCCCCCCACACACACACACCAGGTCTGGGGTCCCGGCCGCAGGCCCTGCTCAGCCCGCTGCCGGCCTAGTGGAACAGACCCCCAGGCTGGCAGCGAGCTGAGCAGGCTGGTGGCATAAGATCAGCATTTTAATTTAATGTTAAATGACGCTTCTTAAAAACATTTTGAAAACTTTGTTTACTTTACATACAATAGTTTAGTTATATAATATAGACTTCTAGAAAGAGACCTTCTAAAAATGTTAAAATGTATTACCGGCACGCGAAACCTTAAATTAGAGTGAATAAATGAAGACTCGACACACCACTTCTGAAAGGTTGCCGACCCCTGCACTAGACTACAATTTGTGATGTGGATTATATTCCCAGCTCTGACAGATTTAAGGCAGTCTCAATGTCTGTGCATCACAGTTCTTCCACAAAATGGTGATATTTTTCTACTTCCCAGGATGTGAGAATGAATTGTTTATGAAATGGTCCGACATTAGGTGAAGGGGAAAAAAGGAAGCCATATAAAATGAGATTAGAATTCAAAGCATCTCTTTCCTTTTCTATTCTAACCTTCTGAAACCAGATAGACTGGGTTCCTGGAATTACAGGTACAGGGATTGTCATAATATTTAGCTCTCACTTGAACCCATTATATTAGTGAAATGCATAGATCAATAGTCACCTGTGCAATAATGGAGAGAATCCCAAGAACTGCTATAAAAGCTGCAACACTTTCAGGTGAAAATCCCATTATCTACATTAGAGAAGGAGTAATTTGATCATTAAACTTCAAATGTATATTGACACTTTCATGTTTTGTGACATCAGTGGAAAGAATAAATGGAGCAACCAGAAAAATGCTTAATCTGAAATAGAGGAAGACATCCCTGATTTTATTCAATCCCATAATCTATTGAAACCAACATTTATCTTGCATAAAATAAAGAGAAAGATCTAGTGCGGAACAGAAAATAACTTCTATAATGGAATATGGAACTTGAAAGAAAATTGACCCCATACTGTAAGAGACTAAAAATATTTTATCAGCTAACGAAAGCTAATTTTAACCACTGCAATGTAGTGGAACTTGTACTTCAAGGAATAATTCAAATGACTAAAACATGAGAAATATTTTGAGAACATATTCATCTCTTTATTAACTATCAGAGTAACTAAAAGCCACTATCAACAGCCATTAATCATATTGACTACCCATATATTGCTAAAGTAATGTAACAAGTGCAAAGAATACTCCCTTCTATAAATTTAGTTTTCCTTATCAGACATTTCTTCATATGCAGATTCTTACCTGTCTGAGGTATAGGAAGAAGCTGGAATATTGACCTGCCTCTGGGAGGTAGGAAAGAAAGACCGTTATGCAGATTAGCAGCACTATGGAATCTTGACCCACTTTCTTTAGTGACTAGGACAAAAAAAGACAGCTATAAGGTCAAAAGAAAACATCTACTCTTCATCAATCATAAGCAATGATATACAAAATGAACACTGAAAGAGGCAGATGCCCTTTAATACATACATCACTGTTAAAACATGTCCTTCAGCACATGCTAATCTGCATTTGCTAATCCCTGCTAAGCAGCAATTTGAAGTTACTCACACCCTTCCCCAATAAACCTAGGAACTCCTCAAACAATTTTTTTTAAAACCCAGATCAGGGGATAATTACTATCAGTCCCATTCCTGACTCAAAAGCAGTACAAATCCAAATCTGCATATATCAAGCCACCACTCCATACTTAAACATTTAAATAGCTTACTGCAAAGGGATCAGCCTGTTCCCAAGAAATGGGTGCTCCCCATGATGCTGGCCTCATCTTCTCGGGCAGTGATTCCGGTACAGCAACAAGAATAAAACAAATATCCAACAAAGCTATAGCTGTAGCTAGGACCACTACCAAGCTGTTTCCATAGACTCGACCAAGGTAGGCACCAATAGCTGGGCTGGTAACTAAACTTGCTGCAAAAGTTGCTGAAACCTGTAACAGGCAAAAGTCAGTATGAGAATAAGTTTGGCAGTAAGGAAGATCAAACTTATCCAATCTTTTTTTCTGACTTCACTTTCAGCACCTTCACTTCCATAAACTTAGTTACAAATCACCCTAATCAGGTGGACAAGTTCTGAACTAATGTACAGTTCTTTTCTCTGGCACTGCAGCAGCAACCAGATTTCAGACATCTGAAGTTTTTAATGAAAAAAAAAAAAAGTGGTTAAGTGGGGCAGCACTGTATAGCCTTGTGACTGTATGAAGCTTAATTGGACACATCAGAGGTCTGATGGGGGGGGGGGGGGGAAAGACTCAGCATAACATTTTCTTTTGGGGTGGTATTAGAAACTATGCTTATTTGCACATCATCCACGGCTCTTAATAAATCACAGAGTTTACATTATATAGTAAAAGTTGCATATGCAAACAAAATGGAAAATAGCACCATCCTGACAACCGGAAAAGAATGGAGAGTAAAGATTATACAATGGCCATTTTAAATTTAAGCTGACAAGACATTCAACAGAAGATGCAGAACTGGATAGTAGAACCAAGTTTCCATTTGGAACAGTGTTTTAAAAAAAAAAAAACCTGAGTGGCCAAAATAAGTTTATAGTGGAAAAGATATCAACTTTGAAAAGCTTGTGTCTCCTGCAGCAATATGACAAAGCTTCATTAAGAGAACTCTAGTTGTTGACCCTTACGAGGCTTAAAAGGTACAGAGGAATTAAGTACATACCAGCCCATAGGCCATGCTTCTTTCATGTTCTTGGGTTATATCTGCTACATAAGCAAACACCACTGAGAAAGTCACTGCAAAAACCCCAGAAACAGAGATAACAGCGAAATACCACCTGGGGACAAAAAGAAATCAGAAAGAGAAGAATAGCTCAGTGGATAACTAGCAGTGATTCACAAACTTCTGAAACACTTCCAGACAGATTAAGGTATCTATGATTGTCCAACTTATTCCTGACATTTAAATATTTATAAAGTCAGTATGCATGTGTCTTTATATGGTTATGTAATCTCTCCAGTGTGCACTGAGTGTATAACAGAATTACCTGCCATTCTACAAAAAAAAAAATGCTTTGTGGGTTAAATTAGGATAGTTCATTACAGATCCTCCAACATTAGCCTTAGCCGTGAGTCCACAGACTAGCAATTATTTCCATTCAAAATGCATGTTGCAAAATATAAACTGTTAAACAAATAGCCTATCACCCAGGAATAGGGATCAAAATGGAGAGACCACAAAAGACCTTAAGACTAGATAGCAACCTGAATTAGCTTCCGATACAACATGAACAGTTGACTCTCAGACCTCTATCAGTGCTAAGACCTTGTCCTATGTTATTTCAGATTTATCTTCAGGAGCAGTACAAATTTGAGACAATTGTGAACTAGCCATTAGCCTAGGGACATTAGACTCATGAATAGAGGCGTATCAACAGACTACTAAAATTCCAGCTAGTCAAAATTTGCTGGATTCTAATATTTGATAAGCAAAACTATAATAAAAAGCTGCAGCTACTTTTTAGTACCAGTTTTAATGTTACACACTAGTGCTTAAAGGTATATGCTAGTTCTGAAGACTATTTTCAATTCTTAGTGACTATTTACTTAGTACTGAAATGATTTTGCTGAAAATTACAGCCAAATAAAGATATGCAAGGATTAGAGAGACATTCTACGAAGGTACTGGGAAATATACTGTATAAAATTATACTCAACTATTAAGTTATTGACCCCCAAGAGGCTTAAAAGTACAAGCAATATATCAGCTCACAGGCCATACATCTTTCAAGTTCTTGGGCTCTCTGCTACATAAGCAACCACCACTAAAAAGTCACAAGTCACTCCAGTACTAATGACTAGCTTAGAAGCAAGCACGGGGCTAAAAGTCTGGAGATCCAAAATTCTAAGCCTGGCTTTGAGGCGTTCAGCAAGTCACTTCACCCTGTATCAGTTTCCCCAACTCTGCAACAGATTAGTACTTCTGCACCTACCTCACAGAGGTGCGCTAAGAATTAAACAACATCTGGTAAATTAACTGGAATACAAGTGCTATTATAAATGCTACGTTATTAATTACGTACAGCAAGAACACACTAAAGACAAAGCCATAAATAACTATGCTTGTTACTAACCATGGGCTGATCTTCATTAATGGAATTGGTGCACAAGTGAAAAATACTGTTAAGAGTAAGAAGGACTTTCGTCCCCAAACATCAGAGAGCGCACCTATGAGGGGGGCACTGAGAAACGATAACAAGCCCTGAAAAGTAAAAACAAATTTTAAATAAAAACAAAGAAATGAAAGAAAATAGAATAGTTGAAAGATTGTTAGAAACTGACTGATTTTGTTTTGCAGATTAATGATAAATGTTGGCTATATGGAACAATATGTCAAGCAATATCTTCTATGAGTATCCTTCATCCCCCTTTTCCACTCAGCAGCAGTTGCCTGCAATTTGAATTTTACTATCCCACAGAAATTCAAAATGTGAAATCCAAGTGCAGTCAACATGCAGCTTAATAAAATGCACTTTGCATTTTTATATGCTGTATTTAGGAGAGATACCATTTTTCAACACATTGAGGACATGTGGTCTAACAATCAGAGCAAAGGACTGGGTGTCAACAGGTATCTTGTATTCTTATGTGCTGTGACACCAACTGATTGTGTGATCTTGGGCTATTCAACTGGCCTATTTATTCCTCAGTCAAACCAAGTAAAAATTTTAGCAAAAGCAAGATCTTATTAAAATTAAGTGCTGCATTTGAGCTCTCTGTGGTAAATTTACCCTCACACTTTATTCACAGCTTGAAAGCTATATTGGAAGGCTCTCCTTATTCCATTTAATAAAGCATCAGCACTCATGTACCCTTTATTGATTTATTTTAAATTGTACTCAATTATTGATTTAGACTGAATTTTCATCCTACCTTTACTCCTTGGATTAGGCCATTCATTAGAAATGTATGCTTTGGGAAGGTTTCATGTAACACCTATGAAAGAATTCTGTGCATTACATACTGCATTATCCATATTTCACAATACGGAATATGAATACAGACTCAAGGATTAATATATCTGAGGCATACTATACCAACAATTAATATAAATTACAGTAAAATCCACCATGAAATTCATAAATTCAACATCAATAATCTCATTGTTAAATAGTTCACTACAGACATTTACATAGTAGACTACACAATTTCTAATAGTAAATTATGCTATGCTTCTTACTTTCCAGAAATAAAGGCACCAGTGGATAAGCTATAATGTTAGCACTACCACTGCGGGTCAGTAAAACTAGGAAAGAACAATCTTCAAAATCACAGTGTGTTTTCTCCACTTTTTACCACATAAGACTAGCGAAAATTTCATTAAGTTTGATAAAAGTATCATTCCTACTTCAATGAAGAGGAATACTGTTGTAGGATTTCCTTATTTAAGGAAAGTACACATCAATTAGGACATGCTGTACTTATGTGATAGACTGGCTCAGATACCAAATAAACACTACTTAAAAGGACTTCAATATCATGGAACACAAAACTAGTACCACAACAACACAGCAGATACTGCATGGTGGATGAATGTACTGCTCAGATGGCTTGAATACACTGTTTTTTTGCATACTAAAGCCTCAGCTACACCTACAAATTATATCAATCTAGGTACAGCGCTCAGAGCTGTGCAAATTTTGTGCCCTGTGCAACATAATTAGGTCAGCCTACCTACATCTACAATGGGCATTAGGTTGACTGAAGTGTTTACAAGATAGGAACATTAGATTAAGGCTAAACACACTTTTTTAACCTATAGATTTCAACACTGTAGCCATGTCACATACTCCCCCCAAACCATCACTTCCCTAACCAACAGAGCTATGCTGGCAAAACTTTTAAGTTTAACCCTAACCTTAATCTCTGTAAACCATGGTGCACAATTATGGCATATAGGGTTACCATATTTTGTGCCTCCAAATGGAGGACACTCCAGGGGACCCCGGCCCCGCCCCCAGCCCCACCCATGCCCCCGCCCCAACTCCGCCCCCTCCCCAAAGTCTCCGCCCCCTCCCCTGCTTCCCGCGAACATTTAATTCGCGGGAAGCCTGAAGCA
This sequence comes from Malaclemys terrapin pileata, assembly GCF_027887155.1. NCBI lineage: Eukaryota > Metazoa > Chordata > Testudines > Emydidae > Malaclemys > Malaclemys terrapin. The sequence goes on from NC_071512.1 coordinate 72,840,595, forward strand.
GGTAAAGGGGGGGGGGGGGAGGAGGTGCGGCCTAGGCTGGCCCCCCCGCGGCTCCAGCCTGGGTCGGCTCGGGCCCTGGGGTGCCGGCCGGCCCCGGCCGACCACACCCGGCCCGCCCAGCACTGCCGGCCGGCCCCTGGCGGCCCGGCGCACCCCCCCGGCCCCGCGACCCCGGACCGGCTCCCGAACCAGCCCCCCGGCTCGGCGCACCCCCGCGGCTCGGCGCACCCCCGCAGCTCGGCGCACCCCCCGGCCCCGCAACCCCGGACCGGCTCCCGAACCGGCCCCCAGGCTCAGCGCACCCCCGCGGCTCGGCGCACCCCCGCAGCTCCGCGGCTCGGCGCACCCCCGCAGCCCGGCGACCCCGGACCGGCTCCCGGACCGGCCCCCCGGCTCAGCGCACCCCGCGGCTCGGCGCACCCCCGCGGCCCCGGACCGGCCCCCCAGCTCAGCGCACCCCGCGGCTCGGCGCACCCCCGCAGCTCGGCGCACCCCCGCAGCTCGGCGACCCCGGACCGGCCCCCCGGCTCAGCGCACCCCGCGGCTCCGCGGCCCGGCGCACCCCCAGGCCCCGCGACCCCGGACCGGCTCCCGGACCGGCCCCCCGGCTCAGCGCACCCCGCGGCTCCCGGCTCGGCACACCCCCCCGGCCCGGCGCACCCCCCAGCGGCCCGGCCCGGCGCACCCCCCAGTGGCCCGGCTCCGCGGCCCGGCGCGACCCTGGACCGGCTCCGCGGCCCGGCGCACCCCCGCGGCCCGGCCCGGCGCACCCCCCAGCGGCCCGGCGCGACCCCGGACCAGCTCCGCGGCCCGGCGCACCCCCCGGTGGCCTGGCCCCCGGCACCGCGCCCCCTGCTCCCTGCCCGGCCCCGCGACCCCGGCCCGGCCAAAGAGGCCCCGGCCGAGCCCTCCCTCCCTCCTGATTTTCCCGGACATGCCCGGCTTTTGGGGATTTCCCCCCGGACGGGGATTTGAGCCCCCAAAAGCCGGACATGTCCGGGAAAATCCGGACGTATGGTAACCCTAATGGCATATAAACAAGAACAAAAGTTAAAAATCTCCTTTCCTTATATTACAGTTTATCAGGATACAATATCTGTCCATAGACTTTAGGGGTGGTATCACACTTTATTTCAGAGAAGTTAAGTCATATCACTGACTGTAGCATAAATGAATTACTTAGGCAGGAGTGAAAACATGTTTACAAAAGAGAAAGTTTCTGCTTGCCATCTTGTTAATTACCAAAGGTTAGAAAGACAGTACAGACAAATTAAAAATAACTCAGTAAATATTGTGTAAGAATGACCAGGTTCAGTAATAATCCTTTAAGATCAAAGTCACAAAGTTCTTAAAATTGGGACTGGAATCCCACACATTCCTAGATCCTACTCTTGTGCTCAAGATAGGCCTCTGTCTGTGGGGGTGACAGGAATAGAAAGTTTGAGGGTTTTTTTAAGTATTTCTTCTCAAAAGTGTGCAATTAGCATAGATTACATATGTTGATATGTGGCTGATATCAATAAGCCCAACTCCACATGGATTGTTCAATCTTGACCACATTCAGTAACATAACACACAAGATGTTCTTCCAAGTGTGAAGTTCAGGCCAGCTCAATTCCACCCAAACTTTATTTTCAAGTTTAATGCTGTGATAATACTGCAATGAACTTAATATTTTAGCTTTTTTTTTTTTTTTTTTTTTTTTTTTTTTTTTAAACTTTTCATGCAATACAGAAGTTCATTAACCACATCACTTACCACCAAAGTAGGTGCTGTCAAAAGTCCCCAAGCAAAAAACTCCAAAAAAATCACTATGACAGCATGGTAGACACTAGGCGAACCTATTCCTTGAGGCTAAAACACAAAAACAAAAAAGTTGTTACTACAGAATATTTAAAAAGCTGCTTTATTAATGAGAAAGTTGTTTGAATGTTGGTTTATAAGCAAGACATTGTTAAGATGAAGTATGGCTCAAAACAAGCTGTTTCAGGAATCTGAATAACTGTCTTGCACATGGTGAAGCATAATGAATGACTGGAAGTGTCTTAAAAATCAGCACTGTACAAACTGCAATGCCAATTACCATAAACCTCCATGTATAGAGAAAACTCTGAGGAAAAATGACTTCCCTCTAACAAGATTCCACTATTTGAACTGAAACTCTTTTCTTGGGGAATTTCATATCTTTTCCCCCTCAGGGAAGGAAACAATTCAGTTCACATAGCAATTAGAAGTCAAAAACCAAGATTTAATTATTTCAAAACTCGCTTATTTTCGCACTCAATGCCACATTCCAAATACTGATTAACTGGCTTACCAACCAACTTTGGTTCTTACCAAACAGTGCTTCTATTAGTAAAAGCTTGTGTCTGACTAAATACAAAAGCTTGTTGAAATAAATTATCTAAAACCCACATGAAAGAAAATAAATTCACACAATGGAAAGCCCACCACAACTTTAACTTGAGACTAGTATTAGAAGTTTTTCCCCAAATGCTGGGGAAAACAACAAATAGACTCAATATGTACATCAAATGTGGGACAGAGTTAGAAATGTTTCTTTATATTATTGTTGAATTAAGCTAAAAGTGGCTTCCAGAAAAGGGAATATATGGAGATAGAAAGTTAAATGTGGAAGGGATTTGGGGTGGGGAGAGAAATCCTGATTAGGCTTAGATACTTTATTACATGCTACGTCAACTTGCCACAGTGCATTACTACCCATGCCAGGAAACACTGGAGAATTATTTCACAACAGAATGACATGAATGACCTGCAAATTAAAAATGCTACACAAGTGGACTTAAAAAAAAAAAAAAAAAAAAAAAAAAAAAAAAAAGAGTCAAACGCTCTGCCTCAACACCTACTCTTTCAACCATTAAGTGAGACTGGAGAATGAAGAGACAATTCACATGCCTAGTGTGTTCATATGACTAAATACAAACAGACAAAGATTTGGATTTAACAGTGCTCAAATCTTATGAGCTGTTCTTGCAAAATTTCTGCCATCTTGAGATTTCTGCCACTCTAATTCAGCTATTCTTACAAGATTTTGGCTCCATCCAAGCCAGAAAAGTAAACTTTCTGGTTTTGCATCAGGTGAATTGTAACCAAAGCTATAGGAGCAGCTACTGGAACTGGTAAACTGCACCCACCACCCATTGAATTTGAACAGATTTGGAAAAAAGCTTTGTTTCGACCCATCTCTAATAAAAGCTTTATATTCTGTAATGTTTACTGGAAAACATGTTTCAGAGTACTTTTAGTACCGTGGTTACTTCTGCCCTTTTCTTTTTCCTTCCCTAATTACCACACACAGGCCCAGCATATTCATAAATATTCTTTTGCTACACTTCTGTTTTCCAATGAGCAGAGATGACTTTACAATTTTGTAAAGGGGCCAGAGAGCAGCTTGAACTCACAGCACCACCCATGCTTGCAGGAGCTGCTCTAGGTTTCACTCCCATCACACGCTGACTACAGTACAGGATCCAAAGAGTAAACTTCTGTAACTACCACGGGCAACAAATATTCTTTTCCCTCCCAGGCTACAGATCAGCATCAGACTTGCTCCTGCACAATGGAGCCTCCCTCTCAGCTGCTATCTTTGCTTCCTCACTGTACCAGGGAGTAAAGCAACACTTGGCAGAGTGGGGGTAAGAGAAGTAGTTACCAGCAGCTGCTCAGCAGACAACCACCTTACGACCCCGAGAGTCAGAGGTCAAGAGCTTTTCCAACATTTCTATTATGGGCAAGGCATGAAGAAATAACAGTTTCTCTCTACCCCACTGACACCTTATCTTGGGTTGGCGAGAGCAGGTCAAGGAAATAAATCAAGGACTGCATTGAAGAGCTTCACTGCTTACAGCAGTAAATGTTTTTAAAGAGATGGGGGAAGGTGACTACCCTTATCTGCCACTGCACAAGCCATAAGATCATTTAGCTGGATCTTTGTGCTAAAATGATCAGCTATGAATTAGTGCTGAAATTTAAATCAATAGGCTTAAGCAGTAACAGACAACTGAGTTGACAGGAAGGGAGCTAACTTCTTAGAGCTACCATATCAGCTTCTCTGTCTACTGAATGAAAAGACAATACTACATTTAGAATATTTTTGTTGTAACCACAAGTACAAGAAACTTAATTTATAAAAATGCAAGTTTTAAGATTCTGCAGAACCTTGACTGTCATGGGATTTGATTAATACATCAAGTAGGCCTGGAGTCTGAAAATGAATTACATAAAACACTGTAGTAGTATGCATCAACTAAGTGTGAACAAACTAAAGGAGAAAACACTAAATGCATTTCAAAACAGCAACAACATTTTTACATCTTCCACAACAGAGATGTATTTTAGCTACAAACATTAAAGCCTAAAGACAAAAGTGTAGCTAAATACTCAAGTTATAACCGGGATCTGACACTCATGGTAGAAGCAGATGTTCTTTGACATTATCTATTCCGAGCATGGCAGTTGTGTTGGGACAGGTGGTGCACTAGCTGAACTACAGAAACCCCATCTGCCAGGTCAGATAGGTGTCTTTCTAGTCCAAGAGGATTTTGTATTTTAGATCAAGCCAGCGATAAAATAAACTTATATGTAGATCATAGCTAGAAGATACTTCTACTGATACAACACTGTAAAAACTCTAAAGCAAGGACAACTTCAAATGTACAATCATAAAAGCTGAGAATCCACTTGTTATTAATATAGTTTATAAACCAGAATAAGTTTAGAAGTAAATTACAAGAAAAAGATTTGAATTCTCCTGCTCTAACTCACCCTGTCATACCTAAGTATCATAGTTCAAATTTCCTTTCACCAGTGGTAATATATTGAGATATACCTATCTCAAAGAACTGGAAAGGACCCTGAAAGGTCATTAAGTCCAGCCCCCTGTCTTCACTAGCAGGACCAAGTACTGATTTTTGCCCCAGATCCCTAAGTGGCTCCCTCAAGGATTGAACTCACAACCCTGGGTTTAGCAGGCCAATGCTCAAACCACTGAGCTATCCCTCCCCCGCATTGTCTGAGAAGAATGAGTATTGTACATATGATATGAATTGCAATAAATCATTAGAACAGGATGAATTAAGGAGAGGGTCTGAACTACTATTATTGCCTTCCTTTGGTGAGTCTACATCACAAGTATTTTACTAAATGTATTTTGTATTTCATTTATTTGACTATGGCTATTTAACAACTGTACAAAGGAGGATAGCACTCCGATAAGATCTTTATCGCAGTTGTACAGGAAGTCTACCTGCAGTCACTGCTGTAAGCATCCTCTTAAATTTAATCAGGACTATGAGTTATAAGAAATCAGGTTTGACTGATGTTCTGCTATTACAGAGTACATAAGAAGCCACATTATTATTCCAAAAGACATTCCTACATATTGCCACCATACTCTAGTTTTTTAGAGAAAATCTCGCTGAAATTAATGGTGTAGGTACCTCTGCACCTTGTTTAGGAAAGTATATACCCCCCACACTCTGAAAAGAGATTTGTGAATGTGCTTGGATGGGAAACCCAATCACAAAGCTAACATTGGGCTAGTGTAGCAGAACTGGAGAGGAGCACAGGGGAACCAGGGTAATAATGGTTTCAAATCACTAGGGATAAGCATATACTATAGTAGACCTACAGACCTACCCTATCATGCATTTGAGCCACTGACAATGAATTCTTGCAGAGAAAAGGACTACTGAGTTTCTTTGGGGCTAAAAAAATTTCAAAATATAATGATTTTACCCCATAAGTAATTGATAAATTTAAATATGCATATTTAATTTTTTTTTTATTTCTACTGGTCCGCAAATCAGAGAAATTCAAGGCCTTTTCAGTTTACCTGTTCCCCAAAATATTTAGCATGTCAGGCAAATGAGGAATTGGGGAGGATGAGAACAGAACTGAGGGCTAATTTATGGATTTTTTTTTTTTTTTTTGTCTACAGCGTGATCCATGCATCTAAGCAGTTCTTGCTGCCATTATAAAGAATGTAGTCTAGTATAACAGCATACAGCCTCAACTGGTCATTAACTCACAAAAAATAAAAAGTCTGAATACTCTTTCCCTACCTGGGTTTGAGAATAGGCACATATTTCCACAAACAGATCACAAACCAATAGCTGTTGTCTAATGACTTCCCAAACAGTTGCAGCCCTGTTTTTTACTCCATGTTTCCGTACATTTGAACTCAATGTATTTTCAAATGGGCTTGCACTCAGCTTTTAATACGGTAACTGACACTGAAGGCACTATTTAAGGTACAACTGGATGACACATTAAATCTTTCTCCTTATCCCTGGAGGCAGTTCATCCAAATGGAAATTGGAAGAATGGCACTTTTGTAATAACTCAATTTTTTTCCAATAAGAAATTCTAATTTCACCAGTTGCATGAACTAGTGGAGCATAAAGTTACTCTGTCTGTATTCACTCACTATATTAGTCCTGTAAAAAACGTATGTGCCTACATGTTTGTAATGCCATAAGTTTTTACTTACAAACAACAGTAATATTGGTCTTTCACAGTAGATATTTATCAGTCAAATTTGAACTTGCTTTGCCTCCAACCCTTAAGTAATCTAGACAGTAGTTCATCAAGTTGATGATGGCAGTTCTTGGCTGCTTATACAAAAGACCAGCAAACTGATGTTTTACCTTTATTTGAAGGACCTATCTTAAAAGCAATAATATGATTTTAATGCATTTTGAAAAGATATCTAAACTACACGAGTAAAGCAAGACATACATTGTTACAGTTATTTTGACCAAGTTATACCTCTCTCATAACCGAACTATGCTGCTTATAGATGTATTTTTTTAAAAGCATCTATGGCAACTTCATTCAATCACTAAGTATTCCAAGTTCTGTTAGATAAAAAACTATTTGTTGGGAAACATTTTCATCACACTTCCAGTGAACTGGAAAACCTTACAGTACTACTTTGATACAGAAGTTTGGCTCACACTTACCCACCTATTCTTTTTCAGAATATGGAAGCCGAAGAAGACAGAACAAAGACCAAAGGATCCCATGATGGCGATGCACACACTGTATGGGTAAAGCACATCACAGATGGGCTTTTCACCAACAGCAGAACCACATCCTACTTATTATACTCAGAACTCCCTGCTCTATTCTACAATTGTTTACTGCCTGCCATCATCCTAGGCCATTGTGAAACCAACTGCTGTCTGAAAATGCACAGCAGTTTTCTAGGTGGTATTTCCTTTCAAGATTAAGAGTTTAAATATTATCTAATCCATAAATGCGGTAGACTTACACATATCTATACAGAATGGTAAATGCATGGATTTAAGTAAAGTTACTTTATATTGAGTCTTGACACAAATGCTCATTACTCATAAACCTACTACTTGAGAGTAAAGGCAAATCACCATACGAGGTATAGTTTAAAAGTATTTCTTAAATAATCTAACAAATGATGACCAGATGGATGCCAATAAGATAGAGAGGAAACACTTGATAGCAAGGAAACCTATCATGAAATAATGGCAAAAAAACCTGCACCAGCCCAGAATTCTTAATCCCACATGAGGCAGCAGCAAAGAACGTAGTTTTAGTCCCTCCCACCCAAGGCTGCCAGCCAGCCCCACCAGGGAAAAAGTATCAGAAGTTCTTTGGGAACAAAATTCCTATGCCCAGTCCACGTGCTACCTTCAGAACACAGCATGGGCCCACCTCTGGTAGAAAGCAACCAGAGGGAGTGGAGGCCAAGTTAGGCCTCAGGTAAAATGTTCATCTCTGACTGGACATCAGAGGCATGAGCCCTTGCAACAGAAGAGTTTATAGGGTAGCTTCTTCCTCACAGGTTCCAGGTAGCTCCACCTAGAGCAGGGCTTCTCAACCTTTTTCTTTCCGAGCCACCTCCCAACATGCTATAAAAATTCCATGGCCTACCTGTGCCACAACAACTGTTTTTCAGTAGATTAAAAGCCAGGGCCAGAGTTAGAGGGTAGCAAGCAGAGCAGTAGCCTAGGGCCCCATGCCATAGGTGGCCTCGCAAAGTTAAGTTGCTCAGGGTTCGGCGTCAGCCTGGGCAGCAGGGCTCGGGACTCAGCTTTCTGCCCTGTGAGTCTAACGCTGGCCCTGCTCTCTGGTTGGTTTATTTCAGCAGACACCCTGAAACCTGCTTACAGCCCCCCAGGAGTAACAGACTCCTGGCTGAGAACTGATGAAATAGAGGATCTTCCCACAAACTAGCAAGTAGTTGGCATTGTCTCCTTCATTACCCCATTAGCTAGCGCCAAACTTCTGTCCCAGGTTGACCTGTTTTAGGCATTGCCCTCAAGCCAGGACCTACCATGCCAACAAGGGTTAACAATTTGATAATATTTAAAAAATAGGACACTTCAGGAGGCATGCTGGAATCCTCCCTGCACCTCTTTCCCTCTCCCCCCCCCCCCAAAGCTCTGCCCCACCTCTTCCCTCAAGGCCCACCTCCATCCATTCCTCTCCTCCTCCCCCGCAGAAGAGACCCTCCTATGGAACTTAGCTGGAAGCTGGAGCCGCCCAAGGCAGGTAGAAGGCAGCCCCAGTTGAGTAGGAGCTGACACAGGTGATGACTGGTGCCTCTTCGCCTCCCCCACTCGCAGTAACCAGACTTTGAGGGTCCAGTCAGTAGATCTGACCACACACTATCAGGTCCCCTTACTGACCAGACTTTCTGGCTGAAAACCAGGCAGCGGGCCACGCTGCTGCCAACCCCAAACTCCCTTACAGACCAGACAGATTCTCTGGGCACTTAGGCCTCAGGTGTCCACCTCACTGCGTTCGGCTTTTCAATGGCCCTCCCCCGGTCCGGGGTCTAGCTAGACTAGCCTCACTTTGCTAGGTCCGCCCCTTTCCAGGCCCAGCTCACCGAACCCCAACGCAACATGTCTCATCGGCTCCGGGCCAACCCCCAGACCGCACTGCACCAGCCTGGCCTCCCCATAGCAAAAGCCAATCCCTACATACACCCGGGCCTCACCTCACCCCACGCTCCCTCCCCCTGCTTCACTGGCTTAACCCAGCGTCCCGCACTCCTCCAGCCAACACCTCAGCCGGACCCGCTCAGCCTGCCTCGCCCCGGCTGCCTTAGCACTCCCCTCCGTGCCACAACCAGCCCCCGTCACGCCCCGAAGCTGGCGCAGGCCCGCCCCCAGCCCCCCAGGCCTCACCGTGCCGCCGTCCTTAATGATGATCTTCTTGGCCAGCATGATGCTGCGGTTCACGGCCCGTTTCTTCTTCTTCCCCCCCTGGGTCATTTTACCATCCTAGGGCCCCGGGGGGGGGGGGGAACACGTTTGGCGGCGAGCGGCGCGGGGCCTTCCCCAGCAGCCAGGCCTTCGCTTCACCGCTCAGCGCCAGCACCGCCGCTGCTCACGGACCACACGCCGCCATCTTGGGGGACAGCACCGGCCACACTCACATCACGCGATCCCCCGATTGGCTGAGTGGGGGCACGTGGGCACGCATACCCCGCCTCCTCACGAGCCGGAACGAGGCAGCAGGGCGGGAACGCCTGAGGGTGGGCGAGCGCTCTCCAGCCCGCCAGCCGCTGGGGCTTCCAGCTCTGCGATGCTCCAGGCCGGGGCCCCAACTCTCCGCCGCCGCTTCCGGGTGGAGGGACGGCGCTCAGCCCCCGCAGCGCCTCCCTGTCGCTCCCCACCGCTGCCGAGGAGGGTTAACCTGCCCCAGGCAGGGACGACAGAGTGCCCCTCTCACCGGGCTCCCTGGGGCACGGGGCTTGCGCCCTCCCCCTGCAGCCCCAGCAGCTCGGCTGTAGCGACACAGCCTGCTGCTAAAAGCTGGGGAGTGCAGACAAGCCCTGCGGTTACCATAAACCGAAGGGGTTGGGCCAGCATAGCTCACAAGCGCTGAAGATTTTTGTCCCTCATCCCCACCACACCCGTGAGCCAGGACTGACTAAAGTGGCTCCAAGGTCCTTAGTCTGTTTAAAAGAGCTGCAAGCGGGGGCGGGTTTCATTGTCCTGATAGGCATGGAATGGTATCCTTTCCCCGTGGGACCAACCCAGGTTCCCATTAAGCTTGATTTGTGTATAACAGAGAAGGAGAACCACTACACTTATTTTTGGACATCATACTGTTGCATCACCCTACCCAAAGAACTCTGTGTAGCTCAAAAGCTTGTCTCACTTGTCAACACAAGTTGGTCCAATTACAAATACTGTATTTTCTCACCCTCTTTGCCCCAGTACCACTTACGACAGCAGACTCCACCATCCATGGGATAGAAGAGCAATGGAATAGTATTGGCAAAATAACATTAAGAAATGGGGTTGACACCCCCATTAGAGAGAATGTTTAGGCTGGGTAGGAAATACTCATAATAGGTTTGGAAGTGTGGTTAAAGTTAACTAAACCCTTGTGTACAAATAGATTTTCTACTAGTACAACTGTGTTGGCAAGGCGGGGGGTGTATGATATTTAAAAAAAAAAAACAGAGTTAGACTGGTATAACTCAAGGTGGATGCAGTTATGCCCGTATTAATGGGCCTTAGGAGAAATCTAATAACTTAGTGGTGTAGCCTGAGCTGACAACTTAAGTAAAAAGAATACTAAAAGATTTCCAGGGAGTTGATTCTGATGTCACATAGAATCATAGATGAGGTTTCTTCCAACCCTAAGGAGGTTATCTAGTTCAACCCCCTGCTCAAAGCAGGACCAACCCCAACCAAATCATCCCAGACAGGGCTTTGTCAAGCCAGGCCTTAAAAACCTCTTAAGGATGGAGATTCCACTACCTCCCTAGGTAACCCATTCCAGTGCTTCACCACCCTCCCAGTGAACTAGTTTTTCCTAATATCCAACCTAGACCTCCCCCACTACAACTTGAGACCATTGCTTCTTGTTCTATCGTCTGCCACCACTGAGAACAGCTCAGGTCCATCCTCTTTGGAACCCCACTTCAGGTAGTTGAAGGCTGCTATCAAATCCCCCCTCACTCTTCTCTTCTGCAGACTAAATAAGTCCAGTTCCCCTCTCTCAGCGTCTTCTTGTAAGTCATGTTCCCCAGCCCCCTAATCATTTTCATTGCCCTCCGCTGAACTCTCTCCAATTTGTCCACATCCTTTCGGGGGGAGGGGCAAAAATGGACGCAGTACTCCAGATATGGCCTCAGCAGTGCCGAATAGAGGGGAATAATCACTTCCCTCGATCTGCTGGCAATGCTCCTACTAATGCAGCCCAATATGCCATTAGCCACCTTGGCAACAAGGGTACACTGTTGACTCATATCCAGCTTCTTGTCCACTGTAATCCCCAGGTCCTTTTCTGCAGAACTGCCGCTTAGCCAGCCTGTAGCAGTACAAGGGATTCTTCGGTCCAAAATTGTCTGCACTTGTCCTTGTTGAACCTCATCAGATTTCTTTTGGGCCAATCCTCCAATTTGTCAAGGTCACTCTGGACCCTATCCCTCTCCTCCAGCGTATTTACCTCTCCCCACATCTTAGTGTTATCTGTGAACTTGCGAAGAGTGCAATCCATCCCATCATCCAGATCAATTAATGAAGATGTTGAACAAAACTGGCCCCAGGATTGACCCCTGGAGTACTCCGCTTGATACCAGCTGCCACCTAGACATCGAGCCCTTGATCACTACCCATTGAGACCGACGATCTATCCACTTCATAGTCCATTCATCCAATCCATACTTTTTTAACTTGCAGGCAAGAATACTTGGGGAGACTGTATCAAAAGCTTTGCTAAAGTCAAGGAATAACACATCCACCACTTTCCCCATATCCACAGAGTCAGTTATCTCATCATAGAAGGCAATGAGGTTGGTCAGGCATGACTTGCCCTTGGTGAATCCATGTGGACTGTTCCTGATCACCTTCCTATCCTCCAAGTGCTTCAAAATTGATTCCTTGAGGACATACTCCATGATTTTTCCAGGGACTGAGATGAGGTTGACTGGTCTGTAGTTCCCTGGATTCTCCTTCTTCCCTTTTTTAAAGGTGGGCACTGTATTTGCTTTTTTCCAATCATCCGGGACCTCCCCTAATAGCCACGAGTTTTCAAAGATAATGGCCAATGGCTCTGCAATCACATCAGCCAATTCCCTCAGCACCCTCAGATCTGGACCCATGGACTTGTGCATATCCAGCTTTTCTAAATAGTCCTTAACCTGTTCTTTCACCACTGAGGGTTGCTCACCTCTTCCCCCATACTGTGCTGCCCAGTGCAGCAGTCTGGAAGATGACCTTGTCTGTGAAGACCAAGGCAAAAAAAAATATTGAGTACTTCAGCTTTTTCCACATCCTCTGTCACTAGGTTGCCTCCCCCATTCAGTAAGTGTCCCACACTTTCCCTGACCTTCTTGCTAACATACCTGTAGAAACCCTTCTTGTTACGTTTCACATCCCTTGCAAGCTGCAACTCCAGTTGTGCTTTGGCCTTCCTGACACCCCTTCATGCTTGGGAAATATTTTTATACTCCTCCCTAGTCATCTGTCCAAGTTTCCACTTCTTGTAAGCCTTCTTTCTGTATTTAAGCTCACTAAAGATTTCTCTGTTAAGCCAAGCTGGTCGCCTGCCATATTTGTTATTCTTTCTGCACAGGGGGATGGTTTGTTCCTGAACCCTCAATAAGGCTTCTTTTAAAACCAGCCAGCTCTCTTGGACTCCTTTCCCCATAATATTGGCCTCCCAGGGGATCCTGCCCATCAGTTCCCTGAGGCAGTCAGTCTGCTTTTCTGAAGTCCAGGGTCTGAAGTCCATCTTATATGACAGGGATAAATCATGAATGCAACTTGGGCATCAGTTGTGATATGGGCTGCAACTGCAATAAAAAATAAGGTATTCAAAACTTTAACAAATGGAGGAGGATGGGGGTGCCGAAGACACTCCTTGCCCATGGTGCCATTTGGTCTAGGGTCAGCTCTGGTGTATATAATCAATAATAAATAAATGGTGTAGGGAAGAGAGAATCCTGATGAGCTTCAACATGGTATTAGTCTGATCGCTCGTGAGATTAGAAAACCTACAATTAAAGCTGTCCCCACTTTACTGTAATTTGACGCCATAAATAATTAGGCTTTTAAAGCTTTATTCTCCCTTTGATTTACAGAGGTAACTGCCATTAACAGTAATGGATCTAGTGTGTGTCACACACTAAAGGGAGATTATGGACTCCTTAAGTCTTTCAGATGGATCTCTTTACTTATCTGGAGAGTGAATGTTTGTTAGATGCTTTGGCTGTACAAAGAGACATAATCATGCCAAAGCACAGAGACACCTTCTGCCCTCCAGTGTGCCTGAATTCCACTACAAAAGATAAAAATAAGGAAGGAACCATTTTTGTTCATTTGTTGAAAAACTGCAAAATTTTTATCAAAATGAATGTTTTCATTTTGGTGGAAAATCCATTGTTTCAGTCTAATGATTTAGCAAAAAAAAAAAACAAAAACAAAAACCCACCAGCCGAAGTGCTGATTTTGACATAACGGTCCTCTTTGCTCACTTGCCGGACATATAAAGCATCCCAAACCTTTCTGGGGCACATGCATCATTACCCTGGATACCTTTTTATAAATAATTGATGCTGCAGTACCCTTTATGCAGTGAAGTATACAGTAGTTCCCCATTGTAATTTTATCCCATCTAGTTTACAGGCGGTAGATGCTATTTTTATTTCTATAAATGCCCAATCCTTTAAGCAAAACAAACAAAAACATATAGTACTCAGGGCCGGCTCCAGGCACCAGCTTGGCAAGCAGGTGCTTGGGGCGGCCACTCCGGAGAGGGGAAACAGGTCCAGCTATTCAGCGGCAATTCGGTGGATGGTCCCTCACTCCGGCTCGGAGTGAAGGACCTTCCACCGCATTGCCGCCGCAGATCGCAATTGTGGCTTTTTTTTTTTTTGCTTGGTGCGGCCAAAACCTGGAGCCTGCCCTGTTAGTACTAAGCTATTTACCTCAATAACAGCCCTTGTCAAAATATCCACGGTTCCAAAATCTCTGGTTGGTTTTAATTTTATTTTCTAATGCAGATGTTAGATGGCAATGGAAACTAGCCCGTCTGCTTCCTTTGAGGAATTAAAGGAATAGTGTTGCTATTATTTCTTTCCAATAATCTTTTAGCTTGACATTGTCAGCAAGTTCAATGTAACCTGAAAACAAAAGCCCAAGGGTGTTGTTTCAAGAAGCCCCTTTTTCAGTATACACTTTTACCATTTGAAAAATGATCAGAATGAACTGGAATCTTGTATCAGTCTCAGCGTAGAGGGTTTTTTACCTACTAACATATGAAGGAATGCAACGTTTTCCTAAATACATTGGACGTCGCCAACTATGTAAGCTTCAGTCTGAACAAGTTCTGAAAAAAAGGTTGATGTAGCAACCTGCAAGTAATAGTCCTAAAATAAAGTAGAAATGTCAGATCATGAAAGGTTAATGAACATTGATCTAAGCCAGCATTCCCCTTTCTGTGGTCCATGGACCTCTGATTGTTCACAGAGACATGCTGTGTTCCAAAGTAGCAGCAGCTTCTGGAGATGCTCTTCTGTGTTGAAAACTTGGATTGACAATGTCAGTACTGCGACGTGCAATGCTGCATGTCTACTGATTCCAGTTCACAATGTCCTGCCAACTCAACCTGGCTGGCTTTGGGCTGGCTCAGATTTTGGCCAGAACTATTTGTCTCAAACTTATAAAGAGTTCAGTGCAATGTGCTAGACACTCAACCACTGTACCCATGTGCAAGCTGGTGGGCTCTCTCACCAGCCAGGGAAGGATCAGTGCCATACCAGCAGCTGGTTCAGGCCCTTGCCACAGGGCACAATTTATTGGTTAAGCACGAACTTAGGTAAAATATCAAAATAAAGTAGTGCCTCTGCCCAACAATGCTACAGTTCCCAGAGGCTTTTCCTGGCCCCTCTGGGTCATTGCACTAACCCAGGAACTCCTGTGGGAGCCTTCCTGCTCCCTGCAGTTCTCATTTACCAGGCCATCTGGGAGGCAGCTAATAACTGGGTTCTTTCCCTTGCTCCTTGCAGTTCACTCCCTCAACGGAGCAAGGGAAAGAACCCAGTTAATAGCTGCCTCCCAGATGGCCTGGTAAATGGTAGTCCTTCAACAAGGCTACCAGCTGATCCCTAGTCCCACCGCCTCAGATTAATCACAGGCAAAGCTTGGTTCATCTCCCCATAAATGCCAGCACACAAAAAGACCAGAATGGGAAAGAAGAAAGCACTGTTCTCTTGGCCTTACTGATTATCATGAAAGGAAACAGCTGTCCATTAGAGAAAAATAAGACAAAAGCCAAAGGAGAGATCAAGTCATCCCCTAAATGATAACTGGGGACAAACACATTGCACTCTGTTCTAGAACTGTTGTACGCTTGGCTTCAATACTGCTTTTAAGATTAAAGGTTTGTCATAACTAGAAAGGGAAGGGTAACAGCTGTCCTGTGTACAGTACTATAAAATCCCTCCTGGCCAGAGACTCCAAAATCCTTTGCCCTGTAAAGGGTTAAGAAGCTCAGGTAACCTGACTGGCATCTGACCCAAAGGACCAATAAGGGGACAAGATACTTTCAAATCTTGCGGGGGGGGGGGAGGGGAGGAGAGGCTTTTGTTTGTGCTCTTTGTTTTTGGGAGTGCGTTCGCTCTTGGGACTGAGAGGGACCAGACATCAATCCAGGTTCTCCCCATCTTTCTAAACAAGTCTATCATATTTCAAACTTGTAAGTAAAAAGCCAGGCAAGGCGTCTTAGTTTTACTTTGTTTTCTCAACTTGTAAATGTACCTTTTACTAGAGTGTTCATCTTTGTTTGCTGTACTTTGAACCTAAGACTAGAGGGGAGTCCTCTGAGCTCTTTAAGTTTGATTACCCTGTAAAGTTATTTTCCATACTGATTTTACAGAGATGATTTTTACCTTTTTCTTTAATTAAAAACCTTCTTTTTAAGAACCTGATTGATTTTTCCTTGTTTTAGATCCAAGGGGGTTGGATCTGTATTCACCAGGAGTTGGTGGGAGGAAGGAGGGGGAATGGTTAATTTCTCCTTGTTTTAGATCCCAGGGGGGTTGGAACTGTATTCACCCGGAGTTGGTGAAGGTCTCTCAAGGCTTCCCAGGGAGGGAATCCATTGGGATGATGGCAGCGGACCAGAGCTAAGCTGGTAGTTAAGCTTAGAAGTTTTCATGCAGGCCCCTACATTTGTACCCTAAAGTTCAAAGTGGGGATACAGCCCTGATAAGGTTATTTTGATGATTTCCTATCTTAAATTAATCTTTCCCTGTGCTGACTATTGACAGAATGGAAATGACTGCCTAGGAAGGAGTACTGCGGAAAGGGATCTGGGGGTCATGGTGGATCACAAGCTAAATATGAGTCAACAGTGTAACACTGTTGCAAAAAAAGCAAATATCATTCTGGGATGTATTAGCAGGAGTATTGTAAGCAAGACATGAGAAGTAATTCTTCCGCTCTACTCCAAGCTGATTAGGCCCAACTGGAATATTGTGTCCAGTTCTGGGCGCCACATTTCAGGAAAGATGTGGACAAATTGGAGAAAGTCCAGAGAAGATCAACAAAAATGTTTAAATGTCTAGAGAACATGACCTGTGAGGGAAGATTGAAAAAATTGGGTTTATTTAGTTTGGAGAAGAGAAGACTGAGAAGGGACATGGTAACAGTTTTCAAGTACATAAAAGGTTGTTACAAGGAGGAGGGAGAAAAATATTTTTTCTTAGCCTCTGAGGATAGGACAAGAAGCAGTGGGCTTAAATTGCAGCAAGGGCAGTTTAGGTTGGACATTAGGAAAAACTTCCTGTCAGAGTGGTTAAGCACTGGAATAAATTGCCTAGGGAGGTTGTGGAATCTCCATCATTGGGGATTTTTAAGAGCAGATTGGACAAACACCTGTCAGGGATGGTCTAGATAATACTTAGTCCTGCCTTGAGTGCAGGGGACTGGACTAGATGACCTCTCGAGGTCCCTTCCAGTTATATGATTCTCCACTCTTTAATGGGAGCATGATGGATTTTATCCATGTGTTATATCCACATTGTTTTCAAATACTCCTCTAAGCCAAAAACTCTCCAGGTTTCAATTTATTTAGTGTGAAATGGTCCATTTGGGAGAAGGCACTAGGCAATTACTTGCTCACATAAGGAAAAGTGTGAAAGTATTAAATAAAAAATGAAAAAAAAATGCCAAAAATGGTTATTGAAATTTAAACCATTAATGTAGGTGTTTCAAAAGAGCCTAAGTGAGCTAAGTCAATGGGAGTTAGGAGCCTAATTCCCTAAGGCACCTTAGAAAATCCCCCTCCACCACCCTTTTACTAGTTATGTATTATTATTCAAATAGCAGAAAACTGAAGCAAGCACTTTGCAGAAATCAAGACTCCTACATGGAAGGGCTTCTAATCTGACCAGATAAAGAGATCTGAGATGCAACAGAAATCAAAGTGGTTAACTGTGATGTCAACTCTTCTCTGAATGGAGGGTAAGGTTTCTAGGATCATGGAAAATGTGTTTTAAGGAAAGATGTGCAGAAAAGGGTAGAGACATACTGGGCAAGGAGAGGAAGGGGAGTTCCAGTAATAGGGAGCATCAGAGAAGATGGCACAGAGACAAGAGTGGGCAAAGGAAGCAAAGGGGACACTTAGTTGTGTGACTGAGATGGAGCACAAGAGGAGCATGGTGTGCACTGTCATCCTGCCGCTTAATGAATTAATACATTATTAAATTTACAATTTTGCCACTCTAAGAGTGGCATTCCAGCTCCACCCCATAATTGCCTTCAGAAAAATCATGATTATTATGATTCTTGCCTCAGCCACATTTGTAATACCGTAGACCTGCTTTCTGAGTGGCAGGTAGGGACCCTAGGTTTTTCAGAAGCCATGTGTGAGCAGACACCTTTCGAAAACTGCTCCACAAACGTGGATCTGGGGTTTGGCTTCATTGACAAAATAGCAATAAAATAATAACGATCAGACCTTTCTTCCAGCTTCGGCTGCTCTTAGAGTTCTTCCCTCAGGACCATGCAGTCGACACACCAGATTCTCCCTCCCCTACAGAACCACTCCCACTGTACTTCCATTACTAAGGGCTCTCCACACCCACAAAGCAGGACTTTAAAAAGAGATTTTAAGGCTAGAAGGAAGCATTAGATCAACTAGTCTAACCTCTTGTATAGCATAGTTATCCCTGGATTGAGCCTGGTGACTTATGTTCAATTAAAGAATGTCTTCCAGAAATGCCTCTTGTCCTGATGTGAACACATCAAAAGATCACAAATCCCTCCTTTCCCTTGGTGGTCTGTTCCAATGGTTAATTGCACTGTTAAAAAATTGTGTATTATTTTTCATTTGAATTGGTCTGGCTTCAGCTTACAGCCAGTGGTTTTTGTTATGCCTTCCTCCCTTAGTTTAAAGAGCCCTTTTGTCCCCCGTATTTTCTCCCTGTGAAGGCACTGATACACAGTAATCAAGTCACCTCTCAGTTTTCTCTTTGGTGAGCTAAACAGATTGTGCTCTTCAAGTTTCTCACTAAAGAATTTTCTTCAGCTCTTGAATAATTTTTTGGCTCTTTTCTGCACCTTTTCCATTTATCAACATCCTTTTTAAAATGTGGACCCCAGAACTGGATGCGGTATTCTAGTATTGGTCTCACCAGTGCTGCACACAGAGGTAAAATCACCTCTCTCACCCCATTTATATATCCATGGATTAAGGATTTGTCGCTTAGTTTCTTATTTATCATGTGCATGTCAGTCTTCCACCAGCCACTCAGTACAAACAGCCTCATCTAAATCCCCTGAGCATACACAATAAATGCTTTTACTAGGCGTAGAAACTTGCAGTAAAGACTTTAATGATCTGGAAAAGAAATAAAGAGGTGGCGTGGGAGAGAGTGGTAGAATAACCAGAATGCATGGGAAAGAACGGAGTCAAAGAGCAAAAATAGAACCGTTTTTTACACATTAGACAACAGTGAAGAGAAAAGCCATTGGTTTCTATAACTTGGAGAGAGGACTTTTGACTTTAACTGAAGCTGCAATAATCTACTTGCACGTTTTAGGATGAAAGGGATGTGGAAATTATCATGTTGTCATTTTTATTTGCCATTTTTCCTTAACAAAATGCTGCCCTTGAACTGTTTCATTTGAAATTAATCTGTATGGGAACGTTTTAAAAATAGCATCAGTTTGGCAGCTTGGGAGCTACCTGAGTCAAGAGGTGAACTGGGTCTCTTGCTAGCGCCTTATGAAAGTAGAGTTATGGCACTTGGTCTCCATGGGGTTGGGGACGGCTGGTCATATGTACATCCCCTTCAATCTGATTCACTGAGCAGCCGTGGCTCTAGCCTCTGGCATCACACTGTCCCATCACAATTGTAGCCATCTCCAAAGAGCAGGGGCCCTAGGGGAGGGGGTGGATTCCTCAATGACCAAACCAAAAATGGTGTTTCTGAATCAGTAGTAGGATTCTTTAGGCTATGCTCAAAACCAGCTTTTGGGTCATGATGTGTCGAAGTGACGGAGAACTTTGCCTGGTTACCTGCTGGGATTCCCACCGCATTCAATTACACATCTTGGAGGACTGGCTGGCTCAGGCATTTGGAATCGTAATCAGCTCTGAAAAGCCTTTCACACACAGGTTAGTATTTGAATGTGACAGGCAGGTTCAAAGGCCAAAGCTTTTTGCACCTTTTCCTTTAAAACTATCATCATCATAGCATATGATGGTGCTAGTAAATTCTGCCCTTGGATGTATACCTGGAGCACTCATTGAGGAATGGGTGTCGCATTGCACAAGAACAGAATTTGGCTGAAAAAGAGACGGTTCAGAAGAGACCATTTAGGTCATCCAGTATGAACCCGTGTATTTTGCTTACTTCTCCCTCTATCTTTCCCACTAATGTCTTTTGATTCTCAGGCACTTATGTATGCATGCAGCGGCCGCTCCAGGCACCAGCGCCCCTGTATGCATGAATACACACAATGTGTTCACCTGGAAAGAGTGGAATTCCTTAGTTCTGGATTGACTTACTATAGAAAAAAATTAACATTACAACAGGACAGTTAAACAAAGGTCTAGGACTATTCCTTGGATCTTCACACAATAACTGAGTGCCACAGACACTTATTTTACATTAACTTTCTGTAACACAAGCAGTTTGATTTGTAACGTTATATTTATCATTATTACAGGAAAATACCTAATTTAGGAGGGAGGAAAAAGGAATATTATAACCCCTTTCTCAATAATGTTAGGCTGGAAATAATATCAGTAATACACAAGCAAAATTAATCATGAGCAATGTTGGACACAGTGACTAATCAGGGAATAATCTGACTACAAGGGAGTAGAGCATGAATGGCTGATCAGGAAATAATATTAAAACTCTTGATAAATAAGCAATACATTAATAGCATAACACAGCAGTTCTCAAACTGGGGTCTGTGGACCCCTGCGGGTTCACAAGGGTACTCCAGGGGGTCCGTGAGTCATGTCTGGGGCCACTGGCCCCACTGATCAATTCCTCCCCCTCCCTCTCAGCACCCCCTCCCTCCTGCTGTTCTGAGGCATGAAGGAGGCACTGGGAGGGAGGGGGAGGAGTGGGGATGGGGCAACGCTTGGGGTACGGGGTGGAAATAGGCAGGGAAAAGGAGGGGCAGGGGTGGAACAGGGGCGGGAAGAGGTGGGGCAGGGATGGGGCCTTGGTGGAAGAGGAGCAATGGGGGCGGGGCTGGGGGCTGAGCAGGGGTTAAGCACCCCCAGGGAAAATTAGAAGCCAAGCCAGAGGTCCGTGAAAATTTTTAAATCAAAATGGGGGTCCTCGGATTGTTAAAGCTTGAGAACCAGTGGCATAACAAATGCCAGATTGATCTGTCAATTGAAAAACAGTTGAACAAAAAAAGCAAACCAATTAAATTCTTCTAAATTATACGCATGAAAATAAGTTTAAAACCACCAAACAATTACATGTTCCCCAAACCAAAGAAAGGACGTCTAAGTCAGGGGATCTTGACATTTCCAGGCTACTGTACCCCTTTTTCAGGAGTCTGTTTGTCTTGTGTACCCCCACGTTTTACCTGAGTTGAAAAGTACTTGCTTACAAAATCAAACATAAAAATGCAAATATGTCACAGCAAACTATTACTGAAAAATTGCTTACTTTCTCATTTTTATCATGAAATATAAATATTGCACTTACATTTCAGTGTATAATATACAGAGCAGTTTAAACAAGTGATTGTATGAAATTTCAGTTTGTATTGACTTCGCTAGTGCTTTTTATGTAGCCTGTTGTAAAACTAGGCAAATACCTAGGTGAGTTGATGTACTCCCTCTGCGTAGCCCCAGGTGTACACGTATCCCTGGTTGAGAACCACTGGTCTAAGTAACTGAAAAGCAAGTATAATGCCAAAACACAAGATCCATTTCATGAAGAGAAAGGAACAAAAAGATAAAAAACACAGGAAACAAGTTATTTTATAAAATTAAGAACTAGAACACTAATCTAACGATCTACCCACAGGTTTCAAAATTCTTGGTGACAGAGCAACTGTGTTGTACTTTAACAACAAGGAGTCTGGTGGCACCTTAAAGACTAACAGATTTATTTGGGCATAAGCTTTCGTGAGTAAAAACCTCACTTCTTTGGATGCATAGAGTGAAAGTTACAGATGCAGGCATTATATACTGACACATGGAGAGCAGGGAGTTACTTCACAAGTGGAGAACCAGTGTTGACAGGGCCAATTCAATCAGGGTGGATGTAGTCCACTCCCAATAATAGATGAGGAGGTGTCAATTCCAGGAGAGGAAAAGCTGCTTCTGTAGTGAGCCAGCCACTCCCAGTCCCT
Organism: Malaclemys terrapin pileata; assembly: GCF_027887155.1. Taxonomy (NCBI): domain Eukaryota; kingdom Metazoa; phylum Chordata; order Testudines; family Emydidae; genus Malaclemys; species Malaclemys terrapin. The sequence goes on from NC_071512.1 coordinate 72,862,458, forward strand.
ATTCAAGCCCAGATTAATGGTGTTGAATTTGCAAATGAATTTTAGTTCTGCTGTTTCTCTTTGAAGTCTGTTTCTGAAGTTTTTTTGTTCAATGATAGTGACTTTTAAATCTGTAATAGAATGACCAGGGAGATTGAAGTGTTCACTTACTGGCTTATGTACGTTACCATTCCTGATGTCCGATTTGTGTCCATTTATTCTTTTGCGGAGGGTCTGTCCGGTTTGGCCAATGTACATGGCAGAGGGGCATTGCTGGCACATGATGGCATATATGACATTAGTGGATGTGCAGGTGAATGAGCCCCTGATGGTGTGGCTGATGTGGTTGGGTCCTCTGATGCTGTTGCCAGAGTAGATGTGGGGACAGAGTAGGCAACGAGGTTTGCTACAGGGATAGGTTCCTGGGTTGGTGTTTCTGTGGTGTGGTGTGTAGTTGCTGGTGAGTATTTGCTTCAGGTTGGGGGGTTGTCTGTAAGCGAGGACTGGCCTGCCTCCCAAGGTCTGTGAGAGTGAGGGATCATTTTCCAGGATAGGTTGTAGATCGTGGATAATGCGCTAGAGAGGTTTTAGCTGGGGGCTGTATGTGATGGCCAGTGATGTTCTGTTATTGTCCTTGTTGGGCCTGTCCTGCAGTAGGTGATTTCTGGGTACCCGTCTTGCTCTGTCAATCTGTTTCCTCACTTCCCCAGGTGGGTATTGTAGTTTTACGAATGCTTGATAAAGATCTTGTAGGTGTTTGTCTCTGTCTGTCTGTGTTGTACTTTGTCAAAAACAAATAAGTTTAATAAAGCTACAAGCAAACTTATTTGAATTCTCTGTGATATAGCAGTTTTAATGGGCACTTGTGGATAGATTATGTCAATTTGTGAAGAAAATATTTTTTTTTACCTCACATGTTTTTCCCACCACTGAGTTGCTGGTTTATTTAACTTGCAGGATAAATTCCATATATCAGTAGTTTTAAGCTATGATGCTTTTATTTTGTTCTAGCTGGCCTGACAGTTTACTGTTGCTGCACATGCTAGAGGTCCTAAGGTGATTTCCAAATACAGTATTAAATAAAATACTAGTAATTCCATAATGTGTGCCTTTCAAAAAACAAATGATCACACATTCATGTTGTTGTAAATGAATACTATGCTGTCACTTTATAAATATTAAAATAAAAGCTTGGTACTAAGTATACATAAGCTACCACATATCTATTCAAGTGACATCATCATAGGACCCAATCACATCAGCCATGCCATCAGGGGCTCATTCACCTGCACATCTACCAATGTGATATATGCCATCATGTGCCAGCAATGCCCCTCTGCCATGTACATTGGCCAAACTGGACAGTCTCTACGCAAAAGAATTAATGGACACAAATCTGACATCAGGAATCATAACATTCAAAAACCAGTAGGAGAACACTTTAACCTGTCTGGTCATTCAATGACAGACTTGCGGGAGGCAATTTTGCAACAGAAAAGCTTCAGAAACAGACTCCAACGAGAAACTGCTGAGCTTGAATAGATATGCAAACTAGATACAATCAACTTAGGCTTGACTAGAGACTGGGAATGGCTGAGCCATTACAAACATTGAATCTATCTCCCCATGTAAGTATTCTCACACTTCTTATCAAACTGTCTGTACTGGGCTATCTTGATTATCACTTCAAAAGTTTTTTTCTCTTACTTAATTGGTCTCTCAGAGTTGGTAAGACAACTCCCACCTTTTCATGCTCTCTGTATATGTATATATATCTCCTCAATATATGTTCCATTCTATGCATCCAAAGAAGTGGGCTGTAGCCCACGAAAGCTTATGCTCAAATAAATTTGTTAGTCTCTAAGGTGCCACAAGTAATCCTGATCTATAAGCTACCTAAATATACAAACTAAATTAATTAATCAACTATTCTAAAGAATGAAAAGATGGGTCAGAGTCTGTCTTAGACCTGGAAAGCTAGTCTGTGTGCTAAAAATTAGCTTTGGGATACATGTAAAGCACACCATGTCCCTGCTACATTCCAGGCTTCTGAATGCTCTGCAATGGCCATGGTTCTGCAATTCCTGTACTTTCTCCACAGGAATGGTTGGCCAGTGGATCCACAGTTGCATGTCATCCTACCTGGCTCTGAAACTATTCCTGTGAGAAAGTGTAACTGTGCCCTCCAGACAGCATTGCTTCACACACGAGATGCAGACAACCTGTGTAACCTCAGAAAATCCTCCCCTATTCCTTTCCACAGCAACCACATTAGTTCCATGTATCTCAGGAACAGGATATGCCCCTTAATGCACCAGAGAGATGTTTTCCAAAGCCTGGAGGTGACCTATTTTATTCACAGTGTCATATGTGTCTGTTCCTCCCTTTAAACTGATGCTTGTTGTGATATTGGTCCAGCCCTGGGTGAAAGAGCAAGACTGGATTTCTTACAACAGACCCTGCCAATCACTGTCGGTATGACAACGCAGGGCCTTTTGACTCCAGTTCCTCCCCCAATACACTTTCCCTTGCTTTTCTTGAAATTGAAAGAAGTTTCTCAATGGATTCTCAACAGTAGTCACTTGCTAATTACAACTGCTAAAAATATCATGAAATTGAGGATATTATTGTCCTGGCCAAGTTCCAATTCAGGTAACTGTATTCCAACTACATAAATTTCTTATGTGGTTTCAAGAAGATAAGGCATCCTTCACTTCCTGTCCTAAACTGCTATGTAAGTATTGCTGTGCACAGTTAGTTACCACCCTTTACCTCAGCAGTGTATTTCAGTGAAGTGATCCAGTTTGTAAATCACTTTATGATAAACTATAAGATAGGTCTTGAAGGTATGATATTCCTTGATCTGGAGATCAGAGAGCATAACAATTATCCATAGATCTTAGAGCCGATAGTATCTCTAGTTCAACCACTTGCATACATTTTGGGAGTCCTCTATTCCAGGGGTTCTCAAACTGGGGGTCAGGACCCCTCAGGGGGTCGCAAGATTATTCCATGGGGAGTTGCGAGCTGTCAATCTCCACCCCAAACCTCGCTTTGCCTTCAGCATTTATAATGGTGTTAAATATATAAAAAAGTATTTTTAATTTATAAGGGGGTGTTGCACTCAGAGACTTGCTATGTGAAAGGGGTCACCAGTAAAAAAGTTTGAGAGCCGCTGCTCTATTCTATTTCCCTAGTAGTAAATACAAAAGTTCGATTAAAGTCAAATCCATATCATTACCTAGAAAAAAGCATTATTCTTACCTGCTGGAAATAAGAATGATTTTTGCCCTCTCCATTATAATAGTTTACTTTAAAATCTCATGGCATTTTACAGCATTTTCTGTGAAATTCTCTATTAGTCCATCACTAAAACATTTTGGAAAACTGGTTGCAATACTTTGGTAAACATTTTTAAAAACTCTTCTGTCATAACAATTTTAAAATCTGCTGACCCGTACATGTGTGACATTAAATACTTTGATTTTCACTATCTGTGATGCTACAGGTAAGGGACTGTCAACATTTCTATTAAAAATTTATACTTTCACAAGTATAATACTTAGATGAGGAGTCACTCCACATTAATACTTGTCATAAGAGATCTTATGAAAACAATTTATTTTTAAGCCTTTGGGGGGGGGAGACTTGGGAGGGGGGGGGAACAGTATGAGTGGAACAAATAGGTATATGTAAATAATTTAGCAAGAGATTTGTCCATAACATGGTCTAATTGCTTTTGGTATTTTTAGGTAAAAAAGGATAATATGTTATTTATCTATTACACAATAACTATTCCCCGGGATTTTCTTGTTTACTATAATTAGCATGTTTCCTAATTATGTAATTCTAACACTAGACTGAATAGCTACAGAAGACTCATTTAGTCTATTGATTCAGACACACCGGAAACAAAAAAAAATCTCTAAGCAAGCCATTATATACAAATGTACTGAAATAGCCTTGGAAGAGTTCTTATGAGTTAACACCGATTTAAAAAAACCTTTGTAATATGGTACATTACAGTATATACATTATATACCATAATGGATCTAAAACAAGTTGTAAAAGATAACAATAATTTAAAACATTTATTTGTTAAGGTTTAAAAAAAAAATTTAAAAAATCACAATTTAAAAAAAATCTCCAAAGGAAACAAACCATAAAACCTACTTTAAGGTAATACTAAGAAGTTGATTTATATCAATAGGGATAAAGGAATGAATGTTATCCAAGCAAGCACTCCATCTTTAACACCAATGCTGTTGTGCCGGGTAATTGCTGGAATCTATGGTGTGTGTTCATGTAGAGTTATTAGATGGCTTATAATACTAGTGACCACCTTAGTTAAGGTTGGAATGTATAGCCCTAACTGAATTTCTTTCTTTTACAGATTTAGGTCAGAACCTTGATCTTATAAGAACTTTATATAGTTAAGCAACAGAATTCAGATTTCTGTTTATTAAAATCAGCCTTCCATAAATATAAAAATCTTGGATATGTGTGAAAATGTATTTCAATCACAGTCTTCACAGCTTTAATAAGGAACCCCTAATCAAAACCATTATATTCAATTTGATCTCTATAGACAAACAGTTAAAAACATTTACTAACATTAAATATAATCAATTTGCAAAAACAGATACAGTCTGACAAATATTGTCATGTGCTCTTGCAAAGAGTGCATAGGATATATTTCTGCAGCAATCAAAACAGTAAAATCATCTAATATTAACTCAAGTTCAAGCTGTAAACATTCCTAATTGTAGTTACTTGGAAACTTTTGTTCCTTTCAAGTTTTTATTAGCAACTTGCACTAGGCTTTCCCCTTTAATTTTTTTTATCAGCTTTACATACATTATTTTCTGTCTTTAAAACCTTTGGTTCTCCAAAACCATTAACATGTTCTTGCTCAGATTCAGTGTAGTGATCCTTTCCTTCCAGTGCATGATGAAATCTTCCATACAGAATTCTTGTTGAGGTCCCTAATGCACAGTCTTGAGAAACAGGCTGATAACGAAATCTGCTATGCCTTGATAGGATTTCCTGCAGGTTTTGGATCATAACCATATAGGAATGTAGCTGCTATCACAAGAATGGCTCCAAAGAAAAAGACACTGAATGGAACAGGTGGGGGGGGGGGGGGAAGGAAAGTAACCCTTTTCAGTCAGTACAATTGTATTTATGTTATCTAGTCAGAAGAAATGACATTCATTCTCTACATTATTTCTAGTGGGGGAAAATATGTTTCTTCAATTTGTAATGAACTGGCAACTTACTCATCTATTATTTTTAAACTATGAGAATAGGGAGAGATGGAAAGGAACTAAGAAGCCTGAACCTATCAACAGTGAAGTCAAAAACATGATATTTCACTGAAGTATGCCAAAGATTAAACAGTATTGTCTTTTCATGAAGCAATTGCCAAAGGATAATCAGTCTAGCTGCATATTCTTAGTCCCTTTTGTCTCCCCATCTACAATACATAAGCATGCAAAACTAACCACAGTAGTTATATTTGTTTGCTGTCCAACCATGTTTTAACATAGTTTTGCCAGTCCTTGTGCAATGTGTCAAACAGTGTTAAAGTTTTTCTGTATTAGAGACCTAAGCTAGGATATGTTTATTTTAAACCCTGTTATGGGAGACAATGTGCCGAATCATATCAGAACACAGATGAGCAGCAACCAGATTGTTGTTGTTACATTTAAACTGGCTCTTGGGTAGATAGGGGTTAACTGTTGTAATATGGTGTTTATGTAAACATACCCACTATATATTTTATATTACATATACAGACAGACAGACATCTTTTTTATGAAGTACTGGTACTCAAATACTATAGGGAGACTTTACAATTTTCTAGATAAATGTTTGAAATGCAGTATCTAAGCTCAAAGATAATATATAAATATTTAAAAAATATTACCTTGGAGATGTGTAAAATTTTGATAATATGTTCAGAAAAATCAAATTATGTAGTATTTTGGCAGTGCACTTCAAATTACAGTGGTGCACTACATTACAGTCCAGCTAATAATTTATTTAGCCTGCTGATAGGCATACACAGTTATGTACTTTACACCATTATCCCACTTAGAAATGTTCACAGAAAATGGAGAAACCACCTAAAAATTTCTCCTCAGAGATGTATAGTATTTGGCACCCAACCAGCAACATAATAAAGACAAACACTGGCTTACAACTGAAGTTTTGAATCCTGCTTATGGGCTGAATTGCATTTAATTATTTACTCAAGTTTCCATTATAAACCACATTTGTCAAGATCTGATAAGTTAACTATTAAAATGTATTTCTGGCTGAAACTTAACATATCAGTCCTCTGACTACATTTTAAAATTTGTTTTTATTTGGTAAAATAAGTGTCAGCTTCTTATAAATTGATAGCAAAACTCTAAAATGTGCAAGAGTTTGGTTTGGTTGTTTTTTGTGGCCTTATAATTGCCTTATTTCATTTTTAGACATTTTGGAAAATATTAACAACAGAATGCAACTTACCTTTTTAAACATTACAAATAATTCTAGTTTGCTTTTGAAAGAAACTTCTGCACATCGCAAACAACTACTTTTCAAAACTATTTTCCACTCAGAATCTTTAGTCCATTCTGAATAATGTAGATCCATTACAAATATGTGCAAAGTCCCATTAACTTAACTGAAATTTGGCGGAATATTGCCACAATGATGTGTTGCAGTATTAAAAGCCATTATAGCACAATTTATCAATGTACAAGAAGGGCAGTATACAAGACCTTACAAAATCTGAAGAATCATAAGGTCAAATTACATTGTATTAAGTCTAGAGGGTCTTGGAATTTGTGTCTTTTTTTAAATAAAATTCTGCATTAAAACACACAATATTGTTTTTGGAAAAAAAATAATCAACAAACAAAAAGAAACTCAGGAGACCTGGATTATTCCTGGCTCTGCCACTGGCCTTGGGTAAGTCATTTCACCATCCCATGTCCCAGGTTCCCCATCTGTATAATGGGGATAATGGTACTTACCTCCTTTGTAAAGCACTATGTAAGAACTAGGTATTATTACTAAACCATGACTCATCTTATCCCAAGGAACTTGAGATATAGCCAATGAAGGGGGGAGGACAGGTAATACTGTTGTGACAATCTTGGGGATTGGTATGCTGCTCTAAAGGGGAACAAAAGCGACACCGAGCATGGAGAGGCAACAGTAGTCAGTCTGAAGAACCGGGGAGAGTGAAGAACCGCCATCGAGGAGCACAGTTTGGACATTGGTGCTGCAATGCACAGAGCAGGGGTCGGCAACGTTCGGCACGCAGCTCGCCAAGGTAAGCACCCAGGTGGGCCGGGCCAGTTTTATTTATCTGCTGACACGGCAGGTTCGGTCGATCGCGGCCCCCACTGGCCACGGTTCGCCGTCCCGGGCCAATGGGGGCGGCGAGAAGCCGCGGCCAACACATCGCTCGCCTGCACTGCTTCTTGACTCCCCCATTGGCCTGGGACAGTGAACCGCGGCCAGTGGGGGCCGCGATTGGCCGAACCTGCTGCGTCAGCAGGTAAATAAAACTGGTCCGGCCCGCCAGGGTGCTTACCCTGGCGAGCAGCGTGCTGAACGTTGCCGACCCCTGGCATATAGGCTACTAAGTTCAGAGAAGTCCCAGGCCCTGGAGAAAAGTAAGCGGTAGAAGTAAAGTGTAAAATTGGGAATGGGGAAAGGACAGACATTTTGGAGGGATAAGATAAAAACTGAGGACCTGGTAGGATAGAACCAGCTAAAGAGAAAAACAAACAAAAAAGTGGAACAAGATAAAGATAAGATAAAGAAAGGACAAACTAAAAAAAGGGGGTGGGAGGACAGGCAGAGAGAAACCACATACATGAACAAAGGTTTGGAGATGCTGAAATAACAGGGGGTGGCAAACAGGCAAGAGAGAGGAAGGAAAAGAGCAAGTTAAAAAGCATGTGGGTTGGGAATTGGGAGCAATCAGGGCAGAGTACTTCGAGAAAAACAGAAGAAGGAAGTTCATTTCTACCAGGGCCAGCTCCAGGGATTTTGTTGCCCCAAGCTGCGGGGGGTGGGAGGTGGGGGGGCAGGGCGGAGGGGAAAGCGGCGATCGGCGGCAGCTCTACCGTGCCGCTTAATTCCTCAGCGGCAATTCGGCGGCAGGTCCTTCCCTCAGAGAGGGACTGAGGGACCCGTCGCTGAATTGCCGCCGAAGATCCGGACATGCCGCCCCTCTCCGTTGGCCGCTCCAAGCACCTGCTTGCTGGGCTGGTGCCGGCCCTGATTTCTACATCACTTCCTGGGCTCTGGTTGGAGAGCTCTCAGAGAAAACATAATATTGTCACCTATACTTCAATACTTGAGCAAAATGTAATGAACTATCATGTTATTAAATGAAGTTCAGAATCCTTAACTCTGTATTTTAGCTTAGGAATCCATCTAATCCCTTCAAAAATAATTTCAACCATTCTTCTATATATACCAATATTCACTAAGTACCTAATTTTTCAGCAACTTTTATATTCACGTATGCATGGACAATAACGCTCACCTGGTTGGGACAAAATCTTGCAGCCAGAAATAGGAGATCAATGTTGACAATATAATTGACAAAGATGTTGCAAATCCTTTTAAAATATTGTCTGCATATTTTATAACAGCAGCAATCACAAGGCCCCCCAGTGCCTGCAAAAAGTTTGAAACACATTTAAGATTCGCACATATTTTAGATATTTTTTAAAATGAGAGATATGGCAAACACAGGCCTATCTTCAGATTATTGTATTCAAAGTTATGAAATGTTAATCAGTGTGTTTGAGCACTGAAAACATGAAAATTTCAAAGACCATTATAATGAGATGGGCAAGAAGATATGAGCCAGTGGAATATTTATAGACCTTTGTATCAATACATGCTATATGTATTTGTATGTTCCTAACTCATGGGGGGGGGGGGGGGGGGGAACTCTTCCTTTGGATTCTGAAATTATTAGGGGGCAATTACTGTAAAATCCCAAAGCTGGCTATGTGGAGTCCCAGCCTCTTGAGGCTTGGGCTGCCTGAAGAGGAAGGGGCAATGCGTGGTTTTACCTGTTTTTGTGAGGCTTGGAGACAAAAGGCTAAACAGACTCAAAGGTTTTCTTTTTGATTCGGCAAAAGGACATGACCTTTTCTACAAGGGAGGACCCAACCATGTTGAAGGGTTGCAGTTGAAGACTGGAGTCTGTCAGGGTCTCCACAGGACTGATGGGGAGCTACGGCCAAGTGCTTGAGATCCTGTTTTCGTTTTATAAATTTTCTCAACGTTTTTTATCCTAGATTGAATGTGCTCTGCTTTGAAAGAGCTGTGTGGTAACTTGTAACCTAAGAACACTAGCCACTGATAAGGACACTGTCCTTATTGAGAAAGCAGAAGCAAGAGCTAGACACTGGTCAGACATGCTTGCAGAGAATCACAATGCAACTACAGGCAACTGCAGCCTAAAATCCTGGTCAAAAGATAGTGGGGATGCAGTCCCTGATCAGAGGAGAGCTGAAGCTAAAGGCCTGAGACCTGAGCGGGCATTCCTTCAGAAGACCACAGACAGGAATTAAAGGTGCTGTTACCTGAAATTGTAATATGTAATTGATGATTTCAGTGGTAACATCTATTTTAATAGCTAAAAACTTTTTAAGAAATGTGTGTAAAGATATGTATAAAGGCACTGGGTATATTTTATGCTGTTGTAGATATGGTGGATGAAAGCAATTGACAACAGAACTCTTTCTGTAGAATAGAGATCATTGATTATATTATCAAGAGGACATTACTAGTTAGTGGGTGTACATTTTTGGCTCATAAAGTTGGTTATGAAGGTGGGCTGTATAATTGCTGGTAGGCTTTATTTTCTTTATTAATCTGTTTTTAATATTACAAAATCAATATCGTTATAGAATTTTATTGTGCAGAATGTTTGATAACTCAATGCTTGGATTGCTAATAATTTGCAATTTCTCTATTTAGAGGTCAATTTTGCCACTTTTGGAAGAGACATTTACTTGCAAAATTCCTATTAGCATTAATGGGAACTACCAGTGTAATTTCCCCAAGCATTTATGGGGGAATAGATTCCAAGTGTCTTTTATGTAAGCATATGGGTTTAGATACATTACCTGTAGAACTACAACTATCCAGGTAAGTTTGTTATATCCTTGAAAAAATCCATTCTTTGACAGAAGTTCTCCATCATATATGTACACACCCATCAATCCAAATATGCTACCAAAAAATCCTAAAAGATAAAAGACAGACTTGAAAGCTTGAAACGAATAAAAAAAAGGGGGGGGAGGGTCCCCTTTCCTATAACTGGATCTGCATGACTACTGGGGTCAGCCCACGTAAATCAAGTTTCAAGATCAGGCTTTGGTTTGCAATATAATAACCTTGTTTAAACCAAACCAGTGGATCTGACAGGAACTTTTTTTTTTTTTTTTAAATAGTTTTTCCTCATATAACAGATTTTGATCATTTCAGTTATAAGACTGACGTATTCTTGGCTTACGTTGCTTTACAGATAGGCAGATAACTCTGGTGTATGGATATAATTTTAAAAAAAGATACTTTCAAAGGATTTTTTTATTTTAAAAATTATTTGCAGTTTATAATGAACCTTTAAGAAGCTTAAAATCTGTTTCCTTATATTTTTTTAAAAGTTCTATTTCATAAACTCGTTTGTTGTTACAGAATTTCTCCTGAATGTTGTGTTGGTATTGGAGTTGGAAGTGCTAGAGCATTACTTCTACTACAAAAATAAATGATGGGGGAAAAAATCTATTAGATCGTGATCCTGTATTATACAAATTTTAGAAAAAGATTTAAAAAGGAAATTGTGACTAATATTCCTTTAATTTCTGAATAGAAAACTTAAAAACTTTCTAAACATTTAACATAATGAAACAGACATTACTCAAACTATTGCATCAGCTTAAGTTAAAATAACTGAAAATGTTAAATATTTTTCTGAAAAAGCTGACATGCCTTTCACTATTATAAACCTCAAATTTAAACTTATAGCTCAATGTACCATTACCCCATACAGTCACTTTAAAACCCTGTTTTGAGAACGTAATTGTTCTTATATACCAAGTAATGGAACATTGGGGGATGGGGGGGGGGGGGGGAGGAGAGATCAGGGACAACATCAAACTGATAAACTTGTCTGTTTTTGTAGATTCCTTTCTGCACTGTAAAGAAAATCTGAAGAACAATTTATCAAAGAATCATCACTTTTCAACATAGTTATGAATATTTACTTTGCAATCATTTCAAGTGTGTTAGATCCTTACAGTGAGGATGACTCCAGAGTTTTAGTTAAATTTTAGACTTGGCCTTGTTCAAATAAACTTGGGTTCCCCTACAAAGTACTTGGATTATGATTGTGGTCCACGTCTGAAAACCCAGGATTCATGCAAGTTTCTCACCCTCTACCCAAATTCTATGCCATGAAAAGGGTGGGTGAGATCAAATCTGTGGGACCTTTAGAGATAGTAAGCATAACTAATGTATTCAGACCTGACGTGTGTGCGTAGACAGTTAGAAGTATAGTGAATCCTGTTTTCCTGTTAAGCAGGAGGAAAGGAACCAGAAAATAGATTAAGAAGATTGTTCAAATATATACAACAATAAGTAACCATAAGTAAACAGGTGCATTAATTTTCCCTCTATCTTGAAAGAGTAATATAAACAGTTCCCTAAATTAAAATATCTTTTCAAAGTGTATTCAGATCTTATAACACTCTTCTCTATATTCTAGTCAAATTATGAATAATTTTAGTTCACTTCATTGCAAAAAGAGAGCTCAAAGGAAAAATAAAAGTTCAAATCCTGCTGGAGGCATTTACTTAAATGTAAATACGTAGACTACAGTTGCAATAGATGGAGATTATATGTCCATCCTCTGCCTACTAGAAGAAGGGTGTCTCTTTCCACGACCAGTAAAGAGGCAGGAGAACAAGGGGAGGTATTGCTTTTTTCCACCTACGTGAGGAAACTGGTTTCAAAGGGAGTGGAAGCTAGTTCAGAATAGATTGTGCCGGTCATCTTCAAAAGCCAGTTTCCAGGGGATTCAGAACCACTTTTGAGATGGTTGGTGTGAGAGAGATAGAGCATGCAGTAGATGAGGATAGTGAAATGGTAGAAAATCATGATCCTAGCACCAAGAGCTAGGATCAAAGTTCATCCATGTGAACAAATGTGGGTAATGAAGGAATTCACTGTGTCTTTAAAAATGTCAATCTATAATCCCTATAGTCAGAGATGAGAGTTATGTTTATTTTTAAATTCTTACACAAATATAGCTTTAAACATTTATTTTGTTCTACTGTATGTCTAAATTCTATAAAAACCTCGTTAGATAGTGTCAATACTTTTAAAATCAATTCAGTCTTTATGAAACGTGTTGGATTCATATTACTTAATTACTTTATAAGACAATCACACCATCTTTCAAATAAGTCACATAGGATACCCTTATTTCAAATGCTCCACAGTCCAAATTCAACTGGCAATATTCCAGCTGTTCTCTAGAACCCATTAGTCTCCATTTTAAATCAAAGTAAACAGACTTACAAATGTTGAATTAGCAAGTTAAATACAATAAGTGAGTTTAGAGCAGGATGCAACTCCTGGTGTTCCTGTTAGCAAAATACATATCAAACTTGCTAAATGTTTATGTAATATTTGATTATCCACAGCATGATAAAATATGATTATACTTAGGCCACATCTACGCTAACCGCCGAATCGGCGGGCAGTAATTGATCTATTGGGGAATTGATTTATCGCGTCTCGTCTAGATGCGACAAATCGATCCCCGAATCAACGCCCGTACTCCACCTCGGCAGGAGGAGTAAGCGGAGTGGATGGGGGAGCCGCGGCGGTCGACTTGCCGCCGTGAGGACGGGCCAGGTAAGTCGAACTAAGATACTTCGACTTCAGCTACGCGAATAGAGTAGTTGAAGTTGCGTATCTTAGATCGATCCTCCCCGCACAGTGTAGACCAGCCCTTATTTTACTGTACATGGGAATTTTGTTCACTGTTCATCTGAATGCAGTATCTCTTTTTTAAATGGCCAAAACTGGACTTACCAAGTTGAATGTTTCTGATCCAGACAGACTGTTTGGTTTCTTTTAAAATTTTCTCAAAATAAACCCCAGCAAATCCACTTGAAAAGCAGGCTATAAGGACTGCTATAAGACCAACAAATTGAGATCCTGCTGACAACTCTTTAGTAGTTGTTGCTTGAGAATCTGAGGGCCACTAAGTGTAAAAACAAAAGAATGTATGTACATTTTAAAAAATGATACAAATTATTTCATAAAATTAAGTTTTAATGTTTATAGAATACACGTTTGTTTCCTATAAAGGGTCTATACTGCTGATAAATGCAGAGAGGTTTATTGCACAATTGTAAAGTCTTGTATTCTATCACATATTTTTGAAAATTTCAGCCAAATCTACCGTAAAATTTGTTTCCTTTATATCTTGTTGAATAAGGGATGAAATTCTGTGCTCACTGAAATTAACAGAAAAACTCTCATTAGCTTCTACAGGTCCAGGATTTCACCCAAGATATCTTATGAATGGCAGGCTAGATATTATATATAGTGTTTGTGTGTATGATGTTTATTATTTTACAAAAATGATGCAAGGCTGTAGGCAAAGGCATATTAAAGTTTCTTAAGACCTGTAAGAGGTTAAAAAAATAAAAAGTAACTCTCAAACTTCAGAGCAGACAAAAATAATTTAATCCATCTCAGCAAACTCTCCTATCCTATGATTCTACCCTGGAAATTTTGGAAACTTTGTATTTGACTCGATTAGTTCCAGGGGCACAATATAATTACCTACATTCTAATACTTGTGTTCCTTAATAAAAAGAATAAAAGGAATCCCAAATAACTTAGACACATACTATTAATATTTACCTGTACAAATGCAACTCCCGTCATCAAAATCACTAATGACAACCACTGGTATACACCTAATTTCTTACTTAGCATGGACACAGAAAATAATGCTGTAGTAAGAATTTTTAATTGATATGTGACCTGAAAAGACAAAATAAAGTTATTACTATACAACCCGTTTTTTGTGTGTACAATTATGGAAAAATCTAAAAACACAATACCTGATAAGTGGCTGCATCTAGATTTGACAGTGCTACATACAGCAAGTTATTCTGGAGAGTATAAATCCCTGATGGAATAGCAAGTTTAAGTGTTTCCATAGGCTTGTTAAGGATTTCATCATGTAGCACTCTGTTCAGAGCCCGTAAATTGCACTCTACTCAAAGAAACAATAAAAGAGATAAAGATTAAAAAAAGAGACAGGGAAAACGGGAGGGCTACAAATTGTAACAGTTTTTTTTAGATTGCTACACACTTTTTAGGACAACTTTTGTCTTCAGAAAACTCAAAATGCTGTATGATCTTTCTCAGGTTTTTACATTGATTCTATAAGGTATGCAATTCCTGATACTTTGCTATCATACAAAGTGTCCGCATTAGCCCAAAATACTAAAGCTGAAACAATTATCCAAAATAATGTTCACAAATCCTATGTTGATTACAATTTCTGTGACTAAGAATTTAATAAAGCTTCCTAAAAAAAAAGAAAAAAGCAATTAAGTAGAAATCTTTCCACTTGAAACTTCAACATCGCTTCATTTTGCAGCTCAATCTTTTCTTTAAATTTATACCAAGCTTATGAAAACCCCTTATGTTTTTATGGATGTGTCACTTGAACCAAATGTGAAGATTTTTGTTGAGAGTTGAAAACTAAGGACAAGATATTGAGATTCTGGAAAGAGGAAAATGATTGTGCTATATAAAATATACAATGTGAGAACTAAAGTGAGTTTGAAAATACAGCAAGTTATTTTTATCTTAAATATTGTGGTTCTTTCTAGAATACTGAAACAGCTTCTCTCCTTTCGTGCTTGCATGACCTCACTGTGGCTCATGCACTTGTCACTTATGCTTCAAGCACATTTATAGCTTTGTACCTTCCCTTTCTCCTACTCCTACTTGTTCTTCTCTAGAGATGCTTTCTGGGTGAACAGAAGGTGCAGACCTGTTACCAGGACAACAATTCTTACCCTACATCCATGACCCGTCAAATGGAATCTTTTGGGTATATATTTATACAAAATTTACAAAAGATTATATTGTGTCTTAAGTATGAGGTACAAAACAGAAGTCTTCCCTGCTTGTAGGTTAACTTTCTCATAGAAATGGTTTTAGATCTTCTTTTCACATATTTCGATGCGGGAAAGGCAATCTTTTGTTCTATCTTGGCATTCGCATAGCTCCTTATCATCACAGCATTCGAGCACCTGTTTTTGCAGTTGTCACCGAAATACAACAATTGGTAAAATATAGGAAAGCTACTTCTAGATTAAAATCTGAAACATACTGCTGTCTTTGTAGACCAATAAAATGCAGGCCATAATCTTCAAAAATTCAGCAACAACTACTGCAGTAGAGGATAAGTAACGAGGTCCTTCCTCTTTCAATGTCCGAGAATATCGCATAGTCAAAACTAAACTAGTGGTCTGAAAGACCAGGATCCCCAAGGAAAGGTATTTTAAATTGGTAGACATTTCTTGACTTTCAGTTTTCTGAAACAGAATAAAAAGGAAAAAAATTAAAAGTTAAAACCAAAAACAGACAGTTTCTCTGTGAATTAGCATTTTTAAAGGGTATCTAGGGAACATAGTCACTGAAGGGAATTAAGAGAGAGTTTGTCTATCCGATTCCCTAATCAGAAAACAATGGTGTAAAGAATGAATTCATTTCCAGGGGGCTGTATGTAGTAAAATAACATATGGTGATACTATCAAAGTTTTAGGAAGAATAATTCTTATTACATAAGAAACACGTGCAATAATAATGCTCTCGATTCTCACTCAATTTTTATTATTACTATGCAATACTTCATTCTAGTCAAGGGTGGAATAAACATGTTTAAATAGGACTTTGATACTTAAGAGATTATGGAAAGTAAATATTCCACATAATAAGGTTTAGTATAGTAACATGGCAGTCATGAATAAAACGGTTCTTTGCACATTCAAAGATCTATTGAAACAAATAAATCTAATTTGACAATGTTAATAAAAAGGGATATAAAAGCCTAAAAACCTTAAATACTTTTCATAATACATAATTATAGATAAGAAGAATATAGATCTGACAACAAACATTGCAGTGATGTCAGAAACAATATGCTGATTATTGTATTAAAATAAAATATTCCTTATATTTGCTCTGGGTAATGAAAAATGTCACAGACATCTTTACGATAACTATTAATGCAGGTTCTCCCACTGTACATGTACATTTCTACATATCTTCTAATTTACCAATAAGAGACCAAATGGTAGTCGCTAAGATAGTCCCTCATATTTCTACTTTAGAAACATTTGAAATGTTGAGAGGCCCTAAACCTGCCAACACTTATGCACGTTTAACATGTTTCACAATACAATAGTTACTAACTACATTTATAGTAACTCCAGTTATAATCAGTGTTGATGAACCTAATCCCTGTACTGAAAATTCATCTGTTTGTCAAACAATGTCAAATGATGTAGCCTCGAGAAAGGCCAACACTGAAACTACAGGTGTAACTTCAATTACATCGTATCAGTAAGATGAAAAGAACAAAAATCCAATTCTGCAAATACATCAGCAAGTGGCAAAGCCTAAATGCCCTGTCTAAAGTATGAAAATTCACTGAAGCGAATACTGATTATACCAGTGAAGCTGAATCAACATCAGGAATCATAAAGTATATAGGCCTCTGGCTACTACCATCACTTTAAGCACTGTATTTATCAGATCTGAGCTAAGCAGCACCTAGTACAGAAAGCAAGAGAAATGATTAGGCCTGTTTTAGGAGAACTAGCAAAATGCTTCGTGTTAACAAGGAAATCCAGAACAGTATCACTGGAATTAAGTACATGATAGTTACCTCATTTTCTTCTACTCCTCCCAGTTATTAGTTATGAATGCTTACCATACAAATAGATTCATACAGAAGACACATCAACTTTACATTCTATGGAAAATGTACCAATTACAGCATTCACTATTTGTATATTGAACCAAAATCATAATACTTTAAAAAAGATTTTAAAAAGGGAAGTCCATGAACATACAAGTAGAATAAACACAGAGTAAAATTCAAGATAAGTCATTCTGGTCCACATTTTTAAGTTTCTGTGCTTGATATATGCAATGCCCAATGCATGCACAAGGTGGAGAGGTTCACATGCACACACAGGTGATATATAAATCTTGACTTGCAAGTATCAGGCATCCTGTGTAAAGCTGAACATGTAGAAAATATGCAAGTACCTTTGAAAATTTGCACCTGAAATTAAAGCTATTTTAAAATGACTGCAGTTCTGTGCCAAAATATATTTTATAAAACTAGTTATTCTTTCCCAGATCTGCACAGCTGTATTATTAATATAATTCTGTCTTATACAGATATGGTGTCTCAGAGTTTAGATTTTTTCCCGGTAAGTATGTAAAGTGGCTATAAAATGTGGGTACCTAAGGAAACAACAAAAATTTGACAAGATTTGTAACCATTCAGCCACAGATCGAGATTAACTGCATTTCTGTTCTCTGGGCGCTAAGATTATTTGTAGCATGTAGTATCTGTCTGCATACATTTTTGTAAAAGCCCATTTGTACTGTTTGTGCTATTTACTAGAATAAATCAAGTAGAAAAACTTCTGGAGTAAGAGGTAATACAAGACTACTGGTGTTGAAAATTATCTGGTTGATCATCAACCAGAATTGAGCAATATAAAAGCCCTATGTTCTTTGCAGCAAGTCTGACCTCAACGCTGTGCCAGTCGGGTACGGTAGCCTGAACATTTTTTTAGCAGTTTTAGATAAATAACTCAGTTTTTGCATTTAACTAAATATGAAAATGAATGATAGTTACTACAATATCATTTATTTACATAATTCTATATTAAATTCAGTTTTATGCTACTCGAACATTTTTATATCTTCAATGCATTGGAGATGTACTATTTTAGAGAAGATGTTAAGGTAAAGCTGAAGATTTCTGCACTTGGAGTTTTTGATAACCTGGAATGGTGTAGAAGGCAGCATTTGAGTTCATGAGATAAGCACATTATTCTTAGGCTGTCTACACAAGGAAAACTTGGATAACTTTCCACCTGTGGTAGCAATGGTGGAGGCTATACAGTTGACGAACACCTGACTCCTGTCTACACTACAGCCTTCACTGTTGCTGGCATACTGAAGCTACACTGATGGTGAAACAAACAGAGGTGCTAATTTTCCTAGTATAGAAGAGACCTAATATTTCCCCTTTTTATTTTCATAGGTGTGGGATTACAGCGTGTCCACGTTGTATTAGATTGCTTCTTCAGCCAGCAGATCTTAGGGCTGAAACCCAGTAGTATTGTATGAAATTAATTTCATATTACATTGTATGAATTCCAAGCCACCATATTTTCTTCTTCTTTTTTTGGATGAAAGTGATCTTGCATATTAATATGAGAGTTTTGCCAATTCTCATTTTCATTCACACCAAACAATTCCTCTTACCTTCTACCGTACCCACCCTTTCTTTTAACAAGGTGTATTTGGGATCTGGCTACACAATCACCATTAGATAGTTAAAGAGAATATGTGTTTCTCCTAAAATACATTTAAAGATAAGGTTTTTTTTTCAAAACTTTTAAAACTCACAATCAAAATGCTTCTGAACAAATTCCTTTGAAATAAATACATATAAATTAGAATAAAAGACCTTTGCAGAAATTCTGTATTCTGGGAACTAGCAAAGCAATATTAAAATATAGGTCATCCCTAAAAATGGAGTTTTGAACAGTGCTCTGAGATGACCTTTAAAATGGGTCATAGTATCAGTAAATACTGCCCATTTCCATTTATTGAAACACATCATTTTATTAAGTAATTTAAAAATAGCACTAATGGTTTAGCCATGATGATTGTCAAGTTAATATTCAGCATCACAAATACCATCACAAAAGCTTTTCCATTAAAACAAAACATACACTAGACAAATGTGAAAAATACATACAGAAATGTTGTTTTGTAGTACAATCTTCTGTTCATTAGCTGCCATGATTCCGGAAGACAGAAATTTTAAGATGGTAACATTATTTATTTAAGCTTGCCTCCTTAAAATTGGTCACAAATCCTTGCGTTATTTTTTTCAACCAATTCTCTCTCTCCCCCACCCTACCCCACTCCTTCCAAGCAGATTTTTAAACTGGATAAAATGCCTCAAAAAGGTAGTAGCAGTAGAACGTCATATTTGCATTTCATAATTCCCTGAAGAAGCCACAGAGTTTTACAAATGATGCACACAAAAACAAACAAACAAAAAAACCCCCTAAGTTTTGTAGTGATGTAGAGGAAAGATTGTTCTCGGAGTTAAGAGTTGAATTTAGGATAGATTCCATGAAAAGTGGCCTCAGCAGTGTTCAGCAACACAGGTTTGTACACAATAATCACATTGAATTCTAGGAGGTAGGGCTGGTGCTGTATATCAGATAAGTCACATGCCAGGAATTGTGTAACAATTGAACTTACATATTCCAATAAATCACCCACTCATTCACCTTTGCAACTCCCCAGTAAGTTTATTAGCTTTGCTTTGTGTCTTTCTTCTTGCTTTTTTCCAGAAGGATCATATATCAACTTGTACAACTCAGTGCAAACTTGGACTTGGACCCATTGAAACACATAAACGGGTACTGAACTTTTGAGCATCTGAAGTTTCATTGGCTTCAGTGGAACTACTCACATGCTTGGAGTCAAGCATATGCGTCGGTGAGTTGCTAGGCTGGAGCCAGAGTGCTCAGTTGCAAGACATTAAAATAGCAGTGGCTGCCAGCAGCACCTAAGGCAGAGGGAGGGGCTAATCAAAGCTAGGAATTTGGTGGCATAGATACTTTGCCTTCATGAGGGGAAAAGTGTGTTTTTAATCCTGTGTAACATCCTAGCATACACAAGGCAATTTGCAATTTTCATACGTTAGCTGGTTGAGGAAAACCAGGCTCCCGCCAGGGTTTACCTCGACCAACGAACATGCTAAAACTAAAAATGCATTATCTACACTAGGATTTTAACAAGTGTTAAAATCATACCTTTCTTCCTTTGCCATACACTGCATTGATCTCAGTAGCCTCCCCTCCCCCCACCCACTCCCGCAACTCGTTTTGCAGGAGCATCAAGAGGCTGGAATCCTCCACAGAATTTCCCAGAAGTGGCCCTTCAAAAGGCCCCCAACATCCTTTAGGAAGGAGGGACTCAGCAGCAGTTTCATGTCCGAGTAGTATGGCCTCATCAAGTGTTTTATATGTACTCTATCCAGTTTTAGTGAGCTATACATTGTTTGCTCACTAAAGGTCAATTCCTGTAGAATATCTGCAGAAAGCTCCAAGAGCATTAAACCAGCACTGAGTGCGAGTCCCAGCTGCAGAGATGCTGCACAGGAGAACTTAGTCCCTCCTGCGTGCCACAGAACAATGATATGTGATGACTCCCCATACCATACCACTCAAAGGATTTTGAAAGGATTCCATGACTTGCCAACTTCAACTGGAGGAGAGTGCAAAGGCTGTGGCAGTTGCTGCAGTAGCAATGTGAGCACCTTCACTGGTGCTATACAGCTTATGAAGGAATAAGATTCAGTCCTACCCTGATCGTCACAGAAAACCCCCGAAACAAAGTTTATTTACTTACATTTTCCACAGGAATAAACATTTGGCCTACTGTCTATCAGGAAGCCCAATACTCTGCGCTCAGCTCTGCTAGCTCTCACAGCATTTCTTTCTGAAACGCTGAAAAAGTAGTGAGGCCTCTCCTGCTGCAAACCTGTTTTTTATTGTTACATAAGTATTTTGTGGGGGGAAATTAGGAGATAAATTGTTTTGGGAAATATATCTCAATGATGTGAATGCAGGCAGGCTGATCCTTTTTTGCTGGGTCATTTTCAATTGGGCCGCTACGGAGAGAGATATCATATGTGGAGGAGTCAGTACAAAATAATCCTGGGTTCTATTTTTGGCAAGAACTAAACACCGACTACAGTTGACCATGATTATCCAAATTTCAGTCATCTGACTCTGGGCTCCTTGCTCCTGTGTCTATCAGTCACACTGACAGTGTTCTGATTATCCAAAATTATTCAATATCCTCCATTAGATTTGAATAGTTCAAGCTGAATTGTTGTATTCCTCTTCCCACACCTACTACAGCTCACCTACACATCATTTTGTGAAACTTCTCCAGAAAGGCCAGCTGTACAGTCTGAGAAACACTGGAATATTAAAAAGAGAAGTGGTGAGTGCAAGAAGAGAATACTGAAACAAGGAGTGCCCAAATGAAAAGATAAAAGAGAAAGCATTGTGACAACATTATATTCGCATGACAACATTATACTAGGGTTACCATTCGTCCGGATTCCCCCGGACATGTCCGGCTTTTTCGGGTTAAAAATAGCGTCCGGGGGGAATTTGTCAATGTCCGGACTTCCCCTCCTTCCCCCTCCCATGCAGAGCGTGCGCGCGCTTACAAAGCAGCCAGTGCTCCGACAGCCAGAGCCAGAGCTCGGACAGCCAGAGCCAGAGCCCTGCTTGCACTTCCCCCTCCTCCCTCCTGAAACTTGACACCCCCCCTCCTCTCCCTCCCTCCACTCACAGATCCCCGGCTCCGACACTGCTGCCCTCCCCCGCTGTCGAGCACGCTGCTCTGCAGCACAGTAAGGGGGCCGGGGGCCAGAGAAGCGGCAGGGAGGTTCGGGGGGGGGGGGTAGTCAAGAGACAGGGAGCAGGGGGGAGGGTTGAATGGGTCAGGGAGTTCGGGGGGGGGCTGTCTGGGGGTTGGGGGTGTAAGGTTTTGGGTAGTCAGGGTACAGGTGGGGGGTCTCAGGAGGGGGCAGTTAGGGGACAAGGAGCGGGGGGGTGTTTGGGAGTTCTGGGGGGGGCTGTCTGGGGGTTGGGGGTGTAAGGTTTTGGGCAGTCAGGGTACAGGTAGGGGGTAGGGTCCTGGGGGGCAGTTAGGGAGAGGGGTCTTAGGAAGGGGCAGTTAGGGGACAAGGAACAGGGAGGCTTAGGTAGGGGGTGGGGTTCTGGAGGGCAGTTAGGAGCAGGGGTCCCAGGAGGGGGCAGTCAGGGGACAGAGAGCGGGGGAGGGTTGGGAGTTCGGGGGGGGCTTTCTGGGGGCAGGGTGGATAAGGTTTTGGGCAGTCAGGGTACAGGTAGGGGGTAGGGTCCTGGGGGGCAGTTAGGGGATAAGGAACAGGGAGGCTTAGGTAGGGGGTAGGGTTCTGGAGGGCAGTTAGGAGCAGGGGTCCCAGGAGGGGGCAGTCAGGGGACAGGGAGCAGAGGGTTTAGATGGGTCAGGAGTTCTGGGGGGGGCTGTCAGGGGGTGGGGGTGTGGATAAGGGTTGGGGCAGTCAGGGGACAGGTAGGGGGGTAGGGTACTAGGGGGCCAGTTAGGATGTGGGGAAGGTCTCAGGAGGAGGCAGTCAGGGGACAAGAGGCAGGGAGGCTTAGGGAGGGGGTGGAGTCCTGGGGGGCAGTCAGGGGACAAGGCGTGGGGGGGAGGGTTGGGGGTTCTGAGGGGGCAGGAAGTGGGAGGGAGTGGACGGGGCAGGGGCGGGGCTAGGACAGGACAGGGGCGGGGCTAGGACAGGGGCGGGGCTCCTCCCGTCCTCTTTTTTGATTGTTGAAATATGGTAACCCTAATTATACGCATGACTGGAATAGTGGTATAGAAGGGTGCAGCTTGCTCAGGAAGGACAGGAAGGGGGAAAAAAAAGGGAGAAGGTGTTGCCTTATATATTAAAAATGTATACACTTGGACTGAGGTTGAGACAGAATAAGAGACAGACTTGTTGAAAGTCTCTGGGTAAGGATAAAAGTGGTAAAAAACAAGGGTGATGTCGTGGTAGGGGGTCTACTACAGACCACCAAACCAGGAAGAAGAGGTGGATGAGGCTTTTTTTAAACAACTAACAAAATAATCCAAAACACAGGACTTGGTGGTGATGGGGAACTTCAACTACCCAGACATCTGTTGGGAAAATAATACAGCAGGGCACAGATTATCCAACAAGTTCTTGGAATGTATTGGAGACAATTTTTTATTTCAGAAGGTGGAGAAAGCTATTAGGGGAGAGGCTGTTCTTGATTTGATTTTGACAAATAGGGAGGAACTGGTTGAGAATTTGAAAGTGGAAGGCAACTTAGACTCATAGACTTTAAGGTCAGAAGGGACCATCATGATCGTCTAGTCTGACCTCCTGCACAATGCAGGCCACAAAATCTCACCCACGCACTCCTGTAATAACCCCCTAACCTATGTCTCAGCTATTGAAATTCTCAAATCATAGTTTAAAGCAGGGGTAGGCAACCTATGGCACGCGTGCCAAAGGCAGCACACGAGCTGATTTTCAGTGGCACTCACACTGCCTGGGTCCTCACCACCAGTCGGGGGGGAGGGAGGGGGGGCTCTGCATTTTAATTTAATTTTAAATAAAGCTTATTAAACATTTAAAAAAACTTATTTACTTTACATACAAAAATAGTTTAGTTATATAGTTATATATTATAGACTTATAGAAAGAGACTGTCTAAAAATGTTAAAATGTATTACTGGCACACAAAACCTTAAATCAGAGTGAATAAATGAAGACTCGGCACACCACTTCTGAAAGATTGCTGACCCCTGGTTTAAAGACTTCAAGGTGCAGAGAATCCTCCAGCAAGTGACCCGTGCCCCACGCTACAGAGGAAGGCGAAAAACTCCAGGGCCTCTGCCAATCTGCCCTGGAGGGAAATTCCTTCCCAACCCCAAATAAACCCCAGCTAAACCCTGAGCATGTGGGCAAGACTCACCAGCCAGACACCCAGGAAAGAATTCTCTGTAGTGACTCAGATCCCACCCCATCTAACATCCCATCACAGGCCATTGGGCATATTTACCACTAATAATCAAAGATCAATTAATTGCCAAAATTAGGCTATTCCATCATACCATCCCCTCCATAAACTTATCAAGCTTAGTCTTGAAGCCAAATATGTCTTTCGCCCACACTGCTCGCCTTGGAAGGCTGTTCCAGAACTTCACTCCTCTAATGATTAGAAACCTTTGTCTAATTTCAAGTCTAAACTTCCTGATGGCCAGTTTATATCCATTTGTTCTTGTGTCCACATTGGTATTGAGCTTAAATAATTCCTCTCCCTCCCTGGTATTTATCCCTCTGACATATTTATAGAGAGCAATCATATCTCCCCTCAGCCTTCTTTTGGTTAGGCTAAACAAGCCAAGCTCTTTGAGTCTCCTTTCATAAGACAGGTTTTCCATTCCTCGGATCATCCTAGTAGCCCTTTTCTGTACCTGTTCCAGTTTGAATTCATCCTTCTTAAACACGGGAGACCAGAACTGCACACAGTATTCCAGATGAGGTCTCACCAGTGGCTTGTATAACGGTACTAACACCTCCCTATCCCTACTGGAAATACCTCGCCTGATGCATCCCAAGACCGCATTAGCTTTTTTCACAGCCACACCACAGTGGCAGCTCATAGTCATCCTGTGATCAACCAATACGCCGAGGTCCTTCTCCTCCTCAGTTACTTCCAACTGATGAGTCCCCAGCTTATAACAAAAATTCTTGTTATTAATCCCTAAATGCATGAACTTGTAAATTGGAGTAATAGTAATAGGATGTAATTTAATAGTGAAAAGTGCAAGGTCATCCAGATCTTCCTGTATGATATCCTGGTCCTTCTCGGTATTGGCAATACTTCCCAGCTTTGTGTCATCCGCAAACTTTATTACCACACTCCTACTTTTTGTGCCAAGGTCAGTAATAAAAAGATTAAATAAGATTGATCCCCAAACCGATCCCTGATGAACTCCACTAGTAACCTCTCTCCAGCCTGACAGTTCATTTTCAGTTTGACCCGTTGTAGTCTCCCCTTTAACCAGTTCCTTATCCACCTTTCTATTTTCATATTGATCCCCATCTTTTCCAATTTAACTAGTAATTCCCCATGTGGAACCGTATCAAATGCCTTATTGAAATCGAGGTAAATTAGACCCACAGCATTTCCTTTGTCTAAAAAATCTGTTACCTTCTCAAAGAAGGAGCTCAGGTTGGTTTGGCACAATCTTCCTTTTGTAAAACCATGTTGTATTTTGTCCCAATTACCATTGACCTCAACGTCCTTAACTACTTTCTCCTTCAAAAATTTGTCTAAGACCTTGCATACTAAAGATGTCAAAGTAACAGGCCTGTAGTTACTCAGATCAATTTTTTCCCCTTTCTTAAAAATAGAAACTTTGTTAGCAATTCTCCAGTCATACGATACAACCACTGAGTTTACAAATTAATTTAAAAAATCTTGCTAATGGGCTTGCAATTTCATGTTTAATATTTAATATTCTTGGATGAAGATTATCTGAGCCCCCGATTTAGTCCCATTAAGCTGTTCGAGTTTAGCTTCTACCTCGGATATGGTAATATCTACCTCCATATCCTTATTCCCATTTGTCATCCTGCCATTATCCCTAAGCTCCTCATTAGCCTCATTAAAGTCTGAGGCAAAGTATTTGTTTAGATATTGGGCCATGCCTAGATTATCCTTAACCTTCACTCCATCCTCAGGGTTTAGCAGTCCCACTTCTTCTTTCTTTGTTTTCTTCTTATTTATATGGTTATAGAACCTTTTACGATTGGTTTTAATTCCCTTTGCAAGGTCCAACTCTACATGGCTTTTGGCCTTTCTCATTTTATCCCTACATGTTCTGACCTCAATAAGGTAGCTTTCCTGGTTGATCCCTCTCATCTTCCACTCCTTGTAGGCTTTCTGCTTTTTCTTAATCACCTCTCTGAGATGCTTGCTCCTCCAGCTTTGTCTACAACTCCTATGAATTTTCCGCCCTTTCTTGGGAGGCAGGCTTCTGATGCACCTCTACCCCGATTATAACACTGTCCTCGGGAGCCAAAAAATCTTACTGCGTTATAGGTGAAACCGCGTTATATCGAACTTGCCTTGATCCACCGGAGTGTGCAGCCCCGCCCCCCCGGAGCGCTGCTTTACTGCTTTATATCCAAATTCGTGTTATATCGGGGTAGAGGTGTAGTTTCTGCAACTTTGACTTGAACTAATTCCAGGCCTCCTCCGCCTTCAGTCCAATCCACTTCCCTAACTAATTTCCTTAATTTTTTAAAGTTAGCCCTTTTGAAATCAAAAACCCTAGTCACAGATCTATTTTTGTTTATTCTTCCATTTAGTTTGAACTGAATTAGCTCATGATCGCTCGAACCAAGGTTGTCATCCACTCTTGTTGGTTCAGCAACTACTTGGTGAAGGAATCCATCAGCTATCGCATCCGGGAAAATCTGAGCCCTATCATTATTACTAGCATTTGTCCTCCAGTCTATATCTGGGAAGTTAAAGTCTCCCATGATCACACAATTCCCATTAGTATTTACTTCATTAAAAACATTAAAGAGGTCTCTATCCATATCCAAATCAGATTCCGGTGGTCTATAGCACACCCCAAGCACTATCCCAGGGGAGGCCCTAGTAGCTTTCTTCCCCAATGTGATTTTTGCCCAGACAGACTCTGTCTTATCCATTCCATCACTTCTTATTTCTTTACAGTGTACCTCATCATTGATATACACAATGCTATTCCACCAACTTTGCCTTTATTTCCGTCTTTCCTAAACAGCACATACCCTTCAATACCTGTACTCCAGTCATGACTACTTTCCACCATGTTTCTGTTATCCCTATAATATTTGGTTTCACTTCCTGCACCAGTAACTCTAGTTCCTCCATTTTGTTACCTAGGCTCTTCGCATTGGTGTACAAACATCTTAATTTTTGCTGTTTGGATTGGGTGAAAGTGATCACGAAATGGTAGAGTTCATGATTCTAAGGAATGGTAGGAGGGAGAACAGAACAATAAAGACAATGGATTTCAAGAGGGCAGACTCTGAAAAACTGCCAACTGTCTTCAATTGTTTTTCCCTTTAGACTTGCTTCCAGTGGGATTTCACCTACCAACTACCTGAGTTTTCTAACGAGACATTATTAAGGGCACAAGAGCAAACTATCCCACTGCAAAAGATAGGAAGTATGGCAAGAGACCACCCTGGCTTAACCAGGAGATCTTCAATGATCTAAAACTCAAAAAAGAGTCCTACAAAAAGTGGAAACTCCATCGAATTACAAAGGATGAATATAAACAAATAACACAAGTATGTAGGGACAAAATTAGAAAAGCCAAGTCACAAAATGAGATCAAACTAGCTAGGGACATAAAGGGTAACAAGAAAACATTTTACAAATACATTAGAAGAGGAAGACCAAATACAGAGTAGGCCCATTACTCAATGAGGGGAGAAGTCAATAACAGAAAATGTGGAAATGGCAGAGGTGCTTAATGACTTCGTTTTGGTTTTCACCAAGAAGGTTGGTGGCGATTGGACGTCTAACATAGTGAATACCAGTGAAAATAAGATAGGATCAGAGTCTAAAATAGGGAAAGAACAAGTCAAAAATTACTTAGACAAGTTAGATGTCTTCAGATCACCAGGGCCTGATGAAATGCATCTTAGAATACTCAAGGAGCTGACTGAGGAGATATCTGAGCCATTAGCAATTATCTTTGAAAAGTCATGGAAGATGGGAGAGATTCCAGAAGAGCGGAAAAGGGCAAATATAGTGCCCATCTATAAAAAGAGAAATAAAGACAACCCCAGCTATTATAGACCAGTCAGCTTAACTTCTGCACCCGGAAAGATAATGGAGCAAATAATTAAGAAATGAATTTTCAAAAACCTAGAAGATAATGAGGCGATAAGTAACAGTCAGCATGGATTTGTCAAGAACAGTTTGTATCAAACCAACCTGATAGCTTTCTTTGACATGGTAACAAGCCTTGTGGATGGGGGGAAGTGGTAGATGTGGTGGTATACCTTGATTTTAGTAGGCTTTTGATACTGTCTCGCATGACCTTCTCATAAACAAACTAGGGAAATACAACCTAGATGGAGCTACTATAAGGTGGGTGCATAACTGGTTGGAAAATCATTCCTAGAGAGAGTAGTTATCAGTGGTTCGCAGTCATGCTGGAAGGACATAACAAGCGGGGTCCCACAGGGATCAGTTCTGGATCTGGTTCTGTTCAATATATTTATCAATGATTTAGATAATGGCACAGAGCATATACTTATAAAATTTGTGGACGATACCAAGCTGGGAGGGGTTGCAAGTGCTTTGGAGGATAGGATTAAAATTCAAAATGATCTGGAGAAATGGTCTAAGTAAATAGGATGAAATTCAATAAGGACAAATGCAAAGTACTCCACTTAGGAAGGAACAATCAGTTGCACACATACAAAATGGGAAATGACTGCCTAGGAAGGAGTACTGCAGAAAGGTATCTGGGGGTCATAGTGGATCACAAGCTAAATATGAGTCAACAGTGTAACACTGTTGCAAAAAAAGCAAACATTATTCTGGGATGTTTTAGCAGGAGTATTGTAAGTAAGATGAAAAATAATACTTCCGCTCTACTCCGCACTGATTAGACCTCAACTGAAGTGTCCAGTTCTGGGCGCCACATTTCAGGAAAGAGGTGGACAAATTGGAGAAAGTCTAGAGAAGATCAACAAAAATGATTAAAGGTCTAGAAAACATGAACTATGATGGAAGATTGAAAAAAATTGGGTTTGTTTAGTCTGGAGAAGAGAAGATTGAGGGGGTACATGATAACAGTTTTCAAGTACATAAAAGGTTGTTTCAAAGAGGAGGGAGAAAAATTGTTCTTCTTAACCTCTGAGAATAGGACAACAAGCAATGGGCTTAAATTGCAGCAAGGGCGGCTTAGGTTGGACATTAGGAAAAACTTCCTGTCAGAGTGGTTAAGCACTGGAATAAATTGCCTGGGGAGGTTGTGGAATCTCCATCATTGGGGATTTTTAAGAGCAGGTTGGACAAACATGTCAGGGATGGTCTAGATCAGGGGTCGGCAACGTTTGGCACGCGGCTCGCCAGGGTAAGCACCCTAGCAGGCCCGGCCAGTTTATTTACCTGCTGATGCGGCAGGTTCGGCCGATCGCGGCCCCCCACTGGCCATGGTTCACTGTCCCGGGCCAATGGGGGCGGTGGGAAGCCGCGGCCAGCACATCCCTCGCCCGTGCCGCTTCCCGCCGCCCCCATTGGCTCAGGACGGCGAGTGGGGGCCGCAATCAGCCGAACCTGCCGCGTCAGCAGGTAAATAAACTGGCCCAGCCTGCTAGGGTGCTTACCCTGGCGAGCAGCGTGCCAAACGTTGCCGACCCCTGGTCTAGATAATACTTAGTCCTGTCTTGAGAGCAGGGGACTGGACTAGATGACCTCTCGAGGTCCCTTCCAGTTCTATGATTCTATATTACACAGATGAACAGGCAAAGTGCAATGCAAGTAATCACTCATGCTAACAAGTCGTGGGAAGCAGAAAGGGGCCAGTTAAAGTTACAAATGACTATAACAACACTAAATAAAACTAACTGATTTACCATGAAGTTTCCTGCCAATTAACTGAGCTACCAACACTAAACATCATACTACTGCAGTAACTCCTCACTTAACGTTGTAGTTATGTTCCTGAAAAATGCAACTTTAAGTGAAACGATGTTAAACAAATCCATTTTCCCCATAAGATTTAATGTAAATGCGGAGGGTTAGGTTCCAAGGAAATTTTTTATGGGCAGACAAAAGGCATTATATACTGTACAGCACTGTATTGTACTGTGGTTGGGAAGTGCCCCTGGCTTACCCCACACAGGCACAGCTCGCTGCAGGCAAGGACGCTAGGAAACACTTTCGCAGCAGCAGCTTCCCCAGGGAAGAACAGGCACCAACTTTGCCGGGGGATGCTCCAGGCCCACCTCTTCCTGTCCCCGCTCCATTCCAGGCCCACCTCTTCCCACCCCCACTCTGGAGCAGCCACATTCCTGCTTCCCCCCCCCGCCCCAAGTCCTAAGAGGAACTTGTGCAATGCTCCCTTGTAAAGTCACCACTCTTCCACAGAATCTTACAAGCAGTGGACAGAGCAGGCAGCCAAGCAACGTTTTAAGGGAGCATTGCACAACTTTAAACGAGCATGTTCCCGAATGGAGCAGCGATGTAACTTTGAAAGGACGTTAAGTGGGAGGACGTTAAGTGAGAAGTTACTGTACTACCATTGATACATATTTTCTCAGCCAAGTAACAAAATGTCATAGTCTTACTGAAATCAGAAACATTAAATTGGATGTAGCAAGATTACAAAGACACAAAACCTGTGTGGCATTTGTGAAAAACTCAAAACAGAGCATGTAGGTTTAGTAGCAGTAACTCTATTTTGTATTCTTGAGTCCCCAAAACATTATAAAAGTAGATTTAAATAATGAATTTGTTACAAATTCCAATGCAACAGTGATTTTCACATTCTGATATTAAGGGTTTGTAAAAGTGAGACTATTATCACTACAAGTTGAGAAGAATCTGAGTGTCTTGTTCTCAGTTATAAAATGACTAATACAGTACTCAAAAGCAGCCCTATAAAGATTATGAATATTCTTGCTTTCTTCTTCCTATAATACATAATTATTTCCTTACTTTTATTATTAACTATCATCCATTTGCAGTTCCTTTAACTGTAATTTTCTGTCAGGCCCTCGGATTTATATATAATAATTCACAATTTTAGAGTCTACATCTTACAAAGGCCTCCTCAGGAATTGCAGCCACACTCTATTTTTGAGGATAAAGTCCTTAGGGACCCAGGCAATGTAAACTACAGTAGGTCAGCACCTCTCTAATTCAGTCTGCTGGTGACATCTTCATAAAATTCTGTCTACACATAAGGGTGGACTTAACATTGGCAATCACTGATGCATCCTCAAAATGCTCCAGTATTGATTGAACCAGGGACATTTTAAAAAAAAAGAATAGTGAAGGCATATTTATTTCCATTTTAGACTCTAATCCTGCAACACACACCATGTGGGCAGAACCTGGGACACCATGCAGCTACACGTTTTCGCCCACCAGTAACAGCTTGCAAGATTAGGGTCTTAGTCTGTGGCTGTAGATCACAAACGACAGCATAGAGTAAACACAAAGTGTGTGTTAACACTGTTTCATGTGCCGTAACAGAGAGCTGGAGTAAATGTTTAAACTACTTCGTACTGATTCACAAAAATGTTTGGCAAGAAAATATCTTTTGTTACTATCCTATCTATTTTTCTTTTTTGTTTTACTGAAAGTTACATTTTAAAATAAATAAAACAGTCTCAAATTGTTCCTATTGTTACATTTTCAGCCTTCACAGTGACAATTATCTGCTGCACTCAGGATGGCTAAAAACTAAATTCATTTGACATTTCCAGGGTTGAGGCTCTTTTAGAACATAAGCGTTGAGTGACAAGATGTTCTGCTCCAGTGGAATGTTAGTGCATTTGACTATCAGTGTGTTTTTGCACAGAAAAAATATCAAACAGGAAAACGTTTAATCAAGACACCTGCATTGTCTGCAAAAAGTGAGATTGTAGAGAACTGCAGATTCAGGACCTGAGTAAAGCAGAGGGCAAGTTTAACTATGGTTCAAGTTCTGCACCCCACCACAAGATATTAAAGAGAGTTAATAAAAAAAGGCGAAAAAGTTTGTAAATTCTTTCAAGTTAAACAGGTTTGTGCATACCATCTATGTTTGCATTTCCGGAAAATGGAAGACAAAAGAGGTACACGAACTGAGTTGTTAATAATCAGGGGGTAGCCATGTTTTTGCGGATACAGACTAACAACAAGGAGTCCGGTGGCACCTTAAAGACTAACAGATTTATTTGAGCATAAGCTTTCGTGGGTAAAAAACCTCACTTCTTCAGATGCAACAGAAGAAGTGAGGTTTTTTTTACCCATGAAAGCTTATGCCCAAATAAATCTGTTGGTCTTTAAGGTGCCACCAGACTCCTTGTTGTTTGAGTTCTTAATGCCACAGTTGACAAATATACTACAGAGGGAAATGTTATTAACAAGACTTTGGCAAACAAGGAACGGAAAAAGAAGAAGAAAAACTGAGTGGAAGCAAACCTATCTGAATTCTATTAAAAACTGATGCAATGCACAAAGTATGAAGCTTCTGGTACATACAGTTTGAAGCATCCATTTTCAAATGCTATTTCTCTGTACAATGTCATATGTGCCTTCTCTTTCTTCCTAAACTCCAGTCCAACTCTGACATTTTACTCTTCCGCCCATATTAGATAACATGAATACGGGCTATTTAAAATAACAAAACTAAAATTTTACGTATGATGGTTCTATTCCTTAAATCTTTTTCAGCAGCTGAGTGTATCAGAAAGTCTTTCTGCACAAGATCTAAGGGTTCAATAAAGTACATTAGGGCTGTTAAGTGATTAAAAAAATTAATCGTGATTAATTGCACTGTTAAACAATAATACAATACCATTTATTTAAATAGTTTGGATGTTTTCTCCATTTTCAAATATATTGATTTCAATTACAACACAGACTACAAAGTGTACAGTGCTCACTATATTTATTTTTGATTACAAATATTTGCACTGTAAAAAACAAAATAGTATTTTCAATTCACCTAATAGAAGTACTGTAGTGCAATCTTTTTATCATGAAAGTTGAACATACAAATGTCAAACTATGTACAAAAAAATAACTGCATTCAAAAATAAAACAACGTACAACTTTAGAGCCTACAAGTCCACTTGGTCCTACTTCAGCCAATTGCTCAGACAAGCAAGTTCGGTTACATTTGTAGGAGATAATGCTGCCCACCTCTTGTTTACAATGTCACCTGAAAGTGAGAACAGGCATTCGCATGGCACTGTTGTAACTGGCGTGGCAAGATATTTACGTGCCAGATGCACTAAAGATTCATATGTCCCTTCATGCTTCAACCACCATTCCAGAGGATATGCATCCATGCTCATGACGGGTTCTGCTCAATAACGATCCAAAGCAGAACGGACCGATGCATGTTCATTTTCATCATCTGAGTCAGATGCCACCAGCAGAAGGTTGATTTTCTTTTTTGGTGGTTCAGATTCTGTAGTTTCCGCATCTGAGTGTTGCTCTTTTAAGACTTCTGAAAGCATGCTCCACAACTCGTCCATCTCAGATTTTGGACAGCACTTCGGAGTCTTAAACCTTGGGTCGAGTGCTGTATCTATTTTTAGAAATCTCACATTGGTACCTTCTTTGCATTTTGTCAAATCTGTAGTAACAGTGTTCGTAAATCAAACAACATGTGCTGGGTCATCATCCGAGACTGCTATAACATAAAATATATGGCAGAATGTGGGTAAAACAGAGCAGGGGACATACAATTCTCCCCGAAGGAGTTCAGTCACAAATTTAATTAACACACAATTTTTTTAATGATCATCATCAGCATGGAAGCATGTCCTCTGGAATGGTGGCTGAAGCATGAAGGGCCACATGAATGTTTAGCGTATCTGGCACGTAAATACCTTGCAACGCTGGCTACAAAAATGCCATGTGAATGCCTGTTCTCACTTTCAGGTGACATTGTAAATAAGAAAAAGGCAGCATTATCTCCCATAAATGTAAACAAACTTGTTTGTCTTAGCGATTGGCTGAACAAGAAGTAGGACTGAGTGGACTTGTAGGCTCTAAAGTTTTCCATTGTTTTGTTTTTGAGTGCAGTAATATACAACAAGAAAAATCTACATTTGTAAGTTACACTTTCACGATAGAGATTGCACTACAGTATGTGTATGAGGTGAATTGAAAAATACTATTTATTTTGTTTATTATTTTTACAGTGCAAATATTTGTAATAAAAATAATATAAAGTGAGCACTGTACGCTTTGTATTCTGTCTTTCAATATATTTGAAAATGTAGAAAAACATCCAAAAATATTTAATAAATTTCAATTGGTATTCTATTGTTTAACAGTGCGATTAATCGCGATTAATTTTTTAATCGCAGTTAATTTTTTTTAGTTAATTGCGTGAGTTAACTGCAATTAATCAACAGCCCTAAAGAATATCTAAGGTAGTAAAATATTCTGTGAGTGGGAAGCAGGACACAGATGGCAATTAGAATGCACAGAAATTCTTAATAACTAAAAGTCTACCAAAAAGTATTGTTGAACTAGTTTATGTGCTGCTGGAATTTAGATATCCACTAACACTTCCTAAATGTCATAAGCTTTGCTAAATAGTAAGAGTCAGAAAAATGACATTTTTTCCAATATGTAGTCTAAGGTGCCACAAGTACTCCTGTTCTCTTCACTGTGTGTGCAAAGTCACAATTGTTTTGTAAATAATTTCACTTGGACTAATCCCAATTACTATGCTTCTTGTTTTAAAACCTCTCCACAGACCAGCTCCTCTCTCAAACCGCACTTTTAACATTGGTTTCCCCTCTGTCCCCTCCTATTAACTCTCCATGGTTGTCAAGCACACTTTCAACTGCACCTCTTCATACAGCTGGAACCTCTTCCATCCAAGCCATTAAATCATTTTATCATTTCAAATCTCACCTAGTCACCTTCTTTTGTTCTTCTGTTTGTGACTCATTCTCTTTGTAAGGCACTTTACAGACAATACCGTAAAACAGGTTGTATTTCTCTTGGTACATCCTTCTTCAGCAATGTTTTCACATTAAATAAAAAATGCTCAAGCAAAGTTTCTCCCCTCTCCACTTGTTGAAGCTGAACAACCTGCTCAGTCAACAAAGCTTTGTTTTCAATAGGAGCTTTCCTAAGGGCAGCTTTTCTACTTTTTCTATCCAGTTAAGGAGTTTAAAAACAACAACCTGCAACTGAATATTTTCATGACGGGAATATAAAATGCATCCAGTACAAAAAACATGATGATTGTTCCAGCACAGCTACTGAACTCTCAGAGCACAATACTACATTTCTCCCATTTACAAGCATGCTGCTATGACTAAGTGTCAGAAAATGCATTTTTAAAATATTCTCCACAGGCTAGTTACATAAGAAAACTTATTTGCTAAAAATTCCCTCTCTCTATGAATCCTTCTCAACTCTGCTTCAATTAGATAGTCTTCTGTGGCTAAGAGTTAGGGCCCCTTCAAGGATAGGGATGGTATGCCACTGACACTCTGGCACATCGAAGTGGAAAACTCCAATATCACTGATGTCTGACAAGGAGTCCAATGATATGCTCTCTTGCCTGTGTCTAGTTTCAAATACTACTGTAACTTCTTTGGGGCAACGGCTGTCTCTTCCAGTATTTGTAGAAAACCTAGCAGCGTGGGGACCAGTGTTCCTTCTAATTTTTCCCACACATGTGCAGAATGAATTTTGTTATGTGCACCAATATGGAGGTGATGTATGACACATCACCTCCATATTGGTGCACATAACAAAATTAATGTGGTGGGGGTAGAGCTGAAGGGTTCTGAGTGTGGGAGGGGACTCAGGGCTGCAGCAGAGGGTTGGGGTGCAGGGGTGTGAGGACTCCAGCTGGGGGTGCAGGCTCTGGGGTGGGGCTGGGGATGAGGGGTCTGGGGTGCACAAAGGTGCTCAAGGGTTACTGCGGGGAGAGAGGACTCCCCCCAGCTCTCTCTCCGCGCTGCAGCACCTGGGCTCAGCGGGGAGAGGCGCCTCTCCCCGCCGCGGCTCCAGGGCGGGGGCTGCAGGATAGGTGTCCCTCTCCCAGCTGCGGCAGGTCTGGGGCTGAGTTGGGGCCGGGGAGGGGCGCCTGCAGCACCCTTCCCCTGGCCCTGGCAGGGCAGGTTCCCTAAGTTCCTGCACAGCACTAAATAGGCTGCTGTGTAGCCATGCAGCTTACAGGGAACTTAGGAGACTCCATTCTGATTGTGGGCTTTCAGGGGCTATTGCAAAACAAATCATCTTTATTTATTTGTCAAATGAAAAATCTCTTGGAAAACCTTTTATTTAAAAAAATAAATAAAAATACCACAATCTTATATGCATATATACGAACAGCAAGAATTGAAATTGAAAACCTCAAGTATTGCATGAGATATTTAAAGTTAAATCTGCGGCTCCTTCTCTACCTCATCTCTTACACACAAATGTAGAACCCAGAAATAAGATCTCACAAGTTAGATGACCAATAAGCAAGATCAAATATTGAACCTGTAAACATTTAGTGTTCCTTTACGTAGGAAATTGAGGAAGTAATTGAGTTGAATCTAGTATCAATAGTGTTTATGAGATTAAGAGTTACTGTACACGCATACTGATGCAAAAGTTTTATATTGACATAACAGTTATCAAGCCAAACCTTGTATGCCAACATAGGCAGTAAGGCATATGGTATCAAATTTCTCTCTCCCTCTTTTTAAAAAAACAAAAAACAGTACATACACTGTACTATTCGTTGTACATATCACTGTAGAGGCAGGCCTGAGCTGCAAAATTCGGATCTAATCTGAATTTCCCCCAAATTTGAGGGTCTTCAGTTCTGGGTTTTGGTTCAGGCCCCACCTCAAATATAAACGCATACATAGGGCTTGTCTTCACTACAGTGTTAGTCCCAAGTATAACTCAACTACTGTCCCGATCCCAACTCCTGTCCGCATTCACAAACCTCCAATTTGAATTAATTTGTGCTTTAAACTCAAGCTAGTTTGCAGGGTTATGGGTTGAATCATGAATGCTGCTGATGGCTGAGCTAGTAATGGGGATGCAACTACAAATAACTGCTAATACAACCATTCTGTGTAGTTCGAGTGTTGTTTCACAGTGTGGCCACTCTCACTTGAGCTAGCTGTCACAATGAAGGCAAACCCACAGGTGCTTATCAGCAAAAAACAGTAATTACAAATGAAATTATACTTCTGTACAATGTAGATGAATTAACATTGTTGTGGAAGCTTAACTGTTGAATGGTCTGTTGTACGTGTTTTCCACATTGCTCAAAATGACATCCTTCTTTCAGAGTATCAAATGTTCTCAGTCTCCTCCAAATTCTTCCTCAAAAGTCACTGCTTTTCCCTTGCTTTCCTCAAGTGACCTCCCTTCCCATACTATATACCATGATCTGCCACATTCTCAATTAAAATATTGATTATAAACTTCATTCAATGCAATTCTCAGTATCTTTGTTTACTCTTGCCTACTGTGTCCTTTGTCTTCATTTTGTTTGCTTGATGTAGATTGTAAAAATTTTGATCTCAAAAGCCTCACACAAAGTTCCAATGTTACAACATTTTTCTTATAAAATATACCTAGTACTGTGTTAAATATGGTTTAATCTATGTGCTATTTGGAAGGAGCTGTGTGTGTATTTTATATTGGTGTGAATCAGAGAAACTATCCCAGGCAGGTGAGTGACAACTGGGATTTCATCATCCGGAACTGAGAAACATCTGCTGTCCATGTTTTTTTGCTTCCTGATCTCACATCATCCTCTCCCTGGCTATTTCAACACAACTCCCTGTTCCTCAAACCATCATTTATCTTCTACCACAATATCATAACCTATCCCCCACTCACACACATCACCCCCTCCCCCATATATCCCTCCTCCCCCCCCCCACAGGCTACCCCAATCCTGTGCCTTGCCCCTCATACAGCCCCCAGAGGCTACCCCAATCCCGTGCCCCCGCCATACAGCCCCCCTCTCCTCCTCCGGGCCACCCTAATCCTATATCTTGCCCCACAAAGATCTCCCCCGACTACCCCAATCCCGTACCCTGTCCCCCCGACCCCTGCCCATACAGCCCCCCTCTGCTCCCCGGGCCACCCTAATCCTATATCCTGCCCCCATATAGCCCCCTCTCCCCACCCCAACCCCTCGCCGGGGCTGTCCCAATCCCATGCCCGGCCCCTCAGTCCCGTGGCTTCCCAGTGCCAGTCCTGACCGAGCTGAGCCCCTGCCCCGACCCCAGGAAACGTCTCACCTCCCTCGCTGGGAGCACGGCCCCGCTCCCTGCCAGCCCCTCGCCGCCGGCTCGGGGTGTCCCCAGCGCCCCGCTCGCTGCAGCCGCCCGCTCGGCGCTGTGCAGGCGCTTCCGGGTGCCCCGGTCCCGGTCGGTCCAGCTCCGCAAAGGCCCCGGCTGCAGCCGCTGCCCCGCCTGCTCCGTTCCCAGGACCCGGCGCGCAGCGAGGCTGGCTCAGCTCTCGGCTCGCTCTGAGCCCGCTCGCCCCCGGCGGCCCCCGGCTTGGCCTCGTGCGCCGCGGGAAGGGGCTGGGCTGGGCTGGGCTGCCGCGCCGCGGGAAGGGGCTGGGCTGGGCTGGGCTGGGCTGCCCATCGTCAAAAAAAAAAAAAAAAAGAAAAAAAGAGCAAGGGCTGGGAGCGTGGTGTGTACGTGGGGGTGTTTGGGGCACAGGGTATCTAGGGGTGATGGGGGGCAATGGGGTGTGAGGTCGGTACCCAGCAGTCAAACAGGGGTTGGGGCAGGGTGTGGGGCAGTGCCTGGAAGAGACAGCATGATCATTATGGTGATACAATCTGTCTTCCCCCACAGGTACTAATAAGAAAGGAGGGGGCAGGCCAAGCACACACATGCTGTGCCAAACCCAGTGAGTCAGAGACTGCAGGGGAACAATACTCAGAGCCAGGGCCGGCTCTAGGATTTTTGCCGCCCAAAGCAAAAACAATTTTGGCCATCCTCCCCCCCCCCCCCCCCCCCGCTTCTTTAATTACCCCACCCCCTACCCCGCCTCAACTCCGCCCCTTCCCCAAATCCCCAGCCCTGCCTCCTCCCCCCAGGCTCTCAAGCCCCCTAGAGGGGAGGAAAGGAGAGGGAGAAGCAGCGCGTGCGCAGCGGCCACTCGCAATCTCCCCCCCACCCCCCAGGTTTGAGAGCCTGGGAGGGAGGGGGAGACTCCGAGTGGCCGCGGTGCGGGCGCCACTTCTCCCCCTCCCTTCCAGGCGTGGGAGGGAGGAAAGGAGGGAGGGGGAGCAGCAGCGCACGAAACGGCTGCTCGAGATCTCCCCCTCCCTCCCAGGTTTGAGAGCCTAGGAGGGAGGGCGAGTAGCAGCGAGCGAATCAGCTGTTTCGCGCGCCGTGGCGAGCTAGGGTGGCCGAGGCACATTTTTAGGGGAGGCATTCTGGCGCCGGCCATGCCGCCCCTAAAAATGTGCCGCCCCAAGCACCAGCCTGTTTTGCTGGTGCCTAGAGCCGGCCCTGCAGAGAGGGGAGGTCGTGGCTTGGGAGCATGATGGAAAGTCAGCGAGTAGGAGAGAAAATGTAACCCACGTTGTAAAAGTTCGTAAGCTGGAAAAGTACGCCCCCCTGGCTGACACCCTGAGAGTGAAGGGCTATGAGGTGCAGATGGACGCCCTGATTGTCGGAGCCCTGGGCGCCTGGGACCCCTGCAACAAGCGTGTGCTGCGGACCTGCGTGATCGGTCGACGCTACGCACGTCTCATGCGGCACCTCATGGTCTCAGACGCCATCCGATGGTCCAGGGACATCTACATCGAGCACATCACCAGCCACCGCCAGTACCAGGGGGCGTGAGCCAGAGTGACATCGTTCTCCCACTATGAGAAAGGGACCAAGAGACCTTCTCCGTTGGATCATATGAACTAGAACCATAAACTCCCTAAACATTAAATCTCACCAAATGAGGGTCAATCCATCCTCATCATTATATCCACTCATTATAATCCACACCCGCACATAGCCACTTTATGAACTTCATACCCTCATATCTCAATGTCTGTATTTTGACCCATCAACCTTTTACCCCCAATCGGGGATATTGCAGATTATGTATTCCTCATGCCACCTTATCTTAAACCAAAGTTTGCACCCCCTATAATCTGTATGTTATTCCCTGATAACCAGAAACTTCTATGCTCAAACTCTGTTCACTATTTTTTTTTTTTTTTTTTTTAAATCGGGGTGAAAGTAAGCCAGTACGGG
This sequence comes from Malaclemys terrapin pileata, assembly GCF_027887155.1. NCBI lineage: Eukaryota > Metazoa > Chordata > Testudines > Emydidae > Malaclemys > Malaclemys terrapin. Next base: position 72,902,437 of record NC_071512.1, read on the forward strand.
CCTGTACGGCATACCGGTGAAAAGTGGCCACCAATATCAGCTGACATTAAAGCGCTGCTGGCTGTGCTTTAACGTGTCTACCCCTTTTGCGCCCTCTATCTGCGGCCCTGCCAGGTCCCTACTGGCAGGGCTGCTGACAGGGAGGGGGTCCAAAAGGGGCAGCAATGTTAAAAGCGCTGTGGTGGCAAAGGACCCTGCTTAAAGTGTTTTAAATTGCCACTGGAGCCCCTGGCGGTGCAGGCCAGGCAGCACAGATGGGCTGGTTGCAGGAGCCAGCCCCCTACCAGTAAGTGTTGAGTGTTACTTTCACCCCTGAATAAGAGCTTTGTAAACGCAGTGACCTGGCAGTGCCCCAGTATGTTAAAGTGAAAAAGAAAAAATACAACCTAAGGAAGAGCCTTCCTCTCTCTGTCTATCGTGTATGGTTCATCTGTTTGGATGGAAACCTCCGGTTCCTAGGAACGATAGTTTCTGGTATGCTTTCCACAGCAGCAAGCATTTAACAGAATAATCTCAAATGATTCACTTGCCCATGTGTAAAGTGTGACATACATGGTGCTTATGCATGCTCAACATCATAATTCAAGGAAATAAGGTTTAGCATTGAAGGCACAGTTAGCAACAGGCTCTTTTGCATAGGAAGAGAATCCCAGACTTCGTAAATGTGTAACTAAGACTAAGAGTGAAATGTTTTTTTTTTTTAAAGAAATCCCTCAGACAGAGACAAGCACCTACAAGATCTCTATCAAGCATTCTTAAAACTACAATACCCACCTGCTGAAGTGAAAAAACAGATTGACAGAGCCAGACGAGTACCCAGAAGTCACCTCCTACAAGACAGGCCCAACAAAGAAAATAACAGAACACCACTAGCTGTCACCTTCAGCCCCCAACTAAAACCTCTCCAGCGCATCATCAAAGATCTACAACCTATCCTGAAAGATGATCCCTCACTCTCACAGATCTTGGGAGACAGACCTGTCCTTGCTTACAGACAACCCCCCAACCTAAAGCAAATACTCACCAGCAACCACACATCACTGAACAAAACCACTGACCCAGGAACCTATCCTTGTAACAAAGCCCGATGCCAACTCTGTTCACATATCTATTCAAGTTACATCATTATAGGACCTAATCACATCAGCCATACCATCAGGGGCTCATTCACCTGCACATCTACCAATGTGATATATGCCATCATGTGCCAGCAATGCCCCTCTGCCATGTACATTGGCCAAACCGGACAGTCTCTATGCAAAAGAATTAATGGACACAAATCTGACATCAGGAATCATAATACTCAAAAACCAGTGGGAGAACACTTCAACCTCTCTGGCCATTCAATGACAGACCTGCGGGTGGCTATCTTACAACAGAAAAAGTTCAAAAACAAACTCCAACGAGAGACTGCTGAGCTGGAATTGATTTGCAAATTAGATACAATCAATTTAGGATTGAATAAGGACTGGGAATGGCTGAGCCATTACAAACATTGAATCTATCTCCCCTTGTAAGTATTCTCACACTTCTTATCAAACTGTCTGTACTGGGCTAGCTTGATTATCACTTCAAAAGTTTTTTTTCCCCCCCTTACTTAATTGGCCTCTCAGAGTTGGTAAGACAACTCACACCTGTTCATGCTCTCTGTGTGTGTGTGTGTGTCTCTCTCTCTCTCTCCTCAATATATGTTCCATTCTATATGCATCCGATGAAGTGGGCTGTAGCCCACGAAAGTTTATGCTCTAATAAATTTGTTAGTCTCTAAGGTGCCACAAGTACTCCTCGTTCCTTTTGCAGATACCGACTAACATGGCTGCTACTCTGAAACCTGAGCTACTGAACTGAAATTCCACGCTGAACAGGAAAAACCAGTCTGGCCTCACAAACATGCCAAGTTTGGCAAACCTGGTTCCAGCCTTTATTTTTTTTTTTTTGTGGGTGGGGGGGGAGAGAGGAAACAAACTGTAGATTTAATGGGAAGAAATCATAAAACAGTGGCTGAAAGAAGAACACCTAAAACATCAGCCATAAGCCATCAGTTAAACTTCATGCAATCAAAGTCTGACTGATTTCCTAAGATTTCAAGCTAACACTTTTCTTCTAGGTTTCAGAGTAGCAGCCGTGTTAGTCTGTATCTGCAAAAAGAAGAACAGGAGTACTTGTGGCACCTTAGAGACTAACAAATTTATTAGAGCATAAGCTTTCGTGGACTACAGCCCACTTCTTCGGATGCATTACTTTTCTTCTAGTTGTGTGCACTTTAAAAGGAGATTTTAGAAAGATTTCTCACTGTTGCTAGTAGTGATTCAGTTCTACCAGCATTAACACTGTTGGCATTCCTACTGTGGGCCAGCTGATACTGACATTTTAAGAATCCATCTCTCTAACAGCATACACTAGAGGACACTAGAAAGAAGCAGCAAACAGCCAGTCAACACTGAAGCTCTCAGTGTCAGACAGTGGGGAAGGTTTGCAAACTTTCTGTAATATGCACTATTGGCAAACAGGTAGGTAGTACTGAGCAAATGTCCTACTATGGTGTTAAGCGACAGAAAATGCCATTTTTCAGATGACACAAAACCAAAGGATGTGGCCACTTGTTAAACAGCACATAGCTTTTTTTGTTTTGTTTTTGCAAGAATAAAGATAAGCCCTGGTGTCATGGCCAAGTTCCAGTTTGGGTAATTACTTTTTGCCCACCTACTTCCCCTCACTTAAATTGAATCCAATAGTCTTCACTTCCCAATCTAAAAGTGTTGTGCAATTTTGCTGTATGGGGTTATGGCTACTCTATTCACAAGAGGATTTAATGACATGATCATGTCTACAGTATGTGCTTTGTCTATACTTCTGTAAAGCACTTTAATGCTTCTGAAAAGTGCTATAGAAAACAATAATCCTGGCAAGTGCTTGGAGCAAAGGTGAAGTCCCATGATTTCCACAGCTTTCTTCATGACACATGTACTCAGGTTGTTAGAGTTGCATTCTTGATGCTCATCTTACCCAAAGAATAGTTTTGACTCAATTTCTTTCCGATCTAGAAGTGGCAGCCCAAAACTCCCAGCTCACTATAGAAACTGCTCAGATCAAATCTATTGGTGGGTGTCTTGTGCCAATGGAAAATAATGACAGAACATTTCTAATAGTTGAACAAGTTTTATTAGAATAAGGAAAAAAACAATATTACATATAAAGCCTCTTTTTCTCTTATTAATTCACTGAAAAGATTCATTCCAACTATCCCATGTTACCTTTGTTCCTCCTATTGATTTAGAGACAAAGACATACAGTGAATACTTTAAAAAAAAAACAAAAACAAAAACACAACTTGTAATAAGGGAAAATGGTGGTATTTTTCTCTCAAACATCACTTCACCCAAACTCATAATTCTCAGGTCCACATTATTTACACCTATAATCCTTGCATTTTCACTCCCCCACACTTAGTTATGGTGTGTTATGAAACTCACATAAAACTGCACACCAGTATTATGCCAAAAACAGTTTAAAAACTAATTTTTTTATACCTCAGAAAAGTGATGAATGGCAAGACATTGTATGGACCCAATGATAGATATTGCCCTGCTTCAATAAAGTTATGCAAATGAACACTACACAGCATATTGTATTTTAGATCGCTATTTTATTGTATATATTAATCTGTTTTAAAGATAAGCATGATGGGTCAAATCTGGGAGTTCTTATTCAAGCAAAACTCATTTTGAATAAGTAATGACTTCAGGATTTGGTTTGAGAATATTAAGAATTTATGGAGTGCTGACAGTGTGCTCTGTATAGAACATAGGGGAAAAAAACAGCAATGAGTGAAATCCTGGCCCTATTGAAGTCAATGTCAAAATTCCCATCAATTTCAATGGGGACAGGATTTCATCCATGTACCTACCCCAGGAGGTTTACAGTGTGAATATAGTTTTAAGTGCTTTAGGACTACAATCCAATACCTATAGAAGTTGTGTGATTTTTTTTTAAAGTGTTTTAGGTGCACTTGGTTAACATTTGACCTATCTTAAAACATACCATGCTAGTAGAACAATGACAGTTGTACACATCTGTTAGAGACAATACTATACGATAAAGATGTAATTTATTAAACACCATTTACCTGCTGCTAGGAATTTATTGATTGAAAGGGAGTATGAACAGGTTACATTTTAAAACTATTAGCATTTGCATTTTCTGGGGGTAATCTGCATCTTCCCAGATTACATATCCAGCCTTTCAAAGGCAACACTTCTGAATAGATCTCCAAGGGAAAACACTGTTAAAAGATGCTATATGTGAAACTTTGTTTCCTTGAAATCCTTACCAGTCAAAGATGATGTTTCTCTGGGACTATGTCTGCTGCACAGCGATACTATTTTATGGATCTCAATATCATTCTTGAAATTAAATTTGACAATAAATCAGGTCTTGTAGTTTAGGCAAAATACTTGCTGAAAGAGAGCTGATACAGAGATACTAGCAGTTTCAGTAGCCGGAGTAATTCTCAAACATTCCCAGAGTGGGTGGTTTTCATCAGTTCCAAGGTTATTAGCCCTCCAGAGCCTCTTCTGGGCTACACTCCCTACTAAAGCTCTAGGTGGAGTGTACCTAGATCTGTGGTTTTCAACCTGTGGTCCACAGACTATGTCTAAGATTTCCAAAGGTGAAAAAAGGTTGAAAACCGCTGGTCGAGACACATGGTGATCTATTCTAAGTATTAGAATGTCTGCCTTCAGTGGCGTTTTATGGAAGAGGTGGAATATCCAAAAGTTTCACTGCAATAAGAAATTTCTGTATTGCAAGATTTACACTTCACTCTAATTTAATTACTATAATAGATTAAGAGTAATATTCCAACACTGCTTTTCTGTTCCATTGAGGCTTTTTTATAAAAAAATTACAGGATTGGCTTTATTTTACGTAATGACAAGTGAGAGCCTTCAGCTTGCACACATGACAATCTGCTGTTAATTTTTCCCTGGGTTAATAGTCATGTGGTTCCAGATATCTTCTGAGTGGTTGGATTCACAACTAGATCAGATTCAAATCAGGTATTCATCATGTCAGTTAGAAATAAAAATTCATATAGTTAGGGCACAATATCTCCTTTTCAAATGATGCCTAAAATACTGAAAAATAAACCAGCATATACTGTAAACTAAAAAAGGTAGAACTAATCAAAAGCGTGGCATATTAGCCCTACATAATGACATTACAACAAACCGACAAATTATATATTCAACTTTGATTAGAATTTTGTACAAAAAATTAATCTGTTATTACAGAATACACTTCGTGGTCTCCAGTCACGTATTCAGATGTTCATATAAACCACTTGGGCACAACTGAAGAGGTGGCAAAGGCACTCAAAACACTGAATAGCAGCAAAAGGCTAGGGCTGGACTGTTTCCCAGCAGAGCTCTACAAAGAACAGAAAGACATGTTATTCATTCTCAGAAACAGCCAGGCAATGAGGAACAATTTGATAAATCTGAAGCAAAGAATAATTTTATTCATTGTGATTCTCAAAGCATGGTAAATTCCAGAGAACTGTACTACTTATCTGTTCTCATTAATAAATGTTTACTGTGTGGTTTGGGTAGAAGTAATGGCTAGCTAGTATGTTACATAAAGTTATTTATGTGGTGGGGTAAACAAAAAATACTGTATGGGAGGAATGTGTGTGACAGTTAGCCTTTTTGGCTTGTCTGCAGAACTCAGAATTTGTGCATCAAATTCAGACTTGGTTTAAGGAGGTGCCTGCCAGAGATTCCTGTAGAGTTGTGCTCATTTATGCTGGGTTTCAATGGGGTGCCCTATTCAGTTACCTGGTACTGAAAAGGAAATACTGGTGGTCCTTTAAAGGCAGAGGATTCTGAATAATGAAATATTCCAATTATTAGACCTAATCTAAATAATAACCATGCATTCAGTTTCTAAGTAGCAGGCTGAATCGAAGCAATACAGTGGAAATTCAGTATTTTGTATACTTCTATTCAAATTTGATGAGACTATTATACTTCACTATAATGTCCAATATTCTCAGATATTTGTATGGACTAAAGGAACTCTGATAGAGCTCTCATATCACAAACAGACCTAATCAAAGTTATATTCATATTTTCAATGTAAGCTGCATATTGGAAGAAAACAGTAAAAGCTATAAGGAAAGAGTGCTTACTATTTGGCCACCGTCTGAGGAATGTGAGCCCTGTTTAAAAAAAAAAAAATGGAAACAGTTATTTTTCCCCACATGTAAAATGGTTTTTAATTTCTGGTATGAGGGTTTGACTCTCTACTCTGAGAAAGTGGATTGAAACTGCTGTAATCTCAAAGACAAAGTTGCATGGACATAAAATGTGACAAAATGGAGCAGTGAATCAGGCTCACTTACTTTATCTAAAAATCCTTGCTAAATGGAATGAAAGAACATTTATTTTGTTTCCTTTCATTCAGCTACCTTACATTACACACAGGCCTGGTGTCCATAATTCAAGAAGGATGTTGAAAAAAAAAACTTTGAGAGGGTTCAGAGAAGAGGCATGAGACTGGTTAAAAGATTAGAAAATATGCCTTACAGTGAAAGACTCGAGGAGCTCAATATCTATTTAGTTTATCAATGATTTGATCACAATCTGTAAGTACCTACACGAAGAACAGAAATTTCGTAACTGAGGGATCTTCAGTCTAGCAGACAAAAAAGTATAATGTATTAAAAAAAAACAAACAAACAAAAAAAAAACACTTCTGTGATTATAGGTCTGTGAGGAAAAGCAACCTAAAATTTATTTGTGCTGGTCCTCTGCACTGGTTTGAATTCCACCATTACATGAGCCAACTACTGTGAGCTATGTGGTCTTAATACAGCACAAAAGTCTGCTACAGTAAGATTAAAAACCCAACTATTTTTAAAATAGCAGCCACTATTTATTTTTTTGCAAGGAGACCAAGCTATTTCATTCTGGTTAATGAAAAATGAAGTTGTTGAATGACTCTAAATTTTCTGTCAGATGTGATTCCTTATATGGGATTACTATTGTGTCATTATGGTTTGAAATTGAAGGAAGTCTTCAATGAAATATCCCATGTCACAACTAAATAGGTGCCATTCAAACAACAACCGTGCCTCAGGGTATCATCTCATGAGTTTGCTGCAGCCTCTGTACTTAAGGCACTTAGACTGATACCAGGAATATAAAGTTCTAACCACAACTCTATTAGTTACATGAAAAGATGGTGCCTACAGACTGAGCATGCAGACCTGGAGTGTGCCTGCATCATAAATGAGAACCTCTGGTGATTATGCATGACTAGTTTGAGAGAGAGCGAAAACTACATTATGCTACACATGTGTTGATTTATTGAGTGGCAGAATAGATTAAAACTGTAATGGCTCCCCATTGTGATGTGCAGCATTTGTGCTACTACTCTATTACAGAGTAGGAACATCCAGTATTCTAATGTATTTTTTATCCAGAGTAAAGTAATTCTTGAACATATTTCTCACATCAGAACTGACAGAGCTAATCCAAACGATATCTATGTTTTCACTTTACTGGAAGAAAGTGGTAAATACTATGGGGAAAACAGGACTTACGTCTCCACCAGACTGCTTTCCTCCTGAAGGTAATCCCTGTAAAAAGGTACAAACCAGTTATTTTAGTGTAAAAGTGTCTTTAACTATAGTTCAGTTTGAGGAACAAATATTTACTTTATTTGTACTTTCCTGCTTAATGGAATGAAAACAAAAAACAGGAGAGTGAAAATACTATTGTGTTTCCCTTCATTCCACAACCCTATCTTAGAACAACACACTAAAGTAGAGTGAGAAACCTAAAGTAGTCTTACCTGGCCACTGGAAGTGTTGTTCAATGAGATAAATGCTCCACCCTTTAAAGAAACCAGAAATGAGTCAATTTCTTGTGAAGAGACTTGATTAAGTGCCAAACTTCATTCAGGGTAAAAAAAAAAAAAAGAGAGAGAGAGAAGACCCCAGTCTGTGCTTAACTGCTTAGTGAAGTGTAGGGTAAGCAGAAAATGCAGAGTCTCTTTTGTATTATTTCACTCCAGCAATTTACACTATGCAGTCTTTACATGAAGATTCTTTGAAAATTTAAATTCAGTGGATGTTGATCCATTTACACCACAACAGGAGGAAAAATGAATGTTTGTTTTTCTGTTGAAAGTAGCCAAAATGAAAGACAGCTCATGTCCTGCGATGGAGTAAATATAATGACTAGACAGGCTTTTATCAACTGTGGAAGTATGAAGGATGGAGATTCTAAGGAAGATGAGATAATTCATGTAGGAGTTTAGATCTGATCAGAAGGTGACATTCCAAATCAGTTCATCATCAAATAACTTCAATCCCTATGTAACCATGGTCACTCTACACCACAAGTGGAGGTAATTTCTGAAACTTGAACGTTCATTTACTAGGAAGCATTTTGGGAGGAGATTTTAAATTCAGTAGAGAATGTGTTATTACCTGGACATTGGCACTACTGCTGTTTGTGCTAGAGGATTCATTCTGTAAAAGAAAACAAAAATGGTGTGAGAACAATTATATCACCATAATTTTACTGGACGTTTTCCCCAAAAATGTAGTACTATACGGGCTTAGAGGCCAGATTTGCACTCTTGTTTGCCAATAGTGCATATTGGGTTCTCCATGCATATACACACATAACATTCTATCTAGAATGCACTTGTAGCAGGAAGTGCTCTGTCTCCACTGGATGGATCTGCCTCTGAGCTCTTCAGGTCACTAACAATATTTATTCTGTTCTGAGGGTTCATCACATAAAAGAGACTCTGAATACTACTCTCTTGGCATATATCACCTTGGGTCTTTTATCCTGAAAAACTACTACTTGCCAGGAGACATCTTATGGAAACAGGTGAATATGGTCCAGTGACCTTGTACCCCTGTCTTTAGACACTAATTTAGGTGACAGCAAGGGGGTGGAATATTCACAACTCTGAACAACGTAAGTTTTGCCAGCATATGTGGTAGTGTAGACATAGCCCTAGTGTATGTCTATCCTTAAAACTGCTAGCATTACAACAGCTTTACTCAGACAAAATTCTGGAAAAAAATGACAGGAGTTGCTTTACCTGTCCATTGTAACTGCTTCTGCTTAGAGCACGAGATGTATCCTGTGAAAAGACAATGAAATGAGCTAGTAACCCAAGAAAATGTTGACATGTACACTCAGGCACAATGCCTCATTTTGGGCTATATTTTTATTTGTTCTGATATCCAGAGACCGTTGGGCCTATAAATTAAATGGTATAATACATAAGTATAATATAAATGCTTATTTGTACATAATTCCCCGGTCCACACCCCCCCATGTTTGTTGATCGCAACAACTGTACAGCGTTCCTGAGCACTGCTTGGATGAAATAATTCTATTCCAGTTTAATGTCCACTAATTTCAGTATGTCCCAATTCTGCAAGATGAATGGAAACTGAGGGTGTCCCGAACCCCACAGCAAGACCTTACAAGATCAGGTCTTCTCCTAAAACTAACTCTCTTTACAGTAAAATTACTCTTCAAATATATAAACCAAGTGTTCATTTTCTTAGAGGCATACTAGAGCAAATACTCTAAATATGATGAAGAAAGTGTGCTTACCCGGGCAACGATAACCTTGTTGCCTGCACAATTGGATGAACTCTGTGAAAGAAAACAGAAGACAGTTATTGTCTTGTAGAAGTAACAAGATGGTCCATTCACCTACACAAAGGTAACCCTGGGACAGATTCTGCCTAGATTTACCCTGGCTTCCACTAGGTGAAAGCCCAGGAGCAGAGCCCTAATGGGGTAAATGCAGTCAGAGGAGAACTATTTTTTTTTTTAAATGGCATATATGTAGATTTAAATGAATGCTAACTCTGGGTGACAAGAGGTGCACATGTGCTGTGTGCATATGGAGGGGGAGTTCTCAGGGAAGTATTCAGAGTACATGGGTTTGAGTACTATATGATTACTAAAAATTGAAGTATTATATATTTTGAACAACTGTGCAGCAGCATTAAAAGCTGGTTGAAGGGGGTCAATACAGATCAAATAGCTTCAGTCTTTATATAAATGATCAAATGAACAGTAAAAAACCCATACACCACACTATTGGCCCAGATCTTTGATGTTAAAGCATTCAGTTAGTAGGAAGCACCTCATCACAAGAACTTCGATACTATGGAGAAAGAAAGAGCTTACTTGACCACTAACTTCATACATAGAGAAGTGACACAGGGTGGCCTGCCCCATAGCACCCACTCCTGACCCAGTATGGTGCTGCAGGCAATCTGTGCCTCAGTTTCCCTTTCCCCAGGACATGTTAAGAACTCCACAAGTTCAAAGAGTGTAAGGCAAAATTCCCTTGCTGGGATTTTATTTTACTAAATTAAAATAAACTTGAAATAAAGTCTCACTCCTTGGCTGTAGGGCTACACAGCCCTACTGCTTAGAGCCTACAGTCTCAGAGAGTTCCTGTTCCATAGGGTAGTGTCTCTCTGTGAGCATCTCCCTACAGCTTGGCCCTGATACCTTTTATCCAACTTAGCTTCTTATTATTCAATTATATGCTTAGGTAGGCTCCTTCCCATTGAAATTAACTCTTTGAGAGGATTCTGGGACCAGGCTTCCCATGAAGGGGCCAGCACCTTATGACAAGGAGTCAACCTGGAAAGACACCAATTATTTATGTGTTAAAGAACTTATTTAAATAGAATACAGTTACAGAAATTTGCCTCCTCTTGTGCAATGAAAGCATAGGAGATTGCGTACCATGGGCCTGGTTCTTTACTGCCTTGTATCTTGGCTAGTCGTTTATATTGCTGTAAAATAGATTCCAAATGAATCTGAAATCTTACCATTCTGATCTGTTAGCATTGTACATTCTTTGAACAATGTGCAAAACAGGGAGGACCAGGCACAATTTTGTCTCCTGTTATTCACTCATCTTAGGCTAATGAAAGGCTTCCTAGAGTTGCAGGGAGGTATCATTGAAAATGACAGTAAAATGGACACTGGTGCATTTTGAGCCAAAATTCTTTACTGGCATAAAGTGGTGTAGCTTCACTGAAAGCTTTTTAATGAGGGTTTCATTTGACCATGATTAAATAAATGTTAAAGATCACATAATAAAAGTGTTGTCACATATATAATAGTTTAGAAATTCCAATATTAATTCAAATATTTTCATGAGTTTTTATTTGGGATTTAGAGACATTCCCTTTGGTGTTTTCAATGAAGACACTGCAGCACTGTGCTAGTGCCGGAGGAAAAAAGTGGTAGTGTCTAGAAACAGAAGTGACCCTGGCTAGTAGTTTTCACAGCTGAATGAAAGGTGAAAATTAGGAGAGCATATATAGAATGACAAATAAATTAGTGCTCATGTACTAAGAGGCAAGTTGGGACAAAAACTTAGACACACTGGAGAAAAAAAGTACTCACCTGATCACAATCACGGTTACTGCTGCCTGAATTACTTTGTGAACCCTGTAAAGACACCTGAAATCAGTTATTTCCTCATAAAATGGATTGCTTAAATACAATGGACTAGATCTTGGGGCCTGTAGCTTGGAAATTAAGGTCACACAAATAGAAAGCTTTGGTAGTATAAAGAGTCCCTAAAGTCTAAGGTTTGTGATAAGGAGTAAAATGAGACCTTAACAAGCAAAATGAAGAGCTATTTATGTGTCTACTGCCATAGTTCTGTGAGGACAATGATCCAGTCTTCAAAGTAAACCAAAAATAAATTATTTCTTAGTAAAAGGGATTGGTTCACTATGATTTTATTAAGGAAAAGAACCCTATTGATATTTATTTAGGGGAAGGATGGATTAGGGAAATGGTGAATACTGCAGACTTGATGATTATGTGACTTAAATGTAAACTGAAAATAGTAAAAAGGTAAATACTGGGGAGCAACAAACATCCCTTTATAAATGCTCCACACTGCACTCAGATGCCCAATTTTGAACAGTCTCCACAGAAAGTATCATTTTTCAGTAAAAATTCAGTTTAAGTGGATGGCATTAAAAATGGAGCACTCCATGTCCTTCTATTGCATTAATATAGTGAATGGCCATAAGTTTGTCACATGGGAACTTGGAAGCTTCAAGGAGGCTAATTTTAATGAATTGTCTGAAGAGAAGGTTCCAAGATGGTCAACATTCATCCATGAGGAGGAACTCTGATCTACAATAGTAATAGTCAGTTTTGGCATTTCAAGGAGATAATGGCTCATACCTGGGTCAGACAGCAAGATGACTTTTCTAACTACAGGGAAATACAAAATGTATAACAAAGAATGGGTGAAATCCTGGCCCCATTGAGGTCAATGGAAGTTTTGCCACTGATTTCATTGAGCCCAGGATTTTATGTTCTTATGTTATAGTTTGGTTACTGGCAGAGACACTGATTTTATAGCTCATTACAACAATTTGTAACCTAACTCTCCTTTGTTCTAAGACTGCAGAGGTGTTAACTGCCCACTTCATCTTATGCTTAACAGTCTGTTCCACCTTGTATTTCGCTGTGACATTGTTTACCTTCTCTAAAGAAGAGCTCCGTGAAGCTCAAGTTTCTTCCACCAACAGAAATTGATCCAGTAAAAGGTATTACATCATCCACCTTGTCTCTCTAGTAGCAAATAATATAATTCAACTTCTAATTTTCTATATAACTTCATCCTTCAACAAAAATTCCCACTCAACAGCTAATGGATAAAATGCAAATTACAGTGAAGTGTTCCAGTACCAAGAGGCACGTTGGAATAAATTTCCATGCGGTAAGTGGAGCTTAAAAGGGTGCAGCACAGGTCAGTCGGGGTGGTGAGTGCAAGGGAGTAGACCTGCACAAGTAGTTCCTGCGGGGGGACAGCAGAAGTCCCATGCTGCCTGGAACAAACCTCAATAGGGAGCTGCAGGCCAGCTCCAGAGAGAAAGCAGAACGCCTGCCCATGGAAGAAGGAGTTGAGTTCCTGGACCCCTCTCAGTTGAGGGCATGTTGTGAATTGACAGCTGGGCCCACATTGGGCCTCCAAAGAGACTGAATGTTGTAGGAAGTGATCCAGGGAACAGGGATGGTGATACTTTAGCCTGAACTGACAGTTCCAGGGCCCCAGGTAAGAATCTGGTGGAGCGAGAGAGCCTGGGTTCCCCTAATGCTGACCACAGACATGAGCCACAAGGGGAATTGTGAGCTAGTGCTCCCCCCGCTAGGGGACACACCCACTCCCAATATGGGGCCCTGGAATTCTCTGTCTCTGCTAATGTTCTATTCTCTGGTCACTTGTCTTTCAGTTCTCTGGTGCTGAGGAGCTGCTTCTTCACCAGCACCCAGCACAGTGAGGGTCCCTCTCTTCTTGTGCTTAACACGAGTTTCAAAATATAAAAATACTGTTGAGTATGGCTTTAGTGTAGTCACAATGACAGGGAGCCAGGGGCTAGAGACACAGCTAAGTTTGGGTTTGGGTCCAGCAGAAGGGGCCAAACTCACTGCCTCAAAGGGGTAACGGTGTTGGGGAGGGGGGATCACGGTGAAAGGATTCTCCACACCTCCTCCTACAGGTGGGGGGGGGGGGATGATCTGGATCTACAATTTAATTAAATTAAAAAGAAACTGCCAAGTAAGTTAGGTGTTCTTCAAATTTTGCCCTAAATCATTTAGGCACTTTAGTGACAAGTCAAATTCTCTAAAGTTATGTAGGGGTGTGTGCGCTTTTTTTTTTTTTTTAAACTAAATCTAATGAAGTTTGTACATACTTTTCAGAGAAATTGTTTGCAGCATTGTTCCACCGTTTGAGAACAAGAAATTAGATTTATGACAACACATTCCATTACTAAGAACCAGTTTAAGGCAAACCTTAAAAACAATGGAGAAAGGTTACTCACCTGGTGGCAGGGATTGCTGTCGTATGAAGTACCCTGTGTAAAAAGACACCCAAAATCATTCATTTCCTTGCAAACAACTTATCTTTCCTCCTGAAGCTTCTAGTCTCAGTCTGTCTTTTTCATTATTAACTCCACTATATTCTTTTACCTAGTTTTGCTATCACTACTTTGACCTCATATTTGACTCCCTTTTTCTCCTCACATAGCCAGGTTCTCACTATTCAGTACAGAGTTACTGAACCTGAGCTCATTTCAAGTGTGCACATGGGGAAATTAAATTCCAATGAAGGGTTGTCTTTGACCAGGAAACTACTAAGTCAACTCTCATTCTTGAGGAGTCCGCCTGAGAAAGTATCTCCGATTGTAGTTGTGTTAAATGAAGCAACATTTAGTTGAGAAATATTCACACATGGCTGTGCTTGTTTGAGATTTAGGAGGAGTAGAGAATCCAAATTCAGGTACTTATGAACTATATGGTTAATGATTATTCTCAAAATGGATGGGTCATTAACTGTACCTATTATTTATATACTAGTGTCTAACTGAGGCCATTCCTATTCAGTAAAGTAGCCAAGGTCAGTCTCTCTGGTTCTCTGCACTGTATAATTTCAGGCACAACAATGGAAACAAAAAGCTCCTACTTCAGTTAATGGGCACAATCCAATTTATAAAAAATGTTTTAATACTAAGTAGCAAATTGAGACAAATCTTCACATATAGAGGAGGAAAGGGACTTACCTCTCCACAACCCGTACTGACACCGGAGGAAGCCGATCCATCCTGCTGGGAAAAAAAAATCCCAACAATTTATTTTCATTGTAGAAATGATGTTTCAAACAGATAAATATACATGGTTCTGCCTGAAGGAGAGAAGCACCAGAGGATAGTAAGTTCTCCAACTTACCTCCCTTTATCTTGCCATCCTACACTATGGAAAGATTTACCTTTCAAAATGAAAGTGAAGAAGGTACTTATACATTTAGGGCCTGAGCCAATGTCCACTGAAGTCAATGGAAAGTCTCATTGACTGCAATGAGGTTTGGACCTGGGATAAAATTTTCAGAAGCACTTGAGTGACTTAGGAAACTAACTCCCATTTTCAAAAGAGACTCAGGTTACTTTAAGAGCTTAAATCTCATTGAAAGTCAATGGGATTTGGGCTCTTAAGTGTCTAAATAATTCTTGAAAATGTGAGTCAGGGTCCTAAGTCACTCAGATGACTGAAAATTCTACCCTTGGTCGTGAATACACTGAAAACAGATATTACTCTTCGAAGTATGCAAGTCCACACATACAGAATGTATGAGAGAGAGAGAGAAAACGAGAGAGAGCACACGGATGTGACTAAATACGAATTGCAAACACAGCAAATCTATAGCAGCCTGCTACAGATTTGCAGTGTTTGTAATTCATATTTAGTAGCAAGGTGTTCTCCACCACCACTCTTCTGACACGTGTGTAGTTAAGGTCTAACCAAAGGTGAAGCCAACACTGATTTTCAGTGGGGTTTAGGGTACTGGATTCACTTCCCAAGCCACAAGCTGCAGTGACTATAGAGTGTCACTAAACTGTTCATATCTTACTGACCCATGTTAAACCCTGCTGGGGGACTAAAACATGCCTAGTTCTCATTGATGTAGTCTCCTTTCAATCAGGACTATGTTAACGTGCTCTAGATACCCTTTAGAGCAGTGGTTCTCAACCCATGGTCCTTGGGCCGCTTGTGGCCCAATCAGCACACAGCTGCGGCCCAGGTGACATCCTCTGGGCGATATATATATCTACACGCCATATACATACATATATGGTATGTGGATGCAGCCCACAACACACAGAGAGCTGCAAAGTGGCCCACACTGGTAAATAAGTTGAGAACCACTGATCTAGAGTGCGCCAGCAGGGCCAACATGGAGAAGTTAGCTTGCAACAGTTTTAGAGCGCTCTACAGTTAACTCTTCTCCAGTCCACATATACACTTCAGAGACCAGCTTCACATGCCCTTGTGCAGACTCCAGGGGCCAGGTAGGTTATTCACGAGACCAGACTTCCCCCCCCCCCCCTGCTCTGCACCACTTGCCCCAAAGCTCACCAGCTATCACTGCTCTTCTGGTGAAAATGCATTACTAGATCTTTAAATGCCATTCAACAGGAAGAAACAAGAAGCCAAGGAAGTCATGTTTGACAGAGACAAATAAGGCCAAATTCTTTGGTGATATAAATTGTCATAGCACCATTTACTTCAATAGAGTGGTGCCAATTTACTCCAGTAGAGAATTTGGCCCATAGATTCTGACATAATTTCATGGCATTAGTGAAGAAGAGTGCAGTGATTTGCCTATCTTGTGATGGTTCTAGTTAGGACCAGTTGCAAACAGATTTCTGCATTCTGTATCCCCTGCCATCAGCTCTCTCTCTATATTAACCTAGAGTAATTTAACCCTGCAACAACAAATTATACCAAAACTAAAGGACATAATCCAAACAGTAGGGAAGCGATTGATTACTCAGAAGATAACTAAGAGTGAGGAGAATAGATTGCTTACTTGGCTGCCCAGTGAGAAAGTGGACTGACCCTGCAAAGGAAGCAGAAGCCATTTAGTTCATTGTAAAAAAAAAAAAAAAAGCATATTTAAATACTGTACTATTTGTCCGAGGGATGTCTATTGGTATTTTCCTACTTGTGAAAGGAAAGGAACAGGTGGAAAACACTGTATTAGTGACCTTTGACTCCACTCCACTGATTTAATATGGGACCTGCAGAAGTTAAAGCGATGTTATGTTGTGCTTTGAGCACGCAGAGACCGTTTTGATTTTCAGATGGAAGAGTGCTGTTCATTTAAATTGTATTCATAAATTGTATTCATGTGAATATATGGAGTCTGTGTAGTTAAGTGCACCTGAGCCTTTAATGAGGTATGAGATATCCATGATCCCATCAATGGAATGACCATCCTTTAGATGCTGGTCTGAGCTAGTACGTTTTCTTATGAGTGCTCAACTACTGCAAGCAACATTCAGGGAAAAAATTGAGAGAAAAATAAATATGGTTTACCTGGCTTTAGAGAAATCAGTCCTCCTCACAAAGAAGCCAGTAATTTTTTTGTGAAAGGATAAAACACATGATCGCGTCCGTACAACATTTAAGAAAGAATCTAACTATGCATGATTCTTAGCATTTGAACAACACAGAGGACATGACTAGAATTGCAAAAGGGTTGGAAACTATATGACAGCTTCCCTAAGCAATAGTGACCCTAATGCAAATAGGTGAGTTTCCTTTTTAAAATGTGCTGGTCTGAAATTAATTTGGGAAAAACTGGGAGAGGCCAAAAAGATGAAAGAAAAAGAAACAGAGGAAGTGGAAACTGTTCCAGAATTATTCAATAATAAACAAAGTTAGGACAGGAGTAAAAAGAGGACAATCTGAATAAGCAGAGATGTCAAAAATGGTTCCTTGGTTTTTAAATTAATTGTATGAACCTCAGCAATTTGTATACATATCTAAGTTAAGATTAATGTTAGACAGAAACAAGAAACCATGGAGGTTCTAGCTGTTATTGATCTGTATGTATTGAGTTCTGAGAGAAACAAATCACCAGAAAGGGATTTATCCACTGCATGGATACATCTGTTAACTGATATAGAGTTGGAGTACTTGGATGTAGAGTTGATTGTCAGTAATTACACAGCATCCTTCTGCTCTTGTTTAAGAGCAACACAAATAATTGCAGTCAACTCAATGGCTCTTTATTTGACTTTGGACCATTTGTATTGGCTCACCACAAATGTGCATGCTTTGTTAGAATATTCACAGAAGTAAATTTGATTGCTGTAGTTACATAAAAAAAAATGTTTTTTTCCCTTACAGCTCTCACTACCAATGGCACCAATATACCAAATTGGTGTTTTAAGATTTTGGCTGCTTAGAAGCTTGCCGTGCCTAAAAGCAAAACAAAAGACACACACAAAAAACCCCATAGAATGGATATAAAAGTACATACTTGGACTTGGGTATTGCTGTTCTGTGAGGTAGAAGATTGTCTCTGTAAAGAAACCATAAATCAGTAATTTTGTTGTGAAAAGGCTTGATTAAATGCCATACTGTTTCCATCTGTATTTATCTGGATGGCAGAAGGAATATACAGAGAAGGGTACAAGCTTTGTCTCTATTCCATTAGGCTACAGTATGGAAAGTTGAGAGTATACTTCTACGAAAGTGTCATAGCTGGTGAAAGAGCACCATTTACTGAATGGTAATCAAATCTCTTCCAGAGAAAATATACTGAGTGGCCTTGAATCTATACAGAGGCATAGAAGAGGCAAATTCTAATGAACATTGATGTGTCCAGGTGTGTGTATATTCAATGATCATTCTTTAGGTGTCAATCTGAGCTAATAGCATCTCCTAGGAAAGTCAGAAAAATGTGTATACACAGGTTATTTAACTACAAAGGAATCTGAAGTGTTTTGCCAGAATATTAACCTGATGAGAGTTTTGCTTGAGTTAAAGTGTTGGATAAGCTCCTATTTTACTTTTCACCATTGATAGTGAGCAGTGAAGACACATTCTGTCTCATAAAGCTTCCCACACTTCTCCAGTGCAGTGGGCGAGGTGCAAACTGCTACACCCCTACAAAGGGGTACATCATACACATGTCCCACCATGGGGAGGGCAGAGCCATGGTTAACTTATGCTCCTTCCTATCTGCCCCTTCAGGGTACAGTGCTCCCCTTTGTGAAGGGGCAGCAATTCTGGTCATTCTTTTTGTGGTAATCCTTCAAAACTCTCTCTCTCTCTCTCTCCCCCCCACCCCACTGCATGCCTGTGTAAGGACCATCCAGAATCTAGCCCTACATCTCTGGTTACTGTGAGAGGCACATCAGGACAAATCTTTAAACACAGTGGTAAGATTGTGCTTACCAGTTTACAGATAATGATGTTGTAGGAGGATGAACTCTGTAAAGAAACCCAACAACAGTTACTTCTGTGTATGCAGGGTTGTTTGAATACAACCACATTTCAGGAAAAGAAAACGATTTGCATTTATCTACACAGTTAGGGGAGAGCCTGCAGAGAGTTGCCTAGTCCTTATTTTGCTCCTACTTATCACCACCGGACACCAAAACCAAAAATACCCCAGATAATTATGGGCCAAATTAGTGAATTATACATTGGTCTATATGAAGGGCACTGTCAGGCCATACCAATCTAGAAGAAATTGCCAGAGGGAATGTGTCACAACCAGAGTGCTTTGACACTGCCTGGTGTTTAGAATGGGGAAAGAAGGTATGGTCCCAACTTGCACTCCTCTCTCCAGACCCACTCTGGGTAGATTGTAGCCCTGGGAGCTCTAGGAGGCACAATTTCAGCACAATTCCCAAAATCTCCCTATGGTGGTCTAGCTCTGCAAAATGTCCTGTATAAACTGCAGTGTGGCACCTAAGTACTAAGGTCAATATCTGGCTCTAATGATAGGCCTCCAAATCCATATCATAGGCATCTAAATAAAACTGATGACTTTCAGAGGTGATGAGCATCTCTAGCTACCACTCATGTCTATAGGAGAGGTGGGTGCTCAGCACCTCTGGAAAAATCAGGCCACTTTTCTGTAGGAGCCTTACTTCAGATAAAAATTTGAAACCTGTGTGCCTAGAGGACTTTGGGGCAGATTTTTTAAGAGTAAGGTGACCACTGACTTTCAATAAGAGATGGGAGTCTAACTATTCCATGTTACTTTGAAAATTTCCCCCTTGGTACATATGGTTTCCACATAGAAAGTTTCCTGCCCTGAAGTCACTCCTCAGAGGATGTATCCAACGTTTGGATAACAATCTTCTCCCTAATGGGCCAACTACTCCTGTCTCCATTTTTTTTTAAAACAGTGAGGAAATTCCGGTCTTTCAAGCACCCCAATTCAGTCTTGCAATGCAATATAAACACACATATTAGAGTTATATTGTGGAGAAATGCCTTATTGAGCTGGGTAAGGAAAGTATAAATAAATATGAACATGGAGTAGGAAATTAATTTTTAAACAATTTGTGTCTCAGCAGTTTTACAGCCCGGTTTAATTTGTATTTTTTCTTCTATTTAATTGAAACTTTAAAAACAAATTCAAAATGTCAGTGTAATAAATAATAATAATTGAACAATCTTTCAACTTGGTAATAAATCATATACTGGCTAGTAAACTCCACCTCTGGCCAAGGTGTTGTTTTCCTTCTATACACCTTGATTTTCAGCCTCAGAGTTCACTTAACCCAGGATATTGTTATTACCTCATAAAAAAGGAAGAATCCTGTACTTATCATTTAAGTAGCCACCATCATCCTCTAGATTTCTCTATTACTTTAGCCATAGTAATGCTACCTGTCAACAAAAGCTGCCACACAACAATTAATGGAAGTAGTAAATAAATGTTTTGTTGCGAGTTGGACTAAGAGGCAAGTTAGGTAAAAACACAAATACAGTGGGAGGAAGTAGGGAAGGGAGAATACTCACTTTATCACAAGGATTGACTCTCTGTCCACCCTGTAAAGAAACCAGAAACCTAGTCATTTCCTTGTAAAATAGATTGTTTAAATACAACACTGTTTCAAGAAAAGAAACGTATAAATTGTTTGGTGGAGTGAAGGACCACAGGAGGTTCCATGTTTGCCTCCCTTTGTTCATCCACCCTGCACTATGGATTGGTTTAGTATGGGTGGGATTCCTCCAAATATTAAATAAATTGAATACAAAGACAATTTTCATTTTGAGAAATGTAATATTTTTAGTCAAATAGGATCTGTTTGTTTGTAAGGTGGTTACCTGACCAAAGATATTGCTGCTCTGTGATGAAGACAACCTTGTGAAGAAACCATTTATTTCCGTGTAAATGGGTTTGTATGTTGAATATTTTACTGCTTGCTCAAAAAAGACACCTATTTTTATTTGCCTATATGTGGGAGGGAAAGACTAGAGGAAGGAGAAGACTCCACTGTAGCCATGTCCACACTAGAAATTTTCATGTGTTACTCCCAGTGGGATGTGCTACCCTCCTGCTAGTTCCAGATGATGCACTACTGTAGAACAGGCACAAGTGGTTTTATCACCACATCAGTAAACTGTGGTAAAAATGGGCGAGTCCTGTCTATTCTAACACACTGGTGGTAGTGTCAGATCTAGTGTAGACAACACCTGAATCTCTGCAAGGTGTTGACTGTTCCATAGTTGGCAATTGATAGAGCACAGCAGTGTTTTGGCCATGTTCCTTCTTCCTGCAACACCTACTACATTGGGCTTAGGAGTTGGGGGCAAAGTAATGTACTACATCGTTCTACATATACTAGAAGGTGATGTGCTGGCCATATTGGCTCTACATGACATGGGAATCCCAAACTGGCTAGCTAGATGAGCTTTCCCAGAGTCTCACTCACCTCTCTCAATTTTTAATCACATTTATTTAATTCTTTAAGCAAGGCTCCAACAACCATAACAATTAACCATAATCAAATGGTAAGCACATGTTTAGTTAGAAAGCAGCACATTGAAGTAAAACTGCGGTGGGAGAGACTTACTCGGCCATAGGTCTGGCTTTTTTGTGATCTCTTTAAAATAAATCAGAAACCAGTTATCACCTGGAAACGGGGTTTGTTAAAAGAGTATACTGTTTGTACAAAGAACATCTACAGGAAGTTTTCATGTGGGGGTTCTTTCTAAGTAAGAGAAAACATAGTCTTTCAGCAAGATAATTCTGGTTATTTATGTAATTTTTCCAAAGAGAAAGTGGACTATGTCCTCTACTGAGTGAAATATACTGATTTGCCTTTACTTATCACACACAAAAATATGGATAAAGGATGTTTTGGGGCCCTGACATTTTACATGCATCTATTAGGGAACAAAGATGATTTTTCAGAAAAAAAACAAAAACAAAAACCAACCAACCAAACAAAAAACCATAAATAAATCTAAAAAGTTCTGGGAAACCTAAAATAGAATTAAACAATGGATAAAATATTGGGGAAGCAGTTTCAAAATTCTACTGTTCCTGCTCAAGTCAATGGCAAAGTTCTTAATGTGTTGCTTACATAAATATTGCTGCTGCCCGAGAAACAGTGACCACTCTATAAAGAGCCCAGAAGCCAATTTCTTTTTGATGAGGAACTGTTCATATAGTATATTGTTTCAAGAAAAGAAACCATACTATACTTGTAGTACGAAAAACTAGACGAGGTTCAGTTTTCCCTCCTGTTATTCCACCACTCTATCTAGTGCCAGTTGTTATATTTTCAGAGAAAATGTCATTTTATAGAATAAGTTCTGTTTGATTTTATAGTATTTCCAAGGGGTCCAAATAATCTTGTTCATCAAACACAGATTTGTCTTAATACAGATTTGCCATGGCCAAATGCAAAATGCAAACCTTTAATTGTAGATTTTTTTTTTTTTTGTTAAAAAAAGGAAAAGCCATGGTATACGACTTTAAAATAAAAATCATGTGCAATTATGAGACAAAATCTTCTTCACTTTACAACATAATATTGTTTAAAACCATTTCAGAAACCAAATAATCCACACTAGTGACCATTTATAGAGCCAAATTAGACCAAAAAAATAAAATAAATAAAAAAAAATCATGGAGGGATCTCTCTTCATAATGGGCTGGCAAATGTATTAAAATATCCTTAAAGTAACTGTTTTTTGCCATGACAGTCATAAACACACTGGGCCAGATTCTCAGCTTGTGTAAACTGGTGTAGCTACTTCAGTGAAACTGACAATCTGGCCATGGCCTTACTGATTATAATAGGGAAGAAGAGTGGAGGGCAGGTGATTGTTTGCCTCGTGGGTAAGACTATGTATAATCCAGAAGCCATTTATCTCCTTGTAGGATATAAAAGTGATGTAACCCTTCAATAAAAGTAATGGACATAATCTAATTGCTAATTAAATAATTGTTCAGTTACAAAGAGACATGCTGACACAAAACTATAAGTACAGAAGGGAAAATGCTCATTTGAGTATGGACTTTCATCTCATATGAGGAAGAAGTCTGTAGAGAAATCAAACTACTTATTAACATGTAAAAGAGCTTGTAAACTCTCAGGTTACAATTGACTTGTAACCTGCAAAATCTTTTTAATACTGAATAAAACGGAGGGCCAGAATCCTCAGCTGGTACAAACCAATCTATCTTCATGGACTCCAGTGGAGCTTTGCCAGTTTACATCACCTTGTGAATGATCTGGCGTTGGAAGATGTGCAGGCCTAGATGCTTTAGGTCACGTAGATATTGAGAGTACTAAAGAATCAGGATTGTATTGTTACTAAAAATAACAGCATAGTCTGAGTCACTAGTTTATAGCATCCTTGACTTGCTGAGACCACTGTCAGATACTCTTAGACATCCCCTAGCTCTCCGTCCATAGTTTGTCCATTTTCAATTAAGACTCCCATTCAACTAATCCACTGGAGCTGAATAAGCATTCAGTTCACTCAGAAACATGTTGGGATTAAACTGTAAACACAATCAGGAAAGCGTGCTTACTTGTGAATAGATAATGCTGCTGACGCCATGTCCAGAATTGGCCAAGATCTGTAAAGAAACCAGGGGCTATTGAATTGGGCATGTTTAAATGAAATACACTTTCAGGAAAAGAATGATTTGTGCTTCCCTGCTTAAGGGAGTAAAGCAGCAGGTGAAATTTGATTTTGTCTCCTCATTTCCACCACACAATACTTATGGAAAGGTTTACTATAGAGATTCTTTGAAACTAAAAATGAACTGGATATAATTCTGGGCTAGATATTCAGATGTGGCTGATCTATGCTCTGCATCTATGCTCAGGAAGCAGGCTGGCAGGTCCCTAGCTTAACTTAGGGTATGTCTACACTCAGAGCAGGGGGCGGGATTCCCAGCTCATGTAGACACTCTCACACTAGCTCTCATTGAGCTAGTGTGCTAAAAATAGAAGCATAGCCATGGTAGCACAGGCAGTGGCACAAGCTAGTCATACTGAGTATGTACCTCACAGGCTTCAGGTGGGGTTGTACTTGGCACAGCTAGCCTGTGTTGCCACATGATGAGAGCTAGCACAAGTATGTCTACATGAGCTGGGAATCACACCCTAGCTCACAGTGTAAACATAGCCTTAGAGTGCCTGCTACTACAGCCCTTTGTGGCTGACAGGGCCACAGTGCTCAGCTTGTTGGTGCTTGAGACGGGGTTGGAGCCTTGTTGCAACGTGAATAGGGATAGAGCTGCCCTTGAACAAACTGGAACTCTGCCTCGCCTTTATGTGGGCCATGATAGGTTGGGGACAAACCTTTATGCTCCCTCACCCTTTCTGCCTGGGCCTTATATGGATGTATAGTATCTGTCCTTTGATCAATTTATCTAGCATAATGAAAATTTTCAGGTGAAGTTCCATTCCACCTCCTAACAGCAATCCACCCAAAATCCTATGCCACTTCCATACAGATCGAGCCCACGGTTTCTGCGGGGATCATGGACATCCTTCCATATGGGAGAAACCAGGCATAGGATTTGCACTCATAATAGCATCACATTATAAATACAGAAGAAGAAAAAAAATATATGCTTACCGATGGGAAAGTTTCACGCTGTAAAAGAAACCAGAAACCTGATTATTTTGTGTAAGGGTTTGTTTAAGATTGAATACTGCTTCAGAAAAAAAACCCTATTGCCTGGGTGAAGTGAAAGACCAAAGGCAAGTGCACAGCCTATTTTGTGTCTCTTCATTTTGCACCATCTACACTATGGAAAGGTTTACCATGTATGATGAGTCTCTGAAAATTAAAGTAGTGTGTATACTTTTCCATTCGGTTTTGAGTACACACTAGAAATTATGACTCTTTTTGTTCCCTAGTGAAAGAGTTCTGTTCATTTGAATGGCAACTAAAATTATAGTAGTCTATGTCTTCCTATAGAGTACACAGAGTCTGTTCCAAAGCCCGGAAGTCTGTTGGAGTCTCTTTGTACCTTAGAATACTGGGGGTGTGGAGGTGTGTGGGGGGGTGGGTGGGGGATAATTCTGATGCATGGTGAGGTGTCCATACATTTAACACCCATCATTTGTGAGATATGTGCAGCTTTTCAGTCAGCTGACTACACCAAGAATAGAGGAATCTGAAGGATTTAGTACTAAGGAAGGTTATTGGAGGCAAATGGAAAAAAGGGGTTTTTGCCACATTTCGTTCTGAAACAAGCCCTAAATATTTCATTCACTTTTAGGCAGAAATTATTTTAGGTTGAAAGAAAGATTTCAAAATGAATGGGTACAGTAGAACTACAACAGCTGGAAACTAAAGACTGAAGTAAGTTTACAGAAGAAAGTTGCAATAGAAACAGGAAGATGAAGTGGCCTTGTTTGAGATAGATATAATGGACAGTGAGTTCTGGGATCAGCAGTGAATCAGACCACTATACAATTACACAACGTAATCACATACTTGTGAGTCAATAACAACATTCCTGTAACCTGACTGAGACAATTTCATTTCTGTATAACATCAAATCATTGCAGTGATCTCTTAGATCTGGATGTAACTTTTAGTTGTTTAGTCAGCCTCTTTCTCTATGCACAATTGCATCAGTAATATAATCCCGCTCAACAAAAGCTTCCGCCCAACAACCAGACTGCTGTAACTATCTGAGAGCTAAGCATGTGGCTATTCAGAAGCACTTAGATTCATAACTCTAAGAGTTGTGGAGAAAGGATTCTTACCACAGGTGGGTAGGGGTTGCTTTCAGGATAGGACACTGGCTGTAATGAAACCAGAAACAAGTTATTTTCTCATAATGGGGGTTTATTTAAAATGCAGTATTGTTTCATGAAAAGAAACTTCTCTGCACTTAAAAGTCTGATGGAATAATAATGACTAGCACTTACACAATATAGCGTTTTTATATATCTGAAACCACATTACAAAAAAGTATTATCCCCATTTTACAGATGGGTGAACTGAAGCACCCAGAGCTAAGTGACTTGCCCAAGGCCAACAGTGAGTCACTGGGAAGCAAGTGGCAGCCCCCAACAGTGAGTCTCACAACCCGGGCCCACAGACTCAGGCTGGAGGAGCTTGTGCTACAGTGCTAAAAATAGTTGTGTAGATGTTCAGGCTTGGGCTGGAGCTTGGAATCTGAAGCCTAGGGTGGAGGATGGGCTTCAGAACCTGAACTTCAGCCCTAGTTGCAAGGTCTACATAGCTGTTCTTAGTGTTATAGCATGAGCCCCTCAAACCCGAATCTATAGACTTGGACTCTGAGACTTGCTGATGCAGGCTGCTGTGCAGTGTAGACATATCCTCACATATCCACTGGTCCTTTGGATGGAAGGCCAAAGCACACTCTGTTTTGTGTCCTTTTATTCACTCCTATTCTATGGGAAAATTCAATATGGAGATCCTTTGAAAATTAAAGTAAGCTCAATAGTAATATGTTGTTTTGATCATAATGTTATTTTTCTGGTGAAAAGTTTGTTTTGACTGAATTAAAAAAGGAAAATAGCCCGTATCCTTGAGTGGAGTAATTACTGTGACAGGAAGTGATTTTAAATCACATATACAAGGGAATTCTGATGAGAGGGAGGACTGGGTTGTTTGATTTTAAAAACAGGTAATTTAAAAAAACCTGACAGTATCCTTTTAATGCTGGAATAAATAGAAAATTGAAGTGGCCATAGTTATGGTGATTTGGATGGAGAGGTCTGACCAGTCACAAATCTGAGTGTAGGGATTTGCCAACTATGTGTTTATTGATCATTTCCATACAATACTGACTCAGTCCCTATACAACATCCTTGTACTCCAATTGTTTGTCTGAGACTATTCGGTTTCAATATTATGGGCCAAATTAATCCCTGGTGCCAATTCCACTGGCTTTACACCAGGGATGAGTTTAGATCAATCTCATCCTAAAGTTCCCTTTGTAACAATAACTATAGTGCCTTCCATCCTAGGATGTCTAAAAAAAAAATAAAAAAATAAATGCATAGACAGCTTTGTAACTATACTACTTTATCCACAGTAGAGTCAACCTGTCAAGAAAAGTTGCCATAATATAACTAATGAACTTAATGCATTTGACAGCTAGTAAACCAAGATTCAGTTACTGAGAGATAATATGGGAAACAGCTTTGGGCCAGCATCTCAGCTGGTGTAAACTAGTATAGCTTCATTCAAGTTAAAGGTGCTATACCGATTTATACCTGCAGAGAATCTGGCCCTTTAAATTCAACAGAGAAGTAGTGCTTACCTTTTTAACACCACTGCCTGTGGAGACAGACTGTGAAGAATACAGAAACGAATTATTTACTTAGAAAAGAGTTTGCCAAATTTAATTCTGTACCTATCAGACAGGAGACAGTAATAGCTCTAAGATCTTCTTGGATTGCCAAATCATGAAACATTTGAAAGAAAAGTATTCTTATGTGAGGCAATTAATGAATAACACAGGGAACAGATTAATGGGAACACAAGAGCGAAAAGAGTTATTGTAACCCAATTGTCGCCATTGTTTCTAGCACAATACCCAGTTATTTCTGCCAGTTTCATACACAACAAATTTATGTTGAAAAGAAAGTTTCAAATAGTTGAAGTAACAAATCTAGGTGGAATGTTAGGTAGAGTGAAATGATTATTTGAAATGGAAAATAAGTCATACGTTGATAGTAGAAAGTTAGACCTTGATTCCCTTGATCAGACGTAGAAACATCAGGAGAACATAGAAGACTGTAGGAACAGAGCCAGCTGGAAGCAATGGAGTGCTCCATATGAACAGAAATGCTTTTATGAAGTTTAAAACAATTTCCAGGAACCTCCCACCACACTGACCCACACATACACTTCCCATACAGCAGAATCAGAGGAAACTCCTATGTGTGAGCTTTGCTTTTTGTTCTGAGTATCCACCAGATAAAACCTTTCTGGTGAAAATATTTTGTTTGTTTACAATAGTAATCAAAATAGAAAATATCTGCTGTCCACTTGCAGAAAAAAATGACTAACCCAGGGTCAGTTTAACCAGGAAGAAGGAAACTAACAAGGTGGAGCCATGTAATGCCTCATAAATACAGCATTCATCTGCTGAAATCATTTTGGCTAGTAATATTACCTAATAATTTCAGGACATCCCTCTCTGAGGTCCTCCCATGGATTTCCCCACAGTAGGGCAACATTTGGGCCTACCTGTTTAATTACTGAGTTGCATAGCAAGTTTAAACTCTAAATACAGTAGAGAATGTGTTCCTACCTGGCCATAGGACATGCCGGTGTTAATTGAGACAGCAGTCTGTAAACAAATCACAGATAGTTATTTCTTTCTAAGATGGCGTGTTTCAATAAAAATACCATTTTTGGAAATGAAACCTATACGGCAGTGGTTCCCAAACTTGTTCTGACACTTGTGCAGGGGAAGCCCCTAGCGGGCCGGGCTGGTTTGTGTACCTGCCACGTCTGCAGGTTCGGCCGATCGCGGCTCCCAGTGGCCGTGGTTTGCTGCTCCAGGCCAATGGGTGTTGCTGGAAGTGGCGGCCGGTACATCCCTCGGCCCACGCCGCTTTCAGCAACCCCCATTGGCCTGGAGCAGCAAACCGCGGCCACTGGGAGCCACGATCGGCCAAACCTGCGGATGCGGCAGGTACACAAACTGGCCCGGCCCGCCAGGGGCTTTCCCTGTGCAAGCGGTGGAACAAGTTTGGGAACCACTGCTATATGGAATTCTTTGTTGGGTGGTGTGGAGGACTAGGGGAAGGTACAAATATTAAGCTAAATTCTGATTTCAGTTACATCTGAATAAATTCAGAGTAACTCCTCTGACTTCAGTTAAATTACTCAGTAACCTTGGTGTAAATCCAGAGATCAGACTCTTCCAACATTCAACTACATTACATCATATGTAAGTTTAATGGATGGTGTTCTTTTGAAATTAAAGTTGACACTCATATGTTTAGGTCATGATCCAGCACAGCATGTAAATATAAGCCTAACTTTAAGCACAGCATGGCAGTAGTCCCATTGTAAACAGTGCTTTGCTAGATCAGGGCCTTAGTGCTCAGTAGAAATCAGAGAAAATGCCACCTTTCTGGTGAAAATATTTTGCTTGTTTCTATGGTATTCAAAATAGAAATAGAAAATAATGTCATTTCAATAGAATTATAAGAAAGAAGGGAAGTTGATAGTACATACATTCTCTAGATTAATACCAAAAAAAAAAAAAAAAAAGTGTTGCTAAAAGAATCAACTGATATTATGGGACATGTTTTTCAGCCATGCAAAGGGAACTCCACCAAGAAAAGAAAGACTAAATTGATCAGAGAGTGTGATATACTACACAATATGGGGTGGATGACAATATTTAAAAGAGGAATCCTAAAAGCAGGCAGTAATTGACTAAGAATAATACAAAGAGCATCATCTCAGATGAAGGTAGGGAATAGTTATGCGGAATATGGAACTGGGGATAGAAACTAACAGTTATGGTTGCCTTTCTTGTTTTAGAGATATGGATGTTGACATATCAGACCACTAACAAATTAGTGGAATGGTTATTGACAATTAGCATATACTTTTGGGTCAGTAACCCTACAACATCTTTGTGCTTGGTTAGCTGAGACAATTTTGTTCCAGTATAATGCTAACTAACTTCAGACATCCTCTAGCTCCTGCCTCATCTTTATCCAGAGTAATCCAACTCTGCAACACAATGACTAATGGAACTAATACAATTTGCAACAAACTGTTGAGTTATTGAGTTGCATTTTGGGAGAAAACATCAAATACAGAGGCAAACAAATACTTACATCTTTACAACCATATTTGCTGTATATGCCGCCAGTGCCCTGTAGAGGAAACAGAAAGCACTTATTTTGTTACTGTTGTTATAATTACTAGAGGAGAGTAAGCACAAGTACACAGAACCTCAACTCTGGCTGGTCCTCAAGTCTGGGAGATGCAAAAGATCCTGATGCCTCCCCCCAGTTCTGCACTGTACCTCCACAAAAGAGCTAGGCACATTCTGGCTCTAAATAAATTAATATATGCTGGTATTAACAGAAATGTTTGACAGATTTTGTAAATAGATTATTTAATAGAAAAATAATTTAAATTTGCTTTTAAAAAGCACCCACATTGTGTTTGCAGCCCGCCACTGTCTCCTGGTATGGTCTTTTGAGGGACTTCTGCTTCTCCTGACTGGCCCTCCTTAGTTTGCTCTCAGTCAGGGCAGTTCTTGGACATAGTCTCTTGGCTGTGTTCGTGGAGGGAGCCTGGCGCAGGTTGCCTCTTTGCTGTCCCAGGCCTTTCTGCCTCCTCTTTACTCTCCCCTTTATAGCAGGCCTTGTTTCCTTTGTGGCTGTGTGTGCCTGCCTCTCTGACTGCTCGCTTGTAAACAGGAGAGACTCTCCTCTCCCTTCTGTTTATGCTCAGTATGGGGTTTGTAGACCCCATTACACAGCCCAACATTGTAGTATTTTGCTGGTGCATGTAAAACAGAAAGCTTAAACTGAATAGAAATACGAGTTATATGGAGCCTTCTATTTTCATTGTTCAAAGTGAATGAAATGTAAAATGTCAAGAACCAGCATAAATGGTGAAAAGTAGTGTACATTTTAAAAGTTCTTTTAATAGTAACAATCTTATGTGTCATTAGTAACAGAAGCAAGGATGTTTTTTTCCAAAATAAAGGTAAACACTGATTACTAAATTTTAGTTTCTTTCTGCTGAATTCAAAATTCATACAGAAGTGAGTTTTATTTATTTATTCCAGCCTCTCATGATATGAACATTTCAGATGTTCTCCAAGCACTCAGTCCTGTGAGGTGCTGACTGTTCTCAACCCACAGACTTCAGTAGAAACTGAGTGTGCTTAGCGCTTTACCAGATAATTGGATTTACTTGTCTAAGATTTTTAACCTGACACTGTTCCTTTAATACAGGAAGGAATATAAAATGAAAGTAGCGATATTTATTGTGGAGTTACAGCTGCTGAATTCTGAGGTCAGCAGCAAATTAGAATACACAGACAGGCATAGTTATGTTATGAGTCTATGAACTGGGCAGCATCCTTGCTTTCTGATTAGCGGAGTCTAGCTGAGTCTATTCTACTTGAATAGTACATTGTCAAAATCATCTCTTAGTTTTTCTACATTACTTTTGCTATAAAACAAAAGCTCCTACATTAACACTAATGTAACTGATAGCTAAGCATTGTAGTTAAAATAGTCACACTGGGACAAAATTCAGTGAAGATGAGAAAAGTGCTTACTGAGACACATCCACGCTGGCTGCCTCCTGGAGGAATGACTCCAACCTGAAAGAAAGAAGATGCCACTTATTTCTATGCTTTATGAAACACGGGAAAAGAAAGCTGCAATTTACAGCACCAAAAGTCTGCATTGCCATTCAGCCATATGTGGAGACTGGAGATATATACAGGTGGACGTTATTATACCGTTTGAGTCAGTAACTGTGGCACACACATATGCTGTGATTGCCTGGAACAATTCCATTTCAGTAGGATAAGCTCAGCCATCCTCTTACTTTCCATACCATTTTATCCTTAGGCATGTAGCCCTTCATCAAACCCCTCACAACAGAAGTAGGGAACTAATTCTCCTCCTGGGAAGTTACTAAAAGTTGCATCATGGGGATACCCTCTACAAACTAGAGAAAGGCTGACTTGGGAATAGCTGTTGCTGTCCTGTGAAACGTGGATAAATTATAAAGAAATTGGAAATAATACATTTCCTTGCAACATGGCTTGCTAAACTAAGCTACTGTTTTAAGAACAGAGAACTCCCTCTGGCTACCTCCCTGGTGAGGTGAAGGACAAGAGCAGGTTCCACGTTCCATGATGTCTCCATCCATTCTCCTACCCTTCACCTCAAAAGAATTTCCCTCCTTCAATTTGAGATTCTAGCTGATAGGGGCAGAAGCAGCCAAAAGCAGCACTGGCAGGGAGGCAGTCAAATGGACCTAGCTGGGACCACCCCTCCCCACAGCACCCTCCTGCATATAGCACTGTTAAGGTGAGACCCCCCCCCCCATACTGACTCTGGGGGCTCTAGGATCCATGCGGTGCCTCCCCTCCCGCTTGTCATGGGGCTTGGGAGAAAACTGGAGACACTAAGCAGCCAGAGCTGCCAGCCAATATAGGCAGAAGCAGGGACCTCTGGTCCTTCAGACATTCAAAGAACTTTCTACAGTTTTGACTGGATATTCTCTGCCTTGCATTGACTGACTGTTCATCCAACCTTCCTTCCCTCTCCTCCTTCATAGTCTCTTCACCTCAACTTCACTCCACACCTGCTTCTCTTACCCTCTCCTCTCATGTCCTCTCCCCCTTGCCCCTTCCCCTCCCTTTTCCTTCCAAGTAGTTGATCCCATCTTAAATACCACCCCACAAAAAATCATGGAACATAATAATTGTTGCCATCACATTACTCTGCTTGTGTGCTCTACCCCTTCCTCCATCCTGTGTCTGTCTTGTCTCTTTAGACTGTAAGCTCTTTGGAGTAAGGATCTTCTACTTCTGTTTGTACAGTGCCTAGCACAATGGGGACCTACTCTTGGTTGACCCGCTGGACCCACTGTAATGAACACATTCATAAAAATAAAATTGGGATGTAAAGGAAAGATTTATTTGAAAATAAAAGTAAATTAACTACATATAGTGAGATATCAAGCCCACACTATAAAGGTATCATTTTACTGGAGAAAAAGTTCTGTTTGTCTGAAAGGTGCTGAAAATGGAAAATAGTCCATGGTTTGGAATAAATGCAGTGAGCTGAGCTAATCACATGAGGGAGTATGAAGGAGGGGAAGGAAAATTTTAAATGGAGGGTGAGGTATGTAAGCCCACAAAAATTCCATACTCAGCCTTCAGGAGTCAAGACTGAGGTAAGTAAAATTTCCAAGAAGTGCAAGTGAGGAGAAAAATCAATTGTACATGCAATTTAGTGAGGTGACTTTGCAAACTGCAAAGAGGTCTGAAATGCAACAAATAGAAGAAAACAATTTACTGGGATGACAAGAGAAAAAGAGGTACTGTGATTCTCTTGCTTTCGGTCTGTAATAATGGGACCTTTCAGCAAGAGCCTCAACAACAAAAAGTAAGGAACCCAATGAAACTGATAACTATCATTGCAGTGAGGTCCTGAACCAAAGCCCATTGACATCAATGGGAGTATTTCAATTGATTTCAATTCACTTTGTATCAGGCGCTTACTGAGCTAAATGCTGATCAACTATATAAATAAATAAACGAACTCTAATACTCTGGAGAAACAGCTCATATAGCTACTGCCAGCCAATGAGGAACCTTGCACACTCTGTAAAGAAACCATAAATCAGCCATTTATTTGTAGAAGGACTTGTTAGAATACAGTAGCTTTTTAGAAAGATAACCTTCCTTAATTCCATAATTTCCTGTGTGGTAAGGTGAAGGGTAACAGAAGTTTCACATTCCAACTTGTCTGCCTTTATCTATTGCTTTACACTGTGAAGGCTTGATATAGTGGTAGCAGAAGGATTCTGCTGAAGAGTCATCAGAACTGAAAAAATACTACATATGCTGAGGGGCTATTTGACCTGAACTAGTCATATGGAGCCTAATCCAAATCCGAATGAGGTCAATGGAAAGACACTCATTGATTTCAGTGAGCTTTGGGTATGGAGGAGAGAAATTCTAATGAAAGTGACCTGCCTAGGGCTGTAGCAGTTTAATAAGTCTCCTTCAGGAGTCAGTCTGAGTTAGTAAGATTTCCTAAGTGTAAGCAAAATCCAGGAAAAAGATCCATACACAAGGCATGCCAATCCAAACCCCAGTCCATACACATGGTGAAAAGAAAGAAAACAGAATTATTGCTTGAAACTGAAGATTAAGGAATATTTGCTGTGTAACAGTATTGCTTAAGAAATACCTATTCAGAGAGTGTCACAATAGCTGGACATAAACTGGAATCAACAAGGTTTGGGGATGGGGTATGTGGAGTGGAAACTGTTCCCATATAACGCACTAATAAATACACTAAGTACATCTACAGCGTAACTCAGTTCAAGCCAACAGAGATAAAATAAGAATGAATTTGACTCTGTGGGTTTAAAAAGGCCCATATCTATTAGGAAGGAAATTAAGTGCAAATATAATTGTGCCCAAAACAACTTGGATTAAAAAGATGTAAACTGTTCCATAACAACACATATATAACTTGGAATTTAAAAAGGCCAATAGGAATAGACAATGAAATCAATTACAAAAGTAGTCCCACATTGAAGGGGTCATATGCTGTGCACTAGAGATGGTGTTGCAAATATTATTGAATTAAAGTGAATGTCAAGGACGTTAGGTCAGAAAGTTTTTTAACATTTTGTGAATGAACTAAAAGGAAAAAATGAAAATGGCTAGAAACAAAAGAGTAACTGCACATTCTATTTTTATTGTCCAAGTGGAATGAAAAAAATAGGTGACTATTAAAGGGGTGAAACAACAAGTTAGCTACGTGGAATAATTTCATTTTTTAAATAATTCCAGATAGCATTAACACCACAAATAAGGAAACAAGGATTTATTTATTGTTTTGTTGACAGTATCAGCTTAATGCTTGGTTAATAAAGTAGAGGTGGCCATGTTTGTTGTGAGGATGTGGATGGTGAGTTCTGAGTGCAACAACAAGTTAACCTGCAAGGACTTAGATCCTGTATGATTATTGACTATTACCATGCATTTGTGGATCAGTAACTGTTTGGAATCCCTGAGCTTACTGACAGAGACATATTTTACCACAGAGTTGAATAACATCAGTCAGTCTCTATCTCTATAATTTTGGATACTCAAGTATACTAAAATCTACACTGGGGAAAAATTATAAATAAATAGAGAGGAACTAGGGTACTTACCTGACCAATAGAATAGCTGGTCTGAGAGGAACCAGAGGATTCACCCTGTAAACAAATCAGAAATCAATTATTAATTTTGCAAAGGACTAGTTCTATATAAACTGCTGCTTCAGGGGAAAAAAAGAACTACCTTGTGGAATGAAATACCACAGGGGACATTTTTTGGTCATTTCATTCCACCAAACTACACCATTAAAAACTTTACTACAGAGAACTTAAACCTATTCCCCTCTCCACACAAACAAACCTAAATATACATATTGGGCCAGATCTTCAGTGGGTTTATATTGGCATTATTCCATTTACTTACTAAATATGAAGTTTCAGCCTCGTATTTAATGCCCAGCACTAGGAGTGAGCCTGAGCTGGTAAATTCTTTTAGGTGTTCCAAACTAAGTAATGTTCAGATGAAAAATGATTGTATGCAGCTATTTAGTAATCTGACTACACAACCATTGGAGTGTATGAAATGCATAGCATAGTTGCTGGGAGCAAGAAAGGCAAAACAAAAAGACATCTTCACTGAGCTGTCACCTTTTTGTTTCTTAAACAAAATTCATATTTTATTCAGTTTCATACAGAAATTATTGTATACTGAAAGGAAGATTTCAGAATATGTGAGGTAAGTGATATTGGTGGAACTACAAAACCTGAAGGAATCATTATGGCTGCAATGTGAAGATAAAGGAAATAAGCTCAAGACTTTCTGCTGTCAGCTTATCTGACCTTAGAGAGAAACATCTGGAGGATATAGCAGGAATGACAAATAGATATCTAGAAGTTTTGGCAGATTTTATTCACCGAAAGGCAAATTGTCAAATGGAAAGAAGAAATTGAGTTAGAGATACTACATGATATAGGTCAGTTTCTGTGATAGCTTTGCATATCACAAGTAGAAACATTCTTAGAAATTCTGATGAATGGGGAGTAATCATTTCTCCTTGCTGTAACCAGTTCAAATTTAAGAGAGAGAAACTGTAAGTAAGCAATTCTTGTCATTTGTGGATGGCAAGTAGTGAATCAGTGCTCTCTGGAGAAGGAATGTTTACCTGAATACATCCACCACTACTTGAGTAAGTTCCTCCTTTCTGTAAGAAAAGCAGAATCCAGTTACTTCTTCTTAAAGAGCTTGTATAAATACCATATTGTTTCAGGAAAATAAACACTTTTTCCTGCTTGGTTTGAGTGAAGAACCAGAGGAATTTGTTTCCATTCGATCACCCTACTCTATGTAATGGTCTGATATGAGAAATGATAGGTATCTCCCCGAAAACAAACTAGATACTGATGCACTCAGATTTGAGTAGAAACCACAGGCAGTGTCAACTTTTTGTGAAAGTGTTTGAATAGCATTGTCCATGTCCTACTATAGTGTCAATAGAATGAACGGACCAGAACTTACTGGATGAGGAGTATGAAGAATGGGAATTCTAAAGTTGAGATAATTAAAGCCTCAAGTTAATGCCAGTCCTTCAAAAGTCAATCTGTCTTATTAAGATTTTCTGTGAGAGCCACACCAAACATTCAGGAGAAAAATATTTATGCACATGATGATATTCTTTTTTAAATGCTCCCACAAAACAAATAATAACCCAATGCAATTAAAAAATTAAAAAGACACTGGAAAAATGTAGAGAAATAGTTCTTACCTTGGTACATTCCATCTCAATCACAATCCGTGAAGCCTATAAAGAAAACAGAAGCCAGTTATTACTTTGTAAAAGAGCTTGTTTGAATATTATGTTTTTCCTGGGAAAGAAACTCCCATTTACTTGGTGAGATAAAGGGCCAGAGAAAGATGTTCATTCTTGGTTAGATCAGCAGCTGGTGCAAACCAGCATTGCTTCATTGAACTCAATGGAACAATGGTGATTTACATCAGCGAAAGATCTGGTCCCTGGTTTATTCTTCCTTCACCTCACCTCCCTACACTATGGGAAAGTTTAGTATGAGGAGTTCTTTGAAAATGAAAATTAACTGAATACTTAAACTTTCATTTCTAAGAACATCCAGTGTAGTCACCCAATCCTTATGGCCTGGGGTAGCCATGGAGGACAGGGCCTATGATGTGGCTTATGCCTCTTGGATCACCTGGCTCTGTAATTTAACCCTTCTCCTGTTCCTTGTATGGTATTCATTGGCTAGAATGACTCAGTTTCCTTACTGTCAGATGGGATAATAATGGTTAATCCTCACAATACTTGAGTTACAGTAAGTAGGTAGGGTCAAATTTTCCAAAGCAGCCACCGATTTTGTCTGACTCAGTTTATAGATGTCCAATTTGAAACCCCTCAGATGGGGCCCATTGTCATGGAAGTATATTTTGTCTTCCACATTTATTTATACTACTCAGACAAAAATAAACTCAAAACATACCTTCTTCTTATTCCTTCTTTCTGTGACATTGGCTGACTGAGAAGGTCTAGGAGTGACAGTTTTGCTGAGAACTCCAACCCAGAAGTTCTTTGAATCTTGAACAAATGTTGCTCTAGAGGGAAAATAAGATCAGTACAATTTACTTTCTCTAGCAAATTATATTTCAGTATATTATGAAATAGAATCACAAGATTTCTTTCAGCTAAGAAAACTCACGCTTGTTAGAGTTATTTGAAAATGTATGATTTTCAGTATGAATTCATGTTGCAGCCTTCAAGAAAAGGTGTAAGAAAAAAAAGTTTCAAGAGTATGTAATTAAATCTTAGAAACTTTTTTATTTTCTAATTCCTATATTAATGTCCAACATCATGCCAAGGATCAACAAAATAGAAGGTTAGAAGGCACGGAAGAGGAATGAAAGCTGCTTGGAGAAGCTTAGACTCCTGTGTGGATATCTGCTCAAATATCCACCAGTGTTGGAGAGGCCTTGGCAGACCTTCTCACTTTCATATAGTCTCGACCTATGGCTGAAGCATGGCTTTGATTGGACCAGGGAGAGGAGATGATCATACTGTGGAAGAGTTACTCAATTTCTGTGTCTTTTTGCTCCTCTTTGTACTTGTAAGGACTTAAGGGAGTTACTGATTTGGCCTTTCTACTGTAAACTTCAGATTTCAGAAGTTGAATATCTCAGCTGTTTCAAATGGATTTTGACTAACACTTGGCAAACATATT
This sequence comes from Malaclemys terrapin pileata, assembly GCF_027887155.1. Lineage (NCBI taxonomy): Eukaryota > Metazoa > Chordata > Testudines > Emydidae > Malaclemys > Malaclemys terrapin. The sequence goes on from NC_071512.1 coordinate 72,940,365, forward strand.
GTTAGCCCCAGATGTTATTTTTGTTGTTAATCAAAACTTTGTAATATGCCAGGCTAATTAAAGTTACATAAAACATGGCATACATTTGGCTTTAGCCGCTCTCTTCACTCAATCAATGTGTGTCTTGTGCCATTTCCACAAAAGAGCATGAAAAAAATATTTGCTGAGAACAGGTTATGAAAATGCCAGAATTAGATAAACAAACAAATAAATAAAGTGATGTTTAAAAATTAATCTTCAAGGATTCCCACTTCTAATCATTATTTTTTCCCCATACTCAATATGAAAGAAATTATTTTATTAAAAAAGCAAATATTTTTATCAGTGTTGTATTAGGGCCTGAGGCAAAGCCAATTGAAATCAATAAAAGGCCTCTCTCATGTATGGGACTATTCATATGCATATGGCTTCTCATGTGCATAAGGAATGGGGACCTAAAGGGTAAAAATTGCTTTCTGAGCCAAGGTCCACTAGTAATGCTATGAACCTTCTTGGAACTATTTGTGTGAGTAGAGGTTTGTAGGACTGGGCAACATATACAGTAGTTACTTTTAACAAAGTTTACATAAAAATGGTAGTGGTTTTATTATACTAATACAATGTGAAGATAATGCAAACAATGAAACAAAACAATACCAGGGAAAATATATGGAGAGCATAGACTGGTTATGCCAGAATGAAAGTGTACACCCAAGGAAACCATATTGAACTGTCTCATGAAAATAAAATATCAAAGCAAAAAAATCAAATATATACCTAAATTGAATACTCTTGGTGTCCGAAGGTGCAATCCAAGTTGTTGTAACTTTGTGCTTCACCTCTGAATTTGTGTGGCTTACTGCTGAATTCTGTAATAAAAAAAAAAAAATATGAAATGCAAAAGCATTTTTTATCTATATGTGCTTGCATATATTAGTAAAGGAATTTGGCTACGACACAATGGGTAGGGCTGCAGATTTGTCACGGTGGTTGAAAAGATAGAGTGATTTCTCTGTCCATGACTTTTCTTTCTGCCCATGATTTTAATAAAGCACCCATACAGAGGGGAGACTCCAGGGTGTGGGGAGAAGAAGAAGGTTTGGAGAGTGAACCCTACTGGCACTCACCCCACAGCAGCAGCTCCCATCCAGCAGGATTGGGCCTAGCTTCCCACTCCAGGATTTCTGACCTGGTACATGGGGTCACAGCTCCACTCAGATTTGGCCCAGATGCCCCTCTGTCATGATGGAGGGTGGCCGGACCAAACTTGAGTAAGTGGCGTGGTGACCTGGTGCACAGGGTTGTGCACAGAATCCATCCCCCTTCTCTGTCCATACCCATGATTTTACACACCATTTCCCCTTAAGCCCATGGTTTTTTACTAAATTTATCATGACTGCTGTATTATTTTTGTTTAAAAAAAACAAAAAAAAAAAGCCATGACAAATGATCTTTCACCACCACAAGAGGTCAGGACTTTTGATCTATACTTCATCCAAAAGACAGCACATCTAGCAGCACAGCAGAGCCCCCTAGCGCCATGCTGGAACATTAGTTCAGTACTAAGAATTGGGCCATGCACCACAAACATTTTACTCTGATTTTGCAGTTGATCCTCTGCAATATTGTGCATAAAAATCCAAGGGTACTGATCTGCATCCAAATGTGTCTTCTAGACATTGAATTCTAGTCACTATGAAGTCCGACATATCATATAGCAAACAGGCTTGGAAATCATAGGCCATAAACAGGTGAACAGTTCTAATGATTTGTCTGAACAAGAGTCCTTTTCTTTCTGTGAGCCAGAACCCTGGAGTTCTGATATAATTTTACATGTATTGCAAAATGAAAAATGTATGTTTCTTTTGATCAGTATCAATACAAGTATGTAAAAGTTAACCAAGCTAAGTAACTAATCTGAACGAGTGAGCACATACCGAAACATTATGACATGCAAGGGCTTGCGTGCTTGGATCTGTAATTTTAAAGGAACCAACAGGAGTATCTCCTTCAAGTTCTCGAGCCTGTAGATGAAATCCTTGAAAACCACGCTCTGCAGTTCCCTCTAGAGTCACTGAGAAAACAGTCATTTAAAGAAATGTAAGTTTCACATGCTGTGGAGCTGTCTTAATAATACTTAACATCACATTTCCCATGGATGAAAGCATCCTGCATCTACAGAAATGCCTTATGCTCCATATATATATTTAAATGTTATGGCTAACTGCAGTTTTTATTAGCGATACTGACACTGACAAGGAGGAAAAGAAACAAAGGTAGCATAGGCATCTGTGTGACAAATTACTAAATACATTTGTGAAGTAACTTAACACTCCATATAATTTACAAACAACTTTGAACAACTTTAAAATGCAATACAGATGCTCTACACAGTGAACTGTAAAATCAAAATCTTCTTATTCATCCAACCTGCTCCTTGTGTGTATTCAGAGTCCTACATACTGGCTTTAGTGACAAAGATTTTCTACTTTTAATGGTTAGGCCTGCAGAGCCTACAGTGTAGGGGGCTAGGAGGTATTGAGAGAGAGAGAGAGAGAGAGAGAGATGGTTTCTCTTCTGTCTGAGTTCCAGAAGTAGGGCGGCCGGTGTTTTGTTAGCTAAGTTCCAACTGCAGAATCTTATTTTCAGTGAAAAAACCCAACTTGGCTCTCAGATACCAGGCTGCTGAGTATGCAGAGTTGCAAGTTAGGAAACACACTGATTTACTCATTAACTCTTATTGAAAGAATCGAGAGACAGTAAACAGAGAACTGCACAATGTCATTTTTGAAGAGTCACTTTGCAACGTGAAACCATACTTTAAAGGGACACAGACAAGTTTTTATTATAATAAATGTATTTGGGTAATGCCAACAAAGTACTAGGTGTTTTCCCAAATATAATAGAAAGCCTGGTCCCTTTCCCAAAGAACTTGTCTTAAAAACAAAGATAGCCAGAGGAATGATAGAGGACCCAGGGGACAACATACAAGTCCAGGTTAAGGTAGTGATTGATAATACTGTACTTGGGCAAACATTAAAAAACATAGTCTACTATATCTCCAATTAATCCTCAACCTGCCCATAATTAGTCAACTACTTTCTTGTAGGTGTCATGGTAGAAGAGGGATTTGAAGGAGGAAAGAGTAGTGGCCTAGAGGCCAGTTCAGGTGAAGGCATTCCATACACTGGGGGGGCAGTGTGGACTAAGGCACAGAAGTGGATGTAAAAGAAGCAGATAAAGAGTATGTCGTTGGTGGAGCTGGGGACAATGTAAAAAGAGATAAGAGCAGATGAGCAGGGAGAGGCAGAATTATGCAGGGTCTTGAAGGCAAGTGTAGGAACCTTAAAACCTGAAGTAATGGAAAATAGGGAGCCAGTGGCAGGATTTAACAAAGGGCAAGGCCAGAGAGACAGGAAAGGAAGATCTTAGTAGCTGCTAAGGCCCATTCCTTGTTTTACTCCTTCTTAATGTTATAATGTGATGGGAATGTTCTCCCACACCTAAATGTTCCTTTAAAATCCACCATCATTTTGTTGTTGAGAATTATTTTAAAACTCACAAGCACTTTTGAGTAGTCTAACAGCCCTGCCATCTTTGGAAGAGCTATTAACAAAACCTCTTTTTAGAGCTTCATGGATTCTGCCTGATGTTTCCAGTCACAATGAGCCACATGTTCCCCTTCTTCTACATGTTGCCCCTGGTATCCTGTCCCCCATGAAAGCCCCTCCATCTCAACTCCATGGGACTGAGTCCCTGGGATTCCAAAGGCATTCTAGGGGCACAGTAGGACAGCAGGTGCTCTGTTCTCCATTTTGAGCTGCCTGGATTTCAAAGTGGAAACTGACCTGACTAACTCCCCTTCACACCGCCTGCTCACCTTAGTGGGGGCTTGTTGCAGGCTTGTTGTTGGAGTTAGTCAATAGTCATGAAGTTGCTTTAGGAGCCTTGCCACCAAGCTGAGAGGGGCCCACAGATCAGCGCTGGGGAGCAGGCTTGAGATGTGTTAAGTTGGGCCCCCAGCTTCTTGTGGCTTCAGAGAGAGAGTCTCACCCCTGCTCTGTCCCCTTGAAAGAGCCAGAACTGTGCTCCTTCTGAGGATCCCCTTTCAAACCTCGGCATAGAAGGTATGCTGAGGTCAGGAATGGTGGCGGGAAGAATGTGTTGGGGTGGGGCTGTAGCATGCAGAACTGTGGACATTGTGTTGCCAACTCTCAGAAAGAAAAAAAAACAAAAACAAAAAAAAACCACAACTAAGTGAAAATTTCTAGCCCTCTCACAGTTGCTCAGAAAAGCTTGAAAACATGAAGTGAGCATGATCTAGAGACTCAGAAACCAGAAGGCAAATAAAAAGCACCCAAAATGTATTATTCTTAGAAATCTCATGACTTTTCATCCAATCTCATGACATTTCGGAGTCTGACTCATGCGTGTTGAATGCTTCAGGCTGGTAATAGTGAGAATCTGAGCAGTGCTGTTGTTCACATGGCAGCAGGAAGCTGCTGTATCCTAAACAGGGATGTGTAAATTATACCAGGGGCTGCCCCAGCCCACGACTGGGCAGGTGCAAAGGTGATGTAAAGCCTAGGCTGCTAATTCTGTGCTGAGCCTCTGAAAGGCACAACATACAAAGCCACCCTTGGAGTTCTAACACATTGAGTTTTGTAGGCAAATTTTACGCTCCTGCAGTAGTGCAGCAAGTTGAGGGTAGTTCCCCTTTCTTCTGTACAGCGCTCAGCACACAACCAGTATTCAACAAATGAAATGAAATGAAATCAAATAAATAATAGCATAGCTCAGTTTTGCCAGTTGACTTTAGTTTGATCACAGACATTGTGTAATGGGATGAATTCATATTTGCCCAATAGGCAAGGGAAAAACATCTTCCCACGTGGAGAGGCAAGATATGAACTGAGTATGGATGAGTGGGGATGAAAGAAAGGGCTATAATTTGGGGATGCTGCAGAAGGAAACCAGGTGGAATTTTGGTGCAGCCTGAATTCAGTAGGAGAAGGAGAGTGAAAGAGTGTATGGGGAAAAGGGTACTAGCCCTTTAATTGACTGGCAAGAGCCCACAACCTGCAGCCTGGGGATAATTAAGGAGGCCCTACCCATCTTGAGGGCTGAGCCATATAAACAGGAACAGGACAGTCAGCAAACAAGCAAGCTGGCTGGTGGTTTCTCTCTCAGGCACTTGGAGACAAGTTTAACCTGATTCAGAGACTTGGGTGTAGAGGACTATAAATTTGGATGCCCTGAACCTGGGTCCTGATGAACTGTTTGTTGTAAAGATTCCTGGCCTGAAACCTGATTAAAATGCGAGGGCATTTTGTTAATCTGTGGCAGCTCCTCCTTGCCCCAGCGCTGTTGAACTGAAATCTACTGCTGCTCCACTTAGGGAAATTAAGGAAGGGCACACCTGTAGGGCCACACCAGGCTGCAAGAGGGCGCTCAAGGACTGCCTGCACCTTTACACGGAGACAGTTTTTAAATGAGTTAAATAGTTTACCTTGGATTTCGTTTCCTGGATCATATTTATCAAAAGATACAGCAATAACATATGGTGGAGTGGATTTTTGTGGTTCACCTCCATGGTGCGGTAGCATAGTATCACAATCTATTGTAGAGTTTTCATGTGGAAAACAAAGGATTCTTGGCAAAAATACCCCACACAACACAAACACGAAGAAAGGATATCTGTCCATCTGTGGAAAAACAGAAAGCATAGAGAAGTTGCCATGGCTATATCTACACTTAAAATGGAACAGTGGTGCAGCTGTGCCACTGTAGCGCTTCAGCATAGACACTTACAAGAGCAACAGGAGACGTTCTCCCGTCGCTGTAATTGTCCACCTCCCAGAGAGGCAGTAGCTAAATCAATGGAAGAATTCTACACAGGGTCTTAGGTCAGCTTAACCATGTCACTTAGGGGAGTGGATTTTTGACACCCCTGAGCAATGTAGCTGGGGTGATCTAATTTTCTAGCACAGGCCAGCCCTTCTTTTGTCAACCTAAGTGCTGTCTACACCTGGGGTTAGGCTGGCCTAACTACTTCTCCAGGGGTGTGGATTTTTCACACACCTGAGAGCTGTAGCTATGCTGATGTAACTTTTCACTGTAGACCAGCCCTTATCAACAGCTGTCATACTTGTTCCTGTTCCCCAGACCAGAAAATAGAACAAACCTTTTAGGTGCAGTAAATGATCCTAACCAATATTTTTCTTAAACAATGAGCTTCCATCAATTGAAGGCTCCAATTCTTTGGTTTCATGATGGCCTCTCAAAACTAGAAAGAGGCATTTAATAAAACCCCTAGGTCTGTGGGTCCAGAGTTTTGGTTCAGGCCCCTCTATAGTCAATTTAAAAGCCCCTGTCCCTCAGCATGCTTCTTGTTAAGAAAAATCATGACTGGCGGGGGCTCTTCCCATCCCTTCCACTGCCAAATGGTTGCCAGGAAATTTATTGTTAAATCCCCTGTTAAACTCTTAGCTTGATTTTTTGTTACTGTGTATATCTCAGATAAGTTAAGACTAAATGTCACTCAGACGTGCAACTTCACAAAAAATAATGATGGGAAGCATGAGTGAAAATACATCCATGCTGCAGAGAACTTCAATGAGATAAAAAGTTGAGGGAGAAGGAAGTATTCTTGTAATTCACTCCAGTGGTGGCACAAATGGTACAATCTCTTGAAGAACAGAGAGGACATTTTCCAAAGTTTTGCTAAAGCCTGTAAAATTAGATTTTATTGACCAGCTGTCTAAGCAATCTTAATATTGAGCCATGCCGCCACATAATTAGATAAGGTCATTAAACCTTGTGAATATTCTACTTTGTCCCAGTAATAATTGTGCTGATAAATACTATTTGGGATTTCAGAATGTAAAAGCCCTCCCTATTTTTCATGTCTGCTTGTTGGTGGGTTGTCTTGTGGTGACATGTTAGGCTACAGAATAAATCAAAAAGGAGAAATTGGCTCAAGATTTCTTAAAGGACTTCTAACACTGTCTACTAGGGATGCCTGTCCTTTTTCCATTGAGCCATATTTCTGCATCGACATTTAGAATAGAGGAATATTTGATTTTGTACATGTGTGTAAAAAAGAGTAAACTACCTTGTAAAAAGGGGAAGGCAGAATCAGATGTAAGAAAAATATAAAAAGCTGGTGCAAGGGACCAAGAATATACTGGGTTAACTTTGAACTGAAATTGAACGCCTTGCCAACAAGGCACCGTCAGCAGATAACAAAATGGACAGTTGTGAGGTCTGCATCATAATCCATCCCATGAGGAGAAGCCAATGAACGTTTGTGAAATGCCACAATCAATAAGTGTGGTGAGCAACCAGGAAGATGTCTAAACAAATAACCATGTCTTTTAAAGAAGAGACTCTCTCCCCCAAAACGCTCATGGAAAATGCCATTTAAATGGAAATCTTGTAAGTATTATGTTAAGGGAGGAGGAATAGCTCAGTGGTTTGAGCATTGGTCTGCTAAACCCAGGGTTGTGAGCTCAATCCTTGAGGGGGCCACTTAGGGATCTAGAGCAAAAAAAATCAGTACTTGGTCCTGCTAGTGAAGGCAGGGGGCTGGACTCAATGACCTTTCATGGTTCCTTCCTGTTCTATGAGATAGGCATATATTATGTTCAGGTGGGTGTGGTTACAAACTTCCCTGTGAAAATTTTGACATAGCCCACTTCTAATTAAAATTTAAGTATAGCATGTGGTGCTACTGTATTAACTGCTGCGATAAGCTGTTCTTATTAAATCACTAGTCTTTGTCTTCTTCTTCTGTTTGACTCATATCATAGGTAGAAGTGTTTTGGTTTCTAATTAGTTGCTTTATTTTTAAGCATAGCATCCCTGGCATTTAAATTAGCTAAGACTAGAAAATTCACCCTAAAATATTTGTTGTCTGGAGCTATTTTGTAGTTAGATGTACTCTAGTCTGTCATGCAAGAAAACTGGCCTTAAGTTTCTTATGTTCTCAATTTCTGGATGGTAGGGAGACAGAGGACCAAAGGCAGCATGCTGAACCATGAGTGATAGGGACTTCTGTCTGCATCAGCCCTCTGATCCTTCAGATGAAAAGCAATGCAAAGAACTTGTGAAAGGAAGTCCATTCATTCTGGCCAGGAGATATATCTGTGACATGGCATCTTGGGGAACTAGGTTAAAAATGAGCAAAAATGGTGGCTATCTTAACACCTTATTAAATTTTGAGTCTGGAATAGAGATAAGTGCAGAAGATCCCAATAGAAAAAATAACTCCCATGGAAATTTTGTTTTAGTACAGAGATTCCAGTGTAATTATAATTTCTTGCTGGCATAAAGCTATAATTTTCTCCATGAAAACATCCTTCTGATACAAATCTAAAAATTAATATTTGTCAAATGCAAACAGGCAAAATTTTTAGGGAAAAATGTTATTTTTGTGCTTCTATATTTTTTAATATACAAAACATTAACTGTGCCTTCAGATACATGTAGTCAGCCCCCACTGATTGCAGTGATCTATACCGCGCATATCTAATGGCAAAGTTCTAATTCTTTTCTTTGCTATCCCCATTCTGGATACATTCTCTTCTAAATACTTACATGGCCCTCATCACTGTAGTCTCTAATCCCTTGCCTTCAAAACCTCCAGCCACATTTAATTTAGCATAACTTCACACTAACATAAGTTCTTGTAGATATATTTAATTATTTCAGTATTGACCCTTCCCCTGTCCTAAATCTGGGGGGGTTCAGATACAGACAATTTGGTGACTTGATTCCCATTGTCCCATAGAATCTTGGGCAAACCCTTAAATGAAGACTAAAATTGTTTAAAAACAAAGCCTTAAAATAAAATGAACAATGTCACTTTAATTAAATCTAAACATTTCCCTTTGAAATATAGCCTGGATGACCCCTTCCATGCTTGCAATTTAGGGGTAAATCCTGCATCCCCTAAACCCAACAGACACCCTCTTCACAGATTCATTCTTTTCAAACATCCTTCTCCTTCCCTTGTTAGTCCTAAATCCTGTTCATTAGCCATAAATACACTCTAAAGCAGTAGTAGGCCACAGGTGGCCCACCACTGCTCTTAAGCCTTTGAGAACAAATAGCATTTGATCAGAGTACATCTTCCCTCCAAAATCCCAGCAATGTACCTTATTGGTTGAGTCCTGATCAGTGAGCAACCCCTGGTCCTTCTGTGGTCAGTGTAGAACAGCTGCAGCTGTGAAGTGCAAGAACCTGAGCAAGGAAAGAGACAGAAATCAAGGCAGAAGTGGGAGGATCCACCAATCACAGACAGGGTGGGGAAAGGCAAGCAGCCAATCAGTGACACTGGCATCTCCACTGTGGAAATTAGGACACAACAGATGGAATTCTCCCATCCAGATGGGGCAATAACAACGCATACTGATCACAAATGAGTCATGCCTTCTCTGACCTTAAAGCCATTATTGCTATTGGGATACATAAAACTTTTGAGGGGTGATGGCTTAAAGCAATGTTTATTGGCTAAAATCTATGGGAAAATACACATACAAGAGACATCAATATTTCATAAGGATCTCAAGTGAAAGTACAGTATATTCTATTCTATTTCACTTTAGCTCCATGACTCCTGTGTTCAGCTTTTTACTGTTTCACCCCAGTATTACAGCACGGAACATTCAAATCGGGGGGATGCTAGTAAGTACCCCTTGCATCCTCCTTCTCCCAAAGAGCCAAATGAAGCTGGATTGTGCCATCTAATATTTTAAAAAAGTTTTGTGGGAAGTTGTAATGCTAGCAGTGTCACTACAGTGCACGATCAGTTATAAAGCAATACTGATAAGGCTAGTCACATGTTTGTGTTTGCTATAATATTGGTAAGACATTGTACAAAGGCAGCTAGGGGAGACTTAGGCCATTAGGTCATGAGGCAGTGACTGTAAACCTAGTACCTTGATCCTATAAGGAATATTGTCTCTCTCTTCTTCTGGTTTATTTCAGAGGAACTTGTGTTTGATCTGAGTCATAGACAGGCCTTCATGTATTCCACCCCAAATGTAGAATCTAGGCTTTTGGTTTGGGTTTTTTTGTTTCTGATCTTTGTACAGACAACCTTGAAAACATAAACAGAATGTAAATTGCTATAGTGTTGTCCTCCTGAGTCTGCAGAGAGTCTGAAACAAAAGTTCTAAGAGAGGCATGAAATTCTTCATTCTCACTGGGTTATTAATGAAAGATGACAATTTAACTGTCAGCATTTAATTATGTTACTGCTGATCATTTTAGCAGAAATATCCAGCTAATGTGCTTACCATACATTCCCAAACTCTCCCTCCCCCGCTCCTGGTGCCAAAAGCCCCAACCCAACTGCCAAAACCTCCAGCATTCTTCTGACAACTTCTGTGATGCTATCATGTATTGTCCATTAAAAATAATCTTTGGTGTACTGAAAATTGAAAACAGAAAGCATAAGATAAATTCTGTTTAAAATAAACACAGGGCGAAAGCTGCGGTTATCATTTAAAAACATCAGTGTTTAGTATCCACATGAAGCTGCTACTCAGTTTTCAGTCCACAGCAGAAAAGCGCCAAATAATCTAGGGACTTTGCAGCAAAATTTAGGTCCTATTTTCTGTGGAATACAAAGGACCTTGGTAGTAGGACAGTGGTGGGAGATGAACTGCAGTATTCTTTGATAACCGATCAGATGTCACAAGGTTTTACGGCTGATGTTGCTTAATCGATTCAAGGAGCCTAGTGTTTTTTCAAAGAGCTCAAAGCACAGGTGAAGTCCTTTGGCCAATGCATGATAATAATGTATGGGAGTCTAACTGATTGAATCCTCATTTCTTCTCTTCTTTTCCCTCTCTAAAGTGCTATGCACACCTATGGCACTATATAAATAATAATGGGCCACATCCTAAAGTTCTTACTCAGGTCATGCCAGTGGAACTTTCACACAAGTGTGAATGAATAGAAATGGACAATGCACTCAGTTAGTTCTACTGCAATATACTTTCCCCAGTAGAAAGGCACACTGCACAAATTCCTCTGAAGATTCATTTAAAAACGTTTAAAAATATTAAATTGAAAATGAAGGAGCCATACACTAATAGGAATAATTTATGCTAACAGCGTCATGAGAAAGCTATGGGTGCACCTGAGATATGCATCAGTATCCCTCCAAACCACACCCTGCTGTGGCTTATTGCTGCTGTATATTTACATGCTGCCTAAGATGTCAAGGGACATGAGTAGCATGTGTAAGGGTGATGATATTTGTTTCATTTTTATCTTATGCATTGTGCAATATAATGCAGCTCAAGACCTGACGTAGTTTCTGCATACTTTTAAGCTAGGTATTTGGGTGTAACTGCTAGCACATGTAATATGTCTTGCAAGGCAAAGTCACATCTAATTAACTACCATTTACAGGTGATTTACCATGCCTCACCACAGTAGATTATTTTACACCCATCCATAGATACACAATTTAAACATCCATTCACCATGCTCAGGGTATGAAACAGAACTGGGATGTGATTATAAGGTTATACCCATGAGACAGGAAAGCCATAATATTGACGTACGGTATCATTAATTTTGCATTCATAGGCAATCTATAGGGTTTTTCTTACACAAAACACCTATTAGAATCACTGCATGTTTGTGTTTGCAAGTATTTTATATCATGTCCAGGATACTGTAACCACAGTGTATGGGTGGGAAAGGCCATTTGAAAAATAGCACAAGTGCTGAATCAGTGTTGTGGCCAAGGGGACTCAGACACAATTGTGTATATGATGTTGATGTAAAGTGTATATGTGCATGTGTAGCCTGCTAGATCAGAGTTGTTTCGGCCCCCAGTTAGGGGGCTTTAGCTCAATCTGTAGCAGTTTATGCTTTTAGTTCTGGTTCAATTGGTGTGTCGGTTAACAGGGTAGCTGACACAGATGCTGCTCACAATGGAAGCAGGCATACTCTGAATATACCCAGAGATTGTCATGGAAATGAAGAATTGGTTATGCCCATGACTTATGCATGACTACTAAGAAAGAAGACTATAAAGGCATTTAAAACCTATTCTTTACTAAACTGACCAGATGTGTAACATGAGAATGTGGGAAGCAGTACATTATTACTTGGAGGTGGTGATGATGGATATATTGTGTTTCTAATAGTTGACACCTGCATGACAGTAAAGACAGATGTCCTAATTCAGAGGTGATGTGTAAATTAGGTCCCCTTCCATTAACTTAGATCCCCTTACACTCAAGTAGACTTCTTTTCATCTAATGTATCAATATTTAAGGGAGTTTAGTTGGTGTAACTTGCATCCTGTGTAGCTGAAAGAAAGTGGTGGAAGGTTTAACTTAATAATAGCTCTCAACCTACCTTAGCATACACTTTTCTTTTGACTCCTCAGCCTGCAAATTATGGCAATTTACACACCTTTAGAGATCAGTAGAGTGGATATAAGTAGCTCTAAGGCAGGAGTCTCAAACTCAAATGACCACGAGGGCCACATGAGGACTAGTGCATTGGCCAGAGGGCCGCATCACCGACACCCCCCCTGACTGCCCCTGCCCCGCCCCGCCCCCACTCCACCCCTTCCATGAGGCCCCGCCCCTACCCCATTTCTTCTCCACCTCCTCCCCCCCTCCCTCCTGGAAAGTGCTAAGCGTTATACAGAGCATACAGATCAATGCTGCTCCTACAACAAGTCATTTCCAAGCGGTTTTAATAAAATATATACACTCAGTAATGCACCTCACTCAAAGGACAAAATACGCACTTAGTTTGATTTACTTCTGTTAAAACCCCCCCACTGCTCTGGGCTGCACCACCACTCCACCCCTGCTCTGCCTCTTCCAGGGGTGGCAGGTTTGTAGAAATTTTGGTGGTGCCCAGAACCTGCCCCCCCCCAACTCCGCCCCCACCTGCCTAAGGCTCTGGGAGGGAGTTTGGGTGGGGGAGGGGGTCTGGGGTGCAGGCTCTGGGAGGGAATTTGGGTGCTGAGTGCAGGCTCTGGGCTGGGGCAGGTAGTGGGGGTGCAGACTCTGGGATGGAGTTTGGGGATAGGAGGGGGTGCAGGGGTGAGGGCTGTGGGGCTGGTGATGAGGAGCTCGGGGCATTGGAGAGGATCAGGACTAGGGCAGAAGGGCAGAGGAAGGGCAGCCTGCCCTGGCCCTAGTGGAGGGGGGCACTAGGACCCTGCGGCAGCAGGTGATGCCGGAAGCTGGCAGAGCAGAGTGGAGTCAGCGTGAGCTGCAGGCTCCGGGGCTGTGAGGGGGCAGCAAGTGAGCCCGGGGGACACTTGGGAGGCGTGTGGGGGTGACAGGCGGGGCCGGGGGAGAGACCCAGCCCCAAACATTGGGGAGCAGCAAGCAGGAAGCTTAGCTGCCACATAAAATAACTCGGGAGGGGTGGGGGTGAGAGGAGTTTGGTGGTGACAGGAAGTAACGGGGTGGGGGGGCGTGGGGAGCTTGGCGGGCCGCAGGGAAGAGCTCCACGGGCCGCATGTTTGAGACCCCTGCTCTAAGGGATTCTGAGCAGAAGGGGGCATATGAGGTTGGTGTATGGAGGTCTAACACATCATCTCTGAATTTGGTCCAGAGGATGCAGCTGTGTTGTGACAATGTAAAACAAGAAACATTTTTCATCCTCCAGTCTCATATTCTCTTTTAGTACAGTTTCTGCTATTTAGCTCTACAGCAGGAGAAAGAAATATATCTAAAGAAGACAAGAGAAATATTTGTTCCAGCTGCCAAAGAAGATATCTCATCATAGAGGGGTGCCTAGATCACCAAATGTTCCTCTTTGATTTTTTCCATTGTAGGCAGTTCAAAGCTGAGGAATACACAGTGCAGGAAGACAAGGAAAATACTGCAGGAGTATTCCTGTGAGGACACGGGAGAGGCTGCAAGGAAGCTACTAGCTAAAGATGAAACAGAAAGACCCAAACAAGCTCTTTTTCATTCAGAGATGGAAATTTTAGGTGGAATTTTTAAACAGTGTTCAACTGGCTTAACTTTGACCTCATTGAAGTCAATAGGAATTAGCTGACTTCAACAGGAGCAGAATTTGGCTAATGCTTAGCACTTTTGAAAATCCCACTCAGTAACTGTCTCCCTCTTTCAGTATGTGGCATTACTGTTGGTGGTCAGACATCAGTAGTGATTATGGTTATGGGGAGAAAAGATGGTATTATGGTTAAGACGGAGGACTGGGAGTCAGGGAGTGGAGTTCTATTCCCTGTTCTACCACCCACTTCCGGGGTGAGTTGGGATAAGTCACTTAATCTCTCTGTGCCTCAGTTTCCTCATCTGTAAAATAGGGATGATGATCCATACCCAACTCATAGAATGGTGGGAGGCTTAATGACTGGTTGTGAAGTACTTGAGCTCCTCAGATAGAAGGTGAGGTATGAGTGCACAGTAATTGCCTGATTATTGTGTTGACTGTGAAGGTTTTTGAAGAGTCACTGTGGCATCACTATCACAGCCCTGTCTGCATCATGCAGGGAAGCGTGGGCCTAGTCTACACTATGATTTTAGGTCGAATTTAGCAGCGTTACCTCGATTTAACCCTGGACCCGTCCACACGACGAAGCTCTTTTTTTTCGACTTAAAGGACTCTTTAAATCGATTTCTTTACTCCACCTCCAACAAGGGAATTAGCACTGAAATCGGCTTTGCCGGATTGAATTTGGGGTAGTGTGGATGCAATTCGACGGTATTGTCCTCCGGGAGCAATCCCAGAGTGCTCCATTGTGACTACTCTGGACAGCGCTCTCAACTCAGAGGCACTGGTCAGGTAGACAGGAAAAGGCCCGCGAACTTTTGAATTTCATTTCCTGTTTGGCCAGCGTGGCGAGCTGATCAGCACAGGTGACCATGCAGAGCTCATCAGCAGAGGTGACCATGGAGTCCCAGAATCACAAAAGAACTCCAGAATGGACCGAACGGGAGGTACGGGATCTCGTCGCTGTATGGGGAGACGAATCCGTGCTAGCTGAACTCCGTTCCAGTAAACAAAATGCCAAAACATTTGAAAAAGTCTCCAAGGGCATGAAGGACAGAGGCTATAACAGGGACTCGCGGCAGTGCCGCATGAAAATTAAGGAGCTCAGGCAAGCCTACCAAAAAACCAGAGGCAAACGGCCGCTCTGGGTCACAGCCCCAAACATGCCGCTTCTATGATGATGCCATTCTAGGGGATGCAGCCACCAATACCCTAACCCTGTGCTTTGACTCCGTTAATGGAGTAGAACGCAACACGGAAGCGGGTTTTGGGGACGAGGAAGATGAGGAGGAGGAGGTTGAAGATAGCTCACAGCAAGGAAGCAGAGAAACCAGTTTCCCCAACAGCCAGGATCTGTTTCTCACCCTGGACCTGAGTAACCCCCGAACCCACCCAAGGCTGCCTCCCAGACCCGCCAGGCGGAGAAGGGACCTCTGGTGAGTGTACCTTTGTAAACATGGTGTAAAAGCAAGCGTGTTTAATGATTAATTTGCTCTGGCATTCGTGGCCGTACAACTACTGGAAAAAGTCTGTTAACATGTCTGGGGATGGAGCGGAAATCCTCCAGGGACATCTCCAGAAAGCCCTCCTGGATGTACTCCCAAAGCCTTTGTAAAAGTTTTCTGGGGAGGGCAGCCTTATTCCGTCCTCCACGGTAGGACACTTTACCACGCCAGGCCAGCAGCACGTAGTCGGGAATCATTGCAGAACAAAGCTTTGCAGTGTATGGTTCCGGTGTTTGCTGGCATTCAAACAACATCCATTCTTTATCTCTCTGTGTTATCCTTAGGAGAGTGATATCAATCATGGTCACCTGGTTGAAATAGGGTGGTTTTATTAAGCGGACATTCAGAGGTGCCCGTTCCTGCTGGGCTGTTTGCCCGTGGCTGAACAGAAATGTTCCCCTCTGTTAGCCACTCAACGGGGGGAGGGGTGAAGCCATCAAAATGCAACCTTGTAACAAAACACATGTGCTATGTAATGTTAACAGCAAGGTTTATCGTGAAAGAATGTACCTATTGTTCTATAAAATGTGTCTTTTTAACTACCACTCTCCCTTTTTTTCCCTCCACCAGCTGCATATGTTTCTCCTTCCCAGAGGTTAGCGAAGATTAGAAGGTGGAAAAAATGCAGTCGGGATGAAATGTTCTCTGAGCTCATGCTGTCCTCCCACACTGACAGAGCACATTAGAATGCATGGAGGCAGACAATGTCAGAGTGCAGGAAAGCTCAATATGAATGTGAGGAGAGGTGGCAGGCTGAAGAGAGTAAGTGATGGGCTGAAGATGATAGGTGGCATCAGCTTGCTGACAGAAGGCAGAAGTCAAGCTGCTGGAGCATCAAACTCATATGCTCCAGCATATGGTTGAGCTGCAGGAAAGGCAGCAAGAGCACAGACCGCCGCTACAGCCCTGTGTAACCAACCGCCCTCCTCCCCAAGTTCCATAGCCTCCTCACCCAGACGCCCAAAAACGCAGTGGCGGGGCCTCCGGCCACCCAGTCACTCCACCACAGAGGATTGTCCAAGCAACAGAAGGCTGGCATTCAATAAGTTTTAAAGATTTTAAGTTTTAAAGTTTTAAAGTGCAGTGTGCCCTTGTCCTTCCCTCCTCCCCCACCCCACCCAGTGCTTCCCTCCTCCCCCACCCCTCCCGGGCTACCTTGGCAGTTATCCCCCTATTTGTGTGATGAATTAATAAAGAATGCATGAATGTGAAGCAACAATGACTTTATTGCCTCTGCAAGCGGTGATCGAAGGGGGGAGGGAAGGGTGGTTAGCTTACAGGAAAGTAGAGTGAACCAAGGGGTGTGTGTGTTCATCAAGGAGAAACAAATAACTTTCACACCGTAGCCTGGCCAGTCATGAAACTGGTTTTCAAAGCTTCTCTAATGCGCACCGCACCCTCCTGTACTCTTCTAACCGCCCTGGTGTCTGGCTGCACGTAATCAGTGGCCAGGCGATTTGCCTCAACCTCCCACCCCGCCATAAACTTCTCCCCCTTACTCTCTTGGTTTCGCTGAGGTCTATCCGAGTCAGTAAACTGCACCAGCGTGCTTTTAAACGTCCAAATGCACATTCTACCACCATTCTGCACTTGCTCAGCCTATAGTTGAACAGCTCCTGACTATTGTCCAGGCTTCCTGTGTATGGCTTCATGAGCCATGGCATTAAGGGGTAGGCTGGGTCCCCAAGGATAACTATAGACATTTCAACATCCCCAACAGTTATTTTCTGGTCTGGGAAGAAGGTCCCTTCCTGCAGCTTTTGAAACAAACCAGAGTTCCTGAAGATGCGAGCGTCATGTACCTTTCCCGGCCATTCCACGTTGATGTTGGTGAAACGTCCCTTGTGATCCACCAGGGCTTGCAGCACCATTGAAAAGTATCCCTTTCGATTTATGTACTTGCTGGCTTGGTGCTCCGGTGCCAAGATAGGGATATGGGTTCCATCTATCGCCTCACCACAGTTAAGGAATCCCATTGCAGCAAAGCCATCTGCTATGACCTGCACATTTCCCAGTGTCACTACCCTTGATATCGGCAGCTCTTTGATTGCGTTGGCTACTTGGATCACAGCAGCCCCCACAGTATATTTGCCCACTCCAAATTGATGCCTGACTGACTGGTAGCTGTCTGGCATTGCAAGCTTCCAGAGGGCTATCACCATTCGCTTCTCAGCTGTAAGGGCTGTTCTCATCTTGGTATTCTGGTGCTTCAGGGCAGGGGAAAGCAAGTCACAAAGTTCCATGAAAGTGCCCTTACGCATGCAGAAGTTTCACAGCCACTGGGAATCGTCCCAGACCTGCAGCACTATGCAGTCCCACCAGTCTGTGCTTGTTTCCCGGGCCCAGAATTGGCGTTCCATGGCATGAACCTGCCCCATTAATACCATGATTTGCACATTGCCAGGGCCTGTACTTTGTGAGAAGTCTATGCCCATGTCTAAGTCCTCATCACTCTCATCACCACGCTGCCGTCGCATCCTCGCCTGGTTTTGGCTTTGGTTTTGCAGGTTCTGGTTCTGCATATACTCCAGGATAATGCGCGTGGTGTTTACAGTGCTCATAATTGTCGTGGTGAACTGAGCAGGCTCCATGATCCCAGTCCTATGGCGTCTGCGCTGAAAAAAGGTGCAAAACGATTGTCTGCTGTTGCTCTGATGGAGGGAGGGGCAATTGACGACATGGCTTACAGGGAATTAAAATCAACAAAGGGGGTGGCTTTGCATCAAGGAGAAACACAAACAACTGTCACACAGAATGGCCCCCTCAAGGATTGAACTAAAAACCCTGGATTTAGCAGGCCGTTGATTTCACGGAGGGAGGGAGGGATGGAGGGGGGAGCAAATGAATACAAAACAAATTGGGTCTATTTCTTGTTTTGATCCACTCCATCTATCTTACATCTTAGGCTGGCAGCAGACGGTGCAGTATAACTGCTAGCCATTGTCATCTCCTGGGTGCTCGGCAGAAGATGCTGCATTACAACTGCTAGCCATTGTCATCTCCTGGGTGCTTGGCAGAAGATGGGAATGACCTGGCTGAGTCACTCCTATGTCTGCCCAGGTGCCCCTGACCGACCTCACCGAGGTTGGCTAAAAGAGCACCCAGGAGTACGACGATGACGGATACCAGTCGTAATGCACCGTCTGCTGCCAAAAGGCAATGAGTTGCTGCTGTGTAGCAATGCAGTCCCATGTCTGCCAGCACCCGGGAGACGTATGGTGACGGTGAGCTGAGCGGGTTCCATGCTTGCCGTGGTATGGCGTCTGCACAGGTAACCCAGGAAAAAAGGTGCGAAACGATTGTCTGCCTTTGCTTTCACAGAGGGAGGGAGGGGGGGCCTGACGACATGTACCCAGAACCACCCACAATACTGTTTTTGCCCCATCAGGCATTGGGATCTCAACCCAGAATTCCAATGGGCGGTGGAGACTGCGGGAACTGTGGGTAGCTACCCACAGCGCAACGCTCCGTAAGTCAACACTAGCCTCGGTACTGTGGACTCAGTCTGCTGACTTAATGCACTTAGAGCTTTTTGTATGGGGACACACACAATCGACTGTATAAAAACAATTTCTAAAAAATTGACTTCTATAAATTCGACCTAATTTCGTAGTGTAGACATACCCTTGGTCAATCAGGTTAGTCACTGAGCCAGAAATGAAGGTTTGTTTGTGTTTTAAATAAATTGTGTTATTTATACACACTTTCCCTCTTTTCACCATGCTCTTCTCACTGTTAGGATGGCACCTCCTCCTGGTCACTCTGGGGAATAGCTTGCCAGCTCAACACCCCATCCCATGGTTGCACACCATCACTTTGTCTCTCTCTGCCAGTCTGCAGCCCCTCTCTTGCTCCATGACTGCTGCTCCCTCTTCGTGATTCAGCCCTCTGGCCAGGTCACTGTTGTGGTTTCCCCTTCCGGAGGGGAGCATCAAGGTTCCTGCTTTCCAGCAGCCTCCGGCAGTCTTCTGCTTCACTGCCATTCCCACAGTGGCTGGCAAGGGAACCCAGGCCCACCCTGTACTCTGGGTTCTGGCTCAGGGACCCTCTACACAGAGATGCTTTAATGCTCCATTCCTTGCACCTTGCTGCCTTCTCCTGAGCTGCTGCCATACCTCCTTAATTTGTAATTAAACAGGTGCCAGAGCTCAAGCAATTTTTTTACATTCATACCTGATGCAGCAAGCCCAGAGGTGCTGGGGCTATGAACTGACAAGCCTAGAGGTGCACAAATTAGGCACTGTTCCTGGCCCTCCTCACTCCTCTGGGTTTGCCAATCTCTTCATTCCCTCCTCCCAGGGAGCAAGTTTAGGCAACTCATCTCGGCAGGCCCCTCAACTTCCAATGTCCTGTCTTTTGTAGAAGCCCCGCCCAACACCCACAGATGAGCCTCTATCTAATTAGCTGCCTACAGCCTCAAGCTCCCCCCATTCTTTGCAGCCTAATTAGATATTCAGCCCACGTGGCCCAACTGAACTCTTGCAGGGCAGTGTGGGGAGCATACCCCATCACACCCTCCCTGGTAAACACCTAGCTCGGTGGAAAGTGATACCTTCATCTTTCTAAGGTTATGCCTACGCTAAGAGCTAGGGGTGAGATTCCCAGCTGGCACAGACATACTCGTGCTAGCTGTCATTGAGCTAGCACACTAAAAATAGTAATGTAGCCACGGTAGCATGGGCAGCAGCAAGCAGTGCCTCAGGCTAGCTGCCCTGAGTACAAACCCGCTTGAATCCCTTGAGTTGAGCTACAGCTCGCCTGTGCCACTGCTTTGCTACTCCAGTATCAGAGGGGTAGCCGTGTTAGTCTGGATCTGTAAAAAGCAACAGAGAGTCCTGTGGCACCTTTAAGACTAACAGATGTATTGGAGCATAAGCCTTCGTGGGTGAATGCCCACTTCGTCGGGTCCTGACCTCCGCCCCAGGCACACCCCCGATCCAGAATCCCAGCCCCTGACCCAGGCACATCACTTCTGCCCCCCCCCTTCCAGAGTACCCCCACCCCTACCTCCCAGCACAGAGCGAAGCTTGAAGAGAGACAAAAAAGGAACAAGGGGGGCTCCTGTTTGTTTGGGTTGGGGGGCGAGTGGAATCCCTGGGGAGCCAAAACGAAAAACAAAGCAAAAAACATTGCAAAGTGCAAACATGTGTAAAAGCCAAAAAAGGAGGGGGAGGGGAGGCCCTGGTGTCAAGTATAGACATACCCTCAGATTGGCACTTCCTGTCTCTGGGCTGATGATTTAACTCCTAGCACCTTCCCTAGAGGACTTTTTCTCTCCTCTGGAAGCTCCCATGCAAAAAGGATGGGAGTCCATAGTGGAATTTTCAAGCATTGGCATAGGGCGCTGTGCCCCCTTGCATCACATGCTCCTCCCTGTGGACAGTCAGATTCATTGTGGGTAGCATAGTACAGATTGATGTTACTTCCCTGTTGCCCTTTTTTATGACTGTTTCAGAAAATGTTGGGTCTTGAAGGAACTCTGTCAATCCCATGCCCCTGTATGGCATCAAACCTAGAGATTTCGCCCAAAATTGTCAAACTTGAATGACCACATTTAGTTACTGAGATCGATGAAATTACTTGGAGCTGCAGTTGCTCAGCATCTCAGCATCAAATCTGGGCACTTTTCAGATCACTCTTTATGGATGTATGTGCCTACAGACACACAAGTTTGATAATTTTGGCTTTCATGAGCATTGCCTTCTCTGGTCCCACTCTTTGTTTTACTTTATTTGGGCTTCCATTGCTTTAATTCGGAAGAGAATGTGGCATCATCTCTTCTTCCACACCTGCATCTAAACCTCACTCCCTGTTCAATGAAAAAGGGAGATGTTTCTCTTTTTTCTTTAAAATGGAATGTAATGCTTCAGAAAGAGGTTAGGCTGACAGCTCAGGTAACGTTAGTCTTCTTTTAAGCCACCGGACAGACACACTACAGGAAGCAATCACATGGGAGGTTTCCTCACAACATCCCTCAAGCCATATCTAGAGAGTCCACTAAAGCTCCAATATTAGGGTAATTATTGCTATTGCTTTTAAAAATAAGTGTTTGGCACTGGAGGACCTGAGAAAACGGGAAGATGACGCAGGATGTGAGAAGAGGGAGGCTCTGGGAATTGCTAGCTGCACCTCTAGAGGGTGTGTCATTGTATTTTTCCTATAATTGAGCCACAGACAGTGAACTAGTAAAATAGATACTTTGGTATGAAAGCATTGAGCCAGAGCCTCTGGTCTGTCACAGCTGTGCTCAGTGCAGGACCTGTGGAGACACAGGGGAGCTTTATGGCCCTGGATCTGGGTACTGGCTGGGAATGCTCCAGTCCCTGGAGTAAAAAAACAAAACAAAACAAAACAAAAAGCACCCAAACATTGCTCTAATCTACTTCTGGCTGCCTACAACCCCAAGGGGCCATTCCAACCAACAGCCAAAGGAAACCAGAGTGGACAGGTGCCCTGACTGTGTACCTTTCCCCAGAATACCTCTTGTGCCAGGGATCAGGAGGAGTGTAGCTAGTTCTCTGCCACCCAAGATTTCTCTTATGCCAGAAGAATTCCCAAGTATCTGGGGAAGCTTGCTTTCTGACTGCTTTGCTCCATGACAGAAACAAAAAGCAGCGAAAGGTTCTCTTCTTTCTGCACCTAGCAACATTTGACAGCAAGTACCTGTCACCCTGCCTCACGCTCTGTCATCACACCAACCATGGTAGCGAAGCACATTAGCTTATTGCTTTTTCTAAAATGATCAGCAGTGAAATGGTCAATGCTAACATTTAAATTAGGATCATTAGGCTTCAGATTTAACACTCCAGTGAGATGAAAGGGGCACTTCCTATCCTTAGAGTTCTTGTTTCAGGCTATCTGCAGACTCAGGCAGATATCATTCACATTTTAATAGGTTTTATTTGCCACCATAAGGACTAGAATCATTTTGATACATTAAATATTAAATTCTGGAGCACAATTATGTGGCAATTTCAGAAAGAAGGGCAACTAAGGAGCAATTTATGTAGGCCTATAATTACATGAGACCCTGCAGATGTTGAACCTAATGCTAATTTAGTTTTACTGAATAATGGATTCTGTTGTTTTGGTGCTTTCTCTGTGCCTAACAGAGGTTTGGACCTGGATGCAAGGAGCTGTCTGAAATTAAGTCCAGACAAAACAGAAGTGATGCTCATGTATAAAGGGTTTCTTCTGTAGGCTCAGAAGGGAATTGTATCTGTACCTTCAGTTCAGGAATGTAGTGCCATGCTTTTCTGCTATGGGTTGCTGTCTATGTACACAGACACCTTTATGATCCTGGATATATAGAGAAAAAAGCATCCAATTCTGTTTTACTCCTACCCCCCATTTGAGGCTGACCAGGAGACTGTAAACTAGTTGGCTATCTAAAGATGAGTCAAGTTACCCAATGTATAATCAGAGTATAGCCAGCAAAAAGGTATCTCACTGCCTACTTTAGGATGAAGGCACTGTATATGAGTGACTCCTCCCTCTTTGCCTCTGTCTATGTGAGAGTAAAGCAAATGTCTCCCTAGCACAATCACTTGGGAATCTGAAATTGTCAGCATTGGATATGTTTCTGTTTTTGCAGATCATCATTGGGCGGGGCATGTTTTTGTAAAACTAAAACTAGGTTTGAATTTGGTTTTGGTTTTGGATTCACTGGCTCAGTTTCAGAGGTGATATAAAAGGTTATACACAAGTTAGATGCCTATGCAATAATGCAGACTTCTGTACAATTAGTACCTTAGGGCTGGTCTACACTACCACAGTAAATCAATCTAACGTACGCAAACATCCCTTACGCTTTCTCAGGGAGGTGGAGTACACAAATAGATGGGAGAGTGCTCTCCCATTGATTTAGCATGTCTTCACCAGACCTGCTAAATCAACACTCGCTGCATTGATTTCAGCAGTGCCGATCTACCGGCAAGTGTAGACATACCCTTAATCCTCCTTGCAGCCTTTTACTGATGAGAGTGTGAGTGGAAGGGAGTTCAAGACGGTATAACCTATAGGCCAAGCAGCAGGATGATGATGTAAGTTTAAATAATGTACAGCCTACTTTAACTTGAACCTTCCTACACCTACTTGTGAAGCATGCTCTAAAATGAATCTAAATTGATGTAAGCACATACTAAGGGGCCAGAAAGGAAGAGAGAAAAGCATGTAAGGTCTGGTCCCTTCTATGAACTGTTGACACATTTGAATACAGTTGTCAATAATCATATTAGATAATTCAGGGGCACACTGTGTATCAGGACAAATCATGTCAGCAAATCTCAGAGTCTGACCACAATTAGCTGACATGATGATGTACATGATTTGTCCTGGCCCACACTGACTGTTAAACTGTGTTCAGACTCTAGGTCATCTTGGATGGTAACTGTTCCCACATAGACCATGCTTTAGGTCCAGGAGTTGCTTCTTTTGCTCCCTTCTGGCCTCTTGGTGTGTGGTTACACCAGCTTGGACACATTTGGACTTCCTTACACCCAATTAAGCTGTTCTACTTGGGAGCACTCAGGAAAGTTAAACCAAATTATTTTTTAAAGTGGACTAATTAAACCGCATTAAACCCCTATGTGGAAACAAAGCAAAATAAACCAACTTAAAGCACTTCAATTCTGAGTGAGGTGTCCACACAGGGGTTTAATGCAGTTTAACCAATCCAGTTTAAATTCCCATCTTTAGTTAATTTGGATTAATGTTCCCGCATGTCCTCATGCAGACAAGAGAGGTGTCGGGTGGGGAAGGGGATGTAACTTTTATGTTGGCAAGTGGGTGGGACTTTAAGGGCCAAATTCTGTTCTGACCTATTTCCTATGCAATCCCATTGTAGTAAATGTGTTTGCAAGAGGTGTAAATAGACCTCAATTCACTAAAATTGAGTGAGCCTAAATGAGTATATGGCTCCGTCTACATTACAGAGCCTGTTCTGGCATAGCTGTTGCAGCGTATCCCCCAGTGTAGAGGCAGTGTACACCAACAGGAGTTTTTCTGTTAGGACTTGTCTACCCATAAACTGCTATGGTGGCACAGTGACAATGCTACCTACGCTGACAGGAGGGCTTCTCCCCTCAGCGTAGGTACTCCACCTACCCGAGAGGCTGTAGGTAGGTTGACAGGAGAATTTTTCCCAACGCTGTCTCCAGCATTGCTCAGGGGTGTGGATTTTTCATACCCCTGAGTGATATAGTAATACTGACCTAATTTCCTAGTGTAGACCAGGCCTCAGTGTAGGAACACCACCTCCCTGAGTGATGTTAGCTACGTTCACAGAAGCACTCTGCCATAGGCATAGCTGTGTCTTTGCTGGGGGTTTTGTCAGCAGAGCTATGTCGGTTGGGATGGGAGGTTTTCACACCCCTGACCGATGTAGCTACTAGTCACACAGCCCTAGCACCAACCTAACATATACATATACATTATATATAAACACTGTCAAGATCATCTCCTATAGACTCGTTTATTTTCAGGGGAGAGCTTAATATTTTCTGTTTCTATCACAATAATGTCCGTCTCATTTGTATAAAGTGCCCAGGTCTCTCCCGCATTGTTTCCCTGAACCCTCTAGGATGATATACACAGCAAGCGACAACACATTGATCTATTTCTGCTCCCTCAGATTACTGGGCTAGATCATCAACTGATGTAAATAGAGCTCTGCCAATTGACACCAACTGAGGATCTGGCCCAAAATATCCAATTCCTACTTTGCTGGTATTTAAATAAATCCAGATGTATACAAATGCATACAAGGCATTCACCAAACAACCATAACATTGACTCACAGGACACAACACTTTATGTTTCCATTCACACAAGGTAATTAAAAAAGACTTAAAATAATTTCAAAGTATAAATTACCAACATATGAAACTCCAGCGCCCTTGCAGCTAAGTATATGAACACTGCCCTGCAAGGTTATTTCCACATATGACTTATAATGAAAGAATACCAACACTACAATTATTAACTATTTGCCCATTACGCAACCCAATTAGGTATTGACCATTGATGCAGGTACCTATTTCTCACTTAAAATAAATTAGAAGTTATGTGAAATAGACTAGAATAGCAGGGGCACCTGAAGGAGAAGGGGGACACTGGTAAGCAAAGAATTGTGACCTGGAGAACATAGACTTGTTTTATGACACCCTCCCGGTTTCCTGCATAGCAGAAGGTTACACACCACTGGGATTTGGAGCATCTGTTGGTGGCAGCATTGGGCTAGATCACATATGCCCTGGCGGCTGAGCTGAGTGCTACAGGAACAGAGGGCTCAAACTGACGGCTGCTGTGCTATATAAGCCTGCAACCGAGTACCTGTGAGCTGCTCCTGTGGCTGGCTGCATTAGGGGCTTCTGTAGGAGCAGGGATGGAAGGCAGGAGACTTTCAGGTAGTCACTTGATGCTTTACCCACAGCTGCAAGGGAGAAGGCATTAGGGAGAATGGCTGATTTTCTCGGTTCTGCACCCCACCTAGGGTAATCTGTGGTCCCTAAAGGGTATTGCTAGTTTGGAAACACTGATTAGGAGCTGCATTCCATCTGTAGCTCCTTGCTCACACTTGGGCCTCAGTGCACTGGGCTAGTTGTGAGTTCTACAGCTTCCCTACCACCTCTACCACCATTCCCAACTCAGCTGTTATGTGCTTCACAGTTTCCACCTTCTTAACCAGACTTAATAGCTTGTTCGGCTTAGGAGATACACAATAATTCTGAGACAAACTTTGGCCTCATAGGTTCTGAGGATGTCATAAGATGCACACTCAGGTAGCTACTATCTTCTTTATAATTCCACAAGGATGCAAATTGGGCTGGGAGAACAGCAATCAACCTGGGAATCCGGGCTGAGAACGAGCTGACTGCTAGCAGATAGGATGTTCTGCCTTTCTTCATCCACCTGAACACTTCTCTAGATCAAACTTGAGAGCATGAACATTGGAAATCTGCAAGTTCTTCTTTGAGGATTTTAAATGCTTGCTCATATTTGTCCTTCCATCCAGACTTGTAGAGCATTTTCTTCTTCCTCACATTTGAGGAGCAGTAATAAAGACAGCATTACTCACAAAACTGCAGTAGAAGCTGCTGTCCCTGCGCAAACCTTCATCTGGCATTTAGTGGTGGGTATGGGAAAGTTTTCCTGGTTCCAGTTTAGATTATCCACTCCCCACGGTGTGTCCTATATGTGCTATTTCAGCCATGCCAAACTCACGTTTTTCTATCTTGAGCATCAAGTCCTGCTGATAAGCACTGTCCTTGTGTGTTGTAAGAAAGCGTCCAGTCTCTGACTGTACATGGCTATGTTGTTGTTATAGGCCACTGCAAATTTGTCCAGACCTGTCAGCACTCCATTAATCAGCCTCCACAATGTAGCTAGCGCATTCTTCATGCTGACAGACAACATCAGGAACCCATGTGATCTAGTTTAATTTTACAATAGCAGACTCTAGCCAGTCCCCCTATCTTTGTTAAGTCAATTATGGTCACATTCTAGACCAGCCCCTGCTTCTCCTTTAAATAATCTATTCTGGGTATTGGAAAGGCATCTGCCACAATGACTATTCCTTTTATGGTAACCCCTACAAAACAGGTGTATCCATCTGGTTTCAGAATTAGGACTAGTGAAGCCAGGGGCTTTTTGATGGCTCAGTGACCCTAGCTGAGTTATGCCAGCTATTATTATTTGTCAGGTGACAGCCTGTACTCAGCACTGTACAAGATACAAATATAAAAATAGTCCTTGTCCCAGAAGGCTTACAATGTAGAAGATAGAAACAGAAAGACAAGAGGCAAATTTTCCTTCATAATTTAGTATTATAAGATTTCATGACTGATCATCTGTTTAATGTCCTAAGTCCTTGGTATTCATGTGATTTGCACTCCAGTTTCCATGTATTCAGCCACAGGCATGGCACAATGTTTCTTTACAGACTGTTCCAAGAGGAAGTGTTTCTGTGATGAACTGATGGTCGAGGTTCTTGAGCAGGCCAACAAGCAGGTCCCGTACCAGGAGCAGAGAGACTTAAGACTGGAGGAAAGGCATGCTCACAGGCAGGAGGGCAGTCTAAGGCTTGCTGCACAGCTGGAGGACAAGGTTTCAGCATGGGAGCAGGCCCTTGCTAGGGAGTTCCTAGACAGGAATGGTGCCTCAGGGAGAAGGACAGAGCTCTGAAGAGAGAACTGTTTGAGCAGCTCATCTCAATCATGGCTGCAAGATTCTGCTGTCTCTTTCACCCCGCAGCCTGATTCCCCTGCAACGTACCCTCAGTCCAGAAACAGCTTGGAAAACTCCATGTCTGGGTGGCCAATGCAATCAGACCCTCTGAGTGTCTGGGCAGGATAACTAAACCCCATGCAACCCTCTGCCTTGACCTCCTTTCCAGTGGATATCTCCACCCCCAACCGCGAAGTGCACAGAAAATGGGGAAGGAAGGGAAAGGAGAATGAGGGGTCTGGGGACATGAATGATAGGGGGTTTCTGTCTTGTTTGTACTTGCTGATGCACTTTTGTTTGTTTTGGAAATGTTCTTTTGTAGCCGGTGTTTGGTTGTTGTGATGGCAGCTGGCCTGCCTGGCAACAGGTGACTGTTGTACTGTTTTAACACAGGTTTATAAATAAAGTCTTTTACATCAGAGTGATGGGACAGAGTGGCCCCGCACTGATACCGTTGGGGTTAACCCTTCCTTCCTAGCAGAGGAAGCCACACCCCGGAAGCTCTGCTGGGCATGCTCCAAGGGGAGAACCGGTATAAAAGCCTGCAGGCCAGCTCACTCTGGGCTGACCACTGGAGGAGGACACACGCTGCTAGCTCTGGAGGAGGGAGAACCTGCGCGCCAGGATCCGGGAGTCAGCCAAGCCGAGACACTCCCTGAGACCCCGACGGCGGATGTCCCAGGAGGGGAACAGACCAGAGGACCCCCCGCAGCAGATGAACTGGCATTCATGATAGGAAGTATAACTTTATAGACAAACAGCATTAGAGCTGCATTGACGCTCGACATGTTGCGGGCGGATCCCTGCCGAGCAAGTGGTGAGAGGAGCTTGCCACTACCAGGGCCCTGGGTTGGGGCTCAGTGGAGAGGGCGGGCCCGAGTCCCCCTACCACCTCACCCCTGAACTGTGAGGAATAGTAGAGACCCCGGCCGTTAGGCTGCGCTACCCCGCTCGTAAGGGGGTTATATGGACCCCGGCTGCTAGGCCACGCTACCCCACTCGTGAGAGGGGTTGTAGGGACTCGGGGTGCTAGGCTGCGCTACCCTGCCAGACAGGGATGGTAGTGGGGAAGAAGGCCAAGAGGCCGTAACCGACCGCCTGCAGAGAGGCGGACGCAAGGACTCGAGAGTGGTGAGCCGCCGACACCCCATTCTACCCCTGCCACAAAGAGGCGCTGCGGTGCCAGGCCTGCCACAGTCAGCATCAAGAAAATTTGCTATCCTACAATCATGATTTGCAATAATAAGGAATAAGTAAGCAAATACTATTGCTCTATACAGTAAGGTACAGCAATCCACACTTCAATCACTTCCTTATATGAATCTTACTGCGAATCACGCCTGCCCTCCTTTTCCTAAACCATTCACAACTACATTGCCTGGCAATCAAGCCCCCGCCCCTCCCAAGCACTGAACCCAGGAGGAAATGGCTCACCTCTGGCTCCACAAAGATTTTGAAGAGTGCAGCAATATTTTGTGACGGTCCTAGGGAGTCTGGGATATGATTGGTTTCACTTGGGTCTGCATGCTGCAGTATGGATTCCAGAGTCCCAGGTTTGAGCCCGGGTTAGAAAAGTTTTAAAGTAGGGTTAAGAATCAGTGCAGACTCTCAAGCCCCGGGTTCTCTAATACAGGTCAGCTGACTCAAATCCCCCTAATCGTGTGCTTACATTGCCGTGTAGACATACCCTTGGTCAGTGAGAAATAGCTGTGAATGACTTATCCCATTTGCTGTGCTGCTCTAGTGAAGTTTGCAAAAGGATTTAATGAAAACTTGTGTAGGATAAGTATAAAATTAAAGAATTAAAGTTAGCTTAAGTTTGGTTAAAGAAATACATATGTTATAAAGAAAGGCCCTGACTAGTAAGTAGAAGGCAGGCCTTGAAATAATAAGTTATAAGGCCAGAAGGAATGAAGTAGAGAGGATGTCTGGTTCAAAGAATAACTATTGAGATAAAGGGAAGTTTCTAAAAACAAGGCCTCTGATCGACAGGGGTGCCTGCAGATGGTTTTAAATGAAACAATGAGAATGTGTCTTAAAATGAGCCAACACGGCCCTTTCCCAACCCACACACCAGTGTAAAAGCCTACGTGACCCCAGGTGCAATGGAAAACTGTTGGACAGCAAGGAGGAAGGAAGGAAAGGCCTTGGGAAGAGAGACAATTGTAAGTCTTATCTGGATTAAGACTGGAAATAAGGGTGAACTGTCTCAAATTGGTTTTTAGCTGGTCAGTAATTGGCAATGACATCACTTGTTTGATGAAATACTTATACATGTTTTGTTACTGTTTAGATGTAGCAAATTGCTTATTATTTAGGCTTTTTAGGCATGTTTAGAGCAATTGTATAAGTACCATTTGGCCTTTGGATTTAATAAAGGAATTTATGGTTAAATTAGTGTTTGGTGGTTTCCCATATTAATATTAATAATTTCAAATATTATTAATCATTCCAACCCCTTGAAAATCAGCCAATTGGTCTGGAGTTGATAGTGATGATATTAGAACTTCACTCCATGTTTCTCCCAAAGTCTCCTATTCATTCTGAATTTAAAATCACTGTTGGCAGAAGATTTCTCCTTGAGAAAATCCAATCAGTCAAAGTATCTGTGAATTTATTGGACTTGATGGGACTCAGTGATACACCTTCAAGGTCCAATATTCTACCATTGAGAGGCAAAAGCTCTGCCCTGTTGTGACAGCATGCTTAGTGGTCCCCTGAAAACAACTCCTACCCCTTGAAAGGGAATGGTTTTAATAGGCCTGGGTACAAGGGCAGCTTTCCTATGTCATATGTCTTCCCCACTCCTCTATCTTGCATGACATGTGGTAATATCCTGTCACACAAAAATGGCCAGAAGAAATTCTTAAGGATGTGGGCTCAAGTTCCTTTTTTACCCCATGTGCCCAGCAAGAGGGATGTTCAGGGCAATTTTTAGCAATTGTGTGCTGTATGACTGAGGTATAAGGTTGTGGCTTACCCTTTCATTTCCCCCCACTTCTTTCCTGGTGTGTACCTATGCCCAGTAAACAGTGTTATCATGATTCAGAATCTAAAGATCACTTAGAGGATCTAGGGGGAGGTAGCTGGTTTTATGTTGTCGGGGCTTCAAGTTTCCTATCAAATATGGTATTCCTGGATACTCTACTCCACCTGAATGGTGAAGATGCTGCACTAAATGAGCACAACCCCACTCCCTCACCACACATACACAAAAGCCCATGTCCTTCCATCCTGCAAAATATATAGAGAGAGTTCTCTCTGGTCCTGTAATGGGCCAGCTTGAAAGACAGCGAGAGCAGCTTCTTTAATGGTACGTTGTTTGACAAGCCCTGACTAGCAGTGCGGTTAAACCTGCAATTGCAGGGGACTGTTGCTGGCATGCAGCATGAGGAACTAGGTGTGACATAGACCTATGTGGTGATGATTTGAACCTGTAGGGAATCTGGGTGTTTCCCATTTTATCATGGCCCTGGCTGGTGCACATCACAAGTTTCTCTGTTCTCTTGTTTAATGGAAACCTCTGTTGCCAGCTCTCAAGATTTAATCAGGTATCTCACCATTTCGTGTGCTTTTCTTTAAGCCCCACATCCTAGAGTCAAGCAGTTATACGAGAGTCTCAGCTTTCATTTTTAAAAACAGTATGTTTCTAGCCCTCATGCTTGCAAAGACAAGTTGGAAAATTTGACCTGAGCGCACCCTAAAGACTCAGAAACCAGAAGGCAAAGAAAAAGAGCTTTTTTTTTAATCTCATGACTTTTGAATGTTGTGTTTGGCAACACTGCAACTAGCTCTGCTGTTTTGGTGGTTAGAAAAGGAAAGTGTTCTCAGCTGTGTAACAAACTGTCAACAGAATTGAGGCTGACCAAGAGTTCTTGCCACCCTGGCTTTATTCATCAGGCTTGCTCCTAGAATATGAACAGGGTTGGCTCTAGGCACCAGCCCTCCAAACATGTGCTTGGGGCGGCACTTTCTAAGGGGTGGCACTCCGGCCCCCCTTTTTTTATTTTTTATTTTGGGGCAGCATTGCCAGGAGCCGGCCCTGGCACTCACCCTGTCAGTGCAAGCCGGGATCCGCACCCCCGGCCCAGCCTGGCGGCGCCCTGCACAGCCCATTCGGGGAAATGCTGTGCCGCCCTAGGGAGACTTGGAGCGGCAGCAGGACCCCTCCTCCCTCCCTGCCGCCGCACCCGGGATCCCAGAGTGTGTGAGGAGCCGGGGAGGGAGGGAAGCGGGGTCCCTGTAGCTGAGCCCAGGCTGCAGTGGCGGCAAGAGGGACTCCCAGAGTGTGTGAAGAGCTGGGGAGGGAGGGAAGTGGGGTCCCCTGGAGCTGAGCCCGGGCTGTGGCAGTGAGAGGGGCTCCCGGAGTGTGTGAGGAGGTGAACGGCTGGCTGGGCTCGTCAGTGCTGAGCAGGTAGCCCCGCAGCCAGAGATCCTCGCCTTCCCACCCACCGGGGCTGGGCCAGGGTGCAGTGAGGCTGAAGAGCAGCAGGTCCGGGGGCTCTCCAGGTCCTCGGCCGCCAGCATGTCGGGGGTGAGGGCGGTGAGCATGAACTGATCCACCTTGGCCACCAGCAGCGCTGCGAAGCCCAGGGAGGGGGCCGTGTTCTCCGCACCACCCCACAGCCGCACCGCCACCTGGAAGTACTCCTGCTCCACGCCACCCAGCAGCTCCACCCGCATGGGGACAGAGTCGTGGCTGGGCCAGGGCTCGGCCGCCGTGTGCTGGTAGCGGATCCCACATTTGGGGATGTGGGGGGGGGGGGGAGAGCCCAGTGCTGGGGCAGCAGGGAATGCGGGTGGGGGGGGGGTGTCTGGTGGGCGGGGGGGTAGGAGGGGAGCCAAATTTCTTTTTCCTTGGGGCAGCAAAAAACCTAGAGCCGGCCCTGAATATGAACCATTAAATTGCTGCAAACTGGCCATGCTACTCCTGGAAATAACAACCTGGACTTAACTTCTCCAAAGTAAACAGCTTTAATTCAAGGGGGAAAGTGAAAGAACTTGTCTCTTTCCTAAAGTTACATAATAGTGCTAGACACTATGACCATGAGTGCTTTAGAAATGCTAACAATAGTAAATAATTATTTCTTCCCCGGTAACCACTAAAAGAGGAAGTGCGGGGGCAAAGTTCACACTCAGTTCAAAGAATGGGCTAACTTCTGTTATTTGACTATCCTATCAACTGCATGAGTGTAATTACCAGGGTTATGGGTACACAACTGATAGGCCTACAGGGGAGAGGAGAATGGAGATATGAGAGAGAGAGAGAGAGAGAGAGAAACACCACACTCACACGATAACTCTCAATAGCCAATATTTAGAACAATGACAACCACCACTGGACTCTAAAAAGGAATGTGTAGCATTTGTGGTGTTCTCATACCAAGGACTTGCAGCTGTTTATCCTGATGCAGGTGTAGATAGAGCTTTGCCAAACACCAGGTACATGTGGGAGAGCTGCAGAGGGAAGGCTGTGCTTCAGCACATCCTGTTTTGAACTGTTTCATCAGGCTTAACCTATAATTATTTTTAGGAGTAGATCTCACAGCACCCCAAGGATATTCACTCTTTCACTCTTTCCCCCATTTTGCTCTTAATAACCCCACACTGAATCAACAATTCTTCTAGCCATGGAGCCCTGAGCCTCTTCCAGCTACCCTCAAGTTTGCTCAAAGGTCAGAGGAGAGCTGTTCTGCAGCCAAGGCCGGCTCTGGCTTTTTGGCCGCCCCAAGCAAAAAAAACAATAAAAAAAAAATCCCTGCAGCGCAGCCGGAGCGCGGGTGCAGGGGGACCGGCTCGGGGGGAGGGGGGAGCGGGCGGGAGAGAGAGAGAGAGAAGGGGGTGGCTAGGGCTACGCGGCCCATCCTGCTGCGCCGCCTCCTGCCGCCTACCATGAGGGCTCCGCTTCGGTCGGTGGGGAGGGAAGGAAGAGGACTGCCCTGCAGGGTGCTCTGGTTCTCTGCACCGCCGCCCCCTACAGGGCGGCCGGAGCGGAACAAGAACAACAACAACAAAAAATGCGGCCGTGCTGCCCTAGGATTGGGCGGAATGCCGCCTCCACCAATCTGCTCCCCCAAGCAGCAGCTTGCTCAGCTGGTGCCTGGAGCCGGCTCTGTCTGCAGCATTCCCAAGCCACTGAACAAAGCAGCAAGCTTGAGACACACACTTGACTCTACTATGCGGCTCTGAGTTACTTCCTAAACCATTTACAGTTTTTTAACTTTGAACCCTAATCCAAAAACACCCCAAAGCCATGCACACACAAAGGGGACTCTTTGAAGCAGTTGTCTGCCAAACATACAGAAAGCAAATGGATTTTAGAAAATTAATTCCCCACAGTTGAGTCAGGAGGGAAAGCACAACATACAAACTCTAAAATGGCCTAACCTGGATTTTTTATTAGTGAGATTAAAAAACACAAGAAAGTAGCTGGTGATAAAACCTCAGTGAAATGAGTTCAGAAAGTCTAGAAAGAAAATTTTTAAGAATAAGTGAAGTTCAGGAGATAGAAAAACATGTTTGAAATGTTATTCCATAATGAGACTATGCATAAAAATTGATAAAATTAAAAGAAAGTAAAAATAAACAGAAGATGAGAGAAAACAAACTGAATTGAGGATTGAAGCAGTTCTTGTCTCTGGGACCATCTAAGACCAGATTCCTAAAAATGGAGCTTAGAAACTAGCAACAACAACACTGGGATTTCTAAGTGACTAATCATATCATTAGGAGGGTGTCAGCTTCCAAATATGGTGTAATATTTCTAAAAGGAAGCCCCCTCCTACACTCAAATGGAATAGTAGAGGTGTGGCTTTGCTTACAGTTGCAAAGAAGAATCTTATTCACCTGGCCTGTGAAATGAAAAGTTGGGTGTGCCTGGCATTAATGATACCTATTATCTCTCTATAGGTTGTCAGACTATTTTGCAATCTCTTATGTGATAGCAACTCATTGTTTCTAAGGGCTTTGCACAGTGGGAGCACTTTTCTTGGCTTTGTTTTCTACTTCACATCCAAGTCATATTCTGCTGCTTCTAATAGAGAGTTCATCTCAAAGAGCTTGGCAGTTATACAAGGGCAGGAACTGTACTTTTGAGAAAAGGCCTGGGGAGAAAGGGTATGGAGGTGTGCTGGGAAAAAAGGGTGGAACTAATCAAAAGGTAGCACCATATGACAACATACAATGCACGTATTCTCTATTGAAAAATTACCAAATGCTACTTATGTATATCAAAGAACTGAATGTGTGCTCTAATCAGCTATACAGCTAAATGATAATCCTCTCTATCCCCAAATATCCATTGTCCTGGTGGGGACAGCAGTAGAAAAGATGGTTGGTGTCTTGTCTTTGCCAATTCATTTACATATTTTAGAAGTTCTGAATGGTTTAGAATAATTATTATTGGGTCACCCCTGGAATCGTTGTTACAAAGAAGCATCTAATGGGATTAAATAAATCTGGCTATACATACTTTACACAGATTATATCATAGGTGCTCCCATGAGATTTAGCTACCTGCAGAGATGGCAGAATTTATTAGGTTGCTGGAAGGACAATTCTTTTAGTACTCATACATTTGTTTATCCACAGGGAAGCTGCCATATTAGGAGGCTTTGTCTTCTCCAATAACCTTACAGTACCAGGAATACTGATTTACTGGCATGGTCATCACATTTCATGTCTTATGAAAGCTCACTCTTTTGGTTGAAGTTCTTTTGGGAATGTCAGATCAGGATGAGGAGTCCATGGCTATTGCTGGTGTATCTTACCTTCAAGTATTATTTTATACAGTGACTGCTTATCTCTTATCTGCCACCTGAACATTTCTGTAATTTGGTCATTTCACAGGAGAACCAAGATGGCATATTTCATGGAAGAGCCATGGGGCATTCCACCCCTATTGTGATGACCTGTGTATGAGAAATATGCAGAGAAACTATTAAGTAACAAAATAGACTATAGCAATTGATGTTATTGAGGATCAAGCCAATAGCTGGTAAATTTGATTTAGACCCTTTTGGTGCTAAATGAACTAAAATGTAATTGAACTTTTGTAATTTCACTTATGTTTAT
Source organism: Malaclemys terrapin pileata (assembly GCF_027887155.1). Lineage (NCBI taxonomy): Eukaryota > Metazoa > Chordata > Testudines > Emydidae > Malaclemys > Malaclemys terrapin. Next base: position 72,976,160 of record NC_071512.1, read on the forward strand.
TTATAACTGATTATTACATTTTTAGGGATTATTTATAGCCAATGAATGGCATATAATAGAATTTAATTTTAGCTTATATTTCCAGACAGCACTCTTCTGTCTACACTTCTGTTAAGAAACCATGTTAATTCAAAAGTGTGTTCTTGAAACACTATACCTAAGGCCCTAACAAATTCATGTCTATTTTGGTCAATTTCATGGTCATAGGATTTTAAAAATAGTAATTTTCATGATTTCAGCTATTTAAATCTGAAATTTCACAGTGTTGTAATTGTAGGGGTCCTGACCCAAAAAGGAATTGTGAGGGGATCGCAAGGTTATTGTGGGGGAGTTGTGGTACTGCTACCCTTACTTCTGCACTACTGCATGCGGCGGTGCTGCCTTCAGAGCTGGGCATCTGGAGAGCGGTGGCTGCTGGCCAAGAACCCAGCTCTGAAGGCAGAGCCACCACCACCAGCAGCGCAGAAGTAAAGATGGCATGGTATGGTATTGCCATCCTTACTTATGCACTGCTGCCTGCAGAGCTGGGTCCTCAGTCAGTAGTCACCACTCTCCGGCTACCCAGCTCTGAAGGCAGCAGCATAGAAGTAAGGGCGGCATGGTATGGTATTGCCACCCTTACTTCTGTGCTACTGCTGGCAGGGTGCTGCCTACAGAGCTGGGAGCCTGGCCAACAGCTGCCGCTCTCCAGCTGCCCAGTTCTGAAGGCAGAGCAGAAGTGAGGGTGGCAATACACAACCCTCCCCCCCAAATAACCTTGTGACCCATGCAACTCCCTTTTGGGTCAAGACTCTGGTCTCCTCCATGAAATTGGTATAGTATAGGGTAAAAACACACAAAAGACCAGATTTCACGGGGGGAGACCAGATTTCACGGTCCGCGATGCGTTTTTCATGGCCGCGGATTTGGTAGGGCCCTAACTATACCCATAGAAAGTCTGGCCAAGTTCTCAACTTAGTCAAGCAAATGTTCATTAAGATTCAAATATTCGCGAACTGGTTATAATTGGACAGCACAGTGGGGCCTAGTCCATTACTGGGGCCCCTAGGCCCTACCGCAATACCAGTAACATAGTAAAATTGACACTCAGTATACAAACTCAGGGGAAAAAAGACAGAAATCACAAAGATATTTGGAAATTTGCTACCTGCTGACATGAGTTCTAAAAAAAGTTCTAAAAAAATTAGACTAAGGGCTTGTGTACACTACAAAATTAAGTCGACTTTGTCTAATTCGACCTTGAGCCTCCGAATTAATTAAGTCATTTGTGCAGGGATACACCATGCTTATTGTCTTGAAGGAGTGTGTCCTCACTAGCAGCACCTGCCTGGATGCACCTACATCATGGATAGCTATCCCAAAGTGCAACTTGCTGCAGTGTGTTTTGGGAAGTTTGTGCAATGCCTCATGGACAAAACATCATCGCAGGGGAGAATGGAACCTTGCTTCAGCATCCCATGATGTACTGTCCTCCCTCCCTCATATCAATGGCAAACAACCCAGTGGTTTTCGTGCCTTAAAACTGCCAAGTGAACGCCATAACCTCAGAAGCATGGAGCCTGCTCAGTTGTGCACTCTTGCTGTGAGCATCTCAAACACCTCGCGCCTTCTCCTGCAGTATTTCCAGAGCTGAAGTAGGGTTTGCCGCATGGAACGTAGCAATGTCCTGAGAACAGCCCTGCTGCAAGCTATTGCAAAAAGCAATTCCTAGTTGCTGCTGGCAGTCACAGAGCAGCTGCTCTCTGTTAAGCGCCATTTCTGGTTCTATGAAACAAGCGTTGACTGGTGGGACGGCATCATTTTGCAGGTATGGAATGACAAGAAGCAGTGGTTGCAGAACTTTCAAATGCGGAAGGCCACCTTCCAGGAACTTTATTCAGAGCTCTCCCTTTCCCTTCAGTTCAGGAACCCCATATTGAGAGCTGCTCTGACAGTGGAGAAGCGAGTAGCAATCACTATTTGGAAGCTTGCAATGCCAGACAGTTACTGGTCAGTGGGGAATCAATTTGGAGTAGGTAAAATCAACTGTGGGAGTTGCTGTGCTCCAAGTTGGCAGGGCTTTTAATCGACTTCTGCTATGAAAGGTAGAGAGTCTGGGAAATGTGCAGGACATAGTGGATGGTTTTGCCATGATGGGGTTCCCTAATTGCGGTGGGGAGATAGATGGCACGCATATCCCCATCTCGGCACCAGAACGCCTTGCCAAAGAGTACATAAACCAAAAGGGATAATTTTCAATGGTGTTGAGTAGACACATACATTAACAGGTCAACTTAAGTCGGCTTCCTTCAACCTAACTCTGTAGTGTAGACCAGGCCTCATACACATACAAACCTTCTCTGAGTATTAATAACTCCGCAGGTTAAAAGTACATTGTTCAAAATAAATTAACTTCCCCTGATTGTTTAGGGCCAGATTGTCACAGGGATTTAGGTGCCTACTTGGATTTTCAAAAGCACTTAAGTTGGTTCGGCACCTGATTGCCATGAAAATCAATGGACATTAGAGGCCTAACCTGCTTAGGCTCTTTTGAAAATCCAGGGAAGTGCTTAGCTACATATTTGGATGACTAAATACCTTTGAAAATCTGGCCCTTGTAATTAGTCAGTCCCATACCTTGATGTTCGTGGTTGGATCTTCCTCTTGTTGTGAGCTGGACAATTAAGTAGAATGGCTGAACAATAGCAGTATCCTTTAGAAGAAATATATGCTTCTTGTGCGTGCAAAATAGAATCAGCTGCATGGGCTGTGTGACCTTCCAAGAACCACTATAATTTGATATTAAGATCATTATAAAATAAGATTTGGTCATGCATGGAGCTCATTGCCTGGCTGATTCTGTATTGGTCTGACATAAAAATGGCTCTCCCCCAATCCCCCGAAGAATATTATGGGCCAGATTGAGCCATCCATTTTCAGGTTAAATAGTCCCATACTCCACAAATAGTCCCATTGATTTAAATGAAGCCCTGTACAAATATTTCAAATATGTTAATGGAAAGTGTTATGTGACGTTACCAGCTACTAAACAAGGAACCCCTTATACAGTTTCCTCAGTCACCTCTATAAAAAGTCGAAAAGCTTTCTTAGTGAGGTAGAACAGGAGTGTGCGTGTGTGCATGTGTATTAAAGAAAATCTGCAAATTATGCAGTTTGGTTAGATGTTTAGCCATACCAATGTCTGTTGAAGCTACAGCAAACTTACACCATGTAGTAAATGCTGCACTGAAATAATAGTGAATGAACAAGTATGTTGTATTGTTTAACCTTTTCTATTTCAGCTTACAACTATATTCACTTAGAAAGATTCTACACAATTTCATACAGGACTTTTCTGCGGATTTTTTAAAACAATCTGTTGTTTTCATTTAATCAACTTTATAAGTCCACCTTATTGACTAGATTCATTTTTTCAAATCTTACCTGAAAAAAACATGTTTCTTGTGTATTTCTCATGTTCCCTTGGCCCTTATTTATTGTTTAATCTTGTTATATTTAACTCTGCAAAATGCGTTGGAATACAGGATTGTATGGCTATACAGAATAAAGTTGTGTTATGTTGCATTGCGGAGATCTATGTTTTCCTTAAACTCTTGTTTCTTTCCACCATTCCTACCTGCCAAGTCACACCTATTCCCCACGTAGAGTACACAGTCTCCTGGTAAATCACATAGACAAACAGCGAGCCCTCTGTTTCATGGCTGCTGTCCATTTCCCTTTTCTGTCCACTGTGTTGCTCCCTTTTAAGAGGCCAATTTGGGTAGCTGAACAGCTGGAAACATAAGAGACAAGGACTGAGTAAACCATAAATATAAATGAATACTTTATGTTGTTCCTTCTGTAAGAGAAACATTCCAGCCTTGGCATGCTAATATGTTTATTTAGCAAAAAACGATAGCTTCTGGAAAAGGCCAATGTTTCTAGAAAAAGCCTAACTACTGTAGTATTCTGATTATTTCCAGTAGATATGGTTAAACCTCTCTAGTTTCGGTATCCTCAAGGAAACAGTTTTCAGTGGGACACACTGAATAATAGGACCGGAAAAAATAGTCAAAGACTTATTTACTATAAAAAAAATGACAGAAATATTCAGCATCTAGAGAGATCGTTTAGTCTCTGTGCTAATGCAGTTTTCTTCTAACATGCTTGTTCTGCTTGGTATAAAGTTAGGGATGGGAGAAACAACAATTCATCACCTAATTAAAGTCATCACTTGTTTTGAAGAGAGAGACAAAGTAGGTGAGGGAATACCTTTTACTGAGCTACACAGAGCTCTTCTGATCCGGTGAAGGAAACTGAGCTAAATGCAAGTTGGGACACATTGTGAAGCAGAAGGGGTAACACATGTTGGAGGTGGTCACTTGAAATGAAGTGGGAAATTGGGGGTTAGATGTTATGCATAGACCCCAATTGCCCACTTCATTTCAAGTGACTGCCTCCAAGTTCCAACATGTGTTACCCCTTCTACTTAACAATATGTATCATCTTGTATTTAGCTCAGCCACTCTGCTTCCTTTCCCAGAGCTCTGTTTACCTCAAAAGCTTGTACCTTCCACCAACTGCAGTTGGTCTACCCACCCTGTCTCTCTCATATTCTGAGACAAACACAGCTACGACGACACTGTAAATTGCTTGTTTTAGTATGTTATGAGTTGGAGGATTCTCACCCATTGTTGAAGTTTGCTTCCTCTTTTAAGGATGGAGAGAGAGAAAGTCATACATTTTTTAACTTTCCAAAATGCAAAATTTCTTCAAGTTCCAACCATCCCTGGAGAAGGCGGAGAAGAGCTTAAACCACCTCTGGGTCTTCAATAAAAGGCTGCTGTTGATCACTGTCTGGAAAAAGGAATAATATCAACTACATCCCAAAGTTGGTCTACATAAGAATAAGATCCTAACTGTAGGGCTGGGTGAAAAATGTCCACCTAAATAGTTTTTTAACAACACATTTTTTACTAAAAGTGTTTTTTAACCAATTTTTTTGTTTAAAAAATTAAGACTATAAATTTTTTTTTGGCAATAACTGAAAACTTTCAGCCCCAAACTTTTGATTTTCAGCCATAAAGTTTGTTTTTCAACAAGTCAAAAAAATTGTGAAAAGACACCCATTTTCTAATTAGATCTAATCATGATCAAACCAACACATCAAGTTAAAATAAATTAATGGACTGAGGCAAAGAGACACTTCACATATTAAGTTGATTGGGCTGTTCATTTTACAGTAATTTAGGTTAAGGCTTGTCTGACTCCATGTCTAATAATGTATTTAATCAAAGAGTATTCACCAGTGACCTCAGTGTAAGACAAATTAATACTTACCAATGTGCAACAGCGGATTTGGAGGAAACTTCTTATTCTGCTTTTTTCTCAGGCTTTCTCGTCTCTTCCCAATTTTCAGACTCTAATGAGGCAAACCCCCTGCTCTCCTAGTTTCAAGATTGTAATTCCTTTTGCTCTTACCCTCTTGCAGTTATTAGGCCATTTTCTGGCTATCCAACAACACTGGTCAATAAAAGTAAAATAATACAGGAAGCATAAAATGCATATGGTGTTTAAGCCCCATACAAGGGAACCAGGGTTAAGGAAGAAAGGAGAGCAGCAGAATACGGACTCTGGACTTCAGAAAAGCAGACTTTGACTCCCTCAGGGAACTGATGGGCAGGATCCCCTGGCCGAATAACATGAAGGGGAAAGGAGTCCAGGAGAGCTGGCTGTATTTTAAAGAATTCTTATTGGGGTTGCTGGAACAAACCATCCTGATGCGTAGAAAGAAGAGAAAGTTACTCACCTTGCAGTAACTGAGGTTGTTCGAGATGTGTGTCCCTGTGGGTGCTCCACTCTACATGATGGTGCGTCCTGGCGCCGTTGATCAGAGATCTTCGGTAGCAGTGCCTGGTTGGGATGGATGCGCTCAGCTGGTGTCTCGCGGTTTTGTTAGAATCTGCCTGAGCGCACGTGTCCCGCGCCCCCCTCAGTTCCTTCTCTACCGTGGAGAAATCATACTAGTACTTCAAAGTAGAGGGGAGGAGGGTGAGGAGTGGAGCACCCACAGGGACACACATCTTGAAGAACCTCAGTTACTGCAAGGTGAGTAACTTTCACTTCTTCTTCAAGTGCTGTCCCTGTGGGTGCTCCACTCTAGGTGAATGTGGAGCAGTACCCACTATGGTTGGTGGGACTTTGGAGATGCGGCAGTGAGTACTATAGAGAGTACTGTATGACCTACTATGGTGTCTGCCATGTTATCCTGCGTGATAGCATAGTGTTTGGCAAACGTGTTCAGATGACCATGTAGCTGCTTTACAGATGTCAGGAATGGGTACGTTATGTAGGAAGGCAATGGATGTTGACATGGCTCGAGTGGAATGAGTTCTAATGCCTTCGGGCGGTTGAATATTTTGGATGCGGTAACAGGATCTGATGCAGTCAGAGATCCACTTGGACAGGCATTGCCTAGAAATAGCCGTTCCTTTCGATCTTTTGGTAATGGAGACAAAGAGTCATGGGGACTTACAAAATGGTTTAGTCCTGTCTAAATAAAAGGTGATTGCTCTCCTGATGTCGAGAGTATGCAGAGTTGTCTCGTGCGGAGTCTTGTGAGGTTTGGGATAGAAAGTAGGTAAGTATATTGGTTGGTTAAGGTGAACACCACCTTAGGGAGAAATTTAGGATGTGGTCTCAGGGTGATTTTGTCTTTGGAGAAGATTGTGTAGGGAGGATAGGCCATCAGGTCGCTTATGAGGAGAAGCTGAGGGAACGGGGATTATTTAGTCTGCAGAAGAGAAAAATGAGGGGGGATTTGATAGCTGCTTTCAACTACCTGAAAGGAGGTTCCAAAGAGGATGGATCTAGATTGTTCTCAGTGGTACCAGATGATAGAACAAGAAGTAATGGTCTCAAGTTGCAGTGGGGGAGGTTTAGGTTGGATATTAGGAAAAACTTTTTCACTAGGAGGGTGGTGAAGCACTGAAATGGGTTACCTAGGGAGGTGGTGGAATCTCCTTCCTTAGAGGTTTTTAAGGTCAGGGTTGACAAAGTCCTGGCTGGGATGAGTTAGTTGGGGATTAGGTCCTGCTCTGAGCAGGGAGTTGGACCAGATGACCTCCTGAGTCCCTTCCAACCCTGATATTCTATGATTCTATGATAGACATCCTAATTTCCAGTCCTGTGGCTTAACCATGGATACATGTTTCCTATAATGAACAAGGAAATGTTTATGAACAGTGAATTGTAGCTACAGCCGGAAGACAGAAGCTGCTGCCGAATTGCCGCCGTGGGCAGCTGAACGTAGAAGCTGCCGCCGAATTGCCACCGCCGCGGAAACGCACGTGCCGCCCTAATGGCACACGGACTGCCCCTGCCGTCCACGGCGGCAATTTGGCGCACTCCTTGGGGCAGCAAAAACACACAGACTGCCGCCCCTTGTAGATTGCCGCCCCAAGCACCTGTTTGGAAGCCGGCCCTGCCCACATCTCTCTTCATGCCTCCTTCCCCAACCCTCACCCCTCTCAAACCCTGAATTGAGCCCTAAGCCACTAACCTCTCCTCCCTTAAATCCCTGCTCAAGTAGGGTTGCCAACTTTCTACTTGCACAAAACCAAACACCTTGCACCGCCCCCTGCTCTGCCCCTCCCCTGAGGCCCAGCCCCTTGTCCGAGGCCCCACCCCCTCTCGCTCTGTCGCTCGTTGTCCCCACCCTCACTCACTCGCTCATTTTCACTGGGCTGGCTCAGGGGGTTGAGGTGTAGGAGGGGGTGAGGGCTCTAGCTGGGGGTGCGGGCTTTGTAGTGGGGCTGAGGATGAGGGGTTTGAGGTGCAGGAGGGTGCTCCAGACTCGGACTGGGTTCGGAGGGCTGTCAGGGGATCAGGGCTGGGATAGGGGGTTGGGGGATGGGGGATGGGAGGGGATCAGGGGTGCAGGCTCTGGGAGGCACTTACCTCAAGCAGCTCCTGGAAACAGCGACATGCGGAGGCGTGGCCAGGTGGATGTGTGCACTGCTCCATCCTCAGCACTGCCCCTGCAGCTCCCATTGGCCATGGTTCCATTGGCAGAGTCCCCTGGCTGCCGCTCCACATAGGAGCCAGAGTGGGTACATGCCGCTGCTTCTGGGAGCAGCACGGAGCCTGCCTTAGCCCTGCTGCACCACTGACCAGACTTTTAATAGCCCGCTCAGCTGTGCTGACTGGAACCACCAGGTCCCTTTTTGACTGGGCGTTCCAGTCAAAAACCAGACACCTGGCAATCCTATGCCCAAGACACACTTCTCTTATCATTCCTATAAGAAATCCATCAGAAAATGTTGGAGAGACTTGTGCATAGGATTCACATATACATATTTTATATAAATGGGAACACCCCTTCATAGTCTCTATGAGGGCTCTGAGATTCTGGAACAAACTACCTCCCTTGTTCTGAAGTAGGCCGAATTTGGGCATGCTCCAAAAGACACCTGATTGATAGGTTTTTGGAGAGGGTTGAGGGTGTGCTCCCCACCAGGATGAATGGGCAGAAGGGAATTTCTGTAGGTGTCTGGCTGGCGGGTTCCTGTTGACATTATTATTTGAATAACACTAGGATTAATTGAATTGTATAATTAATGAATGTGTTTGGGTGCCTTGAGTCTTAGATAGGGTCTTTGCCCAAAAAGCTTACAGTCTGAGAAGACATATGTCATATTTTATTTATTTAGATTTAAAATGAAAAAAAAGATGCCTATCTACCTGTGTTTTTGTACAATGTCTAGCACAACAGGGCACCAATCCTGCGTGGGGCTTTTGAGCACTACTCAACTAGTAATAATGCCAAGAAAGGGGAAAGTACTGCAGAAGATTCAGGAGGGTGGTACCCTGTTTCAAGCAGTGCTACAGTAACACACACCAGGGAACTTTTATTGCTAACCTCCTTGGCATGCAGCAATTATTACCAAACCAGAAGGTTTGACCTGCTACATTCCACAGGTAATAATCCTTCTCCCTCCTCCTCTGTTTAGCCAGAGGAGAGGGAGGAGGAGATGGCTGGGTGCTGTTACTGTCCTCAGCACAGGAGAGAACAGTTTGCCCAGCTGCAGATTCCTATTGGAAGAGTGAAGACAGAGGCAGCCAGATGTTGCTAACTATTGAGTGGGGGAATGAAAAGCTCTCCATAGGTAAGGGAAGAGAAAGCGGCAGGGCAAGATCTGAAAGCCAGATGACAGCATCCCCCTGCTATAGGAGTTATACATACAGCCCTCATACAATGTTTGTAAGAGCTGTACATAATGAGATAATGAAGACAGTAACTGGCACAAGTTAATTGCGTCCCATAACACACTTGAGGTCCTGTGTTCTAGAGTGGACTTTGGTATTCTCAGAAGAGTTGCTCAAGCCAAGATTTCCTTCCATTTTCTGATTAATATTTGTAAACTCATGGCTGGATGCTACACACCCCCATGATAGTTACTTGTTGCTTCCCTCCCCATAAGGAAGTGTTGTTTTTCTAAAGCTATGTAATGGTACCTCCACACATTGATATAGGTGTGACAGATATTGCAACCCTGTGCAATATCTTTGGGGACTGTATTGCATTCACTTTATGAATGGTTTATGTATCACTGTGGGCCAGGGATTGTATGCAGTTCCAGCGGGGAGGGTTACCACAGCTCCTCTAAGAACCAAAAACAGTGGGGGGGATGATTAAGGTGAATCGCTTAAGTTGTATTCCTCTCTAGAGAGGTACCATCCCTGGGAAGGCTTGCATATTCTGGTTCAAATTGGGTCTTCTGGAGACCCACACAAAAAGAAAGGGATTTTGATATAAAAAGGCTGGAGTTAAATTGACTCAGGACCTTCTTTCTAATCCAGCAAATGGATAGTACCTTCTTGTGGAAAGGTTGCAAAGACTTTGGCCTACTCGGCCCCCATAAGACTGATGGTCAACTCTTGCTATGTTGAGTGTGTGTTTAAATCTGTTTATTGTTTTTATGTTTTCTGTGTAACGCTTTTACCTTAAGAATAAATATGCTTGCTTAGTAACTCCTGACTTCTGGCAATACACTGGTCATAGCCCTTCAAGATAGAAAGCAATGCACAGGCACTAGGTGTTAGGTAGACTGGCTTTCTGGGGATATCACCGTGTAAGGCAAGGTGATATGCAGCCAGTTAGAAGGGAATGGGACAAGGGTCCCTGCCCAGACACAGGTGATGCTGGAGACCTGAATGGCATTTGTGGAGTGGACCATGGAGGGGGCCGGGTGATACACATGCAGTTATCCTGAGACTATGACAGTAGGCACCTTTGTCATAACTATAAAGGGAACGGTAACAGCCCTCCTGTGTACAATACTATAAAATCCCTCCTGGCCAGAGACTCCAAAATCCTTTTACCTGTAAAGGGTTAAAAAGCTCAGGTAACCTGGCTGACACCTAACCCAAAGGACCAATAAGGGGACAAGATACTTTCAAATCTTGGTAGGGGGAAGGCTTTTGTTTGTGCTCTTTGTTTTGGTGGTTGTTCGCTCTTGGGACTAAGAGGGACTAGACATCAATCCATGCTCTCCAAATCTTTCTGAACAAGTCTCTCATATTTCAAACTTGTAAGTAAACAGCCAGGCAAGGCGTGTTATCTTTGTTTATCTTTATCTTTGCTTTCTCAGCTTGTAAATGTACCTTTTACTAGGGTGTTTACCGCTGTTTGCTGTAACTTTGAACCTAAGGTGTGGGGGGGGGGGGTGTCCTCTGGGCTCTTTAAGTTTGATTAGTCTGTAAAGTTATTTTCCATCCTGATTTTTACAGAGGATTTTTACCTTTTTCTTTAATTAAAAGCCTTCTTTTTGAGAACCTGATTGATTTTTCCTTGTTTTAAATCCAAGGGGGTTGGATCTTGATCCACCAGGAGTTGGTAGGAGAAGGGGGGGGGGGAAGAGATGGTTAATTTCTCCTTGTTTTAAGATCTGTATTCACCAGGGAATTGGTGAAGAGTCTCTCAAGGCTACTCAGGGAAGGGAATTAGCACATTGGGAGTGGTGGTAGTAGACCAGATCTAAGCTGGTAGTTAAGCTTAGAAGTCTTCATGCAGGCCCCCACATCTATACCCTAAAGTTCAGAGTGGGGAAGGAGCCTTGACAACCTTAGAAAGGCTAATAATACAAATAAAATAATCACTATCTCATTTTCATGGGTGGAAGGTGGAACTTTACAATGGGTCTGTCCTTTAGGGCAGAGACTGATAAGAAATCTCCTGTGTCTGGGCATCACTTATTAAAAAAAATAATGAACACATTCTGTTCACCCTGCACAAAGATGGCAAACAGCAGCAAATCTGCACACCAGCTGTTCTACTTTCTAATCCAGCCAAAACACCTATATCCCAACCCTTCATCAGCAGCTTCACAATCTGATTCTGGGTCTAGATCCTGCTTCCAATATTTTTGATCCTGTGTCTTACTTGTCTGTATCTCAGTCACCACCAAATACACACACGCTAAGGAAACTATCTGGCCTAGCACTTAATTTTCACATAGGGTCATGGATGCGTTACGTAAGTTGGTTTTCCCAGTTCTCCTAGGTCAGTGCTGGTTCACCTAAGGTCCAGGGCCGGCTCCAGGCACCAGCCTGGCAAGCAGATGCTTGGGGCGTGCGCTCCGGAGAGGGGCGGCAGGTCCAGATATTCGGTGGCAATTTGGTGGACGGTCCCTCACTCCCGCTGGGAGCAAAGGACCTCCTGCCGAATTGCCGCCGCAGATCGCGATCGTGGCTTTTTTTTTTGGGCTGCTTGGGGCGGTCAAAACCCTGGAGCTGGCCCTGCCTAGGTCCTCTTGCTGACAAAGAAGGACCCATGTCAATCTTTAAGGCACTGCCTGCACTAGCCTTTTCCTCCTGAATTTCCTACTGTTACTATGACTTGAACTAGTGTAAACAAGAAGCTGCCATTATATCACCATACCATCGAATACCATTCAGAGCAGGTCTAGATAACATGTATCTAACAGGGCTTATTCAGGGAGCTCAAATGGCGGTAGCAAAAGTGGGGATTGTTCTGGCAAGCAATGTAGCCTAGTCAGAGCCATCCAACATAAAGGCCTTTGTACATATTTTTGCCAATAGGTTTGGCCATTAATACAAGTAACAAGCACTCCACCCAGTACCCTGAATGACCCCCTTGATGACTGTTGTGGCCAGGTCATCTTGATTCTGAGGTAAGCTTATCAAACCCTTTTATGGAGCACTTCATACCAACTATTCATCTAATACATCAGGTCAATGGCTCAAACTTTAATGCGATCTGCACTATGAAAGAAAGGTTATTTGTGGACACCTCCCCTCCCATTCATGAGTACATAATGTAACCACAGCAATAACTTATACTGAAAAACAGTATTAGGAAAATAACTAATGCATCTTTTAATTAGAATTAGCAGCTGGAAACAAGTTGGAGACCTAAAACCCAAGTGACCAGCTGGCAACCACCACCAAGTATGCTGTTGACCCTCTGTGATTCACAGACCAGGGGTTTAGGAACCATTGCAATAACTCCAGAAAATACATTTTGTTACCACATTGGCCACAACAATATAATAGTATTGTTTGCATAGCCTACATCTAAGGATGTTTTGGCACTTATTATATTTTCAAAGGATCAAACAATGGTGACTTACACAGTCCAGACTATGAGTAGGTGTGGCTCAGCATGGGTTATTGCAATCATTCATTCAAATAGAGTACCACAACTGGATGGAAAAAACAGCAGCAATTATAACTGTAGCCATAAGTCTGAGACGAGGGGCATGACAAGCGCATCTATATCATGCAAATGTGGGCCAGATTACTGGATATGTAGAAAAATTACTATCTGTACTTCTCCCAAAACAATACCAGAATTCTCAAAGAAAAAACTGAATATAATTCTGTGTTTCATGTAAGAAAGAAGTGGATGAAAATGTGCACCTGTCCCATAGTTTAGTATTCCTGAGAACTCAGCTTTGGGATCAGCTGCATTCAATTCAGATTTGGGGTAGTGGAAAGGCATCTTACTTCTTAGATTTTAGGCCACTGTCACCTTCATAGTTCTATTCCTTTCCCCTGATTGTAGGCATAAAGCAACATCATTTGGGATCATTTAAAAATTCATGTTTTCTTGGCATGGAAATTAGAAGTACAGTGCTTTTGTTTTTAAAGAATTACACATTATAAACTTGTTCTTTAGATATTTGGATAACACCACAAACCTACTATTTGGCTAAAAAAATAATACAGGGGTGGAGACACAAGATGGGGGAGGTAATTTCTTTTATTGGACCAGCTTCTGTTGGTAAGAGAGAAGCTTTCAACCTTACCCAGAGCTCTGTGTAAACTCAAAAGCTTGTTTCTCTCAAAAGGATAATACATCATCCACCTTGTCTCTCTCATATCCTAGGACCAACATGGCTACAACACTGCATAAAACAGTTGTATGCAGTGATATTGCTTTATTATCTCAGCAGTGACAAAAGGGATAATATATTATTGCATAAAAGCTGCAATCCTATAAATTCCATAAAGCCATTTTTCATCCAAAGGCCTATAGCATAATAATCAATGGGTTCTTCTAAGTTTAAGGTACATTGTGTCATTCTTTTGAACACTGTTTTTAATATCTTAAGTGTTATAAATATATTTCAGCAAAAATTCAAAAGTAACCATCATGGGCCAAATCCCATTGAAGTTCAGTGGGACCATTCATATGAGGCAGGTGAGCAGGATTTGGGCCCTATATACTTTCTATCCAGTAGATGACTATATAATATGGCTACACAACTGAAGGTTATGGACTAGTTAGCCTGTTCTGAGACCTGCTTTATTATTCATCATATGTACATTGCATTATAAAAACTACAATCAATTAATAAAAAAGAAGCTTATATAGAGTACATCATGGGTTCTGGGACCTTTACAATTTTCAAAACATAGCTGCATTTTAAATCTCATGTTCCTGTTTTCAGACTAAAAAAGAAAGTTATGAGCATTTGAAAACAAGGAATTATATTAGAAATACCCATTAAATCTGAACAAGCATGAACACAGCCAGGCACTGACTATAGGTCGGATCCTGCACCATGTAAGTCAGAGGGAGTTTTTTGGTTGACATCACTGGGAACAGAAGCCTACAGTAGTCTGGGAATAGGTCTGCACAGGAGCTGGAAGGTTTAAATTCCAGCTTGAGGAGACTTAGCTAAGCTAGCTCTGAGTAAGCTAGCATGCTAAAAAAAAAAAAAAGAAGTATGGCCACTGTGGCATGAGAGACCAAGACCATATGTATGTACTCAGTGTAGCTACCTTGTTCTGCTGCTTGTGCAGCCATGATGATGCTTCTGTTTTTTTGAGTGCTAACTTGATCAGAGACAGCACAGGTCTATCTCCTTGAGCTGGAATTACACCTTCCAGCTCCTGTGTAGACATGCTCTGTGGCCCTGACCTTGTACTGGGAACCTTGCCGATGGACCTCTGAGCCTGCACTGAGCCTCACTGAAATCCTGAAGCCAACAGGACTCTGGTGGGCATAGAGATTTGCCTGTGCAGTTCAGTCTAAATTAGTCATATGAAAATCAGGTCCTCAACTTTTTCTCTATACAAACAAATCCTCTCTTGTTAAAGATGGAAACATCGACAAAGGTTAGAAAGGAGTGTAATATGAAACAACTGTGAACACCTAGCATTTATATATTGCCTTCTTACCTTTCATGTCAGAAATAATTATCTGTATCATACTATACTGTGTAGAACATCTCCAATAAGTAGCTAATGGAATCTCATTTATAAAAATTATTTTCAATTATTGTGTAGAAAATGATAATGTGTCAATTAGAGAACATAAAATATTATTTATAAACAATTAAAAACTTGCTAACACATCTATTCAGTGTTCATTTTTTTTGTATTTACTCTAGAAGTGTCTCAAGATAGGAATAATCTTCATTCCTCCAAGATAAGTTCTGTCCATTTTAGGATTTTCCAATTCCCACAAGCAGTGCTATTAAAAATGCCAGGTTTCCACATGTATATATTAAAAATAGAACCATTTCATTTTTTACCTAGAAAGGATAAAAACATTAAAAGAGAATTATTAAAAGAAATATAAAATTAAATTCTATTGGTACATCAGTTTTAGTAACAGCCCAAGTATGTACTAAGCAGCTGTATCAGTTTTCTGTTTGTTGATAATTAAATAGAATTGATAAGTTCAATACACACTTGGCAACACTAGAAGGAATTTAGAGAAGGAGTCACTCTGAAGAAGACTGGGAAAAGAGAAAAGAGCATAAGCTGTGTGTCTAATTGAAAATGCTTGAGGGTTTTAAGTACAGGTAACCAGATTGTAATTATCCAAATTAGAATTTGAACAGGGTACTGGGGTTAGAAACTCTACACTTGCAAAAAGTTTCAGAGGATATTTTGGGATCATATCACAGTTTGCCTCTCATCTGAAAGAGAGCACCTCTAGCAACAGTGTCCCCAGCTCTCACTGTCACTTATGCAGTGCCACTTCACTGCCACCAATTGAAAACTCAACCCAAAGAGAAAGTTAAGAGGTGACCTGACCACAGTCTAAGTACCTATATGGAGAAGATTTATGATAGTAGAGTGCTCTTTAGTCTAGCAGAAAAGATATAAGATCCAATGGTTGAAATGTAAAGCTAGACACATTAAGACTGAAAATAAGGTGCAAATTTGTAAAAGCGATTGTAATTAATCAATGGAGCAACTTACTAAGTGATGTGAAGGATTCTACATCACTTGAAGTCGTTAAATCAAGATTGGAGGTCTTTTGAAAATATGCACTAAGGGCCTGACGTAGGAGGCTAAACTAGGTGATCATAATTCAGGCCTTAAAAAAAATAAATCTATGAATTCATCTTCCTGCAGCACCCTGGATTTTGTGTGGTGGTTTCCCATTTGAGTATTGACTCAGCTTAACTCCAGTTAACTCAAGAGATCTGACAAGATCACATCCCAAAGTGATGCAAAATGTATTTTCAGTGGTATGAAAAATAAAACATTTTACACCTCATTAGTGTTTTAAAATGTGATATCAACATTACCTTCCTATGTGAATCTTCATATTTCTCTGAAAAATATAACCAAGAAAATTACGAGTCTTCATTTTACTTCTTGCCTTTGCTAAAAGAAAAACATTTCTTCATATGAATTGTGGCTGAGCTTTACCTTTCTTTTTCAACCAAGCATTTGCATCAAGCATTATGTACACTAATGCCTCCCATCCTACAAATCCTCCCATAGTTTTGACCATCCATCGGCTGGGAGATGGGTCAAGCATCTGCAGTCCCAGAAATATGACAGCAACTAAAGAGCAACAAAACAAAGCAACACACACTTGATATAAAACCATTTATCATTATGGACTCCATTCACAATTTCAATAGACATTTTCATTTTTTAAGTGTGATTGTTTGATCTGGAAATATTATTCAGAAGCTTGGAAAGCAGCATTAATAATGGTGATGTAACCCACTAGTAGGTGTATTTTACAGATCCTCTGTGCCCAACCTACAGAGGATATGAATCAGGTACAGCTCAAGCTGTATAAACTTCTGCCCCTGGCCCCCATTTAATTCCCTGTGTGTCAGCCAAGATGATATGCCCTAAAAGCAGATAGTTAACTCCTGACCTCAGTGCTTTGATCCTATGGAGACTGGGTAAGTAAATGCCACAAGTGGAGTAGCAGGGCATTGCACTTGGAAGAAAGAGAGAAGAGCTGATGAGAGTCTTCTTCATTCAGGAAAGCACTTAACCACTAAATGCTCTGAGTGCAGCATGTGGAGCCAGGGCTTGGGGAGTAGGATGGGTGCTTATTCAGCAATTCAGAAGTGCCTAGAGGCCCCCCTGTCACACACAGATACTAATGACTCTTCTATCTCCAGTTCATGGCACTCCCTACCACTCCTGACTCTAATGGCCCTGTGAGGATGATGTGTACTGGTTACTGTTAGAAAAGTAATCACTTCCATATGTAAAAGCATCCATATGCTCCAGTTTCATGCCAATGCAACATTTGGTAAAACAAATTCAATTAATGTTCTAAAAATGTGTAAGGTGTTATAATTTCTTTACTTTTGCTGAGTTTTTTGTGCTTAAAAATTCATGACTCAAGTTGAATCCGTGCATTACCTGTATGTTCAAAATATAATTAAGGCAAACAAAATAGAGAACATTAAGAATTAACTTTAGATGACACAAGAACCCACGTTAATTATTAGTCATAATTATAATCATCATCATCTTCACTATTATTGCACTTTACATCGGAAGACCTTTCAATGCTAATTAAGTTTAAATACTTGTGAAGTAAGAGCTTGATATAGCACCCATTGTCTTTCAATTGACCTCAGTGGACTCTGAATCAGGATCTTTGTAATATTTTAAGCAATTTGCAGTGGGGCAACTGAGAACAGAGAAATTAAGACACTTGCTCAAGGTAACACAGCAAATTGGTGGGAGAGCTGGGAACAGAATGCAGGAATCCTGACAAATGGACATCCCTCCTCCCCCATGGAAAATGTCAATGTAAATGACAAAAATTGTTTTTGTTGAAATTTTCCACTAATAGTTTTGACCTACTGGTGAAAACTGGCTGAAAACCACAATACTTTAATTTGGAAATGCACACCTCATTGAAGTTGTAGTTTAAGTTCATGTCCCCATTCTCCTCTCCAAACAGGATTCTTTGGTCAGACTGCATCTCCCGTGATGCACCAAAAATCTCTCATCTTGATGCATCAGTGGAGTCCCATGTCTGGTGTACCATGGGAGATGCAGTCAAGTTTGGGAGCTTAGCTGAAAGAGGAAAATGGGGACATTAGGTAACTGAACTACAACTCTGATGAGAACTGCAGTAGCATTTCTCAATTGAATTATTTCATATTTTAGCCAAAACTGACAACTGAAAACTTTCAAAGTGTTTAAATGAAAAATTCTGTAGGAAGCAGATGTTTTTTTATTAAACTACTTTTTTGTGAAAAGTAGTTTAATAAAAAACAATTTTGTCAAACACAGTTTTGATGAAATTTTTTCAACCAGTCCTTATCCTGACTCCCAGACCTGCCTCCTCTGAAAAATTGATCAATAAGATGAATATTAAAAATGGAATTATAAACTCAGTTCAATAGTTCTAGTCTGAATATATGGGCACTCCAAAGGGGAATCTATAGTAGTTATATGAACATTATTTAAATATTAAAACAACTCACCGGCCAGGACTTTTATGACAAAAGCATTTAGAGCATGAAACCAGTTAAAAATAAATCTCCTGTTGGTACAATAGAAATGATGTGTTAAATATTATTCTTTTATGAGACAGTAGTGTGACATAGTAAAATTTTATTTCAAAAACACAGACAGTGAATAATATGCCAGACTAGTTTTTCAAAACTCTTGAGATAATAAATCCCTCAGGGAAACACTGTAGGTTCTTAAGGGTGTTAGATGCCTTTAGATCATTTTTCAACTGAACGCCAGGAAAGAAATGGCAGATGGCTCACATAGGAGGGATTTCCCTGTAGAGAACTGCAAAAGGCACTTCTCATTAAAAAAAAAAAAAACACAATTGTTTTTGCAGTCTGTTACTGAATGCTTATTATGCTGTACACAAGAAGTAGCCTTTTCAAGATCCTCTCATCTTCTCCCACTTTTTGCAGTTTCCTCCTGCTGCCCTCCTCATCCTTCTAGACACTCACACTCTTTACCTCCCAAAGATTGCTCACTTGCCTTTTACAATCCAATTCCAAATTATAGTTCTTATCTGGTAGGTACCAGTAGAGAATGTCCAGAGTCTGATAAATCCATCACATATTACTTGTTGTGACCCTAAAACTTCAAGATTCATTGTTCTCTCAAATGCATGAAAAATATAATTAACACTCCCCAAATTTCAAGGGTGTCTGAATACGGAGTTTTGGCTCTGACTCATCTGTAGTAGAAAGATGTATTATCAAGAGTGGACTGGAAGAGAGCTATGCAATGAAGTGAGATGTCAATTTTTTGTAAGTGAAAATACAAGAGCTGATGAATCTGAGCTATCATTCCAATTTGTGGTTTAAGTGAACGAGCCAAACAACACACTTGAGTCAAAATCTTTTATGGATAACAAATAAGTTGTTGCCGATCCTAAAAGGCTCACAGAGCTCTTTGGTCTAAATGAAAACTAATATGACCTTGTATCCAAAGGTAGGTACACCAATGACTACTTCAGCTACCACCCATTAGCATTGCTTAAAACAGTGACAGCAAAATCTTGGGTAAGCTGCTTTCCTAACATCCAAAAGCAATCATCAGTCATGCAATAGCTTGTTAATTCTGCATGGGTTGGATTTATCAGAAGAAGGCCATGGGCAGATCATGTGCACCAGCTTGTCAAAGTACGCCACTTGTTCTAGGGAGAGGCCACTGTAGTAGCAATCTGGGTTTAGGGGTTATGTTCCCACAGCTCTTATCTGATCATGTAGAAGGGTGAAGGAGTGTCAGACCCACCTTAATCCTCTGTCATATTGAGACTCTGGCCACATTGGAGTGTGTGTGGGGGGGGGGGGGCAGGGCAAGCCTTCTGATATTGATAAGCAAGCAGGCATGGAGGAGCGGAAAGGTACACAGAATGGGACAAGCCACACTCACCAGACAGTGTGGTGGAGAGGAAGATCATCCTCAAATAGGGGGAAGTATCTTATTGCCACCACACAGACCCTGGGTGGAGCAGGGAGGATATTTTTAATTGGACTGGTTTCCTTTCCCTTCTTTTTAATATAGGAAGAAGGCTGGTAAGACTTAGTATTTGTTTCTGCTGCTTGGCTTTTAGGGTTATTTTGTTTGTTTACCATGTGCTAAGTCTAGCTTGCCCCCCTAGTTTGCTGGAGGACCTCCAGGCTGTATATGGAAAGGATTGGATTGTTGCATCTTTAACAAAGTCTCTTTCTCCAGAATAGTGAATTAGTTGTTGAGTTCTGTAGGTCTTCACAAAACCAAACAATAAGAGTTTTAAACAGTCTCAGTGAAAATCTCTTCCTTTCCTCATTGACTCTTGTGATAGCACCATTCCACTAGTTCTCCATTCAGTCTTCCAGCATAGACAGGATGTGAATTTCTAATAGCAAAAAGTAGCAGAAAACACCCAAACTCCAAGCATACAAAACTCTTATGTAGATTACCTTTAAAAGGGAGTGAAAGCCATAGTGACAACACTTATTTTTCTATTTTGTTGCAAAGAAGCCCTGCGTAAATCCCAGAAGTGAGCAGCTGGATTTAAAGGACTGTCTCCTCATGACATTGCACGCTTCTTTGCTCCAACTAACTTCCAGCAAATCATCACTTCATGATTTGGCTTTAAAAATCCTATATACAATGTGCGCTCCAACTTTGTAAGTCTTTTTAATAAATGCCCAGGTTTAAAAGTCCATTCTATTGGATCACTTAGATGTACATACCTTTTACTTTGAGGAGAAGGCCGAAAAAAAGCTATCACTGGTTGAAAGAAAGAAAGAATCATGACAATGCATCCGATGACAGCATGGGCTTCTGCATCCTATGGAAGAGATCAGCACATAGCATTGATGTCTGGGATTTGGTTTCTTAATCGCTACTTTTAAAGATGCTTCCTGACAACTTAGGGCCGAATCACGCTCTCAGTTATACCAGAATAAAACTGGAATGACTCCACTGAAGTCAAAGAAGTCACTCCAGATTTATTCTGGTCCAACTGGAAGTAGAATCTGGCCCTTAAATTTCACTGTAAATCCATCAAAGGGCCAGTGTATAGTAATGAATCTTTAAATTTATTTTTCCTTGCAGAAATCTATAGTTTTAGCTCCACATTATGTAAAGTATTGAAATAAGTTCCACACTCCCCCACAAAGATGGGGAAACAAAGCAGACTGATAATGCAAGTAATAATAATAATAATCAGAATCTCTTATCCTAACCCTTTTCCTCCAAACTTTAGGTAATACTGGTTATGCTGAGCAGCATTTTTTGTTAAAGGAAAACTGTGTTTTGATAGGAAAAAGTAAAAATAGGGTCATGTGTTACAGTATGTTACATGGTGAGATAAGAAACACATTACAGACAGGGAGTTAGGTAAGTAGCTATATGGCCCTGATCCTGTAAAGGGATCTGCACGTGCACACCTTTACTCCCACAGCAGTCCCATTGCCATCAGTGGCACTCTGCTCAGGAGAAAGGAGTGAAGTAATCCCTTTGCAGGATCAGGACCTGTAATTGCAACATGAATTACACAACCTGGATTCCAGAGCTGAAGCTTCACCAGGTTGTGAGAAGTTCTGATTCAGGGTAATTACATAGATAGCCCCGTCATAGATGTGATGTTTGGACACAAACTTTCCAAAAGTTTCAGGGCTTCAGAGGGTTTGGCTCTAAGCCTCTGATTCAGGCTGATCTCTGACAAGAATAAGGTAAGCAGATTTCCATGATAGGGAAAGAAGGCATGTATATAGCTGAGATGTGAAACAAACAAGGAGAGCTAAGAGGTGAAATGTTGAAGACAGAACAGATAGAGAAATTACTTTATCAGTTACTCAGTACATCATAATGGCAAGAAATAAAGGGGATCATAGAATCATAGGGTTAGAAGGTACCACCAGGGTCATCTAGTCTAACCCCCGGCCAAACTGCAGGATGTGTTGTGTCTAGAATATGACTAACATGACGAGAGATTATATTGCATAAGAACAATTTTCTTAAACTAGCAAAAGGGCATAACAATCTAACAGCAGTGGGTTGTACACTGGAAGGTCTTTAGTGAACACTCAGTTCTGTATTTACATTTGAAGACACAAAAATGAGAAGAAAATATTTTCTATAATGTGTTAACCAAGAAAGTTGGTGGGGAGAAACTGGGTAAAACTTACATTAGCCCATCCCATTACTGCTACAAAGGCCAGTACAAAGGCAGTTATTGTTTCTGCGACAGTTATCACCATCAGAGACAAATGAATCTAAGTAAAAACAGATTACAGGTTATTAAACTCATCCATAGTATATATTAATGTGTTTGTTATTTTGTTGCAATAGTACAAGTTGAAGAATTTTTATGTTAGTATATAACTGAAAAAGTTCAGTTGGTTAGATATTGGAAATTTGTAAGAGGTTGTAAGCCTGTTAACCTTAATATATATGGTTAGAGACAAAGTT
Organism: Malaclemys terrapin pileata; assembly: GCF_027887155.1. Taxonomy (NCBI): domain Eukaryota; kingdom Metazoa; phylum Chordata; order Testudines; family Emydidae; genus Malaclemys; species Malaclemys terrapin. Next base: position 72,998,327 of record NC_071512.1, read on the forward strand.
GGTTAAGGTTCACTTAAAGAGGTGAAAAATATTATTCTACTTCTGCCTTTGATTATCCATTGATTAATGCAGCTTCACCTATCTGTGTGTCTTGTCTGAACATAGAATTTCTTTCATTTTTAATGGCACCACTAAAAGACAGTGTATTAGTTAGTGTTTGACAACTAGCTTCTTTATAAACAGTTTGCAAAATGTCTCTCTGCAGGTCAATGAATTAACTCCTTTTATTGCCAATATTTGAATTTCTAAAAAACTCCCATACAGCAGGTCACACGATTAAGTAGCAGAAATTGAATTCTTGGGTTTACCAGCCTATCCCAAACTATTAAAATATCTGTAACTAACATACTTATCAAACCAAGGGCTTACATTTAATTAATAATTTCAGAAATCTACATAAAGCAAAAGGAGAGAATTTTGCCTCTGAGGAGGAAGTAAAGATACTAAAAATGGTCAGCCTACTTTCTATGGAGACTTCCATTATGAGCAAAGGGGAAAAGAAAATAAAACTATGCCATGGAGTATGTTACATTCAAAACTAAGGTCAACATTTTCAGATCAATGGGAGTTGTGGAAGATCAGTTTTGAACCTCTGAAAATTGGGTCAGTAATTATGCAATAGATCCATAGCTGGTGTAAATTGTCGCAGCTCCTTTGATTTCAGTGGAGCTCTGATAATTTTCACCAGCTGAAGAACTGCCCCAAGATGTCCAACTCTGGGTACCAAAGGGCCTCACAGATTGTATACCCTCATGCCAAAGTCACTGGGACCATCTGGGTTGGTGCTTTCCTGGGTGAGTAAGGGTTGTACAATCTAGCCCCAAATTAGAACATTTTGCTTTAAGTGATCTCTGTGAAACTGAAAACTGTAGTGTGAGAAACCAAACAGCTTAGTCCAGCTGGTGAGAAGATAATCCCAGCAGCTGGGAGACAGGGAGGAATGGGGTACAGTTCAGCTGCTATGGTACTCTTTGTAAAGTTTATATATTCTCTGTCTCCATCTGCTGGTAGCACTATGTAACACCACCCTTGGTTAGCATATCAGGTTCTGAGGCAATTCAGTCTACTCAGCAAAAAACATAGCTAATGACGCTATACAACAGGGGTGGGCAAACTTTTTGGCCTGAGGGCCACATCACGTTTTGGAAATAGTATGGAAGGCTGGTTAGGGGAGGCTGTGCCTCCTGCAACAACCAGGCATGGCCCGACCCCTGCTCCCTATCCCCTCTCCCGCTTCTTGCCCCCTGACAGCACCCCCTGGGACTCCTGCTCCATCCAACCCTCCTGTTCCCTGATGGTCCCCCCCACCCAGGACCCCTGCCTCATCCATCCCTCCCGCTCCATCCCCTGACTGCCCCTGAAACACCCACCCCTGACTGCCCCCTGCTGCCCCATCCAACCCCCCCCCTTCCTGATTGCCCCTGGGGACCCCTGCACCCATTCAACCCCCTGTTCCCCGCCCTCTGACCACCGACCCTTATCCACACCCCCACCCCAAACTTCCCTGCCCTCTATCCAACCCCCCCCGCTCCTTGTCCCCTGACTGCCCCCCACCACCCCATCCAATCCCCCCCTCCTTCCTGACTGCCCCCCGGAATCCCTGCCCCCATTCAACCCCCCTGTTCCCTGACCACCCCAACCCCTATCCACACCCCAAACTCCCCTGCTCCCTGCCCCCTTACCGCGCTGCCTGGAGCACCGGTGGCTGGCGGTGCTACAGCCACACCACCTGGCTGGAGCCAGCCACGCCACAGCGCAACACAGAGCACCGGGTCAGGCTGGGCTCTGCAGCTGCGCTGCCCGGCCACCCAGAGCATTGCGCCAGCGGTGTGGTAGGCTGAGGGTGAGGGCTAGCCTCCCGGGCCAGGAGCTCAGGGGCCGGGCAGGAAAGTCCTGTGTGCTGGATGTGGCCTGCAGGCCGTAGTTTGCCCACCTCTGCCATACAATGTTCAAATTATCTTCATCTCCCTGTTCACATCATGTCATACATATATAACCCAAGCAATGCATTGGGCACCTTTATGGTTTCAAGATGTGTATGGTTTTCTAACCAGAGAAACACTTTTTGACTGCTATGTCAACTGCACGAAAATAAGCATATTTCTGTCTGCACCATTTTCCAAAAAAGGGAAAAATCTGGTTCCAATACACAGTAATAGCATGTAGAACGGGAGTGTCACATTCATTATACAAAGAAGGCTGAATTATGTTTAACTGTGCTCCACAGCAAGAGCCTACAAATTTAGGGTGATATATTGGCCTTGACTCATGGCAGAACTCCCACTGATGACAACTGACCACTTGGGTGTGCAATTGCTCAATTTCTATGATAATCATGGTAACTACATGTCCAAATTAGGCATGAGAGGGCATGGCTACATTTGAAAAATATGGCCCTTAAGTGCCATTGTTAAGCTTCAGAATCAACATAAGTTAAATAAATAAGGCAGTTCATGCCTGTCTTAGCTGCCATTTCAGGCTGAGAAGAACAGCACTACATTGTTCTGCATTGGGAAGGCTATCTTCTCAACCACATGGACTTGGGCTAGGACTTCCATAGACTCCTTTAAAAAAAGTTCATAACCTGGGATTTTTCAATGAAAGCTTCCTTTCTCAAGAACCTGAATCTACCATGATCATCAAATAAATACATTTAATGGTCAAGAGTCTGACCAACACCCCTGGGATTAAGAGATCCTCCAGGATAACAGCTTCTTGTGAATCATGTCAAGTAAATGCATCACTCTGAACACTCCGGGCAGCACAGTCACTGTGTATTAATTTTACTACACAGAGGTCTATTGCACCGAGAAGGAAACTTTCAATGAGACTTCCCATAGAAGTGTGTGACAATCTTTTGATAGCAGTACCTTCCATTGAACAGTTGTGAATAGCCATAACTTAGACACATGAAATACAAAATAACTTATAACAATTCAGCTAATAGCTGTGGTCGAACCACCAAATTAAGGCAATAAATTCAGAGCTTGTTCTTAACTTCCATGCTTGCGATGAGGCATTACAAGTCATGTGTCTATGATGACCCTCTTTAATTTCTTTAGTAATAGTGTGGAAATTCAAACAAAATTTCGTTAAGAGTGATTATTTTACAACTTTAGATCCAAGGTTGGCACCACTGCAGGAAGGGGAGGCAAAGGTGGTTCTAAGCCACCTGTTATACCTTCTCTAACCCTGAGAGCATATGGGTGCAAAAATGGTTCCCCGGCAAAAATTAGAGCTGCCACAGAGGTACTAGAGTGCACTGTCATCCAGCTCTACCCCCTCACACTATTGACATGCCTATTCCTTAGTCTGGAATAAACCCTACAAAAAGAGGAGAGCAAGAGGTGTAACCTGGCATTCTTTATATCATGCAAGAACTTTCCTGTGTTGGTCTTTTATTTCCTATAGCACATTGATCTCATTTTCTCCTTCTTGTTAACCAAAACAATGTCATGCATATGATTGTGATGTTCTGTGGTATTCAACATTGTTTAAATACTCTCTTCAAACATTAGAGCTGGTCAAACTATTCATAATGAATAATATTTGCTACACATTTAGTCTCTTTGTAGGCTAGTGAATCATTCTACTTTGTTTTGAGTGCTACCAACCCTGTTTTTTGTTAATATAGTCATTGTTCATAACCATTTACGGAATACAAAGGTTCCAGATGTTTTTTTCTAATAAATGGGATGACCTATGCATTTTGAGAGTGTGTGTACACATACTTCCCTTTGATCAGTTATTGTTTAGAAATGGCTTCTCCAGTTCCACTGCAAAATGATAGAAGAAATAGAGAAAACAATCTTATCAGAGTTTCTTTTTACTCGTTTGCCCATTGTATCATTTCATTTTGCCAGTGATGGTGTTATAGTCATTGATAAAAACAACGAGGCGTCCTTGTGGCACCTTAGAGACTAACAAATTTATTTGGGCATAAGTTTTTGTGGGCCAGAACCCACTTCATCAGATGAATGAAGTGAAAAATACACTCTGAAACTAGTAATTGATAGTTTTTGTTCCATTTATTTACATACCTGAAACCAAATATCTTTGCCAAGGAGAGTTTTTCCGATAGCATTCTTCAAATACCTAGCAAATATCATTCCTATACTTCCTGTGGTCATCCAGGCTATCAGCATCAGGGCCCCTTATGAAAAACCAAGACAATGAATAGATGATATGTTCAAATTCTAAACAGTAATTCCAATCCACTCCTAATTAAAAAAAAATTGAAATCATACCTTCAGGCAGTACTAAGCAAGTAGAAAACACGGGCAAGTGTATGTGTTAGCACAACAATAATGTTGCACTTCAAGCTTACAAGGTGCTGAGCACTCTTGCCACAATCCAGCAAAGCCTCAAGAATGTGCTTAACTAGGAGCATATAGGTAATTCCATTGACTTCAATGAGACTGCTCAAGTTTTCAAGTGCTTTGTTGGATAGAAGCCAGACTACTTAGGTCTTTCCCTAAAGGATTCTCTCTTTTAGTGTAATTAAGCTAGTGTGCTAACATTCTCTCTCTTTCTTTCAAACTAAATAATAAACACTTGTTTTTCATTGCTAAGAGGGAAGCTCCACAGTTCTGTTTCTTCCAGCAATAACATGACAGTACGCCTCTCCCCTGATATAACGCGCTCCGATATAACACGAATTCAGATATAACACGGTATATCTGGAGGGAGGAGGGCGGAGTTAGGGCGGGGCCGGGGCCGGGGAAATGGGTGGGGTCAGGGCCCCGTGGAGGGTCCTCTTTTTTTATTTGTTACATATGGTAACCCTATTTAAACCCCTCAGGCAGGAGCAGGGGAACCACCCTGTTACACATGGTAAGATTTTTTTTGGCTCTTGAAGACAGCGTTATATTGGGGTAGAGGTGTATTATTACGGCTGTTAGAGAGAGGTGTGTAATAGAACAAACTTTATTTTAAATGTTAATAATATTCCTTTAACACTGAAACTCTCACGCTAGGGGTTATCTAAACAAACAATTAGACTTCAGAAAGCTGTGGTTTGACTCTAGCCCTCACTAACCTACTACAGTGTAACTTCGTCTACTCTGGGGAGGCATATTAACAATTTGTTAGAGTGCTTTGATCTAGTCTTCTTTGAAACAGAACTAAATCAAAGCTCATGGGCAGATTGTTAGTTCACATCAGCAGGGTGCACACGAACAGTTACACTGCAGCAGGCTAGTGCAGCTAATGTCTCACCCCAGCTTGGAGTGAACTAAACATTTGCATAGACAAGCCAGAGGTCAAATGCAGATAGAAATGAGGCTTTACAAATTGTCAAAAACTCTAGTTCCTTTAGGCTGCACTTGTAGCCAAATGGCTTATTTTGCAAAAGTGGAAACACAGTTTGTCTCTAGGAGTCAGAGACTGGTATAAAACTTATCAGAAATTGCAGCCCTTGAAAAACTCATACAAATGGCAAGAACTCAAAAAGTTGCAGGATTGATGCAACTTTCTTTTAGTTACAGACTTTGCTATGTAATTGTATTTTATATACAAGTCTTTGCTGCTGGGGGAATTCTGCGCCACTGCGCAATGCAGGATTTTGCAGAAATTAACGTTGTGTATGTAGAAATGGGCTGCAGTGCTGCTGGCTGCCACTAGGGATTACTGGACCCAGCAGAGCCCAGCTGGCATGTAGAAGACACTGCCAGGGAGAGGGGGAGAGAGCTAGAGGGTTCCTGACAGCTGCAGTTCCCAGCATGTCCTGAGGGAAGGAGAGAGCGGTGCACAGGAAACTCCGTGCAAGCCTGGGACCGAGCATCAGGCTGTTTCTCCCTCTGGATCCCTGGGCTCTGGAGGGTGGCGGTGAGGAGGGTGAGTGTCTGGGCTGGGGGGCCTTGGCTGGGCTCTGTGGTGTGTGGATATCTGGGCAAAGGGGGGGCCCATGGCTGGGCTCTGTGTGTGTGTGGGGGGATGCGGGTATCTGGCCTGGGAGGCCCCCGTGACTGGGCTTGGATGGGGAGGGGATTCGGGTTTATTGGCTGCGGGGGGGTGTTCCATGGCTGGGCTCTGGGGGGGAGGAGTTGTGGGTGTCTGGCCCCCTAGCTGGGCTGTGGGGGTGGGGTGAAAGGGGCAGAGAAACAGGAGTTGTCATAGGGGTTTCTTTAACTGTCTACTCCTGGGGGAATTTTTATGTATTTCTGCATTGTTACAGACATACTTGTTGACAGGTATTTTGAAATAATTTACCAAGATAAATATTATGTAGCATTATTTTGACAAATAAAATTTGCAGAATTTTTAATTTTTTCACACAGAACTTTTAATTTTTGGGTGCACAATGCCCCCAGGAGTAACAAGTATAAGTGATAAATGATTCACCCACTGGGTCATTATACATTTCTAACCTCTCTTTCTCTCTCTCTCAGTTCTTTTCTCTAAACCTGTTTCTGAGCCTGAGTCTCTGTAGGGGGATCTCTCTCCTCTCCCTGGTACTCTCTTCTTTTCTAAGCCTCTCTTTATAGCCATCTTCTTTCCTACACTAGACATACACAGCAGTGATTTTTACTTGACAATGTCACAAAATGTGTCTCTTTGTTACTCTGTAAAAATGAAGATTTAATAACAAAAATCGAGGTGATTAATATGACCAGGTACATTATCATGAAAGAACCATATAATTTTCCTGAATTTTAATCCAGCTGTACAGTTAATGTCTAGAACTGTGCCATTCCTAGGAAACAGTTAGATATCCTTTGTTGTAAATCTGTTATTGTCATATTTTGTAACATATTGAAGATATTCTGTATAGAGAAATCCAAGTTGTCAAGATCAAAGCTCTCTGTGGAGCATAAACCAGAAAAAACAAATGTTCAAATAGATTTTGGAATATCTAAAATCCATATATTTCTATTTTGTATCGTTTAGTTAAAGATTAATCTTCTTTTTATCTTTAATGACTGCAACTGATCTTCCTTGAAACAGACTGGAAGTGTATTATAAACACCCTTTAAAAACTACTGTGCTCTATATTTCAAAATACTTTTCCCAGAACTAAAACTATCATGTTATTTTTGAAAGATCACACAAGAAAGATCAGATTATGAATGAGCTCTGGAAAATTAAAGGTAATTTGTTGTGTGGTGGAAAATCAATTTTAAAATTGTCTAGATCACTGTAAAATAACTCATAACTGATACAGAGGATTATCAACTATATAATATGAATTCTTTACTCTAAGTTTCTTGTACGAGTTCCTGCTCAACTTTATTATTATTTAGCCTTTTTTACTGTGTCAGCTACAGAAGATAATTACTTCCCATAGTATAGACACAGACCTTCAATAAAGCCATGCTAATTTACATCTGCTCAGGATCTGGTTCAGTGTGTGTGTGTGTGTGTGCAGTTTATACGCCCCCCCTCCCCCGCCCCAACATGTGGAGATAAATACCCATGTGATAAATTAGAGAATCATCTGATCACTTGCAGAACAATATAATAAATAAATTCATCGTGCACCTTTGGCTTCCTCTCCTATCCTCTTCCCCCTAACTCAGTAATCCATCTACTCTAAGACTTATTCTAGTAGTCCAATCCACTGAGCAACTTTAAAAAATGGCAGCGGTTTGATGTCCTCCTTCTCCCAAATGTGGAATTTCCCCATCGCACCCCTCTAAGATGGGTGAAATTCAGCAGCAGTGACCGATTTTCTATACATAAAAATAAATGACTTTAAAGTCCAATATGATTTGAAGCTGCAGGACTAGAAATGGGAGCCTTATTTCATAAGAAAGGATGTGAGTGTGAGCATATCTATGAAAAACCATACACTTTCCCCCTTACAAGGAAGGAATGGATAGTTGATTCATCCAGTTACTTTCTTTAAAATATTCTTACCATGAGCCTTAATAATAGAAGGTGTAGAACTGGTGCCACCTACTGCTTCATAGCTTGAAATGTTCACTTTCTGAGGAGTGATAAAGGGTGTCCTAGGATGCTTCTGTATCTGTCCTGAAAACATTAAGCAACCATTATTCAAGCTGTTGGCTCTTTAAATAAATTAAATTAATATTTCTTTATATTTTTGTACATATTTTAACTCAGTAGCATGACCCATTAAGTATGGCCAGGGAATGGGACTCAGGAGTCCTGGGTTCTATTCCTAGCTCTGCCACTGATTTCTGTGTGACCTTTGGTAAGCTACCAACTTCTATTTTCTCTCCCACCCTCTCTTGTTTATTTAGACTAAGCTCTTTGGTGCAGAGACTGTCTGTACAATGCCTATCACCATGGGGCTGTCATCTTGCAGGTGGTCTCTTTGTGTTGCTCTTATACAAGCAATAAAAAAAAAAGACAAATACACTTGGAAAGAATATATTTTTTTCCAATAGTGTAAGCTTCACATGTATCAAGCTGCTGCCATCATGTCAGCATGTTATCTTCTCAGACCAAAAAAAATCTGTTATCCTGATCACATTTCAAACCTCCACAAAATATATATGTGTGTGTGTGTGTGTGTGTGTGTGTGTGTGTGTGTGTATGTATGTATGTATGTATATATATATATGCGCACACCACCTCAATTGTTAGTCTTCCATTTGGACATTGCATGATAAGGCAACACTCACCAGCTGATGATGGTCCCTGGGCCAGAAATATGAAGTACAAATTGCTGGCAGCTTTTGACTGAGTCGATATGGGATTTCTTGTAATGAAAGAGCAGTTGATGATTCCATTGTTAAAGGAAGTCATTATGCTCTGAACATCACCCTAAAACCAGAATATCTGTAATTATTACATAGAACAGGGGTCGGCAACCTTTGGCACATGGCTCACCAGGGTAAGCACCCTGGCGGACCAGGCTGGTTTGTTTACCGGGCGCGTCCACAGGTTCGGCTGATCGCGGTTCGCCGTCCCAGGCCACTGGGGGCTGCGGGAAGCGGCGCAGGCCAAGGGATGTGCTGGCTGCCACTTCCCGCCGCCCCCATTGGCCTAGAGCAGCAAACCGTGGCCAGTGAGAGCCACGATTGGCTGAACCTGAGGACGCAGCAGGTAAACAAACTGGCGAGCAATGTCAGGGTGCTTACCCTGGCGAGCCGTGTGCTAAAGGTTGCCGACCCCGACATAGAACATTCATCATACAGCAATAAACAAATAGTATTCTTGCCAGCAAGTTAAAGAAGTATGGGCTGGATGAATGGACTGTAAGGTGGATAGAAAGCTGGCTAGATCATCGGGCTCAATGGGTAGTGATCAATGGCTCCATGTCTAGTTGGCAGCCGGTATCAAGTGGAGTGCCCCGAGGGTCAGTCCTGGGGCCGGTTTTGTTCAATATCTTCATTAATGATCTGGAGGATGGCGTGGATTGCACCCTCAGCAAGGTTGCAGATGACACTAAACTGAGAGGAGTGGTAGATATGCTGGAAGGTAGGGATAGGATACAGAGGGACCTAGATAAATTAGAGGATTGGGCCAAAAGAAATCTGACAAGTGCAGAGTCCTGCACTTAGGATGGAAGAATCTCATGCACTGCTACAGACTAGGGACCTAGTGGCTAGGCAGCAGTTCTGCAGAAAAGGACCTAGGGGTTATGGTGGACGAGAAGCTGGATATGAGTCAACAGTGTGCCCTGGTTGCCAAAAAGGCTATTGGCATTTTGGGCTGTATAAGTAGGGGCATTGCCAGCAGATTGAGTGATGTGATCATTCCCCTCTATTCGGCATTGGTGAGGCCTCATCTGGAGTACTGTGTCCAGTTTTGGGCCCCACACTACAAGGAGGATGTGGAAAAATTGGAAAGAGTCCAGCGGAGGGCAACAAAATGATTAGGGGGCTGGAGCACATGATTTATGAGGAGCGGCTGAGGGAACTGGGATTATTTAGTCTGCAGAAGAGAAGAATGAGGGGGGATATGATAGCTGCTTTCAACTACCTGAAAGGGGGTTCCAAAGAGGATGGATCTAGACTGTTCTCAGTGGTACCAGATGATAGAACAAGGAGTAATGGTCTCAAGTTGCAGTGGGAGAGGTTTAGGAAAAACTTCATCTAGGAAGGTGGTGAAGCACTGGAATGGGTTATCTAGGGAGGTGGTGGAATCTCCTTTCTTAAAGGTTTTTAAGGTCAGGCTTGACAAAGCACTGGCTGGGATGATTTAGTTGGGGATTAGGTCCTGCTTTGAGCAGGGGGTTGGACTAGATGACCTCCTGAGGTCCCTTCCAACTGTGATATTCTATGATTCTATGTTCAGCAGAAATAGCATCTACCTCATCAATTGCTAATTACAAAATTATGTGCTATTAGTAAAGAGTCATTTATGGATTTGCACCACGTTACAACTTTAAGTAAACAGTGATTCAACAATGCTGGGCTTTTTAGTTTTTCTTTACTAGTGCTCAAGGGCCTTATTCTGAATACATGCACCTGAGAAATTTTAATCAAGGGAGAAATCCCATTCTCTTCATTGGAAATACCCATGTGAATATGGGATTACTCATGTGAGCAGGTATTCACATGCACAAATATGTGCAGGATTAGACCCAAAACTATGATCATTTAGTTAAAATGTGTCATTTCTTTAACTTGACACAAATAAAATATGTATATTGCTCTTCCCCAGTGTGTTAACTATGACATCAGAGCTTAGAGCAGTGGCGGGCAACCTGCGGCCCATGGTCCGCAGATGGCCCATCCGGGTAATCCACTGGCGGGCCGCAAGACAATTTGTTTCCATTGACCATCCACAGGCACGGCCGCCCGCAGTTCCCAATGGCTGTGGTTCGTCAGTCCCAGCCAATGGGAGCTGCGGGAAGCGGCGTGGGCTGCAGGGGCATGCTGGCCGCTGCTTCCCGCAGCTCCCATTGGCTGGGAATGGTGAACCATGGCAACTGGGAGCTGCAGGTGGCCATGCCTGCGGATGGTCAATGTAAACAAACTGTCTCGCGGTCTGCTAGCAGATTACCCTGATGGGTCATGTGCGCCCGTGGGCTGCCCACCACTGGCTTAGGGTCTCATTCCCCTGGACACTCATATCAATGTAAATTAGGAATAACTAGAAAGAAGTCAGTGGGGTCAACTAGAGTATAGTTAATAGTAGATATTCATAACTGATATACAAAAGCATGAAATCTCTGATGTAGCCTATTCCAGAAGATATATTGATTATTCCTTTGCTAATAATTTTTTTCTGATATAAGTACTAAAAAAGTAAAACCAACATTTATACACTTGTCTTAATTTTTTTTTAAATGTACTTTTTCCCACTCTGCTGAAGGAGGCATAAACAACATGATTCTGTTTACTAGGCTTACATTTTTGATTACGGTATTTAAATATTTAGCAGACTATTACTTGATTTAAGTTTTACTGCATAAATCAATGGCTGATCCACTTTTTTTTCTCTCCTGTCTAGCTTGGTCTCTGACTAGCCATTAGTCTTTGCTAATACCAACTCAGAGCAGAGCCAGGAGAAAAGCTTATGTAGATGATCCAAATCAATTTTAAGGGATAAACTCTGTTCAGAGGAAAATTATATTGCTAGCTTTCGATACGATAGTTCACAGTTTGATTATCTTATCATCCTGTCTGGAATTCAGCTCTGATATTGTAGCTCAGCAACAACTCTGCAATAAAAAGCATGCAACAATAAAAAATATGAAATAGCGTTGTTCTACACATACATACAACATAATCTGAAATTAAATTACCAGCGACAAACCGTTGGGACTAGTTTGTCCAGTTGAAAAGGCATGTTGAACTTCTATTTGTCCTGTTGCATTCTTACCACAGATATAAATGTCGTCATTCCCCTGGAAAAGCACAGATTTGCCCATGTCAGTGGTGATTGAGTAAAGTTGCATGCAGATCTTACACAGGGAAATCTTACACAATCTTTGACTGGAGTTTCAGGTGCACCAAGACTATGGAATTTGAGCACCATCATAGTAATAAAATCAAAACCCAAATGATATTTGAGGGTACCACTACATTAGAGACAATTGGCATATGGTCCAGTAGCTTTGCACCTTAAATATAATCTTCCATTCAGTTTCTTGCAAAGGAGCAATAGTTAGAGCATGTGTATAGCATGTTCCACTCTCAACACACAAGCCTTTTTTCCACTGTAGCTCTAAAGAAGCCACTGCAACAATGATCTCCCTTTACAAATAACCTTTCATTCCAATCTAAGGCCCCTATGCTTTAAAAGATCTCTGTAACTAAAGTAAGTCAGTGTATCTGGAGGAACTACATCATCAGCTTTTCATTTTGGAGGAAAAAAATTTCGAAAAGATGTTTTTATATTTTTTTCCACCACTTTTCACATGTCTGTGTTAAAAATGCAATTTATTGATCAAGGCCAGATTTTAAACCATGACAGCTTAAAGTTAGGTTCCTAAATCCATATGTTGGTACTTATATAAATGGCCAAGCACCCAATGAATTCAATGGGAGGCAGCTCAGAACTTCTGAAAATTTGTCTACTCAGAACGTGATTTAGCAAAACACTTGAGCATGTTAACTTAAGTCCTTTGCTAAATTGGAGTCTTATTTAGGTGCATAACTTTAGACTCCTATTTTTGAAAATCTTGTCCCACAGCTGTTTGAGTTGCAGATGTCCATAACACTATACTTTAACAAAAAAAAAGAAAAAAAAAAAAAAGATTATTGGGATGTATCACTTAAAGGATGTAGTGCCACGTCAGCACACGGCAAGCACAATGGTAATCAAGTTCCCTAATAGTAAGACATTAGTTACGTTTAAAGGCCAAATTCTGTATTGACTCAGACTGATACCCCATTCAAATTGACTTCAGAGTGTAAGTGCTGAATTGGGTGATAGAATTATAACTATGGAGCAGAAAAAATATCAAGAAAAATGAAATCTCATAATGCCAATTAACTGGAATTTGTATCTGGGGTGCACAGAACTGTAATATTATAACAGTGTTTGTTATTCAGGTAATGTGCTACCGTGCTTCATGATTTCTTAGAATTTTGAAATATTATAGATGACAATTTCCTAACTCAAAAAAAGTGATGCATCCAACATGGGGGAATTCCATACTAGACCTTATAATGACACATAAAGAGGAACTGATCACAGAATTAAAAATTAATGGTAGCATAGGTACAAGTGATCATAAGTTGTGATCATAATGTGAAAAAAGAATAAAGTACAGACCAATAATACATATACTTGGTACTTTAAAAAGGCCAATTTCACAAAGTTGAAAGCAATTATGGGCCAAATCAGCTAGGAAGAAGAATGTTATCAGAAAAAGGTAAATGATAATTGGGAATTATCTGGATTAGAGGGGAAGTTAAGGCAGCGATAAAATCTAAAACAAATGGAAGAAAGGGGAAGTTGATAGTAATGAATATAAATCAGAAGCAAGGAATTATACAACACTGAAAAGGGAAACAAAGGGACACAGAAAAATATGTAGCCATTAGAGTTAAGGATAATAAGGTGTTTCGTAATTGAATTAGGAACAAAAAGAATCCTAACAATGATATTTTCCCATTGCTAGATGGAAATGGTAGAATTATCATTGATAATGCAGAAAAGGCAGAAGTGTTCAATAAACATTTCTGTTCTGTATTTGGGGAAAGAATAGCTGATGCAGTTATATTGGATGATGATGATGATGATAATAACAACACTCTTTCCATTCCATTGGTATCTAATGAGGATGCTAACAGCAGCTACTAAAGTTATACATTTTAAAATCAGCATGCCCAGATAACTCGCACCCAAGAGTTTTAAAAGAGTTGGCTGGGAACCCTGCTGGACCATTAATGTTGATTTTCAATAAGTCTTGGATCACTGGGAAGTTCCAGAAGCCTGGAAGAAAGCTGGTGTTGTGCCAATATTTAAAAAGTATAAATAGTATAACCCCAGTAATTATAGGTCTACAACGTCTGACACAATCAAATGACTAGACAAATTGAGACTGGAAATAAAGTGTAAATTTTAGGTTAATTAACCACTGGAACAATTTACCAAGTGTCATGGCGGATCCTTCATCATTGACATCTTTTAAATCAAGATGGAATGTTTTTCTAAATGATATGTTCTAGGAACTAATTTAAGGAAGTTCTATGCCCTGTGTTATACAGGAGGGCAGAAGAGATGATCAAATAGGTCCATTCTGGCCTTGGAATCTGAATAATCAACACTCTTACAAGCTTTGCTAAACATAGTGGAACTCTCCTGCTCTACAGGTCTCCCCTTTCTCTCCACTGTAATCACTGAATAGTTTGTTGTCAAGTTTCCACAGTTTGCAAAACAGAACTTTGTTGTTGTTCCAATAGTGTATTCAGTGATAGTATCTTACCATTTGTGTATCATCAGAAAACCCAATGGCTATATATCCATCAGAAAGGCCGCTCATTTCAAATTTAAAAGCATCACCACCTAGTGACTCAGAAGACATGAAATAACAATTTGGATCATCCAGATTACACCCAGCAGGACTGATGAAACAGAACTTCTGTGTGCCACAGCCTTCACGTCCAGAGGTCTGTAATTTGCAACAACATGAAAAACTATTAGATTGTAAATTAATTTACCAATATTAATTAGGCAATATTATCTAAATGAAGCTACAGTCTCCTATTTACCAAACCAAAACCTCACTTTCAACTCTTCAGCTGTTAGGAGAAAGAAAATAGGTGGATCTATATGTAGAACTCTTGCCATCTTAAAGAACATTAAATATCACCATATCCCCTTATGCTTATGCTTATGCGGGGGAGGGATAGCTCAGTGGTTTGAGCATTGGCCTGCTAAATCTAGGGTTATGAGCTCAATTCTTGAGGGGACCACTTAGGAATCTGGGGCAAAATCAAAATTGGTCCTGCTAGTGAAGGCAGGGGGTTGGACTAGATGACCTTTCAAAGTCCCTTCCAGTTCTAGGCAATGGAATATCTCCATTATTTATTTTATTTTATTTATTTAATAGGGAGTAACTGTGTATCTCAGATATTTTGTTGTTGTAACTCTGGGGAGATGCTGGCTTTTGGATTGCCTGCAACTCTTCAGCTGTTCGGAACATTTCCCTCTTTTTTATTCTTTTCTGCCTTGCCACTTCCTTATTCAGGGTTGGCATGACCATATCTATTGGACAAGCTCCATGTTTTATGAAAATATGCTTATGAGTGTGAATATAATGTAACTGGAATATGCTTTATGCAAAAGGTATCTTGTAAGGTGTCATTACAAAGCTTATAGTCTACTGACTGTGTTCACCCTATTGGTAGGTATGTATCATTCTTGTATCTGAAGCTAGAAATATGAAGTATAACTCTGAAGTCCTATTGTAATTATGCAAAGTGTGGGCCATTAATGGTGGTTTGGAAGCTTGATACAACAAATTGTCCTAGTCAATGGGAGCTAAATGGCTCTTTTTACTTGCAAACCTCCCTGGGTACGTGCGGGCCAGCCCTGGAAGAATGAGGTCTCACAGGATATGTGACCAGGTCACAGGATACCGGAATCCATCTTAAACCTGGTCCTTTTCCATTTAGAAGGAGGGGCAGGGATCCAGAGAGACAAAGGGTTCCTGTCTTGTGCCAAAGCTATAAAAGGGGGTGGAGCAGAAAAAAGGGGGCTGCCAGTCATGAGAAAACCCCTAGTGACCACCTGAGCTGGAACTAACAAGGACTGTACCAGGAGAAAGGATTGGACCCAGACTAGGAAGGACTCTAGTCTGTGAAAGAAACTTACTGGAACATCTCTGAGGGTGGGATTTACCTGTTACCAGTTTCTTAATGTATTAGGCTTAGACTTGTGTGCTTTTGCTTTATTTTGCTTGTGACTTACTTTGTTCTGTCTGTTATTACTTGAACCATTTAAATCCTACTTTTTATACTTAATAAAATAACTTTTGTTTATTAATTAACCCAGAGTAAGTGATTACTGGTATTTAAATATTTAGCAGACTATTACTTGATTTAAGTTTTACTGCATAAATCAATGGCTGATCCACTTTTTTTTCTCTCCCGTCTAGCTTGGTCTCTGACTAGCTATTAGTCTTTGCTAATACCAACTCAGAGCAGAGCCAGGAGAAAAGCTTATGTAGATGATCCAAATCAATTTTAAGGGATAAACTCTGTTCAGAGGAAAATTATATTGCTAGCTTTCGATACGATAGTTCACAGTTTGATGATCTTATCATCCTGTCTGGAATTCAGCACTGATATTGTAGCTCAGCAACAACTCTGCAATAAAAAGCATGCAACAATAAAAAATATGAAATAGCGTTGTTCTACACACACATACAACATAATCTGGAATTAAATTACCAGCGACAAACCGTTGGGACTAGTTCGTCCAGTTGAAAAGCCATGTTGAACTTCTATTTGTCCTGTTGCATTCTTACCATAGATATAAATGTCGTCATTCCCCTGGAAAAGCACAGATTTGCCCATGTCAGTGGTGATTGAGTAAAGCTGCATGCAGATCTTACACAGGGAAATCTTACACAATCTTTGACTGGAGTTTCAGGTGCACCAAGACTATGGAATTTGAGCACCATCATAGTAATAAAATCAAAACCCAAATGATATTTGAGGGTACCACTACATTAGAGACAATTGGCATATGGTCCAGTAGCTTTGCACCTTAAATATAATCTTCCATTCAGTTTCTTGCAAAGGAGCAATAGTTAGAGCATGTGTATAGCATGTTCCACTCTCAACACACAAGCCTTTTTTCCACTGTAGCTCTAAAGAAGCCACTGCAACAATGATCTCCCTTTACAAATAACCTTTCATTCCAATCTAAGGCCCCTATGCTTTAAAAGATCTCTGTAACTAAAGTAAGTCAGTGTACCTGGAGGAACTACATCATCAGCTTTTCATTTTGGAGGAAAAAAATTTCGAAAAGATGTTTTTATATTTTTTTCCACCACTTTTCATGTCTGTGTTAAAAATGCAATTTATTGATCAAGGCCAGATTTTAAACCATGACAGCTTAAAGTTAGGTTCCTAAATCCATATGTTGGTACTTATATAAATGGCCAAGCACCCAATGAATTCAATGGGAGGCAGCTCAGAACTTCTGAAAATTTGTCTACTCAGAACGTGATTTAGCAAAACACTTGAGCATGTTAACTTAAGTCCTTTGCTAAATTGGAGTCTTATTTAGGTGCATAACTTTAGACTCCTATTTTTGAAAATCTTGTCCCACAGCTGTTTGAGTTGCAGATGTCCATAACACTATACTTTAACAAAAAAAAAGAAAAAAAAAAAGATTATTGGGATGTATCACTTAAAGGATGTAGTGCCACGTCAGCACACGGCAAGCACAATGGTAATCAAGTTCCCTAATAGTAAGACATGAGTTACGTTTAAAGGCCAAATTCTGTATTGACTCAGACTGATACCCCATTCAAATTGACTTCAGAGTGTAAGTGCTGAATTGGGTGATAGAATTATAACTATGGAGCAGAAAAAATATCAAGAAAAATGAAATCTCATAATGCCAATTAACTGGAATTTGTATCTGGGGTGCACAGAACTGTAATATTATAACAGTGTTTGTTATTCAGGTAATGTGCTACCGTGCTTCATGATTTCTTAGAATTTTGAAATATTATAGATGACAATTTCCTAACTCAAAAAAAGTGATGCATCCAACATGGGGGAATTCCATACTAGACCTTATAATGACACATAAAGAGGAACTGATCACAGAATTAAAAATTAATGGTAGCATAGGTACAAGTGATCATAAGTTGTGATCATAATGTGAAAAAAGAATAAAGTACAGACCAATAATACATATACTTGGTACTTTAAAAAGGCCAATTTCACAAAGTTGAAAGCAATTATGGGCCAAATCAGCTAGGAAGAAGAATGTTATCAGAAAAAGGTAAATGATAATTGGGAATTATCTGGATTAGAGGGGAAGTTAAGGCAGCGATAAAATCTAAAACAAATGGAAGAAAGGGGAAGTTGATAGTAATGAATATAAATCAGAAGCAAGGAATTATACAACACTGAAAAGGGAAACAAAGGGACACAGAAAAATATGTAGCCATTAGAGTTAAGGATAATAAGGTGTTTCGTAATTGAATTAGGAACAAAAAGAATCCTAACAATGATATTTTCCCATTGCTAGATGGAAATGGTAGAATTATCATTGATAATGCAGAAAAGGCAGAAGTGTTCAATAAACATTTCTGTTCTGTATTTGGGGAAAGAATAGCTGATGCAGTTATATTAGATGATGATGATGACGATAATAACAACACTCTTTCCATTCCATTGGTATCTAATGAGGATGCTAACAGCAGCTACTAAAGTTATACATTTTAAAATCAGCATGCCCAGATAACTCGCACCCAAGAGTTTTAAAAGAGTTGGCTGGGAACCCTGCTGGACCATTAATGTTGATTTTCAATAAGTCTTGGATCACTGGGAAGTTCCAGAAGCCTGGAAGAAAGCTGGTGTTGTGCCAATATTTAAAAAGTATAAATAGTATAACCCCAGTAATTATAGGTCTACAACGTCTGACACAATCCAATGACTAGACAAATTGAGACTGGAAATAAAGTGTAAATTTTAGGTTAGTTAACCACTGGAACAATTTACCAAGTGTCATGGCGGATCCTTCATCATTGACATCTTTTAAATCAAGATGGAATGTTTTTCTAAATGATATGTTCTAGGAACTAATTTAAGTTGGGGGTCGTCTTATACGCCCAGTCGTCTTATACGCCGGAAAATACGGTAATACCTGGGGGAGCAAACAGCTGTACATCTCTCTCTCTCTCTCAGTGCTATAGAGGGCGGACAATTTATGAGTTTACCCTGTATAAGCTTTATATAGAGTAAAATGGATTTATTTGGGGTTTGGATCCCATTGGAAACTGGGTGTCTGGGTGCTGGAGATAGGTGACTTGCTGAGCAGTTTTTGGTTAAAGTCTGCAGTTTTGGGTGCGTGGATCAGACCTGGATCTGTGTTGCAGCAGGCTAGTGTGTCTGGCTCAACAAGGTAGGGTTCCGGAGTCCCAAGCTGGCAGGGGAAACAGGCTCAGAGGTAACTTCAGCACAACAAGTGACAGTCCCAAGGGGGTCTCTGTGACCAAATCCGTCACACAACCATATTTCCCTATGCTTAGAATAGGGAGTAACTGTGTATCTCAGATATTTTGTTGTTGTAACTCTGGGGAGATGCTGGCTTTTGGATTGCCTGTAACTCTGCAGCTGTTTTGGAACATTTTCCTCATTTATCTTCTTCTTCTTCCTTGCCACTTCCTTATTCAGGGTTGGCGTGACCATATCTATTGGACAAGCTTTCCAGGTTGGCTGTTCAAGGCTGACACCCTTGGTATGAAACTGGAGTTTCCCTGCTCCTAGGTGAGCTGCCTACCAAACTCCACTTGCCCCAGCAAGACTTGTTTTCAGGCAGTCTTTATTTGCCTTGATGTCTTCGTCATGGGACCTCTGTGGCATTTTATAGCGGTAGCCCCAGCACCAGCCATCCCACCACACCCTGTTCAGAGATGCTGCCAGTTGGTCTGCAACTTCTTATTGGATATTTGCAGCTGTCCTGCATCTACAGGATGTTCCCCTAATTGCTACCTGGGGACATGCCTGATGGGAGATGATTGCTTCTTCACAGGTTCCTACATTCTATCCGTAACCCCTAAAACAAATAATTTTTAGACAAGACTTTAACACACTAGAAGTGGTTTTGATTCACCTTTTAGTTTATGCTATAGATTTCAGTCTTGGCAAGGAGCAGGCATGGGCCAGGAACAGGCTGTCACAGCCTGCCAAAGAGCAATGGAGGCTCAAGAGCACCTCCATGCCCAATGCCTGCAGGATTGAAGGGGTTCCTGAAATAGAAGGCAGAGCCTATGGACCAGCTGCTAAGCCAGGCTACATCCTCTGGAACCCATCTACCCCCTGCCCTGGTAGAGGGGAATGGTTCTAGTCCTCCTTTAAATGAGGAAGGCTAATGGATCCAGGGGAGATGGTTCCCCACTCCCTTCCTTAATTTTTATTTCTTATTTTAAAAAGTATAAACATAAAAAGTTGTTAAACAGTAATGTGAATATTCATGTTAGTTTTATTTGTCTGCTGTTCTTTGGGGCCTACAGTATTATCAACCCCAAATGTTCAAAAATCATGAATCAGGCTCATCAAAAATCATGAGATTGGCTTTAAAATCACAAGATTACATAAAAATGATAGATCTGGAGTTCTTTTTATTTTCCTTCTGCTTTTTGAGTCTTTAGGGTGCACTGGGATCACATTACTCCATAGCCAAAAGAGCTAGAAGCAGGGCCAGTGCAACCATTTAGGCCAACTAGGTGGTTGCCTAGGGCGCCAAGATTTGGGGGTGCCAAAAAGCGGTGCCCCCATTTTTTTTTTTTTTACAGTGGCTGCTGCACTGGGAGGGAGAGGGAGTCTGAGCCGCCGGCAGGCAGCCCAGGGGTTCCCCTGGGTCAGCATGCCGCCGGCAGCCCAGGGGTTCCCCGAGTCAGAGCTGCTGCACGGATCCCCGGACTGGGGGGTGGGAAGCTGCCGCATGGCTCCCCAGGCTGGGGAGGGGAGCTGCCACGGGGGGGGGGCCTCGGCAGGGGGTGGAGCTACCACGGGGGGGCGCTTCTGGGGGGGGCAGGGAGCTGCTGCAGGGCTGAGGGGGAGGGCGCAAGGTGGAAGTTTCGTCTACGGGGCGAAACTTCCTTGCACCAGCCCGGTCTAGAAGCTTACTTTTTCTTTAAGGATGAATGCTGAAATAATCAGAACTGGGGCTTTAAAGAAAATAATTATCATGAGACTTGACAAAATCATGAGAGTTGGCAACACTGGGCCTAGAACACCATCTCCAACATAATTGCCCTGCATTACTGGAGAATGAAGATGGCTCTTAGCCACACAAGTTACAACTCTGTGTGGCTTCCATGTATAAACAACACTGCTGCCACATGGCTCATTTAGCGTCCTGCAGGGGCCTCCTTTCTGCTCCCTAACACTGTGTGATGCTGCTGCTGACTCCTGACTGCATACAGTATTCACTTGCATTGTGTGTGTGATATTACTGACACCCACAACTACTACACTTTGTTTAGAGTCTTTCCTCCTGCTTTGGCCCTTGGGGGCAGGTGTTCCCAATCCCTGCTCATCACTCCTTCATTATGCCCCCAAAAACAACTTAATGAAACTGTTCTAGAGCCAACCTCTCATTTTAAACACACCTTTGTTTTATTTAGGAAACTGATTTCTAAAACAACAAATAGGAAATTTCAACCATAAATTCTACTATTGATCATGGGCTCGTACAGGTGATCCAAAATCCTCCCAGTACATTGCACCCACCTACTCTGGGGTTTCTACACTGAAACCAGTGCCAGACCAGATGTGAGAGAAATTTAAAAAAAAACTGTGCTGACTTGTTCTATGACAGGCACTCACTGACTAATTAACAAATCTAATCTAGTGGGATCCGACCCATATGTGGTTTTCACATTCACTTTGTTTTTTAAATACAGTAACTCCTCACTTAACATTGTAGTTATGTTCCTGAAAAATGCAACTTTAAGTGAAACGATGTTAAACTAATCCAATTTTCCCATAAGATTTAATGTAAATGCAGGGGGTGAGGTTCCAAGGAAATTTTTTGGGGGCAGACAAAAGGCATTATATACTGTACTGTGGTGGGGAGGTGCCCCTGGCTTACCCCTGGGGCTCAGGGCTGGGAGTGCAGAGTCTGGGAGGGAGTTAGGGTGCAGGAGGGCGCTCAGGGTGGGGGTGCGGGAGGAGGCTCAGGGCTGGAGCAGGCAGGAGGTGCAGAGCACTTACCTGGGGCAGCTCCTGTTTGGTGCAGGTGGTGTGCAGATGGCTCTGCACAGCGCAGCAGCACCGCTCCCATGGCCATGATTCTGGGAGCTGTCCCCTCCTCCCTGTCAGGCATTGCCACCCAGAATGCAGGGGCTTTAGGGGCTGCAGGGCCCTGGGCTAAGGGGGCCCCGGGGCCCCGGCCTGCAGCTCTAAAACCCCTTTCGGAATGCAGCCCTGCAAGCACGGGCCAGAGGACTCAGGAGGAGCAGGGGCAGCCACACAGCCAGCGGCCGGAGAGAAGTGGCTCTTTTCCCTCAGGGTCTTCCCATCAGGATGTGCTTCTTGGGAAGCCAGTTTCTATTCACTTGGATGAATGATAGTCTCTCCTCATTCCCTGGGGAGAGTCGTGTACCTGTCAGAGACTATACTGCCCGGTGCACTGAAGAGGTGCTCCAAATGCCGGCATGATGGTGGATAGGAGAGGTGGGCGACAGCCAGCTGATGCAATGTTGGTCGCACATCCCTCTTCAACTGCCAGCAGTGAAGAGTGTCGGAGCCTCCTGGTGGGGATGATGCTGTGGCCTATGTTTTGGAGAGCCACAAGCAATGACTTCTGCCACCATGCTTCCCAGGTGATTTTTAAAGTAGGTTATGGCTGCCTCAGCATCCCTGTTATCTGAGATGAAGGAAGCCATGGTGCTTTCAATCAGGGGTTGAGACATGTTGCCATCAAATACTGCTGCTTTTTTTTGATGGCTTGGAGATGTCAATTACCCAGAAGAGCAGACAGCACGACTCCCCAGTGCTTTTGCTCTGTTGATGGAAGAGGGTCTCCATGTGTCAGTTCTCTCTCCAGCAGGCACAGCAAGGGAATTTCTTGGTTGATTCCCACATCACTCCCTCTGACCAGCTTTATAGCCTCACCAAAATGCCATTGGATGTTGATTAGCTTCTAGAGTAGTCAGCAGAAGGGTACAACACTTGCACAGCTTCTCAGTGCTTAAAAGTTGGGGGAGTTTGCCAGGGGTCAGTCCCTCGGCCAAAAATAAATAAGTAAATACAAATTGAGCCAGGCCACTTGAAGCACAGTCTTACCAAAACTGCTGCCCCCAAGATTGTGATGACTCCCCACTTTTAGCATGGCTTTTCTCTCTGCCCATACAGACATTCCAGCAGGTAAAAGATGGTGTTCCATCTGGTCATCACCTCCTGCTTCATCTGGTGGCCTGGCAGAAAGAGTGAGCCTGTGGCTGTGTAAGGTTGTGTCACACTTCCCAGAATCAGCTGATGTGGCTGCAGATCTTCCTGGTTGTTGAGAGCAGTGCCTGGACTGGGCATCCCCTTTCAGAAATTCCCTTACAAACCAGACTGAGGCAGAGAGCAAGGCAAGGAACATGCTGGAAACTACAAACATGCACAGCCTTTGTGATATTTAATTCACTGTTTGCTGCCACAACTTCAGCAGAGAGAGCGAGGGGCCTTAGCCACTCCTCTGAGAGAGCACACAGGTTCTCCATGTCCCTGCAAGTGTGCGGCTGTTCAAAATCACCCCCCTACAGTGAGGTATGCTGCTGACTGAGGGCATACCTGTTGCCTGTGCTGCTGCTGCTTCTGCTAACATAGTCAGTTGCCTGAACACCGGTCCACATGTCAATGGTGAGATGCAACCCCCTACCTTCAGAATTACCCAGGACATGCTGCATTAAAAAAAAAAGCAATGGAGACAGATGACTTGAAGCTTTAAAATTCAGCTTGTGTGACTATATGGTCACACTAAGTCCTGTATGTTTGATTGCCTTCTGAGGATTAGAGAGTAGAGAGAGAAGAGCCTTTAGCAGGGCCCGCTAATCTAGTTCTGTATTGGATGGATGGCATTGGTAGAAATGGACCGGAGGTTCCGCACATCAGCTCTGAGTATTAAGGCAGCAGTTTAAAGAATAGACCCTCCAGGTGGACAGTGACAGCGACAGAAATCTGAGGGAATGCCATGAGTGCAGACAGGAGGGTTTCTGTACATGAGAAGCTAATTTAATTGGTTTGAGATAGGTCTGTTTCAGACAGAGGCTATACAATCTTTCCTCATGCAACTCTATCAAATTACCTCAATCCTGGTCTACAACATCTCTTAAATTAAGACCGACAATTGCAGATTTTGCCCAAGAGGCAACTGCTATAATAGTTATATTTACAATTAAGTAATACTACCATCATTATCATAAAGGTATTTAAAATGGACTAAAAGCAAATTAAACATCTAAGTTTAAATTTAGTTTACAGTATTTGATTAGAAAACATAATAATCTTTGAAGGAGTTTAGCTCTAATAAAACCTCTAACCAAAAGTTTCCTGGAAAAATTGCCCCAAATTCATTCATATGATTCACTGTTATGTATATTTGTGAAACAATATATTCACAATAATATCAAAATGAAACAACTTACTGAGTCAACAGAGGAACTGGAAGACACAAGAGTTTGACTTCTGACATTAGTCCAGAAAACACTCACATTCTGAACAACAGTTGCTCTGGAAACAAAACAAACACCAAACACATCGTTTTGAACCATTATTTGGGGAAATGTTCTGATAAGGCACTAGTAATGTTTCTAGATATATGATAGACATCTTGCTGGCAGTAATCAATACTGACTTTTTCAAATAGATAGAGGCATTTACCTTCAGAGATGGAAGTGGGATTTAATTTTAAGGGTGTTCATTGTTCGGGAAAACATTGTTCAGTAACTACTTATGATAAGACAAAACTATGAAAAGATGAAACCTCATCTTGCCAGCATATCTTAAAAGTATTAGAAATGAAACATAAAGGCCAGGAGGTACTAAAAATGATGGGCAAATCTCAAATCACTGTCAGTACAATATTGCTAAGGGTAAATCCTTTGCAAAATCTAACAGATTTTATTCCTTCTGCAAATTAATTTGTTTATGAAATGTTAGTATATTAGGAATCATAAATGTACCTGAATTGTACATTTCCTGTGCCTGATGGTGCTACCCAAATTGCTGTTACATTTTTCTTGCTGTTGCGATCTGTGTGACTCACTGAAGAATTCTGCAATTAAAAACCAAGGTGAATGCTCAAGTGAAAGAAAGTAATGCACTTTTCCCCCTGAAATATCATGAGGTCCTCCTCTCATTGAAGCAGTGATCCAGGATATTAACTAGTTCAAGCTGGCTGACTTTTAGAGCTTCCACTCATCCTTTCATTCTGAGCCAGCTATTCCCTTTGAACAGTACAGTGTTCTTCCCATAGGGTGACCAGACAGCAAGTATGAAAAATCGGGATGGGGGGAGGGGGAAGGCAGGCAGTTTCCTCTGACACCATTATATTGCTGAGTGACCAGCAGCTATTGGGCTGGAAAGAAAAATACGAAGTCCCCTGTCCAGTGGCCAGAGGGGCAAGAATCCTACAGTGGCTCCCAAACATTTATCTCCTCCCTTGACAGTAAAAACATCTCACCCAAACTGCCTTCTCTTTGAAGATAATCCTTAAACTCTTTCAATTGCAATTGCCTGAAATCAAAGATAAGTAGGTGGAATCACAGGGGTATGTTCCCCATTAATGCTGTAACACCTATACCTGGTAGCTAAGTTCAAAGAAGCACTTTGAATCTGAATGGAGGCCACAGTGCTAGAAAACAAGACTAGCTACATACCTAGTAATTGTGCTTTTTCACAGAAATAGAAAATAACATGTGCAATTGTTTACACTCACTCTGAAACATGACAAAAAAAAATACTCCGCTTGATTCTCTGGGCCCAGATGATTTGCAAAGCTGGCTGTTAGAACAAACTAGGCACATTTGATGCAGAAATCACTGAGACACAAATCTGGATCTCCAAGATGCAGTTCTCAGGGCTTGTCTACACTTAGGGTACATCTATACTTACCTCAGGGTTCAGCGGTAAGCAATCAATCTTCTGGGATTGATTTATCGCGTCTTGTCTAGACGCGATAAATCGATCCTGGAAGTGCTTGCCGTCGACACCGGTACTCCTGGTCTGAGAGAGGAGTACGCGGAGTCGACGGGGAAGCCTGCCTGCTGCATGTGGACCCGCGGTAAGTACCTTGTAGATTGAACTAAGATACTTCGACTTCAGCTATGTCATTCACGTAGCTGAAGTTGCATATCTTAGTTCGAACTGGGGGGTTAGTGTGGACTAGCCCATAGAGTAATTATTCCTGAAAAAGTCCACGGGTCAAGTTTTTTCAACAATGACAAAAGGCTTTTCAAAGGCAAATACCAAAAGAATTTTTTGATTAAATGAAAAAAAATTAGTCTTGTTTTAAATCAAATAGTTTTGTACTTTGGTTTCATTTTCAACCCTCCTCCCATCAGTTTTTTTGTTAGTTTGTTTTCTCTCCTGTCCCCTTTTTTCCTCTTATAGGGGAAACCAAAAAGGGAGAGGGGGAAACCAAGAAAGAGGAGTGGGGGAGCACTCAAACCCAGAAACTTTCCTGCTTTTCAAAAACTGAAATTTCTGTTTTAAAATTTTGAAATATTTTGAAAACATTTAAAAAGTATTTCCCACAAAAATTGTTACCTTTGCAAACCAGCCCTATTTGTTATTACTTTCACAGACATTAGTCTACATCACAGAAAAACTAGCATATATCTTCTATTTTTAAAGTGATTTAGCACAATTAAACACTTTTTAGAAAACATGAAGCTGCCTCCAGATCACATTTAGTGTCACCTCTAATGCAAAAACAAAATATTTATCATGTCTTTTACACAATGCAAGGAAAATAACTTATGAGTTCAACAAACTAGTTTAAAATGTGACCACATACCTGAACTTGGTTACACAAAAGACCTTGCGTGTTTGGATCTATGATTTGAAAAGTACCAACAATACCATCTCCGCTAACTGCTTGGGCCTGCAGTAAAAATCCTTTAAAAGTGGAATTGTCAATTCCTTGTAGAGTCACTGAGGGAAAAAGATATGGAAGTTACTTAAAATAGTCAATTTAAATATTAGCTACTTGTCACTCACTCTCTGTCATGTCATTGTCTAATGATGATGATGACCTGAAGAAGAGCTCTGTGTAAACTCAAAAGCGTGTCTCTCTCACCAACAGAAACTGATCCAAAGATATTACCTCACCAACCTTGTCTCTCTAATATCCTGGGACTGACATGGCTACAACAACACTGCATACAACATAAGACAGTGAAAGTAATAACCACTTATAGCATCGTTCAGCTTCGGATCACCTTTCTAAGGAATAGTATGGCTTGCTTCCACACCTCTTACCAGACAGACAGACGGTTTGATTCTAGCTGAATTTTGTATTGTTTGTGAAAATGTGTATTGCATTCTGAACATATGAACCTTGATAATGAAGGAAATAAGAATTGCAGACTGCGGATTGGACCCCTTAATTCTGTATTATCAGTTACTTACAATAGCAGATTTCCTGCAAGCAGAATGTTTGTAATTTTGTGATCTACAAATACAAAGAACTATATATAAAGGCTGAGAGAGAGCTATGTGCTTTTACTTTAGTTATGTAAATACACCTAAAGACCATGAAAGGCACATTTTAAACCTATCTAAAACCAAAACCAAAAGCAATAAAATAGGACACATGGCTAAATCAAACAGAGATTAACTAGAGGCTTGCAGGAGGTTGTTGCACTGTGAACAGGGATCAGTCTTGTCTCATGTTGTTGGAATTCTGAAGGCTAGACTACTGGGGGAGAGCACAAGACATTGTAAAAACTACAGTGGTATTCTGGTTCTGCACAGCACAATGTAATATCACTGAAACAGCCACAGTCAGTGAGCTGAAATAACGAGCCTCTTTGATATTTCTTTAAAAATTTTACATTAATTTAAATCCCATCCAGACACTCCAAATTATTCAAAGTTCTAATTTACCTGTGATCTTGTTTCCTGGGTCAAATGAAGTGCTGGATATGGAGATCCTGTAAGGTGCTGAGGTAGTTTGGGAAACAAAGTTACCATGACTAGGTAACATAGAATCACAAGCTGGGTTGATTTTTCCATCTGGAAAACCAAGGACTCTTGCAGAAAACACCGCACAAAAAAGAGAGAGACAGTAAACCCAGTCTTCCATCTGTAGGGAAGAAGAAAACAATTAAAAAACAAACACACACAGGTACTTGCTGAAATTCTATTTGCATACCAATAGTCGCATATAGGAATTTTGCATATGCATGACATGTAGGGCCTGGTTCACTTGCTTTTAATGGAAGTCATTAAGAGTTTCATATTAAGCAAAAAACCCAACTTAATAACATTTTATCAATTTTTCACTCCTAGGTGGCTTCAGACTTCTGATCATACCTAAATAGGACAAACCTGGAAACACTTCCATCTCACAAGATGTGAGACAATATAGGACAATATTTTTAAACGATTAAAAATCATTATTCTAGAAAGGAATACAATTACAATAATAATATAAATATAAACTTGTTGAAGCAAGACCTTTACACCGACTAGATATCTCATTTCCAAAGTAGGCTTGGTAACACTCTTCAGTCTATATCCACATTCTCAAACAACCACTGAATACTATAATTGGTCCATCAGTTTGGTCAGAAACATATTCTACAGAAAAAGCCAACCAACCAATATTCTGTAAGCAGTCCTAAGTGAAGTGGTTTTTGTGACGAAGTGGGGGATTTTCTTATCTTTTCGTGGTTTTCCAATGGTTTGCATGCAGAGGGAGTGGGACTCAGTGCCCCTGGGTGTTATTGGTTTAACGAGGTGAGGGGAGAGGGAGTTTGTTGTTGCAGAGGACCGGAGAGAGAACTTGGGACCCAGCCGATGGCCTAGAGGAGGGACACCCCAGCGATGACCCTCACCGGAGACCCAGCTCAGGAGTCGCAGCCAGTTCTGGCCAGTGGAAGGACAATGGGCTGCGAAGAGAGGACCCCATGACCTAACCAGCCAGTTCCAGCCAGAGGGGGGCAGAGAGGAGAGGAGGCCCAGAGGACCCTGTTTACCTGGAAAGAAGACAATGGACAGAGGCGGGACCTGGGGCCAATGATATCAGATGCCCAGCTGGGAATCAGAGGGGTTCTGGGCTGGAGAGGGGGAGCAGGCAGAACCCACCTGGATGCAGGGGAGATTGGGATGTGCTGTGCTGAGCTGAGGGAGCCCAGGCCTGAGGATCAGAGAGTTTCCTGTGCTATGTTCAGTCGCTCAATAAACCCTCCTGTTTTACGCTGGCTGAGAGTCACTCCGGTCTAGAGAACAGCTGCTAAATAGGACACAAATACAGCTCATCGCACACACATCATACACAACTTAGACATGGCTTCACTCTTTGAGCCTAATGCAACCATCCCAAACTCAGGTCAATTATACGGTGGAGGGGACAAAGAGTCGATTCCAACAATGACCTTCATCCCATGACCTACATTTACATTGCTATGTCTCAAAATAATTACTTAAATAACACAATAAACTAGAGGATCTCAATGTGTCATTTCTCCATGCCAAGCTTATTGCACAAACCAGGGGCTCCTTGCACACCCCACAAGCTGCATCCACAACCCTCCCATCCCCCTCTATTTCAGGGACTCCCTGCAGCTCCCCCATATCAGATGCTCTGTTTTGTCTCCTATTCTTCCCTCATCCCCTACCAGGGTCCCCCATTTTCGCCTGTATGCTAGTGGCTCAGTGTGCACCCCCACAATTCCTGCGGTGCCCTCCATTTCCCTCTCCTGAATCCAAAAGAAGGGGTTTTATGTTCCTTCCCACCTTCTCCCCCCATGCCAGGGGCTCTGTGTGTCCCCCATTCCCTCTTCTGTGTATCAAGGTCCCACATTTCCTCTTACCATGAGTATTTGTCTGGGAGATAAGACATTCAAGGTGTCAACATGCTAAACTCTATTGGATGATGAACAGGGATATTGTTATGTTGGAAGGTGTTAATAGGTGCATTCAAGCGGTTGTTTATCTGTAGACAATTTCAGGGGTGCCTGAAGCTGTGGCTGTGCTAAACAGATGGCAGAGGCTCCATATGCCCCCCGCCCACATTTTGCCTCTTTCAGTTTTCCTCAAAGTCAACAGAGTTGTACTCACATGCCCTGAAATTTTGCAATTGATCAGATGCAGTGTTCAGAAGTATCAGAAGAGTAGCCGTGTTAGTCTGAATCTGTAAAAAGCAACAGAGGGTCCTGTGGCACCTTTAAGACTAAAGGTGCCACAGGACCCTCTGTTGCTTTTTACAGTGTTCAGAAGTTATTGCAATTACAGACAGAGAGAGAAATGCCAACAAGCTGAACGTAAGCCAATAATTAAGCCTTATAGGTGTGCATGTATAAATATACGTCAAACTGATTACCGATCTGTGTTTTCATAAAACACTTTTGTAGTATGTGTATTATTAGCAATAATATAAATATTTAACTTGCTATATCTCTAGGCTTGGTAGGATTAGAATTTTATTGGTAAATGTCAGGAAACATCAATTTCACCGTACATACACACAGTGATGAAAAAACATTTCCACCAGTAATAATCAAATTGTACATATATATAAAGTAATGCTGCTTGAGAACTTACTAGAGTTTGATTTAAGGATATTTACTTTGTATATCTTGATATGGGATGTTGACACTCAACCCCCATCACCATGCAGTATAGCTGCCCTGACGTGCAGCACACACTGCACAGCACACCAGACAGGACATACACAAATCTGATTGTACTGTTGCCCACTCCACTGTTCCCCTTTTTTCTTTTCAATAAATATTTTTTTTTCTTTTCAATAAATGGATTCTTTGGCATTGAAAATATTCTTTATTATTGCATAAAGTAAAAGACTCCTTAGCCCAGGAAATAAACAGGCACTGCAAGTCTGCTTGTCTGCTAAGCAGACACTGATTCCTAAAGATTGGAACTACTGCACTTCACTCCCGTGCAGGGCACCAGATATCACTGCTGGTTTTCAGCCTCAAATTGCTCCCCCAAGGCATCCCTAATCCTTGCAGCCCCGCCCTGGGACCCTGTAATAGCCCTGCTCTCTGGCTGTGCAAATTCAGCCTCCAGGTGTTGAACCTCGGAGGTCCATGCCTGAGTGAAGCTTTCACCCCTCCCTTCACAAATATTATGGAGAGCACAGCACGCAGATATAACTGCGGGGATGCTGCTTTCGGCCAAGTCCAGCTTCCCGTACAGAGATCGCCAGCGGGCCTTTAAACAGCCAACGGCACACTCCACAGTCATTCGGCACCGGCTCAGCCTGTAGTTGAACCGTTCCTTGCTGCTGTCAAGGCTCCCTGTGTAGGGTTTCATGAGCCACGGCATTAATGGGTAAGCGGGATCTCCAAGGATCACAATGGGCATTTCAACTTCCCCTACCGTGATTTTCCGCTCTGGGAAAAAAGTCCCGGCCTGCATCTTCCTGAACAGCCAAGTGTTCTGAAAGATGCGTGTGTCATGCACCTTTCCAGGCCAGCCTGTGTTAATGTCAATGAAACGCCCACGGTGATCCACAAGCGCCTGGAGAACCATAGAGAAATACCCCTTCCGATTAACGTACTCGGATCCTAGGTGGGGTGGTGCCAGAATAGGAATGTGCGTCCCATCTATCGCCTCTCCACAGTTAGGGAACCCCATTTGTGCAAAGCCATCCACTATTTCCTGCACGTTACCCAGAGTCACGGTTCTTCTGAGTAGGATGCGATTAATGGCCTTGCAAACTTGCATCAACACGATTCCGACGGTCGACTTTCCCACTCCAAACTGGTTTGCAACTGACCGGTAGCTGTCTGGAGTTGCCAGCTTCCAGATTGCAAAAGCCACCCACTTCTCCACTGGCAGGGCAGCTCTCAATCTTGTATCCTTGCGCCGCAAGGTGGGGGCAAGCTCCTCACACAGTCCCATGACAGTGGCTTTTCTCATCCGAAAGTTCTGCAGCCACTGCTCGTCATCCCAGACTTCCATGATGATGTGATCCCACCACTCGATGCTTGTTTCCCAAACCCAAAAGCAGCGTTCCACGGTGCTAAGCATGGCCGTGAATGCCACAAGCAATTTCGTGTCGTACGCGTTACGTGTCTCGATAGCATCGTCGGAATCCTCACCCTCACTCTCCCTGTCACTTTGGATCTTAAGGAATAGTTCGATAGCCAAACATGATGTGCTGGCGAGACTCGTCAGCATACGCCTCAGCAGTTCGGACTCCATTTCCCGCAGACAGATCGCGCTGCACAGAAACCGTTGAAGGATGGCGCCTAAGGTGGACGGAAACAAAGGGATTTCTGGGATGCAAAGCGATGCATCACGGGGCATTGGGACAGGACCCAGAATCCCCCACACCCACGCCCCCTTCCCACAACCCACGGCGGCAGAATGGGAAAAGGTGCTCTGTGGGATAGCTGCCCATAATGCACCGCTCCCAATAGCGCTGCAATTGCCACAAATGTGGCCACGATAGTGCGCTGGGCAGCTGTCAGTGTGGACAGACTGCAGCGCTCTCCCTACTCAGCTGCACGAAGTCAGGTTTAACTCACAGCGCTGTACATCTGCAAGTGTAGCCAAGGCCTCAGAGTGGTAGCTGTGTTAGTCTGTAACAGCAAAAAGAACAAGGAGTACTTGTGGCACCTTAGAGACTAACAAAACAGAAGTGGGTTTTAGCCCACGAAAGCTTATGCTCAAATAAATTTGTTAGTCTCTAAGGTGCCACAAGTACTCCTCGGTCTTTTTGTTTATAAACAGAAGCAGGGTGATTAAGATAACAAAAGGCTTGTCATTAAATTAAATTAAGGATCATTAGATGATCCTGAAAGCATTGCCAGGCACTCCAGTTAAAAGGTAGGAAATAAAGGGTAGGAATAAATGGTGAGAATGGAGAGAGGTAAATAGGGGTGTTCCCCAAGAGTCTGTACTGGCACCTGTGCTGGTCAACATATTCATAAATAGGATGACCATATTTCCCTATCCTGAATATGGGACACTGGGTAAAATTACTCATATTCAAGCAAGTTCAAAAGCAATCAATCAGAACTATGCAGTACAAAATTCAAATTAACATCAAGTTGACTGAGCCCGTTAAAAAGAAATACTGAGTGTGATGTTCCCCTGGTGTTATCTGGACCGGTGATCTACTAGGTCACTCTAATCTTCGATTCTGGGAGCCAGCATTATCCTGCTCTGCTGTGAGAACCCCCACTCCCGGGCTGTTCACGCACAGCCTCTAACATGTAAGCTGCTCCCAGCTACGTGAGTGAGCACTTTTGGCCAGCTGCTGCTTGGATTATGCAACCAAATGGTGCTAGCCAATATCTCCAGTCCCAGACACAACCCTAGGAACCTCTGTCTTGCAGTGTCCAGTTATGCCCACTGGACGTTGCAAGCTTATATGAGTTCATCAATTTAACAAAGAAATTGATATGTACCAAACTTGTTATCTCAACGGGAGTCTCTGACACACTTCAAACCAAATGCACTGCTTCAGGTAGAATAAACAAACAAATTTATTAACTATAAAAGATAGATTTTAAGTGATTATAGGTCAAAGTGCAACCAGTCAGATGTGGTTAAATGAAATAAAAGCAAAACGCATTCTAAGCTGATCTTAATACTTTCAGTGCCCTTACAAACTTAGATGCATCTCACTACAGGCTGGCTGGTTGCCCTTCAGTCAGGCTCTCCCCTTTGATCAGCGCTTCAGTCACTTGGTGGTGGTATCTGTAGATGGAGATGGCAAACGTCTCTCCCTTTTATCATGTTCTTTCTTCCCTCTTGGCTTTGCCCCCCACCCCTTCAGAGTCAGGTGAGCATTACCTCATCGTAGTCCCAAAGTGACCAAGGGAAGGGGGATGACTCACTCAAGAGTCCTACAGATCCTTTGTTGCTGTCTAGGCCAGTGTCCTTTGTTCCTGTGAGGCTGGGCTGGGTTTATCCCATACATGCCCTGATGAGCTGTGAACTGCCCCTCTGATCCTGGAGAGTTTTGCCTGGGCTTGTTTTAAGCCATGAGGACACAATTTCAGCTTCATAATTTACATAAATTACAACCTATAGCATTACTATAACAGTGGATCATGAGCCTTCCGAAGACACCCGACATGACAAACTTTGCATTGGATACCAGACAATCATATTATAAGGATGAACATGGGGGTACAGGGTATTCCCCTGAGGTACAGAGTGTCACACTGAGTAGTTGGATTCTTTTTATTTACCTTATCTTTTTATCTTTAAGGTTTTAGGGTTCACACGGGGAGGGGTGACACACACACATACTCCTATACACACACCTCTTTCACACGGGGGGGCTGACCAACTGACCCTCCCTTCCCAGCACTTTCCACCCTCCATGCCTGCCTGGGCCCCTCAGACGGATCCATCTCTCCTGGCTTCCTGAGGAGGTAGGGTGTGTGTGTGTGTGTGTGTGTGTGTGTGTGTGATCACATGCCCCCTCCCCAGATTTCTGTCAGGTTCAAACCAGAATGTCGCCAGCAGCAGCCTTTTGGCACTGTGTGGGAAGGAAGGGACAGGAGCTGCTTCCAGCTGCAGGGGAGGAGGAGGTGGAAGGGATGACCTGGCTCGTGTCTTTGCAGAGCTCATCTCTTCCCCCCCACCCCCACCCCCCTGTGGCTGGAAGCAGCTTGTCCCTTCCTGCCCACACAGTGTGGAAAGGCAGGTAACCCCTCCAGGCTGCTGCTGATCATCTCCTGTCCCCCAGCTATAGCATGGGCAGGAAAGGGTTAAGCCCTAAGGATGCATTGTACACTAGGGCTCAGGGAACCTGACTGCAGGGGCTTCAGTGAACTGGGGCAGAGAGATGGCTCAGCAGGTGAGGGTGCCTAGAGAATGGAGCAGTCCCATGCTCCCTAGAGGGCAGGACCCGGGGGTGTGTGTGTGTGTGTGTGAAGAGGGTGCTAAGCCCCTGCCCAGGGGCCTGCTGTGGAGCTTGCAAGTTCAGGGCATGAACAAGCTGGAAATCGCCCCTCCCCACCCATCACTCCAGAACTTAGCTGTGCCAGCGCTGTGTGGGGTTTGGCACATACAGGGCTCGCCCCCTCCTGACCAAAGGGTCTTGGGCTTTCCTGGGGTGTAAGCCCAGCCAGAGGCAGTGGAGGAAGGAAGGAGCCTGCCAGCCAGGCTGTTGGTGAGCTGAGCACTCCGACCAGGGGCCGGTTCTCTGCACAGCACTGGGAGCGGGATACGCTCCACCTGTGGGTGGGGGTGGGGGGATATGGAGGAGCAGCAGGGCTGGTAGGGGGGAAGGGGCAAAACAGGGAGAGGACAGCGAGAGGGGGAGCATGTAAAGGGCCAATGAGTGGGCAGCAGAGACGACATGTAACTGGCCCGCTGCCTGGTGCCTGCCCGCACTCATCAGCCACTGCAGCTCACAGCACGCAGCCAGTGCCGGCTGGAAACAGGACAGTGGTCAGGGCCCTGCTAGCCAACAGCCAGCATGCAGTGGGGGCTGCGCTCACAGACCAGCATGGGGGAGCGGCCAGCCCTATGTGCTGCATCTTCGCCCCACCACTAGCCTTGCACACCCACTCCCATCAGCATCCACTGGACCCGCCCCCCCCCCCACACACTCATTGCTAGTGGGCTGGTGAGCAGGATCCAGCAAGTAGCAGGATGCTCCAGTACTGATGGAGGGAGACAGAAAATACAGGACAAGTTGCCCGTTTTTAAGAAAGTCAGGACACCTGCAGAAGGGCTTAAATAAAGGACAGTCCCTTTAAAAACAGGACATCTGATCACCCTATTCATAAATTATCTGGAAAAAGGGGTAAACAGTGAATTGGCAAAATTTGCAGGTGATACAAAATTGTTCAAAATAGTTTAATCCAAAACTGACTGCAAAGAGTTACAAAGGGATCTCACAAAACTGGGTGACTGGGCAACACAATGGCAGATGAAATTCAATGTTCATAAATGCAAAGTAATGCACATTAGAAAATATAATCCCAACTATACATATAAAATGACAGGATCTAAATTAGCTGTTACCAATCAAGAAAGAAAACTTGGAGTCATTGTGGATAATTCTCTGAAAACATCTGTTCAATGTGCAGTGGCAATCAAAAAAGCTAACAGAATATTGGGAATCATTATGAAAGGGATAGATAATAAGACAGAAAATATCATATATTGGCTCTATATAAATCCATGGTATGCCAACATATTGAATACTGCATGCAGATTTGGTCACCTCATCTCAAAAAAGATATATTGCATTTAGAAAAGGTACAGAGAAGGGCAACACAAATGATTAGGGGTATGGAACACCTTCTGTATGAGGAAAGATTAAAAAGACTGGGACTTTTCACCTTGGAAGAGATGACTAAGGAGGGGGATCTGATAGAGGTCTATAAAATCAAGAATGGTGTGGAAAAATTGAATAGGGAAATGTTGTTTACTCCTTCATATAACCCAAAAACCAGGAGTCACCCAATAAAAGTAATAGGCAGCAGATTTAAAACAAACAAAAAATATTTCTTCGCAGTCAACCTGTGGAACTCCTTGCCAGGGGATGTTGTGAAGGTCAAAACTATAACAGGGTTCCAATAAAAACTAGATAAGTTCATGGAGGATAGGTCCATCAATGGCTATTACCCAGGGTGGGCAGGGATGCAACACCATGTTTTGCGTGTCCCTAGCCTCTGTTTGCCAGAAGCTGGGAGTGGGCGACAGGGGATGAATCATCTGAGGATTCCCTGCTCTGTTCTTTCCCTCTGAGGCATCTGGTATTGGCCACTTTGGGCTAGATGGACCATTGGTCTTACCCAGTATGGCCATTATGATGTTCTTATATAGAACCCAGATTTATCTGCCTTCTCCCCCTCCTCCCCTTCCCCGACTGTAACCCGCTAGACCCCACTCCCCTACCAGAGCTGAGAGAGACCCCAGGAGTCCTGATGGGGTCTCTCTCTCTCTCCAGAGTTATTAACAAAATAAGAATATACATTAACATTTTAAACCTAACCAGTGTCCCTTAAGTGACTTGCCACAAGATGTCAGAACATGGTAGTATTAGAGCTGAGTGGGTTTAATATTTATTTATTTTTCTTTCTTTTATATAGGAATTAGATACAGTACTCCTATCACCTAATTGCTAAGTTATCTGCCAAAAAACTAGAGTTTTCAAGTGCCTAAGTATCACCTGGAATCATGGTTAAAGTCTCCATCCCCCCAAATATGAGATGGAATCCCTGCCACAAGCCCTCTCCACTTTCACCATTCAAAAGAAACGGAGCCATGCATGGATTTGCAAAACTGCAAGTGACCCCTGAAGAGACAGCATCAAAACAGCTCTTAGGGTCAATCCAACTACAACCAAAGCTGTTCAGGAGCCCAGTTTTCCCCTCTCAGTATTGCCCCCACAGTGATTTTCCCACTTGCTATCAGCAAGTTTGCTTCCTTGCTTGTTCTGTTGTGTACTTGAACTTGCCTTGTATGACATCCTGGTTACTAAAGTGAACAATATAAAAGTTATAATTAGCCAGAAGTACCTGTACCTTACACCCAAGTAGTGTTTTAAAATTAATCTTTTTTTTCCCCATTAGAAGTGGACTTTGCCACATTGTAAGACGAATTTATTCCTTTGATCTCTGATGCACACAACTGCACTTTGATACAAACTGGAGACTCAACCAACCCATACACACACTTCAGTTTTAACATTTTAGTGAGCACAGGCCTGATCCTGAGGTACTGGGCACACTCAAGTCTCACTAAAGTCAACAGGTAAGGAGCGTCCTCACCTTCCAAGAGCCACTCAGGACCTCCCAGGATAGAGCTCTCAAGCATTCAGAGGAAAAGCCCACAAGCTCTGAAGCTGGCATCACAACACAAGACAAACCCAGCTCCCCATCCTCGAGGTTTAAACAAGACAAGCTGCATCTGCTTTCCTCACAGACCCGAAATGCGTCTCTGGCTGACAAGCACCTAGCCCGCGGCTGCTGCCCAAGCACACAACGCGTGCTCAGACCTACACCGGTTCATGGGCTTGCGTTCAAACCGGACGGTCTAGATGCGAATCCAGATGGGTGGACCGCTACTCATTCAGATCCCTGCTCCCTTCAGCAGCCCTCAGATACCACAGCTGTGAGGGATGGACAGACAGACCCCACTGGGTCTTAGCAGCCCCCCATGGTGCTGGACTGGCACTAACCGCCGGGGTTGCCACCAGCAGCCCCTCTCCTGCCCGGGGCTGGCCCCGCGCCTCTTACCCCTGCCCGGCTGCGTCTCTCCCCTTGGTTGCCGCGGGCTGCAGACTGGCACCGCCCGTCAGGGGAGGACAGACGAGGGGCCCCAGGGCGGCGGAAGCTCCGCGAGCGATAGGCGTGGCCGGAGCCAGCGGAGCCGCATTCCAGCCGGAGAGGTACTGCCCCGCCCGGCCGCAGGGACCGCAAGGAGCTGCGCCTCGTCTGCACAGGCAGCTCGGGGGTGAAGGGCGCACAGCATCGCGCCTTACCCCAGCCCAGCACGCCCAAGCCAGGGGAGGCGGGGACACCGAGCTGCTGGGAGCAGCGTCACCCCCGCAGGGGCAAATGTGGACCCGAGTGCCCTGCTTGGCGCGAGGAGAGACACAAAACCTCTAACCGGAGGGGACGGGGATAGGGTGACCAGACGCAAGTGTGAAAAATGGGGACGGGGTGGGGGGTAATAGGCGCGTATATAAGACAATGCCCCAAATATCGAGACTGTCCCTATAAAATCGGGACATCCGGTCACCCTAGCCAAGGAGCCAAGGAGGGGGGGAACCCTCCTGCACCGTACTGCTGCCGCATGGGGGCGCCACCACCCAGGGTAGAACCGCCCCTAGGGCTAAAAGCTAGTAGGAAGGAGGAAAGCACAACGATAGTGCAGAGGCCCTGTCCTCCAGCCAGAGGGGGCCCCTGCTGCCTTCATTCCAGGGAGCAGGGGAGGACCCCTCCCTTTCGGCCAGACAACCAGGCCGGGGATATAAAGGAAGGGAAGGGATGCTACGTAATAGTACAATACAAACAAAAGGGAAAACGCCTTAAGCTAACCTTGCCTCAGATTACAGTACGCAACCTCGAGGATAGACAATAGGAACGACTGATTAGAAAGGTAATTTCTCTAGTGAACTTGTTAAAACACGTTAGAATTTACATGGACAAAATTGCTCAATACTAAACCTAGCCATTATTTTGATGTTTATTACAAACTTAGCAGGAGCTGGACTATACAAAAATGATCTTTGCTCTAACCCCAGTTCCCCTCTTTGCTCCATCTGAGGCAAGTACTCTTATCAAGTACTATTAAGATAATAGGCAAACACTTTGAAATAGAATAGTTGATTAGTAGCTATTTATGAACTATGCCAGATTTCTCAGGCACCTATTTTCAGATTGCTATAAGCCTGTAAAAGGTTTAGGAGTGCTGCCACTCGTCAAGGTATAGCCTACACTAACTTAATGATAAGAGCGGGATAGACAGTTTTCTGATGGAAGATATTTAAAAGGGTAAGCATTCCACAGGAATGTGACAATTTTGTGAAAACCTGATGGGAACTAGGCAAGGTTTCCCTGCACACCTGCTAGGAGTCTGGGGTAGCATAGGGAGACTCAGAAAAGTTTCAGAAAGGTCAAAAAGTGTCACTGGCTTTTTCCAAAACAAAATTTTGAGATTTCATTCCAATTTGGAACTATTGTTTCTGAAATTTCAGAATTGCCCAAGGAACAGGAATTCCAGTTTCTGTCTGCCTTTCTAATTTACAAAGTGTCACTAATAGAGCAAACTCAGTTTGCTTAAAGTACTTGCTTCAGTACAGTTAGAAAGGACTGCGAAAAAAATCACCTTTATGAATTCACAGGGAGGGGGCAGAGTCCAAATAAAAACCTTGAGACATTGAGGCAGGCTCGACCTAAGTCAAAACTATCCACAATATGAAATTCCCCTTATCAAGACATGCAGGGGAATAAAATCTATTCCCATGTCTGTGTTTCAATGCGAAGGCCACAATTTTAGGGTACGTTAACACACCTTCCCCTGGCCCGCCGCCAAACCCCCCCCCCCCAAAAACAAAACAAAAAACCTCCAGGCATTACCACTATCTGTAAAATGTGGGTAATGATACCTTCTTTGGAGGAGTACCTGTACTTTGAGATCTACTATTACATATATTTAGGTCCACTGTGCTGTTAAAAGTCTCCATGTCAAATAACCAATCTTCAGGGTTGCCTTTCAGCCTAACGCCAAGGATTGAGCCCAACGCTGAGGCCAGGTCAACACTACAAAATTTTGGTGGCTGAGCAACGGCACTGGAGAGGCGGTGGGAGAGAGAAATCACACCGAACTCAGATAGGTATGTTGGCAAAAATCCTCATGTTGGCACAGCTTATAGCAGCAGAAATCTTTGTGCTGGCATAGTTTAGGGTAGTTGGGGAGATAGTTTAACTACACCAAATAATTCTTGCTGCTGGTATAAGCTGAATCTACACTAAGGGTTTTTGGCAGTATAGCT
Organism: Malaclemys terrapin pileata; assembly: GCF_027887155.1. Lineage (NCBI taxonomy): Eukaryota > Metazoa > Chordata > Testudines > Emydidae > Malaclemys > Malaclemys terrapin. The sequence goes on from NC_071512.1 coordinate 73,038,542, forward strand.
GTACTGAAAACTAGTGATTGGTCAGACCCACAGCATCTTAGAAACAGCTCAAACTATGTCTCGATTATTCAAGTGGGAGAGTGGGGCAACAACCACAACAGAATGGCTGCTGCCTCCCCTGAGGGCATAATATACAAGAATGGGGCATGAGTAGGGCCCTACCAAAGTCACAACCATGAAAAACATCAGAGAATGAAATCTAGTCTTTTGGGTACTTTTATCCTATACTATAGGGATTTCACTGAGGGAGACCAGTGTTTCTCAAATTGGGGGTCCTGACCCAAAAGAGTTGCAGGAGGGCCACAAGGTTATTTTAGGGGGTGTCAGTTTTGCCACCCTACTACTGTAGGGGTATGCTCCCCCCCACTCCTTTTTGGGTCAGGACCCCTATAATTACACACTGACGTTTCAGAGTTAAATAGGTGAAATTTACCATTTTAAAAATCCTTTGACCGTGAAATTGACCAAAATGGACCCTGAAGTTGGTAGGGATCTAGGTATATCAACTCTCCTCTCCCTCTTCCAACAGCCTCGTCATAGGTGGTCTTTCCCCTGCTGGTCCAGTTGAACATCCCCCCCAGGTGAAATGGGGAGGGGGGGGGGGAGAAGATAATGTATTGTCAAATGAAAGAGGGCTAAGTAAACCAGGTCACACAGAAATAGTTTTCATAAAATTAACGAGACTTTAAAAACTTTTCACTGAAACATCAAAAAGCTGGTTGAAACCCCTTCCCCAGCAAATTCAATTTGACTAGCTTTAAAACAGTAACAGGAATGTCACATGATTTACGTTAACACTGAATTTTTGGTGTTTTATAAGTAAGATTTTGATGGAAAGACTACTGAGTTCAACATCATCACAATAGGATCCAGTGCTTACTAAAAGAAAAGACCTCACTATTTATAGGGAGATCATGAACATATTAAGGCCTGCACAGGGGTTCTGTGGGAAACCGTTTTCTTGATCTTTTTGCAGGATCGGAGGCTTAGCTGAATAGAATTACTTTTGCAGCGCTGAGTGTTTTCAAGATTCCAGTCATCCATTCATAAGTGGTCCCATTCTTACTTGAAGTTATTCCTTGCATGTGTCCTCTGTTTAGACTGCAAAGTGATATTATTTATGAAACACTATTTTCCAACAGATATATTGCAGCTCTGTAGTGAATGCAATAATAAAAAAGTTGTAATATGAAATGGTCAGCACATTGGAATGAGTTAAGGCTGCCATAACCTTATTCTTATCCCTATTACTCTTGCCTTTGCAGCATACTTATATTTTGACTTTACAATGTATCCGTTTACATTGTCTCACTGCGAAGGTACACAATAAAATATGAATTTTAGTTGATCGGTTTCTATTAAGACAAAGATTTTCACAAGATAGGGATCTTAAAGATGTTCTCTCAGGGAGAGAAAGCACAGCTAACTACACCTATTGCCATAGTCAGTGGATGCGGAGATACAGAAAACATATACAAATGTTTCATCATGGAAAACAAAGTACTAACCCTGGTTTGAGTTTATGGTATAAGCGTGTAATCGCATGAGCATTTAAAGTGAACTACAGAGTGGCATATTTCACATTGCTTACTAACAGAACATGTAAACGAAAAAGAGCTCTAGTATTTATAGCTGATACAAAAGAGATTAGGTATTTGTTTCTTTTGGAGAGGCAAAAAAAATAAAATAAAAAAAAATAGTACTCTCGGCAAAGCTTTTGCCATGCCATACAATTTTTCCATCATTAAGGACCAAAGAATAATATTTTTACATTTGGTTCGAATTATAGTCACTTACATATTATGTATACTGTAAGCCACTCTCAACCACTACCTGTATATTCAAATGTGCAATAAAAAGTTATCTGCCCTTCTGAGTAGTATGCCCAAACTTTAGTCAACAATACAAAACTTACACCTATAATCAATTGTACACATTGTCCTTTGCTTGAACGGCACGCAATAGATATAATTATTTAAAAAAATGTGACCATTGAATTTTGTATTTCTCCTTCTCCCTTTTCCCTCTTTGCCCCCTACACCTTTCAACAAAATACCCCTCTGCCCCTCAAAAAAAAAAAAAAAAATACAAAGTGAGAGGCAAATACTCTCAGAAGCAAATGGTCATTTGTGCTATCTCCAGAAGAACTGCAAAGTATAGTTAAAGAAACCAATGCACAGCATCTAGCAGGATACAGTTCACAGGTTGGGAAATATTCAAGGAAGGAAGTACATTTACTGGAGAATGCCTAAAGGTGATACAACGAAGTCTGCATAGATGGCTCAAAAAAAAAAAAAATAATAATAAAAAAAAAGGACAAAACCCTCTTGATATTTAGCTTCAGTCAGGAACCAAAACTGTGAGGTTCTCATCAACCTTAAAAAGGGATTCTATTTCCATTCCTTTGCCTCTCCACTTCTCTGTTAGAGTTTATTAAATGGAGATAGTAACTTGTACCTCACAAAGCTTTGGAAAGCCATCTTTCTGATGGGCTGAGAAATAAGGCTGAAATGCAAGATAAACCAATGGCACATGTTTCATGTAGTCTTATTTCCATTTACTTGTGATTTAGGATTTAAATCACAAGTTTCTATATATGAAAAGACTAGTTAATAATTGTGCTCTTTTGAAAAACTGTATTAGTAACTGGATACCAATTCATACACAGTAATATGTTTTGACTATTGGTATAAGACTATTGTACAATATTTCCTGGAGTCTCACATTCTAGAAGTAGTCATGATATAAAGAAAACTGTCTCCCAATTTAGCTTAATTACCTTATGGTAATCTTGCTTAGTTTTAGGGAAAGCCCTCAGAAGGTTCATCTAACCTGTATCAGAATCAAAAACCCAAAGAGAAATTAGTTTTACCAACCATACAATTCCTACACTTCATTTTAATGGAAATCTTCTTTTCTTTAGGTCAAAAGCTTATGTGACTGGGTATTTTCTTCCTTGGCAAAAGAACCTGAAGTTAAACACCTTCATTTACCATTTGGGACTTCACACAGCAACTTACATGATGAAGATGTGTCCATTAAAGGGTTTTACAACAGCGTATGTTACAGATTGCTATCCTCATTGTTTTTTGGTAATTTGTAATAGTGTTGTTTCAATTTAGATATTTGGATACAGACTTAATGCACTTAAGCACATAAGCATAATGGGTCATTAGCTAGATATTCATACTAGCTATGTGTGAAAAAAGTGAACTACAGAATGATGCTTTATATCTTCAGCTTAAACAATGGAAATAAGCAGTTCATTTCTGCTGTTAAATAAGAGGATTTCAAGATTTTCAAACAGCAACAATTGTAAAAAAGATTTTCCATTAACAGTTTAAGATCTAAAAATTACTGTTGTGGAACGCCAGTGACAAAGTAAGAAAAACACAACTTTGTTAAATATTTTTATTTTATGCTCTTCACAGACAAATGAAGAATTACATTTTTCTAAATTCAGAAGTTGCTATGCTAAACAGACTCAATCTTTTTATTTTATATTACAACATGCAGTACTAGAATGATTCCTTGTTTTAAATATTTTCTCAAATTATCCATTTTTGATCAGTAAAAACCTATTAAAAGAATGAAAACATTAGAAATAATACAGATTACTTGAATTGACAAAAAAGATCTGGTGAAGCAATGCCAGTAGGTCTCTGCTCCATAGCATACAGACCAAGAAACAGATTGTGAACTTTGTACCTCTACCATGTACCATTCAGTTTACCTACAAAAATAAGTATTTAACTGACCGCAAGTTTGAGTGATTAAGTTTTACAGTATATTATACCACGGTGTTAGTGTCACGATGGTTCAGGATCAGTCAACATTTCTACAATACAGCCAGCTATTTTTAAAGGTGATTATAACTTGGGTGTATACAGTATCGGGGGTAGACGCGTTAGTCTGTATCCACAGAAACAACAAGGAGTCCGGTAGCACCTAAAAGACAAACAGATTTATTTGGGCATAAGCTTTCGTACGTAAAAAAACCTCACTGCATCTGAAGTGAGGTTTTTTACTCACGAAAGCTTATGCCCAAATAAATCTGTTTGTCTTTAAGGTGCCACCGGACTCCTTGTTGTTTTTTGGGCTGTATACAGTTTACTTGGTGCTGAAGCCCAACAAAATAAAATATTAGATCAACAGTTCTCTCTTCCCTCTACCCCCCAAAATTAAATACAAGTCATACACTATTCATTTTTAATATGTTCAGAAGAAAATTTTGACTTCCTCACTTCATTCTTAAGTTGTCCAGTCTGACCAAAAGCATCGAAAGTGTTTGAGATCAAAGCAAGAAGGATTGAATAGTAATTTAAAATCTAAATTTTCTTGTTTCCATGGGCAAAACCAGCCCATAATATATAATTTTACTTACTTTATTCTTAAAAGTATATATGTCACTAGAATTACATTTAGTTAATCAGTGCAGAAATAGCATTTTAAACATGCATCTATTTGCAAAATTCATAATTAGCATAATGTATATATCTGTGTACATCTCTGTGATTTCTCTTTTTAAATATTTTAATATTAAGTTAAAAATAAACTAGCAATGAGAAATGTGTATTATGTTCGTGTCAACAGTGCAATTCACAAAACTTTTTAAAGTTAGCCATGATAGAATGGAAAGTTTTGAAGCATCATTTCTCCCAAATATTTCTTACATTTAGAGATTGTTATTGCAGTTAATATAATCCCAATCTATTTAGAACAATAATAGCTCTTCAAACTTCTTTCCAATTTCAAGAGAGACTTACTGAATAAATCCCCCTCCCCCAAAGTTATCCCACTGTACACTTTCCAATTCTACCCACAGTAATGAAGAGCTAAACTAGAAATAAACCCATAATTTTATGGGAAAGCAGTAACTTCTTACGTTCCTTATGTATCATTATTAAATGTTTCAATAATAAAACTGTCTGAATTTCCTCAAATGCACACAGAAACACGTAAAATAGCATGCTGATTTATGACCGCATATAAATGCGGTCCTTTACTGGGCTGTTGCTGACTTTTCAACAAATACAGCTAGTCAAAAAACTGTACTTGAGAATGAAAATAATCTGGATCCTTATTTTGAAATCCTGATTATGAAAGGTATAAAGAATGAGATATTCTTTAAATAACAGAACAATGAATCATTTTCCTTTCAACTTACGTTTCTGTCTCATCTCTTATGCAATCTGTCAGGCTAGAAGACAAAGTTTCCTAAAGAATCCATTTCAAACTGCTCACAACCTGAGCACAATAGAAAATCTGAACGAGAAATTTCCTTTAAGCATCACTTCCAATTATTTGAACCCATATTAAGGAAAGACAATTATATAAAAATTTAAGAACAACACACTAATAATACAGAGTGACCTATAACCAATTACTAAACTATGAGTTCTATTCAACTAAAAACTCTGTATCGGGAAAGCATGATATTGCCTCATGTACCCGAACTAGCATGTCACACAAATAAAAAACAGTGGTTAGATTAAAGAAGTGAATATGACCAAGTGATCTGAGTAGTGCAACTGTAACCAATGAAGTACCATAAATTTAAATGATAACCTGAACAAAATTAAACTCTGGCTTCTAGAAAATAAATCTCTGAAATCCATCACAAATAAAACTGCACTGGACTTTTAGCTTTAATCCGTTTGCCTAAATGCTTCTCTCAACAGTTTTTTCTTAAATACACCTGTAACTGTATATTCTCATGAAGTAAGTAGATATGTGCCAACACCACATTTTAAATGTGTTGGGTAAATTTTAAAACATGAATGTAAAATATATATGAACGACAGAACAATAAGAAGTAGGGAAAATTTGTATTTGGGGGGAGGGATAACTCAGTGGTTTGAGCATTGGCCTGCTAAATCTAGGGTTGTGAGTTCAATCCTTGAGGGGGCCACTTAGGGATCTGGGGCAAAATCACTACTTGGTCCTGATAGTGAAGGCAGGGAGCTGGACTCGATGACCTTTCAAGGTCCCTTACAGTTTTAGGAGCTAGGATATCTCCAATCTGTATTGTCAGCCCATTTCTTCTACAATGTAATGCTGTACTTCCTTCTGTGATGTTGAGGACATTACTGGTCAATCTAGCTGTTGTCTATTCATTATTTTAGGGACCGACAGAAGATTCAAATGGATACATTTCCCACTCCATCCATGTACCCAAATTTTTGAAAAGGTTGGATTGAGATCAGGTAAAGGTATGTGTGTGTCTATATATTACAGAACAAATGCTTTTATGGAAGTAACATTCAAGGGAAGAATAGCAACAGGCAGCTGTCAGTACCCTTGCTCTTATTAGCATCACATCTGAAGACTTTGGAATCAGACTGCCCCCTTTCTGCAACTGGGGTGAAACCCTGACCCCGCTGAAGACAAAAGGAGTTTTTCAATTGACTTCAGTAGAGCCAGAATTTCACCCCCCCAGGGAAGAAGACTACTCGAAGCAAGGGCTGAAATATATTTACAATTCTTTCAAATTCATCATTAAGTTAGCACCCAACCCTGTGGGCTCCTGGATCCTTTGACCTCACCTGATATATGTACAGGCCATTGCATGATAAAGTCTTTCTTCCGGTTTCCTACTGGTGGAACAAATTTGTTGACAGATGTACATTATTTTAAACCAAATTAAATTCAAGAAATACAATTTGGCCATATGGTCCACAACACAAAAAATAACCTAAAAAGTATCTCACACAGGATACATCCACGTCATTGCTCAGAATTACAGTCTTCAAATTTCATTTAAAGTTTGTGAAGATATTAATTTACTACCATTATCTGTAAAGAGTGAAAACTTTATTTTTTTAATGGAGTGTTCAATTGAACATGGAAGAGAAGAAATTGTTAGGAAAAGCCACACAGTTCATCACAGAGGGACAAAACACTAATGAAAGTGCAATCTATGAAATGCATGACTGCGGCAGAAAACACATCATACTACCTATACCTGTACAATCTATTCTCCCCCATGATGAGCGTGCATAGCATCTACTGACTAAGAGAAAATATGGAAAAGAGAACCCCATGAGTTTAAACTCAGATTTTTGGAACCACTTGGCATTCATATTCTAATTTGGAACTAGACTATTCTTCTAACATCTTGCTATACAGGATATAGTTTAATTTAGTATGTGTACAAATCAAAAGCTATTTTAAATGCATTTGTGTACATTCTCCAAGTTGCTGCTTTATAAGCTTTTCTGTATCAAGTGTATATATATTCATACTAATGACTTGATTTACAGAAGTGCTGAGCAGCACTCTTAAATACCTCTTCTGTGAATGGGAGATACAGATACTAAGCACCTTTGAAAAAAATCAGACCATAGTTATTTAAGTGACTGTGCAAAACATTTTCACTACAGTATGAGCAAACTGTTCATTTGTACCTTTTGAATACAAGTACATAGCAAATTTTACCAAGTAATCAAAGCCAACTTTTACAAGTCATAAAGAACCTCAAGGATAACAGCAATTGACCAGGCTTGTGATTCACAGCTGAATGGACAATATTGCCCATTTTCATTTGTCAGCTCTGGAAGCCCCTTCCAGGATGACCTGACCAAAAAAAATAAATAAAAAAGTTAAAAAATCCCAGTGTAAAATATGATTAATACTATATTTCATAACAAATTAAAAGAACATTTCTCTTGTAGGATTATACTTCTAACATGTTTTAAAAGTATGAGTCAATTAAACCAAGTGTACAAAAGAAGAAATGCCAAACACAATGAAATAAATATAAGAGCATTAACATATGACAAGGTACACGGTAATACTAAAACATGCGTATGTTGCAGGAGCTTCCTGAGACTCCAGGCGGGGGAGCCTTCAATAACCTGAGAAGTACAGGTTATCCTTGCAGTGTGACTGAAATAATGAAATCAGCATGATTTTGTGCATGCACATAAGGTTCTTACTAGCCTGAGTGGTGTTTTTATCCATGCTATTTATGAAAGTGTATTTCAAGCTGTTATAAGATTTCCAAATTAAATGGTAAGTCTAGTTATTTTAAATAAAATTCTATTTTTCACTTCTCCCTTCAGTTTTTCATTAACTGAATGAAATAAAGCAGGGGTCAGCAACCTTTCAGCAGTGGTGTGCCGAATCTTCATTTATACACTCTAATTTAAGGCTTCGCGTGCCGGTAATACATTTTAACGGTTTTTAGACGGTCTCTCTAGAAGTCTATAATATATAACCAAACTACTGTTATATGTAAAGTAAACAAGGTTTTCAAAATGTTTCAGAAGCTTTATTTAAAATTAAATTAAAATGCAGATCTTATCAGTTTAGTGTGATCCTTGCCCTTGCTTTTCCTTGCTGAGTTTTCCAATATCTGGCACGTATTTGGATACTTTAAGCTGCAGACAGGCTTCTGAGTGATCAGTTGTTAACCGGCTCCGAGAGGGACAGAGGACAGATTTCAAGTGTGAAAATACCTGTTCACACAGGTATGTGCATCCAAATGCTGAAAGCATTGCAAATGCAGTTTTCTTCAAACAGTTAAATTTCACTGGCAGGGACGTCCAGCAGGTCAGAATAGAGAACCCATGATCTCTCTCGTTAGCTTCAAGTGCGTTCCGCAGATCCACAAACTTTGATGTCCACAATTCTGAGCTTTTTAACCGAATGAGTTGCATTTCAAAATCTTCAACACCCATCCCCTGAAATACAGACAAATCCAAGTCGCTTTCGTTGAACTTTTCAGATTTAATTAGAAAGAAAGCATTGGGCCAAATCGCTGGAAATCTTGAAATCTGTCAGAAAATTCGGATACCAGTTCTTGCATGTACTTTCCAATCTCATCGACACTGACAGTGCAACGTGTCGATAGCTCTTTTATGTGTTGAAAGTAGCGGAAAGTAGAAGTTTGAATATCCCTAGAAAAAACTGCTAGTTTCACAACAAATGCTTTCCAGGCTTCATAAAGATCCAGAACTGTTTGCCCTGCACTCTGGAGACAGAGGTTGAGTTCCTTCAGGTGAGCAGTGATATCAGTTAGGAACATGAGCTTACACAGCCATTAGTCATCATCCAGTTCGGGGTAGTTTTGTTCTTTTTCCTACAAAAAGGCCTTGATTGCCTCAAAACAGTTTACAAAGCGCACCAAAACCTTGCCACGACTTAGCCACCGAATGTTGCTGTGAAGTGGGATGTCATTATAAGCACTGTCCATCTCTTCTAGCAGTGCCTGAAACGGTCTGCGAGTCAAAGCAGATCGAGCAACAAGGAAATTCAAAATTTGCATCACTGTATTCATCACATTATTAAGCTCTGAATTAGAAATTTTTGCACACAGGTTTTCTTGATGGATGATACAGTGAAATTTGACTGTCGGATGGCCAATTTGATCTTCAAGTAACTTTACAAATCCCTTCTGTTTTCCAACCATGGCAGGAGCACCATCTGTTGTCACACAAAATATTTTTCTGATGTCAACTCCTCGTTCTTCAAAAAGGTTTACAAAACTTTCCAGTATATCTTCCCCGTTTGTTGTGCCATGCAGGGGTTTTAGGCAACAAAGTTCCTCTTGGATTTCATCGGAAGCAAAGTATCTTGCAACAATTGCCAAACGTGGAACATAGTTTGTATCCACGCATCAACTGCAACACTAAACACTGCTGTGTCTTTCAATGCAGTCGTCTGCTTTTCCTTAATGTTTTCTGCCATTTCACTTATGCATCTCTCAACTGTTCTGGCAGAGACGGGCAGTTCTTTTATTCTAGATATGATTGTATCTTTATTTGGCAAATCATTGAACAAAATCTCTGAACTGCTGAGAAAAACTTTTTATATATTCCCCATCTGTAAACGGCTTTCCGTTTTTTGCAATGCACTGTGCAATCTTGTAACTTCCTTCTGTAGCTTGATTTTTACTTACATTTAAACTTCTAAAAAACACTGCTTTGCTTCTCATAGGCTGCTACTGCCTTTTTGATTGATTCAGTCTTGTCTGCTTCATCAAGAAAGGTTCTTGTGCTTTGTTTCAAAATGTCGAACACTTGATGTGCGACAAACAACACTTTCATAACAGAAAGCACAAATAGCACTGTCCTTCTTTTCAATAAAACCAAATGCATCTGTCCAAGCAGGCTGAAATGATCGAACATCTAGCTTTGCTTTCTTAGGAGCTGCCATTTTGTCAAATGTTCCCTTCAACTCTCAGTGGGAAAAAAAATGGCAATAGAAGGCAGGCACAAGGTCCAAGGCAGTGTGGTCTAAGATAAGCAATTTTAAGATGGGGTGCTGAGCTGCACCCCCTCTTGCCTGGCGTGCAACCCTCACTGTCCCAGGCTGGGGACAGTGGGCCACAGCAGGGAGGCTGAAGAGGACTGATCCAAGGCCAGGAGCAGATCCCAGGGTGGCTTGCTGGGACTCCAGGCCCGAAAGCAGGCTGAGTAAGGGCTGGAAACCAAGGTTGGAAGCTGAGGTGAGTGGAGTAGGTGGCTGGTAGGCCTGAAGGCCTGGACCCTGCAAGGGAGCCTCCAACCGGAAGCAAGGTGAGTGGAGCTGCGCGGTAGGGACCCCTGCTGGCGAGGGGCCAGCAGCCAGAACCCTAGAGCAGCGACTGGCTTGGCCTGCCGCCACTCTGGGGTTTCTGCCCCCAGCTCCTGCTAGCTGAGGTCTCAGCCCGCTGCCAGCCTGGGGTTCCTTCACCCAGGCCGGCAACGGGTGCTGAGTGGGACCAGTGGCGGGACCCGGCTGGCAAGGGGCCAGCAGCGGGAACTCCAGAGCGGGGCGGGCTGAGCGTCTCAGCCCAACCCCATTCTGGGGTTTTCACCAGCGGCTCCTGCCAGCCGGGGTCTCAGCCCGCTGCCAGCTTGGGGTTCCTTCCCCCCAGGCCAGCAGCGGGTGCTGAGTTGAACCCGCGGCGGGTCCCGCAGGAGCCGGCAGGGAACTCCAGAGTGGGCGGCTCAGCCCACGCCGCGTGCCAGGAAAAGTCGGCTCGCATGCCAACTTTGGCACGCGTAACGTAGGTTGCCGACCCCTGAAATAAAGTATCTGAGAACCAAAGGAAATGTTGAGAGCTGCTTTTAGACATTAACGATAACACAGGAAAATAAAACCACAGATTGCCCATCATAGACATCCCAAGGCCACAAGTTTCGGCACTACCAATTCTACTTTTTGTTTGGTCATTGGATTTTGAGGTTGAGGATGGTGCTGGTCCTTTTGGCCTTTCATCTTCACTGGACGCTAGCCGTAAACTATGATGAATTAACCATTCCTACAAATTCCCAATATTAGATTTTTTAGGTGCTATTCCTAAGTAACCTAACTGCCATTATGATGCTATGAAAAAAAAACTTCCTAGGCCTCAGCTAATTTGGCCCCAATGTGAAAAATTGCTTCCTTCTCCCTAACACAGGCAATTGGTCAGACCCACAGTTCTTATACTACTATATGCTTCTATATAACTACAGGAAGAGTGGGTTCAAATAAAATGGAGTAAGAGGCTTGAGAAACCCCATGCAAGGGTTTGAATTGATAATGGTGGGGAACAAGGAGTCAGTTAACTCCCATCTCCCTCTGGCTGGCCAATGGGTGGCAGAGCACACATGGGGAAGGAGAACACTCCCCCCATTTTATTCTAAAACTGTCCAGAATGTTGCAGGTCCAATCAAGTCTCCCACCCATTAAACTGGGTGGGTGGCATATTGAAGGATCTCTGTATATCTAGAAATGCTTTGCGAGGGGTGAAAATGGGAATTATTCAGAATTATAGTGGAGAAGAAAAAGTGTATAGAGAAAAAATATTGCAGGAAGAACAGGGAAGGACTAAAGAGCGGACAAGAGAATAAAAGACCAGGGGGAAAATTAGGGAAAGCCATATGCACTGTAGGAGAGTAAATGCCTCTGTTTTCTTAATGAAGTAATATTTCCATTGTGCAGTGAAGAGATGAGTTTCTGAAATGCAGTTCTATAGTAATGATTAACTGGCACATTCACGTGACCTACCCAATCAACTTCAGAAGTTATGCAATCGTTAAATTGTATAAAATGGGGTTATTTCCTTACATTATTTAACCTGTTGTGATCAGCCCTCAGACTGTTGAAAAATATAGCTCGAGCAGTTTTGAAAGTACACATCCATATTTTTTCTTCTGCATCACATTTTTTGTAAGTAGTCTTGCAATTTAGACCTCAAATTCTGTTTTCTCTTAATAAATATTTTCTATTTATTCTTCTCCATGACTGATTTTAAAATTGCTCTCACTTTGTGATAGGGCAGATATTAAATATTTCAGATAAAAAAAAGCAGTAATGTTTAGCCTATTTTGAAGGCTGATGTAGGATTTAAATGGCACACTGTATAGTGGTGACTTTTACACTCAGAAAACACCAAATCACTGGTGCTTATTTTGTAGGTCTTAAATGCTCAAAAACATTTTTTGAAGAAAGTTTGTGTGTGTCTATATCTTTTATATGCAACTGGACATTGGACACCACTAGTTTGGATTAATATTTTAACTGTATGATGACCTACCTCTCAAGATGAACATAATGGCGAGAGAGAACATTCTTAATCAAAACCACAGTCTTTGCGTACATCTCTGGACCAATTAACCTGGAAAAGTACAACTTTGCACGAAGGAAATATCCAATAGGCCAGAGCCATTCCTAAACAAAAAGATACAAGAGATAATATAATAGCTATCAATTTCAGATATCAACAGACTTTAATTTAATGTGAAACTCAGGAATTTTAGAGCTTACAGGTCCCTGATGGTAATTAAAACCTTTGGCAACATTGTAGTGGTCACTGTCCAGGGCATTATCATATACTCCACAGTAAACCATATCACTGTAAGAAAGTAAAGGATTTAGACAAGGCAACAAGTTAAATAAAATTTATACAATGTATTAGAGAAATAACTCAAAATAATATGAATTCACATGGTTAGATGGTACTCAGCACAGCACAAGGGAGACAGTAAGGAAGGACCATTATATCGTGGCCCTAACAAGATAATTATAGAATTAATATTCTTCAGTTGTTAGTTTATGCAAGACCTATTGAACTCTATGTTCAGTCCATAACTATAGTATATTGGTCACAATTCTGTCATAACTTATGCTCAAAATTCTATGTGCTGCCTTTTTTCAAACTAATACTGTATTGCCAGTTTTATTAGAAGTTTTTGAAAATTTAATGACCAACTTCTAATGGGAGCAAAATAGTAAATAAAATTGTGATTTTGTAAATAACTAAATGAATCTGAACTGGCTTTAGAACGGCTAAATAATCTTGACTAAAATAAATATATTCTATACTGTAATTAGCTAGTGCATTTCTTGAGGTATTCTTAATGAATGAAACATATCAAAGTGAACTTTATACTGTTAGTCTGGTTACATGATTAAAACTATACATACTACACATAATGATCTCTAATATGCTTACTCTGGATCCAACGTTTTCATGCCCAGTGGGCCAAGCAACTTTTCCTCTGCTATCTCAAGAGCTTTCCAGGCTTTCTCAGGACTGAATATCTCAGGGGCCTGGCAGAATAACAGAGATTTAATCAATGAACTTTGCATTTAAAAAATTAGTATTGTTTATGAAATCAACAAACTGCATAGTGCATTTCAAACATTTCTATTACTTTTCAATATGCTCATGGAGAAAACTACAGCCCTTTATAATAGATATAAAATGTATCAGGACTCCTCAAAAATTCCATAAAGAAATTAAACAAAACAAAAAAGGCAATTTTCAGTAGCACCGTGCAAACGCATCTTCAATACAGGAAGTTCCTTTTTATAATTATCCTAATGACACATTAGTTAGCAGGCCTAAACATAATTAGGCAAGTCCTTTGGAAGAGGTTCTAGATGGGCTGATGCTGAAAGTTTATTTAAAAAAAAAAAAAAAAAAAAATCCACTACTCCATTAAAGATACAAGTGTATTCCAAGCAATGGGTCCCTCCTGGTTTACCCCATGCAAATGGGCCCCCTCAAGTTTAGTTCAATTCAATCAAAATAGTTAAAGGAGCTGTGACTATGAACATGTTTTTCCACTCACCACAACCATTGCTATAGTAAAATTTGGCCTGAGCTGGTAATCGCACCAAGGACTTGAAGCTCCATAGCTGTCCTTGTATATGCCACGCTTGTGAACCAGATTTGGATGTTTTTCATTAGCATCTGCTGGGTTCTCAGAGACAAAGAACAGCTTTTCAAAGTGCCCTTGAATCTTCCTGTTCCACTCGTCATATGTGATGGTTTCTTTTTTTCCTGAAAAATGTTAATATACAGGATTTGTTTTCTAGCAATAAGTCTACTCTTCTCCTTAGTTTTGTAAATATTACTGACTCTTGCATACTTGAAGTCTTAAGAAACTTCTACGGCTGCTGATAAAATAAGGAATGGCCATTATAATGTGTAGATTAGTACACCTCTACCTTGATATAATGCTGTCCTCGGGAGCCAAAAAAATCATACTGCGTTACAAGTGAAACCGTGTTATATCGAACTTGCTTTGATCCATCGGAGTGCGCAGCTCCCCTCCCCCCAGGAGCACTGCTTTACCGCGTTATATCCGAATTCATGTTATATTGGGTCGCGTTATATCGGGGTAGAGGTGTATAAAAGTGAAAACTGAAGGTTATGCCAATGGCCCCCAAAATGCTTTCAAGGATATCCAGGTTATCTAGATTCAAAAGCTGGTGTGGGAAATTCTTTTCCCTTTTCCTGAGATAGTGTGGATTGAAATCTTATCAATATTGGGAATAAAACAATATTAGGGGAGTAGATTTTAAACATGGCTTAATACTGGTTCAGGCCCAAAGAGTTTTGCCTGGCTAGTCTGGATGGGGAGTAGTCATTTTAAGAAATGGTGTAGTCAAACCAGGCTCTACTAGTTAGCTTGTTGTCTAGCACATGGTTATGCCTCATTCAGACTAACCAGAAAATAGTGTTTAAACTGTTATTATGAACTAGTTTTTAAATAGAATTTAGGTTTTTTTAAACTGTTGCATCAAGATGGACAAAAGCTAAGTGAATCCAAGGCCAGGGGCTGGGAGGGGGTAAATGTTGTATTTTTTGCTGAAAAATGAGATGTAAAAGATCTTGTTTTATATCGGTTTATGCCCAGTCTGTCTTCCTCTGGGGTGTGATTTAAACATAGACCAACTATGAATGCATCAGATCTGCTTGGTTTTTTAGTAGTAGTAGTAGCCTCTGTTATATAGAACAATTGTTAAACTGCTCTGTGAATAAATCTCTAGTTTTTCAGGACACATTTTGACATGGCAACAGACTACTTCTTTTACAACAACTAGCATAGATACCTGTCAATATTTAAGAGACTCCTTAAGGTTAAGTATTTATCATTTTCCCACCCTTGTCCCTCTAAAAATCTCAGTTCAATGAAGCTAAAAGGTGTTCCTATTCTCCACAAATATCCCTTTTAAAGCCTTTCAGTGCTGTCTGGTACCCACCGCAAACTGACTAAAGGATAGATTATCTGGTCTGCTTAGTGTTCAATGCAAAAGGTGCGGACAAGGCCACAACCTTCCACTTGGAGATTCTCCTGAGGTAAGGGAAAATAGAGTTTTGCTGAAGTAAGTACTACTGAATTTCGTTCAATGTCACTTTGACCATGTCACCCCTCTCTTTGCATCTCTCCACTGGGTCCCTCTTCTCTACTGTATCAAACATAAGATACTTGTTTTCACTTTTGGGGCCCTTCGCGGCCAACTCCCACCCTATCATCTCTCATTCAGTATTGAAATGTCAACTCCAATCAGCAGGTACGGGGCTGGGTTGGGGGAGGGGTGCCTCTCCCGTCGGTGGCAGGTCCAGGGCTGGGGGAAGATGCATCTCTCCCTGTCGCAGCCCTGAGCGCCTACAAGGCGCTTAATAGGCTGCTGCACAGCTGCGCAGCTTGGAGGGACTTAGAATGTAACACCAATAAAACTTTTCTCCCCAACTATGTGGTTTATCAAAAGCATGTTACGAATATAGTTGGTTGCTTTGTAGAAGATCTTTTACTTGTAAGAAATCAGCCAAAAGAAAGCAAAAAAACAGAAGGGCAACTGAAGCCATATGTTAGATTCCATCTGCAATATTTCTATTTTTGTAGTATTATGTTGTAGGCAATTTCTAGAAACTAAGCCTTGACATGAATTAAACAAGCAGACAGGCCAGAGATTGTGGATGGAAATTAAGGCTAATTTTAAAATAAATTTGTAGGTCATCAGGAGCTGCATGCACTTTAAGCTCTTGTCAGTGATTCAAGTTACCTACAGTAGGGTGAAGCATACAAATGAAACAAACTGGGCTCTGGGAACACAGCTATGTGTGGTACCTGAGGTAGCAAATCAGGGAAGGAGCTGCAGATATTATAAATCAAAATGGTAAGCAATTTTTATCAAGTACTGAATCATACACAGTCCCACTCAAGCCATGGATTAAAAAGTTTAAAAGAAAAATTAGTCATTAATTACATGATTAAATAAAAGCTGAAATATCTAGGATGACAGATGCTGATGGCAGTGTTTTTTCTGTATTTTGTAGTACTGCATAAAGGAACAGTTAAAACAGTTGCTTCCCAAGATTAATCATTATTTTGTTAAGAGGTTTTAAACAGCTTACATATTCAGTTTCAGTAATATGTACTGAATTCTCCCCAGAAACTATCGTGAGAAGAGCATACAGTACAAACAACTAAAAAATAATCTTTCACTTAACTCTTAAGAGGTCTTATAACTCCTGTCATAACCAGCTCAAACTAACAAGTGAATTCATAACCATATCGGTACCCTACAGAAGCAGAAAGCTGGGCTAGTGAGGTTTAGTTATATACTCTACAAAAAAGTGTGTTTTGTGGGCTTTGCATAGATTTTGCTACTTAGATGCAAAAACAACAATTAGCCTTATCCAGAGTTTTATGAACACCCATTCCCCAAACATAAATGTTTAATAAAATGTTCATAAGGTAGACAGATTGCAAGACAATATTGACCCTGGTTCAATTATTATGGTTCTACACCGATCACACATTTGTGAGATAAGCCTGCTTACCATGCCTTTTTATGTTGACTCCCTGATAAGGAAACACTTTTTTCTTTGACAACTCCAGCAGCCAACGAATAGTTGATTTACACAGGCCAACAATTTCCACAGCAGATCCATCTCTAAGATGAAAAAAGAACAGCTACTCATTTTAAGAAGAAACTTAAATGAAGATATTAGGTCACAGACTTTTTATGCAGATACCAACATTTGAGGATTTCCCCCCCCCATGAATATATTCAAATCTCTAAAAAACAAGGATTAATTACTGTCCAGTTTAAACTCACATTTAATGCTCTAGAAAGTGAAACTTCTTGACAAATCATTAACATATCCCCCTTCCATATACAGAGGCAGATACCATTCCTGATGTCCTTCCCAGACACTTTCCATTACCTCCCAGCATCTGTGATGAGCCCAACCCAACTTGCTCTAACTGAATACTTCAATCTTCAATTTCTGCCAAAAACTGGAAACACAAATGACTATTGTGGGCAAAAAGGAGATTTAGCTGCCAGTCATCCAAATATTGACAGCATCATATCACTTTCAATTTTCTCCTAGTGGCCTCATGTACGTATTAAAATAAGTTGGGATGGGGAGAGCAACAGTCTCACCAGACAGGCCTGAGGAAGAAAAACAAAATGACCAACATGATTCTCTGAAAAGCAGAGAGCTACTCAAATGGCATCCCATCTAACTCAGCGAGAGTCCATCTGTGGAAGGGCTTGATGCGCTCCAGGTAGAAAGCCAGGGTGCGCCTGATATCTAGAGTGTACAGCTGCCTCTCCTCATTGGTCATGTGAGGCTTTGGACAGAACACTGAAAGGAAGATATCCTGGTTGACATGGATGTGCGATACCACGTTTGGCAGGAAGGCCGGATAGGGCTGCAGCTGGACCTTGTCATTGTAGAATACTGTGAATGGGGGCTCCGAAGTGAGGGCTTTAATTTCAGAGACATCTCTCCGAGGTCATAGATACAAGGAATGCAACCTTCCATGACAAATGAGAAAGGGAACAAGTCATAGGCTCAAAGGGCGGACCCGTGAGCCTGGAGAAGACCAGGTTGAGGTCCCATTGCGGAACTGGATCCCAGATCAGCAGAAAGAGTCTTCCAAAGCCTTTCAGAAACCTGATTGACATCTTATGCGAGAACACTGATCTACCGTGGATGCGAGGATGGAAGGCTGATATGGCAACCAGGTGCATCTTGATCGAAGAGAAGGCAAGAAACCCTGATGCTTTTAGTGAAGCAGGTAATCCAGGATGGACTGCAGAGATGACCGGGTTGGGGAAATATTCCACTCCAACGCCCAGGAGGAGAAACGCTTTCACTTTGCCGGATACGTTGTTCTGGTGGAAGGCTTTCTACTCTTCAAGAAAACCTGCTGTACCTGACCAGAGCAAGCTTGTTCCTCTGGATTCAGCCACGCAGCATCCAAACTGTGAGGTGGTGAGAGGCGAGGTTTGGGTGCAGGAGTCAACCGTGATCCTGCAAGAGTAGGTCTGAGAAGCTGGGAAGTGGCCACAGGGCTGCAACAGCCATGTCCATGAGCACGCCGAACCAATGGTGGTGAGGTCATGCTGGGGCGATCATAATGACCCGTGCCTGGTCCATCTTGATTTTTCGAGAGGACTTTGCTGATGATCAGAATTGGTGGGAAGATGATCATCAGGTCTCCTGACCAAGACAGGAGAAAGACATCGGAGAGTGAGCCTCTGCCGAGGCCTCAAAGAGAAAACTGATGACCCTTTCTGTTCTGTCTGGTGGCAAACAGGCCCACGCGGGGAGCTCCCTACTTCTGAAAGAGCATTCTGACTACCTCTAAACACCTGCACCACCCGACCGGACAGCTGGGGCAGTGTACTGAGATGCGCTCCCCAACTGAGGTTGGACGCATCTGAAATCAGGGAGACAGTGGGTCGCAAATGGCACACCTTCCAACACCAGAACTGGGTCAGACCACCCGAGAGGCAGAACGATAAGTACACCTGGGGAGGGATTGTGATGACCTTGTCTAGGTGATGTCTGGCTGGGGAATAGAGCAATGCCAGCCACAACTGGATGAGACGCAGCCTGAGTCTCGCACGTTGGACAACGTAGGTGTATGCTGCCATGTGCCCCAATAGTCTGAGCCAGACCCTGACCATGGTGAGCGGATGGGCTGTGATGCTGGCAATCAGATTTGACATTGCCCTGAACCTGGCCTCTGGCAGGAATGCTCTGGCTCAGATAGATTTTTATCGGAGCAGTGCTCGACTCTATCTGTTGGACTAGGATCAATGTTGATTTTTGTTTATTAATAGGCCGAGAGCTTGAAAAGGAACGTCTCGATGCTGTGGTGGACCTGGACCCTGGAGCGGCCCTGGATGAGCCAGTCATTGAGGTATGGGTAGATCTGGATACCCCAATGTCTAAAGTAGGCCTCCACTACCGACATGCATTTAATAAACACCCTTGGCACCATTGCTAGGCCAAAAGGTAGCAGTGCAAATTGGTAGTGGGCAGTCTCAACTACGAAACGTAGGAACCATCTGTGTCTGAAATATCAATATGTGGAAGTAAGTGTCTTTCAGGTCGAGAGCGGCGTACCAGTCTCCCAGATCCAGGGAAAGAATGATGGAGACCAAGGAGACTATGCGGAACTTCAATTTCTTAAGATACTTGAGGCTCCACAGGTCGAAGATGGGGTGTAGACCCCCCTGGGCTTTTGGGATCAAAAAAATAGCAGGAGTAAAACCCTTTCCCCCCTCAAGTGCAGAGGGACTTCCTCCACAGCTCCCACCTGCAGAAGGCTCTGCACCTCCTGAGCAAGCAGATGCTCATGAGAAGGGTCCCTGAAGAGGGACGGGGAGGAAGGGTGGGATAGAAATAAACTGGAGGGCATATCCCCCTGCAACTGTGCTGAGGACCAATGTTATAGAGGCTCAGGCGGGGAGGCAGGATCCAGGACACAGGCAGGAAGGTCGCCCTCACGCGCACCCTCAAAATGCCGGCTTGTTATCCACTTGGTTACGGGTGAAGCTCAAGTGAGGTGAGGGTGTCAGCTGCTGGCCTTGCCAGTGCTTATAGCTTTTTCCTTCTTGCAGAAGGGCGCTGATCAAGGTTGGTTCCTAAACCTGTTGTGGCTTAAACCACTTCCTTGCCGGCCCTGGCATGAAAAGGCCCAGGGAGTGCAAGGTAACCCTTGAATCTTTCAGGCCATATAATTTACTGTCTGTTTGCTCTGAAAACAGTGCCAGGCCATCGAATGGGAGGACCTGGATGGATTGTTGAACCTCCATCGAGAGGCCTGATGACTGCAACCAGGATGCGCGCCTCACAGAAATGGCTGAAGCTACGATCCAGGCCACAGAGTCTGCCATATCTGAGGCTGTTTAGAGGGCTGCCCTGGCCACAGCTCTGCCTTCATCTAGGATAACCAGGAATTCCTTCCCGGGCTCTTCTGGCAGCAAATCTGCCAACTTGGCCATAATATTTGGCAGTCCATAATCATAATGACCAAGCAAAGCCTGACAGTTGGCCACTCTCAGCTGCAGACTAGACGTAGAATAAATTTTTCAACCAAAAAGATCAAGCCTCTTTGCCTCCTTGTTCTTAGGTGTCGATCCTGGTTGGCCCTGTCCATCATGTTCATTGGCTGCCGACAACCAGTGAGCTTGGGGCAGGGTGGGTATAAAAATACTCATACCCCTTAGCGGGGATGTAGTATTTTCTTTCCATCGGCTTGGAAATGGGGGCAGGGAGGAGGGTGTCTGTCACAGGGCCTTAGTAGTTTTTACCACTCCTTCGTGCACTGGCAATGCCACCTTGGGGAGGGCAGCTGCACTTAGAACATTGAACAGGTAGTCTCAGGATTCCACCAGTTCCTCAGCTTCCAGCCCCAGGTTTGAGGCGACCTTCCTCAAAAGCTCCTTGGGGGCCCTTGCATCATCCGAACTGAGTGAGAGGGCCCTGCTATCGCCTCATCAGGTGAAGATGATCAGGAAGCAGGTCTGCCAACTCCACTACTTCTGCTAGGAGAGCCTCGGCTGAGGCGGGTTGACCCCGACTCTGCATCTGAATCAGGGCAGGAGACTGTTGCAGATTGTCTTTGTAGATGTCCCAGAGACCGGACCAAGCCCTGCGATGGGTGGGGAAACCCCCAGGGGTTCCATAGTTGCAGGGGGCTGGCCACTGGCATTGGGGCCATGCTGCCACTGGTGGCCCAGAGGGAAATGCCAATGCCCTTGGTGGGTGGCTGTGGCCTGTTGGCAGGTTCTCCTCCTCGCTGTCCAAGGGAGAGACTTGTCTGGGGATCAGGACAATACCGAGGCCACCTGTCTACCCCGATCCCGTCGGCTCTGGCCATGGACCTCCATTGAGGACCTGTATGGGGGCAATGGCTCTCAGCGCCGTGAGCCTGGTGATCAGTGGCTCGTCCTTAGAGAGTGATGCCGCTCCATAGATCATGAGTAGGAATGAGAGCGAGAAGACCGACGTCATGCCCGCAGTGAACCATACCGGCGATCTGGCAACCAGTGATGGGGTTCCAGGGACCGACGTCTTGACCCTCCGGAATGGTGCTGTGAGAGCGGCTCTGGTGCTCCTGGCACCAGGGCTCTAGGGGTGTCACGCCTCTGTGGGTCTGCGCCAGACCGCTGGCAATTGACACCTACAGCCTGAGGAATGCTGCCTAGAGTCTGGGGTCAGAAACTGGCAGGTAACCTGACCCGGTGGCACTGTTCCAGTGAGCACTGGCTGGGCACCCTGTGCAGCAAAGAACAGTGCCGCAGTAATGGTGACCGCTGGAAGGGTCCCAAGGAAGGTTTATCCCTTGAATGGGGTCTCTCAGTGGCTGGCGTGGACAGCACTGGAAGGGACAGATGTCCTTAGTGGCCTGAAAGGCCTCTGGTGTAGACAGCACCACCAGGTGCTGAGTGCCTCTGCCCCTTTCCAAGGTGGTAGGTGGGTCTTGAAGTGGGCTTGACAGTTCAGTGGGAGTCTGAGCCTGGCCACTGTCCGGAGGGGAAGAGCTGCCCCGAACAGGTCTTTGCTCTCCTCCAGCTCTCTCTTTCCCTTTACAGGACATCGGAGAACACCCCCTCCCGGCCTTTCTTTGCTTTTTAGCTGGTACCGGGATGGGGATTGGTGCCAGTCGGAGGTCGCTGCTGGCAGCGCGTTCCACACCAAGGCCACAGTGCTTGGAGCAGAGTCCAATTTCGTCGGCTCCAAGGCCGGTGCGAGGGCCGACTCTGTAAGGAACACTCGGAGACGAATGTTCGGCTCCTTTCTGGTCTGTGGCCTGAAGATCTTGCTGATGTGACACTTGTCGCTCACGTGGGTTTCCCCTAAACACTTGCAGCTTCTATGGGGATCACTGACTGGCATGGGCTTTTTGCAACAGTCACAAGGTTTGAAGCCTGGGGACCAGGGCATGCCCCATCCCTAGGCTGAGTCCCATATGGGACTAATTATTTATAGTTTAACACTAAGGGAATCATTAACTATACAACCTTAAACAACTATATACAACAAATTCACTACTAGACACAATAGAGACAGGAAATCATGCCGAAGCAAGGAGATGTTCCAGCATCATCACTGGTGGAAAGAAGGAACTGAGGGAAGATGGAGCCCGCAGTGCTTCTTATTACTGGTGCAAATGTGTGCCACTCCAGAGGGTGCCAGAGCTGGTCCCCTACGGATATTACTGAGGGAAAAATATCTGGCACCAGTGAATGTAGCGAGCACACACACCAACAGTGTAATGGACATGAGCAAGGTCTCAAAGAGCCACCAAACAGACATTGTATTCGATTTTGTGGAAAGACACTGAAAGCTTTGCAATAATAGTTCAAATACCTTTCCTTGCCTTGCACAACTGCAACTGATCTGAGCAACCTTATTTCTCCTGTCCTGTGTCTGCATCAGTTTACAGGCATATAGTAACATTTTTTTAAAATGTTTCATCTATCTAAAATTGAATAGATGTCAGCAGAATACAGAGCTTTCACTGACAACATTTTAATATTAGCATTAGGGAAGGAGGATAAGAAAGAAACTTGCAAATATTTCAAGTTCTACATATGGTAGCACTCAAATCCCACAACAAGCATCAACATAGAATATTACTGGGTATTTTCTCAACATCTAAATAGTTAACTTTGCTAATTATTTAGTGCTACAGCAGTGTAATTTACATTAGACATGAAGAGTTAACATTATATTTGACTAGAATATTGAACAAAGTATGTCAACAGATTATATGTTTTGCAATGTTCTTTTCCTCTGAATCTGCATGATACACAGAAGGTTTCTGTTAATGTTTTATAATAGTCAAATAGAATTCAGAAGGGTCTGGAATATTTCACATATCACTCTTCATGTTTTATTACTGGTGGCATAGGAACCAAAAGCAAGGATCTCGCTATGCAAGAGGCTAAACTTTGACTTATTCTAAAGTTATACAATACAGCTTATAGTTTGTACCTTGGAGTAGCTGGAATTCCTTTGTTGCGAGCTCTATCACTCTCCCCCATTTTATCCATCCATGTGCCACAATTAAAGCGGTTCCCTCCAAAGACAAAACCAGTTTCATGGTCGACACCTACAGTCACATTAAAACCTACCCAGCAAGAAAATCAGAATGAAGTAAGCTTGTTTCTAAAGAACCACTGAAAGAAAAAGACGAAGGTCTTCCTAGAACCACCACGTACATTTTTGTAATGGATATGCTAATATTATTTACAGAGTACTCATGCCAGAATAGCTGAAATTAAAGTGTTAACATGTATATTTATAATATTACATTGTTAGATGCACTGAATGTAAAAATAGTTTTGCAGAAATTAGCTTAACTAAAAGAAAAAATCTGTACAACAATTTTACTCACATATAAGCAAGTTAAGTAACACGAGTTACTTACCTTCATCCCTCATATTTCGATCTAACTGCGGACCAGCATTCCTTTCTCGGAATTCTATGCCTTGCATGTGTTGTTGCATAGCTTCCTGTATTACTTCATACAGTGGTTGGTCCTGGTTTGTTTGTTTGTGTGACAAGGGAGAAAGACAAAGAGGCTGTATGTAATATTCAGATAAGTACTTTAACTTTTCAGATTACTATACTTTACAAACAATCCAACAGAAATTCAATCAGAGTTGGCCAATTTTTTTTTTAAATTGAAATTTCAAATGTTGAAAAATTGGAGAACACTAGAAATAAAACTGGTGACTTTATGCCCTTGTTTCAAAAAAGTTTTATTCTCCACCATCTGTGTGCTTGATACGAGTCATCAAACTGTGTGACAAATAACCAAAATGTGGAACATCCCTGTTTTACTGCACATTCCACCATAAATGAGAGAGAATTTTTATAGCTATATAATCTTCCATATAATGGAAGCCCTCCATTAATAAGCAAACACTGTCCCTCAAAATACTACGAATGCTGTCCCCGGTAAAAGCTAACCTCTGCAAAAATATTTCTTTGAGTGGGAGAACGTGCTGAATAGTGATTCTTTTGTTTTTTTGGGATTTAATTTACTTATAATTATGTTTGTAGTATGTAAACATCTTATCAGAAATTAAACTTTACCAATGTGCCTGCAGGCTGAGCAGGAGAATCATCTGTAGGATACATTCTGGAAACAGGACACTTGAGAATGTCTGTGCCATTTGGGACAATTTTACAGTAATCCTGTATACACTGAAGCCACCACCACACAGCATCACGGCAATTGAATCTGGCATGGGTCCCTTGGCCAAGCAGATTGGGAATAAGACCATGTCTCATGGTACTAGCAAATGCTAAAATTATGTTCCTTAAAAACAAAAACAAAAAAATCCGATATACACTGTATTGGTTTTCAAGGTAGTGAAAGTTCCAAGTAGTAAACTAAAAAATACAATATATTTTTATACCAAGATATGTTGGGGGGCAAATTAGGATTGAATGGCAAATGTCAACATCCTGGTGTTTCATGGCACAAAGGTGACTACACATAATACAAGCTTTTAACCGTCCATATACTCAGTAATGCCAACCAATGCAAACATGGCAGGATATATTTAAAGGTGTATGCTCAACCTTTCACCCCCCCCCAAATACCTTCATTATATAGCAGAGTTCTAAACAGAACTGTGTTTTGGAATGCTTAACATTTCAGCCGCATTTTATATCGACTTTAAAATTAATATTGAGTGCTTAATCCTAAACGTATTTTTCCTAATCTGTTGTTTTTTTACAAATACAGGAATCTCATAACTGAATAAAACCAAGTTCCTTAGCAAAGTTCAAAAGGAATGCCTGATCATGTATGTGACACTCCCAAGTGGTATTATCTTCTGATCCTTTCAAAAAGGGAAAGGAGGCAATGGGGGAAAAATTTATCATATATACGAGAGAATTTCTGATTACAGGGATCAGTCTCGGACTCTTTACATCAGGCAAAACCTCCATTGACTTTAGTGGGAGTTTTACCTAAAGGTATAATCTTGTAATGGCATTTAATACTACAGACCCTTACATTACTGGAATCCTATTGTCTTTAAGAGGAATTACAGGCTGGTATAAGGGACCATACTAGCAGATCCCTTTGCAACAACAGAATCTAAGAGTGCTGCAGAGTGAGGCTAGTAGTTACTTGACCCTTTCATTGGCTTTATATTTCCATAACCAAAAGTAAATACATACACAAGTCTTCATTGAGAATGAGTTAATTTGAGAAATCCATACTTTCATTCTCAGTTCAATTCAGTACCAATATTTCATTGCAAAAAATTAAAACTGACTAGTGGAAAAGACATGCCCACAAACTTATGTTTATTTGTTAGGTTTTAGACTTCCATTGCACATACAAAATTTAGTTTGCAATGATCCACAAAACACTGACTTCCAGCTTTGATAGCTGTATTAGGTATCTCCACAAAACACACCTCCCCATACCTCAAATCTGATTGCAAAGAGATTCTCAAATCCGCTGTTCTCCAATACTGATACAAGTATTTTATATCGAAATAAAAACCCGTAGCAGATACATTTCATTCAAACTTAGTATGAGCACTATAATGTGCTGGAGAAGTTATGCATATAAAAAAAATGGAATAGGTGCTTCACACCAACATTTAAAAACAACTGAGATGCATGGTAAGTATTTTGTAGTTCTATCTGCTAAGAATTCAAAAAAGGCCTAATGCCACAGTAAATAAGAGAGCATTTCAATTGTTTCAGAAAAAAAAGTAAGCTTTCTTCCAGTTATATATAGAAAGCGAGAAATCTTTCAAGATGGATTAATATCTATGAAGACTGTTATACATTCATTCTTACCTTGCTTCTAAATAACGCCCAGTAATCAACATTAGACCTCTCAGTGCAATAAAGGTATCCCTTCCCCAGCAGCGGAAAATGCCAGATGAAAAATGTGGTAAACCTAAAGAGTAAACATGATGAACTAAGTCATTAGACTGTTTAATATGAAAATTCTACACATGTGCACACACACACCCTGGGCCAGCAGCAGCAGTTTGGGTGTGTGGGAGAGGGCTCAGGGCTAGGGGTTGGGGGATGCTTACCTAAGGGGGGGGGGTGCCAGCTCCCATTGGCATGATCCTGCAGCTCCTAGGCAAAGGAGCCAAAGGGCTCCATGCGCTGCCCGTGCCCTCAGGCCCCACACCCGCAGCTCCCATTGGCTGTGGCTCCTGGCCAATGGGAGCTGTGCAGCCAGCGCTTGTGGCAGGAGCAGCGCGTGGATCCCCCATCCCCTCCACTGCCACGGAGCTGCAGAGACACATGGGGTAGGGAGCTCCAGCCAGCCCTGCCAAACCCCATCCCCCCAGAACCAGCAGGGGTCCTGGGCCACCTCCCCCAGCACCTATGTCACCCTGGACCGCCTCCACCCCCAGAGCACCACTGGGCCTCTGCCCAAGTTTTAGTTAAGGGTATACAATAAAAGTCAGGGACAGGTCACGGGCCGTGAATTTTTGTTTACTGCACATGACCTGTCCATGACTTTTACTAAAAATACCAGTGACTAAAAAGGTAGCCTTATTTATGACATATGATACACACTGTACAGCATGTGCTCACTTTCTAAATAATGCACTTTAAATGTGTGTGTGTGTAAACCACTCAGGATCAAAAATTCTTTAAAGAAAATTCACCTGCAGAACATTACAAAAATATATGTTATGTATAGTTTCATTACATGCAGAGTCCCATGCTTTCTACAACTGCCCTACTGAATGCTGGAGGTGGGGAGAGTGTTCCCTTTGCTGCAGGCACTTAGGGCCCCCCCATTTCAAAAGCAAATGGAAGAACAGTTGGGTAGAATTATGCGGACATGGAATTTTCAGTTCACAAAACAATTCAGGGATCGTTTGCCACAGAAGTCACGGGAGCTTGCTATAGAATTAAGGTCAGTATGAAGCAGGATACAAAGTTCTGAATATATCTTTGCTGGAAACAAAGCATTTTGAGTCTTAAAAAGTATAATGGTCATACTTTTGTTTTAACTTAATTAGGAAAAAAAAATCTTTCATTACTTGTTCTTCTAGAATGAAGAAAAACCCATTTCAATAAGGTTTAAAACCTATAAAATGTAGAGAGATGTAAAAAAGAAAACCCAAAACACTTTTATAAACAGAGGTGAAACTTATTGAAAGAAACAAAGGCAAACATATTTCCCAGAATAACTGTGTTTATATTTAGAAACTGTCAGATTTTAGACATTCTAAAATATACCAGACAGACAAATATATCTGGAAATATGTAAATTACATTCATTCAGGAAATTGCACATACTACTCTATGCTTTATTCTTCTGAACACGTATATTTTTAAAGATTGCTTATAACTGCAGCAAAAAGTGATCCAAAATCAGGAACAATTAATCTCAATTTAGTAGAAATTGCACTAAACAATCTGCCTCTGCCATTCAACCCTGGTCCTCTCTCTCAATTACTTTCTAGGCAGCTAACTAACTTAATTAGTTTGGAAACCACATACTTACTATCTCCTCCTAAAACCAGGGTTACTATCTTGTTGAATGAGTTTTCTGGAGCTGAATGCTGGATTCTGCCATGCTCAAGTTCTAATTTTTGTCACAGACCTGCAATTTCCGCATGACAATTTAAGGAGCTATTTTACCAAGAATTTCCATTTCTATTTCATGTCCAGCTGGGGAAAGTCAGTTCTCTAGATATTTGGTGGAATTAGTGACCACTTGAAGTCAAGATCAAATGTGGCAAGTTTTTAACAAAAGCGAATAAAGATTATACTGTTAGCAAGAATGTTTTTAGTTCAACAGGGATTAAAAAAAAGTTCAAGAGGTGACAGTTGCGGAAAATAAAAACATAGTTAAAGCGATAAACTAGAAATCTTATGGGAAGTGTTCCACAATGTATTTCAACTGCTGAAGAGTTACAGGGAAAGAGAACATAATTCTGGAACTCAAAAGGTCTCAGAATATGATAGAGTAGCTCAAGTTGCTTATAGTTGAAGACATAGCAAAAGTGAAATTCTTCACAAGCCTTCCTTCAACATCAATAGCAGAAACATTGCCTGGTTATGCTTCTCTCAGACAAACAAAACAAACCCAAGAATAAAAAAACCTTCACATTAAACAGAGCTGATTAATGCAGTGGAAAGTAAACAGCTACTGACAAAGAAACAGTATTTTTTATTTGGTCTCTAAACATCATGGTCCCGGCACATTGATCTTGCTGTCTACACATTTCTAAGTAGTTGCACTGTTTTGTAAGACAACCTGCTTCCACAATCATAGAATCAGTCCTTACTTACCAGCTGCTAAGGAAACACAGCATTGTTCTTTCTCTTTTGTGATTTCATTCATCCTATAGGGGACATCATGTAAAGCAGGAGACAGATTTGGCAGAGAAGGATATTTTCCTATCCCACACATCTGGACTGAACCCAAGGAAAGGTGTTTAACAAATGTTGATCCATTCTGAACAAAGCTGTAATCAAAGTAGTTGAATTGAAAAAAACAAAAACAAAATCTCTTTTCAAATTCAGCAACTTCACTGTTAAAAGTTCACCCATTTCCCCCCTTGCCTAGTTTAAAAACCCGCTTCATAAGGGTGCTCCAGTTGCAAAATACTGTAATGATTTTCAAAAGTGAGTTCCTAATATTAAGTCATAAATTTTTAATGCCAATGGGAGCTGCTGAGTTCATAGCACTTGAAAAATCAGGCCATTTATTTAGGTGCCTAAAGATAAATCTGAGCCCCTAATTTCAGGTACCCATTTTTTTTCCTTCCAAATCTTGGCCTTTACTTTTATGTTAATTTTAAAAAAATTATTTATATTGAAAGGAGACGATAAAACATTCTGGTATTTTATTACCTAGTTGATCCTAAAGCAAAGAAAAATCTCAACTCTACACAAAGTATTTTAAAATTCAACTATATTTAAAAAGATGATACATTTAAATTATTTTTATTAATTTGTGCCTGGGTCTACATGCTTGACTAGTACAACATAAACAACAACACCCCCCCACCCCCCGAAAAAATAACAAAACACCAATATCAGATATCAAAACTGTTCCAAGATGGAGAGGGTATCTGTTTTTACAGGAAATTAATGTTAGCCATGTTTAAAAACAGAAAAGAATAGAAACAAAACAAAACGAGAAAAGGGACAATTACAAAAAAATGAAGAAAAGGCAGCCTTTCAAGACTGGAAGACGGACACTTGTTTAATGTCTCATTCCCTATTATTGCACTGCCAGCATTAGCTGCAAATCCAAGTCCTGGAGCAACAATAAATTACTGACCTTCTAGTCCAATGTTCATAATTTTCCCTTGGTGAAAACTGTATGTACCTTCTATCAGCTTTATGCTTTTCCATTGGCCAACATGAATATTTATTTTTGCCTTACACCAGTGTATCTTCTTGTACATCAGTACTATTATGCAGGCGGCCATATAGTTTAGGAATTGTGTTAGGCAGCTGAGATAGACCTAACAGAAGACACTGCATTTGTGCATTTAACATTTGCAATGGATTGAAAGATTAATAAGGAGAGCACCTTTTTTTGGATTCTAATCAGATTATTGCAGTTTCAAGGAAGACAAAATTTTGGCCAGAAAACTTTTAGTGCCTTTTAAGTAAGCATATGTAAAGTGTTTAAAGGACTATCCTGATGCACAAATGATAATACAACATAATGTAAACATACACATACATTTCTTTCAACACTATTAGACATACCTAGACATCTGACTCCATGCCAGATCTAGAAGAGTTGTGTATGCACCCACTAATATGGCATCAAAGTAACATGGGATAAGATAACGTGGAATCTGCTTTAGGTAGACGAACATGGCCTTCAACCATTTACCGACCTATTAGAATAATATTTTTGTACGTTAACAAATCCTGAATGCAGTAAAGGCTACTTTCAGGGAATTAATACTATGGCAATCATGTTTTGCACTGGAAAACAGGTAGAATTCCTGTTACAGTTTGCTTACACTTTTCAGGCCCCTATTATGTTTTTTGTATTATAGGCAGGACTGGTAGCACCACCTATTCCAGTTGGCAGAAACTTCCCATTATAAATCCTGCTTTCAGTTGCTTGTAATTTTGCCACACTTTAACCATTCACACTGAAGTTTTCCATGCCACACGTCTTCCTCAGAATGAAATTTTTTTTGTATGTTTCAGCCAAATTGGTTCCGCTGTTTCAGAGAATGAGGCTAGGAAAAATTGTTGCTTTGTAATGTTTTAAAAAAAATTCTGGACACCTTTTATTTGAGATGCTTTAGAGACTGTGCTTTGGAGCAGGGACTTGAAATTTGGCAGGGAGTGGCCTTTCTGTCAGGGATGTGCCCTTTGCTGTTCCTGTGAAAAACTGCCCAAATTTGGCCAAGTTATAAGCCTTTGAAAAAAATCAAAGTTTGCACATGCGCACCAGAGATTAAGAATTTAGCAGTGTATCCACAATAAAGCATGCTCAGACCCCTCACAGGTCCTAGTTCTAACCAAACTACACATTCACCAGCCCACAGAGCGACTGAGAATGTTTCACAGCAGGTGTAGAGAGGTTCACTTTCCTTGTAATTGCTGCTCTGGTTCAGGTCAGGGCACTAGAACCAAGAGAAGGGAGTTTCTCTCTTCAGTGCTCTTAATGAAATCAGTTTAACTTCAGTATCCTGAAAGATTATGAAGCAAATAATCAACCAATTTGTAAACACCTAGAAGATAATAAGGTGATTAGTAAGTTAACATGGATTTGTCAAGAACAAATCATGTCATACCAACCCAATGACTTTCTTTGATAGAGTAACAAGCCATATGGATGGGGGGGAAGTGGGCACATAACTGGTTGGAAAACCATTCCCAGAAAGTAATCATCAGTGTTTCACAGTCAAGATGGAAGGGCATATCAAGTGGGGTCCTGCAGGGTTTGTTCCTGGTTATGGTTCTTTTCAATATCTTCATCAACGATTTAGATAATGTCAGAGAGTACACTTATAAAGTTTGTGGATGATACCAAGCTGGGAGGAACTGCAAGTGTTTTGGAAGATAGGATTAAAAATCAAAATGACCTGGACAAACTGAAGAAATGGTCTGAAGTAAACAGAATGAAATTCAATAAGGACTAATGCAAAGTACTCCACTTGGGAAGGAACAACCCCATTGAACACATACACAGTGGGAAATTCCTAGGGAGTCATGAGTACCGTGGAAAGGGATCTGGACGTCATAAGGGATCACAAGCTAAATATGAGTCAACAGAATTACTGTTGCAAAAAAAAAAAAAAAAAAAAAAAAAAAAAAAAAAAAAAAAAAAAGCGATCATCATTCTGGGATGTATTAGCGGGAGTGTTGTAAGCCAGACACGAAAAGTAAAAGTAATTCTTCCACTCTACTTCATGCTGATAAGACCTCAGCTGGAATAGTGTGTCCAGTTCTGGGCATCACATTTCAGGAAAGATGTGGACAAATTGTAGAAAGTCCAGAGGAGAGCAACAAAAATGATTAAAGGTCTAGAAAATATGACCTATGAGGAAAGATTGAAAAAGTTGGGTTTAGTCTAGAGAAGAGAAGACTGATGGGGGATATAACAGGTTTCAAGTACATAAAAGGTTATTACAAGGAAAAAGGGTGAAAAATTGTTCTCATTAGCCTCTGAGGGTAGGACAAGAAGCAATAGATTTAAATTGCATCAAGGGAGGTTAAGGTTGGACATCAGAAAAAGCTTCCTAAATGTACATGTAGTTAAACACAAATTGCCATGGGAGGTTGTGGAATCTCCATCATTTGAGGTTTTTAAGAACAGGTCAGACAAATAACGGTCAGGAATTGTCTAGTTATTACATAGTCCTGCCTTGAGTGCAGGGGACTGGATTAGATGACCTACTGAGGTCCCTTCCAGGCCTTCACTTCTATAATCCCCCTGCTCGTGCCCAGGCAGGATGGCAGAGGAAGAAGCTGACTGAATCAAATGTAGAGAGGACAAGAAACGAACTGGGGGAAGAGCCAAAGGGAGTAGATTGGGACAAGGAGCCTGGTAGAACTGGGACTAAAGACTGGGAGGGAGGAGAGAAACTGTGACCTAAGGGGGGCGGGGAGAAGAAGAGGAGGGCTGATTGGGCAAGGACACCAACGAGAGCCAGTCAGGGAAATGGGGTTGGGGAGAGGAAATAGATTGGTGAATGAGCTGTGGGGATGATCAAGGTCAGAGTAATGGGGAGACAAATCTGACAAGGAGCCAGGGGTTGAGGAGAGAACTGGACTGACTGAGCAAAGAGACTGGGCCTAATTGCATGAGACGCCTGGAATTGGGAGTCAGTGTGTGGGGGCAGAGGAGACACAGATTGGATAAAGGGACGGGAATGTGGCGGAAATAGATTGGGATAAGAACCCTGAGGATTGGAGACTAGGATTGGGTAGGAAAAGAGACTAGGACTGGGAAAGGGAAAGATTGGAGGGGATGGGGCGGAGTCAATCTTGTAGTGGTGCAGAAGGGGCCGTCACCACAAGAGCATGCTCTTTTCTAGAGCCTGGACTGAACTCAAGATTCTTGGGGCTCATCATTCCTCTGCGGTCAGCAAGTATCTGTGAAACCCACTGGCAGAGTGTCTCTCTCACTCCCCCTCTAATGCTGGTCAATACAAAGGATGACAACCTACTACTGCTATTAGTTACTCCATGAGCTCAAGTGGCAGAGGTTTGTGAAGTCGATCTAAAGGTTCCAGCCTTACAGATAAAAAACACATTGGTATCAATAGGATGCACATAATGGAATTTGTTTTTACAGTTGGCTTTTATAAAACTTTTGATATTAGGCATAACAAACCCTATGTTAAAACATTAAGGTTACAAAATCAAGCACTCAAAAGTTATGCCAGAATTAAGGTTATGTGTATGCATTATGATAGTCTTCAATTATATGATCATGTACTACTTTTTCAATGAAGTAAAGTGAAGGTTAGGATTATAACAGGGTTTAAAAGAGAACTAGATAAATTCATGGAGTTTAATTCCTTAATGGCTATTAGCCAGGATGGGTAAGGAATGGTGTCCCTAGCTTGTGTTTGTCAGAGGGTGGAGATGGATGGCAGAAGAGAGATCACTTGATCATTACCTGTTAGGTTCACTCCCTCTGGGGCACCTGGCATTGGCCACTGTCGGTAGACAGGATACTGGGCTGGATGGATCTTTGGTCTGACCCAGTATGGCCATTTTTATGTTCAATTGGACTACTAACTCATTCAGTGCATAGGATGGATAGTGGTCAGTTAATGAGCAGCTATTCAATATTTTATTTTCTCCTCATTGTTGAGTGTGTTGCCCTATACCTTATTTACTGCACACTATTCAACCTTGTTCTGAAAACAGAATTATTAATTTCCACTTGACCTTTTAATGATGCTCATCAATATGGTATCTGAGTATGTCACAAAATTATTTTCATAACACTCGTGTGAAATGAGGGGGATAGTATTATGAATTGAGTAACAGAGATTAAGGTAAAAAATATCCACTAATTTTGGGCATCCAATGATAGACACCTAGGATCTGATTTTTTCAGAGTACCTAGCATTATAACACTTTATATATTCAAAGCACAGGGGTCCAAATCAGACCCTAGGGTCTGAAGTCTGGAAACCAGAAAATGAGGCACACAATTGTGACCACTTGTTTGGTTTAAGTGACTTGACTAGCACCACATAGCAACTCTGTGGCAGAGACAGAGATAGATTCCAATTCCTCTGGACAATATTCAACTGTCCTACCCGTCCCTTTTCTTACTGCAATCCCCTGCCACATTCACTACATTTCTTTCAATTTCTCCAACAAATGAAGTAGGGATCCTACAGACGGCAGCCTCCTTTCACTTCACAAATTCGTTCACTGATTCATCCCCAAAGCAGGTCCCCTGTGTAACCTTCATTCTGGCATTTCTTATCCGTTGAGTGATCGACTTTGCCATGTTCTTTTAACTTAGTTTGTTTGTGTGAGATATTTATATATTCAGGCCCTGACCCTGCAGATATTTCCCTTTAGGCTTATGTTTAAATTTATTTTGAGGCAGAAGGGGTGGGGGGAACTTTCAGGCCTTCTTTATACAATAAAAAAGGAACAAACGTTTTCCACTCCCTCTTCGAAGATTTCCTTTAACTCGAATGGGAGAGACATATTAGTGCTCCATCTCCTCTGTGGTCTAAATGGCTACCTAAATGAAGATGCCTGCACCAGGAGTAGCTTTTAGATAAGTATGATTGATATCAGGGGTGGCCAAACCCTGGCTCGCGAACTGCACATGGCTCTTTTACTGTTAAAGTGCGGCTCGCAGAAACACTTCCCCATTCTCCACCTACCAGACTGGGGTGGGGTGGGGTGGGAGGGAGCTCAGGACCTCTGCCTTGCAGCAGGATGGTGGGGTAGGGCCTTTTGCCCAGTGGTGAGGGGATGGGGGGGGGTCTCGGGGCTTCAGCAGGAGCGGGGCTGAAGCCCCAAGCCCTGTAAGGTGTGCCCCGGCTCTTGAACTTCTGAAAATTGTCATATGCGGTTCAGAGGGTCAGTAAGTTTGGTCACCCCGATCTATATGGGAACAGTTACCTATCAATAAGTGAAAGGAAAATCATCACTTAATAAATGTACTTACTTCTGCACAGGCTCCTGCACGTGAAATTAGACGGTCACTGACGTAGTCAATCATCCAATCCCCAGATCTCAAATTACCACAAAAAGGATGACCCAAATCATTTTTTGGTCTAATGTCTGCCATCACTGACATTAATCCTGAAAATCAAAACATACAGCACACTGTATTACTGGCCACATGATTATCACAACCTGGAATTCCAGTTTCAAGGAGTAAATCCAACGTTGCAGGTCTGAACAATTATGAACCAGAGCTGGACCAGCAATACATTTTTTAACCTGATGTCATTTTTCTTCATATGTTCTAAAGGCTAGATGGAGCTTTAGGGCCCAATTCAGCAAAGCACTTAAGCATATGCTTAACTAACTTTAGGCATGTGCTGAAGTCCCACTGGAGTTCAAAAATATTCAAGCCTATGCCTAAGTATTTTGAAGAACTAGGTTTGTAAGCTGCTGTGCACTGCTTAGCAGAGACAGAGTGGGTGAGGTGATATCTTTTATTGGACCAAATTCTGTTGGTCAAAGAGACAAGCTTTCGAGCTACACAGAGCTCTTCTTCAGGTCTGAGAAAGGTACGCCAAATCTCACAGCTAAATACAAGATGTAACAGATTGTTTAGCATAAGTAGTTAACACAATATTCTAAGGCAGTGTTGTGCAAACTGTGGGGCGCGCACCCCCAGGGAACATTGGGGATGGGGAAGCAGAGATGCCAGACAGCTCATGCCAGCCCCACACGGCAAGGCCCAGGCCAGCCCCCTGGGGGGACAGGGAGGGAGCGTCACCACCACACCAACTCATCTCAGGGGGCTACCCAACCTGTGGGTTAGTGTGCTGTGCCGATTTACGCTCCCGGCAGCCTCCACACCCAACACTGCCTCTGTTCCCAGAGACCATCACACGCACCTTCCTCCACCCTGAAAACCTACGGGGGAGAAGGGGCAGGTATTGGCCCTGCCCTACTGGTGCAGCCTGGCTGTAAGATTCAAGCGGCCCACTGTTGAGAAAGCCTTGACTGTGCAGTAATGGAGGGGGAGCACAGACAGATTCTGTTAACGGGGGGGAGGGTGCGCAAACAGATTCCATTAATGATGGGCGGGGAAGCTTCTGGAAACATTTGTGCACCATTGTTCTAAAGGACCATTTAAGGTGAAGAGGCCAGTTAACACCCCTGAAGTCACAGGACAAAAAAAAAAAAAAAAAAAAAAAAAAAAGGAGGGGAGTTAGTGGGTTACAGATTGTTGTAATGAGACATAAATCCAGTTCTTTATTAAGAAGATGAGTTTTAGTTATGGATTAAAGCTCCCAGGCCAGTTAGCAGAAACGGGACATTCTGAGACAGGAAATAGATTGGTGGGCTCCTTCAGCTGTGCGGTAGCGACATGCAGCTCTAGCTTGATTGTACAATGAGAAGGAGCTATGGCTCACTGGACCCACAGTAAGTTTGAGACAAAATACTGTGTAATCACAGAGCCCATGCGTCTTTATGGCTTAAAATCTAAGTCAGATAATTATAAAATACATCACAATGGCATTCAGATGTTAAAATGACAGCTATTACTGACACTTCATGTAATAGGTAATATTTGTGGATTTTAGATAAGGTCGTTTCTGACTAGAGGTGTACTTAAACAGGTTTTAAAGTATTCCCAAAAGTCAGATTACCACAGTTTGACTGTAAATTAAATATTTTAACTCATCCTCTACCCCAATAGTAAAAGATGTTTCTTGATTCAGTATCTTGCCTCCATTTGCTTGTTACTCTCTTTCAAGTACATATTGCATAGACCAAGCAGAAGCAACTTGGTCTTTTCTATTTGAAAAGCAAACAGTGCACAAAATCTAACACTATTTGACCTTTTAGATCTAGATTGAGATGATTCATTCTCCTCTTTTTCCTCCACCCAAGAAAGCACACATGAATTTTTACCTTGCAAGCCTGCATACTTAAGGGGAGACCAGTTTGGTATGTTATAACATCCGCCACCATCCTCTTGTTCCTCAGCATCACACCGATACAGTACTTGATTCAAATCAGCCAAGGTTAATTTAGAAGCAATACTGGGAAAGGGAAAAAACCCAATACTGATAACTAACTGTATAACGGACATCAACTTCATGAAGAATTCTGGATTTGGTCTAGGCCAAGCTATTTTTAAAAAGGGATGCTTACAGTTAGACTCCATGTTTAGGCTCCTGAAACCAGGGCCTGATTTTCAAGGGTGCCAAGCACCTTGCAGCTATCACTGACTTTAAAAATCTGGCCACTTATTTAGTAACCATAGCATGGATTTAAGAGTAACTATGGGCTCCTTTTAAAAAGAAACAACAAACAAAACAAACCTCCCCTTTTTGTCCTTATTCTTTTACAAGATTTAAAATGAGCTTACTTCTTTCCACAATGTTAACTATACACTAGATCTCTTTTATCATTGCAAATAAGTACAGAAAACACTAAGTAAATGATCACAGATTTCAATATTATTCAACTAAAAGTGATAAATCTTTTCTCCACAAAAGCACAATGTAGTATCCACTGGTTTTTGGATTGCTATGCGAGTTTCTTTTAAGAAAGCCACTTAGATGGAATTAGTAACCTACGCAGCATGTTGACAACAAAGTCATCGGAACACCTTGCTGCAGGATGTAAAGTTTCCTGGTATAAAATCTACTGCCAGCAGCAAACACACAGAACTACTCATGTGAAAGAGGAGGACTTTTTAAAAGTCTGAACCACTACTTTCTGTATAGAGCAGTAAGATAGCTAAACAGTTGTTCATACATTAACCAAAACAGACGCAGAATTTGGCAAAGAATTGTCACTCATTAGCATTTGCAGGCTGATCTCTGCCTCTAATCCAGCTCTCTACTATATGTACTCTAACAAGGCACACTTACGAAGAAAAAAGATTTTTTAATATAGGTGCTGAACGGTCATCGGGAAGACTTCCAGATTTAAAGTGAGGACTGAACTGGATCAGGTGATTACGGAGTACACCGACAGCCTCTTGTGCCTTCGGGTCGAGACTAACTCTGTAAATATCAATGCACAAGTTGTAGAAGTTAGCACCTCCAACCACTATTTTTTGAAGTAACAGAATTAACAGACTGAAAAAAAAACACCCCTCCAGTGTATTTAATTTAGTGCAGCCAATTGACACACATTTAGTAAGTTGATAATCATCATCATCATATACCTGAATATTATCACACTTCCTGGTGTTAAGTTTTCAAATTCTATTTCTTGAACAAATTCATTGGGACCTTTTATGGCAGTTCCAGCTTGCTTTATAATTTTACTTTCTTGGATCTTAGAAAAGAAGAAACAGTTGAAACTATAATGAATTCAGTTTTCCTTCTCTGAAAAATTGTTGCATCTACTAATATAGAGAAAAGATTGTAGTTACCTGGATGTGTTCTCTGATTTCCACTGTGTAATTAGGTAATCCGTTGATAAAATGCTCATCTTTTTTATAAGGACTAACATTTCTCTCAATAGTTCTAGCCTCAAGTACTACCTCTTCAATTTTGCCTATAAACAGTTAAATCACATATCATAACTCTTAAAATACATACACGCAAACAAAATTATTGTTAGTGAATATAAATACATAAATAAATAAATAAAAGGTATTCTTGGTTTTAAAATAAGTTTAAATCTTGCTTGAAACACAAACTAAACAAAATTTTTGAGTTTAGCTATAGAAAATGCATGTCTCAATTACACAGTTAAATTACTAAATACATTTGACAGATCTGAAAGGAATTTTATATATTTATCTATCTATCTACTCTGTACATTACAGTGACTCAATCTTGATTGATTAAACATGTTCACTATACACTTATTGGCCATAATGTAATCTAAGATAGAACTTTCCTAACTCACAATGAGTTATGGGGATATATCAGTCATGAAATTACGAATAAGGGCTTGACCCAGCAGTATTAAACCCAACAGGTGACTTGCTAGATATGACTATCTATTTGGGGGTTCTGAATTGGGCAAAGCTCTGCACCACTTCCCAAACAGCAGTCACAGATCTTATTTTAAACAGAAGACATCAGTTTTTAAATACACAGAGCAACCACATTGACATTCAAGACCTTATTTGCTCTATCCATTCATGATCTAAAAACTAAGCCTTCAATGCTGCAACCACTTACACACGTGCTTAACTTTAAGCATTTTAGCAGTTCCATTGACTTCAGTGGAACTACCATGTGAGGAAAGTCAAGCAAGTGAAGAAATGTTTGCAGATTTGGGTCCTTACTAAAGGTTAATATGAAAAATTGCAATGGCTCCTTCAGAAATGTTACACCAGGTCAGATCAAATATCCACTTCAATGCAGAAGGCTCAATTATCTAATGCTGTCTACTGTAAGTCTTATGGACCTGCAAAAATACATATCTACAATTTATTGTGCCAGTTCTTACTCACTTGGATGCTTCTTTTTAAACTACCACTTTCCAACCAACTTAAACCCACACATCAAAAATTTTTTACCTATAACTACTAGTAACACTTAATACTGTAAAATGAGATATTAAGATTGCTGTATACGGACAAAAAAGAAAAAAGACACTTTTCATATAGTCAGTTCCAGTGGTTTTCTGCTTGAGTTAATTAGTTTTCCCTGTTTGTTTGGCTCATTCGCAAACAGCAAGAAAGGAAATGAAATCACAACATTTCCATGGGGATATTGGGGCAGATGACTCATCTTTTTTAAAGTCAAAAGTGATTTCTTCAAGTTGGTGTCCCTTTAACTATTTGTGATGCATAGATATTAAAGCATATAAAAGGTACCTAATGTTGCGTACTGATCACATAACTTTCAACAACTAGACTCATCCTGACAAGTATGGAGTCTGTCAATCACTCAGTTTCAGCTTTAAACTTAAATTTCCTTGATATTGTCAACTCTTCAAAAACAGGTTTGAATACCTGGGATGCACATTTGAGGCACTTCTTTGCTGTAGGAGGAGGTTTTAGGATCTCTGAAAGCAGTACGAGACACAGCCACTACAGACTGGTGTGTGTTAGGACAATGCCTAGTCACTGCTACTATATCTTCATCAACTTGATCCACAAACACCTACAAAATACATAAATTAACACACATTCTTATTCTGAAAATAAATTTAAATGAGTGAAACATTTTACTTCAATTTCTTGCCTGAATGAAGCCTTTGGCTCCCAGCTCTTGGTGCAGCCTGTTCATGGCCAGCCTTCCTGCTATAATTCCAGTTTGGAAATTAACTTCACCAGGAGTAGAGGGTGTTGCTGCTGGATTCCATTTGGCATAAAACCTCTCTTCAGAGACTACAGAAATCTACAAATAAATTAAACTTTAGCCATACATCAACTATTCTGAAAAAATAATTGGAAATACCATATTTTACTTACACACACACAATATTACAAATTCATTTTTCACTGATATAGTGAAATAGCTAATAAGATATCTACTTGAAATTTTAAATGAGTAAGTCACCCAAGTTATTGTATATAC
Source organism: Malaclemys terrapin pileata (assembly GCF_027887155.1). Taxonomy (NCBI): domain Eukaryota; kingdom Metazoa; phylum Chordata; order Testudines; family Emydidae; genus Malaclemys; species Malaclemys terrapin. The sequence goes on from NC_071512.1 coordinate 73,079,219, forward strand.
TTTAATATGTGTGTTCCAGTATTATAGTAGTGATTCACTTAAAAAAAAACACTTGAAGTTTTAAAGAGGAGAGACAGACCTGGTGTGGTACTAGCTCATCATAGCCTTTGGTGCTTCCTGTAGCACAGCATGCCATGGACACAATCATTGAGCTGGGAAGAGCATCATACTCAGATCGGTGCTATTGATAAGAATAAAGACAGTAAAATGAACCCAGTCTATCATCATCTTATTTCCTTCCAAACACATAGATACAGCACATAGAAAACCCAGTTTTACAGAAGAACTCATTGTTTATCGATGTGCTTATCACACTGTAATCACAGATTAAAACTTCAACAGGCTTTTATTTAAAACAAACAAGCAAATAAAATCATCACATGAGGCTTAAAAGAGCAGAGCTCCTAACAATGTCAACTCAATCCCCAGCAATCTTCCTTCGATCCTCCCACTATTACCCACTCTATCCTTCCCAGGATAAGTTTGAGAGAACAGGTGAACAGGCAAACATTATTAGGTTCATAATAACTGGACATGCAAGAGTCAAAACAGGATATATTTAGTAGCTTTTATTCTTCTCTCCCAAAAGGGACAGAAGGTTGAAAGGCAGTGGGAACTACTGTACAATTCCACTTATTTCATGCAACCTTTTAACTACAGTCATGTCTTTCCAAAACACCATTCAACAGTAATTTCATTTTACATAACCCTTATGAATTGGCATGACTGAATCACAGTACAAAAAACATGTATTTAACATGAAAATCTAACATAACTTAAGTGCTCACCTGAATAGGACATTCATTATCATGTGTAACATCCATGAACAGTGCATGTGCAATAGCTGGCATTAAAGGTCTCAAACGCGGCTGAACAAAAGACCCAACTGGTTCTCCTCCAAAGCGGTAAACTAATCTTCCCTCTTCATGACTGTTATATGCACTCATTGCCTCTACAGAACAAAACTTGCATGAGTGTTCACAGGAGAATTACTACCATAACTAAAGGATGTCCAATAAAGAGATTATAATAAATGGTTTTACATTTGGCATGTTAAATAATCAAAGATATTAACGGAGAATATGAATAGAACATTAAACTTTAATTATAGGCAGTGTGTCCATAATTTGAGGGCATCCACTATGTAGTTTATCATCGCGTGTTAGGGTGGAAGAGGGAATTTTTTTAAAAAAAAGTTAGGATCCCCTTTCCAAGGTCCACCAGGCTTCAGAGGAGGTGATCAACTAATTAAAAACAAAACAAAACCAAAAACAAAAACACCCACCAATCAGCAGGAAGTATGGGAAAGCTATGCCACAAATATCCCTACCTTTCCCGATTGAGATATATATATTACAATTCCTTTTAGGCCTCTTACACTTGGGATGCATCTTTCAGTTTATGATGCAATAACATACTTAAATAGATAAAACAAACCATAATATTAAATGCATCTTTGAGCACTTGTTAAATACATGAAATATGATAAATTGTGCACGTTCAATACATGACATTTTCTTCATAAATGGCATACCATACATGCAGTGTCAGAGGTGATGGGGAACCACACACATAGCAAGCCTACCTCTTATTAAGGAGCTAAGGCCCAATCTAGTCACAAAGATATTGTCCAACTCCTCACTTCCTGTGAACAGCTCAGCCACTACATACAAATCAGCACGCAGTTTTCTAGCTGTGTCCAGCATGTACTGCAAAAAGCACAGCCAAGGAAGCCACAGAAAAGGAAAAGGCAGAACAGAAAAAAGGAAAGGATACAAGGCTAGGCATGGATTGGGCAGCAGGGAAATACCATGCAGCAGAGACAAAATGGAAAGCCAAAATAGGAAGAAACCAAACAAGTTCAATTGTACAAAAGTTAACAAATTGAAAAAGCCGAATCAGGAATAGAAGGATACAACAGATGGAGGAGTTAAAAGAAAAAGGAAGAAGGAAAGATGTTTGAATTTGCAAAGGACAAACATACAAGAAGAATAAAAAACAAACCAATGTTAGTTTCACATTAAAAACTTTGAACCATATATAGCAATCCTATATGGCTTTCAGGTGTCTATTGTACCTCTAATAAGACTGGTAATTCCCAGGCGGTTGACAAAGACATTGTCAATGTGCTCACTGCCCGTGAAGAGTTCAGCTATCACATAAAGGTTAGGTCTGACTGACCTGGCTGCTGCTAGCATCTCCTATAGATCATAATAAACTTTTTAATTATCTTCATCGAAAGCCCCTTGAAACCTAGGCATATACCATAATATATTAATATGCATGCTAACCATACATAGTTGAGTTCTTAAACAATTTTGTTCAAGAAAACAAAAATATACTGAATTCAATAAATATACAATATTTATTGCAAAAAAGCCATGGTGTGCTTGTGAACATTTACAAGATCTGATATGGTTTTGATAAAGATTATTCGGAAAGCCTCTTTAACCTGGTGCTTTTCCAGTGGGTGGGGGGGGGGGTGGGGAAATCCAGAGGGACAGAACAAAGTGAAGAGAAGAGCCATCATGAAGAATCCCCTAGCTACCACCTAAGCTGGAGAAATGTGCAAAAAAAAAAAAAAATTCGCATCAGTTCTACCACCATTTCTACCACCATTTCAGCTAAACCAGAGGTAGGCCTGGTCTATGCTAGAAAATTAGTTCAGTGTAAATACATTGCTCAAGGTATGAAAAATTCACATTCCTGAGAAGTGCTGATAAGTCAACCTAAGATCCAGACTAGATAGCACATGGGGATCGATATGAAAATCCAGAGGTGGATAAGGAATTGGTTAATGGGGAGAATGCAGCGGGTCGTATTAAAGGGTGAACTGTCGGGTTGGAGGGAGGTTACTAGTGGAGTGCCTCAAGGTTCGGTTTTGGGACCCATTTTATTTAATCTATTTATAACTGACCTCGGGACCGATTGCAGGAGTGGGCTGATAAAGTTTGCGGATGATACGAAGGTGGGAGGCGTTGTAAATTCGGAGGAGGATAGGGATATCCTGCAGGGAGACTTGAATGAGCTTGTGAATTGGAGTATCAGAAATAGGATGAAATTTAATAGTAAAAAGTGTAAGGTAATGCATTTGGGGATGACTAATAACAATTTTAGTTACAAGATGGGGACGCATTGGTTAGAAGTAACGGAAGAGGAGAAGGACCTAGGGGTCCTCGTAGACCGCAGGATGACTATGAGTCAACAATGCGACGTGGCGGTGAAAAAAGCCAATGCTGTCTTGGGATGCATTAGGCGAGGTATATCTAGTAGGGATAAGGAGGTCCTGCTCCCGTTGTACAAGGCGCTGGTGAGACCTCACTTGGAGTACTGTGTGCAGTTCTGGTCTCCCATGTTTAAAAAAGATGAACTCAAACTGGAACGGGTGCAGAGAAGGGCCACTAGGATGATCAGAGGAATGGAAAACCTGTCGTATGAAAAGAGACTAGAGGAGCTTGGGTTGTTTAGTCTGACAAAGCGAAGGCTGAGGGGGGATATGATTGCTATCTTTAAATATATTAGAGGGATTAATACAAGGGAGGGAGAAGAATTATTCCAGCTTAGTACTAATGTGGATACGAGAACGAATGGATATAAACTGGCCGTGGGGAAGTTCAGGCTTGAAATTAGACGAAGGTTTTTGACCGTCAGAGGGGTGAAATATTGGAACGGCCTTCCGAGGGAAACGGTGGGGGCGACGGACCTGTCTGGTTTTAAGATTAAGTTAGATAAATTTATGGAGGGAATGGTTTAATGGTAAAACATAGTAGTCAAGGAAAACCAAACAATGGTAGGTAAATCGTATAATGGCTGACAGGGGTCAGGCTGGTGACTCTTGCCTATATGCTCGGGGTCTGACTGATCGCCATTTTTGGGGTCGGGAAGGAATTTTCCTCCAGGGCAGATTGGCCGAGCCTCTGGAGGTTTTTCGCCTTCCTCCGCAGCATGGGGCAGGGATCTCTAGCAGGAGGGTCTCTGCCGATTGAAGTCACCTAAAACAGGATTGGGGACTTCAACAGCAGAGTCCAGGGAAGGGGTAGGGACGGTTTTATGGCCTGCAGCATGCAGGGGGTCAGACTAGATGATCATAATGGTCCCTTCTGACCTTAAAGTCTATGAGTCTATGAGAATAATTTGAAAACTCTCACAGGATTTTTAGTCAAACTACTTCAAACTTTAGGGGGTTTTTTGCTTGTTTTTGTCAATACCTTTTAAACTCAATTGCATGAACAAACATTTGGGAGGAAAGATCTCTGTTTAAGATACAACACCAATACTTAAATTAAGGGTGAGAAAGTTCCCATTCTAGTCCTCTGCACCTTCAAGGACCAAAAGCAGAGAAAATGAGATTTCATATTTCTAAGGCCCAGTCTACAGCTAGAAACTGTACTGATTTAATTTAAATAATTTCTAAACTGATTTAAATCTGTGCAACACCTGTCTGTGGACATTCTGAAATCAGTTTAAGAGGGCCTCATATTAGTTTAGCTTAATTTACTAAGAAACTGCATTAACATCTAAGCATGTCACACAAAGGGGTTGCATCCGCTTAACTAAATTGATTTAGAATCTAATTTTGTTATATTAGTGCAGCTGTTTGTGTAGAAAAGTCCTAAGGTAAAAAAAGAAAGAAAAAAAAAAAAAAAAAAAAAAAACACAAGCAGAACCCTTAAAAATAACCTTTTCAAACTATATTGTTGTAGGTTATACTTTACCAATTGTGAAAGGCTACAATGAAACACAGTTTAGGTCGGCAACAAGAGTTTACATTATAGGAAACACTAACAGAACTATGAAAAGCTGCTGAAAACGAATTCATGGTCATTTGCACCCACTGTTGCTGAAAAATGACATTTGTGACACTCAGTACTGGACTTGATATATCCATGTCTACTCTGGAGAAATGTGCAAAAAAAAAAAAAAAAAAAAAAATTCGCATCAGTTCTACCACCATTTCAGCTAAACCAGAGGTAGGCCTGGTCTATGCTAGAAAATTAGTTCAGTGTAAATACATTGCTCAAGGTATGAAAAATTCACATTCCTGAGAAGTGCTGATAAGTCAACCTAAGATCCAGACTAGATAGCACTAGGTTGATGGAAGACTTCTTCTGTTGACCTAGCTACTGCCTCTTGGAGGTGGATTAACTACACTGATGGGAGAACCCCTCCAGTTGGTGTAAGCAGAATCTACAGAGAAGTGCTACAGTAGCGCAGCTGTGCCATTGTAGTATTTTAAGAGTAGACATACCCTTATACAAGAGTCTCATGGCTATGCCTTCTTTTATGAGCAGTTCAGTTAAACCTGCTGAAAAGCAGGTCTAATTCAAATGGTGTAACAGCACGTCTAGCTGTGGGAGGCTTGTCTGCACAATGGCTCCCAGGAGGGTGAGAACTGGTTTAACTGAATCAATATTTTGTTTCCCCAAATGCAGAAAAGATTTATAGATCTGCAATTAGTTTCAATCCTGCTTTGATACAGTCATCAGAAAAATAACTATTGTGAAAATATTCATTAACTAGACTTTAATTGGAAAAAATGCATCTGGGAGAACTAGTTGGATAGCCACTCACACTATGCTAGATCAGACACAGCTTTGAAAAAAAAAAATTCCATAGTAATCTAAAACAAAATAATTAGATTCAAGTGTCAAAATATTAATTCACTATGACGTTGTGCAGTCTATATGGTTTTATAAAAACATGATAAGTGAATATAATGTAACTGGATATGCTTCATGCAAAAGGTCTCTTGTAAGGTATCGTTACAAAGCTTATAATGTACTGAGTGTGATCACCCTATTTGTATAAATGTACCACTCTTGTATCTAAAACTAGAAATATAAAATATAACTCTGAGGGCCTACTGTAATTATGCAAAGTGTGGGCCATTAATGGTGGTTTGGAATCTTGATGACTCCGATTAACCAGGACCATTGTCTGCAGATGGCTGTGTTTTACCTGTGAGTCTTCCTGTATATCGGTGTGCTGGCAAGTGGGTAATGAAGTCTTGCAGTGACATGTGATGTCACCTGAACTGGAATCCATCTTTAACCTGGTGCTTTTCCAGTGGGTGGGGGGGGGGTGGGGAAATCCAGAGGGACAGAACAAAGTGAAGAGAAGAGCCATCATGAAGAATCCCCTAGCTACCACCTAAGCTGGAACAAGAGCTGTACCAGGGGAAAGAATTGCGCCCAGGCCTGGAAGGTGTCCAGTCTGAGGAAAAAAATTACTGAAGCATCTCTGAGGGTGAGATTATCTGTATTTAGTTTGATTAGACATAGATTTGCGCATTTTATTTTATTTTGCTTGGTAACTTTGTTCTGTCTGTTACTACTTGGAACCACTTAAATCCTACTTTCTGTATTTAATAAAATCACTTTTTACTTAGTAATTAACTCAGAGTGTGTATTAATACCTGAGGGAGCAAACAACTGTGCATCTCTCTCTATCAGTGTTATAGAGAGCGAACAATTTGAGTTTACTCTGCATAAGCTTTAAACAGGGTAAAACAGATTTATTTGGGTTTAGACCCCATTGGGAGTTGGGCATCTGAGTGCTATAGACAAGCACACTTCTGTGAGCTGTTTTCAGGTAAACCTGCAGCTTTGGGGCAGGTAATTCAGACCCTGGATCTGTGTTGGAGCAGACGGGAGTGTCTGGCTCAGCAAGACAGGGTGCTGGAGTCCTGAGCTAGCAGGGAAAACAGGAATAGAAGTAGTCCTGGCACATCGGTTGACAGCTCCCAAGGGGGGTTCTGTGATCCAACCCGTCACATTCACAAAGGACAACACCAATTACAATAAGTTACATAGGAATAGCCTATATTGTTTAAGAATGATTTTGTCTTGAGGAGAGAAGGCACTCATCAGAAAGTAGAAAAAAAATAGACAAACTTCAAGGAATTTCATACCACACCTAAAACAATATTCTCTGACATAAAGCTCTGTGACTGGAGATACAGAGGGTATGGCTCTAAAACACTTGAATCCAGCTAGCACAAGTAACAATAATAGTGAAGACAGTACAATCATAGGCTTCAGCACAGGTAGTTCAAGCCTGGCATAGACCCCAGATATGCACTCAGCTCACTAGCCTGTTGTGAACCCTGTGCTGGCTTTCATTGCTATTGTTATCTGCATTACCTGGATTCAAGCTAGCTTGGATAGGCTAATGCATGAGCAATTTTTGCTATGCGGACATACACAGGCTTCCATCACAAACAGCACTGTGAATCTTATTTCACAGACAAAAACAACTTTTTGATAAAAATGCCTAGTCTTTCCACACCTCAGCTACATGAAGAGGGGTTGAGTGACAGTTGTCAAGACGTACTCCATGGAAATATTTGGCAGTAATTTCAGTGTATTTTTTCATATGTGCCCACAGATAAGGGCAGTCTTCTGGTTTATTTCCATAGCGCAGTTTGACACTATCTCCCCAGCAAATAAGTTCTCTTCTTAGGTAAACATTTGAACCTGTAAAGAAAAGAAATTCATTTAGCTACAATACACCACTGGTACCACGTGCATATGACACATTGAGTTTATGGCTAGAGAAATAAAAAAATTAATATTAAATCAAGATTCTTAACTATACCATATCAACTCCCAAATTATGTACTGTACACTAAATTACAGCTCCCCATATCAGATTATATTAAAGGTGCATTTAAGATCTCTACTGATATTTATATAGTTCTATAAACAAACCAATTTGTATTTTAAATTTCAAATAAGGTACAACAATGGTACATTAAATGGAATAAAAGAAAACGGTACACTGGGCATTAAAATTAATAGCACTTCAAACTCCATGAAAGGTCTCCCTTTCTCTTCAATCTTTTCCATATTTTCAGTTATCGACAAAACAATAATTCAAATACTGACAGCAAATATTGACAGTGAACAGGTTCATACTGACATCTCTGTGTGTAATATAAACAGCCTCAATTTTAAAATTTAATCTATTTTAGCAGCAGTTTCTATTCCTATTAATCTAGAGTTACATTTTGAAAAAGCATCTATGTCACTGAGATGACTTTGAAAATTGTACTCCTAACCTGTTTCATTTATTCACTTATTGCAGTCTTTCAGATGTGATCAGTATAAGTTTTAAAGTCACAATGTATCTGTAAAGGATGCTCCACTCCAATGCAAAACATGCGATTTTCTACTATTTTAACAAGGCACAGCCCTTGAAGATTTAATTACAAGTATTTTGTCAGAGTCAGACAAGGAAAAAGGTATTTATGATCTATTGAAGACATCCAAGAAGGCTACAGAAGCTACTTTGATATTCAGTATTGGCTGTCAAGTCAGTTGGGTAATTGCTTACAATCATGCACAAGGAACATATTGTTTGTCAAATGCAGAGTCATTTGAAATAAGGAGTTCTGATGGTCTGATGATTGCTTTCATTCTACAATAACCTCTTATTCTCACTGTTCTACTCAGTTAGCAAAGTCAAAAATGTTGAGTCATGAACCATAAGGAAAACTTTCTGCACACACTTGAGAAACTAATGCTGCGTCACTTCAAACATCTCCTTCTGCTATTTCTGTGGTTGTGCCTCATTGTGAATTTTTTCCCTCCAAACATTTCGGTCCTAGCAAGTACCTGTTAACTGCTATCACAGAAAAAGGAGAGCTATGACACACTGACAGCCTGCACTGCAGTTACCTGTGCATCACCACACGATGTCTGATCAATGGAAGTGTGCAAGTCATGGGGTTAGTGGCCCCTTAAGGCAAACTGGTTTAATGGAGAATACAAAGGTTTGTCATATATTGAGACACAAGTATCTTAAAACACCCGGGTGAAATCCTGGAACCCCCAAATTCAATGGTAAAACTCCCATTGATTTCAAATGGGGCCAACATTTCACCCATTTAGTGAAAACTAGACAATGGGAGACAACTGCACTAGCCAAATACGTGTATATTTGCCAACAGGAAAGGTCAGCCAACTGAAGAATGAGTAAAAAAAAAAAAAAATATTAATTCCACACTGGACAAACATGTATTATCTTCAGCTATGCCTTGACTTTTAAAGAGAATATATACAGAAAAAAAGGAAGTCAATTATTCTGCAACAATTAAGAACTACATACTAAAAGTGCCTATTGGCAGAACTCTGACAGGCACTCAGTAAATTTATGAGTCTCCCTTTAAGAGTGAACAGTTGCCAGCTAGATTTACGGAGCTTCCCCACTCCTTCCTTTAGCACTGACATCAATGTTCTCAGTTTAGTCGTTAGCAAAACTTCCAGAGGGGGTAGGGAATAAGAGAATCCAAGATCAGAGACCAGACTGTGCAGGTGAAGATACAGTTTGGTTCCTGAACTGGAATTAAAACTCCACTGCACTAGACAAAAACTTTCACTGCTCTGAGTTTTCTCCAAATAAATTCTCCGATCACCTGTAGCTTTTATTTTAAGACAATTGTGGGGTGGAGGGTATCTTGAAGGCAAAACTGAGGATCTGGCCCTCAAAGTTTGAATGTATTTGAGTTATCTATATAGAAAAATGCAGTGAGAATAAAAAAGTGGGGGAAAATATTATGTTCAGTTCTCCTATCTCAAATGCCAGGAAAGACATGTTTAAACTTAAATTGCATCCCTTCAAGTAGAGACATTAAGCATAGAAAATTTCATTTAAAAAAAGTGAAGGTCTCAGAAAATCACGATCATAACGTAAGCCCATTCTTACCTATTCCGAAAGTAAAGTGTTTTGCAGCTTAAACTATAGTAGGTACTACCAGTGTTTGCTATAAACATGGAAAGATAACTTTTCATTCTCTGGATGCTGTTGACTGTTATCTACATTGAAAGACTCGTTCTCTAAATCTGGACAAATTTTTAGTGTCACTACCATGCTGAATGGGAACACAAATGCTATATACTGGCACAATTTTCAATTAAAATTTGGAACTGTGTTGAGATAGATCCAGAAAAATGCCCTTTTTGCTTTGTTTATAAAGTGATTTGAAGTTCAGTTCACAAACCTGGTTCAGCAAAGTTTCTCAGAGGATCGTCTCCCATTACCCAACCGTTATGAGCCAAGAAGTGACAGGCTTTATCAGGCTGATGCATCAGAAGTTCTTCTTCTTCCAAGGTCATTTCTTTAAATGGGTAAGTAAAGTATCTAGAGATTGCACAAATACTTATTTTAAAGTGCATTTTAGTTTGTCTTAATTTTTGAAGACAACTGAAATACCTCCTCCCTTATATCAACCAATAAGTTGCATGAAGACCTAGTTTTTATTCATTGTAAAAAGTATCTGCTATTGCTAAAACATAAATGAAGGGCTGTTTTCTGTTTTGCAACATAGCTGGATAACTTGGGATGACAAGATAAACTGCTGAAATGTGATCGTCTTCAAAATATCAGTGAACTAAGGCCCATATTTTTAAAAGTATGTAGGTGTTTACAGACAATGGAATTTAGGCTCCTAAATGCCTAGCTCTCTTTTGAAAATTAGATTTAGACACCTAAATCAGTTATGGATTGCACCACTGAGCACAGCAATGCCTAAATACCTTTCAAAAATCTGGATTTAAGATCCCAAACCTGCAAACACTCATGCATATCCTTAATTTTATGCATGTAAGCAGTTCAATTTAAGTTTTATTCCATATTCCAAATTATGCGCAATAAGTAGGGATTTTGGGTCATTGTATCCTCTCTACTGTACTGCACTGTACAGCAGGACTGCACTATTTCCACACTAATGCAAAGATCTAACAGCACCACACAACGGATCCCCTGCACACCCGATTTCCCTCAGGCTGCACTTCACACCCTTGCAAAGCTCCACTATGCAGCTTATGTGGCAAGGGCAATGTTGTGTAATTTTCCTTGGTCCCCTCAGATGAGCGCTATATGAACACCATGCAAAATCCCTTGGATTTCAATGGAGTCCTGAACACTATACTGTCTTCTATAGAGACATCTGATGCCCACTATTTTGGGGGTAGGATTTTACCCAAAATTCTTATCAAGTTCAGTCATTGCTAACGAAGTTGCTAACAAAGCTTTATCAGTGCTTAGTCTTACTAAGTGACCATTTGTCCATCTGTGTGGGTAAGGGAGGAGGGGAAAGATGGGGAAAGAGCTGCGAAGGCTTAAGAATTAGCTCAGAATGTGAACTACTGGCCTGCAGAATTTCATTTTCAAAACAGAAGATTTTAGTCTTAAAATTAGAGTAGCTATGAAGCCAATTACTATAAGTAAGGCATATGATGTGGTTATGATAAAAAGGTGAGGTTTAGTTTTTACTGAATTTTGCATTCACCTCATCAGAGATGGTCTCTCCTCCATAAGTGCAACTTGCACAAGCAATTTACAAGAGAAACACTAACCCTCGCTGAAATAAAGCTGAAGTTCCAAATTCATACTTCCTCAATTAAAATAAGTTCCACATAGTTTGGTTTCTAAGATATAAGGCCTGATTCTTCTCTTCTTACACAGTTGTTACTCCATTGACCTAAGGGGAGTTACTCCTAACTTATATCAGTGTAAAGGTCAAATCCTGCAAGATGTTCAGCAGGACTGCTGAAGTTCATGACAGTGATCACTTCCATGTAGGACCTGGCCTTAAAGATGATCAGAGTCAGGCCGATAATATTGTATATAACATCAAATCTAAAAGTTCTAGTAAATCGAAGAAAGTAGAACATTTTTTAAATGGGTTTTTGAGAGGAAGATAAAGACATAATACCTGGTAACTAAAGGGTATTTCCTACTAACAGAACCCTGTTTAGGACCATGGTCAGCCAGTCTCTCATAAACCACAGTCTCCAGAAGACAAGTGACTGCCTAGAAGTACATTAAATTAAGTGTTATTTCAATAAAATATAATAAATTATTATTTATAATAGAAAGCAAGAATTCAATATTTAAGTGCAACATTAATAAGACCTGCTCTTGATGGTAGGCAGTTTGCTGGAACTGCTCAGCATTTAATTCTTCAATTTTCTTTTGGAACCAGTTACAGCATTCTTCTATTGCAGCTGGCCCATTGCTAAACAAGAGAAAAAACAGCAATTAAAAGCCATTAGGTTCAGATATCACTATACACCTGTCTAAAGCTCCTAAATTTTAAAAATACATATATTTATAATCAAAGGTAACTCAAATATTGATGAATGAAAATTCTAATTCCCTCCCCCATTCAGAGCATATCATCATACTGGATTTTTCAGTTTAAAGTTAAGGTTCAGTTTCTCTTGTACAAACCCAATATTACAGTACCTATGTGGTATGAATGTTGCCAATGCGATATTCATGTCTACAGTACAGCCAAGTCGCTTATATTCAGGATCCTGAATTATTTGAAGATGTTGGTTTGGATCAGATTTAGTTTTCCTGTTACCTGAAGAAAAAAATTGAGAACAAAATGTTGTAGAGTGGAAGTTTACAACACACAGAATAAATCTTAAAGAATACAGTTTTTGCTGTTCCAGTTTACCTAGAAACTGAAATATAGACAATAAGGGAGAAAAAACAGGTCTAATGAAGTTAATTGCAAAAACACGCATTGACTTCAGTCGGGTCAGGATTTCAGCTCAATTCTTAGACAAAGTAGTCTTTAAAGTACTTGTCAATTGTGAATATTGATGAAAGATACAAAAATAAAGTTTGTCAGAATTGATAGTGTTCAAGATGAATACATGCTCAGATGCAAACCAAACAGAAAACCAACACCAAAAAAACCCTCCCCCCCCCCCACCAACAAAATCAACTATACTCTGTGGGTTTCTTGCAATACTGTCCACTAACTACTACTAACCTGTCTCATATGTTGTACTATTTTAGATATTTGTATTGTAATATGGAGACTATTTCAGAAGAATTATATATCTAATTTTCCATGCTCTAGCATGAATTAAATTGTGGAAAACACACACACACAAACACAAACATACGTTTTCAATTCCTACTTTCTTCTACCAAAGCTTTTTTGTAGATGAATGAGCTGACAAACTATTGCCTTCAACACATCGTCTAAGTTAAGACTTCCCACATTGTTTTTTCCTGCCCATTGTGTTTATCGTTTACATACAAGGTTTGCCCAACACCAAATAAACATAACACACTGAAGTATAAGGATTACTTATGTGTAACAGGTATGTTTTTACCTTGAGTCAGAAGGGTTTTAAATTGCTGCACAGCTTTGTTAACATCTACTTGGAAAAATTCCCATAGTTTTATCTTGGGATAAATATCCTCCCAAATTATTTTACGGATACACTGTTAAAAAAAAAAAAAAAAAGTTACTTTTATAATACGCAAGTCCTATAAAACTATTAAATGTTGCCATTAAAAAAATAAGCTCTTCAGGGCAGGAACTGTCTTCCTATATGTTTGAAAAACATCAGCACATTTTAAGCACTACCACAATATAAATAACTAAACATTTCTTCATCCAGTTACATTGTTTATTATTATTACAAAGTAAAATGCTATATTTCTCATTTACTTACATTCAGGTGATGGTCATTTTCAATTGAAGGAGGCAGCCCCTTATCTCTGTATTTCCCTTCAGCCACACTACAGCTTAAATGCCAGAGAGCCCTGTCTAATATCCAGGCTGGTTTCAGATGGGGAGAATTTACAAGATTATAACCACATTCTGGATGCACCCTAATCCATTCGCTGTTAGCAGCTTATTTAAGAAGAGGAGAAAAAAAATAATTAAACAAGATGAATTATTTAACTGTTTCATACAAACATCTTAGGACCAAAACTTTAGGATAGCACAGGAGGTAAAATCAATTCCTTTTCCAATGGAAGGTCTGACTTCAATTAATGCAGAATCAGGCCATGTGAAAGCTTGTATTCCACTAACATCTTTGATAGGACTATAAAAAGTCAGTAGACAAACAGGTATCACTTCTAGTATAGCAGAGAGAATTTTACACTTTTTGTTGCAAAATAACACACAAAGTGGTTGCTGGGCATTATTTCTCTCAGAATAGCCCCCTTGATATGTTTAAGATCAAGAATATCATTTCTCCCCAAGTACGGTGCTAAAAATGGCCTAAAGATACAAGATGTTCCAAAGGAACAGAACCTTTAGAGTAGTGATTTAGATGCCTGGGAGGGTAGAGGAAAGGTGAACCCAGAGTGGAGGATTTATATATGACCCTATGCTGTAAATAAACTTATCAGGCCACTGGACTAGATGAGGTGATGGGAAGGGAGACAAATCATAAATCTTCACTACAGAACACTGCTACAGAGTAATAAGCACATCCTTCCCTCTGGTGCATGCAGCAAGCTGAATGACAGTTCAAGTAAGACTCCATCACCACTCCTGTTTTCTAAGACAAAGCTATGCAGTAGCATTCTGTGGCAGCATAGAAAAAAACACTGATTTTTCTTTTAAATAAAATTAAAAATGAACACAATACAGAAATCAAGGAGTCCTTATCACAGAATTTGAGTACAACCCACTGCAGTATACACAGGGCTACGCCTGTAGTAACAGTGGGTACACTTAAAGGGTGGAAGAGATTATAAATCACTGGGGGAATATGGAAGAGGAGAAAAGAAAGCATCTAATTCCCATTTCTTCATTTCTCTTTCCTCATGGAAAAGTCCTAGTCAGAGTTTCATAGAAAATTATTATTTTCATGGGATCTTTTGAACTAGTCTATGTAATTTAATAGAGCATTATAATTGCCATAGAATGGCTCAACAACCAAACAAAAATTATCACTATTAAATTCTACAGGGTTTTTCTGGGAGCAATTTCATTCAACATTATTGGTTTAACCTCTGTATAATTCTTACAGGACTTTTAGATATGGGTTTTCTTAGCACTGAATTGTTTTAGTAGAGTCATGGGAGACTGAAGTAAATCAAATGTGGTACCTAACTCAAAGAAAGAGGAAAAAGGGATGGTGTCAGTTACTATCCACAAGTAATTTTCTAACCTTGGTAAACAAGTGGAATAAATATTAAGGAAGAGTCAAAATCCCCTACATCACAATGGAACCACAAACATGGGCTGATTAATAAAAACTACTAACTGTTTTTGAGGATTTGTTGGGGGTTTTTTGGGGAGGGATGACCTTGCACGCCCTAATGCTTTATAGAAATACGCTTATGAAAGTAAATATGACATAACTGGAATATGTTTTATGCTAGATGTGACGTTGTGCAGTCTATATGGTTTTATAAAAACATGATAATAAGTGAATATAACGTAACTGGGATATGCTTTATGCAAAAGGTCTCTTGTAAGGTATCATTACAAAGTTTATAATCTACTGAGTGTGATCATCCAATTTGTATAAATGTACCACTCGTATCTAAAACTAGAAATAAAAAAATATAACTGAGGGCCTATTGTAATTATGTAAAGTGTGGTCCATTAACGATGGTTTGGAATCTCGATGACTCCCATTGTCTGCAGATGGCTGTGTTTACCTGTGAGTCTTCCTGTATGTGTGTGTGCTGGCAAGTGAGTGATGAATCTTGCAGTGACATGTGATCATGTCACCTGAGCTGGAATCCATCTTTAACCTGGTGCTTTTCCAGTGAGGGGGGGTGGAAACCCAGAGGGACAAAGGGTTCCCGCCTTATGCAAAAGATATATAAAGGGGTGGAAGAGAACAAAGGGGAGAGAGGAGCCATCATGAAGAATCCCCTAGCTATCACCTGAGCTGCAACAAGAGCTGTACCAGGGGAAAAGAATTGTACCCAGGCCTGGAAGGTGTCCAGTCTGAGAAAAAACTTACTGAAGCATCTCTGAGGGGGAGATTATCTGTATTCAGTTTGATTAGGCATAGATTTGCGCATTTTATTTTGCTTGGTGACTTACTTTGTTCTGTCTGTTACTACTTGGAACCACTTAAATCCTACTGTCTGTATTTAATAAAAATCATTTTTTATTTAGTAATTTACTTAGAGTATGTATTAATAGCTGGGGGAGCAAACAACTGTGCATCTCTCTCTATCAGTGTTATAAAGGGCGAACAATTTATGAGTTTGCCCTGCATAAGCTTTATGCAGGGTAAAACGGATTTATCTGGGTTTAGACCCCATTGGGAGTTGGGCATCTGAGTGCTAAAGACAAGCACACTTCTGTGAGCTGTTTTCAGATAAACTTGCAGCTTTGGGGCAAGTGATTCAGACCCTGGGTCCGTGTTGGAGCAGATGGGAGAGTCTGGCTCAGCAAGACAGGGTGCTGGAGTCCTGAGCTGGCAGGGAAAACAGGAGCAGAGGTAGTCTTTGCACATCAGGTGGCAGCTCCCAAGGGGGTTTCTGTAATCTAACCCATCACACTAGATATGCCATGTAACATATCTTTGCAAAGGTTAGGATCTACTGAATATATTCATCCTATTTGTATGCATGTGTCATTTTTATATTTGAAGTTATGAAGATTGGCTATGTATTTGTTTACTTCTAAGTAGCCTCAGTGAAGCATTTGGTCAGCTTCTTGAGAAAGGACTATTCTCAGTAAGTGCCCAGTCAAGAAACACTTAGCTGACATTGGACTTTAGGAGACGCCAATCCACATCTGAGTTTTCCTGGGAACGTTCAAACTAACATGTAAACAATGATTCAGCTTTTTGCAGGCCAACGCCATTCAGACACATGTGATTTGCCCAGGTGGCTACAGACTCCATCCTGTTACTATGATTTAGTACAGGAGAACAAAGGGGTTTCCGCCCACAAGAGATAGAATATAAAAGGCCCTGGAAACCCCTCCATTTTGTCTTCAGCTGGCTCTCCACTCCAAAGAGATGCTTGAAAGAAAATAGAACAAAAGACAATAACTACGGGGAGGGGGGAGTGATTGCTGGACCCAGACTAGGAAGGAGTCTAGTCTGTGAAAGAAGCTTATTGGAAGATCTGAGGGTGAGATTTACCTGCATTTAGTTTCCTACTGTATTAGGCTTAGACTTGCGTTTTTTGTTTTATTTTGCTTGGTAATTTACTTTGTTGTATCTGTTATTACCTGGAACCACTTAAATCCTACTTTTTATACTTAACATTACTTTTTGCTTATTAACCCAGAACAAGTAATTAATACCTGGGGGAAGCAAACAGCTGTGCGCATCTCTCTCTATTAGTGTTACAGAGGGCAAACCATTTATGAGTTTACCCTGTATAAGCTTTATACAGAGTAAAATGGATTTATTTGGGGGTTTGGATCCCATTGGGAACTGGGTGTCTGGGTGCTAGAGGCAGGAGCACTTCTTAAGCTGTTTTAAGTTAAGTCTGCAGCTTTTGGGGGATGTGGTTCAGACCTAGGTCCATGTTTGCAGTAGGCTAGCATGTCTGGCTCAACAAGACAGGGTACTGAAGTCCCAAGCTGCCAGGGAAAATGGGCTCAAAGGTAGTCTCAGCACATCAGGTGGCAGTCCCAAGGGGGTTTCTGTGACCGAATCCGTCACAGGGGGTTGGTTTCTTTTTTATATCAAAGGAAAAGAAACAGAACTACTGCTCACCCTATAGTATGTATAGTTCTTTCTTGTTCAAAGTGACCTTTACCATTTCATCTCAATATCATTTAGAACTTGGCATTGACTATTTGACCTTTATAAATATGGAACTCTGCCATCCACAACTAAAAGCAGCCTGCTCACTTGAAAGTACCACAATGCAACATTACCTCGGGCCTTTAAAAACTTCACTTGTAAATATTTTATTCGGGGTTTTATTCAATATATATACACATACTACCTCAGACATCTGTATGAAAAAAATTTTTTTTTTCTTTAAAAAGCGAAGTTATCCTATTCTGCATAGATGAGCAAAAAGCATGATAGATGCTTCTAAGAAAGACTTCTCCTTTTGCCTCAGAAATGGTTGATTCTTTCCAACAAAATATAAGGCAGCAAAAGGACAACTTTTCACTTGATTCTGAGAAACTGCCTTTCTAGCCTACAGAGGGGAAATGAAAACATTTCTAATCACTGCGATAAAGGAATTGCTTTGAAGATTAATCCTCTCAATAATTGGAATTTAGTGAGAGAAACTTGTTTCTAGAGAAACACTAGACATACAGCATTATGCTTGACAAACTATTCTTGTTTTGTGAAATGAAATAGATGGGAAAATATATGTACATCTGATTAGACAAATTCACAGATGTAGTAGTATATTCACCATAATATAAACTTCATTTAAAAAAAAAAAAAAAAAGGAAGGAAGAAAGAAAAGAAAAGAGGAAGGAAGAAGTTTACTAGCCCATTTTGTTGTGAAGATTAGTTTCAGAACTGAAATTAATGCAATGTTGTCTTTTTGAGTGTGAAGCCAGATGCACAAACAATAGCACTCAGACTTTTCCCTTTCATCTCAAATAAGTGTTGACTCTGATGAATAGTTTGATTTATCACAAAAATTTAAGTGCTACTGAAGACATTCTGGTTGTTTCCCATTTCCCTAAACTGTAATGCACATACACGCTAGGCAGCGAAAGACGACAGAATTGATAAACAGGGCTGATAGCTAGAGAATGGTGCAGGAGAACTGTGGTTACAGCTGTTAAAATATAAAATTTTCATCTGGTGTTGTGAGGACATTATAAGGCCCCAGTCCTGCAAACACACAAATTACACACATGCATGTGAAGTTGTAGAATCAGGGCCCAAATTTTTAATCTATATTTGTAAAAAAAGCTTATTGTGACAAGAATACCAGACTAGGCCAGTAGCCTTTGTTGTGTGCGAGAATAGCTAGCTCAAAAGAAATAAACTGCAAGTTTTGTTTGCTTTACACGGAGCTGCATTTCATTTAAAAAAAATGATTGTGACACTAACATGTTTAACCATTTTATTGCTGATCCTGTTATCAGACATTCAATTATTTAAGAGTACTGCATGGAACTAAGCCTGCTTTTTTGAATATGCAAACGGCTAAATAGTCTATCAAAATTATTTTAATTAGTCAAATAATTATTAAGAAGCTTCCTAAAAGAGGCTTAGAATTAAAAATATTCCAACTGAAATCTTTTTCACCAACTTATATAAAAAAAGAACCACCACCAATATTAATTTATCAGCAGCAAACAAAATAAAATCATGGAACCTTTTAAAATGCATGAATATCTAACCAAGCAGTTTTTAATGGCTGAGAATATATGATCTATTTTTGCACTATTATGTGGAATAATTAGACTTCATAATTATTGGGATACAAAATTGATCCTGTTACTAATGTCGAGATCATATTTCTTGAACGTGTCTTCTTTTAGAAGTATTATATGGACCTGTTCCATACCTTCTCTCACCATCACCCACATTCACCCCCACTTCTGCTTTTCTTTCTTCCTCCCTCCCTCTGATAATAGTATCCTAAAGTTGGTGTGTTTTTTTTTTAAAACAGCGAAGAACATTACATTTGTTACACAGTGTAATCCAGTGAATTTATGCCTGAACAATGACCTGCGCTATATATAAATAGTTAGTATTATGAAAATATAGACATGCATATTGGTGTTCTATAAATAGAAACAATGTATGAGGATCTCCTTAGATTTTTAATGCTTTAAGCACCGAAAAAGAATTCTCATTTTAATAGACAACTCTCCCTGACAGACACAAGAGATACCCTAGACTTAAGGGGTTCAGAAGACAGATAAAGAACAAATTCCTTAAAAAGCCTTTTAAAAGGTCTATTCAAGGGAAAAAAATCATGGAATAGTGGAATAACCAGAATAGCTTTGACTGTGTTACTGAGTTGGCAATAAAAAGCACCAAGATAGTATAACAAAAATCATACCAGTATGATTGTAGACTACATCTGTTATACAAAGCATATTCCATTCATTTTTCATTTTTTCCACTAGGTTTCCTATATTGCTCCAAGTACACTTTTTATTTGGGCTTGAAAAGTCAGGATTTACTTCTAACTGATCAGCCAGAGAGTAACATGATCTAGATAATCCAAGTTTTTGCAATGGTGTAAAATGAATCATGTTGTAACCTACAAAAATGACAAGGAAACCATTTGTTAATACAAGAAAAACGTTACAATGAAGATGAGGAAATTCTATGATAAACTGTATAATCACAGTATGTACTGAAAACAAAAAACTTTTCACATAACTAAGGAAAGGTGTTTTTTTTTTGGGGGGGGGGGGGGGGGGGCGCAAACTACGGCCTGTGAGCCACATCCGGCCTGCAGGACCGTCCTGCCCAGCCTCTGAGCCCCTGGCCTGGGAGGCTCGGCCAGGCCCCTCCCCCGCAGCCTCAGCTCGCTCACACTGTTGCAATGCTCTGGGTGGTGGGGCTGTGAGCTCCTCGGGCAACGCAGCTGCAGAGCCTGGCCTGACTCTCTGAGTTGCGTGGTGGCAGTGGGCAGCGTGGCTGTAGTGCTGCCAGCCACCGGTGCTCCAGGCAGTGCGGTAAGGGGGCAGGGGTTGGATAGAAGGCAGGGGAGTTTGGGGTGGTGGTCAGGGGGCAGGGGTGTGGATGGTGGTCAGGGGGAAACAGGGTGTTGAATGGGGGTATGGGTCCCGGGGGGCAGTCAGGAAGGATGGGGAGTTGATGGGGTAGCAGGGGGCAGGGGTTCCAGGGGCAGTCAGGGGACAGGGAGAAGGGGTGATTGGATGGGGCAGGGGTCCCAGAGGGGCCGTCAGGGAACGAGGGGGTTGGACGGGGCAGGAATCCGGGGGGGGCCCCCGATAGGAGTTGGGGACCAGGCCATGACCCCCTCCCTTAACCGGCCCTCCATACAATTTACGAAACCCAATGCGGCCCTCAGGCCAAAACGTTTGTCAGCCCCTGTTTTAAAGGTAAGATTTAAACCACTCTTCCCAGCTCAGATTTAGCCCCACCTCCTGTCCACCGTTCCAATCAATTCTACAAACTTCACATCTATGTGAAACAAATCAAACAAACAATCTAAAAATTTAGATCACGTTTTTAAAGGTAATTCCCAAATACTTGTTTTTCAAAGCAAATATTTTAGTAAATCAGACTGGTTTGCACTATTATATGTTTAACATTGAATTCAGTTTCATAACTATTTTCATAACTTAAACTGCAAACTACAAAAAGATATGAACTGATACTGGTAGAACATAAACAGTATAAATATAAGCTGCATCCCTTAAAAATTACCTTTACAGAGTATGTGGTTATTACCTGATTCTTTTGCAACTTTAAGACGATCTTCCCATTCCTCAAATGGTCCCAGACACTTAGCTAGGAATGTCTGGAGTGTAACACAGTCCAAATGCAATACTTGATTATCAGCTCCAACACGCAAAATAGGGTCCACAACTATGTAACCTCCGCCACTTTTCTCATTTCTAAAATAAATTGAGTCTATTAAACACTGGAAAAGCAAATGCCCATTGCACCAGCCATTTCTAACACCAGAAGCCAATCCACAATCTGGTAGTTTAAAATCCTATTTTAGCCACAAAACAGTTACCAATCTTTCAAACTCAGAGTAGTTCCCACCATTTCCCCAATGTATGGATGCATTTAGACTCAAATGTACTTCATGTTCTGCCCCTGAAATTTACAACAAGGCCTTTTTCTGGAGAAAGAACACACAAAAGACCTCAGGCCTGCAGTTGGATCCATGCAAGTAGACCTTTAGGACTGTTTGAAGACCTATGGATTCCAATGTGTCATATATTCACAAAGCCAATCAGCCTGCATGGATTGGATGGGGTCAAAAACAGTGACTGAACCTGTGAGGTGCCAAGTATTCTTAACCCCTTCCCCCATTCCTCTACTCAGCAACTTTTTAATAGAATGAATATGAGTATTCTTAAAACATGATTAGAGGAAATATAGCCAATGGTGAAAAATTATAAACAGGGATCAAAATTTTTCCTCGGATTACTGGTCTAGGCTGAGAACCTGGAAGATTTTGATGGTCCCAATCAGCCACAATGGTCTCAAAGCTATCAGCTCTTAAACAATGGTAATAGGTGAGGTACTATACACTACAGATTGATTGCATTAGACTTAATAAAAGATGGTAATCAGAATTCAGGTTTTTTTTTTTTATATATATACTTACACTATCTCAAGACCTCAAAAAAAAAATATCACTGAAGTTAGAGATGAATGGGTTAATGTTGCATAGGTTCTGAACATAATGATTTCTAGCTCTGGTAGCAGCTATAGGTCAGAACTGAGTGGAACAAAACCTGAAGATATGTAAGAAAGACTACTTATTTTAATGTCTGATCTCTCACAACCTTCCAAGTCTATTAATTAATTATTTGTACCATTAGAATGCTGACTTTGAAACCTTGCAGGCATGGATTGCCTTTCCAAAATTCATAAACAAATAGATGATTAAATTTGTTCCAAGTACTCCCCAAAACACTGCAGCATCAAAAACTACATCTTGCATCCTTTGTGGGCAGTCCTCTGCAGAAGCCAATGACTGCACTGATATGGAAACTGAATTATCCTCTTACACCTCATAGTTCTCCTAGGTCAAGACTGAGATACATGGAGTAGTGAGGGGAAGACTGCAGTTTTTCATATGTAAAAAACTCCACTTACTCATGACTGAAATAATACTGGTATGATCCAGAAATTTGGAGATCCAGTTTACAGTATTTGTCAGAATCATCTTCTCTTCCTGTTGGGTTGTGCCATGATAGTGCCCTGAACTTGCGGCGATAGAATAATTCTCCAGAAGCTGGGTAATTAGTGTACACTGTAACATGCTTGCCTTGCAATGTTGGGCCCAGTCGGAATTGCAGTTCAAAACCTCAACAGAAAAGAGAATGGGTTTAAAAAAAAAAAAAAAAAAAAAAAAAAAAAAATCTCATTATTAAAATTAAAGACTAAATCTTTTGGTTTATTATTGTGATTCACAATATGAAGATTTTAAGTTAATAGATGGGTACCATAATTCTAAATAGGTGTATTGGGTGTAAAGTTAAGAGAACGTTTTTATTTTACTGCCATTTCTCATCAACAGATAATGATGCTGTAATAATTATTTCTGCTTCTCTGCTAGTGTTACCATTCAAAACCAACCAGAACCCTGAAATGGGAAACTAATTATCCCACTTCAGAGCACTTTATTTCTATTTCTGCTCAAATACAATACAGTAACAAAAAATGCCTGGGAAAAGTTATTTATTACAGTTTTGGAAGAATTGTGAGGTGACAGGAGTACTACAATCTAAACAGTTACCTCATTTTAATACATAATATATAGAGATGGGGTACACACATTTTTTATTTAATTTAAATGTCAACTTAAAACTCATATTTTACCTATTTTTGTTATGTGTAACACCCAACATTACTATAATTGACATGAAAAACAAAGTGAGGGAAAAAAAGCTATTTTTCCTCTAGTCTGTTTCTCTTTGTGCACTTGAAAACATTTTCTGTCTTGTCAGTTTCTCATTTTATGTGAATCTTTCACATAACAGAGAAAGAAAATAATTCTTAAATATAAAAGCACAACAGGAAAATATGACTCAAACCACATACACTGGCACAGGAACTTGGGAATACATAGCACCTGAATTTAGTTTTTAACCTTTTTTTTTATTATTATTATTAAACTGACAGGGTTCTAAGTTGAACTGGGAAAATAGGTATTTGTGGAAAGTAGAAGACCAAACTTGAAAATGAAAATATTTTAGATATTTTTACATTTCATGGAATATTCAACTAAACAAATCCAAAAACCTTTACATTTTTTGAAAATATAAATGAAGTTACAGACCAAGGCCCCACTCTTGCAATTTACAGCTATACTTGCATGGAGCCCCACTGACTTCCATAGGACTCTTCTTGGGTGCAACAGCTCATCCACAAATTGTAAATTGCAAGATTGAAGCCTTAATACCCTAAAATGAAAACATTCGTCCTCAATTCTATAATCTAATCCACTTGTTCACATGGAATTTCATTTAATTCAACAGGTCTCAGTGCATGTGTGTGCCTGAATGAATCGGACTGCAGTATCATGGCCTTAAAAGCCTGGTCTGCTCACATGAGTAAAACTGGACAGATGCACTTGCAAGGCAACAACCATTA
This sequence comes from Malaclemys terrapin pileata, assembly GCF_027887155.1. Taxonomy (NCBI): domain Eukaryota; kingdom Metazoa; phylum Chordata; order Testudines; family Emydidae; genus Malaclemys; species Malaclemys terrapin. The sequence continues at coordinate 73,103,209 of NC_071512.1, forward strand.
TTGATTGAGGCCTCAACCTTGCAACTGCCTACACCCACATACAGCCATGCAATCCTGCAGGGCCACAGTGACTTCAACGGACAGTCAACTGCAGAACCAGGATCTTAGAACTCATGACTTTTTTTAAAAAGTGCTTTTTTATTCATTCTTCAGTTAAAAAGCAAAATACTCTTGGCTGTCTTGTCTTCCTGGTAAGAAAGTTCTACATGTAGTCTAAAGAACAGATAAACCAATCGTGTATCAGAAAAAGAGTTTAAAATTGTGCTGTAACATGTAAAAAAGTTAGACAACTGAATCACACTATCCTGATTAAATAAAAAAGTTGCTCAACAAATGGAATTGTGCCAGCACAACCAAATATCAGAGTCCAGCTATCCAAGTACATTTAAGTAGCCTATGCCAATTAAGTTTACAGTACATTACTTACCCTATCATCCAATAAACATTAAAAAAAAAAAAAAAAAAAAAAGAGGGGGGAAAAATACCCTCCAAACACATAATAGTGCAAAGGCTTAACAATACACCTCTACCCCTATATAACGCGGTCCTTGGGAGCCGAAGTCTTACTGCATTATAGGCGAAACCGCGTTATATCAAACTTGCTTTGATCCGCCGGAGTGCGCAGCCCCGCCCCACCGAAGTGCTGCTTTACCGCTTTATATCTGAATTTGTGTTATATCGGGTCACGTTATATTGGGGTAGAGGTGTAGTTTCAGGATTTGGGTGCCTATCAACTAAAAACATAACTAACTTGGTTGCAAAAATTGAACACAAAAGTCACTCTTGGGGCTTGCCTACACTGGCATTTTACAGTGCTGCAACTCTCTTGCTCGAGGGTGTGAAAAACACCCCCACCCACCCCCCGAGTGCTGCAAGTTTCAGTGCTGTAAAGTGCCAGTGTAGACAGTGCACTTGTGCTAGAAGCCACGCTCCCGCACTGGTAGCTATTCCTCTCACGGAGGTGGTGCGACTACACAAGGCACATTAAAGAGCTGCCGCAGCAGCGCTTTCACATTGCTAGTGAAGATGTGCCCTCAGAAAGTTCAGGCAATTTCTCCTCACTATAGTCTTGACATTTCCTTATGCAGTCTGCTAAAATTAGATCAGGCTACAGGGTTATAGGCCTTAGATATCTTACTCCCTATAGCAACAGTACTGATACCAGGAATGCCTTGCCTAAATTAGCTACTCTCTCCCTCAACTAGCTATCAACGTAGGCAATTTGAAATGTATGGCTTTCAAATCTACAGCAGCCTCCAAACGAAGCTTACATAGCCTGAAGAAAACTTAATAAGGAGGTCAGAACTGACTCTGCACTTTATTCATTAATGGTAAAAGTTCCTGGTAAAAATTCACATACTAACCATTCAGCAAATTCTGAAATCTAAGTATTTAAGCAGACTTCTAGTTTTATAGAAGGGTAAAAAAAAGTTGTGCTGTTCTGAAAGTATTTTGAAAGTATGGTAAATTCATAAATCAACCATTCTTGGACAATGTTTTTTAAATCTTCCTGGTGAAAGTTAAAACTTTTACTGCTGCCCCTTTAAAAAAAAAAAAAAGCAGTATGCAAGAAAGAATAAAGATATCAGATAACATTTTCATCTTAAACAGTTCATTGGCTGAGATTGCTGACCAAGGTGATACTGGGCCAAATATACCTTTTCACTAACAGGTTGATGGGTATATTAAAAATAAAAATAATTCCAAGTACTTACTAACATGAGAAATCATTGCAAATTACAGCATTGCTGTAATGAATTTAGTACACAAATATGTCTTTCCAAATCTTACCTGTGAGCCAAAAAAAAAAAAAAAAAAGGATTGAAGACATAAATATAATTCATATCCCTACAACTAAGACATGGGATTTGTACATAATAGATTTAGTACTGCACAAAAAAAGCTGGATTATGAAAACTTTTATAAATAGCAAAGACAGGGACTGAAGTAGTGATGGATATGGGAGTGCTATAATTATACCATCCTTCAGGTGTGGTCTGAAACTAAGCTCATATTTAATTGGAACAGTGATTTTTCTTTTTCTTTTTTTCCAAATATATACAATTTGCCTTTCAGCCTGAAAGTGTTTTACAACCCACACTGACAGGGTGACCAGACAGCAACTGTGAAAAATCAGGATGAGGGTGGTGGGGGGTAATAGGAGCCTATATAAGAAAAAGCCCCATCAACAGGGCAATAAAATTGGAACATCTGGTCACCCACTGATCCATGATTGTGGTCTCTAAAGCTATCACCATACAAACAATCAACACCATACAAAGAGCACTACAGTGCCAGAGGACAGCAACTAACCTGAACACAGTGCGAGTGTGTGAGAGATGATGGGGGAGGGAAAAACTACAGCTCTCCACATTAATGAAAATGATCGAATGTCAATGCTCGCTTACTGAAGAGCTGCCTGGACTCTCCGTGCGGTTACCAACCAGCGCTGCGCACAGCAGAGCCGTTACATGTCAGCACTGACCTTGCTCAAGCCTGAAGAGGGTCTTCTCCCGCTTTTCCATGGCGTTCAGAAGCAAAACTCGAGTCTGGTTACTGGGAGGCATTTTTGCTGCCCGGTGACTTGGCCTCTTTCAAGGGGGGACACTTAATGTCGGAAATACAGGAGCGACCCCTACAAAAACAAACAGCCCCCCCAAGTCAACAGCCACGAAAGCAGGAAGGAGTCCGAGCCCGCGGGAGCCAGACTTACATTGCCCAGCCTGCAGAGCGCCCGGGGAGAAGCGCGGAGGGACGCAGCCCCTGGGCAGGGGGACGAGGGAGGCAGCCCCGGGAGCTGGGGGAGTCCAGTCCCGGCGCGCAGGGCCGAGCCGCAGGCAGAGAGCGGCGGCGGGGGTCGCGCTGCAGCGCAGGTGGAGGGGCTGCGCCTGTCACTCTCGCTGTGCAATGCGCCCTCGGCCGGGGCGCGCAGGGGGCGGGGGAGTCGCCTGGCAGCGCGTCCCACCCCAGGGGCTATATAAATAGCGGCCGGCGCGGGGCTACTCACGGGCGGCTCCACCGCACCGGCTGCGGGCACTAGGGGCCTCCGTCTGCCACAGGCCGGGCGGCTCCTCACCTCACCGGCACGCACCGCCCAGGCCCTGCCGCCTCGCAACAACTTTATTGGTTCCGCCGCGGCCAGACACTGACAGGGCGGGGGGCGGCGGAGCTCCCGCGAGAGGAGCGGCTGAATGGCCGGAGGGGGGGGGGGGTGTATGGGGCAGGATCGCTGCTGGGAGATGGGATTTGAAATGGGTGATTTTAAATGCTGTGCAGCTAGCTACTGTATTTATTTACTAACAGACGCCCGTGGCCGAACTCTCTCCGCCCAGCAGGTCGGGAGGGAGAGCTGACAGGTCAAGCTAGGGCGCATCAGCTTCACTCACTACTAGAGGAGACGTTACCCCAACCCTACACTTTTAATCAGCTGTGTACCCGCCCCAACAGCTGTACCCATTCCACAGTTCTGTCTTCTTCCACCGCGTGTAATTCACTCTAAGGGCCCTGTACACGAAAAGCTCTCAGAGATGGGGGTAGGTAATGTTACCGTTATTCAGTTTTTCTAACTAATACTTCGTTACTAACTGTGCTGGTAAATTTAACATGTTGTAGGTGCATGCATGTTATACAAATTAAAGCATTCACCACAGATTATGTAGCAGCTGTAATTAAAGAAACGTTTCTGGTAACATAATCGGTCCTTAATAGCAAAATGGACACAAGTTTAAATTGACAAGTTTTTTTAAACTTGTTTCAAAACCACATCAGAGTTCTCTTACCAAAGGCCTAATCATTTAATGTTCTGTACTCCACCAACTCTCCACAAGCTCTTTCAGCAGAAAGAGGGACAGCATACAGTACACACAGATAAAGTGACAGTGGACAGAAGCTGTGGTAAATAGGCACACTGCTCCATGCTTCCTGGGGACAAAAGTCATCTATAGGTTCTAATTCTTCTGCTATACTCATGGTAAAAAGGTGATGTCAGCTGGTGTATATACCACCAGCAAATAACAATAAAGTATAAGGATCTCTACTGAGCCAGAATGTAAGGAAAGAAACCTTAAATGTCTACTACATATACAATACCTAATCTTGCTTTTGTAAACTGCACCACTTCTGTTAAGGCATTTTCATGGTTTTCTGAAGAATACTGTAATCTGAAATATGGTCACCTAGCCTCTCTGATCAGTGCCTTAGCAGCCTAATATTGCAACAAAATAGTTAGAACAGTTGCTACAAGCATCTCACCACTGATCTATCATTAACTGACACCACCAAAAAGGTCAATCTTGCAGCTAGGGAAGGTCAGTCTATTTTCATTACCTAGGACTATAAAAAACATACTTCTCAATTTACAGTCACTGTCTGACTGTTTATTGCTTTTTATGTTCACACAGGCAGCATGTTGCTGAGTGAAATGAATAATAAGTAAAAAGCTAGTGAGAAGAGAAAATGGAGATATTGTTGAAAGGTTTCTTCCTCTACAGAGATTGTACCTCACAGAGCACACAAAGCAGCAGAGAAGCAACTATTCTTGTAGTAATTAAAAGCAGTTACAGTTGTGTCTGAATGCTTTCACCACTACAGGAAAGTAAAGGTTTGTGTGTTGGGAGTAGGGTGACCAGACAAATGTGAAAAATTGGGATGGGGTGGGGGCAGTAATAGGAGCCTATATAAGAAAAAGGCCCAACTGTCCTTATAAAATCTGGACATCTGGTCACCCTTGTTGGGAGATGTGAATGAATTCTAAAAATAGTGTAAATAAGCATTTTTAATTCCATTATTCAAATGTTTATTTTTGTAACAAGCTAAAAAAGACTAGTATCCTGTTAAAATGATAAATATATTACTTTCTCCTAAAGTTCACCAAGACTCCTCCTAACTTTATATACCACGTTTAATATTTTTCAAAATAAATTTGAAAGCTTAATGAATTTTAAAGATTTTGTTCTCTATAAAACCACCATTAGAACAACTTTTTTTCCCCATACATAAGCACCCCCAAAAGAGCAGAAGGAAGTCATACAAGACTATAGAAGAAATATTTTGAATCCTAAAGGAGGATTAGGACATAAGCAGATAACATTTCAATACTTTTCAAATTGGAAAAGACACACCCCCCCCCCCTCAGTAATACAGCATCTGGAAAGATATACTGATCAAGAAACTACCCTGTTCATCTAGCACATGTTCAGTGAATGATAGAAGGCAAAGCAGCTAGCCATTACTGGACATACAGCAAAAGTCCTTGTGGGTCTGATTCTGCAAAATACCAAGCATCTTCTGAAAGGTGATGACCAGCCTCAAATTCCAAAATCCATTTCGCAGGATTGGCCCTATAGTCCACATCTGTAATACATTTAAAATAAAATCCAAATATAGAAGTGTGGAGTTACTTAATGCAAGATTCCAGTGCTTGTAATCTTACTTGAATACCAAACCAGATTATTCCCTTGGGTAGACTTTTTCGCACATTAGAAGTCAACAGGAATTGCTGGGGAAGATTTTTCCAAGCCTGTATGGGGTTTAGGACTATAAATCTTGACCTGTCTCTGATGTCATCTGGTGCATGTCTAATAGTCAGCTCAAGCTCAATGTGGCTAAAACAGTGCTCACAAAAAAAAAAAAATTACACCCCCCCCCCCCAAACCTCCCTGCTACCTCAACATGAGCATCATGATTGTCACTCAGGCCCATAACCTGGGCATCATCATTAGCATGGACCTCTCTGCAAGTTCTCATATCCAGGTTATGTCTAAATCATGCAGATCCTTTTTGCATTGCATCTATAAGAGAAGGTCTTTCCTATCCATCTACACAACTAAAACTCTTGTTGCAGTAATCAAGACAAGTTGAAAGCCTGGACATCTCTCTGGCCTCGACAAACATGATCTTGTCCTGCTCATACACATTCAGAATGCTGCTGCGAAGATCATTCTTCTGAGCAATTGCTTTGACCATTTCACACCCCTATTTGCATCTGTCCACTAGCTCCCTCTTCTCTACCATATCAAACATAAGCTACTTGAATTAATTTTTGACCTATCCCCATCCTACCTATCAGTTCTTCAGTATAGAGAGGTTGACTTGTGCTTCTGATTGGCTCATGATGCAATTCTCCATCAGAAAAAGAAATCTGATGAGGTTCAACAAGGACAAGTGCAGAGTCCTGCACTTAGGACAGAAGAATACTATGCACTGCTACAGACTAGGGACCGACTGAGTGGGTAGGCAGAAGAGGACCTAGGGGTTACAGTGGCCAAGAAGCTGGATACAAGTCAGTGTGCCCTTGTTGCCAAGAAGGCTAATGGCATTCTGGGCTGTATAATTAGGGGCATTGCCTGCCGATCACAGGACATGATCATTCTCCTCTATTCAGCATTGGTGAAGCCTCATCTGGAGTACTGTGTCCAGTTTTGGGCCCCACACTACAAGGAGGATGTGGAAAAATTGGAAAGAGTCCAGCAGAGGGCAACAAAAATGATTAGGGTTCCAGAGCACATGATTTATCAGGAGAGGCTGGAGGAACTGGGATTATTTAGTCTGCAGAAGAGAAGAATGAGGGGGGATATGATAGCAGCTTTCAACTACCTGAAAGGGGGTTCCAAAGAGACTGGATCTAGACTGTTCTCTGTGGTACCAGATGACAGAACAAGGAGTAATGGTCTCAAGTTGCAGTGAGGGAGGTTTAGGTTGGATATTAGGAAAAAAAAAAATTCACTAGGAGGGTTGTAAAGCACTGGAATGGGTTACCTAGGGAGGTGGTGGAACCTCCTTCCTTAGGAGTTTTTAAGGTCAGGCTTGAAAAAGTCCTGGCTGGGATGATTTAGTTGGGAATTGGTCCTGCTTTGAGCAGAGGGTTGGACTAGATGACCTCCTGAGGTCCCTTCCAACCCTGATATTCTATGATTGCCCACTTATTAAATTTTCCAAAACAAGCATTTGTGTGCTCTCTCCCCTGCTGCCCTTCATGTTTGGGAGGTATTCCCAGTAATGTGAAAAGCCACTTTGTTGTTCTCTTTCAAATCCCCCTTAAAACTCTTTTCCATGATGCCTACAACTGTTATGATGCTGGAGTGTTGAAACCACAGTCATGCCAACAAATACGGCCTCTTTTCTCTGTGTACCCCTAGCAGGCTGTTATCTCATCTTATATTTGCAATGGTCAGATCTTTAGGGAAGGAACTCTTTGTTTGGGTTTGTATGATATCTAGTACAGTAGGATCCTGATCCATGATTAGGGCTCTTAGGTATCGCAATACAAATTAATAAATCCATGGTATTTGTGCTCCTAAATCCCTTAGGCCAGTGGCTCAATCTTTCCAGGTTACTGTACCCCTCTCAGGAGTCTGATTTGTCTTGCATACAAGACTCCTCACTTAAAAACTACTTATACCAGACACGAAAACACAAGAATCTCAGCACTTGTTACTGAAAACTTGCTTACTTTTTCATTTACCATATTCTAAATGGTAATATAAATACTGTACTTATATTTCACTGCATAGTATACAGAGCAATATAAATAAGTCATTGTCAACATGAAATTTTAGTTTTAGTGACTTTGCTAGTGCTTTTTATGTAGCCTGTTAGAAAACTACGTATTCCTGGTTGAGAGCCACTGCCTTAGGCTATTAGAAAAATCTCCTTTGCATGCTTGTATCTAAAGACATTTGGCCTTAAGTGGCCAGGTTACCTGGAGAATTAGGCTGAAATGAAGTCCTTTTGTGGCGTTTATGTAGAGGTTGATGTAGACTCAAATGGCAGGTAATTTGATTTTCTTTTGATACGTGCTGCTAGTTAATCTGTGTTAAGACATATTCCCTTGAAACCTTGCACAGCATCTATAGGATAATCTCTCAACATACTTTACCAACCAAGAGATTAGTTTCTTCTTGTGTCCCCCATACCAGCTTCTGCATGCCCCATACACACATGACTTGTTTGAGACTCTTCTCCCCCCCATCCCCCCCAATGTTGCAAAGTTTTCTTTGCCTTTGTTGAGCACTTAGACTATAGTACCTTCACTGTTCATCTCTGCTGTGATTATCCCTTAGCATTGCAGTCAACACTTCTAATCTGAAAGAAATCAAGCTTATTTAGCATACAAAATAAAGGAAAAATAAAAATTAAGCTGAATATAAAAAGTCTAACATTGTGAAACATTTAGCTAACTAGGCTGGATCTTTTAGTTACAGCACATTGGTTATACAAAAGCTACCATATCAAAATCCCATTGCGCACATTCTCTCTCATATGTACCTGTCTGCATGTATGCGAGACAGAGGGTTTTATGCTATGGCAGATTCTCTTGTGTGTGCAGAACAAATAAAGTCACCTGAACCTCCTGTCTCATGGCTTCCTCTAATGAAGATTGTTTAACCCAAGAGCACCTTTTTATAGTTCTTTAAGCTGTGTGATGCCAGGTGTAAAAAAGTCTCTCATTACCTTGTTAGAGGTTTATCAGACAGCAATGCATGATTAACATGCTTGCAGTTGTGTCACCATGTATTTAAGGTCATCTTATTAAACTCAGAGCCTGATCTTAAACCTGTTGAAGGTGATGGAAAGACTCCCACTGACTTCTGGGGTTTTGGACCAGCCTCTAAGCTCATTACCCCAGCTAATGAATCTCTCTCCTCATTTACACACACTGGACATGTCAGAGTCCTTTTGCTCCTGGCCCCCCTTCCCAGGATTCCTTTTGCTCCTGCATTATGCTTATCCAAGCAAATATCCTCATGACCCGCTCACATATTTTGAGAGAGAGAAAGGCAGTTCAGGGAGATAATATTCAAGAAGAGTTCCCCCTCACATTGGGGGGGTGGGGGGGAGAGAGGGAGAATAGGAGGTGAGACTCCGCAGCTCAGAGTAGCTGCATGTCAGGGAAGGGAGGCCAGTTTTCTATGTGGCCACTGTTCCCTGTAACACCCCTAAAGGTATCTTATCTTTACCTAGGAATCTCCATGGGTCCAGAAGGATGACAACATGCGCCACTCCTCCCCACCATCCCGCCTATTCCTTAGCCCAACCCAGTAATGTGTGCTCTGATGTACAAGGCACATTTGAGTCCTTGCATGGTGTAATCTCACCCTGGGTTGAGAAAACAATGAACATCTTACACATGCTTAAGTTCTAGGAGGAAAAAAGTGCTTTGACTTGAGTGCAGAAAACTATACAATTTTGTCTACTGCTTGAAAACAGTGTCTGAGTGTGATGCTCCCAATGGTGAGCAGAGCATGACTACCAACCTCTGGGTAAACTGTTAAAACTCAGGGCAGTATCCCTAAATTGGTTGGGAGGTCTCAACTTAGATTTCACCAACCAGCTGCACCAAATGCAAACTCCTGAGTTGCCTTAACACATACTCCAGTCTATCTTGCTACCCAGGTGAATGCATCTCTGTGATGGATGACCCTTTACACCAAGCTTCACAGAAATACTCACGTTACTTCTAATCCCGAAGAATCAGTCACTCACCCCAGGTCAATTATGTTTTAGGTCTCACACCCAAGACAAAGCTTGTTGCCAATCCTATAATAAGCTACATGAAGATTAATTTCCTTTTCCTATTTAATAAGAGTTATTTACAAGAGTAAAGCCAGAAAACAGACATGCATAAGATACAATTTTGTGTTTCCAAAGGTAATGTAGAAGGAACAGGAGTACTTGTGGCACCTTAGAGACTAACAAATTTATTAGAGCATAAGCTTTCGTGGACTACAGCCCACTTCTTCGGATGCATATAGAATGGAACATATATTGAGGAGATATATACACACACACACACACACACAGCGCATCAACAGGTGGGAGTTGTCTTACCAACTCTGAGAGGCCAATTAATTAAGAGAAAAAAAACTTTTGAAGGGATAATCAAGCTAGCCCAGTACAGACAGGTTGATAAGAAGTGTGGGAATACTTACAAGGGGAGATAGATTCAATGTTTGTAATGGCTCAGCCATTCCCAGTCCTTATTCAATCCTGAGTTGATGGTGTCTAGTTTGCATATCAATTCCAGCTCAGCAGTCTCTCGTTGGAGTCTGTTTTTGAAGTTTTTCTGTTGTAATATAGCCACCCGCAGGTCTGTCACTGAATGACCAGACAGGTTAAAGTGTTCTCCCACTGGTTTTTGAGTATTAGGATTCCTGATGTCAGATTTGTGTCCATTAATTCTTTTGTGTAGAGACTGTCCGGTTTGGCCAATGTACATGGCAGAGGGGCATTGCTGGCACATGATGGCATAGATCACATTGGTAGATGTGCAGGTGAACGAACCCCTGATGGTATGGCTGATGTGATTAGGTCCTATGATGATGTCACTTGAATAGATGTGGACAGAGTTGGCATCGGGGTTTGTTACAAGGATAGGTTCCTGGGTTAGTGGTTTTGTTCAGTGATGTGTGGTTGCTTGTAAGTATTTGCTTTAGGTTGGGGGGTTGTCTGTAAGCGAGGACAGGTCTGTCTCCCAAGACCTGTGAGAGTAAAGGATCATCTTTCAGGATAGGTTGTAGATCTCTGATGATGCGCTGGAGAGGTTTTAGTTGGGGGCTGAAGGTGACAGCTAGTGGTGTTCTGTTATTTTCTTTGTTGGGCCTGTCTTGTAGGAGGTGACTTCTGGGTACTTGTCTGGCTCTGTCAATCTGTTTTTTCACTTCAGCAGGTGGGTATTGTAGTAGGCTTCTATAATCAGCAAACTCCAATTATCCTTTAAGGCTAACCCAGCCTAAGCATCTGGAGATCTCTTGCTTATGCCTAGAAACATTCCCCCCTCCCCACATATCCTGAGTCCAGGCAGCATAGAGAGCCTTATTCCCTTTGGTTTGGGGTTTTTATCCCCCCCCCCCTTGCCTTGTGCGCCGAGCTGCACATTCAGCTGATGGAGGAGTTTATTTGCATGACTCCTCTCCACAGGAAGCAGAGCAGAACAATAAGTCTTTAGTTCTTTTGCTGATGGTTTCTACTTGTGAGATCCAGTATAGCTCATCTAGTATTCATGGGTCTCCTCATTCAGAAGGGACCATTTCTGTAGGTGAGCAGCTCTTCAGACTAATGTCCCTCTCCTGTATGGTGATTCAGGCAGTCAGAGGTTCACAATGCAATTGCTCAGATATTGATTTTCTGTATTGTAATGTGATATGCCAAGAAAGATTGATTAATTAATGCAGCAACTCAAGCAAGCCTAAACACTTCTGTAGAATTCTTATACTGATCCTACCCATATCAACCCACAAGTGAGCCAGATAGACACATAGCTAGAATCTGTCCAGGTCTGGTTGGGACATGGGGACCTTGGTGCAAGTTGGCACCTGGCCTGCAGTAGTCACAAACATAGGTACTTTAGTAATAGATTTCTCTATTACATTTTATGTTTTCAAAAAGTACTCTGTATTTACTGTAGGTAGAAAGATCTTTGGTTTTAAGACAGTTTCCCCCACTGTGACAGGGTTCCCTCACCATTCATTGCACCTCCTATTAGCCATCCTGGAGATTAGTTCTTCCAGGTACAGTACCCTCCACAGCACTCTCTCAACATACCTTCTTCTCTCAGTCTGCAGTCTCTTTTACTCACAGAGCAACAGCAGCTTCCAGTTCATGTCTCAGTCCTCTGGCCAGATCACTAAGTTCCTCCATTCCAGAGGAACCACAGTCCTTCTGGACCAGCTACTTAGCTGACACCTGTGCCACTACCCAGGGGCTGGCTGGGGAAACACAGAACCATCCTTTACAGTGGGTTCCTGCCCAGGATCCCTATAACATAGGACCAAGGCCTGTACTATCTTAGCATTTGCTGCTATTTGCTTAGGTATCTTCCTACATAACTTGCTGCCTTGCCTCTCTGGGTTTGTCAGTCTACTCACCTACCTCTTAGGAAAAGGCTATAAATTCCTCCCCTACAATCCCAACTACTGGTGGCTCCTGGGCTTTATAGAGGCACTGTCTGTTCCTGTGCAGCTGAGCCTGTTTCTAATTAGTGGCCTCTTTGTAACCTATATCTCTCCCCAACTTAATTGGTTAATTAGGCCTGTCTGGCCTAAGGTACCCTCTCATGGCCAATGTGAGGAATACACTCCATCACACTCACAACATTTAATATGGGATTTGCTATTTCAGGAAATAGGCATTTAATTTGCTTTTTTGAAACTAGTTTAAAAAGAATTTCAGTATTTATCTAAAGTACAGTGAAACAGAAGTGGCCCTCTCCATAGAACAGAGTTAAGCTTGATACAGCACCTTCATACTTGAGTTGCTTCCAATCACTTTACAAAATAATGGGTTAGATTCCAGCAGTGCAGTGGCTGAAACCAAACACTACCCTCATTAGACAGACATTGTATGTTCAGTGAAAGTTCACAAACAGCCTTTGGACAGAACCTACAATTGAGAAAGACATCATTGCACAGATCACCAGGGTTATCCCCTCTAGCCTATATTGTTCTAAAAGAGTCACAAAGATCTTCAGCTTCCTTCTAAACAGCCAGGTAAACTGAAACAGCCAGATAGGCACATTTAGTAATGTAGGCAAGGAGTCATGGTTTGAAGGAGTTAAAAAGCCATTTAGGTGAGCTACAACAACACTGCATACATTTAGGTGAGTTATCAGATGATATGTAGAGATCTGGAGCCTGGCTGATGGTATGCTAATACAAGTAAATGCCTTTTACTCTGGCCACCTGACAATAGCTCTTTGACCTTTGAAATCTGAATCTTACATTGTTAAAAATATTTGGATCAAAGAGGCTTTTTCTAATCCTAGCTCTGCCACTATTTGTGTGGCTTTGGGCAAGTCATGCTATCTGTTTGCTTCAGTTTCCCTATATACAATCTGGATGACAATAATTACTTCACAACGAAGTTGGGAATTTAATTAGGTTATGTTTGTTCAGCTTTGGTCATGTAATGAACTAGTTAAATACTAAGTATAATTATTATAATTTTCAGTACAGTTGCTGAAGACGTATTTGTCTGAGCTTCAGCTAACAGCATCAGTTTGACTAATTTTGTTATGAATATTCTTAGGGGAATGTGATGGGATGGCAAAAAGAGCTTTTAAAATTTAACCATAACATTCTTACCTGCACAACTTAATTTAATGAAAAAGTGTAAAAATGAAAAAAAAATCCTGTTTTCTCTCTTATTTACATATCATACAGCACCTGTTTTCACTTACAAAGTGAAATATGGTATGTTCATGTTCAGAACCTCTCCCATAATTTCTGCTCTTTTGGTTCCTATGCATACTTGTCAGATATGCCAGTCCTTGAGATTTTTTTAAAAGCCCTGTTTCAGAAGGAACTCAGGTATTATTTCACTACACTGAACTGTGCTTTAGCCATCTGAACTTCTTTCTCAAAAAGAAATGTTGAAAATATGCCAGTGGTTCTTGTAGCTTTGCCATCACATTTCTACAAGAGCCTTCAGATCACTGAGCCAATTTATGGTCAAAACATAGTGAAAGAAATGGCCAATAAAAATAAAAGATCCTTTAATTTCATCTGTGTAGCTCTTAATGGAATTCACAAACTAAATAATTGAATAGTCCTGATGCTATTCTATCCTATGAACACATGATTGTTCACCAAAAAGTACAACATGTTCAGGTAGGGGCAAAATCTGCCCTGATATATGACATTCTGCCTTACTGAAGTCAGTGAGGTTGTACAGGGTGTCAATGCAGGCAGAATTCAGACCCTAATATTTTGAACAGTCTGTGTACAGGGTGCCAAAAATGGGACATTGCATATGTTGTGGTGGGACAGTAGGCTGTACATCGTTAAGAATGTAACTAGCTTTAAATTATAAACTCAATTTTGATCTCTTCCTCATCTGACTTCCTCAAAACAAATCCTTTGTGGTATCACGCCTTAAAAGAACTGACATTGCTAAATTTGCAGTGAGTTGGGGTGAGGTGCTTTATAGAGTTTCAGGCATTTGAAATATGGAAGATTTTTGTTACTGTGGTCTAACATTTGTTAGAACTTCACGTCCCAGGAATGGCTTGGCGTAGAAACTCCAATTTTTTTATGCATTTATCTTAAATAACTTGCCCTTATGAGTATTTTTGAGAAACTGGTCCTCAATTGTTGATTGCCAGATGATCTTAGTTATGTGTTAACTCTCTTCTCAAACTTTACTGGGCATTTCAAATGCAAAGATACAACAGTGATGGCACATATAATTATAGTCTGGTCTGGTAGCACCACCTATTATTAAGGTTGCCCGACACTTCCTATTATAAGACCCTGTTTTCAGTTGCTCATAACTTTGCCAAACTTTAACTATTTGGACTGAAATTTCTTATGCTGTATGTCTGCCTCAGTCTAATATCTCTCTCTCCCTCCCCCCAAAAGTATTCAGCTATTTCTGAGAACAAGATTGAGGGGAAATATATTGGTTCACTCATGTTAAAAAATTCTTGAGACTTTTTTTGAAATGCTCTAATGCCCCATATTTTGGAGCAGGAGCTTGAAATTTGGCAATTGGGTGGCCTTTGTGTTCGGGATATACCTTTTGCTATCCTGGAGACAATCCACCCAAATTTGGCAATTTATAAGCCTTTGAAACTTTTCAGTTCACGTATGCTCAACGGAGACTTGGTTTTAACTGTTAAAATTGCTGTAGATCCTATCCTCACTGAGCGTGCTTGAGCCTTTTACAGCTCCTAGTGCTGACCAGACTGTGCAACCAACATCTGCACAGAATGACCAAGAATGCTTGAGCCTCTCACAGCTCCTAGGGCTGACCTGACTGACATGCATCATCCTCACAGAGCACCTACTGAATCCTGGGAAGGGGATCCAGGTGCAAGCTGAAGGCCCCTCCCCCAGCCTAAAGAGAGAAGCCACTGAACCCAGGGTTCAACTGTATGCGGGGACAACAAATGAATAAACAGGAGCGGGCATGGAGATCATAGGGACATAATAAGGGATCCAGAGGGGGACACTGAGCAGAGAACTCCAGATAGCACCCACTGCTCCTGAAAGGTGTCTAGGGAGCCAGCAGATGCTGCCCAGAGGAACTCTGCCTGGATACGTGACCATCCACACAGAGCAACTGAGCATGCTCTCATCCCATCACAGCTCCCACATGTGACAGGACTGCGCATGTGCCTTGTCTGCAGAGCAACTGAGCATACTTCAACCTAGGCCTATATGGGCAAAGCTGGACTTTCTCTGTAATGACTGCTCCAGGCTGGGGTGGGGTTGGGCATCAGAACTGAGAGCAGGAGCTGGTCTCTCCTGTGCTTTCAATGAACCTTCCCTCCCACTGCAGACACCCATAAGAAGGAGAAAGCCACCTGACTCAAACGTAGAGGAGACAAGAGCCGGACGGGGGAAGGAAAAGAGATTGAGACAAAGGAGTCTGGTGAGGCTGGGACTGGGAGGGACAGAGAAACTGTGTTTAGGAGTTGGAAGGGGAGAATGGTATTGGCTGGGCAAGGAAACTGGGACTGGGATCCTGGAGGGAAGGGAGACTGGGATTGGTTGAGCAAGGAGACTGGGTATGGGAGTCATGAAAGGGAAATCTGGGGCTGGGAGCTGGTGAGGGAAATGGGGGGAGTGGGAGCCAGTTGGTTGGGAGGACCTAGATTGGATGTGGAGCTCCAGGGAGTAGGGAGACTGGGACAGGCTGGACAAGAAGGCTGGAACTAGGATTTAGTGGGAAGGGAATGGGGCTCGGGGAGAGAGACAGACAGATCTCACAAGGAAATGAGGTTTGGGGGCAAAGAGACTGGGACAAGGGAGAGGGATGGAGGAGGAGCCTGAGGACTGGGACTGGGAGCCAGTGGAGGGAGAGAGACAAATCGGCTGAGGGTCTGGGAGGGAGAAACTGGGACTGGCAGGGAAAGGAGACTATTATTGGGTGTGGGGAGGAGGAGAGACTGGGATTCAGGGAGGTGGAGAGATTGGGACTTGGACAGCAAGTCTGTAGTGGGAGACTAGGCCTAGTTGTGTAAGGAGAATGAAACTGGGATGAGAAGCCTGAGGAAAGGAGACTGGGACTCAAGTAGGCAAGGAGCATGGGACTGGGAGAAGGAGCTAGATGTGGGTAAGGGACAGGACTGGGACAGAAACAGGATGGGGAGAAGGGGTCGAGGTTGGGGGAAAGGGGCAAAAGCGTCTGTGCACACAAAAGTACACTATTCTTGATCCCGGAATGGAACCCAAAACTCCTGAGTCTCACCATTCCTCTGCTGTCAGCAATTCTCTGTAAAACACACTGTCACAGCATATGTCTCACCCCCTTCTTTTGTTGGTACACCTGGAGGATTACAACCTACTATTGCTATCAGCTACCCCATTAGCTAAAGCAGCAGAGGTCTGTGCAGTGGCTCTCAAGGTTCTAACCCTGCTGATGAACCATGTGAGTGTCAATATAATGCCACATGATGGAATTTCTGTTTTTTTAGTTTTCTTTTTTAAAAACATAGGAAATTACACGAAAACTAAAGAACATTATTAAGGTTCAAAGTCAAGCTCCGAAAAGTCAGGAAATGCTATAATTAAGGTTGCCCCCCCCCATTGTGCATGTGCATTATGATACAGTCTTTAATTATGTGATCACTGAGGTTTTTTTCCACAGGATCCCTGCCTTATTCAGTATACAGGATAGACCTCCTTTGAGATGAATCAGACTTCTGTAGTGAAGGAGGCTGCTCTCTGTCGGACCCTTACTTCCTTCATTTGTTGCAGAAGTTGGAGGGTGGGTAAGGAAGGAGGCAGGGGATTATAGGAAGAGAAAGGAGGGTCTTATGGTTAAGACAGTAGAAGTTGCCCTGGAGAATCTGATTCGATCTCTGCTTCTGTCACAGAGTTCCTATGTGATGCTGGGCAAGTCACTTAGGCTTGGTCTACACTACCCCCCCCCATTCGAACTAAGGTACGCAACTTCAGCTACGTGAATAACGTAGCTGAAGTCGAAGTACCTTAGTTCGAACTTACCTTGGTCCACACGCGGCAGGCAGGCTCCCCCGTCGACTCCGCGGTACTCCTCTCGCCGAGCTGGAGTACCGCAGTCGACGGCGAGCACTTCCGGGTTCGACTTATCGCGTCCAGACTAGACGCAATAAGTCGAACCCAGAACTTCGATTTCCAGCCGTCGAACTACCTGGTAAGTGTAGCCAAGGCCTGAAATAAACTTTTCATAAGTGGTCACTAATTTGTGTTCATCAGTTTCTGGGTGCCCAACTTGAGACCCTAGGATCTGATTTGTAGGAGTGCTGAGCACTCATAGCTGCAACTGAAGTGAATGGAAATAGTGCTTGAGTATATATAAAGTGCTATTATAATGCTAAGTACTCTGGAAAATCAGGTCCTTGACATCCTAAATTGGGCACCCCAAATTAGTGGTTAATTAATGTTTGTGAATAACTCAGATACCATAATGATGAGTGCCATAGGAAAGCCCATGAGGAAAATTAATAATTTTGTTTTCAGAGCAGGGTTTGAATAGTGTGCAGTAAATAAGGCATAGGGTCACACACTGGACAATGAGGATAAAAGAAA
This sequence comes from Malaclemys terrapin pileata, assembly GCF_027887155.1. Taxonomy (NCBI): domain Eukaryota; kingdom Metazoa; phylum Chordata; order Testudines; family Emydidae; genus Malaclemys; species Malaclemys terrapin. The sequence continues at coordinate 73,120,719 of NC_071512.1, forward strand.
ATATTGAATAGCTGCTCATTACGTGAGCATTGCCCATTCTGTGCACTGAATGGGGCAGAGGTCCTGTGGAAGAAATAGCATGTGATTAATGATTGTATCATAATGCCGTGCACGAGGGGCAGAATTAAGGTTACCTAGGCAACGCTAATTTTGGCATTTCCTAATTTTTAAGTGCTTGACTTTACAATATTACTAATATTATTTTAATGGGTATGTGTAATTATCTGGATAGAAAGAAGTCTCTAAAGATATAGGTCTCTTTTAATCTATGTGCCTGGGTCCATAATGTCTATGCTAATACTTTGCAACAGTGAAAGCTTTACAGAATGTGCAGATTATGTCTGGATCATATAACACAGTTGGAATATGAGTGGAAAATTATCTTCTGTGTATATATGTTTGAATATACTGTATACAATCTCTCACTGCATCTAGCAGACTTGGCAGAGGTAATACTGAGGAGGGAAGTTAAGATATAAAACTTGTTAAGCAATTTGTGACCATCTTGCTAAGAAGCTATTGTGTGTGTTCCTTAGCTGTTGTCTTTCAATACTGGTGATTCAAAAAGAAAATATGTTCATATTCAGCCATTATGAAGTGGAGAAGCGTATCCTGTTTTCCTGGTGTCTGATGCCATCATGTGGCCATTTAATGTACAGCATGATTTGTTTGTGTCTTTTCCATAACCTCTTCATAAATAAACTTACTTGTACATAATTCAATTAAATGCACATAATCTTTTAAAAGAAAAAGTAAAAAAGAGAGAGTAAAGAAGTGATTAATAAAGAAAAAAGTGCAAATGAAAAGGAAAGCAGATAAGTGTTATGAAGATTTTAGAGACAAGGGGAATAGGTTTAACTAGCTCGCAGGGTACAGGGAATAGCAGGTGGTCAATAGATTCTACATCTTTTTGAAATGGTCCCACATGAAAAATAATATCAGTCAAGATCATCATTTCAAGACAGTGTAATTTTCTCCATAATTAATGCTGCAATATCTTGTATCCACTAATTTGGGCAAAGAGGATCAGGATTCTTCCAATGACTCAAAAGATTTTTTTCAAAAGAAGGCTGTTAAGGCTGGTTTTCTTATGTAGGTTGGTCTGGGTGAATCATCATCTAAACTCATGCATGTGTTTTAGTGAGAGTGTGACAAAAAAATTAAAGCTAAGATAATTAGGCCTATTAAGAAACTTCAGATCAAAGTGTAGAAGCTTTGTCACCGAACCATAGTATGCATGATAGTGACATGGGTGGAGAGGCAGACATGTAAAGTGCCTCCACATGTAGATCAAGTCCAGGCCTGTAGCCAGCCAGGCATAAATGTGCAGAGAGTAGGGGATGTTGTGGGGAGCTATGGAAGGTACCATCTCTCATGTGGTACTGGTATTAGTGGTAATAGATACCCCTATACATACACTAAACACATGAGAGGAGTTTGCTAGAATAAGGTTAAGGAATTTGTAACCTATTTTTCCCTTTATGCATAGACCTTTACATTACCAATTTATAGTCTAAGTAATATAAAATACAGTAACCTGAGAACAAGGTGTTTACTGGGGGATTCTCATCTTCAGCTCCTAGGGCACTATCATAATACAAATAATAAATACATAATAATAATGGAGATAAGTTCCATTGAAATCATCCAGAATATCTCAAACTTATTTGGTGTATATTTCCATGTATATGAACACATGTCCCTTCAATTAGAACATTCTGTCATAAATCAAAATGACTGGAGATGGTTTCTGAGAAAATTTCCTGTAGATATACCAGGGAGATCTAATATGGGTTGTTAGATCCTAATTAAATGCTAACCAAATAAAATCAGCCTTTCTTTTTTTCCAGCATTGCTCAATGATGTGGTGTAAGTATCCAGATGAAAATACGGAATGTGCTTTCACAGGCAGCAATGCCAGTGAGTTGGAATTACAAGTAAGCTAAATCCCCAGGTTGACTTTTGTCTATGCCTCTGGTCATTTTGTATTTATATAAACTGGCTGTATGTGTATTGAGCAGGTACAGGACTGAAACACCAGTGTGGTTGTATAAACACCCTGATTGGCAGGAGTCCCAGAATATCGGGAAGACCACTCCTTTTACAAACTGGACACTATCAAATTAGGCCTGAATAAAGACTGAGATTGGATGGGTCACTACAAAAACTAATTTCCCCCTGCTGATACTCACACCTTCTTGTCAACTGTTTGAAATGGGCCACCTTGCTTACAGTGGCCTCATTAGCACTACAAAAGTGATTTTTCCTCCCTTGGTATTCACCCCTTCTTGTCAACTGTCGAGAGTAGCCCACTTCCACCTTAACTGAATTGGCTTGTTAGCACTGACCCTCCACTTGGTAAGACAACTCCCATCTTTTCATATGCTGTGTATTTATACCTGCCTACTGTATTTTCCACTCCATGCATCTGATGAAGTGGGTTTTAGCCCACAAAAGCTTATGCCCAAATAAATTTGTTAGTCTCTAAGGTGCAACAAGGATTCCTCGTTGTTTTTGCTGTTACAGACTAACACGGCTACCACTCTGAAACCTATATTATACTGCTCAGCCACTAGATGGCACTGTATAAAATACTTTATTTAAATGAACCTCAGCTATACCTGGCAGAGCATTAAAGTATCGTATGACAAACACATCTGAGGTCTATACCATATCTGGTACAGGAGCATGACAGTCGCCACTTGATAGGATCATCTAATAGTCAATCCTGTAATAAGCAGATGAAGTTCCTTAGAGTCTCACTTCACATCTGGGATAGCTGCTGTCTCCATTAGATTATACTTGCTACAAATAGTCCAGACTAGTTGGATAAAATGGGGTGTATAACCACCCAAATCATAACATATCTGAGAGACACAAATGGTACAAATGAAATTAGAATACCTTGAGTTTTTATAGTGCTTACATTTGGAGTCCAGGTCACCCAGGCTTGGCTCACCTAAATCAACATTCTTTTTATTGTACCATTGGTAGCCCTTAATTCCTGCAGTGAATTATTTGAAGCAAGTCCTGTTCTGTATCTTACCTCTGACTATATGATCCAGTTAGCTGGGGAAAGCGAACCAATGATCTGAGCTACAACAGGCCATTCTGGTTTGTTATTTTGACCAGTAAAGCTGCAGGCTCAGTAGATACCTTTGAATCAAGAGTGGTTAAATCCTGTATATCAGTGGCTCTCAAACTTTTTTACTGGTGACCCCTTTCACATAGCAAGTCTCTGAGTGCACCCCCTCCCCTTAAATATTAAAAACACTTTTTTATATATTTAACACTATTATAAATGCTGGAGGCAAAGTGAGGTTTGAGGTGAAGATTGACAGCTCGTGAGCCCCCATGGAATAACCTTGCAACCCCCTGAGGGGTCCTAACTCCCAGTTTGAGAACCCCTGCTGTATATGACTTAGCCATTCCATTGTTTCATCACAGGACCACAGAAATAGCCTATTGTATAAAGATACCCTGTCCCTCTTTGTCTAGGTCTTCACTGCATGCTAACCAGGGGTAAACTAACCCCTACCATGAGACCACTTTGTCAATATCAGCACACTGCCATCATGTTTGGCATTTGTACTGGCCTTGCATCTGGCTGTAACAAGCAATACAGCTTTCTAGACGTGTATCCTGTGATTCACAGTGCAACAACGCACTACATCGCTCGATGCTCATCGCTGATGACTGTTGTGGGTCATCTTGTCTGCCCACACTGGGGACTGTGGGAGGAAATGAACTAGGCCCAGGAAATTCATTTCCTGGCAGGACCCACTCTGGCAGGGTGATGCATTGTTATGTGCCGAAGGTATGGTGCCCACTCTCCCTAATAATTGGGACTAACAGCTGCTGCTTTTCAGGGAGACAGTGTTTATTTGGCATGCCTCTGCAGACACTGCTTCCAAGAGATGGTGGCAGGTGTTTCAAAGGTGGCATTTAGCCTGCAAAAGATGGAGGCAGTGGCTTACAGTTACAAGCAGAATCACAACAACAGACTGGGATCATGTGGACATGGATGCATGGAATGAGCTGATGCTATTTTGCACCAAGATTCTGGTATCATCCCTGGCCAGGTGGGTGCACATTGATATATGGACTTCTTACAAGGCATTCTGGAAATGAGTGAAACTGAAGAAACTGCAGGCAGGCAAGCAGTGTGGGATCAAGGATGCTGAGCAGAGGCATATGAAAGTAGACTGTTTCCGGTCAGGGGTCAAAGCACAGGTAGATTTCAAGATAGTACACAGGAATGGTTGCCCAGGCACTTGTTGAAGGGAGTGGAAGACCATCATCAATTGCCATGACTAGCTGTGGCTGTACATTTTCACTGGAATCTCATGAGTTAGAAATACACAGGATACGCTATCTCAGTGTCTGCCTTAGGGCTGCTTTTCCATATGGCACAGATAGAGGCATGTGGATGTATGAATGAATAATATGTTATGGGGAAAACCCATTGTTGAACATAAGTTAAGTCTGAAGTGAAGATAAAGCCTTTGTCTAAGAAGGCTTTTAAGTTTCTGATCACTATAGACCAGAGGTGGGCAATCTGTGGCCCATCAGGGTAATCCACTGGCAGGCCACCAGACAGTTTGTTTACATTTGCACGGCCGCCCGCAGCTCCCAGTGGCTGCGGTTTGCTGTTCCTGGCCAAAGGGAGCTGCGGGAAGTGGCAGCCAGCACATCCCTGCGGCCTGTACCACAAATGTAAACTGCAGGTGGCCATGCAAATGTAAACAAACTGTCTGGTAGCCTGCCAGCAGATTACCCTGATGGGCTGCATGCGGCTAGTGGGCCACAGGTTGCCCACCACTACTATAGACCAGTGGTTCTCAAAGCCGGTCCACCACTTGTTCAGGGAAAGCCCCTGCTGGGCCGGGCCGGTTTGTTTACCTGCTGCGTCTGCAGGTTTGGCCGATCGCAGCTCCCACTGGCCACAGTTCATCGCTCCAGGCCAATGGGGGCGGCGGGAAGCGGCGCGGCCCGAGGAATGTGTTGGACGCTGCTTCCCACCGCCCACATTGGCCTGGAGCAGCGAACCGCGGCCAGTGGGAGCCGCGATTGGCCGAACCTGCAGACGCGGAAGGTAAACAAACTGGCCCGGCCCGTCAGGGGCTTTCCCTGAACAAGTGGCGGACCGGCTTTGAGAACCACTGCTATAGTCTACTACATTGCTTCATATGCCTTCATATTGTGATGAAGGCTTATGAAGCAAAATCAGAAATTATATCAGTAGTCACATACTAGTTAAAGTATGATTAAACTTGTTGAATTTGCTCATGACCTGGATAATGAGGCAGGTGGCTATGACAGAGGTTCCATCTTAGACTTAGCATTTTACCAGAATCCACATCAGACTCAGTTATTACAAACAGAAAACTGTTTGCCAAAGTCTTAGGAGCTGTGGTGAGGCGATTGCCCCACCCCCAGAGAGGGTGGGCTGCAGCAGGCCTAGGCGCCTGCGCAGACGCACAACCAATCAGGGAAGGGCTTACAGAGAGCCAATCAGAGGACAGATTGGGGCCAGCCAATCAGGGCCCGGCTTAGCCATATAAAAGACTGCCCAGAGCAGGAGCAGTCAGGCTGTCCCAGGCCTTCAGAGGGGAAGGTCTGTCTCCAGAGCTGGGAGGCCAGCACCACGGACAGCGCAGTGCAGGCCAGCTCGGGAGAGTGGGAGAAGGCCCTACTCCATAGCCTGCCAGGTGGCAGGCCTGGGAGGAGGAGGCCTAGCGTAGAGAAGGGCTGTTGGGGAAGCGGTCCAGAGGGATAGAAGAAGGAAGATAGGAGAAGGAAGACAGCGAGACTGTCACCCGAGGGCCTCTGGACTGGGACTCAGAGTAGTGTGCGGGCCTGAGGTCCCCCCCCCCCCTTTGTTTGCGGTGCTGCCCTACGCACAGCCACCGGCCGCAGGGAGCGGCCGGCCCGAACTACGCCAGGTCCTAGACTGTAAGGATCAGACTTGAAGGTGTGGGGCTGCTGTTTAACCCCCCCCCCCCCCTGGAAGGGGGTGTGAATGGACAAAGGGACACTGTCGGAGGACAGTGTTCCAGAAGAGGACGCCGAACGTTGGGAGCAACGTGAGTCCGTGCACCCCACAAAGGCGAGACGACAGGCGGGACGCCACCCAAAGAGGGCGCTCTACTGGCTCAAACTAATTCCCCGAGACGACCGGGAGGAGGCTCCACAGCGGTGAGCTACTGACCCTGTCACAGGATCCAAGAGCTCCATATGTGTTACATCCATCAGCCTTCTGATCACTATCCCACGGAGACTATTCCTATGTCCACAGGAAAGGTTCTCAGTGTTAGTACTATATTGGTAGCCACTGGAGGCAGTGGATAGTGACCTGTACCATATAATGGGTATACCCTTTTGTAACCTTGGCTTGTAACCTTGGTTATACAAATGGAGAGAAATAGAAAAAATCAATCATTTATCAACACTTCTGTCTCACAGCTTTATTACAAATGTAATTTCTGCCTCCATCAGTCTTGAATGATTGTGGACACACCCTTTCTCTGCTTCAGTTTTATGAACCTCTTCTGCAATAGTTTCCCTCTTCAATGAGGCCATGGAGGGAATAACCTTCTTCTGAATCTCTAGTAACATATTCCTCACTTCAGCATGGATTGTGATACCCTGCAGCCAGAGTAATCTTTCCACTTGGATCAACTGAAAAGCTGAAAAGAAAATAACTCAGAAGGGCTGTCAATGTGCCATTCTGATCCTGCCACTTCTCAGCAGTTGTTTATTCACAACCAAGGAATGCACAGCCTCTGCTACTGCTGGACAGAATCCATTACACTCAAAGAGTCCCATACAAAGTAAAATGCTGATGTGGGTATTAATCCATTTCCTCCTCTGTCTCGCTTCCCAGGTGCACCAGGCAGCTTTGTATTTAATGAGGAAACATGCGTTCCAAAACCTCTAAATGCCTGCTTCCAATTTTAGTATCTTGTTGTGATGAAGGCATATGAAGCAGAATCAGTTTGTGCAGCTGGATTTGCAAAATGACCAAACTTTCTACAAAAGAAACAGAAGTTGGCATTCTTCTGAGTGCTTGTGTTGTTCCCTTCTTGAGTGTCATGCTGATCACAAGGACTGCAGACAAGTCTAGTTGCCAAACTTTACATTAGGATGTTAAGGGAGAATCAGACAGATTTGTACAAGATTTCTCTCTATCTGTATAGAGAGACCTTGAAGAGAGGACATTTTTATTCTTTTGTACTTGTTCCTGATCCCAAGAGGATAACCATAGTCAAATGGAAGATACTGTACAAAAACAATGTTTATATTTACACAAATATTGTATCAGTTGCTCTCCAATTAGAGGGCAGTAAGACTATGAAACAAGAAAGCTGTACTGACCTGCGGAAAATGACAGAGCAACCCCCGAGGAGCAGTTTTCTATTCCTAATTATAATTACAATTTAAATGATTGCATATGTATACACTATAGAAAGAAAAAAGCATATGTAATCCAGCCTTGAAGTCTGGCTGCAGCCTTCTCCTTTTTCTTTTCTGGGGTATGAGTCCTGGGTTCACCTATAAGGGCACCAGATCCCTCCATGCAAGGAAACCCCTTCTAGTGCAGACAGCACAGAGGTTCTGTCCCTTGTGTAAATATTCTCATACAGAGGAGTGTCAGTGAGAGCACACAACCATAAAATAGCTATCACAATTCCCCAAGTAACAAAACTGTACCTGGCCATTATTAAGTATGGGGCACTCAGGATAAGGGACAATGGAAACCAGGGATCAGGATAATAAAAGACAAAAACAACAATATATAAACTGTATCCCTCCAAATGTTCACAGCCAGTACACACCACCCTGCGCTCTCTCCCAGCACCTGCCTAGGCGAACAGTGAGTTTAGGCACAGTCTTTGCTGGGCGGTGCAGTGCTGAAGTCAGAGAATGGCTTAAAACACAATATCAAAATAAACAAACAAGGGTGTTCTTAAAGTATTCACACTAAGGGTATGTCTACACTATGAGAGTAGTTCGATTTTACTTAAAGCGATATTACAAAGTCAAACGTGTGTATCCACACTAAGGCCAGTAATTCAACTTTGTGAGTCCACACTAATGGGGCAAGCATCGACATTGGAAGCAGCACACTATGGGCAGCTATCCCACAGTTCCCGCAGTCCCCGCTGCCCATTGGAATTCTGGGTCGAGCCCCCAATGCCTGCTGGGGCAAAAAATGTGTCGAGGGTGGTTTTGGGTAACTGTCGTCATTCAACCGTCACTCCCGCCCTCCCTCCGTGAAAGCGCCGGCGGGCAATCAGTTCACGCACTTTTCTGGTGATTGACAGCGCGGATGCCACAGCACTGCGAGCATGGAGCTCGCTGCGATCATCGCTGCAGTTATGGCCGTTGTCAACACCTAGCACCTTATCATGCACCATTTTCAGAGGCAGATACTGAGAAATCGGGCGAGGAGGCTACGGCAGCGCGGTGAGGACATTAAGTCTGAGAGGGGCACAGACCTCTCACAAAGCACGGGACCCCACGCCATGAACATCATGGTGGCAATGGGTCATGTTGATTCTGTGGAATGGCGATTCTGGGCCCGGGAAACAAGCACAGACTGGTGGGACCGCATAGTGCTGCAGGTCTGGGATGAATCACAGTGGCTGCGAAACTTTCGGATGCGTAAGAGAACTTTCCTGGAACTTTGTGAGTTGCTGTCCCTTGCCCTGAAGCACAAGGACACCTGGATGCGAGCAGCCCTGACTGTCCAGAAGCGAGTGGCCATAGCCCTCTGGAAGCTTGCAACGCCAGACAGCTACCGGTCAGTCACGAACCAATTTGGAGTGGGCAAATCTACCGTGGGGGTTGCTGTGATGCAAGTAGCCAACGCAATCGTTGAGCTACTGCTCTCAAAGGTAGTGACCCTGGGAAACGTGCAGGTGATCATAGATGGCTTTGCTGCGATGGGATTCCCAAACTGCGGTGGGGCTATAGATGGAACTCACATCCCTATCCTGGGACCGGACCACCAGGCCAGCGAGTACATTAACCGAAAGGGGTACTTTTCAATGGTGCTGCAAGCACTGGTGGACCATAGGGGACATTTTACCAACATCAACGTCGGATGGCCGGGCAAGGTTCATGATAATCGCGTTTTCAGGAACTCTGGTCTGTTGAAGGTATTTACTTCCTGGACCACAAAATAACTGTTGGGGATGTGGAGATGCCTATAGTGATCCTCGGTGACCCAGCCTACCTGCTAATGCCCTGGCTCATGAAGCCCTATACAGGCACCCTGGACAGTGAAAAAGAACTCTTCAACTACCGGCTGAGCGAGTGCAGAATGGTGGTGGAGTGTGCTTTTGGACATCTGAATGGGAGATGGAGAAGCTTACTGACTCACTCTGATCTCAGCGAAACCAATATCCCCATTGTTTATTGCAGCTTGCTGTGTGCTCCACAATCTCTGTGAGTGCAAGGGGAAGACGTTTATGGTGGGGTGGGAGGTTGAGGCAAATCGCCTGGCTGCTGATTACGCCCAGCCAGACAGCCAGGCGATTAGAAGAGCCCAGCGGGACGCACTGTGCATCAGGGAAGCTTTGAAAGATAGGTTCCAGAGTGAGCAGGGTAACCTGTGACTATTAGGTTTGTTTAAACAGAAGCTGAACCTGCCCCCATTTCTTTACCCAGTTAATGTTGACTATCCTCTCCAGTTACCAACCCCTTCCCCCCCTTCCAACACACCTTTAAAAATAAAATAAATGAAACTTTGTTCATTAACACCATTTTCTTTATTAAGGATTTCGTGGTAAAGTGTTGAAACTGGGACGCAGACTGTGGTGGGGAGCGGGTGTAGTGATGGAAAGGACGCTTCTAAACTCGAGGAATGACAGGCTCCTGCTCCTAGAGCGGTCCGCAGTGGTGGACTGGTTCTTTCAACGGAGCCTGCCACCCCTCCTTTTCGGGACTCTGTGTGTGGGGGCTATGTGACTTTGTGGCGGGGGAGGGCAGTTACAGATCCCCTGCTGTGTGGCTCGGTCATCCAGGCTAAGGACTGCTGCATAAGATCTGTAACCGCCCTCCCCCACCACAAACTCACATAGCCCCTCCCCCCACAGAACATGAAAACCACCTCCCAGACTGACCAGGGTGTCTAGTGACTGCAATGTGTGTGTGACCTTCTGCTGAACCTGCCCCCGTGTCTGTACCCTGGTAAAGGTGACTGTCCTCTCCAATTACCAATCCCCTTCCCCCCCTTCAAACACACTCTCCTCTAAAAGAACATGATGGAAACAGTAATTAACAGAAATGTATTTTTTATTAACAACTACACAGTTAGGGGATGAAACTGGGACGGGGGCTTGGGTGAGGTGCTTTTGGAGTGAAGGAAAGGACTTACCAAATCTTTGGGAATGAGAGCCTGCTTGAGCCTTGAGCAGTCTGCAGGGGTGGAGTGACTGTTTTCATGGCCCCTGCTGCCTCTCCTTCTTGGGACTTTGGGTGAGGGGGGGGATGGGACTTTGTGGCGGGGGAGGGAGGTTAGAGATAGAATGCAGCGGGGCTCTGTCCTCCTTCTTCCGGTCCTGCAGAACATCTACAAGGTGCCGGAGCGTGTCCGTTTGCTCCCTCATTAGTCCAAGCAGCGTTTGAGTTGCCTGCTGGTCTTCCTGCTGCCACCTGTCCTCCCGTTCACTATGTGATCGCTGGAATTGCGACATGTTCTCTCTCCACTGGGTCTGCTGTGCCGCCTCAGCTCAGGAGCAGCCCATAAGTTCTGAGAACATCTCGTCCCGTGTCCTTCTCTTTTGTCGCCTGATCTGCACCAGCCTCTGGGAGGGGGATGCCGGGGTAGCTCGGGAGACACTCGCAGCTGTGGGATGGGAAAAAGGGAGTGAATTCCTCACAAAGATACAGTTTTGCGAACAATGAATATAGTCTTTCTCTGCGAACAAGACCATGCACAGTACCTATCACATGCGCACTCAGTACAAGGTCGAATTTGCGGCCTTCCCATTGAGTGCCTGGGGTCTTGCTGTACAGATCACACAAGCGGGGCTGGACAACAGAATTCGGCTAGCAGGTGGACATGGTAAGCCGTAGACTTTTGGCTACTTAAAGCTTAATTTATAGCAGTGCCCTCCTTTCACATTCCAAGCAATGCTCCTAGCGTTGGCCAGTTACTGCTGCTGGCAATCCGGCCAGCATGAACTCTGCCCCTGTCCCACCCCCCTCGCGGCTGTCCCGGGAAAGATCCCTGCATGCTGCCCCTGTCCCGCCTCCACCGCGTGGCTGTAAACCGCCGGTTACAGTTATGTAAAGGAACAGGCAATACTAACATTCCCCTAATTCAAAGCAGGTCACCATGAGTGATATCACTTTGATGAGGATTTTGGAGACAGAGAAAGACCGCATGCTGTGTGAATGCCAGCAAACACCAGGGCCGTATGCCACCATGCTTTGCGAGGCAATGATCCCAGAGTACTTGCTGCTAGCATGGCACGGAAAAGTTTCCTACCATGGAGGACACAATAAGGCCGCTCTCCCCAGGAACCTGATGCAAAGGCTTTCACAATACCTCCAGGAGAGCTTTGTGGAGATGTCCCAGGAGGATTTCTGCTCTATCCCCGGACATATTGACAGAATTTTCCAGTAGCTGCACTGGCAAGGACTAAAAACTAAAGCGCCTAGGGCAAACTAATCATGAAAAACCCATTGTTAAGATACCATTCCTATTCTGTTCAAAATAAATGTTTAAAACACTTACCTACTGATGTTTCCCCTGATTCACGGTCCGGGTTACCGCCTTGGGAGGGTTGGTAGGGGATCTCCGAGAGGGTGATGAAGAGATCCTGGCTGTCGGGGAAATCAGCGTTGAAAGCGCTGTCGACTGCCTCGTCCTCCTCATCTCCTTCCTCATCTTCCCCGTCCGCGAACATCTCCGAGGAAGCGGCCGTCGACAATACTCCATCGTCAGAGTCCATGGACAGTAGTGGGATAGTAGTGGTGGCCACACCTAGAATGGAATGCAGTGCCTTGTAGAAACGGCATGTCTGGGGCTGGGATCCGGAGTGTCTGTTTGACTCTTTGGTCTTCTGGTACCCTTGTCTCAGCCCCTTGATTTTCACGTGGCACTGCGTTGCATCCTGGCTGTATCCTCTCTCCGTCATGGCTTTTGAGATCTTCTCGTAGACCTTTGCATTCTGTTTTTTCGATCGCAGCTCCGAAAGCACGGACTCATCGCCCCACACAGCAATCAGATCCAAGACTTCCCTATCAGTTTATGCTGGGACCCTCTTTCTATTCTGCGATTGCATGGTCACCTCTCCTGGAGAGCTCGGCATCGTTGCCAGTGCTGCTGAGCTCGCCACGATGTCCAAACAGGAAATGAGATTCAAACTGGCCAGACAGGAAAAGGAATTCAAATTTTCCCAGGGCTTTTCCTGTGTGGCTGGTGGCTGGTCAGAGCATCCGAGCTCGGACTGCTGTCCAGAGCGTCAACAGAGAGGTGCACTGAGGGATAGCTCCCGGAGCTATTAGCGTCGAATTCCATCCACACCTACCCTAATTCGACATGGCCATGTCAAATTTAGCGCTACTCCCCTCGTCGGGGAGGAATACAGAAATCGATTTAAAGAGACCTCTATGTCGAAATAAATAGCTTCGTTGTGTGGACGGGTGCACGGTTAATTCGAGTTAACGCTGCTAAATTCGACATAACTTCCTAGTGTAGACCAGGCCTAAGAATCGTAAGAGTGTCTTTGTGGTTCTCTGGTCTGGATTCAAATGTGGAGTTAGGCTACCAAGAGGCAGCCTAACTATGACTCTCTCCTCAGGCTCCTGGGTTTCTGGTCTCTGCTGAGATGACACTGTCCAATGTCCCAGAAATCCCCAAAGGGCTCATAGTCTTCCTTTGGGTAGGAGTGTGGATAACAGAAGGGTTCTCCCTAGCTGTGATGATCCTCTCTCTGCTACACTCCATCTCCAAACAAAAGCCAAAACTGAAAGCAAAACCAAACCCGTTGTCTCTGAGTTCTAGCTTATGCTTGGGTCTGGTTGTGTTGCTAGCAACTTCCATCTCTGCCCTGGAGCCTAAAATAATCTGAGAAGTGGAGTCCTGAGCCTCTGTCGCCTTTGCTTCTGGAGTCCAGGGGCTAGTCTCCCTGAGGCTTAGTGTGGTAATACAAGAGCATCTCCTCTAAAGCAGTGCTTCTCAAAGTCGGGCCAAAGGGAGCTGCGGGAAGTGGCAGCCAGCACATCCCTGCGGCCTGTACCACAAATGTAAACTGCAGGTGGCCATGCAAATGTAAACAAACTGTCTGGTAGCCTGCCAGCAGATTACCCTGATGGGCTGCATGCGGCTAGTGGGCCACAGGTTGCCCACCACTACTATAGACCAGTGGTTCTCAAAGCCGGTCCGCCACTTGTTCAGGGAAAGCCCCTGGTGGTCCGGGCCGGTTTGTTTACCTGCTGCATCCGCAGGTTTGGCCAATCGCGGCTCCCACTGGCCGTGGTTCACCGCTCTAGGCCAATGGGGGCTGCAGGAAGCGGCGCAGGCCAAGGGATGTGCTGGCCGCCCTTCCTGCAGCCCCCATTGGCCTGGAGTGGTGAACCGTGGCAAGTGGGAGCCGCAATTGCCCGAACCTGTGGACGTGGCATGTAAACAAACTGGCCCGGACCGCCAGGGGCTTTCCCTGAACAAGCAGCGGCCCGGCTTTGAGAAGCACTGCTCTAAAGTGGTTACACATAATTAATCCAGGACACCTGGTTTCTAGACCCTGAACCACCACTAACTGCTGTGTGTTCTTGGACTAAAATGTTGAAATGTCTACTTATTTTAGGTGCCTCAATTTTTAGGGGCACAGACTGAGATGCTTAGAACCTGATTTTAAGAGATGCTGAGAACTTGTGACTCCCATTAACTTCTGTTCGAGTGCTTTGTGCTAAGTGATTCTGAAAATTGGATTCTAGGTACCTCAAACTGGGACCCTAAATACTGATGTGCTCAGAATTAGTTAGTGGGCACGTTTAAACTTCAGTTGTAGTCTCTTTGCCCCAGTTTCACCATCTGTGAAATGGGCAAAATAATACGTATCTACCTCACTAGGGTGTTGTGAAAATTAATTCACTAATATTTTCAAAGCATTTTGAACTGTTTGGGAAAATTGGCTTGGGAGAGGTTCTGTCTGGGAAACCTAGGCTAGTGGAGAGGAGACAGGTAGGGAGAAGTAAGGTAGTGTGAAACAGCTCCTTCATAGAGAAGAACAAGCGGGTAGAGCGGGAGAGGGAAAAGTTAACAAGAAAGGTAAGAACCTGATGTGATGAAAGCTTGTATTTTTGATGGGTCATTCAGTTCAGATGGGAGCTTGTTGTCTCCAATGCGTATATTATTCCTTAAACTGATTAAACAGTGTCAAGTCATAGGTTCAAGTATCAGGGGGTAGCCGTGTTAGTCTGTATCTACAAAAAGTCATAGGTTGTTATAACTGCAACATATTTGTCGTATTACAAGTAAGTGACACTTCCTGCAGCCTCAGGATCCAGCTGTGGGCCTTTTCTAGTACATACCCTGTGGGGGTATATTTCCAAGATATAACTCTTACACTCTTTTCTGGCTTTGACTGCATATTGTGCAGAAATATTAAATTTAAAAATGATTTGCCTCTTACAGCATAAGAATCTTGTTCATGGAAACATTTTCACTAGGACTGTGCACCTGTTCGTGTATTTTGGAAATGGGATCAACAAGCTTGAAAAGCTGCAGAATCCCTGGAGAAAGATTAAGGGTTGCTGTTTTAGGGGGAGCATATGCACCTGTTCTCACTTATTATTATTGGTTCCTTCTTTTTTGTGTGTGTAATAATATTTGCCAAACTGTTATAAAACAGTCACTAACAGCTATTGAAATCAGAGGAGCTGAACAAGTGAGCAACAACAAAATGTCATCCCCTCCTTTTGCCCAGTTTAACATGGAGGGACAAATGGATTTACTTTTCCAATGTCTAACTACTGTTATCAGCAAAATGTACACTAAAGTGGCACCAAGGGTTACATTTCAAAGCTGAGCCTCCCTCTGTGAAGATGAAAATCAGGTAATTAGCTGTATCTTTTATAATTCCAGCCCATCGTTCAGAGGCACAGATCTTCATACTGTAATGAGATCTGCACAAGCCGACTGCTGAGACCTTAATTCCAACTGAGTTCTCCTAACTTGGCTATATTTTAAGTGGTTTACAAATAACAGTAACAAGCAAAGTGGTTGTAAATTAGAACAGAGAAATGGATTGGGCACTTTTCAATTCAGATTTACCTTATTTTGGTGGATTTTGTGACTCATAATTTTATCAAAAAGACTGTATTTTTAGGTTTACTTATGAGTGGAAAGTGGACATGAAGTAACCTTATTTGCTACTGACCTGGAACAAACACTCCTATATTTTGATTTTGTATGGTATTTCTTTAGATACTACACAATAAGGACCTGCTTATGCAATGACTTCACTGAGGAAGATCACTGCAGGATCGGGGCCTTAAACACTAACAATTTGATGGCTTATGGAATCGATATTTCATTATTATTTTGCACCGTAAACCTACCTTGGAATATGTTTTTATAGATCATCTCTAAAATGCATCATAGTATTGAAGTTGGTTGGTGGTCGACGTAATCTAGGAAAAGTGGGACTAGAGAGAAATTATATGATACTAAGCAAGTCTCCTATATTTCAGTAGATAGTTATATTTTTCTAACTAGCATTAATTATAACTGAATGCCAATGAGGTCATAAAAATTGTTCCAGTTTACTAGTAAATAAACCGCTGAGTGGATTAACTGCACATCATGTCAAAACATAATGTAAATATAATATTGCTATTGTGCATCATCATAAGTGAAATTCACTCCTGTGCAGAGGCCAGCAATGCATTAGGGGAGTTAGGAAGGGATATAGTAACTCAGATCAGTATCTTTATTAAAGTCCTGACTTTTCATTGAGAGCACGCTAGGGAAATCATAATGTTATGTCATTATGCTCAGTTTAAATTCCCACACATAAAAAATATCTTTAATTTACAGTTGAGTTTGCATAAGTGCATTTCCTAATAAAGCAACATCTAAAACTCCAGGAAGTCAAAGTCACCATTTAAGACAAGATACCCCTCCATACGAGCCCCAAATACCACATCAAGATATTTAAACACTCTCAGACTCTTCGTTCCACAACAAACTCCCCTTCAATTTTAACATATAACCAGCTAAATATAGATATACAGTTTTCCCCAGCACTCAAACACCCAATATGAACATTTGATTAATGTAATTCATTGGAAGACTTATACTCTCTCTTAAAGTCTGTGGGCTGAGACTTCAGCTGTGCTGAACTATGCTCCCTATATTGACTGGTCTAGAAAAGAGGATAAGAGCTTGTTATCTCATGGCCCTATGTTGTTATCTCAGTGAGTGGGGCAGAAACTATGGAAACCTTAATAAAACAAAAAACTTCTCTCTTTGCAGTAAATAGGAGAGGCTCTACAGGGCTGAAAAGGGACATACTTACTGCTTCTGAATATCTTTTGAGTTTTTATGAATATTCGCGGTGGCTTCTTTCCCCTCCCCTCCTTTTTTTTAAAGATACTGTGGTTTCTGAGCAATAAAAGATTTAGTCAAAACATGAGGGACATTAAAGTTGTGACAGAAGATGTCTGCATAAATACTTAGGGTCCCCTGACAGTCTTATGCAAGCAGACTTCCAATTAAAGACAGTACATATTTGCTTTGCTGGTAATAAAAGCTGCAATCTGGCAAACATGCACACCCAGGACTAACTTAACACTTCTGAGTAGTAGTCTCATTGAAGTCAATGAGATTTCTCACAGACATAATGGTTTGCAGGAAGGATCGTTGTATAGCCACAGAGGGCCAGATCCTCATTGATTTCAATGGGAGTTAAGTGCCTAGATGCCATTGAGGATCTGGGCCAGAGCCTCAATGAAGTTAACAGGGCACCTCACAGGTACAAAGGTCTGATTGTATCTTGAGAGCATTACTAGGTAACTTTTAACATTTCAAGTTTGCAAAACAAAATATGCATATTGATTGCACTGGATCCTGCAAGGTTGACTCCTACAAAGCCCCATTGACTTGATTGGGGGGTCTGTTTAGGGGTGTAGCTGCATAGGGCAACTTGCAAGATCAGTCTTAAGTTTTACACAAATCATTTTAATTTGCCTTTCAATGGAAGCAACTGGGGGAAGTTCTTATATAATGATAGCAAGACAATGTCCTTAATTACATTATTAACAATTATTAGAAATAGTGCCCCCACCAATAAATTATTCTAAAATATCCTCAGATGTTTTCATTTGGAGGCAAATATAGCTCTCCTGCTTCTATAACTTTTTAAGATTTCCCTGCAATTTGCTTTAACACATCTTATTATTAATGAAAATTAAAATAAAAAATGCATATTAATGAAATATGAATTTGATCTTTTAGGACCCAATCCCAAAATGAACATGCAGGCAGAGGCATGTGCACACATAAAGCTCCTCAGAAATTAATACAGCTATTCATGGAAATAGGTCTGCTTGCCTAGAGCTCATTACATGATTAGGACTTTAGCTTTCAGATCCTCAGATTGATTTCAATGGGAGTTAGGCACTAATTAATACCTGTGAGGATCTGGGGCCTTAGTTCTCAATTCTGCAAACATGCATTTGTTTAACTTTATTTCTCTGAATGGTCCCATTGAAATCAATGGGCTACATTCAGTAGTGAAGTTAAGTGTGTGCATAACTATATGCATTCATTGTTGTAGCCTGCCAAAATTCTTCTTGCCTATTTGCCTAAGAAGAGTGTTTTTTCCCCCAGAGTGAGTAAAATATCATGTATTTTTCATTAGGGTAAAGGGAAGTAAAGTAGACTTTATATGTGGTGTGGTAAATTTTTATGACAATTTATTAAGACAGGTATTTCTAAGAGTTAATTTAAAGCATTACTATTTTTTCCCTTTTTTCCTAACCTCCTGCTTGCTTTAACAAGCTTTCCCTAGGATCTGTTCGCTTCTGATTAAAAAGCTGTTTGGCTCCACCCCTCTGCTGAAGTATGATACAACTTGTCAGAAAGCAGGAAGTCTGGCTAGAGCATTCTGCATGATTTGATAAGGTAAGCGTGATGTTAAGATTCTCTTGGTAGCCAAAATGCTTTGAAAACCATTTACCAAAATACTAGTTTTAAGAGTGTTTGTGGTACTGGGAGAAGTGACTGCTTTATGTTGAGCAAGGTGTATGTAGCAAGTAAAGAACAGGTGTCCTACAGTCTGGTTCAAGAGCTTCTGTTGCGATATTGTAGGTCAGGCATAAGGTTAATGATTGCTTTTCTGTGATTAGAAAGTAATAACTGTAAATAGAATTTTAAAAAAATGTATGTTGATGGGGTGGGGGAGGGCTCAGTTTCTGTGTTCCTTGTACTATAGAGAACTGTAGGTATGTATAGCAAAATTCAATTATTATAATTTGGTATCTGCAGAGAATATAATTTTTTTTATTTTAAGCTTTATATATATATAAAGTTTTTCTGGAAGTCCAGAATTTGTGTTCATTCAAAAGCTTAACTATTTTAATGCCATACACTTCCAGCATTGTTTCTATATTATACTAAAGTTTAAATTTCTTAAGACAACATGTGCAAAGAGAAAGCTATGTTTCTAACCATTATAAAATAAATGAAAATGCTTTGCATTTAGTGTTTTATAATAAAAATGTTTATACAATGCCTTTTACAGAAGACTTCAAAGAGGTCTAATTATTTAGTAAGCATGTTCATTGCTGTAAGTTTGAAATAGTACAGAGATACTATTTAAACTAAATTTCAGCCTACTTTATATTGAAACAATTTTGACTTTTAAAAAAAATAAATTTGCCTCTAAGTGTTTTACAATTGTGTCTTTTTTTATTATTATTATTATTTATTTTTTTAAAGAAAACTCTCTTCTCTATTCCTGTGAGGGAGGGAAAAATTATCCAAAGGCCCTGATCTTGTAATTCAACCAGCACAAGTGGACCCTATTAACTGGATGCAGGATTGGAGCCAAAGGTGGGAAAGCTGACTCCCCTCTTGCACATATTCTAAACCTGTGTGTAACTTTAACTTTAAGCATGTGCATAAATGTTCGCTGCAAGCCCCAATCTTGCATAGTATTATTAAGTGACCAAAGTAAACTGGATAAGGAAAAAAGAGAACTTTCTTCTCTACTCTTTCACTTCTATACCTGTTCAGTGGAATATGTTCTGAAAGAAGTATGGCTTATATTTGTGTTTTTAAGTTATTATCCCTTTCTTTCTTTTTAAAAAATATGAATTTTACCTGGCAGAAAGCAAAATATGTATTATAACCAGAAATTATTGTATGAAATCACAAGGCAAAAATGCATTTTCAGGAACAAGTTGTCAAAGAAGCTTCCTGATTTGTACCAGAAAAACATGTGTGTGCTTAAAAAAACAAAAAAAGCTCTGATCCTGTACTAGCACAGCAGTCTGCCAATGTGCAACAAGTTGCAAGGTTAGCTCCTTGTTCACCTGTGTACTATTTCCTATTTTACATACATGCATATGTGAAATGTTTGTAGGTTGAACTTGGGAGGCTTTAAAAATGACAGTGTCAGGTTTCTTTATTTTAAAGCTAATGCACTTTGCTCTTTTGTGTAACTTTTGTATCTCTAAGGGTATGTCTACACTAACTGTGGATTGATGCTGTGGCGATTGATCCACTGGGAGTTGATTTAGTGGGTCTAGTGAACACCTGCTAAATTGACCGCAGATTGCTCACCTTATGCTTCTCAGTCAACAGGAAAGTCGACAGGAGAGTCTCTCCTATTGACCCAGCGTGGTGTAGACACCGTAATAAGTCGACCTAAGTTATGCAACTTAGGTCAACTTAACTTGGTAGTGTAGACTTGCCCTAAAAAGACACCTTTTAATCTTCCATGTATGCAGCTTTAATGTTAACTGAAATAAAAAACTTTGTAATGTGTCCCATGCTACAAACAGCAAATGAGACCCAATTTTTCCTTTGCTCAGACTTGAATTGGTCTGTGATTATTCCTGCTCTTGCATTGAAATGTATATTTGTCTTTTGCGAGCTAACAAAGAATGTGGACAGAATACAGAGATCTTCTAATTTAAAAGGGATACTATACTGCTCAGGATGATAGGACTAAAATATAACCACCTTCCTCTATTATAAAATAAATTTTTGAAATACAACTCTTTCTTTCACCCAGATTGTGAAATATGTATCTGGCTTCCTATTTCTCAGTCTTGAAGTTGGAACTTCTAAGTGACTTACTAGTACAGGGTGCTGAGTTTATTGCTAACCTGAATATGCAAACAGCGCTGTCCTTCTGCTTTTTGTGACTGCTCTGTTCTTTAGCGCTGGCACAGGATCAGAAGTGACCACAACCCTTCTTTTTGTATTGCTCAGGGACGTGGAGCTCAGACAGCAGGGCTCTCTGTTCCCTGTTGCCTTGTGAGAATAGTGAAAACATGGCATAGTGTGATATGCACGGAAGTGCATGCAGAATCTGAACAGCAGCGCACCCAGTTTCTAATTCAGATGCTCAGTCTCCCTCTTCTGAAGAAATTCCTCTGGGATGGAGTGTTTGAACCTAGACTGTTCAATTTGGGGAAGGGTGGGTGAGCTCTGTCATCAAGCCAGTGGAACTAGCTGTTGATTTCTCTCCCCCCCCCCCCCCGCCCACAAAACCTCATGGAGCTTGTGGGACCTGCTGGATGCCAGGGCCTCCGGTATAGAGGCTGGTGGTTATGCACTGGTGCTCTGTTCCCTCTCTGAATCCCTGGCAGTATGGCTTGAATGAGGCCATGCTCTCAGAGCTTCCTTGACAGTTGCTTCAGGGCCCCCTTTAGGAACATTCCCCCACGTATAGGGGTTTGGCATGGAAGATAGCACAGACTGAGGCTTTGCTGCTTTTTCTGCAAATTCTCCATGCATCCATCTGACTTTTTCTCTTCATCTGAAGATTGTTTATCTTGCAGAGAACCCTCCATGATGTCCTGGGAGGTGGGATAGTGCTGGTGCTACAGAGGCACCTGACTACCTAGTGGGCCTCTCATCTAGGGGTAATTTGTGTGCACACGCATGTCAGGTGGGAAAAGGAATGATTAGGCCCTGGGATACTAAACTTCTTCTTACAGCCTTTAGTCCTCTAGAAAAATGTGTGTGAGGGGTGAGGTATGGGTGCATCTTTTTAGCCCATTAATGTTGAATATTGTCCCTCTAAAAATGCAATATGGTGCTTGGGTGTGGCAGGGTGGAGAGGGAATGTTGGCACAGCTGGGCACATTCAGCAGGAATCCATTTTCATTTTTTAAAAACAGATCTTTTCTGGGGTTTGTTTTATTTACAACTTGTGATCTGCACAAAATCCAAAGTTAAAAATTCTCATACCATACTTTGTCCTGATAATAGCTGAAGTCAATTCCAGTATCTTTCAGTCCTCACTGTCCCACATCTACTAAGAGCCTGATCCAAAGGTCATTGTAGTCCATGAAAGTAGAATCTCTTATTTTTCCAATCTCTCATTTTTCCAATCTCTCTCCAAAGGACTTAGCCAGTGCTAGATACTTCAATACTTAAAATGGGGATAAACCTTTAAGTTGGCAGGTCCTGTTATGAACAATCTGGCTT
This sequence comes from Malaclemys terrapin pileata, assembly GCF_027887155.1. Lineage (NCBI taxonomy): Eukaryota > Metazoa > Chordata > Testudines > Emydidae > Malaclemys > Malaclemys terrapin. The sequence goes on from NC_071512.1 coordinate 73,142,404, forward strand.
CTCAATCATGACAGCTTTTGTGGACAGACCCTTCTGTCTCTCTTCTGAGATCAAAATGACCTCTGTAAACTCCATCAGTTAGAGGTTACAGGTAAAGAGGTACTCTTGCTCTGCTCTATTACATATCTAAATAAGCACAGCTGTTTCCCCTTAGTTCAGACAAGCTGAAGAGAGAGGGACTTCAGTTCACCAGTTGTTCAGGAGTGTCTCTTACAGGTACCCAGAAGACCAGAAGGAAATCCAGATCCTGTTTAGAACCAAAATATCTGTTCCTCACCTCTGAAATCACTAGCTTCCTGGGAATAATATTTGGGTTTTTAGGCAATCCTTGCAAGCCTACCAACATGTTTACCCTATTTCCATGGGTTGTCCCCAGTGCAGGAGTCGGGGCTAGGTGCCTCTAGCACAGAAGGCTCCTGCTTGAGCCCTGAGTAGCTTGCCTATCCTATGGGAGACTTCTTAAAATGGAAGGCATTGGGTAACAAATGGCTCGGGGAATAGACTGAAGATTCCAATTCAACTCCAGCTCAGGCCAGTAATGATTACAAGTTATCTATCAGCTTCTGGCTGTTTAGGTGACCTCTGTAAAACTTGTTTTATAGTCATAGTCCTGTTCCAAATAACCAAGTGTTTATACCACAAATACTAGCACCAGAGCTGGCATTAACTGTTCATCGGGTTAATCTGATCATGGAGAAGTGAAGGATGAAATGGACGTGGAAACTAAGCTATATTCATTTCCAAAGGGAGTCAGTCCCTCCTGAATTAGGATTGGCAGCAGAGACAGGAAGCAGGCACTGTCAAATATCATGATATACTGAACATTGCATAATTAGAAGGCTTTAGGACTCTGTGGAAAGTTCCGGATTCAGTACTTTTTATAGCTCAGTGTTTGAAGCATTGTTGTATAACACTTCTGCAAGTGGGGGTTTATTTAGATCAGTATATTTTGAAGCTAGTGGATTACCAATTCTCTCTAATGAGAGCGTGGAAAAGGAGTAGTGTATTGCATAGAAATGAGTTACTTAATGAACATACAAAAGCCCCCTTCTAACTGGCATGTTCTGAAGCATTTCCCAAGTAACCACTGTAAATAAAGATATAAATCCTGTAACAGTTTGATAATCTACTGTGCTAGAATACATAGTTATAATATGATTAACTGTAACAATCTGCTGACATTAAGGTCTGCCAGCGCTCACACCATATAGGACAACCATGTCATAAGAAAATACTTCTGGACTTTGAAAATACTTCCTGACTGTAAAAAAGCTAGGGTAAAACAGCTTGACTTTCTTCTCATGATTTACTGCAGTTTGGATGGTGCAGTTTGGTTAACTTGTGAACAAAACCTTAAACTCAAAGATGTTTTTCCATTTCAAACTGTATATAGATGGCTCTAAAGTTAATATAAACGCTAGAGAATATTAGTTATCCAGTACTGCTGTCTTCTAATGGGTGTGTTCCTGCTAAAAGGTCACTATGGATTTTTCACGTATGGCACCAGCTGTGGGTAGCCTTCAGTTTTATTTGTAGTGTGGCTTAAGGGCTAGTCTTTTCCCAGTTAAATGCTACTAAATCTTATCTAGAGTCTTGGATTGAATGTGACCTTCTGATTGAGCTTTCCTTAGGAGATCAGCTGACAAAAATCAATTCACTGCTTTTGAGCTGGAAATAATTTAATAAGCCATACTATTGGGAGAGAAAAATCTAACTAAATCCTATTTTTCATTTTATTAGAAGACATTTATAGCTGCCAAATCACTTCCAAATTATTCAATACAGGTTGGGGGAAGGAGGCGTGTTTAAAATTTTTGAAAGTCCTCTTCCCTTTCATGGTGAATTATAAAAATAAACAACAAAATACGGTATTCAAACAAAATAACTCAAATGTGATCTATGTGCATTTTTACCCCAGAAGAGCCTGATCAAAAAATGGGATGCACATGAAGTCTAACTTTTCTGGTGTGTTTTCAAAGCACTGTGATTAGGAACAGTGTGGTGTTGGGTTTGTGGTTTTTTTTTTTTTTTTTTTTTTTCCCTTCCTAATTTGATTCCTTTCCTTAATGTAAGTATATCTCACTGTTACCCTGGAAAAATAAATCTCTTAAGCGCTACAGTATATTGTGTATACACTTATTGCAACTTAATAGCTTTTGGACAGACTATGACATTTGAATTTGTTCACCTTCTGGGCAAGTGTAGCAATAATCTTAATGTGTTGGTTCAGAGTTTTATTTTTCTTCTGTGATGGTTGCTCATTTTTAGCAAATATCATGAATGACTTCATGTTTTGGAAATTGCCTGTGATGATAAAGCAAATCTATGCTACTGACTGGAAAACTGTAATTATTGGAAAAAGTAGCCCTATTAATTTTATGGAGGGAAGGGTAGCTATTCTAGATTCCATTAAGATGTTACATGAGAGAGGGTTCAGAGAGTTTGGCTGTATTGAGTGAATACAAATGTTCCATAATTTTACTAAAGATTGATACAGATTTACCAGGTTTGTTATCTTACCACTCTTGATTTCAACACATTATTTGAATTATTGAGATCTTATGGTACTTCCATCATCGTTTATGGTGACTTTTCAGAAGCAATTATTACTGGTTCAGTAAGTTAATTAACTAATTGCCTTAAAACTCTGAATATCATGCCATCCTGACCTACTGATGATATATATTCAATTTTCCAAGCAATTCAATTTTTCCTTCATGGCTTGTGGTTAATGGTGTCATATTCACAAGGCTGTGAAGTGTTCTGTCTCTGTTATTACTGCTATGGACTTAATGGCAAACAAGTCACAAGTCTCAAAATGTACTTATGCTGAGGCTTTATTGCAAGTCAGCTCCTTGATATTCTCTCCTAGTCTAGTTTTTTCTATTCCCTTAAGGAAGGTAAGATATGCAACAGATTGGAGGTGAGATTGATCTTTGGTCTACACTTTAATTCCCAAACTTCAAGGTGTTTAGGTTTACTACTACACCTCTACCCTGATATAACGCTGTCCTCAGAAGCCAAAAAATCTTACCGTGTTATAGGTGAAACGGTGTTATATTGAACTTGCTTTGATCCACCGGAGTGCACAGCCCCGCTCCCCTTGGAGCGCTGCTTTACCGCGTTCTATCCGAATTCGTGTTATATCGGGTTGCATTATATCGGGGTAGAGGTGTATGTGGAATGGTGTCTGGCATGACATCCTGCTTTGGATTGGGTTTCAAACACTGAACTCCTTTCAGAGAATTTGGGCAATTTTGAATCTGAGGTATTTGGTTGGACTCACCTCTTACAAAAATTGTCTTCTCTTCAGTGCCAAATTCCTCTTCTCTCTGACTTTCCACAGAAAGTGAATCTCCAAAAGAATCAAAATACTGCTGTATATACATGTACTAGAAGGAACTGAGTTTCAGAGAATAACTTCCTGTTACTAGGAGAAGAACCCTGAGAAAAATGTTATGCTGTTAAAGAATCTTAACTCAAAGAAAGTAAGGGACTTTCTTAGGAAACTTAGCTGTGTGTGGTGTGTTTTGCAGACAAATAAATTTTAGTAGAAAAATTGGGATATCTAGCAGAAACTCACTTATTCCTGTGTAAATGTCTCCCCACCCCGTCTCCCGTTTTAAATAATTGTTTCACATCTCCCTCTTCTCTCCCCTCTGCAAAGCCATTTTTATCTTTATGGGGAAAAAGTAGCATTGTTACCAGTTCAGTTTGCAGAAGAACAACCCTGGCTTCTCTTCATTTAAAAAAAAAAAAAAAAAATCTGTACCACATCTACTATTTAAACTGGAACCCTAAACATTGTTTTGTTATCGCCTTATCACATACAAGTCTTATCTCTTGGCAACTGTCAACATGTTGAAGCTTGTTATACCTTCTGTTACTAGGAGCTCATGCCAGTGAGGGAAAAGTTGCAGTGACTTGAGCCATCATACTGTGATTTCAACAAGGACTATGCAAACTTTCTTTACACCAAAAATCCAGTGCAACTTAGTTCTTGCATACTATATCCTCTATGTGCTCCTCTGACCCTCCAGCGCAGAACTCTGGTGGTGATTGAGAATTGTGACGGATTTTTGAGACGTGCTCGAATGGGGACTAGGAGGAGCTCACCAAATTCATTTTAATTTGTCATCTGCAATAAGCTTGGAAATCCGCTCTCTAGAAGTAATCGATGATACAGTGAGTTTGTATACTAGCCTGTCTTGTATCTCAGTATTCTTAGGGAAAACAATGGTTTTGTTTTTAGGGTGGTGGTTGTCGTCGTCGTCCCTGGAGTATAACCATTCTGAAGATCTGGATTTTTCTCAAATTTACTGAACATAAGAGCTGTTTGCTGTATGTAGAAGCACAAATCCTGCATTGTTTTGTACAATTGCATCCAGCACTCTGGGAAAAGAGCTAATATTACATTCTTCTAGAGCAGCGGTTCCCAAACTGTGGGTCAGGACCCCAAAGTGGGTTGTGACCCTGTTTTAATGGGGTCGCCAGGGCCTAGAGCTGAACCCAAAGTCTCACCCCCTGGGGTCAAAGCCCAGGGGCCTCCGCTCTGGGAAGCAGTACTTGGGCTTCGGTTTCAGCCCTGGGCTTCGTCTTTGGGCTGCGCCTCCTCTCCCTCCTCCCCCCCGGGCTCAGGCTTCAGTCCCCACTCCTGGGGTCATGTAATAATTTTTGTTGTCAGAAGGGGGTCGCGGTGCAATGAAGTTTGAGAACCCCTGTTCTAATGGTTACTCTGGCCTTGTAGCCTTTCTGGTTTCTCTTTTATCAGAGGGCAGGGCTCATCTTATCTGAGAAATGGTGCTGTGCCTGTGTTATCTTTACATCCATAGGAAGCTTCCTAAGCACATAACTCAGTTTTCTGATCTATTTGTGTAAAATAGACTGTACTTCCCCAGAAAGCAGATCTTTGGACCTCACATTAGTATATTTCTGACTTGGGTATGTCTCCCCTACACAGTTGAACGGGGGCACTCTACTCTCTGGTAATCTGCTTTCAACCTTGATGTCTGTGAGGGTGAAGATTTCAAGAGTCTTTCTTACCATTTTGTTTGACCATAGTAGAAACAAGTTCTTTTCGTCATATGGTAAAGATGCACCAGGTACATGTCAAAACCCAGATAACATTTAATGAGTACACCCTGAAATAATGCTGCCACCCTCAGCATCTGTCTTGGAACAATATTGTGCATAATATCAAATGTCTACCTTATACCTGTAAGTACAGAACGTATTGTTGTGTATACAAATAATGTTCATGTAACAGTACCATAATGCAAGGAAACACAAGGATGAGGCAAAATCAGTATCAAATGTATTTTTACTTTGAACAATTTCTTCATAATAATTGAAAACTTTTTATTTACAATGTTCTGCTTAACATGCAGAATAGCAACCCCATCAAAGATCCGACTGTACATAAATGTAACATTTAAAAACCCAGACCTATCTTTCTTTCTGCCACAATGGGGAGTATGGCAGAACAAAGTAAATTTTTCTTTTAAACCTCTGCTGTCAGATCTACATTGCCCTTCGTCATGATCTTCAGTCCTAAAAGATCGTGGTTCTTTGCATCAATATTTGTTTCTCATGATGAAAGGTGGGGGGAAAAAAAGTCCAGAACAACTCAGTTCAAATTCCATGGGGGAGTGCTTTGGGAAAACCTGTTTGTAGCTAATGGAGATACAAATATTTTACTAGAGCATAAGATCAGAGTTTAGTTCTAGTCAGAACTTTGTACTTTGAAACAGTAGCTTGATTTTTAGGATGTCACAGTAATAGTTTGTTTCATCTGACTTTAAAGAAATGTTTTCCACTACTTGGCCATTGTAATCACTGGGGAAGATCTTGTCACTGGGGAATCTTTAGGAATAAATATATACTATGTGACTGGTTCACCATCAGTACTGCATGATGTAGATTTGGACTTCTTTGTCACTCTGATTAATAAACATCTGGACTTGTCATAGGCTTTTGTTGTTCCTCAATGCTATGATCCTTTGCATTTGTATTTTATTAGGTTGATTTTTGAAGTTGCTTATGTCTCATGTAACTGGTGGGCTTCATCTGACTGGAGTGGTCAGACGAGAGAGGGTGTAATGCCATGTAGGGAGGGTTTTGAGTCCAGTCTCTGCTTGAGGCTGGCTTATCTTTTCTAGAGCTGACTGAAGAATGCAACTGAAGATTGTAGCATGGGCTGAGCACGAGACTGGAAAGCAGGAATTCCTGAGTTATACTCCCAGGATGAAGATTCTTTGCAGCCTTGATCATGTCACATAATCTCTCTCCCTCTGTTTCCCCATCTGTAAAACAGGGATGATATTTACATATGTGAGAATGTTAGTGTTTTGTGAAGCATTTTGAAAATCAAAAAGGAAAGTGAGGAGTGTCCTGTACCGTGTAATAAGTGCCAAGTATACTCACTCAAAGTATATGAATATAGAAGAAGCAAAGGATGAGCCCACACATGTTTGGGGGCTATTGCTCATGGTCCCATCTTCTCTCCACTGTTGAGAAGACCCATAAATATCAGCAGGAAGGCAGAAAAAACTCTACTGAAAGTTGTGAAAGGGCTATTTTAAAAGGAGAAAATAAACATAGACCTTGCTTTAAATGGTAGCCCATCCACAACACAAATCTGGTCAGAGAGGACAAACAGCACCACATGACTGGATGATCTGCCACAACCACAGGAGTTCTTGAACAAATCATTCATACTAAAATTTTGTTAAATGCTTGGTGTCTATAAACAATCTCATGAATGCCTGGCAATTGTCTGGATACTCCAGTTTGCTATGATTCTTGAACCTGGTGCCTTCGCTTGTTAAGATGTTTGCAAACCTTTTTTTTATTTAATTTAAATTTAATCATGTCTACTAAAGACCAACATTAGTCTTCCTACTCTATAAACAGCATAGCATTTACAGTGTTGGTTAATAATGTGTGACTTTAACTTATTCAGATGGAGCCTCCTGTACTGGCTTTCACTCTTTGGATATTTGCCTTTCTTTCTGTTCCTGCGGCTGGTTATCCAAATGGAAAAGTAAGAGAGGCCTGCAGTAGTATGATGCCTCGCCATGAACATTCTCCACAGCCATCACCTGAGCACACTATATCAGTGAATGAGACCGAATTTAGACCAGGGGACCATATAAAAGGTATTGTGTCCAGCATTGCAGTTGTGGTAAAGTACGGTGGTCAAAGAAAGTGCTTTGTCTTGCCTCACTCACCTTCTGTAGATTCCTTGTGGTTACCTGGTTCAAGGAACCATAGACAGCCCCATCCTGAGAAAATTGAAATGTCCTGGTGATGCTCATGAGTGTTCATCCAAGTTCAGCACAGTTAACCTCTAAAATAATGTTAAACAGTGGTTATTGCTAAGGCATGGAGTTCAGGGGGCAGGGGAAGCATATTTGTTCACTTCCACCTTTACAGATTACATTGGAAACATCTTAACATCTTACTTACCCCCCCCCCCCTCCTTATTTTAGTTAGTTTATCTGGTCCAGTTTTTGAAGGATTTTTCATACAAGCCCGGAATGCAGAGAACTTGGCAGGCCCTGCAGTTGGCTCTTTTATGCTAGCTGAAGAAAGGATTTCTCAGCTCCTGACATGTGGACTTGTAAAGGTATGATATGTGCTTCAAACAGGAACCAAGATGCATTGGTGTAGCTACACCAATAGCTAAAATCCCCAGTGTAGACATGGCCTAAGCTTCTTAGCCCTTCTAGTTCTGGTTAGGCAGGCAGCTCAACACAGTTGGGCAGTGACTTGCAGATGGAGGTGTGGCTCTCTGCAGTTAGCTCTGGCCAAAGCCTCCAGCTTCCACTAATGTGGAATGGTTAGCGCCAACTGGCTCTGCACGCAGCAAGTAGACACTACATCTTAGTGTGTTAAGTAGAACACACAGCACTCCATACAGCATATATTGCAGACATTGATAATTGCCACAGCCAGGTTATAACTGATTCCCTTTCATAGGACCCAACTGATTTCCCACTAAAGTCAGTATGGAGGCTTTCCATTGAAATCAATGGAAGGTGGGGTGGGTCTATGGGCTTGTTCAGGACTCCATTTAACTGCATCTCTGGTGCATTGCGTTGCCTTGTAGAATAACTATAGAAGTGTTGCTGTATGACTCCTATGTGCAGGTTCTCTCTGATTCTGGATATATCTGTTTCAGAATTCTGCTGTCAGTCACACAAGTAAATCAAAAAAGACCCATGTAGAGGCTTATTGGATTGCTCCTACAGATGCACCAGAACATGTACAATTTCTGTAAGTAAACACAATATTGGAGATCCTTTATTAGAAATCCAAAGTAGGTGAATATATAGTGTTATATCTGTCATAAATATTGATTAGCACCCAGGAAATGTCTCTGGGGGAAACTGTTTGTTAGCTTCCTCCCTTTTCTGCCCACACCAACTCCCGCTCAAGAACGGGCTCTGCTGCCTATGGAAGGAGCTGGGAGGTTTCAATGAAGAGTCAATGGTTCCACTTGGACTGTATGCAGGGCAGCTGGCATTAAACTGGGCATGGACTCCCATATTGTTTGGAGCTCACAAAATAGGATGGGGGTTGGTTGATCTCCTACTCGCTAGTGATGCAGCAACAGCTACAACCGTCACCTGGTACCATGTCAACAAGAAAGCAGCATATTTGATGTTCTCTTATTTAGCTTGATTAACTTTGGGCTTCTGTGCTCAATTACTGCATCTGGAAGGACAATAAAAACAAGAAGCAATCTTAATACAGAACCTTGTGGAAGAGAATATCAAGGCAGAAGATCTTTTTTTATGCATTTCCCAAATAAAATTACAATCCTGAAGGAGGGTAAAAAAAAAGAAAATCATCAACATTTTCTCCTCTTCTGAAATGGGGAAGTTGCAAGGCATGTTACTGGCTGACAATGGCCTACTACTTAAGATTTTTCCTGTCTCTTGGCAAGGGGTGACTTACAAATGTAGTGATAGAAATATTTTTTTGATGTGTAAATTTTAGTGTAATTCCTAACCAAAATTGCACACGTGCTCTACCGTTGTATGGCTCTGCATTTTGGACCCAAAATGTATGGTATGAGCAGTGACACTCATATGTTTTGAAATAGAAATTAAATCCCACCCTTCTGTGATGCTGCAAGTTATGCAGCAGGCAGCTGAGAAGTGACTGCCTTGAATCCATTTCTGAAGCTTGATCTGCTGTGTGGTGGATCCTTCTGGCTGGAGGGTTCTCCCTCATCTTCCCCCCCGCCCCCCAAATACTCATCAGGTACCTGTGTAGATGCCAAGTTTGGAGAGATTAGTTGTATGACAAGTATGTTTCTTTTTGGCCAGCTAAGTAAAGGAGTTTCTCCCTCCTTTTTTGTAAAGCATTATTTAGTAATTCAGTACTGTGAGGGGTGTGCAAGTACTAAATGAATATTTGTGTGGCTTCCTCCCTGCCCTTCAGAGCCACAGTTGTAGAGAAATATAAAATCTTTTGGGTGAAGATTCCTGGTCCCGTCATTTCCCAACCTAATGCACCACCTTTGACGACACCTACAAGTATTACACCAGAGACTCTACCAACTTCACAGCCAGTTTTCCATCTAACAAAATCAGTGGGTATATTTCTCTATTATGAACTAAATTCTGCAACCTTTATTCAGTTCTTATGCCTGGCTTCAATAGGAGTTTTTCCCAAGTAGGGCTGCAGTTACGACTTTCTTAGCCACTGTGTTGACAGAAGGTGGAAGATGGGAAATGACTTATCAGATTATTGTATGCAGTGTTGTTGTAGCCAGGTTAGTCCCAGGATATTAGAGAGACAAGGTGGGTGAGGTAATATCTTTTATTGGACCAATTCTCTCTTTTTGTCTCAACTTGTCTTTCTCGCCAACAGAAGTTGGTCGAATACAAAATATTACCTCACCCACCATGTGTCTCTATCAGATTATTAACTATTGAGATGTTGAGAGAAAAGGAGTGGGGAAGGGAAACTCAGCTCAAGCACCATTTAGTAAGAAGGTGAAAAGACAAATACCTAAGCTCATCTGGGGAGTCATGTCATGCTTTATGTATAAAGAGTGATGCTGACCTGTGGTTCTGTATAAATAAAACTCAAGTTTAATAAAATGAGGGTGTGGGTGGGCAGGAACAAAGTAGATTTCTATATATGAGTGGGTAAGCTTAATTTATAACTGCTTGTTCACATGGGTTTGTCTTTGTTTGGACTTCCATTACTGGTCCTTGAAATTCTAATTGAAGTTGGGCAATAGTATTCTCATTGAACATGACCAGGTTTAGCAATATGACATCTTTTCCACTTACTGCTATCTTGAACATGGTTGTTCTGAATTTGTTGTATTTAAAGTACTCAAAGTTAAATATATGGAGATATACCTATCTCATAGAGCTGGAAGGGACCCTGAAAGGTCATAGAGTCCAGCCTCTGCTTTCATTAGCAGGACCAAGTACTGATTTTGCCCCAGATCCCTAAGTGGCCCCCTCAAGGATTGAACTCAAACCCTGGGTTTAGCAGGCCAATGCTCAAACCACTGAGCTATCCCTCCCCCCGATGCTATGTATTGGGCATTTGTGCAGCTTAACTTTTCTTGGTGGGTTTTTAACCAACCATTCAGGAAAAAATACACTTTTTTCTCTCCCCAGAATGTGTTATTTCAGGTTTGTAAGAGTCCACAGGAGCATCTTTCTAATAATTTAAGCACTATGGGGCTGTTAATGACTTGGAATAGTCTAGGGAAAGTGAGACACCAGGATGTCTTGAAAAGTATATAGAAACTTTTTACTTGAGTTAATTATAACTTATTTTATTAAACAGAAGAAATGTCCTTGAACAGGAGGGGATTGTATTACACTTCCAAATTATAGCCTTGTTACCACTATGATGTCGAACTCTTTCATTTAAACTTATTGGTGAATTCAAAGCTCACAATTTAATAACTACCACGACAGTGAATTCTAATCCTGGTTAGTAATTATTGGTTATGTGGGGTTGGGGAGAAGAAGAGGGGTTTCTTTATGCATTTTCTGTGTAGATCTTCACTTCTATATTAGTTGAGACTTTAGTAATTTTAGTTGTGGGTGGGGTGGAGAATGACCAGCTTGTTTGTTAACTTAATTTTCTACTTGTCTGTCCAGTTTAATGCCTCTGGCTGTGGAATTACAAAGTTCTGCATAAGAAATCCTCCAAAATGTGATCCTGGGACTGCCTATTGTTTCTTTCTGTCCTTCAAACAAAATAACCACTCGATACTTATTGAAATGAGTGGTCCTAGTGAAGGATATATAGCCTTTGCATTATCTCATGACCAGTGGATGGTGAGTATCCCTTTTACAGTATTTCCTATGCCATCCAAGTAGCACAACAAAATACATAACTTATTCTTAGTCAAGAAATTGAGGATGAAGACTGGTGTAGCCCCACCATTCTCAGCTGCATGTCCATCAGATTTTATAAATTAAATAGACCTGAGCCTGAGTAGTAGTCAGATGAGAACCCTTTACGAGAAACTGAAAAGGTGATAGTGGGACGTTGCCCACTAATAATTACTCCCATGTGGTGCTCGAGAGCACTGCTGGATGGAGGTGGCCTCTTACCGGTATAGATAGAAACATGTAGTCCCGGACTAAACAGTTGCATTTAAGTTCCTCTGGCGCTCTCTGAAAGAATGAGAACTTGCCTTCTGTCTCTTGGTCAAATTCCAGACAGTTACATTGTAGCATAACTAAATGCCTGGGTAGTTGCAGTTAGAGGTGGTGGTCTTCACTGCCTATCCTAAAAGGAATCTCTGTAAGGTGCTCTGTATGTTCACTGTGGTTTCTGTCCAAAATAAGTATGCAGTTCAGGGGTGGATGCAGTCATTCCCGAAAGCCCTTTGGAGATTCTTATGGCTGAAGAGAGTTACAATGTGCAAGAGGATCATGCACTAGTCTGTATATCTAACTTCCTTACTGAACAGAGTAACATTCTTAAAGCATTTCTATGTGTGCATTGTCACAAGAAAAAGTAGTTCTTCACTCTACAAATATAGGAAGAAATAACATTCTCTTCTTTGACCTCAACAGTTAATTCCAGTTTTAATCACATAATTTGATGATGTAAATTGATCTACTTAGCTTAAATAATCAGAGGTATTTATTAATACTCCTAGAAGTATTTGTGACTCTGGCAATGTGGATGGGGATACTTTTTCTACAAAGTAATAGAGAAATTTTATTTATAAACAAGTATCAGGGGGTAGCTGTGTTTGTCGCTTTTTACAGATCCAGACTGAGTTCTGTGGCACCTTATAGACTAACAGATGTATTGGAGCATAAGCTTTCATGGGTGAATACCCACTTTGTCAGATTTATAAACAAGTTACTCATTTGAATTAAAATCCCACCCCTTTTTGGCACTGATATTCAAAAGGTCTAGATGAAAACACTTTTAGCATCCCCAAAACACTGTCAATGGGCTGTCAGATACTAGGATCAAACCATTTTACAGACTATCCTGGTGCTCACTGCATAAATACTTTTAAAAGTACATGTACCACTGACCCCTGGTGGTAAGCCTTTATCATTTTCAAGCACTATATCTTGCAGTGTAGGGTGTATTGTGTTGGAGTAAACTTTTTAACTATAACATTATCTTCTTCAACTTAACAATGCAAAGATTGGTATTGGCATATGGCGTGCAATTAAATACCTTGTATATTTCTAGCCAATGTCATTAAAAAAAAGTAGTTTTTCCATTTGATTCCATTTGAAAGTTCAAACTTTCAACTCTTACAATACTTCAGGCCAGACTCTCAGTTTAGTTGTACCATTGTAAACTTGCTGTAATGGCAATGAAGTTACTCTGGGTATAGTGCAGGTGGAAAGGAGAGCTTGGAATAAACCATTCATCTGCATATAGATTTGCCTATAATTACAATCTAAATTGGGGGAAAATGCTTTTATTTTCAGGGTGACGATGATGCATATCTGTGTATTAATGAAGATCACCGTATTAATGTAAACACAGCTTATCTTAGTGGGCGAATTCCTCCTGTGTTGGACTCAGAGGTATGGTGTGTGACAGTTAAGACACTTTGCATGCAGCTGGGTTCTAATTTGTCAATATTTCACTGATGTTGTCTTTTTAAAATCCAGTAGCTTTGAATGAAGCTAGTAAGGCAGTAGTTCTATAAGTAGCCATCTTAGGGAAAAATCCTGGGGTCTTTATCATTTCTGGACTCACTGACCCACCTCACATAGGAGGTGCTTATTTCTGATGCATAAGAAATGTTGAGACCCAGATCTGTTGCTGGCTTCGTTATTACTTCTATTTGAACAACCTGTGAGGTAGTTCTGTTGTTGCCCAGTCTATGCTAGGGAAACTTTCTAAAAATCTCCTACCATTGCTGATGGAACTCCACAGTCTAAGGCTGGGTCTACACTATCCGCCTGAATCGGCGGGTAGAAATCGACCTCGCGGGGATCGATTTATCGCATCCCATTGGGACGCGACAATCGATCCCCAAATCGACGCTCTTACTCCACCAGCGGAGGTGGGAGTAAGCGCCGTCGACAGGAAGCCGCAGAGGTTGATTTTGTCGTCATCCCTACAGCGGGGTAAGTCGGCTGCGATACGTCAAATTCAGCTACGCTATTCGCATAGCTGAATTTGCGTATCTTAAATCGACCCCCACCCTGTAGTGAAGATGTAGCCTCAGTGATTTTTCGAGAGCCCTGCAGTGACTCTACAAAAGGTTAACTGAGAGTAAAAATGGTAGCAGGGAAGTGACTTGCTCAAGGTCATGCTGAGATGGCAGACAAACGGGTAATACAATGCAAACTTCCTGATTCTGTTATCCAGGGAAGCACTCTCTTTACCCTTATGCCTTCTGTGTGAACTTGAGCAAGTAATTTAACCTCACAGTGCTCCTGTGCATCTATTGTCTTTATTTTAAAATAGCTTTCTGTAAATACACCCGTGTAAGACAACTTTGTTAGTCACCATTTTGAAGACCATGCCCTAAAATGTAGTGTGTGAAAGCATGTCCCTGCAGCTGTTGCCTAGAAGCCTACCACATCAAGAGAACTCTCAGATTCTTGCTGGCATCACTGACTATGCTGGTGCAGCTAACTCTTTTTATGATATGGGCTGTTAAGAGTCAGTGAACATTGGCTCATTGTCCAACATTGGTCAAGTAGAGCCAGGCCAAAATCACTGGTCTGGAGGAAGGAGTGGAGTAAATTTGTTTTAAAGTTTGAAAGACCCCACACAATGAGTATTAAATGTTCATTGTATGTTTCATAGAATGGCCTTGAAGATATCTCATGGAGGCTGGCTGACGGACTTGTTCAGTGCTCTTTCAGAAGAAACCTTCGTCTTCCTGCTTATAAAGGGAGGTTTAATCTAGATGCTAATTATTACATATTTCTGGCAGATGGGGAAGCGAGTGAGGGTAAGTCTGATTGAAGATATGGTTAAATAATCACATTTCTCAAACCATGCTAAACAAGGACTATCCCCTATAAGATGTATTAAAAATAAACATGAGAAGTAATCTGACTTCTGTCGCAAGTTTCACATGTAACCAGTGAAAATGACCTTAATGTGATGAGCTCTGGCTCATCTCTGGAAATGTAACAAAAATCTGGTTTGCTCTTAATATAAATGTGTTCCATAACCATCTGGTGCTTGGAGTAGTATTCTTGAGAGAGAATCCTATACAATTTTTAATAGGGATTAAACTAAAATGGAAACTAAATAGCATTGTATACAAGATGCTCTTCAAAACCCTATAGATCTAATAGAGAGTGATATCTTTTCTTTAGGTAGATTATGCATGTTCATATTTTTTTGAAAAAAATCTTGGGGGGAAGGGGACGGGCAGAGTTTAATCCAAAATATTCCAATCAGAATCTGCAGAGGTGAAATTTACAAACACCATCGCCATCCCCCTACAACACATGGTGCTCGCTGAATTGTAAACAAAGGATAGGAGGGGAAGGGATACAAGCACAGCAACTTTCATTAACTGTCTATAAACTACTCTGTATCTTTGCATAGGAGGTCTAATTCACAAACATCATCGTCAGCCTCTGATCACCAATGGAATGTACAATGTCACAGACTCTCCAAAGGATGTAGGGGGATCCCGCTCTCCACTTCTTCTTAAACTCCATGGCAAGTTACAGTTCTAACAGCAAATACTAGATTTTCCCAGTGCTGAAGAAGCTACTGTTGATTGCAGAAAGAAGGATGCAAATTTTGTAAAGATTTACAGTATTTCCTGTGGTGTGTCAGTCCACTGGGGTATCTGCTTCTCCTGATATAAGAGCTGGTTTGGAAAACTAGGGGAAAAAGTAGGAAAACTCTTCCCCCCCCCCCCCTTAATTTTAAAAAAACCTGACAAACTGTAACATGGTTTTGCAGGATTCTACTCATCCAGAGAGAGGAACTTATTTTACTCATTTATCAAGCGTATTACTAGCTCCCTTGTTTTAAAGGAATTTTGTTGTCTTGTTTTTATGACTTGACAGTCTAAATTTAGAATTGCATCTCTATTTTGAAGTTCCCTTTTTTCAATACTATATAAAATAAATGTGTGTACCATGAGTAAGGCTACATTTTAGTCACAGGTATTTTTAGTAAAACTCATGGACAGGTCACAGGCGGTAAACAAAAATTTATGGCCTGTGACATGTCCATGACTCTTACTATATACCCTTAACTAAAACTTTGGGCGGGGAGGCTGGGGGTGGTGGTGATGGTTCGGGACCACCGCAGGTGTGGTGTGTGGTCTGGGACCCCTTCTGTGCAGGGTAGGGTTCGTGGGGCTGGCAGGCTCCCTACCTGGCTCCAACCAGCATGTCCTCACAGCTCCTACGGGGAGGAGTGGCCAGGGGGGCTCCATGTGCTGCTCCTGCCACAAGCACCAGCTCCCATTGGCTGGGACACACAGCCTTAACCATGAGACACTCATTAGGTGTTGGTTTGGAGCCTGAGCCAAAGCCCATTGAAGTTAATGGGAGTCTCTCCATTCACATTAATTGGTTTTGAAACAAGTCCATAAAGAGCTGAATGGAAATTCTACTTTCTGTCAAAGAAGGACCTGTTTTGAATTAACCCATTAAAATTTTGATACTAAAATCTAACTCAAAAATTCTCTGTGTAGTTGCTCACCAAAAAACCTGTGGTCAGCAGATGAAGCACAGGCTGCTCATTACTGCCTCTGTTTTGACTTGTGCTATTGCACAGTGAACCGGCTCATGGAGGCAGCAATAGACTGCCCTCTGGTTTGGAAGTGAAATCTATATCTTAGTGCATGTGCTTTCCCTGACCTGGCACCGATCTCTCTACAGTGCTATCAATAAAGATTAGTCCTATTATTGACTGGTTTCAGCTCAAAAATAGATATATAACATAGCAAGAGTACACAAATGTGTGAGGCATTTTTGAACCAAGTACCAGAAGGATTTGACCCTCTACTCTTATGTTCTTCTAAAGTTACATTTTGAAGCTTGTCCCCTGCAATATTTGGTCAATTGTGTTCATATCCAGTGTTATAACCAAATTTTCACATGTGAATATTTTCTTCTTCAGCTTCATTAATGTTTGTGGCATGGATGACTACAGTTAGTATTGGTGTTATTGTTGCCAGATTCTTCAAACCAGTTTGGCCTCATTCGTTGTTTGGGAAGGAGATTTGGTTCCAGGTGGGCAAAAAACTCTACATAAAAGTTTAGCTGTATGTTTTAGTCTTATTACAAATAGAATAAAACACAAGAGACTGTCATGCTCCTTAAACTACATCTTCTTTATTTCTTGACCTGGGGTGCCACAACAGGTCATAACTTTCATTTGGACTTGTGAAGTACAATGAGTTCAGTTAGGTATTGTCACCTATTTACAGTGGACTTTGTCTTTACTAGTAATCTCTGCTTGCCTGCCAATGTAATGCTAACTCTAACAGTTTCCTCTAAGTACACTCCAAAATACACCACCACTCCTCCTTCTTTTTTAAACCTATTTAAATGTTCATAGGTACATCGTATGCTGATGTTGACCACAGTGCTTCTTACGAGCGTCGCTTTTATTCTTCCTTTTATATACAGAGGAGGCTGGAGTAAAGTGAGTATCTAAAAAAAAAAAAAAAAAACCAACAACAAAAAAAAAACAGATCTACTGTTCATACTTCAAATGACATTTATCCGGGAAACAATACAGACTTCAAATCTCAGAGGCAGCCCAAAAAGGTTTTAATGTCCATGACATAAGTAATTTAATTACCATGAAAACGGTTACCTCATTGCTGTGCTTGAGTGGTGATCTGAAGACAAAGTAGTATAAATCAGGCATTTACCTTGTTTTCTTACTTACTGCTTCTTTCAGTTGAAAAATTGCACTTGAATCACCTTTTCTGGTTTTCCCCCATGTGTGAAAGACCTTGTTTGGAATTATTCTACCCACTTTGAGCCCACTTTTTTTTTTTCCTAGTTTCACCACAGAAACTAGAGATGAAAAAGATCTATTCGGTCCTGAATCAATTTGCTGCTTCTTCCCCTCCCCTCATCCAGCAAATACAGCATTCTTCTGTGTGGTATAATTTTCTAGTGCTTTATCTAGCCTAATTTTAAATGATGGAATGCAAAGCACTTCTCTTAGAACAGTTTTCTTATGTGTGATGATGGTAGTTGACAGCAAGTTCATCCCAACACTGTCTGAATCTTCCTTTTCCTGTTTGTCCTTTGCTCTTAGTTTTGTCCCCATGTTCCACTAGTTCTGTTTTTTCTCAAGCTGCCTTTTACACTATAAATACCAATTCAGTTTTAAATTAATTTAAAAACATGCCACAGGAGGAAAAAGTACTTCTATTCATAGCCAAGACTTAGACCAAAAGGTATGTGAGATGGGAACACTGGTAGCTGAGGATAGGGGCTTGGAATGCACCTGAAAGAAACTGTATTAAAATAAGGCGTTGCAATTGTGTACAGTTCTTCCTGACCTGTTCTTTGGTCTGAATGATGCTTCCATTGTTTAGTATGAACGTCACAGTATTAATAAAAAGAAATCCTTTGTTCAGTGGGCAGGTTTTCACCCATACCTTGGCTGTACCGTGATGGCTCTGGCAATCTTTCAACCTCTGATGGCAGGTTTCAGACCACCTCCTCATGCACCAAGGTATGTGGATATTTACACTCCTTAAAATGTCATAATGTACTTCTCCAGGAGATTACGCTGATAGTATACAAAACAAGTACAAGTTTTAAACATGTTTCATACAGATACAAACTTTATATTTTTTCAAGATAACATGGCATGTTTAAGGATTTTTTTTTTTCCCCTCCAACCTTTGGAAGATTCCATGTTGGCAACTAAATTACTTGATTTAACACTGATTATTTTTTCTTCTTGTAGAAGGCAAGTATTTAACTGGGTTCATTGGAGTACTGGCACAACAGCTAGAATACTAGCTGGTGAGTAATTGTAATCCTGTCTAGGCATATCTAGTGTACCTCCTTGTTTATAGCCCATTTGTAACTTGCTTAGGCATCTTGAGATATGTTGGTATTGCAGAAATGGAGTGGTGGCTGAACACTAGTTACTCAAACATGGATCTTAATGTAGATGACTACTTCAATCTCGTTAATCACCAAAGTGGTCTTTAGAATAAGGGTTTTGTCTGTATGGGCTATACAAACCAGACTGTACCCTGTACAATAGCAAGGGTAAGCAACAACCAGACAAATTTTTATAAGCTTGCCTGTATCTTCAAAGCTCCTCCTCTTTCCCTATGTCTCCACCTATCAATATGGAGTACTGGGACCCCTTATGTGACTTTCTTGTCTTCAGGGACTCTGGTGGCCCATCTCCTGCATGAGGCACCCCTCTCTCTCCCTCCCTCCCTCCCTCCTCATCTTGTAGTTTTGGGGGGAACCTTTTGTTTTGTTTTGTTGTTTTGTTTTGTTGTTTTTTAAATTATATATAATCACCAGAGTTTTCAAATCAGTTACAGTCCTCCATTTATTTGGAGGAATTTGTTATCATTGTGGCTGTGTATCACATCATTGTCCTTTTAAACCTCTTTTTAGATTAGCATGTTTACAATCTATATAGTAAAGTAGTTCCGAACTCTGAGGTTATTTCATAGGATCAATGTATAACAAGGATCATAGTTATCCTGAGCCATACAGTTAGAGGTAGTTGGATGTGTTTTTTTTCATTCTTAAGCCTCTAGAAGTATATTTAACTCTTGATAACCATTCACCCACTAAGCCATATGCTTGTGTTACTTTGTCTTAAGGACAATACTTCTCAACGTTTTTTTTCACGTCTTTAAACTATGTCTTTGTTTTAACAACAGTGGTAACTATGTTCCTGGGAATGGACCTACCAGCACTCAACCTTCCAGACCCATGGGACACTTACACAATGATTGGATTTGTAGCTTGGCATGTCGGTATTGATATTCTCCTGGAGATACATAGCTACTGTCTCATTCGCAAAGGTACAAACCAAACAATACGGCTAGTGTGACTGCCTTGCTTGCCTGGTAGTGCAAAATAGGATTTCCCAGGTGAAATGCAAAAACTTGAATAATTTAGTTCACTCAGTTAAGAGGCTTAAACCGCCTCTAATTTTGTGCTTGCAAATATCGGCTCATTTAGGTGATTTTGGATATGTGAAATAGATGCATGGATGACTACTTGTATGTAAATTTGGTGACCACTCTTGAAAATAATAAGTGAATTGTTTTTGACACTTTTTTGGTTAGACTTTCCTGGCTATAAGTGCTGGTACATTTTTGAATTGGCCTGTGTGCCATGAAATCCCAAAACTTAGTGCCAGAGGGTCACGTGAATCTCTAAAATGTACACCCAAAAATCTTCTGTTTGTGTTGCTAGCTCAACACACCCATTGTGATAGTATGGGGAAAGTCAAGCATAGTGTGGGAGTGAACTCAGTCCTTTGAAACTAGGTAGGAAAGCAGGTACTGTCGCTTGAGAGCCTCTCTGATAAACCATTACTGTAACTAGCTATGGCTGCCTACCTATGAACAGACTGGTCAACAGCAGGGGACCTTAAGCACAAACGCTATTTGAGCAAAAATGGGTAACTCATTAGCTGCTAAATACCAGGGCCCCTGGCCCCATTGAAGTCTGTGAGAGTTTTGAAGTTAATTTCAGTAAGGCCCAGGATTTCATCCCAAGTTCTTATCTTCACTTTGGTCAGTATCTCGTCAGGAGTCAAGATTACACACACAAGTAAATAAACCACTGCATAGTTGTCAAGAAGGATGGAGAACGGTTGTTACGGTCGGGGTGAAAATAATATTAAACACTTACCTGGAAGGGGCAGGGCCTTGGGTAGAAAGGGCAGGGCTGGAGGGGTCAGCCGCCCCCAGCCAGCCCATCTGTGCTGCCTGGCCGGTGCTGCCCAGGACTCTGGCAGCAATTTAAAAGGGCCTGGAGCTCCAGCTGCTGCCGTGGTGGTGGCGGCTGGAACCCCAGGCCCTTTTTAAATTGCTGACCCTGGGGCAGCTGCCCCTTTTGCTCCCCTACCCTCAGTCAGCAGCCCTGCTGGTTCAGGCCGGTACCAGCTTCTTACCGATACACGGTACCGGCCTACTTTCACCCCGGTTACAGTAGACAGGAAGGGTGATACTTACTAATAAAATAGAATGAAGAGAAGAGACCAATTTAGCTATTATGTGGAGAAGTGGGAGGAGTTAGATGCTGCCTATACATGAGGGGAGAAGAATTGGGTGACTCTCTGGTTACTGACTTGAGTAATCCTTACTTGACCAGGGGATAGCGGCATCAAATGGCTCAAAATGACGGGGTGGGGGGAGAGGAAAGAGGAGTTAAATTCCAGCTGACCATGAGAAATCCAGGAGACGATGTAGAAATCCTAATAGAATTGTCCTTTTTAGCAGTGGCTCTCAACCTTTCCAGAGGACTGTACCCCTCTCAGGAGTCTTTGTCTTGCATACCCCAAGTTTCACCTCACTTAACTACTTGCTTACAAAATCAGACATAAAAATACAAGTGTCACAACACACTATTACTGAAAATTGTGTACTTTCTCATTTTTACCATATAATTATAAAATAAATCAATTGGAATATAAATATTGTACTTGCATTTCAGCATATAGTACATAGAGCAGTATAAAGAAGTCATAGTCTGTATGAAATGTTTGTTTATGTTGATTTCGTGGTGCTTCTTATATAGCCTCTTGTAAAACCTAGGCAAGTGTCTAGATGAGTTGATGTATTGCCTAGAACAGTGGTTCTCAAACTAGGGCTGCCACTTGTTCGGGGAAAGCCCCTGGCGGGCCGGGCTGGTTTGTTTACCTGCCGTGTCCACAGGTTCAGCCAATTGCAGCTCCCAGTGGCCACGGTTCGCCGCTCCGGGCCAATGGGGGCTGCAGGAAGTGGCGGCCAGTATGTCCCTCAGCCCACGCTGCTTCCTGCAGCTCCCATTGGCCCGGAGCAGTGAACCGCGGCCACTGGGAGCTGCGATCAGCTGAACCTGCGGACGCAGCAGGTAAACAAACCAGCCCGGCCCGCCAGGGGCTTTCCCTGAACAAGCAGCGGCCCTTGTTTGAGAACCACTGGCCTAGAAGACCTCCTGCGTACCTTGGTTGAGAACCACTGCTCTTTGTCATTGAAAAGACAAAACAATGAGAGTGTCCTTTTATGCTTCTGGCAAGCTCTTCCAAATTTTCATTAACCTTCTATCCTTATTTCTACTTAACTGTGAACACTGAAGTGTAGGCCATGAGAGGATGCATTGCATGAGGCTTTTTCAGTGGTGTTTGTGAACTGGTTGTAGAGATGCCTGTTGATCAGGCTTAATACCATGCCATTCATTGAATTAATCAACCGTTAGCCAGAAAGAAGTATGTGTGAAACATTGCATCTCTTCTTATCTAGTACAAGGCTAACCATATGTTGGTTTGGTTTTACAGTTGAAGTGATTGATGAGGATAGAATACAAATTCTGCAGTCGCTTACATCGGCAGAGGCAGAGGCAAGTTGCTACCTTGTAAAGAAAAGCATATACAGTGTTGGAAAGTATTTCATGGTAATTGTGAAATGTGTATCTTCTCTTACAGGGTCATACATTTAAAGAGATTGTGTTAACCATCTACATCTGTGGAAATATAGCGTTCCTTATTACCTTCCTGGCAGCAATCCACCAACTATGAAAACTATGAATTTCTGGCAAGGACATTAGATGTTGAGCATTTGCAATGAAATCAAGAGTGAAGCACCACTCAAGGAATTCTTACAGATACCAGTGTTGCCTCATTACCTTCCTGAAGTTATACTTGAAGAATAATTGTGTGTGATGATAATTCATCTGTCTGTGCTATCATGATCATCAACAGAGAGAATGTATGTTTAGATTCTAAAGACTGATCCTGCAGTCCGGCCCAAACTACTTTTGATATATATTTTTTTATGGGAGTCTTTTCCTGAGTAAGGACTGCAGTAACTCTTTTAACCCAGTAACTTAACTTTTTGTTTGTTTGTTTTTTGTGTAGGCTGAGAGGGTATGATTATAACTACTGGTTGGTATGGGTGGAAATCACTGTTTTTGAACTTTTGTAGTCATTCTCTGTACCTACACGTATATTATTTGGAATACTGAATAGACCAGTCCTAAATATGCTTGTCATATAGTTCAGTTTACCATGTTGCTTAATGAATAATGTATTGCCTAAATGGCTCGTATTTAAAGTATGTGATGTTGGTATTGTGCACTCCAAAAATCTGTGCTCAGAATGATTGTCACAAACACTAGTTGATGCATCAAAGACTACATTGGCATATTGCTCTGCAGTTAAATGCAAAACCTACACTTTCTGCTCTAGGAGCAGTTCCATATAACACACAAACTGGGCTGAGCGTCAGTCCTGTAACTTTTTGTCGTTACTTGCATCAATCATAATTTAAAAAAAAAAAATCTTTAGACTATAAAGAGAAGACACCCTGCAAACTCATTATGAGAAACTTTTAGCAAAACTATTCCGCAATGTGTCTATATAGTCATAGTGTCTTCTGGCCACTTAAGTCAAAATATCTGTTCATCACTGTGACTAAACATGGTACTGTTAGAAAGGAGGAGTTTTCTTGACCTCTTGGTTAACCTGATAGAAGCTGCTTTCCCACAGCTCTTTTTGAATTAACATGTCCATCCAACAGGAAAATGACCTTTTGCTTCATGTGCACAGGAATACTAGAGACTGTGGGTGTGGGGGGGTGCCTCTCCCCACTTTAAGTAAGGGATTCCCATAAGCAATATTGGCTAGATAAAAGCAACCCTCTCCACTTCTTGTTTTAAATTGTTTTTGTTTTGTGGGTTTGTCTAAGGGTGGCAGTAGCTCTGCCAACTATATAGTCAAAGCATTCTATAAGCAGTGTTTTACTAGTGTATAACTGCAATAATACCCCCTGTAAACCCTGAACAGCTTCCTTTCATGCTTTATTCTAGTTCCTGATTTTTCAAAGCATAAAGATCTAGGAATGTTATAACAGAATATTTTGCAACCAGGGAATACCTGACTAGCTGTGAGGGGTGAGATTTGGGATGAAGAAAGGTATATAAAACCAGACCTATCCATCCACCACTCTCTTAGCAAGCATGATGTAGCTGTGGAATTTGTCACAGATGGGGATTAAGTGGTGGCTATCGATTTGTCTCCTGTATAACCCATCTGTACTCCTTCCATTTGGTACCCACTAATGTAGTTGGTTAAAGGAGCAGCTCAGTGGAGGGCTCAGGCTGTTGGTTCAAGCTTATTTTCTTCTTGGCTCCTCCAGAGCTACCTTAACATGTGTTTCATCCCCCAGCTGTTGATTGGTAACCTCAGGGGCAGCAATGATAGCCTTCAAGTGGGTGTAGGAATGAGAGAGAAGAACCACCAGCAGAAAGGAGGGAGTACCAAAAAACAAACAAACAAACCCACAAAGCAAAAAAGAGGAAGTACTTACCAAAAACCCTAGGTGTGGATACAGAAGAAAAGAAATGGCAGGAACTATACTGGGATAGGAGTATGGGAATTGAGTGCAATGGAATATGGGGATTTCATATGAGCAGAGCAAATCTAAAGGCACTAGGGACTCTGCGTACAAATGCATTTCTTTACAGAAGAGAGAGCTGTCAAACCAGATGTTTCACTAGGTTTTTATTCTTGTTTAATTATCAGTGTTGAGTTCTTTTGCATGGTTTTTACACTGCTGGCTGTATGTGCTGTGTACTCTGATACCTCAAACATTGTCCATTCTGTCATGGAAATGTGAACACCGTCTTGATTTTTAAAAAACCAAAACATTAATATAAGTACTTTGAAATTAAAGTTTCTCTTGTCTTTTTAATGGGATAAAGACACTTCAAAATAAAAGCAAGAGAATAGCTTTATTTAGAAAATTCCCCTTTGATCTGCTGCTGCTTTTCTCTCTCGGACATCACTTTTGTACAGTTATGAATTTAGAAAATAAATTCAAAAATATTGTGTAAGATTCCTTCTTACAAAAGAAAACCTATTCAACTTTTAAACCTTAAAGGTCTGTTTTCTTTTTTTATTAATCTCTTGCCCTACTAGCCTTCCCCAAAAGGGTTTCCAGGGATTGCTGCTCATGTCACCTTCCCAGATGATGATAGTGAGATTAACCTGCTCATCTCAAAAGGAGGGGAAAAAAATCACTGGATCATTCTGCTAACATTTATCACTTGGTGCTCCTTATTTAAAGTCTCTGCCCAATGGGCCTGACCAACACCCAGTGAAGATAGTAGTTTTTGAATTAATGACAATGGGTGTTGGCTCAGCATAAATAGGAGTACAAAACACTGCTCAGGTATGTTTTCTGGAGCTTGCCCCCCTTTCCTCTTTTATAACTCTGTTTAAAGACTGATGGGCCATCCCATGGCAGCAGCAGAACAGATGGCACTGGCAGCAGGTTTATTTCCAGAACCCTTGAGAGCTACTAGTATTCCTTTCCAAATCATTTGGTAATCTAGCTTTAAATAAAGGCATGTGAATTATTGTCGGGCTGTATCTTTCTAAGGCTATATCTTGGTATTAAAATACATTCAATCAAAATAACTAATTCTGTGGGACTGATTTGATCATGACACAATCAGAACTCCCAGCTGAAGTCCAGAGGAATTTTGCCTGTGTAAGGGAGTATAGAATTAGGCATACCAATTTTTGACTTCCTCCATGCAAGTCGTTTCATGTTTAATGTACTATATTACTTTACTACCAGCATCAAATCCTGCTTCCTTACTCATGTGTGAAATCTGATTGATTTCAGTGGGACTACTCCAATGAGAAGGTGCTCAGGACCCCTTACTTCCAACTCTAATTACATCTTGTGTCACAATCACATGAATAGTTTCATTCTGGTAATGCATCTCTCCTTTAAAGCCATATTCTGGCTCCACTTACATTGTGTGATTGATGTTAACAGAACTGCTCCCATGAGTTAGGGTTTAAGGATCAGGGCTTTGGTTAGAAGTCATTTCTTCTGTAATCTGTTATGCTGAAGTTCTCACCCTCCAATATTCCCAAAGAGGAAATGAAGGATTCCGAGGTGCAGTGTAAACTCACTCCTGGGCCAAATCTTGTTCCCAATAAAGTCAATAGGGCCAAAGTTTGCTCCTTAATGCAAAACTCCTATTGCTGAAGCAGTGTTTCACCCTGATCTACCTTAGAGGGAAAAATGAAGTGGTGAAAATACACACAAGTGATGCTATAAAGGTGCTGGAGACTGTCAATTCTCTTGACTATGAAAACTGTTCAACAGAATTTTAACTTAAAATTATAAGCAGTGGTAGCTTGTACAGTGCACTTTAAGGAAAAGATTTCTTCCTCCCACTCACTGTGACTTCCTGCATTGTTGCTACTTCGTTTGTTCTTGTCAACAAGTACCAGCTGGAGAAAATATATTTAAAATTACTTCATATTTCCTCTTCCTCTTAGGATTTGAAGCTATCAGGGAGACATAAGTGGACAAAGGTGTTTTGTCCTCTTTCCTGCTCACTGCAGCTTTTGTGACACTACGTGGCACTTTTGGTCAAATAACGTGGTCAGGTTTTTGGGAGTTTTGTTTTTGTTTTTCCTCCCTCCCCAATTTTTAGAACTGTAAATGTGGGGGCCTAGGTATGGGAGATATGTACAAAAGAGGGTCAATAAAAAGAAATTGGCCTAAAGAAGTTTATTATAATTAATATCAAAATATTAGATAATTGGGTGAATAAACTGAATGTAGAACTGACTGCAATTGGTTTACAGAGCTTATATTTTCACTTGTACAACTTCACTAGGATTAAGTTCCAAAAGTCTATCTTTAGTGGTTTAGTAGCAAGGAAAATCCCAGTCTTCTTTTAATGCTCTTTTCTTTCCCCCTCCCCCCCTGCTGCCCTTCAGTTTAGTGATGCACTGAGCTCTTGTGTGCTGAGATGAGGAGATAAGTCACTGTTAAAAACTATGCTACCATTGAAAAATTAATACTGGTGATTGTTTTGGTAATGATAGTCTGGCCACAGGTATTGAGGGTGTAGGGGCAGCATATTTCCCCCTGTGGCAGCACGGGCAGCCTATGATTAGGGCCTTGTACCACGCATTTCTCATGAATTCAAGCAATGTTTATGTTGACTTATTTTTGGATCAGGCCTGAAATATATTTAAATTGGGCATTAATACTTGAGCATTTTTCTTACATTGTGGAAAACTACTTAAACTACAGTACTTAATATACAGAGGAAGGAAGGGACTCCATCTTCTTAGGATGGAAATGCCTGAGAGCAAATGTGGTACTAGAAGGAGAACAGGGTGGTCAGATTAGAAGGAGAAAACAGACAAAAGGGAAAAGCAAAACAATACAAGACTATGAGATTACTAAAGATGGAAGGAGAGAGAAAACATGCAAGTGGAAAAGAACTACCACCCAACAGCTTAAGCCTTATTCAGTTTTATTTGTTCATTTTCCTGCATTTGGCCAAGTTCTAACATTTGAGATTTTGCAGCCCTACATTTTAAACACACAAGTGTATCTCTCAGACGGAGTTTGTGTCAGGTATGATGACAGCTCACTGGATAGGGGGCAGCAGGGGAGCTAAATAACCAGACCCGGGCTTGCCAAGCACAACAGGGTGCTTTGTGTGAGTTACACCGAAGTCTATCACCAGATTGAGCACTAGCTATTGCCTGCTCACTGACTATGCGTAGGAGTACTGCTCTGGAAGGCCCACCCACAGCCGGCACGGTGACAGACAGTTACCACCTACTGAGAGAGAATTTGGATTTGCTTTTACATCCCTGCTGGGTTGCAGCTGACTTGAGAGAGCCGCCTGATAGGAAGCTACAGCCTGAACTGTAATTATTGACCAAAACATTTTTGAACCAAGTCCTCAGCTGTTGTCAGTTGCTACCAATCCATCGAAGTCCAGTGGTGCTACATCCATTTATGCTATGGGAATCTCTCTGCATAGTTACATTCCATCATATTTCTACTTTAAATAGCTGTTTTTTTACATTAACTTAATAAACTAGAAATACTTTGCAACAGCATCTTCAGTTAGGTTGGTTCACTTTCAAGTGTGTGCATGTGTCCTTGAAAATTGAATACTGGAATTTCCTCAAGGGGTGTTTAATTGCTTATCCGTGCTGTACTCATGGCAACTGTTGTTCTTTACTCTGTGTGGGTGGGTGGGTGGGTGTGCTTCTATAGGGCCAAAGTTGATTGTTCTTATGTGGCCAAACTTCCTATTGACATCAGTAGAAGTTTTATTTAGGTGTAAGGACTCCAGGATTTGATTACACTGTTTTTTCTATGCAGATGCCCCTTATGTTGGGGGGTGGAGGGGGCAACAACATAAGACCCAGTCTCTCTGGTGGAGGGACTGGGTGAAGTCACTGGGTCTCTGCAGAGGGACAGGGTTGCATATGTGTAATATGTAATTCACATTTACATTTTAGAATAAGCAAAACACATTGAAGTCCAGAAAAAACAGCCGGAAAGGAAGTCTTAACTTTATTCTCTTTTGATTAAGAAAGCCTAAATTTTAGTTCCATGTCATTCCAGCTGTTAAATCACCTTTTTCCCCAGCTTTGTCATTCTCATCCTCAGAGCTGTGGATAGAAAAGAAAACACAAAACCTCAGTGAATAGTATGATTCGCTTTCTGCTTCTGAATCTAAATCTCCTTGTTTAGAATAAGGAAGAATGCACTTACCCGAATGGTTAGATCCAACAGACTAAGCATTATTTTAGTATTATAGAAAGAAATTAGTAGAAAGGATTAGTGCTGGTAATTTCATAGCATAGATGAAGTACAGAGAATGAATCCATTAACACTTTTAGAAGATAGGTGGGCTAAATTTCAAAGCTTATTAAATTTTTTTTTTTTTTTTTTTTGCTTAATTTAATGCACAGCAAACAGCTGGTATGGTTCTTGATTGGATAGGTGACAAGTTTAAAAGAAAACATGAGTAATTAAACTAAACTCTTTGTTTATAGCCTTCACTTAGTGGTTTAGTTTAAAATAGGGCTGTTAACTCACACGATTAACTCAAGAAATTAATCGCAATTTAAAAAATCGCAATTGAAACTTATTACAATTTTAGATATATTTCTACATTTTGAAATATAGAGTTCAGTTACAACACAGAATACACTGCTTACTTTATATTTTTTATTACAAATATTTGTACTGTAAAGTGATGAACAAAAGAGTATTTTTAAATTTACTTCATACAAGTACTGTATTGCAACCTCTTTATCATGAAAGTGAAACTTACAAATGTAGATTTTTGTTGCAGTTACATAACTGCACTCTAAAGTTTTGCATTGTTTTGTTTTTGAGCCTAGAAGTCCACTCAGTCCTACTTCTTGTTCAGCCAATTGTTTACATTTTACATTTACAAGTTTGTTTACATTTATGGGAGATGCTGCTGCCCACTTCCTATTTACAATGTCACCAGAAAGTGAGAACAGGTGTTCATGTGGGACTCGTGTAGCCGGCATTGCAAGGTATTTACATGCCAGATATGCTAAACATTCGTATGCCCCTTCATGCTTCAGCCACCATTCCAGACGACATGCTTCCATGCTGATGACGCAACACTCCAATGTGGACCTGAACCACCAAAAAAGAAAATCAACCTTTTGCTGGTGGCATCTGATTCAGATGATGAAAATGACCATGCATCAGTCTGCACTGCTTTGGATTGTTATCGAGCAGAACCTGTTTTCAGCCTGGATGTATGTCCTCTGGAATGGTGGTTGAAGCTTGAAGGGACATATGAATCTTTAGCACATCTGGCATATAAATACCTTGCTAAGCCAGCTACAACAGTGCCATGTGAATGCCTGTTCTCACTTTCTGGTGACATTGTAAATAAGAAGTGGGCAGCATTATCTCCTGCAAATTGTAACCAAACTTGTTTGTCTGAGTGATTGGTTGAACAAGAAATAGGACTGAGTGGACTTCTAGCTCTAAAGTTTTACATTGTTTTGTTTTTGAGTGCAGTTATTTTTTGTACATAATTCTACATTTGTAAGTTCAACTTTCATGATAAAGCGATTACACTACACTACTTGTATTAAATGAATTGAAAAATACTATTTCTTTTGTTTTTTACAGTGCAAATATTTGTAATCAGAAATAAATATAAAATGAGCATTGTATACTTTGTATTCGGTGTTGTTGAAATTAATATATTTGGAAATGTAGAAAACATCCAAAAATATTTAAATAAATGGTATTCTATTGTTTAATAGCACAATTAATTGCAGTTATTTTATTTTTTTCCGCTTGACAGCCCTAGTTTAAACACTTGGAAACTTCTCTGTTCTTTTGGATTAACATATGTAGAAGAGTTGATTCCGTTCACACTGGAGTAGGACTGGGGCAGCAATGTCACAATCTTAACATTTGTCACGGTAATGTGGTTTCTCTAAGTACTAAGGGCCTAATAATTGTGACTGGAGTGCTGTAGCTAATTTCAAAGTTACAATGGAAATGCAGGTGATTAAATATTAAGGTTCTTTCTAAAACAATGATATACTACTACTTTAAATAAAGAAAATTTCTATAGTATGTCTAAAAAAGCTACAGTCATAGATGTGTTCTCTCCCCCCCCCCCCTCCATTGCCTAGCTCTGTCTACTGTGAGATAAGTGGGGTCAAGGATTTAGTCATCTGTTATCTGATTTATGAGGATCAACAAGTGTCCTTGGGGAGCCACTGAGTGTGCATATTAAACTTGAAAGTTATTGCTAATCATAGGTTACACTCTACATCTATGGGGAAAACCTGCTCAGCAGACCACAGTCCTGATTAGCTTTGGGGAAGCCAAAGGCCGAAGGCTCTGTAGCTACCACCTTCAGATCTAGGAAGTTTGGATGATAAATCCTATCATGGTTTGGAAGAATGATCAGTTAAGCACGTGATTTAAAACTTAATTTGACCATCTGGATGTGCGTTGCCCCTTGCTTTACAGAAGTTGTGTGGAACACATTTTTTTTTCTTCTGTATTGATTTTTTATTGCATACTGTTTTCCTCCACATGAATGTAGTTGCACATCAGTTGTGTTTTCCCTTCACAACAAAGTAATAGGAAAGGAAAACATTAGTTCATCCACTCCAACTCCCTGCCAAAAGGCCCAGACTTTCACCACTTCTCCTGATAGAATATTCTACCACCCTATTAAAGGTCTCTGGTAGGAGATTTTCCTGCTATTCAGTCTAAATATTTCCTTTATTTGTTTCATCCCATTCCTCCTAGTTTGTGTGACCCTAAGTGTACGGGTGCCAGGTTTGTATAATTTTTAGTGGTGCCTAGAACAGCTCCAAGTAGAGCCGTCCCGTCCATAGGACGGACTGGGACAACCGCTGTGGGCCCCGTGCTTCAGGGGGATGTGGGGTCTGGGTAGAGCCATCTCATCCCTAGGATGGACTGGGGCAACTGCCCCGGGCCCTGCATTTCAGGAAGATGTGGGGTCCAGGGTGGCCTGGTGCTGGCAACAGCGAGTGACCCGGCCCCAGCCTGCTCTACTCTGCCCCACTGGCTCCCACTATTGCTCGGGGGTAGGGGCGGGCTGGTGCCGGGTCGCTTGCTCGCTGCTGCTGCTGGCACCAGGCCTCCTGCTTAGTCCCCAGACTGCCCTAGACCCAGAGCCGACCCATCCATAGGATGTACTGGGGCAACTGCCCCGGGAACTCATACTTTGTGGGGGCCCACGCTTCAGGGGGATGCTGGCTCCAGCGTGGCCTGACACCAGCTGCAGCGAGCAACCCACCCCTTCCCCCAAGCCCCTGCCCTGCCTCTTTCCAGTTTCCACCGCCCCTTCCCCGAGTGACACCAGGAGCCAGCGGGGCAGGCTGGGGCTGGGTCACTCATTGTTGCCAGTGCCAGGCCTCCCACTAATCCCCCAGGCTGCCCGGGACCCTGAGTCCCCCTGAAGCTTGGGGCCCCCCAAAGTACAGTAAGCCCAAACATTGGTGGAGCTGGGCCCACGTTCCTAAATATTGGTGGAGCATGGGCACCATGAGCCCATACAACTCGCCACCTGTGCCTAAGTGCTTTGCCTCTCCCTGAGTGGTGTTTGGCTCATGCAAACATTTGTAGACCCTAATTCACTTGCTGGAAATTACATGAAGAAAATGAAATGTTCTAATAAATTTATTTTTTAAAATTGAAGTTGTAATCCTAGGGCTAGACCCTATGGAAGCAGTAGACTGTAACTGTATCTTGGTGTCCTGAGTACACCGCCATTCTCAGGGGGAGACAAGTATGGTTGCCATGTAGAAAGGGGAGGAGTTTGTTCTGCAATTCTAGTACTGCATGGGGATGTGTAGGAAACTCTGGTTCAAACCCCTGGATCCCCATATATATAGGCAGAGAACATGGCTCACGTGCCTCTGAGCTGACCCTGACTAGCATTAACCTCTACAGCAATTTACTCTGGAGATTCTTTTCAAATTAATTTTGCCATAAGACATCTGTGCCCTAGTCTCATTTGCCATCCACTTCCCCTTCATTTTTAGCAGAGCCCCTGATACATGTTCTTCATATGTGCACATGTAACCATGGGCTCCTCAACCCTCTAGTGCCTAGTTGATTGTTTTCCTCTCTATGCTACATGTAGCATCTGACCCAGAGTTACTGGTCTAAAACACAAAACAGGAGCTTGGAATGGGATAACAATTAACAGTAATGTGCCAGATTCATTCCAGGTGTAACTTCATGGATTTCAGTGGCGATACCAGGATGAATTTGGTAGTGGGATTTGAGAGAATGATTGATTTGTAAACAGTTTTTCTTTCTCTAAGCAGTAGCCCTTTGTAAAACATTGTTACTTTGGATATAAGAGGCTTTCCTGCTTTTGTTTCCTTTTTAGAACTAGCAGTATGACTACAAGGTTATTTGGAAAAATTAGTCATTTCCTGGCTTTTTCCACCATCTAATATGGCAAGGGGTGGAGACAAAAAGATGGGGGAAGGAGAGGGATGTGGCCCTGTTCCATGTTCCACTGGGAACTTCAAAATACATTGTTAGAGATAGTATTGCACACAGTAAGTGAAATTCTGTCCCTATTGAAGTCAATGACAAAACTCCTATTGATGTCTATGGGGCCAGGATTACATCCAATGACCTGTTTCTCCTCTCTCTCATACAACTTTTAAATCAGTAGAATTACACAAAGATAAAAATGGAGTTTAAAAGAATGGAGCAGATTCTCTTATGTTTTTACTACATGTAAGGCTTGCCTTATTCCCGCTGAAGTAATTGTTAGTTTACTGTTAAAATGAGGCAGGACCAGCCTGTGAGTGTATTTCTATCTGCCAAAAGAAATTCAGCTTCTGAAAGTGAAAGAAAAGTAAACTTTAAAATTTCTGTCATGGTGCATTCGACAACATGAATTAAGTGAATGCATCCTTTCACAATAGCTATGCAGAAACTTCTCCAAGTACAGAGATACTCAGACAATATTACTTGAAATTGCTAGCTTGATACAATGAAGTATCCATATCCTTTGGAGATATTTACATTTAAATTGCTACTCCTTTCCTAATATTCTAACTATTGCTAAATCACCAATGGCTTGTTAGCTAAGGTCCAATCTTGCATGTCTACTGCAATCAAAACTACTGGGAATTTTGGAGTGTGGGGGGGAGAGGGTGCAGGATCAGGACACAATTGGATACATTTGAGTTATATTATGATGATGTCTTTTTTCTTTTAAATGTAATATAACCTTTATCAGTTGATTGAAACATGCGCCTCTTATTCTTTAGATATATTTCACTGATAGCTAAATTACAGTATAAATATAAAACATATTAGCTTACTTTTGATAGACAACTATTGCTATTTGAGGATTTCTTTTTAACATTTTTATAAAATTTTACATCAAGAAAGAGTGCAAGACTGTATATGTTAACAGATTAGAAAAAAGTAAAGTATTTTAATAATTAAAGACAGACAGACAATACAGACAGACTGAAGTTAACATACTGACAGGAAAATGACATTTTATCATTTAAAAATTATAAAAAATATCTAAATAACTCAGGCTAGAAAAAATATTAAAATGTGCATAAACATAGTCAAGGCAAGGTAGGCAAAATTGACCCAAGAAGAATGTAAAGCTGCTTGCTAAACAGTCTTTCTAATTTAAGGCATAAATTAGATTATACAGGAAGTAGTTAGAACACAGGCACAGATATGTCCCAATAAGGAGATACACAGTGTAAGAAGCAATGCCATTAGTCACCCAGAAGCAAAGTGAATCTATTCTTATATATCATATGCCAAAAGAAGAATTTTAAATTGGCATTTCTAGAAGAACCAAGAGTGTCAAGTTTCTGTTTCATTTTTTTAATCTTTGAACATTATGGAAATAGTTTTTTGGAGATTAATTTTCAAAATGATCATTATTTCAAAATATGGCAACTAGTGCATTTCTGAAGGTGAAAAAAGCATTCCATAGTACTAAAAATTCAGATTAACATATGTTAACAAATAAAAAGAGTAAAGACATAGACCAATAATTGTCCATAAAACAGCAGAAGAATAGGAAAGTGCTAAGGATTGTTAGTAGGAAAAAAGAGTGATGCAATCAGTTATTACATGAGTGAACAGCAGTGACATGACTTTCCTTTTTTATTACCTGTTAATGAGGGATCCTCTGTACCATCTCCAGATAGCTGGCCATCAAGATGAGTATGGTACATAGGAGAGCTCAAACTTTCCTCTTGTTCTTGCAGTGATATGGAATTTTTGTGGGATGATTTATTCATGTTTCCAGCTAGGTTGCCCTCTGGGATCCTCTGTGGAACTTCTGCTGTTTGTTTGTTGGGTGGCTGGTAAACTTGACTGTAATGGCCTACAGGATGATATGACGGTCTCTCAGATTTGCTGTCTTCTTCATCATCATCATCAATGACAACCAGTTCTGCATGGATAATTCCATCATATCTGGACAAGTTTTTGTTTGCTGCTGCTTCTTCATCATCATCATCTATGTGCTGATAACCCATGAAAATCATTGTAACCGGTTCTGTATCATCCACATAACATGGCACAGCTTGAACAATGCTGTACCTAACATCTTCATCAGCATCCTGCATGACAGGAGACTTTTCACTGGTATTCTCTGAGTTCATAAACATTGCCTCACAATCACTCTCTCTTGTCTTCTGATAGGGTTCCAAATCCTTCTGTAGAACTCCTCTTTCGTCATTATGTATTATCCTGGTTTTTGAACTTATGTGTACCTTTCCCTCTTTTTGCTGAGACCCTGGAGAGGGAGACTTTGGCAGTGTTAATTTGGGAAGATCAAAACCATTTTCTTCATTGTGTTGCCTGTTGCCTTTGTTATAGAAAGATTCATTTTGATGATTGCCAAGTTCATTAGTCTCTTTTTTAACAATGTCTTCCAAATTTGATCCAGGAACTAATTTGTCTTTCTGGGGAGTTGTTGGCCTGTAAAACTGGTTTGCATACACAGGCTCATGATACTCTGTAGGAGATTTAGCATTTTTTTCAGTTGCTTTCCTTAAAAGTTCTTCCACCTCAACAGGTGCAAGCTCATCTATGCCATTGTGTGTTACACTGCCATTGGACCATGTTGCATAGACTGACTTCCTACCATCGTCATAGACTTTTACTCCTGTACTTTTAAACTCATCAGATGGAAGAGGTATGGTAGACAAAACTGTGCTTTCCCCAGTCTTCATGTCTTTCTCAACTTTAATTTCCATGGCAAACAATGCTGTTAAGAGAAACAAGAACTTAACACTGATAACATAGTAGCTGCAACAAATATTTAGATTTTATCCTTATGAGAGGTGATTTGGATAAACTGTCAAATCTCGTAGTCCAATTTTCAGCAGAGATTGGCCTGTGCCACAGAATTTGGATCCTGAGTCTAAGGCACCAAAGAATGAGGCATGCATTGAATCCAGATCTCGGTTCTGAGATTGAACCCCCACTTTATCCCCTGCTGCCCTCCTCAAAGTTTGAAGATATTAAGAAACAATATTTTGATTGGGCTCATCTCTGATAGAAAATCAGCTGTTTGAGGCTCCATTATGCAACACCAAATGAGAAAGCCAGGTTAAACTTGGTCTCTTGAGGCCAACTCCTACAAGGTGCTGAGCAGTGGGAGTCAATGGGAATCGAGGGACAGTAATACTATGCAGGAGTAGAGTCTCAGTCTTAAAGATAGTGGGAGATAGGAAGCTTTGTAGAGGTCAGGGGATGATTAGATTTGGGTTATTCAGCAGGCATAATTGCTCATAGTAGTCCACATAATGCATTTTCTATCGGAACCAGATAGGGGTTACATCAAGTACGGTAAGTAAGTGCTGGATGAAAGTGCTAGAAAACATTGGGCCTCATTTTTAATGGTACACTAGTTATACAGCAGTGCCACACAACTGACTACAATGGAGTTACTGTGTGTAAGTAAGAAGAGAATTATGCCTATTATCTGTAGTCTCTCTATTCTTTCCTTAAATAAGTTAGCTTTAATTTTTTAAGAGGCTTATGAACCATTACAAATCTGCACTCTTTCTAGAGTTACTACCAATCTGTACCTCTTCTGTTTTCCTCCTCATCCTCAGTTCCTGCATGTCCTGCCCTTTTCAGTGCAGAAGGTCTGAAGGATTTTGGAAGGTCAGGTATATTGGTATATATGTAGTCCACTGCCTCTGTTAAAAATAAATAAACAGGAGATCCAGAGTATTTTTCATTGCCTTCATGCAACAAACATTAAATTTTTATTTTTTTAATATATTTTTTAAAAATTTTTAATAATATTTTTTAATATTTTTTTATTATTTATTTAATAAAAAATGCTTTGGTTGAACATACCTTCTTGAATTTCTGCTTTAGCTGCCTTCACAGACTATGAAGAAAGAGCAACAAAAAGTGATATGTGATTATTGCGGTTTTAAGAAATTAACTCAAAACACAAGAGACTTTTCTACTGCACAACTGTTTAAGTTTTTGTGTAGCTCAGCTTGAACTGGAAGATACCTGGAAATGGAAATAACCTCTCAACAGGACAGTTGCAGTTGTGGGGCAAGCTTTCCCATTCCACTTTGACAGCATGCCTTATCTATCCCCTTAGAGTCTGGCTCCTGACAGCCTCTCTCATAGTTTCACATGGCACTGGAGAACAACCCATAGATTTGTACATCTGGAGTGTAGAGGTCAGGGTGTTCTTAGTGGAGGGTCCTCACTTCAGGAATTACTTTTTCTACTGGAGCTGACAAAGCTACAGGGCAATTATGGCCGTGAGTAGTCTCATTGAAGTCAGTGAGTCTATTTGCATGAGCAAGTGTGCAATCTGGCCCCAAGTTTGTTGACTTTCAGGCATACTGCTGAAAATCTGTTTAGATAGGGTTTTCCTGAAGTTATGGGTTAAGGCTTCTCTTTTATTTCAAGTGGGAGATAAGAAGGTTTTAAAAAATGCTGTTGACATTTTGTCAGCATAGCTGACTAATGATTAATGGTACCACAAGATTTTTATTGTAAGTGCACTTAGGATCTATGACAGGTGCACAATATAGTGTAGCTGTAGCCTTGTCAGTCCCAGGATACTAGAGAGACAAGGTAGTTGTCACAATATAGTTGCTTGGAGTGACCACCTCAAGGGTTTAGATAGCTCAGTGTCCATGCTCATTATTCATTCCTTGCCCTCTCTGCTGAGATGGCCTGCAAAGCTGCCAATTGCCAATTTTGTGATGTGCTGTAGATATTTTTTCCATTGAGTAATGGCTGAAACCACCAAACTCTTTCCATATAGATCATAGCCATTGGATGGTGTAATCTTTTGGTCACTCTTCTGTGTTAGATTTGAACTACTGAGGTGAAATACCTTGTATCTCAATATCAGTCCCATGATCCATTCAATTCCTCTTTACTAAAATCTATTTGTTATAATAATGAATTAAAGAATCC
Source organism: Malaclemys terrapin pileata (assembly GCF_027887155.1). Lineage (NCBI taxonomy): Eukaryota > Metazoa > Chordata > Testudines > Emydidae > Malaclemys > Malaclemys terrapin. The sequence goes on from NC_071512.1 coordinate 73,179,869, forward strand.
TGTTTCTGAAGTGTTGTAACACCAACCTTTAAGATATCTTCTGCTGTTCTCTCAACTGATTTAAGCTTCTTTAAAATCGCCTGTTCATTAACTGAGATTTTCATCTCTTCTTTTTCCAGAGCTTCAATTTCTTTCTCAAGTCTGCAAGCATAATTTATTTTATATAACAATATTTAAAGAATATGTATTAAAATGCAATTAAGCTTACAGTATATTTCCTATAGCGATATTGATGCACCTGATTCCTCTCACACTTACACCATTTTTACACTGATGAAACTGATTTGCTCTTGATTTAGGAAGGTGTGAAATCAGAATATGCCTGTTGTTTTTACAGGCCAATGTGTTTGTCACAGATCTCTTTAGAGGATACTTTGAAAATAAACAGATTAAGGCACCCTGGTAAAATTTGCTTATTAACTCTTTTAGAAGGGGATGGAGGGAGGAAAGGAGGCCCCTAAAGGATTTCTTCACCTTCAGCTAAACTCTCTCAAGCATTATCACAACTAAAATGGTGTTCACCTCCCCATAACAATGACTTAAGATATTAGGCCAGTTCACAGACAGTGGGGTGAATGTTTTATTTGCTCACTTCTTTGTTCTGGATCACCATTCTCCCATGTTCTAGAACAGGGGTCCCCAACGTGGCGTACTGGCTGGCGGATGAGCATCTGCCGAAATGCTGCCGACAAGCAGCGTCATCCAGAGGGGTCGCTGCCGAAATGCTGCAGATTTTTGGTGGCATTTCGGTGGTGATGCCTCTGGATGCTGCTGCTTGTCGGCGGCATTTCAGCAGCAACTCCTATTGACCTTGCCGCTTGTCGGCGGCATTTCGACGGATGCTCGTCCGCCACCACGGTCCTCTGTGGCTCGTCGTCTGGTGCCCACCAGACGAAAAAGGTTGGGGACCACTGATCTAGAACAAGCAGAGCAATTTGATTGCTTGGTGGTAGGAAAGCAGGGCTACCCAGAGGATTCAGGGGGCCTGGGGCAAAGCAATTTCGGGGGCCCCTTACATAAAAAAATGTTGTAATACTATACAATACTGTATTTTCGTGGGGGCCCCTGTGGGGCCCGGGGCCTGGGACAAATTGCCCCACTTGCCCTCCCCCCCCGGCGGCCCTGTAGGAAAGTTATAAACAACAATTTACATGATTATAATTAAGGGGCCAGATTCTGACCATTTTTACATAATGTGGATTAGTCCCTTACTACATAAATAGCCGCGATGATTTCAGATGGACTTCTTGTGGAATAAGGTACTACTCTGTGTGAGCAAGGATGGCAGAAGGGAGCTCAAAAGAATGGAGGAAGATACAGAGAGCTAAACTGCTGCCCTTGGAGATAAAATTGCATTCCTTCCTTGTAGCTGGCACACACTGGACCTGGGATTATGAGCACTTGTTTGAGTTTTAAAACCCAGCTACAAATAACTAAAGTTCACTTTGTAGGACTAAAGTAAACCAATAAAGTGATCTCATTATCTTTCTTCAGTGTAACTATTTCAATTTAGAAAACAATTGTTATTACTAAGCATAATGGTGATGATAATAGTATTTTAAATTATACTAGCACAAATGTTTCCAACCAGTGTTAATTGTGTATCTGGCAAAAACAAAGTCACCCACGTACAAAAGCTTCTGTGGAGATTGGGATTAAAGCTTTACTTCTTTCCCTTTCATTTGTTTGGAACCAAGTACAACTGATTTACAGATACTCAGTGACAAGGGGTTGGGGGATGAATATTCTAACACTTGCTCCTCTGTATGTGTGTGCACAAGTCCACATATAGAGGGTGGGATTTGAACATTTACCTTCCCCCCATCTCTGTCTCTCACTTTACAATCTGTAAACAGGGTGTAACAATACCTGACTCCCAGGCATGTTACTGCATGAGGCTTGATTAATTGTGAAAGGAAGGGTGATGTATAAATGCAAAGTACTGTCATGATGGTGTTTTAGATGTGGCACACCTTAGTACAAGTAGAGAACTGGATGCATACCTTCTACAACTTTACAGCATTGACCAGCTTTAAGTAGATGGAGCCATGTCCCAGCTATCAATGGTCTCTAAAATCCTCCTTCCTGCCATGTGCCCTTTACCATTATAACTCTACATTTCTATACATCCTGCTCTGTGGAAGAAGTGCTGGCTCCACATCTCTGGAAGTATCTCTTTTCAGAAGAACAGTAATACGACCAGAAATGCTGATTCAATGCACCAAGGAGAGGCAGCTGAACGTTAATTGTGCTTGCTGAGACAGGGCCTCAAGTGTACAAGGTAATGTCCTCACAATTGCAGCCAGTCAATTTGCAAGAGAAGCTTGTCAGCTTCGATAAGCAGGATATATGTCAGTGGGTTATTAATGACATCCCCTTTCTGAACCTTCTTCCCGTTTGGGTGACGTGTTCTGAAACAAGAAGGTAGTTTTAAGGGACCCATTTATTACAGGAAAATCTCTTGGGTCATGCCTGGCTGTAACCAAAGGCCTCTATAAGCAGATTAGATACAATGCAAGCATAAACCTAAAATACCACTGTGTTTTGCAAAGAGTACAGCTATTCCACGAATATTTAGTAAACTAAATTTGGGTATTAAAAGACAGTGTTTCCATTACTGGAGATCCTGCTATCTCCCTTCCAGATTTCAATAATACTAACCCAAAATAGCCTCCCTGCCAGACATGTTGGCTGTCTGGTTGTTTTAAAGCCTTTATTGTTACAGAAGAGACACATTGATACCCAGCTGAAAGAATTCATCTCTTGGTCTATGCCGGATTTCACCAGTTTCTTACTAGTTGTGTGTGGCCTCTCTGTGCATCCTGTATATCTGTAAGGAATCACAGTTCTTTTCCCCCTCCCTCTCTTTTGTTGTTGTTATGCAGAACTGTATGTTAGAGCTGGTCAAAAACACTTCAGCACAAATTCTTACCATCAAAAATGCCGTTTTGTTGAAACTGAAGTGTTTCACAGAAAGGGGCTGGATTTGAGGAAAATGTCATTAAGGTTTTGAAACTGTGTAATTTTTTGTGAAAAGGAAGGCTTGTTTTCTCACCAGCCCTGCTATATGTTATTCAAGCCCAAAATAGAGAACAATAACTATGGTCCTAAGCCAACTCCACCTAAGTCCATAGGTACATTTCCACTGGATTCATTGAAAGATTCCCATTGACTTCAGTGGGCATTGGATCGGGATCTAAAATAAATGCTTTTGCACTTGTTCCTGCCATTTCATGTTTATGTATAAAATTTTTAGGGTCAGTTTGCAAAGAATTTTATACGTTTTCACACTGAAACTTGTAGGGATGCATTCTTGCAAAAGCCCGGTGCTGTATGTGTTCAAAGATTCACATGCATAGCTGGAGTTGCATAGCTGGAGAGGCTGAAAATTGTGCCAGAACAGCTTTTTGTAATTATATTTTTAAAATCTGATTTAGAAATGTTTAAATGTTCTATTTGGGAAAAAAAGTTCTGATATTTAACTATTTCCCATTCTTAGTGTTTAAGTTTAAAAAAATACATATGCTCTAAGAGGAATTTGGCTGCTATGGGGTACTTATCTTTGGAGGTTTTCACTGCTTTGTACAGGTTTCAGGTGTATGAAAGCTGGGCATATGTACTGATATTAAATACACGATGTGGGTTTTTGTCCATCTGCCCTTGAGTAACATTCGGGGCATGAGGCAGTTTTCCATTTCTATCAGGAGTAGATTAAGGCAGGATCTTTGGAACTGGGACTTCAGGTCAGAGGGTGCCCAATCAGAGCAATGACTGACTCAGGAAACAGTACAGCACACAGCTGATTGCGGCTGCCTGTGGGAAGAGGCAGCTCTGCGTCACCTGGAAGAAAGATCAAGGACCCAGGAGTGGGAAAAAAAAAGAGTCTGACTGGAGGATACCAGAAAGAGAGGAAAAGTCAGTTTGGGGTTGGGGGGGACAACTTGTTTTGGGTGAGCCCAACATTTTAGCAGCTCTGGGCTCCACCTAGCCATAACTTCCCTTAATAAATTACAGTATTCTTGTTTTTTCCAAAACCCTATTATCCAAACCTCCCCTTATCTGAACCCCTTCCTTGTCCTGCAGCATGAGATACATGCTGCAGAGCGCAGGTATCTAATGCTGGGGGACAAGGGAGGGATTTGGATAATGCAGATGTTCAAGTAATTAATCAGAGACCCTGGGCCAGGACTGCAAGGAGGAGGACTAGACTCTGTGGCAGGGGATGCCACCCTGCTGCTTAATGGCTCCTGGGGCAGACCTCTGTCACAGGAAGGACTAAGTGGGGCCATGACAGTAGAGTTGCAGAAGGCTTCCTGGCTGCCATTGGGCTGGGGACACCCAATCCCTGCAGGTGCAAGGTGCAGAGAAGATTGCAGTCCTGGTGGGCAGAGCAGAAACCCCTGGTCAGGACTGTGAGGAAGAGGCAGAGGACAAGCCCCAGGCTGCAGGGGAGGCCATTCCACTGCTGAATGGCTTCTGCCCTCTCAATTATCCAAATTCCTGAGTATCTGAATAAAATCCATGTTCCCATTGCTATTTGGATAATTGGGAGTATACTGGATATTCCCAACTGGCTGGATGGTGCTTGGTAACATTATGTTGTTTGTGATCTTTTTTAAATAAGTTGTTTAGCAACTAATTCTACTGAGAATGAACCTTTTTTGCAACCAAGCTGTCAAGTTAAGTGACAAAATATGTCTACCTGATTCTGCAGCCAGTTTGCACCCTCAGCAGAGAATGTTTGGCTTTATACCCTGTAACCTCTACCATGTAAACAGGGTATTATGGGATAGATACTGTGAGTGCTATTCCTGTCCGTAACCTGAGTGTTGAACTTCTTGCCTGCAGTTTTGGTTCAGGCCACTGTTAATTGTTCAGTATTGATACAAAGAACGGAACTCTCTCATTTATCTAAAAAAACAGAAATCCTGCTTGTGTACTGGATGATTAACAGGCATGAATTGACCTACTGGGCACTCCAAAAAAGAAATGCTTCAAACTGGAGGCCCCTTAGGGGGAAGAGAGGGAAAGATATATGCATTCACTATGAATCTGCCTGCAACAGCAGAAAAAAAACAGGAGCTAAAGAAATGCTGCAATATTCCTTAAAGGAATTTACATGTTTTTCTTAAAGAAGAGTGAGAAAGAAAAAAGCACAGAATAACTCACCCCTTGGCAGTACATGTGCCATCCATTCTCCAGTTTGACATTCAGATGAACAGTAAAATTCTCTCTGGGATTTTCAATAATATATTGTTACTCAGTGGCAAGTGTGCACATGAGCAGTGTATCTGTCTTCTCTTTCAGAGCTGTTAGATAGGTAGTTATAGCATAGTGGTAGGAAGATGGGCTATTGGAACGGACATTACACTAAGATTTGTAAGACTTAGGTTCAACTCCCTGGTCACACACTGACTTTATATGTGATCTTGTGCAAGACACTTAGGCCCAGATCCTTAAAGGCTTTTAGGGGCCTAACTCCCATTGATTTCAATAGGAGTTAGGTGCCTAAATCTTTTTGTGGTTGGGGGCCTTACTCTACCCCATGCTTCAATTCTCCAGCTGTAAAATGGGGATAATGACTCCCTACCTCTCACAGGTGTTGAGAATAAAATCCATTAATGATTCTGAGGTGCTCATGTTAGGTGTTTCTTGTATATTAAGGTCCTGAAAATCTTTAAAGCACAGATAGATCTCCACCAATGGTAGACAGAGCTATTAAACCTGTATAATGCAGAATAGAGGGGCTGGGAGGTCTGACCAGGAGTAGGTCTTGCTATATCTTTTAAAAGGTGTAATTGTGCTCACCTGCAAGCACTTACCAGTGTGCGGGGAAGGTTGGACCATAGCCACACCCATTCTGGCCTGGTTAGTGTTAGGAGGTCACTATCTTTTGTGCTCCTGTGTGCAGACAGCTGAATTATGCCTAGCAGGCTAGGTGAAATGATGGGAGTTTCTTACACCTTCTCTCCTCTTTGGCACACCCACACAGGGCCATCTATAGATCAGCACTAAGATGGTGAGGCTTTCACTTTCAAAGATTTTAATGCTTTTATGCTATGTTTTGCTCTGAATGGAATTTTAGCCTGTTACAGTTTGATTGAACCCCAAATATTTTGTGGTATTAGAATTTAATATATATAAATAATAATGTTAATAATATAAATATTTATTGCAATAGTGTGTGAATACAAGGTACCTAATGTCACACCCAGGTCTGATATAATGCAATTTAGTTCCCAGAGAATTTGATGATATTCAGATCATGCTTTCAACAGCTAGCACCATCCCATTATACCTTTGTACTTCCTGGAGTGTTACTCATTTCAGCTTGTTTCCTGTTTGTTGTCTTTTAAATACTCTGGGAATTAAATTGCATTATGTCAGACTTGGGTGTGACCCTAGGTAATCTTGTATTCACACCCTACACACTATTGCAATAAATATTTATACAAAATATGCCTTGTGAGGTATCATTTGACAAGTCACAACAGACTGGTCAATAATATCCTTGTGAAATGTATGTGACAATGCTGAGTGTGGATGGCCTCGATATTGGATTTTAAAGTCTGTATTTGAACAAAGTAGAAAACAGGTCTGTCCAGGAGTTGAATACAAACAAAGCATGGTTGATCAGCGATGGTGGGATTGCAATTTATGTATGTGGTAAACAGAAGGAAGGACAATTCCCAGTCATTTGGCATGGGGAATTCCTATATGGACAGTTACATTGTAAAATTGCAGCAGGAACCATCACATTGGAATACAACAGGGGACACCTTAATCAAGATGGAGTTGGTCTCCTGGCGGAGACTGCAGACTGAACCCCAGGGGATCAATTTGACCCTGGAAAGAAAGGCAGACTTTGAGGTTAAGGACACACACAAAGACTAAGTTATAATTCACCTGAGGAGACAAGGAAAGCCAGGATCTGGCTATGAGCTATCAGCCATTGCTCAAAAAGGAATATTGGTGAGGAAACTACCTTGAATGAAGACTGCAGCTTGCTAAATTAATTCTGTGCCCTTTAGAAAGTGTAATCTTTCTTTTGCTTGTTTGTAAACCTTTCTACCTTTACTCCTAGTACTTGGTATCACTTAAACCTATAGCTTTTTATATAGTAAACTTGTTTTACCTTTACTATAAACCAGTCCAGTGCTGTGACTGAAATAAGCGTGTCAAATACCAGCTACATTAATGAGCTGAAATGCATTGACTCTTTAAAGGAGCAACAAATGTTGTATTTTCTGTGAATCTGCAATGATGGGCTGTGTGTTGAAGAGAGACATCTCTGAGGAGCTCTGGGGCTGGAGTTCACTGACTTTTACCTGCTAGGCAAGATGAAGATTGGAAGAGTGTCGAGTTGGCTGGTGAGGAAGACAGATTGGGGGCTGGGGGGAGCTGACACACACTCTACTCTCCAGCAGAACCCACTTCTGCTGAGGCAGGAGAGAACACGATGGCTCAGAGCTCTGAGCATCCCCAGCAGTATTTTACAATGGTTCTGAATGTAGTTCTTTGGCTGCCAAATGTGTTAGCTTTAAGAATGTGAGTTATGTGAAAGAGCTGTGTGTGTGCGTCTGTGTGTGTGATTTGTTCTACACTTCAGTTCGCTCATATCTTTTTTGGAAATATTTTTGCTGAGTAATAGCACTGATTCCTTTCTACATTCTCTCAAACACAGCACATTCAAAACAAAACAAAGTGATATTTACCGATCCTCATTCTATTTAAGTAGCATTACATCATAACTAGATCTTTTCTTCTTAAAGTGAGTACAGTGAATTTCTCTGTGTTGTATTTCCCTTGGCTGTTAACCTTTTGCATTTTATACTCATGCCATTTGTGTCAGGCTCTCTTTGCACTCCAATTAAAGCTAGGATATTTTGTATGTGCATCAAGAAGTGGAAATCATCTGGAGGAGAAAATGATCTAAGAGTGCTTGCAAAGAAAGGTCAAAGTGAAGGAAAAGTTAGCTGGGCAACAAAATTAAGTAGATGACTCAAATAATAATAGCAGAGCTGTGAAAATGTCCATATCGCACTGAAAAAGGTCACCTGCCCCAAGGGTGCATACAAAATCAGCAACAGTTCTGGGTTCTATTCATGAGTAGCAAAATGAAGTAGCCTAATATGAAGAGAGGAAGCTTTTAATATTGGGGGGCAGTGGACTTTTAGGATGAAATTTTCACCCTGAGTTTAACTAAGCTTCTGATTTTGCATCTGTAAATGATTGTGGGAGTAATTAAAATTATTTTAAATCTAAATAACTGATTTATAGTCACAGTCAGATGTTTAGACACCTATGGCATGTTAATCATGCCTGTAAACAACCGAAGGCTCAAATTTGCTTTTACAATTGTTAGTACCTGAAATTTACCTCATGAGAATTATTGTTGCTGTGAAGCTTTGGCTACATCTGAACCAGAATCACAAACTAGGCTTTGGTAAAAATATGATCTAGAATACAAAAAGTGCCTAACTGACCTAGGAGCTTATTGGCCATATTTTTAAATACACGCATTTAATGATGCAGATAGGTGCTTAGTGGGATTTTCAGAAGTATCTAGGTGCTTAACTCCCATTGAAGCAAATAGGATTTCGATGTCTAGGTGCTTTTGAAAATCTCACTAAGAGCTTACCTGCATCTAAGTGCCTAAGTCACTTTTGAAAATGGACTTTGGAGCCTTAGTCACTTAAGCACTTCTGAAATTTTTACCCCTTGTCTACTTTTGTACTCAACCTGCAATGAAAAGGAGGGGCTCTGATTCTAATCCATCTCCCTGAAATACAAAGAAGTATTTAGTTCTGTTTTAGGGGGGTTCTCGCCTTTATAATATATTGGCTTTATAGTAAGAACAATGATAAGTGATATGCAATTAAAATGTTCCATATGGTGCAAAAGAAAGTGTACTATCAGTGTATACAACCTCCTGTGCATGAGGAAATAATGGCTATATTTTGAATAAAGGCAGCATCAAAGGACAGTATGTACTCTATAATGAGATTCTGCAACATCCTTAACAGTCTTTAGGAACCAAGCATAGTAAGATGTACAAAAATATCATCACTACATGGGTGATTCTAGTAGGATTTAACCTTATTAGAAATCTGGTTAGGTCAATATTAAGAATGTAGAGTCTTTTTTTATGCAATAGTCTGACCATTTATTATAAGGACTTAAAAACTTGCTGAAAGCTTTGAGCTAATACTGTAGGAGTTATTTTGATGCTAATTCTAAGTCCTCTCTACTGATAGGATGCAGGAGACCTGCAGCAACTGTTGCTATGAGACCTGCCAGATACTATGACTCAGGCACAGAGAGCACTTAAGGTACCTTGATCGGGTGACAAATTGGATTTATACTCTGGAGTTACAGTACTTTCCCGCTGGGGTCTCTCGGTCTCCAAGGCATTTAATCTGTCAGGAGTTCAATAGCTCTCATTTTAGCTCTACTACTATTCACAGAGCTGCAGGATAAGGGCACTGTCTGTTCTTTATTTAGGTGCCACTGAATGAATTTGAAACAGTGCAGAGGACTGCTACAGGGAGGAGAAAGGAAAAACATGAACATTCTTGACCTGATTCGATGGCTTTAAAAATAGCATTTAAAAAAATTGCTGGGGAGGCTAGGTTTTTTTCTTTCTCTTCCCAAAGGCTCAAAGCGGAGTTAGATGCCCCACTCCTACTGAAAGTCTGTGAGCCTTTGAAAAAATCTCCTCCTAGTATATCAGAGCAACAGGATTCCTTGGGACCTTAACAATAGGACAGCAGCTCACAGTGTGCTGTATGTCTTCTGCTTGGTCCTGAGCCTATCCTTCCCTGTGTGTGTGTGTGTGTGTGTGTGTGTGTGTAATATTTGACAATCACGTTGTCAGTGGAATACATTGATGGTGCATTTTAACTGGGTCTTACAACCAGCTAGGCACCTATACCCTTGTCACCACAACAAAGCATTCCACTGATGTACTCAAAAAGTGATTCTCCTTGAGAAAAGTGTTTCATGGAAGGAATCAGTCTAATTATGGGACACAAGCTGGCACAGCAGTGCTGCCTATCAACAAACAAATATCACTTGTACCAATAAGACAGGAAGTAGGGAGGAGGTCCGTGGGAGATAATCTTGATGACAATTTAGCCAAAGGAGTGTGCGGGGGAGGAGAGCTGAGGAAGAGGACTCTTCAGATGAAGATGCCGTTAAATTAAAATAAAGTAGGAAGAAGCCTCAGCAAGACTTCAGGGACACGGCAACTTTGTGGATCTAAAGAAACAGCTCTTCATCTTTGCTATAGTCCTCACTGAACAAATGTTGGTACTCCTAGCCACAGAGGAGCTACAACATGTGTACAGTACAAACCCCACAGCATTCAAGAAGTACTGAATGCGGCTAACAATCCTGAAGAACATGCCTGTGATCAAATAGGGCCGCCATGTCTGAATCTGCTTATGTCGCTTTAAAAATAGCTATATGTGGTAGAGAGCCAAGCTGTGAGATTTGTAGAAACTGGTAAGATGAGGTAGCAAAAGGGTAAAGGAAGGACTCTGCGGGAGGGTTCTGAGGATTACATTTAGGACGCGCTTAACACTATGGGTTATGAGTGAGAGCATGACAGGAGATAATCACAGGGACAAATGATTACATGACTTAGATGTGGAATGCTTTGCAAGGGGTCAAGTTTTGAAGGCTACATGTTCTCTAGCTAAAATTAAGAAATTATTGGTTATCTTAATCTTAAGTGTGCATTATCTGACTTACTGTTAGCATCTCTGAGCAAAATCCACATGCTGGTGCTTGCCTCTGTAGAGAACAGTACGAATGGTGAATGTGGAGTCAGGAAAACAAATCCTTTAGGGGTATTGTATAGATATGTAGGAATAATAACTTTCAAACCCACATGCTATACTTCTGATTGTTGCAGAAGCCCTTCAAATATATTAAAGACTGTATTGCACCCTTGGAATTAAATAAAACACTGCAAATTATTAGCCTTAGCTGATACTTCATTTTACCTGTAACAATGGAGAGTGGGACCTCTCCTTTCCTTCATGCTTTTAAGAATGAACCATTTTAATGACTACAGAGGGCCACCACAAATTTGTGCTGTACCTGAGGATGCTTTGTTGCAGCTTGTTGGTCCGTTCCTGGTCTTCCCTATTGTCCTTTTGCATTTTTTCTTGTTCTTTTGGAGTGAGAGCACTCAGACCATCCAAGAGCCATTTCTCCCGAAGGGCCTTTTTCTAATTTCAGAAAAGATAAAGACAAGTGTGTTTAAAAAATGCTAATCAGTAACTTTCCCTATCTGCTTCCTAGACTGTAAGCTCTTTGGGGCAGGGACTATGTCTTTGTATGTGTTTGTACAGCACCAATGAGACCTGATGGGAGCATCTGGACTCCCATAATAGAAATATAAATAAACAAGAGTAAACTTGTTGTTTAGTGATTGGTTTAACAATAGAGTAATTAACAGCAAAACATTTTCATTATCAATCATTCTGCCTTTACAGATGGGTTGAATTAACAGGTGAGCAGACCACATGTCACTAAGGCTTGGTCCACACTGGTGCAGGGGATCGATGTGCAGGGGAAACGCAACTTCAGCTACGAGAATAGTGTAGCTGAAGTCGACGTTTCCTAGATCAAACTAAGTTTACTTACTGCGGGTCCACGCGGCGCAGGCAAGCTCCCCTGTTGACAGCGCTTCCTCGTCTCGGTGAGCAGGAGTTCCGCAGTCGACGGGGGAGCACTTCTGGGATCGATTTATCGTGTCCAGCTGAGACGCGATAAATCGATCCCAGAAGATCGATCTCTACCCGCCGAATCAGGCGGGTAGTGTGGACCTAGCCTTACTAGCTGTGATGGTTAACATTTGTAAACTGACCCAGTGTTTGAAATTTTTTGTTTTATTCTGTGCTGCATTAAAGCATAGGTACTATGGGCTCATGCCTAGGGCCCAGCTCCTGAAGTCCTGCGGTTACATCTGTGTATATATATATCTTTTTATTTTTAAATGACAGTTTCCAGCCAGGATGGTTATAAAGAAAACCTTGAAACAGTCAACAAAGTGATGACTGCCTGAGTCTGCAGACAGCCTGAAACAATAGCTCTGAGCGCTGTCCTTGCTCACTTGGAGATTGAATGTGGTACAAGAGTGGGGCTGCAGAGGTGGAACCATGGTATAGGGGAATGGCTTGTATCAGCATGCCTAGAGCCCCAGGTTGCCTTGCCTTTTTCTCATTGTGTCAGTCTTCTGCTCTGTGTGCAAAATTCCCATTGCAAGGGTTATTTAGAGGAGCTCCTGAAAATACCAGAAGAATTGTTGCCTGCTGAGCTTTCCCAGTGCAGGGCTGGAAGGGCTGAATTATTAATGCAGATCCTAGGATAAGACATGTGGGACTCTTGAATACAAGCAGGGTAAGCCTATCTGAGTTATTACACAGACCTAAGGGGGGGCTGTTGGATTCCTGAATTTAGAAGAGGAAGTCTGCCTGAATTAGGTTTGCCCTTCTTCTGGGTGCTGAGGGGCTAGAGAGTTTGGACTCTGTATGAGAACTAATACATGAGTCCCAGAAAGCAGGAATCCAAGCCTTGAGTACTCTGGTGCAGAAGTAAATCACTGCAAGACAGAAAAAGGGTAGTAGGCTGTGAAGGGGCATGCTTGAGGATGGTGCTCCATCATAGCCTTCTGAAGGTAAGTAGGAGGTATTAAACCCCTCAAAGACAAAACCACAGCAGTACAGATGGAGACCTCCCAGTCTTTTTGGAATGAAGTGGCACTCATGGCTGGTTAACAAGTGGAACCGTGCGTTAGTAGTAGGTGTTTGGACTTTTGCACTTGTAATGTTAATGAGCATTACTTAATTAAAACATAAGTCTGTCTTTCATCTGTGGTTTAGATTCTTTTGAGCTGGTGAATTGATCACACAGAAGGTGCTCTGAGTCACTTATTCATTTATGTATTTGTCAATTGCATGAAGTGGCTGCTGATCCACTTTTCACGGGATTATAAAGCACACTCCGTTATTACTCCCGTTGTTTTAGAAGTTGCTTTGGATCAGATGGCTATAGTGTCTCCTATGCGAGAGTTGTGCTTGATCAGGAACCGGAGCTGCTCTGGTCTCAACACAGCTTAGAGCAGCTGCTGGGCTCCTCTAAATTGCACCATTGGTGTAGGGTTGTTAGAGATCTGTTTCAGCATGCCCCTTCCTACCCTGATGCGTTCCTGTGCTGGGAAGACGGGGAGTGGGGAGAGAGGGGAAGGATGTGTCGGGTACAGGGCCAGATCTGTCATGTTTATGCCAGCAGGGAGCTCCCTTCCAACAGGTGAATTCTCTGTGGGCTGCTTGCGAAAGCTATGGCTCCTTTGCACACCGGAGCAGGGCAAAGCCCCATGACTGTGTGTAGAGAATCTTGCCCAGACTTTGTAAATGAGACATCTAGAATGAAATGTGTAGGTATTCATCACTAAAATCTAAAATAAGAGGAAATGTGTTAATTTCTCACAGTGCTTCTGAGAAGCTACATGTGTATTTTTATATATATATATATATATATATATATATATATATATATATATATATATATATATATATATATATATTCTTTCACTGAGTAGATTCACTTTCAAATAGTGTGAAAAGCTGATTAGGCTCTGAAACTTTCCCCAAGACAAATTCAATGTGCCTGCACTTGGAAGGGCTGGAATAGTAGCCCTGAGGAAGACAACCAGGAGTAGCCTTTCCCTCCCTAGGAACTGCACTCCCTGGTATCTTTCCAACCTGCTGCTGATCGATGGAGATGTGGCAGAGGAAGGATGGTCCTATGGTTAGGACTTGGGAAACATGAATTAAGTTCCTGCTCTGCCACAGACCTCTTGTGTGACCTTGGGCAAGTCACCTAGCCTTTCTGTGATTTAGTTCCCCATCTGAAAAATTGTAGAGAACAGCTTTTCCCTACCTCACAGTGGTGGTATGAGGAGAAATACAAAGATTGTGAAGTGCTCAGATAGTATGGGCCATAGATGGATAATGCCTCTTGCCTTGCAGGACAATATTGAAATTCCTAGTGAAAACAACTAGGAAGAGATGTTAACATAAAATTCAGTCAAAATGCCAGTTTAACATAATATTTCAGCCTAAGATTGGAGGCCACCCCTGGGATGTTGGTGGGTACTGAAGCCCTTGGCTGACCCCTAGTCTGTTCACCCATTGCTGTGTTCTGCGAACAATCTTTAACTTGACAAATGATTCCTTCATTTTGGCAGCACAGCATCAGCTTCCTAATGAAACTGTTTGAAGTGACTTTGTTTAGTTCACCACTAAGCCATCACAAGAAGCTAGTTCTGTACTTGTACAAAGAGGAGAGGCATGAAACCTATTTTTTTTTTTTTTGACTGGGCTGATTCTGAAAATCTTTCCAGTCACATTGCACTAGATGTAGGGTTATTGATTGAGGGCAGTTGAAGACAGAGGGTATATTGGGGCAGAGTGCAATCAAAAGACCTGTTTCAAACTTGTTCCATGTAAGCATCTGACAAAGGTGGATGTTGACTGCTAACACACACCTGGATTCCTCACACCCTTCCATGGAAGTACCCACATGAGGGGAAAGCTGGATAGAAGATCTGTGAGATTTTTCTTGCAGTATTTTCCTGAGATGGTTCCTTTGTGAAGTACAAGGACAGGGTATCAAGTATCGGGGGTAGCCGTGTTAGTTTGTATCTACAAAAACAACAAGGAGTCTGGTGGCACCTTAAAGACTAACAGATTTATTTGGGCATAAGCTTTTGTGGGTAAAAACCTCACTTCTTCGGATGCAAGGACAGGGTTTATCCCTCCCCACTGCAGAATGGCCAGCTCTTTTTGCCTCCATAAGCTGTGGATCTGCCTGTGGAATCTGAAGCCCTGTGTCTCCAAACTAGCTCTGGGGCCTCCTGGTCCTTTTTTCAACTCCCAGGTAGTACAACTCCATCACAGTGGTGCTGCCAATCACCCCTGGGACCCTACCTTTAAGAAGGGAGGCCAGTGCAGAGGGGGCAAAAAAAATGTTACTAGAGCTGGGTGGATTTCTTTACATTGAATATTAAATTTGTTAAAGAGGCAGTGTTGGAGTGACCGAAACTTTATGAATTTGGGTGGAATTCGTCAAATCTTTCAGCCGACCTCCCCCCGAATCCTCCCCTTATTTTTGGTTGAAACTGTTGATTTCAGCATATTCAAAACAAACCATTTCAGTGAAAAATGTTACTCTTGAATTGCCATTCAAAATTTTGTTTCACCCCCAAACAATTTTTGAATAGTTGGTTTGGTGAGGGGAAAAACTGAAAAACCTCAGTTTGGTTTAAAGAAACCAATTTTGGGGTTTTTTGGTGGGGGAGGGTTAAATTTAGCCACTGGCCCAAAAAAACCTCCAATAATTTGTTCAGCTCTAAATATGAATGCAGCCTCCACTGGTCTTTCATTTGATAAATTTGATTAGCAGAACATTTTTTTTTTTTTTTTTTATCAAGGGGGTAGCGACTTAAAACAAGAGAGAAGACAGAGTATATCTGAAGACAAGCACAATCCTCTTACTGTAACTGTATCATCAAGCCCTGTCAACGAATGTATCTTGGTCTCAGCATGATCAGATGTGTGATTGTGACCAGAAAGGAGATGACTGGGATTATGCCAGAATATTTGGCACTCAAAGAGTGTCTTCCCCTTGTCAAATCGGGACAATTCCTACAATAATCTAGTCTGATTAGGAACAAAGGTATCTTTTATTTAAATGTTTATGAAAGGTAGGGCTTTCAGGGTAATGACTTTCCAGGTATTGCTCTGTTTTGAATTGACCTAGCACTGCTTTTTGGGGAAAGGAGATTATAATTTCCAAATATGACATAAGATCTGATCCTGTAGTTCTCAGACATGCATATTGCCTATTGGAGTCAATGGAAGTTTTTTGTACAAGGACTACAGGGATAATCCCCATCCATATAAGCACAATAATATAAAAAATAAGCACGGTGGGTAAATTTCCTATTATAGCTTTTTTGCACATTTTATTTAATTAGTCGCACTTTCATGAATGGCTTACGTGCTGTATAACTTGGAAATGTTTGTTGTATAAAGGGAGAAGCTCTGGCTAGAGAAGAATCCTGCATGGCTCCACTGAAACCAGTATAATTCATTGAGGTATAGAACAGCTGCCTTTAGGCATGCAGAAACTTTCTGCAGAGCCATCTTGCTCTTCCTTCATTACAAACAATGAAAGTGGTACATTCACAGAACGGTACAAAGTTATGCATGCTACAGTATGTTTGTACCTCTGATATCATGTTGACTTCTGTACATTGTATAGAAGAAAAGGATGCGAATACAATATGATGTGATAGCATTCCAGCCATTCTGAGAGTGTTATCATTGCCCTGTGTGGTTCATATTCCATCATGCTGGTGGTACTGACAATAGATTACACTGCTGTGAACAAACTCCTGAGCATGATCTGAGGGGGGTGTAGCTGGTCAGAGATCATAGAACAAGTCTGGAGTAATGTAGCAGGATGTCATTATTTTGTCCCCTGCATAGGTGTTCCCGAGTCTTATGTAAATTTTGTGGCTGGTCATCAGGTGCATATTCTATTTTCCCGATGTGCAAAATGCAAACCCACACACTATAGCTAGGAAAAGGTCTGAGTTTTTCATATTTTAACGGCTTTCAAAAATAGGGTTACATGCTATTCTCACAGGATAAACCGCTGGGATGGTAACACATATGACCTCCATGAGATAGCACTTGGAAAGACATTGAAGGGGGTGGGGATAAACAGATTCACCAGGTAAAATGAAAGGATCGATAAAATCTGCTGGAAAGTCTACCCAGATGGCATGCATCTGATGAAGTGGGCTTTAGCCCACGAAATCTTATGCTCAAATAAATTTGTTAGTCTCTAAGGTGCCACACATACTCCTCATTCTTTTTCCAGAACTATATGAGTCCCATCCTCCCTGCACATCGCCTCCAGCAGCACAACTGTGGTCCCTATACCTTTCCCCATCCTCTCAATAGGAATGATTGTAGGTGCAGAGGGGAGTTACTGCTGGCTGCACCAGTAATCACTCCCATGAAGATTTAATGTATGCTCTGTACAGGGGAGGCATGCTACCCTTGGCCCAGGGACACATCTTTTCCTGACCCACAGAGCCCTAATCTAACTGATCTGGAGTGAGACTGCTCTAAGGGGGCTAATCCATGAAAGCCTCATTCAGGTTGGGGGGCTTACCTGCCCTGTTTTATTTCCCTCTACCACATACTGGAGAGGAGCAAGTAGCCCATAGTTGTGGGATGGAGAAAAGTGATGCAATGCAAAGCAATTTAGTGAAAGGGACAAACCTGGAAAGCCAGAATGCTGAACTAGATCTAGGGTGATAGTGGATGGCAAATGAGACATCAGTTTGCTGTGTAATATGCAAGCAAAACAGGCCAACATAATCTTCGTTTGTATATTGTTGTGTGCTAATACAGCCAGTCATGGAACAGGGGATGGTAATACCTTTCCATATGGCTTTGCTGTGGCCAGGGCGGACGAGAGTGGGGGGAAGCCAGTACAAATTACTGGGGCCCGGCGGCCTGGAAGGGGGCCCGGCTTCCCCTCCCTCTTGTCGGCCCTATTTAGCCGGTTCGCCTTTGCTCGGGGGGGGGCCCAAAAAAATTCTGGGCCCGGCTTCTTTCCCCCCCCCCCCCCCCCATTGGCCCTGTTTAGCTGGTCTGCCCTTGCTGGAGGGCCCGAAAAAATTTTCATTGAGGCCCGAACCCGCTCTCGGCGGCCCTGGCTGTGGCCACACATGGGGATATTAAATTCTATTCTGACACTTCATTACCAGAAAGACACTGACAAATTAGAGGTAGCTCAGAGAAGAGCAAGCAAAGTTATTTGGGGAACAGAGGGATTGATTAATGGGGAAAAGATATATAATTAGCTCTTTTAGTAACTTAGCTGAAACTAATAAAGTGGGATAGGATAGACAACAATACCTGAAGAGTGTAAACACTAATGAAAGAGAATAATATACTTAGGCTGGTACCAGAGAGTGCACACAGGAATCATAGGACAAACTTAGGAAAGGAAAAATCCAGTTTGAGTACAATGGAACAAAGTTGTTCCTGATATGGGTCACTGAAAGATAGACTGGACAAAGTACTGATAATTGTGCAATAGAGAACAAATCCAAATGAATGAACTATCCTGCATTAGCAGAGAGATGGACTAGAAGTAACATTTTCAAAAGTGAAAATCAATGGGCCTAAGTCACTTTGGTGCACCGTGTGCAAATTTCAAACACATCTAGTTTGAAAGTTAGACTGTGCCTTGTGATTGCGACATATGTGCCTGTCTTTCTGTGCACCATGATCAACGTAAAGTGGCTTCTACATGGTTTTTTAATGCAGTGACCAAGGAACATGCACAGGTAATATTGGGGTAGGAAATTACTGCTCACAAACTAAAGAGCCTTTAAAGTCATTTTCTTCTCTTCCCCTCCCACCCATCCTCTCACTCCTCAAACCGTGTGAGTGTGTGTGTATCCATACCCATATGCAATTGGGTTTTGAAAAAAATATCTCTGAAGGACCAGACACTCCGTGTGAGCCACTGTGACTGATATATAGCAGCTGAAGATCTTGTCTTTAATATGCACCTGTGCAGGGCAGTGTGTGCACTTGTACTATTTAACATAAATAATTATAGGTCATTGTTCCTGCAACATAGGGATTGTTTTTGTGTATTTTAAAATAGATACCAGGAACAAGGGGAAAGAATCTCCGTAGTCACTATGTCCCCCAGTTCCGCATGGTATCTTAACTTCTGCTAAAACTGAGGCAATTTCATGTCCTTGAAAGGCGGCGGCGGCGGGGGGGGCTGCCCTACAGCATACCCTAGCATTAATAAGAACAAAAAGGATGCTTGAGTTTGTTCATATAGGGATAGAAAATAAATAGTATTGAATATACTACAATGATGCTTCTTAAATAGTGGCACACTCTTGTTTGGAGAACTGTATTCTGTTTTGGGAAGCATGTGGAAAGATGTATTTGAGTTTCAATAGCCCAGAGAAGGGCAATAAGATATATGGAGATACTGCCAGGCTTAAATATGATGGGAGGCTGAAAAAAGAGCATTATTATGAAAGAAGAGCTAGAGGGGACTTAAAATGGGAGTGGGCATCACTGTCCGCCAGTGACATTGGGCCCCATTTGCCATGCTGCAGTGATTGCAAGATCATGTGGCCTCCCCTTACTTTGGTATAGGAAGATATTTCACTTACTGCAAGTGCTTGGGGGCAGCAAGAGACAAATCTTTTAAATCCACAATTTGAGTCAAGGTAGGGCCTAGAGCAGTGGTGGGCAACCTGCGGGCCGCACGTGGCCCATCGGGGTAAGCTGATTGAGTGGTGCAAGATGTTTTGTGGATGTTGACCCGTCTGCAGGCATGGCTCCCCGCAGCTCCCAGTGGAAACTATTTGCCATTCCCGGCCAATGGGAGCTGCGGGAAGTGGCGCGGCCACTTCCTGCAGCTCCCATTGGCCGGGAACGGCAAACCATGGCCACTGGGAGCTGCAGGCGGCCATGTCTGTGGACAGTTGATGTAAACAAACTGTCTTGCGGCCCGCCAGCGAATTACCCTGATAGGCCGCAGGTTGCCTACCACTGGTCTAGAGGTACCAGTCAAGAACAGAGCCCTGTGGTGCCATCAATATTTGAAGTGTATAAGAATAGGATATTATCCCCTTGAAATTTCTACTTCATATGTGTATGTGCTAAAACAGGGACAAGCAAATGATATGCCTGTAATCTGTTAGTTGCAGGTTTTATGGAGTAGGGTGTTTCTTTTCCCACATACAGCACTGCACAACTAGTCAGGTTCATTGCAGTTTTTCCTGCCTTCCTCTAAAGCAGCAGGACCCAGAACTGAAGGATGTAATGATCTAGCATGACAAACTCAGCTTCCTATGTTCTTGTGTGGATGAAAGAGGAAGATGAATGGGACCAGGTTACATGTGCTTAATTTGAAAATGATTCAGTTTTAGATACACTTCTGTGTCGTGGGAGAGGCAATTCTGTGTAACTTGTTCAGGAAAGCAAGCCAAACCACTGGCCTTGAAATCAATACCCCTTTGCTGGATCCCTCCATCCAGACATGCAATTAATATGGGTCAAGATATGCTTAGGATCTTTGATAGCAGAATACCAGTTCTGCATACTTTCAAGAAGCAAGCCTTATGTCTTATTTAAATTACTTGAAATGCCAAACTGCCCTAGACAGAAGGGAAGCCTGAGAAAATAGTCATCCCATTTTTTAAATAATATGATTGAAGAGGTGGATCATCTGATTCATTAGTTGTGACACTGACAGACCAGCCAACCTGTGTATGACCAATAACAATGTAACAGAAGGCATTACAGTGGTAATCAAGACAATCTACTTGTATGTGAATTTCAAAGAGCTGTACTAGACTAGCAATCGTCAACACTCATTCATTTGTAGTAACAGAAATCAAGAGTAGAGGCTAAGTGTATTGGTCTGTGTTTATATCTTGTTAGAAGTTTAACAATGTAACCGGATTATCTTGTAGGTGCTAATTCCCTTTCATGTCTTATTTGCCTTAATTATGAATGTGACTGTGTCCAGTTAACCCTCAGATCAAAGATATAAGATACTGCAAGAAACTAATATATTATCCACATGGTCTTTGGTTTAAATATCTCTGTTATAATGCATGACTGGTTAAATGCCTTATGTGAATGAATGTAAGTAGTTTACCAGTGTATGCATAGGAAATAGAAGATTAGCTTCCAAGCGAAGACCTGCATTGCATATTCTTCCTCAGGAGAAGGCCCTGCTGTGATAATTTCTGTGAGGAGGCTTATCAGCTTGCTAGAAGAACTATAAAGGAAGCCCTGGGCCTGATCCTTTTCATCTCTAGTTTGCTTAAACTTTGAACAGAGAAAGTATAAGTTGTAAGACAGACATCTTCCAAATAATGATTTGGAATAACCTGGAAGATGTGTGGAAAGACTGGGACAGACTCTACATCTGGACTGCCTATTGGACTATACATTTTTAAATTGATTCCAGAAAGACTTTTACAAATCAGCAGCCACACCATCTCTGCTATGA
Organism: Malaclemys terrapin pileata; assembly: GCF_027887155.1. Lineage (NCBI taxonomy): Eukaryota > Metazoa > Chordata > Testudines > Emydidae > Malaclemys > Malaclemys terrapin. Next base: position 73,201,022 of record NC_071512.1, read on the forward strand.
AACTGACCTAAGGACTTTACACACATTTGTATGTATATTGATCTTTTTAACCATTTGCAACTCTTTTTTTCACCCTTTTATTATTAAAATCTTAGCTTTCGCTATTAAGGATTGGCTGTAAGTGTGATTATTGGGTAAGAGCTGAGACTCATATTGACCTGGGGATAAGTGTCCGGTCCTTTGGGATTGGTGAACCTCACCTATGGTGAATCAGGTTTTCAATAACCCCTCACTATATTAGACTTGGCTGTCTAGATGGGAGTCAAGGGCTGGAATGCTTAAAAGGGACTGTATTTGGTTTCTTGTTAACCAACGTGGTATTAGAGAAGCTGTTTTGTTACTGGCTTGGTGAATCTAATTACAGGATAAACCCCCAGTTTGAGGCATTGTTTGCCCTAATCCTTGGAGTCAGCCCTGAGTGAAACATTCTCAGTGTGGCCCATCCAGGCTGTCCGGTCACATCAGTGTTTTGAATACCATACTGATGTGAACTTGCCAAGTCTGACATCAGTGCGAAATTTGCAGATGCTTCTCCTATATGCCTCCCACACTGGGTCACAACATTATTTCACTAAGGAGATGCATTAAATAAATTGATAGATGTTTTGCCAGATAAAAATAATCTGCTACTTGATGATTTTATCAAGAAGCTGCTATTTGCCATTTGGTTGCATCTGGTGATTATATTGCATTTTGTGCTGAAATTATAAAGTGAACACACACAGTCTGACATGCGAAGTCCAGTTTTAAGCTGGGAATTATTTCTGGTTGTGATCTCACTTTAAGCTACAAAAATTATCAAACAACATTAGCCCCTTTATGTGAAGCTTTTGCACGATGCCTATTAAAGTCAATTGGAGTCATTCTGGTAAAACTCAAAATAGTTCTGCAAATGTAACAGTAAACGCATGACTTAAACCCATAAATGGAAGGACGCTTAGATTGAAGGCTGAAGCAACACTTAATTATAGCAGTCTTGCCTAATGTTAATAGCAGGGCTAGGACTTTCTTTGTGTTTATTATTTGACTCTTATAGATATTTTAAAATGTTGAATAACTTGAGCTGCTGATATTGACAAAATAATACCTTCAAATGCTGGTATTTTAATTTTTCTTCTTCTACTTTAAGACGCTTCTGTGTAATTTCTTCTTGAAGCTTTCTCTTGTCCTGGAAATTAAAAAAACCCACACATTAATTTTTAAAGTGACATGTCACTGCTTTGGTGCTTTAACTTGGACCCCTGGGGGGAATTCTTAAGTGATGTAGCACCACCTTCCTTCCTATTTACAGCGCAGAGGTCAAGGCTAAGGAAAAGGGTTATGCCTGGGTGTCCCTACACCCAGACAATACCCACCTGCTGGGATGGCCCCTTGGAGCCACAGATAGCTGCCATAATATAAAATAACCTTGTGGTTGCTCTACCTGTCACCAAGAGACTACTGATTTGGTGCCCAGTGGCGTAGGTGCTGGAACTAAGGTGACCCCCTGGCTTGAAGTGGTTTCCATCATATACAGTTTGGTTCAATGACTCTCAGCACCCCTACTATAAAAATTGTTCCAGTGCCACTTTCAGTGGTGTCCAGAATCTGGGGAGAACATACAATGGTGATAGATGACTTGATCCAACTCCCTTTGAAGTAGGAAGAAAGACTCCCATTGACTTCAATGGGCATTGAATCAAGCACAGAGTAACTTGTACCATTACAAGCACCCCTAATGGGCCACTCTACCGCCAATCATTGCTTTCACAATGTATTGCTATTAGATATAACAACTTTGGCACCTATTCATTTACATTAACGTGTGGTAGGGCAGTAACTAACTCATGTCTCACCTGCTGTTCTATACTATGATGCACCATAGTAAGAACTGACGTAATGACTAGAGGTTATAAAAGACTGCATATAGGGATCTCTGACAGGGGTGTATGTGCCTCCCATGTGACTTTGGAAAAGGCTATGCCCCTCTACTAGGCAAAAAGTTGGATGTTTGGTTCTCAGACTACCTGAGCTGCCAAATGTGGTGGGAAGAGCTGTCAGGATGAGCCTGGCCTAGCTGCTAGGAGGAGGAACTGACAGCTGTGGAGGAAGACAAGAAAAAGGAAGTGGCATCTCCCAAAGGATTGCTCAGTCTCTTTTTGGAAGGGAGAGGAGCTGGTCTTTACTCCACTATCTTGCCTGGGAAGTGCCTGATCCAAGCAAGAAAAGGAGTAAATAGGGGAATAGAAGCCTTCCTTGGTGCAAGGCGATCCTGTTTATATTTTGATCATTTATGAACATTTTGGACTTAGGGCAGCCTCTCCCCACCCCTTTGTTCATAAATGATCAAAATATAAACAGGATCGTCATTACAGTTAGGGGCCACGACTAAGGCAGCTGCCTGCTGTGATGGTTTATTTTCCCCCTCCTGATTGAGATGGAACGTATGTGGTTGACTGATGTTGGACCTGCCTTAATGGACATGTAGCCCCAAACCCCAGGGGTTGCTAGTGTCCTGTCAGAGAAGCCCTTCACTTGCTATTGAAAGTCAGCCACTTCTGGTGTGACGGCTGACAACTGTGTGACTGTTGGTAGGAACAGTACCTGTCTGGGGGACAGCAAGTGATAAACACCTAACTAATTGGAAGTACGTGGGGAGGCATGTAGCTTGGCAGACTATGATTGCCCCCATGTTAGACTGTAGTAAGTGAATTAGCATTGACACACTTTCTCTTCTGAAAAGTGTCAAATTACAAGCGGGCATAACTTCTGTTTTCCATCTCTCTGAAAGGTGCTACTGACCCATCTCTGCAATACAAGATACAACTTTTAAAGGTGAGTTTAGATTTGGAATATAGCTTGACACAGTCCCTATAATACTTATCCATCAAAGATTCTTTGTTCTTCTGTAACTCATTTAACCTAACAATCAACGGATTTAAGATATTAGTGTGTGATGTTTGTCAACAGCATCTATTATAAAATTTGCTTTGTCTAAGATCTGCTATCATAGATTTCTTACTGTTCCACTTATCCTGATTTCAAGAACATGCCATCTCTGAACTTCACAGCTTTCTTTAATACAGAACTTTCCTAATATCATTGTATAAGTGTTCTTGAATTAACCCAATCGTTAGATGAACAGGTCATGAAGTCAGCCTGTATTTACAGAATAGGATACAGAAAGCTTCTCAGTCAATAGGAAAGTTACTTATCACAGTCCTGAAATCCCACAACATAACCCTCTCAACAAAAATAAAACTTTATAATTCTTTTGTGCTCACATCTCTACTTTACAGCTGTGAGACCTGGACACCATACAAGTGGCATATCAAACAGCCAGAGGCCTTCCATATGCAGTCTCTGCGTGCCATTATGGGGATCCGCTAGCAGGACAAAATTACCAACTTAGAGGTTCTCCAAAAGTCAAATGCCATAAGCATGGAGGCCATGCTGATAAAGCTCAACTACACTGGGTTGGACATGTCCTTAAGATGCCTGAATATAGATTCCCCAGAAAAATTTTCTGTGGAGAATTGGCACAAGGACATTGAAATCAAGGCCGCCCCAGAAAGCGCTACAAGAACAGCATACACTTTGGTGCAAAAAACCCAAATGATCTTGAGAAGGCTGCATTAAATAGATCAGCCTGGCAGCACAAAACACTCAGCGCTTTCCAAGCCTTTGAAGAGGACAGAAATAATCGATTTGTTAGTTGCAAGGGAAAAGCGTCATGCTACTGCTATAGCTACCAAGACGCTCACCAATGACTTTGTCTGCCCAATCTGCTCACGAGCATGCGTTTCATGCTTTGGACTTCAGAGTCACTCCAGAATCCACAAAAAGAGAGAGCATGAAAACATCACCGTCGAACCGACAGACTACACACATTTACAGACTGGTCCACTTTCTAAGGGAACGCATTTTCTTAATAGTCACATTTTAAGCCAGAGAATGCACCCATCTTAAGTTTATGCTAAAATATACCTGTGTTAACTTTGGTACAAATAATAAATTATGAAAGATGCCTTGGGAGTCCACATACTCACTAAAAAAAATCTTATTTTAGCATTAAGAGGTCAAAGTAAACAATCAGGCAGCAAATACACTTTCAAACTGACAAAAATCGTCCAATAACAATCATTTCCCCTTGAACCATTTTTCTATACTGTTTACAAACTAACACAGAAGAGTGGTGTACAAGAATACTGTACAAAAAGGCAATCATAAAGGGATAAAAGTAGAATGCAAAGAAACAAAAAAAATCCAACTGAAAATGAGATCAATGTACAACATTAAAAGAAAGAAACTTTTTTTTTTAGTGAACACCTTGCACATTTGTTTTACTTTTATCCCCGGGTTTCCTCCTATGCTCTGCTTCATCTTCAGGTTTTGTACTTGCATCCTTCATAATAGCAATAGCCACAGATAACACCTCCCTAAGTAACTACCCATTAACTAAGTAAAGTAAAACACATTTTTGGTGCTGTATGGACACCTGTTCATCTGAAATTGATTGCTGAATATAGTGGGTCAAATTCCACACAGAGGCTGAGTACAGGTGCAGCCTTCTAGTCATGAAAGGATTTAAGGCAGGTTGGGGCATTTCCTAGGGTGCACTTTGCTGTGCCTTGTCTAGATCTTACTGCAGTACAGGCTCTGCATTTTAAATAGCTGAATAAATGTTAAGTATTAGTCAACTGGGTATGGATACTCCCCCTTGAAGATTCAGCTTACAGGCAAGAAGCCTCTTAGTGCTCTTCACAATGGAGAGAGAGCTGCCCTGTTTGTGTGACGGTAAAGAGGTACCTATGCCCCTTTCTCTCATCCATATACCGAAGTGGGACATGGCCCTGTGCCTTAATTTTTGACTCCCATTATAGTCTATGGGAGTCTTGCCTAACTAAATACTCAGGGTCACCTTAAGTCCTTCAAAATTCATGTGCAGAGGGGAGGAACCCTGTGCAAACCCTAGGGGAGGGGAAGGGAAGAGACGAGACAGCAGTCTCACATCATGGATCTTCCAGCCTATCATCCAGGCTAACTGTATATGGTTTTGTGGTTCCACTGCTTGTAAATGTGCATCTTTGGGAGGGTGGAGCCAACATTCAGCCATGCTCCATGGTCCCCTCCACCACCAGAGCTGGAGACGTATACTTCATAAGAAAATACAGACCCTGTCAACATTGTCTGATGCAGAAGTCCTACTGCACCCATAGTCTTCCACTCCCAGCAATTCCAGCTTCTTCTTCTGTCTGCTAGGCCCCACAGCAGAGGGTCTGTATTGTTAGGGCAATCAGTACAGCTAGCAAGCCAGCCTGTGCACCTTTGCTTTTACAAGGATTCCTGGGAGTGCTTGTTGCTCATCCAAGTAGACAACAGCCTTTTGAGGACACACCCTCATCTCTTCTGCAGGGAGGGAAATGCCACCCTAATGGGATGAGGCCAAGGAAACACCATTATCTAGAACTGTTCCCAAATACTTCCACTATTACTTTTCCCATGGAAGGAAGGACTTAGCCCTGTTTTTTGTCTCAGTATCAGTTTGCTAAAGCAAATGTTACAGATTCTACAGTTAGGGGGCAAGTACTTGCTTCAGGCAGCAAGTGCAATAAACTAAGAACCTTGCTAAAACCCCAAGCCTGACTTCTCATGTCTTATAACAGGCAGCACAGGGTATAGGAAGTAGTCACAAGTCTTTAAAAACTGCTTCTCAAGTGTTTCTAAGGAGAGAAAAGTCAACCCCTTCCAGCTATTCCATCTGCTGGCCTCTAAAAAACTTCTCCGCTTTAAGGGTGTGCGCTGAAAACCAGGTTGCAGCTTGAGCCTGGTGTAGATGTCATTAACTTTCCAAAGATCTTAGGGGGGGAATAGATCAGGCCTTAAATGAATATGCTGTTACCTTTGTTTCCTTGTGCAGTGGTTTTCAAGCTGCAGGTCATGACCCAGTGCCGAGTCACAGAATGTAAGACACTGGGTCGCAGCGGCTCTGGTCAGCACCACCAACCGGGCCGTTAGAAGTCCCATCAGGGGTGCTGCCTGGCTAAGGCAGGCTAGTCTCTACCTGTTCTGACACTGTGCCGCACCCTGGAAGCGGCCAGCAGCAGGTCCGGCTCCTAGGTGGGGGAGCCACGGGGCTCTGTGCACTGCCCCCACCCCAAGCACCGGCTCCACACTCCCATTGGCAGGTTTCCGGCCAATGGGAGCTGGGGGTGGTGGTGCCTGCAGGCAAGAGCTGCGTGGAGCTGCTTGCGTGGCTCTGCCTAGGAGCTGGACCTGCTGCTGGCTGCTTCTGGGGTGCAGCGCAGTCTGCAGTGCCAGGACAGGCAGGAAGCCTCAGGGCTGCCCAGAGGATTCAGGGGGCCTGGGGTCTTCGGCGGCACGGGGCCCCCGCCGCCGAATTGCTGCTGAAGACCCGGCACTTCAGTGCCGGGTCCCAGGGCGTAAGGAGCCCCCGCCACGGGTCTTCAGGGCACTTCAGCAGCGGGTCCCGGAGCGGAAGGACCCCCCGCCACCGAACTGCTGCCGAAGACCCAGAGTGGAAGAAGCTCTGAGGTCCTGGGCCCCGTGAGAGTTTTCTGGGGTCCCCGGAGCGAGTGAAGGACCCCGCTCCAGGGCCCCCAAAAACTCTTGTGGGGGCCCCTGTGGGGTCTGGGGCCTGGGGCAAATTGCCCCACTTGCCCCCCCCCCCACGCCTCCCGGGCGGCCATGAGACGCCTGCCTCTGCACCCTGGCTGCGCCGCTGAGCGGAAGCTGCCTGAGGTAAGCCCATGCCCCAACCCCATGCCCCAATTCTCTGCCCCAGCCCTGACCCCCCCCCCCCACATCCCAACCCCTCATCCCCAGCTCCGTTGGATCATGCACATCAACAATTTTCTTCAGCTGGGTCACCAGAAGAAAAAGTTTGAAAACCATTGTCCTAGTGTCTAGTGGATGGGTGGTGTTTTAAGATGCAACAAGTAAAAACAAAGTCCAGTTCAACTCTTTATCAGAATTTCCATCTAGGATCCTTCATGTTTATCCGTGATGTGTTTAGTGCTGGTAGGTTTTTTTTTAATGCCATTGGCTATTTATCCAGGCAATATAATCTATCTTTGACCACTAATTGCAAAATCAAATAATTCTAACCCACCATATGGATTTTGTGTGTGTTGGGGGGGAGGGGGCTTGAAAACAAAGGTATTGACTTAAAGGTTGCCTGTAATTAATCAAACCTGAACTATCCTACTACAGATTTTCTTTTCTTTTTGTCTCCTCCAGAGCTGAATTCTGCCCCAATTTAACCCTTCTCTAATCTAATTGATTTAATTGGGGGTTAAATCCGGGTCCTGTAGATTTGAGTGACTTTTGTTGTTGTTACATCAACTTCAGCCATCTATGCTCCTTGTTTTAAAGAGATCTAAGAGTTCCCCCCCATACATAAACATTCAGACTTTCAAAGCAGAATTCTGTTTAGAGCAGCAATGAAGGTGTCTTCTACAGTCTTTAGCGTACATTACATTCTTTATAAATATCCCTCAATCTGTTGTTCTACGGAAAGCTGATCGCTTGGAATTCAGTCAGCCCTATGCTCTTTCTTCTGACTTTTACAATTTAAGCTTTAATGTTTGCAGAAACTAGCAATCCTGCAGTGTTAATTCATTCTATGATATAGGGGGACAGAAAGATTTTAGGGCCCTAGTTACTTTTTGCCTGTGAAATATGGTAATTTATCAGTTGCAAAGCTTGTAGATCAAGAAGACCTGCTTTTTGACCTGGCATCCTTCATACACACACACTCTGGTATGAAGATAGCATTATGTATATATGATCTGAGGTGTAATAATGACTTCAGTGCACTGGATTTAGTCTTTAAACCTATTAAACCATAATAAAATGAGTACTGGCAAATTTACTGTATCACAGCATGTAACTTACAAAGCAAATAAAGGAAAAGTAACCATTTCCAGCAGAAATAGATGCTTTTTTTCTTGTTCCTTTATGGAACAAATGATTCTTCAGAAAACATACAATATTGTATTAATGCATTGATTTTTCTAAGCCTATCCTCATGAGTTATAACTGTAAGCACTTACTGTTATGGCCTGGAATCTTTCCTTCAGCAGTTCAGCTTCTTCCATTCTGGAAATTAAAAACAGACAAGCGGTGAAGGGAGAAGAAAAGATACCATAGGCAAAGAGCCACCTGTGAGGGTTTCAAGAAAAGCTGGGTGGTTTGTGATCCAATTCCACAGCAGAGAGAAGGGAGAATTCCTGACTTATCCGGCGAGTCTCTGAACAGATGAGCAGATCAGCCGAGGCAGACACATGTAATGAGGGTGCGGTGGGGAGGCAGCCGTGGAGAGTGCTGGCATGAGCTGACTGACAAGTTTGAACAGTGGAACACAAGCCCTTTTCCTTCAGAAGCTGCCAACTCTTTGTTTTAATGTGCACAGTTAGCTGGCCATAGTTTCTTTAACTGTTTCATGCCCAAAGCACAGTGTCCAGGAACATGGTACAAATGCACTCAGACACAAGCCACAATTCACTTTTCCTTATCTGTATGCCTTTAATGAAAAAAGTTTAAAGCAATATACTGTAGACATGAAAGCACCAATAATTGTACATAGTAAAGGAGTCAGATCCTCAGGCTTCAACAACCTGGATAAGGACTACAGGGTCAGGCTCTCTACCTGAACATCACCAGTATGCCTTTTAGAATTCTAGTGCTTGTGTTCTAACAGAGCTCTCATATTGGGTGGCTATTCAGCTGACTGGAATGAGATGTGTATATCTGTCATGTGCTTTGGAACTTGGTATTATGCTGCTTAAGGGATGGTGTACATTTTCACCTTTCTGGTTACATGACTGGGAGTGAGCCTTCTAAAATCAGACTAGGAAACCTGCAAAATGGGTGGAACTGCCTCAAATAAAATCCACTCACCGAAAAAATCCTAGCACATGCGTAAAAGCTGAAGCTGGGTACACATAAGATGTAATGTGAGTCTGGAATCACTTCAGACCTCAGCAATGTGTAATTGTAATCTCTGCAAATATGCTGTCTGCAAGGATCTGTCAGTGTCTCCACTCTTTTTGCACTTAATGCACAGACACTAAATACACTGTGATTCAAATCATGGGATCACTTCACATGTAATGAGTTGGTGCAAGGAAATGACTTTATAGATGTATAAACCTCCAGCAAGTACCTTGGTATTTCACTATCTTTCCCTCACCCCATGTTCCATTCTGAGTCAGCACCGCCAGTACATGCCTATAGCTCATCACCTGGACTTTGCTTCTGAATCACATGCAAGATCCAAGCTGCTTCCAATCCTACCCCCTTTGCCTCAGGCTCCTGACTTAGCACTTTTTATTCCCCTGGCTGGATCCAAAAGCTGCTCACCTACATAATTAGCAGTACATCACCATAATGGGTATAGACCAGCTACGGACAAATGCCGAGATGCAACAGAATTGACAACTTACAAGTGATCTAGCCAGTGAGTGAATCTTCCCTCTACAGATCCTGATAGGATTCAATACATATCCCATATTTATGCTATGCCATCATTTGCCCATGCATCTATGCAGTATGCTTCCCTTCAGGCAGAGATTAGGGATGCATTAATGTCTTCAAGATCCACCTTGAACTTTTGTTCAAAAATTGACATTATCCCATGTTCATTGTGCGATGAGAGAACCAATTTTTTTGTTGTTTCACTATTAACATGTTCTGCTCTTCCTGGTTGGGTCAGCACCAAAAATTAAAAATAACACAAGAAAGGTGAAGTTTGCTGTTCAAAGCCCGAAGTACTGAGCTATCACAAGAGCCTGATTGTGCAAGTGTGGCAGGCCGTGGAAGTTTGGATATGTCTAGACGAACATTCCCTTATGGATTTAAAAGAAAACAACTTAACTACCCCCATAGAATTTAATAATATCCCTGTTATAGAATCCTAGAGTGAGACAATCATTTTCTGTAACATGATATACTTGTATTGAACCTATTACTTTTTCATAGACTCCTACTTGCTTCATCCTTATTAAAATCTATAGATGATCAGAGATCCCTTCTGGCCTTTTAAGATAATTCCTATAGATTCATGGTTTGGATGCTTACCTGAGTTTTAAAACTGTAAAAATAAATATACCTATTCCATAGAACTGAAAGGTCATTGAGTCCAGCCCCCTGCCTTCACTAGTAGGACCAAGTACTAATTTTTGCCCCAGATCCCTAACCCTAAGTGGCCCCTTCCACCCATTTTGCAGGTTTCCTGGTCTGATTTTAGAAGGCTCACTCCCAGATTGAACTCACAGCTCTGGGTTTAGCAGGCTAATACTCAAACCACTGAGCTATTCCTAAAGGAAATGAATGCTAATGACCAAGATAAAGAAGCCGTTTGGGGCCAAATTCTGCTCTCTGTCATGAGTGGAATTTCGTGGATGTAAAACCAGTATGGGTTCACACTTGAGTTCAAATGGCCCCTTGATTTCCATTATCTTGCACCTCTTGTACACGTTTTCCATAGGTGTGAATGATTACAAAATTCTACCATTCTGAACTGGTTTGGTAACACTCTCTGGAGAAGTGTAAATCACTACACAAGGTGCAAGGCATTGGAGAACTAGGCCCAGTGGAGCTATTGATGTGATCTTTTTCAAGACCAAGACCCAAAATAGTAATTACATCTAGGCAGACAACTTGTGTGCAGTGATTCAGCTAGATGTAGTTCATGGTGGCCAAGTGACAACCCTCAGGAAAACCAGCCTAACTTATGATCTGTATTTCCATTATCTGTGTATAGTAAGCTTGAAACAAAGATTTGAATGTTCTAAATCTACAAGCAATCTTTTTGTGGAGAAGGAGTAGCTCTGAGAAGCCCCCATTCTATCCAAGGTATTGGTCCTGATTCTCCCTTTATCTGCACCTTTGTGAAGTCCATTGCATAGTGGGTGTAAAATCCTGTCACTTGGGTTTGGGAGCATTTTATACTTAGCACTGATGTAAATGACTGCCCACGGTGCGTGGGAACAGAATCAGGTGTTCTCTATCTACCACACCTCCAGCTGAAAAGAACTAGATGAGACTTCCTTTGGTGTCTACCAGTATCATTCAAACTTCAACTATAGTAGATGCTATTGATGTATGGTAACATTTTCTTAAATTGCCTAAGTCCAGTTGACTTTTAAAAGGAAGTAAGTTCCTAAATCACATAGTCTACAAGTGCGATTTATTAAAGAGTACTTTATTAGCAGTTAATTGGCCATAAGGAGATGTACTAGCTAAGATTTAATGTTTTCTTTCCCTCATTTATGTTGCAGAGTTCAAGGTTACTCTAAAAAGGAAAGGCAAGTATGAGTAATGCTACTGGGCTATGTAAGTGCCCATTATTATGAAAGTATTTAAAGTGCTGTTTCTCAATTAACCTGTTGCTAGGTAGATTTTTTTGGTTCAGCCACTAGGTTATTTTCCAGTTATGTTAATCCTATTCTAAACTGGATTTACATGGCAAAAGAAGAAATGGGCCAGCTGTCACTTTGTCTGCCCTTAAGCCTGCTTCGCCAATGACAGTGCAGCAACCAAGACATTACATATTGTCAAATCAGTGGATCCAAACAGCTGTGCTTTCAGTCTGCAAGATTCTTGAAAGCTGACAGATAAAATAGTTTCCTTTGGAAATATCTTACCTAGTCCATAAATTAAAGGGAAAAAAAATCTTCTAGTGGAAAAGTGTATTTAACCTGTCTTTTCTATTGTGGGTGGTCATGCAATGTATATTTCTGCTTTGGATGGACTGATATTTTGAGTTACTTAGAAAAGGGTGGTTGTGCCACTTGATCTTTCATGCAAATCACATTCTTTTGTGTTCATCCCCTTTATTCATTTGTTTCCATTTTGCCATGGATTCCTAATGTAGGAGTCAGATTGCCTAATGTGTATCCAAGACAAATGGTGAAACAATTGCATTATATAGTCATGTAATGAAGTGGGTGGGAATTTAGGGGAACAGAACATTGTGATAAAAGTTCACAAGTGGGCCTGAAGAAACACATTCACAGCTGGAAATGAATATGGATCTTGTTTCTGAGATTTGTGCTCCTAAAAGCAAATTCTAAAGAGCAGCACAGAAAAATCATGCCACATCAGAACTGCACCAGCTGTCCTTTCACCCACTTTTCCATATCCTTGCTTATGGCTTTTAATGGTAATTGTAAAAATAGTGTTAAACTGTGTAATCCAGCATAACTAAAAATAGAAATGGGCCCTGAAAACTGAAATTGCAGTCTGAAGGGAAACATTAAACTAAATCAAAAGAGAATTCTGTATTATTGAGATTATAAGCAACTCCTCTTAGTCAACAACCCCTTTGTTTGTTAGGGAATAGATGTTTGACTACAATTATAGGACCAGATTTGCAGTGGGTGTAAATTGGCAAGCTCCCATTAACATCTTTATGTTTTTTTAAAAGCCAAAGGAGTGAGTCCAATTTATACCAGCTGATGGTCTAGTCTCTTTCCCACTAAGTGCTGTTATTGTTTTTAAGAGAGTAAACTTGCCATCACCATGAGTTTGTCAATATGTAGCTTTAAGTTTGTCTTTTTGGCGGGGGGGGGGGAGAGAGACACTAAATTCTAGAGTTGTGGCCTCTCTCACTGAGAATGCCTTGCCATAACCTTTTGTTAATTAAGCCAGAAGGCTGCTGGCTGGAGTGGCTTAGCTGACCTTGAATGCCGTAATACCATTGAGGAGTAGGTGGTCTCTTGCATAGCCAGGATCCAAGCAATTTAGTTCTTTAAAGATAACTAATAGAACAAATAAGACCATTCTTATGGGAGATTGACAGGGAAAAAATAATGTTGGAAGTCATGGTGAATTTATGATAAACAAAAGCAGCTTAGATAAGCATAAAAAACTTTTGGGCACTTTCTAAACAAGCAGGGCTAGGGGAGATCTGCCCATCAGCTATGCGTATTCTTGCACAACACTGAGGAATGAAATTCAGCAGCTACACCCTTAGGCTACCCAGAATGTCTTTCAAGGTCAAGGGCCAATTTCATTGGTATGCTGAAATGTACTTCGGGCTGCTTCATCCAGCTGTGCTTTCAGTGTTGTGGCATGGGTCAGTTTTCATCCAGAGATATGCTCTGATCATTTTACCCCATCTAGAACTTTTTTGTGGTTTATAGAGGCTCTTTCTGACCAACAAGCACACCAATGAACAGATGTTTCACAAGTAGGCCAGAACAACCTGCAAATGAATTGGATATTTGGTGTACTGGCAGACTTAGGCAATGAGAGAAGACTCAGTTACAGAAACATAAAATCTTAAATGCAAGGAATGGAAACAAATAACACAGGGACAATACAAAATGGGAGGAAGTTATCAATAAGCAACACCCAGCACAGTAAAAGGAGTTTATTTTCATTGGATCTTGATACTGCCTTCGGAAAACACTTGTATCCACAAGGACTACAAACTGTGAGCAGGATTGGGAGTGGCAATGGCTCATGAAAAGATTCCATAATAAGAAATGGTCCCAAATATGGGCGAGCTTTAAAACTATTAGAAGAACTAGGAACACATGGCTTTTTAAATATCACCCTTAGAACATGGGTAGTTACTGGTGGTGACTAAAGAGTTTATGAACATTATTAGTGACTTGTAATATTGCATATTTTGAAAATGGAATGTTTTCCTACCATACCCATGGTATCATCAGGATGGGAGATTTGCTCTGACTTCCTTTAGCTACTGTTAACTTGTTTGCAGATGTTCCCTATTATATTTTACAATTACACTACAGTAGTCTGTAGTCTTAAAGGTACCCAGTAGATTTAACATATTACCCCATATTGGCTTTCCATCAAATTACATAGTAATGTAAATCTCTCTCTCTCTCTCTCTCTCTCTACTTCTTAGGTAATAGGGGTGAAGTCCTGGCTCCACTGAAGTCAATGGAAAATCTCCTATTGATGACAATGGGGTTCGGATTTCACCCTTGGTGTAAGACTTTTCCAGAGCTCAGGTCCAGACTTTCAAGTGTTTGGTACCCAGCATGTTGAGCTCCCTTGAAAAAACCCTGTTTTCCTTGCTTGCCCAAGCAAGCCCACACCCTGAATGTTTGGGAGGAAGAGCTCTGAGTGATTGTTTCTGTTGGTGGAACTCCCTTCCTGTTTCTATTCATAACCCCAAATCTGTTATAGCTTTTAAACCAAACTAAAGAAACAGCTGTTTGCCATTGCCTTTTTGATTATTTTAAAACTTTGATTGTCTTGATCATGTTTTATAGTAAAATGCCTTGTCACGGTTCATAAAAGATGATGTATAAATGTTACATTGCAGATTAATTTCTCTGTCTAATTGTCCTAGGAATATTTGCTTAGCTTTGCACATCCTAGAGAGTATCTACTGTGTATATATCTGTGTTGGATCTATATTCAACATACCTGTTATTACACAGATTAATCAACCTAAAAAAGTGATTGTACTAATTGTATCTTGTCCATATTTTTTTAGGGCTATTCAATAAAATGACCAAATATATTCAATTTTTTGAATCATTTCCATGGTTTACCATATATTCCTTGACAATATAACAATTAATGGGCCATAAATACCTGGAAAAACATTTATATATTTCTGAAAATGGAAATTCATCCAAAGAAACTAACAAATGGTTTCTATTTTGTATTTAAATGTCCCACTTCAGCTGAAACTTTAGTTTAAAACAAGTTGCTCTTCTGATTATGAATATGGTTTTTTTAAATAGCAATTGTTCAAGTGCCTAGCTCAGGGACAGGCACTTTTTATATAAGATAGCAGCCCTTGAACATGTTGTGGGATGTGTTGATTGCAACCGAGCATTTTCTAACTGCTGTAGCTCCATCTAAGAATAGTGCAGGACTTAAAACTCCACAATGCCAACTGTGCTGGGAATATTTAGAAGTGCGCTTTGAGACTTAAGCCTTAGTTGTTGTAGTGGAGTTGTTTCATTTTAGCTGAAATCAAATACACTGTAAGTGAGGTCAAACCCTAGGGAATGGAGCAAAGCTCACATAAAAGCACTATGCTGCACGCGCACACACACATTAGATGGCTTGAGGCTGAACCTATGCAGCTGGGTACAGCTATTGAAACAGAGCATTGGGGGAAAGCAGATGCAGCCTGCTGTTCCCCTTCCATTTGGGGTGTTGGCCCAGTAGATCAGTAGTGTGAGGGTGCACAGTAAGGGGCTGTAGAGATCCATTACTGAGATCTCCACAATGCTCACGGATGAGCAGTGTCCCTCTGCCTTGGAACTCTGCTGTTTATGGCCTCCATTTCATGGCTAATCATTTTTAAGCCTGCAGGTGTGTAAGGCAAGTCAGGATTTCTGTACAAAAGTTAGGGCTCAGTCCTAATAGTCTTACTTGGGCTAAATTCCCACTGATTCCAGTGGGAGTTTTGTCTTAGCAAGAGAATGATTGGGATCTTAAGTAAATTATAAAGCTCAGTGGAGGTGAGCGTCCATTCTCTTTCTCTCCATCCCCAGTCCTTTTAGATGTAACACTGATTGTGGAATGCTTAAATTTACTGAAAACATTCATGCAGTTGTATGGCCTGCAAATATGTAACACATGTAGCTACATATGAAATAAAGTCTTTGGATTATCTGCACTTGTGTTACAATGTATGGAGACTTTCCCAACAGTACTTTGCTTAAACCTTCCCCTAGCTTCAAAACATATTGTACTTACTTTTTGAGCTTTGGTCAGCTGTATAACAGTTGTCTAGCTACTGTTTACTTCCTTTATGCACCCAGCTGTTTGTTTGAAATTTAAAACTGCTTGAAAGAATGGTGACTTCAGACATCTGTCAATCCCTACCATGCTCTCAGTTCCGCACTATGCTGTAGAGTGTGGGTGGTCAGAAAACCAGCTAACACGGGAGTCACTTTGCTTAAGCTTTTCATAGTACTAAAGAGGAAAAAATAAATGGCAGGAGCTAATGTGTAACATTAATGTCAGTGGAGCTGAACAAATTATTGGTAGCAAGTAACATTCTTTGCAAACCAATCCTGACTTTTTTTGGCTAATGTATTCAATATTGGTAAGTATCCACCAAATAGGCTGAGAACAACTTGCATCCCATCAGTCATTCTCAAAGAATTCACTTCAACTCTTCAGTCTTCTATATTTGTAATGCAGTTCATGTCACCTACATTACACAGGATTGTTTCTGCTCGATGACTGGATCTCTTTAAATAAAGGAACAATTAATAGCACATCTTTCATGCTAACATTTGCAAAAGATTCATGAATACCTGAAATAATCTAAATACTCATGAACAACAAATGTCATCATCCCACAACCAACAGGAAACTGAACTTCTCACTTTAATTCTCTAAAATTATTCACAAATTACACAATTGTGTATTTATTTAACCAGCTTTTACTGTGACCAATATCACAAAATAGTGAGAACTATACAGAAGCAAAGAATGCACAGTTTAATGCTGTTGTCTAGTATCACCCATTTATGACTTTTATCATTAATTTCACAGACTAAGTACTATTAATTACTTACATCATTATGTTTGGTAACACTACAGCTAAGCACCAGATATTCATATTTGTCTCATTTTCATTGGCTGAAATGAGGAGACACTCCACTGAAGTCAATGGAGTTATACGGGTTATACACCAGTCTTTTAAAGAATAAGGCCCAGTATATTACTCCTGAGGGCATTCTGCTCTGGGTAAGGTGTCCACTGGTTACATTCACCTTCCTTACAGCATTGTGATACATGGGGACAATAAGGATAAGATTCAGGATATGTTCACACTGCAGTCACAGGGTGTGACTGCAGTTTGTGTAGACAAACCCGAGCTAGCTTTAATTTAGATAGCTCAGGTCCCGATGCAGTGAAGCTGCAACTGCAGTGTAGACATACTCTCTATTTATATATTTTTATTTTTAAAAGTGTGCAGTGCAGGTAGTTTTAAAGAGGCTGGCTCCTAAGGTAAATCTGAGCACAGGACTCAGCGGGTCCTAACCCTAACCCTAAATTTAAACTGGAGTAAGAAAGCTGAAGTATGACTTTTTAACAGCATCAATTTAGACAATGATGCAAGAGGTGGATGGCATTTCCTAGGACTTAATGACCAGCTGGAAGGACTAGATGGCTTAAAACATAGCCAAGGAGACTCATGTGGCCACTAATCCCCAGGAAATGCCCCACATCAAGGTCATTATTGTTATAAGCTGATTATTTTTAACAAATTTAATTGTATGGAATTATTTCATGGCTGGTGCAGATCTTGAGAACTAATTCCTGTTAATCATCAGGCAGACTCCTGAATTAATCTCTCAGAGTTTATTTTAAAATTCCTTATAGATCTCAGTACAGTATTGACTGACCAGGATTACAGGCTCCTTCCTGGATATTAATTGCAATACACAAGCCTGAATAAGTAAAATTAAATTGACTCTTAAGTCCCCAAACCCCTTAAAGCTCTCATTCTGTCCCCTTTAAATATAAAACTTGCATTCTATTCCTGGGTCTGACACTGGCTTTTTGGGTGCCTATGGGTAAGTCACGTCATCTTTCTGTCTCTCTTATTTTTTCATCTGTAAAACAGGGATGATCAAATTTACTTCCTTTTGTAAAGTGCTTTGAGATCTATAGAACAAAAACATTGTACAAGAGTGAGGTGTGATATTCTCTGCATGTGATATAGGACTCTTTCTCTACAAGGTTTTTCATTATCTGCAAATTCTGCCCTCATATAGACCCTGAAAAGCAAATAGTCACATTTGTCTTCAAT
Source organism: Malaclemys terrapin pileata (assembly GCF_027887155.1). Classification (NCBI taxonomy): domain Eukaryota; kingdom Metazoa; phylum Chordata; order Testudines; family Emydidae; genus Malaclemys; species Malaclemys terrapin. The sequence goes on from NC_071512.1 coordinate 73,218,792, forward strand.
AGGAGTACTTGGATGCTTTAAGTTAGGCACATGCTTACATGCTTTGCTAGATCAGGGCCCATTGGCAGAATTGGCCCCAAAAAGCCCTGTGTGGGATATCCAGTCTGACTCCTTAACAGCATCAAAGTCACTAAATTCCATAAAGACCACACATTCCAAGACCCAGATTCAAATGAGAATTCTGCTCAAATAAAGACTACAGAAATGTGCCCATTTGCTAATAGTTTGTTTGATTTATTTTTATATTTTAGATTAATAGCATTCTAAGCAAATTGTATATCTGATAATTTTGATCACATCAATTTGGAATCTGCTTGTATCCCTTCAGAAATATTTGATCACAGTGAGGGCATGGGTCAATTTTTAATGCAATTCAAACAGTTTTGAGGAGACAGGAATGAGAATAATTGGACAGCCCTGGCTAAGACATTTTTCAATTTAACAGCTAAAGTTTTCTATTGGAGGACTGCATCCTAACCTGGTAGTGAGATAGAATCTTATTTCCTGTAATAAAGGTGTAGAGAGCCCATACAGAACACAACATAACTCTTATTCCCATGTGGCAATAGTCAGCAGGAGGCCTAGAGATGAGTTGGCAAAATTAACTAGCTTCTAAGCTTGAAGTTTTATGTTTCATGTAGGAGACACCCAGGGGAGTTTTCAAATGGCCCCCTTTGGACACTCTGCAGAGGATGTGAGCAAGTAGTTCTGGTAAACTCAGACAAGGCATTTTCAAAGTAGGATGAGATGGTGCTTTCTGTAAATCTAACCGCTCTGGGAGCCTGTTTCATTTATGTATTCAGTTCTGCTGGGTACCCAGGCACTGGGATTTTCACATCTTCACCGCTAGATGATGTTGTGCTCCGCTGTTCTCCCTATTTCTAAATGCACTATCTTTCCCTGCTGCTCTAAGGTCACTCATTCAAGTCACCTCAGCAATTCTCTCATGGGGCACCTGAAGCCTGCTGGGACAGTAAAATGGCCTCACCAGCCTCTAAATTCATGGCGCTTCAGAAATAGCATCAAATAAACAGGGAGAATTGGTCAGCTTTCAAAAGTGAAGACAACTTTTCACACATTGTTGGAATGTAGTGGAAGTGGAATGTGAAGCGGATAAGGAACAGTTTCTACTCACTGTGTCTCACCCTCTTAAAAAGTTTGAAGAAGCACAAATAACAATGTAAGTCTCGATCTAGGGGCTAAAATGGGAGTTGAGCACCCAGGGAATTTTCAAAGCTGGTGTTTGGCTACACCCAAATTGCCTGAGAACCTGGTGCTTGCACCCATGCCAATTACCTGAGGAGTCGGAGTTGAATAGAAACCTGCCAGTTGTAAATTAGCACATCACATCTGAGGCCTGGATACCAGTGGTGAGCAGGGTAAACGTATGCTATTTTAGGCACCTTTGGAGATTTGCCATATACAGGGATAGGTCATGAGGGAGATAGCAGAGAGAATGGGGACAGACAAAAGGAAGCTTATCTAAGGAGACTAAGAAACTTACACCAGAATGACAGAAATGCTCCTTCTCAAGGATGAGCTCCTGGGCAAATATTTACGAACCTTCTGTGCTGATAGTATGTAGAGTTTGTGCCTTCAGGCTATGTCCTGGATAAATGCTGTGTGGGTCTATGGCAGGGTATAAAACTTGTGACATGGTCTTGGGTAGACAGCCACCATAACTGTCCATCTATCCATGGAATAGGTATGTGGTCTATTTATTGGCTGTATTGTCTCCCCTTGGTCCCTTCAGAACATGTGTGTGCTGTGCTCAGTACAGATGGGAAGAGATCCATGGCAATGAATAACTATATAATTTGGTGTTGGATCTATCTATCCATAGGGAAGCTTAAACCCTTGTGGATTGTAGCCTTTAAGCTATCTCCTAGGTACAGAGAGGGTCCCTTGAAAGGGCAAGTGGCAGGAATTACTGGAAGCTATGGTGACCCTGACTATTACAGAGAAGGCATGGCTGTCTCCATGGCTCCCCCTTCAGCTTGTACAGAGATGCTGGATGACTTTAGCAGTGAGTCTAGGCACACAAATACCACTATATTGAGTGTGGTACGAGAACCTGAATAGAAAGGGTAGAATAACCTATATCCCTGTGTGACCTGTGCCTTAGGATGATGAAAGTCCTTCAAGGTTCATAGATCCTGTTAGGATGGTAAATGCACCTCCTTTTCTGAGCCTTGCTTCCCCTTCAGAGATATAGTCAATTATTTTTTGTCAAGGTCCAAATTTTTTGGTCAAGGTATAGTTAAGGTCCAGACTCCAGAGAAAATAATAACAATACTGATAATAATAAGTAAATACATTTTTTTGGGGGGGGTCTGTTCAAAAGCATCTGATGGTCCGGATTTGACCCATGGTATGCCTATTGACTACCCCTGGCCTACTGGCTCCTATCTAAATTGTCTCATGATGTATCAGCCCCAGCATGATCACATGCTGCACTAGAGACTCTTCCTGATATTGTTCCCCTAACCCACAGCATCTCTTCTCTGAGTCCCAGTCTCTTCTGTCTCCTCCCCCTCACCTCTCCTAGCCCTTCCCCATACTAATCCTATAAAACCTCAGCAACTCCTGCCCTTTTCTGTGTCTTTCAAGTTGTGTGTGTGTGTGTGTGTGTGTGTGTGTGTGTGTGTGTTGGGCTGCTGTTTGGAAACTGTAGCCTGTGCCTCCTGGCTTAATTGTATCTAGACTGCAACTAATTTTTAAGCAATTAGAACAGCCTTGGAGCTGTCCTGGGCCCTTCTGAAAAATCCTCCATGGGCATCTGTCCACCAGACCATGCTTCCAAGCCATCTTCTTGGCGAGTTCCAGCCACAGGGCTTTTTGTCAGTGTAGGTGCAATAAAATGCCAGCTTTGAAAATGCTATGAGCAATGAATGAGGGATAGACCTCAATGGATTACTCACATAAGCAAGACTATTAGGATTTGGTTTGTGTTACATGGAGCCTTAAAAGAGGAATCACAATTCAGTAATGTGATTCAAGAAAATGCTTTGACTTCATAAATTTTTTTTAAGGCCCTCTTCTTGACTCAAAATTTCTCTGCTTAACTTGCTGTTTTAAGTAGTAATTTAGTTGATTGTTTAATTGTTGCAGGTAAAATTTGTGTATAATGCAGTTATGAAAACCATTTGGTGCAGAAGATAGAGACATCTGAATTGCGTTTGTAGTTCTAACCCTTGTTTTTTATTTGCTTTCTCCTCACATCACCCCCATTGGATACCATAATATCATGTGTAGATTAATTTATCAGTTTTATCTGAAATTTACCTTTGCCTTTAATTTACCTGATTCACGTTTTGAATGACTAGCCAAATAAACTTTGGTCTGGTTTATAACGAAATTCCTATTGTGAGACAATGACTAATTCTTTGCAACTCACGCACTTGGTCCCTAGTTAGCGAGAGCTTCAGATATGAATTGTTTTAATTCTCAGGTTTGTAAAGCTTTGATTATTCAATTATGTTGGCATTCAATCATCCTGAATAATTGGATCTTCCTGTATAAAGGAAAAAGGTTTATAAGCACTGTTAATCCAGGTGCCAATTCTTCCTTTGAATTAGTGGATGTGGGATGGCATTGTAAACAGAATGGGAGCTGTGTGTCATTCATTACCTTTTATCTGTAGGCTAAATTAGTAATCAGCCTAGTTTAATCTCTCTCCAGCCACAGAAGTTTACAGAGAAAATCTTTGATGGCATCTGTCTCTAATCTGCTTAATTATAAAACCATTAGATTTGTCTAACAAGGGGTGTGCCCGTGTGTGTCTGTGTGTGCGCGCACACATGTCAGCTTTCAAAAGTGAAGACAACTTTTCACACATTGCTCGAATGTAATGGAAGTGGTAGGTTCTGTTTCACATTTCCTATATTGACAATGTACAGTGTAAGGACAGATAAACCACAAACTTTTTGGTCTCCTTTGGGTTCCTAGAACACTAGGAAGATTCTTAACTGAAGAGATTGTTTCTCGTCTTCCTTTTGCCAGTTATGAGGATATAGGGACAGAGTTTTTATGATTGCTCCCTGTGCAGTTCAGAAATGAAAAACTGTTGGGAATATGCCTGTTGCAGATCTAGGAAAGTGAGTCCTCAAAAAAAAAAAAAAAATTCTTGACATAGAAGGAATAATGTAAAAGACAGTAACTGTCTCATGATTATTATAGTTCCCAAAATTAAATACTTTGGTTGGAGCTAAAGTAGCTGTTCAACATCCAAAATGCTTCATGTCACTATGCAGTAGGAAAACTATTATGTATCTCAAATTATAAGAGGACTTTTATACTATGAAATCTATTTGGCAGTGGTATGTGTTTTGATTTGTTTTTTCTAAATAGAAATTGATTAAAAGCAAACAACGCCGAAAACATTTAACACAACTGGCAAAGGCTTCTCTGATGTTAGATTTCTCAACTAACGTGGCATGTGCTTTAGAATTAATAAGTCAGTGGTGGAAAATTACTAGCATCTCTAAAAGTTTTTCTCTGTTGCATTACGTTGCAAGAGTAAACAAGCATATTGATGACATACAACTTATCTTCATAACTATGGGAAAGGCCTTTTTTCACTGCTTGTATATCACAACTTCCTCTTGCAAACTGGCAATGCTTTAGAAGAGTTCAGTGAAAACTGAAATTAATCTTCCTCCAGCACTCTGGGTGATCATGGTTAGAATTCAAAGTCCAGCAGCAGAATGAAATGTGGCTAAGGATACCAGTGGGAGAAACAGTCTGCACATCCATCTCTCTTTCTATGCACTGCAACTACACAGATTGCCATATGGCTTTCTAGCTGACTATGTTACTCTCCTGCTGGACTTCTGTGGTATTAAAACCAAACCTAGAGTCTTGGCCTTGGTTCTCTCTCTTTTGGTGGGACTAATAGTCACTCTCTCTTCCCCCCAAATCTCACCCTCTTAACCATTCCTTGGAGTGTCAAGGCTCTGATATTGCTGTCTTGCACAGGGGCCATTTATTAGTTTATTGGTTGGATGGGTGCGTGGTTGGCTGAAGCAAAATGATGAATTTGTGGCAAAAACTCTGAATTGCTTTGGATGTTGTTGTGTGTGGGGTGGGGGTTGGGAATGCCAAATTAGAGAGATGCAGAATTATTAAATTCACAGTGCTCTCAGATCAATGAGGCAGATGACATTTGGCAAAGCTATTGTTTCAGGCTCTCTGCTGATGAAACTATGTTAGTGTTTGAGGTTTTCTCTGAAACTATAAAGGCAAGAAACTATGGTTTGTAACCTGTCCTTTAAATCGGCTTCTGTACCCAATGACTGGAAGATAGCTAATGTAACACCAATATTTTAAAAAGGCTCTAGAGGTGATCCCAGCAATTACAGACTGGTAAGTCTAACGTCAGTACCGGGCAAATTAGTTGAAACAATAGTAAACAATAGTAAAGAATAAAATTGTCAGACACATAGAAGAATATAACTTGTTGGGCAAAAGTCTTACTAATCTATTAGAGTTCTTTGAAGGGGTCAACAAACATGTGGCCAAGGGGGGATCCAGTGGACATAGTGTACTTAGATTTCCAGAAAGCCTTTGACAAGGTCCCTCACCAAAGGCTCTTATGTAAATTAAGTTGTCATGGGATAAGAGGGAAGGTCCTTTCATGGATTGAGAACTGGTTAAAAGACAGGGAACAAAGGGCAGGAATAAATGGTAAATTCTCAGAATGGAAAGGGGTAATAAGTGGTGTCCCCAAAGGTCAGTTCTAGGACCAATCCTATTCAACTTATTCATAAATAATCTGGAGAAAGGGGTAAAAAGTGAGGTGGCAAAGTTTGCAGATGATACTAAACTGCTCAAGATAGTTAAGACCAAAGCAGACTGTGAAGAACTTCAAAAAGATCTCACAAAACTAAGTGATTGAGCAACAAAATGGCAAATGAAATTTAATGTGGATAAATGTAAAGTAATGCACATTGGAAGAAATAACCCCAACTATACATACAATATGATGGGGGCTAATTTAGCTACCACAAATCAGGAAAAAGATCTTGGAGTCATCGTGGATAGTTCTCTGAAGACGTCCACGCAGTGTGCAGCAGCGGTTAAAAAAGCAAACAGGATGTTAGAAATCATTAAAAAGGGGATAGAAAATAAGACGGAGAGTATCTTATTGCCCTTGTATAAATCCATGGTATGCCCACATCTTGAATACTGCATACAGATGTAGTCTCCTCATCTCAAAAAAGATATACTGGCATTAGAAAAGGTTCAGAGAAGGGCAACAAAAATGATTATGGGTTTGGAATGGGTCCCATATGAGGCGAGATTAAAGAGGCTAGGACTTTTCATCTTGGAAAAGAGGAGACTAAAGGGGGATATGATAGAGGTATATAAAATCATGAGTGATGTAGAGAAAGTAAATAAGGAAAAGTTATTTACTTGTTCCCATAATACAAGAACTAGGGGCCACCAAATGAAATTAATGGGCAGCAGGTTTAAAACAAATAAAAGGAAGTTCTTCACACAGTGCACAGTCAACTTGTGGAACTCCTTGCCTGAGGAGGTTGAGAAGGCTAGGACTATAACAGCGTTTAAAAGAGAACTGGATAAATTCATGGAGGTTAAGTCCGTTAATGGATATTAGCCAGGATGGGTAAGGAAGGGTGTCCCTAGCCTCTGTTTGTCAGAGGGTGGAGATGGATGGCAGGAGAGAGATCACTTGATCATTGCCTGTTGCGTTCACTCCCTCTGGGGCACCTGGCATTGGCCACTGTTGGTAGACAGGATACTGGGCTAGATGGACCTTTGGTCTGACCCAGTACGGCCATGCTTATGTTCTTATGTTATGTAACTTCTTTTTTAAATTTTAAGGTCAGATTCTGGAGCACAATTCTTTGTTATGGGGGTGAATTCTGTGGTAAATCTTGCAGAATGCAGAGGACCCTGATTATAGGAAACCACAGACAAAACAGGCTTCTACAGAACTTGAGTGCCAACTTTGTCTCCAGTGTTTACTAGGGACCACACACAGTGTGACTAAAGCATACGAAGATATCTAGTAGCTGAATAAAGAAATTAACATATTAAAGTATATATTTTCTAGTGTCAGACTTAGACTTCCTTTACTTCGAAAGCCAGATTCCTTTTTATTTGCAGGGTCTCAGTCCCTATTGTCTTCTCTTTCTAGAGCTCCATTTCTCACTATCTTTCTCAGCTTCCATTACTCTTTTCCCTAGCTCCTATATTTCCATCTCTTCTACCTTATCTCAGATGATCTTTGCTATTAGTTCCTCTCATCTAGTTCCCAGCACACACCTTTTTCCATTCCTTCCCTCAGTGGAGCAGCTTAAAGATATATTTACAATTATGGTGAAATTACATGAAAACTTGATTTTGTGGAGGGAAAAATAATTGATGTTGCCTTTCTCCTATTCCTGACTGAAGACCTTAGCCTTTTGGATGATGGACTATATTTCTGCATGAAGGGACACCTCATTCTGGTGTCTCAGTACACAACATGATTTTCAGAGCTACTGCTATTCTGAACTTAAAGCTGGGGAGCTGAAAATGTGAATATGACACAAATGCAGAATACTCACTTACATATGTATATTCTCATGAAGCCATGACACTTGAATGACATTTTGTCATCTTCAGCCATCTCTAAGGCTCTCTGTTCTTAGTTTCTCTAGTGCAATTTTTAAGAAGTTGTGGCAACTCCTAATTTTCCCAGAGAGTTCTCAAATATCAATTTTTAGTTCTAATAAGACATTTTCTTTGCCTTCCTCTGAAGAAATATCAGTCTAGTGACTGACAGACATGAGCAATACTGCAAATAAAAAAATGGCTTATTTTAAAACTAAGTTTAATTAAGGCTAGCCATATCAGAACAATATACCCACTGAATACAATTATCTCTTCAGCTACTTCTTTACAGGAGATTAGTATTAGTTGAGGATTATGAATTGTAGATAAATGAAAGCATTCAGTCTTAATTATTTATAATTACTAAGGACTGGCAAGTTGGATGGTATCTTGGGTTCTGTGACACCATTGGCACTTTAAAAAAAAAATTCTGAAATTTCTCAGTTTATGAAATATTTTTCTTCAAAATTGAAACCATTATATCCCAGGAGCAAATTTATTTTTAACCTTCTCCCTAATATATTTCTAATAACATGGCCTGTACTATGTAAACATTGAAAATTATGTTTAAAAGTAATTTTTGCCTGACGTCTAGCATAATCAGGAAAATAAATTAAAAATATACAGGCTAAAACTTGCTATATGACAGAGGCAAATGGTATTCTTGATGGTTAATTACATTTATTTTGGTAGCAGTTAAGCTCTCAGTCAGGCTCCCTTTGTACATGTCAGTGCACAAACATTTAATAGGAAGATGGTTACTGCTCCAAATGGCTTACAGTCTAATGCTTGGAACCTTGTACATCTTGAGTTCTCTTTTAAATCTAGAGTCAAGGGCTTTCAAGTGGGCTCTGAATTTGGGAAAAGAAGTTTTGTCCTTCTTAGTATTAAATCAAATGTATAGGTCCTGATTCTCCTCTCACTCTATTACTATGAATGTAAATTGGGAATAAGTTTATGGAAATCAATGGAGCTGCACCAGTGGAAAAACTGAGTAGAGAATCAGAGCTGCTCCACCACAGACTTCAAGTGTGAGCCTGGTTAAGTCACTTATTCACTCTGGGGGCTCAGTTTCCCCATCTGTAAAATGGGCAGGCTAACACTTCTCTACCTCACAAAGGTGTTGAGGACAAATACATACAAGATTGTGAGAGGCTCTCATATTATATTAAGGAGGACCCTATATGTATGACAGATCCACTGAATCCTCTTTTCTTTTATTGGGCTTTTCATCCTGAGATTCCAAAATGCTTTCTATAGGGTATATAGAAATCACTTCATTCATCAGAGTAATCCATTCCACCCTTGGGGAGGAATATAACAGCTATTTAACGGTTCACTGCATGGCAATTTAGGCTAGAAAAGAACACTGAATCCAACTGAAACTACAGTTTGTCAGTTGGAAAAACAAATGTACTTTCAAGAAGGCTGATTGCAGCAATTCTTCCTTACTAGTGTTCATGCAGAATACCAGTAACAACTGACAGTAAAGCGCTAATTATTGATTGTTGCTAAAATTATTCCACTGAAGTAGCTGATCTCAGGAATTATTGTGACTTCAATAATTCTGCTACTGTTTCTCACTCCAATCCAAAGGAGTACTTAAAGAGGTGCTTTAACTCCCACTGAAGCCAATGGGACTGAAGCATGTGCTTAAAGTTAAGCACACGCCTAAGTATTTTACTGTATCAAGCCAATAGTACGTAGTATCTTTCAGGATAAAACCCTACCTTGTGATTGGCAGTGATAAATCTAAGCCTTAACATATTCTCTAGCTTTTTAAATAACATTCTGACTCCAGAACACTTCTTCCCTTCCTGGTATTACTGTATTCCCAATGCAGTATACCACTCCGCTCTGTTGGAATCCATAACTTATGATTTTTAATGAATTCCTTGGGAAGAATCCTTGACTGAGGGGATGGCTCATTCCCAGCCGCAGCCACATAAACCAGAGCTGTCATCAGCAAATGTGATTTGCCCTTGAACAGACTCGCCTATGCTAATCCTTTCATGAGCTCACCATCCTTTTTTAGTAGTAGCTTCATTTAATAAGTGCAACCTGCACCTGTCACTCTGCCAAAGGAAGAGCCTGTCTTGTGATTTAGTGTCTGAAAAATTTCTGAGGCAGTGCGGCTTGGCTGGCTCCTCAATTCTCTGCACTCGGAGGCTGCTCAAGTATAATAGGCTGACTGTCTGCCTGAAGGGCCACAGTTCAAATCACATCTTCGTGCTCTCCTAAATCAGCCCTCAGACTGATGTTAGGAATTCACAGATGTCGGAAGTTGGAATTGGCAAGGAGGGATGTTTTTCACCCTGAGAGGACGGAGATTCAGATATGGGCTGCCTTAGCTGCAGGAGAAATCCTGAGCTTGTGCAAAAGCCACCATCTTGATATGTGGGGGGAAATATAACTAGCAGGGCTTAAGGCAACTCTGTTGCCTCCTTCAGTCTGTTTGTCTCTGCAAGGGTCAGCTTGATGAGATGATGAGGGATGGTAACAGGGAGAAAAGAATGATGCGGATACACTCATTCAGCAGAACTACAACCTTTGGAATTAAGTGACTGCCTACTGCAAGATCTCTGCACTGCACAGCAAAATCTTTTTGACTTTGTATAGCTGTTATAGCACACACAACTACCTTTTTCAAAAGTCATTGTGAGGGCATGAGGGGCCAGATTTTTCAGTATTCATAACCGGGGGAAGATTTTTTCAAAAGTTCAGTTCCCATTCTGTCACTTACGGCCTGACTTTTCTAAATAGTTCAACCCCCAACGTACTGAGCTCCTTTTGAAAATCCGGCACCTAAGTGAGATGTGAATGCTTTGGAAAATCTGCTTGGAGTGTGGGTGTCAAACTTCTGAAAATTTGCCTCCATGTGTAATAACTGCACATGTGTAGCAACCGCAGGTTGCTTTATTTTCAAAGACTTGGGTAACTGTGTTGGATTCTGAAGAGCATTTGACATGCCAATGCATAGAGACTCTCAGACATATAATTGCATCTGGCTCAGTAACTGGCACTGCACAAAGACAGATTATATCTAAGGTATTTATAGAGCACAAGTCACCACAGTATCTAGGAGACGCGATAGCAACATGTTACTCAGTACTAGTCACCTGCTTTCTGTGCACACTGGGAAAATGTGTATCTTTCTACTTAAGTCCCAGAAAAATCAGATATTTCTCTTACACATCTACCATAAATAACCTCTCATTTCCTCCAGGCAGCTGTGGTATGCAGAGATATCACAGGTTCTTTATACACCTATAGGCCCTGATGAGGATTGGGGTCTCATTGTGCTAGGGTCTTACAAACACAGGCAATAGTCCCTGCCCTGAGGAACTTAGAAGATAAATGGACCTTCATGGAGGCCTTGCCCCAATGCCTCCCAACCATTGGGTTTATGATCCAATCTGCTTCTCCCTGCCTAACAGAATTTGCCTTGCCAGCAATAGAGGATGCCTTATCTACACTGGGGAAAGTGCAGTGTGTTAGAACATGTGTTAATGTACTTTAACTAACACACCATAGGTTTGGGCTTAGTGTGATCGAAGATTGTCATATTTAAAAACATGTTAGCTGATTAACCCTGGGCTGCCTCCTAAGTTTAACGGCAGCCATACAACATACTTTTAAACCCTGCCCACATTGGCTACTAAGTTGTTTAATGGTAGAAAATAAATTAAACACATTTCCCCACTGCAGACCTGGCCTGACAGGGTGCGGTAGAGCTTATCAAATGAAATGGGGGCAACAGCGGGAGAGACTCTCAGTCAAGATCCTGGACAAACACAATGTAAGACTAGCCTCAAGCTATTTCAAAAGGAGGCAGATGGGTTGGTGACTGTAGGGAATTGGCATGTGAGTCCATCAAAGGGCAAGTATATCATTATGGGAGACATGGCAGGGCTGGTGGTATTGACAGATGGCTGCTGCTTGGGGGTAGAGGGTGGGAAATTAGCCCAGAATGGATAGTGCAGAGCCAGAAAAATAACAAAGGATAAAATGAAATCAAAAAAGCAACCAGTCTGCTTCCTATTTGTTAGTTGCCTTCCTCTGACTTTCAGTATCACTTCTTTAGCCACTGATCTGCTTTTAACTCTGGCTCCCTGACTCGAAGCAATAAATACTTCCTGAAATGTTCAAATAATACACTACATTTGGACAGGGCATGGCTGTGTATGGAACAGAACTTAGAGTTTTTATCACTCCAAGAAGTGGGGCTCTCGGGATGTGATCATTCATACATTCCAAAACAAAAAGGGACCATTGTGATCATCTAGTCTGACCACCTGTATTACACAGGCCATAGAACTTCCAGCGTATCTTTTAGAAAAACATTCTGTTTTGGTTAAAAAGTTACCACTGATGGCGAATCCACCATAATCCTTGGTAAATTGTTCCAAAGTTTAATTATTCTCACTGTTAAAAAATTACTCCTTATTTCCAGTCTGAATTTGTCTAGATTCAACTTCCAGCCACTGGATCATGTTCTACCTTTATATGCTAGACTGAAGAGCCCATTATTAAATATTTGTTCCTCATGTAGGTACTTATAGCTGGGAATCAAGTCACCCCTTAATCTTTTCTTTGTTAGACTCAAGGACCTCAATCTATTTAGCTTATCACTATAAGGGATGTTTTCTAACCCTTTAATCATTCTCATGGCTCTTCTCTGAACCCTCTCCAATTATCAACATCCTTCTTGAATCATGAGAACCAGAGGTCACACGGGCTGGGTGAATTGATGGGTATAGGGTGAATCGATGGTGTATAGGAGGAAGCAGCCTGCTTGTGAAGCAATACTCACATTCTGCAGTCTGGTCACTGTGCTGAGCAAAAACAGATGTGGCATGTCAGAAGTAGAAAGCTCTCTAATCAGTAGTTCCTGCTCACACCCTGAGAATAAGGCAGGCCAGCTTGCTCCACTGATCTCCCCATTCTGACAAATAAATTGAGTTACAGGGCAAGCAATAAGCAGGAGCCACTGTGGCATCGGGTGGAATAATAGCAGAGGAGTGACAGAGTGACAAACCATTGTTTGTAGCAGAAAGGATCGAATGAAAGGGATGACTGACAGCACAGTTAGCATTGCCAATTCAGCAGGAGACAGAGGCAGCACTTCCAAACAAAAATCACAGAGGCTGGCGGTACTGCAGAGCTGAACCTGATGAGTCTGTAGACTTCCCCTCTGTGGCAGATGGGTAGATTCTATGTATATCATACGGCACATCATGGTAAGCTCCAGTGCTGCCCATGAAGAAAGCTGGATTGTTGTCATGCCATGTAAGGATGGAGCATGACATGGGCTGCAGCATGGCTTGAAAAAAAACACAAAGGCACAATCCCTAGCTGATACAAAGCCTACCGCTAACAGAGACGCATTGTTTGAGCTGAAAATTATAGTAGTAATAGGTGGTACCCGTCTTCTGAGATCCTGAAATGGTGACTGCTCACAATGACAACTGCCAGCAGTTATTCCTACCATTCCCATTATTCATTTTCATGATGGAAATGAAACCTATTTTGCTAATGTATACAGCGCTCAGAATCTATGGTTAGGGGTGCTGAGTACCTGCATGGGTGGATAGATATCACTTGTACACCAATAACATATGAAAACCCCATATATTAATTCTAGTCTTTCCGGGCTATGTTGTTGGGGAAATAGTATTATCAAATGAATCAGCTGAGAGCAATTTGGCAAAGATTAAATATAATGAGTCTGATTCTCCTCTCCTTGACACCACTTCAAAACTAACTTAATTCCATAGACTTCAAGGGAGTTACTTCAGATTTACATAAGCATAAATATATGGAGACTCGGGTTCTCTGTGAAAAAACAACTACGAGTGGTGTTAATCCCAGGTCTGAAATGTTAGGTTCAAAGGTACTTTAATCCATTGATTACAACACTGAACTAGCTCTCACTTGGTGGGGGAAAACTATAGCTTTAATTATTTGGAGAGAGCAGTCTCATTAAGAAGGTTCTGACTGTGCAGCATAATTTCTCTTCTTTATAACATCACCGGGGATGAAGCTTCAAAAAAAAAAAAAAAAAAAAAAAGAGCTTAGAAGTTATTCTATGCATAGGGGACTAACCACAAGGTAACAGTTGTTATTATAACACTCAAAAGTGGACTGGGAAGCTAGATTGCATAGGGTAACTTTCAGAGGGTAAAACAAAGGCAGTTTTTATTCCATTTGTAGGCCCTTTGGGACTAGCTTTCTAAAATAGCTTTCTTTCATGTGGGTTAGTTTTATAAAGCCAAACATCTAGTCTGGGTACCTCTAGAATGGTGTCTGTAAAGAAAATTAAATACCACAGCCTGTTGCTTTGATAGATATGGTGAAGTTATACTAGTCATAATAGAGAATCCAAATCTTTCCTGCACCTAAGACCTTGAAAGGGGTGTGAAATACTACTTTTTACTTCCAGCTAAATTCCCACTAGATAGGAAGGTCCCCTCTGTGCACACTGTGGGATCATGGTGAGGCATGAAGTGCCTTGGAGTGAGCTACATATTTTGAAACAACTCTTTTTGAATGTGTGTGTGAGTCCCATTCGTAGGTGCTGATTTTTGGCCCTATCTACACTTATAGCTTTGCATGTCAAAAACCAGAATTGTCATAGAACTGTTTAATTCTAAAGTAAAGTAAAAATGGCCCTCTAGCAACTAATCGAGTTAGTTTTCAGCTTGCTGCAGTGAAGGGGCCATCTTGAAAAGTGAGGAGGAATGAGAGACGTCTCTTATCTGGGTCCTGTTATAATGAACAGTACAATGGTTAACAGGTTATTTCATTTGATTTGTTGTTTGACTTCCTCTTAGACTATACAGACCTATGCACTTCCTGTGTGGTGCACTGACTGTGGAGGTGATCCTGGAGTTCTTGCCAGGTGCAAAGATCCGCACATGCAGATCCAGTGTCAGACTCAGGCCCTGGAACAGTACTAGTGCAAGGCCTTTATGAAAACAAATGGTAGCAATAGGAGGATTATGTCTGTAACAGATTTCGTTTTGGCCCCCAATCCAAACCCCCTGACAAAGTGCATTCATTTGCTGGTTTCAGAGTAGCAGCCGTGTTAGTCTGTATCCGCAAAAAGAAGAACAGGAGTACTTGTGGCACCTTAGAGACTAACAAATTTATTAGAGCATAAGCTTTCGTGGACTACAGCCCACTTCTTCAGATGCATATAGCTATATGCATATGCATCCGAAGAAGTGGGCTGTAGTCCACGAAAGCTTATGCTCTAATAAATTTGTTAGTCTCTAAGGTGCCACAAGTACTCCTGTTATTCATTTGCTGGTAAGTTTCACTGCACTGTTTAAGTTACTCTCCAGCTGTAAGGACAATTGGAGAGGATTTGTTTGGAAAGGATGAATCTTTGCTCTCCCGCAGCAGCATGTGAGCAAGTGGTAGCCAAGACACAAATCAGCAAGGCCATTCTGAATCTGCTGGGGAACTCTCTTGTTTGCATACAGTACATTAGGGGAGAGGGAAACCTGATTTGTTTAGTACCTCTTGAGACTTTTAACTTACTACTTGGAATATAATAGTGAGGCAGAAGAGACAGAAGCCAGCTGGACTAAATTCATCCCTGGTGTAACTACTGAAGTTGGAGTTATAATATAGCTGAATTTGTCTGAGCACTGAGGGTTCAACAAAGCCCTCAGGGAGGATCCATGTTGAAAGCTTTTCTTTAAATTATTGCATTGCAGCTCAGTTCCTTTATTATTCAGCATGAGTCACTCTGGTCCCTCTCTCTAAGTCTGATTTGCTATGGATATATGTGACAGTGTTCTCCTCTCATCAGTCAGTAAAATATAAATCATATGAAAACACTTTAGCATTCTGATTGAACAGTCACTATACTGTAGTTTAATGAGAAGACAGGCTGTTTAGGGTGGAGGTTATTTTACTGGTGCTATTCCATCTCTGTTACTGCATTTAAAGGACTCCTAATGCCAAAAATACTGGCTGGAGATGGGATGTGCTCCACACACTGGCCCTGCAAGAGCTGAATTGGGCCAGATGGCCCCAATAAGCTAATTAGGCTGCAAATGGAGGAGCTTTAAGTTGGATGCAGCTAATGAGAGAGAGAAGCAGCCTTTCCCTGGGAAGAGGGAGGAGTGCTTGGAGGTTGCCAAGACAGGTTGCCTAAAGTTACTCCCTGGGAGAAGGGATGGAAGAGACTGGCAAACCCAGAGGAATGGGAAAGGCCAGGAAGTATGGAAACGACACAAGGAAAGGCAGAAAGGTGCAGGGAATGGACCTTGGTTGCTGTGTAGAGGGTCCCTGAACCAGAACCTAGAGTAGAGGGTGGGCCTGCCACTGTGAAGCAGAATACTGCCTGGGACTGCTGGAGAGCAGGAACCTTGATGTGCTCCTCTCTGCCCCCTGGGAGGGGATATCACAACTGTGACCTGGGTGGAGTCATGAAGTGGACAACTGCAGCCCCTGAGACAGAGAGGAGCTACAGAGGAGAAACTGAGAGGATATAATCGCTGGAAGGGGCATCAACCTGACTGATCTAATCCCCAGAACCATCAGGAGGCAGCACCATACAGCAGTAAGTAGAGCAACCAGTGAAATGGCTAAACAGGGTATTCTGTACACAATCCTGTCTGAGGGTTAAGTAACAAGCAGCACCATCCCACAAGGAGCTCCCCAGCACTCTCAGGGATAGGTCAGGATGTGGCTCGGTGCTCTTAGTCTGTTCTTTTGCGCGGTACAAGTGGAGAAGGATTTGGTTTCAACTCAACTTCTGGCATGGGTTGCACCTCAAGGGTGAAAAATCTGTGCTCCCTTGAGTGCAGGGACTGGGCCTTCCCACTTAGAAGCAGGACATATAGTAGAAGCTGTTTTTTGCACATGTCTGTGTACCCACATAATGGCCAAGGCATAATCCAACCCCAGATCTTTGCTACTGGCCATGGCATTTTCTCTGTGGCTGCCTGTTTCTCTAAAGAATGTGTGGTTTTGCTGCTGTACACTTGACAATCCTTGAATTAGATTTCTAGTCTGATCTCACTGGTTTAGCAAGCTCCTTTAGGTGACTTCAGTAGAACAAATCCACACAAGTAGCAAATGCAAGTCACATGCCTGGCATTCCATCCAGGTGCTACACAAATATTTAGCTGCAAATACAGAACTTGCTACCAAGCAGCCTTCACACCTGAACACTAATTGATGGGCAAACCCATGCTTCAAGATTAACAGTAACACTCATTAGTTTTCCACTTTGTGCTCTTAAGTAACAGATGATGCATTTTCTGACTCACTGTTTCTTCAGCCAGCAGTGCCAATTCTATCTGTTCCCAGCCTAATGGAAACTTTTTACTGAAGGAAGCATCTTGTGCTTCTGCCCATTGTATGGAAAGTATGTAATTGCGCATGGTATATAGACAAAGCACAAAGGTGAGTTTACCGTGAATACCCAAGTAGAATGGACACTTGTCTGAAATAGTTGTGAGCTAGTAGAGCATTCTGGAAATTTGCATAGAAATGAGCATTGTAAGCATCTCACTAAGTTTAGAAGATTGTTCTCCCTTTATGCTCCTGTAGACTTTATTCTTAGGGGAGGTGGCCTTATTTCCAAAAGGGAGATTTGGCAAAGAGGGAGGGCAGGCAATGCAGGAGGAAATGTAACTCTGTTCATGGATTACTGGTTTGGTCTAGCTCCTCCTCACCTAGAGATATGTAAAACAGATGGGTTCACTCCCAGATTCCATCAGTAGCCTCCAATGGAAACTGAAGCCCAGGTCTTTGGTGGTTAAATGCCTATCTCAGAGTGGAGCTGTAGACCTGCAAAGGCATCCCCAGCTCTCCTATTAGCTGGCTGACCCAGCACTGGAAGTGGGCACTGTCAAATGTCAGGCACAGCCAGAGTGCGAGACGATGCATACAGTGCTCCTATAAAGGGCCTTTTGCAGTTTTGGATGGAGGTTAGGTGATATTGCAGCGCTAGCTCTTCTCTCTCTCCTCGTCTCGGCAGTTTTAGGTCACTATAACAGCATTGCTAGTCACTTTATCCCCCATGCAGTCAGGGGACAATGCAGTTCTTGTGAAATGTGTAAACAGAATTACTCCTCTTCTCAGGACCTATTGATGTAGTTTCACAGGTGGAAAAAAATAGTGTAAATGAGAACAGGCCCACAGGAATGAAAACACAACTAAGTTGACATCACTAGAAAAAAATCTTTGCATTTCCTGCTTTCTATGACATTATTTGTAGAACTGAATGGCCCTTTAGAGAAGATAGTTTGAGTTTATGGGGAGAAAAAATCTGATGAACGGCTGTTCAGTTCAAAGTAAATTCATGTTTTACTATAATTTTCCTGTGGCGTTCAATGCAGCACTTTAAGTTGATTTATTAAAATATATTAAATCTTAGTGTAAATGCTGAAAATAGTTGCTAGCAGGAATATTGGAAGCATGAGAATGTGACTGATCAATCACTTGGTGTCAGGTCACTCGGCAGAAATGTTGAGAAGTTCAAGAACCTCTCAGTTGCTTCACTTATTTGTTTTCATAAGAACATTAACTGAGAGGCCTGTCAAATGCTTGCAGTGTCAGTGATCCCTCGGAGCATGCACTGTGTGACACCGTACCTAAAACTGCAGTCGTGTGCATTTTTCAGGGATTTTATTGTAGGTCAAAGATGAATGCAAAGTTATAAAGCAAACAAGGAAACAAAATTCACCTGTTCTTCTGTGATTTAAATTGTCCAATTTATTCAGTGCTTGGTATATCCACCAAGGAAAATGAACTGGACTATCAGCACAACAAAACTCTATGCATTTAATTGTAGCATAATGGAGCTAAAATAATCCAAATTCTTCTGACTCTTTGCATTGCTTTTCACTCTTTAAAAATTATTCTGCCTCCAATATTATTTGAGTGTGCCTTTTTCCAGGTGTGCTAATCAAATTTAGGTAATCTAGCTGCAGAAGTAGCTCTTCGCCAACAGGCCCTGTGGCACAATGATTGAAACTTTCTGGTTTGTGGTTCATAGTGGTGTTCATTTAGGTTGTCTTTTTAGCAAGGGACTTTCTCACTTCCTGCCTGATCACTGGCACTTTAGAATCTTGCTGCTTGTTTAACCTTATAATCAACATAAATTAACTCATGTTGAGGTGTACAGGATTTGTGGTGAAAGGGTGGCTGCAGAACTCCATGAGCTCCAACGGAGGCAAATGAAATTAATGAGTGAAGGGGTCAGTGTGAGAGACCAGAAGGGTGGGTATAACTAGACCTTTAGAGTGCTTGCTGCAGGCCTTGTTCTTCACTGCCCTGCACTTTGTCATCACTTACACCAATGCAAAGTATTGAGATGGTGGTCAATCAGAAGGGTAGTATTTTACATCCTCACTGCACAGATGAAACGGATACAAGGCAGTGAGGAATCAAGCCTATGTTGTCCTCTTCTCTAAAAATACAACATAGACCCTCAGCTGGTGTAAACTGATAGTCAATGGAGTTATGAATATTTACACCAGCTGAGGATCTGGCCCTGTGGTCCCAGACTAGCTTGTGAATTTTTTTCTCATCTGGAGACTCCACATCACTCAACTTGAAGACTCTTTAAGCAGATTCTTGTATTTTGCTTAGGCTTGGTCTACACTACCCCCCCCCAATTCGAACTAAGGTACGCAACTTCAGCTACGTGAATAACGTAGCTGAAGTCGAAGTACCTTAGTTCGAACTTACCTTGGTCCACACGCGGCAGGCAGGCTCCCCCGTCGACTCCGCGGTACTCCTCTCGCCGAGCTGGAGTACCGCAGTCGACGGCGAGCACTTCCGGGTTCGACTTATCGCGTCCAGACTAGACGCGATAAGTCGAACCCAGAACTTCGATTTCCAGCCGTCGAACTACCTGGTAAGTGTAGCCAAGGCCTTAGAGTCCTAAATTAACACAATCCAGAAGTATTGCCTTGTCTACCACCTACCTAAACTTCTCCTCTGCTGGGTACTTGCAGAAAACTGCCATCTGAAAGCAGCTAGGCAAGTGGTGGCTTGTGATTCCTGCCTTGATTATTACGCTTTATTACTGCCACAAATTGCTCACACAACTACCCTATATTATTCTGATTCAGTCTAGACCACCACATTCAACACCCTGACCTTTCTGTCCTCTCCACAACTCCTCTACAGGACTTTGTAACAAGACCCAGACTAGCATGAACTTTTTCTGCTGCATCCAAATGATTCCATTAGCGAAATCACGTGGACTCACGAAGCTTTGTGTGCAAGATAAACGTTGCTATCAGTTGCATAGCCCGTTATAAGTGATCGTAAAGTCCATGCCCAAGGCACTGAGGTGATACACACGGTGCCGGGCTGTGTCTGTGTCTATTTCCTGTGTGCCTTTTGCTCTTTATAGTCATGC
The DNA here is from genome assembly GCF_027887155.1 of Malaclemys terrapin pileata. Classification (NCBI taxonomy): domain Eukaryota; kingdom Metazoa; phylum Chordata; order Testudines; family Emydidae; genus Malaclemys; species Malaclemys terrapin. Next base: position 73,238,806 of record NC_071512.1, read on the forward strand.
TGTATCCAGCTTGGTCACAATCCAGCCAGTATTCTGATCCTGGGAAAAAATGCTTTTAATATGAATCTCTCCTGCGCTAGAGTTATTTCAGTCACCAGCAAATTGAACCCTCTGAGGATCAGGGGAAGGAAGTAATGTTGTCCGAGGTAGCTGGCCAAAATGAAATACACTGTAATGTTCTGTTGAAAGTGGAGAATCTCTTTCCCCCTTGCTCTGTGAGTGGCACTATCAGTCAATTTGCTGGATGAAGTTTAAGGTATTGTGCTTGGGTTGCTTCATTTCATGGGTGTCCAGTTTGAGATCCCTTTTTAAAATGGTTTGAGCCACAGCTATTTGGGTGACCGCCTCTGTTTGTGTGAGATCACAGTAGCTGAAATCCAAAGTACATGAGCTAATACTGCCTGGCAACAAGGTATTCTGGGTGAGGGATTGTGGGCTCTAGAATTAAATTATGTTCCACCACAGCCTGGGTTTCTGAGTGCAGTTTCCCATGACATTGCTGGAAAGATATTTTATCTGAAGCACTAAAGTTCTGGAGTGGGGTTTGTGGTGGTGGTGATGTATTTGTTTCCCTGTTGACAAAACAGGGTTCTGCATAAAAAGTTTGACCCCCTGTAGTAGTTCTTTTTGAGCTAGGGTAACCGGTACTGTACGCAGTGTTCCAGGTGAGGCCCCACTATTTATTTACATAAAGGCTTTATAATATTACTTGTAGTAATTACCATCCCATTCCTTATGGAACTTAACATCTTGTCACCATGTTCATTCTTGAACTTCATGACCTGATACGATTATTATAGGACAAGATTATGGCAACAAGTGAGATAGTAACTAGGAATGTACAAACCAGGATAGCTTTTAATAATGCTTCTAAGTAAACACACTGAAATTAAATCGCTTACATTATGCTCCTGCTTTTGTCTAAACTTAAAGGAACAATAATCCTTCATAATTAAATGTCATGTTGAGATAGAGGAAACGGTATGGAAAGAGGTCAGTAAATTTTTATCCAGATTCTAGTTCAGATGCTGCTGATTTATTATTTGAAAGCACAGTAATGTCTGTGACCATGTCTAATTTTTTTTTTTTGGAGTGTTTGTTTTGAAATGAAAATTGGAGGCCTTAATATTAAAGGAGGACTTGTGCAAAAAGAAATAGCCATGAGGGGAGAATCACATGTAGGCATCAGAAAACTAACATGTATTTAAAAGGATTCGATGTCTCCAGGGTGATTCTATAGAGCAATTGCAAGAAGTTGTAGACACATAAGAGAGAATTCAGAGAAGAGTGACAAATGATCAGACAGCTGGAGGTTTTGACTTAGGAGGAAAAATTAAAAGAGCTAAACATGGATAACTTAACTAAGTGATTAAGGTGCAGGAGGCAGCCTGCAAATACTTGAAGGACCAGTGGAGAGGAATAAATAAGGGTGGAATAACAGGGCATAACTAGAAATAACAAAATGAACCCTAGAAGATAAATGTGAACTTCCTGTGAGTGAGATTTCAGATTGTGGAATCTTTTCCTGAGAGAAGTGATGAAAGCCCTATTTTGTGGAACTCTTAAGACAACCCTTATTGTTCAGTTGTTTAAAGTATTGGACTTTAAACAACTGAACAATAAGATGCACATTAATGGACAAATGTCTACTTTGTTTGTACTTGTCTTACTGTAGTGACACGTCTCAGAATAACTTTTTCCACCCCTTTTCACCATATTGTTATATAGAATACATATTAAACCAAAGGCAGCTAGTCAGACTTCCTTACCTTAAAACAGACCGTTCCATTTCAGATAGTACAAATTAGTGCAAAAGCACATAAGTAAGCTGTGATTGCTGATGTGTAGGGTCCCTCTGGTTTACAGTTTAAGTCCACTTTGTGTTACTGCAACCTCCTATCATTAGATAATAAAACAGGATCTTATGAAATCTATAGAAAGAGGGTTACATCACTCATATTCAACACAACCGAAGTTAAATTCCTTCCCAAAGAATTGTTGCAATTGCACTGAGATATATATATATATTAAGGCTTCTGTAGCTCAAACTTTGAATGTATGTCCAGATCCTTCAGCTGTTGTAAATTTGATATAGCTGTACTGAAGTTATGCTGATTTAAACCAGCGTAGGATCTGGCCTATCCTCTCGTCTGACACAAATGCAGAACACTGTAAATATATAACTTTAAAAAAAAAATTCTTAATAACTCCATCAAGGAAAAAGCTGACTGCAGAGTATAAAACTCTTTGCCAGGAAATGACCTGAATTTTGTGTGCCAAGTTTCTCAAAAATATAATTCAGGCTATGTAAGTTTTAAGTTGGGCTCTTACCTTCTGTTCCATGACTCTGTAGAAATGAAATCAAGAGACTGCTTCACTCTGTCATAGTCATCACTGCCACTTCATAAATTAATGTAGGTCAGAGACTGCATGGGAGAGAGATACAAGTGATAGACTCCATCTGATGCTGTTCTATTGGACTCCTTTATTAAGATGCTTGCATGAATGATTGGCCAGCATCGATGGTGTTTACCCCCCCCCCCCCAAAATCTGATAGCTTGAGTCACTTTTAGAAACCACTTTTCTCAGTGAAGCTTAGAGCTCCATGCTAGCAGGGTATATTCTAGGAAATCATGTATTGATTTAAACATGCCAGCCCCACACTCATGATGTTATTGTAAAAGATTTGCTAGTCACAGCAATATTAGTAAATATTTAACTTGATAAATCTGGAACTTGGAGTGGTGTAATGTATGTGGGTGTGGCTGTACTGGGGCAAATCTTTGTTCTGGACACTGCTTGGGTAAATTAGCAGTTGGGTGGACAGTCAGTGTAGCTCACTACTACAACTTCAAGATCCCCCACATGCAGTATATTCTGATCTTTCTCAGCAGGGAAACGACTGGGGGAATCTGTCTACTGTGACATGGAAGGATTCATTCACAGCTTTGTAGCGTGCAGCAGGAATGAACTCTGTGTGGGCTCTGTGTCCTGCCCCCTATGTAACAGGCCTTAACGGCCTGCTCTGTGCCTGTAAGAAGGGATGTATGAGTTGGCCAACTGGCCCAAGTCCTTCAGTGCTTAATCAAGTCAAATTTGTATTGACTTCACTGCTCCACCAAATGAAAGAAGTGTATTGGAAATGGAATGTAACATCACTGTGTGCACAAAATCTCCATGGAGAGAAGAAATGACATTCCTAAGGAGAAATAGTGATTGTGAATATTTGTCATTCAGAGGACAGGATAAAAGGTCTTAAGGAAAAAACCTTAGCAGTAGAAGGGTTGGGGTGTGTGTGAACACCACAGGGCTTCAGCCACCTCAAACTAGAACCAAATCTAAACTGGACTGACATTGGGGAAAGCTATTCAAATTCCTTCATCTTTGCCTTTATTGGATACTGGCAATCTGCTGCTGCTGTCTAGAGTATTCCCCAAGAATGGTACCCTAGAAGGCACAACAACCTAGGAAATCTCAGACTACAAGTCCTCTGCAGGCTGAGGCATCTGTATCTGGGAAGCCACATGGGTACCAAATTTGAGAGGAGCAGGAAAAAGACTAGTGCTGCTGCCTGACCCTGCTGGGGGCAGTGAAGCACACTCCATAAGAATGGTAGAGGGTCATGAGAGAGGAGATATTTAAAATCCTGGGTTTGGATAAACTTGTAGTAAATATCCCAAGTACAGTACCTACAAATTGGAAGCTAGGTAAAGCCCCTCTTAAAAATCAGATCCATAGTGCAACAGAAAATAGATATTTTTTTTTTACTCATTAATGAGAAAGAAAAGATAATTACCACAGCATTTCCACTTCTTGAGAACACATCTGACCAGAAAACTGCCTGACTCTAGGCTCGCTCAGTGGGTGCAAAGGCACGTATGTTTTCCTCAGATACTACCATTGGGATGTGAATAGGTCTGCCCATAATGAGCCAAATTCAGAGGAGGCCTAATTAATTTAAATGAGGCTAAACTGCTGTAAGTCACATGCAGCAGATGTAAGTTACACCATTGTAGGACTACCTCCAAATCTGTACCCCTGTGGGTCAGTGTGAGGAAAATGGCAGGCTTTATGGGTTACTTCTAGCAAATATGGTAAAACTTCACTTATGATTTAGTATGCATGAGATAAATACATTACCAATAATAGTGTAAAATGTCATGGGGGGGAAACCCTCTTAAAAACTAACTTCTATGATTAACAAACTTCTGAATAGCATCTAAAGGAAAGCAATACTATCACTTAAGGGACAGAATAATTTTTCCTAAAGGAAAATAGCCTCTTTCATGCCCCCTTCCTCAGGGAGAGGAATCAGTATGCATTATGGTTCATACCAGAATGCTTTGAGACCAATAATTTCATGGCAACCAGTGAATTTTGCAGTGTTGTGACTTTTACGACACCACAATTTATAGGGGGTGAAGGATGAAAGAAAACACTGCTGCAAGTTTTACAGGAGACAAAGTATGGCTTTCCAGCTGGGTAATGCTTAGACAGCTCAAAATACACCATCTATCTCTCTGTTGCAGTGAATGTATGGATCAAATGGCAAAGTATTTGTCCAAAAGAGTACACACAGCCCCCAGCATTCACACTGTATTTCAGTCTCTCATCTAAATGGATCCTTTGGGAACAAGGCAAACATATACACACACAGTCCTGCTGAGAGCGAGAGCAGAAATAAATGAGTGTTTGGTGAAAACTGTTACTGCTAAAATTAGAGCTGGGGATATCTACAAAGGTGCTATCTCTAAACTGCCATAATAAGGCAGTTTTTCGGTTCTGTCCAAACTGACAGTCTGGGATCTTCATTTGTGATACAGTACTGCAAAATTTAATGGTCAGCTGGAATGTTGAGCTGTATTCCACTGGCATTTACGTTGTTATACCAGAGTGGCCAGTTGTGTGGTGATTTAGGGCCAAATTCTTCCAGCCTTACTCTGACTGAGAAGAGACTTGCTCTAAGAGTAGGCTTACTGATTTCAGTGAGAGTATCCCTAGAGCTAAGGCTTACTTAACGTAAGTAAGGCTGGCAGGATCTGGACTTCAATAATTTTGACATCTGCCTACAGTTTGAAGACTAAAATAAGAGATAGAAGTGAAAAGGAGTTGTAACCTAAATCAGCGTTTGGCCTCAGATTACCAGAGTTGAAGATTAGTGGATTAATCCATTCTACCTATCCAGCTTCCCTTTAGCTCCAAGTTCCATGGTAATCTAGTGATCACATATTTGAGATAAGTAGGCCTTAATGACTTGGAAAATCAAACCTTCTGTTATGTGCACTCTGTGTAGTTTAGAGAGGGAAATCTCCTGATGAAATAATATTTGCTACGTAAATACAGCCCAAGCAGTTTGCCTTCAGAGAGAAGTTTTTAAAACTAATTATTCATTGATTAATGAATAATATATAAAAACATGGTAGTTAAAAATATTTTTAACTACAAGTAAATGTATGCCCAACTGCTTTACAGTACAATTCACATCTTTATATCAGATAGGAAGCAATATTTTATTTTTAGTATATTTGCTTTTAAAAAAGGATACATGTGAGTTAAGTCTCACCAAATTTGTCCAGCCATAGGTGTTGTTTTGACTTTGATAAAAGAGTAGTTACATTTTAAATATATAATTAGGTCTAGTGTGAAGTTTCCCCCTTGTGGGAGCTCTGTGGTATTACAATGATTTACACAAAAGTATGTATGGGGGTGTATGCCAGCTACATAGGGAGGGTGGACTCTGAGTAAGTGACTGACTACAGGGCCTTGAGGAAAAAGACTCTCTCCTAGCAGTGAATGTTGTGCTGCTTCAGAAATGAAGGGGGCTATAGGAAGTGTGTATCTCACGTTCTGCCTTTCTGGGATAACTGCTAAATAACTTGCATTAAATCAGCAAAATGAGGTGACTAATAGTGCTTAAGCATCAGACATACAACCAGCAATACAGGCAAAACAAAAGAGATGATGTCAATTATATGGGACCTCAAGATTGCTGTAATCAGAGGAAAGAGGAAAATGAAAGTCCAGATCTAAAATTTAATGCTTGAAATGCCCCCCAAAAATTACTTTAAGAGCAATTTGAAAGTCTCAAGTCCTTATGAGAATATCTGTTTAGACTTAATCCTGCAAAACAAACCTTTGTCTTTCTCTCTTTTCTTGGCATCCTGTAGCTCTCCAGCTGTCTGTTACATCATTTCTGGCCAGGTATAGAAACATACACACCTGGTTATATCTATTGGCCTATCAGCCTTGACAATGCCTTTAAAGGCACTTTCCACATCATATAACTTTTAGATTCAAAATCAATATGACTCTGTACTCGGGCTGTCAAGCGATTAAAAAGATTAATCGTGCGAGTAATCAAACTGTTAAACAATAATAGAATTCCATTTATTTAAATATTTTTGGATGGTTTTCCAAATTTTCAAATATATTGATTTCAATTACAACACAGAATACAAAGTGTACAGTGCTCACTTTATTTTTTTATTACAAATATTTGCACTATAAAAACAAAAGAAATAGTATTTTTCAATTCACCTCATACTGTACTGTAGTGCAATATCTTTATCATGAAAGTTGAACTTACAAATGTAGAATTATGTACAAAAAATAACTGCATTCAAAAAACAAAACAATATAAAACTTTAGAGCTTACAAGTCCACTCAGTCCTACTTCAGCCAATCGCTCAGACAAACAAGTTTGGTTACAATTTGCAGGAGATAATGCTGCCCGCTTCTTGTTCACAATGTCACCTGAAAGTGAGAGCAGGCGTTCGCATGACACTGTTGTAGCCAGCATTGCAAGATATTTACATGCCAGATGTGTTAAAGATTCATATGTCCCTTCATGCTTCAATCACCATTCCAGAGGATATGCGTCAATGCTAATGATGGGTTCTACTCAATAACAATCCAAAGCAGTGCAGACCGACGCATGTTCATTTTCATCATCTGAGTCAGATGCCACCAGCAGAAGGTTGATTTTCTTTTTTGGTGGTTCAGGTTCTGTAGTTTCTGCTTCTGAGTGTTGCTCTTTTAAGATTTCTGAAAGCATGCTCCACACCTCATCCCTCTCAGATTTTTGGACAGCACTTCAGATTCTTAAACCTGGGCTAGAGTGCTATAGCTATCTTTAAAAATCTCACATTGGTATCACCTTTGCATTTTGTCAAATCTGCAGTGAAAGTGTTCTTAAAACAAACAACATGTGCTGGGTCATCATCCAAGACTACTATAACATGAAATATATGGCAGAATGCAGGTAAAACAGAACTGGAGACATACAGTTCTCCCCCAAGGTGTTCAGTCACAAATTAAATTAACGCTTTTTTTTTTTTTTTTTTTTTTTTTAAATGAGCATCATCAGCATGGAAGCATGTCTTCTTAATCTTTTCTTATATGGAAGCTGTTCTATACCCTTAATCATTTTTGTTGCCCTTCTCTGTACCTTTTTCAATTCTAATGCATCATTTTTTGAGATGGGGTGACCAGAACTGCACATAGTATTCTAGGTGCAGGTGCACTATAGATTTATTTAGTGGCATTGTAATATTTTCTGTCGTCTTATCTATCCCTTTTCTAATAGTCCCTAACGTTGTTAGCTTTTTTTGACCGCTGCTGTACATCGAGCGGATGTTTACAGAGAACAATCCACAACGACTCCAAGATCTTTCTTAAGTGGCAACAACTAATTTAGACCCCATCACTTTGTGTGTACAGTTACGATTATTTTTTCCAGTGTGCATTACTTTACATTTATCAGCATTGAATTTCATCTTCTATTTTGTTGCCCAATCACTCAGTTTTGAGAGATCCCTTTGTAACTCTTTGGAGGCTGCTTTGGACTTACCTGTCTTGAGTAATTTTTTTATCATCTGCAAACTTTGCCACCTCCCTGTTTACCCCTTTTTCCAGATCACTTATGAGTTTGTTTAACAGAACTGGTCCTGGTACAGATCCCTGGAGGATCCTGCTATTTATTTTTCTGCTTTCTGAAAACTGACCACATATTCCTACCCTTTGTTTCCTGTCTTTTAATAGTTACTGAGCCATGAGAGGACCTTCCCTTGTATCCCATGTCTGTAAAATTTGCTTTTATAAGTTTGCTTAAAGTATGCAGAAACAGCAGCCATTTTGTTCTCAGGATTGCTGCTGAATGTTGGCGGCAACACACATTCTCATGGTAACATTACTTGGGGTCTTTCCTGTTTTATTGAATCTGTAATTAAAATCGATTTTAGTGCAAACAAAGGTGATTCACTCTTTTTCCATTTGGAAACATCCCACCACCCTGTGTTCTGGACTTCCTTGCTGAGTTCTGCCCTATTCAATTGTGGAGGCTGAGATTCAAGTTCCTGCTCTGCCCTATTCAGTTGTCTCTATAGAGTCACTCCTCTCTCTGTCTCATCCAATTAATATTTTATTACATAAACAAAGTGGAACAGTTTGTACAGACTCACCCTGCAATAGCCCAGTGATCAGGGCACTCCCTTGGGAAGTGGGAGGGTGATGCTCAAGTCCCTACTCCAAATCAGGCCTAGCAGGGACTTGAACCTGGGTTCCCTACATTGCAGCTGGCTATTGTGGGGTCAGGGTCTTTCTCTCTTTTTTTGCAAAAAAAAATTCAGTCTCATTTTTGTTCTGATGTCAACGTTTTGAAATTTGGTTTTGTTCCACATTTTTCACAACTGCGGCCAGTTCTCCTTATAAGGCATGTCCTGACTCAGACTGTGAACACGAAACACTGGTAAATCTGCTGCCCATAGAAATATTTTCTCTCATGCTTCCTAATGGAGTATGTGTAATTGTTTGAGCATCTCCACATAATGCAAGGATCCTACCAATACAGTCCTCTTAGCAGAGGAGATGTCTGTCCCTTCCAAATTCAGAGGCTCATCAGCAAAGCATTAGCATTTCTTGACAGTTTAAATTTTGTGGTAACACTTCCAACTGTGCCTTCCACTCTGTGGGGAAGAGTGGTGGGTTAGAGAACAGAGCTGAGTCCAAGTTGAATGTTGCCTAAAGGTGTGAGAGGATGTTCAGAGCTGGAGTTCTGCTTTGGTTTAATCTAGAGAAGATGAGTGAGCTGCTACTTCTGGATCTGAACTTTCTCAGGCTTCAGTGGGGATGCTTTGATCTAGAATTTGGCTTCAGGCCCAACTCTACTAGAAAGAATAGGAGACAGAACTACAGGGAGATTTGCCAGCCAGCAGCAAGGAAATGACAGACCAGCATGCAGCTTTGCTGCACCACCTAAATAAAACCCACTCTGTGCTGGCTTCAGGAACCCATTTCCCTCTCTCTTCCCTCCCTGCTACTTTGAAGGAGGCAGGGGCAGGTGGGTAGTTCTCTTATGTCCCATTTTTGTACTCCCGCCACTTTTGGTGAAGACTTTTACTCTGAGATTAAACTGAAAAATTGCAGTAATGATGAACTAATGTGGCCATAATGGAGTGCCCCTAAACTGCCTGGCATTTAATGCTGCAGCAGTGTAGCACAATGTTAGATTTTCATGAGATAAACAGAATAGTTGCCCTTTATAGAATGCTATTAAAAGCATTCTGATGAAATTAGAACAGGAAGCAGATTGTGGCTATATTGTGGAAGCATGGGGACCTAGATCAATGGCATGGGAAAGATTTTCAGCTATAAATTAGAGTCAAAAAGAGCTAAACAGATTTTGAAAGCTGCCCACGTTAGTGGACTGAGTGGTGATGCTTCTCTAGAGTTTTGCTTATAAAAGCTTGAATACGTTTCTCTGTGTTGCAATACGCTCTGGGGTAGAAATCCCCAGAGCGCATGAAATTCAAATTGAATTTGGGATCAAATGGCTGTGAACTCAATTAAACAGATACTTGGTGTCTATAGGAGGATCCAAGTTAGTTTTAGGTGGTCTTTGGGCACTGATTTTCATTACAGTTCAGCATTATAACTCCAGAGTTAAGACTGAAGCTAGCTTTCCATTATGTCTTATTTTCAGCCCACTAGATATCTATTTAAAAAAAGAGACTGATCTTCTTTAAGTTGTGCTTCCTCCCATCCCAGGGCAAAGGGCTTTGGGAAGTGAGGTATGCATCAGAGTTCTCATGTGATGGTGCTGTCCAGCCAAAGATTTTTTTTTCAAAGCATGAACAGAACCACTCTAATGCTTCTGTGAGTTGTGATCCCTAGTGCCAGGTGCTTGGACAACTACTGGCCTAAAATCTGTCTGTACAAAGATTAATAGCCTGAATCCTTCTTCCCAAGTGAACAACCTGGTAGGGAGCACAGCCAAGGAGACTGTCTCAAGCTCTCCACCAATCTCCATTTGGAGCGGGGAGGACCTGCATCATAGTGCAGAACCCCTTCTTCAGTAATGATGGAGCAGGTTACCCTACCGTTATCAGCTCGTATGCAGAGCTCATGGGCAGGAGAAGCCTCCATCCCACTAAGCACACGTGTATTTTCTGTCAACTTAACACACCATCTGGGACCCATCCATCTCCCTGGTCCCTGCAGGGGTTTTTACAGCACTGGGATTGTAACAGCTTCTGCAGGCTGTGCAGTTCCAGGGAGTGGCATTGCTCAGGAATCAGTGCTGTCCCACGTGGTTGGTATTTTTTTTTTCTCCTTTATATACCAAGCTGGCCTCTCTGTGTCCCATGATGCTGGTATGGCACAGGTCACAGGATTAGGGCTGTAAGGGTGCGGGACTCGCCCCTGTGGCACCTCCTGCTGGTCTTCTCAGGAATTAGCTCATCCAGCCATTGGAGTGCTCTCTGCAGGCTGGTGTCCCACTAGGCCCCCATGTCCCTCTTGGACCCAGTGCCCTGTTATCTGGGGTGCTGCCCCCTGGCAGTAACCCCAGTCTTAGGGTCTCCCCTCCCTGGGGGAACCCCCACCCACTATCCCCACATAGCCTCAGTTGTGGCTACTGCCAGTCTCTGTTTAGCCCCCGTGCCCTGGGGTGGACTGCAGTCTCTCAGCCAATCCTCACAGGCAACAAGGGGTTTGGCCTGGCTGGCTTTACCCACCCTCCGGCTGCCCCTCTGCAAGCCCAATACCTAGGTAGGCCTAGAACTAAGCCCTGCAGCCTGGGGAGTTGCTGTCCTAGGGCTTCCCAGCTCTTAAGGCCTTTCCCCATCCCTGCCTCTCTCTAGGTCCCCTGGGTGAGTTCCCCAGCAGCCACCAGCCCTGTCTCCCTCTCCAGTCAGAGAGAGACTGTCTGCTTGAGCTCCTGGCTCAAGCCTTTATAGGGCCAGCTGGGCCCTGATTGGGGCATGGCCCCAGCTGAGCCTGCTTCCTCCCAATCAGCCCAGGCCTCTTGCCCTTCCACAGCCCTCCTCCAGGGCTGTTTTAAACCCCTCCGGACAGGAGCGGGTAACCACCCCGCTACAAGGCCAAACATTCAACTGTAGGGCTTACATTTTCAAAAATTACTAGTGATTTGGGGTGCCTAAGTTTTGGGGGATTCAACTTGAAGCACCTTGGAAAGGGCCCAGCTTTCAAAGAACTGCTGGTCTGCATTTGCAGAGAATCCAAATCCTCTGAAGTTTATCAAGTTGGATACCCAAATTCATCAGTCACTCTTAAAAACTGAGGCCGGCGGGTACTAAAGTGACATGGCTTGAACCTCAAGAAAATGTGCAGAAAGCACACTGATGCGGCACAGATCTCCAGGTAACATACCCCACCATCAGACATCAGTCCTGAAACTGCTGATGAAATTAATGCTATTCCATCTGTCAAACTTTCCTGACTTCTTCCTCAGGATGGTGAATCGCTTTTCAGATCCACCACTGGACCTCCGAGGCAGGAAAAAAAACTTGAAAAAGATGTTGATGTGGCAATGTCTTATTGGGTCCTCTTTGAAATGATATGGAAACTTGAAGAATTTAAGATGAAACTGAGCAGTTTTAATGAAACCACCCTTTTATAATTGGATAAAGTAGCAATGGAATAGGTGCTTCACAATTATGCTTCATTACTGGCTCAAAACCACTGTGAAAGACATGTTCATCAAAATGTATAAATCGAATGTGTTCATTTCCAGCTATCTGTTCCTGTGAACAAAAATAAAGAATCCATAATTGAGATCCATTAACTATTAGGGTTATATTGGCTGAGCTAGCAGCTTCAGGTGTTGGCTGGTTTTCAGCATGGTCAGTTTTTTTTTTTTTTTTTTTTACTCTGTTATATAAATGAAATTAGGAAAAAGCAATGGTTCCTGACAATCCAGATTTCACTAATCATAGAATCATAGAATATCAGAGTTGGAAGGGACCTCAAGAGGTCATCTAGTCCAACCCCCTGCTCAAAGCAGGACCAATTCCCAGCTAAATCATCTCAGCCAGGGCTTTGTCAAGCCGGGCCTTAAAAACCTCCAAGGAAGGAGACTCCACCACCTCCCTAGGTAACACATTCCAGTGTTTCACCACCCTCCTAGTGAAATAGTTTTTCCTGATATCCAACCTGGACCTCCCCCACTGCAACTTGAGACCATTGCTCCTTGTTCTGTCGTCTGCCACCACTGAGAACAGCCGAGCTCCATCCTCTTTGGAACCCCCCTTCAGGTAGTTGAAGGCTACTATCAAATCCCCCCTCATTCTTCTCTTCTGGAGACTAAACAATCCCAGTTCCCTCAGCCTCTCCTCATAAGTCATGTGCTCCAGACCCCTGATCATTTTTGTTGCCCTCCGCTGGACTCTTTCCAATTTTTCCACATCCTTCTTGTAGTGTGGGGCCCAAAACTGGACACAGTATTCCAGATGAGGCCTCACCAATGTCGAATAAAGGGGAACGATCACGTTCCTCGATCTGCTGGCAATGCCCCTACTTATACAGCCCAAAATGCCGTTAGCCTTCTTGGCAACAAGAGCACACTGTTGACTCATAACCAGCTTCTCGTCCACTGTGACCCCTAGGTCCTTTTCTGCAGAACTGCTACCTAGCCATTCGGTCCCTAGTCTTTAGCAGTGCATGGGATTCTTCCGTCCTAAGTGCAGGACTCTGCACTTGGCCTTGTTGAACCTCATCAGGTTTTTTTCGGCCCAATCCTCTCATTTGTCTAGGTCCCTCTGTATCCAATTCCTACCCTCTAGTGTATCTACCACGCCTCCTAGTTTAGTGTCATCTGCAAACTTGCTGAGAGTGCAGTCCACACCATCCTCCAGATCATTAATAAAGATATTAAACAAAACCGGCCCCAGGACCGACCCTTGGGGTACTCCGCTTGAAACCGGCTGCCAACTAGACATGGAGCCATTGATCACTACCCGTTGAGCCCGACGATCTAGCCAGCTTTCTATCCACCTTACAGTCCATTCATCCAGCCCATACTTCTTTAACTTGGCGGCAAGAATACTGTGGGAGACCGTATCAAAAGCTTTGCTAAAGTCAAGGAATAACACATCCACTGCTTTCCCCTCATCCACAGAGCCAGTTATCTCATCATAGAAGGCAATTAGGTTAGTCAGGCACGACTTCCCCTTCGTGAATCCATGCTGACTGTTCCTGATCACTTTCCTCTCCTCTAAATGTTTCATAATTGATTCCTTGAGGACCTGCTCCATGATTTTTCCAGGGACTGAGGTGAGGCTGACTGGCCTGTTGTTCCCCGGATCCTCCTTCTTTCCTTTTTTAAAGATGGGCACTACATTAGCCTTTTTCCAGTCATCTGGGACCTCCCCCGATCACCATGAGTTTTCAAAAATAATGGCTAATGGCTCTGCAATCTCACCCGCCAACTCCTTTAGCACCCTCGGATGCAGCGCATCCGGACCCATGGACTTGTGCACGTCCAGTTTTTCTAAATAGTCCCGAACCACTTCTTTCTCCACAGAGGGTTGGTCACCTTCTCCCCATGCTGTACTGCCCATCTTAATGTTAAGATGTAAATGAAAAGCTTTGTTTCCTCCTGCAGCATCTTCACTCTGTTCCCACTTTGCCCCTGAAAAAAAGCAGTCAACTCTTTTGAGACTACGCTGTGCAGATTGCTGCTTTGCTCAGCAGTAGTGCTACAATGTAAAGATTAGAGATTTCATTCGTATGTAGGGACACCTCCTTCCTTCTCTAGCAGAAACTCATTAATTTTAATACACACCAATGAAGCGGCAGAATGGGCTTTGAGGTATCTTTCAGAGTGTGGTGTGTTGCTTCTGCACCACTGAGCTCATTATTCTTTTATTACAAAAGTAAGGAGGAATTCAGAGTTTACAGTCCCAGTGCTGTGTTCTGCAGATATCACAGGGCATCAGTGTACTCCAAAATCACTCAGCCTGCTATTAAAAAAAAGCTTCATTTCATTTTTAATTTGTTCATCCCCATAAGTGAGGAAACATATGACATGCCAGTTCCTGTAGTGTTCACATCTTCTCCCACCAAAAATATGTTTAAGGAAAAACTGGGGCCAGAGAAACTGGATATATAAGCAAGCACCAATGATACTAAACTAGTACCTATAATTATGAGGTTTGCCTATATTTTTGATGCAAACACCTATTTTCAAAGGTTTGCAACTAGGGCTGGGTGAAATGTTTTGAACTAAACTTTTTTTGGTGGAAAAATACACATTTGGTGACACCAAAACATTTCACAAAATGATAATTTTTGCTGACATAATTTGGTGGAAAATAATTTTTTAAAGAGATTTTGTTTTGATATTTTCAAAATGAAATGTTTCATTTTTTAAAATTTTGAAATGGCTTTATTCAGAAACTTCCTTTTATTTTTTTTAAATTAAATGTTAAATGCTCAAAACCAAAAATGAAATATTTTTGTTGTGGGTTGAACAAAACATTTCATTCAATCTGGAATTATTTTTTTCTTTAAAAATTGCCACCTAAGTGAAAAATCCAACAACTCTTGATCTTATACCTCAGATACAAAACCATTCTGTAATCGTCCCATTTTAGAAGTGAAAACTTTGTTTTCTAGTAAATTTAGTTATATAATTGTCAAGCATTTGCTTTCATTGTATATCTCTAAAACTGAGCTATTTTGGCTGTGGGATTTCTATTAACGTTAATGGGAACTGGGAGTCCAACTCCTTTAGGCGGTTTTGAAAACCTCATTCTAAATCACTATGGACTAGAGGAAGGCAGCCATTTTGTATTCAGTTCAATGATCTTTTCAGAAAACGGATGGACACACGCTGTGTGTCTCATGGAGACATTTTTTTGTTCTCTTCTTTATACCAATATCAAAGGTCATCTTTATAGAAAGTACGTGGCTATTCTCTGTGTGTGCAAAACCATAACGTAGAAATAACAAAACTGACAGTGACAAATGTTTTTAAAATGCTGATCCAAATTTTGAACCCCTAAGTAGAGTTGGTAGGAAATTTATCAAAACTGTTTGTCAGAAAAAGCTGTTTAATTGGAATTGAATATTTTATCATGAAATTGTATTACACCTCTACCCTGATAGAACGCTGTCCTTGGGAGCCAAAAAATCTTACCGCGTTATAGGTTAAACTGCATTATATCACCCTGCTACAATGACCAATTCTAAGAATATACTGGATGTGGAAGGAGCACAGAGGGATCTGACATTTGATCTGTCACTGGAACTGAAAGGGATGTGTGGGGTACCATGTGCTTCTTGTACTCGAGCTCCTCATAACTCAACTGGCCTTCTACAAAGTCTGCTCCCTTTCTCAATCTATTAAGAAGATGTAAATAATTCCCATGGAGTAGATGCATAGGGAGAAGGAGGGATCACGACAGGGTCACTATGTGTGCGTACGCGTGCATGTGACCATAGTATAGTCACCCCTGGTCCCTCACAACCTCTCCCACCAGTTTGTCTAGACACCCCACAGTCAGGATGTTGGGTAGCACACAGCATATCTAGGGAAATTTTGTTTCATTATGTAGCTGCAGAATATTGCTCTAGAATCCAAGCTTTCATTTTAAAATGTTTTTGGTTTTTTTAGCCATGAAGAAAACTTTGAAAATATTACCAGAGTGTAACTTGATGTAGCAATGTCTCCCTGAGGCTGCAGACAGCCTGAAATAATAGCTCAGTGTGCTCTGAGCTGCTGCCCTTCACACAAAGGGATATTAACTAGGAAATGTAATAACTTAAATATCAATATGATTAACTATTTCATTGCTGATCATAGTGGTAGAAACATTTAGGTTATTGCAGAGTGTTGAATCATTTCTCTAAGTGCTGAAAACTCCCTGCCCACCTTGAAAACTGAAAATGTAGGGACACTGTAATTTGAATTTAATATACAAGTAAACAGCATGCTGATTATTGCACTGACTGTTCTAGTCATTATCTTATTTCTAGTATTTAATTCAAATAAAGCTGTTGCAGAATTTCCTGGGCCTTGGCTGCAGAAAATAGATCTAGCTTACTATGGGCAAGTCTACATTACAAACTTGCATTGGTGCAGCTGCACCAATACAGCTGTGCTGCTGTAGTGCGTTTGGTGACGATGGCTCTCCCGTCGGCTTAACTCCACCTCCATGAGAGGCGGTAGCTGTGTTGGCAGGAGAAGCTCTCCCACCAACATAGTGCTGTCTACACAGGGGGTTAAGGTTGGTATAACTATGGCATTTGGGGTGACACCCTGAGCGACATAGTTATACTGAAGTAAAAGTGTAGTGTAGACCTGGCCTATATCTTGGTGGTAAGGGACATTTAAGCACGTCACTCAGGAGAAGACATGCTCTCTGTCACTTCAGAGTGGCTGCACTTTTGCAGTGAGTGCCATGGATAGTTATTCATGTTGATGGGTGTCAGCCTTTCCTATGCTGAAGATTTTGGGGTGCATATCTATGCTACAAATATCAGTGTAAATGTGCCTGGGCTTCTTGGTCAATGGCAAGTCTTTAAAGTCTTGTAAAATCACCTCAGGAAAAGTATTGCTATTTTCCAGCCCATGGAAAACTCTGATAGGGCTGTAGGTAATTGAAAACTAGAAAACCTAATATTATACCAAGGGCCAGATGGTGGCAGCATAGAATGTATTAGAAAGCCATTTAAATCTCCATGTTAAATAGCAAATAAAAGAACCAGGGGTTCAGCCCTCCCTTCTGCTAGGGGACAAGTTTGGACCCTCCCACCTCACCTTCTGTGCCTGGAAACTGCTCTTGCAGCAGTCACTTGTGACCCTTGGAAGGGGAAAGGAAAGCAATGATTTTGTTCCTTACACAGAGATCTTTAATGGCCTATGCAATCTATTAGCTCAGAAGCAGCAACCACTGAAAAATCTTTCCTATGTGATGTCAATGGAAGCAGTTCTGCTGAAACCTTTATCGTTACTTCTACTGTAAACCTGGTGGCCACAGAAGCAGAACCCAGAAGATGATACCAGATTTAATGGGGCTTACAAACCCCACACCAGTGCTAGTCCCTTAAGGAAAGAGCATAACAGAAGGAATAGCTGATTTTTTAGATAACTGTGTGCTTAAGAAGCTGAGCACCCCTTTCATCATGTGACAGGGAGGAAGTGCTACTGCTGTTGCAATGCCACTGCTTGTGTCTTTTTACTTGAGCCCTAGGGGTGCTACTCACCTGGGCTGGATGGTGTAGGCAGATGGCCATTGTACCAGCACCATTCTCTCTAGACCCACTAGATTCTATGTGCAAATACAGTTGGGAGGTAACACAGTTTGGTGCTGTGTTAGTCCTGCTAAGTCACTTTGCTACTGTACCCAAGCAGACATAGGGGACTTAACCAAGAGCAGTGCGGCTTTTGCCAGATCTATGCTGCTAGGGGCAGGGGATGTAGGCAGGAAGACCATCTGGATGGCCAGTTGTCAGCACAGGATCACTCATATCTGCTAACGAAAGCACACCCTTGCCTGTGGATTCCCAGGATCTGTTGCGTTTGTTTGGCTGCACCCCTACAAACTCTGTGCTCCACCCCAAGACTTTCTTAAAGAGCATAATTCCCGAGGATCTCCATGTGATAAACATAATGGACTTTTTCTTCCTCTCAAGTCCTCCTTTGTAGTTTCTCTGTGGGAGCAGGTGATGAGATGCACACAGCAATATTCTACTCCTGTTTCTTAATTCTCAACTTCTGGATAAATTCTAAAAGTCAAGCTGTTCCAATGATTGTATTTAATATCATTTGCATCATTTCCCCCCATAAGCTCATAGTCATTTATCCTCAGACTATCCAGGAAATAATTTCTATCATACACTTAAACATTTAATTATCTCCTGCCAATGGAGACTGCTAAATTAACACTGTCTAGCTTAGCAAAATCCCCATCCTCCTTGACATAATTAGAAATCACAGGAAAAAGAATAGTGTAGACAGCTGTAAACTAAAGCTGCTGTGACTTGAAAGGAATATTTCAACGTGCCAACATAGTGGCTTCAGAGCAGTAGTGGTGGTGCAGGAGACCCAAGTTCAAGTGCCCCATGAAATGTCAAATTATTCCAGCCATCATAATTCAAGCACATTGCTGAAGTGACAGTCTCTTGCTACACAAACTCCAGCTGCCACCCAATCTCTGGAGCAGAAATGACATTTGCCTTGGATAAAGCAGTTTGCCTCAACTCTGTTCCTGGCCATCTACAAGGGGTATGGATGATGGAGAAAAATGGTGGTCTCCAAGAATTGGCAGTTGTTGAGACATTATTAAGGGCACCAGAGCAAACTATCCTAATGCATAGGAGAGAGAGAAAGTATGATCTAGAGAACACCTTAGCTTAACTAAGAGATCAAGAACCTGAAACTCAAAAAAAAAAAAAAAAAAAAAAAAAAAAAAAAGTGTCATAAAAAGTGGAAACTAGGTGAAATTATGAAGGATGAAAATAAAAAAAACACACACACAAATGTAGGGACAAAATTAGAAAGGCCAAGGCAAAAATGAGATTAAATTAGTGTGGGACATAAAATGTTTGCTTGTTACCCTTTACAAACACATTAGAAGCAAGAGAGAGACTAAGGACAAGATAGGCCCATTACTCAATAAGGCAGGAAAGACAATAACAGAAAATGCAGCAATGACCAAAGTGTTAAATGCCCTTTTTGTTTCAGTTTTCACCAAAAAGATTAGCAGTGATTAGATGACACATTGACCATCAGTGAAAATGGGGTAAGATCTGCGGCTAAAATAGTGAAAGAATAAGTAACTGATTATTTCAACAAGTTAGATATCTTCAAGTCAGCAGGACCTGACAAAAATACATCCTAGAATACTTAAGGAATTGGCTGATGAGCTCTCTGAGCCATTAGTGATTATCTTTGAGAACTCGTGGAGGATGGAAGAGGTCCCAAAGGATTGGGAAAGGGCAAATGTAGTACCGATCTATAAAAACGGGAATAAGGACAACCCAGGGAATTATAGACCAGTTATCTTACCTTCAATTCCCTGAAAGATAATGGAGCAAATAATCAGATTGTAAGCAACTAGAAGCAGGGGTGAAAGTAAGTTAAAGGACTTACCAGTATGCTAGAGTCCTGGGCAGGGGCGTGGCCTCCACAGGAAGAGGCAGGGCCTCAACCAGAAGAAGCAGGGTCTTCTGCATCCGAAGAAGTGAGGTTTTTACCCACGAAAGCTTATGCCCAAATAAATCTGTTAGTCTTTAAGGTGCCACCAGACTCCTTGTTGGTTTTTATAGCCTAGATGAACCTACTTAAGGTGAGTGCACAGCTGGTTGGAAAACCATACTGTGAGAGCAGTTATCAATGGTTCACAGTCAAGCTGGAAGGGAGTATTGAGTGGGGTCCTGCAGAGATATGTAATGGATCCAGTTATATTCAATATCTTTATAAATGATTAGGATAATGACCTAGAAACAACTGCAGACAATACCAAGCGGGGAGAGAGGATTAGAATTCAGATCTTGACAAACTGGAGAAATAGTCTGAAATAAACAGGATGAAATTCAATAAGGATAAATGAAAAGTACCCAGGAAGGAATAATCAATTGCACAAATACAAAATGGGCAATGACTGCTTAGGAAGGAATACGGCAGAAAAGGATCTGGGGTTAATATTGGATCACAAACTACATCTGAGTCAACAATGTAATACCGTTGCAAAAAAAAGTGAACATCATTCTGGGATGTATTAGCGGGCATTTTGTAAGCAAGAAGTAATTATTCTATTCTACTCAGCACTGATAAGGCTTCAGCTGGAGTATTGTGTCCAGTTCTGGGCACTGCACTTTAGGAAAGATGTGGACAAACTGGAAAAAGTCCAGAGAAGAGCAATAAAAATGATTAAAGATCTAGAAAGCATAACCTATAAGAAAAGACTGCACAAATATGTTTGTTTAATCTGATGAGGAAAAGATTGAGGGGGTGGGAGGACATAAGTCTTCAAGTGCATAAAAAATTGGAAAGAGGGGGATGATAAATTGTTCACATTACCAACGAGGACAGGACAAGAAGTAATGGGCTTAAATTACGGCAAGGGAGAGCTAGGTTAGACATTAGCACTGGAATAAATTACCTAAGGATGTTGTGGAATCTCCATCATTGGAAGGTTTTAAGAACAATTAAGACAAACACCTGTCAGGGATGGCCTAGATAAATACTTAGTCCTGCCTCAGTGAAGGGGACTGGACTAGATGACTTATCAAGGTCCCTTCATGTCGTACACTTCTGTGATTAGCTGTTTTGTCTCACACTGGGAGTTCATGTTCAGCTTATTGTCCACCACAATCCTGAACTCTGAACAAGAGTCAGAGCTATCCCGGATAGAATCCCCTATTGCATAAGTATGGTCTAGATATTTTGTTCCTAGATGTGTACATTTACATTTTGCCATATTAAAAAACATACTGTTTGCATGTGCCTTGTTCACCGAGCAATCCAGATCACTCTGAATCAGTGACCTGTCTGCTTGTTATTTACCACTCCCCCAGTTTTTGTCAACTGCAAACTTAATCAGTTTAACAATTGACACATTAGCTTTCTTCCAGGCTTCTGGAACTTCCCCTATACTCCAAGACTTATTGAAAATCAACATTAAGGGTTCAGTGAGCTCTTCAACCAGCTTTTTAAAACTCTTGGATGGAAGTTTTGTACCTGCTGGTTTAAAACTAACTTTAGCTCCAGCTGATGATCTCTGGAGGAAAGCTGGAGAAATGAAATAAAACAGAGGGGGCAATGTTGTTGTAATTGTGCTGGATACAAATTTAGGGATAGATTTTCCTTGGCCTTTCCATAGGTGTGCTGGGAGGAGGTGTGAGAGGCATGAGGAGGTGTTAGAGGGACCCGCACCCCCTTGTGCTGGGTACACAAAGGTCAAGTCACTTAGGAGTACATTTCGGACTGCTCCCTCTGTGTGTGCCTGGTTGTCAAGTGCAGAGGAAGCAGGGCTAATGGCTCCACCCCCGCGCACCAGCCCATGGAGTGTTGAACCATCCCTGAGCTCCATCTGGGACAGTATGTTTCTTTGCTACCCCCTATTCAAGATAGTGTTCTAATCTAGCCTTAGATTATCTGAATAACTCCTCTCTGCTTTGATGGGAGAATAGATCCTTAGGCTGGCAGCCTCTAGAGAGGAAAACTGATAGGGGATGAGAGGAAAAAAGACTAGAAAAACTGAAAATTCACCAGCCCCTTGTTACTATATCTCACATACTACAGACAGACAGCCCTTTGGAATTCCCAAAGAAACAGAGAGGTTTTGCCACAATTTAATTTGTGTTATACATGATAAGGTGGGGAGGAAAATACTTTAATTGAAAGAGGGAAACCGGCTACCTATTGATATTCATTACCCATCATCCAACACAAAGTTAAATTCAGAACTTTCCAATGGAAGCATAGATTAATAAATATCATCTTAGCACTTTGAAGATCTAAAATACAGTAAGTGCTATTATTAGATATTAAGCTTGCTCTTCTAAGCAGAAATATTTGAGTTTTCTCTTAAGGCTTTTTATTAGAAATGAGTCTTTATCAAGTCTTTCTGAAAAGACTAAATGACATGGTACATTTATAGGCACCGTGATGAGGGCACTTACAATTAGCCAAAATACTTTGTACAGGCTTGGAGGAAAGGGATTTTTGAGTCAGCAGGTGGCACCATTAAACATATTTAAAGGTATTTTAATAATAGTCTTTTCACGTCCTTTTAGAGTGTATGAGTCTTATTAAAAAGAAATAAAGAACAAAATCACTCCTGAGGCTGAGTATACTGCATTCATGCTAGCCTGCATCCCTGATTACAAGCACTACAATCAGGCATGTGAACAAAACATGTCCATGGCAAAGGCCCTCATAATTGTGGAGAGATGGTGCTGTAAACAGATGAAGGATCTCTCTTAGAATACAAATTAGGCACATGACATGGTGGCTCAGCATGTTTATTTGCCGCTTCCCCCAGAAATATTAATTTCTATTCATGTTCTCTTTACCATCTTTTTCTACCCTATGATTTTCAAGCCAGGAAAGCAGCAGTATTCATATTGTACAGTCTTTGCAGTTACTCCTTTGGAGTGGACAGAAATATTGTAATATTTCTCTTTGCTATTAGTTTTTAAGCATTTGAATATCTTTAATAAAACATTTATTCCTAATCAGTAACTGATTTCATGGGGTAAAGGCCATGAAGTATTTATCCATGCATGGGTAATAACAGTAGAGCTGCCAGGATGATAAGGTTGCACTCCAAGCTCCAAAAGATCAGGCATGTTGTTGTGACAGGTTGCTCCCCATTAAGTGCCACCTGATGTACTGAGCCTGTCCGTTCCACCAGCCTAGGCCCCTTTGTCTCTGTCTTGCTGAGACATGCTCTTAAGCCTCCTCTAGCGCACACACAGGCAGGGCCACACCCAGCTGCAGAAAGACACAGAGATCAGATCTGGGAAGATTCAGCTTAAGGGACTTGCCCCAGCACTCAGGTGCCCACCTCCCTTGGAGTGCAGACCCAAAGGTATACTGTCTTATGCTGTATAGAAAAATCTGCACAGTGGAAGCTCATAAAAAATTTGTGCCCTCCCTCAATGTGAAAAGAGATATGCACAGCTTCTTGCCCCCCCCGGATATGGATTGCACAAACTGGGTTATGTTCTAAACTAGAAATAAGTTTATTAACTACAAAAGACAGATTTTAAGTGATTATAAGGGATAGCAAACAGAACAAAGTAGATTACTAAGCAAATAAAACAAAACACGCAAACTAAGCTTGATTCACTAAAGAAACAGGTTACAAAATGTAATTTCTCACCCCTAAATGTTGAATTAGGCAGGATGCAGAGTTTCTGTAGCTTAAAGTTCCAGTTATCTCTTCTTACAGACCGGACCCCTGTCTGTCTGGACTCACCCCTGCCTTTCCCCTCAGGTACTTTCAGCAGTAGGGTAGGCAATGGAGGAGAGTCCCTATCAACCCCATCCCCAGCCCTTAAAAAGGATTTACCTAAGTTGGGACTCCTTTGTTTGATCCCCATCCCTCTACAGAGGAAAAGTACCAGCAGTGTCCAAGAGGTTATTTTTATCGGGTGACATTATCACCTGACCTTATAGTATCAATGTAGCATCCCAGGAAGCACCTTGGGAAGGTGGGAGATTAGCATCTTCAGAGTTCTATTGTCCTTCTTAAATGGGTCATTCAGGAGGATTGCCTACTGTCTGGTGAGCGTTCCTCCCCTCCCCCCAAGTACACACACAGTTGTAATTGTTACATCGTCAATATTCCTAACTTTGATACAGAAATGATACATGCATACAATTGGATAATCACATTCAATAAATCATAACCTTTCCAATGATATGTTACATGAGCCATCTTGCATAAAGTATATCTTAATTATGCCATATTCATATCCTAACCATATTTCTATGAAGAATATGGGGTGTAACGTCACAGTTGTAAATTGCTGCACTTGATCTCCAGTGAGGGCAAGACCTACTGGTCAGTTAATAAGGTGTCAGAAAAGTGAGTGTCAGTAACAGTGACTAGAGGAGGCTACGTAGTCAACTTTTCTGGTAAGAGGGAGACCACCAATAGCTAGGTTTAAGAAATGCTGCTAAGATCAGTATGGTCAATAGTGTGACGTAGTATACCCAAGCTATGGTGCCTGGCACCAGAGGGTCCCAACTGTCAGAAAAAGACAGACAAAAAGGTGGGCCACCTGCTGGCATTTTCAAAGGAGCCAAAGATGTTAGGTGACCAACTCCAATTCAGTGCTCCTTTTGAAAATCCCATCCCAAATCCATTGATATGAATGTACAGTATCATGGGGATGATTAATCTTTTGTTCTTTCAAGTGCTATTAATAGTTTCCTGGAAAGTTGTGTGCTCTACAAATACAAAAGTATAGTTTAAGATTAAATTAATTTGCTGAGCAGTATTTGGAATGGACTTCGTGGCATACATAAATCATACTATAAATACATCCACTGTTATGCTCATACAAAGCACATGGGATCTTTATAGAGGAAGGCAAATACGCAGTTAGCATATGCTTTTCAGTCACACACACAAACACACACACAGTCCCGCCAATGATGTTTATAGTTACCAGTCTGTTGTAGCTCAAGTCAATCTAATGGCCAGTTAGATTGAGCACGAGTGAGGAGCTGGGCTCTTGTCGGTCGCGATCCAATACTCCGAGGCTTTGCAGGACTGAACCCTAAGTTCCATGGCAAAACACCCCAGCTCTATAGTTGTAAATTCCCATTTGAGTCCATGCATTTTGCAATGTCATCCTGTAATTATTAGTCCTTAAATGGTGTTAATCTTGGGGTTTTCTGCTGTTATCATTTGATGGTTATTGTCGGGCTTCCCATTGTTATCTCCTATTTGTTGACTCGCCTTCGGGGGTGCCTGCCTCACCTCTGAGGTCATCAATGCTGCTAACATGTTTAGCATCGGATACAATGGATGTTTTCTGATTGTCTCCTGGTCTTTCCAAGTCTCTCACTTCTTCTTCTGAACCATCTGGACACTTGTGATGGCTTTCACACCTTATCTTTTCCTGATGTATGCATTCCTCATTCACACAAACTATCTCTCTCTTACAGAAACCTTCAGAGGTATACAGACAGCAGTATTGTATATTCAGCAGAATACATTGTAAATCAAGCCTTGCTAAATCTTATAACTAAAACAATTCACATTGGGGCTTCAGGCCCTCAACATTCCTCTAATCTCCTTAACATAGATACAATACAAGATCCTGTCTCTTACTTACTAAAACCTTAAAACAAATAAATGTATATTTAACTAGTGCCTAATTTGTAATACATATAGGAAACCATAGTAGACATTATAACTTTTATCCTAAAACAAAAGGGTGACCATAATCAGTCATAAGGATTGTTCTTGTCTGTCATTCCTTTCTGTTATTCAAAAAGGGTGGCTGACAAGATGAAATCAAATCATACATTAATTCTCATGGGACATTATAAAATCCTGCGCCTACACCACATGAGGCATCTCAAAACAGATGCAGAGGTGGGTGGAAAAGAGGAAGTTGGGTCATTCAAAAAGCAGTGAGAAGCTAACCTAAGAAGACAATATTTTGAAGAAACAAGCCCAATAAGTTGATTCATAAAAGTTCACAATATGTTGTTAAATCTGCACTACTAATAGTCAAATTCTGTCATTGTGGGTAAACTCTCCCCACTTGTCACTTAGTAGGAGCTGCATGTATGCATCTATAAGCAGAATTTAGCTCTAAAGAATTGTTACTTCAGAGTGTCAAATTGTGCAGGCTAACCTCAGTTTTTGGTAACTATATTGTCAACCTAGATTCCAAGTGCACTTCGTCTGATTGATAGTATTCTTCACTGCTGGCTCTAAGTCATTTTGGTAATATTGCTGTGTGCTGTTAAACATCTGCCATTTTTCACTCCTAAGGTGTTTGCATTTCAGTTCTCAGTGAAATTCCTTCTGTACAGGACATAATTTGCAAAGTGCTTTGTGATATTTGGGGGAAAAATGGTGCTGTATAAGGTTAGCATTAGTACCATATGGACTGTTCCTGTTTCCATTAAAATCCACGGGGAAAACTCCTAGTAATGTCGATGGAAGCACAGCTGGGTCCATAAGTGTCGTGTCCTAGCTTATAAAAATAAAGATTTACTAGTGGATGTTCATCTATCTTTGGTATGTAAGGAAGAGTTTTTAATTCGATTGGTACTTCTAAGGCAGTTCAATTATGTTAGACACCAGAAAGAAACAAAGCCACTCAAAAATGAAAACTATAGTGTTTGAATTAAAATATGCAAGAGACGGTAAAAACAAGCTTAGAGCTTAAATTGCCTTGGTCAGAGGGAAACCAAGTTGTTAGAGGTACTGTTAACAAACCACTTGGGACTTGGTTCAATAGTTGGCTGGCTTCAGCAATGTGCTGAACTCACAAACTCAATCTCTACATAGAATAATTCGCTAAAAAATCAATTTTATCCCCACTATCTGGACACAAAAAGGGATGCAGACAAGGGTAAATGACAGCTTTCAGTGTAGCTATGTTCAATGCTGCGTTCAGATCAGAACTGCACAACATTCTTACCAGTTGTATGCACTGATTGTGATGGCCTTAATTCAGAAACACCTTTAAGTCGATTGCTTACAGAAAAACGTTCAAAATTTGTGTCAGTGTTTCTTTCCATTGCAGCCCCTGTAATCTGAAAACATCTTCAAAATAAATATGACAGTGCAAGTCAGAATGAACTTTGACAGCAGGATAACAAAATGTGTGGGAGGCAGTACTCAATCTGGAGAGTTTGAAAGGAAATCTAATTCCACCTCCAGTCCTGCATAAAGTGGTATTAGTCCAAGGACATTCAGTACAAGTAGCAACAGTGTACAGTATAATTCATTTGTGGGAAAAGAATCCCTTCTGGTGTGTTTTAATACTCTAGGGTTTTCTCCATCTCTTGTATCTCATCACATACTTCGATTTGTAAACTTGTTTGCACAGTAACATGCTTTTATATTTCATGTGTAGACAGTGTCTAGTACAATGGGGCTCATATTCCTAATGCAGGGCCTCTGACTGCTACTGCAGTGTAAAAGGTAACTAATAACAACAGGATGACTTTTAAAGCTTTTTCTAGCCAGTAGTTTATAACTCATGATGATTTCTTCCCCACACCATCCCTGAATCTACTCCAATGGAAAAAATGAAGGGCCACATCTTCAGATGGTGTAAATTGGGTGAATCTAATGAACAGAGGAGGCACAGACAGCCTTCTCTCCTAATGCACCCACTCAGCAGCAGGGCAGAGAACATTTGCAGTACTCATCAGATGCGGGACCTGGAAAAACAAGATCACTGATGTTTCACAGCACTGAAGGGGTAGGATGGATTCTGGACTCTCTTCCCAGTCAGTATCATGTTCTTTCTTTCACCTCATACTGTAAAAATCTGAGTCTTGGTTCAGCAAATACTTAAACCTGTGTGTAGGTTTACTCCTATGTAATCCCTTGTGGTCTAGGGGACTACTCATGTGGGTAAAGCTATGCATGTCCTAAGTGTTTAAGGCACACTCTTAACAATGAGAGTGTTCAACCATTGGAACAAACTATCAACGGAAAGTGGTGGACTCTACATCTTTTGAAATCTTCAGATCAAGACTGGAGGCCTACCTAGAAGATATGCTTTAGACAAACACAAGTTATTTGACTTAGTACTGAGTAACTGGATGAAATTTATATATCCTGTCTTATACAGCAGGTCAAACTAGATGATTTAATGGACCTTTCTGGCCTTCAAATCTATGAAAATTATTTGCAGATCAGGGCCCAGATGTGTAAGGCAAAGACTTCATCATTGCATGAAAATTTTCCAGAAGTCTGAGTTTCTGGCTGTCTTCCCCCACCTAAACTCAGATTGTCCTGAACAACTAGTAGAAGATAAGTGGTCTTGTATCTTATGCACAGATCTTTCAGAAGAAGGGTAAGATTATTATCAATTACTCAGAACTCAGTAGATTAGTGTAATACCTTTAATCCTACCTAGTTTCTTTTTTCCATAGTGGTGTTTATTATATAACCAGTTTCATTTTGTTGTACTATAAGTATCTGTTGGAATAACAGATGAACAACACCAGTGGTGTTTCTTATTCATCTTTTTTTAAATATATTTTGCTTTGCTGATTGGATGGGAAAAATAAAATTCTCATTTGGGACAATCTAGGATGTGACTTTGGAACCTGTTTTGGACACACTGACAAATTCTGAATATTTTGAAAAATACCTGAAATTTGGGACTTTTTTTGGGGGAAAAAACACATTGCTTTTTCAAATGGAAACTGCTCAGAATCAATTAACTATGGCTGCCAATAAATTATGAGTAATTAACTGTAACCACTCATTACAGTAATGACATCTTTCATAAAGAAGAACTAAACTTCAACATGCTTTCTTCACTGTGGGGAATTATAGATTATTTCACCTGTTACTAAAATGAAGCTACATTGGAAAAAGAGGAAAGCGTTGGTCAGGGAGAAGGAAGCTGGAGGGGAGAGAATTCAGCACATTCTAACAAGAACTGTCTGGAATCATCCAACAACAACAAAATAATCAATACAGCCATTATGCTTAGAGAGCTCTCATCTGGATGGCTTTCACTTAGTTGGATCCTTTGATAATGCCCTTATTATCCTGAGATTTCTTTTTAAACTTTCTCTCTCTCTCAGCTTCCCGTCTCTTAGACTGTCATTTCTAAAGTCCTGCGTATCTCTGCATATCTCACTTTCTCATAGGGACCATGATGCCCTTCAGTGTTTTTAAATAAGCGTCTAAAAACTGCAGAAAGGTATATGTTAAAGCAGTTGTGCAAGTAACTACATAGCTTACCCTGTAAAATGTATAAAAAGAAGTGTTTACAAGCCAATTATACAGATTCCAAATCTGTGAAAATCTTGTCAGAACAGCTTCATATCAGTGTGCAGAGTGTTGCACCTCTTGTGCCTACTAATGGAATAGACACTTTACAGTTAGTAGCATGGTGCAGTCTGTGGTGAACCCTGCACAACTAGACTGGATACTCTGTATACTCCAGCTAGGCATCTTGCCCATACAGTATATGAGGAGTGAAGTTCTGCATTGCTAGGTATTTGCTAGTTATTTCTCCTTTAGACAGCCTAATTATAGTCATTTTTTGTCTAATAAGATTTGCTCACATCTGGTGGTCTTGTGGATGTGCTATTGACTCAGCCAATTTTGAATACCATGCCTCCCCCCACACTGTTTTCTTCAAAGCAAATACTATCCTAGTACTTGGCCTCAGTGTATCTATTGTAAATGGATGCAGAGGGTTATTTATCTCATTTTGTAACTCTTTCCAGTTATGTTCCTCTGGGAGGCATTATGTGCATATGTCCATGGTGTTGGGAATGAATTGTGTTGTAGATTTGATTTTAAGTCTTTTTCTTCATAATTCTAGGCTATAAGTGAAGTGGTCCAGGTATCATGCTTCATGATTATTCAGCACCAAATTGTCCTGCTTTCCCAAACCACAGAGCTTGTGGAGTTCTCCAAGTTCCCTGGACTCTACAAGTGCTTGGGCTACTTCCTATTCGGGTGGGAAGGGTGTAAATAAGGAGAGGTAAGAATAAATGGATCATGAGCCTGAAGAGCCTTGCTTTCCACCCTCTCCAAACAGCTGGGGGAAACAACTCCTACACACTCAAAACCAAACAAACCATAAGATAACTGGGATGGAGAACATCACACCACTGATCAGCTCGCTCTTTTTCAACCCTCTGACAAAGCAACACAAAGCTCTTTCTAGCTTCTAAAAGGAAGCAGTAGTAGCAAAAACCTCTGCAGGAGGCAGTTGGGGAAAGTGGGTTAGAATCTGTCATTCTGAGATTAGTAATAACTGATATTTTTTCCTTTGCCTCTTTTATGACATAGGTTTACATTTTAGATCGGAGAACAAAAAGGAACCAAACATGATTGCTTGGGGAACAATAAATGCACACAATCCCTGCCAGAGAGCACTAGTTCATGGCAGTAGGCTGGGCAAATGGAAGGAGAGGAGTGTCTGGGGTGGGGGAAATCCAAACTACTAAACACATAATAAACAGAAAAATGTCACATGCTGCAATTGAGGCAGGTTATTTAATTATTTATTTCTGCTCAGTGAACAGGAACACCCTAGTGGTGTTATAATGGGACATGTATCCGTATGTCAGGCTGTCCAAGGCTATATAGAGACCTACACCTTATAAAGGAGCCTTCACACCATCTAGAACAGTGATACTCAGACCTCAGGAGTTCAGGAGGCAAATTAGTGATCAAAAATACCCAAGAGCCACAGTAGTGTGAACTCATTATTTCATTTCCTATAGTACTATATATTCCTATTTAACTAGGGGGAAATATTTAGTTTATATATATTATTTTCACAGCAAAATGACTGACCAAATATTATTTTATCAACTACAATTGGTTAATAACATATTAAAAGCATCCTGATTGGTTGTTAATTAAATCCAGTGTTTTACCATCATGTACTGCAAAGAGCCACAGGCGACAGATTAAAGAGCCATGGTTCTGAGTGTATCTGTTAGAAGATGGCTGAAACCCTGCCCTCCTTCAGCACTGCTTTCATTAAAGCACATCTTTAAGCTGGATGTCTATGGGGCCAGCCCTGAGAAATGCCATGTAAAGGGAATGGCATGAAATGGAACAAACTGAACTTTACCTCTTAACTAGTGGCATAATTTAAATGTGGATGTGGGGTGGGTGTGTCAACATTCCATATTAGTAACACACGAGCACCAAGAAACAGTGCGATCATCACTCCCACCTTAGCATTAAACAGATGCTGGGTTTACTTTCTATGAGAGGTGTGTTTAAAGAAAGATGCTGGACTGAGAATTCTGGAAACTGCAGTCTTCTATTTTACTACAGAATTGGTGGTGGCTGTGCAACTTTCCTCACACCATTCCACTGCTGTGCCTGGGAGCTGACAGAAACAAGACCAGGTGAGATCCCTGCCCTCATTCCAAATTCTTTGTACCGGGTGGAAGGGACAGAGTAGTGTAAAGGGGCTGTAAAAGCCCCAGTTGTCACTAGGGAAGGATTCCTCGGGCTCTTAGCGATTAGGCTGTCCTTTGAGGACCCCTTTATAAGTTCTGGTGTCTGGGGGTTGTCTGGAGTAGGATTATAGCACTGCAGATATTCCAGGGAGTGCTGTGGTCTATAGTGCAGTTCCATGAAGGCTGTCATAACTCAGACAGGCCCTCAAGAGGCGTGTGCGTGGGGGCTGTTTCAGCTCCCTGACCAACCCAGGATCTGGAAGGTGCAAAGTTGGATAAAGCCACAGTAGTCCCCTTCCCCCTGGGCTCTGAGTGCTGTGCTGACACTGAACCTAACCCAGTATCTTTAAGGATGAGAGGTAATTTAATATCTGTGGCCAATCATTTGCATCTTTGCCGAGACATCCAAAAAGGTGCACGTTGGGGCCAAATGTGACAATGACAGTTTGTGATGTGCAGAACTGACCACAAGGAGCTAGGCTTAGATTGTCAACAGCTATTAGATGATGGAAACCTTAGACGACTAGACCCAGATCCTCAAAGATATTTAGGCTCCTAACTTCTATTGATTTACTGACCTGACATGGATGTAAACCAGTGACATACCTATGCTAAAGGCAAGACTCCAGATCTGTCCTGTTGCTAATCCCTTGGTACTCCAATATATGTGAACTTTCTCACATTTCCTTTCTTTTGCTCCCTCTGTCATAAATCCCACACTGGGTGTATAAAGTGTTCTGAGCTATCTGTGTCAGGGAACTCTCATTAACTTCAATGAGTGTTGGTTCAGGCTCCAAGAGATCTCTGATAATCCACAACAATATAGGAATGATTTATATGGCTCCTTCTACATATTTTTTTTAAAAGTTAATTCATCTGATACTACTCAGCATGAATAAAGGCTTCAGAATCGGGTCCTCGTTTTAATTATTTAGGAACTGATTCTCACCTTCATTTACCCTGAGATAAATTGGGGGTTACCCAATGAAGTCAGTGGAGTTACACCAGGATCTCTCAATGACAGTGATAGAATCAGGCTCTTATTTCTTTATTTAGATCATATAGGGCTCATTTTGTACTGTTGGCACTTTACGTAAATTTAAAACAAATTAAGATCTCATCACAACACAACTCTTTTTTTTTTAATCCCCCACTCACCAGTTTATAGATTCATCCAGTTCTCAAATGCCTGTGAAAGAATCAGTCTTGATTGCCAGTCATTGCTTTGCCATGTGGGGAATAGGTTGGTTGGTTCCTCTTCAGATTCAGATGGAGACTTGAAGCTGCTCTCTAACTTTTCTTTGTTTGTGGTTTTTTTTTTTTTTTTTTTTTAAATTGGTTTCTAGTAGCTGCCAATCGTTTTCTGGTGCAGCCTACTTCTCCTTATGGTGTTCATTATCATTTAAAATGAGACATTTCTTCACTATGTACTGTTTATCCAAAGGAGTTTTTACAACACACACACTCTCTCTCTCTCTCACTTGCTGGGCCATTCCATGTCTGTTACTTGTAAGTTCACAGTGTGGTGATTTTGTTACACAATTGTAGTAAGATGGGTAATGCCTTCTGCTATTTCTATGCCCAGAGCAATCACCCATGGCTAGATCCTCCAGCTGGTGTATATTGGCACAGCTTAATTGAAGTGAATGGAGTTATGTTGAATTACAGCAGCTGACGGTCTGGGCCACAGTGCACAGGCACTATAAATGCTCTGGGTCTGATTCTGATATCCGTTATACCATTTTGCAACTATGTGATTTACTTATATGATGTTACTCCTGATTTATACAGTTAAGTGAGATCAGAATTGGGCATTTCTTTTTTTACATAATAATTCAAAAGCAATTATTTTATCTGCTGTAACAAATGAAGGCTAGGAGTATTTATGAACATCTATTTGACTTAATGCAAAGATCGATCATGGCACCAAGAGGGGAGGATCCAGTGTAAAGTAGGGACTAGAAGAGAGCTAGGTGGATAGGGCCTAATGTGGCATAAGCTGATAGGTTGGACAAAGCAACCAGAAGAATTGGTAGAGATAGTAATTGCACCACAGGTAGAAGGCAGGGTAGCTGTCAGTGGTAACAGACACACAATTCGTGGGTGGAGCTGAGGCTGTAGCTAGCTTATCAGGTGGTAGCTAGGGTCAAGGGAACTCTTTTTGCATCAGTATTTGGTGAGAAACCTTTTATTTCTTACGTTGACTATAGATGAGTGGCTGCCTCAGGGCAGTTCTGGAGGTAGCCTCTCACCCACTTGGATCCCCAGTAAACTCCATACAGGGTTTTTCCACTCCAACCCCAACTGTGCTCCTTAGGGTTGGGTCTGATTTATTAATTAAAGTTCAGAAGTCTCTCCTCCAGCCTTCAGCTGGGTACACCCAAGCTCCCCTGGTCTGGGCAGAGTCCTTCCTGCCTTAATAGGCTACTCCCAGCCCTTCCTTGCTTGGGCAGTTCCCCTAGTCTCAGGGCCTTCCCTGCAGGAGCCCCTCTCATTCTCTTCCATCTCACTACAGCCTCCTGGACTTTCCCTTTACTGTGGTCACCTTCTGCTCCTGATAGGAAATTGCCTGATTCCTCTGAGGCGGGCTCATGCTGTAATCAACGTTGGCTTGGCTTTAGGATCTCCAGCCCAGCAGAGACACCCTGTTATGCTGGCCTTGCTACTCTTACGTGTGCCATTGTCATTTTGATAATAGGTAATTGAGGCTACATCTTGAGACTGCTTGAAAGGCTGCCACATTTTTCAGGAACTTCAGTTACTGGCTAAGCAGGGTCTTATGCTGACAGTACATAATACCAGTGCTCTGGAAACTGCAGCAGCTTCTAGTGAATTTCAAGTAGAATTGAAGGTGTTCATTTGGGACCAGATTGAGAGTTTGCTTCTTTTCTTGCACCTGATTGCAGCAGTTGCAATCAATGAAGGTACTAGATTACATGCAGTATGAATCCTCCCAACAGTGACAGATCCCAACACTCCCTTCAGTCTTTCTCCTGGACTCCAATGCATCTCAATTCTAATATTTTATACACTTGGACTGTACCTAGGCCATGCAGGAAAAAATCCCCCCTGATTCTACCATCAGTCCAGCTGCACTGGTGGGAGCCCTCTTGCAACCAAGTCTCTAGCAGCATCCAGAGGATTTGAGGGCTCTAGCCAGTGATAGCACCAGGAGGGAGGGAGGAAGGGCAGACTTTTTTTTCTGAAAGTCACATGTAGACAAGAGCAGAGTGTATTGCATGCCTCAGAGAACGATATTCAAATCTGAAGCAGCTTGGGCTTCGTATAAAGGAATGTGATCCATTCCTGGGGTGGCTGTGTTGGGAGTAATGTCCAGAGTTCACAGGGATGCTGGGTGAGGCCTGAATGGCTGAAAGACTGAAGAGCTCGTGAGAGCTCGTGCTAGAACTCTGACAAAGGAAGATTCTAAAAGATAGAGACAGACTAAATAATGAAACTCAGGGTCTGGATGGTTTGGTGATGCACAAGAAATCAGTTTGTAGAAAGCAGCAATCAAATGGATGACACAAATTAGCTTGTCTAGAAGATATTTTGAAGGCCTCTGACCCAATCCTTCAGGTATAAACTACCCTATAAATTACCAAGGTGTAGCGCATGTTCTCATCTTTACAGAGAGAGATTATTTAGACAAAGGAGAATAAATTCATTCTCTCAACTATAGAAAAATACAGATTTTGTGCAAAAACCTATATCCTTTTGTGACGGAGTGGGAAGGATTGACCTGGGGATGTCACAGGGGAGTTTTACTGGGACTGTCTGCATTGGAGATGGGATAGGAGGGGGTAGGGTGACCAGATGTCCCGATTTTAAAGGGACAGTCCCGATTTTTGGGTCTTTTTCTTATATAGGCTCCTATTACCCCCCCACCCCTGTCCTGATTTTTCACATTTGCTGTCTGGTCACCCTAGGAGGGGGGTTGGGGCCAGGTGACACCTTTGCCCGGGAAACTGGACAAAGGCTGGAGGAGGAGCTGGGGGAAGTCTGGAGACTGCTGGAGGTGGTTTTCAGTTTGGAGCGGTCTGGGGAAACGGAGGGAAGCCCAAGGCTGGAGTCTAAGCTCCCTGCCTCCCACCCCCTCCCCCGAGGGACCTGACTGAGGGATCCTGGTTGTACCTTCAAGTTCTGTTTAGGACTGTGTTCCTGTCATCTAATAAACCTTTCATTTTACTGGCTAGCTGAGAGTCATGGTGAATCACAGGAAGTGAGGGTGCAGGGCTCTGACTCCCCCACACTCCGTGACACCTTTTTAAACAATAATAGATATAATTCTGTTTATTTTACCCATTCCTATTCCATTTCTGCTTGATCCTTACAGGTTTGTATAGATTACACAGCAGCATCACAAGACAAAAGGATATTTATTGCTGCTGTTTTTTAAAAAGATTGAAAGCGCTTTTTACATGCATGTGTTCTATTAAACTGTAACTCAGCCAACATAAATCTGCATATTGCATAACACTACTAAAAGTGCCTTTCCTCTATTTCACTAACCCCTCCCCTGAGCTAATTTTATATGTGTATGAGGTTGTTCGTGACTGTATGTACCCCCCCATATATCCTTCTCAGAACAACAAATGCAAGGTGAGGCGTACACGCTGCCACAAGGGGGCAAAGTCAGACAGATATTCAGTTAAAGCAATATTAAGGAGAACCTTAAAAAAGCAGAGTGTACCACACTAGGCAGCAGCATGAGTTTGTCTGATTGAATGTTGGTTTTCTGTCCTCTTCATTTGCTAGTTGGTAAACAATCAATAATCAGCCTCCACTTCAATTAATGTGCCTGGTACTGCTTCTGAGATACTGAGGAATGTCTATGTAAACAGTCACACAACAGTGCATCATATGATAGTTTTGTAAATGTTTTAAGGGCAGTACAATATGGGTTGTAATAAATTGCTATAATTTTCTATGCTGCAATATACAGAAGTCTTTGAAATACCATGTGCAGTATTTTGGCAACTCTTTACCTTTTTTTGAGCATGGCTTGAAAATAATGTGCAACTGTAACATGCTATGATTCTAGTCTAACAACGTTTTTGTCTATTCTGAGACTAGAGTAGCAGGAGCCTGAGGCTTAAATCATGCCCAGTTACACAAGATTTGTAGATCATACTCGTGTCTAGGAATATTAAAAAAGGAAACCTACTTTCTAAGATATTTCAATGACTTATTTGTACAGTGAAATGTAGTCCCAGTGAGTCTTGGGTCCATAAGCTGATATTCTTCAGAGAAATGAATACAAGTGCAGAGTTCTTCCTTCAAATCCCTCCTTAAAATCTTCTACTTTCCTGGAAACCATCTTTGTCCCCTGCTTCTGCCCCCCCCCCCCCACCCCGTCTATTGCTTGAACTTGTTATACCATGTATCTTTGCCTGAGAGAGAATTCTCCAATAACTGATTGAAATTCTGTGTGAATGGTCCGTAGTCTGAAGACTGTTCATCCCAACTGTGGAGTATGAGGGAGTTGTGGGTCAGATATATATATATTTTTAATAAATATTGTAACCTGAGGGGCATATCTGTTTGATATCAACATGGCTGACTGCCAGGAATTAAATCAAAGAGGCTGTTAAGGGAGAAACCAACAGGAAATGAAACAGTGACAAGACACCTGGGGTAAACAGCTTTGAAGGAGTTAAGATAACCATGGCTGCACCATCCATTGAGAATGGCTCTATCCAGGCTGGCATAGGTTACAGTACCCAGGAGCTGACAGCCTAGGATCAAAGGGGATTCTAAACCTTAAAAACACTGGCTTGGGGAAGCAGGAGAAGTGAGAGAGTTGTCAGTAGACTGAGGCTGACCTCCAAACTGATTGAGTCACAGAAATAGAGCATGTATGCTGCAAGCAGGACATTCTTTTTCTCCCAGCCAGAGATAGGGGTTAGCTGGGCTTAGGGGAATTTACAAAAACTGGCCAAAAAAAAAAAAATTAAGGTAATAGTAATATACCCATCTGTATAGGCCTCTTATTGTTTTTGCTCTTTGCTTTGTGCCTTTGTGGGTGGTGGTGAATAAATAATTTGTTTTGAAGATTCTGTATTTGAGTTGCTTTTATCAGCTGCTGTCATGAGTCTCTGGAATGAAAGGGCTTAACAGGTACCAAATGTAATTGGGCCTGCTATGATAACAGTTGGGAAAGCAGATTTCTAGGCTGTAGCCCTCCTTTCTAAGAGTGATAGGGCCATATGGCTCCATGCAGAATTGGTGAAGGTAGTGAAACCTGTCCCCACTTGAGAGACTAAATAGGGTCTAAAGTGCAGCTCAGCTTGTAACTGTGATGAACAAATACATTTTCAGAAATCAGAAAAAATGGATGAACTTGCAAGGAATACTTTTCACAATGAATAATTACTTAGTCTCTAGTCTCACTACTTTGAATGCTCAACTCTGAGCAAAAAGA
The DNA here is from genome assembly GCF_027887155.1 of Malaclemys terrapin pileata. Taxonomy (NCBI): domain Eukaryota; kingdom Metazoa; phylum Chordata; order Testudines; family Emydidae; genus Malaclemys; species Malaclemys terrapin. The sequence continues at coordinate 73,276,134 of NC_071512.1, forward strand.
TCATAAAAGACTCTGGTAATTACAGAGCAGAAGCTAACGTCTATCTTAGACCTGTTTAAAAAAAAAAAATCCCAGATGATTCATCTGAGAAATAGAAAAATGTGTCAGCTAGCTTACAGGCAGTTCTAAATCCACAGTGGAGGTGGGTAGGTAGTAGTAATGTACCCTCTAATAGTGTGGGTGCCAGGAAGGGATATTGATTAAACATATTTTAAAGGTATTTTTAATAAAACCAATGGAGTGCAAAGGAAGACAGTGAAACTGAATGGAAGCTGCAATGGAACTCTCCAGACCATGCAAAATTCTGGCATTTTGAACACCATTTTAAATGCATGCAATCTGCTCCACTATTATTGTTACTTGCTTTGTATTTTGCATTATACATATTAAATATAGAGACAGTCCTGAACCAAAAGCCTGCATCCAAACTTGCTTCTTAAATTCGGGGGGAAGATCTGATCCAGAACAAACTCTGTGATATATCTATGGTCAGATAATAGGTTTTTTCCCTGTGGAAAATGTTGAGTTTTTGGAGAAAAATGGAACCTCAAAATATTTCAGCCCCAACCTGAAATACTTCTATTCTGAAATGTGGCTGGGGTTCCTCATGGGCTCATCATGGTGAGTGTACATCTCCCATCATGCACCACAACCTCTTGGTGATGTGTGGCAGTACATCATGACGCACTGCAGCCATGCAATTGTCATGGGAGATGAAGTCCATTGGGAAACCTGATCTACAGAGGAGAGTGGAAACATGAAGCACTTGAACTACAACTCCCTGGTGGCATCATGGCAACATTTCAAAATTGAAATATTTCAGGGTTTGGATGAAATATTTTGAGTTGAGGACATTCCATTTTTTGACAAAATGGAAATGTCTCCCTGGAAAGTTGACATATTTCATGAAAACTTTTCTTGAGTTGGAAAAACCAAATTTTCTATATTTAAAAAACAACAAACGTTTAAATGGAAAATTTCTGAATTGCCCTGGGTGTGAGCCTGCCCTGAGTGTGACAGTGATTTTGATCATTACTTTCGAAAGTGCCACCATAACAAATATTTAACTTTCATTTCTAGATTGTTTGTTTGTAAAACATTTAAAACTATGATGCAACAGCAAGCTCTGAACTTCATGGAGCCATTTCCTCAGGCTCTGCTCATACCTGGTTTTATGTAAGTGAGGGAGGGGATGTAAGACGTCTTCACTTGCCATACAAGCCTGTCTAGGGATCAGAGACTGCCCCACTGCTTGTGCTCACACAATACAAAGACTGCTCTGCAGCAATAGCCTCCTCAAAGGTGTGTTATAGGGCCTTGGCACAGTCCCCGTTTTAAAGAGAGATTGCATGCGGAACCTTCTTTAATGTTTAAAGAGTTATAAGTAATCCAAAGGCTGCATGGCCTGCCCAGCTCCAGGAACCTGGAGGCTTGGTTTGCCATTTAGCATAGTAGACCAAATGCAGTAGTAAAGCATAATGGGATATTCGAAACCACCTTCCACCATCATGCATGACTAACCGAGTCACAGAGGGAGTAACTTGGATGCCAAGGAGCCAGAAGTTGGATCAAATTATCCTCCCATACACATGGCTCAAACAGGTGTAAACAGATCTAGGGGATTCTAGTGCTAGGGGGTCTAAATAAGTTCAAGGAGGCCTAACAGAGTATGTTAGCCATAATTTCTGACTTGGGACCATGAATCTCTTCATGTATCTATCCTATCATCACAATCTTAAAAGGTATATTTATTTACGGCAGACAGATATTTGTAATGCATTTCCTTCACACGGGTTAGCTTTCTCATAAGAGTGCCTTGTGTAGAAAAACATTTTAAAGAATTAGGCCCAAAATCTCCATGCACAGATCATAATTTTCTTAGCTATATTTTTTTGAAATTCAATGACATTTATTACAAATTTTATTTACTTGCTCTTCAAAATCCAAATTCAAGCTTAGTTATGATTGGTCACAGAGAATCATAGAAGATTGCGTTGGAATAAACCTCAGGAGGTCATATAGTCCAACCCCTTGGTCAAAGCAGGACCAACCCCAACTAAGTCAACCCAGCCAGGGCTTTGTCAAGCCGGGCCTTAAAAACCTCGAAGGATGGAGATTCCACCACCTCCGTAGGTAACCCATTCCAGTACTCCACCCACCCTCCTAGTGAAATAGTTTTTCCTAATATTCAACCTAGACCCCTCCACTGCAACTTGAGACCACTGCTTCTTGTTTTATCATCTGCCACCACTGAGAACAGCCTAGCTTCATCCTCTTTGGAACGTCCCTTCAGGTAGTTGAAGGCTGCTATCAAATCCCCCCTCAATCTTTTCTTCTGCAGAATAAATAAGCCCAGTCCCCTCAGCTCTCCTCATAAGTCATGTGCCCTAGCCCCCCAATAATTTGTTGCCCTACACTGGACTCTAAGTTTTCCCACACCCTTTCTGTAGTGGGGGGCCCAAAACTGGACGCAATACTCCAGATGTGGCCTCACCAGCGCTGAATAAAGGGGAATAATCACTTCCCTTGATCTGCTAGCAATGCTCCTACTAATGCAGCCCAATATGCCGTTAGCCTTCTTGGCAACAAAGGCACACTGTTGACTAATATCCAGTTTCTTGTCCACTGTAATCCCCAGGTCCTTTTCTGCAGAACTGCTGCTTAGCCAGTCGGTCCCCAGCCTGTAGCAGTGCATGGGATTCTTTCGTCCTAGATGCAGGACTCTGCACTTGTCCTTGTTGAACCTCAGATTTCTTTTGGCCCAATCCTCCAATTTGTCTAGGTCACTCTGGACCCTATCCCTACCCTCTCCCCCCAGCTTAGTATCATCCGTGAACTTGCTGAGGATGCAATCCATCCCATCATCCAGATCATTAATGAAGATGTTGAACAAAACCAGTCCCAGGACCGACCCCGGGTTCATTCTGCTTGATACCGGCTGCCAACTAGACATTGAGCCGTTAATCGCTACCCACTGAGCCTGCCTATCTAGCCAGCTTTCTATCCACCTTATAGTCCATTCATCCAATCCATACTTTTTTAACTTGCTGGCAAGAATACTGTGGGAGACCGTATCAAAAGCTTTGCTAAAGTCAAGATATATCACGTCCACCGCTTTCCCCATACCCACAGGGCCAGTTATCTCATCATAGAAGGCAATCAGGTTGGTCAGGCCTGACTTTCCCTTTGTGAATCCAAGTGCTTCAAAATGAATTCTTTTGAGGATCTGCTCCATGATTTATCCAGGGACTGAGGTGAGGCTGACCAGGCTGTAGTTCCCTGGATTTTCCTCCTTTTCTTTTTTTAAAAATGGGCACTATATTTGTCTTTTTCCAATCATCTGTGACCTCCCCGATCACCATGAGTTTTCAATATAATGGCCAATGGCTCTGCAATCACATGCATCACATAATATTGTTTCTGTTCTCTGGGTGGATGTAACCTTCAGATTTCTGGAGGAGAAGTTCATGGAAAGAATATTTGCAGCTCGTTTTTACTAAGTGTTTTAATGTGAAAAGTTGTAAATCCACTTTCCATGAGCATTCATATCAGTAAAATTCAATCTCCGAAATGTTTTCAGATAGCAAAATCAAACACCATGACTATTGATTCAAAAATAACAGGAGTACTTGTGGCACCATGGGGTACGTCTATACCCAGCCGCTAGTTCGGCGGCTGGCAATCGAACCCGGAAGTGCTCGCCGTCGACTGCGGTACTCCAGCTAGACGAGAGGAGTACCGCGGAGTCGACGGGGGAGCCTGCCTGCCGCGTGTGGACCGAGGTAAGATCGAACTAAGGTACTTCGAACTTCAGCTACGTTATTCACGTAGCTGAAGTTGCGTACCTTAGTTCGATTTGGGGGGTTAGTGTAGACCAAGCCTTAGAGACTAACAAATTTATTAGAGCATATCCGAAGAAGTGGGCTGTAGCCCACGAAAGCTTATGCTCTAATAAATTTGTTAGTCTCTAAGGTGCCACAAGTACTCCTGTTCTTTTTGCAGATACAGATTAAGACGGCTGTTACTCTGAAACCTGTCATTCAAAAATGGTAATCAATACTTGTGGAATCTTTCACAGTATTTCCATTATTACGATCTGAGCCAATGTTTGTGCACAGGATGGAAACTAGCCTTTTTCCATTCCTCTCTGTCATTAGCTGCTGCTCCCATCTGCTGTATGATGTTGAGATTTATTGTCCCACCCTCCCCGATAAGGGCTCTTCTTAAGGTTTCTCTTGGGTGCCTTTGTTTCCTCACACCAGTTGGTTTCCACTTGACAGCATCATGTGTAAGTCTGCGTGTTGGCACGTGCCCCAAGCTGCTGCTTGGTGATTTCTTAGACCTCTTTGTTGGTAGTGAAGTCTTTCCAATCAGTGCCTCAGAATCTTAAGTAGGCACTTATTTTTGAAGGCATCTAGTTTTCTGTCCAGCTTTGCAGGTTTGTTTGCACAGAAATGGTTTGAATTGAAAATTCTCAGTTTTGTTCTGATGCAATGTATCTTTGATTTAAATACATTTACTAAGTTTAGTACATGCTGTGGATGTCTTATTGTTTCACTTATTTTTTGAGGTCTCAGTTGGCCAGTATGATGCTGCCAGGTTATCTGTCTTCCCAACTTTTTGGGGAGTTGCACAGTACAGTAGCACAATCTCATCAGCAAGGTCTAGTTCTTCAAGGCATTTGTCATCTAAGCATGCTATACCACTAATACAGTTCTTTATTATCCAGGCTATGGCAATGTCAGAGATAAAATGCAGTCCTGTTTTATGCTAGTGTGCACACTGTACCACTTTGTCTGGTTGTTCACTGTTACAGATCACTGTATGTGGCCTTGATGTAGGGAAAGCCTTCTGTCATCATCAACAGAGATTAGTGTAAGTCCTCTCTACTACTAAGTCAGTAAGCTCACCCTTTTTGGATATTCTGACAATGATTTCATGTTTCCACTGATCATGAGGGGTCTCTTTCCCCAAACATTATCAAACAGTTCTGTCAGTTTCATTAGGATGATGGTATCAAATGCTTTTAGCATTTCTGCTGTTGTTTGATCATCTCCTGCAGCTTTGTTATTTTTCAGCTTCTTGATTGCAGCCTGTACTTTTGACATCTCTGTTAGACCAATGTTGATCAAGTTCAGATGCTTCATTAAGTCTGGTGCTGAATTGGTCTGTTGAGGATGTCTTTGAAATGTTAAGCTGGGGTGGGGAACCTATGCCCTGTGAGCCAGATCTGGCCCCTTGATCATTTTCATCTGGCCGGCGGGCCACACGTGTTCAACTCACCTGCCAGGGGGGAGGGGCGCAGAGACTCAGGGCTTCCTCTCCACGATGGGCAAGCTGGCGCTTGTAGATCCAGTCCCACGGGGGGAAACCCCGAGTCTCAGCTGCCTACCACAGAGCTGGAGCTGTGTGCTCCGGCTCGCCCCACTGTTGGCAGGAAGCCCCGAACCTTGGCGCTCCCCCAGGCAGGTGAGTTGAACATGTGTGGCCCGCCACTGATTTTTTCAGTTGGTCAATGGCCCCGATACAAAAAGGGTTCCCAAACCCCGTGCTAAGCCCATCCATTTTTATGGTCTACCTCATTTGTAAGCATATTTCCATCTTTGCTTTTTACTGACTCATTTCCTATTTTGAAATTTCTACACAGGGTTTAGTTATTTGGTAAATGGCTCTGTGATTTCCTATCATGCAGCAGCTTCAGCTGCTAGGTCTTCAACATATCTCCATTTCTCTTTCCTGTGTTACTTTTTACTGCTTTAGCCGCTTTCTTGTACTCCTGTGCTTTTTCCAATATTTCATTGGTCTTCACATTCAGGAGTTTCCTTTCAGTACTTTCCTTCCTCAAGACTCTTGATTTATCCAATTATTGCTCTCTTTCTTACAATCACATTGTTTGAGTACTAATTTTTTCTTCTGTCTCTCACCTTCCTGTGCTTCTGGCAGTGCTTCAGATATGTTCTTTAGTTTGAGTTGGAATTTCTCACAATGCTCTTCTTTTTAGTTTTGCACTTGTTGATTTACTTTACTGATTTCTATTTAAAGATGATCTTTCTTAGTTTTAATTTCAGTTTAGCAATGCAAATATTATGGTTGGTGCTGACATCTGCTGCTTCATGTGCCCTTGCATCTTGAACAGAATCTTGAGGTAATGCAGATATGGTCAGTCTGTTTTTTCATTTTGCCATCTGGCAAATTCCATGTTTCTTTGTGTAAGTCTTTTTGAGGGGCCAGGGTGCTTGCAATAACTAAATCAGATACCAAGCACAGTTTGACAAATGTCTCACTGTTTTGGTTGATGATTCCCAACCCATGTTTCCCTATTGCTCTTTCCATTTCTTGGTTGTCACATCCAACTTTAGAGTTAAAATTGCCCATCACAAGGAGTAAATCATGTTTTGGTATTCTGTCAATCACATTTTGGAAGCAATTATAGAATTTATCTTTATCTTTGTCACTCTGTTCCTCTGTTGGAGCATAGCACTGTATGATTGACATTCTAGGAATCTGGTTTTGACATTTGCATACATCATGGATTGGTTAGTAGGTTCCCAGGTGATGAGTGATTTTTCTGCAGCTTCTGTCTAGTATTTACTTAGTTCCAAAATTATCATGTAGATTAGCCCATTATTTGTTGTTTATGCATTGATGTCAATATCAGAGCAACCAAGGGTGAGGAGTCCCAGAAGACGACAATTTTATTTTTGATAACTGACCATGCTGTATTCCCACATCTAGTCTAACAAACAAGTGCTAGGTGAGCTGGAATCTCAGTAGATCTCATGTACTGTACAATAGATATAACCTTTTCCTAAAGAAACTTAATATAGTGACATGACCACAACATGTTTAAATGGAAACTGGTAAGTCCAATACCAATCCAGCACAGAACGTTAAACCAGGTTCTGATATATGAAGTTACTCTGGATTCTCAGTTATACCGATGTAACTGAGATCAGAATCTGGCTCATATTCTACAATAAATTAAATCCAGGGGACTATTGGATATATGCAAATCATTTACATGGTGGGTGTATGAATTTTAGTAAATCTCAATGATAAAAATGTTTACAAAATGTCAACTTTCCAGGTAAATTGCGTTCAAACTCTCCAGTTGTAAGAGCAAACTGATTCTTTTTATTAATTAGAACAAGAATAAAATAGCTTTATAATCCCTCAAGTATCTTGTCAGCTAATACCAAACTCTTCATGTGTGAGAAACCAGATCATTTAATTGTTCAATATTCCATGATCCCCAGTTAATTAAAACCAGGATTAGCATTTTTAGGTTAAGATGATTCTGCTAATGGATCCTCTACTTCCTTTTACAAGATTTATTAGCAGCTGCCAGAATGATTATAGCTACTAAAGGGAAATCTCCAGGAAACATTCCTATTAATAAAGGGCTTACTAAATCCTGGAAGAGCCTGGCTATTGAGAAACTGCTCGTATTAGATATGGATCTGAAAAATATCTTAAACTGATATCTACATATTGAATATATGGAAAACACAATTCCTTTATATAATCAATTATATCCTTAATTAGACCATTAATATCAATTTTCACTACAGTGTTTTGGTTCAGTAGTCCTTTTATCTTAAAGTGCATCTTGTATAGTTGTACTTTTTAGAGATGTATGTAATATTTTCCCAAATCCGTAGTACAACTTTATAACAAATACAAAGAATTAATTGGAGGAAATGAAGTAACCTGTTGCTCTGTCTGTATTCATCTGTTGTCTTACACTTTGACTGTAAGCTCTTTGCCTACCTTTTCTGACACTGCGCCGCACCCTGCAGCAGGTCCAGCTCCTAGGTGGCTTCACGCTGCTCATGGCCACAGGTACTGGAGCCGGTGCTAGGGGCAGCACGCAGAGTCCCGTGGCCCCTCTGCCTAGAAGCCGGACCCGCTGCTGTCCGCTTCCAGGACACAATGCGTTGTCGTAAAAGGTAGGCACTAGCCTGCCTTAGCTGGGCAGCACCGCTGACGGGACTTTTAATGTCCCAGTAGCAGTGCTGACCAGAGCAAGACGACCCAGTGCTTTACATGCTGCAACCCAGTACTGGGTCACCACCCACGGTTTGAAAAACACTGGCCTAGTACACGGTCCTTTTCTTCAGAAAACCATAAGAGAGGAATTGAATATGAAGTCTACATTCCAAGTTAACCAAGGCAGCCTTTGAAGAAAATGGGGAAAACTGGAGAAGTATGTTCTTTGTATGTTCCTGATGATAATTATTGGTATAGAATTAATCTCAGATACCAGAAGGCAAATTCAAAGAACCCAACATTTTGGTCTCCTGACTTTTAAGACAATGTCAGGTTTTGAGGTCCCGTCTCCTGATTTTTAAATATTAAGGTTTGGGAATACTGAGAACCAAAGCAGATCTTCCTGAAAGGAGTGAAAAAATCTTGTATCAGATTTACTCCTTTACAAGAGACACCAGACTAGCTAAATACAAAAGGTAATCTCTGCAAGCATACTTGCAATTCCAACTTCATTTTACTACAGAAAAATCTATGGGCCAAGATGTGAAACTTCAAGAAACTAATTTATTCTCTTGTAAAGGAAAGATGGAAGGGGAGGAGAACCTTCAAGAACCATACTGCATTTAACATTTATTGTTTAGATTTACTGTCAAATCCTGTGGCCACTCTTAATACACTTAAAAAGAGAAAAACAAGAATTCAAGTATGGAAATATGGATTTGAATGCCTAATTTTAGGTACTCAAGTTTGAAAATATTGGCCTAAGTCCCTATATAGTACTTTAACGCCCTGTTTCACTGGTTCAGCTGAGCTATGCTCAATGCAGATCCAGGGAGGTGGAGCAAAGGTTGCCTTATGACATCTCTATTTTTCCCCTGATCTGGGCACTGATACCACATCTGGTGAAAGTGGTCTGTTCTAGTTTAGGCTTTGCTCAAGTCTCAAGGGGCCCCTGGCTTCAAGATGCCATTCAAGCAACCATGGATCTGTAGAGTGCAGAAGATGCTCTGATCACATACCCTTTCTACTGTACTGGAGACAGTGAAGGAAATGCGACATAACTGTTATGCTACAATGATTCTCTCTAGTTACAGAGAATCCTGAGGGGACTATATCTGCTGTGCACTCAGTAGTTTTGCATCGCCAGAGAGAGGCAAAGCAGATTAAAAAACTGAGCAGAGTTTTTTTTTTTCCTCTCACAAGCTTCTGTAGAGACTTTTACTAATAAATCCCTACATCACCTCTGTAACTAGTATCCGAATATTTGTGGAGAGAGATAAAATAAGGCAGGGGCATTAAGTGACTTGCCCAAAGTCATTTAGTGAATTAATGGCACAGCTAGAAGTAGACCTCAGGAGCTCCTGGCTCCATTTGTGTCCTTCCACCTGACTTCAGTGCATCTTAGAATACTCAGTTCTTTCCAATGTGTTCTGGTGTTTCTTTTTTTGTGAGGTCATTTCAGTAATCGGAAGCCTTCTGCTTCAATTTCTCATCTATCAAGTTTGCCTCACCAGCAGTATAAATCAGACTTACCTTCCCTTTACAATTTACAAACAGTCAATGACCCCAATGACAGAGCGAGAGCAAGACAGCATTCCTTTTTCAGTTAAGAAAAGCAGCAGTGCATTCCAGAAGCAATGTACCCATTTCCTCAGAATAGATGGGAAACCAGAGTATGTTAGTAATCTGTATGAAATATTGTGCACACTGTGGGCATTAATCTGAAATTGGATGCCTTTTCATTTCTGTATCGTATATTTCCTTTCTTCCGTAGCTTTTAAACCAATTTGTATGGTGTTTTATAAAATAAACCAATGCTAAAATGTGTCTATCTGAGGAAAAGGAAGAAAACAGAAGGCATAAACGTCACAAAAGTGCCATAGATCTCTCTTGGGTTCACAGATCTTCTTCTCAGTACTGTTTCCATGGAAATTATTTATAATGCCTACAGGGAGTGCAGGTTACAGATGTACAGAACTACAGTTTGCTCTCAGCCCATTTAAGCAGAAACTGACAACAAATGGGTACATCTTTGAACAGAGGTGCTCTGCATTTCAGATAGTTTATCTTCATTGTCAGTTTTCATAATTACAACAGCTTCCTACTCCCTCTCCCCACCCCTACCCCCTGGCCCTTTGTGGTCATTAAGGATCCCTTCACACTTTTGTAAGATCAGGAAGTGTAAATGTCAGTTTGGGTAATTATTTTTGCCTAACTAAAATCCATCCTCTCTAAAACAGAGCATCTACCTAAAGCAAATGTAAGAAACCACGTTAAATGCTGGGGATGCAGCCAGCCATCAGTTAGTGTCCCATATAATTTTTTCTTAGCAAAAGTTACAAAAATACCATAGCAATATATGTAAAAATATTCCACAGTTCTGAATGACCTTCTCTAAAAGTTAGGGTGACCAGATGTCCCGATTTTATAGGGACAGTCCCGATATTTGGGGCTTTGTCTTATATAGGCGCCTATTACCCTCCCCCCCCCCCGCCCTCTGTCCCAATTTTTCATACTTGCTGTTTGGTCAGCCTACTAAAAGTTAGTGTACTTAGATTAGTAGATTAAATAATCCACTTGTACTTTAAATCTGAGCTCCATTTTACTTCCTGTCCCAAACTGTTCTGTAGTATTGAAAAGTTGGCTAATTTTGCCGCCATGAGTTTTATTGTGTAATTAATTCATATAGTGCAAGATCTAGTTCCCACTGAAGTCAATGACCTATTGACTCAATGGTGTGGATCATGCCCATAGTGTATGTTCATAATACATATTCATTTGCATACTCAGAAAAACATGTAAAATGATTCAGGATCCATCTAGAGATTTGGAAAGTATTGGGGACAACTTCCTGGTGCAAGTGCTGGAGGAACCAACTAGGAGCCGTGCTCCTCTCGACCCGCTGGTCACAAACAGGGAAGAATTGGTAGGGGAAGTAGAAGTGGGTTGCAATCTAGGCAGCAATGACCATGAGATGGTTGAGTTCAGGATCCTGACACAAGGAAGAAAGGAGAGCAGCAGAATACGGACCCTGGACTCCAGCAAAGCAGACTTTGACTCCCTCAGAGAACTGATGGTCAGGATCCACTGGGAGGCTAATATGAGGGGGAAAGGAGTCCAGGAGAGCTGGCTGTATTTTAAAGAAGCCTTATTGAGGGCTCAGGAATAAACCATCCTGATGTGCAGAAAGAATAGCAAATATGGCAGGCGACCAGCTTGGTTTAACAGAGAAATCTTCGGTGAGCGTAAATACAAAAAGGAAGCTTACAAAAAGTGGAAACTTGCACAGATGACTAGGAAGGAGTATAAAAATATTGCTCGGGTATGCAGGGGTGTAATCAGGAAGGCCCAAGCACAAATGGAGTTGCAGCTAGCAAGGGATGTGAAGGTTAATAAGGGTTTCTACTGGTGTGTTAGCAACAAGAAAAAGGTCAGGGAAAGTGTGGGACCCTTACTGAATGGGGGAGGCAACCTAGTGACTGATGATATGGATAAAGCTGAAGTACTCAATTCTTTTTATGCTTCAATCTTCACAGACCAGGTCAGCTCCTAGACTGCTGCACTGGGCAGCACAGTATTGGGGGGAGGTGAACAGCCCTCAGTGGTGAAAGAACAGGTTAAGGACTATGTAGAAAAGCTGGACATGTACAAGTCCATGGGTCCAGATCTAATGCATCCGAGAGTGCTGAGGGAGTTGGCTGATGTGATTGCAGAGCCATTGTCTCTGAAAACTCGTGGTGATCTGGGGCAGGTCCCGGATGATTGGCAAAAGACAAGAAGGAGAATTCGGGGAACTACAGACCAGTCGGCCTCATCTCAGTCCCTGGAAAAATCATGGAGCCGGTCCTCAAGGAATCCACTTTGAAGCACTTGGAGGAGAGGAAGGTGATCAGGAACAGTCAATATGGATTCACCAAGGGCAAGTCAGGCCTGACCAACCTGATTTCCTTCTATGATGAGATAATTGGCCTTGTGGATATAGGGAAAGCGGTGGATGTGATATATCTTGACTTTAGCAAAGCTTTTAATACTGTCTCCCACAGTATTCTTGCCAGCAAATTAAAAAATATGGATTGGATGAATGGACTATAAGGTGGATAGAAAGCTGGCTAGATCAGTGGGTAGTGATCAACGGCTCTGTGTCTAGTTGGCAGCCGGTATCAAGCGGAGTGTCGGTCCTGGGGTTGTTTTTGTTCAACATCTTCATTAATTGATCTGGATGATGGGATGGATTACACCCTCAGCAAGTTCGCGGATGACACTGAGCTGGGGGGAGAGGTAGATATGCTGGAGGGTAGGGATAGGGTCCAGAGTGACCTAGACAAATTGGAGGATTGGGCCAAAAGAAATCTGATGAGGTTCAACAAGGACAAGTGCAGAGTCCTGCACTTAGGACAGAAGAATCCCATGCACTGCTACAGGCTGGGGACCGACTGGCTAAGCAGCAGTTCTGCAGAAAAGGACCTGGGGATTACAGGGGCTAAGAAGCTGGATATGAGTCAACAACGTGCCCTTGATGCCAAGAAGGCTAATGGCATATTGGGCTGCATTAGTAGGAGCATTGCCAGTAGATCGAGGGAAGTGATTATTCCCCTCTATTCAGCACTGGTGAGGCCATAGCTGGAGTATTGCATCCAGTTTTGGGCCCCCCACTACAGAAAGTATGTGGACAAATTGGAGAGAGTCCAGTAGTGGGCAATGAAAATTATTGGGGGGTTGGGGCACATGACTTACGAGGAGAGCTAAGGGAACTGGGCTTATTTAGTCTGCAGAAGAGAGCGTGGGGGGATTTGATAGCAGCCTTCAACTACCTGAAGGGGAGTTCCAAAGAGGATGGAGCTCAGCTGTTCTCAATGGTGGCAGATGATAGAACAATAAGCAATGGTCTCAAGTTGCAGTGGGGGAGGTCTAAGTTGGATATTAGGAAAAGCTATTTCACTAGGAGGGTGGTGAAGCACTGGAATGGGTTTCTTAAGGAGGTGGTGGAATCTCCATCCTTAAAGGTTTTTAAGGCCTGGCTTGATAAAGCCCTGGCTGGGATGATTTAGTTGGGATTGGTCCTGCTTTGAGCAGGGGGTTGAACTAGATGACCTCCTGAGGTCTCGTCCAACCCAATCTTCTATGATTCTATGAAAAGTGTTATTTAAATGCTGACAACTTGCACTGAAACAAGTTGCTGCAAATTAATTTAAATGTGAACAGAGAACTTAATTTTAGGCTAAATTAAGCTGTGATATCCAGACAAGTCATGCCCATTTCCTGAAATTTGGTTTTAAGTACCTTGCTTATAAAGGGTGAAATTCTATTGCACTGGTGTACATTTGGAATAATTCCTTTGATTTCAGTTGTTACTCTAGATGTAAACATGTGTAACTGAGAGCATTATCTGGCCCATAGACACTATATAGTAAATGCACTACTATATATAAAATAACTTGTTGTTACAAAACAATTAGTTTTCCATATATTTGCTATTGCTTGAACTTAATGATTACAAACTGAATTCACTTCTGACTTGTAATCACATTTAGAACATTATCCCATTGTGCTGTATTTATTATTATGCAAAACTCTATAGGATTCAATTCCATACTTGGCTCCATGGTAGGATCTGACTCTTGCTTGTAGCTAAATCCTGGCTCTGAAATTAAGGACAATGTCTTTTGGAGGGCCTTATTCTGATATTATTTACACTGGTGTCAATAGGGAGTCACCATTCTAGCCAATGAAGTTGCTTTGGTATAAAACCAGTTATGTCAGAAAAACCCAGGCCATAGATTTCTAAATAGCATTTATCTAGTGTGTTGTCTTGACTGATTCTCTTTCCCTCCCATGGTTGCCATAATATGAATCTATTACTTGCTAACTAAGTCACTTGTGGCCCACAGGGTGTGAGTGAAGATGTATCTGCTTGCTTATTTAAGACTCTTCAAAGTCAAACGGATTTGCTTTTCTCACCTTTTGGCTTCTAGCTTTTAAGTAAGAGCCAACTGAGAATCTCTTTATTGCCATTATTTTGGAGTACAAGGAATACTTCTCAAATATTTCCTCGTGGGCTATGAATTTGACAAAATGCTATATTCCAGGGATTTTTTTTAAATCACATGCATTTTGTGCAGCTCTTTTTGAGCCTATACTCTCTACTATAGTTATTTCCCAGGTGCCTGGTCATAGTCAGTGTTTCCTGCCTTTTCATTTAAAGTGTGCAGAATCAAATTTCAGATAAGACAACACCTTGCTTCAGTTTCACTTCATCTACACTTTAGCAAGAAACCAAACTGGACTCGAAGATAGTGAAATGGTTAATTTTTAGTTTTGTTATGATATTAAATATTTACAGGAAGACTTAATATTTCTGATTTCATTTGACTCCCATCCATTTTAGTGTCTTTTGGAGACAATATTGTACACTGCATTTCTTACTGATCATTTAAAAATGTAGCTTCATGGTGAATATAGGAAGCAGCCCATAAAAGTTTAACTAGCAACACCACTCACATAAATCTCAGTTGGGCTGCTTTAAATACAATCTCTGACTTTAGGTCTTGTCTACAATTATTTTTGAGTTTTAATTTAGTATGTGGAAGTACCTAACATACTGTAATTCAATATATATTTTTCTGCTGTTTTAGCCATATGAACTTTACTCACATGGGGATGTTAAAGAAGGGGGTCTAGATTCTGCTCTCTCGGAGTTCAGTGGAGATATTCAGAGTAATTGTGCTCTCAGTTAGACATTCAGTATTTAATTTTCCTTGTTTCATTCTCTAAGTGGATTAGAATTTGATGATTATTTTAGTGTTCTAACCAACCACAGCACACGTCTAGTTTAAAATGTGATTGGTAGTTTATTATCCATTTAGAAAGTACTGAACACAGTGTGGCTGCTGCTGAAAATAAATAATAATAGTTAGCGTTTGGAAGGACAGTCTCTTGCATGCTGTGGACACTTGTCCTTGTCATGACTAGGATTTAAGGTATGATGTAGCACAGGTGAGTTATCATGTGCTTCTAACACATACTACCCTTTAACAAGACCGGGTCTTGTCTAGACTAGATTTTTAAAATGTATTGGCAAGTGATAGATAACCTGTGCTACACCACCTGTTAAATCCTCATTTAGACTAGGCTTTTGGCCTGAATCCACTTTCAGCAATGTGTTTCACACAAATATCTAACTCCCTTGGGCTTGAGGCCGATCTCATTTGATTAGGTTTATACTGGTGTAACTTTGATTTCAGGGCAGTTACTCTTGACTTAAACGGGGGTCAATGAAAGCAGAATAAGGCCATTCATTTCAGTGAAAGGTAAGAACCTAGCTATTGACCTGCTCCTGCTCCTCTTGCGGGCAATCGTGAAATTCTCATTGACTTCAGTGGGAGCAGAATCGGGCCCTATCTTTGGATTACCCTGACTATACACTGAATTAAAATAGGAGGGAAAGCTGGTTCTTCACTTTCCCCAAGGCATTTTGATGAAGCACTTCAACCAGCTCTACCAACGTCATCTCCCTCTTAGCAGACTCTAGGGCTCCAGTGCTACGATGCTTGATGAACATCCATCACCCCAGGGCCTGAGGAGTGCTTTAATGGCTCTTAAAGTCATAGTGGGGAATTTTCACACTACCCAGCAACAAAAGGTAAATGGATGAAAACAGGACTGGATCTAATGTTCATGCTGCTTTAGGCAAACAGGAAAAATCCATGCTTACATCCAGGGGCCTCAGTATGATTCTGCCCTAGATTGTATAAGCCTGCCAGCCTTCACAGATTATTAAAAACAATTTTATGTTACTCTGATACCTTGCTTTAGGCTTCCTCAGCAGTCAACGGTGACAAAAGCTTCCAAGAAAAATAAACAAAAAGCACATTTTAAAACAGCGTTTTTCACAATGTAAAAAATTTATATTTTCATGTTAAAAGCTGAAACCTCTCAAGGTGTGTTCCCCTTTGTGACTGTCTATTATTTGTATCATAGTAGTGCTTATCACATCCAATCAGGATCTCCACTCCAGTGTGCTAGGCAAATGCAGAAGATGACCTTGGCTTAGGAGATCTTGATCAACTGAAGAATTTCCAACAGTGGATTCTGATATACGGTTCTAAATTATTTAATGTGACCTATACTGGAAAAAAGTTCTGAAACATTATGATATATTCTGTAGCAATTTTGTCTTTTCCCATAAAAATTCATTGCCCCAAGAGGCTTACTAACACAGAACCTTGGCTTTTCAGGAAATCTGCCCAGAAATATCAACTGAAAGCTGGTGATGATACTGTATAGAGAACTCTAGGCTGCCTCTTCCAAATGTGTACATAGAAAAAGAGGGAGCTAAGTGAAGTAGAACTGTTGCACCCAACTCCAGGATTTCTGGTTTTCACACTGCAGATCTTTCATAGCCAAGTCACTGAAGGGATATTCTAGGACAGTGCTTAGGATAAGAGGGCCTTTTAGCATGTACATTCCCTGATCTAGCACCCCCATCTCTTGCTCAGATTAATTGGACCCTTTATAGCAATAATCCGCATAAGGCTCTGTCTGGATCAGAATACAAGCCCACATCAGCACCACTTTAGTAACACTAAAATGTGACTATCTTTATTAAACAGACTGGGGAATTTATTGCTGAAATCTGTGAAGCCTAAGTCTTGCATATAGCTGCTGTGGACCCTAACTTTTCCTTTACAGGCAATGGAGCTATTCGATTGAGCAAGGATTACTCTCAGGCATTTGCAGATGCATAGTGAATCCAAATGACACAGTTATGAAGTCACATGATCTGTCACATGGCTGGCCCTATGAATGTCATGTATTTAATGTGTCCCCGTGCATTGATAGCAAAGACTGACATTGTTGCTAAAAGCATTGATATTTTTATTTCTGTTTATACAGAGGACAAGATTGCTTCCCCTCTAAAATCATATAGCAAATGTTTCCCATATTAGCCCCTTTCATCTGCCTGGCTGTAATGTTATATTATTAAGAGTCTGTGTATTCCTGTCGGCTTAGTGGTAGCACTTCAAGCAGGGGATAAGGGCTCATGAAGAGTGCAAGATTTATAGATTAATCTCCTAAAATACTCAATTCAGATTAATTCTGAGACAACAAGGCCTCTACCACTTCTCTCTTCCCCTGGGGTGTACCACCCCCGCCATCTCTCTTCCTTTGTAATAGGCTCTTCCAGTTACCACTATATGTCCATTGTTCTGCAGAATGGGTCTCCACACTGCTCCAGTCTAACAATCTTAGACATGTCTGTGGACTGGATGTGAAATGTTAGCCACAGCCTAGAAATGCAGCACACTCCTCACTAATCTATTTGGAACCATCTGTCATAAAAGACTGCAATATGCCATATCACTTTTTTTCCTCCCTGTGGCATCTGCCAACTTGTTTTTAATCTACAGCAATAATGGTGATCATGCTTCTGTCATTTGTGTTCTCTTGGTTCTTATTTATTAAGATCACTTCCATTTTAAAAGCCCCACTTTGGAGTCTTTTTATAGGGGAGTGGTGGTAAAATGTTCTTCCGCTTCTGAGAACTTTTCGGGTAACACCTTGGCACAGAATGTTCTGAACAGCAGTATATTTGTACATTATACTAAGCCATTCTCTCCAGGAGACACTCTTTAAAAAAAAAAAAATAGTGGCCCATATGCTCCCCTGTTGTGAAAAAACACATGGATAAGAGCAAAACTCCACAGTCTAGGAGGCTGCAGCATGGGTATAAAAGTGGAGTGAAGGGGTAGGAACGCACAGGGATCTGGGCCATCCATCCCACAATCCATGCACAGAGTGACTCTCTTTCACTCTCCTCTGGCAACATCAGTGGTTCCCAGATCCTGAAAGAGACTTAGAGGTTGAGACACTGAGCATTGTGGCACCGAACTTTTAGGTCCATGTAAAATCACCAGAAACAACACTGCAATCCACAAAGCCTGAGTTAGGAGCCTCGACTTCTACATAATGAATGGGGAGGCGGGGAAGGGGATAGGCATCTTAGAATGTAATCCACAAAGCCAGCATGCTAGGGGGACTCATCTATTCTAGCCAATAGGGGATGGTGGTAAGAGGGGTGTGTCTTAAGCCCTACTCCTTTCACAGGAATAGGTGCTGAAGTCCAGGCTTCAGGGAGGAGCCTGTCTCTGCTAGTGTTTTATGAAGTGGGGGAGATCAGGTGCTCGTCTACTAACTCAGGTAGTGCTGAATCCAGTAGTCATGTACAGAGGCCACCTAGATCTATACAAAAGGGCGAGGTGGCCTTTTCTTATCTTTAGCCCTGTGGTTAGAGCATTCACCCAGGCTGTAGGACATCACCTGTTCAAGTCCCCGCTCTGCCCGATGAGAAGGGATCTGAACACAGATCAGCCACCTCTCTGCTGAGTGCTCTAACCATTACACTGTGGAGTCACTCATTTTCCCCTCTGGCCCACTTAATAGTTAATTATTTAACTGAGGTGAAACAACTGCAGTAGGAGAGATTAGGGAGGACCACATCAGAATATTCCATGGCCTAGTGCTTAGGGCACTCATCTGAGAGGTGGCAGATCCCTGTTCAACTTGTCCTCAGGCAGAGAAGGGACTTGAACATGTGGTTTCTCAGATCCTGGGTGAGTTTGAGTGTAAAGCCCCACTTCTGCCTGGTTTATGTAGAGTTAGGCAGCCTCCGAGTACACCTACCAGTTCAGACCCCACACGTGAGAGTGGCAGAAGAGAGTCTATCTTCCCTCTGCTTCATAGATTGCTCTGGCAGAGACAGAAGCCCTGGTGCCTAGCAGGCAATAGTGCACATGTTCAGAGATAGAAACTTAGGTACTTCTGGAGCTTTAACTGCAAAAAATTAATTAGGTGCCTGAAGGGTTTGGTGGGAGTTTTATGAATTGCACCATAAAACTTGAACTTTGGCACCTGAGTCTGGGGAGTTAGGTGGCAAAGTACCTTTGTGGATCCAGGCCCAAGAAATGAGGCCTGAGCCACTAACAGGTGTGCAGTGGCTTGCAGGATTGGGCCCAGCAGAGTTGAGGTAATTCAGCATCTTGCACAATTGTTTACCTACTTATTTTCTATAGTATTGAGGAATAAACCTGGATTCATTTTCTGTAGCATCTCCACTACCAATACAAACTGAACACCAGACCCACAGATGGCATGCTTCGGTGTTTCGTCTTTTGTAATCTGATATAATGGATAAGCAACTCAACATGATAATAACATATGTAGTAATAGAAAAAACTACCAAGATGGTGGTTTAAGTTCTTTATTGTTGGTAGTGATTAGATTAAATGGAAAATCATTACACCTGCCTGAATGAGGCACATTTAAGTATTTTGAGATTCCTTTCATATTCTGCTGAATACTCAGATTCCACGTAGATCTCTGTACAAATTACTGAAAGGAAACCACTACCTTCCCTCCCACCTACTAAAGTAAGAGGAATTAGTTAACGTTGTCCAGAAGGGGTAGCTTATTAAAGTGGTGTTTTGTTTTTTGGGTGTTTTGAAGATACTTCATGGTAAAAGAATGATCCCTTAAAGTAGCATCTTCATGAGACTATTTCTCAGAGGGGCATTAACAGGCAGCTTTGTTTTTGCTGTATGTCTTCAGCACAATAGGTCTGTCTCATTGTAGAAAAATCTCTTTTGGAGACATAAGGAAAAATATAGTATTACCACCCATGTTTTCCCCAATTTTCAATTCATGTGGGTTCAGCAAGATTTTTTTTCCCTCTTGCTTGCTTTTTTGATTACAAACATCTTGAGTCAGAGCTGGTCAGAACCCTGATCTCCCCTTCCACTAGATATTCTGAAGTGTCATCGTTTTTGTTCTATATCCGAAGGAAAAAATGAAATTTCTCATGGAATTCTGAAATTTCATTTTGGAAAAATTGAAATAACTTTATTGAATAGTTTCATTTCTATGAAGTTGAAACTGTTCCTTTTCAGATTTCTACTATTCTATAATATAAAAGTCAAGTTGATACATTTCTTATATTCTATTTTTATACACTAATAACTTGATTTTGAAATTGGCTTTCTAATTGTTAAATGATATTCTAATTTATAGTCTTTGGTTTGATAATTGGTTTTGTAATTGGTATTGTCATTTAAATAGTATTCTAGTTGGTCACTTGTAATGGTTCTTCCTGGTAATTGGTTTGATAATTGATTAGGTAAATTGGTAGTTTCCTATTGAAATGTCATTTATTTTTATATTTTCCCATTCTACCAAATACATGTCATATTATGAATTGGACACTAACTTTTGCATTATTATAAATGCTAAAGATGAAATAAAACAATTCAACTTTATTAAAGTAAAATCTCTTGATAATTTGATGAAAAATTGATGAAATTGATATGTGTCCCTGGAACACTATTTTGTCAAATCAGCACTTTCTAAAGGAAAAACATTCTGTTGGAAAAACGTTGACCTGCCCTAACAGGGACTTATTTCCTAATTGCCTTGCGCGAGGCTGTGCATGCGCACAAACACATTAGTCATTTGGTACAAAGGGCCTATAATCAGATCTGTAGCTTTGTATGTCCCATCAGATCAGCAGCACCCTGCTAGGTATGAGAAAAGCAAATGATTTTCAATTGCTGATGCACTGGCTGAGACTGAACAGTAGAGAAGTCTTGGGAGGTTGTCTGTCTGACAGAGATTACTGAAGGCTTTTACCCCCAGAAAGACCCCACTAAAGATTTTACCCTGTGGGAATCTATTCCAAAGATTGCAACCAGAACTTTTGGTTTCCATTGTACTGTATTGTCTCTCCCACTATTTTATTTCACTTAAATAAAGCAATTAAAAAAAATGTAGGATAGACAGTTGCTATGCAGCTGGTAAGTGGCTTCATCTTCTGTCTTTATTACCCAAAAGAAAGTGGAGTGACTAAGACTTCAGGGGTCAGTTTTGTATAGTGCATCTGTTTTTAAAATACATTTTCTGAAATTTAATGGGCATGTTATGCTTAATATATGAATGTAACATGTACATTCCAAATTTGGTAAAAGCTCTGAAACAGGCATCCTCACTGAAATATTCAGGAGAGGCTTGGCAGATGTGCACTTTTATTGTCTAGCCTTTACCCTGAGGTAATTCTATAGAGAGAGATAAAATACCAGAGACTTCATTATAACACCTCTTCTCAGGTTTTGCATTACTCCTGTTTCACTAGAGCCTGTTATATGTAAACTCTGACTCTTGTCTTTGCAGAGCAAACCCTTACACACATGAACCAGAAACATTTTTCCTGCAACTTATTGTTGTGAGGAGGCTTTTATTTGTTTGTATAAAAATAATTTTATTGCCTCTATCGCTATCTGGTATTTTGAATTACTAGTTTGTTCCCTGACCACCTTGACAGACCATGAAGATGCTGTGTAAGTCATAATGTTGTTGTTTATGTATTGTAAACCAGTGGGTCTCAAACTTTTTTTTTTTACTGACAACCCCTTTCACATTGCAAGCCTCTGAATGCAGCCCCCCTAATAAGTTAAACACACTGTTAAATATATTAAACACCATTATAAATGCTGGAGGCAAGCAGGGTTTGAGGTGGAGGTTGACAGCTTGCAAACCCCCCCCCCCATGTAATGACCTCTTGAACCCCTGTTGTAAACTAACATCTTACAAAACCTATAACAAAAAAGTCTTTAAAGACCAGAGCACCCAGGAGCTAAGGTTAGAGTGGGCTGACCTATACTCAAACAGCTTATTTGCTGTGTTAGAACTTAAGTCACACTTTATAATATAGGAGTGGACTCACCCCTGCAGCACCTCCTGCTGGTCTCTTCTGGGAATTAGCTCTTCCAGCATCCTGGAGCACCCCCTGCAGGCCAGTGATCTGCTTGTCCTCTGGCCCCCATGTCCCTCCCAGACCCCAGTGCCCTTGTATCTGGGGTGCTGCCCCCTGGCAGTACACCCCTCAGTACTAGGGTCTCCCCTCCCTGGGAAACCCCCACCCACTATCCCCACCTAGTCCCCACTCCCTGGGGCAGACTGCAGTATAGGCTACTCATCACAAGTAAGGCTGGGTTTGGACCGGCTACCTTGGCCTAGCCCTAGGCTGCTCTCTACAACCCCCAGTACCCCTTGGCCTTCCGCTGGGCCATAGCCTGGAGCTTTCTAGGCTGCAGCTCCCCAGCCCTGCTCTGCTCTGCTCTGGTACCCTATCTCTAGCTTGCTGCAGCCAAGCCCTTCTCTCTCTGAAGGCAGAAAGAGACTGTTAAGTGCCTGGCTCCCAGTCTTTTTATACAGGTCAGCTGAGGCCTGATTGGGGCATGGCCCAGCTGCGGCTGCTTCCCCAATCAGCCTTGTAGCTTTTCCTTTGCCCCAGCCCTGCTCCCTGGCTGTTTTAAGCCCTTCAGGGCAAGAGCGGGGGACCACCCTGCTATAAGGAGCTTTAGTTGTGTCACAATCCTACTGTGTTTATACAACTTCCTCTGATTTCAATGGGCTTTAGATCCGGCTCTAAATGACAGATATTTACAGTGGACATAGAGTGTATTTAGTATACCTAGAAGAGTCTATTAATATTTGTATTTAGTAGGACACCAAAGGGGTATGAAGGAAATAGTGTATACATTACATAACATGTAAATTCAGGTTATATGAATTAATGGTAATTACATATGGAAAAGAAAAATGTCTGATTTTACTGTATCTGTAATGTAACTAAACTGTAATTATAGCATCTTATAATGAAATGTGACCTACTGTATAATATAATAGGGCTAGCAGATTTGTCCAAAGCAATTTAGTTGCGACTGTTGATATATTTCCCTCATGTTCCTGCATTCCTCATGAATGTGGCATATCAGCATGTAAAGTAGCATTTAAATCAAATAAAATGTAGAGGCTTTATCTTCAGGAGCTCTGACTATAAATGCTTTTATGTCCTACGTTATAACAAGTTCACATTTTATGGATGGAATCCCAACACTATTGGATCCCAACACAATTACATTGCCTCGGAGAATTAGAAGGATGAGTGTTGAAAATGTGGTATAGGCAAAGTTACATTTATCTGTATGCTCTAGGAATGTTCTATCACAGCTCCCTTTGAGGTGCAGTTTTGAAAAGAACTGAGTTGCCATTAACTACTGAACTGGACAAAAATACAGCTGTGCTACTCTTCATAGCCTTGTGAAATGGATGGGTGTGGGGGAAATGGATTCTGGGAACTGAACTTGCAGCAAATAAAATAATATTAATGAGCTGGAAAAGCAAAACCAGGGATTCTGCCCTGTAAGAAATGGCTAATCCTTTTTGCTCAAAATAGCTTATAACATTATAGATGCATAATTTCATTTGACAAATCTCTTTTTAAAATTAAATTCCAAATACCTGATTCTTGGTTTGGCTGTCTTCTGACTTCAGGCATTGTATGATTATGTGGTGGCTAGTGGTATTGGAAATCTGTGATGAATAACTATCTTTTTTTCTCTCCCTTATATTTTTCATAAATTCAAATAATGTCTAGTACATGTTCCCACAGCTGGATGAATTGCTATTTATTGCCCTCATAATTATGCACATGCTCCAACTCCCATTGATTTAGGCCTTCCAAATGATTACATTATATATCCATCGCATGTTGGTCTTATTCTTTATTTGCATGTCAGATGCTACTTTTTCAACATAACTTGTTTACTCCGTGAACTTCTGTTCTTTTTATCACTCAAAAGCTTCAGTAACATTCTAATTAAAAATTAAACACCAAATAATGTCATCACTGAGTTCAGTGAATTAGCAGTAGGAATGAATTTTTTCCAGTGGTTTTCACTATGAACATATATCACCTAGATTTTTTTCCCTACATTTCCCCCCTCAAGGCTCATTTTTAAACTGTTGTTGTTCTTAGATGAAACCGTTCATCCCCTTTAATATTTCTTTGTGGGAAAGTTAAGTAAAACAATGTCTTGATGCACTAGACTTATCTTTGAAGACACGGGGCTAAATTTATCCCTGACTGTAGATGCCACTGAAGTCAATGGGATTACACTGGCAACTAATTTGACAGCAGACCCCCTATTAAAGACAGTTTTGGTCATTCTTGTCTAATTTTTAATGGATATAGTTGTTCTAACAGATATCTTAGCCATATTGAGAAATAACAGAAGTCTTAGATGTTGGAGAGTTCTGGACTGAAAAGGAACAATTTTGCAGGAGGAGTATTGATAGAAATGTATATGGAAATAGCTAATGACTTTAACTGTATTATGCCTGACTAATACAAACAATGTCAATGTGTCTCCATGACATACCATGAGCACTAAAGTGCATCCAATAAATTTTATGATCTTTTAAAACATTCAGAATGAATGGTGAAAATAACACCAAAATAAATAAAGGATGAACAAGTAGTGATCAGGAGGAACATATGTGACCACATTTTCAAATATGGATACAAACAGACACCCACTAAGGGCATGGCTACACTTGCAGATGTAGAGCGCTTTGAGTTAAACCAGCCTTTGTAGAGCACAGTAGGGAAAGCGCTGCTGTCTGTCCACACTGACAGCTGCAAGTGCACTGGCGTGGCCACATTAGCAGCTCTTGCAACGGCCACAGAGAGCAGTGCATTGTGGTAGCTATCCCAGCATACAAGTGGCTGCAATGTGCTTTTCAAATGGGGGTGGGGTGGGGTGGAGTGTGACAGGGAGTGTGTTGTGTGTATGTGGGGGGAGAGAGTGATTTTTGGGGGGCTGAGAGCATGTCAGTGTACTGTCTTGTAAGTTCAGCACCCCCTCCCCCCGCCTCTCTCTCTCACACACAGCATTCCACAATAATGTCTTTCTTTGTCTCGTAGCAGATAAGCATGCCGGCAGTCAGAAACGGAGCTTTGAAAGGGCATATCCTTATTCCTGCAGCAATTCCAAAACAATGACAAGAGTGGCCACTTGACTTAAGGGGATTATGGGACATTTCCGGAGGCTGATCAGAGCGCAGTAATACAACATCTAATTCACACTGACGCTGGGGCATACCAAGCGTTAATCTTCTCATGGAGGTGGATTACCAGGAGCGTTCCAGCTGCAGAGTCCAGGCACTCTAAATGCCTTGCCAGTGTGGACGGGTCGTGAGTTAGGGCACCCGGGGCTGCTTTAATATGCTCTACCTCGCAAGTGTAGCCATGCCCTAAATCTCTTAGTTGTATGTGGATGAGGTAAATGCACACATTTGTGTTTACAAGCGCAGATTCTTTTTCAGGTGCATTTGTTCACATATTTGACAATTTGGCCCACTATAGACAAGGACAGTTCAGCATTCCCTGTCTATAATGGGCCCCAAAGCCCCCACCATTGCATTCACTTCTGAAGTGAAAAGCAGAGATAGGAGATGCCCCAAGTCCCAAAACTCAGGCCTACTGCTGGGCATTTGTTCCTTCCAATGTTTTTTTTATTTTTAACTGAAGCTTTCTTTCTAATCTTCAGCTGGCTGCAATTATATCACTATCATCTTTTCATTTTAAACTGTCTTGTTTATTTTTTAAAAGATACATGCTAAACATGAAAGCAGGAGGAAAGGAAAACATCTGCTGCCGAAAAATATATTCTGAATGGCAGTGTTTGCACAGTTTATAAATACTGTAGGGTTTCCACTTGTATAACACCTTGTGGATGGCACACTGACAAGTGCAGGAGCTCCCAGTATGTGAATCTATTTTGATGGGGCAGGAGGGAAAGGAAATAACTATGAGTAGGGAAAAACTTCTCTTCAATAAAATGGCCTAGATACTAAGAGACATGGAAGCTCCTTACACCTGAATAGGCCGAGGACGCCAGGCCAGTGCGGAAGAGGACAGCTCTGAGAGGTTGGGTCCTGTGGACCAGTTCAACAGTGCTTGAAATTCAGGCAAATGACCCTCTTCCCCCCATCTCAGTTCTGGCCCCTCTGTCTCACCTATGGTGGTTTACTATAGTCCCAAGAATTCAGTCAACTCTATGCAACAGCTGCTGGGGGAAAGGCATTGTAGGATTATGGGGCAAATTATGATATAATCTAGATTTAAAGGGATCCAGTTAGATTAAAAATCCATAGGCTTAATCCTGAAAAGCTTTGTTCAGTTTTCACTCAGGAAAACTCTTCCTGAACAATTCAGGCTGAGTTTTCTGGAGTAAGGACTGAGTGAAAACTAGATTAAGGATTTTAGTAACTGGCCTCATATTTCTATAAACTAAATTTCCCTGCCTATTTTTTACATATCAAATTTAGCATTTTGAAATGGAAGGGCTTTAAAACTCAAATATGTTTTTGGCTATTTAGACTGTTTTATTCTCCGATTTCTCTTTCTTTTTGTGTGTTTTTCTACCTGTTCACAAAATCCCAAAGACCAAACATAGTTCCTCCACCTAGCTTTAATCTAACTATATCTATCTGCTAGGTTTTTCCAAATAGCTCCAGGGGGTGATATCTTAAGAGAAAACAGCACAGGGAAATGTTAACATAAAAGTTTTTAGAAATGGATGATGGGGCTGAGAAAAGAATGCCATGGGGTCGATCTGACCTAAAAGGATTCTGCTTGCCACCAGAACATTTCCTAGGTTTCCCATCTAATTGCTAGCTAATATTTGTGTTCCAAATAGCTGCCTGCCAAATGCATTGGATATGGAATAGAAATTTCCTTCCTAGCTGCCATAAACTTAGCCTGTTTGTTGTTATCTCTGTCAGCTTTTCTCTAGCGTTTTACACACCAACAAAAGGGAAGCAATTTAGATTGTGTGTTGTGGATAAGATATTCCATAGCCAAATGACCTGTTGGAAACTAAACAATTCTTTTTTCATAGTACACCTCTACCTCGACATAACGCTGTCCTCGGGAGCCAAAAAATCTTACCACGTTATAGGTGAAACCGTGTTATATCGAACTTGCTTTGATCCGCCGGAGTGCACAGCCCCGCCCACCCGGAGCACTGCTTTACTGCATTTTATCAGAATTCATGTTATATCGGGTCATGTTATGTCGGGGTAGAGGTGTAATTTTTCCCTCTACACAGATCATGCTATTTGTGGATATTGTATTAACTCAGTGGTGCACTAGCAGGATAGAATGATTTTGTACGCTACTGAAACAAGGTTGAGCAATTTTGAATAAAAGTCAAGCTATTTAGAGCTGGGTTGTCCCTTCCAATGAAAATTTTAGAGATTTCAAGAAAATTTCCTGTCCCAAAGTAGGATGAAATGTCAATATTCAAGCTTTGGCATACAAAAAATCTGAAAAAATTGAAATGTTTCTCTTTTCAAAATTTTGAAACTTTTTTATTTTGACGTTTTAATTTTTTTTTACTATACATTAACTTAAATTTAGAAATGAAATGTTGTTTTGACCCCCCCCAAAATAGAAACATCCCATTTTTATATTGTCTACAATTTCTGAAACTTTTTTCAAAATGGGAAATTCAATTAAACTGCCCCTTTCCTTTAAAAAGTTATTCAGTTTTGACTAATCTGCATTTTTTTAATGGAAAAACATTCCATTGAAGAATTTCTGACCAGCTCTAATGCTGTTAATTGCTACATTTACCTTGGCATCCATTTCTGACTTTCTCAAATGTATTTATATTTCCTTCATGCAATTATTGTAAAAAGACAATTTAGTACATGTGGTATATTTTAAATTATTTTGGTGTATCCAGAAGACTTTATTGCTCTCTACAAATGCAGTCACTGGCCATATTCAGGGAAATGCTTCCATGAGAGAACTTTTATACTGGGGCTAAACTGAGTTATTTTGTGACAAACGATGCCCAGCCTGTTGAATGGGACTTGCACCTACTATAAAAATACTAGTGGGTGAGATTTACAAAGCAGTCAAGGGGCCAGATTGTGAATCACTTATTAACGTTGGAGAGCAGTTACTCACATGAAAAATCCCATTAGTGCCACTGATGCTACTCATGTGAGTAACTGCTTTTCAAAGCAGTGGGAAATGAGACTTTCTACAAATCATAATCAGCACTCCCTCAATTTTTTTTGTCATGCTTCTGCAGCTTAATGCCTGTTCTACCAATTCAGTCCCCAGTTCCGATAACAGCATTGTGTTCTGACAACTGCTTCAAGTCAACTGGTTCAGGCTTTCTACTCTGATCGTTCCAACTCTCCTGGTTCCTCTATTTGCTGCCTACTAACAAGCATAAATGCTTGGCCACTAGTGATGGCAACAGAATGACTTCATTCACCATGGGCAAAGAGTCTTTTGATATCTATATGGGAGAGAGGATCTTCTCACTGCTGGTTGGCAGGAAGCCATGTGCCATGAAGGTACAGTCTTAAGAGACTCTAAGTTTGAAAATATTAAATTAATACTGACCATAGACTAAAAGATCCCAGACTGACCAAGGTAAGATTTTCCTCTAAATTCCATTATTTGAGTGTGTTGCTGGCTCAAAGCATGAGCTTGGCTATGATTTGTTGGCATGGGGGAAAAAAAAGCCAGCCTCTAGATGGATTAGATACCAATTTGTTCTGTGGCCACTGACTGTGGGTCAGAATCAGTTCCTCAGGATGAAAAATTTATACAAGAGAGGATTTTATAATCCTTACAGAAGGATATTAAAGATTAAAGTGAGTTTTGATTAGCATAAATCCGCCAGTCTCTGCTCCTGGCCTCCAGAACTGCCCATAGGAGTCCTCCTGGTACATACAGAGTAAAAGGATTCTGTTAGCTCAGCCGAGCTTGATGGGTCAGCCCACCATGTAAAGGACGTCTGGTGACCTGGGGCTATCTGGTCCTCTGAACAGTCTCATTATCATCATAGCTGTGGAAAAGCCTGTGATGACTGGGTCTTACCCAACATTCTATTTTGGCAAATGCTTTTTCAGTCTGATCAGTTCAAGTACAGTAGTTTCCTTTCCAGAGAGTTTTTAATAGTATGGGCTAGGGTCCAACATTTTCAAAACTGGATGCTTAAACTTAGGCATCTAACTCCAAATTTAGCCACCTAAATAAATGGCCTAATTCTTACCCACTACTTCCCTTAATATCAATGAGAGTTGCAAGTATGCAGTGCCTCTAAAAATCAGGCCACCTTTTTTAGGTATGATGTCATGGCTCCATTGAAGTCAGTGGTAAAAATCCCATTGATTGTATGGAACCAAGATTTCACTAGGCATTTAAATATGAAATAGGGAGGGGAAACATTGAAGGTCAGTGGTAGTTGCCTAATTTCCATTTGTGTCTTTGAAAATTTCCCCCTCAGAGCCTAACTTTAGACATCTACATTTGAAAATTTTAGGTTGGTATTTTTATTTGAAAACAAATATGATAATTAAAAACATAAAACTGTATTTAGTACTAGCTTGTGTTTCTCTACAGATTTCTGATGTTAGGCACAATGCTACATTTATTTATAAAATAATATTCATGAAACCTGTATACTGAGAGGGGCCCTCTCCATGTCAGATACTATATACTGGACTCAGATAGGTGCTCTAAATTCACAGCCATGGGGAATTACAGAATATGAAGAACCTCAAAGTAATGTATCACACTGGAATTTGAACACATCAAAATCCTCAGCAGTTATTATTAAAATCATGCTTTCCTTTAAAGTGGATATTAAATGCTGACATATGGCACAAGCACAAAAAAGGAAGCCTTTGATAACCATTGCAAAAAGCCTCTGAGTTTACAATTTTAAAATTATAACAAAAATCCTTCACCCTTCTTTTCCTGTTACTCACCTGTGTTGCAAAAGTATATTGATGTTTGTGCCTTTTTGGTACTTGTAACTATATTTGAGAAAAAGCATAAGAATTCTAACACTTGTTGTTGGCATGAATAACAATTCTGGGGCTAGATGTTTTTGATCTGTCCAGACTATTCAAGGTTCCATCTCCTTACTATCCCCTTTCATTTATACTATTTATAATCTTATGTTCCCATAGGAAAGAGCATGTTATTGCTTCTGTTCATACTGGAGCTGTGACAGAATACCACTGCACGCTTCTGTGTCTTTGGTAGAATCTGGAATTAGCCATCCAGTGTTTTGTAGGGAGCGAGAATAGTAGGGTAAAGTCAAAGAGATAGAAAATTCTTCCAAGTATGGTTCCTCCTCTATTCTGAAAAATATTTAGGGAGAGAATAGTTCATGGGTGTAGGAGGTCTTCAGAAAAAATTACCTATTTTCCCTATCCTTGCTTGCACGAGTGGGCTGATTACTAGTAGTGCTGTTGTATTTATTTCTATCATTCTCATCTATATTGCAATAGTACCCAAAGACATATGTCAAGATCAGGACCATATTGTGCCAGGGGCTGTACAAACACAGGAAGATACAGTTCCTACTCCCAAAGAATTTATTAACTAATAAAGAAAAAACAGAATATTGTACATGGACCACTATCATTCAGACTCACTCTAGCTTGGTGCAACCACCCAGGTCTGTCTGCATAGATCTCATTGCAAGATCAGGGCCCAAATATATGTCATATTTTATAAGATCTGATGCTTTGTATGTGTACAGGGCCCTGATTGGGATTCTGGGCACTACTGTAATACAAATAATAATGTATAAGCAATTTCTACTTGTTCATGTTCCCTCCAACATAATGTTCTGAACAGTTAAGAAAAATGAAGAATATGTGTATCTTAGATTTGTAATCTATGATGAATTTTTCTTAAATACCTATTAAATTAAGATTTTCCATATTATACACTATATATAGTGTATATATGCCACACATGGAAAAATGGCATATGTAGAAAAGTGTAATCCATGTCTGTACAGACTGACCCACAAGTCTTCTGGAGAAGGTCACAAATGCACATTATGTCCCTAAGTGTTTTTGTGTTTTGCATTTGGATCTTTGAGTTAGCTGAAAGATGTGCAATAACTGTCATCAGACAGCTCCACATTGGCTACATACATGCGGAGGGCATTGAAACAGCCCCGCAGACCAAGGCCTGTGAGCCTAAGTCAGCTGGCACGGGCCAATCATGGGTTTTTAATTGCAGTGTAGACACATCCTTGGAAGATGGTAGCATCTTGGTGCAGCTGTAGTTTAGCAAAAATGTTCCTGTTTAACACTCAGGCAAAGAGATTGTTAGCCACTTGTGTGCTCCCCCAATCCTGGGGCCCATCCAGTTCACAGCATAATTTGGAGTAGTGTTCAGGCTGCTCTAATCTGCACCAGTGGCATAAAGGAGCCCCAGCTATGCTCCCTGTGGTGGAGAGAGAGAAGGAGATGGTATAAGAGCCACTGCAGTGCTTTATAGCACCAAGGGACTTCCATATGCAGAGAAAATCCTCCAGGATCTGCCTCCGCTATCTTCTCGGCAGCTTTGTGCCACCCAAACCCACTAAAGAATTGGGGCCCAAGGACTTTAATAGGCAATAATTTAGATTGAAAAGGATGTTCTTCTTTATATAGAATGTGCTTTTCAGATTATCAGGATGACTTTATACAGTTTCCACAGCCATAAAAGATTTACAATTCATACTTTTATTGGAACATAATGTGGAAAATATTCTATACTTTACATCTGACAACTTGATTAATTAAATTACACTGTATATTGGAACAAACAGTCAAGGCTGCTACAACAAACCAGCCTAATGCAACATTACATGAGCCCTGTTAACTACCATGGTTACAGAGGAAGGGAAGAAAAAACCTTTGCAGGCTCCTAAAAGCAGAAGGAAATGTGCCTTTTCATTGGCTCACAGACCCTCCAAATGAATTCCAGGACATACACACATTGCAAGAATACTGTTGTTAACCAGTTTTCTCTTTAAGAAAAGAATTTCTTAAATAATTATGATTCCTTATATATATATATATATATATATATATATATATATATATATATATATATATATATATATATATATATATATATATATAATATAAGAAATGCTAACAACACCAAAGGCTTTTAAAATTTATTTTAGGCTGTGTCACTCTGCAGAAGATGGATGGATGAATATCTGACTGCCCCACTGCAGTTGATAGGCACCTGCTCTCACAGAGCTGTCAGGCTTGTGCTTTTAGTGTTATGATAGCAGCAGGCTTTCCTGGAAACAATGGGTGTTCTTTTAGCAGAAGTCAGAAGATCAGATATTTAGAAGCCTGTAGCTGAGCAAATCTCAAGGTTCAAATGGCACATTAAAAAACACCACCAACAAAAACACCCCAGTGGATGTAAAATACTACCAGATCTGAACAACACTCTGTTACACTCACTTAGCACTGGTGTAAGTGATTACACAAAGTGCAGGGCCACAAGGTGTAGGGGGACCTCAAGTTCTTCAACATTAAAATATTTCCTGCTGAGTGTTATAAAATATGTTCTCCAGTATCTTCTACATGTAGCTACCCAGTGCAAAGGAAAGTTTGTGATTTTTTTTTTTTTGCTTTATTTATTTCAGTTTATTGTTGGGGTGGGAAGAAACTTGTGTATCAGACAGCTTACAAAATATTTTAAATAAATACTTTTATAATGGAGATTTTACACTGTTCTGAAAGAGTTTGTTGTTAGACAGCTCTGTGTGTGATAACTGACCATCACCGCTAGCTCAGCTACACTCTAAAGGGAACCAATAAATTACAGCGAGGTGATATTTTTGGCAATAATATTGAAATCACTGTAAATGGGAATGATTTTGTATTTTGCCGTTCATTTGAAACTCACCCTAAATTTTGTTGGGTACAAAGGAAAGGGAAATTAACAAATGAATTTTTTTTCCCCACAGTCTTCATATAAGTACAGAGCAAGTCCGGCTGATTTCATCCAATACAAGACAAAGGCAAACATGCAAGCAAGATAGTTTATGATGATAGATTATGAGTGCTCCACATTTTTAAAAGGCCTTTCACAGTTGTGTCCAGGGGCACTTTACATGGGTTACAATAAAAACAAATAACATTAAGACAGATATAGTGACCATAAACCTGCCCTCTGATCATCAAAGCTAAGGACAGAAATACCTAACTTAGCCATTCCAGAACCTGCACTAGACAAAGTGGTACATCTTTTGGCTCACTCAGTTGTGTTCAGCCCCTAAGCACGTGTGCAAGGAGACAGCGATGGCACAAAGAGTTTTCTCCACTTATGTACATACACACACACACACACTCACTCACTCGAGTCAGGATAAGTGGAAGTCCTTGTGCTGCTGAGCGCAACCACTGCTGCAGGCTATCACTTCCACCAGAAAGGGGCAGGGAGGAAAGAGAGAGGGCAGAGCCCTGCTCTCTTCGCCGAACCATCCAGACTCATGAGCAGCGCTGGCCCAACCTGTAAGGCAGAACACAGTGCAATCCAGAGTGATGCAGTAGCTATATTTCCTGGGGATTCCTGGCCTCGAGAATTCAGATGTATTTCTGGTGGCAGTGAATTCTAGAGGCAAGGACCCCCATACAGAGAATACTTTGTTTTTGGCTTTGCTTGTTGAGGCAGTCAGCTGACAGGTTCCAGCTGTGGTAGGATGGAGAGGGGAGAGGTGGTCTCTAAGGAAACCAGGACCTAGACAATGTAGGGCTTTGGAGATACAGTGGAGACTTTAAAAAACATGCCAACTGCCTTAGTAAACTCTCTGCATTAGTAGTTCTCCAGGTATTCTCAATAGTGAGTGTAGGGGAACATTGCAGATGCTCTGTTTACCTAAATTATTTATCTTGGGTAAAAGTGGGAAAGTTTCAGGACACCAAGTATTCTGCAGCCGTGGAATCTGCTGAGGAATCCACTCCTTGCTGCAGAAATGTTCGCCAGAATCTAAACTTTCATGGGGTTGAAGAAAACCTTTACAGTTGTGACCTGACATAAACCAATGTGGTGGTGTCCTGCAGAGTCTGCAGACAGTCTGACACAATAGAGCTGGGAGGTGATAACTACACTATTCTTCTCGTCTAAGGCCAGGCAGTAGCTGTGACTGGCTGGCTTGCTCTGTAGTACTTCCAAGATACTTACCTGGGGTGGATTTGTGAATACCTAATGTTGCAGGCATTCTGCTCCAGACACTCTCCTACAGCTGCATGTGATGAGGTCATTGTGGGAGTGGTGCAGATCTGCACTTGGCAGCCCCCACTGCAGGCCAGCACTCAATCAGTGCAGTTTTTCTCTTAGGGCAGTGGTTCTCAACCAGGAGTCTGGGGCCCCCTAAGGGCCCACGAGCAGGTTTCAGGGGGGCTGCCAAGCATGGCTGGCATTAGACTCTCTAGGGCCCAGGGCAGAAAGCCAAAGCCCCTCTGCAAGGGACTGCAGCCCAGGACCTTGAGCCCCACAACCCAGGGCTGAAGCCAAAGCCTGAGCAACTTAGCTTCACGGTGCCCCCTGTGGCATGGGGCCATGCGCAACTGCCCTGCTTGCTACCACTTAATGCCGGCCCTGGTTTTTATATGCAGAAAAACATTTGTTGTGGCACAGCTGGGCCATGGAGTTTTTATTGCATTTGGGGAGGTGTGGGGTCCTGAGAAAGAAAAAGGTTGAGAACCCCTGTCTTAGAGTATATCTTCACTGCATAGTTAACCCTGGCTCTTACCTGGGTGTTAGCTTAACTCCCCCATCTCTCCACCCACGTAACCCTCTGACTTGGGTTTGGAGATGTTTCAAGCCGAGCTAGCTGACCCAGCAGGAAGTGTGGTTTAGAGCTGGAACCTACCCACTTTGCAGTGAGGATGCAAACTTAAGTTGGATAAAGTCTGGATAAGCATCACAAGTTTTAAGTGTCAATTTAAACTGAATTGAACCTCCAGACCTTGACCTTCCCTGATTACCTGCATTTATTTTATTTAGAATATTACCAAGCTTTGAGTGGAGTCACATTTTGTTTGAGGTTAATATTTACTTGATTGCCCACAGTGCTCATCTCATGGTCTCTAGTTAGCAATTTTGGGTTATAAAGAAAAGCATGTTGTGCAGCAACACACACTGAAGTTGCACTAGCTACACCATTATATTTAATGGAGGGTGAATACTTAAATTGTAAACCCATATTTTCAAGGATTTACAACTGGACTACAAACCTTTACAGGAAGAATACTAGCAGCCCTGTACACTAACGTTCTGGCACAAATCTGTATGTCCTCATCTCTCAGAAAAGAGATCAAATTGTGGCTTCCCTTGGAGAGATGGATTAGAGGGAGGAAATGGTGCAGGGGGGCTATTCTTCCACAGTTAGCCAGTGTAGCCATACAGGAGGTAAATATGATATGGCAAACACTCCTGAGGGTGAGGAAGGCGGACAGTTAGTGCTGCCAATGGTGCTGTTGATTCTACAGTGGGTGTGACCCGACATGCTATGGGCATGTGTACAGGGCTGGCTCTACCATTTTTGCCGCCTCAAGCAGAAAAAAAAAAAAAGGCCGCCTAGACTGTGAAGCCCCAAGAATGGATGGAATGCCGCCCCTTAGCATGTGCTGCCCCAGGCACGTGCTTCCTCCGCTGGTGCCTGGAGCCGGCCCTGCATGTGTAGGATTCATTCTCTCCTATACTCTAGGGCAGAGTGCACACTGCATCTGAGCACATGCCATTCAGCACCCCTCAAGGCGCTGGAGCTGATCATCTCCTTGGTTATTTATACAAGTACAACTTCATTGACTTTGGATTATTTACACTGGTCTGAGTGGAAAATCAGGCCCATTATGCCCACCTCTGCCCTAAACAGACCTAACAGGTCTGCTCATTCTCTCACACCTGTATAGACCCCCCAGTTCAGCAAATGATTTAAGCCCATGGTTTTGTTACTCCCTATCCCACATGCCTAAATTCTATTGAAATGTTGAGTAAGGAGGGATTGCTGGATTGGGCCTAAATCAAGAGTAAACCAATTGGCATCAATGGTGTAATAGGCCTAAAACTGGTGCTAGTGAGAGCAGAATCAGGCCCAGCTCATCAGCCCACTACCAACTGGTTGTTTCACCTCCTTCTTCCAGCCCTTATATTCTCCGGCTTCACTAGCATTGTGGTTCTACTATGCCATTCATAAATGGCTTCAATGCAAAGGTCATTTTTTTCTCCATAACATGCGATTTTTGTTTTTGACAATCTGAAAAATGAAAAGTTTAAAAATTCAACCAAAACAAGAAGTGAGTTGAAACTCAAATCTGCCATGAAAAGTAAAGTCTTTCCAGGAATGTATTTTTATAAGGATATTTATTACAAATAACAGATGCCAGAATACATGATGGAGTGGAATGGCTTCCATTCCATTCTGTCAGCTATATCTATATTTTCAAATTACCTAAATGGATATTTAAAAAATCCGGTCTGGTCCATTGGATGAAGTCTTCTCTAATCATTATGGCAATATAATGCATGTATTTTTAAAAAAAAATGCTGCCTAGTTTCTTTGAATTTCATTAGCGTTTTAGTTTTGTTCTGATAGGAAGTAGCATGTGTGATTTTTTTTAAATGCCTAATTTATATTTTGATCTCCTCAATCTTCCAAGTAAATGACTGCCCGTATTTTTTTTTTTTTAAACTCTGTAATTCATTGAATGGTGTCACATTTTTCTGGCACAAATGTGTTTGTAATATGATGATGCAGTATCAAGGGAGACACGAAGAAGGGCTTTTTAATGACTAGTGTTTCCCATGGTGCACTTTGGAATCTTCCTTCAAGTAACATCTGAAAGCAGAAGTCTCATCTGGCACTAGAAAATGGAATATGGCATGAATATTTTGGCGGAATCATAAATCTGTCAGCTAGTGGAAACAGACGTGATAATGCATTTTTGAACCACTAAGAGCAGTGCACAATCAGTGTCAGCTTTGATCATTTTTATTCCTAGTGCCTGTCTTTTTAGCTCTTTGCAAAGGCTTTAATTGAAGTGGAACATGCTGCCAGTAACATGGTCCATCAAAGACATTTAGAACAAAATATCTAGTTGGTTTGTTTTTAAATTGGCATAAGGGAAAATATGAAAACAAAAAACATACTTTGTCAGCTTTGTCCATGGGGAGGTTGATTATGTGTTTAAAGACAGACAGATGTTTCATGCAGCCTTAATGAAGTAGTGGCAGCCACATTTTTCATAGAACAAACAAGCAGGGACATAAGAGTAGCGCTGCTGTACTTTTCAAAGAGGAAAGTTTTCAGTATCCAGATGTGGATTAGGTTGGAACTACTAGGAAATTCCATGGCAGTTATGCTTACATGGCCTCTGGTCAGAGATGCATATACATTTCCTGACTTAGCAAGGTACTTGAGCACATGCCTTACCTTAAGCATGTGATGAACCTCATTGATTTCAAGAGGGACAACTCATGTTTAAATGTCTTACTGCAAGGGTTCTCAACCTTTTTCTTTCTGAGCCCCCTCCCCCCCCAACATGCAAAAAAACCTCCATGGCTCAGGCTGTGCCACAACAAATATTTTTCTGCATTTAAAGCCTGAGCTGGCATTAAGGGGTAGCAAGCAGAGCAATTGCTCAGGGCCCCATACCACAGGGGGCACCGTGAAGCTAAGTTGCTCAGGCTTTGGCTTCAGCCCTGGGTTGTGGGGCTCAGGGTCCTGGGCTGCAGTCCCTTGCAGAGGGGCTTTGGCTTTCTGCCATGGGCCCTAGAGAGTCTAATGCCGGACATGCTTGGCAGCCCCCCTGAAACCTCCTCACAGCCCCCCAGGGGCCCAAACCCTTGGTTGAGAATTGCTGCCCTAATGAATTGGGGCCTGACTGGCAGGGGTGGCTCCAGGCACCAGCGCAGCAAGCGCGTGCCTGGGGCGGCAAGCCGCGGGGGGCAGCCTGCCAGTCGCCAGGGCCGGGGCTATCATTAAGGTGAACTAGGCGGTTGCCTAGGGTGCCAAGATTTGGGGGTGCCAAAAAGCAGTGCCCCCAATTTCCCCCCTGCGGCAGCTACCCACCCCCTGGCCCGGGGAGCCATGTGGCAGCTCCCCACCGCAGCTCACCTCTGCTCCACCTCCTCCTCGAACACGCCGCCCCCGCTCTAATTCTCCTCCTCTCCCAGGCTTGCTGCGCCAAATAGCGGGAGAAGTGGAGCAGCAACGGTGTGCTCGGGGAGGGGGCGTAACAGAGGTGAGCTGGGGTAGGGAGCTGCCGCATGTCTCCCCGGGCCGAGGGGATGGGGAGCTGCTGTGTGTGGGGGGGTGCCTCAGGGCGGGGGGGGGGAGCTGCCGCAGGGCTCCCCACCCCAGCTCACCTCTGCTACGCCCCCTCCCCGAGCACGCTGTAAGGGCGGCAGTCAGGCCGCTTTCAGTGGCATGCCTGTGGGAGGTCCGCTGGTCCTGCGCTTTTGGCAGCAATTTGGCGGCGGGGACGTTGAAGGTGCGGCACCGGTGGACCTCCCGCAGGCATGGCGCCGAAAGCCACCTGACTGCCGTTCTTGGGGTGGCAAAAACCATAGAGCCGCCCCTGCTGACTGGGGCATGAAAACGCTACTTCAGAGCCCTCAGAAGTATACAGAGCCTAATCCAAAGTGCATTGAAGTCAAATGAGACTCCCATTGACTTCAATGGGTTTTGGATCAGACCTATACTGTATAGATCAAGCTCCTGAGAAGAGAGTGCTTGCTGTTGCACTGCACATGGTTTTCATTAAAATTCTAAATACAACTATGCATCCCATCACCTATGTATGCGTTAGTGCTCAGTCCAATAGTCCTCACTCATGTAAATAATTTCATTGGCTTCAATGAGGCCACTCATGCGAGTAAGGTAGCAGGATCAGGCCCTGAATCGGCACAAAGAAAAAAAGCTGAGGGGAAAAAACAGTTCAAACCTTATAATTAAATCAAGACAAATATCTTGGTAATTGTAGGTTTGGACTCTTCTAAAGCAGATGTTCTGGCTGTGGGCAGGTTTTAGGATGTGCACCTATGTCTACAGGTGTGAGGCCAAATATCTCTCTTCATTTGTGACCTATAATGTCGGATGCAAAGTACCATAGAAGAAATAAACCACTGTGTTACAAAATTTGTCTCCCCAGTGGTGTTTACCTACAGCCTAATTCAAAGCAAAGATTTCCATTGACTTCAATGGGCTTCGGCACAGCCCCATATAATGCATTTCAGTCTTTCTGCAAGTAAATCACGTAAAACTTGGCTCTCGATACATGCACTGAAAAGCCCAAATGCAATGGTTCTGCAATGCAGGCTGAGGAGAGCCTATGCAGGGTCCTCTGGGCTCTCCTCTATGTTCCCCATGAGCTGGATTGTAGACAGGACTGGAGTCATGGTGGGGATGTGTTCATCTAGCTCATGCATTCCATAATCCTCTGCTCTGAAACCCCAGGCATAGGGAGTGCTCTGGGTGCTCCTTCTTTTCATTCCCTGGTATGGTGCGTAAAGCCTCGCTGTACAGCAGCCTGGCTAGCTGGGTCTGAGGATTCCATTCCTCACCTCTGAAACTTCTTGCATGGAGCAAATTTCACTTACACAATTTTGCTCCATGCAACACGATTTGGCACTTAATGAACAGAATCCACAGGAATCACTTAATCTTTGACCATGGTAAAGCAGATGATCAATGCAATTAAAATCTATGGAGTATAAAATTAGCAGTAACTAGAAATTTTTTATACAGGCCTGCTCACATTTTTTATTCTTCATTTTGTATATAGCCTTTTCTTCACAACCACATGACATTCTACAGTAGAACAGCAGCAGCATTTTTGATTTCTTCTCTACTTCTTTCCTTGAAGCTGCATTGTGCCCTGATTACAGTTCACACAAACACAAAGATTGTTAGTCTCAGAGAATTAATGATGTATGGAGAGAAAGAACCGCACTTGTTTGTGGTGCATCCGAAACCACAAATGCAACTGTGCTGTAGATGGCATAAAGGACTGAATACTAACATTTTTACTGGAATAAGGTCTGCATAAATAGACCAGGTAGGGATGATGGTGGATAAAAGGAAGAGATGGTGCATGAATTTAAAGTAATGGTTATTATAAATGTCCATTTAAAGGCAGGTTGATATAATCTGTCGTATATCAATGCAGCAAATTCTACATTACATCATACTTGGATTTCTTCAAAGTACTGATAAAGAAACATATCTACGTACTTTTGTAGGAGGATTTTATTTAAAAAAAAAAAGCGAATATACTGTCCCTTTTAACTCATATATTCTTCTTGATGGCATAATTCCTTCAAACACCCGATGGATGAGCAGCTGTCTCTTCATCCACAGCACTGCTGCTGCTGCTGTGCTTTCTTTCAAGAGGCACTTTTCTAAAGACAGTCACTATCTTTTTTCTTTGCAGGAGATTGACTCTTTTAGAAGCCAGTTCTTTCACTTTGTCCATTTTGCTAACATTCTGTAAGTAGTTCCCATTATCAAGCTAACTTGTCAGCAAGAACAGGACTGATCAGTTGCATGTTATACATTGGCTTTGATCTCAAATGGAAGTTTGTGTCCCCCAAGTTCACTATGTGTTCTGTTTCCATTACACTGCACTTTGATATAAAGAAAGCAGATAATAAAAGTTATGCCTTCTGGGAATTCCTTTCCTTTCCCTTCCCTGCTCTTCCTTAGAAATGTGCGAACTACACGATAAAACTACACGAAAAAAAAAAACATTTTCCAAAATTATTAAAACCCAGACAGTTGCTGCCACTTGAACAAATTAACTTAGTCAGCAACTGGTCTTACCTTGCCTTGTATACAGGTTGAAACTTTTAATAGAGTTGAAAGTCACTCAGGTTGGGTCCATGCTGAACCAGTTATAGTATTTTTCATGACACCACTTGCTCCACAGGAGGTTTTAATTAAGTAATAAGACACCAATCATCATTTAGTAGTGCTGACTAGTGCACATCTTGGCCATATAGTGAAGTTTTGATGTGAAGTTGAGTTTACCTCAAACACTTCTAAGATGTGTATATTAATCATTATGGGGTAAATCCTGAGGTCTTTTATTCTGTTTTTATTTTTAGTACCTGAGTACTCATCAGGGTGACAGTAGAATGAGCAGATGTTTGTTGTTTGGCATTGGGATGGCCTTCTATTTGCGAGAAATTGCAAGAAGTTCCAAGCTATGTGGTGAATCTGTTGTACCCTTCAAATTTGTGCTGTGCCCAATTGCAAGGTATCAGAGTGCCTAAGTAACTATACTGCCAGCTAACTGGTTCAGACTCTCACACTCCAGCATTATTTACACTAATTGAATATCTTATATATAACACAAGAATGCATGTCAATTAAACATATTATTTAATCAAATGTCCACAAAATATCAAAAATGTGTATTTTTTTCTTCAATATCCCCTTAGATATTCATAGACTTATAGAATATCAGGGTTGGAAGGGACCTCAGGAGGTCATCTAGTCCAACCCACTGCTCAAAGCAGGACCAATCCCCAACTAAATAATAATAATACTTTGTTCTTGTCCCCATTACCATCTGTACTATGGGATTTATCAAGACTACTGTCTCCTTTGCCTAGAATACAACAGGTCATCTTCTTTAAGCCATCAATCTTACCCAACCACTATTGCCACTACGGCTATCTCTAGGACCTTCATTATCTATCTCTGCATCCTTTAAGCATTCCATTACAACCACTATCACAACAAGAATCCCAAGATGACATTCACAACCAACAATCTATTACCACTATCTGCATTTCCCAGGCCCATCCTCAAAACAAGTCCTCAACAGCCGCTCAGCACCTCACCTTTCCCCAAGGCTATTGCCATTCTCAAAGGTGTCACACCTTCCCTCCACCAAGAAAGACGCAAATATGTTTCCTAGACGAGCAGGAAGGTATGATTCTCCATTGCCTTGCATGTTATAGAGTCATTTACACCTGTGCAAAATCGGTGTAAAATGCTACCATTCTGATCTGATACTGGTTTACATCCATTTTGGTTACACCCTCCAACACAGGAGAAAAGTACGGCCACCATAAGTGGGCCTGTGCTGTTCCTTCAAAGCCCCAGGCATAGGGAATGTGCTGGGGGACATGTGGGAGCAGAAAGAGGAGACTCTAGAGCACTGAGTCATACAGAAATTATAGGCTGCTCCAGTCTGGCTAGCCTATAATAGGTAGCTCATGTAAAGCAGCTGTAAACTAGAGCAGCTTTCAGGGTTGCTCTCATTTGCTCCAGCCCCAAATCAAGATATTTACAATAATCCTTCCCCTTGGGCTGCATCTTCTATGATGTTAAATAAAAATGCAACAGGCCATGCTATGTAAATATTAAAGATAACATCTGATTATTTAGGTCAAGTTGTGATGTACCTCGTTATTCTGGCATCTATGCCAACTCCCGATGCAGTTTTAGCTAAGCCGCTTGAAAAAGCTAACATATGGCCTTTTTTACAGCTCTCACTTGCTATAAATGCTCCTCATATTTGAGAGAGCTACGATTGTTATCTTTTTATGCCAAGGGTTCAATCTGTTCTTCCTTTTTATAAGTTTGTAAGTTAGATGATGATGATTTTCTATAGTGGGAAATAACACCATCTGAATTATATATGTGTACTGTGCTACAAAGTATCATAGTGCATTCAGATGCCTTTAGATAAAATCTTGTTACTATATTTTTTGTATCTCAGCAATGTATGTATGCTTTTTATTAAGGTACAGTATTAGCAATAGTGTATGTGATGGGGGTGGGTGGGTTACAGTTTGCTTATTAAGTAAACAGATGAGAATACAATTAGGAGAAGTGCCGGATGTGAATACTAAAATATGTATGCCCTCATTATTTTGGCTATTTTTTGTATTGTATTAAATCTTCAGTATATTAGTTGCACATATTTATTACCGTATTCTATAGGAAATATAAACTCCAGCACTTCAGCTGTTCTTTCACCTTCATGCAAACACTTACCTTCTCATCAGAGCTTCAAAAAATAATTATCAACAGTCCAGGAGAAAATAAACAAAATATCAATGGATGAAAATGATAATTGAATCAATTCAGTATTTAAATTTGAATTTTCGTTATGAAATCTCTCGTATCAATTGGTACAAGATACACAAAGTATTCCCACAAGTGTGAATACTACATTTTGTATTGTTGCTACATTATTTATCAGTGTGAGTTGGGAAGCAAGGTCTATTGGTTAGAACACTGGACTGGCAATTAGGACGAAGTTTAAGGCTTGGTCTACACTGCATTCTTACTTGGGTATAACTACATTGCTCAGGGGTATGACAAATCCATACCTCTGAGCGATGTAGTTATCCTGATCTTAACCCCCTGTCAGGAGTGTGCAGAGAAATAAGAATGTGGCCGCTTTTGGAGGGCCATTTTCTGTGCCTCCTGTGGCCCGAGGAGCTGGTTTCTCTCCCCCACACCCTCATGCGGCCAGAGGAGCTGGCTCTACCCCTGTGGCTGGATGAGCTCTCTCTCCCCTCCTCTCCCCGCCCCAGAGGAGTTCTGTGTCTCGGCCCTGCTGATTGGAGGGGGGGGGTAGTCTGTGCCCGTGCCCCTGCCCCCTGTGTAGACAGCGCTATGTTGATGAGAGCGCTTCTTCTGCCGACGTAGCTACCACCTCTTAAGGAGGTGGAGTTATTAAGTCGACAGGAGAGCTCTCTCCCATTGCCTTAGAACTCCTTCACCAAATGTGATACTGCAGCGTAGCTGCATCAGTGCAGCTGCGCCAAGGTAAATGTGTAGTATAGACCTGCCCCTAGTCTCTGCTCTGCCAGGGACTTTCT
This sequence comes from Malaclemys terrapin pileata, assembly GCF_027887155.1. Classification (NCBI taxonomy): domain Eukaryota; kingdom Metazoa; phylum Chordata; order Testudines; family Emydidae; genus Malaclemys; species Malaclemys terrapin. The sequence goes on from NC_071512.1 coordinate 73,319,701, forward strand.
TTGTGACTTTAGGAACTTCATCATCTGTGTACGTCAGTTGTCCTAGCTGTAATATATATATTATGCTACTGTATATATCTCAAGGGGAGTAGTGAGAATTAATGTTCATAATGTGCCTTTGATCCATGGATAAAGTGTTCTTTAGAGGTGCAAACATTGCAGTAAGTTTAAAATAAATGGAGAGATTGGTGAATGCATACTAAAGACAACTGAAAACCAAGACCCCTTCCTTATCATTGGGTGAAAGAATACACATACATGCTTATCCATACATGCAGCCCAGAACTCATGACTCTGAACATCTCTGACCTAAAGGAAATGCTCTTTTAGGGCATTAAATAGAATGAACTTATGGAAACTAGGGATGTAAATAGGGTTTAAAAATAGTAACCGTGTAACGTATTAAAATGTATCAGTTAAATGGTTAACCATTGAGTTCACATAGAGGAGGAACTAGGGTGCGCGAGGTGCTGTAGCACCCTCACGTTTTATGCAGGGCTCCGCTGCCAGCCCTACGCCCCCCAGGAGTCCAAGAATGCTCTGGCACCAAACTATAAGTCGTTCTGTGTGTGGATGTATTTAAATAGTTCTGACAAAAACATTGTTACAGTGTGGATGTACAGCTAAGCCATGGTAAGACAATCAACCATTCCATGCAATCAGTTGTCTTCATAATAATTTCTGTAGTTAGTAAATGTAAGCATGTGGTTAAGTCTCAGTACAGACTCACCCATACACTCAAACCAATCCATCATAAACAACATGAGGAAAACGTTGCATAGTTCATTGCCTGTGTAAAGTTTAAAAATAAATATTATATATAATCAATAGGCTATTGATTAAATAAATCATATACTCATTAGCGAAAGATTTTTTCTGACTGCTTCATTTATATATTTGGCTTTCAATAGCCCACCAGCCTAGAAAACCCTGCTTCTCTGCACCACTACTGTGAGAATCTGAAAGTAACAAAATCTTAGTGGCTAATAAATCTGATATAAAAGATAATGATGAAGAGGGAAATTAGAATGATATGAACAAACAATAATTGTCTACGAACTGTGAAATGAAAGAAAAGAATCAGTGCAATGAGGAGATAAGGATGATATTAATGATGAAAATGACTTGCTGGATAATGAAGAGGAATTATTTGGACATAAAGTGACAGATGGGAAGAATATATTCATGGAATAAAATGACAACGTTATAGTGATAAACCCTTCAGAAGACTTGAAGCCACTAAGCTGCTCAATAGCGAACCTATATAACTGTATAATCCTGTTAATTACTGTTGTCCTCCTTCCCCTCCACTTCCTTGCTTTCATTCATTGCTCTCACTTTTTTTGCCTCTTGTTCCAAATTCTGATCTCATTTTAACTCTGTTTTAAGACCACTGTAACTCTATTAACTTCAATGGCTGGACTCTTGATTTATACCCAAAGTAAGGCCCAATTCAGCAAGTGACTTAACCACATGCCAGACTTTATGTGGCTCGTTTCAGGGAAGTCAATGAGACTACTCATGTGCATAAAGTTAAGCAATAGGCTTAAGCACTTTGCTGAATCAAGGCATGTATGAAAGGAGAATTATCAGGGCCTGATCCTATGCCCAATGAAGTTGGTGGAAAGGCTTTCATTGACATTAGTTGTCATTGAATTAGACTCTAAGGGCTTGTCTACCTAAGTTGGAAATTATACCTCCAGCTCCAGTCTAGACTTACCCCTGCTGGCTCTGTTCCAGCTAGTGCCCTAAAATTAGAAGTATAGCTGTAGAGCTATGTGCCTATGTTCTCAGATAGGATTATACATGGGGCAGCTAGCTCCTCCCAAGTCTTGCACTATTGCAGCTATGCTTCTATTTTTAGTGTGCTAGCTCAGTCAAAGCGACTGCATATACATCTACACAAGCTGAAGATCCTTCCTCCAGCTCCAGTATAGACATATCCTTAATGAACAAAAATAATATAGAGGTGTAAGGTGAGATCTTAAAAGAAACTGAATGCCCTCAACACCTAGTGATCCTTCTCTTTCAGTAGCACGCTACATAAAATAACCGTGGTTCATCTTTAGACTAAGATGAAGGATATCTGTGTAATTTGACTAATGAACCGGACATGAATTATCTGTATAGAACAAATTAAATAATAAAGTTCATCTGCCAATCCCCCTTATTTTCAATTTATTTCAGATGACCACAGGGCATGGCATTTCCTTGGAATTGGCAACCCCTAATTGCACATCACAACATGCACATCAGCACCTTCCGCCTGTCCTAAGTGCCAGAAAATGCACTGTGCTGTATTATTCCTTTCAGTATGTTGCACACAACTACACATTTAGCTTAGCACTGTTCATGGATGCAAAACCTATAATATCTCAAGGTGCCTTGAAACCTACTATAGCACAGTCTTCCTTTTGCATTAGCTTATTGTTTTTAGTTGTATTATGAGATTTTTTTTTATTTTTTAGTTAACTTGTTTGTTTTCTTTTTAGAGAACACTGTTACTTCTCAGTAACTAAGACCACAGCCTGACTGATCAAACTTTGAAGACCTGACCTACATCCAGCCTTTATTTTCCTCTGTAAGAGTGGGTCACAGAAGTAGGGCACATTAGGCAGCAGTCTCAGGGGGGAGCAATGTTTTTGGGTTGCTCACAGTGCCACGTCACTTTGAGTTCATTTATCAGAAGGAATCGGGGACAGCAGCAAGAGACCTGCCTCAAAGCTGGATATTCAGCCTTAATTAATTCACAAGAACAGACAAGGAGCTGCATTTTAAACTAATGATCTGATTCTGAGCTTCCTGACACCACTACAACAATCTGTATTGTGTAACAAATCTCAGAGGAAACCTAGTTTATTAGTATTCAGTGTTAACCTTTGCTTTAAGTACATATCTGAATCATCACAAATTGTCATTTCAGGCTCTTGTAAGTGGGACCACAGTCACTTTGGCAAATATATTTCCCTCCAAACTGAGCAATAAAAGAGTGCAATGTTAAAACTTTCATCCAATTCAGAACATCTCTGCTCTGAAGTTGAATAGACATTCACAATGAACGTTTCTTTTAGGTACCAGTAAAGTCGGACAAAACTGGATCCTATCAGGGGCCGAGCACCTTCAATCCATTTTGGCTTCAGTGGGTGTTGAAAGTGCTCAGGCCTGTGCAGAGCAAAGCCCCTATGGGTCACTGCAAATAGAGCAGTCAGAATAGTCACCTGATGAATTCTGCTAATTTCCTGCTCACAGAATCCCTAACAGCTGATTGCTTAGATGTATTTGGTTCTCAACAATAGGCAACTATTATTTTTTTGCTACTTGTGTCTTGTTTTAACACTATGGGTTGATGGCAAACATTTCTGTGAGTATTTGCCATTCCAGCTGTCTCTTACTTTTGATTGACCAAATAAATATGTCTTGTTTCTCTTCCATGGCTGGATAAATGGGCAAACACTTCCAAAGTGAATATTTGCATATGCAGATTGAAATGTGGGTATCTGTAAAAACTATTGCAGTTAAATCAATAAAAATACTCTACTACCAGTCAATAAAAATGTTTTAAAAGATGGTAAAATATAATGCTGGCCTGTATAGATTATGACAGTTTTTACTGATTCATTTTGTATGAACTAGAGTAACTAAACAGCAGATACAGAAAGACTGTTGCCAATGCATTATACAAATCTATCCATGAGTTTATAAATGCTGGGGCCATTGGGGCATCAACTTGAGAAGGTCTAAGCCACAATGACAGTGTTCAACACATGATTAATAATAATAATAAAAGTCTCACAAGATTTTGAAGTTGAAATGGAAGTTTGGGCGATGTGTCTAAAATGTGTGTGAAAGGAATAATATTTTAAAATCCATGATTACACCTAGATTGTGAACCTTTGGAACAGATCCAAGAAAACATAATCCAATAAGATTCCAGGGGAAACAATGTCAGAAAACTGCTGACATCATTTTACTTTTATGACTGAGTTTATTAACCTCATACAACTATTATGGAGTCATTGGACATATTGCACCAATTTTAATAGAACTCCAGTGGAGCTACTTTTGATTACATTGATAAGTGAAATCTAAATTTGGCTACTGTCATATGATTTTCTTCTGCACACACAGCATTTATTTGCAAGGTGACAGACTGATCATGCCCAGGTTAAATCAATGGAGATACATGTAATTTATTATTCTTGTTTATTATAGTGGTATCTAAGGACCAACCAAAAGTGGGGACCCATTGTGCTAAGCACTGTACAAACACCGAGTACTAGATAGTCCCTGCCTCAAGGAGCTTGCTATATACGTAGACAAGACAGACAAAGGGTGCAGGGAAAGGGTAGAACACACAACCAGAGTAAACAATGTGATAGCAAACATCACCTTAGTTCTATGATTTGGGGGGGGGGCAAGGGGGTTATTAGTTAAGAGGAGATAAACTAAATGGAAAGGAAAGGGAGAAGAGATGCTGAAGGGAAGAAGGGTCAGACTGTGAGGGAGGAGGAGGGAGAGAGTCAGAACCAACAGCCACTCAGCACGTAGTAATGCAAGTATATTATATGTAAGATCATTTGAACCAAGATTTCTTATGTATTTCTTCCTACTGAGACCTACTGTAAGCTTACTCTTGACTACCTGAAAGTGATGTCAAGTGCAGTACTTCATCAGAAATGAGAACTTTTTGGTGTAGTATCTTGGACAGACAAATGACTAAAAGTTCAAAAGATATCTGCTAAGGTTTTTCATTAGTACATTAGTAGTTGGAAACTTAGCCTGGTTAAAGCTATGGAATTGGAGAGGCAAAAATCTCTTTCATTGGGGGCCCTTCCATTTGCAAGCTCTGCATAAAGCCTGAAAGAAGTTATATCATGGGTAGCAAAAAGCAAGTGGCTTCCAGAGAAGAAGGCTTGTGGGAGTATGGAGGGGGGGGGTCACACATTCTCTGCTTTGGCAGCTATGATTGAATAAAGTGTACATTACCCTAGGCCACCCATAGGAAACTTGGGAGAAACTGTGAATTAACAAAGACAGTGCATAATGGTGACCTTCAAGCAGCTGATGAAACAGTAGACTAGCAGAGTGTGTGGGAAAACCCTTTATGTCTATGGATGTGGTGTTTTGTTAATAACAATCGCAAGATAAGTGAGATTTTCAAATGTGCCTAAGTGACTTAGAAGCTCATATTCCATGACTTTCAAGGAGTCTAAGTCACTTATTTGCTTTTGAAAATCTCACCAAACATTCTTGGGATCATATCGTTTCCTCTGGTTTGAAGTGTGTGGAGTGAATGGAAATAGCAAGAAATCTGCTACAATGACTCCAGATCTGGGCTCAGGGTAAGGATTTGAGCTGCATTGGCATCATCCAGCTTGTCTGTCAGCCCCATGGTATTTATAAAGAAAGTTTTCTATGTTCTTAGGCTTCTGCAAATTTGGGATGGCGGGGGGAGGCGGAGATTGTCATTTGGAGAGAGCTGTGGGAAGGACATTCTGCATGGCCACAAGTTGTGAAAATTTATACAGGAGTTAATCATAACATAATGATCATTAACTCCAGTGTTGTCCACCCCACGCTCGCACAGGCATACTGCCATGGGTATGGGTAGGATACAACAAAGGATCGACAAATGATCATCTGTGAATTATGAATCAAGTCTGAATTTTCAAGGGTAAGCATTTTCTTTTGAAACACCTTTCTTTGGTGTAAATGAAATGACTCAGCCAAGAAGGAAAACAGTTCCTATTTTAATATTATAATTTCAGACTTTAGGTTCCCATGCATTGATTATGGTAACTGATAAACCTAGACCAATTAAGGATGATAAGTTTCTGTTTTGTAACTATGATGAGGCCAAGTTTTTTTGTTATCTAAATTATATAAAAATGAGGACCTATCCATGGAAGAAGAATCCGTGGAAGAATTAGAGGAGCGAAACCCACATAAATAGGATTCATGATGCCATTTTATTTTTAGCAGTATTTGTTTATTATTAACAAAGCCTTTGGATACTTAAAGCTCAGATGCTAAGGTGTTAGGATAATGGTTGTTATCATCATTTTTCCTGTACAAGTCAGGGTCAAGGGAAAAGAATTAGTAATTGCTATTCTTTTTAAGGAGATATATATATATATATATGATATCAAGAAAGTTATTTTTTTGAACAGCCATTGATAGGTTGTTCTTTTCCTGTGAGGTCTAATGACATATTTTGTAAATTCTACAAAATTAAAAATAAAATGGAAAAAATGAAGCTCCCTTCCATAAATATTGTCTTTTCCAGGACGGGGTGTAAAGATGTTTAATAATATTTATTTCATAGATATTTATATCACTGTCACCTCAGAGCCCCCCAGCAGGATCAGGGACCCATTGTGCAAACAAAAGTAGACACAGCCTCAGCCCCAAACAGTTTACAATTTAAGGTCCTGATCCTGCCACTGGATCCTTGTGCACAAACCACCATGTCTATGTGGAGTTCCACTGAAACTTAATGATTCTCTGAATAGGCACAAAGATTCACCTGTGGAGCTCCAACTGCATGATCACAGCCTCAGGGTCCAACCCTCCAAACCAGGGGAGGGCAAACTATGGCTCATGGCCAGATCCAGCCTGTCAGGACTTTCAATCTGGCTTGCGGGATTGACAGTCCCATGGCACAGCAGGGCTAAGGCAGGCTCCCTGGCCCTGCACCGCTCCCGGAAGCAGCCAGCATCACGTCCCTGCGGCCCCTGGGGGTGGGTGGGGGACAGAGGGGAACCGTGGCCAATAGGACCTTTGGTGGTGGTACCCGCAGGTAAGGGCAGCATGCAATGGAGCCACCTGCCTCACCCCATACCACTCCACCCCCAGGAGCCACTGACAGACTTGAGCCCCTGACGCACCCCTCCTGCACCCCAATCTCCTGCACACCAACCCCTTGCCCTGAGCCCCTTCCTGCACACTGTACCCCCTCCCACACCCCACACTCCCTCCCGCACCCCAACTCCCTGCCCCAGCCCTACATTCATGGCCCTGCATACAATTTCCCCACCCAGATGTGGCCCTCAGGTCAAAAAGTTTGCCCACCCGTGCTCCAAACGCTTACAAGGGTAAATAGAAAGGGCTCAGCTTGTGCAAATCCACAGAGCTCCAATGACTTCAGTGGTGCTATGTTGATTTACACCACCTGAGACTCTGGCCCATGATGCATATATGTATATTAAAATGGTACATATATAATGGTCCCCATTTTCCCTGCCCTTCAAAAGCTGCATGACTTCTTAGGCCCCAATCTTGAAACACTTAAATTAAGCTCATAACTCACATTTTTATACACCTCTATGCACTTTTATGTATATAGAAACATTTCCTGTGTTTTATTTTATCATTACTTAAGTAGTTATTTTCAATTCCCTAGCTGTCCCTCAAACTAGCTAGTCTATGCTGGCTGACTTCTTTAGGTCACTGCAGCAGAAGTGGGACTTGAAAAAGGATTTCAAAGGGGTGAGGGAAGCAGCCTTATGGAAGTTGATAAATACCTTGACTCTGTGTCCAGTTCAGATAGTTTTATTTTCCCCTGCTCTTCAAGCTTTAATGGTTTTTTTCCCAGTGAAACAAACTTTAAATCTTGCACTGATGATCAGAAAGGAAAGCAGACTGCGAGTTAGCATTCTTTGGAAGAAAGATTGTATTGAATCCCTTCTGCTTTAAACTTTAAACACCTGCACATCTATATCTGCATTACAGAGGCAAGGTGGGTAAAGTAATATCTCTTATTGGACCAGCTTCTGTTGGCGAAAGAGACAAGCTTTGAAGCTACACAGAGCTTTTCTTCTCTCTCACCAACAGAAGTTGGTCCAATAAAAGATGTTACCTCACCTACCTTGTCTCTCTAATATTCTGGGCCCAACACAGCTAAAACAACAACGTAAAAACAATGGAAGATATATGTGCATTGACAGTTAATTGTTGGTATTCACCTCTACTGTAACTTGTAACTCTGGCAGAGAAGCTCCTTAAGACTCTTAAGTTTTAGCTCCTGAGTATATTGATATTTGCCTAGTGCCCTTATTTTTCATCACGAGCCTGTAATCCATCATGACGCTGATGAAAAATGACCCAGAAACACAAAGCAGGGCATCGTGGTAGTATGTTGGTAGAAAATAATACAACTCAGAGTGGGAGCCAGTGGAAGGAAAAGAGTGCTCAAACTGAGACCAGGGTTATGCCTACCTTGTGGCTGTGTCAAAGACAGGCTCAGAAGCACCATGTATTGGGCTTCAGAACAGGCACTTGCATCCTTGCATCTCACAGAGCAAACATTTTAAACACAGCAACATTCATAACTCTTTTCCTCAGTTTTCTTGTGTGTGTTCGTAGACCACCGCTGATGATGATGACAATATTGTCGCAGTTCTCATCTATGGCTACGCATATGACTCCGAAGTTCGAACCCTGATGCACAGAGTCAGTCACACTGAGGGCATGGGAAGTGTGTATTTATGATGTTTGATGATGCAGCTCTCTGGCACCTTTCACATGAAGCCTGTAGATGAATTTGTCGATCCTGCTCAAACCTGTTACATGTTGTCAGAGACCACCAGTGAGTCCTGTTCTGAGCCATTTGCTCAAGTGCTTTGGGATTGATGCCAGCCCTCTGGAGACTGCTCTTCAGATTAGCTTTGAAGTGGACGACCCTTCTTTCTTTTGCCCTGACTCAGCTCTCCATACAAGATCTGTTTTGCAAGACAGTGGACTTCTATTCTGATTACATGTCCGGTCCAGCTAAGTTGTGCTCTCAGTAACATTTCCTCAATCCTGGTTGTGTCTTCTCTTTCAAGGACCTTAATATTGGACACTCTGTCCTGTCAGTGAATGCTCATTATTGAGCGGAGGGAGCACATGTGAAATTGCTCAAGCTGTTTAATTTGATGTCTATAAAGAGTCCACATCTCCGATCCATACAGGAGAGATGTTAGAACCACTGCACTAGAGATCTTCAATTTGGTGGAGAGACGGATGTTGTGTTGATTAAGTACTTTTGTTCGGAGTCGGGCAAGGGCCTAGCTGGCTTTACTAATTCTGGAGGAAATTGCCTTATCAAGGGAACTGTCAATGGAGATGGTGCTGCCCAAATAATTGAACTGATCCACATTTTTCCGCTGTGTGCCTTGGATGAAAATGGCTGGCATTGGGGCATTGGACTGAGGTGCTGGTGTTGTATCACCCAGGCAAGGTATTAACAACTTCTTCAACAGAACTTTATTTACAGTGGAAATCTCTTTACCAAGCTGTAACTGCACACTCTGTAACTCTCACACAGCCTCCTCAACTTCTCCCCCCTCCTTCCTGTTTCCTGTCCTTTCAGACTCCCAACAGCCAGTGCTCCCAGTTGTAATAATCACGTGCAGCATCTAAACACCACATTCCCTCCTCTCTTAAAAGACTTTCCAAATTAAAATAAACATTGTTGTTCTAACCCCAGGAACAAATATGAAACAGGACACTATACTGTTGGCAGGAATATTACATTGAAAACACTGTAGATACTACATAACATAGTCTCTAGTTCAGGCAGGTGGTCATCTGAGTCTGACAGGCCATCTCTCAAGCCCCGGTTCCAGTGCAATGTCTTGTGGTGTTGGTTCTACTGTGAAGTCATCCAATGTAGACTGGATGTTGGCATAATCTCCTCTTGGTGCATAGGCAGGTGCAAGATAAGAAGCATTCCATACCCGCCCATCAGAAAGTCAATAGGTGTAAGGGCCCTTCTTCTCTATGATTTTAAGAGGAGCTATGAATTTATGGTCCCCTTTGCGTAAGATTCCAGGTTTTCGTATTCTAACAAAGGAACCACACTCAAACTTTGGTTCCTTAGCACCCCGCCGTTTGTCTGTAAAAGCCTTAGACTTTGCTTGGTTCTATTCAACTGTCTTTCTCACATCATCCTTGTTTGGGGCATTAGGTCATGCCTTTAACAATCCAGCAATGTTCAGTTTAGTATTCAGCTGTTTCCCATGCAGTAATTCTGTGGGTCATCTTTGCGTTGTGGCATGTCGTGTAGCCTGGTATGCTTACAAGAAATCAGTAGTCAAGGGTATCCTCAATAGCTCTTCCAGTTTAGTTGTTTGCAAACTCTCTTTCAAACTTCTGTTAAACTGTTCGATTTCCCCATTGGCTTGAGGGTAATATAGGGATGACCTCCTGTGTAAAATGTTCCTCTCTGCTAGAAAAGTTTCAAACTCCAGGGAAGTAAATTGACTACCATTATCTGAAACCAGTTCTTTGGGGTTACCTTCCCGGCTAAAAACTGAAGAGAGAAGCTTAATTACTGTAGCAGAAGAAATTTGTGATGTAAACGCTACCTCAGGTCATTTGCCGAAATAGTCTATTAAAGTGATGGCATAACGACAGTCAATTGGAGCAGTATCAAAGGGTCCTACAATGTCAATTGCCACTTTTTCCCATGCAGATTCAGGAAGAGGAACAGGCTGTAATGGAGGGGTACATGTCACTGCTGTCTTATCATGCATTTGGCAAGTGACACAGGATTTTATGAGTGCTTCAGTTTGAGAGTCCATCCCTGGCCACCAATACAGATCCCGTAGTCGTCGTTTGGTTCTGACAATTACTTGATGAGTATCATGTGCCACGTGTATGAGTTTTGACTGTAATCCTTCTGGCACAAGTAGCCGGTGTGTACGTCGTAGCACATAGCCATCGAGCAAAGAAAGTTCATTCCGAACTCTAAAATAAGGCAGCAAAACTGGGTCAAGGTTTTTAGGGTTACTGGGCCATCTCTTTGTCAGAAATTCCCGTAGTTTTTGTTGAATTGGACATGCTGAACAAGCAGCTTGAAATTGTTCTCTTGTAACTGCAGTAAGAGTGCTTGTAATAAGCGCAAGTATTACATCCTCATCCTCTGGTGTACCATCTGGTAAAGGCAAAGGCAGGCGAGAAAGGCAATCAGCTACCACATTTTTGTTTCCAGGCTTATATTCCAGTTCATAATTGAAAGAGAGTAGTCTTGCAGATCATCTAGCAATATGATATCCTGCTCTTCCCAGTCCTTCCGTGGCGAACAACGTCATCAAAGAGCTGTGGTCTGTGCGTAACTTGAACATGTGGCCCCACAGGTAAGTTCTCAATTTTTCAGTAGCCCAGACACAAGCAAGTGCTTCTTTTTCAACTGTAGAATATTTTCTCTCAGCATTACTTAGTGTCCTTGAAGCAAATGCAACAGTCCTCTCAGTGTTGTCCTCATGAAGTTGTGTGAGGACAGCCCCAAGTCCATAATCAGAAGCATCAGTAGTTACAATTGTGGGCAATGCGGGACTGAATAGTGCAAGTACTGAACTATGCACAATCAAGTCTTTCACCCTTTTGAAACTAGCTTGTGCATCCGTTGTCCACACTAAGGTTGAACTTCTCCGTAGTAATTCTCGTAACGGTTCAATGACAGAAGCATAATTGGGAATGAATTTTGCATACCAGGAGGTAAGACCCAAGAAGAAACGTAAGGTTTGCAAATCTGTTGGAGGAGGAGCATTTGAAATTGCCAGAATATGATCTGGATCAGGTTTTAGTCCAGCCTGTGAAATTGTATGCCCCAGAAAGGAGAGTTCAGTTTGTCTAAATTTGCATTTGGACCTATTGAGCTTGAGGCCTGCTTTGCTGATGCAGTTTAGTACAGATTGCAGGTTATTGTCATGCTCCTCAGTAGTATTTCCAAACACAAAAATATCATCCAAATAGCACCGAACTCCATGTTGATTCTTCAGAATCAATGACATCATTTTTTGGAAGGCACTTGGGGCTGATGCAAGACCATATGGAACACGTTTAAAACGAAATAGTCCCTCGTGTAATAAATGCTGTGAGGTCTCTGCTATCTTCATGCAACATAACCTGGTGGTATGCGCTCTGCAAATCAAGAGTAGAAAACATCTTTGCTCTACAGAGTTCTGCAAATACTTCTTCTATGTGAGGAAGAGGATGGCTGTCAATCACAATAGCTTTATTTGGCTCCCTTAAGTCCACACAAAGGCTAATGTCTCCACCCTTCTTCTGCGTCACTACTATAGGTGAAACCCATTCCGAGGAGTTAATCTCTTCAATAATGTCCTTTTGAAAAAGTTTTCTAAGTTCCTCTGAAACAGCTTCCCTGACTGAAAATGGTAAGCGCTGTAATTTCTGTCGTACAGGCATCACATTATTCCGCATTTTAACTTTATGCAGAAACCCATAAGCACTGCCGAGTTTCTCCTCAACCTGGAGTTGGGTCCCAGCTGAAACTGGTGTGTGTACCGTAAGAGTGCTTTGCTGAGGAAGATCAATTCGTCCGTTAACTACCTTGAGATTTAAAGCAGCTAATAAATCTCTGCCAAGGATAGCAGTGCCTTTGTGGACAATGTAGAACTTCACCAAAAGCAATCACCAAAAGTAACTATTGCTGGCAGGCAGCCATGTCCTGGAATATGGTTTTTCAAATAGCACACCAAGTGAAGTTTGGGTTCAGTAGGAGGCACATTTTTAAAGTAACGCAAATAGATGGAATCAGGTAGTATAGATACTGCTGAGCCAGTGTCCAACATTAGCTGAATAGAGTGTGATTTGCCTGAGGGTATTGCAGAAACATTTACAGTGCACTTTATCTGTTCTGGAATATGTGCAGTAGTGATTTTGTCCACACTCAGCACAGTAACATCTGGTATTGTAACTGCATGGACCTGTTGATTGAACTGGCTACTGCGACATACTTTAGCAAAATGCCCAGTCTTTTTGCAATGATTGCACTGAACTACTTTTGCTGGACATCCCGTGTAGCTTGCAAGATGTTGTGGGGATCCACAGCAAAAGCATGCTTTTACTGTATTTTGCATTTGCTGATTCAGTGGCTTTTCATTAGTTTTCCTTTTGCAATTGTTTGTCTGCAGTGATAGTGAACTTTTCTGCAAAGGAAACACAGCCTGGACTGGGCCTCCTGTACCCTTGCTCATTATTTTGGCTTCAGCTGTAGCTGACTCAATCTGAGTAGCAATGGTTATTGATTTTTCTAGTGTAAATTGTGGTTCTAGAAGTAAGCGTTCTCTTACACAAAGCATGGTTGTTTTCTCAATGAGCTGGTCTCTAATCATCTCATCTGCCATATTCCCAAAGTCACAAGTTACAATCAGACTCCTCAGGGAAGCAATATACTGCATTATAGTCTCCCCTGGTTTCTGCTGATGCTGGCGAAATCTGTAGTGATTAGCTACTACATTCACTTTTGGCACAAAAAAGTTCTTTATTGCAGTGAGTGCAGTCTCATATTTATCATCTGCAAGGGGAAAAGTGTAAAATATACACTGCCCTTCTGCTCCAAGGCAGTGGATTAGCAGAGCATGCTTTACTTCAGAAATCTCTGTAGCACTGATTGCAAGCAGATAAGTCTCAAACATATGGATCCAGACAGTAAAAGCAATTGGAGGCTCACCTGGGCTTTGCAGAAAGGGTGCAGGTGGGTTCAGAGGCAGAAGATCCTTCCTCGTTGCCAAAATGTTGTATCACCCAGGCAAAGTATTAACAAACTTCAGCAGAACTTTATTTACAATGGAAATCTCTTTACCAAGCGGTAACTGCACACTCTGTAACTCTCACCCAGCCTCCTCAACTCCTCCCCCATCCTTCCTGTTTCCTGTCCTTTCAGATTCCCAACAGCTAGTGCTCCCAGTTCTAATAATCACATGCAGCATCTAAACACCACAGTTGGTTGGAACAAGACCTCTATCTTCCCAGGACTGATGGTGAGGCCAAAGAGCTGGGATGCTTCAGAAAATCTATCAATGATGACCTGAAGGTCTGTGGGCTATCAAGGTGCAGTCATCTGCAAAACGTGCCTCGCTGAGAAGTCTTTCCAGTGTCTTGGTCTTAGCATTGAGTCTTCGAAGATCAAAGAGGGAGCCACTGAGTCAGTAGCGGATGTATAGCCCCTGATCCAAGTCCTTTGTGGCATGGCTGAGGACACAGGCAAAGAACAAGTTGAACAGCACTGGAGCAAATACGCAGCCTCGCTTCACTCCATTTGAGATTTCAAACGCATCAGAAAAGTCATCACTGGCGAGCACTTGTGCTGTCATGTAGTCATGGAACAGACTGATGATTTGTATTAACCTTCTTGGGCAGCCCAGATTATGCAGAATTGCCCACAGACACTCTTCGTTGACCGCATCAAAAGCTTTGGTCAAATTGATTAAAAACTGCACGCAGGTCCATGTTCTGCTATAAACATTTTTCCTGGACCTGCCTTACGACCTAGATCATGTCCATAGTACTACAACTTGGTCTGAAACCACACTGCGCTTCTGGCAGATTCTCCTTAGATATGTTCACAATGAATCTGTTCAATAGAATGTGAGCTAGTGTTTTCCCTGCTGCACAGAGGACAGCAATGCCTCTGTAGTTTCCGCAGTCAGCTTTGCTGCCTTTGTTTTTGAACATTGATATAATAATAGCATCTTTGAAGTCTTGTGGCATTTCTTCTTCCTCCCAAATACTACTCAAGATTTTGTGAAACACCTTGATGGCCCTGGGGCCTGCTACTTTATACAGTTCTGCTGGAATACAATCCTTTCCAGAGGCTTTGCCAGAGTTCAGTTGTTTTATGGCTTTCACAACTTCCTCAACTGATAGAGGGAGGTCGGGATGTTCTTTGATGGGGTTCTCGGGTAAATGAGCAAGGCCATGCTGATCGACTGTGGATGGTCCATGAGTAGACTATTGAAGCGTTCGGCCCATCTCTGTATGATTCCCTCCTTGTCTTTGATGAGGGTTGTGCCATCTGCTGACTTCAAGGGAGCTGTGTGAATTGAAAGCAAAACATTTTGCTGACGTATGTCTGTTTTGATGTAATTTCATTTGGGGGGGGGGGAAATAAAGAAAAAATATTTTGATAAAATTGAAATGTTCAATTTCAGCATTTCTGGAATGAAATGGTTTGATTTTTTGTTTAGCTCAACCCAAGGCAATTTTTCCCCATAACTTTATTTGGGGATGGAAAAGAATTCAAAACTGTGGAAGTTCCTGTGAAACAGAAAATCCAATTACCATCCAGATCTATATACCATGCTTCCTCCAGAAGTCTGGGACATTAGCATTTACTGGTGGCCTCCCAAAGAGCCTCTTGGAGGCAGGCAGTAGCCACCAGGGCCGGCTCCAGGGTTTTGGCCGCCCCAAGCAGCCAAAAAAAAGCCGCGATCGCGATCTGCGGCGGCAATTCGGGGGGAGGTCCTTTGCTCCCAGCGGGAGTGAGGGACCGTCTGCCGAATTGCCACCGAATACCTGGACGTGCCGCCCCTCTCCGGAGAGGCTGCCCCAAGCACCTGCTTGCCAGGCTGGTGCCTGGAGCCGGCCCTGGTAGCCACCCAGAGGAAGATATTTAGCACAATAGACCTGTGGTCACTCCTACTATCAGCAAATGTCGGGTGGGGTGTGTGTGCTAAGTATGGAGTCTTTACATTTTGTCTCTGTAAGCAATATAGCCCTGAAATCATTTTTATGACTCAAAATAATTATTTGGCTGTTTTATAACATTAGTGTTAACTGATCAGAAATATGCAGAATATATACATATATATATATTACATCTCTTAAATAGTCTATAAGTCTATACTAGTAGAGAAAAGTCTGCTGAATAATTTTCCACCTTTAAGCGTTTCATAAAGACTTTAAGAAGAGGGTGGAATTATCACATGAGTGAAGACAGTGGAATAGCTATTGTATGTGATCACTGAAAGTATAGAAGAGATTACTGATAACAGGAAATCATTTTTGCATTATATCTGTGGCTACTTTAAAGTGAAACTCACCCCAGTGGGGTGAGTGCATAGGGCTTTTAACTGGGGATCAGTTCAAAGCCCTGTGCACCACTTAAAAACTGTGTTAAGTGGTGCAATGGAGCTTCTTTGGGCTCCCTGCACTGGAATGAATTTCAGGTAATGAAAACATCAAACACCATGTGTTTGGTTAGTTGGGCTGGGGTTTGTTTTTGTTTACAGAGGTACTAGCACTCCAAAGCTTTTGAGTTCATAATAGTGCAATTGCTGTAATAATATCCTTGCACTGAATCACAAACTCAAGGGCAGACTGCCAGATGCCAGATCTCTTTCAGAATGTGACCCTCTGGAATGAGATGGTAAAAGATCTGCTAGCTGCTCCTGGAGTAAAAGGAAGCCTGTTCATCCACAAGAAAACTCCATTTTAGCATTCTTGGGTGGCCATATTATCCTTCAAAGCTTTTGGCGTAGATGGAAATCTTCACAGAAAATGTTTCCCTGGAATGAGCTTTAAAACTGTGGTTATGAAACACTCTCGAAATTGCTTCCCTGTAAAGAAGTAATTCAAGTCCTCTGCAAATCCTGAGAGTGTGCTCTGGTCAAATCAATTTTGTCTCTTTTTCACAATAACATAGAGAAGGCCAAAATGTGCCTTTATATACCTGTGAAAAACCCCTGGACTTTTTGGGGGTTGTTTAGGTGTAATTAAGGATGCATTTCAGCCCACAGTGGTTTAGTAGAACTTACTGGATTACTCAAATGGCATTTCTTTCCAAAATGCAGGAGGAAGCAAATTTAAGGAGCTTGTATTTCAGACAAGCTCAGTAAAGAGTTTCAATTCATTTTCTACTCACATTTATAATTTTGATATTGACTATAGCTTTATGCGTCTCTTGCTAGAGTGATTAGGGGCCCGTCTCTATAGACATTTTATTTTTTTTATATCTGTATTAGTCTGCCAAAGTGAAATAGCAATTTTAGAACAAATGCTACATTGGCTGCTAGTCTAGGTTAACGTTTGCGTTAAAGTTATAGAGAAGGAATGAAAGACAATTATGTTTTCAAAAGCTTTGACTTCATCTCTGTCATTGTAGATAATGAACCTGTATGTTTGTTAAGAAGTTTTCTAAATGAAATTATCTTTTGTCAATGAGTAATTCTGCTTTTCAGTAAAATACAAAAGCTAATCTTAACCTGAAACTGTAGAAGATGTAAAATGTGTATGTGCAGGCAGTTTAGTGGGCTGTGCTTGAGCTTCATTTTTAAGTTTGTTTTCTCGTACTGAATGTATATATGCTCAGTCAGTATGAAATAATAATCTTAGCACCTTTCTCTGAGAATTTCCTAAATTTTGCATGTTTAAATTTTTACCTATAACATTCTTTGGCCCAGTCCACATTAGTTTTTCACCATGACTTTGTACCTGGTTAGAGACGTGGTCCCTTTAGCTAGTCACAAATAGTGTGGTTCACTTTTTGTCCATGCCAAATCTTATCTGCCATTACAGCTGTTTGTGTATCAAAACCTATCCTGCCTTCTGGGAAAATGTTGGCAGCTATCCTATAGTGCCTCAGCAGGGAATGGAGTGCCTGGAGGACATGCACATACTTTCACCAGCAGCTGGGGAAGTAATGCAATAGGAGGTGTCCTACTCCACAGAGAACTGTGGGGAAGGAGTATTGGCCAAATCGATTACACAAATATGGTCAAGATTCCTGTCTGCACTGCAAAGTATACAAAACCATAAACAGTTACAGGAAGAAAACAGCAAAATACTGATCATACAAGGCCTCTGACTGAAACAAAATGTGATTACCTAACCACAGTTCCTAACCAAATTTTAATCCTGTTGTGTGTGAACACTTACAAGTAACTAGTCTTGTGGACTTCAATAAAATTAAGCTTGTGCATTAATATTTGGAGCATCAGCCCCTTGGTTAAAATTTTAATATAGATAGGACCTTTTGCAGTTGTACATGAAAAGGAAAATGATGTAGGAACTTTAACTAAAAGCTACATCCTGTTTAGTCTGTGGGTTAGGAACACCACTGAGCACTAGTGTTCTACTGCCCCTGTTCAGTTCTGATGGACAAGATGAGATGACCTTGGAAATTCATTCAATATGACTGTTCCCATTTTTCACATCCTGCCTCTCCATTGGAACTATGGAGCAATAATTTAGTTATTGGACAGATACAAACCCCATTGAGTATTTCCACCGCAGCTTCACAGTCTGATGGAGAGGATTACTTCCTCTGTTTCTCATGAGCATGAGGTCACTGCCCAGTGCAGTTACTGAGGCTGGGTGCTGATCTGAAGATTTGGTCCTAGTATCCCATTAATGAATGAGTGAATGAGTGAAAAATGGAAGCAGACTTGCAGTTTTCTTTACTTACATATTCACAGATCACTTGCCAAGATATTTGGACCCAGAACTTAAAGATTTCCAACCAGTAGGCCAATATTCCAGCAACTAAATTCTCACACATTGAAGGGCAAGAATCTGTTCTCATTACGACCAGAATAAATCAGTTGTAACTCCATTGACTTGATGTGTGAGAGCTGAATTTGGCACTAAAATATTTTCCTCACACTTTCTCCATTTTGTACATTTAAAAGCTCTAAGTCCTATCTTGGAAATGACATCTTGTGAAATTCATCTGCTAGTATTTGCATGGCAATCTATATAATACAAAAATAGCATTGACGTTAGCTTTTCTCAAAAAGCTGTGGTGTCTTCTTAGTGTCTTATTAGTATTGTGTCTGGCCAGAACACAAGAATTCTGTTCTTCAAAAAAGTCAAGCTTTTGACATTCCATATCAGAACGAAAACTTAGACCTTCCAAAATTGTTTGTATTCATTACGCCGGAGAGAGACACACTGATTCTATAGCTGGGTGGTTAGGGCACTCTCCTGGGAGTAGAAGACAGTTTCAAGCCCTGATCGAATGTGGTTATTCTAGGCTGGAGTGCTCTTGCATCAAAACCAATATATTTCTGTAAAAGGATTTGATTTTGATGAATCAGTATTTTCTGACAAAAATATTTGTCGAAAAATTTCCAACCACTTCTACTGGTCTATTATTGGTACCGCCCATATAGCATTAATGTAAACAGCTACAGCTGGAGATTCAATAGTGATGTCAAAATATTCTTGCTGAAAGCTACAGTAAGGAATAACAAAATCTATCTTAAGTTACAATACCTGATGCGCTACATCTTTGAAGCACTTTTGCTGTTAACAAATAATACATTATTTTAGTCCAGACCTAGTAGCTTGATAATACAGAACACAGGCTACAATATGAAACAGAGACTCTGGAACATCTTTCTTCATTTAGACTTGATTCTTCTTTCATTGATTTCAGTAGGCTTTGGATCAGTCCCTATGTCCTGTTGCTAGTTTTCTGTTCAATTTCTTAGTAATAATTATTTTTGGTAACATTTCTCTCTTAAGAGATCTGGCATGAAGGGCTCTTTGTGGATATTTTAATGATCATAATTTTTTTTAAAGTGTGATTTATGGGGCAAAGGAAAGAATAGCTAAATTATTTCACAGATGTGTGAATACTTCAAGAATAAGAATTTTTGACATGTTAAAAATCTTTACTATTATTTTTAAAAATTAATTTTCATGGCCAGCGCAGAAGATTTTTCCAGGTGCAGATTGTGCACCCAAGTATTTTATGTTAGAATTAAACCCCAGGTTCTTAAACCTCTTAACAAATAATTACACTTCCTCCCACTATGCATTTGCCATTCAGATTTCTCAGGGCCCGGGTAGTGTAGCAATAGATATCTAGCAGACCCCAGTTTGTCTGCAGCACAGGGATTCTAAAGATAAATGCTCTCACAGAGAAAGAAAAATGTTTCTCTTTTCATCTTCTCCACTATTCCTGCCTCACCTCCCCAAGCATCTTCAGGGGAGCTGAAGTAAAGCTGCTGTGAAAATGATCTGTTCCCATTTCTATTCTCCATTTAATGACATAATTTGTATGGCCATCTGAGTACCTCACTTGTGAATGTCTGCAGTACCTACAAGGAGCCAGACTAGCTGAAATTCAGAGCTAGGAATCTCCAGCAGTCATTACACAATAGGATTATAATAAGAGGCTGCAGCAGCCCTCTCTTCCCTTTCTCATAGTTGTTATCTACTTGTGTACAAGCCTATTTGAAGCTGGCACAAAGGCTCTGGCTAAAGAAGAAGTTTAGTAACTGATAAGAGAAGTTTAATTTTTCATCTATGGATTACAAAATTAATTGTGGTATATTAAACACTGTCTTACAGCTGAAAGAACGGCCAGACTCATTGATAAAAGCAATACTGGAGAAACTGGATTAAATTTAGTGGAAATGAAGTGGGGGAAAGAAAAAAGACAATAGTCTGTTGGCATGAGCACAGTTCAATGCAATGATGCCACTGAGGATTGGAAAGATGTAAACCTCTGTTGTTACAGCCTTCAATATTTATTTAGGTCAGCATTTGTCCTTTAATGGATCAAAGGTATGATAACATCTTTCCACCAAATTGCATAGAAAAGATGATTTGCCAGATTTTAGAGGCAGATGAATAATTATTTATCCTCTTATGAAGGCTTCTGCATGTAGTATTTGTCAAGTATTTCTTTCTCCTTGTGCTCTGTCACATTATATATGTGTGTGGTATCCTTGAATGCGTGTAGGGGGGTTGTTATATCTTTTTATCTGCAATAACTGTCACAATTAGGGATGCGGAATTAAAAAGCTCTTCGAGCCTGAACTGAAGATCTAGTGTTGGCCAAAATGCTCCTTGCTTACAAGCAGATGATTCTATTTTCAGGCAATCCTGAAAGCAAGAGTTTTTGCAAATGGGAGAAAGGAGCCCTCATTTTCCTTGCTTCCAGGGAAATCCTAGGAGAATTGCTAGCTTTTCCTTCGTACTGGGGGGATCACTCACTTATGTTGTGAGATGCCCCATTTTCAGGATTTCTAAAAATCTTGGCTAAAGAACTCATCTGATTTGCTCATTTTATTTCATATTGGGGAATGAAGATGGTCTGGGCCTAGTGTGATCAACCTTAGAGAGACCCAAGAGGATACGATGGTTATGTCTGCAGGACATTGATATGGATTGGTCAGTAGGATGCTACTGCTGAGATACTGAGAGGAATCCAGAAGTGGTGGTAGCCACAGCCAGTTTCAGAGTTGCCATATCTTGGGAGCAGAGCAAATTGGAGCTCTGTCAGCACAGCAAGTCAGGCCTAGCTGAGTGACTTCAACCAGAGCTAACCTGCTGTCTTAAGCCTAGTGTAAGAGAGTTTTTCCGTTGGAGTAGGTGGGAATGAATGATCTAGTTCCTTTTTAAAATGCCTGGCTATATATTAGCCTCTATGATAAGTTGTAGACACATGAATCAAAGCCATATTGTTATTTATCTACTGAGCAATCACTAGCTTCTTCCTTCTGCAAATCACAAACACACAAGAAGACTGGCCCCTGCCCTGAGTATTTTACAATCTAAAGTAGATAAAAACAAAATAAAAGGGAAGGCATGAAAATACAAGCAGGGCCTATTGAGGGGTTTTGTGGGAAATGAGGGAAGAGGGCAAAAGGACTTGTTGGGGTTCTGCCATGTTTGATACAGTATAAGCTTCTGAAAAACAGCTACACTCTGGCTGTTGATCTACAGAACTCAAGCATACTGGGTTTCAGCTTTGCTAAATGGGTTTAGAGGAAAGTGAGCAGAATAGAGGGAAGTTTGTGTAGTCGTTAGATCAGGAAGCCATGAGGCATACTCCCTTATGGTCTGCCAATCACCTTGGTGTATAAGAACCAAACATCAGTTACAAAGAGAGCATAAAAACTCCCAAAAGTTATGTTTTTTTCCTTCCTTCAGTTTCCAAGGTGAGTGATTGTTATTGGTTTATTTTAGTAATGGGGGTCTATCACTGATGGCTTAGACAAATCAATTTATCTCTCTTTGCTCAAGTTTCCACAGCCACAAAATAGGTAAAATAATATTTACCTCCATCCAAGTGGTGTTGTGAGGCTTAATTCATGTTCATAAAGCACTTTCTGATTCTTGGATGAAACCAAAAGTAACAAATCTCAGCATTTTACAGAGCCCAGCTCCCTGGATCCCACATATACAGATGATATTTTCAAATAACAAGTCAAGAACTTAATTGTAACAACTTTCTAGTAAGGCATCTGGAGCAGATGCTGCTGACAAATACTTAGATAAAAAGATATGAAAAATGAGCACAGATTGAATTATTCTAACTGAGAAGGAGAAGAGAGTGAGAGAAAAAGGACAAAAATTGAAGTGAGAGGAGTAGTAGAAAAAGCAGGAAGAAGATTTACGGCAGCATCTGCAGGAAAGAGGTTGTTAAAGAAAATTAGATTAGCCAGAAAAGAGTATAGGTTCTAATAAGGTTATAAAAAGAGAAACAATAGGTCATATGATCAGGGCCGGCTCTGGGTTTTTTGCCGCCCCAAGCAAAAAAAAAAAAGGGGGGGGGGTGGACAGAACGGCAAAGCGAAAAAAGAAAAAACCTACAGCGCGGCCGGAGCCAGGGTGCAGGGGGACTCCCTGTGATGCAGATGTGCCCTGGCTAGTGGGGGGGGGGGGGAGGAGGAAGCGGGGGGAGAGAGAGAAGGGAGGCGGCTAGGGCTTCAGCGGGGCTCTGTGCCACTCCGGTCGGCGGGGAGGGAAGGATGTGGGCTGCCCTGCCGGGCTTGCTACAGACCTAGCACCAGCTGGGGCAGATGGAGCACGCAGCCCGCTCCCAGCAGGGTGCTCCCTTCCTCCGCACTGCTGCCCCCTACAGGGCGGCCGAATCAGCAAACAAAAAAAAAAAAAGAAGAAAAAAAAAAAGCAGCTTTGCCGCCCTAGGATTGGGCGGAGTGCTGCCCCGTAGAATCTGCCACCCCAAGCACCAGCTTGCTCGGCTGGTGCCTGGAGCCGGCCCTGCATATGATAAAGTGGTATGTATACATAAGAGAGATCAAGTGTCATGCTTTAGCCACCAAGCAGGTGAGAGTGAGAAGAATGCTCAAGAGTATGGGAGAAATCATCACTGTCACTCTGACACTTCAAAGTTCAGGAGGTTGGTTTGACAGTTGGCAACTCAGCTGTGAAATGGGTACAACTCATTATCGGCAAGATTGTCACTCATACTCTGTCTATGCAGGGGATTAAGAGGGCATGAGTTGCTATCATAATATCCTACATGAGCTAATCACATTGTTGATCAGTATGAAAATGAGTGCAAGAGCAGCTGCAGATCCTCCACCAGGAGCTGGGGAATGGGGAAGCATGGGCAAAGAATGGTGGAGTCTTGACTTCACCTATTTACCAGCTGAGCTGGTGTGGAGTGGGAAACAATCTGTGCTAGGTATAGGGCTGGCAGATTACTTTTCCCCAGAGCAAGGAGTAAATTGTGATTCCCGGCTGAGTCCAAATATTCCAAAGGTTAATGTAAGTGATTATGCATCTGCTTTCCAGCTCCAAACAGTATCAGCTATTCATTACTGAGTCTCTGTTTGTAGAAAACAAACGCAGGCAATCTGAATTAAGACAATAATGGCACAATTCAATATCTATTAAGTGCTGTCTTGGAAATTTCAAAGAAAAAACAACTTTGGCTAGGGCAAAGGGGTTGTATAACTGTATTGTTTCCTTGCTTCTGTGTAGTAAGTCATGAAGAAATAATAGTGTGGATAGAATGGAAGAATCCAACAACTTTGAAAGAGGGCACTGATAGGCCTTGGATACAGAAAACAGGGTTTGTTTCGGTGAACTCCATGCAAGGAACATACCTCTAGGAGGATGTTCAGGTAGAGAATGTGAAGCACAGCGAATCAGAAAACAGGTAGGAACTGCAAACGTTTCAATTTTAGTTTTTAATCCATTTTTGGGCCAGTTGGAATGCACGGTATATTGTACAACTATTATTATTTATTTGTATTGTATCGTGCCTACAGGCCCCAATCAGACCAGAGCTCCATTGTGCTAGGCAATTTACAAACACTGTTTAAAGGGAGATCCTGTCCTAAAAAGCTTGTAATCAAAGTTCTAGAAAGTTATTTGCGGGCATAAGGGTTTGCAGAATCAATGCCTAAATTAAGACAAAATGCACCGAACAGGTGCAACAAACAAACAGTGGGAATGAGACAGGCAGAGAGATGGTAACAGTGATAGATTTAGATGGTTACTTAGTATTGCAGTACACAGTTAGCAGAATTTTTTTCTTCAAATATAAATAAAAAGCAAATTGAAGATATCAAATAATTCCTGCTGTCTATCTGAACATAGCCTACTTAAATTGGGCCTTTCTTAGCATGAAACAAAGATGTTTTGATTCCTGCAGTAGTTTAGCATAAATTTAATTATGCCAGTTCCAGCAAGATGACTGTTCTGTACCCATTGGCCCACCATAAAAATCTCTGATCCAGTTCACTGATTTATGCTCATAACAGAGGAGAAAATAGAAAAACAGTAGGAGATTCATCTGCTTCACTCCTGATCACTGCATAGCAAGCAGCCTCTTCCACTGGAACTGTCAAAATTGTTTGGAAGTTTTTTTAAAAAACTTTTAGAAATATTTCTATGCATTATATGTACATGTATGTTGTACTCTTTTGATATATCATGTTTTGATTGCTTGTATGGACATATATTGTTGGCAGAAGCAGCACCAAGACACAATTGCTTATCCAGTCAGTGAAGCAGAACTTATATTATCTGCAACAGCACTATCCACTTCCAGTAATTTTACATAGATCAGTCTTTTTTTAAAATATACCAAATGAACATTGGAGAATTGATGTTTAGTTAAGTTAGGTTAGTTTAGTTCAGATCGGGAATCAGAGCCTTAAGCACCCGCTTGGTGACACTAGTTGTTAGGGAGTTTGAGAGCAAGGAACAACTGGATACCTTTTCAATGTCCAATGTTGTCAATAAAGAATTTTGTTCATTACAACTGAGTCCTGCATCTTTATGCCACAAGAGGCCTTACATATCTTTTCAAATTGATACAGATGCTGATGTTAAAAGAAGTACTGTATGTTGCAATCTTTCTATCTTAGATTCTTATATTGGCATCCATCACTTAAGTTTGTTCCACACACTTCCCAAGAGCTCAAAAACAACTGCCGTGATCTGTCTCTCATTTAACATTTTCTACCCTCATCTCCCCCAAATCTTATTGGTAGCTAGGACCAATTCCATGAAGACGTTTAAAAATCAGGACAGTGACCTTGAACTGGATTGTATATTCAATGGAGAGCCAGTGCAGAGAACAGTGGTTTGTGTTGATGTGTTCCCAGTGACCTGTCTTGCTGAGCATGTGGGCTGTCATGTTCTAAACAAACTGGAGGTTTTATAGGGTATTTAACTTCATAATAGATATTGAGAATTGCAATAGTCAAGCTGAGACCCTAGGCACCCCTGTGTTCATACCCTGCACATTACTGCAAATGATATTTGTACAAAAGATGTCTTGTTGAGGTATCATTTGAAAAAACTAATACTTCAC
Organism: Malaclemys terrapin pileata; assembly: GCF_027887155.1. Lineage (NCBI taxonomy): Eukaryota > Metazoa > Chordata > Testudines > Emydidae > Malaclemys > Malaclemys terrapin. The sequence goes on from NC_071512.1 coordinate 73,345,016, forward strand.
TGATCAGTGATATCATTGTGAAATGTATGTGACAATGCAGTGCGTGGAATTATGGATACTCACTGTTGTTATGCCTTCAAGTCTGTGACTAGAAGATGTTTAAACCAGCTACATCAGGGGGAGTTGATAAACAGGTTTTCTCTGGACAAAGGAAAGAGTCCAACACCTCAAATCAGGTGCAGACAAATTTAATAGGCTATTGATTTGTATCAAAGATTGCAGGAAAAACACATTTACTTTCTAAAATTGCAGCAGGAAGTATCACATAGGAGCACACCAGGGGACACATTAATCAAAACAGAGTCAACCACCAGGAAGAGACAGCAAACTGAACCTCAGGGAATCAATTTGGCTCTGTAAACAGAGGCAGACTTTGAGATCTAACAACACACGGAAAGACTAAATAATCTTTTACCCGAGAAGATACAGAAAAGTGTCTTGGATTCTGTGGGGATCCTGCCTAAGAGATAGCCAGCTATTACTGCTGGAAAAGGAAGATTGGTGAGGAAACTACCTTGAAAAAAGACTGTGGCTGTTAAGTTAGGACTTAGCCCACAAAAGTGTATTTTCAGTTTCGTTTGTAAACCTTTGTATCTTTATTCCTTCCACTTGGTATCACTTAACCCATGTCCTTTTGTTAATAAATGTGTTTTTATTTTTACTATAAACCAACTCAGTGCAGTGTTAGAAAGGTGTATTTACCCCAATTAATAAGCTGTAACAGTGACTCTTTAAAACAGAAGCAAACTTAATATCTGCTGTAAATGCACAATGATAAGTGCTGTGCATGGTAGAGACACATCTCAGAGGAGGTTGGGGTCTGGAGTTTGCTCACTGTTACTGGCTAGGCAAGGTTGAGATTGGTAGACTCCCAATGAATTTGCTGGTAAGGAAGACAGACTGGTGTGGCAGGGACCTGACACAGTCTAATCTCCATCAACTCTCACTCTTGCTGAGGCAGAGAGGTAACACCATGGCTCACAGCTCTGGGTATCCCCAGAAATGCATTATAGAAGCTTAGATGTTAAAAAAGAATGGAGTGCTGTGGCTAAATCTGAGCATACCTATGGCAGCTTTATATGGTAGCAGAAGGGTTAATTCACTCTCTGGGAAATTAATTTCATATAAAGCAACGATCACCACTGGTAATTGGATGTTGCTGATTGAATGCTCAAGGAGAAATTGTGTAAAAAACAAATTATAGCCTTTTTCTTTGAAAGACAGTTACATATACAGTGATTTTTGAATTAGTTGCATATTTTAAAAGCATATATGTAGGTCAGTTTATTTTACCTCTTGGATAAAAAAGCATGGATTGAAGGTTGTTGATTTATTCTATATATGATGGATCTGAGAGATTCAGATCCAAAGATATCTACTTGCAGAAACTGTACTGTATTTTGACACCAGAAATATGTAAACACTAAATACCTGAACTTCTGAATTATTAGCTTAATGTAATTGTACCTCCTAAAGTGGGAAGACGGAAGGTCCTTCCAATAATGCAGTAGACAATTACTGCAGTTTATATAAAGTGATAAGGTCAGCTCATGCTTCTAAATGTAAAACAGCATTAATGTGTAACCTGCTGGCATTCTATTCCATTAAGCAACATCAAGTGAAATCTATGCAGAGTGAATTTAAATTAAACCTCTCATTTTGGTTTCACTGAAGAGAACAAAACTGAATAATTTTCTAACACACTGTCCCCTCTGCATTTAAAATTCCTCCAGAAATTAGTAAAACTCAGTGAAGCTTAAACCTTGATTAGATGGCTGGTAACATTTTTACATGTTTTCCTATTTAGGAATTATAGTGAATGTCATGTACATAACCTAAATACTTCCATTAGAAATTATTCATATAACAGATATATTCCTATTTGTAAATGATTATATCACTAATTATATTTGAAGTCATAAAATCCTTTCAGGAAGCAAGAATCTGGTAAATTCACAATTCAGTATGTCTATCCCAAGCTTTCTTTTCAATGTAAATACTCCAAACTTTCTTTAGAATTTAGGGCTATATAGTGCCATCAATTTTTAAGCTGAATTCCCCATCGACTTTATTGTGGAATTCTGCCTAAAGGGACACTTTCAACTTGAAAATAACATTTCCATCTGAAAATTTTGCTATTTGTGTTTCAAGAAGCCTTTAAGGCACTGACTCTTCAATGACTTATGGATGTGCTTTAACTTTATTTGTGTGAGTAGTTTATTGATTTCAGTGGCAGTAATCACATGTGGAAAGTGAAGCAAGTTCATAAGTAAGATTGTTAAAAATGAAAAGGCTTAGAAACCCCGTCCTCCCAATTTTTCAGGTTGTTTACTGTGTTCATTTTACAGCATTTTGAATATAATCAGTTCCACTGTTTGTTGACAGTCAATTGCACTTCCTGCCTCATGCACTATCATAATGACATCACTCTCATGCACTTCTCTGGGGGGAACTTGTGGGCACATTTTGCTCCAGGTCCTACAAGAGGGCATTTACCAGTAGCAGCAGCAGCAAAGCAGAAAACTGTAGTGATAACAGGCAGTATGCAGGCACATGTAAGTAAAGGGAGGTCTGAGAAGGTGGAGTGTGCATAAACATTTTGGTGATACTCGTAGATCTGCCCCTCCTGAATCTTAGCATGGGAGGAGATAATCATTATAAAATGTTTTAAAAGAATATTTAAAAAAATCAGGGCATGCTACATAAAGGATATGCTCACACAGTACATTGAAATATTTCCCCAAATCCCAAATTTATGTTTACTTTGATGTGAACACTGGACTGTACATACAATAGGCCATTGAGTATCCCAGGAATACATCTGGCCCAATATAATTTGTTTACTCTTTCATGTAAAATACTAGGGAGTGATCCACCTTCCACTGAAGTCAATGTGACTATTTCCATTGTTTGTTTGTTTCAATGGGAGGCAGATTGGATTAATAAAGTGTCTTAGGTAAGTCACAAGAGATGAGTGATTATGTGAGGCACAGATGAGATTTGTGAGTCAAACTATGTGTGTGTGTGTGTGTGTGTGTGTGTGTGAGAGAGAGATATTTGTGAGTCAAATTGTGTGTGTGTGTGTGTGTGTGTGTGTGTGTGTGTGTGTGTGTGAAAGAGAGAGAGAGAGACAGAGATAATGGAACAACTCTTTTCCACCTCAGTCTTGTTCCTGACTACTGCAAAGTAATGCTTATAAATTCTTTATTAATTAAGACCCCATGTATATTTTACTGGTGATCAAAAAGATAAGTGCTTTCCCATATCCATTTTAGCATGCAAGTTCACTCTTGCTTTACATCAGGTTCATACCAGTAAGAGTCTCCAAAAATTATCATTCTATCCTCCTGTATTTGTCTACAAATGCACCAAGACTTGCAAATAAAATACCTATCTCCTTGAATTCATATGTGACTTTCAGGCATTCCCTCCCTGTTAGTGCAGAAGAGTGATTAAAAATGGAAAAGATGCTTTATAAATGGCTAAGCAGACAACTTAGTTACCATAGAAACAGAAAGTACAGTGGTGGGAATCAATTGGTAACCAGAGAACTTTGGCTCAGGAGATAAAAGCATAAAAAATGAAAACAAGAAACTTTCTACTTCACTGGTGGTGGTGGGACCCTAGAAATATAGGCCACTCAGCACCCTTCTGTATATACCTGAAGAATGGGGCCAGTATTTGCCTATATAGGCTTAGAGGACAAGCTAGATGTAAAAGGGACATGTTGTCTCTGCTGAAATTTCCCCCTTCTTTTCCCTGTAATTCTCCTCCCCCACCCCCGACTTGTGCTGAACCCTGGCAATACATAAGTTTAGGGTTTGCGGGAATCCCAGACTCTTCTGTGGAGGATAAAACAAGTCCCACCTAGTTTTTTGAGGGGAAAAATAAAAAAAAAGCAATCCTGTAAACACAGTCTTCACAATCCCACTGCTTTTGTGTGGGGCATTTCCTGATTGGGGAAGCATGCCGCCATTTTTAATCCTTTCCTCCTCTGATAAGAAAGTGACACCATGTATTTCCCAATCCATAGGTAATGCTGCAAAGGAACAAGAATTCTTGGTTCCCTATGTGACTTTGGCTATGTTTTTGTATCTTTGCATTTTGTAAAATCCAATAAAGCTTTTTAAATAGAGAAAAGAAGAACAATTTTTTTAAAGTGTACAATTAGATGTTAATGAGAATAGAACGAGCTCACCCATTGACTTCACACAGTTATGGTTTTCTTAAAGTTTGACATTATTAAACTAGTGACTAAATTTGTTCAGCTGTCTTGAATCAAGGCAAACTCCTCAACTCAAGATGAAAAAATGGAGTCTACAGTGTTTGGGCACCAGACTGTTTGCCATTCTCTAATCTGTGAGAGGGGTCAAACCAGGGCCCTAAAAGCCCTGAGGTTGAGGAGGACTGTTGTCTTCTAGGGCCCTGCACAGGGCTCAGCATTGGTGCAGCGATGAATCACGACTATAGGGGCTTCAGCTGCCTGTTTTTTATGTAAGAAAAAATATTGTTGACCTCAATGGAAGATTTTCTTGCATTAGGACTATGGAATTAGGGCATTATTCTGTGTTTCACACAGTCCCTACATAAGCAAAACTCCATTACCTTCAGTATGAGTTTTGTCTGTGTAAGAACTGCAGGATTAAGCCCTATAGTCATATTTTTATTTCACTGGAAACTTAAAGAATTTACACACAAGATTTAATTGTCTTCAATGTTTATTTAAAGCTTAGTTATTTCATTTCATATTGAGTTTTCAATAGATTACATTTTGTTATCCCTAATGTGAAGTTTGTACAACTTCCTTAAATTATAAGTAACTGTTACATGTCAGTTTAAGATTTTAAAATAAAAATTCTCATTGAACAAGGGGCGCTAGGTATAATACGCTGCTGAGCTGTGTTTGTCTAAAATGAAATAATGGTGCTGTACATCTATCAGGTTTCTCCATTATGCTATATTTGTTTCCATGGCAACAGATCTCTTCTCTATCACTCTAGCATCAGGTTTCTGTTTGTACCAGCAAACCATTGAGATATTCATAACTTGCTTAGTAATCTTCTGCTATTACTGTCTAACATCAGCCACTCACCATCCTTGCTAACAAATCCACTTTTTAATACCTGATCATGCAATGGGATCTGCTAACATGGTCAATGGGATTCTGAAAGGATCAGTCTTAATGGATTTCTTTGTAAGATCAGGGCATCAATCATTGCCTGACTGTTATCAAAGAAAATTTGTTTGTATTTAAACAGTGAGACAGAAAAAGCCAAACAGTTATTCTGAGTTAAGCACACCTCAGGGTGTGGGCAAGATGCAAATAGAAGACACGAACTTTCCAAGAACCTGAATTGCATTTATCAGCACTATCACATGGTCTGAAGGGTTATAATCCTATAATTAGAGAGTGATTTAAAAAAAAAAAACATTTTAAAATAATTGTTTTAAAAATAATGATTTCAAAGAACCAACATATAAAATAGCCCTTTAATATAGGTTTTAAAATATTATTTTACTTGTGCATCCCTTCCGTATCCTCAGTCAGCACAGAGTGCTCTGCTGCATTTGCTTATATAATGATTTTTTATATTTTCTATTAATATCAATGCCGTGCAATCTTTCAGCTTATTTATGTGGTGCAGGGCTTTGTTTGACAAATCAGCTTGGTGCAGACATTTCTGCAATGGATTTCAAAACAAGATACTAGATACTAATGCAGAGATCGGCAACCTTGCAGAAGTGGTGTGCCGAGTCTTCATTTATTCACTCTAATTTAAGGTTTCGCGTGCCAGTAATACATTTTAACGTTTTTAGAAGGTCTCTTTTTATAAGTCTATAATATATAACTAAACTATTGTTGTATGTAAAGTAAATAAGGTTTTTAAAATGTTTAAGAAGCTTCATTTAAAATTAAATTAAAATGCAGAGCCCCCCCCGGACTGGTGGCCAGGACCCGGGCAGCGTGAGTGCCACTGAAAATCTGCTCACGTGTCGCCTTTGGCACGCGTGTTATAGGTTGCCTATTCCTGATCTATAGTGTAGCATAACAGGAGGTCACCTGATTTCCCTAAATTAATCAGGGTTGACTTAGCACCATGCTTTCTAGTCCCTTGTCAAGGCACCCTGTTATAGGAACTAAGAGGTAAAAACACCACAATCTGTTTGGTGAGCCTAATATGACAGCTGATATACTGAGTAAAATACAGCACTTGGCTGAAAGGACTAATATGTGCAGATACTAAGGGGATAAGTACTTTTAAAATGCCCCTCATTTCTCCTGTAACATCACTGTGTATGGGAAATTATCATTCCCTTTGTTTCTATTGGTCTTTTTGATACACAGGTAGTAAAAGATTTAATAAACAGACAGTTCATGACATAAATAGGAAAAGAAACATGTAAAGCTAGGATTTTCAAAGGAACCTAAGAGAAAAGTTAAGTGCTTTCCTAGAGAAAAGATTGAGCACCTGTAGCAAAAATCAAAATGATAACTTTTAGTAAATTTATACCTGAGATTTAACGAGCCTTGGGAACAGATAATTAATATGTTCAGATTTTTCTTAATTCCTCTGACAATGCTCATAACACTGATTGAAGAATGAGCAAAGGAAAAAAGGAATCACATGAATCCAAGACTAAGATAAACAATATGCCTTGTTTATATAACCTCAGAGCTTTGACAGTGGAAGGCTTGGACACAGATGATGAGAAATTGCTTTTAATCTAATAAGTGAAATACAAACCAGGACAAATAAGTCAGTAGAAGATTTAAAATATGTAAGTGCCAATTATGAAAGAGTGTTAATTAATTTGATTTGAGATTAACAGATTAACAAAATGAGATCGATGCTTACAGTGAAAAGCTACTTGAGTTTTTATATGTATATTTGCACTGTACTTCCTTATAACTCAGGATAACTGTTAAATTTGCCTTTAAACAACAGTGTAACAAATACTGTGTTTAATTAATGCAGACATTCCCACTTGGACTGTGAGCTCTACCCACTTAATAAGGTAAGCAGAATCAAGACAGTTTACAATTTGGATGGGGACATCACTAAGTGCTGTGGAAAATGGTCTGGGTGATTCAATATGTGGTGCTTTTCCCACAAGGCCTGATTTTAGTCCCACTTGAGGGAGGTTTGCCATTGGCTTCAACAGGCATAGGATCGGGCCATAGTCAGCACTGAATCAGTGCTCCCCTGAAAAGAACCAAATATGGTGGTACTGCCTTTCAGATGAGGTATAGAAAAAGAAGGTTCCGATAAATGGTGGTAAATAGAAAATTCATGACCATTTTCATAAGGGAACTAATTTTGGTGACAGGGCCAAAATTATCTTGCAGTAATTACATCCTGCCTTTCTAAATTCTAAATTCCCCCTGGAATCTTATTTGGTTTTCTCAAAAAGAAGAACAGGAGTACTTGTGGCACCTTAGAGACTAACAAATTTATTAGAGCATAAGCTTTCGTGGACTATAGCCCACTTCTTCAGATGCATAGAAGTGGGCTATAGTCCACGAAAGCTTATGCTCTAATAAATTTGTTAGTCTCTAAGGTGCCACAAGTACTCCTGTTCTTCTTTTTGCGGATACAGACTAACACGGCTGTTACTCTGAAACTTGTCATTTGGTTTTCCGTTAGTAGTATTAAATCTTTAGACCTCAATGACACCCCTGATCTATTAGATAACATTCATGAGTAAAAATACAAGCAAGAATAGCCAGTGATGCCTTCAGTAGGTCCCAGCTACTCTTATTGATGTGCTAGGGAATAGAACTTTTAGCCACTGATAACATCTCTGCATATTTAAAGCACAGCTGGCATGTTGCAGAGCAAAGCATAGTTGGGAGTGATAGCATGGTCCAGGCTGGAATTCCATGCGGGCTTGAGATGCAGAAACTCCTGAGTTCTAGTCCCAGTTCTGCAAATGTGTCTCAGTATGTGATTGTGGGCAAGTCACATAACTCAGGCTGATGAAATACCAGAAAAATATACATGTTGAATAATTTATTTGACAAATATAGCTGGTATTCATTGAAAAAAGATAGTAATATTCACCAGCAATAGAGCTGGTTGAATATCCCCAAAATGTTACCTCACTACATTATTAGATGGAAAAATGGCTCTACTTGCTTAATAAAATATTTGTCTACTATGACTCAGTGATCTCTACACATAACTTTTCTTTGTGTGTCAGCATGCCCGTGCCTCACGGGGCATAGTGACTTTTAACGATTAATTAGTTAATGTTGTTACAGTGCTTTGCAAATATATAAGGGCTAGAGGGTGACATACCAGTGTAGGAAATAGGCTGTCTTTGTTGCATTAGAGGAGATTGTGCCAGGTTTTCAAACAACTTATAAAACCTGCCATTTTAAGTAGAGGAATTTTCCATTTTATACATGCCACTGCAATCTTGATAACCCTAATGTATTGTAAGCTCATATGTACCTGGACTTATTGCCACTCTAGGATACTTCACATCTTTACGAAAACATTGTCTAACCATACTGGTATGTGGTCCACTATTTTACAAATGAAAGCACCAAACAATTATTGGCAGATAAAGCACATGCTAAGAGTGGATGTTGTCAAGAAGTCTTTTCAGCTGTGCTCTGTATATACTTGTGCTGCTAGAGAAGCAAGTGTTTAACATGAATGTGTAGTATGAGCTATTGTTGAGCTGTTACTTATTGCAGTAAAATTATCATCTTTAAGGTCCAAAAGATTGCTGCTATCTTCTGTAGCTAAGGAGAAAGCCAAGGGGGAGGGGGAGAAGAGAAAAAATACAAAAATGTCCTACAGGAAAAAAGAAAACTATTTGTTTCCAGTACTCGTGCTGTCGTTTTCTCCCTAGAGAAACAGTAAATTAAGCTATTGCCCTCAAATGTGTAACATTATCCTCTTTGCAATGATCATTGATTTAGATTTCTAAACACCTGAAGAGTGATGAAGCAAATCAGATCTTATAATTACCAAGCTAAATGCTCTTCAGTAGTTACAAGAACAGGAAAAAAACCCAACACCTATTGGATACAATACACACACCCTAATTTCAGCTCTGAATGCTTTGGTGTGATGAGAATGATGCTTTCAATTATGTTGTATTTAGAAAAGGCAGATATTTGACAGGTTTCAGAGTCTTCTTAATATTCATGCCCAACACATGAAGCAGTAATGCAATTTGGAAACAGCTGGATGACAGTAGCACTAGTTGACAGTGGATAATCCTTGTTTTTTCTTGGAAATCAGAAGTACAGAAAACTATTACCTCAATCCTGAGCTGGCCCTACGCCACCTTTTGTGCCCAACCCTCTCCCACTTAGAGAAATGTTAAACTTTTTCCTTTCTGAATATCACAGACTAATTAGAAGCATTATTTTTATACAAGTTAGGATACTGTAAGATTAATTGGCTGTATGAACATTTTAAATGTAATTGTTTCTTTTCAGATACAAAGTAATTGCATTTATGTGCACAGTCCTGATTCCAAAGGTTATTTATTGTTGGGTAATTTGCCGGGATCAGGTATGGGTCCCAGATATTTTGTCCCTCTGCTGTGTCAATCAGTATTTCATCCCATATAAAATATAAAACATCCAGTGTGAATACTCATGCATGAGTTTAAGGTTCACTCTCTGCAGTACTCAAGTGCCATGAACTTAATTCCTGTGAGGTCTCATATGCCCTCAGAAAATGAACACAAAAGAGGTCTGAACATGGGTGGAGTGAGTTAATTATTCAATTCAAGGAAATAATTGCAGAAAAAACTGTTTTGTTTTATTCGTCGAGCTCTAGTAAGTGGGTACAAGTAAATCAATTGGAGCAAAGTAAGAATGACTTTGAATAATTTTCAAGGTTTGGATCCATGTGTATAAGTATTCCCTCCCCCATTACTTCCACTTGTTCTTTCTGTCCCATTTCCTCTTTATCTCCCACTGTAGACTGTCACCTACTGCTCAAATACTTGGGTATCATTCCTACTTCAGACTCCACCACATTCAGGCTCAGAGAAGTCAGTGGAAGCTTCTCCATTGACTTTGATGGGCTTTGAATCAGGTCCTCAATCTTTTACCTCCCATTAACTCCATACATTCAGTGCTACAACTGCCTGACATCCCCACCCCAGGTCCAAACTGAGTTTTTGCAAAGCTGCTCCTTTTATCTTACTGTTGTAGATTCATGAGGCCCAGCCGATCTGGTTGAGTTCTAAACTACTTCTCTCTCCCCAATTCCTGGCATCTGAGGGCCTCCTTTTTCCTATAGCACACCGGAGATCAATGCTCTATTAAAACCACAAAGTATGCAAGGTTCCTATTCTCCCATGCTTTCACAACATGGCTCACAGATGGAGGAATGGATTTCTTTTATAAGAGGCATAACTGAATGTGTTACTGAGCATCTAAAGCGCTTGAAGTATTTACCATAGGACAGGTGAAGGTCTACTGGACTAAGGAGGTTTATATAGAACAGCTGAAGGTTAGACACAATACTTCCCTAAATGTAAACTAGTTATTTTGATTCCACTCCTTAAAGCATGAACTGAAGGCAATAGTGGGTAATGTACCCATGTGTATGCGCATATAGTTGGGGTGGAAAGCTGTCATATTTTCCTTTTCTATGTATGGTTTTAAGCCACTTGTTAATGCTTGAGTTTTGATGCCTGATTCATGCTGAGCTATAGGATTTGTTAGATATTTTATCTACATTTTTGTCAACCTTGAATTTACTCAGAACCTCAAGCAATTTATGAATCCTTGGTTGTAAAGGCCTTTAAAATATTCCTGCCAAATCAGATGTGCAGTTATGTCCCATAAAAGGTCTTTAGATTTATAGTTAAGTGATTACAGTACAATCTGGCCTCATCTGACTTCTCACTTCCAGGACCTCTGCGGCTTGCTTTAAATCCAGAACAAAATATGTTTAATAGATTCACTTTATTCACTCATGCCTGCAAATGCCTTGAACAGACCTCTTGGCATATTTAATTTGAGGCAATCAATGGTTTCTGTATTAAAAACCAGACACAGGAACAATTTATGAAAGATTGACTTCTGAGCCAAGTATGTAGACTCAGTAAAACTGGAAATGTAGAGAAAGACATACTGGACCCAATTCTCCATGGCCCTGCACCTCATGTAGTTATTTACACCAGTGCAAAGTGGGCATAAAACACTGGTGAATCAGAATAGTTATGAATTACATCCACTTTGCGCTGGTGTTAAGGACTACAAGAGATGCCGGGCAGTGGAGAATCTCGTTCACTGTACTTGGCTACATATTAACAGTCTCATAGTACTCAGAGGTCTAGTCACCTTAAGATGCAGCACCTGCAAATACCACCTGCACAGCCTTTTGCTTTTGTTTAATTCCCTGGCCTTTGGCATCCACACATACACACTTGCATAGAGCTGTAATGTCCCAGCTCGGCCTGGTGGTAACATACATGAGATAGGCACGGTGAATGATAATGTGAACTCAACGGAATTCACTTAGGGTCAGGGCTTAAAAACTTTATCTGATACCCAATAACCACAGCGTAAGAGACCTGGGCCACCATTCCTTCCAAGGCTACAAAACCTAAAGGCATGTCCATGCAGTTTAAAACACTAACACACTTGCATGGTCTATGCTATGTACTTTATTATTTAATGGTAACATTGTCCCTCATCTTTGTTTACTGTATATATATAGAAATATAAAAATGACTCCATCTCATGAATGAATTTTCCTTTCTTTCCCTTCCTGGTTTCATTAAATTTTTTCTTACCTAGAATAGGACATGGGCTATTTTCTCCTGAGTTTTCTTCAGCCATGACTGTTTTTCTTTCTCTCTGTCTCTCTCACTGTATTTCCTGTCTTTGCCTTCTTTCCCATCCCAATAATCTCTTTCTACACCACACTTCTCTTTTCTAATTTACTTGACGAATCTATCTCTGTCTCCCTCAATCATTCACACACTTTCTAACTGCTGATTTTGTCTCTGCCCTGCCTTTGTTACATGTTTCTCTAGGAAAATGCTTAACTTTGCATTGTGTGGGTAGAAGAGGAATTCTCATCCGCTGCTTTTCTTCTACCCTCCCCATTTTTCTTTTCCTTCCATTGTACATACATGTTAAGTCCTGTCTTTCTCCCTCCACAAGAAGTTAATTTTCTTATGTCCCACAACAATTAATTTATGACATTTCTCAGTTTCCTTCTATGCCCACTTGATCCCCTCTCCTCGCCATTTTTGCATTCTGAGCATGATTGTGTGGGTAAAATTCAGCCTCTAAAATTGCATGACAAGAAGCGGATAAACCCCTTTGCCCTTTTACTGGTGAGAACAAATGAAAAACTGCACTGTCCCCTTTTGTGGAAATGGCATGTCCAATCGAAAGCCCATTGACGTCAAAGGCTATCTTTCCATTGACTTTAACAGGCTTAGGATCAGGTTCTTCATGTCTAGATTCACTGGCTTCACATTTTCATGGATTTTTTCACATAGATCTAAGACTTTCTGTCCTTAAGAAGTCCCTTATGCCTTCCTGTATATCTTAGATGGCACGGCTAATGGCTGGATTAGCTGCCAGATTTTACATTTCTTAAGCTACACATTAATGATAAAAAAAGAAGGGGGCCAGGAGCGGGGAAGGAGAGGGGAAATGGGAACTTGACTTCTATTGTGATACAGATGAAATGACTGAACTTCAATGAGGAATTTAATCTTTATTTTTATGATAGCACAATAAACTCACACAGTAGCATTGATCTGTACTTATTTAACAAAATACATTCTAGCAATTTACAAATTTTTCCATTTGAAAACAGTGCATAACAGTTTATTAAACACAATATTTTATATATAGAATTTTCATTGAAAAACATATTTAATTTTATATTTCCAGTATTTTTTTCTCAGTAAAGCACAGCCTAACAAAGAAATTGGTTCCCCCTTTCGCAAGTAAGAAAAATTAGAACACTAAGAAGATGCCACTTGTCAATTTATTTCATCCATTTTAAATTAAGGTATTAGTGGAATGTAAACACAGGCTAATTTTACAAAAGGCTCCTTATCAGATATACATGCAGAGGTCTGAATTCTAATGTATATCTTATTACATTTGTTTTCTAATGTAATATAATTTGATAAGCCATTATTAAAAAGAGTAGCCTTTGGCACTTTGAGTAAAAAAAGAATACCATATATCAATAGTATGTAAAGAACACAATTTCAATGATTACACAAGTGCTTTAAAATCTTTTGTTATGAAATAGGAAAACTTGATAGGAAAAATATCGCACTGCACTTGAAATAATGCAGCAAATTTCAGAGTAGTAAAAGCAACATATGCTAGATGCCCATAAATGGCCCAACTAAAACCAAGGAATAAAGAGCAACCACTCCCACCAGAAACCCTGTCATCTCCAAAACAGTTATATTGCCAGAGAGCATATTGTATAATCCTTGGTTTATTGCCAGTATTTCCAGTTGCAGTTTTCCATTTCTTTTTTCAGGTTCATCTACTTATGTCCCCCTTTTTGAATTTATAGGCCAGCAATGACTGTGTCATACCCATTCCATTAAAGCTAATTCTACCTGCTCAATTGTGTACCCAAACTAAGCTAAAGCCAACAATTTTTTATCCAAGACAATTCATGTGTTTGCAATCCCTAGGAAATGTGTAAAAAAAGGTTTGATATTAAATACCAAGGACTGAAGACTCCATTTTATATATATATATATATATATATATATATAAACAAAAACAAAACAAAACAAACCTTGTAAATATTATAATCTGAAAATACATATTCTAAAAATTACTTTTCTTTTCTCACCATTCTCTAGTTTCTGTGGTTACGTTCACCAGCTATAGTGCCCAGTAGTAACACTCACCATTAGTAGCAGGCTACAACACCACAGGACATTTCCTTAAACATAATCTGCAGAATTCACCCTTGGGTGGGGCAGGGGCATCTTTGTTCAGACTAGCGGGGAAAACAGATACTGGCTCCATTAAGGGTCTCCTTGCTCCCTTCCTTCAGGGAGTTAGGGAAGAATCACCTGAGGTGGTGGGCTGGCCAGCAGGGCTCAGGTCAATCATTGGTCCCTGTACACTGGAGCGGGCAGGGCTGTGGGGAGAAGGTATCTAAGCCCTGGGTCTCTGGCAAGAATCGCCTTCCATGCCACCAGCCCTGGGATTAAAGTAGGTCCTGGGATTGTTTGGTCAGCTGTGAGCATTGCACGAGGCACCTTATTTGGGACTAGGAAGGATTTTTTCCCTTACTGCCAGATTGGGTTTTTTTGCCTCCTCCACAGCAGCTCAGTGACCTGGTGGAGTAGGTTCAAGCTGTTGCAGTTTAGTAGGTGGAAGGTGTCCAGTACAGGTACTCATTCCATAGAGGCACAGGTCCCTCATGAACCAGAATTGGAAGTTGACTTAGGGGGGCCTTCCCCTAAAGCAGCTCGAGAGGAATGGGGTCAGCGCTCCTAACGTCTGGTTCAGCAGGAAGACAACCCCCTAATATCAGCCCTTTAGCCCTCCTATGAGGGCTCCCAGGGGGGTCCCAAGAGTTGGGGGACTGATCCACTAGGTGGAAATAATTAAGAAAGGAATCAGGACCTGAACTGTACAAGGTATTGCCTGGTAGTCCCCAGATGAGTTAAATTAATGAAGTTGCAGCCTAATTACACCAAATTCCTTGCATCTTGACTGTACTCCTGTATGTCCAGGACAAAGCCATTTTAGTTCCCTTTAGAGTCTAGTTTAGTAATTCCTGGCAACACAGATTCCAAGAAGGCAAGTTATTTCCTCATATTATAAAAGCATTATAGGAAGGATCACACCATTAGGAGTTCATCCATATTCTCTCCAGTGGCAGGACACAACCCACTTGATTCCTAACTGAAAAAAAGTCATGTTTAAGGAGGCTCTTATTGAGTCTGTCCCAGGGACCCCAATAGCACCGGAGGCACTATGCAACACTCGTGTAGTGATTCTGCATACTAAGACATTCCAAATTTAAAGCAAAGCATTATAAATAAGGATCCACTATGACTAGAGTGAAGCTTATGGTCATTTTGTGCTAAGCTAAGCAAGTGAAGCGAGTATATCCAAGTGTGAGATAAAAGGCTTATTAATCAATAGCTAGTGACTGATCAGGCAGTAGCAATTTCAGTTTTCATGGCTCACCTTCTTTCACAGCAAATTTCTTTGCAGTTATCAGTGTCAAGCATTATCTAGTTAAAAATTAACAGAAAAAGATAAGGTCTGCAGAGAGACAAAATGAGCGCTTGTAAAAATGCTAAATCTGTATTATTTTATGTACTTTAAAAGATCCCTTTAAAAACAATATTTAAAACAGTTCTACAAGTTAGCCCACTAAGAAGAAGCCTCTTCATTAGTAGCACCTGTACTTAAACAAAAGTTGAGCAGCAGCAGCAAAACTATTCAAACTAGATAATTATTCCACTCTAATGGAACGTCACCCACATATTTTTTGTTGCAGTAAACATTATTTCAAAGAACTACACAAAATCTTTGCAATCTTTTAATGTGACAAATCCACTATAACAAAGCTGTAAATATTTCCTATTCTACATGAATGCAGCCAGCATCGTCATAGTATTAGCAATATTACTTTTAAAGTAACTGCACATCAATATGTCATGTGTCTGAGTTTAACGGGTATGTAAATTTTCAAAATATGTAAAGTTATAATCAGCACCATCCTGTATTAAAGTTTTGGTGCAAAATCTGCAAAGGTGAATATACAACACTGATACAGCCTTTGCTGTGAAAAATTCATTTGTCCTCAGACATAAATATAAATAAAATAAAAAAGTTGGCACATTCAGGAAATAAAGTGTCTGTGTTCAAGACCATCATTTTGATTGATATCGTCACCCTCAGAGAAATGTTTTTAGTCTGGTGAAACAAGTTGTAAGAAAACTCTTCGCATTAGGTTCTTGCATTGTGCTTCCCCCACCCCACCCCCAATTGCATGAAACCCACAAGCTCATGCACACCATACATCAGCAATGTCCAACAATAGTCAGGCTGATGGTCAGTAAATTTGGCACATCAAGAATATTTCTGAATCCGCTCAAAAAGAAATAGAGCCCAAGCTTTATCAAAATGTGTTAATTCTTGGTAATATGGATCAGGTGACATTTCTCCTTTCATTCTTTGTAAGCTCTTGTGGGGGATGTTCCTTTATAGAAGATGTTTCTGGTGTTCTCTGGGCTGCTCCCTCTTTCAGGGATTAAAATAATGTTACCTTTTCTTCGAAGTGTGGAGTCACGGCTCGAAGAGATGGACAGAGTTTCTGAGCCAATCTCACTTCCCTCCACTGGTGTGACTCTTATAGTGGTAATCCCATGATGGTGATGCTCACTGTTATCTATGTTACTTCTTTTCCTGTCACCAGACCCATAACTGTCTTTCAAGGATTCACAGCTCTCGGAGTCTCTATTGAGATCATTTAGCTCATAAATTTGACGAAGGCTACCTTTCTCGGGAGCTTTCCATTTCCAAGATCCACTCCCTTCACCTTCTGATGGCACCTGAATTATGGGTCTGTTATTTTCTGGATGGGCCTCAACTCTTACAATACCACTGGGTTCATGATCTGTCAAGGTTTTATATCGGATGGCTCCAGTACAGGTGACTGTGCTGCTCTCTGAATTCTTAGGACTGCTCTGAAGCACTCCTTGCTGCTTTGACATGGCTATTACTTGCATGATTCTTGGCTGACTGTTGCTTCTACATACAACGCTTTTCTCTGCAGCTTTCAGCCATTTGGCCCTAGCTGAACTACTTTTGGGAGATGTGTTTATATTTTCCTGGGTCTCTTCAGGAATATGGACTAGCTGTGAAGAACCAGGACGTGACTGAATAGAAACTCTTGGCCCACCAGAAAGACTAGCGTTATTACAACCTGGAATGCTGCCAGGCTGAATTTTCAGGTACTGATTGCTGGGGCCATGATGATCACCATTAACGCCCACTCTGGATGGCTCAGAGCTTGATCTCATTTCAATAGCCCTTGGTGGCGAATGGCCAGTTTCAGTCTCTATTACTTGCAAAGACAATTTTCGACTTTCACTCTTGTTCTTCCATTGAGAAAGAAGTTGCTTGGAACGGGCAGAATCCATTGATGCATGAATTGTTGCATTTCGTCTAGCTGGATCTTCCAGTGATGGCGTGTTGACTCTTGGCAATGTGTTGCTGAAAGTAACCATGTTTTCCTTTCCCATGGGGCTTCGTGGAGTTATAATCTCTACATCAGCATTTGCTCTTTTGATGTTAGTCAGGGATCCAGAATCTCTATGGTTTCGATTCAGAATACTCTCAGAATGGTGAGAGGAACGCCCGTCACTATTGCCACCATTTTTACCTGGTAAAATTCTGTTGGCATCTTGACTAAGGTCTGTCAGAGATCTTAATGGGTCTCTTTGCAGATTCTGGTGAAATACATTCTCTTCACTTGGTAGGAAGTTCCCCACAGCATACAGACCCTGACATTTGGATAGAAGCATTAGACAATTATGGAAAAACAAATATTTTCAGACACTTCAATTATACTTTCATGGCTTTAAATAAACAGAAAACTCATAAGATTAATACAGCTAAATGGACAGGATTTGTTCAGTTTGTTTTCTTTCTATTACTACTTATCACCAATACAAATCTTATTCATTGTTCCAAATTTTGTCCTCAGTTCTGTACATGCAGGTATGTATAAAGTGGTACCATTGTGATCCTTTGTTATACCCATGTAGTCTAAAAGAATACCTGGGAAAAGCGGAGGATTATTTCCCCCTGCCTGTGTTCCCCCTCCTACAAAGCAGCAGATACAGTACAAGGGAGAGTGTTTTGTTTTTAAAATAATGTTTTCACAATTCCTGGCCTTCGCTTAAGTAATGTTTACAGCTACACAACTGTCTGCTCTGATTTATTGAATCTTGTTCCAGCCTGATTAGTTCTCTGCTCAGTGGTTCTGCCCTTTCTAGTGCGTAATGACCATGTAATACAATATCTACATGATAGAACAATTTATCAGCTTTGAAACAATTGGCTTCCAAGGTATGCAGAACTTCAGCAAGGTTTTGCTTCATGATGTTTACTCCATTCAGTGAGCCAGTTGTAAAACAATATCATTTAAAGAAATTCTAGTGAGAGAGAATATTTAATAAACAGTCCAAATACTTGAGCTAATCACTCAGGTTAATTCTTTGCACTACTCCCAGATCTGTTTGTAATTACACAGTATTAATTTCTCCCCCTCCCCATTGATTTTTACTTTTCTGGGCAGATTTGCTGGCTGCAGGGTATTTAGAACCACGAGTCTCTGAAGTAAGCCATCATGCAACAGCCTATGGGCATGCTGAGTCAAGAACATGCTTGAGTGTGTGTTTCAAACATAGGCACAACTCAATTTTTTTGTGAATTTTGTAAATCTTTACATGCACTTGTCATTTTAGGTGGCATTCAGTAGTACAAAAACTACAATTCCGGATCAGATTGCAATACACAGGAACTGACCATTTTCATATACAGTGTGATTTCAATGTATTCATGTTGGTGTTCCTTCTACCACTCTAAAAGCTTTTGCCTCTAAAATCATTCTCTGGTGAGGGCATTGCATACAGCAGAGGTTCTCAAACTTTTGTACTGGTGACCCCTTTCACACAGCAAGCCTCTGAGTGTGACCCTCCTTATAAATTAAAAACACTTTTAAAAATATGTAATGCTATTATAAATGTTGGAGGTGAAGCAGGGGTTGGGGTGGAGGCTGACAGCTCGCGACCCCCCATGTAATAACCTCATGACCCCCTGAGGAGTCACAACCCCCAGTTTGAGAACCCCTGGCGTACAGCCTGTACTGTTATGTGATTATCATGATGTGACTGAACATCATCTATTTTAATATTATATTGAAAAGCATTTCTGACTCATTTTGGTTCATAACTGGATGCAGGGAAACATCTTCTCCTCACTCACACAGGACCCAGGCAAAATGCTGTCACTAGAATTCCTTGAGCACTGGTGAGGCTAGGGGGTAGCTAGCCTGGCAGTGTTCTGCAGACTTAAGAAGACGTAAACCAGTTAGACTGGGGATGTGTCCAGAGCCCCACTTCCTAGCACACACAACACCACGCACTGGAGGAATATTTGTTATGCTTTTCACCAACAGATGTAAGGAGAGCTAAGCCCTTCTTGAATCCTTCCAGCTGCTTCTACGCTGTACATGTGGAGTGCCTCAGAGGATCCCTACTCAGGCAGCACAGTTCTGCACAACCTCCCCCTATGTTCCAATGATGTACAAGGGCACTACATTGCCCTTAATTTGTTACCAACTTGGCAATTTATTGTACCTTCTTATGGGGAAACTGCTGCTTGTGAATAAATTATGCCTAGAAATGGAGCTTTGTGTTGGACACTGAAAAATTATGTTCCTTTCATCGGTGGAGAAAAGAGAAACTGATGCAAGCACATCTGTTATGCTGCAGCCTGCTGCATGAGGGCATCCCAGGTGGGGTGTCATCCCTAGGACAGGCATCCATTTTAAATGGAGAGACCTGCTTCCTGTTCCCCCTTTATCAGTTTATCTCCACTTATGTAGAATTCGTTAGCCCACTGCAATCTGAATGACTTTTTTTTCTAAAACTTAGAACACATTCATACTGTATTTACCAAATAGAGAGCAATTCCTCCTCCTATTAGAAAACCACAATAGACATCAACTGGATGGCTCTTGTACTGGGTGATTCGAGTCAGGCCACATATAATTCCACAGATGATAAATGCAAAGACGAGAAGAGGTTTCAGAAGTTTGGAGGAGTCGGTTAAAGTGGAATTGAAGTACATCTTGAAAAGAAAAGAAAAGAAAAAGTGATTTATGAAATTTCAGATTGACCTAAGAGGACATGACTTTATTTCATGTATGGTTTCTTCAACTGAATACAAAGGAATGCCTGGTTTATTCTTATTGCATCAATTTTGTTGATTTTATTTTTAATTCTTGGTAAAATCCATTCAACTGCTATAGAAAAATCTTTAGTCACAATGGGACCACTTCTGAAGTCCTTATCCAAGCTAAACTCTCACTGAAGACAGTGCAACTAAGACCTGAGTAAGGATTTGGTGTGTTGCAAATATAACTAGCTAAGGAGTTATAAGGAGTTCTGGAACATAGGAATTGACCTACCAGATGAGACCCATCGTCCATCTAATACAGTGTTTCTGAGAGCAGTTAGTACCAGATACTTTAGAGCAGTGTTTCTCAGCCAGTGGGTCATGACCCCTGGGTGTATGTCACAAAAAGCAATCACAATGCGCTGAAAATGTTGTTATAATCTAAAGCAAAGAAAATCTTGCTCCTCCACTTCCCTTAACCTTCATGGTCAAGTACTGTCTGTTGAATATGTAACCACGCACACAATTAAATTACATAGACGTATCATGGTTATCCTTAATATATTTTTTACTCTTATTTGGCTAGTAAGTGTAAGGGGATGGTGAAATGTTTTGACTTTGAATAAGGAATCACTAACCTAAAAAGGTTGAGAAACACTGCTTTAGAGGAAGGTGCAAGAGATCCCACAGTAGGCAGATGTGGGGTAATCATTCCCTACCCCCACCCCCAGGAAGGTTTCAATTTAATCAGTAATGGTGGTTGTTATTTATTATTTATTTGCATTGCAGAAGTGCTTAGAAGCCCCAGTCATGAAGCAGGACCCCATTGTGCTAGGCACTGTACAAACACAGAACAAAAAGACAGTCTGCAGTAATTGATTTAAGCCCAGAAACATAAGGTTTCACATTGCTTCCGATCCTCTGTTAGCATTAACTCTAGATATTCTTGTTGTTCACATAAACAGACACTTGCTCTTTGAATCTTACTGAGTCCCTAGCCTCTGACCTGTGCTCCTCCTAGATTTTAAAAATTAAACATTCAACAAAGGCACAATTAACTATAAATTAGCCAGTCAATCCTATTAATAAATATCAGTGGAGCTATTCACATCAAACAAACACATTCCTGCTGTAACTCCACTGAAGTCAATGCAGCAATACAAGGGAGAATTTGTCCCTTAGAATCTAGAGTTTGAATGCAGTGTTTGAAGTAAGATGGGAGGAAGAAAAGAGGCAGGATATGTTGAGCATTATTTGAATGGCAAACTAAAATATCACTTTATAAGACAAATATCATATTTCGTATGTGAATAATATGAAGCATTAAATATGTTTTAATGTTACACTCCACTACAGAGGATAATGTTGCTAGATAACAAACTGTGTGGAACTACTGTGTCCCTACTGTATCTTTTATAGTAATATTGAATTTATTTTAGCTATTTGTAATTTCATTTTGCTGTCAGGCTCAGACGATAAGAGCTTATTTATTTCCTTACTATGTTAGGCAACAATCTAAGTCAAGTCACTTTACGTTAGATGGTAAATGACATTCTGACTTTTCTCTAGTACAAATGAATAATGAACAGAGTTGATTACTTACCGAAATATATACAGCTGCAAAGGCTGCCAGAGTAGCATGTTGAGAAGGGAATGATTTTCTGCCAAGGAAGAACACTCAAATTATGCTTCTCAGTTCAAATACACTCTGCTACCGCTCATTTAAAAACACGTGGGGTGGTACAATCTTCTTTAACTTACAAATCACAAGCAAATAAATTATCTTTTATATTTTTTCCTAAGTCTCCATTCCGTATTCTGGGGACAGTATCAGCTAAGAATTGAGTTAATAAAATAATCACATTTTGTTTTAAATATTCATCACCAAGTCATTTTCTGATATTAAAAAATTAATTAGATGCACCGAACTCTGATATATTTGATTTTTTAAAATGGGCAAATATATATAATTACCTATCTGGATATTTTTTTCATGATGGGCCCAATCCTGCAAAAGTCCGTTCATATGAGTCATGTAATTAATTATTCCATTGACTCCAGAGGGACTTCCCTTTTGACTAAGAATTAATAGTAGGTGTTTGGATGATTGGGCCCAAAGACCTTAGTCCTGAGAGGTGCTGAGTGCCAGCAATGATCATGTTGTGGATATGTGGCACTTCTCAGGATCAGACCCCGAACAGATAAGCTCAAAAATCTCATTTAAAAAAAAATCTTACACAGTAAACAGCTTGGGATTTCTTAAATTCTTTCTTTAAGTGGTTAGTGACTGGAATGAGTATTAAAGGAGGACTGCTACACATTATCTACCTTGTTTCTTTCTTTTCTATCAATATAGGTTACTTCTGATCGAGGGGAAAAACGTGAATAATTTATTTGAGGAACGTTGTTTAGCCATCTATAGAGCTAGTCAAATAATAGATTTTATTATTTGTGAATAATTTATTCATCAGCAATATTACTCTACAGCTAGTCAAATAATATTTGCAAATAATTAATTACATTATATATATCTCCAGAATCTTAATCAATGAAGTTCATGGCTCAGATGCTTAGCTGTGGCCTAAGAGTGCGCAGCACAGGTCAGGAAGCAGTCTGCTTCTCCAAATGTTGGGCCATCTGAATGCCACTCCTGGGGGCTGCTCTAACTTGTGACTGCTGCCAACATGCTGTTATAGTAACTGGGGGTTGCTGGGGCATGAGGGAGTTGTGGTCACACCCTGTTTTCCCTAGCTATGCCCCCCGTACAGGCAGTCAGGACGGTGATTAGAATAGGAGTTGCTATAGTGTCTCTACACCAACCAAGGATCACCCTAAGCAGAAGAGCTCCTCTGATGCCAGGATCCACTGGCTGAATAGTACAAAGTTGCCTCGCTGTATATGAGAAATGGGGGCCCATAAGTGAGACTGATATGATGGAAACCAGAAAGCTTCCTGAAATGTTGTAGGTGGTCTGGAGGAGCAGTGTGAAGGCTTGATTTCTGCAGCAGTCTGACATCCCCCTAAATGTCACCCTCTGACTGCATGGAGACCCTGCATCCTCTCTGTGCTTTCTTTCTCCTTCTTCCTCCCCATATTACTGTTGTGAAAAGGGGGGGAATAACAATAGAGCTTTCTTGACTTAGGGAGGCAGGCTTATTGAACCTTCATTTGCTCTGGTTTCTGGTTCCTCAGATTCAGTTCCCAGTAGTTCCTGACGTGACAGAGTCACATATGGCAAAGGAACTTGGAGAAGGCATTTCAGGATAAAGTAATCCATCCCGTCCACCCAAGAGCTAAGGGAGCAGACCAGCAGGACAAAAAATTAGAAGATTCCTTGAAGATGTCAAGATTGTGGGGGACTCCTGATTTTTGGCCTGATTCTGCAACTTGCTGGGGATCCTCAGCTCCAAGTGATGACAGAGTTGAGTGCTCTCAGCACATTGCAGGATTAGGTCCCAAATAAGGAGCTATAACGAGGATGAAAGTTACAATGTGCAGCTTAGCTTCTATTATTTTAGAGCATTTGCAGCCAGGACCATAACAGCAGTAGCTAAATAAAATTGTCACATCAGATATTCTGACTCTTGACATTTGCCCCTTTATGGTTGCATTTCAATACCTTTTTTTCTCTAAAAAGAAGAATAAAAAAGTCACAAGGGCATGGGAGGAAAAAAAACCACAGGGCTAGATTCAGTTAAAAAAAAAAAAAAAGTCTGTTGGACAGCCAGGGTTCTCGACCAGAATCCTAGTTAAAGGTCTGAGGAAGATGAACAGAACGGCTTTGACCTTTAAAAAGGGGCACTAAAAATAACAAATGTATGTCAATTTGGTGTCATAAATATGCCCCCCCTTAGAATGTTATAGCAATGCTAAGAAGCCTTTGTAGTCTACAGTATGTCCTGGTGAATTAAAGAATTGGTTTTCCTTTGAGCGGAATTCTGCATTTTGCTTAGTCTTCTCTAAATAATTCTACGTAAATGAACTCTGTGGGCCAAATTCAGAACTACTGTGAATGCAACTCCACTGATCTGAACTTTGTGTCTAACAATTCCTCAGTTTTGACTCTGGCTAAATAGAAATGTATGAATTTCTCATTAGTAAGGTCAGAGATCTAGATCTTTGACTCCTTTGTAAATTCTGAGAGCCTTTCACAAGGAATATCTGTGAATATTAAGAGTGGAATGGGGAAGAAAGACAAAAATCTTCCCTCCCCAGGACATGGAGCCTCTACAGGCTGTGGTAGAAGCCACTTAGCTTCTCCCCCAATTTGGGTGAATGAAACCATATATTTATGGTCTCCACATCTTTGACAAAGAGTCAGCTGTGCCAATGAACAGAAAGAGAGGCTTGAGCACAGCACTGGATCCAGCTCTCTAAACTTTGACAATGTTCAGATCTGGATTTTAATTTCATGACTTTGATGTGTGGCTGTGTCATTGTGTTATGATTTATTTTTTATTTACTGAAACTTTTAGTTTCTTTGCATTCCGTGAAAATGCAGGCTGTTACAGAGATGTACATACAGGGCTCTCTCAGGGAGACTTTACTTTTGTTCTTTCTTGTTTTGTTATCTTTTAATTTTAAAATGAAAAATTTTGGCTGAAAACGTATGGCTCTTCTTTGTGTATGGAAAGCATGACATCTAGTATTAATGTGGTAGATACATTCAGAGTTCTGAAAGAAAACCTACTCTGAGAAAAGAAATAAGCTACCACTCAGAGGTATGAAATATAAACATGGGGGACAAAATTAAGGAAGCGATGAGAGGAAAAATAGTTCATATAACATGCAGAGTGTAAGAACACACAATGCAAAGGGGATAAAGAGGCTTATGAAACAAAACTGTGAGGGTATAAAACTGATTAAGAAAACTAGAACTAACAAAAGGAGACAGAAATCACCTATCATATGAATAAAAGTATGGAAAGGCACTTTGACTATAAACAGGGAAAGAGATTGATGAGGAAAGCCACTGGACCACTAAGGGATAATAGAGACAATTAATTTTCTCTATCAGCTGAATAATTACACAAATTCTTCTCTTTACTGTTCACAGGGGAGTCTGGAGGCTAGTTACCACAAATGGAAACAAAGTTTCTGGTGTATTATAAATTGAAAATGAAGGCCATTAGCAATCACACAAAACAAGACTTGTACAAGTTAAAATCACTAAAGTCAGATTAACCTCCAAGGTTGGAGAGATTGCACCATAAAACCCCGACAGGGATGACTGAAGAGTCTGTTGGACCAATAACAGATATCTTATCACTCCAGCATGAATGGAGAAGGACTTGAAGGAAGCAAAAATAATAATTAAGGAGAAGCCAGAAAATTATAGATCATCAAATGCAATCTCAGTGTCAGGAATAACATAGAGTATGAGATGAGATCATAACATTTCTGAAGAAATATGAGCTGATTAAAATTGGCCACTGGCTTAATAAAATATTCATCTAGTGTGACAAATGTGATTGATGTTTTAGAGGTGATGACATGCAAAGTGAGGGGTGAAGTACTCTTCTGAAATTTCTAAAAGGCATTTGACACAGTGGACTAATAAGTGCAGCAAACACAGAAAGGTAGATGCCCTTCTTGAAAGGATAAAGAAATTACTTGGAGCCTGATCGTGCAGGGGGTGGACCCATATGGAGCCCCACTGAACTCAGTGGGATTCCATGCAGATGCAAGGTATTGCCTGCACCAGTCACCTTGCAGAATCAGAGCCTAGGTAAGAGTAAAGGCTTATGGGGCAGGAAAGAACAAAGTGAAGAATTAGCCACTATAGAATGATAGAAATATAGGGCTGGAAGGGACTTTGAGAAGTCATCTAGTCTAGCCACCTGTGCTGAGGCAGGACCAAGTAGACCTAGACCCACTCTGACAAGTGTTTGTCTAATATGTTCTTAAAATCCTCCAATGATGGGGATTCTACAACCTTCCTTGGAAGTCTATTCCAGTACTTAATTATATTATAGTTAGAGCCCTGCATGGACACACAATTTATATCTGTGGACAGAAAACAGATGTCCGCAGAGCTGCAGGGCTTTAGTGACAGTGAGCGAGACCAGCAGGGCCATGGTCAGCACCTGGGCCAGGAACCACAGATATCCGCATGTTTGGCAGCCACTTGCAGGAACCAGTGCCTAGCTCAAGCAGCTCCTCCGGCATGGCTGTACTGCCCCCAGCCCTGCCCACTGGGGTGGGCACCAGGCTTACCGGCAGTTGTCCCTGGTCACACTATTGTGTCCAAGCAGCTCACACGCTCCTATATTCCTATTCTATAATTTGGCTGGATCTCTTTTAGATAGCTATGTGTACATTAGAAAACCACAATATGGAACATTCAAGGGAGTGCAACATGAATGATAAATAAGAAAGGAGAGTTATCCTAGTTTGGAAGAGCTAGGAAAAACTGGTGGTATGTTCAATGGAGGTAAAGAGTTTTAAGAGGAGATGTGACTGCATTTTTCAATAGCCTAACAAGTATAATTAGGGTAGTGTAGATACGTTTCTTGAATTAAATATCAAATATTAAGACTCATGGTGAGGACCAGGTGCATCAGAGCAATAGGATATAGAGCCCCGCATCTCTAGCAGTGACTGTTTTACCATCTGATGACTGCTGGCCTGTCTAAAACGCATTTGTGGTCTCTCAGTTCCCAGTGGTGTCCAGTATACATAAACTAGCACAAATAGCGTTAACTTCCATGCTTGTTGGCCATCTCAATGGGAGTGATCTCCCTGAGTGACCTGGGAGAATGAACTATCCTTTTGTCCCTAGACAGGTCAGTATTGAGGGTCATATTGGTTGGGGAGTGTGGAGAAGTTTGCAATGCTGCAATCTTTTCTTAAATAAGGGACTTCAATCTCAATGTCTGTCAATGTCCCGACTTTAAACAAGCAGAAAATACACAAAAAAGTAATAAAGAACGAAAATGTAGTGGACTTCATGAACTAAGGTATAAGGAAACCTCAGGTAACATGAGTATTTAGGCATGATTTTTCCCTACTCAGCACGTAGAATTTCTGAAGACCCTATCAAGAGGAACAGTAGAAGCAACCCATGTTGAAAAATGAATTAGATACTGTGCCTACTTGAAAGGGAAAAAAAATTGTTAGTTAATAGTGGATACCACCACACTGTTAGGCACCCAAGTCTGTCTGAATACTCTCCAAAGTCTCCCTTAGGCCTTAGATATGTCGACAGTAAACGTAACTAAAGATCAACTTATTCACTGAGTTTTGTTATAAAAACTGTCAAAACTCACTCAGAGTTGATGTTAGTTACTAATTAAGTCCAGTAGGTGGGACTGATAATTAAAAATAAGAGTGAATACCTACGTCCTTTAAAAGCAAGTATGTAAGGAAAGATCATTACACAATGAAAGATGGAACTAACCTTCCACCATTGATGATTATAGGATCAGATCCTGAACAAATGTCTTCCACGATATAAGAATTTTCTGAGCAGGATACATTTAGGGATGTGTAGTTAGGTTTGCATACAGTCAGGAAATATGGTGTCTGATACCCTGTTGACAGCTGTATGATGTCAGTAATGAGAGCAGTAGAACAAAGGCCAAAGACATGAACACCTAGAAAGTAAAACAAACCAGCTGGTTAAACTTAGTTAAGATCATTGGATCAAATTCACAGCAACATAAGTAACCACAGCTCCATTGCATTCAGTGGTATTAAGCTTGCTTATGCCAGGGTTTAGGTAGGATTTAAGTGCAATATTATTTAGTCTGTAAGCTTTTTGGGACAGGGTCTGTCTTTTTGTTCTGTGTTTGTACTACACCTAATAACATCCCAGCCCATTATTGGGGTTCTTAGGCATCTGATAATAATAATGATAATAATTAATAATAAGCCTTTTGTCGGCCCTCTGCACAGGGGTAAATTTGGCTTATCGGCTGTAATAAACTGTACAATGTTCCAATATCATATTGGAAAATATATATGATGTTATGAATATAAGAAATGGAGATTCTGTACTTGGAAAATGTACTCTACACTGATTTCCTTTTTTCTCTCCCAATTTTTTGTCTTTAACTTTAATAACCAAACATCTTGTTACAAGGATTTTTAATAGATCTATCAAACTGAGGTACCATATAACTGGAAAATATCAAACCTAGTACCTATATTTAAGAAAGAGGGGAAAAGTGATCTAGATAACTACAGCCCCATTAGTCTGACCTCAATAGTATGCAAGGTTTTAGAACAAATATTAAAGTAAAGAATAATTAAAGACGTTGACACAAACTGAAAATGGGATAAAATGCAACACAGGTTTATCAAACGTAGGTTGTGTCACACAGACCCGATCTTTCTTTAAGCTAACTGATCTTTCAGACAAGGGAAATGTGGTAGATCTAATCTATCTGAACTTCAGTAAAGCATTTGATACAGTTCTATTTGGGAAATTATCTTACCTGGATAAAATGGGGATTATTACAAGAATTATGAGGTGTGTAAGGAACTGGCAAAAGGAGACACACTGTTTGTGCTAAAAGAAGAACTGTTGGGCTAGAGGAAGGATATCAGTGGAATTCCTCAAGGATCCGTCTCTGGCCCAATCTTATTTAATATTTTCAATAATTCATTAATCTGTTTATGCACTGAACTGGCAGTAGAGGAAATGGAAGTGATGACAGTGCAAGCTTTCCCACACTGCCCCAAGGATGGGCTACTCTCTAGACATGAGAATATGCATGTTCATTCAATACTTGTTCATTCTCATGAGACGACCGTCTGTGGTGCCAAATAATGCCAACTAGGATGTGTGGTGTTCTTTTGTTTTCAGTATGGACATCTGTCTCTTAGTAAGGGATCCGAGAGCACCATCCCATAGACCACCAAACACCAATCAGATGGTAATGACTTTTGGGCATTGCAGACCTTGTCTGTGTCCATGCAGTGGTTTAACCCTTGAAACACACTGTCACTCTTTTTCATTACATTACAAAAAACAAACTAATCTGTTTAGTTAAACTCTTAACAGGAAGTGCAGTTTATCTATTGAAAAATGCAGTCTTCCTCTAAATGTTCTCTTTTTGTTACTGACTAATAACACTAGTATCTTGAATGCCAAATTCCTGAGACTGAATATATATAGTTCAAGTAAATGTGGTTGCTGTACAGTGCATTTTTTCCTGCTTTGGATGGGTTTTAGATTTGTTTCCCTGATCAACTTGTACTGTTAAAAGTAGTTTTTTTGCATTGGAGAACTGGAAGAAGGCTGAAGTTATTGCTTTATCATGAGATGATTAAATAAGACACATAAATGAAAGATCAGATTCAGGGAATAAATTAAGGGTGAAATCCACACACCTCCAAAGCTTGGTTTGTTTCTGCACCTCCACAGCTATGTTTCTGAGTATGCGCACACTGCTGTCTCACTCTGTGTCCAGATGCCTATCTCCACCTCAGAGTGATTCACAAACCAGTGGAAGATAGGTGCTCTTCCACATAACTTGTGTGGAGACCCAGTCTGGCAAGCATACACAAGGCCACCTACCTCCACACAGAGCAGCCAAGGAAGAGGCTCTCCTTTATAACCTTTAGTCCAGAGGTTGGAGCACTCACCTGGGATGTGGAAGCCCACTAGTTCAAGTCTTCCCTCTTCCTGATTAGGAGATGGGATTTGAACAGGCACCTGCCACCTCTCAGGAGAGTGTTTTAACCACTGGGCTACAGGATATTGTGCTGGGACAGTGGGGGAGGTCTCTCATCTCTGCTATTGAAGTTATTCCACTCTAATAAAATAACTGAATAATTAAATATTATTTGGGCCAGAGAGTTAGAATGATGCTATGGCCTAGTAGTTAGGCTCCTCACCTGAGAGGTAGCAGATTCCTGTTCATATCCATTCTTTTCATCAGGCAGAAGGGGGACTTGAACTGTTGATCCCCCACATTCCACGTGAGTAATCTAACCATTGGGTATAACGGAGGTCTTCTATAACACCTATGTCCTTTTGTGAATCCAGCCCAAGAGACCCACCATCCACACATGGAATATCAAATCCACTGATTTTTTTTGATAGGTCTATCAGCTCAAGCTGTTTCTATTGTGTTGCTCATGAACAGTAATTCTTTTTACAGGGGGGAAAAAGCATTCAAAATAAAACAAAACCCATACATCTTAACAATTAAATGGACTTTGAAAGGAGATGGGGGGTTGGTGGGATAATGATAAGCCAAATTATTGATTTAGCAACACTGATGATAACGCAGTAGATGAAAGTGAAAAATGGACAACATATGTGTTACATTATTGAATGTGTGTTTTTACTTTGCAAAACCATTTGACAGCTTCTCTTGCACTTTTTTTTGGCAGGATGAGAGCTGTGCCAATAACTGACCTTTACTGTCCTAAAAAGCTATTTTAAAGAATGAAAAAACCTGTGTAATTAAAATAAAAAATACATCACAAAAGGCATTTTTTGGTAACTAACACCCAAAACCCACCAACGAATCTGACAGCTCTTCTAAGGAAAGAGTTGAAGTTGCAGCCTCCCGCATTAATATTGGCCTCGGCTCCAATCCCATTTCTTCTTTTAGACAGGCAACAGTAGAGAATTCCTTCTCCTACCATTATCTGCAATGACAAAGGAGGTATTCATGGCATAGGTAGCAGTTATGCAGCAGTTAGTGACTTGATTTTAAGGGCTGAAATATAATTATAATAAAACAAATATCATTCACAGAAGTGTACTTGCTTGAAAGAATTTCATCAATATGCAGTTTCCCCTAAGTGAGGGCAGGCGAGAGGATGGCATTGACATTAAATATAAATGACATAAGCTCTTTGGGGCAGGGACCATCTTTTCAGTGTGTGTGTGTGTGTGTGTGTGTATAATGCCTAGTGCATGGAACACTGGCCCTGCTTGGGGCCTCTAAGTGATGCAATAATATAAAAACTAATAATTAGAAAATGCTGCATCATAAATGGTGAAAAGCCATAGCACTCCCATAGCATTTCTGGGGTGGATGTAGCACTCAGCCTTTGGCTGCCTGCCTAGCAATCCCTGGCAGCCTAAAATTCCATGACAGCTTGTTCTTCCCTAATTGTGTAATGGGCTTGGTTTTTAACCAGATCCACTGCAGAGACTGGGGTTCTGTCTGTATGGCCATGTAAATTAACAAAGTGAGAGAAATGGCAAGCCTACTGAGGGGTTAGAGTGGCACTAGGAAGGAGAAAGTAGAAGTGCAGATGAGTTGCTGCTTCACTCCACCCTGGTGGCCTCAGGGCAACCCTGCCTGTATGCAACCCCTGATCTCAGTTTCCCTTCTTGAATCCCCAAATAAAATCCACACTGGGTTTCCAGTCCAATCACAACAGCCTTCCTTAGGGGCTGATTTATAAAGTTCAAAACTAAATATAAAAGTCTTCTCTCCAGCCAGGTACAGCCCAACTCCCTTGGTCTGGGCAAAGTCCTTCTTGTGTTGGCAGGCTACTCCCAGTCCTTCCTAGCTGTACCAATTCCCCTAGTCTCAGGGTCTTCCCTGCAGGAGCCTCTCTCACTCACTGCAATCTCACTAGGGCTTTCTGAGCTTCTCCCTTACTATGGCTCCTTATAGGAAAGTCCCTGATTCCCCTCAAGTGGGGCTCATTCTGTAATCAGGGTTGGCTTGCCCATGGCAAGTCACCCTGTTACAAGGAGGAAAGTGTGATGCTGCTCTTTGGAAGCCATGGCCATGATCCTAAATTCCACACACTCAGATTTATTTGATGTTTCTGCTAAAATTCTCAGCAGTGAAATAGTTATGTCAACAAGGCTGACCAGAGCTGTGTGAATAAGTGATTTTTTTGATTTGCTGACAATTTTGAAAAATCTTTAAAAAAAAATCATTTTGGGTCAAAACTTTTGGAGAATTGAAAAGAAAAAAAAATGTGTCGGTGGATGTCAAATGAAACGTTTTGTTCAACCTGAAACTAAATGTTTTGTTTCACTTTCAAAGGTATTTTAAACATTTTTATATATTTTTAAATGAAATTGAAAAAATATTCAAAACAAAAATAATTTCAAATTGAAAACTGAAATATTTCCTTCAGAAAATGTTGAAACAAAATGCTTAGACTCTTTCTTTATGTTTTTTTCATAAACAATTTGGCGGAACAGACACATCTCTGCAAAATGTTTTAGTGTCAATGAATCTGCATTTTTCACCAAAACATTTTGGCTGAAATATTTTGTCCAGCTCTTATGTTGGCATGTATATTGTTGTTAGACTTCAGAGTTAACACTGCACTGATGTGAATGGGCAGTTCAGACCTCAGAACAGATTGATTGTTTGTCTGCAGATTCAATAAAACAGCACTGTGCAAGGTGTGATTCAAAAGATTTGCAATGCAGCTGAACGCTAGAAACTTAAACATAAAATAAAATTAAGACTTAAACTATGTACGACCTGATGGAACCATCAGACAAGTGCTGACGCATTGTACTATCTCAGTGATACATGGGGGGAGTGGAAATTAAATGGGACAGCAGTTTCTGGACAATCAACCCCCTGCTGACCACACATTTGGTCTTAATTGAGTTTCCTTTCTTCCCCTAGAGCAAAATAAATGCAGTGAAGATTGCGTCAGTATATGGGAAAGTCAATGGTAGAGGAGATGTAGAGAATTTTATTAGCCAAGAGTTAATTTCACAGGGTCTATAACATTATTATCCATCTCAGTATCGCCATTATAATGCTAAGACTTTGTCCAGGAGCAAGCAATTGGATTTTAAATTAAAATTTTACAGAATCTTAAATAGCTTTTGGCAAGCACCAGGGGATATTTGGCATGGGGAAAAAACCTGGAAAGATAGACTGTCTTGTGTTATAGAAGGGAAACCAAACAAAGCGGACAACATGGGGTAGTAGATTCAGCTGAATATGTTGATGTCTTTCCTGAGAACTGGATTAATCATGTTAGAGATTAGGGCTGGCAGATTCAGCAGATTGTGAATGTGCTCTCCTTCTTAGGTAATTAGGTAATTTACAGGACAAAAGCTTGGCCCCTGGCAAAGCCAAAAGTTGTGCCATTTTACTAAATATTTCTGGGACTTTTTATTTTATTTTACCTAACTGGGTAGTTGTGTTGACTGAGAAGGGGACAATATAAAGCTGCTCCTCTATTCTTTCTGCTTTGGTACTGTCAATCAAACTTGCAAACTATCTGATAAACTATATGATCTAACATTCTGTTACTCTGTGACAAAGCAGATTGCTCCCTTTGTGCAACCTAACAGTCTTTAGCTGTCTAACATACATTGACATGGCTAAATCAACCACATCATATGAAATTTGTATGCTTTAAAGTGCTTTTATTTTCCTTATAAGTGGAAAAAATATTAGAGGCCTGATTCAAAGCCCATTGAAGTGAACGGGGGTCAGATTGTAACTCGGGCAAATGCTGGAGATGCAGTACCCATTCTGAGAGTTTAATACATATGTTTCGGAGTGGTCTTGTCACTGAGAGTTACAGGAAAAAAAATCCTGTGTGTGTAAATGTGTAAATATATATATCTGTGTGTGTACACCAAGTACAGTTATTTTAGGAGGCACCTCAGAGCTGCAAATAAGTCCAGTTAAAAACTGCTACTGTTTTATGGAACTGATAGTGAGCAAAAACTAATGTGGTTTAAATGGAATGACACAGATTCTCCTAAAATAATAGTTGGGAAAATAAGTTAGTAGTACTGTAGTAATGACTATTTACTCTAAAGCAGTGGTTCTCAAACTATGGCCGGCGCTTGTTCAGGGAAAGCCCCCAGTGGGCCAGGCTGGTTTGTTTACCTGCTGCGTCTGCAGGTTCGGCCGATTGCGGCTCCCATTGGCCTTCAGGCCAATGGGGGCTGCAGGAAGCAGAGCGGGCCGAGGGACGTGCCTGCCACCCTTCCTTCAGTCAGGGCTGGCTCCAGGCGGACGAAGCACGTGCCTGGGGCAGCACATGCTAAGGGATGGCATTCCGTCCATTCTTGGGGCAGCACAGTCCGAGTGGCTTTTAAAATTTTATTTATTTATTTTTGCTTCGGCACTCTGAGTTCGGGCGGCTTTTTTTTTTTTTTTTTTGCTGCGGCAGTTTGGGCAGCTTTTTATTTTTTTTACTTCGGCAGTTCAGGTGGCTTTTTTTTTTTTTTGCTTGGGGCGGCAAAAATGGTAGAGCCGGCCTGCCTGCAGCCCCCATTGGCCTGGAGCGGCGAACCATGTAGCCAGTAGGAGCCGTAATTGGTCAAACCTGTGGACGTGGCAGGTAAACAAACCGGCCCGGCCTGCCAGGGACTTTCCCTGAACAAGTGGCTGCCCACGTTTGAGAAACACTGCTCTAAAGGAAATAGACCTAAAACATACTCTAGTCTAAACATGGAATAAAGCAAGTGAATATCTCACCAGATAACATAGACAAACTGATTCCTGCTCTTACTGTTTTTACCGTCCTAGGCCTCTGGGTAGGGATTGAGGTTGGGGGTTCAGAAGGGATTTGTTTTCCTTCTCCCTTTTCCTTTTTGTTAGACATGATCTTTAAAAATTATTAAATATTGCATCAACATGATTTTGTATATGAGGGATTTTTTACATGATATTGAGTTCCTGTTGCTCCCATAATGTAGTAATTCATGTACAGATCTCTTAGGCTCCTGGAAATTATATGTTACTTTATTGGAGTTCCTGGTATGGTTCTTGGTGCTTCATTTTATATATTGCATCTTTTGTATGAATTATGATTTCTTAGAAAATTAATTAAAATTTAAATACAAAATACTTAACTGTGCAACTTGAATTTTGCATAAGTATATTCTTTGTGCATCTAACTTCCTAGGATCTTTATTTAAAGGAAAGAAGAAAAAATGAAGCTCTAGTTCCATAATTCACAGGAACCAGTGAGTAACAGCCAACTGGTGAATACAAATGTCATTAGTTTCTATTATTAATGCAAGCTAAGTACACATTTTGGTAAGGAAATGTACTGGTGTATGTCCTTATCAGTATGCATGAATTAAGGCATTCCTAGAGCTTGCTGTTAATTAATGGTTATAACTTTGAAGCTTCTGGACTTATTTTCTTCAAATTTGGCTCAGTATTTAAGTCTCAAAAAGATTTAAAAAAATACTCAGGCAATTATAGACAAGCCAAGTTTGGAGAAAATGGCTTCAGGAGTTTCAACATTATGAATGCTTAAAGTCAGCAAGATAGTTTTAAAAAACACACAAATAAACTAGCTGTGATGTATGTACAATGCACCTTTCTTTTATTCCGTAATCCTACTTGATTTACACATCTGTTTAACTAGATGCATGAGTAGTATCGCTGACTCACTGGGACTACTCACATGCATAAAATAATCTCACATGTAAATCTTTGCAAGACCAGGGCTTAAGTATGCACTTATTGATGACAACATTTTCTACTGCAGTCTCATACAATTTTAAAATAACCATAACTGGCAAATCAAAACCATCTTTTTTTAAAGCAAGAAAAATCACTAGTCATCAGTGAGGATTATTTTCAAGGTAGGTTTTAATTTTCAGCCTTTTTTTGCATTTAGTCCTGTCTAAAACAGCATTGTGATTAGAACTGTTTAAAATGGGAACGTTTTTTTTTTTTTTTTTTTTGCATTCTCACTGAACTGAAGCCTAGTTCAAGGGATTTTGCTCAGACTTAGGTTTTGTCTACACAAACACATAGTTCGCAGCAAGCTCTGGTATAAATCTACCCTGAACTAGCCTGTCCATGTGGACCCAGTTTCCATGTGGACCCAGTTTGCTATGCAGGAAAAATTTCTCGTGATCTAAGTGTTTGTATAAATGAGCCCTTAGAAAACATAATCTTCAGGCATATACAAAGTATTGAAAATTTCCATCCAATGGGTGGCTGAGTACATTATGAGCATATAAAATCAAGGGGTTAAAATAGGAACTGTTTTGCAATCTAAGAGCATTCCAGTTGACTGGTACATAGAATCACAGAAATGTGGGACTGGAAGGGATGTCACTAGATCATCTAGCCCAGTCTCTGGCCCAGAGCCATGACTAAATAAGTCCTATGGATCCAGTGTCAAAAAAGATATGAAAAACTCCTAATATATCATGGTTCTTCCATTCAGGCTAGAAGTGCTCCCAGAACAGAGATTACCTCCATCGAAAGTGTCTGTTAATAGTCAGCTTTGGTGTAAATCCACTGAAATCAATAAAGTTCAGTGCACTTATGCCAAGACTGCATCTGTCTCATAGTCCTTGAGCCTGTATGACTTCAGTATGACTCCTGCAGTTGTTCCCTGTAGATGCCAGTGTGAAAATCCATTCTGACAGAATTTAAAAAAAAAACCTAGTTACCCAGCCAATCTGTTTTCCAGGGGCAAACATTTTGGATCCAGTTTAGGCAGCAGTGAATAAGCCCAAGATGGCCACATAAACAGCAACATTGCCAATCTCTTGTTTTTATCACAAGTGTCGTGATATTTCATATTTTCTTATTTTTCTTAAAGCCCCTGCTGAAACCATATTATTTACATGAGGCCTATAAAAAGACACCATTTAAAAAAAAAAAAAGACCCTCGTGATTTTTAAGTCAATCACATGACTTTTTGGGTTCCACTCATGATTTTGAAATGCTTGGGCTGGCAATACTGAAATTAGGTGCACACCAACATGAATGATCCTGAGGAGAAATTCCTCGGTGAGATGGAAGGGACTATGGGCAAGAGAGGAGCAGCTGTTCAAGTATGATAAAGAACGTAGGTGAGCTTCCTACCAGTTTATGAACATGATTGTACTTAGCAAAGTTCTCCCAGTGTATATACAGGGCCCATAGGTCACTTTCAAGGAAATTTGTCATTCATTGAGTTTCACATTCAAAAAGGCGGGATACCTGAACAGAAATAATGACACAGATGTTAACCAGAGTGCCACACCTCTGTTTAAAAACTGATAGGGTGAATTCCTGGCTCCACTGAGCTCCATGCGAGATTGGGCATTGACTTCAATGGGGGCATGATTTCACCCCTTCTCTGCATTTCTATATATGCAGGGTCGCATTTTAGAGTTTTCACAATTTCAGATTCTCCGATAAAGCACAAAGGAATGAATTAATCCCTGGTTAAACTCAATGCAGTCTAGGAACAAGGATGAATTTGTCAGTTGGCCTGCCGGTCCTTGTGTACTAGAGGTAGCTATAGCATTGAGGTATCTAAGTACACAGTTAAATGAGCAAATGAGTGCCCCAGTAAAGCAGTGTAGACAGCACTCTAACTGTACATAAAAATAAAGTCTTTACATTTCATTTTACCTTCACATTGTAATTCCAGCAGGGTTATTATTACTAGTGAAGATCAGACATTTTATTTCATTTACTATAAAAAGGGGTTGAATTGCTCATACACTGATATTTAAGTGCTGTATTGGGAAAGTTCTGTTCTGTTAACAATTTGTTCTCCCTCTGGATGAGCCATTGAACTAGTTTCCTTCTTGCCCATCCTATAGCTTACAAGTTAGATACTCCAGGGCAGTTTTGGAAAGAATAATAAATAACCACAGCGTCATGATCAATATTCACTCACTGAAGAAACCTGGCTGTTATATCTAAAACTACATCTGAGCCACTGCTGAGTGTAATCTCCATTTGCCAAAAAATAATCCTGCTCTAGTGATCTCGCTCATTAACAAGACTATGAAAGGTCCTGTACAAACACTATTTCATTCAGCATAATATATAGAACAGTGATTTATATAGGGTGATGTTCACAAAGGGACAGAAGATCCATGCACGCCCTCTAACGTTCATGCCCATAGCAAAGAGGGCCTGGGTGGAACTCCACAGTCTCTCCTGTGGGCTACAGAGGGAATGATCTTTATGCTAGTTTTAATTAGGTCAGTGTTAAGGAGTTGTTTGATTGGCCAATGGGTAGTCAGTGGGATCTCAATTTATGCAAATGAATGGTCAAAAACCACTGTGGAGGAGGCTGGGATATGCACTGAATGAACAGCCTTACACAGCCTGCTTTTCATCCCAGGTTGTAAAAGGTGAATTCTATCCCTCCCACCCATCTTTGTTCTCTGCACAAAGCCAACTTGCTCAGGGAGGGGTAAATCTCAACCATAATTTACTGGTGTGCTATTAGGAGTCATTTTAAGACAGTGTTAAGGGTTTTTTTCACATTGTGTAGAAACTTGTACTAGGCTCCATTTTGTTGTCTTTATACCTAGGCAACTACAGTGAGTGTTCTTTGGAATTGTAGATTGCTTGACAGTAACTCAGAGCAAAATTTGGCTCTGGCTCTGTAACCACAGAAATATTTACTTGACAAAAACGTTAGCACATGTGAAAAGGTATTTGAAGTCTGAGTGAAAAGGAGAGAACAAAATTAATTTGCATTTAAGAGTGTTTTCCATGATAGCCTTTGCCTGACTATGCATTCCGATTGGCACCACAATATAAACAGTTAAGAAGGAAACTTTCTTATTTACTCTCAGCCTTTTAAGATACTTTAACATTTCATTTGTGTGTGTGTGTGTGTGTGTGTGTGTGAGTGAGAGAGAGAGAGATTCCATTGTTAATTTCAGTATGGTGAATGTTTTATTCTTATTTCATAACTGTACTACTTAGGATTAATGGTTAAAATTTTCAAAATTGCCCAAGTGATTTGGGAACCCTAAACCCTATTAAAAGTCATTAAGAGATTTAAAAAAAACCCACTTTTTCTGTTGTAAAGTTTGGGACCCCTATTAACACTTGTTATAGAAGGATAAAAATTGCATGTTAAAACCTAACAATCAGATCATCAGTTCATGTAATTCATTGAGGTCAATGGAGCCATGTTGCTTTACACCAACTGAAGATCTGCTCCTAAATCTTTTTTTAAGGGAGGCAGGTGAACATTCCCATAACTTACCGTGATTGCAGGTCCAGCAAAAGTCAAACTAAGCAACATCAGGAAGGGAACAGCCTCTTGTGTAGGTTCAATGTATGGCATACTCAGACTCCTGTCATAGCAGCTGAATCCAGAGTGAACTGGCTTGAAGACATCAGTAAGTTCAAGAAAATAGAGACTAACTACAGAAGATGCTAGTATGGGCAACTGGAAAGGAAGGAAGGAAAAACAATTCATTGTTATTTCTTTGTAATAATAAACCTAAACACTCAAAAAACCCTATAATATTTTTGCAAAAGCAACAACCTGCAGCCCACGCCACTTCCTGCAGCTCCCATTGGCTGGGAACCGTGAACCGTGGCCACTGGGAGCTGTGGGCGGTCATGCCTGTGGATGGTCAATGTAAACAAACTGTCTTGTGGCCCACCAGCGGATTACCCTGATGGGCCGGGTGCGGCCCGTGGGCCACCAGTTTCCCACCACTGCCTTAGTCAATTGAGCTGGTCAAACTATTTGTTGCAATCTTATTTCCCAAGCAATTTAGCCTTTTCATCTGTGAGACATTCATGAACAGACTTTGATTTTTCAAAAGTACGCTCCAATCCTGCAACATAGTGAATTCAGGATGACCTCTTCACATGTGTGGACCCCCAAGGATTACTACATACAGGTGCAGTGGTCAACTTGTTACAGGATTGGGGCCTCATTTCCTATTTATAATTGTTTGTCAAAAAGATTACACAAATACATGCCAACATATGGGTTGTTAATGAAGACTGACTATCTGCTATTTATAGTGAATGATTGTTCAGCTAAATCACGTTATTGTTTCTGTTTCCTGCCTGAATGACGTATTCATCAAATGTTTCACACACCCTTGTTCTTTCACATATGTTTTATAAGCTGTTCAATCAGACCAGACTTTACACTTGCCCCAGAAGTACACCAACAGCCACCTTTTATCCTAATCAATGCTTTGCTGTTTATCATTGCCTTTTGTTTAGGGTACTTCAACCAGTTTTCAATTCACATGACAGTATATAGACCCCAGCCAATTTGAGTTCAATTTCAAAGGAAGATTTAATTTAATTGTATCCAATGCTTTTCTTTTATATATATAGAGAGAGAGTGAATTGCCTTCACCTATTCATTGTGGGTGAAGGCTTTTTTCTATTAAAAAAAAAAACAATTAACTTTGCTTGGCAAGATTTACTCCTGCAGAAAACACAGATGATTATGGGTCATGGTTCCTTTATCTAGATGTTTAGTGATTTTATCCTTTAGAGATTAGTTCCATTAATTCATTAGGGATAAAAGTTAGACTTAACGGGGAAACTTCACCCAGGCTCTCCATGAGCTTCTGAAAGCACCGATTCTATCAGAGGGCCCTCTTTGGCAGACAATGTACCAGGGAAGCTGTGGCAATGGCAAGCAGGCAAAAGCACCTTTCTACGAGGGTGCATGCAAGGGCCAGTACAGTCCACAAAGTGACCAGTGGTGGGTGGGGGAGGCAGCTTGGCTGGGGGACAGCAGCATATGATGATTCACTGCATCCTAGGGTGACCAGACAGCAAGTGTGAAAAATCAGGACGGGGGTGGGGGATAATAGGAGCCTATATAAGAAAAAGACCCAAAAATCGGGACTGTCCCTATAAAATCGGGACATCTGGTCACCCTACTGCATCCCCTTGCTTGTCAGTTTTCATTGATGAGGTCCTCACTGAGTGCTCAATAGAACTTAAATCTGCATTTACCCAGCGTCACCCAGTAAGAAGGGCCACAGTAGAAACACACTGCCTGCCCTCCCTTAGGCTGAAACCCCTTGGGATGTAATAAACCTGGCTGACACCAGGAGGTGATATTTGCAGTTCCCTGTGGCACTGAAGGTAAATATGACTGATGGAACAGTAATTGCTAGCATTACTCTTCCTTCTTATTTTGAAGATGGCTGTTACGTTTGCTTTCTCTTCACTTCTTAATATAGCTAAAAATACAAACTTACAAGGTCCGCACAGACTTGCATATACCTACAGCACCATACAGTGAAGATATTTCATAGCACCAAACATGAATTATTCTATTTCCCTTGCAGAAAATATTCTTCTATGCCAACACATCACACTGAGAAAATGTACAGTTTTTCTTCAGAACTTAATGTACCACTGGATTATGCTGCTTTTGAAATCTTCCTTGCACATTTCATAAAAACTGATAAAATCAAAATGATACATTTTACTTATTTCCATTCTAGAGTAAAATGGAGTGAAGACTGGGAGTGCAATGTATGTCAGGTGACAAGATAATGAATGATAATGTTTTGTAAAGGGCAGTGGGAAACTTTCTGGATCCATTAATTGGCCATTTCCAAACTTTAAAATGTTTGTGTTTTTTAGTGCAGTTTTTTTTTTTAATTTAATTTTAGGTGTAGGGTGGTTGTTAGCTGGACTCCACTGAAACAGGGTTTATAATGGGGCTTGGTTTTTGAAAATAGCAGCTTTGCTTTGAAGTGCTACACAGTACAAAGAGCTGCAGAGTTTAGCTCGTCTTCAAAAGTATTGCTATGAAAAGTGCGCTGAAGGTTGTCTAAGGAATGCCTTGTTCTCAATGGTCAGGTTGATTGTGTTGTAATTTCATTTTTTAGGCTGATTGTGATTGCAGAGGAAAGGAATGTGAATTGATATCTTGAATAAAGCGAAGAGTGGCATTCCCAAGAGTGTCTTGAAAATAACACAAGAAATCCATTAGATTTACTTATATAAAGAGTAAATGCATCCAATTTGAATTTTGTCATTTCTGCCATCATTGGAAGTAGCAAAGTTTTTTAGTTAGATGAATTGTTTAATTCTCATCTCACACTGGGCACTCCCTTTTTTTTCAGTGGCAGTCCTGCATGTGTAGTAACTCAGTATGATTGCATGGATATGCAAGGAGCTTTCCCCCTGTTTTCTCCCCCAGCAGCTGTAAGGGACAGTCACAGTCCCTGTGCTCAGGGGATTATTGAGACTGCTTCTGGGTGCACAAATATAGTGGTGTATCCCCTTATCCTCCCCAATGCACTCACCCAGAGCTGTTGAGGTGGGTTCCACTTCTGTGTGACCTGGAGCAAATCACATAGTCTCTTTGTGCCTCAGCTTGGGGGAGGTTAGGAGAGGACCATTCAGTGGAATGGTACTGCGTACGTATTGTCCCCAACCAGTGTAAAACTGAGAGAGGGATAGTGGCACAATCCTACCTTAGCTCCACCTGGGCCAGTGAATCTCTGCACCAATAGGGTTACCATACGTCTGGATTTTTCCGGACATGTCCGGCTTTTTGGGCTCCAAATCCCCGTCTGGGGGGAAATCCCAAAAAGCCGGACATGTCCGGGAAAATCGGGACCGGCGGGGCTGGGCCGGGGGCCGGCGGTGCTGGGCCGGGAGCTGGGCCGGGGGCCGGCGGTGCCGAGCGCCGGGGGCGCTGAGCGCCGGGGGCCGGCGGTGCCGAGCGCCGGGGGCGCCGAGTGCCGGGGGTGCCGAGTGCCGGGGGCGCCGAGCGCCGGTGGTGCCGGGGGTGCCGAGTGCCGGCGGGGCTGAGCGCCGGCGGTGCCGGGGGCGCCGAGCGCCGGGGGCCGACGGTGCCTGAGGCCGGCGGGGCCGGGGGCCAGCGGGGCCTGGGGCCGGCGGTGCCGGCGGTGCCGGGGGGGCGCCAAGCACTGGCAGTGCCGGGGGGCGCCGAGCGGGCTGGGGGTGCTCGGCTGGGGGCCCGGGGCCGGGCCGGGGACTGGGCCGGGGACCGGCAGTGCTGGGCGGGCCGGGGGTGCTCGGCTGGGGGCCCGGGGCCGGGCTGGGGACCGGGCCGGGGACCGGCAGTGCTGGGCGGGCCGGGGGTGCTCGGCTGGGGGCCCGGGGCCGGGCTGGGGACCGGGCCGGGGACCGGCAGTGCTGGGCGGGCCGGGGGTGCTCGGGCCCAGGGCCGGGGGTGCTCGGGCCTGGGGCCAGCACCCCAGGGCCCGAGCTGACCCAAGCTGGAGAGGCCGGGGGGGCCAGACTGGGCCGCGCCTCCTCCCCCCACACCCCCCTTACCTGCTTCAGGCTTCCCACGAATCAAATGTTCGCGGGAAGCAGGGGAGGGGGCGGAGTTGGGGCGGGGACTTTGGGGAAGGAGCAGAGTTGGGGCGGGGGTGGGGCTGGGGGCGGGGCCGGGGCCCCGTGGAGTGTCCTCCTTTTGGAGGCTCAAAATATGGTAACCCTATGCACCAATCCATCATGGCTAAATACCAACACCTAGGCCCACACACAGTGTGGTTTCACTGACACCACACATCATGGTTTAGGCAATTGTAAAATCTGACACCAACATCATTATTTAATTTGCATTACAGTAGTACCTAGGGGCGTCAACCGAGATCAGGGCCACATTGTGCTAGGTGCTGTACAAATCACATAATTAGAGACAGTGGCCTCCAAGAGCGAAATCAACAAGGTAGGCAAAGGAATAATTATCCTACTTCTTACAGATGGGGAGCTAAGGCACAAAGAGATTATGTGATTTGCTCCAGGTCACACTGGAGTGGACCCAGATTTCTTGAATTTTAGGGCAGTATGTTACCCACAAGTCCATATTTCCTATCTGACTGTTTCCCACCTATATAATTGCATTTATATAATGAGATTCAGCTATTATTAAATATGTAATATTTTACATAGTGATGTAGTATAATGAGTTAATGTGCATACAGATCATTTTCAGAGGGATCTGCATTCTGCATATGCTAACTGCAGTTGTATTATTGCTAATTACAAAATCCAGGAAACATCCACATTTAACGGTGGTGCTTAGGAACCCCAACAAAGGATAGGACTCCATTGTGCTTTTCACTTCTAGGATTACCATATTCTTTCGAAACATAACCCTCCACCCTCACCAAAAAAAAAAAAATAACTATAAAGGCCTAATAACCCCTACAATAATTCCTCAGCAATACTAACAAATACTTTTATAGACAATTTGCAATATACTGTATGTCAGGTCCCATAGGATGTCTTGTTCTCATATCTTTTTTATGAACCTAAATATAAAATGCATCTTCTAAAAGGCAAAGACAATATAAGTGTTTGCTCACTATTCTAAATAATTCTAAGTGGCTGTTTAAAAATATGAATATTTATTGAGTATTCTGCTTAGGGCAGCATTAGCGTTGTAATTACAGGCATTAGCTTTAGACACCCTGAACATGTCAGACATAATTAGATGGTAATAATGTGCATTGTTTTAATTACAAAATAGAAATTCTTTTTCGTATTTCTAATTGGAATAAAAAAAGTAAACCCAAAGACCTGGGCTAATGAGTCTTCATATTCTGACATGCTCAGTCGATTAAGAAATTTCTGACTTGTAACCTCTGCTCTGGATTATAATTTATCCCTGAAAATAGAATATCTGATCCAAACCTAGTGAAATCAATGGAAAGATTCTAATTGGTTTCAAAGAACTTTGTATCAGGATCATAATCAGCACAGTTAGGAGAAGAGCTGGTTACAAAACTTCAAATGTTGCCCATTTTTTGTCAAATTTTCATGAAAAAGAAACAACCTCCTCTCCCCACTCTAGTTAAGAGGCTTTCTTAAGCCGAAGAGTTGTATTATTCATTACTATGATGATTATTATTTATATTGCAGGGAACCTAGCCCTATCATGCCATTCCCCAAAAAGCTTAACAAGAGATAAACATATATACAAATACTTTCAGGAGAAGAATAAAGGCCAAATGCTCCTTTGTGTTGCATGGTGTAGTGCAAAGCAAAGGAGCTCTAATTAGTCAGCAAGACCCAAATCTTGCAGAAAAGGTCCCAGATTTGGTGGTAGCCCCTCCAAGAGATTTTTGTAAACTCATTCATTCATAGTTTCGAGTGCATGGGAGGGGGGAAAGCCAGGCACCAGCCACTCTGCACTGCATATGCCTTTGTGGCCATATTCAAAGAGTAGTCATCAATGGTTTGCTGTCAAACTGAGGGAGGGGGGAATGTCTAGTCAAGTGGGAGTCCCACAGGGGGTCAGTCCTGGGTCTGGTACTAATCAGTATTTTCATTAATGA
Organism: Malaclemys terrapin pileata; assembly: GCF_027887155.1. Classification (NCBI taxonomy): domain Eukaryota; kingdom Metazoa; phylum Chordata; order Testudines; family Emydidae; genus Malaclemys; species Malaclemys terrapin. The sequence goes on from NC_071512.1 coordinate 73,389,865, forward strand.
TTTAGAGCAGGGGTCTCAAAGTCCCAGCCTGCGGACCATGTGCAGCCCGAGAACCTCCCCACTGTGGCCCACAGAGGAGAGACACAAGCAGACATGCTGCCAGCAATGTTGGCTGCAGGCACCGCCCCCCACAGATCCCATTGGCTGGGGGAGAGGGACAGAGATACCATCACTAGTTGCTGGGCAGAGTCAACCATGGAGGCAGCATCATTAGTTGCCAGGCGGAGTCAGCCATGGAGGCAGCATCACTCTTTTCCACAATGAATATAAACAAGTCAGAATACCGAACACAACTATCTGATGCACACCTTGCTGCAATCCTGAAAGTTACAACTTCTCAGTCACTGAGGCCAAACATCAACAAAGTGACAGAACTGAAGCGTTGCCAGATGATAACCATGCTGTCCAGCCCTCAGAAAAAAAAAACAAGGTTTATCTCCCCCTTGGAGAATTTTCCAAATCAAAGCTTCATTTTCTCTGCAAGTGATGTTTGCTCTGAGTCACTAGCAAGCAAATATTGACTGTTTCATTAAATGACACTGTCAAGACCTTTAGGACCAAAATATATGTTTCTTAAACAAAAGGAAAGACACAAATAAAAAACACATTCCCAGTTGGAAAAGCCTATTATTCTGCCAAAGAAAATGCAATCTGGTCCCCCCAGTATGGCAGTATTTTGCTGATGCTCAGGGAACACAAAAATCATAAATTCCCTGACTAAAAAACTAAACACCTTGATGGTCAGCTCTGATTCACGTCTTTACAACAACTCACCTAGCGAAGACTTCTCACTAAATCTTTACCTGCATGAAATATTAAACCTTGTGGGCTCAGCTGGGAGGAATTTCCAAAAAGCCGAACATGTCCGCGAAAATGGGGAGGCATGGTAAGGGGACCCCGAGTGTGAGTGGCTGCAGCAAAACTTACAACTCCCACGATCTGCCGATCTGCCGGGGCACAGAGGCAGCGGCAACATCCGAGCGCACAGCCGCCTCCTTCCCGGGCTCCAGCTTTCCCGGTTCCCGCTGCTCTCCACTGTGGCGGGGGATGAAGCAACTTCCCCAGCGCAGCAGCAGCCGGAGCCCGGGGGGCAGGAGGGAGAAGGGGGAATGTGGGGTGCTCAGGGAAGGGGGCGGAGTTGGGGCGGGGACTTTGGGGAAGGGGTTGGAATGGGGGCGGGGAAGGGGTGGAGTTGGGGCAGGGCCGGGGGCAGGGAAGGGGCAGAGTGGGGGTGGGGGCGGGGAAGGGGCGGAGTTGGGGCGGGGCAGGGGCCCCCGTGGAGTGTCCTCTTTTTTCAGTGTTGAAATATGGTAACCCTAAGCTCTGCCATCAGCATAGTAACAGCTTCTCTGAAGTGCTACTGCTGCGCTGCTGCAGAGTTTTAAGTGTAAACCTGCCGTGAGCGTGTGAAAAGAATGCGAAAGTGGGCAGATAGCAAGAGAAACCCTGTGAGCATTGCCCTAGGACAAAGCCAACAGAGAGCTTTCTTTTGTGCAGAGTACAGGCTGGAAAAGACAGGCTTTGAAATTGTGAGTAAGGAAACTGCCTCCTCTGCCTCCTGCTTTTCCTTCCTACTGTGATCAGGGAAACAGGACTGTGGGTACATTCTACACAAAGAAACAAGTTTGCACCAAAGAAATATCTGACTAGTATAACCAATCCAGCAAGGCCCTGAATACTGGCTAACTGGTTAGGCCAAAGGACAATGTTGTTTATTAATTTATTTAATACCATATATTGCAGCATCACAGAGAGGCCACAACAATGTGCTAGGTTCTGTAAATATTTAGTTATTTGTATTATCACAAGTCCAGGAGCCCCAGTCATGAACCAGAACCCCATTGTGCTAGGTGCTGTACAAACATAGAACAGACAGATGGCCACAGCTCCTGTGAGTTTACCATCTAAATGACAAAACATAACAGATGGGTGAGACAAATAAGCAAGCCAGGGTGGATTTGGGTAGACTGGGAACAAACAGAGTAGGAAGTGCACTATTCTGAGCCAGTCAGTAGTAGTGATCATAGTGCTCCACATGCCTAACGGTAATTAGGTTGTAGTTTGTGCTTTATGGAAGACAGGAGGAGGGAGTTGGAGGAGGGCAATCCTCTTTTATCCTATCAAGTTCCAATAAGGAGACCATCATCATGGTGTCCAAGTGCCTTCCAGTAATGCATTAAGCAAAGTGAGTAGCATCTTTCATGTCTGATTCCTTTTTCATTCCTCTCCCTAGGATGAAAATGAAATACAATATTCTCCCCCCACCCCCAATCATTTATGATTGATGTGCCATGTGATTTTATTGTGAAGACTAGAGCTGAAATCTTGGCTCCAGTGAACTCAATGGCAAAACTCCCATTGGCCTCAGTGGAGCCATGATTTCACCCTAGGTTTCTACTACTGTACTTCTAAATATACCTGAATATGTATGTTAAAAACATTACACAACCTGAGATGAACATAAATTCATTTTTTTTAAAAGGAGGTCAATAAAAACATTGCAAACTGTATGTGTGTTGATTCTAGTACAGTATTTATATTTGGTGTCTCAAAATTTGTGGGGTTTTATTTGTTAGTTATTTTATGCCCATTGTTAATGACACATGGTGAAGACAGATATGTTGTATACTTTTTAAATTACCCTGTGAATACAATGTAACAACTCTCTTTAATACATGTATGCATGAGTGCTTGCTTGCAGATACGGGGCCTGATTCTGAACTCACACAGTAAGAGCAGTATCCGTTCCTCAGAATACATTTAAAATGACAGCTTTGATTATAAGGTGTCATTTTAAATCATACACAGGGATATCTCCTCCCAAACTGAGAATGCCCTCGCGGGGGTTGGGAGGGGGGGGAAGGAGTAGGGGGAACACACAACCTCTAACTGATGTAAGAGCTGCAGCTGCCACAAATTACCGATAAGTCTTGATTCTACTCCCATTTAAAACCAGTGGAAATTTTATTACTGACCATGCAACATTGTTTCATGTGGGCTCAGGAGTCCACCCACCTGGATATTACACTGCTCTACAGCCGAAATGCTTTTGAAATAAATGTAGTCAAACTTCACTAATTCTGGGTCACTGAGAATGAAAATGATGCTTAAAATTGTTGATTGGCTCTAGTTTTCAAGATATGCTATTGGGTCAGTATATACGACCCTTGACTTGGGAATGGCGGAGGATAAGAGAGTTCTAAAGGGAAGGGATCTCAATTTAAACCAGAAATGACTAAAATACATCTTTGACTGGATCTATGAATAAATCTATGACTGCGTTTGGACAGTACTTGCTTTTTAGGCAAGACAATGAATGATGCAATCTGAAGCTGGTATTGCATCATACATGATATGAATTGCATCATGTTATTCCTAGAAGTCATGGATGATGCAATCATAACAAAGCTTACATCACTCTGCTGAACAAATTGCCCTAGATCAGCTCTAGAAATCATACAGTGTCGTGTTTGATTTTGCAAAGGGACACATTTCTGTTTAGCCAAAGTGAGCAGAGATGCCTCGTACTTGCCTGAACAGTGCAGATAACTTCTACTATGTTTGTGGTGAAGTGACTTTTGCATCACAAAAGCGCAGTATAACCACTATGGTTAAGAAAGCCTACCACCTTTATTTTGGCTGCAAAATTGGAGATCAGGACAAGAGGTGGGCCCCACACATATGCTGCAACACTTGTGCAACAAATCTTTGCCAGTGGTTGAACAGGAAAAGGAAATCTATGCCTTTTCCAGTGCCAATGATTTGGAGAGAGCCAACAAATCATACCAGCAATTGTTACTTCTGCATGGTGCCTCCAGTTGGGAAAGGTGTGTCAAAGAAGAGAAAGTGGACTGTGCATTATCCAAACATTCCATCAGCTATACACCCAGTACCCCACGGAGAAGGACTGCCGGTTCCTGATGCACCAGAATCATTCTCACTTGAGTCAGACGAGGAAGAGGAAGAGGATGAAACTTCTGGTCCTGAACCATCAATGTCACAGGACCCACATTTTCTCCCATCCTCCTCCTCTGAACTACACCTCATAACACAAGGTGAACTGAATGACCTTGTCAGGGATTTGGAACTACCCAAGAGTAAGGCAGAGCTGTTGGGCTCCAGACTACAGCAGTGGAATCTCCTGGCAGGTGATGTTAGGGTTTCCATGTTCCGTGACCGTCAAAAGGATCTTGTCCCATTCTTCTTCATGGAAGGTGATCTTGTAGCCTGCAACAACATCGATGGTGTGATGGCAGCACTCAACATCGTTCACGATCCAGATGAGTGGAGACTGTTCATCAATTCATCGAAGACGAGTCTTAAAGCTGTTTCACTGCATAATGGCAATGTTTTGCCATCAATTCCAGTTGGTCATGCAGTCCATATGAAGGAAACCTATGACAATATGAAACAACTTTTGAGGTGCATAAACTATGACCAACATCAGTGGCAGCTTTGTGGCAATTTGAAGGTTGTTGCTCTCTTGCTTGGTCTGCAGACTGGATACACAAAGTACTGCTGTTTTCTCTGCGAATGGGATAGTCGTGCAAGAGATTCCCACTACATCAAGAAAGATTGGCCACTCCGACAGTCATTGGAGCCTGGGAGGAAAAGTGTTCAGCATCCACCACTTGTTGAATCAAGGAAGATTTTGTTACCATCCTTACACATCAAGCTGGGTCTGATGAAGAACTTTGTCAAAGCCATTGACAAAACACAAGCAGCTTTCAAGTACCTCCGTGGAAAATTTCCAAGGTTAAGTGAAGCTAAGATAAAGGAAGGTGTCTTTGTTGGTCCTCAGATTTGTGAACTTCTTCGAGATGATGCATTTGACCATGCACTGCGTGGCAAGGAAAAGACGGCCTGGAAAGCCTTCCAGTTAGTGGCAATAAATTTTCTCGGAAACAACAAGGCAGACAACTACAGGTTGGTGGTGGAAAACCTCCTCAAGGCATACAAAAGCCTTGGTTGCAACATGTCACTAAAGATACATTTTTTGCACTCTCATCTAGATTTTTTTCCACCGAACTGCGGAGCAGTGAGCGACGAGCACGGCGAGCGATTTCACCAGGACATTGCAACAATGGAGAAACGCTATCAGGGCAAATGGAGCCCATCAATGCTTGCAGACTATTGCTGGACAGTGACAAGAGATGCTCCATTTAATGAATACAAGAGACAAGCCAAGAAGCGCCGAGTAGACACTGAATAGGACTAAACTATGTACATAATAGTTTTTTGCCTTTTGTTTCATAATAAATTTTATTTATATAACCCTTTTGCTGATTTTTAAAGTGTTACATATACAGGACAGGTGAAATATTATCATGTAAAGCAACCATAAACACATGAAAAGACCTAGGTTTACAATTTATGATTAAAACTCTACTATCTACACAATATACATAGGCATAAAATGTAAAAACTTAAATATCTTAGAAACAGTAGCCAATCAGTTGTTTTAATTGTCATATTTGAATTCAGCACATCAAAATACATAATAAATAGCACATTTTATCTCTGAAGCAGACGACTTCTCAAAAATTGTAGACCAGTGTTATTGCAAGATTGGCTCTTTATGGGAGCAGGATCATACTTTTAAAATATAGTCAATTAAAGATGAAAACAAGTGTTCCTATACTATTTTTCCATGTGTGTTTATTGCCAGCTATTCTAAACACATGGTACGTAGCAGAAGGACAGGAGTATTATCAGCTTTTGGTCTCCTCCTCACCTGTTCCTGCTGCAGCAGTGAGGTGAGGCAACTTGAGTGCTGCACTCTGCCTCTTTCTCCATCTCCATGTGCAGGTATTTCAGAATCATTTTTTTTTCAGATTTACCCAAATACTGCACTTTTGTGCTGCACTTCAGATCTTTGGGCTCTGCTGCAGACTCTTTACTAAAGCCCAGATTTAGCAATATCTGTGCTTAAATTCCATTGACTTCAGTGAGACTTCTATGCTGAAGAGGGATTAAGGCTAAGCACATGCTTAAGTGCTTTGCTGAACGAGGACCTCGAGAGGCATAGGGACTGGTGCTGAGCACAGGAAGGGAGTGAGTCATGGGATCTGCCATGCTGCTTCTTAGCCTTGGGATTTCAATGTGGAAATCTGGGCTAGAGTTAAAAGAACATGATCCCCTTTTCTGGAAGTGATATTTTAAATCATGTGTTTCTGAGGGGGAACTCTCTTTAAAGAGATGGCACACAATTATATAGTTTTTGTTGTCTGCTCCACAGCTTAGGAGGGTCATTGGGGTGGGCCCCAAGAGCAACACTGCAAATGTGCTCAGGGCACACTATTCCCACCTCCTCTCCTTCTGATGAGCTGCTGGAGAGGCTGGCAGGATGGTGGTGTGGGACGCTGGTGTACAAGTGCATCCACCATGCACTTCTAGTGGTGCAGGGAGCGATGCATAAGCAATGATAAATGGGTAGCAGTTGCCAGAGCAGGCTCAACTCTTGGTGGCAGCTGCCTGACTGAGCAGCAGACACCTCTATCCTGGCCTCCGAATAGGGAGACCAGACAGCAAGTGAAAAATCGGGACGGGGGAGGGGGGGTAATAGGAGCCTATATAAGGAAAAGACCCCAAAATCGGGACTGTCCCTGTAAAATTGGGACATCTGGTCACCCTACCTCTGAATGTGTTAGAAGTATTAATAAGCAGAGCTCTCCTTAGCATGCTTTGGCCAGGTCTTGAACATAATTCCCCCAAACAAAACTGACTCCTGTGCACCATGACCACACTTCAGGGCCAGCCAAAAGATTTCAGTGGGGCTTAGAGCTTCTTTCAGGTACAACCAGATTGAGCTGACACCTTTCACATAAAAAGGTATGTGTGTGAGGAGAGAGAGTCATTAGGATGCCCCTTCCCAGCCTCCTGCTACTGCATGGCCCAGGTGCTTGTCCATTTCACCCCTCACAGTTGCTCACATGGTTAGCTTAGGAATAGTAAACTGATGCTGCTATCTTCACAAGGTAAAGGGCTGGACACATGATCTTTATTGTAAAGTGGATATTCCCCTTCATGGGATTAAATCATCAAAATGATTGTGTGCAGCTCATCAGTGTTTCAGGCTGCTTTTTAATTTTTTTATTTTATTTTATTTTCATTTTTAAGGTTAAAGACGCTTTTTCACTGCATTTAAATTTAGGGAGGAAAGTCCTCCATTGTGCTTCCAACAAACATTGGTGTAGTCTCTGACTCTTTCTGAACCCTTTAATTAGCATACAACAATTGCCCTTTCCCTGAAATTGAGGAGCTCATCCTATAATTCCTTATACAGGTAAAACTCCCATTCTAATCACTAAATTCCCATAGGCAATGCATATCCTAGAAGTCAAGCCTCCAAAAAGCTTGCAGAGTCCTAAGTGTATAATTTTAATGCAGATGTGTGTCATGCATGTCTACATACCTAAAAAATCCAGAAATGACTGAGAAGTGGAATTTTTGAGATACTTGGTGATGTGTATCCACATCTGACATTTCGAATCTACCCTTGTCAGTATAAGTTAGAAATGAATGGGAACTAAGTGTCTGGTCCTGAGATACACCGAACATCCTCGACACACATTTATTTCAACTGGAGCCGAGGAAACCCACCACTTTACAGAACTGACGGCTACAATAATATAATAGATCTCTTGTGTTTTCTAAGGTACCTCCTACCACTGGCTTTCACAAAGTTTATAGGCCAATTCTTCAGCTGGCATTTAAGTCTATGGAGCTTTGCGGAACTAGCCTTCTGTATTTCAGCGTACCTGAAAATGGGTGAAATCTTAACCCCATTGAATTCTGGCGGGGCCAGGATTTCATCTACTGTGCTTGATTCTCTGATCCCTTATACCCATTATACATTGGTGTAACTCCATTGACTTCAGTGGGGTTACTCTATATTTATACATATGTAAGTGAGAGAAAATTAGGCCTTCTGTATTTTTACATTAGGGTTACCATATTTTGTGCCTCCAAAAGGAGGACACTCCACGGGGCCCTGGCCCCGCCCCCAGCCCCGCCCCCTCCCCCGCCCCAACTCCGCCCCCTCCCAAAGTCTCCGCCCCCTCCCCTGCTTCCCGCGAACATTTAATTCGCGGGAAGCCTGGGCAGGTAAGGGGCGGTGTGGGGGGAGGAGGTGCGGCCCAGGCTGGCCCCCCGGCGGCTCCAGCCTGGGTCGGCTGCGGCCCTGGGGTGCCGGCCCCGGCCCCCGGCCGACCACCCCCGGCCCGCCCAGCACTGCCGGCCGGCCCCCGGCGGCCTAGCACACCCCCCGGCTCCCGGCCCCGGCGGCCCAGCGCACCCCCCGGATCCCGGCCCCGGCGGCCCAGCGCACCCCCCGGATCCCGACCCCGCGGCCCAGCGCACCCCCCCGGCGGCCCGGCTCCCGGCCCGACCCCCCGGCTCCCGGCCCCGCGGCCCAACGCACACCCCCCCGGCGGCCCGGCTCCCGGCCCGACCCCCCGGCTCCCGGCCCCGCGGCCCAACGCACCCCCCCGGCGGCCCGGCTCCCGGCCCGACCTCCCGGCCCCGCTGCCCAGCGCACCCCCCCGGCGGCCCGGCTCCCGGCCCCGCGGCCCCGCGCACCCCCCCGGCGGCCCGGCTCCCAGCCCGACCCCCCGGCTCCCGGCCCCGCGGCCGAGCGCACCCCCCCGGCGGCCCGGCTCCCGGCCCGACCCCCCGGCTCCCGGCCCCGCGCACCCCCTCGGCGGCCCGACCCCGCGGCCCCGGCCCGGCTCCCGGCCCGGCACTGCGCGCCCGGCCCCGCGACCCCGGCCCAGCCCTCCCTCCCGATTTTCCCGGACATGCCCGGCTTTTGGGGGATTTCCCCCCGGACGGGGATTTGAGCCCCCAAAAGCCGGACATGTCCGGGAAAATCCGGACGTATGGTAACCCTATTTTACATGCTAACCCTGCAGACAAAAGGCCAGGGCTAAAATCCTGTCTTCATATAAGTCTATGGTAAAACTCCCAGGCTCCAGGATTTCACCCCAGATATTTTTCGATGTTTGGTTAATGAGTGAAGAAAAATCACCCACAGATTTTTCCTTGAAACAGAGAGTATTCCTGTCACTATGAATAAATGTATTTATCCATGCTACATCTGCAGACATCCTCATCCTCTGGAGAACAGGAGATATATAACCCTGGAAGTTTTCCAGATTCATATTTAAAATGTGAGGCACTAACCCTTCTGGCTATTGTCCTTGAATGTACTGAGGATGTACTCTGAATATGCTAACGAGGGAAGATCAACAAAGCAAAAGGCAGATCTCTTTCTAGGAATGGTCACAGACAATGGGCTTGTCTGGCACTTTACAGCACTGCAACTTTCTTGCTCAGGAGTGTGAAAAAACACCCCCCTGGGCACATCAAGTTTCAGTGCTGTAACATGCCAGTAGAGACAGTGCACCAGCACTGGGAGCCGCGCTCGCAGCATTGGTAGCTACGCCCCTTGTGGAGGTGGGTTTTTTAGAGCACTGGGAGAGCTCTCTCCCAGCCCTCTGCCGCGACTACACAAGCCACGTTAAAGCGCTGTTGCCAGTGTAGACTAGCCCAATGTTTCAATTCCTAATATTTTCCTGATGCTGGTAGATCTTTCACTATGGACATATCCTTCTCTTTAAACAGATGCAAATTGAGCTTCCATGAGTAGTCCTCTCTCCCTTAGTTTTTTTAAAAGAGGCTCAGATTATCCATATATTCTATACAACTGTGAAATGTACAAACAGACCAATTTGCGTGGAAGTGCACTGATTAATATGCACTTCAGGTGAGTAGTGATGCACATCTCCAGATCATATCATGTGATATGTGCTTCTGCAAAGTGTAAGACGCTTACTGTCATTATAATAGGGTCATTTTAAAATAATGTTTAAATACATTTTAAACATTTTTATGAGATACATACTAATCCATCGAGGTTCTATTTCACAAATAGTGAAAACTGCAAAAATGTTTTATGCTGTGTTTAATAAAGTTTCATTAATTTTTTTGTAGGTTTTCTGCTTCCCTAGTCTTTCAGCCTAGGCCACATCCACCATGCCTGCTGCGCTAATTCTTTTCTGTATGTCTGTAGATTTCCGTCTCCTCACTTCTACAGCTTCTAACCCATGGGCCTACTTCTCCATTTATCTATATCTCTGTAAATCAGGAATAACTCCACTGAAGCCACTAATGTAAAATTGGTGTAAGTGAGAGGACACTGTGGCCCTGTAGCTCTAATAAATTAAGCTAGATAGGGCCTGATCTGATCTCACATTGTTTTTATGTTGAATGTAACTTCACTGTGTTTTCTTGAGTTACTATTGATTGACACTGCTGTATATGAGATCAGAATCAGGCCCACAATTTTTTTTTAGATTGGAACTATCAACAGAAATGCAGCCTACCTTGCTAAGTTACTATATAATCATATTTAGTCCAATGTTACAAATCCTTATAATCACGAGTATAATCACGAGTATCGGTTACTAACATGAATAGTCTTGTTGGCAACATGGTAGTAAATACTATGCCTAGTAGTAAGCGTCTGCAGGATTGGATTCATTGTCCTCTTCTTCTTTCTATCACTTCCTCATCCCCTCCCTTAATTGTAGTCTCTGCCTGTTTTTGTCTCATTTTAGGGCTCAATTCTGCAAACAGATACTACTGGACATAATAGTGCTCATTCCTCTGAGTAGTACTTGACTTCAGGATAGTAAGTACTGCTCCCCATAGTGAGAGTTTGCAGGATAAATCCCTTGGAAGGCAGAAAATCTGTTTGTTTTAATTTGCTCTGTAAAGTGCCATGCATGTTTAGGTTACATCAGTGACCATAAGGCCTCTTTTCTTTCCCAGCTTATGTATTATGGACCCTTCTATATTGTGTGATTTTGGTTTTCCATTTTCTCCTGTTCCCTGGATACTTTTCTAGCCCCTTTCCTTTCCTCCAGTGTTTGGGGAAATAATACCGGTCTACAGTTTCCCATTATTTTGCTGATATTATTAGTGATAGATCTGCCTTCTCCCTACGGCTCTGATCCTCCAGCATTTTCTGATTGACATTTCATTATTTAATTGCACAGGTGAGAAAGCAGCTCCTCCTGTCTTTTTCTCAAAATACAAAATGAAACTAATTGTTGCTTAGCCACAAGGAGCAGTGGATTGGCACTTGCAAATAAGAACAGGCTGGAGGAGGGGAAGCCTGACCTGAGGGTAGGGCAGAATGGAATGGGAAGGAAATATACCAAAAGGCCAGATGTATAGAGGGGAGAGATTGAAAAAGCCCATTTTTCATCATTCACCTACTGAATTAAAACCTTTAAAACATTTTTGCTATTAAATAAATTTGGAAAATCCCAAATTGTGTACATTTCAGAGGTGGCTGGTTTATTTAAATCTGGTCTCCTATATTCATGTTTACACTTATTTGGACGATGATGTAGTCTATGGTATGCAAAAAACATCCACATTGTGTACTAATGCCAGTTAACCTCACAGGGTCTGCCTCTCTTGTCCCTTACACTGGTAACTTTATTGACTTCAATAGAGCTATTCCTGATTTAAACACATCTATATGAGTCTCACGTTCTGCTTTAACCAATCACAATTCAAAAATGTTTAAGCCATTTTCCTACTTCTGCTAATGCCACCGCAGGGGCTGTCAGGTGGTTGTTTCATTAATATCAGTATTATCCTGTACTATAAAGTTCCAGGAGCACATTCTCAGGGGTCAGATTAGAGTTGGGCATATGTGGGTAAATCATAACTATATGTCTTCCCACTAGAAACTGAACAGAAGAAGAGTTGGAGGGGGAGGGGAGACAACCATAACAATTTTCTAATTTGAATGCTGGATACCCTGGACTCAGTCCACTTTTTCACAGCTGTAAATTAAGTCTACTGGATCTACTCTTGATTTACACAAGTGTAACTGAAAGCAGAATTTGTCCTACTGTCTCATCAAATATACCTGTCATGGCTGCAGGAGAAAAGGAGAGAAATAGAAGAGGAGAACAATAGCTTCATCCCTAAACCTTTAGGGGAACTGGAGTTGGGCCCCAGTTGCAAAGTTTGAATCTCTGGATTTGGATTCAAATTTCCCTAAATATTGTATCTGTTCAGACTTGGGAGCTTTGGTTTTGAACAGTTTACGGACTGGGGCCAACCATAAAATTCAAATCTAGATGTGAACGTCCTCGGTGCTCCCAGGTGCTAGACATGGGCAAGGTGGAAGGATCCTCACAGCTTGTCCTGGAATCCCAAGGCTTTCATTTTTAGTTCCCCTCTCTACTTGTAAGAGTCTGTATCCTGACAACTTTCCTTACAACAGATGAGGGCTGAAACCCACTTCATCTGGTACACAGAAAGCCAATTTCTGCATAACAACATGGATATGCTAAAAACCTCTCCACTCTGCCTCTGAAACAGCAATAATATAGCATGCAAGTTTCCCTTGCTTTTCTACAGTGACTATTAAACTCATTCCCCAAGCTGGGCATATTCCGGTGGCCCACCACTGATGAGGCTGGTGCACAGAAATACATACAAAATCTATTTGCCTTGTCCTTTGCTACAAACAAGCAAAATAGTGTGGGGTCTCCTCTCTTCTCTATAAACATATGTAATTCCCACTGACGCCAATGGAATGTGCATAAGAAGGGGAGAGAGTCCTGCTTTGGCCCAATGGAGGTGAATCAATAGAAAATGGAATTTAATAATGAGTTTAAAAACAACTACAACAAAGAAATCCTAACTATTAAGGACATGTGACATTCTGCAGTAATGCAGTTTGTCACCTGACAGCATTTCCCAAAGTGTCTGTGCACAGTGGGTGAAATTTTCTAATCCTACATAAAACCCAAGCACAATGGTCATACTTAAAATTTTGTCTGTTGTCTTGGATAACTATCAGCAGTAGCCGTTTTCTCTAGGTCAGTGGATACATTATTATTTGTATTATAGTAGTGCCTACACTAGAGGCCCCAACTGAGATCAGAGTCCCATTGTGCTAGGTGCTGTATATACACATAATGAAAAACACATCTTGCCCCAGAGAATTGCAGCCTAAATAGACAAGACAGACAAAGGCGGGAAGAAGGGGTATCCCCACTTCGCAGCTGGGAAACTGAGATTCAAGGAGATTAAGTGACTTACCCAAAGTCTTACAAAGAGAGTGCAGTAGACCTGGGAACTGGACCCTTAACTCCTGAGTTCCAGTCCAGTGACTTAGTCATAAGAGCTGCAGCCTCTTTAGTGTGGTTTGCAGTATTCACTATACAAAGTACAGGGAGTTTCTAAGGAATACTGCAAATAGATTCCAAGGCCAGAAGAGACCATTGTGAATATCTACTCTGATGTCTTGTATAACACAGGCCAAGGAACTTCCACAAAATAATGCCTAAAGCAGATCTTTTAGAAAAATATCCAATCCTGATTTTAAAATTGCCAGTGATGAATAATTGGTAAATTGTTCTAATGGTTAATTAGTCTCACCATTAAAAATGTACAACTTATTTCCACTCTGAATTTGTTTCTGGCTTCAACTTCCAGCCATTGGATTGTGTTATACCTTCATCTGCTAGTCTGAAGAGCCCATTATCAAATGTGTATTCTCCGTGTTGGTATTTATAGACTGTGATCAAGTCACCTCTTAGCCTTCTCTTTGTTAAGCTAAATAGACTGAGCTCCTTGAGTCTATACTAAATCCTGAGGTAATGTTATCCCAGGCAAAACTGATTTTAAGTGTGACCACTGTTCTTGGGCTATGTGCTACTTTCGAAAAAAAATCATCCCACCACAATGTGGGGGCAAACCACAGCGTGGCTGCTACTCCCCCTGTGTGCATGTGTGAGGGGGGCTCTGGTTACTAGATATGCATCAGTATAGAAGTGGCTCCTTCCCTTGTCTGCCCCCGAAGCCCTTCTCAGTGATGGGATGGCCTCAGATAGCATAGAGCCCTCTGCTCCAGTGTAAGGAGGATAGAGAGGCCCCCACCTGTGTGGCTTCTCTACCCATGACCTCTTTTCTCTGACAAGAATACCACAGGAATTATGTGGCCCAGAAGGAGCCTTCCATCAATGGGTACATTTCACCAAGTGGGCCTAATCTACAATAATAAGACATGTCTGTTACTTTAGTATCTAACATTCTCTGAAAAGTATCCCACCCAATATGATTTTTAATATGCTTCATCTTCCTTGTCCCAGGCAACTAGTAGGGAATTTAGGTGGAAGAGAGACAGCCTGCCACCACTTACAAGCCCCTCTCACACTGTATCCTCCTATCTCCCAGGATATTTAAGCAAGATTTTTAATATTGCCATTCAGGCTAAAAATTATGTTGAGCTCTTACATAGACCTCCTGTTTTTAACCTTCAAAGTTCTTTTCGTGCATTATCTTCAGCACACCTCCATGAGGCCAGTGCCACCATCCTTGTGTTACAGATGGGGAAACTAAGGCACATAGGCCGAGTGACTCAGTAACTGCCCTACTGTAAGTGGAGTCATCAGAAGCAAGCTGTGCTCACTTACTATTCGGTTAACAAACACAGAAATGACAAACTCATTTCCTGAAGCTGAAACCATGTTTGCTCTTGTACCTACTTACTAGTGAATGGAGTGCTGTCAAAAGAGGCTAAAATCCTCTAAGCAATACACCAGTTCTGGAGCAGTGAGTGCCTGTGGAAGTGTAACTTCACCTGGCATCAACAGAGCAGCCATGACATGTTTCAATCTTTCCACACAAAATCTACTGAGAAACTCTTTCACTTTTTCAAGATACAAAGCGTGTGTTGTTACCTATCTCTCTCTTACAGTCCAGGCACGTTACTGGGACCTGACAAAAACACAATACTGATTATTTAACAACTTTAAACCATATTCATTTTTTTAACATTCCTTCTACAACATGACTTTTCTTTCATGGACATAGTACATGCAATATGTGTTTGCATATAACCTCCTCTCTGAAACATGTCTTCCTGTTGAGATGATCCTATGTCTGTGACATGGCTTCATTTAGCTGCCAGTCCATTTGCAAAATGACTCTCTCGGAAATAATTCCCATAAAAGCAGCCTGTATTCTGCAAGGAAGAGTTTAATCTCAAACCAGCTCTTCAGAATACTGATGGATTTCTGGTACTGATTTTATTATGCAAAGCATCACCTACATATTTTACATGAAATGATTCTGAAACATTATCAAAATGAACTCCCTCTTTCTCGAGATGTAAAGAACATCCCTTCCCCCGCCCCACCGTGGATTACAGCTCAGATGATGTAGACCCAATTTCAGACCCAGACGTGAACTCCATGCAAATATATTACAGGCAAAGCTTAATTTTACCCCTAATGAAATCCACAGCTACATACAAATCAGACCCAGAACACAGACACATGCTGACATAACAACACAAACTCACAGAGGAATGAGACACACTGCCATACTCTCACATGCATAAGACACAAACAGAACATTATCTCACTCAGCGTGTACAGCTATTCTCTACATATTCACCTAGGCAGTGAGGCAGGCACTAACCAGAGCAGACCCCAGTGAAAGAAGCATGCTGTCAGAGAACAAAGTTGTTCCTAAAATGCCTCTAACGATCTGCATCATGCTAAAGCTGAAGGGACACAAGCTCAGGTTCTTCACTCACCTCCACAAAATAAAAGCAGGGCAATAGAGTGACGCTGTCCTTGGTCACTTTGCCTTTTTGCCTCTCCTTTGCAGACATGCTGGCTAAGGGGCTGAGCTGAGCTCTTCTTTTAGGGATGGGGATGAGTGCTTCGAAGCAGGCTTCCTCTCCTCCCGCTCCGGTGCCTTGTGTGGATGTCACATGCCCCAGAGGCACCTCTGGAGAGCACAGCGTGAAGCTTCTCTCTTTGCAGCAATCCCTTGTGCCACACGCAGGCAGCCCAAAGCCTCTTCTCTGCGAGCGATCTCCTTCCTTCCCCAAAGCTGCAGCAATGGCTTCCACCCCCAGCACAGAGCCCTGGCTTTCTCTGCCCGAGGAGGATTCGCTGCACTTACAGTCCTGAAGCTTCGTACAATATTCATGGGCTTGACGTCAAGAAACCTACTCCAGGGAAAAGGAAGGGGCCCCATTATCCTACAGGAGGAGGGGAGCGTGCTCCAGTCACCTTAACCCTTTCCCTCCTGGATCTATTGGTTTTGAGTATTCAGGAAGGGCGGGGAAATCAGGTGGGCAGCAGAGATGGGATCATGGGGAAGATGGGCAGGAAGGATGTAAAGTGGTAGGAGTTAGATGCAGCAGCTGAGGGGCAAGTGGGCCCCTTCCTTCTCCCTGCGATTCCTGGGGAGCAGAAGGGGAAGGTATGTAGGAAACTCTGAAAAGGGAATGGCCAGGTGACTGTTGCTCCACCCCTCCCTCAAGTGGGACAACGGTTAGCAATGATTCCCCACCTTCTCCATTGCAGGGACAAAAGTAGCTGCAGCATGCCCCTCCTCACATGCAGGTTGTGTTGGCCTGGTGGGGAAGGCAGGAGTAATGTAAAGGTGAGTCCAGTTCCTCCTCCTCCTGCCCTCTCAGCATAGGGGAAAGAGGAGGCTGCAGTGGTGGGTGACCAGCAGGTGGCAGATATGCACATCATTGGCTGGTGGGGGGGGGGGGGGGGGCGGGGAGGTCTGTGTGCTGGTTGTACAGGTCTGCCCCAGGGCGAAGGAGAGAGCTGAGGAGAAGGACCTGCAGAGCTAGTTGGCTTTTCAAGAGTAAGATCCAAAGTTGCCGCGCTCCAGAAGCATTACAATGGGGGAATTTTCAAGTGGCTGGGGCCACTTTGACAAGGTAACTGGTTTGGTGAATAGGGGGAATGCGATGGACATAATATACCTGGACTTTTGCAAGGCTTTTGACACAGTCGCACATGACATTCTGTAAGTAAGCTGGAGAAATGCAGGCTCAGTAGACTGCCATTAGGTGGATGCATACTTGATTAAATAACACTAGCCCCAGATCTCCTGTGGACCCCCTCTCGAGACCTCCTTCCAGTCTGACTTCATTCATTAATAGTTACTCTATGTTTGCAGTTGTTCAACATCTTTATTAATGACCTGGATGTAGGAATAGAGGGCATACTGATCAAATTTGCAGATGACACAAAGCCGGGATGTGGGGTTGCAAACACTTTGGAGCATAGAGCTAAAATTAAAATGGATCTTGACAAATTGGAGAACTGGGCTATAGTTTGGAAAAGATGAGGTTAAGGGGGGGGACATGATAGCAGTCTTCAAATACTTGAAAGGCTGCCATAAAAAAGGTGGAGAAAAATTGTTCTCTCTTGCCACAGAGGGCAAGACAAGAGGCAATGCGTTCAAACTACAGCATAGCAGGTTTAGATTAAATCTCAGGAAAAACTTCCTAACTGTAAGAACAGTAGGACAATGGAACAAACTGTCTCGGGAGGTTGTGGAATCTTTTTCACTGGAGGTTTTCAAAAAGAGGCTGGATGGCCATCTGTCTTGGATGGCTTAGAACAGGGGTGGGCAAACATTTTGGCCCGAGGGCCACATTGGAGAATAGAAAGTGTATGGAGGGCCATGAATGCTCACAAAATTGGGGTTGGGGTGTGGGAGAGGGTGTGGGCTCTGGGTTGGGGATGGGGATTCAATAGCAACTCCAGAAGAAAAATTCAAGTGTCAGTCTGTATCTCAAACAGAAAGAGTCCACATGTTAAGGGATGAAAGAGGAACTTTTCACCTACATGTAGAGGACCAGAATCTCTAGGAGTGTAGGAGGGTGCTCTGGGCTGGGACCGAGGGGTTTGGATGGCAGGAGGGGAATCAGGATTGGGGCAGGGGTTGCGGCATGGGGAGAGGCTCAGGGGGTGCAGGCGCCGAGTGACGCTTACCTCAAGCAGCTCCCAGAAGTGGCATGTCCCTTCTCCGGCTTCTACGTGGAGGCATGGCCAGTTGGCTCTGTGTGCTGCCCCATCTGCAGGAACTGCCCCTGCAGCTCCCATTGGAACACGTAGGAGCTGGAGCGGGGCCATTCCACAGCTTCCAGGAGCTGCATGGTGTGGCCCCTGACCCAGCGCCCCAGCTGGCGCTCTTGAGCAGGGCCGAGCTGTGTGGTGCAGCCCCCGACCCAGCACCCCGGCCGGAGCACTGCAGCAGGGCCGAGCTGCATGGTGCGGCTCGCGAGCTGGGTTAAAACGGCTCACAGGCTGGATGCAGCCCATGGGCCATAGTTTGCCCACCCCTGGCTGAGACACAACAAATCCTGCGTCTTGACTGGGGGTTAGACCAGATGACCCTTGTGGTCCATTCTTACTCTATGGTTCTATGATTCTAAGTTCACTTTGTGGCAGGTGATGAGCACAAAGCAGACTCCACACACAAGGGAATTGGAGTTACTCCTGATTCCCTCCAGTAACAGGGATAAGAATCAGGAAAATAATATTTCAAAGTAAAAGCCACCAGGACCACTGATTAAAGTCATCAAGGGAGTTCTGGGAGGCAGGCCCTGGTACCAGTTTGATGGTTTCCATGGTACCAGTTTGATGGTTTGCAGTAGTTTGCCAATTCAATTACCAAATCCCACTTTTTAAAACTGCTTTTTAAAGAGGTTTTCAACTGCAGCAGCTTTAATATATACTGTTGGAACATGTGAATCCCTGTGGCTGCTGACAACAGACTTGCACTCCAAAAATCTTTATTTAAGGATTTAAGATGACCTTGTCCCTAGTACAGGGAGTGGGTAATCTGTAGGGCTGTCAAACCATTAAAAAAATTAATCATGATTAATCACACAATTAAAAAAATTAATTGTGATTAATTGCACCATTAAACAATAATAGAATACCATTTATTTAAATAGTTTGGGATGCTTGCTACATTTTCAAATATATTGATTTCAATTACAAGATGGAATATAAAGTGTACAGTGATCACTTTATATTTATTTTGGATTACAAATATTAGCACTATAAAAACAAAAGAAATAGTATTTTTCAATTCACTTAATACAAGTACTGTAGTGCAATCTTACAAATGTAGATTTATGTATAAAAATAACTGCATTCAAAAATAAAACAATGTAAAACTTTAGAGCCTACATGTCCACTGAGTCCTATTTCTTGTTCAACCAATCGCTCAGACAAACAAGGTCGTTTACATTTGAAGGAAATAATGCTGCCTGCTTCTTGTTCACAATGTCACCTGAAAGTGAGAACGGGCGTTCACATGGCACTGTTGTAGCTGCCGTCACAAGATATTTACATGGCAGATGCGCTAAAGATTCATATGTCTCTTCATGCTTCATTCACTATTCAGAGGACATGTGTCCAGGCTGATGACAGGTTCTGCTCGATAACAATCCAAAGCACTGCAGACCGACACATGTTCATTTTCATAATCTGAGTCAGATGCCACCAGCAGAAGATTGATTTTCTCTTTTGGTGGTTGTGACAGCTTTGTAGCTCACCGCTGTGGCGCCTCCTCCTGGTCGTCTTGGGGAATTGGCTCGAACCAGCAGGGCGCCCCTTCGGGTGGCGTCTAGCCTGTCGTTCCACCTGCGTTGGGGCCGCGGACTTGTGTCGCCCTCCAGGTACGGAGTCCTCTTTCGGAGCACTGTCCTCCGACAGTGTCCCTTTGTCCACTCACACCCCCTTCCGGGGGAGGTGTGTTAAACAACAGTCCCACACCCTCAAGTCCGATCCTCACAATCCAGGACCTGGTGTGGTTCTGACCGGCCGCTCCCTGCAGCCCGTGGCTGTGCGTGGAGTAGCACAGCAAACAAAGGGGGAAAAAAGGGGGGGGGGGACTCAGGCCCGCCCACTACTCTGAGTCCCGGTCCAGAGGCCCTTGAGTGACAGTCTCACTGTCTTCCTTCTCCTTACTCCTCTGACTATCCCTCTGGACCGCTTCCCCAACGGCCCTTCGCTACGCTAGGCCTCCTCCTCCCAGGCCTGCCGCCTAGCAGGCTATGGAGTAGGGCCTTCTCCCACTCTCAGGCTGGCCTGCACTGCGCTGTCCGAGGTGCTGGCCTCCCAGCTCTGGAGGCAGACCTTCCCCTCTGAAGGCCTGGGACAGACTGACTACTCCTGCTCTGGGCAGTCTCTTATATGGCTGAGGCGGGCCCTGATTGGCTGGCCCCAATCTGTCTTCTGATTGGCCCTCTGTAAGCCCTTCCCTGATTGGTTGGGTGGCTGCGCAGGCGCCTAGACCTGCTGCAGCCCACCCTCTCTGAGTGTGGGCAATCGCCCCACCACAGTGGTTCAGGTTCTGTAGTTTCTGCATCAGAGTGTTGCTCTTTTAAGATTTCTGAAAGCATGCTCCACACCTCGTCCCTCACAGATTTTGGAAGGCACTTCAGATTTTTAAACCTTGGGTCGAGTGCTGTAGCTATCTTTAGAAATCTCTCATTGGTACCTTCTTTGTGTTTTGTCAAATCTGCAGCAAAAGTGTTCTTAAAAATGAACAAGTTGTGCTGAGTCATTATCCAAGACTATTATAACATGAAATATATGTCAGAATGCGGGTAAAACAGAACAGGAGACATACAATTCTCCCCTAAGGAGTTGAGTCACAAATTTAATTAACACAATTTTTTTTTAACGAGCATCATCAGCATGGAAGCATATCCTCTGGAATGGCGGCTGAAGCATGAAGGGGCATAAATGTTTAGTATATCTGGCACGTAAATATCTTGCAATGCTGGCTACGAAAGTGCCATGCAAACATCTGTTCTCACTTTCTGGTGACATTGTAAATAAGAAGTGGGCAGCATTATCTCCCGTAAATGTAAACACACTTGTTTGTCTTAGCGACTGGCTGAACAAGAAGTAGGACTGAGTGGACCTGTAGGCTCTAAGGTTTTACATTGTTTTGTTTTTGAGTGCCGTAATAAAAAAAATCTACATTTGTAAGTTGCATTTTCATGATAAAGAGATTGCACTAGAGTACTTGTCTGCGGTGAACTGAAAAATACTATTTCTTTTATCATTTATCAAGTGCAAATTGTAATAAAAATAATAATATAAAGTGAGCAGTGTACACTTTGTATTATGTGTTGTAATTGAAATCAATATATTTGAAAATGTAGAAAAACATCCAAAAATATTTAATAAATTTCAATTGGTATTCTATTGTTTAACAGTGTGATTCAAACCGCGATTAATCGTGATGATTTTTTTTAATCGCGATTACTTTTTTTTAGTTAATCGCATGAGTTAACTGCGATTAATTGACAGTCCTAGTAATTTCTTGTCTATTTCTTAGGTTTCCTCTTTAGGGCTCCCTTTTTAGAGCAGAACAGCAATTCCATATTACCTCTTGTAGGCACAGAAAGTATCATTAAAACTTGATAGGGCAAATATTTGAATTACTCATCACCATTGGTTCTGTGATAGGTGCATGCCTTCCCCAAACCAGTGTTCATTGGAATATATTACCTGTAAAATGGCCATATTTATCCAAATCATGTCAGGAGAGAGGCCCTGCAACTCAGTTTGTTCAATCTCCTGGTGGCCTAACAAGTCCTGCCTGATTGGCTGATGAAGCTAGCTGGCCAGTTCTTAAGCCCAGGAGCAGCAGCAGTAGCTCATTGGCTGCTCAATGGACTTAGCTGTGGAGTCTCTGTCTTCCTATGCTTGCCTTGCTTCTGCTCTGTGCCAGCCTTGACCCTGCTCTGCACCTGGCCTTGTTTCAGTCTTGTCCCAGACTTGCTCCTGCCTCTGAAACCAGCCCTGCTCCTGCCTTCAGGTAATCCAGTTCTGACTCTCAGCTCTGATTTTGACTTTGTCTCAACCCTTGGCTCTGGAATTTGGACTCTGATTGCAGTTCTGATCCTGAGCCCTGGTTTCTGGTGATGACTCTCTTAACCCTTGGCTTTGGCATTCAGACTCTGACTCTGGTTCTGATGTACTGGTCTGGCCTGTAGGCCTGACTGCCAACAACCCAGTCTCTTAGCAGGTTGGAGTGACCAAATGAACCATAACTGATGTATGTTTGTTTAATGAGGTTTAATCTTTGATAGGTTAGAACAGGGGTAGGCAACCTATTGCATACATGCCGAAGGCGGCACATGAGCTGATTTTCAGTGGCACTCACGCTGCCCGGGTCCTGGCCACCGGTCCAGGGGGCTCTGCATTTTAATTTAATTTTAAATGAAGCTTCTTAAACATTTTTAAAAACCTTATTTACTTTATATACAATAGTTTAGTTATATGTTATAGACTTATAGAAAGAGACCTTCTAAAAACATTAAAATGTATTACTTGCACGTGAAACTAGATTAGAGTGAATAAATGAAGACTCGGCACACCACTTCTGAAAGGTTGCTGACCCCTGGGTTAGAATTTTCCAATTCTACAGTGATTGAGGGGAAGGGGATAAAGTACTGAGATGGATACTAATATGGAAGCATATGATATAATATTTGGTTGGCTGCCTTAGTGATCCTGCCTTTTTGGATGTAAAATGAGCACTGTTGAGTCTGACTGTCCCTGCTGGATGGAGGAAAGAGCACTGCACATAACAGCTTGTGTCTGTTTCCCACCTTGAAAATGTGAAGAGAGCCTCAAGTGATGTAGTGCACTATGACAAGAGACTAGTATTTTCAGCTATTTTTCGAGGTGGAGATAGTAGCAGTAGTGGGCCAAATATCTTAGAGCATCCCACATGTCAGCGAGTCTCTTAGAGAAGACAACTGACTATCTTTTTGGATACACGCTGTAGGACTTGGGGAGCACCAGAAGCACTGAGGCAATGGTTACAAGCTGGATGTGTTAGGAGGAATCACTTTTAAACATCAAAAGAAGCTAGTTCACAAAGCGTCCTTAGTGAGACCAGGGTTCCTCATCACATAGAAGAGAAGATGACCTCTGGCATGGCCATGTTTATTTTGATCAATTTGGGATGGCTACACACAGCAAAATATTTCAAGAGTGGCAATGTGCTGCACATGAGGTCACCTTAGCTAGTAAGAGCAGCAGTTTTTAATATACAGAGCTAGAATGAAAGTTTGTGAAATAAAAAGACAGAAATCAACATCAGTATTTAGCAGCAAAACTTTGGACTCTAGACAGCAAATGTGCACATATATGCACTGAGAAATCTGAAAGCTATGCCTCAAGGCCTGGTGAGAGAACGGAGAGAATAGACACAAATTCCTCAGGTTCAGGGGAATCTTTCTATAAAGCAGAACAGTATCCTGCACTGAGTATGTTATTCACATAATATATTCCTGAGAGCCCACTCTTTTTCAGTTCGACTTGCCATTAAGGGCTCAATCCTGCCTTCAGTTACAACCAAGTGGCGTTACACCACTGTAACTGAGCGCATAATTGAGCCCTTAAACTCTATGACGCACACTCACTGAAGGATCTTGTGCAATTTCTGCCAATATCTCGAAAGGAGCTGAGTTACCATGAGCAATTGTTTCCATGGTGAAGCGTGTTATTTTGGGAGAATGTTTATTGGTCAAACCTTGCAGCCTTTCTCAGGCTAACTCCCATTGATATTAATGAGAGCCTTACCTGAGTAAGGACTGCAGAAAAAACATAGTATATAGCACAAGTTCTTATTTTGTAATGCAATTCAAATGCCTGTACCTGCTATATTGTGCCTGTGAACCTAGCTCTGTATAAGGAGTATGTGATGGAATGGACACCCCACACAAAAGGGTTAAGGTGGCGAGATAGGCCAATTAACTCCCCAGGCTGCACCTGGAGAAGGAGCCAGGGAGCAGGGATTGATTAGATGAGGCTCAACTGCACAGGAACAGGAGGGGCCTGTATAGAGCCCAAGAGTGGAGGGGGAGGGGTGCAGGGAAGTAGTTTTCGGTCACTCCCTGGGTGTGGGTGTTTAGGACTATAAAGGGTAGACACAGCCATTTCCTGGGAGGGGGAGGCTGGTTTGGTAAACTGGGAGTCTGTATGGGGGAGGGAACCAGAAAGGTAGGAATGGCTCAGGGGAAAAGCAGTAAGGAATAGGTTAGTGCAAAACTTGGCTGCTGATTATGGGGCCCCTGAGCTGGAACCTGGAATGGGGTAGGCCTGGGTTCCCCTATTGGTTGGGCAGTGAATGGGAAGACTGCCTGAGCTCATTTGTCAGGATACATTTTGGTACCCTGGAGAGGAGAAACATAGATAGTGACCGGGCCAGAGGGCCAAGTTATGAAGAGGAGGCTGCAGTGCCTGGATGGGGGAGAATGTGGCAACAGGCTGTGCAGCAAGCAGCAGGAGAGGCTCAGACCTGGAAGGAGCTAATCCCCAGAGTGGCCAGGAGGAGGCCCCCCTAGTGGTGAGTGGGCCCCTGTGATGGGGTGGCATATAGCTGTACCATCGCAGGAGTGGAAAGGAAGTGTGACTCAGAGCTGTTACAAGCTGGCAATGTTTCTATGGAACATCCCACCCGGTTAGCAGATGCTGATCCTGCTGGGACAGGGTTGAGTGAGTCCTGCTGACACACTGAAGCAAGTGACTCTTGATCTCAACTGGGAGGCAGGAGTGGTCCTCTGGGATGCGGGCTGGGCAGTTTTTGAGGGGGAACTCTGGAAGCAGTAAATCTGCTTGGAGAAGCTGTGAGCTGATCTTTGGTGTCTTATTCTTTATTAAGCTAAATGCTGGGAAAGGGAGTGGAATGTGGCCTGTACAAAGCGTAAGTACTGTTTGTGGAGGGAGACTGACTCACCAGCAGTCAGGCATTTTAATTAAATCCACATGTTTGTGAAACTCTAGCTAAAGGTTGAGATCACGAACCAGTTAGTAGTTGATGGAGAAAATCCCTGATAGAGCAGCACTTACTGTGAGTGGACTTCCCTATCAGTAGTGCCAACCACCAGGTGTAGAAAAATCATGAGTAAGATCCAAAAACACGAAATGGGCTTAAATCACAAGAAATCTTAAAAAGTAACAAATGTGGGCTTCATTTTGGTTTCTGTCCCATTAGGGCTCAGGCAGGTCAAGTTTCCAAGCTTTTCTCCCCAACTGTGAGGGTTGGAAATATTGTGGGTTTTTTTTTTATATAAACTGAACATCTCAAATAGCCGAGTGATTGCAGAAGTTGCAGCTTTAGGAAGTATATCAAATAGTGAGTCAAATGCTAAAATCCTGTGAGCTGGCAAAAGCCTAGTGACCAATCTCCAAGTATAACCCTCCTGGCTCTTGACAGAGTACACCATGACACCTGATAATGTCACATAAAGAACACTGTGGGGAGCACTATCTGACCTCACCAGCATGTGGCAGCCAAATTATAATTGGCTCCTACGCAGATGCACTTGGAGCTCCATGTCCCTACTCTAGAACACCAATGGAAGGCAGCAGTAATTCAGCCCTGTGATGGGATGTATAGACCCTACACGGCAGCAGACACTAAGTGGGTACTGAAGAGAGCAATTACTCCACCCACAGATGGGACTCAATGGCTGGTTAACAGCTGTGATAAAAAGCTGCAACCCAGACAGAGCAGGAGCCACCCTAGAGGAAAGCTTTACAGCATCTGATGGGGGGAGGGGGGGAGAAGCCACTGTAACCTTTGGGGTGCAATCCAGACCAGTGAGTGGCTGTGTCACTCCTGCGCTGCAAGCTTGGATGCCTTACAATGCCTTGCTGCAATAGTTCCACCTGGGCCACTTACAAGTAGTCTGCCAGTTTTCAAGTCACATCTCTGAGTGTCTGTGTGTAATTGTAGCCTGCCCCTCACACATGGGTTACTCTGGCTTTTACCACCATTGATTACTTCTGCAGGGTGATCCAACACACTCCCAGTCTCAGATCCCCCCCCACCCCCAAACATAAGTTCTGTACTGCCCAGCCCTCTTCTGGACAGTCCAAAGATATTAGTGCCATTGTCCCTTTGAGGGAATAATACACAACAAGTTGCCACCTTAAATGGAGTTACCCAGATAATAATTTAAAACACTGCATTGGATCAAACAATAAAACAAGTTTATTAATAAAAGATAGGATTTTAAGTACATACAAATAATGAGGCATAAAAGTCAGAAATGGTTACAAGAAAAATAACACTTCCTAGTGTCTAACTTACCTTGATTCAAGTATAGTTTGTTAACATCCTAACCACATCCTTTAACATAATTACTGAACAAAATGTTCAGACCTCCCCCAAAAGCCAATGGCTGTTTCTTTTGTCATCTTAGGTGCAAAGAGAAATGGACAGGGAGAGAGAGAACTTGGGGTGTTTGCCCCTCACTTTTATAGTTAAGCTCCCACTCATAAAGTTCTATTCAGTTGAGCAGAAGGAGTCTGGTAGGAAAGATGGATCATGCTGTTTTCTTTCACCTGTGTGTGTGGATATGAAGTTTTTCTGACTTCTTTTCCATCTTGCTGTTTGACTGTTTACAGCAGCGGTCACCAACCGGTAGATCATGATCCCACAAATGTAAACAAACTGTCTGGTGGCCCGCTAGTGGATTACCCTGACAGGCTGCAGGTTGCCCACCACTGGCATAGACTATCATCAGCAAACAGCATGCATGTTTCCTTCTGTATGTTCCTTATAAATGCTTATATACATACATCAGAGGGGTAGCCGTGTTAGTCTGTATCCACAAAAACAATGTGGAGTCTGGTGACACCTTAAAGACTAACAGATGTATTTGGGCATAAGCTTTCGTGCATCTGAAAAAGTGGGGTTTTTTTACCCATGAAAGATTATGCCCAAATACATCTGTTAGTCTTTAAGGTGCCACTGGACTCCCCGTTGTTTTTGTACATGCATACACACACAATATAGCTGCATGGAGAAGATCTGCACTAATGCTAACAGCCTTTGTGCCATGTTTCAAACAGCTTTTGACTACAAAGCATCAGAGAAATATGCTCAACTCTAACAAAAGCACTTAATTAAGTTGATGAAAAAACTAAGTGCCACAAAACAGATTAGGGAAATAAGTCTTTGATCTGGAGAATGTGGCATCTCTCTGACTAGTCTATAGCAAGTAATAAAGAAGGGTGACTCACAATGACTTCAATAGAAAAAATCTGACCAGGGCTGCTGAGTTTTTAAAACTCATCCAGGGCCAAATCCTGGCCCCAGGCTATTTAGTCAAAGTAAACCAGCTTTGTAAAAGGGGCCTATGCAGATGCTGGAGGGAAAATACTTTCCCTCCCAGTCTTAAGGAAGATTGAAAGCACTGACATAGCCCCTGCATGACCATGGAAAACATGGTTTGAAATGAGTTTCCATTTTAGTTCATCAGTACCGGTGAGGCTGTACCATATGATCCACTAACAGAGGTGGGTCCTTTTATTCCCTCTTTATCTAGGTGCACGATTCCTGCTGAGATAAAACATTGCCCTCTCTCCCTGAATGTAGCCAGTTTTATTGCTTTAGAGGGAGCAAAATGTGTGATGCTTAAGGGGATGGGGGGAAGGTTGGCAACCCCTGTGCACCATGGAGCTGTGTTCTGCACAGCATGCTGAGGGATCTTGGGTAGTGTCAGGATAGGCCCAGTTCCAGAGGATCCATGACTGTGCATATCCACTAGTCAAATCCTTCCAGAGTGGATTGCAGCAGCCAGTGGCTCAACCCTGAGGGTTTAGTACCACTATAGAGTGGTGGCTGCTGTTTCATAGCCTGGGGAAGAATCATAGAATATCAGGGTTGGAAGGGACCTCAGGAAGTCATCTAGTCCAACCCTCTGCTCAAAGCAGGACCAATCCCCAACTAAATCATCCCAGCCAGAGCTTTTTCAAGCCTGACCTTAAAAATCTTGAAAGGAGATTCCATCACCTCCCTAGGTAACCCATTCCAGTGCCTCACCACCCTCCTAGCAAAAAAGTTTTTCCCTAATATCCAACCTAAACCTCCCTCACTGCAACTTGAGACCATTACTCCTTGTTCTGTCATCTGGTACCACTGAGAACAGTCTAGATCCATCCTCTTTGGAACCTCTTTTCAGGTAGTTGAAAGCAGCTATCAAATCCCCCCTCATTCTTCTCTTCTGCAGACTAAACAATCCCAGTTCCCTCAGCCTCTCCTCCTAAGTCATGTGCTCCAGCTCCCTAATCATATTTGTTGCCCTCCGCTGGACTCTTTCCAATTTTTCCACATCCTCCTTGTAGTGTGGGGCCCAAAACTGGACACAGTACTCCAGATGAGGCTTCTCCAATGTCGAATAGAGGGGAATGATGACATCCCTTGATCTGCTGGCAATGCCCCTACTTATACAGCCCAAAATGCTGTTAAAATTTTTTTTTTTAAATCCCCAAAGGGCCCCCTCAAGGATTGAGCTCACAACCCTAGGTTTAGCAGGCCAATGCTCAAACCACTGAGCTATCCCTCCTGCTTCCTGTGACAGGTTGGATCACAGAAACCCCCCTTGGGCTACCAACTGATGTGCCAAGACTACTTCTGCCCCTGCTTTCCCTGCCAGCTTGGGACTCCAGCACCGTGTCTTGTTGAGCCAGGCACACCAGTCTGCTCCAACACAGACCCAGGGTCTGAACCACGTGCCCCAAAGCTGCAGACTTAGCTGAAAGCAACTTAAGAAGCGTTCCTGTCTTTAACACTCAGATGCCCAACTCCCAGTGGGGTCCAAACCCCAAATAAATCCACTTTGCTCTCTATAAAACTTATACAGGGTAAACTCATAAATTGTTCACCCTCTATAAGACTGATAGAGAGATATGCACAGCTGTTCTCCCTCCCCCCCCCCATACATACTCTGGGTTAATTAATAAGTAAGAAGTGATTTTTTTAAATACAGAAAATAGGATTTAAATGGTTCCAAGTAGCAACAAACAGAACAAAGTGACTTACCAAGCAAAATAAAACACGCAAGTCTAAGCCTAGTACAATAATAAAAGTGAATACAGAGAAAATCTCACCCTCAGAGATGTTTCAATAAGTTTATTTCACAGACTGGACGGCTACCTAGTCTGGGCACAATCCTTTCCCCTTTCCCCCGCTCCGGTGGTAGCTAGAGGATTTCTCATGATGGCCACCCCCTTTGTTCTGTTCCACCACTTATATATCTTTTGCATAAGGCAGGAATCCTTGGTCCCTCTGGGTTCCCACCCCTCCTTCTCAATGGAAAAACACCAGGTTAATGATGGATTCCAGTTCAAGTGACATGATCACATGTTACTGTAAGACCCCAAGCCTTCATTCCTCCCAACCTGACTCACAGGAAGGCCTGCCTGCAAACAGAGCCATCCACAGTCAATTGTCCTGGTTGATGGGAGCCATCAAGATTCCAAACCACCGTTAATGGCCCACACTTGCATAATTACAATAGGCGCAAAGTTATATTTCATATTTCTAGTTTCAGATACAAGAGCCATACATTTATACAAATAGGACGACCACACTCAGTAGATTATAAGCTTTGTAATGATACCTTACAAGAAATCTTTTGCATGAAGCATATTTTAGTTACATTATATTCACACTCATCAGCAAACTTTCATAAAATCATATAGAGTGCAACGTCACACTTCCCACTGGCAGCCCTCTGGCCACCCCAGAACTCCCCTGCACAAAAGCCACTTGCTTGGGCTGCATGCAGGGTTCACGATTAGCCCGTTAACATCAATACGTAGTTTTGTTTGGTGTGGGTTTTTTCTTTTTGTACTAAGCATAGAATAGATGACCTGATTAAAACAATAATCCTCACATGAAGGGAGAGTGACATACAGGAGTTAGGATTCCCTGTGTAGAATTGACAGCTGGGCTTTTTGCTCTGTTTTGCTTATGTCAGAACTATTGTACATTTTTTTTTTTTCTCGGTCCTTCATAAAATTATTTGGTGTGTGGAATTTGCTCAGTATGTAGAATTCACATATTACTCCTGCAGTAGTGACTCTGTCTGCTGTGGGTTGTATGGCGATTTCTATTTCCTGGTCTCATTCACTTATGAGAGATTTGAGTTCATAAGACATGGACTAGAAAATATTTAAGATACCGCCTTCAAAAAGTTGTCCCCTCTGTGGTGCAACTGTTTTGATACATTACCCTCTATAGGGGGGGGGGAATGGTGGCTTCCAGAGCAATCTCCTCTGAAGACATCTTGCCAAAATAATTTTGCTGCATGTTACCAGGCCAAAAAAAAATCTAGTTAATATCAGCGGAGGAAAAATACTTGCAGGATATGTGAAAACTATTTTTGAATGACGTGAAGGCCAAGCAATCACTTAATAATTAACATTTACAATAGCTTTCAGTGATTGTAAGTTTCCCCCCTTTAGTTTCTCATATAGGACAACGTTCTCCTCTTTGATCCACACTATGGATCCCTTGTTAGTAGTGTGAAACTCTCTTGAATAGCTGGCATGTGACACCAGTGGTTGTTCCACAATGGAACAAGTTCAGCATATACAATAGAGGTCTGCAGTGCAGATTGGAAAGGTAAATTCTGCCTTAAAGTTGCAATTACATAAAGCAATTGTTTCTTTTCCACAACATTTAATAATCTCTGTCACAAAGCTGTCATTTTTTTCATAGTTGCTATATATAGATCACTGGTTTTTAAAGTGACAGAAGCACACTGTGTGATCCGAAGAGTACCTCAATGCCTGCTGGCAGAAGGCCCGCTAGGCTGTAACTCATACCAAGCCTGACACACTCACTATCCCCAACACACAGTTGTTGTGATAAGTCTCCAAAAGGTATCTTATAAGCTATCAATGTGCAAATGGTGACGTGATGGTCAGGAATATCACTGAGTGATGTGGGATATATGGGAGTCATTTGCCTTGAATGATTAATAGCTAATGATTCCTTCTGGCTCTCAAAAATGATATCCCACCCCTCTCTATCCCAAAATTGGACCCACCTATGAAGACAATAAGAAAATGGTTCATCATGCGAGATCCTTTTGTCTAAGAACCCACAGATCAGACAACATTGGGCATGTCTCCTCCCCAGTTGTAGAAACTAAAATAGCTAAATGCGGGTGATAATCACCTAGGCAAGAATCTGGAAATATGTTCTTAAAATGTGTTTTGGAGGCAGTGACTAGATCAAGCCTGCATGCCACACAGGAATGTGGATTTACCTGTCTGACTGGCTTGATTACAGGCAGAGGAGAATGAAAGTACATTTACATATAAAGTAAACAAAGCAATCGGCTAACAAGCAGCAGCAGCTTAGTGAGCTCATCCTGAGATTGCCTCAAGAGTCAGGATGACTTCCTGGGGATGGAGACTAAGACAATGGACTGTAGGCAATATAAGGAGAGCAAAAAGACACTCTAGTTATCCATCACTTAGGGCAGGGGTTGGCAACCTTTGGGAAGTGGTGTGCCAAGTCTCCATTAATTTAAGGTTTTGCGTGCTAGTAAAAGGTTTTACGTGCCAGACCGGCAATGCAGGCGGCAGACAGAACCCCAGACCGGGCAGCGGGCTGAGCCACTCAGCCTGCTGCTGGTCTGGGGTTCCATCCACCAGCCCCTGCCAGCCAGGGTCCCGGCCGCCAGCCCCGCTCAGTCTGCTGCCAGCCTGGATGGATGGAACCCGAGCCGGCGGCGGGGACCCCAACTGGCAAGGGGCCGGCGGCTGGAACCCCAGACCAGCAGAGGGCTGAGTGGCTCATCCTGCTGCTGGGCTGGGGTTCCATAATCCAGGCCAGTAGCAGGTTGAGCAGGGCTGGCGGCCAGGCCCCTGGTGGGCAGCAGCGTGCCACTAAAAATCAGCCCGCATGCCGCTGGTTGCCGACCCCGGACTTAGGAGATGAAGGGGGTGGCACCCTCTGAATCTGTTAACAAGAAGAGCTGGAGATGCTGTAAGTGACAGGACTGTTTAGGCAATGACATAGCTTGCTTGAATTAAGTTTTAGGCAGCGTTCTTTGTTAATTTGTAACCATACCTGTCTTTCTCTTGCTTAGTAGCTCTTTATTCATAAAGAATAGAGATTTAACTTACTTTTAGTTTTACTAAACCATCTCAGGGCTGTTTATATTGAAGTGAAGAGGGATCCACAGTTAACCTAACAGGCTGGTGTGCATGATGTCTCTTTGGAGGTGGCGAGATAATGATGATTTTTCTAAGCGTCCAGTCAGAGGGACTAGACACTGCTGTCAAGGCTGCTTCCCCACTCTGAACTTTAGGGTACAAATGTGGGGGCCTGCATGAAAACTTCTAAGCTTAACTACCAGCTTAGATCTGGTCCGCTGCCACCATTCCCAAGCTAATTCCCTTTCCTGGGAAGCCTTGAGAAACTCTTCACCAATTCCCTGGTGAATACGGATCCAAACCCCTTGGATCTTAAAGCAGGGAGAAATTAACCATCCCCCGTCCTTCCTCCCACCAACTCCTGGTGGATCAAGATCCAATTCCCTTGGATCTAAAAACGAGGAGAAATCAATCAGGTTCTTAAAAAGGCTTTTAATTAAAGAAAAAAGGTAAAAATCATCTCTGTAAAATCAGTATGGAAAATAACATTACAGGGTAATCAAACTTAAAGAGCTCAGAGGACCCCCCCCCCCCTCTAGCCTCAGGTTCAAAGTACAGCAAACAGAGATAAACACTCTAGTAAAAGGTACATTTTCAAGTTGAGAAAACAAAGTAAAACTAACACGCCTTGCCTGGCTGTTTACTTACAAGTTTGAAATATGAGAGACTTGTTTAGAAAGATGGGGAGAACCTGGATTGATGTCTGGTCCCTCTCAGTCCCAAGAGCGAACAACTTCCCAAACAAAGAGCACAAACAAAAGCCTTCCCCCCCCCCCAAGATTTGAAAGTATCTTGTCCCCTTATTGGTCCTTTGGGTCAGGTGTCAGCCAGGTTACCTGAGCTTCTTAACCCTTTACAGGGAAAAGGATTTTGGAGTCTCTGGCCAGGAGGGATTTTATAATACTGTACACAGGAGAGCTGTTACCCTTCCCTTTATAGTTATGACAACTGCAAAGAGATGTCTCTGGGAAATTAGGGTTCACTGATTGTTACTTGCAAGGCAAAGTTAAGACTGGCAGAGTCTCAGGGAGTGTGTTGATGAGGTGAACAGACTGGGGTGGCAGGGAGTGGACAGTTTAAGCCTCAACAAAGCTCTGCCATGCTGAGGCAGAGGGGTAACACAGTGGCTTACGGTTCTGGATGTCCTGAGGAGAGCAGCATACACAGATAATATCTATTTTCATGTTATCTCTTGGATTAGAATGTTTGCTCTAGATTCAAGTTCTGTACCTTTTTAATATTTGTTTACATGATCTGTTACTCATTCCAGTAACTTTTTTTCTTAATGTGTGGTTTTTGAATACCATCTAAGATGCAGTTCAAAATCAGTGCATGGATAGTAGCATAAAGAGTCAAATATAGTTGTGAAATAAGATTTAAAGGGAAACCATCCAATTCTTATACGCTACACATGGGTAAATCCCTAAACTGCGATCCTAAACTGTACTCCTTTGTCTACTTTGAAGAACTTACTTCTGTGTGTCAAATTTACTGTCTTAGTGTCCTATATCCAAACTTCTGGGATATGTAGTTTGTGACTTTTGCTTGTCTGAAGTATAATGCTGAAGTTCAGAATCCAAATTCTGGTCAGACATATTACAGTGATACAATAGTTGTCCCTATTTTCAGGCACTTATAACTTCCCAACAAAAAATCATATTATGGGATGAAACTTGGAAGTAGTATTTTCAATTTACAGACCCGACACCTACAATATCATTAATGTCTGTGAGGGACTGAAAAAAGGAGCTGGAGAATTACCTTAATGTATGCAAACATAACAAATATTTTGGTCTCAGCAACAATAAAATTAGGCTCTTTTTATCGATTTGTTATTAGGTTGCAAAAGCTATTGTTTGCTTGAACTACAGGAAGGAATCCATTTTCATAATGCAAGTGAGAGCTGAAATAAGGAGGGAGCTGTGTGTATTTAAGCAAAGGGGAATCAGTGTACAATTAAAAATACAAACATGTTTCCTCTAATTTTTTGCAAAATCTGATATTTTGAGTGCATAGCTGCCCTATGATGGAGTGCTGAGCTATGCATTCAGAATCACTTTCTGGGTTCTTAAATTTCCTGTATGAAAATATTGCTGTTTGCATGTAGAGCTGCACATAGTGGTTGCCTGTAATTAATCCTTTCACAATGTAACTCATAATGACTAGTTTTTCCCCAGAACAGCATCTCTGTGAGAGCATTTTTGTTCAATAAGACTAAAAGGTTACAGATGACTTAATTTGGGTCCCATGTATTTGACTTTCTGCTAATAGGGATTTACAATGGCCTTTTGTTTATCTAAAAGCTCCTCATGTTTGAGGTTCAAACAAGATTTTTTTGTGGGGGGGGAGGGTGGGGTCATAGCCTATTGTATCAATTTGCCTTCATGGGAAATTGGTCCCCTTCTGATCAGTGCTTCTACTGCTTATATATGCTGATAAGGCCTGGAGGCTGAGGATTTTGTGCAATTTGGTGGTTAGTCAGTCCCTATTGAAGTCAATGGGAGTTGAGGGTGCTTAGCGCCTTGTACTAAAAGCTTGATTCTGATTTAAATAAATGAGAAATATATGAGCTCTATGCTCAATATAGAAACTATACATAGACAAAGTGAGAGTTTTATGGCTAAGGTAGTTATATAACTTGTCAAAGAATAAGGTACTCAAGTAATCTCAAACGTATTGATCAGAACATCCTTAGAATCTCCATTTTACAGATAGTCTCTCTGTATTTCAGTTCCCTAAGGTCCGATCTATGTTACAAAGTTTTGCTAGCACAGCTATGTCAGTTAAAGGTGTTTTTTTTATTTTTTAATGTAGCTATGCCAGCAAAAGCTTTAGTGGGGACTTAGTTATACCACCAAAAAATCCTCTTGCTGATGGAGCTTATTCCTCTTGGGGAACTGGCTTAAATTTGCATCAGACCTTTTTGATGGTATAAACTTCATCTCCACTAGAGGCTTTTGTCGGCATAGTTATGTCACTAAAGAATCTCATACACCCCAACATAACTATATTGACAAATGTAGATCATACAAGAAATCTCTGGAGCTGGGAATCAAACCTGGTCCCAGACTAGCAGCCTAACCACTGGACCATCCTTCTTCTCTTTACTGTACCAAACACTTGATACAGAATAACAAAATGCAAGTAGAATTAAATATCATTTTTCCTTTTCATATTAAGCTGATGATAGCAATAATGAGAAGATATCCATCAAGTAAGAAGGGGTGATTCATCTTGATGCACTTCATTTCCCCTAACATATTACTGCCTTTGTTACTATTTGAGTTTTATAGAGTCCAAGTTAGAGGATTAGCTAGTTTAGGAAGTGGAAGTGTACATTTGTAACTCAAATAACATGGACCATCTTCTGTTCTGTCAAACCTGTATAACTCTAATATGACCCACAGCTAAATTTGCTCCATCATCTGTAAGCACTCATTGTCAATTACTTTTTTTAAAACTCTGAAATTACTGGCAAATAAAAGCTCTATTATGTAAATGTAACCCTTCTGCCCAGCAGAGTTGGCAGCAACAAGGGCCGGGTTCAATATCTAGGGATTCCGTTTCAATAACACAACGCAAAACTGGCTTGACCTGGGACAATTACATACCATCCCCCCTGGGCACCTCTAAGAGGCAATACTTCCCTTCTTGCAAGCACAGAGTCTGAGTGTAGCAAAAGCTTTTTAATAAATGTGGCATTATGTTGGGGAAACACCACAAACAGGATTCATAATAGAAACCATGAGCAAAAGACCCACTCCCAAGCAAGTTTGGCAGTATCCTTTTCCTCTCAGGGTCTTAAGTCCAGCAACCCAACAGTCACCCCACCCACAGTTTCTGTCCTTGGTCAGTGCAGCCCCCCCCCCCCCCCCCCGAGTTCAGAAGATCATCTGCAGATTTTACCTCCCAGCCTGGGTGGAAGTGGGGGAGGTATTGGGGGGGAGGGCATCTTACATGCTTGGGTTGATGGCCAATTGTTATGCCTCTCTATGGGGTTCTGCTGCAATCTTCACCACCAGCCACGCCACTCTCCTCTCCGCTCTGCCAACCACCCTGCCAGATGCTCACCAACTTGTCTTCAGCCCCCCTTAACACAGCTCTCAGTGATCTCAGCTCTTTTGTAACTTCAGCTTTCAGTGAGTTTAGCTGTTAGTAGGGGAGCCTCAGTCTGGTGCACCACTAGCCCAAAGTAGGTCAAATGCTTAGACCCAGGTATCAGTGATTTCAGCTCTGTAGCATGTAACAAGACCCCTAATGGTGTCAAAATTAGCTCTATTATTACACCATGGAGAGAGGAGGGGTAAGATTGGTATTTAGGGCCCTCAGCAGAGGCCCACACATGCTTGTCCACAGCCTCTCTCAATTCACTGGGTTTTGGAACCCGTGTACCTTGCCTAGCAAGTGCTACTTAGTTGAGGGCGAGTCCCTCCATCATAAAATGCCAAGTACAGTTCTACTGTCCTTGATTCACATAACCAGGATAACAACACTGCCCCAATAACAAAGAGACTGGGGATCCCACAGCAGCCAAAGTGACCATTTGGGCAAGCAGTCCAACATGCTAGGCAGGGTGGATATGCCCATGCAAACGAGATCAGCCCCTGAAGTCCTTTTCCACAGCTCACCTCCACATGTCAGGGTAGAGCCCATTCTGACTCTGCTTACATATATTTCTACAAGACATATTGGGAATAACGTTGAACATTAAGAGCATGTGCAATTTTCAAGATCTGGACTCTAGACCACCTAAACTTAAGCCTAGTTCTGTCATTTATTTTTAGGCAAAGCTCGTACTGGTGCTGATTCTTTAGATTAAATGTTCAGGTTTATGTTGTTTTGGTGCTAGAGGTCCCAGGTATAGTCCCCAATGCTGACTACACTGCTACAGTTTGTTACACTTGCATAGTGCACAGAAAAGTGCAAGGCAGTGGTGTGTGGCTGCACAAGACGGAGTGAAGGCTGCATGTGTTAAGAGCAAGCTGTGATCTTCTGCACTAAGTGGCAGTAAGTCCAAGCATGCTCCAGTGCTCATCAGTGTAGGGGGAGGAGGGGAAGTGGCAGGATGTAGGTGGAAAATAGCCATGTCTAAGGATACAATGAAGGCTCTTAATTATATACCAAGCAGGGTTCTGCAGGGATCAGTCGTGGGTCTGGTTCTAATCAATATCTTCATCAATGATTTAGATAATGGCAGAGAGAGTACATTTATAATGTTTGTGGACAATACCAACCTGGGAGGAGTTGCACGTGCTTTGAAGGATAGGATTAAAACTGGAGAAATAGTCTGAAGTAAATAGGATGAAATTCAGTAAGGGCAAATGCAAAGTATTCTACTCAGGAAGGAACAATCAATTGCATATATACACGAGTAAATGACTAGGAAAGAGTACTGCAGAAAGAGATCTGGGGGTCATTGTTGTCTCATATTTAGCTTGTGATCCATTGTGTAACACAGTCACACAAAAAATGAACATCATTCTGGGATGTATTAGCAAGAGTGTTGTAAGCAAGACACAAGTAGCAACTCTTCCACTCTACTCAGCACAGATATAGCCTCATCTGGAGTATTGTGTCCAGTTCTAGGCACCACATTTTAGGAAAGATGTGGACAAATTGGAGAAAGTCCAGAGGAGAGCAACAAAAATGATTAAAGGTCTAGAAAACATAACCTATGAGGAGAGAGTGGGGAAAAATGGGTTTGTAGTTTGGAGAAGAGAAGACTGAGGGGGGACATAAGTTTTCAAGTACACAAGAAGTCGTCACAAGGATGAGGGAGAAGAATTATTGTTCTTGATCTCTGAGAAGGACAAGCAATGGGCTTAAATTGCAGCAAGGGAGGTTTAGGTTGGACACTGGGGAGTTTTTCCTAACTGTCAGATTAGGAAGCACGGGAACAAATTGCCTAGGTTAGTGGTGAAATTTCTGTCGTTGTCTAACCTACTCCTAAATACCTCCAATCACCGGTCAGGGCTGGCCTAGATACTACTTAGTCCTGCCTTGAGTGCAGGGGACTGGACTAAAGACCTCTTGAGGTCCCTTCCAGTCCTACGATTCTATGTTCTCCTCTTAGCCCCCCTTTGGGCTGCTACTGTCCTGAACTTGGTACAGCCCATAAAGGGAATAAGGAAAGGTTGCTAAATGCCACTTCTATGCCTCCTGGATTCTGGGGGCAGCTGGAGAGATCAGTGTTTCCCAGCATACACTGGAGTATCCCCATGTGTAGCTCAAATTATGTTGTCTGCATCAATACCCGGTGGAGCCATCCAGCAATCCAGAATAGCTGGAGCTCTCCCTATTTGTCTACACAGTGGGAGTGTGAGGGGCTGGAGGAAGACTGTTTTGCTGGCCATATAGTCTCCCTACACTAACAGCTTTCCCCAGTGGGGTGATCTACCGGCATTATGGCCCCTTTACACCCACAGAGCTAGTGTACAGGGGCTGAACGCAACATCAGAACAGGGGCCTTAAGCTTTACTCCCAGAAACTCACTGTCCTGCTCACCACTTCATCTTGTGCTTAGACATTCAAAATTCCACAATGCACTGCACATTGAGCTGAGTGGTATGTTGTGGGGTGTGGGTTTTGTGTGTGTGTGCAAGGACTGAAGAACTGTACCCTTGCAATCACTATAATTTTCTGGAAAAAATTAGACCATTAACAATTTAATTTGAGAAACTTAATTCTACACTCATTGCCATGAGAATAATTAAGTTGTGAATTAGCATAATAGAAATACCCCCACAGGGCTAAATATCTAGTTATCCCCTTTCCTTCTAATAACAAATGTAAGATGTCTTAAAATTAAGTTTGCCAAATATGGTGTTGTTGAAATGATTGCAGTATCAGAAGTCTACAGTGTGTATGTGTATTATATTTCATATATAATATAGAAAATTTCAAATTCGTGTATATATGCATAGGTGCATAGACACGGATTTGCAGTTGATGAAGGTTACTTAGGATAAAATGCTGTATTTTTATTTCTGCCTGTAATACAAATAAATATGTAGGATTTGTCTATTTTGTGCTGAGGAAAATCTCTCTGAAAGCCCAAATGGGATAGAAGACCAGCTCTACGGTTGTAAAATTTGATAGTTCTTCCAGACAAATTCAAGCCTCTCAACAGCACTCCAGTAATTCAGCTTTAATAATTTTAATAATTCTGTAAACTTATAATTGTTTTAATAATTTAGTAATATAAACTGATGTACTTCCCCTTTTTTATTTATTTTTATTTATTTATTTGGTGAAAATAGCTGTCTGAATGGATTATAGTCCTTGTGATTAGTGTTTTATCCACAAATTCCTCAATGATTTACTACTTCAGACTGGCTTGAAATCTATGCATAATTTGTTCCATAGCTAAAGTTTAGCAGCTTAGGTATTTTAATGCCCTAGGAACTCCGAGTAAATCACTTTTCCCAAAGTCACTCTGGTCTTATGATTTAAAGAAAATGGGGAGCCACATTAAATTAATCTGACTCACCATTTCTCAACCTACTAGTGAGGGCCAAAATTATTTTGACATCTCAGAGCAAAATTCATCTCTGACTTGTGTGCAGGAAAGATGGGTCATGGAGCCCTTTCTGCTGTCCCTTACATCTGGTAGATCCAGACAAGGCAGGATAAGAATCTAGGGCCTGATCCAGTTTCCACTAGAGAGTAAAAACTTTTTGGACTTCGTGGGAATTAGATTGAACACCAAAGATGCTCAATTGTATGCTGGGCAGAGGGACCAGCTAATGCACCCAGTAGTGTTCCATGGTCCCTCAATGAAACTGACTGTAGACAAAGTGCTGCCAAATGTACAAAGTAAACAAACGGGAAATAAAAGAGAAATACTGTTTTGCTAAATACTTTTTTTCCCTCGATCACAGGAATCTTACTAGTCATCTTTATAGGTACAACAGTCACAAGAAGGAATATGATTTTTTTTTTTCAAATTGCTGGTGTCCCTTTAATTTAATAGTTTTCCATTGTTTTCACTGGGACTGGGTCAGGCCTGGTATGCTCACTTATTTCATTTACTGATGACAGCGGGTACCACTGAAAACCTGTTCAGAAGTCAGCTCACCTTGGCAACCTGATGAGCGCCAAGATCAGCTGCAAAGAAACTGACTCGATCCCGTGAGGTACTGAGCTCTTATCTCAGTGGAATTTAAGGGTAATAATCAACTTGGGGTCTTATAAAAGAGATCAGACAAAATGTATAAAAGCTGGTGGGAGGTCATGGGTTCTTTGCTCATCAATGATGGTGCCCCAACAACTAATGCATTTATGGGAGTGGTGGTTGTTCATCATCATCACCATCAGCTAATTGTCTCCACCCCTGACAATTGTGTCAGTGATTGAGTCTCTGCAAAGTCCATTCCTGTCCACTTTTATGTTGTCAGTCCAGCTCTTCTTCTGTCTACCTCTTCTTCTTCTCTTCCCCCATACTGTTCATTGGAGGATAATCTTGGATAGGCCAGATCTTGTTACATGGCCGTACCACTTCAGCTTGCGCTGTTTGTGCAGTTCTTGCCCGAATTTCTGCCTTGGATCCTTCATCAGCGATCGCCTCCAAATACTTGAACTGTTTCACTTTCTCCAGCTCTTGTCCACTGACAGTGATATGTGAGCTGGTCCCATCACCTTTGTCATCTGCTTGGTTTTCTCTGCACTGATTTCCATGCCATATTTTGTGGAGGTTTCATCCAATCATTTAACAAGGTTGGCAATTTCATCTTCACTGCCTGCCAGGCCATCAATGTCATCAGCGAACTGAAGATTTGAGATTGTTCACCCCCCAATGCTGACTGTGCATATGTGATCATCTAGGGCAGTGCTTCTAAAAGTCGGGCCGCCGCTTGTTCAGGGAAAGCCCCTGGTGGGCCAGGCTGGTTTGTGTACCTGCCACATCCAGCACATCCCTCAGCCTGCGCTGCCTGCAGCAGCCCCCATTGGCCTGGCACGGCAAACCGTGGCCAGTGAGAGCCACGATCGGCCAAACCTGCGGACGTGGCAGGTAAACAAACCACCAGGGGCTTTCCCTGAACTAGTGGCGGACCGGCTTTGAGAAACACTTATCTTCGGCATCAGTCATTATGTGCTCCAAGTAAATGTTGAACAGTGTGGGCGAAAGAAGGCAGCCTTGCCAGACTCCAACAGTAGTGCAAAACCACTCTCCTGTTCTGCCATTGACGAGAACTGCACTGCTGGCCTTGGCATACACTTCTTTAATGGTAAGAATAAGCTTACAATCAACATTGTACTTCTTCATGGTAGCCCAGAGAGCTTCATGCCATACTCTGTCAAATGCCTTCTTGAAGTCAACAAAGACATGGTAGATGTCCTGCTGGTGTTGTAAGTACTTCTCACATAGAACACGAAAGCTGAAAATCTGTTCTGTGGTACTTCTTCCAGCACAAAAGCCAGCCTGTTCTTCAGCAATGATATCCTTAGGGCTGGCCTACACTAGGGGAGGGAGATTGATCTAAGATATGCAACTTCAGGTATGCTATTCGTGTAGCTGAAGTCGAAGTATCTTAGTTCGACTTACTTGGCAGTCCTCACGGCACCAAGTCGACCGCCATGGCTCCCCTGTTGACTCTGCTCACTCCTCCTGCCGAGGTGGAGTATGGGCATTGATTCGGGGATTGATTTATTGCATCTAGATGAGACGCGATAAATCGATCCCCGATGGATCGATTACTACCCGCTGATCTGGTGGGTAGTGTAGATGCGGCCTAGATTATGGCTTCAATCTGTTCAATATAACTTTCAACATCACTTTGCTGGGATGGCTGTTCATATGTGTATCGCATGCATACAGCACTAGCAAAGGAGGAAGTTGGCATTAATAAAGAAACACTTGAGTTGATTTGGAAGCCAAGCTGCATAGCCCAATAACATTTGGCAACCACACAAGGAGTTCCTCCACTCTCAGGTGGGGCTTTATGAATTAGGTGCTAAGATCCACAAAGGGAGGAGGGCTTATTGCTATGCCTGGATAAAAGTAAAAGAAGAAAATGGCTTCCACAGGCAGGCAGATCTTTTTACTGAATAAGTCAGCTGTTGACTTACTACAGAGCAAGGAACCATGACCCTGTGCATTGCTCAAGGCTATGGATCATTACAGATGAATAGAGCCC
Organism: Malaclemys terrapin pileata; assembly: GCF_027887155.1. Taxonomy (NCBI): domain Eukaryota; kingdom Metazoa; phylum Chordata; order Testudines; family Emydidae; genus Malaclemys; species Malaclemys terrapin. The sequence continues at coordinate 73,431,857 of NC_071512.1, forward strand.
TTATTGACTTGCTTTGTGAAAACTGGCACTGAGCTAAATATTAAACCAATTTCAGATAGGATATTTTTTTCCAAAAGCAAAGAATTAAGTGCTATTAAAATCCATAGCAGTCAACTGGTTCTTTATATGAAAGATCATTTTTAGCAAAACCCAGTGCTTTACGTATTTTTAAATCCCAAATCCATGTGCAGACTATTTGATCCTAGATAATGTTGTCTAAAATCTATTTCTTTTCTGTGGGTAAATAGATTTCAGCCTTCCCTAATTTTCAGAGGTATCCTTGTATTTCACTGAAAAGGCATTTTCTTGTGTTTTTTCCCACTCTATTTTCACTCGGGACTCAAATTTAAGAGCAAAGGATGTCAAATTTTGAAAAGTAAAAAACAAAACAAATTTAATTCCAAACCCGTTCAGTCCAACATATACAGCAGTCTGGCTTTCCTAGGTGATTTTTTTTTCCAGAAGTCAATTCTTGTTCACTGAGGGATTTATTTGTTGGGATTTAGAGGGCATTGATGATAAAACATCAGTATCAGCATTTACTTAGCATAATGTAATTCTCAAATTTCCGTTTTATTTGCCTTGCTATGTTGAGTGCTTTCAAGCTACAAATCCTAATGATAAATGAACAGGAAATTGTGAACCATGACAAATTATATTATCTAAAATGAAAAAAGAAAACATCTTTCAATAGACAGGATATGTTTGACACTGCTTTAGATAGAAGTCAAATACTTTGAAGCATAATGTGTTCATTTAACTCTCTGGATAGTGTTGAGTTTTATCTAATAACTTTGTTTCCAATCTGCAAAGAGAACCTCCCCCACCCCTTTTAGAAAAAAATTAAGGGATATACCTATCAGTGCAACTCTAATAGGACCTGATCCAAAACCCACTGAAGTCCTATCCATTCATTTTCAGTGGGATCAGGTTTAAACAGACTGGCTTTTGGAGGTTCCAGTGCAGAATACAGTTTCCTGTTTCGGGGACAAGCAGGGCACATTGTGAACTAATAGGTGAATGCTTTGTTTACTTCTAGGACGCTTGATGAATATGTATGCATATGAACATATCTTGGGGCGCAGATGGAAACTGTTTGACTCTTACCTATTATCAACCAGTTTATTGATGGCACAATACCTATTAGCACTTAAAAAAAAAGTGTCTCAGCATAATGACCAGATTAGAGGGAATAATAAGATTAAAAAATAATCCTCAAGTAGGGCTACCGCATTACGAGGATGGGAGAATATGTTATTTTCCCACAGATCACAATGTCAAAATGCTCTAAAACTGATGAAAGTCAGTTACTATCTGATAGGAAGGCCATTATTCCTGGAACATCCCTAGAGTGGGGAACACAGCTTAATAATAATAATAATTAATAATGAAAAAAGCATCTAGCTCCTATATAGTGCTTTTCATCAGTAGATCTCTGTGTCATACAAAGGGGGTTAGTAACATGGTCCCTACTTAAAAGAAGACAACTTGAGTGTCCCAGGGGTATGTGTAAAGAGTTCAAATGTATCTATATAATCTAACAAGAAAATACCCCCCTCTTACTATTTGTTTCCATTCCTTCTCCTTTCCCTCCCTTCCTACTCTCCTCAAGCCTCTACATCATTCTCCTTCTCCCACTGCCACCAAATGGGGTTGATGGCTCTTGTTCTTTATCTCCAAGCATTCTTATCAAGTGAGTCTTCCACACTGATACCAACCTTCTTCATGCCTGTCTTCAGGGTCTCAAATCTCCTTTTTCTAGGTCTTCCTCATAGTCTTTGTCCCATGACTACTAGCTCTTATTCTCCTGTGGCCATCTGCCACGTCAATTTTTCTGTGATGGGGGCTACATTGCATCATGTTTCATACTGTTCCATTATATACTCTATCAGCTCTTATCTTAGCATCCACTTGAGCATTTTCATTTCAGTAGTGTGAAGTAGTTGTATTTTTCTCTCCCTTATTGGCCAGAATTCCAACCCATACATCATGACTGGCCCAATCATGATCTTGTATGCTTTGCTCTTTAGTTTATTTGTCATATTCTTATCACAAAGAACCATAATTCAACACTTGAACCAAGGTATATAAATTGTTATATAGACTTTAATGCTACACAATCTAGTTTTACTGGCTTCTCATTGTCCCTCTTAATGAAGCATCACAAGTATTCTGTTTTTTATTGGCCGATTCTTAAGCCCTGTTCTTCTAATGCAGCCCACCACAGTTCTAGGTCCCTTTCCAGTTCATATTTATCTTTATGGCACAACATAATACCATCTGTGATAAGCATGCTCCATGGAGCCTCTTCCTTAATCTCTGTGTCAAGGTATCCATTTAAAATCACAAATAGGAATGGGTGTAAGGCTGATCCTTGATGTAGACTTACCCTCACAGTGAATGACTCACTGTAGCTGCTGCTACTTCTCACTATTGTTGTTAGCCTCCATACATATCCACAATAGCCTGAACATATGCCTCCAGCAGATTTCAGACCACATACCGATTCTCTAGGAACTTTATCATAAGCCTGTTCTAAATCCATAAACATCAAGTGCAATTCCTTGCATTTCTCCCAGGACTTCTGCTCCTGCAATGTTCAGGCTGCAAACACTGCATCCATTGGTGACTTTGCTGGCATAAACCTGAATCATTTGTCATTTCATTGGTGCTCCAGCTCATCCCAAAGTCTTTTCTCAATAACTCTTTCCAGACACCTTGTTATGTAACTTGATGAGTCAGTAGCTACTACATTCTTGCCTATCTCCTTTATGCTTGAAGATAGGGACTAACATGCTCTTCCTCCACTTGTTGGGCATTTTTTCAGTATGGCAAATTAAGCTGAAAAAGTTTGTCATTATCACTACTTCCTCATGCCTCAGTTGGTACACTGTCTGGTAGCACTGTCTGAGTCTCCATCATAGTGATCAGTCTTGTGATTGTTGCTTGCACATACGTCCCTCAACAATTGCTTTGGATTTTCTACGCTGAGCAGTTTCTCGTAAAACCACCACCTTCCACCAGTACTCTTGTGTTTTCATCTGACACACCTTACAGCTGCTCAGTTCTCTGTTCTGCTTTGCCTAATCATGGCGAATCTAAATATTCCTTTCCCCTCTTCTTCCATTAGTAGTCCTGTGTATAAGGCTTTAAATGCCTGACCCTTAGCTTCTGCTATCACTATTTTTTGCCAATTTGTTTGTCATCTTGTGTTCCTCATAAATTTCCACTGCTGTTCCTTTCTGCCATTGCTTTAAATCTTTCCTTCTTCTCTTCTTCCTCCTGCACATCACTGGACAACCACCACATCTCCTTGCCATCAAATTTCCCACCTTTCATTTGACCACAGGCACCATGTGCACTTTCTGTAGTATGTATGTCTGGATATTTGGTATCCCGCCCCCCCACTCATTGGTATTGTGGTTGGTTTGGTCATTGTCCAACTTCCATAGAACCTCATCCTTAAATCTCACAGCTTCCATCACCTTATCCTTTGTTGAGAACTTGTCTTTTGTCCTCCACTAGCCTTTTCACCAAATGTCCCCACTCTCTTGCCTTTTCTTTGTCTCTCACTTTCCTTCATCCCTCTTTTACACCTTTTACACCTTCCTATTCCCCTCCTCTCCACTCCCCTGTCCTGCCCCCATTCTACCATCCTTTCCTCTTCCTCTTATCTTCCCCTGCACTTTCTTCCCCACTCCCGTATTTGTCCTCCACTCTTTCGCCTCCTTCTCACTTTCCTCTCTCCCTCCCCATCACTCACTCTTGCTCCTCCTTACCGTCCTCCCTTTCCCTGATTTTTCCCACCCCTTTTGTTTCTTCTCCCTACTCTAATTCCCCATTTCCTCCCCCCGCTCCACTTCTGTTATTCCCTTATTTCCAAACTCCCGTTCTCCCCTGTCCTCTTTGCTCCATACTGGAACTGGATCCTGGCTTGGTCACTCCTAGCTACAGAGAGACAACCCTGCTTAGAGCAATTAGTTAATTGAGACAGTAAAGAGAAACCAGGTGACCTAGTTCTGAAAGGTGAGGAATAATATAACAACTCCACCCCTGACTGAGACCAAGTACTATGCTTGGTTAATATTTAAAGGAGTAATGTCATGGTTTTCACTTGCTAATGTAATATTGTTTTGCACTTTGCAAAGAGAAGTGGAGCTGGAGGAGCTGTCCACGGTAAGGATTTTTTTGTTGCACTATTCTCTCTCTCTTTCTCTACAGAATCTGCAGTCTGAGTTCTCTAGGAAACCAGCTTTACATACACCATGCCCCCTGCTAGCTTTTATGGCCTAGTAACCCCATTACAGGCTGGAAGGGGAGCAGAAGCTGAGTTGTAACCAGCTGGTAGAATCAATTATACAAACCAAGGGCACTGGAGGCCCAAGGACAGCACTAGATAGGTAGGTCAGCCACCTTTTTAGTGCAACAAGATAAGGAGCAGGGTACAGGAGCGCTCTGTAGACTGCAGTATCTCTGTTCCTCATGTTAGTGTTTGTAAGGAGGAATATGCAGTTTCTAAAAGGGGATAGTATTACAGGTGGATTGCCAAGTATCCTGCTCCTTTAGCTATCTTGCCTACCTAGAGAGTTATTAGATATGCAAATGCAAGTGGGTTTGTGTCTGCATACAATCTGTTTGATCCAATTTTAATATTTCCAAGTATTTGGAAAAAATACCTTAACAGCAATTTCAGGGCATTGCTTTTGGGAATTACTAGTGCTATTAAATAACTGATATGTAAGTATTTATCATTTTACTGACCCAGCCATTAATTAAAAAAAATATACACAGGATTATGCTGTATATCATAGAGTACAAAATGAAAGAGACATTGTCAAGCATCAAAGATCAAAATTATTCGTTTCTTTTTCCCCAACTGACTTTCTGTTTTTAAGGGACCTCATCAACCTTATAATCCTACTTCTGGCTAGAATATTTAGATTCTATTCTTACAGATATGCCTGAAAGAGATTAGGAGAAAAAATTCAGTTCATGCTTTGTGTGTAGTCAGTTTAATCGTTTTCCAGTGAATCTGTTTTTCCTGCTGTTTCTGTGGATAACAGTGGAGAGAACATTTCTAAAAATAAGAAAATGTGATGGTAAAACCTCAAAAATGACAAGGTGCTCAGAGGCAGGTGTTGTACCTTAAAGTATTTGGGAAGTTGATTAGATTTCAAATTAATGGTGTCTCCAAAATAAGGGCTGTACAGTATGAAATTCCCTCATTCTAACATCCAGCCAAACATTAACTATACAGTTAGGACAGGAGGTATAGATGCATGTTGATGCTTCTGCTGAGTACATTCTTGAGGTCCAGAAAGCATTAAAATTTTTGTAATGAACGTAAAAACACAGGCATCGTGTCCCTCAAAAAGGAGGTGATACAAGTGGGGGGAAGGGGGAAGAGAATATGACATGACACACACAAAGCCAATCTGAACAGTTCTATGTTTGATTATTTGAGCATCTATCTGAGAAGCTTGGCTTGTAAAACTTCTCAAAATGAAGAGCATGGAGCTGGGAGGTAGATTCTTGACTTTTCCTCTTTCTGCCCCTGACTTGATGTCTGTTTTGGGGCATTACGTAATCTCTCTGTACTGCGGATTACCCATTTGTAAAATGGCAGATAAAAATACTTTCCTACCTCAAAGGTGTTTAGAGATTTAGCTAATTATATTTAGTGACGTGCTTTGAGATCCTCAGAGGGGACATGCTTATGTCTGCCTGTTATTAGTGACCCAAATCCTTAAAGGTGCTGAACATCTGCAGCTCCTCTTGAAGTCAATCGAAGTGGAGGGTGCTCTGCAATGCTTGTAGGATGGTCTCACCAAGGTTAGGCCCATAAATAGAATAGTCTAAATTTCTCCTCTCTCTAAAGAACTTGATTACAGCCACAATCCTACTCCCACTGAAGCCAATGGGAGCTTTGCTGGCACAGGACTGATAGGACAATTCACTCTTGTGGTGCATTTGCTTTGTGATGATTATGGTGCAAGCTGGCTGCAAAGTGGTCATAAGCCCATTCTGACCTCTCCAGAAAAAATCCGTAGTGTAGAAGGGTTCCCCAGCAGGTTCATAACCAGCATAGTTAGCTCTGTATTACCTCAGGTGGGAGTCAACAGTGCAATTTTGCATAGGTACTACAGGATTGTGCCCTATAATGGATATTTTTCTACAGCCAGTGGCTATTTAAACAAACTGGAGTCATTTTAATTGCACAAGGGGAATGCTTGTCATATAGATACTTAATGAAAAGTTGCAAATATGGGCTCTTACCCCTAACAATTCCATGAATTATGTGGCACGGGCTGCCCGTTTAAATGTAGTGCCTTTTTTAAGGAAAAGCACATGGGAATACAATATGCATTTAATAAGAGTAGTTGTTATTTTTATCCCTTACTCTTTTTTCTGTTAAAGAAGTTTTCGTTCTAAATATAAAACAGATGATGGAGGAGATAAGTGTCTATAATGCATCACTGGTATTTTCAAACATGGCAGCTCTTTTTTCCTGTCTTCAATTTGTTCCTGTCATGGGAATGTGGCAAAACGAGTGACCTTAGCAAAGTAATCACCAAGTGTTGTGGAAATGCCAGTTTTGAATAAGATCTGCTCTTTTAGGAAGATATCCTCTTTTATGATGCATGTGCCATTGGAACATAAATCTGTACATAGATGTACAGTGCAGAGTGTGTGGTGGTGCGTGGGGTTTTTGTTTGGTTTTGCTACTCAACTAAATATCATTTTATATCTTCCCTGGAATGCAGGGACACTGCACTGTGGAATATCACTGTACATCACAAAGGTCCAATGAACCAAGAGGGATTTACATGTAGTGTCACATACTGGACTTAGTGAGTGACTTTTCTTGCATTAAGGCTCAAATCCTGAGTCCAGCACCTGACCTGAGTAGATTGGCTGTGCTAATAGGTAAATAAGTGGTGCAGAAGGAGAGTATATTCGCCTCTTAGGCTGCAGAGAGATGGTGGAGCTACTCCATGAAGGTTTTCAGTCCATTGGCAGGAATAGCTCTTCCACACCTTAATGTAACCCAGTCTTCCCCTGTGCAGCAGCATTTTCCCAGATCTCACTCCTCCAGGCCCACCCCTACATGGCTTCCGTCTACCCCATTGTGGGCTGCTACTCAGTGATGCTGTGGAATGCTGTTCAGCTGCTGTAGAGTGTGGCTTTGTGCTGCACAATGAGGTGTAACCCTCCTCCCCATATCCTGCATGCGCACGCGCGCTCTCTCTCTCGCTCTTTCAGATACTAGCACAGCCTGGGAAGCCTGTTCATCTCCACAGGAAGGGGTTAGGAAGGCCTAGTCTATCCCTATCTGCTCTTAAACGGTCGGCTGCATTGTCTAGCTGCTTGCTAATATTTATTTTCCAGATGCTGGAATTAAAATTCTTGCTCCTATGCTCAGGATCAAAGTGAGAGGGGCTGGAAGGAATCTTCCCCCATGTCTAATTGGCAGGAACCTTTTTTTGGGGGTGGGGAGAGGGGGAGTTCTCCTTCCACTGGAGCATGGCTAACTTGCTAGGATCATACGGTATATCTCACTAAATCAACTCCCTACCATTGCAGGGTATTTGGGCATTTAGTGATCCCTTGCTCCATCTTGTTCTGTGCCTGACACACATAACAATTCAGGCTCCTAAAGTGTGAAATGCTTAAGGCCTGGTCTATACTGGGGGGGGGAGGAATGATTGATCTAAGTTACGCAACTTCAGCTACATGAATAATGTAGCTGAAGTCAACATACTTAGATCGATTTATCGTGGTGAGTCGACTGCTGCCGCTCCCCCGTTGACTCTGCTTGCACCTCTCGTGGCGCTGGAGTACAGGAGTTGACAGGAGAGGGCTCGGGGTCGATTTATCACATCTAGCCTAGACACGATAAATCGATCCCCACTGGATCAATCACTGCCCACCGATCCGGCGGGTAGTGTAGACATACCCTAAGTTTAACCCAAATTATTTGGCTCCATATAGGGACAACACGGTGAATTTTAGTGGCCTGTGAGATACAGGAGATCAGACTAGATGACCTAATGGTTCCTTCTAGCCTGAAACTCTGAAATTCTGGCTTAAGTGATGAATGAAGATAAGCTTGGTCTCCTTGTGGCTGCTAACATGAGTAAGACTACTGGTGAGACATACTTGACTATATCACAAAACCCCTACACGATTTGGCATCGTTAGCAATCTCTGCTTAAAGAGGCCTAGCAAGGTGCACACTTAAAACAGCCTGCATGTTGGATATGAGAACTGAGTTCCACTGGCAGACCTGTTAGGGAAGTATGTACTGCACCTGTTCACGTCAGGTACAGCTTTATGCCCTACTAGTACATGGTTAGTCAGCCATTTAAAAAGTTTTCATGCAAAGAAGGCAGGTTGCAACTGGACCATGGAATATTTTGTATAGAGACCAGGCCGACTAAATTATGTTTATGATACATGGGGCAATACTATGTGGAATGGAGCAGTTAAGTTTACATAATGGGAAATAAATGCATAAGTGGAATAACTCAGTTACAGTATTATGTGGTATAACTTCTCATATTTATTCACTACCACTGCACCCAAGAAGCAAGTGCCAGACCCTGGGAAAAAATCTGAGTCAGGGCAGCCATAGAGGATTTGCAAAATCTGGTGTCTCTGTACTACCCCCTGAACCCATTTGCCCATTCCATAGGACAAATCCCCTTAGAAAACTCAACATATTCAAATTCATGTAGTTTTCTGGTACTTACATATGTCTTACTGTGACTTTTTAAAAAAAAATTATAGCATGGTATGGGAAACATGGCTGACCCAAGTGGTAGTGATATTCAGGTAATACATTTTGCTTTTAACCAAATTCAAGAAAAATATTTTTAATGCAAAGAACATTGTGGAAAATGAGGATCATGTTCTGGTTTAGTACAGGGCCTGTATGGCCTAGTCTGAACCTCCAGACACATACGATATTCTTCATTAGACAAAACCTTTTGATCTTTTCCAATCAAGAGCGGGAAATTTTTTTTTTAATGCAAACAACTTCTCTCTCAACAGCCCTACTGATATTTAGACTTGGACAGTATGAGCACACAATAGAACACACTACTGATGCTGTTGTCAGAAGAGTAGGACTCAGACATCAAATGATTTTCCCCCTACTGGAAAATTGTCCTATTTAGATTAGGAAATTCAGCAAAATCACCACTTCTTTTCTCCCTGATGCTATATCTACTCAAGAAAATTTAGGATTGGTGTTGCTCCAATAGGGTTGCCAACTGTCTAATCGCACAAAACCAAACACCTTTGCCCTACCCCTGCTCACTCCATCCTTCCTTCCTCCGTTGCTTACTCTCTCCCACCATGTCAAGGCTGTATCCCCACTTTGAACTTTAGGGTACAAATGTGGGGGCCTGCATGAAGACTTCTAAGCTTAACTACCAGCTTAGTTCTGGTCCGCTGCCACCATTCTCAAAAACTAATTCCCTTCCCTGGGTAGCCTTGAGAAACCTTTCACCAATTCCCTGGTGAATACAGATCCAACCCCCTTGGATCTTAAAACAAGGAGAAATTAACCATTCCCCTCCTTCCTCCCACCAACTCCGGGTGAATACAGATCCAACCCCCTTGGATCTAAAAACAAGGAAAAAATCAATCAGGTTCTTAAAAAGAAGGCTTTTAATTAAAGAAAAAGGTAAAAATCATCTCTGTAAAATCAGTATGGAAATTAACCTTACAGGGTAATCAAACTTAAAGAGCTCAGAGGAATCCCCTCTAGTCTTAGGTTCAAAGTACAGCAAACAAAGATAAACACTCTAGTAAAAGGTACATTTACAAGTTGAGAAAACAAAGTAAAACTAAGATGCCTTGCCTGGCTATTTACTTACAAGTTTGAAATAGGAGAGACTTGTTTAGAAAGATGTGGAGAACCTGGATTGATGTCTGGTCCCTCTCAGTCCCAAGAGCGAACGAACTCCCAAACAAAGAGCACAAACAAAAGCCTCCCTCCCCGCCCCCAAGATTTGAAAGTATCTTGTCCCCTTATTGGTCCTTTGGGTCAGATGCCAGCCAAGTTACCTGAGCTTCTTAACCCTTTACAGGGAAAAGGATTTTGGAGTTTCTGGCCAGGAGGGATTTTATAGTACTGTACACAGGACAGCTGTTAAACCCTTTCCTTTATAGTTATGACACACCCTCACTGGCTGGGGCAGTGGGTTGGGGTGTGGGAGGGGGTGAGGTCTCGGGCTGGGCATGGCTCTTGGATGGGGCTGGGGCTGAGGGGTTTGGGGTGCAGGAGGGAGCTCTAGGATTGGGCTGAGGGGTTTGGAGTGTGGGATGGGGCTTAGGGCTGGGGCAGGGGGTTGGGTACAGGAGGGGGTTAGGGTTGCCAATTTTGGTTGGAGGTGTTCCTGGAGGTTTCATCACATGACATAATCTCTAAAGATTAATGTGTAATTCCTGGAGACTTCAGGGCAATCCCGGAGGACTGGCAACCCTATGCTCCAATAAACATAGAAAATATGTAGACCGTAGTATACACAAGGCTCAGGCATTCTATACCCCCTATCCCAGAGGTGGGCAAACTATGGCCTGCAGGCCACATCCAGCCCGTGGGACCGTCCTTCCAGGCCCTTGAGCTCCCGGCCAGGGAGGCTAGCCCCCAACCCTTCTCCTGCAGCCATGCCACCACACGGGCAGCGCTCTGGGGGGCGGGGCTGCGAGCTCCTGCTGAACAGAGTGGCAGCGTGTCTAGCTCTGGCCTGGCAGCATGGCAGCTAGACATGCTGCTCTAAGCAGCATGGTAAGGGGGCTGGGGCCAGGCCCGAGGGGGGAGGGTTGGATAAGGGATGGGGGGGTCCCAGGAGGCAGTTGGGGGACAGAGAGCAGGGGGTGGTCGGATGGGGCGGAGGTTCTGCGGGGGGTGGTGGTCAGGGGATGGGAAACAGGGGGGCTGGATAGGTGGGGGGTCCCGGGGAGCCTGTCAGGGGGTGGGGGTGTGGATAGGGGTCGGGTGCCTGGGTGCACGGGGGTTGGATAGGAGGTGGGGTTTCCAGAAGGTCCCAGGAGTAGGCAGTTAGAGGACAAGGTGCAGGGGGGGGTTGGATGGGTCGGAGGTTCTGAGGGGGGCAGTCAGGGGGCAGGAAGTGGAACGGGGCTGTTTGGGGAGGCACAGCCTTCCTTACCCGGCCCTCCATACAGTTTTGGAACCCCAACGTGGCCCTCGGGCCAAAAAGTTTGCCCAACCCTGCCCTATCCTTACCTTAAAGGATAGATAGGAAACATGGTGGTAAAAGCATCTATGCCCTGTTTACAATACAGGTTTAACTATTACTAGCACAGGTAGAAATGCACAGTAGTGAATTAAGGATCCTAGTGCAGACCAGGTCACACTAATAAACAGACTCCATACTTAGGAATTGATGCTAGAAGAAAGGTTACAAGACAATCAGAGAGCTCTTCTATAAAGCAAAACACAAATCCAGCATCCTAGCTATGTAGGTTTCTCAACTGTACCTGTCTCCATGGTATCTTGGAACACAGACCTTTCCTAAAAATTACTTTCTTTCATTTTCTCTTGCTGCCAATACAATTAAAGCTGTTAGTGTTGGTATGAAATCTAAGTAAGCCATCTCTGCTTACAGGACGTGACTGAACTGAACCTGAACTTTTAAAAAAAACCTCAGTAGCAGTTATAAGAAATGCCTGTAAAGAGCAGGTATTCTAATGAGAACTTTTGCTGTATAGTCCTGGTATGCATTTTGCAGTGGCAATGACAGGTGGTATTAAAAACGTCTGTGCAGCAGAGGCTTGAGTCATCTGCTGCTACCGGTTCTGGTTCATTCATGTTGACGTCTCTACATTTGACTGACTAACTTGTGATTTTGCTACCGTAAACATCAGTCCAAATTCATCCATATGTCATGGTCAAATGGAAAATTACTTCCTCCACATCTTGTAGGTCTGCAAACAATACAACTGATAGAGTAGATAAAGGACTCTTGACTTCCATTTTTCTGTATTGGAAACTGTCGACTAAGGGACAAGTAAACAAACAAAAGAAAACCCCATAATGCACTCGACTACCTGTGTGAAACAATTCTATTGATTAGATCAAAATTACTCAGTGTTGATGTAGTCTGAAAATTGAGTCTGTAAAAGTAGTATCGAGGGACACTATCTTTATTGTGCCTCAATTACTTCCATGTAAAATATGTTCAGTTTACATAGGAAAATATTTTTTACAACGGCCAGCCCTGCAAACTCAGCCTTGATTGGGAGAGTCAAGCAGAGTCCCACCCCCTCTCCCCGCCGAATCATCACCAGAAATCAAGCTTGTGCACGCTATATTAATTCCTCATTTACACCTGTGCAAAATCAGTATCTTTAAATTATGCTGACTCCTGTAGAGCCCTGTTTTCCTTCTGTCAGTTTGTACAAGAGTAATTGATTTGAATTTAGGGCCCCATGCTTGCTCTGCATACAGTGACAGCGGGGGTGTATGTGGCAAGGTTGCTTACAGCTCAGCTTTACACTCCCCTGATCCTGGGGCATTTCTGTGCAGGGATAATTGTCCTGTGCTGTGTTAGAGCATCTTGGCAGCTACTTTAACTTACACAGGGGTGCAGTGGCTCAAAGGAGCTGAATACAAAACTGATGATCAATGTGGCATCGTGATTGTCTCTTTCCACCAGTTATGTTCTCTTCCCTTTATTGAGCTGGTAGCCAAGGGGAAATGGCACATATGCTTTTACTTTGGCTCTGCACCATCTGAGGATGACCCTTACCCTAGAGTGTTCTTCCATTAGCTGATTATGCTGGCTTTAGGACCTAATTACCCCGGTGGTACAGTGTAAAGCAGCCACACCCACCTGGAAAATCTGCTGCTTAGTGAACCATTTTTTGCTGCTGTATTATAAATAGGAAGAGAAGCCAGCTCACTCTGTTTTGGCTCCTGAGGGTCTTCAAAAGATTTTTAAAAATAAATTAAATATTATCTTCAATACCTCCAAGGGCTGATCTATTGAGTAAGAAGCTGCCATTTTTATATAGCGCAGTAGTATGCTGTGAGGGTGAAATCCCAGCCCCATTGAAGTTAATAGCAAAGCTCCCATTGATGTCTAATAGGGCCAGGAGTTTAAGTGTTTTATGGTGCCACTTTGCCTCAAAAATGAACATTAAATAAAATAAAACGTTGTTAAAAAGAACTGAGGAAAAAGTGGCATGAAAGAAAAAAGTATAAAGGCAAATTGAAATTCTATAAGGCCTTGTATTCTCCAGATAGAAATACAACCCATCTGTCTAGTTAACTGACAAATATTTTTGTTAATCTTCTAAAATAATAATTCATCTTTGAGAGCCTGAGATTTTGACATATAAATGAGATTGATTTTAAAAAAAAACCACCCACAGATTAATTATGCACCACAGTGTCCAATCTCTTTACATTGTATCTTCATGAATGGAGAAAGGCAGGAAGAACTCAAGACTAGTGTAGCCATGAGTGAATATTCTATGTCTCAGCTCAAGTGAAGAGAACTGTCATAAAGGATCACACATCACACATGCATAATGTATATTTTTTTTCCTCCCACTGTTTTTCTGAATCAAAACTGATTATGATGGGGAAACTGAAAAAGATAAAATTGGACAATTGAAAAATTCTAAAATATGTAGATATAGAAAGTTCTGAATGGTATTAAATGCATGAGTTTTATGTTATAAGTGAGAACAGCTGTGTGATGTACTCACATTAACAATGTATAAAGCCAGGATCTCTTATTTTATTTTAAACCATTGAGCATCACAGAAGAATCAAGTCAACTGAGCTAGTAAATATTTCAAAATTTGCTCACGATGTAAGTTAATCAAAATCAGAGTCCATTTATCCTCACAAACACACACCTCTACAACTAGATTCTGTTCCAGTTGGTTACTGGTAAGCTCCCTTTGATTTCCCTTCCACCCTGTGTACTTTTGAGTACAAAATGTTAACCCATAGTTATTGCATCTTTCAGCATTAATATAACGAAGAAAGAAGAGAGCAGATCTTCAGCTGGTGTAAATTGATACAGTTCCATTGACTTCAGAAGTAGTATACTACACCTCTACCCGGATATAACGCGACCCGATATCACACGAATTCGGATATAATGCAGTAAAGCAGTGCTCCGGGGAGGGGGGGGAGTGCGCACTCCGGTGGATCAAAGCAAATTCGATATAACGCGGTTTCACGTGTAACACGGTAAGATTTTTTGGCTTCCGAGGACAGCGTTATATCGAGGTAGAGGTGTACTTTAAACCTTTTAAGGATCTGAAGTGTATCTGTATCCTACAGGTATCTCTCTCTCTCATATTTATATATATATGTACAGACGTGCTCCCGCCATACCATTTGTTTTAATACATATATGCTTTTATGATAGGTATCAATAAAGTATATAGTTTGGGTCAAGCCATGGTATATTAATTTAAAAATTCATGGCAAATCCAAGGCCATTTAAAACTGTGGTCATACTCTATCCATGTTTTTTTTTGTTTGTTTTAAATCCTACATTATTGCTCTTTGAATCCTCTTACTCTGAGGATTTGTCAGCTACCCTCACTTTTTCAGAGCCAGTTAGTTGATCATAGTAGAGAAGATAATTTAATTTTTAGCCTTTTTTCCCCTGTGAAACTGAGATTTAGCCACTTATGCACAGGCTAACCCTTTTTTAAAACCTGGCATTATTTCTAGTGATGGAATAACCTCAAAAAGTTCAGTTCTGTGTGATGTAACCATGATTATCTGAGCCACCCAAACCATCTGAGTCTGAAAAATTGAATTAGAAACAGCAAAAGACCATACCACCTGCCCAACACACCATTTTAAAGTGGATTTAGTGCTAATGAAGAGCACCAGAATGACAGCCCTAGAGACTCATCTATTTATCCGTAGATGAGGTACTGTACAGGTATCAGTACAAGCTCCCCAAAATGCTCCACCAGTCTACCCAAACCCTGAGATGTGGAGGTACAATACCAAATATCAAGAAATGGTATTTAGAAATACCAAGGGCTTCACCTCAGGGTTTTTGTTCTTTTTCCAGCAGGGCTTTTCCCCAAGAATGACCAAGCAGGGGTTTTGGCCTCCAGAAGCCAAAGATCACTCAAGTCCTTAGTAGGGATCTGCTACCGGTCAAAGCTACCTCCATGGAAGCTCTATGCCTCTACCTAAGCTCTGGAACCTCTGCCTCCCCTTGCACAGAAGTTCAGGGAAAGGCTGTGGTAAGGAAAGAGGGAAGAGCTTTAGTAAAGTAAAGCACTACACCTAGGGTGATTAGACTAGGCTGAAGCCATTTAGATCCATTGCCACCCTGTTGTGGCCATGCATCAAAGGACATGGACAATAATTATACTGTTTAATGTATTTATATTTTATCAGGGATGGTCTAGTTAATACTTATTCCTACCATGAGTGCAGGGGCCTGGACTAGATGACCTCTTGAGGTCCCTTCTGGTCTTATGATCCTATGATATTGTTGTATGGAAGATAGACTTATTTTAGGAAGTGCTTTGCAATAAATCAATATGCATCTCCGTTTTGTTTGGTTAGGGATCTTTACTGCAGCAGATTGTTTGAGGACACATTTAGGGACAGAATGTGTAATTAACAATTGGGGCCCATAGTTGTGGAGCAGTGCAAAGCCTCTTCACCCAAGAGGGAGCAGTAAGAGGCATTGGGGTGAATTTCATTCCCAAGCAGTCAGAGTGCAAGGCCAGAAGGGATACCAGCTAACGCAGTGTTATCTTCCATATATCGCAGGCCAACAGCACCACCCAGCACCTACCCACCAAACCCCAAAACTATTCAAATTCCTCATGGCACCAAAACCACACAGTAGCCTTGTAAAAGGCTGGGGAGCGGGGCTTGAGTATCCCCTTACAGAAAAGGAATCCCCAAATAGCCTTTTTAGCGAGAGGCATGACTACTTTGCACTGCCAGAATGGCATAACTGAGGGGAGAATCTAGACCGAATTTTGGTCTATTGACTTCAATGGAATTAACAGTCTGTGTTAAATCATTAAGGGTTAAATCCTCCAGTCCTTATTCAGTCAGAACTAGTGATTTGTATTTGTGTCTAAGATTAGGATTTCAGGGCACTAATATCTTGCTGTCAATTACACACATTTTCTGAGGTGACCAATAGACATTCCTTTCCCAGTATAGGATGGACTCTTAGGAAATGAGCATTTCAGTCCTAAAAGATATTTCTTAGTAAACATCCTTTATTTTTTATATATATATATATATATATATATATATATATATATGTGTATATATATATGTGTATATATAATATAAAATAAGGAAATCTTCATGCTATGAAACTGGGTGTGCACAGTACATCTAGTCCTCAGCTGGAGAGAACTATCAAAAGTACATTTTGTGTTTGAAATTGCCTGCGGTGTAATTTTATTTTACACGGGATTACAGTCACTTCATTTATATGGTGCAATAGCACTTAGGATTTGATGATCTCACGTTCTGGATGTACTACCTTGTAAAAAGCCATTATGACTATATTCACTCAAAAAGTCATTTGTGCATGGCTAACTTAATTTATACACTTTTTATGTCCTGCTCAAAGTCTCACTTTGACTTTTTCTTAAAAAAAAAAAAAAAAAAAAAAAAAAGAGTGGCAGGCAAATAAGCTTTGAGAATAGCATGCATGTTTATGCCAAAACTCGTCATTTAATTAGAGCAGTTTGAATAAATGGGCACCATCAGTCAGAACAGGGAAAAATCCTTGTTTTTACTGGATTAGTAGAAAGCAAAAACTGGTGTTTCTGTACCGTGTTAGTCACTTCAGTAAAAGGCAATGATTACCCATGAAATCTCCTTTTTCCTTCCTGTGCCCATTTTCTCCCATTCAAAGAAAAATATGCAGCACTTTCACCTACAGGTCTAGACCAGATGAAAATGGAAACAGTGCACCATATTGCATCCACCCCCACATAAAGGTGATGGATGGCACAAGAAACCTTGCTTTTCTTAAGACTCCCATGCAATTGCTGGACACAATTTCAATCCCTTTTCTCCTCTGAGTGCAGGGGCTCCTCTCTTTCCTAGTGGCTCTGTGGGGGGTGGAGGAGGAGGTGAGACCATAGCTCTCCCACTCTTTGCACAGACCTGAGGGCCAGGTTGGCACACAGGCGCATCATGCTGTGTGGGATAGAAGTGGGCTCATTCAACCTACATATTGGCGAGCTCTGGAAGGGATTGGACCTTATACAACATCCACTGGCAAGGAGTTCCACAGGTGTGAAGTACTTTTTCCTTTTTATTTGTTTAAAACCTGCTGCTTATTAATTTCATTGGGTGACCCCTGATGCTTGTGTTATGTGAAGGGGTAAATAACTCTTCCTTATTCACTTTCTCCATACCATTAATGATTTTATCAACCTCTATTTTATCCCCCCCTTAGTCATCTTTTCCATGCTGTATAGTGCCAGTCTTTTTAATCTCTCCTCAAATGAAAGCTGTTCCATGCCCCTAATAATTTTTGTTGCCCTTGTCTGTACATTTTCCAATTCTAATATACCTTTTTGAGGGGATGAGGTGACTGGAATTGCACAGAGTATTTGAGGTTTGGTGTACCATGGATTAACATAATGGCGTTATGATATTTTTTGTCTTAGTATCTTTCCCTTTCCTAATGATTCCTATTGTTCTGTTGGCCTTTTGGACTGCTGTTGATACTGAGCAGATGTTTTCAGAGAACTATCCATGATGACTCCAAGATCTTTCTTGAGTGGTAACAGCTAACTTTATGGGATCATCATTTTATATGTATAGTTGGGGTTATGTTTTCCAATATGCATTACTTTGCATTTATCAACACTGAATTTCATCAGTCAATTTATTGCTCAATCACCCAGTTTTGTGAGACCCCTTTGTAACTCTTTGCAGTCTGTTTTGGACTTAACTATATAAAGTAATTTTGTATCATCTGCAAACTTTGCCATCTGTTTAATGGAGAATTTTGTTCTTCTGTGTATCAATATCTGCACATTTTTGCAGCCTTTAGTGCTTTTCCTCATTACTGTTGTTCTTTTCACTGATATTAGAACTGTGCTGGTAATAGTTTTACCAACATTCTCCTCTAACAGTAAAATATATAGAACTAACAGAAATGCACAGTAATTTGCACTGTGACAAGATCAAATAACTTTATGCCCATTATTTCAGCCTCCCTACTGTATATATTACTCCCATTATGTAAAATTGAGGCACAGAAGGTTAATGACTGAAATCGATGGGAGTTGCTGGGGATTGGCCCCTCTGAAAATCAGTCCAAAAGTGATTTACCTGTTGCCATATAATGAATGAGTATAGAATCAGGAACAGAATTCAGAGGTCCTTGCTCCCAGTTGCCTGCCCTAACTCTTAGACCATACTGTCTCCATAGGAAACATGTAAGAAATCCCTCACTAGGAAAATAGAGGAGGCTGTTAGTACCGTATGTGGCCTGTCAAGAGACTCAATGGAGTAATGTCTGTCACAGGTGACTAGATGGTACAAAACCATCATTCTGTATAAAATATATTTAGATAAGCTACATTTTAGGAAGGGTGGTCATCCCATACTGTGCAAGGCAGATTTTTATTTTTGAATCTGCTCCTGGCACACAGTTATGGATTCTAAAAAAATGGGCCCTACCCAGGCCAGTAGATTTGATTTCTGCAAAAATAGATGGCTCCTTTAATTCTGCTTCTGTGCAACTGGAGATGTTGTCATGGAGATGAGGATCTGTGATAGTGCTGCTCCACTTTTCTGGCCTTGTTCTGGGCCTCAGAGTGGAGGATTGTATTGTATTAAGGCTATAGGATTTCATCTCATGCCAGTAGAATGAATATGATTAATTTTCCTTTTCATTTATTTCTTGGTCAACCCTTTTTGTTTATACAATGTGTGCATGTGTGCACATACATGTGTGAGAGAGACAGAAGCAATACTGCTGGGTGCTTTTCTAAAGGGCTCAATCTACTATGCAGTGTTTGCTTCACTGCACAGCAACGGCAGACTGAGCTGCAGGCACAAAACCCTAGGAGATACTGCAGTGCTTGTATAGTGATAGTTTAGAAATGTTTGCCACCTGGCGGTAGCTGTAGATAAACACTAGCAAGATGGCTTTAATGCATTGCTTTCTCTTTGTTTAAAATCATGGTGACCCCAATGTTTAGATTTTGCATGGATTAAGGCTAGATTATTTGGTTGTGGCTACACATGGGACCTAAACTGTGATATGAAGGCTTCAAATATGTTTTCAATGGTGTCCTCATCACACTCATATCTGTAAACAATCTGTAATATAAAATGGAAATTTTATTGATAAATTGGATTTTTTAATTATCAATATTTTGCTTATCTAATTACTAAAGATTTTTCTGTGTGTGTGTGTGTGTGTGTGTGTGAGTGTAAAATATTTCAGTTAAGAATGATAGTTGTCTGAATTTTCCATGGCTTTAGCAAAATGCATTTAGAAACCAGAAGAACCTATATATCAAACCCATTGAGTCAAAAGGTGTTGTTTTCTACAGTAAATCCACATCTTGCAGAAAGGTTAACATGCTATTAAGGGCATAGGTGCTAGAACTAAGGGTGCAGGGGGTGCGACAGCATCCCCTAATTTGAAGTGGTTTCCATCATATACAGGGTTTACAGTTTGGTTCAATGGCTCTCAGCATCCCCTCTTATTGTTCCAGCACCTCTGATTAATAGAGGAGGCTGTTAGTATGTGGTTAGTTAGTAGCTGTTTATTTTAATCTCATGACTTCTTTCTCCATTCTTACCAACAGATGTAAGCAGATGGACAATGAATAAGGCTATGTTTTAGTGATGGGTATTTTTAGTAAAAGTCACAGATGGTTAAAAATTCACAGCCAGTGACCTGTCCACGACCTTAACTAAAAATAACAGTGAATAAAACTTGAGGGGGATGACTCCCAAGGGCCCCACGGGTGCTCTGGGAGGGTGGCCAGGCTGCTTTGGGGGGAGAGGCACAGGCTGCAGCATGCGGCCTGGGACTCCCTCAGGGAGGTGGGGGTGGGGAGGCTGGCAGGCTCCCTACCTGGCTCCGCACTCCTCCCTCCTCTAGCAGCAGCAGAGTTTGGGTGTGGGAGAGGGTAGGGGACAGGGTGAGGCCACTCTGGGTGGCACTTACCGGTGCTAGGGGGCTCCCTGGAAGCAGGGACATCCCCCCCCCACTCAGCTGCTAGGTGGAGGTGTGGCCAGGCAGCTCTGTGTGCTGCCTCTCCCTGCAAGCACCATCCCTGCAGCTTCCATTGGCTGCGGTTCCCAGCCAATGGGAACTACGAAGCCAGCACTCTAGGCAGAGGCAGCATCCAGAGTTGCCTGGCCACACCTCCGCCTAGCAGCTGAGTGAGAGGGATACTGCTGGTTCCAGGGAGCCCTCAGGTAAGCGCTGCCCCCAGAGCCTGCTTTGCCCCATCCTGTGCCCCAACCCCCTCGCACACCGAAACTCTGCTGTTGGGGTGGGGCACGGTGGTCCGAGACTGCTCCAGCAGCAGCCAAGGCACCTGGTGCAGGGGCTGCCTAAGCTGCCCGTGAGCCAGGAGCACCGGCCGCTACAGAAGTCACGTGATTTCTGTGACCTCCATGACAAACCCACAGCCTTAACAATGAATAATTTTATATTTCAAGAGCCCCCTTGTGGTCAGCTGTGCACTTCTGCCTAAGGGCTTTCAGAATTATTACAAGTTAATGTGGCTACATACTAGCTGTAATAGTCTTCACTTGAGATAGCACTATAATAAACAGCCTCTCTTGCTTTAATTCAGAAAGGAAGCCATCTTTTAAAACATAACCTGATGACCGATAAGAAATATCAGTTCATCTTGAACTTGAAAGTTCAGCTGTTTAACATGGCTAGCTCCTAATAGAGCAAAAGGAACAGAGTTCACCATCATTTGTCTTACATTTTCGGCACCACATTTTAATTAAGCAAAAGCATATTCTTTGTGTCTTGAATTATTACAGTTTGTCACAGATCCACAGGATTAGTGCTATGCCCCCAACTTTGGAAGAGTCTCTGGGAGGATCCCTTCAGTTTGCCAGATCCCTTAGAGATCTCATTCCTCCGCCAGGATAAGCCACGTAACTTCCCTGCTTCTTTAGGCTGGACCTCTGGTTCTTCAGCACCCCTGCTTCACACCGTTCAGCCAGTCCAAATGAGGGAGACTTGTACTATCTTAGGGAGAAATACACTTCCTCTGTCAGCATTTGCTGTGACACTCAGCCAGCATTGTAAAACAGAAGAGTTTATTAGTTGATTGGAACACAGCATAGGAAGTCCTTAGAGAGCAAAAGAAAAAAAAGTTACAGAATGATCCATCCTGTTTAGCACAGTGCCCAAAGCCCTGTCCCCTGACCTCCATTTTTCCCAGTTCAGGTGTGTCCCCTGACTCCTCCAGCAATCAACCCTTACAATCCCACTGGCATCTCCTAGTCCTTTGATCCCCAGATGGGCAAACACTAGTTGGCTTCCTGCCATTGGTTGCTAGGTCTTTAAGTTGTGGTGATTGGATTTGTCATTGTCTTTTCAGATCTAAGGTCCAGACAGTTAAGAGCCATTCACATCTCTGAGCCTCTGCAGCGAGCAAACAACCCTTTCTACCTGTTCGGTAACCCTGCAGCACATAGGGGAAATCAAGGCATACATAGGATCCATTTAAAAATTTACAAATCTCATTTCATCATAGTTTAATAAACTGACTACACACACACACATGTGTGTGTATATTAAAAGAAGCTTCCTTAAGAGTTGTTGTTGTGAATCTAATTCTGTTAATCTTGAATTAACAGAATAATGCTTATAGATGTATCTGATATAATAATGAAAGTTCCTCAAGTTAATGGAATACAACCCATTATCACATATGATCCTCTCCCCTGTTTAATGAAGAAATGAAGTTAATTTCCAAGGCCATATAAATATGCTCCAATATGTTATTTAATGCACTGAGGTGATGAGCATATTAGAAAAAACTCTGCTAGATTGAACAGTTTAAATTAGATTAGTATTTGAGAAGACTAATTAAGGGGAAAGACTGATTTACTGAGCACAGTTTACTATGAACATTTGCTGTGCTTTAAGAAATCTTACTGTAAAGGACACAGACAAGGCTCTGTCTTTTTAAAATCTGGCAGAAATCTATTTGCATTGGCATTCAGAAAACACTTTTTGAATTAAATGAGTGATGAATCATGTTATGTAAATAAGGCGATAAGCACTGCACAGCTGTAGCAAAAATAGATGCCGCTCCTTTGGAAAAATGGAATCTGATTTCTAACTGTTCATTTAATGGGCTGAATCAGTGCAAAGCTTGCAGTATTCAAATGGTATAGAGTGTGCTGATGTTAAGGGCTTAATGGAGTAGGAGAAAGACCACTGCAAGGCAATTTGTGGGGGGAGGGGGTTGTTTGTTT
Organism: Malaclemys terrapin pileata; assembly: GCF_027887155.1. Taxonomy (NCBI): domain Eukaryota; kingdom Metazoa; phylum Chordata; order Testudines; family Emydidae; genus Malaclemys; species Malaclemys terrapin. Next base: position 73,454,343 of record NC_071512.1, read on the forward strand.
TTTAAATACTCAGTAAACTTGCAAATTTCTTATTTTTTACTTTCAGGTTTTTCTCTTCACATATAACAAAACTCTGTGCTTGCAAATGATTTGTGAATGTTGACAGCAGATATTTTCTGCAGTAGAAATGTTACATTAAGTTCAGGAGGGAGGGATATGACTCTATTCCATATAGAACGTTATATACATTTGCAGAAAAAGACTCGGTATGCTTTGCATACAGAATGATGTCAAGAATGTGTAAGCTTCAGGGCATAAACTGATCACCAGCTGGGGTTGGGAAGAAATCCTGCCTTCTGTCAATTAGTGCATTATTAGGATTTAATGCTTTCTGAAGCAGCAGTGATTATTCAGACAGGATATGAGAGTAGATGGATCTCTGATCTGTTCCAGTATAGTGATTCTTATGTTCCTAAATTGCTATAGTAGGGAGAAAAAAAACCAAAACTAAGAAACAAACAAAACTACAAATGTTGGTCCCAATCCTGTCTGCCTTACTTATGCAAGAAGTTCCACTGAAGTTAGTTTGACCACTTACATGAGTAAGGTTAACAGGACTTAGTAAATAAATGCTATGGAAATAATAAAGTTCACATTCTTATATTAAAAGAAAATGTAGGCATATTTCACTTCCCCTAACACCTTTCCCCCTCTTGTCCCCCTCCCCCGCCAAAAAAAACAAGCAAGAAGATATTTTACCTTGAAAAGAGAGTAGTAGTCCACTAGGGACTTGGCTATTGGAATTGATTACAGTGAACTCAATAAGACCCAGATCCTCAAAGTTATTTAGGCACATAACTCCCATTGAAATCAATAAGAATTAGGTACCTAAACATCTTAGAGGATCTTGGCCGAAGATACTATGGTGATGGATGTCAGTATAAAACCTAAGATAGTTAGCATTTGCTAATAGCAAATATCTATGTTGGCTTCTGCATACTTAGAATTACATTGCTAAGGCATGTGACAGGATTCCTTAACTGTATCCACCAGATTAAGCACCAAATAATTGACAACCTGTGCAAGTCAGCAGAATTCAAAGAGGTTGTACAGGGTATCAGCAAACTTCGCTATCTTCCAAGACCCAAATGTGGGGCAAAGACCACCCAAATGAGATACATAAACTTTCCATGCAGGAAACTTAAAATGTGGTGGGATTCATCACTTTAGTTTAAATAACTCTTACTAAAACAACGAGGAGTCCTTGTGGTACATTAGAGACTAACAAATGTATTTGGGCATAAGCTTTATGCCCAAATACATTTATTAGTCTCTAAGGTGCCACAAGGACTCCTCGTTGTTTTTGCTGATACAGACTAACACAGCTACCACTCTATAACTCTTACTAGAATTTCTCATCCATGATTCTTTCTCCGATTAAAAGAATTTACAACGTTAGGAGTTAAGTGACACCAAATTGTGTGGAACTAAGTAATATTGGGACTAAAATAAATACTGTCCCTTGAAATAAGGCATGGGTGTAAAATCTCTCAATTTTTTCTCCAGGACACTCTCAGAATGATATTGCTACAAGAGGGGCTAATCTAGCCTATAGAAAACTTCTATCCTCTTCTAGCTCAATGTTGGGAAAGAAACATCTACCCATATGATTTATTTTCTAGTAATGGTATTTGCTATACTATGTGCAATCAAATCTAATTAATCTGTGTTTCTCTGCATATCTTTGCACAGAATTCATCAGAGTCAAGCACTAATCAGTTGTATAACAAGAATCCTAGAATCATAAAATCATAGAATATCAGGGTTGAAAGGGACCTCAGGAGGTCATCTAGTCCAACCCCCTACTCAAAGCAGGACCAATTTCCAACTAAATCATCCTGACCTTAAAAACTCCTAAGGAAGGAGATTCCACCACCTCCCTAGGTAACCCATTCCAGTGCTTCCTAGTGAAAACGTTTTCCTAATATCCAACCTAAACCTCTCCCACTGCAACTTGAGACCATTACTCCTTGTTCTGTTATCTGGTACCACTGAGAACAGTCTAGATCCATCCGCTTTGAAACCCCCTTTCAGGTAGTTGAAAGCAGCTATCAAATCCCCCCTCATTCTTCTCTTCTGCAGACTAAACAATCCCAGTTCCCTCAGCCTCTCCTCCATAAGTCATGTGCTCCAGCCCCCTAATCATTTTTGTTGCCCTCCGCTTGACTCTTTCTAATTTTTCCACATCCTTCTTGTAGTGTGGGGCCCAATACTGGACACAGTATTCCAGATGAGGCCTCACCAATGCCGAATAGAGGGGAATGATATAGCATCAGCTTGTCGATCTACGGTTTCTTTTTTCATCTCAAGCAAAATTGGATTTTAAAACGGATTTGGGTTTAAAGACTCTGGCCGCATATGGATTTTAAAAAGTATTTTATGTGAATTTGGTGCTCTTGAGCTTGAGTGCTGGAATCAAGCATAATGCATGCTAGTACCGTCCAAGCTTCCGAACCCAGCTCTGCCAATGCACTTCTTCAGCATCTTCAGTTCTGGGCCACTCCCAGCACAGACTACCAATCTTGCTGATCCATGCAATGGTTTTGGGATATGGACCAATATTTGCTAGGGAGTAGTTTAATGAGATCCCCAAATTCATTTCCCACTTGTAGACAATACCAGGATTTGCATCCAGAGCTAAAGGCAAGAGCATTAACCTACTCTACCATTTCACCATATGTATTTTGATTTTTACTGCTTTCCTTCAGCTTATATTTATACTGTACATGAAATTCCTTTCAATTTCATTGGATTCTGAAGTACCCATTCAACCTAATGTATTCGTTTTTACTTACATCAATTCATAGTTGTTTGAAGTGTTATAGCTGTGTTGGTCCCAAGATAGGAGAAGGTAAAGGAATATGTTTTATTGGACCAGCTTCTATTGCTGAAAGAGACAAGGCTTCAAGCTCTTTCCTTTCCCAGACCTGAAGAATTGCTTTGTGGAGCTCAAAAATTTGTCTCAGATATTGATCCAATAAAAGATATTACCTCAGCCACCTTGTCTCTTTTATTCATAGAGTCATTGGGTAACATTATGGATTGAGACCGACAGCAGATTACTTTCAGGTGTCCTTAACTTTTTTTAATTACCCAGGAAAAATGGGATAATTATGTCAATTGTTTTAGACATTTTCCTGAGGGCCTTTCAAAGAGATGATGGGGCAGATTCTCATTCCAGTCACACCACTGTAAATGAATATCTTTAATGAAGTCCAGTAGAGTTAATCCTGATTTATATCAGTATAATTCTGTCCTGTTCTGTTTTATATGGGTGATTATATCACCTTCCCTGTACTATCTCAGTACCTTTCAATAGTGTTAGGCAATGTGACCAACATCTGTGCACGTGGTTCATTCTCTCTCCTTCTTTCTTCCAAGGAAGAATTGCGTGTGCAGCATAGTTTATTTTAGTAGGACTTCAAGTATCTACATACCAGTATGTGTTTATATTGGGAAAAGCAAGGTCGAGGAAGAGTGCCTTGGAGTGGAAGGTGATAAAATTTGTGATGGTCCTTAGTTCCTGTGGGAGTTTTCCACAGACTGAGACAGGCCTCAGAGAAAGCTGTCTTCCACACAAACAAGCTTTTTACCCTTATGGCAGAAATTTCCATGTGCTTGAGGAGTAGGATTGTCAACCATGCTTCACCCAGGAGTTTTTAAGTGATCTTTTAGGTATACTGGACAGAGATCATTGAGCATCTTGAGGATAAAAACCAAGAGATTGAACTTGACACTATTCTATGGGAAGCTACTTCAGAGAACAGCTTTGATGTGCTCATGGTAGCCCATGTTGCTGAGGAGATGCAAAGCAGTTTCTATCTGGAGTTTTCTGAGGGCTGATGGCTCAATACCCCCAAAATATTGCATTTCTATTATCCAGACAGGAGGTGGCAAAGAGTGTATAACTGAAAACCGGGTCACTGTCAGGAAACTGTCACATCCTGAAGGACAAACAGGAGATGCTAGAAAGTGTTACTTATGGATGATGCTATGTGAGAACTTAGCAAGAAATCCAGAAGACTCAATTGACCAACTGTGGATGTGTCAACCAAAGTTTACTGTTCCATGGCTGCAAATTCTTCCAAGTGCTTTCTTCTGCCCAGCAGCATTACCTCTGTCTTGCTTGGGTTCAACTTCAACCAGCTGTGCTTCATCCATGCACTGATCTCAACTAAGCATTGGACCATCTTGGTGGTAGTGGTGTGGTCATATGTGATTAAGTAAACCTGTGGTGTCATCTGTATATTGCTGGTTCTTGAGTCAATATCCTAGCTACATATAGATCTTAAATAAGACATGAGAGAGAATTAATCCTTCTAGGACTCCACGAGTGAGGGATCTAATTGAGAGGTGTAGTTTCCCATCACTACTCCTTGCATGTGTCCCTCTAACAGACTTAGGCCATTTTAATGCATTCCCCTGGACGTCTTCTCCTTTTCTCAGGTGGGACAGCAGTATCTCATGATCAACGGCATTCAGTGATGCAGAGAGATCCAAGAGGATGAGAATGGATGTCTGCCCTCTATCAATTGACAGCAGAAGATCATATAATTGGGATCAGAATCTGAAACAATGAGGGGGGAAATTGTTGCAATTCCTGTCTTTGTCACTGTGCAACCTGACTTTTAAATTCACTGTTTTTTAAAAAGATGTGTGGTATCCATGACACCCATAACTTACTCAATTGGTGCTTTCATGACCAGAAACTCTATAAGGCATTGACATAAGCAACCTTAAGTACATCTGTAATTAATGTATGTAAATCACATCCCAAGGACTTATGCTGCAAATTTTTGGAAAGTGCATGCAAGGATTTACCAAATTATTTAGGACTAAGTGTGCCAAAATAATATTTTACTCAAGAAAATGCTACAACACTGTTCAGGAAATAGCACTCAAATTGAATGATTGTCTCCATATATGACACACACTATTTGTAGGGACTTAACCTCAAGAGGAGACGGAACAGGCCTTAATGGTAAAACTCCAGTTATCTTCAATGGGAGCAGGAGTGGACCCTTATTATTACTACTACTACTAAATTTTCTTGTTTACCTTGGCCAGCAGTCCCATCGGTCCAGTACACAAAAATAAAGTCCTTGCCAAGAACTAGCAAGATATCTCCTAAAGTACTTCAGCTATCATACCTGGCAGCTTTCCTCAAATTTCAATGGCCAGATTCCAGTCTGAGTCTATTATTGCCACACACCTGGGGGGGGGGAGGGGAATCTATTCACAATATAGTCCTTTTTAGTAATTACAGAAAAAAATCAACTTCTTTCCATCAATCTCTCTAATGTATTCACAGTAGTATCTGGTCCTCCATAATAGCCACTGTTTTAATAAAAATGTAGAAAAAAATCTAGAAAACAAAGTTGTTGATCTGAAACAGGAGTATTCATTTACAGTGTTTTGTACCGAATTTTGCTTCCAGTCTCTGAAATTCTCTCATGGGAAGCTAGATAGAAACATAAATCAGTGGTTAAATTCAAGGCAGATCATGGCTCTGATCTGTGTTTTAAATGCCTTGAAAGTAGTAATATTTAATATAATGTTCTATGTGGTGAATTATGAGTAGTGTACCAAATTATGCAAAAAATATAGCTGGGCATAAATCTGCAGTGTATAATAATGACGAAGGTTGGGTGAACAATTTTTCCATTATATAAAACATTAAACTGACTTTTCCTCAGAATCAACTATGCATTTCTGCTTGCTCCATATAAACGATATGCTATTTTCCATCCATGCACATGCCTACCACGGAAGTAAATAAGAATTGCAAGTGCAGCTTGAGGTAAATAGTTCTGTGGAGAGTCCAATGAAACTCCTGTGTCCCTCTTTCAGTAGCAGAACACAGTTGTACATATTGGCTGGGGAAAGCATAACCAACCAATGTTCGCTTGCTTTAAGTGTGGGGGAAGTGGTCACCACTACTGTGGTCAGAGAGAAAGCCCTGAGGAGACTAGTTAACCTTTTCAAATGATTGAAGTGGTTTGAAGCAGCAGAATCTGTCTGGTGGACTGAGGGAGGTACTGTCACCTATTAATGCCTGGGTGTTAATGGCAGCTCTGACATTGATTTACTATGTGAACATCATAAATCATGTAGGGCTCAATCCTGCAATGGACTAAATACCTTTTGCGCCTGTTGCCATCATCAAGAATAGAAAGAAGGCACTCAGCAGCCTGCCAGAGACACTTTGAAGAATTTGGCCCATAATCTCCCTACCCTTCAGTTACCTTAAATCTTCAAAAAAAAAAAGAAAAAAGGGGGGGGGGACAACAAAGGACAACACCACACTCAGCCCCCAACCTTGAGCACCCTTAGACTGCTGCAAATCTGCAAATTACACCTTGCAGCAACAGGCTCCTGGGGTAATTAGAACTCCAGCTACATCCTATTCCCACTGGGCACATCCTTGACCCTACCTTCCTCATGGGGAAGATATTAATACCACCCAAGGACTCCACTACAGCAGGGGAATCCCCATGTAGCCAATTAAGCCAGAGTGAGACAAAGTGGCTTTACTGAAGACCAGGTTCATTGTGAACATGGGTAATAGAATCTGGCCCTCAGTGGTAAGCATTGTTACCCTTAATTGGTGAGGGGGAGGAAGCAAGAGCTGGATTAATTGGAGATTTTGAATCCTATCTAGGTGCCCAGAGGACTAAGGATTATTAATAGAAATAGGACCTGGGGCTCCTCCATCAGAAATTTTTTTGAAATATACATATAATCTGAAATAATTTAATTAAGGGCAAAACAAACCTGGTATATGCCACAGAACACTAACTAACCTTTACTTAACAGTGTGCACCAATAGTTACACAGGATCTAAATCAGCTCCTGGATAAATGTACATAAACCACATTGTGATTTACTAGGTCTGATCTTAACTTAATATGCATTGGTAGAGCTGCTGTAATTGCATTGATGCTACAGCAGCTGAGGATTGTGCATCAATATTAGGGGAGAATTGGGTCCTAGAGACATCACAGCTAATGATCATGTTAGTATGCAAAGGGCCAAATTCTTCTCTTCCTTTTCACTAATTTTTATGCCAGTATGATATTGCAGACTTATTGGAGTTACACCTGATTTACACCAGCACGAGAGGAGGATCAGAGTGTTTGAAGTGTCCTTTTTGTATCTTGTTGCATTTCTGATGAATGTACAGATGCTGTGACCATTTCTAGACTAGCAAAACTGGCATGAGACTAGCAACATTATGAGAGAGTTGAGCTAGTTCTTTCTCAAAAGCCTCACTCCCCCCATCCACCCTTTCCTTAGTGCGAGTACTGAAGTTTTATATGGTTTATTTTGATGGATATAGGTCATTGCACATTTTCAAGCACCACCACTAAAATGCTTAGCTATCAACAAACATTGGAATGCACACTGCTAAAGGTATGCCATGGTTAACATGGCCAACACGACATTCAGATTCTAGTCCTTCGCATTCTTATTCTTTTTTATTTAAGTTAGACTGCAGCTTCTGTGCACAAATAGGAAGACATAGACCTTGCCCTGAAAAGTGCCTAGCACATTTGGGCATTATTGTAATATTAATGAACACCACTGTTAAATAATCCTTGTTGTCAAGTGCAGCTGAGCCTCAGGGCACAGCATTCTTTTTCACAGATAAACCCACAAATGCCATAAGAAAATATTAACAGCATTTGCAAGATGTCTTTCCAACAGAGTTCAGTCAGATGAAAGGTTCATTTGACCCTAGTGCCCAAAATCTGTAATTTGGGGGAAAGAAAGGGTAACCACACTTCTTCAAAGAGAAAGAAAGAGAATAAGTAAGAGGTGTTTTTTAATAACTTAAGATGTTCCAATAGCAGTACTTATTTGCTTTTGATCTTAAATGTTGACAGTAGTGGTGGGTGAAAATGCCTATCTCTGAGAGTAAGAGAGTATGCAATTTTACATCTACAATATGTAGAGCCTGCCTAGTTTTTATAAGAAAACAACATATCAGGTGATAAATAGTGCAATGATTTCAAAATGTGCAATAATTCTCATAAAAAATGCTGTCAGAGCCACATAATTTTGACAAAAAGTTAGATGTACAGAATAAAAAAATAGGCCTTTGCCAGGATACCTGTAATGGAAGAATTCATTGAGAATGAATGCACTCCACTCTAAAAGGTAGTATAAAGTGTTTCACTTTTCCAAGCTGTGTTTGAACTCTTTTTTTTAAACACTTATGAATTACTTAGATGTTCTTAGAAATCACATTAGAACACACTGAATTTAGGCACAACTCCGTCGCTCTAGAAATGGGCCCAGGAGGCACCATAGCCAGGGCCTGCTCCAGGCACCAGCTTACCAAGCAGGTGCTTGGGGCGGCCACTTCAGAGGGGGGCGGCATGTCCCGCTGTTTGGCGGCAATTCGGCGGACGGTCCCTCACTCGTGCTCGGAGCGAAGGACCTCCCACCGAATTGCCGCTGCAGATCGCGATCGCAGCTTTTTTGTTTTGTTTTGTTTGGCTGCTTGGGGCAGCCAAAACCCTGGAGCCGGCCCTGACCATAGCTCAGACCTTTGGGGAACACTTTCTCTCTTGCTTTTTGCTTCTTCTAAGGGCACGTTCAGCTGTGTTTGCCAGTGAATGGGGGGAAGCCAAAGCTCAATCCACACTAAACACCTACCCATATGCTCCAGGGTCAGGTCGGGGAATAGGCAGTTAGCTTGTACAGGGATGCAGGGGGAGTTCTTATTCCCCTTTAATCTCTTTCATGGTCCAAGTCTCGATCTACTGCTTATAAATTAGATTAGATATGAATCAAAATGCAAGGACCTGACTGCCTATCGGGATGGCCCCTAGGTTGGAAGTGTTGCAAAGGCACACAACGCCTACTGCTACTCCTCAGAAGCACAGCTATCTCTTAGGAGCTGACTGTGTGCACCCCATTCTTTATCAGGCAGCTCAGCTAGCTAGTGCATAGGTGGGGAAGTTGCCTGTCTCTTCCTCTCCATGCCCCTTTTAGCATTGCTTGTGCCCCACGTGATGCTAGTAGGGAACAGTTCCTGTGCCCTTGACTGTCACGGAAGTTACTCTGGATTTACAACAGTATGAGTGAGATGTATGTCATCTTCTTTATTTGTGTAGGGCCAAGCACACATTTTAGAATTATTTATAGTATTGCAGTGGCACCTAGAAGCTCCCATCTTGGACCATAAGCCCATTATGCTACACACTATTCAGACAGAACAAAAATAGGTTCTCTGCTCAAAAGAGTTTACAGTCTAAGTATAGAACAAGAGACAATGGGTGGAGCAGAAGGAAACACTGAGACAAGCTGGTCAGCATGCAGTGATTTCAGTTACACTTACAGTCCCAGACACCTACAATCCTTACAGGTAGGAATCTCTCTTCTACAGGAGTTCGGTGTTATTCAATGGAATTCACCCCACTGAGCTCAAAGTCACCTGCAGGCCTGAGAGTAGTTTGAAGCTTCAGGACTGAACCGCAAGGTACTCCATAAATAACAGTGATACATTAGCAGTACTGTGATTTCTTCTCAAGGCTGCGATGATTCAAACTTGTTTGACAAAATACTCAAGACTATACCTTACTTGAAAGGAGCTGGACTAGATTTCTACCTCTAACATGTTTCTATGTACCATGGCAACAGTCATTTCAGACACTGTGACCAAAACAAGCACTGACTTCTGCATTATTTTTCCTGTTTACTAAATTAAATGGCACAGTGAAAGCTTAAGCTTTCATTCTGATGACTCAGAGCACCATACTAGAACTGATATTCTATTATTTTCCTTAGAGCTAGTGAATTTAGCCCTTTTTCTTTTTGTCAGTTATCTGCAAACAGATTGCAGTTTCTACCAAGTCACTCATTGTGAAAAAATTGTTCACCAAGGATTTTATGTGAACAGATTTCAGCCTGTGGATTGTCTATGATCCATGAATCTGTGAGTATACCATATTCATGACTGATATTTCAGCTGTGTGATTGGTCACCCAACTCACATGACATCCAGTTTGTTCTTTATCCAGTTTACCTCTTCTTTATAAAGGACTTCCCCCCATACTGAACACTATTCATGTTTCAATCCATCTTGGGTATTGTTAAGAACTGGGCCTCAAGCAGTCTTGCTTAATGGACTAGAACCTAGCCTAATGTCCAGAGCCCAAATCAGGAGCCAAGTTGTCAAGCGCAGGGAGCAGGCTAGAGTCAGGAACCAGGAGCCAAGGGGCAGAAGCCAAATACCAAGTCCAGGCAGTGAGCTAGAACTAAACCTCAAAAAGAAGGAGCCAAGTGTCAGAACCAAAGTATTAGCCAGAGCAGTGGCAGAAATCAAGATCTAGGAGCAGGAAACAGGAAGTGGGATCAGAAACACAGCTGTAGGCATGGAACATTATTGAGCAAAGGACTCACTACTGCTGCTGGGTTTCAGAATGTGCCTGTGGAGTAATCAGCCAATGAGGAGACCAGGTTCATTTGCTGACTCAGCTGAGGGTAATGAACTGGGTCTGAATTCAGCTGTGAGTCCCAGATGGGCATGATCCTGAAATTTACTTTTTGTGACTATTCCATATTAACACATTTTTGCTTTCTCATAGTCACATAAAAATCAGTAAAACTGTGTGTGAACATTGCTGAAGCTGAATTCCACGTGGAGGTTTTTGAAATGCTTATGAATTTTTAATTTTTTAACCATTTTCCCAGCATGGGTTTTCTATCTGTAATTCACTGGTTTTAATTGTCAAACAAAAATGAAAGAACCCCAAATACTTCAAAAGCCTAGTACAGCTTCTAAAGTAACCATCTGAAAGGCAATTCTCACATGGAATAACTCAGAACATAAGAATGGCCATATTGGGTCAGACTAAAGGTCCATCCAGCCCAATAGCCTGTCTACCGACAGTGACCAATGCCAAGTGCCCCAGAGGAAGTGAACCTAACAGATAATGATTAAGTGATCTCTCTCCTGCCAGCCATCTCCACCCTCTGACAAACTGAGTCTAGGGACACCATTCCTTACCCATCTTGGCTAATAGCCATTAATGGACTTAACCTCCATGAATTTATCTAGTTTTCTTTTAATACATTTACAAACAGTGTTCAAGTAATGGCCTGTGAAAGGGGCAAAGCTGGCTCTCACTCCTGGCTCACCCCAGGCCCAACTTCCTGCCTTTCTATGAAGAATCTGTGATGATGCAACTCCCAGCCAACACTGTAGCCCTAGCATTAGAGTACCTTTTAAAGTTCTTTTGGAGAGTGGAGTGGAAGTGGGAATAGAGCTGGGGTTTCTTCCTAGGAGCAAATTGAAGGGATGTTCCCCCTCAGAACTGGAAGAAAACTGGGATGAAGAGTGTCCATAGTCTAAATTAGAAGTGTAGGTGTCCTCCTGAGAACCTTGAGAGTGATATGCAATGAGCGGGATATTATTCCCAAAACCTGTGGAGGAGGGGAAGCTAGGAAAGTGGTATGCCTGGCTGGGGTGACGTATTAGACCAGCCGGTTACCAGTAATCCTGCTGCTCTTGCATGAGTGGAGTTATTATTTGGAAACACTTACGAAGTACTGTAATAGGCCATTGCCCTGAGAGGCTTACAATCTGAAGGCGTGTTCCTGCAAACACGTGTTCCTATGCCTCTGCTACTTAGTGAGTAAGCATTAGTCCCTAAATTCCATCCTAGCTGAGGAACTATGATCAGTCCCTAAACTCCATCCTAATTCTTGTCAGAGAAGTGAGATCTGCTAGCACACAACTATTATGGAGCTAGTTACTGCCTGTAATTGTATGCAAAATACTGTAAGGGCACTAACTAGAATGTTAGTTAAACAGCACAGATGTTAGATAGGTAGCATACATGTTATTTAACTAGCAAAATATGGAAGGCTCCAGAATATGCTATGCTATTTGCAGGGCAAATGTACAGTGTATGATTGATCTTGTGGGATGGGTGCTGGTATAGCTTACTAGTTTAGCAGCAATAGAATGGAGTTGCTTATCTGATACCTACATCATGGAGAAGAATAATTCTCTTTTAGCAGAAGAAGGGCCAGCAAATAATATAGATCCTAGCTATCTGTTGCCAGATGGAAGTGTTCTATGTCTGAATCACAGGCTGAGATGACATGTTTAGAAAATTAATATTTAGTAAGTGGATCCACCGTACAATAATGCTTCAGATGATGCTCACGTATGCATGCTGTGGTAACATGTCCTGCTTATTTAGATCTCACTTTGTAAGGTGGCTGTTTAATTATGTGTAGGTACAGTTATTGACCAGCAAGTCTGGCACTACATACTCAGTCCTCAGTGAGGTATTTTAGGGAATATTGCCTGAGTAAGGAATGCAGAATTTATCCCTATAAAATCATTAGAAAATGAAAACACAACAAGGAATTCATATTTTGCATTCATTTGCACTTGTGGAGTCTATGGAGGGTTAGCACAGGTGCCCAGGATATCACACAAAAATCTATACTCTTTGGTAATCAAACAAGGTTCTTATGGTTAAGCCACAGGACTGAGGGTATGTCTACACTACAAAATTAGGTCGATCTTATACAAGTCAATTTTTAGAAATCGATTTTATACAATTGATTGCATATGTCCACAATAAGTGCATTAAGTCGGTGGAGTGCGTCCTCACTACCGTGGCTAGTGTCGACTTTTGGAGCGTTGCACTGTGGGTAGCTATCCCACAGTTCCTGCAGTCTCCGCTGCCCATTGGAATTCTGAGTTAAGCTCGCAATGCCTGATGGGGCAAAAACATTGTCGCGGGTGGTTTTGGGTACGTCGTCAGTCGCCCCTCCCTCCATGAAAGCAATGGCAGACAATCGTTTTGCGCCTTTTTTCCATGCAGATGCCATACTGCTGTCAGCAGATGGTGCAGTAGGACTGCTAACTGTCATCATCCACTGCTTCCATTGCAACTCTGCTCTTCTGGTGCCATGAATCCACCTCGCAGGTCCTCTCGTCGTTCTGAATAAATATCTATTCTCATGGCATCCGTTGTCATCTATCGCTTCCGCTGCAACTCTGCTCTCCTGCTCTTCTGCAGATGCCATACCACGGCAATCATGGAGCCCGCTCAGCTCACCGCTGCTGTTGTGAGCATTGCAAACACCTCACGCATTATCCTGCAGTATGTGCAGAACCTGCAAAAGCAGGTGAGGAGGTGATGACAGCACGATCATGATAGTGATGAGGACATGGACACAGACTTCTCTCAAAGCAAGGGCCCTGGCAATTTGGACATCATGGTGGTAATGGGGTAGGTTCATGCCGTGGAATGCTGATTCTGGGCCCAGGAAACAAGCACAGACTGGTGGGACTGCATAGTGTTGCAGGTCTCAGATGATTCTCAGTGGCTGCAAAACTTTCACATGCTGAAGGGCACTTTCATGGAACTTTGTGACTTGCTTTCCCCTGCCCTGAAGCTCCAGAATACCAAAATGAGAGCATCCCTCACAGTTGAGAAGCGAGTGGCGATAGCCCTCTGGAATCTTGCAATGCCAGACAGCTACCAGTCAATCGGGAACCAGTTTGGAGTGGGTAAATCTACTGTGGGGGCTGCTGTGATCCAAGTAGCCAATGCAATCACTGAGCTGCTGCTATCAAGGGTAGTGACTCTGGGAAATGTGCAGATCATAGTGGATGGCTTTGCTGCAATGGGGTTTCCTAACTGTGGTTGGGCGATAGACGGAACACATATCCCTATCTTGGGACTGGACCACCTTGGCAGCCAGTATATAAACCGCAAGGGGTACTTCTCAATGGTGCTGCAAGTACTGATAGATCACAAGGGACGTTTCAACAACATTAATGTGGGATGGCTGGGAAAGGTGCATGACGCTTGCATCTTCAGGAACTCCGGTCGGTTTGAACAGCTGGAGAAAGGGACTTACTTTCCAGACCAGAAAATAACCACTGGGGATGTTGAAATGCCTATAGTTATCCTTGGGGACCCAGCCTACCCCTTAATGCTATGGCTCATAAAGCCATGCAGCACCCTGGACAGTAGTCAGGAGCAGTTCAACTATAGGCTGATCAAGTGCAGAATGATGGTAGAATGTGCATTTGGACATTTAAAAGCTCGCTGGCGCAGTTTACTGACTAGGTTAGACCTCAGTGAAACCAATATTCCCATAGTTATTGCTGCTTTCTGTGTGCTCCACAATATCTGTGAGAGTAAGGGGGAGACGTTTATGGCGGGGTGGGAGGTTGAGGCAAATCACCTGGCAGCCAATTACACGCAGCCAGACACCAGCGTAATTAGAAGAGCAAAGCTGGGCACCCTGCAAATCAGAGAAGCTTTGAAAACCAGTTTCATGACTGGCCAGGCTACGGTATGACAGTTCTGTTTATTCTGTTTGTTTCTCCTTGATGACTCTACCTCCCTGTAAGCCAACCAACCTCCCCCCTTTGATCACCACTTTCAGAGGCAATAAAGTCATTACTGTTTCAAAATCATGCACTCTTTATTAATTCATCACACAAATAGAGGGAAAACTTGCAAGGTAGCCCGGGAGGGGTGGGTGAGGAGGGAAGCACCGGGTGGGGTGGTGGATGACGGGAGGAGGGAAGGACAATGCCCCCATTCTCTGGGATGATTGCTTCACACACACATCCCACACACCCCACACATTGCGTGGCTAGTATCAGGGAAGATCCCTGTCAGCCAGACGCGAACAGCTCAGCATGAATGGGCTTCCCCCCACCGCGTGACTAAAAGCAGAGATGATTTCTTTTCAGCCAAAGGCAAACAGCCCAGCAGGAATGGGCACCTCTGAATGTCCCCTTAAACAAATTTCCCGTATTTGAACCAGGTGACCATGAATGATATCACTCTCCTGAGGCTAACACAAAGAGATAAAGAATGGATGTTGCTTGAATGCCACCAAAGCCCGGGCCCATTCACTGCAGTGCTTTGTTTTGTAATGATTCCAGACTACTTGCTACTGGCTTGGCGTGGTAAAAGGCTGACCTCCCCAGAAACCTTCTGCAAGGCTTTCAGAGTACCTCCAGGAGAGCTTCATGGAGATGTCCCTGGAGGATTTCCGCTCCATCCCCAGACACGTTAACAGACTTTTCCAGTAGCTGTACTGGCCGCGAATGCATCCCAAGTCTTCAGGGCAAATTAATCATTAAACACGCTTGCTTTTAAACCATGTTTTATATTTACAAAGGTGAACTCATCAGAGGTGCCGTCTCTGGCTTCCTGGCCCGGGAGCCCGCTTTGGGAGGGTTGGGAGGGTATTGGCTCCAGGGGAGAAGGGATTCTCCACTTGCCTGCTGTGCGCTAACCTCAACCACCTCCTCCTCATCCACAAAATCCTCATCCCTGTTGCGTGAGAATACCCTCTTGCAGGTGTCCACGGACAGTGGTGGGGTAGTGGTAGGGGTGCTCCCTAGAATTGCATGCAGCTCATCATAGAAGCGGCATGTATGGGGCTCTGACCTGGAGCGACCATTTGCATCATTTGTTTTTTTGTAGGCTTGCCTCAGCTCTTTAACTTTCACGCGGCACTGCTGTATGTCCCTGCTGTAGCCTCTGTCCATCATGCCCTTGGAGATTTTGGCAAATATATTGGCATTTAATCTTTTGGAACGGAGTTCAGCTAGCACGGATTCTTCTCCCCAAACAGCGATCAGATCCAGTACCTCCTGTTCGGTCCATGCTGGAGTTCTTTTGCAATTCTGGGACTCCATGGTCACCTGTGCTGATGAGTTCTGCATGGTCATCTGTGCTGATCAGCTTGACACACTGGCCAAACAGGAAATGAAAATCAAAAGTTCCTGGGGCTTTTCCTGTCTACCTGGCCAGTGCATCTGAGTCGAAAGTGCTGTCCAGAGCGGTCACAATGGAGCACACTGGGATAGCTCCCGGAGGCCAATACCATTGAATTGCATCCACACTACCCCAAATTCAACCCAGCGAGGTCAATTTTAGCGCTACTCCCCTCACCAGGGAGAAGTACAGAAATTGATTTTAAGAGTCCTTTAAGTCGACAAAACAGGCTTGATCGTGCAGACAGCTGCAGGGTTAAATCTATCTAATGCTGCTAAATTCGACCTAAACTCGTAGTGTAGACCAGGGCTGAGAGTCTGCCGAGGTACTTTCTCTTCCTGGCTCAGCCTTAGACTTGCTGCATGAGGAAAGTTCTTATTTCTTTTTGTTTAAATTGTTTTGGAAATATTTACAGGGAATTTTCTCAGGGAAGGAGAAGAAACCCTGTACACAGGGTTGGCTCCAGGCACCAACTTAGCAAGCAGGTGCTTGGGGCGGCCAAGGGAGAGGGGCGGCACCTGCGGCAATTCGGGGGCGGGAGGTCCCTCACTCCTTCTAGGAGTGAAGGACCTGCTGCTGAACTGCCGCTGCCGATCGCGGCTTTTTTTTTTTTTTTTATTGCTTGGGGCGGCAGAAATGCTGGAGCCGGCCCTGCCTATACACCAACAGAACAAAGGGAACTTGGAGCAATTCTGCTATCTAATTTCAAGGGTTATTTGGCTTATACTACCTTTGGTGTTTAATTGTGTTTACTTACACATATTATTACATAGAAGCTAGGGATTCTCAACATATACTCTTTTTAATATGATTAGATTATATAATTACAATGGATGATATGAATTCAATTGAGTATGATGATATGAATTCAATTCAATATGGCCTGCAGAAAGTACAGCATATTACCATATCATAAGGGGATATAGAGGATTCTGAAACTTTTTCATAGTATAGAACACAGATTGATAGGAAGATTGCCTTGTGAACACCATCTCCCATTCGAAATTGCACACAGACCACTCCCACTTTTATTGAAGATCACCTTTTCTCTGATTCACAAATGTATGGATCATCTCTGCTCCTATCTGTAATCGCGTCACATCCCTGTGGCAACTACAACAATTACTTACATGGTCATATTGGGAAAGTACTTAATTTATTTTAGCCACAGATTACAGACATGTAGCAGCTGAAAGCTAGGCAGAGGAACCACTTATCATGTTATCACTCAACTCCTCATAAATCACCATGAAGTGTTCTGCAGACCACCAGCCCAAGACAATTTGAGAACTCTTTTAAAACTTTATATTAATCATAATTATTAATAAACTCAGGTGTATACTGATGCATGTATTATTGACCGTGATTGTACAAATATAGAGCTGGGCTAACAATACTAAACTGTTGGTATGGATATTCATTTGAATTATTACTTTCATTCCTCTTTTTGTGAATGTTAGAACAATTGAGTTTTTCCAGCAAAATATCCACATGTAGCAAATTTCAAATTTCATATGGAAGTATATGCAGAAACCAATTTTTAAATTCATTCATGATGGAAGTGCTCACGTCTCAACAAATCATGTAATAGAAACAATAAAGCATGATTTTTCTCTCCAGTCACAACTAAGCAACACAGCTCAAAATTTGAATATTCACTATTAATCACTAGAAGAAAAATGTGAATAATGAATACATTTGAGGATATTCTGATCTGGTCTCAATTCTTCTACAATCAGAAAAACTAGCTAAATGCCCAGAATGAATTATTAGTTGTGAATTATTTGTTTAGGTGTGTTGAGCTTCTTGTTAAAACCTAGGTTTTGTCTACCTGGAGAAATAGACCTGAAGAGCTATTGTGGAATAGCTCGGCATGTGGACGCTCTTATTCTGCAGTAGCTATTCCAGTCAATTTCCCCATGTAGACAAGCCCTTAGTCTGTTACCTTACTGACTTTTTTGATGTTCTTTTTTAAAATACCTCCAAAGTGGCAAGTGCTGCCTGTTATCATTGTAGAAGATCTTTGTCACTTCTGCATCTGATATTATTTTGCTGCAGTACCAGGGTTTCATTCCCCAGCGCCATGGAATAGATTTTAAGTACAAACTATAGGATTAAGATTTGCCTTGATTTCACAAATGAAGTTCTCCTATGAAATTCTTTTACAGGTTAATCCCATATTAATTTGCCTGCTTGCAAATCGAGAGCAGTCGCCCTCATTTTCTTAACATACAAATGTCCTTGTTAGTCTCAATGATGCTTCTTATTGGGCAGGGCCTAATCCTGTGTGCTACAAACATAATCCAGTGAATCCCCTTCTTGGTGATGGCACTTTTTATTTTATAACATTGAACTCTTGTGAGAGATGTTGATTTGGTTTTTGACAGGCTTTTAGATCCTCCCAATACTAATCTCTAGATAATGAAAGATATAAGAAAGAAAGGGCTGTAGTTATTAGTTGATAGTGGAGTTATGTTCTTTCATGGTAATAAGACTGTCTTTAAATACTGATTCACTCTGTTTTATAGTCTTTAAAAACTCATTTTATTTAAATCCAAGGAAGGAAAACACCACTTCACATCATTAAAAATGCACAATCGTCAGAATTCTAGCACAGGATAGGGAGACAAGTTTTTGTTCTGTGACCCCTTTTGTTAAGGGTGTGTGGCATTCCACTGGGGAGGGAGATCGTGCAATGGTTTTGGCTGCAGCGTTACCAATGTGCTGGTAACATGCAGCTCTACTCTCCAATTTCTTTTGACCCAGATGCTGCAGGCATTTGGCTTTCTCACTGCATGGCTAAGACTAGGGCTATGATAAAATTTAGTTGGTTAAGGCTCAGTCCTGACAAGAGGTGAGTCTGGTGGAAAGATACAAGTATATAGAGAAAATGCAAAAAGACCAGCTACCCTGAGTATTGAAGGCAGGGCCGGCTCCAGGCACCAGCAAAACAAGCAGGTGCTTGGGGCAGCACATTTCTAGGGGCAGCATTCTGGTGCCAGCCATCATAGGCGCTGACTCGGGGGCATAGGGAAAAAGTGTCCACGCCGCCCCAGCTCGCCTCCACTCCACCTGCGCCTGCTCCCCTGGGTGCGCCGCTGCTGCTCCACTTCTCCCCCCTCCCAGGCTTGCCGTGTGGGAAACAGATGTTTTGCGCAGCAAAGCTGGGAGGAGGAGAAGCCGAGCAGCGAGCGCTTGAGGGGAGGCGGTGGTGGTGGAGTGGAGGTGAGCTGGAGCAGGGAGCGGTTCCTCTACCTCCCCTTACTTCTTGCGCCCCCCACCCTAGCTCACCTCCACTCCATCTGCTCCCTTGAACGCGCTGCCGCTCCGCTTCTCCCCCCTCCCTTGCCTGAGAGGAAGGGGGGAGAAGCGGAGCACCCAGGGGAGCAGGTGGAGTGGAGGTGAGCTAGGGCAGGAGGTCGCAGGGGGCCCGCAGGAAGCAAGGGGGGGGAAATGAGGCATGCCGGGGGGAGGAGGCGAGGCTGGGGATTTGGGGAAGGGGTTCAGAAGGGGTGGAGTTGGGGTGGGACCGGGGGCCAGGGGGCATGAAAAAAGGGGGGGACGGCCAAAAATGTTTTTGCTTGGGGCGGTAAAAATCCTAGAGCCGGCCCTGATTGAAGGGGAGGAGTATCCGGAGTTTGTCAATAAGATTTACAGTTAATGGTTTCTCAGGTTACACTCTTGATCTCTATTGCTTTCTTCCGCCGGAATTTGGCAAAGAGATTGCAACTTTCACCCCTAATGTGGACCTTATTCATGCCTTTGTGATGTCCATTGTGATCACAATACTGCAATGCACTTCACATGAAGTTACACTTGAAGGTTGTCCAGAAGCTCCAGGTGGTGCAGAACAAAGTTGTTCACCCTACTTGATGGTGCAAGTAAGTCATGGGTAGTGTATCCCACCTGTTAACATACTATGTAGACTTCACTGGCTTCCTAGTTTGCTTCTGGATGCAGTTCAAGGTATGGGGTTTTTTTTTATAAAGCCTTATATGGTTTAGGGCTCTGGCTATCCTAAGAGATCACTTCTCTCCCTCTGTACAATCTTGACAACCTATATGAGCTGGGCCACTTCTGCTAACCATCACTGTATATACCAGGAGTTTATAGAGGATTGGATGCAGAACATTCTTACTGGTGGACATTCAATTCTGTTGTTCTGGCAAATCCTGACCTTAGTATTACTGAGTTCTTCCAGGCATAGTGAAAAAACAATCTTTCCCATTTTTGCTTTGCAACATTTTATAGCACAAATAGAGATTTGGGGATATGTCACACAGTTGCTCCAGTGCAAAGAATCCAACTATTTCACCAGTGAAAAAAATTTAACCTATAATCTTCTCCTTTTCCTCATCTAATGTGAAAAAATATGTGAACTTCTGATCTTTGATACTCTAAAGTTTCATCTGATATCAGCTTTGCAATACATGCAGTTATGGATGGTATGGAAGATCTGTGTTAGGGAACAGACTTCATCTCCATTTCCTTAGCTATTTGAAAGTGCTCTGTAGGCTGTGGATGTGATACTGCCATCTGATGGATGGTATTAGCTGTCTCTTTGCTTTAGCTTAGGCCTGGTCTACACTGGGGGCAGGAAGGGGGGTGGCGATGTAAGATACGCAACTTCAGCTACGGGAATACCGTAGCTGAAGTCGACATATCTTATTCCGACTTACCTCCCAACGGCTCCCCCGTCGACTCCGCTACTGCCGCTCATTCCGGTGGAGTTCCGGAGTCGATGGGGAGTGCGTTCAATCCCCGATAAATCGATTACTACCCGCCGATACAGCGGGTAGTCTGGACGTACCCTTAGGGCTGGTCTACACTGGGAGGGGGGGGAAATCGATCTAAGATACGCAACTTCAGCTAGGTGAATAGCGTAGCTGAAGTCGAAGTATCTTAGATCGATTTACCTTGGGTCCTCATGGCATGGGATTGACGGCCGTGGCTCCCCCTTCGACTCCACTCCGCCGCTCACTCCGGTGGAGTTCCGGAGTCGACGGGGAGCACGTTCGGGGATCGATATATCGCATCTTAACGAGACGCAATATATCGATCCCTGATAAATCGATCACTATCCGCCGATACGGCGTGTAGTCTGGACGTACCCTTAGCATCTCACCCTCCACAGATCAGTGCTGGCATCAACATCAGAGAAAAGAGCGATTTAATGGCTATACCAGCAACATTTAAGATGTGATGGAAACTTTTTAGGAAAAAGAGGGAAAAAACCCAGCTCAGAATAGTGGGAAGTCTAAAGGGAGATTCATTCTTGATGTCTAGAGTTCTGCTGCTGATCAGTCAAATGCATTCTTCAATATTCACAGCATGAGTGACTCCTCCAGAAAGAAAGGCTTAGAAATACAGTAGCCTATATTTCAAGATTTGTCCTGATCTTTTATATACTGTAAAGCTGATCAAAGCCAAGATGGTATTGTGATTCAGAATAAATATCTAGTCAGCTAAGATAGTAAATACTTTCTTCTCTTTATATGTGAAGGGTCGGTTGCAGTTTGAAAAAACAAATTATGGGTTTTGTGTGTGTGAGAGAGAGAGAGAGAAGATGAGCTAGTTTCTTAAAGAGTT
Source organism: Malaclemys terrapin pileata (assembly GCF_027887155.1). Classification (NCBI taxonomy): domain Eukaryota; kingdom Metazoa; phylum Chordata; order Testudines; family Emydidae; genus Malaclemys; species Malaclemys terrapin. The sequence goes on from NC_071512.1 coordinate 73,475,711, forward strand.
TTTCTTGAAAGGAAGGGAGATGGAAAGAAAAAGAGAAATCTTCATCTCAGCCTTTTTTCCACGAGGAGAGTGTCAACTTACATAAAAATCAGTTAAAAAAATCTTGTTTGTTAGCTCCTGTTAGGCATCATGATTGTATAAGTGCATCCCGTTTCTAGCATCTGTGCTATCACTGCCTATGAGGAGCAGCTGAGAAAGATTGGAGTGGACCAATTTACTATCCCCTTCAGCAGCAGATCAGTTGCCTGTGGAAATCAGAACAAAATCAGCGTTTGCTGTGTGACTCTGTGTATTCAGCCTAACTGTAACCATAGAAATTATAAAATAATGCTCCATCCACTAGCCTGTGCAAGACTGTTCCTTCCAATCTATTTTTTGTCCTGTCTAATTTTAGATACATCAAGTAATGGAGTATCATGGTTACCAGGCTAGTGAACCTTTGAACTCTTGTTGGTCTCAGAGTGCATCCCCTCAGGTGCTAGGCCCTATACCTTCACCTCTTTCAAGTGGAATTCTGTAATTCTCTTACTCATAGGCCTGGTCTACACTAACCCCCCCATTCGAACTAAGGTATGCAACTTCAGCTATGTGAATAACGTAGCTGAAGTCGACGTACCTTAGTTCGAACTTACCGTGGTCCAGACGTGGCAGGCAGGCTCCCCCGTCGACTCCGCGTACTCCTCGCACCGAGCAGGATTACCGGAGTCGACGGGGAGCACTTCTGGGTTCGATTTATCATGTCCAGACAAGACGCGATAAATCGAACCCAGAAGTGCGATTGCCTGCCGCCGAACCAGCGCGTAAGTATAGACGAGCCCTTAGACAGGGTCCCTTACTCCTTTAGCTGACTAGATCTTCATTCTAACTCACAATACCATCTTGGCTTTGATCAGACTTACATTATATAAAAGATCAGGACAAATATTGTAATTTAGGATCCTGTATTTCTAAGCCTGGGCCAGGTATGACACTGGAAAATCTACCTTTCGGGAGCTTGTGACTAGTGGATAACAAAGGTGACCAGGCTGCTTTCTCAAACCAAAGTATTGTTTAATATTAATAATAGGACAAAGGCAAACCATAAAAGAAAAGGATTTTTAAAACAATAAACAGTCTATATGCATGTCTATCTTACCCTAAGCCATACCATCATGTAGTAATAGGCCAGGTAGGGTTTGCTTTGTATCCGCTTGTTCTTCTGAACAGCCCCTGACAACTGCCTCCCGCCTCTCTCTGGAGAGTGACTTTTTAACTGTATAGTGCCCTTTTGATCTTTTGGCTCCCAGCCTTAGCAAAACAAGTCTTATAATTTGCTGGTACTTGTAGGTAGCATCGTCCCAGCTAATAGCTCAGGTACTTAATTACTCCTGCCATATTACCTTCCTGCTAGTTTCCTAACAGCCCTTCTATTCAACTGAGCAAACGTGCATATAATAAACCTTCACTTAGCCAGTATACATTCATTATTAGAGATCAGTCCCCATGTCATTCACATGGAGTTTCCACCGTTTCACTGACAAAATAATGCCACCGTCTAAAAGATTTCACTGTCAGGTAATGTTGCCTTAAAGCTAGTTTACATTGTAAACATTGCGATGATTGTGTCAGGCAGCAAACCCAGGAGACATTGCAGGCCCACCTACATTTTGCTGAAACAATTTTGTAGGCTACCAACCATGTGTGCACTATGTAACATTTACTGAATGGGAAGGGAGGCAAATAGCTAGTGATAACTTCAATAGAAAAGTTTAAGTGAAGAAACCTGCTTTGGCTGGCTGTTGTATATCCATTAGAGTTTTAAGTCTTTCATGACATGGTATAGTTTTGGAAAGCTCTGAATTGTGTTTGGTAGTACAGTCATTGAGTTTCTGTAGTGCTTGTGCTGGTGTGCATATACACAAAAGAATAGTATAGTTGAATCACCTCTGATAAACCAGTTAGGGAGAACACTTTCAGCTACATACATGCTAAAACATTACAATGAAATAGTTTCCAAAGTCACCATTGTAAAGGAAGAGTATGTTTTCCAAAGATTAACAGTCAGATTCTGGCATTCTTACTCATGCCTCCCAGACTGAGTAGACAATGCTTCATGGATTAAGGTACTGCTTGATGTGAATAAGAGATTACTTCTACTCAGAAATTAGTTAAAATTATATTGTATGAATTCTGCTGATGATTTATAAACAGAATTCCCCTTTCAAAATAATATGGAGTTTTGCTTAATAATTAAATACATGATATATTTAGATGAATTGTTTTAGAATCTACCAAAATATTGGTTACTTGCAGGAAAAGCCCTGCAAACTACAACGACATCAGAATGAAGTGTCCTTTAGCACGTTTATACCCTTATTTTACTGTATAGCAAAATGTAACAAGATTTTGACTCATAAAAAAAGTATAGAGTGTATACAAATTGCCTTTTATCAAAAGAAACAGAAGACAACAGATTTATACTGACGAACAATTTATTAAACTGACAAATGGATAAAATAACACAAAATCAAAGAAAAACTGATATTTTGCAGCATTTTCTTTTCAGATGGTATTTCCAGGAGTAATCAAACACTATTGTCTTTGATTTTAAATGCTATTGCATCACGGGTTCTGGAATAGTTATGATGGAGCAGGTAACTGGTGCTTTTCCTCACTCAGAACTCTCAGAGTGTAAAGGTTTCAAAACTTGTCCCCAGCTAGCTACCCATCATTTGGAAGAACATCATTTACTTGCCTTATTCTGGCACAGCTGAACATTGTACATTGAGGAATTAGCTTTGTGAAAAAAACAGTTGCAAAATCATGAAAATTAAAATAAACCTTGAAAAATAAAAGACATGGTGGGGGCAGAAATCAATAAGGAACTACAAGCAGTAAACTCTGACCCCAGTCCAGGAAAGCACTTAAGCTCCTGCGTAACTGCAAGCATGTGAGCAGTCCCATTGAAGTCAATGGGAATAATCACATGCTAAAGTTCTCTTCACTGCAGTGTTAGTTTGAATTATCTACACTTGAGTTAACTCCTCTCGTGAGAGTGCTCACACTGTAAAACAACACTTGAGCTACACTCTGAGTGTTTAGATTAGCAGCTGAGTCCCTACTACATTAGTAGCTTGACTGTTAGCAACACTGTTTAGCACAGATTTAACCCATATCCCCCTGAGGTTATGTTTACCCTGCAGCTGGGAGTGTACCTCTTAGCCCAGATAAGCAGAATTAGTGTGAATCTGTCTGAGGTAGCATGCTAAAAATAGCAGTGTGGACACTGTGGCATGGGCAGCAACTCGGAATAGTCAATCAAACTTGGACATAGGGGGTTGGATGGACTTGGACTCAGGCAGCTAACCTGAGCCACCACCCACACTGCAACATCCATCAGTGCTATTTTCAGCGCACTAGCTCAAGCAGAGCTCATGCTAGTCTATCTATCCAGGCCGGTAGACATGTCCTGACAGGCCAGCTAGCTTGAGCTTAAAGCAGCACTCAACTGGAGCTAGAGATTTTTGTGTGTGGACAGGAGTCAGGTTAAGGGCTACATTGGAGTTGTGCCTCAAGCTAATACTGAGGTGAAGACAAGCCCTTAAAAGATAGAGAAGGATATGTGATAGATAGAGATGGCGTTATATGAACAACATAAGATATTGGAAGAAGTTGCTGTCCATTAGATTTTACAATTACTGAACATGTATTTTTCCTGGTATGCTTGTTCCATTGTACTTAGTGATTATGGTTGCCAGGTGTCTGTTCAACATCTGGTCAAAAAGGGACCCTGACAGCTCCAGTCATCACTGCTGACCAGGCTGTTAAAAGTTCGGTTGGTGGCAGGGGGATGAGGAGGGGGCCTGCAGCAGCTGTCTTTGTGGAGCTTGCAGGCGGTGCGAGCATCAGCGGGCAGGGAGTGGATCCTAGTGGAGGGGCTGGAAAAGGCATTTGGCTGAAGGCTGGGGCCGGCAGGGTTAACCTCGGGCAGCAGCCTCTGTGGTTGCTGGGGGCTGCCTGCAGAGCAGGCATTGTGGCCTTTAGGAAGTGCCTTCAGCCCCCTCCCTGCCCAGCCCAGCGGGAGCAGAAAGAGGAGCCAGCCTGACTCTCCAGGAGCTGCATGCAGCTGGCAGCAGGGGAGGGAGCCAGCCAGGGCGAGCCGCTGCTGCCTGCCCCGTAGCCTGCTCCCCAGGGGGCTGCTGCGCTGGGCTCGTCTTGGGACCATGTGGCCAGCAGGTAACAGGCTGTGGGCTTGTCATTCTCCTCCTGGGGATGAATGGGTTGTGCGGAAGCATGGGGCTAAAGTTGGGCTGCTCTCCCTGGGAATGGGTCCAAGCAGAGCTGGGCAGCAGCTGGGCAAGGAGGCTCCAGCCAGCGGCCGGGCTGGTGGGGGACGAAGAGGAGCTGATGGTCACTGCAAATGGCGGGGGGATGAGGAGGAGCCCTGCAGCAGCTCTCTCCCTGGAGCTGCTGTGATTTGGGTTACACTGGGGGCACAGCGAGCCAGGGACCACAGTGGGATGTGTGGGTCACTTGCGGGGAATTCTCGCCCCCCGCTCCTCCCCCCATTCCAGAGAACAAGAAAAAATGTTGTCCTCGGTGTGCTGGCCAAGCCACGTGTCCAGGAATCATGGCAGATATAGCAGTCTCTGAGGCCCAGGAAATGCCAGGGCACCGTTGGTGTGGCTGGTATTTAAGGGGCTGCCTGACATCAGTGCCTCCCAGAGCCCCCGCAAACTGCACCAATCAGAGCTGCCTGGAGCCGGCACCCCCCAACCCCCTGCCCCAGCTCGGAACCCCCTCCTGCACCCAAACTTCCTCCCAGAGCCCTCACCCCATGCCCCCTCCCACACCCCAACCCCCAGCCCAGAGCCTCCTCCTACACCCGAAACACCTCATCCCCAGCCCCACTCCAGAGTCCTCACCCCTTCCCACACCCCAACCCAACCCCCTGCCCCAGCCCAGTGAAAATGAGCAAGGTGGGGGAGAGTGAGCAATGGAGGGAGGTAGGCTGGAATGAGTTGGGGCGGGGCCTTGAAGAATGGGCAGGGCCTCGGGCAGGGGGCGGGGCAAGAGTGTTTGGTTTTCTGCAGTTAGAAAGTTGGCAACCCTAATAGTGATATGCAAAACAATAACAAATAAAAAAAATCCACAATAACAACAAATAATTTTAACTTGTGAAACTCTGTATTTTTTCTATAATCATCTTAACATCATTTTGTTTGAGTTCGACATTACACAATAGGCCTCAGCTAGTGCAAATCAGTGATGTTACACAGGTTTACACCGGCTGAGAATCTGGCCCTACGTTAAAGGTATATAGAATAATCTCCCTGTTTTAGGGAAAAGTTATTGACAATGGAGGTTGAACACCAGTTTATTTATATATATCATGCTAGGAGATCCCTCTGATTATGCAGATTGCAGAAAAATAGGAAAAAACTTTAGTACATTTTGTTTGGCCCAATACTAAAGCAAACCTAAAGCCTAAAGCTCTGTGAACTGAATTCTCAGGAGGATGAAAGTGGGAGTGGATTTGTCTTTGTATAATCTGGTCTGTCAGATATGATGTGGCTTCACAGCTGCTTAGAGTTCAGCTCTCTGTCTCTAGAGGTGTCTTTGTGCTCTCCTATTCATCTGCAGCTTTTCACTCAGTGTAATTTTGTTTAATTTAGATCTCTGTCTCCCTGTATAGAGGGAAATCTCTTACTCTGCCTGAAGCACTGGTGTGAAGTAAGACATCAAAGACCTTTTGGGGTGAAATTCACCTGTGGAACAGAAGGCCAGCTCAAGGCTCTCTGCACCATTTAAACCAGGGGTGTCAAACTCAAATGACCATGACGGCCACATGAGGACTAGTGCATTGGCCCAAGAGCCACATCACTGACACCTCCCCCCAACACCACTGCCCCTGGCCCCGCCCCCACTCCACCCCTTCCATGAGGCCCTGCCCCTGCCCAGTCTCTTCTCCACCTCCTCCCCTGAGCGTGCGGCTCCCTGCTCCTCACCCTTCCCTCCTGGAAAGTGCTAAGCGCCACCAACAGTAATGCACCTCACTCAAAGGACAAAACACACACTTAGTTAGATTTACTTCTGTTAAAGCCCCCCCACTGCACTGGGCTGCACCACCACTCCACCCCTGCTCTGCCTCTTCCAGGGATGGCAGGTTTGTAGAAATGTTGGTGGTGCCCAGAACCTGCCCCCCCCCAACTCCAACCCCACCTGCCTAAGGCTCTGGGAGGGAGTTTGGGTGGGTGGGTGGGTGGGTGTCTGGGGTGCAGGCTCTGGGAGGGAGTTTGGGTGCTGGTGCAGGCTCCGGGCTGGGGTAGGGGGTGGGGTTGCACGCTCTGGGATGGAGTTTGGGGATAGGAGGGGGTGCGGGGTTGAGGGCTGTGGGGCTGGGGATGAGGGGTTTGGGGCATTGGAGAGGCTCAGGACTAGGGCAGGGGAAGGGCAGCCTGCCCTGCCCCTAGTGGAGGGGGGCACTAGGACCCTGCGGCAGTAGGTGATGCTGGAAGCCGGCAGAGCGGAGCAGAGTCAGCATGAGCTGCAGGCTCTAGGGCAGTGAGGGGGCAGCGAGTGAGCCCAAGGGACACTTGGGGGTGGCAGGCGGGGCCGGGGGAGAGACCCAGCCCCAAATATTGGGGAGCAGCGAGCAGGGAGCTTAGCTGCCACATAAAATAACTGGGGGGGGGAAGCGGGGGTAAGGGGAGTTTGGTGGCAACAGGAAGTAACTGGTGGGAGGCATGCGGGGAGCTTGGCAGGCTGCAGGGCCGCGTGTTTGAGACCCCTGATTTAAATGATGCAAAGGGACTATGCAAAAAGACAGCTGCCACACAGGGATGGTTGTATAACCCCTGCACTTTGCAGAAAAAGTCTTTATGCCAGCCAGGCTGGTGCAGAAGGCCAAAATAGGGGAGGTCAGGGCAGACCAGTAAGGAGTCAGGTTTCCTCAGATCCTGTCATCCCAACACACCCTTTGAAATTGGTGTGGGCTCACTCGCTCTGGGTTGCTAGAGGGTGTTTCAGCTCCCCAGCCACTTTGCACTGTACCTGACATCAATGGAGTCTTTGGGTCAGGCCCATACAATCTGATCATTCATGCATTAAGATTGTGGTGTGGATTTCCCCCTTTATAAATATGTGGGTTTTGTACCTTGGGGAAACATATCCTCATCCCTTTTCTTTTTTTCTTCATTAAAAGCCCATGTACTTCCCTATCCCCCAGTGCCTCTGATAAGACTTGCCAGCTTTGGCTCTTAAAGGTATTTTCCTGTAATAAGGATTTTTTCCCCCTTCATAGCACAGTAACCTTGTTCTCCTATTTTCCTGGTACATTTACTATTCCCCGGTTACGTTTTATGTCTACCTTAAGGCAAAGAATTACATTCTCATCATTCTAGGGCATATAGAAGCTACACATAAATATAAACAAAATTAATTGGTTAAGTACATTTGATTAGTTCAGAATGTTAACCTTTACATCCTGTGAATTATTCACACCTAATTTGCCTCTGGCCTGAGTGAAACTCACACAGAAATTAAGAGACTTGGTATAAGGAATGTGTGGAATGGAATATGCTAATTGTATCTCTCTACTGAATCTCAGATTTAGGGAAAACAATGGCAGAAGGCAAGCCTTATTTTTGATGATTTGGTATGATTTTACATCCACTTTGCATTGGGGTAATGGGCAATACAAGGAGAACCTAGATCATAATGGAGAACCAAGCCAAAGGAGCCTGCTTGCCAGTGCTTCCATTTTTGTTTTTGTTTTGTTTTCTTAAGAAAATGCTGGGAGGGTAAGTAGGTGAGCACGTAAATGGCAGGTGCATGGAGTAGGCACGAAATCAATGGGAGTTAGGTGCCTAAATACCTCTAAAAACATGGGCCTTCCTCTCTCTAAAAATGCAAGATGCTCAAACACCTCTGCAATGGGAGCCATAGGCGTACCTTGGATGATAGACATTTTTTTCTGTTACTATTCATATTTTACATGTTCATAGGTTCATGACAAATTTCAACACAACTTATGGGAACCACTTATCCATAGCAGAATAGAACTAATTTGATTTTCATGTTCATTCTCATCTTTATCTTGCAGCTTCAGATAGTAAGAAACTATATCCCATATCCTGCACTTCACTGTGCACTGAATATAGGAAACATAGCCTGTTCTTAAAATAAAGGCTCCCTAGGAAAACTGATGTTTAGGCTTCAGCTCTGGCTTGTCAGCTGCAATGGTGCTGCAGGTTTGGGCAGAGTGTGGGTGGGTAGCAGTGTGAGGATGATGGCCGGAGGTATTCAGCCTGGTTAGTGCAGAGAAGGGCAGAATGCCTCCGTTATCATGTACTGTGTGCTGGGTAATAACATGAGAGAACTCTGTTTCTAAAACTAAACGGGCTCTCTATGAAGGAAACTATTTACACAGATGCTGCAAAGGCAGCTAGCATTCAAACCATGGGCACACAGACTGGCTCCTGGTGCCTCTTCCCTCGTGCCACCTCTGCTTCTGCCTTCAAGTTCCATGGAGGTTGCTCTAGAGAGGCTGCTGAGAACCGCCTCAGAAGTGGCATTTATTTCACCTTTAAAAACATGTGCATCCCGGGTTCCCCTCTGTACCAATTTCCATGTACCATGCAGTGCTATGGGGGAGGAGGAAACCTAGGTGTGACCCTTAAGGACCTCTTGATGCCAACTACAAGAGGACATAAAGGGTGCATTATTCATAGATTCATAGATTCATAGATTCTAGGACTGGAAGGGACCTCGAGAGGTCATCGAGTCCAGTCCCCTGCCCGCATGGCAGGACCAAATACTGCCTAGACCATCCCTAGTAGACATTTATCTAACCTACCCTTAAATATCTCCAGAGACGGAGATTCCACAACCTCCCTAGGCAATTTGTTCCAGTGTTTAACCACCCTGACAGTTAGGAACTTTTTCCTAATGTCCAATCTAGACCTCCCTTGCTGCAGTTTAAACCCATTGTTTCTGGTTCTATCCTTAGAGGCTAAGGTGAACAAGTTCTCTCCCTCCTCCTTATGACACCCTTTTATATACCTGAAAACTGCTATCATGTCCCCTCTCAGTCTTCTCTTTTCCAAACTAAACAAACCCAATTCTTTCAGCCTTCCTTCATAGGTCATGTTCTCAAGACCTTTAATCATTCTTGTTGCTCTTCTTTGGACCCTTTCCAGTTTCTCCACATCTTTTTTAAAATGCGGCGCCCAGAACTGGACACAATACTCCAGCTGAGGCCTAACCAGAGCAGAGTAGAGCGGAAGAATGACTTCTCGTGTCTTGCTCACAACACACCTGTTAATGCATCCCAGAATCATGTTTGCTTTTTTTGCAACAGCATCACACTGTTGACTCATATTTAGCTTGTGGTCCACTATAACCCCTAGATCCCTTTCTGCCGTACTCCTTCCTAGACAGTCTTTTCCCATTCTGTATGTGTGAAATTGATTTTTCCTTCCTAAGTGGAGCACTTTGCATTTGTCTTTGTTAAACTTCATCCTGTTTAACTCAGACCATTTCTCCAATTTGTCCAGATCATTTTGAATTATGACCCTGTCCTCCAAAGTAGTTGCAATCCCTCCCAGTTTGGTATCATCCGCAAACTTAATAAGCGTACTTTCTATGCCAATATCTAAGTCGTTGATGAAGATATTGAACAGAGCCGGTCCCAAAACAGACCCCTGCGGTACCCCACTCGTTACGCCTTTCCAGCAGGATTGGGAACCATTAATAACAACTCTCTGAGTACGATTATCCAGCCAGTTATGCACCCACCTTATAGTAGCCCCATCTAATTTGTATTTGCCTAGTTTATCGATAAGAATATCATGCGAGACCGTATCAAATGCCTTACTAAAGTCTAGGTATACCACATCCACCGCTTCACCCTTATCCACAAGGCTCGTTATCCTATCAAAGAAAGCTATCAGATTGGTTTGACATGATTTGTTCTTCACAAATCCATGCTGGCTATTCCCTATCACCTTACCACCTTCCAAGTGTTGGCAGATGATTTCCTTAATTACTTGCTCCATTATCTTCCCTGGCACAGAAGTTAAACTAACTGGTCTGTAGTTACCTGGGTTGTTTTTAGTTCCCTTTTTATAGATGGGCACTATATTTGCCCTTTTCCAGTCTTCTGGAATCTCTCCCGTCTCCCATGACTTTCCAAAGATAATAGCTAGAGGCTCAGATACCTCCTCTATTAGCTCCTTGAGTATTCTAGGATGCATTTCATCAGGCCCGGGTGACTTGCAGGCATCTAACTTTTCTAAGTGATTTTTAACTTGTTCTTTTTTTATTTTATCCGCTAAACCTACCCCCTTCCCATTAGCATTCACTATGTTAGGCATTCCTTCAGACTTCTCGGTGAAGACCGAAACAAAGAAGTCATTAAGCATCTCTGCCATTTCCAAGTTTCCTGTTACTGTTTCTCCCTCTTCACTAAGCAGTGGGCCTACCCTGTCTTTGGTCTTCCTCTTGCTTCTAATGTATTGATAAAAAGTCTTCTTGTTTCCTTTTATTCCCGTAGCTAGTTTGAGCTCATTTTGTGCCTTTGCCTTTCTAATCTTGCCCCTGCATTCCTGTGTTGTTTGCCTATATTCATCCTTTGTAATCTGTCCTAGTTTCCATTTTTTATATGACTCCTTTTTATTTTTTAGATCGTGCAAGATCTCGTGGTTAAGCCAAGGTGGTCTTTTGCCACATTTTCTATCTTTCCTAACCAGCGGAATAGCTTGCTTTTGGGCCCTTAATAGTGTCCCTTTGAAAAACTGCCAACTCTCCTCAGTTGTTTTTCCCCTCAGTCTTGATTCCCATGGGACCTTACCTATCAGCTCTCTGAGCTTCCCAAAATCTGCCTTCCTGAAATCCATTGTCTCTATTTTGCTGTTCTCCCTTCTACCCTTCCTTAGAATTGCAAAGTCTATGATTTCATGATCACTTTCACCCAGGCTGCCTTCTACTTTCACATTCTCAACGAGTTCCTCCCTATTTGTTAAAATCAAGTCTAGAACAGCTTCCCCCCTAGTAGCTTTTTCAACCTTCTGAAATAAAAAGTTGTCTCCAATGCAGTCCAAGAATTTGTTGGATAGTCTGTTCCCCGCTGTGTTATTTTCCCAACATATATCCGGATAGTTGAAGTCCCCCATCACCACCAAGTCTTGGGCTTTGGATGATTTTGTTAGTTGCTTGAAAAAAGCCTCATCCACCTCTTCCACCTGGTTAGGTGGCCTGTAGTAGACGCCTAGCATGACATCTCCCTTGTTTTTTGCCCCTTTAAGCCTAACCCAGAGACTCTCAACACTTCCGTCTCCTATGTCCATCTCTACCTCTGTCCAAGTGTGTACATTTTTAATATATAAGGCAACACCTCCTCCCTTTTTCCCCTGTCTATCCTTCCTGAGCAAGCTGTACCCATCCACACCAACATTCCAATCATGTGTATTATCCCACCAAGTTTCAGTGATGCCAACAATGTCATAGTTGTATTTATTTATTAGCACTTCCAGTTCTTCCTGCTTATTCCCCATACTTCTCGCATTTGTATATAGGCATCTAAAATACTGGTTTGATCTTTCCTCCCAGTTTTTTCCTGACTCTCCTTTCTCTCTGCCAATATAGCCCACACTCCCTCTTGTTTCCGACTCATTTCCCCGGTCTCCATGTTCCCCACTTACCTGTGGGCTTTGCTCACCTGTCCCCGTCGAACCTAGTTTAAAGCCCTCCTCACTAGGTTAGCCAGTCTGTGTCCGAATAGGGTCTTCCCTCTCCTCGAAAGGTGAACGCCATCTCTGCCTAGCAGTCCTTCCTCGAATAGCATCCCGTGGTCTAGGAAGCCAAAGCCCTCCTGGTGACACCATCTTCGCAGCCAGGCATTCACCTCCATGATGCATCTGTCTCTGCCCGGGCCCCTACCTTTAACAGGAAGAATTGAAGAGAATACCACCTGTGCTCCAAACTCCTTCACCCGTGCTCCCAGAGCCCTGTAGTCACTCTTGATCCGCTCAGTGTCACACCGCGCAGTATCATTTGTGCCCACATGGATGAGTAGCATGGGGTAGTAGTCAGAGGGCCGGATAATCCTCGACAATGCCTCCGTAACGTCTCGGATACGGGCCCCCGGCAGGCAGCATACCTCTCGAGATGAAATGTCAGGGCGACAGATGGGCGCCTCCGTCCCCCTCAGCAGAGAGTCTCCGACCACCACTACCCTACGTTTCCTATTCGCAGTGGTGGCAGCAGACTCTCCAGCCTTAGGGGTACGAGGCTTCTCCTCCTTTACTGTAGGGAGTGATTCCTTCTTTCCTGTATCAAGAAGAGCATAACGGTTACCTATAACCACGGCAGGAGGGTTCGGAGCAAGGGTGGAGCACTGCCTGCTGCCAGAAGTAACCAGCTGCCAGCGTCCACCCTGAGCCATCTCCTCCTCCACCAGTGGTGTATCAGCAGTCCTGTGTACTGGGACAGCTACCTCAGCTGTCTCCACATGGACACTGTCGAGGAATTGCTCGTGGATACGGATGCTCCTCAACCTAGCCACCTCCTCCTGTAGCTCTCTCACCTGCTGCCTGAGAGATTCCACCAGCAGGCACCTTTCACATTGGATGGTCCCCCCAGCCTGGATATCCGTAAGTAGAAATTGCAAGTTACAGTCTTTGCAAAACCACACCAGGATCTGGGTAGAGGCATCCATGCTTAGGCACTCTGTCTGGCTACAGGCACAGGTGGAGGAGACAGTAGCAGTGCTGGCACAGGTGTTGCGGGTCTTCCTAACCATCGTAAGCCTCCCTCTGTCAAACTCCCGTCTGCAGCCCCCTGTCAGCTGAAAGGGTTGTTTAAGCAAACAGTTAGAATGTAGTTGCTTTATAGGTATTAAGGGGAATCAAGAGAAAACAGATGGAACCGGCAAGGGACCCTCGCCCCCTTCCAAACTCCCTTGCGAAACTCCCTGTTAGCAGCCCCTGTTCGCAAAGCTCCCTGGTCGCTTGTGCGCTGCTTTATAAAGCCCTGGCCTGTATGAATGCCCCGCCCACTGATTAAGGCTCAGCCACTTACCAGAGGCTTCTAGCTTTCAAACCTTCCTTTGAAGCTCACAGCTTCCAACTGCCAGCCAGGGTTACAAGAATCCCCTCGGCCTGGTATTTACATTCTAGTTCACCAAAAGAATGTCATGTAAGATCTCTACTGAAGGCCCATGTCATACTGGTTATCATAATAATTGTGAGATGTATGTACAGTGAATATGTGAGGAATTATGTATATATACTAAATATTATATTCTGAGTCTGTAATTAAAAACATTCAAAGTTAGCATGTCTTGAGACAAGCTCCTCCAGACAGTGGGTGGGAGACATTTCTCCAGGTGGAATCATTGTGCGTTGCATGTCCTACAATAGGAGTCTATTTGCATTCGAAGTCAAATGCTAATGAAGAACTGGCAGAGATTTGAGAAGGAAACTATCAAGAAGAGGTAAACAGCAGGGGAGAGGGAAACCCTATCTTGAAGTGAACATCAAAGATCTGCTCTGGTATATTTAATGTGCAAAGAGACACCCAAGTATCCTTCATCTAGGAAGTAAACGTACAGCGAATTTGCTTCATGAAAAAGGGATTTCAACCAGTCTTGGTTGAAAATGCTGGAGAGAACTTTGGGTGAGATCAGCTTTTTTAGCTAGGAGGAGAACTCGTTAGTTAAATTTAGTCTCTAGAAAGTGGATTATGATTTGGTTTTATATGCAACTATTTGTTTCTACATTTCATATGGATTTTTATTTATTTTTTAAATAAGTTTTTTTATTTTATAACCAATCTCAAGTGCTGTGACTAATACTGGAAGTAAGACTGGTAAACTGAGGCACACTGTTCTTTTGAGAACAGAGGATCTGGTATTTCTGTAGGTATCTGGTAATCAGGGGCTGGATATCACAAGGAGACACTTTGAAGGTGCTGCGGTACATCTGTTGTCAACCTGCAAGTCAAAGGCAGGGCAGAGGGGCTGTCAGGCTGGTTGTGTTAGGGAGCTAGCACCAGCCAGTCTAGGCAAGACCCCCTGATGCTGGGGGCAGGTAATTATAAGGTGACTCACAATCCTGTGTGCTCTAAGAGGTAGTCACACTTGGACACCAGTCAAACGACTCCATCACACCCCCTTTGGGGCACTGAGAACTGTCAACATTGCTAGACAATCATCCTTTGTATCTAGGGAGCACAAGCAACAATCTTGAGGCTGTGTCTTCTGTAGCATGCTGGGGGAAAAGGCTCTCTCTGTGTTCCCATCTCCATCCTCAGTGAACCTCCACAGCCTGTGTTCTTCTCTTTAGCATACTCTCCGGACTCAGTAAATAATAGCCATGCTGGCCTCTCTTTTTAATGAGCTGACCCATAGGCCGAATGTGCTGCAGCTATGTATGCATGTTTCTATATGCCGGGTTAATAGCTTACATTATATAACAATGTAGTTTGGGAGGAGTGAGTCAATGGGAGTTTTGTCTGAGTAAGGAGTGAAGAATTACAAACTTCAGGATTTGACCTTGGATGAATAAAAGTAAATTGATATATAAAGGAGCTGTCATTTTCTGCTTGTTGGTAAATATGCTCAGTCTTTAACAATCAGAGGCAGATTTCAGGTAACATGTGCCATGCCCCTTGTTTTATGAAGCATTTTCTTCTTCATTGCTTTGTGTAAACATGAACTGAATGCAAACAGCCCTTGCTGCATTTGATATAATTAAATGCTGTCCCAAAAATGATCAGAATGACAGGGTCTCACTATGAAAGCTACCCACTCCCAGCCAGACCACTCTGAGCAATATGGCACTGACGAGGGCAACCGCTCATATGCACATTACCAGATTCTCCCTAACCCCACTCACACCAGAGTCCAATAGGTACTGTGGGTCTCAGAACCACGGAGGTTTCACCCACACACTGGAATTTGTTTTTCTAATATTGCTTGGCAGTGGCTGGGTGACTCATCTCTTCAGTGCACTGCCTTCGGCATCCTCCAGTCCCTATCTCAGCAAGAAGTATGCAGAAGTAAAGCACAGGATGGAGGGAACTGGGAGGCAGATCATAAAGGAGAAGAATCAGCTGGCACTGTCTTCCTTATTAATGTTCTAAATAAGGGAGAGGATACAAAGATATTTGCGAAGCATTTAAGAATGAGATAGGAGAGAAGAGGTGTGGGGGAAGAGCTACATGGGGCAGCAGAGTAAAGAAAAGAGAGGACATGGGAAGAACAAATGACAATTGATTTATAGGGTAATGGGGGGGGGGGAAGACAGACAAAGAAGCAAGGGGGATAAACAGCAGAGAAAGCCAGGGAGGAGAGAAAGGAACACAACAAGGCAGCAATGCGGAATGAGACAATGAGAGAGAGAAGAGGAAGAGCAAGAAGCACAGGGAGAAACACAGAAGGGGACAAAAGGAAGTAAAAAATGATATTGTGAATGTAAATCTTATTTAAGGCTGGGGAATAAGGTAAATAGGACTCTTCTTCATTTGCCTTCCTGCCCAAGAAGAAAGACTGCTGAAAGTACCTGAAGAGACAAAGGAACTGAGCAGTGGGAAAGGCAAGGGCTGAGTCCAGACTGAGACAGAGGAGTCTAGTCTGTAAAGAGAAATAACTGGAACTCTGAGCTACAGAAACTCTGCATCCTGCCTAATTCAACATTTAGGGTGAGAAATTACATTTTGTAACCTGTTTCTTTAGTGAATCAAGCTTAGTTTGCGTGTTTTGTTTTATTTGCTTAGTAATCTGCTTTGTTCTGTTTGCTATTCCTTATAATCACTTAAAATCCATCTTTTGTAGTTAATAAACTTATTTCTGGTTTATAACATAACCCAGTTTGTGCAATCCACATCACTGAACCATAGAATAGAATATCAGGGTTGGAAGGGACCTCAGGAGATCTAGTCCAATCCCCTGCTCAAAGCAGGACCAAATCATCCCTGCCAGGGCTTTGTCAAGCCTGACCTTAAAAACCCCTAAGGAAGGAGATTTCACCACCTCCCTAGGTAACCCATTCCAATGCTTCACCACCCTCCTAGTGAAAACATTTTCCCTAATATCCAACCTAAACCTCCCCCACTGCAACTTGAGACCATTACTCCTTGTTCTGTCATCTGGTACCACCGAGAAAAGTCTAGATCCATCCTCTTTGGAACCCCCTTTCAGGTAGTTGAAAGCAGCTATCAAATCCCCCCTCATTCTTCTCTTCTGCAGACTAAACAATCCCAGTTCCCTCAGCCTCTCCTCATAAGTCATGTGCTCCAGCCCCCTAATCATTTTTGTTGCCCTCCGCTGGACTCTTTCCAATTTTTCCACATCCTTCTTGTAGTGTGGGGCCCCAAACTGGACACAATACTCCAGATGATGCCTCAATGTCAAATAGAGAGGAATGATCACATCCCTTGATCTGCTGGCAATGCCCTTTCTTATACAGCCCGGCGGCGCTCGGGTGGGGGCTCCCGGCAGCGCTCGGGGGGGGGGGGGGGGGCTCTGCTGTTCGCCACTCTTGGGGGGGGGGGCAAGAAGCTGTGCATTTCTCTCTTCACATTGAGAGAGAGGGTGAATTTTATGAGCTTGTGCTGTGCAGGTCTTTCTATACAGCCCAAGATAATATCTGGGGTTTACCTCTCCACAGTGGGTGTGCACGTGAGTGCTGGCTGAATCCTCGAACACAGATCTGACTGCAGTCTGTGTCTGCAGCTGGGTGTGATCTTGCCTGGGTGTGTGCTAGAAAGGGGATTGAGAGCCTGGCACAGCAATCCAGTGCAAGAGAAAACCCAGGCTGGCAGGCCTGGAGGGCTGAGTGAGACTCCAGCACACCAGATGGCAGCCCGTCACACATTCAACTTAGCACAGGCCAGTAACAAGTCAACCTTACCTAAGTAAACTTGAATCACTTTTATTCCAGAATTAGTGTCTACAAACAGACTGGCACTGTAAAAAAAACAAAACAAAAAAAATTAAATCAGTTGTAATTCACACTTATTCTGGTGCAAATTTGTGTGTAAACCAGTTCTTAGTCCATCTGCTGTGAGCAAACAGTTTTTGGCAATGTCAAAATTTCTAGTAAGCTCATGGAATGTATCAGGAACAACTTTTTGTTCCAGAAAGTGAAGAAGTAATCAGGGGGATACCCATTTTTTACTTTATTCTAACCAACTAAGAGGAATTATTAGTGAATCCAAAGGTGAAAGGCAATATGGGTGTGTAACAGGGTTGGGACTCACCACCGTGGCACCTCCTACTGGTTGTTCTGGGAATTAGCTCAGTCCAGTGGCACGCCCCCTCCTAGTGGTGTCCCAACAGTCGTCTCGCCCTCGGTTGGCGTGTCTGAGCCCACGTCACTCACCAACTTGCAGCATCCTCTTCAGGACCACTGTCCTCCGGAAGTGCCCCTCTGTCTTTCCACACCCTGTTCCGGGGGGTAGTCAATCAGCAGTCTCCTCATCCAGCCACCGTAGTCAACCACACACCCCAAAGTCTAATCCCGCCCATCAGGGATCTGGCGTGGTCTGTACTGGCCGCTCCCTACGGCCAATGGCTAGATGTACTGCAAGGGGGTAGGGGGGAACCCAGGCCCACCCTCTACTCTGGGTCCCAACCCAGGGACCCTCTGGTGGCAGCCTCACTGTCCTCCTACTGTCCCCTCATCTGTCCGCTTCCCCTACAGCCCCTTGCACCCGCTAGGCCCTTCCACTCAGGGCCTGCAGCCTGGCAGGCCTCAGGCTAGAGCTCCTCTCTGCTCCCTGAGCCTGGCTAGCACTGCGCTGTCCGCAGTGCTAGTCTCCCAGCTTGGCAATAGACCTTCCCCTCTCAAAGGCCTGGGACAGACTGAGTGCTCGCTCCCTGAGCAGCCTTTTATAGGGCTGAGCCTGGCCCTGATTGGCTGTCTCCAACCTGGGCCCTGATTGGCTCCCAGTAAGCCCTTCTCTGATTGGCTACCCTCTCTGCGCAGGCCCACTGGTCTGCTGCAGCCTAAATTCTCTAGGAGTGGGGCAGCTGCCCCACTACACGGTGACAGTGATCATGAAATGATAGATTTCATGACTCTCAGGAAAGGAAGGCATGAGAGCAGCAGAATAAGGATAATGGATTTTAGAAAAATAACACATTAACGAACTCAGAGAACTGCTAGGTAAGGTCCCATGGGAAGAAAATCTAAAGGAAAAAGAAGTTCAGGAGAGCCTGCAGTTCCTCAAGGAAACAATATTAAAGACACAACTGCAACCTATTCCAGTGCAAAGCAAAGATAAGAAGAATAGTAAGAGGCCAATAGGGCTCAATCAGGAGCTCTTTAATCACCTGAAAATCAAAAAGGGATCGTACAAAAAGTGGAAATATGGTTAGATTGATAAGGAGGAGTACAAAAGAATATCACAAGTATGTAAGGACAAAATCAGAAAAGCTTAGGCACAAAATGAGTTACAACTTTCAAGGAACATAAAAGGCAATAAGCGGCCCTTTAAATACACTTGGAGCAAGAAAAAGATGAAGTGACAAGGAAGGCAAGCCAAAATAAGGAAAGGACAGGTTAAAAACTATTTAGATAAGTTAGAGATATTCAAGTTGACAGGTCCTGATGAGGTTCATCCTAGTGTACTTAAGAAACTAGCTGAAGCAATCTCGGAGAGGTTAGGAATTACCTTGAGTACAGGAAAGGTCCCATAAGACTGGAGAAGGGCAAAATATAGTACCTATCTTAAAAAAGAGAAAAAAGGAGGATAAGGAATTATAGACCAATCCGTGTAACTTCAATACTGGAAAGATACTGGAGCAAATGATTAAACAATCCATTTATAAGCACCTGGAAGCTAATAGGGTTATAAGAAATAGTCAGCATGGATTTGTCAAGAACAAATCATGCTAAACCAACTTAATTTCCTTCTTTGATAAGGTTATTGACCTAGTGGATGGGGGAAAGCAGATGTGATATAACTTGATTTTACTGAGGCTTTTGACACAGTTCCACATGCCATTCTCATAAGCAAACCAGGGAAATATGATCTAGATGAAATTACTATAAGATGGGTGCACAACTGGTTGAAAGAATGTCCTCAAAGAGTAATCAGTGGTTTGCTGTCACATTGGGAGGGTGTATCTACTGGGGCATTCTGGGTCCAGTACTATTCAATATTTTCATTAATGATTTGGATAATGGAGTAGAGTGTATGCTGATAAAATTTGCAGGTGATACCAAACTGGGAAGTGTTGAAAGCTCTTTGGAAGACAGGTTTAAAATTTAAAATAACCTTGACAAACGGGAGATTTGGTCTGAGTTGAGCAAGATGAAATTCAATAAAAACAAGTGCAAAGGAAGGAAGGAAAAATCAAAAGCACTACAACAAAATGGGGAATAACTGTCTAGGTGATCGTACTACTGAAAAGGATCTGGAGGTTATAGTAGACCACAAACTGAATATGAGTCATCAACATGATGCAGCTGCAAAAAAAGGCTAATATGATTCTATCGTGTATAAACAGTATTGTATACAAGACACGGGAGTTAATTGTCCCTCCGTACTTGGCACTGGTGAGGCCCCAGCTAGAGTACTGTGTCCAATTCTGGGCACCACAATTTAGAAAAGATGTGGACAAATTGGAAGGAGTCCAGGGGAGAGCAACAAAAATGATAAAAGGTTTAGAAAACCTGACCTCTGAGGAAAGGTTAAAAAACCGGGCTTGTGTAGTCTTGAAAAAAGAAGACTGATGTGGGCAGGGGACCTGATAACAGTCTTCCAATATGTTAAGAGCTCTTATAAAGAGGACCATGATCAGTTGTTCTCCATGTCCACTGAAGGTAGGACAAGAAGTAATGGGATTAATCTGCACCCAGGGAGATTTTGATTAGATATTAGGAAAATCTTTCTAACTCTAAGGATAGCTAAACTCTGGAATAGGCTTCCAAGGGAGGTCAGGGAGTTCCTACCTTTGGAAGCTTTTAAAAACAAGTTGGACAAACAGCTGTCAGGGATGGTCTAGGTTTACTTGGTCCTGCCACAGCACAGAGGGCTGGACTTGATGATTCTCGAGGTCCTGTCCAGCTCTACATTTCTATGATTGTATGATTCTATAATTCTTTATTAATGTACGCAATGTTGTTTATTTCCTTCACAGGAGAACATGATTTCAGACAGCAGGCATCAGGCTCGGAAAAGCTACACAGTTTTACCATGCTTCATATTAGTTGAGGTAAGAAAACACTTGAGATAAATTTGAAAAGTTACCAGGGATATTTTTCAAAGAAAGAGCTCTCACCAGAGGAACATACTTATATTTATCAAAGTATTCTGACATTTTGGTACACAATTTGGTACTCTGACATTATTGAATGTCATCTATTAGCTGACAATTACTTTTCCTGTTATAAGATTTAGGTCCCATCGCTGCAATTTTTTTGTTTCATTTTTAGCATGAAAGGGAAACAACAGGGTCCTGCATACTCGCACTTTCCATTTTAAGTGGATCACATCCTGGAGACTAAAGTACCTCTCAATAAGACCAGCACAGACACTGGTGGTGGAAGCTTTCCCTCATTGGCTTGCTAATGTAATAATTCTCAGTACTGTACTTCTATAGTTCTTTTCATCCATTGATCTCAGAGCACTTTACAAAGGATGGTAAATATCATCCTCCCCATTTTAAAGATGGGGAAACTGAGGTGATGCGAGGTTAAGTGACTTGTTCAAAGTCATACAGTGGGTCAGTGGCAGAGATGGGAATTAGGGCCATCACAGAATAAATTCATAATGAATAATTTGACAAGCTCTCAAGTTAGCTGGGCTGCCCCTATTTTCAGCCTATTTTGAGGGTGCATGATATATTTATAATAGTCATGTCAACATTTAAGGCACTTCATATGTTTTACTCTGATGCTCAGAGACTCTCTTCACAGCAAAACAGGCAATGCTGGAGCACCAGATTACTACAAAGTAATGCCCCATCTGTATTGTAACATGGCTTGGTCTCACCTCTGTGAAATAACCCAAGTTATATTATTTATAACATGGAAATCAAGAAAATTGCTATTTAGAAGAGCCCAAAGTCTTTATGTGCCAAATTACCTGCAAGTATAAATGGGTAAAGCTATTTTGAGGTAACTTGAGCTATGCCCATTTACACTAGCAGAGAATTTGCTCCCGTATTTTTTATTGAGGTCTTTCTAAGCCCAATACCATAGCTAACTCTCCTTAACAAGGACAGGGCAAGAAAATGTGGTTTTACTTTTTCCTCTTCTGTTTTCCTATATAAAAATCAGGTTGTCCTATTGAAATTCCAGATTTCGCTCTATGCCTCCATCAACAGCAATCAGGGCTGCTCATTCCTGGTGTAGTTCCATGCCTGTAGAGAGCAATGATCTGGCATACTTTGAATAGCACATGTTGTCTCTGCTCATGCATCCTGCAATTTCATCTCTGTGTTATTAGCTGGAGATGGCTGCTAGTTTGGGTGTCCCTCAAAGTTTGCTGATATAAGCATCACCATCAGTAAAGCATTTCAATAGGAAAAAATCTTCAACTGCTCTGATGCTATAATGTCTGTGAGAGCTACGATTGAGTAAAATAGTAAACAGTGGCATAAAAACATATAGACAAAATTCTGCCCTGATTAACATACATATTTCATTGATATATATATATATATATATATATATAGTTATAGTTATAGTTATAGTTATAGTTATAGTTATAGTTATAGTTATAGTTATATCCAGATATTCATTGTTACAGCCAAGAGAGGTCCAGTGGCTAGAGTGCTTGCTTGGGATTTAGCCAGCTTGGGTTCAGTTCCCTCTTCCATCACAGACTTCCCGTATGACCTTGGACAAGTCACCTAGTTTCTCTGTGCACCCATCTGCAAAATGGGGATAATAGTACCTCCCTACCACACAGTGGTGTTGTGAGGGTAAATACATTGATGATTGCAAGGTGCTCTGATACTGTAGTGAGAGGCCCATAGATAGATAGAGGGTAACATCATCTGTTGGAGGGAGACAGTAGCAATATGCAAAACAAAGAAGTCTTTCTGATTTGAAGGTTGTAACTTAAACAACCTTCCCTGTACAAGTTTCTAATCTCCTCTTTTCTTCTCCCGTCTACATTACTTTTCTCTTTTATCAGCACATTTTAAAAGTTACTTCTGTTTGTATGGTAAATGATTTCATTGTCTTGTATTATTTCTGTCACATAATTTCAATGAGTTTTGTAACTTGGCAATTTACATTCACTTCTTTCAGGTAATGTTTATGCTCTGCAGTGACATACATCACTGCAGATCCATTGGCTTTCCTTGGTTGTGTTATGTTGCACTGAGACATCATCAAGCTGCATGGCTTCCAGACTGTCAAGTCTCAAAGTGTTTGGAGATCCAAAAACTTGTGTCCTGATGTTATCTGTACAGTTTGCAACATAGAATCTACTACATAAAGTCAGCATAGTCCCGCAGCTAGGGCTGTAGACAAAGGGTCAGGAGACCTAGGTCTTATTCCAGAATCTCTGTGTGGGAATTTGGGGGAAAATCACCTAACCTTTCCATACCTCTGTCACCTCATATATAAAATGTGGCTAATGCAGATGACCTGTTTTTGTTAAAGGCTTTGAGATGCATGGGTAAAAATCACTATTATATAATATCTATACTGTACATATAAATACTATGTTATTATTATTACTATTTATTATCAAAGGCCAATGCCTGTGTTGAACAGTTGTAACTTTTTTTAAGCAACAGATAGGAGAAATATGTAATCTTTGAGCTGCTAGTGTAGAGCGGAGTGAGCTGATGAAAAGGTTTGCCTTCAACATTCATTCTAAAAACACTGTTTCGCTTGTCTCATTTTTCCAGAAGAGGAAATTTTTTCAATCACAGCCACGGAAGTCATGATAGGGCATAAATGATATATTTACTTAGATTGCAGAGGGGTTTAGGAAAAGGCTAGTGCAGAGGTGGGCAAACTACGGCCCGCGGGCCACATCTGGCCCACAGGACCCTCCTGCCTGGCCCCCAAGCTCCTGGCCCAGGAGGCTAGCTCCCAGCCCCTCCCCTGATGTTCCCCCTCCCCTGCAGCCTCAGCTCACCCCGCCGCCAGCGCAATGCTCTGGGCAGCAGGGCTGTGAGCTCCTGGGGCAGCGCAGCTGCAGAGCCGGAGCCTGACCCAGTGCTCTGTGCTGTGTGGTGTGTGGCTGTCTCCAGCCGGGTGGCCGCCAGCGTCAGTGCTCCAGGCAGCACAGTAAGGGGGCAGGGAGCGGGGGGGGGGAGGGGCGAGAGGGTTGGATAGAGGGCAGGGGAATTCAGGGTGGTGGTCAGGGGGTAGGGGTGTGGATAGGGGTCGGGGTGGTCAGAAGGCAGGGAGCAGGGGGGTTGAATGGGGGCAGGGGTCTCGGGGGGGGGCAGACAGGAATGAAGGGAGCGGTTGGATGGGGTGGTGGAGAGCAGTCAGGGGCAGGGGATCCGGGGAGGGGGACAGGGACCGTGTGTGTGCGTATGGGGTAGAAGTCCAGGGGGGAGGTGTAAGGGGGCGAGAAGTTGGGGGGGGGAAGATGTGGGGGGTGGACCATGCCTGGCTGTTTGGGGAGGCATAGCCTCCCCTAACCGGCCTTCCATACAATTTCCGAAAGCCAATGCAGCCCTCAGGCCAAAAAGTTTGTTTGCCCCTGGATACAGATCAATCAGCCAAACCCCCTATGTGAAGGGGGAGGGCACAGCCATCCTGGGGGCTGCTGCAGCACTAAGGCTTCTGTTGTGGCCACGAAATAGCCCCTTGTTCCCACAAACTCTGGAGTCCTAACCCCTGTGCAAAGCTCATTGGTCTGGGCTGTGTATTAGGGGGAAGTTTTGTCACCAAGAGCACATACTAATAACTAAATGACTTGCCTGCAGCTTCATCTAGTTTTATTTCAGCAGTTTATTCTGCAACAAACCCAATCAGTGTGTAAATCCGTCAGAAAATCTCCTTCCCTGAAAGGTGATAAACCAGTAATTTCTTAGCTGCTAGAATACATCTGGAGACAAATACACATCACCTTATGTGATGGGTTATGTGTTTTTTAGTGCCCCTCCGGGGCTAGGGGGAACCTCATGCCGTGCCACACTCCACCCCAGGAATTTCGTAGGAGCAAATCCTACTGACTTAGTTAGAGGCTGGGGTTTGCAGGGTTAATTCTCAGCCAGAGTACACAGGTAGCTCAGATAGTCACTCCCAGTTTGTTTTCAAGTAGATGCAGCTGAGCCTGTTTAAGTCCAGCTGAGCTTATATAAGGATCTACTTCCTAAAGCCAGAGAAGAAAAGATGTGGGATTGGTCAGAAGTTAGATCAGGGAGCTCTGGAGATAAATAATCACTACTGTAGGTAGTTTCTATTTTTAAGTTTACTCCAGGTAAAGCTGCATGGAAGGAAGGGAGATAGCACTCTTGTCACCATTTCACTAACCTATGACATTTTCATAGGAAGTAGCTAGGATCAGGAGGAAAAGAAAGGCAGGTGTTTATACTGATTTAAATTTAGGGCATACAAAAGAGAGTTGCTGGGTGTGCTACAAAGTGGAATAAGAGCACTCTCTTTCTGAGAGTCAGCTCCCAGGCCAAACTTTCTGCTAGTGTAATACTCTGCTCTGTCTTGCTAGTATTTTCATATACCTGGTTATTTATAAACTGGGGAGGGGGGGGATCAAAAGTAGCCTTAAAGTACTCTGAAAAGGGACACTAAAAATGCTTAGTGAAGTTCTGTGTTTTCAGAGCCCCAATCATGTCTCGACCAAACTTTGTTGAATTTTTTATTTGTAAACAATGAGGGTTTTTTTTGTTTGTTTTTTTTAAATGCTAGTCTGTAAACTCTCTCTGATCTGGAAGACAAGCTGGGTTCTACTCTATACTTCTAGAACAAAAGATGTTAATGCAATGCAAAGTTAAGAACTCACTCAGTCATGCAATTCTGGAAGTTAAGGTTTCTCCTGCAGTGCTGACTCAATCATTTTATACATCATAGGGATATTGATGTCTTAATATCTAGGCAATAATATATTAAAGTTTACATTTCACAAGAAAAACACAAAAAGGAAATTTTAAATATGTGCATTAAGGCTCTGCTGAAGTTGTGACAAAATGTAACTTAAGGACCTTCCTTTGCCTGATTATCCTCCAATCAAACTGGTGCAAATCAGGTAGTACGGGTCCACAGCTAACAAACCAGTGCAAGTCAGAGGAGGATCAAGTCTCTGACTTTTAGGTGCTTGATTTCTCAGTGCTAAGGTTATACTGATGTTAGGTTACGCAGTATAATTTTCTTGTGGCCTTTTGCGTTCATTTTTTCTTAGGGAAAAATGAAAAACTTCCCAAACGGCATGTCTTCTGGAGCTCACAGGCTCTTCTGGCTTTGCTGATAAAGTTCAAAAATACTTTGACCCAGAACTGTTGGGCTTGTAGAATATACACACTCCACCAGCTTTACAAATAGAGCTCAAAAGTTCCCTGAATGGCCCCATAGCTGCAGTATTTTGATGGCTTAGATGCTCTGCAGAATCAGGCCTGCAGAGTTGATGGAGCTCTTACCCTATTTGACTTTTGGGAGATAAAAAATGCATCTTTAATTGAGCCACCTGTAACTGAAGCCTGCTTATCTGTCATTGTCAATGAAGTCTGCTTTAACTCAGTTGCCATTTAATGAAGTACACATCCTTACAACACATATCCTTAAATTAACTGTCCATATCTGAGATATCCTTAAATATCCCTCCTTAATTGAGATGTCCTTAAATAGGTGCTCGTAGCACAGCTGTCCAAAGGGCCTTCTGGAAACATTCTTCTATCTAGTCCAAAGCACTTGCATAAAATTACTTGATTTAAAGCCCTAATACTCACTGTCCCAGGCTTGGGGCTTACATGTTCATGCCATTAAAAATACTGAACTGGTACTGCTGAACAAGCCAAATGTGAAGCTTCTAGCTTTCATCTGTTTTTGAGAAATGTCAGTGCAAAATATCTGACTGAATTCTACAGGAAAACTATTTTTTCACCCCCATACTCATATACCTTTAAAAGCTGCTAAACTTATTTTTCTCTAATTTATATAATATAGGCTAGAATTTGGCCTTAACTTTGACAGTCACTGCTTGCAAATACTGTAATATATATGTGACAGAATACTGATTTTTGGTATTATTATTATTTGTAAGTCAGATGGTAGATCTACATTCTGCAACTTCCTATCTAAATTTCATTAAAATCTTGCTTCTGTGCACTTGGGACATAGGTTTCTCAGAATAGAGCCCTACACTCTATTTCATCATGCTGATGGAATTACTCTTTTTTTCAGTTTTGATCTTGTGGATACTTTTTGTGTAGCCCAAGAGTAATGGTTTAGGGTTTTTTTATGTTCCTCAAGACATCTTGACATGATATATATGTGCTTTGGTTCTGCACTCTGCAGAGCTCTTTATGCAATCGTTTTCCATTGAATCTTAAGTTTTCTCATAGATGAGCGCCAAAATGACTTGAATAATTTACAGCTGACTCAACAGTATGAAGTCAATCTTAGTCTTCACTTTACCCTTTGGGCTTTTCAGTATTTATTTTCTGTCTAGGAAAGGTATTTAAAATTTACTGTTCAAAAAATTGTCACATCCTACAAGTCTCTCTTCCTTTTTCCCCTGCTACCAGTACCTATTAATTGTTTCATAAATATGACCAGTGGGGAATTTTACGTAAGATGCAGTAATGAGTCCCTACACAGCAAGTGAGCAGCGGCTGTACTAATTTCAGTGACATTGGTAAATAAACAAGGAAGTGAACAGAAAAGCCTATTAGTATGAAGCTCTGTTATAAATACCCATCGCTGCCATGCATTCGTTGCCTTTAAACAGCTTACATCATTGCTGAACAACAGGACCAGACAAAAAAATGATTATTTTATCCAATTGAAAATACAAGGAAATATAAGAATTTAGGGACAATCCTACTTATTAACTCTCTCTCTCTTTTGATTTTTAGCTGGGTAGGGCCTTTATTTCACATGAACAGTGACATCTCCAGTGCCCCTTATCGCCATGCTTGATCACTGGTTCAGTTCTGACTCAGGGGAAGCATACCGCCTATTGAATCTCCAGTAGCACTTCCTGTAGCATATGAGTTTTTCGTAAACATCTTGCATCCAAATACTATCTCGACCCAACCATATTTGGCTTATGAGTTCTGATGGGATCACAGCCCAGAAGGCAGAAGAAAGATGCAGAGGACGGGATCTTATGACACATGAAGAAATGATGAACAGCTCAGGTGGATCACATGACTGATCTAATTGCAAAACTGTGCACCAAAGGAGTTTTATCACTGGGCCTTCAAAATCTTATTTGGATCTGGTATGTGGAACATTTAATAAGTAGCACTTAGAGACAAATACATTCCTAGGAATTGAATATTGCTCCTACATGGCAACCATTCCTCCTTTCTTGAGAAGAAAGCAATAGCGATAGCCTGTTTTATTTTAACCCAAGTCTGTTGTACAACAGTGCCATATGCTGAAGCTGCAGTAATCACCTAGATTGCTTTGTGGACTGCATTATTTAAACTTATTGCTGGATAGACTTATTTGTTAAAAAGGAGAAAAAAAGTCGAATGATTCACTACTAATTTCAATAATTTATTTTGGTACAGTTGTATTTAAAAAGTTATGTAAGCCAATCAGTCTTCTGTTAGTCATTGCTAGATAGGAACAATACATTATTAGAAAACAAAGCCATATCTAACTGTGTTTGATTTCAATTTTAGAAGTAGCAACAAATTATTTTTGGCAATGAACTGAAAAATTAAGCTTCCAAGTATATCTAATATGGAGATAAATATCAAAGAAGAAGATTTCAGCACTAATAATTCACTGAGAGCAATGCAACTATAACAGGGAAAGAACTGATGCTGATGAAGGATGGTAATTGTGCTAATCCCATTTTTTTTATGTCTTCTCCTGACAAGAAAAGCACTGGAAGATTGCTGCTTGTTTGAAAATGGAAAAGACCAACAAAGCAAAATCATTCAATGAATGCTCTTTATTTTTAGAGCAATTGTCCAGAGCAATTCTCCAGTTTGGCTTTTATAAACTAATCTAACCCTAGTAAGCAATAATTGGTTTAAAAAATTAAAGATTTTCTGAACAGTAGAGAACCAGCTGTGAATAACTGATGCATGGGAGACTCACATAAGGGGTAGTCATCTCTCAAAGATGGTCAGGAGTGAGCTAACTGCTGTTCAGTGTTTCTCCTGAACTACTGGTGTATTTTCAAGAGGAAAACAATTGAAGTAGTTAATGCCAATGGAACCTCCCTCCCAATGCCTTTTTCCAAGGGAATTGGGCACAACAAAAGGAGGCACCAATGACAGCATCACTTCCTCAGGAACTATACTGCCAGGGGAAGCAGAATTCCAGGGGTCAACACCTCCTTAACGCCCCTGAGTTCTAGTTTTCCAGGTTTTGACCCTCCCTAGCCCCTCCTCCCACTATGACTCTCCAAACATTATGCATTGAGAGGAGCTTAGTGAGGAAACTTCATGATGAGGTGTACCTGAGTAGTAGTTTACCTTACTTGATAGTTCTCCCAGGGAGGGGGAATCTGAGCCCCTTACCACACTGATATGAAAAGAACTCTAACTTTCTTCTCTCTGTGAGCCATGCACTCCTGATGTAACTTCTTGATGGAAGGTTTTGTCTTTGTAGCAGTACACATGGCTTATGAATCTGATTACTTTGTATTTCTTTAAAACAACCATGTTGCTGATATTTCTCCTGGACACACACAAACCGCGTGACAGGTTTAGCTGAAAGCACCTATTCAAGACATTATATAAATTTGGCATTAAGTAGAAACTACTGACAGTGGATTTAAATTGCTGTATAGAAACAATGATGAACATTTCTCATTCTAAGCCTCTCTCTACCTTTAAGGGAAGGGTATCTGTCAAGAATTCCCTGGTGTCCCCATTATCATTACTGTTGTCTCTGGAACTGCTAGCTGCAAAGTCAAGAGAGCAAAATTAAGTATGGGGTGCATGAACACAATGAGATCTTATGCACAGATATATGCATCTATTACAGACCCACAGCTAATACACTATACCTGATTTTCTTAAGCTTATTACTGAGTTTGGCTTCACTGTAAATCTATATGCAAGGTCAGTTGGGACAAATCTGAGATCATGCCCATTCCTCCTGGCTGTCACTCTTTGCTAACTGGAATTTTAAATGTTGCTGGATAGAAATTCACCACTCAGCAGATCATATTAGTAAGGCAAAACATCCATAAACAGGGATCAGTTACTTGCAAGTTGGAAGCACGTTGTAGGAGAGTCTTGTGGTGTCATCCCAGTCAGTTCATGGCTTCCCCAAATTTTTGTTACACTGGCTATAGATAACTTTTTGTTATCTTTTCTTATACACATGTATTAGTCTTTAATTTCCTTATTAATTCTCCTTTCCTGTCAGTACAGATTTTCTGCTAATTCAGACCAGTCTTTTCTAGCCTTCTGATTAGTTTATCTTCTGTTCTTCTTGCAAACAAGATTATTTTGAATTTTCTTACATATGCACAATTCTGCTTATGCTAAGCTGTTGAACCATTAGATCAGAGCATGCTCTGTCGGGCCTGAATGTGCCTTACTCCCAACAAATGTGTTCCTAATGAAATTAAATAACTGGACATTAGGATGTCTAACAAGCTATATAATTTGATTAAATCCAATTTTGGTTCCTCTCCTAGATACTATAAAGACAGTCCTCAGCATGCTGTAAACCAACAATGACTTTATGGAACAAGGCTAACACCAGGAAAATATATGGCCTCACTAGACACTTATATCTTTTTAGCAAACTGCCCATTACATTTTCCAAAGGTTATTTCATGAAGGCTGAATAAGGAGGACACGGTTCTGTAGTCTTTATGTATGATATTCAGGTCTCCCATTTATTTTAATGTGTAAGTAGTTAAAAGAACAGAGTTCTTATGAGATGACAGACCAATAAATATCATTATTTTAAAATGTTTCTACCTCTGAAAATATTGTATTTTATATGTACAAGTCTCCCACACAGCGTTCATTTTGAAATAAATGATTCTGTGATAGTGGGTTAAAAATGATATTCTTTGTTGGGTTTATGTAGGCAAAAATTGCATGATGCTCCTTCCAAAGTCAATAGAAAACCATACAAGCAAGCTCTACCAGCTTCTTATGGACACACTGGAGTGTGAAGAAGTTTTAGCTGTGACCATCAAAAATAAATAACCATAGTTCCTTTTATCATCAAATTGCAATATCTCCATAATATATTGGTGTTTAGGAAGGAACAATAACCATTCCCTATTCAGATAAGAACATAAGAACAGCCATACTGGGACAGACCAATGGTCCATCTAGTATCCTGTCTTCTGCCAGTGGCCAATGCCAGATGATTCAGAGGGCATGAACAGAACAGGCAATCATCAACTGATCCATCCCCTGTCATCTATTCCTAGCTTCTGGCAAACAGAGGCTAAGGACACTCAGAGTATGATGTTGCATCCCTGCCCATCCCAGCTAATGGACCTATCTTGCATGAACTTATCTAGTTCTTTTTTGAACCTAGTTATAATTTTGGACTTCACAACATCCCCTATGAATGACTAACCACTGAGTAAGAACATAATAGCCACACAGAGGTGACTAGATGGGCCGAACACTTTCTCAGTTAACATCAGCATAGATTTTCAAGTAGATAAAAGGCTAAGCTTGTCAGGCCTGCCTGGGGGGTGGGCAAGTGGGGCAATTTGCCCCAGGCACCGGGCCCCGCAAGTCCTGACCCGGCGGCAGTCCGGGTCTTTGGTGGCATTTCGGCAGCAGGGGGCCCTTCAGTGCTGCCGAAGACGCGGAGTGACTGAAGGGCCCCCCCGCCGCTGAAATGCCACCGAAGACCCGGACTGCCGCCAGGTGAGTACAAGCGCTGCAGCTCCCCTGCTTTGCCCCAGGCCCCCTGAATCCTCTGGACAGCCCTGAAGCTTGTAACCTTGATGTGATGACAGATACAGTGCGTTTATGATCATCTTTATAATAGTAATATAAGATGTTTAAATAATCATTGTATTAATTAGTATCATTATTCATAGGTGCCAACTTCCTCTCTTTCCCATGGATGCTCGACCCCCCCCCCATACCGCCAGCCCCGCCCCGACTCCACCCCTTCCATGAGGCCCCACCCCCATTTCCAACCCCTTCCCCAAAGTCTCCGCCCCCTCCCTGCCCCTATTCCAACTCCTTCCCCGAATCCCTGCCCTAGTTCTGCCTCTTCCCCGCCTCCTACCTTGAGCACACCACATTCCCGCTTCACCCCCTCCCTCCCGGAGCATGCTAATGCTGCCAAACAGCTGTTTGGCGGCGGATGTTCGGGAAGCGCTGAGAGGTAGGCGAAGGAGTGGGGACGTGGCGCACTCAGGTGAGGAGGAGGAAGAGGTGGGGTGAAAGGAGCTTGGCTGCCAGTGGGTGCAGAGCACCCACTAATTTTTCCCCATGGGTGCTCCAGCCCCGGAGCACCCACGGAGTCGGCGCCTATGTCATTATTTATTGTGAATGATCTGCAAATACAACTCTTTAGGAGAAAAGAAGTTAGATAAATAGCAACGTTACCAAATCCAAATTGGTGAAATGAATTAAATAATATGTAAAGGGAGTTTCACGAATTTGAACAGAAGACCTTTATGCATTGTGCAAATGTTTGAACTAATTTTGGAATGTGTATAAAACCTAGGCATTTAAATATATCATGTAATGTATATAGTGCAGGTCAGAGTAATTTTTCAGTTACATGCTGCACTATTAATAAGGCAGAACTCTGCTTATATTAGCTATTGATTCAGCAGTGTGCTGTCCCAACATTCCATGCTAATACTAATGTTCCCTGGCCATTATTTCTTTCCCTAAGGAGATGCTATTCAATGACTATATATTCTAGGCTGATGAGACTTGGAAACTTGTTCTTAATTACTGAGGTTGCACATGCAATTTTTATCTAACTATAGTGCCAAAAAGTGAGCTAAAGTTTGCCAAATGCAGAGTAATTTACAATCTTAAACTCAGTTACATTTTATGTGATAGTAATGGAATGCCATCTACCAGCGATGACAATAACTTTATAGCAGTGGCAATAATTTTCTAATTAATTTTCTAATTTATAGTTCTTATAGTTCAGATAACATTACCATTATGACACTCAAATATTCAAGTTACATGAGTATTCTGATTTCTGGGAAATAGTTTAAACTACTAGACATAAAACACTGACTTATACATTGACTAAAAATCCTGTTCTTTTTCTTATAGTAAGAGTTTAACAGTGGGTATGCGAGTACAGGCTGTACATTTTTTGGAAGATGTACAGCCCCTATATATAATGCCATTTTTGCTTTTCCAAATGTATTGTTCTATCCTGAGAACTTGCACACAATAATACTTTTCACTTCCACTTTCATCTGAGGATAGCAAATGGCTTTACAAAAGTTAATCACTTTTGCCATGTGCATCATGGCTAAGTACTTGATGTGCTGTGACTGCTATTCATTATATCAAGCTCCAATCACTTCTGTTACCCTGTCCTTCTTCCCATTTGACTCATAGACTCATAGACATTAAGGTCAGAAGGGACCATTATGATCATCTGGTCTGACCCCCTGCATGCTGCAGGCCGCAAGACTCTTCCCTGGACTCTACCGTTGAAGTCCCCAATCCTGTGTTTTAGTGACTTCAATCGGCTGAGACCCTCCTGCTAGTGATCCCTGCCCCATGCTGCGGAGGAAGGCGAAAAACCTCCAGAGGCTCAGCCAATCTACCCTGGAGGAAAATTCCTTCCCGACCCCAAATATGGCGATCAGTAATACCCCGAGCATATAGGCAAGAGTCTCTAGCCTGACCCTTGTTGGCCATTATGCTGTTCATGTACCATTGCTTGGTTTTCCTTGGCTACTATGTTTTATCATTAAACCATTCCCTCCATAAACTTATCCAACTTAATCTTAAAACCAGACAGGTCCGTCGCCCCCACCGTTTCCCTCGGAAGGCCATTCCAATATTTCACCCCTCTGATGGTCAGAAACCTTCGTCTAATTTCAAGCCTAAACTTCCCCCCGGCCAGTTTGTATCCATTCGTTCTCGTGTCCACATTAGTACTAAACTGGAATAATTCCTCTCCCTCCCTTGTATTAACCCCTCTGATATATTTAAAGATAGCAATCATATCCCCCCTCAGCCTTCGCTTTGTCAGACTAAACAACCCAAGCTCCTCTAATCTCTTTTCATACGACAGGTTTTCCATTCCTCTGATCATCTTAGTCGCCCTTCTCTGCACCCGTTCCAGTTTGAGTTCATCTTTTTTAAACATTGGAGACCAGAACTGCACACAGTACTCCAAATGAGGTCTCACCAGCGCCTTATACAACGGAAGCAGGACCTCCCTATCTCTACTAGATATACCTCGCCTAATACATCCCAAGACCGCATTGGCTTTTTTCACCGCCACGTCACATTGCCGACTCATAGTCATCCTGCGGTCCACAAGGACCCCTAGGTCCTTCTCCTCTTCCGTTACTTCTAACCAATGCGTCCCCATCTTGTAACTAAAATTGTTATTATTCGTCCCCAAGTGCATCACCTTACACTTTTTACTATTAAATTTCATCCTATTTCTGATACTCCAATTCACAAGCTCATTCAAGTCTCCCTGCAGAGTATCCCTATCCTCCTCTGAGTTTGCAACTCCTCCCACCTTCGTATCATCCGCAAACTTTATCAGCCCACTCTTGCAATCGGTCCCGAGGTCAGTTATAAATAGATTAAATAAGATGGGTCCCAAAACCGAACCTTGAGGCACTCCACTAGTAACCTCCCTCCAACCCAACAATTCACCCTTTAATACGACCCGCTGCATTCTCCCCATTAACCAATTCCCTATCCACCTCTGGATTTTCATATCGATCCCCATGTTTTTCATTTTAACCAATAGTTCCTCATGGGGTACTGTATCAAACGCTTTACTGAAATCCAGGTATATTAGGTCCACCGCATTTCCCTTATCTAATAAGTCCGTTACTTTCTCAAAGAAGGAGATCAGATTCGTTTGGCACGATCTGCCCTTCGTAAAACCATGCTGTAATTTATCGCATTTGCCATTAACTTCAAGGTTAATTATAAACCCTAGTCTTTGACTTAATTCTGGTACTCTTTCCATTTAGTTTAAAACGAATTAGCTCATGATCACTGGAGCCCAAGTTGTCCCCCACTACCACTTCCTCAACAAGGTCCTCACTACTTACCAGAATCAAATCTAAAATGGCCTCCCCCCTCGTCGGCTCAGCTACCACTTGATAAAGGAATTGATCCGCAAGCACATCTAGGAACATCTGAGCCCTATTATTGCTACTAGCGTTTGTTCCCCAATCTATATCCGGGAAGTTAAAGTCCCCCATAATTACACAGTTTCTATTAGTATTTACCTCCCTTAATACATTAAACAATTCCTTATCCATATCCTGGGTCGATCCCGGCGGTCTATAGCACACCCCAAGCACTATCCCCGGAGAGGCTCTAGTAGTACTTTTACCCAGCTTGAGTATCGCCCAGACGGACTCTGTGTTATCTATTCCATCCACTATTATTTCTTTACAGCTTATTTCACTATTGACATACAATGCCACCCCCCCACCTTTACCTTTATCCCGGTCTTTCCTAAACAGCGCATACCCCTCCATACCTGCGTTCCAGTCGTGACCACCATTCCACCACGTTTCAGTTATTCCTACGATATCCGGTTTCAATTCTCGGACCAAGAGCTCCAATTCCTCCATTTTATTACCTAGGCTTCTCGCATTGGTGTACAAACAGCCTAATGTATGTCGTTTAGCCTGTCTCCCATTACTAGCACTGTATGTTGCGGGCCTCTTTGTGTTCGTCCCCCCTGTCCCTCCTATGTCCAATCTCATCTCCCCGGCTATGTCTCCTCTTATTACACTCAGCTTTTCAATACCGGAAACTGGCGTGGAGATTAACTGTGCATCTCCCAACCATCTCCCCAAACTTCCTAGTTTAAAGCTCTTTTGATAAGATGAGCCAGCCTCCCTCCCAGAAGTCTATTTCCTTCCCTACTCAGGTGAAGCCCATCCCGCGAGAACAGGTGTCTGTCCCCGAAAGCCTCCCAGTGGCCATACATCCCAAAGCCCTCCTTATAGCACCACTCCCTTAGCCAACTATTTATCCTCACAATCCTATCAGCCCTTTGCTGCCCTTCCCTCGGAACAGGCAGAATCCCACTAAAGATAACCTGAGCCTCTATCTCCTTGAGAGTCTTCCCCAGCCTGGCATAATCTCCCTAACGAGAACCTAGCCGTGTCATTCGTTCCTACATGAAGGATTATCAAGGGGTTCTTACCTGCTCCTTTTAGGATCCTTTTCAACCGCAGGTCCACATCGCGTATCTTTGCACCCGGTAGACAGCACACCCTTCTGTTCTCCGGGTCTGCCCTGGTCACAGGCCTGTCCAATCTCCTCAGTAAAGAGTCTCCAATTACATACACCTGCCGTCGCCTGGCAACAGTGCGATCTAGTAATCTAGTCTCCGATCCCTCTAGTCCTGACCTGTGTCTGCTCCTATCTTCCCTTATGCTCCCCCTTATGCCTTCCTGTATCCTCTGGTGGCCCATAATTGGTGCTGTCTCCATCAACTCCTCCCCCGTCTCTCTCGGACTAGCAGCTCTTCTCTTCTTCCTCACCCTCCCGGCTTCAGTCACCACCTGCTGCCCCTCTACCTCGTTATCCAAACACTCAAACCTATTCCTGAGTTCTATTCCCCCCTCACTGGCCCTCCTTTTCCTTGGCCTACTTCTCACAGTCACATGCTTCCACTTCCCTGGATCTCCTCCTTCCATTCCCCTCTCGCTGTCATCTACTACTGCCTCCTCCTGCACCCTAGAGCCTTCCCCTTCAGCCCCGCCTTGCCCATCCTCCATCAGCTGCTCAAACCCCCGCCTAAACTCCACCAGGGTCTCTACCTGCATCTCCAGCCCCTTAATCTTTTCCTCCAGTAACACTATAAGGCGACACTTCATACACACATACCTTTGTTCCGGGTCTCCTGCTAGGACTATATACATACCACAGCTTTGTTTTACTTTCAGCTGCCGTCTCTCCTCATATGCTTAGATTGTAAAACCCCGTAAGCTTTTTTGGGGAAGAGTGTATCTTGTTATTTCACATGTGCTGTGTCTAGCATAATGGGACCTCTATGAGCTACTGCAATACAAATAATACTAATTATTATTCATCTCATCACTAAGTGATTCATAAATTCTCTTATTCCCATTTCACAGATGAACGGTGGGAAATTTAGTGTCTTGTCTAAGACCACACATAGAGCTGGGAACAGAAACACAAACTGCTGATCTTCTGTCATATGTTCCACTCCCTAGAAAATATTCTTTCTTATATCTTCCTCATTAAAGATATGATTCCTCAAGTACAGGTGTTTTGTAACTAAGAGCCCAATCCAGTTCCCAGTGAAAACAGCAGTAGTTTTTTCATGGACATAAGCATGGTTTAAATTAAGGCAGAGCTGTCCGGAGTGGAACTCTGGTAAATATTTTCAAATCTTGACTCCAGCCTGATGCTCTTGTGCAGGGGTGGCCAACCTGTGGCTTCGGAGCCACAAGCGGCTCTTCAAAAGTTGATATGTGGCTCCTTGTATAAGAATGGACTCCGGGACTGGAGCTACAGGCACCAACTTTCCAATGTGCTGGGGGGTGTTCACTGCTCAACCCCCAGAGCCTCCTGCACGCCACAAAACAGCTGATCGGGAGGGAGGAGGAGGCGCTCATTGGCGGGGCTGCTGGTGGGTGGGAGATGCTGGAAGCAGGTGGTGGAAGCTGCTGGGGGGCTGCTGACGTATGACTGTGGCACTTTGGCAATGTACATTGGTAAATTCTGGCTCCTTCTCAGGCTCAGGTTGGCCTCTCCTGCTCTTGTGGTTCTCAACTGGGGGGGGACTGTGGGTTAGGGTAAGGGTTAAGCCATAAGCCAGTTTCAGGGAGTCAGCGGGGCCCTGCGACTGAAGCCCAGAGCCCTGAGCCCCGTTGCACCCCTTCGTGGGGCTGAAGCCCTGAGTCCCGCCGCCGCCCGTGGAGAATGGGGCGGGAGGGCATGGTGGCTTCCTGGAAATATTCTATGAAAATTTAAGCCTTGGACAGAAGTGGGAGTTGGTTCAGGCTGTAGGTCAATGGAACTACTCATGTGAGTATAGTTATTCATTTGCGTAAGTGTTTACTGGATCTAGCCTTAAATTAGACCTGGATCAGATCTGCCAACTTCCCCCCCTGAACAATTCAAAATACCCTGTTGGTTAACTCTCAAAGATGTCTCAGTTATCGAACATAGGAGAGATAACTGTACATTTTACTTCTGAAGAGTGTAAATCCCAGCTGAATAACCCGGCAACAGTGAGCAAAGTAATGCCATTTGACTGGCTTTTTGTTACAAGTGAAAAACAATGAGGAGGTCACATTCCAAGAAATTCACACTGTGTTGAGTAGAGAGACAAGATTGGAATTACAAGGGGGCTGCAGGTTTTGTATCGGTGCATTAACAGAACTGTGTGGAGGAAGCATGCACACTATCTACCTGCATTATGCCTGGCTGTTGTCAAAACTATTACTTCCTCACCTTCATTTACATCAAAGTCACCATAACATGTTTAAAAGAAAACAACAGAACCCACAATCAGTATTTTCTTCATATTCCACTACAGCTAAAGAAATCAGATATCACAATTCATACCGGACACAGCCTTCATTTTCAGAGGACTGTCAGTACGATTCCTCTTTAATTTCTAATGTAATCCCCATCAGAATCACTTTGTGATCCAAGCCCCATGAAGATTTGTCTAAAAATAAACATTCATCCTGCTATTTGCAGGAATTCCTGACTCAATCCCATCTGATAAATTAGGGGCTCTTACCAGTTGTTTTTTCCGTCTCCTGCCAGACCAAAGGAACCTCCACAGATTGTGTCTGTGCTTTGCCTTTTTTCCTGTGCCATACTAACAAAAAATACTCCCTACAGATGGACTGGCTTAACATAGCATGGAAATATGGCACTGGAACAGCAATAGGGTTGGCAGATTCTGTCACTCTGGTAAAGAAAGTGCTAAACAGGAGAATATATTTAGAAAATGGGGGGGAATTATTCTTTCAAAGACACATACATAGCTCTAATTGCAGTTGAGGGGAACTGTGAGCAAAATTAGCCCCTCTGCATGGGTCGCACAAGGCCTATGCAACTCAAGGCTTAAGTAGTGTGTAGACTTTATATAAGTCCTCTGTACATGGGTGAAAGTCACCTTGTGTAATAACCATGGGTAGAATTGGGCCCTGATATTTCTTTGTTTTTAATGGGAGTGGGGTCGGAGACAGAAGGTCTCCTACAACAAGATATTTTGACATCAATCCACACTATCCTCCCCATCCTGAGCAGGTTCCTACACCCTGCCCTGAATGTTTGTGGCACTGATGTCAGTGCAGTGAGTTCAAATGTACACCGGTGTAGCCAAGGGAAAGAATTTGGACTATAGATTTAACAATGTAGCAGTAAATATGGAGTAAGGACTCTACCCAACATCCTGTGAAGGATACTGAGTTGGATGTAGTTATAGTAGCTTGTTCATCCTTTCTGACTCACCAGTTATTGGCTTTGTTTCTTTACCACCTTTTGTACTAATAATATGTTTTGCAGTTGGGAAATATTGTCAGAAACGATGTTAGGTACCTGTAGGTAAATGGATTTAAGTCTTCGAGTGGAATAGTATCCTCAGTCTGAAGGTCACTATTTCAAAATATTACAAGAGAGTGAAGCTTCCGCTCTATTTATGGAAACAAACAAGAATCCATAAGGCCCTTTGTTGGAAATATTTCATTGAAATTAATGAGACTATTGTTGAATAAGATACTGTTTGACATAGGTTTTGCCACCCACTTTTTATCTGTGATTAGATGGGCAATTTGACCAATTCACTTTTTTATGCTGTTTACAGCACCTGTAGAAACTGTTGGTCCTTGGCCTTTCTCTGCCAAACTGCCACTGCATATTATTAGTATAAATCAAAGGAATGCTGTAAGTAGAGAATATACTTAGCAGATTGCATTAATCATTGGGGACTGTGTCCTTGGTCTTGCATTTGTTTGATTTAATAAATATTTGTATATTTAACTGCTTAGCCAATAAATATTACATCCATAATATAACGTGTAGCTATGGTTTTATTTGATCATCCAACACTGTATTCACAGAATAAAGCTAATTTTGTACAAGATGTTTGTGTTCCTACAGTATGTATGCACAAATGGGAAGCATGTTTATAAATACGAAAACCCAAACATTTGGCATTATTGGATTCTTGCAGAGCCTGATCCTGTATTCCAAAAGGAATCTCCAAGCATTTTTGTAAACTTTATTGCCATATCAAACAGTTTCCTACTACTTTGAAACATTCATAGTTTTAGAGGTAAACCATAGCAAACACTCTTCTAGAACTTTGGGTTAAATTTCAGATATTAGATTAAATCACTGGGCCTTAACCTGCCACTTTTACTCATGTGAGTAATCCTTGCTCATGCAGCCAATCTCATTGACAATGCTACAACTTCTTCTATGTTGAGTAAGGTGATCCTGCACCTTATTTTATAACAACTCCTAAAGGGCCTAATGAGAGGAAGAGACAGATTAATGGAAGATATTATTGTGTTAAGATTCTAGAACACTTTCTTCAATTACATTTAAAAAAAAAAAAAGGAGAGTTACTATATATTTGTGTCTTTTAAGTACAACACTGGATTTTGTTAGTCAAACACAGTCAAAGATATTTGGACTTTGCTCCTTGTTTCACAATATACTAAATATTTTGTACTGTTCAAGCAACCATTTCACGGTATGCAAATACATTTTACAAGTTACTTTTTTTTAAGTGGCATGTTGAATTTTTTTGAAAAAATTGGAATTGTGGGGGGGCAATTCTGCAATACCCTGTGCTCCTGGGGTGACAAACATCAGTCCTCAACTCCAGTGTGATTTCAATGGCAATTGAGTACTTATTAAGCCACAAGATTGTCCCTGTATATTGATAGTGGACTCCTGTACTCCTCCAGAACTCAGTGGTAGCTGCTGCTGCTGCTGGAGTGGTATTCTTTTCCAGCTTGTTGATTGGCAAGAAGCAAGCATTTTGAACTTAAAATAAGTAATCTGAGTAATTTGAATCAGAAATTTATTTTTCATTTTTAAGATACTTCTGATTTAACAGGACAACACACCCAACAGGCATGAATATCTATAATTCTGTAGTCTTGCTGTGGGGTTTTTGATTAT
Source organism: Malaclemys terrapin pileata (assembly GCF_027887155.1). NCBI lineage: Eukaryota > Metazoa > Chordata > Testudines > Emydidae > Malaclemys > Malaclemys terrapin. The sequence goes on from NC_071512.1 coordinate 73,516,125, forward strand.
GTTTGTACTGTCATAGTTAAGGTTGTTTGTCACCATTGATATTATAAATCATGTTTTCAGAATTTTATAACAGCTATAAATATTCATTCAAGTCTGAAACTTTGCTTTCAAAATCTCAGCTTAAAAGTTATTTTATGTTTTATACTTTTTTGCATAAAAATGTTTTAAACAGTGGCTATTTTAAAATTTTGAATAAAAAGGGGCAGGGGGAATTACCCCTTGGTTCTCGAGGCTTGCTTATCCTCTTGTAATTTAAAATATGCATCCATTTAAAATTGATTTTGGCCCGTCAAAGATGCAGGATTGATAGTCCTACAGAACCAAATCCTCTATGGATCCTCAGAATATCTATAGTAAGGGCAGCAGTTGCACAAGCCTTGTTACACTTTTTGCAAAATATTATTCTGTATTGGGTCAGATCCTGCATCAGGATTCTGATACTAAGAACCACACACAATTGTGGCTGTGACTATTCCATTTAAACATGTACAATTTTCTACTGCTATTGATTCAACTAATTAATAATAAAGTTTGCTCAGCTCATGCACAATTCTCAATGAAAAACAAAATGTCTCAATTTTTCTATATAATGTCTCCACTTTTTGGAATCACAGCCCCCCTGGAAGAGCTATCATAGTGACGATGGTAAACTCCAAGTTGACTTCAGGGGTACAGGATCAGACTCTAGCTCTGTAAACCTATTAGTAAATTACTTATCTACTTGATTCAGATTTGCTTGGTTGGAGTAGCTCATTCTCCATTTCCATTTCCATTCGGACCTTGGCTCTTCTGCTGAGATAACCAGCAGGGTGCTAATGGTGTTTTTTGTGATGTACTGGGGACTAGATTGAGACAACTGAACTCAAATGAAAAATGTATAGGATTTAATATGCCGAATCCCATATATTCCAGTTTGCTGTACAATATATTTAAATGTGTCTGGAAGCCACATACTTTAGAGTGCCCAGCTGAGATTTGACAGCATTATAGAGCAACAGAAAAACAAGAGTAAAGTTTCTTAATTGTAAGCTTTCAATAATTTCTTTACAGGCTCTATGTTGAACTTAAAAACAGCAGATAATACATTTATCACTCATATCAACAATGAAGTCACAGCAGCTGTAGCCTGCTTGTTTTTCCACAAACATGCATCACTCTTTTGCTACTGATGACCCTCTGTATCAGCTTCAAACAGGCTCATTTTATCAGCACAAGAAAAAGGCCATTTCCTGCCCTTTAATGAGTATGTGCAATGGCAGTTCTGTTTGCACATCCAGGAGGAGAATTTGCCACACAAATTCAAGAATGTAGGATGCTCACAGATGTTGCATTAACTAGAAATTAAAAAGATAACATTCTCTTGGTGATTTTGTCCTGCTCCAATACACATTCCCTAAATATTCAATGTTACTTTAACATTAGTACCCCCAACAAGGAACATTTTACATTAGTAAAAGCCCCAAATCTTTGTTATATGGCACTACACCATATGCTCACACATTAAACATCAAATGTTGCCACTTTTCCTATGGCACTCCCAGTGAAATACAGTGGAAGCTATGGGCCTGAACCAATGCTTATCAATCAGTGGGAGTCTTTCCACTGAGTTCAAAGGGTATTGGATCAGGCCCTATAACAATAGTTATGTATATATTTAGCTAACTAACAATGCACATTGAGCTATTTTGACACACATAGGTAGGTCACTTTCAGTGACTGCTGGCAGCTACACTAAGGAAAATAAAACTATTTGGGCAGAGCAGAGTTCACCACTAGATGTCTCACTGCATATTAACAGTTTATCTAACAAACTAATGAAATCTGATAAATACAAATGAATTCCTTTAAGGCCTCTTTTGGAGAATAAGTTAAAAATGAACAAAAATAGACTTAGTTTGCTCCACAGCTATAAAGAACATATTCTTTCAGGCAGTAGTTAGAAATGAGTGCATGTAGACAAACATCATCTTGCAAGACCAGGATAATACCAAGTTAATGCTCCTGAACCCCGGAAGTAAACCAATTTTTTAAGACTCAAAGTACAGCCAGTAGGAAAACATTCATATACTGCATGAATAGAGAGAGAAAATCTGGTTCACAATTGAGATCAGACTGATTGCAGTAACAAAGCCAAGTAACGTTTTAAAATGAATTTAAGGTTAACATTGTGGCCTTGTAAAAGAACGTTTGAGCTTTTTTGACTACAGTCTCTGGCTTTTGTCCTTTTAGGGCACAACCTTAAAGTTACTTATCTGTATTTATTTTTTGGAGTTCTGATCTCAGAGCATAACTTTTTGAAGACTATATTGGTACATCTGTAAAAGAATTTACCATTTTTTGTTTAATCTTTAAAAGGCTTGCATTTTTAAATTAGAAGATTCTTTTTTCCATTTATATTGTAAGTGTGATTTCCTCAAAGGATGGAGTATTTGTTTTATTTTATCAAGTTAAATATACATTGTCCTCTTTCAGGTAAGATCCTATTCATGTTCTTGAGCAGCTTATATGAAGTAAATATACATATAAAGCATTTAAAAACACAGTAAAAGTATTTAACCATTATACTGCTGTAGGATAGCATTATTATAGTACTATTGAAAAGTATATTGTAGTTTCTGAGAATTTATTATAAATGTAAACATTCTTAATGCCCATCTCACTAAATATTTGTCCTAGGAATGAAGTTGTTTTCACATAAGAAGCAGAGCATAGGAAGTGTGTGCTTAGGGTCTGATCAGAGGCTCACTAAAGACAACGGAAAGTCGGCTGCTGACTTCAGTGGTTTTGGGATCAGCCTCTTATAGTCCAACCTTGTTAACTAAATTAAAATTCGATAAGCCTGGTGGTGAAATAGGCTCTGGGGAGCTTTCGATCCATTTTTCTGCTCTCCCTCTCTCTCATTGCCCACTGGAGTGCTTCAGGTGGGACTATCTCGAGGGTCCTCTAGGGAGCTGCCCACTGCCTGCTGATCGCGAGCTGCACCCACAGCGTTGGCACTAAAGAGACAGCATCAGTGTGCTTGTCTTGCAAACAAACCGCAATAGGGCAAAGTTTGGGGCAGGGTTTTGGGGTGCCCGCCCTTTGCTAAACTCCCTGGAATCCCCGTGCAGCATTTTGGAAAGCGAGGTTAAAGCAGATGATGAGCAAGAGGAGTCTGACAGCGTGTGTGTGTTTCTAACGGGCTGGCATCGCTGGCTTGGAGCAGAGCTCCGCAACGCCAAGTCTAGCAAGCAGCTAGAGTGGAGGCGGCGGCGGCAGGGGCTGTGCACAAGGCTGCTCAGCACGGGCAATTATTGCTCCAGCTTTTTGGACAAAGAAACAAAACCCTAAGGGAGGAAAGGATTTGGCAGCCTAGGAGCGGCGACTGCGTTGCCTGCCCGGGGCCAGGCTCGTGCGGACTGAGCTGACGGGCTCGGAGTGACTGTGGGATTCCCGCCCCCTCCCTCCCGCGGGAGGCTGGCGCTGGGCAGAGGCGTCAGGCACCTGCCCGGGGGCGGGCTTGGCTCGAAGGCTGCGGCCCCAGCGCCACTGGCGGGGAACCCTCGGATCCGCTTCTCAGCCGGGCTCCCCGCTCCGGCGGCCAGGGGCTGCTCCCGGGAGGGGACCCGCTTCCCCTTGCACGTGCCCGGACGGAGCTGGCGCTGCTGCCCGGGTCTAGCCGCCGCCTGCTCCCCCAGTACACGAGCCCGTGCTCGGGCGGAGCCGCCTGACAGGAGCAGCCCATGGGCACGGGCTTGTGCCCGGGCCGTGCTGCTGCAGCTGCCCGGCGCTAGCCCATGGGCCGAGCCGCTGCCCGGAACTAACCAGCCTCCTGCGCTGCCCATGTGCTCCAGCTTGCGCCCGGGTGCCGCCGCCGCTGCTGGCTGGGACTAGCCGCCTCCTCCCCCGGTGGATGCCGCCGGGGAGCGGGCGGAGCGCGCAGCCGGGGAGGGGGGCTGCCGCGGCCGCCGGAGCCGGAGTGCCTGGCAGTGCCCTCTGCGCTCATCAGCATGCTTTACTTCCAGATGGTGATCATGGCAGGGACCGTGATGCTGGCTTATTACTTCGAGTACACGGACACCTTCACGGTCAACGTGCAGGGCTTCTTCTGCTACGAGGGCTCCTACCGCAAGCCCTACCCGGGTCCGGAGGACAGCAGCGCCGTGCCCCCGGCGCTCCTCTACGCGCTGGCCGCAGGGGTCCCGGTGCTGGTGGTAAGCAAGAGCCGCTTCTCCCCTCCCTCCCCTTCTCCAGTCAGGCGGCGCTCCGGCCCCGGGCTGCGCTGCCCATCCAGCGCCCGCGAGTGAATGAACTTGTTGGCAAGGCACCCCGAGCCCGGGGACCCTGCCGAGAAGCAGCTGCGGGCTTTGGTGCAGGGCGAGGGCTTTGCTGAGGATCAGAATAACGGGGTATTTCCTTGGTTAGTATGGATCTGCAGCCACCATTTGCCGTGGCTGGGAGCAGGAAAGAGCTTCCCCGATTTCTTGGGGAAGGGGTGCGGGAGTCTTTCCCTTTCAGCCCCTGCTAGGAAGGAGCCTGCTGCTTTCCCAGGTACCAATGTGTTTGGGCTGCAAGTGACCCCAGCAATGGCAATGGAAATCAGGGACAACAAAGCCCCCCAGCCGCACCCCCCCTCCAAACGCCCGGGGCCATTTCCTAATGTCTGCAGGGGAGTCCTCCGAAGTTCATTTTTATCATGGATATCTTAACCTGCCCCTTTCCGTTTGAAACCACAAATCGATACCTTTAAAAAAAAAAGTGTATGGGTTTATTTATTTTTTTCAAAGCATGTGGGTTAGTCACCGATCAGCGAGCTATATTCCCAGAGCCTATGCTCCTAATGTCCACAAGCCAATATTTCAGCTACTAGTCATTAAAAGATATATTTCTGTGCCTTTATTTTCTGAAAGTAAGTCGATATACAAAGTGGACTAGACAATGCTCCCTTTAGTGCACTGGGTAGGTGGAAAAGAAACCTGTGCACTTGTTACTTTGGTGTGGGCTTCTGTAAATAAGGTTTATGTAAGATTAATTTCAGTGGTTTTCTTCCTTTAGAAACATGCAAATGGAAATATAAAAACATCATACATTAAATTGATGAATGTACAAGTTGTAATGTCAGATGACAGGGACATTGACAGCATTTAATAATCCCCGATCATATTGTGGAGGAGAGAGTCAGAGGATCATCCAGGGGGTATTTAACCATTTGGAATGGTGGGGCACACTAAAGACCAGAAGGAGCTTGACAGACAAGAAAAAGAGCTCTGGAGATTGAAATTATTTATTTTACAAATGTATTCCCCTTCAGCAAGTTATCTTTAAAACACATTTCAGAATAAATTGCTTTCTCAGCAAGCAGGTTCTGTCAGTAATCTCTAAAATCTAATTTCATCATGCCACTGTATTACCATGATGTTTCTGATTGTGTCAGATCCTCCAACACAAAACCTTTGAGCCAAATTCTGCCCTCATATTGAAGTCATTGGGGTTGGATGGGTGTAATTATGATGGATTTGGTCCTTGTTTTCTAGGGATTGAAATTGCACCCTGTGGTAACATGTGTTGTGTAGGTTTTTAGTCCAGGATTCATTTTGATTTTAACAAGTGTTACTAAAACAACCAATTCTGTCATTTTTTAAGTTGTAGGAAAAATGTTTAGTACCTCTGGACTATTCTTCTTTTGCTGTTTTCAATACCCAAATGTCTGTTTTGTTGTGTTTTGTTTTAAACTCTAACTTTTGCAGTAGTTTGATGGCTCCCAGGGTTGTAGCAGGATTTGCTATAGCCCAAGATGGTAGTTACCAAAAATTATTAATGTCTAACAGCCATTTGGTGTTCTAGGTAAAATAAATTGGTGGTTTCCATCCATTTTCTAATAGTGTTATATCTACATCACAAAAAAAACACCATCTCAATTGGTATCAGTTGGCACCCTTGTCAATGACAGCCTCAGCACAATAAGATGCTGATTGAATTGGGTAGTGTTGTGGAGGTTAAACACAGATAAATTGAGTTTACCCACTTCTCGTTTGGGGATTATGGAGTTTAATGTAGGTTAGTTTACCCATTTCTTTGTTTACCACTACACCACTGCTCTCTCCCTCTAGCAGAGGCCCCTCTAGAAAAGTGTTTGAGATACATTGGCAGGTCAGGGCATGGAAGCTTGCACTGTAGTTGCCTATGCTGTACCTCTTCCTTGGATGAACAGAAGACTTCAGCCTTTGGGGATGTCAAGCTGGCATCTGTAACAAACACTAAATGAAATTAATAGAGGAAAAAATATTGGGCAGGCCACGGGCTAAATTCTACTATGATTCACCCTAGGTAATCCTGTTGAACTTGGATTTTCATGGGATGTATTTTAGTGCACACCTCCAGCCCCATCATGCATATTATGGATGAGGCTCTTTTATTTTACTTTGTTGATTTGGCTTGTTTCTTTTCTGTGGAAGAAGTAAAGCTGTTCTTTCCAAATCCAAAACTATTTATAAGCTGTTGACCAGAGTCAACCATGGTGGAACTCCACTGATTGAGTTTTCCTAGGGATGAATTTGAGTCTTTGCTACTGCTCTAAGCTCTCCTTTCTGCCTCTGTAGTTCTTCCACATACTGGTGTGCAAGAGAACTAATCTGTCTTTAAAAATGAAATGCAGGGAAGATCTAAAAAACATGTCACATGGCTAAACCTCTGCAGGCATAGCTTAAAATGTAGGATGAACAGGAAGATATATTTCCACAAATAAAGATATTAACCTTTTAAAAATGATATGGAAAAACTGTTTAATAAATATTATCATATTTGGAAGCCTGTAGGAAAAAAATAATCCCCCTACCTGAAAAGTTATAAATGGGAAACAAAATCCAAACGATACTCCTATTCACGCTAAACCCTGGAGCTGGCTGGAAACTTTTGACAAAAACAATATTTTGATGAAAATGGGGAGGAGGGGGGATCACAAATTCTTGCAATGTTTTCTCTCCCATTTTCCAAACAGCTCTGAAAAGCACATTTTTTCGTTCTTAAATTCACATTATTTCTACTTAGGTTGATCAAGAAAAATGGCTTGGACTGAATGGGAGGACATCATGAAAAGCTCTCTGACCCACTTTGGTACCAGATGAGCTGGAGAACACTGTGGGAAGCCAACAGAGGGAAGCTTCAGATATTTCTGGGGAGAAGATTATTCTTTCTTTTTATGGGAGAACATTTCTGACTGAAATGGGAGAAGTGCACTTTAAGGAGTGTTGGGGAGGAACCACTGTGACTCAGATTTGGTGGGCAGGACAGCTGCTTTTTTGAGGGAGGGGCCTTAGGCCATAATGTTTTACGCTGGTGGAGCTTCTCTTAATAGGTGTGAGTGAAGTCCTCTGTGTATCAAACTTGGGGGCTACTGTGCTAAGTGGAGGAATGAGCGGGCTGACCAGTGACTTTTCTCTTCCCTAATTCCTGCAGACTCTGCATAAGTGGGAAGAGCCAGTTCACGGAGGAGCATGTAACGTGTATGCTTGTTTTGAATTGGATGTAACACAAACTATCATAGTATATACTGCGATTTACATAATATTTTAATATTATACAGAACATGTTGCTGCTAATGAGAAGTTCCACGAAAGACCTATTCAATTCAATAATAAGCAATTCATCTTCCATGCTTATACACATCCAGTGACTAGAAAGCCCTATGTAGAGGGAGGGGCTGCAGCTGCTATTGCTTCCCATTGAATGGAGCAGCAGCAGTGGAAGGCCGGGGGTAAAGTCTAACAGCTGCTTGCAGGTTAGGGAAAATTCCATTGCCAACAAGACTCCATATTATAACTGTTTTATGTGGTCTTCTTGCCGGGAGATATGAATTTCATCTTATCAGAACATACTATAAGAAAGCAAAGTGTGTGAGGTATCATATTGAGATCAGGCTCCATGCTATTCAATGTAGATTGCAATATTATTTGTAAACGTTTCCCACTTTTAGTTATCCCTTTAGATATAAAATCATGACCTATACAAGACCTAGCTGCAACCAGGCATACTGTTTGCACTGGGAGATATTAAGGCATATCTTTTTAGAACACACTAAGAATACAGTGCAGTGCAAAATGTGGAAGAGATTGAAATTATGAGATCTCAGTAGAAGAATTTAAATGGCTCCGGTGATGTGATGTCAAGATCAATGGATCTGAATCTATTGGATCAATAGATTGTCAGTAGAATCCATAGGCTTGGCTTTTCCTCCTGACCTTTAATGTGAGTTATGGATGAAGTAGCAACTGTAGCTGAGACTCTCCTTATTTTTGCTGGTTGAAGAAAAAAATGTCCAGAATGACACTTGTATCCTGAGAAATTATTAAAACCTTCTTTGTAACTTGAAGTCAAATGTAAAGGTGAAAAGAAATATGGTCTTGATTGATTCTATTTAAAAATATGAAAAAAGAAGCATAGAGATGATAAGTTTTGTGTTCAGTGCTATTTAAACCTTTTCCCAAAGTGCCAGATTTTGCTCAGCAGGCTGGTTGCTTTTTTAGACTTGTTATGACAGATGTAGTTTGAGAAATATACGTCAGTCTAATCCTTTAGCTTCCAGTGGAAATGATTTGTAGAATTCTCAGCTAGTTGCTCATGTGTTTTCAAAAGCTACAAAATGATCTGTTCTGCTCCATTTCTTTCTGGTAGACCTTAGTAGTATTTTGCAAAGGTCAAAATGATTAACTGAACAAAAGAATGATTTTAGTGGATACACATATTAGTGCATATGATTGATCTTGACATCATTATTTAAGCAAATAATCAGTGTAAAACAATGGATGATAGGAACTATAATGTATACTGACTGCTTTATATAAATTAGGAGGAGATGACACATTTTCATTAATACATTGTGTAAACACTAAGAGTTACCTCATGCTAATGTTGTTTGTTTTTATATCCAAGTAATAAGCAGATGATTACAGTACTTATTCATAAAATATTCACAGTTCTGTTTGTTTGGCAGATTCCTAGCATATTCATATTTTCCCTGTAAATCAATTAGTTAGTAATTTGTATTTTAGCATAATCCTCTTAATATCATTGAAAAAATGAGTTTCATTTAGAGACAATGTATTGGTTTTTTCAGTAGCCTGCATGAACATTTTCATTGGTGCAACCTAAAGAAGTAACTAATGTCAAAGTCAGATACTGTTTGGGCTAACCTAGATGCAGAAACTCCCTTCTCACTGCACTTTTGGAGCAAGGACTTCTGCATCATATGTAATGCATATTGAAAAATAATAATTCCAAGTATACTTACAAAATTAGCTGTTATCACTCAAGAAAGAGATCTTGGAGTCATTGTGGATAGTTCTCTGAAAATATCCGCTTAATATACTGCAGCAATCAAAAAAGCTAACAGAATGTTCAGAACCTATAAGATAATAAGACAGAAAATATCATAATGCCCTATATAAATCCATGATATTCCACACTTCGAGTACTGCATGCAGCTCTGGTCACCCAATATAAAAAAAGATATATTAGAATTGGAAATGGTACAGAGAAGGGCAACAAAAGTGATTGAGGGTCTAGAACAGCTTCCATATGAAGAGAGATTAAAAAGACTGGGACTGTTCAGATTGGAAAAGAGATGACAGAGGGGGATATGATAGAGGTCTATAAAATCATGAATGGTGTGGAGAAAGTGAATAAGAAAGTGTTATTTACTCCTTCAAATAATACAAGAATCTGGGGTCATTCAATGACATTAATAGGCAGAAGATTTAAAACAAAATAAAACTACACAAAATGCACAGTCAACCTGTGGAATTCCTTGCCAGGGGATGTTGTGAAGTCAAAAACTATAACAGGGTTCAAAAAAGAACTAGATCAGTTCATGGAGGATAGGTCCATCAATGGCTGTTAGTCAAGATGGTCAGGGATGCAACTCCATGCTCTTGATGTCTCTAGCCTCTGACTGCCAGAAGCTTGGAGTGGATGACGGGGGTTGGATCTGTTGATGATTGCCTGTTCTGTTCATTCTGTCTGAAGCATCTAGCACTGGCCACAGTCAGAAGACAGAATAACCAGCTTATACAGACCATTGGTCTGACCCAATATGGCCATTCTTATGATCTGGAAAAAACACTATAAAACTTCACTTTTCACTTTTCTTTCTGTGTCAAATTACATATGTACGCTTGCCCATGTGGGTAAGTTAATATACACTTATGGTTTACCAAGACCTGAACTGAGACCACATTGAGAACAATGAGAAAGAAGGGCTCTCCTAAGTATCACCACAGCTTTCATAGCTCTCTGCTCTTTCCTCAACACATTTGCCCCTACAGGTTGCCAATGTCTGAGTTGATCAGACCTGGGACTACTACGTTTAGTTAAGACTGGTTGAAAATTGTGGGCCTGTACATATGTGCTGTACATTGCGAAGACTGCTTCTATAAAAAGCCATATGTGCACCTCAGTTCCTATTTTGTGTGCAGAGGCACAATTACTGTGGGGGGGGGGAGGGGCAGGGAGGGATATGGGAGTCATATGCATCCTGTCAAAATTGTTTTCATCCTGTTGATGCCTCTTTCAAAACTGCTGCAGGTCTCATACATTCTCCTTCTTACACCTATGATTGATTCCTTGTGCTATCGCTCTGGGGACTGCTCTTGTGTCACCCGCTTAAGAGTGTTCAAATTGTTCTTGTTAAAGTGTAGTTTTTAGTTCACTAGTCACTTTATTATAGGTTTAGTCCTGCGTAATTTAGTGTAGCGCATTTTAAACAGAGTTGCTGGATTGTGTTACATTTAAGGGTGGGGGGTGTCAGAATTTTTGTGTTCTTTTTTTTTTCTTCTTGGTGCTTCTTAAAGGATTCAAGTTCTGCCACAAAATACTTACTGGAGATGTCCCTCAGTGAATTCACTGTGCCATCGACAGGAAAATTTTTCTCTATTAATTACTCATTCCTCAACCCAATCAGAAAGCAGAGCACCTTCACACTGAGTCCTCCATCCACTTTGGCATGGTCATTCATTCCATGCTCATCCATGGTACCAAGTGGATTTGTTTTTGTTTCTCTAGGTGCTTAAGCACCATGGGAAAAATCAAAGCAAAAGAAAAGGAATGCTTGATGTCAGAGATCTTTTAAGATACTTTAATGCCTTTGAGTATGGCACTAAAGCCCTTAACATTTGAGTGTGGCCACAGCATTGGGTTTCATGGCACATGTACTGAACTCATAGTTTTTCCTAAAGCTTATCCTGAAATCCACCTTAATATTCAATAAGTTGGTCAGAACTGAGACAGGCTGATCTTTTTCATTCCTTGAAAAATACAGAAGTCACATTTGATGTCCTCTCTTGGTGCAGACATAGGGGCCTTCTGTTAGGATTCATATTCACCATTCACCATGTTATCACCTCCTTTGAGCCTTTCTGCTATGTAAGTGCTATATGCTTCAGTTGGAGCTGCTTCCTTGGACCCTTTCCAGGATTAGACTTGGACCATGTGACCTATATATAACTATAGCTATGTCCTCCTCCATAGATCTTTGTATTACCACTGGTGAAATATTCTTCTGCTTTATGGTGATGCCAAAGCAGATGTCTAAAGGTATTTCTACACAGCAACTAGACACCCACAGCTGGCCCGTACCCGCTGAGTTGGGCTGCAGGGCTAATTCATTGCTGTGTGGACTTCTGAGCGTTTGCTGGAGCTTAAGCTCTGGGACCCTCCCACCTCACAGGGTCCTAGAGCTTGGGTGCCAGCCCAATGAAACACACAGCAATGAAACATCCCTGCAGCTCGAGCCCCGCAAGCCTGAGTCAGCTGGCACAGGTGTCTAGTTGCTGAGTAGACATACACTTAGTGATTCCTATACAGTCCCAAGGAGACTAGAGAGACTTCTTTCATTTGATCCTTTCTGACAAGAAATCAAGGAAATTGGATAATTGGGGCAGGAAGGTGTACATACCCACAGCTCCTTCTAGCAGGGCAATAAATCACCAATTTCTGATGTCCTGGAAAGATCATCTTTTGTGTGGCAAGATGTTAGTTACTGAGAGTCCTCCAGACAGTCAGTCATTTAAAGATATCATCCAAGAAAGTTTGGATCAGTCCAAATGTTCTGTCGGGATTGATTTTATACTTGGCACCCATCACTGTAATATCTGAACACTTCTGAGTGCTATTCCACAAATAAATAGTCATACAATCTCACATTATAGTTGGATACCCAGCTCCTAAATAAACCCTGCGTCTCCACTTTCACATCAAATGGAAATGTTTTTTACACGTGTATAATGAGCAAAATCTTCCTTCCTGATATGTGACCTATCTAGTAGTTCTGAAACATCTTTGATTAGCTAAAGCTGATTTACAAGTGACTCCTTTGATGGTACTTTTGACAGCTATTAACACTTGACATGAAAAGCTAGCCAATAAAGCTCTTTTTCCTCACCAGCTAATCAAATCATTCCCAAAGGGCCCCTGCATCTTTATACCCTGTTTAAATCCAAAATGCAACCATGGGATATGAATTTAATTTCCATATGCTGAATTTAATATTTAAACAAATCAGTGAATGACTGCTACATTTCATTTGCTGAAATTGCCTTTTCTATTAACAATTGTCTCATCCAGACTAGTTATTCAGCTCCAAGCCCTTATGTCTCTACAGTACTTCCACCTTTATAGTCTTCTATAAGGGCAAAACTTGTTTCCATTTTCACACAGAGGTTTTCCCCAAAGTGCTTTCAAGATTCTATTTGAACCAGCTATCTCAGCTTTAATTTCTTTTGTGTGAGTTTTTTTCCTTCATCCTCATGCTTCACAAGAAACTAATTTCCACTAATTTGTATGTATAACATGCTATCCATTTTTACCTGTGAGAAAAAGGAGCTTTAGAAAGTCTCCATTTTTCATTTTGGCACATGATGGTAAAACAAAGTGGAAATCTATACTGCATCAGTTTCTGTGTGAAAGAGTAGTTGCATTGCAAACTTTAAAAAAAAATTATTTGTAGTTTACCACTCTCAAGATATATTAAGGTTCATCCCACCAGATCTAAAGTAATTCAGTACTTATTTATTGACCAGACAGGGTTATACCTTTTGGATTGTTGGCACAGATGTCAGGGCAAATACACTGTTTTAGAATCTCATTCTGCTCTCACTTACCGCCGGGTAAAACAAAGAGGCCAGTGAAGTTGTAACCTGTAAATCCAGAATACAAATCAGGACCTTAATCTTTCTTCATTGGGAGTCATTCAGTGGTGTTTATTTTCTCCTCCTGTTGCCATTTTCTGAGAATCCAAACCAACATAACACCACAAAAGATACTTATGTATATCAAAAATGGAATTCATAATGCCCATTGTGCTCACTGCATGCGGTGTTTAGGAACGCCAGCCAACTCTGGGCCATGTGTTTCATTCCATGGGATGGGTCAGGAGTCTCCGCTTTCAACAGCTGAATGCCTATTTGTCCTTAAATGATGCACTTATGGCTAAGGGAGAATGTTGTGAGTTCAACTAATCCTGTGTATAAATTCCCAAATCACATGGCACATTGTTTTTAATCTAAAATGGAAAGTGAAAACTACTTACCATGCTAAGTAACTGTTATTCATTGTACATAATACAGGATTGAGGATTTATATGGCCGTATGATGTGTAATAAATGACAGCCAAAATAGAATTATAAGTAGCTTTTGCTATTTTTGTTCTGCATTGAAAACTATATGTTTGAAATTTTGGAATTTACACACTGATCTCACAGGGTGCATTCTCAGAGGAAACCATCAGTTTTCACATATGCTTCCATCATAAACAATACTAAGACAAATAATGAATAATATATTTTGGGGATGCATATAAAAGTCTAGCTGAGGCCAATAGGCCACTTCTCCAAAACTCAACAGTTCTGTGTGACGTCCTATTTTAAAAATGAATAATATTTGTGAACATTTTTTGTAACCCAGCCTTTAATATTCAGTTATGTAGATGTGACATTGTCTAGTGGGTAAGGCATCAGATTGGGAGTTAGGAGAACAGAGTTCTATTCTTGGCTATTACTAACCTGCTGTGTAACTTTAAGAAGGTCACTTCATCTTTCTGTGGCTCAATTTCCACATCTGTAACATGGGGATACTGTAATACTTATTTTCCTTTGAAAAGTCTTTTCAGAACTACAATTGAAAATCACTATATAAAATATCTGAGATTTGATTATTTTAATTTAGTCTACTTGTCTGATCAGTATAATAGAATATCAGGATTGGAAGGGATTCTCAGGAGGTCATCTAGTCCAACCCCCTGCTCAAAGCAGGACCAATCCCCAGACAGATTTTTGCCCCAGATCCCTAAATGGCCCCCTTAAGGATTGAATTTACAACCCTGGGTTTAGCAGGCCAATGCTCAAACCACTGAGCTATCCTTCCCCCCAGTGATAGAATACATTTAAAAATAAAGGTCCTGATCCCACATGTGCATGCTGTTTCATATGATTTCATGGTCATATGGAACATAAACCTGCAATACTATGATCATATTGAGCCTAATCCTGTAATCCTTACTCAAGCAAACTTTCCACTGACTGCAGATTCAGTTTATATTAAGAAATAGCTGCAATTTTTTTTCACTTGTAGTCATAAGCAATGTATAGTATAATTTTAAATCGCTTCTATTTTGGGCATCTTCCTCCATTATAAATTACAGTAGTTTATCTTTATTCATTTCTAAGGAGATAGATAGATATATTGTTTATGGGTTTGGGGAGAATGAATGCAAACCTTCTCTCACAAGGCAATTGGGAGCTTTGATCGAAATTATAATACACAGCTTTTCAAGAATTGATATCACCCCATTAATGTGGTTTGCTGATTATTTTTCCTTCTCTACATAACATTCTCAAACACCATTTTGGTGGTTTTTAGGCATGTGGGTGGTATGCAGTCACTAAAGGAATCTGACTCATGATTTCATTGTCACTCAAACTCCGAATAATTTTGTGAACATTTTCTTTAATCAACTAGTAGCCTGTCTCTTTTTATTCAAGAATGATGTTGGAATCAGTAAGTGGAACTTAGTTGCTATAGCTGTATAATAGAAATCCTTATTACAATCCAAGACAACTATATATGGAAACAAAGGTCCCAGTTCAGGAAAACACACTTGAGTATTTGCTTATTACTCTGTTCTTATTACTTAATTATGTGCAATTAGAGAGCCATTTCTTTGTTTGTATACATTAATTAAAAATTAAAACCATAAAAGATTTTTGATCTTCAGTGCCATCGTTTAGATGATATTGAAGTCTTGCTCATTCTAAATAAGAGTGTTATCTCTGGTGAAACAAACTCCTCAAGTCATCATCTGGGAGCTAAGAGAAAAACAACAATGTATTTATGTGAAAGTGAAACCATTACAATTAAATAGAATGGAATAAAATGCTATTGATGATGGTATGCAGTGTTGTAGCTGTGTTGGTCCCAGGATATTAGCGAGACAAAGTCGGTGAGGCAGTATCTTTTATTGGATCAACTTCTGTTGGTGAGAGGGACAAGCTTTCGAGTTTATACAGAGCTCAAAGACCTAAAGAAGAACTCTGTGTAAACTCAAAAACCTCTCTCACCAACAGAAGTTGGTCCAATAATTGATGGTTTGCAAAATTCATAGGATAGGTCTTAGGAAGTAGGAAAAATGAGTATATATTGTAACTAATTTTCAAAACAACATTTTTGAATATAAATATGGAGATTAAGTGTCATTTCGCTGACAGAAAATAGCACTCTTATATGGCTATATCATGGAAACATTTGACTCCTTTATCCTTGCTGTAGCTTCACTGAAGTCAGTAGAGATGGAGCAGGGAGGAATCTGGACAGTTTTGTAATTGGAATATTTTTTCACAAACAGTCCTAAAGGTTAAATGTGGTTTTGTTTGTCCATCAGAGTTTGAGCCCTAACCTAGGAAAAAAGAGCAATTGTGGCTTTTCCTTGAGCTCCATATAAGGGGCAGCTAGTAGCTTTGCTCTTCTAGGAGCTAATTAGGAACCAGATTGAGAGTCACAATTTGATTGCTGGTTTCCTGGGATGGGGGGAAGTACTCTGCACCATCTGGCACAGATTATTTCCTCTGATGCATTGGTTCAGCTGTGTTTATTAGAGCATTGTGTGGGAAGGAAGTGGGGAGTCAAGGCTCTGTCCACTTTCCTGCCCTGCTAAATCTCACTCACATATACAGAAGGGAAAGAAGTGGGCCCGTGGTGGCTTTCCCTTCCACACCCCCTCTTCCTCAATTCCCTGTGCATCAGCCTAGTTAGGTCACAATTTGCTAAATGTGTTTATAATTCTACCTAAATGTGTTTGTAATTCTTCGAGGGGGCGAGGGAAGTTGTCTCATCTCTTGAATGTAGGACATGAGTTTGTAATATTAGAATGTGATGCACAAGATGACTTAAGAGGAGGAGAAGATTCAGAATGCACATCAGAAAATATAGCAAAAAGCTTGAGAAACAACTTATAGAGCCTGATGGAATCTGGAGGATATATATCTCCTCAATATATGTTCCACTCTATATGCATCCGAAGAAGTGGGCTGCAGCCCACGAAAGCTTATGCTCTAATAAATTTATTAGTCTCTAAGGTGCCACAAGTACTCCTGTTCTTTTTCCTGAATACCTAAACACCTGAAAAAATCATAATATCACTGAACGTGTATAAACACCCAGCAGCACAACTCTGCATTCCCAGCACACCTGGAACTCCTCTTTCCAATGAGAACTCTGGCTGTCCAAAGTTTGAGAGATTGGGCCAAATGCTGTGTACACACACACACACACAGAAATTACATATGTTAACTAAATATCTGTTTGTTATCTTCACAGAGAGGAATAACTCAAGCCACAATAAAGTCTGCACTGAAGCGCATCCATTTCACAAATTTTCTAGCCCTAATATTCTAATACAGATATAGTCAGGTGTTCATTAAAATACTTGTCTCTATTCAACTCTTGAGTTTTTCTCAAGACATTTGATATACCCAACCACATCTAGTTACCATTATTTTACAGCTAAATAGAGAATGTATGTTCTTTTAAAGGTAAATACCACTTGTATTGTTTTATGAAGTAGACAGAGAAATACATAAACATTGAAGAAAAGTAACAAGACTTACTCAGCTCACCTTAGTATGTAGCCTTTACAGTATATTTACTGTAAGTCCACATACCTAGAAAAAGCTGTTTTACACTCCACTGTCTTGGCAGTAAAGTGCATGATTTTCTTTTTGCAAGGCCTTTTCTATGCTAGAAATGTTTGCTAAAATTTCCCACTGTTGCTATTACTGATTCTGTTCCACCAGTGAGTCGCCCTAATGAAGGTACTTGGGACCTCTAGCATTTTAAGCATTGTATTATGTAAACTCTAAACTGGATTGGATAACATGTTGCTTACAATGCCAATAGCCATCTGGAGCCCTGTCTAATCCAACTTTCTCACCATTCCTACCCCCCAGTACAGCTGAAGCAGTGGTAATAATAGTTTGGATATTTATTTGGCAAAAAAGCCTAGTGTAGACACACCCTTTAGGTTTCTTTGTCCTGTGAAAAAAAATGTTGAGCCATGCTATTTTCTCATGTACTCCTAAATTAAAGTAAATACCAAAGGTATTTATGCTACTGGTATGTACTGTACTATGAAAAGACTTATTGTATGGATTAGCTAACTACCATTACGTAGTTAAAGTAACCATTAAAACCTCTAATGCTCATGTTATAAATAACACATTGCTCCCATTTCTGAGCCTTCATTAAAATTTTATCTCTAATAAACATCACTTCAGTATACTCATTTATTATAACAACATTCTCAAGGAGAAATAATTGGACACAGTGAAATTATAGCTCTTCAAGTGTGGAGGAAAAAAAGGACTGCAGGAGGATGATCTTACACTGTTGTATCTATGCTTATTAATCACTATCACTGAACCTGTTATTTTTGGGCTGCCTAGATAAGGGGCTGCCAGTTTCTTGTTTTCTAGTCCTCTCCCTGCTGATTGGTACATACTTATAACATCTCTTCTAAAATCCTGGCCCACTTTAAGTCAATGGGAGATCTGCTCTTGACTTCTGTGAGGCCAGGATTTCACCTGGACTCCTTCTATGTGTATCAAACATGCAATCCCTCTTCTGGGTTCTTTCTTCTGTCCTCTGCATACATTAGAAATAATAATGTAATCTGTATGTCAGTGTTGGGTTATTCATAATTTTACTGCTGCTTTTGTGCTCAAGATATAGTATCTTTGAGCATATGCTCAAAATACAGAAGATAAGATACAGTACAGTTGAGATTAGACTAATAATTCCATACCATCAAGTATTTCTCCATTAGGGATGTTAGTGTGTCTTTAATTCATCTCTAGTTATATTTTGTCCTTATGCAGTAATTGCTTAGAATTGTGAGGACCATAAGGAAATACTTTAAGATAATTACAAATGATCATGGGCAAACCTCACATTTTTGTCGGATCTCTTCTGTTTGATTTATGTGAACCATTAGACTCCTTCCCCATAAGTTGATACTTAGTCCTTTATCAGTATGCTTTGCTGGCATTACTTCAGCTAGTTCTTGGGACAGCATTCATTTCTAGAGTTCATGTTTCAACCCCGCATTTTATTTGAACTGTTTATTTCATCCCTAATTGCAAAAGGATTTAGGGGCCAAGCCTCTTCCCATTGAACTCATTGGGAGGTTTATCGCGACTTCAACAGGAAAAAGATAGATATATTGGGGTGGCAGATTCTAAGGGGCGGCATTCCATCCAATCCTAGGGTGGCACAGCCGCCCTTTTTTTCCCTTTTTTTTGGTTTGCCGCTCCGGCCGCCGCTGTAGGGAGCGGCAGTGCGGAGGAGGGGAGCGCCCTGCTGCAAGCGGGCTGCGTGCTCCTTCAGCCCCAGCCGGTGCCCGGTCTGCAGCAACCCCAGCAGCCCGCGTCCTTCTCTCCCCACTGACCTTCAATTCACCTGTAGGCGGGAGCGGCGTGGAGCCCTCCCAGCAGGCAGTGTGGCGAGAGGGGCCGATTGGCAAGCGCCCCGGCTGAAGAAAGCCCTGGCTACCCCCCTTCTCTCTACCCCCCCGCTCCCCCCCTTCCCCCCCACTAGCTGGGCAGCACAGGGAGTCCCGCTAGCTAGCGCAGCCGGGGGAGGCAGCCGCGAGCCGCCAAGTAAGTGGCACCGAAAGTTTGCACCCTGGCTCCGGCCGCCCCGCACGTTTTCTTGGGGTTTTTTTGTTTTTGTTTTTTTGCTTGGGGCGGCAAAACAGCCAGAGCCAGCCCTGCCACTGCTCCCCTTCCTCACCAGTGCTATTTGTAGAGGGAATTGATTATCTACTCTGTCTTTGGTAATGTGACATTCCAGAATATGCTCCTTGTCCCAGCATCATGCAGCTGTACCAGTGACAATTTTAAGAGAGCAGCCTGTTGGGGCCCCCATATAGCAATTCTAGGAGCAATCCCATCGTGATTCCATAGTGTTTTATCCATTTTCTATTCATCCAAGGAGTTTCCATGCATAACAGACCACTGGATGCTGCCTTTTTTGACAACAATACAGAGGGCTAGACTGTGCCTTTTAACTCAGAGCCTTGAATAGGGGAAGTAGTGCAGAGCTTCACTGTTGGAAGAGGTGTAGCAGAGAGATTATTCCTCAGACAGGCAGAATCTCTCCAAGGCTGCTCTTTGCACAAGGGACTTATTGTTCACCTCCACTTTTGCATGATCAGGCATTAGCATCTCAACATCTAGCCTATGATGTGTACATTTCAGATCAAGACTTACACTCTTCCCTTATGCAATGGTCATGTAAAGGAGATTCTCATAACTGCATTAGAAATAGCCTAAATCTAAATCCTCATAACCATATCTAAAAACGGTCTTTTATGTGTCTGAACTCTGGCCTCAGATGATGCATTTCCCATGTTGGAAGCATAATTTGCTATGCAGAGAACTCATCTCTGGGACCATATAAACATTCCATAGGGAACAGGAAGGTACTCACGGATAAGTACAAAAGATCAGAATAAGAAAGCTTTTAGCCACAATGTACTTCAAAAGATTCTGTTTCATGCTGGTGAAATACAACAGTATAACAAATTATTGTAATTCAAAGGCTGAAGGCTGAGTGACAAAGCTGGTCACTTTATATTTTATAAAGTGCTTTCACATAGCATTCCCTTGAAGACCTCTGGTTATAACATTTCTGATTAATATGCACTTTTCACCTATAAGCAGAAGTAAAATTTGTATAAAGTGAACAACTTTCACTGTTTTTACATAATGACTAACTATACCATATATCATAAAGTGAGATAAAGAGCATTTAATACCGTTAGAAATAGTTAGCTAATTTACTGACTGATATGCAACCTACGTTTTTCTACATTATAAAAATTGTGCGAAAGCTGCTAATATTTACAAATCTAATTTTATATACTACTAATAATTTTTCAGTAGTAACTTTAAATGCATTGAACTGACCCCCTTCCTAATAATGGATAAGGAAAATTGAAGGATATTTTCTAAGTTTTCCTTGCTGCTCATTTCCTGATAAATTGTGGAATTCTTTTTTGCGTCCTCTCACAACACATGCTGAGTGGTTACTCAATGTTATTGTATTTCTATGTGCTGATTATTCTCTATATAATTAACAACCGATACATTTCTTTTAGAAGGATTTTTTTCCTCAAAACTTTTGGTCATATTTACACTAGAAAATTTGTTTAGGAGGAAACTAGTGATGGCTTTCTCAGTCAGTTTAAACAAGCAAGAAGCAATGAGAATGAGGAACCACAAAGAAAATGGCCTCGAGGGAAAGCTCTGCATAATGAACTTGAAATTGCTACTGTTGGTAATACTGCCACTGCTTTTCCTGCCAGGGCTGTCACCTCATAAGCCAATTTTAGTTTAAAGGAGATTGTAGAGTTACTCTACAAAATCACTAAGCACCACAGTTTGTGCTGCTAGATTTTGCATGCTCTATAGGATGTTAATATCATTCGAAAGTGAATATTGATGTCACTTGGAGGTGAATGCTGGCCAGAAATGCAACACTATCTTGTTTTATTTTAAGAAAACAAAAATCTGAAGGCAGATCAGCAACAACAAGACAAACCCCTTAGTCCTGCAGCCCTTTCTGTGAAAAACTCTTATTGAAATCAATGTGAGGGCCTGTAAGATAAGACCCCACATTTTGCTGAAGTTATTTCTCCCACAAAAAGCATACTAGAGAGAAGCATTCCTCTCACCCATCTTCACTAAGATTTTTTAGCCTGGGCTTTTTCCTCTCACAAATCTGGAAGAAAAGCAGGACTTGTGAACTCAGGCATGAGGTTCTTGTGCGCTGGTCTCTGGACCATGGTGATATGGGGACATCTTTCAGGTGGTCAGGCAGCTCTTAGTGTACTATGTGGTGCTGTCTGTCTGTCATTAGGTGTGGTCCTGTTGAAGTCAATGGAAAGGCTCCTAGTGACTTCAGTGGGTTTTGAATCAGACCCGTTGTTTCCAGTTGAGACAAACAGAACTGGTCGGAGAGAGGAATGAATTGAGGAGCAGAAGTAGACAGTATCATCAATATTTTCAAGAAGGACAAAACACTTAGCACATTAAAGAACGTGCCACATAAATATTTTCCCAGAATTATTTTTGCATGTGAGCAATTGCTGTAATTGGAACATAAACATAAGAATTGACATAGTGGATCAGAACAGTGGTCTGTGTAGTCTAGTGTCCTGTCACATACAGAGGGTACTATCTGATGCTCTATTGGGAGGTTCAGTAAATCCTAAAGTGGGCAGTAACAGGAGAATCTGTTCCTAGAACAATTTCCTTCTAATCTAATATTATAATTAGATATTCTTATCTGCATAAATGTTCAATCTTTTTTTAATCCTGCTAAGTATAATCAGGGGTGTTCTGCAATTGTGAATGAGAAAGGAGATGAACCAAATAACTGTGAATGAGAGGGGAGGTGGTTCACGAAAAATCTGTCTGTTAGGATGTTAGGAGCCATGTGCTAGAGTAATTCATCTACAAGGATATTGTCTGTTGTAAACAGTAGAGAAAGGTAAAGAAGGTTACGTGTTTATGGAGTTAGCAGAAGGTTACTACTTTATCCAATACATTGAAGAACCAGCGAGGTCACAGCTATTCTAGATCTAATAATTGGAGTGAGCCAGGTGTATTGTGATATTTCAAGTTTGAAAAGGGTTTCGAATTTAGGACCTCTGTTGTTCGGAATATACCGTATGAATGGTAAGGCGATACAGAAAATAAATATCTAAATGTACACATGATGCTAAAACTGAAAGGCAGAAGAGCATCAGTGCAACCTGACTTGAGAAGATTTGGATTGTTTAGGAGATAGTATCAGAAGATGACTAATGCAGAAAAAACTGAAATAATTTTGGCAGTGGGAGCCAATCTAGGAAATATGTGCTAAATGCTACAATCATCCTGAAAAGTGAACAGAAAAAGGATTTACGTTGTAGAACACTGTTGAATCTGTGGGACCCGTGCATAACAGCCATGAAAACAAACAAGGTATTAAATTATATCAAATGAAAATAATATTGTTCGACTTCCCTCCTCTCAATTTAAAGAACTGGATGTAGTATGGGTCATACCACAGGAAAGATATTTGCCATGGAGATTAAGTGTAGGGGAGACAACTTTGCCTATGGGTTAGCATCTGGTGCGCTTTCTCTGGATGATTCTTCTTTTCCTGAGTATGTATATCTCTGCCTCTCTCTTTGTGGAAATCTTAGTATTCATAATGAAGTTTGCAACCTAACATGTAATGTACATATCCTCTGCAATCTATCTTAATGCTTTATGGCTCTCATTATGATAGTATCTGAGTACCTCACAATCCTTTAATTACAACATTCCTCTGAGATTGGAAATTATCACTATCCCAGTTTTACAAATAGCAAAATCACTTCTGGCCATCTTTCATCTGGTGTGGAGAACTGGAACCCTGCCAATCGCCTGGAAGGATAGTATTGTGATCTCACTCTATAAGGGCAAGGGACTACAGAGTGAATGTAAGAGCTACAGGCCGATCACCTTGCTCTCCATTCCAGGGAAGGTGTTTGCGCATGTTTTACTGGCATGCCTGGAGCCTTTGCCACATCAGAAGCATCGTCCCCAACAGTCAGGCTTTACAAGGAACAGGTCCACATTAGACACCATTTTGGCCCTTCGCTTGTTGTCAGAGATACACCATGAGTTCAGGAAGCCCCTGCAGGTAGCATATGTTGATCTTAAGGCTGCATTTGATTCAATAGGCCGTGTCACATTATGAAAGGCCTTTAAAGTGTCCCTACCACTCTTCTGGACTTGATTAGAGAGCTACATAATGGAACCACTGCCCGTGTTCATCTGGGGAACCGGATGTCAGCTTCTTTTAAATCAGTATCTGGTGTCAGGCAGGGCTGTGTCTTGGCCCCTGCACTCTTTTGTCAGGCAATGGATTTCATAATGCAGCATTCTGTCATTTCCATAGGCATTGAGATTGATGATCTCTCACTCACAGACCTTGACTACGCTGATTGGTGTCACAGCATCTGCCATGGGCCATTTACAACAGATACAGAATCACCATCGTCTTAGTATGACAACCAAGTTCAGGATTTATTCGAGCTGTATCCTTTCCATACTGTTGTATGGCTTCGAAACATGGACATTACGCCACGCAGGCTGGACAAAGCTGGAGGCTTTCCACACAAAATGTCAGTGTCATATACGGAGCATAAAATGGAATGACTTCATCTGTAATGCAGATGTTTATGGTAGTTTGGGTCTAGAGTCTATTGGGGCCATTGTCCACAGGTGGTGCCTTATGCTTTTCGGACATGTTGCAAGGATGCCACAAGACATTCCAGTGTTCTCCAGGTGACTTGTAACATCTGGGATAAAATTCCACCAACTGAGGGGTGGAGGCAGTCCAGGGGAGACCCCCTAGTATATGGGCTCATGAAGTCTGTTCTGATGTTGGACTCTCAGGCTGTCAAGCCTTTGCAATTGCTCAGTAACAGACCAAATGGCAAACGATCGCTATGGCCGACTGTCTGGCTAAGCGTTGAAGAAGAAGAAGAAGTTTTACAGATAGGAAACAGGCACAGAGTCTGGGCGACTTGCCCAAGATCATACAGGAAGACTGAGGCAGAGAAGAGACTTAAACATAGGTCTCCCAAATTCTAGGCTAGTTCCCTTAATCACTTGCACCATCCTTCTCCTGCTAGTCCTACTAAGACAGCCAGGTAAACCGCATTTTGATTTAAAGATTTTTAAAGACCTATATATGGGGTGAATATTTTATTTAGTGTAAAATTTATTTTGTTTGGAAAATTCACATCTTGTTTTCCTGATACCTTTATACATTATAATTCCATCTCAACAATCTCTTCTAAATCTAGGATTCATTCTTCAATAACTATAATAATTATAGAATCCATCCTTGACCTCTGAATTCTTGAATGCGCTCTTCCCTTTAACGGTCCAAGCTAGTGAGTGTATCTCAAACAAAACAACCTAATGAATACTGCTACTAACTTCTCTGTCACTTTTTCATCACTCTCAGTACGTTTGTATCCCTATAAGTGTATCAATGCTACCATGGACAGCAGGATAATTATTGACTTATTTAACAGAATTTTTCATTTTGGGCTTTGAACAATATCATGGAAAATAATTTTGTTTGCGGAGTTATTGGGGGGAGGGGAAAAGTACACAGATAATCACATTTAATTCAATATATTTGAGATAAGCTTCTGTAGTACCCTCCCTTTACACATTTTCCCCATGCAAAGCTGGGCACTGTAGCAGCCTCTGTACTAGGGGGATTGCAGTGATTGCTCCTTCTTAGTCCATACTAGGCGTTCAAATCACAGCAAAGGGGCAGGGAAGTGGTGAGGTCATGGGCCCTTTGCCCCCGTCCCTGTAGAGATGCTACCCACATGGAGATGGTAGGGCAAGTGATATGTGCACTACTAAGATGGAGTAGGGAACAGAATCTGGCCCAGGATCTGCTGTGAGAATCTGAGAGGAGAATTACCTTCTAACAGCAACTTAGAGGCTGAATTCTGGGCAGAGTTGTGCCCATGTAGAAGGCTGTGGGGAGGGAAGAACAGCTTATCTGAGCTGCCAGCACAGCTCTGTCACCAAACTCTGGGAGAAATCCATCAGCGTTCAGGTTTTGAAGGAATACAAATGATTGCCTGTTGTGCACAATGACTTATTCCACTCATTGTACATTATATCTGAGGGCACAGAGCAGGGCCTGGCACATCAACAGCTCTGCTTACAGCAGAGTTCTTAAACTTTCTGACCCCCGAAACTGCACATCAAGTACCAGAATAACTTATTTCACCTCAGAGGCAGAATACTATTGCATAATATGCTACGAAGACTTGACAAGAAAAGCAGTCAGGTCGCTCTGAAAATGAACCGTTGCAAAACGAAATACATGTGTTCAGATATCTTACGAAAAGCCCAAATAATGGTAACAGGAGAAGAAATTGAAGGTGGAACAGTACATATATTTGGGCCAAGAAGTTAATATGCGCCAAGGCATGAACGGAGAACTCTCGCAAAGGATTCGGGCAGGATGGTGTGCGTTTAATTCCATCAAGGACATCCTCAAAGAAAAAATCAACAAGACCACATGTTCAATTCAACAGTGCTGCCAGCCATGCTGTATGGCAGTGAAACGTGGGCACTGACAAAGAGAGAAGAACAGTGGCTGTCAGTAGCTGAAAGGGCAATGGAACGAGCTATGTTGAGAATTTCCCTTCTGGATCATATCCCAAATGAAATTATTAGAGAATGCAGCGGTGTGAAAGATATTGTTGTGGAAAGCAGATATAATAAGATACGATGGGCGGGCCACATAGCACAGTTCATGGACAATAGGTGGACCGCAATCATTACTGAGTTGTACCTGCGAGAACAGAAAAGACCACCTGGTTGGCCTCCAAGAAGATGGGAAGATGACATTGTAAAATGTTTCAGACAAATGTGGAGAAGAATGGCAGATGGGTTGTGATCGGCGCAGTCTTAAAGACAGCTGATGACTGATCCATTTAGGTGATCCAGGTGATGCCATGGGTAGCACTTGTCTTTGCCTGGCCTACCAACAGAGACAGGAGGTGCAACAGGAGAACCATCACTGCTGCTTGTCAGGGTTCACATACAACCAATAGAGACAAGCTGCCAAGTGATGGGCCAGGGTGCCTGTCCCACATAGAAACATGGGATACTTGGAAAGCCTGGTTGTCCCATTGAGAAGCCCCAGCTTTCCTGTAAACTAAGAAGGGGAACCCATATTTATGCCTCCCATGGATCAGCATATTCAGAGATACTAAGCAACTTTGACATTGCAAGCACTAGCAGAAGGTTCTGCATTCTGTCTCATGACATGCACATGTAAGGAATTCATAGTAAGGGCCAGATACTGCTCTTAGTTACAATGTGGAAATTTGGAGTAATTCCACTGAGGATCTTTGGATTGGCACAGGTACAATGGAGGGAAGAATCTGGTCCAATATGTTCAAACTGTCTAATATTAAATCCTAGATTTTCTGTTCTCCAGGGGTATGGGGAGAAACCTGTGAAGCACATAACAGATCTTAAGAGGTTTCAGCCATCGCATTCACATATTTACAGCTTTTTTCATGAAAGCTGTAGGAGTTGTTAAGCTTAGCTCTTGTTATCATTGCCATTGTTTTGATGAACTCAGATTTCAAGGTTGAGTTAAACTTTACACATGTACTTAACTGTTTCTGAATCATAACTTGATAAAAGAAGTATAGAAAGAGGAATTGTACTTCCCAGATGTAGAACATTTGAGACAGATCAAAATGGAGAGGAAGGAAGTTTGGTAGCTTGTGTACTGGATTTACTGTGTTTAATCTAAAAAGTATGCAGTTAGATTGGCTTCTGAGTCTACAATCAGAGAAAATCAAAGATCAGTGTATTTGACCAAATTTTGCCTTCCATTCCAATCATGTAGACTTCCTGAGTTGTTGTTGTTTGTTATTTGGACTACGGTATTATAAACAGGCCATTTCCTCCCCTGTGTGGATGAGTGGTCCATGTCACAATCTAGCCAAAAGTTTTCTGAGGGAATCTAAATAATAACTGAGTCAGATAATGTGGCATTTAGTCTGTTGGCTGCAACTTCGTCATTGCATTTGCCTGCAGTTTTCTTTATATCCTGGTGTGATGTTTTTGTGAATAATATCGTTCATAAAGCTGTTCAAAAACATTTTGTGGTTTTAAAAAAGATTAATTATTTCCTAGGTGAAGATTTTTAAAAATGTGGGCCATAATACAGCATTGTTTATTTGAATAGGGATTGCTGTCTTTCCAGAATTTAATAGCAAGGCACTCGGTATACTGCTTTTCATCCAAAGTTCTCAAAGTGCTGTGTAAATGGGTATAAGTGTTGATATCCCCTTTATGTAGATGGGTTAACAGAGGGCAAACAGGTAAAATGGTTCGTCTAAGATCACATGGTGAACTGAACCCTGGCAGACCTGGTATACAGTATCTCAACCCTACACTTTATTCACTAGACCACCCTTACCCCACAATACTGTACACGGTATAAAACTTCAGTACTCTATATAAAAAACTTCAGTTGTGTATACACATGCAAATCAAGAGCAGTGTATAGCCATATGATAACATGATGTACACTTTATGAAGGTTATTTTAAATTTCAACTTGGCATTTGTTTAGTGTTTCTGAATGTTTCAGTTCTTACTGACAGAGCTGAAAAGTGTGGTCTAAAAGCATTTCAAATATAAATTCACTTTTGTGTAAAGATTGTAAAGTGTGAAACAGGGCCCAGTGAGTGTTCAGATATCAGCAATGACATTTTGTTGAAGTGTGATGAACAAAGCTAATATCGAGCTTGACAAACTCGCTTAGCAAAATAGGCAATCATTGTCCCTTAAATACCTACTGTGGCCAAACAATTCCCGATATGAACAGAAGCTTTAGAGTGAGTATTTCCTCTGTGATCAAATGATTTAGGGCCCAGTCTTGTGAGGTGCTGAGTGCCCATTGAAGTCAATAGGATTTGAGTGTTCAGCACCTCACAGCATCAGCCCTTCACTCCTGATGCTTTTACACATATCTCAGATATTATGTAGTCCATGGTTCTCAACTTAAGAATTTTTTTTCCTGAAAACTGGGTCGTGGGTATAAGTGCTAAGTCTCTGTTATGAAAGGTTATCCTCTTTTTTTATGCAAATAAATTAAAACAAGCTATATGGCATATTTCCTTCACAAGTAGATTAACTGTGCAGGACTTGACTCACTTATGTGGGTTTCTGTTTGTTTGGTTTGGGGAAGGGTTAAGATAGGACAAGAAAAACAAACAATCATCTCTACATCATTAGTATTTATGCTTGCTGAACTCTGATGTACCATGTCTTCCCCTTTTGTTTCCCTCCTTAGATAATCATTGGAGAAACTGCAGTGTTTTGTCTACAGCTAGCTACAAGGGATTTTGAAAACCAAGAAAAAACCATATTAACTGGAGACTGTTGTTATATAAATCCACTGGTGCGCAGAACCATCCGATTCCTTGGTATGGGCAAAGTTAATGCTTTTATAGTTTAATAAATGCAAATAGTCAATATCCTAAGATTTCAAATGAGGAAAAACGCTATGTAACATCAAATGCTTTACATATAATCCTAACAACACATGTAATGGGTCTCTTCCCCATGTATGCACTCCTCTGTAGACCTAGCACTGCTCTTTTAGGCAGCCAGTGGGAGTTTTGGGTGAGCAGTTATTATTCGCAGCAGCACAGATAGCAAGAACTGGGTGCCGGCAGTGCTTAATTTGTGCCAGGGCTTAGCCCTGGCACCTCTAGGCTTGGCAATTCATAGCCCCAGCATCTCTGGGCTTGCTGCATCAGTTATGAATGTAAAAAAATTGCTTGAGCCCTGGAACCTAATTGCTTGAACCCCAGGCCTCTTTCATTACAAATTAAGCACTGGGTGCAGGCCAAGTGAGGGGTAGAGACATGTTCAGCAGACTTGCAACAGGGTAGATTGGCTGACCAGGCCCACTGCAGACAGGGAGTATAGAGGTATCTCAGCTCCTAGGGCCTTTGGCTTGGCTGCCAGCAAAGCATATACACATGCCCAACTTGAAGTCAGTCAGACTTAATCATGTGCTTAAAGCTAAGCACATGCTTAGGTACTTTGTAATTCAGGCTTTGATTCAGCAGTTATATACACCTAGGGTGAAGCTCTGGCTCCACTGAAGTCAATAACAAAACTCCCATTGACTTCAGTAGGGCCAGAATCTCAGTGCCGCTGTTTAGTGCAGTGTAATCTTTCATTTGGGAAAAAAATACCACTTAATATATCCATAAAATAGTTTCCAAATGTCACTTTTTGGAACCTTTGAATAAATATGGAGATGAGCAGGAGGTGATGCCTCAGGGATGCACAATCCCTCCCTTATTGCCCTAAAGTGTAAAGGGAGGGCACAGCTGTGCCATTCTTTTACAGCCTGAAAATGTCTGTGGCATCTCTATCTTACGTCAGAGACTGTCATTCCAGCTGGCTAGCAGGTTTATACTAGCAATAATATTGGGCTTGTAGAAATCATTAAGGACCAGACTGTGCCAGGGCTTTGCATTGATCTATGGGGATGGGAAGGGATGGTGTAAAGGAGCTACCCCCACTCCACTTGGTTTCTTAATGTAGGGACATGTATAATCTGTGCCTGCACTGCTGCTCATTCAATAAACCCTCGAGTGCACAGAAGCAAAGAGCAATCAGGGAGAGTAGGAAGGAGTAAATTTTACTGTTCTTTAGGGCCAGTGAGGGGGTGAGGCCAAATCCATGCATCTTCGTCACCTTCCTACCCATTTGGGGGCAGTGTACCCCCGGGGGACTGAGGGAGTCCTTCCGTGCAGAGCCACACAGGCACAATCCACCTTTTAATGATTTCTAGCAATCCAAAATAAATGATCATTGGTATGGAACAGTAACCATCTGGACTTACTGTCTCTGAAGTTAAGAGGTGCAAAGCCATCTCAAAAATAATTCTGGTTCTTCTAAGTTTTTCTGAGATGTCATCTAAAAAAAAAAAACTAATCGTTAGCCACACAGGTACTTCTGCAGCCCTCTCCTCCATAGTATCCAGGTTCCTCTCAGTCGTTAATATATTTCTCGTCATAACACTCTGCCAGATAAGGAAGTAATATTATCCCCATTTGTACATGGGGAACTGAGACACAGAAAGGCTTAGATGACTTGTCTAGGAAATCTATGGCTGGGCCAGATTCTGCCAAATCTTAGGCTAGTGTTCTAATCACTAGATTGTCCTTCCCTCTAGTGCTAGCTACTGTTCCCAGCAGGAATGGTAACAAACACGATGTGTACATCAAATAGTAGCAATTATTCTTTGAATAATCAGATAAATGTATTTCCACACTAATAAAACAATGCATATAAAAGGCTAATACTTCACTGACATGTGTTTCATGATAAATCCTTTGGCATAAATAATTTCTTATATATACATCTTTACCATGCTATGCTGATGTTTTGATAAACATGCCATGCACAAAAAGGTATCCAGTGGTAGACAGTTGAAAACGGCTTATGTACAGTTATATTAAATAATTCATCACTTTAGCTAGTTTATATAGTTGAGGGAAAAAAGAGATGCTTGTCGAAAATATGTGTGGTTCCTAGTATGTCTTAAAGTTATTGATGCAGGCCTGACTTTCCTGGTTCTTGAGCTGGTGTGTTGGATGGAAAGCTGAAAGAGCCTGCCCACTGTCCCTTGCACTGCCGCCCATGGGCCAGACAAGTTACAGTTCCCATGCTCCAAGTGCAAGTCCGCTAGTTACCCCAAAAAGTTAGAAAGAGGTAGAGCCTGGATCCTCTTCTCAACTGTAAGAGCTAGTGAAGCAGGCAGCCTGCAGAAGGAAAGAACATATTGCACCTTTCTAGAGGGTGGGGAGAGACTGAACTTCTCCAAGGCGCTGGGAGTTTCGGGCACCTTCCAATGCCCCTGTGAGGCTGTGCAGGTATGGACCATCTCCAGCACAAGCTTGGAGCTTAATGCCACGATCTGACCCTTAATATCTGTGAGGTGCTTTGAGGTGTCTTGTATGGCAGGACCTATTAAATGTACGGAACAGCTTCCATGTGAAGACAGATTAAAAAGACTGGAAATGTTCAGCTTGGAAAAGAAGTGACTGCGGGGTGGGTGGGGAAGATATGATAGAGGTCTATAAAATCATGAATGGTGTGGAGAAAGTGAATAAGGAAGTGTTATTATCCCCTTCGCATAACACATGGCTATTAACTTAGATGGTCAGGGATGCAACCCCATGCTCTGGATGTCCCTAAGCCTATGACTTCCAGATGCTGGGATTAGATGATGGGATGGATCACTCAATAATTGCCCCGTTCTGTTCATTCCCTTTGAAACATCTGACAGGATACTGGTCTAGATGGACCATTGGTCTAACCCAATATGGCCATTCTTATGTTCTTATGTATTATTAATATATAATGTACTGGAGTAGGAAATTAACTTTGTTTTCCTCTTTAGGAATCTATGCATTTGGACTGTTTGCTACAGATATCTTTGTAAATGCTGGACAAGTAGTAACAGGGAATCTTGCACCACATTTTCTTGCACTTTGTAAACCCAACTATACAGCACTTGGATGTCAACAGTTCACACAGTTCATCAGTGGTGCACATGCCTGTACTGGAAACCCAGATCTTATTATGAGAGCCAGAAAAACATTTCCATCCAAAGAAGCAGCTCTTAGTGTATATGCAGCTACGTATCTGACTGTAAGTACATCATACCATGTAATTTCATTGTACTTTGAGCGTAGACTGTGTATTAGCAATCTGAAATATTTTTATTACTTTTTGAATTTAAGATAATTATCAATAATAGGTCACATATCTGAGATTTTCCATCCACTAAAACTTAGATGTGAAATATTGTGTGAAAGTAATGAGGCTCCTTTGAAAATTTGAACCATTAGGCCAAATTCTGCTATCAGTTACATGGATACAACTCTCACAGGCTCTAGAAATAGGGAGATTATAAGGAAAACATTGAGGAGGAATTGGTTTTATGAAAAGGGAAATATATTTCATGTTTGTTTGTTTGAAAAAGGCAGTTCTGTTCATCCTTAAGTAATGGAATAGAACAGTGGTCAAAGAGAGAGCCCCACTGGGCAAAATTCTGCACTCACATTAGTGTAAATTGTGAGTAACTCCATTAAATTCAGTGGAATTACTATGGATTTTTGTATGTGCATCTAATCTAGTGGTGTCCAGCCTGAGGACCAGACATCTTTTAGAAAGACAAAGCAGCCGTAGTCAATACTTTGGAGTAGATTTCCTGTCCCTGTCTCTTTTTGTGCCACTCAGATGGTGGTGCGAAGGGAAGGCATCTGTAAATCCCCTGCTGGAGTTCAGGAGAAGCCAGGTGAGCCCTTAGCTTGCTCTCTTGGCCAGGGAAGCAGGGAATGAAACAGCCAGAACTGTTCTTTCCTTCCTCTCCTGTGACATAGCTGATGGCCAGCAGGGGAACTGCTGAGCATCTGTTGCAGGGCAGGGACAGGAGCTGCTCTGGGTAGACTTGGATCACACCAGAGCTGCTGCAGAGGCTGTAGAAGAAGTGGTGGGAGATAGTGAAGGAGGAAGTAGCAATGAGGCTGATTCAAACATTACAGTTTAAAAATCATAGAGTATAGCTCACAGAGCACATTTTCAATTCATAGCCAAATCCACATTTTTCTTCTTAATATAGTCACCTACAGGGCCTCACTTCAGAGCCTCTTGGTCTAATCTAAGCTCATAAAGTGACATCTGAGCACCAAGGCAAATGTATAGCTCTGTGGTCCTTACAGGCCTGAATAGATAATTTCATCATTAGATAAACTTTTGCCTTCAAATGGGGTAGTCTTTGCTTTGGATATGTTTATTTTTTAAGCTTATTTATATTTAGAAAACCTTTAGTGAGCTGACAATTGATATTTGTCAATCGAATTCCTACTGGCAGGCATCAATTTATGTCCACTGACCCCCCAGTGCACTTTCAGACATCGTTCCTAGAGTACCTTCTTGTGCTTCTAGAAAGTGTGTTAAGGCCAACAAATGTAGCACTAAATGTAGCATTTACAAAAAGTTCCTTGAGTACACTAGGAGCATTGATCAACATCACAACAAGGCGAGTGTTATCTGGAAATAAGTAGGGAAGCAAACAGTAAAACATCCATCTCAACTATAGGAAAGAGCAACACTCATGTTCAGCAATCTCTCTTGCTTTGGGGACATATTTGAGGCATCATTTCATGCATTTAAACTTACTTCTATATCTGCTTCAAGCTATTTTACAAAATAGTTGTAATTTTACATTTTAATTGCTCCTATTTGTCTTATCCATCTATAAAACTGTACCCATTGTAACCATGAGTCACAGTAACTAAAGAAAACCAGCTGCTACAACCATTGCAGAGCAAAAGAAAAAAAAAATAGTACTAATACATTTTTTTAAAAGCCAAACAATTCTAGACTAAGTTTCTTAAAAAAAAATTGTCATGATTTTAAGGTCCAATATCTAATGAATTGTCAGAGCGAAGTATAAAAGCTTTATTTCACATATCACTAATGTTTCCAACTTTCTAATTGTATAGATCATTTTGTTGTAGCCCTGACAGTTTGCAAACTCCCACTGGTCCAGACCTGTGTCATTTTCAATTCCTACTCTTATTTGATCTGAGACAGAAGAAAATATTTTTATTGTAGGGTTTATTAAGAAGAAAAACTGGTGGCTGTGAGGGAAAACTGATTAACAAGATTGGAGTGCTTGAAGTATTTGTGGTGCAGTTGGTGTGCAAGTGTGCAGGTGACAAGGTCAGAGAACTAAATAAATGGGGTTTATTTCATATTTTCCAGGTCTCTCTCTAGCTTCAGAAATAAATGGCGCCCATGGGTCTCATGACTACATATGTCTTTGCATAGTATATATCAGTATAGTTAATTATACTACAGTGCTATAAAACAGTGACATGAATTGAATTCTGAATTATCTTGTGGTAGATCATATGTATGCACTGAATGATCATGATGCAATTCACACCCTAAGTCATGACACAACATAGGGAGAAACTTATCCTTTTAATTTTTTTTAATTCATATTTCCTGCTTTCATCATTCATTTTATAAAAGCTTTGTGGTGTTCATTGTTAAAGCTAGAAAGCCCAGTTTAGTACATGTAAGGGTAAGAAGTGCAATGTCCTGGGATTTGGGATGGCTGTTCCTGATATTTATATATACCCACTTCTTGTCAGCTGATCTCCCATAGAATTATTCACCGGGGAAGAGTTTTAATTTGTGTCTGGGGCTCCATTAGAGCCTTGCTAGCAGGGGTAGTCAGAGGATGCACAGTATCAGCTATGTACATTACTCAGCTAGGCTGACATGAGCGTTAGCATTACTGGAGTACTGAGCTGAACTCTTCCCTCTGCTTTCTGTTTTTTTCCAGAAGTATTGTTTGGGAATTGTTGCAGAATCCCAGTTGTTGCTCCCTTTGCATTCCAGCCAGCTATGCACTAAATACACTTTAGGATATAAACAGGCAAGGAACTATTTCAGTGATTTCACCCTAAGAGCAGGTGGAGTAAACAAAGCAGGATCAGTGTGATTTTTACCAATGAGTGTGTTTAAACCTAAACTCAGGACCCTACTTGAGCTATCTTCTATCTTGGTCTATCAACAAACATCTATGGCCCCTGTCACCTAGTATCTCAGCAGATTGGCTTGTTAATAATAGCTTCTTTTTTTGGCTAACTCCTTTGCAGTGTGTGTTTTTTGTTTTTTGTTTTGTTTTTGCACGTGGGCGGTTGCTATGGCAACTCTGAATTTCTCTCCTGCTGAAAGCAAAGCCTTCTCAAACAATTTTATTTCTAACATTTGAACCTTTCTTTTACTAGGGACTTCTCCAGAAGGCCTTAGCAACTGAAATGTTGGACTATAGCAATGTAGTCTGGTGGCTTCCCCACCCTTCTCCAAACACAGACGATTGCTGTGATTCAAAACTTACCCTTTTCCTAGGGTTTTTCCCCCCACAACAAAATCCCAAAACAAAACTCAAAATGAAACAACACAAAATCCAATCCAAACCTTCTATCCAGGCTTGGCTGCTCCTGGACCTCCTCTTTAAAGATTGTTCAGCCCACAAACTAGATCCTCTTTTTCCAGGGAGTTACTCGCCCTCCCTAATATCCAGTTATGGTATGAGTCACGTGCCTCAGTAGAACCTCAGAGTTACAAACACCAGAGTTACGAACTGACCGATCAACCACATACCTCATTTGGAACCGGAAGTACACAATCAGGCAGCAGCAGAGACTCCTCCCCTCCCCGCCCCCACACACACACCAAAAAAAAGCTAATACAGCACTGTACTGTGTTAAACATAAACTACTAAAAAAAAAGAGCAGCATTTTTCTTCTGCATAGTGAAGTTTCAAAGCTGTAGTAAGTCAATGTTCAGTTGTAAACGTTTGAAAGAACAACCATAACATTTTGTTCAAAGTTATAACACTTCAGAGTTATGAACAACTTCCATTCCTGAGGTGTTCGTAACCCTGAGGTTCTACTGTAAATCATCGGAACCCTTTCCCAACAGGATCAACCTTGCTAACACTGTGGGATGTGTCAGGTGACCATTGACAGTCTGTTAAACAGAAGACAATAATATCACCAGAATTTTGGCATGCAAACAAATAGCAAAACCTAGTAGAAAACGCTGAAATTTTGTCTAGTCTCATTAAGTTGGGGGCATATTAAAGTACATCAGTTATGAAAAAACATAAATATATGCATAACCTAACACATGCATAAGAAATCACGAGTCTTTTGGGTAAAATTTCAAAAGTATATTGGGATCTCTCCTAGACTATAATGAGTCTTGTGGTTAACAACTGTCACTCTGCTTTGAAAATGTAGGGGCTGATCTTTGCAAGTTGCAACTTGGAAGAGATTTTAGTTCCACTTGTGAGATTTAAAATGTTTTGGATTTACACATCTGAAAAATATTCCGACCATCTTCGGTTTTGTTCTGTTTTTTTTTTTTTTAATTGCATTGGTGAAGGCCAGTAGGCAAATGCAGTTTGAGATTACAGTGCAGTGACTCTGGCAATATCTAGAGTGTTAAGATCTCCTAGATCCCTTTCTAACTGGATCTAGACTGGATATGGTAAGGAATCATCTCAGGACATTTTATTTGACTTTGACAAAACTTTTTGATCCATTGATTACATTTGATACCCTTGATTGTGAAGTGTTGACATGGCTGTGATCTAAGCAGGGATGAAATTTGGTGGCTCCATTCTTTTCACTGAAATTCTAATGTTGGACACTTGATATTCTGTCCTGGGAGATTTTCATCATCCTTCCTGTTTAACGCATGTATAAGGCGGTGGGAGGAGACAATGAGGCAGTTTGGGTTCCATTACCATCAATATGATGGTGACATTCACCTCAGTGTCTCTCTTATCAGATCCAGATGGTGCAGTCTCTCAGCTTTCCCTGTGTCTGCTTAATGGGGTCTGGATAATAGCTAGCTGTCTGAAGCTCAGTCCAAACAAGATGGAGCAATGGTGATAGGCTATGGGAAACATCTAGATGTGATGGTGGTATTGGTATTCACAGCACTGAGAGAGAGAGAGAGATGAGGCTGTCCATCTTTTGTTAGTAAGGTGTACAACACAAGGGTCCTTTTGAATCTTTGGCTGCTCTTAGAAGACAAGTAGCAGCAGTATCCACACCTGGGATTTTTGAAGATTAAAACCTTTCCTCTCTGATACTGATCTTGCCTCAGATATTAGATGCCTTTGTCACCTTCAGGCTGAATGATTTCAATGGTACTCTATCTGGGGTTGGGACTACACCTGAAGACCACTTGGAGTCTTCCTCTAATGCCCAATGTGGCTGCCAACTTATTACTGGTGTGTTTCACAATGAACAGGTGACACCTGTGCTCCATTGTCTGAATTAGCTTTCAGTTTGTTTTGGGTGGACTTCAAGATGTTAGTTTAGATCTATAAAGGCTGTGGTCCTGGCTCCATAACAGGCCACCTCTCTCCTTGTGTTATTCCCTACCTGTTGAGATCAGATGAGGTACACCAGCCCTCTGGGCTCATAGCAGAGCATTTTCTCTGAAGGCCCCACAACTCTGGAACTTGCTCTCCCCTTTGACACAAGAGCCTGACTTTGTGGGTATTTAAGACATATTGGAAGGCACACCTTGCACAAGTTTTTGCCTGAAGGGAGGACTGGAGGAAGCTGAGGTGGTTCTTTGGAACTGTGATGTTAGAGTCCATGTTAATGTTTGTTTATTTAATGTATTTCAGTATTGCTTGTCGTCTTAGAGAAGTCTGAAAAGCACATTTTATAAATCTCATGACTCAGTAATTAAAAAATTGGAGACTAAACTGAGAATTAGTCATTTAGGAGTGCTATCTGTGTCAGAAAATCTGGAACCCTAAATCCAGTGGTTCTGAATAATTAATTAGCACAAGTTCTAGAAAATTTTACATTATTTTACTTAATGCCTTCCTCAGAAAAGTTCCCAGAACTCTCTCTATACTTGCACTCTGAGCATCCCTAAAGTGGACAAATAAGATTTCTAATAACACCTTATATTTGCAATGCTGTGGAAGAAGTGTAGGTTTGAGTATGGTAACAGAGAAACTGAGGAATTTTCTGTAGGTCTTTTGTTTGCAGCAAGGCTCAGAAGATTGGAAATCAGACATCTTTTCTATTTGCCCCAAGGACACGGCCATGGAATTACTCCAGGATTGAATTTGGCCCAATGATTATCGTGTAGACCAAGAAGTTGGAGACAGCTTCCAAAAGAATGTCAGAACAGGAATAGGGTTCCCTGAACCTGCAGTGTGGTGGTCATTAGTTCATTTACTTACCTACAAATCTTTGCATTCCTTTTTATTGTTTTCTTTTATCTGAATATCCTGCTTCTTGCAAATTCAACCTGTATGGCGGTTGCATGTCCCACAAATGGTGCAGATATGACCACTTTTATCTGTACACTCCAGGAGTTGCCTGTTTCTACACAGTATATTAAACAGTCATGGGCTCGACTGTGCTTTTGAACTCTGCCCAGGGTAAGTGACAGCACATTGATTCCCTTCCTTTTCACCCTTGCTTCATGGGGGCAGTAATTTCCCACTGGTCCCTACCAATGACTACCCTGCCCTGCACACCATTACTCGGCACCATTTGCTTCAGCATTGGAGGGAGTGCGGGGGGAGTAAGCAGGTAGACAGCGCATCCTTCCCCCAGCACACCTGGCTGTAGGATCTGGGAGGTCACTCAGGAATGTAAGAGTATGTGTACTTCTCCCCCTTAGGCTGTGCACCCTCACAGGGCTTGACTTAGAGCCTAGGACCGTCTGAACTGTGAGGAGACTCCAAACCATGGAATGTCTTGATCCAGTGTGTGTGTGTGGAGGGTAAAGGAGAATAGGATGTAGTGTCATTGGAGGAAAAAGTCTAGAGAGAGCTCTTACTATAACCCTGCAGGTCATCTGTCCTGTATTTGCCACATGCTTTATTTTTTATTCTTCATTTGTATGTTTCTAGATTGTTTCATTTACCCCATAATGTGTGTGTACAGGATATATAAAATCTGTATTTTGTTTCATATTGGGCAGAATTGTCACACTCTTGGCTGGAAGCTTTCCTGTTAAAATCTTAACGTGTACAATATATATGGTCATTCTTCTCCTGGTTAGATCTTTAAAGACACAGCCCAAACAGAGGATTGCATTTAACAGTTTTCTTTGTATTGGGCATAACAATGAAGATGATGATGATGATCATTCTGACCTCTAGTGGCAGTAGCAATGAATTGCTGTATTGATGGTTACAACCAATTCTTAATTTTTGAAATTAACAAATGTGTAATATATTATGTTTGAAAAAAATTATACAAAGTTCTTTCTAAAAGAAAGATACACATTAATCACAATTTGACTACAGAAAGGCATTATGGATTTATAAGAGGCAGGTCTTCCTTTTATAACTTGCCAGAGTGTCTCAAAACCATTACAGTCCCATGAAACCAAGGGAAAAGTAACGAATATGCTATAGTTAGGTTGTCACAAAACACTTGATAAGTTTTGACATAACCATTGGAAAATATAAGCATGCAAGGCAAAATAGCTTTTTTGGTAGAATCTTGATTAAAAACAAGGAGCCTAGTGGGATTTTCAGAAGTGCCTAGATACCTAAGGACCCATATCTTTAGGTGCCTACATACCTTTAAAAATCTGGTTCATAGAAAGTAAGTGGGGTTTTGTTTTTTTGTTTTATTTTTGGAGAGAGGTTGCCAATATAATACACTATTGGCAGGTTCTGAAAATATAGGTATCAAAAGTACAATCTCCCATATAGCTTATGATGCCAGCATTTTGTTTTGATGTACTCAAAAGAAAATGAACTAGCAAATATTTATTTTTGGAAACACTTGGCTCTAGATATTTCTTTCAGTTTATGAAGCAGCTTTGGCAACCTGAATTCCAACACCTTGAAGATTAAAAGCAAAATGAGTGTTTTACTGAATGTCTAGTAAATGTTTGTCTACAAAATCACCATAAGTGACTTTCTTACTGACCCCATGCCCCCATGTGCAAAGCAACTTCTTACCCCGACACGGCTAGATCCATGTTCGGGAAAAAACAAGATTAGCAATAGCAAGAGTACTGCTGATCAGGATTTAACAAGGAACTGATACACCAAGAGAGAGAGAGAAGAGTGCGGTCTGTGATAGTTCTCTCGTGTATCATCTCAGGACACTTATCCTTGATATTACATGCATAATCTAATTTGTTTATTGGCCCTTTTGCTAAGCTGATTACTTTACAAAGTTTGGTTTTGTTTTTTAATTTCCCCACATTTTTGTCCTTGAAATAAATACTTTTTCAGTAAGTAACTTTATTCATCCAACATCATTCAGCCTCACTAATGAGAGCATAGATTTAATTCACTGAGCTGTTTTTCCTTTGTTGAGATGAATTTAATATTTATTAAAATTAACATTTGTATAAACCATAGCAAAATAATTCAGCATGTTTATTGTTTTGTTTAAATTATTTGTTTACTCTGTTTAATGCCACTTTGCTTCAGGACAAGGATACAAACTAACACGGCTACCCCCGATACAGGACAAGGAATAGAAAGCATATTTAATTATATTGTGTGTATGTGTGTGTGTGTGTATATGTGTGTATATAATTGTGTATATATATATATACACACATATACACATATACCCATACATACATATATATATATATATATACACACACACACACACAATATATAATATATATATATATATACTGCAAGGCTAATCTTTGAGTTAAATATCAGAATACATTCCTCCAAAACTGCGG
Organism: Malaclemys terrapin pileata; assembly: GCF_027887155.1. NCBI lineage: Eukaryota > Metazoa > Chordata > Testudines > Emydidae > Malaclemys > Malaclemys terrapin. The sequence continues at coordinate 73,556,623 of NC_071512.1, forward strand.
GAAATCAATGTTAGAAACAGATGGGTGTGATTCCTAGTTTGTAATGTGTACAAAGAACATTGCAAATTTGAAATACCCAATGGCAGAAGGGAGTGTCTAAAAACAGGTTCCTATTTCCCCTGATTCATTATCTGTAAAAGCAGTTGTGCCTGTGGTATAAAGACATGGTAAAAATGGTGACCATTCTGGCAAAACTCTCAAGTTACCATTGTGAAGAATGCCAGGGGCATTACCATTTTGATTGTAGTTATCAGTGAACCCAGTAGTTGGAACTTATTGTTAGTTATCCAAGGAGGACAAGGACACTTATAGGTCCTGATCCTGCAGGGCTTTCTGACTCAGGCAACACTCCCTGGGTGTTATGCCTGACTAAGGAGCTCACGAATGCAAAGTGCTGCTGAACACCTCCTACAAAGTGTTGAATCAAGAAGGGATTTAAGGGGCCTTGGCCTGCAACAGAATTGGCCCCTTAGATTGTAATGTTTTTGACACCTGAGTTAGAGTTAAGATTATCTTCTGGAGTGATGAGAATAGATCATAGACAATTGATATGCATCACCGTCACTTGCCTTTGGAAAAGTCATTTATTTAGTTGATATTTGCTTAGAAGTAGTCATTTTGACTTAATACCCCATGGTGCAGAGTTGAACCAGGGTAACCTGCTGCCAGCTCTCTTGTCAAATCTATCTAAACTGTTTGAATTCTTGTGATCCTGCTGTGCACTTAAGATATTGCTATATTTTCCCTGATCTAAGCGTGAATGGAGACCTGTGTTACATGGTGTGGATCACAGTGATTGCACAGTACTAAAATACCCAGTAGGTCTGGGGAACTGAAATAGAGGGTCACTGGTAACCCAGACCACATTGTATTTGAAGTGGGTTTGGTGTTCAGTTCCTGAAAAAATAGCTGACAAAAGACTGCTGGAAGTTTAAATCATTTTTATCTCATCAATATTTGACTTCAGTACTGTAGCACACAGAGAAGTGAAGATAAAAGGAGATTAAGTGAAGGGAAAACCATGTTTTCTAAATGAGAAAGAGAGGAGGAATGGGGGTTGGAAATACAGCCTAAAATGCTTATTCCCATTAATAATAATTGTATATATAATGATTTCATGCTGTACATCATACATTTTATGCTGGAGGTCAATGATGAGCAAGTTTAAGCAGTATGTAAAGTATGTTGTGTGTGTACTGCCATGATTTTAAGTTTCCTAATTTGGCTGTTGATTTTTTTTCTCTGTTATGTTTCTCCCTCTCATGTTCTAAGCAAAGTACTTGGCAATTATCATGTTCTGTCTATGGATCTATAGTGGCAAACACACATGTCCTTTGTGACTGATGATTTTTGTCTTTAGTGAGCACATCGTAGCTCTTGGTTTGAGGCTGGGATTCAAGATAATGGGAGTGGGGTTGTGCCTTTGGCACAGTCTGACTATTATCTCCTATGCTTAGAAGTCCTGGTTCACCATTGATCCCATAAGGATAGACCCATAAAATATCTTCTGACTGGATTATTGCAGTGCTGTGTGATAGGCTATACCTGACAATCAGTTGGAAGCATCGGTGGTACAGAATGAGGCTAGCCATTTGTTATTCATAGGAAATATAAAGCATCAGTTCTCCAGTTCTGCCTACTTATTTCCTTGTGTAAATCAAGGTTTTGGCTTTCATCCATGAAGCTCTATATGGCTTAGGTCTCTAGAAATGGTTGTTTATTTTATTTTTAATTCTACACAGGAAAAAACCTTTTTGTCAAAAATGAAAAAGTTTTGTGGTTTAGAGTTTTCCAGATTTTAGACAAAAAGTCAAAATTTTCTGCAGAAAGCAAACACTTTTATTGAAAAAAATTGTTTTGTCGAAAACCCAATTTTCCAATGAATAGCATGGATGAAAAATTTTTGACCAGTCGTAGAACCTACATTAAACAGCTGGGGGGAGGACTGGAAACGGGACCTTCTCAGTGGAGAGCTTACAGCTCTGGAATTTACTTCTGTGGGTCTATTGGAGCCTGAAACCTTGTATGTATCAGGATTGTAAGCTACACAGATGTAGTGTAGACATGTTGCACCCTCAGAAAACACTGCTCACACCACTGCAATGGTGACTGCACTAGGGGTTTACACTGATAATGTTATATAGAGATAACTAGGTGCTTGGTAGTGGAAATAGTTTAGGAAAATTTGGCATGCGAAGTTGCTGTTGAATACAAAAGCTTCAGTTTCTAGGTCTATTCATCCAATGGTATTTACTGTCACTAATTGCCTTCAGTGTGCATCTGAGGAGTGCAGGTATGCCATCCAGCCAGGATTACAGAAATTTAGTTCTGGTCGTGGTGGTGGTATAATTCTCGATGTTATTGGTAAATCCCCTGTACCGTCAGATTATGCAACAGATAAATGGACAAGTCTCCCTCTTTAAAGCTACTCACATGCAGTGTGTGAGGGACAGGCAATTGCCTAGAAAGGTCAGGAGCTCTGCGGGACAAGCATTTTCTCCTATATTGGCAACACCAAGCATTCAAAAATCATGAGTCAGCTGCCCAAGAAAAAGCACGAGATTTAAAAATGATACATTTTGGATTCTTTTTTTTATTTGCCTTCTGGTTTTTGAGCCTTTAAAGATTCATGTTTTCAAGATTGTTTCCATAATCATACCATTATTTTTAATGGAGGTTGAGATTCTAGCATAATCCCATAACCGCACGAACACCAAGTATCACAAGACTTGCAATAAAAATCACATGACTTGGCTACGCTGACTCCTAAGATGCACAAAAGAATGGTTCTTTTGCATGCTTTTGAAGCTTCACTAGAGTAAAGCTAGGGCTGGCTCTGGAGGTGGGACAGCCAGGTCCTCCTCATATAGCATTGGAGCTCTGGAGATGTGAGTGACCTGTGAAATCCCTGAGCTCTTACCTGCTCAGCTTTAACTTTAACAACCCTGCAGCCAGTCTTCTCAACACCCAGGCCAGACTCTCGGAGACCCTCTCTTTCTCCTCACTACTGCTATGCACAGAGTTTAGAGCTAGTTGGAAGGGGATTTCTTTGCTGTGCCAGGCCAAACTCGGAACAGCAGTGTTTTGTGGGTAGAATTTTGCACTTGTACTGGGCCTTGAATCATAATTCCTGAGGTTTTGCTACGTATTGTATATCATATGCTGCATAGTATGGGAGGGGACCTTGAATATCGTTAAAATGCTGCCACCCTATTTCGCAATATGAAATCTGAAGATTTTGCTATAACACTGCAAGACCAGGGTTTTGTTTGTTTATTCATTTTTAAAATAACTGGAGATTAGTATGTTTCCATTTAATTGTATTTTCAGAGTTAGCCAAAAAAAAGAAAAAAGAGAGAGAGAGAGTATAAAGCAAAATACATAGGGAAACCAATAAGGAAAATGTACATTTGACAGCTATGTAAGATTTTTAATAGCCATATCATGTGCCACTCTTATTTTAATGCCTGTAATGCTGAATGCTATGTAAAGAATGCACCCATCTAATCTCTGGGTAAAAAGAGAATGAAACTGGTATGTACTGCATAATGAGCCCTACTTTTTTTTTCTATACAAAAATCAAAGTATGCATAGTTGTCTTTTCCAACCAAATTACAAAGATTTCCCTTAGAGGTTATAGTCTTATGCTTCATTTTTTCTAATTTTCAGATGTATATTACCAACACAATAAAAGCCAGAGGAACAAGGCTTGCAAAACCTGTTCTGTGCTTAGGCTTAATGTGTTTGGCATTTCTTACTGGTATCAACAGAGTAGCCGAGTATCGAAATCACTGGTCAGATGTGATAGCAGGATTTATAATTGGAATATCAATAGCAGTGTTTTTGGTAAGTGCATATATGTGTGTGTGTGTGTGTGTGTGTGTGTGTGTGTGTGTGTTTGGATGTGGGTGAGAGAGAGACAAAAGGTAAAATCTTAGCCCCATTGAAGTCAATGGCAAAACTCCTCTACTTCATTGGGTCCCGGATTTCTTACCTTAGTGATGTTGCAGTTCAGGTGTCTGGTTTGTATATTGCATATAAAAAGATGCCCCTTTTCTTGTGGGACTGGATGCACCTATATTCTGACACCCAGACCCATGGCTTCAGTTCACGTGGGCAAATGTCTACATCACATTAAAGAATTCCATGTGTAAATTTATGCTGTTAATGGCAGTATTGGTGCCTTAGATTCTTTTACAGGAAACTAAAATGCCAGACTTCGAGGCGGGCCTCAGTTTTCTAATAAAATGCCAGTTTTCAAAGATGCATAGATTTTAGAACAGAGGGCATAGAATTTCATACCATAGTTCATACATCAAGCCCATAACTTTTTGAGCTAGGGCATTTCTTTTAGAATGACATCCAATCTTGATTTTCACTATACAGTATTAAAGTGCCATATTAGCATTATCAATCAGTTGCTCTTCATGGCAAAATGAAACAAAACAACAACCTGGTAAATGTATTTTGTATTCATTTATATTTAATTGAAAATGATGTGGTTTACCAGAATAAAAGACTTAATTTAGCTTTAAATCCTATAGAAGCCGACAAAGAGTGATTTAATGTATCATTTTCTGTCATTGCAAGTGTAGCCATTAGTACATTAGATGCTGCAATTGGTATCTGGTTTGTATATTCCATATAAAAAGGTGCCCTTTCTCTTTTGGAGAGATTTTTGGAATTGGATGCAACTTTATTATGGTACCCAGATCTCCAGTCTCAGTTCATGTGGACAAATGTCCAAATCACAAAACCACCACCACTCCAACACTTGTAATGACAATCTCAATAGAGAATTGAAGTTTGTGAAAGGGCACAGATGCTGATCTACACTCAAATTCCCTACAGGTCTGTCTCTCTGACACCTTTCACTAATACTAAATTCACCCCCTCAAAAGTTTATATATTTTTTCCCCTAAGAAACACTTTGGATGTAATCCTTGGGTATGACCAAGCTACACTGGGCTCAGAACCCAAGGAGTGTAAAGCCATCACCCCACCTTCAACCTTCCTGATCCTGGAGATACATTTGAGAGCAGCCTTAGGGCTTCTCTAAATTATGCTCCCTCTCCCCACCAACCCTTTCAGGGGTGGTCCTGTTGGCTCAGGATCAAGGGAGGGAGTGTAAGACACTTGGCCACATACACCTCCTACCCCAGAGAGTCAGGACTAGGTGGCTTTGAACTATCACATGGGAAATACTTGAAGAGAATTCCTCATCTGCTGTTTAAGCCAGCTCTCTATCCTGCTAGCACCACTGGAGCACCACAAGGGAACATGTACTTGTTTCAGCATGAGCCTTATAAAACTGGTAGAGACATTAGATTTAATTAGATTTTGGAGAAGGTTCAGTGGTAAAACCCCCAGCACTACAATGACGTCTTAGAAGAAACAATCAAAAATTGTGGTGTTTAAATGTTTGATTATTCATTAGCTGTTTCTGGGGAAGGGAAAACAAGCTGTACAAACTTGTGTAAATATCATTTTTATATTCAGACATTAATTGTAGAAATCCCTCCATTTGATTAAGTATTTATTTAAACAAATAAATTACACTCTACAATAAACGTGAAAAAAGTGCATTATGTATTAATTAGCTATTGGAAAGAGAATCTAAATAAATTTTTATCAAGACATTTAATTTATACTCTGCTAACTGCAGGAACAATTGTTTAACATTTTGAAAAATGTCTTTCAAAGTAGTCAATTGTCACTAAAATCAATTTCCACTCTGCACAAGTCCAGCAATCCATTTTGAAAAGCCAAGTGAGTGAACAAGTTGAGAACATGCTATACAAGCAATTAATAAAATAAAACAATGGATTTTTATAACCATTTCTAGAGGAAGTGTTTGTGAATGCTCTTGTTGGTGTCAGGATAGTACCAAATGATTAGCATTTAAATTATACTGTGTTACAAGCACTATCATGGATTTCAATATTTGCTAATCTTTATAGGAGTTCAGTGTTGTTGCTGTACTTTTTGTGCATTTTTTGATAAAACTTAATTTGAACATCTACTTAGTTTGAGATTAAAATTACTATATATAATTGGCCATTTATTATTCCACATCAGCAACAGATTTTCTTTTAGGAAGATCGCTTGTACTATGATAATGCATGTAACCATATTGTTTAAAATATCATCTTGAAATACTAAAGACTTTTTGTTAACATAAATTTGACTAACACACTCACATGATTCTTTCAGTCAATCTAGTTAATTTAGTCACATTTATAATGTTTTCTTTGCTAGAATTACTATGCCATTGCTTCTGGTGATAGTGGGTCCACTGCTGAACATTTTACCAAAGTAGAAGTCATTGAACTCAGGATAATTTAAAAATAATTAGTATTTAGAGGGTTAGATACAGTAGGACAAACTGGGTATCTTTATTTTATTTCATTGATATTTCTGTTCTCCTACAGTAATCTCTTACTAAAGTCAGTAGGAGTTTTGCCTGAGTAAGGCTCAGGCTCAAAGAAGTAAAATGCTTGTTCATTATTCTAACTACCTTCTGACCTTTTTAGGTTGTATGTGTGGTAAATAATTTTAGAGGAAGACAACCAGAACATGAAAATTCTCATATGGATAATCTGGCCCAGATGCCAATGATCAGCATCCCACGAGTAGAAAGTCCTTTAGAAAAGGTAACGTCCATCCAGATGATTTCATTTTAAATACCGAAATGTGATGGTGATTTTGCTAACTTTTCTGGATTGACTGAACATTGATGCTTGTATCCTGTATCCCAAACTGCCTCAATAGAGTGGTAGGCAGGAAATGCTACATTTAAGGAGTGTTTATGTTTTGGAAGCAGGAAAAAGAACATCTTATGAGACACATGAGGCTTCCCCTGTGAGACCCTTCCAGCAATTGTGTTTCAGGAATGATGCGAAGTCGGCCAACCCCTAGACTGGATTATGGCAATGTGCCCTTCTCACAGCCATGCCTAGTGATGCCACAGACACATCAGGTCATGTACAATGTGACTGTGAAACATCCTGGAGTAAATGGGCAAAAGGGGGAGCACGTGCTACTTGCATCTACCATTTATTCCCTTTATGGTATGGTTACGTTGGAAACCAATCCACTTCTCATGTTCCAGCTTACCAGTTCAAGTCAACTGGGTGTTGAAATAACATCCCACATATTTAGGGCTGGTGTTAGGATGCTGACAGTGAAGGAGTTTCAGGTGAGGAGATTTGAGGGTGAAGATTTCAGTGACTTCCTTAACAATGTTAAAGTGAATTCTTTAATTGACACTGACACTGAGTATTCAGGCTGAGAGTGGGTAGAACATGGAGCAGTTGGAGTAATGAAATCTGTGACCCAAGCCCCAGGTTACATGTAGGATTTCTATGCAGCTGCTCCAAGCCAGCTGCATAGAGTACTGGGGCTACTTATATACATAAAAGCATAAGTTTAAGTGGGGTCAGTACAGTTACCTTTTCTGTGACGCGTAGGAGTGCACAGCTGCTCTGTGCAGCTGTTCAACCAGTGGATCCCTGTGTAGGGCTGAAAAGGTGCAGGGGGTGTAGCGCTGGTCTTGTATACTCTGACAACTTTCACCCCACGTACAGAACTCCCATTCAAGTAAGTGAAAGTTTGGGGTATGTTAACTTTGCAGAGCAGGTTCAATAATATATTTGCTTCAGTAAGGACTGCAGGATTAGGTTTAACTCCTGAATGAGAGTGATGATAATGGAGGATAAAATGGTTCATACACCAGTGGCACAGTAACTGGAGAAAAGCTGTGGTCTCTTGCCAAAACAAATAAGATTTTAGATGAGCACGTACTAGTGACAGGATCCTTGGGTAAATCAGAATGCTTGGCATGAATAACTATTGCACCCTATTTAAAATTCATGTTATCTTGCTATACTAAAAAATTTGCTTTTACAAAGATGCTGTTCTGTTATATAAATGTTAGGTATGGCTATGCCAGAACAATTTTGTTAGCGAGCAGGCATTGAAACAGATAACATAACTAAGGAACGACAATCCTTCAGACATTTTTACCTAAAGGAAAGTTTGAACTACTAATGCAAATTTTAAAGTAAATCTAATTTTTATAATGAGCTTTTCTGACATTACTTGTTAAAATCTTTTCTCTTCTCCTTTGAAGACAGTAAACAACTTCATATCCTGCAGGACACTAAAACAAAGATTTCATTGGAGTTCACTTTAGTACAAATTAGTATTAATGTACTTCTTTGTATTAAGCATAAAAGGTGCATTTTTTAATCAATTCACATCACATGCCCATCATTTGAGAATGGGATTCCCCCTTCCCTCCCCTCCCCCCACTAAGGATTGCTGCATGAGACCCTAGTTTCTGGTTCATTTCCTTGGAAGAGAAAGCAGGTATCTTTTCAGAATGATCTAATATGCCTTTTATAACCACATTGTCTGTCAGTTGTGTTGAGTTTTTGTTATAAGGAGGTCATAGGCTCATTTGCTTTGACAAGCATTTAGTTGATGAATATATACCTTCAAAATAATCCATTCAGTAAATTCTCTATAAGGTGTCAAAACAAAACAAGATGTTAGCTGGCCTGGAACAGACTGTGTTAGTAAAAGAAAACATCCCTTATTTTTGTGCTGTGCTCTCCTAGGCTAAAAGCCAGTGAGGCAGGGAAGGAGCCATCATAGGTCACACATTTTGACTCTGTACAGAGCTGACTTATTCATCAGAAATCCAGTCAGGCCACTGAAACCTCTCTCTCCTGCCTGTTCTGGGGTGAAGATTTCATGGAAGCTAGTGTTTTCTTCCTCGTTGTCCCTCTTCCATCTCATCCAATAATATCTGTCTGAGGCTTACTTCAGGCAAGATTGATGTGATGATGGTGGATTGGGTAAAACCACTGGATGAGTTTGCGAGCGTAATATCTTCATCCTGGCTGAGAGAATGGGTCCACCATTTGTGAGTGGTTTGGGACCCTGCAACATGAGAGACTGCCTCTCTCTCCAACTCATATTCCATCAGCTGAGATCAGTGGTGCATTCTCAGGTTGGGGGATAGCAGCAGGTGTTTTCCATGAGAGTTCTCAGCACTGTAATTCATTTCCCTCCTGGCTCAGCCCAAGCCCAGGGTTTGCTGCAAAGCCCACCTTGTCTTTCAGACTCTTAGGCATGTTAGGGGTCCCGAGGTAGAGAGGCTGAAAACTGAAGGATGATTTAGGCAATGGGAAAAGCATCTTTCTTTTTTCAGAAAATAAGTTAACTGGAAGATTTATAATTGGAAAATAAAGTCTTGTATTGAAATTTTTTACATTTTCAGTGGTGTGATTTAAATTTTTGGAGCAACCTACAGTTCTGGATAGGATCCAGAGATACAGTCAAATAGTAATTCATAATTAATAATAAATAGTAGAGAGATGTGTAAAATTAATCTAATTTATGGCTAAGTTAGTTCAAACCCCAATCTCTTGCTAGATGCTTTTATTATCGACTCATTTTTTGTTTTCTAGCTAACCTCTTATAATATGGTCTTCTCTGGAGATAAAGGCAAGCTTGAAAGCTGGCATGCACGATGCTTTTTCCTTCCCTCACCTGTTGATAAACATATACCAAATTAGACTATCCTAAATCTAAATCCTGACTTTGCATGTATTGGAATATTGGAGTCTCTCTTTTCCTTATTATCAGTTTACATGCTGCTGTAGCAGTAGTCAGGATAACTTAATGACAGCAAATCACTACTGTGCATGACTAGAATTCTGACAGGATCATGTTGCCATGGACCAAGGCAGTGCTGTGGAGAAACATTTCAATTATTCTGTTTCTCTTTAATAAAGAAAAAGAACTAAAATGGAGCCATTCTTTTGCTTAAAACTGACTTCATCTGTTACCCCAGTGGAAGGGGTGTTTGCTCATCCATCCTAAAATAATATATTAATCTCTTCCCATAAACCAAGAAAATATACTGTCACTTCCTATGCCTGAAACTCCCCAATGTTCTGCTACCAGGCTCAATACCTATATCTGTGATGATATACTCTTCACTTAAGGCTAGATGGCACCCAGCACATTCCTGGGTGACCAATGGAGATGAGCACACAGATCCTTCTCCACTGCAACCACTTGTGCTAGGACCAATACGGTTCCAGCCCATGCACTCTCGTGACCCCAGCGAATGCTCCCTGTTGGCATCACCATGGGCACCAAAAGGGGAATGGGAGAAAGGAGAGCCATATCTCTGCCACTCTTCACAGCTCCATGCCAGCTGGCAGAGATGACCAGCTGCACAGGGGAGCTTTTATTGCTCCCTTCTATGACTTAAGAAGGAGCAACCTTCCTTGTGCGTGCGCCTATTGGAGACATTATTCACTTACTTAGAATTTTTCTTAGCAAGCTGAATTGAGCCTAATGCCACCTAATGGCAAGGAATGGTTATTAATTAGCTGCCAAGTCTGTTTAATTGGGATGCTTGGAGGTGATTAAGCAGTGCTGAAAGAAAGATATCCCGTCTTTGTGATGCTCAGAAGCTGTGGGTGCGGTATCTCCCCTCAAAGGATCATTGCCAGTGCTGGCTCAGCAATGCAAAACTGCTGTTTTAACCTTAGGGCTGAATACATTTATCCTTAGAATGCTAAGATGAAGTGTTTTTATTATGATTTAATTGGGAGGTGTAAGTATTGAGGTAGCCATACATGCAATGCATATTTGAACATGTGGACAGATCTGTTCTCACTAGCATGCCATCTAACCAGAATGCCTGGGTTTAAATTTCTTATGAGAAATTTTGCTGACCTTTTGTGACCATATGACTATATCTTGATCACTCAGTATGTCAACAATATGTACAATAAACACAGGCGAGAGCGCATTCGAAAAAGGATAGAAAGCAGTTTAGCTCCAAATTTTACTGAAATCAAGCATCTGAATATATGTTCCCATCAGACCTTTCCCACTATTACACTTCAGTTGCCTGGAAGTAGATGTTTGTTTATTTCAGATGCAAATGACATGATCACACATCTGAGTTTCAGTAAGTAGTACAATATAATAGCAGTTGAACAAAAGAAATGTGAAAATATGTTTAATGTGATTTCTGTAAAAATACATATTGTAGGTATTACAGAACCCAGATATTGATAAGAATCAAGAAGACCCTTTACAACAAAACTCCTTCAAAGCACACCTCGTTAGGTTCTTCTCCTGGATAACACGAATGAACCGTTTCGAACATCTTCACATAAGGCAATAAACGTATGTGCGCAGAAGCGCACTTGTGTGTTGGAGTGTGGCTTTAAAGCAAAGGCAGATATAATGTATGTCAGCCTTCTGTGCAGGTTTAGAACTTTGCAAGAAGTAGCATTTCACTGAGGGATTACTTGCTGTGTTCTCTAAAAATGCCTCTCTTTCCTGTAGAACCAGGAGATATTCTTTTGTGTTGGAACTTAAATATGGGAGAGCTAACTTTCTGTGACTACAGAATTTTTCTGAATTGCTCCTTTTTAATTTTTATATTAACTTTAATTTAAACTCCACCATTCTAGACAGTGTAGGAATTTTTTTTAAAGTGTCTTGAAAAGAGAAATTTTGTTGCATAAATGGCTATTTTTAAGTATTCACAACTCTAGAAAAGACTGTTTTTATGGAATAGAAAAGAGTATGTCCTACTCTAAAATGTGAAATCTGTGTAAAGGAAAATACAAAAGATAAGTAAGGGGATGTAGAATTTTTCATGTACAACATGCACTTGATCAGTCTGTAGCAGGTTATAAATCAAAATTAAATACATAAAAACATGCTACAAAACATGGGATTTTTTCCCCAGAAACCTGCACTCAAGGTTTAACTTTTAGCATTTCACTTTTCTAATTTTTATTGGTTTGAAGGAATAATTACAAAGCATGAAGTCTTTAAAATCTTCTCTTCCCGCTTCCACAGACGTCACACTGTCAATTTAAAATAACACAAAACAGTGTACCAATGTGTAAAACTACTAAAGTTTAACAGAACCCAACTGTATCCTAATTCTTTTGAACACTGAGTGGTATAACTATTTCCCATGGAGTTTGAGGATTTGAGCTCTCATGCATGTATTTTTGCTTGTCTGTTGCATCCGTGTGTGCCTTTGCTGGCGTTGTTGCAAATTTCATACACTGAATTGTCTGTCATAATAAAGCTAAACTGAAGTAAAAGGACATGGTAAAGCAACTGAAGAGTCATTTATTCTAGAGGGAGTCTATTTTTTCTCTAAATACCATCCTTCCTCAGAATCTATGTCTGAGAACACTATATATGAAAACACGAAGAGTGCCACACTTGCACGCATCAATACCAGTCAGTCCTGGCACAAGTAAGTCATTACTTTTTGATCCATTTAAAATGGCATCTTGCAAAATCCATTGACAATAACTGGGCAAGTTTTAAGGATGTTCACAAGATCAACCTCTCCATAACCGGAGGCGATCCTAAGTTAGCAGATCTTGCTGAGGATCTTGTGCAGGAATTCCTTTGCAGTAGGATACCCTTTGCCCTAAGACCACACAGATGCACCCATGTGTGTGATCTAGGGGTTTGGTGACCAGCTGGTTTTTAGAGGTAGGAGGCTGAAACTACTGTCATTGGCATTCTCTTCTCCTTAAGCAGTAGGTAGCCACTCCTAAAGTACACACACACACACACACACACACACACACACACACCCTCTCCCTCAGAAAGGGGGATTATGCACAGGATCTATGGTTTTGGAAGGCCATAATGCCTGCTTCCTCCACGCTCCCAAGGAAAAAGATGTCCATGAAACTCAATGTTGACCACCAGTCTGGGTTCCACTAACCCCTCCATTGGATACTTTTGTGGAAGAGCATTGTATCTCTAGAGTGAAAATCTAGCCAATTTCAAAACAATGAGCTAAGCAGTTTCAGGTTCTACACCTTCTACACCGGGGGCATCAGAGTGCCCCTGCCAGCGTATGTTCTTTAAAATGTTTCCTTTTCTCTGTTGCTATGTGAAAAATCCACATAAACAACAGTAGAAACTGAATATTAATGTAAAGTATCATTAAGTATGCAAAGGGTAAAATGTTCAAAATTACCTAAGTCCCGTTTTCTGAAAATGTTACCTAAAGAAAAAACAGAGTAAATATTTCTTTCGCTAATCTCTTTCAATTAGGCATTTGTTATAACAATAGATAAACAATTTTTAGACAGCAATCAGATTGACTGTATCATTTTTCAGGTCTAAATAGGTGTCAATATAAATACAGTGGGCCAAATTTTGTAATCCCCTGCAACTGCTTTGGGTTCAGTGGGGTGGCACAAGCATAACTGAGAGCAGAATTTGGCCCAGTAAGTAAATAGTTCCCTGAGCTTCATCTGAATATGTTGTTTTCCATTTAAGAAATCTAATTTTATTTCTCTTTTGTGATGACAGTCCAGAAATCTTTGCCAAGTATTAACACTGTTAAACTCTGAAAACTTCTTCACATCAAGTTCTGTAGTAATCAAAATGATCATTAGAGAAAGTAATTTGCTAGCAGACGTTTAATCAATTGTCATTTGTTTAAAGCATCTTTGTTATGTTTTTGAGTAAAATTAAAATAGAGACTTTACAGAAATCCAAAGTTCCACTAATACAAAAGCTTTTCTTTTTTATTCCAATATTTTTTAAAAAATCATAATAGAAAACATGGGTTATTTCCCCTCCCCCCACCAAATAAAACATAGTTATGTCCCTTTGCTGTGCTTTGAGGCCAGGAACAAAGTCACCAGAATGACTGGGGTTAGAGATAGAGGGACATAGGGTGTAATGGTAGGATGTTCCATCTCTCCACTTCCAATCGGTAACTACTACATTCCCTTCCATAAAGTGCCCCTATCCCCATAGGAGACCGGTCTAGAGGAAGAGCTAAGGAATCAGCACTTTAAGCAGCACCTTTCCTCCCTTGCATGGATTAAATTCCTTCTAAAAAGTAAGGATGGTGCAATATGAATGACCCTTATGTGAGCTCTGAACCCCGTCACATGAATCAGAAAACCAGCCCACAGCCTGAGAGCAATTGAGAACACAGTTAGGAATGTTACTGGCAAAGGGAGATGATTCTGGAAGGGGCACTGAAGAGAGTCAGACAAAGGGTACGTCTTCACTATCCGCCGTATCGGCGGGTAGCAATCCATTTATCCTGGATCGATATATCGCGTCTCGTTAAGACACGATATATCGATCCCCGAACGTGCTCACCATCGATTCCGGAACTCCACCAGAGCGAGCGGCGGTAGTGCAGTCGATGGGGGAGTCGTGGCCGTCGATCCCGCGCCGTGTGGACCCCAGGTAATTCGATCCAAGATACTTTGACTTCAGCTACGCTATTTGCGTAGCTGAAGTTGCGTATCTTGGATCGATCCCCCCGCTAGTGTAGACCAGACCTAAGTGACAGTAGGGTAAGGCGTGTACAGTCTTTCATATCCTTTACCCATTTTTCTTGCCTTGCACTGTCTCCACGTTACTTGTGGTCCTACTGCTGGGAGATATGAGAAGGTGGCAAGAGAAAAGATGTGATCCTACAGCAATACACCAAAATCTGCAGTACTTCCAGCTTAAATTTTCTTCCATGCATTTTCACATGGAAGGAGATGCGTAGGGCCCTATAGCAATAGGGCTGTGTTTCATTTTGTCTGTTTAAAATATGTTTCCCAATGGTGGCTTAAACAATTCCTTAGAAAAGAGATTGTATATTGAAGACAATAGGAGTTGAGAACAGTTGGTACCACAGAGTAGGCTTTCAGTGCCTTGCAGAATCCCACCATTAGGAACCAAATGCAAACACTTCAGCAGGTGTATAAATGAGACTCACATGAGTCAAGTTACCCACCTGCGTAAGTGTTTGCATGAGCAGGTTCAGACTGGAGCATGACAATGGACAGCATAATTATTCTGGACGCTACAGTTTTTTTTACTGTGTAGTGTTTTAAGTAAAAAGTGAAGTAAAACCTGTTACATATACACACACATTCTTAAAGAATACACTTGTTGAAGGAAGCAACAGAAGAACATTGCAAATGATGCTGCAATGGGTCTGAAGAAGTAATTTTTAATATGTTCTATAAACTAGTGAATTCTAGCATTTCACTACTTCATTCCATGCCATCTGGCTCACAGGGAGCAATTAAACTTAAAAAGAAATGCAACATTAAAATTGTATTAACACTAAAACAGAATACTATCAGCTGTCAGGCAGCAGTTTGCATTCCCAGAAATTTAGCTTTTAATTATAAATAAGACAGCAATAAAACGACAACTAATTTAATTATTCAAATTGTTATTAAATGAAAAATGCATTAAAAGCTAAAATGTTGTAGAACTATACCACTGAGTTACTTTGTTCACTGTACTTATGTATACAATTTTTGCACTATTTAAAAAAAGATTTGCTATGGGAAGGGATGGACAGCATTGCAATTAGAAACATTTTTATTTACATTGTACTACAAAACTCTCCAAGCATAAGAATGTTTCAAAAGCCAAAAATAGGAATAATCTTTGTTATGATGATTATACATAGCTAACTGTGTGTTTGTGTTTGATTTTTTTTTTTTTTAAACTTACAGAACCACATCACGGCCTTTGCAGAAGTCACATGATGATGAAGCTGCTGTGTATTCACTACACTGGACATCATCTCTTTTCACAGTCCACTCATAATAACTGAAGTGTATTGAAAATAAGAGAGTAAAAATTGTCTGATTTATAACTTGATTTTTAGAACATTAAAACTACATCAACATTTGAAAACTACTTCTTAAATATTAAAAGTTCAATTTACTTTCCAACAAAAGCATTGCACCATTATTTATGTATTTATTTATGGGGGCGGGGGGAGGGAAGGAATCTGAACTTTAGTCATGTTTGTATGACAATGCCCTCTCTAGCCTTTTTTGGCTATTTATCATTTTAATTATTCATATATCTATTCAGCAGTACATCATTTTCTGATCGATTGATTTTAAAATCTGAGTTTTTAATTCAGCGTGACATTGTTTCCATTTGAGCAGATTTCAGTGTATGACTTTTTTTAAAAATTATGTTCTGTACTAAAATGCTGTTTGCTCATTACATTATGCTGTATTTCACTTAAGATACCATTCATACCATATGTTACATATAAGACTGGTGCTTCTGCTTTTGAAGAGAAAAAAATGTCAATTTTTACTGTAATAAGTATTGTATCATAATTAAAAGTTTATTTGGATATTTTCCTGACTTAAGTGTAGTCCAGTGGTTGATATGTAGTTCCTGAATGTCTTGGATGATGTACCTTGTAGCTAGGATAAAGGACATGAGAAAATATAGAAATTCTGGCCATTGGTATATATCCTTTTTTAGTAATGATTTCTCACTCTGAGTTAAGGGCTCCATTCTTAGTCCCAGGATATCTTAATTCTTTCTGTAACTAACATGAGAAGTACAGCTATTGCAGATCACTGAAACTACATGGAGTCTATATTCTCCCTCTGAGTATGTGTTATGCATCTCAGGGCATCCAGCTGGCATGCTGGAAGTGTATGTGTCAAGGTGAATGGGGGAAAAGGAGAAGGGGAAACTAGTTTAACAAGCAATTTACATATTTCTGTACCCTATGTTTTTGTTTCAGTGAATTTGTGGGAAAAGTGGCTGCGTAAATGTAATCATAGACATCTTGGTCCAAATTGCTCAAGATATTTAGGTACTGCTGAGTTCAGGATTGTCAATGATCTTTTGGCTCCTATGTGCCTAAATCCCTTTTGAAAATGAGATTTGGGTTCCTAAATCAGTTAGGTGTTAAAATGCTGGGTGCAGCACCTAAATACCTGTAAACATCTGGTCCCTTTAGCTAACATGACCAGAATTTATATAATCAAGCATAAGGGGGTCTGATTGACCTTGGGAGCATAACAGGGGACATATTTCAAATTTTCCAACAATTGCTGTAGTGTGTAATCGAGAACCTGACTTGTCTTTAACTTCATGCATTCATATCTCCTTTTTCCACTTATTACTGTTCACAATCATATCAAACCTACCCATTGGAAAGGCAATCCAGCTCTCCATTAATGCTGAAGTTGGCCCATATAGAGGTGGAGAGCCCAAAAGGGTTTGCAACTGCTTGATAGAGTGTATGCTTGACCTATCTCTGAAGACTTAGCTTTCGCAACTGCAGATATAATGCTACAGTTATTCACACATCAAGAATAGCAGTGTTGGTAGATCTGTTGAGACAAGCAGAGCATGCCAAGCCTCACATTTTCCACACGATTAGTGCCTATGCACTAACCAGTGGTGGAGGCTGCCCAACCTATTACAAAAAAAAGTGATGTCAAGTGTACATTATATGTTTATTGACCAAATGAAGGGAAAGTATAGGTTTAAAGGGAATGTCCATTTAATCTCTACTTTAATAACCTAAACACTGCCTGGAGGACAGAGCAGGATCACAGTGTGAATATTATTTGAGTAGACCAGAGAACGGAACTTATCCAGCTAAACTGAAAATCCAGAATAAAGATGCATGGACGTGGAAAAAAGCAAGCACCACAATGCTACTTACACTATTGAAAACAGTGTTCATTAAAATATCAATTGTTTAAAAAACTGTAGTATTTTTCAAATGTGTGTACCACCCTGCTAAATACAAGAGCCAACCCACTAAAAATTGCTCTATGTGCAGCTTTAAGTGAAATCTTCACTTTTTTTTTTTTTTTTTTTTGGCATGGTATTGATCCTGCAGCTTTTATTTAATATTACCAAGAGGCTCTTTTATGTTGAGATTTTTTTCAGCATATTGTGTATATTCAACTTGTAACTGGGTCTCTCTCTCTCCCTCTCAGGGATCTATGCCAGTCAAGTATTTGGGTTAAAATTGATCAGATGTTTTTGTTGTGAACTGACAGTGGATAAACAAAAAGCAACACTCTCCTGTGTACTGTATTTTTATTTTTCATTTGTAGGCACAGTATTTTTTAGACAAATGATCTGGGACAGTAGGCAGTTGATAGTCTACAAGTAAATAAGATGAGCAGAGTAATTTAAAAGTTGATGTTGACTGACTGTCTTCATTATTATAGGATGCACTAGAATTCCATGATGTACCTCCACAGTATTTAACTAGTCTTCATCTACTGTGTACAGCAGAGGGGCTGGTCTTATTGCACTTTAGGTAGCAGTTGATAAACTTGCCCACCACTTACCATGTCATTGATCTGTTTCTTTACCCCGGGGGCTTTCTTTTAGAATTTTAGAAGTACATGGTACCATGCAGCACTGAGGATTCCACATTGAGTAGCTGTCATGACCCTCCTGGAAAATATATTAGCTAGGCCAGTGCTGTTCCCAGTAAAATATGACTATAAAATGCAACTATTTTCATGAACTCTTGATGGGCCTGTTTTGATTATGGTGCAGAACACTCCAGTGCAGCAACCCTACTTGTACGTTTTAAAGAAGAGATGCCTAAAATGCAGAAACCAGCTCTGATGCTATACTTAGATGATTAGATTTTTATCAGAAAATGTCGGCAAACATTGATTTCACCAAACACATACAAACCAATGGAAACCTATCTCGATCCAGAATCAAAATTTACAGCTATGCAAAGGAAGAACGACACTGCTTGAGAACTTAGCGTTTGATTTAAGGATCATTATTTATATGTTTTGATATGTGATGTTGACAATTTTGAGCTTCAACAGTTATAAACCTTAACTTTTTGAATCTCAACATCTATCATGAAATAATTATTGTCTGGTGTCCCTCCCCCCATAATTTTCCCCAAATGTGAAAACTTATATAAATTAAAATGTAAAAAATGCTTAAAAATAAACATCCATCAAAATTGTATTTAAAAAAATCAAATTCTGCCAAGTTTATATATGCTCTGCTGTATCCCTACATGGTGAAATTCATAAGGCATATGGGGACACCAGCTGGGCTCATATCCACACCATTTTAGATGGCTTGATATGTATTCTGCAGTTTGTTTGTAATCATGAAATGCATAAGACATACGCAGACAGCATCTGGACTCTCATCTATTCAGCTTGTAAAAATGTTCATTTTTAACAATATATATTAAAAGGGACTAATGTTACAATTTTTCAGCTGCAATTTGCTTTGCTATTTGTTGCTTTTTCCTAATTCTACGGCTTTCTGGGATCCTTGCAAGTGCAGCAATGTGCTTGTCTGTCTATTGTCACATTCTGCTAACAGGAAGCTTTTTGCAGTCTAGCAAGTATTTAATTTTGGTATTTCTGTGGTCTGTCAGCAGAAAGTCGGGGCAATACATTTTATGGACAGATAACACTCCTCTACAGCCAAAATGCTTCTGAAATAAATGTAGCCGAACTTTACTAATTCTGGGTCACTGAGAACGAAAATGATGCTTAAAATTGTTGATTGGCTCTAGTTTTCAAGATATGCTATTGGGTCAGTATATACGACCCTTGACTTGGGAATGGCGGAGGATAAGTGAGTTATAAAGGGAAGGGATCTCAATTTAAACCAGAAATGACTAAAATACATCTTTGACTGGATCTACGAATAAATCTATGACTGGGTTTGGACAGTACTTGCTTTTTAGGCAAAACAATGAATGATGCAATCTGAAGCTGGTATTGCGTCATACATGATATGAATTGCATCATGTTATTCCTAGAAGTCATGGATGATGCAATCATAACAAAGCTTACATCACTCTGCTGAACAAATTGCCCTAGATCAGCTCTAGAAATCATACAGTGTCGTGCTCTCTTATTTGTCAGTGTTTGATTTTGCAAAGGGACACATCTCTATTTAGCCAAAGTGAGCAGAGATGCCTCGTACTTGTGTGAACAGTGCAGATAACTTCTGCTATATTTGTGGTGAAGTGACTTTTGCATCACAAAAGCGCAGTATAACCACTATGGTTAAGAAAGCCTATCACCTTTATTTTGGCTGCAAAATTGGAGATCAGGACAAGGGGTGGGCCCCACACATATGCTGCAACACTTGTGCAACAAATCTTTGCCAGTGGTTGAACAGGAAAAGGAAATCTATGCCTTTTGCAGTGCCAATGATTTGGAGAGAGCCAACAGATCATACCAGCAATTGTTACTTCTGCATGGTGCCTCCAGTTGGGAAAGGTGTGTCAAAGAAGAACAAGTGGATTGTGCATTATCCAAACATTCTATCAGCTATACGCCCAGAACCCCACGGAGAAGGACTGCCGGTTCCTGATGCACCAGAATCATTCTCATTTGAGTCAGACAAGGAAGAGGAAGAGGATGAAACTTCTGGTCCTGAACCATCAATGTCACAGGACCCACATTTTCTCCCATCCTCCTCCTCTGAACCACACCTCATAACACAAGGTGAACTGAATGACCTTGTCAGGGATTTGGAACTACCCAAGAGTAAGGCAGAGCTGTTGGGCTCCAGACTACAGCAGTGGAATCTCCTGGCAGGTGATGTTAGGGTTTCCATGTTCCGTGACTGTCAAAAGGATCTTGTCCCATTCTTCTTCATGGAAGGTGATCTTGTAGCCTGCAACAACATCGACGGTGTGATGGCAGCCCTCAACATCGTTCACGAGCCAGATGAGTGGAGACTGTTCATTGATTCATCGAAGAAGAGTCTTAAAGCTGTTTTACTGCATAATGGCAATGTTTTGCCATCAATTCCAGTTGGTCATGCAGTCCATATGAAGGAAACCTATGACAACATGAAACAACTTTTGAGGTGCATAAACTATGACCAACATCAGTGGCAGCTTTGTGGCGATTTGAAGGTTGTTGCTCTCTTGCTTGGTCTGCAGACTGGATACACAAAGTACTGCTGTTTACTCTGTGAATGGGATAGTCGTGCAAGAGAATCCCAGTACATCAAGAAAGACTGGCCACTCCAACAGTCATTGGAGCCTGGGAGGAAAAGTGTTCAGCATCCACCACTTGTTGAATCAAGGAAGATTTTGTTACCACCCTTACACATCAAGCTGGGTCCGATGAAGAACTTTGTCAAGGCCATTGACAAAACACAAGCAGCTTTCAAGTACCTCTGTGGAAAATTTCCAAGGTTAAGTGAAGCTAAGATAAAGGAAGGTGACTTTGTTGGTCCTCAGATTCGTGAACTTCTTCGAGATGAAGCATTTGACCTTGCACTGCGGCAAGGAAAAGACAGCATGGAAAACCTTCCAGTTAGTGGCAATAAATTTTCTCAGAAACAACAAGGCAGACAACTACAGGTTGTTGGTGGAAAACCTCCTCAAGGCATACAAAAGCCTTGGTTGCAACATGACACTAAAGATACATTTTTTGCACTTTCATCTAGATTTTTTTCCACCGAACTGCGGAGCAGTGAGCAACGAGCACGGTGAGCGATTTCACCAGGACATTGCAACAATGGAGAAACGCTATCAGGGCAAATGGAGCCCATCAATGCTTGCAGACTATTGTTGGACAGTGACAAGAGATGCTCCATTTAATGAATACAAGAGACAAGCCAAGAAGCGCTGAGTAGACACTGAACAGGACTAAACTATGTACATAATAGTTTTTTGCCTTTTGTTTCATAATAAATTTTATTTATATAACCCTTTTGCTAATTTTTAAAGTGTTGCATAAACAGGACAGGTGAAATTTTATCATGTAAAGCAACCATAAACACATGAAAAGACCTAGGTTTACAATTTATGATTAAAACTCTACTACTATCTACACAATATACATAGACATAAAATGTAAAAACTTAAATGTCTTAGAAACAGTAGCCAATCAGTTGTTTTAATTGTCATATTTGAATTCAGCACATCAAAATACATAATAAATAGCACATTTTATCTCTGAAGCAGACGACTTCTCAAAAATTGTAGACCAGTGTAATGCCCACCGCCATTAGCATAATAAAGAGGAATGAGAGAGTGCTGACCTATATGACATGGGAGGCAGCAGTGAAGATGGAGGAAATGGAAAATCAGACTTACTTCTTAAAGATGCAGATGATGGATTTATTTAGGCACATGATAAACACTTACACCAGCACCCGAGCCTGGTGGGAGGAGCCCAAGTTGGCCCACCATTACAGCTGCAGTCTGCTTCATTCCCTGGCTCTCTTCAGTGGAAAAACAACAAAAAGAGACACGCTACTGTGTACTGTATTTTTTAGGAAATAAAATATTTTATCATGATTTTTTTTCAGGCCGGTGACTCCTTTTCTTTTGCCTTTAGCACTAAACTTCTCATGATCCCCTCATCATTAATCTCTCATATATAGCAACATCCAGGTTCCAGTACACAGGATTCAATGCATAGATCCCTACACACTATTGCCTTATCAGAGCTTGGGCCAAGCACCTGCGTGGAAGCCCTAGAAGCACTCCAGTATGTCCAGCATACCACTTTTGAAACCAGTCTCTTAGCTGGTGTTGGCTAGCATTGACTAGTCCCGACTACCTGTCCTCAACGGTAGCTGAAATCATCAATGCCTTCAAAGAAAGAGAGCTCCCAGACATCTTAAAGAATGCAATAGTCCAGACAAATTTGAAGAAGAGCACACTAGGTGCTAACAAAGTTGTCAACTGGTGCTCAGTTTCCAACTTCTTTTTTCTCAGCCAGGTCACTGAGACAGTAGTGATGTGATATCTAAACTCCAGTAACAACCATCATATTCCAGTGCCCTGGATCTCTGCCATTCAATTTTCAGAACAAGACATGGCGCAGAGACAACCTCCAGGGCCATACTGTTAGATCACTCAGCAGCCTTTACACTGTTGGCCATGTGGTGCTGATGACACCACACAGAGCCACTCTTTCTGTCAGAAAGGTCACCAGAGGTTCATGATGACACCTGAACATCCTTACCTAGGCCCCAAACATGTGGAGTCTCCTAAGGTTATTACTGTCAATCCTCCACTTCAATAGTCTATCAGTGACCTGCTGGGACAAACAGTGAGCAGCTAGAGACTCCATTGCCATCAGTATGTGGATGAAGCTCAAGTGTAAATCCTACTCGTCCAGTGAAACCTTCACTATCACAAAAATGTTCCACAGCCTGAAATAGCTAAGTAGATGCAGAACAGCAGCCAGCTGAAACATGCTCCAGAAAAAGCAGAAGTGATGCTTTTGGGAAGAGAAAAAATATTTTAAGGGCATTGCCAATAATCTATCACCTCCATTGACTGAAGGTGTTGGACCGTGGATAGTGAAAGCAGAGCAAAGCATCTGGCATCATGTCTCATTACTCGTAGACACACAGTACATCAGTAACAAAGAATGCTTCTTTCTGTCTTTGGCTGGCCAGAAGCTAAGCCCTCTACTCTCAAATCATTTTCTTTTTCGTATGGCTGATGTATCTGTGGTGCAATAACTATAATTTTACATTTGAATGGTTAAGCCAGATAATTGCATCTGGAGTAGAAGACTGTATTTCTGTGATGCCCCCTTTTTATTTGTGAATCGGGCATTGAGTTGCTATATGTTCCATGTAGGGCTGGCAAGTGATTAAAAAAATTAATCGCAATTAATTGCACTGTTAAACAATAGAATAATACCATTTATTTAAATATTTTGGGGTTTTTCTACATTTTCAAATATATTGCTTTCAATTACAACACAGAATACAAAGTGTACGGTGCTCATTTTATATTTATTTTTTATTACAAATATTTGCACTGTAAAAAACAAAAGAAATAGTATTTCAAGTCACCTCATACAAGTTCTGTAGTACAATCTTTTTATCATGAAAGTTGAACTTACAAACGTAGAATTTTGTACAAAAAACCTGCATTCAAAAATAAAACAATGTACAATTTTAGAGCCTACAAGTCCACTCAGACCTACTTCAGCCAATCACTCAGACAAACAAGTTTGGTTACAATTTGCAAGAAATAAAGCTGCCCACGTCTTGTTTACAATGTCACCTGAAAGTGAGAACAGGCATTCGCATGGCACTGTTGTAGCTGGCGTCACAAGATATTTACGTGCCAGATATGCTAAAGATTCATATGTCCCTTCATCTTCAACCACCATTCCATAGAACATGTGTCCTTGCTGATGACAGGTTCTGCTCGATAATGATCAAAAGCAGAACAGACCGATGCATGTTCATTTTCATCATCTGAGTCAGATGCCAGAAGGTTGATTTTCTTTTTTGGTGGTTTGGGTTCTGTAGTTTTACTCTTAAGACTTCTGAAAGCATGCTTCACACCTCTTCCCTCTGAGATTTTGGAAGGCACTTCAGATCTTAAACCTTGGGTTGAGTGCTGTAGCTATTTTTTAGAAATCTCACATTGGAACCTTCTTTGCATTTTGTCAAATCTGCAGTAAAAATGTTCTTAAAATGAACATTTGCTGGGTCATTATCAGAGACTGCTATAACATGAAATATATGGCAGAATGCAGGTAAAACAGAACAGGAGAAATACATTTCTCCCCCAAGGAGTTCAGTCACAAATCTAATTAACGCAGTATTTTTTAAACAAGCATCATCAGCATGGAAGCATGTCCTCTGGAATGGTAGCCGAAGCATGAAGGGGCATACAAATGTTTAGCATATCTGACATGTAAATACCTTGCAACGCCAGCTACAAAAGTGCCATTTGAACACCTGTTCTCACTTTCAGGTGACATTGTAAATAAGAAGCAGGTAGCAGTATCTCCCATAAATGTAAACAAAATTGTTTGTCTTAGCAATTGGCTGAAGTAGGACTGAGTGGACTTATAGCCTCTAAAGTTTTACATTGTTTTGTTTTTGAGTGGAGTTATGAAACAAAAAAAATCTACGTTTGTAAGAGACACTTTCATGGTAAAGAGATTGCACTATGGTGAATTGAAAAATACTATTTCTTTTATCATTTTTAAAGTGCAAATATTTGTAATAAAAATAATTATATAAATGAGTACTGTACACTTTGTATTCTGTGTTGTAATTTAAATCAATATATTTGAAAATGTAGAAAAACATCCAAAAATATTTAATAAGTTGTAATTGGTATTCGATTGTTTAACAGTGCGATTAATCACAATTCATTTTTTTAATCGTGATCAATTTTTTTGAGTTAATCATGTGAGTTAACTGCGATTAATCGACAGCCCTAGTTCTATGGTCTGTTCTGGGTGACCACAGTCGCACAATGGAGAGTCTTTAATTTTCCATTTGTGCAGCAAGTATCCACGTCTGCCATGGTTTGTGCAGATACGATTTAGGGTTGCCCATGGGTACTCCCAAATGAGAAACTATTAATCGATCCATGCTTTCATCACCCCCTGAATGGAGCTGGACAACTGCAAAATACTTGTTGTGCATAGTCACTTCTTACTGGCTACACCAGGGCAGCACCTAGTAGCCTGCCTCCTAAGCAACTAAGTCAACAAAATAATCACACCCAAGTTCTGCAAACTCCAATGACTTCAACTGGACTGAATTCAAAGAATTGGTCTTAATCTACATGACTGCTCTCAAATGGCAGGGATCTGGTTACCTCCTACTGCCTTCACCATCTATGATCCACTGAGATAGATGAGGCAGCAGAGGAGATCAAGTTAAAACGTTTGAGTCCGGGGTCAGAGAGCTCTCCAGTGGCATCATTCTGATGCTGGAACTCTTTGTAAGAGGAGATTCAGATTGAGCCCAAACCTGACAGTGTTCAGCTCTAAATAGATAACCTTGTTCTTTGATAAAGCCTCCCCAAATAACAATTATGAAGAGAGAGGGGGAGAAGGAAGAGGAACACCTAGTGTATTGTTGGCTACTTTTAACATAACTGCATTTCCACTGAGATACCCAGATGCCAGGCACCTTAGAAGTGACTCATGTAAACAGATATCCTGAAAATGAAAGCAGGCATTTCTGTGATTTTATTATAAAAGAAAAACTGAAGCCATGAAGAGACATTATCAAAAGGAGAGTGAGAGATGAGGAGAAATTCACAAAGTTCACAAAGCCATAGGAACTGCGAGAAGTAAATGAACTAATTTCAGAGAGACTTGCTGTACTTTATCTAATACAGCATAGAAAGCCAGTAGTTTGGCAGAAAACATTTCTTTAGTCTTGAAATTGCATCAGAAGAATAGAATTGCTTCTATTAGCCAGCTGTTCTGCTGCTAAATTGTCTGCTGTTACAGCTTATGCCACTACTGTTGCTTAAAGAAGCAGTGACTATTGCTTTCTTAGCACTGTCTATTTGCACAGTGCTAGATGACAACTTAAAGATTTCAGGCTCAAACATTCTAAAAATAGGCCTGGTGCAATGAGATCAACATGCTCATTTTAGCAAAACAAAACCACAAATGCCTTTTGGTCTTGTTTGAGACAGAAGGCTTGAATATAATCCTGCTGGGAAACACTACATATAAAACAAGACTTTGCAATTTGTCAATACGCTGTACTGCTGTAAGTAGGATGTGATGGATCTTTACAGATCATGTTGGCGACTTGCCAATTTTTTTCTGGGCAATTAGAAAAAACAGAAGTATACAGGCTTGGAGATATGCTATTCTTCTCCTCTTGCAGTGAGAGTGTGTCCTTTTGGATTTCTTTTTAAACAGATGTACAGTTTTATTCACACGGATCTCATGCAGGAGAGAACAGGAGTACTTGTGGCACCTTAGAGACTAACAAATTTATTTGAGCATAAGCCCACTTCATCGGATGCATAGAATGGAACATATAGTGAGGAGATATATATACATACAGAGAACATGAAAAGGTGGGAGTTCTCTCTGTGTGTGTGTGTGTGTGTGTGTGTGTGTGTGTGTGTGTGTGTGTGTGTGTGTGTATATATATATATATATATATATATATAATCTCCTCACTATATGTTCCATTCTATGCATCCGATGAAGTGAGCTGTAGCCCACGAAAGCTTATGCTCAAATAAATTTGTTAGTCTCTAAGGTGCCACAAGTACTCCTGTTCTTTTTGCGGATACAGACTAACACAGCTGCTACTCTGAAACCTGTCATCATGCAGGAGAGAGAGAATTTTAAGAGCCTAGACTACTCGTACTCTGCCAGTGGTGAGAATTATGTAACAGCTTTCCCATTTCGCACTGTTTTAGGAAAAAGGGCAAGGATTGTAGGTCTTGTATTGGCAATCAGTACAAGCACTTCGTATTAGAAGGTTATGTAACCATCTTTCTGACAACACTCCCACAGCAAACCTGGGGATGACAGGTTGTTTTACTTTCAATAAATACATTTCAGGTATTTCACATTTTACTTGGGGGAAAAAAGACAAACAATGTGTTTGATCTATAATTCCTTGTCAGCCTGTCAGATAGATATGCCACTGGGATTGGACACTGTAGACTACTAGCATTATTTATTTATGTTCTCCAAAACTGGAGGTAAGTTTCCTATCCAGGAATCTGACATTAGTAAGATTGCTGTCAGCTATGCACATTGAAATAACAGGTAAATATCCAACATTTTAATTTTATAACTTCTGAAGCACGGCTGAAAGCTAAAATCTGCATAATTTTACTATTAATTATTACTACAGTCTGTTCATGAAGACCATGGGCTCTTCATATGAAGAGATGAAAAACATTCTCTTAAGTAAAGCTCATTTTGAGGGATCTCTCTCATTTTACTCCAAGTTACCTACATTCCCACAAAATTTGGGGACCTCTTTCTTTCACTGTACACTATTTAAATAAAGAAGGAGGAATCCCACAGCATTTTAAGTCTCCTCAATGAGGATTTTTTTTGTATTTCCTCCATTTTAGGTCTATGTCACCCATTGTGTCTCATGTTTGGGCCTTGGCCGGATGCAGACTCCATATGTGCTGCTATAGTCAGCTGAAATCCTACTAGAATGGTCTCTCTACATGACCCACTAGAAAGGAAAGCAGTATGATCACCAGGGGAACTCAAGTTGAACTCACTTACTTGTTATGGTCAATGGGTGAAATTGAGCCCCATGCACAGGACCTGAACAAGTCCCAAAAGATACACTTAAACTTTAATGTAAAGTGTACCCACTCTAACCCAGTGTGGTTCTTGGTCTTCTAGTGACCAGGCCATGGAGAGAAGCTGAAGAATCTGCTACTGTCTCCAAGCAGCAGATGCTCATGCTTTTAAAGCCAAAGTTCAATTCCAACCATGGACTTCATTACAAGGGGTGCTCTATGTGGGGATGTGAACTGTTATGTACTTGTAATAGGGCAGCTGGCCAGCTTGTTTGCAAGGATTGACCCAGGGACCTCAGGATAAAAAAATCATGAGCCTCAACAACTTAAGCTAAAAGGCCCATCTCCATGAGCTTCAATACTCAAAAACCTCTCTGGACAAGCCACTACAAGGAAACAAAGATTGGGAAGTGTTATTTACCCCTTCACGGAACACAAGAACCACGGGTCACCCAATGAAATTAATAGGCAGCAGATTTAAAACAAACATAAGGAAATAGTTCTTTACACAATGCACAGTCAACCTGTGGAACTCATTGCCTGGGGATGTTGTAAAGGCCAAAAGCATAACTGGGTTCAAAAAAGAATTATACACGTTCATGGAGGATAGGTCCATCAATGGCTATTGGAGAAGATGGTCAGGGATGCAATCTCATACTCTGGTTGTCTCTTAACCAGTGATTGCCAGACGGGGGATGGATCACTCGATAAATTGCCCTTTTGTCTTCATTCCCTTTCAAGCATCTAGCACTGACCAGTGCTAGATGGACCCAGTATGATTGTTCTTATGGGGTTACGTAAGACAAGGTTTCAGTGGTCCATAAGGCTCTATGCTGGCCATCTGAACTGGGGTGAATTTCACCTAATATGTTCACCCTACCAATGCTGTAGTTTCAGTATACTCAACATTTTAGAGGAATATACATACCAATAAAAAAGGAAACACTAACAGAAAGTTCATCTTCCTCACTTCCCTTTTAATATATCAACACCTTTGAAGTGTGCTTTGGGTTCATGGTTCCCCACCTTCACCCTTTGTTTCTGATAGCTGCATGCCTTTCTCATCAGATATTACATATTGCTGTGTCGCATTATGTAATAACCAGCAAATGTACTTGGGGCTCAGATCTTTGCCAACAACAAAATGCATTTTCAAAATATTCATGCTCTAAACAAATATGGAAGCAGAAAATTATGAAGAAATTTCTTTTCTTTTTTTTAGAGGGGTAGAACAAAAGAAGATGGTGGCACTTGAAAGAAGCAATAAGAAGTTAAGCACATTTTTATAATGAATTCCAATTGGATAATCAAGGCAGAAAGCCTAATATAAATGAAGTTTTAGAGAATATCATATACACCAGTCAATAGGGAAGAATTCTATACAACTGATAAGGTTAAAGTATTATCAAAGTACCCTAAGCAGATCCTAGATTTTTGGATCCGACATTTGTGTTACAGGCACAAATATGGACTGGGTTTGTGCAAAAGACATTGACAAAGAAGAGGAAGTCAAAGTTGTGTAAAGCTGTGGGCTTTTACCTTTATGGAGTATGGCAAAAAAGGAAACTGGTCAAGACAATAGTTCAGAGTGGATTTTATGGCTTGATTTTGATTTCACCCAGGTTTTACGCTGCTGTAACTCCATTAACTTCAATGGAGTCATTCCAAGTTTACATGGGAGGTTTCTTTAGTGATTCAGGTCTGGCCTATGTTACAGACCTCTTCACCTACATGTGACATTTGCAGCTCATACCCTATCAAACAGCCAAGAGTTATATTTGTAGCGTGGTTTTGCAATCATCATGGGTGGAACAACCTAGGGGAAGGCTAAAGACTTGGTATATCAACCAGATATCAGCAGACCTTAGAAAGCCCTCTTTGCATGACAGCCATGCATACAATGGCTATAAAAGTCACTGACCCAGAATAGAGGAGTGCCAAGAAAGAAGACCACCATATCAAACAGCCATTGCAAAGCAGGATTCCCACTTGAAAGTGTAACTAAAGATTTACTAGACTGTCAGAAACAGAGTAGAATTAAACTTAAAACAGCTTGTGCACTCTTGCTTTGAGAAATCCACATTTTGCTACAGTGTGCCACCCCCACATTGGCCAAACCTGGGGATTTTAGCGAAGCCTCAAACTTACGATGCCTTAGCTATACCCCAGCTATAATCAGAGTCTGTTTTATACAAGCACACGCCTGCATTTGCAGTGGCTGTTAGTACTGCTTCACAGATGCATTAGCTGTAGCCCATTTGGGAAGTCACGAGACAGTTGAGTTATACACTGCCATGAGACAGCCTATGATCCAGTGCTGGATGATGTGACAACTGTTCCACATCTTTCCCTTTTAGTTAAATAAAATGATGCCAGATGTTTTCAATATGCCCTTCCAGGTTGTTGCGGACCATTGTTTATGGTCCTAAGCTTTGGAGATAGTTTTTATATTCATGTTGCTATGATAGTATTGTCTCTTCTGATAGACCTTATTGTGACGAGAGGCTAGAGCTGATACAATATGTCAGTGCAATCAGTGGTTATTGCTACAACATAGGAATGTTCTTTCACTTAGTAAGCGGACAGTAGAATTATCATGCAAACACAGAAATGATGCTTTCTAGAAACTTCAAGACATCCTGGTATAGTCCATTTACAGTACAGTAAGAGTATGCTTTTGTGCCTGTCATTTCTGAATCTTGGAGCAGTAGATGGATGCAATTTCCATTCACTCTCTGCAACAGATGCTTTTTTCTTTCATATGTCTAGTCCTTATTCTTGATTACTTTTCAAACTTACTCATTCTTCCATATTGGCCTTTTATTGCTCTTATTGCCAGATGGCACAAAGAGCCTTGGAGCGTACATTAATCTAGCTTTAAAAAAATGTCCATTTCCTTTCGGTGCCATTCCTCACCATTGCTTCATTCCACTGAGTTTACACTTTACATTCTACTTCAGTTAGCATTACTGACATGTATTGTCTTCTCCCCTTTTCCTTAACAACTTGTCATTTGTCTTAGAATATACCATAAACAACTACCTAACTTTCTCAGCACATTTCTATGTATTCCTTTATAGGGAAATTTAGGTAATACTGAAAATACCTCAACTTTCCAACACTTTTGCACTTTCTGTTACACAACAAAATCCATATAGCTATCACCTTTCTTTTCCTTCAAATTCTTCCTTAAAACAGGTAAAATCCAGCCTGTTGATCATGGCTAGACAGGTGACAAGATGTGACTGTCTTTCTTCTGCTTCTTTCCCTTGCCTGTTCCCATTCATTATTCCGCTCCTGCTATACCATTCTCTCACCCTCCTTCCATCCTAATGAAAAAAGTAAGTAAAACGGCACCAATTCATAACCATATTTATTTGCTTGCATGCTATATTCCTGTCTGCAACTCTTCTTCTGTTTGTATCTTTTAAGTTGTAAGCTCTGCAGGGCAGGGACTGTCTATAGCTATGTTTGTACAATGTCTAACACATTGGAGCTCTCATCCTACTTGAGACCTTTGGATACCATAATAATATAATAATGTACCTTTATCTAGCTAAGCCAAATTTGGTATCCCACCCCTGTGCAATATATCTGGCCACAATTCAGGGGCTGATGCTAGCATTCCTTGAGCTGCAGCACACAGTCTATAAATATGAAAGCAATAAGATTGGCTGCATAAGCACTTTTTAAAAGCTAATCAACAATATTCTTTATGGCTTTGGAGGGAACTTAGTTTGAATGGGGGAAGCAATATAAAAAAAAACCAAGAAAAGGGTTAGGAAAATACTAAGCCACTGATATTAATTTCTTTTAAGAACAGTTGCTTATTAAAGCTATTAAACAGAAACTGCACCAACTAAGGATAACACAAATTCATATTTATTCCAACCAAATTCAAATTCTTCTTTGTAACTTTTTGAAGCTTTTTATTAAAGACACCATGTTTCCAGAAGGGCAAATGGATTGCTCTCACTTTTCTGTGACTCAGCTTTTCTCTATTGAGAAATTTCCAATTTATGTAAACTGACCAAAAGAATGAATTGTCAGAATATATTTACATAACATGGATTTGTTTTCTCAGTGGCACTTTCCTGGACTGAACCCTTAATGAATGCAAAGCACAGTCAAATGGAATTTTCATTTGATACAGACCAAAAACAGGAAGTCTTGGTTTTTATTTAAAAGAAAGGATTTGGGGGTAGGGAGTGCAGGGAGGAGAATAACAAGTGAAGGAAACCCTTAGTAAACAAACACACACAGTAGATACAGATTACAACCAGGCTGCTTGATTTACAATAGCAATAGCAACGTTACCGATTTCAATATTTTTTTTGTTCTCCTTTGATGGAATTTATGATTTCTAATTACAGTAGTTGAGGATCTTCTGGATAAAACAAATGGGATAATTGATCCCAGATTTATTAATAGTATTTTAGGGTTCATACTAGAAAGTATCATAATTGATAAGTTACTTTTAGAGAAACACGGGGGAGGAATTTTCAGGTGCAAGGTAAAGGGGC
Organism: Malaclemys terrapin pileata; assembly: GCF_027887155.1. Classification (NCBI taxonomy): domain Eukaryota; kingdom Metazoa; phylum Chordata; order Testudines; family Emydidae; genus Malaclemys; species Malaclemys terrapin. Next base: position 73,589,017 of record NC_071512.1, read on the forward strand.
TTTAGAAGGACAATAACTGCAGCTTGCTAACACTAACCTTCAAGAGAAGTTCTGTGGCTTTATTAGGCATGCATGTTACGCAATCTTCTGGGACTCTTAAATACGAGAAGACTCTGAGTGCTCACAATGAGTCAATCTATTCAAAGAACAAGTTCGTCTGGTGTGTAAAGGGGAAAACATAGGAAGTGACTTGCTTTTGACCCTTGAGAAGCAGCCCTTTTTTTGCTGCTGAATCCATACAGCCCGTGAAAGTTACTAAAGAAACTTTCTACAAAGGAAAAGGTTAATTGGAGGGATGAGAGAGTCTTAACCTATTCTTTGTTCTATTTCCCCCACACACACCCCTAACAAAACACAGTAATAGCTGTGGTGCTTTCTTCTTTGGGAGCTTCCCTAGTAGCATGTGGGGCACTCCGAAGTGTATCAGCACCACAGTAAGGAAAGGGCTAAAAGGAGGTTAAAGCTGCTGGGCCAGAGAAGCATTTCCCACTTCTGCTGTTGCTCAAAGGCCAGGGGAATGGAAGCAGACAGTATGCCTCCAAAATACTCTGGCTAGACCTGGGATGGAAGGGAATGGCCAACTGTCTACTGCCTGAAGACACTGATGAGCAGAGGAGACCTGCCAACAGATCTTTAGTGTATGTCCCCACCCTCAATATCTTACCTCCTTTAGTTCAGTCATATCACTACAGTGGTTCAATGGAAATCATGCAGCAGCCGGATTGCTCACTGTGTTGAAACAACATAGTGTCACCAAATTAGTTCTCCTTGACCATCTCTGCAGCTCCCAGCCTCTCCACTCCAGCTGGCATGCCACTCTTCCCCTATGCAAAGTGTTGCTCAGGTACAGCTCCTCCCATAGGCTGATCAGTGTATTTCCAATTGCTAAACATATCCTGGCTGGCCATCTGCTTGCCCACTTGATTCCCCTCACTGCTACAGTCCCATTCTCATGAATTCCTACAGCCTTTCCTTGAATAGTGGCCCCTCTAATCAATGAACTCTGGGCCCAAGTCTAATGGACCTGTTGTTTAATATGGATGTAGGTTGCAAGCCATTGGATCTATCCAATCAAAAAACAAGCTTGCAAAGGAGGAACTGGGTGGGGTCTGTTGAGCTGTCAGAACCTAAACAAATGTTAGTCTTTAAAACAAAAGTTGTTCTTAGGAATGCTCTAGGAAAATATTCACAATTCTGCTGCAAAAATCAAAAGCAATGGCCCTTTGTCTCTAAAATGCTTAAAGGTATATTTTTGTTCTTCCTGGCCTCTCTGAGGAATAGTATTGCTGTACACTGTGAAATAACCAACATGTTCTGCCCCAGAGACAGCTACACTTGAGTGCTGGATGAACTGATATATGAATTGGGGCCAGGTACACAGGGGTAGGCAGTACACTAGCTCCTTACTTTTACATATGCCCGTTCCATATAATACAGACTGGTGGTCAGGCAGAAAGGAAGTGGAGGGTTCCTTTTCTGAGAGGTCACTAAGGTCTTCAGGCAACTTGGTCCAGTCATTTCTTACCCGCTGCCACTCAGCTCAGGAGGATGCCTCTCTGAGAGGCTCCATCTCCTGCTGTCAGCTCCACAGTGCTGCAGCTACCATATTTGGTTGTCAGGGACAGATTGGTGGCCTAAAAACTCCCCTCAAGTTCTATGTAGCCCACTTGGGCTCTGCCTAAAATTTGGCAGATAGTTGAAGTGCTCTGGGATCCTTGGGGATTAAATTAATTATATTTATAAACATACAGTGGCTAAACTGGCTCATTTGTTCACAATGATTATATTATTATTATAAAAAGCAGAATCTACAAAACAAACTGGCACTTAGAAAAGTGCCAGAGAAGAAAAGTCTGAAATTATCAGCCCACTTCTCTATGGCAGTAAATATGCCTCAGAAATTAATGAGGAGAACTAGTTTATAATGGAGTTCAGACTGACAGATGGAATAGCCTATAAACTACAGCTTCACAAACCACATTAAGGAAGTCCCAAGTAAATTTTACCAAGCCAGTTCTTACAAATATTAGTAATAAAATAACATGATTCTTGCAAATCCTGCAGTCGGCTTAACTGTACCTATCAGGAGTCTATGAAAATCCTCAGTAACATTTAAGATTTTCCAGACCCAGATTTCAATTTAAATAGGGGGAAAATAGGATTAATTGAAGGATAGTCAAAAAATCTCCATGTTAATGTCTACATATCAGAGTAAGAAACTACAGACCAGTGAACTGAAAAAGTGGCATTACACAGATACTAGAGATGCCTCTTAAGGACTCCGCAAAAACATAAAATGTGGTAGGAAGTCTCAGAGTCCAGTTCAACTGACTTGTGCTCACACTACAGGGCTAAAAATAGCAGCATAGATGTTCCCACTTGCGCTCTGAGGCCCAGCCCCTGGCCAGGTGTCAGAGCCCAAGCTCCAGCTAGACAGGAACGTCTACACTGCTATTTTTAGCCTCATAGTGTGAGCCCCACAAGCCCAACTCAGTTGACCCAGGCTCTGAGACTCACTCTCACAGGTTTTAGGGGTGGTTTTTTTTGCAGTGTAGACGTACCCTTAAAGGGCTTCCTCTTCAGTCTACACAGTAGTTGTTCAGTCCAATCTCCGCCAGCAGAACTCTTTGAAGCATTCATCTTGGGTGCCCTCATTGTTATGCAAGTGATGCACATCTTCTTTTGAAACATGTGGACAAGTGTTGTGAAGTTTTTTCAAAGCATTTCCTTGACACAGAACACTGCCAGTGCGAATGGAATGAAGACAGGAAGGAAGAATCCATATAAAAGGAGAGATGAAAAGTGACTAAGTAAAAATGGCACTTGCTTACTTCACAGAAGAACTCCCTGTGTGTATTTATCAATTGCTCAGTTTTTATTATTCTTTTCTCCTGTACAGTAGACAGAGCCAACACAATTATGGACCAGTGAACCTGAATTTTATTCTTTTTTTGCATCAACAACATAATTGCTTACTAGGGTCCAATGAGCTATACCTGTGCAAATCTATTGAAGTTAATGGGGATTGCACAGATACCTGACCTGATCAGCAAATGACCTGATAATTTTATCTGAACGTTCTTATTCGTGATGATGTGCAAGAAGCAAATAACTCAATTTGATTCTCAGAACCCAAGTTGATTTTGATGGGCTGGCAGTTACAAAAGTACCTTTTAACATGTAAACAGCACATTTGATCTGGAAATCATTGGGAGATAAAAAGTATAGAACCCACAGTTCTAAAGAGTCAGTCTTCATAGTAGAAATGTACTTTAAAAACTATTTTGTTATGGAGTTGTGCTTTATTATTTTGTAATGATAATAGTTCCTCTGGGTGCTTATTTTAAGTTTTTATACTTCTAAATTTGTATAATTTTGATATTGACTGTATAAAACTGTCTGATTACTATAATCAGAGCCTGTTCTAGAGATGGGTGAGCAGGGCAGTTACCATGGATGCCAATTTCTGGGGGGCCACACCCCAACATTGAGCTGCTGGGCTTTTTTTTAAAGCTTGGTCATGGGGTGGGGGCAGGGCAATCAAAATACTTTCTTCCCTGGCTGGCAAAATGGCTAGGGCCACTTCTGACTGTAATCTTGTGTTTGTACATGAGAGTAAGTTGTTACTTAATATATGCATCCTCGTTTTGCCTACTTAGTATATGCATCATTTGAAAGAGGGCAGGGGTAAAGTGGAATGATTTAGACAAATGAATTTAGGAGAGGAGGATGTGAAATCACGGTGTGGGACTGGCTATGATCGAAAAGCTTATGATGGTGGGCCCACCGTAGAAGCCAAACAGATGATAGGATGCCAAAGAAAATAGTGCAAACACAACTAAGGTCACTCCTACCTAGAGGCCAACCAGTGATTACATGGAGGGATGTAGTACACAGGTACATGACCAGGCTCCACTTAATGGAGAAACAAGCCATGGACAGGAAGGAATGGCAACATAGTACTGCTCCACATGTCTACAAAGGTGCTTTGGGATGAAAGTGTGAGAGGTTATGTTTACACTTGGAGACGGGGGTATGAGTAGACATCCTCGCACTAGCTTGCTAACAATAGTAGTGTGGCTGTGGTAGCATGGGCAGTAGCAAGCAATGGCATGGACTAGCTATGCTGCATACACACTCAGGGGTCTGGACAGGTTTGTACTTAGGGTAGCTAGCCTGTGCCACCACTCACCACTGCCCGTTCTACCACAGCTCTATTACTATTATCAGCATGCTAGTTGCGTATGTCTGTTCAAGCTAGGAATCACACCCCTAGCTAATAGTGTAGATGTAGCCAAAGAGATGCAACCTAAAATCTTTACATGTACCACCCTTACTTTCTGTCTGCAAATTTAGGCCAATATTTTCAAAGGTAGATGCCTAAAGATAGGTCCCTACATCCACATTAGATATGAACACAGAGGTTTAAGAACTGAAATTTTGGATTTATGATTTAGGGACTGGCAGAATTATAAACTGTTGCTGTAATGTTCATTCTACAGGTGTTAGCCCTAAAAGAGAAATCTCCTTTAGTCTCCATTATTTACCTATAACCTGAGAAATGTCATCACGAAGTGTTGACCTACGTAATCCATTACTGTGTGTGTGGCTCAGACATACCAGGAGGATTTTGAGATACCATATGTGTTGCTCTACCAGTCTATAGTTGGGATTCAAATCAAACTCTTGGTTAACACACTATGCCGCTCCAGAATGTACAGAAAGCAAAACTCCCAATGAGAGCAGGAATGGCCCTTTAAACACATGCAGAACAGACGATCTTGGAAACATTCCTAAGTGTGAGGCAAATAAAGAGCTAAACAATGCCTCATTCGAAGATGGGTGTGCAAGAGTGGAAAAGAAAGGCACAAGACCTTCTGACCCCCCTGCACCCTCTGCCAGGAGATGACATAATCCCAGTCCTTACCCAGAATCTTGGAAGTACTACCATGCACCAATTGTATTGGCGGGGTGGGGTCTCCAGCCTTACTGTCTTGGTGGCAGTACTATTTGCAGTCTCATACTAGACTGTGGAAGCCAGTTTTGCAGGAGATATTTTCCCTAGGAAAACAAATGACAATATAATAATCCAAATTATATACCATGGTTTGGATTTGTCAAAGAGACTAAGGGAGTTAAGTGCCCAAATCCCATTGAAATGCAATGGGAGTGGGCAGCTAACTCCCTTAGGCTCCTTTGAAAAGCCCAGTCTATATTATTAGCTTAAAACTCATGTCCCCTTACATATAATAGATGTCTAGGATTCTAGGACGCCCCCTTACATTGTTTACTTTGGAGTCAGGAGCTCCCCAAACCAAAAACTTTCTTCTACCAACAAACAACAGAGATATTTCTCTCTTATAGGAGAAGCAGTAGCCCATGCAACATTCCACTATAGAAAGCTAAAGCCAGGAGACCCGAGTTCTAGTCCCCTCTCTACTGCAGACTTTATGTGAGACATTGAGCAAGTCACTTAATTTCTCTGTCTGTTTCCCTGTCTATAAAATGAGCTTAATACTTAGCTCGTACAGAGGTGCTGTGATTTTTTTGTTAATACCTGTGATGTACTTTGAGATCATGAGATAGAAGGTATTATAGAAGTGAAAAGTATTATTAATTACTATAGTCTTAGAGCTATATGAACAATTTGTTCAACAACAAAAAAATGTTTTTCAGTGATCTGGATAGCTCAGGGGATTAGAAATAGGAATGGAGCAGGTAGGTCAGCCAAGGTCAGCAGGAAGTTAAAGTTACGGCCATCTGATGGCTGTTCAGTGGCAGATGTGAAAAACTGACAGCCCTGCAGTTTTAAGTTCTTTATATATGCACAGAACAGGTATTCAAGCTTTCACCAATTTGTTTCAGCAGTGAAAAGGAACAATTATTGCTAGACGTGAAAGGACAATTTCCAAGCCCAGTCAATCCTTGGCCTCTCTTTTGAAACAGTCCAAAAAGAGCTACCTCTCCTTCAGGCACTGGACTTAGACCAGCTTTATAATGTTTCATGTGCATTCTGAACAGCTGTCACATAGTAGCATTCAATCACTAATAATCTGTTTTACTATAATTTCAAAACAATTCCATTTAAAACAAATTTGGTTAAATTATGTCCTTGGTCTGAGTTCTTGGATACCATAATTCAGCCCAGAGCAAGTTTGCATTACTATTTTAAACCAATTAAAAACTGGATTTTAAATGGAAATTCTATCAGTTAACTGTAGTTGTACAAATTGTAACAATTGTATTTGTGTGCCTATAAGCATTCTCCTCATGGATAAATTTTCTTAATGCTATTGTGACATATTATATCATCACCATCCCAGAATAAGGCTTCACTCCTGCAAAGACTGAGGCATGTACTTAATTTAAGAACATGAATATTCCCTTTGTGTTCAGGATCAGGGCCTAAATTAATTTTTAAGATAATTATTTTATATTCCACAACCATTCATTTGTAAATCCTATTGATGTGTCTTATTAATGTCGACTTATTTAACATACTTACCATAAATTATGCCTCACTGTTCAGTACATCTGAGTTTTACACTTAGTCTTATTTTAAACTACACCAGCATAATTAAAATGACCTATAAAGGCCCTGATTCTGGAAGATACAGAACATCCTTCTTGGATGCAATTAAGAACCCCAGCTCTCATTAAAATCAGGAATTAGCCCTGAATCTAGGTAGCCTCTAGATCATTTTCATGTAACCAATTAACTTTGATAAAAGCTTATAGCATTTTTTCCACAGCATGCAACTCCTGCTTCCATCAGACGTACCTGCTGTATAAACGTTTAATACTGATACTAGTAGTGTATTCTTATTGTATTGGCAATAGGTGTGTTCTGGCAGTATTTTAATGCAATGTCCCAACACTATAAATAATTCAGGGCAGTATTCCAAAGTGTACTTGTAGTTCAGTTATCTTAATAGGATAATCTATGATCTGCAGCATTTCTAACAGTGCATTGTGTGTTTACAAGCTAAGATATCACTTGGAAATAAAAAACAGATTTCAAATACTTCTAAGCAGTAAATAAGCAAAGAATGATGTTCATCCTGGTCTTTACTGCTGATGCTTTTCCCTTTAGAGGTATTCAGATCACTTCTGGGCCTGCCTAGTAGTTTATAGATGATAATACCAAATTCAACTATGTAGTTTTGTTCCACACACTACCTCCTTGAAACAGCAGGGTGGATGGTGAGCCAATTAGACCATGTGGAACTTTTTGTTTTTATTGATTCAGTGTCAAATTCCCTCTTGTACCAAACTGCTGCCAAATGAAGAATTAATCATTTTAGAGGAGTTAGAAAACACAGTTCACTCTGTCCTCCCCCAGGGCGGAGGGAAGGGGGGAAATTATCCTCACTTCGTCTCACATGAGATTTACAATTCTTTGCAACAGATTTCTTAGTAATTATTTTAATGTTTATTTAGAAAACAACTAGATACAATATGTCATTCAGAACTATTTATAGTTGTGGCTGTGGTGCATTTTCTTTGCTCAAAGGTATGACAGCAGTGTTTTTGTCCAGTGTTCCAGGATGGCCATTTTTGACAACTGATAGCTAATTTTCTGTCCTATATTTGGAAGCAATTCTGAGCTATGACTCAAATTTTCACCCTTTAGATGCTTTCCTAGAACTTCAAGGAAGAGTTGTAGCTAGTGCCGAGAATGACAGCCAACTGGCAACTTCTCTGAACTTGGAGGAGTCTTGTCATTGGTGCTTTTGGATGAAATATTTTCTTGGCAGCTTTATGGCTTCCACAGGGCTCATTAGACTTTCTGTTAGGAAGATCTAAAGTACATTGCTGAATTCTGTCATGAAGAGGAGGCTTCAGTTTTTTGATGGAACTGCAAAGTCTGTTTTTCTTTTCTTTTTTATCTCTGAATTCAGAACTAGGTCCTTTACCTTGCTGCACATGCCAGGGCAAGTGTCTTTTCATGGCTTTTATCACCAGAATTGTATTTTGATGCTTAGCACACAACAGGCGGCTTGGCACTCCTGTGTATTTTACAATAGCAACATTTCCTTTGGACAGATTGTGTGATCCAATTTAACCAGATTTTTCCTTGTGAGAAGCACATCTTCTGAGTTCCTGATTTCTGAAAGATGAGCAGTCCCACAAGATTCTTTGTATGCAGTGTGTTTTAGCCATGTTGGTCCCAGGATATTAGAGAGACAAGCGGGTGAGGTAATAGCTCTTATTGGACTAACTTCTGTTGGTGAAAGAGACAAGCTTTTGAGTTTACACAGTGCTCTTCTTCAGAGAAGTTCTTCTTCAACAGAAGTTAGTCTTGTAAAAGATATTACCTCACTCACCTTGTCTTTCAGCATTTTTGTCAGCCTCAATAATAAAGGAAAACATTTAACACAGCTGTCGTCTGTTTCATGACTGTGATATTGCCTTGTTTTTCAATGAATGTGCCTTGCTCACCAAATGAGATGATATGAAAATATCACTTTCATTAAGATGTTTGCGTTTTGCTTTGAGTAAAGGAAAACTGAATATTTCTTCTGGAAAATCAAACACACCTTTATAAAGAAAAGGAAAAATGACTGTGGAAAATAAACAGTGACACTGTATTAATACAGAAAACCCTACAGCAATGCTTCTCAGTAATAGTACCAATAAACATTTCATAGTGAAAAGATTAAATAAAGTTATGTATCAGCAATTTATATTCGCTAGCATAACAAATGCATTATATCATCATCAAGCTGAGTGTACAATTTGAAATGAATAATCTGTCCAGTGAATTCAGCCTTATTTTTGGATTTACTTGATGTATTCATTATTCAATTAATTATTTTGCAAATAGAGGCCTGGGGAAATTTCCTTATGAGAAAAAAACTGTAAAGATTGAAGCAGTGTAGTTTAGAGAGGAGACAAATAAAGGGAGGACTTGATATGGGTAGAGAAAATAATACATTGCATTTGAAAAAGTACATAATTCACTCCTATATATTTGTGACACAAGAACAGTGGAACTGTTCTGGAAGGTAAATTTTAAAGAGATTACTTTTCTAATTAACCTATGGCACCCATTGCCATAAGGTATCAGTGAGGCTAAGGGATTAGTAGGATTCAAAAAAGGATTAGATACTTGTATGCAAACATCCACAATTATACTAGATATGGCTTTTTAAAGATACTTCAAGGCATAATCCACCCACTATCTGACAGGATGAGGAAGAGATTTCCCTTATGGAAAGATTATTCCATCATTGTCTACTATCCGCCTTATTGTGTAGAATATGGTACTGACTGCTTTGAGAGAGGATACTGGACTAAATGGACCACTGGCCTGATCCGGGTTTGACAATTTGTTTTCCAATGTAAATGTTTTACTTCTCTGAATTGATTGTGAACTGCAAGTATGCAATATTCACAACTAAAGCTGTGCTGGTTAGTTGCAACTGGTCAGATCAGTGACCTGGTATTGTTTCTGTTCTATGACTGGATATGTGCACAAACACTTCAAAGTACACACAGGTGCATGAATCTTTCAAATTCAGTTTCCATAAATACTTGTGCAAGTGACTTTGAAATTCAATTTCTGCAAATAGTCATGCCACTAAAAACTGATTGCAACAATCTCAATGTCACAGAAAACCAACACAAAAGGGGTTGAGCAAAGTCAAAGGACATTTATTTTAAAATTCTAGCTAATGCTTGCAAACATTTATGTAGTATTCATCTAGCTCTCTGTGCTCTACTGCCACCACTGCAACTGGGAGAGGTCCTCATTCTGAATGATTATGAAATCTGATATCCAGCTTGTTCTGTTGACTCTGGATATACTGCAAAGCCCATCTTTTTCTCTCTGTTATTTGGGGCAATTGGGGTTGAGGGGTAGGTTGGAGGTTTATTGAGATGCCTGCTGTGCGGGGGACAAATTTTTAATTTATCTTTATCTCTGCTATTTCTTCTGGTTGTTTCCCCAGGCAACCAGCATTACTTTAGTATACAATTATTGTATTCTTACCTATATAGAAACACCTGGAAATCTCTCTTTCAGGCCATAAATGTCAAAAGTGTAACAGTTTTTCCTTTAAAACCAATATTCTAAAGGAGAGATGTCAAAAGCCATTTTATTAGCCTTCCAGCAGTGAAATAAGTTTTCACAGATCTCACTGAAGCTGATAAGAATGGACTTATTTTCATATGAAACCTGATTAGTCACCAATATTGAATATAACACATATACTGCATCAGCTGGATTTTTCTCATTTACATAACAATATATTATTTATTGCCACAGTACCACAGTAAAACAATACATTATACAATTAACATTGTATTCATAGGAATTGCTTTAATAGTTTGAAAAAGAGGATGGATTAAGACTGTGGTACAATGAACAAAACCTAGATAATTTCAGGTTGCAAGTTTTTAAGATATTACTAGAAATCAGATAATATTGATTTTGTTTGCAAATGGTGCGATTCCACTTGTATAATACTCTCACTTCCACTGAAGTAAGTAAGTGCTTTATGAGGAAGGATTCCTGGATTGGACCAATCATTTTAGGGAACTAGAGTCTATTTTGGTGTTATGATCACATGTTGATATAATGCTTTTCTAATACATCATTAACTGAATAAAACAGAAAAGAGTAATAAATTGTATTCAATCTGGTTAACGAAAAACTTGGTTTTACTGAGATTAAAATTACTTAATTAAAAACAATTAAACCGTAATCTCTTCATCAAGAGTTTGTCTTTTGAGATTGTTTGGGGTATCCTGGAAATCTGAGTAAATTGAATATGAATTAGACAGAGCTGATTGGTCACTAATTTCTCAAATAAATCATCCCAGAATAGTTTGCCATAAAGTAAAACAGGGGATAATATTTTACAGCTAAGTTACTGAGTTACATTTTTTATTTAGTTAATTACAACATGTACAGTGGTGAGCATTAGAAAGTGTTTTCCCTTCGGCGAGATTCCTCACTGCCTGAAACTGTAAAATGCTCACTTGGTTATCATACAATGAATCTCCTTAATTACTCACTGTATCTCCAAAATCCTCCTTGCCTACTTTCCACTTTCCAACTGCCTTTGCTACATGAACGATGCCATGTTTTCAAAGACTCTTAGTTCACATTAATATAATTAGAGCTGCAGTATTTTTGTTTTCTTAAGGTTTCGTCTGTCAGTTTTTCTTATGTTTTACCAAGTGCATTCATGTAACAAATGCCAGAGGCTACAGAATCGTTGCTGTTACGATGCTGCTATGATTAAGAGTTAGGCAGCAAATTGGAAATGCTGAGCCTTAGATGCTGAGCTGAAACTTTGATTAATCAGTAGCAATAACTATAAATGTCACATCAAAATATCCCCCCACACACATAGATAAATATTATATTTCATGCCTAGCTCTTTTGCTGTAATCTCTGCTGTTCTGTGTAACAATGACTGCAACCAAAATATGGTCCAGTGGCAGAAAGCAATAAACAGTTTTCCATGAAACATTATGCAAATTATGAAAGGATTACGAAAAAATAATTCAAATGCCCTGAATCTATAATATTAGCCATGGCACACCAATGTTTAATATATTTCATTTCTAACAGTCTGCACTACATTTAATGTACAATCTTATGCTATATTAAATTTTTAAAGCTCTACTCAGATCTTTTAATGTATGGTCCAGCGGGGTATACTAGCTAATCAGCAGGGATCCTAGTTTTCCATGATAATAAAACCCAAAACACTCTGATAAAAAACATTAAAAACCCATGTTTTTCCATGATTAAAATGAAACACTGAACTTTAGTGTCGCTGCCCACAATTTATATAGGTATCAGTTGAACACAAGGTTTTATTGATATGTTTACAATTTTTAAGCAAGTTCAAAGCCTATCAGTGCCATCAATCATTATAATAAAATAAAGTTAATAGATTTGCAATTTGTATTTCTTACATATACCAAATACTTCAATGTCTGTAATCTATATTTTCATAAAATTGGGAGTTACTGTATTTATCCTCACACTCCACAAGTGAAGGTGGGAGCCATAAACTTTCTTCAGATTTTCAAACCTTGTGCCCACATGTAAGGCCTTCTGTGACTTGCACTGTAACATTGTATTCTTATTGGCTGAGCATCCAATGTACCAGAGGAAATGTACAAACTTCAAAATTCCTTAGCAGCTGTGCAAACAGAACAATACATTTAAGACATTCTGTTTTAAACATGCACATGGATAATTGAACTTCAAAGCAAAAGCTCAGTTAATTCTTTTATAAGGATGCAAATTACTAGTGTGACTTCTCACCAGATTGGGAGCTTCACAGAACAATCAGTCTGATCTAAATCCTCCCTGAAGCAATGCACAGTTGGGGGTACTTCTGTTAGTCTAATCCGTATTTTGGAAACTCTAGGCTACGATTAGTTTTGCACCCTGGCTCTAAGTTTTTATCTTTAAATGCCTACTAGTACAGTTCTAAAATGCAGTTAACCTCTTCCTGTATCCTGTTTTATTTCCAGAACAAAGCGTCAGAGTTTGGTCTCATTTTCACTTGTGTAAATCAAGTGTAATTTGACTGAAGTAAATGGAAATGCGATTATAATCCAGCTCATGGATTCGACATGTTCTTGAACACATGTGATGTACAAAAGCTATGTACAGTGGACAGCATTCAGGAATGCATAACAAAAGTCCCTTTGTTGGGTTTGCTACATGGCAATAAATCTTACAGTCAATGACTCTGGAATGGGATAGAAGTACAAGCTAATCTTTCAAGAAAAGGATATATCATCAGTATGGTATTCTGAGAAGTAAGTCCATAAATCCCATCAAGAACAATAAAAGGGTCTATATTTAATAACCAGTGGTGCTCTCAATAAAACATTGCCCTGAACATATATATTATGTTCAGCTTCTTATACCACAATCAAACTGTGTTCACAAGCCCTTTGAACATGTTTCATACTTGATCATGGCATACATATTTCCTGTTGTGCCTTTAGAATTATCTTAACTGGTGAAATTCTACCAGAAACTAACATAAGCTCGCAGTTTTGTCATATGACAACTACCGTTTACAGAAGTAGTTCAAGTAAACATTTTGGGCCTGATTTTGCAGCTCTTGCTCATGTGCCAATTTCCTCTGGACTCAATAGGACTACGTGTGTAATGGCTGCATATTGGGACTAACCATGTAGGGTTGCAGGATTGGCTCTGTCGATGAGATTCAGCTGCTAGCTTTCTAGTTCACAGAGGTGTAAAAGGCATGACATTTTTTAATACAGGCATTTACTAACCATTGGAATGTTTGTCTTTGCTCAATTCCATTTCATTTATTGACTTCTTTCCCCATTTACCTGGGGTGGGTGGTGTCCACAGTTCTCTGCATCTCCTTTTGATCCATGGTATGGGTTTACAGGTCTTGGACTTCCAGTCCTTTTCTCTTTAAACTTCTCTTGACGGTCTCTTGGTCCTTGGTCTTCCATGTCCTTTTTTTGCTGCCCTCCTTCTCCCATGCTTTCTTTGCTGGTCATTTTTCTCCCATTCTGATCACATGTCCTGTCACCTCAAATGTGTGTTCTCCAGACGATCTGTCACTGAGTCCCAAGTACATCTTCCTCCTATTTTCTTCCATACACACTCTGTGTATCCTTTGTCTACCTGCCATTCTCCTTAGGATATAATTTTCAACTATCTGGATCTTCTTTTCTTCCATCTCCATAAGACCCACCATTTCCAAACCATACAGCAGGCAGCATACACTTTTCTTTTCAATTTGTTACCTAATTGCTGGTCTCGCAGTACTCCTGCCATCTTTTTAACTGCTGACCATGCATGCTGGGTTCTTCTTTTCATTCTCCAGATTTCTGTCTGATGGCACTAAGTGTACTTCCCAAGTATATAAATTCTTTCTTCTAATTCAGCTTCTCTCCTGAAACTTCAATCAATAACTCCTCTTCCACCTTCCCTACTTGCATAACTTCAATTTTCTTTATATTTACCTTAAAACTATGGTCTTCAAACACAGATGCCCACTCTGATACCATATTTACCAATTCCTCTTTGCTAGCAGCCAAAAGGGCCAGACCATCAGTTTACATGATGTTTCTCTGTGGCTCCAGTGGCTTGGTTCTTCTACTAATTAGCTTTATAATCAGGATGAAGATAAGTGGAATCAGCACTCAAAATTCCATGTATTGTTATCACCTTAGTTTTCAGAAGGGTACAGCTTCTCTATCATCTCCATTTTTTGAAGGCCTCCTCCCACCCATTTCAAAACCACATACACCAACTCCTGTGGAAGCAATTTGTATGCTTTCTCAAGATCAATAAATGGTACATAGCAGTTATTCCCTACATTTATCATTCTTTCACACTTCTGTCTCATTGCAAATATTGCTTCTATAGTTCTCCTTCCCTTACTGAAGCCATACTGCTTCTCTTATATTTTCCTCTACTTCGGACTTCAACCTTGCCTTCAGAACTCTCTCAAGCACTTAGAGAAGCCTTCTTAAGAGGGTGATGCCTAACAGGTGTTTGGATCATTTGTATCACTCTTACCCTTCAAAGAGGCACAATCAGTCCAGTTCTCCAGTCATCTGGTACCCTAGCTTGTCCAAGAAAACATATTGTAATCTGTGAAGCCACTTTACTCCAGTATCTCCAACAGCCTTGATCATATCAACAGTTGGCTCATCTTTGTCAGCTTTTTCAGTGCTTCTTCTACCTTAATTTTCCATAATTGTCAGCCTACACTCACAGCTCTTACTTCTAAATTAGCAATCTTTGGAAACGTTAGTGGTTAGTGTTAGTCACCAAACACCAATGTCTTTGCTAAATTACTGTGAACAAAAATGAATAAATAATGCAAGTTTCTGCATCTGGTGAGTAAGCATAAAGATAAGAGAGGAGGAACTACCTTAGATTGGACATTTAGGTGCTTTATACACACACACACACACACACACACACACACACACACACAGGAAAACTAACTGAAATGAAGAAAATTTTCTCTTGTTTTGAGAAAACATACCATGTGCATTCAAAAGTCATTTCAAAGCTTAGCCATCTAATGCAACCAGAATTTCCATGAAAAGCTATATAAAAATCTAAATCCAAGGTTTTCAAAAGAAAGTAGTGATTCTGGCCACCCAATTTGAGATACCATAAAAGGGCCTGATTTTCAGAAAGTCCTGGGCATCTCTACTCTGAACATGCTGATACCTTTAAGATGCGTCAATATAGCATGAGTGTGTGTGTGTGAGAGAGAGGGAGAGATACCAATTATTGTTCAACTAAATGCTGTCTTGTCTCTGCATCTTACTCCTTTAACAGCTTATTAATTTTTAAATCTTAGGAAAGTTGGCAATTCTTCAAGGTTAAAGATCCAGTCCTGACTGTTTAGAGGGTGAAGAAATGGGATGGCAGCCACCAGTGAAAAATTCAAACAGGGATCCAGCCCTGCATACAAGGACATTTTCTTGGGGGAGAAATAGGGGTGAACAAACTTCTTAGAACTCATTTTACAAATCTCACACACTACTGGTGAGTCAGATAACATCTTCTTTCTTGTTTGCAGCGTTGTTTTGGCTGAGTTGGCCCCAGGATATTAGAGAGACAGGGAGGGTGAGATAACATCTTTTATTGGATCAACTTCTGTTGATGGAAGAGACAAGCTTTACCAACTTTATTTTCACCATGGAGAGAGGTAAACAGCGGCGTCCCCCAAGGATCTGTACTGAGACCTGTGCTGTTCAATATATTCATAAATGATGTGTGAAAAGGGGGGGGGAGAGTGAGGAGGCAAAATTTGAAGATGATACAAAATAACTTAAGAAAGTGAAGTCAAAATTTGACTGTGAAGAGGTACAAAGGAATCTCACTAAACTGGGTGGCTGGGCAACAAAATGGCAGATGAAATTCATCATCAATAAATGCAAAGTTATACACATTGTAAAACATAATCCCAACTAAACCTATAAAATGATGGGATCTAAATTAGCTGTTATCACTCAAGAAAGATCTTGGAGTCACTGTGGATGGTTCTCTGAAAACATCTGATCAAGGTACACTGGCATTCAAAAAAGCTAACAATGTAAGGAACTATTAGGAAAGGCATAGAACATAAGACAAAAAATTTCACAATGCCACTACATAAATCCATGGTAAACCCACACCTTGAATACTGTGTGCAGTTCTGGTCACCCCATCTCAAAAGAGATATACACCTCTACCCCGATATAACGTGACCCGATATAGCACGAATTCTGATATAACGCGGTAAAGCAGTGCTCCGGGAGGGCGGGATGCACACTCTGACGGATCAAAGCAAGTTTGATATAACGCGGTTTCACCTATAACACGGTAAGACTTTTTGGCTCCCGAGGACAGCATTATATTGAGGTAGAGGTATATTAGAAATGGAAAAGGTACAGAGAAGGGCAACAAATGTGATTAAGGGTGTGGAGCAGCGTCCATAGGAGGAGAGAGTAAAAAGACTGGGAGTGTTCAGTTTACAAAAGACACAACTACAAGGGGAATATGCCAGCGTTCTATAGAATCATGACTGGTGTGGAGAAAGAGAATAAGGATGTGTTATTTACCCCTTCACATAACTCAAGAACCAAGGGTCACCCAATGAAATAATAGGCATCAAGTTTAAAACAAACAAGTATTTCCTCATACAACGCACAGTCAACCTGTGAAACTCATTGTGAGTGAATGTTGTGAAGGCCAAAATATAACTGGGTTCAAAAAAATGAAATAAATTCATGGAGGATAGGTCCATCAATGGCTATTAGCCAAGATTGTCAGGGATGGAACCCCATGCTGTGGGTGTCCCTAAACAAGTGACTGCCAGAAGCTGGGACCGGATGACAGGGCATCGATCACTCAATAATTGCCCTGTTCTGACCATTCCCTCTGAAGCATCTGTCACCAGCCAATGTCGGAAGACAGGATACTGGCTAGATAAAAATTGGTCTGACCCAGTATGGCCATTTTTATGTTTCCATGTTCTTAAGCTTTTGAACTTACACAGAGCTCTTCTTCAGGTGAGAAGATGATCAGTGTAAGCTTGAAAGCTTGTCTCTTTCACTGCAGAAGTTGGTCCTATAAAAGACATTATCTTACCCACTTTGTCTCTATCATGACATTTATAAACCCATTTTTTCCCTCCAAGGCCAGTTCAATTTTATTTAAGAAAACAAACATGTTTCTTAGCTAGAGGGAAGTTTGTGTGATGCATTAGTATTAGAAGAACACCTCCTATTTGGCACAGATGGGTGCCCAGAACATGAAATACAAAGCAAGCATATAATAATCACAGTCTCTCTACATTTTTCATTCTGCCCGTTTTGCTCCATTCTCCTATCTCTATTTTTCCTCATTGGATAGTTTCCTCCTGGCCCTTTCTCTGCTCCCTTTTCCACAGTATTTCCAAGCAGAACACTCACCAAAGAAGCCTCAAGCCTGAGCTGAACTTTCAACCCCACAGTGCTATTAAACAATCAATTTGTTAGCACCTAGAGGCAAATAAGGTTATAAGGTCAGCCTGAATTTGTCAAGAACTAATCATTCCAACCTAATTTCCCTCTTTGACGGATTTACTGGCCTACTGGATGGGAGGAGAGCAGTAGACGTGCTATATCTTGATTTTAGTAAGACTTTTGACATAGTCCCACATGACATTCTCATAAGCAAACTAGAGAACTGTGGTCTAGATGAAATTACTAGAAGTTGGGTGTACAATTGGTTGAAAGACCATACACAAAGAATAGTTATCAATGGTTCACTGTGAAACTGCAAAGACGTATCTAGTGGGGCCCACAGGGGTCAGTCCTGGGTCTGGTACTATTCCATATTTTCATTAATGACTTGGATAATGGCGTGGAGAGTATGCTGTTGACATCAAGATGGGGAAGGGGGGTTACAAGCACTTTGGAGGACAGGATTAGAATTCAAAATGACTTTGACTAATTGGAAAATTGGTCTGAAATCAACCAGATGAAATTCACTAAAGACAAGTTCAAAGCACTACACTTAGGAAGGAAAATACAAATGCCCAACTAGAATAAGGGGAATAACTGGCTAAGTGGTAGTATTGTTGAAAAGGTTCTGGAGGTTATAGTGGATCACAAATTGAAAAGGAGTCAACAATGTGATACACTTTCAAAAAAGGTTAAGGGGGGGGGGTTTACAGAAGTGTAATACACAAGACATGGAAGGTAATTATTCAGCTCTACTGGGCATCGGTGAGGCCTCAGCTGGAGTATTGTGTCCAGTTCTGGGAGCCACACTTTAGGAAAGAAGGGGACAAACTGGGGAAAGTCCAGAGTCAATAGAAGAGGTTTTAGAATAAATTAATAAATTAAACAGGAATAAGTCACCAGGATCAGATGGATTCACCCAGGAGTTCTGAACGAACTCAGATATGACATTTCAGAATTACTAACTATAGTATGTAACCTATATCATTTAAATCAGGCTCTGTACAAGTTGACTGGAAGGTAATAATGTAACACTGATTTTTTAAAAGGACTACAGAGGCGGTCCTGGCAATTACAGGCCAGTGAGCCTAACTTCAGTACTGGGCAAATTGGTAGAAACTATAGTAAAGAACAGAATTATCAGACTCATAGATGAACACGATTTGTTGGGGAAGAGTCAACACAGCCTTTGTAAAGAGAAGTCACCAATCTATTAGAATTCACTGAGGGTATCAACATGTGAATGAGGGTGATCCAGACGATATAGCGTACATGGATTTTCAGACAGCCTTGACAACGACCCTCACCAAAGGCTCTTAAGGGCACTAAATAGTCATGAGATATGAAGGAAGGTCCTCTCATGGATCAGTAGCTGGTTAAAAGATAGGAAACAAAGGTTAGGAATAAATGATCAGTTTTCACAATGGAGAGATGTAAACAGCGGGGTCCCCTTAGGATTGGTACTGGGACCTGTGCTGTTGAAAATATTCATTAATGATCTGGGAAAGGGGGTGAACAAGAAAAAGATTAGGATTTTAAGCTTAGAAAAGACAACTAAGGGAGGATATGAATGAGTTTATAAAATCATGAATGTGTTGAAAAAATTAATAGAAAAGTGTTATTTACTCTTTCATACAATACAAGAGCATGGATTACCCAATGAAATTAATAGGCAGCAGGTTAAATACAAAAAGGAGGAAATACTTTTTCACAAAATGCACACTTAACCTGTGGAACTCATTGCCATGGATGTTGTTATGGACAAAATATAACTGGATTCAATAAAGAACTAGATAAGTTCATGGAGAATAAATCCACCAATGCCTGTTGGTCACTATGGTCAGGGAGGTAACCCCATGTGAGGTGCAACCCTTAACCTCTGACTGCCAGAAGGTGGGAGGGGAATATAGAGTTCGATCTCTCCAAAATTGCCCTGTTCTCTTCACTCCTCCTGAAGCTCTGGTACTGGCCACTGCTGGAGATGGCATAATGGGCTAGATGGACCACGGTCTGACTCAGTATGGCTGTTTGTATGTTCTTATGCTCTTACAGGAGTGCAACAAAAAATGATAAATGGTTTATAAAACCTGATCTATGAAGAAAGGTTATAACAACAATTGCCCATATGTAGTCTTGAGAAAAGAAGACTGAGTGGGACCTGGTAATAGTCTTCAAATGTGTTAAGGGCTGTTATAAAGAAGATAGTGATCAATTGTTCTCCCTGTTCACTGAAGTTAGGACAAGGAGTATGTCAGCAAGGGAGATATAGGTTAGGTATTAGGAAAAACTTTCTAATGATAAAGGTAGTTAAGCTCTGGAATAGGCTTCCAACAGAGGTTGTGGATTCCCCATCATTGGAAGGTTGGACAAACACCAGTCAGGGATCGTCTAGGTTTACCTGGTCCTGCCTCAGCACAGAGGGCTGGACTTCATGACTTCTTGAGGTCCCTTTCAGCCCTACTATAGCCTTTCTATGATTCTCTGAGGGGCGTTCAGCATCTAGGTGAGAAAAGTTTAACCATCCCTAAACACAGCTCCTTCCTCCTGTTTGAGAAAAAGAGACAGATAGGTGCTGGTGATTTCTGACAGCAGAAAGGTGAACATGTATGTGGGTGACTGGAGGAGAAGTGTTAAGCAGCAGACAAAGGTGGTGCTATATAACAATCCCAAGAACATCTAGTGGTAGTAACAGCAGCAGTCTGGTAGAAAGGACTAATATTCCAGACTGCTCATTTGAGATTGTGAAGATAATGCAACTTTTTCAAACTAACATCATCAGTGGTCCCAAAAGACCACATAATAGACCCCATGCCTGTCTGATTGGGAGGGAACACTAAAAAAAACATCCTCCAAGGATTCTCTGGAGTTATTCCCATGCAGCAGCACCATTGTTTTATAATGAGCAAAAGAACTACTGCCACCAGTAAAAAGCGTAATATATAAGTGCTTATCACTGACACACTAACAATCATGACAAGGGAAAGCAAGGATGGTCTTCAGCAGCTCCAAGACAAGGACGCAGCTTCCCTTATTGGCCTATTAGGAGGATATATCAACAGAAAGCACCATATCTGAGCCAGCAAGTCAGAGGATGACAGGCAGCAACTGACACTATCTTTAGCAGGAAAAGGAACACAGATGGAGAATGGATTAGTGCCATACTGCAAACCCAACTCCCCCACCCCCTTCCAGGAGTTTATAGTGCTACTGAATTATCTTTTTAATGAAAAGCAAATACTAAAAGCCCATGGAGCCGTGTGTAGCATCCACTGAAAGACATGGCCTGCTGGCACTTCCGTTTTTAAACCTGGCATTTAAAATCGCTCAGACAGATGGAACAAAAGTATGTAATAAAATCTGACATTTCATTTTATCATCTATATTTGTTAAGTGAATTCTTATGATCATTCCCATTGTCATCAGTACTAAGGAGAATCAGAATCTGATAGTTGCATTCAATATAAATCTGATATTGTTTCCCTGGGTCAAACAGAAAAAAATAGGTAATTATTAATTACACACATATATGCTAATGTCACCAATGGGCTTGTGACAGTATCGTTTATTAATGTAGGCCTGCCTTAACATGTCGTTAAATATGGGGGGAGGCTTCATTTCTTGAAAGGGAAGGAACTAGGCCAGCAGACTGAAAACAGTTTGTGCTAAGATAAGTAAATGGGTCAGGAAGCTAAAGGACAGAATGTCTGAGCTAGCTAAGATAAGAGGGAGAACACCCAAGGAACCATTTACTAAGAACAAGATAACAACAGACCAGAGAAGTCAGGAGCTTAAAACTGAGGTAAAGAGTAAAGTCGAACATGGACAGTATGTGGACAGAGCATGCTGTACAGGGAATAGTTCCTGCAAAGTAACCAAGCCAATCCCAAAACATGATGCAATATATAGTAAATGTATTGTGATATGTAAATATACATGAAGAAAGGAGGTTTCTGGGTAACTTTAGATGTGTGGTGTGCTATGTCCCCACCCCCTAACTCTTGACCCTGATCAACTCAAGTGTTGTTTGATTGTATGTGAATAAAAGAAGCTTCAGGAACAAGTTTGGAGTCAAGCTGAATTCTTGGAAACTGAGTGGTTAAGGTGTTGAAAGCTATTGAGTAGATAAGGTCTCAGAAGCCATCCCAACATACTCCTAAGTGGAAAAGATCTCAGAGGTTACCCCAACAACAGTAAAACTAAAATGGTACAACAAAAGACCACAGCTCTTAATTATTGTTTGTTTGAGACCACCAAGATCTCTCAGTATTTATCTTCTGGCTCATAGTTTTTTCTTGTATGTAATGTGACAAATTCATATGAAAATACAAGAAAAGGGAAGATTTTTCTCTGTCTCTAGCTTGTCTGCCTTCAGTACTTAACAGAGTGACAGTGTTCCTCTTCAAAATACAATGCCATTTTTAATATGTTGTCCCTCCTGCTCAATGCTCTGCTCCATCAGAGAATGCCTGAAAGATCTCTGGAACAGCTACAGCATTAAACTTAAACACAAAAGGGAAGCTTACAAGTGGAAACTTGGAAAAATGACTAGGGAGGAGTATAAAAATATTGCTCAAGCATGCAGGGGTGTAATCAGGAAGGCCAAAGCACAATTGGAGTTGCAGCTAGCAAAAGATGTGAAAGGTAACAAGAAGGATTTCTACAGGTATGTTAGCAACAAGAAGAAGGAGGGAGGCAACCTAGTGACAGATGATGTGGAAAAGGCTGAAGTACTCTACACTTTTTTTGCCTCGGTCTTCACAGACAAGGTCAGCTCCTAGACTGCTGCACTGGGCAGCACAGTATAGGGAGGAGGTGAGCAGCCCTCAGTGATGAAAGAACAGGTTAAGGACTATTTAGAAAAGCTGAACATGCACAAGTCCATGGGTCTGGTTAATGCATCCGAGTTGGCTGATGTGATTGCAGAGCCATTGGCCATTATCTTTGAAAACTCATGGTGATCGGGGGAGGTCCCGGATGACTGGAAAAAGACAAATATAGTGCCCATCTTTAAAAAAGGAAAGAAGGAGAATCTGGGGAACTATAGACCAGTCAGCCTAACCTCAGTCCCTGGAAAAATCATGGAGCAGGTCCTCAAGGAATCCATTTTGTAGCACTTGGAGGAGAGGAAGGTAATCAGGAACAGTCAACATGGATTCACCAAGGGCAAGTCATGCCTGACCAATCTCATTGCCTTCTATGATGAGATAACTGGCTCTGTGGACATGGGGAAAGTGTTGGATGTGATATATCTTGACTTTAGCAAAGCTTTTGATACAGTCTCCCACAGTATTCTTGCCAGCAAATTAAAAAATATGGATTGGATGAATGGACTACAATGGTGGATAGAAAGCTGGCTAGATCATTGGGCTCAAGAGGTAGTGATCAATGGCTCAATGTCTAGTTGGCAGCCGGTATCAAGCAGAGTGCCCCAGGGGTCTATCCTGAGGCCGGTTTTGTTCAACATCTTCATTAATGATTGCACCCTCAGTAAGTTCGGAGATGACACTAAGCTGGGGGAAGAGGTAAATACGCTGGAGGAGAGGGATAGGGTCCAGAATGACCTAGACAAATTGGAGGATTGGGCCAAAAGAAATCTGATAAGGTTCAACAAGGACAAGTGTAGAGTCCTGCACTTAGGATGGAAGAATCCCATGCACTGCTACAGGCTGGGGACCAACTGGCTAAGCGGCAGTTCAGCAGAAAAGAACCTGGGGATTACAGTGGATGAGAAGCTGAATATGAGTCAACAGTGTGCCCTCATTGCCAAGAAGACTAATGGCATATTGGGCTGCATTAGTAGGAGCATTGCCAGCAGATTGAGGGAAGTGATTATTTCCCTCTATTCAACACTGGTGAGGCCACATCTGGAGTATTGTGTCCAGTTTTGGGGCCCCCACTACAGAAAGGATGTTGACAAATTGGAGCGAGTCCAGCGGAGGGCAATGAAAATGATTAGTGGGCTAGGGCACATGATTTCCGAGGAGAGGCTGAGGGAACTGGGATTATTTAGTCTGCAGAACAGAACAGTAATGCGGGATTTGATAGCAGCCTTCAGGGCGGTTCCAAAGAGGATGGAGCTCATCTGTTCTCAGTGGTGGCAGATGACAGAACAAGGAGCAATGGTCTCAAGTTGCAGTGGGGGAGGTCTAGGTTGGATATTAGGAAAACCTATTTCACTAGGAGGGTGGTGAAGCACTGGAATGGGTTACCTAGGGAGGTGGTGGAATCTCCATCCTTAGAGCTTTTTAAGGCCCTGCTTGACAAATCCCTAGCTGGGATGATTTAGTTGGGGATGGTTCTGCTTTGAGCAGGGGATTGGACTAGATGACCTCCTGAGGTATCTTCCAACCCTTCTCTTCTATGATTCTATGAATTGCTTTCCTCAGGATTGGTTTGGTCGCCAACATTCAGATTCCTTCACATATAACTGCACTGTATTTAACTTTCATTTTTATTAAGGAAAAGCTAAATCTAAAGGCTAATACTTTCCAGTTTACCATCTGTAACATAAAGAGAAGGTGAAAAGTTGACCCCAGCACAAGCACTGCAGGCTGCTGCCAAGCCAGTAGTTTCACTTAGAAAATTGGCTCCCCCACCCCTTTTCACTCCGTCATGGGTTTCAATAGCAATCATGCCACGTAACATTCAATAAGAGCTAAATTGGGAACACTAAGCACTATATGATTGAACTTTAAATAAGCAACTACATTAAAAGCAACCATCAGATGTATGGGATAAATGTTACTGAGAACTACGTCTACAACAGACAGTGTTTTGCAAACAGTTTTTAAAAAATATATAGATCAAAATTCCAGTGGGCCAGCCTTGCATTTGTGAAACCAGTCTGCACCTGATACAATGAACCTGCATTTCTTTTGTGCAAGTACAGTTCATTGCAGAGACTAATCTTGTTGTTTTTATTGCAGTAGCACTTAGGATCCACAGACTTGGACCAGGACTCCACTATGCTAGGGGCTGTATAAACACAAATCTAAAAGACAGCCCACTACCCCATGTTCTTGTCATCTTTTGTTAGTACTAACCATTTTGTTTTTTTATTAGGAGTTATTCCATTAGCATTCATGTATTTTAAAATATTTGTATTCACCTGCTCCAATTTGGAAGTTCTTTCCCTTCATTTTCCTTTTGACACCATGTAATATTTCTGACATCAGCACTAGAGCTGGGTGAATAATTCATACTGGGTAATATATTGCCTCTTTTTCTACTCCTGAATGGTCCATAATGATATTCCTGAAATATTTATTATTTGAAATGAACTTCTGAATTTTTTAAATAATTCTTGGTCTATGCGTTGTTTGCAACTAGAATTAAAAATCCAAGCAGTGTTGATTTGACATTTATGTCATCTGGTATGTTTCTGTTCCCTGAATGGATGTAGGTAACTCTTGTAATCATGTATCAGATGGGTAGCTGTGTTAGTCTGAATCTGTAAAAAGCAACAGAGGGTCCTGTGGACCTTTAAGACTAACAGAAGTATTGGGAGCATAAGCTTTCGTGGGTAAGAACCTCACTTCTTCAGATGCAAGTAATGGAAATCTCCAGAGGCAGGTATAAATCAGTATGGGGATAACGAGGTTAGTTCAATCACAACTGCTCGCAGAGAACCTCACCCTTCCTGATTGAACTAACCTAGTTATCTCCATACTGATTTATACCTGCCTCTGGAGATTTCCATTACTTTCATCTGAAGAAGTGAGGTTCTTACCCACGAAAGCTTATGCTCCCAATACTTCTGTTAGTCTTAAAGGTGCCACAGGACCCTCTGTTGCTTCTTGTAATCATGTTTCCTGGGCAAATACTAATAATTACCATTTAGAAATTCACTTCCTGCAAATATTCTGCAAGAGTCACTTACAATGCAGTTTTTGAGAACATTCCAGCAAGTAAGATCATGTGGAAAGTGACCACATGAAATGCAACCGTCAAAGCAAAATCACTGAATAACTAGAAGGACAGACAGAAAACATTTTTTTCAAAACCTGTAGAATCACAGACATAGAGCTGCAAGGGATGGCAAAAAGTTACCTAGTCCAGCCCTCCCTCCCTCAACACACTGGGGGCAAGATTCAGTACAAAATTACTTCAACATTTTATGAAAAATTTCCCCCAATTTGTCAATCTGCTCTATGTACGAATGCATCTAAGTCAGTGTCATTCACTAGATGGCCAGTCAGAAGAAAGTGTAACAGACTCCCGTAAGTATTATCTCTGAATTTGGTGCAATGGAATATTTATTAAAAGGGCTACTTTATAGTTTCGAAATAGTTCCTCTAACCTGAAAAATGATAGATAAACAGTTAACTAAGTTTATGATTTTTGTTAGCTCAATAAATGTCTCATTTACAAAAACTGTCATAGACTTACCCATCTCCTCTTCACTGGACAGTTCCCAGTGTTGGCATGCAAATTCTTCTTTTGCACGTCTGCTCAGAAAAGCAATTAGTTATACCCTTATGTTACAAAAGCACATGCTACATCTTAAGAACCAGAAGAGACTATTAGACTCAACAAATTGGCCCCTTTCCCCTCTTGCATATTTTGTAGGAGCCACACAAAATGGGAGTGTGTGCTTTCTCATCGTCCACATCTGCTCTAAATTACATCTTGGTTTGATGGCCTCCAAGGGGCTGTTCTTCAACCAGCGATTATTGGTGTGCACCCTTCCCACTGAACATGGCCCTACACCAGGACCAGGAAGGGCCTGGCATGGGCTAGTTATTCTAATTATACAGTACCTGGATATTTCCCTACACTGGGGGTATGCTCAGTTAAGCTGACTTTTAATGCTGCTTTGTGTTGCTAAAGTGTGGTAAGGAAGCATTATCAAAAGTAAAAATCTGACTAAGAATTTAAACCCAGTCATTTAAAAGTTATTATTTTACAAAGAGAGAAAGAGGTCTGTATTTCAAAATCCTGTAAGTCAGATTGGCTTGCCCAATTTCCTCAAACTATCCAATCTCTTCTGACCTAAGAGTAAACTTGAGAAATGTCAAGCAGTGGAGCTGCCACTTCACATACCAGGACCAGTGCTACAAAGGCCAGCCCTACCCCTCGAGCCCTGATTGGTTAGGGCATGAGCAGAGAGGTGGAGCCATCATCATCTCCACCAACTCCCTCCCACTCAACACTAGAGAGCAGGCAGGAAACCTCACCCCTAGTTTCCTGCTGCTACCTCTCCTCTCAATGGAGGATGGGAATGCCACTTTAGAAAAGACTGCACAGATTGGGGGATCTACTGCTGCTGCAGGGATACAGCAAAGAAAGGCTAGGAGACATGCCTAGAAAGAGGCCTGGGAGCAAGAACATCATGCAGTAAGAATCCATCACTGTCCACAGAGAGAGACTCCGGGAAGGGAATCTGGGACTAAAGGACTGAGATTGGCTTTCCAATAGAGTTAGAGTCCCATTAAGCATCTGGGATTTATTTTCATTATACTCACATTACCTGTTCCTGTTAGTGACATTGTAGTTCTGTGATAAAGGTGTTGGAATAGGTCTATGAACTGGAGTGATTCCTGGAAGAATTCCAACTTCCCCAAAGGTTGTAATATGTTCTCACTTAAAAGCAAGGGGCAGGAATTTGGAACAACTTTCAATTGGAAAGCTAGCAGAAAACTAGCAAATCAAGAAGGGGCAGCTAAAACTGGAGTTACCAGGGGAATTCTTTCCCAACCTCAGCCCCTGTTGCTATGCAGTCAAATGTTTAGACATGGACAGCGCAAAGCCAAAGCTAGTGACTGAATTTGTTTGAAGACATGGCAGACATCAGACATTTACGGCCATGTCCACACCATGTAGCAGCATAACAACAGAAGCATAACATTGTGTGGACTGAGTGGAAGTACAGTGGCCATTCAACACTTTTAAGAAGTGCACTGTCCAAAGTGAATTCTGCAAATGTTGAATATGAACTTCCTGGGTTTTGTTTTCCTGTTTCCTCATTGAATTCCAAAACAATAAGTGCCAGTGCTCACTATCCAAACTAATTACAGGGGGATTCAGTATTAAAGAAACACCATTTTCATTTAATCTCTGACACATTGCATTTAGTTGTTGGTGTTGTTTAATAACTGTATTCTTCTTTAATTTTTTTTTTTTATTATTAACATTCTGTTCTTTCACTACGGGTTCACAATCAAAGCTTCTGTATCTTCACCCTCCCCCTTTTCCTTTTTACGGTTAATTTGGAAAAAAAATCCTCCTAATTATAGGAATTTAGCTTTCTTTATAAAATAGATATTTAAAGATCTGTTTACAAGATCACAATCTGAAACATCATTCAAAAAGAGGGTGAATTGATTACATCCTTCTGGAGAACACTGAGCAGCAGAACATGCATTTGTAGCTGCTGAACTGCCCTATAATTGAAACTTCATTGCTTCTGATGGAAAACAGCTGAGATACAATGGAAAATGCTACACAGAAATCACCTACCCAAACTTTTAGAAATTAACCCCAGAAATATTCTGACCAATACTGAATTGTCTTGGCTCCTTTAATGAACCATTTTCCCTACACAAATTTATTAATTAGAATGCATGACCTGTTTAAAATACTGCTTATTAAGTGATGTGATACAAAGCCAACTAAAGTCAAGGGATCCAAAGAAATAGCCATAAAATATGTATCTTTTGATGACCTTTGATGAAAAGTTGAAAATTCCCAAAATGAAGGGGTGTGAAAATGAATATTAAAATTCTAGATTAAAAAGATATTTCAACAGTTAATATCCCATAAGAAACTCTGACTTTTAGGTGATTGCTGATTGAAAGGTCAAAGTTCAAATCTGGAATGTTTCATGCTCTGAGCAGCTCAAAATGGATGGGGGTATCAAATGTCAAGAGTTAGATCAATGGGAACACAGAAATGAAATATTTGGGTGCCAATGTTACACATATATATGCCACAAATATATGTACCATACATGCGGAGTTGGAAATCCATGTGATAAGTAGCAGAGTCATGTGGTGAACTGCATTTATAAAACACTTTTGATCATCTCGCCTGCACTCTGACCACTAATCCACCTCCACAGGACTTATTCTAACATTTCAAACCCCTAAGCAGTTTCAAACAACCATTTAACAATTCTAAGATAAATGTGAGCCATAAACGTTTTCTTTTCCCCCCTCAACAAATGTGGCATTTCCCCAGAAAAAATTCCCAGAGCAAAACAATTGACTCTTAGGCCAGTGATTGGCTTCAGCTTGGCTATCTAGATTATTGATTATTATTTGTATTACTGTAGGACCTATGAGCCCCAGTCATGGAGCAGCACCCATTGCGCTAGGTGTGGCACAAATATGAACAAAAAGATGGTCCCTGTCCCAAGGAGCTTACAATCTAAGTATACGACAAGAGACAACAGATGGATACAGACAGATGGGGAAGTAATACAAAGAAACAACGAGAAAATATTGATAGGCAGTGGTCTCAGCACTCCATCAGAACTAGCTGTTGTCAAGACACATGCAGGTAGAAATGGGACCAATGAAAAGGGGAAAATCCCAGTTTTCCAGTGGGTTACACAACATTTGTTTCTAGCCCTCTATAAATGTTAATGTTTTTTCCACTGTTTAGTTATAATTTTCCCTCTCCTCTTGAGTTCTCAAAGTAGGTGTTAAGATAGATATGGGATACTTGTTTATATGTGGAGGGATCCAAATCCTATTTTCAAACATTTCTGAAAATGCTTGGAGATTGTTTATGTACTATATGTGCTATATAGAGAATACATTATAGTGTGATTTTAAAATCTTTATTGATACTCATTTGTGATGACCTACAAAACTCATTCATGATTTTGCCACTGATGACTGAGGCAGCCATCTCAGAGAAGTGTCTATAAAGACTTTATTTTAAACCACATCATACACAATATGAGAGGAGAGTGCACATTCTTTTACTTTCCCACACCTACCTGTATACTCAAAACTATATTATTTATTTAAAACTGCATCCATCTGAAGCTCTGGGCACCCATCTGAAGCTCTGGGCACCAAATAAATGATATAATATACACATTGATACCAACATCCAAATACAATATCCTCCCAAACAAGCCTATCTTAGAACTCTCTCATAACAACATACGGCCAATTCAGCTCATGTTCTCAAAAATAGCTTGAGAGAAAAGATGAGCTTTGTAATATGACCTATATTCAGGCTCTGGAAAACCTACAGGGTAAAATAAGATCCACAGTTGAGAGCTCTTCTCTGAAAACCTTTCCTCTCCCTGCTAAACCTGGGGATGGTTAGAACAAATATTTTGCCTGCTCTCAACCACTACAGTCACACATTGGGAGAGTGTCAATCTCTGAGGTAGCCAGAACTTAATTTAAATATTAAATACTCGCTGCTCCCTGAAACATAGGTAGAGTTTGTACATAGAGAAAATGCAAATGAAACACACTGGATAAAAGTTCCCACTAAAACAAGCTAGCACATCTCGTCATAGCTTAGCTAGAGGGAATCTTTGTTTTACTTCTCCTACTGGAGTTGCTTGCTATCCAACACTAGTTTTTCCTGAAACAATACAACTTTGCAGTGCTAATTATTTATATTATTTTGTTCTATTTTGCTGCAGAGAAATTTCCAAGGAAAATACACAATCTTGTAATGTACACATTCTAAATAAACAGTATAGCTAAATCAAAATGCAAATACATATTTCAAGGGCTTGACATATAAAATAAGGAAAGCATTTCTTCTGATTTCTGTGCCTTTGTTTTCCAAAAAGTAGATAAATGCTACTAAGGGCAAATGAATGTATATACAGCAATCATTTTGATAATCTTTGCCAACTTGCAAAATATGGCTCTCTGAATAATGGAAAGAAGAATTCCCATAGCAACCCTTACACATCATATGACCCAAATGCAACCTCTGAGATACAAACTCGTGAAGCAATTCATATAAATTAGGAGCAAGAACTCTTACAGTTAAAAGTTAAACTCTTCTATGGGTCTATAGACGATCTCATTCATAGCACTTGATCAGCACCTCTTATCAGCTAATTGATGTTTCCTTTTCTCTTCTCTCTCATCTCTGGTAACTTCACCTATGCCTGGAATCCTCCTCTCCCCTTCACCATGTCTGCATCTTCTCCGACAGGTTGGTTGTACAGGGAGCATGCGTGTGTTCCCATGTACCTGTTATGACCCTTTAAAACTCGTAACTGTGGTCACAGGACACACGATTAGGAGCCCACAGGTGACCTACAAGAGGCCAGATATAAGGCTTCCTTCCTCCTAGATAACAGCAACAGACAGGAGAAATCCAGGGCCAGGGAAGCTCTAGTGTGGGTCTCTCCACAGTAGGCAGACAGTGTGTGTCCTTACCTGTCCCTCCTGGTAGAAGTGGGAGAGCTTTGAATGGCTAATACCAGGTATTTGGATTTATTTATTCTTGTTTGAAAATAAAACCAGTCAAGAGGAAAGGGTCTTGGATTAAACTGTTAGGAGCTTTATTCCACTTTCTCCAGCTGGTGAGTTTGCCTACCAGCCTACAAGGTTCCTATTTAATCCATAAGGCCTTTTATAGTCCAGAGAGCTGATGCTTGCTTATGTTTACATAGAAATGTGAGGAAATGTCAGTAGGCCCAAAATCTATTTCCTAAAAATAGACTTGGCGATAGTCAGAGGCCTGAAAAAATAGGAGTAAAGCGAAGTGAGAAAACTCAGAAGCAAGATGGAAATAACCCTCAGTCAAAATGTAAATGTTTTGGTCCAAACTGGTTTTTACAGTTGTTTTAGATACCATACTAATAAGATTAACATTTTATTTATGTAGATGCTAAACTGGTGTTTAAGGTTAGATAGCCAATGAGAAAGTAGAAAATGTTTAATGATGGTAGTAAATATATAGATATGGTAAAAGGTGGATTTAATGTTAATTAGTTAAGGGGTGTTATGATAGTTGATTATAAGAAAGGTAGCATGCTAATTTTAGATTACTTATACCCAGCCACCATCAAGGTACTGTTAGAGAGAGATACCCATTCTCCTCATTTAGGGACTGATCACTACAGATGCATCATTTCATCTTAGAATTTGAGTAGCAATATACTGTGTGGTTAATGCCTAGATGGGAATAGTAATACCCGTTTATTTAATATAAAATAGTTAAGCAAAGTCTTTAAATTTATCATTTATTGTATCATTCACAGTCCACCACTAAATTAAATTATCTGAACCACCCTGGAGGCTCAAACCTTAAAGTATTAGTTTGAGTCTATTCCTTATTTTTAAATTACTAATTGGAAACCCATTAATCTAAGGTTACACTTTGAACCTCAGCCTTCCGTATCTTGAAAATGAGAACTTTTGTCCATGAGTCATTAAGTACATGCTTAACATTAAGTACATTACTTCAATGGGACTTAAGCAAATACATACTGAGTGCTTTGCTGAACTGAGGCCTTTGAGATCAAGTATTACTAACCAAAGCAACTGTGTGAACTTGTAACTCTAATCCTCCTTTGTTCCTGCCCAGCATTTATCTCTTCCAAAATTGTGCCTTAACATAAAATCCAATCCTGCAAATCATCACCTGTGTGTATAATCCCCAAATACAATGAGTGCTGCTAGTCAAGAATCTGGAAGTTGAGGATTAGAAGACTGATATTCAGCAGTATTTCTTTACACAAATATTGATTCTATTCATGCTATTTAGTCAAATTATTCAATTTGTCAATCACTGTTAATGTTCAGTTTCTCCATTTTGAATTATATGATACATATGCAGTTAATCCTGAAAAATTATGGTGTGCCTTTTGGTGGGTGGTTTAGCTTCTATAACAACTCTGTTATTTTCATAACATTTGGTGTTCTATTGTTTATCAACTAGATGGGAATTATTTCTTTAAAATAGTTTAAAAAGTCAATTAAAGTTTAAACATTATAAATACAACTACAAGTTTAAAATATTTCTTTTATCAACTTAAATGTTATCTCAAAAATCCAAAGAAGAATACAAACATTAAATGTTAAATTATATACCAGAAAAAAATTCCTCAGAGATCATCATCTGAATGTGTACTGATCTGTGAGTGGACATATTCTGGACGATGAGGTTTTAGAGAACATTAAGGGTCAGCTGTATTTCACTGATTCTTCCTTGCTCTTCTCAGAAGTCGATCAGATATCATATACTCCCAGATATCTAGTAATACCTACAGTCATACATGCTGATATATTTCATACATTTGCATATATTTTCCTGTGGTAATATACTATTTCCATCTCTGCATCAAGTTAAGACCTCCCTTGCCCCCTCAGCCCATACAAAGATATATGCACTGCCATAATGCAGAGATTCAGGATGGCTGGACTTTCCAATTTAATTTAGGATTATACTTGCCACTTTTCACAATGCTATAGCACCTTTGATCATAACTCTCACACTGTAGCTGCACCTGGGTGCAGCACCCTCCTAAAGCTGCTAGGACCTTCTGCTAATACAGTGCACACTCCACATCTACCTATCCAGAACCTGCTGGCTTAAAGTCATTACTAAATCTGGGTCCCTTTTGTAGTAATATAAGGCCCACCCAACACATTCTTTTGTTATGCATAGTTGCCTAATCCGGGCAGGGATAGACAACATAGATATTTAAAACACCAGTTGCTGCACCAAAGGTAGTGCAACAGTGGAGAAAAATGCTAGTGAAGAGAAGGCTTAGTGGTGACCTTTGGTATAAGTGTAATTCTGAATCTTATTGTGCTATTATGTAACAAAATACATTATTATGGATAGGTTTTTGTATTGTATTTTTTTAAAATCTTCTAGCAACTGCGTTGTCAGATATCTTTGAGCACACCCACTGACACATAAGATTGTACATTGGTTGCTTCACCTTTTTTTATTAAAGATTTAGGATGCTAAAAAGGAACATATTTACTATACCAAATTTATAATAATGTGTATGCCACAATCTGATTGCTACTGATATCCTGGTTGGATTATACAGTGAATTTTTTGACATGGGAGAGGGAACCCTCATTTTCTATAAGGGAAGAAAACAAGGGAGATTGCCAATGAATAACCTTAAGTTAAACACTGTAGTAATACAAAATTTCCCATATATCTGGGTGAGGGACAACTTAGAAACGCTCATCAATTTTTATTCATTTAATCTTTCACAGGGCTCTCTGCCTTCCTTCTCAAGAAGTGCCTCAGAAGTTTCTTTGTTCTCGTCTCATTCAGTTTTAATGTAGTTACTGTTAACTAAGGACTCATGGTGAATGCTTTCTGCTATGAAAATAGGCAATTAAAATATGTAAACAGCATCACGTGTACATGTTCTGCAATAACAGCCTCCTGGTTCAAGAAGGAATCAGCCATGTACCTGTCCTACCTAGAGTCCACATACACTATAAGTGGTGGTAAACACCACAACATCTATTGATGGCATTTGACCTCGGACTGCAAACACAGGGGGGGGAAAAAAAAAAAAAAGACTCATGAGCAGGCTGGACTCCTTGCTGATGATACAAGCCCAAATAGCAACAACTCTTAGGAAAGCGTTTTTCTTCCATGACTGGCCAGATGGTGATGGTGAATCCTGTGGAGCACATATTTAGCACATACTTCAAACACTAATGCCCTTCAGGCTCAACTCCCACCTTTGGAATCATTGAAGTACCTTTGACAGGGTACAAGGGCATTCCCTAGCCCAGACCCTAAAGGCTTAATGCAGCAGCCAATTACCCTCACCTACCAGAGGGAGCAGCGGAAATATAAAAGGCTGCTTGGGAGACGGGGAGAGGGGAAACAGCTGGGTGTAAACTGGAACCCTGCCCATAGGCCTGTATGACGATGGTTACTGACTGCAGTTGCTGTCTGTTTTACTACTGATGTTTTTGTTCTGTTTGCACTCTGTCATAGGTTTCACCCCCACTCTGGACTTTAGAGTACAGATGTGGGGACCTGCATGTGAACCCCTAAACTGAATTACCAGCTTAGATCTGGTCTGGCTGCCACCACCCAAATAGTTTGTCATTTGGGAAACTCTGTCTTCCCCCAAAAAACCTTTCCCTCCCTGGGTAGCCTTGAGAGACTCCTCCACCAATTCCCTGGTGAACACCCATCCAACCCCTTGGATCTTAAAACAAGGAAGAATCAATCAGGTTCTTAAAAAAAGGCTTTAATTAATTACCTTTAAAAAGAAAGGTAAAAGAAAACCCTCTGGGAGATAGCATACAAGATGATCTCACTGACAACAGATTCAAAACACAGAGGATGTTCCCCTGGGCAAAAACTTAGTTACACAAAACATACCCAATTTGATTATTCCCTAATGCCCAAGACAAGTTACAAAAAGAAAATAAATATAAACCTATTTATTCCTTTTCTAATACTCACTACTCTGATAAGAGGCTGATTCCTTGATCTTTTCCACTCCGGCCAAAACTGAAACTGACCCAGACAAAGGGAACTTCCCTCCTTCCTTTTGAAACATTTTGTCCCCCCATTGGTTCCTCTGGTCAGGTGTCAGCTAGGCTAGGTGAACTTCTTAACCCTTTACAGGTAAAAGAGGCATTAACCCTTAACTATCTGTTTATGACAGACTCTTTATAAGTTCTCATAAAGGCATGCCTGGAAAAAAGGGGATCACAACTGACAGCCATCTGACTGGTTATTGTGGGGCCTGGAAATCAGTATACCAGCCCACATGTCCATTACAGATTTTATCCTGTTCTCATTGAAGTCAATGGCAAAACACTCAGACTACAATGGTGCAGGAGCAAGCCTTTGGGAATAAAAACAAGAGCTTTCTTGGTGCCTAGAAAAATAGCAAATATACTAACAAATATTGTTGGAGAAGAATAGGAAGAGAAAGTGAGACAAGGAGAAGAGAAAAAAGGTGAAATAGAAAGATGAAAGGAAGAGGAAAAAAGTAAAAATAACCTTTACAAGACAAATCTCACCGACACAAAATATGACTGCAGAAATGAGGCCTACGCATCTTCCTAACAGATAATGAGTCTGCCCCAGAATGCCTAAAGCAGTAGAAAAGATGTATAGGAATTTACATAAAAACCTTTGGGATATTGTACAATTTAACATTAGTGAGTCACACTGTAGTCTATTAAAAGGTACTGTATTATGATATTAAACATATCTATTTGCAACATATGGGTTTGAAAAAAGTCCCTGTGCACTGGAAGTAGTAAAGTGGTTGCCTAGTAAAATCCCGGACTGAGATGCCAGTTAAAGCCTTTTGATCCTCTATGACAATCATGAAGAACACATACCTACCAAGCAACGTAGAGGTCTCATTCTCCACAGAAACAGGGGACAAAGGTTGATACTGTGAATTTAAAACATCAGGAAAGGGTAGCAGACAACATCAGAAGCAAAGAAAACTCTACAATGAAATAGTAAAGAGAATAGGAACCAAAAAATACCTCAAGCTTCAATGTTAATCTAATAAACATGAGCATTTCTGTATCTGCCCCATTATATTTCTTTTCTGACTTTTTTTTTTTTATTCTTCCACTCCATGAGATGGTAACAAAACATCTGCAGCTCAAGGCAATACACTAACATTCTGAGAGTCACGAATGCACATTGAAGAACTTACTTTAGTAGGACAAGCTGCCACAATTAATTTGGCTTATAAAGTTTAGTTTTCTCCCAGTGAGCTGTCACTGAACCTAACCCATAGTCTAAGAACTATTCACAATTAACTATTTCCTTTCAGCCCCAGTTTGCTATAACTTTACACGTTAATCCCTTTTTAATCTTCCTTTCCCCTCAAAAATAAAATAAAATAAAGGAAAAAAACAGATTTCCTTATGCTCTCAAATAGAATATCTATTTCAAATACACTGATGATGTTTTTCCTTTTATGCAAATGAGAATTCTATCAGCCATGCAAAAGGTATGACATTCATCAGAGATTTTTAAGACCAGGTTAGACAAACACCTATCAGGAATGGTCTAGATAATACTTAGTCCTGCCATAAGTGCAGGAGACTGGACTAGATGACCTCTCGAGGTCCCTTCCAGTCCTATTATTCTATGACCAATGGACAAAACTCGGAGAGGGATAGGTGGCGAAACACAGCAAGTTTATATAAAACTTTTCATCTTCAAAGATTAACTAATTAGCCCTCAGCTCACCCCTGAGATTTGTATTGTTCCATTTTGCAACTAGAGAAACTGAACTGGAAGATGTAGGCCCAAATTAATCAAAAGTAGTTTCCAATTTTAGGTAACCAACTTTAGACACTTAGTAGGGGCCTGATTTTCAGAGGCAGAGCACCCTTCTAAACAAGCTGGTTCCAATTTTCTTTTACTTTGCATTCCTATAATTGCCTGCCCTTGTCATTTTTATAGGGGCTGCCAGAGAAAGAGAGCATGATAAAGAGATATAGTCCCTGTTTACATCAGATAAAGCATTCAGTTATTTTTGAGGTTGATTTAAGATTTGTTCTTTGTTTCTCTAACAGAATAATGTACATCAAGGCTGCTTTCAGAGATGCTGAGACCCAACCTACAGAGTCTGGGTGCATAATTTTTCTTACTAAGAAAGAAAGCACTACACAAAGTGGATTTTCTGTTTAGGTCCTGATTTATAAATTTCTTCCTTCACTTTTCTTAACACTTTGAAAAACAGACTTACTGAAGCTTGCAGACTTATAATTTCTACTGCAATGGCTCCTTTAGTTAATTGAATTGGAAGAACAGCATATTACTGGGGGGGGGGGGAAATCAAGAAATAAAAGGAGCTGAAAAAAATTGTATTGGTGATTGTTAAGAGTGTAATTTGCTTTCAAAATGGAAAATCCTGGGAGTGTCTCTAACAAATGTCCCTTGTCCTTTTTAAGGGTCATATCCAAAGCTGTGCAGGGGGCATGCAACTTCTGTGGGCTTTTGTTCAAGATCAGATGCTCAGCACTTGTCAGGATATGGCTGGATTTCAACTTTCTGACCCAGCCTCCAAATAATGTTAAAAATTAATTGAATAAAAAATGTTCCGTGCAAGAGCCACATGCTCTGTGGTAGCTCAGTGCATATGGAGCTCCTGCTCAGGTATAGATGGTTATTCTCACTATTAAAAAATCTTAATTTACAATTTAAATAAACATGCTTCCAGAGACTAAACAATAATTGAGAAGTAATCAACTCATTTCTTTACAATTACAAAAGTAATATGCACATTGCTTTACTGATATTAAAATTGACCTTAGGACTCAAACATACATTACACTGAAACATATTGAAACTGCCATGTTTTCTAACTTTTAATTCAACAAGCTTACTTATATTCACTACAAAACAATTATATCTGCCTAAAAATGGTTTGCTGGTTGAACAGCGAATATTATGTCATATTGCATAATCAGAATTACAAGACTGTTTTAGTTGAATGCAAACAATGGATTCAAGGTTCTGAGCCTGGAATTTGACACTTGGTAGTTTACTTGACACTCTTGGTTAAATATTAATGTAAACATAGTAAAGCTTAATTCCTAAACAATCTACTAGAAGTGATAGAATTATTAAAGGAAATGACTCCGGTCAAAGGTTTAATACCTGAGTTTAACACACTGTGGACGAACTCAAAACTTTTAAAATAGAATCATATTTTTTGGCCTGCGCACAAAATATAAATATTTTTAACAGAAAAAAGGTTTTTGGAGCAAGTTATTTCCATTCATTTTTAAATAAAGGTGGTTTTTCAATTGTGCATTTCCTTAGCTGTACATATTCTATCACCCTGCATTTGAAACAGAATATAGTTGCAGCTCTCCAGTCCTCTAAGATTTTGGTACTAGTGAATTGAAGGAAAAATAAAATAAGAACGGCGATACTGGGACACGTCCATCTAGCCCAGTATCCTGTCCTCTGACCAGATGCTTCAGAGAGAATAAATAGAACAGGACAATTTTGCATGATCCATCCTGTTGTCCAGTCTCAGCATCTGACATTTGGAGATTAGGGACACCTGGAGCATGGGGTTCCGTCCCTGACCATCTTGGCTAATAGCTATCGATGGAACTATTCTCCATGAACTTCTCTAATTCTTTTCTGAACCCAGGTATACATTTGGCCTTCACAACATCCCCTGGCAATGAGGTCCACAGGTTGACTGGGTGTTTTATGAAGAAATACTTCCCGAAATTGACTCACTGAAAGTTTGTGGCCATCTCTCTCTCAGGTTCAGGTGATGTGTGGTACATCTATAACTTCTGGTGATGTAAAAGCACTGCCACCATACCTTTGTTCCCTCCAGCAGACAGCAAAGTTCAGCCAAGGGAGTGTGATGCTCTGTTTGGAAAAGCATTCTAGCAGGCTGCCCCAACCCTAACCCATTCTTAGGTTGTCTGGAAATGGCATTGCTGTGAGGAAAGCAACACCTGTCCTGAGAGGAGCCAATCCTAAAAATGTAGCTGGCACATTTTGGATGGATGACCTGCATTTTACATAGTATACTCTCACGTGCCAACATAGAGAAAAGAGAATCACAAAAGCCAAAATGATCCTGGTAAAAGTGAATAGGAACAATTAGCTTGATTCATACCAAAACCATCAATTTAGGTAGATGACAGAAGACACTATGATGACAAATTATGAAACGAAGTTTTTAACATAGTTGTCAGAAATATCACTGGCACTATAGTCAGATGTCAGGGGAAGCTCAAGATTGTGGAAGTGAGGTCGGGGATAGCTGAGATTTGGTACCAGGAAGATTGTGCTACAAACACATTAGCTGGTTATTTATGTTAAAAATCAGCAATAAAATAGTTAATATTGATATAAAATTCTCATTTAAGTTTCAGAGTTGAACTCTCAGAGATGAAAGCTTTATACCACTCAGAGCTATCATTTAAGGTCCTCCTCAGACTCAGTTATACAACATTGCATCTGTCTGTTCTCTGTTCATGCAGTGTAGTTGTAGCCGTGTCGGTCTGAGGATATTAGGGAGACAAGGAAGGTGAGGTAATATCTTTTATTGGACCAACTTCTGTTGGTGAGAAACAGACAGAGACTTACCAACAGAAGTTGGTCCAATAAAAGCTATCACCTCACTCACCTTGTCTCTCTAGGATCTTGTCATGGGATAAGAGGGAAGATCCTTTCATGGATTGAGAACTGGTTAAGACAGGGAACAAAGGGTAGGAATAAATGGTAAATGTTCAGAATGGAGAGGGGTAACTAGTGGTGTTCCCCAAAAGTCAGTCCTAGGACCAATCATATTCAACTTATTCATAAATGATCTGGAGAAAGGGGTAAAAAGTGAGGTGGCAAAGTTTGCAGATGATACTAAACTGCTCAAAATAGTTAAGACCAAATCAGACTATGAAGAACTTCAAAAAGATCTCACAAAACTAAGTGATTGGGCAACAAAATGGCAAATGAAATTTAATGTGGATAAATGTAAAGTAATGCACATTGGGAAAAATAACCCCAACTATACATACAATATGATGGGGGCTAGTTTAGCGTCAACTAATCAGGAAAAAGATTTTCGAGTCATCATGGATAGTTCTCTGAAGACATTCACGCAGAGTGCAGTGGCAGTCAAAAAAGCAAACAGGATGTTAGGAATCATTAAAAAAGGGATAGAGAATAAGACGGAGAATATATTATTGCCGTTATATAAATCCATGGTACGCCCACATCTTGAATACTGCGTACAGGTGTGGTCTCCTCATCTCAAAAAATATATACTGGCATTAGAAAAAGTTCAGAAAAGGGCAACTAAAATGATTAGGGGTTTGGAATGGGTCCCACATGAGGAGAGATTAAAGAGGCTAGGACTTTTCAGCTTGGAAAAGAGGAGACTAAGGGGGGATATGATAGAGGTATATAAAATCATGAGTGATGTGGAGAAAGTGAATAAGGAAAAGTTATTTACTTGTTCCCATAATACAAGAACTAGGGGCCACCAAATAAAATTAATGGGCAACAGGTTTAAAACAAATAAAAGGAAGTTCTTCACGCAGCACACAGTCAGCTTGTGGAACTCCTTGCCTGAGAAGGTTGTGAAGGCTAGGACTGTAAGAGGGCTTAAAAGAGAACTGGATAAATTCATGGAGGTTAAGTCCATTAATGGCTATTAGCCAGGATGGGTAAGGAATGGTGTCCCTAGCCTCTGTTTGTCAGAGGGTGGTTATGGACGGCAGGAGATCACTTGATCATTACCTGTTAGGTTCACTCCCTCTGGGGCACCTGGCATTGGTTACTGTTGGCAGACAGGATACTGGGCTGGATGGACCTTTGGTCTGACCCAGTACAGCCATTCTTATGTTCTTATGACTGTTCAGATTTTCAGGGTTATTTTCATTACCATAAGGCGATAAACAATTTTTTTTTTTAAGTGACTACTTAGATTCTGCAGTACAATTCTGTGGCAAGGCGTGCAGAATCCCCCAAAATAGAGGGTGCAGGCTATAAGCATCTAAAAGTCTGGGGGTTTGCTCAAGCACACACTGTGTACCTTAGAAAGATGACCCCACACTAAATTGTTGGACTCTGTGCAAAACCAGCAGACAGCAAGGAAAATCTGAAAATGTAAGAGAATAAGCCAGGCTGTTAATAAGAGTAGTTGAAACATTTTGTAAGTTATAGACTAAGGAAAACAAAGACAACACAAAAGAAAGCTAAGTGTCTAGAAATAGGGCCAAACACCCAATAAAGTTGTCTGAAAAATCACTTGAGAAGAATTTCAAATTATATTCAAAATAGTGTTACATCCTACAAAAATGGTAATGATATTTTAATAATGAATAGATCTTGTCTCTACTTTACAATAATGCTATTAACAAATCATAAAAACCAAATCTGCTATAAATTATTCAACTGTTAAAAACACCCCATAGAATAAGCAATATATTGGTATGAAAGAGCACCATGTAACTGATGACTTTCCCATCACAATTCACAGCTTTGTTAAATATCAATAATAAAGTGAAAAGTAAATTATGAAAATATACCAAAGCCAAAATTTGTTAACATACTAAGTGTCTCTGATGTCTTTCTTGATGTACAGCTGTCAATGTTCTCTCTGTATTATAGAGGTCAGAGACAATAATAGCCACAGATTTTCAAGTTTCAGATGTAGTGGGGGAAGGGATAGGTCAGTGGTTTGAGCATTGGCCTGCTAAACTCAGAGTTCTGAGTTCAATCCTTCAGGGGGCCAGTTAGGGAATCTAGGGCAAAATCTGTCTGGGGATTGGCCCTGCTTAGAGCAGGGGGTTGGATTAGATGATCTCCTGAGGTCCCTTCCAACCCTGAAATTTTATGATTTATCTAGGTTTGTGGCTGTGTGATGCCCAATAAAGAAACATCCTGAATCTTATTCTAACAGAACTTGCAGAATTAATTGCTGAAAACACATAAAAGGTTCTGTGCCTTCATCCATTTCTGTTAATCAGAGATCACATATCTTACCTCTCTTTCGAGCTTAAATTACTGACATTCTATTTAATTTTTTGCTTTGAATCTTTCATCAGTGTTATACATGGCCAAGCTGTGTTAAAGACCTCTTTCATGAGCTGTGCTCTGACTGGCATATTGAGCACTGATGCAGTTTAGCTTTTAGGAATCCCACTATTGTGTGTGTCTGAGGTCAGACAAAGCTCATACCTTTCCCAAAAGATGCCTAAAAATGACATGTCGTTGGTCTTCATAATATTTTATAAAGCGCTCCAATCAACAGCTTAAGCTTTTGACTAGCAATAATTAATCTAACGTGTGCTGCTCCACGAGGCATACCTTGAGCCAACCCAGAAACTGAAGCTGATGCAGAATGCAGCTGACCTTTTATTAGTGCTTCATATGGACAGCACATAATACTAGTGCTCCTTAGATTTCTGGAAACTCACTGTTTGTCTGCAAGTTTTCAGCTGAACTCAAAGGACTTAAGAACAGGCATCCTGACAGTGGTAATCAGAGAGGTGTTTGCCCTAGAAATCCCTTAGTTGGGGCTGGGAGGAGGAGTGGGGGGAGGAAGACAAGTCTGCTGGCAGCTTATTCTCCATTAAGAGCCCTCATTTATAGTACTTACTGTCTACACCTCTTGATCACCAGAGCCTGGCATTTGTTAATCTTCCATAAAGCTAATGTTTTCCCTCAGGTATTCTTGGAGGGAGTGGGTTAAGAACTACAGGATGGGCAAATAATAGATTATAAATATACATCATGATGGGCCCTGATCTTGCAAACCCATGTGTGAGAAGTCTCACTAAGTTCATTGTGTCTGCAGGATTGGGTAACAAGGTGAACAAGTGCTATACTATTGTATGGCTAGTTCATTACATATACAGTGAGTTTTTCATTTTGTACTATATTTTTTAATATTGTAAAAGCACCTAGGGCCACAGAGAAGTGCTTAATAGACACAAATACTGAGAATGACAGATACGTAGTAAGGAAAATTGTTAGGCAGGTTTACAAACTCATCGAGTTCACTACTTAGTAAGTTTCAAGTGGATCTGAATTCTTTAAATGTTGTATTAATTTAATAGAGCAGCTGTTTAACTTTTCACATTACAGTTGATGTGAATTGCTCCTCTGTCCCACATAAAGCATTGTGGAATGCAATTGCGTTGTGTCAAGTACTATTTCATTGCCCTAAGATCTTATTTTTGGTGGATATCAGACAATATGTCTCAAATTAATTTGGAGTGTCAAATATCTTTTGACAAGCCATTCACACCTCTCTAGTTACTGCAAGGTCTACACAGATTTTAGTGTCAAGACAGCTCCGACATACTCTTGAAGTTCACATCTAGCTGGTATGGATTAAATTCTATATACATCAAAATCCCCAACGTATGTCTAAACCGCTCTTAATAATTAAATTCACTACTTTCACCTCTAGAAAGTCAGTCACCAGTTTTCTGAGGCTACCAGAAATCACGCCCCCCATCTATTTATCTATCTATCTATCTATAATATATACAAATAAAAGTATTTCTAAATCAAGTAGTTTTTGATGTACTGTCAACTTGGCTCAAAACTTCCATAGAAATTCTATCCCAGCATAAGATGATAATGGAAAATTTCAGGGGGACTGATCTACATTTCGTAGAGAATTAGGGACGGTCAAAAACAGACTTGTGATAAAAGTTAGCTACCACTTCACCATGGACTGACACCAGCATAATCAATTAAAAAAAATAATGATCAACTACCTGAAAATTGTTATGTAGTTTTATGAAATGTGGGAAATTTATCTTACAAATAAAAATCAACAAAGCAAGCTAAAATGGAAATTTTAATTCTTAATGAGTAGGAAAGAGAATTAAAACCAATTTTGTATTAAACCTTTTATTAAAATTGAGTTTTTACATATTTAAAATATTTTTATCCAAATTACACAATATTTAAGAAAACAATTTTATGCAAGTGTTTGCTTATAATGTGTAAAATCATTACTGAGCAATATATAGCAATATATACCATGATCCAAAAATGT
Source organism: Malaclemys terrapin pileata (assembly GCF_027887155.1). Taxonomy (NCBI): domain Eukaryota; kingdom Metazoa; phylum Chordata; order Testudines; family Emydidae; genus Malaclemys; species Malaclemys terrapin. The sequence continues at coordinate 73,632,947 of NC_071512.1, forward strand.
AGCTCAGGACACTAGAATACCTGAGTTTTCAATAGGCTGGTTTTCCAGATGTCACTGATTCTTACAGTTTTATTTCATAATGTATCTGATCTCATATAAAGAGCACTTCTTTGGTTGGCAGAAACTGCACTGAAGAGGAAGATCAATTGGAAATATATTCAAGGCTTATCTTCAGAATCTTCTCCCAAGTGAAGATCCACTGTTTGAGATGTCAGGAAGGACTCCCAGGTAGCAAGGCACTTAAAGAAAACAGATACTTATGAATAAGGAATATGGATTTTTGGTAAAACTGGTAGCTAAGGAGAAAACAGGAAAAGACTTATATCTATCTACATCTATATCTACCACAAACTGCTTCTGTGAGGAGTTACAGTGAGTAATAAATTCCTAGACAGATCAATGATATATTGTTAGCCAACATGCTGAGCTACAAATAAATACCACTCTTTGATAATGACAAGCGCACACTGCAAGCATCACAAGTGTACATATTAGCATAAGGGATGACACGGTAAGAAGTCTTCCATTAATTATGCCCTTCACATACAGGCAAAGATATCTTCCAAATAGACTGCATCAAATTAAAAGGAATGCAACATCAACTGTCGGTTATAGTTCCTTAGCAATCTCTAAGGATTCATACTTGGAGATCTAATATCCTTTCTCAGTTAAATTAAATCAAACCCATTTGTTTCTAAACACTCAAAAAGTCACAGATTTTTCTGTGTACTAAGGAATAGAATCAAAGGGAGGAGGGAAACAATGTAGCTTTTCTAGGACAAACATATACCTCTCCTGATGGCAAAACATATTCTTAATTTTGTGAACAGTTTTTCATTTTAGAAACCAATATTATATATTAGCATCAAACTACTTTGATAAATCCTTTTTGGCTCAAGTTGATTTGTATGAATGTTTGTAGCGCAGAACACAAAAAGTTGCTTGGCAAACCATTTTAAATTACAGGTGAATGTTAAGATGTCAGTTCACAGAGAAAACCTATGATTAATGATTGTTGTGTGCACCGTCAGTCACCACCCAAAGCTTTCAAACTTTCCAAGTTTCTGTCACCTAGAGTGAGCCATTACAAAGGTGAAAACATTCAGTGCTGCCACTATGTTGTGGTAGCTTTATCACTTTTGATGCTTCAGGAAAACATGAAATTGTGCATGCTTTCATGAAATTTAGTTTTCTTACCCAAATAGCTGTTAATACAGAAGAGTAACACACCTTAATTACTACTTCCTGTACACAATCTTTTGAAGAAGAATCTGCAAAACTGATATTAAATAAGTCTTCTGAACATCTATAGAGGAAAGCATTTATCATATTAAATACCAAACAGCACGCTCCATCTATTCAAGCTTAATATTAAATTCCAATTGCTCTGAAAATTGTTCCTTGTGTGAAAAACTAAGCTATTTAAGCTATAATATTTTACTATACCTGAATAAAATAAAATACACAGCATTCATCATTGCTTAGCAGAAGTGAAAAGGTTGATAGGTGAAGTTACAGCTTTTGTCTTATCTGACATATTTATAGGAAAAACCTTCAAAATTTAGCCATGAAATCTCTATTTATTAATAGTGATAGATGTGTCATTGTCACAAAAGCCCTGGATTCCATGATTTTCAGGATTGTTTTTTTTCTTCTAAAGTGACCAAGTCTTGGTATTCCTGGATACCTGCAAGCAAGTAGGTGGGATGGTGAAAAGGTCACAAGGAATCTCAACAGAAAATCCCAAAGGCTGGGACACAGGGAAGCACAGGAGGACAAAGCAGGGGGATGGATGAATGACAACACAAATGACCAGGATCATGGATTCATGAAAAATGAAGGAAACCTGGTCTCAAAAGAATGACATTGTAAGATATAAAGGGTTAGTATCGAAATGCCCAAGAGAGCAACAAAAGAAAATATTTAGAAGCCTTATTCTGTATGGATCCTTGATTACTACAGAACATGTCAGTGACTCTGTGGTTTGTATTTATTCACAAGGTGGCTTAGATCATCCCTTGTGCTAGAGACCTCCTGTGTAGAGCGTCCCTCTGACCCTTTTTTGATCATTCCCTGCTGACAAAGTCCTTTACTGATTCCCACTTTCTCTGCGGCAAGCAGTAACCCTGTATTTCCATTCTGGAGATAGGCACCTCAATTTCAAAGGAGGGAGGGGAATGAAACCATTAGATAGGATTCATGTGAAGAGCTGCATTTCTGTGTTGAATGACTAGACTGGGGAAAGGTTACTTTGAGATGGCGAAAGAGTGCTGAATACGAGGAGAGAAGCAGCAGAAAAAGTGCTAAAGGGGAGCAGTTGGTGCCAGTTGATTTATGGGTGGAAATTAAGTTTGGTTTTGACATTCTGTGTAAAGTCCCTAATAAATGGAGTTGTTATAGATTCTCTCTCTCTCTCTCGCATGTACAATATCACAGCAGCTGAGAATATCTGAGATACTTGAGTTGGAGGCTTCCTCTTGGTGTAAAATGACCAGGGGGTGGCTACTTGCCGGGTGCTTTCCAGTGATGATCCTAGATTCTGGGATTTGTTTCCCCACCATGGTTCACCAGTGCCAAGACTGGCTTATCTTCATGGAATGTTGCAAGGCACATCTATTTTCCTAAACTTTTTCTGGGGATTGAGAGGGGTGCTCAGTCAGGATGTGTGCTGAATGCTATTTACTGAAGTCTTTTTTGATACTAGATCACTGCTTTTTGAATTGTTTTAGATTTTGCCCATGTGACTAAAGACTTCACAGTACATACATCTGAGTAACTTCAATAAAAAATAGCAGCGTTGGTTGGAAGATAAAAGTGACATCGTATTACCACTGCAAACTGAGACAAAACAGGTTTTTAAACTAATTCACACTACATTTGCTCTTTTTTTTTTTTTACAGAACCAGTCCACTGAAGTCTTTTCAAGCAAAGATGTAAAGATCTTTTAGTTATGTATATTTATTCTCATTTATGTAACAAAAATTCATTTCCCAAAATATAGGAATTACTGTGGCTCATTTTGTTGTCAGACATTACTGTGGTGCTACAGCTGACAAGATTTATAATTAACCAACACAAAACTAGGTCTCTATGCCTTAGGCTCATGCTTTTTATACTGTGAAACATGAACTACATAAAATCACATTACTTTAAAAATATGTACTTAGCCATTCTTCTAGACTTATTTTATTTAGTTCTTCTGGTAGAGAGAAAAAGGAGATTTCTAAATAAAGGATCATCAACAGGTTTCAACCAGGAAGACAGAAAAAAAATGTTAATAGGAAATTTAATTTGTACTTATAAGGCTTGTCATTTCGAATGCAATTAGTCATAAAACTACTGTATATCACACCAAAAAGCTAAATATGCAAAAATGAAGCAACAAGATCTTAAGTAACGCTACTTTATTTAAAGCTAAAATTAATGTGTATTTCATTAGAGCACTGAGTTATATATTTATATTGAATTATTTTTAGCAACAACACTGAAAAGGTCTCCATACCGCACAGTTGGATGTCTAATTCATGATAATATATAAAAATAGAATGCACAATAATAATGGCAGGAGCAGCATGAAGTATTTAAAGATGCATAATTGTTTTCATTCCCATTCCCCCTATTTTCAGTGGCTAATGACATTCTTAAAAAAATCATTTTTGGGGGGTGATGTTTTCTAGGCTGAGTTTCTATTTCTTTTTATAGAGGATTGAGCATGTACAGTTCAGCAGTTCCTGAGCACAAAAAAGAGTGAGGGAGACAGAGGGGTAGGAAAAAGCCACTTCCTATTATAAACAAAAGAGCTTTGCTTTTAATTCCTATAGCTGAAATGACTGGAGGTTGGAAGGTGAAATCTGGCATCCAAATTGCCCTCTTACAGGAGAGTATCCTGTCTTCTGGAGGAAAACAGATTTTGATTTAACCAAGTTTGGAAAGTAAAAAAAAAAAAAAAAAAATCACACACAAAGCATTTGTTAAGCTTATAAAGTGGACCGCCTAAGGTAGGAGGTGAAGCATGTGCATGTGCAGCTAACATAGCTATGCAAGGATATGACCAACCAAATGTGTCAATATGAAGACATTCAGGGTGCACTACAAATCATTTTGCAAAGGTTTTTCCTAGGAAGAGAAGGTTGAATAAAGTTTTGGAGTTGGAGAGAAGTTACTTTGTTAGGTATGTGGCTTTTTTGGCCCATTTTTGCATGTGTTTGACTGTACAGCACATTGGGTTGTGGACAGAAACTTTTTTATAAATTTGAATCAATAAATAAGAGATTAGCACAGAACATTATTTAAATTCTCCGAGAACAGCAAGCAATGTTAGTACTGGTAAGGATCTCACTATCCTATCAAAGATAAACTAGCTCTGCTTCTGACTAATCTGCAAAGGCTTAACAGGATTACAGAAGTTTGACACATGAAAAAAGTAAAATTAGAAGCTATCTTTTAAAAGAAAGGCTCATTCGTGCAGAAGGAAAAATATTTCTCTCAGTGCCAAAATTAATTAAATATCACTTTTCATTGTACATTATGAAAGGAATTCTACCTCCACTCAATGGAGTGTCCAACACACACTGGAAAACACAAGCTCTGGGACATACAGTCATTTGGTTCCACAAATTTTTCTGGCGTTCAGATTTTGTTGCAAAGCCCAGCCATTTTACTCAGGCTTTTCCAGAAGAAATGGGTTTCCAAGGCTCTTTTTCTTTTGCTGGCAGAAGAGAGTGGCAGTTTTGTTAATGTGTTTTTAATTTTGTTGGTACTAGAAGAGATTGTGAGAAAAAGCATGTGAGGAAAACAAATAGGAGTAACGGCAGTAGTTCTTTGAAGCCAGAGTTCAGTACTTCCAGTTATCTGCTTTGCTTTCACTAAATTGTATCATGTGATCTTTGAATTTTAGATGTATTAATAACATAAAATAAAATGTTGTGTAGTGACTTTTTTTGTATCTTGTTTTATTTTACTAAATATATTTTTTTTCTAGTATGGCTGTGAAGAACTTTTGTACAGAATGAGAAAATATTTAACTGATACTTCAATCAGCCATAATCAGTTCTAAGCTATAGGTGACTTGCCCAGCTGTAAACTCCACCTTTTGGACACAAAAACAACTTTATGTTTCCAGTATTTTGCAACTGGTCTGCAATCTAATACATGATACCTAGTTGGCTCCTGTGCTCAAGTCAATGGAGATACATATGGGTGCGAGAAATCTGCCTGCATCACTCCAAATGCAGGATCAGGGCTCTGTCCACTGATCCCACCTATATAAATTCCTTAAAAGAAAAACTGATTTGTTACAATTCAGGAATAAGACTACTGTAATAAAAGATTTTTTTAAATATCTGTTAATTTCAATATCTCCATCAAATGGAGAAAAATCTCTCTACATTAGACCAGCCATTTTAGTGATGAAAATTTTTAAATAGTTTACATTTTGTAATTACGTATAATGATCTGAGTATTTCACTGCACCACACTTTTTCTTTAGTCAGGACAAACCAACACTCCACAACTAGTAACATCAAAAAAGTGCCAAATGTCAAAAGATTAAGCTCAGGCACTTCTGCTTTGCAACTATCAACATGCTTAAAGATTAAAAGAAAAGCAAGTTTTGCACTCTTCACTTCCATCATATACTAGACGCCTGTAAGGGTAATTTTATTGTTAAGTTCTTTGTTGGTTTCTGGCATTAGAAATACCCGGTTCTGACTTTCCTGTTTTTGATGAAAGACCTATGTTCAATGTTTTGAGGACCTGGATGCTGATTGGATTTGGACTTACTATAAATGTTGTATATAATCCCCACCCGCACCCCCATCCATCTCTCTAAATAAATTCTTTCAGGCATTATAATGAGGCAGAAAAGGGTACACAAACCATTTCAAAAAAATAATTTGCAGGTCACCAACAGTGGTGCATTCCTAGGACATCTTCACGGGAAAGGAAAAGTGGCTTACAGATTCCTGTATGCCCGAGATATCCACATGCTCCTCATCGCACCCAAACTTCTCAAACAAATCAAAAAATTTCTGTATAAAAAGAGCGTTGTAAGAAATTACCTAAAAACGCCCTAATTGTTCAGCTATATCAGTTTGATAGTACTTGATACAGACAGTTTTGTAAAGGCCTCTGATATTTAAATATTTAAATTAAAGTCCTAACTAAACTAAGACCATTTCTTTTCATGAAAGAGAACCCAGGGACTGTATCTGTGTCTCAATTTATCTACAAGTTAACAAGATATTCCTTCATGGTTAACATTTGTACATATTCTTGATGTAGTCAGAAGTAACTAGATGACTGAAAAAGAAGAGGATACCAAAAAACTTTAATGTCTGATTTCAGCAAATACTTTGATCTTAATATGTAATAGCAGATCGTCAATGTCCATGCCTCCCACGGACAATATGTTAATTACGTGGACCTGATTATCATGAGTTCTGTCTTTTCAATTACATTCCATTGCAATGATTTGTAAAATCAGGACACAATCATCCATTCAGAGTAAGCCACAAAAAGCTCAGAAAAAGGAGATTGCAAAGTATCAAAATTGTATTAATAAAGGAAACAAATTATTTCTTTCCCAATTAACAAATAGTTTATTGGGCTGCAGTACATTTTTCAAAGTAAAGAGAAGCTTTTAAACAAAAAACAAACCAAAAAAAAAAAAATGAAAAAAAGCACACAAATATCTAGCCTACCAGGATTCTTACAAAATGTGCACTGAGAACAATACCATTTTTGATCATGAAGAAGCTTCGCAGAACACTCCGCAAACCTTGTCAAATGTTTTCTAGTTCTCCTTATAAATAAGTATATACACTCTCTTTAATCAGAAAGTGTATATACTTGTCAAAGGAGGTCATAACAAAGAAGATTAGAAACCATATTTACTGATAAAAGTCTTGGGATGACACTGTTTGCTTTCTTTCTAGATTAAGGGAGACTTCAGTTATGTAAAGTACCAATGTAGTACACCATTATATAAAGGACACAGCTTAAGTAGACTTAATTTTTTTTAAAGTATATAATGTATTCTCCCAGTAATTTCCCCAAAATTTTATCATCACTATTTTTTGTTGATTTTGTTGCTTGTTTGAAATTTGAAGGATATAAGAGATCTTTCCTAGTTCATAAAGCACTGGGAATACAGTTAATTTGTAAAGATGAAAGAAAAAAAATTAGTTTTCTTTTATACAAAATCATTTACATGAGTGAGTGTTTTCAGGGAAGCATCCTCATGCAGCCCCAGTAAAAGGTTTTCCCAACTGAAACACTATAGCTCACATTGAACAGAAAAAAAATATATGTTCAAATTTTTGTGCTCAGTAAAACAAGACTGCCCTCTGTTGATGATGAACTTAGGATCAGCATGCTTGGGCTCAAGTAAAATACATACCGTGTATACTGGCCAATTAAACACCAATTTGACAAAATATTGAATTTGAACTTAACACGTTCAAATGAGGATACAGACAATTATTTTTAAAAACAATGCACTGACTTCCAAGAGGAATTGAAATAAATAAAAAGTTATAAAAATAAAACAAAAAGGTGTGTTTTACCTGTTCATAATAGTGGATATTATTTTCGGCCACATTAAGAAATGCTGTTTTCATATCATGTTGCATGTTTTGTTTCCATCTATCCCAGTCAGCTTTCAGAGCATTATTGGCACATTCCACTTTATCTTCAAGATTTCCAATCTCTTCTGTAAGCTAAATAAAAATATTAAATAGTTAAAGTTATTTAGAGACAGTCATTATTTAAAATTTGCTTGAAACCTGGTGGTCATAGTATAGAAAGCTGAACAGAATACAAGACCATAGCATAATATTAAACTCAGGGTGAAGAAAGTCCTGTGCTTCATTGTTAATCTTGGATTTTATACAAACCAAGTACCTCAATACAACTTCTAAACTACGACTATGACACAAAATCAAGACAAGAATTAAACTGTTACCAAAAATAATCTTGTCAATTGCAAAGTTAGTCTTTGGTACCACATTATTTGCACTTAAGAATAGAAATGGATTTCCTCCCTGCCAAAAAAAAAAAAAAAAAAAAAAAATACAAAATACAAAACTACACCCACCACTACACCTCTGCAGGATGCAGAATGCAATTATCCAAACTGGAATTTGGCCAGGCCATCTGAGAAAACTGTGCTGGGGTCTTTAATGTTTTTGCACAATTGTGATCTCTATTTTCTCTGGAAGGCAATTCAGAAGGAAGGAAATGTAACTTTTATGCAGGAACTTTCCACTTTCATGTATTGCACCTTACAATCTGACTGAGGAACTAATAAGTGCGGGAGAAAAAAAATTAAAACAAAGGTCTTTGCTGCAGGCTAACTTTTCATTTCTGCAGAAGCCTTCTCAGGGAGCCTGGATCTGCAGCCTTCAGGCTGGGGAGCAGACAGTTTCTTCTAATTACTATAGATGCCAAAACTGAGTGTTGAGCCTGGTGAAATATGAGACATTTAATGGGATAAGGTCTTCTACCTAATGAGCCATCTAGCCCTTCCAATAACTGCTCTTACCTTTGTACCTATTGCAATTTCTGAATCAAGCATGATGAATCTGGCTGGCAGCAAATATGGTAACAGATAAATTTACAGTCATGGAGCAAATTACTATTCTGGGATTGCACAATGACCATTGGTAATATACACTCTTTTCTGAAGTAAGGATTTTTTGTTGGTGGTGGTTTGTTTTGTTTAAGAGATTAGGTGCAAGTTCTTATCTTGATAGAATTTTTTTCTGCTGATTCTTCAATGAGTGAAGTGACAAGAATGAGAAAACTGAATACAAGTAACAGGAACTTATTGAAGAAAAACAAATATACAAGTTATCCCAGTAGACCCCAATGAGCCAATGTTCTATATTTAGCAGGAGCACAGATGAAGATGAGCTCTATAGTGGCTTAGCTGCAATTCTGCAAGATTGAAACTCAGCTGTGCTCTAAGGACCTGGGAAAGTCAGGCAGAAATATTGCCAGTAATGCAGCTGGTAGTTTCAGCCAGTACTGGGGGAAACTCCACCTCCTTCTGTTCCCTTCATGAGGCAGATCCCATTTATCAGACATCCTGTGTCTCAAACACTCTGCCCTGTTCTCAGGTCAAGAGCTCCATTGGTGTAAAGTTGAATAATTCCCCTGAAGCTAAGAAGCTCAAAGGGCAAAAGCTCTTGTTAATCTGAACCTCCAAAAGTTTGCAATAACCATTGAGGCCTTTAGATAATTAGGGTTCAACTGTAATTCAACATGCACAGCATGTGTATGAATCAAAATTCAGACCACACCACAGAGTATGGAGAGCTTGAGGTGTGCACCCACTACTCTAAACAAGCCATGAAGGACACTGTTCTGATATAAGTGGTGCCTGTGGCACAGCATACTTCTTTAGAACTTCAGTAAGTGACCCTGTTTGAAACCCTCACAGACCAAGAGACTGCATCTGCCATCCTAAGACTCTGTGCTATGTCTGTGGGTGCAAGTAGCACATGAAAATCCCTTGCTGTAAGAAAAATACTGCCTCTGTAACCAAGTGGAGACAACCTGAATTAGTCAAGCAGCCCACTACCTGGAACATTTCCATTATACAAGACTATGGGGAAATTTCTCTTTGCTTCCCATATATTTTCAGCATGCACTTCACCAGTTCTTTATGATACAAATGGTTGGGTACATTATGAGGCTGCTACCATCAATGCTCTCATGATTTCGCCTCTTGCTTCAACCATCTCAAATAATCAGTAACAACAAGATGATCTGTGAGGCAATGCCATAAAGAGGACATCTAGAGCTATTGTATCAATAGTCATGGACATGATTCTACAGACCAATCAATCCATCATTTTGCTGGGAATACAGCACACTCCCTATCATCATCTGGAATCTATCAAGTTCTTTCTCAGAGACCAGACCATCAAAACAGGTCCTTCTTCCTGATGGATAGGAGCTCCCCCAGGACCAAACTGTAGAACATAAAGCTTGGTATGTGTATACAAGTATAATCCTCACCTTTCTGACCTCCAATCTCAACTCAAGAGTAGATCCACAGCGGGGCAAGCTATAGGAGTAGAACCATATCGCCACTCATAGCAGTCATAAACTCCTGGAAGGAACATCTTCTGAAAGGATATTGACATCACTAAGCCTTACCAGCCATTTCCCCTTGCACAGCACCTTTAATCACCTCCTTTCCCCATTCCAATATTTATACTTGAGATAAATGTACTTAATTAGATCCAGTCTCTATGCTGGAGATTGGATCCTCCTCCCCAGGCTCCTCTTGGTTCATGACTCACTAAATACCCAACTAACACCAATACATAAATAATAGTTCTACAGGACTGAACATCCACCCGGTTCAAATAATGAACAGCAGTAATTCTATACACCATCAGCAGCATGACACAAAACACAAGACCACAGTCAGTTAATAGCCTTGCTTCCAAAACTTCACTATGTGGTGAAGCTCAAGGAACCAAAATTACTCTCTTGGCCACACCCTGTATGATCTAATTGTGTTTTTCAAAAACACTAAAGCAGACTTCCTTAGAAATTAAAATGTAGGTAGAATGCCAAACCCCTTACACCCCCCTTTTTTTCCTCTTCAAAATACCACGTATTTTTAATTGGTGGTTGCATTATGGGAAGACAGTTGATTGAACTGGGCACCATACATGAAAAATGAATTTTCTATCTCATAAATAGGCTGGGCAGAACTCAGTTAGTTTTTTATTTGTTTGTTTGTAATTTCAAGAGATAATATCTATTTTTATTTTTAAGCATTTTTTATTTGTATCTATTTTAATTTTCTCAGTTATATGAAATTATGGGTTTTAAGCTTTTTTTTATTTTTATCAGTCTGAATTTTCACAGTTGAAAGAGATGTCAGACAGTAACTGTTTAATGACAGCAGAAGCTGTATGTAGTGATCTCAAAATGTAAAGCCACAAATCAGGGAATGCAGAGCTGCAGCATCATCTCCAGTCCTAAGCATCACAGAACAGACTGGTCCAAACCCATTGTCCCACAGACATCAGCTGGAGTTTTGTTGGTGGAAGATAGAGGCTGTTTATCACACATTGTTCTGAGACTTCCTGGTTTCACTGAGGCTGCACTGGGATTGGTGGCACAAATCAGCAAATCTTTAGTCTTTACAATCAGGATTGGTAATAGGAGTGTGCTGGGGGATGTTACTGTAGGGTACAAAATAGGGTGCTGAGAGGCCACCCCACTACTGAGTGGCTCTGGCCCAGGGATGGCAGATGGCTCCCTGCACTCCCAAGCCAGTGAATGAGTGTGGCTGCGACCGCAGGGCAGCATGAGGCTCCATGTGTGGCCAAGGGGCCTGAGGTACCACATCCCTGTGGGAGGCTGCAGTAGTCCTGGCTGGGCAGAGCAGAGACCCCCAGCCACAGGGAGGCCAATCCACTGCTGAATGGTTCCAGCCCAGGGGTGGTGGATGGTCCCTTCAACTCCCAGCTGGTGAGTGAGTGAATGGGGCCATGACAGTAGCGTTGCAAGGGGCTTCCTGCCCAGCCGAGGCCCCAGGATACCACATCCCTGCAGGCACTAGGTGTGTGTGTGTGTGTGGGGGGGGGGAACTGCACTCGCCAACTCTATTAATGGTCATTTTTTTTCCATCAATTTGTGTGTGTCAGTTGAAAACATGGTTTACTGACAACTAACAATTTAAATAAAATCCTTCCAAAACTACTAGTTTTAGGTGCAGCAGCTTAGGCTGTCCTGGCTATCTGTGGCTGATGACATACCTTTACTTGTGTGGCACTTTCTAGGAATGTTGAATATTCTTGCAGTAATGCATATGCAGTCTTCACTTCAAATAAAAGGCGTGTTCTTAAATCAAGTTTGCTAACTTGCATTAACTTCCTAGCAGTGAAGACACAGAAATTCAACTTTTAACTCGGGTTAGTAACTCAAGTTCAACCCCAGGCCACTACTAGGCTTTAACTTGAGCTGCTAACCCAAGTTAAAAAGCAGAGTTGCCATATCTTCACTGGTATTTTAACCCGAGCCAGCTAAACACTGGCTAAGAACACACTCTTTTTTTGCAGCGAGGACCTACCCTTAGGGCTATATTCTGCCTCCAGATATGCAGCATACACATCTTCCAGTGAAGTCCATGGGAGAGTCGGAGCCGCAAGTGTGTCAAGGCCAGAATTTAGACCTTAAGGCAGTATGTTCCATTTGATCATTTTGACTACGAAGCTTAGAATCTATTTGAAACATACCAGAAAATAAACCAAGAACCACCACTCACTTTAGCAGACAAATTCTGAAGCCAAACAAGCCAGCCATGACAGTAGAAACCAGGGAATAAAGGCCTGGTCTCTAAACAGTAACGTGAACACAGTATGGTACCGATCTACAAGATAAATTATAACAGTAAGAAAGTATCCTCACAATAAAACTTGGCTATGCACATATTTTGTTTTGCCAGTCTTACTGAAGCAAGTAGTTTGATAGCTTAAGTCTCTTACAGAGTGATCCCAGCAGAAAACCATAGAGTTAAACAGACATTGCATGATTCACCAAGAACTCATATTCCAGACTAGGGCCAGGGGAGAAAGTTAGTTCACTGTACAAAGCAATGGTTACTCCCAACAACAAAGTCTTTATTTGAACTACAAGTTTCCACAGCAAAACCACTCAACACACTGAAGAATACATAATACACACTGAACTAACCCAATTATAAACACACAATATAGCTTTCTTCTGACCCAGCATTTCTCAAAAAAAAAATCATTTATTTCATTCAAGAGTTGCATGAATTTCTATTTAGCTTTAAGGGTAGCACGTGAATTAGAGAAAATGGTTTATGTTGCATACTAATATTAAACCCTTCCACCCTAGTATTAAAGTAAAATATACAGCCCAAATACAATAAAGGGAATGTCAGGGAGTTATAAAGCCTGTGGTACTAGTTCAAATCCAGACCTGAACAGTAGAACGACAAAGCTATCATTTAATGGTTATCTGATGGTCTAGGCTAAGTAAATTTCTGGTGTCAGTTCAGGCCAATCTAACACCTCACCAAGTAACAAGGTATACTAATTAGCACATTTGTTAGCAATTCCAGGAAAGAGGCCAGGAATTACATAGGTACGAAGACTGAGGTCATCTCTCCAGAACAAGGCTGTGTTACATTAGAGGGCATGATAGGGACAACTGCCAACATCTGTAAATTCTACAAATAAAACTAGGATTCTGGAGGACACCAAGTTCCCAACCGACAGCGGGGTTACATGCTCTCTCTTGTGAATTAGAGGTTTTTTAAAATAATGCAAGTCTTAAAATTTTAGGCCCTGGAAGCTAAACATATTTTTCAGACTGTTCCTAAAGCTCTGTTCTCCTACCAGAACAGAACACCCACTGAATCCTGTATTTTGTTGCAATGCAATGTTGCATGAATGTGTTTTTTCATCATGCAATGAAAAAATTCAAAACACCAGCATAGGTACATGTAGTGCAACTGAGCACAGGATGGGACACAGCCATATTATGCTATTCCTGTAGGGTTCCTCGTTCCCTCTGCTCAATCTTGTCCGAACAGGTTTAACATTTTTCTATCCCTACTTCCTCATCCGGTCAAGCGTGGTGGCACGCGCCTGTAATCCAAGCTATTGGGGAGGCTCAGGCTGGTGATCACTTAGGGGTTCTGGGCTGCAGTACCCTATGTTGATCGGGTGTCCGGTGCCACTGACATTCTGGCCAGCGGATGGCTGAAGGACTGGCTAGAACACCACAAATAATGTGTTGTGATCGGCACCCTCTCTGTGGGGGCTGATGGACCAGGTGATCAAGGTGACTTCCTCATCTAATGCCTCAATTCCACCTCTTACTGAAAGATGGAACTAAAACTGTTGTGGCTGGTAACTGCCTATTTGCCAGTGGAACACAGAAGCCAACTTTTACGCGGTAAATAAGCACCCCAACTTTCATAATAAGCCAAAAATCAAGCTAATCCCATTTCAAAACAAGGCCAAAACAAGCCAATCCCTAAGAACCCCAACACTCAATGTGACTAGATTCCCCCAGCGTGAAGTCTGGGACTGCGGTGGACCCGGTGTGCACCCCTGACTCTCTCCCCTGCTTGCTGCCAGGAGCCGATAAAAAGAAAAGAAGCCAAAAACTAGCTTACAAGCCAATTAAACAAGCCTGATTTCTGCATTTTTTTCACGGGTTTGGCATGTCTGCAGTGGAACCTTGCAGAGGTACTGCCAGGATAGGAGGAGAGGAAGCTTTCAGATGATTAGAAGCACCCAAAATAGTGTGTACTAGTGGCCAGAGGGGAGCAGAGCACCAAAAAAGAGTTTCCCATTTGCAGTTACTATTTAGAGGTATCTGGAAAAGAAGCCAAAAACCTAGGACTATTCTGGTCCAAATGGAACTGCTGTTAATTAAGTATGTGGGGGGAGGGTTGAATTGCAAATGCTATGATTGGTCTGTGATTGGCACCTTGTGACAATTACTAAATTATCTTTTTAAAACAAAATTCTAGTGGTTGTTCCTACACTTTACAGCTACTGGAAAAAAAAACATAGTTCTCTTAAAATAGATTCATGAATGTTAAACAAAAAAGTGATTTGTTTCTTTTTCTACATAACTAAATGAAATACTTCAGAACAAATCAGAGTTTCGCCAGAAAACCAAATATTAAGGAATGAAAGATTAAAATGGTTAGAGTTCAGTTTGAATTAGTCAAGCCCTTTAAATTACACGAAAGCATATGTATAGCTGAATCAAATACACAGTAATAAACTGAAGCAAATACAGACATTATACAACAAAGTAAAAAACTGAAGTGAGAGAATGATGGAACACTTAAAACAATTCACTTACCACAATTAAATTTAATTATAAAAAAGACTAATGTACTTCCTAAAAATGATTTTCTGCAAAGTTGAATTAAAAAATGTAAAAATTACTGGTATATCTATAAAAAAATGAAAAGAAAAGAACAGGCATTTCAAGAGTTCTCTAAACATACATATAAGACCCCAAACCTACCAATATTTATGCACTGAAGTAGTAAACCTAACAGGGGTACTCATGTACAAGGACCTGATCCTGAAAACACTTACACACATGCTTAACTTTACTCACAGGAGCGATCAATGAGACTCAGAATGAGATTCTTAAAAACACATCCATAAGAATCAGGGCTTTAAATAACAGACATAATGTATAGCTATGACACTCACTTTTTCCCCTCAGTGACTACTGCAAGAGATTTCTGGGGGAGAGGTGGAGGGTGAGAGGAGAGTATTATTTGTCATATTGCAAGATTAGAAAGAGGTGTGAGAGTATAAGATGAAACTCATAATTTATCAAATTAAAAACAAAACCTAATGCAAATACAAAGACAGCACAATAGATTTACAAAAACTAAACAAACCCAAATTATCAGTGCTAAAACTGCTAAAATTAGCGTTCCTACAGCAAGGTTCACAGGCATACTACACATATGAAACAGTTTTCTCCCCCTTTTCGTATGCACATGATTTATTATATTATTGTTTGTATATTTAACTATATGGCCACAAAATAAGACAGACATATCATGCATTTTAAGGAACACTATATGAACCTTAGCTTTCACATGTCATGGGTGAAATCCTGGACCCATGACTTAATTTGAACTGTATGTCCTTAAATGTTGCATTCATAGTTTTGCTGTCAATTTCCTTATTTAAAAAAAAAAAAAAGGAAACCCCCCACAATATTGCCTGTGGCTAACATTAGCATTTAAATTGTCCCAATTAATTACCTCAGTGGAGCTGAATAGGGTAGAGGTACGTTCATGCCTTTGCCACTGCTATTTGGCTGAAGACAATATTTTGTAAAGCTCCGTTTGGAAAAGAGCAGCACAGGATCACGTTGTGATACCTGAATCTCTGTAGCAGAATGGCAGAAAATTAATACTTTTAAAATGAAAGCTTAGAATCTGCAAAATATTGTAAAAATACAGCAAAAGTTAGAAGGGGCCCAATACTGAAGGAGCTCTGATTTCCCCCTTATTTCCCACCTCAAAACCAAGCATGCAGAGTTAACTACTAAATAACTTAAACTTGGGATAGGTGATGGATTGCTATGTTCTCTACAAGCTACAATTCATTAATCACTAACTGACATATAAGGAAGTATACCAGAGCAATACCTTTTTACTACCTTATGAAACTTTGATTTCAATATATTGTACCATGTTTGGCAACGTGTGGCACTAAAATCTAGTTTCTGAAGGAAGAATAATCCACTTGACAAAAGCATTGCAAGAGATGGGACTATCCCTCAAAAATAAATAAATAATATAATGTTTCTGGTTTAAAAGATATTTTGAAGATGCTGAAGCAGTTGCTAAAGCAAAAGGGATGAGGACAAGATGAAGCTGGTCTAAACCAGTTACTGACGATCATGAAGATACCACAGAACCAATCAACCAATAAACAAACAAAAGGAGGGAGCTGGAGTACAACAATCTGAATCTCACACATTACAGAGGAAAAGAAATTGGCAACAAAATCCAAATGGCTACTGTTGAAAGATATAAAAAGTTGAGCCTAGAAATCCTGTAGGGCCCAGCTACCTTTAGTATATTACCGTAAATGGGAAACAAAACATTCTATGGTAACTCTGTATTCTAAGCTAAGGAACACAGAAAGTGAACAGAAGTAGCCGCCAGAATATTTCTGCTTTAAAAGCATTGTCTTTTAAATGAGTTACCTTAAGGATTACATGCATTCTTAGCTTTACAATTTATTCATTTATGGAAGTTTTAATATGTTTAGCAACAGATAAAGAGATCTTTATTCTGAGTATTGAACGAAATATAGATGCTTGAAAATTAGGCCTTAGGAATCTAGAACATTTACTGGCTAATTAAAGAAACGCAATAAATACAATACTTTACCTGTAGTACTTTTAATAAATATATTTACATAACACTCTAAAATCAAATAGTATAAGACTCCATAACATAAGTGATAAAATTAAGAAGCTATGATTATTTCAGTGGAACTGGTCAAAAACATCTGATGCACTTCCTCAGCTGGCTTCGCAACATCACTGAGAGGTCTGTCATCTGACTTGATGCTTTCTAGCCTCTTTAGATTTCAGGCCATGTCTTTTTGGCATCAGCCCATCAGTGGGATATAAACCACAGAATACTGGCAGCAAGAGCTAATTCATTTGTTCCAACAAGATTTATAACTGCAATTTCAGCATTTTAGATTTATTTTCCAGATTTTTTTAAACAGTTATGTCACAATAAACCTTGTGTTAAATCCCACACTTAAGCTGAATTCAGTTCTCTCTTGTATGAAAACACAGACAGGGCAGCAATATTCTACACTATTGGCTTTCTTCAGCTATATGTCGAATCACATATTGTTATGCAGAGAGACAGGGTAAATACAATGACCTTGTGTTCTTGATTTACTCAAACAGAAAACCTTAATGTCATGAAGTTCATTTGTGACTCAAACCTATTTGAATGAAATCAGAAAGCCTCAGCAGTAACAGCTGTATTGACCTCAAAATATTTTGTAGCCTTTATAATCTCCCATTTCTTAAACCATTCAGTGACAAAGAACAATTTAACAACTCATCTAAAGATTTTGCACTAGCCTTTTATCAGCACTAATGGCAGTTTGTGATTCGACATCTATGGCAGAAATGCTTTTCAAATTGGATTAGAGTTCATGCCACTCATTGTCAGCAGAATTTTTGACCACTAGATTGCACTGACAAGTTCAATCTGACATCTGAGTGGAGATCATCAAAAGCTATATAAGATCTGCTTAAAAATAAATTTTAAAAACCATACAAAATAGAACCAAGCTCAGTGGTGGATATTAATTATAATGAAAGCACCAGAGTAAGGTGCCTTCTCAATCATAAGCTTCTGCTTTCAGGCACTTCTTTTTAACCAAAAAAAAAAAAAAAAAAATCCTTTTATGCTGAAGTCACTGTTAAAAACTTCAGCATATTTTTTAAACATAATAAAAGTCTTAACCATTTAAAATTCATCTGAATATGAAAAATGTTTCATATATTTTACAAAAAGAAAACCGTTCAAAAAAGTGCTATGCCTCAAGTATGCTAAATCAGTTTAATTTTAAAACTTCAAACTTGTCATTGACTTAGTTTTCATTGAGAACACACTTCCTAAGACAGGCTGAATGGTTTGTTTTGTTTATAAGTAAGACTATGTAGTGGGGCAGACTGCCCCACTCCCTGAGAGTGTGGGCTGCAACAGGCCAGTGCGCCTGCACAGACGGGCAGCCAATCAGGGCCCAGATTGGGGGCAGCCAATCAGGGCCCAGATTGGGGGCAGCCAATCAGGGCCCAGATTGGGGGCAGCCAATCAGGGCCCAGATTGGGGGCAGCCAATCAGGGCCCAGATTGGGGGCAGCCAATCAGGGCCCAGATTGGGGGCAGCCAATCAGGGCCCAGATTGGGGGCAGCCAATCAGGGCCCAGATTGGGGGCAGCCAATCAGGGCCCAGATTGGGGGCAGCCAATCAGGGCCCAGATTGGGGGCAGCCAATCAGGGCCCAGCTCAGCCCTATAAAAAGACTGCTCAGGAAGGAAGCAGTCAGTCTGTCCCAGGGCCTTTGACAGGGGAAGATCTGTCTCCAGACCAGGGAGACACTCACCACGGACAGCGCAGTGCTGGCCAGGCTCGGGGAGCAGAAAGGAGCTCTAGCCTGAGGCCTGGCAGGCTGCAGGCCCTGAAGGGAAGGGCCTAGTGGGTGCAAGGGGCCGTAGGGGAAGCGGCCCAGGGAAGCGGACAGACGAGGGGAGAGAAGGAGGACAGTGAGGCTGCTGCCAGAAGGTCTCTGGGCCGGGACCCAGAGTAGGGGGTGGGCCTGGGTACCCGTCTTGCAGTACACCCAGCCATCGGCCGTAGGGAGTGGCCATCATAGACTATGCCAGATCCCTGACAAGAGGGATTAGATTTTGGGGTGTGTGGTTGGACATGGTGGCTGGGGCGCAGAGAGACTGTTGATCAACCCCTCCCCCGGAAGGGGGTGAGGATGGACTAAGGGCACTGCCGGAGGGCAGTGGCTCGAAGAAGACACCGCAAGTTGGGAGCAACGTGGGCTCAGGCGCCAACCAAGGGTGAGACAACGGGCGGGACACCACCGAGAGAGGGCGCTCCACTGGACTGAGCTAATTCCCGTAAGTCACCAGCAAGAGGTGCCAGGTGGGGAGTCCCAACCCCGTTACAGGCTAAGATTTAGTCATGGATATTTTTAGTAAAAGTCATGGACAGGTCACGGGCAATAAACAAAAATTCACAGCCCGTGACCTGTCCATGACTTACTATATAAATACGCCCGACTAAAACTTAACAGCTCCTAGGGTCTGGGGTGCTGCTGCTCTGGGGTGCCCTAGGACACCGCTGCTGGGGGCTGACTGCCTCCAGCCACCCCTGCTGACCGCTGCTTGGGTGCTCCCCGGGACCACTGCTCAGGTGTTTCTCCCATGCCAGCCGCCTGAGCAGCGGCTGGTGCGGCTGCCCCTGGGTCCGCTGCTCAGGTACTCCCTGGGGCTGCCCCTGGGTCCGTTGCTCGGGCCCTCCCTGGGGCCAGCTGCCCCAGGCTACCCGAGCAGCAGTCAGGGTGGCTGTCATGGGGCACCCGAACAGCTGGCCCCGGGATCAGCTGCACCGGCTTTTGCAGCTGTGAAAGTCACGGAGGCTGTGGAAAATCACGGAATCTGTGACTTCCACGACCTCTGTGACAGAATCGCAGTTTTATTTATAAAGGTCCAGCCCAAGCCAAATGGCTACACCACAATTTTACAGCCCAAGCCCTGTGAGCCCAAGTCAGCTGAAACAGGCCAGAGCGGGTGTTTTATTGCCATGTAGACATACCCATACTGTACCATTGAAGTCAGTGGGAATATTACTGTTTACTTTACTGAGAACAAAATCAAGCCCTGTGTGTGTAATTTTTCTGTGAAAGGAAATTCAGTGGAAAAAACATTTATATAAATCCTGAAATGTGGTAAGTGCTCAACAGATAAATAATATTGGGTCCCTGACTTTAAATAGAAAAAGGATGGGAGAAAAGCGATGCTACTAAAAGCAAAACTGGCTGAGTAGTAAAGGTTAGCACACATCTTGTTCATTTTACTACTATGCTTATTTATTACAGAATGGTTGGGCACAAAACATATATACACCTTATCAGGAAGTACAAAGTTTTTGGTTCTCACAGTACTCATTACTTGGTGACGTTGCATGTATATTACAGTAGAACCTCTGAGTTATGAATGGCTCAGGAATGGTGGTTGTTTGTAACTCTGAACAAAACTTTATGGTTGCTGTTTCAAAAGTTTACAGCTTAACATTGACTTAATACAGCTTTGAAACTTTACTATGCAGAAAAAAAATGCAGCTTTTTTTTTAGTAGTTTACATTTAACACAGAACTGTACTTGCGAGGTCTTTTTGGTTTTGTTTTGTTTTTTTCTCTGCTGCTGCCTGATTGTGTACTTCCGGTTCCAAATGAGGTGTGTGGTTGACTAGTCAGCTCATAACTCTGAGGTTCTACTATATATGTCCTAAATTAAATAACTTACATTATGGCTTATGCTATTACACATGATCTTAGCTAAGGAAAAGGACCTAGTTATGATTGTTTCAAGAATCAGAATATTGAATATTTTCATTTGTACACAGAAATTCAACAATAATGTTCTATTAATACCTCTGGTATTGGCATGTTACTGCTATTATTTTAGTTTGACTGTAGGGTCAACAAAACAACAGTGCACCAATTTTTGTAGTCAAGACTACCTTGACAACAAGAAAAAGGCGTTTAAGCTCTAATTAAGGAAAGTTCTTGGAAATACAATTGCCACTCAATTAGATAACATGGAATTTCAAGATCAGATTAGATCTGACAAACATCTGTGCTAAAGCTATAAACATTGCAAAGCAGAAATAAGATCTCAGCAACATGATCTTCTTATTTCTCACACATTTCAGAAGATTCAAAGAAAGAATCAGAGGCCTGAACGTTGATTAATCACACTGCTCCAGGCATTTATCTGAATTAAAATTAGGAAACAAATAGAGGAAAAGAACAGGCTGTACAGAGGATTATCTTGAAAGATTTATTTTAAACAGAATAGATATGATCACTACTATGATGCAACATATTAACTACAAAAAATTACCCCAGTATAATAAATATTGTGACAAGGAAAATCTTTCCTTTTTATTTATAAATAGCTCTAATGCTCACAAATTCAACAAAATTGAGTTTCTTGGGCTACAAGTACCATTTTAGTATGTTAGAACACTGCATCAGGCTTTAAGAAAAATACAATCTTGAAAGAAAAAATTGCATGTGTGGTTAGCCAAAGCAGCATGAATTTATGTATGGATATACCAATTGTTCTTAAACACAGAAAATACAATAAGCATTTGAGCATAATGCTGAGTAGTATGACATTTGTGAAATTAAGTGAGAAACCAGTTTCTAACAGCTTTAATTACTCATTACTGTAAAAAATAAAAAGTGGCATTTAAAAATTATTTACATTTTAAATATTCTATTTTAGGATTTTGCACAGATGTCCATCAAATTTTAAATATCAGCTGTTTCTCCTAACTGCTAGAGCAAGTTAGTAACTGGCTTGTGATCCTTTGAATGGGCATACACATTGCCAACATTACAAATGGCATCCATTTGGCTGAAAATTGGGCATTTGTTCAGAAATAAAATTTTAATTAAACTTTTTTAAAAAATTGCATCTGGGAATTTATTTGTATGACAGCTAATTATATAAGCTCCTACAACAGGGTTTGGGGGGGGAAGGTGTAGTTTTACTTTTTTTTCCCCCCCACTTTTGAATATGGTGGTTTGCTCACCTCTTCCCTTTTGCATACTGTTTTTCCTCTGTACTTCCTACTGGTAATCTCTATACTTCCTACTGGCAGTTCCACTAAAGCATAGAGCAATTTAGTAAGGAACTGAAATTTCATACAGCTTATAAAGAGGCAGACAATATTTCTGTGCAAGAAGGATATAAGTATTTAGGCCCCAATTCAGGACGTTGACTGTCTCACTGATTTCAAGATGTGTATTGACTTCAAAGGCACAATTCATATATATGAATAGCTTTAAATACATAAGTACCACAACTGGAAACATGCCAAAGATTTAATTGACAATGCATCAAAATCTAAACATTTTGCAGTGTTGGTTCAATTTTGACTAAGATACAATGTATCTCAGGCAGGTTTCTGTTAGATCACCCAGCTCCTCAGCAGCCTGGGCTTTCAGGCTCCCACCGCCTCAGACTAATAGGTAACCAAGAACCTGGAAGCCCTGGCTCCTAAGTTCCCATTTCCTCGGCAGCCCAGGCTCACAGGTCTTCCAAGATCCATGGCTCTGAAGCCACCTGCTAGGTGGACTGGTTAGAGGCTGGGCACCCAGGGCTTCCCACTATTCACTTTCACAAAGAATTTCTAAAGGAGGGGGGGGGGGGTGCTGCAAATCAGAATGAAACCAAATTTCAAAATAGTGAAGTCTTCCACAAAATGAATTTAGCTTTCGCCATACAGCTCTAATAAACACCTTCCTAAACTTAGGCCTGAAGACCTGATCCGAAGTTCACTAAACCAGCAAATCTTTCCATTTACTTTAATGATCTTGGACCAGGCTCTTAAATCAGCAGCGCCTCTAGTTTCAACGTAGTTTTCATCCAGATTTGTTCATTCAAATATAGTAAAGATCATGTAACATTCTAGCAATTGTAGACTTTGCTGTGTCTGAGTAATTGCAGTAAGCTGAAGATCATGCAACTACTCCACTCACTGAGCATGCTAGGACCTTTTTGGTTTACATTCCTCTATAATTAGTTTATATGCCATTTAAAAATATAGAGGAATGTAAATCAAAAAGGTCCTAGCATGCTCAGTGACTGGAGTAGTTGCATGATCTTCAGCTTACTGCAATTACTTGGACACAGCAAAGTAAACTTCCTATGTATACTAAGGAGGGAAGACAAGTGAAAAGCAGCAGAGCGGATCGAAGACAGATGCACAGACACAGTGGCAGCAAAACGAGGACAGTAAAAGATACAAGTAAAATAAATTTGTACTTCATGAAAACCAAAGGTATGTGTTGTCTCAAAAGAGACTAGAGTTCAGTTACAAACTACATAATAAAACACACGTACATCATTCCAGAATATGATCCTGTAGGTATTAAACGACACCAGATAGTAATATTTCAATATGTTTAGTTCACTGTCAAGAAATCAAATGGGGAATAAAAAAAATACACATTACAAATGTCAGAATAGTTTGAACATGAGACTTCTCCCAGCTCGTCTTTATGAGATTGAGACCTCTAACAGAAACCATTTGTGTCAAATCTTTGCTGTGTAGACACAAATGTTGTAACTTAAGTATTTTTTTTATACTGTATAGTATTTCATGCAAAGAAACTACATGAAAACATTAATTTAGGTTGCAAACTCAAGCACTCAAAGGTTAGGAAATGCCAGAATTATAGTTTCCACCGCAACCTTAATTTTGCCCCCTTGCATGTCCATCCTGTGCACTGATTGAGGCATGGGTCCTGTAGGAAAAATCATGTAAGCGAACACTATCATAATGCATCCATACATTGGGGCAGAATTAAAGTTTCACTGGCAACTATAAACCTGGCATCTCCTAACTTTCAAGTGCTTTCACATGTCCCCAGTGGCCCATGTCCCCTCTGGGGGCACCACAAGGGGTAGGGGCTGGCTCCCCAACAAAGCTTCTGGATCCAGAAGCCCAACTCCCCTGCATTGTATCACATGGAGCTGCAGATCCCCCAACTCTCACGTTAGGGGTGGGTGAGAGAGACAGTACTGGGACTAGGCTCTTTTTCTTTTCCAGCAACCATCCCCACATCCAACACCCAGTCCCCCACTTTGGAATAACAGCCTTGTCCTGCTGCCAGCTACTGCACTTAGCCACGTAGCTCAACTAGTAGCAGTCTGATATGGGTCCTAGGTAAGGAACCTAGTTCAGCTCTCTTCCTCCACCTGCTTCAGGTGCTCTGACAGCTCCCAAGTCAAGTCTTCTCAGAGCCATGTCTGCTGATGCTCCACTTAGGTGCACTTGCAGAACAAGCTCCCCTTGGAGAAGGGGAGCTTAAAAAGATGGAGGGAGAAGTTTGCCCAGGAGCAGGAGAGGCTGCTAGGGACTGATAATGCAATCCAGTAGCAAGGGGAGCCCTGCCTGGGATTGTGGCTAGTTTCCCCTTTTCCTTCTGACATGTTCGGGGGGCAAATAGACATTGGAAGCCTCATATAGGCAAGAGGCCACCTGTAGCAGGACCTGGGGAGCACCACCAGGGACTACACTATAGGGAATTGACCTCAAAGGTGACCCGGTAAGTTAGATGAACAGCTGGGAACATTGAGATTGCTCAGGAGTGGGGGGCTCCTGTTGGGGACCCAGGGCAGGGCTGGCTAGCAGGGTAATTGCCCAAGCCCCACACCACAGGAGGCCCTGTGAAGCTATGTTGCTTGAGCTTTGGCTTCAGCCTTGGGCAGCAGGGCTCAGGCTTCAGCTTCAGTCCCGGGCTCCAGTGAGTCACAGTCTCACTATGCCTTGGTTCCCCATATGTCAAACTGGAAAGGGCACCATACAAGTACTTCAGATAGGCTTCTGTTTATCACATCATTCTTCCTTTTAGTAAGACATATTAAGCTCCAGTATGTCTCCCTTCTGTACTAACTTGTTCTTGCTAGTCACCCTTCATTGCAAAGAACAAACTGTGCTACCCTTTTATTACATTTCTTCAGCCTTTTCTACCTACTATTTGCTCATATAAATTAGTAACACTCATATCCTTTACACGATAGTAATTTCTATCAGGATCACTGATCATTTGGACATTAAAAATAGTTTGGCTTGTCTGCTAATTTCCTGGCAATTCTAAAAACCTGGGTTATGTAGAGGAAGGCAGAGCAGATCTGTCAGTCAATAAGCAATTTAACACTTACTCCCCCATCTTCTTGACTGCAGGTAGCTTAAGGAAGGTTTCAATAGCTGCAAAGAGTCTACTAGAAAAGCAACTACCGAAATAAATAGAGCCATCTAGAAAACCCATGGAGACAGATTGCTAGACATTTCCTCAGTGAAGAAATAAGCTAAATTTGGGTCAGCCATCTTGTCTGCCCTGCAGCGCAGCTGCTCACATATTCTGAGTCAGTGCAGTAAAAGGAGCATGATCTCAAAGTATGCCAGAAATTAAATTAAAAATATAAAACCTAAGGTTCATTGCCGGAACTAAAATTAAGTTATTGATATTAAAGAACAAGCCTGAGATGTGGCAAACCGTAGCAGGAGCTTGGACACTTTGTTCTTCCCCTTGTTTGACAGCGCTCTACTACCCATTGTCACTACCCGGCAGGAGGGGCAACCCAATCATTCAGTCTTGATATTCAGAGAAAAAAATGCCTGCTTTGCTCATGTCATCTGACTGACTGTTCTGAAACCAAGTATTAGGATTTTATGCTTTTTTATGTAGAATATGAGAGTGGCTTGAAAATAAGATTTCTGCACTAACTTTTCCTTTTTGCACTACAATTAAATAGCTATCTGGGTTGGCAAATGATTCTTGAATTGAAAGTAATTAAGTTTTCAATCTCAATCCTCTCTCAAAGCGTAAAACTATATCAGTTGATTTTTACATAATAGGATTGTTCTTGTTTGCAATATGCGAAATGGCACTGCATCTGTTTAGTATATGACAACAGCCTGACCTTAAACAGGCCTCTGGTTTGCACCTACAATTTTGCACAAGCTGTTATTTACACATATTTGACTGTGTCTCCAAATCAGGTATTTAAGATTTCCAAGTAACATCAATTGCACCCTCAAATTTATTACCAACTGCAAACATAAGAAAGCTGATCAAGCTTTCAAAATCGTATCCAGTGTCAAAGGAGGAGATATTACAGTCATTTTGTTAGAAACTATTTAAGACATTTTCACATTAAAGCCATGGGCTTTTCAAAAGCACTCAGTACTGGCCTAACTCTGCTCCCACTGAAGTCAACAGGACTCTTACCAAATTATTTCAATGGGAGCAGTTAGGCTAAGATCAAGTGCTTTTGAAATGCCCACAAATATTGTCTAAAACAAAATGAAAACCTATCAAGGAAATAAGGATAAACACGAACTATTGCAACACTGATGCTACTGCAGACAAAGGTAGCTAAAAGTTGCTGGGTGACACTTGGCCAGGCTCATAAGATAAACAGATGGACACTAAAATGTGGAAGTCTAAAGGAATAAATGACAGTCTTACAATGACAAAGTAGTTAACTTACAGCTTTATTGCCAAAATGTCAAATTCTGGCTTCTTGTTAGGAAGAAGCAGCAAGCATGGAGATGCCTCACCAGTTCTGGTGACAAGAGCTCAATTAGCTCTACCAGAAGGGCAGAATCCCTCCAAAACAAAAACAAGCAATGCACATTTTTGTTCAAAAAGAAAAAAAAAAGCATAAACAAGGAACAGGTTTGACCATCCTATCTACCTCTTCTAGGGCATTTCAGCAGCTGTCAATACACCACTGTATCAATTCTTATTTCCTGTGCAGTGCATGAGCAAACTTTTTTAGAATAGGTCAGGAAGTGTGCAGCCCCAAAACATGGCTTTTCAGAGCTTATTTTTGTCAGGAGAACTCTTAATTTTTAGTCAGAATAGGGTCCTTAGTCATACAACTTAACATTCAGAAAGATTTACAAACTTACCAGATCCTTTTCTGCCTTTTTATTGGATAAAGCATCAACTTTGGAATCAAGCTCTGCCTGAATTTGGTCTCTTCTTTTCAGAACACCCTTTAAAACATTAAGATGAAATAGATTGTATTTAATTGTGATAATCTGTTTACAAAGACGTCTTGCAATCAAGAGTACTTACCACTTTAGAGAATTTATAGATTATCCCATCAATAGAATTCTCAGATTTAAAAGATATTACTTAAATAACTTCAAAGCATCTATTGTATATTTGTTTTTATTACCCCCATTTTTTTTAACTGAAAAATTGTTAGGAATCCTACCAAACCCAACGCTACGAGAATCTATGTAGCTACAAATTATAAAGAATTATGTAGTGAGTCAGTCTATGAAAGTCATATTATTTTAATCCTTTACAAGAAACGTGATTTAGAGAAGTCCCAATACTGGAAGTATTTTATTTGAATGAAAGCAATAGCACAAGAGATAGGACTCAACTAAAATGATATACCAGATACTATAGGAAATATCAATGTAAGTCCGCTATGTTATGTATGTATGTACCACAGTTTGGTGGCAAAGGAAGAGGAAAATTATCAAAATTCTTTATCTGAAAATAATCAACTAAATCTATCAATGTTAGCAAGCCCACTTTTATTTAAAGTTAAGGCTAATTCAATAGATTTGATTCTTAGTGGAATGGCAAAAACTAATATAAAAAGGGAGGGAATGTTGTCAGACTACAGGGCCAGTAATTATGACAGGTTACATTCCAAACTGCTCCGGATTTGCAGTGTGACATCAAAGAAGTCAGTGAAAAGGTCTGTGCCTCAGTTTCCCCATCTGTAAAACTGAAATTAAACTTCCCTCACAGTACTATTATGAAGCTTATGTCTTTTTAAGAGGACTCAGAAGAAAGATAGTATGCAAGTATAAATTCAAAAACTCTCTGATAATCCTGTATGTTATCTTGTCCCAACAACTTTTACTCTTTAATTTAGATATTCTTAGAGATCTACAGTGTTCATATATAGTACAGTATATGTTAAACAGTGTAGGGCATAACCAGTCCTAGTTAGAAGTTTATTTCACATTATGCTAGTTGTCAAAACGTTAATGTTGAAGAGGAAACACACTGCCACCCTGACTAGTACATATTGAAGATTTATCAATAAGATACCTTTTTAAAGACTATCAAGTAATACACTATAGTACATACTTATAACAAAACTTACCATTCACTACCTTAAAGTATCTCCTGTCTGACTACAAACGTCAAATATATAGTTATAAGAGTAAAATCGAAACAAGTAGAAATGGGTTAATATTCTTTTGTGTATTTTTTTTTTTCCTTTTACTTCCTCTTTTATCCTATATAAAACTACAGGAGAAACCATTAGAATTTCTCTGTTTGTCAGCCATTATAACAAATATCTATTCTAATTCCAAGGTAAAACTAATAATTTCAGTACTAATATGTGCCAGCTATTGGCAAATGCTTTTTTGTAAATGAGGAACCCAGGGACTGTTCATTAGTTCTCTAATTTTCATATTTTTATTAATTTAGTAAGTTAAACAAATAAATATATTATGCTTCCACAGTTCCTCTGCTGCTCTAATCAGTAGCACATTCACAAATCCTCCAAACAACAGTACTCTGACCTAAAACAAATGTCTTGCCTGTTAACCGTTTTCTGAGGCATAGTGGTAGTATAGGCCTACTTTCCCCAGGTTTGTCCTGTCTCCCCTATCAGTCAAGTAGGAGGGATCCAATCCAGATGCAAAGATTTTTGGCTCTGGAACCTCCTCCTTAAGATCCAAATGCATCCGCTTTCCCATTCAGCACTTCCAAAGCCAAAAAATATGAGGATTATCCTGCCTTAGTGACAAAACCTTTGCTTAGGCATACACTTTTATGGAGACAATTTGGGAGGTGCTAGCACTGTCATACCTCAGAAAACAGGTTTTTCCAAAGCGTGGCTATGATCAATGCATTCTTAGTCTGCCTAGGAGTACCCTAACCAGCGTGCAGGGCAGAAGTGAGCATTAGAACAAAATATCCAGGGTGAAAGAAGGGAGAGAGACTGGCATGGAATAGAGGAGGAAGGAGCCAATGGATGAACTGCTTAAGGCTGCCTAATGTTTCATTGGAAGGGTTGCACCAAGAACTCAGTATCCCAAAAGGCATGAGAGCTAATGTAGACACACCCAAGCAACATTCATTTCAGAGATGCGAATGAAAGGCCACATAGTCACTCTGCAGTTTGTCCATAGAATCTCTCTTGTCAGCACACACACAGCAACTGTTCTGATGAGATGGGCAGAGAAAACTGGCAAAGGGACAGGCCAAACTGCAAAGAAGTAGTAACAAATATGTCTGAGGAGAAAGTCTGGGGCAGGTATGGGTAACTGTCTTTTCATACTTAAAAATAAGACTAAGGAATTGAGGGTGTCACCTGCTATGGCTGCAATCTTTCCAACCTTCAGGCAGAGTAAGAGCTGCCTCCCAGGACAAGCAAAGGATGGAAATGAAATCTAAAGGCTTGAAGGAACACAGGATAGTAGCACTGTCCCAAGTTGAAGGTTACGATTCATTATGATGTGGATACCCAGTGCAGAGGCTGCCACACTGACGTAATTAACTTCAGCAGGCCATAGTCTCTCTCTGCCGTCTTTAATGCTATCAGGAAAGAGGTGGGCAATGCAAAGAAATCACCCCTGGCCAAGATGACTGTGTACTCTCCCTAATATTAAGGCTTTGGGATCTCTATACAGGCTGTAATGCTTGTCTTAGCTGGTGGTTTGCGATGGATGTAGAGTGAGAGATAGTTGGTCAAACTGTCCAATTAACCATCTTCTGGAACACCCCACTGTGGATTGGTCATTCTCCTGGGATGATCTGCTTACAGATATGTGCACTCTGGGATGTAAAACACTCTCAGGAGAGGATTCTCCCATAAGGGAGCTGCATTTACAGCACCCTGGCTATTCTCAAATGCTGCTATCACAATGTTGTTTATTCCAATGAGGACAAAAATGTCTAGTCAGGACTTCTGCGGGGACAGTACTGTTAGGCAGACAGACCTTAATACTAGGATGTAGATGTAGAGGCTCTGATCTTTGCTTAACCAATGTCCCTTAATTGACCCACACTGTATTGTGTTCTTATTCACTAAGACAGAGTAAAGATTTTCCTAGTTGTCTCCCACCAATGGGAGACTCTGTCAGAGAAACTGTTAGAAGGGCCTTGAATGGAACAGAATGCACGGTACCAGGCCCTGGCATGACATCTGCATGACCATATGGCAGATTCTTATCTATTAAAGAAGTTCATTGCCCTTTTCCAGAATAGCAGTCAGGATTTTAAGGTTTAGAAACATCTCCAAGGAGGGAAAAACCTTGCCTTACTTTGTGTATCAGTCTCCATTCCTAGAGGAGTCAATATTTTGACACAGAGAAGATAGTTCTTCTGTATTCATCATGAGTTGTAATTCCTTGAACCCTTCTACGTAAGGACAACTATTCTCTCCACTAGCATGTAAGCCTTTCCTAAGGTGCAACAATTTCCAGGGAAAGGACACACAACCCCTCAACCCTTAATGTTGCTGTTATGGGGAGCTAGCTGTAAGAGGAAACTGGAGAGGACTCTCCACAGTGAAAAGAAATCTTCTCTTTGAGACTGGATGCATCTTGTCTGATTAGTAGGGAAGAAGAAGAAAAAGATTCTGTGCAAGAGGGCAGCCACCCTAAGGAAAATTATTCTTGCTTTTATTTTTTTTTAAAATAAGCTTTTTTCACTCTAACTCATTTGTTATGTTCTCAATTAGCAGCAGAAAGACAAATTGTAGCCCTCAAAGAGTTAATGTAGTGACTGCAAAATCAATTACATACAAAGCAGATTCTGTCTTCAAAGGTCACTCAATATACCAGTATAAGCAACCCTTATGGTCTTACCGTTAATATTTCACTGTAGAGAACATATTCATGTAGAACAGGCAGCAAATTTTCTGATAGTCCTGCCATTCGATTCTCAGTAGCTTTGCAGCACTTGTCAATGCAGCTGGCAACACCTTTCAGCGAATCTACTAGATCTTCTTCTGATGCACACCAAAGAGTATGGATTGGACCATATTCCTTCATTTCACAATAATACCCTTAATAAGAAGATTACTGCATATTAGTACTCAAGTCAATGATAGATGCAAAGCACAGAAACAGGCTAGTTTCAAAATCTGGCCAAATGATCCTCAAAAAGGAGAAGATATTACAGTAACAAAGCTTTCTTCTTCTTTTGTTGTTATTTTTGGTCAACGGAAACATCTCATACTTTTACTCGTTAAGCTATTACCAACATATTGCTAAAAAAATCAGTGAAAAATTACCTTTCTGAAAGAGCTGTACATGCACAATAGAGTCAGTGGGTGCGCTTAAGTTCATTCCAGTTCTAGAGTACCACTTTATTACTACCACTCTAGAAGTATTTCTCTTTTTAAGTACAAGAAATATCTTCAGAAAACAATCATTAGCTCTATAGCGCAATAAAACTTTGTAAGTGTTGCCTCAGTATTCTCTCAGAAAAAGTAGGGCCAGATACTGCCACTTTTATAGAACTTTACTCTGGAGTAGTCTCATTCATTTCAATAAACTACTAAAGATGAGCAAAGCAGAATATGGCCCTATACAGTGTGTTCACATTACCAATGTTCATGTGTTATGGGCCAAGGTAAATTGAAGTGGCTATGACTTTGGATCAAGTCCACACTGCTCTAATGTCACTTTCTAATTTGATTCTGACTGCTGAGGTTTTCACAGTCCCTCCACTTTTTTTGCCCTCTACAACTTGGTCACAGCTGACTTTATACCAAAGAAACATCCAACACAGAGACACGTGAAGCAGTGTGTGTAGAGAGGGATGCTTGTTTTGAGTTTAGTTGGTCAAAAAAGCCCTGGAAACTTAATGGAAAATCCCAGATTGGGCTACAACTAGTAGGAAGCATCACTCACTGCTTGACAAATGGTTCACTGCTGAGACAAAATCAGCTTTGCACATGACAAGTGTTCTGCAGATTACTGTTGGGAAAGGCTAGACGTAAGCAACATCTGGCAGCACCTGAGAGTGAATAAAACTCCATGAGGCTTTATCACCAGTATTTTGGTGCTGGTGCTTTAAATGTATAACCACGAACTTCTCCTCACTATATGCCAACTACACCTAGTGGAATGAATTGCTAAGACCAAAAAAAAAATCCCTTTGATCAATATGTATTTCCTTTGTGCAAGGAACACGCAATCTAGTCAGGACATGCAGAGATCTGGAATGACAGAATAAGCTAAAGGAAACAAAGCCTTAGTTATTATGGAACACAGTGAAGCATTTCAAAGTATTTTTACATGCAAGAGAAAACCCTCAAGTATTGACCAGTGGGATTTTTAAAACATAGTTCAGCATGAGATCAGATTCAAGCTCAGAAAGTATATAATTTAAAAATTCAAGTAAGCATGCAAGCTGCTGTTCCATTCAGAACAAACTTTTTTTCTTGAAAATCAAGGAAAATTTTAACAAGAGCATGAAGTTCAAACAAACCCATCTGACAGATGTTATGACCAACAAGAAAGGTAATATTTTTTAAAATTCTCTTTCATGTGACACCAAATAAAGATGCAGAATCAACCAAAAGAATGGATGTGACAGTGTTACATGTTCAGATTTAACAAGGCTTAGGACAAATACAATTCCGTTGTGGGGGGAAGGAAAAGTAACTTTCCCACAACATATTCCACTGTGTTCAGTTTTTGATATTTTTATTTGCCTAATTACTTATGGAATTTTTTATGATATGTCAGGTTACATGACTGATAAGGTAAAGAAATTTCTAACCCCATCATATTACTAACAACATCTGTGGCAACAAGCAATTCCTAATGAGTTACAAATATCTTTCAATGAATCATTATTTTATAAATCACATAAAAATCTGCAGTAACAAATATTCCTCATCAGTCACAGAACATATTTAGATTGTAAGCACCCTTCATCAATTACACCATATTGTTCATTATAACACATATCTATAGTAACAGACATCTTTTGATAGTAATCAGGGATCCCTTCCTGAACATCTCAACATTTTTTTGTTGATTCTACACACTCCAGTATTTGGATATACACACAGATTAAGGTTCAAAATAAGTACAAAGAACTTCTCAGTTTGACAGGTACAGAACACTATATTTGTAGAAACAAAAAACTTCATAAGAGGTTCTGGTTAACATATAAGAATTTGTAGGGGTTTGAATATCTACAAACAACTGGGATTCAGAATGTGATTGTCATTATGCCAGTAGGAAATAAGTGTTTATATCTCACTTTAAGAAGTAGTCATCTGTATACAACAAAAAGCGTTCATACTGTTTTTCCAATTAGAATGGTAAAAAGCCAACCAAACGTCTAGGTCTTCTTAGTTTTCAGTTTCTAGTCAGCATAGTTAAACTACCCTCCCTATTAATACATTATTTATGCTGATTCTGTCCAAGGAAGTTCCAGGTGTGACTCAGTAACAAGCAAGAGAAAGGTGAGGTTATCGGCAAGTTATTTTCCTTCTCTCTTGAGAGATGAGCATGCTACCTCTGCAGGCATCTTAACAACTTCAAACCAATGAGGAAGGCTTCCAGATTTGGATCCCCACACAGCTGCACACTGATCTGCCAATAGGCTGAGGATTAGACATTGAATGAAAAAAGTAAGAATTTCTTGTTCTCCATTTCTCTTGCTAGAAAGCAGCATTTTGTGTGGAACAGTGAAAGTGAACTAACTTTTCACAGTAATTCACTTGTTCAATACATTACTTTCTGAAGTCAATAAAAACAAGCGTGTGTTCATTATTTCTACTTACCCCTTTCTTCCTTGTAAATTCTTTGGGATATTTTGTCTAGCAAGTTTATTTTCTGATTAAATGTTTCCATATAGTCATTTATATCTGTAAACATATCAGGACGATTTTTAACTCCACCTCCTCTTACTGAGGATGCTACAGCTCTTACAGTTTGTCCCATCCTGCTAAACAAGCCAGGACCCTGCTTCTTGTGAGATGAAAGTTCCTACAAGAAGAACATACCCTTGTGAATATTTTAATGTTGTCTACCCATGGTTTACAATTAAAGCAAAACAAATTAAAACAATAAAACTACACAGGAACGAATAAAACAAACCAGGGCCGCCCGGGAGGGTAAGGGGGTGGAAGTGGGGCAATTTACCCCAGGCCCCGGGCCTGCAGGGGCCCCCACGAGAATATAGTATTCTATAGTATGGCAATTTTTTTTATGGAAGGGGCCCCCGAAATTGCTTTGCCCCAGGCCCCCTGAATCCTCTGGGCGGCCCTGAAACAAAACTACTTTAGGTTTTAATTTGATGTCTAGATCTTATTGTAAAGTTATTAAATATGTAGCAATTAGACTCTCTTTCCCTTCCTCCCCCCATCCCTTTACTAATTTCCCTTTTTATATTGTGATTGAAGGCTGTATGGTCAAGGATAACCATTCTGTGTCATAGGTTAGCCATGCTCTACTTAAGCAGGGAGCATGCAGGGGGATTAGGAAGGGAAGGATTAAGACAATACAAACCTCTTCCCCTTTCAGTCTTAAAGCAGAGTCAGCCAGTATGCAGACTTTGGGGCAAGACAACAGAGGGAAGCATGTGCAGAGAAAAGTCATCCATTGGGGAAAATTATGTTCTTACAGTGAACAGCAGCCCCTCTTTCTTTCCTTTTTACTTTCCCTCCACTTCTATAAACTGCTAATGGAACATTTGGTTAAGTTCAGAGCTATGCTCTTTGGAGGACAAAATTCTTGCTTTCTTTTCCAGTGGATACATTCTGCACAGTTTACAGTGGGAAATTAAATGGTGGTCTATTGGCTGCATTGTCAATGAACAGATTATTACTACTGTTTTTAAAAAATATGGGCAAAAAGGGACAAATATCAAAACAAAAAATAATTTAAAATCACATGCATTAGAATTAGAAGAGTCAGAATAAGAGTTTTGGAAGGGAGACCAACCCTCATTCTTCAGAGCATAAGACAAACTCTGACGGGTATCAGAAATAATTTCTTATTGGCAATTATTCAATAGCTGCCTACTGCAGGATTCCTTGCACCTTCCTATGACACTTCTATCACTAGCCATGGTTGGTAAGAAGATACTGAACTATGCAGGCCCCTAGTAAGGCAGTTCATAATTTCTTGTAACTATAAATCAGATGATTTTTTTTTTTTTACCCAGGTTTGTGCCGTAAGAAATATTTTGAAGTCTTCATTAAAAGTCAAAGTTGGATGCTCAGCAATTCGGTTCAAAAATTTATGCAATGCTTTCCTTCGAGTCTCAATGAATTCATCACTGAATCGTTCCACCATTCCTTTCATTATGAATTTTTCAGGCAATGGCTGAGGGGAAAATAAATAAATAAAACATTGTATAACTTTGCATATTACATATATTACAATAGTTCTACTACCCATGAGACGGTAGACATTCTTGTACAATTCACTACACACACATACCAAAAAAAAAACCCACTATAAAATTAACACAGTAAACAGTGTTTCAATCTGATTCTAGCAATAGATAATGCATCAGAATAGATATAAAATCAAGAGAAAGGAAAGGGAGAGTAGGTTAAGGAAAAGAGAAATGCCCTTATTTTTCTCTGAATTTTGCACATGCACATAAAAGATTAATCAAACTACATTAGCTTCTTAATGGTTGTTAGACCCCAGAATCCTGAAAGAGATTTCTCCAAAGCTCACTACAGATAAATTTAACACAAAAGAACAAATGTAACAAAATCCAGTGAACCTACAGGAATAATCAGTGTTGGATGTGCTTCTTCAAGTCTGCTCTTCAACCAAAGGAAATCTTGATATCGTCTTCGAACTTCATATTCACTGGAGTCAAACTCACCACGAGATGTCTGAAAATCATAACCACAAAATTAAGATGGAAAATCTAAAAGTATGTCTGCACTGCAGCTGGGAGATGTGATTCCCAGCTCGGGTAGCCAGATATATAGTAGCTCTGCTCGAGCTAGCAAACCAAAAACAGCAACGTAGCTGGGATAGCACAGGAGCTGGGGCTAGCTTGAGTACCAACCCACCCAGGCTCCCTGGATACATACTTTGGGAGCTAGCCTGAGCCACCACTTGTGCTACCCTAGCTACCTAGCTATTTTTAGCACATTTGCTCAAGCAGCACTAGCGCATGACTGGCTACCTGAGCTGGGAATCACACCTCCCAGCTGGAGTGTAGACATATACCCTCAGAGGAGTACACCTGTACCCCGATATAACGCGACCCGATATAACAAGGGTTCGCATACAACGCGGTAAAGCAGCGCTCTGGCAGATCAGCGCGTCAGCTCCCAGCTGCGGCGCTCTGCTTCCCACCGTTGGTGAATGCATGGAGGGTGGGGAAAGGACGCCCCCCCGTACTCACCAGTGGCGGGAAGCGGAGCGCTGCGGCTGGGACCTGGCGGAGTGGAGCGGGCTCGGGCCGGGCTGCTCTGTTTCCGCCGCTGCAGGTGAGTGCGGGACCTTTCCCCAACCCCTCCCCCAGCGACACGGCTGGGGCCGGGGCAAGGAAAGCGGAGCGGGCTGGGGCCGCGGCGTTCCGCTTGCCGCCGCAGGTGAGTACGGCAGGGGCGCCCTTTCCCCAACCTCCCCACACTCACCGGCAGCGGCGGAAGCAAAGCAGCCAGCCCCAGCCCGCTCCACTCTGCCAGCTTCCAGCCACGACACTTATGCCAATATACTTTCCAACTGCATCAGCCTTCCTCTTGTTTCATGTTCTTGTCATGAATAATACAAATGCCACACACACAATAGCAAATGCCAATTTCACACAAAAGGCTGCTTTTGCAATCATTAAAATAACTTCAGCTAGTCCTTTAATGATCTCTACAGCACTCAGTCATGCAAATATTCACATGAGTAATCTTACTCACCTTAAGTGTTTTTAGAATCTAGCCACTAGTTGGAAATAATTTGACTAAGCTGTTAACTCACTGCAAAATCAGAATATAATTTTGAAATGTTAGAAAGATTATTTGAAATCCTTTAAAACACTAAACACCTGTAAAGTTTTACTTTACACTTAAACTATCATGACTATTAAACACTTACCTTTGTAACAACTCTATAGGTAATGAAAGTCTCAATGGCAGTAATGTGACTTTCAGGATCATCAACAGTAATGAAGAGATCCCTTAATTCTGGCTCATCTTCAAACTTGTACTGGTTTATCATAGAAGAGGGGGATGTTGGTATCAAAGGACTGAATGAATTTGCCTCAGTCAGTGATGTATCCTATAGATAAATAAGACATTTGAAGAAATTCTTATTAACATATAAGGGTGGAGGATTCAGACATCAAAACAATAGCTCTGAAGCAGTGGTGGGCAACTGGCGGCCCGCACAAGGCCCGTCAGGGTAATCCGCTGGCAGGCTGAGAGACAGTTTGTTTACATTGCCCGTTCGCAGAAACCGCCACTCGCAGCTCCCAGTGGCCGTGGTTCGCCGTTCCTGGCCAATGTGGTTGCCCACCACTGCTCTGAAGTGAACGGTTAAGATGGTAAACAAGATAGCAGATAAAACTGCGAAAATATACCACAAACAGCCTTGTCATCCTCTTATCCTTTTCAGTGCTCAATTCAATAAGTGGTTAAAAAAAACCAAGAACAAGACTGATGAGAGAAAAGCAGAACACTATATTTGATGACAACATTATGGATAGCTGAAAACAGAAGTCACCTACAAATGCCCAAACTAATTAAACCAAGCACCCACTGTACTGTACAACAGTGGTTCTCAAAGTTGGGCCGCCGCTTGTTCAGGGAAAGCCCCTGGCAGGCCGGGCCAGTTTGTTTACCTGCTGTGTCTGCAGGTTCAGCCGATTGTGGCTCCCACTGGCCGCGGTTCCCCGCTCCAGGCCAATAGGGGCTGCGGGAAGCAGCACGGGCCAAGGGACGTACTGGATGCTGCTTCCTGCAGCCCCCATTGGCCTGGAGCGGGGAAACTAGGACCTTAGTTTTAAGCCTCATCTGAAAGACAGCACCTCCAGTCACAAAATGCCCTCCAATACAATACTGGGGCATCAGTTTAATAACGATTCAGAGAAAGGAGCACACCTATTAAATATCCCTTCCATCGAAGTACGAGCTACACATGAGACCACACTTATGTTAAGAGATCAGACAAGACTGATACAACAAACCCCACCCTCATTCAATGCTCAAGCAAACCATTAAGGTTTATGAGGCTCTTATAGCAAAAGGAAAGCATCTAGTCCATATTTTTGAAGTTAGATGTACACTGAGCAGCTTTCTTCAGTAAGTGAGAAGGGTATAAAAATCACATTTACCACTTCCATTGTCCGGCTATGCTGGAAGACAAATAGGAGACAATAAGATGTGGATTAATTAGGCCACAACTTTATTCTTAAGTGTCAGGAAATAACCAGCAGATAGCAGCATACAGTGCAGGTAATTCTAGAACAGTGGTTCCCAAACTGGGGTTCGTGAACCCCTGGGGGTTTGTGACATGTTACAGGGGGTTCTTGGGAAAAAATTCCCTAATGGCAGACAGAGCTGTCCCTAGGAACCCCAGTCACCATGGGGCCAGCAGCCCGGAGCCCCTGGACTTCCAAGAGCTAAGCAGATCAAAGCAAGCATATCTATCACACTGAGATTTAAACTTCAAGACTCCTTATAAGAAATGAAAAGGGAGGTGGATATTTTTTGCTGTTTTTAAAATTAAATAGGCAGCTAGTATTATTTTTAAAATTATTATGAAGAACAAGTTTAAGCTTTGCTGTAACGTGCGTTGTTTGCCTGGATTGCTCAAGACTTAAATACTTGAGTAGGAGGAACTCTTTAAGTTGGCTTCTTAAATACCTTCATGCTTGTTTCACATCTGATACTCCTTGATGAAACATAGGAGCCTTGTCTTATAACAGGCTTATTCAAAGTGATACAAGCTACGAAAGTGAGATCTTGGAAGAGTGTTGCCGTTTTCATAATGTAATAAAAATACTGTAATGATAAATAATAATTAATAATAAACAGTGTGTAATAAGCATGTCATAAAAACAAATTTTATATTTCCAAGATCACTGCTTTTATAATTTATACTCAGGTAAAAGAGAAAATCCCTGGAAATATTTGGGGGGGGGGGGGGGGGCATGAGACTTGACATTTTAGTGAAAGGGGTTCACAGGTTGTTAAAGTTTGGGAACCACTGTTCTAGAATCATTTATATATACTGGGGGAGGGGGCGGAGGTGGTGCCAGCCCTCCTCCTTTATTCATCCTAGTCCCCAGCCTACCCGCTACTGGGACCTCGCCACTCCCACCCCTGAAATGATGGTTAAGGGGGGCTAAAAAGAGGGGGATTAGTTCCCCACTGTACCAGTCATAGGAGCCCTGAACACACACACACCCCCACCGCCCCATTTCAATTCCTTTAAAGAATGCCTCCCTTAAATTCTTTCCCAGTTCATTCCATCTGATCACTTTATCCCTTCCCTATGGAAAACCTGCACTGGACATCCACCAGAAGGAAGCGCCAGCAATTAGCTTGGCAGCCTCCCCCCATGTATCAATACCCTCTTTGATATCAGCCAAAAATGCATCAGCTCCCAAGTCTGACAGGTGGACCCCATCCTCTTGCTGCGGCAAGTCATTCTGGCCAACCAGACCTTAAAGGGGCCACACACCTTTTCCTAAAAGCCAGACAACGGCCCCCACCACTTAACGTGCAGTGAAGTCATTTGTTCCATCACCATCAGGGGGAAGAACAAATTTCACACAATGGCTAAGTCACAGTTGATAGATTTAACGAGCTGCAGCATTTTAAAGTTGCCAGGCTTTGATTTTACAGGCATAATATCAGAACCAGATAAATAAAAATCAAATAAGTTGGCCAATCACAGTCCTACAAGGGTCTCACTACAAAGCTAGATTCTTCCTCCCCCAGCTTTAGGCAGCTGGCAGCTTTATTCACATTCTCTTGGGACAATCCAGCACAAATCAAACTTGTTCTTGATAGATATCAGCTCAATCCAGCTCAGCGGGTCAGTATTTTCCCCTTCTTAGGAACCTCTCACTCTTCAGGACAGGAACCATATTTGATGGATTGGTGTATGTCAGTATCAAACTGGGACTTTCAAATTCTCATTTTGAGTATATAACCGTAGCTGCCTAGAGGACAGACCAATGGCAGCTTATTGCAACACTGGACACCTCCCTGAAAAGCTA
Source organism: Malaclemys terrapin pileata (assembly GCF_027887155.1). Taxonomy (NCBI): domain Eukaryota; kingdom Metazoa; phylum Chordata; order Testudines; family Emydidae; genus Malaclemys; species Malaclemys terrapin. The sequence continues at coordinate 73,673,051 of NC_071512.1, forward strand.
ACACAAGAGTCATCAACTGTGATAGTCTTCCAAGTAAAGGGTCCAGCCCCACAACGGTTTTGCTATAGAGACGAGCCAGGTTTTCCCAATTTGAACTCCAGAATGGCTGGGACTTACTAACCACCCAACGGGAGTTCTGCTGTTGATCAGTTCATCACCTGACAGAGAGGGCAGAAACCTTGTTTAAGATCAGGATCTGCTCTCAGCTCCCTCTCTCCTCAAGCCAACCATCCCCAGGCAGCGAAAGGCCTGCAGAAGGCAGAGATACCTACCTTATGACACAATGAGTGGCCTAGGCCTCACCAGAAGGGGTGAACACAGAGGTGGGGGAAGATAACATATACATTTTTGTTTTTTCCTAAAAATCTGTAACTCTTGTATGCTTTAGGAGTAAATGTTACTGTGGTTAAGAAACTCCTGTTGCAAAGCCCATGTTCCTTGCTTTAACTGCCACGTGGTTCCTGAAGGGTTAAACTGTAAGCCAGAGCACCCACAGCTAGGTGCTAGGGGAGCATGCATAAGTGACTGGGCAGGGATGGGAAGTCCTGGCACTGGATTCGGGGCCCAGGACAGTAGGACTATGGAGTCCCACATCCCAAGGAAAGATGACAGACAGTGACATACGGTGCCTGGAGTCTGCCCAGACCCAGCTGGCTTGGAAGCACATGGGATCCAAAGGTTGGGTCCAATTACAACAGACTGGTGATAGTCCACTAGAGGGACTCAGCCAAGTCTGCAACACTCTCTATTAGCAAAACATGGCTCTAAACCCGATTGTTAGAGCCCCAAATCTGTGGATATCCGCTTTATATCCACAGATATCCACATCCACGGATGCGGATATCGCAGACCATGTTTGCGAATTGGATGCAGATACAAATTTTGTATCCGCACAGAGCTCTACTGATTGGGCCATCCGACATCACCACAACATAAATAAATAACATGTCCCTTTACTTATAATTAGCTGTTTAAAATGACACAGAAAAAGCAAACTACTGCTCAAGAGTGCAAAACCACTTATTTACATAGTAAATGTTTTACAGCCTTTTTCCTATAGGCATGGCCAATTTCAAAACAGTACTCCTCTACCCCATTATAACACCACCCGATAGAACACGAATTCGGATACAATACGGTAAAGCAGCGCTCCAGGGGGGCAGATCAAATCAAGTTTGATATAACACCATTTCACCTATAATGCGGTAAAGATTTGTTGGCTCCCAAGGACAGCGTTATATCGGAGTAGAGGTGTATATGAAATCCCAGTTGTTTGTTCAGCCAACAGTGCTATGGAATGACCAGCCCCATAGTGACTATTTCCCTTTCAAACATGCTGCTTAACAATAGCAAGTCAGGAGAACAGCCCTCCTCAGAGTCCATCAATTAAAACAAAAACAAACAAAAAAAAGAGGGGGGGTGTTGAGAAGAAATTGCTGAAATAGCAAGCATATATTGTTGGCCAGCCACTATACTAGCATCCCCTGTATTATTCCAAGAATTACTCACTTCTATAGCTAATGTGCCAAGATTCCTCCCTCCTTTTAGAAGTAGTTTTTTTAATAAGTAAATAATAGTGAGACGGAAGATTACAGAAGAATAAAGTTACCTTAAGACCTTCAGTAGCTATTAATTACTGAGTACGAGTTTAAGTGTGTGTCCAGTACAGTGATTTTACTGACTTCACCTAGTCTCTCTCCAGACATTTCTACTCCACTGAAGATCATACTGCCTTCAAAAGCATTCTATTTACTCTGGCACCTAATCAGCATTGGTTGGAAGTGTGGGGGAAGAAGTAAGAGTTGTGCTTTTATAGTTGCATAACTCCATTTGGCTAAGTATGGTAACTTACATGCAGAATGAAAGCCATTTCAAAATATGCTAGGTCAGGACACTAACACAAAACGGCCTCTACCCCGATATAACGCGACCCAATATAACACGAATTCGGATATAACGCGGTAAAGCAGTGCTCCGGCGGGTAGGGAGGGAGGGCGCGGCTGCGCACTCCGGTGGATCAAAGCAAGTTCGATATAACGTGGTTTCACCTATAATGCGTTAAGATTTTTTGGCTCCCAAGGACAGCGTTATATCAAGGTAGAGGTGTACAAGCCTTCTGGGGAGGGGAGAAGAGCACATCACCACAGAAAGGATTTGAGTAACCATGTAGTTGAGAGGGATGTTCAGTTTGTGGTCCTAAAATTAGACCAGCCAGCTGTGTTTTGGTTGGCAAGTTACATTGTCATCACTCAGCCTACTTATAAAAGAACACAGGCAGACTACTCAAGCACGCAACAATTCTGCTGTAGGAATCTAGAAGGAATTATACGATTTGAAGAGAAACCAGAGTATATTACACATGTGAAAACTCTGACTCACAGGAAAACAAGAAGGGTGAAGGGAAGACAAAGTTATCCACGATTATGAAACAAACAGTATCTTAGATTTATTATTGTAGGGTTGTTGTAATGTTAAAGGCATTGTCAGTTTTGGTAGGCAAATTTGTAGTTTTCTTATTTCGTCCTCCTAAAGGTTTTTGTTTCAGTTGACTCTCTAAAGTCTCTTGAAAGTCACGTTCTGCCATCACCCAAATATTACAACATGTTGGACACACAGCAGATGTGCTTCCAACAGGAGCTGCAATCAGAGCCAAGCATCTGGAGCTTGCAGTCTGCCTCACGTGACATGCTTGCAGATGTGGAGGGAAAAGAAGCTGCTATTAGAGGCCTCTGCAGATTAAGTGCTTGGGACTAGAGCAGCAAGAAAGAAACCATTGTCAGTGGCCTGACCAACTGTTATACTAAAAAGGAGTGCTAGTGACGGGCTACTCAAATACCTGGCTTTGTCCATAGCAGATGTTTTGGAGATTTGGAAGTTTTCAGTAGCCAGGTATAGGATTTATATAGAGCATATGGGAAACAAGTTCAGGAAGATATTGTCAATAAGGAGAAAAATGAAGGTAAAGCAGTATTAGGGAGGTTGGGGGCAGGATTCACAAGGAAAAGTAAACATTGGCCTGGGCCTTTATGGTTTTAAGGGTGTGACGTTATCTGATTAAAATATGACCATATCGATCATTATTGCAACCACTGTTCTATATTTGCAACAAATCTTGTACAAAATGTGGCATGTAAGATATCTGTGGAAAGGTTATGATTTGCTGAATATAATTATCCTATTTGTATACATGTATCATTTTTGCATTTGAAGTGATGAGAATTGGCTATATACCTGCATTTCAAATGTTTGCTCCTGGGGTAACGCCCACAAGGCAGTTAGCCAGCACATTTTGGAGGGACTATTCAAATTGAGTAACCCATCAAAAGGGCACGTAACTCACAATGGACCATGGGAGACACCCATCTACACTGAGTGGACGTTGCATCTGAAATATAGGTAATGGCTTCCTGCAATGATTAAATGAAATCAGGCATGCACAGGTGATTTGCCCATGTGACTCCAAACGCCCATCTTGTCATCTGTAATTTTCCACTAGTTGTACTGAGGGCTTTATTCAAAACAATGGGTTTCCTTCCACATGGCAGAAGATATAAAAAGCCCTGGAAACCCCTCCATTTTGCCTCTTTTCTGCTCCAGCTTCTGGACTATGAACTTATACTAATGGGAGCATTCTAACCAAGGAATTGAGGCCCTTCCAATGATTTGGAAGCAGCCACAGACCTGACTTAAGCCAACAGTTTATTCCATCATTGCTGCACGCCTGAACCGAGAACTGCAATTATTGTATGTATTTGATTCCTTTAAACAATTTTAACTCTCACCTTTCTTTCTTTTTATAAATAAACCTTTAGATTTTAGATACTAAAGGATTGGCATCAGCGTGATTTTGGGGTAAGATCTAAGTTATATATTGACCCGGATGTATGCCTGGTCATTTGGGATCAGAAGAACCTTTTATTTGAAGAGATTGGTTTTAAAGAACCACTCATCTCTAAGTCTAGTGTTTTTGGTGGTAATACAATGACTGGAATGAAAGGAAACTGCCTTTATGACTCTTGTTAGCCAATGTGGTGAAACAGAAGTTTACTTTTGTTGCTGATTTGGTATATCCTATGGGGGATTAGCCACCAGTCTTGGGGTGTATCTGCCCTACTTCTCAGCAGTTTGTCCTGAATTTGGCATCCTCAGTTGTGACCCACTGAGGCATGGTTACAATGAGCAATTACTGAAGCCATAATTTTTGGTAAGAAGCAACGAACACTAGTTTTTTTCATGACGTATGGGTAAGGGGTTGGTGCTTCTGGCCTTTAGGGGTGAAGAAAGAAGCAGTTGCTGAGCATGAAATGGAGGGGAAAATCAGTTCCTGTGCACTAAGTATATAAAAATAGAACGTGAGAGAAAAGAGCATTTTAATACCCACATCGATGAAGATATAGCTACAAATGAAATACTGTTCTTTGTAGAGGAGTGAGTGCATGCATACAGGTTTTTCAAGCTGCATGTGAATTAGTGATCATACCACATTTTGCATTTGATCCACCCCAAGTAATCAAAAACAAACTGGAGAAGCAAGTTGCATAAACAGAAAATGAATGTACTTTGTATGTCAGTTTGAAGCTTAGTCAACTTCAGAAACTGAGCTGAATGTTGCCAATTTGTGACTTTGCAATACTTTCTCTTTTATAATGTTTTCTTCTTTGTTGCTGTACAAAGAAAAGAATACTGATTAAAAGACCCACATCTGACAAATATATGTACCAGTGAAGACCCATATGTCCCAATAAATAGGGTTTGCACCAGTGGATCCATTTGTACAAGTGGGGCCTAAATGGCATAAATGCTATGTAAAATACTGGTCACATCATGACTTGTTAGTTTCACTGATTATTCAGGTTAACTGATGATGTGAGGCATGATATTCTTCTTATTTGTAAAGTTAACCTATATCTAACTTAAAGATGCATTTTCTCTCCAAAAGCCCTGTCATTTCTTTGCCACTTTTTCTCAAGGCTTATCTCACTATTTAGATTGTTAAAGTAGCACAATGACTATTGGTATTTTTTCAAGAATATAAATGTTTGTAGGTTTTAGACATGGTGGTTTCTATGTGGAATTCCATCAAGATTTTATTTGTTCACAGCTTCCTGCAGGAGGGGACACTTAGAAGAATACTGTTTCAAGTCGGTCCCTTTAAAAAGCCACCAAATTAACAAGCAATTTATATTAAGAAAGAATTGAATGTCAGTAAGGAGAAGTTTTATGCATTCATAAAACTAACATCACAGCCAAATATATGCCTATTGACAAATTCAATGTCTATGCGAGTTAACTGCTCAGAGATGTCTTGCTTTATTATTTCCTTAAGATTACAAACCGAGTGTGTAACATTTGAAAAAACTATATTTTTTGTAAATAATTTTTACCAGGACATCCAATTCTAAAAACTCATTGATGCTTCTTATTACAGCCATTTAACCTGATAGTTGTCACAGATAAAAGTTTTGCAAAAATTTTCAGAGGTAGATGTTTTTCTGAATTCCAAGTAAGAATCCTTAATTTCTTTGCATTTCCAACATATACCTTTCACAAAATCACCTCAGATAGACAAGGTTACTCAGTTCCACATTGTGTATTTACATGAAGAGTATCAAACTCCTAAAGAAAAATCTTGAACATATACGTAGGGGTAGACCTTCAACAGGTTTAAATTGTCACGAAAGCTCGATTGACTTCAGCAGATTTCTGGCAGCTTACACCAGTTGAGGATCTGCCAAGAACTCAGGTGGAAAATTAACCTGTTGGGTTCAGTTTACAGATGACTGTTCCAACAACTGGTGAGGTGTAGTGCAAGTTTCAATACATAACAGTATTCCTGTCTTAATGTAAATTTCAGACTATTTGATAAAATAGATCACTCCCCAGAACAGTCAGACCGAATAGATTTTCCAAGCTCTCACAGATACTGTGGCTATCTGAGAGAGGATTTCTCCAAAGGGGTAGACCTGGCTAGGCATAGTGAAGTTTTGAGAGGAGAACATGGTCAAGAATTTGAGTTGGTCAATAACCAAAGTCCTGGCAGCTCCGGTCAAAACTATGTCATCCCATTATAACATGGGACACAACTGATAGTATGAGGTATCATGTGTATCATGAAATTCAAGAAAGCAGAGGATGAAGGGAAACTGAAGACAACACTTTGATTTGACTTTACCTTACAAGATGGAACAAGTTTCAGCATTCTATTAACCATTGTAACAGAGGTTAACATAAAAAGGAACAGGTCCTACACCTTGAATATTACACAATGCCCAATCAGGCTGACAACACTGGGTGCTGGCCTTTAATATTTTCCCTCCAGATACTGGTCAAGGTTTCTATATTAAAGGGACTGAGTCATGGCATGATTAGTAGCACCCTGTTTGCTGATGCTTTCCAGCATGAAGAAGGCCACAGGCTCAGCTATGAGCAATTAACTACTTTCTGTTGGGAATTATGAGCACCTGGGTGGTAGTTACTGGGCTAATGATGTAATTGAAAGGATGTAAGGGGAAGCTCAGAAGGAAAGCTCAGAGGGTGAGCCTGGGCTGAGGAGTGAGGACTGTGGGGAAGCCCCATCTTGCTCTAAGCCTGCCTTATACTGTGATATTTAGCAAGGAAAGAATAAATACACAAGTGGTGAAAAGGTAACAACCTGGTGTGTGTGAGACTACATGAACTGGTCAAGCAGTCAAACACTGTGTAGTGACAGAGACTCCCTGTGACATGGACAGTGTCAGGCTAAACATCCATGTGGTTTTTTACAAAATAAATGCTTTGTGTTTATATTCTGAGTAATACCTTTAGATTAAAGTTGACAATTAAGAATCTTATTTTTCACCATTTAGCTATTTGGCCTATTTTCATGGCCTAAACTGAATTAAGTGAAAAATGAAGTCAATTTCACTTTTAGATACTCATGTACCAGCACAATACAACATTGTTTAAGCTACAAATTCCACAGAAGACTATATGTAAAGCAAAAAATTCACAGCTACTTCACATCTAATTATTTTTATTGGGAACATTTTATAGATTTTGGAACAGTAAGTTTTCCATAAGTTAAATCTGAAACCAAAATTTGCCTCATACCTACCCCTTTAACAGTAGGATATAACAACTACAAGGGACCAGCCAGTTAACAAGGTAGGTAGTCTGAGAGACTGGAAACAAGAAAGCAAGTTGATTTAGGAATCAAGTAAAAGGGCCTGATCCTGCAAAGAACTGTGTGTGCACAACACCTCCTGGCTACAGAAGAAGTTGAGAGTATTAAAAACCTTGCAGGAGACTTTCACTACCATAGAAAATTGGATCCCAAATCTGCATCTTAAGTAAACTGTCTTCCTCGCCTATAAACAAAAGCAGTAAGTGCAAATGTTCAAGACAGAAAAGGGATGCTATGCGTCCAAACACAGTGTGAAATGTTTGTTTTGTTTATGGAAATAATTTACCACTTTGCATACCTTTTAACACCTGTTACATTTTCTCTTTGATATAATTAGGGAATACATTTCTGCCACTTGGATTCTTAATAATTATAAAGTTTTTATAGCTATCCTTAAATATTGATTGCAATCCATGTTTTATAACAAGTTTTTGATATAAGGTACCTTATCCCTTTGATAAGCAAGCAGCACCATAACTGAACTAATTACAATGGACCAGCAGGTATAGGGTATATCTACCCAGGGATAAAAGCCCTATGGCATGGCTGTGGCTGGACTGGGCCAGCTGACTTGGGCTCGCAGGGCTCAGACTGCAGAGCTAAAAATTACAACATTCGGGATTGGGCTGGAGCCCGAACTCTGGGACTCCTCACCCTCATAGGGTCTTAGAACTCGGACATCTACACAGCAATCCTTCAGCTCCAGAGCCCAAACGCCACCAGCCTGAGTCAGCTGACCTGGGCCAGCCATGGGTTTTTTTATCCCTGGGTAGACATACTCAGAGGCAAATGAGTATTACTTCCTGAATAAATTTCCTAGCTTAGACCAGTAAAGCCAAAAGCCAAGATCACACAAATAAAAGTCAAATAACTCTTTAAGTTATGCTTTGACATTCTTTTGCACTAAATTGTTCAAATGGATTCTCCATTTCTTGATGTCCTCAAATCAGGATTGGACATCTTTCTGGAAGATATGCTGTAATATAACAACTATTGGGCTCACTACAGAGGTACACAGTATTGTGTGGCATACAGGAAATGAGACTAGATGATTTAATGGTCCCTTCTGGCCTTACTTTATTAATATCAAGATTTTTCCTTCAGTACTATAAAACACATAACTGTTCCATAGTAAATGTGAAGTCTCTACAGTTACCCTTCTAATATATCAATTTCTTCCCAGTCCACTGTGACCCGTGCCTAACTGTTTACAGAAACACTAGAAATGTGTGCTCAAGTAAATAAATGTTGAATTACAGTCCACATGCTATAGAAGTACATGCGACATCAATGCCAAATGAGTTTGCACTTAATTAGAGAGATAAGGTGGGTTAGGTAATCTCTTTTATTGGACCAACTTCTGAAAGAGACAAGCTTTCGAGCCACACCGAGCTCTTCTTCAGGATGAAATATTTGCTGCTCCTACCACTGTACTATTAGATATTCTATTGTTTCATTTCAGAGAGTTAGCAATCTATTGGGTTTACTTAAGAAGCCTCAAAGGGTAGGTGGTTATCACCCCATATGCTATTTTTGGAGCCTGTTTGCCTTAACAATACTGGCTCAGTGCATGCTCTATTCTTTACCAAGTTTGAGGGTTTGCTCGAAAAGAGAAGGTAATAATGACAGATCTTGCTTTTATCAAATCAGATATAAAAAAATTATTACCATAACTGAATCATATTTAATGCACCAACTTACAGATCTTCATATAGCAGATGCAATCTTGGAAGACTTAAAGAATACCAGGTTAAAGAAAAATCACTTAATGAGATGGAGGGGTAGCCTATTTGTACTTCCCAACACATGTCTGTGCACACACTGATTATTTCCTCTAGATTTATGTATTATTCTACACTTTAGAACAAGCACTGGATAGCTTTGAAAAACTACAATAAAATTTATCAGTCAAGGCGAAAATGAATTAATCCATTCTTTATCGTGATATTCAGAATGGATTGAGGTGATTTAAATCACCAAGTGGAAAGCCTCAATTTAAAAATCACTGATTTTAAATCAACTTTTCCTTTTGTATTTCAGTTATTTTCTAAAGAAAGGTGCATTCTCATTGATTGATACAACCATTCTAATATGTTGATTTACAACAAGAGAGAGCCTTTAAACTAGATTTGGTAAATCTTTTTGCTACCTAGGAGGGTACACTATAATTGTATACATTTATTTAAGGAATTATATGGCATAATATCTTCAGATTCTTATTAATTGTACATTTTATTATGTTAGGAAACACTGAATGATATATTGCTTATTTACTAGATAATTTACTTTTTGCTCATATTTGGATCAAGCTGCATAAAGATGGTAACTGGAATTTAAGGAAACACACAAAATAATATATAAAATTTATTTGTATTAAACAAAACAACCTTAAACATTTTATTAAGAGAAGTTTTTGTATCAAAAAATGTTTCACTTACAATTAAATGATTTATTAAACAGAAGGATTAACTGTAGTCAGTGAAGTAAACTGATTATTTCAGGTCAGTCTGGGAAAGTTTTCAAAAATGTCTAAGTAAAAGTGACAAGAGCTTAAGTTTCTGGTCTTGCCTAAATCTTGAAAATGACACAATCTCCTAAATTACTCAGACTGACTTATTGTGCCATATTTATAAAGCTTGACCTCAAAAGTTAGAATCAGGGATAAACATCTAAGTTTTTGACAGAGGCTCATGGATTCAGCATATATACTTTTTATGCAGGCCTTAACATATTTTGTATTAAATTCAGATTTTATTTTAAACAGGTTTATTTAAAAAAAGAAAATTATAATTTAATCCAAAAAGTCTAATTTAAATCAAAAGAATCCAATTTTTAATTAAAAAAAAAAAGAATCATCGCTTCTTATTTTAGTCATCTGTTTTAAAAAGAAAAAAAGTTATGTACCCAATGTAAGGCATCGAAGAATTTTGCAAGGCCCTACCTAGTCTTACAACTGGAGCCATGTGAGTGAGCACCAAGTGGATAAAAGGTCAACTAACTGATCACCATATTTGGCATCAGGAAGGAATTTCCCCTCAAATATTAGCAGAGACGGGGGGAGGGGGTGGGGCTTGCCTTCCTCTTCAGCATGGGGCATGGGTCACTTGCAAGTTTAAACTACTGTAAATGGTGGATTCTCTGTAACTTGAAGTTTTTAAATTATGATTTGAGGACTTCAATAACTCCTCCAGAGGCTATGGGTCTGTTATAGGAGTGGGTGAGACTAGATGATCATGAAAGTCCCCTCTGGTCTTAGTCTATGAGTGTAACTCATATGAATCCAAATTCAAAATCAGGGCCCAAAAGCCAAGGAATTAGGCCCTAAGTCTACAAACACTTAAATGTGCACTTGCCAACATCAAGAGTTCAAATATTATGAGCCAGACCTCAAAAAATTATCAGAATGGGTTAAAAGTTTTTGTTTGTTTTTAACTGAGTTCATTTTATTTTCTGGCTTCTAAGCTTCCACCACAGAATCATAGAAGATTAGGTTGGAAGAGACCTCAAGAGGTCATCTATCCACATCAATCCAGTGGTTTTCAAACTTTTTTTCTGGCGACCCAGTTGAAGAAAATTGTTGATGCCCATGATCCAACAGAGCTGGGGACGAGGGGTTTAGGGTGAGGGAGGGGGCTCTGGGCTGGGACAAGGGGTTTGTGTGCAGGGTTGGGGCACGGGCTTACCTTGGGCGGCTCCTGGTCAGTGGTGCAACGGGGGTGCTAAGGCAGGCTTCATGCCTGTCCTGGCACCACGGACCATGCTGCGCCTCAAAAGCGGCCAGCAGCAGGTCCAGCTCCGAGGCTTCTGGAGTGCAACAGCCAGCAGCAGGTCTGGCTTCTGGCCGCTTCCAGGGCATAGCACGGTGTCAGAACAGCTAGCACCGTCGATGGGACTTTTAAGCGTCCAGTCGGCAGCGCTGACCAAAGCCACCGCGACCCAGTACTGTTGTTTGAAAACCTGCTGTTTGAAAACCACTGATCTAGTCCAACCCTCTGCTCAAAGCAGGACCAATCCCAATTAAATCATCCCAGCCAGGACTTTGTCAAGTCATGTTTCCACATTTTTTTCCTGCAACCATGAGGGCTAGAAACTTGTTTTAAATAAACAGTGAGATTCTGGACTTCAGGAGCTGTGGTGTTAAGAAAACAATCACCAGATTCATGATAGTTCAGAGACTACTTCCATGAATGTAGTTAATCATATGTGTGAATGTTTGCACAATCTGGGTCTATACCAAGTTTCAGACACTAATCATTTTGTCCCCTCCTCAATCAAAGTACACGTAAATTTAAATGATACCTATTCTCAATTTGATTTACATACACAACAATGGTACACACACTCAAACTGTTTTGAATAAACTCAAGTTTGAAACTTGTGTACTGGTGAGCATATTTCAATATATACTGTATATAAACCATGCCTGTAGATTAAATATTTAGATATTATATTTGTTATGTATTTTATTGGTACACATGACTGTAAATGTTAAGGGCTGTACTTAATTAAAGATAATAACTAGGGGTTTGATAATGCAATAAGATCTATACAGACAGGCCTCTGCCCCCACTTTAGGGCTGTGTAGGGAAACTCGCACTGACCCGTACACATTACACTGCAAGATTGGGGTTCTAGGTCAGTTGCCTGTACAATAATAGAATTGTGCTTGCACCCACAAATTTACCAAACAATTTTACCTAGGTGCTTAATAATGACAAATGCCAATAATGGTTTACTGAGGAAAAACTGCTGAGAGAGTCAGAACCCAGATGTCCAATATCCAAAATTACCATAATAGTTCCCCTATTACAAAAAGTGTAACATCTGGGAATACTTTGATCCTAAAGCTGTCCAACCTCTATTACTGGCACAAACTGAATAGAAACTTAAAAGTTAGCAACTTTTCTTTAAAAACGCATCCTAAAACTATTACAGTACTTAATGGATTGTGAATCCCCATTGGGAAAAAACCAAACACCTCTATGCATGCCAGAGAACCATTAAATGCAAATTCCTGGGGAGCGGGCACCTAACTCCTTGTTTCTAAATGGTTGTTTGAAACATGAGTGGAAAACAACAGCTGCCTACAAGAATTAGAACACTACGTGCACTTCAACTGCTTGTCTTTCCTTTTTCTACTCAGTTACAATCCCTATTTTCTGCTCTTTAAAACAATGCAGATGGTGACGTCTCAGGTTAATGTGTGTGCAACGCTTTGAAGAGGAAGAGGGCCATTTCTCTGCCAAGCTTCATTGCCATTGCCTAGAGCAATGAACAACCTGCAGGACCATGCCCAGGTAACAGAGGTCACTGTACCTGGATTGTTGCTCCGACTGCACGTCCACAGGAACCTGCCGACAAGTGCAAGATTGGGGTTCCCGGGCCACTGACTCCCCGCCCCGCATCAGGGTGATGGGGGGGTCACGTGAGGGGAGGGGAGGGCCGACCCCGCTGCGGAGAGTCTGCACTGGGCAGGCTGCCCCATCCCGAAGTGCAGGGGGCGATGAGACGAGCCGGGGGCAGCTCCCGGCCAGCGGCAGCTCCAGGGCACTGGGCGGGGGAGCCCCGCTTGCCCGTCACATCGCCGCCGCCCTGGAGACAAGCCCTGGCGGCACCACAGACGGGGCAGCGCCCGGGGCAAAGTGCAGCGGGGGAAGGAGGGCGCGGGGCTGCCCGGCGGGGAGAGGGGCCCCGGGCCGTACCTTGCTGAACACCTCCAGGTCTTCCTCGTCGTCGTCAAAGGCCAGCTGCTCCGGGGAGGCGGGGGGCGGCGGGGCCCGCGCTGCGCCGGGGGGGCCCGGCCGGGGCTCAGCAGCAGCGGCTCCTCCCCCGCCGCCAGGCGGGGAGCCGGAGAGCGGGGGCCCCGGTACCCTGCTCTCAGCCTCCATCCCTCTGTGGCAGCCCGGCCGGCGGCCCCTGCGATTGGCTGCCGGAGCCCGCCCCGCCCCGCCCCGCCAGCCGCACGCCCAGTGCGCAGGACTGGAAGCGGCTGGAGGCAGGGAGCGGAGCCGGGCACGGGCACGGGGACGGGAGGAAGAGACGTCCCGCGGAAAGGCGGGGGGAGAAGACCCGCCCCAGGGACGGGCGAACCTGCCGCGTGCGCGCGTTGCACTCTGGCGGCTCCCCACGCTGCAGCTGCCTGTGGGAGGCGGAGCGAAGTAGCTTTCCCGCCCGGGCTGGGCTGCAATCCGGGAGCCCGCAGGCGGCAGGGCTCCCCGAGGGGTGGGTGGGGAGCAGACCGCCGCCCTAGCAGCGGGCTAGGCCGCTCCCAGCCTCTGGCGTCTGGGCACTCCAGGAGTCATGAGCCTGAAGCATCTCTGCAAGGGCTGGCACCAAGCCAACCGACGGGCAGGGAAAAGTGCAGCCCAAAAGCTGCTATAAAGCGTCACTGAAGAAGAGCGCAGTGTAAATTGGAAAGCTCGTCTCACCCTCAGAAGTTGGTCCAATGAATAAAAGATGTTACCTTCCCCCACCTTGTTTCGCTAGCAAAGCCCTGCAGACAAGCATGTAGAACTGCCTCCCCTTCACTAGCGCCAGCCATTTCTCACGTGCTTTTATGTGCAAACAGGCTGAAAACACCACGTTCGTTCTGTAGTTTATTGATAAATAGAGCTAATGTTGCATTTGGTCCAAGCAGTTAGCTAATATTTGGGGTCTTGTTAGGGCTGTTTCCATTAGGAGGAAAAATTGATGCTGCAAGTCGGGGGGACGGGGGAGGTTGGTTTGATTTTGTTTATTTACAAAAAATGTGAACACACATTTCCCAAATCACCAGTAGAAACAAACATCAGCAGGCATCTTCTTTGCTCAGCAAACCCCAAGTGTGCTTCTCAGGGAGCTCTGTGTCTACGAAGCCCTAGTTCTTTTTCATCTCAGCATCACACTCACATCTGCTTCTCTGGCTTTCTACCACTACTTACTCAAACAGGTTGGAAAACCATTGCCAATATTCTTGTCCCTGTGTTTGCCATTTTAAAAAATACCCTTATCCCACATGGTTTAGCTCTAACCTGCCATGTGCCTTGGGCAATCCCTCTGTTGTTTGAAGCTGTATGTGAAGGGACTTAATTGCTCTTCCCAATGAGCCTGAAAGAGAGTACTCGGCACAATCACTGACTTTAGGTCAGGAGTTCTTTGGATCAAAGACTCGCTTGATAGCAGCCAGCCATCACCACCTTTCAACATAACAATGTATTACATTATTATATACATGTATTATATTATTATGTGGTGGGGTGAGGGGTAGCTCAGTGGTTTAAGCACTGGCCTGCTAAACTTACAGTTGTGAGTTTAATCCTTGAGGGGGCCATTTAGAGATCAAGGCAAAAATCTGTTAGGGACAGTACTTAGTCCTGCTGTAAAGGCAGGGGACTGGACTCAATGATGACCTTTCAAGGTCCCTTCTAGTTCTATGAGATAGGTATAACTCCATATTTACACCCAAAGAAGGATTTTAACAGGAAGGTTACAAAGTCCAGCCCTCAAAAATTAGAAAATGCCAGTATTAAGGTTACTTATGCAACCTTAATTCAGGGGCCTTTTGTGCATGCATTATGATATAGTCTTTAATTACATACTGCTTTTCTGCAGGTCCCTTGTGTCACTCAATGCACAGGTTGGATGGTGCTTTGGGAATGAATCAGGGTTGTATTGAGAAGGAGGCTGTTGCCTATAGAACGCCTGCCTCATGTTGCACTTGTTAGAAGGACTGAAATAAATAAGACAGAGGACCACAGGAAAAGAAAGGATGGTCTCACGGTTAAGGAAGTTGAATGCTGCCCTGTAGAACTGGATTATCTCTCTCTTTGCCACAGGGTTCCTCTATGATGCTATAAGGAAAAGCACTTAAACCAAATTTCACTGCTGGCCACAAGCCACTAATTGCATGTGACTCATTTTCTGGATGCCCAGACACTTGGGTCAGGTTTGTAGAAGTCCTGAGCACTAACAATTGCAACTGAAAAGTGGAATGGATTGAAACTGTGTTTTGAACACATGAAGTGCTATAAAAAGGTGAAGTACTCTAAAAAATTAGGCCCTAGATATCTCAAGTTGTGCACCCCAAATTAGTAGACAATTTTAACCGTTTTTGCCTTAACACTCTTGTGCCTCAGCTATAAAATGGGAATAATAATACCACCTGATCTGATGGGTGTTGTGAAGATAATTTATTCATATGTGATGCACTCAGATGGGGAGAGTACCATAGGAAAGACCATGAGGAAATTAATAATTCCATATTCAGTACTGTGTATTAAATATTATCTTGATCCACACAGTGAATGAAAAGAATAAAAATAAACATTGGATAATACTCATTCACTCAGTGAGGTAGGGGTCTGTGGAAAAATAGTATGACATCATATAATTGGAGACTATCATACTGCAGACTCACCCTTAATTCTGGCATTTCCTGATTTTTGATTGCTTGACATTGCAGTCTTAACCATGTTGTTTTAATGTAGTTTTTAATGTAATTTCCTATTTAAAATAAATGAATGGACAAAAAACCCACATAAATTCTACCACGTGGAAACATATTGACCCTCAACTTGGGTCATGAACAAAATTCAAACTTTTATACCCACAGCATAGATTCTTTGAGCTAGACAGAGAAAGAACTGGTAGTAGTAGTAGGTGGTTGTCCTCTGTGGAACAACCACTAGAAGGAGATGAGACACATTTTTTTCAGGGGGTTTCACAACTGTTTGCTGACAGCAGAGAAATGTAGAGTGTCAGGACTCGTGGGTTCAGTTCTAGGTTCTGAAGGGGAGTATAGTTGCCCCAGGTCTGCTCCCCTTCCAGTCTGCTCCCCATCTTGTGGCTTTTGCCCTTCTGCTCCTACCCAGACCCCAAGAGCTCCTTCCCTTATATTATTATCCAACATCCCCCAACCCAGCTATTGATTAAAGCTAGCTAATGTGAGCAAGATGTTGGAACATTCCATCTTATTTTTCTCAACCTTATTCTTCCTGCATCAATGATAAGACAAGTTATAGCTAGACTATCATCTGTTCATTTCTCTTTAATATGAGTGGTAGGTGAGTTTTCTTTCTTCTTCGGTTTGCTTTTCATTGGTGTAGAATACATTATACTGTGCCACATCCTGTATGTCTTCTGTACAGGGAAAGTACCTACATGCAGTGTAGTGCTATAATTTCTAATTTGTTTATATTCAGAGATTATGCTGTAAGACAATATAAAAAAAACAATAAAAATAAAGAATTCCAGGCACAACACATCAGCAGTTGAGAAGCCTAATAAACTAGGGGACAGTCAATCAGTGAGAGTATAAAACTGATATAAAGTAGTCTCAAATACTAAAGCTATCATGTGTATCATTTCAATTTTTCAACATTTTACCGGTCTCCTTGGTTCTTTATTTCTGTTTGACAGAAATTTCACAAGATATTTTAATTGGATTTTTTTGTATTATAGCTTTTTTATTATCTCATTAATCAAGTTTAGCAAGACATTATATTTTAAAATTCCTGACTGGTAGTGTTTA
This sequence comes from Malaclemys terrapin pileata, assembly GCF_027887155.1. Classification (NCBI taxonomy): domain Eukaryota; kingdom Metazoa; phylum Chordata; order Testudines; family Emydidae; genus Malaclemys; species Malaclemys terrapin. Next base: position 73,689,721 of record NC_071512.1, read on the forward strand.
TCTTTCTAGATTTTATCTATATTTGAAGTACATTCTGTGAGGAAAAGGTATTCTTTTACTTCACTTGAGGAAATTGTACTCTCCCTGTACTTAAAACAGTTGTTTGAATTTTAATCATCATTTTAATCACTGATAAAAATCCAGAAGCCATGCTACCATTGCTGGCTCCAGGCCTGCTGTGATTCCTCAAAAAGGGGGTCACAGAATAAGGAGTAAAAGTGAATTTAGAGCAGTATCAACTTCACAGATCTTGCTGATGTTACCACTGGTATTTCCTCTGGATTCAGATGGGAGCCGGTTACATAGAGCAGCAGTTCCCTGGCTCCGTCACAACTCATGCAGGCCCAGCCAGGGTTTGTGGGAAGAGCTTCTACAGACTCCAGAGGAGGGAGGAGTATGCTGCAAGATTGCTGTCCTTCTATCTTTGTACGCTGACTGATTGTGTTATTCAGATATACTGTAGATAGCATAAACAGAGAACTGCATTCAGCAGAAAGGATTTATGAGTTTAAAACACATAGCTGTGGATCTTTACTCTTCATCAGTCCAAACTATTCAGTGCATTTGCAAAGACTCATTTTCAATAGGCTCCTTGTGTTCCTCAGGTACCTTCATGTTTAATTTAAGACCACAAATTCCCGCTGTGAACATCGTGGAATCAGCTTTTGGAAACATTTTCAGCAAGATGGTATCATAACTGCCAGGAAGAATTCAGAATGCCAGAATTACTTGTTGTGACCCTACGCCCCATATTCTTCATAGAGATATGTTTATGATATGAATATGGCATAACTAAGATATGTTTTATGCAAGATGGGTCATGTGAGGTATCATTGGAAAGATTATGATTTACTGAATGTGATTACCCAATTTGTATGCATGTATCATTTCTGTATCTGAAGTCAGAAATATTGACTATGTAATAATTACAACTGTGTTTTCACCTGGGGAATGCCCACCAGACAGTATGCAAACAGCCTGGATGGGCCATTAGGAAGGACAGTAGGACTTTGATGATACTAATCTCCCTCCTTCCTGAGACGTTTCCTGGGCTGCTGCTTTGACACTGCAGGGTCATGTTATCACATCAAATGGTACTGGATACCATCTTGAAATGCTGGTATTTTTCCATTGGAAGAGGGTGGGGATCAAACTAGGAAACAAAGGATTTCCACCATATGTAAATCCTGTATAAGGCTGGGGAATAAGTTAATCTTGGTTCTTCTCCACTGCCTCCCCTCCCAAGAAGGAAGCCTGCTGAAAACACCTGAAGAAACAAAGGAACTAAGCTGGGGTAGGGCAGGGCTGAACCCAGGCTGGGAATGATGTCTGGCCCGCGAAGAATGTACCTGGAGTTTTAAGCTGCAAGCAAGAACTGTCTGTCCACAAAGAAATTCTGCAACCTGCTTAAAACAACATTTAGGGTGACATTATTATTTGTAGCCAGTTTTCTGTAGTTTATTAAGCTTAGTTTGCATGTTTTGTTTTATTTGCTCAGTGATCTGCTTTGCTCTGTTTGCTATCCCTTATAATCACTTAAAATTTACCCTTTGTAGTTAATAAACTTTCTTTTGTTTCTTCTAAAACCCAGTTTTTGGAAATCTTAACTGGGAGTGGGGAAGCTGTTCATATTCACATTGAGGAAGGGAGCGAATTTCATGAGCTTACGCGATGTAGATCTCTATATAGTGCAAGACAATATAATTTTGGGTTTACACTCCAGACAGTGTGTGCACCAGAGTGCTGGGCAATTCCCCAAGCTGAGTCTTCACACACTGAGCTGATTGTAGACTGTGTGTGATTCTACAGCTGGGTGTGTCCCTACCTGTGTGTGTGTGTGTGTGCACAGCAGGACATGGTCAGGGAGCCCAGGCTAGTGGAACAGGCAGGCTCAGGGGGACCCCAATACATTAGGTGGCACCCCGGAATGGGGGTCCAACCCATCACTCTTGTATTTTAAATTAAAGTTCTGAATAATTTGTGTTAAATATGTACTTTGTTCAATGCAAATTTTGTATCCAGCATTTTGCAAGTTAAATGTGTTTTCCCTTATATCACCAAAGTGGTTTTAGATGTGCTGCTGAAAGGGCCAACCTTATATAAATAGTAAACCATAAATAATAACATCATTGATTCTATATTCAATTGTCTAAATCTATATCTGTGTAGTTTCTGTATAGTTTTTCTTTGTCAACCTAGAGTCTTGTTTTTCTCCTATTAGGTATGCATCCTACCTTAGGTGATTAATAAATGCCTCAGACATTCCCCATCAATTGCTTGAAAATTAAAAAATGTTCTCCCTTTGTGGGGGGAGGGAATCACAGTCCCCTTCCTAGGCCTAGAGATAGTAAAAAAGAGATAGAGTTTTAGGAAGCAATAAGAGGTGGCTATGTAGAGGGGAATCACCAAAGAATATTAATAGAAGACCTAAAAGATGTTCATTCAACAAAAGGACAATAAATCAGACTTATTTTCATGTCATGAATAGTATTATTTCTGTGTATTTAGAAATATATATTTATGCTTTGAGAAAAGATACTCGACAGTATTTTTAAAATCAATGTTAATATTTTGTAATATATATAGGTTTCTTAATTGCTGTAATGGCACTGTGAAATGTCCAATATCTTCAGGTCCTCCTATCCCTGAACCCAGTAGAATGCATATGTGATTACTGAACCAGCAGTGCCTACCCCTTTTATTTGTTCACCAGCAAAACTATTTTGTATAGCAATATTGTCAATATCACTCCTACTTGCATTTTTCCTCCCAGCTGAAATGGAGTTCATGCCAGCTAGTAATCCCTTCCAGAGTTTTTGAACAAATTAAATTTACAAACATCCAAGCAGAACCAAACTATTCCTTCTTTCTCATGTGCAGGCTGCATGTGATCCCTTTAGGCCACAATACCACTTTGAATACTTAATGTTGACTTGTCAGGTTTCACTGACTGTTCAGGTATACGAGCAGGGTTAAATCTTGTTTTATTTTATCTGCTTTCTAACCAGGAATAGGGGGCTATAGAGGGATCAAATTGTTTCACTCTCTTCCACCGCTGAAGTGCAAATAATAAGCATATTAGTAAATCTGTTGACATTCAGCACCTAGAAAATGTCCCTAGATTTGAAATACATTCAGAAGTGGAATTCTTGTCAGGGATCTATATAGTTCAAACAGAAGTCATTATGTTTTCACCAACAGCTATTGCAGGGGATTAAGATCTGACCTTTATATCGTGACATTTATTATGGCCAATTCCATCAGAGGTTTCAAAACAAAGTTATTTGGGCTCAGTCCTCAAACTAAAACTGGAATGGGATAGTTGAAGCTCTCTAGCAAGTTGTCAGTATGCTCAGATTTTGAACTACCAATTATGTTTGAGTAGAAGGATAACCATTCAACTCTTTATTATTATTAAAATTGGTTTAAGATTGGAAGGTTCTTTAACTGGGTCACTATAAAACAGCTAACCTGTCAGGCAATGGGTAACTTCAAGGTTTGTTTGTTTTTCATATTTTATTTTTCATTTTTCAATTTATACAAGAAAAAACATTAACAGACAGCCTGCATTTTTCTTACTGCCTGAGGGAAATTATAATGCATTGTAGCATAATCATGTTATCTGTTTTATAGCTGCAGATCATTTTTATGACATTGTAGATGTTTAAAGCCTTTGTTGAATCAATATCTTGAAGCTTGCCATCCTTTTAAGTTATGTGACGCTGCCAAATTTTAGACATGAAAGTATTCCAGGTAAAACGGTATTGGGTTCTATAATTTTAACAAGATCTAAAAACAGTTTCCAAGCTCACTGGAACTGAAAACATTGATTTTTGTAATGGTTTACACTTTTGTCAAATGGAGTTCATCCATTTAAATCCAACATCTACTCTGCTGCTAAAGGTACAGTTTCTTGTTTCCACATAATTGCAATTCTAATTTTTTGATGAATACTATGTTTCGTAATCTATACATTCAATTATGAAATATAATGTTGTCCTCCAGTCCAGAAGGTACAAAGATATCAGATAACAATATTAATTCTTATATGGTTTATACAATTTTCTTGATTCAGATTACAATATGTATACAGACACACATGAAAGAGTTCCTTCTTGCTTTTTTACATGCTAGAGACATCACTGTTTATGTTATAAACAGTTGTAGTGGGATGTAGATATGTCCCATGATAGCATCCTACAATCTAATATTTGAGTAATTTCGAACACCTGATTCATGAACTTAAGCACTTTGTTCTTACAGTACAACTGTAGTAGGTGTCAGGGCACTTTTAGTCTGCACACAATGTAGCTCACCCATTTAAGTAAAATAAAAGAGCTTTGAATACTGTAGCTCAATTTAACACATCTAACTAGGCTCTAGTTAGTCCAGTTTGCTACAGCATGAAAAAGAAGACCCAAAAAGATATTATTATTATTTATTTAGACCTGTTTATTGGTATTAATCCCCAAGCAGGTGAGTGTCTTCATCTGTAATGAAAGTATGAAACAGCAAAATACAAGACTTTGTACCTCAGTTCCAGTAAAGCACCCCACACCTTGCAGCCACATTCATTCCATAACAAAATCCTCCAACCAAACTAAAAATTGTGAACAGATTACAAATTACGTCTTATACTGGACCCTTAGTTCCAGGGAAACACTGGAGAAAACAGGTTCTGGAGGTGTAGGCCCTCCACCAAGAATGCTCTGCCATCAGCTAAGGGGAGTTTGACAAGAGATACTGACAGTGAGAGCAACCTGCTGTTCCTACAATAAGAAAATAGGCAGTTTCTGAGATAACCGGTTTCCAGGCCATTTAGTGCTTTTCAGAGCATAACCACCACCTTGAATTGCACTCTGAAATGAAAATGTAGGCAGAGTATGAGAGTGGAGAACAGGTGTTATGTGCTTACAGTGTCTCACCCCTCATTCAAAAGTGAGGCTGCTGTATTCTACTAGCTGAAGCCTTCAGGAATTTTTAGACGTGCATTGCAGATACAGTTGGGTTTGGAACACTAGAGAGAAAGGATGGCCTGTGGGTAAGGCCTTGGAGTGGGGCTGCATTCAGTTCCTATCTCTGCTACAGACTCCCTGTATGACCTTGCACAAATCACTTAGGGCTTGGCTACACAAGAAAGTTTTACCACTTTAAATGGTGTAATTATACCAGTATAACTCCTTTGTGGACATTCTTATTCCAGTATGAGTGGCTTTTTTTTCAATTTAGTTTAAACCCCTTTCCCAATCAATATAAGCTGAGCCAAAAAAAAAAAAACCAACACCCTCTTTTATACTAGAATTTAGTTCTTCTTCTGTTTGTAAGGTTTTTGTAATCCTATGGTTTATGCAAATTTGTTTATTTGAAGTTGGTCAACATACAGTTTTAATTAATATATTTCAGCTACTTATTAGGCCTGTATGACAGTTGCTTATTCAGTGCTCAAAAATCCTTAATCAAACTCTTTGACTGGCCAATTTGTATTGTTTCTGTTCCATGACTGGATGACCTAACCTACTTTTAACCATAAACTGAATTTCATTTACTCAGAACAAATTTCTCTTGTTAATAAAATTTCTCTTCAATAATAAAATAATATTGCCTACTGACCAGAAATATGCTGTAGGAATATTTGTACAAATAAAATATTAGTCATACAAGACCACTCACAAACAGCAAATAAAGAAGGAAGAATAGGCTCAATTGAAATCTAGTTTCTCTCATGAACAATTGACAGACATGATTTTACATTATTCATCCAGCTCTGATTGCAGTATTGCAGTAAAGTAGCTTTGAAGTTACAAAGGTCTGGATCACTATGGTAAGGTCTGTAGTACATGGAAATGGTCACAGCTTCTGCCAGAAATACATAAAAAGGGCATTATGTGCTACAGCTGCAACCTGATAATCCAGAAATGGGTCCAATATGCTCCTGAGAATAAAGATTGAAATGGCAAATGTTGTACATACATCCCCACTCCCATAAGAGGCAAACTCAGAACCCTGGCTTACTTATCTAGACACATCCCCCTACTTGGCTGTATCCCTTTTCTCTTATCTTGGCCACATTATTCCACTCAGTACAACTGTCATCTACTGAAAAAGCACAGCAAGTGTAGTATGCAGGTTCAAGAAAAAGGAGATATAAATCTGAGCTTCATTTGTGTATTTGGACGTTGCAACCTATATAGAGAGAGAGAACAAATGGTGGATAAAATGGAACTCGGAGAAACCCTACAAGGAGTTACTTACCCATTACCATCTTTGGGTACATCTCAGTCAGGAAGTAACAAACCTGCTGACAGGTGCCTCCATCCAGGACTCTGCTCATACATCTTACATAATTATTACTGCAAAGAGACTATTTCCTGCAAAGCAACTTGCAGCCACATATTACATCATCTACATGCTAAATTTATGGCTAAAAACAGAGTGGTGGGATTCAAGGACACCCATGGGATCAAGATGTAACCAGCTATTCCAACAGTACCTTATTATGGTAGGTTAGGGACAGAGTGATAATTTGCACGGAGTGATCATTAGAACAGAGGGTTATCACTGGTTGTTTAAGGGTCACTGGCAAGCTGCCTTTACAAAATTCTCTTACAAAGATTTAACAGTTTGCCATATTACTGTCCACACCCATATTCAATGGTCCAAACCGATTTTACCAAAGAGGTGTAAGTGTTGGTCGATAAGCTTTGCAAATCAATCTGAGAGCCACAATAATGGTCCAATTAAAACCCCAGGGGTTAAAAAACAGTTTTTCAGATAGAATCACCATATGCCCCTCTCCAGGCTCTTGATTCCTGGAGATTAGCTCTTTAGAAACCATGAAATAACTTTTTTGCACTCAAATTCCAACTTTCTACCTTAACAGTCAACATAAAATTGGGGTACTATGAGTGAACTAATTAATGCTTTAAGCATCACTTATAATAGTGGAAAATATGATGGAGATATTGGTATCAAATAATAGATGCTTTATCTCCTATAAAATGTGTAAAGAGCATATCTCACAAGACCACACTGCCCTGAAATCTCTCATTTTTAGCCCCAGCCTCAGTAAAATTTCCTCTTCCCACCCAAATATAAACAGTATTAATTGTAAATGAAAGTAGTTAGAGGTCACACTTGCTAAAAATGTAACATTTTGTTCTATAAGACCAGATTTTTTTAAAGTCAGTTTTAGACAATATGTTGTGAACTAGAGACTGGAATGTGAACTCTTCAACTGATGAATGGAATTTCAATGTAGTATAAATGAAACTGCCAAAATGAAAATTGCAGTTGAAGGAAGTGAGCCAGCAGTTGAGCTATAATCAATACCCAGTTTAAGTAAACAATTGCAGTCTCCCACAGTTAGAACAAGATCCACATAGCCTGACAGAAGTAAAATTTCTTGAGATATAAATTCTGAATATACCTCATGGACTCCTCTGAGGCCATTTGCAACAAATAACTCTCATTTTCACATCTTCCAGGCAATGTCTCATGTAAGTTTATGCTGAGACAATATCCAGTCCTTCCAAATAAGTTGTGTATCTTGGAAACTCTGGAAGCTATGGAACAATGTTCACATGAAGTGAAAAATCCTAAGGTTCAGAAGTGATCTAAAGGAGCTGCTTATAAATATTACAAAATACACAACATACCACAGGTAACCCTAGCTGTAAAGGCAAATCAGTGGTGTTTGCAATGTTTCAGTATGTAGTACCTTAATTAATATATATAGCATTAAAAATGTTTCTCATGTAATGTATTACATGAGAAAATTACAAACTCCTACACTGTAAAAATACCACTTCAGCAAAACAGAATGTTATATGATCTAAACTAAACTAAAACATTTAGGGTATTTTTGAAATTATAGTTTTGTCTAAAAATATTTCTGGATTTCATATGGTCCACATTTTGCAGAAAGGCATTTTTTTTTTAGTAAATTAACTGTATTTAAATCAAATTTCTGAAATGTGATTGAATTCTGCTGTTTTATTATGAGATTTGCTAAAATTGTACAAAATAATACCAATACAATTTAAAGAAATCTGCCATGTTGACATGTTAATGGGAAGCTTTTTAGCTTTAGGCCTGATCTTACATTCCTTACTTGGGCAAAAGTATAATGAAGTTTCCAACTGCTTCTAGTTCTCCTCTCTGTGGATCAATATATGTGTAAAACAGAAAGTGTTTGTGGGCAGCTAGTTTTCCAGCTCTTTTCCTGTTCTAACCCAGAAAAACAGCTTCAGACTATAAAAAAGGCAGTTGCTCCTGACTGCATTTTTCTCCTCTCCGCTGGCAATGGAGTGCATTTCAGCCAATAATGCTTTCCAGATTATTTGAGCAAATGAAATGTATTTGTATCTAATGCAGAACCAAACTATTCCCTGTTTCTTGTGGGTCATGCTGAATGCAATTTCTTTGGACCACAGTTCTACTCTGACTATTAATATTGACTCATCAGATTTCGGTGACCATAGTAATATGGATTATGTGGACGCAAATAATTCTTATTTGATTCTATTTGCTATGTAGCCATGTAATAGCAAGATACAGTGTGGTCTTATGGCATTGCTCTCTATTTCATTTCTGAAATGCAAGAGATCAGTACGTTAGTAAACCAGCTGACATTTTGGTAAGAATTCTCCCGAGATTGTCTAAACAGACGCAAGTCATCAGGCACAGGTATTTTTAAATACAAAATATTTTATCTGAATAGATTAAAAACAGAACATTTGTTGTTCCACTTACTAAAGTTAAGTGAGTTTGGTGATTTTAAGTCCATTCTCAAAACCTGCACGAAGAAACAGTGTAACATATACAAGATTCAAACTGCATAGTAAGTACAGTGAGTAATCAATATGTTGAGAAATTAACAACATTGTATCTCTAAGGGTCTGATCCTGCAATCTGTAGGCAAAATTCCCACTAAAAGGCTCATATTAACAAATTTTGACTCTTAATATTACACTTCACTGCGTCAGGTTTTAAAAACTTGGGATGTTTTCAGTCTAACGTCAGGAACAAGTATTACCAAATCCCAGGAAAGAAAAGTCGCCAAAACTATTTAAGGGCTTTATGCTAAGACAGAACCCAGGCCACAGTGCAGGTTTTGACAGGCCTATGAGTCTCCAGCTGCAAGAGCTCTAGGTCAGATTGGAAAGGGTGTGTTCCAAGAGGTGGGTCTAATTTATTTTAAAGGTGAAATCACTCGAACCCAACCCCAGAACAAGTACCAGCAATTCTGCTGCTAGGGATAAGTGGAAACTGGAAAGACCACAGAGATCCAACTGACTGGGAGCCCATGTAGCTAGGCCCAGTTTTTTTCTTTAATCCCCACCCTATGAGATTTTTGTAGGCTCTACCCCTGTGCCATGCATGTCTCTGAGGGATGATGTAGTAGAGAAGCACCTATGAGGCCTTTCACACAATGTAATTGCTGGAGAATTGACTCCTAATGAGAAGTCCATAGACCAATCTTGGTCTATGAAGCACTTCCTTCCGGTGGACAGTCCCATAGTACTGTCTCTCCTTGTTTTCAGCTAGGAGGGGAATGAAATAGAAAGCAAAGGTGGGTAATGTAAAAAGTATTTTTCCCAAAAGTACAAAACACTTACTGTATTACAGACAGATAAAAATACATAAATACTTTCTTTCCCTTTATTACTTTTTCTAGTAAACAATTTCTGTGGTGGCCACAGGGATGTTGCACCATTGTGAATGTGGAAGGGGATCCAAGGGAACCTGCATGGTCCAGAAAAGCAGAACCTATACTACAGTGTATAGTGTTCCACACTGTGAAATGGTTGGGAAGCAGACAGGTCAGTTCCTTCCATTTTTAACTTATAATTCTGCCTTCCTTATCTGTAAAGAAGAGCCACACACTTTTCTGCTTTACTGATCTCCTGAAACCTAGCAGTGCATTTCTTCCATGTCATAGCACTTCAGACAGCAAATGACTATCTACCATGTTGCATTTTCTTCAGCCTGTGGTCATCTTTGCTACAGTAGTTGATTTTAAGTTGGGCAGGAATCCTCTTTAAGTGGATTCAGCAATCTATATTGGAGAATTATTCACTTTTTAAAAAGTTTTATATGAAACTGGAGAAATAGGCTAGAATGTTAGCTCAATGTTCTGTATACAATACCTGAGGAAAACAGCCATTTATTAAACACAGCAATGAACAGAGAGCAGCTGGTGTAAAGTGTTCATTTTCACATGCAACATCCTTGAGAACAACTTCTGGTTTGCCTAACAAGACAGTCTGATTTATATTTCCTGAAGTTTCTTAGGTTTAGGGGGCCTGATTTTTGGTGGCAGGCCAACTCTGCTGGATGCAGAGCCCAAGGAGATGCGGCAAAGGTAGCTTTAATACTACCTTTGTACCCTCCCCTATCTTGCAGTCAGCTGGGAGTCACTTCAGCCTGTGATATCTTTTAGAACAGCCTCAGCACTGCCTTAATTTGAGCCCAGTTGTCTATGCCCCAAGGAGCCTGTCTAGCAACCAGCAAGGATTGTCCAGTGGTTAGAATGCTAGTTTGTGCTCTGGGAGACCCAGATTCAACTCCTACTTAGCATGAACATCTGGTATAATTGTGGGCAAATCACCCTGCTTCAGTTTCCTATCTGTACCCTACTTCACAGGGACCATGTGAGGATAAATACATTACAAATTGTGAGGTGGTCAGATACTTTGGAGAATGGGGCAGCAACGAACTGGGCTTATGGTTTTCACAGGAGTGTACCACTGCAATGGCTGTCCCTTAAACCCTCAAGTCTGATAATATCAAACACTGTTCTACTTACTTGGGCTGAATGCAAAACAACAGACAAGGAAAGCAAACATGTCAGCCATGAACCAAAATGCTTTGGGAGAAAAATGACTATTATTTGGCACACTGAAAAAGATACAGACTTTGTAGCTAATAGAAAATATTTTCTCTTTATTAATTTTATATTACAAAAAGCAGATAATATATTTGTGACTTCAAAGAAGATGCTGAAGGAATAGGTCTGAAATATAGGTAGGGCCTGCACTCTTAAAACCCACTATGCCAGCTTACAATCAATCTGTCACTTTATAGGCAACCAATGTAAAGGATGGAATGTGGGCACTTTATACTCACGGTTGATCAAATCAGTGAGTAAGAAAATGTGTGGTTGCATCCTGAACAAGCTGAAAATGAGGAACTGAGAGCTCTGTGAAGACAGAATTATAATAACCGAGCTTTGTGGTCATAAAGTGACTTTCTGACATTGTCAGACGATAAGAGCAAATTGTACACCTGGAAAAGAGACTTTCATACCATATTCAGCATGTGGGAGCTTGTCTTGAAAAGGCTTAATGTGACAGTGAGATTCTTAATCTGATCCACTACCTCCAAGTAAACTAACAAAGAGGGATACTGGACTAGACAGACCTCTGGGCTGCCCCAGTATGGCAGTTCTTATATCCCTGATGTAAGCCCCAGAGCTAGGAAAGTTAAAGATCTCTGCTCCCTCTATACTGTTGAAACAGTACTCATAAATGGACTCTAGAATAATCTCTTAATCTTTGCAATTGGTGACAAGTTTATATAATATATAACATAATTTTAATAAATTAAAAATAAAAAAATGATTTAGAATTTGTTCATAAAAGCTGGTTTAATTTTTCAGTTTTCCTAAAATTAAACATGCAGTTTTTATGGCAGTCTGTAAATAAATGTAGTAAGAGTTTCAAATGTATTCCTCAAAGGAGTGGTTTCATCAGCATTATCAACTGAGGGGGTGAGTGTATCAGCTCCAGAAGAATTATTCCACATCATTGGCGTCTCTTGGCAGGCTGACATGTTTTCATTTGACATTGCTATAACCCCTGGGAAAGTAAACAAGCCCTGCCTTGGCATGAATAATTAATCACTGGGACTTCACATTGACTAAGAGTGTTTCCCTTTTTTGGGGGGAGGGGGAGGGGGAAATCAAATCCCTGCAGTCAATTCTACTATTGTCTTGTCTATCACTTTGATCATTCTTCCATTTAGGGAGTGCACAGGGAGGAACTTTCAGCAAAGAGTTAACTCCTGCATGGCTAGTCTATAAATTAATCCTCATTATTTTTCACTGGGTTCTGGGACAGCCCAGTGGAAAAATGCTGACTCATTGAGGCCCTTCTGAGAATACTGGACTGTCTGGAGTTGGAGCAATGTCTGGTAAATGGACTCCTTCTCAGAAACCCAGCTATGATGCAGAATTTTTCTGATTTGTAAAATGTGCAAAAATATCTTTTAATGGCAAGGTAGACCCACTGTTTTATTGCCAGTGACCACAGGGACTGCATGATAAACAGCTGGCAGATGTAGATAAAACACTGTTAGGACTACAGCCGGGGTGGCCAAACTTACTGACCCTTCCAGCCGCATACAACAATCTTCAAAAGCTCAAGAGCTGGGGCACACCTGCTGGAGATTGGGGCTTCAGCCAAGCTGCCAAGGCTTGGGGCTTCAGCCCTGCTCCTGCTGAAACCCCAAGCCCCCACAGAGGTGCCCTATGGGGCTGAAGCCTCTAAGACCGCCCTCCCCACTGGGAAGAAGCTCCTACTCCACTACCCCGCTGCAAGGCAGAGGTCCTGAGCTCTTCCCTCCTCCCCCAAGTCTGGTAGGCGAAGAATGGGTGAGGGGTGTAGGAGTCTCTGCGAGCTGCACTTCAACTGTAAAAGAGCCTCGTGTGGCTCACGAGCCATGGTTTGGCCACCCCTGATCTATGGACTTCCTTATTCTGGAGACCTTGGATCTCCTTATTCAGTCATACATTAAAGAGGGGACATTTAAATCAAGACCAACATGGTGACACCCAATCAGTCTGGCTGATTTCAAGTGTTCCCTACCTGTTTAACTTCTGCAGGTCTTCCAGTGTGAAAAATCTGTATTTTTCATGTAGCTGGCTAACATCCCTGTAAACTCTAATGAGTTTATGAATTCTAAATTTCAGCATTAGACCAACTTGTATTTTTCTTATTTTAGCTCATTCTTTTTTAATTTGGCCATTTTGAAAGTATCGCATATTTTCTACCACTGGCAGATTTTCTAATGTTTTTTGTTTTGTGTCAACAGGAGATATTTGACACTTTACTGTTTCTTCTAATACTTACTTTGTCTTGTCTGCTAAAAAAGTCAAGCTATCTTTTTAAAGAATTTACTCGATAACAGGCAGCTCTGAGCTTTTTCTTTTTTCTTATGTATAGCATCTCGTATTCTAAGGGTTCTTTAGTGACCTCTTCCTCTAAGAAGCTCAAAGAATTTCTGGTATTTTATTAATCTGTCAGAGCAGAGGTTGCTTCTGAATTTATCTTAGTATTTCTGCCTGAAACAGCTGTGCAGTCTATGTTTCAAATTGCCAGCGTTAAATCAACATTGTTTTCCTAGTCACTCTTCATCAATTTGTCATATAGATAAGCCCACTACCTGCACTAGCAATCTTCCATTATCCACAGTTCTTGCTGTTTTTCCACATTCTTTCATCAATACCCACAGAGGTTTTTTACCCCCAGATATGTTCTGTCTCTTTTCTTGTTGCTTTTTCACTCAGCTCCCTAGGGAGACATCATCAAATAGCTAATAATTCTAAAAATGGAGCCTGTCACATGACTTATTTTGCTTGTGAAACAAGTACTTGGGAGCATAAATAAATAAAAATATATAACACAGAATAGGAAAAAACCCTAGACAATTTAAAAATAAAACAAGAGGGACACAGACCCAGTTTTAACTGTGGCTGTAGCTGTGTGAGCTACACACTTTAAAAGAATGATTTTTTTCCTTCTTCAAATAGACAGGAGATGCTGGTTCCCTATGGCTGTTGCTGCCCCAGGCATTTTGCTCTGTTGCAGCTGTGCTCCCCTGAAGTAAATGGCGCTTCCTGGAGACCACATCTTTAGTTACTGGTACAAGAATCATTGTAATGTGCAAGGAAATATTTTAAGAATAATTTCAAATGACTATTAAAACACAACAACTGCATAATAAAATCACAACTGTACCATGCAGAAATAGCTCCTGAAGACACAGGATCCTAAATTGCTATTCCCTTCAAGGGGATGCTGCTACAATACAGAAAAAATCCCAGTGCAGCAAAGAAAAGGGGCAAAAAAGATACACAGTGGTATGGCCTATCCCTTGTCTCTCCCCTGCCCACCACGATTCCCATTTATGTATTTTGGGCCACTATCTCTCAGCATTAAGCTTCCACAATTCAACACAATATGTTGTCTCATATCACATAGGATGGAATTCCTGGCAGAGGCAACATGTGTTATCATGAAATCTGCTGTCTGGACAGCAGGGAAAGTACATTCCAAAACCAGTCTGGGTCTTCAAGGACACCTTTTTTTCTTGATAAAATATAGCAGGGGGTGGAGAGGGGCAAGATACCAGGCTCTAAGACTCCATTAATCTTTTTTTGAAAAATGTATCCATTAAACAGTAATTAAATAAGAAAAGAAAGGTCTTTTACAAAAATTGACTATTTTATAATAAAGCCAAAGGAATTTCATTATATAATTAAAATCAATATGATAAAGGACACAGCTAAAGTAATTGCAATAAAGAACTCTGGGCAGGAATTCCCCATCTCTATTCCAGTATGTACATACTGTACCACTGCATTAACATTGACAGAATTAACCGAATGTAGGTAGCATATCCTAATCAAACATATATCTTGGCTACTCAGGGCCTGATCTGTAACATGCTAAACAGCTTCTGCTAAGTGCTCAGAGCCCTCAATCAAATTAACTTCAACAGGGGTTGAGGACACATAATTAGCAGAATCTGATTTTTTTTATGGGGTGGGGATTGCAGGGATACTTTTTTTGGGGTGTAGATTGTCAGATACCTTTAAACACAGGAAGCATTTGATGTCAAATTTGCATTTCAGTTTTTATTTTAGAAACAGGTTGAAATCCTGGCCCCATTGAAGTCAATGGGAGTTTTGCCCCTAATGTCAACAAAAAGGCGTAGCTACTTTAAACACCGGGATCCTGGAGAAATCTTTCAAGCAGATTCTATGCCCTCAAAAAGGTGGGAATTCAGGCTCTTCCCAATAAGCGCCTTTCTTTAACACTGCCCCATCAACAGTGAAACTCCCTAATGTACAATAGACTTTCTACGGGAATTCTTCTCCCCATGTTTTTGTGATAGCTGGCCCTTTACATTCTGGCAGACAAACATATTTGCAGCTTTAAAATGGACCTTTGGCAGCTGGCTGATGCTTGATGCATCTCACTCCATCTGCCAAGTATTCCCATTATGTTTCTCCTTTTTCTTGAAAATGTGATACATCCGCATGCAGATCAAGTACCTGCCTTCAAATTTGTCTTGTTGCTAGATTTCATTGCAATTTTCAAATACTCAAAAATCAAGACATACCCAGTTTATGGTTTTTCCTAGAACAATAATTCAGCCTTGTCTATACTACTTACAAAACTGAACAAATAATTCATAATGAATAATTTTACACTCATTTATTTGTTGTTGTGTTGATTCAGAAATAATCATAATTATATCAAAGTTATTTGCTGACTTTTTTTGTAACTAGGTCTTGGTCTGTAGCTAGTTTGAGAGCAGTTCACTGGAGTATTTGAATTTTGAAATGTATACTGCTTTGCTTAAACACACATCATATGCCATGTTTTCGTTCCCTGACTAGATGAGAGTCAGGTATCTAGTAGGAATAATCACATATTCAGAAAGGGCACATAACTTGCATTTTGTTTCTGCTAAGTCATTTCACCAGTTTACAGGGAGTTTTGCCTGAGTAAGAACTACAATATCAGGCTCTAAATACTCTTGCAGTCTAATAGTTCTAATATACATATGTAGAACATTCATACTTCAAAAGAACCTAATTAGTTTTCCTAAAACTTGGCTGGATAAATAATTCTCAGTGAAATTCATGAAATGGGCAAGGTTTGAATCTACTCGCTTCAACCATTCTTTTGAGTTATTTGAAAGAAAAAATCCTGACCAGAACACATAGGAAAAGTATATTGTTTTCACCCTCCAGTAACTCAAATGTATCAATTAATTTCATTCTAACTTCCCCAAAAATAAAACCTTTTGTACTTGAAACAAAGTATGGACAACTCAGTCTAAAGGAATTTGCTTGAGAAATGTCTGAGCAACTGAGAAAGGAATTATAGAATGTTATTCACTTTGTCCATACTAGTGACACGAACAACTGCATTAATATTGATACCTATACCTCGCTCCTCCTGATGATTCATGGCTGTCTGGAAAATACCATGGTTTTAAAGGTTAAATCCTTTTGTGGAGATTTTGAAATTCTAGATGTTTGTGAAATAATCTGAATTATGCCTTCTATATTTAACTGGATAGACTGAAGTGCTTTTCACATGCAGTACTGCACCCAGCTGAAAAACAAGTGCTAATGTGACTATCTATACAGGACCAAATTTTATCTGGGTGTTACCATGGCAATTCCAATTGTTGGAAAAATTTCCCTTTTGTGTTTCATTCTGACATTATATTGTGAAGTGATGGTTATGAAGAAATACACAATCTAAAAGAGGAAGAAGCAAGTCACACTTTACATTAAATCTGATTTTTATGAAATGCTGCATGTGCAAACAGGTTCTTGTGTGCTCCTGTTCTTTGTTGCCTTCGTGCACATTTTTATTTTTCAGCTTGTTGTCATATTCTGGAGTGTTTCTCCCATTTTTTAAAAATATAGCTATAGTCAAAATAATAAACAGCTCAGATGATAAAACCCATTTCCTATTAAAGGGATTCATTTCCAATATACTATACTATAATGCTAACATGGACATCAATATTACTTACTTCAATAAAACTACATATGTGAGGGGCAATATACTGTAGTTAAAATACAAATTTGCCAGCATTATATTTATTTACATATCCACCATACAGTCAACATATTTCATAACACTAAGTCGAACAATCATTGCATTTCTAGTTATAGTTATCTTTCTATTCTACCAACACATCACACTATCAGAAAATTCAAAGAGAGCTGATATTCCTTGCTAAATATTTAATACACAATATAAAATGTGGACTTTATATGTCCAACAGAGAAAAATGGAAAGGGTTGAGCTAAGGTTTGTGTAGTACTGTGAATCAGATGGGGTGAATGATGAAGAATTTTAGTGTTTAGGGCTTAAGGACAGGCACATTGGTCATCTGCTGAAAAATCACACACATGTATCGTGGGGAAGAGAAATCACAATCTTCTTCAAAATTATTAACAACAACAACCACAATCATGCACTTACAGAGCACTTTTCATCCAAGGACCTCTAGATGCTTGACACTGGTAGGGAAGCATTATTATTCACATTTTAAAGATGGGGAAACTGAGGCACAGATAAGTTATGTGACTTGCCCAAAGTCAAAGAGCAGTACAGTGGAAGAATCTGGAATGGAAACCAGGTTCTCTTACTTCCAGTCTGGTGCCCTATCCAGTAAAATGTTGCCTCCTATGTTCAGAAAACTATAGACCTATCAAATTTGATCTAAAAGAAAATCTTCATTAGCCAGGCCAGTTATTAAAAGATAAGATAATTACAAGCTGATAAACATCTGAGTACATCTGACATGCAGTACTGTGTGGTAGTGCACATAAAAAGCTGTGTGAAATATTCACAGCAAACCTTGACTCCACTGAATTTGAGCTGTAGACTTTGTGGAAGGACATTTGCATAGTGTAGATATTCATTAAAGCCATCATTTTACATTATGAGGCTCCATCCCTAGGACAGTTAACAAAGACACCAGAAGACTGCCACTAGGTTCAGACATTATTAGCAAGGGGAAAGGCCTGTTATACTCCCTTAAAGAGAACAGTGAGGGCTCTGTAGTTTACTGGTGAATGGTCATGAAGTGTAGGTAGATGTTCCTGCTGGGGGAGAGGAGGGAGTGAGATGTGTTGCTGGAGGTTTAAGACTGCAGGGGACAGTTCACTGCCATCCCCTCACAAATGGAACTGGGGGATTCAGTTTGCCAACAACATGATTAGAGCCAAGTAAATGATTAATATTGAAAAAATTTTCTTCAGGACTTTACTTTTTTCAGTTCACAAACTGTCCAGGAACAGCCTACAATTTCTACGGATTTATTCATTATTTGAAATTATTCAAAAGTTCATTCTTTATTTAAGCAACAGAGAGTCCTGTGGCACCTTTAAGACTAACAGATGTATTGGAGCATAAGCTTTCGTGGGTGAATGCCCACTTTGTCGGATGCAAGTGGGCATTCACCCACGAAAACTTATGCTCCAATACATCTGTTAGTCTTAAAGATGCCACAGGACTCTCTGTTGCTTTTTACAGATCCAGAATAACACGGCTACTCCTCTGATTCTTTATTTAGGTACTCAGATTAATATACAGCATACACGACACCAGGGATCTAGGTCTAGCAAAACTACAGCCAAACTAATAGAAACAAAAAAAAAAAAAGAGGAATACTGTACATGGAGCAGCCTCCACAAAACCAGGAGAGGGGAAATAGCATCAATCCAGCCCAAAGTCACAGAGCAACACAGTGGAAGAATCTGGAATGGAAGCTGGGTTGGCAGCCTGATAAACACTTGGGGAAGTAAGCAAGGTCCTGTTTTCACATGAGCAATTAATCACTGAGCATTCACACTGAGCACAAGTACTTTCCCTTTTGGGGAAGACCAAAGCCTGATAGTTAGTGTAAGGCTGTTTTGCCCACTAGACTGTTCATGTACATTCTTTCACATAGGGATTGTGGATCATTTCCAGCATAGGACTAACTCTTGCAGTGCTACATTGCTGCTCTATAAATAAATCCACATTGTTTCTTTACTGGCCACTACAGAAAGTTGCTGACTCAATGAGGCCCTTCCTGGAAATGCTGGATTCTCCAAAGTCTGGTAAAATACAGCAGCCTTCACAAATTCAAGAAAGGGAGGAAAAAAGCCTCTCTCTAATCAGAGATCAGTCCTTGATGCATAAATCTCAGCCCTCAATTTATGCTTTTCCTTCTCAATAGCTTGGGAGATAAGCTTTGCAATGTGCTCTGAAGGTCAATGAATATGGGCCATATACAACGAAGGGAGACAGGCTTCAATTTGCTGGCATAATTCACGATAATTTCCTAGTGAACTACCTGCTGTGGCTAATGCTTAGAATATTTGTTATTCATAATCCTCTTTATGCTGTTCAACTGGTCTTTTCAGTGCTGTTTCTGCTTCCTGATTGGATGAGGGATCTGAGGATTTCCATGTGACCAACAAGATTTAGTGTATAATATTAAAAAAGCAAATCTTATCAAGATGTGCACATCCCAAAATAGAGTGACCATATAATCTTATAATATTTGTAACCTTTATTCTTCTTTAACACAAACTCCTGCTATTGCTTGTTACTCTCACATGTTACATCACACCCAAAATTAGATTACAAACTCTTCTGGGCAGAGACCTTGTATCTTTGCTCTGTAAAGTGCATAGCAAATTATTGGGTACTAGATAAACCATAATAACTGAGGGCCTGCATTTCAGGACTCATTAACTGGCCTATTGGTTTCCTGAGGCTACTGTTCCTCCAGCAGAAAATGATAAGAGACCAATAGAAACCAATGGGGTCTGATTAAATATTTCTAATGGTGTCTACAAGAATTTTCACTTTCTCTTGAAATATCTTAGACTAAGGGTCATACTAGATAGCGCTTTTAATAAGAAAACATTAGGTATAGCTACACTGGATGCTGAAAAGGCATGTGATTGTGTTTTGTGAAGTTCCTGTGGAAGGTATTTGAAAAGATCTATCAAATTTAATCCAATCTATTTTAGGCCTTTCTAAGGCACTGATCATCATGATACCCAGGTATCAAGAAGATGATGAGGGCTAAGGGTTAACAAAAGGTTGTTTAGGGCTAGGAATAGGTGATAAGTTTGGCAAAAGTTTTTACAAACCTACTGATTTCACAGGAATTGAACATCTGAACTGAATTTGAATCTTATGGGTTCAAATCTTGCCAGTCTTGTGACTGACCAAGTCTTGGGATCAACATCTCAAGGCTGTTCACTGTTGGCTGCTTTCATAGATATTTGACCCTTTCCTTTTGTTATTACTTTGTCCCAGGGTCACGTCCATCGTTGGACAGGCATCACAATATGATGATGTTTACCAAATGTTGTGGCTAAGTCCTGATCTCAAATCTATTCAAGCCATGTACCACTAATGTCACCAGCCAGATGTTTCAGTTGGTGATAGAAAACAAAGTTCTTATATTTTAAATAAATATCTATATATCTTGACCAGTAGATATACATACCTGCAGCCCTAGAATCTAAACTGAAACCATATTGGTCATTCAGGGAAAAAATCAGCAAGGAGCTCAATGTTTTTCTGAAGTAGAGAAACTGACTGCTTCAGAATCACTTAGAAAAGAAATGATCACTGACAATGTATTTTCATTTGTTCTGTAGAGCACCTCGAACACTTTCAGGCACTATAAAGTAATAAGAAGAAAATACTTACCAGCTGCAGTCATCTAAGTGTTGAGAAATGTAAGCAAAGGTTGAGATATATTTTATATTGGCCTGTGATGAAGTTTCTCACAGTGGAGGTGGCTACAGCTCTTTGGAATACATGTGAATGTAGACTAATGAAATCCCTGAGATACCGTAGCAAAGACCAGGACTTTATATGACTATGATACGGAAACCTACTAACTGTTAATTGATTGCCTCTTTACATTCCTAGAGACTTCAAAACTAACATACACATGGCCAGATTCTAGCCAGTTCCTCGTGCATACATATGGGAGGAGAAGGGTTCAAGGATTGAGTACTTAATAACTGTTATACATGACTTCAGCTTTACTTTATTTCTCCCGAAGTCCACAGTTCGTTAAGTGTCATTTTGGTGTCACTATTAACTATTTTACAAGAGATCTGATGTTACAATGATGTATAACATTAGAAGTTATTACTTTAAATTGTTTGTTTATGAAATTCAATAAAGCACATTTCTTTTTTTTATTGTAAAAGGGCATTTTCCCCAGCCTCCATCTTCCTGTTAAGCAACCAATTTGAGCAGTGTCCACTAGATGACACTGTTGTATAAGGGCATGTTCAGGATAATGGCTTGAACAATTTACCTTGGGAACATGTATGTATATAATTAGATATTGGCAATATCTTTTCTTTTAAAATAAAGTAAGTTTAACATATCCAACTGGTTACATATGATAAGCTGGGCTTAATTGGGTAGAGTGATGCTACCAGTTTAAAATATGGCAAAAGTTATATTTATGTCTGCTCTCATAGTTTTCATTTTTTAGTTCTTACAATGAATTGATATGATTACAAATTTTAAATTGATGTTCTTTCAAATTGGAATCACATAAACGATTGTGTTGTCACTGTGGTTTTACGGCCGTTGTTTGTACTGTGCTAGCTTTGGCAGTAATATCTCTTGCTTAATCTCTCCCTGTCTCTCCCTTATCCAAGTGATTCTGATCTTAGATCTACACATTCTTAGCATCAAAACCTGAAGTAATCTATTTAAAGGGCCAGCAACAGCCTCTGCACAGGACTATAGCTCTGCAAAGACACTGCAGTCTTTCCAATAGTCAGTGATCCCTGAGTAATGCACTAGTGCTGAAAGCCACAATTGAGAAACAATTGATTTATGTTATTTTTTTACACATATTTCCCCTAACTCAGATTCTAATGGAAAAGCCAAAATGTACAGATATCAGATTAAATTCAGCACTGGCCTAAATGGGCACAACTCACATTGCCTTCCACAGGCATTTAATTCATGCCTGAATTCAGTTCATCATAGGAATTCGTGACAGAGCATAGAGAATTTTGTCTCCATAAGCCAATTAAATGATTATAGTTACCTCTTTGCATTGTTTTTACATTTGTGACAGATTAATATGGAAGATAGTCCTCATTTAAGCCTTGATTCTGCAAACTTCCAATTTTACTTTTGTGAGTATTTCCATTGGTCCATTGCTACAGATATCTTAAACTTGAACCATTCATAATTGAACTTCCCAGATATGATTTTCCCACCTCAGAATTGGCCCTGAGTACTAAATCTTGCCATGATCATTCAAATACAGATTTAAGTTCCTAGAACAAGACATTTTTGCAGAAGTACATGGCAAAACAGTGTCAGAAGAATTTTCAAAACATGATTTACAGCTACCCAATATCTCAAATGCATCTTGTCTAAATTATTTCACATTTGTGCAACATTTTCTGTGCTGTTCACATGCAAAATATGATGTGGAAATTACCCTTCTTGAGGATATAGTAGGATAAAATCACAATCTTAATTATGGAGAGTAGGCATATTCTGCAAAACATAGCTCATCATTGAGCAAAGTTGGTTGAAATTGTTTTGAGAATTCAAAATTTTGGCAAAAAATTCAAAAAGATCTATTATTGAGTGTTAATGCCTTGATATAAGAAAATCCCTATCGTCTAAATCATTAAAATACAAATTAACCTATAGAGACAGAAGATTTACATGGAATATTTGTGTGAATGTAATAGCTTCTTCATGTATGCTATCATCTGATGTAACTTTCAGAACACTAAGTTTGAGAAAGCAGATATGGATAGAATGAAGAAGTAGAGATAATCACAATGGAAATAACTCATACAGAATGTGAGAGAATGTTGCAGAATTTTTCTGCATGAATTGAAAGATGTCACACTGTTTTCTTTAGATGAGACATGCTTTAGCTAATCAGCTAGTTGAGAGGTGTGCTTTATGTCAGAAAATGCTCCAACCCTAAATGGAAATTTTCTGAATACATATGTCAGGTTACAATAGTATTTTCTGAGTTTTATGTCATTAGAGATTATTGCAACAATGGTGAATTTGATATGAGAAATAGTGACAAATGGGACATACATGACAGTCAGGCCAGATGGGATCAGATTCTCTGATCTGAAAAGGGATTGGTGTTCAACCTCTGATTAAGACTTCTGCATCCACAAAAGACAAGAGCAGAGATTTCTTGTAGAGTTTGACCTGCTGTTCTGTAAGTGATAACAGAGAGTCCAGTACAGAGTGTCTTGGCAATTCCTTTTAATAAATGAAGCTGAATTGATACAGCGGCTTGTGTAGTTTCCTCTGATCTGTACCAATTCTCTGTTGTGTTCATTCATGTGTACTTCTGTGAATTGCTGATGCACCTGGACAATGAGTTTTCTGGAACTTCAAAGCCAAACCTTCATTTTGCCCTGTATAAATCATAAACAGAAGCTCGGTACTGAAGAAAACAAGCTGGAAAAGATTACCTACTTTAGATATAAGGATAACCTGAGAAAATGCTTTCCTAAAAAACATTCCAAAGCCTTTCTTTTCTTCATATGTTTTTCATAGCTTTTTGGCTCTGTCACCCGTATCAATCAAAACAGGACACTTATGTGGTAAAATGATTGGCGCTATATAAATAAGTAGGGTAGCCAAGATTAAATCCATCTATAACTGTTGGACTTCATTGATGTATAGCTAAGGGACAAGAAAGAGATAACCTTAAGAGCTACTCCATGGATTAGCTAGGAAGGTAGATTAAAAACAGTTTGGGTCAGTCTTCAAAAAAAGATAAGCAGCCAAGTTGGCAACCGTTGGCTTTTCCTAAAACTGTCAACTAGCCGTCAATGACTCTAACATAAGCAAGTTTGTTGGCTCTGATGAGGTAACTCACAGTATGACTTTGTACATTGCTCTGGCAAACTAGTAAACTGGGACCTAGGGTAAAACATTCAAGAGATTTAGGAATCTATGGACTGGCCTGCACTACAAAGTTAGGGTAACCTAGTTATGAAAAATTCACTCCCCTGAGAGACATCGGTAGGTCAACTTAAGCCCCCATATAGGCACTGCAATATCAACAGAATAACTCTTCCATTGACTAACTACCTCCTGAATTTACTACAGCAATGGAAGGGATTTTTCCAGGGATGAAAGTAAATTAATGGACTTGCCGGTACTCTGGAGTCCTCCACCGGAAGAGGCGGGGCCTTTAAATCTCCAGGCCCTTTAAATCAGGATTTAAAGGGCCCGGGGCTAGGGCTGTGGTAGCAGCAGCTGGGAGCCTCAATCCCTTTAAATCACCCCCTGAGCTCCCAGCTGCAGAGGTGTCTGGGAGCCCTGAGGTTTGGGGGCAATTTAAAGGGGGTGATTTAAAGGGCCCGGGGCTCTAGCTGCTGCTACCCTCCAGAGCCCTTTAAATCATCTCCGGAGCCCCGCTGCTGGAGCCCTGGGGTAGCAGTGGGAGGTCTCCGGTGGCTATTTAAAGGGCCCAGGGTGGTAGAGGCAGTGGGAGCCCTGAACCCTTTCAATAGCCACCAGAGCCCTACCACCGCTACCCCAGGGCTCTGGCAGGCTCCGGGGGCTATTTAAATTGTCCCCGGAGCCCTGGGGTAGCGGCAGTGGGGCTCCAGCAGTGATTTAAAGAGCCCAGGGCGGTAGTGGTGGCAGGAGCCCTGGGCCCTTTAAATTGCCACCCGAGCCCCGCCGCCACTACCCCAGGGCTCTGGCAGCGGGGCTCTGGCGGCAATTTAAAGGGCCTGGGCTCCAGCCCTTTAAATTACTGCCTCAGGAAGCCGGTCCACCCCAGTATGGCGCACCAGCTGTTGCCGGCAGGGGTGACAGGTTTGTAGAAATTTTGGTGGTGCCCAGAACCTGCCCCTGCCCAACTCTGTCCTCCCAACTCCACCCCCCACCTGCCCAAGGCTCTGGGAGGGAGTTTGGGTTGGGGAGGAGATCTGGGGTGCAGGCCCTGGGCTGGGGCAGGGGACTGGGGTGCAGGAGGGGTGCAGGCTCTGGGAGGGAGTTTAGGAATGGGAGGGAGTGCGGAGGGAGGGGGTGCAGGTTCTGGGAGGGAGTTGGGGATAAGAGGAGGTGCGGAGGGAGGAGGTACAGGGGTGAGGGCTGTGGGGTGAAGCTGGGGGTGGATTTGGGGTGGGGCTGGGGATGAGGGGTTTGGGGTGTGGGAGGGAACTCAAGGCTGAGGCAGAGGGTTAGGGTGCATGGGGATGAGGGCTTTGACTGGGGCTGGAGATGAGGGGTTTGGGGTGTTGGAGAGGCTCAGGGCTAGGACAGAGGGTTGGGGTGCGGGGAGATGAGGGCTCTGGCTGGGGGTGTAGGCTCTGGGGTGGAGCAGGGCTGGGGATGAGTTTTGGGTACAGGCAGGCTGCCCTGGGACTGGCGCCAGAGACGAGGACTCCCCCCAGCCCTCTCTCTGCCGGCAGCAGCGAGCTCTGGGGTAAGGACCCTCTCCTCCCCCCAGGCAGCACATTCACCCCCGCACTGTCACTGCACGTGCTCCTAGGGCCCCTCTCAGGTCCAAGAATCCCCCTCGCCTCCCCTGTGGTGGGTGCCATGCTGGAGGGGCTGCCATCACAAGTGCGCCTCCTCCGCTGCTGCCCCTCACTGTAGCCTCACTGGGGGTGAGGGATGGGGCTGCCCCTTGCCCAGCGTGGGGCAAGAGCGGTGACTGCGGGAAGGGGGTGCAGCTGTACAGGTCCCACCAGAAAATGAAAGGGTCTGAGGGGGAAGGACAGCCTGCCCTGGCAGTAGTGGCAGGGGGCACTAGGACCCTGCGGCGGCAGTTAATGCAGGCAGCATGGAGCTTCAGGGGAGAGACACGGAAGGGAGGTGCACGGGGGCAGCAAAGCGGGGCCAGCCCACACTCAGGGGAGGCTCGGGGGGGGGCAGCAGGTGGGGCCAGGGGGGAGACCTATCCCCGAACATTCATGGAGCCAGGCCCCCGGACCCTCAATATTGCTGGAGCCAGGAGAAGGAGTCAGAGAGGGAGAGAATGCTCCATTTTCTTGCCCGTACACTACTGCACCTTTTCTTACCGGTCCTCCGTACCGGCCCGTACGGGCTTACTTTCACCTCTGGATTTTTCCATTGGTTAGTAAGCATTTACACTGTAGCGTTTCTAATGTAGACATACCCTTAGGTTTATTGACTTTCAATAACGTTTAGGCTCCTAAGTATCTAAGTCACTTTTGAAAGTGGGACTTTCCCCACTCTCTTAGCTGATTTTTTTAAAATGACCCCTAGTAAATACAGTGCAACCACATTTATTCAAAATGATTCATGAATTATCCAAGAGCATTCCAATAAAATGGAAAATTATTGGGCAACTAATTCAAATTGGGAAAAGGGGACAATCTAGATTTGGATAAAAGGGATTTTCAGGTTAAAAATGGGTTTTACTGTGTTATGGCTGAAATCCAGAAAGGTATTTAAGATACTAACTTTAAGCATATGAGTAATCTCATTAAAGTCAACAGGACTACTCATGTTTAAAGTTGATACCACTTTGCTAAATCACAACCTTAGGAATCTGTGGTCTCCAAACTATGGCTTTGTCTACACTGGCAAGTGAAAGACAAAACTTTTGTTGTTCAGAGGTGTTAAAAAAGCACCCCCCCTGAAAAACAAAAGTTTTGCCGACGACAAGCACTGGTGCGAACAGCGCTTTGTCAGCAGGAGCGCTGTCCTGTCAACAAAGCTAATGCCGCTTGTTGGAGTGGAAGTTTTTTGTTGGCAGGAGACCTCTCTCCTGCTGACAAACAGCAGCTACACTGCACACCTTTTAGCAGCACAGCTGTAGCAGCACAGCCGTGTCGCTAAAAGCTGTATAGTGTAGACCAGTGGTTCCCAAACTTGTTCTGCCGCTTGTGCAGGGAAATCCCCTGGCGGGCCGGGCCGGTTTGTTTACTGGCTGCATCCGCAGGTTCGGCCAATCACGGCTCCTAGTGGCCGCAGTTCACTGCTCCACGCCAATGGCGCCACTGGAACAAGCGGCGGAACAAGTTTGGGAACCACTGGTATAGACATAGCCTATCTGTATTTTTTCTCTTGTTAGCATCCATTTTTTGTCATTTGACTGACTTGCTAATGGTCAACTTCCTAACTGTTTGGAACCAGCTCCAGCTTCCCTCTGCAATGGACCTTTTTCACTAGCGGTTCATAAAGGTTTTTTGCAATAAGTCCGAGAAACCTATAAAAAAATTCTTTTTAGCTAATAAATTAAAATTTCCTGTTTATTATTAAAACAGAAATAGAGTTATTCCATTTTGAAGATAAGAAATGAAGGACTTGCTCTCACTTACACAATTTTTAGACCAGTGTAACTATTGACTTCCGTAGATTTACTCCTCACTTGCATTCTCCTCTGATTTACACTGGTGTATCTGTATCCGAGATGAAGGAATAGTGCAAAAATTTGTCTATGAATATTCCTATTAATTCAGAAATGAATTCCAATTTGGTCATGTTTATAACCCTTTGTGTTCATTTTCTGTGAACATCCAAACACTCGAGAATTACTAGCATGAATATTTGTAAGAAGCAAATTTTAAGTTTGAGCATTGAGATATATGTTGCTAGTGCACTTCAAAGTCCTGATAGTGCAAGCTATTCCATATGGGCACATTGCTGCACTTGTGTGGAGCCCCACTGACTTCAATATGGGTCCATTAATGCTGAACAGTTGTCCTCCAATCTGAGAACAGAAACAATACCACAAGACTCTTGTAACTAAGCAACAGATTGTGAATTTCAACTTTCTACACCAGGGGTTTCCAAAGGCTTTTATACTGTGGAACACATCTTAACACAGAGTATGTCTCCTGGACCAACCTCCCCTCCCATTCATGGTCATGCAATCACCTCTGGCAAGCACAATTGCTCATGCGGAAAATATTAGGAAAATATTTATGTTTTTAAACCATCTCAAAACACAAGGTCAAAATATTCAAACTGAGTTTCCTTAAGTTAAGCAATTTTTAACGTATAATTGAAGTAGTCCAGTTTTCAGAGGTGCTGAGCATTTTCAGCTCATAGTGATACGAGTGCAACTAACCAACGGAGCATGCACATGGTGAATACTCCAAACTGTTTTCAAACAATCTGCAAACCAAAAATTATTTCACTGAAGAAATTGGTGAATAATTAAAAATATCAAATAGATTTGAGAATTTCCCAATCTGTTTGTGAACAATTTACAATCAAGGAAAAATGGTGAAATGTATTAAATGCGTTATTTGTTACAAATTATTCATTCACCTCTAGTCTCTATACTATAGGAATAAAAAAAATGCCTTGAAGGCATATAATGCTAGGGCTCTGATCTATGTTAAAGCTAGACAATATGATAATGCAGTTGTACTGCATATTCAGTTTTGATATGTAACCTTTGAAATAAATTGGAATATTCTTTTCTCCTATTCTGGCACACACTGAAAGATCATAAACAATAATCTTGTAAAGGTCACTTGTTCAGTAAACACAACTCATGGCAAAAACTGTATAGGGCTATTAAAGGACTTTTTCTGTGAGTCTTAATTTTTTTTTAATTGCTTCAAGCTCCATCAGACACACAAGATCTGTCTCCTTACATACTGTGGACCCAACTGTGCAAACTTTATTCACTTAGGGCCCTGTTCTGTCACTCTTATGCTCAACATGTATTACTTTGCTCCACAAAAAGAACAGGAGTACTTGTGGCACCTTAGAAACTAACAAATGTATTTGAGCATATGCTTTCGTGGGCTACAAGTTCCACAAGTAGCTCTCTTCATTTCAATGGGACTACTTGCAGAGTAAGGTACTACTCTACATGAATTTGAGTGGCAGAACTGATCCCCAAGTGAGTAAGGATTGCATAATTAGACTGATAGCATGGAAGGCTATAGAGTTGGTATCACTAGAGATTCAAAGCAATAAGGCTCAAAGGTGCCGGAACTAGGGCTGCTGCACTCCTTGGCTTGAAGTGGTTTCCATTCCATACAGCATTTACAGTTTGGTGTAATGGCTTTCAGCAGCACCCGCACTATACAAATTGTTCCAGCACCTCTGATAAGGTCTTCTCTTTTCATTGTCTTCAATAGGCTGTGGATCAGGCCCTAAATGCTTACCAACATGTAAGTGCTCACCAACATAAATAAGGATTGCTCAGCCAGGCCTAATTAAACCTGCAAAAGGTCCCAGATGGGGCCTCTGCACTCAGTAAAACTCCTTAGCTAAACAGCTCAGTATTTGTCTAGTGCCAGTTACTCTTGTTTTCATAGTAGATGCTAAGTTTGGCTGTGGAACCAATTTATATTGGTTTTATGGATGCCTCCCCCAAAATGCATATGAGGATGGAAAACTCCAGTGAATGTGCTCTTACTGTCATTGTGTCAAGGCCAGGTTGTAGGGAGCCATCAGAACCAGAGTCCACAGTCAGGAATCAAGAGTCAGGCAGGGTCAGGATACCAGGGATTCAGAGGTCAGGAGTCAAGCCAGATCAAGATGCTGGGCAGTCAAACTGTAGGCGTCGAAGGCAAAAGGTACCCCATCCAGAGTAAGGGGGATCCCAGTTGTTCAGAAAGCTTCCTGTTCCTCTTGGCTTAAGTAGGGCTAGCAGGCCAATGGGCTGCTCAGGGATTCTGTCAGTAGGACATCAGGGGTGGAGCCTCAACTTGGGCTGGGCTTCATGGGTCCTAGATCAGCAATTGTCAGCAGGCTGCCACGTGGAGGGTTGAAGCATGGCTGTTCCTATGGACCTGGGTTCAAGGCCTATGGGTCATGACAGTTTGTATCTTGCAAAACTTTTATCCCCATACATTAGTCTCAGATGAAAGTCAAGAATACCTGCACCCTCCAATACCCAGAAACAAAGACATGTTTTGCTACAAACGAACCTTGTATAGTACCTGCTGGGTTATTTTGTTTTCTGTCATAGGGAACATAGTCTCAATCAATACTCTTCTATTTTCAGACATCTATTACTTTAAGGAAATCTGCAGCTGTCTTGCTGAGAGACATCACTGGGAAAAATCATTCCCCCTTGTAATGACATCAGAGGACTCCCTAAGTAGGCTAACTGGAGTCTATCTACTGCCATTAACCTGGACATATGTATATGGCATTCAAACAGTTCTGTATGAGGGGAAAGCCAAGCAGAAGGCAGATGTTGGCATGTTTTAACTGAATGAGGAGATAAAAATGTGTCCTCCTTGCCATTTCAATCTACTGCTGTAAAGCCATCAAAGTTCAACAAGCTTTAAAAAGGGACTGCACATTTATATGGATTTCAAGAATATCCCAAGTTGCAATAATTAATGGCAGCAAAGATTTTAGAACAGATATTAAACCTCATGCTTTATGGTTTAAGCTGATCTCTAGAGATCAGGATAAGACTCCTGTGGGAGACAGATTATCCCACATCTGCCTGCTTTGAGGTTCATCCATCTTCCTCTGAAGTATCTGGGAGAAAGGATACTGGACTACATGGGCCTTGGGTCTGATCCAATATGGCAGTCCCTGTGTCCTAAAATCCTGAATCATCTCAATGAAGCCCACAAAATAATTGATATACAATGATTTCTTTTCTCTTTCTGTGAGAAATCCCTTGCTGTATGATTCAAAGCCCTGGTTTTCTTTTCAGGTTAGGGTCACAATCCTGCATCAGTCTGTACACAAAATTCCCATTGACTTCAGTGAAAGTTGTATGCACCAAACAAGGGGGAATGTCGACCTGAGCATTTAAATCAACCAGATGATTCTTACTGCCCTAGCAAATCTCTTTGGTATCTGTGTGGGGCAAGCTGATAAAGAATCAACATTTCCCATTTGTAAAACACAAATAAGAGTTTGCTGCTAGCACTTCCTGTTTGAGCAGAGAAAATCCTCTTAACAGATTATCCATTTTATGAGCATTTTTATATCTCTTGTAAATGTTACCATAGTCACATGTTAGAGTTTTAAGCACAGAAAGACATAATTTAAATGGCATAATAAAAATTGGTATCTTTATGTTTGATTTCTCTTTAAGATCATAAAAATAAAATAATCTAAGGTTATGTTTGTCCCACCTCAATCCCCAAACTGTAGCAAATTGATTTCTTCTGAAAGTAAATGCAGCATATTTGGTCACAGTTTTGGCACCTTAAGAGTACCTGATGTTCCTTTATTGGGGCTGACCTTACAGCTTTTACACAGGCTATACTCCCCTGACTCAGAGGGAGTTTTGCTTAAGTATGAAACTACGTCATCTATACCACAAAGGCTAGGACTTGATCTCAGACAAAGGAAAAAAGTATGACAAGATACAGCTCCCATATGATTGGGAAAAAAACACAACATACAGTACATTTACAAGGATTATTCAGTGAACATTAGGACCAATGGCTAGAAACTGTGAAAGGTGGCAGTTGAAGCAATTCAAAAAGGGGTCAGAAAATGAAAAGAATATCAAGTCCAGCCTACCACAAGAAGAAAGTGTGCAAATTCATGAATGAAGAATGCAAAAAGATTTTTTAAAAGTCAGGTTAGCAAATTAATATGACTGAAGTTGCCTTTAGTTTTGCACAGAAGTCTTCTCTGCAAAAGATAATCAAACATTAACATTTTCTGCAACAGGCACTAACTATGCTATCAATATAAAGGTTATTTTTTACGGTTAAGGATGATCTCTTCATGAGCATGATCTCAGGTGTATTAGGTACAAATATCATGCAAACATGTTTTATTGTTTCATCTACTTTTTAAATTATAAAAACATTGGTTTGGGGGCCAATATAGAAAAAATGAAATTTCTGTAAAGGCTACTATATGTCTGAATGTGTAACTAGTATACTAGAGTATACTAGCTCTTTAAGGCAGAGCAGAAAGTCTCAGGGACCAATGTAACCCATTCCAGGAGTTCAACTTCAGACAGAGACATAGGGAATGACAAAGGCAGATATTGGAAGTGATCCCAGGGTAACAATTGGTGTCTGAATTAAAACAAACAAAAACAGGTCACTTTTCTATTTGGGGCCAGGGCCTGGTAGTGTAGAGAGATGGGCTTCTCTCTCTCCAAGCCAACCAGACCAGGCTTTAGGAAGGAGGGCAGTATATGATCTGCTTCTTCCTTTAATGCAAGGGAGATGCTGGTAGGGAGATGATGGGCTACTAGGTCTCCCATGGACAGGGGGAATGAGAAGGAGAGCAGACAGTATGGACACTGTTTTCCAAATCTCCTCTGCAGTTTGGAGGTAAACCCCTCCCCCAGCAGGACAGATTGGAAAGGATCCCATCAAGGGACACTTTTGAGGTGTGTAGTTTTCTTTCAGTTGTCTGTGCCTGTTAGATTTTGTTGCTATCCCGGGGAGGATCATGGTGGTAGAGGTTATTTAAAGTGCCCATTCTGTGAGGTCGGCTGTGGGCTGGAGCTGGCTAGAGTTCCTCTGTCTCTTTTATTCTATCATCAGACACTGATGCACTGCAGTACCTTTTAAGTGTCTGTTTTTCTGATTCTTTTTGTTACATAGATAGGAGGCAGACAGGATATTCTGAGCTATCAGTTACATGAGTAGGTTACTGTATTCTTCCATCGCATGTTAATGAGACCTACCATGTACATTCTACGTGTTACACTGTGCCTTAAAGCAAAGAGTAGTGTGTGAACTGCTCTACCCCAAGAGTGGCCCTGTGGGTTATTTTACTCCAATGACATCACTCTGAGCACAGTTCCCTCCCTGCTTCTAGGGGTTAGTAATATGTTGCTGGCCTATACCAGCAACAAATAGGACACCCACACCCACACTGGATCAGTATGTTTTGGGGTGGAGAAGTTCCAGCACTATGCCCATTCTCCACTCCCCTGCTCTGAGGAGGAGTAAGCAGCACCCTCTTAGGGCAGGTCTTCACTACGGGGGGGTGGGGGGTCGATTTAAGATACGCAAATTCAGCTATGCAAATAGCATAGCTGAATTCGACCTATCGGAGCCGACTTACCCCGCTGTGAGGACGGCAGCAAAATCGACCTCCGCGGCTCCCCGTCGACGGTGCTTACTCCCACCTCCGCTGGTGGAGTAAGAGCGTCGATTCGGGGATCGATTGTCACGTCCCGACGAGACACGATAATTCGATCCCCGAGAGATAGATTTCTACCCGCCGATTCAGGCGGGTAGTGTAGACCTAGCCTTACTCTTGCTTGCCTGGAACAAGATCTAGGTAGCCCATGCAGGGGTGGAATGGTATTCTCACTCACCTGCTCTGGCAGTAGTTTAAGTTAACAGTCTAGCTCTACATTAGCTCTTGTGCAGGGACCTTATATAGCTAAAGGAAGTAGAGCCAACTTTTTCAAACTTAGGCACAAATCTATATTTAGGCACCTAACTCATTATCACACAGTTATTTAGCATGATATCTGAATGCAAAATCCATGCATCTAAAAAATATTGCATATCTTGTAATCTTAAAATGTCTCTTAAGTATTTCAAATTAGTCTCACAGGCTAAATTCTCCAGACTATTCTCTCTATATCTTTTATATGGACCCATCTGTGAGGGTGTACCTCAGCAGCTAAACAGCATGCCATACATATCTTCAGTGATCATCTTCAGTAACTAGCCCTGTAACTAGAGGAAGAGCAGGACTGAGAATGAATAAGAAATACAGAAGATAGAAGCACAAGAGAATGGGTTACATATTCTCCCTTTCCCTACCTCATGCAAAATTTGGCAGGGAGTTTGGTAAGTAGCTTGTTGGCTGTTACCTCAGAGACATAAACTTGGACCACATTGTCTCAGATTCAGCCAGCTTGTCATTCAGCTCATGCATTCAAGATGCTGTGCATGATAGCAATCCTGGATGGTTAGGGGATATGGGTCTTTCCACCTATGCAAAATAAGCCTCTTGGCACTAAGAAGTGCAAAAGAGGCCCACACAGGAAGAAAATGCACTCAAGAATCGGTCTGGACAGTCTCTGCACAGATGCTGCTGTGCAGATGCATATTTCATATGTTCCTTTTACTGATTAGCATGCAGCAAACACACCTGGTTTGCTGCCTAGAGGAATCACATTAGAAATGAAGAAACACCTGCATGAGCCAATTTTTTCTCTTTATGATACCAAGGCTATACAAATATCCACTGATATCTTTTCAGCCCTATTTCGCTGACTTGCATGGCCTTATAAACACACATCTATATTTTTAGTATACTTCATACATGCTAAGGGTAAAATCTTACCAGAAGTGTGCAAAGTAGGGAAGAGTGGGGAGGGAATATGGAGTGGTCTTATGGTAAAAGTGCTTTTGTGTTGGGGGGTAGGAGGATGCACTGCCAGGACCAGTGTGAAAAGTGTGCACTCTGACTTGCTGCAGCCTGGAGCTTAGCTATGAACACCACATCAGGGGACCATCTCCCCTTGAGGCTGCAGTGAGTTGGCTACCAGCGATGTCTGGATCCTCATCTTTGTGCTCCCTTGCATGCTACAGAGAGATCCTTCATGGACAGAGGAAGAACCTTCCTTTGCTCTTTCCCTCTCTACCCCACCCCAGCAGACCCCCATTGCATAGAGTAAGGTTTGGTCTCAATCATATGTTTTATAACATGTGATTCAGGTCCATTACCTACATATGTGTGGATGCCTGATGTAATTCACAGTGTGAGCCATGGTTTTCTAGATGCTTTGCTGTTCTGCACAGGGCACATGCATAGTCTGAGTTTTCAATTTTCAAAATTGAGAGTTTTTTTTTCCGCTCAAGCTATGGCTTCTTCAATATGTTGCATGTCTGGAGTTTGCAAAGTGCTCCACTGAATTCTAATTATGAGTAGGAGAAATGGTACAACTAAAATAAGTGAAACCCCTGAATCTATGGCCAATACTAGCACCCAGCTGAACTCAAACGTAAACATGTTTGGAAGTTCAGTTAATCTAAAAAAAATTGCACACCTCTGCATTTCTTGATTTCTGGCAAGGCTGATGGCATGAGTCCTGAAATACTACAACAAAAAGACTGTTTCTATGATATTCCTGGCCCAGCAAATACCCAGCATAAACCTGATCTTGTGAGACATAGAGACTAAAAGAGTCTGGATATATTTTGATATGCACCTGGATTTTTGAATGCTCCTCTGAAATAAAACCTCCTAATATTTGAGCTTTGCCCATTGGTACTTTTCAAAAAAACTCAAAATATTTTCTAGAGAAAAAAAAGCTTTATATCTTCATAATTTATGAAAACTGAGAACAGTTTACAATAAACATCTCCAGTTTAATCCGAGATCTAAGATGGATCATACTGCAGTAAATAGAGCCTGCTGTTTGATTGAAAACTGCTGTACGAGACATTTCTGACTCTAACACCAAGAACAGAAATGCACTGCAGATAGGCCCTCTATTTTTCCTTAATCTGTCTAAATCAATTAGGCATTTGAGTTGTGGTAGTGTATTTCCAGGAAGCTTCATTGCTTTCTATTATCCACATGACAAAAATAACCATACCCTTTTGAAATTGTAAAGGAAAATGCAACCCACTGAGCTGATGCTGTGTGTGTTATATGCAGAAACATATGAGTAATGAAAGATGAGAAATTATGGATCAAATAATGATGTTGAAGCCACTTTCATAAACAATGAAGAATGTTTTGGATGAACTCCAAATATCATTACTATGGTTTAATTTCAACTCCAGTCCTGCATCTGCCTAGGCTAGTGTCAAAGATAATAATTTCACCAGACAGATACAAAATACACAACTAAAATTACACAGCTCAATTATTCTGTTTACTAGTGGTGTTAAACCACTGTTTTCTATCTGAATGATTCAGGAGAGCCATGGTTTTTACCCTTTAAATTCCTATGAAATGCAGTAGTTTAGTATCAATACCTATTTCTTTCCAAATTATGTTGTACCAGTGAGTTTGATAGAAATCACCATGGTGAGGAAAGAATAATGGAATTTCAGGTAAGAGTTCTTCATAATGAATTCATTTCTTACATCTTGTTGACACCCACACACGGAATTATGGACCTTTGAAACACAATGCAGCAATTTACAAGAAATCACAAAACACCAATTATAGAATTGGACTGAAATTGGCTGCCAAATCATCTATCCCCAGTAAAAGAGAGAGAGACAAAAGCATGCCTGTACATTTTAGCTCCTTCACTAAAACTTCATTTCTGCATGTTGTGTACTTTCCTGGTGGTGTGTAGGCAGAATGCAAAGCCATGTGTATGACACAAAGGGCAAAAAATACTCTAATATTTTATTACGAATATGGAATATGAATTTAAATCAGATATTACTTATTACGCTTTAACGTAAGTTCATTGACTTTAATGGCATTTCTCCTGATTTACACCAGTGAAAGAGAGAGGAGAAGAAGTATCTACCTGTTTATATTTGAATTTGGTAAAGGAAGGACAGCCTTTAAAGACTCAAGTGAAAGAAACATGCACTAGAGGTTATTCAACTGAAAATGTTTTAAAAACATTCTATGAGGAACTCCAGAATTCTAAGGATGAGATTTGTCTATTTTTACTGGTAGCAGAGCACCAAATTCTAAGCAGAACTGAGCGGGATCTGCCTTTCCATCACTGACAGTTAATAATTAAATCAAACATTATATTCAACAATAGAACATATGCATCAGCTTCTTTCAAATTGCATTTCCTTCCTGTTAGGTCCATTAGTGTAAACCAGACTGCCGTTAGAATACCCCTTATTGCTGCTGTCTTTCAGCGCAGTTCCTGAAATGGATAATGTGGTGCATATTATGGGCAATTACACAGAACTCCCTAGTGATAGGGTTTTAGAGTTTCAGAATAAAACAGCTGGAACCACAAGGCTGTAAACTAATCTGAAAAAGAGACAATAGTAAGACATTCAATGCACATTGTTAGAACATGGACAAAGACTAGACATGAAATACTGCATGGCCTTTAAAGATATCATACTTACCATATCATAGAAACAGCACAGACCACTAACAAGTCTCATTTTTATGCTTGAAAGTGATGATAGTCCAAAGCTAGGGATTTAACTAAGATTGAAATAAATATACACATGCTCTATACACCTCAAGTAAATGGTGAGCATAAAGGAAACGAGCTCAGTCTTTCAATTGTTCTTAATGGACTTTGAATCAGACCTACACAGAACATTTCCCCATAAACGTCTCCTAAAAGGGAGAACCTACTAATTAGTGGCAATATTCCTAAGTATTCCTAGGGGCTATTTCTCCAGTCCATTTTCATAAGGTTTCACAAAATGCTTGAAATCTAGGATCCTTGCCACACATTTGTGTCTGGATATTTAAAGAATGGCCCTGAAGATTTAGGGGGGTTGATCCTGCATCTGTTGAAGTCCATGGCAAACATCTCATTGATTTCAATAATACAGGACCAGAATTTTAGAATTGTACATGCATAATTTGCAAGCACAATTACCATGATTAAATGTGTGATCATGATAATTGTGCAAAGTGTGACTGGTTGGATATCTGACTGCCATTCAAAAATCAGTTACTTTGACTGCTGGTGCAAATTCTGAGAATGGAGTATTAAAAATCTATGTCATTGTGTTTGCCATCAAGATAAAATAGAAATAAAATCAGTCTATACCAATATTTGCATGGGATTGGACATATATATTTTTGTTATTGTTGGAGCATGAAAAACCAATAAGAAAATAAGGAACTAAACTAGCTGAAGTATTTCATGTGGAAAGTGAAAATGGCAAATTCTGACTTTTAATATTTGAAAAACACAATTATTTTGATTGGTGCCCTTTGTTTTCTTATTAGTCCTGTGGCTGTTGGCAAAAAGTGAATCTTTTGCAACATTATGGCAACATGACTGAACAAATGGAAAGTGATGGCTTGGCAATAAAGGAAACAAAATCAAGTCAAACTAAACACTATAAAAACATTCAGAAACCACTTTTTCCATTTTTCAAACTAGTCTAAAAAGTTTTCCTTTTTTTACTGGAAATATTGCACAACCAGGAAACCAGATGTTTTGACTAGTTCTAGTTAAAATGCTGCCCTTATATCTCAAAAGATTGATTTTTATAGTCATAACAGTACATATAAATACATTTTTATACATAGTGATAAGGTTTCAAGAGCTAACCTTTTGTTCAGCAAAATGGCAGCAGGAGAAAATTTGACATAAAATACTTTATCCAGCTGTCCCTTACAGTCATTGCTTCCTTTTGACCTTGAAAGCAATTATTTTGTTTTCCTTTTCCAATTAAGGCTTTATTACTGTGTGTCAAATTGAAACAAGGAGATATACAAATTGGACCTGATTGTGTAACATTTCCTCTCTGGAGTAGTTTCACTGAAATCAGTGGGGTTCTTCATGTGAATATGTATTGCAGGATCAAGCCCAAAGCTAGTATAAGGAAAGAAAAAAAGATGAAAATTAACAGTGAGAACATATCCTTTCATTGTAAGTCAATAATAATAATCACTGAAATATAATAAAAATGCATTTGTTTACATTATTGAAAATACCATGATGCATATTCTTTTGGGGCAAAGGGGGCAGATTCTAGTCCTTTTGCCACTTGCTTGTGTCACACTGGCAATGCAAAGAGACCATATTGGCATAGGGGAATTCCTACATCATACAGAGCCAGCCTGGGCTGGTTTGTCCTGGAGAGTGCCATTTGAGCTCTCACCTTGCGGTGCAGGGTCCTCTCTTCTCTGTCCATTTCATTCAGAACTGCCATTTTGGTCTTCTGTGTCCCCCCTCAGTGTATACATACCACCGCTACCCTACCTTATGGCATCTGAATTGACAGCTCAGAGGACTGACACGCTCCTCAAAAAATGTAATGCTGCTCTCAGGTAACTTTTAGGGAGTGTTCATTAGCAGTGAAGCACATAGGCTTACCCAAAGATGAGAGCATGAGTATTGCAAGCTTCTAGCCGCTGTCTGCCAATTTGTGAGAGTCCCAAATTTAGCATGAAATGAAACTGGCTCTTCCACATGGCAGAGTGATACATGGTCTACTGAACCTTTAGCTGGTACTACATTGCACAGTACTAAAATAGTAATCTAAAGTTTTTTACTGAGTAACATACATTGTATTTTCCAGAGGGGAAAAAAGTGCAATTTGCTTGGATGGTTGTAATAATAGAAATATGTACAAGCTGCCAAGTTCAGACAGAGATGCTGACCATCCCAAATTTGGTGGGCTGGTGGTATTTGGGTGTAAGGTCCATTGCAGAGATTGGGACAAGTAGTTAACTCAGATACAGATTCGGGTTTAGACTCTAACTAATCTTCATCTCAGAGTTTAGAGTGTTTGGTTCTGGGTTTTAATTTAGGCCATTTCTTGTAGACACACAAGGTTGCTAGGCAAAACACACTCAGCTTTTAAAGTGAAAACTATATGTAACAATTTTGACTTCATTACTGAATACATGGCTGGATGAGCATTATGAAATGTGTACGTTGCTGTGTGAGTTCTCTATTAGAAGCACCAGCCAGTCGTTCAGGTTGAACATTCTCAGTACTACTTTTGTGAAAAGAGACGTAACCTTTTGTAATGGCATAGGAATGGAATGTGTCGTTGTCACTGTTGGGAGAATTCCTGAATAGTTTTTTAAAACTTGCTAAAGTATTTGAATTACTTCTAAAAGTCTGAAAATTCTTTATTATGTATATGCTGATAATTGCAACAAATTTTGCTCTCAGTTACATTAGGGTAGATGTTGAATAACTTCATTTACACCAGTCAGAGGATATTTCAGGTAGGGACATTCAGGTAGGCTACCTTCAGTCAACAGTATTGTTAATGCAAGTTGCATCATGTGTGGACTGAGTTCAGTATAAAGCATTACATATCCCTTTATTCCTTTATTAATAGTAAAGATCTGTCTACAGTCTTGAAGCCTTAAAATCACACCTGTTCTATAGGGAAGGAGTGTTGTGGATACAAGATTTCAGCAGTATTCAATGACACTCACACTATAGGGCAGAAAATCCCCTGAGATCAGGAGAAATTTAAAGCTGCAGGAGTGCAAGTAAGTTGCAAAGTTTTCTAAGAACAGTGTGTACAGACACTTCAGCATATTTGTCTATTGTTGCTATATAATATACCATCTCTAGAAATGTGGTGGCACCTTAGCGGTTAATTCTAACATGAATGAAATGAAGCTAAAACAGAATTTTCAAACAGTATTTAATGTAAATATTGTACTAAATGCTAACTAGCTCACTAATTGAATTAATGCAGATCTCCAACTTGTTTTTTACTATAAAAAACTGTATGGAAAATGTTAATACCCACAGATTGCTTTTGATACTGAGTCATCCCACTCAATGTAAAATTATGTGATAAAAGTTCTTGGAAGACCATTTTATATTAGCATTATTGAACTTCATATAGAACCATGAGAACTTTAGCTGCCAGGGACATTACTATCATGGAAGATATGCTAGCAGACAAGGGATGTGGTGTGCTGTAAATCAAATAAATGTTCATTCTCCAAAATGTGTGGGTGTAAGTTTCCATCTACTTATGTTCAAGTTTGATTTCCACAACAGTATGGCTTGAAGAACCACAGTCCTTCCCACTTCCTTAGTTGTGGTACTGAGAGGTGACTAGTTCTTAGCCATGTGACGCTTGATTACTTTAGTTATTCTGCAAAAACAGGGGCAGATCTTCAGGCTCTCCTCTTATTTAATGCATATTGTACAATCAAAATAAGATAAAGTGAGCTATGTTTCCGTGTTTAGACTAGGCTCCAGTTATAATACTGCACAAAGTGGCTCTAATGACCCTGAAAGGAGGCTTTTGAACTGGAGAGTATTTGTTGAGAAAGATCAAAGCTCAGTGTTCCCATCCTGGACCTGAACTCGTTAAGTCCTGAGCACCTCTTGCAACATGCTGAGCACCTTCAATTGCTAGTGCAGTTTTATATAAACACACACAGAGCCAAATTATGTCTGGGTCTGTGCAGGTGCATTATGAGGGGGAGAAAGTGAAAGGAGCTTTCCATTTGGAAAATGCATGCACAGGGTAGCCATTATTTGGCTGCAGGTGCTGGGGAGCACAATAAGGTATATGACAGCTAGCACTCACGACCCCAGAGGAAGCAGAGAAGGTCATGGCTCACCAACTTTGTACACCAGTGTGCTGGCAGAATACTTGAGGGAGAGGAGAAAGCTGCACCTCTTTAAAGGTGCAGCAAATCTCGTAGTTCACTGTGCTCCCCTGCATCCATTAGACCAGTGGCTCTCAACCAGGGGTCCGGGGCCACTTGGGGGGCTGCGAGCAGGTTTCAGGGGGTCCGCCAAGCAAGGCCAGTGTTAGACTCGCTAGGGTCCAGGGCAGAAAGCTGAAGACCCACTGCATGGTGCTGAAGCCTGGGGCCCTGTGCAATGTAGCTTCACGGGGGCCCCTGTGGCCTGGGGTCCCAGGCAATTGCCCTGCTTGTTACCCCCTAATGCCAGCCCCAGTTTTTATATGCAGAAAACCAGTTATTGTGGCACAAGTGGGCTATGGAGTTTTATGGAGTTGGGGGGGCCTCAGAAAGAAAAGGTTTGAGAACCCTTGCATTAGACAATAGAAACAAATAATACATTCTTACATGGCAACTCTCCTCTCTCCTCACGGCACCTCTGCCTCAGAAGGAATGTAAATCAGTCCATTTCAGGTTCTGTCTACACCGTAGTACTTTTTCTATAGTCTTTTCTTTGTTTTTATAATATATTACTCTTTAATTGAGAAAGGAGGTGAAAGATTAGGTTTGACATTGTGCTTCTGCACCATAATTTT
Organism: Malaclemys terrapin pileata; assembly: GCF_027887155.1. Taxonomy (NCBI): domain Eukaryota; kingdom Metazoa; phylum Chordata; order Testudines; family Emydidae; genus Malaclemys; species Malaclemys terrapin. Next base: position 73,731,320 of record NC_071512.1, read on the forward strand.
TACTATTATAGGAATGTGGCAAAGGTATAATAAATCCAGGTAATAATAATTCATGTAGCACCACTAGCAATAGTATTTGATGAGGTAGGTATCCTTATAAATACTTGTTTGTGACCATGTGATCATGCCTGATATTTTATCGTATATTATTTGTAACTTTGTCGTTACTGCCTAAATTTATACATTAAGTACACTGCTATAATTCATTTTGTTAAGATTATCTCATGCAACATTAAACAACGTTGTGTAAATTTAGCTAAATAAAGCTATGTTTGCTCTTGTTAGTCACCAAAAGTCTGGTTATTTCAGTGAATTATCTGAATTTCTGGGCACTTTTCCCCTTCATTTACTGCAAAAAAGTGAAATGCTGAAATAAATGCTGAAAGCCAGTCAAGACACAATGAACTTTCAGACAATTTATGCAAACATGGCAGATAATAGATTTAGTCAGTGGTGTAGCAGTAAAAAAAAGAAGTGGGTAAATTAAACTCCATATTCCCCAAATGAGAAATGGTAAACTATGTTTACCCATGTCTGCCCTCGATTACACTACTGGATTTACTGGAAACATGTCAGGCACAAAAGACCTGACTGCTTTTTAAACATAACTATTTTGGAAGCGATTTATGAACATTTTCAACTGTGTTCATTAAAGGGGAAAATATGTTGAAACTATAGGCTCTATCCTTTTATCCTTTTTTGCCTTACAGCCTGAGTTGCAACCCTTTGATGTCTTTTTCACCAAAAAATAAAAGTAGTTATGAATTTATTTCTCTAAAGCACTTTTATTTTGGTATCAATTTGCCATTTTTATTTCCTTTCTGGCAGCCCAAATTATTGTGTTTTTGAGAACAACTAGAGTCCAGGGTTCTGGGTTTTCAGACCATGACAATGGTTTTCTGGTTGCTGAGATTCTGCTGCCACTGCTTTTTTTTTCTTCCTTTTGTTAATAAAAGCTTAATAAAATGTATTAATACTTTGTTTAACTGCTTTCTAGAGCAACCAACTCCATTAATGGTTATCCAATCTAAATTATTGGAAGCCACTCAAATTGAGAAAGTTGACATACATATTATTAATCTGCCCCAATAGACATTAGTTATTGTAAGGCCTCAGACATGAAAATCATTTAGGAAGCCAGATTCTACTATAGATTTAGGCATCAGCCCTGCAAATATTGATGCACTTGGTTGATTTTGCACACTGGAAATCTACTCCTGCTCCTGTGGATGCCAATGGTAAAGCAGGTCCTTGGTGCCACCTTCAACACAAGTGAGGTCCATGGGAGTCTTTCCAGTGACTTCGGTGGGCATTGGATTAGGCTGATGGAGTAGTCCCAAATGATTGCAGGATTATTTAATTTATACTAGAAAGTGTATAAGCCATAAGGAAAATTCCAAGATTTGTGCATTTTTAATCACTTCTGAAAAATATGAATCTGAACACAATCGGAAAACCAGCCGTCGTTGCTCAGCCAAAGCTCCCATGAAGTCTAGACGTGAAAGTCAATGGGAGTTTTGCCTGAATAATGACTATGGAACTAACTCTTCCTTTCCAAATAATAGCAAGAGATAGAGAGGGAGAGATGAAGAAGGAGGAGAATCAGACAAAAAGGAATGCAAGGTTTTTCAGTCCCATCCTTACAAGGATGCATTTAATTTTAGATCAAAATTACTTAATTATTTTGTGACCGGTTCAGCAGAGGAAAGACAGCTGCAAGTAACATTTTAAAGATTTTTATTGAGCTCACATTTCAAATGTTATATAATAAATTAAAAAAGATAAGTCAAAACTAACACAAGCCAAGATATCTTTATAAATAATACAATACAATATCTCTGGAATTAATGTAGATATCTTTATAAAGCACACAGTGTAGCTTATATCATTAATTATTTTATGTCTCTATTTTTGTTCATATATGAACAGGTTTGCACTAGTTTGTATTAATTAAATTTAAGTAGGATTTCTGAGACCAGATCACCATTAATTCTGTAGCCCTGATTTAAGTCTGCAGTAAAACATCTCTCCATTTAGTCTGGTGCTTTTTGTGTCATATTTCATATACTAGTTGTCTCTTAATTAAATCCATGATGTCCCACCAACACAGAATATTAAAATAACTGTACTTTGCACTTGACATATTTATGAGACAGATTCATAAGAGTATAGACTGATACTTGAACTACTCACTGAGAAATGCTAATAAGATTATGATGAAGGTAAGATTAGAACATTCGTCTCTTTTCTCTTCTCTTTTTAGAGATTTATTTTTATAATTGCAATTCACTTTTTCTATTTCAAGAACATTGATGTTGTTGTACACACCAAGAGCTCTTTGAGTGTGGAATTGCTGTGGAAGTGAAAACTAGCTAACTTAATTTATAGCAGATCAGGAAAATACCTAAGTATAAATATATTCTCTTCTCATCATGTTCCCGGAAATACAAATGTTTACAGATTTTGGTAAAATCTTCTTATGTTTGACATTTTCAAGATATTGTATATTAACAAATTAGATTACCTAAGGGGTTGGGCCGAGATAAAACATTTATTATTACGGAGTGCCAAATTGCTTCTTGAGTAGTCCTGTTGAGTTAAGACTCATTCTAGCCCTGAGTGAGGAAGAACCTAACAGTTATAATGAACTAAATCTTTTGCTAGATATCTAAAACCTGTACAGCGCACCTCTTTTGTTTGCAAAACACAACACAGTATATTTGCACATATTGGGATTTACAGTCTATTATATGGATTTTGAATATTGTTTTAATGTTTTAAATTTTAAAACTGCATAAATGCACCCAGAGCATGGATTGGTGATTACAAAAATTAATGAGACAAATCAATAAAGTTGTATGACTTTAAGGGTGGCTTGACATATTTATTACGATTTGACTTGTGTACATGGACATCTCCAAATACCCTTCTTTGTTAGGGGCATTCAGTGATATTTCTGTTGCTGTTTGTTTTATAACTGCCAGAATACTAAGGATTTTGAGAGGGCTGAGTTCCAGACTTTGGTATTTCTGATTGGTTATTATAATTCACCTGGGAGCAAAATAGAAATAGAGATGTGGTTTAATTAAGTGATCTAAAAACAGCATGACTATATCATCTAGTAGAACTAAGACATTCACCGCAATTGTGTGCATCTCTCTCTCATACAGGGCCGGCGCCAGGCACCAACATTCCAAGCAAGTGCTTGGGGCGGCAATCTGCAAGGGGCGACAGTCCGTGTGTTTTTGCCGCCCCAAGCAGCGCACCGAATTGCCGCTGCAGACGGCGGGGCAGTCCGTGTGCCCTTAGGGCGGCACACGTGTTTCTGCGGCGGCAGCAATTCGGCAGCAGCTTCTATGTTCAGCTGCCCGTGGGGGCAATTCAGCGGCTTCTATCTTCCGGCTCAAGACAGAAGCTGCCGCCGCGGAAATGTGCGTGCCGCCCTAACAGCACACAGACTGCCCCCACCATCCGCGGCAGCAATTCGGCACACTGCTTGGGGCAGCAAAAACAGTAGAGCCGGTCCTGCTCTCATATATATATATATATATGTACTCACTTTAAGATCCCTTTACTCTCTATATATGGGCTTCGTTCATCTTTATATTAAGGGCCCTTCACACCACACTGGCAGAGTAAAGGGATCTTAAAGTGAGTATAAATCTAATTACAGCCCTTTGCATTGTGTCCACATTAAGACCCCTTTGCAATGTCCGAGTGTTATAATGGGGCTGTAATATAAATAAGAAACAGGTCCATGTGTCTTTAAATCATAATACACTATCACATCATTACTTCATACCAATCTCCACTAATAAAAAAAAGTATTGAAAGTTGGACTTTCACTTAAAAATAAAAATGCTTACTAAATACTTCATTAGCTACAGTTCAGGGAGCTTCACTAAACACATTCAATCTAATAAAATCAGCCACACTTACTCCTGATACTAGTAGTAATTAAAATAACTTGTTTCAGAAAATTGGTCCTATACAATTGGCAATTATTTTTACGTTCTTCAAACCAAAGCTAACATAATTTGATTCACATGCAATGTTCTCATAAATGTGGTTCACATTGGGTTTTATATGCAGCTTAATACTGCTAGTTGCCATTTTGAGCCTCACAGTAAAATAGAATTCAATATGTTGCTTTTTCTCAAGCATTGAGAAATGTTTGAGAAACGCTTGTCTTGGTCTAATCAACTGTGAATAATTTACATTCTGAGCCCAACTTTTCAGTGTAAGTGGATCAGACTTTTCTCAAAGCTTATAAAGTCTAATCAACTTGTTACATTCATCTAATTAAAGAAATCTGTTGCAAACTCTCAGGCATGATTTCATACCAAAAATCTTTTTGTTGTGAAAAAGTCACACTTTCATCATGGTTTTGTTTTGTTTATTTATGTCAGGCCACCTCTTCCAAAAAAAAAAAATGATCTTATAATTTTATGAGTCAATGTGTCTAACTTAAAATTATTTTTGGATTCTCCTACCTCCTGATGGACACACTGTATAGCTCTCTAAATTTATACAGATGCAGTTTTCCTGGAGGTTTTTTTTAGGCTCAGAACAGCTCTCACTTCTGAAACAGATTACAAATAAGTGAAGACAAATGTTCCCCTCCATTTTGAAGAGTGAAAGGATGTAATAAAGGAGTGACATACAAGAGTGTGGATAAAAGTATTACCTTATTTTCTGGCCCCTGTTCAGTTCCCTGAAATAGGCCTGGGTAACAAAATGTTAATATTGCCGTCACATGACACAGGTCAGTATCCACTGATTCCAATATTATAGAGAGGAGCAAAGGTGCAAATTAAAGGGGTGGAAGGGAACTCCAGAACATGTTTGCCTATCCCCCAATCCCAACGAAGCCCTTCTGGGGACAGCAGGTTCTGCAGATGAGGAGGAACAACTGATGTCTGTGGCACTGAATGGGCAACATGGTATAATTTAGCACAGGGTCTTATGTATGGGAAAAGAGGGACATAGACAAGTAACCTTGAATTGAATCATTTGCCTATTAAGCATCCTTTTATATGAGAAACATTTTAGATCCATGCATTGTTGTCATATGCCAATATACTGTTTTGAACTCTAATTGATGAGAGGATATTTTCATGTACACATTGGACCCACACTAGCATCGTAGGCCTGATAGAATAGAACCATTCGAAAAATTCTGTTTATATATTTCTTTTGCCCCTTCCTTTTTTGATGATGGCAGCAATAACTATATAGAGGCATAAGTACCATCAAATGCTATACTAACAGTAATTGATGGGATTTACCACAGACATCTGGAAAACATCTGGAAGAAGAAGAGCAAGTGGCTTTAGCAGTATCAATAACTAGGGACTAATTAGCATTTGGAGATGACCAAGAGTATATAGAAAGACCCTCGGAAGGAGATTTTAGAGTTGAGTGAAAGTTGCCAAAATTATATATGTATATTTTACAATAAAAACCATGAATTCATTTCATTAGTATCTGTGATTTCTTTTGTTTACTTGCTGCAAACATTTATAGAACCGATTATTTTTCTGAAAAGATTTTCATGAAGAGAAAAAGTGTTGAAATTGGAAATGCTCATGTGTTCGTCTCAGAATTTTTAGCAGCCATCTTGAAAGCAGGGAGCATAAACAACACCATGTGACTTAGGTGGCCAATCAAACAGCAGAGGTAGCAAATAATCAAACCTGTAACCATGGTAAATCAAGCAGAGATTGCATTATGTTAACATAAACTATTCATTGACTAATTCTAAATAATAAAATCAAAGTTTCAGACAGGAATGGGGCTAAACTAGTCTAAAATATTTGCTGTAAATAATGTGTGCAGCACTAAATGAGGATAATACCCTCAAGAACCGGGGCAAAGAGAAATCTAAAAGATAGGAGAAGAGAGCATAGAGCAAAAAGGCAACAAGGCTGAGAGAAGGCAATGCAAGACATGTAATTTTGTATGAAATAGAGCGTTATTCTCTGTTTGTACAGCATCTTGCACAACAAGGACCTGGTCCATGACTGGAGCTCCTAAGTCTATCACAACACAAATAATTAATAATAATAATTAATAATTAATACATGTCAGCCTGCAGTAACTAGAAGGGATAAAGTGTGGGGACATGAAGGAATATGCTCACTATGAAACAATGTTTTAAGGTTGTCTCATTCCTTAATAATCAAAATTTCAGTAAAGATTCTATATGTAAAATCTTTTCCTGAATTCATGAACATCCATATTATCATTCACTTCAAGCACAGACTTTACGTTTCTGCTTATTCCTGTATTATCACAAGCACTTTTTCATATTTTCTTTGTTATTAAGGAAAATTATTTGCCTCCACGTGAAACACAACATGTCTAGCAGAGCTCTTGGGCTGAATGGACCATCTCCTTATATAGCACCTGATGGTTTTGACCTACATAATTGTACCTATTTTCTGAATTCATGCAAATATTCTTTCTACATTAAAATGAAAACTTTTACCAGAATGAAATTTTAAAATGTAGAATTTAAGAGTAACTTGGCCTATTCTAGTCTACTCTATATAAGATGGACATCTACTGGGATTTTAAAAGTGCCTATGCACCTAACTCACTTTGAAATTCTGTATTAAGGAGCACAAAGCAAACTTAATTCAACTCCTTGTCATATCCATGAAATTCAGAGATGGGTCTAATCAGCAAAGTTCATATTGAAATCTGACTTTTTTAAAAGTTCCATTGGGGTTTGAATAAGGAGTTTGGTTCATTCTATTAAAATAAAGCTTAGAGGCTATCCACAGAGTTTAAATGTGGACCCAAACATTTCCAAAGCTGGAAGCTGTTCAGTGATATCTAATTATAATGGGGCCTTTCATTACAGAATCACAAAGTATTGAGCAATGAGACCTAGGATTCAGCAAATATTTATTTTGTAAACATAGGTTACTCAATAATTTCAGTACAGTTTCTTAATTCTATGTACACATACAGTATGCAATCAGAGAAAACATGGCAAAATCTGTGTAAATGTTACACAGACAAAATAGTTATTATTCTTTACTTTAAAAAATAATAGATTATTAGTAGATGCAAGCCTAGAAGAGAGTGGCTCACATTTCCATGTTAATGAAAAGCAATTAATTGCACATTATTTGCTATGTAGAGCAGTAGAAATATATATATTTTTAGTGGCCATAAAAGCTGTCTCTTTCCTGAGACACACATGAAATCACCCTCTGCAATCCCACCAGATAGAGGAGGGGAAAAATCCAACTCTTAAAAACAGCCTCAAAGCAAATGAGAGAGATTTGTCTGTGCTGCTTTGCAACATGCAAGTGTGGCAGCTCATTTTAAATAAAATAGTTTTCATAATGTCATTACTAATGTCTATTTGGTCATTTCTCTGAAAAACTGAATTTTAATATGAATGTTTCATTTTAATAAATGACAGAAGAAGCAGGTTGCCCTGAGTCAGCAGGAAGTGGCTATACACCAGAGAACAGACTGATTGTGTTAGATTCATCCAGAACATTGAACAGCACACAGACAGTCCAAGAAAAAAACAACTGGCTTTATTCGAATGATTAGTCTTACTGCTGCTGTGTAGTGCAGATTCACACATTCTTCTATCATTCCTTGACCTTGGGCCAAAAACTCCCACTTGAAGCAATAATTAGAATTAGTGTTTCCAGTGCATGCCTCCATCTACCAAACAAACAGTAATGAAATGTGGCTTTTATAAAATATGCAATTAATTAAACTTTTTTTATTTTGTTTGATTAATACAGTTCAACTGTACTAGCCCCCTATTATGCTTGTCTATGTCTGCCATATGTTGTTAAATCACAACAAATGCACTATTAATAATACTAGTGAGGTCTCAGAAACTTACCCTTTAAAACTACTTATGATATTTTTTCTATTTGTCTCTATTTTATTAATATTGGAATAAACTGGAGAGGCAGCATGATTTTAATAGTTTATTTCATATTTAAAAGACTAATATAGTACCTGTATTATATATCTATTGTGCAAATACTCTTCATATGAAGATCAAGCACATACATACTAAACGCTTTAAGACAAGTGGATTTCTGAGTGTGCAGTTTAGAAATGGTAATATAGTTTATATGTGGTTCAATACTGCATTATGACACCGTGCAAATAGCAATTCTGCTTGTTAATTATATTATTTCATGCTTTTTTTTAGTGACCACTTAAATCATCCCAATGCTGAAAAAAATCTAGTCTGTGATTGAGGAGAATGCCACACCCCCAAACACCCCAGCAGATACGAGGCTTCAAACTGTTAGTAACATTAATCACTACCATTTTATAACTTAACTACTGTATGATCAGAGATCACATACATTGTTAGCTTGAATATGCATTGATCCTTAGTTATGAACATGTTAGGTCTAAATTCATTCACTCTGTTTGGAGAAATATAACCCCCTTCACATTAAGAAACTAATGCATTTTAAATAAGCAATTCTTTAAAACAACTGGAAATAATCATAAAAGTCTTCTGTTTGCAATCTGCATTAGTGTGAGTTATTTCATCACTTAAGAGAAATCCTTTTAGAGAAAAACAATAAAAAAAAGCCTCTGACAGCTAAGAAACTATGGATCAGCCATTTTAGTAATGAACCACAGTTCGTCCGATTTGTGAATTTCCAGATGATACGACAGGAAGCAAGTTACATCTTGGAGAAATTGCCCTCAGGAGAGAGGAAAAACTATTGCGAGGTTGACAGCACAGCCTTGTACCAGCACCGTTTTCTTTCCCTAGTGGCTCAAGGAGTTCCAAGCACCCTTCTGTAAATCATCATCTCTGATCTATTTATTATCTTCCAGCCCAGTGCACAACACTATCTGTTACACACGGATACCAGCAATATTACAAGGTGGGCTCCAGGGATAAGAGACAGCAAGCACTGTACACCTCTTATTTCTGAGTCACACCCAGTATATAGAAAGGTACTGTTCATTAAGTGCTTACTATTGTCAGCAATTAGATACTATGAAATATTATGTTTCAGAGGCATTTTCTTTAGTGATTTCCAGAACTGCTTGATCCCAACTGCTGATGCCTTTGTATTCAAATACAGAGCCAAAATGTATCAGCATAGCACTAGATACCAGGGTTATGAAAGTATTGTTGTTCATTCAGTGACTTTTTGGTGTCTTTGAAGGAGGCAATGGTTACACTCTACCACTTGCTCTGGAATATAAATAAATACATAATAAATAAGCTTACGTTCTAAACGTTGGAAATGATTTCTTCAGTGGATGGCTCAAAATCACAGCAAACTTTTTTTTTTAATATGCCCCAGATTATCCCTTCCGTTTATTTTGAGCAGAGGAAATTCATATTAGGCCTGGACATTCAGAATGGGAGAGTGCCATATTGGGTCCCTCATCCCTGTCTCTGGGATCCCAAAGCAATCCCACCACAAGGACTGGGCACCGCCTTTTGGGAACTGGTGTGGCCTCAAGCAACATTAACTCCTGTGGAATTCCACCTAGAGCTACTGCAGTGCAGCTGCAGAGGACTCAGCCAATGGTAACATGGTTCCTGTGACAATACTAATGCTCCCAGGGTGTAAGTGAAGGAGCAGTGCAAAGAGGCAGCTCCTCCATTTGACTGTTTCTTATCAAATGAGGTTCCTCTCCCATAGATTTCTAGGATTCCTGAGATCTGGATTTCATGTCTCCAACCTGTTCTGTGTCCATGCCCCGAACTCCACCCTCCTAGTAGGATGATTTTATGGAAACTTCACAAGGGCAAACTTATGGAATTTCCCATCTCTGTCTCTCCCTTCAGTAGGTTCCCCCATAGTAAATGACTTAGCTCATTAGCCTTAGTAGCATGCAGGGCCACCCGGGGGGGGGGGTAAGTGGGGCAATTTACCCCAGGCCCTGCAGGGGCCCCCACGAGAATATAGTATTCTATAGTATTGCAACTTTTTTTTATGGAAGGGGCCCCCAAAATTGCTTTACCCTAGGCCCCCTGAATCCTCTGGGCAGCCCTGGTAGCATGACACATTATATGCTGCAAACATGAAGACTACATAGAAAATTGATTAAGATTAGATGCCTTTCTCAAATATATGCTCTAGTTCAACCACAAGTTGTTGGGCTCCATACAGGAATCACTGAGTGTTATGTTAACCTGCATTTTGCAGGAGGTCAGACTAGATTATTCTAATCCTCCTGGCCTGAAAATCTATGAAATTAGACAAAAGGTAAAATGCAGTACAATCCTTTGTATTCTAATAGTACAATTGTGTTACAAGAACTAAAATGGTAACATCATAAGTCACTCAGGTACACCTAGTCAGAAGGCCAGAAGAACAAGCACTGCAGGTATGCAGTGCTTTGTCTGATTAGAAAACAGCATGGCACAGATGTGATTTCTGCTCCATATATCAAGTTATGGCAGGCTTTTGCTGTTTCATCATGAAAGCATCTGAAGTAAAATAGGTTTTGGAACATAAAGAATGACAAATCTGGGAACAATATCTATATGCCAGATGGGAGTAGGAAGAATCCTTGTGGCAAATGTATTATGAAGGGAATATGCATGAGGAAAGAATCTGTGCCCAGCTTCTCAGAGGCTGGACAGACAAGAATGTAACATCTCTCTTGCTCTCGCTCTAATGCATTCTCATCTAATTTCATTTGTTTAATTACATTGCATCAAAACACAGATTATCTAGTACCCATATACAAGAATTTTAAGATTCACCAGGGTTTTGGAAAGATCAGATGATTTGCTCCACTGCTGGCAGTTTTGTTTGCTTCTGGGGCTTGCAGGTCAGAGTGACATCTCCACTGAAGAACGACTGGTATAAGCAGATGAGGCTTGTGCTGTGCTATGCAGGAGGCAAACATGACATCTTCCTGTTCTCCTGTGTCACAAATCTCCATAAGTGGGGACTCCAAGAATGCCTTATTTGCAGGTTTCATCCTAGAGCTGCATTATACCTGTTGATTGCAGTATGCTACTCATTGCACAGAAAAATACTTTTAAATAGTATTTATTTACTCCATTACGGGCTTTGGAATTCAGCACCAGGACCTTGAAAGACATCCTATAATGAATGGAGCACCACTTTAGAGAATGAAGCGTTGCAGTAATCCAGGCTCAGAATAATGCTTAAAAATGAAAGCAACACACTGTTGGACTAACCCAAATTATCCATAGATAAGCCAGTAGAAATTGGGCATTTTAAGATTTAGGAAGATAGAATGCAAAAGACCTTGGATCAACATGTGTTTACAATAGCCAGGCAAACTACAGTCAAGCTTCTCAGAGTTCTAAAGAGGAATGGACGTTCCAGAAGAGGCTATAGAAAATAGTTCTCCAGAGGCAAAGAGACTTTGCACTGCATTAGGTGACCTGATGGGATGATTTGTGTTTTGAGCCAGTTGTAAAACTATTGATTATCACCTTGTTATCACAGGTACAAACAGAAACGCTCAAGAGCAAAGAAAATTCTGATAAATCTGCAAAATGCTATAATTTTTTTGCAGATTTGAAGGCACAGAGGAACATTACACAGTGCTTTTGAGGACTAACAGCACACTGGATAGCCAAGGATTTCATAGGAAGAGCAAATGACCAGCAATTAGATTTTTGACAGCAAACACACAGTGTGATCCGTCTTTTATACACTGTTTTTTAAATATTCTAGTCTCCTTGAGGGAAACGATGCTCTTTAATTCTGTTAACAGTAGCAATGAGCACACTGTCAGTGCTAAACAGATTTCATTAATATGAATAACAACAACAATAATAATGTGATAACAAAGGAACTGTTTGGAAGCATTTCTAAGCATACTTAAAAATGGCAGATTGCCAGAGAACCCATCCATAAGATGGCCCAAGACAACAGAACTGATATAATGAAAGGTTGCAATGACTATAATACTTAAAAGTTTGCTGATCCTGGGGTGGATACCAGCAAGGTCAATTCCTAGGGTTTAGTTAGAGTATTGCAGAGTGGTGATCCCTCCTGTAACTATAAAAGTTTGGGGTATTTTGTATACCCCTTGTATCTCTGTAGCAAGGGTGCATTATTACATCAAAAATCAATGGGGAATTTGATTGCAATGAGTCAAAAGTTAGAGGAAAGCATTTCAAGATCTCCTCTGCAACTGTCTTCAAGTTACAAAGCATACAAAGGGAATTAGACTTCTCGGTTACTCAAGATATCATGCTCTCACTAACTAGATGAGTCCATCCCAGTGGAGTCTTAGAATGTAATTCTAGTTCTCAAGCTATTTGAAGAGCTAACCCACAAGATACCCTCTGACCAAGTCAGCATATTTGTGTTGATCAGACAGTTCAAGCAATGAGCTTGAAGCCCATGCTTCTCCAAAGTTGTCACACTGAAACTGGCTAAGAAAAACATGTACTGTACTGAGACTCTTGAATTGGAGATCCCTCCAAAACAAACTATGAAGAACTATCCAGCAACCTAGAAGGGAAAGCAAAGAGGATACTACAAGTATATGACCTCCTTTCCACCAGTTTTAGAGGCTATAACTCCATTAACTTCAGTGGAATTATTCCAGATTAACACCAGTGTGAGAGGACAGCTAAGAGCTCAGTGTCCAGTGTATGAAAATGCTATAAGCAAATGGCTTTCTCCATAGCTGACAGATGACTGTAATATGTGGATCATAGAGAGCTGGAAACAAAACACAATCAGACTTCCAAATGTTTCTTATATCAAGGTGTTTTTTAGATAGCTCTGAAAACAACATACCCTTAAACTGTGCCAAGAAAATCTATTCTGCTCACAGAAGCATATATCTCCTATTCACTCCAGAAAGGTTAGTGTTAACATGTAATTTGCCAGTACATACATTCCAATATTAAATTCTATTATGCCTTTCATCTTCTTAATTACTTATTGCATAATCATTTGTGTTGAAATCCTGGCCCCACTGAAGTCAAAGACAAAACCCCCATTGATTTCAATGGGGTAAGGATTTCACTCTTGGTATGTAGTGTAGCTTGACTGAATTTGCTCTTAGTGCACTTCTAATATGTCACTCCTTTTCAGTGCAAGTCAAGGGGGTGTATGCATGCTTGCAAAGTGGCTTAAAGTTCACCTTTTTATGCTTTGCTGATCCTGGGGTGGACATCAGCAAGGCCAATTCCTAGGGTTTAGTTAGAGCATTGCAGAGCGGTGATCCCCCCGTAACTGATTTTCTGTTCCTGGTTTGAGGGAAACATTCACCAAAAGTGCATGCCAAAGCAACCACAGCCCACCTGAGGCTCTGGCCCACTGCACTTACAAATTAAATGACTTCTCTGGTGTTTTATTCCTTTTTCTTCAGTGCTGATGACCTGTGAATTTATCATTTTTGCCTTGGTAAGCTTTAAAATGTGTTAATTTTCTCAATGATTGACATTGTTTTTTTTTCTTTTCCATGGCTATTGAGTTGTCTATAAAGCAGAAATGCTCCACAGACCTTCAATTGGTCATTTAAGCAGCACAATAGATTTTTTTTCTCAGATTCTGAAGAAAAACACAGTAAGAAACATTTGGATTACCAGTTCTCTGAACTTTTATGGAAGCAAATTTTTTAAAGATATTCCATTCAAACACAAGAATTATCAACAAATTCAGTGGCTTCTAAAACCACTACATTTTTGATTGACTGTTTGTTTTACATGCAGTCTTGGCATGCTTTCTAATTTTATACAGTGGCCAATTTATTCCACCTACAACACATGTTTCTAACACAGGGTTTTCTCAAAACTAAAGATAAAGTACATTATTCATCTTCCTGATGTGCTAGGTTACCATCAATCTGGTTCTATTTTCTGGCAATGGAAAAAAAACATCCCTTTTGCAGCCTCATTCTACTCACTTTGAAGTAAATGGGAAAATTCACTTTGATTCAATGGGATCATGGTCTGGCTTTTTATGGATAATTCTACATGGTAGCTATCCAGGTTGGAACAATATACCTAACAATCTGATATAAACTAGGCAAAGCAAATTGAAATGCAATGCTTTGAACAATTGTAATGCAATTATTATCAGCTACAAGAAAGATATTGAATGTTTCAAATGGAAATGCAGGAAAATATTATTATGCTGTAGTGGGTTTATGATAATGTAATGTTTGTAAATTCCTACAACAAAATTCTGAATTGTGCCAGCAAATACTGAATAAGTCCTCAGGTTCCATATTATAACTTTGATTTTTTTTTTAAAAAAAGGGCTCCTCTAGTGATTTTATTGGGAATTTCAGCTTAGAAATGAATGCATGATATACCTCTAAACTCCTGTTTTGCCAAAATGATACAAGAAGGGCCATTATTTTATCAAGTCATTCTTTTACAAATAGACATAGGTTGCTCAAGGTGAAAGGGGGCAACAATCATGCCATTATAGGAAAAATATTAATAGTAATGGGTTTTGGTTTTTTACCCTAGATAACCTTTCCTGGCCTCTCTCTCCTTCCCCATCTCTCACTTCCTATATTAGCTCAAACAATTAAAACTCCGTTTGTGTGATGATAACAGCAGACAGATTTGAATATACTAGAGTAATGGCTATACCAGAGTCAGCCTTTGTAAACCTAGCCTAATTCTCTACATTTAGTTTTGAAGTCTTTGAGGTTGGAATAGTAATTTTCACAGAGAAGTCACCAGTCTGATCCTATGTCATTGCAGTGCTGCTACTGAATTCCTGCTCTCCTGTGCAGCCCAAGATGTTATGTGGCAATTCTCAGCATATTCGTTTAAATTGGTTCAAGTGTTTACTCTCATATCCACCTGTGCACAGAACCCAAAGTAATAAGGGTCAGGGATCCTTTGAGAGTCATAAATAAAAGGCAGTCATAGAAACAGTGACATTTAGGGTGACATAAAGGGTGGTTCAGAGCTCCACCACTTCTGGGAGCACTCCTAAGCAGTTGAATGCCCAGGAAGCACTGCTCCAACTGTGCTCCCAGCCTGGTCTGGGTGATAGGGTGGGGAGACAGAACAGTGGACCCTCCTCCTCCATGACTCTCCTTGTCCTCTATGGGGCATATGGAGGGAGTAATATTTGCAGTCTTCAAAGTGCAGGAACTTGACTTGTGACTGGTTTTTCTGCAATCTATGCAAGAAGGGGGGAAGGCTCCTCATACTCTCTCTGCTCCCTCTCCCCCATGCATCCACATAAGGGTTAGTTACAATTTGGCCCTAACTTGACACTATGGAGCACAGCAATTACAAATTTAATAATGTTATTCGGAATTTATAGGTACTGATCAGATTCCTATTACTAGAGGTTGGTGGTAGAACATTGGGTTTCCATGAGGGTCCCTGAGCACTGCAACAGGTTACCACTCCTGAAAATAGCCATGGAGTAAATGGGACTTGGGTTCCTATGTCAGTTAGGCACTTTTGAAAACTTTCCCCTTGTTCTGTTGTCCTTCAGAGCATCCTACAAGGTGCATCTGTTTGCATGGCTGCTGCAGAGGGTGAGGTTAGAAGAGAGTTTTGAGTTCTTTAGACTGTTGGGGAGTGAATAGCTGTTCTATTTCATTTCTGTTATCGTAACTTGTGTCAGAGTTGGCATGAGCCTGGGATATGCCCGCCCCCTCTTTATTACTGTATAATTCTAAAGAAATTAAATAAATAACACCACAAGAAACTTGCAGATTGTATCCATGGGGATGATGAATAACAGCACAATGATCTACAACTTCATCCAAATCCCACTGAATTTGATGGGGAATTGTCTATTGAATTCAAAGGAGTTGGGTCAGGCCAAAATTGTTACAAATGCAGCACCCCTATTTCCTAAAGTGCTACTTTGAAGAAATGTTGTCACTTGATGTGGCTAATTGGAATTTCTCATGTCTGAAATGAACATTTTAAAAAAATACCAGTACTCTCAGTAACAGCAGTAAAACATCAGAGGGGTAGCTGTGTTAGTATGAATCTGTAAAAAGCAACAGAGGGTCCTGTGGCACCTTTAAGACTAACAGAAGTATTGGGAGCATAAGCTTTTGTGGGTAAGAACCTCACTTCTTCAGATGCAAGTAATGGAAATGTCCAGAGGCAGGTATAAATCAGTATGGAGATAAGGAGGTTAGTTCAATCAGGGAGGGTGAGGTGCTCTGCTAACAGTTGAGGTGTGAACACCAAGGGAGGAGAAACTGCTTCTGTAGTTGGATAGCCATTCACAGTCTTTGTTTCTCCTCCCTTGGTGTTCACACCTCAACTGCTAGCAGAGCACCTCACCCTCCCTGATTGAACTAACCTCCTTATCTCCATACTGATTTATACCTGCCTCTGGACATTTCCATTACTTGCATCTGAAGAAGTGAGGTTCTTACCCATGAAAGCTTATGCTCCCAATACTTCTGTTAGTCTTAAAGGTGCGACCCTCTGTTGCTTTTAGCAGTAAAACATGTCAGTATTCATCACCACTTGGAAGAGACATGGGCAACAAAACATAACCTATCATCTCTCAGGCATTCAAAGGCATCTCCTTTCTCCATCCTACGTGCCTACATCCCTTTTGTAAATTATATTTAGGCTCCTAAATCAGTTAGGAGTTGCTGTGCTCAGCATCACAATGCCTATGTGCCTTTGAAAATCTGGCTTTACACCACAGCCCTAGCAGGTTTTTCAAAACATGATTCTTCCAAGAAGTCCTGATTTATTAAAATTGGTCTTGAAACTGAAGAATGTTTATCTGTCTACCTACCTGTCTTTCTATGGAATTTATAATGTGCCCATCTCCAGGGTAACTAAGTGTGAAACAGGGTGCTATCTGCCTGAATGTAGCATTGAAAGGAAATTGAAAAAAAATGGGCCTCGTTCCATAAAGTTCTTGCCTGAAGCAGCTGCCGAATCTAGCCTTTACTGATAGGGTTATTTGGCATTGTCTGTAAATTATTTTTCACTCTTGCTTTATGTAGATTATCCAAACAGATTCAGAAAATTATGGGTCCCTCCCAGCATTTGGGGTGCCTAGATTCCCATTAAAATAGCACTGCAAATTTTTCTGCCCTATATATTTTACGTAAGGGAATAGAAGGCAGGAAAACAAGGCTTTGGTAGCAAGACAAAAGTCACAACATTCATTTCATGATACATCTGGGATCTCACCACCTGGGTAGGCTTGAGAGACAGCCCTGCAAAATAGAAATAGAAGGATATTAAACAATAACACAAAAGCACTAGCAAGATATTTCAAAATGTACAGCTTAGAGAAGTAAAATCATGATTTCACAATATAAAACTCTGTGATTGGTGGAGAGGGGAGAGTGTGTATGTGTGGGGGAGAGGACTCAAAAAGAAATCAACTCCAGAGAGAAAATGCAAAAACTGTAGCTATGGAAGCTAAGCTGCTAGAAGACAGGCCAAATTTATGCATTTGTTCTGTATCCAGGGTTCACCTCCATGCTATTCAGGAGTCATTGATTAACTGACATTAGTTTGAAATGGGGCAATTAGACAGCACAAAATGTCTACAGCATAAATTATACAAGGAAAAAGTGCTTAAAGAGAGCATCCTCTTTTGTCTCTAAGTCTTGCCAGCTGTTTCTTTTCCTCCCCCATGAGTGTTTCTTACCTTTTTAGATGTGCATATTCCTCTTTTCCCTAAATTACTCTTACGGAACTGTATTGACTATATGTCAAACAAAATACAGCTATAAGACCATATACATTTTGAAAGTCTCAGCCAATCCAGTGGCACAACAGCAGTGAATTGTCCGACCATAAGATAAATTTGCTCAGAAGTCGATAACACTGTGCAGGTACCTGCTACAGACGTAGCTCCTGACATTTTGGGACTTACACCTGTGCTTAAGTCCCACTGGAACTTCAGCATGTGCTTCAAGTTAAACGTGCTTAACTGCCTGGTTGAATCAGGGCTTGGCCTTATATTTAACCATGAAAATTACAGGTCGTTTGAAACTCTCTTATATTTATTTACAGGGAGAAAGGCAAATCAAATAAAGTTGCTAATCTGCCCTTCTGGAGAAAAGAGAGCCTTGTATATTGATGCTTGGTTGCTGTGTTGATTAACTGCTATTCTCTTACTACAAAGCAAGGATTCTCAGCTGTTAATACAGCATGCCTGTCTACAATGGAAACAAGAAAATTCTTTCTGTAAAACAAACATTTTTAAAGGAGACTGGTGGGAAGCTCTTCTCTTGTGTGTTGTGCAGTGCTGCACGTTGTTGACACTCAACAACTAATAACCTCTGCCCAAAGAAACACCTTAATACTCCTTTTGGGCTGTATATTTGAACAGACATCCTTTTATTCTATTTTCTTTGGTGCAATGGGTCCTTTCCATCCTGAAAGGCTTCCTTTCTAAGAGCATTACTATTGCCAATGCTCCCCATCATTCAGTCTTATCATCCATGTGGTGTTTATGTCACCACTTCTCAGTCTCTTGATAACTGCTGTTGTTTCACAGTGTTTTAGTTATAGGTTCTCACCCACTTAAATATCTTCCAAAAACTCTCTAACAAATGGTGGCAAAAGCCTGAACTGATCTTTTGCACAAAACTGAACGCAGTCATTATTAGAGATGGGCACAAGCTGCCATTTTCTGATGTAGATTTCATAACACTTACCCTTTTCCAGATCCAGAGGTGCTCAGATCGGGGGTTTTGATTACATCCATTTTACTACTACCTCTAAGGAATCAGCTGCAAAATCCCGTTTGGTGTTTGCATTTTACTATCTCACACCATTCAGGGGGATTTATATCCAGAGTTTTGGTTCAAAGCTAGTTCTAGGGATGTTTAAGTTATACTCTGTGGGCCAGATCCTGGTCTCCGTTAAGCTAACCCAGCTATATGGAAACCTCTAGGCATAGGGGAATCCCTGAGTAGTGCAAGCTGACAAACGGAAGCTTACTATCCATACCAGTTTCCCCCTGGGAGAGGAAGGCAGGATTTTAGCCTTTATCTGTCTCAGTAGCAGTAGGAAAGAAGGAAGATCAGAAGCCTGCACTATGCAATTATAGGTTGTGGACTGGCATTTTTTAAGTGAAACATGTCTTACATGCTAGTTTTCCAATTCCCCTTAATCACAACAGCAGACTTACATAGACCCTCCTCTGTGCTGTGGTGTCAACCAACTACCTGATGGTGGCTACTTGAAGTGGCTTCTTCTCTCTTCTAGCATGGGATGGGTCCTGGCTTTTTATTTTGTGATGCTTGGTGCCTCCACCCAAAGTGATGCCTCCTTGTTCTTGGGACATAAGGGGTGCTATCCCTTGGGGAAATGAATAATGCTACTACTGCTGGCAAGGAGTGTAAAATCCAGGACACACAAAACAATAAATTATATCAACATTAACCCCATCAAAGACACAATGCACCCCAAAATAACAGTATAATTCAATGTTCCCCTGAGTGAATGGCTTATCAGGCTGGTGCAGTTAAGTTTAACAGACAACAAGGGAGTGATATGTCCAGTATCACATCCAACCACTTTTGACTGCCCTAACCTGATGGATCAGGTACCTATTTTGCAAGCAGGGTAAACTAGAGGTAGCCTTAAATGTGTGAGATTGACCAAAACTCAAACCTATGATCTTCAGGATTGCAGTCGAGTTCCTTATCCCCTCAAACAGGCTCTGGGGTTAGGGTTAAATAATAAGTACTAAAATATCAACAAATTCCCCCCATCCCAACACTCCCCACTCTTCCCAACCCCCAGCTTCTTCCCTGGCACCTTCCCTGGGATGTTACACTGAGGCTGAGGCTGGAGACATGTGCTGCAGTGCTGTGAATGTTAGCCAGCTTAAACTAAAAATAAAAATGGTCCTCTTACAATATCTTCCCACCTGATGGGGCAGGATCCTTTTCTGGCTCTCTGGTCTGGAATCCTGTGGAGGTCTTGGCTGGCACTATGTGCCCAGTGCTGGGTCAGATCTCTGTCATTCTGGACACTTATCTCCACAGGGCTGGAACTGCCTGATCTGTGCGACTTTGCCACAGCAGTTCAAAGACTCCCTTTGTGGAGAGTGGGAATTAATCAGAGACTTCCTGAGCTGTTCTGCTTCTCTCTCAGAAGATCTCTGTCAAGAGTTCCAAGCTCAAGCCTGAAACTAAAACTACTAATCTCTTTGTCTCTGACGGTACATCTACCACTTGCAGTGCTGTGTAGAATACAGAAATTGCATGCACAGCTCGCATGGGTAGAAATAGCAGTGTTGATGGTGAGGCACAGTTTAGGTGAGTAGAGTAGACTGCCCTACATGCCTGAACACTAGGGTACATTCCTTACACATCTCTCTGCACGCCCAAGCCATGCCTTCCTCATCTACATTACTACTTTTAGTAGTGTAGTGTCCTGCTGCCTCCCCACTGCCAGAGCCTTTCTCCGCCACAGTGAAAGGCTCTGGCAGGGAGGAGGCGACAGAGAAAGGCACCAGCAACTCCCCCCCTGCCAGAGCTTTCACTGCAGTATGTAGGTACACACCACAGTGACAAGTGTGGATGCAGCCTGCTTTCACTGTGGTGTGTACCTACATATGTAGTACCTGTACTCTACACACCACTACACACCCTATACGTGTAGACAAGGCATGAGTCAGGTTGTTCCCACCCAATGAGGGGCTGAGCAGCCCTGGCTCATCAGTGCCCCGCAAATGGCTTCACCATCTCAGCCCATGGAGAAGCCTCCCTCTTGGCCCTAGCAGGAGTTTCCAGTCCATTCTGTTCCCACCCCTCACTCCAAACATGCTGAGAAATAGTGTTCAAGGGCGGTGGTAGCCATTATTGTTGTAGTCCATATGATAGGAGCCCCTGGAGGCTCAATCCAGAGTGCCAGGAGCTGGCAAATTCCAAGTGGGGGTTACACTTGTGTTGTAAAATGTTCCATCTGCATTAAGATGTGCAGTCTAAAGAGCAGGCAAAGCCAGCAGAGAACTGATTTTTCACAAAGAACAAGCCCTGTGCTTCTGTTTACAAAGGGAAAATCAATAATATATTTTAACATTTATAAGTAGCTGTTTTTTTCTACAGAATATTTAAGCATGCATACAGTTATTCACTTATGCTGTATTTAGTATTCTAAAATGGCTGAGCTTGTATTGAGACGTCTAGCTGCTAGATGCTCTGTCTTGCGTTAGCTTTGCTCTTCTAATATCCTGCAAATAGTCCTCATCTTCTGGGTGACATTTTTGTCCAGCCCCTTTTTGGAACTTCCTATAAAAGAGCATGTGTTACCTTGATTCCTACAGAGTTTAAATAAATCTGGACACTAGCATGAGGCTCATCCAAACCCTCTGACACACCACACATACAGCACATACATCACACATACATGCATCGCCCTTTCTAGAGGTTAAGGTGTCATTGGCTGCTGTGTTAATTGGAAACTGCACATAATTCACATTTTATTGACAGAGTCCTTTAAGAGTCTGGGTTTTATAAGGATCAGCATCTCATCACAGTTATCAAAGTTGCATGTGTAATACAGTTAGCCCAACACAGGTAAAGCCTTGGGGAGGAAATGAAATGCACAGTTAGCCAAATACTATTTACATATATTTCAGTATCAAGTATGAGACTACATGTTCATCAGACACCCAGTGTACATTTTACATCTGCATGTCAACAACCTTCAAAATTACAAATTCATGACTGCATAACAATATTTTCTCTAAACTAATGGGCTTTTTAAATAAAATGTAATATCTCATAATTCCACTTATCTCTTCTAGGTCAGTCTGAAAGGAAAAAATGTAGTTTTCCTTCAAATAGTCTAATTAAACTAGGCCATGGAAAATATGTGAGTTGTCCCTATGAACAAAATATAAATCCCAAGAAGAATGTATAGTAATCTAGTCCATTGTAGCTATATATAATATCTGTGCTTGTGTTGTAATTCCTTGACTATATGAAGCATTTGTGCAGCCTTCAAAATATTTGAATATCACATGCAGAGCATGACAGTTTTGTACAGTGAACTCTCTCTTCCATGGCTCATTTGAAGTGAACCTGTCAGTCATCATTAATGGTCTGTGAAACCCTATCCCAAGCTTGTGCCAAGACTTTCCCGGATAATAGTTACATGGTGATAAGCTCAGCTGTGTTGCACTGTAAATCAGGGAGTTTCACAATGAAGTTACATGGTAAGCTGTGCTATATTAGACAGTAAATAACAGTAACAAACTAAGCTCCTTTCGTTTCTCTCTTCCACCCACCCCCCTTCCCTCTCAGCCACCACCACCTTGCACACAACTTATGCTTCTGTATGTATGCTTCTCAGACACTGGAGACAGGGCCTAGGCTATGTGCACCTGGGCACAAGATTTAATATTTGAAGCTGGAGGTAGCAGAACACGGGACAAGACAAAAGGGTCACATCCACATTTGGGAGATGTCACTGGGAATGAGTTAGATTAGAAAGTGGGGCAAGACTCCAGTGGAGCTACATTGATTTACACCAACTGAGTGTCTGGTCCATAACATGACTTCAATAGAGCTGCCCCTAATTTATGTAGGCGATGGCGCTGGCCCTATATTTTTAATATATATGTACCCAAGGAAGTAGCTAATTAGCCCACTTCATCCCTGGTGTAACTCTATTGATGGTATAACTTCATTGAACTTGGCCTGAATTGTTCATGGAAGCATTAGAGAACGGAGTTTGAGGCCTCCAAAAAAAAAAAAAAAAAAGAAAAGAAAGAAAGAAAATAAAAATCTAGACACAATTCTTCTGCTTCATATTGTTTGTATTTCTGCTTCTTAATGTATTATTAATAAATAAATCTTCATGGAAAAAAAACATTGCTTCCCATGGGCTTATGTGCTCCCCGCTATTTACTGAACCCTCAGCTAGGGAGAAACATGTTAGTACAAAGGATTGACTGGGCTGCTTGCATTCTACAAAGTAAAAAAGCAGGGAACATGCTCAAGTTTCTGCCTTTAGGATTGTTACAGCTTCCGAGACAGACATCCCATGGAAGGAAAGTTTGCCATTCCTTTTTGCTGTGCATGACCACAACTTTTTCTATGTATAGACAGTATATTTATCCATGTTGCGAGGGCAGGAACAAGGGAGAAAAGGTCACAAATGTGAAATGTTTGCTGGTCCACACTCAAGCAGCTCTTTTGGTGGTATGTATCACTAGTTTAAAAGCCCTTAGGAGGGTGCTCCAGGACTCTAACGTGGGCTCTAGTAACATGTCCATGCTCCAGAGCTCTTGATGAACTCTTAATCAACCCTTGCTTCCCTTACTTTAATTGTTCTAAGCAACATTCCAATATTTGTTTACACTAATTTAATAATTCAAATTTGTATAAGTTATTAAGGTCCACATTTTCAAAAGACTCCCCCATAGCCTTTATCTCGACCAGGTGACTCATGTGAAAAATACAAGCTGCCTTGTCTTCACCAGGATCAGCTAACTCAAGGTAAGTACACACTTTTCGCCCCTGCTGCAGCTGGATCTTGTCATATAACAGTCTTGTGATAGTGTTGGGATCAAGGTGTAAATTCATGAGTTACAAAAGTAGAACAGAGACTGCTTCACCAAAACAAGTAGCAGATAGAATAGTCATTCCTCTGATGGTACATTTTCTTAAGAAGCAGCTACTAGAAATATTATATAACCTGCTGATTTTTTTCCCCCCCCACAAAAATGGGGGCCTAATTTTGTATTTAAAATGGAATGTCGAAAAACTTGATTTTTGAATAGTTTTGCATTTCATTTGGAATACTTCATACACCTATAGTAATTACTGAATGCCAAACAATCCTGATTAATATTGGAAGAATAAAAGACTCTAAATGTTCATTTAAATGAATTTAGTAATTTCGTTTTGTATAGTTTTTCATAGTCCTAGTGTTCAATTTGACAGAGTACAGGTATTCACTTATTAAATAAGGTCATATATAGCAATATCCTCTACAAGACATTTCAACAAAGAAGTAGAAATATTTTCTTACTGAAATATATTAATGAATCCAGAGACACCAAATTTATGTATTCTTACAAGCATGGGTATAATCTGATGTTCCTACAATTTTGGAGAAAGGTGAGCTCTAACATACAGATTTCAAATGAGTCACATTAGAAAAGCTCATATTTAGAAGAGGAATTGAAGGGAACTCCAAGTCCAAAACTACACAAAAAGTGCAATATTTGAATTAACTGACTTCCTCAAAGCCACATTCTAACTTTCATGTTCCCTATGTGTACTTCTAGCAAAGGGTTCCTGTGATACAGAATTACACAATTAAGTAAATGAGACAGTCAAACCAAGCCTATAAAGGTTCACCCCAGTAGGTTATTAAGTAAAATCATGTCATATTTTCCCAGGGCCCATCTTGTTGACCTCGGAGGCTGACCCCTGCCCAATTTATGACCTCAAAATTCTTCTCACTTGAGGGGTCATTTCCCAGCACTTTTGTTTCCCTCCCCCATTCCTGTGAATTTGGCTGTAGGAAAGGGATGATCTAGCTTCTAAGTGTCTCCATAATGAGCTTTGAGTTTGGAAATTTTACTCTTGCCGGGAGAGCTGACATTCAGGTATTTGTTGTTTTACCTAGAACTGTAACTGTCTTGTCCCTGAAGAGTTGAACTATAGTTCATCTGGGGGGTGGGGCTCTGGGGGAAGCATGCATAGGTGACTGGGGAGATTTATGAGTTTCAGCGCTGTCTCAGAGCCTACGGCATTTGGACTGTGGAGGCCCACACACTAAAGAAGGGGGGGAAGACAAGGATTCTGCACACAGGTGTGTGCCTTAGAGGCCTAAGACATGATTATATTTAAAAATCTTGCCGATGACACCTTATAGGTTCTTTTGACTCTTTCTGGTTTATTTAATATTGTAGTGCAGTTACCCTATCATGATGACTTAGAATCAGATTCTGTACTGTATGGTCCTGGGGAAATTGTTCCAGTGAGTTCACAGATGTGTAAATTAAGTCCTCACTGATCAGAGAGTGGTGTGGGGAAGCTATATAGATAGTTTTCATCTGCCAACATGATTTTTTAAAAAAGTTAATGTTGGGTCATTGTATAATCTGTCCTATCACTCAGATGGATGGCTGTTTTTTATAAGATTAAGACACACTTTCTCTCCCTCTACCCCAAGGTGCCCTTGAAACCTTTGCCCAAAACTCCAAGGAAACCTGTACTGAACATTTTTTGAGATTTGAAAATGTTCACTTAAATTGCCTCTCTCCTCTTTATATTAATATCTGCACATCTCCAGCTGACTCCAGACCCCAAAGTGTGGAAAAGCCATGAGACTGTCTCTTCTCCTGAGATTTTTAGCCCCACTCTGCAGAAGCTAAGAGGTTTGAAAACTAAACACCCAAACTTCTGAATGTTTTTCCTCTAACAGACCATAATTTCCAATCCTTTCAGTTCACTCATCACTAATAACCAGAGAATTTCTATCTCCTTTTCCCATCTGTCATCACTTAGTTATAGGCCCTGATTCTGTTCCCACATACTCCAGCATCAATTATGATGTAACCAGTGTAAGTGAGAGGAGAATCAGTCCCATCAAGTTTATGTTCTGTGTAAAATGCCTCTATCATTAGTTGTTATTGAATCATCTCCTCCATTGGGCACAGTATCCCAAGAGGCAATGGGACCAATCAATCAATCAATCAGTAAAAGAAAGGTCTTGTGCTTTTAAATGTCCATTTTGTTTTTTATCATTGACTCTCTCATAAACATCTTCAAAAAATGAGGTAATAGGGGAATGCTAATGGAAATATTTGTAATAAAACTATGGAATCTTTCTAAGGGCATCAGAAATCTGCTCAAACTTTTTGAGTTTGAAATGTCCAGACAGATGGAGGGTTGAACTCCATTTACAATGCTGTTCCTTTTAGATCCAGTAGGTGTGAGGGATCATAAGAGACAATTTACTTAGCCTCAGGTCATCCAAACAAATGCTAGCAGGTAGGTTAAGAAGTGATGTATGGGTGTGGAATACCTGGAGTGCAGGAGAGAGAGAGAGAGAGAGAGACTGGGTGGGGCTGGGGTTAGGGAAAGTGAGTAAGAGAAAGATGTACTGTCACGCAAGAGTAGAATTTCCAAACTCAAAGTTCACTACTGAGAAACTTTGAAGCTAGATCATCCCTTTCCTACGGAGAAAGTCACAGAAAGGGGGGAAGGGAACAAAAGCTGAGAAATGATCCCTCAAGTGAGATGGATTTTGAAGTTATAGATTGGGCAGGTGCTCAGGCTCCCAGACTCACAGGTCAACAGGATCTGGAGGAAAGGGAATCCTTGGATGCATGGAGACAGAGGGAGAGATGCACCTGTTCCATCCCCAATCCATCTGGCAAGAAGGCTCCAGCAGGAGCCATTCTGCCATTGGTAGAGTCTCTACACCTGCCCATTAGGTTCTCATCCAAAGTCCAACATAGTCAATAGAAACATCCCCTCTGACTTCAAGGGATTTGAGTCAGGCACTAGCAGCTGTAGAGACAGCTCCATAGGAATCCCTGCTGCTTCATGAACTCCCAATGAGATACTTGTTCAGATGTCCACAGGGATTATTCTACAGCAAACAGCTCACCCTCACATTCAGCTCCTCCGGTCCCCGTTGGAAAAGACCATGGAGGCCTATCTCTATTATGGCTCTCTGGAGGGACTTGCCCAGCAGAATTCCACCAAACTTGGACTCTGTCTGCTTTCATATGCAGAATGGGGTAGAGGACTATCATATACACCCCATTAAATAAAAGGCAAAATGGGAAAAGCTCAGGGGCAAAGAAGGAGCCCTACTAAACAGAATTCTGATAAGGAATACAATAAAACATTACAAAACCTCTCCAGCACATTGGTAGATTGGTTTTCCCAATAATTATGTTACGTTCTTAAAATAGGTACTATTTTTATAATGTCTTCCCAGGTTTAGGCCTCAGAAATGTAAATGGCCTTAAAAAAGATGCACAGACCCTGTGATATTCTGTGTTGTATTTATCTCTTAAGGAACCTTGTCATTAGACTCAAATTAAAAATGAGCTGTCAGATTCTATTAATAATTAATGTTGAAATGTTAGCACTTTGAAAGACTTTCAAATGCAACACATTCCATTTAATGTTGAACAGTTTTATATTTACTGTAATTCCACCTTTCATCCCTTAATGTCAACCTCTAAATCTTTAATGCTTTAATCACACTTCTTATTTTGATATCCCAAGTGAGATGTTCTAACCTGCGTCCGCTCCTTTTCAAGAAGGGGCATATTTTATACAGGAAGGTTAGTCAGCAGCAATTGTTAATTATTAAGGAAAACAAAATGCTGCTGCTGGAAAATTGTGTTTGTTCCCAGCAGTATATGTTACCTTTAATCTGTATTGACAAGAAGCAAGAGGAGTCATAAAATAATCAGAGGAGCCAGGAGATACAATTGTTTGAGAAGAATGTTACCGAGCAGAAATTTAAAGGATCTTGATTTGATTCCATACATGAAACTAATTACTGGATAATGCATTATTATATGGAAACAACATACCTGTAATGCACATAGATAAAATAAGTACTGATAAATATAAGAGAAGATGGTTTATGCTTCAGAGTTTTGCTGCATTCTACATATACATTTAATCCATATTTGCGGACATAAATTTCTTGCTTATACATGGTGACCATTTAAAAATAATTTAAACTACAATACAAAAATGTAGACTTGAAGAAGAGCTCTGTGCAGCTCAAAAGCTTGTCTCTTCCACCAACAGAAGTTAGTCCGTTGAAAGATATTATCTTACTCACCTTGTCTTTCTCATATTCTGGGACCAACATGGCTACAACAACACTGCAAACATACAAAAATGTACATTGATTTCTGTATTGCCTACTTAAACATAAAGGTTGTGGAGAGATACAGAAAAATACATCAACTAATTGTTTTAAGATCTTTTTTCACTGTGTGAATTCCCCTTGGGATTTTCTGGTCAATTGAAAATATCCCAATATATAACATCATACGTACTAGAAGTCTTATTATGACCCATGCAAACAACGGTAGTTGTGGTGGGATATCTTCATTGAACAGCACCTGCAGGCTTTCTTGAAAGGAAAGAGTTTTAAAATGTGTAGTTTTAAAACTTATTCCTGTGATTAGCTCAGTTTTCCTTTTTGCTCTGCCATTCCCCTTTAAAATGATGTGTGAAAGCAGTGCAGCCTTTAACAAAATCTCAATGGAACAACACACCATAGCTGCTGCATATACAGTGTACCTAGTATATAATGTCATAATATGCAATTTCAGCAGAAATATGGTGTATAGCAGTTATAGTGGATAATCAAGTGTGTAATGGCTAATTTTTCTCTATGGTCCTTAAAGGTGGATATTCAGAGTGTTTTAAGCTAAAAATCAAATTATTCAGTATTGATTCTATGGCAGATAATGACATTCATAGAGCATTTGAACTTTTTTCAGTAGTGAATATTATTTATCTTGTCTTTGTTTACACTTCTACTGTTTTATAGGACATGCACGGTTCTTCTTCCCCTCACTAATGGGTAAATGTATAATGAGTATAGTTAAAAAGTAATCTTTTGCCTTTTTATTGATAGTTAATGGGCCATTTGTGGTACACTAAGTCACAGTGAGTAACAACTTACAACATAAGTTGTCCCATATAAGTCAATGAGACTATACATGTACTAAAATGCTGTGCATTGTAAATAAGGGTGAAACAATTGGGCCTAAGATGCAATTGGTTTTGGAGCTAACCCCCATTATCGACCTGATCCAAAGCCCATTGAAGTCAATGACAGCCTTTCCACTGACTTCAATGGTTTGTGGATTATGCCCTATACATTTAGAATTTACTGGTCAAACTAATTCAAATAAAAAGCTTTAAATTGTACCTACTAAACATATTTTAAGAATTTCTCTGAGACTTCAGAGAACTGACACTATCCAGAAACCATAGGACTGGATTTTTCACTGCCCTGTAGCTTGTGTAGTTTTTTGTGTAGCTTCTGCTAATTGAATGTAAAACACTGCCATTCTGATCTGGTAGCATTTTGCACCCTCTTTGCACAGATGTAAGTGAATACATAAGGTGGAAAACAATGAAATATCAGGATCAGATAATGCTAGATTCTGCCATCAGCTATGCCCAAAGGGCTGCATTTACTTCAGTGAGATTGTATTGGCATAAATTAAGACAGAATTTTCCCCATCTCTTCTCTGTAACCTGGCTTGTTAACTCTCCTCTATATTTTTGCACACTTCTATTATCATACTTCCATGAACTCTGTATTTTTTCCTAGTTGCATGGACAGTGGGTAAAATCCTCCCGTGTTGAAAATGATCAACATTTTACCACACTGATTCTTCCAGTCCATGCTGACTTGCAGAACAGGCAGTCTGTGTTTACTGTTTGGAATCCCAAATCCTCCAACTTGAACATCAAAAAAGAAACAAAAAATTCCTGCTGCTGCATTATCATGCCAGCTTCTGAAACTATCCCTACACTCTGCAGAGACACATACTGTTCAAGAAAGCATTAAAGAATATTTATAAGATGCCCAACAGGACAAAAAAATGGACATATATAATATGTGTACGTTGTTCATTACAAACATGGTTAGTTTGTATGTGTAATGGATGTGTTCTTAAAGCACAGTGGGTTCTTTGAAGTTTACAAGTTTGTTATGAATTGATTTATTCATGAAATGCTTTGTTTCTATGACAACTTTATTGGTTTGCCTGTGGTCTAAATACATATAGGCATGGCAGGAATTCCTCAGTACAAAACAAATTACACACTACCACCTGCATTGCTTGCTGCCTTTAGGGAATGTACAGAATCAGGGTAGAAATCACCATATACTGTGCCAGTACGAGAACGATTACCTAGTAAAGAAAAATTCTTGAAGGTTCTCCACAGTTTCCAACTCTATAAAAAAAAAGGCAGCGATGGACATGAGGAAAGGAATCTTGTGGAAAAAAGATAAAAGGGACCCAAACCCTAACTGCAGACATACTAGCATATGCAAGCAAAAGCCACAGATCAAAGATCAGCATTCTTTACCACAAATAATAGCCCTTGCAGGAGGCCATTAATATTCATAACAGCTCTATAGCGATAAAGAAACTGAAGAGCCATTGTTTAGAGAAAAATTATTATGAAAGTATGGGCATTAGTTGATAAAAGGATAGAGAGGCTCATAGGGAAGACACATAAAAAGGATCTGAGAGCAAAAGTCAATAAAGGATCAAATGACAAAAGGACAAGTGCTGAGGTAAAGGAGTAATAATTGAGAGGTAGAGCAGGAATGGGAGTAAGAAGGCAGCAGTCTGAGGAAAAGGGATATAAAAAGTAAATAAGAGGGTCAAATGAAAAAGGTATGGAAAATAGAACTGAAATATAACATGGATAAAAGAGACCGGGGGACAAGCCTCATTTCACGCACATTACCTTTGATTTCATCTTTAAAAGGGCATCCTAAAAATTTGTTAAAATAATGGTGCACTTTTTTAGCTTTCTCAGTAGGCTTGGTTCTTTTTTCCTATTTAATATTCTGCAATGATTCTTGAAAAATGAAATGCAAGAACAGTGAAGTCCATTATACGATCTTTCCCCTGATGCATAGCTTCTTTTTCCATGGTGCCTTCTACTTCTGAAAGCCTTGAACATCAGAAGAAAATAGCATTTCTGAATTATGCATGGAAGTTATTTGGTAAATTCATAATACAGAGCCATACAATATTGAGGATCAGATTTAGGAAAGTAAAGTGTAAATTTCAAGAGGAAAACAATAATTTAACTTTGATTCCCCATTATTGCAAGCCATATTGAAGTCAATATACTATATACTGTCCTTGAGTACCCAGAATGGAAACTCCTTAAAATGGGCAAAATCCTGGCCCTTCCTCTGAAGGCACTGAGAGCACCAGGGGAGTAGAAGCAGTAGTGTTGCAGAATTGCTGGAGCAAGGAAGTCTTTATTCCTGTGTGTTGTGGACCTCAACTCCACATGCATTTCCACTGCTTCTCTGCTCAGGCCCTCATTGCATGGACCATACTTATATTGGTGAGCACTTATGCTGTTCTGTTCAGGTTCTTATACCATGCCCATCACCATGGTGTCTGAGTGCCTGCATAGTAATTGAGCACTACGGTTTGAGGGCCTTTAATAACACTGACTTCAATAGTTTCTCATCATTGTGAGTAACAGGCACATCGTCTGGCCCTTGTGGAATTTAGAGGTGAGGCATAGACAGGTTTGGGAGGAGTGGGCATTGGGCTGGAGGATCTGCCATTACAGGGCACTGCTTCCCCTGCTCCCTTCATCACCACTATCATGTGGCACTCCCTTCCCATGTCAAACTTAACTAATCAGTTTTTGTGAGGGGTAAGATTTCACCCAGGAATGCATTACAGTATATGAGTAAGTCAAATAAACTTGATTTTCTCATTTATTAAATGCCTCCTACCCCCCACCAAGTGAATTAAGCATAGATCACTTGAACTCTAAGGTTGCCAGGAAAAAAACAAAGATGGCTGTGTCCAAACCAAGGTTTTCCTGAGTCTAGGAAGCAAATAGATGAAAAGGAAGAGTCCTCACTTGAAGCCACATGAGAGATGCAGCTGGGGCAGGCACACAGCATGCACACTTTAATTCCACCCTGCAAGAAGAGCCTAAACCATTTTACTAATTTGACATGTAAGCACTAATCAGATAAAAAGCTCATACTTGCTTATCCTATTAGTGCTTACTCTACATTATTTCTGACTCACGTTCTGACTCAATCTTGTCCATATTCCCTGTGATCTATATTGTACTGATTAAAATCCCCTCCACGTGTTTTTTATGATCTCTATTTTTTTGAAAAGATGGTGGGAACTTGTCAGTTTAACCTAGTCTATTGAACTTAAATTATTGTATTATTTTAGCTGGTCAAATCTTATTTAATATTTACAAAAACATTCACATTAGACAGAGGGAATTGTCACCTTTATAGATACGTGGGGCCTGATTCTCATTTATATTAGGACCGCTTTATCCACTATGCCAGTGTAAATGGGACTTAAGGTAAGCATAAATTAGTTGCACCTACGTTAGAGCTCTTTTATAGTGCCATAATAGTAGCTAAGAATCAGACCTATGATTTCAACAAAAGTAAAGTGCATCTATATTTCAAACAATATTGCCCTTCTCCTCAACCCCAAAGTTCCCATATCTGTGTATATACACCACAGGAGGAGGGAAATGAATTGACTAGGAGCTTAACCAATTGTTTTCTCACTCCACTACTTTTGTACACAGAGTAACAGATTTTGATCAGAATTGCATTGCTGCACATCCATTGGCTTCCATGGAGTTACTATACGTTTACCCAAGTGTAACTGAGATGTGAAAATGAACTGTCATTATGATCCTCCATGCTCAGATAAAGTGCTTAAAAGTCTACCAGATTATGTCCACCTAATTGCACATTGTGTGTTTGGGGGAAAGCGGGAATGGGGGGGAGGGCAAGAGGGCATGTCTATTCTTGGTTGTGGCTTCAAAACCTACAAGGTATAAGGTTATACCTATAGAAATCTGGAAGGCATGAGTGCTCCTAATTATGCATGATGACCCTAATTCTGTGAACTGCTGAGTATTCATGTCATATGTAAGTCATTGAATCTTCTCCCTAAACCAACCCCTTGCAAAGATCATCACCATCTTTTCTGTTAGATATTTGATTAGATTATTCTTTTGTTAGTTAGGACCTAATTCGGAATTCACATAAGTTTTACAGCAGTGTAATTCCAGGTTGTAAGCAAGATCAGGATCAGGCCTGTGGATTCTAAATGATTGGTGAGATACTATATGTAGCTCTCTAACTGAAAGGAAATGTTGTTATTCAGTGTACTGTACGTTTAAATGTAGAGATGCTGCCTGCCTGCTGCAAGGTAACTGCCATCTTGTGTTTTATTTTGGATGCAAAATTCCTACAGGAATGTCTTGTTTTCTCTCCCTAACAGACACTTGATCATTATTTTTTCTTTGTTGGTTGTTGTACAGTTCCCGATTTCTTTATTTTTGACCATATATAAAGACCAAACAATGTCATTTTTCACTTCTGCTTGATTTTATTTCAGATTAAGGAATCAGCAAAGGTAGTACAAATAGTGAGCCTAAGGAATGTATTAAATCTCAAATGTGCTAATTCAGTGATGCAAAGCAGTCCAAAACTTGCCCTAAGTGGCTAGTGGAGGATTCTCCCAGGAAATCTCTGGTGTCTAAGGGGCACTGTAGTAGCTTCTATGAAACCCTAGAAGGCTACCAATGGGGTGGGGGGGCATGACCAGGAAAAAGAGGGTGTGTCCAATATGCCTCTGTGTACAGCTGATCCCTGGCTGCCAGAACAGCCTCATGGGCGTTGGCAGCTGCCCTAAGAGCAGCATTTAGCTTGCCCTGTGTTGTGCAGGGAACAGACCTGCACCTGTGGCCCCAGAATGAGAATGACAGCCTGTGTTCCATATATGAGACCATTCCTTTTGTTGCGGTTCTTGACCTGTTTCCCAATTCCCTTTGATTTTCACCAGTACCAGGGAGTTCTAAACATATTACATGAGGATGTATTGCCTGGTCCGTTGCCACCTGGAGAGCTTCACAATCAGCAAGTTTGGGATTCACATAATGCACATCTCAGAAATTCCAGTTGTACCACTGCAGTACAGGCTCTGATACCCAGACCTGACAGTTCCTCTGTGGAGGTGTTGTTCTTGGCACTTGGCTCAGGAGTTACAAATGGCATTAAAGTTTTCAGGAGAAATACATTACTCCCAGCTCATAAATGCTTTTAATGCCTTGTGCTATAGCTGAGGTACATTGTAAATCGTCATAGTTTAGCCCATAGCCGACCACAATATTGAATTATTTAATTATGGCAATAAAATATGTGTAACACAATGAAAACTGCTATGAACTTTCTTGACACGGTATACTCTTCAGATACTTGCTCTTTATCTGACACACTATCATTTACTCAGTCCGCCCTCAGAGGATGGTGGGGTAAGTGAACTATCAATATGTTAAAAGAAAAATCAGAGACAAGGAAAGCAAATTATGACATTTCAGAAACAATGGTTTGCTTTATCTGTTGCTTGGCATGTCTAATATTCAATGAAAAGTCTGGAAGGGAGAAATTAATGCAGCTCCAGTTTCCATGGCGTATTATCAGATTGTGTGTTACATATGTGCATGTGTATATGTAATTATGTATAGATACATACACATATCTATGACACACATATCACACACAATTAGATGATTTGATATGTAGTCTACAGTGAACACACATGTACATACTTGTACTTGCTTAATAAAAAGTACCCTTTTACATAACCTCTCTGGGTTGGTGATTGTTATGCCCCTGTGTGTGTGCGCACATGTGTGAGTGTGCAGAGGTTATGAACGAGTGCCTTTTTCATTAAGCAAGTGACATTTTCATGGGGGTGCAGCATCTATCTATCTTCTTTCTGGCAAAGCCGTCTGCCTTTCAGTCAGCATCTGACTAAAGATCAATGAGAGAAAGCTTTTTGAAGGTGCTTTCAGGTCCTGCAGCAAGGGAGAGGATCAGAAAGCTGCCATAAGCTTCAGACCCACTTGACAAATGAGGAACTATTCTGGTGCTCTGTAAACTGCTGTCACATCAGTTACCAACACTAATTAGAACTACTTTGCTATTGAAAGTGTCCAGTGCATTAAATACCATTTCTGCTTATTGCAATTATCTTATCCATTGACTTACACTTCATACCACAAGACTATCAAAGATAGAAATGCATAGGGGATTATTTAATAATGTATAAGGTAAATTAGGGCTGAATGGCGAATAGCTTTTCCCTTCTAACTTTGACCTTTCATTCCTTATATGGTATGAAGCTCACACATGAAAATGTGCTTATCCTAGTTTTTGTCTAATTGGACAATAGACAACACCTCAAGATATATCAGTAGTAAACATCTGGTTTTTAGGCTTCTGTTCCTCAAGATGGCATCTGGATCAAGTGATATTTGTGGTTTTTGTGAGCTAATCAGCCATCAAAGCCATCATGATTTCATGCAGGCTGCAAATCAAGAAGATTTTATGCTCTTCCCCGTACTGCTCCCAATAATGGTTCTTATTATGATAAACTGGCAAGATTTTATTAAACAGTCCATAGCGTGTTGATTTCTCAATAGATTAAAGCGCTTTTTAATGTCATTTTCATTCTTACACTGGGGCAAATCTGCTGTTGACAAAAATCTAGTAATAACTCAATTTATTAGTAAAGCCTGAGACAAAATAATTTCATAATTGTTTTATTTTTAAATTAAATTCCCAATTTTAGTGCTTCTGTAGGCTTCACAAACCAGACAAATGGTGGCTAAAGTGTTCATATGGTATATTAGTAGACTGGTACTGAGGCTTGTTATGCCCAAAACATCTTAATTCTTCCATTCTTGTTTACCTTTTGGGGGGTTTATAGAGGGAGGAAAACATCAAATGTTCTAGGTTCGAAAGAACTCAGCACTTCTTCAAAAAATATTTCACAAAACATAAACAGTCCTAAAATAGTCTAAGGTAGGAATAGAAACGAATCTGAATATGTTACAAATATATCTTTTCTAACTAAATGTGATCTGAATAATAAATATCAATGACGAGGCCTTCTTTTGCCTTGCTTACTATTATCAACTGCCAGCCAATCCAGGAGCCTGTAGCAGGGACCAGGACCACCTATTGAGTGCCTGCCTCTGAAAGGAACTATCCCACTGGCTGACTGTTGCAGTACAACAGCCTAGAGCAGGGGTCGGCAACCTTTCAGAAGTGGTGTGCCGAGTCTTCATTTATTCACTCTCATTTAAGGTTTCGCGTGCCAGTCATACATTTTAACATTTTTAGAAGGTCTCTTTCTATAAGTCTATAATATAGAACTAAACTATTGTTGTATGTAAAGTAAATAAGGGTTTTAAAATGTTTAAGAAGCTTCATTTAAAATTAAATTAAAATGCAGAGCCCCCCGGACTAGTGTCCAGGACCCGGGCAGTGTGAGTGCCACTGAAAATCAGCTCGCGTGCCGGCTTTGGCACACGTGCCATAGGTTGCCTACCCCTGGCCTAGAGGATGTGGATCTCATTCCAGACCCTGCCCCACTATCTTACACTGGTAGAGAAGGCCAGCATGCCTAATTTAGCAACAGTATTTATTCTGAGTGCTCTCTGTTTAAAAGTCCCTATTTCACCCTCCTGCCAGCACAGCTGAGAGGTTGGGCAGGTGAATTGTTGCATCAGTAGGAAAGGGGTGAGAAGAAGGTAGTTCATCACCCAATGGCAATACAGCGAATGATTTTCAAAAGATAGAGTCCAAGTTTCAGAGTTGTATGAACAATGATGTCCAGAGGTTGCAAAGGCCCCTGCCAGCTGCAGCTCCCAGTGTCAAGTGGGGAAAGGGAGCCTGCTGGGGTTGGGGCCAGGTAATACTGGTGGGTCCTTCTGAATCTCGTGGGGAATCAGAGAGGGTTAGAAACTCCTGTTTTGCCCCTTGCATGCTGAGATGTAACTGGCTGCTTTGGGGAAGGAGCCTCACCTGTGGGCAAACAGTTAAGAGTGTTGTGGCTTTTCACTATAAGCACTGATTTTCATTGGACAGAGAGATTAGGTCATTGAGTAGATAAATGGATGGTCTAGTCAAATGAGCACAAGATTTAGTGCCAGGAACTCCTCAGTTCTAGTCCTACCTCTCTCACCCAGGAGAAGACAGTTAACCTCTGCTTCAGAGTCTTGCTCCTAAAATAATACCTGTGTTACTTACCTATCTCACAGGGGTACTGTGAGCATTAATTTGATAATGTTTGTAAGGTGTTCTAAAGATACATCCAAAGTTGTTATTATTATTATATCTTTGCTTACATTTTCTTGAGGCTGAAATTCAGTTTATATGTTATTTGCCCATATGATTTTTTTATGAAATTGTATCATAAGGCAACCAGGCCACCTTCTGAGTTTCACTGTTCAACCACTAATATTGTAGAGCTACATTAAAACTCCTTTCTAACAGCTTTTATAAGAAGTCCCAGACAGAAGACACAAAGCAGCAACAGGTGGTTTTCCTCTAAA
Organism: Malaclemys terrapin pileata; assembly: GCF_027887155.1. Lineage (NCBI taxonomy): Eukaryota > Metazoa > Chordata > Testudines > Emydidae > Malaclemys > Malaclemys terrapin. The sequence continues at coordinate 73,768,394 of NC_071512.1, forward strand.
AGCTTTTAATGCAAAACCCCTTCAGAGATCCAGCTCTAACTCTATTAAACCTATTCTGACTTAAAACCTATTAGTATGCTTGCCTGAGTAGATTGGAAGAATTACTTCTTGTGTCCTGCTTACAAAATGTCTGCTAATACATTCCAGAATGATGTTTGGTTTTTTTGCAACAGTATTACATTGGATCAGTATTACAGTGGATCACAAACTAAATATTTAGTTTGTGATCCAGTGTAACCCCCAGATCCTTTTCTGCAGTACTCCTTCCTAGGTAGTCATTTCCCATTTTGTATCTGTGCAATTGATGATTTCTTCCTAAGTGTGTAGTACTTTGCGTGAAGGAGAGGCTACAACTAGTCATTTTGATAATGTCTCACCTAAATTCTAGCTAGGTTTATATCCTTTTAATATAAACATTTAACTCCTGTTAGTATCAACAGGTGAAAACAGTGTTGCCATTTTAAGTGCTATCTGTTCAAAGGTCTTCCCTCACTATAAACTCCTGAAACAAAACAGCTCACAGTCCCCCTCAGCCTTTCACTCGCTAGAGTTGTTTAACCAAGTTTTGTCTCAAAATCGCAACAATCCTGAAAACAATGCAAACCAGTTGGGTAGTTTTTTCCCTATCTTAGTTTACTTCACCATACCTTGTTTCTGTTGATAATGTCGATGCAGCACATAGTCAGCTAAAGGCCAAACTTGAAATGTGTTTGGAAAGACCATTGATTCACCAAGTCACGCTTCTACTAGGATATAATCTTCTGCATTTGATCATCAAGTCTAGATATAATATAATGTTATCTCAATTCACATTTGTGTTTCAAAGCAATTGTAGAGCAAATGTGTATATAAATAACAAGACACAGTAGTAAGCTACTAGAAAATGTCAATGTAAGTGGGAGGAGTCACCGGCAGTAAAGTGTGTTGTAGAGCATCATTACTATTTGCTAACAGCTGTCCTGCTTTCAGATAAACAACATGTAAATAAATGAAACTTTGAAACCATCATTTTTGTGCAATTCTTAAAGATGACCTGAAAAATAAAAATAAAAGTGGCTTTGTGCCTTTTGTACTTCTTTACGAATGATGTACAAATGCTGAGAGGTTATTTGTTTTCCTTTGCTTTCTTTATTTTCATTTTCTGCTTATTTTTACATTCACTTATTTTTCCTGGAAGAGTCTAGACAACTGGATATATACTGAGGCCTTGTCTCCACACCAAGTTCGACAGGCTTGTTTATTAAGTCCAATAATAAATTAATCAAGAAATACAGAAATGTACTCGAATGCAAACTAGCACATGGCAAGAATACAGGATCAATGTATTGTACACAGAATATCATTTACATTTTTTTTTTAAATTCTCCTCCACCACCCTCATTATTAATTTTAAAGTGCCATTTAGCTGATGGGGATTTAAGACATCCGCTTGTAGCATACCTACTCTTGGGCAAAATACTGTCCTATCCTGATTCCTGAGGCAGCTGCATAAAAAGGGCAGCTACCAGTCTGATACAAAAGCCATCCTGCTGTTAGGACTTAGTGCTGGCTGCTAGTTGCAATGCTGGCTACTGCTCCTCTGAGTAGAATCTTTGTCCATGCCTATTGTTACCAGTCAGTGCATCCTGCCCAGAGCAGCATATCCTCTTACTGGCTGGGCTTCTGAAAGTGCCCTAATTTGAAGATTCCATTCCCTTCATCTTGTGGCAGTCAGGTCAGAGTGTTAGCTGTACTGAACTCGTGGTGCTCTCTTGAGTACTATGACGTGAGCCTGCCTTTCTATTTGTGTTGCAGAACAAGCTCTTGTGTGCCATCCTAGTAGAGAATGGGATTTTGTCTATTGTGGCACTTGGGCATGTGCAACTAAATAGTAATATTTTTTCCTGTATAACTTTGGTATATTTTACCAAAGTATATGATCAAATTTAAAAAATTCTATCTGCTTGGTATACGGAGTTCATTTTAAAATTTAGGATTCCATCTGAGATAAATTATTTTATGTTATGAAGGAGCTGTCTTGTAGGTTTGGGAGGCGGGGGGTTGGCTTTCACTGCCTTTGGAATTCAATTGTTAATTGGAAATCGAATAAGTGGCTTATAATTTCTGTAGATGCAGCAGTTCTAGTTAATATTTTCTAAATGGTGCTTGAAAATAAATGTGTGTCAAAAAATACTTGACAACATAAAAAAATTGCTAGTGCATAAAGATCTATAGATGCAATGATAGACTGATAGCCAATAATTTACAACTAATAAGTTCTAAAAAGTAGACGACAGCAAAGTGTTATATAAACCATTCTTCTTCAGTTGACACAGTTGGATTATGTGAACTGACTCACCATTTAAATGGGACTAGTGAGATTGGTGTGTTATTGATTCAGACAATCCTCGACCTTAGGGATAACACTTGCTTTAGCAGAGGAAACTGGCTTTTAGGCTAGAATTCACCTCTCTCTGTTATTTGACAACAATGAAAACAAAAAGATTAGGAAAGAAAAGCACAAGCTAATACCAGCAAAGTCACACAGCTTTTCTTGGGCTGCACTTCTAATGAAATAGTGCCGACGTTCTTTCATAAGAACATTCAAGAGATATTGGGACTTTACATGGTGATTCTGATTCTACATTGTGTCCCAATTTACCTTTTCTTTTATATTGAATTTTATTATATTTATATTTATTTTATGGTTTTTTTTTTATTTATTAGAGTTATGCCTGAGCAAAGATCCAGACCTAAGAGTGTAAAACCTCACATACATGTTTAACTTTAAGCACACTTGTAAGTCTTTGCAGGATCAAGCCTAAATTAGGATTAACGCTTCATATCTTTATAATGGCCCACACCAAAGACCTAAACGTGAATGCTCCCAGAAATTGGTGTGGGGTTCAAAGTCTGGATGTGAACCTCAACTTCCTCAAATTTTGGAGAGTTTGGATTAGGCCCACTGTGGAGATAGGTTTCCATTGTGAAATCATGTCTGGACCCATGGGTATAGTTTAAGCCTATAACGACTGTTTACAGATAAGCACAAGGTAAAAAGTGACAAGCTAGATGGGTAATAGAGGAAAATCTGATCCTGCATTAATGAGAGCTGCTGCATGATAGCTAACTTACTGCACCTTTGTAACAGACATAAGGTCAAAGAGGAAAGCATGTAGCTATGCCAGGATTGCATTTGAGCCCAGGGCTCTTCAGCCACACACCTACTTGCAGCACACGGGGCTTGAGACTTACTTATGCTCAGTACAGAAGACTAATTCAAGTTACTTAATGTTACTTGTGCCCCCCACAAACAAATTCAGCTTTCAATGGGTTTACACAAGTTTAACTCATAGGAGCTTGGTAAACAATTCTGCCAAAGATACAAAAGGTGGAATAGAATCCAGCTCCCTTTTTCTTAGCAGTGTTGTGCCCTGCAGGGCTAACAGGAGTAAAAACAGTAACATCTAGTCAGCAGATAGGGCTCTGAATACTCTACACACAGGGAGCAAAAGGTGATGTTTTTAAACTTAGTCACTTTGCCGTGGAATTTCACTTTAAGGGGCTTCATAGGACATTATGGCTAGGATTTTCAAACGAGTTTAAGGTAATTGAGTGCCCAGTACCCACTGGATTTCTGAGAGATTTGGGTGCCTAATTCCAATGGTTTCTTTTGAAAATCCCAGCAAACGGGCCTGATCCAACACACAACAAAGTCAATGGAAATACTACTGACTTCAGTGAGCACTCATCAGGTGATATGTGGGCCCTTTGTATTGCAGTGAACTACACATGTAACGAATAAACAAAATAGCAAGAGCTGTTGCTCACAGTCTAAATGAATTTGAAACTCATACCCTTGTAAGTCTCCCATCCCAGGTCCTGGATGTGGTACCAGCACTGCAATCTACCTGCCATTCATCAGGTTCCTAATAGCTATCAGTCCCCAAACCTTAAGTGGTTAGTCTAGCATAACTCCAATAGGTACCATATAATGCTGCAGCTGCTGAGCTAAGTACATTTTGTGGTATAGCAAAGTGCCTACTACTGAGAACATATTTCTATAGAAGGCCAAACCTCAGTCTGAAGATTAAGGAATAGTGCTATTTATCTGACAAAGCAGATTATGGCCAAATAACATAAACCCTGTGAAAAAATGACAAAGAAAGAAAAGCTTCGGGTCCTGTTGGTACCACATTACATTAAGTACTACAAAAATACATGACTTTGTTCAACCGTGCAGTATAATTCATGTTTAATTTATTATAATGGAAGGCCCAAAATGCCACACAGTGCTGACACACAATGATTCCTGGATTAGTAGAAAATTACGGTAGAGCAGTTTAAGAGATTTAACAAGTTGAGGTGGGAGTTTTACCTCTGGTTGCCATTATTTCCAGTTGATATAATGGCTCCCAGTTACAGAGAGCTTCTTTTTTCTATTTTTTTGTTGGTGTTCATGGCACATTTTTATGCATGTCATACTGCACTAATAATGATCAGGTCACGTCTCCACTAAGTTAAGGTTCTCTCATTCATTCCATTATCAAAGCTGATTTTCTAGCTTTCATTTGTCACCCATTTCAAATTCCATGTTGCAAATCGTTTGAGTCATTTTTAGTTATATGAGAACAAAACAAAATGCATCTGAATTTTTTAAAGCAATTATATTTCAAGTTTTTTCTAAAAAATGCAAACCAATACAAACACCCCCTCCCTCTCCCACACACAGGCATGTATACTACAACACACACTCCTCTTTTATTATTGTACACAGACAATATGTCCATGTTATTGAAATCGAGCATAAGAATAGATCATATAGAGGCAGATGCTGATGTTCTTATTCCCAGTGACTAGTACCTTACTCTGTGAGTAGCAGCAGTTATTGCAATGGGACTGCGCACAGAGTAATGCAGTGTTTAACCTGAGTAAGAGATTCAGAATTTGGCTTGTGGAGATTCACTTTTCTGACAAAATCAACATTCAGCTTTTTTATGCACGTTTCCCAAATTCTTTGAAGAATGATCCTGGCAATACTTACGTATAATTTTCTTTAGTCTCCAAATCTCACTGTAAATGTTTGAGTAGGACAATAGAGCAAGTCCAATTGTCCTGTAATCATTCATATCTCCATTATGTTGGGAGAGTTCCACCACTCATCCATACTGGAAGTGATGTGGCCAAATGACTTTATCTCCAGTTTTCAGATGGTATCCTGAAAAGATATTGTCTAGTAACTTCAGCAACTGCATGTGGCTGTTTGAGATTGATATTCATTCTTTAAACAGTAACAGACACAGCTTTGAAACATTAGATCACCATGCTGCAGGAAGCAGTGTAACATGGAGCACTGTGGTCTCAGGTGTTCCACCTTCTGTGAATATTCTGCTTATAGTTTCAGATAACTCCTTTTTGACCTCTTAGACGTTTTGCTTTTGAGTTCTTAAAGTTTTTCACAATAGTCAAAGAGGGAGAGCTCTTGTATTAGATGCCGCTTTCATTAAACAGATTAAGTATTAAAAAGTTTTATTCAGTTTTAAACTGGAGCTAATGATCCACTAGCGATGAGAGTATGATGGCCAAAAAATGTATGAAGAATCAGCTTCACAACACTGTGTAGTAATGTCATGTGCACAAAGCATACTGATGATATTCCCCTTTCAAGACCTAGAATTCAGTTTCCCTCCTGGACAAATGGTGTCATCTGTCAAAGAAGAGACTAACTCATGCCCTGGTAAATTGCTGGACATGCCCAGAGAGGGATCTTTAATGCAACTCAAGTTACAGTTAGACAGTGTAGGTTAAGTATATTTTTCTGGTGGCAAAAGAAATCCAGTAACTTCTCTACAATTATTCCTAGATGGCTCAACATAGCATAAAAATAGCAGTCCACAGATCAGTATGAGACATATTTGAAGCTGAATCCATGCTGACAGAGAAATACTATCACCAGCAAATGATTCAAGCATCTTATTTCCTACGAGCTAGATTATCTTTTCATAAATTGTGGACAACAGATAAAATGAGTTTAGCCCCTGCCTTCGTTGCTGAATGTGGCACGCTGATCTGTGAGTAATGGAGCAAACAGAGCAATCTGTTCCAGAGCCCACAAGAAATTTTCCATTGTTTGGGGAACGAATCAGTCCATTCTCTGCATGAAAGGGAAAGTCACACTCAGGAACTTGATTTGTTACAATGATCTTCCTTAATGCATTGCACTAATAGTGACATTCCAACTGATATTGGGGTCCTTTGTGTGCTTAGTATCAGTTTTATTTTCTCGCCAGGACACTGAAGTACCTATGTATGTAAAAAAGTCAGCTTTTGATACTTTCAGGTTTAGAGGTGTGCATGCTAACCTGCTTCAGCTCAAATACATCGACTGAAGGTACAGAACCAGATAGTGAACAGTTTACTAATTCATTAACCCCCATTCTTCCTCTGGTATTCCTGAGGTATCCCCTTATCTAAATGGGACCCATCTAGTTCTCTGGAGCCCCAGGATTCTTTACTAGGCTGCTTATGACTACTGTTGTGTGAAAGATTTGCCCAGAAGCCAGGCACACACTCCTACAATGAATCCTACACAATAACAATATTAATACCTAGCTATGATATACCGGTAATCCTTTTCTTCAGTAAGTCTCCAAGTGCTTTACAGAAAAGGTCAGTATCATTCTCTCCAATTTGCAAGTGGGGAAACTGAGGCATGGAGCAATGAAGTGACTTGCCCAAGGTCACCTAATGGTGCCTTCTGCAAAGGCCTTGTTGAACTAAACACTGGTAGGGGGATTTATGAGTTAAATCCCAGCAGAGATTTTCTAAAGCTGAAAGTGCCTCTCTGAGTTGATATAATCAGGAGCAGCAGCTGAGCCTAATTGGGCTCAGCAATTTATAAAAAGGATGGGCTATAGTCAGGGTAGGGAGAGGAGGCTGCTGTCTAAATAGTGGAGGCAGAGCTAGACTGGTCTATTTGCTAGTATTTAAAGATTTAAGCACATCAATGGAATGTACCAAAGTGTTGGAAATTTAGGGTTAGTTTGTGTTTTTATTTCACAAGGAATAAACCTGAAATTATAGAGAGGAATTTCCCCCCCTAATCTGAGCTTTCTGGGAAGTTTCTCTCCAGCTGTATAGGCCCAGGCCTTGCCTCAGCTCTGTTACAGAGACAGAACACAGTTATAAAATTTGGATACCAATGTGAAAGCTTTCTGAAAAGTCAGGGTTATTCAGACCCAGGTTTAACTGACCTAACGAGCATCAATTTGGCTGTGCAGTATGATTCACCATTGTATTTGAGCTAAATTAATTTCCCCAATATTTTTTGGCAGTAACTTTTCTGTTCTGTTTAGATTGCATTCTGTAAAGGGTCATTCAGCAGTACCTAGCCACAAAAAAGAAAATTATTGAACTGCTTAGAAAAGCCATGAAATTTTATATACTGGATGCAACCACAGGAGACCAATCCAGCTCCAGCTGCTGTCACTCTTAGATTTGTGTTTCATTCAATAAGTCATGAAGCAATAGATTTTTCCAGAAAAAAATCATTATTTTATCATCATTCTGAGTAACTTTCCATGAAGACAAAATTTTTCAATAAAGCTCTGAAAATTTTGTGAAATATCTAGAATTTTTCAGAAAGGGATTAAACGGATTGTGAATTTAGCCTCTCTCATCTGCTTTTCATTTTTATTCACATACAAATATTAATGAAGACATAAACTTGCCTGTTTATTCTTTATTTTATCTCTGAATTTTCTCATAATCCTACAGTGATATTTGTCCACTTTAAAGGTTTCTTGCTGCTTATTGCTGTTTGCAGAATGCTATATCATTTTCTTGCCTCTCCCAATAAATAGGAATGCAGAGCTATGACTCTTATTCTAAAGCAGATTCCTGCATATTGTGTTAGTATATATGTATATATCTTTTTACCAGTATGTGTAGTACAATATCTGAAGCAGATCATGGCTTATTCTTTGTATTAGAGCTGTGTTGTCCTTGCCATTATCCCCTTTTCCAGTAAAGTAGTGCAATTCAAAATTGATTCTAGTTGTATTGCACTGCAGCAAATTAACAAAAGATGATTGTTGCATTATCAAAGCCTTCTTTGTTGCTATAATACCAGAATCAAAACTACCTGTCTTTCTCTTCTCAATCAATACTGCACCTGAGTCACATTCGCTTGGAAAACACTTTAAAGATGTCCACTGCATGTTACTTAGATTTAACAAATGCATTATTCAGACTCTCCATTTATTTTGATTACTAGAGATTGTTCTGACATCCTGGTGAGTTATATAGAGCCTAATATTAAATGCCACAGTAGACTAGTATGTCAGTAACAATATCAAGTGACTTTTCTTTTGCAAAACAATGTGACAGCTGAACAAGTACACTTTGTAAAACATACAGGATGGATGTGTGATCAACAGGGATGTTTCATTGCAGTTCTCTTCTCAGAAAAGGCAAAACAGGGCAGAGGGCCTTAGTTAATGGTTTGTGTTACAGAGTTACTTAATTGGAAGCAGATTTTGAAAGCATAATAGTTGTTAGATTTTAGAGGCTAAATTTTCAAAAAGATGAGCCAGTGTTGCATTCCTAAAACTCTCAATTGTGTGCCTAATTGGGCATGCTCTTTAGTATTTTCAGCAGGCTGTGGTTAAGATCATAAAATTTACTGCATGTCTCCATAACAATCTAAAAGCTATTGAGTATCTAATAAGAACACAGAAATAAGTGGGCAGCTCTAGAGACATGACCATGTTTTTAAAGGGAATATTTGCATATTCATTGGACACCTAAAATGAATAGATTTATTTGGATGTTTGTAAATAATTGTCATTTATTTCATAGTCATCAATTTACAATTCTTTGATTTCCTTTTCCTGCAAAATTAAATTACTGAGGGGTAAGTGTGATTTTTCAAGACATTTTGTTTTTTAGTTCCCTTCCATGAAGGCTTTGCCAAATTTAATATACCAGCACCAAAACCCCAGCCATCTGTGACATGACATAAGAAAACAAACAAACAAAAATATGTATAACAGTATAAGAAATACAAAAGAATGTAAGACCATAAAGAACACTGTCATGCCCACTAACCATCGTCATAATAAATGTACCTTCTCCATGGCTGATCTATTAATTCAGAATTATTCAGAGTTTTTTAGAGGGTGACCTTCACCCACGCTCAGAGGGTGGAGCTAAGACCCTCTGTACTAATCAAGCTCTGTATAGAGACATATCCAAGGTGAGAAGAGGGGGCTGAGGCCTGAGCTGCTAGCCAGAGATACAGCCACACGCCTATATGCCACATAAACAATCTCCATGCTGGTCTTGCATTGACTGGCAAGAAAGGCCACACTGGGTGTGGCCCAGAACAAACTACAGATAAATGGCCTGAGAGAGACTGTGGCTGCTATTCCTGATCATAAACTGAAGTAATTGCCACAAAGGTTGGGAGGAGTGAGAACTGTGTGGAAATCTCATACCCTGGCAATAGAGGAGGGTTGTTCTCACATCCCTGTCTCATAGATTATCCATCCGACAGAGCCCAAATATACTTGTACTTTATGCAGGTGGAGTGAATTTCTCCCAGAGAGAGAACCCAACATTCAGATTATACCTTGCACTTCAAATAAATACAGAAACACTTCCAAATCTATCTCTGAAACCCCTAATGATCTCCTAAGTTGTCATCACACATACTGGGGAAAATGAGAGAGAAGAGAGACAGCACTTTTAAACTTTTATTAGTGCTTAAAAGCACGGGTTAAGGTCCAGCCCTGTGAGGTGCTGAGTGACCTGTACTCTGATTGAAATCAATGTCTGATAACTCCTTTGTATGAGCTCTAGCCCTTTTCCTATGAGTTCTTCATGTCCTTATAACACTAATATAAGAGCTTTCCTGCTGCCAGGCACAACTTGTGTTAAACAGGTTAAGTGTTCAAAACTACCTCTTCATAGCAAGTGCTCAGCAACTTGCTGCACTGAATACTTCGGTCCAAATAGCATTCAAACTTGTCTTCCTAAAATTAGGCACCAGAGGCACATTTAGACTCCTTAATTAGTGGCCTGGTTTTCAGAGTTTCCAATGCCAAGCGCCCTCAACTGTTGTTAGAGTCGACAGGAGTTTTGCTTGCGCGAGGACTGCAGATGATGGGCCAAATTCTGACCTTGCTCACACAGATATAAAATCAATGGAATAGCTCAGGGTTTGCACTGGTATAACCCAGATAAGAATGTGGCCCAACGTCTATTTTGTGTTACAAAAGAATTTGGAGAAAACAAACTGACCCCTATTTTGGTTGCAGCATTAGTCAAAATAGCATTTTGCCTGCTTCTCTTTGTTTAACTTTTGTTTATAAAACCTATTATTTATTGGAATGGAGGAAAAAGCACTACTTAGGCACTATACACAAGAATTAATTCTGATGCCATTGATCATTGTGCAGTTACAACCACAAAACCTTTCTCCTTAATTATATATTTTTAAAGCTTGATACTAATTTCTGTGCATAGTTGGGCACCCATGGTTTGAACTACGTAGTGTGTGCACTTAGGCACACTGTAGGGCATGCTTTGTCTGTTAGGAAATTATCTTATTCTCTACAACATGTCAGAAATGCACACCTTGCGCCTACAAAAATGCAGATTGTCAGTGGGATGTTGGGATGCATAAAAATACAAGTAGAGGCCCTAAAATTAAGCATCTTTGGGAATCTTAGGGCCTGATCCACATGTATCCGTAAGCCCCCGAAGTTACACTGAAGTCAGTGGTACTCACCCCTAAGGACTAAATTCTATCCTTGAATCCAGACATGGGACTCCACTGCAATTCATGGGAACCAGAAGCACACATCCCTACACAACTCTGGCCTAAAGATATACTTGCTAATGATGGGAAAAGCTCAAAATGCTCGGAGGTCCAGTCTAGCCCAACTGAGAACACAAGAACTGGGATATTTACCCAAAGCTTATACAACCTCTCAGTACTCCTTCAGTCAGCCATGTTGAACTGGTAACTTCATGAGGACAAGCTTTCTTGTGAGATTTTTGTACTCCCTATTCCCAATCATGAACTCATGGATATCTGTTCCCAGGAGAGTTTATAAAAATGGCATATTGAAGCTTCCACTTCTGACTGCAGCCAGAGAAAAGAAAATCAAAACTGATGTGAAAGAAGTGAAACTTCCCAAGGACTCACCTTAGGGTTGGTTTGAGTTTCAGTTGAAGAGTCAAGTTGATTCTTTCCCATCTGAAGCAGCTTGGTCCTTCCTGATTATTCTCTTCTATCTCAGATTTTCTCTTATATTCATCACTACAGTACCAGAGAGCTTTTCTGAGTAGAAATATACAAATAGGATAATATATCTACTTTAGTTCATTTCTGTTCCTCCTTCTTCCCCTACCCCACCATGAATGCTTAGTAATATCCTGTGTTGTGGTGTGGCAAAGCAAGGTTGAATAGGTGGATTTTTACATTTTGACCTGAGAGCCATGATGTTCTTGGTTATTCCAGCTTCCTGAGGAAGTCATTCTAATTACAATAGTTGCTGGTTAGCTCCATCCTTTAATACCTTCATGTAAACTAGCAAATGAGTGAATACCTGGAGTCATAACTGGATTTTCCGTCTATTTAAAATATGCAAGAACATTTCACCAGTGATTTCAAGAACCAGTGCTAACCCATTGGTTTGCAGAGGAAATTCTTACTACTGTGTGTAAATTAAGCCATTGAAATCATTCTAGGCTAAATGTAGCTAAATGTAGTAAATGAGTTAGTTTATGTCCTATTAAATTCCATCATTTTAAGTTTATAATTGAGTCCACATTGGCCCAAAAGACTGGCAGGCCTCGATGCTTGTCTTTAGAAATAGCTAACCTGCCCCAAAGTCAATGTGTTTGTGTTATTATTATTTTACTGTGAGCAAAAAGTGTGCTAGGTGCCTCACAGTACAGGTAATAAATATTGCTATTATAGTAGTGACTAGAGGTCCCACATGAGGTGAGAGCCCCGTTGCGCTAGGCACCATACAAACGCATAGTAAGGGGCAGTCCCTGCCTTGAGACAGGTTGTAAATGGTGCTAACTAGCTAATTCCACATAACATTTTAACAAAGTATTTTTCCCAGGAGCTCCCAGTCTTTCCTTCTTCAGTACTAAATCCTTCTGCTTTGAAGATCCACATGCTTAACTTACCAGTTTCTGGCCAAATATTCAATCTTCTGTTCACACTTGCAGCACAGAATATGGCCCTGTGGTAGAGTTGTGTATGCAACAGGGGAAGAAGCAATCTCACCAAATTCTGCTCTTCATTTCCACAAATACACTAATGATTACCTGGTTATGGCTTTCATATTTACATTTCCACCGGGCCTAGCTAAGGACAAATTCTGCCTCATTCCAACCCAGGAATCACCAATGGCTGGGTTACAGGGGTGAGTGAAGACAAGATTGGCCCTTATAGTGTTTGAACATATAGAGATATAAACACATGAATGTTAGGGTTACATTTTCACAGGAGGTTACTATAGGGACACACCAAAAATATCCCATATACAGAACATATTTCCCCCACAAGAACTTATATTTGCACACAAACGGGTGTCTATAGACATAGACTGGGTAATTGTATGCTTAAGTGCTTAGTTGTGTTTGCAAATGAAAGTTTTTGAGCTTTGTTATCAAAGGAGCCCCTGCATATGAAAATACTTATGGGGACTCTTAGAGTGTTCCTGTGAGTGACAGTGACTGAATTTAGTGTTCTTTGTCCAAAAAGATTGCTATTTAAAACCAGGATAATATACTGAATCAGGGGTCGGCAACCTACGGCACGCATGCCAAACACAGCACGCAAGCCGATTTTAAGTGGCACGCTGCCTGCCCGGTGAGGAGGGAGTGGCCGGAAAGCGCCACGCTGGGGGAAAAAGCGGGGGAGGAGGTAAGCTTGGCTGCCACAGGACCAAGCTTCTGCCTCCTGCCTCTGCAGGGGGGAGGGTCCCGCCCCCCCCAACCCTCCCCACCCACCGCTTTCCCCTGCGGGGGCAGGAGGCAGAAGCTTGGTCCTGCGGCAGCCAAGCTCCCCCGCTCCCCGCTTCTTCCCCCAGCATGGTGCTTTCCGCCCCCTCCTCCTTCCCCTCCCTCTCCCTGCCGGGACGGCCCTTGCAAGGGGGAAGGGGAGCGGAGCAGAGCCGAGCGGAGCATGCTCACTGCTCCGTAGAGCAGGCAGAGAGAGGTAGGGAAAGGCCTTGGGGAAGGGGGTGGAACAGGGCATATCCCTCCCAGCCCCCTGCCATGAGCCGAGCACCCCCACGAGCCGAGCACCCCAGCCCTCTGCCTGCACCCCCCCACACCTCTACCCGTGACCTCAAGTCCCCCCCAACACCCACCCTTCTGCCCTGCACCTCCATACACTCCCCAGCCCTCTGCTCTGAACTCCCCAACACCCAGCCTTCTGCCCTGCACCTCCACACACCCCAGCCCTCTGCCCTTACCCCTAAACCCCCCACACCCCCAGCCTTCTGCCCTGTACCCCCACACCCGCCAGCCTTCTGCCCTGACCCCTGAATCCCCGAACTCCCCACATCCCACTGCTCTCTGCCCTGACCTCTGAACCCCCCCCACACCCAGCCTTCTGCCCTGCACCCTCTGCCCTGACCCCTGAACCCCCCCCCCAGGTCTGGGGTCCCGGCTGCCAGCCCCTTGCCAGCCAGTGTCCCGGCCACAGGCCCCACTCAGCCCACTGCAGGCCTAGGTGAACAGAACCCCAGGCTGGAAGCGGGCTGAGCAGGCTGGCGGCGTAAGATCAGCATTTTAATTTAATTTTAAATGAAGCTAATTAAACATTTTGAAAACCTTGTTTACTTTACATACAACAATAGTTTAGTTATATAATATAGACTTATAGAGAGAGACCTTCTAAAAAACCTTAACATGTATTACTGGCACACGAAACCTTAAATTAAAGTGAATAAATGAAGACTCGGCACACCACTTCTGAAAGGTTGCCTACCCCTGTACTGAATAATTGCAAGGGGGTTGTTTCATCTCATACTATTTAGGCCTCTTCTACATATGTGGCACACTATATCTTGTGACTGCAGACTCTGGTTTTGAACTTGTTAATATGAACCAACCCAGGCTGCAAATAAATCCAAATCCTTAGAAGGAGATTTTCTTCACTTTCTGCTTCACATTTTGCATCATTATTTCTGTTCTGCTGTTCTAACATCAGTTCTTCCACATTCATTAAATTGTGTTCAGGTCCTCTTTTTACAATCAACAAAATAGGAATGATGAATGAATGCTTCCTTTTTGGGAAGCTTCCATTCCATACATCAAGGACATACTTGTCTGGACATCCATGCATTTTTTAGGACAAATGTTCCAGCTGGAGATTGGCACCAGTGCCTCAAACACATGACTTTCTGGTTTTGGTGGAAAGCAGATTTGGTCCCTTAAAGGAAAATCTGTCCTTTAAAGAGAGCTGAGTAAACTATGCAAAAATTATGCAAATATTAAACCACATGTGTTAATTTTAGCTTTTTACAAACATGAGAGTACCTGATTTTCACGGACAGTTTTCTTGGCAGCAAGTTGATTGCAAAAATGCATATTCGAATATTTGTGAAAACTGAATTTTAGATTTGCATGTGTAAGTATTTAACCCAAAAGTGTGTGGGGGTTCAACCAATCAGCCAATCAAAATCAATGTCACATGACATATCCAGCCAATCACAACTAAGCAGCCCACCTTGAATTTAAAATATTCTTGATTAATTAGAGTAAAAAATATTAAAAGAAATTTGCTGAATATATTTGAATAATAAATACATTCAAGATGAACATGATATACTTATGGATATTCCCTGAGCAGGGAGAGACTAAACTAATCCAATAAATTATTCATTGTGATTTATTTGTTAGCTCGGTTTACAAATGGAGGGCTAATGCCGATGTCTGTACTTTGCTGTTGCAGTAACAGATTTCTAGTATCATGTATCATATGCTACCAATAACCATTACTTTGTTTTATGCCTGGCTTCTTCACGCAAGTTCATTGCATTTGCACTGATAATGTATTTTCCATAAAAGAGTTGCTAAAAGCAATTAGTTCTTGATTAGGATGCACCTAAATCCTAATGTGCTCATTGACCAAAAGGGATTATAAATTTAATTTTGTCCTTTTGTACTAAATTATTACTGCATAAATAGTGCCACTCCATACATTATGTGTTCTTTGGCCTTTGAACAGAGATGGATCTAGGTGAAAGTGCATCAGTACAATTATATGAAGAAGCACTCAATGTAGCTACCCTTATTGTACCACATTCACCTAGCCTGTATTTAAATAGAGGAGTTCATGCCTCTACTACTAGAAGTCCATTAACCTTTACTACACTTATTTTCACTACAAAAACAAATCATTGTGCTCTCTATGTGATATATACAATAATTAAAATATCAATTGACTTTCTTTTGACAATGTAATAGGTGGATATTATTTTGGTTCAACTACATACTCATTTCAAGTTCACATAGTATGGAAACAGATACAAGCACACAGAAAATTACAACATTTAAATACATTGCAATCTTCTGGAGCTAATAAAACCTTTGATTGTACTTTAATATGAATATTTAGCTTTCATGTAGCACTATGTGTCTCCAGCCTTGGCATAAATACGAATCAGTCTTCACAAACACACTTGTGAGGAAGTTCAATTATTGCTCCAGTTTTACAGATGTAGAAGTTGAGGCAGAGTTGTTAAGTGATTTTCCCAATGTAGTATCAGTACTAGTCCCATTGAAGTCAACGGAATTTTTGCCATTGACTTCAATGGTAGCAAGATTGGACCCAGTGAATCAATTACAAAACTGGAAGTTTCACTGGACCACTGTGATCATCTAGTCTGACCTATTGTATACCACAGGCCATCAAACTTCCCTGAACTAATTCCCATTTGAACGAGAGCAGATCTTTTAGAAAAACATCCAGTCTTGATTTAAAATTTTCTAGTGATGGACAATACACCACAACTCTTGGTAAATAGTTTCAATATTTAATTACTCTCACTTTTAGAAAATGGTCTGGTTTCAACTTCCAGACATTAGATCTTATTATATCTTTGTCTTTCAGATCAAAGAGCCCTCTACTATCATATTTCTATTCCCAGTGTACATACTTATAGACTGTAATTATGTCACACCTTAACCAACTTTTTGTTAAATTAAGCAGATTCAGCTCCTTGATTCTATCACTGTATGGCTTGTTTCCCAGCATTGCACTGGAAAGCATATGTTCAGCTGGATATTCACCCATGACTCCCAAATCCTTTTCAGAGTCACTGCTTCCCAGGATAGAGTCTCCTATTCTGTAAGTATGGCTTACATTCTTTGTTTCTAGATATATAACTTTACATTTGGCCATATTAAAACACATAGTTTGCCTGAGCCCAATTTACCAAGTGATCCAGAGTGCTCTGTATCAGTAACCTATCCTCTTCATCATTTATCATTTCCCCAGGCTTCGTGTCACCTGCAAACTTTTTTCAGTAGAGATTTTATGTTTTGCTTCATGTCATTGATAAAAATGTTAAATCACATAGGCCCAAGAACTGATTCCTGCAGGACCCCACTAGAAACATACCCAGTTAAGGGTAATTTTGTATTTACAATTACATTGTGAGACCTATCAGTTAATCTGTTTTTAATCCATTGAATGGGTGCCATGTTGGTTTTGTATCATTCTAGTTTCTTAGCAACTACTCCCATGCTTGGTCCATTAGACAACATCTAGTTGAGGTTTAGAATTTCATAATGAGCATAATAGTTGAGGTTTAGAATTTCAGTTGAATAAAAGCCAGAAATCACACCAGTTTTATGGAGTAGAACACCAAGATTTTGAGAATCATACTCTTCATCTGCCATGAAAAAGCAGTGAAATGAAAATCAATGCTGCATAACAAGCTCACTGAGGAGAATTTAAAGTACAAGATTTTCTGTCTCTGCTCCCAAGTCTGTGTGCAAAGTTCAGCTCTTTGCTCATTTGTGTGCCAATAGATAAAACAACACTGCCAATAATAGTGTTGGTGTCTGAGCTCTGGAAACAGACTAGTTCAGCATACATGCTCATCCAATCTTTGGCTTTGTTGAGACTGTCAGCAAGGATGTCAATTGCAGTGATGTTTTTTTGTGATGAGGACACCCAAAAAATGGAATGGCACAGCCAACTTGTTTCACAAAAGCCACCAGATGACACTAATTTAATTGCCAGACTTTACTGGGTTTGAAACAAAAAATCTAAATACCACTATCAGTCCCCTACAATCATATTTTTCACAGTATGCAGAACTTGCTCTGCTCCATATGTGTAGGGATTTTTAAATACCACTCAAAAGAGTGAGTGAAAAACTCAGTGGAATTGTGGCATAATAATAGTACTTTATGCAAAATAGTGCTTGTATGTAATGATCTCAAAGTGCTTTACATAAGTGGAAATATCCCCATTTTACAGGGTAAGAAACTGATACCTAGAGTTGCCTGTGAATAACATACAGTGAACAAAGTGACGAATGTGTGTTGATCTCCAATACTCTATCCTAACCATTAGACTCAGTGCCTTTTTCATCAAAAATATTGCATTCTATCTACTTCATTAATGATCTTTTATTTCACTGATTAAAATACAATCTTGTTAACCAATCATTTTCAACAGAAAAGAAACTGTGGAAACAATGTTTTCTGCTTGCTCCCATCTGCTCTCCAGGCCATCCCAGAATGTCTGTAGCATGCTGGTAGCATGGCCAAGATTTAAAAGTAAAAGTTCTGCATGCCTGCAAGAAAATGTATTCTAAATTAATTAATCCTTGATCCAATTGGTGTTGGCATAAAATCCATATATCTGCAGGTCTACGTTATAAAAATGGTTAAAAATGGGTGTAAAATGATTGGATCTTTCAGGATTTATATAATTTGGAAGGAATCATTAAAGTTTTGTTTAGACAGTTAACTTACAGACGGGTTCTGAGATGCAGGAATTAAATGAATTGTTGATCAAGGGATATTGAGGAAAACCTTCATTTATGGGTTATAGTTAAGGGTTATTGGATCCTTCCAGTTCATCAATACACACATTTATTCCTGCACATGGATGCTAAAGAAGACTTAGACAGAAGCCATGAGCAGAAAGCTTCTTGTGCCAATAGATTAATTCTACATCTGCTGCCTATGGATAGATGGGATACAGGCCAAGTATATGTTGGTGTGAAGCAGCTTGCTGCTTCTGTTTTGGGAAAGTTCAGAACTGTAGAAATCTTGGACAAATTAGATTCTGAATTGAAATAGAGAGGGAGCATTAGAGTTCAAAACTTCGACTGTACCAAAAATTCCATTTCATGCCCTCCCATTTTTTGCTTTTTTGTGAAGTTTTGGGACTGCTTGGGGTGGATTGGGCTTTTCTGAGGGGTTTGGTTTCTTATTTTGTTTTTTCATTGAATCACACAAAAACATGCAAAACTCATTCCTCTCAGAGTTTTTTTCCCCCCAGGAAATGTCAAGTGGACATGGAATTGGTCCCTTTTCTGGGTTTCTTTTAATGTTATTCCTGGGAAAAAATGGAAGTTAATGAGATGTACAATGCAGGATACATGGACAAAGTTACCATAATCACACACCGACTGGTCAGGGTCATAGAGCTGATAGAAAGAAAGGCATGGGCCACCCATTCATCTATAGATTTCATCTTGTGCAAGAGATTGCATGCACTATGTGATGTCTGGAACCTGTGCATACTCATGTGAAATCCTACTGGATGCTGCTGTAATATTGACGACCTTCTTCTGGTCAAGGCTGACCAAGTGGGCATTAACAGATTTAGTCCTAGTGATCTGACAACAAGTCCATATGACCCTAGTAAGCCAATTATGGCTGCCAAGGTAGCTATATTGCACACTTAGACTTGACTCCTTGGGCCTGGCTATGGCTCCTTGTTAATGTGTTTTTATGGAGAAATGCCTTTTCCTTTCAGGAGTGTAGAAGTCCATCTGCCACTGCTACTACTCCTGATACTCTTCATTTAATGAGGCATGCCCATGATCCCACAGCTGCAGAGACTTTGCTCATCTTTCACGTGCTCTATAGAACAATATGCTAATAGTTAATGTGAGTCTTACTAAGACTCTTAAACACTGGAAGAGGGAACCAGTTAATTCTGATACTGCTCGGTCCATCAGTCAATGCAGACACCATCAGTGAAAAGGTGACCAGGGTGACCTGGTAATGGTCAGCAAGGTTGCTTTAAGAAGGCTGCAATCAGCCCTCAGAAACAGAAAGATGCAATAATTTCCCTGGCTGTAAATTAGGTGAACTAAACAGAAGCCTCAAAGATCTCTCAGTAAGATCCTCCTTGCCAGCTGTGTGCCCTTGGGCTTGCACCCTCTCCTTTCCCTGATAGCATGGCTCCTTCAACCAGAAGCTGCCCCTGAGATGCTCCATGAAACAAGGACTCGAACTGTGAAGGGGAGGGCAGCAGAAAGATAATACTGACAAGGGCTCTGATTCTGCAACAGGCATGCAGGAACAGATCCCTGCAAGTGCAACTGACTGATTCACCCTTGTGGATCAGTTGCAGGAACAGGACCTGGCCTCCATACAGCTGATGGAAGAATAATCCATGTTCCCTTGGCCTGCCGTCTCCTCCCATGTCCCCACTCCCTCCCAACTTCTGTATCACTGGACCTGCAAAACAATGCCCTTTGGGCTGTTGCCACAGTGATAATGACACCTCTCCATGTGTGGAAAAGTGGGTTGATCTGCATAGGTGCACAAATAAGCCCAGGGATAGTAGGCCTGTATTAATAACAAAACAAAATTTCAGCGGACGGCTATTCAGTTTAGAACATGACACGCTGTGAGGGGATGAACAAATGTGAAATAGGCATTTCCCAGTTGTCGAGGTC
Source organism: Malaclemys terrapin pileata (assembly GCF_027887155.1). NCBI lineage: Eukaryota > Metazoa > Chordata > Testudines > Emydidae > Malaclemys > Malaclemys terrapin. The sequence goes on from NC_071512.1 coordinate 73,788,340, forward strand.
CAGATCCCTGCCTGGCCAAGCACTGGCACAAGGGACAGTGAGGGAGTAAGTGTACCACCTTCTGCCCCTGTGTTAGTAAACGGCACCACTGCTTCCTGTGTGCTGAGGGGGAAGTAGGCCCTGCAGAGCAGCTGTGTTTCCCATTCATGCCAGTGGGCAGGAAGGGTCAGCAGGGGGTGGAGAGTGGCTGGCGCCTAGACTCCTCTCCAGGTAGCATGTCTGGTGGCATAGTTATGCCACATGTCAAGGAGTGTCCACTGTAACATGTGTAGACCTGATGCACTTTACTTCCTCCCCAGAGCAGATGAGAGTCATACTCTCCCTTTTGGGCTGCTCCAGAGGCAGTGCAAACAAAATGCTGCCCTTTCTGTATAGGCTAGACTCCAAACTGACAACACAGCCCTGTGAGAGACAAACTGAGTGAGGTAATATCTTTAATTGGACCAACTTCTGTTGGTGAGAGAGACAAGTTTTCGAGCCACACAGAGCTCTTCCTCAGGTCTTAGACTGTTAATTAAAATCAAGACAACAAATAATTGTTATTTTATAGCAGAGAGAGAGAGCAGCCTAACTACAGCCCTTCCATCAGAGAGAGAGAAAAATTGGCTTCTGCTTAATCTGCAGACCACCTGGGGTACGCTCCGCAAATCCCCTACCAATCCAGCCTGAAACAAAATGCACTGTGGAAAGTGGCATTGAAATTTCAGACATTCAGTGGAAAAAATTGTCATGCCCAGCTTTGTCAGAATGTCCATAAATTGAAATATTTTGCAAGAAACCTGAACATAGTGAGGGCAACTGTAGTGGGTTTTCAATTGCTCTGCAAATATTTAGCTGACTTCTAATTGTGAAACAGGGAGGGTTTTGCTAAAATGGAATCACTCGTTTCCCCCAAATGATATTAGTTTAAGTATACTTTAGTATGATTAAGTTGTGTGTATTTATTAATTTGATTCTATCAATTAGAGGCCCATTGATAGCCTAGCAGCATGTCAACATGGGCTTACATGAAAAAAATAATTGATAGCTTATCAATGTTATGGTCTGGTTATTATTTTTATTATTGTAATATAAAATTAACATTGGGTAAGTTTTTCAAGCACAATCATATGGTGATGATGCCTCCGTAGTTTACATTTCCTTTCCCTTAGAAGGCATAGAATAGCCTCAGTTAATTAAATGTTTAAAAACATGATTTATCGGTTTGCTTTTTTCACTGTCAGAATGCTGGGGAGCTCAGCACAGAGGGTCCTGTTCCATTTGCAATGGGGAGTTGCCAGTAGTCCTCGCTCAGTTTTCAGTGGTATATTTGTTGATTCTCTTCCAGGATAGGCTCTCGCTTCTCCCCCCCAGCTATTTCACTTTAATCAAGCACAACCAGTGGCAGTTCAGTGCAGTAGATCACAAATAGTGAAGATTATCCAAATCTAAAATAATATTTTCTGGGAATCTAAGGACAAGATAAATATTTATGGGCTGGTTCATTAAAAATTGACTAAGAACATGAAAAAGGAACACCATACCTCTTTTTTTCACCAGAGGGGCAGGAGAAGGGAGGTGGGAAGGGGGAAGGCTTCTGTACCCTTCTCCTGCCCCGTGATAGCAGATAGAAAGATACAAACCCTGCCCCAAAGAGCTCACAAGCTAAATAGACAGGATGGACCAAAGGTAGGAAAGAGAAAGTATCATTACCCCCATTTTATAGATGTGGAGCTGAGACTCAAAGTGATTAAGGGATTTACCCAACATCAGACAGGAAGCCTATGGTAGTGTCTGGAACTGAACCCAGTCGCCTGTCTCCTAGTCCATTTCCATAGCCCCAAGAACACCCTTCTCTCAAGGCACAACTTGACCTCTGCTGGTCCGGGCAGATAACTATCTGTGGAAGGCAAATGTGTAAATTAGCCCACTTCTTTATGTTTATTCAATTGTGCATTACGTTTGCCTCTCAAATTTTAATAATTGTGGCTATTTTAATTTCACTCCTTTCTTGACAAGTTCAGTGTACTTAGAGGTAAAGGAAAAGTGAGATACTCAGCCAGGGCAATAACAGTATCGAATAGCAAGCAACTAAAGTTTAGAGAGTATGGAAAATGTTAATATAACACAATATATTGTTTACCCAGAGAAAAAGAGCATCACATCTGCTTGATTAAAAGGACTGAGGAACCTGAATCAGACAGTTTGCAGCCTGGCACATTTGAGCATTTTGACCTGCCCAAAGGGAATTTATAAGGACAAAATAAAAATGTTAAAAATTCACCCCTAGGGCAGAAAATTGTGAATATTCTGGGTGGCTCCATCATAGACCTGAAGTACAATAGAAAAAGCATTTTGGACAATGATTTGCATAGATGCTGATATTCATATCAACTAATCTTCATTATTTAATATTAAAATAAGGACGGGCCAGTGCAGTAAAGGGTTAAGCAGCAGGAGTAAAGCAATTGCAATCCAGCTGCACAGAGTGGCTTACCCTCTCTGTACCATGCACACGTTTGTCACAATCTACTCACACCTCCTGTGCTCCCTGATCTTTCTGAATGTCCCATCTTCAAAAAAATCATGGAAAAGGGTGTTTTTATTTTTATAATATATCAAATAGGTGCCAATCCTGTGCTGCGTTATATATGAGGAGAAAAGTGGGTGTGACTTGGATTTCTCCCCAGTCCAGGTCTGCTAACACAAAGTGTGCAAACAAGCACCTTTAATTTTTAAAAAAGCTCTTCTAGTCACACGGAGCTAGGCTCCTACTCAGGTCTCAAAACTGCAGGTAACTACCCTGGTGTTGGAGAACAAAGGTCTGATCCTGAACTCAGATCAACGTGGGTGAAGCTTTGCACTCACACAGAGTTGCTTTGACTTCAGCAGAGCTAAACTATCGAAACAGATCCAGTCGCAGGATCAGGGCCTCCAAGTATGCAAATAAGGCACAACACGCACATGATCACATCATCCGGTCTCCTGTGCTGCTCGAATCCAAGTAGGCACGCTGTGCAATAGTCAGGGAGTCAGCCCAACCAATTATACTGAGAGCAATATCCAGCCCCCTCCTCACAGCTACCGATGTTATTTTTTGTATCACTAAAAACTTTAAAAAAGAAAAATTGGATGGATAAATTAAAACTGCCTCAGGCGGTTCTAACTTGTACAACAACACACACAGTACTTAGCACCCTAGATTTCATTATTTTTAACAGCAGCACTGGAGCCCTATTTTCACACATTAAATATTCTTGGATGCTTTTGCAATGTCTGAGCAGAAAAATGATTTTCTGTTTTCTCTTTTTCTTCACAGAAGAGCACATATTAGTTTTATCCATGATAAAGAAAGCTCTAATGCGCAATCCTGCAACCACTTAAACAGGTGCTTAATTTTACTTCTGTGAGTAGTCAAGCTGTGTCTTTTCTCCTTGCACCACATTAATAATATGAGGGAACCACAAGGATAGAGTTGGGTTCCAAATAACCATGTTTATTAACTGTGCAAAAATGCAAGGCTTAGCTACATATATGCTTTTGTTGCTCTATTGGGATCAGGTAGCTTCTGCAAGAGAACCCAGAAAGGACCACTTGAGGGATCCCAAATTGTTGTTTTGGGAGGAGTTCAAATGTCATAATAAAGGCTGCATAATTTTCATATTTGTCTGGCATTTCATGGAAAACATTAAATATGACGTTTCTGTGGAAAAATCAGAATTTCTTAGGGAGAGATGGGAGTGCGGAAAGCAGGTGAGGGTAGGTTTGGGCCTTGGCTGGAGCAAGCTGACATGTTATTGAGCTTTCTCAGAGAGCCTGTGAGCCAGTGAGCACAGCAATGGAATAAAGGGGAAAAGAAATTACAAAAGCTTAGGGAAAAGAAATTAATAGTGTTATGGGAGGTGGGGATAACAACCCATTATTGGAAGGGAGATTGTGATGCATCTTGGGAGATGAAATTTTCCCTGAAAAGTCAACATTTTTCATAGGGGAAAAAAACCTCATATTTTCTGACCAGCTCTAGCCAGCAGCTAATTACATATAGTGAATGTTCTGAGCAGTAGTTGTGAATAATTTGCAAGCAATCTCTATGCTGGAGTAGGTTTGCATAAAGCATTCACTGAATAATTTCTGAGAACAAGAACATTGTAAAATGTGAAAGCCTGTGTTCATGGATAATCTGAAAACAGGAAAAGGGCTAACTTTGTCAAATAGACTGTTTGCTGCCACTAGATCTCCCATCTCTGTACTGTGCAGTCATGTATTTTGGATGTGCTTTGGGACAAATACTCAGGAAAAACAAAAGACGAGTCAATTATAAAAGCTAGAGAATCAAGCTGGAATTCTATTACAAATGTATGTCGCTGTCAGTAGTGATCATTTGTAGAATATCCTATTTTAAGGGGAAGCACAGAGAATTGGAACATTACAATGAAATAGTCTTTTTTACATGTGACTTTAGAACAGAAGCGACCCTGCCATTAGTAATGATAGATGACAGTTAGATGAGGATTGTTGTTTTCAGTGTTTTGTTTATATCAGGGCTGTCAATTAATCGCAGTTAACTCACGTGATTAACTAAAAAAATTAATTGCCATTTAAAAAAAAATTGCAATTAATCTCAATTTTAATTGCACTGTTAAACAATAGAATACCAATTGAAATGTATTAAATATTTTGGATGTTTTTCTAAATTTTCATATATACTGTATTCTGTGTTGTAATTGAAATCAAACTGTATATTATTTTTATTACAAATATTTGCACTGTAAAAATGATAAACACAAGAAATAGTATTTTTCAATTTGCCTCATAAAAGTACTGTAGTGCAATCTCTTTGTCGTGAAAGTGCAACTTACAAAAGTGTAAAACTTCAGAGCCTACAAGTCCATTCAGTCCTACTTCTTGTTCAGCAATTGCTAAGACTAACAAGTTTGCTTACATTTACAGCAGATAATGTTGCCAGCTTCTTATTTACAATGTCACCAGACAGTGAAAACAGGTATTTGCATGGCACTCTTGTAGCCAGCATTGCAAGGTATTTACGTGCCAGATATGCTAAACATTTGTATGCCCCTTCATGCTTTGGCCACCATTCCGGAGAACATGCTTCCATGCTGATGATGCTCATTAAAAAAAAAGTTAATTAAATTTGTGATTGAACTCCTTGGGGGAGAATTGTATGTCCTCAGCACTATTTTACCCGCATTCTGTCATATATTTCATGTTATAGCAGTCTCAGATAATGACCCAACACATGTTGTTCATTTTAAGAACACTTTCACTGCAGATTTCACAAAATTCAAAGACGGTACCAATGTGAGATTTCTAAAGATAGCTACAGCACTTGATCCAAGGTTTAAGAATCTAATGTGCCTTCCAAAATTTGAGAGGGATGAGGTGTCGATCAGAAGTCTTAAAAGAGCAACATTCTGATGCGGAAACTACAGAACCTGAACCACCAGAAAATAAAATCAACCTTCTGCTGGTGGCATCTGTCTCAGATAATGAAAATGAACATGCGTCAGTCTGCAGTGCTTTGGATTGTTATCGAGCAGAACCCGTCATCAGCATGGAGGCATGACCTCTGGAATGGTGGTTGAAGCATGAAGGGACATATGAATCTTTAGCGCATCAGGCACGTAAATATCTTGTGACGCCGGCTACAATAGTGCGATGAGAATGCCTGTTCTCACTTTCAAGTGACATTGTAAACAAGATGCAGGCAACATTATCTCCTGAAAATATAAACAAACTTGTTTGTCTGAGCGATTGGCTGAACAAGAAGTAGGACTGAGTGGACTTGCAGGCTCTAAACTTTTACATTGTTTTATTTTTGAATGCAGGTATTTTTGGGCATAAGTCTACATTTGTAAGTTCAACTTTCATTATGAAGAGATTGCACTAAAATAATTATATTAGGTGAATTGAAAAATACTATTTCTTTTGTTTTTTTGACACTGCAAATACCTGTAATCAAAAATAAATATAAAGTGAGCACTGTACACTTTGTATTCTGTGTTGTAATTGAAATCAATATATTTGAAAATGTAGAAAACATTCAAAATATTTAAATGGTATTCTATTATTGCTTAACAGTGCGATTAATTGTGATAAATTTTTTAAATCGTGCGATTAATCGCGATTCATTTTTTTAATTGCTTGACATCCCTAGTTTATATACAAAAAAGATGAACAGAGCTAAAATGTGTTCATTGAGAATGAAGTCAAGACCAGAAGTACAATTTCCTAATTTTTATCTTCATTCAAAGTCTGTTTCTTTGTATTAACTCCTGCAGATATTTAATGATTGCTGAAAACCACACACTGGTGTTTAAGGGTTAAATGCATTGTGCCTCGGCAATCTGATTAAAAGACTGTCTGAGGGAATGGGGGGGGGGAATCAAAATAGAACTCTCAGAATACCTACTGTATGTCTAAACACAATGAATATTTTGCACGGTATGGCTGTATTCACTCATTTTAAAGACTGTTCATTTGCTTTAATTTTTATTATATTTTTGAATTGTGGTGCATTAGATAAAGACTATATCACTGGCTGTTTGTGATTCCATAAAATCCTTCAATTGTTTGTACAAAACTGACTGATCTACAGTTCGTCTTTAAGATTAGAATTTTACATTTAACTCAACCTGTAATGTGTATAGGCCCAAATCCTGGTTTCAGTGAAGCAAATGAGAATATTGTCATTGACTCAAAGTCATCAAGTTTTGGCTCGTATCTTGGATTACAGGATATTCTATGTATCCCATATTTAGGATTTGGCCATGTATATATATATGCACAGAAACAGTCAGCAGAAAATAAATAGCTGATATAAAATGAATATCTAGAAATATTAATTTCAAACTGCTGATATCAGGCCTGGTCCTCAGCAGGGGTAAATTGATCTATTGACATCAATGGAGCCTAAAAGATTTAACAGATTCATCTCTACCTCACTGATCAGACTCGCATTTTTGGCTGCCTGTCCAATAGCTCCTTCTGGATGTTTCTGCTTAACTCTTAGTAGTAGGGAGAACTATAACTAAAAAAAGTAATACAAGTGTCCAAGAGTGACTGTCACATATCTCCTTTTTCCAGTAAGGCTGTCATGGTTACTCCAGTGCCCACACTTACGTGATGTTTCCACTTCCTGATCACCCAGAGTTTTCTGTCTCATGTATTGTTTTTTTCCCCTTCCATTATTAGATTATAAGACTGTCAAAGCAGGGACTGTCTCCTTTGTGCTCTATACAGCACTCAGCACCCTATCAGTGCAATAATAATAATAATAATAATAAATGTGAATGATGCCCAAACAAATTTATAGAAATTCCAGATTTTTCCAAGCACACATGAGCTGCAAAATCTCAGGATTCTCTGCTTTATCGTCCTGTTGTGAACATATTATTTTATTTGCTAAGCACTAGGCCACCTAAAAGCCAGCTCAGTGCAGCAGAGAAACAGAGAGGGGTGTGAGTTGTGTTCTTAAACAGCCCTCAGAAGGGATTTAGGTATTGGGGGGCGGGATTGGTTTGTTTGTTCATTTGTTTGTTTCCAAAAAGTGTCCAGGAGAAAGAAAGAAGAGAGTGCACTGAACAATAAAATGTACACAAAATAGGTCTGTATCAATATATAAATATTTACATATTTGGGTTTTCATGTCTTCTGATCCTGAAAGGTGGAGGAAGGTTAATCTAAAAGCTAATGTATTGGACTGGTACTTGGTCGATCTGAGTCGAGTTCCTGTCTCTGCCACATATTTCATCTGTGACTTTGATCAAGGAACTTAATTTCCCTGTGCCTAATAGTTGTGTACCTCACAAGGGTTGTGTAGAAGGAGAAGACCTTTTGCGCCTGAAGAAGTGAGGTTCTTACCCACGAAAGCTTATACTCCCAGTACTTCTGTTAGTCTTAAAGGTGCCACAGGACCCTCTGTTGCTTTTTACAGATTCAGACTAACATGGCTACCCCTCTGATCCAAGAACGTAGATTATCTATACTACTAAATGTAAAGAAAACAGATAATTCAGCATGTGAAATAAATCAATAACGTGAAACCTCACAAACAGAAAGGAGAACAGCACCAACTTCAGATCCACAGAGGGAGGTTCTAGAGACATGTTTTGTATAATTAGTCTGAATTCTAATAACGAATCCCACTTTTCACTTCCCTGTGTTAGCAATTTACAAAGAATAACTAATTCCCACACTGGGGCAAACCCTGGGCCAGTGTACAGCCTGCTTACACCACTGTGCACCAGGAATTACACTGAAGACAAGGAGGACAGGTATCTTCACCCCAGGCTGCAGAATGGTCCTCCTCCTTCAGAGCTGGAGCTTCTTGGGTCACTGCTGCACAAACACATCCACATGCTGGGAAATAAGGTAAGTGGCTTAGTCACACAGCAAGGTTTCAATGGAGCCATAAACTGAACCCAGATCTCTGAACTCCAAGTCCTCTGATGTAACTCCTGACAACACTTCTTCCATGCTGGGCTTACCCTGACATACTTGTATATGTTGTTTTGTTTTTTCCAATGAATAAAACACTCTCTGTTCTTTCATAATACTAAAAATCTGTGGTTCTCAAACTGGTCCATGGGGCACCTACTGGTGGTCTGTGAATAGTTGGTTGGTCTTATAATGCTAACTGTCCTTGTTTCCAGCTGCTCATTATACGAAAAGACAGCTGAAAATACTTTCAATACTCTCTTAATACTACTTTTCCATGGAAACAATAATTGTGCTTGCACCAAGGATCGCCAAAGGGAGGGCAGGTGGTCTGCAGGACTGCAAATGGGGAAGAGATTGCTAATTGTACTAAGAGACAATTTGTACTAAGATGTGGCCTACACAATGAAAACATTTCAGGGCCACGTCTATGGGTGAAATGTATTCCATTCAACCTTGTACCTTCATGGCCTTGTTCACATGGACCCCTGCACACACACACCTTTATTCCTGCACACCTCCATTAATTTCAATACTTTCACATAATTTGTTGACCTCTATTCCTTACTATCAGCTTCACATGAATTCAAGATTAGTTATCATACACTGATTACCTACACTAAATAATTATATGAAGAGAGGAGGGACTGGAGGAAGACTGTTTCTAGTTCTGCTGTAGACACCAGCTTGGAAAATATTGTTTTCAAGCAGGCAGGGGAGTTTTTGTGATGTAAGTGTCTAAAGTGAGGAAACAACACTGTGATGCTCTCTCGCTGGATTGTCAAGCTATTTTTTAACATTCCCAATTAACTTTTGGAGCACTTTCACTACAGTGTCATCAGCCACATAGTTGTCTGGGGAAAAGTCTGCACGGTTAACGCATGGAGCAAAAATAACATTTTCTTCAGATTTTCAAAAAGTGAGAAATGTTAGGTTCATCTGGATTTTTTTTTTTTTTTTTACTATATAGCACATGATCATTTTTATAGGTGACAATGTCTCTTTTAAGGATCACTTCTGCCTTTGTAACACCAATGAGATGTAGCTGAAGACAAAATTTGACTCTTAAGTAGTAGTTATTCATTAACTGACAGTTCACTACCATTATATATCACATATTATCAGAACTAGGAGTTCTAGTGCTATCAAACTAAGGCAGGCTTGTAATTTTTCATGTTCTTATCAATCTTTTCCCCTTCTTTCTATGATTTACAAATAACCACTACTTCAAACAGGATTATGATGCAACCCCTCAGAGGTTTATATTTGTTCAGAGAGGACCTGGTCATTTCCTGAGCAGATCCAGAATGGTGCCCATTGTGTTCAAGACCCATGTGAAGTCATTCTGTTTACTTCAGTGCAAGATTAGAGTGCTTCAGCATAACTTAATAAGTGCAGAACACTTTGCAGGATCTGTCCAATAGTCTCCGGTTAATTTGATCTAAGACGACTCAGGGCCAAATTCATTGCTGGCATAAATGGGCACAGCTACATTGACTTCAGCTGAGTTCCCACAGACCTGACCCCTCAGTTTCCAATAGTATAACCTATACAATTATGGCATTGCTCCAGAGTACGTATGTTATTAAAGCAGAATCTCCAAGGGACTACAGCTAAATTCAGATCCTAATATTTGTGAATGCTACCCAAATGGAAACATCCCTCTGCTCATATAGATGCTTCTTTGTGCAGAAAATTTTCATAATCCATTTGATTATCTAACTGTGCCAATTTTCTTTTTATCAAGCTAGCATCTCATGTCAACGAAACAGCCCTTTATAAACCCTACTGAGCTGTTCCCCAAGTCCAGCTCTTTGAGCTGACTCTTATGCACAATATTGCCTTTCACATTTTTTCAGTCTTCTCTCTTTACTGTAGGCTGAATCATATCACTTTCTATTTTTTATTGATTGGCCTCCAAATGCCCTCAGACTTCCAGCCACAGTTTTGCACCCATATTTAATTGGTTCCACATTTTGGCACCTGGCTGTAATTGACTGCTGGTGCAAAATGTTAGGATTTAGCCAATCAACTTTCTGATTCAAGGGGGCAATGTGGTAATTAGATACGTTAATCCTATCCTTTGTGCTTGCCAGGAATGTAGAGCCTATCTTCCATAATCAGGCATTTAGTATTCTCCTTGATTAACTTCTGACCTCATTGAAAATACTCCAGATTTACGCCAATGCAACTTAGTTGAGAATCGGGCCCAACAAATGTTTTCCAATGAGTAATGTACTGTATCATTCTAAGTTCTTAAGACTTCCTAAAAATGCAGTTTAATGAATGCAGCTATTCCACTTGAATCCTTACTACCACTTTCTTTCTCTACCCCCATCTTCATGAGTTTCTTCTCCAAGTGAACCTTCTTTATTCCAATTTCTTTCTGGGTTCAGCTGGAAGCATTAACAAATGGTGAAGTGTGATACTGTCGCTCCAGTGCTATGTGTTGCCAGGCGATCAGGGTAGAAATAATTAACACACGAAAGTGGTCTGCCAGTAGTATCCTGCTGAATGAAATTGGAAAGAGTTCAAATTAAAAAAAGATTTCTTAGCTTACCACTTCTGGCTTGCACATATAGCAATAACCATTTGGAAGGACAACTGCCAGCTTCCATTCCAAGCTGCCTGACAGCACTAACTACAGCATTGTATTATAAATTTTGAGTTGGGCCCTGTTTAACAAAGAAAATATTTGCTGTATTACTTCCAGTATCTTTCTCTTAGCAGCATGGATAGCTCCCATTGCTAGAGGTAATAACAGAGGGGGCTCTTAGAAGAAATATGATACCATCGTGTATTATTATTTGTTTATTTATTGTGCATCCAAAAATATGCTATGCAACTCATAAAAGTAGCACAGCCATAGGCCCAACCCAGAAGAGTGTACAATCAACATCACCATAACATAAGAAGTAAGGGCTTTACAAGAGGGAAGAATTTCAATAATAACGTCACTGCGTGATGCAATAAGGCCCCAGAGCTTCAAACATGGACACAATGATCTACATGTGTGGATCTCTTTATAGTGTTGAGCATCTACTCATTTTGATCTGACTTCTGTTCCCCCATCTTCCCAATCTCCCCAGCTCTGTTTTAATTTTTCATAGCAGTCTATAAAGTCATGACCCTGCATTTAATGAATGTGTAACCATGCTGACACAGTGGCACTCTTGTCCCCCTCTAGTGGCCAGGCCACTGTCACAGGGGAGCTAGCACCTGTAAATGAAGTAGGTCAAGCTCCTCTTGCCAAAACAAGCTCCCCTTGCTTCCAGTTTGGCCAGTTACGAAGTTGGAGCAGCACCTGGGGCTCTAAAGGATCAGGGAGAATATGAAAGGAGAGAGATCTGGTGTGAGAGAGTCTCATGAGCACAGACAGGCACAACAAAGGAGCAGCTGAGAGCTGCTTGGGACAGAGAGAGTCTGTGGGAAGTGAAAAGTTCTGCAGGTCCTCCCTGGGAAGTGGGAGGAATTGGCTGGGGGGCTGGTTGAGAGGCTTCTTTGCTTGATATCCTGAGCCCATGCTGAGCAGCTGAAAACGATGGAGAGGTAGAAGCCTATGGACCTTCTTGAGCCAGAACAGAAAAGGGCTGAGAGCTAGGAAGCCAGTGGAGGGGCTAGCCTGCTGATCTTCCTCATCCATACAGCCATGGCCAGAGGGCTGAAGGCTGAGGCAGATGTCTGCTGGTTTTCAGAGCAGGAGAGCTGCAGTCAAAGAGCCAGAGAGGACTGTAGGCTGGAAATAAGGTGTGGTGAGGGATGCCGGAGCCATACCAGAGAGGCGGGGCTCAGTGAGGGATGCCAGGGTTCTACCTGATGTGCTGCCTAGACTATGGTTGTGGGACTCAGTGTTGGGTCTTGTCTGTTAGGATTAGTTTACATACTCAGGGCTCTTTTTTGTAATAAAGTAACCCCACAAGGGCCATTTTGTGTTCAGAAATACCATTTAAACTATTTCTGGGGGTACTGAAGGAAAGATACTGATGCAGGTGCATGTATCATGCTGCTTTATGATTCAGCTACAGCCATTGCGCTAAGGAAACTGGTTCTTTAGCTCAAGTAGCAGAGACTGATGTTTTTAAAACCAGAGGTGCCAAGTGCAGTCCACACTGAAATCAACCCATCCAGGGTTAGCTAATGCTGTTAGTGTACTTTGCAGAAACAGATCTTAAATTCATTTCAAAATTCTCCTACCCAGCAAGTAGGGAATTTTCATCCCATCAAGTCTGCAGTTAAAGGGGGGGGAGGGAATTTCAGAAGTTCTTTCTTTAGATGTATTTCAGATCATTTTAGGTTGGCATCAGCTATGGATTTTGCCTTCAAATTAAGGAACCTTTTCATAATATAATTTTTAGATTCTTCTGTTTCTTTTTTTCCCAAAACAGCAGCATAACAATAGGACTGTTCTGTAATTTTGTATGGACAGAAGTTGAGCTCCTCACTGCCACTTTAGCCACTTCATGCCTGGCAAAAAAAATCTGGACTGACATAAGGGGGTCTAAGTGCTAAATCTGTCAGGGGACAAAATCCTGTGGTTCAGTCACTGCAGAAGACAGTCGTAAGGCTCCTTCCAAGGGCCCCCTCATAAGTCGTGGAATAGGGGCCAGGCCAAGGTGGTGCTGGGAGAGGATGAGGTGGCTGGAGGCTGGGCAATAGCACACAGCGCAGCAGAGATTCTGGCCAACGCAGCAGTCTAGCGAGGAGCCCTGGGAGGCTGCTGTAACTAAAACAAGTCCTCAGGATTGTTTAAGTTACTTCTCTCCAGTCTCTGTAGCACTCAGATCAGGAGGGTGCAGAGATAGCTGAAAAGCACCATAACCTCACTCCCCATGAGTGTGAAGTGCATTTTACACAGAGACTTTCCAAGTCAGTAGGTATGGTTGTATAATACTGAGTCAATTATATTTTTATGGAATAGATCTTTTCTGTTGGAATATCCCTCGTATACCTTTTCAGTTCCTCAATAAGGATTTAGTTCCCTAATTTTATTTTATTGATTTATTATTAATTATTATTAATTATTTTATTTTTTAATTAGGTTTTAGGCATCTAATCCCACAGGAAATGTAAATATGTAATGCCACTCAAACACTCAGCAGCACTTCAGCATGTTCTGCGAGACAGCATCTTTATCCAGGCACTCCAAGCCAGGGCTTTCCTGAATGATATTTCATCCCAAAGCTTCTATGGCACACTTTCTCTGTTTGATGATGTAGGAGATGAAATATTGTGCCAAAACTCCCATGGCTTATCCACTATAAACTGTGTATCTATGATGGTAGATTTGCAGTTCTACACTCTAAAGTTTTTTGCAATTTATGTAGAACATGGACCCTCTACAGTGCCCTAATCTACCTTGTGTATTATGTCATCAGATGGCATCACCTGATTTCTTGTGTGTACAAATCTCTAATATGCCTTGTGTTTCAATATTTTCAGGAATATCAAGTGACAGAGGTAGAGGAGAGTGGGTGCCTAGTAGGAGTGGAAGAGGAAGAAAAGAAAACCTCCTCCTGTGTTTACCTTCCTCAAAATGTTTGGGAGCAGAGGAGATGGAAGTACTTATGGCAAGGCTAACATTATTGAGTTGCACTTGCCAGTTTGTATCTACAATTAATGACACGTTTTTCTTCCAGAAAAATTGTTCCGACTACCTTCTGATCCTTGGGAACTAGATATCTCTTCTCTGAGCTTTTGCTCAGTGCCTGATCTTGCCAATCATAAGTGTGAGGATGGTGTTACCTTTTTGGAGAGTGGGAGAAATTCTTGCCCTGTAATAAGAGACTCAAAAGAAGGGCAGGGAGAGATTGGAGTGTGGTTCATTTGTAAACACCCTATTCATAAACTTGGAGGAAATGAGATTCTTCTTCTTCTTCGATTCCCATCTCTCAGCTTAGCAACTATGATGGGGACAAATTAAGTCTTTTCTATTCTTTGTTTGGTTTCTATGGTCTAGTATTCACCAAGTTTTTGACCACGACTCCTTAGCATGCACTTGGAGGGCCAGACATGCCCTTCACTAGCAGTTGCTGCGGCTGTTAGCTACCCTCACCAGCATATCCTGACCTTGCCAACTGTGCATATGCAGCTACTTGAAGCCACTAGTGAGAATTGAGTGAGCCGCAGGACCAGCTGCAAACAAACTATCCCTTATGGGTGCAACTGTCTGCTATGCAGAGGTACTGCCTGTTAAACTCATTCTACATGCCTTGGAGATGAGATTATTAACACCCTTTACAAGGCAGTGTTTTTCACCCATATCATACTGTTTGTTTTTTCAGTGGGAATCCTAGGAGGTCTTGGCTTTTTAGGGGAGGAAGTGATTGGTGGGTTTTATTTGTCTGTTGTTGGGTGTCGGTGCTTAAAGTTAAGCATATGCTTAGGTCTCTTCCTGAAATGGGGCTACAATTATCACTCTCTATGAAGTATCTGTCTTTAGACTTTACTAACATTTGCCATCAGTTCTCCTTTTTCCAAATTCAAAACAAGCACATATATTTTATTATGTAGTCTGGATTCAAGTTTTAAAACAAACATTGTTTAATTTGACCTCATGCAGCTAATTTATCATCAGTCTGCATTTATAAACAATGTTCAACTGAGAACATTTCTTTTTTCCTACACAGTAACTAAGCTTCCTGTAAATTACTAACCATTAAAAACGGGGATGTTGAGAGAATCTCCAAGAAAATAAGTGAACTTAATATAAATATTTGTAATCATGTCAATTTCACTTTTTAAGCAAATTCTTACAGCAATTTGCTGTAACTGCTAGTTCAGAAGCACAAAGGTTAGGTTAAGCTTTCATTAATGATTTGGCTCAAAGCACCCACCAGTATAATGTATTTTATGAGTGAGGGAAATGATATTGGTTTGAGAGGTTTCATGTAACAGTCATATCCTGTCCAAATGTAATTTTGAAAACAATCAGAGCCATTATGGCGCACACAGAAAGAAAGATAAAGACAGATAGCAGTATATGGGTTTTTAATAAGTAATTCACCCTAGGTCTTGAAACATCAGATTGCCAAGTAATATTATTAATGTATAAGCATGTTGGTAAAATCATGTATTCTTTTCCATTGGTTGACTATAGATATGTCTCTGATGCAAATATCTTGTAAGTGTATTGAATCCAACTTATGTAAATAGACTATATAATACATCCATCAAGTATTTTACTTGATTATTTCACACAGGAGAGAGCATTTTCTGGCATCAATCTACATTCTGCCTAAATATCACATTTTTCATCAATGATATTATGCATCATTTGCTGTATATTTGATACTAATTGCTTAACATATCGATCACCTGTCATTCTCTGAGTTTAGTGAACTTTGCAATGTGTCCTAGTAACTTAAAAGTTATGGGCAGCTTCCTATTATTAGTAATACTGTATGGCAGAGATTTCCTAGATGGCGCTGAAAATCTCACCCTACACAGGTAAGAAAGTTAAATGAAAGACAAGATACTACTAAAGTTGTACTGCAAAATGGAAAGTTCCGATTTTCACAGGGAACAGGACATAATGGTACATAAACACGCTGCAAAGAGCAAAGAATTTCACCTGCTAAGGGCCTACTCTTAAGTAGCAATTTACTATTAAAGGGACAGATTGTGGCTTAACCAATGGCATAGAGGGGATGTAAGGTGCCCCCTTACACCAATGTGCCATACCACCACTTCCTGTGTGCAAGGGGAAAGAGGCTCTGCAGAGTTGCTACATCCCCTTTCTTTCCCATCCAGCTGTGCTAGAAGGAGGAGAGTACAAAGTGGGCAGAGCTTTTGACTCCACACACCCCTCCAGTGCACCCAGCAGTGTAGTTATAGATGGAGTGGGACGGGATATAGACCTTTCCCGGAGCTGTAGGCATGCTGAGAAGGAGATTTTGACTTCCTAAGTCATGGTCTCCCTCCCAGGTGGCTCCAGGCACAGAGCAACAACATGCTGTCCTTGCAATGTGCTAGATCGCAAGCTGATGATTCCTAAATCAGTTGGGCTGCTCACACGGGGCCAGACTCTGATACCTTTGTTCACACTGAGTAGTGTTTTACTCCTAAATTAATGCCACTGAAATCAATGGAACTATTGAGGAGTAAGGTGTACTCCTCAATATGAGTAAGGATATCACCCTCTGGCCCATGAGTTAGGTGCTAACTAAAGAGAGAAGGGTCGCAGAATCAAGCTCTACTGAATGATACTTTTCACAGTGAAAAATTTGTCTGCTTTTCTTTAGCAAACAGCTATAAATTAGCAATTTATACATTGACTCTTGGCTCTTATTTTAACTCTGTACTGCAGTCCATTCCACCAAAGAACAAACATGCCTAGAACAATGAATTGAAGCAATCTATCAGTGAATTTCTAATGCATCCATCATTGTGGCATCCAGGTGTGACATGAAGATATTACTGTTCAACTAGGACAACATTTTCTGCCTCACCTTTGATATGTTACAGCTCATTCTTGGGTGTTGATTATGAAGGGAAAAGTTTTGGCAGCTTCCTTTGGCAGCCTCTGTACCAGATGATTGGAGGATAACTAAAGTAAAGCTGATTTAAAAAAAAAAAAGTTTCCAGAGGCAAACCTGGCAATTACAGGCCAGTAGTAAGCTTAACTTCAGTACGAGACAAACTGGATGAAATTATAGTAAAGAACAGAATTATCAGACACATAGATGAACACAATATGTTGGCGAACAATCAACACGGCTTTTGTAAAAGGAAATCATGCCTCTCTAAGCTATTGGAGGTCTTTGAGAGGGTCAACATATCTGTGGACCAGGGTGATCCAGTGGACATAATATACTTGGATCTTCAAAAAGCCTTAGCCAAGGTTCCTCACCAAAGACTCTTAAGCACAGTAGGCACTCATGGGATAAGATGTAAGGTCCTTTCATGGATCAGTAACAGGTTAAAGGATAGGAAACAAAGGGCAGGAATAAATGATCAGTTTTCATTGTGGAGGTAAATAGTGGGGTCCCCCAAGGATCTGTACTGGGACAAGTGCTGTTTAACATATTCATAAATGATCTGGAAAAAGGGGTATTCAGTGAGCTGGCAAAGTTTGCAGATGATACAAAATTATTCAAGATAGTTAACTCCAAAGTAGACTGTGAAGAGTTACAAAGGGATCTCACGAAGTAATGTATATTGAAAACATAATCCCAACTATACATACAAAATAATGGCATCTAAATTAGCTGTTACCACTCAAGAAAGAAATCTTGGAGTTATGGTGGATAGTTCTTTGAAAACATCCACTCATTGTGCAGTGGCATTCAGTAAAGCTAACAGAATGTTAGGAACCGTTAGTAAAGGGATAGATAAAACAGAAAATATCATCATACCACTATATAAATCCATGGTACACCTACACCTTAAATACTGTGTGCAGTTCTGGTCATCCCATCTCAGAAAAGATATTAGAAATGGAAAAAGTACAGAGAAGAGCACCAAAAATGATTAAGAGTATGGAACAACTTCCATATAGGAGAGATTGAAAAAACTAAGACTGCTCATCTTGGAAAAGAGACAACTGAGGGGCAATAGAATAGAGGTCTATATTATGAATGGTGTGGAGAAAATGAATAAGGAAGTGTTGTTTACCCCTTCCTATAGCACAAGAACCAGGGGTCACCCAATGAAATTAACAGGTAGCAGGTTTAAAACAAACATAAGAAAATACTTCTTCACTCAGTCAACCTCTGGAATTCATTGCCAGGGGATGTTCTGAAGGCCAAAAATATAACTGGGTTCAAAAAAGAATTAGATATACTCATGGAGGGCAAGTCCATCAATGGCTATTAGCCAAGGTGATTAGGAATGACACCCCATGCCCTGGGTGTCTCTAAAATTCTGACTGTCAGAAGCTGAGACTAGCTGACGGGCTGGAACACTCAATGAAGTGCCTGTTCTGTTCATTCCCTCTGAAGCATTTAGCACCAACCACTATTTGAAGATAGGGTATTGGACTAGATGGACCACTGGTCTGACCCATTATGGCCATTCTTATTCTTATGTTTATTGTGGAAGTCCTGCTCAAAGAAGCAAGTCTTTGCACTGTGCTTTGGCAACCCACTGGTCAGTGTGTGCTGCTTATCTTCTCTCCTGCCCCCTGTGCCTGATCCATAGAGGATGTTAGTCTGTTACAGCCCGCAGCTGCAGAATCTGTTACCGGCCACAGCTGCAGTGCCTGGCTCTTTAGCTCAAGCTGTGCAGACATGCATTTAGCTCAGGAGATCTCCAATTGCCTGTGTCAGCCACGATGGCAGTCATCACACTGTGAAGGTGGAAAGACCTGAAATCAGCTTGATCTCTAGCAGCATGATGCTCAACAGCTGAGGGCCTTTGGGCATTTCAGATGCAACATCCCTGTTGCTAAAGCAAAGAGTTGAGGTACAGTTGCTTGATCCTGATTCAGTCAGGACTTTGAAGATGAGAACCAAGATCTTTCAGTCAATCCATAACTGGATGGGGAGCATGCAAACAGCATGAAATATCTTGATGATGATGATGAACACTTCTATTGTTATAGCACCCAGGGCTGCTCCAGGCACCAGCTTAACAAGCAGGTGCTTGGGGCAGCCAAGGGAGAGGGGCGGCACCTGCAGCAATTCAGAGGCAGCAGGTCCCTCACTCCCTCTAGGAGCGAAGGACCTGCCGCTGAATTGCCACCGCCGATCGCGGCTTTTTTTTTTTGCTTGGGGCAGCAGAAATGCTGGAGCCGGCCCTGATAGCACCTTGGCCACCTCAGCGAGGTTGCCCTATTGTGTTAGGTGCTGTACTAACGTGCAGTAAATGAGAGTCTCAGCCCCGTAGGCTTTTCTCCTTTAGAAGATGATCCGCTGCATTTTGTACTAGCTGAAGTTACTGTGTGGTCTTTAGGGTTAGTCCTACATAAAATGTATTGTAATAGTCCACCCTGGAGGAGACTGTAAACAGAGACCCCACCCGACACTTAACCCAGCACAAACACTTACTGGGTTAGTGTCCAAACACAGACCTTTCCAGCGGATTGCTACTGTTAACTGAAATAATGACAAAAGATAAACCTCAGATGAAACTGCCCCCTGTGCTCAACTTATTCCCACAGTTTCTCCCTGAAGGACCCTCTGCTGCTGCCCTAGTTCCTCCAAACTCAGACTAGTATTCAAACTCTTGGGTTGGAACTAATAGGACTTGTCTGGTCTTGTGACTCAACAGGAATAGCTCTATATCAGTATCCAGGGTCCTGGCACCTGACAATCTGTTACATGCCTTCTCATGAGCAGCCTATTTGTTTCCCTGCTCCTGAAGGATATAGCCTTGAATGATTTTCTTTTCTTTCATGAGGAATAGTTAAGTCCTTATCTGTTTTAGCTGCAATATTTTGAACAACTGTTTCATGTATGCAGATGTGCTGAGCTGTCCTTTAAATAAATATACTGACAACAGTTGTGAATTTTTATGTTAATCATATTGTAATTTATTACAGAATGTATGTGACTGTATTGGAAAACTACAGAATGCATAAGCTTTGTAAAGAGGAAAAATATTGGTTTAATATTTTATTCTTTCAACAGTTCCTTTACAAAAGACTTATTACAATTCTTTATAGTTTGGAATATAGACTGTCTACTAGCTATACATTTTATTCTTTGAACAGTTTAAACCTGGATTACCTCTTCCTTCATAACGTCTCCAAGTTCCAGGCTTTTCTCTCCTTCCAGACAGCCAAAGCTCTTACCCAGACTCTTAGCATTTAATGTCTCAGCAATTGTAACCTCTTCTTCTCCAGTCTGGACTACTGCAATGTTGTCCCCCTCAAATCAATTCAGAGCATTACTGCCAAAAAAATCATCTCCCTGGCTTGTCATTATAATATGTCCCTCAGCTGGCTCCCCTTTCTCCACCACATCAGATGTAAGCTTCTTATCCTCTTCTTTAGGAGATTTAATGACTTACCCACCTTGCCTATCAGAGTTGCCTTCAATTTACCAATATTCTCATCCATCATAGCCCATTAATCCATGCCCCTCACAAGCAGCTCCACTCTTCCTCCCATTTTTCTCCTTATACAGGGCCCAAACAGACCAAAAAATTCATAAAGTCACTGTCCTTAACCACCACCAAATATCTGTTTAAGATGCAGTTCTACAGGATATGGACTTTAGATTGTAAACTCTCTGGGACTAGATAGTGTCATCTAGTGGGCTGTAAAGCACCATGTGCATTTCTGGCACTCATTAACAATAACTAAGCTTCTCAAGGCAGGAATGGTTTGTTTATTTTCACGTAAAACATCATGCAGAACAATGGTGTTTTATAAATAATAAATGTTTAGAAATGTTAAAAAATGCATCTGCAGAATTTAAAAAGAAAAAATGTTACTGATGGATCATCCAAACTGGCTGATCCACAGATACAATGTACTGTCCCTTCATTCATCTCTGTAACAGTCACCAGTCACGGTATTCCTTACATAGCTGTTTACTTTTTCAGGCATCTTATGCTATAGCATTAAGACACAACAGGGTGTGCTTTACTGGGACATTAATAATACATTGGGTGTGTTGTGAGCCATGACTTCAAAGGCTGAATGACTCCAATAGCCCAAGAAATGTATTGATGGTCCAGTAAACCACATTCTAGAGTGGTAATTCAAGTTTTATTTTGTCATTTTATTAATGACACACATTATATATCACGAATCAGGAAGCTCCCACTGTATCTGAAGTGAAATTCCATCAAGGAATTCCAGGGACATAAACTACAAGAGTGAACTTGGAGTATGTTGCTTATGTCACCAGCACATAGTGTAATTATTAAAAGGAATTACAGCGTAATGTACGTGTTTTGGAGGTGCATTGCTTTAATACGAGTGGCATCCCCTGGAACAATTACATCTGTGTACTAGTATTGGGGTTTATACTCTCTTCAGGATATAGACGTTGGAGAATGAGATGATCATCTTGGATTTGAGCAGATCCGACATTGGCATTAATCATATTTTCCAGTGGGGAGAGCAGAGCCCCTTCGGTTAGTAAGAGAGAAGTCAGGCAAGTGGGGAAAAAGAAGAACTACAGTTATATCACAAAGAGTGAGAGAAAGAAAGAGAAAGAGAGACTATAGTTTATAGTAAGTATCTCACACCATTAAGCATCTTATTCCTTTTTACTGTCCATACTGCACTGCAGCCTATAAGATGTGTCCATGATTTAAACATACCGGTGTGTCAACTGAGCAATTTTATAAAGGACTCGGATGGCTAAACCACATGTAGAACTGTATTGTTTGATAGCATTGTCCAGTTTCATTCACAATGCCATTTGGCCCTGACCTGATTTCATGCCTTTAGTTTGATATATGGTTAATCTGGTTTATATACAAAAGGATGCTAACTAGATGCGAGCATGCTTTCTTCTGGTTTTCAAATTAACTTGCACCTGTATAGACCTCCTAGTCATTACAATATGCTAAATAATTTGCACTGTATTTTATTCTAGTTCAGGAAAAGTTCATAGGTACTTTTACTATCATTTAGTAATCTCATTTGTTCAGGTTAGGTAAATGGATGAGAAAATCATAAAAGATACTATGTAGGCTGCACAATATCCAAGAAGATTTAAAACAACAATAAGAAATGATGCTGTTCAGAAATTCAAGTAAATCCAATAATATCACTGACAGAATTGATTATGATAATGCCAACACAACCTCTATATTCTTTTTGAAAGAGATTCCAGACATAAAGGAGATAATGACATATGTAACCTGACAGTCGTGAATCCTACACTCAAACTTTCAAGGAGATAATTTAAAGATTTCCACTTGGAACACATCATTTAGTTAGGTCTCTTATTTTATAAAAAATGCATTAGTGGTGGATTTTTGCAGTGGGACTTGCAAGCAGCAAGGGAAACTTTTAAAAAATTGCCAGAAGGGGAAAAATAAAATTACCATGGAAGATTTCTTCAAGGCACACATATACCAGAGATATCCTGACCCAGACCTTCTCTCCACCAACCTTGGCAAAGACAGCTAGGTCTTTAAGGGCCCAATCCAATGGAGTACTGTATTGTCATTCTCAATTCCCATTGACTTCACTGGGATGCTGAGCACCTTGCAAGTTAGGGCCATTAGATCCTTACTGGAATCTGTGAATGATGAATTAATAAACTTCATAATAAGCTTCTTCGAGAGCAAAGCTGACCCAGCATAGTCTGAATTTACAGTAATGGAAAGGAAAACATATAGCAGCAGTCTGAATCAGTGGATGGTCTACAGAGAGAGAGAGAGAGAGAGGTTAATAGGCTGAAAAAAGTCCACTGTGTCCCCCCCATTCTGATCACGTTTACACTGGTGCAAATCAAAAGGAACTCCACATCAGTTAGTGGCCTTACATCAGTAGAAAACTGGTCTAAGTGAGATCAGAATCAGACCCTGGGAGCACAAACAAGTTGGGACAATTATTTAAAGAAAGTTATTGAAATTGAATTAATTTCAAAGCTAAAGATTTGATACTTTAGAAGATCAAGTGAAAGCCAAGACTTGTTAAGGATTTTTGGACTAACAGTGGGGCTCTGAAAGAAAAAAAAAGTCCATAGAGTATATGAGAAACTGGACATGCTCTTTTGGATTTGCTAGAAAAAAATGACACCATTCATGCTGACTCACCCAAAATAAACCAAGGAATCCATATGTAACAATCCTATGGTTGCAACATGAAAGAAACTCTGAGATAAGTAGAGGATTCTATATGCATTTGGAATAATAAGACATTGACTTTCAAAGGGAAAAGATAACCATCTTTTTATATGTGAATCTAAAGACAAAGGAAAAAAAGTAAAAAAATAGTGTATTTGTTGTTCTCAATAGTCAGCTATTGTTACTATGTTCCACAAAACTGTGTCTGAAGCCATCTGTTGCCTCTTGTCTTATACTTAGATTGTAAGCTTGTTGGGGCAGAGATGGTTCTATGTTTGTACAGTGCCTAGCACAACGGAGTCCTGATCTATGACTGGGGGTCCGAGGCACTCCTGCGATGTAGATAATAATTAATAATACATAAAAATATCATTTATAACGTTGGAAGCTGTTTATTTAGTGAAACAACCGCTAAATAAATGGTAATTCTATAAGCACTCCTGAAATTTTCACACTGTATAAGTAATTAAGCAATAATTATTGTTACTGATCTTTTCATAGTAATTTAAACCATTCTACTGTGTTGTTATTCTGGGGGAACCAAAATTTGAACTACAGGAATGTTCACTGCTCAGATTAACAGTGTTGTGACATTTGTTGTGTAGGGAAACTTATTCAGAGGCCATAAGCAGTGACTAGAGCCTGGGTCTACTCAGTGTGGCTAATCCCACATTTTTGAAACATGTAAGTCATAAGTTTCTTATATTTTTTAATGCTCAGAATACTGCCTGCAGAGTGCAGAAGTGCTTACTCTCTGCCATGTGATATTATCTTAGCACCCCCCTTCTCTTTATCATCTCTTCCAGGTTGTGTTCATGTAGATTGTGAACTCCTAAAGGCCTATCACTTTATTTATTGATGGCATGTGCGTCTGTGTAGCTGTATAAATAAATCATCATTCTCATAGAACCATAGTGTGTCCTTATTCCACACACAAAACTACCATTTATCTCATGTTATCTCATCATTTTAGTAATATTGTGTATCACCTTTTTCAGTATATAACTATTTAATCTCGTCATCTTTGTTCCAACACAAACTTAAACTGGGTTGTCCAGAGTTAGTTCTCCCTCCTTTTCACGTGCTTATCATCATGTTAACGAGATGCTTATGACTAGTTCTTTTTAAATAATATTTTTATTTAGTCTCCATAGTTATACATTTCTAATTTTCTTCTATTTTCTTTTTTTAATGCCTGCTTAAGACTCTACTGAGTTTGTGCTTTTCCATTTAGCTTTCATTTGCTTATTATGAAACGAATGAACGTACCTCCATTTTATTTACTTTGTTATATGTGCATCAGCCTTCTCGGTGATGTCAACACAACTATGAGAATAGAGTTTGTGAATTACATATGCTCCCTCTGGAAACTCTGCTTCAGCAAGCACAAAACATTATAGGTCCTACATAAAAAATATTGTCACTTTTAAATTATCAGTGGGAGAGTGGTGGATTTAGAAATAAAAAATATGAAGAATATTTATTGGAAATTCAGAGAACATTGCTCAAGACATTGTTAAATGTTTAGAAGAATGTAGTTCCAATATTTGCCTAAGCTATTTGGGAGTATCCTTTTAACTAATATCTTTTTTTCCTATAATGCAAACTTTTTCTTTTTATACAACCAAGCAGTATTTTGAATCTAAGTTGGATAGTTAAAATACATCCAGGGCTGTTTTCATTTCAGAAAATATTAGTTGACTCTCTTTTGTCTGAGTGAAATGCTTACAGACAGATTCCCAGCCCTTAGAATCAAACTCTGGTAATAGGATAGCAACGGTGAGATTTTAAATCCTGTTTAATATTGTGTTTTCTAACCATGCACTATGAAGAACCTCAGTTCCTTTCATTTGAATGAGCCTCGTATCAGCTTATTATTGCTGTAAGTTAGAGTACTGATTGAAATATGATTGTAAAGATGCTATCTACCCTGGTACTAGCCTGACTACATAAAAGAGAAGACAATATTTGGCTGAGACCCAACTTTTTTATGTCTTGCAAAAATCGACCTCCAATATCACTAGTGTTTATTGATCATATGGATTCCGTACTACAGTGTGTAGAGTTTAGCTTTGCTTTAAGGAATTTGCCTACTTTACTCTACAAATGAAACTGATCTGAGAGGTTTCTGAGCATTGGTTAAAAAAAGGATTTCTCATACGGGTGAGACAACTGTCTCCAGAAGGAGGGAAGGGAATTATCGTCATCAGGTTCCCTGATGCCCAGAAGCTAAGATTAGCAAGAATGCAGCTGCCAGACCATCAGCAGGTGAAAAGGACCACTTCTTCCAGAAAAAAGTCTCACTAAGAGAGGATCAGCTATCCCAAAGTCCCAGTTGCCAGTGAGAACATAGTGGAATTATTTTTTTCAATGTGTCTACACAATTACCAGCCTAACTGTAACCAGTTAGGAAAGCTACAAAATTACAACAGCCACTGTGCAGTCAATGAGCCTGATTCACTACTGCATTACTCCAGTGCAATCAATGGAGTTTTACCAGCACGCCATTGGAGTAATGACGTGGTGAATCAGGCCCACAAACTTCTGTTGACATTACAAATTCCTTTATTTCCCCTTTTACTTCCCCTTTATGTGACCCTTAATACAGCACCATTTATTTCCTTTTTAGTAGTTACTTTAAAAATGTGATTCCTTCAAGGGCATAAAAATAGTGTCATAGCTGTTATTTTAATTATTATTTAAAAGGTTAAAAAGCCCATGAAAACACACAGCTATGTGGAAACTAAAAATTGTTTCTTGTAAACCAGTACTGTCTATGTACCTTTCCACTCATAATGTTGTTAACATGTATAGCAGAGCACAGATGGTGATAACATATTTGATTTTATCTGGTATAAAGGAAAAATTTATGGAATTTAACAACATGGAGGAGAGGCAAAGGATGGCCCATGGATGGCAGAACCTTGTTCATGCCCTCAACATTTGATGGCACTCAGAGCTATATAAAGGTCAGACAAATATCTCCATCTGTGCTCTCTGTATTGATAAAATCCATAGACTATTTCATCCATCAGAATATGCCTCTCAAAAGTTATTCATCTCAGCTCCATGATCAAAAAGTGCAAATATTTAAACTGGTTCAAAATTGGACTATTAATGAAAGTTATATATTAGGAGTTCAGAAATAGTTACATTTCCCATAGTGTTCCATACATTTTTGCATGATACTATTGTCACATTCCATGGTGCAGTTCAGACCAGTGAGGAGTTGTGTCACCACCTGCCCTGAAGCCTTGGTTCTCAGGTCTGCTTGCCACTTTTGGTATTCATGCTCTTTGTTCTTTCTCCAACCTGGCCAGATCTAGCTTTATTGTTGCTTCACTGGCACTCATATTATGCCTTGCTATTTCTATTTTCCTTACCTGAAATAAGCAAACAGAAAACGAGCTGTAATCTTTCTTTGACTGTTCCCAGCCACCACACTTGAAACTCCCTTAACACTGTTACACTAGTGCTTAAACAATAAATCTCAGTTAAAATAGTATGCTATGTATAAATCCTGTTTTGACTACACCCCTATCACATTCTGGGGTGCAATCCACACCAGTAAGGGTTTGTGTCATCACCTGCCCTAAAAACCTGGGTGCCTCACAGTGCTTTGCTGTTCTTGAATCCAAACTGGGCCACTCATAAACATCATGCAGGTCAGACCCTGAGTGTCTATGTATAGCTGCAGTCCTAGTCCAGCAGCCTGTCAGCAACACAAGAGTCACCCTCTGGCATCCAGCAGTCCTGGTTACTACTTGCAGAGTGACCCCAGTACACTCTCAGGCCTGAATTTTCCCCAAAATATGTGTTCTGCACTGTCCAGCCCTCTCCTGGACAGTTCAGATATTCGAGGTCTGTTGTCCCTATAAGGGGTCAATATCCACCAGCCTGCTACTTTAAGTAGTTATTCAGCAGTTCAGTTTAAACACAACAGTGGATTAATTTAGATTAAAAAGTGAAACAAGTTTATTTAACTACAAAGAGAGAGGTTTTAAATGAGTACAAGTATAAGATATTAAAGTCAGAAAAGTTTACAAGAAAAATAAAGATAAAAAGCTTTCTAGTAGCTAAAACTTACCAAATTAGACTTGGTTCAAGGTAAAATCCTTGCCACATGTTCCCAGCAACATTGTTAAAATTTTCATGTCAGGATCCCTCCCAAAGTCAAAAGTCTGGTTCCATTGTCTTCTTAGAGGAAAGAGAGTGAGATTGGAAGGGAGAAAGGGAGAGAGAAAAAGAGATAACCTGGGGTGTTTTTGTCCCCTCACTTTTATAGCCCAGTCACCATCTGAAAAGCATTTTCCTGAAGGTTACCTCTAGATGAAATTCCTTCCAGCTGTGAGGATAGAGATATGGAGTCTCGTGATGAAAGAGCTTCCATGTTGTTATTTGCTAAAATACAGATCAATCCTGCCCTCCTTCATTGCCAATGAATGGCCACTTGACCAGTGATTGCCCATCAGTTTTGATGACACCTGTAGAGATAATATATCCATCTTACAGAAGGTTCAACTGAGGCACAGAGAGGTTAAGTAACTTATCCTAATTGATAAAGCAAGTAGTGGCAGGGCTGAAAATTGAAGATGAGAGGAGGCCTGTCTGCTTCAATCACTAGACAATACATTCAGTTTTGTCTGGAAATTTAATTGCACCATATGAGTCAGTTATGTAGCAGCAAATTGTGTTTTCACTGTGCCAGAGCTCTTCTGATAGGGATCCAATCACAACTCCCTGATTATACTCTGTCCAGCCCTATGGTAACTTCCATAGTAGCTGCAGGGGAGTAGCTTTAAGCTATGCTGCTTGCATAACTGGCTCAATGAGAGCTAGCATGAGTATGTCTACTCAAGCTGGGAATAGCACCCACAGATCCACCTGTGAATGTAGCCTCACATTCTCTGATTGGGTGGGGGGTCACTTCTTCCCTTTAAATCGCCCATTAAGAACCTTCCTATTCACTGCAGTTTATGGCTGACTCTTTCTAAAGTGGTTTGTGCTGCTGTGTATGGATAATCCCCAGTATTGTATTGAGAACAAAATAATTAAAAACAGCTTGAGGCGGTTGTAGTTAGGCATACAAATCAATTACAGATAATCATGTAAACACAAACCAAAACAGCCATTTACATGGAAAACAATCATGGCCTTCAAGTTGCCCCCCATTCTTGCCGCAGAAAATCTTTGTACGGAATTGGCAGATTACCCTCTTCACTTCAGTGAAACTAAAAACTGATGCCAATACAGCAGTCACTCTAAGATGGCATTGATAAACCCATGGTATGTAATACGATAAACTAGCTGTACCTGAGAGTAGAAAGCCAGACTATCGTAATTCCACTAGATGAAATACATCTAGCATAAAAGATTGATCATGAGAGAACAGGGAAGTAGAAAGCCAGCAGGAGGCAAGTAAATAACGCTAAATGAAAAGACAGGTTTGGTGCATGAGTACTCAGCCCTGAATATGAAGCAGGAGGAGATGGCTAGCTGTCTATTGCACTGACTGGCCTACCCTTCTGACATTTCCCGTTTCTACTCCTCTGTTTGTGACTCTCATATATATGATTGAAAATCAGATCATATGATGTTTTGGTTAATTTAAAATCAAGATATTTTTATTGTTGTGTGGAAATATTTTTTTCAGAAAGGTTAGCCAGAAATGTAATCAAACTTTGTACAATGGAGTACAACAGCACTGCCTGCTGAGCTGGAAGGGATATTAATAATTAGTACTGGTAGTCTGCTCAAGCATTTAACACCAGTGCAAAGTGGAGAAGTATAATGATGTTGCAGGCTGATCCCACTGTGGATAGTAGCATCTGATTGGTAAAGAAAACTTCACTGAGTGTACTATTGGGTTCCTGACTTTATGTACCTCATTTTCTGATAACACATATTTTTCCATCTGATTTAAAATATTTTATGAATTATTATATGAATGAAACAGTAGCCACTTACCGTAGCAGGTGTGTGTGGTGCTGATCTCAGGTCAATTTTGTCATTTCTTCAAAAAAGTTAATTTTTACAAAATATTGACTCTAATTGACCAACTGACTCTTGAGGCAGCCTCAAGAGAGTACCCCAAAACTGAATTGCGCTCTCACCACAAGAGCTGGCCCTAAGAAATGTAAGGCACGTGTATGGGTCAGTATTGGGAATCTTCCGTTCTCATTGTCCATTCTGCACCTCTTTGTTGTTAGAGGAGTTAATTTTCCAGTGCTATTAATATGGCTTCCTTCACAGCCACCAAGGGTGAAAAAGTGCACACTTATGCATAGGACCTACAAAAGCCTGTGTATGAATTGAGCTGTTATCCTGGACATTCAGGAAGGCTGACAAGATACAAGGGATCTGGTTTAATTAGGCTGTAATTTTATTAACTCATCTGGGGACTATCCAGCAATAACTCATACAGTGCACATCATTGTTCCTTCCTTAATTGTTTCCACCTGATGCAGAGTTGCTGTCAGTCCCCCACCACCACAGCTGGTTCCCAACTCATTGCTGGGAACCCACCACAGTCCCTCCAGACAAGAGGAAAACTTTAAATTTTTCCAGTTATGATGCTAGTTGTTCCACCATCACCAATTTAACTTGCACTTGCCATGACACTAGTAAAAGGATATTATGTATATAATATATATATATATATATAAAATGGTCAAATATCAAAGACTACCTTGCATCAAACAGAATGATGATGCTATAACATCTTTTCTTGTTACAGCAGATATCAATAGCTGTGTGACAGCAAGCTGCATAGAAGGTTTTCCAGTCAATATCCCTGACACATGGCAATGTCTGAAATACAGCAGCCAACTACCATGTGCTTTGGGTGTGAAAGTGAAAAAAATGTGCTATAAATATATGACTGCATGATCCATATTGCCTAATGTGATCACTTGGGAGCACAACACATGCATGGGACCTTAACTCTGCCAGTGTATCATCATAAAAGAAGAAATAAATGCCTTTAAAAGAAATAGGGCTTGAGTTCAAATAACAGCAAGAGTGATGCAGTGTTGTGGTAGCCGTGTTGACCTGAAGAAGAGCTCTGTGTAAGCTCAAAAGCTTATCTCTCTCACCAGTCCAATAAAAGATGTTACCTCACCCACCATGTCTCAGCAAGAGTGATGGCATTTTAGCAGCAATAAAAGAGTGTGGCAAAGACTACCTTATGATAATACTGCCCCAGAGGCTCATAGATCATCTTCCTTTCATCAGGAAGGTATAGGAAGCCAAGTCTGCAGCCACGGGTATCCAATTCTAGCCAACATTGGGCTGTTGGGGATGTGAAGCCCTGACCCATCTGCACTATGAAATGAGAATTGCTCAGTCAGTGCTTGCTCTGCCAATGCAAGCATCCTGCAGCTGTCCAATATCTGCCTTGTGTTAGTTGTTCTTTCACAAGAACTCACAGTCATGGTCATGTTTAATATAGAAATCAATCGAGACCCTTTCCAACATAGCTATGAAGAAAGTAAGGATTCCTCCCTGCCTTCTTCTGCAGACCACATTAGGACTGTTAAGTATTACAGCTCCAACACTCAAGGAAGAGTAGAGACTGTGCCCCAGATGCTTGTCTCTGGGAGTAACTGGGCAGAGAATGGGCACGGAAAAGGCAGAGACATGACTCTGGGCACCCACCATAACAGCACCATCTTCCCTCACTGCACAACTGGAGAGCCCTGGGAAAAACTTTGTCTGTGAACTACCCCTTACCTTGGATGCTATGCCAAAAGCACAAGCTAGCCCTTGATGTTGTGATCATACTATTACAGTGTACAAGGTACATGGGTATGTATCTATCTTTAGCAGTAGCTCTTTTTGCAGTGATAATTGGTGTACAGTACTTTGTAGGGAAGCCAGTTATTCCATTCACATTAACATATCAATTTAGTAATATGCAGCTTCACTTAAAACATTCTTAGAATTGTTTCTCAGACATTTCAATCCAGAAATGAAGTCTTTTTCACACAGGGAAAGAGAGGAGAAAAGAAGAAACAAACCAAATGCATCAAAAGTCCTTTAAAAGTACAAAGATTCAATAGATTTAAAAACATCTTTGGTCTGCAGGAATCTCAAGCTTTTTGAATAGAAAACTGCACTGTTTTATATAAATTACCCCGACTGCAATTTTTCAATCTCCTTTTTCTCTGTGCTGTAATAGCCACACACTGTACTTGGCAGTCAGGTACAAAAATACTCTAAAAACTTGCAGAATTATTTGAGAAAGGGCATTCCTAATTCCTTATGCATCAAACACACATGCATATTCATATAA
Organism: Malaclemys terrapin pileata; assembly: GCF_027887155.1. Taxonomy (NCBI): domain Eukaryota; kingdom Metazoa; phylum Chordata; order Testudines; family Emydidae; genus Malaclemys; species Malaclemys terrapin. The sequence continues at coordinate 73,819,760 of NC_071512.1, forward strand.
AACATTTAGAAAGATTTGTACCAGTTATAATTAGCATGTTTTGTGCATCTATTTTCTTTGCTGTTAAATAACAAATTTGTGGTAACCATGGCAACTGAAACATCACATGGCACTGGTGCTATTTTGGGGATAACATAAGTACCTTTCTTAAAGAAGCACTCATACCTCTGAGCTATGAATTTTAATAATTTTCAAGAAAAAATCTAGTACAATGAATTGTATTCATCCCTCATCACAATGTTGATTTAACATAGAATATACTGCTTTGTCTTGCATTGCCTATGAACATTTTTTTAAACCTGATGTATCCTTTTTTGTTTTTGAAAAAGATAGAAAGCACATTTCAGTGGGGACAAAAGAGAAAGCAGAAAGTGAAGGACGTATGATGTGAGCATGTTTCTTTTTTTTTATGCTCTGGGAAAATACAAACACAATGGTAGCTTTTGGTTATTGTTTTTTTCTGAAGAGCTAGCACATTGATTGTGCAACTCTTAGTGTTCAGAGCAAGTGAAAACAGATTCCTCTGTGTCTTCAATCTGGGCCCAATCCAACTCCCACTGATATCAATGGGCGTTTTCCCATAGACTTTAACAGACCCTGGATCAGACCCCTAATTTCTGCACAAACCTATACCTTCACTTACACTTGGCTTCAGGCGCCTACATGCTTCCGGATACACTTGTTCTTTATGATTCAACTGGAGAATCCATAGCTAGAGTTACATACAAAGAAACACTGGAAAGAACCGAACTTTGTGTTTATTTTCTTAAACTCATCTTACTCTGGCTTGGTCTACACTAAACCCCCAAATCGAACTAAGGTACGCAACTTCAGCTACGTGAATAACGTAGCTGAAGTCGACATACCTTAGTTTGAACTTACCGCCGTCCAGACCCGGCAGGCAGGCTCCCCTGTCGACTCCGCGTACTCCTCGCGGCGAGCAGGATTACCGGAGTCGACGGAGAGCACTTCTGAGTTCGATTTATCGCGTCCAGACTAGACACGATAAATCGAACCCAGAAGTTCGATTGCCTGCCGCCGAACCAGCGCGGTAAGTATAGACAAGCCCTCTGAGTAAGACAGGGCTTTAAATAACTGAGATCTGTGGTCACTTGCTGAGATTTATCCTTACTCTGCACAGCTGCCCACCTTCCCAGTTTATTAGTTTTCATCTGCATCATTTGCTTTTATTCATATGGTCGAGTGATTTGGATAAAGACTTGTCTTGAACAGTAAAGGGTTATATCAAGTTATACTACTTCCAGTATTATTAGTAGTATTGTTATTGACAAGGGGGCTTGACTTTTGATATATACTGATTCTGTATCACTAGCCTGCTTAATACAATGGAGCCTGGAAGGCCGTTGTAGAGGTAAACAGACTGTAACAATAATGGAGAGAATTTGGGACTGTGTCTACACATTACAGGGAAATTGAATATGTCTCAACATTGGCAAACCCAGACCACTGCTACAGCCAACTACATATTCAACATGCATCTGATATGACTGCAAAGAGTAAAAGCTAATGAGAAATTTTATTTCAAATTATTAGCAGTATTCTTAATAGCCGAGGGCCACATTTTTCAATTCTCATTCAGGCAATGGGAGTTTACCAGAGTAATAACTACAAGATTTTGCCTCTAGTGTCTGCTTTAGAGGCATTGATAGCAATGCTGCTGGAACTAGGTGTGATGGGGCTATTGCAGCACCCCCCTAGCTTGAAGTGGTTTCATCATATACAGGGTTTACAGTTTGGTTCAATGGCTTTCAGCACTCCCACTATACAAATCGTTCCAACGCCACTGATCAATAGCACTTCATATTTTTAATGTTTGTGTTCATTGTTGAGGCTACCAGAGCACAGATGCTTCCTGTCACTGCTGTCTTCTCTCCAAACTCTGAATTGTCTATTGATTGGGACTTGTGTGCTTCACTGTTTCACATTCTAAACTGTCATGATGTCTTTTACAGCTGTAAGACAACACCTCTGACTACCACTTGTTTTACTCAGTAGTTAGTATGGCTGGTGCCTGGGAGATCCTGCTCCAATATTCCTTACTCACTGAAGGCCAGTACAAAGTCTTCTCTTGCCTTTCAATTTCATTCCTTTCTTAAGAAAATTATTGGGAAAAGTTCTCACAAGGCAACTGCATCCTTATTTCAGCTGAATACACGTGCATCCACGAGATCCTGAAGTCTGAAACTAACATTAACCCATTAGAGGCAAAAAGTGGAAGCTGTACAATATCCTTTTTATTTCCCCCTCTTGATCCTTGCCAGGAAAAGGAATCTTCCTGTGATGCTTGCTGAGGATACCCAGGGTTGTGAGGCACCTCGCTATCACCTGCTGTTAGCATGAGGAAGCCTTGTCTGTACCTGCCAGAGGTCAGCTCCTGACATCCACAGCCAGAGGCAGCACAATTATTTCCCTCTCAGGCTACACAGGCTCTGCTGGCTGCCTGCAGGTGAGCAATAGAGGACTCGAAGGTTGGTGTGTATCTAAGCATCCTCCTGCAGTGTCCAGCCTCTTCTCCACTGGATGCTCACTGAATTAACAGATCCAAATGGAACCGTGTTGGTCCAGGATATTAGAGAGACACGAGACATGGTGGTTGAGGTAATATCTTTCATTGGACCCACTTCCTTTGGGAAAAGAGACAAACTTTCAAACTACACAGAGCTAGAGAAAGCAAGTATAAATGTATTAACAGAAAATGGAGATTCAGATCATATCAAGCAGAAATATTGGAAACAAAGGGTCATGTACAATAAAATCACACTACAGTCTAAACTTAAGTAATCGGAGATTATGTCATAAAAGCAAAAACTCACCCAAAATCTTTCCAGTCGATTACTGCCAGGCTTGCCTGTGATTTTCTGTTCATGAAGCAAGCCCATTGTCAGTTTACTTCCTAGGCAGAATATTGGGTGTCTCCTTGCATTCTCCTGATATACCAGACTTTGATCTTAGTCATAAACTGGTCTATGTGTGTTCCTCCCTATAGATTTTGTGATCTCTCGTTGACCTGGTAATCATGATTAGCTGGTGATGTCATATGCAAATAGATTTCCATTGCAAGACACACAATACACAATGGTCAGCCAGGGAGATAAGTGTCTCCTATCCCTTGTCTGAACAGAACCTGTTCATCACCTTCTGACGACTTGTCTGACATACCTTAAGAACACAATTTTCAGTATACGTATGTAGGTATGTGTATACACACACACACACACACACCTCTTTACATATTATCTCTATACAAGGTTCACAATGATTATGAAGATCAGTTTGACACAGGCTTTCAGTAGAGACCTTACATGGCACTCTGGTCATGTAGCTACCAGCCCCAGAGAATCCTTGTCACCCTCATGCACCTCTGTGCCTTCTGCCAGTTGGTACTAAGAGGTTCCTGATTCCCACCTTCCATTCCACCTTCCATTTGGAGGGGGAAAGAAGAAAAGAAGAGGAACTGGAAGAGGCCTGCCAAATAATAAAATACAAAGGAGCCCCTTTCCTTAGGAATTAAATGAATCACTTTCACTGCCTTTCCTTTTCTAGCCTTTCCAGCCTGGAAATGTACACCTTCCCTTTGGACAAAATGTTAGAAATAAGACCAACACTTCAGCTTTCAGTTGTGTTATAACATCTTTATTAGTATTTGAATTACAGCATTGTTTAGAATGGGGCCTGTTGTGCTAAATGCTGTACAAACCTCTAGTCCCCACTCCAAAGAGTGTCTAGTCTGATAGACAAAGGATGGTAGAAAGGGAATATAATTACCTCCATTTTACAAATGTGGAACTGGAGCACAGACAAATTAAATGAATGACACAAAGTCATGGTGAGTGGGTAGCAGAGCAGGGAACTGAACTAAAACAATCTAAGGGCTTGTGGACATTAACATTTAACTGGCAGAAAGCTGGGGTATGGATTAACTGTCTATGTAGACCCTGCTGACACACATTAACAGTTCATTAGAGTGCTTTGATCTAGTCCTCTTGGAAATGGGACTAGCTCAGAGCGCTCTAACAAACTGGTAATGTCCTCAGCACGTGAACAGTTAGACCACAGCAGTCTAGTGCGGGGTAGCTTCACAAACCATCTTGCCACAAACTAACTATTTGTGTAGACAAGCCCTAACTCCCGGGCTAGTGCTTTAACCACAAGACCATCCTTCTTTTATAAATGAACCATAATTTTTAAAATAGCTGTGAGGGCTTGTCCAGGATATGGATCTTGATCCTAAGGAAAGAATCCTACCCTAGAACCACAACCCCTATTTAGCAATTATTTTCTAAGGAAAAGAGAAGATGCCTAATCCCACAGTTCTTGTGCAAGCAAAATTCCCAACACGCACATACCCCCATCTACTTTCTAGTTACTACATCTTCTGATAAATGTCAGAAGTTGTTGCTGGAAGCTGAGTAAGGAGGAAAGGTAATAGGAAACACTTGAGATTTATATAATTTTGTTTGCACTGCTTCTGAATACATTGAAATGATTCTGGGTTTTATTTTTTGCAAACCTGCTGAGAATGAGACACTAAGGAATCCCTGGCTTCCCAATTCTGCATGCATATAGAATGCTTAATGAGGTGTACTTGTCTCATATTTGTCTTCTATTCTTGAAATATACATTCTCATAGCTGATTTGGAAGTAATAGGATCAGAAAATAGAAGATATAAATCATATGTGGAGATAAATGGATGCATAGTAGTGAACTCTCTCTTGCAGTATTGTAAATATTAGCGAGTACAATAAAAGTGAAATTCACCACTATGCAGGACAATCTTTAGGCACCCAAGTTTGAAAAAAACTTGGCCATTGTGTACCCATGTCATGTCCTGTTTCTGACAGTGTACAAGCAGGTAAATCTTACAGGAGAGTAAATTGTGGAGCTGATATAGACCGCAATTGGTGGCTGGCCTGTGACTCCCCATCTGATTGGTTGGGTAAGGGGGCTTATTCCAATCCGCGGAATGGCAGAACAAGGAGCAATGGTCTCAAGCTGCAGTGCGGGAGGTCTAGGTTGGATATTAGGAAACACAATTTCACTAGGAGGGTGGTGAAGCACTGGAATGGGTTACCTAGGGAGGTGATGGAATCGCCATCCTTAGAGGTTTTTAAGGCCCGGCTTGACAAAGCCCTGGCTGGGCTGGTTTAGTTAGTATTGGTCCTGCTTTGAGCAGGGGATTGGACTAGATGACCTCCTGAGGGCTCTTCCAACCCTAATATTCTGTGATTCTATGATTCTATGAATGCTTGAGGTAACCCACCAGTGGAGAGTGGTGGGGAGACAGGGGGTGAGGGGCAGGTAGTGGTTTTGGCACATGTTCTAGGTCACATGGCCAGGTCTAGGATATCAAAGGTTTAACAGAGTGGGACAATGCAGAGTACCTAGGAGGTCACCTGATTTTAATTTGCTTCAAGAATGTTTTCAATTGATAGAAAAACAGCATGTTCCTATGGCTGTAAAGATTGTTCGCATTCATTGTTATATTACCTGAACTCTTACGATAAAGTTGTAGCCATTTCCTTAACATTGTGTCATGTTTTCCTTTATGTGTAACCATGGCAATATAGAGACTAACAAATTTATTAGAGCATAAGCTTTCGTGGACTACAGCCCACTTCTTCGGATGCATATAGAATGGAACATATATTGAGGAGATATATATACACACATACAGAGAGCATAAACAGGTGGGAGTTGTCTTACCAACTCTGAGAGGCCAATTAATTAAGAGAAAAAAAACTTTTGAAGTGATAATCAAGCTAGCCCAGTACAGACAGTTAAGTGTGAGAATACTTACAAGGGGAGATAGATTCAATGTTTGTAATGGCTCAGCCATTCCCAGTCCTTATTCAAACCGGAGTTGATTGTGTCTAGTTTGCATATCAATTCTAGCTCAGCAGTCTCTCGTTGGAGTCTGTTTTTGAAGTTTTTCAACGCCATCTACAGCCTCAGAAACAACCCTGACATCATAATCAAAAAGGCTGACAAAGGAGGTGCTGTCGTCATCATGAATAAATTGGAATATGACCAGGAGGCTGCTAGACAGCTCTCTAACACCACATTCTACAGGCCATTATCCTCTGATCCCACTGAGGATTACCTAAAGAAACTACACCATCTGCTAAAAAAACTCCCTGACAAAGCACAGGAACAAATCTGTACAGACACATGCCTAGAACCCCGACCAGGGGTATTCTATTTGCTACCCAAGATCCATAAACCTGGATATCCTGGACGCCCCATCATCTCAGGCATTGGCACCCTAACATCAGGCTTGTCTGGTTATGTAGACTCTCTCCTCAGACCCTACGCTACCAGCACTCCCAGCTATCTTCGAGACACCACTGACTTCCTGAGGAAACTACAATCCATCGGTGATCTTCCAGAAAACACCATCCTGGCCACTATGGACGTAGAAGCCCTCTACACCAATATTCCACACAAAGATGGACTACAAGCTATCAGGAACAGTATCCCTGATAATGTCACAGCTAACCTGGTGGCTGAACTTTGTGATTTTGTCCTCACCCACAACTATTTCACATTTGGGGACAATATATACCTTCAAGTCAGCGGCACTGCTATGGGTACCCGCATGGCCCCACAATATGCCAACATTTTTATGGCTGACTTAGAACAACGCTTCCTTAGCTCTCGTCCCCTAACACCCCTACTCTACTTGCGCTACATTGATGACATCTTCATCATCTGGACCCATGGAAAAGAAGCCCTTGAGGAATTTCACCATGATTTCAATAATTTCCATCCCACCATCAACCTCAGCCTAGATCAATCCACACAAGCGGTCCATTTCCTGGACACTACTGTGCTAATAAGCTATGGTCACATAAATACCACCCTATACCGGAAACCTACTGACCGCTACACTTACCTACATGCCTCCAGCTTCCATCCAGGACACACCACACGATCCATTGTCTACAGCCAAGCTCTAAGATATAACCACATTTGCTCCAATCCCTCGGATAGAGACAAGCACCTACAAGATCTCTATCAAGCATTCTTAAAACTACAATACCCACCTGCTGAAGTGAAAAAACAGATTGACAGAGCCAGACGAGTACCCAGAAGTCACCTCCTACAAGACAGGCCCAACAAAGAAAATAACAGAACACCACTAGCTGTCACCTTCAGCCCCCAACTAAAACCTCTCCAGCGCATCATCAGAGATCTACAACCTATCCTGAAAGATGATCCTTTACTCTCACAGATCTTGGGAGACAGACCTGTCCTCGCTTACAGACAACCCCCCAACCTAAAGCAAATACTCACCAGCAACCACACATCACTGAACAAAACTACTAACCCAGGAACCTATCCTTGTAACAAACCCCGATGCCAACTCTGTCCACATATCTATTCAAGTGACATCATCATAGGACCTAATCACATCAGCCATACCATCAGGGGCTCGTTCACCTGCACATCTACCAATGTGATCTATGCCATCATGTGCCAGCAATGCCCCTCTGCCATGTACATTGGCCAAACCGGACAGTCTCTACGCAAAAGAATTAATGGACACAAATCTGACATCAGGAATCATAATACTCAAAAACCAGTGGGAGAACACTTTAACCTGTCTGGTCATTCAGTGACAGACCTGCGGGTGGCTATATTACAACAGAAAAACTTCAAAAACAGACTCCAACGAGAGACTGCTGAGCTAGAATTGATATGCAAACTAGACACAATCAACTCCGGTTTGAATAAGGACTGGGAATGGCTGAGCCATTACAAACATTGAATCTGTCTCCCCTTGTAAGTATTCTCACACTTCTTAACTGTCTGTACTGGGCTCTCGATTATCACTTCAAAAGTTTTTTTCTCTTAATTAATTGGCCTCTCAGAGTTGGTAAGACAACTCCCACCTGTTGATGCGCTGTGTGTGTGTGTGTATATATCTCCTCAATATATGTTCCATTCTATATGCATCCGAAGAAGTGGGCTGTAGTCCACGAAAGCTTATGCTCTAATAAATTTGTTAGTCTCTAAGGTGCCACAAGTACTCCTGTTCTTCTTTTTGCGGATACAGACTAACACGGCTGCTACTCTGAAACATGGCAATATACAGTTCTTCTCATGTTTTGGAAGAATTCCAACTAAAAAATTCAGGCACCGTGGAAAAAGTCTTGGAAATTCCCTTAGTTATTCTTGTAACCCTTCTGCCCCTCTAAGTTGGCAGCAACAAGGGCCGGGTCCTGTATCTAGGGGTTCCGTTTCAATAGCGCAATGCAAAACTGGCTCGAGCCCCCACCCAGTGACCTGGGACAATTACATACCACCCCCTGGGTGCCTCTAAGAGGCAATACTTCCCCTCTCACAAGCACGGAGTCTGAGTGTAGCAGAAAATGTTTAATAACATGAAGTAAACGACATCAGCATTAAATTGGAAAAACACCACAAACAGGATTCATAACACAAACCATGAGCAAAAAACCCACCCCAGCAAATTGGGCTGTGTCCTTTCCCTTGGGTTCTTGAATCCAGCAACCCAAAAATCACCCAGAGTCCCCAAAGTCCAACACCCCCAAAGTCTCTTGGGTCCTGCAACCACCCAAAGTCCCAAAAGTCCAACAAACCCCAAAGTCTCTGTCCCTGGTCAGTGCAGCCCCAGAGTAAAAGGGGGGGGCAACGCAGGGTGTTAAGGGGCACCTTACGTGATCCGAGGCCAGCCGGCCGTCTCTCCATGGGGTTCCGCCGCAGCCTTCACCACGAGCCAGTCCACTTCCAGCCGTCCCACAAACTGCTCCGCTCACTGACCTGTGAGCCGCTCCAGCCGTCCCCGCAAACAGCTCCGCTCACCATTCCTTGGGCCGCTCCAACCAGCCCCGCAAGGCTCCGCGCCGCTCGCTGCTCCTCCAGTCATCCCCACAAATTGCTCCACCAGCTGCTTAGCAATATAGCTTCAGGCTCCCCCACTAGTTAACACTGCACTCGGTGATCTCAGCTTTTAATAACTTTAGCTCTTTTGTGATTTCAGCTCTTAGCAATTTCAGCTCATAGTAGGGGAGCCCCAGTACTAGTGCACCATTGGCCCAAAGTGAATTCAGCTCAGCAGCCTGTAACTAGACTCCTAATGAAATCAAAGTTAGCTCTGACATTTAACAGTGGAGAGAAGAGATAGTGCAATTGGTGTTTCAAACCCGGGGGGGAGAGGGGGGCATACCATCAGGTACAAATACCTGTCACCATCCTCTCTCCATTCACTGGCTTTTGTAACCCATGCCCCTTGTCAAGCAAGTGCTACTTAGGTAATGGTGAAGGACTCACTCAGTCATTCTGTCATACAACAGTTCCACTGGCCGTGATTCACAGAATCAGGGTAACAAAACTTTATTCTTCCTGCCCCAATAACAGAGAAAACTGGGGATCCCACACCAGCCAAAGTAACCACTTTGAGTTGCTGTTGTTTCATGCCAGGCGAGTGGGTGTGCCTATGCAAACAAGATCAGCCCCTGGAGTTCTTTTCCACACTCGCCATAATTCACCACCAGATGTCAGAGTAGAGCTCATCCTGACTCTGCTTACATCCTGTTTACAGAGATGCCCCTCACCAAGGGGGAAATTCAGAAATTCTTATTCAGTTTTTACTCACTTAAAACTCTCATTGACATCAACAGGAATTTTGCCTGAGTAAGACATTAATAGAAAATAACGATTTCCGACTATGGCTCTTATGCATTAAAGAACATAAACAAAATATATTAACCATAAAATACAAAATATGTTCCCATACGTTATTTTGGTTTTAAAATGAGTAATTAGTTGTCACTTGGCCTCTCTGCTATACATAAAAAGACTTACATGCTATTTGATTTTACTTATATTTTCAGAACACTTTTTTTTTTTGTAATACCTACTGCCCCAAATATTTCTAGAATAAATTATGAAGCAATGAGAAAAACTAAACCAATGTGTGGCACAAAAATGTTGCACAGACTAGGCAGTTCTGAGAAAGAGTTAAGTGTCTTCATTTCCTGCATTACTCTTGAGTAAACCAAGTGGAACCTTGAGGATCAATAGAAAGACTATAAAAGAAAAAAAACTGAAGAGAAATTCACCTCTGCAGCCCAGATACATTTTACACATCAGAGGAAGTAATGATCAATATTTGTTGGCTAATACAAATTTTCTTCACAATTGAAAATCCGATCCAGTTAAACTGTGAAACGTTTAAACAAGACAACGTGAGATATGGTTTTCTAAATGAGATAAAGAGGAAGCAAAAAGCTCCATTACCAGTCACAGCACAGCAATCCTGGCTTCCAGAACCCAGCACCAGAACTATGAAGATAGGGTTAGTTGTCACAACACTTTCAGTGCTTGTATCTACCATCATGAGCAGTTGGGTAGACACCCAGGTTCATATTTTTTGTTCTTTTAGAAATAGTTATTAAATATTAAATATTCTCTTATTTTCTATTTGCCTCATGTTTCTTTTAGCGTATTGGTCTATGCTTTCTTCTCCAAGTAACTTGATGGTCTCAATCAAAAACTTAGGAAACATTGAAAATGGTTGCAGGTACCTTTATTAATTGACTTGTTTCTGATCAGCTGAAAATCAGGAATAGCCTCTTGCCCTCTTTTGAAGTAATTCTGAACGTACCTTTTTTAATAAAGGTGCCGTGGACAACTATCACTCTGCTGCATCAGCAACAATTGATTTGCCCTTTATTTACTGAATACAGTGATTCAATAGAAATAAAACCATTTCAATGTTTCCAACTTCAAAAATAAGTAAAACAATGGGGCCATAATGTTTCCAACAGCTCCAGTAAACAACTTATCTCATCTCAGCTTTCATTTAGCATCATGAGACCATTGTTTTAAGGTGCATCTTTTCAAAGCAGGAGGCATTTACCCTGTGACAACATTCCATTTGAAGGGTTTCATTTCAACTATATTAAATCTCAAATACATTCAACAACAAAATAGAATATCAGGCAATAGTGCACTAGCATGTCAGTTGCTCAAGTGCAACTGTGATAAAGTGGCTAGAGGTGAGAATTGGAATTGAGAGGGGCTAATCCAAACCATGAAATCTTTTCATTGGTTCCAATGAGCTTTAGATCAGGCCCAGGACTCCTGCATTCCAGTTGTAGCTATCTGACTGATTCACTATGTAACCTAAGCAAGTCTCTTATTTTATCTATGCTCAGTTATTCTAACTGTAAAATAGCTATAATAATACTTACTCAATTTATCAAGGTGTTATGAAGCAAAAATGTCTGTCAAGTATTTTAGTTCTTTGTGTGAAAGGCACTATATGCCTTGCATTGCATTGTATACAGTGTTATTATTTATTGATAAAAGTTTCTTTCTGTCTGATATTGCACCGGGATAGTTTCTTAATTATTTTAGTTTTGTTCTGTCATAAATTATTTTTTCCCCTGTATTTTCAAATAGAATTTATGGATGGAGTTTAAATAAGTAGATTCACAGCTAAGGGAGAGAAGACAGAAGAACATGCTTTGGACAGATATGCTTGAATTACATACATTTCACCAAAGGCACGGTTCATGTGGACCAGACAAAATGTATTACTACCTTATAAGGAAGGAGGGGAGAACTGAATGCTGGAGTTCAAATACATATAGTAATTAGAAAGGACATTTATTTCCAAATGTGGAGATCTTGACAGTAAAAAAATGACAGAGACTCAGTACTACAGTGAATTATAAATGTCAAATTACTACGATGCATGTAAAAATGTATGTAGCTATTAGGAACTAGACTCTACATTCACGCAAAACCTCGCTGTCTTTATCATCCTCTTAAAACCCTCTAAGGTGTTCTATCATTCACTGTCAAATTTCCTACATAAGATAATAAGACACATGTCAGACAATGTCCAAAACTGCTTCTTTGCCCGTTTAGGACACACCAATATACTTCCACATTTTAAGCAGAAAAGAACAGTAAGCAGGAGAGCTGCTTAATTATTAAAGGTAAATTACAGAATGTTTTCCTTCAATGTGAAAAAATCTAATATATAGTGCACAAAGTGCAGAGGAGGGGGGAACTAACAGTGTGTATTCATGCATTGGCTGTAGACGCAGTATTCTGCTAGGGTGCCATAGGATGCACAATAAAAAGAGATGCTAACTAAATTTTCATGTGCAAGAACATGTGTTTAATTTGCAAGATGCTTTGTTTAATTAAAAGGTAAATACCATTTATAATTCTTCTCACAGACAGATTTAGAGCAGCAACAACACCTACAGAGTTCTCAAGCTGCCTGCAGAATTTCTTGGATGCATCTAATCCATACAAAGGAGGGCACATTTAAAAAATAATAATAATGCATTACTTTAGTTGGTGATTCATTTGTTTCCAAACACTATTGGCTATAGGTTCTATAGACAGATGAAGGTCAGTTGTAAAATATTAGCTGCACAAAGCATGTAAGATAATAAATCATGGATACCAGTGCTGAAAAATTATTTCATAAAACTTAATTTACTCATAAGGGGTAACATTCACCTTGGGGCAGAAAGCCTGCAGCAGGCTTAGTTCTTAGGCTTATTCACAACTGTCTGCCTAAAGCATGTTCTTACCTCCTCTATACCTAATGGTGGGATTTGATGTTGCCTAGGCTCCTTGAAACAATTCACCCTTTTTTGAGAGAGAGGATTTTCATCCCATTGCTTTCCCTAGATGGAGTTATCTCCTTCTAAGCAATTCCAGAGGATAGCACCTCCCTTTCAGATAATTTAAGGCACTCACACTCAACTTGTAATATTCAATTTCACAGTAAAGCTACATGCAGTTCTTTAGGGTGCAGTATATTTTTCTACTAGACACCAGGGTCTGATCAGAGAGCTCATCTTTATACCTGATCTCACACAAAGCATAACTCCATGAATCTGTGCTGATTATAGGAACACTCCCTAAGGTGGCATGCCACATGTGAGGCAAAGTGACCAAATGGACCACAGCCATCAAGAGGCCAAGAAGACCAAGAAGTCTGGAGGGGAGCAGTTGTAACAAGTGGATTGGCAGAAAAAAACAACAAATGTATTAACATTCTGCTATGATATTTTCATTGTTGTGTCATATCAAATTGTGAGGTCACATTACCCTGTTTACATGGAAATGATATACTGTCTGAGTGTCATTTAGAGGCTGTTCAGTGGCCTGTCTGTCCACAACTGATAAGGAAGTGTCTCTCTAATTTTGGAAAGTGAACCACCGCTGCTCTGAGGGATGATTTTTTTCTATCACAGCAGCTTTAGGGGTAACACCTTAGCCCGTATGGTCATCTTCCACATTTTCCAATGGGAAAGTAGACACGCTCTCATTTTGTTAGTGCCACTTCAGAAAGCTGCCAACAAGGAAGGGTAGGATGTTGAACGCCCAGATATCTAATATGCTAGAGCTGGAGCCTGATCTGCTCAAAGGATCTGCTTATATCAGCCTCGCCTCTTGAGAATCACTGTCTGACACTCCCAGTCCAGTGTTCATTTAGGCTCAGTCTCAGCTGAGCTAGTTCTAATGAAAACATATCTGAGAGAGTTACAATTTGCTGTACTCATATTTTTCCAGTCAGCATTTCCCTTTTTAGTCTAGTTACAGTAATTTTATTAGTTGGTCAAAAGACTGTCATTTGGAACGAAACTTGGCAAAGAAAATCTCAGAGTGAAAGTGATTTTTTTTTAATATATGCAAAAATATATATATGCAGAGAAGCTGGCTTCAACCAACCAAAAGCTGGAAAATCAGAGGTAAGACTGAAACTTTGTCTTTAAATATATTTGATTCTACCAATGACTGCAGAGATTATATGTTTCTATGCAAATGACCTCAGAACATTTTTTTTACATACTGCTTGAACCTCAAATCCTCAGCACACCAAGGTGAGTGAAGAGTGGAATTTCAGTTCCAACTGTGTTTACTGACTAATGTTTTTTAAGACAGACATCACCTTAACAGAGTTTTATATGACTAGCTGTTATATCTTAAATGTAGTGCCTAAAAATCACAAATGAGTTTGGTGCTTCTTTGTTCTGGGTGCTATATCTATACTTAATAAGAGACACTCTTTAGCCTGAAAACATATAATATGAACAAGCAAGGCAGAGAAAGGAGTATTATTATCCATATTTGGAATATGGGGAAAGGAGGAACAGAGAGATTCTATGACTTGGCATAGGGGGGATTCAAACCTAGATCTCTTCTTGGGCCAGTCCAGTGCCTTAAATACAAGATCCGCCTCGATATTTTGCAAAGTTACAAACCTCAAACATCACAGGCCCATCTGTCCAGCTGATTGGAAAGGACTCAAAGTTTGGAAAACTGTAGCCCATGTGACCTTATGCATCAGTCATATGCCTGAAAAGGAAGCAGGGTGTCTTTTTGGACACCCTGTTTTCAGAGTGAAGATCTGAACTGAGGTTTTATAAATTACACACTGAACATGACCAAGCTTAGACATCGCTGTGAATTCGGCAGTATGGGTAAAGATACTGGAAGGATAAGTAGACAGTCAAAACCTTTCATCAATTAATATACCATATATTTTTGCCATGCAAGGATCCCTGTTTTGACCTTTTTTTCACTGCTACCACATGGCAAGATATGAATCAAGATTAAACTTGTCAAACTAGGCTTGATCCTGGAATCCTTTATGACCAAGATCCCACAGAAAAGTGACTGCTGTTGATGGCAGGAGGCATCAGAGAGGTTCTGCTGAGGCAGTGTATTTTTGCCATCCCTGTACCTGCTTTTAGCTAAAACTGCTGATATCATTTCAGTCTTTTGTCAGGGTTCGTATGTCTTTAATTCACCAAAGAGAAAGGGCACTGGGCAGAGCTGCTCGATGCCAGCAGACAGGCCGGCCACTCCCACGACGGAAGACACTTGCTCCAATGATGTGTGTGGCATACGTGGCTTACAGACATCATGTCCTTCAGTGAAGCTTCGTTTTCTGTGGATCTCCTCAGTATAATGATTATTTCTTTGGCTGATGCTGTTTTATAATAAATCTAGATCGTATCTTTTTTTTTGTCCCAAAAGGCAGTGAAATGTAGATGAAAACAGTCCACATCCCAGTGTTAGGAGCCATAATGTATAGGATCGATCTCATAGACCTCTGTCCTGGCACTCAACTACAACTGGTCACTGTTGTTTGGTCTGCCTCTTTCAACCAGGTGGAGCTGATCCTTGTTCTCGCTGCAGTCTCGTTTCCCAGGCTGTGCATAAGAGAGCGTCTCTTTCAGTAAACAACTACAGGCAATAGGCATAAACGCACATTAATGCATAACCACATGTCAAGGTTTGAGTGAAAAGTAAGGAACGGGGCTTCTAAGAACCTTTGCTGAACAATGAATGCAACCTGCCATTCGAAGCAAGTCGCCTAGCTCGGGGTTACACCAGCTTTCAAATGCAATCCACTCTGCTTCCCAAGACACTGAACTGGTTTGCTGCAGTATAATAGCCCCTTTGGGCTTCTGGAAACATAAGGGGAAGCAGGATAGCGAGAGGTCTGAGACCTTGGGCAGCTGCTAGATGACTGGATTAAACTCCAGCCCACTGATAGCTTGTCTGAATCCAGCCTCTCTCCATCTAGGGCTGTGAGTATGAAATGTATCCCAGTCAGCGCGGTAAACTTTCCCCATTGCAATGATTAGAGCTTCCAGAAACAGGAGCATCATGCTCGTGGCGGTGGGCCATTGATTCGACCGCCAGAGCAGACTCGCCCAGCCCAGCTCCGCACAAAGCGGAAGGGAAAGACTGTTTTCGGGTCTATACACACACACATACACACACACACGAGAGAGGGGAGCCCCGAGTCCCGCCAACCTGTTCGGCATTGGAAGGTTCGTCTCTGCGCTTCCTCCAGTCCGGCCAGCAGGGGGCTCCTTCGCTCTGCCTAAAGCATTCCGGCTTTGGCTCCGACCAGGCTGGGGTTGGGGGGAGGGGAAGGGAGGAAGGCCAAATGTAAGCGCTAACGATCGACAATGAGCAGGCGTCATTGCCAGCCGTGATCGGAGCCGCACTCGCAGGACTCAGCTCTGCAGGGCAGGCTGCCCCGCGCGTGCCGCTGCCACTTTCCCTCCTCCTTACCAAAGCTTTGCTCTGGCGCCCTGCTAATAATCCCTGCTCGGCCCCCAGGTTGGCAGCCTGGTCATGGCAGGTGCCCCTAAGGCAGAGCCCTCCGCATGGGAGGGCCCTTTACAAAGCGCGCCCCGCTGAGGTGTGTGTGCAAGGAACAGAAGGACGTGTGCGGGAGGGGGGGGGGGGCGCACAGGCGTAGGCGCGTCTCTGGAGCTGCAGCTGCAGCCACACAATGGTGGGGCACAGCTAGGCAGCGCTGATCCTCGACTTGCACTTTGCTGCTGCTGCCGCCAGCAGAACTCGATGTTACCCACACAACGTTCCAGGCGTACATTTCCCCTCCACTGGGAGATGCAGGGGCCCCTTAGCGCCGCCCGGACGGCTTGTTCCAATGGAATATATGATCGGTCTTAAGCATTGCCCTTTATCTGCTCCGTGAGCTGCATCTCAATGAGCCAGTTCCTGCACCCTCCATCACTCTGATCTGTCTCTCAGTCCTGGATCTGAAGGGTACTTGGAGGAGAGGGGGGATCACAGAGCTTGGTGGTCTTTCCCCCCTCTGGGGACGCGCTGGGCTAATGGGCCGTTCACAGTTTGCATCTCGGAACAAGTGGCCTTCCTAGGGATAGCCCCTCTCAAGAAGCGCTCCCCGTTTTAAGATCATTAGCTGGTATTGTGCCACACAACTTCTCACAGCAGCACAAACGAAGGCATTTATAGCGCTTTAATGAGCGTCTCTCCGCCGGTTGGTCTGAAACATCTGTGGAAATGGTGCATTTTTATAAAGCAGCTTCTTTCCCTTGCGTTTGAAAATAGAACTCTGAGCTGAAAAGCTGGTGATTAAAGCGCGCGCACACAGAAAAACACCCGTAAGGGCAGAAAGTTCATTAAACAAAATGATCCGTTTTGAATGTTAAACGTTACCAAATGGACATGGAGGCAAAACTGCAATGTATTTCTCCGCAGGCCAAAGCGCTGTTTAACTTGGTGACTGTAGAAAGTTCCTAACAAGGCAGCATTTTATTCCCCTTACATATTCTGCTCTCCTTGTAAAAATACCAAATAAGAAGGAAGCAGCATGTGCGAGCATTTTCTTGGAGTTCATTAGACTTAAATTGCTAGGAGGCTAGGGAAGATTGCCTGTGCGAACATAGGAACTAACTTCACCAGATCTTTACATCAGAGAGCGCGGATTGTATGGCGGGAAAGCCGGGAATAATATTTGCATTTAATTAAAGTCAGAGGAAGAGCGGTCCGCCCAGTAGCAATGCATCTTTCCAATACTTAAGATAGAAAGCCATAGGAGACATCTTCCTTCCTGTGTAAGGTAAATAAAGATTTATCCAAAACAAGAGGCAAGGTAACATTAAAAACTCCCTAACATGGGGGAATTCTTCCCCTGGACGATCTGCGAATTGGCCACGATTATATTATTGTAGTCATAGCATAATTTCCCAGCTCCTTTGTGACATATAAGTTGATGCTTCTAAAGAGATCGGAATATAAAAGATAAGCTGCAATTTGTTTTAGGGTTGAGGGGCACAGTTGGACTCTTTCCGGCAAGTGGCCTGCTGCGCTGTGGTGACATCATTATGCTCTGCTTCTCACTGAATGTTGTCAGTCAGTTTATGGGGGAAGTGATACTTTCTTTAAAAAAAATTCACACTGAGTGTCAATATTTTTATTTGTTATTTCAGAATTTTATTATAGGCATTGGTTCAAACGTGACAACAAAGCGGGGAAAGGCTTGTTATCGTATCACTGATCTTTATAGAGAAGAGATGCTATTAAATTATCTTTAGCCTCGCAATTAATAATTAGACTGCTTTAGCATTTCCTATGACTCTGGCAAGGTACTTTGCATGCTATTGATTGAGTGTTCTGTTGTGATGGGGAATACAGGTCTGAAGTACAGCGAACCGTCACTGCGGAAATCGTACCTGACAGAGAATCAAAATTTACTGAAATTTCCCTACAGAAATATGAAATGATCTCTTATCAAGAGGCAATGAACGTTCTTCTTTGGGTGGCTGGGAGGCGAGCTCTGTTTTTTCTCCATAGGCAGTTCTAAGCTGTCCAGTCTAAAGACAGAATAGCTAATTTAGTGACTTGCCTCGTTTGCCAAGCGAATTCTCTGGGAGTGAGTCTGACAAACGTTAGTTTTAATAGGGAGAAAGTTCCCAGGTACACTCGGAAAGTCGGAAGAGCTCCTTGGCGCGAGGAGGAATCTCCCACTGTTTGTGTGTAATGTCCACCTTTTCCTGAGATACCCAGAGAAGATATACCTTTTCCTGAGATACCCAGTGGGAATTTGCCCAGGGAGCTTTCTTGTCCTATACTAAGAAAACAAGGTTCAAAACTGGCACCTTGGCTTTTTCTGGTTCCTTGGCCAGAAGTGAAAGGAGGGCATAACATTGAAGGCACACAGATGCTATATATTAACAAATCTCTCATCTAACGCAATCCACAAAGAGCACCTGCTTCTAAAACATGGGTTTCCTGATTTACAAGCTATAAAAGTCCAAATGGAAACAAATGTAATGCGAAAAAGTTGACTCTTTAAATATGAGGACAACGTCTAAAATAAGGTGATTGCCATATGTTTCTTTCTGATGTGCAATAGCTTTGTCTAGGACTTGGAGCATGACCTGCAGAGGGCAATAGTTGGACGCAAATGATAATAAAGGCATTTTAGGCTCGGATCTGTGGCTCTGACCCAAGAATGCTGTGTAGCTAGGCAGTAGTGCTTAATTAACGTATACTGAAACAAAAGATCGGGTAAATTGTTTGATTTGTCTTTAGGCTACATTTTCAAGGCTAATCTAATTCATAACTGTTAGGTTTATTCTAAAGAGATTAACACAAACTTCCAGAAGACACATGCAGTTAACTCCAGAATTACCCTAAACACTAATTGTTTACTGGAACATTTACATTCAGACATTCGGATGATTATTTATTTACATATTTATTTATTATCTGCTGATTGTATGGTAAAGGTGGAAATGAACAGGAGCTTCCTGATGATCCAGCGATGACAGGAGAAACGTGTAGACTCTATACAATGAGGATAAAATCACTAAGTGCCGTATTCAGTGTTAATAAGTCTGGGCACATGTGGCCATTTCAGCACTAAGCATGTGGACAGCAATCATCTTATTTGCATTATTTTTTATTTCCAAAATTCTTCCTCAGAGAAATGCATGCCAGACTGTATTTGCTTTGTTTAAAATAATAAAAAAATCTGTTTTTTTCTGGTCAGTGGGGACATTTTTTATTGTTAGTGATGTATTTATTAGAGACAAGAATAGAAAATAACGGTGGGGTGTATATTCTCTTCAGCTCGCTCTATCTATATATTTTAAAAAAACGTCGGGAAAGACGAGAAACTGCAAGCAAATCGGAGTTTTGGCAGCAAGAGTGTCTGCAGATCTGAACACATTCACAAACACCATCTCTCCGCCCTCCCTCAAAAATCATATTTAACTAAGATTATGTCAAATTTCAAGGATCGGAAATGTCTTGCCCAAAAGCCTTTCCCATAGGAAAAAGTCAAAAGGTTCCTGGCATTAAAACGACCTTGCGTCAATCCTGATGAAATTAGCATCGCTGCATTTTTAGATACTTGCTATGGATGTACTTTGATCACGGTAAGAAGAAGTAATAGATTTTTTTTATCCCCCAGTTGAACAGGAGTGTTCTACTTTTCTAGATGAGAATCCGGAGACAAACATGTTAAAGCCTTTTAGATTTACAGGCTGTGTTTTACTTTTCTTTAAATGCAAGCGATGGGAATTACTAACCCTGGTCAAGAAAATTTCATTTCCCCCATCCCGCTAAACGGCTCTGGTCGACATATGTTTGTTATCAGAGAGAGGTGCTATGAACACAGAGCCATTTTCTTAGCAGCTTTTTGACTGTATGTTACCATAGTCCCACGCGGCATTGGTCCTTTCCCATTGGGAAGTCATGAATAAGAGACTATGAAGCTTGCACGTCAGGTCTTCCTCAATTAATCCACCATTAGCATGTTTGGGATCCACTACTGGATGGTTAACAGCAGCTTTGGTAACTGTATGCTGTCCATACCCAATTATGCTCTACTAAAAATGAACTCTGCAGACCAACCTTCTTGAGCTGTCAGTGTCTCCCGTTTTCCTATTTTAACGTTTGTATGTAGTGGCAGGCGACAGATGGTGTAGATCAGATCGATTTGATTGCATTAGGCGATTTTTTTCCTCCTCTCCCTCCGACTCCTTTTCTGGAAGCCCACATCATCTGAAAGGCGATCGCCGGGGACCCGGAAAGCACCAGCAGCCGCCGATGTGTGAAGGCAACTGGGCACGGCCAGCCAGAGGCGCCGGGCTTCGTTCCCAGGGCACAGTAATCCGGCACCAGGAGAGAAAGCCGCGTTCTGCTGCCCAGAGCCTATTCCCCGACACATATCAGATGACTCCCTGGTTTTACACACAGTTGGAGTTCTGCTTGAAACCTGGATTTAAAGGGTAAGCGCATCTCAATAGAGGTGGATTTGTGGCAGTTACTTGGGTATGTGGCGAGGAGCGAAATTTCAGAGATTTTTAACGGAGGCAGCATTTTTAACCAGGAGAAACCTTTCCTTTCTCCCCCTCCCCGCTGCCTGAGGACCCCCTAATTCACAATAATATTCCACACAGAGAGGCATCGCGTCTCCCCATTGATTGATATCCCCCCTCCCCTGAATTTCGCTCTGTTTGGCAAAACGGGGCAGCTCTCTAGCTCGGCTTAAACCTCTATTCCCGATTGCCTAATTGTTAAATCCCCCATTCCGCCCTCTCCCCCCCAGTCATCGCAATGATATTTGAAGCGGTGCCTTCCTGGTATATTTCAAGGGGGCATTGGCTGGGGGGCTCCGACACCTCCGGTTATTACGGCGGGGAAGCAGGGAGGGAGGTTCGAATAAACATGGCTTTCAAGAATCCAGGAACAAAGGTACTTAATAGCGACGCGAGCTTCGCTAAGGGCATCCACAATCTGCAGAGGCAAAGGTGTGAGTTGATCAGCAAAACGCCAGTGATGGCAGGGGATTTTTATTCCTGGTGTGTTGAGTGGGTATGTATGTGTGTGTGTGTGTGTGTGTGTGTGTGTGTGTGTGTGTGTGTGTGTGTGTGTGTGTACTGGCTTGGGGGGGGGTACGGGTGGGGTGGGGGAGATCCGACAGTTTAAGGAGGTTTGAATTGAATATGCACCCAGAGGCAGTGGTCTCGTAGGAAATGGTGTTCTCGTAAGTCAGGCTGCCCCAGTGAAGCAGCCACAAGCTTTGCTTAGTGCTCAGAGCTTTCACTTGCGTTGCTGGCGCTGCCGGGAGCCTCCAAGGAGTGAACTGTCCACTGGCTCCGGGTGCTGAATGCGTTCAACCATTTTGGTAGGTGCTGTATGGGGTGGGGGGGGGGGGGGGCGCAGAACAAGGCAATCACTGCTCTGGAGTGTTAAACCGGGGGGCTGCATGATCAAGTTTAGGAGAGATCTTTATTCGTGGAGAGGGGTGCTAAGGCATAGGAAAGAGAGGGGGGCAATCTCATAAGGGAAACTATAACATTATTCCCATTGTACAGGTCTTCTCTTGTGCAAGAATTATATTCGAAAAAAGTTTGGACGTCTGTCTATTTATTGATGCATTTGTGGAGGCGAGGGTCTTTATTCGAGGGTCTTTATTGTGGAGTTGTGTCTTTATTCGAATTTCAAAGAGTATTGGTCCAGCTTTAACTCTATGAAATGTTTTCTTCATGAACCGGTGCATTTGACTTTCTCAAACGGCTTTTGTTCAAGTTGAAGGAAACCCGCTACATCAGTTATTTTAGCTCGAATGCCAGAACAATCTGTCAGGTAGCTTTAAATGTTACAGTAGGGAAAATGATCATTTGCTTATTATTTATTTTCTATCTGCCATTTAAAATGCAACCTCAGAGCCTCCTGTGTTCAAGGTATATTAGAAAGTCCACCGAAATGAGATTAAAATATAGACGAGTGAATGGAAATTGTGTTTTCATGTAGCTACCAAAGTCATGTTCATTTTTATTATTTATTTATTTATTCATTCATTCAGGAAACGGTCTGTGTAACAATACACAAAAAATGCTAGCCTCTTGCATGTGTTTGTAGGAAGCATCTGTCAGGAAAGCCAAGAAGTAATGTTAAAGAAGGAATCTGGAATAATTGGAAACATTTTATATTAATTTAATTTGCAATCGGATCAACAAGCTGGTCAGTTACAGAACACACGGGATAGTAAGAGCCATGCATGCTGCATAATTACTCATGACTGAAGAAGTGTATAGTACCCACACAATTTGCAGAATTTAACTGTATTGCCATGTTTCAGAGCCCCCACCTTTTCTAGAAGGACGCTGTTCTTAATATTAACAGCTTGGATGAAACAAAATCGGGAACTTCCTAATTGAAATGCAAAGTATATTGTGCAATGACGTTTCAGATATCCTTTCTATTTAGTAGGTGAACAATAAACCTTTATTATCACAGTATCCGCAGCAGGATCATGAAACAAAGCCCCCACCCCCACCTCCTGGTAAGAGTCATGTTGATAAGAGAACATTAACAGAACGACTGTCTCTGACCGTCAAAATCTCAGGCACAATTTGGGAATAACTTTTTTGCGATTCTCCTTTGAAAATGTTTGCAGGAATGTAGAGGTGATAAGGTGTCACTATGGAGGTGTTCTCGCCAGTTGCACAGTAATGCAAGTAAAGTGTATATTAGAACGGCGACTGTGTTACCACACATTAGGATACTACAAAATGATGCCTAACCCATTCAAACGGAACCAGCTTGTCGATTCAATGGGTGCCAGATATCATCCTCTTTCCAGGCACATGGGTGAAAGGAAGTTTAATGATTTCATACTGCGAAGTATTTTTCGCCTTAGATGTTAGCTCATCAGACAGGCCTGAAAGGAAGTGCCTAATCGTAGCGAGCTCTAATGCTTTTATTTAGTTAGCTAGTTTGTTTGTTTATTTATTTATTTATTGGATGATGCAGTGGGGGAGTGTAAGTCAGGACTTGTAAGATGAATTTCCAAATGCACAGATGAAATTCTCTCAGGCAGCTGCTTCTTTATCTGAGTTCCCCCAAAGCCACCTAAGCAAACAGATTTGTAATATTTGTTTGCTGAACTGTGCATCTCCTTCACAGGGATCTGTTGCTGTGAATGACATCTATTCCAAGCACCCAGAGAGAACTGATGGAGCACACAGATGGGAATAGGATGCCAGGCAAGCACAGAGGAAGAAATCAGGAAATCACCAGGTAAATTCAACCTTACTTTTATTTATTTAATTCCTTCTCACCTTGTCTACCAGAGTCTGTCTGCCCCAATAAGGCAGCAGTACCGCAGAGAGAATGCAGGCGTGTGTATTAAATGCTCGCTTCTCCCTTTTGCCTTTACAGAACTGGAAGTACAGCAGCCATTGGATAATGGGACGGGATCACTCGGCAACTCTGTGGATTCTCCTTCTCCTTCCTCTGTAGGGGAAATATAGTTATGGATTTATTGCCCCGGTGCAGCAGTTCCAGCAGCAGCAGCAGCAGCAGCCTCAGCAGATTTCTGACTCTCTTCGGTGACGGGTATTCTTGGGTGGATAATACGGATTACGTTGTTATTGCTTAAGAATACGCGTAGTCGAGGAGAGTACCCGCGGCAGGCAGGCAGGCAGCGGCCGCCCCCAGCCCAGCAGCTGGCTCCTAATCTACTATAGTTGCCAAGGTAGCCCCTTTTTGATCTTTTCCTGCACTTTGCTATGTCTCTCTCTATGTCTGTGATTAGGTGATCCCAGGGGTTGCTATGTACACGGCAGGGGTAGGAGACTCTGGTGATGAGTCTAGTCTTCTGCATCCTAGGCTAGTTCCCCACGGCTTCTCTTTCCCCAAAGCGTGTGCGCGGGAGGGGCTGCCGAGCCCAAACCGTGTCCGGCTGGGACAGTGCCGAGCCGGTGGGGGGGAGGGGGATGTGACTATGACCTTTGTCCTCATGTGTCCCCCACCCCCTCCCCATCAATGCTGTGAAATACTGAGAGACCTTTCTGGTTTGGGCACTTAGTAGAGCGCCAGGCGATGGCTCTGGAATAGGCAGAGAGGAGAGAAAACCTGCCGCGCCCTAAACCCGGGGGAGCAAAGGGGAATCGCCTGAGATCGGCTTTGTAATCCGTTGCTTGAGCTGCATTGTTGCCAAGGGGTCTGTAGGGAGCTGCCTGGCTGGTCTCCTGATGATGGCGGGCAGGTGTCGAGGGCTGGGAACGGGGCTAAACGCGGTTAGACGCGCTCAGAGGGGGGCCCTATCCCGCGACTCCTGCGCAGGCATCTTGCCCATTGGCTTCCACTGGAGATTACATTGGTTTCCGTGGGAGGTTTGGGTGTGCAGGGGACGCAGGATGGAGACTTACCTGGTCCTCTACCCCTGGAGCCCTCTTGCGCTGATTCCCTTCGAACACGATCCCTGGTGCAGTGCAGGACCCGGCATAGGGAGAGCGTGACAAAGCTGCGCCAGGACGGGCACAAGCAGTTGTTTGCTGATGATCGGTTACACGTAGGTACCTTTATTCCCAGTGTGGGTCTGGCACTAGCCACGGGCTAAGCAAGCAGCCTAGGCACTATTTGGCCTGTGCAAATTCAATTCTCAGGACATCAGTACCCAGAACACACAGTCCGCCCGCCCACGCTGCCAGTGCATTGTAACATTTCAAACATGGGTCCGAAGCAGGTTTTTTATTCTCCTTCATAGGGCCTGATGCTGGCAGTCGAGGGGGCTCACTCCTCCGTGGGATTGGCCCCTGGTGTAAAGAGACCCCACAATAGAGCTCACCCAGCTTCCCCCCATGCTGCACTCTCCCGGGGTCTGGGACCGCACAGCGCACCCATCTGCCTGCATTCCGCCGGGGACGATTCTCGCCCTAATCCTCCTCTACGGATTCAGGGAAGCTCAGCTCAGTAGCTGGGCAAAGAGAAGACAAACCCCACCTTGCCTGCTAAAGACAGAGACATGGGAAACGCTGTCAAGTCCTGGACTTGGCAAGAAGCAACATGGGGCCAGAACTAGCACCCCAGCGAGTGCCCTAGAGCCCCAGTTTCTTTTTTCTGTCAATGCTAATCGCTTCGCTGTGCTCAATGCAAGGGGTGCAGAGGAGCAACTAAACACTCCCAAGAGATCTACTGGCCTCCAGTAGAACGCTACTGGTTGCATGAATTCCTGGGGAACTCAAGTGACAGGAGTTAATCTAAAGGGCAGCTACCCAAAGACGTTACACCTGCTGGAGCATTCATATAGGTACAGCTAGACAGCGATGGACGGGGAATTTGCTGTTGAGTTAAAACTTCCCCATCTCAGAGTATTTTCTGATTTCTGCTCATTCCCTCACTTCATCTTTTCCCTTAATTAAGCAAATGAACCTCCACCCTAAATTGCCAGCTTTCGCTCAGAACTCTTTCCTGACAAGAACAGGGCAAACTTTTTTTTTTTTTTTTTTTTTTTTTTTTTTTTTTTTTAGCAAATCCGCCTCCAAGTCAAAGTATATCCCATGGTCCCCTTTTTAACACTGCAAACTGCTGGTATGGTCTGTGACCTTCTGCAACCGCCGCCCACAGCCAGAACAAGAGCCCTTTGGGGCAATGTAATATTAAGAAATAATACGCAGACGCAAGAAGGCAAAACAATGTTTTCCTTCCAGGGTTTTGGGAGGGGGGGAGGGTGTTATTACACAGTTTGTATTTTGTTGAGTTCAAAAGGCGATAGTAGATTTTGTCCCGCCGACACGCTTCAGCGATCTCAACTTTCTTGCTACCCTGTCTCTGTTCTTGCCATGGTGCCTCTAGCCCAGTCGGCAGCGTCCGAGCTGTTCACAGCACCTTCTCTGAACTAAACCGAGAGTTTGATGCATGTCGCCCAGTGCAGGGAAACGGAGGCAGGTACCTTTTGGAAGGAGCCTTTTATGGCGACAGCACAGTAGGCACTGCTTGCTTTGCTTTTTTTAAAATAGAAAGCTGCCTCCCCTTTTCAGAGAGAACACACGAAAGGAAAGAAAGGTGTTCTGTCCATCTTGATACTTCTGCGATCGGTGCTGAGGGAAGTCCATTGTCCATCGCACCCGGGCACTGTGGCCAGGCTAAAACCTGCAGCAAGGGCTCATTAGAAGGGATTCTTGGGGGAATGTCAGAAAATTCCTAGGCGGGAGACCTAAATCTAAAGGAAATCACAGCAAACCCTATTTAACTGAACCGCGCAATATGCTGGACCCTGTAGTAGTGATTGATCTAGAATGATTGATCAACATCAATAGCCTTTCTCCATACTCACACATAAGTTCCCAACAGGAGCAGCACTAGAACTGTGCAGATGTATTTGCCAGTTTACGAGCTTTTCTTTTTTTAACAAGAATATGTAACGGCAAAAAGCGAATAGCTTTAGAAAGAGAGGGAGGAAATTAAAATCTTAAATCACAATTGGCTGATTTATCTTGGGGATTAACTATTTTGCTTCAATGCTTGCATCTGAAGAAGTGAGGTTCTGACCCACGAAAGCTTATGCTCCCAGTACTTCTGTTAGTCTTAAAGGTGCCACAGGACCCTCTGTTGCTTTTTACAGATTCAGACTAACACAGCTACCCCTCTGATATTTTGCTTCAGGAAATAACCACTTTGCATAGGCTGCCATTCCCCACTGGTCAGTCCTGCTCAGGATTTAAATCTGTAGAGTAACTACGTTGTATGTGCTATTCAGCTGGATACAGGTGCTGACACCGGCTGAGCCTGAATGTCCCGTCGTGTGTTACCGTGTTACAATAAGCAGTCTTTACTCAGCTGCAGCCGGGTGCTAAAATGCGCTTTCTTTACTACTAGCGCCGAACTAAATCCTGAAGTCCTCGTCTCCCAATACCATTTATGCTTTAGGTGACAGTAAAACAGATGGCCTGGCTGCTTAAGCTCACGTTTTCCTTCTTTTGTCAGTCAAGAATCCCAGCCCCTAACTTTGTGGTTTAAAGTTTGTGGCCCTGACGTTCCCCCGAGTGTATCACAGCCACAGAGCTGGGGTTGCCAGTTTGATCTCTTCCTATCAAATCAAATGTAGGCAAAGAAATCCCTGTCGGCTACACAGAAGGGGAAGGTTCATGTAGGGGCCTTATCCCAGGAAGTGTATGGAATACAATAGCCTGAAATGCTTGGGGCTGGCAGGCTGATGTGAAAAAAATAGGCTGCCGGGCTAAACTTCCCACTTTTATAAAGTAACAAAGGTGGGGCATAGTTTGGACAAAACACTCCGCCCACTTATTCCAGCCAACATAGCTTAGCAGCACAGCTAGAGTTCTGGCTGGAAGGTGGGTTAGCCTTTAAACTGCGGAGCTCAGATTGGAAATCAAAGCCATGGCATTCATACCCATCACCTTCCAGCACACTCTCTCTCCGCCCCGCCCCACATACAGTAGACACAGAGACATTAGATAGGCACGCAGGCGCACTCATCCACAGGCTTTTTTTTTTCTTTTTCTTTTTAAACTGGTAGTAGTGGGGAGCCTGGCATAATCCACGCAGAGTTTTTCCCTTCCCCCTTCAAACACATAGATAATGCCACTTTTTTTTATGCTACCCATGTATAAATGTGAGCGCAGTGAATTAGATTAGAAGCCATTTTAAGGCAAGCACAGAAGTGTGGTGTCGAAATAGAATATTTTAGGATGGAGCCTTACATATACTCAGTTATTAATATGATTATTTTTATGATAGTCAAGATTTTAGTGGTGATGAATTTGCGCATATAAGGTGGGGCTCCTCGAGAATTTCTCTCTCTTGCATAGCAGTGGAAAGACCATCTATGTTCTGCTTAATTATTTCAAACTGCTAAAGGACTCTTACCCTTCAATAGACACTGTAGCTCTCATTGTGACACAGACATATGTAGATCTGTTATTCTTTAGACATTTCTTTTGATAACAGCACTGTGATCATCTTGGTTCTCTAATACCACTTGAAAGCAGAGTTTTTATTTGTAGTTTCCTATGTTCAGCGGCTGCAGAAATAACGTGAAATTGCACTTTAAAAAGTAACGCAGAAAGCTAAGAAGATCAGTTGCTAAATGATAGTCAGTTTTAGCACTGTCACACACCTATGTTCATAATTGCTGCAAGAACAGCAATTGAAACGCCAGGTTTGTATTATAAACCTTCCTCTGATCTAAGCTTTTAGTTGACATTTTCCCTTGAGTCATGACTTAGAGTATTATCATGAGTTCCCCTTTCATCACACAAAGGATGTGGTTTTGTTTGCTTTTTTGTTTTGGTTGAGTATCTTGTGCAGTAAAGATTGGACTTAGATTTATCCATAAATATAAGCTTAGCAAAACATCTTGTTGTACTTTGTTTCTTATAGCTACTTTCTCTTTAATACGATTAGCTGTTTCTGCTGAATAATACCTTAATGATAGGGCTGATGCATTTTTAATGCATGTACTCTTTGTCATTGTCTAAATTAACATTTTGATGATTGTAGATTTTTTTCCCTCTAAAATCTTTAGGGGATTGCTATGTTATGTGCTTACTAACAGCTGAAATATAAGGTCTGATCAGAGAAATATTAGGTGTGGTCATCAAAATTAGTTGGAAAATGTTGTTTAAATGCTCAATAGCATAAAGGCTGCTAGAATTACATTTCCCAACAGCCTTCTTAAAGAAACAACCTTTGAGTTTCAGTAGTAACTCTTGGGATCTGACACACACATTTACATCCAAACTCATAAAAATCAGCTAGGCTTGACTTCCAAGCAACACATCAATAAGAATAAGCTGTGCATTCAAAGGGCCCGATTCTGTGAACATTTGGCTTCAGTGGGACTTCTTGTGGGAACATGATTACTCATGTATACAGCTAAAGCATTCAGGGCCCAATTCTCCCATTCAAGTCAATGGCATAACACCAACTGACTTCATTGTGGGCAGGAGAGGGTCCTAGTTCCAAAGGTTTTTAACAAGATTTACAGCATTTATTTCACTAGTTTTACATGTGAATCCTGACCACTGAAAGTTTAATCTGTTCTGTAAATGTCTTAATCCTGTAAAGACTTGCCTGTGAGTAACTTTACACATATGAGCAGTCAATAGGGCTATTGTGTGTCTAAAGTTACTGGTGTGTAATTCTTTGAAGGATTAGGGCTTCTTTTGTAAACATAACTGGCTTTAGGAGTAAGTCCATAAAAACAATCAAATGCTACCCTGATTTAGAAGTCTGATCCTGCAAAGTGCTGAGCCATTATTGAGAAATGCTGAATGCTTTCAGCTCCCACTGATTTCAACAGGAAGTGAGACCGCTCAACCCTTTGTAGGAATGGGCCATTAAGTCTGTGTAACCCCATTGGAATTGCCTGGGTGCAAATGAAAGCAGAAGATGTCCCAAGAGAAGATTTGCTTTATTAAATATAAGATAATTCATTTCTATTTTCCACTGCAGTCAAAGAAACACCCTGCATAGGTCTACTCACAGTAGCTAGCACTGCCCTTGGTAGTAAGTGTTTGCAGGCTCAGGTCCTAAATTAATTGGTGTGCACTTCAATCTGATTTCATGTACTCTTTCCCATAACAAACACTTCTCTGATACAGGTAAATACAATTTGCAGAAGGGCAAATACATGAAAAATGGATCTTGCTGCTATAAGTCTGATACAAACAAAAAAAAGTCTAACTCTTGCAGTCCCGACAAGGGCTAAAGTCCCACTGACCTCCTCAAGGACTGCAAGATTAGACTGTGATCTATGTTCAATAGCCTCCTCCCACATGCAAATTTGTCAAAAACAAGGGTCATACCACAAGGTACAGCACAATAGCTGGATTGCATAAGGTTAGGTAGGTTTTATTTCTTTCTGACCAATCCTGCTTTCTGATGCATCCAAGAGCCTCACTGATTTCAAAGGACATTTGGGGTTCACATAAAATGTAGGAACGGGCACTAACCATTCCGATTTTATGCTCAAGTTATTTATATAATAATTAATTGCACCTCACCCACCTAGGTGACTGCCAAGATTCAGAGAATTTTCTTCAAGAAACACACATAATCTGTCATCTCTCCCTCTGCACCTTTAATTGTGCTTCATGAGGACTAAACAAACTGGCCTTTTCCTTTAGATTTAAATCTCACATTATTGTATAGCTATACGGTTGGAATTTTATGTTTTATAAGCATTGTATATAATTATAAAATGGGCTTTTGTATCACTTTTTAAAAATGTAACATTTTATTATAAAGCAAAAAGAAGAGATTTATTACATTTAGCTATTATATTATCCGCTAACATTTTGTTGAAACCATAACCATAACACCAATTACAAATCATCACAAAATGTTACAGGATTCAACCTGTATCCCCTGAAACATTTAAATATGGAAACATTTATTAGAGAATCTCCCCGGAACCTTCATTCCTTAAATATTTATGATTTAGAAACTAAAGTTATTCAAAACTCAAATGTTTCATCAGTCTATTATGCATTTTATCATATAACTAGCATCCATAGATATGAAATGAAACAATATGAAACAGCGGGCCCTAGAGAAATTAGGGTAATAGGTGGAAAATAACAAAAGGACTCAGATAGGAAAAAAATCAGAGCTCATACCAACGCTAGAGAAATAGCCTGAAACACACGTATTCAAAGGGGCGAGAATCCTGGAGAAGTGTAAAGTTGTAAGAGGCCTAGAGGTGATAGTGGAGAGTAAATTAGACATTACTTTGCAAAATGGATATGGCAGGAAAAACCACTAATGGCATTTGGGGCTGAATGTGCAGAGATATTGTGTCATAAAACAGAGAGGAAAAATCATGCAACAGCTGTGTGTGTGATCGCACTTAGATTATTACATTCAGTCTGGGGATTATACTTCCAAAAATATAGTGACCAGTTGGTGGCAGATGAGAGAACAGAAAAAAATAATCCAAGGGGTGGACGGATTGATTTATTAGTAAAAAGTAAGAGAGCCAAAGGTATAAATGGAAGTAATAAATAACCAAGATTTCAATTCTAGAAGGGAGAGAGCCTTTGTAGGGTGGTGCATGAGGGCATGTCTGGGACACATGGGATGAAATTAAGAAAGGTAAAATTCCAGCTGGATTTCAAGAAAAGCTTCCTTTAAGTGGGCCCAATACTGCTCTGATTTTAGCCAGTTGGAGACTATAGAAAGCAGTGAAATAGCCTCCAAGGGGAAGCCTCTTGACTTGGGAAATTTAAAACTAGATTGGCCAAACTACTAGAAAAGGTACTGCAGGGAACAATCATCCTGCATAGTCAGGGAGATTGAATTTTGGAGGTCTTTCCCATCTCTAAGTTCTGTGATATGATTCTATGAAATTGAAATGACCCTGGTATTTCTCTGATATTTTGTGCCATTAGAAAGAAGTAGGGCCATTACTGTCTTTTTAAAGTTTCCAAGTAACTCTCTCGAAGTGAATATATTTCAGATGCACTGTAGAAACTCGTGTCCACCTTAATCTCTTATCTGTTTCAAAGTCAGTTGTCACCATAATATTGTTCTGTATTAGTTTATTTGAATTTATATGTAATGTATATCCCTTTCAAATGATTAAACATTAGGTATGAAATCAATGCTGAAATACTCTAGCTGAATTTCCTTAAATATTAAAAATGCTGATTCATAACCTTTGTTTGTAATATTAACAGTTCTCTTGATAAGATAGGAAAATACCACAAAATTCATTAATCTCTGGAGTTCAAACCAGTCTTTTAAATAACTGAAAATCAATGGCAAAATGATTGCTGTGGGATTGGTCTTCTTTAATGGGAGATACAGTAATATCCTGAACTAGAACTGAACATTATTTAATTGTACAGTCTGTAACCAAAAAGAAGCATCTCGTTGCATCTTATATGAACATTTACATAGCAAATGTAGATCTCATATGACTCATATCACATTATCAAATGGCAATGTCTTTGTTAGGATTCACATTATCTTACCAAGAAGTTACTGGTTGATGGAAAATTCATATTTTAAAAGTGCACCACTGTCATTATTCATTATAGATTTTTTTGAAAAGACAAATGACAACAGATATGAGCCATGAGACTTGATTCATTAATACATTACACTCTTTGGAAACAAAAATTTTAATAGTTATACTTTAAAAGGTAATTCATACGGTTGTTCTAAGCACATGACCTCTTCAGCCATGATGTAGAACAACCTTTCCTTAAAATCTATAATTATACAGTTCAGCAGCTGCCATTTTATTGAGATAACTGTTTTGTCTCCCTGCTATAGTAGTTAAAGGTGACCTGCAAAGGAAAAAAATGTGCATGTGCCTTTTCTCCCCTCTTTTGTGATGTATACAAAAGGCCTATTATCAATTTGTATTTTGCTTTAGAAATGTCAGGAGCATTAAATTCCCTGTTTTTCCTAGAGGACTTGGGGAAATACTAGGGAAATGTAGTGAGAGCTTTGTCAGACATCAATTGAAGAAGCAGAGATTTTTTTTTAATCATTAAGAACAAGAGCTTTTCTCCCACATTTGTCAAAATCTAAGTTAAATAGGGATTAATAAAACAAATGAAAAACAAAAGTTTTTTTTACATAGATTGACTAAAAATCATTTTCCCTCTCAACTGCTCATGTTTCAATTTCTTGTCTCTCGTGATGTCATAAAACACTAGGTCTTCAGTCATTCATACAGTTCCTCTGTAAAACCTGGATATACAAACCCTGGTATTTCTAAGGTTGACACAAGAGAAAAACAACATTCAGGTCTCCTTTGTGCATCACAAAGAGTATGGGCAAAAGGCCACAAACAAAACTTTTGTTTTTTGCCTCCCGGGCTATTCCAGATCAAATTCGATCCTGCTTCCTTTATATTTCCGTTAAACACACATTGAATCAAGAAGACTATAAGCATGAGTAAAGTGAGCAGCATGAGTGGCTAAATGTTTAGATAGACATGAAGATTAAATTGCTACTTTCAAGGAGACCTGTAAAAAATAAACAAAAAAAAATTGCTTGAGCTTTTGGACTTTAACTATTACCACATTTAATTATATTTAGAATATTTCACATATTTATTTATTGCAAAACATAAATATTGGCTCAGCATAATAGCTTTGCTTTTTTCCTATTAAAACCTCTCTTCTGAGATTAATTCCAGAGCTAGCGATTAGGTCAGAATTTTCTTTCATAGAAGTCAGCAGCTCATGCTGACAAGGCTTGGCCTTCTTAGTGATGGGCCGTTTGCTGCTCAGAAGTGTGAGGAATGGCTTTCTAAAATATTGACGGCTGGCTTTGTATTACACAATTCAGTATCAAACTTGTAGCTGACCAAATAGAACTTAACTTGCAAGTATCAATGTACTACAGCAACAGCAGTGAGGGGCCAAGAGGTTAGAACCATATTCCATCCTCTAGGAATTTTTATTTTTAAATAAGTGGCCAGACTATCTGTTAGTGTAAATCCGTGCAGCTCTCCTGAAGTCAAAGGAGCTATGCCATTTATACCAGGCTAGGATCTGGCCTAGAGACTTTAAAAGGCATTGCAAAATTAGAGCAAAAGCATTGGATTTCTATTATAATTTATTTAAAAAGATTATATGTGCTTTTTACTCCCATAGATCCTTGACATGTCAATGTAGCTGCAATGGCTGCATACCATTTAACAAGAAACTAGAGTGCAAAACATTCATTTCCCATGTGGTTTGACAGAAATGTGCACAGATTTCAAATACAGGCCTGGATGCATCCTTTCAACCATAAAAGGAATGCAGGCAAAACTCCCATCCAACCCAATGCATTATGCATCAATAATGTGAGACAACATCTATCTACATACTGAACACTGGAAATGATTGAGTTCATACATAGCTATATTAGGGAACCCTACCTGTACCTGTATCCATATCTTCTATTCTTAGAACCATGGCAAATATTCAGGCAATGGGGAAAAGGGACACACTATAAAGCTTAACATGCCAAAGAAAATCACAGTGCTCAAAAGACGGATCTATGATGAAGAACATCAATACATGCTACCTATTAGGACACTGATATTCTGAAGGGGGAATCCAACCAAATAAATATGGGTTTTCAGGAAAAAATACTAGTACTCAATAAGTGACCTGCTGAACCTAAATAGACGGTGAAATTTTCATTGCATTTGCCAAAAAAAAAATGTGTTCAAGAAGGATCATGGAATAAGAGGACATAAACAGTCTGATGTTCACCAAATCTATTGTCTAATACACTGGAGACTTTGACCAGTAACATTTAATTTTTACCTATGATAAAGATTGCTGATGTAATAAAGCCAAGTCCAGTGTTTTAGTGGCTGCATAAGTCTCCGTCATGGACACTGAAATGAATGCAATCAGCTGCAGCTTTAACATGCACACTGGTGTGGCAACGAATAGTCACTCACCTATGAGAAGTTTGTCGTAAATTTGGCATTCAAAAATAATCCTAAAAACCAGTTCAACCTAAAAGGCACTTTTGTGCTATTTTCTTTTTCCTTCAGTGGGACTTGTCCATATATTCTAAAGCTTTTTTCTTGCCCAATCCAGTATGGACAATATAAATCTTATGTAAATAAGAAGAATCAGGATCCTCCATGTGTTATATTATAAATTGCATGGAAGTTGGCCAAATCTCTTTAGAATATAACCATATATAATACAAAAAGTGAGAAATCAAACCTAGTATGCTTAGACAAAGGCATGGGGGCAGGAGCATTATAGCAGTAATTTAGGACATATGGCCTGTATGAATCCATCC
Source organism: Malaclemys terrapin pileata (assembly GCF_027887155.1). NCBI lineage: Eukaryota > Metazoa > Chordata > Testudines > Emydidae > Malaclemys > Malaclemys terrapin. The sequence continues at coordinate 73,854,660 of NC_071512.1, forward strand.
ATCCTTCCTTCTACCTATTTACTTTAGCTAGGATGTGTATCCTTTAGTATTTCTTTCCTCTAGAGTGTTGGTCCAATTCCTTTTGGAATATGTTCAGAGATGTAGTCTTTATTGGCTTTGGTAGTTAGTTCCACACATTCATTATCCTTTGCGTAAAGGAACTGCTTTTAATGCTTTTTTGTGTTTTCTTATTTTAGAGACAAAATCTGCTCTCACATCAGAGTAAATCCTAACTAGCTCCATTGGTGAAAATGGATTAATTCTGGATTTTTTCTCCACTGTATGTGATGTGAGAGAATAATTTGGCTTTACTGTCAGTTTGTGTTCTGCTGTTTTCAGTCCGTTACCTTCTTGGAGTTTCTTTGCATCCACTTTTCCTGTACCCCTCAAATTTTCATACACTTAAATTTCCTCCCATAATATTTTCTTCTGAACAGTACACTTTACTTCACAGTAACCTATAGAGCCAGTTAAGAATGTGCTCCAAAGGTGCAGCCCTCCGGAGCTGGAGGTTCATGGTCATGCTAAGGAAATGTTGAAGGGCAAGTAAATCAGTAGGTATTTTTAGGACTCCCATGAGTAGAGGGAGGAGTCTCTACATGACAGAAAAGGTGTCAGATTTGATCTGATATTAATCATTTAGGTCAAGATTTTAATAAACTGGGGCCTGAAGTTCAGCTCCTAAATTCATATCTAGGCATCTAAAAGTAGCCTGACTTTTGAGAGCTGCAGGGTGCTTGGGTGTTTATAAAACATACCAAATAACACATATAGGCACCTAAAAGATGATCTGAATTATGATCCTGACTTTATGACCCCATATTTAAAAATTGGATTTTAATCTCAGACATAGAGATGTGCATCAAGGTGTACCTTGGAAAAGTCATTATAGATTTTATGGAAATAGGCTCACTAGTGGGTATTTAAGAAAGGGGTTATGTGCTGATGCATATCTGAGTTTAGAATCAAGCCCAGTATAATATGTCATATGCAAACAAAATTGTCACATGAAGATAAAGGAAATGTTTGCAGATGAAGGGACACAATGCCAGTATTGTTTGTGATTCATCTTGGATACTTCCCACTGCTTTAATTGCATATCACCTGAAGCTACTTTGGTCAGTGACTCAGAGACTATAGTTGTATTCCTGAAGTCCTGCTGCAAGCGTCTGTGCATAAGTTTTGGGTCCTATAAAGAAAACAACATAGCTTATTTTTTCCAATATGATTGTTGCTAAATGAAGAGTAAAAAGGGGTTAAGGAAAAAGCAAAACAGATTCCTGTGAGTCCCCTCCCCTTATTTTAAAATGAATATAATTAATTGACTTTCTCATAAGAATGGGAGACTGACAACGAACTCTGGGGGAACAAGACATAGTATAGGTATGCACCATGCCAGCTTCTCACTCCATTCTGCCAAACAACCTGAAATCTTGATTTAAAGAAACTCTGCTGTGTCAGTTCTGGCAATTTCACATAAACAGAGTCTGCCATTTATAGCATATGGAGCCAAATTGTATGGTAGTGTTGTAAAGTGAACAAACATCCATTGGGAATTAGCCTAGCCTACAAAATGCATTTTCCTTATTTTAAATCGAATTTGAATACAGCTCCAGCAATCTCTATGGCTTTTTTTTTCCTTTTTGTTTTAAGGTAATTTATTTCTTATGAAAGGGAACACTAACATATCTGGAATTTGGTAGCCTCTGTTTATACACAGAATAGGTCCAGAACAAGAAACTTCTCCACACTACCCCATGAATGAACTTCCCCTCTGGCTGGAAAGAACAAGCTTAGGGTGACAGGGTATTTCAGATTCCACATCCATGCAAATCCTAATCCTATGCATCTTTTTAAGATTGTCAAGGAAGATTCCAACATTGTGATTTCAGAGAATAATTCTGCTTAAAAACTCTCAGTCTATGGCCCAATTTTGGTGTCATGGTACCAGCTCTGCAGAAATAGAAAAAGCAGAAAATACCCAAAATGTGACATTATAAATTGTGACAGTCTAATAAAATATACAAATATGATGGTTTTTGGGGGGGCCCTGAATCAGTAATTCATCCCTACTCAGCAAAACACTTAAACACATGCTTAACTTAGGCAAGTGCTTAAGTCCAATTGACTTCAATGAGACTTAAGTGCATGCTTAAAGTTGAGAGCATGTTGAACCATTCTGATGAAGTGGGGCTTAAAGTGATGTCCTGAAGTACATTCACTTAAGCAGGTTGATGCATAGCCGTTCGAAATATAGGACCAAATCCCTCACTGATGTAAACTGGGGCATCTCCACTGAAGGTCTGGAGCATAGTTGTTTGGTGTCATACAATCTTTTATGTATTTTCTGAATAAATGCCATTTTTTCAAAGCCGTATTGTAAAACAAAGATGTATTATATAAAGCCTGAACAGGTTGATATAATGATACATTGCAAGAAGTTTTGTTTATTCTTTCTGTCTAATCAAGTGTTCAGTGAAAAGTGCTAAAAATGAGCATTACCATCTTGTTAGGTGATTTATTTTATTTCAATGGCAAGACATAGCCCTTCATTTTCTGGTGTGAATTTTATGAAATCTATCCTTATTATATTTGGCAGCTCACAAATAAACGTCCTACAGTTTGTGTTTCCAAACAAAGTATATTATAGAGATTTGTGACAGCATATAACTAAGGATGCTATGTCTTTAATGTCATAGAAGGATCATTTAAATCCTTAAAATAGCTAACTAAAGCTTCTACCCAATACACAAAAATTAACAGTAATTAATGTAGCCAGACTGGAACCTTGGCAAACTACTGCCAGCAAGTATCTCTTGGTGCACTCAAGAGGATGCAGTGAGACTGTTGGTGCCTGCAAACAGGTTGGGAATTGTAAACACCACAATTAGCAGTAAGTTTCTGTATTTTAACTTGCCAGACTAGTGGTCTGATTCTTGGAGCAGTTGCCCCAAGGGAGGAGGGAATTAGCGCAACCTTGCATTGCCCCACCAATGTATGCCATGGATCAATGTTTTTCTTGGCAAAGATCTCTGATAAAGAATTTAAAAGCAAAATTGCAGCCTCACCACAAACTGTGAAACTCGCTGCAGACACCAACCAAGCAACCGTCTAGCTCTTCCTTCGGCAAGCATAAATGAAATGTACAGTTCTAGGGTGTCTCTACATACTCTATTGTGGAGTCCTGTGTTGATAAGGTTATCAACAATAATGGGATTAAAAGAGTTAAAATCCAGCTTTGCAGTAATCCTGAAATACTCTGTTGTTGAGCTACCAAAGATTAAGTTTATGGTAACCTTATTAACCTTTGATGTTGTGTAAATAAAAAGGAAATGTCAACCTTAATTCCACCATGAAATTAAATCTTCACATCACTAAATGATAATTTAAACACAGCTTACTCCATCCAAATACATTTTATGAAAATACTGAACCTGGTTGATCTTGGGAAATTCCAGCAGGAGAGAGAAAGAGCTTATTTTTTTTTGTTTAAAATTAAAACCAGGCTTGTATGTCTATGGAAAGTTTAATCATAGACAATGGAGAATTCAAAAAAATAATAATGAGGGAGAAAGTGGATAGGAGATATTTTAAGAGTACTTTACTTGGGGCCAGTTCTTCAGTCAATGCAGCTATGCCAATTGACACCAGCTGATGATCTGGCCCTAAATGTCGAAGCCCAAGGAAGCCAGAGGAATCAACTTCTGGTCAGCTATAAACTAAGGGGTTGAATAAGTCAAGGACATGCACAACAATGTGCCAACATGAAATGAGTGGAGGTTCTGCTTGCCACCAGCTAATAGCGCAACAACACAACAGGAACGGGGAATAGATTACAGTGAGCAATTTTATTGTACCTCCATGGAAGAAAGTTAGTTGTCATCTTCCAGTGGGAATCAGACCTGTTAAGTTTTGCTAAAGTGCAAGGTATTAATTTCCCCGAAATGAGTGCTTGAGTTTAGATCAAAGTATTGCCCCAGAAGCATTCTCAGTGCCAAACAGCAAAAGAGATAACAAAGTGATAAAAAGAGAGCAGCGGTTATTAATATGGTTATTAATCATTCAGAAAACTTTGAGGCAGATCCTGAGCTGGTGTAAATTGGCATAGTTCTACTGGCACCAATGGAGCTATGCCAATTTACATCAGGAGAGGATCTGTCCCTTTTTTTTATTAATGGACTCCTTTACACACCCCTCACCATTTGTATTAAGTGAAGCAACCACCTTGTGGTATGTTCAGCAGCTGATCTAGCAGAGGCATAAAAATTGTGTGATGTATAAGGTATTTGTTATTATATCTGTTGGATTTGGGGGGCAAGAACAACTCACATTTCTTGTGGAGACAGAGTAGTAATCTTGCACTGATATGCCTTCTTCACAATGGGCTCAGTGCTTGAAGAAGCCAGAACCATTCTCATATAGCACGTTCCACCCCCACAAAGAAAACAGAAAAAAAAAATACAGGGCCTCATTCAGAAATTAATGGGATTATACCCAGATTAAGATACTATTCATAGTATAGTAACAGTGGCACATTGAGCCTACATTTGAAAAAAATGTGTGAGCTGTGATAAGCCTGGAACCAGTCTTGGCACTCCTTATGCACAGGTACTATGGTCAGTGCAGCCACTGGATTACTCTCTTTTTGCTAGTCGGGGGACACAGATAATATTGAGCATCAAAGGGCTACCTTCCCTTCTTCCTTCTCCATTCTTCTCTCCATTGTCCAACCGTTGTAGAGATTACATCACTGAAAATCTCACTGCAGGTCTCATGCATGGAGGCACTAACTTTTCAGGTGCTACCTGAACCCAGGTAGAGAACTCTTCAGAGGGAAGGAGGTGCTGCAGGAGAACAGTAGTGATTTCCGTGGGACTATTTGCAGAGTAAGGTATTATGCCACCTGTCTAAGGGTGGCAGAATAATGCCCATTGTAAATAGGTATCTGCTATGTTCCAGCTTGGAAATAACACCTCTACTGTAGAATGAGAGGAAGTTTTCCAGTAGAAGAGTAGGAACAAATTCTTCTACCTCCTTTCAAGAATTTCTTCTTTTATTTCCTCAACTTTATATGAGAACTCAGCTCAGGGTTGCTGCTCTGAGGACACTGGGCCAGATTCTGTGCTGGTGAAAATTGCCACAAGCTGGAGAGATGCCAATTTATGCCAGCGGCAACAGCTGTGCCAGCAGAGAATTTGGCCCTCTGCATCTGGACTGTCACTAGGACTGCTGCTGCTATCATTGTCACATACAGCCATTGCAAATTCTTTAGCTCTAGCTTATTTGGGTTTCTAACAGTTCATCCCATGACACAGGAATAAGCAGCAGGCCCCTGGGGTTCCTTGGGGATATCATCAGTTTCCAATATTGATATAATGCTATTTTCCAGGTATATCCATTTTCTGGACAATATCTTAATAAAACCGTAAATTGCAGCAGCAAAAGAAATAGCAACAATGGCATATCTGTTTGAATGACATTATAGTAACTGCAGTATGTGTGCAGTTAGGATCCACAGGGGGCTGGATTCTCCCTTAGTCATTTTCCTGCACTAGAAAAGCCACCTTTGTGCCTAATTCAGGCTTAGGCCAGGAGCCTGCTTACTTCCTGGTACAACTTAGCAGCTCCAGCATTGCTCCTCTGTGGCCTATTATGATGCTGCTAAATAGCCAAAGCATTGGCTCCTCTCACCCCATCTTCATCTCCAAAGCTGTCCTTAACACACCCCCTGCAGTAGGGGTAAGGAAGGGGGCAGGCATAGACCCTTTAAACCTTCATGTTGAATCGAAGCTGGGGGGTGAATTCATAGTATGAAAGCGGGATTTTGCAGGGCAGTTTACATGGTCTGCTTGGTGCAGAAGGGTTCATAAGGCACCTTCATCCCCACAACATTTTCCTGCTGTTGTGGCTTTCACATCAGGTATTAGGGGAAGCTGAAAGGCAGATAGAGATCCTGAGAGGGTGAATAATGGCAGCACTTCTTTATAGCTACTGAAGGGACCATCTACTTTTGGAACTAATTATGTTTCTGGTTCTACAGGGCTCAGACCTTGACATGAGCTATTGTGGCTCTTTTGGAAATCTTTTGAAATGCCCAAGGCTGTGCACAAGAATGAGAAGAGTGATTTGTTTAGTCAGTGTACGTTTATTTCTTACTCAATAGAACTGATGCCATTATTGCCTTGCACCATCAAGGTCCACAAATCTAATTTGGCCCAAATTATTGTCAGCATTCGAGGAGTCTCGCCAGGTAAAACACAAACAAAGATTCAGGCTACCTTGCTCTCCACTGGGGCAGGAACAAAGGTTTCCTTTGATGGTATATACTATGAATAGCTGCATGGCTGGCATCAAAAAACAGCTGGAAAAAATGGGGTAACCATTCAGAATTGTCAGAATAACTGAAACTAAATTATTAACAAATACCAAGCACTGCAGTTAATCACAGTGGAGCACTGTGAGCAACTCAACTGTGGGGAAAGACCGTTAGAAAAAAATTGCCCCCTACCTGGGGCAGACAGGGAAAGAGGGTCCATCCATTTTGTTGGCAGGATTATCCCTACCTTACAGACTTTGACATCAACATCCACCTTCACAGACCAGTTTTGTAACCACTGAAAATAAAATCTGTAAGAACAGAGGTGCCCATGATGTAATAGCTGTATATTTTCATGGCAAAGATAAAATCCTGGCTCAGGATTGGAATAAACAAGACACTGCATTGGGCAACACATTGCCTTACCCATGCGCTCCGTGAACCCCATCGGAGGGGGCTCATAAGAGCAAGCTGCTAAGGCAGAGTAAAATGGCAGCATGGTGCGGAGGTAGCTGTGCCATCTGGGAAGAGGAAGGTTGCCAGAAAAAACACAGAACCAGGGAGTCCACGAGAGCAGCACAAAGCCCTAGTGATCCATCATACTTGAACCTGCTTCTCCCACAGATTCCTTGGCCTCTGTGTGTGTCTTTGGCCCCACATATTTCTTGGCATTTCTAAGCAGCTACTGATCCCATTCCAGTGGGATCATTCCTGAGATCCACATATGGAGGGGAAGTAGAATTCCCTCCTCCTATACAGCGTGTCTGTGGAAATGGGAGGCTGTCTCTGCAACACCAGCCTTTCTTCACTAGATTCTTTAGCTCTGTGCTCTACTCTGTAGAGGTGATGGAGATTGGTACTGGGGCCAGGCTTAATGTGACAGATAGCAAGTGTGAAAAATCGGGACGGGGTGGGGGGTAAGAGGAGCCCATATAAAAAACACCCCAAATATCGGGACTGTCCCTATAAAATCGGGACATCTGGTCACCCTAGCCAAGCTGCATCATCCCCACTCTGCTCCCATGGAGATCCCCAGGGACGACAATGCAGACTGGGCCTGTAGAGTCTTTTCCACACACTCCTGGCAGCCCCATCAAGGGGGAATGCTAATGAGGCCATGCTGGGCTGTGGAGTGCTGCCAGGAGTCAAAGCCAGTGTGGAACTACAGGACCTCCACACAGATAGACTGGCCTCCCATGGACCTCTGGGGATTCACCAGGGCTGGGGGCAGCCTTTTTCCAGAGGGAGGTCCCATAGCCAGTGCAAGGGTATCCTCTCCCAGGCCCTGCCTCTCCTTCAGATTTTACCACAGGAGGGCATGCTATGGCTCCACCAAAGGGAGCATATGGCAGAATGTCCAAGCGAAACCATTAACGTGTTTACGTCATCTCTCTCCTTGCACACGCTAAGGAAAGGAGCATACAGTCCTTAAATACTACATTTGGCCAAAGAGAGAGTGGCAGCATCTGAAGCAAAGCAGCATAGAAAGAGCAGGCAGGCAGTCAAGCAGCTGAAACAAGGATTTTTACCTTTGAAAAATATTGTTAGTTAGAATAGATTAAACGTATCTTATGAATGGTATTATTGTACTAGATATATTTATCAAGCCAGGTTCTGATCTCAGGTGTGCTGCCGGAACTCAGGAGTAACTCCACTGATTGAGTGGCTCTCCTCTGGATTAACAATGATGTAAGTGAGCTGAGAATCTGGCCCAGCACGCGTAGAGTGATCTGATAGGTGAAGAGGCTGTATATGCTTGATGATTGTGCTTGTTTGGATATTATTACATGGGACAGCATCCTCTTCAATCTCTCGTATGGAGGGTTTTGGCCAAGCCGCTACAGCTATAGTGGTGATACCGGGGGTGAAAATAATTATAAAAATGTAGCTCTATATCGTACCAAATTGCATCTTCTCTTGCCTTGCACCATCAAGGTCCACAAATCTAATTTGGCCCAAATCATTGTCAGCATTTGAGGAGTCTCGCCAGGTAAAACACAAATTTTAGAGTAAAAATCCCTGTCTCCATCGGCAAATTCTCTATCACCCCTTCTCCTGGCAAATCCTGTGCTTCTGGCTCTAGCATCTTCACCAACTGCCTCGGTGAACAAACAAGGAGTTGCATTGATATTTGCCATTCTGTATCTGTTCCCTCAGACTTACAGGAAAGACGTTAAATACATGCTTTGGTTCATGCCTCGTCTCTGATGCTTGCAACCTGGAGTGGCTTCTCCCCTCTCCTAACATGGGTTGGGTCCTAGGCTCTTTTTTGTGACACCTCATGCCTCTAACCAAGGTGACTCCTTACTGTTCCTGAGACATGGGGTGCTATCCCTTGGGGAAATGAATAATGCTACTACTGCTGGCAAGGTGTATAAAATACAATGCATGAACATAACCCTTGCAAAGATTTAGGACACCCAAAATATAACAGTATAACAAATCATGGACTTTATTCAGAGCAGAAAAATAGGATCTGAAGAAGGAAAGAGTTAGGGATAAATAATGAGTACTAGAATATAAACAAATGAACAAATTTCCCACCTCCATCACTCACAACTCTTCCCAACCCCTAGCTCCTTCCCTGGCACCTTCCCAGGCAGATGACACAGTGAGGATGAGTTGGAGATAAGTGCTGCAGTGCTGTGAACATTGGCTGACTTTAAAAAAGGGCATCCTTTACTCTGCCTTCGCCAGTTGGTGGGACAGGGCTCTCTCCTGGATCTGTGGTCTGGAGTTCTGTGAGGGGTCTAAGCTGGCTTTTAGTACCCAGCACTGAAACAGCTCTCTGCCACTCTGGAGGCTGGTTTCTGCAGGGCTGGAACCGCCTGGCCCCTGCACTAGCTCTCACAGCAGTTCAAAGACTCCCTTTGTGGTGAAGGGTCTCTGAGCCACTCTGCTTCCCTCTCAGCTCCCAAACTCAAGCAGCCAAAACTGAAACAAAACCCTAGTGCCTCTGAGTCAGCGTCTTCCCTTGCACTGAGGGGGCCGAGTAGCCCTGGCTCACAATTGGTCCAGCAAACTCCTTGATCATATCAACCCATGCAGAAGCCTCCCAATTGGTCTCAGCAGGAGTTTCTAGTCCATTCTGTCCCCACCCAAGCATGCTGGGAAATGGTGTCCAAGGGCTCTGGTAACTATTATTGTTGTAATCCAAAGGGTAGGACACCCTAACGGCTCAATCCAAAGTGCCAGGAGCTGGCAAACTCCAAGTGGGAGTTACATTGAGGGTGGAAAAAAAGTAAGAGGAAAGAAAACTTTTAGAGGCTTGATCTTGATTTCTGGTAACCAGTGTAAATTAAGAGTAACTTCACTTAAGACAGTGGTGTTACACTGGTGCAAAACTAATGGCAGACTTGCCTGAAGAAGGACTCCAGGATTGGGGCCAGTCTGATTAGACTCAGGGCCCTGCTGCTTTATAAAATATTATTCAATGATTTAATGTAAATGATCACTTGTATTGGAATATAAGTGTGTGTAAGTCTAATGTTAAATACCCTAACTAACAATGATCAGAACCAAAGAGAGAATATATGTTATTTACAGTATTAAATATTTCATCACGAGGTCACATAGAAAACCAAGTCATATACTAGTCTTTCTTATTTGCTATTGTTTCTCCTGGACATCTTTTGGGGGTGATAAGTAATGCAGCCATTTATTTCCTCTCTGTATAAAATGAAAACACCAAATACTGCCCTTGTGGCCACAAATGTCATCAAATGCCTAATCCTGTAGTCTTTACTCAAGCAAAACTCTCATTCATTTCAATGGGAGTTTTGCCTGAGTAAGAACTACTAGATCTCCTCATGAAAATGAGCTACTGCCCACTGGAAAACACATTACAGTAATAATTATTCCTGTTTTTAACATGGCGTTAGTTTGAACTATGACCCTAATTGTTTTCCTTTCACTGTCAGCATTAAGAAGATTCTACTTAAATGTAGAACTGACTGAAAATCACATTTATTAAACAATTCATGTTCTCCAAATTTAGATATCATGATTGACAAATGATATGAAATGAGTGAAGATTTTTCTCAAGCAGAAAAGGCATTTATTTATTATGACAAGTTAACATTTTAAAATTAAGCGCTTCTGTTTCACAAGAGATTGAAATACACACAAACACATATACACATTGCAGCAGGCCAGTAATTTGAAGGGGCTAGTTATTTAATCACACTAGCAGTATGAACTACATATATAGGACTAGGCTATAGTATCTGTATGACAGAATGGAAAACACTATGACAAATTCTAAAATAGAATTTATTCTTTTGTTTTCTTAATTAAATTCCCTTGAGTTTGCACTTCATAATCCCACTCTTTCCAGTTTATGTCTGTGGGTGGGTGGGTGGGTGGTAGGGATTCTGGCTTCCCCAACCAGAGCGATATAGTATCTTGACTCCAGATAAAATGGTGCAGTCCTATACTGCATATATTGTATGTCAAATACAAAGAACCTGTACTGATGTGCCACATAGAATGCAGGTACAGGTGGAAGCTTTGTATGAGAGCATATGTAGAATTTTGGTGTTGAGATGGACAGGATCAGTGGACTATGCAGCTCAACCAACAAAACCCCATCCTTCATGACAATAACAATATGTAATTATGTGATTAAATACGTGATCATGTGATTAAAGACAACCTCATAAGGATATGCACAAGTGGGGCAGAGCTTTTATTCGCATGTTTCATAACTTCTGAGCACTATGCTTTGCAACCTGAATAATGTAGTTAACATACTTTTTGGTATGGAATTTTAATATTATCATCTCCTAGGGTCAGTCTGTGATGGCCCTGAGTAGGTGTGCCCAGGGGAGGGTACAAGAAATGCACAGGGATGGCCTTGCAGGCCTTGATCAAGGCTGGTGCCCCCATGGGATCTATACTCTCCAAAAGGGGCAAGGAGACAGCGTGGCCATACCCACACCTTCCCATTCACACTGGTGGCCAGCCATAGAAAAGAGTGCCAATTGTGCTCTGAGAAAAGCACCTCTGGTTCCCAGGAACTTTGGAACAATGTCTTATACGGGCAGTGAGGCTGACCCTTTCCCATACACAGGTCTATGTCCTAATAGCACAAACTAGCCCGTAGTGCATTTGGCCCCAGGATTTCTCTTGCATATGTGTAAAACATCCTGTGTAATCAAAGAGCATTTTAACGTAACATAGATGAGAGACTCAATGAATTATTTTCAATAATAAATGTTAACACTCCAAATCTAAGGATTTGGTGGTGTTTACAAAGAACAATTTGTCTTGGTTTAAAGGAGAAGAGCTGAAAGTAATTGAAAGGTATAAAAGAGAAGGCACCAAGTCAAAGCATCAGTAAATCAGCATCTTTCTTTTTATGCCTCTGGTTGTGGTCCTGTTATTTATTTTCCCAACTGCATTAAAAGCTATATGCAAGCTGAACATTATCTGAAAAAGAAAAACAGCCATACTCTTACATTGGCTCAATATTCATAAGCCCATTCTGCCAAAAAGTCTCCCTGATCCACTCCCATCCCTCCTTCAATTCAACCCACAGAAAAAATCTGAGCAACCAGATTGACATGTGGGTGGCGGAGGATAGGTGTCATTTGCTTGTTGAGCCAAGGAATTCATATTTGTCCTCTATTTTGATTTCTTTTTGATAACCCACTCCCCCTTCTCCATTTAGCACCAGGCTCACAAGCAGGATTCAGGCAACATAATTGTTTAATAATTTCTTCCAAATTCCATGGAAACAGAATAGGGAAAAAATGTACACTGCAGCAAGCTTTGTTTTTTTGGATTAAAATGGATTGCTGTACATTGTAAAGGCAACTCCCTAATGTTTTGGTAATGATTCATGAAACTATCTGACTGACAGCTCCGAGCAAAGTATTTTGTGCAATAATGTAAATCAATAAAAAGCAAATCTTCATTGCATAGCAGATTTGAATACTGATAAATTTGGGTGTTGCAAGATTTTTAAACCAAGACTATTACCTCCTTAAATGAAATATCAAGAAATACTTACAATAATAGTGGCCCCAAATACCTTGTAGACAGCTGAATGAGAACTAGGTACCTCAGGTCTGTTTCTGGTCTCATTTATGCTGGTTTCACAATGGTATAATTCTACTTACTTAAGTGCCTTTACTTCTCATTTCCACGGGTGTAAGTGAGAGGAGAATCAGTCCCTTCAAATCTAACCAGAATAGTGATCATTGGCGATTATATATCAGGCACTGATAGAGGAAATTAAGCTACTTAAAATTCAGATGCTCCTCATAGGAAAAAAAATGATTTCAGTGTGATTCAACATTCCAGTCCTGTGTAGAAACAATTATAAAATACAAAGGTTTATAAATTCCATCTGTATTTTGCAGTCCTGGATATTAATCTTCAAAATAAACTTTAGATTTATTAGCACCATGCCGCTTCCCAAACAAAGGAATTGGGTAACAAAGAGCATAATCTTCTAGGCTTTAAACAACACTTAAAAACCTGTCAGTGTGCTTGTAATTTCCTGATTCTGAATGTTGTTCTCCAGACATTATTGTACTTGGGACTGGGCTTCTTGCATTAAGTCTGAGCTATAAATTACTACATCGTATTAAAGAGGTGATATAATGGGAATGGCTAGAGTGAATATTTTTGTGGGAGTTCTCACTACAGCTGTGGAGCTTTGCACTTTGCTGGACTGTGATTTAAAAGCAGAAATCTGAGACCTTATTGCATCGCAAAATGTACAGAAAGATGCACCCTGATAAATAGATGAATTGATCTATTTCGGTGCCAATAGAGTGTGTTTGCACATGTGACTAGATAGCTCGATAGATCCATGTGATACAGAGCTAGACAAATAATATTCATAAAATAATGTCATTAATTTTGCAGATGTCTTCAAAGAAATATTGTTCCCAGCATTTCACCAGCTTGTAGAGCCAGCTGAATCATTCATTTATATATTACTTGAGTAATACATTTGAGGCCTGATCCAAAATACATGAAATCAATGGAAAGACTCCCACTGCTTTCAGAGGGCTTTGGATCAGGTGCCTCAAGCATCCTGTGACATTTTTAAATAAAATATTTGACAAATCACTATTTTTTGTTATTTGCCCAGCTCCAGGTACATTACAGAGTGGTGAAATAAATTACACCATCGCCTGCCTCCCTTGCCATGGAGGGAGAGAGAGAGTGAGATGCAACATTAGGGAAAGGGATAGGGGACTTGAGGAAAGAAAAATGAGGTAGAGGAAGGGGAGAAGCACAGTTGAAGAGAACAGGAAATAACAAAGGGTGAAGAGAAAACAGTAGAAAAGAAGCAAAAGAAAAAAAGTGAGATAAATGAAAGTGTGAAATAGGAGATGAGAAAGAGAAGTTACTAGAGAAATTGAAAAAAACAAAGGAAAGGCAAGAATAGACAAACAGAATATTGAGATTAGTAAACTGTATTTTTATTTAATTCTTGGCTCTACACGTCAGCCTGGACTTTAGGGGTAAGTAGCAAGGAAGTGACTTTGAGAATTTGTAGAAAGAAGTATTTACAATCCTTCTCCCTACCCTGCTTTTGATTTGGGTATGGAGGAAGGGCTTGCAAAATTCCTTGATCTATGGTAGAAATACCTCTCAGGCTGATACTATAAGCACTGGGGTTTTGCATGATCATATCTGTTCATGCACATTCGCCCAAACTCAAGTGCTGTTAGCTACATGAGTAAGCCCCATTTCCTTGTTAAATGTCAACATTTTTATAGTTTACAAAACCATCACAGAAGATGAAGCAAATGTGTTACCTGACCACTTTCTGACATGTTCTGTTGGTTTTTATAAATGGATGTTCATCAGTATACACCAGTCCGTTATACTGAACTATCTGAGACTTACAGTCGTGAAATTTACAGGTTATTGTGATTTAGAGGAATGAGCTTTTAAAGGTACAATATGTGTCCAGTGCTTTAATACAAACTGCCAGCGGGATATGGCTGACTAAAATCAATACATCTCTACAAAAGCCTGCAGTTTCTGGATTTTTTTTTTTACAGTGTTTATAGAATATCTTTGCTTTCATTGTGCCGCCTTAGAACAGCAGCTATAAATGATGGAAACTAATGTTTCTATGCCACACCTTACCACTTTATAAAAGCTGAAGATTAAACAAAGCTCAATACAGAATAAGCTAATAAAGTGTCTTTGTGAAAAAGCAACCCAAAGAGCTTTACCATAAAACCAGAAAGTGCAAGGAGAGCTCAATCAATAAAAATAAGCCTGAGTTAAAAAGACAAGATTTAAGATCAGATTTGAATGAATATATTGACTCAGCATTTCCTAACCTGGCGGGAGTGAATTCCAGATTTCAGGTGAATAAGAACTAAAAGCATGTGTTCCATCAATCTTTAACTTGTCTTTTGAAATAACCAAGAGGCTGTTTTCTGATCATCTCAAACATCAACTAAGCTCACACAAAGACAGTAGCTCTGATAAACACACTGATCCCAATTTGTGCATCGCTTTCCAAGTCATCAAAGCAATTTTAAAATCAATTTTATGTTTAACAGGGAACCAGCGTAATTCTCTAAGGACTCGAGTAACATACCAAGGTCCACTTTGTGAGCGTTAACATTTTAGAAGCCGCTTTTTTCACAAGCTTGAACCTATAAATAATTTTCTGGGAAGGCCATAAAAGAAGATATTGCAATAACCAAAGGTGGAGATGTTGAAAAAAAGCATGAGCTGCAGTGTGAGGTTGTGAAATCAGTGTCTGAATTTGGGCAATAATCTGTAGATTATAAAAGGAAGTGAGATCTATAGATGTTCAAAACTCAAGGCAGAATCCAAGGTATCGCTTGCATTTTTAGCATATGCTGAGGCCAAAGGAAAGCTCATTTAAGTAATAATATTTTAATAACAAATACCAAGTGTGAAGACGTCGTCAGCCAACAGTACAGGCACAGCAATAGCATTTCTATGTTAGCAATATATTATCATGACCAGTCCTGGGAGTTTGCCCGGAGCAAGGATTGAGCCATTAGTTTTTAAAAGGGTTTGAGCCATTCTTAAATAACCTTCATTAGTTAGGATGGCACCGCTGAGTCTGCTTCTGCCTGAGCAGTAGGAACAGAGAAATAAAGTAGAGTGTCATCTACAACAGTGATAGTTTAACACAAATTGATTGAAAGCAGAAATAACAGGAAGCTAAGGCAGCTATGATGAGAAATGAAGGAGTTGGACAGACAGAGATGGAAACAAAGAGAAGAACAAATACCAGTTGGATGAGGACAAAGGAATATTTCTCTTTTCCATTTTAATCTGGGTAGGATAATGGTTCACATTAAAAAAAAGGAAGGATCCTGAATGATAACAACACATCTGAGGATCGTGTTCATGTGTCATCAGAAGCCCTTTGATTTTTGTTTTTATGGCTTGTTATGGTATCACATGAATAGCCTATACTCAAACACCGACAAACAAATCTCTGATGCATTTATAGCATTTTATTTTACAACTAACATGTATGTGTGGAATGACAGCAGTATACTTCATGGTATATTTAGTTGAAGGGCCTTTTAAGTGTTTCCATCATAGCCACCTATTTTCAAGGATTTTTAATCTGAGCTACAAAACATTTACTTCAGGCTAAAATTTTGTATACAAGATCTCAGACCCAGGCTAATTCTCTTTTACCTAACTGGGAAAAAAAATTGGCTTTTAAAAATGATTCCTATGTACAGATTTTTTAGCAATATTTTTAGCAGTTTGGATTTCTTTTATATAATCTATATGCATAATAAAATTAATAGCTCATTACAATTTATTACTGAGTTACAGATAGATGGACAGATCACAGATATTTTTAATCTTCCATGATAGAATTAAAAATAAATAAATATATAAAATTATAAGAAATATTTGCTGGGCTCCAGTGTCTGCTGTACTAGTGTGTATTTTAATTTCATTGTATTGAACATTAGAATTCACTGAAAAGTACTGTGGGCCTGATTTTATTCTCACTGATACTGGTGTAAATCATCAGTAACTGCACTGAGGTCAATAGAACTAGAGCAGAATTAGGTCCTTTGCTTCCACAGCACAGAAGTTTCCAAAAGACACAACATTAGGGTTTTGGAGCACTACACCGATCAGATTTAATCTGATGACCCACCAGCCTAGAGTTTGAGTAAACTGCACAGACACAGAAACTACATCCTACTTTATAACTGGAGATTTGGGACTATCAACCCTCTCAGTAATATTGTGATTGGCTCATCCAAAGCCAAGACATTAGGCCTGTGCAACCTATGCAGCTGCTAAGGGCTGCAGTGTTCCAGAGGCCTCATGCCACACACACCACCCTCGTTCCCAGTTTGTGGTCCCATTAGTCTCTGCCAACAATAAGCTGCAGCAGTGATTACATTCCTTTGCTTCTCTAGTGCCTTTCTCTACTCCCAGCTTGTTAACTTTTATTTTGATTTCATTTCCTTGCTTGATGCCTGGTTTGCACACTCCAGCAGCCTTTATATATTGCACATGAAAGACAGGCATGAACACAAAGGCTGCTAGGTCTTGCAAGCATATGAAGAGGCAGTGCATCTGCTTCACGGAACAGAACAAGCCACCTGCAGCCCAAAGAGTACTTGTTGTGCCCCAGTGGTGTCAGTGATGAGTACTGTACTGCCCATGTCAATTAATTCAACTCACATCAGACAGTCAAGCAGTTCCTGAAAAGGGAACTAGATGTGGCCTCACTTGTCTTATTTCATATGGGGCTATACAAAATTTAAGGTCACCCTGTTGAAAGCTTCATCAAAGGTATATCTGAAATAGGAGGTCATCAAACAGAGAACCAGTGACATCCAGTTGTCATAGCTCTCAGGTCAAGGGAATGCAAGAGAGTCTGCAGAGAATCACCCCTTCTTCCAGAATGCCACAGCCCAAGAAGTAGTTGAAGGTTTGTCTAAACAGTCTGGCAGTGCAGACTACAGGGGTGTGAACTGCAGCACCCACTAACATGTTATGCTGTAACTGTCCCATGTAGCTGTCCCCTGCTAGTGAAAACTAAAACTAGTTGGCATTACTGTAGTCCTGTTTGAAATGGGAGTATGTTAATGGGATCTAGGCACCTTATAGTTCATGCTAGCAGGGTCTACATGGGGCAATTACGGCACAACCCTTCAGTTCACTCTGCAATTCACACCTCCATAGTCCTCACTGCAGGGCTGTGGAGACAAGCCAAGACTGCTTTCATAAAAGTCAACCTACCTGAGATATTTTTTTTAGGCAGGAAATTGATTCCTTGCTGAGAGAAGGTCGCCTAAGAGGCTGTAACTGATTTGGTACACTAGCCTGACCACTTTAACACCAATGGACTTTGCCCTCAACCCGCTTCCTTAAGCTGACCCAGAAGCTAAACATTTCTACAGTTGAGTAAATTCTGTCCCACAATAGGGTTGTCACCTCCGAAGGGCAAAAAACTAGGACATCTACCTGCCCCACCCAACCAGGGTACTGTCTCCTCATCCCACTCCCAGGAGAGGGCACCAGGCCCCACAGGCTTCTGCTTCCCATGCTGCTCACGGCAGCAACCTCACTGAGCAGGATGCAGCACTGGCTGGATCCACCCCCTCTCCCCTGGTGGTGGCTGCCACGGTGGTGACTCCAAGCTCCCACTGTCGCACTTGCTATCCATAAGCCACCTCATCTTCATGTCTCCCAGACATTCCAGAGCCAGAGCACCCCCTGCACAAATCCCTCCACCCCATGGCTCCCCCCACTACAGCCACCAGGGGCTGGGAGAGCCAGTGCGGACATCAGTAGGGGTGTCACTGACAAAACCCAGGGCTTTTATTGTCCAGGGAAACTTAGAGATTTCTGGGAACAGCTACCTAAAAAATGGGACAATCCTAGGATAAGCGGGACAGGTGACAAGCCTATCCCTCAACAAGTCATGACAGAGTCATCAAGGTAACATTTTGGTGCCATGTAATTTGTTTGTTTGTTTTTTGCAGGTAGCAGCTTTATCCCTAGAGAGGTGATTCCAGTTAAGAGAGAGAGACACACATAGGCAAAAACAGAATTTTTATTAGTGATTCGCTTAACATCTTAACAGAAATGATGATAAGCATTCCCCCAAGAACTAACTGCTTATACATTCAGATAAACAGAATCTATAACACTCTGTAATAGCATCATCTGGTGGCTCCCAGGAATGTTATCAATGCAAAGGTGTGGCAGTGTACATCAATCAGTTCTAAAGAATAGGCAAACAAGTTAAAGAGGTGTGGTGCTCTGTTACAATGGATAATGACAGTACTAGCAACTTCATTATTGTAACAAAGACTGCATCCCACCCAGTTAGGGTACATGATTCAATGCTTCCAATGGGAGGTGTCAAGGAAATACAGAGCTGCTTGGGACTCAATGCCAATAACAATGGGGAAGGAGGGAGAAGGGAAGCAGGAGAAGACAGTGAGAAAAGGGGTAAGGAGAGATGGGAATGCTAGAGGGAGATACTGTGTAGCAGTTTATTCATTTACTTTAATCTAGCCCTTGTGATATACTTTAGAGCAATTGGGCATAGAATAGCATCCACAGGAAGATCCCCTTAACAGAGACCACTGGAGCACTTAAAAGCTCTTCAGGAGAGAGTGATAGCTTTCTGTCTCTGAAGTGGAAAGCAAGGATCAAAGTAACAATAATCATGCTCATAGCTGCTTGACACTTTCTGAAGATGTCAGGTCTGAAGCTCTGTATTGTCTCAAGAACTAGAGCCCAAAAGGCTTGATAGTCCACAAACCCTAGAGAATTCCCCAGTTCAAACCACAACAGAGGTTTTGTAAGTAGATCAGTGAATCATGGTTCACTAATAGGCATAGAAATGTTTAAACCATCAAGGTATCTTCCCCCCTGGGATGCCACACATAACTCCAGAGACATGAGATGATCAAAGCAAATGTCATGAGAAAAAATAACGTTTTTAACCATTTATTTTACTCTAAAACCAATAAATTATCAGAATATGTGACTACTGGCAAACTCATTGTAATGCTCTCTGAAGTGCCATATGGAAATCCAAGTTCATTTCCAAACATAAAAAACCATATTCCCCACGTGTTCTGGTCCTGTTACACTGCTTACACCAGTGGTTATCAACCTTTTTTCATTTGCATATCCCTAAAAAATTTCAAATGGAGGTGCAGACCTCTTTGGAAATTTTGGTCTGCAGACCACAGGTTGAAAACCACTGTTCTATGGTAATGACAACCTTTTGTGGACTCCTTAGACATTGTCTGCGGACCCCCAGGGGTCTGCAGACCACAGGTGGAAAACCACTGGCATAGACAGCACAACAGGGTCAGAATCTGGCTGCAGCTGCTCTGCTGAGAATTCCACTGGTGTGGATCAGGGGTTCAGCTGATGTAAAACTGGATCCTAAACCAGTCACCTCCCCAAGTCTGGGGCTAGGTCTACACTACCCGCCTGAATCGGCGGGTAGAAATCGGTCTCTCGGGGATCGAATTATCGCGTCTCGTTGGGACGCGACAATCGATCCCCGAATCGACGCTCTTACTCCACCAGCGGAGGTGGGAGTAAGCACCGTCGACTGGAAGCCGCAGAGGTCGATTTTGCCGCCGTCCTCACAGCGGGGTAAGTCGGCTCCGATACATTGAATTCAGCTACGCTATTCGCGCAGCTGAATTTGCGTATCTTAAATCGACCCCCCCTTCTGTAGTGAAGACCTGCCCTGGTATAGGAGCATGCCAGCAAAGAGAAAGAGCGGACATGTTGGGAGAGGCGTGCAGCTGTGCTCCACCCTTTCTCAGCTGATATATGATCTCTTAGGACTCATAACCAGCTGATATAAATTAAAGCATCCCCTAGGCTGTTCAAATGTATATTAGAGCTGGGGCCACAAGCAGCTGTGGCTTGAAAATCATAACTGGCTCCCTGATGGCCAGCACACACTTTTCCCCTGTGCCAAGACAATCTCAGTGCAGGAGATAATCGGGCCTAGAGTTGCTCTTTTCCAGGTCTAGCAGGAGCTGTGAAGGGAGTAAGTCAGTCCTTTTCGGGAGGGACTGCAAATCAGACATAAACTGTGTGGTTTGCTGTTTGCCTTTCTAATTAAACGAAGACTCACTGGTTCAAATTCTCCCTTAGTTTCATACAGACAGCTCCCATTGATCTTTGATCAGTCTGGGGGCAGAAGTTGATCCACAGACTTTTCCTTTTACAACACACTGAAGATCTGGCTGTAGAGTTTGAGTCACTTCTCCACTCTAAGAGAAATTTCCAATTAACAGCAATTGCTCATGTGTTGAATGAGTGCAGGACTGGGACCCTCTCTACTAGATAGTAATTCAGCCACTGCACACTCCAAGCTATGCTTCTCACTAGTGATGAAATTGCCTCAGACTCATTAAGATACATTTCATATCCTCAGTATATTGTACTTGTGACGGTCCATGCATATAGGAGGATCTGTGTAAGCAATAGGGCACAACAGGACGTGTGCATTCACCAGTATAAACACAATCTGGATGTGCTAATGCTCAAGTCACAGGTCAACACACCCGAAGTGCACATGCATTGGCTGATGAAAACTCATTCTTGAGTGTGTAAGTGAACTCTTCTCAGGGTCATAATTTGTCCTACAGGGGGCAAAGATGCCCCATGGCTAATAGTATGGGGGGCGGGACAGCAGACTGTTTAGCCTGCGCAAGCGGATGAAGAGTGGGCAGTCAAAGGCATGGAGTAGTGAAGCCTTCACTCGACCCACCCTCAGCACCCCAGCCTGTGCAATTCAGTTGGCACAGAGGGGAAGCAATTTGATTCTGGTACTGGAGCAAGTGGGGAACCGTTACCTGAATCGTTATTCTGAGTCACAATTCCTTCCCTGGTCTGTTGTAGGGGCAGCACAGCTACCTGCTGCTACCTCTTACTCAGAGCATATTGTCAGGTCACGGTCTAGCCCAGAATGGCTTATTGAACAAAATAAATAAACTTGACACATTTAAATATAACATGCCAGATCCTCAGCGTGTGCAAATCGACATTGCTCCATTGGCATCAGTGGCTGCATGCCAATTAATTGACTCCAACTGAGGATTTGGCCCCCTACATTTAGAAAATATTAATCTGCCTAAAAGAGGTTCCAAAACTAAACGGGTTGAACAATAGTGTTGTACAATAACAAAATGAAGTGCAAACTAAAGATAAAAATATTGAGAACAAGTTCCATTGTCTGTGGCTATTGCAGGGGATTTTTAGAAAGTGGAGGCACAAGAAAAAAAAATCTGCTTTTGTCTAGAGTGTCTATATTTCCACATTAAAACTCCTTTCCATCCATCTCTTCCTTTTGTCTCTTCTCCTTACACTCTCCCCTTTGCTTCGTTCTACTTTCCTTCCACCCTGGCAATGGCATGAGCAGGAACAGTTTTCAGCAGAGAAGCCGCCACAGGTCCTGCTCCCCTCAGCTGAGCAGCAGGAGCTGCTGCGTCTTTGAAGCCCGCTGAGGATGCTGCTGCTAAGGGGAGAACGGGGTGGGGGAATGAAAGCAGAAGGAGACAGTGCTGGAAGGAAGACAGAGAACGAGAGGGGGGGTAGAGAATAAAAGAGAAGCAACGAAAGGAGAAAAAGG
The DNA here is from genome assembly GCF_027887155.1 of Malaclemys terrapin pileata. Lineage (NCBI taxonomy): Eukaryota > Metazoa > Chordata > Testudines > Emydidae > Malaclemys > Malaclemys terrapin. The sequence continues at coordinate 73,876,595 of NC_071512.1, forward strand.
GGAAGTAGAGGATGAAACTATTCCTCCAAAATTAGGGCCAAAACCAGCAATCCTTTACTGGGCATAGTGCTCAAGGGCCTGATCCTGTAGTCTCTCTTTGGATCAGACCCCGAAGCACTACGCCAGCAGTAAGTGCTTTCAGGAGGACTGAGCCCTTAGGCATTTACTAGTCGCATTCCTCTGGTGCTTTGTGATTTACCTCACCTCTGTTATCACTCAGACAAACCCATGTTCCTGCCATCTTCTAGGAACTTAATCCAAATCAGAATCAATATATTTTCATTTCCTGGAAACCTATAACTACAAATCCCTTTGTCTCTTTTTCTTGATACTAGAATCCCTATATTATTCTATTTAGCGGGTTATTCTTTTTTAAAAAAGAATAATAAATCTGACTGTAAGGTTACCACAAACAGTTGGATAGCATGACTGACACATTTCACTACCATGTTTGGTTCACATCCAATGTATATTTACTAATAACTTTCCTATGAATAATGTTAATTCGTGATGCAAAGCCAGTTTTCATTTTATTCAGTAGTGCACAATATATTTTATTTTATAGAAACTAAAACTCATATTTCAACCATCAATTTTGTTTCAGATGGGGAAGTGCAGGTTCAGGCATTCTGTGAGCTCTGGTTTAAAGCTTGATGTCTCTAAAAGGACTGGAAATCAGAAACACAGTAACTTGTGGATTTTATGTTTTAGAAAATTAGCACATCCTTGCATTACATAGCAGGCAAACATCGAACAGTGCTTGATCAATAACAGGCATTGCCAGAGGTCTGATATAGTCTGCAACAGCTAACAGTAAGTGTTGCTGTAGGCTATGGAACTAGGAATATAAAATGTTGAATGACAGTAATAATTCATGCAACTTGGGACATAGAAAACCAACAGTATGTCAATAGCTATAGCAAGCACTGCAGAAAATGTGGAGGATTTTGATGCTTCAGGAGCTTGTGTTTTACTTTAAAACGTATTTTTCTTGGTGAAATATATACTTTCCCTAGTCATTAAAAACATTTATTTTTCAGTTGCATGTTGCTACTTCTCCATTAAGATTCTAAAAGATGCGCTGAGAGACTCAGAGATTCAAAAGGCAAAATATATATATTTATTGAAGAAAATCACATAAAACATTTATAAGGCAGGAGTTGCAGAGGATCAGGCTGGCCAAAGCTCATTGAAAATATCTGGGAATCATGGAGCATTTCAGCATTCAGTATAGTTATTGTGGTAATGTATATGGTCCTCTCATTGACTTGAATGGGAGCAAGACCTTGCTATATAGCAGGGGTTCTCAACCTTGTTCTTTCTGAGGCCCCCACAACATTCTATAAAAACTCCATGGTCTACCTGTGCCATAACAACTGGTTTTCTGTATATAAAAGGCAGGGCTAGCATTAAGAGGTAGCAAGCAGGGCAGTTCCCTGGGGTCCCATGCCACACACCCCCTGCAAAGCTCCATTGCTCAGGCTTCAGCTTCAGCCCTAGGTGGCGGGGCTCAGGGCCCTGGGCTTCAAACCTAAGCGGTGAGGCATCAGCTCCCTGCCCTGGACCCCAGCAAGTCTAATGCTGGCCCTGCTTAGCGGACTCCTGAAACCTACTTGCAGCCTCCCAAGGGTCCCTGAATCCCTGGTTGAGAACCACTGCTATATAGGATACCCATGAGATATCTGGCACCTTCTTAAAACAAAACTCATTAAATTCACATTTTATTTTGTTTTGGATCAAGCGAGCACATCATACATGTTTATTCCTTTGTAAAATACATTCTGCATAATTAATATTTCTCCTGTTGTCCATTGTAAAAAGATAACACAGCAGGTAATTTGTTACATCTGGCTGAAGGAAGAAAGAATGAGTCTCTCTGATGTGGTTTCCCCTCTGCGCTCCCATTTTATTGCTACTTTGGGAATGAAAAAGTGACTAGTGCTACTTTACTGAATAAGGCTCCCAGAAACATTCCTCAGATGAATGTTTAATGAGAAAAAAAAAAGATGTTCAAACAGGTCCATTCTTATGCATGCAGCTATGTGTTCTAAAACACTTCATCAACACGTTAGCCATCCTCGATTTTTCTGAATTTGTTGATAGCGACATCTGACTGGATAGGCAGATGAATTACATAACATTCATGATTTTTAAAATATGAATGTGGCCCTTAAAAATACAGGTAATACTTCTTTAAAAAAATGTAAAATACTAACCAAAAAATGAAACACATCACAAAGAAACCCACCATACATTATTTAAATCTTCCCCTGTGAGAGACTGAAGACTAGAATGCATACTGAATCCTCTCTTCTTCAACATGAAATGGATCCTTCCATTGCAGGGCTTAAGGTCTTGACTCCCAACCATGCACTCTGGGATTTTTTTTTAAGGATGCATATTCAAATAATAATTAGAATTGCTTAAATATCATTTCTATTTTTACAAGACCATAAAGTGACTTTTATATGCATGGTACAGCACCTACTAAACCAGATATTTCAGTTACAGTGAGACAGAGATGATAAAAGAACAAAAAATTAAGCCCGCTGACTCTTTGAGATATATTAAAAGAATTCTCTCAGTTTTGAGCAGAATGTCTTTGCTTATTTGGTCTTTCAGCTTCATTTAGGGAGAATACGTTTTACAGTTTTCCCATTGATATTCAGCAAATCTACAGCTTTCACTGCTGCTGATCCTGCTTATCTTTGAATTAAAAATGTCTATAGTATTTACACAGTGCTGAAAAATTACTATTTCAATTTATTGTATTTTCATTGTCTCTCTCCTTGTGACTGGTACAGCTTGCCTGCAACTGAGAGGGCACTTTGAGGCTTACTTTGATGCCATGATTTATTGTATTGCACAATGAAGCCTACTGTTTTCCTTTCTAATCAGAGATGGCATGTTGGGTGAAAAATAAAGCTTTTTATGCCTTTCTTTAATGATCACTATCTCATGTGCTTTGTATTTGTTACGGCTGGTTGGATGCTGAAAAACAGCATTCATAAACATCTATTTGAATTCCAAACTGTTGTTCATTTCCACTGTGGTTTTGCCCCTTTGTTCTTCCTTATTCACAAATATACACACGAATGTTAGTGGAGTGGCTGTTCTTTGTATGGATACCAGCATTCATAAGTGAACATGGGGATACCTGCTCAATCAAGAGTACTCATCACTATTCACTCTGCATTAATCATTATTCCCTGGCTTAAAAAGTTTGTCATCCATTCAGGCAGCAGAAGCAAAATCATGTGATTTAGGAGACCACTCACACACCATGAATAGCAAATAGTAAATAGAGGACTCATCCTGCCAGGGAGGATGGGAGGATTCAGGGAGCAGCACAGAGGTTTAGTCCTCTGTGTGAATGCCCCAGTCCAGTGTTTATGCCCTAAACTATGAGATTTCACCCTGGATCTTGGGACACTTGTGAGGTTGGAGACCACACTCCCTGTATCTATTCCACAGAAAGGCAAATCTCACTTCATGCCACAATCTCACTGATCATTGCTTGGAAACTTCATGAAAAGATATGTGCAGAATATTTATAATATTAACTAACATTTATATATATACACCCCTTTTCATCCATAGATCTCAAAGTCCTTTCCAAAAGTGGGCATTTTAATCCCCATTTTACTGTTGGGAAAACAGAGGTACTCGGAGGTTAAATGACTTATCCAGGGTTGACACAGCAAGTCAGCTTCAGAGCAAGAGATAGAACTCACGTCTCCTGACTTTCAGACAAATGATGTATTGACTAGACCACACTGCCTCTGATTTAGGAGTTCCTGTAACTTCTCCATGGGTTTTTCTATGGGTTTTTTCTTGCTGTGGTCTCCAATGACATTGTTCCCATCGAAAAACTGTTCCTTCATTACTTCTCTCAGCATATTGCTAGGAACAGTGGAGAAAGATAAAATGTATTATTCATCTCTCCAACTCCTAAAATCAATACCCATCAAAATACAAATACAATTCAAATCAGAGGGCACTTATTGAGCACAGATCCTCATAATTAGATATGATTTCTCAACAATGTCTTAAATTATTTATCCAAGAGATGGATACCAGGCACTCCATAGGCCCCAGAGTGAATATTTTAAGCCTCATGTCATGATGCAGCAAAAGTGAAATGCTGTGCACTGCAACATGATTTGCAATCTTGATAAACTGATGTAACATCGATTCACATCAATCAGTGCCAAAATTCTGTGTCATTATAACATCTAATGAGATATGTTGAAAGCCAATAACCTCATGAAATGGATGGGTGTCAATGAAGGATACAGATTCTGCTGCTAGAAATCAGTTAAAAATGCAATATTCACCTCTGATAGAAGTCACTAAACCACCATCACTAGAATTGAGGTTTATGTCATGCATGGACATTCATCATGAGAGCAGCTCCCCCTAGGGTGGCTGTGGTCTCTGTAAGCAATTCCATTATAAGTTTTTAAGTCTCATTTCTTATGGTGGTTATTTCTTAGCCAGTTGCTCAGCCCCCAAACCGTTTCCCCTCCAAATCTTTTATTTACATTTGGCCTTTTTAAAAAATCTAGGCAAGAGAACCAAAGAGGTTTTGAGGTTTTGGAGACTTTAGGTGGTGTTAGAATGTGGAAGAGCTTGCCTATAAAATAAAACATTTATAACTGCCAGTCTATAATGTAGAGTAATGTCTTTCAATATTTAATAATAAGGATTTATCAAATGCAATTTTCCTTGAAAATATAGTACTCAATGTTAACTGAAAAGTGCAAACATTTGCCACAATAGACCTTAGCGATGTATCATGCCAACAATCCAGGGGTTAGGGATCCCTGCTGCCCGTATATTGACATGATACATAGACATCAATTTCTCTAATATCAGTGATCAAAGGTTCAAAAGAATAGTCTCAACCATTGTTTTATGTATAAATGTTCCTTTTTTGTAAACTATCAAATTTTTAATAAATACCTTACTTGAAATTTGAAAATGTCATAATTTTATCTTTTTTTTACTTTGTCTTCATCAGCTGATAACAATCAAAAGTTGTATCCAATTCAGGGCCTAAAAAACCTGATGCGGTCCTTCTAGGTACAGTAAAAGTGGACACTGAAGTACTGATCCATATCACTAGATAATGGCTTCCTGAAAGATCTCTGAAATTTTCAGCCTTAATGTTGTGGTTCCTAGATATAAACTTACAAAATAAATTTTAATGGGCTCCATCCATTCCACACACAACTCAATAACAATTCTGTATGGAGCAGCTATAACATCAAACCCAATAGCATGTAAGAGATTGACTTAAAGCCATTAGAGAAATTCAGAGGTAAGGTTTCTCAGACAGTGCCTCATCCTGAAGTCTTGATGGTGGTCAGACTCCCAGTGAAGCCAATTTGAGTTTGGCCTGAGTCAGTCCTGCAGGAATAGACTCTCTAATTTGATCATGTCAAAGTGTCTGCATATTTCAGTTGTTAAGGTCTGTCTGTGATCTTACTTACTATTCTTCTGGCAGTACTGAGGTAGGACTGTATGAACCGAGGATGCAAGGAGTGGCATTTAAAAGTTCAAGTCAGAATTTTAATGGTATTTTAACCTACTTTATTAGTAAGTAAGAATAGTGGCTGTTAAACTGTGGTCCACAGAATCCTCCTTGGTGGTCTGTACGATGAAACATTTTGAGAACCAAGTAGTGGGGGACTGGGTATGGAGTGTAGAGATAGTCCATAAGCAGATCCCTACATATTGGAGTGGTCAGTGAAATGAAAAAGTTTGAAGACGTAATGAGTTTAAAAAGTATATACAATTAGGCACAGCATGGAGAATCAGATTGATATCTTAGTTATTTTTGATTAACTATTAATTATTCATCAATTCCTATTCTATTATTACTGTTATATAGTACCAACCATGTACTAGGTGTTTTTCAGGCATGTATGAAGACAAGGTCCCTGTCACAAGTGTTTAGTGTCTAAACTCTACTACTGTACATCATACTAACCCAATGGTTCCCAAACTGGGGTTCATTAACCCCCGGGGGTTCACAAAATGTTACAGGGGGTTCTCAGGAAAAAAATCCCTGGAAATATTCATTTTTAGGAGGGGGTTCGCGAGACTTGACATTTTAGTGAAAGGGGTTCACAGGTTGTTAAAGTTTGGGAACCACTGCACGAACTCCTTGTCTACATTGCACTGCAAGTCAGACTACAGGGCAGGGGCAGAGCCCCATGTGGATGCTGCAGGCGCAAACCAAAAGATTCCTAGTTCTCATCAGTGTGGTCTTGTTTGAAGAGGTCTACATGAATATAAACTAGGAATCTTTTAGTTCACTCCTGCAGGGATCACACAGGGGAGTTACACCCAGCACTTTGGTGCACACGGCTATTCATACCCTCATAGTCTGAACTGTAGTAGACAAGCCCTCGTATGCCTTCCTTGAATGAGACAACTTTAATCCCTTCTACATTTTCCTCATCTCCATTTTGTTGTTTTAAATCAAGCATAAATAGTTATAAAGAAAAATCAAACATTGTAACCATGTTTTGTTTTACTTTTGTATTATTGTTCTGCTAGATTTTTTTAAACGCTTTTAAAAGGTGTATAATAATATCTTACTTAGTGCACAGACTGCCTAAATAAACATTTTGGACCAATTTTTCAAATGGAGGGAGACTATGTGCAAATAGCTTTGTGCAAACATGCAACTGCTTTTGTGAGTTCAAATTGCATAGGTAATGGCTGCTTAAGTGATCAAACACATGCCCAGGTACTTGATTTGCGCACACAACAGTGTTAATTGCATTCTCTAATGTGTGTACCATTGCACTAATATTTTTGGTACACACAAATGGACCTCCACCCTTTGACAATTTAGCCCTATCTGTGTGTTTAGTGTACACTATAGAGCAGCATTCTTCCAAGCTGCTGGCCTACTCACAGCAGATTTTCCATTCACTACAGAATTGTATAAACCTTTTATATGTCAGAACCTCCCTTAGAGGTAAGCATGAGATTTTTTGTAATCCTAACTAATATATCTTTTCATCCAAACACAACTAGCTGCTTACATTATAGTTGATGTAACCGAACTAAAGTGAAAATACTAGTTTATAGCTGCAGGTTGGACTCAGAGGTTAAAAGTGAGTATTTAATCTCTATTGCTGTTTAGCATAAAATTTGCACATCAAGGACGTAGTCTGGAGGTGATCCAACGTGGAAGATCCAGACCAAGGGATCATATATGACCTTGAGAAAAAATGACTTATCTTCCATAAAATAAAGAAATGTACCTTTTTCACAGGTTTTCTTTCTACAAACAAGGGTTTATGCAGCCGGCAGACATTGGCTCAACAGATTTCAAAAGGAGGACTTGTGAACAAAAACGGATTTATTTAGCTGACTACACTTCCAATACAAATTCTTTTGCCTCAACGTATGTATGAATCAGGAAAATGTTTTGCAGAAAAGATCCTTCACCTCAGAGAAAGGAAGGAGGAGGGTTTTAATGACACTTCATGGGTCCCATTAGTGTGGTAGCTCACAATCTTTAATGTTTATATCCTGTAATATGGAAAAGTACTATTATCCCAATTTTTCAGACAGAGAGCTGAGGCTCAGAGAAACGAAGTGACTAGTCCAAGGGCACAAAGAGTGTCTGTCACAGGGTAGAGAATTTAACCCAAATCTGCCAACTCCCAAATTAGCGCTCTCGCCACTTGACCATCTGTGACAGGGTGTATAAAACCCTTGTTGGACTGGAAGGGGTTAAGGAACAGCTGTGGACCAAGGATGCCCCTTCCCTTTGCTCTTGCTGAGCATGTTTGGGTTGGAGGTGGTGTTCAAAAGCCAGCCAGGCAGCTCAGTTTAGGGTGGGCAAACCAGGGAGGAGGATGTGCCCTGGGAGCTCCTAGAGGAGGACTGGAGCTGAGCCTGCATTGAGCAGGGGAGCCACAGCACCCAACAACTGGGACAAGGACTGAAAGTCCAGAAGGTGACCTTCCACAGAGAAGGGAGGTGACCAGATGGGATATGGATTATGGTAGGAAGTGGCCCAGGGAAGCTGACTGGTGGCTGACACCATACAGAGACAGGTAAGCAGCTGAACCAGGTTGGGCCTGGATTGGAACCCAGTGGAGTGGGAGGGTCCAGGTTTCCCTACCCTCTTGCCACCTCAACTGTAGCCACGGGGCAGGAGCCCCTGCAACCTCCAACTCCGATTACACCATCCTTGCCAAATCCATAACTATTAAAGTCTGGAAGCAAACAATTAGTGATCAAGAACATCATTCTGATTGTCTCCAGGGGACATGTTCTCCAAGATCCCATGCTAGTAAAAGATAGAGTCCAGGTCCCATATGTCCCTTTTGATAGAACAAGAAAATATGCTCATATGCTTTACAGCAGCACTCAAAAAATGTCCAGCCACTTACCTTTTAGCTGTATACATTAGTCTCTCAGAAACAGAGATTAAACTGATTGTGTATCAGTATTCATAGTGAGAGGCTAAACTGCCACTGTGGCCTGTGAACCTGTTTTATACACCGTGTACAAATTAAGACAAAATTATTATCATTATGACATTTTTTGTGCCGTATTTGAAGTATGTGGCATTGATACCAGTGAAGAGAAAAGAACACAGCACACCTGGAATGCAGTTGTTCCATCCCATCTTGTTACCTTTGCCAGGTCACAGCTAACAGTTGGCATATAATATTCTGGCAGAAATATCATAAACAACTATCAGATGTGTCAATATATTTTCAATCGATAACATGCATGTTACATGCCCACTTCACATTCTTATCAAGAAATACAGGTACCATCCATTGTCTTGCTGGTCTACAGGTGTGTCATTGTTGTGAGGCCTTGTAATCCTAATCAAACTTCCATGTGGGAAATGCACTATAGAAGGATTCCAGGAAGCTGGGAGATATTCAATCTTCTGGGTCTCATTTTAAAGAGACTCGTTATATTTAAGTAATCTTTTTCAGGTGTGGACAATCACTTTTCTATATGCATTTCTATTAATGATTGATTTCCAGAGGCATTTTGAGTGACTCTAACCAATGGTGTGGCTCAAATGACTGTCTAATATTTATTTGTAACATTGACTGTCTCAGAATGTGTTTACTGTGAAACTCATTCTTCTGTGTGTTCATGAGGAAGCTCAGTAAAAGACTTGTACACTGTCATGCAAATATTCCTACTGTTTGTTTTATGTGGTGTGTATGGAGTGAGATGTGTTCCTGTGCTACTGTGTATAAATACAGTGTTACTTGGCTCATGAGAGGTATAATAGGCTTTGCCCTAATCTTGCGATTTCCACTTTTGTTCTAATAAAGCTGACTGATTGCATTGTTACGGTGTGCACTGTTTTCTAGCATTGCACATAAACTACCAGTACCAATGATCTGCATTTGATAATAATAACACCTAGCTCACACATAGCACTTTTTATCACTAGATCTCAAAGTGCCTTACAAACGAGGGCAGTATCTTATCCCAATTTTACAGATGGGGAAACTGAGGCACATAGCAGTGAATTGACTTTCCCAATGTCACCAAGCAAAATGGTAGTAGAGCTGAGAATAGAACCCAGGCTTTTCTGAGTCCACATGTGATGTTCTATCCACCAGCCCTGTCCTATGATATTTGCCTCTTTGATGCACATGCTTAGGCTGGACCTTCCAATTAATGACATGATCCACTATCATTATTATTTTCAAGCTTGATATTTAACCCCTCCTCCCCCCACACACACCAACACTATGGAGTCTGCTTGTGCCAGACAGGATGGTAACTTTTGTACACTTAGGCGGTAGTGAGGGGTTTGCCAGCTAGCAGCCACAATAGCTGTGAATATTGCCCTGTGTATAGGGTAAGCTATTTGCTGAACACTGACCATGTTCTGGGGATAGTACAGGTATAGAATGTCTTCCCACAGGCTAGTGTACAAAAGACAGGGCTACACAGTGGCTGAAAAGGATTCAAAATAACTTCTGCAGCTGTGGTTGTACAGTGACTTGCTGACTCCTGAGTAATCGACACATAAATTTCCTTAGTGAGATGACAGAGCCCACAGATTTGGCCACTCATTCCAGTTAATAAATCTGGTCCCAAATGTTTATTGTGCTACTGGGCCTATCATGCTCCTTCGAATGCCACAATGTCACTACATAGTAATGGGGATGTTAATTTTTTTAATGCCCAAAACACCAATACTCTGTGTTAATTGTTCAGTTTCTGGGATTAGAATGTATGTTGACTATGAAATTGCTGAGCTCTTGGTTTCATCTTCAATGCATGAAGCTACTGACCAAAACCTGTTTATCACTACTGAGTCATTGTGAAAGTGCATATTGGAAATAAAAACAAATTGTGCAAAAGATTTTTATCCCAAATGCTGAAGAAAATGTATCTGATTCTGTTCAGTCTGAAATTAAAGAGTAAAAACAAAATCAAGGTCACTATAATGAAACCAGCAATCACAGATTTTCCCAACATTTTTCAGATTTTTTAAGAGAAGAATGAAGTTTCTGAACTTCAATAACTTCCATATAAAAGGACACACAATTCTGACAGGATTCAGGAAATTATTTAAAGTCATAAAAGCAACCCCTTAAGCAGTCTGAGAGATCCAGTTAGAACCTGGATATTTTCCTGAAATTGGGCTTCAATTTCACTCTGGATTTAAATTGACAAAAAGCTCAAAAGGATCTTCTGGAGCCACTCACCTCTGGATGAGATCAACCACTCTGAGTACATGTTGTGATGAGACAGTCTTGGAAACTGAAGTGATTATCATGGAAGGACAAGGGTGTTATGTAGCATGTGTAATATATTAACAATTGTTAGTCAGACACACACAACAAAAGGTCGTAGTTGTTTAAAGGCATTAACTGACATCAGGATGGTTCATTGTGGCTTCTTTAAAGAAGCTTGATATATATATATGTTTGAGCATTAGAAAAAACTGCAATTCCTAATCTGCCTCAATAACAGAAAGACAATTTCATATCAGTTTTCTCTCAGAAAACAAAATAATTGCTTTGTTGTTATGAGGGGGGATAATTTCAACATTTTCAATATAATATAATTTTGTTCTTGGATTCATAGTCTTAAAACTACAAAAACAATTAGCTGAAGTGACACAGAGGAGAAAAATAATCTTGGAGTCCAGTGACTCCATACATCAGAAGAGGAAGGAGAAACCATCAGTAGAATTATTTCTGAATATATCACTGCAGCCCATCTATAATTCTCTTTGTAGCTAAGCCCTTTCTCTTATAGAGGCAAATGGTGTTGGTTTGTGCAGGAGTGTTATACAAAGAAAAGCTAAACCACAGAGCCTGACATTATAGCTCTTTGAGTATTTTAATTGTAATACAGTTGTTTCTTCAAGGGCAAAATTTATCACACTTTAAAATTGTGACATAGACATGTTGTAAGAGTATTAAGAATAAGCCCAGTTCACTAAAGCTATGCTACCTTATGCCTCTAAAACTCAGTTCTCATCAGTGGGCCCAGGTGATTTCCCATATGTCTGTGGGACAGGTGAGCTCCTCAACTGGTATAAATCTGCATAGTTCTATTAGCCTCAGTGGAGCTTTAGCACCCAAAGATCTGGCCCAAAGTTTATCTAAAGAGAATGACAAATATAATACAGTTTTAGAGATTGACTTCTTCCCTTTCCGAAGATTGGCCTTGCAAAGACACACAGGCTTAGGAATCATGTGGGCTGGATCATGTCCCACTAAACCTGATTCACAGGTTTATTTGACATGCCTGGCTTCTTATCTCACCCACAAGTGATGTTCCCAGTATTGTACATGCCATATTTATTGCCTGTATCCCAAACCATTCAGGGTTCTATTCTATGTTTTAGACAGCTCCACTTCCTGCTTTTTCCTCTTCCATTTTTAGAATTTACCAAGGCATATCCACATAATTGTATTCCCTGTCTGGCTTTGTGTTTTATCACCCCAAATTAGCATCTCCACATCACCCACAGTAGGGCCAGCTCTCCTTTGTTCTCTGTTAACCGCCATGCTTTTACATATTAATATCCCTGTCACCCTGAAGCTTCTCTATGTTGCACTGGGAGTTGTTTCAGCCTCTGACTGGCTCAGGATCAGGGGATCAGAAAGGAGGTTTAAAGCCACTTTCTCCCCGTCCGTCAGCTACCACAAATGAGGACTGAGCCCTTATATCAATTTTATAAGCCACTCACTCGACATTAATTTTCTCTGCATCAAATAATGAATAACAATGAATCTAGCATAGTGGTATGGGAAGGTGTAAATTACACCTTCCGGAGCCAGTTAAGCCCTTTGTGCTCCTGGAGTGATTCACCTCCACACAGGATAAGTGATATTAATTCTGCCCTCACACATCACTATCCCTACCAGAGATGTGGCAGCTTTAATTTCCACCAGGCTTCCACTGAAGTTTAATCAGTGGGAGTCACTAAGGAGAAGCTCTGAATAAGTGTGCTCTGCGGCTACCTAACTAGACCCTTTTTCCAGTGAGTGCCACCCACTTTTTGGATTCCACTGGCCCTTTATTACCTCCAGGGTATAAATGAGACTTTCCACCACTTCATCCTTTTCTTCTGGCAGACTGTCCCCCGCCCCTTCACCTGAGACCTCCACCAGAGGCTATGCTGGGGTAAGTCCTGAATAAAATCTAGTCCAACGTGTTGTATTATGTAATACTTTTCATCCTGAAGGATCCCAAAGCACTTTCCAAACTCTGCACAGGAATCACATCATCAACCAGTGAAATGCAGACACATCTGGATGAAAGAAAGTAACAGCAACACCAGGCAGCATTTTAGGGAGTGAAGAAAACAGTGCCATGGACAACTGAGATTGCCTAGGGTATTCAAGCAGCTAGAATGTAATTGTCCCAGTCAGAATGTAAAGAGAACCTGAGGGGTTAACATTTGTGAAAAGTGACATGGAATTTTTAATGACCTCATTAGATCAGAACCTTAGCTTTATGTCTTATCTGAAGATCAGCACTTCCAGCAGATTAGCTCACTACAGTACAATGCTGATGCATTGGCCCAGTAGTACTGACTCAGACAGGGGAGTGTCACCTACTGAGTCACCACCAGAACTACTTCCAACAGAACCTAGGCGTTCATCAGAGATATCCCATCCAATTACTGACCTATCCTACCTTGTGGAATCTGATGAGATCACAGAACAAAGTAACACAGCTGCACACCACACTATGTTTTTAATATGTATGTAAACATATATTGTGAAACCAATATAGGGAAAACATGAATAACATAAGATATTTCAAGTCATAACTTCAAGTGGGACCATAATGGCTGAAACCATTGTGATAATAAAATATACTTACAGACTATCAAATTATCTTTGGATAACAGCATAATTAATGCTTTTCAGCACTGCCCTGTACATCCTGATAGCCAAATAAATAATATTGTGACTGGAAAAAAAAAGGATCAGAATTTCAGAGAAAAGATTTCATAAACAGGATGCTTTCATAAGAGAATCTGACTTTTTGTACTGTTCTGGAGAAGTTCTGGGGAATATTAAATAATGAAAAATAAAAAAATAGTTATTTTTTGTGGCTCACATTTACACACAGTGACATCCTATGGTAAACAAAGCCTTTAGAACATTCATTTATTACATATTAACCTGAAAAGAATGTGTTTGTCAATATTAAATTGTTCATGTGGGGTTCTTCCTTTCCTTTCCTATGGGTCATGCATTCAAATATAGCATCTAAATTTGCAACCCCCAAAATCTTCAAATGTAAGCAGCACTAGCATGAGCAAATCAAGTAGCTAAGCAACTAGTGCTGTTTGTGCATTAAAAAAATTACAGGCATTTATTTAAAGGGAAGATTGAGGCACCTTTGAAATTTTGGGCCAAGGAATTATTCTACATTGCTGTAATGATCTTAGTGGAATATATGAAACACAACCCAAGGTGCCCTTAGGATTGTTCAAGATACATCAAAGGGCAATAAACCTCAGCATAGCTAGACCTATCCCCAGCATGCATTGGTAAATATACACTCCTTACTTCCTTAATGTTAAATACCATACATTTAAAGAATTCATGCTAGTTTCATTGCTTTGGTCATTGAGAATAACCCAGAGATTAAGTCTATTAGGTGAGGTTTAGCATCTATAATATCCTGCTAACATCTGTTTAGATGCCACAGTTTGCATAGTATTTTCATTAGAGAATAATTTAACATGATTGGTGTCTTCATCTCCATCACTGGATGTCTGAGAAATATTTCTTCTTGTCAGATTTCTTCATCAGTGCCCTTGGCAAGATGCTTTGCCATGTACTTTTTTAAGGGGTATATATGCAGACTTGGAAGTAAAGCAAGGATTCATCATCATTTACACTTTATGAAACAAGGGCACAGAAATGTTACATCAAAGACAATAAGCAATTAAAAGTGATGCTGTAATTCCTAAATTGGACTGTCTGGAACTTCACCTAAATGTCTTGCAGAAGCTCTGACATTAGCAGTATTTTAACAACAAGCATACAGCAATATTGCACTTACCTTTCTGAAGACTTATGCTTCCATAGTGTTTAAATTCTTTAAAAGCCTAACTGTAACCATTTTAGCCATTCCAGCAAGGCTTAGTCTAAGAGTTAAATTAAAATTAAGGAAAATGAGATCATTTTTAATGAGCTAGTTACAACCCTGAATAATGCTGGCTGTTGGTTCTGCTTAATAAAACTGCCATCCAATGCAAAATAGATATTAAGTTAAATTATTTTTATCAACTCATAAATTCAATGCAGAGCTTTCCCACAAGCCTTAGAGACAACAAAGCTTTATTAACTTCTTCCTTTTCCAACTCCTCCAAAATATTTCAGCTTTTTAAAAGAACCCATAGTAAGGACTGATTCAAGCCCATTAAAGTTAATGGAAAGACTCACATTGACTTTAATAGGTTTTGGAGCTGGCTGTTACCAAATGGAGCAATATTGAAATACATTATGTATTACTTAATATCCCAATATTATTATTGTTAAATATGTATTTGTGGTCTCAGACTTCTGGAGCGGAATTCACTGTCATATGTATAGTACACATATCCAAGTAGAATATTTGATTTTGGGGTGGAAGGTGTATTCACTACAAGATTCTTTTTTCACATTATCTCACAGTTTACTGCTGTGGACATTTTCAACATTTATCTTTACTAATGGTCTAGTATAGATTCAAAATCAGGAGCAAGTTTTATAGACTGAAGATGGAGCACTTAGGGGATAGAGCACTGGACTGGGATTCAGAAGACCTGGGTTCAATTTCTGGTTCTGTCCCTGCTTTGCTGGGTGACCTTGGGCAAGTCACCTCCCTCCCCGTGCCTCAGTTTACCCATATGTAAAATGGGGATAATAACATTGACCTCCTTTGGAAAGAGCTTTAAGGTCTATGGATGAAAAGCACTATATAAAAGCTAGGTATTATTATCCCTATCCCTATATATTTTGGGTGCAATTCACCCCAGACACAGAGCCCTTTATGTTGTGGATTTGGCACTGCCCCAACCTCTCAAATAACAGTGTGGACAGCAGGTCAGGAATAGGAATAAGGAGGGTCCCAAGTTTCATGATTGTGTAAATACAGTGGCCTCAGCATGAGCAACATGAAAGATTGCAGCCATTATTCAAACCCATGGGAAGGAGCAGTGATTGCTGTGGAGGGCTGTGCTACAGTGCCATGCCCTGGCCCCAGTTTGAAAGGGATTGGACTTCACATCCTCAGCCCTCATGGACTTCACTGCTTACGGCTTCACCTGCTGGCTCTGGCTTAAGTCCCATAATATTGGCTCTGTGGGGAATTATGAATTTTACCCTTTATTTCCAAGGTGAAAACAATGAGGAAAGGTTGCAGCATGTACATAAAAAAATGAAAGTTTTGCTGTGAGAAAAAAAATAGAACAAAAATTGACAAGCGGTAACGATGGCCTGAAAAGGAAATTTCTATCCCCTTGGAAATTCCGAGTGTTCCACAGTTTGTTCCATTCCAAATCAAAATGAAACATTGACCTCGGAATTTCCTGCAGGAGGGACTATTCCCGTTACCACCACCACTTTTTCTGGGTCCCTCACAGCTTCTCGCTGCTACTTTGTCCTGTGTCACACTCTGATGATAGGTAGAATGTGCATGAAGATAGGGGGTGAGAGGAGAGAGAAATAGGGATCACTGCTGCTGCCACCAACAAAACCTTTTTCAATCAAAAATTTTGTCAGAATTGGCACATTTTGGCAAAATGTTTGGATTTTGACAAAATGACTTTTTTGATGCAAAAGCTTCTGTACAAAAAGTTTCAACCAACTCTACCCAGCGGTTATCATTATACATAAAGTGATAAAATGCCAGATTAGTCTATTTTATAGATTTCTGTAATTGATTAAACAAGCAATTACAACATATGACAAAATTTGTGATTGCCAGAAGATCTTAATTCTTTATCTAATCTATCTATCTATAATTGATTTCCCCTCCAACCTCCCTCCCCCCCCAAAATAAGAGAGAAACAAAAAAGGAAAGGAAGGAAGGGAACAGGGAGGGGAAAGGAGAGCAACATCTCAGCTTCCATCTGGTAGGAATTAATCAACTCACAGAAAGCTTGGTTCTCTAGAGCAGTACTTGTAGCCAAATGACTCATATTACTTTATATGGAAGAGCAGACGGCCTCCAGGGATAAAAGCCTGGCACAGAGACTCAGCTGACCTGGCAGCTAACGAGTGGGTAACATTTTGGAAAAGCGTGACCACAGACAAATTTGAAGATTTCCTCTGACTTTTCAGAAACATTCATACTTTTTCTGGCAGTGGGACATGGATGGGCAGTCAGTCCCTTCCTATCATCTGAATTTTAGCACAGAATTTAATCATCCGATGCAAAGAATGTCTAGTTAGTGAGACCAGACCCAGCAATGACCAGAAACATGACAGAAGTTAGTAAACATCATACATGTCAAGATCTAATTCAAAAATTGGGATACTTAGCTGCACTAAAAGAACAGGAGTACTTGTGGCACCTTAGAGACTAACAAATTTATTAGAGCATAAGCTTTCATGGACTACAGCCCACTTCTTCGGATGCATATAGAATGGAACATATATTGAGGAGATATATATACACACATACAGAGAGCATAAACAGGTGGGAGTTGTCTTACCAACTCTGAGAGGCCAATTAAGTAAGAGAAAAAAAACTTTTGAAGTGATAATCAAGATAGCCCAGTACAGACAGTTTGATAAGAAGTGTGAGAATACTTACAAGGGGAGATAGATTCAATGTTTGTAATGGCTCAGCCATTCCCAGTCCTTATTTAATCCTGAGTTGATTGTGTCTAGTTTGCATATCAATTCCAGCTCAGCAGTCTCTCATTGGAGTCTGTTTTTGAAGTTTTTCTGTTGTAATATAGCCACCCGCAGGTCTGTCATTGAATGACCAGACAGGTTAAAGTGTTCTCCCACTGGTTTTTGAGTATTATGATTCCTGATGTCAGCTTTGTGTCCATTAATTCTTTTGCATAGAGACTGACCGGTTTGGCCAATGTACATGGCAGAGGGGCATTGCTGGCACATGATGGCATATATCACATTGGTAGATGTGCAGGTGAACGAGCCCCTGATGGTATGGCTGATGTGATTAGGTCCTATGATGATGTCACTTGAATAGATATGTGGACAGAGTTGGCATCGGGGTTTGTTACAAGGATAGCTGCACTGTTTGTTGTGGTATCTACATTTGCCATCATCAAAGCACATTCCTGTATTGTGACCATTGTATGTAATTCTGTTATAGTGACATAGTACAAAGCTGAAGTCTAGGTGCCATCAAGCACTTAAAAGAGCAGATTTTCGTGTATAATCTTACTTCTTATAGGGTGATGTTGCTCTTGCAAAAATAAATGTATTTAAAATTACTCTAACAAGTCACAATGCATGTGGTTATAATATTATTATCATGGTTTGAAATATTTGGTGACCAGTAAGATTCCTCCTTTTAGGCAGCCCATTTTATAAAGTTCCATAAACTGTCACAATTTCATTAACATTACATTGTTGCCATGGCAATGTGGTACTAAGTCAATTGATGGGTTTTTCATCATGGGCTTATTATAGAATTGCTCTTTCCATCAAAGGCACATCTATAGGAAAACTGCCAGGACTCCCTATCATCTGAATTTCAGCATAGAATTTCATCATGCGATGCAAAGAATGTCTAGTTAGTGAGACCAGACCCAGAAATGACCAGAGACATGACAAGTTGGTAAATATCATACATGATCTAACTCAAAAATTGGGATACTTAGCTGCACTGTTTGTTGTGGTATCTACATTTTCCATCATCAAAGCACATTCCCGTATTGTGACCATTGTATGTAATTCTGTTGCAGTAGCACATTGTGTGTGTTAATGTCAAAGGCAAAAAGCAGCAGCAGTAGGTAAAGCACGGAATGTGGAGTTGAAAAATCTCAGCTGTATTTCTGCACTGAAATGGACTTCTTGTGTGACCTTGGGCAACTCACTAAATTTCTCTATGCCTGAGTTTCCCTGTCTGTATAATGAGGATAATGACACCGGTCCATCTTTGTGAAGTACTTTGAGATTTCAAGTGCTTTGTAGGAGCTAAGTATTGTTATTCATCAAAACAGCAGTGTTTTTAACATCTCTGAGAAATATCCCATACAGCTCTACAATTTGGGAGATTACAGTGGTGGAATGTGATGTTTCCCACCAAAATCAAAAAGGCTGCTGGCATTACTGACCAGGTTGTCTGGTAATAGAACATGTGAACATATCTTAAAAATATTCATATAATTAAAAGAAGTATGACAGCTTTCTAAAATTACGATATTGCTGGTTACAATGGCATTTGTTACAGTAGTATGAACAAGAGGAGCAACAATGTCATATAAGGCAGCAACAGGGTAGCTTGTTTATTGTATATTCAGATATTTTTCTTCTGGATTTTCATTGTTTTGTTGATGATCATCTCCTAGTTAGATGCAAAATATCTTTTTACTATCCTGACACATACTATACAAGCTATCATTTCTTTGCTTAATCATGTTGGGTCCGTTACTGCAGAGAGGGTAAATTGTAGACAAGGCAGTACTCAGTATAATCAAAGATGTGTGTTCCTATTTATATGATAAATTTTGTCTGATTTACAAAGCCAGCCTCTCAACTCCAGCTGAGAAAGCAAAGAGAGAACTTTGCTAAAGGATGAAGAGTCCTGAAAGGAAAGGCCTTTCCTCTATTAAGACCCTACTATAGAAACTGAACCATTCTTAGTATTATTAATTCATTTGTTTTCATTATGATAGTAACTAGAGGCCCTAACTGAGACTGAGGCCGTACTGTGCAAGGAACTGCACAAACATACAGTGAGAGCCAATCTCTGCCCTGAGAATCTTATAATCTTAATGGATACAAGACAGACAAAAGGAAAGAGGGAAAATGGAGGCACAGAGAGATTAAGTGATTTGCCCAAGATCCCACAGTAGGTCAGTGGCAGAACTAGGAACAGCATCCAGATCTCTTGATTCCCTGTCCAGTGCCCTTTCCATTGGACCTTGATGCCTCCCCAGGCTACAAAATTTAATATTCCATTGAATTCTCAGAGCCATATTCTGCTACACGTATTCACACTTAGTCATACCTTACTACACTGATTTGAGTATGAGGATACCCAGTATGAGTATAAGCAGCAGAATTTGGCCCTAAATATGGTATAAACAGAATAACAGAATAGCCAATAAGGACTGTGGAGTCACAAGAAAAAAATACTTGCAAACTGTGATGTACTCAGAAATTGGCGGAGAAAGCATTGGTTCCACTGGTGTTTTTTTAAGATATATATTTAGAAAATCCATATACTATAAAATGATTAAAATAACGAAAGAAGCATTCATCTCTTGCTCAGTAAATATTTACTTTTGCTGCACTGGGCCTGCTGGCTTTACTGTTGTTACAACCTTCAAAAAATGCTTCCAGGAAATCTCATCAGAATTTAACAGTAATATTTTTTTATTAAGGAACCTGAAGAGAGAGTTTATGATAATCCCAATTTAACTTTTTAATAAAAACAGAAAATAATATGCCAGCATGGATTTGATCTCATTTACATATCTGATACAAATTTTGACCGGCAGTAAAATTTGTTAGCAATACATCTGTTGTCACATTGCTGAATATAAAGGCTGGCAACTTTACAATGGGAATTGTACAACTCCTATATAAAATCTATGCTTATTGTAACAATTTAATTCAGAGTTGGTGAAGATTAAGATTTAGTGTTCAGAAGTAATGCCCATTATGATGGGATTGTCCATAGTGAATTGTATAGGAAATTTACATAATTAAAAGTATTTATCTTGGATAATCTAAGTAATATGTCCTGCCACTGAACTGACTATGTAAATAAGTTTCCTGCAATAATATGAATACTGATGTCTCCCCATATGTTGCAGAGAAGATAGAAAAGGAAGAATAACAGAAATTAAGAGATAAAATGAAAGAGGGGAAAAGAAGTAAGCATATAGCTGTATCATTTTATCATTAATAATGACAATCCTTTGAACACAAAATAACTCCTGTTTTCTGAGAATTTCCAGGAACTGTACAAACAATAATTAATTAAGACAGTAGCTGGAGCAGGAAATATGCATTATTGGATCCATATTACAGATGGCTAAAGTGAGGCAGAAAATGGTTTCCTTACTTGCAAAAAGTCGCAAGAGCGAGGGACGCAAGACAAGAACCCTATCTCTCAGTCCCAGGCATTTGCCATTTAGACCACTGATATTCAGCTTCTTTCCACCCAGGACACAAAAACCACCTGCAGGTTTCTTTTACTGTGCTATATTCAAATCACACAGTCCTTCTGAAAACCGAGACATTGGGTCACAGCAAGAAACATGGGTTACTTTAGCTGCCAGGCGAGGATTCCTGTGGGCAGAATGGGTATAGAAGTGTGGATGGGGGCATGCACTCAGTGTGCAGGATGGATCTAGTGGGATGGACAGCTATAAAAGGCTTCTCACTTATCCCCTGTACTCACACAGTGGTTCCTCCCCCTTAATTGATGGAGTGGGCCTTTATTTATGGGCTGGCCTAGACCTGCCTGCCCCAGCACTACAAATAGTAAACTCGCACAGGAGGAAGAGGGGGAGGTCTGAGGAGCTACTACCGGGTTAGCTAGGGAACAATAAGGGGAAGCAAAGGGGTGAGGCAGAAAGAAGAAAGGAAATGAGTTGCTCCTTGCTTTCCTGAATTGGCTTCTACTGGGCTAAGTCCAGTGTGATATTACTGATCTTTTTTTTTTGGAAGGGGGGAGATTCCCAACAAGTGGGGTGTGACTCAGCAATTGATCTCTGGGAATCCATTTCAGGGTCATGCTCCCACAAATTAAGATGCCCTGAACTAGACAATTAATAGGCAGCAGGTTTAAAATAAACAAAAGGAAGTCTTTTTTCACAGAATGCACAGTCAACCTGTGGAACTGTTTGCCAATGGATGTTGTGAAGGCCAAGACTATAACAGGGTTCAAAAAAGAACTAGATAAATTCATGGAGGATAGGACCATCAATGGCTATTAGCTAGGATGGGCAGGGATGGTGTCCTAGCTGATGTTTGCCAGAAGCTGGGAATGGGTGACAGGGAATGGATCACTTGATGATTACTTGTTCTGATCATTCCCTCTGAAGTACCTGGCCTTGCCCACTGTGGGAAGACAGGATACTGGGCTAGATGGACCTTTGGTCTGACTCAGTATGGCCGTTCTTATGTTGTCCCTCCCTCTGGTATTTTGTAGTGAGGGTTCAGGTTCCAGTAGCATTGCTGCAGTACGTAGGGCCAAATACTTCCACAGAACCTAGCACCTCTCACTTTAAAGACCTATTTGCCTGCTTCATGGAGAAAATCACCTGCCCCTGTGACAGCATTTCAGGTCACAACGATCATACCCTGGCCACATGAACAGATGTCACATGCTAATTAAGTTTGGTTGGGGTTGTGAAAAGGAACTCATAGAAAAAAGTTGACAGTGCAGTTAAGAAATATTTCATTTCTTCACACCACTCCCATTTTACCACATCTATGGTCATTTGTCTTTCCACAGTAGCTAATAGGAAAAGCTACTTAGCCCTACTCTGGCCATTTAATTTGAGTAATTGCATTTGACTCTTATTAGGAATATTCAAATAACTGCCAATTACTTATATATGGTGTGTTTCTAAAATACTCTTAAAAAAACAGATGAACGGAGCAACTTGCTATTAGCTTTGTATTTAATAACCCTCACGGCAACAGAAACTATCCAGCAAATGGATCGGAATTACCCTATAAAGGGTTGATTGTATGTGACAAAGATATTCACAGATAGCGACACTTCACTTATCCTGCAACATGACATCATATGGTGTTATCACATCCTGAGTCCAGATTCTCTCTGACTGCTTCACTGCTTTATTTGGTTGTTGCCAGTACTGCATGCCTTGGCATGTCTTGCTCCATGGGCTACTAGGCCTTCTACAATACTGATTCAACCTGACTGCTATGCAGATACATTCAGTTGTTGCCAGTGGCTCCCCTCTGTTGTTGCCTGCCTGTCTCGTTCTTCTGAGTTATGCCACTGACTACTCCCATCCCATTGTGATGCTGCCTCAGGGCTGTGTTGACTTTTCAATTATCACAATATACAATGCAGATGCCATGTAAAATAACCAGCATAACTCTAGCAGACTGAGCGCAGTAGAAATACAGTTAAATAAAAGTACTACTATAATACCAGGAGGCTGATTGGAACCACAAGATACCAGTATCATATCCAGTAGTTTTTATGTTGAGTAGATATAGATTTTAGCCATTAGATTCTAGCTATCCAGCAGATAATAACCAGAGGAAATGTATCTGGATAGCTTCACTTGTGAATAACAGTTTTGCTTTTGCAAGTAAATTGAGGATCTGGTAGACTACCAGAAGTAGAAAGTTTTGTGTTACCCGGGCACATAAGCAGGCATTTTGTCTGCAGTAGATTTCCAATTATGTATAACTAAAGAATACTTCAGAATATATGATGACGTGTTTCAAAACTATGTAGCCAATTTTAGAGCATGGGACTTGGAGTTACAATTCCTGGGGTCTATTCCTGGCTCTAATACCAACTGTGACCTTGGACAATGTAAACACTGTCTGTGATTTAGTGTATGCATAGGCACAGTAAGTGTAATTCTACTCAGCTAGTCCACAGGATTATCTTGATTCATAGAATATAAGGCCAGAAGGGACCACTATGATCATCTAGTCTGACTTCCTACATAACACAGGCCATAGAACTTCCCTGAATTAATTCCCATTTGAACTACAGCATATCTCTTACTAAAACTTGTAATCTTGATTTCAAAATTGCCGTGGATAAAGAATCCACCACAACCCTGGGTTAATTGTTCTTATGGTTAATTACCCTCACTGTTAAAAGAACTGCAACTCTGCCAGGATGCAAAGCCAGTACTTCTGAATCCTTTCACCCTCCAGAAGGCCAAGGCACTCTCCATTACACCACTCAGCCACCTGAGACCTAATTATTTGTAAAACACTGTAAAAGCAGAAGTTTAAAGAAGACCTGGAAGTTAACCTGAACATAAACTACAAATAACGCAGTGTGCTTGTTACTGACTACTAGAAAAACTCAACAGCTAGAATTTTAGACTGTGGTATTCAGACAAATCAGAGAGAGCAATGCATTGCGTTCTCTGTTGCAAAACTAAATAGTCACAGAGAGTAAATTATAATAATACTTTGCACTTCTAGAGTACATTCCATCTGAGAATCAAAAAGTAATTTGCAAATGTTAATGAATTAGTCTCACAACCTGCTTTCAGGTAGGGGATTATTATTATTCCAGCTTCACAGAGGAGGAAATTGAGGCTCAGAGAGGTTAAGTAACAAGTCCAAGGTCTATGTTTTAACCACATAACCATCTTTAATCTGGTATTATTACATCTTAAATTCATCCTTTTCAAATACAATATGTACTGTACTGTTACAAATAAAGTTTTATTGTAAAAAATTGTTGAAATTCTTTATTGAATTGTTGATACTAATCCAACTTCTCCATTTGCATTCTAGTACTTAAAAGAAACAGCTTTAAAAAAAATCTAAAAGAAAGGAAAACATGAAAATCAATATCAGCTCTGTCCAGGACTATTTTGTACCTGTCTATCAAAATGCTGCAAAGATGTTACAAGGTGCATGTTCACTTTAATTTCAGTGTGTGATTGCTTTTCTTATATGAGAATTAATTCTGTATTCATTATGGTGAAATCTTAAATTTTGGGCAGCTGATCAAATCCTGCAAATCACTTTGTTCCTCTGCTGGTGAACAGGAGAGGGCAGTGTCCCTGCTCATTTTGTGTGAGCTTTCATTTGGTGTTATGTGTTCATACGTACAGACAAAGGGCACTATCCTGGAAGATGCTGAGCACCTTCACCTCCCTTTGATTTCAATGGGAATCAGGGGTGCCTGCCAGATCACTGCAAACCCTCAGCACCTTGCAGGATCAGGACCTATAGCACATAGTTTTGTTGAAAATGGGAAGCTGGAGTATTTTGGAAGCAAATGGATATGCTCTATCCAAAGCTTAACAATACACATGATGTGTTAGACCATCTATTTTTTTCTGAATGAAAACATATAAGAGATTGGAACACTTATTTGTAGGCTATTTATCTCTCCTTTTCAGTCTCTGAATTCCTAAGAGACCCAACATGTGCATTTTGCCCACATGCAATATTTTGAATTAACTACTGTAAATAGAAAAAATATAGAAGTAGCATGATTTTAGCATTACATTTTCTCCTTCCCTTTTTAACCAATAGGGTATGCAAATGATCAGTTAACCGGGCCTCATGTTTTCTCTTCAATAAATTGCTTTTGTTATGGCAAATAAATATTCATAAAGAAATGTGGACAATAAATCATTTTAAATAGTTCAAAGCCATTTTCTTTGTAGACTGCATATATTTTCAGCTGTGACTCGTCTTTAATATTTAATTCAAAAAGGATACTTGTAGAAGGACAATAGAGATAATGTGTCAAGTAGTAATTAAAACAGGGGGTGATGATTAAAACAGTTTTGATCTACATTGTGCTCTGTCAAATCCATAATTTTCTGTATTGGTTAGGATGACTTTCTGCTCTGTTTTGTATACAAAGTCAAAATAAACTTTCACTTAAAGGGACCACACAGCAAAAACCCTGGGAGAGTCAGATCTCCACCAGGGATGCAGAGGAAAGCTGCAATATGGAGGCTAAGTATTGGTTTGGGAGATCTTGACTCAAATCTGAGTGACAATGAATTTGTGGACTTCATCATAATCTTCAGGCCACCTAAAAACATCACATATTTGGCACAATTCATAGTCTCTGCTGACAAAAGACTAGTGTCAAATTAGCAGGGATGCTGCTGGTCACTGTGTCTAGACCCTGTTTCAGAAAAATATGTATGTATGTACTGTATGCTGTAAAAGGATAGTCTGTCTCTTTAAAGGCCAGTGAGCCTGGAGCCAGATAGACTTGTTCTGAAGTGGACCCCTTTAGAAACAGGTGTTTGGGCCTGGTATAGGGGATTAGCACACCCAGCTGGGAAGGGATCAGGTGATTTCCTGATGAGCACCTGATTCCCATAAAGGCTCAGTTGAAGTATAGTGCTACAGGAAATGGCATGGTTTCTGCAGTATGCTGTGTATTAGAGAGATTCTCTATGTGAATAGCTTGTAGGAGGATTGAAGAAGAGTTGCTAGGCTCAGGAAGGTTCTGGTGTTTTGATGAAGGTTGTAAATGACAGTTTCTAGTAGTGGACTTCCTCTGCTTCATGTTCTAATTATACCTGTTGCAAAATGAGCTAAATCCTCAATTAGTATTGATTGCAACTGAGCTACACTCATTTACCACAGTTAAGAATCTGGCCTGTTCACTTTTTGTCTCCGTTGTTTACTAATCATTTTAATGCATGGAGGACTATTTCACTGGGTCTCTGTGCATGCAGTAATGAGAAACATGTTAAACTGTAGATTAGACATCTCCATATCCTCCCAGTTTTTAGAGCATGTATGTTTTATCAGCAGTTTAGCAGTTACAGCTATATCTCCCCATGGTGCAAAGATGTTGTGTTCAGTGTGATGTTATGTTAACTTCACACCTTGTTGCAGCACATTTGGTAATGGGAGGTAACATACATTGTGAAATACAACATAAATAAAAGTAATTCGATATGCATGAAATATTTCTTAATGTTTTTCTGTTGTGGCAGACACAAAGAAAGGAAAAGCTATATTATCCCCCACTGGCATGTTTCTTCTTCTAAGTAGCTGAAAATTGAGAAGCTAACTAGTATGTAAAATCATCCTGACTGGAAGGAACCACTAATCCATCCTGCATTGTGGCTGGATTAATTCCATTATTTCCAAACCTCCTCTTTCAGAAAGGTATTTTTTCAAGGCCCACTTTGGTACCCTGGGCTATCTCCAAACAGAAGCCTGACTACCACTCATCACAGATGTTGTGCATCCCAAGAGAGACAGGACCCATCAGACAGAAGGTAATGGTTCTCGTCTTTAAATACAGTAGTCTTCCTTTATGCCCTGTGGACCTTTTAATTACTAGAATAAATACAGCAAGAGCATAAATAATAATTCCAAAAGAATTACACAACTAGATGAAGCTTATATATAAAAACACCCAGTTCATCTTAGGCACTACTTCAGCAAGGTATCCCTTCAAAAGGGGGGTGGGGGGGAGGACTTGCTTATCTAATCTGTCACTGAGCTCACTCATTCTCTCTTGGACTGAGAAGAATGAATCTGAGACTAACAGGAGAGAAAATAATGATGCTGAATACCAGGGTATGGTGTCTCAGGGAAAGAGCTCAAAGTCAGAACCAGCTGCAAGAGAGAATCACAAAAGATAAGAATAGAGGCAGGAAAGGAACAGAATATTGTGGTGGGGGGAATGTAAAGGGGAGACTGGGGAGAAGGGCACAGGCAGTAAGGGGGTGCTACTCCTGGCATTTAAAAGCATTGGCGTGGAGAAGAAGTAGGAAACCTAAACACAAAAAGCAAGAGGCTGGGGCAGGATGAAGAAAGACATGTTAGAACATACCAAGATCTTTCTTAAAAGAAAAAAGTTTAAGAGACAAACACACATAGGCATTTATCTGTATTTCGGAGAAACCTCCCACAGCTTTGTTCATTTGAGGTGGGCAGAGAACAGGTAGAAGGTTATGGCTTAATGCTGCTGCTGAATCTTGAGACTATTTTATTCTGCTTTGGACATCAGTCTGAAAGCCAGGATGCAAGTCTCTTGTTTAAAAAAAACCTAAAATAAAAAGTTCTTAAAATCCTAAACCAGTAACAGAAGTGAAAGTGACTCCAATGGGAGCTGCAGCTGCTTAGTGCCTGTGAAAATGATGCTAATTACTTAGAGGCCTACACATTAATTGAGGTGCCTAATGTTAGGTTACTGTGTACAAAATCTGGCTCAGATACATTTGAATTCTGAACACTGTACTGCACTTCTGTGTTTAATAATGTCATCGTCAGTTGCAAAGGAAACACAAAGCTTTGAACTTCTTAATATGGCCAATAAGCATTGGGGTGGATGGAATCTGAAATATTTTAAAATACATTTGCAGTCTTCAGTTCTCTATGTAAGGTTTGATTGGGCCTCTAGTGAAGTTAGCAGGAGTAGACTCAAGCCCATATTCTGTTGCTGATATTGTTTAGTCTTACACAAGGTTAGAAGTTCATTCTTAAGCATCTGATGTCCTATAAACAATGTTGGTAGTCTCAGTCCAGCTGTTAGTGGACATCCATCTACCTCACAATAGGAATCACTGTTGGCAGCCTTGTGAGGAAGATCAAATGGTCATGAACCAGACTCCAGTTCTGGACTTAAGTAGCATTGGAAACTCCGCAGATCTACTGTCTGTGCTGTACATGTTGGGTGATATCCTGGCCCCACTGAAGTCAATGGCAAAACTCCATTCACTTCAATTGGGCCTGCATTTCACTTCTTTCTGTGCATTGAGGACTGCCAGCACCCTTCAGTCATGAAAAAGTTAACTAAAAGTAAATCTGAAGTAAATCCACAATCCCTCTGTATTGTTCTTCTGTTAACAGAAAACTGAATGATGCTAGCATATCTCTAGAATTTCACAGTGCACGTAAATCAGCTATGCTTTAAATGGGATATCCTACAGTGTACAGAAAACCCAGGTCTTGATCTGTGGCTGAGGAGCATTCAGGAGTGTGAGGTTGCAATGGAAGCTTTCACCCACCACATTGGTTTCTGATTCTGACCTGGCTGTGAGTCAGTCCAGTCCCACAGTGTAACTCAGGCTGCTCTAATGCCAGTTGCTGATGGACCCCAATGGGTGGTCATAGTCATAGGGGAATCTCTGGCACCAGCAGGAAGCCCGCTCACATACCCCAGTGTAAGGTGTATGGCAGCAAGGATAGGTTGGCAGAGTAGCTAATAAACCATTGTGATCTTCCTGTGGGTAGGGTTTCCAACTTTCTACTTGCACAAAACTGAGCACCCTTGCCCTGCCATCCCCCTCCCTCTGTTGTTTGCTCACCCCACCCTCTCTCACTTGCTCATTTTCACTGGGCAGGGAATTGGAGTGAGGGCTCTGGCTGGGGGTGCAGGCTCTGCGGTAGGACCAGAGATGAGGGATTTGGGGTACAGGAGAGGGCTCTGGGCTGAGGCTGAGGGGTTCAGAGGATGGGAGGGAGATCAGGGCTGGGGTGGAGGGGTTGGGGCACAGGAGTGGATCAGGGGTGCAGGCTCCAGGCTGCGCTTACCTCAGGCAGCTCCCGGAAGCAGTGGCATGTCCCCACTCTGACTCCTATGTGGAGGCACAGCCAGATGGTTCTGCGTGCTGCCCCATCCACAGGCATCGCTCCCAGTGGCTGGGTTCCCAGTTGGAGCTGCAGAGCCGGCGCTTGGGGCAGGGGCAGCATGCAGAGCCCTCTGGCTGCCCCTAGTCATAGGAGCCAGAGAGGGGATATACCACTGCTTCTGGGAGCTGTGTGGAGCCAAGTCATGCAGCGATCCTGCCTTAGCCCTGCTGCTCCACCGAGCAGACTTTTAACGGCCCGGTCAGCAGTGCTGACCGGAACTGCCAGGGTCCCTTTTTGACTGGGTGTTCTGGTCGAAAACCAGACACCTAGCAACCCTAACAGTGGGCAGTTGCAATGGGGTAGCGTGAAGCAACCCTAATGGAGAAGAAATTCTGTCCTTTGATATGTTATGCATCCGAAGAAGTGGGCTGTAGTCCACAAAAGCTTATGTTCTAATAAATTTGTTAGTCTCTAAGGTGCCACAAGTACTCCTGTTCTTTTTGCGGATACAGACTAACATGGCTGCTACTCTGAAACCTGTCCTTTGATAGTCTCTTGTAATAGAAACATAAACAGTTCTGATTCCCCTATTTTAAAAACTTAACTGAGAGAGAGACTTCAATCAATACTTTGTCATTTAAACCTCAGGCAACCAAGTTGTCCATGTTTGCAAACACTCCATTGTAGAGTTTCTCAGTCTTTTCAGAACTCAGTGGTGTCTTGATGAATAACATTTCTCACTGGCTAATTTTGTAGCAAGTTATCATCAAACACGTAGACAGATCTTCTGCAATATTAGATATGCTTTGAAAAGATCCCTTCAGCAATGTGCATGAGGGAATTACAAATTCATCAGTATACAAGTTTTTCAATTTTTAAATTTAATGGTTCACTATTACCTTAGTGATCAAGTATAAACTTTATCAGTTGGTTAATAGTGTAAGTATCTACTAAATTAACATTTCAAAATTAAAAATCATAATCCATAGATACTACCCTATTTATAAAATATCTTAAATTCAATAAAAGCTATGAAATCTTCTAATTGCAAACCATATTTTCCTCTAACACATTAGACAAAGGCATTCTAGACAGTCATCTTGTTCAAATCTCCTGTTTCCACCTTTTTAAAAGATGTATAACAAGTCAACAGTATATGTAGATCCTACAGTATTCATATATCCAATTTCTCTTCTGCATACAGCTCCAGTTTAGAATTACATTCTCAAATATTACTACTTCATTTTGTTGTCGAAGCAGCATGAACTGGAGATGCAGATTTAAAAGAAACTGTGTTGTAGAGAAAGCAAAACCAGTTAGGACTCAGCCTCGCAAGATATTGAGAATCCTCAAATCCCACTGACCCTGGGCAATTTCAACTCCCACTGAGGGTACTCAGCTATATCTTGTATGATCACAGTGTGCATTCCTAATGAGTAGCACATATTAGGTGGCCCATTAATATATTCAACACAAGCAAGGGTTGCAGAATCAGGCCTAAAGCAAATTATATTATTTATTATGGAATCACCAAGGGGCCCCAGTCATATATCAAGTCCCTTTCTGTTATGTGTTAACACAGACCTTACAATATAAGAATAAGATGAGATAACTGATAAATGCAACAAACAGATCTGACAGTCACTCTTATAACATGGTTCAACCGCAGAAATGAGACTATATTCTCAGTTGGTATAAGTTGTCATAGCTCCATTGACTTCAATGGAACTCTGACAATTTACACTAGCTAAGAATCTGCCCAATGGTGCATTGCTTCATTTGTTTATAATAGCTTCAGTTATGTGACCATTATTGATTCCTTCTATGACTATGGAAAGATTCTCATACTGTGCTCTTTTTCTTGATTATATTAAATATGCCCAGCAGCAATGATACAGACTCTAATTTGCAGTGAGTGTAATATTACATCACATGTTTTTGATCATGTCAGTTGCTGAATTTTTTTTTAATTAAATTGTTTTGGCAGTACATGGGTGCTTAAAACATGTCAAGGAATATGGAAGATATTCTAGTGATTTTTTTGAAGTATATTTATGCAGGACTGGGGCAGTCATTCCACAAACAAGGTTTCAGCTGTCATAACAGGAGATTATTATGCAATTTGGCAGGTTAAAATCTGGGAGGTTTAGGAGCTGTCATTGTGAGAGGTGATCATTCCTACAGATCTGGGAAAGGGAGTTTTTGGATATATTGGACATGGAATGTAAGAGCAAAAATCACATTATTTTGCTGGCACTTCTTTGTGAAATAAGCTTAACAGACAGCTTCAGCAATACCATGCAGTTGCTGCTTGGCTTAGATCCAGCACTGCCTGAGAGACAGTGCATGGTGCAAAAAGGAATGGTGTGGCAATAGTAGATTCTGATTTTGTTCATGCAAGTTGGGATCTTCTTGTGACCGCCTCTTTTAGATAGTATCTGGCTGAAACAACAATTGTGTAAAAGAGAGGGACTTGCTCTGTGTAAAAGTTCTATTTGCAAATGTTGTGGTTGGCTGGACTGATATTCTGCATAGGGTTTAATGGAAGATGAGACAGCACAGGGGAATTTGAGGAAATGGTGGAATAGTGAGAATAAAAAGATTGGAGGCATAGAACTGAAGCATGAGTGCTTTCTTGGAGGGGTGGGGGAGGCGAAGGGAAGGTGTCAAGGTAGTTTATCCGCCTGACAGCAGGCTCATACCATTAAGTATGTTATGGGGGAAAAGCAACCTCAGCAAAGTAAGGGTTGATTGGCAGTACTTGTGATAATGGGTTACTTCCCATAGTGCAAATGAGCTTGGATAAGGAGAATTTTCTAATCACATTGACTCAGCTTGGCTTGATATAGTGATCTCTTGTTCAATTAATTAAATTGAAGGAGAAGTGATGATACAGGCTGGCTTATCCTAATGACTTTCACTAGGAAAAGCTGGAATGAAAGCTGTTTGCTCTGGAAGCAGTAGTGAAAATTTCCCCCATTCATGTGTTGCAGGCACTTCCTGCAGGAGTTCATTCCTCCTACTTACTCCATGCTTAGTGTCTCTCTGCTGAGACTGCCAATATGGTGGTAATTATTGCCAATTGTAATGGAGTCATGATGTGGTGCAATGTGCTCATTGAACTTTGCCAAAACAATCCTATAGACTAGATCAGCTGATTTTAGACTGTTAGTACACCAAGGACACTCAAGTATTGCTATTATATATATGAGCATCAGTTATCCAATCTTCCCTTGGGAAAGCACCTCATTGTCATTTTTCCATCTATATCCCCTAGTCCTTGGATGGAGCTAAATGTAATTTATAGGTATATCTTCTAACAGCTTTCCTTCACTTCCCACATGTTCTTCCTGAGCAGCTCTTGTAGAACTTGGATGAAAAGAGGTCAGCTGGCTTCCAGGCAGCCTACTAGAGAGCAGCTCTCTCCTGGGCAAGTAAGACTCACCTGGCCAACAGCAAGCTAATCCGAAAACAACTCCTTTCCTAAAGCTGCTATTCTATGGAAAATCTCATTTAGGTTTGGTCTTCCTACTTTTCCCATTTGCTTTCTGGGCACCAAACCGCTAAGGGCCTATCTGCTGTGGAGGTGCTTCACTATCTATCCTCACAGGTAAATTCCAACTGTTAATTATTGGGAAAGGGTGAAATAACATAAGAATAGCTTGTTACTTATTGCTGCTTTCCCCTGTTCAGTGAAAGGGCAGGTTCCTATCTGGTGTGGATACTTACCCACTAGGGACTGGAGTGAAATACCAACTAGGGTATTTACCTATTTGATGGCTGGTCATCTCCACAGGACTAGATTTGAACTGGTGAGCCAGAAATGAAAAGCTACATGTCCCATTGCCAGCCCTTGGAGTGATCCGGTATTCCTACAATGCTCCTCTTCCTATGTCTTTAAAATCAGTCATAATTGTGGCATTGTAGAAGCATGAAGTTTTTCATTGAGACATGTACTATTTAGTCTTCTCAGGAGTAGAAACTAATGATAAACTGAGTAAATTAGGGGGCAGCTTTTCAAGTGATGGGACTTGCAAGAGTCAGTTGACTTCTGTGTCAAATACTCTAGGGTATGGGGATTCAATCACTTAATTCTTCACAGCAAATTAGAAATAGAACTCCAGCTGGTCCTGTCAAAAAGAGGCTGCTGTTTAGATTCTAATTCTTCAAGCTCCTCAAATGCTGGATTCAGATGAATGTATTAGAATTGCTGTTACTTGGTTGACAATTGCAGTGCACAAGAGAATTGTTTCAAAATGTGAATTTCTGTAAGGTATTAAAAAGATGTAGTTTAAGGTATGAGATATATTCTGCCCTTCATGGCAACTGTCTGTTAGTATTAATAGGAGTTACATGTTCACATCAGAGCATAGCCTTATTCTTCTTGCACATCTTAACATTTGTCAGTGGGTCTGGTCACACAGATTTTCTTGAACAGTAATTAAACTCTGATTACTAAGCAAAATGTGAATTTCCAGCATACAGACAGCACAGAGGAATAAGTTTCCACTGTTATAATATTAACTCTTTTGTCCTAAGAAGAAAATATTTCCTGACAGCTGGGGAGAAGAGAAACTTCTTTTCTTTTTGATATAGAAAAACAAATAAAAAACTTTTTTTAAGAGGCTCAGCATTAAATTCTGCTCTTAGCTCCTATTGTCATCAGCAGAAATTGTGTACCTGAGATAGCTAGTCAAATGCTGCCCTCTTTTATTATAGGTAAAGTCCCTAGGATAGCCTGTGGATAAGGCTGACAGACCAATGGGCCTTTTCCAGATACTTCTAATTCTGTTTTTATTAGCACAAATATAAGCATTTTAAATGCTTTGTATGCATGCTGGTTTCTACTACACAATAGGTTTTGTGGTTTTATACTAATGACAATAGGCATTCCACCCATCATACATATGCACCTATGTATATGTAACTTCATTTTTAATGTCCAGTTCAGGTGTGCATATTATGATCTTAGAGGCTCTGAATGCCAGGGGACTCTGAAGGAGACCCGCTCTAATATTCCTCCCATTGCCGCCAGCAGGAATGGAGAGCTAAGTTGATTCTAGCAACAGTAAATTTCCTAGGGAAGCATTCCATGGAGAGTGGCTATTCCTCAACCCTTCCTATCCCCACCCTATCTTTCTCCAAAATTCTTACAGGTTTCCAAATGGAATTCATATGCAGAGGCAGACATTGACTCTGAGGAGGAGGCAGGCCTGCAGTAGAAACATGATGGATCAGATTTTCAAAGGTAATTAGATTCCTAAAGATGCAGATAAATTCCACTAGGTGCCCTCCAAAGTGCCTACCAAGCAATAGGAGTTGGGCACCTAACCTGAAGTGCTTATCTGCATCTTTAGGTGCCTAAATACCTCTATTTTTACCACTTCCACCTGTGTTGAACTTGCTTTGCTTTCCCTTGCTCACACATAGGGGAAGGCTGGCTTCTTCAATTTCCCTCCAACATGTTCCTCTCACCAGTCACTGGTTTTGCAGCCAGCAATAATTTATGTAGTCCTAAATTAAGGACCTTTGAGCACTTTCTTGTCCTAAAGGCTTTTTCCAACAGTGTCTCATTGCATGACCTACTAAATATTTTTATTGTACTTATTTGTATCTACTTGTTTTGATAGCATCCAGCACCACATTCAGGATCAGGATCCTATTGTGCCGAGTACTGTACAGATTCACAGAAAGGCATGTTCCCAGGCCTGAAGAGAGATTTAATTTCACACTTTTAAACTATGTATTAACTGTTAAATTAGAAGCAGCACTTTGCATTGTGTATAGGGCTGGAAATGCCACATTCACAGCCCAACGTAAATATAATTGCAAGTTAATGGAAGTCTGCATATGACAGTAATTCATAGACTCTTTTTATAGTACAAAGATTTCATTGCCACAAAACCCTCTCAAAATCCTGTTTATCCCATTTTCAAGGAGTAATGGTAAAGGCAGATATTGCATAGATATCATTTTAATGAAAAAACAGTATGTATTTGGCTTCCAAGAAAAATAAAACTAGCTATTGTGTACTGCAATAACTCCAAATTGGAAAATGTATTTTAATATATAGCTAATGTGCTCAGACACAACTAAAGAACTAAGATAACATTTAAATCATGTCACCTCTAATCCAAGGGAATAGGTCTATATTTTAAGCAAGGTCAGTGCAAACACAGTCCTATGGGGATTAATATATCACACATGCTAATGCCAGGGAGAGTGAAGGAAAATGCTCTTCTTACAAGATCAGATGAGGTAACTTTGTCTTTATGATTAAAACTAAGGTGGGATGTTTTTCTTTTTGTTTTTTTTAGTAAATCCTGTCTACAAAACTACTTTGCCATATTAGTGGATACTACAGGCTAACATATGTTTTCTTTTGTAATGTACTTATTAACATATTAATATAAGAATCCCAAGCCATAGTTAATGTATTTGAAAACTTTTAGTGGTGGGGGGGAAAACTTTACCCTTGCCTCCTTTCTGAAGCTAAAACTGATCTGGTCATTATCTAAGTGTAAGGCTGAGGTCTCA
This sequence comes from Malaclemys terrapin pileata, assembly GCF_027887155.1. NCBI lineage: Eukaryota > Metazoa > Chordata > Testudines > Emydidae > Malaclemys > Malaclemys terrapin. The sequence goes on from NC_071512.1 coordinate 73,912,066, forward strand.
ATTCATGGAAAACCATATAGTGGCTTCTGGATGTAATGAAAAGACAAAGGGTGAACTGCAACTAAAAAAGGAATATTGTAAATTTAGGAACAATTGCATTTCTGTTATCTCTCAGATCTAGAAATTGAAAAAAGGGAGGAAAACTCTTTGAAAGCAAAGGACTTGTTAGTTAAGTGATGGCTGTCTAGTAATCCGAAATACACTTCTACCCCGATATAACGCAACCCGATATAACACAAATTCGGATATAATGCGTAAAGCAGCGCTCGGAGGGTGGGGGGAGGAGGCAGCACGCTCTGGCAGATCAAAACAAGTTCAATATAACACAGTTTCACCTATAACGCGGTAAGATTTTTTGGCTCACGAGGACAGCGTTCTATTGGGGTAGAGGTTTAGTAGCCTATTGTAAATACTGTTTTTGTTGTTGTTCTTGTCGTCATCAAAAGCTCATATCTTGTGAACTATTTGCAAGGCTGTCAAAGTCCAGTTCAATAGAACCCTGATTGCTGAGAGTACCAGCACTATTTTCTAAATGACACAAACAACCAGTTCAGATCCTGGTTTTTTTTATTAGTCTGTGGAGCACAGTAAAACTACAAAATTTCCACCCAAAAAGCTTTGTCCCAGGGTGTACGTATAGTGATCTGTTGTAGACGGTATATGAGGTGTCTGCCTCTTTCAGAGCCTGACCTCTTTGTGGCTTCCCTGTGTGCTTCCCTCTGGATTGGAAGAGACAGGTAGCGTATTCTGGGCAGCCATGAGCTAGGCATCACCTCTGAATATTTACCTGAATAAATGTTTCAGTTGTTACCTAATCAAAGATGTGTTGCATCTGCTTCTCTAATAAGACTAGAGCATAACTTAATGGAAGCCTGTTCTGCTGGCTGGGGCACCAGAGTTCTGGGAGTGGGTGGCTAGTCTTCACAGCTGCATGTCACTTGAAACCTGAAAGCCCCTGATAAGGTCCCCATTCTCTAACATATTCTTATTTTGAACCCCCCCCCACACACACACACACTGAAACCAGCTTCCAAAGTGGAGCTCATGCAAGCCCTTGGTGGGGGCGGGAGGCATGTTGCCACAGGGGCTGTAGAAGTAGCACAGATGCACTCAGTCTTTGTGTGAATGGAACAGTCCTTCATGACTCTTCCAAAATCCATGAGACCTTTCCTATGGAGATCAGAAATTGGTCAGTTTGGAAGGTCACACCTTCTGCTTGCTCGACAAGGTGTTGAGAGAAGAGGGCAAACTACTTCACCCCTGATGGGGTAACTCTGTGGAAACTCAGTGATTTGAAATGGCCCTTCCATGGAGAAAAATCCACAGAAGGGATTTGGCCCAACTAACTGGGTTATTCCTTAGCATCTCTAAAATGAGGCCCAATGTATTTTTCATACATATACAGTACGTTGGGGCTGACTTGCGAGGATGCTCAGCATCCTCAGCTCCCATCTACATAGAAAGGATCTGCAGGTGCTCAGTACCTTTGAATAATCAGGCCTTATGAGGTGGGGCAGGGAGAAGGAAAGTGTCTAATTGCAGCTGGACAATTTGACAGAGGTGTGCATGGAGGACAGTCTCCTAGTTAGTCAATACATGCAGTATGACCCGGTACTTAGACTTAAACTCTCAAACTCAGCAACAAGATTTGCCTAAAATGTGTCATTACCATGGACAGAAAGAATTGAGTGCCAAATCTTTCCACCTACCACAATATCTTAGAAGAAACATTTGGTGGCATTTAAATAGAAAATATTACACTATGCCAGAAGAATGCTTTACTTTTTAATACCTCTGAGTTGTGTGATGACCACTGTCAAAGACGTTTGTGGTGTGAAAATATGTGGGTTCTCTTCCCTCGTGTTTTTTGTTCATGATGATTATATTGAAATTTTTAGACCATGCTACATCTAAAAAGTATGAAGCATTTTTGGAGAAAAGCTTTTGTTTACACTGCTACAGATGGCTGGAATAAATTAGTGGACTCACTAAACAGCAGTTCATTTTAGTTTAAAATTAATTTGGATACTTATCAAAGCTCACAGGGTGGCCATTTTATGTGACTTTACTTTTTTTTATTTGGGTATGGAATTGTAAAGCACAAAAGCCATGTCAAAGGAATGGTAAGGGTTTGAATTTACCATCTTGCCTCCTCCCCAAAAAAGGGAATTTATAGTTCCATCCACATCACATCCTATTGTGCTTATGTACTGCAGGATGTAGTGGGTTATTCTGCATAGCTACCTTCTCTGGAGACCACTGCAAAATCCCACTGTAAAGGGGCAGATTTGCAATGCAGATTTAGGCTGAACATTTAATTTCTTTGCTAATGGCAATTTAAATCACACACGTACTCCTAAATTTATGAAGAGATGCACAAGGATTTAGTTCAGTGGTTCCCAAACTTTAACAACCTGTGAACCCCTTTCACTAAAATGTCAAGTCTCACGTACCCGCTCCTAAAAATGAATATTTCCAGGGATTTTCTCCTTTACCTGAGTATAAATTATAAAAGCAGTGATCTTGGAAATATAAAATTTGTTTTTATGACATGCTTATTACACACTATTATTTATAATTACATTATTTTTATTACATTATGAAAATGGCAACACTCTTCCAAGATCTCACTTCTGTAGCTTGTATCACTTTGAATAAGCCTGTTATAAGACAAGGCTCCTATGTTTCATCAAGGAGTATCAGATTTGAAACAGCATGAAGGTATTTAAGAAACTAACTCAAAGAGTTCCTCCTACATATGTATTCAGTTCTTGAGTAGTCCAGGCAAATAACACACGTTACAACAAAACTTAAACTTGTTCTTCATAATAATTTTAAAAACAATACTACCTGCCTATTTAATTTTAAAAACAGCAAAAAATATCCACCTCCCTTTCCATTTCTTATAAGGAGTCTTGAAGTTTAAATCTCCTCAGTATGATAGATACACTTGCTTTGATCTGCTTAGCTCTTGGAAGTCCAGGGGCTCCAGGCTGCTGGCCCCATGCTGTCCGGGGTCCCTAGGGAAAGCTCTGTCCGCCATTAAGGAATTTTTCCCGAGAACCCTCTGTAACATTTCACGAACCCCAGTTTGGGAGCCACTGATTTAGTTACTTGTGTGACTCCTATCTCCCACTAATTCCAACAACTACTCGTACGCCACTGTGAGGCAATACTGACTGCTAGATTTTGGGTTTTTGTTTGTTTTTCCAAGAGTCACTATTGCCTGGACTACTTTGATAGCTTTCACTTTAAACTCAGGGGGAGATCTGTGAAGGGACCATGCACAGCTCCTTGATAAATTTTTTTTTCTTCAACCCTTCAAGGACCTCATTCCACCAGAAATCAGGTATAACAGAGGCCCCGCACATTCCACTTCCCATCATGCCCTGTAGGGTAGAAAGGCTGTTGAATGCCAAATTTTATTCCAAAAATCAATGAAAATGTATAAACGTGGCCTAACATTTGTTTCTCTAATCTTAACTGTCTCTCAATGCCCTTTGAGGGATTTGACTCCTACTTAGTTGGAGATCTTTAAAAAGCAACAGAGGGTCCTGTGGCACCTTTAAGACTAACAGAAGTATTGGGAGCATAAGCTTTCGTGGGTAAGAACCTCACTTCTTCATACGCAAAAGGTCTTGCATCTGAAGAAGTGAGGTTCTTACCCACGAAAGCTTATGCTCCCAATACTTCTGTTAGTCTTAAAGGTGCCACAGGACCCTCTGTTGCTTTTTACAGATTCAGACTAACATGGCTACCCCTCTGATACTTGGAGATCTTTGCCATGCCTTAGATGCCACAGGTAAAATCATCACAACTAAATAGGACTATCTTCTTAAAGAAAGAAATTTAACAAAACACGTGTAATAAAACCTGGTTACTTCTGTTATAATCTCCTGTATGTCTCTCTGTAGAGAGCTTTTAACATAGATTACCCTTTTGATTGGGCCTACCTGTGATGGGGGCACTCCTTTTTAAATGAATCAAGGTCAAAGGTATTTTATTTTCAAAATTAGTAGTAAGTCCTAGTTTATTGTGTTATAGAGAATGCAAAAGGTTATGGATGGGTAAAGGAATCTTGTTTAATGGTTGGAAAGTCCTGTTTCAGGTAACATGGATAACTGGAACAGTTTATAAATAGTCAAAGGTGAGTGATCTTAACTAATCCTTATGAAACCAAAGAAAATATTTAAATTCAGTTTCTTGAAAGAAGCCATTCAAGGAGCTCAAATGAATATTTTTAAATTCAAATTAAATCTTTCTTTATCAAGGTTAGCGTATGTGTCCTTTCCAGGAATACATCATCTAAACCATTTTCCTGTTTAACAGGAGAAGCTGTTACTTATTTTAAAACTGTACTTTACTTATGTTTCCTTGTGATAATTTGAGTGGGATATTGAAACTTTAAATCTAACTCTGTAGTGTACTGACAATTCTTAAATTTTATACGGTAACAATTTAAGTTTGTAAAGGCGTTTCCTGGCACAGGAAGAGCCACCCTGAAGCAAGATGTCGGGAGTTATGTGCCTCTGCCTTAGGAGCAGCCTACTTTTTCTCTTTCTTTGATTCATGTATGTTAAGGCTCCGGATCTTAAGAAATAACCTTTATGTTGTAACCTTCCAGAAATGGTATTTTATGTTTATCTAACATCTGTTTATATGCTGTGAATGTAACAACTAGTGAGAAGGATGGGCTATTTTAAGAGTACATATATAAAATGACTACACGTGGCAATATGGACTCTCTCCAATTTAATGGAAGAGGGAGGGTTTTGCAACATACTTAGATTTAAGCGGTGCTTTCATAAAGATGTTAGAGACTAATAAATAAAGGGTTGTCTTCCTAACCCTGATGGCTAAAACCACATGTACTGTGCTTTTAAAAAAAATAAACTTCTTTACCCCAAGAACCTGGTCGTCCTGTGCAGTAAACTAAACCAATTTGTCTTTTGAAGTAAATTGCCCTGAATTAAGTGGTGACTGAATGTTACATACAACAAGGAAGTGCCACTAGAGGGAACTGTTCACACTGCTCTTTAAATCCACAGAGAGGTGCCAAAATTTGAAAATAAACTGACCTCTCTCACTGTGGTGTGTCTGGGGAAAAAAGGCATCAGCAGGTAGGGGAAAAGGATGGTTACACAGATCAGTATGTCTCTTTGGATTATGAAGGAAGCTGTGTTTCTGCTGTTTAGGGACATCACACTATCAGGAGCAGTATTGCTTTAATATATGGGAGTAAAAGTGCAGTAAGAGGAGATGCCACGCCAGGCTTGCCACAGTGCACTGTAGTACACCAAAGGATATGCCAAGAGGAAGCTCTCCGTGCCTACACATAGAGCCACTGAACAAGTTACATGACTGGAGGAGTTGGGACAACCTGCTTCAGAGCTCTGGATGAAAGGATGTGTGAGATAGTATATGATGGAAAATGAACAGACATCTTGTCCTCTTGTCCCCTTCCCCCATATTATCTTAATGTAAATGATGTAATATTGAAAATGGAAATAGATACAGGAGCGGCCAAATCTGTGGTTTCTGAAGGGGTGTGCAAAAAATGCTTCCTGTGGTGATTCTTTTTATAGAATTATATAAAGATTCCCTGTCACTGTAACTTATAAATGTATCTGTTAATTGTTAATTTAATTTGTAATGGAAGGAAAAGGACCCTCACTGATGGGCAGAAACTGGCTATATGAGCTTAAATTGGATTGGAGTGTGGTACACCACATGACTGACAGTGGGGGGGGGGAAATAGAAAGAAAAATGCAAATCTGTATTTACTACAGACATGAGGTTGGTAATGGGCATAATAGTGAGGCTGGTTGTGTTGGGCAAGGCCATTCCCAAAGGCTAGACCTGTGCCATGTGCTCTGAAAGCCCGTGGAAAAGTAACACTGCAAAAGCAGGGCATAACTTCATCTGTGGAGGTCAATGAATGGGCTACACACACCTGGTGCAGCCCATCCTAAAGGGTGATGGCAACCTAATTTGTGGCTGCTGCTTAATGCTTTATTGTGGCTTCTTTGTCTTGTCACTGTTTGCTTGCTTGAAAGAGATTAGATGAATAGGCTGAGATAAAAGTGAAAGGGGAATGCAGCTGGAAGTGAAGAGATGGGAGTAGTGTGCTGCTTGCTTAATTCAGAGATTTATACTCTACTCCTTCCATAGCTTGACTGGAGGGCAGTGAAAGACACACTCCTTCAGGCTTGGCTGGATTTAAATATTTGTTGCTGTCACGCTTTCATTGGTTTAAAACTGTCATGGAATAGTCCTGGTAATATCAGCTCATGAAAATGTAATCTGTTTGCACATGCAACAGTGGTATTTGTCAGTCTTTTTGTGGGTAGAACTGTCTCAACATCCCTTACAATTCTGAACTCTTATTTAGCCCATCATTTGAGAGATTCATTTATTAGAGTTCAATAGGAGTTGAAATTCTGTTTTTAAATCCAACTATCCTTACTTTATATAAAGTCTTTTTTTTAATTTGTCTTTAACTTAGATAGTCTTCAGATACTGTCTCAACCACATATGCTAGATATGCCTTCTAACGCTTCTGTTTGAAATCCTAGGAAAAACAATAGTCCCATAGTCCTTAACAATGGGGAGGAGGCTGCCTCTTTTGGGGGACTCTCTCTTGTTTGGATGTTTGCCTTTTTATCAAACGGTTTGTATGATTACAATAAAAAGTAGCTTTACTCCCAAGTAAAAACTCGTCCCAAACACTCGATACAATAACTAACATTACATGAAATAAGCTATGTGGAACAATATGGAAGTTATAAAACTGCATTTGAGTCTGCAATTGGACTTGAGGGTTATAAATAAAGATATCTGGACAAGGAGGAGGTAATCTCCTTGAAGCTTCTTGGGCTTGTCACATTAGGAAAAGGTGGAAATTTTTCTAAATTTCTTTAATTATGCTGAATGTTATTAAATAAGACCAACTGAAAACAAATATAAGCTGCTATTCTCCAAGCACGGTCTATCTACAAGTACAGAGAAATAGTTCTTAAACTTGTCCCCGCTGTTATTAAATCTGAACACCTAATGCTATAAAGAGTAAATTAAAACAATGTTAATTTTGTATCAATATTGAGACTTCCCCCAGCACAATCCCAGCATGTCCCCTGTGTTGACACCAGCAGAGGGAGGGATTCTAGCACAGGAAACAACAGAGTTGGTGTGGTGGCAGACAGTGGAGCTGCAGCCTCCACTTTGGGCTGGAGGAGACTTGTCCTACATAGTGGCAATTTAGATCTTATGGTCCATGCTCTTATGTAAACACAGAAATCCCATTAACACATGATTAGTTCCAAGGAGCTTTCAGAACCGATAACCATTCCAGTAGACCTTTCAGAGCAAGTCTCAGTTCTTGTTGCTATTTTCAACAATAATTCCATTTGTAGGTGACGTCCAATATTGGGCAGTGTTAGAATTTACATCGATCTGCACATGCCATTTGTAGCAGTGAGTATGGAGGCAGCCAGCAAAAGTTGCAGGGTAGCTTTACACCCCAGTTTGCTGTGCAGTAACTTTGTCTAGACAAATGCTGAGATGCTCAGGAACCAGAAGAATGTGTAAATTAAAGAGTAGGGTAGACAACACATTCTTTTATCCTTCAGTTAGCTGCTTTTCTTGTTACTCTCCTCTTTTGGCCCCTCAGTAGATCAGTCACACTTCCTTGGACTCATTGATGTGGCACTCAATGGGCCAAATTTAGAGATAAGGAATAGGAGGAACAAGTAAATCTGGGGGAGAACAAATATTGAGGCACTCAGAAGAATGTGTAAATTTTACCAACTTGGAATCCCTCCAGACTCCTCTGGGACCCACCACTGAATTTGGCCAATTCACTGTTAAGCCACAACCTTAAAAACCAAACAGAACAAAACCTACATTAAAATGTTATTTGAGTGCACGACTCAGCAGTCTAAAATTACAAAATGCCAAATTTAAGTCTGTACATGTAACTTTAATTCCACTCCTTTTGTGTCCATCCTGAGCAATGAAGCAGGCAGGGGATCTATGCCAAAAAAACCAGGCAGCATATGGTTAAAGGCTATAACATAATGTATAAGCACAAGGGAGATGAATTAAGATGGTACTGGCATCCTTAAATCTGGCATTTCTTAATCTTTTGAGTACTTTACTCCACATACAAAAACACAACATTCAGGTTGAAATTTCTTCAGTCTTTTTAATAGAATTCGTGTTCATCTTTTTCCTCTGTGTAACAGTAAAAACCCCACGATCAGCAGGATTTGAACCCTGAAATTGTAGCACTTCTACAATTTGAACTAACTACATTGGCTTGGCAACAGGAAAAGCCTGTTAACAGAGGGTTGGGGATGGGTTGCTAGGGCCTGCTTGCTGGATTGGGGGAAGCCAGGTGCAGCCCTGTCTTCCCCCCAGCTACAGCTGCTCCAACAGCTCCCAGGCATTCCCAGTAGTGTGGTGGTGCTAATGCATTGGCAGTATGAGCCTGGTTCTTTAGACTGTTCATATGTCAAATTAGTAGTTGCATGCTGCCAAATATTACCTGATCAGCATAAGCAATAGAAGGGGAATAGCAATTTTTTAAAAGTTCATAAACTAAGCCTGACTTATGGGACAAGTGAAAGGCATTTCTAGTCCCAAGGCTTTATCCCTGCTTCAAAGCCCTGCTGCAAATAACAGAGATGTTAGTACTTAATTTTTTTTTAAGTTAGGCAACTTAAATATAGAGGTTGCTACCAGCTCCCTCAGAAGTGTATGAATCAAACAATTGTAAAACTTGTGCACAGACTAGCTACTCAATTCATAACTTCATAGGCATGAGAAGATTCCCTAGAAAAATTGGTTGCAGCAAGGATGTATGTCCACAGCCAAGATACTGATGCTGTCCAACCTCTTGTAGATCAGGCATAAACAAAACTGGAAAACATTGCAATAGGTGGAACAAGAGACAACTCAGCCAGTTATATGTCAGTATTCGTTATCTCCAACATTCAGAAGTATTTCATTAACTGCTGATTTTTGTGCCAACACAGTACCTGCTTTGCTGTAATTGGTTTGGATGATCATAATCAGCAAGTATTTTCATGTGATACTTCTGAAACAGGGAATAAAGAATCCAAGAAATGGAGCTTGCACATGTTGCCTGACCTATGGATTCTGTATTAATTATATTGATTTCCTAAGAATTCCCAGTTACCACTATGAGGTTTGACAGGTTCTTGTTGCAAGATCAGATCCAGTATTGGAATTATTGCTCAGTTGCAACCATGCATGTCAGGGTTCCTATCACCCAGACTTAGTGTAAAAACCTTTTGTATTTGTAATAGTTTTATTAATATAGTCAGCGGTCCCAAATACTGCAGTGCAGCAGGGTAGGTAGAAATAGTATTGAATGTACATCTGAATTGCCATATACTCTCACCCTCATGAAATGTTAGCCATTATCTTTCTCATCCTGGCACCACTCAGGAGCTACATCCCTTCCCCTCTCCTAAGCACACAGGCTGGAAGACAACTTTATAATGTGGTGTGCTGATGAATACCAATGAATACTGCAATAGGGGTTTCTGCCCTTTTTTCTTATTTGTATTGCCTTACCCTACTAATGCTGGGGTGCCCTTCTCCCATAGGTTACTAGGCCTCTTTACCTCAGCATATTAGAATATATGTCTGCTACTATGACACTCTTATGGTCAGACATCTGTGGTTGTCCCCAACTTAAAATATTCCAATCTGCTATAAACTAAAATGTTGTGGTTGCCTATTAGCAGTTTAGTCGCTACAGCACTTTCTGAGCTGGGGTTACTCCTGGTTAAGTGTGTATATGAAGGCTATTGGGCCTTATGCCTAGCTTAGCTAAACTATTGTTTTACAGGCCTCAGCCTGTAGGCACATTGCTTTGCTGCCTTAACTTATGCCTATGCCTATCCCTTACCTAGCAAATACCTATACGCTACAAGTCTTCCCCTTCTCTCCTCTGCTTGATAAGGTGATTGTTAATAAACCTTCTCACATAAATTTAGGGCCTTACCCTTTGTTTAAACTCCTGATTTTCACATAACACAACACAATGCAGATAACAGAAACAAGGGGAATTGCCACATGCTCAATCAATATATGCTTTTGGGGCATAACAATTTTGAGTTTGCAACCTTACACTCAAATTGACCATAAAGTACCTATGATGGTAGGTCACTGCGCAATATTGGTAGTCTCCCTATAGATCACCCTTTCCATAAGAGCCTCTTACTTAGTCTGATAGAACATGACAGCTGGTTCTGTTGGTACCCTTTTGGTCACACAATGGTGTCCATCTCAAACCTATTGTACCTGAAAATGTACTGATGCTCCTTTTCAGAGCAATACGACACTGGCGGAATTTTCCATGTTCGGGTCATTTGGTGATCAACTACCAGAGGCAGAATGTTGAAGCATTCCTTGTAGATATTGCCTTCAAGGTGACCTACTATGTGGGAAGCTGCCAACTGGTTGAACATAGACTTATCTGGATCAAATGCAGGCAAAGAGTCGCTGGATAGGACCAGGATTTTTCCACAATGCAACTTTAATTAAATGAGTCTTGATTAGGGTGCGGTGTCAAACCACATGTCTCCAATTGCTCCTAATGATGATTTTTGACAGGCATTTAAACAGGTGTCTTTTCCTGTTCCATGTTCTTGAAAACAGTGTCAACAATACAAATTAGCAACTGCAAATTCTTAATGGGACCCTTCTTGATTTTAAAAATTAGAAGATATTAGTGATGGTGCTAACACATTTACCATATGCAGAACAAAGGATTCGTGCCATACTGTACTCGTTGCTGACGAGCAGTAATCCTATCCACAAGGTAGGATAAGTGAGAGGAAAAGAAGCCACCGCGGTATATTTACAAGAATTGAATTAATCCAACATGCCAACTTAATCAATTACATTCAATTTATGCACATTCCTGTTATGTTAACACTCCGGGTATAGGTTTAGCCACCTCCCATCCCAGAGTTGTTGATTAGTGGAAAGACCTTTTCCCAGTTTACCAAAGGTGACATGGTTACATTCACTAGCTCATAGCCAAGGGTCACTTCTGCCTATTATGTTTTTTATAACTTGATAGGGCTTATTATTATTATAACTTGATTACACTACTGGAGAAGGGGAGCGGATTTAACCATTGGGATTCCTTTTAAGTACATATCTTTTTCAAATATATAAACTGACACCACTAGTCTAGGTGATAACCAAAACATGGGACGGTATCAAGTTTATTAGTTTTCCCCAAATTTGGTATACTGCCATCTGAGAATGAGATCATACTGATCTGGGGAGTTCCGTAAAAGTCCACTTGTTTCCTCCACATGACAGTCAAATACTGGAAGTAGAGAGTCTGTATTTAGTTTGGAGTGGCCAGGTGCCTCACCAAACCAACTGTCAGGATATTAAGGCTGCTGCAGTGGAGGAAAAATGCTGCCAGTTCCATTGTGCTGTGAGCCAGTTTTGGCTTGTCTCCTCTGAGGATCTTGAATTGTTGTTGGATACCTGCAAAGACATGTCCCTTTCCTGGTACAACCCTTGGGGAAATGATATCATGGGCATTTACCAGCTTTTAATTTGATTCTTTTCACTACCTCCCAAAAATAGTGGGTGATAAGGAAAGTGGAACTTTCCTTAAATTATATTATAAACAATTTTGAAATATATAACCAATAAAGTTGGTATATTTTTTTTTTTTAATCAAAGCCCTCAGTTAGAAAACATCTATGTTAACTTGTCTCTCTCAAGCTTCTGGTGTGTTAACCTTTAAGGGAAATGCTATTACCCACTTTGAAAAATATAGGATTTTAAATTGGGAATTAAGTCATTTTTCCCTTCCCTGAATCAAAGAAATTGAATAGGTGTGACAAGCTGGCTCATAAATGTATGAAAGCCTGTTTACATCATGGCCTGTAGATCTCCTTTTGGCAAACAACTTTGCTTAAAGGGTTCATTGTACATTTACAATGATCGTTTACCTTGCAAACATAAAGGGGTTCACTAAGGCAAAGGGCTGCTAAGCGTGTTTACATACTGGAAGGGTAAGCCATCTGCGTGGTGAACCTTCAAATACCAGAGTGACACAAATACTATAAGGGCATTGCATGCCCAAACAAAACATTAACAAAAATTAACAATTCTATTCCTGTCTATTTTACAGACCATACCCAGACCCCTGCCTTCCTTGGAGGGGTGATAATCTTTGATGATTACCCCACCACCATTGCTGGAACCAGATTTTTTTTTCCTATTTATATCAGCATTGATTGTTTAACAATTTATTACACAGATAACTAAACAATATACACTATTATATTATAAAACATTGTGTCTTTAATATGGTCACACCTATAACAATATTGCAGTGTTGTGCTTACTTCTGAATTTTAGTCTGGGTCCTGCCAGATTGGTCACACGTGTTGCCAAAACCTAAATCAAAACTCTTTACAATTTTTGTATACATAATTAAATTATTAATTGAGGCAAATATATCTATATTTGACTGACATTTGCCAAAAATTATACTTATTACTGCATTATAAAAATACAACAATGGTGGTCATAGCCTACAATATTGAAATAGTGTGGTATCACACATTGCTTTCTAATATTTTTATACCTTTATATGTACACAGTGCTGCAACAAAATTAAAGTCATGACATAAAACATATAACCAAGTATGTGATGATGCCAACATTGTATCAACATGTAAAGTAAAAATTAGAAGACAAGGAATTACTGGTAAATACCCAAAACAAACCATAACCAAAGGATTAAATATTACTGTTTAGAGCAGGTCTGGGAAACCTAAGGTTTAAAATCATTATTTGTCCCTAGTTTGCCTATTAAAAATACGTTAAATAGTCTAGTTAGGAAGTAGAGGTGTGTTTTCTTGTCATCACATCCTATATTAAAGTACATGTGGGTTGTAAGATATTGACACATGGCTTATTTAGAAAAACGACCAAGAAATAAGTTGAACATTTTACTTTGAATCAGGACCTAGAGCAATAACCATGACTTAAGCTTTGGGTAGCAGTTTTAGAGGCTTGAGTAATTCATTAAAAGAATAATTCCTGTGTAAAAAACAGATTATATGCTGCATGGCTTTTATCATGGCCATGTTAGTTGCAATTCTAAACATACTTAGCCTGATACTTCACTTTTGGGTTAATGATGCACAACAACTGATTAGTTAAATCAAGAATAAGTTAATTTACTGAAAAATTGAACCCAGTAAGTTTTGTGCCTGCAATTTGGCCCATGCAGGCATCAGAACAATATAAATTGTACCTAAGGGTTTTATCTTTTTTCTTCTTTTCCTGTTTCTCCCCAGGCCGTACCTTAAGGTTAGAGGGGTAGTGAGCAGGGTTTATTTTTACCCGACTTCTATTTATGAAGTTACTTTTTTAGATTTTATATCAGGTATAGCCTTGTCTAAAAGGATGCTGAATCTTATATGTTAATATTTTTAGTTTTTAAAAATATATTTAATTAGATATTTTATGGGTCACCAATTCTAACTTCATTCAGCCAAACTTAGGTTAGAAGCAATTTGCTTCACTTGCTCTCCCCCACCCCTTCTCCCGCCCACCCCCAAATAAGAAGCACTTTCTCTTTGGCAACATGTTGGCTACTGACCAAAGAGCCTTTGACCTTTTTCCTGTTAGCTTTTGTTCCTGAAGATTACTTAGGAATTACAAATTAAAAGTACAGAGTCTGTTGGCCTGCCTGACTACAGGAAATTTTCCATGGATTACAAAATACACAGTTACAAGGTCTCTAAGACCTACAGGGAACTAAGCTTTCTATTTTTTCTGGTAATTGGAGATTTCTTTTTTCTTTGGTCTTCCAATACTTACCATCTTTGATTTAGTCTCCTGGAATTTGCCACAGGCAGCTAATGCACTTCCAAAGCATTGTGACACAGCTTCCTGGGCCGCAACACATGAAACCCTCTGGATGAGGGTGATTAAAAATAGCTTGGCTATGTTCCATTCATATGAAACCTCTTCCATGATCCTTACTTTGTATTAGTCCCTCCCAAAATGGTAACCCCCTTGCCTAGTTAACTGGCTTCAATAATTTCTCAACTCTGAATACTACCAAAGGCTAAGCTGGCTCTGTCTCTATTAGACGGGGGCATATATCCTGAGTTAAACGGCAGAGGGTTTGGGGATTGCTTCCTCTCTTCCCTTGTCAGCTAGCATGCGGTCTAGTAGACAGAGGCTATTTACCTTGTTGGGACCTACCAGGTGCTGTGACACTTTACATGGTTTCTTCATGATGGATGGCTCAGGGTTACAATCTGGAAGAGCTCTGGGACTTTTGCTAAACTGTGCCAGTCTACTCACAGATCTGGACAGATTTTAAATTATTGGGGCCTAAAATAAAATCGGCTTCCCACCACTGCAAACTTTGGGTTACTGGGTCCTGATGCTACTGGTTATTCAATTTTAGGTACCATTTACTTATTCTCAATCAGTTTAATTTATTAGGCCCCCCTTTATGTGTGTGTGTATATACCCCCAAACTGCATGGAATCCCCTTCTTGTGAGATGCTGAAGTCAAATGACTAGTCAGTAACAACAAATGAGAATGTAACTAGATGCAGAGAGGCTGATGTCCCATATCATCTCATGTGCACGCTCTCACATTAACAATTCCTACTGAGACCTAGAGGTGGGAAGACAGGTGGTAAGCCACAAGGGTCCTATCCTGTCTCTGGCATGCCAAGCAAGTCCAAAGCTGAAGATCTTGAGCGCTCCTCCATGGGGGGAGGGAGGGAAGTGTGTGTGACCACAGACTATTCCTTCCAGGAGACTATAACCCTCCATCTATTACAAAGGTGGACTGTGTGGTTTGTTTTTTTGTTTGTTTTTTCTTTTTAAAAACCCAGAAATAATATACTAGAAGCAAAGGAAAGAGAAACGGGGAACAGCAGAAGAGAAAAAGAAGTCCCATACTCTGGAGAATTAGTGTTTGCGACAATCACCAAACTGTAGAGAGAGATGTGGATTTTAACTTAGATTTTTACCAAAGGCAAGCTAAATCTGTCCCGGGCTTAAGCCACAGGTTGGGGGGGGGGGGGTCACCCCTTCGGGGTCTCAGTTCAAACATGATACCTGTTGCCTGATCCATAGATTGTGCATTAGTTACTTAAAAATTCTAAGTGAACACTGAGGTTTGATAGCTTCTTGTCCCAAGATCAGGCCCAGTATTAGAATTACTATTCAGTTGCAATGTGTGCAATTACAATCCTCACACTTTTAAGAACAACCTTCTGTATTTGTAGTAGTTTTATTAATAATTGTTAGAGTCACAAACACTCCAACGCAGCAAGGTAGGTAGAGGTAGTACTGAATGTACATCTGAGCATCCATATAGTCTCTCCATTCCTTGCAGAACAACCTGAAATGTTAGCCATTATCTTCCTCATCATGCAAGAGCTACATCTCTCCCTGCTCCTAAGCACACAGGCTGGGATACAACTTTTATAACGTGTTCTGCTGATGCTGCTATGTCTAATGCATATTCAGTAGGGGTTTCTTCCCTTATTTGTATTTCCCCACCCTACTAAGGGTGTGGTGCTCTTCTCTCAGCCATTACTAGGCCTTTTACCTCAAGCGTATTACAACGTCTGTTACTATGGCACTCTTATAGTCAGACGTTGGCAGATGTTCCTCACTTAAAACATCCCAAACTGCTACAAACAAAAATCTTGTGTTCTCTTATGAACTGGGGTGATACACTTAATAAGCAGTATCTGAAGGCTTTTGGGCCTTAAGTCTTGTTTAGCTGAGCCCGTGTTTCTCAAACTGGGGTCTATGGACCTATGGGGGGTCCCCAACGGTTCCCCAGGGGGTCCAAGGGCCCTGCTAATCAACTCCTCCCCTTCCCTTTCAGTGCCTCCTGCATGCTAAAAGTCCAGCAGGGCTGTCAGGCTCCCTACCTGCTCCAGCTCCGTGCTGCTCCCGGAAGTGGCTGGCACATCCCTGTGGCCCCTGCAGGTGGGAAGCAAGGGGTCTCTGTGTGCTGCCCCTGCAGCTTCCATTGCCTGGGAACTGCAGCCAATGGGAGCGGCGGGGGTGGTGTCTGCAGGCATAGGCAGCGCTCGCCTAGGAGCCGCTGGCTGCTTTCGGAAGCCCCATGAACTAAGTGCCGCCTGGCTGGAGTCCCCTGCTCCTTCCCAGAGCCTGCACCCCCTCCTGCACTCCAACTCCCTGCCCCAGCGTGGTGAAAGTGAGTGAGGGTGGAGGAAAGCAAGTGACAGAGGGAGGGGGGATGGAGTGAGGAAGGGGCAGGGCAAGGGCTGAGTGAGGGTGGGGGTCCCTGAAAATGTTTAAATCAAAATGGGGGTTCTTGGGCTGCTACAGTTTGAGAACTATAGAGCTAAGCTATTGGCCTGTAGGCAGATTGCTTTAGTGCCTTAACTTATGCCTGTGCCCAGGGCTGGCTCAAGGGTTTTGGCTGCCCCAAGCAGCCAAAAAAAAAAAAAAAAAAAAAAAAGCGATCTGCAGCGGCAATTCGGCGGAAGATCCTTTGCTCCGAGCGAGAGTGAGGGACCGTCCGCCGAATTGGAATAGCTGGACCTGCCGCCCCTCTCCGGAGTGGCCGCCCCAAGCCCCTGCTTGCCAAGCTGGTGCCTGGAGCCGGCCCTGCCTGTGCCTTATCTATCATATACCTGTAAGCTACACAGAGGAACTAAAAAGCAACAGAAGCTTATTGCTGTAGCTGGCAGGCAAGAAACTAAATCTACAAGGGAAATCTCAAACTCCTCATATGCAAGGGTTGGAGGAAATAAAGTAACAGTGTAGTGAGAAATCCTTTTTGCCCTCTAAAAGGCAAACCCTCAGCCCTTCAAGGGAGAGAAATGGGGAGAAGGGGGTAAATAAGTGACCCAGAGGTGCTATCAATGTCCAGAAGCTGTTTTTACCTGCTTTTTACAAAGGGAGAAGAGTTCATCCTCTTTAACTTTTGTCCTGAAAGAGACAAAGATAAAATCAAGAGGAGTTCTGATGAATACAGGGTGCCTAGTTATCAGCATGGATATAAAATTTGCTCATATACCAAAGGGCAGATTGCTTCACTCAAACACCAATCACAGAGTTGCAAGGAGCCTCCACCCCACTGCATGCCCAATGCAAAAACTGGTTATGCTGCCCATGAAATGCAGAAAAAAAGTCTTGACAATATTAGTAGGTCATTTTGTGCTTATTGGGAAGGTTTGCTTAAAGGCTGGTGCCAGGATTGGCTCTCCTTTGGCTGCTAGGGAACTGTCTAATAGGTGCTCACTTTCATGTGTCTATGCAATGGTGGTGTGGCCCTGTGGGTCTCCAGGATAGTGAGAGAAGGTGAGTGAGGTAATACCACTGACGATGGGCCACTACAAGCCACTACCTCGCCCACCTTGTGCGCTCATTTCAAGACACAGCACCTATCCGCAAGTTTCTCTTGCTCTTTCGCAGGGAAAACTGCCCTCATTCGGCCTGAATGAGCCCGGGCGAAGGTTGTTTACATAAACCCACGTGTAGCTGCCGGACTAGAGGTTCAGGGAACTCCTAGCGAGCAAACCTAGCTCGTTAGGGGCAGGTGTAGGACCCTTGCGGGAGCGGACACCACCGCAATTGCAAGAAGGGGATTCTGTGCCCCGCCTCCCTTGCCCTGGCTTGGGCAGCTTGTGCGGCGCTCTTCGTTTCCGTTAAAGAGCTGACATGCTCTCCCGCAGCTACGGGCTCACCCCTCCGGCTCGCCCCGTTAGCCCGCGATCCGGCTGGGAAACCCACCCAGGCGCCCGCCGCAGGGGCGAGGGAGAGGCAGCGGCTGCAGCCAGTGGAAGTGGGTGCCCGCCCCCGGGGCGGTGCTGGGCTCGCCCGCCTCTAGTCCTGCCCCGCTCTGCTCTGCCCAGTCGGGAGCCCTGAGGCCGAGGGTAACACCATGGCTCGCATGCTCAGCCGGGACCCGGTGGACATTGAGGTACCCGCGTGGTGTGGGGCTGTGCGCAGCCGGGGCCGCCCCCCAAAGTTTGATCCAGGAAGCGGGTGGCTCCTGCTGCACTGAAGGGGTAGCGCAAAGTCCAGGGCCCCCGCTGAGTGCCTTGCTCTCGGTGGCCATCTCGGTACACTACACACCCCGCTCGCCCGGGGATAGTGGAGCCGGGGGTGGAGGTAATCAGCGCTGACAAGGGGCGAGCCCCGTTTGTTGCTGGCGGAAACCGCACTCTGTTGCAAAACGGGAGGGTTTCTGTACGTGTTGTCAGCGGGTTCAAGCAATGGAAATAGACCCGTTCTCGGAGCCTGAGCCGCTGCTGTCTAGTAATTCAGGATCCCGCCCTGCCCCCCCTCCCCCTCACCCTCACCCCCACCCCGGGGAAGGGCTGGTCTAGGGTGGTGCGGCTGGCCCGGCAGCTCTCAAGCTGTAGAGAGTTCACATGAGTAACACTCGCAAAAGTGGAGTGTGGGAATGTCAACTCCTCCTGGCGAAGCCTGCCTGGCAGTGGCCAGGGATTGGTGCAGTGAACACCTCAGCCCTCTTCCCTAGTGAGTGAGTCTTTTGTAGGGTGACCAAACAGCAAGTGTGAAAAATCGTGCGTGGGAGTGGGAGGGGAGGGGTAATAGGTGCCTATATAAGACAAAACCCCAAATATCTGGATTGTCCCTATAAAATCGGGACATCTGTCCACCTCCTCTTTTGCCAGATGTGAGGGGTGACAGAGCTGGGCATCTTAGCTGAGGCTCATGGTGAATGAAGCAAGACATTTGGGGGAAGAAGTTGGAAATTCAGAAGGGCATTTTCACAGATCCTACTTCCCGCCCCTTCCTTTTTTCTCTCCCTTTTCTCCACTCCCCTCCCCCATCCTACCCCCATTTCAATTCTCTCCTTTGGAGCCTAGAACTGCAGGAACACCTTCCCTTTCCTTCTCAGTCTTCTCTTTTGCACTGAAAACTTTAAAGAAGTTCCCAATCTTTCCTTTCTGTCTTTATGTACAGGAGCCCAGGGTCTGAGGGTCTGTAGGAAGCTCTTCAGTAGGACTGGATTATTTTGGATCACTCCCTGCACTCTCCAGAAGGTCCTGATATGCTGCATCCGGGCATCCCAATGGACCCAAAATACTCATGAAGCTGTGAGAGCTTGGCAGGGAGCAGCCAACATCCAATCTTGATTAAAAATTGTCAGTGATGGAGAATCCACCACAACCCTTGGTGAATTGTTCCCAGGGTTAATTGCCCTCACTGTTTTTGTTATGTCCTTATTTCCAGTCTGAATTTGTCTAACTTCAGTTTCCAGCCATTGCATCTTGTTACAAGCTTCTCTGCTAGCCGTGAGGGCAGGGGACTGGACTCGATGACCTCTCGAGGTTCCTTCCAGTCCTAGAGTCTATGAATCTATGAAGGGACCACCCGTTAAATATTTGTTCCCTGTGTGGGTACTTACGGACTATGATCAAATAGCCCCTTAACCTTCTCTTTGTTAAGCTAAATAGATTGAGCTCCTTGAGTCTATCATTGTAAGGCATGTTTTCTTATCCTTTAATTATTCTTATGGCTCTTCTCTCTCCAATTTATCAATATTCTTCTTGAATTGTGGACATCAGAACTGCTTCAACTGCTTGGAGGATATTCTAAAGTATTCAGTTGATCCCATTCAGGTTTTAAAATCTCACCTTTTCCAGTTTGACATGCCGATTCACAGGATCATATTTTAGGATTGAAAATATTGGTTTTAGAAGGAATGACTTCATGGCTCATCAGGGGATCAATAATATAGAGATCTCCACCTCCAGGTCATTGGTGGAGATCCGCTGTCAGATCAATAGTGACTAGATGTTCTCAAACAGCAATTCACAGACCTTTTTGGAGTGCGGCATTTATGTTCAACCCGTTTCCTAGCTCAATTGGTATTTGGATCATAGTCCCTACCACAGTCCACAAGGGCTGCCAACAGTCTCAGTAGAGGTGAAACACTCAGCTGGCTTGGAGAATGAACTGTTAGAAGCAGTCCTAGAATATCATGGAAGCATATTATCATGCAATTAGAACTACCCATGCCAGAGCAGTCAATACACTGTTCTTCAAAAGCACCAACGTTTGCTTTTATATTATAACAACAAAAAAGAAAAAGTTGGACATTGTAGCAGTATAGGCGTTGTAGTACTCTTTCTTTAATCACTCTCCTGATCCAAAAACTTCCCACATCTTGCATTTTGTTTCACATTGTTTTGAGAAATATGACTCAGAAGTCAACTTCGAGGTCATTGAATGGTCATGTGTTGATAATTCAACACCATACTCAATAATTGTGCTGGTGCATTTGGGAAGCTACTTTGAAAGAGACTTGTATCTATCTCACTTTCAAGTCGAAAGTATAAACTTTAGTTTTTTGTTTTTTGTTTTGTTTTGTTTTTTTAAGTATTCATTCAGGTCAGTCAAGCAAGAAGGGTAATCTCTTTAACAAAATGAATTGTTCTTTGAGTGTCTTGAGTTCAGGGCTGGCTCCAGGCACTAGCTTGCCAAGCAGGTGCTTGGGGCGGCCGCTCCGGAGAGGGGCGGCAGGTCCAGCTATTCGGCGGCAATTTGGCGGACAGTCCCTCACTCCCTCTCGGAGCGAAGGACCTCCCGCCGAATTGCTGCCGCAGATCACGATCGCGGCTTTTTTTTTTTTTTTTTGGCTGCTTGGGGCAGCAAAAACCCTGGAGCTGGCCCTACTTGAGTGGTTGAAATCCTATAAGACCTTGATGTCACAGGTCAAATGTGGCCTCTCTTCACGCCTTTCCCTGTATTAAGTGGTCCATAAAAGATGCATGTACCGAATTTTAAGTTTCAGACTCAACGGAAACAAAGAAATTTATGGTCAGTAACCTCATTAAAAGAGTCTATTATCAGGGCCGACCCTAGACCAAATGGTACCCCAGGCAAGGAGGATCTTAGGTGACCTACCATTTGTTAAACTTTGAATAACTTGTTTTCTGTTGCATTTGTAGCTCATTTCACAACTTTGATCCATAATGTGCATGCATGATTTATCCCTGTCATATAAGACAATAAATTTGCATGCTAGGATCTGTAAATCTGTATTTTATTCAAGCCATATATAAGCAAATAAAAATAATTTGTTTCCTCTATAGACACTTTTTAATTTTAAAAATAACTGAAATGTACTAATATCAAGATATTGAACTGTCCTCAAACATTATTTGTTAAGTATGGCAAAAGAAGTACACCTCTACCTCGATATAACGCTGTCCTCGGGAGCCAAAAAATCGTACCGCGTTATAGGTGAAACCGCGTTATATTGAACTTGCTTTGATCCACTGGAGTGCGCAGCTCCCTCTCCCCCCCGAGCGCTGCTTTACTGCGTTATATCCGAATTTGTGTTATATCGGGTCGCGTTATATCGGGGTAGAGGTGTAACAGTATTTCTTTCTTATTGTTCGATAGATATCTCTGGCGTCTCATTAAATATGTACTTTATTAGTTGCTACTTACACTCTTCAGGTCTTAAAACACAAGTATGCTTTCACAGTTACACAATGAAGCAAGGTTCACAGATGGGCTCTTACTTCACAGCAGTTTGTTCTTATATCTCACTGATTGACTGGTATGCCCTGCCCCTTATACGCCTGCGAGAGCCTGGCTGACAACATTCTAGGAGGTTTAAGGAAAATGTAGTTCTCAGAAGTCTGGAAGGTTCCACAACATTCTACAAAGGTCGAGAACATTCTAGGAGGTTTGTGAAAAATGAATCCACATACGGAATACATGAAACATGTTACTTCAACCATTCTATTTTCCCTTTTGTTGCTGACAACAAAAACAGCACTCCGAGCCCGGCACCCCCCAAGTCCAGCACCTCAGGCAGTTGCCTGGGTCACCTGCCTCTAAATCCAACCCTGTCTATTATATTACAATTTTGTGAGTCGTGCTAGAAACAATACAGTCAAAATGAAATGATAGGCTGAAATGTGTAGGAGCCCTTCTCTATAGGTTCTTTGAGCTCAAGATTAGAGATTCTTCAAGGATAAATTGGTTGAATCCCTGCTGAAAGAATCCCATTCCTCTCCTGCCCAGTGCCCATACTATCTTTGTCTAATGTTTAACTCAACTTCAGTGGGTCTCCCAGCTTCACAAAATTATGTAATTAACGTTCCAGTCTTCCTCTGACCAACCAGTGATCCCCAGAGGCATATTACTGCCACAGAATTGTGAGACTGCCATCTCCCTCATTTCAGTCCCTGACATTGGGACTAGTGTTTGTAGAGGTGTGTGTGGGTGTGTATATGGAAAACTATGTTTATAATATAGGGGATAAACACTGCCCTCTGTCAAAGCAGACATGTTTACCCAAGTTAATAACACAATGCCAAACCATAACAGCACCCGCCTCCCACGACACACACAATAAAAAGCCCACCCACAAGAGTTCTGAAGGAACTCAAATGTTAAATTGCAGAACTACTAACTGTAGTCTGTAACCTATCATTTTAACCAGCTTCTGTACCAAATGACTGGAGGATAGCTAATGTGACGCCAATTTTTAAGAAGAGCTCCAGCGGTGATCCCGGCAATTACAAGCCGGTAAACCTGACTTCAGTACCAGGCAAACTGGTTGAAACTATAGTCAAGAACAAAATTGTCAGACACATAGATGAACATAATTTGTTGGGGAAGAGTCAGCATGGTTTTTGTAAAGGGAAAACATGCCTCACCAATTTGCTAGAATTCTTTGAGGGGTTCAACAAGCACGTGGACAAGAGGGATCCAGTGGATATAGTGTACTTAGTTTTTCAGAAAGCCTTTGACAAGGTCCCTCACCAAAGGCTCTTAAGCAAAGTAATCAGTAATGGGATAAGAGGGAAGGTCCTCTGAATTGGTACCGGTTCAAAGATAGGAAACAAAGGTTAGGAATAAATGGTCACTTTTCAGAATGGCGAGAGGTAAATAGTGGTACTCCCCATGAGATGTGATGAGACCCCCAGGGATTTGTACTGGGACCAGTCCTAGTCAACATATTCATAAATGATCTGGAAAGAGGGGTAAACAGTGAGGTGGCAAGATTTGCAGATGATACAAAACTACTCAAGATAGTTACATCCCAGGCAGACTGTGAAGAGCTACAAAAGGATCTCTCAAAACTGGGTGACTGGGCAACAAAATGGCAGATGAAGTTCAATGCTGATAAATGCAAAGTAATGCACATTGGAAAATATAATCCCAACTATACATACAATGATGGGGTTTAAATTAGCTGTTACCACTCAAGAAAGAGATCTTGGAGTCATTGTGGACAGTTCTCTGAAAATATCCACTCAATGTGCAGCAGCAGTCAAAAAAGCAAACAGAATTTTGGGAATTATTAAGAAAGGGATAGATAATAAGACAGATAATATCATATTGCCTCTATAAAAATCCATGGTATACCCACATATTGAATAGTGCGTGCAGATGTGGTCCCCTCATCTGAAAAAAGATATATTGGAATTGGAAAAGGTTCAGAAAAGGGCAACAAAAATGATTAGGGGTATGGAATGGTTTCCATATAAGGAGAGATTAATAAGACTGTGACTTTTCAGCTTGGCAAAGAGATGATGTGGGGGGGGGGAATATGATTGAGGTCTATAAAATCATGACTGCTGTGGAGAAAGTAAATAAGGAAGTGTTATTTACTCCTTCTCATAAGAACTAGGGGCCACCAAATGAAATTAATAGGCAGCAGGTTTAAAACAAACAAAAGAAAGTATTTCTTCACACAATGCACCGTGGAACCTGTGGAACTCTTTGCCAGAGGATGTTGTGAAGGCCAAGACTATAACAGGGTTCAAAAAAGACCTAGATAAATTCATGGAGGATAGGTCCATCAATGGCTATTAGCCAAGATGGGCAGAGATGGTGTCTCTAGCCTCCGTTTGCCAGAAGCTAGGAATGAGCGACAGGGAATGGATTGCTTGATGATTATCTATTCTGTTCATTCCCTCTGGGGCACCTGGCATTGGCCACTGTTGGAAGACAGGATACTGGGCTAGATGGACCTTTGATGTAACCCAGCATGGCTGTTCTTATGTTCTTAAAACACAACTTGTTCCTCAGAATCAAATTTAGTTGTGAGTGTGTGTGTGTGTGTGTGTGTGAGAGTGAGTGAGTGAAATAAGGGCATTTCACAGGGCTTTCCTTCCTAGTGGGTAGTCTGCTGTCTACATGTTGGAGCCAGGCTTTGCTGTGGTGATTCCTGGCTGGAGGATGAGATGAATGCCTAGAATACTCTCATAGCTATTTCCTAATATCCATGCTGATGTCTGACTTCTGGAAATGAGCTGAAAGGTCTGAAGGACTAAAACTCTGATTTGATCATGCTTTAAAGTGGCTACCTGGGAATTATCTGCTCATGTAAGTGTGTAAATTTTTGGTATTTGCATATATAATGTACTGTGCATTAATAGCACTGAAACTATCTGTTGTAAACTTTCCTTTTATTTAGTTTCATCAGCCAGAGATGGTAAGTATGTGATGCATTTCTTTCCCTCATAACTCTTTTTTTCATTCAGTATACATGTAACCCATCCTTGGCTTCATTTGTCTTACTGTTAATACTAATAAGATGTCTGTGTTTATTACATCATCATGTTGTATTTCTTGCTGCACTTTGATTTTTTGATTTATGTCCCTGTCTCTGGTTTAGCCCATATATATGATAAAATGAATAACCTGTCAGTTCCAAGGTACTTTTGAAAGATGCCCCAGACTGTCAAATTTTTTGGCATTTTTCCTCTTGTCACAGATAGTTTGCCTTCCTCCATGTTGACACATTTAATTAAGTCCTTGATCCAGGCTGACCTGTGGAGAGCCTTCTCATCCATAGTAATGCAATCCATTTTGGCCAGCAGTACTGTGTGTATGTAGTACATGTGCAAAGTGCAACTTGCAAAGGGCCAGCTTTTGCCTAATATGCACAGGCCAGTAGTAAGGGCAATGTGGAGTTTCCCAGAGCTACTTGGTTCACAGCGGACATGTTCCTCCTGGAGCTGTGCTCATTCAGGGCTGCAGCCTACGCTGTTTTTTTTTGAAGGCTGGTGTGAAGGGAGGATGGGTCTGGATCAGCACAGGGAACAATTAATGCACTCAGAACTCAACGACTACAGTTGTGGCTAGCTCCAGTATAGAGGGAAGGAGGGGTGCTTCTTGTGCCATGCTCCTGGTTGTGTGTGCACAGTACAGAGTGCCCTGTGCCCCTCGCCGCTTAGTTGCATTTTACAGCCTGGTGTATGCATTACAAAGCAGCAGAGCAGCTGAACTGGCAGAAGTTGTGCTCTTCTCTGGTGCTGTGTGTGTATTGGGCACTGCAAAGTGCAGTTTATGAAAGAGTGCAGCAAATTTCACTTTGTAGGTCCCTAGCTCCCAGAGCACAATGGACTGGAGCAGTGAGAAGGGACTTTAAAGTAAAGGGGTTGCTAAAAAACAAAGCACTGTAATACAGCATCCTTTAAGGGAGAAGTAGGCCAAATGTTGGGAGATGGAGGCATAGTGTGAAAACATAGGAAAACTGGATTAAGATAATACAAAAAGGGAGCCCTGTTATCCTGAATGTCCTTTTCTTGCTCTTAAAAACATGGCAAAGATTATGTAAATAAATTTATGCAATTGGCTACCTTTGATCCAGATGGATTGATTTTTTTCTTAATTCCAAAAAGCTTCTATTGTTGCGATGTCTGTGAATGATTAAAATACCTGCTATTTGCTTGAAGTGGTAAAATACCACTTTAATTTGTAGTATTGTTTCGAAGTTATGGCTTCAAATTACTTTGTAGTTCTGAGCAGTGAACAGACAGGGAACACTGTTCCCATATAATTAACCATATCTATCTAAGATCATGTGATGAATAATCAGTAAGGATATGAAATTTCCTGTTTATCCATTTTGCTTTATGGGTTTCCATTTAGAGGTGTTTTGTTTTGTTTTTTAGTGTAGTAAACTCTTAGCTGAACAGAACAATAATTATAGTGTGATTAGTAAAAGATCAGGCAAGATTATAGTCCACATTTGTCGTTCCTATTTTGAAAGAGTTCTTTAAAAAACTTATTGGGGGACTGAAAGGGGTAATTTAAAATTGTTGGATGCCAAGGAATTTTATTTAAAAAATGACTAAAAATATTTAGTCCAGAGAAACAAGAAATGGGAGGCTAGCTCTTGCTAATTGTTTCTCTTATTGCCAATTCAGGAGCGTGACTCCCACTATTTTAGTCACAGGGGTTCTTTTACATACCTTGGGGAACACCCTTGGTTGAGACCCAGCAAAATAATCACAAATTATTAACCATGGGTATTTTATTATTAAAGAAAGGAAAAGAAAACATTAAACAAAACAGCACTAATGACAGAACACAATGATAAACTGTGACTTCTGTTACAATTGCTGCTATATGTCTCTGTGAGGAGCTTTTAACAGTGATTACACACTTGACAGTAGAACTGCTTTTTGGGGCGGGGGCACTTTTCTCTGGGTCAGTTCAGACCAAGGTCTTCTTTCCCCAAATGATTGTGAATGCAGCTGTAACACTGTTGGGGGTGCCCAGAACTGTGAGCCATTATTACCTCTGTGCCTCAACAAGTGAGCCTTGCTAGAGATTAGTGTGTGTGTGTGTGTGAGTGCCACACCACACTAGTCTGTCACAGACAGGTGCAGCGGCACAAGAGGCAGCAAACAGAGCTGTAAACAGAGGAGTTTGAGTGGGAGTTTGCAAGGGGAGTTTGGGGGGAAGACTAGGAGAACCAGGCAGAGGAACAGACAGGCTAGTGAAGGGAGTGTGTGGTGTTCTGGCAGTGTTGTGGTGCTCGCTGGGGGTTTGTTTTGCTCTGGGTGGTGGTGTTTTGTTTTGGTTTGTGTTTCCCGGACTAACAGGACTTAGGTGGGAAGGCTATGACAGATACAGAGGCAGCAGTGGTAGTGACTCAAGCAGTGGAAGACACAATGAAGATGAGTGGAAGCTGTGGTACAGGGCCGGCTTTAGCAAGAGCGGGGCCCGATTCCTGGGGGCGGGGCTTGCTGCAAGGGGGGGGACGGGACGGGAAGACGGGGGGACCCGAGCCGCGCCGCGGGGGTGGGACGGGACGACGGGGGGACCCGAGCCGCGCCACGCCGCGGGGGGGGGGGACGGGAAGACGGGGGGGGGACCCGCGCTGCGGGGGGACGGGGGGACCCGAGCCGTGCCGCGGGGACGGGGGGACCCGAGCCGCGCCGCGGGGACGACCCGAGCCGAGCCGCGCTGCGGGGGGGGAACGGGGGACCCGAGCCGCGCCGCGGTGGGGGAACGGGGGGGGGAGCCGCGCCGCGGGGAGGGGGGACCCGAGCCGCGCCGCGGGGAGGGGGAGACCCGAGCCGCGGGGACCGGGCCGGAACCGGGCCCCGGGGGCCGGGCTGGAGCCAAGCCGGGCCAGAGCCGCTGGGGCCTGCGGGAACGGGCCGCGCCTCCCCAGAGCCCTTCTCCCGCCCCCACCCCAGCTTACCTCGTGCTGCTGGCCCGCCCCTGCTTCGTCTCAGACTTCCCGCGAATCTCTGATTCGCGGGAAGCAGGGGAGGGGGCGGGGCGTGCAGGGGAAGGGAGGAGGGGGAAGTGAGCTGGGGGCGGGGCGGACAGCTGCAGCGCGGGGCCCTCTTGGTGCGGGGCCCAATTCAGCCGAATCGGCTGAATCAGCCTAAAGCCGGCCCTGCTGTGGTATGTACATTATCCTGGAGGGGGTACCTGAAAAGAGTTTCGTTTGCATGAAGTGTCACCTAATAGAGCTGATGGAAGAAAAGACCTGAGGCTTGGAGATGCAGGTGGAAACTCTGGCTGAGTTTAGAAGGGGGTTCGAGCAGATGATGGAGCAAAGACATGAGGAGGCTGAAGGGAAAAGCTCAGACTTGCAGATGCAAGCAGGACCAAAGAACTCTGAGGGGAGACTGCTGGGTGAGGAAAGTGGACAGTGGAAACATATGACTAAGAGAACCAGGCAGAGGAAAAGACGGGCTAGTGAAGGAGAAATATAGCCCAGGAACAGGTTTGCGGAGTTGGAAAATGAAGAAGGGGCACAGCAGGTGGTCACTGAAGGAGAGAGGGCAAGGAAGAAGAGAAGAGCAGCTAGTTCTATAGAAAGAGGGGAGGACTCAATGGAGATAACAACACCAAATATGAGCCTCAGCAGGATACAGGATGGGTTGCAGAGGATTACAAGGGAGAATAGGAATCGAGAGGAGTTGTAGCCAGAGGGAACAGGGGATAGACCAGAGAATCGCACCATCACCAGGAAAAGGCAGGTCTACGTGATTGGGGACTCCTTGCTGAGAAGAATAGACAGGACTGTAACCAGAGCTGATCCAGAGAACAGAAGGGTGTGCTGTCTGCTGGGTGCCAAAACCAATAACCATATAAATGAGAAGAAAAGAAAGAGAGAAAGAAAGAAATGGGACTGCTAATCACTGAGGATGGAGTGGAGGTTAAGGATAATCTAGTCATGACCCAATATCTAAACAAATACTTTCCTTCAGTATTTATTGAGGCTAATGAGGAGCTTAGGGATAATGGCAGGATGACAAATGGGAATGAGGATATAGACTCATAGACTCATAGACATTAAGGTCAGAAGGGACCATTATGATCATCTGGTCTGACCCCCTGCATGCTGCAGGCCGCAAGACCCTTCCCTGGACTCTACCGTTGAAGTCCCCAATCCTGTGTTTTAGTGACTTCAATCGGCTGAGACCCTCCTGCTAGTGATCCCTGCCCCATGCTGCGGAGGAAGGCGAAAAACCTCCAGAGGCTCAGCCAATCTACCCTGGAGGAAAATTCCTTCCTGACCCCAAATATGGCGATCAGTAATACCCCGAGCATATAGGCAAGAGTCTCTAGCCTGACCCTTGTTGGCCATTATGCTGTTCATGTACCATTGCTTGGTTTTCCTTGGCTACTATGTTTTATCATTAAACCATTCCCTCCATAAACTTATCCAACTTAATCTTAAAACCAGACAGGTCCGTCGCCCCCACCGTTTCCCTCGGAAGGCCGTTCCAATATTTCACCCCTCTGATGGTCAGAAACCTTCGTCTAATTTCAAGCCTAAACTTCCCCCCGGCCAGTTTGTATCCATTCGTTCTCGTGTCCACATTAGTACTAAACTGGAATAATTCCTCTCCCTCCCTTGTATTAACCCCTCTGATATATTTAAAGATAGCAATCATATCCCCCCTCAGCCTTCGCTTTGTCAGACTAAACAACCCAAGCTCCTCTAATCTCTTTTCATACGACAGGTTTTCCATTCCTCTGATCATCTTAGTCGCCCTTCTCTGCACCCGTTCCAGTTTGAGTTCATCTTTTTTAAACATTGGAGACCAGAACTGCACACAGTACTCCAAATGAGGTCTCACCAGCGCCTTATACAACGGAAGCAGGACCTCCCTATCTCTACTATATATATCTCGCCTAATACATCCCAAGACCGCATTGGCTTTTTTCACCGCCACGTCACATTGCCGACTCATAGTCATCCTGCGGTCCACAAGGACCCCTAGGTCCTTCTCCTCTTCCGTTACTTCTAACCAATGCGTCCCCATCTTGTAACTAAAATTGTTATTATTCGTCCCCAAGTGCATCACCTTACACTTTTTACTATTAAATTTCATCCTATTTCTGATACTCCAATTCACAAGCTCATTCAAGTCTCCCTGCAGAGTATCCCTATCCTCCTCCGAGTTTGCAACTCCTCCCACCTTCGTATCATCCGCAAACTTTATCAGCCCACTCTTGCAATCGGTCCCGAGGTCAGTTATAAATAGATTAAATAAGATGGGTCCCAAAACCGAACCTTGAGGCACTCCACTAGTAACCTCCCTCCAACCCGACAATTCACCCTTTAATACGACCCGCTGCATTCTCCCCATAAACCAATTCCCTATCCACCTCTGGATTTTCATATCGATCCCCATGTTTTTCATTTTAACCAATAGTTCCTCATGGGGTACTGTATCAAACGCTTTACTGAAATCCAGGTATATTAGGTCCACCGCATTTCCCTTATCTAATAAGTCCGTTACTTTCTCAAAGAAGGAGATCAGATTCGTTTGGCACGATCTGCCCTTCGTAAAACCATGCTGTAATTTATCGCATTTGCCATTAACTTCAAGGTCCTCAACTAGTTTCTCTTTCAGAATCTTCTCCAGCACCTTGCACACTACTGATGTTAAACTAACAGGCCTATAGTTACCCGGGTCACTTTTTTTCCCTTTCTTGAAAATAGGAACCACATTGGCTATTCTCCAGTCTAACGGGACTACCCCCGAGTTTACAGATTCATTAAATATAGTCGCTAATGGGCCTGCTATTTCCCGCGCCAATTCCTTCAATATTCTCGGATGAAGATCGTCCGGTCCACCCGACTTAGTCCCATTAAGGCGTTCTAGTTTTGTTTCTACTTCGGATGCGGTAATCCCCCATCCCGTATGCCTCTCTGTAACGGTGCTAGTATCCCTAATACCTTCATTGGCCTCATTAAACACCGATGCAAAATATTCATTGAGATAT
The DNA here is from genome assembly GCF_027887155.1 of Malaclemys terrapin pileata. NCBI lineage: Eukaryota > Metazoa > Chordata > Testudines > Emydidae > Malaclemys > Malaclemys terrapin. The sequence continues at coordinate 73,942,645 of NC_071512.1, forward strand.
TGCGCCATGCCTAGATTATCTTTAATCTCCTCTCCGGCTATAGTCTTCAGCGGTCCCACTTCTTCTTTCTTTGCTTTCTTCCTATTTATATGGCTGTAAAACCTCTTACTATTACTTTTAATTCCCCTCGCTAAGTCCAACTCTTCCCGGCCTTTGGCCTTTCTCACTCTATCTCTACATTCTCTGACTTCACTAAGGTAAGTTTCCTTACTGATCCCTCCCCTCTTCCACTCTTTGTACGCTTTCTGTTTTTTCCTAATCGCCCCTTTCAGCCGGTAGCTCATCCAGCTCGGTCTAAGTCTCTTGCTTAGTAATCTTTTTCCCTTTTTGGGGATACAGGCCTCTGACAGCTCTTGCATCTTTAACTTAAAGTAATCCCAGGCTTCTTCTGCCTTTAGGTCCCTTAATACGTTTGCCCAATCCACTTCCCTTACCAGTCCCCTTAATTTGTTAAAATTGGCCTTTTTAAAATTATAAACCCTAGTCTTTGACTTAATTCTGGTACTCTTTCCATTTAGTTTAAAGCGAATTAGCTCATGATCACTGGAGCCCAAGTTGTCCCCCACTACCACTTCCTCAACAAGGTCCTCACTACTTACCAGAATCAAATCTAAAATGGCCTCCCCCCTCGTCGGCTCAGCTACCACTTGATAAAGGAATTGATCTGCAAGCACATCTAGGAACATCTGAGCCCTATTATTGCTACTAGCGTTTGTTCCCCAATCTATATCCGGGAAGTTAAAGTCCCCCATAATTACACAGTTTCTATTAGTATTTACCTCCCTTAATACATTAAACAATTCCTTATCCATATCCTGGGTCGATCCCGGCGGTCTATAGCACACCCCAAGCACTATCCCCGGAGAGGCTCTAGTAGTACTTTTACCCAGCTTGAGTATCGCCCAGACGGACTCTGTGTTATCTATTCCATCCACTATTATTTCTTTACAGCTTATTTCACTATTGACATACAATGCCACCCCCCCACCTTTACCTTTATCCCGGTCTTTCCTAAACAGCGCATACCCCTCCATACCTGCGTTCCAGTCGTGACCGCCATTCCACCACGTTTCAGTTATTCCTACGATATCCGGTTTCAATTCTCGGACCAAGAGCTCCAATTCCTCCATTTTATTACCTAGGCTTCTCGCATTGGTGTACAAACAGCCTAATGTATGTCGTTTAGCCTGTCTCCCATTACTAGCACTGTATGTTGCGGGCCTCTTTGTGTTCGTCCCCCCTGTCCCTCCTGGGGTAGATATTACCACATCCAAGGTAGAAGCCAAACTCGAACATCTTAATGGGACTAAATCAGGGGGCCCAGATAATCTTCATCCAAGAATATTAAAGAAATTGGCACATGAAATTGCAAGCCCATTAGCAAGAATTTTTAATGAATCTGTAAACTCAGGGGTTGTACCGTATGCTGGAGAATTGCTAACATAGTTCCTATTTTTCAAAAAGGAAAAAAAGGTGATCCGGGTAACTACAGGCCTCTCAGTTTGACATCTGTAGTATGCAAGGTCTTGGAAAATTTTTTGAAGGAGACAGTAGTTAAGGACATTGAGGTCAATGGTAATTGGGACAAAATACAACATGGTATTACAAAAGGTAGATCATGCCAAACCAACCTGATCTCCTTCTTTGAGAAGGTAACAGATTTTTTTTTAGATAAAGGAAACGCAGTGGATCTAATTTACCTCGATTTCAGTAAGGCACTTGATACGGTTCCACATGGGGAATTATTAGTTAAATTGGAAAAGATGGTGATCGATATGAAAACTGAAAGGTGGATAAGGAACTGGTTAAAGGGGAGACTACAACGGGTCATACTGAAAGGTAAACTGTCAGGCTGGAGGAAGGTTACTAGTGGTGTTCCTCAGGGATCGGTTTTGGGACCAATCTTATTTAATCTTTTTATTACTCACCTGGGCACAAAAAGTGGGAATGTGTTAATAAAGTTTGCAGATGATACAAAGCTGGGAGGTATTGCCAATACAGAGAAGGACCGGGATATCGTACAAGAAGCTCTGGATGACCTTGTACACTGGAGTAATAGTAATAGATGAAATTTAATAGTGAAAAGTTCAAGGTCATGCATTTACGGATTAATAACAAGAATTTTTGTTATAAACTGGGGACTCATCAGAAGTAACAGAGGAGGAGAAGGACCTCGGAGTATTGGTTGATCACAGGATGACTATGAGCTGCCAATGTGATATGGCTGTGAAAAAAGCTAATGTGATCTTGGGATGCATTAGGTGAGGTATTTACAGTAGAGATAAGGAGGTATTAGTACCGTTATACAAGTCACTGGTGAGACTTCATCTGGAATACTGTGTGCAGTTCTGGTCTCCCGTGTTTAAGAAGGATGAATTCAAACTGGAACAGGTACAGAAAAGGGCTACTAGGATGATCCGAGGAATGGAAAACCTGTCGTATGAAAGGAGACTCAAAGAGCTTGGCTTGTTTAGCCTAACCAAAAGAAGGCTGAGGGGAGATATGATTGCTCTCTATAAATATATCAGAGGGATAAATACCAGGGAGGGAGAGGAATTATTTAAGCTCAGTACCAATGTGGACACAAAAACAAATGGATATAAATTGGCCATCAGGAAGTTTAGACTTGAAATTAGACGAAGGTTTCTAACCGTCAGAGGAGTGAAGTTCTGGAACAGTCTTCCAAGGGGAGCAGTGGGGGCAAAAGACATATCTGGCTTCAAGACTAAGCTTGATAAGTTTATGGAGGGGATGGTATGATGGGATAGCCTAATTTTGGCAATTAATTGATCTTTGACTATTAGTGGTAAATATGCCCAATGGCCTGTGATGGGATGTTAGATGGGGTGGGATCTGAGTTACTACAGAGAATTCTTTCCTGGGTGTCTGGCTGGTGAGTCTTGCCCACATGCTCAGGGTTTAGCTGATCGCCATATTTGGGACCCAGAAGGAATTTTCCTCCAGGGCAGAGGCCCTGGGTGTTTTTCACCTTCCTCTGTAGCATGGGGCATGGGTCACTTGCTGAAGGATTTTCTGCGCCTTGAAGTATTTAAACCATGATTTGAGGACTTCAGTGGCTCAGACATAGGTTAGGGGTTTGTTGTGGGAGTGGGTGGGTGAGATTCTGTGGCCTGCGTTGTGCAGGAGGTCAGACTAGACGATCATATCGGTCCCTTCTGACCTTAAAGTCTATGAGTCTTTCTCACCAGCAAACAGGCTCTGCTGGCCAAAACCTCACTTAGCAGGTAACAATCTGTGAACTCCAGCCCTGGAGCTCCCCAGATATGTTTCTCTGCAATTCATGGCCCCATCACTGATCATTCATAGAAGATAATAAGTTTGCTGCTCTTCTAAAGAGTTACATCAGCTTATCACCATAACAGAGGCATAGGTGCCGACTCTGTGCGTGCTCCAGGGCTGGAGCACTCACGGAAAAAAATCGGTGGGTGCTGTGGCCCCGCCCCGCCCCCCTGCTCCAGCTCGCCTCCACCTCCTCCGTGAGCGCACTGCCGCGTCCTGCTTCTCCCCTCTCCCTCCCAGCGCTTGCGCTGCAAAACAGCTGATTCGCGGGGCAGGGAGGGAGGGAGGAGGAGGGGGAATACGGCGTGCTTGGGGGAAGAGGCAGGGCCGGGGTGGGGATTTGGGGTGGGGATCCAATAGGAGCAGGAAGGGGACGGAGTTAGGGCAGGGTCTTTGGGGATGGGGTTGGAATGGGGTTGGGGATGGGGTGGAGTCTGGGCAGGGAAAGGGGTGAGGGTACGGGCACCCACTGGCGCCGGAGAAAGTTGGCGCCTATGAACAGAGGTAAATACACCTTGCCCTTGAAGCACAGTACTGAGTTGATTTATAGTAAAAATAAAACAAGTTTATTAACAAAAGGACATAGGTTAAGTGATACCAAGTATCAGTGATCAAAGTAGAAATGGTTAGAATCAAATAAAAGTGAAACACATCTAAAAAAGTAAAACGTAATCTATCAAGATACAGTTTCTGTTCAAGATGGTTTTCTCTTGCTTATCATCCCCTTTCCAGCTTTACTGTCTAGTCTGGCTGGGACCCATCACAAAGATCAAAACATTTGATTCCTTTGTCTCCTAAGCTGAAGGATAAGAACATAAGAATGGCCATACTGGGTCAGACCAAACGTCCATCTAGCCCAGTATTCTGTCTTCCAACAGTGGCCAATGCCAGGTTCCCCAGAGGGAATGAACAGAACAGGTAATCATCAAGTGATCCATGCCCTGTTGCCCATTCCCAGCTTCTGGCTTTTCTGAACCTTTTCCAACTCCAAAATATCTTTCTTGAGATGAGGCGACCACACCTGCATGCAGTATTCAAGATGTGGGCGTACCTTGGGTTTATATAGAAGTAATATGATATTTTCTATCTTATTATCTATCCCTTTCTTAATTATTCCCAAAATTCGGTTTGCTTTTTTGACTGCCGCTGCACATTAAGTGGATGTTTTCAGTGACTCCAGGATCTCTTTCTTGAATGGTAATTTAGGTAATTTAGACCCCATCATTTTAAATGTATAGTTGGGATTATGTTTTCCAATGAGCATTACTTTGCATTTATGAACATTAAATTTCATCTGCCATTTTGTTGCCGTCACCCAGTTTTGAGAGATCCTTTTGTAACTCTTCTCAATCTGCCTGGGACTTTATCTTGAGTAATTTTGTATCATCTGCAAATTTTGCCACCTTACTGTTTTCCCCTTTTTCCAGATCATTTATGAATATGTTGAATAGGACTGGTCCCAGTACAGACTCCTGTGGGACACCACTATTTACCTCTTTCCATTCTGAAAACTGACCATTTATTCCTACCCTTTGTTTCCTGTCTTTTAACCAGTTACCAATCAATGAGAGAACCTTCCCTCTTATCTCATGACTGCTTACTTTGCTTAAGAGTCTTTGGTGAGGGACCTTGTCAAAGGCTTCTGAAAATCTAAATACACTATATCCATTGGATCCCCCTTGTCCACATGCTTGTTGACCCCCTCAAAGAATTGTAGTAGATTGGTGAGGCATAATTTCCCTCTACAAAAACGATCTTGATTCTTCCCCAACAAATTATGTTCATCTATGTGTCTGACAATTTTGTTCTTGACTATAGTTTCAACCAGTTTGCCCGGTACTGAAGTCAGGCTTACCGGCCTGTAATTGCCGGGGTCATCTCTGGAGCCCTTTTTAAAAATCGGTGTCACATTAGCTATCCTCCAGTCATTTGGTACAGAAGCTGATTTAAATGATAGGTTATAGACAACAGTTAGTAGTCCTGTAATTTCATATCTGAGCTCCTTCAAAACTCTTACATGAATACCATCTGGTCCTGGTGACTTATTACTGTTTAGTTTATCAGTTTGTTTCAAAACCTCCTCTAGTGAAACCTCAATCTGGGACCAGTTCCTCAGATTTGTCACCTAAAAAAAAATGGCTCATGTTTGGGAATCTCTCTCACATCCTCAACTGTGAAGACCGATGCAAAGAATTCATTTAGTTTCTCCGCAATGGCCTTATCATCTTTGAGTGCTCCTTTAGCAACTCAATTGTCCAGTGGTCCCACCGGTTGTTTAGCAGGTTTCCTGCTTCTGGTATACTTAAAAAAACATTGCTATTACTTTTTCAGTCTTTGGCTAGCTGTTCTTCAAATTTTTTTTTGGTCTTCCTAATTATATTTTTACACTTTATTTGCCAGAGTTTATGCTCCTTTGTATTTTCCTCACTAGGATTTAACTTCCACTTTTTAAAGGATGACTTTTTGCCTCTCACTGCTTCTCTTACTTCGTTGTTTAGCCACAGTGACTCTTTTTTTGTTCTCTTACTATGTTTTTTAATTTGTGTTGAGCCTAATTTAAGTTGAGCCTCTATTATGGTATCTTTATGCAGCTTGCAGGGATTTTAATTTTGGTGCTGTACCTTTTAATTTCTGTTTAACTAACCTAATTGTTTTTGTGTAGTTCCCCTTTCTAAAATTAAATGCTACAGTGTTGGGCCACTGTGGTGTTTCCCCGCCACAGGGATGTTAAATTTAATTAAATTATGGTCACTATTACCAAGTGGTCCAGATATATTCTCCTCTTGGACCTGATCCTGTGCTCCACTTAGAACTAAATCAAGAATTGCCTCTCCTCTGTGGGTTCCAGGACTAGCTGCTCCAAGAAGCAGTCATTTACGGTGTCAAGAAACTTTATCTTTGCATCCCATCCTGAGGTGACATGTACCCAGTCAATATGGGGTAGTTGAAATTCCCCATTGTTATTGAGTTTTTTATTCTAATAGCCTTTCTAATCTCTCTGAGCATTTCACAGTCACTATCACCATCCTGGTCAAGTGGTCAGTAATATATCCCTACCTCTATATTCTTATTATTTGAGCATGGCATTACTATATGTAAGATTTTTACTTCATTTGATTCTACGCTTTCTTTCACATATAGTGCCACTCTCCCACCAGCATGACCTGTTCTGTCCTTCCGATATATTTTGTACCCTGGTATTACTATGTCCCATTGATTATCCTCATTCCACCAAGTTTCTGTGATGCCCTATTATATCAATATCCTCATTTAATATGAGGCACTCTAGTTCACCCATCTTATTATTTAGACTTCTAGCATTGGTATATAAGCACTTTAAAAACTTGTCTCTTTTCAGCTGTCTCCCATTGCATGATGTAATTGAATGAGACTTTTTTTCATTTGACTGTTTCTCATCAGATCCTACCTGTAATTTATCTTCCATACTTTCCTCATTACTAGGACATAGAGAATCTCCATTAGTAGATCCTCCCCTAAGGGATGTCTCTGACCGAACGACGTGCTCCTCCTCACCTATCGGCTTTCCTCCAGCTCTTAGCTTAAAAAATGCTCTACAACCTTTTTAATTTTAAGTGCCAGCAATGTGGTTCCATTTTGGTTTAGTTGGAGCCCAGCCTTCCTATATAGGCTCCCCCTTTCCCAAAAGTTTCCCAGTTCCTAATAAATCGGAACCCCTCCTCCCTACACCATCGTCTCATCCACGCATTGAGACCCTGCAGTTCTGCCTGTCTAACTGGACCTGCATGTGGAACTGGAAGCATTTCAGAGAATGCTACTATGGAGGTCCTGGACTTCAATCTCTTACCTAGCAGCCTACATTTGGCCTCCAGGACCTCTTTCCTATCCTTCCCTATGTCATTGGTACCTACATGTATCACGACCACCAGCTCCTCCCCAGCACTACACATAAGTCTCTCTAGATGTCTTGAGAGATCCGCAACCTTTGCACCAGGCAGGCAAGTCATCATGCGGTTCTCCCAGTCGTCGCCAACTCAGCTATCTATGTTTCTAAAGATCGAATTGCCCATTACTAATCCCTGATAACTGGATTTCCCTCCCCTGGAGATGTATCCTGAGTGTGAGAGGATACCACATCATCATCTGGAAGGAGGGTCCCAACTATGGGATCGTTTCCCTCTGCTCCAGCTGGATGTTCTCCTCAACAGCACAAAGGCTGTTAGACTGGGGGTGGGACCGATCTACTGTGTCCTGAAAATTCTCATCTGTTTACCTCTCTGTTTCCCTTAGCCACTCCAGCTCAGCCACCCTGTTCTCCAAAGGGCTCCACAGTCTCTGAGGATCAGGAGCTCCTTGCACCCAATGCACACATATGCCACCTGCCCATAGGGCAGGTAATCATATATGCTGCATTGGGTGCAATAAACTGGGTAGCCCCTACTCTGTTGCTGGACTTCTGCCTGCATTCTCTTTTTACTCTTGCAGCTTATTCCTTTGTTGTTGTTTTATTTTTATCAGGGGGTGGTTTTGGGCTTAAGTTTAAGGAATGTTAAATGTATGTAGTCCCCCCTCATGCTCACCCTGTAAACTCCCTCGCAAAACTCCCCTGTTAGCCGCTCCTGTTTGCTAGCTCCTCTGGTCATTTAGGAGCTGGCTTTTTAAAGCCCCGGTCTTCCTGAGTAGCCCTGCCCCCTGGTTAAGGGTTGATGGGTGCTAAAGGGCTTAGGGATCATTAAGAAGCTCTCAGCTGAGATGGAGTCTCTCTCTTTCTTATATCCACAAGGGGTTGTCTTTGTCTTACAAGTCAGGAAGGCCTCCTGGTGATTCAGTCTCTTGTGTCTCTCTGGGGTGCAGGAACAATGTTAATTTTCTGTTTCATGTGTTCAGGATTAGAATAAACCCTGCTGGTTTAGCTAGATGGCTTTGTTTATTGTTAATATGTAAACTGAGATAAACTCACATTCCTTTGTTTAGAACAGGCCTGGTCATCACTTTGACCTAGACTGGGCTGTCTGGTCTTAAACATGTTCTAGTAATGTCATATATAGGGGATTCATAACTTCACATATACGCTTGACACATGCATTTTACAATGAGATTAATAACCAGTGTGGTGTTAGTTTTCAAATGATACCTCAGAAGGCTAATTTTGTGCCACTATTATTGTAGTAGTGTGTAGGGTGACAGGGTGCCTGGATGACTCAGTCTTAGTATATCCTTACATAGCTAAGAAGGCTTATAAATGGGCAAGAGAGTTTTGTTTAATGAAAGGAGAGTTTTATTTGTTTGTTAGTAATCAGCTAGTTTGTAATTGTGCAAAGTAAGCAATCTTCACTAAATCCTATGAAATAAAAAAATTAAATCTTCTGCTTAGAAGAAGCCATGAGCTGTATTAGACAGACAAATTATGAATATCAAGAATCTTAAATCCAATTAAATCCCACTATTTCTCTGTTCACCAAAGGTTAGCCCTTGTTTCCTTTCTGGGAATGCATGGTTTAACCATTTGGTGATTAACAGAAGAAACTATTAATAGTTTAAGTTACAATTGCATTTCAATAGTCCAATAAAATAATTACAAGAGTTTTGAAATCTAATCCCTTGACAGTGTTTTGTTAACTTTCTTTCACTAATCCATCTTGAAATCTTGGGAAGGTTTTCTTTGGGTTGGTTTCTTCTTGAGTCTTTTTCTGTTTCTCTGAGCTGTCATGGCAGCGTGCTTGTAGAGATGGACAGAATAAGTTGGTGAGTACTTGCTGTATTACAAGGGCAGCACAGAGTATTTGTGTCAGGGGTGCTTACTCTTAGAGATTTTATATCCTCCTATGTCCTATTTTCTTGAAATTGTAAGGGGAAAACACAGCTTTTTCAGGCTTTAAATTTAAAGTTGGTTGCTGCCGCCCTTTCATTGGCTCAGTACCCTCCTGGATTGTCATTGGGAGCATCTTCATCTTATGAATATGTAGTTTGGTAATGCATATATGCATTGGGATTCTAATTCTTTCTTGACAGTTATATTCCTCTGTCTTTGTAGTGGGAGACTTTTTAAGTTTAGTCCATTTTCAGAGATTTCTTTGATTTTTTTTTTGTTAGAGTTAAACTGGAATTGAAATTCTGTTTTTGAAAAATCCAGTGCTTCTGGTTTTTTATATAAACAGTTCTCAAAGCAATTATTTTTAAAGTTTTTTTAACTATTTAAGCTAAAGAAACTGTGGATTCTTTTTAACAGTTTTTGGAGGGATGAGTGTTGTCTTCCTGAGTTTGGGTAAGGGGTTGCTTTGAGCACTGCTAGTAATTAATTAATCAGTTCCCCATTATTATAAATATTCTGTATTTAAATTGCATCGTACATTAGCAATTAGTTTATTAAGGTCATTAGATTCCATTTTGATACATAAAGCATTTTACCATTTACATAGCAATGATATTAGGAGCTTTGTATTTATCTAACATTTGCGAGTGCTTTTCACAAAGGTGTTTACCATTTCAAAACTTTGGAAATAAAAAAGAGGCTTAAAACATTTCCAACTACATGGTTTTTCTCAGGGGTTCTAAGACAGATGCAAAGGCTTTTATTGGAAAAGAAGATGAGGTTGATACAGGCCCTCTTTACCCCAAGTTTTATGGTTTGATAAGGATCTTCAGTATTCCATCTCTTTGAAGTCCTCTTGACCAAACTGTTTACCAGTTGCAGTCTTTACAGTTAAAACTCCTATAAAATATTCTTTACAAAGCAACAGTCACAACAACTAAGTTTAAATCCATTTTTCAAAACATAGTATAAAATAAATTGGCATAGAAAGTTAAAGCAAAATAAAGTTTAAAATGCAGCTTTTCTGAATTTGTATAGCATTATTAGGGGTAATAGACATGATTTTATGACCAAGGAGAGGTTATCTGACATTTATATGTCCTTGGGCATTAAAAAGCAAATACCTACTGGGATTTCTTTAATTTGAACATTTGTAATATAACTAACTAGCTAAATATATTATTCTATTATATTTTTAAGCATCCTGGCTATAACATATTTGTAGCTGTATCAAAATATTCAGTAAAGATGCAGAGAAGTTTGTAATGACCTATCATTAAAAAAGTTAATATTTTATTAATATAATTTTTTGAATTGATATTGAGGTCTCACATTTTTGAACAACTGATTCTACTGGACATCATCTAGATCTTATACCAAATTTATTTTTACCTTAAAATAAAAGACAATCACCATGTTGAGCAAATAACTCATTTTATTAACTATTCCAGAATATGGCCTTGATCCTGCAAACATGCCCATGTTTAAAATTAAGCATGTATGTGAGTATTTTCAGGATCAGGTCCTTTATTTCCCAGAAACATGTCATCAAAATGGTGTCTCAGACACTAGGCTGAAGCCTTGAATGATTGGTAGGATGGGAAAGTCCTTCATTTGGGGCATATTCTGTTCTCTCTCTCTCTCTCTCATTATTTTGTGTATGCAACTTCTGTTGACAGCCTGTAGCACCAAGTCCCTGAGCCTGGGTCTGAGATCCCACCACACTCGCAGGGTCTCAGAGTCCGAAGTCTATACTCAACTTTTATGGCCCCACAGCCTGTGAGCCTGGGCCAGCAGCAGCCATGCTGTACATCTTTTATCTCCGTGTAGATGTATCCCCAGAAAGTTGTATGCACTTTAGGATTTTATCTGCACTGCAAATATAGCATTGCTAACCCAAATATTCAAAAATTGAGTTGGGCACCACAAAATCACGAGATTTTTAAAAAATACCTTTTGGGTGCTTTTCACTTTCCTTCTGGTTTCTGAGCCTTTAAAATACACTTGTCACATTTTCAAGCTTTTCTCTGCAACCAGTGAGGTCTAGAAACTACTTACTACTTAAAAAAAATGATTCTCACCCAATTGCATGCCTTCAGGAGCTGGGGCTTTATGAAAAACTGAGAATATCATGAGACTTGTGAAAACATCACAAGGGCTGGCAACACTGACAACAGGGAACCTAGTTAAGGGACAACCGTGTTTTAACTTTATAACCAGATTCCTCAACACAGATGTATGTATAGACAGGGCCTTAAATCGTAAAGTACCATATTTATACAGCTGGTAGAGATCCATAAGAATGGTGAAAATCTGCACCCTGGTAGCATCTAGGCAGACCATCTGCACAGCCTTCAATAAAGCATAAAGAAAGGGGACTATGGTCTGCCTGGACCCAAGGGTGCATGGCCATCTCCCTCCTCCCCCACAAACTAGTTTACATGCATGGTGCAGTGTGCAGTATGTGCTAGCCAGAGGCACATGCTGCTCTTCAAACAGGCAGCATTTTTTATTCTCCACCCACCTGTCCTGTGCCATCTTGCCCTGTGACATGGGGCACTCAAACACAGCTGACACTTCTCTGCTTGTAACGTACCTCTGCTTAAAATGTTCATGAAGTCAGAGCTGAATTAATGATGACTGCAGACAAGCTGGATTAAATGTGCCCTGTTTGTTCTGACTATACTAACCCTTTGACAGCACAGAGTTCAAATCAAAAACTGCTTTCTCTTCCTCCCTGGTTGCCTAGCAACCTCCCTCCCCTTATTAGCATACAATTTCTATTCCTTTTTATTACATCACTGCAGTGTTATAGGCTTTGTTGCCAACCCAGCACTGCTCCCTATAAGAAATGCAGGATTTGGCCCTTTGTATGAGGTTTAGGGGAGTATGTGCTTTGGTGAAGAAATCAAACATGTAGGACTAGGAAACCTTTGGCTATGAATGTCTTGTCATAAGCTCAGCAGGTGGACTTTGTGTGGATATGCTATTCAAAGTCATTTCATTTTCAGTTGAGATCATTTGTAAACCAAGGGCACAATTCTCTTCCCATCTGCAAGGCACAGCTCTCTGCTGGTACTCTCCTGTCATTACATATGCAGAACTTCCACTTATGAAATATCTCTGGAAATCTGCTGTGCAGATCTATGAGGAGATTTTTGCCACACATACTTATATCCAGGACAACATGATGTTCTGACTCAGTAGGGGAAAACCAAGAAACTACCCATATCCACAAATATACAGCATCCATAGGCGGTAGTGGTGAAATAAATAAGACCCTCTGGCTCTTTCTACAAAGTAATTGGCAGTGGAAACAAAAAATAGTCACTTTTGCCTTCAGAATAGACAGATGTATATTATAACCTGGCATAAGAGGCAATTTCAGGCCTGAGTGGCAATTTTAACCTTTAATTCTTTTCTTTTTTGTCAGTTTGTGTCATAACTAAAAACATGGCCTTAAACCTTTTTGTTGTTGTTGTTGACTTAAAATAGTGAATCACGTAGGAAATTCTCTCCACGGAGATATATAAACAATTCTAGATAAGCAAGCTGGGGTTAAATATCAAAGCAAGTAACTTGGGGCCTCTCTGCACTAGGGTAGAAAGTGTTTTGAAAACTTGTTACTTAATGTCTTTTAAAACATATTAGTTAAAAATGTGTTGTTAGGGCAAATTGTATTCTAATGTGTTAGCTGTTCCAGCCCTGTTCTAATCCTGTCTAAATAAACCTACTATAATTTGAGTTGATAGGCTACAGATAATTCATAGATGTATTTGGTTTACCTTAGGGTTTAGCCTAGGATAAACTACAAACATTCAGCTCTCTTCTGTCCAGGTTCCATAACCAGGGCCGGCTCCAGGCACCAGCCGAGCAAGCTGGTGCTTGGGGCGGCAGCTTGTAGGAGGCGGCATTCCGCCCAAGCCTAGGGCGGCACAGCCACTTTTGTTGTTGTTGTTCCGCTCCAGTCGCCCTGTAGGGGGCAGCGGCGTGGAGGATGGGAGCGCCCTGCAGCAAGCCCGGCAGGGCAGTCTGCGTCCTTCCCTCCCAGCCGACCGGAGCAGTGTGGAGCCCTCCCGGCAGGGGGCACGGTGGGAGGGGCTGCGTGGCAGCGCCCCGCTTAAGCCCTGGCCACCCCCCTTACTCTCTCTTCCCCCACTCCCTCCCCATCTGGCCACTGAGATTTTTTTTTTTTTTTGCTTGGGGCGGCCAGAAAGCCAGAGACAGCCCTGTCCATAACTAGAGGATAGCCTGTGTATCAAGGGAGGTAAAGGCATTGTAAATGACGTTTCAGATGTCAGGTTGGGCACTCTTCCACCAAATGAGTTATTGGTTGCAACACTGCCCCACTGTCATAGCATGGAAGGAAACCATGCCAAGCTGGCACATAGTTGCGGAAACTTGGACAAGCCAGAGAGTAGATGGTAGGTCCTGATCAGGATATACAATCAACTGGACAAGGAGGCAGGTGTAGCAACAGACTCCTGAATTTACTTATTCTGTTAGACTCTTTCCCACCAATGCTTCTACTCTGAAAGAAAAGAGTTTTCAGTTCCCTGGCATAGTAAAAGGCCAGTATTGCTCTTGTCCAAGAATGCGTGAGCTGTCATAGCAAAAGGGTGTTGAGAGATCAGCCATAGTGTCACACTCCTGATCCGCAGGAATGGGATTCCTTTCCTTTTCAGTTTCTCCATCAACTTGTATATAACGCACAGCAGGGAAATCAGTCAGTAGCTTTTGGTCTGTCAATGGTTTCTTTGGCTTAGGAGCAGCTAAAAACGTTGATGGAGTGTCTAGCTCAGTGGTCTCCAAACTTTTTTGATTGCGCACCCCTATCAGTAAAAAAATTTTGAGCACGCACCCCCTGCCACGCAGGCTCTACCATTTTTGTCAAAGCAAAAAAAAAAAGCTGCTTGGGGGAAGAAGAAAAAAACAAACCTCCTCCTGCTGCACCCCCAAGGATCCTCTTGCACACCCCCTGGGGTGCACACACCCCACTTTGGAGACCACTGGTCTAGATTATCATTTACAAAGGTGTTAGGTTACTAGAATTAACTGGCAGTTAATCAGGGGCTTTTATACTGCAAACTTGAACTGAATTTTAATTTCTGTTGCCCTTTTGAGTCTCGTCCATACACAAAACTCAGTCAAGTGTGGTGGTGCTTCTGACTGGAATTGGCTAGCCCAAGAAGGGTTATATGCTAGAACTCAAGCAAGTATGACTCATCAGCTACTAACCACCTGACTGCTGCTAGTCCTCAAATGCCTTCTCAAAGTTCCCACCGTGTACCCAGGAAGGACAGACAGGTTCTGCCACAATTCATTCAGAAAAAAAATTCATAGAGGGCTCAGCTTACTGCAGCATTAAGGACCATGTTGCTCAACAGCAATCCCTTTGTCTGTTTAAGGAGCGGTTATGTTGTGCTCTGCAGGGGAAGCCTTTCCAGTCTCCAAATAAAAGGATGAAAGCCAGAACATGACCTTGAGGATGAGGGGAAATGGACTGATAAAGACATGGAGGACTCTGGAAGGAAGGGGGAATATATTAGACATTTTCCTGTATAGTCACTGCAATTCTAGTGTCTATATTAGCATCTAGCTCATTATAAACTGCTTGGCATTGCCTTGATTATGAAGGGTATTATCCAAAACCAGATTCTATTCTGTTCTAACAATAGAAGCCAAATATGCCCTAGCCAGTCGTGCATAGCATCCATAGAAAACTCCAGAATTCATGTGCAAAAGTAGGTGGAAACATTAGACTAGATTATTAAAAGTGTAGATCTGTAATATGAGTAAAAGGAAAGTACAAAAAGAGGTTTTACACCTGAAAGTTATTATCGTTATTTAAATTGAGAAAGAATAATAACCAATTGTTTTCTAAGATGTATGCCGCATTTATGAAAAACCTTGAAGGATAAATGGATCTTTATAGCATGCTCCTTCCTCAAAGGGTTCTGTGAATAAAATAATAGTGAGAGAACTCTCAGCGGATGCTGAATGCTGCTAATTGATGAAATTATTACTTATTACACTGCAACTGAACTCTGCTTAGAAACACCATTTTCAGTATGATTTTTTAAAAATGACAGCTGAAATGTAAGAGGCTTTGTATCGAAAATGAATAGTGATAATTTCCTGATATCTTTTGAAATGAAAGATATTTCAATGACAGTAAAATTGGGAAATGCATGACTTTAAATACTGAGCTCATGGAATGTTGCCTTGGAAATAAAACAAGCCTTTGCTTTAATCCATAAGCTAATCTTGAATTGCTGAATTTATGAAGCATTTTTGTCATTTTAAGCAGTATTATTTATAATAAAACAGACAGTGTCAGCACTTCTAATGTAATATCAAATGAAATGCCAAAAGGAGGGTGTTACGGCTTTGTGTGATGGGGTGAAGCAGTCCCATTTATTGTTTAAGGTTAAAGGAAAACCCTTCTTAGAGGCAACCAATATCTGTGTCAAAGCAACTCACCTGCAGCTATTGGTTTGGTGAGAAGAGGGAAGAGTACAAAAGTTGGCATTAAATATTTGATTTAGCACAGAGGAAATGGATCTCAGGTTTGCTGCTCTATCCTAACTCACTATTTTGAGCCTAAGTATTAACTCTTAAGATATGTTACCACTAATGGATATGAGGATCTTGACAGAGGATCATAGGTACTGTTATTTGCATATATAGCTGTAGGTAACCTCAAGGTCTAATTTCAGCCTTAACAAATCTTTTTATTAATGGCTATGGTACAAGTACCTAAATCTTCAGTATTTTGGAGGGAGGGAGGAAGGTAATCTGCTAGCCTTAATTTAGGCACAAATGGTGGGCTCCCAGCAAAGATTCACTGGAGAGCTTTAACACTGCTATTGCTTAAATCAGGAAGAATGTGCTTCCTTTCTACAGTCCCAGAGTTTACACACGATGTTGACAAGTCTATAACAACATCTTTTAAACTGCCACTGAAACTGGTAAGTGGTGACTTTGTTCTAGAAATTCTGACCAGCAAAATAATTCAAAAGAGAAGAAAAAGGACAGGCAACCTCTTCCAAGATGAAAAAGGTTGTTGAGACCAATCATAAAATCCAAAGGAGAAAAGGGACTGGTCTAATCTCAGTCACAAAGAAAAAGGTTAAGCCTAGAATTGCAGAGCAAGAAGAAAAAGGTGAAGCTTAGAGTTGAAGAGAAGAAAATAAGACTCAGAAGAGAAAGAAGCAGAATGTATTAGTAGAGATCCAGCTGAATATTAGGATTTTTTTTTTAAATTAATGGAGATATCCTATCTTCTAGAACTGGAAGGGACCTTGAAAGATTATTGAGTCGAGTCCAGCCCCCTGCCTTCACTAGCAGGACCAAGTACTGATTTTTGCCCCAGATTCCTAAGTGGCCCCCTTAAGGATTGAACTCATAACCCTGGGTTTAGCAGGCCAATGCTCAAACCACTGAGCTATCTCTCCCCACCCACAGGGAAGAATAACCCTTTCATCAGGCTAGGAAGCTCAGATAGTCCAACAGTCCAGATTGTACCCTGGGTAATGTCACATTGGCATTTGTTTAGGATGACTTGCCTGTAATATGGCTATCCCCATTTTTGCCAGTAAATCCATTATATACCAAACTGCATCACTTCTGTCCCTCACACACACAGTCATTTATATTCATAAGGTTTATATTTTGTAATTGCTGAATATGGGGAAAATGGGAAATACCTTTTATTCCCCACATAGGCCGACTGTCTGCTCCACTGCTGATCTGTGGATGACCTCTTAGGCAGAGTGTATGCTGGGATGTCACAATTTGAAGCAAAAAAATGTAGAGATTACCACTTCATGACTCTGACAAAGAGACAATGAAACAGTAAAGGTAAAACTTGGCTGCAGTCCCCTGTAGTTTGGTTGTCACATGTAACTCTTTAAAGCTGGCCTGTTCTTCTTTTTTTAAATATTCAACTAGTTGAGAATAATTTGATACATAATTACAAAGTTCAAACCCTTACTTCTTATAATGTGTTATGATTAACCAATCCCTCTCTCCGTATTTGTTTTCCTTTCCCCTCCTACCTGTGGACTCTTATTTCTTTTATGATCAGGGTCTGCTGAATGCAGTATATCTTCTACAAGACATAATTGATAATGAATTATTTGTTTGGTTTGCATCATATTAAATAGATACTATTGTCATTTTTATGTTTGCACTTCAATCATAACATAAGAAAGTTTTTTCCCCAGTTTAGTCTGGGACTTTTTCATGGAACATCAGGGAGTTCGAAATTCTATGCTGATGGACATTTGACATGTTCTTGGAACAGAGTCCAAATGATTATGCAATCTGTTTTTCGAGCACTTCATGTTCAAGACCCACAGTATGCATTTTGTCACTATGGATGGTTTGTGGATGAGGTTTATTTATGAGACGCTGGAAATCACCTTTAACAAGTTTTCAGAATGTTGCTTTGCTTGGCCAAAGTTCCACTAATTTTGCTGATGATTAAACTTAATACAGCAATAACGTCAATGCTAATTCCTCTCATGAACAAAGTCAATAGAACATTCACTTTTTGTTAACTGACTCATCTCCAAGGCAAGTTTGCTTTTGTGTTAAGCAAGCATCTGTACTTTTTTATAGAATGGGCACTTTAATTAGTGCAGTTTGGCTGTTGGGGAGGTGGGGGTCCAGGACTTACTCCCAGTGTAAAGAAAAGCAGTGCACACTGATGGTATTGGTTGAAAAATTTAATTGCCAAAACAACAGCATTTGGTTTCTGTTTAGATCTGTATTTCCTCTTGAAATACTTTTATTTTTCAGCAGTATATTATAAGATGTAAATGCACACACAAGAAAATATTTTTTTATTGGCAGTGAAGCATTCAATTAAATAACTTTACCTACGAGTTAGCGAGCAGTTACAAAGCTCTTGTGAGTTCCTTGTGCAACAGAGAAGTCATACAACTCGATGACAAGGGATTCTTGTATAGAAAAATGTGATGGAATGGAGACAAGAAGTTTAAGTCCCATTACACAAGTATATGCTGTCAACATAGTTTCTGAGGGTTTAAATTGGTTCTTTGATTAAAAATTAAGATTACAATGTTTCACAACAGTCAAGGAATTTGGAGTTAAGGCTGCCACCTCTTTTATTCTTTTTGTGCATCATGATCTTTTTCATGAGCAGAGAACAGTTGTCAATAGTTTTTTGGTAACAAGGGTGCATAGTATAAAGGGAAGATTAAATATATTTAAATGTTAAAATTACTGTATTTTTTAAATGTATAGTTGTCAGTTCTTTAGAAATGTGTGTTAAATTGTAAATGTATTTGTAGTAGTATGAATGCACTGAAATTTAAACATTTCTTCTATTTTTAATAGATAAGTTAAATTGAATTTTTGGCAAATAGAATGAATACATAATGCCAGAATCATCTCTGGTCTATGAGAATTTTGGTTGCTTATTCCTTGGCTGAATTTGGTATATTAACCCGAATTGAATTTCCCTGTGATTTTGAATGTACAGTGAAAGCTGACATATACCATGTGAAAGCAGTTATTCAAAATGTGGTCTGGTGGCAGGGCATGGTGTCCTCAGAGGAGAGTCAGACTTTGGAACTCCGCTCTGAGGTCGAATGGGATTGAATTTGTTTAAGCAGTTTAGACTCCTGTACTGCAAACATGCATGTGCTTAATGTTAACATGTGAATAGTCCCATTGAATTCAAAGGGAGAACTTGCATATTCAAAATAAAGCATGTGTAAGTGTTTGCTTGATACAGGCCTTATTTTGCATAGGCTCAGGGAACCTGCACCTCACCCTCCCTGATTGAACTAACCTCGTTATCTCCATACTGATTTATACCTGCCTCTGGAAATTTCCATTACTTGCATCTGAAGAAGTGAGGTTCTTACCCACGAAAGCTTATGCTCTCAATACTTCTGTTAGTCTTAAATGTGCCACAGGATCCTCTGTTGCTATATGCTTGAATAGTAACCATCCATCTTAAATATGCTGTAAGTGGCAAAGCAGTTCAGTTACTATGTGTTATGCAACAGCATTGCAAGTTGCTGAAAAGTCCAATTCTTGAGCAACAGTCCTTATCACAGATAATGCAGATGTAAGCACAGGGCCAGAAGATGAAGCTGACGCACTATTAGTGCTTCAGGCCTGCTTTCAGGCTTTGTTCTCTCTCAACCACCTCTCTTAGACTCTCTTTCACTCACTGGTGCGGTGCAGCCCTCCATTATAGCCTTGCTAGCTGCATCTTCTGAGCGTCCAATGTCAATTGTTGAAAGTTTTCAAGTCCCTCCTGCAAACTCCTTGAATCTGAGCCTAGATTGGCCCAGTGGCCATCCTCAAGTTCTCCATACAGGAGATCCTTTGGAATGTGCCATTGTCCAGTCAATGCAGATGACAATCCAACAGAGACGTCTGTTTGAAAATAGTGATTAGGCTTGGCAATTTTGCAAGTACATTGGTATCAGGAACTTTGCTTTCCCACTTGATATTTAGAACATGGCAAAGACAGTGGGTGTGGAAGGTGTTTAGCTTTTTCTCATGCCTGCTGTAAGTGATCCAGGTCTTGCTACCATATGCATATATGCTGGTACTATAGTATCATGTAACCTTATTTTCTTTGTGAAAAAAAAAATATATATATATACACGCACACACACAGAAACACACCAATGTATTAACTTTTAATCTACATCTTATGTTACACAACATCTTTGGTTAATGTTGTTGGGACATTCATAATTTCTGGAATTTTCCGAGTTTTGAGGACTTGATTTCAGAAGTCTGACATTAAGACGTATTTGCAGAGTATTTGGGGATCCTTCAGAATAAAAATCTCTGTATTGTTATAAGACAGTAGTATTGCCATGCAGAAGAAATCCAGTTACTTTCTAAACGTGTGGCACTATTCATAAGAATAACCCTTTTAGCATGTCAAGGGATTGGCTCTATACTGTGATAAACTATAGAGGACTTAATGACTGAAATGTGTATAGTGTCTTTCTCTCAAGTATTCTAAATCATTATTTGCTGGGTGAAGGAGTGGCCTCACCCATCACTTCTCGGATAAAAAGTGCCAGCTCTTAAGGAATGCATAGGAAGTGAAGATTACCATATATGAATGAAACTGTAGGTAAGCAGAATGCAATTACATACCTGGAATTGTGCCCGAATATCGTAGGGCTAACACTACCTATTCTTGTGAAAAATATCATAGGCTTTTTAATGGCCACAAGTGGCCAATTTTTTAATTTTTTTTAATTTAAGATTTGGTTTCAATCAAGTGATCACAACCGCAGCATCTTCATACGTGGGAGAGGTGACCTGTCAGGTGGGAAAATTCCAAAGCATTACGGCTTTCAGGGAAAAAATATAATACCTCAATGCTTTTTTAATACCAACAGGCAGGCAGTACACACACTGGAGCACTGCTATAATATACTTACCACAAGCTACCCCATCAAGTTCATTGTTCCTTGTTCTTTTTTTGGGGTTTAAAACACCACAGTCCAAATTTAGGTAGCTGCAGATAAAAACAAAAAATTGAAAAGATGTCATCTCTTCATATGTTTGGCCTTCATTAGCTAAATATATATTCGAAGTAAGGAGTGATCCTCCAAAAAGTAACCATCAGATATTCCATTAGAGGAATATTTTTTTCCTGGGCAGAAAATCTGTTTCTTAGTATAGAAATGTGCAAAGCCACTACATGGACTTACCCACATTTCCTGAATTATGAAACAGTCACTGGCAAAGCAGAGCATACTGATATTTGCATGGTTTCACAGGTTGTATTTTTGAAATCCTAACTTTTCTTCCTGGATTATGACTTCTCATGGGATCAGACAGTTTCCTCATTCATCTCATAGTGAAACTTTCATTTTTATATCCATGAGAATCATGCATGGGGACTGAGGGTTGTATGTGGCTCATGGTTTCTATGTATGCTTTATTCTAGATCTGTAAATCAGTGGTTTAGCGGATGTGTATGGTAAAATGCTATTTTAAATCTTGCAATTTTTTAAATTTGACGTTGACTAATGAAGAAGGTCTCTCTTTCCTCTCTCTCCTACAGGCATTGTAACTTCTTTTTTTATTTGTGGGGGGGATGGAAGGATGGTGGAAGGGCTAAGCTGTTGAAGAGCTCTTTTCCTGCAGGGTTTTTGGGAAATTTGGGTAATTCGTACCCAGTATTGTGTGTCTTCTGATCTCCCCAAAACAAATATTCCTAATCTGAGTTCTTATTTTTTTCATTTGGGTGACTAGTACTTGATTATGAAATTAACTTCAAGTTCAAATGAAGTAGAAAATGTCAGTTTGGGGGGAACCTCAGGTACTCGTTTCTCAGAGTATATCAATACTCATACAGTACTGAAATTAACTGTTCAGAATGCTCACTAGTTTTAGGGAAACAGTAAAATTATTCCAATTATGCTAATTGGTAAAGAGATATACCTGGTAATACATTTATGTTTCTTGTTGTGAGAGATATTATAACTCTTTTTTTTAAGGAAATTGGGTAGATTAATGGAATGGGCTGGGTTAAATTGCTCTTCACATGCATTCCTTACCCTACTAGCAAATCTTATTTGATACATTTAAAGCAGTTTAGCTAAGGATGTTCGGTCAGGCAATAAGAGTAAGATGCAGTGTACCATATTTGTAGGGACTAATCTAGTTAAGTTTGTATTTATAAATAAACAAAATAACCCATGGAACCGAGTTTACTGCTTATATAAATCATTGCGTCTCCAGTGACTTCAGTGGAGTTGTACCTTCTTAGGCCTATGATGAATTTGTCCAGTGACATTCTAGTTGTCTATAGGGTCTGAACTAGAGAGGATACTAAAAACAATTTATTCACATTATGGATTCTTCTATGTGCTCCACTTATACTGCTTCAGTATTGCACCATGTGATAGAAACATTACTGTCTTTGACAGCAAGTTTTTACACTCTGAGTACTCAATCTATCTTTAGTCTTTAATCTACTTATAGTAAGAGGAGTTACTGAATATTAAGGCACAATTTCTACTGTTAGACCAGTGTAACTCTCACTGATTTCAGTGAGAGTTGTGGTTTTTTTGTAACTGTGTGTGTAACACAGAGAACTAGGCAGAGGAACCAAAGGATTAACTTTTTCCTGCTGATTACTATGTCTGGACATTGCTGTCATTCTAAAAGGGCTTTCATTCTGTAATGAGCAAACCTCTCTAGGTTTTGTTTGATTTTTTTCAAATTTTAATTGGGGATACCTGCTGCTAGTTTTCATAGACCAAGCTTGACTGTCAGGATGGGTTTTCTAAGATTACCTTGCTAATGATATTCTGTAGTACAGTACTATTTGTGGTGCCATGTATAGAAGATGCTGCATATCAAAACATCTTAAAATATAAAGAGAATCAGTCAAAAGCTTATAGTCAAAAGGAAAGATAGGTTTTTAGGAGAGAACTGCATCAGCCATGGCAGAAAGATGGGACACACTGAACCAGAACAGATACTGATCAACAAACAGGCCTAATTCTAAGTCTAGAGGTCATAAAAACTAAAACTGGAAGCTGAGTAGAGTTGATGGGATTGTGCCTGAGTAGAGTTGATGGGTTGACATTTGGTCCATAGAGAAAGAAAAGCATATGGGTTTTAGAAGAGATCATAGAAGAACATTGGTGTATCAATGATGTTAGATGCAACAGTTACTGTGCTACAGATACACAGTGACATGGTCGAAAAGTCTCTGCAACTTAATATAAACACAATCTGAAACCAACAAAAATCACAGCAGTAACTGGCCCAGTGTGGTATATGGCATTCTTCAAAGCCCAATACAAAGGGGGTAGGCTACCCTTAGCCTCAGTTTAGCCATACACAAAGGACTTGGCCATGCCAGAATCTGCTGCGATGTCCTCTCCTTTGGTTGAGGAATTGATATTTCAATAAAGGGGCACCTGCCTTTGTCCATGAAATTGAGGCAGGGTCGAGCCTCCATTTCCCCCATCCTATGGCTTGAGGTCCCCCACTGCTGTCCAGATAGAGGTGAAAAGACACCCAGGACATTCAAACACTGCCAGCAAAGAAGGAGCTCAAGAGTGTCTCTCTCCTCTCAGTCCCATCAAATACTCACACTGGCCATCCTATTGCTATTAGAACATATATGATAACCCTTATTACTTCAGCAGCTTTACATTTTACAGTGCTGAATAGACATTTAAGTAGACAATTAATTGCCACAGCACCCTGTGACCTTGTTGGATGGTGACTGGTTGATGAGACTGGAGTTAGTTGCAGTTTCGTGTAATACCCATTTCACAGATGGGGGAAATTGAGATACAGAATGACTAAGTGACTTACCTAAGATCAAAAGCCTGTACTGGAGCTCTGCAATTCCTGAGAGTCCTGTGGCACCTTTAAGACTAACAGATGTATTGGAGCATAAGCTTTTGTGGGTGAATGCATCCAATGAAGTGGGCATTCACCCACGAAAGCTTATGCTCCAATACATCTGTTAGTCTTAAAGGTGCCACACGACTCTCTGTTGCTTTTTACAGATCCAGACTAACACAGCTACCCCTCTGATACCTGCAATTCCTGGTTTATCAAGTCTTCTGTTCAATTTACTTGAAAATCCTGCATCTCTGAGTATGGTTGACTAGGAGACTGGGAGCCAGGAATTCCTGTCCAGAATGACTACATTTAAATAATTTTAAATTTTGGGTTATTATATCAAATTACTGACATATTGTTCACCATAATGTATATTGTTATTTCATTATCCTCACATTTTCGTTAAACTGTATAGAAGATTAGTTCAACACTTTACACTGTGTGTACTTTTAAAAGTAGAATGTGTGTAGCAATAAACATTTAATGAATAGCTTACAGCTTATTTATTCTCAGAAGTAATGTTACTATCCCTACATAGATCAGCATAACCATTTATCACAGTTGTCAAAAAAATTTAAAAAATCAGTCATCATTATATGTCACTCATTCTCTTGTACATGAGCAGTTTATAACATTTTAGAACTTTGCAACCTAAATCAATATACGTGATTCATAATAAGTATATTCCCATCTAGAAAGCAATGCATGATAAAATGAAAGTGTGTTTTAATAGTGCAGGCCTGGCTTGACATGAATAATTGGACATAGATGAGACCTCATTTCTTGGGTGACAGGATTAGGGTGGTAACTGGATCAGCAGATTGGAAATAGAATATCCATATGAGCTAAGATAAGGGGGAATGATTTACAATGGACAAGATAAGTCAGAACATAAAGCGGCGGTAAAGAGTAAGTCGTACATGGACAGTACGTGGACAGAGCATGCTGTACAAGAATTGGTTCCTACAAACTAACCAAGCCAGTCCTAAAACATGTAATGCAATGTATAGTAAATGCAATGTAATATGTTAATGTATATAAAGGAAGAGGTTTGCTATGCAACCTTGGCTATGTGGTGTGCCCTATACCCACCCACTATGTTTGAGTCTTTTCAATTCAGTGTAGCTTTGCTGTATGCCAAATAAAGGAACCTGAGTGATGAGACTGGAGTTGAACTGAGTTCTTGGGGAACCATATGGAAGAGGTCATGGGGGAACCCCAACGTAGTGGTGCCATGACTTTGATCCGCTTGTCTGGGGCAGGAAACATATACATCTCTTAGTATAAGGGTCGCAACCTAGCATTAAGGGAAATGGCATTGGAAAGGTTTTAAAGGATTTAAATATGAGAAAATTAGTACCATGCTGAAGAAGTGGTTTAAATCTAAGGGCGGACCGTACAGACTTCCCAGAGAAGTGCTAGAGGGAGATTGGGACTGGGTGAAAAAGGAACTCCAAGAATGTATTTAAAATTTTTAAAGAATTTATTTAAAAAAAAAATTCTTGACAGAGAATGTTGGAGGTTTCTTCTTAAAAATTGGCAGAGTACAGCAAAAATCAGTTGAATACCACTGAAACTTTCAAAAAAATAGAGCCAATCGGTAGTCATGAAAAAAATATCAAGTTTTTTGTTTGTTTGTTTGTTTATTCTACAGTAAAGAAAGCAAATCAAAGCAGCAGTCTTACAAGGATTATTTCTGGTGGCTAAAACGTTACCATGTACCATGTTAGGAAATGAATGCAAAAATCATAAAAAGCAAATCAAAGTTGTAAAAAACAAACAAACAAAAAAAAAACCTAAATAAAATACCTAAATATCTAAAAGGTCAGGGAAAACATAATGTCCATTGCCTATTTCCATATAGCCAAAGTAAAAAGTAGCTGTCCTTTAAGAACTGAATTTAGTTTGTACAGCTTAGCTAGTGTGGACATTCTATATGTCCAGTCTGCTGATCCAGTTACCTCCCTAATCCTGTCACCCAAGAAATGAGCTCTCACCTATGTTCAATTATTCATGTCAAGCCAGGCCTACACTATTAAAACACACTTTCATTTTATCACGCATTGCTTTCTAGATGGAAATATACTCATTATGAATCACATATATTGATTTAGGTACTAAGTTAAAAAATGCAAAAGACATAAAAGATAAGCTTAAAGCTACAAAGAAAAAGTCAGTTAAAAATGTGATGCTCTAACAAATCAGAGTTACAATCCGAACATTTAGTAGCTAGCAAAGTCTTGAAATGTCTTTTATTAAACATTAAAAAATTAAAGTATTTTTTAAAAATTAATGTACAATTAAAAGAAGCTTATATAAATTAACACGATAGAGCTTGGAGGACTAAATAGCGGTAGTAAAAGTAATAAAGTGTTAAAAAGAACAGTGAAAGGTTTAAAAAAATGCTGAGTTGAAGAATAAAACCTAGTTATGGTAGTAAAATTCAGTGTAGCCATGTTCATGAGATCCTTAGTGATCAAACAAATTATGCAAGAGGGAGGTCAAACGGTGACAAATACCACCACTGTCTTTTTCCTCTGAAAGCATTCACAGCCATTCAGAAAAATGGGCCCTTCCCAAATAATGTGTCTATAATCAATTGTGTTAGCTATTCTCATATTTGGAGCAATCTAATTTACATTGTTTAACTATGAACAGTTTAGTTAAAATCACTTTAAAAATTAGAGATTTCTACATGGCTTAACTGCTTCCATATGTACTAGTAGGGATATAACCTAGGCGCACGTGTGTACACAAACATTAATAAATAAATTATAGTGCTAAGTTTAAAAATAAATAAATAACACAGCAGTTAAAACTGTCTGTCAAAAAAAGTTATGTGTAACAGTAAGTTTACTAAAATCTCAAATAATTAAAATACAAAAATAAAATAAAAACAGCAGTAGAACAAAACATTGTGAAAATACAGCAATTATTAGAGCCCAGGCAAAAAATGTTATCTTGCCTGTATAAAAAACGAACAAACACACAAAACCAAAACTTACTTAAAATGTAAATAAAAAATAAAAAATTGCAATTTAAAAATGTAAGTGTCTCAGATGTGTCATCTGCTCAAACTTGCAATTTACAAAAGGAAAATTTCAGAAATATAAAACCATATTAAAAAAATCAAAGGCTCAGCTGGCAAGGCTAAGCCAAGCAAGTTTAAAATATTTATTTGGTCTCTTGTATAAACTGTTTACAACATAGCAAAACCCGGCAAAATTAAAAACAAACATTTTTTTAAAATGTAAAAAGTACAGTATATGTAAAATAAATGGTTTTTTTTTTAAATTCTACTAAAAATCCATCCAAATCTTTCATTCAAAATTGCAAAGCTAAGACAGGCATTCTTTCAGGCAATGTCTCCTTTCAGTCTTAACTTTGTTAGTTAACCCTTCTGGTGTCTCAATACTTTTAACAAAGTTTAACTTTTTTTTTTAGGTTTACTGTGTAACTTTAAATGTGTGATATGCCCTATACTCACCCCCCATACTCTTGAGTCTCCTCAACTCAGCATAGCTTTTGCTGTATGCCAGATTAAAAAAATCAAAGTGATAAGACTGGAGCTGAACTGAGTTCTTGGGGAACCAAGTAGAAAAGATTTCAGGGAACCCAACCAATATCCTTCACATAGTATAATAATCTAGCCTTTGTAAAGCACTGATCTTGCACAAGCAAGACACTAACAAGCAAGTCACTGACAGGGATCATTGTTAGTGGTTGCCTCTCCTCCTGCCATCCCCCCCATAAGTGAATTTTAAAGGAAGTCAGAAATGGTACCATGGAGCTGTTCTGCTCATTAATCTGCTACCATCATCGGCAGTCCCTCAATTCGAGGATAATCTCTACCACAGATATACATATGGGTTCTGAGATGACTCAGGGGTCCAATCCTGGAACCGCAAATCCGCCCACAGTAGGTACAGACATTTCCTGGCAGGTCAGATGCCTGCTGGGAGAAAGTTCTTTCTTTTTCCTTCCTTCTCTCTCTCTTTTTGGCTTCGAGGGCAAGGCATAGCTTCTCCTCAAAGTGGATCACTGCCTGATGGAGGATGTGGTGCCATTGAGATTGGTTGGTAGTTTGTTCTTTCCAGCTTGTGATGTCCACGTCGGTTTTCTTGAGATACGTTTTCAGTGTGTCTTTGTAGCATTTCCTCTGACCACCATGGGATCTCTGACCATGTAGAGGACTTGTTTTGGAAGGCAAAAGTCTGGCATCTGCACACAATGTCCAGCCCAGGGGAGTTGGTGCATGATGATCTTTGCTTCAATGCTGGTGACATTGGCTTCAGTGAGGATGCTGGTGTTAGTGCAGCAATCTTCCCACTTGATGCAAAGGATCTTCTGGAGGCATCGTTGGTGGAACGTCTCCAGACTCTTGAAGTGCTGTTGATAGGTCACCCAGATTTTGCATCCATAAAGGAATGTAGGAATAACATTTGTTTCATAGACCTGGATTTGGTGTCCTGCTGTAGGCCATAGTCTGTGAAAACATCTGGAAAAGCAATTTTCCAAAGGAAGCACTTGTGCACTGGATCCTGTGCTGGATCTCACTGCCAATTTTTGCGTTTTGAGAGAGTTGGCTACTGAGGTAACTGAAGTGCTCGATTGTCTCCATAGTCTGTCCCTCGTTGGTGATTTACTGTGGGTCATGTGGAATGCCTGAAGCAGGCTGATGGAGCACTTTAATCTTCTCAATACTGAGTGAGAGTCCTTAGACTTCATTAAGTTTGTGCAAAAAAATCCAGTGTGGACTGAAGGTCATTCTCAGTGTGCGCGAGGATGGCACAGTCATCAGCATACTGAAGATCAGTAATGGACGTCCTAAGGACTTCGAACAGAGACGTCGAAGATTAAAAAGCTTCCCACCCATTCTGAATTGGATGTCAACTCCATTGGTCTTTAACGAGGACCAAAATGACTGCTAAATAGATGGAGAAGAGGGTTGGGGCAATAACGCATCCTTGCTTAACCCCAAAAGGGGTCCATCTGCAGGCCATTACAGAGAACGGTGACAGTCATCTGATCATGAAGAAGCCTTTGGAACTTAATAAATTTTGGAGGGCAGCCAAATCTGGCCAGCACTTTCCACAGGGCTTCACAATTGACAGAGTCAAAGGCCTTTGTCAAATCGATGAAGGCGATGTACAGGTCCTGATTTTGCTTCTGAGAGTTTTCCTGTATTTGGCGGGCAATGAAGATCGTGTACATATGTGTATTCTTCCTTTGTTGGTTTACCCCAACATTTGTTCCAAGTTTTAAACCAAATGGATCCATACCCAAAGGAGTACATCTGTTACAGTATATTACTAGAAATGTGTAACTCATTTCAGAGCCTGCTGAGATAATTGTAATATTCGTAACTAAGAATACTGAGTTACACAACTGTAAAAGATATGAGGTAACATTTTAAAAAGTATCTGAGTGATTTAGGCTCTTAGAGTGACTTATTGAAAGTCAGAGGGATTTAGGTTTCGGTGACACATTTGAAAATTGGGTTTAGGCTCCCAGGTCGCTTAGATACTTTACCTCTCTGTAATTTTTAAAAAAAGAAAGAAATTACTATAATTGCTTGTGTATATCTGTTTGCAGCAAGGCTTTTGAATTAGGTAACAATCTTACATTTTATTGAGTAAATTAGTAGTCAGATTCTAGATTAAACATACAATATTCATTTAATTAGTATATGAGATTTTCATATTAAGAACACCTTGATTGATCAGTCCATCAGCCCTCACTGAGAGAGTGCCAATCACAACACATCATTTGTGGTGTTCTAGCCAGTCCTTCAGCCACTTGCTGGTCAGGCTGTCAGTGGCACTGGACAACCGATCGGCAGTGCCATAACAAGGGTGAGGTGAGAGAGACACTTGCCTCGGGCGCACAAAGCCGAGGGGCGTAGAAAGCGGCGGAGAAAAAAAAAAAAGCCACGATTGGTGGTGCTTCGGCGGCAGCTCTACTGCCGCTGCTTCATTCATTCTTCGGGGCACAGAAAGCAGCGGAGAATTCCACAGTGGGGAGAGCCCCAGATCTGTCTGCAGTGAGGGGAGGGGACAATAAAAGAGAGGGGGAATTTCTGATGGCTGGGGCAGTCTGTGGGGATGGGGGAGGGGGTCCCAATCAGTATGAGAAGGGAAAGAAGGAGGAGGTCATGGGGTTGGGAAGTGAGGGAGGTCTGTCTGTGGAGTCGGTTTCAGTGAGATCACTTCAGAATAAGAGCTCTGGTATCCCAGCCAGAGGGGAGGGGACGGGTGGAGAAAGGTGGAGTCACTGCTTGGCTGAATTCCAGATGGAAGGGGGAACCTGGGCCCGAATGGGAAGTGAATCTCCCTCACCCCCAGGGTCAGGGCTGTGCAGCAGCTGGTGCGGAACGGGGCCTAGGGCTTGCCTTGCCTGAGCGATCCCGTGGCTACCTTCACCTTGTGGGTCCCTCTGGGATCTCTTCAGATTGGGGGGAGGAGATAGGGCAGGGGCTAGACCTCTCATGGTCAGAAGGAAGTTAGGGTTCCATGGTCAGCACATCTCTGCTCCATTCACCAGAAGGAGAGTAATCCTGCCCTGCAAACCTGAACTCCCAGCATTCTCAGGACACATGCTGATCCCTAGTGGCCACTGCTGATATCCAACACCTCTCTCCTCTCTTAACCTGTTAGTCCCTCTCTGGATTGGAACTGGACTGAAACCAAAGACCATCGTCGAAGCAACATTACCAGCCCAAGCAGTCAAAAATCATGAGTTAGACCCCCCATAATTACAGGCTCTACCGCCATCATGTCATTCATTCTTCGGGGCACAGAAAGTGGTGGAGAAAAAAAAAGCTGCGATCAGCACTGTAAAAATGATAAACAAAATAAATAGTATTTTTCAATTCACCTCATACAATACCTTAATGCAATCTCTGTATTGTGAAAGTGCAACTTATAAATGTAGTTATTCTTGCTACCTAACTGCACTCAAAAACAAAACAATGTACAACTGAAGAGCCTACAAGTCCACTCAGTCCTACTTCTTGTTCAGCCAATCAGTAAGACAACCAAGTTTTTTTACATTTTATGGAAGATAATGCTGCCAGCTTCTTATTTACAATGTCACCTGAAAGTGAGAATAGGAATTTGCATGGCACTTTTGTAGCCAGTGTTGCAAGGTATTTATGTGCCAGATATGCTAAACATTCGTATGCACCTTCATGCTTCGTGCATTCATGCACCATTCCAGAGGACATGCTTCCATGCTGATGACGCTCGTTAAAAAAAATAATGCATTAATTAAATTTGTGACTGAACTCCTTGGGGGAGAATAGTATGTCTTCTGCTCTGTTTACCCGCATTCGGCTATGTATTTCATGTTATAGCAATCTCAGATGATGATCCAGCGTGGTGTTTGTTTTAAGAACACTTTCATTGCAAATTTGACAAAGTGCAAATAAGGTACCAGTGTGAGATTTCTAAAGATAGCTACAGCACTCAACCTAAGGTTTAAGAATCTGAAGTGCCTTCCAAAATCTGAGAGGGATGAGGTGTGGAGCACGCTTTCAGAAATCTTAAAAGAGCAACTCTCCGATGTGGAAACTACAGAACCCAAACCACCAAAAAAGAAAATCAACCTTGTGTTGGTGGCTACTGACTCAGATGATGAACGTGAACATGTATCAGTCGGCACTGCTTTGGATCATTATTGAGCAGAACTCATTATCAGCATGGATGCCTGTCCTTTGGAATGGTGGTTGAAGCTTTATGACATATGAATCTTTAACGCTTCCGGGACATAAATATCTTGTGACGCTGGCTACAACGGTGCCATGTGAACACCTGTTCTCACTTTCAGGTGACATGGTAAACAAGAAGCAGGAAGCATTATTTCCTGCAAATGTAAACACACTTGTTTGTCTGAGTGACCAACTGAACAAGAAGTAGGACTGAGTGGACTTGTAGGCTTTAACATTTTACATTGTTTTATTTGTGCATGCAGTTATGTTTTGTACATAATTCTACATTGCAAATTCAACTTTCATGATAAAGAGATTGCACTACATACTTGTATGAGGTGAATTGAAAAATACTATTTTGTTTTTATAGCACAAATATTTATAATAAAAAATAAATATAAAGTGAGCACTGTACACTTAGTGTTCTGTGTTGTAACTGAAACCAATATATGTGAAAATGTAGAAAACATCCAAAAATATTTAAATAAATGGAATTCTATTATTGTTTAACAGTGCGATTAATCGTGATTAATTTTTTTATCGCTTGAGAGCCCTAATATTAACCCTTGTCACTGGAAGAACTGAGACTAAATTAATTGTCTGTCTTTGTCTGATTTTGAGCGCAGTCTTGAAGTGATCAATGAAGACTTTTATTTCTATGTTCCAAACATTTATTTGTGCTATACCACAGGAAAACCTATTGAGAGAGAAGGAATTAATTTACATTGTATAGCTTCTCACTAGGACATACAAGCATGTTCCTAGGGATTAGAAACGATGAAGCAACACTGTGCGGTCTTTATTCTCAAAATGTAGGGTTTTACCTAGAGCAATATAATGAAAAAGAATTACATGTTGTATGTATATACGGTAGGTCAGAAGCATACAACAGTAGAATTTATTACAAATTCAGATTGGAGCTGCCACTAGATGTCATACTGTTTTATTTTTTTTAAATGTAGCAGTACCTCAAATACTCAAAATCTAGAACGTATAAACTGGAACAGGAAAGATTCTAAACAAATTCATTTGAAGTTGATCTATTGTTGAGTCCTGTTTTTTGTCTGTTTTTTAACATTGTAAAACATTCATTTGTGCTTTGGTGAGGTGGGATCAGTTGAGCACTGTTTATTTTTTTAAAAATTGTATTAGCTTTTTGAGCTTTTTATCTGAATTTTAAAATATTCTTTTCTCTTTCTACAGAACCTTCTGGGTTTAAATCCCCGTATGAAAACTCATGCAACTCTATGTTCAAGTGCAGTAAAGAAACAAGACAAGAAACAGTGGAAAAGGAATGCTGATAAGAGCGGTTCAGTAAGTACTGTACTTATGATAGATCTGGAAAATATTAATTCATTGTTAAGGTTGGAAAAAAGTCAGAAAATGCAGAGTTACATTTCCCACATAGTTAAGCATCCATATGATTATGCCTCTGGAAATTGGGAGTAACTGCACTGACTTCAGTGATTTACTCCAGTGTAAATGAGATCAGAATCTGGCCCCAGATTTTAAATTATGCCCCTTTTTCTCTTTGCATGAAATAGAATTTTTCATTATAAACTTTCTGAATGCTTGGATGTCCCTGCTATTTTAGACACTGCCTTTATTGATCTAGGTATGTTCTTTGTTCCAATATGATATTTGACCGGTTTTATATGATAGTAGTTGTTAAGTCTTACATTTTATTTTATTAATGGTTGCCTCTTTGATTTCCCACCTGATCAAGGATGCCTGTCATGTATTTGTACTGTCTCCGTCCAGATTGTGCAGGATAGTCCTCTCAACTCAGATGACTTATTTCATTAGGTTTTATGGAATTTTTTAGGTAGAGTATTACACTTCCACTCCTATGAACTAATATTTATCCTTGCTATATATTCTGTTGAGTGTAGTCTCTATTATGATATCCAATTGTATGGGTTTTTTTCCGCATTTCACCATGTTTTAGAAATACCTGCTATATTTATGTCCTCTTTCATTGATAGGAGTGAAATATCTAAAGCAAATGCCCCACTTTCCTGCTTCTGCCTCCTCCCCTTGGCAAGTGTATCTCTAGTACGCACTCAAAGTTCCTGATGCTCTTAAACTTATAGGGATGTGTAAACATTTTCAACCCAAGGATGCATTTGTGGACCTTGGTGGGTGATTGAAGTTGAAACAGAATCTTAGACATCATGTAACTTTTCATTTTTTCAGGGTTCTAGCTGAACCTTTTACATAATCCCTGAATTCTGGGGTTGGGGAAGGTGCTGCTCCTGTGTGAAGATCCTTTGTGTTCAATGGGACTCTGTACAGGTACAAGTGTCTGCCCACAAGTTGCTCATTGTGTGATCAAAGCCTTAGTTATAAACAGTTATAACTCATATTTTAAAAATGGACTTGCATGGTAATATGTAGTAGTTATACTGTGTGGCTATCGGCTAAAAATTCCTATTTTCAGTTCATAAATTGGGCAAAATTTTAAAATGCCAGTACAAAATTTGAAGGGAGTTTTGCATTTCTATCCAGAAAATAGTCCCTATTTTAAAACTTTGTTAAACATTTTTCCCTGTCACAGCCTTGTGTAACTATATTAAAAAACAAACAACCCCCCCATACATTCCCTCTTGCTTCAAAAAGCCCCCCACACAAGCAAGCAAACAAAACTTTATCTGGTATCCAGTTAAATGGGTGGAGTTAGTAAGGTGCAAAAACTCAATGAAAATGTCTCTGCCTTTCTGGACTCTCCAGATCACCATCTATAGCTCTTTTTAATATAAATCAAAGAGTAGAGAATTGTTTAATCCTCCTTTAGCCTTCTTAATGTAAGGAAGCTATTGTAAACAAACATTGGGAGGGATGGGAATTGATTGCATAGGAAGCTGTTTGCAGGTAAATTTCTCAATCAAAGAGTTTAAGGCCAGAAGGAACCACTAGATCATCTAGTCTGAACTCCTGTGTATTACAGGCCCGGCACTCACATGCTAAACCCAACAATCAAAATGTAATAGAACCCACAGGAGACTAGACTATTATGTGCCACAGGCAAAGAATAGGAGGGACCAAAGTGCCCCAGTGCTCGAGCCCTCCTCAGTGACAGGGAAATGTTTAAGTGAGATTAACAAGATAATCCAGGCAAGTGACCCAAATGTGTAAAAAATACAATTAGGAAGGCCAAAAAAGAATTTGAAGAACAGCTAGCCAAAGACTCAAAAAGTAATAGCAACATTTTTTTAAGGACATCAGAAGCAGGAACCTGCTAAACAACCAGTGGGGCCACTGGAAGATCAAGATGCTAAAGGAGCACTCAAGGATGATAAGGCCATTGCGGAGAAACTAAATAAATTCTTTGCATTGGTCTTCACGGTTGAGGATGTGAGGGAGATTCCCAAACATGAGCCATTCTTTTTAGGTGACAGATCTGAGGAACTGTCCCAGATTGAGGTGTCATTAGAGAATGTGTTGGAACAAATTGATAAACTAAACAGTAATAAGTCACCAGGACCAGATAGTATTCACCCAAGGAACTCAAATGTGAAATTACAGGACTACTAACTGTTATCTGTAACCTATCATTTAAATCAGCTTCTGTACCAAATGACTGGAGGATAGCTAATGTGACGCCAATTTTTAAAAAGGGCTCTAGAGGTGACCCCGGCAATTATAGGCTGGTAAGCCTGACTTCAGTACTGGGAAAACTGGTTGAAACTATAGTTAAGAACAAAATTGTCAGACACATAGATGAACATAATTTGTTGGGGAAGAGTCAACATGGTTTTTGTAAAGGGAAATCATGCCTCACCAATCTATTACAATTCTTTCAGGGGGTCAACAAGCATGTGGACAAGGGGGATCCAATGGATATAGTGTATTTAGATTTTCAGAAGCCTTTGACAAGGTCCCTCACCAAAGGCTCTTAAGCAAAGTAAGCAGTTATGAGATAAGAGGGAAGTTTCCTCATGGATTGGTAAGTGGTTAAAAGATAGGAAACAAAGGTTAGGAATAAATGGTCAGTTTTCAGAATGGAAAGAGGTAAATAGTGATGTCCCCCAGGGGTCTCTACTGGGACCAGTCCTATTCAATGTATTCATAAATGATCTGGAAAGAGGGGTAAACAGTGAGGTGGCAAGATTTGCAGATGATACAAAACTACTCAAGATAGTTAAGTCCCAGGCAGACTGCGAAGAGCTATAAAATGATCTCTCAAAACTGGATGACTAGGCAACAAAATGGCAGATGAAATTTAATGTTGATAAATGCAAAGTAATGCACATTGGAAAATATAATCCCAACTATACATATAAAATGATGGGGTCTAAATTAGCTATTACCACTCAAGAAAGAGATCTTGGAGTCATTGTGGACAGTTTTCTGAAAACATCCACTCAATGTGCAGCGACAGTCAAAAAAGCAAACAGAATGTTGGGAATCAATAAGAAAGGGATAGATACTAAGACAGAAAATATCATATTACCTCTATATAAATCCATGGTATGCCCACTTCTTGAATGCTGCCTGCAGATGTGTTTGCACCATCTCAAAAAAGATATATTGGACTTGGAAAAGGCTTAGAAAAGGGCAACAAAATTTATTAGGGGTATGGAATGGCTGCCGTATGGGGAGAGATTAATAAGACTGGAACTTTTCAGCTTGGGAAAGAGATGAGTAAGGGGGGATATGATAGAGGTCTATAAAATCATGACTGCTGTGGAGAAAGTAAATAAGGAAGTGTTATTTACTCCTTCTCATAACACAAGAACTAGTGGCCACCAAATGAAATTAATAGGCAGTAGGTTTAAAACAAACAAAAGGAAGTATTTTTTCACACAATGCACAG
Source organism: Malaclemys terrapin pileata (assembly GCF_027887155.1). NCBI lineage: Eukaryota > Metazoa > Chordata > Testudines > Emydidae > Malaclemys > Malaclemys terrapin. The sequence continues at coordinate 73,978,645 of NC_071512.1, forward strand.
TCAACCTGTGGAACTCCTTGCCAGAGGACGTTATGAAGGCCAAGACTATAAGAGGGATCAAAAAAGAACTAGATAAATTAATGGAGGATAGGTCCATCAATAGCTATTACGCAGGATGATGTCCCTAGCCTCTGTTTGCCAGAAGCTGGGAATGGGCGATGGGATGGATTACTTGATGATTACCAGTTCTGTTCATTCCCTCTTGGGTATCTGGCATTGGCCACTGTTGGAAGACAGGATACTGAGCTAAATAGGCCTTTGGTCTGACCCAGTAGGGTTGTTCTTATTTTCTTAGGCAGAGGAAGGTAATAAAACTCCAAGGTCACTGCCAATCTGACCTGGGGAAAAATGCCATCCCAACCCCGCATATGGTGGCCATCAGTTAGACCCTGAGCATGTGAGTAAGAATCTGGCAGCAAAGCACCTGAAAGAGAGAATGTTTGGTGCCATCTCAGACCAGGCCCACGCTGCCCAATGCCGCATCTCTAGCCAGGGCCATCCCTGACCCTTCAGAGGAAGGAGATTTAAAAAAAAACCCAAACCATCCCAGGATACAATGGGAAGGGATAAAAAATCCCTTCCTTGCCCCAGCCAGCGGCTCGCTGACAACCTGAAGTATGAGTTTTAGGCATATATGACAGAAACTGAGAGTGAGCCTTAGGGCTGTTGAATGCTGCCCCCCACTACCACAAGCAACCCCATTGTACAATTACACTCATAAAATTGTCTAGCTTACTCTTAAAACTAATTAAATTGTTTGCACCTACTACACCTTTTGGGAGACTGTTCCAGAACCCCTCTGATGGTTAGAGGCCCTCTTCTAGTTTCCAGCCTGAATTTGTTTGTGGCAAGTTTATATCCATTTGTTCATGTGGTAACATTATCCTTTAGTGTAAATAGCTTTTCATCCTCCTTGGTATTTAGTCCCTGATGTATTTATAGATAGCAATCGTATCTCCTTTCAGCCTTCTTTTTTTGCTGGACTAATCAAGCCAAGCTCTTTCACTTTCCTCTCTGAAGATAGGCCTTCCATTGCTCTGATCATCCTAATAGCTCTTCTCTGCACCTGTTCCAGTTTAAATTAATCTTTTGTGAGCGTGGGTGACCAGAATTTTACACAGCATTCCAGATGAGGTCTTCCCAGTGCCTTGTACAACAGCATTAATACTTCTCTATCTCTAGAGGAAATGGCTCACCTAATACATCGTAGGATCCGATTTGTCTTTTTCATAGCAACATCACATTGGTAGCTCATAGTCATCCTGTGATTGATCCAATTCTGACCTGTTTATAAGCAGATTTAACTCTATTTGAAGACCATTGGTAATTGCTGTTGTTTGTATTTACATTAGGTCAGAATTTGGCCCTTAGCATCAGTTTTTCATCAAGCTATACTGATGCGGATTGGGTAGAATTACCACTGGGGGAAGGATGGGTGTATGAAAATACAGAACTAATTAAATTAACAGCCCTCAAAACTCTGTGAACAAAAGCTGCATCTGCTGAGGCATGCACACAGTGACTTTGTAATGTCTAAAATGCTTCCAGATGGCAGACTTACATATTTTCTCAGAATAATCACACAAACAAAATTTTAACTCCTAGTCTGCTCTGAGACATTTTTGGTTGCCCTGAAAGTAGAAACTAAATGTTAATATCCTTCCAAGCACAGAAAAGGCTAAAATGTATTCTCCTTAAAGAAGGTTCCTTGTGCTTTAAGTGAATATTGTGACTTGTTTATTGTGTCAGACAACTAGGCTGTTGTTTAAAATTGGTTTCTATGAGTAGATGGAAGGCAGTCAACGTCCCCTATAAACTATAGTTATAATTCATTGGTATTTATAAAACAGCTTTCAGACTGCAGGGCTCTTTTGCTTAGTCACCTGAGATTTAGGTGATAAACACCTGTATTAAAGATTCAGATAGTTACACTGAGTCTTGCTGGCAGGTGGAACCGATAATTTCCAACCAGGATGTACAAGGGAAGTGTTTCTTTGAGCCAGAGGGAGGACAGAGGCAGTCCTGGTAGTCATCCTAAAAAAAGCCATGCTTGAGGAAGAAATTTAGGCTGAGGTTTTGGTTGTGTTACTGTCTTTGAATTACCAGTAGACAAAAACCTAGGAAGGAGATGAGTTATGACACTAATTCGAGATCTGTGGGCCCTGTTGAGGGACTATTTCTGTTCACAGGATTGCTCAGGGTATCTCATATTTTCCTGCCAAAGGCTTCTTAGCTGAGTAAACACTGCACCAGAAGTGCATACTTTATTCTGTTGGGTGTATATTAGGAGACATTTCAATATCTATGAACCAAATTTTGTCCTCATTTAGACCTATTGGACCTCATTGGGTTGAGAGAGGTGCACAGGAGTAAACAAAAACTTTTTTTGACCCTACATATTTTTTTTATGATTTATTACTCACTGGAGAAATCTGAGATCAATGGGACAGGACACTCTGTGCCCCAGGCTGAAGGAGGCTTGTGAATATTGAGGAGAGGTTTTGATGAGGAAGAGGATATAATCAAAACCATCAATTCAGCATTTATTCTCAAACACTGCTTGAAACTGCTTATACATTTTATTGCTGTACCTATAGAACAATATTAGGAATTGCTTCAGATGGAAAAGTTGGACGTAATTCAACAAAAGAAAAAGGCAAGAAGTGGGAAATTGGATTGTTGTTAATTGCCATAGCCTTTGCCTGTATTGAACTTCTGGCAGTAGTAGCACTGTTCTTTGTGCTTGCATTTACTAAACCTGATCAACATCTTCCAATAGCCAAACCATTTTTAAGTGCAGCTGTTTATTGCCAGGGTATCACTTTGGGTCAAAGCAATTTGATTTAATTTTTCTGTAGCTCCTCCCAAGTATCAGAAATATAAACAGATTGATTGTTTCTTATTCTGTGACATGTTAAAGTACAAACTAAGTCTGTTTGTACAGTGTGTTGTAGGCCAAGACATGTAATACGCTACATGATATATCTGGTGATGTCTATTTGAGTACTAATAAATACTTGTTCAAATGACAAACAGCTTTTCACTTTGTCTCCGTGTAATTGTTTGCGAAAATTTGCACAAATGAGTTTTTATTAATACAAATGTTTGAGGAATGACTGCTGTTTGTACAAATTTCCATATACACATGGAAGTAAGGGTAGAAAAGACTATCCATTTGCAGCTATATGCTGTTTCTCTCCTCTTTTAAATATTTGTTGTCCAGTAAGGGAGCTGGAAAAATATGCTACTTTGGTGACCAGTTGTACACCAAAGTTAGAGAATAATCTAAATAAACTGTTCACAGATAACTGGTGGCCTGAAAGATAAATTGTTCAAATTACAAATAAATAAATATCAGTCAGTTTACCCATAACTTGTGAACAGGAAACTTATTGAATAAATTATTTGCATTGAATAATTTGACCAGCTCCAAAGCTGTATTAATGAAACATATAGTATATTTATAAAAATATTCCTAAATATTGTAAAATAGAGAGCACTTATTAAAGGAAATAAATTCAATTATCTTTATAACTTAAACCTATTGTTTACCTTTGCTAAATATTTATTTGTTCGTATGTGTGTGTGTGTCTGTGTGTGTACATATGCAAGTTTAGCTCTTTTCTGAAAAGGTAACAATAGCAGATGTTTGTCTAATCGCTACCCTATTCAAATACTAATCGGCGGAACATACGTAGAATGCTAGTAGTATGAATAGGTATACGATGGCAATAGTGTTTTTAATCACATCACTATTCAGCCACTAATCGGTGTGATGATTAAGGGACATTAGAGGGAGCACTTCGACATCTGATTCTTGGAACTGATGTCTGCTCAGGCTGTGCTTTGTGGTATCATGGCCAGGCTGATTTCCTTAAATAAAACACTCTGATTCCCAAATGTGGAAAATGTTACATTAGGATCTGTTGACATGATTAGGGAATTTGAGAATGTTTTTTTCTACTAGTGATTGACTGTATGTACGAACTATTTACATGAATAAAAGATGGATTACTTTGAGTATCAGTAAGAGTTGAAAAGTAACATCAAGAGATTGTATCTTTTACTCATAGTATCAATAATTAAGTATTTATAGGGACTTTAAAATGTACCAGTTTAATCATTTAGCAAATTCCAACTCATGCATTTTTCAGACACACTAATTACTTTGCATTTGTACCATACACTGTGTTTTCTAGACATTTTATTCAAGTGTGACTGTGGCTTATATTATATCTGTACATGAAAATGATTTACCCCAGCTGTTTCTGTAAGATACATGTTACAGCACTTGTCTTCTGTTTATCTTAGTTGGAATTTGTCCTTAAGACATAATCATCAAAATTTGTCAGCTGTTATGAAATCTGCCTGCCTGCTACAGATTAGCCCTTTCCCTAATGTAACTCTTCTGTTATAGAGTCTTAAGTACATTATGTCCTAATGGTGACATTGTGTCTGGTTCTTTTAATGAGTGTGCTAAGGGTGTGAGGGTGTAAAGAGCTTTTTCCTTCCCTTGTGAGCCCCTCTTCATGCAGAGCACACACACAGTTGCAGGGCACTGGAATAGTGGCAGTGTCTGCCCTACCCTAAGCAATAGTCAGGGATTAGTAAAGCTGGCTACTGGCAGTTCCAACCAGTCTCCCTGAGAATTAGGAGAGCTGCATAGGCTGGGGAATGTAATCTGCCATGAGTGCCATATTAATAGTCCTAGCTTCTGGCAAGCCATGCTGGGAAATAGGGCATAGATTATATATTCCCCTTTCCCCACAAGACAGAGAGAGACTCTGAGAGACTGAGGCAGGTCTGCCAGCAGCTTCTGAAAGGTACAGGTGAATAAACCCCCCTTGCTTTATCTTTTTAGTTTTCCAGTCCTTTGCTTCATATTGATTCAGTGATGAATACCTCCCAAGGGAGTCTGAAACAGTCTGAGACTTTGGATACTTCTTTGCTGACTGTTGGCACAGGATGAAATACAAAGTTATTTTGGATAGGTGTTTGGCTTGTTTATATTTTAAATAATCAAAGTTAATTTATGGCCCACTATGACCCTGACCTGGATTTTGAAACAATCACCAACCTCCTATGAAAATATTCAGGAGTCTTCAGATTTGACATTGGGTTTCTCCTATTTTAGAGTGTGGGGTGAGCCACAAAATTCAGAGGCAGGCCTATATTTCCTACTTTCTACCAAAGTTGGTGTCATCCCAATCTGGGATTTTGTTTTGGGTCAAATGTTCCCATATGTCTATTCACAAAAGAGATAATGAAAAATCAAATGAAGACAATGTACATCTGACATATGAACAAATCCCATATCTTTAAAAAGCATGATTAATATTTATCCCTTTATTAGAGTTGATCAGATCAGAGTACAGAGAGAACCAAAGGTTAAACCATTCTTCACACCTAACATGTAGCTGTCTCAGTGTATCTGCTGAAGTCTTAATACTCTTCAGAAGTGTGTGTGTACAGTAGTGCTTACTTGTGGTCACTGGCTGGAGGTAAGAAATGGTGACTGCTTCTTGTGCAAGTGGCATTGCCTATTAAGGTTGCCCAACATTTCCCATTATAAGACCCAGTTGTCAGTTTGGCAGGAGTGGCAACTGGAGGCTGGGGTTGAGGAGGAGGAGAAGAAGGAAATATTGGATGAGAAGCCAGGAGGGTGGGAACTGAAACTGGTGGGGTAAGGAGACTGGGGCTAAGGTGAGAAGTCTGTGGAATGGGGACTGGGGCTGGCTAGGTGGGGAGAATGGGAGTGGGACAAGGAGGCAGGGAAGAGACAGCTTGGTAGGGATGAAGCAGAATGGGTCAAACTTCTTGGCCACTTACACAACACCTACCACTTTTCAGCATTTTCCACCACACCCAGACTCTTGGTCAGTCCTTCTCTGTCCTTCTATCAGGGCAGCCACCCAAACCCTTCCTTCTGCAGGGGCAGAAGGTTCTGAGTCTACTAGAGCATGCTCTCCTTCAGAGCCTGGAATGGAACCCAAGATTCCTAAGTTTCACCGTTCCTTTGCTATCAGCAAATATCTGTGATGCCTGATGGCAAAGTGTCCCATTTCTCTCATGTTGGTCAACGTAGAGGATGATCACCTGCTATTGCTATTGGTTACTCCGTTAAGTTAAGTAGCAGAGGTGGTGGATCTAAAGGTTCCGATCCTGCTGATAATACATGTGGCAATGTGATGCCACATGAGGAATTTTCCATTTTTTTCCGTTTGCTTTTTTAAAAGACTAGAAAATTACACACACACAAACTGACTTAAGAGAACATTATGAAAGTTACAAAGTCAAACACTGAAAAGTTAGGAAATGATAGAATTAAGGTTGCCTGTGCACACCATCCTCACAGCCAGGCATTCACCTCCAGGATGCATCTGTCTCCACCTAAGCTCCTACCCTTGACTGGAAAGCTCAAAGAGAATACCACCTGTGCCCCCAACGCTTTCATCCTTACTCCCAGAGCCCTGTAGTAAGTTCTGATCTGCTCAGGGTCATACCTCATAGAATCATTAGTGCTCCCATGGATGAGTAGCATGGGGTAGTAGTCAGAGGGCCGGATAATCCTCAACAATCCCTCTGTAATGTCTTGGATACAGGCCCCTGGCAGGCAGCATACCTCCTAGGATACCATGTCAGGCTGACAGATGGGTGCCTCTGTCCTCCTCAGAAGAGAGTCCCCAATCACCACTACCATATGTTTCCCCCTAGAAGAGATGGTTGTGATACTCCCAGCCTTAAGGGTAAATGGCTTTTTCTTTCTCCACCTTTGGGGGCAATTCCTCCTGGCTTTTTCCCAGGGCAGCATAACAGTTCTTCATCACTATGGTGGGTCAGAGCCATATCATCCTCCTCCAGTCTTTTCTAGCTAGATAGCTTCCTCAGCCTTGGACATCTCCGTATGAATACTCAAAATGAATTCCTCATGTGTGTGGATGCTCCTCAGCATAGCCACCTCCTCCTGCTGCTTTCTCTCCTGCTTCCTAAGAGTTTCCACCAGCAGACACCTTTCACGCTGGCCTGTCCTTCTGAGAGTCGGAAATGCAGAACAGAGTCTTTTCAAATCCACACCAGGATCTGGGTAGAGGCATCCATGGTCAGGTTCTCTGTCTGGATACAGATGCAGGTGGAGGGGATGGGAGCAGTAGTGGCACTAGTGATGCAGCCATGTAATCACGTAATTAGAGACTATATTATAATGCATGTGCACAAGAAGGCCAGAATATGGTTACAAAGGCAATCTTAATTCTGGCATTTCCTAAATTTTGAGTGCTTGGCTTTACAACATGAATGTTGCTTCTTTATTGTGTTGTGCCATCTAATAAACAATATTCCAGTGTGCTCTACTATCAGCAGCATCTACCTCTGCTTCAGTGTATAATTCCTGAAAGAAATCTTTCTTAAAATCCGCTCTTCTGGCTTTCAAACAACCCCCCAACCTCACCAAACTCAGCAGGAGTAAGCTCTCCACAAACCATGATCCACCAACTCAAAGCAGCACCAACAATAACAGATGCAAAATCTGCAGACATATCTCCAGTGCTATGATGATCAGTTCCCCCACAAAATGCCTTTCAAGATCCATGGGTTCTACACAGGCCTATCACATGTGATTTGCCTCATTCAATGCAGTAAATGCCCCAAAAACAACTATGTTGGTGAAACTAGACAATCACTGTGCTCTAAAATGAACGCATATAGAAAAATGATAAAAGACAAAAACACCCTATCACCCATGGGCAAATGCTTTTCACGAAACAATCACTCCATATCTGACTTCTCAATCCTCATCCTCAAGGAAGCCTGCACAACCCCTTCAAAAGATGAGCTTGGGATCTTAAATTTATAGCTTTGCAAGACATTAAAAATTGTGGTCTTAAACTGGGGTTCTCAAACTGGGGGTCAGGACCCCTCAGGGGGTCAGGAGGTTATTACATGGGTGGGGGGGTCAAGAGCTGTCAGCCTCCACCCCAAACCCCGCTTTGCCTCCAGCATTTATAATGGTGTTAAATATATAAAAAAGTGTTTTTAATGTATAAGTGGGGGTCGCTATCAGAGGTTTGCTGTGTGAAAGAGGTCACCAGTACAGAAGTCTGAGAACCCCTGTTTTAAACCATAAATTCAGTGCCTTTATTATTACAACAATCAGTAATCCACTAACCTCCCTTTTTTGTCCTATGACTGGAGCAGTGTTAATTGGCCACTTCACCTAGAATGGTTGCAGAATATGTGTTAATGACTTATACTAAACAGTCTGTTGCACCTTGTGTTTAGTTGTGACACTCCTGAGTACCTTTCCCAGCAGGGCCGGCTCTAACTTTTTTGACGCCCCAAGCGAAAAAAAAAAACAAAAAACCCAGGGTGCAGGGCGGCTGGACCCAGAGGCAAAGCAAAAAAAAACAAAAAACCCCAGGGTGCAGGGCAGCTGGACCCGGAGGCAAACCAAAAAAAACCAACAAAACCCTGGGCGCAGGGCAGCCAGACCCAGAGGCAAAGCAAAAAAACAACAACAAAAAACCTGGGTGCAAGGCGGCTGGACCCGGAGGCAAAGCAAAAATAAATAAATAAATAAATAAAATAAACCCCAGGGCGCAGGGCGACTGGACCTGGAGGCAAAGCAAAAAATAAAAAATGTTTTAAAAAGGGCAGCCGTGCTGCCCTCAGATTGGACGGAATGCCGCCCCTTAGAATCTGCTGCCCCAAGCACAAGCTTGCTTGGCTGGAGCCTGGAGCCGGCCCAGTTTCCCAGACCTGAAGAAGAGCTCAGTGCAGCTCAAAATCTTGTCTATTTCACCAACAGAATTTGGTCCGGTAAAAGATATTCCTCGTTTAGTGATATTTTACTCTTGTCAAGTGGTCTCTTAAAGATTATGTTGCACATACTTTTCTCCTTCCACTGTGAGAGAAACATCACATTCCTTTGCTGCTGATTTAGCCCTGCATTCCCCACCCTCAAATAAAAATATCCAAAGCAATAATGCTATTTTCAGGGCACTTGAGATTGGTGCATATAGGTGAGCACCTTTCCCTCTCTGCAGGAGTTCCTTACAAAAGTTTTCTTTAGATGAATTATATAGTTCTCCTTTCTTTCAGTGATTCTTACAGTTAGTCTATGCTTGAAATGCTACAGCGGCACAGCTGCACCGTTGTAGCGCTTCAGTGTCAACACTACCTATGCCGATGTGAGAGGCAGTCCCATCGGCATAGGTAATCCACCTCCCCAAGCGGCAGTAGCTAGATTGATGGAAGAATTCTTTTGTCAACCCAGTGCTGTCTGTGCAGGGGATTTTTCACACCCTGGGTGATGTAATTAAACTGACATAATTTTCTAGTGTAGGCCAGGCCTTACCCTTGTTATCTTATTTTCCTTAATTCCTGATTTCTTAAAAGCATTTGCCTCCTATGGCCCTACAGGCACATCCATTCCCATCTAAAGAGCATGAAAATTCCAAAGGCTGCCATTGTCTTCTTCAAGGATTCCATCATTGCTGCCAGAGAGGGGAGCAAGTCTGATGTGAGTTTAGCATCTGTTCTCTTGAGCTAGAATCAAATGCTTTATATTGTTTGAAAAATATGAGGTCAAGCATAAATTTCTAACTCTCTAGCGGATCATGATAAATCAACTTCTAAAATCAGATATTTGTCCATTGCAGAGCTGCATAAGTCCTGTTGGTACCAATGAACTTTTCTAAGGGCATGTCTACATGTACAGCGCTTCAGCGGCACAACTGTGCTGATGCAGTGCGTCCGGTGATAATAACACCACCTCCAGGAATGGCAGAAGCTATGTTGGTGGGAGAAGCTCTCTTGTTGATGTAGTGCTGCGCACACAAGTGCTTGTGTTGGTGTAATTTATGTCACTCTGGGTCATTCACACCCCTGAGTGACATAAATTATACTGACATAGGCTGTAGTGTAAACATAATGTAAGCAAACTGGTCTATTTTTTAAATTGGGGGTTTACTGAATCTTCTGCTTGTATGATGCGATTGGAATAACAGAGACTTGGTGGGATAACTCACATAACTGGAGTACTATCATGGATGGATATAAACTGTTCAGGAAGGACAGACAGGGCAGAAAAGGTGGGGGAGTTGCGTTGTATGTAAGAGAGGAGTATGACTGCTCAGAGCTCCGATATGAAACTGCGGAAAAACCTGAGAGTCTCTGGATAAAGTTGAGAAGTGTGAGCAACAAGGGTGATGTCGTGGTTGGAGTCTGCTATAGACCACCAGACCAGGGGGATGAGGTGGACGAGGCTTTCTTCTGGCAACTAGCAGAAGTTACTAGATCGCAGGCCCTGGTTCTCATGGGAGACTTTAATCACCCTGATATCTGCTGGGAGAGCAATACAGCGGTGCACAGACAATCCAGGAAGTTTTTGGAAAGTGTAGGGGACAATTTCCTGGTGCAAGTGCTGGAGGAACCAACTAGGGGCAGAGCTTTTCTTGACCTGCTGCTCACAAACCGGGAAGAATTAGTAGGGGAAGCAAAAGTGGATGGGAACCTGGGAGGCAATGACCACGAGATGGTCGAGTTCAGGATCCTGACACAAGGAAGAAAGGAGAGCAGCAGAATACAGACCCTGGACTTCAGAAAAGCAGACTTTGACTCCCTCAGGGAACAGATGGGCAGGATCCCCTGGGAGAATAACATGAAAGGCAAAGGGGTCCAGGAGAGCTGGCTGTATTTTAAAGAATCCTTATTGCGGTTGCAGGAACAAACCATCCCGATGTGTAGAAAGAATAGTAAATATGGCAGGCGACCAGCTTGGCTTAACAGTGAAATCCTTGCTGACCTTAAATGCAAAAGAGAAGCTTACAAGAAGTGGAAGATTGGACAAATGACCAGGGAGGAATATAAAAATATTGCTCAGGCATGCAGGAGTGAAATCAGGAAGGCCAAATCACGCTTGGAGTTGCAGCTAGCAAGAGATGTTAAGTGTAACAAGAAGGGTTTCTTCAGGTATGTTAGCAACAAGAAGAAAGTCAAGGAAAGTGTGGGCCCCTTACTGAATGAGGGAGGCAACCTAGTGACTGAGGATGTGGAAAAAGCTAATGTACTCAATGCTTTTTTTGCCTCTGTCTTCACGCACAAGGTCAGCTCCCAGACTGCTGCACTGGGTAGCACAATATGGGGAGAAGATGACCAGCCCTCTGTGGAGAAAGAAGTGGTTCGGGACTATTTAGAAAAACTGGACGTGCACAAGTCCATGGGGCCAGATGCGCTGCATCCGAGGGTGCTAAAGGAGTTGGCGGATGAGATTGCAGAGCCATTAGCCATTATTTTTGAAAACTCATGGCAATCGGGGGAGGTCCCAGATGACTGGAAAAAGGCTAATGTAGTGCCCATCTTTGAAAAAGGGAAGAAGTAGGATCCGGGGAACTACAGGCCAGTCAGCCTCACCTCAGTCCCTGGAAAAATCATGGAGCAGGTCCTCAAGGAATCAATTCTGACTCACTTAGAGGAGAGGAAAGTGATCAGGAACAGTCAGCATGGATTCACCAAGGGGAAGTCGTGCCTGACTAACCTAATTGCCTTCTATGATGAGATAAGTGGCTCTGTGGATGAGGGGAAAGCAGTGGACATGTTATTCCTTGACTTTAGCAAAGCTTTTGACACGGTCTCCCACAGTATTCTTGCCGCCAAGTTAAAGAAGTATGGGCTGGATGAATAGACTGTAAGGTGGATAGAAAGCTGGCTAGATCGTCGGGCTCAATGGGTAGTGATCAATGGCTCCATGTCTAGTTGGCAGCCGGTTTCAAGCGGAGTGCCCCAAGGGTCAGTCCTGGGACCGGTTTTGTTTAATATCTTTATTAATGATCTGGAGGATGGTGTGGACTGCACTCTCAGCAAGTTTGCAGATGACACTAAACTAGGAGGCGTGGCAGATACACTAGAGGGTAGGGATCGGATACAGAGGGACCTAGACAAATTAGAGGATTGGGCCAAAAAAAACCTGATGAGGTTCAACAAGGACAAGTGCAGAGTCCTGCACTTAGGACGGAAGAATCCCATGCACTGCTACAGACTAGGGACCGAATGGCTAGGTAGCAGTTCTGCAGAAAAGGACCTAGTGGTCACAGTGGACGAGAAGCTGGATATGAGTCAACAGTGTGCTCTTGTTGCCAAGAAGGCTAACAGCATTTTGGGCTGTATAAGTAGGGGCATTGCCAGCAGATCGAGGAACGTGATCGTTCCCCTTTATTCGACATTGGTGAGGCCTCATCTGGAATACTGTGTCCAGTTTTGGGCCCCACACTACAAGAAGGATGTGGAAAAATTGGAAAGAGTCCAGCGGAGGGCAACAAAAATGATCAGGGGTCTAGAGCACATGGCTTATGAGGAGAGGCTGAGGGAACTGGAATTGTTTAGTCTCCAGAAGAGAAGAATGAGGGGGGATTTGATAGCAGCCTTCAACTACCTGAAGGGGGTTCCAAAGAGTATGGAGCTCAGCTGTTCTCAGTGGTGGCAGATGACAGAACCAAGGAGCAATGGTCTCAAGTTGCAGTGGGGGAGGTCCAGGTTGAATATTAGGAAACACTATTTCACTAGGAGGGTGTTGAAGCACTGGAATGTGTTACCTAGGGAGGTGGTGGAGTCTCCTTCCTTGGAGGTTTTTAAGGCCCGGTTTGACAAAGCCCTGGCTGGGATGATTTAGTTGGGAATTGGTCCTGCTTTGAGCAGGGGGTTGGACTAGATGACCTCTTGAGGTCCCTTCCAACCCTGATATTCTATGATTCTATGATTACATCAGTGGGAATTGCAGATGATAAGCATCTCTCAGGATTTCGTTCACATGCTTTAGGAACAAACACAATTTCTTTGATAATCCCATTATGTTTTCAAGGCTTCACAAAGCTGCTTTGTACTTTTTTCCATTTTATAGAAATTGGAGAGTGCTTTTTGCCTTTATGTAGATTAAAGCTTTTTAGAAAGTTTGGAAGAAAAGGAAAGCTTATTTTGAATGTTTAATTGACTATATGTAAACCCAGTTGTCTGTGGAGATTTTTTTTAGTAACTCATAAGTGCTTGAATTGCAAAAGAAAAAATATTTTAATTTTATTTAAATAACTTTGTTACCTTGTGCTTTATAGACCATGTGACAAGGCAGGGGATCCTGCGCCAAAGAGCTTATTATGATCTATTATGCTAGTAGGGAAGCCTAGTTCCTGATGCTTACTTTGTAGAGTTTACCATTTTGTCATTTATATCTTCCTGTGCATTTGTCAGTGAACAGTCAAACAATGTGAATAAAATCTTGCATACGTTTGTAGCAATAAGTCTGAAAAGCATCCTTACCACCAGGGCTCTAGAAAAGATGTGGAGAGGCTCACACTGTTGCTAGGCAACACAACACTATCACAGATAGTATTTTTCTTTTAATTTATTTATTCTTCAATTTGAGAATGTCCTGCTTGGAGCCATTTGGGTAATAGTTAGGCAAGCACACAGAAAGCAGAAAACTGCAGAAGCAGAATAAAGGAATGCAATAACTAACTAACTAAAAAGTCACGACACATTTATAAAATGGAAAGAACCAGGAGACATGAAATAATTAGTGAAGAATAAAGGAGAAAGAGAGAACGAAAAACAAATGAGGAAAGAGAACAAGAGAAAAAACCCCAAGCAATAAAATGAAAAAAGAAAAGATAGGGCACTACTGAAAAAAAAATTGAAATGGAAAACACAAATGAAGTAAACACAAGGGAAATGGGGGACACTGTTATATAAGAAAAGGAATTAGAAACTTACAGATGAAATGGGCTTGAAGAGGAAAAAGCAGAAATTGTCTTAAGTGAATGATTGCTATCTCTAATTGCTCCACTTTTTCCTCCTTCTCTGCTTAGGCCTTGGCAACAATGGTAAGACCTTTTGGGAGTTGGGGAATGGCTAATGGTTCCAATGTTTGCTACAAAAGGATAGAATAAGAGTTTCAGGTTTGTTCAGAACTATTCAGTGTTAGAGATTTGAGGATAAAATTCAAAACTACAGGAGTGATTTAGGAGCATAAGACTATGGGACGAGGGCACCTAAGTCAATGGGACATAAATCTAAACATTAATATGCATTGTACTATTTAAATAATATTGGATTTAAGTACAAAAAGTACATGAATGTATTAAGTTAAGGGTACAAATTTAGGCACAGATACTACAAACACACTAATGATCCGATTGAAGAGAATGGGACTGCTCTTCTACTTACACTTAAGCACATATGTAAGTGTTTGCAAGATCAGATCTTTCAACTCTTCAGTTTGGGAAAATGTTACAAGTTAAGATTTAATATGTGACCATAACTCAGATCCTTGTGCATACCCATTAGGGTCCTTTCATTACAAGATCGTATCCTATTTCTCAGATAATACATTCCGATACCATACAAATCTATTTTGGAACTTCAGAGGCACATCCCATTCAGCATTTTGTTAAACAGGAAATTTGACAGAAAAAAACAGATTAGAGACTGGTCTGGATTTCAAAATGCTGAGCACCCAGTGGCTCCCTTTGGGGTCCATCGGAACGGCTGGGTTCTCAGCACTTCTGAAGATCTGGCTGTAAGATCTTACTGACTAGCAGGCTGGTTTCAAGATAGACCATTTGTTACAAACAGAAGGTATATACAGAAATTAGGTACACAAAAGTTCCTACTGCTCCCTGTAGCTGCACCCTGCTGCTACCCTGTCCTGGGCTTCTTTCTTTCTGTTCCCCCGCAGAAAGTGTCACAGGAAACCAAGTCTGCATGGAGAGTGTACAGGCAATATGGCATCTGTACCCTTCCTGGAGGACTTGCTCTACAGCACACTGGCCACTTATTTAGATGCCTAAATTCATATTTAGGAGCCACACTTCAGGCTTCTCTTTTTGAAAATATGAACCTTAGATTTCCTTGCTTGCCTGGCAATTGCTATGGCGTCACTGCCCTGGGAGTAGCTGGAGTGCCTACTATTGCTCAATAGCACCCCCTTCTGGTCTTTTATACAGCAGTTTTAAAAGGTGTCAAAGGCAGTGCATTCATGGGGAAGGCAATATTCCTGGGGCTCCAAAGCATGATTGTGTTGGAGAGGAAGGATCTTCAGGACAAGACCATGGATGCTCCCAGTGGGAGTGGAG
Organism: Malaclemys terrapin pileata; assembly: GCF_027887155.1. Classification (NCBI taxonomy): domain Eukaryota; kingdom Metazoa; phylum Chordata; order Testudines; family Emydidae; genus Malaclemys; species Malaclemys terrapin. The sequence goes on from NC_071512.1 coordinate 73,993,764, forward strand.
ACCATGCCAGTAAGGCAGTAAATAGGAAAACAAAGCTAGCAAGCAATCATGATTGTCAAAATCAAGGTATTACATCGTTAGATGTCCTTGTCCATCAGCTGTCACACTAAACTGAGGTCTTTTGTGATGTTTTCTAATGCTCAAGGCTGTATAAGGAGAAAGCATTGTCACATCTGTGTTCACCTACTACTATTACTGGCAGTGTCATGTAACGCAGGGGTGGGCAAACTTTTTGGCCCGAAGGCCACATCTGGGTATGGAAATTGTATGGCGGGCCATGAATGCTCACAAAATTGGGGATTGGGGGGGCGGAGGGGGTGAGGGCTTTGGCTGGGGGTGCAGGCTCTAGGGCGGGGCTATAAATGAGTTCAGGGTGCGTGAGGGGGCCCTGGACTGGGGCAGGGGGTTGCAGTGTGTGTGGGAGATGAGGACTCTGATGGGGGGGTGAGGGCTCTGGGGTGGGGCTGGGGATGAGGGGTTGGAGGTGCAGGCTTCGGGTGGCGCTTACCTCAAACAGCTCCCAGAAGCAGCAACATGTCCCCCCTCTGGGTCCTACGTGGAGACATGGCAAGGGGGCTCTGCACGCTGCCCTGTCTACAGGCATCGCCCTACAGCTCCCATTGGATGCGGTTCCTGGCCAATGGGAGCTATGGGGGCAGCACTTGGGGTAGGGTGCAGAACCCCCTGGCTGCCCCTCTGCTTAGGAGCTGGAGGGGGGACATGCTGCTGCTTCCGGGAGCTGCGTGCTTCCTGCCTGGAGCTTGAGGACTAGATTAAAATGTCTGGAGGGACGGATGTGTCCCCCGGGCCGTAGTTTGCCCACCCCGATGTAATGTGTTAAGAGCTTTGGATACCTTGATTATGATAGTCACTATATAAAATCTTGTTTTTTGCTGTGTGTGTGTATCCCATGACCATTTTGGGCGGAGGAGCATCATTTCATGACGTTTTAGTGACTGTCGTTTTATCCCAGTGATACCAAGTCTCCATTTGGACTATTGTGAGGTATTATCACCATGCATTATTATCCCTGTTTTACAAAAGGGGAACCAAGGCACAAAGAGGCTAAATGACTTGCCCAAGATCATGTGGGAAGTCCATGGTGATGCAGGCAATTGAACCTGGGTCTCCCACATCCCAGGCCAATGCCCCACCACCTTTCCTCTCTGTTCTTTGTGCTACATAGTAAAATTCTTATTTTTAACTTGCTTCTCATGAAAAAAAGAGAAATAAGTGAGATTCTTTTTCTCTGGATTTGTGCTGGAAAAATCCTAAGGTTTATTAGAGAGCCATAGAATCTTATACAAAGAACATTATGCTTATTGAAAATGATATTCTTTTTTCTCATTTAATTTTGTCTGAAATACATTCTTTATTATTTATAATTAGATGACAGATCAGATGGTGAAGATTTTATAAGTAGCACAGCCATAAAAATAACCTGTCTCTGATCTTCTGAAAAAAGATTCACAGGAGCAAAATATATTTAGCAAGAGAAAAAAGTATATTGTATATCATGGATGTTGTCCTGAGCAAGTGATTTTCTTTTCTCCCTTTGCCAGCTTTGCTTATTTTTTCTTGTAGCTGCATTCTAATTTCATGTTCTTTCTGGTCTTTTCCTAATACCGTAGGGACAAGAGGTTCTTAATTTACTGACATTTGCTGTGGTGTGCTACAACAAGATCTCAGATACTACGAACATGGTATAAGAACGTATATAGCTATAGTCCTCTTACATTGATATGTGCAGTTTATTTTCACGGTGCTTCTGCAAAAATAGCAGCAACTTGTTCCTAGACTAGCTGTTTTGGAGAGAAATTAATGGAAGAGCTATCTAAATCCCCTAGAATGCTTTGAAAATCCCAAAGGGACTGTTTCCTCATCTCATGGAAGGGGAAATAGGAGTCTAGATTCTTATCCAAAGTATGTGAATTGTGGACTCACTCCAACATATGTTGTAATGTTTCTGGCTGATGTCAGAGTGAGCACAGGGAAAGCCTAAACTACATAAAAGGATTGAGGCATGGTGACACTGGAAAACACCATTTGCGTTTTACATCTGTGACACTCTTCTGTCTCATCTGGTGTTATTGAATGAGACAATGAAGTCTTCTGTCATTCAGTAATATGTAAACACTTCATTACAGCAAAAAGTATGGGTTCTAATGTAAATGTCTTTTTCATCTTCCTCAAGTATGAGAGGTGCAGTACACAGAAATAAATTATATTATTTGTATGGTGATCTTGTCATATTTATTTTTAAGTCTGTCTATTTGAGTAGATCCTGGGAGATGCAATCTGCTGGATTCTCTTCCCAGATAGTACAGTAGTTTGTAATCCAAAATTACATCAGTTCAAATGTGGAAAAATACTGGAACAAATTATTTAAAAAATCAATTTGTAAGCACCTTGAGAATTATAGGGTTATAAGGAATAGCCAGCATGGATTTGTTGAGAACACATCATGCCAGGCTAACCTAATTTCCTTTTTGGATGAGGTTACTGACTTAGTGGGTAAGGAGGAAGTAGTAGACATGATATATCTTGATTTTAATAAGGCTTTTGACACAGTCCCACATGACGTTCTCATAAGCAAACTAGGGTAATGTGGTCTAGATGAAATTACTATTAGGGAGTACACAGCTGGTTGAAAGACTGTACTTTAAAAATAGTTATCAGTGGTTTGCTGATAAACTGGGTGAGCATATTTAGTTGTGTCGCGCAGGGGTCTGTCCTGATCAGGTACTATTCTATATTTTCATTAATAACTTGGATAATAGAATGGAGAGTTTGCTTATAAAATTTTCAGATGACACCAAACTGGGAAAAGTTGCAGGCACTTTGGAGGACAGGATTAAAATTCAAAATAACCTTGAAATATGAGAGAACTGGTCTAAAATCAACAAGAAGAAATTCAACAAAGACAGGTGCAAATGCTCAACTACAAAAGAGGGAATAACTGGCTACGTGGTGGTATAGCTCAGAAAAGAATTGGGGATTATAGTGGATCACAAATTGAATGAGTCAGCAATGAGACACAGTTGCCAAAAAAGGCTAATATCATTAGTGTATTAACAGGAGTGTCGTATATGAGACCTGGGAGGTAATTATCCTGCTCTAGTTGGCATTAGTGAGGCCTCTGCACTGGAGTACTTTGTCCAGTTCTGGGCACCACACTTTATGAAAGATGTGGATAAATTGGAGAGAGTCCAGAGGAGAGCAACAAAAATGATGATAGGTTTAGAAAATCCAACATATGAGGAAAGATTAAAAAATCTGGGCATGTTTAGTTTTGAGAAATGCAGACTGAGTGGGGGAACCTGGTAAGTCTTCTTATATGTGTTAAGGTCTGTTATAAAGAGAATGGTGGTCAGTTGTTCTCCATGTCCACTGAAGGTAGGATAAGAAGTAATGGGATTAATCTTCAGCAAGGGAGATTTAGGTTAGATATTAGGAAAAACTTTCTAACTATAAGGACCTTTAAGCTCTGGAATAGGCTTCCAAGGGAGGTTGTGGAATCCCCATCATTGGAGGTTGGACAAACACCTGTCAGGGATGGTCTAGCTTTACTTGGTCCTGCCTTCAGTGCTGTGGGCACTTGTAGAGCCAGAAGGGACCTTATTTCTATGATTCTATAATATGAATCAAAATATGAGAGCTGGGTAGCATTTTGCTGATGTCTATTTATGGAGCCTATAGCTTTTTCACACGCTTCAGAGCACTGACAGTCACAATCCTTCAGTTTCCTGGGAGGAATGGCAGTGGTGGCAAAATCTGGTATAAAATGCAAGTGGTAGTTTACCAGAGCCCACAGCATCCTCACATAGGGAGTGGCCTTCATTGACTACAGTCTTTTTCAGTTGGTCCAAGTTACTCTTACAGCCAGTAGGGGCAAATTGCATGGTAGTTTTGTTTTTCTGTCTGTTTGAGTCTATCCTGTGTGATAGAGGGTCACTGTCCTTGAGCAAAAGCTGACTTCATCTGATTTTGGGGGCAGAGAAGCTGCATTTCAGTTGCAGTGGAAAAATCTGGAGAAAAATATTTTCTCATAGTCATAGTGCTTGTGCCTTTGACTCTGGCAGGCAGTTTCCAAGTTCACTTATTACTTTTAAGTAATTCCTTTGAGAACAGTCTTATTTTTATTTTATATTTGTCCTGACCTGTGGTAAATGTCATTAGTTGTTGGCGGCATGTGTGTTCTCTCTGTGTGCTGCAGTGGCTCTGGCCAGATAGCCCGTACAGCAGGCTCCAATCAAACTGCCCCAAAGACCACCGACTCAGTTTCTGTAGCGAAGGCATTCTGTCAGGTTTATTGTCAATGAAGCATGGTAATAGCACCCTGGCAGACTCTGAGGATACTAAGACATGTATGTCCATTGCAATGGACTCAGCTTAGTGAATGGCGGGACTTTCCATTCCCCCCAGCTGGACAAAGACACTCTGAAGCCCCTCTTTTATACACTGATTAAAAACAAGTTACGTATTGCTCCTATGACATGGTTAGTTACCACCCTTTACCTTCTACCTTTGGTTTGATCAAAACCTCTCTATTCATCACCCTGTCATTCTGACCTTATCTTTAAGAGGGGTCAGTGTGTCTTTGTATCATCTTTGAGGAGTGCGTTTACACCATAACTCTGTATTGGGGTCTTCTGGCACTACTCTTCTGGAATGTGTTTATGTGAATACTTAGTCCCTAGGAGTGCTTGTGTTTGTACAGCACCAGCCCTCTTCTTGCCAAATTCTGTGAACTTGCAAGTAGGTATGTTTTGTAAAAGGGCCTGACTTTTACCCATAGCTTGACTCTTGATAACTTTGCTTTATATCAACATGGCCTGACTTTAGTTCAGGCCTAAGGCCTTACACCAGGCCTCATATCTGAGGCTTGGTCTACACTAGTCTGTTATTTCAGAATTAGCCAAGTTAATTCGAAAAAAAAAATGATCCCGTCCACACGACCAAACCATTTTTTTTCGATTTTAAGGGCTCTTTAATCCGATTTCTGTACTCCACCTCGGAAAGTGGAGAATCGCTTAAATCGAGATCACAATCCCAGGTTAAAGGTATTGTGGACACAATTCAACGTTATTGGCCTCCGGGAGCTATCCCAGAATGCTTCTACTGTGAGCTGCATGCAATTATGGGGGGTGATGCCACCACTACCCCACCACTGTCCGTGGACACCTGCAAGGGGGGAAGTTGCATGGAGCGAGGAGGAAGAGTCATTGGAGGAGGAGGAGGAGGAGGAGGACAATGCACAGGCGGCAAGTGGGAAATCCGTTTTCTCCCCTAGCCAGGAACTATTCTTAACGCTGGAGCCAATAGCCTCCCCCCCTCCCAAGGTGGGCTCCCAGACCATGACCCTGGAGAAGGTACTTCTGGTGAGTGAGAGCTGGGCTGTTCGTGTTTAGTTTAAAGGGCTCATCCCTGCTCAGAGCCTCATTGGAGCCACGTGATGGGTGCGGGGTGTGTGTGTGTTGAAATGAATGTAGAAGAAGCAGAAACCCCGTGTGCCCCTAGGCTGCCTGCAAGCTGAATTCTATTGCCCGGCCGTGTGTGATGGCGTACTCACACCAAAATGTCCCCTTTGTTCTCTGAAATGTATCTTTTAAAATACTACCCTCCCTTTTTCTTCTCCTGCATGTGCAAATGTTTCATTGCAGCCCCTATCTACTCCATCCCAGAGACTGGTCCAGATTAGAAGGTGGAAAAAATGAACTCAGGTTGACATGTTCGCCGAGCTCATGCAGTCTTCCCGCACTGCTAGGGCCCAGCTGAATTCGTGGAGGAAAACAATTGCAGAGTCCCGTAAAGCATTATAGGAACTCGAAGAGAGGAGGGACACGCGATGAGAGCAGTCAGGACGCTATGGTCAAGCTCATGGGGGAGCAAACTGACATGCTCCACTGTATGGTGGATCTAATGAGGGAAAGGCAGCAAGACCACAGACTGCTGCTGCAGCCCCTGTATAACCGCCCTCCCTCCTCCCCAAGTTCCATAGCCTCCTCACCCAGACGCCCAGAACACGGGGGGGGGGGGGGCGGCGCGCCATGGGGACCCACACACTCAACCCCAGAGGATTGCCCAAGCAGCAGAAAGCTGGCATATGCGAACTTTTGATTTGGTTTCTGGATTTGTCCTTCCCTCCTCCTTCCCTAACCTAATACCCCTCCTCCCTCGGTCTACCTTCTGATTTCTCTCAATGTGTTGTGCAACAAATAATAAAGAACAGATTTCAAACAATTTTGACTTTATTTCCTTTCATATATATAGGAGGCGGATAACTTCAAGAGAAACAAACACAACTGGCCAGTCGTGAAACTGGCTTTCAAAGCTTCTCTGATGCACAGCACGCCCTGCTGCGCTCTTAATTGCCCTGTTGTCTGGCTGTGCGAAATTGGCCGCCAGGCGAGTTGCCTCAACCTCCCACCCCACCATAAACGTCTCCCCTTCACTCTCACAGATATTGTGGAGCACACAACAAGCAGCAATTACAATTGGAATATTGATTGTGCTGAGATCTAACCGAGTCAGTAAACTGCACCAGTGCGCTTTCAAACGTCCAAAAGCACATTCTACCACCATTCTGCACTTGCTCAGCCTATAATTGAACTACTCCCTACTACTGTCCAGGGTGCCTGTCTACGGCTTCATGAGCCATGGCATTAAGGGGTAGGCTGGGTCCCCGAGGATAACTATAGGCATTTCAACATCCCCAACAGTAATTTTCTGGTCTGGGAAGTAAGTCCCTTCCTGCAGCTGTTCAAATAGACCAGAGTTCCTGAAGATGCGAGCGTCATGCACCTTTCCCGGCCATCCCACGTTGATGTCGGTGAAACGTCCCTTGTGATCCACCAGTGCTTGCAGCACCATGGAAAAGTACCCCTTGCGGTTTATGTACTGGCCACCCCGGTGTGCCGGGGCCAAGATAGGGATATGTGTTCCTTCTATCGCCCCGCCGCAGTTAGGGAACCCCAGTGCATTAAAGCCATCCACAATGGTCTGCACATTTCCCAAAGTCACTACCCTTGATAGCAGCTGGTCAATGATTGCATTGGCTACTTGCAGCACAGCAGCCCCATCAGTAGATTTGCCCACTCCAAGCTGATTCCCGACTGACGTTGCAAGCTTCCACAGTGCTATGGCCATTCGCTTCTCAACTGTGAGGACTGCTCTCATTTTGGTGTCTTTGCGCTTCAGGGCAGGGGACAGCAAGTCACAAAGTTCCATGAAAGTGGCCCTATGCATATGAAAGTTTTGCAGCCACTGGGAATCATCCCAGACCTGCAAAACTATGCGGTCCCACCAATCTGTGCTTGTTTCCCAGGTCCAGAATCGGCGTTCCATGGCATGAACCTGGCCCAATGTCACCATGATCTCCCAATCGCCACATGCCGTGCTTCTAGGAACATCTGTGTCAATGTCCTCATCAGTAATCGCACTGTCGTCACTTCCTCGCCCGGTTTTGCAGGTACTGCACATACTGCTGGATAATGCGCAAGATATTTACAGTAGTCAAAACTGCAGCGGAGATCTGAGCGGGCTCCATGATTGCCGCGCTATGGCACCTGCACAGGTAATCCTGGAAAAAGGGCTCGAAACATAGGAGAGGTGTTCGATTCAAGATGGTCGATAAAAGGCGGTAAATGGTTGTCTTCTGTAGCTTTCACAGGGTGGGGAAGCTCGCTAGAGCTGCAAGAGCGGCAGAGCAAAGTTTGCGGGGGAAGCTTGAGCAGAGTTTGCGGCGGAAGCTATGCAGCTCAGTTCACGATGACCGAAAAACAGCGGGGAATTGTTACCTTCTGTAGCTTCCATGGGAGCCCAGGACAGACAACATGGAAAATTAGCTAGCGGTGCAAGAGCGGGAGAGCAGAGTTTATGGCGGAAGCTGTGCTGCTCGGTTCACGGTAGCCGAAAAAAGGCGGGAAATGGTTAGATAAAAGAGTAGATAGAAAGATGAGAGGACGTGCGAGGTGGATTCATAGTACCAGGAGACAGGCGGTGCACCGTACTGCACCGTCTGCTGGCAGTATGGCGTCTGCCGTAGCTTTCACGGAGGGAGGAGCGAGTGATGGCACACACTGAGAAACACCCGCGAGAATGTTTTTGCCCCATCATGCACTGGGAGCTTAACCCACAATTCCAATGGGCTGCGGGAACTGTGCGATAGCTTCCCACAATGCACCGCTCCGACATTCGATGCTAGCCTTGGTACTGTGGACGCACTCCGCCGAATTCATGCACTTTAGTGGGGACACGCAACACCGAATGTATAAAATTGCTTCCGAAATTTCGAATAGAATAAGTTGGAATTAATTTCGTACTGTAGACGTACCCTCAGGCTCTCTCTTTCTACTACAGTAAGGATCTTCAAATATCACAGGGGAAAATTTGTTTCATTGTTCTCTAAGTCTTCTGTTGTGCCACAAGACTGCACTCAGCTTGTGTAGTAGTCCAGGATAGAAGTCAATCCACAGTCTGCTTTCTCTGCTCTTCACCCAGTTAGTGGGAAGTGCCTTAGTATTATAATTTCATATGTTGCCTCACATGATTGATTGTTTTCATTTGTACAAGCAAAATTTTCCAGATATCTGAATTTTCTTTGAGTATTGGACTGAAGTGTGTAGTGCCCTGTTCCCACAGGAGGGGCACCCTGCCTTCTTTACCAGTTACTGCATCATATATTCCAGGGAGGGGAGCAGTTCTTGCAGAGTTCTCCCTTAATTGTTCCATTGGGGTAAAGGGGAGGCAAGATTTGCTCTCCCCTCCTGCACAATGGGAAGGGTATTCAGAACTCAGAATTCATGGATCCTACAAAACCATCTGTGCAGAGGGCCTGTCCCTCTGTGTTTTCACCTGTTATCCAAGCTGTTCTCAACTCAACTCCAGCTGCTGTCCTTGGAGGCCCCTCTTTAAAGCAGCCTATTGTAATTCTGCCTCTATAGTTATCTCGGTAGGCTTGCTTCATCGTATGCAGCGCCCTGACCACTTGCTGATTTGAACTATCACAGTCATAATATTCCAGTCATGTGTTCTTTGCATTGGCTTGTTACGAAGGGGCAGATTGACTTTAAATTAGCACTTCTGTGTTTTAAAGACCTTAAGAGTGTTGGTCAGAGCTGCCTCCTTGAGCTGTGTTCTGACAAGTATTTGGGCTCACCCACTATTTAAGGATTCCATTGATGTACCTGAAGTCAGCGGGTGATTTTGCTTTTGTTGTGTTGAGTTCTGTGGTGTGGACCTAGCATCCGACTAAACTCTATCTAATTTCATCCCTCCTCGCTTTTCAAAATTGGACCCCCTCATTTGTTTTGGTGCAGTAATTCATTCATTTGCAGTCATTTGTTTGTTTCCAAGGGATGATTACGGGAGAGTATACAAGTGAGTTAGCTGTTAGGTGCACAAATTATAGCTGAGTTTATACAGGGTGATATTTTATGTTACACAGTGTGAGTTTGCTTTTCTTCTCCTGCACTTGAGTGGGTGGGTGCTGTAAAATAATTCTATTTAATCTTTGATTTCCACAGTGAGTCTGTGCAGTCACATTAATAAAGCTTTGGCTGCACATCAACAACAGTGGGATCCTTCATTCACATGCAGTGGTTAGGAGATTGCACTCAAATGAGTGGAGTTAAACTCCTAGAGTTCTGAGTCTTTCAGTACCTAACGGGTGCTTGGATGTTTTGTATGGAGGATTTAATAAATCAAGGGACTTCTTGGAGGGAGATCTTGCTCTTGCTCTTGGTTGAAGCTTGTAACTGTCCGTTCTGTTGAGGATAATATCCCCTAAGGGTATGGCATCATCAGAAGTGCTCCCCAGCTGCATTGCTTCCACTGTGCTTGGTGACCTGCATGTTACCGTCCCAGACACCACAGGAAGAAAGACAAGACACCAGGAAAATGGTTTAACTAGGCAACAACATTAACTTAATAGATCTGGTAAACTATCTGGCAAAAACTCATCTGGTGGGGGTAAATCTTCCACAAGTAATTTGTACCATCTGGGAGAGGGCTGTTCTCAACCCTACCCCTTATAAAGCTTTAAACTGGTTCTAGCACCGTTGCTGGGACCCACTGTCCTCCCCTCATTTGAGAGTTTGGGGAGTATGGGGAAAAAGGTTTGGCCACCCTGCTGCAGCAGACGTTTGACGTTTGAGAGCCCCAACCTCATTCACCACCTTGTTTAGAAGATGCCGCCTCCTAATTCACTTCTGATTCTGGTTCATCTGAGAACTGGACCGTTGCTGAATAATTAATTCAACTGGGCACCTGCCAAATTGCAACATTATGCATTTTACAACCTAACCTACCCACTGGGTCTCTGGCTGCTGAGAGGGAGGTGAAAACCCTCTCCATGCTCAGGCCAATCTTACAGTGAGGATAACATTCTAGAATAAAAACATTGATTAGCAAAAGTCAATGACTTGTAAAATGCTCACAGCAAGACCTAAAAATCTGGTTGTATTTTAATCCCCAAAGAAGGAAGGTTGAGCTTTTGTTCCCAGTTGTAAATTGGCACCTTGGACAGGGGAAAGGGATTAAAACTTCTCTTCACTAGCACAAGAGATATTGTACTAATGCTGCATCCTTCTATCTGGTGAACTGTCCAAGGACTCCCCTCCCCAACCCCAGAAAGAAGTTGAATGCCACGAGGAAAGGAAGAAAATCAGGGGGATTCAATCCTTGAAGGGGGCTAACAGGTTTTCTTTCCCCTGTTTGCTCAGACAAAGCTTCTCCACCTCAGAGGCTGCAGGCCAGTAGGCATTCTATTTAGTGGCATCTCTTGTCTTGTCTGCTTCTTTTGCTGGATATTGTTTTCAGCAATGGCTTTGCTGTCTTGCCACATTTTCTACAGGTTTTTGTTCTTCCCTCTTGGGTTCTTTGGTTTACTACTCTGTGTTTGTTATGCTGTGTGCTTTGTTCCAATGCTTCTTTCAGACATGTCTTTCTCCTCTTCACTGTATCAATATTATCAGATATGTTGTTCCCCAGCTGAAGCACATGGTGTCTGCATTTGCCCTGGCAACAGTTTGAATGGAAGCACAATACTCTGCATTTGTGTGAATGTGAACAGTTTTATGAATTTACCATTTGAAATTTGCACATGGACTACACTCACAGAAAAGTTAGCAGAATGCTGTCTCAACTGAAATTGGAGGGGTTTTTGCAGCTTTAGTTACACTGTAAATTATAGTGTGGTGCTTTATTTTTTTTAAATTTGTAATTGATTTACCTTGTGATTTAATTACTTGCCTTTTAGGTTTAAGGAATTCTTTTTTTTTTAATTGAGAAAGTAAAATCTGAAGTGCTTTTCCAACAGTTAGAAATTTCCAGTTACATTGGTAGCACTGATGACAGTTAACATATTATTAAAAACATTTCTAAAATTTCTGTAGAGTTCCAAAACAGCTTTCTCAGTAAAGCATTCTCATATCAATACCACTCTTACACAAATACTCCCACTTTCAGGGACCACATATTTATGTGGAAGACATTAAGGGTGAGTTATATGGCGCATTTTCATATATGTACAATGCCACAGTACATCAAAGAGAATATTTTTCTGGAATACTGAGTGAACAAACTAATGCTGTTAGGCTAATGAGGCATTGATTACCACCCAGGATCCTAGTTAACACATTTTCTTGTATTGACTTTTATTGATTACAAAACTTAAGGCCCCTTTACTATTGGAAGAGTATCTGCTATTGTTGATGTATTGATACACATAGTTTTATATAGATGGCTCTTGTAGAATGTTCAAAATCATTTAAAGAGCCTTTTGGCCAGAGTGAATGTATAAAGTAATGTAAAGATTGCTTTATAACAAATGTTCATAAATTATGAATGATGTAGTGTCAAATGTTATGTAAACACCCTAGGGCTCAAGATAGTCTTTCTCAAGATAATAGGAATAGGTACATTTAAAAAAATAAAAATTAGATTTCTTTTCTTAGTGAACAGCTGGTCATGTATCGTTTTAAGCTGCCTCTACTCCCTGTTTTGGAATAAGAACCCCTTGAGAACATACCAGAAGGAGTCATAGCAAATAGGGAGGAATTTAGTAGGTCTTTATTATGCAGAACGTACAGTTTTACAATATGTATCAAACACATTTTTTTTTTAAAAAGAGCATATTCCATGGATGAATCAAATGGATGCTAGGTTACCCTTTAGCAAATGGCATCTATGTGATCTAATTTATGTTACTATAGCAAAGTTTCTAGGGGTTTTCCTATATACGAATATAACAACTGTATAATTGTAATGAATCATAGCAGCAACACTACAATAAATGAAAAATGTATGTTTTAATCATTTTATCCAATAGCAGATGGGTGCTTAATCTGTGAAAGGAGATCAATGGCACCATTTAGCTTTTTGTGGTGTTTCAGTGTAGAAAGGCAATCTGTTCCAAGTCCAAAAAAAAAAAAAAGAAAAGAAAAAAAGAAAAAGTAAGCTAAGAGTGTCTAGGTTTTATAGGAACAAAGCTTTTGCTTTAACAGTTACATAAGTTCATATTGAAAGAAGTTAGCATAGATGTCTAAATTCATAACAATTGTCTATTAGTCTGTTTTTAATAATTTTTGTTTGGCATGTAATCCTGTTTAATTAGATTCCACTCTCTGTTGTTTCAAGATTCCATAAACTGGAGTCTTATATACCAGCTGCTAAAGCAGGAGTTACTGTCTAAATGATATTCACAATGAGTATTTGGAAGGTTTACAATTATACCCTTGCTAATAAATTGTGCTATTTTCCCCAACAATTTTAAGTGCTAATCTTCAGAAGGCATTTTAAAATTAGCTAAAATTCTGTCAAGAGATTTACAAAAATTGTTAGCATGAAGATAATTATGTCACAGTCCTTGGACTCCATCTCTGATTGTGTGCATAAATCAGAAAATGTCAGCTGTGTTTTCCCTTAATAATTATCCTTGCAGCAATATATTACAGTTTAAATTCCTTTTATAAATTTGCTTCGGGTTTATAAAACACAAGGCAGTTATTTCTAAAGTTTTCTACTGATTAAATAATTCAGAGATTTTCCAGAATAACAAGTGATTATCAGTGCTAACATTTTATATATCAGTAAGCAGATCAATAGGGAAATATACACTCCATATTCATTATAAAATCATCCTTAGAAGCCCACTGTCTGAGTGTAATAAATGTTTTTAAGGCAGCTGATAATACAGTATGTCCCACATTTTCATGTCCACATGGGTTGGTTTTTTCCGTCCTTTTTTGTTTGTTTGTTTGTTTTGGAGCCCAAGTTGAGACATCTTTTGCCTGATTTGCAAAGATGTTAATAAATCTACAGTGGAAGCTGCAGGTCTTGAAAATCAGGCATAAGCTGTCTCAAATTCAGCATCCAAAAATCTAGGTGCATATGCATTCAGTGTGCACTACTGAATACTCAGCTGCGGGTCACTTTAGAAAATTCAGAGCAAACATACCACATGTCTTTATGTTCTTGCTTGTTATACTAGAGTGTGTTTGAAAAGAAACTCTAATAGGGCCTGATCCAAATTCCATTGAAGTTAATAGAATAAGTCCCCTTGACTTCTGTGGGCTTCGGATCATGTCTATTATGTACAGTGAGAAACCCTATTCTCTATGACTAATATCAATAATTTGTATTTAAACAAGACTAGAACCTAAACACAGACATCCATATATTCCTATGATCTGCAAGTGGTAGAGGGGAAATGAAAATAGCAGCTTTTGTTGGAAAGAGCTCTAAAAAATCACTGCCCTAGATAAAGGTAGCTAAGAAGTATGGTGAGACACCACATTGAATTACAAGAAGGTGCCCCATGTGCCATATTATCTGCGATGTTTCCTTACATAGAGGAAAAGGGGATGTTGCCTGTGATCAAGCGGGAGGGGTCAAATCCCCCCCCCCCCCAGTAAACTTCAGTAACTTATGCAGAAAACAATGTTAGCAAGTTACTTATGATGGGTAGCCTAAATACCAGTATGGATGGAGCTCAGCATGCCATTACACAACCATTGACAGCATGGGTAACAGACTCAAGATTGTGAAAGTTCTGGAGGAAACTGCAGAATAGCACCAAGGGTGTGATGGGGGTAGAGGGGATGCATGTTGGTTTTCCAATGCTGTTTATCACTTTATTGACACACCTGATTCACTTTGTAATGTTAGGCCAGGCATGCAGACTCAGAACCATGTTGTTGAGCAAGGTTCTCTCATTTTGTGCAGCAGATCTTTTCATGCCACTCCTGTTTTTCCACAAACATTGCTACAGAAGTGGGCATGTGGCTCAGAAAATGTAAAGTTGCTCTACCAATACTGTCAAGTATCAGAGGGGTAGCCGTGTTAGTCTGGATCTGTAAAAAGCAACAGAGAGTCGTGTGGCACCTTTAAGACTAACAGATGTATTGGAGCATAAGCTTTCGTGGGTGAATGCCCACTTTGTCGGACATGCATCCGACGAAGTGGGCATTCACCCACGAAAGCTTATGCTCCAATACATCTGTTAGTCTTAAAGGTGCCACAGGACTCTCTGTTGCTTTCTACCAATACTAACATTTTGGAAGTAGTAATCCTAAATACTGAGTATTCTCTGGCATCTCTGGGCAGATCGGCCCTCCAAGAGAGAGGAATTTTGGCACCAGTTTAGTTTCCTCAGTGGAATTGTAATCATATCTATTTTGCTTTAACGGTGTGCAATTTCAGCTGTCAGCTTCTTTTGGCAGTGATCATTCTGAGCTAAGCATAGGACTGGGAACTGAAAAACTTCTAACCTTGGCTCTGCCACTGTCATGCTGGGTAGCCTTGGGCAAGTCATGTAGTCTCTCTCTCTCTCTCTGCTTTAGTTTCCCTCCCTATATAATTGGGATGATACTTATCTACTTCAAGGGTGATGTGAGGATTAATTAGTTAATGTTTGTACTGCAATTTTGAGGTTTGAGAGCCAAATATATTACAAGGCAAAAAATGAAAACACTTCTAAAGTGACTAAAATTCAGAGTGCCTTGCTAAGCCTATCAAGTGTGGGTATTATACTAATAGTAATTAGGTGACTCAGTCAGTAACTTCTTGAAACAAGGGGTTTGGCAATGTAAAGACAGATTTTGAAACAAGTTCAAGGCCAAATTTCCAAGTGCTCAACACCCACAAGTAGGGCTGATTTCCCAAAGAGCTCAGGTTCCATTTAGCCACTTAAATAAGGGCCAGGTTTTTAAAAGTGATCAGCACCCAGCAGCTGTCATTAGAACATCAATGGGCATCGAACCTACTCAGTGCCTAACCTACTCAGTTTGTCTGAAAATCTGGTCACTTATTTTGTTGCCTACATGGGATCTGAGTCATTTTGAAAATCTGGCCTTGAGTGATTTCCTTCTAAAAATTTTGGCCAGAAAGTTTCTGAAAGTGCTTAATAGTTTTTATGTAGAAGTCTAAATCAGTGTTTCTGGGATCCTGAAGCCATGTCCTATTCAAAACTGACATAAGCAGGAGAACCTCAAACTAAGGTCTGGTCTATACTACCCGCCTGAATCGGCGGGTAGAAATCGACCTCTCGGGGATCTATTTATCGCGTCCCATCGGGACGTGACAATCGATCCCCGAATCGGCGCTCTAACTCCACCAGCGGAGGTGGTAGTAAGCGCCGCCGACAAAAAGCGGCAGAAGTCGATTTTGCCGCCGTCCTCACAACGGAGTAAGTCGGCTGCAATACGTCGAATTCAGCTACGCTATTCACGTAGCTGAATTTGCGTATCTTAAATCGACTCCCTGCTGTAGTGTAGATGTACCCTAAGGCTCCTAATTTTTGAAAGTAAGGGTAGGATGTTGAGATCCAGTGGTTGAAATCTAAATTGCAGTTCAGTCTCTTGGTCCCTTTTCTGTTATTGGTTCTGTCTGATATGACACAGGAATAGAAAACTCGGTTTTCCCTATGATAACAAACAGAGCAGAAGAGAGATGCAAGTGCTGATTTGTAACATAGCATCCAGAGTTCTTTACTTTAAAGGGGGTTCTCAAGTGGCAAAATTGTTTATGCTCTTCCTCTGTTGTGGAACAGACAGGCACAGTTAGACTTTGCTGCTGAGATTTCTTCTGATTTAAGAAAAGGAAATGTTTGATTATCATCCTGTGAATTGGTGGAAGAAAAAAAATGCTAAAATGAAAACAATCACTATTGGATCCAAACTTGTTGTTTAATGATAGATTTTTTTCCCCACAGAAATGTTCTTTGAGATGTACCTGTTGGAGTAAAGTGGGCAAAGAAAAAAATTAATAAAACAGCACGAACACTTGGAACATTTTTATTATCGTTGCAAAGAAATAAACCTCCAGAGCACAGCAATTAACCCCACTTATGCAATGAGGATGTAACTGCTAAAGCAATACCTACACTTGGAACAAATCTCATATCGCTTCCCTAGGAAGCAAGGCAACTTTTGAAAACAAATAACCCCATATACTCAGTACTTCTAAACTCAGAATATTGAAAATTATTCACCATTTGCTACTGAAGCAGGCTTTTGGATTTTAAAATAAGCAATAGTTTATGTATAGGTCTTGTTTGAGGCTTTACACCGATGTCATTTATCAGATGTAATGCCAGTTGAAATGAATGGAAAGATTCCCATTCACTTCCGTGGTCTTGAGATCTGGCCATTAATGAAAAAAAATTAGATATCCTCATATGTCAAATATCTGAAGAATATTATATTTTTAACTGAAACCATGTTTATGTACTTCTTTTTTTAAGGTAGGAGTTGGGGCATGAAAGTTCACCCTTTAAAGCATCATGCTCTAGCATCAGCAGCAACAGAAAATTCAAGCCCCAAAAGGTTAGAACTGCTAATTTTTTAGAGACAGGAATCATTGTACATTTCTTGCAGTCTTTACTAAAGTAACATTCATATCGATATTATGGGAGGTTTTCCTCAGTAAACATTGTAGAATTTGTCTCCATAAATGTTTGGAGGAAGCTTGATCTTCCTAAGCAAAGTGGTTAATATTTCTTAAAATAATGTTGTACCTCTTAACTTCAAGAATTCAGTAGTCCCACTGGACAATAGTATTTCCACCTAAAGACCCTCTCCACAAAAAGGTAGAGGGTATTTAAAAAAAAAACCTTTTGATTTGCAGCATGTCAAGTAGGATAAGATATCTACTCAACTTCAGTGATACAGGCAGCTTTAGAATAGGTCTTACAGCTATTGTCAGATCAAAAGATTTTTTTCCCCAACTACCTAGAAATGTGTGTAAGACCTTATCTGTAATACTGATATCTTTGAAATTCTTATGTAAAGTATTTCAAGATACAGTTAAACTACCAGAAAATGGCTTAGAGCGTGATCCTGCCCTCATCTGAGTCAATGAGAGATTTGCAATTGATTTCAGTGGGAGTGGGATCAGTTCCTTGATCAGTAGTAGCTCTCAGGATGGTTTAGCTTGGGTTATGGGATAATGATCTTGTCAAAACTCAGACTCCTAAGCCCTCCATGATGTAGTGTAGTAACAGTGCCTGCTGTGACTTGGGGAGACTCTGTGTGATGACACTAGGCAGCACGAATGTGTTTTAGATACTCTGTGAGTTTCAGAGCCAGAAGGTACTTCAGGATCTGGCTTTGAGCTAGGAGCTTCAATAAAGAATCACTTTTGTAACAGTAACTGAAGAAAAGGCAGGGCACAGCCAGGAAGTACAGACCACTTTACAAAAGCATGAGGCTGTTGAAGGGTTAGAAGAATGTTTTTGAAAGTAAGACTTCACTTCTGTCACAACCCTAACACACAGGTAACACTGCTCTACAGCCAAAATGCTTCTGAAATAAATGTAGTCAAACTTTACTAATTCTGGGTCACTGAGAACGAAAATGATGCTTAAAATTGTTGATTGGCTCTAGTTTTCAAGATATGCTATTGGGTCAGTATATACGACCCTTGACTTGGGAATGGCGGAGGATAAGTGAGTTATAAAGGGAAGGGATCTCAATTGAAACCAGAAATGACTAAAATACATCTTTGACTGGATCTATGAATAAATCTATGACTGGGTTTGGACAGTATTTGCTTTTTAGGCAAAACAATGAATGATGCAATCTGAAGCTGGTATTGCGTCATACATGATATGACTTGCATCATGTTATTCCTAGAAGTCATGGATGATGCAATCATAACAAAGCTTACATCACTCTGCTGAATAAATTGCGCTATATCAGCTCTAGAAATCATACAGTGTCATGCTCTCTTATTTGTCAGTGTTTGATTTTGCAAAGGGACACATTTCTGTTTAGCCAAAGTGAGCAGAGATGCCTTGTACTTGTGTGAACAGTGCAGATAACTTCTGCTCTGTTTGTGGTGAAGTGACTTTTGCATCACAAAAGCGCAGTATAACCACTATGGTTAAGAAAGCCTATCACCTTTATTTTAGCTGCAAAATTGGAGATCAGGACAAGAGGTGGGCCCCACACATATGCTGCAACACTTGTGAAACAAATCTTCGCCAGTGGTTGAACAGGAAAAGGAAATCTATGCCTTTTGCAGTGCCAATTATTTGGAGAGAGCCAGCAAATCATACCAGCAATTGTTACTTCTGCATGGTGCCTCCAGTTGGGAAAGGTGTGTCAAAGAAGAAAAAGTGGACTGTGCATTATCCAAACATTCCATCAGCTATACGCCCAGTACCCCACGGAGAAGGACTGCCGGTTCCTGATGCACCAGAATCATTCTCACTTGAGTCAGACGAGGAAGAGGATGAAACTTCTGGTCCAACCATCAATGTCACAGGATCCACATTTTCTCCCATCCTCCTCTGAACCACACCTCATAACACAAGGTGAACTGAATGATCTTGTCAGGGATTTGGAACTAACCAAGAGTAAGGCAGAGCTGTTGGGCTCCAGACTACAGCAGTGGAATCGCCTGGCAGGTGATGTTAGGGTTTCCATGTTCCGTAACCGTCAAAAGGATCTTATCCCATTCTTCTTCATGGAAGGTGATCTTGTAGCCTGCAACAACATCGATGGTGTGATGGCAGCCCTCAACATCGTTCACGATCCAGATGTGTGGAGACTGTTCATCGATTCATCGAAGATGAGTCTTATGTTTTACTGCATAATGGCAGTCTTTTGCCATCAATTCCAGTTGGTCATGCAGTCCATATGAAGGAAACCTATGACAACATGAAAAAACTTTTGAGGTGCATAAACTATGACCAACATCAGTGGCAGCTTTGTGGCGATTTGAAGGTTGTTGCTCTCTTGCTTGGTCTGCAGACTGGATACACAAAGTACTGCTGTTTTCTCTGCGAATGGGATAGTCGTGCAAGAGATTCCCACTACATCAAGAAAGATTGGCCACTCTGACAGTCATTGGAGCCTGGGAGGAAAAGTGTTCAGCATCCACCACTTGTTGAATCAAGGAAGATTTTGTTACCACCCTTTCACATCAAGCTGGGTCTGATGAAGAACTTTGTCAAGGCCATTGACAAAACACAAGCAGCTTTCAAGTACCTCCGTGGAAAATTTCCAAGATTAAGTCAAGCTAAGATAAAGGAAGGTGTCTTTGTTGGTCCTCAGATTCGTGAACTTCTTCGAGATGATGCATTTGACCATGCACTGCGTGGCAAGGAAAAGACGGCATGGAAAGCCTTCCAGTTAGTGGCAATAAATTTTCTAGGAAACAACAAGGCAGACAACTACAGGTTGTTGGTGGAAAACCTCCTCAAGGCATACAAGAGCCAAGCCAAGAAGCGCTGAGTAGACCCTGAATAGGACTAAACTATGTACATAATAGTTTTTTGCCTTTTGTTTCATAATAAATTTTATTTATATAACCCTTTTGCTGATTTTTAAAGTGTTACATAAACAGGACAGGTGAAATATTATCATGTAAAGCAACCATAAACATATGAAAAGACCTAGGTTTACAATTTATGATTAAAACTCTACTATCTACACAATATACATAGATATAAAATGTAAAAATTTAAATATCTTAGAAACAGTAGCCAATCAGTTGTTTTAATTGTCATATTTGAATTCAGCACATCAAAATACATAATAAATAGCACATTGTGTCTCTGAAGCAGACGACTTCTCAAAAATTGTAGCCAGTGTAATTCTTACACCTGGTGTAAGCCTTCTCATTAGTTCAACCCTTATTAACAGTCAAGGGCCTGATTTGGGAAATTCTGAATTTCCTCCATGTTTGAAGGTGTTTTGGAGTCCTTGGCCTTGCTCAGCCTGTAGAGGCAGAGTCCCACATTGTGAAGTTTGTGTTCAGATCTCAAGTTGCTATTGTTATTTATTAGTTAAAAATGTGCTAGGTGTGGTGCAAATATAGTTCAGGGAGACACAGTCACTGCCCAAAAGATCTTACAATCTATATAGATAAGGCAGACAAATTGCAATAGACAAATGATAGCAAAATGTTCCTGGTTATGTTAGGTGCAGGTCATGTTAGTGTTAGGGTTTTTTAATTCATCTCCCTTCTTTCCCGAGATCCACCCTTCCTCTTCATCCCTCACTGTACAGGTGCCCCATCAATTTTCTTTGCTTTGCTCCCATAACGTGCCTTCCTTCCTGTGTTCCCTGTGGCACAGATTCAAGCTCCATTAGTGGGTTGGGGAAGCCATCAGATGATGCCAATGTTCAGTGAATCTGAAGGATGGGGATTTTCTGGGTTGTGACCAGGACAATTACCCACCTCCTGCAGTCATTGGCAGCTCTTGGGTGGGGACTGGGGGAGGGTGAGAAGGACTGTTATATTTTTTTCAGTGGTATTATTGTAATATTCTCTTTGTATTCAATGTTCTTATATTTAGTCTTTCTGTAGTAACCTGTATAGTCATAAAGAACTAGTATAGAATGGTGAACTTTTGTATTTTTTCACATGTGATAATGGGTTTATTTAAATGTGGTAATTATTATTATTTTGTAGAGAGACAGGATGAAATTTAAGGGGTTCAATTTATTCCCTGTGGAAATGGAGCCTTGAGTCTCCGAGAATTTTTTTCCATTTTGATACAGTAGTACGCTTTAGTTCAGGTCTAATATCTATTAAATAAACCACTTATTTATGTATCTGAACTTCTTTCCAGTCCCTCTCACTTCCAGTTCATTTCAGAACCTGAAACCTGACCTTTTGTTTGAAGTGATTTATGTTAGAATTTTTTTTAAATAGACTTTAGGCTTTCATTTCCTTTTGGTTTTATGAATAATAGCACGACGTCTAATGACCTTGTTTCATTTAGTTTTGACTTTAATCATGTCTCCTTGTATTTGCTTTCTATCATAAACCTCTTTGGGGTGTTGTTTGATTTGGTATCATATAGCACTATATGAATGTTAACAGAACTAAGATATAAAATACTATATAATTATTCCATCGCACATGAAACTTTTAGACCTTATCTAGACCCATGGGGAAAAACTTGGCAGAAAGCCACCAAAGACAATTTTTTTTCATTGCTTGTGGTTACATTTTCTACTATAATTGCTGCTGAAACCTGAACACCTGGGAGTTTAATTGCTCATTATAGTTAAGTCTTTGCAGTGTCATGGACCAAAAAAATACAACTGTCCTATGCAATATATTTATGATATTAATCTATCCTTTATTGATATATACAGTACAGTGAGTTTTATCCTTTTTTTCCCTTTTAGACTTCTGAATGTACAATTCATCCTGATCATGGTTTGTCAAAGTTGTGGCATTTGCCAGTGCTGTAGTGAAGAGCATGATTAGACTTGCATTAGAACTTCCTGTTTTCATATGTTCATAACTTTTTGAAAAACTCTTTTTTGTTGGCTGAAATTTTTTACGCTTGGTTTCAGCCAAAAGCTGACTTTAATTTTTATTTACTTATATCTTTGGAATCATTGGTAACGAGTGACCATTGGGCAGGTGTTCGTTTTCCATTTTTGTGGGGAAGCAACAGCCTGCTGCTGCTACTTCTGCCCATATACTGCAGTAGTGGCCTTGCAGCAGTTTCACCCCAGCTATTGCAGACCGAGGATTCCGTTTCTGATCCCCACATACAAGTGGATAAGATTCCTTGGGCTGAGTGTCCTTTTCCTTTTCGAGTACTTCACGGATATCCAGAAAATTCAAGGCCTTGAACAAAGTTACTTTGATTATTGAATCCCACTAATTAGGAATGATAGTTGCAAACCATACACAATTGCCATTCTCCCCTGAAAAGGTATTTTTAAATAGCTGTGAGAACTGGTGGTGAAAGTCATATCTGAGCTTGACTGATCAACAAGGTCTTATGCTTTTATGTGTTTGCAAGGGGTGCTGAAAGGCTTTATGTATGATCACAATAAAAGACTGTACTTGTCTTGTGGGACAGTGATATCTTTTCAGAAATGGTTAAAGAAATCAAGTGTCCATGCTGATTCTTGTATACACCGTAAAGGTGCACCTGAATACCTTGATAGGTGTGGATGGAGTGGGTCCATTCTGTTTTCTCTCAGAGGATTGGATGATTGCTCTGCTGACCCTAGGGCTCACTCCTGAGGTGTACTGCTGTGTCCACTCACAAGTGTGAAAAACCACGGGGGGGGGGGATAATTAAGTGGTATGGGATGCTTGTCCTAGTTCACACATGTGTCTCTAGTTCATCTGCTTTGCATGGTGAAGTTGATGGCTCTTCCAGTGTCTAGCCAAGATTGGGCCTTGGATGAGAGCTAGTTGGCTGCAGTTCAAACTGGGAAAGGCAAAGGTAATGTTGGTTGAAAGCAATTGATGGAAATGACAGGAGTAAGATCTTCTGTCTCAAAAAAAGGAGATTGCATTTATTGGTCTAGGTTTGTAAATTGGGTGCCTTGTTGATTCCTTGGCTACTCTTGCATGTCAAGGGGGATTATTCGTTAGCCCGTTCCTAGGCTAGAAGATTGCAGACTTTTCTTTGATTGTGGATTTACCACCTTTGTTACTCTCCAACTAAATAAACGTAATGTGCTCTACATAGACCATGAGGAAAAGTTGGCTAGAGCAGACTCTGGTGGTACTTAGCAGTGCTTTCCACTTGGAATCTATGGAGCACTGCTGGTAATGTATTCCAGTTTGTTTACAGGTGCAATTGAAAGGGGGCTGATTTTGCTCTGTAAAATCCTGTATGATTTTCCTGTGTCTCTCTCCTCATATTTTATACCCACAATATTCCAGCTCATGGTTCCTAGATGGTGTCCAACTATGGCTGGAAGTACGGTGTTCTCAATGAAGGGCCCTGTGCTCTTGAACTTATCTTCCTCCTTCACTTTTGAGCAACAGAGCTTTGGCTGTTGAGTTTGGCATGCCCCAAATCCCGTCTCTTACCCCAGTTTTTTTGGAGGAGTAGAAAGTCTGATTTCATTTGGTTCTGAAGAAGCATTTAGTGTTGAGTAGACCTGGAGAAAATGTATTGCCCAAAACTTTGGTTGGCAAATAATGCAGATTTGGGTCACATGAAAAATGTCATGAATTTGTGTACATATAGCAAAAATGTTTAAAAACAAACAAACAAAAGTTTAAAAAAAAATAAAAATTGAAAAGATTGTGTTTTGTCATTTTTGAAATAGCATTTAGATTCTTTGATTTGAAATAGCTTTTTGTGTTGAAATTTCCTTTAGGTTTTTTAAAAATAAATATAAATGTCAAAATCAGAACAAAACATTTTGGTTCGGGTCAAAATAAATGTTTTATTTGACCCAAAATAAATTGCGTTTACTACTTGGTTTTCTGAAAAGTGTATTTGTGTGTGTGTGTGTGTGTGTGTGTGTGTGTTTCAGAATTGCCAGCAAACCAAAAAAAAAAAAAAATAAATCAGTTATTCACACAGCTTTGTTTGGGGGTTATGGTGGATCAGGAGCGCTTATATGGAATCACCATCATTGGAGGTTTTTAAGTACAGGTTGCACGAACATCTGACAGGGATAGTCTGGGATTCTTAATCTTGCCACAGCCCTGGGGATAGACTAGAAGA
Source organism: Malaclemys terrapin pileata (assembly GCF_027887155.1). Classification (NCBI taxonomy): domain Eukaryota; kingdom Metazoa; phylum Chordata; order Testudines; family Emydidae; genus Malaclemys; species Malaclemys terrapin. The sequence goes on from NC_071512.1 coordinate 74,017,714, forward strand.
CCTCTTGAGGTTCCTTCAGCCTTACATTTCTATGAAATACTGGCATTGCCAAATTGAATTTCTCAGATGTATTTTATAGAATTGACCTGTCCGTATATGAGTTTACAGCCCAAAGAACAATGCACACAAATCTAAATAAAGAAATATTTTCTTGTAGGGCTAAATTCTGCTTGCCTTACTGACTTAAACTGAGAGTACTGACTTGAGTACTCTCGTTGACCAACTGAGTGTGGTGAGAAGGATTTTACCATACAAAGGAGTACTGATTATACTGCATGTGAGGAAAAAACTTAATCCAATGACCATCTTGGTAGTATGGTAGCATGTAGTGGGTTTTAAATGGCATTTAAAAAAAGAGATGACATGGAGAAAGTTCCTTACTCATGTAAGTTTATTTCGAATTATTTTTACTGATTTGAATTTTTTTATTGCATGTACAGTAAGCTGTTTAATAGTATGTATTAATTTCTGTAGCATTAGTTCAAAGTAAAAGACTAATTTTGATATTAGCTGGACAAGCTGATAAGACCTTTTAATAAAGTTACATACAGAAGCCTGAATAGTATTTTTTTCTTTCATGCAAGATATATATAATAATTGTGATAGGCATAGATTGGATATAATTATGAAAATGTAAAATGTGTTGACAGAAGAGAAGGGTATATTACGTTCATGTGTTCCATTTGTCCTTTTTTATCTTTTAAGATGTGCACTGTAAAATTCATCTATATATTATAAATAATGATAAACTACATGTAAAATAAGAATAAAATGTAAATAATTAAATTCAAAATGTGAATTGTTTTGTGTAAGCTGAATTTTGATTCTGATAAACATTGTTACTTTAGCAATTATAAGTGTGCAATGAAAATAGTAATTGAATAATAGTAATAATATTTGTGTTGTATTTCTCTAAAACTCAATATTATGCCTCCCAAAAGGTACTCATTTTGCAAAGTTAAAAATGACTTCAGAAGGTACATAGCAATAGAGAATCAGGCCTGTTGTTTCAATAGGAATTTGTAGAGGAAAAAAGGGCAACACTCTGAATAGTGGAGCTTGCTATATGTTTGCTAAGAATTAACAGATTACATAAGGAGAAGCCTATTTTGGTATAATTTAAAAAAAAAAAATATTTTCACAAAAATGCTAATTTCATTTTAATGAAATGGAAATACTACAGTCTTTTCATTTGGAAATACTAGAGCCTTCGCTTCTTCAGTTTGGAAAAAAAAAACGTAATCAGCTGTTGTGATATCTTTATAAACAGATTATCTTAAAGTTTGCTACAACATTTTGAAACTCATAGTATTTAGGTTGATTAGTCTTTTCATGTAATATGGAATGTTTCATTTGTACGGAATTTAATGTATAGATTATGATGTCTAAATTCAGCATATTGTAATTCTACTTTGCCACATTTGTAAGTTTGCCTGTTAGTTATAACAGTAGTTTTGTATCATTTTTTACTGCAAAAGAACACATCTGTTATTCCTCCAAAAAAATTGATAAAGAAGAAAATTCTATATACCACTCTATAGAACACTGATAAAAGGATTTCCATGACAACCATATCATAAGCTTTTGTTCTTACTTTGTTACTGAATTCACAGTGTCGCTTTTAATGACTTCTATGCAATTAAAACAGAATGCATAATTTGCGTGAATATATAAACAATATAAATCAGTTATGTTTGCTCTACAGTGAATATAATTTATGATGCTAGAATGCTGCTTAAGAATCTAATGTGGATTTTTCCATTTATTGCAGAACTGTGAGACGCTAGAAAATAATTTTGATGACATCAAGCATACGACTCTTAGTGAACGTGGGGCACTTCGAGAAGCAATGAGGTAAGTCTGGGTCACCATAGCAACAGTCACAGATGTGGTAAAGAAAGAGTCATTCTTCATTATTGGGGGGAACAAATGAGTTCATTGCCACCATTCAGCTCTATTCTCTAAGGTATTAATTTGTCAGTGGAGAGGCGTCCCTTGAGGCTGTACTTTGGTTTTGAAGCTGCATAAATGTTAAGCCTCACTGCACAGTAAAAAATGTAAATGTTTAATTTGTTACTTAAAATGCTTAAGGGGTACCTTGTTTTATATTTATACTGAACTGTGTGAATGAATGAAAATATTGTTCATCTAAATTGTGTAAGTGTTAAAGAAATTTGTGGTGCTTTGACTGAGCCAGTATTTGCTCCTAATTTGTATTTAACTTTCTATATATAGTGGCCCATGTACTTTCTTTTTCTATTAGACTTTAACAGGATTACATTACTGTATTTTATAACAAAAATCAATGGTTTCCATCTTGCAAATTAAGAATAATATTTTTAACACAATACTTTATACTGTAGCTCCCTTTGTTTTATACATTCAGTATCTAGCATTATGCTTAAAACTTTTAAAAATAAATTAGAATTGCTCAATGAATGGATCTAATTCTGCCATCCTTACTCACGGTTGGGTAGTGCCTTGCTCCAGGAGTAGTCCAATTAAAGCCATTTGCACTTGGCCCAAAGCAAGGTACTGCTCAGTGTGACTAAAGGTGGCAGATTTGGGTCCATGGTTTCTGAAGTATCTTTTATTCTTTGAAAACTAATTTGGCCAATTTCAGAGGTGATGTAAATGATAATGGAAGTTATGTGCCAGTAAGTGACCCTGAAAGCAGGGGCAGTAAAAGGAAAATCTTAACAGGGGCAAAAATGTGTAGCAGGGCAGACTCCACTTTATTTAACTTCTCTTTGGTATCAAACAGTGTAATTTTAAGATTGGACAGTCTGCTTGCAAACATATGCGACCAATTCATTTGGTTAGTATTCATAATCCCTTTAAATTTACAGATATTCAGATGAGCAAGTTTTTTATCTACAGGCTTGTTCACCGTGCTCTTGCTTCCCATGAACAACAGTGTAAATAACTGTTCACAAGAGTGTTCACACATGAAATGCAATCTTGGCTGTTTTGAAAGCTCTTATTACTTGAACAACAAATCCACTTCTATCTGAATATTTTCACTTACTATTGTTCACATAACAATTGAAGTTGAAAGATTAGATAAATTATTTTTGGTTTTTCATTTTCTTTACTTCATGCATTTGAGAGCAGTCTGTGTGTAGTAATGTTTGGTCTTGCTTCTGTATATCCAGTCTGTTTCCTCTGTTTGTGTGAGTCTTCGGGTACATCTACACTACAGGGGGGAGTCGATTTAAGATACGCAAATTCAGCTACGTGAATAGCGTAGCTGAATTCGACGTATCGCAGCCGACTTACCCCGCTGTGAGGACGGCGGCAAAATCGACTTCTGCGGCTTCCTGTCGACGGCGCTTACTCCCACCTCCGCTGGTGGAGTAAGAGTGTCGATTCGGGGATCGATTGTCGCGTCCCGATGGGACGCGATAAATCGATCCCCGAGAGGTCGATTTCTATCCGCCGATTCAGGCGGGTAGTGTAGACCTAGCCTTCCACACTGCAACAGGAGAGAGAAAACAATAGTAAACATAGAAAAGTGATTTGGGGGCAGATGTGGCATGTGAAACTACTTTTAAACACTTTCTTTTAAACAGACTAGATTTTAAGAAGATGGTGTGTTTCTAACAGTCTGCGTTACAACATTTCACCGTTACAGTGGCAGCATTTTGTGTCATGTGGCTCACCAAAGTTTACTGTTAGATTTTGCTACATGCTTTCTCTGGTGGTCAAAATTCTATGGCCAATGGAATGACAGAATTTCAAAGGCTGTATTCCTGATACAAGGGGCTGTTTTGGAGGTGTATGTTGTTCTATATGCTAGGTTCGCTTAGAAGCACCAAAGTGGTTTAAGACTTGTCACAAACTTCCTTTTCAGCTATCTCATCTCTTAGTGGATAAATGCCTTTTGTTCCACTGAGAGGTGTGATACACATCATATAATATTGCAATCCTCTTTTTCATCTGATAAGCAGCTTTCATTCAGCTGAATTTTCTTGTGTTAATGAATTAAATAAAACAGTTCTAACTTGTATTAGCAAGTTTCACTTGATTATACTTTAATAACTTCATATAACACAGAGGTAAGTCCTCATATCTGTTTGCACAAGTGAATAAACTATATATATGGATGAATATTCATTGTTCTAGGACATCACAGTTTTCAGAAGTGCCACAAAGCCACACATGTCCCTGAATGCTTAATTTTCTTTTTTGGATCTCCGATAAATCTGAGAAGTGTGTAAAATGACAAGTAGAGAGTTCTGTATTGACAATCCTCTTGCACACCATTTATTCCAGCAAGTACTTTGGAGGAAAAAATCTTGTGCCTGGAAATGTGGCACAGTCGCATTTTGTTTTTGATGGGAGTATCCAAATAACTTGCTCCATAGGGCTAAAACTTCTCATGGTTTTGAGAACCACCCCTGTTTTGGGGTAATTGAGTATCTTGCCTGATCACACACCAAGTGAAGCCAATGGCAAAGCTTCTATTGACTTCAGTGGTACAGGATCAAACTCCATGAGCAAATTAGTCATGTATAATTATGCTTCCAAGTACATAAAAGGTCGTTACAAGAAAGAGGGAGGAAAATTGTTCTTCTTAACCCCTGAGGATAGGACAAGAAGCAAATGGCTTAAGTTGCAGCAAGGATGGTTTAGGTTGGACGTTCCTAACTGTCAGGGTGGTTAACCACTGGAATAAATTGCCTAGGGAGGTTGGGAATCTCCGTCATTGGAGATTTTTAAGAGCAGGTTAGACAAACCCCTATCAGGGCTAAGTATTATCTAGACCATTTCTGCCATGAGTGCAGGGGACTGGACTAGATAACCTCTCGAGGTCCCTTCCAGTCCTATGATTCTATGCTAATACATCTTTGAAGGTCAGATCAGTGGAAAGACTCCTATTGACATCTAAGGACTTAAAATCAGGCCCTGAGAGAACAAAGATATATTCTGGCAAAGCTATTGTATATTTCTGAGTGGCCGCTGAGTGGATGATACAACTCAGATCCTCAAATACATGTGTGATTGCATGTTTGGGAAAAGTGTGTAGAGAGGGGTTACACAGAGAGACTCAAATTGTGTAGCCATGGTAAAACCAACCAATTGATAAACCTAGTCAGATAGTTAGGTAGATCTCAGATGAGCCCTAAGTTTAGTGGGAAGGCTGCTCAAATTTATTCTGATTTGCCAGAATGTCACTGCTGCTCTACCAGATAAGAGCCACAAATGAACATTTCTCTCCAGTGACCTAGTTTGGAACAAGACCTCCCATTTTATCTTTCTTTCGTGGGGGAAAAAAACACTCAATTTAACATAGGTTTAAACATGCTCCTAGAATATGAATATCACTGTACTTCTGTATAAAAAGGGTCTTCTGTCTTCTTCTCTTTGATTCCTGTCCGTCAGCTCAGAAGAGACGATGGGACTGAATGAAGTGTTTCCCGTCTTTCTGTCTTGTACCAGCTTTGTGGCTTAGTTAATCCTTAAACCTTTTTATTCTATGTCATTCTCTATCATGTCAATCCAATGCATCATTGGTCTTCCTGTCTTCTACGTCCTTGCACTTTGATATGTATTGTCAGGTATGGTATCTTTTCCAGGTCCATTCTTGACACAAATCCAAGCTATCACAATCATCTGTTTTGGATTGTCTGTAACAGCTATCTTCTCATTTCCTTTTTTATGTTTTTCTTTCTTGTAACTCAGTATTTCCCTCAGCCACTTCATTTTGCAGTCAATATAGTTCGTTCATCAGCTTTCTTCATAGTCCAACATTCCAACCTGTCTGAGCAGCAGTATGACAATTGTCTCAGATATGCTGATTTTCATTTTTATTGAAATGTCTTGAGCCTTCCAGACCTTGCATAGTTTTCCAAATGCAATACCAGCAAGTCCGGTAGTTCTTTTATGTCATCTTCACAATTCCCATTCTTCTGTATACAGTCCTCCAATGTACGCAAATGTTTCCACTTGTTCTAGTTCTTTGTCTCCAAGTTGGATCTTTACGTCTTCCTCTTATCTTGCAGTTGCAATAATTATTGTCTTCTCTGTAGTGATCTTCATTCCAAATTTTCCACTTTCCTGATCTACTTTGTCAGTTATTCTCTGTAAATCCTCCTTGGTCAATGCTGTGAGCTCAGTATCATCTGTGAATCTAAGTTTATCCACTCTCCGCCCACATAACATGACTCTTCCTGTTTCATCTATCAGTGCTACAGCCATTATGGCTTCCAATACCAAGTTGAACAAATCTGGCAATAACATGCATCCTTGTCTTCAATGGTCATTATGAGCCATTCTTTTAGCTTCTTGAATACTCTCACCACCCTCATCAACTTGCTATAGATGTTTTCTAACAGCTTGGTCAATTTCTCCAGGTTGCCATACTTTTTCGAGGCTTGCCCAAACCCTTTTCTGTCAAATGCTATTAAAAGCCTGTTTGAAATCTGTGAAGTAGTAACAGGTTTAGTTGTGTTCCATGTACTTCTCCAATATCTGTCTTATCACAAATAATTGATGTATTGTATTTCATCCTGATTCAAGCCTGTTCCTCTGCAAGCACCACTTCCATGTACCTCATCATTCTCCTCTGGAACATCTTAGTGAATGCTTTGTCTGACATACTCAATAAGCTGATTCATCTGTAGTTTTTCTTATCTCCTTTTTTGTAGATCGGTACTATTATTGCTTTCCCCCATTCGCTCAGCACTTGCTCTTGTTTGTAAATCTTGTTAAATAGCTTGTGGATCTGTGTGTTTCTGGCAACTCTGCAGTTATGTTGTCACTTCCCTTTTTCTTTTTAAAACTTTTTGTTGAGATCTTTACTACTTAGAATTCTAATATCTGTTCTCCCACATTTGTACTGGGAAGCTTTTCCAGAACTGTTTATTTAGTGTGTTCTGCACATTGTACAGCTCTTCAAAATGTTTTTTGATCACTTATTCTTTGGTTGTTCATCCTCAATTATTTGCCCCTGTTTTTCACTGCCAACATTTTCAACTCGTATGCCCCACTTAGTTCTCTTATCTTGCGATAAAACACCCGTGTTGCATTTTTCTTCACATATTCTTCCTCTTCTTTTACATTGTTTGCTTGTTCAATTGTTTCTGTCACTCTTCACTTTTGATTTGATCTCTCTGGTCCCTACACTGGGACAGGACAGACATTGTGACATACTGACTTGCAAGCCTTCTTCAGTTCTAAGTCTAATTGTTTGCACTGGAGAAGCTGACTGAATAGAGGATCATTCCTAACAACAGTTGCTGCATGTAATGGGGCCCTTCCTTTGCAATCTTACATGTTTGGATTGGCTCCAGCCTGTAAGAGGGACTCTGTAATCTGTGTCATCTCTGACATCACAGATGGCAAGTGCTTCTTGGAACTGCATGATGCCACAAGGTGCAGAGCAATTTCCTGTTTTCCCAGTGTAGCAACATTCACATGGGCACTATTTTTAATGAGAAAATTGGCAGCAAACTTATCTCCTCTTTGGATGGCTTTGTGTAACAGACTCCAACCTTTCTTGTTCACCATAGCCGAATCAGCTTTGTAATTGACCAGTGTGGTTGCAATGCTTTCCAATCTTTGAGAGAGAGGGATAGATCTAAAGGAAGGTCTCCAGTGTGATCCAGTTCATTGAGCTTCCCAGACAGCTGTGAATTTACTTCAGGAAGATACAGAAAAACTGTGTCTTCCTCTTCACTTTAATAGCTTTATGCAAAGGATATTCAGTCTTGGATTTGAACATTTTGTACAACTGCTGAGCACTCATACAGCTGAAGTCTTCTTTCCACAAGTCATCCCAGTAACTAGCAATTATTTCAGCACAGTATTGCATTAAAATACTAGTATTCAGCACCTCTGCAATCTGATAGAAACAAATGCAGTTCCTGATGTTTACTGCTGATGTGACTCCTTTTTCACACCTTTCCCTAAGGAGCTGTAGTTGAAATAGATTAGCTAATTTCATCAGTTTTGTCAAGAATACGTCATCTTCTCTCAGCTCTAGCTCATCTATGTAGATCCAGTACAACAGTGCTATGGTCACCTTGGGGTCAGCGTCTGACAGATCCAACTCTTCAGATGACACTAGGTTGGCTAGACTCGAAGTCTCACTGTGGGCTGTGAGCACTGATACGTTTGTCCCCAACCTTTATCTTCAGATCACTATATATTGCTTCTGCTCATAGAGTTCAGCTACAATGGTGAGAAGTCAACTGATGAAGGAGTCACTGGCATTCTTTTGGTTACATTCTGCAGCCAACAGAGTACATCTCTTATCTGTATCAGCTAGTTCCTTTTGCAGCTTTATTTATTCCTGGCAGAGAAGCATTAGATACTCCTCCACCTTTGCCACCTCCTCTTCCACCATCTTGGGTCCAATCACCTGTTCCTCTCACAAGAATCACCCCCCATTTCCAGGACCCTCTTGGTCAAGTGCTCTCACAAGATCAGAAGACCTGAGTCCACCCCTTCCAGCCCTGGCTGGCAGGGCTGCCCAGAGGATTCAGGGGGCCTGGGGCAAAGCAATTTCGGGGGCCCCTTCCATAAAAAAAGTTGCAACTATAGAATACTATATTCTTGTGGGGACCCCTGCGGGGCCCGGGGCCTGCAGCAAATTGCCCCACTTGCGCCCTCCTCCCCCCCCTCCCCCCCGGGCGGCCCTGCTGGCTGGGACTCTGCATCTCTTCCTAGAATCAGCCTGGTTTCTTCTTTTTGTCCTTGTAGACGAGCACTAGTTCAACTGCTGTCGTCGTAATCCTGTTTTTTACACGGCTCCATGTCTTGTCAACATTCATTTTTTTTCTTTCACCAGAGATGTGGTGTTTTTGTCCATGTCATAGATATTAATTCTTGTCACTTTTTGATTGCTCTCATGCTCAACCTCATTGATGCTAGGACTCATTTAAGATCCACTATTGGCTGCAAACGATCTGCACAATAACATATTTAATTTCCATCTGTGATTCACAAGTATGAAGTCTGTCATGTTCTTCGTTTGCTGATCAAGTGATATCCAAGTCCACTTCCTCCACAGCTTTCTTTGGTGCAATACCGTATTCATTAGCACCAGGTTGTTACTGAGGTTGTTAGTAGCCCTTTTCCTCTTTGTTTTGTTCACTGAGACCAAATGTACCTTTTGCTGCAGCCCAAGAATTCCAGTTCAATCACACTTTTGCAGTAAAATTTCCCATCACCCCTAATGTTTTTAGTCTTGCTTGTATTGCTTTCTGTAGATGGTTATGAAATTTCTTGGGAGCTGCTGAGGTCAAAGCATATACTTGTACTATTGTGACTGCACCAGGCGTGAGTCTAAATCCCATCTTCAATGTACGAGGAGATAGTGAGTTAAAAGCCATCAGAGCCTGGTTTGCCTTCGGATTTAGCACTAATGTCACTCTGTCCTGGCATCCACTGTCTTCTTTTCCCAGGGTCAGTAGCTTGTGTTCATCATGGTAGAATTCTCCTGTGTCTTCCCATCTCATTTCACATAGACAGATTATATTGCGCTCATATCTTTTCTATTCACGCATCATTACTGCAAGTGCACCAGCCTGGTATAGTGCTCTTATAGTCCATGTTCCAATAAATGTCTTATCCTTCCAATTCATCATATAATTCCCTGTTCTGTGCATTATAGTGTGTATTTGTTCTGATTTCATACTTCTTGCCCACCCTCGGTTTCCAAGCAGCGAGCGTGTCACTTGTTTGTCTGGGTGATGACTGAGCTGGTATGCTTTAGTTTAGTTTAGCTTCTGCAACCCTACAGAAAATCGACTCAAATTTTAAGTATATTTCAATTCTGAATTTAAATATTTAAATTAAGAATGAAATGAAAACCACATTTCTTAGGATTGTGTGTGTGTGTGTATGTACAATTATATAAGATATTATATATAATTTTAAATGTGTAAAATATTTTTAAAAAATCAGAGAATATCTATCATACTAAAGCCTAAGGAATGCTCCTAGTTCTAATTTGCATATTATTTTACACCTAAATCATGAAGTAGGTAACAAGCTGCAAATAGTTAACATTATTCAGGGTATAATGATTGGTATTGTGAGAATTTGGTTTAATTTTAAGTACACATAATTGAAGTGCTGGTATGATTATAATGTTTTGTTAATATTGTTAATAAATACACCATTGTGGATATACTATCATATTTTAATGTAATTGCAAAGCTTAAGTAAACCATAAAAGGAAATTAATTTTTGAATCCATGTTTTACAAGTGGAAAAACTGGTGATTTACATATTCAAAATATCTATTACTCTCATCTTGTTTGGTATTTTATACAGTAACTTGTCAGAAACAATAGCATAGAAGTCTATGTATAATGTCTATGTATAAGAATATTAAACTTATCCTAAATAGGGCTCAATTTGATCTTAACATAGATCCACTAAAGAAGAGACAAATCCTGGTCCTCTGTAAAGCTTCTTTCTGCTATTCTGGAAGAGCAAAAGATGCGTGCAAGAAACTAAAGTGCTGCATCAAAATCCCTGTTTACTTTATGCTGTCCCCTGCAGCCTTGTCACAGGTGGCATGTGGAGGGGCATGAGCCGGGGAAGGTGGGGAGTGCTGGTGTGTCTTCAGGTGTACAGTCCTGAGGGTGATTATTATTAGAAATGTAAATTGGGTTTTATGAGAAATAATTTTAGTTTTCGTTCTCAATCAGGCTAAGGTTAGAAGAAAAATAGTAAACAGAGGCTTGGGGGCAAGAATCTATAATAAAGTCAAAGATAAAATTCAGAAGGAAATTTTTTTTTGGCAGGGGAATGGGAAATGACAGAAGGTCCTGTGTTACTTCCTTTCATTCCCTCTAAGCGTATGTTACTATTTTTAATATAAGCACTTAATGGCAGAAGCCTGAATTATTATATATCTTAAAAGGTTGTAACACATTTTTGGGCACTACATAAGTAATATTCAGTTTACATCTCATGTAAATTTTCTCTGTCCAAAAGTAGAGAACATTAGACAAACAGTGCTTTTATCAGTATCCCATGAGATCTCTCTGATGGTATGCCTGTGTTTGTTTACCTTACCAACAAGGACAAAATGGTTTATGTCAGCAATCAGTGTGGTATCAAGAGTGGCTAAGTGGACATACATTTATGTATCCTAATTCTAGATGACTCTATCTCCTACTTTTGTGAATGGTATCCTTATATGGGTAGGTTGTTTCTTGGGGAGATTGGCTGAGTATGATTACAAGTTCATGAGTAGAGAATAAAAACATTAATTTTTGGATACCTGGTGTAGATGTCACTAAATCCCTCCTTATTAACTAGTTTAGACCTTTCTGCGGTTCCGTACAAAGATATTCAAATTTGAATTATATATACATTCCTGAGCAAGAGAGGACAGATATATTTTTACCCCCATCTGTAAGAGCTAGAGGAGGAAAATTGGACAGGACGGAATGGAATTAATTATGTAATGCATTTTTGACAAATGTGTCCTTTATTCTCTTATAAGAAGAGCGTGGATATGAGACTACACCTCTCTACTACCTCACTTTGCTAGGACCATAATCAACAGGGACTGATTCTGTTCTTGCTGTTGTCTTGACACCTGTTTGTCCAGGGGCTAGTAATAATTAATTTCCTCTTAATGTAGTCTAAAATATGGGATACATTTGAAAAGTGATGTTACTCTAAAGGGTCTTGGTCTTGCCTTCTCCAGCAGATGATGGTTTTCCTTTTAGATGTTTCTACAAGGTCTGAATCAATAAAAATTCCCCAGAGACAAACATTCCCATCTTGCCCTGATATCTTGCCAGTGTTTAGTCTTAATTTCCCCAACAGGAATGGTATATGACAATTAGCAATTACTTGCTAACATGATATTTATCATTGTTTTCATCCACCTTAATTCATCCATTTTTATCCATGCACATTGCTTATAATTTTGTCTGCTTGGGACATTTCTTGACTTGGGAGAGATAAGTGGTATTACCTATGGATTTACTGAAAGTTGCTTAGTTTCCTCTTTCCTTCTAAGTGTAACTATGCTTTACCCCCGTATATGATTATAGCAACTCAAGAAGAAAAAAATCAGGGTCCTTTAAAATGTTTCAAGTTAAGCACCCAAAAAACATTGGGACCCAAAAATCACTGGTGACTTTTTAAAATCTTGGCCTTGATAAAGGAAATTGATCATTTGGACACTACTTTCAATTTGGAGATCATGCTGTGTTTTTGTTTTCAGCTGTATTGAAATGTTCTCAAGTTCTAAATGTTACTCACTGTACATTTCTGATAGTTAATTTCCAGGAAGAAACAGAATATACTTAAAATAAGAGGTCATACTTTCCTTAGAATTTCCAATGTTTATAGACATCACGTGATGAGGATCATTTTATGTAACTTTTACTCATAGTAATTAATAATGTGGCAATGTATGGATGGTGCTGAACATGCCCGTGTAGCCAATTATATTTTGTATGTTTTTTTATATGCCCAGTATAGAAATAACTAGAGAACATTTTAAGCACTTTGCAACTTTTGGTAGTACTATACCTAAGTGTATTACAAAATAAGGAGGAAGATCTATACTGTGTCTGACAGATAGGGGTCAAGTTGTCTGGGTCAAATTGTGAACTCCATATTGTTTTGAGAACACCATTTTGTGATTGTAACCTTCTCTGTGAGGTGGAACCTTGATGTTGGGTTGAGACATCTGGTGCTGAAAATCAGTCTAATCTTTACAAGGTCAGTCTATTCTAGACATTGTGTATTCATGCTAGATTGTGGGACGCCTCAAAGGGGGCTAACAATGAGACAACCATCAACGTTGAATGACTCTTCCCTACTGGAACAATAGGTTTTATACCATGAGGCCCAACTTTGAATGACATGCAAATTTGTGAAGCGTTCCATATTTTTATGCCCAAATACATTTGTTAGTCTCTAAGGTGCCAAAAGGACTCCTCGTTGTTTTTGCTGATACAGACTAACACAGCTACCACTCTGAAACTTTGAATGACTGTCAGTAGCCAGTGCAAACCCTTGGACCACCAACACAAATCAATGGGGTAAGGGGCTGGGTCAGAAATGGGACAGACTGTTGTAAAATGTGGCCGCATTTTTAAGCAAGGAGGCCATTCCATCATTCCTGGAAAGCAGAACTTGCTAGAGAGTAAAAACAGGAGAGACTGCCTTGCCTAAGGATACTGACCAGGACACCCAGGATGAGATCAGACCAGGGAATTGTGTTCAGGACTGTGGGTTGTTTTCCACAGATCTAAAACTTTCATGTGCTTTTTAAACTTTCATGTGCTTTAATAGTAAAGTCTTGGTGGCTATGAAATTTCTTTGCTGATCCTGTTTCCGTTGCTTTACTCCCATGTTTAACTATAAAACCAGGTCTCCCACAGCCAAATGGACTCTAGGAGAAAATGTCTAAGCTACTAGTGGTTCGGAAGGGCTGAGGCACTGGTTTCAGGGTCTAGGTGGCTAGACTGCAGGATACCACTGCCCAAGAAGGGTGTCAGACATGGGGGTCTGCACCTGGGAGTGCACCTGAGAGACCCACAGCTAGGAACAGTGACCAGTCACTATCCAAACGCAGGGGTCTTACAAGCACATGCAATTCAGAGGTTGGAGCATATCACAACACAGTGGTGTCTCTCTGTCCAGAAAGCAGAGCTGGGTCAGGTTATGACACTGTACATTTGCTAAAAGCATCCTAGAACATAGAGTGGACCTATAGCATTACATTGTTTGACTTCTAGTAATCTGCAGTCTTCAATAGATATTAGACCTTGTGTTGCATCTTTATATACCGCTTAAACTGCTAGTTGTTATAAGAATAAATTAGAGCACTTAATATTTGATTTGCAATTTCAAAAAACAATCAGCACAGCTTTGAAATATGGGGAGCACATGGTTCTAGTTGTATTATAACTCACAGTGAGTTTCTTGTCATTGTATTCCCACAGTGTTTATCTCCAGTGCTTTAGAAAGTGATTGCACTGCCTTATATATAATTAAAATATAAATCAAGAAACCATAAACTGTCTTGTTTTGAGCTTGATTGTGAGATTGATCTTCAACAAAGTAGTCTACTTTATAATACCTTGACAGGAAATTTTGATGTTGAATTGTTTTTCCAAGTTTATATGGTCTTAGAAGCTTATATAGGTTTATATGCTGTTGCACCTATGTTGTCCGAGATATAGTATATAATTTCTGATTTTTCATTTGGGAATTTTAATTTACTTTGAGCTGGTGAGGTAAATCGGAGAATAAGCCTGACTCCTTAGGGAATACCATAGTGAGGGGGATCAGGGGAGTTTAGAGAGATTGTGATTTCCCTTGAACATTCCTTCAATCACCTGTCTAGAATAAACTGAAGTTCTGTAATTTTAACTGACCTAAGGTGATGTACAGTACATGATCAGGACTCGTGGTTATAAATTTCTATTGAGTTCTGTAGAAAATCACAGTGAAGTGCATCTTGCTTTGCAATCCAGACTTATAATTGCTTTGTATCAAAGAACTGAGCTGCCCTTATAGGGTAACTAAGGAATAAAAGCACCTAGGAGGAAAACATAATCTAAATACTAAGTTTTATTAATTTAAAAATATTCAATTGTTTAAAAATGTACATTTAAATCCCATATTACCATTACCAATCATGTGATTATGTACAGTAACATTTTGCTTGTTTAAAAGATGTTTCATATAAACTATTTCAGGAAGACCTAGTAAGATTTCTAATAAGAAAAGCAATTTCTTCATCACTGTTGTGATTTACAGGAAAAACTAGATTATATTTTGTCTATTGTATCATTGATATTATTGAGACAAGATGGGCGAGGTAATATCATTTATTGGACCAACTTCTCTTGGTGAAAAAGACAAGCTGTGTAGTTCGAAAGCTTGTCTCTCTCACCAGCAGAAGTTTCTCCAATAAAATATATTACCTCACCCCCTTGTCCTGATATCCTGGGACTGATACGGCTACAACAACACTGCATATTGATATTATTGTAATCAGTAATGAAATGTAATATTTGTGCTGTTGGCAGGTGGAAATGTGACAGCATTAGCAAATTGTAGAAATGTTTACTAAGGTCTCTTCAAAGTTCTTAAGAAAAAATCAGCTTAGCTCACTAGACATCTTTCAGGACCTGACAAATTCCTGTAAATGCCAGCTTGTGATGGCATTTTATATACACCTCTACCTCGATATAACGCTGTCCTCGGGAGCCAAAAAATCTTACCGCGTTATAGGTGAAACCGCGTTATATTGAACGTGCTTTGATCCACCGGAGTGCACAGCCCCGCCCCCCCAGAGCACTGCTTTACCGCGTTATATCCAAATTTGTGTTATATCGGGTGGCGTTATATCGAGGTAGCGGTGTATATGTGAATGTAATTAATACTGTGTGTTTTAGGGTGGAATCCAGGATATGGGCCTATGTAGGTTATTAGAATTTTCTATGAATATTAGAAGCACCAATGCTTTTATTTTTGCTGAAAGCACAATCTAACACCATATTTCTATTTAAACTCTGTATTATGTTGAAGGCACTGAAAACAAAAGTTTAGCAAGAACAGAACTGCAGTTTTCAGCCTATATTAAGTAAGTTTCTTTAGGTCTGAGAAGCTGTATCATGGAAATCTATTAAATGCTTTATTAATTTCCATTCATGGCTCTTAGGGGCATGATCCAAATCTTATTTTTTTAAGTCTTCAGTTGAGCTTGTATCACATATATACTTTTTTAAAAATGAGGCATGGTGACTAGGAGTAAATATGCATAATACCTGCACTCAAGCTGAAGATGGCAAAAACAGGATGGTCAAAAGCTGATGGGGGGATGTGTTCCTCTCATTTCCTGTGGTTGTGCCTATTATAATGATAGAGTAAAATCTTCAGGATCTTGTCCATATATTGTAAGCACATCATTGACTTGTGTGTGCATGTGTCATTAATAACAATATCTTGGAGTGGAGAGAGAAGAACTTGTCTTGCAATTTGTGAGGGGGAGGAAGAGAATCTTTTTCTGCTTTTTGAGCCCATTAGTGTTGATTTAAGTGAAAAACCATATTGGATAAGAGTCAAATTTTTTGCTTTTTAGTATACCACAGGAGACCATGTCTGACACTGGTAGCGAAAGAAAGTTTTGAAAACCACTGTGGCAGATGGCTTATCACAAAGACTCCAAAGAAGACATACATTGGTGCAGTGTCATACTTTCAGTAGCAGGATTCTTAGATATGCAAATTGTTAGAGTAGGAAAAAAACACAGTAAAGCAAGTTGAGAGCCGTCCATCTATCTCCCTTTATTATTTTCTAAAATGAAGTTAGGCACTTTAAGTATTTCTTTAGATTTATTTTCAGATAGAATTAATGGCCTGGGATCAGTGATCTAGAAAACTCAAGCAATTCCATGCAATATGGACTGGCAACATTTTAGCTCCTTTAGTTACACAGACCATTTCTTTTGAAAACATTTGTGCTACATTTGTAGAGTTCACAGTTGCTTTTCAAATGTGTATTTCCTTCCCCACACAACCTACTCGTGACTTTTTAGGTTTTACAATCTGATTTCATGTTTTGGAGGTGTGAACAGTGTGAACCAATAGATTCTCACCAGCCCCAGGGAGTTTGGCAGACAATCACGAAGGTGACTTGCTTCTCTGACAAAGTCCCAAATCCCACAGCTCCAAATGTGACCCAGCCATTGCCTGGTGGGCCAGGGTGACCTGATCACCACAGAAAGGCTGGGGGGAGGTAAAGGATGCCAGAAGACTGTAGGAGAACTTATTAAAAGGATATATCAGTATTTTGCTTATCATCATCTACACACACAGTCTTTTCCCCATAAGTTCCTTTACATCTAGGGCAAGTCCACAGTTCACTGGGGGGCAGGCTCCAGCCCATGCCCAACTCTTCCCAAACTCCGTTTCTTTTTCTCAGGGTGATTGCCCCTCTTTGGATCTGTTTTTCCCATTGGCACTCCTTCAGCCTGCAGTCTTCTTGCGTGTTGCCTCTGCTGCTGCTCCTCTTTTTCTGAGATGACTGTGTCTGGCTTATATAGACTCCTGACCTCTCCTACTCCCAGCATCCTCTGGAAGAATTGTTCAATTGGAATCAAGTGGTTCCTCCTGCCCCACCCTGTAACAGTTCACACTGCCACAGATAGTTTGACAGTGAATCTACCGTGTATCTACCCACTACACACACACACACACACACAGTGTTCTGTACTCTAATGGTGGTGAGTCACATACAGAGGTTGATGAGCCTGCTGCAGCTTTGGCTAACACAGCTGGGCATTTTAGTTCCGCAGTTAGAGGCTCATGCTTTTACACACAGGTCCTGGGTTCAGTCTCCGCTACCACCAACCCACCTGCGGTGTGATGTTATATTTCATAAAGCTCATTACTTACAGTCCTCTTCTTCTTTTAATATCTCCTCTGTGTGTGGTTAGAGACCAGTTCTTTATAACTACAGTAACTCCTCACTTAAAGTCCTCCTGGTTAATGTTGTTACGTTTCTGATCAATTAGGGAACATTCTCGTTTAAAGTTGTGCAATGCTCCCTTATAACGTTGTTTTGCAGCCGCCTGCTTTGTCCACTACTTGCAGGAAGAGCAGCCCGTTGCAGCTAGCTGGTGAGGGCTTGGAACCAGGGTGGACCGGCAGCCCCCCTATCAGTTCCCTGCTCCCCTAAGTTCCCTGTGCAGCAGACACCCAGCAGGCTACCAATTGCCAGAAGTTCAGCTGTCCCGCCCTGCACTGCCATGTGCTGCTCCTACCCTCTGCCTTGGAGCTGCTCCCGGGAGCCTCCTGCTTGCTGTGCAGGGGAAGGGGGAAGAAGGGGGCTAGTGTCAGGGTTTCCCCCTCCCCCCTACTCCTGCCCCCTGCTTACCCCTTCTCCATATAGAACAGGGTGGGAACAGGACAGGGCTCAGGACAGAGAGAGCTTGCTGGCCGCAGCTGCTGTCTCAACTTCCTGATTTTTTTAAAGGCAATGTATGTAGAGTGGGGTAAGCGTTCTTAAAGAGGAAATGCACATCTCTCTCTCTCTCTCCCACACATAGGGTGTGTGTCTCTGTCTGCTATGCTGTCTCCCCACCCTCCATTTGTGCTGCCTTGTAGAGTGTGAAGCTACATTAACAACAGTGTGTTAACCCTTGAGGGCTCAGCCGAGTGCTAGTTCATCATTTATCACTAAGGCATTCCCTGGGAAATACCCTCCCTCTTCCACCCTCTAACTTCACCACCTCAACCAAGCTTCACAATCATCATTGCTGTGTACAGTATTAAATTGTTTGTTTAAAACTTATACTCTCTCTCTCTCTGTGTGTGTGTATATATATATATATATATATATATATAAATATAGTGACAAAGTTCCTCCTCTATCTTGGGTCCTGCGCTTATTGGCAGATTTTCTTGCCTCAGAGATTCACCATGTGGGTTGGGGAACAGCCCAGAGACCTTCCCCTCTGGAAGAACCCACAGTCCAGGTCAATTGGGAGGTTTGGGGGGAACCTGGGCCCACCCTCTACTCCGGGTTCCAGCCCAGGGCCCTGTGGACTGCAGCTGTCTATAGTGCCTCCTGTAACAGCTGCATGACAGCCACAACTCCCTGGGCTATTTCCCTCCTCCTCCAAACACCTTCCTTATTCTCACCACAGGACCTTCCTCCTGGTGTCTGATAACGCTTGTGCTTCAAAGTCCTCCAGCAGCACACCCTCTTACTCTCAGCTTCTTACGCCGCTTGCTCCCAGCTCCTCACACTCCCACCACAAACTGAAGTGAGCGCCTTTTAAAACCCAGGTGCCCTGATTAGCCTGTCTTAATTGATTCTAGCAGCTTCTTCTTAATTGGCTCCAGGTGTCCTAATTAGCCTGCCTGCCTTAACTGGTTCTAGCAGGTTCCTGATTACTCTAGTGCAGCCCCTGCTCTGGTCACTCAGGGAACAGAAAACTACTCATCCAGTGACCAGTATATTTGCCCTCTACCAGACTCCTGTACCCCACTGGTCTGGGTCTGTCACAATATATATAATAAAGTTTTTTGTCTGGTGTAAAAAATTTCCCTGGAACCCAACTTCTCCCATTTACATTCATTATTATGGGGAAATTGGATTCGCTTAACATTGTTTCGCTTAAAGTCGCATTTTTCAGGAACATAATCACAACGTTAAGCGAGGAGTTACTGTGCTATTTTTGTAATAAATTTCCCCGCTGCTAGTTCTGCCTGCTCTTGACCCTCTTCACTCCTTTATTTTATCCAAGCCACACAATAAACCATCCATCCACTTTTTGTCTTTCTCCCACTCTCTTGTTTCTGTGAGCCAGTGTTGCAGTGGGTTCCGTAATCTACATATGTAGTTCATTTTGCAGGATCAGGGCATAGATAGCTCTGGGGAAGAAATCTGAATAAAAGCCAAGGTACTGAAAGAAGTGCAAAACTTCAGAAAAATTATACAAACTGCTTCATTACATCCCACTTCTGTTTAAATTCATGAAAGCTCTTTGAGACAGGCAGGTATATTGTCTCCATATCTGTTTGTAAAGTGCTTGGCACCCTATTGGCACTATGCATATAACTGCTACTACTAATACTCTAGCGCAGAGGTGGGCAAACTACGGCCTGTGGGCCACATACAGTCCGCGGGACCCTCCTGCCTGGCCCCTGAGCTCCTGGCCCGGAAGGTTACCCCCCGGCTCCTCCCCTACTGTTTCCCCTCCCCCGCTGCCTCAGCTCACTGCGCTGTCCGTGCAATGCTCTGGGCGGCGGGGCTGCGAGCTCTTGCTGGGCACAGCTGCAGAGCTGTGGCCTGTCCCACTGCTCTGTGCTGTGCAGTGGCATGGCTGGCTCAGCTGGGCGGCGCGGCTGCCTATCCTGATGCTCGGGGCGGCAAGGCTGTAGTGCCGCCAGCCTCCGGTGCTTCAGGCAGCGCGGTAAGGGGGCAGGGAGGGTAGGATAGAGGGCAGGGGAGTTCAGGGTGGTGGTCGGGGGTGGGGATGTGGATAGGGGTTGGGGCAGTCAGAGGGCGGGTAACAGGGGGGTTGAATGGGGGCAGGAGTCCTGGGGGGGCAGTCAGGAATGAGAGGAGGGGTTGGATGGGACGGCGGGAGGCAGTCAGCGGCGGGAGGTCTGGAGGCGGTCGGGTACAGGGAGGGGTGGATGGGGCAGAGGCCGTCAGGGGACAGGGAACAGGGTGGGTTAGATGAGGCAGGAGTCCCAGGAAGGTCTTTGGGGGCGGCGAGAAGCGGGGAGGTCAGATGGGGCTGGGGGCTGGGCTATGCCTGGCTGTTTGGGGAGGCACAGCCTCCCCTAATGGGCCCTCCATACAATTTCAGAAACCCGATGTGGCCCTCAGGCCAAAATGTTTGCCCACCCCTGCTCTAGAGTCTGTTGGTAGATATATTTATGCATATGGTTTAAGCAGTGGTAGTTTTCTCCATTCCTCGAGAGAGAGAGTCTTTACTACTTATTATGCTGCATGGCATAGTTACTTATGTTGTCATATAAATCTCCACAATTTAGAAGTAATTTGTTTATAGGTCAAATGTGGTGTGGTTTACTCATAGATGTTGCCTATTGGCTTGTGAATAAGCTGAGAAGATTTTACTGAATTTGGTCTTTTTTTTTTTTTTTTTGGGTTTGCTGTATTATGTCACCATATTCTGATTGTTCAGATTGTGAACCTGGGTCCAATTATGCCCTGGGATATTTAACTTTCATCAATATTAATCAGCCACTCCCCAGAAGACTTCTGAATTTATATCCTGTTTATTTGTCTTGAAGGTATTTGGGAAAGTCAAAAAGGATTATTGAAATGAAATGTGCCATTTAAATCAACACCATTTCATTGAAAACAAGTTTTTATTGTCAGTCTTTTTCACAAGAAAGTAATTGAATGGGAAGCAAATTTGACATTAAAATATACATCTTAGCTGGAGCTGGTTGAAAATTATCCAATAGAACAATTTTCTTGCAGAAGATGTTGATTCTTTTCAAACTTTAGTTGGAAACTAGGCTAGCAGGCATGTTTTCTGTCCGCTCTTCCTCTGGCGAGATGAATGGTGGGGCCAGCAAACTGCCCAGCTCCCTGGCTGCTTCCCTCATGGACTGCCAGGTTGTTTAGCTTCTTGGGTGGCCCAGTTCTTCTTCGAGAGATGTCCCTGTGGGTGCTCCACTTCAGGTCAAGGTGCATCCCAACGTCTTTGATCGGAGATTTCTACAGCAGTACCCCTACGGGCTGCGCACACACTGTGCCTGCCTCTCGAGCTGTCAGTGCTTGAATAGCACATGCACAGCCCGGGTGCCTTAGTTCCTTTTCTATCGTCCCCGGCTAGTGACAGAGTTCACCAGTGCTCTTTGAGATTAGATAGTTAGTTTGTGTCTCAGTTTAGTTAGATAGTTTTTAGTCATTAGAGTTACCATGCTACAAAGGTGTTGGACTATCCAATCCAAGGAGGGGGAGTGCTCTCTCAGAGGAAAGAATGTTTTTCCTTCTCCTTAGAGGTTGAAGGCTAGCTAAGCTTGAGGGGGTACGTATGTCTGCCTGCCTAGCTAGTGGGATGGCTTAAAGTTAATGGCTAAAACAACACAAGTAAATGGGTCTTAGTTCCCTGCATGTCATCAAACTGTTCTTCGGTGGTGGAGTGGAAATTGAGTGATGAAAGGTTGTTAAAAATGTCAAGTGCTAGGCCAGCATGGAAAAGGACAACCTTCGCTGTGTGTACTTACAATTGTAGGTTGCTGGCGAGGGAGGAAACGTTAAACCATCTGATGGAGAAGAAAAGGATAACATGCGATATCCTCGGTATCTGTGAAACCCGACAAAAGAAGGAGTTGGAAGTCAACTGGAAGGATGGAAGCGCTGTGAGACTCGGAAAGGGAGATGGTGCTAGAAACGTTCAAGGAGTCAGATTTATCGTCAGTAAGGATTGGGTTTTGAAAGTCATATCATGCCAGCTAATATCATTACGTATTGGTATGCTGCATCTTGAGATGGAGTCAAAAGCTATCCTCAGGGTCATCCAGGCCTATGCTCCCACAAGTGCAAGTGAGGACGAAGAAGTGGAAGAATTCTACCAAGAGCTCGAAAGAGCCTTCACGCAAAAGTCTACTTACACTGTCATGATGGGAGATTTCAATGCTAAGGTCAGGCGAGGGAAAGCTGGCGAAAAGTTCATAGGGAGATACGGCAGCAGCGAAAGAAATGAAAGAGGAGAAAGGCTGGTAATGATGGCAGAAATGAAAGAACTGTATGTGGCAAACACCTGGTACAAAAAGACGATTGCAAACGCGAACAGTAAGAATGAAATCGACTATAGTTTAGTCAATAAAAGGCGCATCGTTCAAGACATCTCTGTAGTGCAGCCCTTCAACACTGGTAGTGACCATCGCCTGCTTAGAGCGAAGTTGATTTTCGACAAAGTAGTGGAAAAGAAAGCTTTACAGCTGGCACACAGGAAACAGCGCCCAAAGACATTTGATGAAGCAAAGCTGAAGAAAGCGATTTCTGGGTTTGACTGGAGCCAGATGGAAAAGTGTGATGAGGACTATAGTATCTTTGCTGACAAGCTGAGACATTGCATAAAAGCAGCTGAAATTGAAAAGATGAAGAAGGCAAAGGGAAGAATCTCGAACAAAATGAAAAGCTTGTTAAAGAAGTGGAGAAATATGAAAAGGAGCTCGGATAACAACCTCGAGTACTCCATTCTGTTCAAGCTTATATGGCAAAAACTGAAGGACGATTTTGAGAACTTCTGGAAAGAAAAGCTCCTTAAAACAGCTGAATCACACAAGAGCCTCAGGACATGTAAGCAGAAATTGGCGCAGTATAGATTGAGCGTAACAGCATTGAAGAACAAGGATGGAGAGAGTAATTGAAAGAGCAGGGATGGAGAAGGTCTGCAAGGACTTCTATACAGAATGGTTCAAATCAAGAATCAGCGTCCCTCTCCCATGGCTCCAAGAGTCAGAAGAACGCGTCCCCCCAGTAATAGTCAGTGAAGTCTGAAGCACACTACACCAGATGAAGAAGGGAAAAGCTCCAGGCAAAGATGGAATAACATCAGAAATGATTTCCTCAGGAGGCGAAAAACTTTGGAAGGCCCTCACTTTAAGAGTCATTTGATATCTCGAAGCAGGAAAAATACCATCAAGCTGGAAGGAGTCGAATACCATCTTGCTGTACAAGAAGGGGGATTGAGAAAATCTTAAGAACTATCACCCTATATGCCTGCTCTCTCATATCTATAAACTCTTACAAAGGTGATAACGAACTGACTCTCGGAGTCAGGATGAACAACAGCTGAGAGAGCAGGCAGGGTTTGGAAGAAATTTCAGCATGATCGACCATATATTTACCCTTAGCCAGCACCTAGAAAGAGCGAGGGAATACAAATTCCCGCTGTGCATTACTTTCATCGACTATGAAAAGGACTTCGATAGCGTCGAGTTCAATGCAATATTAAAGGTACTCGCAGAGCAGGGCATTAACACGCAGTACATCAGTTTGTTGAAGGAAGTGAATACTGGATGTACAACAGACATTACTCTCCTCGAAACTCCCCTCCGCATCCCAATCGAGAAAGGTGTAAAGCAAGGAGATACGATTTCACTGAAACTATTTACTGCCTGCCTTGAAATGGTTATGAACAAGATCAATTGGAGGAATGGTGTTAATATAAATGGAGAACGATTATCTCATCTCAGATTCATGGATGACATCGTACTAATTGCTGAAAGCAGCAACCAACTGCACAGTATGCTACAAAGACTCAACAAGAAAAGCAGTCAGGTTGGTCTGAAAATAAACCATTGCAAAATGAAATACACGTGATCAGATGTCTTACGAAAAGCCCGAATAATGGTAACAGGAGAAGAAATTGAAGAAGTGGAAAAGTACATATATTTGGGCCAAGAAGTTTATATGCGCCAAGACATGAACGGAGAACTCTCACAAAGGATTCGGGCACAACTCTTGAAAGTGAGAGAGCTCATCAGTATTGGGAGGTGGTGGGGGTACCATGGCATCTTGTGGTGTTATCACTGTAGAGGAGGTGTGTGGGGCAGTGTCCTCTGTAGGGGTGGCGGCCACTTCAGGTCTTATCTGGGTTTCAGTGTAAACTGGCAGTGGGGAGGGTCTGACAGGTTTCCTCTGGGCAGCCCACGGAACACCTGAGTGTGGTGTGGTGTAGGTCCTTACGCATCCAAACACCTGCCTCAAAGAAGAGACAATATAGATATCAGCCATACCAACGACTGCTTTACCATACCTTTGCTCAACATCCACCTTTAAGGCAATATGATATGCAACAACAACGACATAGGCCCAGGAACCAACGATGTTGCCCTCTGCAAACAACGGCGACCCACCCACCTAACCCAAATAAACAAATTTGAAGTCTTGGTCAAAGGTATAGAAAACCTCACCAGCGCCAACTCCAACCAACCATTTCTTTGGACACTGTTTGCGTCCGTTCCTGGAAAACCATCACTATGGACAGATGCGTCCTGGAAATTATCTGATTGGGTTATGCCATCCCCTTCCTCCTCTTACCTCTCACCCACCCTGTCCCTCTTCAGGGACCCTTCTCACGAACAATTGCTTTGTCAGGAGGTACAACACGTCATACATCTCGACGCAATAGAGGAGGTACCCCCTCAACACAGAGGGAAAAGGTTTTACTCCCACTACTTCTTGATGGAAAAGAGAAATGGCGGTTGGCACCCTATCACCGATCTTCGACGTTTGAACAAGTTCATCAAGAAACAGAAATTCCGGGTGGTTACTCTCCCAATGATAATTCCGACGCTGGAGCAAGAAGATTGGTTTTCAACCCTCGACCTCCAAGACGCATATTTCCATGTCTCTATCTACCTTGCCCATTGACATTTCCTCAGGTTTGTTGTGGGAGCACAACACTACCAATACAGAATCCTCTCATTTGGTCTCTCCACCACACCACGTGTCTTCTCCAAGGTGCTAGCAGTTGTAATAGCACATCTCAGGAACAAAGGAATCCTCATATTTCCTTATCTGGACGATTGTCTCCTCAAGTCTCCCACTCAGAAGCGAACCACACAACTCTTGCAACCCTTCACTGCTTCAACACGTTGGGCCTGCAAATGAACAAACAAATTTATCTTACAACCTACCCAACAAATCGACTTCATCGGTGCCCACCTTGATTCCACCACCGGTCTTGCATCTCTCCCCCAGGACAGATTCCAGACAATGGGCAACCTTATTACCCATACATATGCCAGCCCACAGACTACAGTCCGAAACTCCCTAGAGATCTTAGGACGTATGGCCGCTTGCACGTTTGTGGTCGCAAATGCTCGCCTGTACATGCGATGCCTTCAGGGTTGATTTGTATACTAGCCACAGTATACAAATCAAATAAGCACAGGCTAAACAAGTTACTAACTATGCCCCAGAAAGTCAAGGACTCACTTCTGTGGTGGACCTCTCCCATCAACCTCTGCACCAGGATTCCCTTCCGACAAGATCCTTCAATTACCATCACCACAGATGCATCCCTCACAGGATGGGGAGCACACATCGGCCACCTCACTACTCAGGGTCTCTGGGCTGCTTTAGAAACCAAGCTTCATACATTTGCTAGAGCATCGGGCCGTACACAATGCCTGCCTCCATTTCCTTCCCATCATCCAAAACCGCTGAATTTGAATCATGACTGACAACATCGCATACATGTTTTATGTCAACAGATGGGGGGAGCCCGGTCACACTCCCTCTGCACAGAAGCGGTAACACTTTGGAACTGGTGCCTTCAACACAATATCCATAACTCCACCTCATACCTGCCAGGTTCTCAAAATACCACCGCAGACAAGGTCAGCCAATCGTTCCCCATAGAGCATGAGTGGGAACTCAATGACACCATTCTTTCTAACATTTTCCAGACCTGGAGTTTTCCCCAACTGGATCTATTTGCCACAGCAATAAACAAAAAATGCCTGATATTCTGCTCCAGAGCAGGCCTGGGGAAACACTAACGGGGAGATGCCTTTATGCTCCTATGGACCGAAACCCTCATGTATGCGTTCCCACCAATGCCTCTATCGCACAATGTAATTTAGAAGATATGAACAGACAGAGCCAACAACATTCTCCCCCAGCATGGTCCAGACAACCCTGGTACCCCTTCTGCCTGCGCATGATGGTCAAGCCACCCATTCCCCTTCTCCCACTCAGCAACCTCCTATTACAACACCAGGGACAACTATTTCACCCTGACATACAACATCTCCACCAGAGGGCTTGGCTGATCAATGGTTCTCTAATGCAGAGTTAACATGTTCGGACTAAGTGCGCACTGTCTTGCTACACAGCAGAACACACAACATGCACACTACCTACCTGCATAAATGGAAATGGTTCACATCTTGGTGCTCTGACAAACAGACCTCTCCAGTTTCTGCTTCATTCCCACTGATACTGGATTACCTGTTACACCTTAAAACATCTGGCCTCTCTACGAGCTCACACAAGGTCCACCTCGCGGCAATCACTGCCTTCCACCATAAGATGGACTATGTTACAGTCTTTGCCCATCCAATCAATTCCTGAAGGGTATCCAGACATTATACCCAGACGTGAAACCGCCTGCTGCACCTTGGGATTTACACCTAGTCCCCAAAGCTCTGATGGATAAACCCTCTGAAGCGATGGCTGCCTGCTCCCTTTTCCACCTATCCATGAAGACCGCCTTTCTCATAGCAATCACGTCTGCCAGACGAGTAGAAGAAATGGGGGCACTTATGGCGGACCCTCCGTATACCATGTTCTTCCACAATAAGGTCACACACCGCATGCATCCAAAGTTCTTACCTAAGATACACTCTGCCTTTCACCTCAATTAACCTATATACCTCCCAACATTTTCCCCCACACCTTATGCTAATGCCTTTGAAACAACATTGCACACTCTTGATGCTCACAGAGCATTATCCTTTTACCTGAATAGAACAAAACAGTTTAGCAACCCCCCCAGACTTTTTGTCTCTACTACTCAGCGCTCACAGGGGAATGCTATCTCTACACAGAGACTTTCCAAATGGATTGCTGACTGTATACACCTTTGTTACCAACTCAGGCAAATACAACCTCCTACATCAATTAGGACACACTCTATCTGTCTCCACCTCCACAGCCTTTCTCCATAATGTCCCACTGTCTGACATATGCAAGGCAGCTACCTGGGCATCAAACCTTACCTTCGCTAATCCGTACGCTCTCATCCACACTGCAGTGTTGACAGAAAATTGGGCAGAGCTGTCTTGTCAACAGCCTTCTTACCTCATCCGAAATCCCAACCATCCAAAGGGATACTGCTTTTCAGTCACCACAGGGACATTTCTCGAAGAAGAAGAGGAGGTTACTCACTCTGTGCAGTAACTGACGTTCTTCGAGATGAGTGTCCCTGTGGGTGCTCCCCTACCCGCCCCCTTCCCCCCTACTTCGGAATTTGTAATGCACTCCATTGTAGAGAAGGAAGTGAGGAGCCCGGGCTGTGCATGTGCAATTCAAACACTGACAGCTCGAGAGGCAGGCACAGCCCTGTAGTGGGGCGGCTGCCCCGCTCCTTGGGGGTGGGGGGGGCACTGCAGCAGGCTAGTGCGCCTGTGCAGATAGGCAGCCAATTAAAGAAGGGCTTGTTGGGAGCCAATCAGGGCCCAGATTGGAGACAGCCAATCAGGGCCAGGCTCAGCCCTATAAAAAGGCTGCTTAGGGAGCGGAGAGGGAGTCTGTCCCAGGCCTTCGAGAGGGGATGGCATGTCTCCAGAGCTTGGAGACTAGCACCTGGACAGCGCAGTGCTGGCCAGGCTTGGGGAGCAAAAGGGAGCTCTAGCCTGTAGCCTGCCAGGCTGCAGGCCCTGAAGAGAAGGGCCTAGCAGGTGCAAGGGGCCGTAGGGGAAGCAGCCCAGGGAAGTGGACAGACGAGGGGAGAGAAGGAGGACAGCGAGGCTGCCGCCAGAGGGTTCCTGGGTCGGGACCCAGAGTAGAGGGCGGGCCTGGGTCCCCCCCTTCTCCCCTCGGCCATAGGGAGCGGCAGTCATAGAGTACGCCAGATCCCTGACAAAAGGGATTAGACTTTAGGGTGTGTGGTTGGACATGGTGGCTGGGGTGCAGAGAGACTGCTGATCACCCCCCCCCACCCCGGAAGGGGGTGTGGATGGACTGAGGGGCACTGCCAGAGGGCAGTGGTCCAGAAGAGGACGCTGCAAGCTGGTGAGCGACACGGGCTCAGACGCCAACCAAGGGCGAGACAACGGGTGGCACACCACCAGGAGAGGGCGCTCCACCAGACTGAGCTAATTCCCGGAGACAACCAGCAGGAGGCGCTGGGTGGTGAGTCCCAACCCTGTCACGAGCACTTGCGCAGCTTGTAGGAGTACTGCTGTAGAAATCTCCGATCGAAAGCACTGTGACGCACCTTGACCTGAAGTGGAGCACCCACGGGGACACTCATCTTGAAGAACATCAGTTACTGCACAGGGTGAGTAACCTCCTCTTCCCCAGGAGGAATTTTTCAAAAAATTCTATTTTCAGTTCTCCTGAAAAGGAATCTTTACAAAATTTTCATGCCATGGAAACTTCCTGCTAAACAGAAATTCTGATTCCTGCATAGCTCTAATTTTAGCAGAGATTTTCAAATCTGTCTATTCAGTTCAGATGCAGAACTGCTATTGAAATTACTCGGAGCTGGGTGGCTAAATCCCCAAGTGGCTGTGAAAATCCTAGCCTTTTAGTTGTCTGAAGAGAGAAAAATAAAGTATGTCCTGTCTTGAAAATGTTTTTACCATTGCCTGACTATGGACTTTGGGATCTAATCTGTTTTAAAAGTCAGTGGTTTCTGTTGGGAAACCACTCATTGCTTGAATAACAGGGCTCAGCCTGACTCTTTTCAAAGCCATTGAAAACTTATTATAAGTGTTTTGACGGCTGGTGAGTACCCTTTTGAAATACCATGGTTGGACTGCAAAAACTAAGGGTAAACAATGAGATTTTTCAGTTAGGCTCCCAACTTCTTTAGGTGCCTTTGAAAATCCAACCCAAAGATTTTAAATGTTGGTGTCTAAGAGTAGGCTCCTAAATCCATATTTTGGCACTTAAATAAATGTAGCCCTATTTTTGGAAATGTTAAGTATAAGTGCTAGTGTAGAGAGTTGTACAAAGGAAGCCATTGCAATGTACAACAAATTTTACTGGTCCTGCAAAACCTAGGAACTATGTTACATGTTCTTGAGCACTGTCTACTCAGTGATGGGATCTTAACCATTAACTAACAGAGCTGGTTGAAAAACAGAATTTCTATCATTCTGATATGTTTTCAACCCAAATCAGGACAATATATCAACTTATTATTTTTATGGAATAAAAAGTTCTGAAAAAAATTCTATTTGGAAATGTCAAAACATTTACAGTAGTTTGTCAAACCAAAATGAAATGTTTAATTTTGGCTCAGTTCAAAATTGAATTGTCTGCTTGACCTGTCATGGTGTCTCCTAAAGGGAGTTGTAGTTTGGGTGCTTCATGCTCCTACTCTCCTCTCAGATGGGGTCCCCAACTGGACTACAGTTTCCATGATGCATTGCAGTGATGGGACTCTTATGGGGTACCCATAAGATGCAGTGCATCATGGGAGATGTCCAGTCAGGGAGCCTGACCCGTTGAGAAAAATAGGAGCATGAGGCACCCAACCTACAATTCCTATGAGACACTGTGGCAGTTCATATGGACACAGATTAATGTTGACTTGACTTGAACCTAAATGTTTAGATTTGGTTTGAAAACTGAAATGTTGCAATTCAGGACCACCCAATCTGAAACTGTGTATTTTGTTTAGACTTTATGAACAGAAAATCCAAAAATTTTGGCAAAACTGAAAGTTTTCAGTAGCTGCATTTTCCATCAAAACCATTTTGCTGAAAAATTCCTGGCCAGCTATACTAACTATTTACATCTTGTGACAAAGTTCCCCCTCTATCTTGGTGGGTCCTGTGCTTATTGGCGGATTTTCTTGCCTCAAAGATTCACCATGTGGGTTGGGGAACAGCCCAGAGACCTTCCCCTCTGGGAGAACCACAGTCCAGGTCAATTGGGAGGTTTGGGGGGAACCTGGGCCTGCCCTCTACTCCGGGTTCCAGCCCAGGGCCCTGAGGACTGCAGCTGTCTATAGTGCCTCCTGTAACAGCTGCATGACAGCTACAACTCCCTGGCTACTTCCCTCCTCCTCCAAACACGTTCCTTATTCTCACCACAGGACCTTCCTCCTGGTGTCTGATAACGCTTGTGCTTCAAAGTCCTCCAGCAGCACACCCTCTCACTCTCAGCTCCTTACGCCTCTTGCTCCTAGCTCCTCACACTCCCACCACAAACTGGGGTGAGCTCCTTTTTAAAACCCAGGTGCCCTGATTAGCCTGCCTTAATTGATTCTAGAAGCTTCTTCTTAATTGGTTCCAGGTGTCCTAATTAGCCTGTCTGCCTTAACTGGTTCTAGCAGGTTCCTGATTACTCTAGTGCAGCCCCTGCTCTGGTCACTCAGGGAACAGAAAACTACTCATCCAGTGACCAGTATATTTGCCCTCTACCAGACTCCTGTACCCCACTGGTCTGAGTCTGTCACAATCTGTAGACCTAGAGTACTCTCTCGGTTTTGTACACACACGAATGCCATTTCAATCAATGGCAGGAACAGATGCAGCTGTTCAGCAACTTTGAAAATTAGGCCGCTTTTATTTCTGTGCCTAAATTTAGGAGCCTAACTTTAAATAGTGGGTTTAAAAAACATTTTGGCCTCTGCTTTTTTTTTAAAAAAAGGTGCATTGTAGCTAATGAATTCTGACCTAATCAAGTAAAATGTAGTAAGATATTTGCATAGATCAAATATAATTCAATTGAAATATAATGCAGATCAACCTATTTTATGGCTAGAACTCTGATAGGATTTACAATATTGAAAATCTCTGATTTCATGGGTTTAAAGTTATTATGGGTCTTGTTGTTTTAATAATATGGAATGATAGTTATTTTGTTCTCTCTTTTTTTGAGACCTGCTATAGAACCTAAAAATGTTTATAGCTAGTAACTGAGTGCTGAGGAGTGCTTGGCAGTGCATAAAAAGTTGAGAGGTGGTCCTTGTCCCAAAGAGTTTTCAATATAACACTATTAACACCAAGTATAAAGCCTGCAAATATTTATATGAATGAGTTTTATTTTAGAAGCATGACAATTTATAAAATAATATTTCACAGTTATCTAGGACCACTCAGAAAAAAAATGGGTTTATTTCTTTCCTATTGAGCATATAAAGCCATGAAGTAATCTGATTTTTCTCGTGAAGAGCAAGCAGATTTAACAGCGTATATCTAATGCACTGATCTCCCCAGAAACACATGACTCATTACTTCACTGGTGGTTGGCTTTGATCTCTGAGTTATTGTGGGGGGAACCCCACCTGACCCCCTCCAGCTGCAAATCTTCTTAGGTAGCAGCTGCTGCTGTTTTTTAGCCTCTCTTCCATCTTTAAATAAGTGCTGCCTCCTGTGGCCTCCCCTCTGACATAATTAATTGAGATGGGAATTGCCCTCTTTTCTAGGATTAGGGAATTAGCAGGGAAACATTAAAAATTAAACTATATATATATATATATAAAATTTTAAAAGATATTACACTCAGTCTGGTCCCTATGGGATATTATCTCTTACTGAAGACTATATTGTGGCTATTAAATCACAGCCTGCTTCCGGGAGAATTGTACAGAGAGCTCCTGTACCAGTGGCTGTTCTTGAAGGCATTCTCACTGACTCTGCAAACATTCCTCAAGGGCTGTTGGGTTAGCACATGCCAGAACACAGGCAAACACATTTTAACTGGGTGCAATATACACTCTTCCTGTCCTAGTGCTATCCCAGAGTGGGAACAGTTGTGGTGCAGGAAGGAGAGGGAGAGCCCCTGACTGACATCACAGTAAACCTCTCTGCTTCTGTTGGGCAAAAATGTGTAGGGAACTCAGGGGTGAAAGTAGAAATAGGCACTTACCAGTATGGGGCTGGGTTGGGGCCGGCTCTGGCCCCCGGAAGGGGTGGAGCCTCGGGCAGAAGGGGCGGGGATGGGGGGTCAGAGCCAGCCCCGGCCCGCCCTGTACAGGTAAGTGCCCTCTCCCAACCCTGCCAGGCTAGCAGCGGCCGCCGGGATAGCAGCAGCAGCCGGGGACTCCGGCAGCAGTTTAAAGGGCCCAGGGCTCGGCTGCTGCTACCGCCCCGGGCCCTTTAAACTGCTGCTGGAGCTCCCGGCTTCCACTGCTACCCCAGGGCTCTGGCAGCAGGGCTCCAGGGGCTATTTAAAGGGCCCAGGACTCCCTTGCTTCTACCAACCCGGCCCTTTAAATAACCCCCGGAGCCCCACTGCCGCTACCCCAGACCTCCAGTGGCAGGGCTCTGGCAGCAATTTAAAGGCCCTGGGGCTCCAGCCACTGCTGGGAGCCCCAGGCCCTTTAAATTTCCGCCTGGGGAAGCCGGGCCACCCCGGTACGGCGCACCAGCTCTTGCCGGTACACCGTACTGGGGCCTACCGGCTTACTTTCACCTCTGAGGGAACTCCACAAGAAGACTTTATCCTCTACTCAAATGGTATGTTCCATTATTTTTATTTTGTTTACATTGTCTGCAGTTGTTCTTATTCCATCCCAAAACATACATTACAAACTATCAAGGCATTCTTAACTCTGCCCCCTTGTGAGTATGCATTATAATAGTCCTTTATCACATGATCATATACTAATTTTTCTGCAGGACCCGTCCCTCAGTTCGTGTGCATGTTACACAATGAATGAGGCAGGGTTGTGTAATGAATTGGTTTGGGATCCAGAACACACTGCATCACTCAGTGCACAAACATATATGTTGTGTAGTGTATGAGGCAGGCACAGGAGAGGGGAGGTCAATTTAGCTAACCTGTGTTAGTTAACTCAGGTTAAAATATCCTGTAAAGACACTACAACTTGGCTTTTAACTCTGGTTAGCAGCTCAGTTTCAGCCCCCCAGCTGCCCTTAAGGGTATGTTGACAGAGCAGCTGGGAGCGAGCCTTCTAGCTCGGGTAGATGACTTCTGCTAGTGGGCCTCGCGCTAGTGCACTAAAAATAGCTGTGTAGATGTTGCTGCACTGGCTGAGGCTTGGGCTAGCTACCCAAGCTGAGACCTACCCTACCCCTTGGATGGCCAGCATTGTCAGCGCTGCAATGTCCACACCGCTATTTTTAGTGCTCTAGCATGAGCCCTGCAGTGAGGCTCACTTCCAGCTGCAGTATAGACATACCTATATAGGTTTTAACTTAAGCTGCTAACCCAAGTTAAAAGCCAAGTCGCCATATCTTCATTGCAATTTTAACCTGAGTTAGCTTAATTTGGGTTAGCTCACCTGAGTTAAGAATGTATCTTCTTTTTCAGTGTAGACTATCAGTTACAATCTGGTCCCTGTTTTCCCTCTCTTTGCTTCAGGAAACCAGTAAACGTTGCCAGCTCTTTACCTGGCATAGATTTTGCCTTCTATGACAACTGTGTTGTGCTGGTTCATGCATATGGGGTGGGGGAACAGACATGTTTCTACCTGTTCCCTGTTTCTTCCTGTCCAATCCCTGCCCAGATTCGCAGAAGGGAGAGTAGTTGCCTCACTGAGGCTATTCTCTCCTCTAACCTGCTAACCACCTTATGTCCTCTTATTCTTCTGCCGGGGCACCACAGGACAAGTGAGAATTTTGCTGTTAGAATGAAAAGGCATAGGCAATCTCTATGGTAAGTGCTGCTACATACTTCACCTATCATAAATGCAACAGTGTAAAGAAATGTGAATTTTCCTTTTTATTAAAAAAAACAACTATAATCATGAAGAAAGCTTTGAAATCAGACTTCCGATCAATGCTTTTCATTCTGTCATACTCTTTTTATCCTTGATATAAAACAGTAATTCCAGATGCCTTTATGCTGAGAGCATGAAACCATAAGATTATCATGGTAACTCAATGTTATGTTACAAAGAAGCATCATTCCTGTAGTGTGGTCCAATTACAAAGTAGTAAAGCAGGGAAATCACACAGCAATGCTGTTTTTCTATATGTTTCAGTAAGTTTAGCACAGCAGGAAATGTGGCCTTCTTCCTAGATAATGCATCAAATCTGCAGTTAGAATTTAAGTGCAAATGGAAGTTATTTTAAAGACTTCATATATAGGCTAATAACCTCAGTTGCATAAATGAGATAATTATATCTTATGTAATATGCTTGATTTCATTTTATGGCAAGGATTTCATACCTTAATTTTAAGTAAGTAATGGTTTTCTGTAGAAACTTTAACAAACCTGCATGTAAATGATATGCTACAGCATCACAAAAGATTTGGTTATTAAGTACTATTTCTAGCTGGATAGAACTTCAGTGTATGCTTTCTTCCCCCCCTGCACCTTATTTTTGTGAAACTGGTCCAGTCTGGAAGCAATAATCTTATGGGGCGATACAGGTATTCATCAAAGATCCTGCAGATACTAGAAATAAAAGAGGAATTAAAATATGAAGAGGATATAATGCTTTTTCCTTGGGTTCTGAGGATGCTTGATTCCAGCACTTTAGCAGCATAATCAGTCAACTATTGGCCAGGTAGCACAGGTCCAGGGGAGACAGGGTAATGAAGCAGCTTTTTCACTTGTGACTAACTTGCCTTCCAGAATTACCCTGCTGGGTCAAACTGGAGAATCTTAGTCCACTCTTCATTTTTAGCTGATTTGCCTATAGATACACAGCCTTTCCCTGAAAAGTTTTAAAATTAAAATAGGCACCTCTCCTCCTCCTTTTTTAATTTATTCTTTTTCTGTTTGATTTTGCGCTGGCCAGAAAGTAAAATCATCTCTCAACAAAAGAAATAAAGTATAGGGAGTGGCTTTATAAACTTTGCACACTGTCTGCCTGTGTGCTTCACATTTGACTTGGAAGACCCACACCCTAGGGAATATTAAGAATAATTCAGGGTCTATATGAAATTAATACTTCACCTCTTTACTGAGATTGCCATGAGGATATCTATTAATGCTAATATCTATGGTGGATCTTTTTATGCAAACATTTATCTACCTCAAATAATACTGACACCATCAGTTTCAAGTAGTTCACTAAACCACCATCATATGTTAAGTATCCAGTCATGCTTAATGTGGTCTGGGTGAATTAACCTATTAAAATATGTAACGCCCCATAGCCACAAAAATGTTGCCAGTGAATGCAAGTTTGGGCTTACAATAGGAGTAGCAATTGCTATGATATTTCATAGCCTTCCATGGATCTAAAGTAATACACTTATATCTTTTTTTAAAGAAAACATTTCTAGACGCCTTTAACATCATTGATCCAATGCAGGAAAGGTTGCTTGTCACCTGCAGCACTCATGTTTCTGAGAAGTAAGTTCTAGCTGATTTATGCGTTGTTTCAGCACTGACACTTGAAGAGCATACAAAAGAAAATAAAGAAGAGTCTGGTGCATATACAGGGGTTAAGATGCCAGCTAAATAAGCTTGGCCCATACTCTCTGAGCCAAAAGCAAGGTCATGTAGGTAGAAGAAAATAACCACTGATTGCAAACTGAGAATAAAAAGTGTATAAGAGACTAGCACAGCAGGAAACTTGCAGACAAAATATTAATGGGTGATAATTCCCATGGGGAAAACTTAACAGCACTGAGACCAACAGCTGTCTAACCAGATAGGCTCAGGTAGCCCATCTAGTTAATGAAAAGTTTGCTACAGATGTTATGTAGAGTTCATATGTGGATTTAAGGACCCTGAGGAGCTTTGCAAAAATATAGGTCACATGATTGCAAATGGGTAAAGAAGAAATACTTGTGAATGTTGGGAGAATGGGGACAGGTGTAGATTTGGCAGGGGGGTGCAATTGCAGTTCCTGGGTGTAGGAGACAATGATCTTATTGCCTTGTGGATATATAATTCATTATGGCATGGTCAAAGTTTTCCTCTGAGCAATGATATAATTTTAGTATGGCATGTGCCTGTGTTTAATGAAGAACACTAGATTATCCCCTTTGGGGACTCTGAAAGCTGGCTTAAGATCACCAGGGCTGCTTTTAAAGCTCTGAAAGCTTTGTTTTGGATTGAAAAAGCATATTTGAACATTGTCTGTCGGGGTTCTTGGGGCAATATCTTGTGGTAACAATCACAAAAGGAATATCAGTCAGAGATAAAGATCAAAACCGCAGAGTGACAAAACATGCTCATCCCTGGATATAGTGGATCAGAGTGTCTGCTCACCACCTTGCTTTGCTTTGATGACTAGCACTGACATTGAGATGTTGCTTTTTCTCAGGAACAAAATCCCATTGAATCTCTGTGTATAAGAAGTGCTGCTGTTGTTTCAACAGCTTTCTCACGGACAGATACAAACATAGTCTTAGCTACATGGGCTTCAGAAAGGCAAGCTTTAGGTTAAAGAAGAATAAAATGTGTCCTAACATGACATGAATAATAGTACCTACCCAGGGCTGGCGCAACCCATTAGGTGACCTAGGGGGTCGCCTAGGGCGCTAACATTTGGGGGAGCGGCGACCGCGGTGGCCGGATCTTTGGCTGCCCTGGCCGTTGGCGGTATTTCGGGGGCAGGACCTTCTGCTGCCTCTGTCGGGGGCGGCATTTCGGGGGCGGGACCTTCCGCTGCCTAGGGCGGCAAAAAAGCTGGCAGCGCTCCTGTACCTACCTTCTCTTTATCACACTGCCTCACAGCTCTATGATACCCAACAGAATGATAGAAAAGTTTATTTTGATTTGGTATTCCTAAAGTCAGGGATGTCGTCTTTTATGTCAATAACCCATATATAGTTGAATATAAACAATAAGATGGCAGCCGGTGGGATCCAGTTCAATTGTGGGACCAGCCAAGGACAAAGAAAGTGACCTGATCATGATTCTGAAGAGAAACCATGAGGTGCAGGGGAAGTATCCTGGACACCTCAGATAGCTCTTTCTAAGCTCAAAGGACTTTCCAGAGTAGTGAGGAACCTGAGGCAGGGGAGTGCATGTAGGTGTGTTCAGTATTTTGTGTAGGTCAGTGTATATTTCGTGCTACCTACATAAAGAGCAAGGGTGTTTTAGAATCCTAATGTCTGTGTGTTGGCTTTCACTGTCATGTGCACCTGAGGAGACAAATAGTAAACCAGAAGGCTCTCACATTTCCCAGAATCCCACTGCAGGTGTAGGAGCTGCTGGGATGGGGGTAGGGGCTTGGGAGAGACAGCACTAGTTTGAAGGCTAGGGAAATTGGGCTGTGTGGGGTCCTCACTGCGAAGAGGGGTGTCAGATATCAGGCCCAAAGCCAGAGAAGGCCTAAACTCTGCCCGGCCCAAGCAAGCTAAAGGAATGGGGTTCAGTGTTTGGATCCTGTGTGCAGCTGTCTGGTGAGCGTCCAGTGGGGGGGGGGGGGGGGGAGGGAGGCAGGCTCCACCAGGTCTGTGACACCTGTATTTTTATCACTTTAAAATGTGACTTTTATTCTACTAAATATCAGAATTTGCTTTTATACTCAAAACAGTCATTTAACAGTTAATTTGGAAAATGACTAGATGGAAAAAAAGATTTTTTGTATTGTTTCCTGGCTGCATTTTCAAACAATGGGGCTTTGACACTAAATACAATATGGTAATTTGCTCACTTTATTTTACATTTGAATTATTCCAGTCAATGGATAATGGTCAGTTAATAGCATAAACTCCCTTCTTAGAAAGCAATAGAGTCCTTTTCCTCATCTTCACTGATTGCCAGGTTATTTGTATATAGAGAGAAGCTTTCTTCTTGTATAATCAGTTTGCTGCTGCCCATTTTACTGCCAAACATTCCTTCTCAATAGTAGCATAATGTTACCTAGGGAACAGCTTATGGCTGACACATACAGTGGTGCCACAAATTAATTTCACAGTTATCAGGATATAGGGTGATAACAGCAACATGAGCTACTGTGAAATTACCATTGTTCCCATGGTGTATCAGTGTAATTATTACTTTTGTGACAACTATGCAAATAACTCATACCATCCCTTTAGGATGGGATGTGCTTTCTCTTTTCTAGCTTAGTACTTCGTTCTTCAGAGAAATCTCTGAATGAATTTGAATCTAAAGATGAACACACCTTTAAAAAACCTACTTCCACAATTTTTTTATGAAACAAATGTCTGGCCTGAATCATATCTGGATCTGAATATGAAGCAAATCAGAGGCTAAATTATCAGAAAAAACAAATATCTGCTGTTTTTCAGTTATTTCCAGTGTGAACATGCTGGTAGAAACAAAAGGAATCCTTGTGCTATTTCCTGCAAAAAAACCCACTCAAATAGCAGTAGAAAGAAAAGCCTTGAAAAAGTTGTTCTTATTAAAGGACTCTTTTGAGCTTGTTCAATTCCATTGCATTGAGGCTGCTGTTTGTGCCACAGCCTTCTAGCAACAAAGAATGAGAAATTCAACAACTTTAAACTTTTTTACATAGAAATAGGAAGACATATTACTAGGGCTGGATTGTTGTTGCTCCTGGCCCTGTGCATGAGGCATTGTATAACTGCATTACAAAATCACACGGATACAACAGTATGAAAAGAATGGGCAATGATGACTGTGACCTCTGATTAAATAATTGGTTGATTAACAACCCAGGCATAAGCACATATGTGCTGGACAGCTCATCTCTGTCAGAGAATACATGGAGAAAGCAGACGATACGTGATTGCCACCTGTATTGGAGTTTCAACCTTTCTGGTACAGAAGATTTTGATTTTTTTTTTCCATTTCAAAATGACATTTCATTTCCATTTTAAATGTTTGTATTATGTAACATAATCTAAAATAAAAACAATGAAATCCAAACAAAACATTTCAGTTCTATTGAAACTAAACATTTTCATCAATCCCAAACAATATCTTTTCTGGAATAGGAGACTTCAAAAATTTTGGTTTCGTTTCAGAATGAAAACATTTTTGAAATTTCAGAATTTCCCATGAAATGGAAAATCCCTTCCTGACTGGCTCTGTTTATTTATGTTGCTTAGACTGAGATGAATAGAAAGCTAGATAAGTTTGTTTCTGTGAGAATTGATTTGTGGAGGAATAAATGCAAACAGCATTTTGAAGTGCACACACACTGAGCATTTCTAAAAGTGCCTATCATTGTAGCATCACCTGGATTTGAGCTTCACAGATTTATTGTCATGTCTGAAAATATAATAATTGTATTTTTTCTAGCATGAATAAATTGCATGACTATTGTCTACTTGAGATTACTAAGAATGTGGTAGAACCATTGAAACAGTGGAAATAACATCCTAATGATGGGTGAACATAGAGAAAATAACCATGCTGGTGTACTGTTCCAACACATGTTGTTATTCATGTTTTTCAGCCTAATAGAATTTATTCGGGCAATTTCTCCAAAACAAACGTCAAAAAAGAAAGTCCCCATATAATCACATTGTTACAGAGTGATGTTTTGTGTCCTCAGTGGAAATACTACAGTTTAGTGCATAAATCCAGAAGAAAATAATCACTTCTCCTCCATGAAGATGTCTCCTCAGATTCTCTTTTGGACTTGTGTGCTACATTTAAAGATAAATGATTAAAAGCAGTAGCTGTCTTTGCATTTTTGAGCAGTCTACCTGTGAGATTGTCTCTAGCAGAGAGACATTATGGTTCCCTCCCAGCCTTGTATCTTATGTTTTGGGTGAGTAGATCCTTCCACAGTTTGGGCTGAAGAAGTGTATCAATACCACATGTATCTGGATTCTGAAACTCAGTGGCAACATATAGTGCAAATAATAGTAATAAAAATATTGGCTCACTCGGTGTCCAGATAATAAATAATAAATGATTTTAAAACATGGACAATCTGATAGGAGAACTTTGTAGAATGGGACCTGTTGGCCATATATTTGCCATTTTTTATTGGTTTTGCTACAAGTATAGTAGTTCCAATGTGAGAGGAGCTATTAAAATATATATATATATATAAGCAACGAGGAGTCCACAGACACCTTAAAGAATAACAGATTTATTTGGGCATTTAAGGTGTCACTGGACTCCTCGTTGTTTTTGTGGATACAGACTAACATGGCTACCCCCTGATAATTAATATGTATGGCTGTTAATAAAAACTTTGTGGAGCACAGCTTCAAAAATCTACCAATTTTTATTTATTTATTTATTTTTTACCTACCTACTAGATGTTGGAAATCTGAGGCAAGATTGATTGCCCTGATACTGTTTAACCCAGATAGGGTTCATTTGTGAGAAATTTCTTTAACTGATTAGCAAGTTCTGTAATACCAGCTGCAGTCATTGGGTGATATGGAGGATATTCAAACAAGTGCTAATCAGTCAGCCTCGTGACAGGCAGGTCTTTAAGATTGGGAGCAGCTGGAATTGCTGATCATTTTGCAAATGGTAGAAAAGAGGGGGCTTGCATGAGTCATTGCAGTACTCCTAGGACCTTTTCTGCTTTCCATGTCCAGCAAGGCTCTCAAGTGGCGCACAGGCCTACATTTTGTTTGATGCTATCACAAGCCTGAATGGTCCCTTTTTAGGTCCCAGCAAAATGGTTTTACTCGGAGAGGCCTCAGAGTAAGGATGTGTGTTTTATTTGATGACCCTCTTGTATATGAATAGCTACAAGAAGGGTTTCTTAAGGAATTGAAGTTGAAATGTTTTATGGATTGTGTTTTATTAATATAAAACTGTAGCTTATTAGGCCAAAAATTGATTGCCTAAATAATTGGTGGTTTGCTGTGGAGCAACATTTAAGTTGAAGAAAATATCTTTAAAAATAAAGGTTTTGGTTGAATTACTGTATCTATGTTGTATGAATATTACTTTAAAAGTTTGTTAGCATTTACCAAAGTTGGCACTATTGTTGTGTTGGTTGTGCATTGCTCGTGATGTGTGATGGACTGTTTTTAAAATGGCACGGCTTTAATTTCATTTTAATCTGAGTGAGGGTGAAAGTAGGGGAATCTCTCCCTATCTTTTAAAATGGGGAATATTTAAGTTTCTGTTTGGGTTTTTTTTTTGTTTGTTTGTTTGTGGACGGGAGAATGGGATGGGAAGTTGCATTTCTGTATTTTTTAGCTACAACACCAATTAACAGTGCTAGCTACTGGATTCTGAAGTGTAAAGAAACTCAGACACAATCCCTACAGTTCTAGTCTTAAAATGAAGCATTTTGCAACATTTCTCCCCTTCCCCCCCTGGATTCCACTCCCCAAGTTGCTTATCCCACGCTTACCTCCTCCTATAACTTCTCTTCTAATTCCTTGGGGTTTTCTTTTCCTTTCATCTTCCTCCCCTGTCTTTTTTTTCCCTTCTCTCTTCCTTCTGCTGCCTACTATTCCTGCACACTCTGCTTCCCCCTCCAGTATGCTTTTCTGCCTTTTCCTGTGCCTGCACTCCATATTTCTGCTTTCCTTTGCTTCACTCAGCTGTTAAATCAGCTTTGCTGTAGCAGTGCTGTGTAAGGTGTGGTCTCTGAAACTGCTCCCTCTCTTATCTGGCCTTACTGAGGCTAGGTCTACACTACCCGCCTGAATTGGCGGGTAGAAATCGACCTCTCGGGGATCGATTTATCGCGTCCCATCGGGACGCGACAATCGATCCCCGAATCGACGCTCTTACTCCACCAGCGGAGGTGGGAGTAAGCGCCGTCGACAGGAAGCCGCAAAAGTCGATTTTGCCGCCGTCCTCACAGCGGGGTAAGTCGGCTGCGATACGTCGAATTCAGCTACGCTATTCACGTAGCTGAATTTGCGTATCTTAAATCGACTCCCCCCTGTAGTGTAGATGTACCCTGAATGAGGTTTAGCTGAGGAAGAGAAGGCTGGAGTCGTAGGCCATATAGAGTCAGACCAATAGTCCATCTAGCCTACTAACCTCTCTTCTGATAGTGGCAGGTACCATATGCTTCAGAGGGATTGAATTTAACAAGGCAATTTAAACAGTGATCCATCCTCTGTCGTCCAGTCCTCCCTTCTGGCAGTCAGAGATTTATGGACACCCAGAGCATGTTGATGGTCTTATCCACCCTGAACTTATCTCTTTTTTTTTTTTGTACCCCCAATAATACTTTTGACCGTTACAAATCCCCTGGCAGTTGACCCTGCCAGCAGGTAGGAGATCTTGGGGGACAACTACTGCAATGGTGGGGTGTAAAATAAACTTTATTAAGAAAATGCAAAAACAGGGAAAATTTAATAGTGAGGGGTATGGGGTTTGTTAAGGTAGACAATTGGGGAGAGGTTTCTTTTAGTAAATAGGATAGGGGGTTTCAATAGTGAGGTACAATACAGTGGGGTACAATACAGTTGGTAACCAATTAACACTGAAGTATAAATGTAACAGGTAGCTAACAGTTTCTGTGTAAAGGGTGTGTTACAGCAGCATATAACCAACTAACAGTTATGGGTAAAATGTGTTAAATAACCAACAACTCTAGGTAAAAATGTGTCACAATGGTGTAAATGTAAAATGTGAGGGGTATTAGAGAGAAAAAGGGTAACCAATGGGGTTTTATGCTAGACTTCAGTAATACAATTGAGATCTGGCAGCAGTAGGAGCAGGGTGAGCACATGGGGGAAGGGATTAAGAGAGAGAGAGAGAGCAGACAGGCTGCAAGTTTAAACAGCAGAGAGACAATTATACAGAACACAGCAAAATCTTATCTATGATTTAACTTAACCAAGACTACATAAATTAGCAAGTAACAAAACACAATGCAAGCAATTTTTTAGACCTAACTTAACCACAACTATGCAAATGAAATTACAATTTATCTAAACTAAAGGCTAAATCTAACCTAATGGGTGCACCTTATACTAGGGGTAGTTCCAGAGGGCAGAGTGGTGTGTGCCCAGGATACAGCTTCAGGGTGTGTGTGTGGGGGGGGTGTTTAACTAGTGGTGTCTGCAAGCAGGCTTATTTCTAGCAGCAAAGGTGCTGCGGAGCTAGAAGCAGATTACAGATACAGACCAAGGAGTTAGCTTGGGTCTGTCTGCTGGGGAAAGAAAGCCAGCAGCCAGAACAAGGGGAGTGTGCAAGAGGTTTTTCCTTACCAGTCCCCAAAGCAGCAGCAGGAACAGCAGTTTCAGCATCAGAGGACGCAGAGAGGACTCGATTCGCTTACAATAATCAGGAGTTCTCCAGGCACAAATTCATTGTTTGTGGGAGGGGAGTTTAAAAACGGGGGTATGCTCAAAAACAAACGTCTGGTTTTAAGGGCAAACTCAGTCAGTTTCCTGCCAGTAACTTTGATTGGTTCTCCTTAATCCAGGGGAGTAGAGAAGGCAGGGGAAACTGCAGGTAGGCACAGGACATTTCTGGGCAAGTTCTGAGTCACAGGTATGACTCATATGCTCAGGTATGTGGCCACTTTAGGTCTTGCATACCTGGGCAGAGCACCCTACACCAAGCCGGGTCTGAACAAAGAAGCCAGACAAAGGAGTGAAAAAGCCCCCACCTCCCTGAGCAGAGCAGGGCTCCAGTCAGTCTGCACAACCCATTTCCATGAGCAGGGCCAGGCTGTGACTTTGGTCAGTTCCATGGCCGGGGGGGAGGGGTCGGCCACTCAGCACAAACAGAAAGGAAGGGGGAAAAAGGAATCCAGCAAGGGGACAGCTGTAACAGACAGCAGTAAGTTTCACAGGTTGACTGTGTGTTGTGTGAAGAAGTACTTCCTTTTGATTGTTTTAAACCTACCGCCTACTAATTTCATTGGGTGACCTCTGGTTCTTGTGTTACATGAAGAGGTAAATAACTCAAGCAGCTGACTGAGGAGATATCTATGCTATTAGCGATTATCTTCAAAAGGTAATGGAAGATGGAGGAGAGATTCCAGATGCCTGGAAAAGGGCAAATATAGTGCCAATCTATAAAAAGGGAAATAAGGACAACCTGGGGAATTACAGACCAGTCAGCTTAGCATCTATGATTCTCGAACACCTCCTTATTCACTTTCTCCACACCATTCATGATTTTATAGACCTCTATCGTATTCCCCTTTTGTCATCTCTTTCCTAAACTGAGCAGTCCCACTCTTTTTAATCTCTCCTCATATGGAAGCTGTTCTACACCCCTTTTATTGCCTTTCTCTGTACTTTTCCCAATTTTAATATATCTTTTTTTGAGATGGGGCAACCAGAACTGCACAGTGTTCAAGGTGAGGGCGTACCATGGATTTATATAGTGGCATTATGATATTTTCTATCTTATTGTTGATCCCTTTCCCAATGCATCCTAACATTGTTAGCTTTTTGATTGCTGCTGCACATTGAGCAGATGTTTACAGTGAACTGTCCATTATGACTTTCAAATCTTTTTCTTGAGTGGTAACAGCCCATTTAGACCCCTTCATTTTGTATGTGTAGGAAGGATTATGTTTACCAATGTGCACTTCGCATTTATCAACATTGAATTTCATCTGCCTTTCTGTTGCCCAGTCACCCCGTATTGTGAGATCCCTTTGTAACTCTTCACAGTTAAATCCAAAGCTGACTAT
Organism: Malaclemys terrapin pileata; assembly: GCF_027887155.1. NCBI lineage: Eukaryota > Metazoa > Chordata > Testudines > Emydidae > Malaclemys > Malaclemys terrapin. The sequence continues at coordinate 74,062,296 of NC_071512.1, forward strand.
CTTGAGTAATTTTGTATCATCTGCAAACTTTGCCACCTCATTGTTCATCCCTTTTTCCTGTTAATTTAGGAATATGTTTTTCAGTACTAGTTCCAGTAATAGGCACCAACTCTGTGGGTGTTCCAGGACTGCAGCTTTGCACACACTGGCAGCCAGCTCCGCCCTTCTCCTCAGCGCCTCCCCCCGCCAATCAACTCCTCCCCCTCCCTCCCAGCACCTCTCGCCCGCCACAGTCAGCTGTTTCGTGGCATTCAGGAGGCTCTGGGAGGAAGTGGGAGGAGCAGGGACAGGACACACTCAGGGGAATGTGGCAGAATTGGGTGGGAAGAGGCGGGGCGGGAAGAGGTAGGGCAAGGGTGGGGACTTAGGAGAAGGGGTGGCATTGAGACAGGGTCTGGGGCAGGGTGGGAAGAGGCGGGGTGAAGGGGGGGCTTGGAGGAAGAGGGCAGGTGGGGCACAGCCTGAGGCAGAGCGGGGGGTTGAGCACACCCCCTTGGGCTTGGAGGAATCCAGCGCCTATGGTTGCTGTACAGATCCTTGGGGGACCTTGCTATTTACCTCTCTCCGCTGTGAAAACTGACCATTAGTCATGGGAGGATTTGGGATGGGACATGGGGTGGGGGCGTTACCTCCCTCTCCCTCCCTTCCCCCTCCAAACTGCAAGCCTCAGGCAGGCAGCTTTAGTGTGCAATATAATCAGTTCTGCAGAGGAGACAGGAGAGTGTTCCGAGCTTGGGCCCCTGAGGCATGGAGTGGGAATTCTGTTAGTCTATAAGGAGCCACAGGACTCTTTGTTGCTTTTTATAAAAAGAGTGATTAACTGATGATTAAGATGAGAAAGGACTGTTAGGATAGTTCCTAAAGTTAAATGGTCTGTTCCAAGCTTGGTGAACTGCAAAAAGTAAGTAGCCTAAATGACAGAAAGTAATTGTAGATTTTTCTACAATTGTTTCAATTGTCCTATTCAAGAGTGACAAAAGTTACTGATATCTTTCTTTGAGAAGATAACTGATAAAGAAATGCAATAGACCTAATATACCTGGATGTCAGCAAGGCATCTGATACAGTTCCACATGAGAAATTATTAGTTAAACTGGAGAAGATGGGGATTAATATGAGAACTAAAAGGTGGATAAGGAACTCATTAAAGGGGAGACTGCAACAGGTCATACTGAAAGGTGAGCTGTCAGGCTGGAGGGAGGTTACTAGTGGAATTCCTCAGGGATCAGTCTTGGGACCAAGTAGCCCCCTGGAATCATGGTTAAAGTTGCCTCTCCTTTAATAAATAAATAAATAAATAAAATAAATCTGAAATGGCACTCCTGTGGGCAGATACAGAATTTTCTGTTCCCCTTCTCCTCTACCCCCCACGTGTGGCCCTGTTGGCCTAACTGGAGTCATCCCGCCCTATACAGAAATCAAACTACACCTATACATTTAGTCCTTGTCTTTGTTTCCTGTCTTTTATTCACTTATTGACCCATGAGAAGACCTTTTTTCTTGTCTCATGTCTTTGCTGAAGAGCCTTTCATGTGGGACCTTATCAAAGGCTTTCTGAAAGATTAAGTCCACTATATCAATTGGATCACTCTTATCCACATGCTTGTTGAATCCATCAAAGAATTCTTATAGACTGGTGAGGCATGATTTCCCTTTACAATAGCAATGTTGACTCTTCCCCAAGATATCATGGTCATCTGTGTGTCTAATAATTCTGTTCTTTGCTATAATTTCAGCTAGTTTGCCTGGTACTGAAGTTAAACTTCTGGCTTCCAACTGCCAGGATTGTCTTTAGTGTCTTCTTAAAAAATCCACATAATATTAGCAGTGGTTCCATATCTGAATTCCTTCAGAACTCTTGGGTGAATACCATCTGGCCTGGTAACTCATTACTATTCAATTTGTTCCAAACCTATCTCTAATGATACCTCAGTTCCTCTGATATGTCACATAAAAACAATTCCTTGGGTGTGGGAATCTCCCCCATAGCCTTTGCAGTGAAGTCTGATGCAAAGAATTCATTCAGCTTCTTTTCAATGGTGTTGTCTTTCTTAAGTGCTCCTTTATCACCTCACTGGTCCAGTGGCCCCATTGATTGTTTGGCAGGCTTCTCGCTTCTGATGTACTTACAAAAAGTAACAGCATATTTTTCATCTTTAGCTAGTTGCTCCGCAAATTCTTTTTTGTCCAGTCATATTATACTTTTACAGTTGACTTGCCAGAGTTTATTTCTATTTTCCTCAGTAGGAGCTGACTCCCAATTTTTAAAGGATGCCTTTTTGCCTTTCTCTGCTGTTTGGCCTTGGGGCACTTTTTTGGTTCTTGTCCTGCTTTTTGGATTTGAGGTATACATTTAGTCTGAGCCAGTACAGAAACTCCTCACGTAATGTTGTTAAGTTATGTTCCTGAAAAATGCGACTTTAAGCGAAATGATGTTAAGCGAATCCAATTTCCCCATAAGAATTAATGTAAATGATGGGGGTTAGGTTCCAGGGAATTTATATAGTATTTTGTCTGGTGAAAAAAATTTCCCTGAAACCTAACATATATATACACAAATACACAGTATAAGTTTTAAACAAACAATTTAATACTGGTATACAATGATGATGATTGTGAAGCTTGGTTGAGGTGGAGGAGTCAGAGGGTGGGATATTTCCCAGGGAATGCCTTACTGCTAAATGATGAACTAGCAATTGGGTGAGCCCTCAAGGCTTAACTCTCACACTCTACAAGGCAGCAGGAAAGAACGGTGTGTGAGAGAGAGAGAGATGCGCATTTCCCCTTTAATTATGAAGAGTGGGGTCAGAAGTACACTGCCTTGTTAATTAGATTAGCAAGATGAGACCGGACTGCAGCTGCTGCTGCCTGGAAGCTCCCTCTGTTGTGTGTCCCCCCTGCTCTATGGAAGATGGGGTAAGCCGGGTGCAGGAGCAGCGGGGAGGGGGACACCCTGACATTAGCCCTCCCCCTTTCTCCCTTCCCCCCACACAGCAAGCAGGAGTCTCTGGGAGTAGCTCCAAGGCAGAGGGCAGGAGCAGCATATGGCAGTGGGGGGAGGGACAGCTGCAATTGCTAGCCTGCTGGGCAACTGCAGCACAAGAAACTTAGGGGAGCGGGGAGCTGATAGGAAGAGTTGATAGGGGGGCTGTCAGTCCACCCTGGTTCCATCCATTCACCAGCTAGCTCCACCGGGCTGCTCTTCCTGCAAGCAGTGGACAAAGTAGGTGACTGCCAAACGACGTTAGAAGGGAGCACTGCACAACTTTAAACAAGCATGTTCCCTAATTGATCAGCAACGTAACAACAAAACAACGTTAACCGGGATGACTTTAAGTGAGGAGTTACTCTATGGAGTTTTTAAATAGTCTCCATTCACTTTGTATGCCTTTCACCCTTGTGACCAATGTTCCCTCTAATTTTTTCCATTCATGTGCGGAATAAATTTTGTTATGTGCATCGAGGTATGTGCGGATGTGCGCCACCAGAAGAAACAAAAACATATATATATAAAGCTACCATAGGGATAATTACTCCAGCCAGGACAAGTTAGGCATTTTAGAACTCACTACTCAAAGAATTAAATGTAAGTGTAAGAGAGAAATTAAAATTATGAAATGCATAGACCAGTCAAAAAACTTAAAATAACACACTTTGAAAGAATAAAATTACAGAGAATATATGTGCACTGCAGGAAGTACCAAGAAGTAATAATAACAATAATACAAGTATGTGTTGGGAGGTGAGCGTGAAAGACTGTTTGTGTCTGACAGAGAAAGTGTGTGTGCTGGCTGATGGGGAAGTTTCTGAGAAACGGTGTGTTGTCTCTTTAAGGCACTCACTCACTCACCTGAAAGGCTGATTCAGATGTCAGACCACAGCAGCTCTCTCCTGCTCGAGTCCTGAGCTCCCTGTCCCTTCTCCCCTGCTCTGTGAAGATGGGGTACAGGGGCTGGGGGATGGGAACACCCTGACATCAGCACCCTCCTCCACCCCTGCTCTGCACAGCCAGCAGGAGGGTCCCAGGAGTAGCTACAGGAGCAATATGGCTGCAAAGCAGCGGGGGGAGGGGCACCTGATACATGCTGCTGTTTGTGCCCGGCTCTGCTAATCAAGTGTGTGGCACTTGAATTACTCTTGGGCAGCCGCCTGACTATGCAACTTAGAGGGAACACAGCTTGTGACTGTTCCCTTTAATTTCTGTTTAACTAGCTTCCTTATGCTTGTATAGTTCACTTTTTGAAGTCAAATTCTACTCTGTTGGGTTTCTTTGACATTCTCCTCCCCTACAAAGGTGTTAAATTTAATTACATTATGGTTGCTATTATTGCGTGGTTCAGCAGAATTTACCTCTTGGACAAGATCCTGTGCTGCAGTTAGAACTAAATCAAGAATTGCATCTTGCTTTGTGCGTTCCAGGACAAGCTGCTCCAAGACGCAGTCATTAATGGTGTCTAGTCATTTTATCTCTGCATCCCATCCTGAGGTGACATGTACCACAGGCGCCGGCTTCCTTTAAGGCCCCAGAGGTGCTCAATCACCCCGCTTCATCCCTGGCCCCCTTCCCCAAGCCGCCACCCACCTCTTCGTGCCCCCACTCTGCCCAAGCCCTGCCGCCACCCCCACTCTGCCACTTCCTGCCCTCACTCTGCTCACGCCCTGCCTCTTCCCCCCAGTTCCACCCCTTCCTCTGAGCGTGCCTTCTCCCCGCTCCTCCCCCCTTCCCCCAGCACATCCTGCATACCGCAAAGCAGCTGATCACAGTGTGTAGGAGGCACTGGGAGGGAGAGGGAGGAGTTGATCGGCAGGGCCGCTGGTGGGCGGGAGGCGCTGGGAGGGGGCAGACGGAGCTGGCTGCGGATGGGTGCTGAGCACCCACTAATTTTTTTCCATGGGTGCTCCAGCCCTCGAGTACCCATGGAGTCGGCATCTACGACATGTACCCAGCCAATATGAGAACTAGCATTTCTGTAGAAGCACTTGTATGTTTTATCAATAGTCAGTCGCTTGTGTTCACATTTTCTCTGTCAGTGCGTTACTGAAGAAGCTGCTGATGAGTGTTTGCCACTGTGACTACTTCTTTCCTTGAATCCAGAGGCTGAGAGAGCGTGGAGGTGATGGGTCCAGTGTATTCAGTTTCTTTCCTTCCATTGCTGTAGAGAAACTGCTGGAAATGTTGTGCAGTGATAGACAAGCCAGATTTGCTGCTCCCTCCCATAACTTAATCTGGGCTTGAATAGGGACTGGGAGTGGCTGGCTCACTACAGAAGCAGCTTTTCCTCTCCTGGAATTGACACCTCCTCATCTATTATTGGGAGTGGACTACATCCACCCTGATTGAATTGGCCCTGTCAACACTGGTTCTCCACTTGTGAAGTAACTCCCTGCTCTCCATGTGTCAGTATATAATGCCTGAATCTGTAACTTTCACTCTATGCATCCGAAGAAGTGAGGTTTTTACTCACGAAAGCTTATGCCCAAATAAATCTGTTAGTCTTTAAGGTGCCACCAGACTCCTTGTTGTTTTTGTAGATACAGACTAACACGGCTACTCCCTGATACTTGACACCATGCAAGACACTAAATTTAGCCGTATGGAGTGGAAATCCATCAACCTCAACAAAAAACTTGCACAGATACAGACAGACATCATCTTCCTCTCCAAATGCAAACAGATGGACATCATACCAAAAGGACTGAAGGTAAAAAATCCATTGCAATCAACATACTACACTGAGTATGGTGAGAGACTGTGCCACACACTCTCAAAGAAACTGAGGAACCACCTGATCAGCATCCTGTACAACAGACAGGAGAAGATCAAGAATGAGCACTCAGAACTGGAGACTCTCATACAATACCAGCCTTCTACACAAACTTCCACGTGGCTGGACTTTACAAAAATGAGACAAGCCATTTACAATGCACATTTCACTTCTCTACAGAGGAAAAAGGACTGTAAGCTATCTAAACTAATACCTGCCATGGGGGCTATAACAATGGTACCCTCAACTCATCTAACAACATTGTCAATCTTTCCAACCACACACTTAGCCCAGCAGAAGAGTCTGTCCTATCTCGGGGACTCTCTTTCTGTCCCACCATCCCCACGAACATGATACAGTTCTGCGGTGATCTGGAAGCCTACTTTCGTCGTCTCCGACTCAAGGAATATTTTCAACGCACCACTGAACAGTGCACTGACCCACGGGAACCCTCCTACCAACACTACAAGAAGAAGAACTCTGCATGGAGTCCTCCTGACGGTCGAAATGACAGACTGGACCTCTACATAGAGTGTTTCCGCAGACGTGCACAGGCTGAAATTGTGGACAAACAACATCACTTGTCCCATAACCTCAGCCATACAGAACGCAATGCCATCCACAGCCTCAGAAACAACTCTGACATTATCATCAAAGGGGCTGACAAAGGAGGTGCTGTAGTCATAATGAACAGGTCAGATTATGAACAGGAGGCTGCCAGGCAACTCTCCAAGACCACATTCTACAGGCCATTATCCTCTGATCCCACTGAGGAATACCAAAAGAAACTACACCATCTGCTCAAGAAACTCCCAGCTACAGTACGGGAACAAATCTACATGGACACACCCCCAGAACCCCGACCAGGGGTATTCTATCTGCTACCCAAGATCCATAAACCCGGAAACCCTGGACGCCCCATCATCTCAGGCATTGGCACTCTGACAGCAGGATTATCTGGGTATTTGGACTCTCTCCTCAGACCCTATGCTACGAGCACTCCCAGCTATCTTCGAGACACCACCGACTTCCTGAGGAAACTACAGTGCATTGATGTTCTTCCTGAAAACACCATCCTGGCCACCATGGATGTAGAAGCACTTTATACCAATATTCCACATGATGATGGACTACAAGCTGTCAGGAACAGTATCCCTGATGAGGCCACAGCAAGCCTGGTGGCTGAGCTTTGTGACTTTGTCCTCACCCACAACCACTTCAGATTTGGGGACAACTTATACCTTCAAGTCAGTGGCACTGCTATGGGTACCCGCATGGCCCCACAGTATGCCAACATTTTTATGGCTGACTTAGAACAACGCTTCCTCAGCTCTCGTTCCCTAGTGCCCCTCCCCTACTTGCGCTACATTGATGACATCTTCATCATATGGACCCACGGAAGGGAGGCCCTTGAAGAATTCCACCTGGACTTCAACAATTTCCACCCCACCATAAACCTCAGCCTGGACCAGTCCACACGAGATCCACTTCCTGGACACTACAGTACAAATAAGTGATGGTCAAATAAACACCACCCTATACCGGAAACCTACTGACTGCTATACGTACCTACATGCCTCCAGCTTCCATCCAAGACACATCACACGATCCATTGTCTACAGCCAAGCCCTAAGATACAACCGAATTTGCTCCAACCACTCAGACAGAGACAAACACCTACAAGATCTTTATCAAGCATTCGTAAAACTACAATACCCACCTGGGGAAGTGAGGAAACAGATTGACAGAGCAAGACGGGTACCCAGAAATCACCTACTACAGGACAGGCCCAACAAGGACAAGAACAGAACACCACTGGCCATCACATACAGCCCCCAGCTAAAACCTCTCCAGCGCATTATCCACGATCTACAACCTATCCTGGAAAATGATCCCTCACTCTCACAGATCTTGGGAGGCAGGCCAGTCCTCGCTTACAGACAACCCCCCAACCTGAAGCAAATACTCACCAGCAACTACACACCACACCACAGAAACACCAACCCAGGAACCTATCCCTGTAGCAAACCTCGTTGCCTACTCTGTCCCCATATCTACTCTGGCAACAGCATCAGAGGACCCAACCACATCAGCCACACCATCAGGGGCTCATTCACCTGCACATCCACTAATGTCATATATGCCATCATGTGCCAGCAATGCCCCTCTGCCATGTACATTGGCCAAACCGGACAGTCCCTCCGCAAAAGAATAAATGGACACAAATCGGACATCAGGAATGGTAACATACACAAGCCAGTAAGTGAACACTTCAATCTCCCTGGTCATTCTATTACAGATTTAAAAGTCACTATCATTGAACAAAAAAACTTCAGAAACAGACTTCAAAGAGGAACAGCAGAACTAAAATTCATTTGCAAATTCAACACCATTAATCTGGGCTTGAATAGGGACTGGGAGTGGCTGGCTCACTACAGAAGCAGCTTTTCCTCTCCTGGAATTGACACCTCCTCATCTATTATTGGGAGTGGACTACATCCACCCTGATTGAATTGGCTCTGTCAACACTGGTTCTCCACTTGTGAAGTAACTCCCTGCTCTCCATGTGTCAGTATATAATGCCTGAATCTGTAACTTTCACTCTATGCATCCGAAGAAATGAGGTTTTTACTCACGAAAGCTTATGCCCAAATAAATCTGTTAGTCTTTAAGGGATGTCTATCAGGGATGGTCTAGACAGTATTTGGTCCTGCCATGCGGGCAGGGGACTGGACTCGATGACCTCTCGAGGTCCCTTCCAGTCCTATAATCTATGAATCTATGAATCTATAAGGTGCCACCAGACTCTTTGTTGTTTTTTTATATCTGGCTAGTGAATGGTCATAGTGCTTAGCACAGCTGACACAGCTCTGATTCCTTCCAGTGGATGCAGAATGTGATCTTCCTGTCTACAAGTAGCCCAGTATGCAGAAACTGGTTCAAGGCTAAACGATTCAACTACTGCACAATCTGTTTAAAACCCTGAATTGGGGATTATGGATAGGGCCACAGGAGAAATAGGGATTGGGATGGCTCTGCATCCCGTGCTCTTGTGCCAATATTTAAAAAGGAGGCTCATAGGCTGCTGTTCCTCCTTTTCCTACAATAAATGCTGGGCCCCCAGGGTGCATGCACTTGCTGACAAGGAGGGCTGGGGAATATATTAATTTGTTTTCCCATTTGAACAAAAGCACTTTTTCATAACTGTAGCCAAGGAGGGAGGCAACCTAATTTGGCAAGCAAACCCGTGTTACATGTACTTGCTGCAAATGTGTGCAATTGGTACCTGAGTATATGTACAAGTGCTTATACAGAAATGCTAGAAGTCTAAATGTTGAGTATATTGATAATATAATTGTGTTAGAGGAGGCAAAAAATAATTTTTAGGAATGTTGAGAGATCATAGAATTTCTTCTTTTAGGATTTTTTTAATGTCTTTGGCGCTTGGTGCAATCTGGTGCTTAATACAGACCAAATGTTGCTCTTCAGAAATATGGAGTCTGTGGATAAAGTTATCTCTGTCAGGGAATGTTTAGCTGTATCCAGAGAAAGGGTGAGCTGCATGAGAATTAGGGAAATCATTACAACAACTCTTCATGCTGACTGATGACAAATTTTTAACATGGGAGTCTGACGAGCGTCCTCCAATATATCACAATCCACATTCCCTGGAAACAAATGGATATCAGGGCAAATGGAAAAATGGTATTCTTTAATGTTCTACCCATGGGAAAAGAGTCACAAAAGACTTTAGGGCTTTATGCACAACTATCTCTATTTACCATATTAGAAACCATGGCTCTCTAGCTTCTAGACAGTAAACCTATGGTCTCTTTATGCAAAGCACTGAAAATAAATAAATATGTTTCTTTGCTCCAAAGAATATAAATAGTTCCCCTTATCCAGCGGACAGTGTATAGGGTTGGTACCAAATCAGATTAAATTAAAACATATAAATTTAATTTGTTTTAATTGATATTTGTTTAACTATAAATTAAAACAAACATCTCCTTTCTGGCAGAGTTGGCTTCAGAGCTAATATATTTTTACAGGTCAGTGTAGAAAGATGTTCATGTCACTTCTGCCCCCACAGTAAATTACTAGCTGGATCCCCTTCTGTATATGTTTCCTTAATGAGTTCCAACGGTGTGCCATCCCTCCATGCTTGGCAGCTCAGAGAGATTTTCTAGGGTTGGCAGGGCAGACATTCTCTACTTTTCTCAGTGAAGGATTTTAACCCCTTCCGTGCCCTGTTAGGATGTATGTACCCAACATCTATCACAGGGAAACATATGCGAAAGCAGTGGATAGAACATAGTTTTGGGATCTCTGTACCTGACTAGTCCTTGCATTTTTCAAGGATGGTTTCATGGAGTGTTGGCCGCTGTTACTTTACTTTTCCTTGGGAATCCTGTAAAATTTTGATTTTGCTCTTCACAAAGTGCAAGACAGGAGCTTTTTCCACAGATGGATGTCATTGTGCCAAATTCAGTCTAGGAATCTGTGCTGCAGTCTTAAATTACCAATCCCTAAGACATAGGACTTTTTTGTGAGGCATTTGCTCAATAGTCTTTCTTTACAATTTTTCCCACAGAGGTGTTAAACAATGGAATACAGCAAGGAAATTTAACTTTAGCCCATGATGACAAGCTTAGAACTAATTGTGTTGAACCAAAGGCAGCAGGGCAGATAAAAATGGAAGATTTTTTTTTTAAATCTGATTTTTTAAAAAAATTAAATTCAGGTTAATTTTCTTAAAATAAATCTCTTTAAATTAAATTTGAAATTGACAAACTGTTAAGGCTTAAACTTATGAGCTATTATAATAATTTATATTAAATGCAAAAAACTAATATTAAACAGTAAATGTTTGCTGCAAGTTATAAAGAAAATCAAATGACTGAAGTAGTGTAAGTTACTGGCTAAGTACTTGGAACCAGAGAAGAGCTAAACTAGCTTTGGACAATAGTAGCCTCTTGTGCAGGTTCAGGAGGAATATTTTTTCCTTGTTTATGTTTATTCAACTAGTTCTGTTCAATGACTAGTTTATTCAAAGTTAAGAAATCAATTGGGAGTTGAAAAAAACAGGAAAGCGTGTTTTCTTCTTCCAGTCTGTGAATAAAAACTAGATTTAGGGATGAGCTCTTTAGGAAGAAAACATAAAATGTCACTGATAAAGTTTGCAGGTGACAATAGTTGCGGGAGTGGTAAATAATGAAGAGAACAGGTCACAGATAGTGATGTGAATTGTTTAGTAAGCAGAGTGCAAGCAAACAATATGTGTTTTTAATATGGCTAAATCTAAATGTACACATAATTGAAAACAGAATGTACCCCATATTGTGAGGATGGGGGACTCTATCCCGTGAAGCAATGAGTCTGAAAAAGATTTGGGAGGTATGGTGGATAATCATGTGAACATGAGTTCCCAGGTTGATGCTGTGGCCAAAAGGGCTAATGTAACAGTTGGATGCATAAACAGGGGAATCTCAAGAAGGAGTAGAGATGTTGTTTTATTTCTGGTTTTGGCACTGGTGTGACCACAGCTGGAGTATAATTCAGGTGTCTACAATTCAAGATGTTTATAAATTGAAGAGGGTTCAGAGAAGAGCCACAAGAATGATTAAAGGGTTAAAAACATGCCTTATTGTGAGACTCAAGGAGCACAATCTAATTAGTTTAACAAAGAGAAGGCTATGGGGTGACTTAATTGCACATCCGTTCTCAAGGTCTCATTACAAAGGACAGATCTGCCACACCAAGTCTGAGTGTATAGCAATGTATTACCTCTAACACCAGCCATGAAGGTTGTGATCCTGCATTTTGCCCCAATCCAAGAAAACAATCACAAATTTAATTTAAATTTTAATCTGAAAAGTCCCACTGAAGTCAATATAGCGACATAAACACACGTGTAAGTACTCTGCTGGATCGGGCCAGAGCTCAGCCCCTTGCAGGGGCAAGCCCCTACATGTACAGCTTCTACAGTACACCTTATTTGTGATGTCTCACAGAATCAGACTCTGCTCCTGGGGATTCAACCTTTGTTTCCTGTGTGACAGTACAGAGCCCTACCATACGGCCAGCAAGCTGGCCCTGAAACAGCTCATTTGTTGAGAGCACTCCAGGGATCCATTCCAAGTTCCATCCAAAGGCTACCTGCTAAGAACACTAATACTTCTGTCATGCCGAGGATGGTCCTGATCTTGTGTGAGTACATTTCTATGAGGAATAAGATTAATAATTAATGCATGTTCCCTCTGTGTAAAATAGGATAATCTCTGACAGATGGTGGTTTTTAACAAGAACAGTACAGTAATTCAGATCAGACTAAGCATGTTTTATCTCTATGCCTCATTGAAATAAAAAGACACTTACATGGATGGGATGTAAATTTGCACAGATTTCGTGCATTGTAACTTCTAATTATAGATTGTGGAACCCCTGATATTCAGAGATTGTGTGAAATTTTTGTTGTTGTTTTAACATCAAATTTCACGTGATTATGACCTTCCATTAACTGTCAAGTGAGTGTAATCAAAAGTTGCCAATTGAGAGGAAAAAATGAAGTTGGGCAGGAATTTAGCAGAAATATTAGCAATAAATAATTTAAAACATTGCAAGTATCTGGAAAAATGCTTTTGCTGTAAATTTATTATTATTAATTTATTATAAACATAAAATTAAAACAAATCTTTAAAAATGCCTAGAAAAATGCTTCTTATGGAAGCAGATACTTTTTTTTACTGAGGGCATGATAACCTAAGATTTAAAGGACACACTGGGTACCCATCATTGTACTCTGGCTGCATTGGCCTCCAAGGAAAGGTCATCTCTCTTTCTCTGGTAGTTGCAGAAATCTATTAATGAATACTAGTGTATGTCTGATGTGCTGTAAACACATTGCATATTTAGGTTCTCTCATTATATCTAAAGAACTGCTATAAAAAAGCATGCAGCAAGGGATATTGGTGATGGATGGGTGTCATTGCTTAAATGAAGGTTTTGAATCACAGCTGTATCTGAAAGTAGTTATTTCTTTCCATTTTGTAAAATACCATTCTAAGTGATTCCCCAGAATGAATCATGTACCATACATAGCATCAAAACAATGGGTAAAAGTGCTTCATATCATACTAAATAGATATAGATATGTCTGCAGCATCTAGATTGCATCCTTGGAAATGTCCATTTTGACCTTTTTCTCCAAAAGTGCTTTTTAAATACTATCAATCTGTTGAACAGAATATAGGTATTGTTCAAATCAATAGATTTGAAAAATGAAAGATTTTTGCTGTGTGAAGGCTACTTGAAAAGCAGAGGGTATTTTTTTAAATAAAAACTTAAAAGAAAGTTGAGCAAATTACAGAAAGATGGTTAATCTTAAAATAGTGTTCCCACATATTATAAGATCAAAGTGAAATATATTTACACAATTAACCATTAATTAGATGATATTTTTATCAATTTCTATTACATATTTGCATTGGTGTAAAGCCCAAATCAGTATTAGAGCTCCATTTTAAGTCTCTACCCCCAAAAGCTTCCAGTCTAATTTGAAACACAATGCAACGAGTGTAAGATTGTGGGTAAGATTGTGGATTGTTTACACACACTGGTGGGCAGTTAATTGTATGAGGAGTCCCATTGACTTCAGTGTGGCTACATGGGTGAGTAGTTACTCCTAAGTAACTCAGTGTGAGTAAGGGGTTCACAATCTGACACAAAAGGAATAGAATGCAGAGAGGGGAAGGATAATATAATAAGATCAGTTACAATTTGTAAGTAATATGTAGTAACAGTATAATAGCTATGCCCACAAGTGGGCATTTGTGGCTGGCATCATTGGAGGGGGCAGAGGGTGGCACAACAGACATTAGCAGATAAGTAAATAGGTACAAAATTCTGAAGGGCCTTTGAAGGTGAGGACCAGATACTTGAATTTCACACATTGGAAAACGAGGAGCCAATGGAGGGATTCAAACGGAATGGTAATAACATAGAAATTCAATCTTAGTTGCTGCATTTCGAATGGATTGTAAGGGAAGATGTAGATGTCAGGATGGTCAACAAAAATGAGGTTACAGCAGTGATAATGAAGATCTGATCAAGGAAAATGTTATGGAATTAAATGTTAGATTTAGAGGCAAGATCCTCTAAGGGTCCTTCAAATCAATTAGCAGAGTTGGACTAGTCTGTCCTGATAAGTAAGTGTGGGAATTGTGAACTCTATAGAGAAGTTTCCCACTCTGCTTAACTCTGATACTGGTGGTACCACCACTGTTAAACCTTTTCATACAGTCCAGCTGTTCTGAAATTCTCAAGATACGTGGGTCTAAAGGTACAGGCAGGCTGGAAGAAGACGTAAATCATTCTGGTCTGGATTGCTAGATTCCCTTGTACTCAGACTCCATTAGACTCCTAGCCACATGCAACTTGCATTTCCTTGCATAGTTCCTTAAATACTGAACGTCCTCAAGAGAGGAGTGCAGAAGACAAAGCAATTACGAGGAGGGTTCTAGCTTCTTTTTTCAAAAAGTGGGTGAGAGTCTGTAGCAAAGCGATGACTCATCGGTGCGGCGCCTCCTGCTGGCATCTTGGGAATTAGCTCTCCAGCATATGGAGTGCCCCCTGCAGGCCGGTGTCTCGCCTGCTGTTGGTCCTGTGTCCCTCCCGGACCCCAGTGCCCTTTACCTTGGGGTTCTGCCCCAGCAGTAACCACCACTCTCTGGGTCTCCCCTCCAGGGGAACCCCCAACCCTCTAAATCCACCTTGCCTCAGTGGCTACTGCCAGTCATCATCTAGCCCCCGCTCAATGGGGCAGACTGCAGTCCGTAATGGCCACTCATCATTGGCAAGGGGTTAGGATCAGCTGCCTCTGCCTATCACCAGGCTGTACCCCTGCAGCCCCAGTACCTTTTTAGGCCCTCACCAAGGCCTGCAGCCTGAGGTTTGAGACTGGAGCTCCCCAGCTTCCTTGCCCTATTCCCCAGCACTGCTCCAGTTCAGATACCTCCCTCTCAGGCAGCTAGCTCTTCTCCCTCCAGGGCTGGAGAGAGACTTCTCCAGCTCCTGGCCCATGGCCCTCTTATCAGGGCCAGATGGGCCCTTATTGAGCTGGCCACAGCTGTGGCTGCTTCCCCAGTCAGCCTAGCTTGGCTGCTTTTAACCCCTGCCTATTGGAGTGGGGCAGCTGCCCCACCACAGAGTCTAACAATCTAAGAAGTGTTCTAACTTGCAGCTTCCTTAGCATATAAATTAGACCAGCGTTGATTCAATCTCACTTCTGAATTTGGCCCAAAGAATCCAAATTAGCACTTACCTCACTGACTTAACATTTCAAGATGGAGTCTTATTCTCTCTAATAATACTAAATCAGACTGAAGCCTTATTATTGTGTACTCTTGATCTTTGAGACATACACCCATGTCCCAATTAATTTTTCATTTAACAATTTCAGTTTTGGTCTGCCTTGTAGACTGTAACCCTACTAACTCTTTGTGCTTTAAAAAAGTTTGTTCTAGATAAAGACATCTCTATGCTGAACTACCAGAGAGAGAAGATTTTGAGATAGGGCAGCACAGAACATAGAGTGGATGTCGCTTTGCTTAGTGGGCCTCAAAGAATAGGGTCATTAAGCAACTGGTGGAAACTGACCTAGATCAACAGTGGGACAAGAGTGACAAGAATTGAACAATTGATACTCACAGTAGGAAGGTCTAGCAGATGGGGTTGTAAACTCAGCATGACCTTGCCTGTTGACAAAGGATTGAGACATGACAGGCATGGGATGAAGTGTGGGCTTCTGGAAGAGGTTTGGACTTTCTAAGGGGTCAGAGAGACAGAGTCTAAAATGGAATCCACTATAAGTTGGCCGGTGGATGATGCTGGCTTGACCAGAATGGGCTAAGCTTTAGCCTTCATTTCTCTTTGCTAACCTAAGGACTTCCGATGCTGCATTCCAGTTGACTAATCAAAGCAGAGTAGGATTTAAAATGCAGCTTGGGGTCCTGCAAATACTTGCTGAGATGCATTAGTCTCTGCAGAGTGTACAAATCTCTAACTGTCTCAATTGAATTCACTGAGCGGAGCTCACAGTTTGAAGCAGGAGTGCTGGAGCCTGGAGGCTCAATCTCAGAGGCAATGTGGCCTTCCGCAAGGGAAGACTGGGACCCCTTGGGAGGTCTGGCAGACTGAAGGGGTTCCTCCAAGTGACTGTTTGATAGCGGGTGCATAGCACCGTTCCTGTGGATCTGTGACAGCCTCTTTTAAGTAAGAAGAAAAAAAAAGCCACTGACCACAGCAAAGTTAATCATTTCTGGTCTGTAGTTTGGAGAGCTGTAAAGGGTCACTTTACACTAGGAATGTCAGTTATCTGGCCCACAAGCTAGAACCAGCCGGTGTGATACATTTATGTGACCTATGTGACACATCCAGATTCTGAAGATTCTAATCTTTCATTTAAAAAAAGGCGGGGGGCGGGATTTGTTCAGCCTTCATGGCTGGCACGGTAACATTTAAAATAGGAACCAATGTTGTTTTCCCATTTCTTCAGACATCCTGAAACAATGTCTCTGAGAGGTGTGAACTCCCCTGCCCCCTTTAATCTCATTTGGATTTTAACTTTAAAAGTTTGATGATGACACTTTCATGTAAACATGATTATCTATTTAATTGCTAATCATTCCAGCAGATATTATGGGGCCAGAGGTGAAGTCTACAGAGGGTCAGGGACTGGGAGCTGCTTCCAGAAAGGAAATGCGGAAAAAAAGAACATAGGTCATATACAAAGCTGAATGACAGGGCGGGAGAAACAAAGTGAAGAAATATGTTCCTAGGGAAGCATATTTCCCCATTGAGTTATGCTGAATGTAATAATAAGACACTGAACAAATAATGAACAATGATAACTAATGTCATGAATACATAAACCATATTCTATTCCTAATTTTTGTGCAAACTTCCCATTGACGTCAGCGGGGATCCACTGAAGGTAGTAAGTTGTCATAAATTTAAACCTTCTGACTAGTGTTAAAATCGACATTTGAACCTCTCCATAGAATGAGTGTGACACCTGTGCCTTACATGTGAAAGTTTCTCTCCCTAGGATAAAACTATCCCTGAAACTCTGATGCCCATTGGAACTATTTGCTGCAAAACAGCAGTTTGGAATTTTCTTTTTCCTCCTTTTTTTTTTTTTTTTTTTTTTTCTTTTTCATTGCAGCAACCCAAGGTTGAGTTAAGAACATAAAAAAAAAATCTAATTGGCAAAAAATATCATGTTTACTAATCCTAATACGCTTAATATTTATATTGCTCTCTTATCCATAGTTCTCGGAGCATTTACAGTAACACAAGGGAAATAAGGGAAATGCTGACACAGTGTTTGCAGTAGTAATAAATAGGGCTACAACAGTATATTATGAAAAACAGAGCCAGTTCTCTCTCTTCTTGTGGTAGTATGTTCCAACCAGATTGCATCATTAACTCTTATAGGATATGATAGCTTATATTGGAATTGGAGTGGATTTGAGATGCATCTGTGAAGCTTTCAGTGTTGCAGTATGTGATTTATTTCGTAGCATTCCAGTATTACTTTACATTAAAATATTCTCAGGCACAGGACTGACTCTCATATCTTGTATGTAGCTCATTGCTGGATTGGGGCCTTAAAAAGGGTCTGAGTAACTATAATTTAAAAAAGAAAACACCAACAACAGTAAGACAGTTCCTTGCACCTGCACTTCTCTGCCACTTCATTTCAAGACTTATTTCAGTCTTTTGGGGCTATATTTACTTGCTAAAAAATCTGGCAGGATCCTGACCTGGAGGAAGTAGGTTGGCTGTCTCAGCTATGCCTGTCATTAAGCTGTTTAATGACATTCTCACAAAATTATGTACTACTTAGGAACAGTCTGAGTAATTGCACTATTCTGGTTTCTTGTACTGTTCATGATATGCTCTGTAGGTTGGCAAGGGAGCCAAAGGCTTGTCTATGTGGGGATTTTTGCACTAGTCTAGCTACACAGAAATAGCTGCAGATGCACAAACACCTTGTATGGACATGCTCTACATTCATGTAAACTGTGGGTTGCACTGGTGTGGTTTACTTTGGGTTCAAACTGGGATAAGCTGCACCAGTACAAGCCACTTTTTACATCAGCATATCTTCACCAGGGCTTGCGCCAATGTAGTTACAGCAAAGCACTTAAGCCTATGCTTGAGTCCATTCCTATTCAGTAAAGTCGTTAGGCACATGCTTAACTTTAAGCATTTGAATAGGTCTCATGGAAGTCAATGGCACATAAGTGCATACTTAACTTTAGGCACATGGAATATAGGTGGACTGCTGTATAGGGGCTTGATCCTGTACCACTAAAGTTAATGGAAGTGTTGCTATTGCCTTCAATGGGAGGAAAATCAGACCCTGGAGTCTATATCGAGAAAATAGACACATACCTGATGGGCAGGATAAAGAGAAAGAGAACACTCACAAACTACAAAGCAAAGTGAGTTAGCAAGATTGTTAAAGCTGACTGTTTTCAAGCATATGTGCTGGAGGTGCTGCCACACACCCTGTCTTGAAGTGGTTTCCATCATATACAGGGTTTACAGTTTGGTTCAGTGGCTCTCAGCACCCCACTATGCAAATTATTCCAGGACCCCTGTCTGCAATGTGGGGTTGGAGAAGGGAAAATGGCTTTTACTGCACGTTGAGTGTCTTAGAAAACTTTTGCGCAAGAAGTGAAAAATAATAAACTATTTTGATCACTAAGTAGTTGCACTTCCAGGGAAAAGAAAAACAAACTGCTATACAAAAATTATTTTTGATCTTTTTCCAGATATGATTTATGCTAACATATTGGAGGTGCTATCAAAGTCCAGATAGTTAAGCTGACACAGGAATATCAAAAACAATGAATGTAATAAGCACAAAGACTAAGTTTTTATGGCCTCAGGTATTACATTGGTCTACGTTTCATTAACAGAGAAATGCTGTCGAAATATTTAAAATCAGTGAGAATGGGAGTGGGAAGGAGAAGAGACTAAAAAAGCTAAAAATGAGAAAACTAGGGCACCAATCCTGCAAAGATTATGCATACACTTAACTGCTGAGTGGTCCTGTTGAAGTCAATGGACTACCCACAATGTGTTAACTTAAGTAAATACATTTTTTTCAGGTCCTCCCTCTTTACAGCTGATCATTTGGTAAGCCTTAGAACAAGGGTAGTTAATAGGTGGATTGTGGGCCAAATGCAGACTGCCAGATGTTTTTGAATGGACCCGAAATCTTTATTATTATTGTTATTGGGTTTTTTTATTATTTTCTCTGAAGTCTGGATCTTGACTATATCTTGACCAAGAATTTTGGACCTTGACAAAAAATAGACTGCCCCTGTCTTATAAGCTTTGAACTGTGTCAGTCCAATGCATAATGATATTCTTTTACCATGTGACAAGTTGATTGGTTGTCACAAATTTCCTAGTGCTTTTGGTAGAATTTACTTGGGAGGACAGAATGAAAGTCTGTAGAATGTTGGTTGCTGGTATAAGTCAGTATATACTTCCTTCTGAGTTGACAGCTGCAGCAGTAATTTTAAGAAGGATCCATGATTCCTTCCCTGTGGCTTCTCCAGGTGCTGCAGTGCCTGGAGGAATTAAAAACAGCACTAACTTTTACAGATGTCACCATTGTAATCTGCAGAGGAGTAGAATTCTGTTGATTTAAAACCTGAGTAGACTAACAACAAAACAGTAATTAATCCTAACTGCATGTACTGAGGCACACGTGATGTTTTGTTTTTGTGTGGATTTTTTTTCCCTCTTGAGTTTTAAAAGAAACAGAAACTGTTTGATTTTTCTAGTGGGTAGCCTGTAGGAGCCCAAAAGCTCTAAAGTGAAATATTTCCATGGATATTTTTGTAGCATTTGCTCACTTTCCTAATTATATTAACTTTTAATACCAGCCTGGTTTTTGAACTTGGTGTTACGTATAAAAATAGAGACCCTGGAGAATGTTGTTCATTTCCTTTACCTCAGCGGCTAACTGTTGCAGAAAATTGTTGACAAGAAAATTCAACACCGCCTTCAATGCACCAGTGCAGCTTTCGGACACTTGAGAAAATGTATCTTTGAAGATCATGACATCAAGAATCAAACCAAGCTTCTTGTGTACCAGGCCATTGTTAGCCTTGCTCTCTTGTACGGTGCTAAAACTTGGGTCATGTACAGTAGACACGTCAAGGTTCTTGAGTGATACCATCAACGGTGCCTCTGCAAGATCTTCTGAATCAAGTGGGATGACTGACACACCAGCCCAGTGTTCTGTCCCCAGCCTAAACCTCCAGCATTGAAACTATGATCATCCACTGCCAACTTAGTTGGGCTAGTCATGTTCTTTGAATGACAGAAAATTGATTCTCAAAGCAGGTCATGTTCTCACAACTGAGCCCTGGCCAACGGATGAGGAGTGGGCAAAAAAAGCATTTCAAAGACATCTTCAAAGCCAACATGAAGAAGTGTAATAGTGACATTAATTCATTTGAAACCCAAACCCTCAACCAATCAAAATGGAAAAGGACCTTGTGGCAAGGGTCCTAGTATTTCAAGACCCAATGGAGACAACAGGAAATGGAGAAACAGGAAAGGAGGAAAGAACGTGCTGAAGCTCGACTCAACAATCAAGATCTGCCCCTTTCATTGGGAAATATTTCCAATTGTGACAAGATCTATGGATCCCAAATTTGTTTAATTAGCCACCTGCAGATTCCCCAGCTATAACTGGCTATCATTTTCTGGAAGACAGTCATGCTCAAATTCCAAGGAATTGTTGACTTCTACTGTTACTTATAAATATAAACATATTGTGGCTAAACAGATAAAACATATTAAATTACCATATAGTTGAATAAGAAAATTCTCATGTAAAGTCATTTTACTATCCAACCAGTATATCTGAAATTGTTCGATAGTGGGTGGGATTTTCAAAAGGTGCCCGACTTTCAATGAGAATTAAGAACCTCCCTTTGATGCTTTTGAAAAGGCTTACCCTCTGTCTTCTTCCTCATCATTCTGAGCTAGGTCTATTTTTATAGCTGTGGTAATGAAAGTTCATAAGCTCCTTTTGTGTAGCACAACACTACTGCTGGAAAGGATGGTCAGTGGAATTGCAAGTCCAAAAACTGTTTCCGTGGAACTGACATAGGATGATTAGAGCATGAAAGTGGCAAGGACTAATTAGAGGGACACAGATAAGGGCTGTGGGATCCAGCTGGATGAGCTCGCATCAGCTGCTTCAGAAATGCCAAAGGACTCCACTTAGATGCTTCAAATATTATCCGCCTCAGTGGCATAAACAAACTATCTGAGGGTGTGGAGGGAGGCTGTCATTTTTTTTATTGGCGCACACAGCTGAAGGGAAAAAGCATTTGTCCCACATAGCTTCACCATGCAGAAAGTACAAATATTTTTTCTTGGAATATTCAGTATTTCAAACTATCTGTTCCTAAAAACATTTAAGATATGTTGGTATGAATTAACTCAGAAAACAGCTGGAGGGGGCCAGGAGAAGAAGAGAAACTGTTTGCTGTTGAATTCAACAGAGCCAAACCTATTTTTTTTCTTTTTATATGACAGTAAAATAATTGTCATCCCCTGCATTTTGTACTACATGTAGATGGGCCAGTTCCTCATCTGGTATAAATCAGCATAGTTCCATTGATAAGCTGATTTACGCAAGCTGAGGATCTAGTCCATATATCTTGAATTCGTTGGCTAAAAACTAGGTAAACAGCAGAAGCACGTTTTTCCTTTTGTCAATTTTCTTTAATGAAAAAAAAGTTAAAGATTCTGTGTTTCTTTGCTATTCTGTATTGCCTGGCTGAAACATGACAGTTTTATTTTGTGCACAGTTAGCTCTGATTCTCATTCTATTTTGCTTCATTATTGCTTACTCTTCCAGATAAAGTCAATTTATGTTTATCAAAAAAGGTGTGGAATTAATGCTGCAAAAGGAGAACTAACGTGAACCTGCATTTTGGCCAACTGCGACCCCACATTCCTTCTTTCATGCAGACAATTTCTGCTCAGTGCAAGAAGTGTTATGCTTGGGCAAGTGTATGTGGGGCAGTGGCTAACTGGCTGCCTAGCCCCCAGGGCTCTGCCACACAACCTTTCTCAGGGGGTCCATTTGCAGACCACCTGCAGAGCAGCCTGGCCACAGATTTTGTTAGAAACAAAACTGGGATAAAATGCGATCACCCCATTACTCCCCCCTGCTGGCCCTGGATTCTGTGGATTATACAGAGATGTAAATGATAGACTTTTGCTCATACTAAATGCATTGATAAAACTACTCAGTGAAGTGTCGGAGAGCAAAATACATTTTATTCACTGGCAATAATCATTCAGTTCTAACCTTATGACCACTTTATTTTTGTCTGTTAGCAGCATTTACAGATTTGATTTTATATTGCATTTATGGAATTGTGATGAGGTGTATTCTTCTCCTTTGACAGCTTTAGATAGGGTTACTGCATGGGACTCTGCTTTAAGACCACTTGGAAACTGAAGCTTGTGTAGAATATGATTGAATGCTTATTAATCAGTTTTCCTTGCACACTACGCCTGTGCTCTGTGATCTGAATAGGCTGCCTGTTGATTTCTGGGTGGTATGTAAGGTGTTTTCATCCTTCCATGAAAACATGTATGACATAATCCAATATGACGGCTCAGTGTCTGAGGCTTTCCAGATTCGTAGCGAAGCTAAGCAAGCCTGTGTACTTGCCCCAACTCTGTTTGGGATCTTCTTCTCCCTGCTACTGAAACAAGCTTTTGGTTTCTCAACTGAGGGAATTTACTTGCACACAAGAGCTGATGGAAAGCTGTTCAATCTTGCAAGACTTAGATCTAAAACCAAGACTCAGGAGGCCCTTAACCTTCTCTTTGCTAATGACGCAGCAGTGACAGCCCATACAGAAGTTTGTCTTCAAAGCCTAATGGACAGTTTTTCCAAAGCCTGCCAAGACTTCGGGCTTACTATAAGCCTAACAAGACTAACATAATGTGCCAAGGAGTTGAGGAAGCACCTTCCATTAAGATCAACAACTATGAACTTGAAGTGGTGCATGAGTTCATATACCTGGGGTCTCCTGTCGCAGGCAACCTTTCACTTGAAATGGAACTCAACATCCGCATTGGAAAAGCCGCCACAACAATGTCTAGACTGAACAAGAGGGTATGGAAAAACAACAAACAGATTTGTGTGTATCGTGCATGTGTTATCAGCACACTTTTGTATGGGAACAAGACATGGACCTTATGCTCTCATTAGGAAAAGAGGCTCAACAGCTTTCATATGCATTGCCTTCATCGAATCTTTGGAATCTCCTGGAGAGACAGAGTCACCAACACTGAGGTGCTCAAGTGGGTCAGCATACCCAGCATGCAAACACTCCTCAAATAGACATGTGTGCCAAATGAATGATGGGCGAATTCCAAAGGACATCCTCTACGGAGAACTGGCATCTGGAAAAAGACCCAAAGGACACCCAAAATTGTGTTTCAAGGATGTGTGCAAGCAAGACCTCAAAGAAATGGACATGGATGTGGACAGAAGGGAAGATCACACTCAAAACCACAGCCTTTGAAAACAAGAGCTTAACAAAGGTCTCCAGAGTTACGAGCGGAAGCAGTCCAGCTTAGCAGAGGAGAAAAGAGCTCGCAGAAGGCAGAGCCCAAAGGGTCAAAACATCACCTTTAAATGTGACAGATGTGGCAGAGATTGTCTTTCTTGCATGGGTTTCTTCAGCCACGTTCATGGCTGCCATAAAATCGAGTAAATTCGTTACCTCTCAGGGGTACAAACCCATGGTCTCTCAAGACTGAAGGATGCCTACTACTTCTATGTAAGGAGTTTTACTTGCAAATCACCAAATAGTTGGGGGCTACTTTTCAAAACCACTTCTTTCCTTGTGTGATACAGGAGCTGATGATGCACCAACTGTCATCATTTTAGGGACTAATGCCATAGACCTTGCTTTAAGTGGAAGGGGGCTGTGCACCTTGGTAAGCCAACATCTGGGTCTGATTACCTTCAGAGCATGCTGAAAACACCCTCTGTTTTCCTACGCTTATTCTAGAGAAAAGCCTTTGTTTTTTGCTCTCTCCTAATAGTTGTTTTAGAATTTCCTACATGTGCTTAGAGATTTCATCAGCATCAACGAAATTAGAATACACAATACAAAAATAAGCTATATGTTCTTGTTGACTTTCTGTTGTGTAGTGTTTAGGATAAATGAGCTATTTAGCCACAAAAAAAATGAGACCATTCAATCCTGAGAAAATATACTATTATTTTGGATCTTAAATGGTTCACCAACTCTGAAATTCATAATTACATATTGATTTAATTCAGCAATTAGTTGAACACATTTGTGCAAGGAACTAAGATGATAGCCTATTAGTAATATAAAGACAATTATTCTGATTTTAAAAGATTTTTATAAATCATCTGCAAAGTTAGTCTAATTATTAAAAGAATTTGGAAAACTAAATTATCTATTTTGTAAATTTTCCTAAAGATGAATGGAAAACTTAGTTTAGTTTTTATCTATGATCTCAATTCAGAATCACTTAAATTTCAAATATATTATAAAGCAAAATGGCTGAATTTAATTTGTTGTTTACTTACCAACCACGGCTTTAAATTTAGAGTTCTGTGTTTCTCTGGCAACATGTGAAGTTATGGAAACCTAAAAGTATTATCAATTCAGCCCTCTGTGCTGCTTTTAGACTTAGAATTCTGAACTTTGGTATGTCTTGGTCTAAGCAAGTAACGTGTTTTTCAGTTCACTTTTAAGGATGTAGAAACATTTTTAGTCTCAAATTTAAATATGTATTTGACCAGCTGTTGTTCTTGCATGAATGTTAATGTCTTTACCTCAGTTACATTAATAAAACTGAATGATATATTTAAGAAAGAGTAATGATAGCTAAACTATTTTATAATTGCATAATTTATAAAAGAAAATATAATGGATTGCAGAAAAGCAAAATAATCCTTTATTAGTGGAACCATAAGGTGGTAACGGTATAATTAATAAATGTATCACAGACATGACCAGTATTTTTCACTGGTGCTTTAGTGATACTTTTGGAAACAGATTTTTCAGATGCAATATAAAAGTGAGGTCCTTATAATTTTTTGTCCTTTAAATATAAATGTAAATAAAATGGGCAATGTTTAATTGTGGGAAAGATGTTTAGTAGTGTGTTAGGTCTGATCTCATTTGATATCTACACAGATGACTTGGAGAAGGCAGGGAAAAAGCATGTTTATGATATTTGCAGTTGATCTTAAATTGAAGGAGTTGTGAACAGTGTTGAGGACAAGGAAATAGAAAAGGAACCTACGGAGAATGGAAACGGATAGAACCTAAAATGTGATTCAACCTGGAAAATTGCCTACTAATATATCTGGAGAAACAGTACTATGAAATATGAATATTCAGTGGGGGAGAAACCTGGAAAGTAGTAATATTTTAGGGATTATAGTGAATAGACAATTAGTCAAGAATCTATGAAATTTGATGGGGGAAAAAAACCAATGAAATTTTTGTGTGACATCTGGAATATTGTGTTAATTTTGAGTGGGTCTTATCAAGGCAGATATTGACAAATTGGAGGGAATAATTAGATCAAGGTCACACAGGTAGTAGGTGGCAGAACCAGAAATTGGAACCCAGACTTCTTGATTCCCAGTTTTGTGCCTACCTCAAGATCATCCTTTACCAACTTTACTGGATTAAAAACTAGAAAATGTAGGAAGCAATCCTGAACTGAAGGAGATGGGACAGAGGAACTGACAGTTTGTTTCCAGCTCCAATGACTTCAGTGGAGCAATGCCCATTTACACCAGTTGAGGCTGTAGACCAGGGGTCTCAAACTCAAATGACCACAAGGGCCACATGAGGACCAGTACATTGGCCCGAGGGCCGCATTACTGACACCTCCCCTCCACTGCCCTCGGCCCCGCCCCCACTCAACCCCTTTCCCAAAATCCCCACCCCAACTCTGCCCCTTCCTGTTCCCAGGGGGTGCAGGAGGGGTGTGGGGCATGGCAGGGGCTCAGGGCAGGGGGTTCGGCTGCAGGAGAGGTTCGGGGGGCGGGTTCTAGCCCGACGCGCACCGGGGGGCAGGGCAGGCTCCCTGCCTGTCCCCACGCCGCTCCAGGAAGTGGCCGGAACTTGGGGGAGGAGGGGCACAGGGGTCTGTGTGTTGCTGTTGCTTCAGGCACCACCCCCAGCAGCTCCCATTGGCCGCGGTTCCCCATTCCCGGCCAATGGGAGCTGCTGGGAGTGGTGCCTGAAGCAAGAGCAACACGCAGACCCCTGTGCCCCCCTTCCCCACATTCCGGCTGCTTCTCGGAGCGGTGCGGGGCCAGGGCAAGCAGGGAGCCTGCTTTGCCCCCAGTGCACGTCGGGCTGGAGCCGCTCTAGGTAAACACTGGGAGGGGCGGGGGGGCCACAAGGAGCTGGTGGGCTGCAGAAAACAACCCCGCGGGCCGCATGCGGCCCCCGGGCCGCGTGTTTGAGACCCCTGCTGTAGACCATGGTAACTAAGCCATCTAAGATTGCAGCAGCAGGCATACAGCCCTAAAAAAATGTTTAAAAACTTTCAAGAATTTTGAAAATAGCTTTCTTTAATGTGTGACAGATATAGAATACGTTATATGGTTGTGGGATACAAATTTTGTTGGCATTCCTGGGTAATGCAGCCATTCAAAACTCATGCCAATAAAAATCTTTCTTACTTCATCACCATGGATTTTTTCCTCACATATATTGTACTTTTATTTTTAATATATCTATTCATATAGGTAGTGGATTGCATGTATATTACTCTGTACCTTCCACTTTCATTTTGTGGAAATCTCTTGCTAATACTTAGTCTTTTATAAAGAAATTCTTGGAGATTTTGTTTTGGGTTCCCCAGTCCCCCTACCCCCATTTGAGGTGTAGGAATTGATTAAAGTGCTTACCTGTAATTTGTGTGTTCAATTGGCACAGTATGTTATAAAGTTTCCCCTCACCCACCTACTTTCTCCACAAATCTGGAAATATTTTTACTGGAAATACTTGAACTGCTACTCAGAAATGGGACTGATGGCTGGAGGCATGAGGGTCTGCTGTGCAAGGAATACAGTGCCTTCCAGTCCCACTCTGTGAGTATGGACCCAGGTATGAAGATCTGTTTACTAACATACTTCCCGAGAACAGGAATTTTTATTAGCTCCACCAGTCTGGTACCCCTCACAGTATAAGTAGCCCACTTTTGTTTATTCATGTTATATTTAGGATTTTCTTAAAAGAACATTATGAACATAATTAGCCTTAAAGTGCTTTAGAAGAATTTAAATTACACTTGTACTTCAGAAAGAATATTGCCCCTCTACCCCCATTTGGAGGGCATCCAGAAGTATTCAATGGAATTATTAGATACCATGGTCAAACCTTTCTGTGTTGTGTGCTATAGGGATACACAAAACAGATGGATCCCTGGGAGGACAAGTAGAATTGTAAAGTTTCTTTCTGCATAGTGCTTTTTCAGTGTTGTTTATTTGCAGGCCATAGCTCCAAGATAGCATTGCTACTTCTATTAACACTTATTGTGCCAGCCCCAATAAAAATAAAACATTTGATTTGTGTATCTTACTGTAAACAAATGTGTACATGCTTGCTAACTTCTATCATAACATTTTGTCAACACAAAATATCCTTTTAATTTTTTTGCAGCACACAATGAATACCAAAGAAATCACTGTAGTAATTTGTAATAAAGTGTTGGCATTAAACAATTCAGTTTATTTATAATGAGAATATTTGCAGCTTTATTAATCAGGATTGTAAATCAGGTAAAGAAGTTACCTAACTTTAAATCAAACTGGAAGTGAGATTATACCTCTGAGTAATATTGTGTACAATTGGAAAATTGGAGTGTTGTTTTACTCTATTGCTGATGGATTCATTTAGATGCCCAGTGAATTCCCTGTTTAGACTTCTATCTTAAAAAAACCCATTAAAATGCATTCTAGTATTCTCTCATCTGATTCATTTTGATAAAATATTTACAATTAAAATTTATCATCGTGTACTAATCACAGTATACAAAGCACTACATTTTACTCAGGATATTCTGAAGGCAGTAGATTAATAATAGTTTAATCTTCTTTAGTTCTGTCTAGTCCTTTGGAATCTTTAGAACGATAAAGGAAGCAGCTGTAAAAGATAATGGCTATGTAATGCTATGAACAAACATGTATGCCTACCATATTGCACCTTAATGCTTTCCTTATCAATTTGACAGGGCATCTATTAGATACGAAGACCAGGGAGATCGTGAATTGGGTACTTAGATCTAATGGGACTGCCTATCAAATTGATAAGGAAAATCATTAAGGAAGAGATACCTTTAAAACACAACTGTAGGATCTGTCATCAGTTTAAAAAATGACTCATGTTTACTGAAAAAAATTGGTGTATTACTTAGATGCAGTGGAGTAGGATGTCCTGTGAACTGATATTTTTTTTTAAAAAAGCCAAACTATGAACTTTTCTCTTTGTAACCAATAATTTCAAACATGAGCTGCTTTTCCTGGAATGTAGTCTGCTCTCACTGGGGCTAGAGGATCAGACAAATATATATTTAAAAAAAAAAGCTGAATACCAAGATTGTTAGTCTCTTTGAACACTAGGAATTATCCAAGATATGTTCTGTAGAAGATTTAGAAGAGAATCTTAGCACTAGTGTCCAATATAAATTTGCCACCAAGTGTTAGAGCATGTAAGATACATAGAGATTATTTGAAGCACTCTAATAAATTGTACCAGCATAATTTTAAATAGGAAAATTATTTGATTACCTAATATCACTATAACTGTACAGTTTGGACGACATCTGTCTCTAGTAGAGCTTGAAACATGGTGTATTGGTTCCATATTGTAAGCTCCAGTTCTAGAATACAACTTTTTTGACATGCACATAAATATAGCTGATTTTCTAGCTACTTTATGCAATTTGTTCTCATGAAGGTGTTAAAGTCAATACAATTACTATGGTATTCTAGTCAATGTTCATTCACAACAATGCACAATATCACAAATGTAAATATTGATGTTACTTCAAATTATTAAAACATCACCTTACAGATTACAATCGTTTTAAAAATTGCATCATGGGATTCCATATTTGTCTCACTGGCTTCCATATTTATTTTGTTCCCTTTATAAGTTGGTTTTCCTTTTCTAAAAAAAGTCTACTAAAAGGTAGCTTTCTAAACTTCACTAGGGGTGTGAAAGACAAGTTGTACTTTTTTCTTGCTTTTGCATCTTTAGTTGAAAGGTAATAACTTTGTTGATGATGATGTGTGTCAGAATAGAATCCAGCTCTCTGAGTTGTATGTATTCTGAAGCTCTAATTTAAGTAAAAACTAGGACTGTCAATTAATTGCAGTTAACTCATGCAATTAACTCAAAAAATTAATATTAATCACACTTTCAATCGCACTGTTAAACAATAGAATACCAATTGAAATGTATTAAATATTTTTGGATGTTTTTCTACATTTTCAATTATATTGATTTCAATTACAACACAGAATACAAAGTGTACAGTGCTCACTTTATATTATTATTTCTATTACAAGTATTTGCATTGTAAAAATGATAAACAAAAGAAATAGTATGAGGTGAATTGAAAAATACAAGTACTGTAGTGCAATATCTTTATCATGAAAGTGCAATTTACAAATGTCGATATTTTTGTTACATAATTGTACTCAAAAACAAAACAATGTAAAACTTTAGAACCTACAAGTCCACTCAGTCCTCCTACTTCTTCAGCCAATCACTCAGAAAAACAAGTTTGTTTACATTTGCAGGAGATAATGCTGCTGGCTTCTTGTTTACAATGTCACCTGAAAGTCAGAACAGGCATTCACATAGCACTTTTGTAGCTGGCATTGCAAGGTATTTATGTGCCAGATGTGCTAAACATTCATATGCTCCTTCATGCTTCAGCTACCATTTCAGAGGACATGCTTCCATGCTGATGATGCTCGTTAAAAAAAAGTGTTAATTAAATTTGTGATTGAACTCCTTGGGGGAGAATTGCATGTCCCCTGCTCTGTTTTACCCTCATTCTGCCATATATTTCATGTTATAGCAGTCTCAGATGATGACCCAGCACGTTGTTCGTTTTAAGAACACTTTCACTGCAGATCTGACAAAACACAAGGAAGGCAGCAACGTGAGATTTCTAAAGATAGCTATATTACTCGACCCAAGATTTAAGAATCTGAAGTGCCTTCAAAAATCTGAGAGGGAAGAGGTGTGGAACATGCTTTCAAAAGAGTTAAAAGGGCAACACTCTGATGTGGAAACTTCAGAAAAAGAAAATCAACCTTCTGCTGGTGGCATCTGACTCAGATAATGAAAATGAACATGCGTCGGTCCGCACAGCTTTGGATCGTTATCGAACAGAACCCATCATCGGCATGGATGCATGTCCTCTAGAATGGTGGTTGAAGCATGAAGGGACATATGAATCTTTAGTGCATCCGGCACATAAATATCTTGTGACTCTGGCTACAACAGTGCCATGCGAACGTCTGTTCTCACTTTCAAGTGACCATGTAAAGAAGAAGCGGGCAGCATTATCTCCTGCAAATGTAAACAAACTTTTTTGAGCAATTGGCTAACAAGAAGTAGAACTGAGTGGACTTGTAGGCTCTAAAGTTTTACATTGTTCTATTTTTGAATACAGTTATTTTTTTGTACATAATTCTACATTTGTAAGTTCAACTTTCATGATAAAGATAATGCACTAAAGTACTTGTATTAGGTGAATTGAAAAATACTATTACTTTTGATTTTTACAGTGCAAATACTTGCAATCAAAAATAATAATATAAAGTGAGCACTGTACACTTTGTATTCTGTGTTGTAAATGAAATCAATATATTTGAAAAAGTGAAAAACATCCAAAATCTTTAAATAAATGGTATTCTATTGTTGTTTAAAAGTGTGATTAATCGTTTGATTAATGACGATTAATTTTTTTAATCGCTTTACAGCCCTAGTAAAAACTAAGAAAAATGTACCCTTGGATGAAATCCTGGCTTCTCTGAAGTCAATGTCAGACA
Organism: Malaclemys terrapin pileata; assembly: GCF_027887155.1. NCBI lineage: Eukaryota > Metazoa > Chordata > Testudines > Emydidae > Malaclemys > Malaclemys terrapin. The sequence goes on from NC_071512.1 coordinate 74,093,262, forward strand.
TCCCACTGGCTTCAGTGGGGCCAGGATTTCACCCCTGGTTTCTGCAGCAGGCTTGATATTCTGCATCAGATTCAGGCAAATTATTTATTTTTAAAATAGTTTTTCAGAAAGTTTTTATTTAATTAAATATGAAAATAGATAAGATAACAGGATGGTTCAGAGACGAAGGATGGTTGGTAGCTAGCCAGATAGCTAGCCAGGAGACCTTGGGTCAGTTCCCTGCTCTGCCACAAACTCACTGTTTGACTTGGCAAAGTCACTTAGCCTCTCTCTGCCTCCGTTCCCCTACATCACGGGGGATGATGTGAAGATATATTCATTAAAAGATTGTAAGGCACTGTGATAATATGGTAATGGGGAAGCTGTATAAGTACCTAAGATAAATATATACAGTATTTCAGTTGATCTCAAGTCATTTTACATTAAAAACTGAACATTTAGAATCAACATGTATTGCAGAATTTTGCATTCCATGACGGGTACCTCTTTTGGAGCCTTTGTTTCAGATTAGAGATTATTCTATTTATCTACACTTGAGCCCTGGGTATAAATACCTTGTTATGGTATGAATCCTAAATATAGGCAATATTGTGGTGATGTCAAGTCTGTGGTACAGTATTCTACCACCTCTAGTTATGAGTCTCGGTGGGAGAGGGAAAATGGTTTAAATCTGATATATATTTTTAATAGATTATAGTATAACTACATTTTGCTTAGTTCTACCATATGTAAAGATCCTTCACAATAAATGATTTTGGTCTCCAGAAAAGGAATGGAAATTTCCAAGTCATCAAGAAAAATTAGGTAGAGCATTATTACAGAGGTTCTAGTTCTGAAGTTGCTGAAGACATAGCAGTTTGAAGAAAACCCACACACTATGCAGTTACTATGCAGAACACAGAGCAATGCTATTGAAATCGTTCATATACTTTCATAAAACATAATGTGAAATATTATTCTTTTGGAAATATCACTCCAGGGATTACCTAGGGGTTCCATAAAATATATTGTTGCAACTCTGGAGAAGACTTAGCAATTGGGGGGTGGGGAGGAGAATCAGCAAATTAACCTAATTAACATTGCTGTGGCATTGAGGGGCTGCAGAATTTGAGTCCATTGTCCCTCAGAGTGCCCTGCAAGTAGGCTGTGGGGCCTACGTTCCTAGACTGGCTGATGCTCTGAGCTCTTCCTGTTTCTTTTTCTCTCTGTATCTCCCCTGCTCAACATTTTTCTCCTTCTCCTCGTCTTTCTTCCCCCTTCAGACACACACTGTCAGTAATTTAATCTCTTATTTCTCCATGAGTATGATGATAATGTCATACTTTATATTCATGGTAAATTAATAAAATATTTAGTAGATATTAGCATGAGCTATTATGAACTGACTATGCAAAAAGGTGGAGTACTTGAGGGCATTTGTCACATATAGTTGATTGATGTCGGCTAAACTGATTCCATATCTTTTGGTTCATACAGAGAGAAACTCCATGCTGTGTAATAGGATGAACACTGAAAATTCTAGAACCTTATGTGAACTTTATTTTAGTTTTATAATGGTAAGTTAGAGTTAAATAATATAATAATTGATAGTCGTTCAAATGACTTTAGTGATGTAACAGGACAAATACATTGGACCTTGCACTTTACAAATAATCAATCACAATAAAGGCATTGTGGTAGCACCTAGAAGTCCCAGTCATGGACCAGGACCCCATTGTGCTATGCACTGTACAAAACTGGGGGCGGGGGGAACAGTCACTCCCTCAAAAAGCTTACAGAGAATTAGCAGCGTCACTACTACAAACTAGTATTGCAAACTAGTCTGGGACAATGATTTGATTGAGGAAATTTTTTTTTCTTTAATCCAGTTAGAAATCTTTAAAACAGCTCCATTTAGAGGTTTACCTGCAAGTAGTGACTTACGAGGACTATAGTATGTAACAGATGTAAAGGCTAGAGAAGGATTAAAAGATGTATAGCAATGCTAGAATAAGGGTAATATGAGTCATCTAATGAAGGCATTTCATAAAAATGATCTCAATTTAAGTAATATTTGGAAAGGAAACTATTTAGATGGTACCAACAGCACTAATTCATGGAAACCATAATTCCCAAATCTTTTGCATTAGAAATATAGGTGACGGGAATAGTGAAGTCATCAGTCTGACCCAGAGAAAAATGGATATGAGCTAATCTAGAATTATTTCCAGATTCCAAGTGAGAATCCCAATCTCATTTTACCATGCAAAAATCTTTTTTTCTTCACACAAAAGCAAACATTCAATATAAATATACAAATTTAATCCACATATTAATTATGCAGTAGAAGAGTCCTAATTTGCACTATGACAAGGAGACCCTGTTATGAAGTGCTGAATTGTGCAAATTAGCAAGTAAGCGAACAAACACAATAAAACTCCGAGAATAATGCATCACATAATGTACTTAATCTATTTGGACAATGGTGGTTCAATGTTAACTATTTACGCTAATAACTTCATAATGCACTGTATTAGTAAATGTACTCAAGTGTATTTTATAAGGATAATGAAGTGTTAATAATAGGACAACTCACTACAACCGTATCCTCACCTCTTTGCTGGGAAGCAGAAAAAGACCACCGCATATTTTATATAGTGTGCAACTTTTTAACATTACAACCACTTATGTATTTGTGTTCTCTGTAAGAACTACTGAACATGTCTCTTGGGTTTCAGCAGGCTAAGCACACCAGCAGGGGCTTGGGGAGAGAATTTCAAAGGCACAAATGGGAATTAGACTCCCAAATTATGTTGATTTCTTTTTTCCAATGGGAGTTGGGTACCTGATTCCCACTTGTGCCTTTGAAAATTTCCCCCTGAGCTTACAAGGGTTAAGCCATGGACAAAAAACTGAAGGAGAGGAAGACAGAGGAGATTTTACCACCCAGCCTCCACTAATGATTGCTGTAGCAAGAGAGAGAACTTTGTGACTATTGGCAGAATAGTCACTCACTCAATTTTCTGGATTGAGTGAGAACTCGCTATTTCAGTCAAGTGGTTATTAAAAATTGTGAGCAGAGTCTGTTTCCTGGAATTCCTGGGAAAAGATCCATATGTGAACACAGTATGTTTCAAACCATCCAACTGTATTTTCCACTTGGAGCAGTGGAACCACTACTGTAAAGTGAAGTGTTTCTTTGGATATACTTTAATTTTTTTTCCGTAAAGTATGTCTGCTCTGCAATTCAACACTGTGGCTTGCCCGTGCCAGCTGACTTGGGCTCATGGGACTCAGGCTAACTGGCTGTTTAATTGCAGTATAGATGCTTTGGCTGGAGCCCGGGCTCTGGGACCCTGTACTGGGGGAGGTTCCCAGAGCCCAGGCTCCGGCCCAAGCCCAAGCATCTACATTGTCGTTAAACAACCCAATAGTCTGAGCCCCATGAGCCCAAGTCAGGGGCATGGGGCAGTGTTTAATTGCAGAGCAGATGTACCCTAAGACTCAAGATGGAAACCCTGTGTTTTCTGGTAACTTCTATATTGGTCATCTTGTTTGGGGAATTCTTAATATCATTCAACCTGCCACAAGCATTTTGAAACATGCCAGGAACCATGGTCACAGAAAATAGTGGTGATTTTGCCACAGTTGGACTCCAAAATAAAACAATATTTTTCTGCATCAAGACATTTGTGGCAAGAGCTGGTTGGGAATTTTTCAATGAAATGGTGTTTTTTTTTCATTGAGAAATGCTGATTCACCAAAACTTCTTAGGGGTAAGCATCAGTTTGGACAATTTTTTTTTACAGTAACTGCTCACTTAAAGTCATCCCGGTTAATGTTGTTTCGTTGTTACATTGCTGATCAATTAGGGAACATGCTCATTTAAAGTTGTGTAATGCTCCCTTATAACATTGTTCGGCAGCTGCCTGCTTTGTTCACTGCTTGCAGGAAGAGCAGCCCATTGCAGCGAGCTGGTGGGGGTTTGGAACCAGGGTGGACTGGCAGCCCCCCTATCAGCTCCCCGCTCCCCTAAATTCCCTGTGCAGCAGCCACCGAGCAGGCTATCAATTGCTGGGCAGGTCAGCTGTCCCTCCCCTCAATGTCATGTGCTGCTCCTGCCCTCTGCCTTGGAGCTGCTCCTGGGAGCCTCATGCTTGTTGTGCAGGGGAGGGGGGAAGAAGGGGGCTAATGTCAGGGTGTTCCCCTCCCCCCTGCTCCTGCCCCCCTCTTACCCTTTCTCCATATAGAACAGGGTGAGGACAGGACAGGGCTCAGGATGGAGAGAGCTTGCTGGCCGCAGCTGCTATCTCAACTTCCTGAGTTTTTTAAAGGCAGTGTACTTAGAGTGGGGCAATGCGCATCTCTTTCTCTCTCCCACACACAGGGTGTGTCTCTCTGTCTCTGTCTGCCATGCTGTCTCCCCTCCCTCCATTCATGCTGCCTTGTAGAGTGTGAGGCTACATAAACAACGTGTTAACCCTTGAGGGCTCAGCTGAATGCTAGTTTATCATTTAGCAGTAAGGCATTCCCTGGGAAATATCCCACCCTCTTCCATCCTCTAACTTCACCACCTCAACCAAGCTTCGCAATCATCACTGCTGTGTACAGTATTAAATTGTTTGTTTAAAACTTATACTGTGTGTGTGTGTGTGTGTATATGTATATATATATATAGTTTTTTGTCTGGTGAAAAAAATTTCCCTGGAACCTAACCCCCCATTTACATTAATTCTTATGGGGAAATTGGATTCGCTTAACATTGTTTCACTTAAAGTCGCATTTTTCAGGAACATAACTACAATGTTAAGTGAGGAGTTACTGTATTCTAATTTTGAAGCTGTCAAAATATATTGACATTTTCTAATGGAAAATTCTGGTTTTCTGGTTCAAAATTATTTTTAATGTGGAAATGTAAGCTAATTAAACATGTTTAAAAATAAAATGGGTCAAAATGTTTCAATTGAACCAAACTGTTTTTTTTTTAATTCCCTTTTTTTTTGAGAGAGAGAGATTTCGACTTTTTGGTACGACACAGGAAAAATTGTCAAAATCTTGAAAATTTTTATCATTTCCTACCCACCTTTATTCATGATGTTACCTGTACATTTTGGGATCCTGAGTTCCTACAGCAAATAACTATAAAAGGGAATATAAACTTGAAAATGTCTGTATCAAGAGTGTGATCTAATCCATCATGTCTAAACTTCAATGAGCTCCATGAATCTTCATTATCTGGAGATGGTAGTTCCAGAAGATGGGGGCAGATGCATGAGAGAAAATTGGGACTCAACACAGAGGCATATGTTGAGCAACCAATCCCTTTCCCTCCCACCCGTGATAACAAGGGCGCATCTCCCAATACCATTTAGAGAAACAATCACCTCATATGCAAGGCTAACTGGGTGGGACCAGCCTTTCTAAGCCTAGCTCCCTACAGAACATTGGTGGAAAGGTACATATTGTCTGATGCCACAACAACACAGCTGTCCCTAAGGTGAGCAGACAAGTGGTATAGGTGCCAGAAGCAGATCTTTCATGAAAGAATTATTAGTTCTTCTTCGAGTGATTGCTCATGTGTATTCCACAGTAGGTGTGCATGTTCGCCATGTGCACTGGTGGCGGAAGTTTTTCCCCTAGCAGTACATGTAGGGAAGCCCCTCCCCCCCCCGAATGGCGCCTCCATGGCGCAGTATAAGAGGTGCTGCGCACTCCCCCCCACCCTCAGTTCCTTCTTGCTGCCAGTGAAGGTGCTTCAGAACTGCTCTGCTCCAGCTTGTCTGCAGCTTTCCTCCAGAACTGTTGTTCATTCAGTGTAGTAGTACTGTAGCTGAAGTAGTTAGTGTAACTTAGTTTAGTTTAGTGTGCTCGGGCCAGGGCATGCCCTGTGCCCTGGGTTTTAAGTTGTGTGACACTTGTAGGTGACCGATGGCAGTGAGTGACTGCACATGGACTGTTTACGCTGTCTGGGGGAAACCTATCTCGGCAATCGCTGCCAGATTTGCAGGTCATTTAAGCCTCGGACCAAGTAAGAAAGAGACATTTGGGTCCAGGCTATCTTGATGGAGTTGGCGTTGACCCTGACTCCAGTGGGCCGCCCCGAGTCAGCACCGGGTACCGCGGTGTTGGTGCATGGCAACCCCTCAGTGTCACCTACCAGTCGACACCGCTTCCCATGCAAAGAAGGCTAAGAAGGGGCCTTCTCCGCCGTGACACCAGAGCAAGACAGGGGGAGAGGCTAGACCCATGTTGGGCAGTCCTTGGTCCCCATTGGCCTCCAGGCCTCCGACTCAGGTTGAGCGGAGTAGCCCAGCCCATTCAGAGCAGGCTTCCCCGGATGCCCTCCCTGGAAGAGGCCCGGGATGTTACATCCATGCCGGTACCAGGGGCATCACCAACGCTGGCTCCACGGTCCAGAGGCAAGCCACCGCTGCGAACTCTGCAGTCGCCCCCGGCTCGGTACCATTCGCGGTCGAGAAATGTTCCTGACGCTGTTCGCTGCTTAGTGACCGTCCCATGCGTAGTCCATGCTGGTCACCATCGACCTCCACCACGTTGTCTGGCTGGGTTCCGACTGACAAGAGCTGGTCCCGTCGAGACTGAGACAGACAACAGTGAAGGTCTTTGTCTCTGAGGGGCTACCGTAGCAGGTTGCGACATGAACGTTGACGCTGTTCCCATTCGTCGTCTCGCTCCAGAACACAGCCACAGCACCAGGACCTATTGGAAAGGGTGGCTTCAAGCTTCGGGCCGAGGAGGTGGAGGAGCCCTCGGACTCCCTCAGACGGATGGGTCCTCAATGCCATCTCCCAAGGCTACACCCTCCAATTTACATCTATCCCGCCCAACCACCCTCCTCCCCCGTCCCTCCTGGGGGACCCCTCTCACGAGGCCCTGCTCGAGCAGGAGGTGGGGCTTAGGAGCGGTGGAAGTGGTGCCAGCGGAGTTCAAATGCCAGGGTTACTACTCCCACTATTTCCTTATCCTGAAGGCCAAAGGGGGGCTCAGACCCATCCTGCACGTGCAGGGCCTGAACCAGTACATGGTAAAGCTCAAGTTCTGCATGGTCTCTTTGGCCTCCATCGGCCCCTCCCTGGATCCGGGGGACTGGTACGCCACCCTCAATCTGTAGGACACGTACTTCCACATCCATATATTCGAGGGGCAAAGCTGCTTCCTCCATTTCACGGTTGGGCAGGAACACTATCAATTTACAGTTCTCCCATTTAGCCTGTCCACTGCTCCCAGGGTATTCACAAATTGCATGTCTATGGTGGCAGCCTACCTCAGACGTCGTGGGGTCCAGATCTTCCCCTATCTGGATGACTGGCTGGTCAAGGGCATCTCCCGGTCGCAGGTGCAGGATCACATGGTGCTCCTCCTGTCCACGTGTGCCACTCTGGGCCTGTTGGTGAACGAGACCAAGTCCACATTAGTCCCGATACAGCGCATAGAGTTTATTGGGGCAGTCCTGGACTCCATGTCGGCCAGAGCCTCCCTCCACTGGACAGATTCGAGACCCCGAAAGGGCTCATCAACACACTCACAAGGTTTCCCATGACGACAGCCAGAGCATGTCTCCAGCTTCTGGGTCACATGTCAGCGTGCACATATGTGGTTCGCCATGCCAGACTCAGGATGAGGCCCCTCCAGCTCTGGTTGACCTCGATGTTCTCCCAGACAGGAGGGACAAGGTCCTCACTGTGCCCGAGCCGGTGATCGCCTCCCTACAATGGTGGTCCTCCCTGGGGAACATGCTCCACGGAGTCCCATTCAGGGGCAGGTCCCCGTCGGAGGAGCTGGTTACCGATGCTTTGAACCTGGGGTGGGGAGCCCACGTAGGGGATGTTCAGACCCAAGATCTGTGGTTTCCACAGGACCTTGCCCTGCATATAAACATCAAGGAGCTCAGGGTGGTCTGGCTGTCATGTGTGGCCTTCCGCTCACACCTGGAGGGCAGAGTGGTCAGGGTTTTCACAGGCAATACGGCCTCGATGTTCTACATCAACAGGCAAGGCAGGGCCTGCTCTTCTGCCCTCTGCCAGGAAGCCCTCAGGCTGTGGGACTTCTGTATAGCCCACAACATTTGCCTACAGGCCTACCACCTACCGGGCACCTGGAATTCGTGGGCGGATTGCCTCAGCTGAGACTTCTTCTCTCAGCACGAGTGGTCTTTACACCCAGAGGTGGAGCACAGACTTTTCCAAGAGTGGGAAACTCCCCAGGTGGACCTGTTCGCAACTCGGCAGAACCACCGGTGTCCCCGGTTCTGCTCTGGGGTGGGGTGGGGGCTGGGAATGGGCGCAGTCTCCGATGCCTTCCTCCTATCCCGGTCAGGCCAGTTTTTCTATGCCTTCCCCCCAACCCAACCTAGCGGCGCTCCACTTCACGGTGTGGCTGCTCAATGGTTAGGCTGGGAGGAAAGAACGTGCTCAGAGGGGGTTCAGCATGTCCTCTTGGAAAGCAAGCAACCTTCCACGTATCGAGCCTACTTGACAAAGTGGTCTCGGTTTTCCTAATGGGCGGCTGAGTGGGGCATTTTCCCTGTGGATGCCCCGATCCAACTCATTTTAGACTATCTCCTTCACCTTAGAGCCCAAGGCCTGGCGCCCTTGTCCATCAAGGTGCCATATCAGCCTTCTACCCGCCGTGCAGGGGCACACGGTATTCTCCCATGCTATGACTGGCCAATTCCTTAAGGGATTGGATTGTCTCTTCCCGTACATTAGGCCCTGAACTTGGTGTTGGCCCATTTGACAGGTCCCCTCTTTGAGCTGTTAGGTACATGCTCCTGGACACACCTCTCATGGAAGGTAGCCTTCCTGGTGGTGATCATGTCAGCTAGACGGGTCTCGGAACTCAGGGCCCTGAGTTTTTAGCCCATGTCCCCATTCAGGACATTTGTAGGGCTGCCAGATGGTCTTCAGTTCACACGTTCACCTCGCATTATGTGATCGTCTTCCAGACCAGGGAAGACACCGGGTTCGGCAGGGCTGTGCTCCATCCCGAAAGTTTGTGAACTCCTACCCACCTCCAACAGATATAGCTTGGAATCACCTACTGTGAAATACACGAACAATCATTCAAAGAAGAAAAGACCGTTACCTTTTCCATAACTGGTGTTCTTCGAGATGTGTTGCTCATGTCCATTCCACATCCCGCCCGCCTTCCCCTCTGTCGGAGTTGTCTGGCAAGAAGGAACTGAGGGTGGGGGAAGCGCTCAATGCCCCTTATACCGCGCCATGGAGGCGTCACTCCAGGGGTCACTAAAGGCGCTCTCCTATGGATACTGCTAGGGGAAAAACTTCCAGCACCGGTGCACGTGGCAAGCATGCACACCTATTGTGGAACAGACATGAACAACACATCTCGAAGAACACCAGTTACGGAAAAGGTAACTGTCTTTTCCTGTTCAAGTAGTTATGTAAAAGCCTATCCTCATTAAAAGCAGCCCACATAAGGGAATCGCTCAGTGAAAGAGTGGAATGGTTTAGCAGCAGGTAAAGGATGCATCAAGACAGCTGGAGATGTAGGGCATGCACAACTGGCCTGTTCACTTCCTGAAATAACCCCAAGATACAGATGTACCACCCTAAAATAAAGTGCCACAAAACCACTGCTGTGAACACAGTCCTCTCTGACTAGCCATAACTCTTCTTTCTAAGGGGGTACAAAAGATCAAATCGCAAAATGCATCTGTGATTCTGATTGTAGCCGACTTCACAAGAAGGCTTATCTTTACAGAAATAGTAAAGAGGAAGACACACTAACTGATCAAACCCTTACCATGATCAGACATTCTCAAACAAGGCTCAAACATACACCCAGATCTATCAAAACTGAACTTAGCAGTCTGGCTGCTGAGAGAGAAATAAGGGTCAAGAGTGATGCCTATCAGGAAAAAGTACAGCTCCATCCCTCTAGAATGATGTTTACAGCCATGGTATTCGCCAGAATATATTTTGAGATTTAAACATTGGGGTTTAGAGTAAAAGGTAAACCTCAAGGAAACACCAATTGCTCAAGTTCTGCAGTTTCTGCCAAATGCCATGTCCACACACTGCTCAAAGGTACAAGTGATATATTGTATTGCAGAGTATGACTTCAAAAGAAAAATCTCCAAACACCTTTGCCTCTCTAGGTTTCTACATATGTTGATGGTTGCCAATCAACATCCAACTTACTATAACCCAACCTGGAACCTGAGTCTCATCTTAAAGACCCCCAAATGAGCCAATGGGTTAGATTTCCTCATTTCCTGAGATTTAAGAGAATATTCCTAATAGCAAGAATCATCTGGGAACTAAGCATCTTGTCCACTGAAAAACAATGCTGAATTGTATGTGTGGACAGAGTCTTCCTAAAACTACAAAAACACTTTCACTCCAAATCATCCTTTGTATTGCATAAGTTGCAAGCAATCATCTTCTCCTTTTGGCATGCAGGCGGTATATCAGCATTGACACTCTCTAGACATCCCTACAGGGCACTGAAATAGTATCTAGAGAGAATAATGTTGTACCACAAGTCTCAAACTTGTTTCATAGCCTATCACCTGCACTATTAAGGAATAAAGGGGGCTAAGGACACTATCTCAGGTGGATCACAAGCTGCTTCACAGCAGCCTACAAAGCCTAAGGCTTGAAACTGCTAGAAGTCATCAAGGCACATTGATCAAACTCTAGTGCCTCCTGTCTAGAAAAGAGCAAAGATAACCCCAGGTTATAGGCCTGGGAAACAGGGAGGATTGTGATATTATCAACCATCAATGGTAAACAGAAGTAGTGGAGTGGATTATATACTAATGACCTTGTCCCTCATGCCTTTCTCCAACTTCCATTGATGTCTCTGGGAATTCAGCCTGAGCTGGGAGTACAGAATCTGGCCTGTAATATTGTACATGCTATATAATCAACTATAACTTTTTTCTTTAATTGTTTTCAAATAACTACATAAAAGAAAGAATAGCCAAAAGGCAGACATCTGCTCATTTGTAGCAAAAGTGACTGAACTACTGAAAAGAAACATTTAAATCCTCCCAACATGATTTTAAAAATGCCATGCCTTTGGGAAATAGGAACAGTATAATTTTGAGCTGCACTAAATTTACAGTTGTTGGATTGCTATATGCAGTATAAGTCTAACAATATGAGTATATAAAAAGTAGTATAATGCCACATATTCAATAGGGTGATTTATCAACAAACCATGGAAGATGGAAAAGATTAATGTTTTTATTACTCAGTCCTAAAATTCCTCTGAGCTGCATTGTTTTGAAAAACTGTTCCTTTTAACATTTTCAAGACAATACTTGACAGTTGAGACATCTCAGAAAATCTTTTGTCTTTGTTATACCAGAAGCTTCAATGGGTAAAGTTGTGAGATACATTGCTTTTTATATTGATTTTTTAAAAACCATTTAAAAATCCTTTCCCTTCTGCTTGAATTGTAGGACTGAAAACCAAAAATATTTGCGTTTTTTAGACTTCCTTATAGCAAATATTTACTATCACTAATCATAGTTCAGCTCAACATGTTCCGGTTACCAACTGTATACCCACTGGACATTGACAGTCCCTGTCTGCCAGACATTTCCCGCCCTCATTTGTTCAGATAAAATTATTCTCTTCTCTTGAATCTTCATCCATTTTTAAGTCCATGGGAAGTGCTAAGTGGTCAGCACTTTTGGACATCAGATCCTTTATTTAGGTACCTGAATATGGATTTAGCAGTGTAACTTTAGGCAACCATATCTGAAAATCTAGTTTTCTCTCATATGGTAACCAATTGTACTGGTTATTAGGTGGTGTTCTTTAATCTATAATATATGTCAGAGGTGTCTCTTTACATTAGCTTTTTTTTCTCTTAATGGAATCTTCATTGGGGAAAAAGAATGGGTTTATATTACAGGGAAAACAGTACTTAACTAGTTCTGTAATTCTATAAATATTAAACTCTGTAGAGTTTGCTCATCTCTGTGGTAAACCTCAACTGAAGGTGGATAAGCAGACATACATTTGCCATTCTTGAAGGTCATGTTTGAGCAGAATAGTGGAAATTAGAGGTCAAATATATCTATTGGGTCATTTAGACCATCCTCCTGTCAGTGAAACTTTAAAATAATTTCTAGTTATTTTGACTATTAAATGTTTTACAAGTATGAAGTTTATTTCTACTTTGGATAATTTAAACAATGGTAAAGAAGGAATAGGTGCTGCACTTGCTTCATTCTACTAGCCATATTCTCAAAAGCCCCAGGTTCTAATTCTGATTGAATCATTCTGATCTGTGACCAAATTTGTAGCGTGAGCCTTTTTATCCTCCATATTAATTGCATGTTTTGCTTTTTGATTTTAAAATGAAGTTTAAATTATGTATTGGTTTCATTTAAAAACCCCATATCTGGGTAGCTCCCTGGGGAGATATACTTCACTGAAGATGTTTGTAGCAAAATTTTGATCATGAGAATGTATAGTGATCATTCAGCTTTTGGGGGGGTTGGGGGGGCGGGGCTGCATGGAGATTATTAACTTTACTGAGGTTTGTAAACAGGTAACTAAAACTTTCATGTATTATCAGGAAAAAATTATTTATTATGGAATTCATAGGAGGTTCCTGATTCTCTGTGCTGACCTCTGCAGTTTGCCTGTGTTATTTCTATTGCTGTATCATAATGCCTTTTTTATTTGTACAGGGGGATACCTATTTTGAATTGTGGCTTTTTGAATACATTCAGGGCAGAAAAGCAAGGCCAAATTTAGGGCAGAAAAGCAAGGCCACTTTAACACTAGCACAAATGTTGAAGCATACATGGAAATGCCATCTATTTCTGACTCTCATCTATTGTAAGGGGAGATGTATTCCTTTGCTATGATTAAAAAGAATGTGTAAGTTGTGTGCAATTTACAGAGTTAGAAATGTAGAAAAAATATAGCACTCGTATTTTCTTTTATGTCTAGATCTTTCTAGCTCTGTAAATGAAATGTTACCTTAGTGTCTTACTGTGCATTAATGACATAGGCAACATCCTTTCTTTGCAAAAGAAAATGGAACAAGTTGCTGTTACACATCTTATCTAGAGGAAATTAATTTAGAAATGGAATATATGCCATTTTATTATAACAAGGCCATTTTTGGATCTTCTCCGGTGGAAGATGCTCAAGATTAGCATATCATCCTAAAATATTTAATGGCCTTAATTTAAAATGGGGAGGTGTAATGGACTTCAGAATCTATACTATTAATTTGGGTCCTTGGAACTCCTTCCTGCAAGGTGTTCAGCAGTTTGGGTTGGTTCAGCAATTCTCTCAAGCATAGACTTAGCTTCAAACATGTGCACAGTCCAGCTGAAGTCAATGGGACAACATATGTGTTAAAGCATGATTAAGTGATTTGCCGGTGTGGTCCAGAGTGCTCGGAACCTTGCAGGATTTATCACTGGATGAGTTGACACTGGCTGAGACATAGCACAACTAACACCCAGATAATGCTGGTTGATCGAGAATAACAATCAGAAGAAGAGATATGTACTCTCTTGATTGGAAGGATATGAACCTGGCTGTTATTACTCAGGTTCATGATCTGAAAGTCTGATTGGATCCCTGGATCCTTTTGGAGGCTCAGGTGGCAGCCACAAATGCTTTTCTTCCTCCAAATCTGACCAGGAGATTGTGACCTCTCCTTTCAGATCTCACTGTAGTAATTTGTGCTTTTGTCCCCTCCAAAATGTGTTACTGCAGTACACTCTACATAGGGCTACACCTTTAAACCACATGAATTCATCCTCTGGATTGCTTAGTGCCACTCATGATGGAGAAGTACTCCATGGTCTGTATTGGCTTCCAGCTTGATTTTGTGTCCAATTTTAAGATTTTGTTTTTAACTTGTAAAGGCCCAAATGGCTTACATTCTGGGTTCTTCAGAAGCCTTTCCCTCACCATATATCACATCACAACAGATAAAACAAGGTGAGGAGCTCAAACTAGCCAACCTTGTTCTAATCAAAAGGCAGCTGGGCATTTTCACTAAAGGTTCCTCAGATGTTTGAAAAATACCATATAAATGCAAAGTACTCTTCAGGACAGCAAGTGAGAAGGGTGGGATTAGGACTCAAGATTGCCTGACTCCCAGCTCTCTGCCTAGCCTACTAGATAATGTGTTTTTAGGAACATTATTACCATCACCTCAATTTACAACTGTGAATTTGAATGAGTCCTTTTCACTCCAGGTGATAAATATTTTTATCCAATTATTCCTATCATTCCTCAAGTTTCACAAAATCCCTCCAATTTCACGTACTGAAAAAGGTTAACTTTGTCTAGGGGGGTAATTGCTGTACATATTTCCTCTTGCTCTAGCCCTTTAGCTGTTTGAGTTGAGGCATATAATCAATGTGGCAGTGGTTAAGGAGAGCATCTGCACTGATAGTATGAGAGCATAGCAGGGCATTTAATAGATACATGGATTTTAAGGCCAGAAGGGACTGTTGTGATCTACTCTGACCTCCTGCATAACACAGGATATTCCAATAGTGGTGGCTGAACTACAGCAAATTTTTTAGAAAAATATCCAAATCTCTATTTTAAAATGTCTAGTGATGGAAAATGAACCCACAAGCCTTGTTAAGTTGTTCCAATAGGTGATTACCTTAATGTAAAATTGTATGCCTTACGTTTAGTGTGCATTTGTCTAGCTTCAACTTCTAGCCACTGGATCTTGTTATACCTTTTTTTGCTAGAATGAAGAGTCTTATATTATCAAATTTCTGTTCCCCATGTGAGTCAGCCCTTAATCTTCTCTTCCTTTTGATTAGTTAAATAGCGTGAGTTCCTTGAGTGTCTCAAAAATGATATCAAGTTAGTTTGACAAGTTTTTTCCATAAACCCATGCTGATTGACATTAATTATCTTACTCGCCTTTAAATTTGTATTAAGGAAGTATTGTGTCAAACATTTCATTGTTTTTACCTGGGATTGATGTCAGACTGATAATTAGCTGGGTTGTCCTGTCTACCCTTTTAAAATATTGGTACAATGTTACTTTACTTCTGGTTCCTCTGGAACTCCCCCAGAGCACAAGACTTTTTGAAAATCAACATTAACCATCCAGAGAACTGTTTCACCAGTTCTTTTAAAACTCTTGGATGCACATTTTCCAGACCTACTGATTTTAAAATGTCTGACTTTAGTAGCTGCTGTTTAACATCCTCCTGAGTTACTGTTGGGATGGAAACTATATCATAATTATCATATGGTGGTCTAATATAGCATTCCACCTATTCAGTGGAACATTTTTTTGAATTATGGCATTGTCATAGGTTTTAGAAATTCCAAGAAAGTTTTAATACTGAGACCTCCAGCACACATCACTCAGATTGAAATCTTCCATAATGATGCGGCTTTTTTCTTACATGTAATAGAGAGGCACTTAAGAAGCCAGTCATCTTGTTCTCTAGTGCGATTTGGTGGTCTGTAGCAGACACCAGCTGGTAAGCCATGTTTTGCTTTATTTCTTAAGATATTGATACATAGGTATTTTAGATCAATTGCTTTCAGGTTGTCAATGACTCAGAAACAGATAATGCCATTTTTAACATTCAGTGCCACTTTCCTTACAGTTTTTCTGGCCGCATGCTTCCTAAAAAGATTAACTAGTTATTTCAACATTCCAATCATGCAAATCACCCTACCAGGTTTCAGTAATACCAACAAGATCAAATTTATGCACATATGAGCAAGTCTGACGCCTTTCTTTTATTACTCAGGCTCCAAACATTGGTATATAGCAATTAATAGATCTCTTCCAGTCCATTAATTTTTCTCAACATCTTAATTTTTGTGTTAAATGCTTGTTCATGCCCCTTCTTTTGTTGTTAAACACTCTCCTGACTAGTCTTACCTGCCTGTCCCCTAAAAGACTGGATTCCCTTCTACTGAGGCCATCCTAATTGTACAACCCCATTTCCCCATAGGAGAAGGACCATTTGCCTTGTCTTCATGGCATACATCCTAATGTACACAGAACCATTCAAAACGTTCAGCAGAACAAACAGAAAATGTGAATGCATACATGTTAAATACTGTAGACATTGTGCACTGTCATAGAGCAGTCTCTTGGTACTAAGAGAAGAGAACTCAACCCACCTTGCACTTTGGAATCTAGGACTTGGAATCTAAGAATGTAGGGACAAAATTAGAAGATGAACAAAAAATTCTACAAATACATTAGAAGCAAGAGGAAGACCAAGGACAGGGTAGCTTGTTATGAAGTATGGGGGGGGGGGGAGAAATAATAACATAAAATGTGGAAATGGCAAAAGTGCTAAATGATGTTTTTGTTTGTTTTCACCAAAAAGGCTTGTAGCGATTAGACATCTAATATAGTGAACTCCAGTGAAAGTGAAGTAGCATCTGAGGCTAAAATAGGGAAAGAACAACTAAAAATTACTTATACATGTTAGATATCTTCAAGTCACCAGGGCTTGATGAAATACATCTTAGAATACTTACGGAGCTGACTGAGGAGATATCTGAGCCATTAGCGATTATCTTTAAAAAGTCATTGAAGATGGGAGTTTTCCAGAGGACTGGAAAATGGCAATTATAATGCTAGTCTACAAAAATGGAAATAAGAACAACCCAGGGAATTACAGACCAGTCAGCTTAACTTCAATACTCAGAAAGATAATGGAGCACATAATTAAGCAATCAATTTGTAAACCCCCAGAAGATAATAAGGAGATAAGTAACAGTCACCATGGATTTGTCAAGAACAAATTGTGTCAAACCAACCTAATTGCTTTCTTTGACAGGATAACAAGCCTCATGGATGGGGGGAAGTGGTAGATGTGGTATATCTTGACTTTAGTAAGGTGTTTGATACTGTCTTGCATGACCTTCTCCTAAACAAACTAGGGAAATACAACCTAGATGGGGCTACTATAAGGTGGGTTCATAACTGGTCAGAAAACCATTCCCAATGAGTATTTATAAGTGGTTCACAGTCAAGCTGGCTGGGGATATTGAGTGGGGTCCCACAGGGATCGGTCCTGGTTATGGTTCTGTTCAATATCTTCATAAATGAGTTAGATAATGGCATAGAGAGTACACAAGTTTGTGGATGATGCCAAGCTGGGAGAAGTTGCAAGTGCTTTGGAAGATAGGATTAAAATTCAAAATGACCTGGACAACCTGGAGAAAAGGTCTGAAGTAAGTAGGATGAAATTCAATAAGGACAATGCAAAGTACTCCATTTTGGAAGGACCAATCAGTTGCACATGTACAAAATAGGAAAGGACTGTCTAGGAAGGAGTACTGTGGAAAGAGATGTGGGGGTTATAGTACATCACAAGCTAAATATGAGTCAACAATGTTGCAAAAAACAACAACAACCCATCATTCTGCGATGAATTAGCAGGAGTGCTGTAAGAAAGACACAAGAAGTAATTATTTTGCTCTATTCCATGCTGATAAGGTCTCAACTGGAATATTGTGTCCGTGTGTTGGGGCGGCTGCCCCACACAGGCAGAAGAAGGATTAAAGCAGCCTTGTGGAAGCTGCGCAGAATCCAGCCAATTAGAAGAGGGCTTATTGAGCCAGCCAACAGGGAGAAGGCTTAGTGGAGCAGCCAATCAGGGCCAGGCTGGCCCATATAAGAAGAGCTTCTGAGCAGAACGGAGGTCTCTCCCTGGAAGCCAAGGGAGGAGGACTGGCTGCCCTGTAGGAGGGTTCAGAGAGACAGCACCATGGACAGAGCAGTGCTGGGCAGGAGAGCAAGAGAAAGCTCCAGCCTGACAGCTGCCAGACTGAGGTCCTGATCCAAGAGTGGAGAAGGTGCCAAGACTGTGGGGAAGTGTCCAGGGAAACAGACAGCGGAGTAGGAGGAGGGGCAGTACATGATTGCTGGCTATAGGGTTGCTGGGCTGGGACCCAGAGTAGCGGGCAGGCCTGGACCCCCCCACACACCTTTTGCCTACCACTTGCCACTGAGGGGAGTGGCCAGTGCATGGACTACCGTTTTCCACTGAGGCGAGTGGCTAGATCAGAGACCGCAATTTGCCTCCGAGACAAATGGCTGGACTGAGGACTCTTGGGTCCCCTGGAAGGGGGAAGAGAACTGAGGGGGGCACAGCTGGAAGGCTGTGTCCAGACGAGGATGCTGTGGTCTGGAGAGGGACATGGGTCCTAGAGGTGGAGGCGAGAGTGACGACGGGCAGGATGCTACTAGATGAGAGCACTCTGGTGAAATGAGAGCTAACTCCCAGGACAGTCAGCAGGTGGTGCCACGGTGGTGAGTCCTGCCCTGTTACAGTCCAGTTCTGGGTGCCACATTTCATGGAAAAATTGGAGAAAGTCCAGAGGAGAGCAACAAAAATGATTTAAGCTCTAGAAAACATGATGTATGAGGAAAGGTTGAAAAAAATGGGTTTGTTTAGTCTGGAGATGAGAAGATTGAGAAGCATGGGCAGTGGGTGGAGCCCCCCCTTTGGGGAGGCTAGCTCCTGGCTCTGCCCCTTCTGCCCATAGCCCCCCCACAGCCGGAGGAACCCTGGACTGGCCAGAGGCCTGAGCGCCCACCCCCTGCCCCCACCTGCCTGGAGGGGCTCCCCTTCCCAATAGGAGCCCCAAGCCAGCCGCACAGTGCCTCCCCAGACCCAAAGCTGCCATGAGGAAAATCATCTCGTACTCTCCTCTGGAAAAAGCTTTTGCTATGCCCCATGCAGGTTCCCGGGCAGCTGAGGAGGCGGTATTTGCTACTCAGCTTCCTGGGTTCATCAGTAATTTCTCTGGAGTCCAAGGAGATAACTGATGAACCCAAGAAGCTGAATAGCACATACCACCTCCTCAATCACCACGGAACCTGCATGGGGCATAATAAAACAAAAACTTCCCTGCAAAACCCCACAATCGGGAGTCCAGTGGCTGCGGCAGCACCGGGGGGAAGCTCGGCCTATTATAACCACCGCTCCTGCTGAGAGGGGACATGATAACAGTAATAAAAGGGTTATTACATGGAGGATGACAAAAAATAGTCTTGTTAACCTCTGAAGAGAGGACAAGAAGCAATGGGCTTAAAGGAAGGCTTAAGTTGGATATTAGGAAAAACTTCCTAATTGTCAGAGTGGTTAAGCAATGGAACAAATAGTGGAATCTCTGTCACTGGAGGTTTTTAAGAATAGGTTAGACGAACACCAGTCAGGAATGATCTAGTTATTACATAGCCCTGCATTGAGTTCAGGGGACTGAACTAGATGACCTGTTGAGGTCCCTCCCAGTCCTACAGTTCTATGATTCCATGACTTGAGGCAACAGTCTGGGTTTGCTCCTTCCTTCCCTGTACTCCTTCCTCTCTCTCTGGTAAAGCAAATCCTCTACTTCTCTAACCATCTTTGGAGCACAGCAAGAGCAAAATCTTCAAATAGGATTTAAAATGTTTATAAACGTCTTTTCTCTTCCTAGGGACAGTGGTGGATTAATAATTTTGCCGTCCCTAGGCCGGGAAATAATTGCCGCCCTGGCCCCGCCCTTTTCCTGCCCCCCATTCCAACCCCCTTCCCAAAGTCCCCGCCCCAACTCCGTCTCCTCCTTTCCCCTATTGGATCCCTTCCCCAAATCCTCGCCCCCGGCCCCGCTTCTTCCCCCAGTGCAGGGTGTTCCCCCTTCTCCCCCCCCCACCCCGCGAAACAGCTGTTTCGCGGTGCAAGAGCTAGGAGGGGAGAGAAACAGGATACGGCAGCGTGCTTGCAGAGGAGGCAGAGGTGAGCTGGAGCAGGGAGGCGGGGCGCGGAGGGGAGCTTCTGCCCCTGCAAATTTGCCGCCCTAGGCCTAGGCCTTGTCGGCCTAGGCAATAATACGGCGCTGCCTAGGGAGTGTTTTGTGTTGATCTCAAGGGCCAAAAGAGTTAAAGGTGTTATAAACTCTTTTTCTGTGCAATGTTAAAACATAGATATGTAGCTTTGGGGCGGGGAGGTTCTACATAGGTTCTGGTTTACTCAATTTCTTGACAAACACTCAAAAGCATTCATTCTAAAGTTGAAAGTATACTGATTAAAAATACACATAAAAATCCAAGAAATTAAGACAAGCATTTATATTGAAACTGAAATGGAGTAATTATGCAAAACCATTGTAATCAAAATCTATTAAAGTCTTCCATTTGGAGGCAAAATATCATAGTCTCTTATTTTCATTGACACTCTTTGTTAGATGAAAAGGAAAAGTTTAATTTTACTTTGTTCTGATGTGTGAAGCATATTCATTTCTCCTGTTTTCAACAAACAAGCAGACATAAGGTGGAGGAGAGACAAGATAGAAAAGGTGGGGGAAATACGGCTTTTGTTGATGCTCTTGAAACACTGGCAGCTGGTCAGTTATGAATGGATGCTTTAGGTGGGCAGGTCAGGCAGGACACCTGTTGCTTGGAGCCAGGCTCACATTCCAGTCAGGGATGTCGTCAGTTTGGGTCCTTTCTCCTTAGACAGGGCAGGCCATTTCATCTCGCTATGCCGATTCAGTGCAGTTGATTTCAGGATTCCCATGAAAAGAGAGTGAGCGATGGGATAGAGGAAAGAAGCAGGGCAGAAAGTAACACAAAAGGGAAGGAAGACAGAATAAGATCTTACATGCCACTGCGGTGCTGGCAGTTAGGTTTCCCCATTGATGGACTAAGGACTGGATGCCATGATAATATGGTGACTTTCAGGATTCCTAGGTGAAAACCAAAGTTGTTTAAACAAGAGCAAGGCCTGTTGGCATTCCTCATGGGAAGAAAATCCTTTGAGCTGCTGTGCTCCCTCTCCCCTGAGGTCGGGGAGAATTAGATTAATAAAGATGAGCTGGGATGAGACAAGCTGGGAAACTGAGATGAAAGTGATGAGCTGCGTTGCGATGAGATTTTTTTCTAAGTCTCTTTTTAAGAATTCCAAAAGGGGAAAAGTGGGCAGCATAGTACATCCCCCTGTTATTTTGTCCATTATTTTAGGCCTAATATTCATCAAATTAATTTTGGTCCATTAATTTCTGGACCCATTTCTTCTTTATTAAATCCAATCTCAACCTGGTCTTTGAATAATATCAGTAGGCTTTTTGCTTTTGTTTGTTTGTGTGGGCTAATTCAGTCTCTCTCTTTTCTTGCACTTGTTCATAACATTCATTACTGAAAACAACTTGACCTATTTTCCATGGGTAATTCCCAAGCAGGCAAAAAGTTACAGGTTATTGTGACATCTTATGAATTTTCATATATGTTTTACAGTTGAGCTTATAATTAAGAAATGTTTAGACCCAAAAATCACAACAGAAGGCAAAATTCAAACCTTTTAACCATATTGCAAACAGTCTTTTACTTTTTGCTCTGAAGGGGAAAGGCTTTACATAGATTGCAGACAAAGCAGGTATATGTTGAAGGTTAGGAGTGTACTTCTGTGAGAAGCACACCTTCTTTATTCTAAACCCCCGCTGTTAGCTTGCATTTTCTTTTATGTGCTCCAGATTGGCTTCCTGAGAGGCTAATGGACTCCAGCTGTTTTATGGTTCTGCTCGCTAACCTTTACCTCTCCACATAGAATCTTGGCCAGAAACCTTGAAGTTTTGTACGCTAATCACTCTCTTATCCCTTCTAAGACCCCAGACAAATAGTGAACATGCATCTCTGTGTTTTGTATAGTGCGCATCATGGTAGTGTCTATGTGCTTTCCCAAAAAATTGAATCAACATGCTGAGGTCTCTAGTGATATTCAGAAAAGATTCCTGTCCTTCTGTTTTACCTGCCTTTTTTCTCTCTAATGCCATCATCATGCTGGTAGTGATAGGAATGCTTTAGCAAAGAAGAGGGGTTTGTAGTATTTCGTGAAAGTGGTTATATTCTGGATTAGCATAATCTCCTATAGAAAACTGGGCCACACCTGAATCAGTTGCTGAAAGACTTTGCAAGTGGGGCATACAAGATGCAGGTTCTCCAATATAGAAAAATGTTTATGACTTAAGTTGCAGAAGAATAATTCTTTTTTTTTTCTGAATTGAGTCCTTAATGAGTTCCACTGTCATTGAGATAGACAACAGGTGTTTCAAAATTTGAAAATATAATTTATGCAACATATGGATAATGCCACATAATTCTTCTTTCCTAAGAATACTAGAAATGATCCTTGATATAAATCAAAAAGAAAAAAGATTATTGCGTATTAGCAAAGGTATAATAAAAACTGTCATTTCTGTCAACTTATTCTGTCTGTCTGTAGAGAATTAAAAAGGAATTTGAACATCATGTAACAATTGTCTCCTATGTGAAGGGGACTGCTATTATGGTGATCACCAGTATATTGGTTTAAAAACTCTGTAAAGCTTGGTGTGGTTGAACCACAAATGCTTGGTATGGGAGATGGAAAGAGCTGTATGTCAAGGAATTTAGAAGAGTACATCTTGATTTATAACTAAATAACACATTTTAGTTACCAATAGGTTATATAGTGTGTGTGTGAGAGAGAGAGAGAGTGTGTGTGTGTGTGTGTGTGTATGTATTATAAGTATACATACAAGTTAGGTATAACATTCAATAAAATATTCATAGACTGTTCTCAGAGTGGCTAGAAATATTAGTTGTTTTACAGAGTTTAGACTTAATTACTATTTCCAGCTCAGTAACAGATTAAAAAAATGTTAACAACTTTTGAAGGTTAATCATGTCTAAATCAAAATGAGATGAGTTGTATTGTTGTTAGTATATTCTTTAAAAATTTATATTACGAACATAAGAATGGCCATACTTAGACAAAACAATGGTCTGTCTTGCCCAGTACCTTCTCTTTTGGCAGGGGCTAGTCACAGATGCTTCAAAAGAGAGAGAGCAGAACAGGGCAATTATTGTATCATCTGTTCCCTGTTGTCCAGGCCCAGCTTCTGGCAATCAAAGGTTTAGGGACACACAAAGCATGGGGTTGCATCTCTGACCATCTTGGCTATTAGTCATCGGTGGACCTACCCTCTATGAATTTACCTAATTCTTTTTTTGAATCCAGTTATACTTTTGGCCTTCACAACATCCCCTGGACAAGTTCCACAGGTTGACTATGCATTATATGAAGAAGTACTTCCTTATGTTTGTTTTAACCGTACTGCCTTTTAATTTCATTGGGTGACCCCTGGTTCTTGGGCTAGGTGAAGGCATAACTAACACTTCCTTATTCACTTTCGACACACCATTCAGGATTTTATAGACCTCTATCACTTCCCCCCTGAGTTGTCTCTTGTCTAAGCTGAACAGTCCCAGTCTTTTTCATCTCTCCTCATGTGGAAGCTGTTCCACACCTTTAATCATCTTTGTTGCCCTTCTCTGTACTTTTTTCCAATTCTAATCTTTTTTTGCGAAGGGGTGTAGTGTAGCATGGATTTTGCGAAGGTGTGGGTGTATATGGTGGCATTATGATATTTTCTGTCTTATTTATCCCTTTCCTAATGATTCCCAACATTGTTAGCTTTTTTCAACTGCAGCTGCACATTGAGCAAATGTTTTCAGAGAACGATCCATAATGACTCAAAGATCTCTTCCTTGAATTGCAACAGCGCATTTAGACCCTGTCATTTTGTATGTATAGGTTGAATTACGTTTTCTAATATGCATCACTTTGCATTCATCAACATTGAATTTCATTCCCCTTTTTGTTGCCCAGGCACCTAGTTTTGTGAGTTCCCTTTGTAGCTCTTCACAGTCAGCTTTGGATTTAACTATCTTGAGTAATTTTGTATCATTTGCAAACTTTGCCACCTCACTGTTCACCTTTTTTCCAGACTATTTAGGAATATGTCGGGCAGCACTAGTTACAGTATAGATCCCAGGGGGACCCCACTGTTTACCTCTCTCCACTCTGAAAATTGACCATTTAGTCCTAGTCTTTGTTTCCAGTGTTTTATTCCCTTAAGTCTTTCTTATCTCATGACTCTTATTTTGCTGAAGAGCCTTTGTTGTGGGACCCTGTAAAAGACTTTCTGAAAGACCAAGTCCACTATATCAATTGATCACACTTATCTATATTCTTGTTGACTCCGTCAAAGAATTCTAATAGGTTGGTGAGGCATAGTTTCCTTTTACAAAAGCAGTTTTGATTCTTCCTCAAGATATCATGATCATCTATGTGTCTGATAATTCTGTTCTTTGCTATAGTTTCAACCAGTTTGCCTGGTACAGAGCTAAGCTTCTGGCCTTCAACTGCGAGGATTGTCTTTAATGCCTTTTTAAAAAATCTACATAATATTAATTTTCCTGCACTCCTGTACAGATCTCTCCTGCAGTTCCTGGTACAGAAACTGATATAAGCGATGGCCTACATACCACAGTTTGTAATTCTATGGTTTCGTATTTGAATTCCTTCAGAGCTCTTGGGTGAATACCATCTGGTCCTGGTGACTTATTACTGTTTAAAATATCAATTTGTTTCAAAACCTCCTCTATTGACACCTCAGTTTGTGACAGTTCCTCAGATCTGTCACATAAAAACAGTGTCTTCAGTGTGGTGATTTCCCTCATATCCCCTGCAGTGAAGAGTGATTCATAGAATCATAGACTATAAAATCAGAAGGGACCATTATGATCATCTAGGCTGACTTCCTGCACAACACAGGCCACAGAATCTCACCCATTCACTCCTGTATCAAGCCTATGTCTGAGCCATTGAAGTCCTCAAATCATGGTTTAAAGACTTCAGGGTGCAGAGAATCTTCCAGCAAGTGACCCGTGCCCCATGCTACAGAGGAAGGCGAAAACCCCCAGGGCCTCTGCCAATCTGCCATGGAGGAAAATTCCTTCCGGACCCCAAATATGGCGATCAGCTAAATCCTGAGCATGTGGGCAAGACTCACCAGCCAGACACCCAGGAAAGAATTCTCTGTAGTAACTCAGATCCCACCCCATCTAACATCCCATCACAAGCCATTGGGCATATTTACCGCTAATAGTCAAAGACCAATTCATTGCCAAAATTAGGCTATCCCATCATGCCATCCCCTCCATAAACTTATCAAGCTTAGACTTGAAGCCAGATCTGTCTTTTGCCCCCACTGCTCCCCTAGGAAGGCTGTTCCAGAACTTCACTCTTCTGATGGTTAGAAACCTTCGTCTAATTTCAAGCCTAAACTTCCTGATGGCCACTTTATATCCATGTGTTCTTGTGTCCACATTGGTACTGAATTTAAATAATTCCTCTCCCTCCCTGGTATTTATTCCTCTGATACATTTATAGAGAGCCATCATATCTCCCCTCAGCCTTCTTTTCAAAGAATTCATTTAGATTCTTGGCAGTGGCCTTTTCTTTCTTGAGTGCTTTCATAGCACCACTGATTGTTTGACAGGCTTCCTACTTCTGGTGTACTTAAAAAATGTTTCTGTTAGTTTTTATGCCTTTTGCTAGTTATTCTTCAAACTCTTTTTTTGGCCTGCCTAATTATACTTTTACATTTGACTTGCCAAAGTTTATGTGTGTTGGTACTTTCTATTTTCCTCAGTAGGGTTTTTACTTCCAATTTTTAAAGGATTTATTTCCCCTTTCTAGTTGCCTGTTTTATTATGTTAACCATGGTGGCATTTTTTTTTGTTCCTCTTTTTTTTTTAATTGGGGGTATACTTTTAGTTTGAGCCTCTATTATGGTGTTTTTAAAAAGTTTCTATGCAGTTTGCAGGCATTTACTCTTCTTACTGCTCCTTTGAGTTTCATTTATCTAGCATCCTCATTTTTGTGTAGTTCCCCTTTTGATGTTAAGTACTACTGTGGTGCATTTCTTTGGTATCCCTCCCCCCCCAAGAATGTTCAATGTAATTACATTATTGTCGTTATTACTGAGTGATTCAGCTATATGTACCTCTTGGACCAGATCCTGTACTCCACTTAGGACTAAATCAAGAATTACCTCCCCTCTTGTGAGCTTCAGTTCCAAGAAGCAGTCACGAGTGGTATGTAGAAATTTTATCTCCGAATCCCTTCCCAATCCTGAGGTGACATGTATCCAGTCAATATAGAGATAGTTGAAATCCTCCATTATTTTGGGGTTTTCTGTTTTTATAGCCTACCTAATCTGCCTGATCATTTTACAACCAGCATCACCATCCTGGTCAGCTGGTTGGTAGTATATTTCTACTGATATACTCCTCATTATTCAAGCATGGAATTTCTATCCATAGAGATTCTGTGGTATAGTTTGATTCATTTAAGTGTTTTACTATATGTGACGCTATGCTCTGGAAATGTGGATAGAAGTATTAACATACAGTTTAATAAAAATTAGGGTATGATCTATCTTCCTAGAAAAGTACAATTACATTCTTAATATTAAACAGGAAAAATAGTAATGTTTAAAATTAACTATGTTGTGGTATAATTTAAAGCATTTAGACTTTCACAGACATTCTGGTTCTCATCTCTTTTACAACCTTTCATGTTACAAATAACGGAAGAGTTCTTTCTGTTTTTAGACTAATGGAAATAAGTCATCTAGCTAATTTATCTTCCTCCCATAAAGTGCAGGTCCATTCAGTCAGAATAGACTATAACTGGTATAATATCAGCCAAGTTTAGGCCTGGAGTCCCTGTTTATGAATGTAATTGGCACCCTCAAAATGAGCTACAGGCACAAACATCAATATCTGCATCTTTTACTACTCATGTAATGCACAGCTGGGGATGCAACTAGCCAGGACTTAGGGTGTAAAAAGGAAAATGTGAATAAAGCTTGAGAAAGGTATGTCATTTTTCTGAAAATTTACCCCATATTTTTTTTTACTCTATTAAATTCAATTGTTTTCCCCTCTTAAATCATTTTTAATATTGTAAAAAATATTTGTCTTGACATGTAAATCAGGTATAACTCCACTGAAAACAATTATGTAAGTTTCTTGATGTAAAATTAGTATAAGATCAGAATTGGTCCCCTGGTCTTTGTTGGTGTGAGGGAGGGAGGGAGGACGAGAGAGCAAGTGAACAAACAAACCCACAATAGCTAACAGCATGGTGGTTAGGGTAGTCATCTGGGATCTGGGAAACCCAGATTCAAGTCCTTGCTCTGCCTGATTCATATCCACATCCCATGTGGGTCTCCTACACTGGTCTATAGAATCTGACTCTTAGTGTCTTCTGTTGGAGCAGTTTCACTTTGTATAAGTGCTCATTGAACCAGAGAGAGAGACCCAGATCCTGTAGGTAGTGGTTAGGTGCAGTAACCTAGGCTTGGGACACAGGTTCAATACTTGGTTTGAAGTAGGCAGAGCAAGTACTTGAAACTGGATCTCCCCTATCCTAGATGACTACCCAAACCACTAGTCTATTCTGGGATGGGTGCCGCTCTTCTCCCCCGCTCCAGAAATTCCCTCCCTTTCCCAACAAGAGTTTCGTTGAAACTAATATTTTTCCATAAAAGTTTTTGTTTCACTGAATCTGCATTTCTGACTAAAAAAGATTTAGTTGAAAAATTCCCAGCCAACAGTGCTGGAGAGAACAATAGATTTTTCCAGCAGTTTTAACAATAAAGAAAATGTGAGACTGGCAACCAAAGCACTATCTTTTTCAGAGCATCTTTGATTTCCAGCCCTTGGATATACAGGAGTTTTTCTGTAATTGTAATTCAATGCAGTTATGGCATTTTCAGCTACTCTAAGCAAACTGCATTGCAATTCAGTTAAACTTGTAGCATATCAATCTGGTAGTGAATCTGTGTTGTCATTTGAGCATGCCCTCAGCAATAGAAAAATGTACCACCTGAAGTAGAAGATCTCAAACTCACTTTTTGACTTGAAGTTATAAAGCCCTGAGGTGGAATCATCACTGCACATAAGAGGGCATAGACAGGTTGGCAAAAGGTTTGTGAGTACATGAGTTTGTACATACTTGTCAGGAACTGTATACCTTAGCTATTCAAATGC
This sequence comes from Malaclemys terrapin pileata, assembly GCF_027887155.1. Taxonomy (NCBI): domain Eukaryota; kingdom Metazoa; phylum Chordata; order Testudines; family Emydidae; genus Malaclemys; species Malaclemys terrapin. The sequence goes on from NC_071512.1 coordinate 74,121,141, forward strand.
AAAATCTAACACTCAAGGGGAGTAGCATGTAGGTTTGTGACATTCACTGGAAGACACAGATACATAAACTGAGTGGATTATATTCCTTCACATAGGTAGCATTTTTTGTGAGACATATTACCATAATAATTTTATTTATAAAGCCAAGGAGCTCAGGGTGCTGTAGAGCAATATACAATAAATAGATTACAAAAACAAAATCTAGATTAAAAACAACACTAATAAAATCACCCTCCTAAAACTTCAAAAAAGGGAATCAGATGCAGGGGAAGAGGAGAGAGAGGGAGAAAGGTACTAAACATGGATTTCAGCTGTGATCATACTAAAAACACTATTATAACAATATTATTGATTTGCTTATTAGGCCACACATAATATATTTGCTAATAGAAATTTAAACTGTTTATGTAACTTACCTGTTTACAAGCACTATCTGTGAGAAACCATAACACAATGGATATGACTTGCATTATATTTGAGAAAAGTAGTTGCAGTGATTTCTGATACATCTGAAGGATACTGGTTCTCTTCTGAATTGGCATGATATCCATGCTGCTTGCTACAAAATGCCTTAATCCATTCTGATTTTCTTTAATTAATTCATTTATAGAATATTCCTCATTCTGAAGCATTGCAAACTACTTTACAGAAGTAAAAGGAAAGAATTGATATACATGAAATATAAAGTGAAGAGGGTGAAACATGTTACTCACACCTTCTTGTCAACTGTCTGTAACACTGGTCTACAATTTTTGAGAAGTCGTCTGCTTCAGAGATAAAATGTGCTATTTATTATGTATTTTGATGTGCTGAATTCAAATATGACAATTAAAACAACTGATTGGCTACTGTTTCTAAGATACTTAAGTTTTTACATTTTATGTCTATGTATATTGTGTAGATAGTAGAGTTTTAATCATAAATTGTAAACCTAGGTCTTGTCATGTGTTTATGGTTGCTTTACATGATAATATTTCACCTGTCCTGTTTATGTAACCCTTTAAAAATCAGCAAAAGGGTTATATAAATAAAATTTATTATGAAACAAAAGGCAAAAAACTATTATGTACATAGTTTAGTCCTATTCAGTGTCTACTCGGCGCTTCTTGGCTTGTCTCTTGTATTCATTAAATGGAGCATCTCTTGTCACTGTCCAGCAATAGTCTGCAAGCATTGATGGGCTCCATTTGCCCTGATAGCGTTTCTCCATTGTTGCAATGTCCTGGTGAAATCGCTTGCCGTGCTCGTCACTCACTGCTCCGCAGTTCGGTGGAAAAAAATCTAGATGAGAGTGCAAAAAATGTATCTTTAGTGACATGTTGCAACCAAGGCTTTTGTATGCCTTGAGGAGGTTTTCCACCAACAACCTGTAGTTGTCTGCCTTGTTGTTTCCGAGAAAATTTATTGCCATTAACTGGAAGGCTTTCCAAGCCGTCTTTTCCTTGCCACGCAGTGCATGGTCAAATGCATCATCTCGAAGAAGTTCACGAATCTGAGGACCAACAAAGACACCTTCCTTTATCTTAGCTTCATTTAATCTTGGAAATTTTCCACGGAGCTACTTGAAAGCTGCTTGTGTTTTGTCAATGGCCTTGACAAAGTTCTTCATCAGACCCAGCTTGATGTGTAAGGGTAGTAACAAAATCTTCCTTGATTCAACAAGTGGTGGATGCTGAACGCTTTTCCTCCCAGGCTCCAATGACTGTTGGAGTGGCCAATCTTTCTTGATGTAGTGGGAATCTCTTGCATGACTATCCCATTTGCAGAGAAAACAACTGTACTTTGTGTATCCAGTCTGCAGACCAAGCAAGAGAGCAACAACCTTCAAATCGCCACAAAGTTGCCACTGATGTTGGTCATAGTTTATGCACCTCAAAAGTTGTTTCATGTTGTCATAGGTTTCCTTCATATGGACTGCATGACCAACTGGAATTGTTGGCAAAACATTGCCATTATGCAGTAAAACAGCTTTAAGACTCGTCTTCGATGAATCAATGAACAGTCTCCACTCATCTGGATCGTGAACGATGTTGAGGGCTGCCATCACACCGTCGATGTTGTTGCAGGCTACAAGATCACCTTCCATGAAGAAGAATGGGACAAGATCCTTTTGACGGTCACGGAACATGGAAACCCTAACATCACCTGCCAGGCGATTCCACTGCTGTAGTCTGGAGCCCAACAGCTCTGCTTTACTCTTGGGTAGTTCCAAATCCCTGACAAGGTCATTCAGTTCACCTTGTGTTATGAGGTGTGGTTCAGAGGAGGAGGATGGGAGAAAATGTGGGTCCTGTGACATTGATGGTTCAGGACCAGAAGTTTCATCCTCTTCCTCTTCCTCGTCCGACTCAAGTGAGAATGATTCTGGTGCATCAGGAACCGGCAGTCCTTCTCCATGGGGTACTGGGCGTATAGCTGATGGAATGTTTGGATAATGCACAGTCCACTTTTTCTTCTTTGACACACCTTTCCCAACTGGAGGCACCATGCAGAAGTAACAATTGCTGGTAATTCTCAATTTCCCCGTAGAAAGGGCTTGTCTACACGAACATTTAATTTGGGGTGTGTATCTAGCCTTCATTAGACTGCTGTGGTCTAACTGTTTGAGTGCACCCTGCTGATGGGTATTAACAGTTTGTTTCAAAGAGGACTTGGCTAGAGTGCTCTAATGAACTCTTAATATGCAGCAGCAGGTTGTGCCTGAAGAGTTAGCCCACAGCAGACTATTGCCAGCTAGAGTCATATCCCAGCTTTCCATGATCTGATTGTTTGTGGAGTCAACCCCTGAACCTCATTCCCTACTATACACACCCTCTGTCTCAGTCCTATCCTTATTTTATTACAGGCCGCAACGTAATCTTCTGCCATAAGCAAAAGCAGCGGATCTTCTCCATGAGTTGGGCTGGGGAGTTGCAGCAGTAGATCCCTGTCTTCTCCCTTTTCAAGGTTTCAGCAGTGTATCTTGCTATCTCTCCATTTAGGCCTCTGTGTGTATGGATGTGTGGGAAAGGATTGCAACAGCAGATCCTCTTCTCCTTCCACAGGTACCTGATTACGATCACCCCAGTTGCTATTGGAGGAACAGTAAGAGGGGAGGAAGACAGCTGATCTCCAAAAGCCACAAGAGAGCTCTTAAAAGCCAAAGGATAAAACTGCAGAGGAAAGACATGTTAGGAAACTCTGTGGTGGCCTGTTTCTCTTAGGAAAGAGGGCAGTGAAGCTCTCTCTCCTCACTAAGACTGTCCCTTTGAAAGAGGTATCTCATATTTTTCACCATGTTACTCCTCTCCTGTTCAAAGTTCAGGGAACTCATTCAGAGTTCTTAGGAAGAATGCTGACATATAAAGTTGTCATGATTAGGCTTCAAAGTCAACATTCTTTTGAGATGAATGAGTAGCTTCTCTTAAAGCTAGTGGACCAGATCCTGAGTTGGTGCAAATTCAGAATAGCTACATTGATCAATGTGAACGTACGTGTGTGTGTGTGTGTGTGTGTGTACACACAAATACATGACCCTTCTAAATAAGAAATTTAAAGTCCACGTTTTTGCATGTGTATTATGTTGTAACATGTGGGCATCTGTCATTACACAATTATATGATGTGGTCCCCTTGTGGTGGGCTGTCTGGAGCCCATGCTCAAGATGTTACAGAAAGTCCCTCTGACCACTACCCCATGTTGCTCATCCATGTGGGCACTAATGACTATGGCTCTGAGCAGATCACCAGTGACTGCAGAGCTCTAGGAGCAAGGGTGAAGGGATTGGGAGTGTAAGTTGTGTTCTTGTCTATTGTATCGGTTGAGGGTAAGGGCCCTCACACATCCTGGAGATGAGTGCATGGTTGTGCAGATGGTGTGGATGGGAGGGCTTAGGCTTCCTTGACCATGGGATGTTGTTACCAGAAGAAGGTCTCCGGGGCAGGTGACAAAAGCCCACAGGAAAGCATAAAACATGTTCCCTTAACAGAGGGTTAGATGTTGTCGGGGACATGGAAAATTACTATAGGGTTATAGAAGCAACAAGAGGGATGAGGCATAGAAAAAGTACTTATGGAAAAGTAATACTGCAAAACACAAAATTTCCAATAAGTTCTTGGAATGTATTGGGAACAACTTTTTGTTTCAGAAATTGGAGTAAGTAACCAGAGGGACAGCCATTTTAGATTTGATTCTGGCCACCAGGGAGGAAATGGTTGTGAATGTGAAGGTGGAAGGTGATTTTGGTGAAAGTGATCATGAACTGATAGATTTAATGATTCTAAGGAAAGGAACATGTGAGAGCAGGAGAATAAGGATGATGGACTTTAAAAAAGCAGATTTAACAAACTCAGAACTGATAAGTAAAGTCCCATGGGAAGAAAATCTCAGGGAAACAATAGTTCAGGAAGGCTGGCACATTCCCAAGCAGATAATATTAAAGGCACAATTACAAACTATCCCAGTGTGAAGGAAAGATAGGAAGAATTGTAAGAGGCCAATATGGCTCCATCAAGAGCTCTTTAATGACCTAAAAATCAAAAAGGAAACCTACAAAAAAGTGGAAGGACTAGTTGGACTAATTGCTAAGGAGGAGTACAAAAGAATAGCACAAATGTGTAGAGAGAAAATCAGAAATGCTAAGACACAAAATGAGTTATACGCAACAAGGTACATAAAAGGCAATAAGAAGAGGTTCTTTAAAGAAATTAGGAGCAACAGAAAGACAAAGGAAAGCACAGGTCTTCTACTTAGCAGGGGAGGAGAGCTAATAACTCATGACACCAAGAAAGCTGAGGTGTTTAATGCCTATTTTGCTTCAGTCTTCACTAAAAAGGTTAATAGTGACCAGATACTCATCACAATTAATATTAACAAAATGAAGAAGGAACACAAGCCAAAATAGGGATAGAACAGATTAAAGAATATTTGGATAAGTTAGAGGTATTCAAGTAGGCAGGGCCTGATGAAATTCATTCTAGGGAATTTAAGGAACTAGCTAAAGGAATTTCAGAACCATTAGCAATTATCCTGGAGAACTCATGGAGGATGGGTGAAATCCCAGAGGACTGGAGAAGGGCAAACATAGTACCTGTCTGTAAAAAGAGGAACAAAGGAAAATCTGGGAACTATCGACCAGTCAGCCTAATGTTGATACCTGGAAAGAGACTGGAACAAATTATTAAACAATCAGTTTGTAAGAACCTAGAAGATAATAGGAGTATAAGAAATAACCAGCATGGATTTGTCAAGAACAAATCATGCCAAACCAACCTAATTTTTTTTTTTGGCAGGGTTACTGGATTAGTAGATGGAAGGAAGCAGTACACATGATATATCTTGATTTTAGTAAAGCTTTTGACATCTCATTGGCAAACTAAGGAAATATGGTCTAGATGAATTTACTGTGGGGTGGGTGCACAATTTGTTGAAAGACCTTACTCAAATAGTAGTTATCAATGGTTTGCTGACAAACTGAGAATGCATAACTAGTTTGGTCCCACGGGGATCAGTCCTGGGTCTGGTATTATTCAATATTTTCATTAATGACTGGGATAATGGAATGAAGAATATGCTTATAAAATTTGCAGATGACACCAAGTTGGGAGGAGTTCCAAGCATTTTGGAGGACAGAATTAGAATTCAAAAGATCCTTGACTAACTGGAGAATTGCTCTGAATTGAACAAGATGAAGTTCCAAGTGCAAAATACTTCACTTGGGAAGGAAAAATCAAATGCTGGGCACAACACTTTAGGAAAGATGTGCACAAATTTGAGAGAGTCCAGATGAGAGCAACAAAAATGATAAAAGATTTAGAAAACCTGCCTATAAGGAAACATTAAAAACTGGGCATGTTTAGTCTTGAGAAATGAAGACTAAAGGGGCACCTGATAAGTCTTCACAAATGTCAAGGACTGTTATAAATAGGATGGTGATTGATTGATCTCCATATACACTGAAGGTAGGACAAGGAGTTATGGATTTAATCTTGCAAGGGAAATGTAGGTTAGATATTAGGAAAAACTTTCTAACTATAAGGGCAGTTATTCTCTGAAATAGGCTTCCAAGGGAAGTAGTTGAATCCCCATCCTCAAAGATTTTTAAGAACAGGTTGGATGAACACCTGTCAGGGATAATCTAGGTTTACTTGATCCTGGCTCATCTCAGGGGGCTGGACTTGATGTCTTCTCAATGTCCCTTCTAGTCCTACATTTCTATGACCTTATAACATTAAATAAAGCTACACAACAGAGCATTCTCTTGTGTAAATACTTTGCAAAAATGGTTAATTGGTATAGATGTTTTATACCTAGCTTTATTCACACAGGGCAATTAGTATACCTGTGCCTACTTCAAAAGTGAGAATGCAAATGGAATCTTATCTAAGGTGGGATTAATGATTGGGGTTCTGGAGTACATTTATGTTTCAAATGTGTAATTTTCTCTATATATAATATCTATGGTATCAACACAATACATTCTCTTCTCTCTGAGTTAGTTGCTTCACTTTCTTTTGGACTGCAACTTTTCAAATGACTATTTTCATGTCTTCTGCCTTGGCCAGTGGCGGATTTAGAGTTAGTGGGGCCCTGTGTGCAGCTTCTTTTCGGGGCCCTCCCTCTGGACCCAGCCAAAAAAAAGAACATTCTCTCTTATCTCCCCTCCCGTTTTTCATTATTTTTTATTCATCCTCCTCCTATATTATAAGTAATGGGAAGTAAGTGAAAATAAAGTGATGTACCTTGATTAGGGCAGGGGGTTGGGGTGCAGGAGGGGGTGCGGGATTCGGGCGCTGGGAGGGAGTTTGAATGCTGGGTGCGGGCTCTGGGCTGGAGTAGGGGTTGGGGTGTGGGGGGGTGAGGAGTGTGAGCTCTGGGAGGAAGTTGGGGCTCTGGGCTGGGGCAGGGGGATGGGGTCGGGAGAGGGGCAGGGGGTCGGCACTTACCTCGGGCAGCGTGGCTGCAAAGCAACTGGCGCACACACCTCCTCCAGCAGTGGCTTCTAGGTGGGGGGAAGGGCAGGGGGTCTCCACCTGCCGCTGCCTGCAGGCACCATCGCCGCAGTTTCCGGCCAATGGGAGCTGCAGAGTCGGCACTTGGAGTGGGGGCAACATGCGGAGACACACCCCCCCAGGGGTTGCAGGGACATGCCGGCCACTTCCGGGAGCGGCATGGCATGGAGGGAGGGAGGCAGAGCAGGTAGGGAGCCACCTTAGTGTGCTGGCACATCTCTGCATGCCCCTTGGGAGGGAGAGGGGCAGCGGGTCTCCATGCACTGCCTAGGGTGGGGGCAGCGCACGGTGCCACCTCCCGCTCCCCCCGCCAGGAGTGCGCAGAAATGTGCCAGCAGCCGGCCTCTTTCAGGAGCGGCGTGGGGCCATCGGCCACAGTATGCAGGCAGCGTGCCTGCCTGCCTGAGCCCTGCTGTGCCGCTGGCCGGGACTCAGAGGCAGGTTGTCAGATGAGATTTGTCCTGCATTTTGCGGGAGCCCTGTCATTGGAGGCTCCATGCCACCGCACGGTTTGTTTCATGGTAAATCCGCTCCTGGCCTTGTCCCTTCTTATGAAATGTTTTAAATATAGGTTACCATGGGTAAAACTCACTCCAGTGTGGAACGCCACATAAGGTTTCAAAATAAGGTTTCAGTGGTGCTTAAGCACTGCATAGGTCTTGAGCTGGCTCTCAGAATAGTGAATAGCCCCTGTCTTTTAAAACTATACAATATCATAGAACTTTTATGTCTTTCTCAATGATTTAATTGTCATTCCAAGAACAGATGGGGGGAGAACGTGTTTAACATGTATTGATAACTGGAAGAGTATGTTGTATTTCATTGTTACAAAGATGTAAGTATGTTAATTTACATGTGTGATTAGATATGCCTAAATATAAATATGTATATGGGTTTAAATTTTTGTTTTCTCTAGGACAGATATTATCACTGAGAAATAAATAAATAAAGCCCATTTTGCTTTATTTTAAAATGTGAATGTATTGTTATACATTTAAATGCATTAGTTGTGACAAGTGGATTGGAGAATTTTTATTTACTGAGTTTGTTGCTTATAGTCCATTTTAAACCAAATACATAATAACAGAGTACCTTTGAAAAGTAAAAGGGGCTTTCACTATTCTGAGAGCCAGAAAGGGGAATTTCAAAAGGGGCAAGGTAAAACAAAAGTGTAATCTTTGCCATTCATTTATAAGGGAAAATATATGTAGTATTGAGGTTTACAGCAAATGTTGGCATAGTCCCCTAAGTACAGTACTGTCTCTGATTTTTCACAGAATCAGTCACTTAAAGCAATTTAGGTAATGATATTCTGGCATGCATTTCTACTATTTTATTTATGCCATTTGCCTAGCTCATTGGAATGCAGTACCTTTGCTGTTTGGTACAGTAAAAACACTCTATAATATCTATTATGGCCTGGTCAAAGGATAATTTATTGTCAAATAGAAAAATAGGTCAACACTAATGTCACTTGATGATCAACCCCCCAAGTTTAATAAAACATCTCACCAGCATGCATTCTGTGCAGTGGCTGATATTTTATTAGGACTACAGTACCTGACTATAGCAGTAGTGTAATTACTGAGCTGTCAGTGTGATAAGTGGGATTAATGGCAGCCTGATGCACTTTAGTCTGCAGAGCACTCAGAGAACTGGAAGATGGTATTATTATCAGAGTGAGCCTACTGGCATATTCATGGCATCCCCTACCCCCCCCCCCAAAAAAAAAGCTATAATTCAGGTTTGCTTTGCCCTGCCTCATTAACACCTGATGTTTTCAACAGCTGTTGTTTGTGAACCATCTCAATAATAATAATAAAAGAAATTATTTGGTAAAGATACTTAATAAACACAACCATTAATCTATACGTTGGCTATCCTGTCATGGGGCCTTTCTATTCATTTTTAATATAATATACTTTGTCTTAAGGGTAGTCCACGCATACCTGCCTAAAGAGCTATTGCATTTTAAAAACTGTCTTGAGTTGGGGCAGTGGTGGAGAAAAGATATAAAAGAACGGCTGCTTTTTTCTTACATATGATTCTGAAGTTTGTTCTCACCTCTCTGTCTACACAGCCAAAATTGTCAAACAAGCCCTCATCATGTCACATCTCGATACTACAACCTCTTCTTTTCTGGTCTTGTATACTGCAGCCTTGCTCCCATCAAGTTTGCTTAGAGTACTAAGATCACTTGTTCTTTCGTGCTTCCTCAAATGCATGGGAAAAAAACTCTGTTATAAAATCCAAACAACTATTACCATATCCTTCTCCAAATTCCCAGTTAACTCGTCTCTGAAATGATGTCCACAAAATACTGACTGCTAATCATGGTGAGATAGGTGACAAGCTGTGACTGTTTCCTTTTCTTACTCACTTGCTTTACGACCAGTTGGAACAAACCAATGAACGAACAAACAAACAAACAAAACGCATAAACACCCCAATACATTAACAAACAAATCTTTACCAATTATTCATTATATGCATTTGCTTATATGTTTTATCCCTATCCTGGACTCTGCAACTCATTGTGTTTTTAGACTGTAAGCCCCTTACGACTAGGATGATCTCTTTCTATGTTTGTACAGCACCCAACATAATGGGACCCTAATCCTTGTGGTTGTACTATAATGGTAATATTTATTACTAAATAATAATGGGAGATTTGGGAATGCTGTACGAGTAGCCATGTTAGACCTGAAAAATGTTTATTTTTTTGCTATTTTCTGTAAGTTGATGTAGACATCTTTTATAACTATGCTGAAAAGTATCCAGAATAATTAAATGAATTCTGAGATTATGAGTAGTGTGGCATTTGGTCTATGATATTTCACTAAAGTGTAAAGCCAAAAAAAAAAAAAACCCTCATAAAAATCTTTTAACAGGGTATCATTTTAACTCTTTAGCTGATGCTTGCTTTTTTAAAAAATCATGCATCAATTAGATTATTCTTTAGGGTCCAATCCTGTAAAAGGACTTGTGGAGGTGAACTTAGACCTCTATGCCCACATGGATGCCTTTGCAAGAATGGGTCATTAATCACTACTACTTAAGTCTGTGTATTTTATTATACAATATAATTTGTCATGGGGGGGAAAAAAGTTCCCGTTCTGCCCTCAGATATGCGTTCAAAACTCCAGTCAACTTCAGTGCAAGTTGCCATAGGAGTGCTGATTTGTACTCCCGAAGTCACAGATTGTAAACCCACAGTTTAGAAGTAAAAATTCGTCCTTTTATCTAAATCTTAAACTAACTCATTAAAGTAATTGTATTGCACAAAATAAGAGACCCAATATTTAGCAGCCATTCTTCCTTGGGACCGAAACGGGGTAAACCATATAAATCATTAATTATTTTTATCATCTTTCCTATAAAAGTATCATAAAACTCTACATATCTGATTATTCAGTTGTCAAAATTATACTCGCAATTACACCTATAGAACTTCATTAATGAATTTCATCTGTTTTACAGTTGGAAAAACTAAGGCACACAGACCTTGCCTAAGATCACAGAAGAATTTGTTACAGAGCCAGGTCTAGAAAAAAAAAAATTTAGATTGTGAAGATATATTAACTGTTTGTGAAGCAGATACTACAGTGATGAATACTATTGAAAGTCCTATGATGAAATTAATAATTCTCTTCAGAGCAGGGTTTGAATGGTATTTAGGAAATAAGGCCTGTGCCCATGCATTGAATAAGGAAGAATAAAATAATAAGGAATACAAATAAAGAGAAAAATCAAATAGCTACTCATTCAGTGAGCATCATCCATCCTGTGCACTGAACAAGGCAGAGGTCCAATGGAAAAAATAGTATGATTTTATAAGAAGACTGTGTATGGCACAAGGGCTCCCAAATAATGTTCAATGGATAATTAAAATGGTGGCATTTCCTACCTTTTGAGTGCTTAACTTTTCAGTCTTAACATTCTTTTAACATATTTGTATATGTAATATAGCGATAGATTGCACATTCAGAATAGTGGATTTTATGGATCTGCTTGTTATAGAAGAAGGTTGCTCTTCTGGCTAAAACACCCAACCAAAGAGATCAGAGTTCTCTTTTTAGCTCACCTTCTTGTGTGGCTTTAGGCTATTTGTTTAACATATCTGTGCTTCAATATTCCCATCTTTAAAATGGGGATGATAAAACTTACCTCCCTATATTGTTGTGAGAGTTAATTCAATAATGTTTACAAAGCACTTTGAAATACTTATATGGAAGTCTATAGAAATGTAAAGCATTATTATTTTATAGACTTATCAATTTGTACATGAAAAAACGTATGCTATTGGCAGTATTTGTTCTGTATGTCTCCTTAACTCATTATTTTTTTTCCCTAGGTGCTTAAAGTGTGCAGATGCCCCCTGTCAGAAGAGCTGCCCAACTAATCTAGACATCAAGTCATTTATCACAAGTATTGCAAACAAGGTAAAAGCAGACTCACAGTAGTAAATGAAAAGCAAGAACAGCAGTTGCTTGCATTTCTCTTTGGGTAATTGAATTACAATCCTTATCTTTGTAGACTCTAATAAAATAATGTTTAGAACAGGTATGATCAAATTTAACAGATTCTTCTTAATTTTTAATTATTCTTACTGATATTGTTCTTTGGCAATATTGTAAATGCACAGACTGTACGGTAAATCTGTTTCTTCAGCAGATTTATTTTTCTTTCAGGTATTTGTTTTGGATGGATTTAATCAATTAATAGTATTGACAAAACAAAACACTTCAGTGTAACAAATTCATTGTATTGTTACCTGACTGAGCCATTATAGTTACAAGACATTATTTTTTTTCCATTAGAGAATAAATATTTTCAGGAAATGATTATAATTTTCTTAATAAAATTTGTTTTGGGCTGACACATGGCATGCAGGTGCTCATCTCAGGGATGAATGTTTTTCATTACTATGGTTCAAGTAAATAAGCTTTATCATTTTTTATTCACAAAACCCAATAATATTAATAAATTATTACAACAATAAATATAATCAACTTTAATAAGGTGGAGTGTTTCCAGATGCTATCCTGTTAATGGAGAAAAAATACTTTCTGTTGCCTTCAGATCTGTAAGTACCTTTTAACAGTCAAAAATACAAACGTTGAAGCTGACTGCACAGCTAATATGAAAATATCTGTCTGTATTAATCAGGCTGTGAGGGACATTCTAATCCTGAAAAGATATTAGTTACCACTTACCTTTTAAAAATTCATTTAAGTCTTTTAGTGAAGCTTGATTTGCTGTTACTCCATCCAAGTTTGGGGACTACTGGGAGGGCTTGAGTTTGTTTTGGGTGAGAGGTTTACGGAAGCAGCTGGCCTCATCTCCTGCTACCTGTTTCTCACACACATCCTGCCGGTGCTGGAGTCCACATAGTTAAAATGAGAGAAAAGTGGATCTTGTATACACATTGAGGGTAAGGTAGCAGCCACATTGTGGGTGAGTTAACAGCCAAGTTGTTTTTATTACACATTGCGTATTATATGAGCTGAAACCCTCACAGTAAATTCTATATATTGACAATAAACATTGGGACAAAAGGAGTTATTAAGACATATGTCATTTATAATATAATTACATGTTAACATGGTTAACAATTATTGTGGCATTGTGTCCGGCATCTGCATATAGACTGCTCTGTTATATAATCTGTTATGTCAATGCTGCATTTATTTTTATGAATGCCAGGTATCTGTTTCCACTGATACTGTTCTACTTTGAGGCATATCACTTCTTAATGGATCCTTGAAATATAGTGAAACAGAGAAGCCCTCAACAGAGAAGATACAAAGCAGTAATGAATCTGCTGGTCTTCCCCTTTCCACTGCATTATAGTACCCTAAAACCCTAGAGCAAATTTCAATATGGAAGCATTGTAGTACGGTGGTTTCTCCCCTTCAAGGACAATGGCCCTTTTAAGAATTGGTGTTCAGGAAGAATTAGCAGAACCTAACTGGGAATGGGGACCAGGTGTGAGTCAGAGACCTGCTCTGAGTTCAGTCAAAGGGAGAGCTATGAGAGACATGCAGGGAAGGGCTGAGAGGTAAAATGGATATCCTGGGCTTGAGGAAGTCTGTCTGAAGTGAAACACAGCTTCAGGAATGGGGGCTCGGTTATCCTGTTCCAAGGGAAAGCTGGGGGCTGAGAGAAGCCCGCTAGGATTACAGTACAGCCCAAGGAAGGAGGGCTGTGGTCACACTGTCCCAAGGGAGAGGATGTTTAAGCCCAGGATTGGGACTAGGAAAGATCTGAGAGAAAACACTCTCCAGAGAGAGTACATAGACACATAAGAAGAGGTGCTGGGAGGGAAAGAGAGTGAATAAGGCTTTGAGTTACAGGGCAGATAGCCCAGTTGTCTAGGGTTCCAGTGGCAGGGAACCCATTGTAAAGGGTTGGGTGGGTCCCTCCTATGCGGTTACCCTGGGAGAATGTACAGAGACCCCTGCTGTTAAGGGGAGGAAGAAGTGATTGAGTAGAACCCTGAAGGGCTGGAAGATGAAAAGTTGAAGGTTGTGGTGTGCTGACAGGACAACCCCTCAGAAGAAGGGCTTTGCTCAGCATGGGTCTGAGGTTAGAGCGAGTGGTGTTTTTCTTTGGACTTTCATTATCTCGGTCACTTCAGCAACTGAACTATGCTGAAGTCCCAGAGAACCATCACCAATGAGGGGAAACTGAGGCAGGGTGACTGCAATGCCATGAGGAGGGGATATGTTCTGGGATCGCATCCTGCTACAGGTATGTGGAGATAATATTAAGGGTCTGATTTTAATGGTTTTTGGGTAAAATCCTGACACAGTTGAAATCAGTGGGAAGACTCCTACTGATCTAAATAGAGCCAGGATGACACAAGTTGTGTATGGGTTATATAGATAGGGTACTTTCCTTAACACGTAGTTCTGTGTGATTGTTTTATGTCACATCTCCCAAAGCTGTCATGTGACCTGTAGGCACTCAGTCAGTCAGTGGTTGGCCCAGCGTGAATAACTTCACACCAGTTGCTCCTTCATCAGGAAGTTCTGCTTTAGAAAAAAAAATGGCATATCATAGCCATTCTCTAAAGAGCTTCAGTGTTTCTTAGGGGAAAATCTAAAACCTCAAATTACTCAGCAATTACTAACCTGCCATCATAGTATGACTTGCCTGGCTCTTAGGGACCCTCCATGCCTATAACTACAATCTCTTTTTCTCATGCAACAAACCTCGATGCCAACTCTGCCCACATATCTACACCAGCAACACCATCACAGGACCTAACCAGATCAGCTACAACATCACCGGCTCATTCACCTGCACGTCCACCAATGTTATATATGCCATCATATGCCAGCAATGCCCCTCTGCTATGTACATTGGCCAAACTGGACAGTCACTACACAAGAGGATAAATGGACACAAGTCAGATATCAGGAATGGTAATATACAAAAACCTGTAGGAGAACACTTCAACCTCCCTGGCCACACAATAGCAGATGTAAAGGTAGCCATCTTACAGCAAAAAAACTTCAGGACCAGACTCCAAAGAGAAACTGCTGAGCTCCAGTTCATTTGCAAATTTGACACCATCAGATCAGGATTAAACAAAGACTAGGCATGCAGTTTCTCCTCCCTTGGTGTTCACACCTCAACTGCTAGCAGAGCACCTCACCCTCCCTGATTGAACTAACCTCATTATCTCCATACTGATTTATACCTGCCTCTGGACATTTCCATTACTTACATCTGAAGAAGTGAGGTTCTTACCCACGAAAGCTTATGCTCCCAATACTTCTGTTAGTCTTAAAAGTGCCACAGGACGCTCAGTCTCTTTTCAGAAGCAGTAAATTTTGCAGAGAAGGGCTCAACAATATTTTTTGCCTGGTGCTGGTGCCTGAAAAATGTGACAAGACTGACAGTATTGTTGAACACAGCACAATGATGGCTTAAAAAAAATATCAACTGGTTACACTTTCCTCATTGTGCTGGCCAGAACGTTAGGACAAAGATATATAGTCATTTACTGCATCTGTAAAATCAGCTCTGCACCTCAGTGTTCTCAGTTCCCAGAATAAGCTACATGCAGCCTTATGTTGCACTCTCTTACCCTAGCCCCTGTGGAGGAAATCTAAAGTTGCCCAGTTGCGTGAGTATCTCAGTGTTACAGGTGTACTGTAAATTAAAATGAACATTAGTTTTTTTTTTTTTTTAAAAGCCCCCAAAATGAAACAAACTGATATGTGATGTTTAGCGATTGTTGCTGTGCAGAAGAGACCAGAGAGATTCTCCCTTCTCCGTCCTGCTCCCAAGTCACCACCAGTGCCTATACCTCCCCCCCGTTCATGCTCCTACCAGCTTCCTAAGGACACACATCACTCTACAATCTCTACTCCTCAAGAACCGTTAGATGCAATTCTCCACATCTCCTATCATTTTCTAGCCCATATTACATTACTAACAGGCCCCAATTTATATCAGGACCCCAATGTGCTAGGAACTGTACAGACACACAGAGAGACATTGTCCCTGCCTCAAAGAGTTTACAGCTTAAGTAGACAAGATAGGCAAAGGGTGGGAGATAAACAGAGGCACACAAAGGTGAAATGACTTGCTCAAGATCACATAGAAGGACAGAGGTACAGCTGAGGTTAGAATCCATCTCTCCACCCTTCTAGTCCTAGGCCATTTCCTCTAGGTCAGGGGTGAATAACGTTCGGCATGCAGCCCACCAGGGTAATCCACTGGCAGGCCGCCAGTTTGTTTACGTTGACTGTCCGCAGGCATGGCCCCCCGTAGGTCCCAGTGGCTGCGGTTCACGATTCCTGGCCAATGGGGTCTGTGGCAAATGGTGCGGGCCACAAGGATGTGCTGGCTGCCACTTCCCACAGCTCCCATTGGCTGGGAATGGCGAACCATGGCCACTGCGAACTGCGGGCGGTCAGCGTAAACAAAATGTCTCACGGCCCGCCAGTGGATTGCCCTGACGGGCCACGTGCCAAAAGTTGCCAACCCCTGCTCTAAGTCACTACTGTCTATGTGGATTTGTGCATAATTACAAGTATGTATATGACATTTTTAGAACTGATTAAAAAGCAGAAAATCTAGTTTTAGTGAATACATTTGAAATTTGTTTTCATTTTGAAAAATTTGAAATAGACTAAATTTTTGGTTTCTCAAATTGTTTTGCGGAATTTTCAATTGATTTTTTTTCTTTGATTAAAATCATCACTGAAAGTGCCATCAAAATTTTTTGTTGACTGAAAAAAATTGATACAAGATTTTAAAGAAAAACACATTTTGACAAACGTGAATTGACAATATAAGTGCTTTGTTAAAAAATCATTTTTTAAAGAGACCATTTTGATTAAAAATATTTTACTTTGAAATATCTTCTGTCATTTGCATCTTGTAAATAAACAACTATTAATAATTTTAATCTGATTACCCATGAAGACTCCTGTTGGTGTCTAGACAAAATATTCTCTTGACCAGTGAAAGGTTGAAGTTTGGAAGATTCGTTTGTTTAGTAAGAAATCCAGAATCTGGATGCTTAGCTGGACCTGTTGAGGTCCCCCTTCTCCTTCTCAATCTACTCCTGTCCTTATCAAATCCCTCTCTAACCCCTCAACAAACTCCTGTTCTCCCCCCAATAGGTTCCTGCACCATCTCACCTTCCTAAGGCCCTTAAGCACTTCTAGCGCAGCAACTTCCTCGCCCTCACCCAATGGACAGTCTTCCTCCCTCACCTGGGGGAAGCTCCAGAGCAGGTTATATTTGCAGACAATACTGTAGCTAAGAGAATTTCCAGAGTGGCTTAAATATCAAAATGATGATGTGCAGGGAGAAGGAAGGTTTCATGGATTCCAAGACCAGAAGGGACTGTTGTAATCATCTAGTTTGACATCCTCTGTAGCGCAGGCCACAGAACTTCCTCAAAATAATTTCTAGAGCACATATTGTAGAAAAACATCCAACCTCAATTTAAAAATTGTTAGTGATGGAGAATCCACCATGACTCTTGGTAAATTGTTCCAGTGATTAATTACCCTCCCTGCTAAAAATGTATGCCTTATTTTCAGACTGAATTTGTCTAGCTTCATTCAGCCATTGGATCTTGTAATACCTTTCTCTGCTAGATCGAAGTGCCCATTTTTAAATATTTGTTCCCCATGTAGATACTTGTGAATTGTAATCGTCACCCCTTAACCATCTTTTTGTTAAGTTAAAATGTAACATACTTAAAGGCCTGGTCTACACTTAAAAATTAGATTGACCTAGTTATGTCACTCAGGGCTGTGAAAAATTTCATGCCCTGAGCACTGAAGTTAGGCCAACCTAACCCCTAGTTTAGACACAGCTAGATTGATGGAAGGATTCTTGTATTGACCTAGCTACCACCTCTCAGAGAGGTAGACTGATTGCATTGATGGGAAACCTCTTTCATTGATACAGGCAGCATCCACACTACGGTGGCACAGCTGGAGCTCTGGAGCTCTGCTGCTGTAGCAGCTGTAGTGTAGACATGCCCTAAATCATACTATACAAACCAGTTTGCCTATCCTTCATTGTATCCATATTCTTTCACTAAGTAGTTGGTAGTATGACACTCAGGTATTCATTTAAACTGGTTTTATTATAAACATACACTGTTTAAACAGTGGCTTACTGAAAATGTATTCTTTTGTCAGCTATTTAAGGACTCCATTCTATGTAGTATGTTTTGTTGGGAAAAAAAACGATTGTAGCAATCATAAAAGGTCAGGGATTCTTGTTCTCTAAAGCCTGAGGCTTTTTAGATATTTACAGGCCACGTACAATGTAGGCTGTTCCAAGTTGCTCTGCCAGTAGACCTCAACTCAGGAGGGGGGGTTCTTTCTGGGTTGAGAGGGTAATTGAATTGCTAGACTCAATGAGCCTTGGGCCTCTTTGAGAAAAGGATGTCACTTGTGCTGTATTGTATCAGGCTTCTGTGATTCAGTAGAGTTTATACCAAAACTTCCATTCTTCCTTTTCATACAAACTGGATTACAGCTCTACTTTCCAAAGGTACAATCTATTCTATTGTGTCTTCCCAGTCAGCATTACTCAGTAGCCTTCCTACAGACTGTTGTTTGCAATTGAATCTCTCAATAGGTGAGATGCAACTTTAGATTCACCATACTGTGAATATTAGTTTATTTTTTTTAAACTTTAATGTAAAAAAAAAAAGATAACAAGTATTCTTTCTAAGCTGCTTTTTGGAGGCCATTTATATTTAACTCTGGTGTTTAAAATCTAGCTGTTACAATAAAAAAAACAACAACTTGTTCTGAAGCTTAAGGGTGTCATGTTTTATTAATCTGCAAAGATACAAGTACTTACAAGCTATAGGAGAAGGATTTTTTTTTCTTGTGTCTTACCCACTTGCAAGAGTGGTGTTAGGATTTTAGAGCCAGCCAGCAGGCTTGTGCCCTGAGTCTCTGCCCCATCGCCCCGTCCCAGTTTGTTGAGGCAGGGAAGAGGGCATGGCAAAATGGAGCTCCACAACAGCAGTCCCCCACGGGGTAGGATTCATTAAAGGACCCTATAGCAGTGGTGGATCTTATTGCTGCCCAGAAGCAACTTTAGGCATTGTTGGGGCCTCAGGAATCAGAGTCACAATCAACTCCTTGATGTGTCCCAACCCTGCTTTCCATCCTGTCCCACAATTGCGTAGTCTACCTGCCTGTGCAGTGAGACAGTCTCTGTGTGTCTCATTGTCTGGCACCTTCAGTATCTACCAGTTGTTCTGATAAGACTGTGCTGGTGCTATAAATTCCTGTGAGCGGCATTAGCCATAGGAGTCAGTGGACACTGACTTCACTGGATCCTATCAATGGAGCCCTTTGGAAGCCAGCACCCTGGTGAGTGAGAACCCAGTAAAAGGACACAGGGTGTAGTTAGAGTAGAAGGGACTTAGGTAGTTTGTATTTTGGGAAGGTACAAGGGATTACTTGCACCTGTAGGGAGCGTGATGTGCTAATGAGATCATTAGCTTACCAGCTAAGTAGCTCTTAGAAGAAAACAAGCAGTATAAAAGTCTAAGCCAGGGAGCAGGTATGGGCTCCACATAACTGTTGCTATGTTAACATATACCTGGAGTAGAGGGCGGTATCCCTTTCTCAGTGATACTTACAGGAGTGACTGAGTCAGGCATCATAGATCAGTGATGCAGAAATATAATTGTTAATGTTATAAAAAGTCCCTTGAATGGGCACAATTGCTTGAAGTCACACTTGTCTGTCACTACAACACCCAGTTTGGCTAACTCTCATTATTTTATCTCAAGTCTAACAATATTTGGTAGTTTTTATTAGTTTCCCAGGATTTTGTGATTCCTGCTGTCAAACTTGCAATTTTCCCCTTATTCGAAAGAGCCTCCATCTTCCATTAATTTGAATGGGGCGGAAGCCAAACTGCCCTGATTCAACATGGCTATCATTTCCCAACAGTGTTTCCATGTAGAAGTAAGTCTTCCCTTAGCAAAGATGGTTATCAGCTTCCATTATTTTTAGCAAAACTGAAGCCTGGCTTCCCTCAGGAATGATGTATTCTGTGGATAAGAGGCTGGACAGGAAACTATGAAGAGGTAAGGGAATGTGGTGAGCATGAGGGAGCCCAATGAAGTGCTGGAGGAGCCAGAGAGGGTGCAGAAGGAAGTAGTGTGCAAGTGAGAGGTTCAGGGAAATGTATGGGGTAAGAAGAGACTAGAGGGCATGAGGGAAATGTAGATTGCATAGGAGAGACAGGGAGATTGGGTAATATGGGGTGTAGGGAGGAAGACTGAGGGTTAATGGGGGAATGTATACGGCAGGAGGCTGATGGGGGTTAAAAGAGAGGGGAAATGTTAGGGATAGGATCTTATAAATGGAAAGTGTGGGAAAATAAGTGTGCAAATATAATAAGGGCAAATGGGAGACAGGAAACAGTGGGGGAACAAGGAGAGAGAATGTGAATGGGAGAGAGGCTATGTGAGGTTGGAAGGGAGATTGGGAAGAGAAAGAAACAGGATTGTGAGAAGTGAGAGGAAGGGAGAGAATAGAATAATTCTTCCCCCACTCCAGAGGTACTTTGGATAACACAATAAGGGACATCTACATCTCATTGTGAATGTCTTATAAAATCATGAATCAGAATTCAGATGTAAAATAGTATAATTGTGATACTGTTATTACAATTACTAGATTGTAAAAGGCTGTAAGATTGGTAAGAATTGCAAACAAATATACATTACAGTTTTTAAAAAACATTCATGAGGCTCCATGTTTTTGAAAGTACAGTTTTATTCAGTTTTCTTTCTTAATCTCTACATATTTCAAGTCACTAAGTACAAAAAACATTTAAAAGAAAAATAGTAATGGTGTTAAATTGATGTACTTGAAACAGTGACTTTTCTTGAGATGTCTATTTGTAGTTAGTGTAATGGAATGGCTGACAGCTGGTTTCAGTTGCCATAGTATAATTATGTGGAATAGACTTGTTGCAATGACACTATGTCAATTAAGGAATCTCTCACATTCTAGACTACAAAGAACAAAATGACAGTACAAGATATTCCTTTCCCTCTTTTTTATAAAAAGATAGTGACACTGTGTGAAATTACAGTCCTGTTATGATGACATAAGTCAAATGATGTGAAAGTTTTCTGGATTGATTAAATATCAGCAGCATTGTAATATAGAATATATGTGATATTTGATAACTCACTCTTCTGTTTTGTTCATTATGCTTTGAAATAATGGGGGGTGAGTTTATTCAAATTTGAACTGATGTGCATAGATATAAATACGTTGGGTTGTTGATACCTATTTTCTGTATCAATATACGTTTTTCAGTTGTTGTTCCTTATGTCATTTTAAACAACAAATTTGACCCAACACATTTTGATTTTTGTAAAAACTTAAGAAAACATAGATAACAGTGGATGGGAGGTGAAAGTAATTTTCTTGGAAAATTTGTTTTGTAATTGTGTCCATTTTTAAACATTTCACCAAGAGTCAAAAAAAGAAGTGAACACTGTTTTATTCTCTGCCTTCCCCTCCCACTCCTCTTCCTACCTTTCTGCTTTCACTCCATCCCATCTCCACATCCTGGCTAAGCCAGCGCTTTCATTCTTTTTATACAGAACACAGTCCTGCAGTCACTTTGTTGTATTTGAGAAAACTACAATATCAGAAAGTCATGATCTATGTGAAGTTTATATGAAGTGTGCTTAAATTAGATGAATGAATAGATGCTGTAAGCATTTCCTGATAATAAATGTAATTTCTTTTCATCTCACAGTATTGATCCTACATGTTTTAATAGGTTTTCTCAAGTAAAAAAAAAAGGTCTCATTTGCATGCAAATTATGTAATACTTCTAAGTGATACATGTGGAGATCCTCCTCTGCCTGCTTTCCACTGATTATTGATGTCTGTTTAAGGCTTGTTTCTGTTCTCTCCCTTACCAATGTGTATTTATTGGCATTTTGATGAAGGAAACCAAAAAACATCCTATCCAGTTAGATTAATTTCTTTCTGTGGAAGTGCCTAGGAAAAAAAGATATTTTATGCATCAAGGCATGAGGGTGCATTTATTCCATTTAAATAAAACAATCTCCAAAGCATTCTAGTTCTCGATCTGCTTCCTCCTTGAGGTCTACAAGAATTAGCCAACTGAGTCATTTGCTTATTTATTTATATGTATTTAAAAATATCCCAAATTATTTTAATTCTAAATTATTGTTGTTTTAGGTTGTGCAATAGCCTTTGCTGAGTCATCCTCCCTCCAGTTGCACTGTCTAGCTACCCCTTGGTGCATCATGTCTGATATTAGTTCATAAACTCCTCCGGGTAGGGGTCAGATCACCTTACCTCTTCTGTGAGGGATCCAGCACATCCTTGGGCTCTGTAAAATAACTGTTATGGTTGTGTTATATGAATATGATTAAGAAGCCCATTAACTTAATTGAGAATTGGAATAAGTGCGAAATAAGTGTTTGAATTATATAATGTCAGTATTTTCAATATCAGAAGTACTTTCCTTACATAAGAAGTATCAGAGAAGACTAAGATACTGAGGTAACTCTCTCAGTTAAAACTGGCAAGTGTTTAAGGGTCCCCAAGGATGGATGGTGTCATATAAGTGCAAAGTATTCTTATTTATTATTTGTTAATTTGTCTCTTCCATATGCAAAATGACTTATTGTTGTAGTACAACATGACTGTAATTTTCAGTGGCATAATAAAACTAGATTATACTTCCTGTCCTTATTAGTTTTTGTAAAAGTTTAGAAAAATGCATTCTTTCTAATGATGTCTGGCATGTGTTACATGAGAAATCAGTATAGTAAAGAAGGGATAAATACACAGAAACAAACCATCACAGAGTTGCAAAGTATTTTAGCTGTTGTAGTAAGGACTTCCCCCTCTTTTCCACAGTAAGTGTTTGTAATTGATAATTAGTAACTTGAGTGCCCATAAAGTAGCATAGTTGGTCTTCAACAAGCAAGCAGTAATATAACTAGTAAGTCAAGTGCAAAGGTGTGTGGAAAACTCCAAATCACCTACCTCCGATCTATAATTCTAAATTCTTCATATTTCTAAAAGGTATTTTACTAATACTATATGCTTCCTTAGGACAACCTGCCTTGTGTTGTCCTAAAATTTTCTTTCTGGAATAAAGTTGCTGTTTCAGCAAATGACAGTTATGCACAATTATGAGAAACATCATAGGTCTCCTGAGCACATAGCTTATAGCAGCAGGATCTGTATAACATCGCAATAAACTTCTCCCAAATGGGCTAGTTCGCTGCTCATGATGGGTGAATTTGGACAGGATCAGAAATTGAGGATTTGGTTCAGTGGCTGATTGAAAACTATGTTAGCTTATCTGAAACATAGTAATTATTTTAGAAAAATATTGTTAAAAGAAATATTGTTCCATATTATACTTAAATACAACACAGAAAACATCTAAATATGTTATTGTACTACAAAACTGGGGTAATAGAACATGAGAGCTTTTCACTAAGATTACCAGTTCAAATCAAGTACAGTTCAGAACAGACTGAGGGCAAATCCTAAGTTTGAAGTTGCTTGGACAACTCACTTGGGAAGGTGACAAGGATTTCATCTTGAAAGTTACCATCTGATACCTGTTAAGTAGACCCTGTAAAATGGCTTATACTAATAAAAGAATAGCTAGCTTCCATTATAGTGGAGGCCCTTATCATCCCCATTTCAAACATGAGGAAACCTGAGGCATAGAGAAGTGGTTTGCCCATGGTCACCCAGTAGCTAGTTACAGAGCTGGGAATAGCATACGGGTCTAGGGCTATATCCACTAAGCTGTACTGCCCATGATGTTGATACTATGTTGTTTCTGAATAGACATATGTCCACATTACAGAATTGCCACCAGTAGAATTGACACTAATTGGCTTCTTTTTGGCAGCCTAAGTAGAGAGGCTGAGTGAGCATTGAACCTAAATTCCCCTTTCACTTCTAGAGGTGATCCCTTTAGCACCAGGTTGAGGCATGTTGTTGAATTTGTGTGGAAAGCTTGCAATGCTGCTGCTTTTGATATGCTTGTTCTCTCAATAAGTAGCACACTTTGAGCTCTAGCTTTGTCAGTTTGGTGCCTTTTTATTGATCACTACATTCACTTAAAAATGTTAACACTACAAAACATTTTATACATTCAGTGCATATTGTTTTACTACTTGGCACTGTGATGTGTGTTGCATATCTCACAGTACTTGTATTGTAAAAGTCTCTATATAAAGGTATGTAATGGCTGCATATCAAATCAATAAGTAATGTTCCTCAGCTTAAATTTAATCAAGATCATAATTCAATAACACAGCAAACAATCAACATGATTGAAATTACATAAATGGAGATTTCTAAGGAGGGTGTCACTGAAACAATGTGAAAATGTTTTAACTTTTTCATATATTTTATATATATATATTCTGTCTTAAAAGAAAATATTGTGAAAATTGTACCAGCCTATGATAAAAATGATTCTTAAAGAGGAATAGTTAGTTAATATGATAAACTAAGGATGTTAATTATCTGTAGGCACCAATTTTAATTATGAAGCTTCAAAGATTTATGAATCCTTAATTATCTTTCTTAGATGAAATTACATTTGGTTTTAATTCTTTCTCTTGTACTAAACTTGAAATCAACGAAGATAACTGTCCTGGGCACAACAGCCCCCTCCCCCCCCATATGAAGAAACACAGCAGAATGTGAAGCAAAACCAAAATGTGAAAGTAATGAAAACTAGCTTGTTTGAATTTTGAAGACAAATGCCCAACAATTTAGCTCTGGGTGGTCCTTTTTCAGAGAAAAAAGGAAACAGTCCCTTTAGCCAATATTGAATATTGAACTTAATGTGCTGGATTCTCACTTACATTGAAGATCAGTTACACTGCTCTGGCAGAATAAAGGAGCCATAAAGTGGGTGTAAATTACATTTTTAATCAGGTTAATTAACAGCCACTTCTAGGCCCCTTTACATTGCCAGAGCAGTGAAAAGTGGACAACATAAATGGGAGTCAGGACCAATATCTCACTTACCTGTCACCACAGACAAAACCGCTGAAGGAAGTCCCTTCACAAATGACTTGCTTAATTAACCAATTTTTTCCTGTTTGCCCAAGACTAGAGCTTCCAATTGATGTAGTAATTTAGGAGCAAACCCCTTGACAATGTATGCATGGCTTTGTGATCTATGTAATCATGGAATGGCCAGTGGAATAGGCACTGCAATATGTAGAAGAAAGGCCCAGCTACTTCCTACAAAATTGTTTCTTCAACATTGGAGCCCTAGGGGAACTCACTGTCCCTGACTGCATCATCTGGTTGAGCCTCTGAACATTATGCCCAGTCCTTTAATGTGCCTCTTGGTCAATTAGAACATTTCAAATCCTATATGACTTTTAACCCATATTTTGTTACATAATCAAATCTTGAAAATGTTCTGCATATTCACTACTTGAGTCTCACACTGTGTGGGATATTGTTCCCTTTGAAGATGCACAATGCACGTGTATTACCCTGCTAAACGTGAATGTTGGAAATAAAACTTTCCAGCTCTGCACTGGGAAGGGGCACCTGTCAATGGCCTCTTCACCTCCCACTGGCTCTACAGCTTCTGATTCTTCTGAGCCAGCTATCGTCCTGGTTGGGAAAATGACTCCCTGGCACAGACCAGTGTAGTGATAGACCAGCTCTGAAAACAATGTTCATTAAAAAGTTACTGGAGAATGAGATGTGGAAGAGGTGGCTAGAGGGAATGGAAAACAAGACCTTTCTTCTTGCAGTTGTTCGTAGTTTGGGAGAGGGTTGGAATGTCGCTCACTCCCATCTGCATTTGCTAGCACAAGCCCTCCAGGCCTCTTAATTAGTGCATGAGCCTGATGCTGGTCCCCTGCATAGGTGTGACTTTTATCTTCCCATGATCAGTGGTGGTCTTTAGGGAAACCTCTGGCACCCAAATGTTTCCTGGGCTCTTCTTGATAGTTGTTGTTGTTGTTGTTGTTTTTTTATTAGGAAGTGAGTGAATGGAGAGAGAACTTGGGGCTACAGTTACATAGTGTCTGTTCACCAGCTGCATAATTGACTTAGGAATGGAGAGAGCACTTCCTGGAGTGTAATACACACAACATGTTATGTTTAAAATAAAACTGTAAATCCACTACACAACCCTACAAAAATAACTGAAAATCAACATAAAACAAATTAGAATATTTTGATAATAAAAAAAGAAATAATTGAAAGATTCTTGGCCTGCCATACAGTGAGATACATTCTGAATTTGTCCCCAATCCCTTTTCAGCCATGCTTGGTAATACACATATGTGACAAATTTGTGTCTTTAAATTTTATCAAAGGTGCAGTGTTATTCTACTAGCCACATAAAAGGAACAACATTTTGGATTTCCTCTCTTGAATCTCTGCTTCCCTGTTATGTGGCATTATTGTTGATTTTGTTTTCTTCATGCAGAACTATTATGGAGCTGCCAAAATGATTCTTTCTGACAACCCACTGGGTCTGACATGTGGAATGGTTTGTCCAACCTCAGATCTTTGTGTAGGTGGATGCAATTTATATGCTACAGAGGAGGGACCAATTAATATTGGTGGATTGCAGCAGTTTGCTACTGAGGTATGTAAGACATACAGATGGCTGGTATTTTTACATATGAACCAAAGAATTTTTTAATGATTAAATTTCTTATTGGTGATTTCATTAAATCAAACATGTTGGAATATGCTGTATTGCTAAAGTAAAAATATAATGGTTTAAAATAACTAGTACTTTCCTTGAAGCACATTCAGTAATTTAGCTATTGAAAATAGCTTTTCACAATAAATTATTTCATAAGAACATAGAGAGAACTAGTTGTAATCAAGAAGACAATTTAAAATTAGAGCTTGTCTACGCAGCAGGTTACTGTGCGGCAAACCAGCTTGCCACCCTGTAACATCCCATGTGGACACTGCTATAGCACAGTGAAAGTCCTGGAGTGTGGTTTGACTCATTACACCACCACTTTTAGATTTTTAATAGAGAGAGGGAATTGGATTTAACAAACTTTTCATTTTTAAATTATTTAAAGTGCTGTTAGAAGCTAGGTTAAGACATTTTTTTATTTATTTATGTTTTTAAGTTCAGTATCCTATATGTATGTATGTACATGTATTTATTTGTTTTATTTATGTATTGGAATGACTTTACATTGCATATATATGAACTTATTAAGGGCCAAATCCTATTTCCTTATGCCACTCCCTAACTCTTTCACATGGGGCATATAGAGCCCAACAGGCAGCAAAAGTAGTGCACTTCTACTTTGCAGTGGGGAGAGGTGTTTAGTTTCAGAGAGCCTCCATAAGGGACCCAGGGGAGGGGCACAGCTAGTGGATTTGTGATTACATGGATCCACTATCCAAATTTTCCCTTGAAAGGGAGGGAAAGGGTGGCAGATGCTACTCTAACTTATGAGCTGCTGTAGCGGCCATGGAGAAGCTGTGTCAAATTCATGGTCTCAGGTGATAAGGAGGAGTCCATCTCTTCTGATCATTTGTACAAGACCTGCATACCTGGGCTCTGCAAAAAGAAGGGTGTGGCTCTATGTGAATAAAATGTGTGCTTATATAATGTTTACACCTTGTATATTTTATAATTAACCCCATGATTACAGAATCAGTCAATCTTTTATATATGATGACCCATTTAATGGACCATATTTATAAATAGAGGGGTGTAATTTTGGTTCCCTCCACAAAGCCTGGGAAAAAGGCTGACCCACAGGTCAAAGGATAGAATCTTTATTCCCCCTCCCTGGGAGCATCTGATTGTGTATCTGCATGGACAGGCTTGGCCTTTAGTACAGCTCATAGGCTTCATGTCCCCTTTGCACTGTTTATGGCCAAAGGATCTATCTGCACATCTCCTTTCATGCTCCTGCTAAGATATGTCATGGAATTTCTGGAATCCCTCTGTGACCCCTCTGTATTCTGTTTTGAACCTCTTTTCTCCTCTGCTCCCAAAGCAACAGACACACTTTGACCCAATCAAAGTTTGGCCCTGCTAGAGTGGTATCAGAGAGGACTTGGATCAGAATGCTAATCTAGGCCAGGAGACTAGAGGAATGACAGCCAGTGACAGTCTGTAACTTTTTGTCTTACTTTTATATTGAATGACTGGATCATCACAGTCAAGGGACAATATAATCAGCTCTTTAATGACCCTGGCCCATATGCATAAAACTATAACATTTGCTGCAAGACATAAGGCTTACATAAAAGAAATAGATTAAACACTTGTCAGGTATATGATAGATATAATAGTGAAATATTACTGTTTAGAAACCAAATGCAAGTATATCTGTTAAAAATTGATTTGTCTTTCCCTTTAGTCTTAATGCCATGATTAATAGGAGGGAATTATGGCTTGATAGATTTTGCTAAATATCTGCCATTCTTCTTCAAAAATCTTTAGAAATCTATTAAAAAAAGCTCAGTGCTGGCACAATGATTGATGCTAAAACTGCAGGACAGAATGAATAGCTCAGAATGGCTTTCACCACAGTGTTTTAAGTTTTGTTTAAAGTGATGTATTAGTAATCTAAAGTCCTAACACAATAAAGTGATGCTGTGCAATTCTGCCTAGTAATTTTAAAATTTACTGAAATGCACTTTTTTGTTTGTCTTTTCTACATACAATTTCTTTATTTTTAGTAATCTGAAAATATATCTATTGTTGATATTTTACAACTTAATAAGATTTTAGATTTATCGCAGTTTGTTGTTTTTGATGACTTTGTATACGCTATAGCAATCATAACTAGCAATAGTATGCAGTCATGTTTGTAATAAATATTGACTTTAGCACTGACAGTTTAATTTCTACCAGGTAAGACAGAAGATCTCTTTAGTATTTGAGTTGTAGAAATCTTGGAAGATAGTCAGCTTATTCAACAGAAAGAAATATCAGTACTAACAATTCTGTGTAACTGAAATTAAAAAGAAAATCAGTACATGCAACAGCACAAGTACTGAAGGAATCATAAGTCATTACCAGTAACACAAATAGGCCCTGATTCTGCAAACATTTAAGTGTGTGCATAGATTTATTTCCATGGATGCTTACAAATTGTGTATTTTAGACAAGCAACGTGAGGATATTAATATGAGCTGCACATCAATGGTGCTTCTCATGCACGGTGTAAAAGTTTTTTTTCTCCCTAGTGTCTTATTTACTAAAAACTACATTGTGCCTAAAACCAAATTTAACAATTTTTTTGCATAGAATTAATCTGAGGATAATATATGTGATTCATTGCACGATAAAGTAATAATAAAAGGCACTATTCAGTTTGCTGAGATGAAGACAAATTTGTAGTATAGCAGGAATGCAAATTAAAATGGGAAAATACATGGGTATGACGTATGTCCCTTTTGTATGTTCCTTTTCTGTACAGTGCCTAATCTGTTCATATGTCAGATAAAACTCACTAACTGTAAAATATTTGTCTTGCATATTTTAAAACACAAAATATGGAACCTCCCACCTATTACACTTTTCTTATTCCCCTCCCAATTTTTTTTAACTATTTGCCTCATCTTAAAAAAAGATATTGTAATCAAATAAAAAAAAAGAAATGCATTTAAATAAAAGGAATCTAGATCCTGACAGTTAAATGTGAAACTGGACAACATTTTATGTTATACGCTCTGTGTTTGTGATATAGAATGTGTATATTGTGTGCCGTTACCAAGGTAACAATTGCAGCTAGAGAATATTGTGGAGTAAAAACTCACTGTGATAAATTAAGGGAGTGTCAAGAACTCAGCGTAGACCTTCTGCTGCACAGGTCAAAATTATATTAATATCTTTCCTTCCCTTCATTCTCCTCCTCCTCCCCATTACCTAGTTGCTTTTAAAATCATGAAATATTTCTATTTCTTGGAATGCAAGTTATGTGGAACTCTGCACTGTAGAGCAGTGCTTCTCAAAGCCAGTCCGCCGCTTGTTCAGGGAAAGCCCCTGGCGGTCCGGGTCGGTTTGTTTGCCTGCCGCGTCCACAGGTTCGGCCGATCGCGGCTCCCGCTGGCTGCGGTTCACCGCTCCAGGCCAATGGGGGCTGCGGGAAGGGCTGCCAGCACATCCCTTGGCCCGCGTCACTTCCCGCAGCCCCCATTGGCCTGGAGCGGCGAACTGTGGCCAGTGGGAGACGCAATCGGCTGAACCTGCGGACAGGTCAGGTAAACAAACCGGCCCGGACCGCTAGGGGCTTTCCCTGAACAAGCGGCGGTCCAGCTTTGAGAAGCACTGCTGTAGAGTATAGTGACAATAAATATAGGTAGAGCTGTATGAATATGAAATCCACAGAATGTACTAACATTTACTTCTTTCTCAATGTTTAGTTACATTTTGTAGGCTTGGAGCAAAAGTGAAGTGCAATTTATTTGACTGTTATTTATTGATGTATTAGTAAGAAGTTTAACAAATAATATATTTCTGATTAATATTATTGAGTTTAAAATTAATTTTTCACTGTTTGCAATGAATTATTCTGAATGGAACAGCAGAAGCTAAATAAAAACTGGATTATTTCAATACTTAAATACGGTCTGGACCATGTTCTTCCCTGACTCTCCTCTCCTTACCCCATGGAGGCTTTGTCTCTCTTTAAGGATATCTTCTGGTTGTTGTTACAGCAGGAAGCAATTGGGAAAGAAGATTTAATAGAACATTTTCCTAGAGGCAAGTTATTTGCGGGTAGTTGCTATTAGATAAATTTGATAGTGGCTTCTCTGACTTTAAGTGTTCACAGAGAAACTGGATTGCTATTCTGATACGTCACCTCCTGAGGTTACCCATCAAAATGAGAACTGAGCATTACTCTCTGTTAATTTTTTGTATTCGTCTTGATGAAACCATTTGTCTTAAGGATTGCTTTAATTCTTAATTTGAAATCAAGTTGAAGTCTAAAAAGACTGAGTAAAATATAAAATCGTGCAGCTTGTTTGAGGTGATAGGCAGGAATTAGTGCCCCGGCACAGGATGTGGATCCAGGGACTTCAGATTTCTCAATCTGGTATTGACAGAGACTTTCTCTGAGTTCTTGGACAAGTCACTTCAACTATCTGGATGAAATTCTGGCTCTATTGAAGTCAATGGGAGTTGTGATATTGACAGGGCCAGGATTTCACCTTCTGTCTCATTTAACCAGCTTGTAAAACAGGGTATAACAATATTCACTTAACTGCTTGACAGAGCTGAGGATTGTTCTTTGAAGATAAGCAATATATATTTTCTAAATATTATTTAGGCTTACAGAATTTGAGTAGTCTTTGTGTGAGGACTTGGGCCTCAATTTTGTCGGCACTTACTGATGTTCACAAATGTGTGCAGAATTAGTGATTTAATTTCTGCTGGTGAAAAGAAATGGTCAGTTTTAAGTACCTGCTCATAGATATGGTCTATGGAAAAGGCTTTATTTCCTGGACCATACATTGCTAGTAAATAAAACTACTTGAGTGAAAATAAAATTTTACAACTTCAGGAAGCCTACAGATATCTGTACTTTGCTTAATATTTTATTTAATTAAAATTAATCCACAGCTTATTTTTACTTTAATAATATGTTCAAATGTACCTTAATAATGCATTCCTGCCTACAGCATTCATTCAGACAAGCACCATTGGGAATTATTGGAATGTATGAGGATAGTACAATCAGCTCTTAAAATTTACTGGCTTTATTACCTGGAAAATATATTTATTTTCAGTTGGTGAGCTACTAACAAAACAATATTAGAATAATTCAGTAATATGAAATGTGCTAAAATGTTTCAAGCTAAATTAGTTGAAGTCTGCTCTAATAGCTGCTTGGCATCACATTATTCTTAATGAAGTGTTAAAAAAGCACAGTTTTAAAAACTTTTTTAATCAAGGTATCTTCACCTCTTGTTAAGTATGGGGCTCCAGAAATGTGCACTACACAATGGTGAAGTTGAAGCTTAGGTTACTTACTAACAACTGAGTCCTTTCAAGTGCCTCCTTACTTTTCACAGATTTTTGGAATCAGTTATTTTGTTTCTAAAGAGGTGGTCATTACATTGAGGGTGGGTCATTAAATAGGACTGCTAATCATCCCAGAAGGTGTATTGCTGTGTAGGTGTACTGGGACTCCCAATTCTGAATCCAATCTATTATATACTTCAGTTTATATCAGGGGTTATCAGAGCCGCAGTTCTAGTTTAATGTTGAAATCCATCTTCCATTCTATTCCCACTTTTCCATAACTTTCCCAAACAAATTATTGGTCTCAGTCCAAAGATAAATTAGAGCAAAATTGTCTAGCCATCTTTGAATTATGCACACATGGGGAGAAAGAAAATCTTCTATACTTTCCACTAAGGAATATGATGTTCAGACAACTCAGAAGTGGTTGAAATGAGAATTGGTAAATATGACTTATTCTGTAGATTTCATTAAGACTTGAACCATAGGGTCCCCTAAACTGCTCTAAGGGCTTATAGTAGCTTTAGCTTTTTAAATCACACTGAGAACTTAGTGTGATATAAACAGTTTATTAAGCTTCTAGCGATTCAGTTAAGGACAACACGTCATTCAGGAGGCCTCACATAAGGAAAACAGCTGGTTTCAGGAGGTATCAAACTAATTAACTCCAGAACAAGAGACTTACAAGCTTGGCTTGGTAAAGCCAATAGAATTTATAAACTCTGAAAACTGAATGGTCTGACTTTAATTTCCCCATTCCACACTTGTATAGATTTTGTTGTTGAAGGATTTTGTCATTCTTAAGGTGCCTTAAGAAAGTTTACCAGCTTTCAAATTCAAGAAAATGAATTGTGCATATCTTGTTTTCTTTTGTAATACAATAGAGTGTAAAATCTTTGTTAGAATGTATGGGTTCCATTTTTTTAAAAAAAACTAGCTGGGTATTTTATTTATGTGCAATGCTGGGGAGGAGCCAGTGGTTGTGGTACATGACGGTACCAGTGACATAGGAAAAGATAGGATAGAGGTCCTGGAAGCCAAATTTAGGCTGCTAGGTAAAAGATTAAACTCCAGGGCCTTTATGGTAACATTCTCTCAGATGCTTCCAGTTCCACATGCAGGGCCAGTTAGGCAGAACTGCAGGGTCTCAATGTGTGGATAATATGATGGTGTTCAGAGGAGGAATTTAGCTTTATTAAGAACTGGGGAACTTTTTAGAAAAGGAATAGCCTGTACAAGACGGGTGGGCTCCACCTAGGGTGACCAGATAGCAAATGTGAAAAATCAAGATGGGGGTGGGGCCTAATAGCCCCAAATATTGGGACTGTCCCTATAAAATCAGGACATCTGGGCACCCTAGCTCCACCAAACCAAAAGGGAACCAGATTGCTGGCATGTAAAACTAAAAAAAAATTGTAGAGGAGTTATTAAAGTAAGGGTTGGGGAAAACTGACAGGTGGAAATGAGCACATGATTTGGACAGAGACATCCCTTGGGAGGATTTATTAAAGGGGATGTCATATATCCTAGTAAAGAGGAAAGGATAGAAGTTGGTAAAGTACAGGTAGAAGCTGAAGAGGAACAGCCAAATGAAAGATGAATAGTCACATGAATACAGCCAACTAAATATTGATGAATTTTATAAGTGCTTGCAAGCAACTGCAAGAAGTCTAAATATTAAGATGGGTGAATTTGAGTGCCTGGTGGAATGATGATAATCAATGGGCCATGGTAACACCTGCATACAAAATATATAGGATGACAGAGTAGGTTGTTCTGGTGGTGGAGTGGCACTATATGTGAAAGAAAACATAGAGTCAAAAAAAGTTAAAACATTAAATGAATCAAACAGTACCATAGAATCTTTATGGTTAGAAATTCCATTCTTGAATAATAAGAGTATAGCAGTAGGAGTATTCTACCAACCATTTGACCAAGATGGTGATGGTAACTGTGAAATTCTCAGGGAGATTAGAGAGGCTACAAAAACAGAAAAAACAAAAATAATGGGGGATTTCAATTATCCCCTATTGACTAGGAACATGTCACCTCATGATGGGATGCAGAGATAAAACGTCTAGACACCATTAATGATTGCTTCTAAGAGCAGCTAGTCCTGGAACCCACAAGAGGGGAGGCAATTCTTGATTTAGTATTAAGTGGCACACAGGATCTTGTCCAAGAGATAGATATAGCTGAACTGCCTGGTAATAGTGACCATAATGTAATTAAATTTGACATCCTTGGGGGCATTTAATTTCAAAAAGGGTAACTACAAAAATGTGGAAGCTATTTAAATGGAAATTAAAAGGAACAGTAGCGAGTGACATGCCTGCAAGCAACATGGAAACTTTAAAAAAAAAAACCACCATCATGGAGGCTCAAACTATATGTTATACCCCAAATTAAAAAACATCAGCAAAAAAACAGGACGAGGACCAGAAAAAGAAATACCATGGCTAAGTAAAGTAAAAAAGGCGGTTAAAGACAACAAGACATCTTTTAAAAATTGGAAGTCAAATCCTGCTGCGGAAAACAGAAAGGAACATAAACTCTGGCATGTCAAGTGTAAAAGTATAATTAGGCAGGCAAAAAAGAAATTTGAAGAGCAACTAGCAGAAGGCACAAAAACTAACAGGAACAATTTTCTTAAGTACATCAGAAGTAGGAAGCCTGCCTAACAGTTTGAGGGGCCACTGGACAATCAAGGTGCTAAAGGAGCATTCAAGGAAGAAAAGGCCATTGTGGAGAAGCTAAATTAATTCTTTGCATCGATCTTCACTGGAGAGGATGTGAGGAAGATTCTCACATCTCAGCCATTCCTTTCGGGTGACAAATTTGAGGAACTCTCGCAGATTGAAATGTCTGTAGAGGAGACTTTGGAACAAAATGATGAATTAAACAGTAGTAAGTCACTAGGGCCAGATGGTATTCACCCAAGAGTTCTGAAGGAGCACAAATATGAAACTGCAGAACTGCTAACTGTGGTATGTGACCTGTTGCTTAAATCAGCTTCTGTACCAGATGACTAGAAATTAGCTAAAATGATGACAATTTTTTTTTTAAAAACAGACTTCAACTGTGATCCTAGTAATGACAGACCATTTAACTTCAGTACTAGGCAAATTAGATGAAGCTATAGTAAAGAACAGAATTGTCATACACACACACACACACACACACACAAACAGGATACCTTGGGGAAGAGTCAACACAGCTTTTTTTAAAGGGGAATCATGCCTCACCAATCTATTAGAATTCTTTGTGGTCATCAGCAAACTTGGACATGGGGATCCAGTGGATATAGTGTACTTGGACTTTCAGAAAGCCTCTGACAAGGTTCCTCACCAATGACTTTTAAGCAAAGTAGGCGGTCATGGGATGAGAAGGAAGGTCCTCTCATGGATCAGTAACTGGTTAAAAGATAGGAAACAAAGCATAGGACTAAATGGTCAGGTTTCACAGTGGAGAGAGATAAATAGCAGTGTTCCCCAAAGATCTATACTGAAACTAGTGCTGTTCAACATATTCCTAAGTGATCTGGAAAAAGGGGTGAACAGTGAGGTGGCAAAATTTGCAAATGATACAAAATTACTCAAGATAGTTAAGTCCAAAGCTGACTACAAAGAGTTATAAATGAATCTCACAAAACTGAGTCACTGGGGAAGAAATTCAGTGTTGATAAATGCAAACTAACGCACATGGAAAACATAATTCCACATATACAGACAAAATTAAAGGGTCTAAATGGGCTGTTACCACTCAAGAAAAAGATATTGGAGTCATTGTGGATTGTTCTCTGGAAACATTTGTTCAGTATACAGTGGCAATCAAAAAAGCTAACTGAGTGTTAGGAACCATTAGGAAAGGGATAGGTAATAAGACAGAAAGTATCATAATGCCACTAAATAAATCCATGGTACACCCACATCTTGCATGCTGTGTGTCATTCTGGTCACCCCATTCCTAAAAAAGATATATTAGAATTGGAAAAAGTACAGAGAAGGGCAACAAAAATGATTGTGTATGTAACCGCTTCCATATGAGGGGAGATTAAAAAGACTGGAAGTGTTCAGCCTAGAAAAGAGGCAACTAAGGGGGGGGGAGGGATATGATAGAGGTCTGTAAAATCATGAATGGTGTGGCAAAAGGTGAATATAGAAGCGTTATTTACCCCTTCACATAACACAGGAACCAAGGGTCACTCAATGACATTGATAGGCAGTAGGTATAAAACAATCACAAGGAAGTACTTCTTTACACAATGCATTGCCAGAGGATGTTGTGAAGGCCAAAAATATAATTCAAAAAAAGAATTAGATACGTTCATGGAGGATAGGTCCATCAATGACTATTAGCCAAGATGGTCAGAGATGTAACCCCATGATCTTCATGTCCCTAAACTTCTGACTGCCAGAATCTGGGACTGGACGACATGGGCTATGATAAATTGCCCTGTTGTGTTCATTCCCTCTGAATCATCTGGCACCTGCCCCAGTTGGAAGACAGGATATTGGGCTAGATGTGCCATTGGTCTGGCCCAGTGTGGCCATTCTCATGTTCTTATGATTCTTACGAATTAACTACAGTTTGGAATAGGTTTTCTCATTTTAGATTTTTAACTAAAAACAATAAAACTACCCAAAACAATTTTTCACTTTAATTCAGTTTTGTTCATTTTTAAAATAAATTAATTTTAGCTATTCTGGAATTATAGTAGTTTATCGGAAGCATTGTTGGTGTGATTTTCCCCAACATTTTATGTTGGTTTGTGTCTCAGATGTGCTGCTAAGAAGCTAAATAGTAAATCTAGAGATGAAATGAGCTACCTAATCCAGATTTGCAATTTGCAACATTGCTGTTGTTAATACAAAGAGCATTCTGTGAATTGAAAATAGTGACCAAAGGAAAAATTGGTAGTAAAATACAATTAGAAATTAATTAAATTTTTAAACTGATAAAATGTAATAGACAACTAGAAAATTTTCATAGTTTGCATAAAATAAACAGTTTGAGGTATAAATTAACACTGAATTGTACATTAGAGTCTACAGTTGTATAATGTATGTGCGCTATTAGGACTGTTGTATATGAAGAATATTCACTTTATATTATAGCACACACACAAACCTACATTAAAATTTGTATTAAGGTTGCAAAGTCAAGTACTCCAAAGTTAAGAAATGCCAAAATTTCTATGCAAAAGGCTATGCAACCTTAATTCAGCCCCCTTGTATGTAGGCATTATAATATAATCTTTACTTACATGATTACATACTATTTTCCCCCCAGAAACTGTGCCTCATTCAGAGACCAGTATGAGAGTGCTCACTTAGTGAGTTTTATTCAATGTTTTGTTTTATCCTCAGTGTTCAGTCTGTGACCCCACTCTGCACACTATTCAAACTCTGCTCTCAAGATGGAACAGGGTGAAACAGGACAGTGAGAGCACAGGAAAAGGCTTCTTGTTCTCAATTCAGGGCCTAGGCCCAGACCCGGCATGGCATGAAGAAGTCAGAAATTGCGATTGCAGGGAAAATCCTGCTCAGCCCTCCTGCAGCCTTGGGCTGGAAAATGCCCAGTGAAGATGGAAACTTTGTGGAAAGTCTAGTAAATCTCTACTGAGCATGTGCAAATGGATAGCGAAAGCTACATCCCTTACACCAAGGCCACCTCTCTGGCAAATTTAAAGTCCCACCTCCAAAGCATGGTGGCACTAGATATGACAAGATCATGGGCAGGAATGGATAGAGCCCTTGAGGTGAGGCTGTAATGGAGATTTTGAAAGGGAAAATATGTGGATGATTTCACCCTTTCTCTAGGGCGGGGGAGAAAATGGTGAAAAGGAGAAAAAAGAAAAGGACAATTGGACTCAGAAAACTCAAACTGAAAAGCACATTGGAAAATTGGTTCACAACCTTTTGTATATACACAAAAGTAATGCATGAAGAGAATCTGGGGTTGAAGTGTGGCCCTTTTAAAATATATGGTAAGGAGGCAATACGGTCTAGTGGTTAGGATGTTGGACTGGGAATCAGGACCTGAATTCTTACCCTGGCCTTGCAACAGACCTACTGTGTAACCTTGAGTAGGTGGTTTTTCTCATTTGGGGCAGTGGAGGATCAGAGTTTGCTGTAGGAACAGAAGACCAAGACCTATGGCTGAAATGCATTGAAGAAGGGGGTGGGGGAAGTGTTTTAATTCTTCATGCAAATACAAACATGCATAAGGAGTGTGGAGAGCAGGATGGCATTTGTTAGAGGTTACAAGGGAAAGAGAAAATCCCTGACTGGTAAAAGTCCTACTAAGGATTGCACTTTACCTCTCTTCACCAAGGTATCATAAAATTTCTTTATAACTTGCCCACAGTCAGGGCGGAGGAAGAAGGGAAGATGGTATTCACATGTAAGGTGGTATTTTACACTTACTTGGTATGCGGAAATAATTACCTTCCAATAGGATTTGTACAGTGGAACCCAGTGAAATTTAATCTCTTGAATTATAATGTAGTGAAACTTCACTGTAAAATGAGTGAAAGTCTTTTGAAATGCACTGAAGCAATTTGCAATTTTCACACTATGGGCCTTGACAGGCTTAAAATGCAAAACTCCCATTGAACTCCAGATGGCAAGATATAGCAGGCTCCACTGTATCAAGACAGTTTTAGCCTATGCACAAGAAGACAGAATTAAGGTTGAGCATTCAGACTTAACTTTTAGAATTTCCTGCACGATTGCTTGATTTCTCAACCTTAACATTGCAGTAATACCTGATTTCCCCCCACCCCATTTATTATAACAATTGATTAAATTTTGAGTCTGACGTAGGTCTATACCATTTCAGTTAGTGCTCCTTTTTGCTGAACAATGTATTTAAAAATAAAGAAAATGTACGAATAATATTTGTATATACGTACTGCATAATTTATGCATTAAAATATGCTAGGTACATAATTTATATTACTGACTAGCATTCTAATACATGTGCACATGCCTTTAATATATAAAAACTAATGGAAACGTAAAAAACGGAAAAGCTGCTACCTCCTTCTATATGAATTTAACAAAGGACACGTTTTAAAAAAAATCCTATTCCATTTTAGTTATCACAGTCTAGTTTCACAGTACAATGTAAGCTTTTCAGCCTGTGAAATCCATTAATAACCACATTAAACCCTCTCATATTGTATGAGTTGTCAGATATAAATGATTCTTTTAAAAACAATTATCTATCTCTTGCTTCGTGCAGTTAGTTAAAATGCAATGCCAATTTACAACGGCTGGTAAACATTTTTGTTTTTTAATCATTGGTTTACCTAGCTGAGAGTTTTCAAGGCAGTGTGAAGAAAATGAACATTTGTTCAAGCCGTAAATGAAAATTTCAGTTCATAAGTTTGTTGTGCCAAAGTTTAACTTGAAAAGAATATGCACTTCCTATTTCTGGGGAGAGTGTGCTAGATGTCACCCACAATTCTGGTAATGTGTTTATTAACAGTATACATTTATAAAGGGCTAGATGGTGCCTGTAGGGCACAGCCTTGCATTGGGAGTTACATAGCGCTGTACTGCCCCTGGGAAATACTGAAAGGTGCTCTCCCTTAGAGAGGCAGAGTGATTCCCAGGGCTCTCTCTAGTGTGATATACTGAGATTTTTCATTGGCAGCACAAACTGTTGACCCCTTTTAAATGTACGAGACTGCAGTGCTATTACCAAGATACACTACTGGGATCTACAATGCCCCAAAAGTGCCAGAGATTAAATGGAGCCATAACTCCCTTCCCCATATGCACTAGCTAGCAAGGGCAGGATTCTACATGGAAAATGCTTAGAGGCTGCAGTCCTGTCCTGTCCTTACACAGTCCATAGAAGGC
Organism: Malaclemys terrapin pileata; assembly: GCF_027887155.1. Taxonomy (NCBI): domain Eukaryota; kingdom Metazoa; phylum Chordata; order Testudines; family Emydidae; genus Malaclemys; species Malaclemys terrapin. Next base: position 74,160,541 of record NC_071512.1, read on the forward strand.
AGAGAGGGTCCTTCTTCCTGCTGTTACACTCTGTGGTCATAAGGGCCAGGCAGAATCTGGTCCAATGAATCTGGACTCTGTCATTGTATATGATTTAAACTGTTGTTTAAAAATGCAAAGCGTGAACAAACTTTGTGATTTTTTCATTGTAAAGAAGTAACTGCCTAAGTTATATTTTCAGTTATAACAGCTAGTGGCTTTGTCATAGACCCCAGAATCAGAGCTATGCCCCAGCTTTTAAACAGGAACCCCATCAGTCTGCCAGACCCACAAGGGACTCCAGTGTTCCTTCAAGATAGGCCACACTGCCTCCTGACCTCAGAGACAGAGGCTCTGGGCTCAAGCACTCCTGCTTCACACTGAGCTCTGCCCAGTGAGTCCAAGTGAGATAGGCTCCTCCTCATAGGTTTGTACACTCTTCAGGGACTAATGCACCTTAGCATATTTGCAGTGACACCAGGCAGTGTTTTCAAAACAATAGGGTTTATTAGTCAAGTGGAACACAGCATTGGAAAGTCCTTAGATTAGCATACGGAAATGAAGGTTAAGACCTTCTGTCTGGCCAAGCCAGAGCCATCCACCAACTGAGCTGTAATGGACTCCAATATCGTTTCCGAGTAGCAGCCATATTAGTCTGTATCCGCAAAAAGAACAGGAGTACTTGTGGCACCTTAGAGACTAACACATTTATTTGAGCATAAGCTTTCGTGGGCTACAGCCCACTTCATCAGATGCATAGAATGGAACGTATAGTAAGAAGTTATATATATATAAACAGAGAACATATATATCTTCTTACCATATGTTCCATTCTATGAAACATGTTCTCTGTATGTATATATATCTTCTTACTCACGTTCCATTCTATGCATCTGATGAAGTGGGCTGTAGCCCACAAAAGCTTATGCTCAAATAAATTTGTTAGTCTCTAAGGTGCCACAAGTACTCCTGTTCTAATATCGTTTCTGTCTCTCTCGACTTGTAATGGGCTCCATTACCACTTCAGTCTCTGTCTGACCCTTTTGTCAGTCCCAGGTGAAAGCAGCGAGCCTCTTCCAGAAGTCCACTCCTTTCCCATTGCCAATCATCTCTCCACCCTTTGTTCTCAACCTGATTTCTGCTCTGCTTCCCTGTTGAGAGGTGTGAGGGGGGTGGGGAGGGATAACCTCCTTCTTCTTGGTCATTGATTGCTAGGTGTGAATGATCTAGTCATTGGTGCTTCCCATTGTCTCTTTTGGATTCTGCATTGATATGGGTCTCTTTCAGCAAGTTCCAGACAGTTCCTTAACAACCATTTGTTGCTCCCCAGACAGCAAGGCAACATACACCCTCATGTCTCCTGTGCTGCCCCAACAGCAGACTTAATGCCCCCCCCCCCCGCTACCCCCCGGGTAGCAATACAAAGTACGGAGAGAAACTGAAGTAGACATAGGATTAATACAAATATTAGAGAAAATTCTCACCTGACCTCTGAAAATCAGACCCATTTAAGTTGTCCCAAATTAGAGACCCCAAATTGGAACACCCAAAATCACTGAACATCTTTGAAAATCTGGCTCTGAAGGCTACATTTTCAGAGTTCTTTAGGTACCTAAAGAAGCAGATAAGAACCATATGGGATTTTCAAAAGCACCTAACTCCCAATAAAATCAATAGAAGTCAAGTGCTTAGGAGCTTTTGAAAACATCACTAGATGCCTGTCTACTTCTTTAGACATCTAAATACCTTTGAAATGTGGGCCTATGTGACTTGCCCAAGAGACTATTGCATTATCACAAAAACATTTTTCTTTAACAATAAGGCTAATCTGGACCCTATTTTGATGGAGGCACCCAGTAAGGGACTCCACATCTTTTTTTTTCCAGTGTTCTCCTTCTCAGATGGGGGTTTTCTCCATCCCTGAACTTTGTTTCCCATAAATCTCAATCCTAAAGTAACTTTGGGACTCTGTGCAGGCTTTTCATCAATGCAGGCTGTATTTAATTGTGCACACTATATTACTACTTTGGGTTCCCCTACTTTCTATTTACTTGTGCAAGCAGAGTAATTCCAAGTGTTTTAGTTTCTATTGTTGTATGATTTTGGTGGAAGTATAAAGCATCAGGTTGAAGGTCAAGTGATTTGATCCCCTGAGAAATGAAATAAAGAAATATTCCATGCATGGTATCTTATTACCAGGAATCCTAGTTTTCCATGATCAAAAAAACAAAATTCTCCACTAAAATCCATAAAAATCCATGTTTTTCTGCTATTAAAATGAAATCTGATCACGAGAGCCCCTCTGCCCAGGGCTGAAGCATCCCCATATTCCTGTGTGTGCACCAGTGGCATGGGGTTCGACTGTATGTTTCGTTTTTACATTTTGTGAAAAAATAAAAAAAGATTTTCTGTAAAATTGCAAATTACGCAATTCTTCCATGGCAAATGGATTTCTAGGATCACTACTTATTACTCTTATAAGTTTGATATTATGAAGGGAAAAATAAGTGGTGATACTTGAGCATGTTTGACATATTGCTAATTTCTCCAATAATGTCTCCTTTTATGGTCATGTGCTTTGGTCCTTTTAAGGTGCTAATGGAGCTATGACGGTTTATACCATCTGAGAATCACACCCCAGAATAGTAGCTGTGTAAAAGACCAAAATGAACCTCTAAAGAAACTAAAACTGAGAACACAGTGCTGCTGTAACATGAAAGGATACATGGGATGGGGAGTCATGGGAGATTATTATAAAACATTTTGCAATTGTGTTTGCCATATTGATACAGTCTTTGATAACTAAATCCTGCTCTGAGCTGTACTAGTGCACAAAGAGTGAAGGGAGCTAGGGGAATAGCTTTTCAGCCAGGCAGGATTGACTGGCAAATTGGGGATGGGAGGAGGAGTCTATTTGCTGTGCAAGCGAAGATTTTCTATAAGAAATCCCTTTCCCTGGACCCAAATGAATATTTGTATGCATTTATATAATGGTAGTCTATTTTAATGGATTGAAATAAAAAAAATTGTAATAATACTAGCAGAATATTACATTGTGATCAGTATTTTAAAGCCATTTGTAGTAAAATTTGAATACTGGGATTGTCATTGTACAGTATTTATCTTCTTAAATGTATTTCTTTTCAGGTATTCAAAGCTATGAATATTCCTCAGATTAGAAGCCCTTCCTTACCTCCCCCAGCAGAGATACCTGAAGCCTACCATGCAAAGATAGCTCTCTTTGGTGCTGGGCCTGCAAGTATAAGTTGTGCTTCTTTTTTGGCTCGATTAGGTTACTCAGACATCACCATATTTGAAAAACAGGAATACATTGGCGGCTTAAGGTAAAAACTGGGAAAATGGGTGTTTCCAGTGGTTGTGGTTCCAGTGCATATGAAATACAGTTTGTTCAATTCTGGTCAAACCATAAACTTAGGGGAGATAATGACAAATTTTAAAGATTCACTTAAAAAAACAACAACGAACATTCCTCATCCATGTTAAATATTGTCCTTAGTTGCACATATGTTTGAAAATTCCCATTCAAGTTCAGTGACTGTAAAGAACCAAATTATGTTAAAAAGTAGACTAATATATGACTGCTATGAAGGGAAACATAGTTTTCACATCTGCAGCTTTTTCATTTAGCCATGGAGATATGAAAAGAATTGGAACTGAGATCTGCCTTCTCAAAAGGGCATACACACTTTTTCCAGTTCAGGTTGGACAATCACATCAGTATCTGTGTATTCAAATCCTTGAGCTGTACATTTATATGAGGCTTTGCTCAGGTTCTAGAGAACCTTTCCCCAAAAGTGTCTATACATTTTTTTTTAATTTTGGTTCTAAATGACCGAACATTAACTATTTTAATGGCTCATTTATTGCATTAATAAACAACAATGTACAGTGTTTCAGACTTTTAATAAATTGGAATGTCACATGCTAAATGGGCTGATTCTTCACTCCATTACACCAGTTGAAAGAGCAAAGAATCAGGCCCACTATGTCTACATATTTTAAAAAGACTAATGTCACATCTCTTTTCATTTAAGTGGTAATCCAGGACACAAATTATCTTTTGTTTACTTCTGACAGCCATGAGTAGCCCCTTCTGTGTGGTGATTCTGAGAAATACGGAATGGGTGTTCTCTACCCACTTTTAGTTTGCTCTATGAAATACAAAGCTGCAGTACTCACAGGTATTACCAGATGAATCCTTTAGAAAATTTAGTAATGAATACCTTCCCCTAAATCCAAAAGTTATATTTAAAGAATCATGAATTGCTGTGATTCTAGCTCTACCATGTGCAATAATGAATAGATTTGTTTAACATAATTTAAAAGCATTTTTAATGTGGTGGAAATGTCTAAATTTAGAATGGTTTTATGAAGTTCCCTATGCAAGTATACATGGAAATAAACATAAAGCCATCATCACATACAGTTGGAGTGAAACCTGTGTTTACAACTTCGATAAATCATTCTGTAAGGGTGAAATTCACACCTGATTTCCACAGCCATTTACAAAGCCTGAGTAAATGGGATTTTTGCAGGTAACTATACAATAAAAGAATAGAATCCATTTCTTCAGTCAGGGTGCAGGGCAGCACTGCAATCTTTCTGAACCACTAGAACATCACTTATACCATCACCACACAGAAAATATGGTAACAGGTCCTCTGCATTGAGGGATGAATTTCTCCCACTATGGCTGTAATTGTGATTATGTCTTCCAAGAGTGGTGGCACCTCTAAATGTGTGTTAATATATTTTAGAATTTGAATACTGGGTAAATATAATGTCAATACACAAATAAAATATCACACATTTAAAAAAATCACAGTGAAGTGTAAAAAAGGAGGACCAAGTCTGTCCCTGGTGCAACACCACTGAAGTTAATGGAGTTGACACCAAAAATGAATTTGATCCTCAATGTCAAATACTTAATCCCTGGAGGTTACAGAGAGTTAAGCAATGCTAGAAAAGTAGAGCTGATGACTTCCATTTAGGTTCAAAACTGTTCTGCCTAATTACCAAAAGTGTTAATTTAGCTGATTGTGTTATAGACACTTCACCACACAGACCCATTTTACTAACATTGACTGCCATAGGGAATTGCAGATTTTGTGCAAGACGTATCTATCCACTTAATGAAGAAGCATGTATTGGTTTTTAAAAATATTTTATTGAAAGTCAGTTTAGTCACTTTTAAAAAAATGCTGTTTCTTACACTATCATTTTATCCTGTTGACAATTCACATTTACTTTGTGCTCAATGCTGTAACTTTGTTATTAATTTAAAGGAACACTTTCTTCGGTTACATGAAATGCATATCAATACATATGTAATCTGAGCAGTGTGAACTTTACTCTGTGCCCGTTCATTAAATTTCTAACTGAATTAAATTTAAATTTCATTCAGTCACCTTGCCCCCTTCCAAAAGGCCTTACTTCAGGAGTCACCCATTCCCATGCGGTCTGTGATCTTCTTTCCTACTTTCCATTCTGGAAGATCACAAGGTTAGCAGCAGCCCTAAATAATGACAATGCTTTACTCTCATTCTTTGTGCAAAACACCCATTGACATTTAATGGGAGTTCCACATCTGGAATAAAGACAGAACATGGCCTTAACTACTTTTGCTCTCACTTTGACATTGGTTTAGAAGGAAAGTTAATCTGAGAGCTGTCATCCGTAACTGCGGCCACAGTAACTTGCTCAAATTAGGCCTGAATAAAGACTAGGAGTTGATGGGTTATATATATCCTGCTTACTGTATTTTTCACTCCATGCATCTGATGAAGTGATTTTTATCCCACGAAAGCTTATGCCCAAATACATTTGTTAGTCTCTAAGGTGCCACAAGGATTCCTCGTTGTTTTTGCTAGTACCTTGCTAATATTTTTTTAAGAAGTTCAGCTGCCCCTGATTCTTTTTTAAGTGACTTTGTAAATAATTCAAAATGGCTAAAAAGGCCAAATTAGATTTGTATTTGGAATCAATTGCCTTATAGATGCAGTGTTGGTGCTTTTTTAGGCTCTTTTTTTCTGAGCATGTTGTTCTTCCCATGTATATCAGGATTATACCTAGTTTGAAGAATATTTACCTTGGAGAAGGACAGCAGATTATTCCAATTTCTATAACATCAAAGTGCAACAATATTGATCTCTCTCTCTTTCTCACACACGCTCTCACACACACGCATGCTCCTTTTTAAAGGAATTAAAAAATTAAGGAAAATATTCTTGGGAATAGGGGCAACTACTGAATAGTACCAGTGATAGACTGGGCCCATCTCATATTTGAGAAAATGAAAGGCCTTCAACAAATATATTTATGGGTTGAGAAATAGTGGATTTCTTTATTGAATCTCTATTTCATTATCCTTTGTCTTGGCTCACTCTTTTCTTATTGTGACATGAAAGTTGTATTGTCATGACACATACATTATGTTTGAAATATAGAATGCTTTTAGTTACATGCTGAGCAGAAGAGCACCAAGATGGTCAGTATTTGAAACTACGTATAAAAGAAAGTAGTAAAGTCAACTTTTTTGCTATATATTTATGGTTGACAAGCCTTAAAATAAATGAAACCTGCCAATGTGTCAGAGTTAGATGTAAAGGGGTTGGAGTAGTCAATAATAACATGTAAAATGGAACTAGTACAACTCTCTCTGTCACAGGGCTTTGTTACAAGAAATTATAACTATATTAATTTTGGCAAGAGATTAGGTTTCCAGAAGATTTTGGAGTGTCTTTCACCTTCTGGATGTTGTATCATTTTATCTTTATTGAATGAGGACATTTAAAACGGCCTTCACTAGACTTAATGGGCCAGACTGTTCTGATTATAAATTGGGATAGTCCCATCGAAGTCAGCGCTGATTTATACTAGCTGAGGATCTGGCCCTATATATTAATACCCCTGGAGCAGTAAATCTGTGGTATTGGGACATTGAAGAAGACTTCAATACCCTCATTGCCCCCCACTTCCAAGAAAAAAAAAGAACAAAGTAAGAACATACATTAATTTAAACAGTAATCGTGAGTCTGGAATAAGACCATATTTCAAATTACTGACTTCGTATATTGTAGTAAAATGTAAGGGAACTTGTAGAATATAACTGGAGGGTGAAATGTGCCCAGCATTGACTAGAAAATAATTTAGACATCCAACTTAAAAAAAAATGGAAGTTGACTATTAATTATAGGGTAACTTCATCATTTGTGGCTAGAATCTCTCTCTGTTAGGTGGGCACATTCAGTATAGAACGTGTTTATAAATATAGAGAAGGATTAGACATTGATGGTTACAACCTGTTGTGACAGTGATGTTTTTAACCTTTATAAAAAGCAAAAGTAGTTCTTTTTAGATATTGTTACTGTAGAAGGTGTAGGAATGTAGTTGTGATTCTCTGAGAAACTGATCAACCTCTTAGTTTCTTTATCAAACTGGTTGTAGTTTCTGGTTAACAGAGATATGCAATAAACTGCACTGGACAAAGTTAAACAGTATTTAGAATCATTGTAACAAGTAAAAGGGCTTATGTAAAAAAGGATACAAAATAAAATAATTTTTTGTTTCCTATTTTGAGGTGGATGATTTTGGTTTGTCAATACTAAATCTCTTTAACTAAATGAGTCATGTTCCTTCACAGTTCTGTTAAATACTTGAAAGTCATCTTTTTACAGACACAAAATTCACAAGATTTGCACTGTATGTGTTTAATGTTTAGTAACTGAAAAGTGCTGGCTCTTTAATAGCTGTCAATTGTTTCACAGTCTCTTTTGTTTTTTCTAGTACGTCTGAAATTCCTCAATTCCGGTTGCCACATGATGTAGTGAATTTTGAAGCTGAGCTTATGAAGGACCTTGGAGTGAAGGTAATGAAAACTATAATCTGCCTATGTATAGCTCAAAGAAAAAGGAGCAAGAGCTCTGTCAAAGATTAACAGCAAAATGTCATGCACATTAGTGAAGAACAATTAAAGCTAATACTAGGCAGAGGCAGGAAGATGCTTCCTCTTGCTCAGGGCATTTGTCTGTCTGCTGTCTGAATGCCACTAGTTTGGAAAAGGGCAATCAATAGTTCTCATCTGGCATGCCTGCATGTGATTAATTGTCTGTAAGAAACAAATTCCTAAATTGCTTTAGGGGTTCAATGTAGCTATTGGAATGATTTGATTTCTTTAATCAAGTTGTTTTCATGCATGTTTGGTACTACTTAATACATTCGTATTTGACACTTCTCCCTCCACCCCAGTTTTCTTTTAATAGCTTGTAATGCAATCCCACGTTGATGTTTATTTTACTTATTACATGCATTAAATTAACAAAGTAGTGACATGATCTGTTATAAAAAATAACAGTAATTCAACTTGTTGGAAAGCAATAGTTTTGCATTGGCTGTATTTTATTAAACAAACACTTCTTGATTATTTTTAGATAATGGGAATGTTGTTTTATTGTTCATTCAGTGCTTGCTGTAGAGATGTATTTAGTGTGTATAACTCCCGCTCATTTTAATAGAAGTTATGTGTGTGGAACATATCTCAGGATCAAACCCTTACACAGAAGGCTAGATAATAACTTTTTAACTGATTAAGGTCATATAAGAATCATATAAGTAATCCTTACTCACAGTCTTTTATCTTGGTCCAGTGGATAGAGAAGCAGACTGGGAATCATGAGACCTAGGGTGAGATCCTCACCCCCCTTCAACACTCTATGCTCAGTAAAAGGCCTGGAGCAGTATAAGGGGACTGTAAGGTTAATCTACACTGTGGCTGAGAGCATGCCTCCCAGCTTGTGTAGACAGACCCATGCTAGCTCCATTTAGAGTAGCACAGTAAAAATAGCTGGGGGTCAGATGGATTGTACACAGGTGTCTAGTCCATGCTGTTATCCTTGCAGCAATGTTCATGCTGCTATTTTTAGTGTGTTAGGTCAAGGAGAGCTAGCACGTCTGTCTATCTGGGTTATGAGGCATGCCTCCAGCTGCAGTGTAGACATAGCAGATCTTGTCAAGCGAAGATCTTGTCAAGCCCCAGATCTTGTCAAGCGAAGATTACCCTGGTTCAGGACTGTGGAAGATAGCCATAAGGCTGCCTTCTGAGCATTCGCTCACAAGCTGTGACGTAGAGGGCATGCTACAGGCAAATCTGAAGGCATCAGGCACGTGCGGGAGGAGTCACAGAATGTAGCATTACAGAGATTTTAGACAGTTCTGTGGCTCATAAGCAGCTGACGACAGGCTGCAAAATTTAGACCAGCCCCCAAGGCTGTCTGCTACTCCAGAAGTTTTGGAGCAGTACACAATTGAGAGCTTAAAATTAACATGGCCACTCCCTTCTCCTGAGGTGTGAGTTCTGTGCTGTGCCACTTAGATTTGCAGCACAGAATTTTACCCTAGAGTCTATTCTCAACTAGGCCATTGATTAGCTATGTGACATTTGGCAAACCACTTAACTAAGTACCTCAGCTTTGTGCCTCTGTAAAATGGGAGTATCTAACCTACCTTTGTGTAAGCTATTTTGAGATCTTTGATGAAAAGTGCTATAATGTATAAATGCTAAGTATTATTGATTTATGTTAGTCATTCTCTTGAGTTCAATAGGAATTACTCAGATAGATAAAGGTTACAGGACTGGGCCTTAAGGGATTGTAAATCCTCACATAAAATTAGTAGTGACGTTTAAATTGCATTATTAAGTTTTCATAATATATGTACATATTAGAATAAAAATGTATAATAATTCATAGGTGGTATTTTGTACCCATTGAATGTGCAGTCTATAGTCAAAAGGATCACAACTACACACAGCTTTAGCATTTGATAATATAATCTATAAAAGGAGAAAATAAGAAAGGGCCAGTCCTTAAATAAAATATATTACATTTTCCATCCTCCATTTTTTCAGGGATGGGGAAAACACATCTTCATACATTTCTAAAAGGGAATACAGATAAATTCAATAAGAGTGAGAGAGGCCCCATTATAAGAAGCATTTATACAGTGGAGAATCACAAGTATAGGAGTAACAATGAAAATGAACAAACAAAAACCAGAAACAATCATGCATGTATTTACAATTGTTCCTTTCCTTTTTAAGCTAAATTCACCTTGGAGGGCCAAGTTGACTGTTTTAACCTGAAAGGCCACATGGAAATATTTAAATCTTAAATGAAGACAATATAATAGACAGACACTAGAGACTCTAGCCATTAGATTCAATGTAAGTTTTGTTGCACTGATGAAGGCCATGAAAAGTGGGCAAAAACATGAGAATAGGGAAATACAGTTTGACACACAACAAACTAAAATTATGGATTGTCCTGAATGAAGGGCTGTGAAAATTTGAGCATGCTAGAATAAAAAATACTAACTACCAAAAGGAAGTAAAGTCTAGGGCAGCCGCTCATTTGAGCCTGCTGCTCTCCTCTTAGATCTGATTTTCCTTTGCGTGTTCATGCTCTGTGCAGATCCTCTGGCTGCTGCCCTGATATGCCCATTTTTGACCTGTGTTGTATGCATTTCCTTGTGAGCTCTGACACACAGTTATCTTCCGCACCATACATGGAGATGCAGTCCCCCTCAGAGGTTCTCTACTGAAGTGCTCACTACCACAGCACAATGAAGGCTGCATGAGCCCTATTATGCCATTTAAGATGGAGACCTAAACACTCTAGCATTTTTTTAATAACAAAAGGGCCAAATTTTGCCCTTATTTCTGCTGGTATAAATCCAAAGTAATTCTGCTGATTTCAATGGATTTATATCAGTATAACTGACAAATCAATCCCTCAGTCCACTGTCTTCTCCAGAAACAAGCCTAGGATTCTCTTGAGCTCATTTATTCTCTTTGCTTCAAAACCCTTTTGTTTTGTTTTAAGATAAGTTTTAGATCATGCTCCTCAGACCGCATGGTCGATTGTACAGAGCACAGGAACAGGAATAAGGAGGCTTGGTTGCTGATCATGGTTTTGCTAAAGATGTGGTGTGTGCCCTTGAACAAATGATTTTCCCATTTTGAGCCTCAGTTTCCTCAGCTGGAAAATGGGAAACATGATTCTTATCCTTTGTAAAGTTCTTTGAGATCTAACAATGAGCAGTGCTTTGTAAGTGCTTGTTGTTTTTATTTATTACTCTTTGTGAACTTACCAGTGAAATAAATTCATCTGCATTTATTCCTATTTTTTACATATTTTGATTAATTCCAGCCAATGAAATGAGTGGCTCTGAGCACCATTGATCATGTAGAAGAAATACGATTAAATAAATGCAATTACAAACCCAAATTATTAATTCCATTCTTAACTGGTTAAAAGATATGAAACAAAGGGTAGGAATGGAGAGAAGTAAATAGTGATGACCCCAGAGGTCTGTACTGGGACCAGTCCTATTCAAAATTTGCAGAAAATACAAAACTATTCAAGATAGTTAAGCCCAAAGCAGACTGCGAAGAGCTACAAAGGGATCTCACAAAACTGGGTGACTTGGGAACAAAATGGCAGATGAAGTTCAGTGTTGATAAATGCAAAGTAATGCACACTGGAAAACATAATTCCAACTATACATATAAAATGATGGGGTCTAAATTAGCCGTTACCACTCGAGAGAGATCTTGGAGTCGTGGTTAGTTCTCTGAAAACATCCACTCAATGTGCAGCGGCAGTCAAAAAAATGAACAGAATGTTGGGAATCATTAAGAAAGGGATAGATAATAAAACAGAAAATATCATATTGCCTCTATATAAATTCATGGTATGCCCACATCTTGAATACTGCGTGCAGATATGGTCACCCCATCTCAAAAAAGATATACTGGACTTGGAAAAGGTTCAGAAAAGGGCAACAAAAATGATTAGGAGTATGGAACAACTTCCGTATGAGAAGATATTAATAAAACTGGGACTTTCCAACTTGGAAAAGAGATGACTAAGGGGGGATATGATAGAGGTCTATAAAATCATAACTGGTGTGGAGAAAATAAATAAGGAAGTGTTATTTACTCCTTCTCATAATACAAGAACTAGGGGTCACCAAATGAAATTAACAGGCAGCAGGTTTAAAACAAACAAAAGGAAGTATTTTTTCACACAACACACAGTCAACCTGTGGAACTCTTTGCCAGAGGATGTTGTGAAGGCCAAGGACTGGTCAACACTAGGGGGGGAGATCAATCTAAGATAAGCAAATTCAGCTACGAGAATAGCGTAGTTGAAGTCGGCGTATCTTAGATTGACTTAGAATTTCTTACTTCATGTCCTCGTGGCGCAGGATCGACGGCCACGGTTCTCCCATTGACTTTGCTTCTGCCTCTTGCCGAGCTGAAGTTCAGCAGTCGATGGGAGAGCGATCGGGGATCGATTTATCGCATCTACACTACACGCAATAAATTGATCCCCGATAGATCGATCGCTACCCGCCGATCCGGTGGGTAATGTAGACATACCCCAAGACTATAACAGCGTTCAAAAAAAGAGCTAGATAAATTCATGGAGGATAGGTCCATCAATGGCTATGAGCCAGGATGAGCAGGAATGGTGATCCCAGCCTCTGTTTGCCAGAAGCTGGGAATAGGCAACAGGGGATGGATCACATGATGATTGACTGTTCTGTTCATTCCCTCTGAAGCACTTGATATTGGCCACTGTTGGAAGACAGGATACTGGGCTAGCTGGACCTTTGGTCTGACTCAGTATGGCCGTTTTTATGTTAAATAATTTTGAAAATCTGTATTAGGTTCCCTTGAATTGTTATCTTTTTCCTTGGGAGTAAGTATCAGTCCCCTTAATCTTTCCACAGAATAAAGATTCATCAAACCTAATGTTGTTTTAAGCCCCGAGCCTGTGGTTGAATCTGCATAGGTGGGCCCTTATGCCCACAAAGAGCACCACTGATTTGAGGTGGGGCTCCTTGGTGTAAGAGGTCCAGTTGCAGAATCTTAAATTAGTTTAAATTTTGCTGCATCCTCAGTGAGGCTATATTACCCTTCATTTGGTGCAGTGACTAGTATTGCACGTAGGATCACCTTATTTGTTTGATGCTCTGACATGCTGTTAATCCTATCTAGTATCTTGTTTGCCTCTTTTTTCTTCACTTCTATGCAATAGACTGGTGGCATCAATGATTTTTTTCACAGTAACCCCCAAGACTTTTTCCTGATTAATGTGCTAGATGATTGTTCCATTTACCACACATTCCCTAGACTGGTGCCTTGCTCCCAAATTAGGTTTCTTAAATCCTGAGTTTCATGTGGGGATATTTCATTACCAAACCAGTATCAAATACAACTATTTAAAACTGCTGTTTTGCTGTGTTGTTGTGTTCCATGCACAGGTTTTTTCTATCTTTTTCTGTTTGCTTGTTGCTGGCTGCTGTTATGCCAGAAACAAAATAGACCCTCGGCTGCCGCACCATAAGGGGAATACAAAGGTGGCTTTAAGCCATTTTATGCCCCCTCCTGACTTTGATCAGACCTGAAGATCTGGCCCTGTAAGTCTAGCTCGAAAAAATATTTTATTTATTTGATTAATTGACCATTATGAAACTTTTTGAGATGCCAGTAAGAGGAACATGACAGAAATTAACCCAATTTTTAATTATCAATTTCAAATTACTTAATACATCTTTATAATGTTTTATTTTAGATCGTTTGTAGTAAAGGCCTTGGAATAGAAGGAATGACCATCAACACCTTGAAGGAAGATGGCTACAAAGCAGTCTTCATTGGAATAGGTAGGAATGTCTTATTCTCCTTTATTTCATTTTATTTTGTTTTGTTGAAAATGAGAATGATTTTCTGCCAATAAATGGGCTGTATTTCAGTATCTTAGACAAGTTTAAACGTCTTCAGTGTAAAACAAATGATGTGATAAGAAAAAAAATTCTCTTGTCTGTTTGATTGGTTTGAATCTGGCTTTCCCTGGCAGTTACTGCAAGCTGTTCCTGCCTGATGGCAATTCAGTGGTTAATGTGAATTAATTTGGACAGTTCTTAGTGGACAGGTGAGCATATAATAAAAAAACTCCATAACAATTGGCACTAAATGGCACTGTGTCTGGAAGTCTCAACAGAGACCAAAGATTAAATTGTGTTATGCACAGACCTAACCTATTGCACCTTGGGCTCCCTGTAGATCAGGGTTGAAAGACATAGGTATGATAGAATCAAGAAGCTTGCACTGCTGCAGCTCGTACTATATCTGTGGCTAACAGATCCAATTTCCAACACTTTTCATGAACTTTGAAAGTACTGAAATTCTTTTCCAATTACTTATCTGAACACTCTATGCACCTTACTGTATATATGTGTGTAATAAATTATAAAACTAGGAACAAAACAGCTTACAGGTTTTCTCAGTTTGATATCATGTACCCTTTTGAAAAATAGATATACTTTATGAGAGGTTACTAAGAGAATTCAGTTGCTTCCCATGAGATGGCTTTCAAACCACAAAGTTAAATAACCAGAAGCAATGCTTTCCACTGTCACTTCCATTTTCCTTACTGAGGGAGGAGGAACTTTGCATTTACCTATATTCTTTCACTCTGAAAGTTGGAAAGAGAGTCAGCGTACCATTGCAGTGGGTTTTTTTTTGTTAGTTTAATTTTTTGGGGTGGGGAGGGGTTATTTGTTTTAACTGAAATTTGTTCAAACATAAACTTAAATGATTCATATGATAGTTCAGCAAGCCCTTCAGAAACATAGTTTGATTGGCTTTACTTATTGTTTAGTGAAAAGTTTCAAAAGTGGATGTACTGAAAGTTACTAGCAATAATTGCCATTCTGGCCTGAGGGATATGCAAGCACAATTTTCAATTTTTGTGAGCAGCTTACTATACCCACATAATTAACTAGTGAATATGTAAGCCAGTGACACTGGGCTTTATTGCTTTTTCTTTCCCCTATAAGAAGAATCGACCATCCTTCAGAGGTAGATTCCAGAGCTAAATTGAATTATGGTGGGGGTTGGCTTTAACAAAATAAATTGGCTTTGAATTCTACTTAAAATAATAATTTAATCTCCACTCCCATTATAAAAATACCCATCTGATATTTAAACCATTCCTGCTAGCTTAATTAGATTAGGTTATGTGTTAAAAATATTTTGGAATACAGCAGTACCCATCCCTAACATATGATAGCCATGTTGAACATATACTGTCTACAGTAGGCATGAGGCTTAATGCTCTTTATTGATCTAGACATTGCCTAAGTGAACATAACAGGAAATAAGTTGTCCAACTGTTCCTTCCTATTATTGATTAGAGAGATGTAATACTTAGTACAGCGACAACTGTTGTTTACCATCTGGGTATTCAGTATAATAAGCTTTGCAGGTTCATTCTCTCATGTGATTATACTACCAACCATTGTGATTTATATAATCCTAAATCCTCTCATTGTTAGAGACATTCACGCATAGGAATTTCCATGAGGTCATATTTCTGTATAATTGTACACAGGGCAATATGCCAGGTTATCTTCTTTCCTGTTTTAATCAACCTGACTATCCCTCTTCTAACTCTTTTGTTTTATAAAATCGTGGAAGTTAGGAGGGAAATGCATAAATGAGCATTTGTTTTCTCAACATCTAATAGCTAGAACAATCATCCTTACAGCATCAGCATTGTTAGCTATTACAACATACATTTATTCAAACATTTGAAAACTTCTTTGTTATTACTGATTAATTGTCAATTTACCACTGTGTATTTTACACCTCTACCTCGATATAGTGCAACCTGATATAACACGAATTCGGATACAACGCGGTAAAGCAGTGCTTCGGGGGGGGCAGGGCTGCGCACTTCTGTAGATCAAAGCAAGTTCAATATAACGCGGTTTCACCTATAACGCGTTAAGATTTTTTGGCTCCTGAGGACAGCGTTATATCGAGGTAGAAGTGTACCTGTAGAATGGTTGGATCTTATATAGAGAGAGACTGTCTGTTTCCTTGCTTACACTCAATAAGGTTAACCTGGCATACAACATGTTTTAAATAAAGGCATTTAATTTTATGTAAATATAGACATTATTGTGTCTCACAAATAAATATATGGAGCCAAATAGTGGTTTTACTTTTGTGAGAAGTGCCGGGTAAGTGAGCAAGTGCAGAGTTCTAGTAGACAAGCAGAGGTGCTGTGCACCACTTGCTTTGACCACATGTAAAGAGAATGCATTAGGAAACAGAAGGGGAACAGAGTGTATAACACTCATACATGAGCTGGTGAAAGGTACTGTGAACTCGCAACAACCCTTGCTGCCAGAGGCTGGCAGATGTGCAAGAAAGATAGAGTCCTTGACTATGCCCCTAAGCCAACTTGTTATGCCCCCTTGTGGAGTGCTGCCTGGAGCTTTAGCCAGCACTTTCTTTTTGTGGACAGTGATCACTAGTGTCCTCATTCCACTTAGATCCTGAGCATGGGTAGAGGAAGATGGAGGGGCAAGTGCAAACTGAGCCCACAGTGTGTCTGGATCTGCTGTGTGTATAGCATAACAGAATATTTATTATGCGCTCTACTAAAGACCTTTACATATGTTGATTCTGAGCACTGGTTTCTCTGTTTGTGTTCTTAGTCTACTAAACTTTTATTGGGGGTGGTGGACATAACCTAATGAGGAGGGCTTTAAACTAGGTTCACCAGGGGAAGGAGACCAAAGCCCTGAGGTAAGTGGGGAAGCATGAGCAGGATAGCGCAAGAGGGGAGAACTCCTGCCTCATACTGAGAAAGCAGGATGATCAGCGAATTATCTTAAGTGCCTATACACAAATGCAAGAAGCCTGGGAAACAAGCAGGGGGAACTGGAAGTCCTGGCACCGTCAAGGAATTATGGATTGGAATAACAGAGACCAGATGGGATAAATCACATGACTGGAGTACTGTCATGGATGGATATACACTGTTCAGGAAGGACGGGCAGGGCAGAAAAGGTGGAGAAGTTGCATTGTATGTAAGAGAGCAGTATGACTTCTCAGAGCTCCAGTATGAAACTGCAGGAAAACCGGAGAGTCTCTGGATTAAGTTTAGAAGTGTGAGCAACGAGGGTGATGTCGTGGTGGGAGTCTGCTATAGACCACCAGACCAGGGGGATGAGGTGGATGAGGCTTTCTTCCAGCAACTAACAGAAGTTACTAGATTGCAGGCCCTGGTTCTCATGGGGGGACTTCAATCACCCCGATATCTGCTGGGAGAGCAATACAGCGGTGCACAGACAATCCAGGAAGTTTTTGGAAAGTGTAGAGGACAATTTCCTGGTGCAAGTGCTGGAGGAACCAACTAGGGGCAGAGCTCTTGACCTGCTGCTCACAAACAGGGAAGAATTAGTAGGGAAAGCAAAAGTGGATGGAAACCTGGGAGGCAGTGACCATGAGATGGTCAAGTTCAGGATCCTGACACAAGAAAGAAAGGAGAGCAGCAGGATACGGACCCTGGACTTCAGAAAAGCAGACTTTGACTCCCTCAGGGAACTGATGGGCAGGATCCCCTGGGAGAATAATATGAGGGGGAAAGGAATCCAGGAGAGCTGGCTGTATTTTAAAGAATCCTTATTGAGGTTGCAGGAACAAACCATCCCGACGTGTAGAAAGAATAGTAAATATGGCAGGTGACCAGCTTGGCTTAACAGTGAAATCCTTGCTGATCTTAAACACAAATAAGAAGCTTACAAGAAGTGGAAGATTGGACAAATGACCAGGGAGGAGTATAAAAATATTGCTCAGGCATTCAGGAGTGAAATCAGGAAGGCCAAATCACACTTGGAGTTGCAGTTAGCAAGAGATGTTAAGAGTAACAAGAAGTGTTTCTTCAGGTATGTTAGCAAGAAGGAAAGTGTGGGCCCCTTACTGAATGAGGGAGGCAACCTAGTGACTGAGGATGTGGAAAAAGCTAATGTACTCAATGCTTTTTGCCTGCCTTCACGAACAAGGTCAGCTCCCAGACTACTGCACTGGGCAGCACAGCATGGGGAGGAGGTGACCAGCCCTCTGTGGAGAAAGAAGTGGTTCGGGACTATTTAGAAAAGCTGGACGAGCACAAGTCCATGGGTGCTAAAGGAGTTGGCGGATGTGAACGCAGAGCCATTGGCCATTATCTTTGAAAACTCATGGCGCTCGGGGGGAGGTCCCGGATGACTGGAAAAAGGCTAATGTAGTGCCCATCTTTAAAAAAGGGAAGAAGGAGGATCCGGGGAACTACAGGCCAGTCAGCATCATCTCAGTCCCTGGAAAAATCATGGAGCAGGTCCTCAAGGAATCAATTCTGACTCACTTAGAGGAGAGGAAAGTGATCAGGAACAGTCAGCATGGATTCACCAAGGGCAAGTCATGCCTGACTAACCTAATTGCCTTCTATAACAAGATAACTGGCTCTGTGGATGAGGGGAAAGCAGTGGATGTGTTATTCCTTGACTTTAGCAAAGCTTTTGATACGGTCTCCCACAGTATTCTTGCTAGCAAGTTAAAGAAGTATGGGCTAGATGAATGGACTATAAGGTGGACAGAAAGCTGGCTAGATGGTCGGGCTCAACAGGTAGTGATCAATGGCTCCATGTCTAGTTGGCAGCTGGTATCAAGCGGAGTGCCCCAAGGGTCAGTCCTGGGGCCGGTTTTGTTCAATATCTTCATTAATGATCTGGAGGATGGCGTGGACTGTACCCTCAGCAAGTTTGCAGATGACACTAAACTGGGAGGAGCAGTAGATACACTGTAGGGTAGGGATAGGTTACAGAGGGACCTAGATAAATTAGAGGTTTGGGCCAAAAGAAACCTGATGAGGTTCAACAAGGACAAGTGCAGAGTCCTGCACTTAGGATGGAAGAATCCTATGCACTGCTACAAACTAGGGACCAAGTGAATAGACAGCGGTTCTGCAGAAAAGGACCTAGGGGTTACAGTAGACAAGAACCTGGATATGAGTTGACAGGGTGCCCTTGTTGCCAAGAAGACTAATGACATTTTGGCTGTATAAGTAGGGGCATTGCCAGCAAATCGAGGAACGTGATCATTCCCCTCTATTGGACATTTGTGAGGACATCTGTGAGGCCTCATCTGAAGTACTGTGTCCAGTTTTGGGCCCCACACTACAAGAAGGATGTGGAAAAATTGGAAAGAGAGGAGGACAACAAAAATGATTAGGGGGCTGGAGCACATGACTTATCAGGAGAAGCTGAGGGAACTGGGATTGTTTAGTCTGCAGAAGAGAAGAATGAGGGGGATTTGATAGTTGATTTCAACTACCTAAAAGGGGGTTCCAAAGAGGATGGATCTAGACTGTTCTCAGTGGTAGCAGATGGCAGAACAAGGAGTAATGGTCTCAAGTTGCAGTGGGGGAGCTTTAGTTGGGATATTAGGAAAAACTTTTTCACTAGGTGAAGCACTGGAATGGGTTACCTAGGGAGTTGGTGGAATCTCCTTCCTTAGAGGTTTTTAAGGTCAGGCTTGACAAAGTACTGGCTGGGATGATTTAGTTGGGGATTGGTCCTGCTTTGAGCAGGGGGTTGGGCTAAATGACCTCCTGAGGTCCCTTCCAACCCTGATATTCTATGATTCTATAATTCTATTAACTTGAATGTTGGAAGCAAAAATTTTAAAAAACGTTGCTTGCATCAAATATAGTTTTGTAAGTTTGTAATAATTCAATTCAAAGATCAATTACTTAGTAGAATAAGACCAGGCTGTTCTCAATTTTCTCTACCAGAGGAAGTGGAAGTAAAAGGGCATGGATGATTGAAAGAAGATGGGTGTCAAGATAGGAAGAGGAGTTCATGAGACTAAGTTTTTCACAGAGTAGTGGGACCTTTGAAGGAATGCCTCTTGGAAGTGAGGAAGTACTTGGAGATATGGGAGTGAACAAGTGTCCAGAAGTTTTATGGGGTGAGTGAGCATCCACGTGGAGACACATGTCTTGGAAGCAGGTGGAGGCTGAAATTGCCTGGAGAACCCTGAACATCACATGGCTGGAATTTTGCATCAGGAAGAGGAATGTATCATGGAATGGGGGTGAAATGGGTCTAAGTGAGGAGGAGAGAGCACATGTGGAAAGTAGGCATCATAGGAGGCATATTTAAGGTTTTCTCCCTAATATTAGCAAGCATATGGAAGAAAAGCGTGTGGTGAGGCTTCTATATGGGGGCAGAGATCACACCTCTCCATTTATTTCTTTAATAACTTTAGAATTGGGTCTTGTGCTAACTCCATGCAAAAGGGAACCCAACCAAAAGCTCTGGGAACCCTTTGCATAGATTTAAAAGCAAAAGAACCATTGGAGCCACAAAGTAGAATTCAACCAGATCAGGAAGCACTTCTTCCTCTGAATCCTGTCATGCATCATCTGATCATTAACTATGTGGCCAGTACACATTAAAACCTGCACCATGTTTTTCAACCAAACAAATCTTGTCCTCATCTGTGACAGCCCTTCACCAATTGACACTCAAACAGACACGCTTTGCAGTGTGCCCTGGCAAGAAATTTGAGCGATTTCAGATCTTGGGAAAGGAACCCTTACAGAGAATGTTTTATCAGCAGCTCCCTTTCTTTTTATAATGAAACAAATCAAGCTTGAAGTCCTCTATGGATCGCAGCTGTGACATACTGCCATAAGAAAAGGTAGTCTCTCAAGTAGGCAGATCCTATAGCATTTAGATGTTTATAGGGTAAAACAAACACCATAAACTCTACCTAGAAACAAATTGACAGCCAATATATGTCATGGAGCACTGATAATATATGCTGTCTCCAAGAGTTATCACTTAATGTACGAGCTGCTGCATTCTGCACCTGCTTAATTTTCTAGATAAGATGTAGCCCACATAGAGTGCAGTGTAATAATTCATAGGGAGCGTGAGGCGACAAATGCATGCATTACCATAGCATGGTCTGTATCCAAGAGAAAGCAAATTAGCAAAAAGCATGCCTGGACATTGCAGCAATGTGATCGTCCAACAGCAGATGGGGATCCAACACAACCTCCAGACTGCATACCCAAGTAACACATGGCAAGCACGCACTATCAATCAAAGGGGATGATATTAGCCTTTCTGTGTATTCCAGTTGCTTCCCTCAACCTACCATTATCACATTATGTGGACTGAGTTAACACCATGTTCCTGTTGTTTCTGTAGGATTCAGTGAGTTGCTTGCTTCGTCCCTGCCCCTTATGTGGTCCTGTAAGCCCACTTTCAGTTTTCTTTCCACAGAGATCTCTGCTTAGCAGAGTCTTGTGGCACACATCACCTCATGTGTTTTACTGAAAGTTATAATTCAGAAGGGCAAAAGTGATAGTGAATTACAGCTTTTTACCCTTGGACAGCTGAATTCACATCACTCCTCAAGTCAATAATAAAAGTTAATTTTGGGGTCACATCAGATTTCCCGTTTGTGTAGAACAAAAAAATGATCATAGAAATTAGTACAATTGACAATTTCTACACAGGACTGGAATGCTGCAGCAGGGGGAGGAGAGGAGGAGCAATTTAAATCAATATGGCAGGTTTCCATCGCGCTTACTCACCCTCAATGGTTGTTGCTTTTCACTTCCATTTAGCTAAATGCTCCATTTCTAAAGCTTTTGGCATTGTGGTTTAATAAGTGTTTTTAAAAAATGGCAATTAAGCATAGAAACACATGGCTGGTAGTGAACGCTAAAAATGTCAGTTTGAGACTCAAACTGTCTGCTAGCCATGGGTTTTAACTTGTCACATTTCCTCTACTGTTTTTAAAACCTAACCAAGATGAATTAAATCTTTCAGTTAAACTTTTTTGGCTAAGTTTGCAAGTGGGCCTCTGAATTTATGGACCGAAAACTCTTATTTTACCCATCAGAATGTGATAGTAAGACTCAGTTACCTGCATAGTGCAGGCTCTGCTCTCTGTGAGAGATGCACAAGTGGAATTTGTGTGACCAAGTTTACAAATCAATTTGAAAACTTGGCCTTTACAAGAAAAATTTCGAATCAGTAGCTGCCAGGTGTAAGTATTGTGTAGACCCATGGTCAGCAGAGAATTGGCATTTGTGTGAGAGAGATCATGGGGTGATGAATTAGACAGAGTATGTAGCCCTTCAAGGCTGCAGTATAGGGCAGCAAGAGGTAGGTGTGACTCAGGGACCTCTCAGCACTAACTGGCAGAGGTCACGGGGTGCATAAGGTTTACAGGGATCCTCTGGACCTGGTATTTACATTCTAGTTCACCCAAGTGCGTCACGTAAGATTTCTACTGAAAGCCTGTGTCATACTGGTCATCATAAACTTTGTGAAAGACACTTATGTCCCAGGTTGACTATTGTATATTGTGGATCTTTTATAATGAAAGTCTATTTACATCCTGAGTCAAGTGCTAATGAAGAGATTGTGGGGACTTCAGAAAAAGAAATTAACAGGAAAAAGTGAATGGGTGGAGGGGACCCTATTTACAAGTTAGGAACAAAGGACTTGTCTGATATATCTAGGGATGCAGAGATACACCCTGACATCCTTCATCTAGAGAGACAAACTGCCAGCAGCTTGATTTTCTGAAAGGAGGGTTTCAGCCATCCTCATTGCAAAATGCTGTGAAAAGGACTTTGGATAAGCAGTAGATTATTAAATAAGAGAGCATCTTGGTACTTAAGTTTAAGCTCTAGAATGTGTGTTTATGATTTTATTTTGTATGTAACCCTTTGTTTCCTTAATCCTACTCGCTTCTTATTGACTCACTATTCTTTGCTAAATAAACTTATTCTTGTTTTCACTATAAACATATCTAAGTGCTATTCCTTTGTGAGTAGTGAACCTGTGGATTCCATGAGTGTTCAGAGGATCAGGGGCTGGACATTCCAGGGGAATGATTGGAGGACTCGGAGGTTGGAGTGTGCCTGTAGCTAACCTGCATGAGGGACAGCAGGGTCTTTGTGGGCAGAGAGGGTTGCCTGTGGCTGGGGTTCTCAGGGAGTTGACCCCTGGCAAGCACAGACAAGGCTTCCTGCTAAGGGCAGATGGTAGCAAGGTGCTTCACAACCCTGGGTACTCTTGGGAAGTATCACAGTAGGTCCTAAGGAGACAGAACAGCTTGAGTACTCAGTGTTACTGTATCTTTTGGTTGAATTTTAGGACTGAATACTTCTTTTTTAATTACGTTTTCTCTTGAAGGTCAGCTAAATTATTTGCAGGCCAGGATTCTTTGAAGCAGGGCTTTGGAGCTGCGCTCCATCTCCGCTCCATCTCCAGGCAAAAACCTGCAGCTCCACTGCTCCGGAACTGCTCTGCGCTCCAGCTCCGGACTCCGCTCCAAAGCCCTGCTTTCAAGACCTCAGAAAGCATTAAACAGTCACTTTTGAAGAGAGAATACAACACAGTTACTTTGTATACAAATATTTATTTGAATAAAAATGAAAAAGGGCATAAATATTTTAACAGCAGTTAAAATACTGTTAAATAACTTTTAAAACATGCAAACAGTAAAGATACGAGCATATCCTTCCTATGCAGACTTTTACAGAGACTAGTCTTATTTCAGAGATGGACTTTAACATGTGCATTACAGTTTAGGGTTTCTAAATAACATTTACACTCCGCTCTTTTAGTTCACAAGAATATATCTATTATTTACATCTGATCATCAGAGGTGACTCTTTAGGCTAAAATTTTGAAAAGTGTCAAATTCCCATTTTCAAAAGTGTCTTGGAATGAGACTGCGAGTGTCTACAGTGGATCTGGAGGTGTAATTTCCTGTTCAGGTGAAAACACCTACACTAGCATTGACCAAGCTAGTGGGCTAAAAATAGTAGTGTAGCCACAACTGCACCAGCACCGGGACAGCCCTGAGTATAATGCTGTCTGAAACCCTAGGTATGTATGTGGAATGGCTAGCAGCTGTGGCTACTGCAGGTATATCTGCTTGAGCTGGAAATCACACTGCCGGCTCCAGGGTAGACATACCTTAAGGCTATGTCTTCACTATGCACCACTGGCACATGTAGTGTACGTGTAGCTACATGCTGCAGTGAAAAGCAGACTGCACTCACACTGCAGCATGTAGCAACATGTCAGTGAAAGGCTCTGGAAGAGGGGAGGCAGCAGGGAAGAGTTCCAGTGGGGGAGCTGCCAGAGCCTTTAACTGTGATAGGGAAAGGCTCCACAGTGGGGAGGCAGTGGGACACTATACTCCTAAAAATGGCAGCGTGGACGGGGAGGTGCAGCTTGGACGAGTAGAAAGTGTGTACGGTATGCACTCGCATACATATCCATATCTTTATTCTGCTTGCTTAAACCGTGCCTCTGCCTATCTTCTCTTTATACCCATGCTAGGGGGGCTAGGCGAGTATGTATTCTACACGCTGACGAGAGGAGCATTCAGTGTAGACATACCTTTAGAGTCCTAAATCCCTAAGTAACTTTTGATAATGGCATTTAAGCTTGTTAGGTGCTTTTGAAAATTTTACCCTTATTCTATATCATTACCTAAAGGGTAACATGCTTCTTCAACTGACAAAGCAGAACTAGAATGAACATTCATATGTGTTTCAGTCCATATGCAAACATGTTGGCTCTATCAGCAAACAGCAAAAATTTGGTTGGTGAATCCTTTTAGCTAATAGCATTTATTTGTCAGCTAATGGGTGATTTGGTTTCCTTAGAACATCTAGTTTGATAGGAAACCATTTCTATAAAAATATTGCATGTTTGAAACATCAGCATATAAAAAAAAGCCACTGCATGAATTTCAGTAGGGCATTCATTCGTATATAGACCTCATTTGTGCAATCTTTACTAACATGAGTGAAGCTTTGCTCAGATGAACAGTCACATTGACTTCAGTTGGACTACTTCATTGATTAAGGATGCACCCATATGAGAATGGGTTACGCAGTTGGCACTAAATATTTATAGCTTGGGCCAAAAAACTTAGTAAAAATTTCAGAAGAATGTGAACACTAAGGAGGAACATCATCGTTTAGGGTGGTCCAAGGAGATGGAGTATAAAGCAAAAACAGTGAGATCAAAATGAGCAGATGAAAATGTTGCTCAAATTTCAGGAATTAAATCTGCCAAAGGAAGTGGTGTAAGTTCCATTGCTTGAGTCTTTTACAATTTGACTGGAGAAAATATTATAAAATAAGCAGTAGCTAACAATCACTCCTGTAGTTGCAGGGTGGTGGATAATTCATTATCTAACGGGATATTTTCCCTCTCTAATTTCATATTAGTTTTGTTAGTTTTACATACTGTATGATATTGTGTTGCACTTGGAAACACTTAACATTTGGTTTGTAAAAAAGCACTATTTCTTCCTCTATAGTGTGATACTGGATTGCTATAGCACCTGTTATACCATTCTAGATTCCCCTGAGGCTATATCATTTAATGCAAATTTAGTTAGTTTTACATGAGCACAAAATAAATCCAAGAGAGAGTCCTGTATACTGTATAGTTTGTCCTACTTGCAAGGGCTAAATCAATATATCAAAGGGAATAAATCAAAGACCTCATGTACAGAACCTCTTCAATAATTGCAGTCATTCATTGTTAATTAACATAGCATTAAAACAATGTTGTCTTCAAATAATCTCATTGATTGTAACAAAATTACACACCAAAAATAAATTAAAAATCCAAGCACTGATGCACCTCATTTTTTAAAAGTTGTGAGATTGATTTACTATCTTATCCCCAAAAAGTAAGTAATCTCCTCATGCCTGTTATTATCTTCTGATTAACTATGCAGTGCCACCTGGTGTGCAGATGGGAAGAATATTACACATCAAGAGCTCTGTTCACACCCACCCACACAGCTACAAACCTACGTGGCAAAAAGTGAACAGATGTTCATTTTGCTGGTGCTACAGAAAGAAATTGTGCGTCTTACTCCTGATCCATAAACTAAATTTGGAGGACATGATATCTGCATATGAAGTGCATAGGCCCATGGCCAGCACACAGATTTAACTGCAGACAGTTTTTCTGTCTCACTTAATTCTGATTTTTTTCCTTTTCCTTTGCTATTTGCAATTTTTCCTTTTCCCTTCACTTGCTACTAAACTTGTCACCTCCAAAGAGAAGAGTGGGGAAGCCAGTTCCATTTGAAATTGCTTCCAGACTTTTCCCATTGGTTGCTGTATTTCAAAAGTGATAGATGCTGCTATTTGGAGCCTCAGTGTATCATCACTTAGGGTTCTGCTCTCTGAGCACTCTGGTGCTGATCCAGTAAAATGCATAATACATGTGCTTGAAGTTAAGCACACACTTAGGTGCTTTGCTGGATTCAAGGACAAAAATACTGGGTACCTTGCAGGATTAAGCCATTAGACTCTGCTGGCTAAAGAAATGTTCTTGTTGCTATGTCTTTATTTTGGTGTTGTGCAGTGTTATTTTATAGCACCCAACAGTATTCACAGAAGACGGACTGCCCCCCAAAGAACTTACAGTCTACATTTCAGATATGACACAGTGAATGACAGAGAAATGGGCCAGCTCAGATCTGCATATAGGAGGCAACATGAAAAAAGAGATATCTGTGGCAGAAGCAGATCAATTGGGTATTAAGGGTGGCATCGCTGGTGCAGCAGAAGGGGCATGGGGCAATCGACTGGGAGACAAGACCAGACAAGTAAAGAGGGCCTGAAATTACCAGTGCATGGAAAGAAAAGACAGGAAAGGCCATTTTCCCCACTACTCAGTGGTGTAAATGACAACACAAGTTGCAGAGCCATGGAGAATCAGGCTTGGAGTTTCAATGTTATGGGATGCAGAATGAGGAGCCAATGAGAGTTTAAAATCCAGGAAGATCATTTTAGTTGTGGAGGATTTAGGAGGCTTCAGGGAGGCTAAAGATGCTGCTGCTGAAATAATCAAGAGTGAACCTGAAGGTATAGATGAGTTTTAGCTGTCTGAATAAAGACGGATGTTGTGAACGAAACAATGGCAGAATTTAGACATAGCCTGGATGTGAATGGAGAATATACTGCTAGATTGTTATCAGAGAGCAGCTAGAAACAAACTGACCATTAACATTCCCATCAGTACACATGGAAGCACAGTGATTTATGTATTAAATACTATTTAAATTTAAAGTAATCTCTCCATCGTGGGCTGTGTCAAAAAAGAGCTGCAGTTGCATCTGCGCATTAATGGAGGAATTCCCCTGCAGTAGATTGTGTACTTAAATCTAGAAGGACCAATGCAGAAGTTCAAACAATCCTTTGTGCACCACTCAGCCCCATACTAACAACTTAAGGAATGCACAGATCACCTGTGGAAGTGAGTAGAATTTAACCTTAGTGTGATCTAAGTCATAGTCTATTATCAAATTCCTTCCATATTGAGTTAATGTTTATTTTCACTACTATGATGTGAAGGGCATTGCAATATTATGGTTGTGCATCTGTAAACAAAACGGACCATAAATCAGTTCTAATACAATAAACTGTACTTCTTCGACATACTTGATATTCTGTCCTTGTACATTACTTGAATCAAAACATTTTTTAGTCTCCTCAAAACAAAGGAAACAAAATTGCATTAGAAGAAGAGCTCTGTACAAAAACCTATTTATATTGGGTGCTTTCACTTCTTTATCTATGCAATGTGAGTTTATTTGTAGAGAACAGCAATTTTTGTCCCTTTTCACGGAAAAAAAGATTTTCTTATTTTCAAGGAATCTTTCTGCTAATGGCATTCATTGTAATCTGCTCTTCTGATTCTACACTGCTCCTCTTGATATTAGTGGAACCTCCTTAATACATATCAGCAATGCTAGACAGTGGAAGCTTTTTGGGCTCAGATGCACAAAACAGCTTATTTATTATTAATAATCTTAAGACACTTTCAGAAAATACTAAAAATCTGCCCTTGGGCATCCTTAACCTATTCACTTGCAAATTACACAGATTTTCATTCTCTTATTTACTTATCTTTCCTACCAAGAAACTATTTAGCATAACAATCTCTATTGCAGATGTTTCACAAAACTCTCTCCTATCTGTTTCTAAGATGCTGGACTGCTTTCTGAAAGAACATGCCCATCTAAATGCAATGTGAAAATCAATTTTGTGTTTACATTTGGTTCATATTATTTGAAGCAGTTAAATGTATGAATACCTTAGAAAATTCATAGTGGCAAGATGGGTGACAGAAGTTGGTCCAATCTAAGATATTACCTCAGCCACTATGACTCTCTCATATCTTGGGAGCAAAATGGTTACAGCATTAGAAAATTCATTTTGTTTAATACATTTTAACCATATTGTTTAGAATTTAATCAAGAAATTTATTACAATATTTTTACATTTGAAAAATTATGTAAAGAAAAGATAAATATTGAGTAAGGTGGAAGTGTTAGATGTAAGGTAATTGTGTGTCTGTGACACTTTTTTTTAAAGCTCTACTGTGCATGTGGAGAAGCGTGCTTTGTGTCCATTATTTAACTAAGTTTAGCTGTGACTGTCTGATTGTCATACAGAGAAAACATGGCTGTGTGTGCTTGCGTGATGCTTTCAAATGTTTCTTCCCCATGGGTCATAAAGCTACATACCAGTTTTTTTAAATAAATTGGGCATTAGTTAGAATGTCATTTTTAACTTCTCTGTTAAGAATCAGATACAGAATTAATAAACATCCATAAAGAGGACAAAAGTCAATGCTGATACAAGTTGGTGCAACTCCATTGACTTTCACTGAGTTTTACTTTCTTAAAGCAGGGCTGCATTTGCCCCAGTATAGGTTTAATGCATCCACATACTTTTTGAAATGTTGTGCCACCTTATACCATATGAGGACTGACACAATACAAAGTTTAAACAATGGATCCAGAAATGCCTATTCTTTTCTCCCCTTCATTTTACTTTAACCCTGAGGCTAGTTAGAAAACTAGGTTTGTTGGATTTTTTGAGACTGTACAGAAATGGAAAATGTACCAAAATCTCACTTGACATTTAGTGCCAATTATTGGTGAGAAAATGGCAGGTCTTTTTCATGTTAATGAATAAAGTTCCAAGAAGTCTTCCTGTATAAATTTGTGTCTTATAAATGTAATCATTCAGACTTCAGATTCCTTTCACTGCCCACTCAATAAGGGAGTAGCCACTTCTTGGGCTGAATTGACAGGTTAGACAAAACTCAGATTTGTGAGATGGATTTTTCGTAGATCTCCAAGGACTTTTAGGAATTGCTGTAGGAAATCTATTTTGGCTGTCTTTTCCCCTCGCTTTATTATATCATTTGAAGCAGCAAGGCTCCTGTGGCCAGTGTAGCCAGGGCTAGGGTAAGGGGCTGTGACAGTGTACCCCATAAGGCTTTATGGGAGGGTGCTTATAAATGTATGTATGATATAACTGGAATAGGGTTTTGCTACATATGCCATGTAACATATCTATGTAAAGGTTATGATCTACTGGTTATGTTCATCTTAGTTGTATGCAGGCACCATTTGTGTGTTCAAAGTTACGATCATTGACTGTATAATTGCTTGATTTCTAAGTAGCCTTAGTTAGAACATTTGGTCACTTCTTGGAAAAGTAATGTGCAAATTAAGTGCTCAATCAGGAAGCACTTAACAGACAAAAGAGCTTGGAAGACTCCAATCCACATAAGAAGTCTACCTGAGGACGTTCAAGGCTGCTACCTGCAAGTCCTGAGTCATGCATGGGCATGTGACCTGCCCATGTGATTCCAAATCTCCATTTTGTGACTGGATTCTACACAGGGTGAGGAGGGGGTCTCCACCCACAGGAGAAAGTCTATTTAACCCCCCTGGGAAACCCCTCCATTTTGTCTTCAGCTGACTAAAGGAGGAGCTTCTCCATCCCACCAGTATACTTGAAGGAAATTGGAACAAAGGACAGTAACTACAGGGGGTGTGAGTGATTGCTGGACCTAGGGTAGAAGGAGATTAGTCTATAAAGGGCAGCATTCTGGAACTGGTGAGGATCTTATCTGTATTTAGTTTGATTAGACATAGATTTGCGCATTTTATTTTATTTTGCTTGGTGACTTACTTTGTTCTGTCTGTTACTACTTGGAACCACTTAAATCCTACTTTCTGTATTTAATAAAATCACTTTTTACTTAGTAATTAACTCAGAGTTTGTAGTAATACCTGGGGGAGCAAACAACTGTGCATGTCTCTCTATCAGTGTTATAAAGGGCGAACAATTTATGAGTTTACCCTGCATAAGCTTTATACAGGGTAAAACGGATTTATTTGGGTTTAGACCCCATTGGGAGTTGGGCATCTGAGTGCTAAAGACAAGCACCCTTTTGTGAGCTGTTTTCAGGTAAACCTGCAGCTTTGGGGCAGGTAATTCAGACCCTGGGTCTGTGTTGGAGCAGATGGGAGTGTTTGGCTCAGGGTGCTGGAGTCCTGAGCTGGCAGGGAAAACAGGGATAGAAATAATCTTGGCACATCAGTTGGCAGCTCTCGGGGGGGAGGGTTCTGTAATCCAACCCGTCACAGGAGCATCAGCAGAACGATGTGCAGCGCTAGCTGTCCCTGCAGGATGGCTGCTTCCCTGCAAACTCTTAAGGTCTGTGAGCTTGAGAGACTTCAGACTCCATGGGCCCCCAAGCTCCTCTCTGGAAGAGAAGCTTCTTAGGTGAACTTTGATGAGTTTTCTTACTAAGTTTTCTGCTCCTTCTGACAAGTTATTTTGCAGGAGAAGGGGAATCTCCTGATCCCTGGAAATGCTGGGGAGGGGAGTAGCTTTGGCCCTTTATGTAACTTGGAGCAGCCTCTGGTAGTTAGAGTGGCCTGGGATGGCCAGAGCACAACATGCACTGATTTACACCTTCTCCTATCTACAGCATGTTTCCTACACCAGAGGAAATCCCTGCTGCATGGTTCAGGCACAAGTCAATTACAAAGCTTTTCAAGTCCATTAGTATTTCTAATTTTCATATCAGATGCGTTTTCAGTGTTGATACAGTGCAACAGTTTTTTTTTAATCAACAAAACTCTATGGGAAACACATGCCAGTGTAGCCAGGGCACAGTGCGTCAACAATCTATTGTAGTTTTAATGAGATTGGCAACGAATACATGCGAAGAAACATTCATGTACTAAAACAATATGGTAAATGTTCTTATTAAGCTATGTAAATATGTTTGCTGCTATAGCTGGCACTTTAGTTTAATAGAGACTATCCAAGCCTCTGAATCAGTTGTCACTTTGTCACGTTAGATCTTACTTTAATGTCTTTCTTTACATTTTAGCATGATTGACTGTCTCTTTCTACCATGGTTGGTTTTTTTGGTGTGTGTGTTTTTCTAAAACACTGTGAAGGTAATGGGAATCTGGTAAATACACATATTAATCAAACTGCTATATATCAATTTTTAAAAATATGTATAAAGGGAAAAATACTGCATGGTAAATTCTTCAGGAGAAAATTTAACATGCGCACACAAATATTTCTATGGTCATGGGTGGCACAGCAATTTGCTGTATTAACCTATTGGCTTTGGACCAAGTTTGGCATTCCTCATAAATAAAGTCATTTTGGTTATCCTCCATGCACATCTTACCAAATTACAAACCCATCTCATAATTTAGCACAATTTACTTTTTCTGATCAGTGGCCCATTCCTGGAATAGCGGGGATGTTGCAAGTGAGAGTTGGGGTGTCTTGACTGATGTGTGTATAGTAACTATAGATCAGTGTACACAGTGTTGTCTACATTTTTTCTGAATCTACAAAGTGATGTTAGTGTTTTCATGGTGTTAGATCTAAAATTCAAAAACATTATTTTAAATTTTATTTTTAAAAACACTGAAAAAGATTGTTAGACAAAAATAAGAATATTAAATAATCAAAGTGTTCAAATAATCATGAACAAATTACATGGTTATCTAACAAATATTTCCCAAATCTTTTGTCTTTGGCAATGTTTTCTTTTACAGGAAATCCTTTGGCTATTATTTATTTATTATGCAGAATAGAAATGAACAAAGTCTAGTTGATAAATAAGTCCATTTTCACTGTTCAAATTTTTACACATACTGCTTATTTCTTTATGTACAATGATTTTTATGCAATAGATTTGTGCTACAAATGTGGCCTCTTAAACATGTACCATTATGGAAAGCGCAAATAGGTATCAGCAGTTCAGTATGACAGTTGTTCAAAATTCCCTCTAATTAATGGTCTTTGGTGATTAGAGTTTCAAAGAACAAAATTCAGTGTGATAAAAATATAAGGGTCAGCAAGATTCAGTAGATTAGTCTTTATTGCTGCTTTTATAATTGTGCTGAAGCTTATTAGTTACAAAAAGCCTCCTACTTTCTAAGTAACTTAGATAATAAATGTTTGATTTTTTTCAAATGTAGTAAAAAAGTTGCTTTTTGTTCACTCATGTCTCAATCATGTAAGAAAAACCAGTATAAGTGATTATTAATGTACATTTGTGGTTTCTTAGAAAGAAATAATTTATTGTTGTATCTGTGAATATAATGAAGACAGATGGTTGTTTATTTACATATGGTGTCTATTTTTAAATAGATTCTAACAGTTTAGTGAGTACTGGAATTGAAATACCTTGTCATTATTTTGGAAAGGACATCTTTAGCCTTTGTCACAGATCGTGTCTCAGTAATTCAAAATGTATAGCTTTTTTCTCCAGTAACTTGGGGGTTTTGTGGGTGAAGAACATATACTGTGTAAAATAAATAAATACATACAAATCATAATTAGTATAGCATTTAGCACTTGTGTATTGAAAAATGTGCCACAATCCCATCCATTATTTGAATGTACAATTGACTCAAGCATGACTATTTTGTACCTTTATTAAGAAGCAGAGGATTTATATTGTGGTCATGGCTGAGAGCAAATATCATTTTTGGTGAGGAAAAATAAAAGTAGAGCTCTGAGAGGAGATTATCTGAATCTCCAAAAAAACAAGGTAAGGAGGTTTGAGAAAGCAAAACAGAGTTTCTTGCAAAAGGTTTCCACATTCGGTTGTCTACCAGACCCAAAACAGCTATTGTATACATGTTTCATGTTGTTTGAGGCTTATCAGTGTGATATGCTTTAACTTGGTTGTTCTAAGGGAAAAGAGATAAATTTTGTACTGGATGAGCTGGCAAAACATATTTAAGGCAAAAGTGCATTGTGAGAGCATGATCTGGATTAGTTTTCTTTCTAAGTGTTTCAACATACTAAATTAGGACTGAATCCAGTAATCATGTTATGCCCCCATTGGGTGAGATTCTCCACATACCAGGCCCTTTATGCTGAGCAGAGGGGCTATAAAAGGGGGCATAGACTTCCCCTGGTGCAGAAACTGAGGAAGACAGCCACAAGCTGATTTCTGAGAACCCCTTCTACAGCCTTATAGGGTGTGGGAGAGGTGTGCTGGGATAGGAGTAGGGTGACCCGATAGCAAGTGTGAAAAATCAGCACAGGGGGTGGGGGGTAATTGGCACCTATATAAGAAAAAGCCCTAAATTTGGGGACTGTTCATATAAAATTGGCACAGCTGGTCACCCTAGATAGGAGAGAGGTAGTGCTGTCTAAATTAAACACAGGGGTACTCCAGCCCCTGGAGCAGCCAAAAATCATGAGGGCGCAAAAGTATTTTAAAGCCACCTTAGCCTTATTCCCCTAGTCTGAGAGTTCTCACTTATTTATGGCAGTGGGAGTTTTGTGCAAGTATGGAAGATTGGGACCTTAACTGGCAACTTTTATGTGCCAGGGAGTATGAGACAGTCAAATGTAGAATTTAATGTATACATTCTGCAGGTGTTCAGAAAAGCTCCTGTTGGGTGCATTGTTGTAAAGTAGGGGTTGCGCTATAGAAGCAGTTCTGAAACTATGGGGTGGGCCTCCCAAGGGAGGGATGAGCTGTGTGCATTTTTTCTTAAAAGAGCTCCTGCTGTCAGCCCTGGGTGGCTGGGGCTCATGCATAAGGGCTGTGCACACCCAGGAGGTGGGGGGATGGGATAAAGGGGACAGCTGGAGTGCCACTGCCCTGGGGCTGTCAGCCAGAGCCCCACTGCCCAGGCTCCCTTCTTCCCCCCCTCCCATCCCCCAAATCCCTCACCGGGAGGTGGCAGCAGGGCTCCACCTGTCAGCCCCGGGGTGGCAGCAGCATCACAGAAGTCAGGGTGGCAATGGGACACTAAGTCTGCTGTGAAAAAGTAATATTGACAAATATCACTTTTCACATTACCACCCCGACTTCTGAACTGCAGCTTGCGCAGCACTGCCTCAGAGCTGGGCACCTGGCCAGTAGCCGCTGCTATCCGCTCTGCCTTCAGAGCAGGGCAGCGGTATCTTTACTTGGGGATGGTGCAAGTGACTACAGACACAAAGAAGGGGGGCATGATCAAATAAGTTTGAGAACCACTGCTCTATAGTTAAGGTTGAAGTTGGCCTCACAGAACAAATCTGATTTTTTTAAGCCTCTACTTCTAAAAACTCCAGAAAAATCATCCCAAAATTCCACATGCCAAATCTTCTTAAAATAGATTTTTTTCTGGGAGGTCTGATAAAAACTTTAACACATTTTTTTTTATAATTATCAGATGAAATCATGACTCCAGTGAAGTCACAAGATTCAATAGAGCCAGGATTTCACCCACAGTGTTCTGAAAATTTACCTAAAAGGGCTTCATACAGGTGTAAGAGTCTGTCCATATCCAATTCATTGAAGGATTGGACCCTTAGTTTTCAATAAATAAGTAAATAAAAGTATTTCCATGCATTGACCTTGTCCCTAATCCTACTAAAGTACAGAGACACTCCCCACCCCAGCCACTTCTGGATACTTTCTACAGTCTGCAGGAATGAGGCCTCGTTCGATGGGCCTTGTAAGATCTGTATGGACAGAGGTCTCTAACCACATTTAAAACTTTTGGTGCTCATTCCAAAAACTGGGAAATATGCAAATGGAACTCTTAGTTTAAAAAGAAGTAAGGAAAGAAATTTGCTGCTTTGTTGTTCAGAAATCATATTACTTAGTTTAAAAAAATTCATTTGTTTAAAGAAATATAAAATATTAGTATATCTGAAAATTGCTATTAAGGTGAAGCTGTGTGTCCTAATGCAGTGGTTCTCAACAAAGAGTATGTATACCCCTGGGAATACGCAGAGGTCTTCCAGGGGGTACATCAACTCATCTAGATATTTGCCTAGTTTTACAACAGGCATAAAGCACTACATAAAAAGCACTATTGAAGTCAGTGCAAGCTAAAATTTCATACAGACCATGACTTGTTTATACTGCTCTATATACTATACACTGAAATGTAACTATAATATTTATATTCCAATTCATATTTTTTGTAATAATATGGTAAAAATGAGAAAGTAAGCAATTTTTCAGCAATAGTGTGCTGTGACACTTTTGTATCTTTGTCTGATTTTGTAAGCAAGTAGTTTTTAAGTGAAGTGAAACTTCAGGTATGCAAGAGAAATCAGACTCCTGAAGGGAGTACAGTCGTCTGAAAAGGTTGAGAACCATTGTTCTAGTGGACAGAGCAGTAGACTGGGACTTTGGAGATGTGGATTCTAGTCCCAGTTCTGCCACTGGCCTGCTGTGTGACTTTGAGAAAGTCATTTCACTTTTCTGTGCCCCAGTTTCCCCATGTGTAAAACGGGAACAGTAGTACTTACCATATACTGATAAAGCACTATGGAAGCGCTAAGTGGTATTATTATTAGGGATCAGCCTGTTTCTTGATTGTGTATAATCCTTCATCCTTCACTTCAACCAAATTATGGTGTCCACCCAAACTTAACTTTTAGCCCCAAATTTGCAAAATGATGTGCTAAGGTCAAAATGACAAATTGACAGGAAAATCATGCAAAATGGGATTTTATAAAGGGGAACAATTGCCAGTAATCTAATAATTTCTAACTGCTAGCAATCATAATGATGATAATAAATCTGATATCTTGTTGCTTCCATTGTTCCATTTTCTTTGTATTGTCAAAGAGTTATGTTCATAAGGGTATAGGGTTTCTGTTTTCAGAAATGAAATTTTAATAATTTAAAATGGAAAAAGATATATCTTCCATAGTGGCTAATATAAAATTATTACAGCATTTCAAATATGACAGAATATATCTTTGCTTACATGTTTATATATTACTTATGGGATGGAGAAGAGAGTTTTGAAATGGATCTTACTGTATTTTAGAAGACAAGTCTGATTTTCTTCCTTTTAATTCTAGGAGAAAAAATATTTTTCTCCTTTTATAACATACTTCAGAATTCCTTGTAGTAAAATCTGCTGCACAGTAGGGGTTTCCATATTTCTAACAAGCATCCAGTAGTAGTAAGGGTCAGGGACTAACCAGTGAATAAAAGTCAAAACTCAAACCGAAGTGCCTTTCCTGTTTAGCACTGGCCACTTATAGAAACTGATAATGTTTGATTAATGAGCGGCAGCCTTGCAGCGGGTGAAAACATCTGTAAGAAATGATTTATTATTTCACAGGTATTGGAAGCTTGCCATATCTTGCAGATTTAACTATGTGTGCCTGAATAAAATAAATGAGATGCAACATGTGAAAAATGAAAACACATTACTTGTAAAGGATGTGTCACAAGCAGAATATTTTTGTTCAAGTACACTTTGTCATGGGGATTTTTAATGTTGTTCTGAATACAAATCATTTAACTGGTTCATAAAATCAACTCAGTTGGAATTCTTGCATCTATCATCCAAGACAGAAATGAGGGTTAAACTTAATGTGGTGTAACTTCCCTTAAATGTTCATATTTTGCATTATATACAACTATTGAAATTACACATATGGTCAAAAAAGCTTCTCTTTTAAAAATATATTAGAAGTGAGAAACTGCACTGATGTAATGTTAAAGTTGAAGTCAGGAAAACTCAGACTTAGGGTTCCACAGCAACCTTTGTTCTATGCTTTTGTGGCTATGTGTTACAGCACACTATCCTTGCCACATGATGGGGCCTGAGTGTCCTCTAAGACTCAGATAAATCAAAGGTTCACTGAAGGCAATAAAGTTATAATAATAATAATAATAATAATAATAATGGAGATATCCCATCTCCTAGAACTGGAAGGGACCTTGAAGGGTCATTGAGTCCAGCCCCCTGCCTTCACTAGCAGGACCAAGTACTGATTTTGCCCCAGATCCGTAAGTGGCCCCCTCAAGGATTGAACTCACAACCCTGGGTTTAGCAGGCCAATGCTCAAACCACTGAGCTATCCCTCCCCCACTGATACTGATGTTAAATTGGTGCAAGTCCGAAGGGAGAATCAGACCCATTATTGCGTTGTGCATGCTACCTTATTTCATGACAAAATAATATACTGTACTATGGTATAATTCAAGTGATACACCTGTTCCTGCAGGAAGACTATGCTAATAGGTTTAATTTTGTACTGATTTATATTTATGTGGCACCTTTTGTTTTAACTTTAAATGTCTACAGTGCTTTCCTGTGGATAAGTTGGGAGATGAACTAATGAGATTTCCTACTGCAGTGTATGCATACAAGAGAAGAGATTAAAGGAACCTTAACTCCAGTTGTCCTGACTTTTGTGTAATTTAACTCCTACTGTTTCATTAATGTAGTTGCTTATTCTCAATTTATTTTAAGAAAACAAGTAATTAAAAATAGGAAAAAATACTGTGTGTTTCAATAAGGGTGAAATCCTGCTCTCCTTGCACAAAGCTATACTAAATGGACTGCATGTGTGGAATTGAGCAGGGGCTGGGAGATGTGGGATTCACTTCTCTTAACACTAGAACTAGTCTCTTCCACTGATGATGTTTCAGGCTATGGGCTGGAATCCTGATCCTTTCCACACTCTCCCTGTTGTGCAAGCACAGATGCAGTGTCCCTTCCTTGCTCTGTCCCTACTGGGCTTCTTCCACATTGGCCTATTAAAAGCTGTCATGGAGCCGTCTTCCATAAAGCACAGGATGGTTCAGATCTCCCACCTCCACGAGGCTGGCCTGCACCTCCAAAAATGGCAATGCACTGGGCAGCTGCACCGGGGTGAACTTCATCCTGCACCTCTAAAAATGGCAATGCACTGGGCAGCTGCACGGGGATGAACTTCATCCTTTGGGTTTAGTTATTTTAGTCATTCAGCCTTTGTTTGGGGGAGAGATTTTGGCAGTGATGAAAAGAAACATCTTCCTGTAGTCCAACCACAGTGCTCAGCAGTGCTATAGAACTGAGTGAACCACTTTAAATTACACCCAAAGTTTTTTTTGTAAGGTGAAGCAGGAACTATATTAATGCTCCTCATTCAGTTTCGTGACCAAAGAGGCCAGATTTAGAACAAACATTTAGGTTCAACAGTGGGGTAGGCTTTCTCAGCCTTGTGCTTCATCATTCAGCCAATGTGTGCATTTTTACCCACTAATGCAAACCCTGTTGTGTCTCATTGCTATATACGAGTTTATTTTGCCCATACAGTAAGTTTTAATATGTTTCTCTTGGGGGCGGAGGTGTCCAAAGCTATGTTTTTATTATCTAGTTCAATCAGCCCTTATGGGTAGACCGTGCCTAGACTGAGCACTGGGCAATGGATGGTGGATAAACCGTACCGTCTCACAAGTTGTTTGGAAGGCAATATGCTTCAGAGATGCTCCTGCCAAGGCATAAATACTTCTTCCTTTCCCATGGGAGGAAAGTTACTCCAGTCCTTGAAACGGTGGAGCGTACTTCTGCTCCTCATGCCTGGCTAGTGACTGGGAGTAGACCAAGGCTCTGCCTTCTTGCTCAGAACAGGAAGTATTCAGAGACCATGGTCTGCACTCCACAGCAAACCCAGATCCAGTATTTGGATAGGTCTCACTCAGTTGAGCAGTGGACTTAATTCCCCTTGCTCTTCTGTTCAGACAAATAAAACACGGGCGTCATCTAACTCTATGTCAAAAGTGAGTGTTTGAAATATTTTTTCTGAGGGCAGGATGTTGACCTCTTACATTGGGATGAATTGGTAGCTGGACAGTGGGCTGAACAGTTGCAGAGACAGATCTTCATGGAAAAGGACAAAATGGTTGGGTGAAAAATCTGATTACGTTTACAAAAAAATGTGTCCTTTTATTAATATTACATACTGTAATGGGTTGCCCCCCAGAGGACACCACCTGGTGTGCTGCGATACCGCTGAGCCTGCCTGTTATGCCAGCCTGGGCACCTGTCTTGCTGAACCAGGCTATTAAACCTCCTCCAGCACACACACAGGCAGGGCCACACCCAACTGCAGAACGATAGAGACACTGAGATCAGCTCTGGGAAGACTCAGCTTAAGGGACTTGCTGCAGCACTCAGGTGTCCACCTCCCTTGGAGTGCAGACCCAAAGATAACATTATGAAATCCACCTCCTCCCTCAATGTGAAGGAAGATATTCACAGCCTCTTACTCCCCACCCAATTATGAATTGTACTCACAGGGTTATATTATAAACAAGAAATAAGTTTGACTACAAAAGGTGAATATAAGCGATAACAGAACAAAGCAGATTACTGAGCAAATAAAATGAAATATGCAAGCTAAGCTCAATATACTTAAGAATCAGGTGACAAAATATAGTTTCTTACCCTAAAAGTTATTTTAGGCAGATTGCAAAGTTTCTGTGGTTTAGGGTTCCAGTTATATTTCTTTTCAGACTGGACCCCTGTTTCAGACTGGACTCCCCCCTTGCCTTCCCTTTAGGTGTCTTTTTCTTCTTGGGCAGAAAACCATGGAGAGGAGGAGTCCTATTTGCCTTCCTCGCCACCCTTAAATAAGATTTACATAAGGCAGGAATCCTTTGTTTCCCAAACTTGACCCCCTTCCCTTTCAGTGGAAAGTTACAAGAATTCCCAGATAATGTTTAGTATCAGGTGACAAGACCACCTGACCTAGTAGTGTCACAGTTACATCCCCGGACTCCTCCCAGGAGGGAGAGACATTATTATCTTCATGGTCTTTTTGTTCCTTCCTGATGGCCCATCAAATCTAATGCCTGTCGTCCGGTGGGTGTCTTCCCAATACACACCCAGTTGTAATTGTTACATAGTCTGTATTTCTAACTTTAGATACAGAAATGATACATGCATACAAATTAGATAATCACATTCAGTAAATCATAACCTTTTCAATGATACCTTACAAGACCCATCTTGCATAAAGTATATCTCAGTTATGTCATATCCATAGTATAACCATATTTCCATAAAGAATATGGATTGTAATGTGTCACATACTCTCTCTATATTGACCTGTTGAAGGGCCATAGGATTTAGAGTTTTGTTAGCAGAATGACCTACCAGTGAATATTGATTGTAGTATGTTTGGATATTTAGGGAGAATTCTGTTTAGGAAAATTTTGTTTGTGATCCTGTTAAATTTATAATTCCAAGTCCTTATTTTCTCCAAACAGACTTGTAGCTGCTTTTCTCTTCACGCTGTTCTAATCTTACAGGTTCCTCCACAGTGGGAGCCAAATAGGGTAGGGAAAAAAAAGGCCTTTTCATCTTCGATTCTCCTTCTGTGACATCTGTAGTATACTGACTATTTATAAATATAAAAATAAAAGAGGAACTTCATCTTTCCTCAGTCCATGCCTTCAGCCAGTCCTTTGGATTCCATGAGTTATACCTCTCAGCTTTGAGGTATAAACATAAGTTCATATCAAAGTTGGTTTCTCTTCTCCCTGGGCATCAGAAGTCATTTTTCTAAGATGTTTTACGTAGTTTAAGCAATTATGAGAACAGTGGACATCTGGTTTTACTGTCCCAGGTTTTGATAAAGTAGCACTCCATCAGTGGTAACAATACCTTTCATTTAAAATGGAAGCCGCAACCTGAGTATGCTGAAGTAGTGACCTTTCAACCTACAAGTTGAGTGCAATTATAGTATTATGCCAACTATGAGGTTTTGGGAGTATTTCTGCAGCAGGTGTTCGCCCACAGAACATATGGAATAACTGCTGTACACTAATGTCTTCTGAATTCTAGCAGTGTCCTAACCCTTGTAAATTTTGGACAGAGATGAATTAGGTAGTTATAGTTTACAGCAGTGCCGTGCAGTTGTTCCTATAATTTAATTTAAGAACCAAGTTGAAGACATCAGAAGCAAAGACTAGGAAAAGGGCAGGGGAGGTCGCGGTTCAGCACAGAAGGACATTGGAAACCTGTTCCAGTGCTTAACTATCCTTATAGTTAGCAAAGTATTTTTTTTTCTAATATCTAGCCTAAATCTTCCTTGCTGCAGATTGAGCCTGTTTTCCTACCTCCAGTGGACATGAAGAACAATTGATCACAGTCCTCTTTATAAGTAATGTGTTTAAAATGCTTTGCGTTCCTTGCATTCAAGAACTGACTGGCTTCCAGTTTGTTTTCCCAATGCAATTTAAAATTCTAGATGTAACCTATAAAGGCCTAACAGACTGGGGTTTCTATACCTGCAAGACCACCTCTTGACTTTTGTGATTCTGCATCAGCTGTCATTAGCAGATGTGCTTGTGCTAATAGGGCCTTGGTTTAAATATAAAGGGTCTGAAGGCATGGTTCTTCAGTAAGGGGTCCTTGACTTTCGATCTTGCTTCTACTGCTAGATCTCCAGAGTCCAAATCCTTCACCTTCAGACTGGGAGTCAATGTGCAGGAGAAGAAGGGAAGTGCATGGGTGGGCCCCATTAAAGTCAGTGGGGCTTCATGGAATTTAAGGGTCACCTCATGTGGTTTAGTGACAGGTTTAGGGCCTAAATGGAGAAGAGGAGATGTTTAGATTATTTTAAGTGGGCCTCTTGTGAGGCAAAGTAATCTCTGCTTTATCTCTGTGATAGGCACAGCTCAGCACAACCTGCATGCACATGGTACACGAGGTAGCAATTTTGTTTTTCTTTAACAAAAAAGAAAACCACCTTGTTGCACTGGATAGCTGAAAGAAATCACCTTTCATGAGACAATTATGACGTTTATTCATTCAATGGAGCAAAAACATCTTTATAGTAAATAATCTTGGGGGCTTAATAAAACACTGACAGCCTTTCTACCATCAATTCAATAATGTTTCAATTTCAAACACTTAAGAAAAAACTCTAGACCTATTTTATTCAATTGGCAGGGCCTTAAATGTCTGTTTTTATTGGTCTTAATGATTATACCTTCCCACTGAACTCAGGCTTGTTAATTTTTTGCAACAACTACTTATGCTAGGATCAGCTTGGGAAGGTTAGGCATAGAAATGTTGAATGCTGTGGCCCTATGAAAAGAAGATCTTGATTTTGTGAGGATCTAATGAGACTTGCAAATATGGCATTGATTTTTTTAGCAGGCTTGTCTTTGAGCACCTTTTTGAAAGAAATCTATGCAATGCCATCACATTTCAAATCACTATAAAGAATATAAATTAAAGCTATACAGAGTTTAAAATCTATATTATTATAGCACTGTTAGGAGCAAGATTGTGCCTATCGTATGTAAGCAGAAATAGGAGGGAACAAGGAGTCTCTCTCATACTTGCACTCATATACAGGGGTCAAGCTGACACACCACCAGAGGTGTTGACTGGGTGCAGAGGGGAATGGGTCCTGTACATTCCTGAAGAGTGGGGTAGCAGCTGTGCTTCCCAGACCTCCAAGGGTTTTTGGCTGCTTTGAGCTCAGTGTCTCATGGAAC
Organism: Malaclemys terrapin pileata; assembly: GCF_027887155.1. Classification (NCBI taxonomy): domain Eukaryota; kingdom Metazoa; phylum Chordata; order Testudines; family Emydidae; genus Malaclemys; species Malaclemys terrapin. The sequence continues at coordinate 74,203,108 of NC_071512.1, forward strand.
TCTTGATGGATCCATGTGCTACCTCATCACCCCATGTAGCCTGTGCCTTAAAGGCATTGTGAAGCCTGAAGATTGTGATACAGACTAGCAGAAAACAGGTAATTCAAAGTTAAAAGGCCAAATTCAGCCTTCACATGTGTGTGCAGAACTCCCAGCCTTGAATGTTGCCCAAGGCTCAACTCGAGTTATAGTGGATAAAAGGCAGAATAGTCAGCAGGGCTGGACTGGAGGATGCAAACAGCATACCATAACCTCTGTAAAACCACAAAACTCTTCACCATTTTTTCCCTTTAGTTTATCATAATTACAGTTATGCTTCTTTATTTCCTCTCTTCACCCATACCTGGCTCTAGGTGAGAGAGGTGGGAGAGACATCCAGCCAGCAGCAAAATTCATCCTGGGAATGTGGAAGGTATGCCCCAGCAGGAATCCCTTTCATTTTCATTTCTATAGAATGAGACAGTTCTGATGCCATCAGAGTCTTATCCTGTGATCCTTGCAAATATTGTGCAGATTCTTCTCTCTCCCTCCCCATAAGCCAGGGAGATCTTCTCTGGTGTGTGTGTGTTTTCCTCCTCCTTCCCCATAAATCAGGGGAGGAGTCTGACAGGATCAAATTTCTTCCTCCACCCCACCCCCTTCAGGGGAGATTGCAGCTGGTGCAGTATTCATCCCCACAGGCAAAGGAAGGGAGCTGATGGCAGGGGTGGAGAGGATTCTGAGCAGTAGCTCAAGCCAATGTGTCTTTAGCAGAAAAAGCTGAGCCTACTGATCAGCATTCAGCTCAGTCTGTCTGCTGTATGTTTAAAATAATTTGGAAAAACTCTGACTGAACACGTGTTGGAGCCACTTTTCACATTTTAATTATACAACATTATGGCCTAATCACATGCCAAATAGAATATTTTAAATCAAAGTTCTGGCTGTTTTAAATTATAAGAGTGCAAAAAAGCTTCCTGGACTGCTTTTCACATTAGAATATTTTTACAATAGCCAAAATGATTTACTCTTTCTACATTGGGGTGGGGCGGGGGTGAGCACATTTTTTTCTGAAACTTTTGTCATGTTTCAATCTGGATGCATTTTTAACCTGACAATAAAACAGACGTAGGACTTAAGTGCATATATGCTTGTAGGATTAAGTAACCTCACTTCTGTGAGTATTCTCATTGAAGTCAATGGAATTACTCACAAAAGTAAGGACTATGCCAGCAGTAAGTAATTGCAAGTCTTTTCACCTTGTATCAGAAATGCTGACACAGCCTCAGTTACTGTGTTACAGTCCCACAACTGTACAATAGGCCAATATTTTTGAAAGACTGATGATATTTGGTGCTACTTTACTATCATCACAATTTTCTGGCAAAGCAAAAACATAAATCCTGGGTAATAAATTATAATATGCATGCATTACAAACAAACATTTCAGGATAAACTTTATTATGTTGTGTGCTTTAAAATACTGTGTAGTTTTGTTCACATTTTTTTTCTTCAGCAGGGATGAAAGCATATCTATAACAGTATGACTAATTATCTATACATGCATTTTCACTAAATAAACTTAACACAAGACAGCAAGATTGTTTACTTAAGCAGTATAATATTGGGAATGGTAGATACCTCTAGAACATAGGATTACATTGCCAGAATGGCACTATTTATTAAGCTATGATAACACTAATGTTCCTCTTTGATGTATAGCATGTGCGACTTCAGCTGAACTTGTAGAGAGCCTTAAGGATGTTTCATTGAACATTTAGTATGGCAGCAAGCCAGAATACATTTAGCCTAAGCCCAGATGACAGGTTGGTAATGAGGTAGTGATTGATGACCATTGCTTCCTTATGAAAACCTGCTTGATATGCTGGGGGGGAAATGCATTGCCAGCTCTTTTCATTTCACTCCCTCATATATTAGTTATTCTTACTGTAGAAGAGTTACATGGGCTTGTGGTTATTCACTCTTGGCTTCACTGTTAGATGAAAATTGAGCATGAGTGTGAGATTTTTGAAGCACAGCCTTATGACTATATTTATGTGTAATTCAGATCTTAATTTCAAGGGTTTTTATTATCCAAAATATCAGCAATTATGTTACCTATAAAATACATTATAATATTCTTATTACCTCTCTTCTGAATTTTACAAGTTCTATGATTCTCCATCTGTGCCATTTCAAAACGTTGTTTTTCTTTTTAATATAACGTGAGAAATTCGGTCCAAATGTTGTAAAACAGCTCACAAACAAACAAACCTGAAAGAAAGTCTGTTCTTTATTTTCCTTTAGTCCTCTTGATGTTTCTTTTTAATAGCTTTTCATGGTACTTATTCAGCGGGTGGGGCTCAGGTAGGCCATTGGCATCTGTACACCTGGAGGAGGTTATATAAACCCAGTCCTTCTGGCTGGAGCCTCCCCACCCCCCATGCCTGGAGTAGCAGGAGGGGGAAAAAAAAGCTGTGAGAAGGCAACAGAGCAGCCTGCTGCAGTTACATGGGCGTGAATTTGGTATCTCTACTCACTGTTTGTAAACTGGCAGGCTTGTGGAATTTGGCTAGGAGGGCTGAGACATCCAAAAAGATAATTTGCATGAATACAAGCATGACCATCTTAATTTTCACACCCTGGGTGGTATCCTTACTCTTGGCAATTTACTGTCTTCTCAGTCATGGCCAGAGCAAATGTATTATTAAGGACATACTAAAAGATGGAGGATTTATTGAGTTTTGGACCATGTCTGAAGCAGTGCAATAGCTTTTCTTTAAAGGAGGATTGGATGAGAGTTGGGCCCGAAAGCTGAAATGGTCCATGTTGGTAACTGTCTGTTTTTCAAGTCACTCAGAGTATGAAGTAGGAAGAATTTGAGAGTTGGTGCAGGAAACCAGCAAGGAGACTTTTTAGGTGTGGCTTAGACCTCTGGAACCTCACTTCTTGACAAGTTCTGTCTTAATGCAATGCTAAAAGCACTTTGAAAGGAATTCATTTCAACTCCACTTGAGGACATGAGTGAGCCTTCTCCAAATTTGACACTATGGTCCTTGGTATCATGGGTACATTGACATAGGCTAATTTGGGTTGTTTACTGAGCTGTACACTTTACAGGAGGATACTGGATTAACAGAACCTTGGTATCAGGTTTTAGTAAGGCTGTTGCAAAGGTGGTCTTGATCAGGATAAACAAAGCTAAGTCACTAAACAAATTTAACCTCTTTTGGGGTAACAAAAGTCCAAATAAATGTCCAGACATATGATTCCTCTGTCCCTCTTGGGCTACCCTTCAGCCCACCTGCTAGACTCAGTTCTCAGCCCATTCTAGACCAGTGCTTCTCAAAGCCAGTCCACAGCTTGTTCAGGGAAAGCCCCTGGCGGTCCGGGCCGGTTTGTTTACCTGCCCCGTTCGCAGGTTCAGCCGATCGCGGCTCCCACTGGCTGCGGTTCGCCACTCCAGACTAATGGGGGCTGCGGGAAGCGGTGCGGGCCGAGGGATGTGGTGGCCGCCCTTCCCTCAGCCCCCATTGGCCTGGAGCGGCGAACCGTGGCCAGTAGGAGCCGCGATCGGCTGAACCTGTGGACGGGGCAGGTAAACAAACCAGCCCGGTCCGCCAGGGGCTTTTCCTGAACAAGCGGCGGACCGGCTTTGAGAAACACTGTTCTAGACTACATTTAAGGCTTTTCCTGCTCTGTTATAGAATGTAGACCGCCCCCCCCCCCAGGCTGCTTTCCCTGGAGTCCTTTTCACAGTCTACCACTCATTGGTGTTCCCTCTTCCTGCAGACCCTACCCCCAAAGCCTTCCAAAGGAGCCCAACCTACTCCCTCTAGTTCCTCTCACTGAGTCCTCTCAGCACTTTCCATGAGGGCCTTTAATCAGTCTAATTCCTGACCCCATTAGTCTTGCCACCTCAATCTGGGAGGCACCTAATTATGGAACAGGCAGGGCTATTTAACCAGGCCTGGCTGGCCCAAGGCTTCCTGTTACACAGCACATCCAGTCACCAGCTCCTGTGTCCTAAGGAGGGGATAAACAGGAAAAATTAGCACATATATACTTCCTGACAGAGACCTCCATACCCTTTGGATGCTGGAATTGATAGGTATAACTTGTTGGGTTTTTCTTTCAAGCTGTGTAGTATATGCAAACAATCAAATTCTCAACAAATTGGATCCCACTTCATCAAAGGAACCTCAGCAATACGTGCTCTTTGACAGTGCCATGAACTGAAATTTCCTATTCTGAGGTAATTCCCCTCCCAGTGAGGGTACAGTGGCCTGGCACCAGCAGTCCCCACATTGTCTGTAGTTCTTTGATTGGGCCAAATTCCAGCCTTCACCCACTCTTGTAGTACTATGACTCGCCTTTCCAGCCCTTAGTTGTGTTTTTTTTTTAATTTTGGACACTGAGAGGGTGTCAGATCGTCACTCCACCCCAGTGCAGATATATAAATTCAAAAGCCCTATCTAAATAAATTGGGGGAGGCAGACAAGCTAATTGCTGACATCTCTAGGTGGCAGGTGTCCAGTGCAGGTACTTGATCCATAGCAGATCTGGATCCCTGATAAACTAAAATTGGAAGTTGACTTAGTGGAAGGCATCCTCTAAAGAAGCTGAGGAATAGGGTTAGAGTTGCTAATGTCAGGTACAGTGAGGAGACAACCTCTTCTCCCCAGCCCATTTACCCTCGTACGGGGGGAGGGCAGTGGGATCCCAGCAATGGACTGGGAGTGGGGAACTGATAGCTCTTACAGTGGAGGGCTGCCACTGTATGTAGGTCCCAGATGAGATCTACCAATGAAGTTGCAGCCTAATTAAGCTACATCCCTTGTATCTTTTTCTCTCTCTTTCTGCATGTCTGTGATAATCATCTTTCATTCTTCATCTCATGCTCAGCCTCTTTGAATATATATGTGCCTACATGGTAAGCTCCTCCAGGAATGTTGTCCTCCTGTTTGTCTGTAAAGTGCCCATGTAGCACACATTAAGTGCCAGTAAATTAATAAATCTTTATAGCTAAATACCTCCTGCAGCTCATGTGAAATAACTGTTCACAAACTCTCATTTTGTGCTTGTAGCGTCCTCAGGCCAGGTGTGTTGTCTGAGTGAGAACTGCAGGATTTGTCCCCTCATGTTTAAATCAAACACTTATTTGCTTATGAACACTTTGTTGATTCAGTTAATCAGATGTTTATGGTTCTAAAATGCTACTAATTGAGATGGCTTTCTTTTGTTGCCCACTGACCAGTGACAGGAGTGCACTATGTCTTTTTGATTTTTTTTTTTTTTTTACTCTACCCCTGAAAAACCAGTGACATTGAAGGATATGGTGTGGGGAAGGTGCTAATGACCATGTGCTGTTATAGCTTAGCTTGTACACTGAAAAGCATACCTATTTCCTTCAAAATCTGCCTCAGAATTCTGTGTGAAAGGCAAAGTCTCCTCCTTGGTTTGCTGCCATACCAACATACAGGACAAAATCAGCTTCTCATAGTAGATCTCCACACTCCATAATTAGGGATGAAGACTTAAGAAATGTATGAGGAGTTGTAGGAACCGAGACCTATGCATGTAAAAACAAGCCACCCAAACCAAACCCCACCACCTTAGGCCCCAATCACACAAAAACTTTTATGCACATGCTTAACTTTATACACTGTGAGTAGTCCCATTGATTTTAATGGGACTTATAGTGCATAAAGTTAAACATGAGCATAATTTTTTGTGGGATCAGTTCCTATTTTGTTATAGAAAAGTGATCGTTAGTTAACACTGCTTAGAATCTTCACTTCCTATGCCCAGAGGACCCCGATGTGGCAAGCAGAGGCAACTGCAAACAATGCGTGAGATCTTCTCTGATGGCATCAGGCTTGAAAAAGCTCACTGCACACTTCCCTACTATTTGGCAACCCATTGCAGACATTGCCATATGGTGGTGTAGAGCATTTTTACATTTAGCCATTTCCATAGCCATTTACTACAGAGATTTTTTTTTCATGAATGGACAGCATGATACAAAATTCTGTGGCTCATTTTTATCTTTATAATAACTTTTTTGGAGATCTTTGCCCATTTCACACATTTTTACTACAAAGGGAAGCTGGTAAGCATTAGTCCCATCTTTAATACAGTGTGAGTGGTTGGACTTTTGATGGCCAACAAATGAAAAGGCTGTTTTCCTTCCGTTTGTGCCAGTGTAATGTCAACTTCCTACTGTGGTGTTACAACACAAGGGAACAAACAAAGCACTTTCCAATTCCAGTGGTAATTAGGGGCTGCTCTCTAACATGTGGGGGTACTATGACTGTTCCCAGAAAATGAGAATCTTTGCTCCCCAGTGAGAATATATCAACATCCATCCTGTAATGTTACATCTTTGAGACTTGTTGCATGAAGGTTGAACCAAAGTATAATATCAACACTGTTCTTTCCCACTGAAGTTTGCCTCATCCACTCTGGCTTTTAGTAATGCAGCTAGTTTCCAGGCCTTGAGAAGGTCATGAGGTTGTGGTGTTTTCTAATATATTGTGGCTAGTTTCAAAAATTAGACCTATATCAAAATACAAAGCTTATTCCCATCCAATCTGAAGCTTGACTTTTATTAATAAATTGTCTACCAATTTTGCCACTGTGCTTTGTTTTCTTACTGGAGATATAAACTTACAGTTTACTTCACTGGCAAAGTTTTGATAAGTCTGAAAACAGACTTAACCTGTAGTGCTTTATTTAAGTTTTACTAGGGCAATGATAAAGCTGAGAAATAACAAAATACTTACATAAGAACATAAGAAAGGCCGTACCGGGTCAGACCAAAGGTCCATCTAGCCCAGTATCCTGTCTACCGACAGTGGCCAATGCCAGGTGCCCCAGAGGGAGTGAACCTAACAGGCAATGATCAAGTGATCTCTCTCCTGTCATCCATCTCCACCCTCTGACAGACAGAGGCTAGGGACACCATTCCTTACCCGTCCTGGCTAATAGCCATTAATGGACTTAACCACCATGAATTTATCCAGTTCTCTTTTAAACTCTGTTATAGTCCTAGTCTTCACAACCTCCTCAGGTAAGGAGTTCCGCAAGTTGACTGTGCGCTGCGTGAAGAAGAACTTCCTTTTATTTGTTTTAAACCTGCTGCCTATTAATTTCATTTGATGACCCCTAGTTCCCGTATTATGGGAATAAGTAAATAACTTTTCCTTATCCACTTTCTCCACATCACTCATGATTTTATATACCTCTATCATATCCCCCCTTAGTCTCCTCTTTTCCAAGCTGAAGAGTCCAAGCCTCTTCAGTCTCTCCTCATATGGGACCCGTTTCAAATCCTTAATCATTTTAGTTGCCCTTTTCTGAACCTTTTCTAGTGCCAGTATATCTTTTTTGAGATGAGGAGACCACATCTGTACACAGTATTCGAGATGAGGGCATACCACTGATTTATATAAGGGCAATAATATATTCTCCGTCTTATTCTCTATCCCCTTTTTAATGATTCCTAACATCCTATTTGCTTTTTTGACCGCCTCTGAACACTGCGTGGACATTTTCAGAGAACTATCCACGATGACTCCAAGATCTTTTTCCTGACTTGTTCTAGCTAAATTAGCCCCCATCATATTGTATGTATAGTTGGGGTAATTTTTTCCAATGTGCGTTACTTTACATTTATCCACATTAAATTTCATTTACCATTTTGTTGCCCAATCACTTAGTTTCGTGAGATCTTTTTGAAGTTCTTCACAGTCTGCTTTGGTCTTAACAATCTTTAGCAGTTTAGTATCATCTGCAAATGTTGCCACCTCACTGTTTACCCCTTTCTCCAGATCATTTATGAATAAGTTGAATAGGATCGGTCCGAGGACTGACCCTTGGGGAACACCACTAGTTACCCCTCTCCATTCTGAGAATTTACCATTAATTCCTACCCTTTGTTCTGTCTCTTTTAACCAGTTCTCAATCCATGAAAGGACCTTCCCTTTTATCCTATGGCAGCTTAATTTACATAAGAGCCTTTGGTGAGGGACCTTGTCAAAGGCTTTCTGGAAATCTAAGTACATTATGTCCACTGGATCCCCCTTGTCCACATGTTTGTTGACCCCTTCAAATAATTCTAATAGATTAGTAAGACACGATTTCCCTTTACAGAAACCATGCTCAACAGTTTATGTTTTTCTATGTGTCAGACAATTTTATTCTTAACTATTGTTTCGACTAATTTGCCTGGTACAGACATTAGACTTACCGGTCTGTAATTGCCGGGATCACCTCTAGAGCCCTTTTTAAATATTGGCGTTACACTAGCTAACTTCCAGTCATTGGGTACAGAAGCTGATTTAAAGGACAGGTTACAAACCTTAGTTAACAGTTCCGCAACTTCACATTTGAGTTCTTTCAGAACTCTTGGGTGAATGCCATCTGGTCCCGGTGACTTGTTAATGTTAAGTTTATCAATTAATTCCAAAACCTCCTCATGTGACACTTCAATCCGTGACAGTTCCTCAGATTTGTCACCTACAAAAGCCAGCTCAGGTTTGGGAATCTCCCTAACATCCTCAGCTGTGAAGACTGAAGCAAAGAATCCATTTAGTTTCTCCGCAATGACTTTATCGTCTTTATGCGCTCCTTTTGTATCTCGATCATCAAGGGGCCCCACTGGTTGTTTAGCAGGCTTCCTGCTTCTGATGTACTTAAAAACATTTTGTTATTACCTTTGGAGTTTTTGGCTAGCCGTTCTTCAAACTCCTCTTTGGCTTTTCTTATTACATTCTTGCACTTAATTTGGCAGTATTTATGCTCCTTTCTATTTGCCTTACTAGGATTTGACTTCCACTTTTTAAAGGAAGTCTTTTTATCTCTCACTGCTTCTTTTACATGGTTGTTAAGCCACGGTGGCTCTTTTTTAGTTCTTTTACTGTGTTTCTTTAATTTGGGGTATACATTGAAGTTGGGCCTCTATTATGGTGTCTTTAAAAAGCGCCCACGCAGCTTGCAGGGATTTCACTTTAGTCACTGTACTTTTTAACTTCTGTTTAACTAACCCCCTCATTTTTGCATAGTTCCCCCTTTTGAAATTAAATGCCACAGTGTTGGGCTGTTGAGATGTTCTTCCCACCACAGGGATGTTGAATGCTATTGTATTATGGTCACTATTTCCAAGCGGTCCTGCTATAATTACCTCTTGGACCAGCTCCTGCGCTCCACTCAGGACTAAATCTAGAGTTGCCTCTCCCCTTGTGGGTTCCCGTACCAGCTGCTCCATGAAGCAGTCATTTAAAGTATCGAGAAATTTTATCTCTGCATTTCATCCTGAAGTGAAATGTTCCCAGTCAATATGGGGATAATTGAAATCCCCCACTATTATTGAGTTCTTAATTTTGATAGCCTCTCTAATTTTCCTTAGCATTTCAACATCACTATCACCGTCCTGGTCAGGTGGTCGATAATAGATCCCTAATGTTGTATTCTTATTAGAGCATGAAATTTCTGTCCATAGAGATTCTATGGAACATGCGGATTTGCTTAAGATTTTTACTTCATTTGATTGTACATTTTCATTCACATATAGTGCCACTCACCCCTCCCACGCATGACCTGTTCTGTCCTTCCGATAAATTTTGTACTTTCTCCAAACCAGCTTGAAGCAGACAAAACTCTGAGCTCTAAGCCCCAAGACAAGCAGCCGTTGAGAGTCTTGTTAGTTTCAAGTTGCTGCTGAAACAATGTTGGTAGTATGTGCACAGAAAGAGAAGAGAAACAGAAAGGGAAGACGTGGAGAGAGAGAGAATTGGAAAGCGAGAAAAGAGATAAACAAGCGGGATACACAAAGGAGGTATATGAAAAAAATCAGGACCACAAGGAAATGAAGCTCAAGAAATCGAAGTAAAAAGAAAGAAAAGTTGGATGCAGCAGAATGCAGCAAGAGAAAAAACAGAATTATGTGCATGCAGAAAATTAACACTGAAAAACATAAGTAATACTTAGCAACAAACGAAAATGGAAGTAATGAAAATGTAATGCAGAAAGCTCATATAACTATTTTGACTACATTTTTCAAGATTTTCTTCCCTGGAAAGTGAGTAAAACATGTTATATGAATGAAATGTGTGCAGATCTTTTAATACTGAAAGTAAACCTATCTACTTAATTTGGTGTATAAAATAGGTGTATAATATTTATAACATAGGTAAAATAATTGTTTTATTAAAGTTTAAGTATCTCCTGAATCTCTCTCCTGGCCAATATGCTATTATTACAACTGGTTAAAAATGGAAACAAAAATCTGTGCAAAATTGGTCAATTTTTATTTTTTTGTAAAAATTCCTACCAGCTCTACTTGCATAGACTCATTGTTTTGATTCCTTTCTCCTAAGTGTAGTATTGAATATTTATTTTCATTGAGCTGCTGGTGCCATTTACCAGTCAATATAGTACTTACTGTGGTTTGCTTGCTATGATTTGTTCATTTTTGTCCTTAAAAAATGAAATCATCCCTCTCTATATCCAGTAGGTACTTGTTTCCATATTAATTAGTGAGGATTATTTTGGAATGAGTTTTCATATTAAAGTCGGTACAATTGTATGTTGATATATTTTTATATCATCAGAAATGAATATTTCAGATATCAGTGAGGTACTTATTCTAGATTGAATTCATAGGCCCTACACTTTTAAAAAGTTCAAGCACATAGAGCCCTAAACCCCGGTGATGTCCCTAGTGAAATCAATAGAACTCTGTAAGAGAGTGTTTGCATGAGTGGATCCTTTTGCAAGATCAAGGTTATAGATTACTTGGCATGAAGAACTACTGTGGAAAACTATTGCACTGTTTTTGTTTGTTTGTTTGTTTTATGGTACTGGTGAAATAATCTGATTTTTTATGAAAGCTTCTTTCAGAGTTTATAGACCTAGTATATTCAGAAAGGTACTATTCATTTGCATTTTTCCTCCAATCTTGCTTATTTTTGTCAGAGATAGTGTCCTCCATTTCTTACCTCTTCTCTTCTATCTCTTGTATAGCATTTTCATTATATTTATTTATTTTATCATTATATCTTTAAAATAATCCATAAAAGCCACAAGCTGAGAGAATTGTTCTTCGGGATACACACTTTGTCAACCCAAAGAACAAAAATTTCCATATGAACTATCCATGCCAGTCAATATCTTTTGAAATTTTGTGAAAATTTGAAATAAAAGTCACAATTAAGGTTGTTAAGTGAAATTCAAGAAAAGACCTACCATTAAACATATAATTAAAAACCCCAAATATTAAAAACTATGTAAATCACAAGCAAAGGTTACAATTAACAATGATAATACCAACATTAATATCAAATTCACATACAGAGATCATTAAACAGAAGTCTCAATGCCCAGCACCCAAACAATTTTATCTCTGCCTCTTTAATTGAACGCTTCAAACTACAAAGTGTAATTGCCACAGATTTGGGAATGTAGGTGCAACAGTAATACTACTACTAGTAGTAAAAATAATGTGCCAGTGACATGGGAAAGCAGACGCATTACATTTCTATATGCACGAATAGCATGTCCTGAAGAGTAGATCTCCCAGATCTATGGGGCTAAAGTGCAGGACCTTCAATCTATTCCAGTAAGAGGTGCTCAAACTCTTCCCTCTTCCTGCCCAATGAAACGATTTGGGAGAAAATTCCATATGGGTAAACCTCACATTCTGTTCCCTTAGTCCTCTCCTGAGGTAAGGGGTGATCTTTCCCTCAATTAATTTCCCCTTAAAAAAAAAACTGTTTAAAAGTAACTAAATTCAACCCTTGATTACACCTGTACAATAGTACTGAACATAATAGAAGTGCAGTGGTATCAATGAAGGATGAATTTAGAATGAGTGTAAAGGCAAAAATCTTTCAAGAGACAACATACCAAATTTGAACAACTTGAAATGATCAGACCTGGAAAAGCTTGTCTTTCAGATTATAAATAAATAGCTTGGTGAGTAATAAAAAATATAATAAAATAAAAAGAAGAGTCCATGTTTGCTATAGGTTAAATATATAGGTTACAAAAGTTCACTAAACATATTCATAGAGTGGTACATGCTGTTCCTTGGACTTGTGGAAAAGGGAGATTAATCAAGGGTCACTGTTGGATTTTCTGTATTGATAAACTCAGGTTGGAAAGAAACAACAAGTGGGCTCCTGGCCTCATCACATGGGGTGGCCCTTTAGCTTTTGAAAGAAAGAGCTAATCAGGCCTCTTTTATATGCCCCTTTGAGCCCCGCCCCTGCAGAGTCATTGCACTCAGCGCCCCCTTCGGTTCTTTCAATTAATTACTCAGACTAAATTGATTCAATACATAAGACAGCAGGGCACAGATTATCCAACAAATTCTTTGAATGTATTGGAGACAATTTTTTTATTTGAGCAGGTGGAGAAAGCTCCTAGTGGAGAAGCTGTTCTAGATTTTATTTTGACAAATGGGGAGGAACTGGTTGAGAATTTGAAAGCGGAAGGCAGCTTGGGTGCAAGTGATCATGAAATGGTAGAGTTCATGATTCTAAGGAATGGTAGGAGGGAGAACAGCACAATAAAGACAATGGATTTCAAGAGAGAAGACTTTAGCAAACTCAGGTAGTTGGTAGGTGAAATCCCACGGTAAGCAAGTCTAAGGGGAAAAACAATTGAAGACAGTTGGCAGTTTTTCAAAGAGACATTATTAAGGGCACAAGAGCAAACTATCCCACTGCATAGGAAAGATAGGAAGTATGGCAAGAGACCACCTGGACTTAACCAGGAGATCTTCAATGATCCAAAAATAAAAAAAAGTCCTACAAAAAGTGAAAACTAGGTCAAATTACAAACGATGAATATAAACAAATAACAAGTATATAGGGACAAATTAGAAAGGCCAAGGCACAAAAGAAGATCAAACTAGCTAGAGACATAAAGGGTAACAAGAAAACATTCTACAAATACATTAGAAGCAACAGGAGGACTAAGGACAGGGTAGGCCCATTACTCAATGAGGGGCATAGGGAAACAATAACAGAAAATTTGGAAATGGCAGTGGTGCTTAATGACTTCTTTATTTCGGTTTCACCAAGAAGGTTGGTGGTGATTGGACGTTTGACATAGTGAATGCCAGTGAAAATGAGGTAGGGTCAGAGGCTAAAATAGGAAAAGAACAAGTTAAAAATTACTTAGACAAATGAATGTCTTCTAGTCACCAGGGCCTGATGAAATGCATCCTGGAATACTCAAGGAGCTGACTGCGGAGATATCTGAGCCATTAGCGATTATCTTTGAAAAGTCATGGAAGACAGGAGAGATTCCAGAAGACTGGCAAAGGGGAAATATAGTGCCAATCTATAAAAAGGGAAATAAGGACAACCTGGGGAATTACAGACCAGTCAGCTTAACTTCTGTACCCGGAAAGATAATAGAGCAAATAATTAAGCAATTTGCAAACATCTAGAAGATAATAAGGTGATAAGTAACAGCATGGATTTGTCAAGAACAAATCATGTCAAACCAGCCTGATAGCTTTCTTTGACAGGGTAACAAGCCTTGTGGATGGGGGGAAGCAGTAGATGTGGTATATCTTGACTTTAGTAAAGCTTTTGATAGTGTCTCGCATGACTGTCTCATAAACAAACTAGGGAAATGCAACCTAGATGGAGCTACTGTAAGGTGGGTGCAAAACTGGTAGGAAAACCATTCCCAGAGAGTAGTTATCAGTGGTTCACAGTCATGTTCGAAGGGCATGATGAGTGGGGTCCCACAGGGATCAGTTCTGGGTCCGGTTCTGTTCAATATCTTCATCAATGATTTAGATAATGGCCTAGACAGTACACTTATAAAGTTTGCGGATGATACCAAGCTGGGAGGGGTTGCAAGTGCTTTGGAGGATAAGATTAAAATTCAAAATCATCTGGACAAACTGGAGAAATGGTCTGACGTAAATAGGATGAAAGTCAATAAGGACAAATGTAAAGTATTCCACTTAGGAAGGACCAATCAGTTGCACACATACAAAATGGGAAATGACTGCCTAGGAAGGAGTACTGTGGAAAGGGAGCTGGGGGTCATAGTGGACCACAAGCTAAATATGAGTCAACAGTGTAACACTGTTGCAAAAAAAAAAAAAGCAAACATCCTCTGGGATGTATTAGCAGGAGTGTTGTAAGCAAGACACGAGAAGTAATTCTTTGTCTCTACTTTGCGCTGATTAGGCCTCAACTGGAGTATTGTGTCCAATTCTGGGTGCCACATTTCAGGAAAGATGTGACAAATTGGAGAAAGTCCAGAGAAGAGCAACAAAAATGATTAAAGGTCTAGAAAACATGAACTATGAGGGAAGATTGAAAAAATTGGGTTTGTTTGGGAAAAGAGGAGACTGAGAGGACACATGATACCAGTTTTCAAGTACATAAAAGGTTGTTACAAGGATGAGGGAGAAGAATTGTTCTTTTTAACCTCTGCAGATAGGACAAGAAACAATGGGTTTAAATTGCAGCAAGAGAAGCTAAGTTGGGCAAAAAAAAAAACAAAAAACCTTCCTAACTGTCAGGGTGGTTAAGCACTGGAATAAATTGCCTAGGGAAGTTGTGGAATCTCCATCATTTGTAGATTTTTCAGAGCAGGTTAGACAAATACGGGTCAGTAATGATTGAGATAATACTTAGTCCTGCCATGAGTGCGGGGGACTGGATTAGATTACCTCTCGAGGTCCCTTCCAGTCCTATGATTCTATGTACCCCTTCATGGGGTCTGATTTATTAAATCTTTCTGCCAAGTGTAGCCCACTTTGGTTAGTTGCCCCAGATCACCTCACTTCAGGTCAAAATAAGAGTCTTGGTCTGCTCTCTGAAAAGCAGAGTCCCCAGCTTTCCTCCATGGAGCTGGTCTGTATTTTAACCAGTCCCTCTGCCCCTCCTTCCATGGGTGTCCTCACCTCTTGGAGCTGGGCTATAAATTGTCCAGTTGTAGGCCTGTAGCCAGCTTCTCTCCCACTGAAGTCTTTTCTCCAATTAATCCTCAGGCCCGGAGCACTCAGCAGGCCAGCCTCCTCCAGCTGTTTCTGCCCTGTCCTGAGGGAGGAGGCAGCCTTTATGCTGGGTCCCTTCCTGCAGCTCATCCCCAATTGTTTGGGTGAGCAAGGAGCCTCGCCCTGCTCTCTGTGCAAGTCTCTTGCCCCCAGGCCTTTAAAGACACAGTGGCAGGATAAAGAATGAGGAGTACTTGTGGCACAGACTAACATGGCTACCACTCTGAGTGATAGAATAGCCTACCAAGAACCACTTATTTTCATGATCACTTCCTCTCTGTCAGTGTCTCCAAGTCCTTGTGTGTATATATACATAGGATCTTTTCAAAATCTGAAAGCAGGCAGATTACCCTGTCGCAATGCCCTTGTTTGCTGCAGACCTCATTCTCTGTTTATCTGCCTCCGTAGTCTGTTAATCCAGGTATTTAGGTAATCTGAGTTTGATGTATGATTGCATGTTTCATTATTAGTTAATGTGCCTCTCGATTTTGTAACATCTGCATACTGGGGAATCTGGGTTTCAGCACAATAATCTCGGCTGTTTGTGTAAATGATTGAATGAATAAATAATAAATAGCCAGGGTCCCAAAACTATCCCTATGTGCCTCAATACTAATCTTGTTTTATCTTGGAAGGATTGCATTTAGAAATGCATTCATTCATTTCATGCCTTTGAACAGTTGTGCATCCCAATATACTACAATTTGACTTATTTCATGACATTGCTCTCAGCTGTCAACCTCTGCAAATGACTTTATTTTTGTTTTTGAATTTATCACATTGGTTACCATTAACACAAGTCAACATTTGATATTTTAATTTGCACATTATACAGGTCACTACTAATTCCACCATTTGCCTACAGATTTGTGAGGGTGCTGCATGTTTTTTCCATAAAATAAATATGAGGGAGAAAACTGTGCTATCTTGGTATCATGATATTTAAAGGTAGCTACTGTATGTTGGCATATGGCTCTTGATGTTCATTTTCTATATGGTACTATATGATTGGTGTATTTCTTTGTATTATACTTGTCACACACATTCTATCAATGTTTGGGCCTGGTGTGATTTTTGCATTTGAATATATAAATGAATATCACAACTCTATGTACATATGTACTATAATTACTAATAAAGAAACAGTCTCCAGAATGCAGTAGGCAGGAATAAGTTTTCTTAGTACAGAACAGGAGAACCACTTTATCCCAATCTAGTCATTCTCGAACTACTGATGACTGTTAACTAAAGGTCTCTTGTGTCAGTTTTTTGACGATGCCTCTTTTCCCTGCAAAGCAGACATTCAAAGTGGGCACAGTCTGGAACTTCACATGCAAAGTCAAATCTGTTTGCTTTTTCCTGCTTAGAATTACTGTTGTGGAGGGTCACTATAAGATGCTAAATTCCTGAAGGACAGTTTTATAAATGTGGCAGTGGGTATGCAAAGTGTGCTTTCCCATCTGCATCATGGGATATTTGCATAGAACATAGGCATAAAGCACGTCAGAGTTTCATAGTAAAAAAATAGGGGAGAACTATCCACAATCAGATATGAGGAATGGTACTTAATATGCTGATGAAAAGAAATTTTTTCAAAGGAATGGTAATTATATTACAACACCCATGACGATAAATGATAATATTTGGGAAAGACACTTTTGAAATATTGTCTAATAGTTTAAATCATCTGAGAAGGAAAGACAAATGTATGAAGGTTTCATTTTGCATCTTTAAAGTGTTTAGCTCAATTCTGTCTCCTTATATGGCTGGTAACTCAGCAAGAGTTATGTGAATGAATAAGGCAAATAGAACTCAGCCTCTCATATACAAAAGGGCCGTGAGGTGGCAAGTGAATGTGGGCATTGTTAATTGGCGGCATAGAATACTTGTAAGGTGCTTAGTGTCCTCAGCTGTCATTGGCTTCACTGGGACTTGAGCACATTCTGCATCTTGCAGGATCATACATATGAGGAACTATTCATTGGTTTAAAGTTAAGCCTCACTTCCAGGACTTTCCAGGAATGTTATCTTATGAGAGTTTAAAAAAATTACCAAATACCCATTAGCTGGAAAATCTATCAGGCAGACATGTTAATCAAAGACTATGGTGTCAGGACCAGGTGCAGTGCCCTGGTGAGAGAAAATCTGAACTCCCTTGTACCGAGGGCCGGCTCCAGGCACCACCATTCTTGGGGCGGCAGAGTCCAGGCACCTTTTTTTTTTTTTTTTGCGCTTCGGCAGTTCGGGTGGCAGCAGTCCGAGCGGGTTTTTTTTTTTTTTGCTTGGGGCGGCAAAAATGGTAGAGCCGGCCCTGCTTGTATCTCTAGCTACTGGAAAGAGGGCCGATGATTTGGCTTCTGCTAGGTTGCTGCCTCTAGATTCTGACTGGAGGGAGCTTTTATATGAACTTCCGGTCAATAGGTGTCTGATGCATTTGAATCTTTACCATCTTCTGGCTCTCTCTTCTCCCCGTATATAGCCTTATGGCTGCTATGTAGGGAAGTCTTAATTAGGGTAAACTGTCCAAAACCTTCTGGCTGCTATGTGTGGTGTATTTGAGAACTGTGTTGCAATTGCAAGTGTGTGTGTGTGCGTGTGTTTGTGGGGGGATGTGCGTTTGCTGGTCTTTCTTGCAGACTATAAGGGCTAGATTTTTTAAAACATGAGAGATTAAAGAAAACCTTTCCATTTACTACTGGTAAGTGGGTCAGTGTTGTTTTTTTTTTTTTTTTTTTTTTTCAAGCCCTAGGGAATTTTTTTTTTTCAAAAGTATCTAAGTGAATTAGGAACCTAAGTCCCCTTTTCAAATGTGGCATAGCACTTAGACACTTGAAAGTCAATGGAGCTTAAACTCAAGAAGTCATTTCGGCCCTTTAAAATGGGACTTAGTCTCCTAATTCACTTAGATAGTTTTGAAAATGTTACCCTTACTCTTGATTTCTACAAGAAAGCTTTTTTGTTTGGTTGGTTTGGAATTGCTTTTGCAGATATACCTTATCCCCACTAGATGTATCAACTTCCCTAATGAAACCATCTCAGTTCGAGCCAAGTTCTACTTGACTTATGCACAAGTATTCCCAATGAAGGGAGAATAGGGAGCAGGATATGGCTCTCCATGGAAAGATTTTTCCATGCATAAAAACATTTTGTACAAATTCGGAATAACAATGTCTGTGTGAGCTCTATCGACATGAAATGATTTCCTGTTTTATGTCAGGTGAAAATCACTGATTTCCTGCTATAAACACCATTTTATCAATTATTGAACACTGCTGAGGTAGCGCAAGCAATTTTTTACTTTTTCAATTACAATATCTACATTGAATAATTGTCTCTGCTCAGCCTCGTTTTATGGCTTGTATGGATGATAGTTATGTTAAACAAGAGTACTGATAGACTTTAACAAAGCTAAAACAAATCGGAAATAATTCCTCTGCTTTACTGAGTTTTTGGTTAGCAGGAAGGTCTGATAGCTAATTGAAGATTGCAGATAATGTCAAAATATGCAGTGGCAAATTGATGTTGGCATTAGCAAATTTGACTGTATTTGTGTTTGTTTAATGCCTACCACAAGGGGGGCAGTCTTGGTCCATGACTGGGGCTCCTAGGTGCTGTGGGTAATGCAATAAATAAATAAATAAATAAATAATGATATATAAATAATGCCCTTATGACTAAATCCTTGTCTTGCTGAAGTCGATGAGAGTTTTACCATTGACTTCAGTAGCACCTGGATTTGACCCTGAATATGCATTCTTTTGTGCAGGATCTGATCCTGTGAATTGCTCAGCATGCTTACCACTGCACTAAGTTCACTGTGCATTAAACTCTTTCAGCACCTCAAAGGTTTGAGTCCCAATATTGAGCAATTTGGATTATCACAGGGTATATTAACAGTACACAGAGATTTTTGGTTTTGGTGTACCTTGTTTATCCACCGCAGAATCTTTAGGATTAGCTCGATACATTTTTATAGACTTTAAACTATATCATAAAAGCCCTTGATAATTCTGAGCAATTTTATCCCTCAGCTGAAAAGAAGCCAAGGCTATAAAAAATTACAGTTAACCCAAAATCTCTTCTTCATTCTAATAAAACTGATTTTTAGACACCAATGAAAAACTGAATTCTTACCCCCTGTGGATTAATAAAAAGGCTGCATTTGCTAGAACTAGCAATTACTTGCATTTCATGAAAGCTAAATTTGTTTAAAAAAGAAACAAAGAAAAGAAAAGAAGAAAAACGAGAAGCTGTTTTTTAAATTTATTCTAAAGGCTTTTGACTTGGATACTAAAAAGTAATTTGAGGAGCACATTTACATACAATAGAAACCTGTAAGCAAATTAAAAGTGCTGTATAGAATCCATAGAGGAGCAAAATGTATATTCTATATCTGACATATTTGTCTTGAGATTTATGACATTTTTCATTAGATATAACATTTTAAGTTAATTAAAGATATAATTTGCTATTTAATAAACAATACATTTTGTAACTTCATTAAGGATGCTGCCTTTCTTAATTGTAATGGTCCAAAAGGTTGTCAGAGAACTGTACATTAACTGCAGCAATAATAATGATTTTATATGCTAATAATTTTAAATGAATAACTGGTGTAGTTTTTCTGCCACCTGGGGAAAATAATTTATATTCCTTAAGCTTACTTTGGGGGGAGTGGATATCCTGGTGTAAAATGTTCATTTGTTTTACATTAGTGCTAATGGCAAGGAGGTTAGACCCACTGGTGTGAAAGGATTAAAAGCATCAGCATTAGACAAGCGTGAACATTTCAGAGAGAAATCCTTGTTAGGGGGACCTATTGGGACCTTGTAACTTGATTTTCTATTTATTGATTAGATGCTTCTTGTTTTTGTTATGTGAATCTTATTGCCGTACAATACTGAATACAAAAATATGCATTAAGATAACATCCAGGGGTCTTTTCTCCCCTGGATGGTTGCATGTAATTTCCATTAACATTAATGTGGGTTACACATGTGCATCAAGGGAAGAATAAATACTCTGATATTTGACTTAGTCAACAAAAAGAATGGACTCTTAAGGAGATCTGTCTGTGGATCTCCCAGAAGATTTCTACATACCTGCAAGTGCCAGTTTTAAATGTTCAATGTTCCCCTAAATTATGGGTGCTGAATATTTGGCTGAGGGGGAATTTGGAAGATCTGCATCCTCTTACACCTGGTTAATGTTCAACCAGTAGTTATGCCCATGTTGGAGATTCATTTGGTTTGGAGTGCGGTGTTCTAGATCCCTGTCTGAGGCCAACATTGTATGAAGAACCAGAGGGATAATACAGGAGACAGATGCCATACAACAATACTGTAATCAACAAACAATCCTAGAACATTTATTCTTTAAGAGAAAATAACATTTTCTTCATTATGCACAATATGTTGCAATAAACACAAGGCACACTAGTGTTAACACTAGGGTTGCCGGTGTCCGGGAACTGTGGCCAGTGGGAGCTGGGGGAGCGGTGCATGTGGGCGAGAGCAGCATACGGAGCCTCCTGGACCCCCCTGCCTAGGAGCTGGACCTCCTACTGGATGCTTCCGGGATGCAGCGCGGAGCCAGGACAGGCAGGGAGTCAGCCTTAGACCCGCAACACCGCCAACCAGGAACCGCCCGAGATAAGCCCGCACCCTGACCCCCTGCCCCAGCCCTGAGCCCCCACCCCAAACTCCTCATCCCTGGCCCCACCCTAGAGCTTGCACCCCCAGCCAGAGCCCTCACCCCCCCAGCACCTGAACCCCATACCCCATCCCAGAGCCCCTTCCCACACCCTGAACCTCTCATCCCCAGATCAGAGCCTGTACCCCATTCTGCACCCAACCCCCTGCCTCAACCTGCAGCCCTCTGCCACGTTCCAAATCCTTTGGCCCCACCCCTCATCCTGGAGCCCCCTCCTGCACCCCAAACCCCTCATCCCCAGCCGCACACCAGAGCCCTCACCCCCTCCTGCACCCCAATTCCCTGCCCTAGCCTGGAGCACCCTCCCATACCCCTCATTTCTGGCCCCACCCTGGAGCCCTCACCCCTCCCACACCCCAGCCCGCTGCCCCAGCCCAGTGAAAGTGAGTGAGGGTGTGGGAGAGTGAGCAACCAAAGAAGGGGGAATGTAGTGAACGGGGGGCAGGGCCTCGGGGCAGGGGACGGGACCTCGAGGAAGGGCCAGGGATAGGGTGTTTGGTTTTGTGCAGTTAGAAAGTTGACAGCCCTAGTTGAGACAGGGAATAAGGACTTAGTGTTCACCTTCAAACAATGGAAAAAGGAAAGACTTAAGAAAAACTCCATAACTGGGGTTTTTGTGATTGACTTCAGTCAGAAGAGGATTAGCTACAAAATATGATGATGCACTCTCATGTCATATATATGAAAGTACATAGATATATATCCTACCTCTGTTAGATATCTGTTCTGTGTTTGACAACTTCTCACTCTGTGTAGTATGTCGTGTAGAGAGAATACTTACATAATACTCCTACCTCAGGCCCAATTCAAAAAAAGCATGTAAACATGCTCTAAGGATGCTTTTGTGAGTAAGGATGCTTTCTTGAACTGGGGCCTCACTGACTCCCACCAGATTGTTACAAGAATTTCATTTTTGTGATAGTGTTACCCATACTGATACATGGCATGTGGGAAAATAAAACCTGTGCTAATGCAGGCTTATTACTCCACAGCCATATATATAGATTCTGAATGCAATTTCTCTAAATTGATAGAAGATGTTAGAGACTAAACATGATGAAAGTGTCCTTGTAATGTTACTTTAAAAAGGTGAACAACAAAGTAAATTCACATGCAAAGTTTTGATAGGTGATGCAAGGGTTTGTAACTGTTAATGAGCCATTAGAGCACATCCTATAAATATATAGTTCTATATACACTGATAATGTGTAAAGCAGGGGTCGGCAACGTTCGGCACGCGGCTCGCCAGGGAAAGCGGGCCGGGCCAGTTTTATTTACCTGCTGACGTGGCAGGTTCAGCCGATCGCGGCCCCCACTGGCAGCAGTTCACCGTCCCAGGCCAGTGGGGGCGGCGAGAAGCCGTGGCCAGCACATCGCTCGCCCGTGCCGCTTCTCGCCGCCCCCATTGGCCCAGGACAGCAAACCGCGGCCAGTGGGGGCCGTGATCGGCCGAACTTGCCGCGTCAGCAGGTAAATAAAACTGGCCCGGCCCGCCAGGGTGCTTACCCTGGCGAGCTGCGTGCCGAATGTTGCTGACCCCTGGTGTAAAGTATTTCCTTGACAGATCCAAACGGGGCCTTCAGTGTAATAGTAATTTTCCAAAGTCACTTGTCTGATGTCCTACATTCAGACAACGTTGTCCATGTTTTGGACTAATTGGTTGACAAATTTATTTTCTTTTAAACAAGACCATTTTAGGGTTATGAGTGCCAGCAACATCTGAAACCAGATTTTTTCACAATAATTGTTTAATTTAAAAATGACAGACTAACTTTTATAATTTGTGGGGTTGGTTTATTTATTTACTGTATATTCCAATTTTCCACACAAAATGAATGCTAGCAGTCAATTTATAAACCTGTAAACAAAGTGATTATAATAGAAATACTGACACAAACTTACCTATAGTGGCATCGATGGATACCACTCTCATGAATAACTGTTACCTGATTGTATTTTAACAAAGAGCTTTTTTTTTAACCCATTGCGTGTGTATTTTTCTGTGTTTAGTATTGTCAACTGAAGACCCAAACAGCACTAAGGGTAATGAGAAGGAATGATAGTTTAGATATATTATTTCCTTGAACTGCTGGTTGAATTAAATCTTTCATTCTCTCTGTAGACATACAATCTATAACATCCTTTTGAGATGAATTTAGAAACAGGGGTCTGCATTCTTTTATTCTTGGTCCAAAGATTAAAATTGATCACAAGAGACACAAGGGAGCAGGCTGTAGTATCACAGCTCAATGTGGTTAACGAGCATAGTGCATGGCTTCTGTTCTACTTAACTGCTCTTACAGGTTACAAATATTATTGATTGCAGAGGTCATTGGAGGCTGGAGAGGTTATGTTGCTTGATGCTATTTGGCAATTTTTGAGGGATGAGAGCTATGAGCCCTCATAGCAGTTGGGACAGGTATAGTTTAAACCTGACAAAAGGAGATATATTTTTGTGTGAGCTGGCAAAGCCCTTCAGGTAGAAATAATGAATCGAAAATTGATAGGTTGTTTTATCATAGGTCAAATGCTGTGCTGTAGAAGAAGCGGGGGAGGGGGAGACTTTAATTATTATCCTTTCATCAGAATGCACTGATGATAGGTTTTCAGTCCTAGATCTGAGCTGTAGACAAATTAATAGTGCTTAGAAATCTTTTTACAAGGCATCATTTTTAGTATATGTAGAGATGGTTTACCTAAATTTGGAAATACAGCATAGGTGGAACAATATGTGAATATTACCTTCCAGTCTTTAGAGCAGGGGTCGGCAACGTTTGGCACGCGGCTCGCCAGGCAGGGTAAGCACCCCGGCGGGCCGGGCCAGTTTATTTACCTGCTGACGTGGCAGGTTCGGCTGATCGCGGCCCCCACTGGCCGCGGTTCGCCGACCTGAGCCAATGGAGGCGGCGGGAAGCGGCGTGGGCGAGCGATGTGCTGGCCACGGCTTCTCACCGCCCCCATTGGCCCAGGACGGCAAATCAGCCGAACCTGCCGCGTCAGCAGGTAAATAAACTGACCCAGCCCGCCAGGGTACTTACCCTGCCTGGCGAGCTGCGTGCCAAACATTGCCGACCCCTGCTTTAGAGTATGCTTTTTGTTCTTTCATGTGGACAAAATGACTATATTAATATGCTCAAGATTTAAGTTAAACAGCAGTATTGCATGTTTTACTAAGTTACCAAAGAACTAGGGGAAAAAAACTATTTGCTTCCTGTATTTAAATTTCAGATATAAGATTCTAGTGCTATGTGGTAGCACTTAAAAAAAATTGCACTTTTAGAGCTCAAGTTTAACATACATTTGGATATTGCTGTCCCATCTGAGAAATTAGGTCCAGAACATGCCCCATATTTCAGTAAGATGAATGCCTATTCAAACGTAAAAATAGGAATAAACTGGGAATGAAGCAAGGGCCCATACCATCTACAATAAATATTTAGAAGGCCTGATTCTCTTATCAGGTTGTTAGCATTTTACAAATATTTTACACAAATGTAATTGACCATGCAAGGTGCAAAGCCATAGATAATCTGGCCCACTGCTTATATGGTCTTCCTGTGTATATAGTTTTTAGGACACTACGTAAATTATACCAAATAACAAATCATAATCCAAGTGGAGCTAAATTGAATATTAAAAAAATTAGATTTTTTTTTGCAATTCTCAGTTATTTTACTCAGTGACTTTTAGAAAAGAAATGCAGAATTAAAAAACATTATAAATATCAATACATTTTATACTTGGTATGCTTTAAATATTAATCAGGTGGTATATCAATACTGTATTACATGTATAAGGTCAGACCTTCAGCTGTATAAATTGGTGTCATTCCATTTACTTCAGGGGAGCTTTGTCAATTTACACCTGCTGAGGACCTGATCCATAATATTATTCCAAAATACTACCATTCATAATAAATGTCACCAATATAGAGTTGCCACTATTGACTTTCAACCTTTGCTTCTCAGTACAATGAAGAACATTGATGTTAATAGCTTTTCTTTCTGATGCCAACTGAATACATGTGACTTTTTGTCTAAAACTTCTTTCTGTGTGAATGTATTTTCCAGAGGCTTGCATTGATTTTACTCACTTCCCAGTACATTTACTGTATGTGAATTATATTGATTCAGCTTTTAAAGATTTTGTTCAAATGTTGCCATATCAATACTTCACATGAAGGGTATATTTCTATTCCCACATTTGATTGTTCCCGATGCAGATTCCCATTCACTTAGATCACTTCCATGTGCCAGTATGGATCCCTATAAATTGGGAAAGGTGCATTGGTATGCTGTTTTTGAAGTAGATCAGCCAGCAATAAAAAGAAGTTGGATTTCTTTCCAGTATTTCCCCTTCCTGATTTCCACTCCACTGCTTTTGGATGGAATGCTACTCCTGAATCCCCATCCCCACCCTCATTCCCGCAGCCCCACTCCCCAGAGCACTGCTTTACCGCCTTATATCTGAATTCGTGTTATATCGGGTTACATTATATCGAGGTAGCGGTGTACTTTAATTTCACCCATACATGTTCAGACTTGCTATATCACATCAAATGTCCTTCCTGCCAAAGAGACCTGGATGTGGTTTCTCCAGAGCATTTGGTGCATGGTCTTGGGGTGTCTCTCTAGACTGCTGAAAGACAGTCGCCAGGGGACTGATTTTACTGCCTTTGTGCTTTCTTCACCTATGCACAATTTACTGAATAACAGGAGGAACTGTGGCCAGTAGAGGCTCCTCCAGTGTGGTGTAGCACATCCCACAGATAAATAACATCTGGCAGGTGTCTCTAGGAAACGAAGCCCCCCCCCCCTCCCCCCCCCCCCACACACACTGTCTTTCCTTTGGTGTACTTAGTGGGGAGAGAGAAAGGGACCTGACAGCTTTGGTGTCTCAGATCTTTAACTGAAGCACTCATGCTATGCCAACACGCTCATCAGTGGTGACCGCTTGTGTGAAGTGACCAACTATCCAATAGGGACTAAAAGTGAAATTAAACCCTAGAATAATCCGTGTGAAGCTAGCGCTGTTTCCTTCAGTCGAGATGCACGTGCTTACACGACGGCTGACCTTGGCCCCAAGCTGAGATCACTAAACTCATTTTCCTTTGTGACCTTTTCAGGCTTGTACCTGGTATAACAGTGGTTCTCAAACTTTTATATTGGTGACCCCTTTCACACAGCAAGCCTCTGAGTGCGACCTCCCTAATAAATTAAAAATATTTTTTAATATATTTAACACCATTATAAATGCTGGAGGCAAAGCGGAGTTTGGGGTGCAGGCTGACAGCTCGGGACCCCCCCATCTAATAACCCCTGAGGGGTCCCGACCCCCAGTTTGAGTAACCCTGCAGTATAACAAACTTTAAGATGACATAAGAAAGGTTTGCAGCAATCTTCCACTTTACTTTTTAGAGCAGATGTTTCTTCAGTTACTCTGTATTACAACTTGTAGAAGTCTCAGATTCAGCAAATCAAGAAACATAGCAAATTGTTTCAGCTCTTTTAGTCCTGCTATAAACAATACTAGGCAGAATTCCCACATACATCATTCAATGCGAATGAGGCTTACTTATAGAAGCCTTTCTGTTCCAGCAAGCCCTTTTTCAGAGCCTACTGTTTAATTTACTAGCATCCTTGGCTTGATCCTTACTTCAAATACTACATGTGTGATGGGGTGTACTCCCCACACTAGCCCTGCAAGAGCTGAATTAGGTCAGGTGGGCCCAATCAGCTAATTAGGCTACAAGAAGGGGTCAGCTAATTAAGGACAGGCTCCCCTGTGCAGGTACAGGCAGGGCCTATATAAAGCCAAGTAGCTGGATGTCCCTACTGAAAAAGGGTAGTTACTCTCCAGGAAAAGGGAGGAGTATTTGGGGGCTCCTGTGGAAGGCTGCAGAAAAGCAGGTAGCAGTCACTTGCTGGGCGGAGGGTTTGGAGCTGATACATCCAGAGTAAGAAGGGGAACCAGGTGTGGTATGAACCCCCACAGTCCAGGGAAGGCGCAGTGAAGGCTAAGAGAGGAAAGCCCAGAATTGCTTAGCTGAGGGTCCCTGGGCTGGAATCCGGAGTAGACGGGGGCCTAGCTTCCCCTATTCACAACTGGGAAAGTGGCAAGAGCATTGGAGGCACTAACCAGACAGTAGGTCTGGAAAGACTGTGAATTACCCAGAACAGGAGGACTTTAGTGACCTGGCCAGAGGGTCAAGCCCCAGAGAGCAAGCTGCAGACTCAGGAGTGAGTGGGGCAGCAGAGCAAGAGAAGACACATTGGAGGGAGAGCACATGCTGGCAGACCTAATCCCCAGGATGGCCAGAAGAAGGCACTACTTGCAGTGAGTGGACCCTGTGACACATGTAATATTAAACATCAGCATTTCACTTAAGAAGAAGCACTTATTTTACGGAGACTGCGTCTGTGACTATCTCAGGCCCGATATCCTTTCTTCAGGTTGTTCTTTTAAAGATTGAAGAACAATATTTTCAAAATGTCTAGTGATTTTGAGTGCTTCCGTTTTTTGGAAGGTCAAGCTTAAGACACCTTGAAAGGGACCTGATTTTTAGAGGGCATGTGCTCAGCACTTCCTGAAAATCAGGGCCTTTTTAAAGTGCCAGCACCCAAAAATGAAAGTATTCAAAATTATCTAGTCACTTTTGAAAATTTTGGCTGATCTTGTTGCCCTACAATGTTATTTTAAAAGGTTCCATAAAGTTTCCTTAATTCACACACTGTTGTTATTCAGGCGAAGTTTCGACTGCAGGACCAAGTCAAATATGTTGACAGCAGTGGCATTAACAGCCCCCGCCCCCCCAAAACTAGAGATGGAATGTGGAGGCCATGTTAGATTTATGTAAGGATATATTTGAAGCCAAATTAGGACTGGGGTGGGGGTAGTTTTAGATTTCATGATGCTGAAATGTTATGAACTGTTCTTGTGACATTTCAGCCCACAACTGAGGAAGTCTTGTGACAGCAAGGTTTTCTTAGAAGATTTCCAACACTGTGTGCCACATTTCCATGACAGCTCATGAGAATTCAGTGTTGTTTAATCCAAACCTAAACTTGTGCACTGATTTGTTTTAACTCCAAACTGTAACAGAAACCTAGTTTACATCTAAACGTTGCCTGCTCTACTCATCTCTAGTTTCTGATGAGTCTGCTCCTGTGAAATTTTGGCCACATCTGAACTGAAACTGAACAAGAAGCTCCTTTAGGATTTTGATCCAGTCCATGGTTTGGGGATTCAGATTTGTTGCCACTTCTGTCCTGCTCCTGAAGTGAAATTCAAAGGAGTCCAGATGCAAGTTTCTGGTTCAAGGTGAATAATAGTTTCTGTATGAGGCCTGTAAATTGCACAATTTTAAAATTAGATTACAGTACTTATGCAGACTTTGAGAGAGCCCTCAACCCATATATTGTTGTTCAACTTGCTACTTAGTGTTTGCTTTAACACTAAGTCTACACTAATTCTGATTAATAAACATACTCTACTGCACATGCATTCTGATTTGAGTGTAAGAAAATGCTAACCCAACAGTGGTGCTGTTTCAGATTTCAATGGGGGGTTGGGAGGGGAGCACTTTCAGAAGGGGCCATGTAGACTCTGGATGCTCTTCAATTTTTGAAGGATAAAATGTAAAAATTAGTCTATTTCAGGGGCATTTTTTGTGATTATTTTGTATATTTTAATAACAATTCATATGGGTTTACTACAACAAAATTGCCAAACAGGCAACTGTTGATGGAGGAACATGCTTGGTTATTCAGGGAAACCTGTATCAACTTAATTTCCATTTAGAAAAAATATTTAAAATTCTAGTTCTGTACTTCTGCAACCTTTCTGATGAAAATTGACCAAGGTACAGAACACTCCCATCCTGCATAGTTACCTGATTTGGTCATCCTCACAATTATAGTTTATATATGCCAATCCCTCATGACCATGCTGAGAAGGGAACTGATTCAAGGAAGCACCTAAGAATATGCTTGACTTTACACATGTGCTTGGGTCCTGTTGAATTGACTGGGGTTTGAGCATGTGCCTAAGCACCCTTCCTAAATAGGGATGGAGAGCATCCACAATTGGAAGAGGGACAAAGCAGAGGTCAGTGACTTTTCCTCTGCTCCCCAGTGCTTAAGAAGGAGGGGGATGCTCCACAACCAAAATTTTAAATGACATTCACCTGCACAAATACTGTCTCTGCTTTTGTTTTGTTTTTTTTTAAACAGGTCAGGGGAAAATTTAGGACTGCTGTTTGTGAATGGCAGCAGAGTGGGAAAAGAAAGTCTGGGTGTCAAGATGCCTCTAAGCTATCTGCCTTTTGCTGTGAAGTTAAGGAGAATGATAATCAAGGATATAAAACAAAGACTAGTTTTCCCAGAAGGACTTGACTCTGATGTACTAAATAGCAAGAAGCTCTTTTTTCACCAGCCAGTTTGTTTAGTCAAGACAGGCAGGTAAAGGGAGAACAATAAGTTGACAGAGTGCATCGTCGTCTGTTTGGAAGTGATGTCCATGGTTGATGATAGCAATGTGATGGCCAAAACTAATTAGGAATCAAAAAACAAATTCTCTCTATACACTCCACAGCCTGGGGGGCACCGTCCCTGTGCACACATAGCACCATCCTTGTGCACACACATTTGTACGCATGTGTGGGTGCATACACACATCCCAGGGCACCTCCCTCTGCCTTACACACTCCTAAGAGGCCCCATTGCTCTCTACATTTCCATCGACCTCCTCCCCTGGGCCTCCATCCATCTGCGCATCCCCCCTGAGTTTGTTGGGCTCAGGCAGCAGCTGCCACACAGCAGGCTTCAGTGCAGCCAACGAACGCGTGCTACAGTTCAGCGCTTGTGCATTAATGTGACAAGCCCGGGAGGCAGATTATGAGGTAGGGTCCCATTCCCCCACACACTGTGAGGTGCTCAGCTTCACTTGGTATGAGGGACTTCTCTCAGGCTCCTCCTGCACTGCTGTCCCACCTGGAATGAAGCGGGGGAGAGGGGAGGGAAGAACTCCCCACCACAACCCTATCTAAGTAGTTCCTCTGTAACCTAGGTGCCTTGTAGTTATTTCCTTCCCCTCCCCCCACTTTTCTATTTTTTCTTTTAAATTAACAAAGCCCTCAGCTATCATTAGGGAATTACTCTTTAGGACTGGGCAAGTATACCCTATCCCAGAGTAAAGAAATCATTAATAAAAAACAGTAAAAAGAAGCAGTTATATTACAAAATAAATCTACCAGGCTTACAAAGAAAACAAATTTGAAAGAGCCACCTGCTGTGGAGATGAGGCAGTAATCTCAACAGCAGGAAATAGAAGTGGGAGAGGAGAAAAATACAAAAGCATAGACATTAAAAAAGTAATTAAAACACTTATCTCCATCAACATACATAACAAACAAAAAAAATCAGGCACCTAAAAACATACTCTATTGAACTGCACAACAGGAAGTAGCAAAGCTGCCACCATAAAAAAGCCTTCTCCAGGAGAAAAGAGAAAGATCCTTTAAAAATATAAGCCTCAAAAGTATTTACTAATGTGCTAATCACTAATGGCCTGACCTTGAGAGATGTGGAGCACCTGCAGAGCACCCACAACTTTATTGGGAATTGCATCTCTTAGGATTAAGCCTTTAAAAATATACAGTGAGTAACTCTTTAGATACCAATGACTTTCTGTTTAATATTATTCCGGTGGTTGTGTTAGAATGAATTTTAATAGAGCATTAATATAATAAGTAGTGTTCTACAGTTGGAGTAAGCAGTAGCATAATGTTGCATTTTAGAACAGTTCAAACCTAACTCATTGTTTAACATTGATGGATTAACAGCAAAATTATCAGTACTTAATCCTGTTCATCATAAACTGATGTAAACAAATACGTTGAGCATGTAAAACTGAATACAGATATGTCTAGGGAAAACTAAGTTTTGGACAGTTATGAAAAGCTACTGTTTTAATATTATCTTTTAAGGTAGTACTTTAATGTACTTAAAACTTGTAATACAGTTTGCACGGCGACATAGAATAAAACATATTTTTGTGCCTAGATTTTTGATCTCCTTTCCCCCTGATCAGAACCCAGACATGTTGAAGAGGAATAGAGCATTCAAAAATAATAAAGGATACTTATAGGAACACAATTTTAAATATATGTATCTGTCATGCATCTTTGCTGTTTGGTGATCATACAGTATCGGTGTCTGTTAATTTCCTGGCAAACTGAGAACTTTATCAAGCAGAGGTAGGGTGACCAGACCGCAAGTGTGAAAAATCGGGACGGGGGGTGGGGAGTAATAGGAGCCTATATTAAAAAAAAGCCCCAAATATCAGGACTGTCCATATAAAATTGGGACATCTGGTCATCCTAAGCAGAGGTGTATATCTGAAATATTTGATATAGAAGTATGAGAGATCAATGAGAGAGCTGAGTGCATAAAAAGAGTGGAAACATAGGTGTCTTCGGTTAATTCAAAAAGGCTCTTTGCAGCAGAAAAAATAGGTATATGGATGCTTCCTATGGGAGGTATGTCATTTATTCATCTAGCCTAATAAATCATTTTAAGAAGGGAAGAACAGTGATAGTGAGGATGGAATCTTTGGAGATTTAACTGCTAAAATCAAAGATTTCTCTACTGACTATATACAAGCTTCAATTTTTCAGAGGTTTATAATGTGGCCAAATCTGGGTTGATTTTCCTGACACAAAGGCCGCACTCTGCCAGATTTCAAGTCTTGCTCCAGGGAATGAGGTGCTAGCACATTTCAACAAAAAGGTGGTCAGAATTTTTTAACATGGGCAAAACAATGTGTTTTTTCCTAGCCTCATTCTCAGAAATGGCTAAATTTTGACTGACATTTTCCAAAAGTAATTCATTCTGAGGCAAACACCCACCATGGAAAATTTTAGCCCAAAAGGTCAATGTTTGACAGAGTTATAAGCAACGGAAAACGGACTTATAATAGAAGGTATTGGGCAACCTCACTAATAGCAGTATTACCAACCCTGTCTATAATTATGGCGGTGCTGGTCCATAGCTGAGTTCCATTTTGTTCTTAAATAATTGATTCAACTTTTTAATAAAAAAAAGTAGCCTTTAGTTTGAGGCTTCTATGTGATAATAGCTCTGTATCCCTACCTTTTGACAGCAACAACTCCATCTGAAGTGAGGAAGCAGAAATGCAAGGGCATAGTTCAGCTTGTCTGAGGCTTTTTAACTCTACATTTACTTACTTACCAGTGTTTAAAATGTTTTAAAATATAACCTTAACTCTGAATTTTCTGACTTTTCCATGTTTGGATTTTAAAAAAAAACCCTCACCTTAGGCTACTGATATATATTTAAAACTTTAACTCCAGTTTTTGTTTATATTTGACCCTTACCATGAGATAACGCTTATTTTGTGTGTCAGTTATTAGAACTGGTTGAGAAGTTCATTCACACATCTAAATCTGGCCAAACAGACCAGATTTAAGTAACCCAAACAATGAATGCAGGCTTAGAAGGGGAGAGGGAATTTAATCTGAGTGGGAGAGAGATGTATGCTGTACCTCTTCGCCCCAGCCTCCTCTCCCTTTTAGTTTTCCTCACAGGCCTGAGCAGTAATTGCAGCAGTAACAGCAGCATTTTCTTTTTTGAAAGACCTGGCTGAGGGTGTGTCTATACTTGTGAGTGTACAAGATTACATGTGCGTTGTTGTGCCATAATCCCCCTATTTTCCGCATCTAAATTCCTAGAACAAGTTCCAGAAGGACAGCCTAGTGTGTGAAAGCTAGCATGCATGAGGGGTATGGGTACGTACATGCCTCTGCCCTGAACCCAGTGCAGTGTGGATGGCAGCAAGTAGCATGTACCAGGTCACATGTATCAATAGTCTTCCGGCATCAGTTCCACAATGCATTGATCCCTTTGTTGCCTGTCCTTTACCCAAAGATCTGTGATCCTCCATTCCCAGCAGTACTGGCAACAAGTGCTGAGCACTTTCAGTTCTCCTTTGAACTGTATTGATCAGCCCCAGCAATCATGGATTATGCTTAAAGAACTGCTGCCTGATCTCCGGAGCACATCTGGGTGCTAATCAGTGCATGGTCAGAATACGCTGTTCTTCCGACTTTGTCCGTACCAGCAGAAACCGTCTCCTGTACCCGGAGATTTCACAGAGGGCTGTAGGAGACAGACATTCACCAGACTCCATCCTAGTGCTGGGACCACATGGAGCACCTCAGGCACCTGTACCAGAGAGTGAAGGACTCAGTCGCTCCCGGTGGGGATCTAGCATATGCCCTTACTCCAATGACCTGGATTGGGTGCTCTCGATGGCCACGAGTACTGAACCTGAATTCAGACACAACCCCCTCCTCCACCCCACCAGCCTCATCATATGACAGGACACAGCTGAGGGGCAGGGAGGCAACAGGAACTTTAGAGGAAGCCGGGGAGACCTGGAGGAAGAGGAGCATGTTACTCAATAGCTCTACCTGGCAGACCCGGTTCAGGAATCCCCCCCCCCCCCCCCCCCGAGGAGTCATTTTAGAAGGACCCTAAGCCGTGGCAGGAACCGGAATCCAAGGTTGGTAAGTTACAGTGCACCCCCACACTCCCGTCTGGCTCTAGTAATACATGCCTGAAGCCGGCCCCCTCACCACATCCACCCACACTCCACCTCAACTTGGTCCCTGAGCAAGATACGGCTGCAAATCAATGATTTTATTGAAATCCCATGAACCATTATAAAACATTTAGTGGAAGCTATAACAGAGTAATAACGAGTAGTCACTGTGCCCCTGTATCTGGGCTTTTCTCAGCCCATTCTGACAGTGGCAGTCCCTGGGCCACACAAAATGGGCGAGAGAGAGGAAGAGAGTGGAGGGTAGGCTTTTAAAGGGCTCAGGTAGAGGAAAAACAGTTTAATGACATTTATGGTTGTGCAAAGCCCCAACCCCAATCTTTTCCTTCCCCTTATGAATGGGAGCTACATGGAAAGGCAGTGGGTGTGGTTGGTGTGCAGGCTCACCTACTTCTAGTAAGGGAAAGGGAACCGTTTGTCTATGAAAAGTCAGAGTAGTCCATTCACCCTGTGACCATTTCAAATGTTTCGTATCATTTCCAGTCCTTGGTGGCTGTCCTCTTCCCTGTGCTGAGCCACTCTGCAGAATCCAGGAGAAGTGGGGGTGGGTGAAGCATCCACTCCGCCAGTTCTGCAAACACAATGCCTTGTCCCTTAGCCATGGAGAGGCAACTGGTTTGCAGCGTTAATCCAAAATGCAAACCATTTCATTCCTCCCAAAAGCCTCCCCTCCATAATTTTTAATTTAAAAAAGGGTTCTTGACAATTAAGTAAACTGTTGCTGTCCAAAGCTCCACAATGAAAAACAGAGGAGAATTTAACTAAAATGTCTTTAACAATTTATGTGATGATTCAAAGGAAATAAAAGTAAAATAATATTCAAGATATCTGACATTGAACAGTGCTTTTGTGCCCCCTAATCTTCCATCTCCACCCAACTTTACCACTGGCAACCATGAGAGTACACAGCAGTTCCCTCCCGAAACTCCCCTCGAAGGAGTGTTCCTTAATGCAGCAATGGGAAATGGCTAAGTTATTGTTAGGCTTTGGTATATGTTACAGGCAGGAGATTTGGAGATGAATGATTGTTTATGATCAGGGAATACCAAGTACTGAACAAAAGGGTCTCTTTGATGGCTTACTTGGTGGATTTTGAGAGGCGAGAATATACTCACTAGAGCCTCTATTGTTTATGTAGTTCTGTAGTGTATACTTCTTGGGTGGCTGCTGGCTATTGTGCATCAGTATCAGTAAAATATGAGTGATAGTCAGACTGAGGCTTGGGAGCCACAAGTGTCTCTTTAATGTGTCTCCTGCAGCACATGATATTAAAGCACTGTGTGATTTAAGTATGTCAGTCTAAGTTATTAACCAATCAGGATGATTTTACTATGTTATTAACCAATTGTAGTTGATAAAATAATACTTCATCAGTCATTTTGCTGTGAGAATAATATATAGCCAATGAATTCACACTACTCTAGCTCTTTTGGTTAATGTTGATTGTTAATTTGGCTTCTGAACCATTAAGGTCTGAGTATCATTGCTCTAAAGCAGTGGTTCTCAAAGCTGATCTGCAGCTTGTTCAGGGAAAGCCCCAGGCAGTCCAGGCCGGTTTGTTTATCTGCCGCGTCCACAGGTTTGGCCGATTGCGGCTCCCACTGGCCGTGGTTCGCCGCTCCAGGCCAATGGGGGCTGCAGGAAG
Source organism: Malaclemys terrapin pileata (assembly GCF_027887155.1). Lineage (NCBI taxonomy): Eukaryota > Metazoa > Chordata > Testudines > Emydidae > Malaclemys > Malaclemys terrapin. Next base: position 74,238,114 of record NC_071512.1, read on the forward strand.
CGGCGCAGGCCAAGAGAGATGCTGGCCGCCCTTCCCGCAGCCCCCATTGGCCTGGAGCGGTGAACCGTGGCCAGTGGGAGCTGCGATCGGCCAAACCTGCAGACGGGGCAGGTAAACAAACCGGCCCGGACCGCTAGGGGCTTTCCCTGAACAAGTGGTGGACCGGCTTTGAGAAGCACTGCTCTAAAGGATCTCTTTAATGCATCTTCAAAGGGTATTTCTCTTGGGTGGATAGTGTCTCCAAATCCTCTCTCTCCTGGATAGTTCTTTACCCTGAATTGTATCTGTTATTGGTGACTGTTTTTTTCCCAAATTGTATCTTTTCTATGTGACTCTTTTGCTCTAAACTATATTTCTTCCATGTAACTGTGTTTCTCCAAATTGTCTCTCCTGAGTGGCTACTGGCTATTTATCAATATTTGATCTCTCTCTAAAGTGTATTTCTGTTAGGTGGCAGTTTATTACTGAAGGGTATCTCTGCAGGGTGGGTATTGGTTCTTGTATTTCTCTCTCTGGGTATGTCTACACTACGAAATTAGTTCGAATTTATAGAAGCCGGTTTTATTGAAATCGGTTGTATACAGCCGATTGTGTGTGTCCACACAATAAAATGCTCTAGGTGCTCTAGTCGGCAGACCGCGTCCACAGTACGAGGCTAGCGTCGACTTCCGGAGCATTGCACTATGGGTAGCTATCCCACAGCTATCCCACAGTTCCCGCAGTCTCTGCCGCCCCTTGGAATTCTGGGTTGAGATCCCAATGCCCGGATGATGCAAAACAGTGTCGCGGGCGGTTCTGGGTACATGTCGTCAGGCCCCTCCCCCCTCGTCACAGCAACGGCAGACAATAGATTCGCGCCTTTTTACCTGGGTTACCTGTGCAGACAACATACCACGGCAAGCATGGAGCCCGCTCAGCTCAGCTGAGCTCACCGTCACCATATGTCCTCTGGGTGCTGGCAGACGTGGGACTGCATTGCTACACAGCAGCAGCTGCTAACTGCCTTTTGGCGGTAGACGGTGTAGCATGAGTGATAGCCGTGGGGCTGGCAGCCATAGGGCTGCATTGCACCAGCCCCTTGCAGGCGATGGTATATTATGACTGGTACCCGTCGTCGTCATACTGGTATGGCTGTCAATCATGGCCACCTGGGCAGACGTGCTACTGTTTTGATGATGACGGTTACCAGTCGTAATATACTATTTTCTGCCAATTGCCCAATATTGTCTGCTAAGCGCCCAGAAGAGGCCGAGGGCGATGCTGGGTGCTGGCGGACGTGGGGCTGGCAGACGTGGGGCTGCATTGCTACACAGCAGCAGCCCCTTGCCTTTTGGCAGATGATGGTATATTATGATTGGTACCCATCGTCATCGTACTGGTATGGCTGTCACTCATGCTGCAGCGTCGGCTGCCACCTTAAGATGTAAAAAATAGATTTGTTCTGTGTTCATTTGCTTCCCCTTCCTCCGTGAAATCAACGGCCTGCTAAGCCCAGGGTTTCCAGTTTAATCTTTGGGGGGACCATTCTGTGTGACAGTTGTTTGTGTTTCTCCCTGTTCCTGTACCTGTACGCCATGTCGTCACTCGGCCCTCCCTCCCTCCCGCCCTCCTTCTCCTGGTCCATCAGATACTACTTTCGCGCCTTTTTTCTGACCAGGCGCCATAGCTAGCACTGGGATCATGGAGCCCGCTCAGATCACCGCGGCAATTATGAGCACTATGAACACCACGCGCATTGTCCTGGAGTATATGCAGAGCCAGAACATGCCAAGGCGAAACCCGGACCAGGCGAGGAGGCGATTGCAGCGTGGCGACGAGAGTGATGAGGAAATTGACATGGACATAGACCTCTCACAAGGCACAGGCCCCAGCAATGTGGAAATCATGGTGTCACTGGGGCAGGTTGATACCGTGGAACGCCGATTCTGGGCCCGGGAAACAAGCACAGACTGGTGGGATCGCATCGTGCTGCAGGTATGGGACGATTCCCAGTGACTGCGAAACTTTCGCATGCGTAAGGCCACTTTCATGGAACTTTGTGACTTGCTTTCCCCTGCCCTGAAATGCCAGGATACCAAGATGAGAGCAGCCCTCACAGTTGAGAAGCGAGTGGCGATAGCCCTGTGGAAGCTTGCAACGCCAGACAGCTACCGGTCAGTCGGGAATCAATTTGGAGTGGGCAAATCTACGGTGGGGGCTGCTGTGATCCAATTTGCCAGGGCAATGAAAGACCTGGTGATAGCAAGGGTAGTGACTCTGGGCAACGTGCAGTCAATAGTGGATGGTTTTGCTGAAATGGGATTCCCAAACTGTGGCGGGGCCATAGACGGAACCCATATCCCTATCTTGTCACCGGAGCACCAAGCCACCGACTACGTAAACCGCAAGGGGTACTTTTCAATGCTGCTGCAAGCCCTGGTGGATCACAAGGGACGTTTCACCAACATCAACGTGGGATGGCCGGGAAAGGTACATGATGCTCGCGTCTTCAGGAACTCTGCTCTGTTTCGAAAGCTGGAGGAAGGGACTTTCTTCCCGGACCAGAAAGTGACCATTGGGGATGTTGAAATGCCTATCGTGATCCTTGGGGACCCAGCCTACCCCTTAATGCCATGGCTCATGAAGCCGTACACAGGCAGCCTGGACAGGAGTCAGGACCTGTTCAACTACAGGCTGAGCAAGTGCCGAATGGTGGTGGAATGTGCATTTGGACGTTTAAAAGCGCGCTGGCGCAGCTTACTGACTCGCTCAGACCTCAGCGAAAAGAATATCCCCATTGTTATTGCTGCTTGCTGTGCGCTCCACAATATCTGTGAGAGTAAGGGGGAGACCTTTATGGCGTGGTGGGAGGTTGAGGCAACTGGCCTGGCCGCTGATTACGCGCAGCCAGACACCAGGGCGGTTAGAGGAGCACAGCAGGGCGCGGTGCGCATCAGAGAAGCTTTGAAAACGAGTTTTGTGACTGGCCAGGCTACTGTGTGAAACTTCTGTTTGTTTCTCCTTGATGAACCCTCCAACCCCCCCCCCCCCCCGACCCGGTTCACTCTACTTCCCTGTAAACCAACCACCCCACCCCACCCTCCCCTCCCCTCCCGCTTGTAGAGGCAATAAAGTCATTGTTTTTTCACATTCATGCATTCTTTATTAGTTCCTTACAGAGGTAGGGGGATAATTGCCAAGGTAGCCTGGGATGGGTGGGGGAGGAGGGATGGAAAAGGACACACTGCATTTTAAAACTTTAACTCTTATTGAAGGCCAGCCTTCTGATGCTTGGGCGATCATCTGGGGTGGAGTGACTGGGTGGACGGAGGCCCCCCCACCGTGTTCTTGGGCGTCTTGGTGAGGAGGCTATGGAACTTGGGGAGGAGGGCTGTTGGTTACACAGGGGCTGTAGCGGCGGTCTCTGCTCCTGCTGCCTTTCCTGCAACTCAACCATACGCTCGAGCATATCACTTTGATGCTCCAGCAGACGGAGCATTGCCTCTTGCCGTCTGTCTGCAAGCTGACGCCACCTATCGTCTTCAGCCCGCCACTTGCTCTGTTCTTCCCGCAATTCAGCCCGCCACCTCTCCTCTTGTTCATATTGGGCTTTTCTCATCTCCGACATTGACTGCCTCCACGCATTCTGCTGTGCTCTATCAGCCTGGGCGGACATCTGCAGCTCCGTGAACATCTCGTCCCTCGTCTTACGTTTTCTCTTTCTAATGTTCACGAGCCTCTGTGAAGGAGAAACATTTGCAGCTGGTGGAGGAGAAGGGAGAGGTGGTTAAAAAAGACACATTTTAGGGAACAATGGGTACACTCTTTCATTACAAGGTCGCATATTTCGGCTTGCAGGCAGCCATCGTAGGCCACAGTGTTTTGGCTTTTTTAACCTTCTTAACATGCGGGAAAGGTTGCAAACAGCAGCGTATTTCCCATATCAAGGATGAATTGGGTTGTCCATTTAAAATGGGGTTTCAATGTAAAAGGAGGGGGCTGCGGTTTCCCGGTTAACATGCGGCACAAACACAAGTAAACCACCCCCCCCACACACACACACACGATTCTCTGGGATGATCACTTCACCCCTCCCCCCACCGCGTGGTTAACAGCGGGGAACATTTCTGGTCAGAAGAGCAGGAACGGGCGCCTCTGAATGTCCCCCTTAATAAAATCACCCCATTTCAACCAGGAGAGCTTTCTGGAGATGTCCCTGGAGGATTTCCGCTCCATCCCTATACACGTTAACAGACTTGCTTGCTTTTTTTTTTGTAATGTTTACAAATATTTACAAAGTTACACTCACCAGAGGTCTCCTGTGTGCCCTGAGGGTCTTGGGTGAGTTCGGGGGTTACTGGTTCCAGGTCCAGGGTCACAAACATATCCTGGCTGTTGGGGAAACCGGTTTCTCCACTTCCTTGCTGCTGTGAGCTACCTACAGTACCTCCATCGTCATCTTCCTCGTTCCCCGAACCGTCTTCCCTGTGTGTTTCTCCAGTGAGAGAGTCATAGCACACGGTTGGGGTAGTGGTGGCTGCACCGCCTAGGATCGCATGCAGCTCCGCGTAGTAGCGGCAAGTTTGCGGCTCTGCCCCGGACCTTCCGTTTGCTTCTCTGGCTTTGTGGTAGGCTTGCCGTAGCTCCTTAATTTTCACGCGGCACTGCTGTGTGTCCCTGTTATGGCCTCGGTCCTTCATGGCCTTGGAGATCTTTCCTAATACTTTTCCATTTCTTTTACTGCTACGGAGTTCAGATATCACTGCTTCATCTCCCCATATGGCGAGCAGATCTCGTACCTCCCGTTCGGTCCATGCTGGAGCTCTTTTGCGATCCTGGGAGGACTCCATGACGGTTACCTGTGCTGATGAGCTCTGCGTGGTCACCTGTGCTCTCCACGCTGGGCAAACAGGAAATGAAATTCAAACCTTCGCGGGTCTTTTCCTGTCTACCTGGTCAGTGCATCTGAGTTGAGAGCGCTGTCCAGAGCGGTCACAATGAAGCACTGTGGGATAGCTCCCGGAGGCCAATAACATCGAATTCCGTCCACACTACCCCAATTCCAACCCGCAAAGGCCGGTTTTATCGCTAATCCCCTCGTCGGAGGTGGTGTAAAGAAACCGGTTTAAAGGGCCCTTTAAGTCGAAAGAAAGGGCCTTGTTGTGTGGACGTGTCCAGGCTTAATTCGGTTTAACGCTGCTAAAGTCGACCTAAACCCGTAGTGTAGACCAGGCCTCTGTCTCCATATAAAATCTCTCTCATGGGTGGCTACTGGCTGTGTGAAGTACTTGATGGTACTTGATCTTGTTTAATTGAAGTATCTGCAATCGTTACCATGGCAAACACCAATGAGAAAGTTTATATATTAGAATCCAGTACAGCCAGTGTGAAAGCATAGGAAAGGACTTGTAACTGTGACAGACATATATGAGCATGTGAGGGGAAATCCCTTAGCATTTCCTTCAAATGTAAATATTATAAATGTGGTTTTCTTAGATTTTTCTATAAAAAGAAAATGCATCTCATGCAAATAACAATAAAATTAATACTAAGCAGTAGATCCCTAGTATTCTATTTTGTTATCACAGTAGTCAGCATAAAAGATCTTGGACCAAATTCATCCTTGATCCAGTTCCATTGGTTTCAGTGGTATTGGACCAGCAGTGAATTTGGCCCATTAGCATTAGACTCTTGGCCTGATTCTGATCCTCTTAAGATTAGTGGGAGTTATGTCACTGACTTTAATAGGAGTAGAATCAAGTTCAGTTAGTGAAAGAGACTGCACGGGTAAAAAGGGATGAGAGTTCTTTTGGTTTGGGGGGGGTATCGTTTTCATTTTTGAAGGTGCGGGGTCGGGTGGGAGATTAGGGCCACATATTAATTTAATTCACACTGGAACGCATGCTAATGTCAATGAGTTTTGCACACAGATTGAGGATGGAATGTCACCTCTGGTAGTGTAAAACCCAGTAGCAGCGGTGGGTCAACTCTCTCTCTCAACTCTATCCTCAGTCTTTTGGGCAGAAGCTTAAGCACTGAGAGTTAGAGAGAGGAAAGCACAGTGCTGTAAGGCTGCTTATTGTGGTACCCAATTTAGAATGATAAAACATATGAATAGCAGGGGAGAAAGAGCAATCACAATCTGTACAATTTTTGGACCATTTCATATACATATTTTACATACTCTTAATAAATACACACCAATTAACTGGCAGCATCTCCGCCTATCCCTTATTCATTGTTCATTAGCGAATGTTCTTACTTTCAGAGAAAGTATGATGTTCAGGGGTTCTATTCTGCTATACACTGAATTTGCACAAGTATTTCCTTTCCTGATTTTTCTCAACATTTAGCTATAGACATGTAGTATTTCCAGCCACAAGTGTTCAAAAATCATGAATCATGCCAAAAAAGAAATTGAAGAGTAAGTACATTGGAAGCAAGAAGCCTGCCAAACAATCCACCACTGGATGATTGAGGTGCTAAAGGAGCACTGAAGGAAGACAAGGCTGTTGCAGAAAAACTAAATTAATTCTTTGCATCGGTCTTCACTGCAGAGGATGTGAGGGAGGTTTCCACACTTCAGCCATTCTTTTTAGGTGACATCTGATGAACTGTCCCAGATTGAGGTGTGAGTAAAGGAGGTTTTGGAACAAATTGATAAATTAAACAGTAATAAGTCACCAGGACTAAATCTGAAGGAACTCAGATACGAAATTACAGAACTGCAAACTATGGTGTGTTACCTATCACTTAAATCATCCTCTGTACCAGATGACTGGAGGATAGCTATTTTAACACCTATTTTTAAAAAAGGATCCAGAGGTGATCCTGGCAATTACAGGCCATTAAACCGTAACTCCAGTACCAGGCAAATTGGTTGAAACTATAGTTAAGAACAGAATGAATAGAAACACAAATGATCACAATATCTTGGGGGAAGAGTCAACACTGCTTTTGTAAAGGGAAATCATGCCTCACCAATCTGTTAGAGTTCTCTGAGGGTGTCAAGAAACATGTGGACAACGGTGATATAGTGGATATAATGTACTTGTGTGACAGACTGTATCCCTGTGTTGACCACTTTTACAAGACTATGATAAAGTATGTACAAAATATGTCTTGTGAGGTATTGTTTGAAAATTCATAGTTTGCTGATGATTATTGTCCTGGTAAAACATGTGTGGCAACCTTGTTTGTAAAGTTATAAGATTCTATTGTATGATATTATTAAGGCGTATTCCAAATCTGGGGAAGCAGCACAAATCAGTTCCTCAGAGACAAAAAGGCAAACTGATGACTCAGCCAAATGTCAACAAAATCAAATGGACTATCACTTGATTAAGTGGCCATTCTTTGGCAGAAAGAAGGGTGTGAGTGAATAATTTACATCTTGGCAAAGAAACAGACTGGCTGTAACCTGAACCCCAGGTGGAGAGGATCCTCAAAGAGGAGGAAAAGTAATTTAAAAAATGAGGAATCGATGTCTTGGGACCAATCTTATTTAACATTTTTATTATTAACCTTCTCATAAAAAGTGAGCGTGTGCTAATAAAATTTGCGGATGACACAAAGAAGGGAGGTATAACCAATACAGAGGAGGACTGGAATATCATACAAGAAGATCTGAATGACATTGTAAACTGGAGTAATAGAAATGGGATGAAATGTAATAGTGCAAAGTGCAAGGTCATGCATTTTGGGACTAACAACAAGCTATAAGCTGGGGACTTGTCAGTTGGAAGCGATAGAGGAGGAGAAAGACCTGGATGTATTGTCACAGAATGACTATGAGCCATCAATGTGATGTGGCCATGAAAAGGGCTAATGAAGTCCTAGGATGCATCAGACAAGGTATTCCCAGTAGAGACAAGGAAGTGTTAGTACCATTATACAAGGTACTAACAGCTGTTCACTAGTCCAGATTGTACCCTGGGTAATGTTGCAACTTGGACTTTGAGTAAACATTTGACAAGGCCCCTCACCAAAGGCTCTTAAGCAAAGTAAGCAGTCATGAGATAATAAGCAGTCTTGGGAGGTCATCTCATGGATCAGTAACTGGTTAAAAGATAGGAAACAAAGGATACGACTAAATGGTCAGTTTTCTTACTGGAGAGAGGTAAATAGCAGGGTCCTCCTAAAATCTGTACTGGGACCAGTGCTATTCAGCATATTCATAAATGATTTGGAAAAAGGCATGAACAGTAAAGAGGCAACTCCCGTTCCCCCCCCCAGTCCACTCCCGCTCATCCCCCAGTTTTTTTTTTCAAATTGGGAAATTAATCAAAAATCAACTTTTTCCCACTAACGGTTTCCATTTTTATGAGTCAGTACTTTCCAATGAAAAAATGTTTTGTTCAGTTTTTTTATACTATATAATTACTAATTATTTTACAATTACATACCTCAGTTATCTAATGATTTTAAAAGTTAATGTATTAGAGAGTATTTTGTTAACTTGTTTCCTGTTTAGATATAAAAGTCCAGACTTTTGTTGAAAATGTCATGTTATTTCATTCAATTTGGATGAAAAATAACTTCCTAACTCCCATGCCAGCTAATCCATTTCTCTGCTACCCAGCTGCACAGAAATGGAAAGACATCCTTTGCAATGTTTTTGTTTAATTGTGACATCTCTCTACCTTATCGCATACTGTTGCTGTACAACTATGTTATTAATAACCATAAATATATAAAGACAAATAAGAACTTGCAGGTTCCTGAAAATAAATCAAGAACAGCCACTGATGATGATGTACAAATGTGCTCAGGGCAGATATGCAATTCTGGTACTTATGCCCCTTCCTAGTTGATTAAACTGACTGGTTAGCACCGTGATGTTATTTTTGGATGCAAGGTGGTTTGGTAAGGCCCCTGGTTTGGTAAAACTGTTGGTATTTTGGAGGTTTTTAAGACTGTTTGTCCTGCTTACCTCTTGTTTTTTGATCTTTGAAGTTTTCTAAATGATCTGCTTAAAATTATATGTATCAGGTTTACCAGAACCAAACAAAGATGGTATATTCCAAGGACTGAGAATGGACCAAGGTTTCTACACATCTAAAGATTTTCTACCACTGGTAGCAATGGCAAGTAAACCAGGTGTGTGTATATAAAATATATTGTTTAAAACATGTTCAGTAGAGGGTTAGCAATTATATTAGTACTTAGTGGAGTTCCACTACACAGAAACTTGTACAGTGGAACATCCAATAAAGGCGCATGTGTAGATGCAGAAGTATGTATAGTTTAGATTGTTGTGTCACAGCCCTCTTAGGGATGATAAAAGACAATCAGGGAGGCTGCGACACAACGATCTAAAGCATAAGTCATTCTGTGATTTGAAAATTTGGTTACAATTCTACAACAAAGAAAATGAAATAAATTTAGAGAGCAAGAGAGAGAGAGAGATTATAAATTACTATACATAATTATATACTAAATTATAAATATTAACATCAAATTATATTTGGATAAATTACATAGGCTTATCATGATTATCACTGATACATTTTATGCACTTTTCTAGTAAATGTAAGGTGGTCATAAAAACTTTTGAGGTTAAAAAAGGGGTTGCCAGCTTGAAAACTTGAGAAACAGTAGTCTATATAGGTTATGGGTTGTATTATGCCTTTTTAAACATTAAAAATTGTCCTCTTAAAAAAGAAAATCACACACTGCCTGACTGGGAATTACAGTATATGACCATGTGTTAGTCAAATGATTATTTCTATATTCAGTTATCCAAGCTTATATACAGTACAATCTGTATACAATAGTTATGCCATTATCACCTACAGAACGGATCAGTTCAATGTGCTCTCCATGGAACCGCACCTGAAGACCATTCAGAAAGTTCACAGTGTGTTGAATGTGGCTGCCTGTTTACTTAACAAATTGATAAATTAAACAGTAATAAATCTCCAGGACCTGATGGTATTTCACCCAAGAGTTTTGAAGGAACTCAAAGGTGAAATTGAAGGACTACTAATTGTCACCTATCATTTAAATCAGCTTCTGTACCAAATGACTGAAGGATAGCTAATGTGACAGCAATTTTTAAAAAGGGCTCCAGAGGTGCCCCTGGCAACTACAGGCCAGTAAGCCTCACTTCAGTACTGGGCAGATTGATTGAAACTATCATAAAGAACAAAATTGTCAGACACATAGATGAGCATAATTTGTTGGGAAATAGTCAACATGGTGTTGTAAAGGGAAATCATGCCTCACCACTCCACTAGAATTCTTTGAGGGGATCAACAAGCATGCGGACAAAGGAGATCCAGTGGATATAGTGTATTTAGATTTTTCAGAAAGCCTTTGGCAAGGTCCCTCACCAAAGGCTCTTAAGCAAAATAGGCAGTCATGGGATAAGAGGGAAGGTTCTCTTATGGATTGGTAACTAGTTAAAAGTTAGGAAACAAAGGGTAGGAATAAATGGTTAGTTTTCAGAATGGAGAGATGTAAATAGTGGTTCTCCCAGGGATCTGTACTGGGCCCAGTCCTATTTAACATATTCATAAACGATCTGGAAAAAGGGATAAACACTGAGGTTGCAAAATTTGCAGCTGATACAAAACTACTCAAGATAGTTAAGTCCCAGGCAGACTGTGAAGAGCTACAAAAGAATCTCACAAAACTGGGTGCCTGGGCAACAAAATGGCAGATGAAATTTAATGTTGATAAATGCAAAGTAATGCACATTGGAAAACATAATCGTAACTATACATATAAAATGATGGGGTCTAAATTAGCTGTTACCACTCAAGAAAGAGATCTTGGAGTCATTGTGGATAGTTCTCTGAAATCATCCACTCAATGTGCAGCTGCACATTTTTTTGCAAAAAAGCAAACAGAATGTTGGGACTCATCAAGAAGGGGATAGATAATAAGACAGAAAATATCATATTGCCTGTATATAAATCCATGGTTCGCCCACACCTTGAATACTGCATGCAGATGTGGTCACCCCATCTCAAAAAAGATTAGAATTGGAAAAGGTTCAGAAAAGAGCAACAAAAATGAGTAGGGGTATAGAACGGCTTCCATATGAGGAGAGATTAATAAGACTGAGACTTTTCAGCTTGGAAAAGAGGTGATCAAGGAGGAATATGATAGAGGTCTATAAAATCATGTGGTGTATAGAGAAAGTAAATAAGGAAGTGTTAGTTATTCCTCCTCATAATACAAGAACAAGGGGCCACCAAATGAAATTAATTGGTAGCAGGTTTAAAACAAACACAAAAAAGTATTTTTTTCACACAACGCACTGTCAACCTCTGGAACTCCTTGCCAGAGGGGTCGTGAAGGCCAATACTATAATGGGATTCAAAAGGGAGCTAGATAAATTCGTGGAAGATAGGTCCATCAATGGTTATTAGCCAGGATGGGCAGGAATGGTGTCCCTAACCTCTGTTTGCCAGAAACTGGGATTGGGTGACAGGGCATGGATCACTTTATGATAACCTGTCTGTTCATTCCCTTCGGGGCACCTGCCATTGGCCACTGTCAGAGGACAGGATACTGGGCTAGATGGACCTTTGGTCTGACCCAGTATGGCTGTTCTTATGTTCTTAACACAGTTTCCCACAAACAACAGCTTGCACAAATGGTCTGTTGCAGGAACTTTATTTTCTGCTTATAAAAGTGAAATTTTATGTTAACCCTTTTTAGTACAAAGTGGAAGTGTTGCAGAAAGAAAGATTTATCCCTTCTCTATTCCATCCCTCATCTTCTATGTTAAATAGGTTACTTTTGTCCATTTTCGTATGCTGAAAATAAATGTAGAAACAAAAATGGGGAGGGGGGAGGAAGGAAATCATTGAGAAAGACTTGGTTAAAATAGATGTGATGAAGAACTATAAAGCTATAAAACATTTGTTGATTTAATACAAATAAAACCATATAAAATAAAAACCACTACCTTGAAACAGTTATAAAATACTGAGATTTATATTCTAAAATACAATACAGAACTCAGTGGGATGACATGTATACTTAGTTACTCACATACATACGTGTTTGCAAGATCGGGATGCATGTTCATTAAAAATGCCATCTCTCACTGAGGGAGCATATTGTATTTGCTAGAAGATAAAATTAATTTTATTTAATTTATTCTAAAAAGACTAAGTATAAATTTTGAGGAAACAGACCAATTTCTTAAATCACTATAAAATAATTTCATCAATACTCTGTAGGTATTTGGAATCCTACATTAATAAATGTATCTGTTTTACATACATTGCTTTTTCTGGTGCCTGTCCAAGGCTCTAAGCACTTCACGCTATTTAAAACACAGAATTTGAAAATAATATTTAGTCACCTAACACAATATTTTTCTTCTTATTTCCAAGATGACAATTCTCCAGAGATTAGACTCCCCCACGATATATATATTTTCTCCCTATTTGCAACACTCCACCTAAACTCTTTCAATTTTCAGCTCCATTGCTTATGAATTTATATTCCCTCAAATTGGTTCCAAGAAATAGGCCTCCACATTAAAATAAATGTGTGTGAAATACAAATATCTATACATGCCCCCCATTTAAGCCTCCAATCCTGCAAAGATTTATACATGTGAGTATCCCCATTAACTTTTAGGCCCCAATCCTACAAGTCATTATGTATGGGCAGATCTCTGCACCCATGTGGAGTCATTTGCAGGATTGGGACCTTATCTGGGAGAGAAACCAAGATCTGAATGGTATTGTGACTAAACTTCTTGTTCATCTGAAGTGGTATTTCTAGGCATGTTGGAATGGTGTCATAGGCATGCCTTGCACTGTCATCTCCCATATTGTGCTTGTTCTTTGATAAAATAAAGGAGTTCATTTTCCATTGCTGTCAATCTACCACCTTTCATTGGATTGAATTCATTTTGGAGATAAATTATTCTAGACAGAAATATATATAGTAAAGTAATCAAAGCCCCATGCCATAGGCACATGGAAAAATGACCGAGTCTTGCAGTCTATGGAACCTTTTCCAAGTGGAGAGGGTTTTGGGGATCAGGATATCTTTGTTCTTCTTCTGTGAATTTAAATTTAAAGTATTATTTTCTTGAAAGAAATTGATATTTGTGCTTCTGAATCCTTGCTGTGAAAATTCACAACTGTTATAGCACAAAGTTAAGACTTACAGAGCACTGATTATATGGTCAACACAAACTCTTCTGAATGAAACTATCACCAACTCATTGAGATTATAGCTTTATATTATTTATGCTATAATTTTTTAAATTACTGTAATTTGTCTAATCATCAGTTAGTTACATTTAAATTGATGCTGAAGTGCAATCCAATATATGGAGTATATGCATTTTGGTTTTACTTAAGAATCTCTTATAAGCGAATTATCAAATAGAGCGCCCTGGATAATGAACACTTAGAAAGTCCTAATTCTCTCTCTTTCTTTTTGCAAATAAAGTCTGTAGAAAACCAATATAGATTAAGCACTTAGTTCAGAACAAGGTCCCCTAGAAATTATTGTAAGAATAATAATCTTACTGCATCATGTTCAGCTGCCATAGGGAATGGCTTATGAGAACCATGCCATAATCATGATATATTCAGAGTCTTTTATAAAAGTTACTTAATTTATATGGCTGAGACCAATATTATTAAATTATCAGATGGGGCAATAAACAAATCAAAAGCTGTTAGAAAAATACAGAGTGCCACTCTTTATAAACTATAAAAATGGTTTTTACTTAGGAGAATAATGAATCTGATGAAAGTAGTCAAAATTTAATTTTTGAATGATGATCTCAAATTGATTGAATACAGTATGACAGAGCCTACATTCTTAAAAATGTATTGTAGTTTATAACCCTCCATGATGGGCAGGCACTGCTGCTAAGGGTACTGGCTATGAAATTACGTATATGAGCATATCTTAAAAGTGGGAATAAAACTGTCTTTCAATGAAGCAGAATAATTTGATAGTGACACTCCATGCTTGGAAACTGCAAGATGCAATTTTACACTGCTTTGAGTACAAGTATCTTTTGAGTTGTCATGCAGAAATGGTTCTCTACTTGAAAATGGGGTTTTCTTTTCATCATTCAGGAATGTGTGCCTGTCACTCTCCATTGCCATTGATACAGGGAACTGTAATTGTACTTGGAGCAGGAGACACTGCTTTTGATTGTGCAACATCTGCTTTACGCTGTGGAGCTCGCCGTGTATTTGTGGTCTTCAGAAAGGGATTCACTAATATCAGGGCTGTCCCTGAGGAGGTAAAACTGAACAATCAGAATGTTTTTGTAGTAGTAACATGACTGATTTTATGAGATGGAACACTGATTATCATTGTTATTTATACAGGCCCAACTTGTGCAAAGCACTTAAAACACTGTTACATAAGGTTTAATTCATCAAAATGAAATTGAAATTTGTAAATGTTTATTCAAAGTCTGAGGCTCATTTTATGTTGTGCCTGTGTCAAATTATACCCTCAGTTATGCTTGTGCAAGTCTCCGTGAAGTCAATAAAAGTTGCGCTTGCGTATCTGAGGGCAAATTTTGGTCCTTTGTTTATAAACTCTAAAATATTTAGAAATGTTTAAACACACATATGCACCCTAGATATCAAATGATGAGACATACCTGAATCATTATGGGCCATTCTAGTATTACCGGTGACTTTTCAGGAATCTGATTTCCCAAAAAAGGTGCAATTCTGGGACATACTTAATTTATCACAGTGATCCAATCAAAGGAAGATATAAAGACATGTAAAAAGGTTAGTTAAAATTCTTTGTGTTTTTTATTCCTATCAAAGGCTGGGGAGTGATGGCATTGAGCATATATTTCTATGCTTAACTTGATTTTGGTAAACATTTTTTATTATGAAATCTTTTTTATTTGTCTTCAATTATTAGATTTTGGTGGTCTTATTTGCTTATAATTTATGTGGCGCATACTTTGGATTGCTGCATAATTTATACTAATGAGACATGTAATGTACCTCAGTCATGGAATTTATGTGAAAATGGTCCTGTCTTTTCAAGAGAAAGTGTACATCTTTGGAGACCTAATAGTTACACAAATGGGATGATGGTACACAATAAGCAATGTAATTTTTCAATGTTCATAATTTACTTCTATTTTCCTTGCCATAAAGCAAACACTCAAATTGGGGTGGGACATTCTTAAAAAAAAAGGAAAGCTTATTGAGATAAAATGTAATTAATGTACTGATCTGTTTTTCAATTCATCAGTATTCAGACTTCCATGATCTCTTTGTGAGTGTATGTGCAAATCTTTGTATTTTCTTAAAGTTGTCATTCATAAAGTCTGTAATTATACTTATTAACTAAATCATATTACAGATTAGAAATTAATAAAGTAAAAATTGCCCCTAATCAAGCATAGCCATTATTGACGTTTCAAACACTGCCAGATGCTGAAATGCTGTAGAATATCACAGGTATGGAAGAGGTTATTTGTCATACAATCATGTAGGGCCAAATCCTGGCTGGAGAATTTCAAATATAGTATCTATATTTAAGAAGGGGGTGGGGGAGAGGAAGTCATGCGGGAAACTACAGGCTCATTAATTGACCTCAATTGTATGCAAGTTCTTAGAACAAATTTTGAAAGAGAGAGTAATTAAAGACAAAGGTAAATGGTAATTGGTATAACATACAACAAGGTTTTACAAAAGGTAGATTGTGCCAGACCAACCTAATCAATTTTCTAGACATAGCAAATGCAGTATTTCTAAACTACCTGGATTTCAGGAAAGCATTTGCTACAGTTCCACATGGGAAATTATGGCCTTGTCTACACTACGAGAGTAGTTCGATTTTACTTAAATCGAATTTTTGGAATCGATATTGCAAAGTCGAACGTGTGTGTCCACACTAAGGACAGTAATTCGACTTTGTGAGTCCACACTAACGGGGAAAGCGTCGACATTGGAAGTGGTGCACTGTGGTCAGCTATCCCACAGTTCCCGGAGTCCCCGCTGCCCATTGGAATTCTGGGTGGAGCCGCAAATGCCTTCTGGGTAAAAAAAAGGTGTCCAGGGTGCTTTTGGGTAACTGTCGTCATCCGTCCATCACTCCCGCCCTCCCTCCCTGAAAGCGCCGGCGGGAAATCAGTTCGCGCACTTTTCTAGTCAGTGACAGCGCGGACGCCACAGCACTGCGAGCATGGAGCCTGCTGCAACCATCACTGCAGTTGTGGCCGCTCTCAACGCCTCGCAACTTATCATACACCTTTCCCTGAGGCAGATGCAGAAAAGTCAGGCGAGGAGGCTACGTCAACGCGGTGATGGCCTGAAGTCTGAGAGTAGCACAGACCTCTCAGAAAGCAGGGGACCCAGCGCCGAGAACATCACGGTGGCAATGGGTCATGTTGATGCCGTCGAAAGGAGATTCTGGGCACGGGAAACAAGCACTGAGTGGTGGGACCGCATAGTGCTGCAGGTCTGGGATGAATCCCAGTGGCTGCGAAACTTTCGCATGCGGAAGGGAACTTTCCTGGAACTTTGTGAGTTGCTGTCCCCTGCCCTGAAGCGCAATGACACCCGGATGCGAGCAGCCCTGACTGTCCAGAAGCGAGTGGCCATAGCCCTGTGGAAGCTTGCAACGCCAGACAGCTACCGGTCAGTCGCGAACCAGTTTGGGGTGGGCAAATCTACCGTGGGGGTTGTTGTGATGCAAGTAGCCAAGGCAATCGTTGATGTACTGCTGCCAAAGGTAGTCACCCTGGGAAACGTGGAGGCGATCATAGATGGCTTCGCAGCGATGGGATTCCCAAACTGCGGTGGGGCCATAGATGGAACTCACATCCCTATCCTGGCACCGGAACACCAGGCCAGCCAGTACATTAACAGAAAGGGCTACTTTTCCATGGTGCTGCAAGCACTGGTGGACCACAGGGGACGTTTTACCAACATCTACGTGGGATGGCCGGGCAAGGTTCATGACGCTCGTGTTTTCAGGAACTCTGGTCTGTTTAGACGGCTGCAGCAAGGTATTTACTTCCCGGACCACAAAATAACTCTTGGGGATGTGGAGATGCCTATAGTCATCCTCGGGGACCCAGCCTACCCGCTAATGCCCTGGCTCATGAAGCCCTATACTGGTGCCCTGGACACTGAAAAAGAACTCTTCAACTACCGGCTGAGCAAGTGCAGAATGGTGGTGGAGTGTGCTTTTGGCCGTCTCAAGGGGAGATGGAGAAGCTTACTGACTCGCTGTGATCTCAGCGAAACCAATATCCCCATTGTTATTGCAGCTTGCTGTGTGCTCCACAATCTCTGTGAGAGCAAGGGGGAGACCTTTATGGCGGGGTGGGAGGTTGAGGAAAATAGCCTGGCTGCTGATTACTCACAGCCAGACAGCCGGGCGATTAGAAGAGACCAGCGGGAAGCGCTGTGCATCCGGGAGGTTTTGAAAGCAAAGTTCCTGAGTGAGCAGGGTAACCTGTGACTTTAAAGTTTGTGTATTGAGAAGCTAAACCTGCCCCCATTTCTTTGCCCAGTTAATGTTGACTATCCTATCCAGTTACATACCCCCTTCACCCCACTTCCAACACACGTTTCAAAATAAAAATAGTTCTACTTTGTTAAAGCACACCGTTTTCTTTAATACTGTATTCGCGGGAATTTTTTAAAACTGGGACGCAGACTGTGGTGCGGAGCGGGTGTACTGTAGTGGCGCGAATGCAGCTTCTAAACTCAAGGATTGACAGGCTCCGCTGCGGTGGGATGGTTGTTTCAACGGAGCCTGTCACCCCTCCTGATAGGGACTGTGTGTATGGGGGGGTCTATGTGACTTTGTGGCAGGGGGAGGACGGTTACAGATCCCCTGCTGTGTGGCTCTGTGATCCTGCCTAAGGACCGCCGCTTAAGATCTGTAACTGCCCTCCCCTGCCACAAAGTCACAGAGCAACCCACCCCCCACCACATAACATGAAAACAACCTCCCAGACTAACCAGGGTAACTAGTCACTGCATCACTGCACTATGTATGTGCCCTGCTGCTGTGCCTGCCCCCGACTATATACCCTGCCAAAGGTGACTGTCCTGTCGAATTACCAACCCCCTATCCCCCCCTCCTGCAAAAGAACATGATGGAAACAGTAGTTAACAGAAACGTATTTTTTATTATCAACCAAACATGGAACTGGGAAAGTGAAACTTGGACGGGGGCTTGTGTCAGGCGGGAAGGAAAGAACTTGTCAAATTTTGGGGAATGAGAGCCTTCTGCTGCTCGAGCTCTCTGCAGGGGTGGAGTGAGAGTTAGCAGGGACTCTGCCGCCTCTCCTTCTGTGCACTTTGGGTGAGGGGAGTATGGGACTTGGTGGCGGGGGAGGGCGGTTAGAGATGGACTGCAGCGGGGCTCTGTCCTCCTGCCTCCGTTCCTGCAGAACATCCACAAGGCGCCGGAGCGTGTCCGTTTGCTCCCTCATTAGTCCAAGCAGGGTTTGAGTCGCCTGCTGGTCTTCCTGACGCCACCTCTCCTCCCGATCCATGTTGGCTTGGTGCATTCGGGTCAAGTTCTCCCGCCACTGGGTCTGCTGTGCTGCCTGGGCTCTGGAGCAGGCTATAAGCTCCGAGAACATGTCCTCCCGTGTCCTCTTCTTCTTATGCCTAATCCGCGCTAGCCTCTGGGAGTGTGATGACAGGCTAGGTTGTGAGACAGTCGCAGATGGGGCTGTGGGAATGGGAAAAAGGGAGTGAATTCCTCAGAAAGATAAATGTAGTTGTGAACAAAGAACATAGTCTTTCTCTGTTAACAAGACCATGCACAGCACCTCTCACATGCGCACTCAGCACAAGGTCGAATTCTCGGCCTTCGCATTCAGTGCCTGGGGTCTTCTACAGCACATTTGAGAAGCCTCTCAGGAGAACGGAATTTCTGTTGCAGGCAGACATGGTAAGCCGTAGACTTGTGGCAGCTTAAAACTTTAATATTAGCAATGGCCTCATTTCACATTGAAATCAATGTCGGTCCCTGCTGCCAGCAATTCGGCAAGCAGGAAGTCTGCTCCTGTCCCACACCCTCGCGGCTGTCCCCGGGAACGATCCCTTTCGGCTGCCCCTCTCCCGCCTCCACCGCGTGGCTGCAAACCAGCGGTTACAGTTCTGTAAAGGAACGGCAAAGCAGTCCCAACACTAACATTCCCCTACCTCATTCAAAGCAGGTCATCATGAGCGACATCACCCTCATGAGGATCTCTGACAGCGAGAAAGAGAGAATGCTCCGGGAAAGCCTGCAAAGACCAGGGCCGTATGCCGCCATGCTGTGCAGAGCAATGATTCCAGAGTACTTGATAGTCTCGTGGCGTGGCAACGTGTCCTACTACGGAGGACCCAATAAGGCCGCTCTCCCCAAGAACCTAATGCAGCGGATTTCCAATTACCTCCAGGAGAGCTTCCTCGAGATGTCACAGGAGGATTTCTGCTCCATCCCCGGACATATAGACCGCATTTTACTGTAGCTGCTGTAGCAGTGACTAACCAGTAGAGCGGCTTGGGCAGGACAATCATGCAAAACCGGACATTGCTAGATTTTTTTTCAATAGTTGCACTGCCCATGACTGAACCGTTAAGCTAATCAAACTAATCATGAGAAACCCATTTTTTAAATTGTTAATATTCCTGTTCTGTTACAAATAAATGTTTAGATTTTTACAACACTTACTGGCTGATCCTTCCCCAGATTCTGTGTCCGGGGTAACGGCTGGGGAGGGTTGGTAGGGGATCTCTGTAAGGGTGATGAAGAGATCCTGGCTGTCGGGGAAATCAGCGTTGTGAGCGCTGTCGACTGCCTCGTCCTCCTCATCTCCTTCCTCATCTTCCCCGTCCGCTAACATGTCCGAGGATCCAGCCGTGGACACTATCCCATCCTCAGAGTCCACGGTCACTGGTGGGGTAGTGGTGGCGGCCGCACCGAGGATGGAATGCAGTGCCTCGTAGAAACGGGATGTCTGGGGATGGGATCCGGAGCGTCCGTTTGCCTCTTTGGTCTTCTGGTAGCCTTGTCTCAGCTCCTTGATTTTCACGCGGCACTGCGTTACATCCCGGCTGTATCCTCTCTCTGCCATGTCTTTAGAGATCTTCTCGTAGATCTTTGCATTCCGTCTTTTGGATCGCAGCTCGGAAAGCACGGACTCATCGCCCCACACAGCGATGAGATCCAAGACTTCCCGATCAGTCCATGCTGGGGCCCTCTTTCTATTCTGAGATTGCACGGCCATCACTGCTGGAGAGCTCTGCATCGTTGCCAGTGCTGCTGAGCTCGCCACGATGTCCAGACAGGAAATGAGATTCAAACTGGCCAGACAGGAAAAGGAATTCAAATTCAAATTTTCCCGGGGCTTTTCCTGTGTGGCAGTTCAGAGCATCCGAGCTCGTACTGCTGTCCAGAGCGTCAACAGAGTGGTGCACTGTGGGATAGCTCCCGGAGCTATTAGCGTCGATTTCCATCCACACCTAGCGTAATTCGACATGGCCATGTCGAATTTAGCGCTACTCCCCTCGTCGGGGAGGAGTACAGAAGTCGAATTAAAGAGACCTCTATGTCGAACTAAATACCTTCGCGGTGTGGACGGGTGCAGGGTTAATTCGATGTAACGGCGCTAACTTCGACATAAACGCCTAGTGTAGACCAGGCCTATTAGTTAAATTAGAGAAGTTGGTGATTAATATGAGAATCCAAAGATGATGGGTAAGGAACTGGTTAAAGGGGAGACTACTGCTGGTAAACCTGAAAGGATTATCAGACTGGAGGGAGGTTCCAGCAGAGTTCCGTAGGGATCAGTCTTGGGACCAATCTTATTTAATATTTTGTTTATGATCTTGGCACAAAAAGTGGGAGTGTGCTAATACAATTCGCTGACGACACAAAGCACTGGAATAGCATACAAGAAGATTTGGATGACCTTGAAAACTGGAATAATAGAAAGGGGATGAAGTTTAATTGTGCAAAGTGCAGCGTCATACACTTAGCAAAAATTCCTGTGGATGATATCTATAAGCTGGGGACTTATCGTGTGGAAGTGATAGAGGAGGAGAAAGACCTGGGTATATTGGTGGATCACAGGATGACTGTAAGATGCCAATGTGATGCAGCCATAAAAAAGGCTAATACAATCCAAGGATGCATCTAGCAAGGTATTTTCAGTAGAGATAGAGAAGTGTTATTACCATTGTACAAGGCACTGGTGAGACCTCATCTGGAGTACTGTGTGCAGTTCTGGTCTCCCATGTTTAAGAAAGATTCATTCAAACTGGAACAGGTACAGAAAAGGGATACTAGGATGATCAGAGGAATGGAAAAACTACCTAATGGAGATTTATGGAGCTTGGCTTGTTTAGCCTTACAAAAGGAAGGGGGGAGATAAAATTGCTGTCCATTAATACATCAGAGGGATAAATACCAGGGAGGGAAATGAATTACCTAAGGGTCAGTGTTGGCACAAGAACAAATGGATATAAACTGGCCATCAAAAAGCTTAGGCTTGAAATTAGAGAAAGGTATCTAACCATCAGAGGAGTATAGTTTTGGAACAGTCTTTCAAGGGGAGTAGTGGGGGCACACAATCTAACTTGTTTCAAGACTGAGATTGATAAGTTTAGGAGGGGCATGGTTTTATGAGATTGTCTATAAAGGCATATGGCCCATCTGCAACTGCTATTAGCAAATATCTTCAGCAGCCAGATAGATGGGGCATTAGATAGGGAGGGCTCTGAGTTACTACAGAGAATTCTTTGCCAGCATCTGGTTGATGGGTCTTGCCCACATGCTCAGGGTCTAACTGCTTGTCATATTTGTGGTTGGGAAGGAATCTTTCCCCAAGTCAAATTGGCAAAGGTCCTGTTTTGGGTTTTTTTTCACCCTTTCTCTGCAGTATAGTGGGGCGTAGGTCATTTCTGGCTTGAGCTAGAGTAAATGGTGGATTCTCTGTAACTTGAAATCTTTAAATCAAGATTTGAGGACTTCAGTAATTCAGACAGAGGATGAGCATATTGCAGGAGTGGATAGGTGAGGTTCTGAGGCCTGCAATGTGCAGGAAGTCGTATCAGGATGGTCCCTTCTGGTCTTAAAGTATATGGATCTATGAGTCTTCATTCCTGTGGTATTTTAAAACAACAAATTATTTTAAAAAAATTTTAGGGAGGAGAAACTAAAGAAGTTGGAAGAGACCTTATTTTTCATGCCTTTTACTGTTTAAAATAGGTGTTTACTATTTTAAACAGTATAAAGGTGGTATAAAAAGTAGGTTTTCCCACTTTTTCTTACTCTTTCTCAACTTTTCCTACTTTCAGAAGGAAAACAATGTTTCAGCATCTGACATTACTTGGTTGTGCACTTTGAGACACTTTGAAGGGGCCAGATTTTTAGAAAGTGTTGAGCACCTTCTGATACTTTTTCCAAAAATTGTTGGATTATTAAGAAAGTGGGGAAAATTTCAGAATGATTTTTCTTTAACCAAAATCTTTTGTTTATAAGAAATGGAGGTGTTTTCCCATAACTCTTTGTTTCAAAAATATGTTGGAACATTGACAAATTTTGTCAAATTATTTTTTCAGAGGAAAATTTAGTTTATTTTTGATAAAACCCTGCTCCCGCCCCCAATTTACTACCACTTCTACCTAGCATTCAGTGCAGGCCTACCCCCCATCTAGGCTGCGGTCAGTACTGAGTCTGTGCTCACCTAGACCTGTCCTTAAAGACCAACATACCTTGTTACATAGGGTAATTCCACTGACATCAAAGTGACCACGCCAGTCTAAATCCAGAGTAACAGAGGAGAAAATATGAAAAATTAATACTCTTCTCCATAAGTGGATATGCTGATCCACTCAATATCATTGGAGACTTTGGAGTAAGTAGACTGTAGCCCTACACAGCAATATTTTTGCAAGATATGGAATATATGCAAACTTCATGAATCAAAATTTTTTTATGAAGACATAATCTTTGTATGACTTTCCTTTTTCTACAGATGGAACTTGCAAAAGAAGAAAAGTGTGAATTTCTGCCTTTCCTCTCACCTCGGAAGGTTGTAGTGAAAGGTGGACGAATTGTTGCTATGGAATTTGTTAGAACTGAGCAAGCTGAAGCTGGACACTGGATTGAAGATGAGGATCAGATTGTCTGTTTGAAGACAGATGTGGTGATCAGTGCCTTTGGTTCAGTTTTAGGTGACCCTAAAGGTAATGCTCAGCTGTAATATGCTATATTAAAGCCTGTTATTATTTTAATATTATTACTATTTACAGTTTGGGAACTTTGGCTTTCTTCTCCTAAATTTTGTCCTCAATTACAACTGGATAAACGGGTTGTGGGAGGGTGGAATTGGGCTCTTAAGTCTAAATGTTCAAAACTGAGAAGTAATTTGGGCTGGATGCCCCTGCTTTTGTTTGTGCAACTTGCGACATTTTAAAGAGACCCAGTTTTTAGGAAGTGTTGAGCACCTGCCTTGTGATCTGCCCCTTTTTATGATATCTCAAGTTGAATACTCAAAATAACTAATCACTTGAAGGCACCTTTGTGTGTAAGTTATGGAGTGGTGTGTTAGAATGTGTGAGAATATTACTGTGCAACTTAGTCCCTAAATTATAACAGAATAAAAGAGATTGATCCAAAATCCAATCTTTGGTATTTCTAAGGCACCACTCAGTGTGGTATCTAACCATGAGATATTTGCAGATCATCAACCTTTCCAAATGCAGTTAATTTTGGAAGAGTGATCCTTTAGTGAATGACATTACAGCATTCCATTTTAAGGCTTAATCTTAAATGGTTCTTAGCCATTGCAACTCCACCTTTCCTTCCCCCCCCCCCCCCACATTTTACAGATTTAGGTACTTATTCCATATAAGTAACGTCCTTGTCAAATTAATTCAGTCTGCAAGAGAATATTTAAAGTACACGAGGTGCCATAATTGCAAATTCAAGGGGTTGTCTGAAAATCAAGCTGCGTTCTGACTGCTTCATATATCACTGAAAAAGAAGGAATGTGGAAGCAGAACGTAAATAGGCAATTCTGTTCTTAATGCAAGAATAAATTAATACAGCTTGCCTATCCACAGCTGTATAGGCTCTATAGTCTTCATCTTGACATTAGCAAACTAAGCAGATATAACTCTAAAGATGGGTCTGACCCAAAACTCAAGATCCAAACACCCCTCACAAATGAGATGTAGATGCAAACGTTGCAGTGCATACCCATCTATAATTGGAAGACATTTGCAGTAGTATGGTGCCATTTTCTCTTTTTCTGACCATAATCATAAAAAGAACTAGGGGCTGCTGTGATGGGATGGATGGGTGGATGCCCTTTGTATTGCTCAGGACTGGGCGGGATCCAGGCTGTCTCACACATGCACTCCTCATGGACTGGAGGCTGAAAAATCAGGAGCTAAAAACTGATGGAGAAGCTTGGCTTCTCTTTGAACAGATTGGATTCTAAGCTCCTTAAAAGCCTCGTACATCAAAGGCATATTAAATAACAAAGCCAGCTGACTGAGTGGAAGAGAGATGGACTACAGTTAATTGAGCCTGAACTGGGAGGTATTCATAAAGGTGATTGAGATGTTGGGAGTCCCAGAGATGGACCAGTACACCTCCTCCATGTATAGTAATACCAGGAAATTACTCCATGACATGTCATCCTGAAATTTTGGGCATGGATGCTCTGATTCAGAAATGGACCAGATTCATACTATGTACTCCTTCCCATTTGCTATTTTAAAGTGCTTCAGAGGATAAGGCCACAAATTTTTTTTGGAAATCCTAGTAGCATTACACTGGCCACCAACACTTTGGTTCTCTTAGTGCAAAATACAGTTCAAAACCTCATAACAGGGCAAAGACTTCTGTACCTTCTTAATCACAGACAAGTAGTAAATCCAAAACCATCCAAGTCTAGCAATGTATGTGGTTGTCTTGCAGCTTCATACAAGGACATTTTTACCTCTGCTTTTTCTGTAAATATTCTACATGGACATTCTTTGGAAGAGAAATAAAGACATGCTTTTGAGTTTTCTGGAATAATTGATGGAATAAGAAGATTTTACTGACCTTCACAAGGAAGACAAAACATTAAGTAATGGAGAGGAGCTATATGAACATTTTAAGAATTCCAGAATGTTGCTGACAGATGTCAATAGAGCTGTCTGTAACACAAATCAGATATCCAGTCCTTCCCATTCAATAAGAGTGAAACTAAGGAACAATGCTTACAATTTTTAATCCAGCATGTTATCACAGGGAGATTTTAGATTCTCTACTACAATAAAAGCAAGGGGGCAAAGCCATTCCTTTGAGGTATCTGTAAATTTAATTTACAGGTATTCGCTTATTGGGTAGTAACAAATGATTTTTGATAATTTAATTCGAGCTGTGCTGTTCTCTACAAGGAAATTGCATCCATAGTACTCACAGTGATACTCATTCTGTGCAACCTCCTGTTGTGCAGTTATCTAGTGGAGTAAATAAGAAGCAGGTGGGACTCTGATGACTCTTTGTGAGTGGGGACAACCCTTCCACTTGGTGATATGTTGTCATATAAAGAATTTAATATCTGTGTTGCTTATGGTCTAGTGATCAATCTCACCAAAGAAGTACAAAGGAAAGCTAGGGTTCGAATTTTTAATGGAGTCATGAGCCAGTGTCTTCATGGAGTTAACTTTAATTAGAGAATATTTTCAAAAAGCCGTTTCAAATCCCTCATCAATTCTTGCTATTTAGAAGGTCTTTGGGAAGGTTTTCTCAAACCTCTTGGGTTAATAAAACATATTGCCTGTATCAGTGGCAAATTGTGTTGGTTCTTGGGTTCCAGGCTAAAAGGTTACTCTACCTTGTGTATAGGTATTCCCACACTCAATCTTGCTTCAGCTTTAACTTGATGGGCTGATGGAGCCTAATGTGACAGTTGACATTTTGGCTGACACTGAGGTTTTGAACAAGGAACATCCAAAACTAAAAGTAGAAGCTGCTACAGCTTGAACCAAAACTCTGTACCTGACGGGTATAACAAATCATATCTTTTGTGGATTTGCACAGAGAGAGACCGATAACACATGCTTACCAGTGAAATAAACTACCACTAACTATAACCCTTTCTAAAGATGGGGAACCTAATGCCCATTTGCCTGTTAAATTATCCATTTATGAGTTCTGTGTAGCAACATGCTGTAGTCTGAGAGGAACAAAGTCATAATTCAGGCAGATCATGGAATGAGTCCTTTTCCTTGGGATGGGCAACATACCTCACTTTCACATGTTGTGTCTGTGGATACTGCTACAGGTATAGCAAGCTGAGTGCAGAAATTTCTCTCACATACTGGAAAAGTTAAAAATAAATAAAAAAACCTATGAAAATAAATTACTATTTTTTGTGGCTATGTCATTTTCAGTTCTTTACACCTCTTCATTAACCAGCAGTCTTGAAGCAAATCAAATATACTCATAACATAAGAATGTCCATTCTGGGTCAGACCAAAGGTCCATCAAGTCCATTATCATGTCCTCTGACAGTGGCCAATGGCAGGTGCCCCAAAGGGAATGAACAGACAGGTTATTATCAAGTGATTCATGCCCTGTCACCCAATCCCAGCTTCTGGCAAACAGAGGCTAGCCACTCCATTCCTGCCCATCCTGGCTAATAGCCATTGATGGACCTATCTTCCATGAATCTATCTAGCTCCCTTTTGAACCCCGTTATGGTATTGGCCTTCACAAAACCATCTGGCAATGAGTTCCAGAAGTTGACAGTGTGTTGCGTGAAAAAACTACTTTCTTGTGTTTATTTTAAACCTGCTACCTATTAATTTCATTTGGTGACCCCTTCTTGTATTATGAGAAGGGATATTATTTACTTTCTCTATACCACTTATGATTTTATAGACCTCTGTCATATCCCCTTTAGTCACCTCTTTTCCAAGCTGAAAAGTCCCAGTCTTATTAATCTCTCCTCATAAGGAAGCCGTTCTATACCCCTAATCATTCTGGTTGCTCTTTTCTGAACCTTTTCCAATTCCAATATATCTTTTTTGTGATGGGGCAACCACATCTGCATGCAGATGTGGGCTTACATTGGATCAATATAGAGGCAATATGATATTTTCTGTCTTATTATCTATCCCTTTCTTGATGATCCCAACATTCTGTTCATTTTTTTGACTGCCGCTGCACATTGAATGGATGATTTCAGAGAACTATCCACAATGACTCCAAGGTCTCTTTCTTGAGTGCTAACAGCTAATTTAGACCCAATCATTGTATATGTATAGTTAGGATTATGTTTTCTAGTGTGCATTACTTTGCATTTATCAACATTAAATTTCATCTGCCATTTTGTTGCCCAGTCACCCAGTTTTGTGAGATCGTTTTGTAGCTCTTCGCAGTCTGCCTGGGACTTAACTATCTTGAGTAGTTTTGTATCAGCTGCAAATTTCGCCACCTCAGTGTTTACCCCTCTTTCCAGATCATTTATGAATATGTTAAATAGGACTGGGCCCAGTACGATTCCTGGGAGAACCACTATTTACCTCTCTCCATTCTGAAAACTGACCATTTATTCCTACCCTTTGTTTCCTATCTTTTAACCAGTTACCAATCCATGAGAGAACCTTCCCTCTTATCCCATGACTGCTTATTTTGCTTACAAGCCTGTGGTGAGGGACCTTGCCAAAGGCTTTCTGAAAATCTAAATACACTATATCCACTGGATCTCCTTTGTCCGCATGCTTGTTGATCCCCTCAAAGAATTCTAGTAGATTGGTGAGGCATGATTTCCCTTTACAAAAACCATGTTGACTATTTCCCAACAAATTACAATTTGCCCGATACTGAAGTGAGGCTTCCTGGGCTGTAGTTGCCACGGTCACCTCTGGAGACCTTTTTAAAAATTGGCATCAAGTTAGCTATCCTCCAGTCATTTGGTACAGAAGCTGATTTAAATGATAGGTTACAGATGACAGTTAGTAGTCCTACAATTTCACCTTTGAGTTCCTCCAGAACTCTTGGGTGAATACCATAGGTCCTGGAGACTTATTACTGTTTAGTTTATCAATTTGTTCCCAAACCTCCTCTAATAACACCTCAATTTGGGGCAGTTCCTCAGATCTTTCACCCAAAAATAATGGCTCAGGTTTGGGAATCTCCCTCACATCCTCAACAGTGAAGACTGATGCAAAGAATTCCTTTAGTTTCTCCACAATGGCCTTATCCTCTTTGAGTGTTCCATTAGCATCTCGATTGTCCAGTGGCCCCACTGGTGGTTTAACAGGCTTTCTGCTTCTGATGTATTTAAAAAAATTTTTTTTTTTTGCTATTACTTTTGGAGTCTTTGGCTAGCTATTCTTCAAATTCTTTTTTGGTCTTTCTAATTATATTTTTACACTTCATTTGCCAGAGTTTATGCTCTTTTATATTTTCCTCATTTGAATTTATCTTCTACTTTCTAAAGGATGCCTTTTTGCCTCTCACTGTTTCTTTTACTTTGTTGTTTAATGATGGTGGCTCTTTCTTGGTTCTCTTACTATGTTTTTTAAATCAGGTATACATTTAAATTGAGCCTCTATTATGGTGTCTTTAAAAAATTTCCACGCAGCTTGTAGGGATTTTCCTTTTGGTACTGTACCTTTTAATTTCTGTTTCACTAACTTCCTCATTTTTGTGTAGTTCCCCTTTCTGAAATTAAATGCTACAGTATTGGGCCACTGTGGAGTTTTTCCCGCCACAGGGATGTTAAATTTAATTATATTATTGTCACTATTACCAAGCGGTCCAGCTATATTCACCTCGTGGACCAGAGCCTGTGCTCCTCTTAGGACTAAATCAAGAATTGCCTCTCCTCTTGTGGGTTCCAGGACTAGCTTGTCCAAGAAGCAGTCATTTAAGGTGTCAAGAAACTTTATCTCATCATCCCTTCCTGAGGTGATATGGGGATAGGTGAAATCCCCCATTATTATTATTGAGTTGTTTTTTTTTAATAGCCTCTCTAATCTCCCTGAGCATTTGAGAGCAACTAACACCATCCTAGTCAGGTGGTCTGTAATATAGCCCTACTGCTATATTCTTATTTTTCAAGCATGGAATTACTATCCCTAGAGATTCTATAGTACAATTTAGTTCATTTAAGATTTTTACTTCATTTGATTCTATGCTTTCTTTCACATATAGTGCCACTCCCCCACCAGCACGACCTGTTCTGTCCTTCCAATATATTTTGTACCCTGGTATTACTGTGTCTCATTCCACCAGGTTTCTGTGATGCCTATTATAGCAACATACTCATTTAATACTAGGCAATCTAGTTCACCCTTCTTATTATTTAGACTTCTAGCATTGGTATATAAGCATTTTAAAAACTTGTCATTTTTTGCTGTCCCCTATTGCATGATGTAATTGAATGGGACTTTTTTCATTTGACTGTTTCTCATCAGATCCTCCCTGTATTTTATCATTTTCCATCCTCTCCTCCTGATTGGGACATAGGGAATCTCCATTTATAGATCCTCCCCTAAGGGATGTCCGAACCACGTGCTCCTTCGCACCTGTCAGATTTCCCGCAGCCCTTAGTTTAAAAACTGTTCTACGACCTTTTTAATTTTAAGCACCAACAATCCGGTTCCATTTTGATTTGGGGGGAGCCTTTACAGGAAGGAAGGGCCTTTACAGGAAGCTTTCTCAAAAGCTTCCCCAGTTCCTAATAAATCTAAACCCCTCCTCCCTGCACCATCGTCTCATCCATGCATTGAGACCCTGCAGTTCTGCCTAACTGGCCCTGCGCGTGGAACTGGAAGCATTTCAGAGAATGCTACCATGGAGGTCCTGGACTTCAATCTCTTACCTAGCCGCCTACATTTGTCCTCCAGGACCTCTCTCTTATCCTTCCCCATATCGTTGGTACCTGCATGTACCATGACCACCGGCTCCTCCCCAGCACTACACATAAGCCTATCTAGATGCCTCAAGAGATCTGCAACCTTCGCACCAGGCAGGCAAATCACCATGCGGTTTTCCCAATCATTGAGAACTTAAATGTTTGGCACATCAGAAGTTTAAAAATAAATGAAAACAGGATTTAAGCCCTGATTCAGAAAGTCATTCTCTCAAGACAGGACTGAATCACATGCTTAAAGTTTAGCTCACTGGGACTTAACCATATGGTTATCTGCTCCCATGAATAGGAATGGAACTTAGGATGGAAAGGCTCTGTCAGTCTGTTATTGTCGTCATGATGTTTCTTGCTCTTGCAGAGGAACTAGTAATTTTACAGCTCAGTTTCCTCATGCTCATAGGGAGGTATTTGCTGTTTGAAGTTTTGTTAGAATACAATGCTATTACATTTTCAAGCATTCTGGTATGTACTTTATTTGCCCTTTGGGCTCAGAGAAATATATTTTTAATTTTTTCACAAAACCTTAGGAGAACTGCAAAGTTCATTATATGCTTGGGAACTGAGATAGCTGGTCAGTTGCCATATAGATCTGTATTAAAAAAACTAAGCACCACTGGTGAAAACAGTTAAAAATCAGGTTGTTATTTATACTAGATTCTTGAAGAGGAAAAATATTGGCATGTGATGTTTTCTTGCTTGTTTGTTTTGGTGAAAGGAAGTTTTTTGCAGGCACAGACTGCATTTCCACTGAGCAGCACATTGGGGCCAGGAAACAATTTTATGATTGGGCCTGAATAAAATAAACAGCCTCAGGGAGCTTTGCACTTTCACTGACTCTTCCTGCTTTCCTGTTTTGCCATTTTGGAGCCTAAAATGTGCGAGTGAGTTACAGGAGTATCCCCTGGAACCATTCCAAATTGCAGTTTACCCAATGAATAAGAACATAATCCCTTGTATTAAATTGTATCTCTTAACAGTTTCTGGTGCTGCATATAATTCTCCGTATGCTACTAAACAGAAGACCAGTTGATTTTAAGGCCCAGGCCTTACACAACCATTATTTTTCTTGAAAGGGAAGGGACAGCACCAGTTTGGGGCTACAAATTTCCCCCTCATTTCAGGGAGGGGAGGGAGGAAACAGGATGTTTTTTCCATGAAAAAATTGTGAAGCGAAAATAGTACTTTTGCCACAAAGTAGTAATCCAGAGCTAATGCAGGAGATGCCATTGACAATGCTAGTTTCATTCAAAATTCTGTTTAGCAGGCCGGAGTAGAAAGGAGTCACTCCCACAATTTCTTGGTAAGAAATGTATATTCTTTATCTTCTTTAACAAATTAAAAGAAATACTACAAAGGTCCAAACATAAATGCAGAAAAGCAAGTATTCTAGTATATACAGCTGTGATAAATGAAGGGGCGGGGGGGGAGGGTAGCTTCCTTTTATGGACAGCCAGACAGCCAGTTAGCTATAAAATCCCTCTTGGTAGCTGTTCTCTACTTGCTTTACTTGTAAAAGGTTAAAAAGTCTGACTGCTATGCACAGGTAAAAGAAATTGAGTGGGCACCTGGCCAAAAGAGCCAATGGAAAGGCTAGAACTTTTTAAAATTGAAACAAGACTCCCCTTTTTCTGTCTGTGGTTCTCCTGGAGAGCAGGGACAGGGCTGGGACTATGCTGTAAGAAGCTTTAAGCCAGGTATGAAAAACCATCAGATCATACCTAGAAACCACTTATTTGAAACCCCCAGATATGTAAGTAGATCAGGAAATATCTAGGAAGACGTGATTAGGTTTATCTCTTTTATTTCTTTATGGCTTGTGGACTCCTCTGGGCTAACCCCAGGTACTTTTATTTTGCTTTAACCTTTAAGCTGGACCTCAAGAAAGCTATCTTGATGCTTAATTTTGTAATTTTTTTTTAATCTAGCAAAAAGCCTAAATTCCAGATGTATTTCCTTTCTTTTTCTTTTTAATAAAAATTTCCTTTTTTAAGAACAGGGTTGGATTTTTGTGTTCTAAAAGGTTTGTGCATGTTGATTAATTAGCTGGTGGCAACAGCTGATTTCCTTCATTTTCTTTCTCAGCTCTTCCCCAGAGGTAGGGGTGAAAGGGCTTGAGGGTACCCCACAGGGAGGAATTCCCAAGTGCTCCTTCCTGGTCAAAAGGGTTTTTTTGCACTTGGGTGGTGGCAGCATCTACCCATCCCAGGTCAGAGAGAAGCTGTAACCTTGGGAGTTTAATACAAGCCTGGAGTGGCTAGTATTAGTTTTTAGAATCCTTGTGGGCCCCCACTTTCTGCACTTGGAGTGCCAGAGTGGGGAATCAGCCTTGACGATAGCACACACACAAAAAAATCCTTCGTTATAATTAGTTATTAGCTATCAAAATCTTGTGTTGCATATTTCCTGGAATTGTATACCTTGGTACAATGATGCAAATTAGGAGATAATCATAACTTTCAGTTGTCTTGCTTTTACTATTTATTTTTGTGTAAGCATTGTGTTTCAGAACTTCAGTAGACAAAGCGTATTTACCTAAGCACAGTGAGCCAAAATAACCCTGGCATCACTCCACTGACTTCAATGGTATACATTTGCCTCAATTTTATGCAGTGGATTTGTATTTGCCCTACAGGCACGTTGCTTTTCTTTCCAGTGAAACAATGATGAGGGACATGGAGAATTTTCATACAGATTTTACCTCCTGTTTCTTTGGGATTGTTTAAAAGAGAGTAGGACAGATAGCAGTTACTAAACTATTTTGAGTCCAGCATAGTATCAGTAAAGGTTGCCACAGACAACGTCTAAAGCGCAACATGTTTGTTTTATAATTGTTTTTTTCTTTTCCCCAAAAACTGACCCAAGAACAAGTTTTTCTCCCTTATGAGTAACTGTTCTGAGCTTTTACTTATTATTATAAGAACATAAGAATGGCCCTACTGGGTCAGACCAAAGGTCCATCTAGCCCAGTATCCTGTCTTCCAACAGTGGCCAATGCCAGGTGCCCCAGAGGGAATGAACAAAACAGGTAATCAGCAAGTGATCCATCCCCTGTCACTCATTCCCAGCTTCTGGCAACCAGATGCTAGGGACACCATTCCTACCCATCCTGGTTAATAGCCATTGATGGACCTATCCTCCATGAATTTATCTAGTTCTTTTTTGAACCCTGTTATGGTCTTAGTCTTCACAACATCCTCTGGCAATGAGTTCCAGAGGTTGACAGTACTTGCATGAAAAAATACTTTCTTGTGTTTGTTTTAAACCTGCTACCTATTAATTTCATTTGGTGACCCCATGTTTTTGTATTATGAGGAGTAAATAACACTTCTGCACATAGTATTCAAGATGTGAGTGTACCATGGATTTATTTAGAGGCAACATGATATTCTCTGTCCTATTATCTTTCCCTTTTTTAATTATTCCCAGCATTCTGTTCACTTTTTTGACTGCAGCTGCACATTGAGTGGACATTTTCAGAGAACTATCTACAATGACTCCAAGGTCTCTTTCTTGAGTGCTAACAGCTAATTTACACTCCATCATTTTATATGTATAGTTGGGATAGTGCCTTCCAATGTGCATTACTTTGCATTTATCATTTATCAACATTAAACTTCATCTGCCATTTTGTTGCCCAATTACCCAGTTTTGAGAGATCCTTCTGTAGCTCTTCGCAGTCTGTCTGGGTTTTAACTATCTTTAGTAATTTTGTATCATCCGTAAATTTTGCCACCTAACTGTTTACCCCTTTTTCCAGATCATTTATGAACATGTTGAATAGGACTGGTCCCAGAACAGACCCCTGGGGGGGGGGCCTCTATTTACCTCTCTCCATTCTGAAAACTGACCATTTATACTTTGTCCGCATGCTTGTTGACCCCCTCAAAGAATTCTAATAGATTTCCCTTTACAAAAACCATGTTGACTATTTCTCAACAAATTATGTTCATCCATATGTCAGACAATATTGTTTTTATTATAGTTTCAACCAGTTTGCTTGGTACTGAAGTCAGGCTTACTGGCCTGTAGTTGTCAGGATCACCTCTGGAGCCCTTTTTAAAAATTGCCGTCACATTAGCTATCCTCCATTCATCTGGTACGGAAGGTGATTTAAATGATAGGTTATAGACTACAGATAGTTGTTCTGCAATTTCACATTTGAGTTCCTTCACAACTCTTGGGTGAATACCATCTGGTCCTGGTGACTTATTGCTGTTTAATTTATCAATTTGTTCCAAAACCTCCTCTAATGATACCTCGATCTGGGACAGTTCCTCAGATCTGTCATCTAAAAAGAATGGCTCAGGTTTGGGAATCTTCCTCCCATCCTCAGTCGTGAAGACCGATGCAAAGAATCCATTTAGTTTCTCTGCAATGGCCTTATCGTCCTTGAGTGCTCCTTTAGCACCTCAATTGTCCAGTGGTCCCCTTGGTTGTTTAGCAGGGTTCCTGCTTCTGATGCACTTAAAACATTTTTTGCTGTTACTTTTAATCTTTGGATAACTGTTCCTCAAATTCTTTTTTGGACTTTCTAATTATATTTTTACACTTCATTTGCCAGTGTTTATGCTCCTTTCTATTTTCCTCAGTAGGATTTAACTTCCACTTTTTAAAGGATGCCTTTTTGTTCTCACTGCTTCTTTTACTTTGTTGTTTAGCCACGGTGGCTCTTTCTTGGTTCTCTTACTATGTTTTTTAATTTGGGGTTTACATTTAAGTTGAGCCTCTATTATGGTATCCTTAAAACATTTCCACGCAGCGTGCAGAGATTTCACATTTGGCACTGTACCCTTTAATTTCTGTTTAACTAACCTCCTCATTTTTGTGTAGTTTCCCTTTCTGAAATTAAATGCTACTGTGTTGGGCCACTGTGGTGTTTTTCCTGCCACAGGAATATTAAATTTAATTATATTATGGTCACTATTACCAAGCGGTCCAGCTATTTTCATATTCACCTCATGGACTATTACCAAGCGGTCCAGCTATATTCTCCTTAGGACTAAATCAAGAATTGTCTCTCCTCTGGTGGGTTCCAGGACTAGCTGCTTCAAGAAGCAGTCATTTAAGGTGTCGAGAAACTTTATCTCAGCATCCCTTCCTGAGGTGACATGTACCCAGTCAATATGGGGATAGTTGAAATTCCCCATTATTATTATTATTGAGTTTTTTATTTTACTAGCCTCTCTAAGCTCCCTGAGCATTTCACAGTCACTATCACCATCCTGGTCGGGTGGTCGGTAATATATCCCTACCACTAAATTCTTCTTATTAGAGCATGGAATTTCTATCCATAGAGATTCTATGGCACAGTTTGATTCATTTACGAGTTTTACTTCTTTTGTTTCTACACTTTCTTTCACATATAATGCCACTCCCCCACCAGCATGACCTGTTTTAACCTTCCGATATATTTTGTACCCTGGTATTACTGTATCCCATTGATTATCCTCATTCCACCAAGTTTCTGTGATGCCTATTGTATAAATATCCTAATTTAATACAAGGCACTCTAGTTCACACATATTATTTAGACTTCTAACATTGGTATATAAACACTTTAAAAACTTGTCTCCTTTTAGCTGTCTACCATTACACGTTTTAGTTGAATGGGACTCTTTTTTATTTGACTGTCTTGATCAGACCCTGCGTTTATTTTATCATTTTCCATCCTCTCGTCCTCACTAGGACATAGAGATGCTCTATTAATAGATACTCCCCTAAGGGATGTCTGAACCATGTGCTCCTCCGCACCTGTTGGCTTTCCCCCAGCCCTTAATTTAAAACCTGTTCTACTACCTTTTTAATGTTAAGTGCCAACAATCTGTTTCCATTTTGGTTTGGGGGGAGCCCATCCGTCCTGTATAGGCTCCCCCATTCCCAAAAGTTTTCCCAGTTCCTAATAAATCTAAACCCCTCCTCCCTCCATCATCGTCTCATCCACACATTGAAACTCTGCAGTTTGCCTGTCTAACTGGCCCTGCGCATGGAACTGGGAGCATCTCAGAGAATGCTACTATCGAGGTCCTGGACTTCAATCTCTTACCTAGCAGCCTACATTTGGCCTCCAGGACCTCTCTCGTATCCTTCCTTAAGTTATTGTTACCTACATGTACCATGACCACCGGCTCCTTCCCAGCAATACACACAAGTCTATCTAGATGTCTCGAGGGATCCCCAACCTTCGCACCAGGCAGGCAAGTCACCATGCGGTTCTTCCAGTCATCGCAAACCCGGCTATCTATGTTTCTAATGATCGAATCGCCAATTACCTGTCTCTTCCTAATAGCTGGAATTCCCTCCCCCGGAGAGGTATCCTCAGTGCAAGAGAATATCACAACATCATCTGGAACGAGGGTCCCAACTATGGGATTGTTTCCCTCTGCTCCAGTTTGATGCTCTCCTTCCCTGGGATTTTTATCCTCCTCAACAGCACAGAGGCTGTCAGACCGGGGGTGGGACCATTCTGCTGTGTCCAGCTGTATATGCCAGCTTTCACTAGTAGTTGGTATCATATATGTTCTTATTCTGGGATAATGTTATAAACTTTAAGTTCGACATCAGTCCCTAAGATTGCACATATTATGTTCTTCATTTATATAGAATATAGGACGACATATGGGAAAGGATATTTCCCTCTTGTTTTTGTTTTTTAATTTAGAAATGCAAAAGTATCCAATTTTGTTTTTCATTTTTTCCTAAACAAACATAAATTCCATAAACTTTATTGGCAGGATATAGGGTCTGCACCTGATTTTTTTTGTTTTGTTTTGTTGGTTTTTTTTTGTTTGTTTGTTTTTATAAAGTGGTAACTTGTATGGGTGGGGATGTAGCATACAAATTATTTTTAAAAGGGAAAAGAAATAGTTTATCTTCAATTCCATGCCATTTTAAAAGGGTGCATTAAGCAATGAGGGTGACAGAACAGCATGTGATATAATAGCATGTGATAGAACAGCAATATTAGATAGAACATTTGCAAAATACAGTTCACATATTGGTTTGTGATAACCCCATATTTATAGTTTTACAATTTCTAAATGAATGGTATTGCGAGGCCTTTGTCCTGTTTCCTAACTGATGTTTTATATTTCAGAGGCAGAAAAGTTGCCCATTTTTGGAGTGTATTTTTTTTAAATAATTCAGCGCTCAGGAAAGATGTCAGAGTTGCAGTCTTGGAGAGTGAAGTCCTCTGTCTACAGAAAAGTAAAATCACAATTTACAAAGGGTTCAAATCCTAATTCCATTTAAATCAGTAAGAGTTCGGCTATTGATATTGTTTGTGTAATGGCAGTTGTACACCCTTTCACCTGCAGAACATCTGCACTGGTGGAGGGACAATAGCAGAATTGCTGCCATTAATTTTCCATAGGAGCTTTGCTGGTGGGGGCTGCTTAGAGAACAAATAGGCACATTTCCCAGCATGTATGTATGCTTGTATCCTTACCAGCCTTGCCTGCTTTGGGAAGCGGATGCAGGTCAGTGCAGCTCACAATTGGCTAGGGATGGTAGGTGGAATGTGCTTGTACCATTGCTTCTGGCAGATTTATTGCTTCTGCAGCCTACAATGTGGATTGTATTGGCAGTGAATCAGACTTTTTACATGTAAGGTAGCTATATTTTTACACATATGATTAAGTGAGTTACTGTATTTTCAGATTGTACTGAAGTACTCGATGCCCTTTCACATTAAAGAAGTCTGTAAGATGGATATCAAAAATAACATTAATGAGCTTCTAAAGCCAAAATCACAGGAACTTATGAAAATGGTTAAACATAAAAACCATTAAACTGTTTACTGAAGCTTCACAGATATACTGCAGCTAATGAGCATTTCTGCTATTTAAATAAGCTCAAATTGAACACACATTACATGGCAACATAATTAGTCATGGCAGTCAAACACACACAGACTCACTTTTAAAGCTTTATTTGAGGAATCTTTTCCATTCGATTTGTTTTGTTAATTAAAATATTTTTTCAGTATTCTTTTTTTAATAATATTGTTTTTGCAAGTGATGAAGTTTGCTGCTGCCTTTCCATTTATGTTTATTTGCACCGTGAATACAGCAAGTGTGGAATACGCATTAGATGACAATAGAATAATTCAGTTGTATGCTGTCTTTCACCCAGAAGGATCCCTTTAAATTATATACATATATTTGATTAGAATATGCAGAAGAATGAAACAAAGACACAGGGATGGATTTTAAAGTGAAAGGCCAAACTTTTTAAACTTTAATGGGAGAGGGTAAACCACAAACAAAAACTGAAGCATTTAATTTGGGTCCAGTTCAGTGTTAAGTGGCCTCTATGGCAAATAGCCTGGATTGGGTAATTCAGCCTGCCT
Organism: Malaclemys terrapin pileata; assembly: GCF_027887155.1. NCBI lineage: Eukaryota > Metazoa > Chordata > Testudines > Emydidae > Malaclemys > Malaclemys terrapin. The sequence goes on from NC_071512.1 coordinate 74,276,315, forward strand.
CCAAGTATTCAGCCTCCCTCTGAATCCGCTCACCCTCCCTCTCTGAGGGGGAATGAGGGTCCTCATGAAGGATACCTCAGTTTGTGAAGACTTAAGTTCTTTGTGAGGTTTTGGGGATCACACAGATCAGGGTGTTCTGTCACCCCCTGCCCTGTAACCTTGGGATGCCTTAATATTGTGTTGCTATGGCTCAGATCCCTGACACACAGTAGCCTGTCCACAAGCACAAAGACTTACTGGCTTCCACCAGCCTAATTACTCCTTTCAGAATGACACCACCAGCCTTTCCAGTCCCAAGTTTCCCAAAAAATGTCCTCCCTGAATTCTCAAGTACTAGACTTTTCCCCTCTGGTTCATCACCCTCCAAAAGGTGAAACCATTCCCCTAGACACCAGTTTACTTTGGTGCACACACTCCACACAGTTTGCACACTGGAGACCTGCTTGGGATAAAAATGAAAAAAAAGGTTTATTTAATAGAAAAACCACAGATTCAAAGATGAAAAAGTAAGAGAGCGCCAACAGATACAAGTTACACAGAAAACAAACATAAAGATGCAACCTCGGGCTTTACACTTCTATATTAGATAAAACTCCTTGTCTAATAATAGGTCACCTATTGTCTGAACAAATTCTAAGTGTACCCACTAACTGTAGGTGGGATCCAATATTTCATAGCCAGATTCTCACTTGGCTTCTGGTCCTCAGTTTCTGAATGGATTCCACTTCAAATCTCATCCATTTTGAAAAGGTTAGCAGGTTTTTTTCTTCAGTAAAAAGAGGGACAGATGATAATTAGATGTTGGGATTCAAAAGATTACAGCTTTTTAACCATTAAAACACAAATTGTCAATATCACATGTCAAAATATGCAAAGATGTAGGACAGGGAAAGCACATTGATAACATCCAGATGAACCCAGGGAGCAGAATTTAGATAGGCAGGATAGAATTACTTAAAATAAGCACACAGGCCCTTATATGCTGAGATGGTCTGGCTTCGGGCAATACCTCATGTACTGTAAGCAGGCCGGCTTCAGGCACCAGCCTGGCAAGCAGGTGCTTGGGGCGGCCGCTCCGGAGATGGGCGGCACGTCCAGCTATTCGGCAGCAATTCGGCGGATGGTCCCTCACTCCCACTCGTAGCAAAGGACCTTCCGCCGAATTGCCACCGCAGATCGCAATCGCGGCTTTGGTTTTTTGGGTTTTTTTTTTTTTGGCTGCTTGGGGCAGCCAAAACCCTGGAGCCGGCCCTGACTGTGAAGCCAGAAGGGAACATTATGATCATCTAGTCTGCAGGCCTCTGAACCTCACCCACTCACTCCTGTACTAGGCCCATAAACTTTTGCTGAATTACTGAAGTCCTCAAATCTTGATTTAAGACTTCAAGTTGCAGAAAATCCACCATATACTCTAGCTAAAACTGGCAATTGACCTGTGCCTCAGACAGCAGAGAAGGGTGAAACCCCCAAGGATCTCTGCCAATCTGACTGGGGGCAGGGAGGAATTCCTTCCCAACCCTAACTACGACAAGCAGTTAGACCCTGAGCATGTGGGTGAGACCTATCAGCCAAACCCCTGGGAAAGAATTCTCTGTAGTGACTCAGGGCCCTTCCCATCTAGTGTCACATCTCTGGGTGTTGGAGATAGTTGTGAATATGAGTCACAGCCAGGACATATGCCATTATAGGCAACCTCATCATAACCTCACGCCCATACATTTATCAAGGTCAGTCTTGAAACAAGTTAGAATTTTCCCCTCACTTCTCCCCTTGGAAAGCTGTTCCAGAACTTCATTCCTCTGATAGTTAGAAATGTCTAATTTCAAGCCTAAACTTGTTGATGACCAGTTTATATTCTTTTGTTCTTGGGCCAGCAACGACCTTTAATTTAAGTAATTCTTCTCCATCCCTGGTGGTTATCCCTCTGATGTATTTATAGAGAGCAATAATATCTCCCCTCAGCCTTTGTTTTGTTAAGCTAAACAAGCCAAGCTCCTAAAGTTTCCCCTCGTAAGGTAGGTTCTCCATTTCTCTTATCATTCTACTAGCCCCTCTATGCACCTGTTCCAGTTTGAATTCATCTTTCTTAAACATGAGAGTTGTTATGGGGTGGACTAGGTCCAGAGGCCTCTGATGGATGCCTCATGGCCCTGCCTCACCTTGCCCCAGAAAAGAGCAGAGGAGAAGTCCTCCAGGTGGCCTAGAGTGGCTGCAGGGGAAGCAGCTAATCAGAGGAACTGCTGGAACAGCCAATTGGGCCATATAAAAAAGGAGAATCAGAGACAGTCAGTCAGTTGTTGCCAGGAGCTGGAAGAGGGAGGACTGGGTGCCTGGCTGGCTGGAAGAGCAGCAGGACCACTGACAGCTCAGTGTGGGCAAGACTGAGCCCAGGGAGGGCTGCTGAAGATGCGGGGAGTTAAAAAGGAGCTCCTGGCTGGCTGAAGGAACTGAGCAACTTAAGAGCCCAGAACCTAGCCAGACCAGGCAAGGGTACTGTGATGGGCCCCGCTGGTCCGGTTAAAGACTGAGCCCAGGGAGGGCTGCTGAAAAGGACATACCAATTGAGGGAACCATGATGGATTGTTACAGGAGGGCAGTGTCTCCAGGGAGAAAACCTTTGCAGGAAGTAAAGACTGTATACCCCAGAAGGGTTTTGTTTATTTGTTCCGCCCACAGACAGTGTGACTCAGCCAGAGGACCGAGTCACTGAAGACCTGCTGAAGAAATCATCGGCTGGGGGTGGAGGCAGAGGGCACTTGTGAGAGGTGAGTGCCACCCCGTTCCAACCAAAAACTAAGAAACAGCAGGCTCACACCTGAACAGAAGCGGGTGCTTGTGAGAAGTGGGTGCGACTCTGTTCCAAACCGAGAGATTGCAAAGATGCAATTAGCCAAGGGGGGGCACTTGTGAGAGGTGTGTGCCGACCCTGTTACAAGAGACCAGGACTGCACACAGTATTCTAGATGGGGGGGTCTCACTAGTACCTTGTACAATGGTAATAATACTTCTCTGTCTCTACTGGAAATACTTTGCCTGATGCATCCTCTGATTGTGTTAGCCTTTTTCATGGCCGCATCATGTTGGCAGCTTAGTCATACTGTGATTGACCAATGCACCCAGGTCTTTCTCCTCCTCTGTTGTTTCCAACTGATAAATCCCTAGCTTATAGCAAAAATTCTTGTTGTAAACTTCATCCCATTTCCACTATTCCAGCTTTCAAGATCATCCAAATATTCTCGTATGATAGTCCAGTGCTCCACCATATAGGCAATACCTCCCAACTTTGTGTCATCCAGAAATTTAATCAGCACACTCCTACTTTTTGTGCCAATATCATTAATGAAAATGTTAAATAAGACTGGACTCAAGACTGATCCCTGAGGAGCTCCACTAGTAACTTCTTTCTAGCCTGACAGTTCATCTTTCAGTATGACCCATTGTCTCTTGTTGTATTTTATCCCAATTACCATTTACCAATGTCTTTAATTCCTCACCAGATTAGTAATTTTACTGCCAGTATTGACTGTTACTGTAATTATACTTGACTGTTACTGTAATTAGTTTTGGCACTATATTTCCTCCTGTTGTCCATTCTCCTACCCTCTGTTGTTCTTTTTGCCTTTCCTGTATTCTCTTCCTCCCACTCAATATCGGAATCAGGCATGGAGATTGCATGAGCATCTCCCAACTGTCTCCCCCAAATTCCAAGTTTAAAATTATTTTAAGTAGTTGTGCCAACCTCCATCCCAGAAGCCTATTACCCTCCCTACTCAGATGGAGCCCATCCCATAAAAACAGTCCTTTGTCTGTGAATGTCTCCCAGTGGTTGAACATCCCAAAGCCTCCTTATAGCACCATTGCCTCAGCCATCTGTTGATCATCATAATCTTGTCTTGCCTTCACTCTCCTCTTCTAGAGACGTGTAGAATCCCACTGAAGATCACCCGAGCCTCCATTTCTTTAAGTATATTCCCCAGCCTGATGTAGTCTTTCTTGGTGTGTCCCAGTGAGACTCTAATAGTATTATTTGTTCCCACATAAAGGATAATTAGTGGATTCTTTCCTGCTCCCATTAGGATCTTCAGTCCCAGGGCCACATCCCATATCTTAGCTCCCGGTACACAACACACCCTTCTGTTCTCCAGAACAGCTCCGGTCACAGGCCTAATGATCAAATGCTTCCCTGAACTACAGTCAGTTTGAGATATTACATTAAAGCTAATGTATTGCTTTATAAATATTACTGAAGTAATCCCAGTAACACCACTATAGTTAAGGATCTATTTCCTTTTCAGAGTTGAAGAAAATGCCTCAGTCTGAAGGTTATGTTTGGTGTGATATTGTGATTGTTTAAATATTTTTAAATAAAACCTTCTCAGATATTTTTATATTCAGCTAGTAGGAGTGTCCAGGCTTTAGTTTAGGTGTTTTTTTTTTTTTTTTTCCAAATTCAACCACAGATGTATTTCTTGCAATCAGTAAGTCTTTAAACTTTGAATGATAAGCTAGGACATTGATGTTTACAAAGAATACTGTGAAAAGCAATTATTTTGCATGTTTAACAGCTATTTTTCAAAGTGAAATACTGTGTTAAGTTTCAGCACCAGAAGCAGTTATTCTATTTTAAATGTTTTATACTTTGATAGAGGCCCAAACCTGTACCATTTTCATTTAGTTTTGAGAGTGTGTTACAGTGTGGGATACCGAATCCAAACTGCTGCCTGTGATTTTGGATCTAACTTTGTTGCATAAAGCACTTTGGATCTGAGTCCTAGGTGTGTGAAGAGTAAAAAGAAATATGTGACAGAGTATATTGTGCTTGTATCTTTCTTTCCCAGTATAGTATTTTGCCTCTGAATGTACTCAACTCTCACACAAAGAGATACTCTCCACCTGTTTTCCCATCCATCAGAAATCCCACCTGCTCCCAGTTACCTCCACATCCCCAGAGAGTGTTTGATTCTGAAGGGGAGGGCATGGTATGGGACCTGGAAAGGAAGTTGGGAGGGGTTATGCAAGAAGGGCTGTAGGCTTGCTGTGTGCTTGAACAGATATTTGGGCACTACTAAGAGCTTGCTCTCATATATGAGTGCTGGTGGCAGACTCCCATATGTCTATGTCTTAGCAGTGTTAGAAGATGGCTAACAGCATGCTTCTACATGTTCTTTGGTAATGTCTGGGTTTGGTTTACTGCATGGACCTATGCATGTTTTGGCAATGCAGACAGTTAACAGCATACAGTATGTGGTCCAACTGCTCCTCTACACTAGGTAGATTCATAATGTTCAGCCTGTGAGGTTGCATGCTTTTTTATTTTACCCCATTATAGTTCTAGGTGGTGGGTAAGAATTTTTTAAATGAGGAAGGGGATTATGTAAATTGGCAATATTGCAAATGAGCAGAGCAAAATGTAGAATCCAACATATTGCTAAATCTCTAAATCCAAACCTAAAACTACAGGTGGTTTTGTTTTTGACTTTGGAAAGATAAAACCTGACTGAGGTTTTGCCAATCCAAAATACACCCACTTAGGCCCATCTCAAGTAAAAACACAACACATATTTGACATTTTGCTATAAATACTGAGAAATATTCTTGTCATATGCTAGCAGGTTTCTCTTTTACATATATGACAGCACAGCTACATCAGTTTAATTGACCTTGGCAATCTGCATCTGCTAGTGATATGTCCCTGAGGAACACTGCAGTTTTAAACTGCATTTTATTGCAGAAACTTGGGTGTCACAATATAGTTAAAGCTATATAAAAATAACTCATTTTGATACATGGCTTCAAGATTTGCTACAAGTATTTATCTGAAAATATTTCTTCATTATAAATCTACATTAAAATGTCTTTCTATTTATAAAGAAGCTAATTCAAAAGTTAAAGTAGGAAAAAAATACACAGTTTAAAATGTATTGTATTGAGAACGATGACTTTTAATAGATGGTGGTGAGATGATCTTAGGTTTTGTTATTTGTATTCATGTCCCATTTCTACTGTTCCATGCAGTACAAAAAGTAGTGTGTTGTTCTGTGCATTTCACCTCCTGTTTTATGTACAATCTATCCATCTGCTGTGTGTGTGTGTGTGTGTGTATATATGTTTATATTCTATTTTGTAACAAATAAGAGAACTGACGATCTCTTTTCTGCAATAATGTTCCATAAGATAAGAGGAGAAAATAGTTGCTTTGTGTTTTAACAGCATATATTTTCCCCATGTAATTTACACTTCGGGGGGGAGAGGGTGTCTGATTCACCCTTGCATTACTCCAGATATCCATCAGTGTAAATCCACTGAAATTGCGATGGCATAAAACTGGACTAACATAGTGGTGAATCAGGCACTTGGGCTTCCCATTCTGTAGTTAACATTGTAACACTCCTATTTTAAATTTTTATTTTTCAGTCATCTCCAGGCATATAATTCGACACACACACACACACACACACACACACACACACACTTTCCTGACCTCTTCTCCCAAAGCAGGTGGTCAGTCATTGATACCATTTTGTGGGTGTTTTAAGAAGTTTTTTTGTGATAGTATTCCTGCTTTTTCTAAACTAAAAAGAGGAGCGGATGGAGATTTATAGTCTGAGAAGGAAGGATAGTGCAGTGGTGAGAGTTCTAGCCAGAATCTTGAGAGACCAGGGTTCAATTTGCTCCTCCACCACGAACTTCCAGTGTGTTCTAGGCCAACTCTCTTTATTCCTCATTCCCCATTTGTACAATGGGTATAATTGTACCTCAAAGGGGTATTGTGAGAATAAATACATTAAAGATTATGGAAAAAAGATTGGGAGGTTTCAGGTGACACTTTGATAATGGGGGCCTGTAGACGTCCCATGGAGGGGCTCGTCCCTCACGGGGGCGGCTGGGAGCCAGGCCGAGGTGGGGAGCAGTTCAGTCTTGCGTGCCCAGGCCTAGGTCGGGCGGGCAGCCAACCGTAGTACAGGGCTCAGGCCCTCAGGGAGGGGCTGAGCAACAAACAGTAAGTTCAGGGGCTCAGGTCCTCAGGGACTGAGCAAACAGACAATAAGTTCAGGGGCTCAGGCCCTCAGGCAGGGAGTGAGCAAACAAACAGTAAGTTCAGGGGCTCAGGCCCTCAGGCAGGGAGTGAGCACACAGACAATAAGTTCAGGGGCTCAGGCCCTCAGGCAGGGAGTGAGCAAACAAACAGTAAGTTCAGGGGCTCAGGCCCTCAGGCAGGGAGTGAGCAAACAAACAGTAAGTTCAGGGGCTCAGGCCCTCAGGCAGGGAGTGAGCAAACAAACAGTAAGTTCAGGGGCTCAGGCCCTCAGGCAGGGAGGAGGAGAGACTGCCACCCGGTGTGGGGTGGCAGGGGGGGAACACAGGCCCACCCGCTCCACTGTGTTCCAGCCCGGGGCCCTATCAGCAGCAGTCCGCTGCTTCTGGGTCAGTGGGGATCCTGACCGCAACACACTGACATGGGTTCGGGGTCGGCTATCCCCAGGCCACTTCCCATCTCCTCCTCCATGGGTACCTGTGCGTCCTGAGCTTCGTCCGCCGTGTCCCAGATCATGGCTCCTCAGGGCAGTGAGCGCTGGGTAGGTCAGGCGGTTCCTCCGGACCCTTGGTGAGGGGAAGTTCAGTCCGTTCCTCAGGACACTGGGCTCGGGGCAGGCGCGGCCGGTCCTCCTCAGGACACCGGGCTCGGGGCAGGTGCGGTGCAGCAGGAGCTTGGGCACCAGCGTCTGCCCTCTCCCGCGGTTGGGCCGCAACTGAGTGCTGGGGCCGGGCCTTTATACTTCCTGTCCCCCCCCTTGACTTCTGGGGGGCGGTGACAGGCGGTGACTCCGCCCACTCTGGTGGCTGTTCTGGCTCGTCCCTCATGGGGGCGTCTGGGAGCCAGGCCGCCTCACTACAGGTTGCAGGAGCTCTCTGTGCTCCCTTCTCCCTCTGGCCTTTCCTGGCCCTCTCCTGCTGCTGCTTGCTGCTCTCCTTGTTGCTGCCGCTGCCGCTGCTGCTGCGTGAGTGAGTGAGTGAGTGCGGAGGGGGGGGCCTTGCCGGCCTGCCCCCCCCCTCGCCCTCGCCTCCGGAGGGAGAAGCATCGGCCCCCCAACGCCAACACCGATACCATCTGGGGGCCCACCTGCCTGCTTGCTTGCCTGCCTGGCCGGTTGCCCGGCCGGCTGACTGCCGCTCGCTGCTGCTGAAGTTCCTGTGTGGGAGCCGCTGCCTCCGTCGCGGAGTGCGCAGAGACTGCGTCCCTGGTTCGAGAGATTGTGGAGGGGGTTGTTTGAGGACTGTGTTTTGAGTGACTTTGCCATCTTTGCTCCTGGGGTGGTGGTGCCCCCAGTCGCGTTAGGAGTGTGGACGGTACTGAGCCTCTCGTTTGTAATTCCTCGGACTGGAAGCCGTCGCTTGCCAGGAAGCTCCGAGGTCGACTTGGGATCCTGCTGTCCCGTCCCCCGTAGCGGACTGTTGAAGGGGGGTGCGGGGGGGGTGCGGTCCCCCCCCCCCTTCGTCCATCTGCTCCCCCTCTACCACCACCCCCACCGCCGACAGCTGCCGACAACCCCTCCACCGCCCCGCGTGCCACCTGGACCTGCTTTTCGCCCCTCGACGGGGCTGTTTGCTCCCCCTGCCATTTCCATCGTCCGGGACTGTTTACTTGCAGCAGTGAACGGCGGAGCCTGCGCTTCGCGAGCGCTGTGGGTGCACCTTTTCCCTCGCCCTGGACTTCTCCTGCCCCCCAACTACGTTTCGCTGGTGGGGTCCCCTCCCTGTAGCCCCCTTTGTATTAGTTGGCCCTATTCTACCCCCCTCCTTTTGAGCCCCTTCGGTTTATTTTTTTGGTGCCCATTCCACCCCCCCCCTCGGTTCCTAGCCTGCTGGCTGTGTTCCCGGCCCTGTCCTTGGGCTGCGGCTGGCTGGAGTTTTTCCTCCTACCCCTCCTTGTCCTTGGGCTGCAGCTGGCTGGACATTCCATTCTGTTTCCGAGCCGCTGCTCCGGTGCACCCCCCCCTTCGCCCCCCCGCGCGCGCTTGTGCCCCCGTTTTGTTGCCCCCTCCCCTTTTGCACTGTTCACCCCCCCTTTTACTGTTGTAGTCCCCCCCCCCGCCCCAGTGTAGCCGGGGGAGCCGGCTTTCTTTTTTGGCACCTGTGCCCCACCCCTCTCTTTTCGCTCCTGTGTGCCCTCTCCATTGGCACCCTCCTCCCCAGCCTGCAGCCTAGCGGGGGGGAGTGGTTGCCTTTCCCTCGTTTTGTCTTTTGCCTAGAGGGGAGGAGCGGCTGCGGGTTGTAATGGCGGGGGACTCTGCCCCTGCCCCTGCTCCTGCCCTGTTGTCCCCGCCCACCCCAGTGGCCGGCCCCTCGGCTGGCCCTGTCCCGGATACCGCCGCTGCCACGGCTGCCCCCTCCACCGGCAGGAAGGGCCAAGGGAGGAAGAAGGGCAAGGGCCCCGCCCGTGGAGCTAGACCTCCTGCAGGCGGGGCTACGGTCCCCGCTGCGGCCCCGACACCGGCCGCGGCCCCTCCCTCTCCTGCCGTCCCTTCCATCAGCTCTGGTGGCGCTCCACCTCCGGCCCCCAGAGCATACGCCCAGGTGGCCGCCGCCTCTTTGCGTGCCGCCCCGTCGTCCGCCCCGACCGCCGCCTTTGGACCTGTCCCTGGTGACCACGGCCCCTTCCCCTCGCTGACTAGGAGGCATGGCGTCCGTTGCTATTTGGTGCCTGCCTCGCCCCACATTGAGACCTATGTGCGAGCGTTGGCGAGGGTGGTGGGGCCTACGGCCATCGTGGCGACCTCCAAGATGTACGGGAAGGCCGTGTTCTTCCTGGCGTCGGTGGCCGCTGCGCAGGAGGCGGTGGAATGAGGCCTGGCGGTGGGAGGCGTGTTTGTGCCCTTGGAACCCCTGGAGGACCTGGGCGTACGGGTGCTCTTGACCTCCGTCCCGCCCTACATCCCCAACGCCGCCCTGTTGCCGGCCCTCTCCACCCTGGGGAAGCCCATTTCCATTTTGAGCTCTCTCTCATTGGGCTGTAAGGACCCTGCCCTCCGGCACATCCTGTCTTTCCGCCGGCAGGTCCAGCTTCAGCTGCCACCGGCGGCGGGTGCCGGAGTGGCGCTCGAGGGGCCCTTCCTGGTGCCCTACCGGGGGGCCCATTATCGGGTCCACTATTCGACGGGGGAGGCCCGGTGCTTCCTCTGCCGGGCGCCGGGGCATGTCCGGAGGGACTGTCCCCTGGCCCGGCCTGGAGGGGCGTCCGAGACCCCCGGGGCCCGGGAGGGTGCCGGCCCTGTCATCGCCGGCAACCCTGGCGGTTCGGACACTGCTGCTGCCGCCGCCCCTCCTCCTTCTGCCGCGGTTCCCGCTCTGGCCGTGGAGACGGCCGGGCGGGCGGGCCTTGCCGTCGCCGACCCTGGATCAGCGGGGCATGTGGAGAGAGGGGCGGGGCGGCTTCCGCCGGCCGTGGGGACGGGCCCGCCCCAGGGGGAGGTTTCCCTCCCCCCTGCTGTCCCTCTGACCCTGCCGCCCCAAGCCCCGAAGCCATCGCCCCTGCCCTCTGGCCCCGCCCCTGCTGACCGGCCCTCCACCTCCTCTTCCACCTCGGGGGGCTGGGTGACCGTCCGGGGGAAGCGCGGCGCCCGCAGGTCGCGGGCTCTCTCCCTCCCCTCTGATGAGGAGGGAGAGCAGGCCCCCCGAAAGATGCCGCGGGGGGCCGACGTTGTTAGTTCTGTTTCCGCGCCCCTGGACGGTGCCCAGCAGGAGGTGCCGGCCATGGAGACCGTGGATGTCGTGGCAGCGGCTGGGGAAACTTCTGTCCCCTTTGTTGAGCCCACACCTGAGGAGGCTTCCGTAGCGGTTCTCCCGGCCCTTGCTCCGTCTGTGCTCCCCGCCGCCGCTGCCGGTACCGGGGCGGCCTTTGTCTCCGTGACTGGCGGGGAGGTCGCCGGGGCCGAAGGGACCGCTTTCGCCTCCATTTTTGATGAGATCGAGGCCCTGGGTCTGACCCCGGTTACCCAGGGGGAGGACGACCCTTCGCCAGCGGGCCCCGATCCGGGTGCTGGCTTAGTCCCGCCCCCTTCTCCTGCTCCCGGTTCCTCGCCCCACTCTGCTGCCCCCGATTTAGTCCTGGGGGAACCCTTAGCCCTACCTGCCAGCCCGGCCGCGACTACCATCTCGTGCACGGCCGCCGAGCCCCTCGGGGCGACGGCCGTTGCTGAGCGGCCGGTTCCTGCCCCCGATCCTGCCCCTTCTGCCGTCCCTGCCCCTGTGGCTTCCCCTGTCCCTGCTGCCCCCGTCCCCTCGGATGCAGACCCTGGCCAAGGGGAGCCGCGGTCTAGCGGCTTGGCAGCGGGAGATGGGGAACCCGTTCCCGTTTCCGTCCCTGATCCTGTCCCCTCTCCTGCCCAAGTCCCTGTTCCCGCCTCGAGCCCTGCCCCTACTCCCGCCCTTGCCCCAGATCCTGCCCCCGAGGTGTCTCCTTCTGCCACCTCTGGTGTTACTGCCACCCCCGGGGTTGTCGCATTTCCGTTGTCTGCAGACAACCCTCAGGGGGCGGTTTTCGTGTCTCCCCTTCCTGCCACTGTTGGGGCTGGGTTGTTCCCTCAGCCGCTCTCTCCTTTGCCGGGGATGGGGACGGGCTGCCCAGCGCAGCAGCGCCGGAGCTCGGCCCCTTGTTTGTCCGTCACCGCGGGCCACGAGGACCCTTCAGGGGCCCCGCCGGAAGATGGCGGCGGCTTGGCCGCTGCCTCCCCCTCCGCGCTGCGGGATGAGCTGCGCCTCTTTCTATCGGATTCCCGTGGTTCTCAGGGTAAGGTGCAGCTCGCCCTTCAGCGCTGGGGGGACTTCCATCTCGTCCTCCGGGCCGTGAAGGCGCTTTTGGGGGAGGGGCGGGGGTCCGGTCGGCGGGACATCGCGGCCTATCGGCGGGCCCGCAGATTCCGCGACTCCCTTTTGACCTTCGGAGTCGAAACCGGGATCTTGCGGGGCCCGCTGGGGGCCGATGATACCTCCGCCCGTGAGGATCTGCCCCAGCCCTCCGTATGACAGCTACCACCTTTGCGTCGTTGAACGCCCGGGGCTGTAGGGTGGGTTTCCGCAGGAGCCAGGTGCTCTCCTTCCTTCGGGAGGGGGGGTACTCTGTGATTTTCCTGCAGGAGACCCACACGGCTCCGGCCGTCGAGGCTAGCTGGCGGCTGGAGTGGGGAGACGGGGTTTATTTTAGCCACCTCAGCGCCCATTCGGCTGGAGTGGCCACCCTGTTCTCCCCGGGGCTGCGGCCTGAGGTGCTGGGGGTCGCCGAGGTCGTGCCAGGCCGCCTGCTGCACGTCCGGGCCCGTGTGGAGGGGCTGGTTCTGAACTTGGTCAACGTCTATGCCCCGACCACGGGCTCGGAACGCGTGCCTTTCTATCAGCGGGCGGCGGCCTTCCTCGGCACTCTGGATTCTCGCGAGTGCCTGGTCCTGGGCGGGGACTTTAACACCACCCTCGAGGACCGGGACCGCTCCGGGCTTGAGTCTTCCCAGGCAGCCGCGGGCGTCCTCAGGGAGATCGTAGACAATCACTCCCTGGTGGACGTCTGGCGCGAACACCACCCGGACGACGACACCACCTTCACCTATGTCCGGGTGGAGGACGACCGGTCGCGCCACTCCCGGTTGGACCGCATTTATCTGTCCCGTTTTCATCTGGCGCGGGCCCATGCCTCCAGCGTCCGGCCAGCCCCGTTCTCAGATCACCACCTGGTGACCGTGACGGCCTCTCTCAGTTCCGAGCGGCCGGGGCCGGCCTATTGGCATTTTAATAATAGTTTGCTGGAGGACGTGGGCTTCGTGGCATCCTTCCGGGAGTTCTGGCTGGCCTGGCGGGGGCAGCAACGCGCCTTTCCCTCGGCGCGGCGGTGGTGGGATGTGGGGAAGGTCCGCGCGCGGCTCTTCTGCCGGAACTACACCCGGGGCGCCAGCCGGCGGCGGGATGCGTTGTTAGGGCAGTTGGAGCGGGAGGTTTTGGAGCTGGAGAGGCGTCTGGCCTCCGGCCCCGAGGATCCACCCCTCCGCGCGGCGTACCGGGAGAAGCGGGAGGAGCTCCAGGCCCTGGAAGACCACCGGGCCCGGGGCGCGTTTGTTCGATCCCGCATCCGTCTCCTTCGGGAGATGGATCGCGGCTCCCGCTTCTTCTACGCTCTGGAGAAACGGAGGGGGGCCAAACAGCATGTCACCTGCCTCCTGGCGGAGGACGGCGCCCCCCTCACGGATCCGGAGGAGATGCGTGGCAGGGCCAGGGCCTTCTACGCCGCTCTTTTCTCCCCAGATCCGACCGACGCCGAGGCCTGCAGGGTGCTCTGGACCGAGCTCCCGACGGTCAGCGCGGGCGGCCGAGACCGGCTGGAGCTGCCTCTTTCTCTGGCTGAGTTCTCGGCGGCCCTCCGGCTCATGCCCACTAACAAATCTCCAGGCATGGACGGGCTGACCGTGGAGTTTTACCGCGTGTTCTGGGACGTCCTCGGCCCAGACCTCGTCACCGTCTGGGCCGAGTCCTTGCAGAGCGGGGTCCTCCCTCTCTCGTGCAGGCGAGCAGTGCTCGCCCTGTTGCCGAAGAAGGGGGACCTCCGCGATTTACGAAACTGGCGTCCCATCTCGCTCCTCAGCACGGACTATAAGGTCGTAGCGAAGGCCATCTCGCTGCGGCTGGGGTCCGTGCTGGCGGACGTGGTCCACCCCGACCAGACCTGCGCCGTCCCGGGCCGGAGCATCTTTAACAACCTGTACTTGGTCCGGGACCTATTAGAGCTGGGACGTAGGGATGGTCTGTCGTTCGCCCTCCTGTCTCTGGACCAGGAGAAGGCGTTCGACAGGATGGACCACGGGTACCTCCTGGGCACTCTGCGGGCATTCGGCTTCGGGCCCCAGTTTGTGGGCTTTCTCCAGGTGCTGTACGCTGAGGCGGAGTGTCTGGTCAGGCTCAACTGGACCCTGACCGAGCCGGTCAGCTTTGGGCGGGGAGTACGGCAGGGGTGCCCCCTCTCGGGCCAGCTGTACGCTCTGGCGATCGAGCCCTTCCTCTGCCTCCTCCGCCGGAGGTTAGCGGGGTTGGTGCTCCGGGAGCCGGAGCTGCGGCTGGTCCTGTCGGCGTACGCCGACGACGTGCTCCTCGTGGTCCAGGACCCTGAGGATCTGGTGCGGGTGGAGGCCTGCCAGGCCGTTTATTCGACCGCCTCCTCCGCCCGGGTCAACTGGGCCAAGAGCTCTGGCCTGGTGGTCGGGGACGGTTGGCAGGCGGGCTCCCTCCCACCCGCGCTTCAAGCCATTCGGTGGAGCGCGGGCCCGCTGCTCTATCTGGGCGTTTATCTTTCCGCCACGCATCCCTCTCCGCCGGAGAACTGGCTGGATTTGGAGGCCAGGGTGCGTGAGCGGTTGCGGAGATGGACGGGGCTGCTCCGGTGTCTCTCCCTGCGGGGGAGGGCGCTGGCGCTGGTGCTGAACCAGCTCGTCCTGTCCATGCTCTGGCACCGGCTCAACACCCTGAGCCCGACCCCGGGACTCCTGGCCAGGCTCCAGAGGATAGCCCTGGAGTTCTTCTGGCCTGGACTGCACTGGGTCTCTGCGGGGGTTCTGAGTCTTCCCCTGGAGGAGGGGGGACAGGGCCTGGTCTGCCTTCGTAGCCAGGTCCATGTCTTCCGCCTCCAGGCCCTGCAGAGGCTCCTTTATGGTGAAGGTAGTCCGGCATGGAGCACGTTAGCGCACGCCTTCCTCCGCCACCTCCGAGGGCTACGATACGACCGGCAGCTCCTTTTTCTTCATCCGAGAGGTCTTCCGCGAGACCTCTCGGAGCTGCCGGTCTTCTACCAGGACCTTCTCCGGACCTGGAAGCTTTTCTCGGCGACCAGGTCCATTGTGGCCACCGAGGGCGCGGATCTCCTTGCGCAGCCCCTGCTGCACAATCCCGATCTCCGTGTGCAGGTGGCGGAGTCGCCCTCGGTGAGCCGGAGGTTGGTCCTGGCGGAAACCACCAGGGTCGGAGACCTCCTGGACTACACCAGAGGGGACTGGGTGGATCCCCGCGCGCTTGGTCGGCGCATGGGGCTCTCCACCCTTGCGACCCCTCTGCATGTACTCCAGGAGGTGGGCGCTGCATTGTCACCTCCTGCTCTCGGCTTCCTGTGGCTGCGCCTCGCCTGCCAGACCTTCCACGCCTTCCTAAAAGGTCACAGCGTGGCAGTCCTGACGGACAACACTACCGCCATGTTCTATATAAACAAGCAGGGCGGGTCCCGGTCTTCTCCCCTCTGTCGCGAGGCACTCCAATTATGGAACTTCTGTATAGCCCATGCGATACACCTCATCGCGACGTATCTTCCGGGAATTCAGAACGGCTTAGCAGACCGCCTCAGCCGATCCTATTGAATGCACGAATGGACACTGAGAGGAGACGTCCTGCATTCGATCTTCCGGAAGTGGGGGTTTCCCCGGGTGGATCTATTCGCCACCAGGGACAACAGCCAATGCCCTCAGTTCTGCTCGTTCCAGAACCTCAGCCCGGGATCATTAGCGGATGCTTTCATGATCCCATGGGGAGGGAGCCTAAAATATGCCTTCCCTCCATTTCCACTTATACACAAGGTTCTTCTCAAGACCCGCAGGGACAGGGCAACGATTATACTTATTGCCCCGGCCTGGCCTCGCCAGCATTGGTTCACGTCCCTGCTGGAACTGTCCGTAGCCGATCCAATCACCCTTCCCCTCCATCGCGACCTAGTCACGCAAGACAAAGGTCGCCTACTCCACCCGAACCTGTCTTCGCTTCATCTCACGGCATGGTATCTCTCTGGCTGAACGATGCAGAGCACAGGTGCTCTCACCAGGTTCAGCAAATCCTCCTTAATAGTAGGAAGCCCTCTACAAGGGCAACATACCTGGCGAAGTGGAAAAGGTTCTCCCACTGGTGTGAGCCTTAACGCATACAGCCTTTACAGGCCTCGGTTCCGTCCATCTTGGACTATTTACTGCACCTCAAGAATCAAGGGCTTGCGCCCGCCTCTATTAGAGTTCACTTAGCCGCTATTTCGGCTTTCCATCCGGGAGAGTTGGGAGTGTCAGTATTCTCCAACCCCACAGTGGCCCGATTCCTCAAGGGGCTGGAAAGGGTGTTTCCCTACTCACGCCCGCCGGTTCCGACGTGGTCTCTGAACCTAGTCCTAAATAGACTCATGAGTCCTCCCTTTGAGCCCCTGGCCACTTGCTCCCTCACGCACCTCTCGTGGAAGGTGGCGTTTCTCGTGGCCATCACGTCGGCCAGAAGGGTATCAGAATTGAGGGCCCTCTCGTCGGAACCACCGTATACGGTGTTCCATAAAGATAAGGTGCAACTTAGGCCGCACCCCAAATTCCTCCCAAAGGTGGTGTCACAGTTTCACATGGGGCAAGACATTTGCCTCCCGGTGTTTTTCCCAAAACCCCATACGGACCCTCACCACCGCAGCCTACATACCCTGGATGTCCGAAGGGCATTGGCATTTTACCTGGAGCGGACCAGGTCGTTCCGCAGAACGCCCCAGCTGTTCATTGCGATTGCGGAACGTATGAAAGGCTTGCCTATCTCGACACAGCGCTTGTCGGCATGGATTGTGCATTGCATACGCACTTGTTATGAGCTCGCCAATGTTCCGGCCCCGGATATCCGGGCCCATTCGACTAGAGCCCAAGCGTCCTCAATGGCCTACTTGGCGCAGGTTCCGATCCAGGAGATCTGTAAGGCAGCCACCTGGTCGTCCATACACACGTTCACAGCCCATTACGCGATCCATCATCAGACCAGAGAGGACGCGATGGTCGGCCGGGCTGTGTTACAGTCAGTTGTACCTTGACTCCTACCCACCTCCAATGGTAAGCTTGGGAATCACCTAATGTGTAATGGACGTGAACAATCACTCGAAGAAGAAAGAACGGTTACTTACCTTCTGTAACTGTTGTTCTTCGAGATGTGTTGTTCACGTCCATTACACTTCCCACCCTCCTTCCCCTCTGTCGGAGTCTCCGGCAAGAAGGAACCGGAGGGGTCGGGTCGGCAGGGATATATATACCCTGGAGCGGGGCGCCGCTCTGGCGGGAAGGTGGGGGCCCCGCCGGCCCGACGGGAGCCGCTAAGGGAAAAAGTTTCCGACGTCCGTGCACGCGGCGCGCGCACACCTAATGTGTAATGGACGTGAACAACACATCTCGAAGAACAACAGTTACAGAAGGTAAGTAACCGTTCTTTCCCATTTCTGGCATAAGTGGCCAACATTTGAAAACAATGTTTTATTTCTTACTTTTATCATTGTCTATATAAAGTGGATTGTAGCAACAATTGCTTAGTAAATCTGTTAAACTATCTCCAGATCATCTACTTAGTATCTTTTTATCTTTCACTTAAATACAGTAAAAGAAGCCATGAATCCTATCCAGTTTAATAGATGGGGTCTTCCTGAAGTGGATCCAGAGACCATGCAAACCAGTGAACTGTGGGTTTTTGCCGGTGGTGACATTGGAGGTTTAGCTAACACTACAGTGGAAGCAGTGAACGATGGAAAACAAGCTTCCTGGTATATGCACAGATACATACAGGTGGGTCTTTAAAAGTAGTTTTCCTTTCCAGCTGCAACTTTATATCCGTTTTCACACACACATTTATTGGCTTGCTTTTTTTCTGGTTATTGAAATAATTGCCATGGATTTCTAGAATTAAATATGTAGGTTTTGAATAATAGTCAGCTAGATACTCTGGAGATTGGTGCATTACAAATCTGTTAGATCAGTGATTCTCAAACTTATTTGATCGAGCCCCACTTCTTTGTGGCTGTAATAGTTTACACCTTCCCCTCCCGCCACACAAGTAAATATACTGACAAAAAAAGAATCAACATTCAACACTCACTAAATATTAAAAACAGTAAAGCATTGATTCAAACAGAGCCAGTGATCCATTGTAATAAGAGCAAATGCAAAACTGTGATCATGGTCAATTCTTACAATTAAATGTGCACACCATGTCGTAGCAAATGGATTAATGTACAGGTGGCAACAACTTTGTATAATGCTACGTAAGCTTAACAGAAATCTGTCAAAATGCACAGCGCCATCTGAGGACCTGACATGTCTGGAGGAGTCAGCTTTGATAGTAATTCATTGCTGTGGGTAAAATGTATGCAGTAATTTTTTTTCCCTAAAGCGTCTCCTCCCCCCCCCAAGAATACATTGTGTGCCCCCAGAGGGGCCTGCTTCCCAGTTTGATAGCCTCTGGATTAGATAATTAAAACTATAAATGTATAATAACAAAAAATGGCTTTGGTACATTGAAACTAGATTTTTTTAAAAAAATGTGTAAATCTTAACAACATTCTTCTCTCCAACTCAGAGTTCCACCAAGGTCTCTGGTCTGTTATGGCTTCTTCCACAATATTCAGTATATGCAGAAATATGATTTAGGTAATGGGGGGCGGGAAGCCCATCAATATTAAATAGAACCTCTGAACAGCACAGAAAGTATAAATTAAATATGGTCCCTGTTGTTACCTGGGAAAGATACTATTATTTATAGAGTGCAAGTGTATCAATGCTTGACAAAACATGCGCACATGCACACACAGAAACAATGGATTGCAGTCCAGCTCCGACAAATCTGATAATGGGGCCACATGAGCAAGGCAAATACAAAACCTAATTCATGGAGAAAAACAATGCAAAGAAGTAGGGTTTAATGGGTTTAAACTTGAGCAACCAAGTGACTAAGCATTTCCCCTTTGCGTGCTGTAGAGCTGATACAGAGTGAGAGCTGTGAACTGCTCTTCTCTCCCGCCTGGTTTAATGTAAAAACAGGCATAATGAGCAAGCTATCGTCTTAGATCAGGTGCAGAGGGACCATAGCAGACCAGAGTCCTTGGCCTTTGTGTGGAAAGGCAGCTGATAAAAACATGTTTGTAGTATGAAGAATTCTTTGGAACAAACAGAAGAAAATGTTTCCCAAGAAAAATGGATTTGAACAACTGAAGTAGTAGCAGTGCATTCCTTTGTCCCCCACCCCTTATGAGATACTGTGTGTGCGCAGCATCATATTGTTTTAGTCTGATGTGGCTTCATAAAAATACTGTGTGGCTCAAAACTTGTTTTCACTATCAGTACATATTTTTCTCACTTATTCTGAAGCAGTGTTTGTAATCTGTATTTTTAAACCCCATCCAAATACTTAGTGTTAAACATTCTAAGCTTTGATGTGTGAGTACATTTGTTTTGGCATCTCTGTGACCCTAGTGGGAGTATCTCCTCTCTCTCTATCCAAATTCCCTCTCCAACTTCTCATGAAAACATGCATCACTCAAAGCATCTCTTATAATTGCATTTCCGTCAATGGACATTTTTTCTTCCTCTAAAACATTCAGTATATTGAAATATATTGAGCATTTTAAAGGCAGTCTGAAAAGTTGTGGCCTGAGAATTTAGAATTTTAAATCAAACAGACTTGATATTAGAGGGCTTCGGTTACCCTTTGCAGGTTTTGAGGCAGCTTATTCGACCTTACAGTCTCACCAGGAAGCTAATGGGAAAGCCTCACAGCAATCTTCACAGGAAAGTTTCCAAATGTCAAGTGTCATCTTTCCAGCTGCTAGATGAATGGGTAGCCAAGAGGCATTTATTTGGATGTACGGTCCCTGTAAAATCTGGCTGCTGTGGTGGGGAAGACTATAATTTGGCAGTTACTTTACCAATATTTGCATCAGTTGCAATCTTAGTAACAGGATGAGGGACTTCATTTTTAGGGGAGGTGTGATTTAGAGCCAGATCACAATGCTTTAGCATTTATACGCCTAACACATGGCTCTGTGTGTGGGTACACATATATACATATGTAAAGTGTTCCTCAATTTTGAACTAACTGTTGAATCCTCCCCTGCTTTAGATAAAAATACCCTCATGAAATAGATTGACTTTCTCTCACCTACAGGATTGTAAAGCTGACAATTTCTTCACAGTCTTAGTATTTGATTTAATAAAAAGGCTCATTTTAGGTTTCAGCTGTTCTGTGTATCTATTTGTATTTATAAAAAATAATTGCCCGTTTCCCAAGCCACTGACTGTACTAGCACCAGTAAAAATATAACTAGCATGCAGTCCACGCTTGGCAGCATCAAAAGACCAATCCAAACAATTTTAGACCACAATAAAAAGTGAAATTAAAAAACAGCATCCCAGTTAATTGCTTGTCGTTTCCTTTAAACAGCACACTCCTCACATCTCAGCCTAGTTCAGGCAAAAGGCTGAGCAAACAGATGGGCTTTACATGTGCCCTGAAGCTCAAATCATTCAAACTCTGGCATGCATTCAAGAGAAGTGTGAGTTCCAGAGTCAAGGGCTTTCCAAAGGGAATGCCTTATGTTCAAAACTAGGAATTATTTACAGAAGCATTTTGGCTGATCTCACACTGGACGTTCTCCATCAGTAACAGACCAAACATTCCTTGCTTCTCAGCATTCTTCCACCAGCTTGAAAAGCACAGGCTTGGCTGAACTCTGTATCTTTATGGCCTCTGTAAACAAGACCAGCCAAAACCCAACTGAGGATGGAAGTACTTTTGTCCCTTCCTGGTCTGACTGTTCCATTAGAACTTTCCTATACATTCTAAATAGAATCAATGTAATTCAAAGATAGAGGAAGATAAAGATCCACGTAGAAGCAACCCAATTCACCAGGCTGCCCACTACTCAGACTATTTCCTGAGGTCTACATTTTGTTTGTTATGCCGTGAATATGTAATGGTTTCCGTGCTTAATTTTGCTAATTTATTTAGGGCTTGTCTATACTTAAAGCACTGCAGCGGGTTAGTGAAAACACTACCTCCACCGACAGGAGAGCTGCTCCTGTCAGCATAGGTACTCCACCTCCCAGGAGGCGGTAGCTCTATCAATGGAAGAAGCCCTCACGTCAACATAGCGCTGTCTAGGAACTAGGTTGGTATGACTGCGTTGTTCAGGGGGGTGGATTTTCCACATCCCTGAGTGATGTAGTTATACTGATATAAGTTTGTATTGTAGACCAGGGTAATATAATAGTTCAGCCCTTTGCCCAACTTAAAGACTAGCAGCATTGGGTGCTATTCCCTATATAACCTCTGTTCCTATCCTTGAGGCAGAAGAAGTAGTCTCTCTGCAAGGCACATGGAGCAGGAGTGGTTTGTTGTTTTGCATTACCTAGTGCCTCAGTATTTTAATGTCTCAGTCTTGCCCTCAGTGCCCTGTGCAGGTCGCAATTCTTACGGTGTTCTCCCCTCCCACTTTGCTTGGCCAATTGCACCAGCCTTGAAGCTGCATTTGTCATCTGCTCACTCTCCCATTTCTCTGTCTCTTTCCACGCCACCCCTTATACATGGAATGCCTTTCCTGCATCTGTTTGCCAAGTCACCATCCTCTCCTTATTCAAATCCCCCCTAAAGATTCACTCTTCTGGCATTGTTTACAATGAGTCTGTAGTTACTAATAAGTATTTTTAAAATCTGTTTTCCTTCCTCTGAGCCACTCAGTGTGTCCTGTGTCCTCTGTCTACCTGTTAGAGCAGACTGTAAGCTATTTTGTGCACTTAATAAATAATAGTGGGCCAGATCTTCAGCTGATGTAAATTGCAGTTCCTTGAGGATCTGGCCCAATATTATTTTAAGGGCACTGATATTGTACTACTTAAAGCAGATGCCCCTCCCCCCCCACACACACACTTTCCCATGCGATAAATAAATAATGTGAATTTTATATCTAGTGAGCCTGGACTGTATTTCTTTTATGAAGACTGGCCATTTCCTCAGGCTTGTCTTTTGAAGCTGTTGGCCATGCTGGCTGCCTTCTATTCAGGCTAAATGAGGGAACAATTAAATGCCCCCTTTGTTTAATGTTAGCCGAAACATTGGAAAACACTGCCCTAGGGACTAAAATGTCACCTCCCAAAGACTAGACAGTATGCAAAAAGAAGGTAGCCGGTGAGTTATTTGATTTTAGCTGCATGAATGCAAGAGTCAGAAACAACCAGGAAGCAGGTAGAAAGAAGCAGAAAGGCAAGGAGATAGTTAGAAAAGCACTGGAAGTGTGGCCCTGAGAGAGAGCTTTTTCAGTGATGCTGGCTCAAAAGAGGCTTGGACTGTGAGCGAAAAACCTCCTGTTATTAATTCCTGGGGTGTTTAGGAAAATAAGACTTTGTACGTACTTTGTAAATAAATAAGATTGCAATGAAGAAATACCTGACTCCATCATCAATTTCTCCTTCTAAACCAGGGGTTCTCAAACTGGGGGTCACGACCCATCAGGGGGTTGCAAAGTTATTACATGGGGGGTCGCGAGCTGTCAGCCTCCACCCTCAAACCACACTTTTCCTCCAGCATTTATAATGGTGTTAAATATATAAAAATGTGTTTTTAATTTATAAGGGGGGCTTCCTATGTGAAAGGGGTCAGCAGTACAAAAGTTTGAGAACCACTGTTCTAAAGTAAACAATCCCCAACACCTCAAATATTGGGTAACCGGTTGAGTCAAAAGGGGTAACAGTATGGTGTTAATTCATATCTCTGAGATATAGGACTTCTCCTATTGTGCTTCAACAAATATGTAATTTTAGAATGAATAAGTGCATATTTACAAAGCCTATTCAAGTTCCTTGGCAGGGGATAATACACTGCAATTCAGTACAATTTTTTAATTTGAATAGTGCCTTTCATACAAAATGCTTTGGTGACTGATTGTAAATAATAGAATTACACAGCTAAATAATAGAAAAGAGAGTGAGTACGGGCAAGGAAGAATAGACAGGTTTTCAGATGAGATTTTAAATGAGCGAGTCAATGAAGTGGAAAGATTCAGGAAAATCATTCAAGGCTGCAGAGGAGAAGGCTCTCAGTAAAAGAATGATGTTGATGAAACTTAGCATTTTTTAGTGCTCTGTGTGTTGAAGGCATTGCATAGACATTGCTTATATGCGATAATACCATGAGGTAGGTGGTCAAGTAGTTATCCACAGTTAGGGAAACAGACAGAGACAGGTGAAATTACTTGCTCAAGGCCACACAGCGAATCAGTGTGCAAGTTTTAAAATGCAGGATCTCCCTGTCTCCCAGTCCTGTGTTCTTCACTACAGAGCACACTGTCTCTGCAGGAGTATCCAGATCAGAAGAAAGAAGACCACTGCATGCAAAATGTTTGTGGATTTTGGCATGCTTTTCAAAGAACTATGGAGACATGGTAACCAGGAATCTGAATTCCCACAATTATAGACTCAACTGGTTGACAACAAATTAGAGAAGAATCTGGCAAGAATTTTTTATCATCTTTTTCTAAAATCGGGGAAAGAATGATTATAAATAAACTTTGCCTACATGTTTTCTTTTACTGTGTGTCAGGTCAATCATCATTATAAAGCTTATTTTTTCCTATTAGGAACCTATATAGCATTTTAATTTGACTTAGTAAATTTAGTTCCTTTATGAGCATTGTGCTGAACAGAGAGGTTGTGAAAAGCAAAACAAACATAAAAAAAGGCAAAAGGAAGTGTGACAAGAGGAGGGGAAGATAAATCTGCAAGGAAGCATTGCTACCGACTGTTGAACCCTCGGCCTCATCTTACAGCAGTGCATATTTTGTCATTTTGATTACTCACCTGGATTCCCTAATTCTTGTCACCACCTATGCCAGCCTCTTGGGATGAAAGACCCATTTTGGAAACCTCGTTGGGCCAGCGATCATCAGAGATGTGGAAGTGTAGTATCAGGCTGTTGGAGATATTCAGGCTGTAAAAGTGGTTTCCAAACCACTATGACAAAACAGACAGCAGTGACCCTCATTAACAGGGAGTGGGGCACCAGGAGTAGGCAGCTTCTGGTGGAGTCAATGCATTTTTGCATCTAGGTGGAGTCACAATTTTTTTCTCTCTCAAGGCAGTTTACCAAGGGTGTAGAGAGAGTGCAGACTCCTAATGTCAGGGGAAAAGGTCTATGCCTGGAGGTGTTTCAGTGGATGTCTGGAAACCCTGGTGATCAACTAGTTTGCAGGCCAGCATGCAGCAAAGCTTTCATGTTCTTACATGGGCACATTCAATCTGCGCGTCCCAAATTCCTTTCATTAGAAGTTTTTTTTATCTTGCACAAGCCAAGTTTTATTTATACAAAATCACAGAAAGCACATTTGCTGCCTTTAGCTAAGATTCATTTGAAACAAAATTCATTTCATGTGGCAGTGGAAGTAGCTTTTGAAGATTAGGTCATCGAGCCAGGAAACAGATACAGGATGACATGGCTTAAGCAACTAATCAAATACTGAATTTTGAATACCGAATATTTTTAGGCATACCAGGATTGAGCAGTTTATGAGCAGTCCACAGGCTGAAATGTATTTACATACCACAATTGAACAATTTTGAATAATCAAAAAATTAATAAATAACTGCAGTCTGCTTGCAGAAAGGAAAAGAGGCATAAGTTTACTATGCACCACCCTTTACTCAGAGCAGATAGTTACATCATAGTCTAGGCTTGAATACACTGCTTGTTTTCAACTGTTTGCCTGACTCTTCCAATACCACCACTTCCCATTAACTCCTTTGTTTTCTTTCCACACTGTACTATGTATGGTTTATATTTTAAGCTCCTGTCCTTCACTTTGCACCAGAAATGGTGCCAGTTGAGAATGAACATCTTGTCCAGTAAAAACTACACTGAGAACACAGGCCACCTAACATCTAGACAACGGTAATAAATTTCTGTCACTCCTGACCTACACCAGATTTCAGCCTGTGACTTTGGGGTGAAAGGTTTTGTATCCTAATATCAAATTTCTGAGCTGTCCATTATTTTTTTTTAAATTAATAACAGAAAGGAAAAATAGCAGGTGGTTACTCAGATATTGAAATATTAGGTCACAATAGTACCTTGAAGTCATGGCCCTGAGTTTGGGGCAGTGGAACTCTGGAGTTCCCCAGCAGGTGCTCTGCTAAGCACTATGACTCAGGTAGACATGTTGCCTCTCAGGGTATGTCTACACTGCAATTAAAAACCCATGGCTAGCCCATGCCAGCTGAATCAGCTATGTGCGGCTCGGGCTATGGGGATGTTTAATTGCAGTATAGATGTTTGGGCTCTGTTTGGCACCCGGGCTCTAGGACTCTATAGGGAATGGTGTCCCTAGCCCCTGTTCACCAGAAGCTGGGAATGGACAGGGAATGGATCACTTGATGATTACCTGTTCTGTTCATTCCCTCTGAGGCACCTGGCATTGGCCACTATCGGAAGACAGGATACTGGGCTAGATAGACCTTTGGCCTGACCCAGTATGGCCGTTCTTATGTTCTTATGTAGGGTGGGAGGGTCCCAGAGATTGAGCTGCAGCCCGAGCTTGAAAGCCTTCACTGCAATTAAACAGCCCCTTATCCTGAGCCCTGCAAGACCAAGTCAGCTGGGACAGGCCAGCCACAGGCTTCTTATTGCGGTGTAGACATATCCCAGAGCTCTGGGGAGCATTATATCTAGAATGCACTGAGTGGCTTGTATGGAAGGGAATGGTTCAGTAATTACATTTTCCTCCATACTCTTGCTGTCTTTGGTATGGCTAGCAATGTAAAAGTCACTACCCAGAAAACAGTCATTGCATCAGGGAAATTTGGTCCCAAATGGCTGGAATCTGATTAAATCAACTTTTCTCAAGCGAATTTTGCCATTTTGGATAATATCCACAGCTCCAAATTTTCTGTTGGCATAGCTCCATTAACTTCAGTTGCATTACACCAGCCAGGAGTCTGGCCCAACATGCCATTTCTGGATTTGGACCCTACCTCGGAAGAAAATACGAAGAGTCAGGTGATTTGATTCCTGCTTCTTAAATTTGGGAGGAAGGGAGTAGATTTTGAGATTCTGCATCAAGACTTTCTTTAATTAAAGCCCCTGAAAAACCTGTAGTAGTTCTCATGCCCTCCTCAGCCCTTTAATAACATGCATAAGAGAAAAATGGAGTAAATAAGCTCTTTAAAAACAAAACAAAGGGCAGCAACACAAGGGTTGGAAGATTTTACAGAGTATTTAGAGTATCATCTCCATCCTTACATAAGAGAGGTGTTGTTTTTTTGTTTGGTTGGTTTTTTTTTTGTGCTTCTCAGGAGTTGAAAACCCCTCCACATCCCTCCCCCGACTTTACTGACTCAAGTTCAAGGTTTTTAGGGTATGTCTGCACTGCAATTAGACACCTGCAGCTGCCCCATGCCAGCTGACTCAGGCTTTCCGGACTCAGGATAAGGGGCTGTTTAATTGCAGTGTAGACATTCAGTCTCAGGCTGCAGCCTGAGTTCTGGGACTCTCCCACCTCAGGTCCTAGAACCTGGGCTGCAGCCTGAGCCCAAACATCTACACCACAATTAAACATCCCCTTAGCCTCAGCCTCATGAGCCCAAGTTAGCTGACATAAGCCAGTCACCGGTTTTTAATTGCAGTGTAGATATACCCTCAGTGACACAGATCTTAATTCCATCCATCATGAACTAGATAGGATTCTGCTCAGTGTCCATTCATGCAACTCCTTCACTTGCCAGTTATTTAGGGTGTTTCTTCTCCAAAGGCAGAGGCCACTGCCTGCTCAGTACATTTGCCATGCTTAAGAGCAAGAGAACACACCTGTAATGATCTAGGCATTGTGAAGCAAAGCCACTGATCTGGTCAGTTCTTAATGATTGCTGTACTGTAACAACACCTTCCAAGTGATTATGGATAATCAAATATTTCCATTATTTGTAAATGAACATTATTTACTTGATAGTCAAAAGCCAGCTATGTTAGGGTTGATTGAATCAGTTCTGGGGAATCAAATGTGCAATGAATCCATGTGCAAAAATGCCTTATAATTTTTTATTGATGCATTCATATGTATATTTCCTCTTTTTTAAAAAAAAATCAAGTGGCTAAGATATCTTTAAAACTGTTAGGAAACATAACTACAATATTTATATTGTTTGCTCTTCTTTGGTCCAGTTCCTAGCTAGCAATCCAGAATTAGGGGCTTATTCTGGCACCCTTACAATACTCACATTGAGTAGTACTTTACTACAGTACTCCTGTCAGATATGCCTGATACACACCATAAAAAAGAATGTGTAGGAGCTTGGATGAACACTGAGCCAGTGATGGCAGGTTGCTAAGTGATACTGCACGTGGAGCACTTTCACTCTATGATTACTGGAGTCTTCCCTCTTTAGTGTATCTAAGCAACCGTTGTATCTTATGATACAGTTAATCCCAATATTGAAGCACTTGTTCATGTGAATAGTCCTAGTGGTTCTAAAGAAGACCTCTTTCCATGAGTATAGGTTGCAGCATTGAGTCCCAGATACCCTAACCACCCCAGAGGTTGATGGGGTATCAACTGATGTTGGTTGTCATTTTGGAAATGGTATATTAACTCTTCTACCCCAGGGTGTTTAAAAATATGAGAACATTAATAATTAAAATGCAAATAATGTGTAGCTGCTAGAAACAAGATTTACACCAGTTTTTTTAAATAGAGATCTACCATATATACTCGTTCATAAGCCGAATTGTTTTAGTAAAAAAGGGAAGCACCAGAGAAGGGGGTCGGCTTATGAACGGGTATAGAGAGGGAGAGGTGGGACACAGCCCCTCCCCCCAACAGAGAGAGCAAGGAGAGGCAGCACAGCCAGAAGGGAAGAGGCGGGGCCAGAGTCTCTCCGCTTCTGGCCACGCTGCTCTCCCCCCAGCCTCCGAAGCAGCTGCAGCTCTGGGGCTGGCAGGCTGCAGCCACGCCGCTCAGCCCAGCCTCCCAGAGCAGGCTGTGGCCACGCCACCGGAGCATGCTGCGGCAATCCTGCCCAGCCTGCCAGAGCAGCTCCAGCCAGGTCAGAGACATCCTCCCCTGGCCCTCCCAAGCTAAGGTGGGAAGGGATGGGATGGGGAGAGTGTGGGGGTCCTGGGCTGGGATGGGGTCATGTGGGGCTTCTCCCCCCCCAAAAAAATTTCCCCACCAGTTGCTGTCCCGGCCCATCAGGGTAAGCCGTTGGTGCGCCGGGACACTTTGTTTACTTAGGTTTACCTCCGTGCCTGCGGACGCTCGAGGTAAACACACCATCTCGGCCCGCCAGCGGCTTATCCTGATGGCCCGGGTGCCGTAGTTTGCTGACCCCTGAATTATAGGGTCGGCTTATGAATGGGTTATAAACATTTTCCATTTTTACTTATCCATCTTGGGGGGGGTAGGCTTATAAATGAACCAGCTTATGATTAAGTATATGGTATTTTAAAATTGCTGGGAAGCAAAGATTTTACTTATGAAAGAAAATAAATGTAGGTGTAAGACTGAGGCCTCAATTCTGCAAAGACTTGCTCACATTTAATTCATAGACTGTGATTTGTTACACTGACTTCAATTAAACTTTAAGGGGCATAAATCTTTGAAGCATTGTGATCTATAGTAGAATACTCACTTGCTCAGTCCCATTGCATACCTTTGGAGTTCCTTTAGTCAATACTACAATGTCTAGGCTTCACAAGGCTTAGTTAACCATGGCCTTGGAACATTAACTCAGAGTGTCTTTGATAAAACTGTAAGTATGCTTGTTTCATTGTAACTGTTGTTTTAACAAAGTTATTTTATTTAATTGGTTGTATTTCAGAGTAATACACTGAAATAATATTTCAGCATCAACACCATGTTCCCTTTTAAAATGAAGATGTTTGATGTATGACTTTTTGCCCATGGCCAGCTAAATGTTTTAGTCAGTTTTCATCAGTTTGCAAGCATAAAATATTAGAATATTTTAAGTGTCTGAGTGATTTTTTCCCTCATGCTAACAAGAAATTATATAAAATTCAGATGACAAAAATATTTGTATATTTGTTTTTACAGTCTTTATACGGTGCTGCAGTTTCTACTACTCCAGAATTACCTCTCTTCTATACTCCTATTGATTTGGTAGACATCAGTGTAGAAGTGGCTGGACTGAAGTTTCCAAATCCCTTTGGTCTTGCCAGTGCAACTCCAACTACTAGTTCCTCAATGATTCGAAGAGCATTTGAAGCAGGATGGGGATTTGCTCTGACCAAAACATTCTCCCTCGATAAGGTAAGGAAATATTTTAAGGCGTATGTAATTTCATGGTATGTTCTAGTCATGATCTAAATGTTTTGAGAATATAAATAAGTATTAGATCCAGTCAACTAAAAAGCTTTTAGGAGTCTATTAATATTCTACCTACTTTTCTACTATTACTACTCAGTTATTTGCTTCTGGTAGTACCCATTGAGTGCTAGTGCTTCTCAAAACCGGTTCGTCGCTTGTTCAGGGAAAGCCCCTGGTGATCCAGGCTGGTTTGTTTACCTGCCCTGTCCACAGGTTCGGCTGATCGTGGCTCCCACTGGCCGCGGTTCGCCGCTCCAGGCCAATGGGGGCTGCGGGAAGGGCGGCCAGCACATCCCTTGGCCCGCGCCGCTTCCCGCAGCCCCCATTGGCCTGGAGCCGCGATCGGCCGAACCTGTGGATGGGGCAGGTAAACAAACCGGCCCAGACCGACAGGGCTTTCCCTGAACAAGCGGCGGACCGGCTTTGAGAAGCACTGCTATAGAATCCAAACAAGGTACAGCCTTCATTCCAAAGCATTCTCAGTCTAAAAGAGACAAAATGAACAGATAGACCAAGTATAGCAGGAGAGTGTTCTGATTGCTTAATAAAGGGGGAGGTTGGCCTCCTTTTGATAAAACAATGTTTGATAACTATTTGTTTCCATTTTGCTGATAATACATAGACTATCTCCATTTAACCCGCAGCCTTACCATTACTAATCAGCTAGTTTCTTTTAGGAATCATAATGGAAATGGGTCTTCAGGCAGGATTTGAATTGAACAGCTCACAAAGATCTTTCCACATGTAAGGGCTATCAGGATGAAGTCAAAGAAATGATTGTGTGAGCAATGGATTTATGTATCTATGTAGCTGTTGGAATCATAGGGGAGTTTAGGAATGGTAGCAATATAAGATAAGACAGAAAGATAGGGAAGAGCAGGGCTTTACTGAAGGCCTGGAATGCAAGGACAAGAAGCTTGAATACGAAGCAGTAGGAGAGCAGAAGCTAGTGTAAGACAAGGTCAGAGTAATGGCCAAGGAAGATGATCTTAATGGCAGTATTTTGTACATATTGGGAGTGGGTACCATGTGTGTTAGGCCAAGAGAAGGAGGAGGTCGTAGCAATCAAGATGGGAAGCTGAGGGACTGAGCAAGAATTTTAACTGTAAACACTGAAAGAAAAATACAAATCTTAGAAATGTTTTGGAGGAAGAGGCAACACATTTTGGACATGGCTTGACTGTGTGGGAAAAGGAAGAGGGAGGAGTCAAATATGAGCCCCAAGTTGCAGGTCTGAGTAGTATGGAGCATGGCTGTGGTATTGAAAAGCAACAGAGAATAGGATGGACTTGAAAAGAGCTTGGAGGAAAGATAAGGAGCTCAGCTTTGGCCATGTTAAGTTTCCTGTGGCAGTGAGATGATGTCAGTGAGGCAGCTGAGATGCAGAATTGGATGGATGGGGACATATCAAGAGGAAAGAGTCAAATTTGTGAGGCATCTCTGTAGAGATGGTAGTTGAAGTCATATGAGTGAATGAGTTTATCTAGAGAGAGTGTAAAGTGAGAAGAGAAAGGGAGCAGTGAGAGTGTCCTACCATGCTTCATTACAAAATATGTGTAGCCAAAATTTGATCTCAGTCATTCAACCAGTATGAAGTAACTCCATAGAAGTCATTGCTACTTTGGATTTATACCTAAGTAATGGAAATCCAGAACTGGCTCATAGAGTACAACACATGTAGAATTTTTTCTTATTGAAACATTTTAAGGGAAGAGGTTTAATTGAAGCATACCTTGTCATCAGTGTTTGCACAGAACTCCCTGTTAATTTCAGTTAATTCAGTGCCTAAGTTGATGGGAGGATCCAGCCAATACTGAGAATTGTTTATTAATCAGATACACCTACAGCCATGTTACCTTGCACTGTGACTATATCAGATCTCATAAGTTAAGCAGGTGTGAGCTAGGTTAGTATTTGGGTAGGCTTCTTTGGAGGAACACACATTACAGGAAGTAGTGTTGGCCTTTCACTGGCACTTTTGTCAGATTCAGTACTGAACCAGTGACTTATCATGGGGCTCCTGTAGTCGTTGTGCTGCTAGAGGTGAGGCTTTTGCTTGATGTCTTTCAGATCAGATGTTCAGTAAAACCAAGGTTCTGAAGTAGTCATTGAAGATCCCATGGTATTATTTTAATATAAGAGAAAAGGAGGTTGAGCAAAGTGCCCTTGACTCATTCAAACTTGGATTATTAGAATCTGCCTAGGTAAATTTCCCTGGAAGTCTTAGTTTGATATAGTATTATTCATTTCTGGCCCTAAGCTCTGGAGTAGCATTGCTGTGTGCTATAGAACAATTGTCATGTCCCACCCAAGAGCTGGCTGAAGTGATTTTTATACCATTATATCTTTTACAATATCTCCCAGAGGTGTTGAGCCTTAATGTTTGTGATGTGCTTTGAGATACAGAGATGTTAGGTGCAAAAAGAAATGCAATTGTTTCTATTTATGTAAACAACAAAATGTTAATGCTGTTAAACTACTAAAATATT
This sequence comes from Malaclemys terrapin pileata, assembly GCF_027887155.1. Taxonomy (NCBI): domain Eukaryota; kingdom Metazoa; phylum Chordata; order Testudines; family Emydidae; genus Malaclemys; species Malaclemys terrapin. The sequence continues at coordinate 74,307,956 of NC_071512.1, forward strand.
TCAAATAGGAAGACAAGTTGAACAGTTCTTATTTCAACAATGAGTAGTACACAGAGATTCAGTCTGTTTAACACTTGAACAAATAATCAGAGTTTAGTCTGGAATAATATAGGTCAGTATAATGTACAATTGTCTTTGATCTGTTTGTTTAGTTAGCTTCTGATTACACTGATATAAATCCTGTGCAATGTTCAGAAGGGAACTGGAGACTCTTGGCCTGTAGAACAAGTGTAAGTGGAGGTTATGTGTGGGCACAAGTAAAACTGTGTGTCACTCCTCTGCATGGAGTAGAAGACTCAGACTTGGCTTTGTGCACCAATTTACTTACGCTTATACATGTTGGGTAATAGGGGGGTTGCTGGTGGGAGAGTGTTGGCATGTCCAAGAAGACATGAGCTTAAGCATTATCTTCAGAAAACAAATGAAATCAGCTTTACCTGGCATTTACATACAATGCTGTGCACCTGCCCTATGCAAGCTCAACCCTCTAATGTTCATTTTTATATCCAGTAAAGGTAAGTCAACACTGGAATAAAAAACCCGTGGCACAGCCACAGCTGGCCCTGCTCAATTGACTCAGGCTTGAGGGGCTCAGGCTGCAAGGCATCACACTTAGACATTCAGGTTCGGGCTGGAGCACAGGCTCTGGGACCCTCCCGTCTTGCACAGTTCCACGGCTTGGGCTCCAGCCTGAGCACGAACATTTACATCGCAATTTTACAGCCCCACAGCCGGAGCCTCATGAGCCTGAGTCAGCTGATCCAGGCCAGCCATGGGTGTTCAATTGTTGTTTGGACACAAACTCAAGAGCCAAGCATAAAATAGCTTCTGGGGCTATGGAGAGTTCTGCAGCAGCAGAAATGGTTCCGTCTTGCAAAATCTATGTACCTCTTAGTAGTGACTATATAATGCAATTCCAGCATCGTGTGGCTGCCAGTGACTTCCCCTGTATCAGAGATATAGTCTGTGTGCCAGCAGCTGGGAATGACAATGGTGTCCTTTGGTACTATATTAAAAATGGGTGACGTGAGGCAGATTCCCAAGTTGGCAACTGTCATGGAGTGCAATCAGAGAGAAGAGCAGGGTGACAGTGAGAGAGATGGAAAAAGAGTACAGTTGCATCTGAAGCCTTAGCCCCAGAAGGAGGGAAAAGGCAGGAGCCAAGATGAAGATTTGTGGCACTTGGAAGGCAAGGGCCTCAATTTACGTAAGCTTTACTTCCTCTGCAAGCAGCTCATCGACTCACCAGCATGGAGTGCTGCTTCTTTTTTTCCTTTTGGTTTGACTTTGTGCAGAAGGCCAGTATGTCTCTAGACAGGTTGCACCAATGAATGTGGCCCTCCAAGCCTTGGGCAGTCCAGAAGAATGGGTGTAAATTTTTTTTGGCCAGAATTCCATTCTAGAACACCAGGGCAGCCACTCCTACAACCAGTGGGAGCCATCCAAGGTTTCTGTATCCCCTCTTACCCAAGGATTTTTGGACAGCAGATCTGCAGACATGTTGCCACAGATAACATAAGAACATAAGAAAGGCCATACTGGGTCAGACCAAAGGTCCATCTAGCCCAGTATCCTGTCTACCGACAGTGGCCAATGCCAGGTGCCCCAGAGGGAGTGAACCTAACAGTAATGATCAAGTGGTCTCTCTCCTGCCATCCATCTCCACCCTCTGACAAACAGAGTCTAGGGACACCATTCCTTACCCATCGTGGCTAATAGCCATTAATAGACTTAACCTCCATGAATTTATCCAGTTCTCTTTTAAACACTGTTATAGTCCTAGCCTTCACAACCTCCTCAGGTAAAGAGTTCCACAAGTTGACTGTGTGCTGTGTGAAGAACTTCCTTTTATTTGTTTTAAACCTGCTGCCTATGAATTTCCTTTGGTGACCCCTAGTTCTTATATTATGGGAATAAGTAAATAACTTTTCCTTACCTACTTTCTCCACATGCGTCTGTTCCTCAAAACCAAGAGCTGCTCTTGCCTCTCCCACACAGTACCCCATGTGCCACAGAAAGCAGCAGCACTACCCCGTGTCATGTAGTATTAGGTCTCTCCCCAAACATTGCCCCACCCCTGGTACAGCAGAGCCATAGTAGTTCCACTGTGCCTAGGGCCTTCTGTTTGTGGTGTATAGGATTCAGTCCTATGTGCATCATGACATGTGTTCTTGTGCAGTATTGCATTATAATTGTAACATACAGGCAATCTAATGTAAGTCATATCTGAAATTCTCTCAGAACATTTATATGCTTAAATAGATGCTACGGTAAATATTTTAGGAGGTACATGTTATTACAGTGTAAAACAGGTGTTAATTATAAACTATTGGATTGTGATATATACATATATGTATATAAATGTAAAATTCATTTATGTTTACAAAATCAAAGTACAGTATATCTGTGAATATCTGTACTAATGAATATCAAGTAGCTCTGATCTTTTAAAGAAACAGGGATCACTAATTCTAAAGCAGATTCTCACTGGGCAAGGAAAACAACAGAGAACAAATATGCCCTATTAATCACACTCTCTTCCTTGTCCAGCTATACTGAAAGAAGGACAGGAGACACTTGATATGGATTTAATCAGGCCTCAACTTTATTATTACATGTCTGGGACTGCTTGGCAGATAAAAGTGTACAGTGCAGGTAAACCCTGTTTATCTTGTAATTACCCTAGGTGGGGGTGGGCTTCCACCAGCTCCCCCTCTTTTTTCCATCCAGGTCCCTCCAGCTAATCCATTGCCGGGACCTTACCATCCATCCCCCCTCATAGGAGGGGTAAGGTGGGCTATAAGATGGGACGGGGGTTCAACCATAGGAGCTCCCAACCCCACACCATTCCGTTCCTTTAACCAGCACCTCCTTTTTAAGTCCTTTACCTGGCTATTTATCTGGTCACTGGATGCCTTCCCTATGGAGTACCTGCACTGGACATCCGCCCCACACTTACCAAATAAGTTGCGACATATGTCCTACCACCTTTTGTGCTCACCATAATAAGTGTTCCCTAACACCCCCTGTGGGGAAGGCGAAAGAACCCCACTCCACCAAAGCCAATATGGTGGTGAGGGAAAAATTCCTTCCCAGCCCCGCTAAAAAGGAGCGACTAGCACAGTGCCCCCAGCAGGTTCAAACCAGTAGTGCAAGTAAAACCCATGTCTTACCGGCACAGGGGGAGAAGGAGGGCACCAACTCAGGGGTGTACATGACCTCCCCACGTGACCCTCCATATGACTCTTCACCACCCCACCCCCAGTCAGGGGCCCCCACGCTCTTCCCATCCCCTCTCTGCACCCATCCCATGTTACCCAGGGCGGAGGTGAGGGACTCTGTCCTCCTCCTGCTGCACTGGAGACAGGGCGGGGGGGGGGGGGGCGCAGTACAGCTGCCAGAGGAGCTGCCAGCATTCTGCTCCTTTCCCTGCTGCCCCTCCCAATGGGGAAAGGAGCAGAACCCCCAGCCCTCTCCTCCGGCCGGGCTGTTGCTGTTTCTTTCTGGCCTACTTGCACTGCTGGTTCAAACTCACCTGATAATCACACCTCAAGGGGAAGGAGGGTGAGTGCTGCCTTGACTGCACTACTGTCTTCCTCCAGGAAGCCTGCACAACGCCCCCTCGTGCTTTCAGTATAGCGTGGTCGTTCTCTTCTCTTTCCCCTAAATTTCCTTTCCTCCCTAAGGTCTGGCTGAAATACTATTTTTGTCTTATTCAGAGTTTCTGTGCTTCAAAGTTACTGTGTATAAATTCTGTTGGTAAAAAGTTAGAGGAAAAAGGTGGAGGGAAGAAGATAAAATAAAGTCCACATAAAGAATTCAGTTACTAATAAACCTATTTAAAATACATTTACCTATATTCATATACCAATCATTACTACTTTCAGAACCATTTCTGAAAAGCAGATAGCTACCTGCAATGGGAGAAATCTCTTAGCTTAATTAAAAAGAGTATCATCTGGTGATAATTCTTAATAAGTCTTGATATACTGGAGGGCTTTTTTTTCTATCTGGATATTGCACCATACATAGAAATGGAATTTCTCTTAAATCAAAATCTATAGTCAGAAAATTTATAGAAGACTATTCTTTAATTATTTTTTTTTATGAAAAGTTGAGACATCTACTGTTCTGTCTACATTAGAGTTCTTTTTAATATATTCTGTTGAAGAGTTTGTATCAAAATTTGTAATTTTTTTAAACTATGGATTCAGTTGTTGGGGTGGTTTCCTCACTTCACTGTATAACAAAAGGAGCAAGAGAAAAAAACAAAAGTGGAATGGCAGAATGTTCGCTTTGATTTTTAGATGCTTCCTTCACTTGTAAAAATTTAATTCTGATTAATCAGAGACATCTGTCTTTACTCTGTTGTGACATGCATTGATTTGTGATGCTGTCACTTTCAATAACCTAGAAGCAGTTGCCTTTATTAGGAGTACCAGCAGAAATAAATGTGTAGACTGACTTCATTCTAAACCTCCAATATTTTTTCACTTTGTATGCTGCAAGTTGCATTGCCAGTTTTAAAAACAGACTAATGATTAAAAGTGAATTAAATTTCAACTAAAACATTATATTGCAAGAAAATTTTTATTTATCAATTTATATCTGTACAATACATAGTAATAGATTCTACAATATATTTTCACAAACCATATCTAAATGAAGGATATTGTATATTGTGCATTAATTTGACCCAAAAGTACTATATTTCTGCATGCTGTTATTACACACACTGATTCATGCTTCAGCTAGCTGAGTATGTGTACATTTGTACTCCATGTACCTCTCTTTATAATTGTAGGTGGTAAAATTGTATTCGAGTGACATATTGTTTTCCATAACATTAGCATTTCACTGAAGTGAACCTGTGTTAAAAACATATATATATTTTTGAATGATATTACAACACAGTAATTTAGATTAAAGTAGTTATATGTATGGTGCCAAGCCAAAAAACTATTTAAGGTGTATTAAAATGCAGAACCTTGACATTTGAAATTCTGATGTTCTTAATATGACAAAGGTTATTCTGTGGAGTTTTGCTATAATATGAAATATTAATATTTCACAATACAGTTTTGATGAAGTACAATTTACCTAGCTTGCATATGATAAAGAAATTAAATGCTTACCAAGGGAGTTCAGTGAGAATTAGAGCCCTGCCTGAACATCTGCTTGAAATTTTATTATCCTGTCCTACTGACAGCATCCCTCCCTCATTGTTTTTCTAGATTGACAGCTGAATATTGCATTGATTTCTACAGCAAATATGTTTAGGTGAACTATGTTTCTTTTTTTAGGAATTTAGAACATGCTTTTGATTTTCATCCTATAATTTTTTTATATGCTCTTGACATTTGTAGATGCCAGATTGAGGTCTAGTATGCTGTAGCGAAGATAGACCATTGACTTGCTGCGAAATGCCATTTGATATCTCAGTAAACAGAAATATTACTATTCTTTATTGTGTGGCCTGTATGGGCTTTCTTTGGGGAGACAAATGATCAGATTGTTAATGTCAAATATAAAAAAGATGGTTTGGCTTTCTACTAAATAACATCAAGGACAACTTTTATTAACTACATTCTTGAACAAAAAACCCCCAGCATTTTACTGGATTTCTTAGCACACATAGCTTGCCTCTGACTTGAATTATTTATTGTTTTACAAATGCTCAAATGATTCTGAAAATATAAACTGTGAATTTGAGAATAGTTGCAATGAAGAATATTGCATTCTATGGCCGACTGATTTTTAGATTTAGATTTTTAAAGTATAGCAAAGATTAACAAATGAAATAAAAATTATCCTGGGGACATAAAATAATATGCAATTATTATTAAACAACTCACTGTGTCTAAAAGATTCCATTTAACTTGTATATTTAAATAGAGAAATGTTACTCAGTTACAAAGAGAAGACGTTCATGCTGAAAATCTGAGCAAAAGGCAGGAAAAAATGTCTTTCACATAATCTTTCAGTAGCTCATTTCCCTGGTAGGATAGTTTAAGGGTCAAATTCTCTGCTGTGCCTGGCAGAGTTTACAGTAACATAGAGGCTTGCTTTTTAAGGCATGTTAGATGCAGTTCTCAACTCTGACAACTTTAACTGCCCCAAAGATCATAGTGCCAGCTAAGGAATGCCAGAGTGCTCTGCATTCTGGCTAGTGCCACACCCTCTCCCCCCTACCCCTCTTACACCAGGGGTTGCTGGGCATGGCAGAAAGGCCAGCTATGTCACTTCTAGGCCCATTGGGATGTAGCCTATCTCTTGCATACCTGTAGCAGCACAATGGAAGTAGAGGGACCAGGGAATCTATCTGTGAATATTTAGTGTATTGGGTATTTAAAAAGGAGGAGGACCTAAATTCATCCCTGGTGTAACTCAACTGAAGTCTTCCTCCTACTGAGGTGCAAGTATTGATCCTACTCCTTGAAATCAGTGGAAGGGGGGTGACTAGAGTCCCATGTTTTTAAGGATAATTTTTACCTTTAATGAGTCAGATTATATTGTCTACCATTTTGAAGCGCTGAAGATAGTGGAATATGTTTGTAAAAAATCAGAATTCAGAAGTCCTTTAAAGAAAAGAAAAATCCCCATTTGTAGAATGGATTTCTCATAGTGGCATTTACAGTTTTATGAACCCAAATAGCCACATCCTGGTGATTTTGAAATATTTTGCAATTGCTGGACAATGGGATGCACACAGCACAAAACCCACAGAGAGGAACTCTGCTATTCCCATAGAAGATGCACAACTCCATGACAACTCTGCAATGGAACACAAAGTGGGATGTGGCATGTCAGGGCTGAGGTCAGTAAATCTGCACACATCATAGCTCCACAAGGTCAGATTCCTACAAGGAGTGGGATGCCAGGCTGCATACCATATTTACCTCCTCCCCCCCCCCACCACCACCACCAACCCACTGAACCTGAAGTAGCAGCCTAAGCCGGTATGCTGGTTACTGTAAACTGGGGACTGAAGATTCAGTCCCTCTGCCCTGTGCATTTTGAGCACATTTTTCTTTTTCCTAAGTTTTGACTCAAAAAGCCCAAATGCCTGGCATGAAGAGGACCTCCTCAAGGCTGCAAGCAAAACTGGCTATCAGTGGCAAGTTGTGTATATTTTTAAAAGTAGTGAACAGTTTCCTGGATTATTTAGTTTTGAATAATGCTTTTTAGGTTATGTATTTTCTTTCATTTAATCAGTGGTTAAGGCCAATGGGCCAAATTCAACAGACTGAGTTTTATTCACTCATACACAGTCTAAATTTGGCCCTTAAACTTTAATCTTGAAAGCCTTTGGCAGCTTATAAATCATACTACATTCTAATAGAAGAGTTCATACATTTGAATGAGACTGATTCTGCTCTCACTTACACTGGTGTGAATCAAGAGCTATTCTAGTGAAGTCCATGGAAGTACATCTCTGTAAAACCATTGTTATGAGAATCTAGTATTGAATGTTCTGCTAAACACCTCATCAATGCACAGGGTCCAATCCTGCCAGATACCTACACTAAATACTCCCAATGACTTCAGTAGGAGTTTCATGTGAGTAACAATGCTGCACTCTGTCCTACATAATATGTGACATGCCCGAAATGGAAAATGTTCAATAAAGATGCAATTTAAGTAGCATTAGCAACACAAGTAAATCTTTACAATTAGCTAAATCTTGGTTAAAAGTCCCAAGCATTTCCCCACAACTTCCTTTTTTACAAATCATCTCAAACTAAACAAGCTGGATATTCTTGTATTACCTTTGTAGAAAATAACTGATTCTTCCTAAAGTGTATGCCAAGTTTTTTTTCTAAAATGGTTACAGTGGGTGGATCTGATTTACTGAAGTCTCTTCTGCAAACTCAACTACCCAAGTTTTCCTTGTTTCATCCAGCCACTTTCAGACTGCCATACCCATGGGCAGTCTGAGAACTTCCTTGCCCATCCCATCAAGTGTGTTATGGAGAGAAAACATGTGCCCCCTAATTGAATGCACAATACATTCTACACAATGGAGCAGATCATGTCTGTTGAAATATTGTGCCAGTTTAAACTGTGATTTTAAACTGATTTATTCACAGTGGTTCAAAACCCTGTGTGGGTACACTTAACTCAAAGTAAACCTGGTGTAAATTGATTCAATTTGCACTGGTAAATTTACAGGCATAAGCTAAACTGCTGTAACTAGTTTTAAAACGATATGTGTTTCCACACAGTGGTTTGCAGTGATTTAACTAAATCAGTTTTCATACCGATTTTATTGAAGTCAGTGCAGTTTCTGTGTGTAGACTAGATGCTTTTCTGCAAATTTATGTCATTCCTCTTAATTCTTGAGTAATTTCCCAAATGAATTAGGCTAAACCAAATTAAGGCCACTTTAATTCTGACTGAGTGTGTCCATGTAGGGGTTTAATGCTGTTTAACTAATTCACTTTTAATTCATATCTTTAGCTAATTTGGGTTAATTTTCCTGAATGTCCTCATGGAGACAAGCTTGCACTGACTTCAATAACATCAGTGTGAAAACTGATTTAGTTCAAGTCAGTGAAATCATATCAGTGTAAAAGCAATGTAAGACATAGGAAAATTAAGCCCTTGCTCTTCTACATTCTTTGCTGGCACACCTGATACTGACATTGGTGATTTTACTCCGGGTTGTCATTAGTGGGAGAGCAAAATGAAGTCCCATATTTTTTTAAAGACCTGAAGCACTGCATATGTTAAAATAACTATACTAAAGTAATGTATTGTGTTAGTTCATTCTAAACAACACTTCCCACCAATTTTCAATTCTGATTTGCAACTTTCATTATTTTTTATCAAAATATTAATATAATGTGGTCATGGATTCTGGAGTCTGTCACACAGTCAATGTGTGTGGGATTTGCATGTGTAAATCCCACTGTTAATGGTAACAAGAGGTAAATATGTACATCCCTTACACCAGGTTCAGAGCACTCATTCAAAATACTACAGTCGTAGCAAAATACAATTTATAATCCATAGAAGAAGGAAAAAAAACAATCTTAATGTTGCCTTAGTATGTGCATTTTAATTGTGTTTAATTATACTATCACATAATTTTTTTCAAATGATACAATATAAGGACATATAACCTTAGATTCATATGTGTAACACCTTGTCATTTTTGTTCAATTTACATACATTTGACTTATACTGATATCATTGTGTTATGTCCCAGTATATATCTATTGTCTCACTTTTTATATCACAAAGGTAATTAACTACAAAGTACAGACTTGGAATTCAGAGTATAAATATAAACATAAGTAAACATAAACATAAAATAGTAGCTACAAAACTAACTTAGCTATATATTTAGATACCATCTACCAGGAAATTTTCACTGTAACTCTATATTGAATATTTAATACATAGTAAATACAGTTTACTTTGTATTTTTTCTATAAATTACTGCCAATGCCTCTGTTTGTCTGGCGTCTGCTATAATTTAATGCACTATAAAGGGTTTTACATGAAATTGTCACACTAAAACATGCTATAAGTAAAAAAGACATAATAATGTTTCCCTAGTTTCTTATTTCAGCAGGTGGCCTTCTAGTACTAAAAAATTCAAGCTGGTAAACAGTTCAATAAATGGACAAGCTACATATTGATTTTTTCTCTAGTTATGTAATATTATTCACTTCTTTTTGTCCAGAACTCTGTTGTACAGGGCTTTGAGAGTGCTAGAAACATGGTGGTGGTTGTGTATTGGAATGTGCAGAGTAGGGAAGGCTGTCACAGCAGTCAATAAGATCTGAGAGGTGTTGACTAATTGCCTGCTAATTACACAGTAAATTGTCTAATTAAGCTGATGGTTAATTAGGGTACGCTTGCACAGCAGTCTTGTGGAATTTTTGTCTGATGTCTGGGAAGCAGCTTGTGTAATTGGCAAACTGGTAACGACTGGCAGAGAACATGACTAGAAAGCACACTGCCAGTAGATGACAGAATAAGGATGCATTTGAACAAGGGTTGTCAACAAGAGTTGTCATGTGAACACTGAGGATTTTGTTAGCCTTCTACAGCTTTATGGCAGTGGGCAAATTAAGAAATGTATCTAAAAGCTCTGAATAAAATAAGGCTTAAGTTTTTAATTTTAAGAAATATTAGTGTTTTGCTGTTTTCATGTTTTATCCAGCATATGAGTTTATATATAAAAATATCCAGTGTGCACTTTTATTGGATTTTCCTGAAAACAATGTTTAAGAATCAAAATAGATGCAAAAATATACCGCAATAGAGTTACACAAGTGTATTCACATTGTGTGAAATGTATTATAATAAAATGTTGTGGGGGTGTGACAAAGTTCCTCCTCTATCTTGGTGGGTCCTGCGCTTATTGGCAGATTTTCTTGCCTCAGAGATTCACCATGTGGGTTGGGGAACAGCCCAGAGACCTTCCCCTCTGGAAGAACCCACAGTCCAGGTCAATTGGGAGGTCTGGGGGGAACCCGGGTCCACCCTCTACTCTGGGTTCCAGCCCAGGGCCCTGTGCACTGCAGCTGTCTATAGTGCCTCCTGTAACAGCTGCATGACAGCTACAACTCCCTGGGCTACTTCCCCATGGCCTCCTCCAAACACCTTCCTTAGTCTCACCACAGGACCTTCCTCCTGGTGTCTAATAACACTTGTGCTCTTCAGTCCTCCTCCACCACACCCTCTCACTTTCAGCTCCTCACACTCACACCACAAACTGAAGTGAGCTCCTTTTTAAAGCCCAGGTGCCCTGATTAGCCTGCCTTAATTGATTCTAGCAGCTTCTTCTTAATTGACTCCAGGTGTCCTAATTAGCCTGCCTACCTTAACTGGTTCTAGCAGGTTCCTGATTACTAGGGTTACCATATTTTGTGCCTCCTAATGGAGGACACTCCCGGGGGGCCCGGCCCCGCCCCCAGCCCCGCCCCCGCCCCCGCCCCAACTCCGCCCCCTCCCAAAGTCTCCGCCCCCTCCCCTGCTTGAAGCCTGAAGCAGGTAAGGTAAGGGAAGGGAAGGGAAGGGAAGGGAAGGGGGGGGGGAGGGAGAAGGAGGCGCGGCGCGGCCCAGGCTGGCCCCCGGCGGCTCCAGCCTGGGTCGGCTCGGGCCCTGGCCGACCACCCCCGGCGCACCCCCCGGCTCCCAGCCCCGCGGTCCGGCTCCCGGCTCCCCGACCCCGGCCCGGCCCGGCTCCCAGCCCCGGCCCGGCTCCCGGCTCCCCGACCCCGGCCCGGCTCCCGGCCCCGCGGCCCGGCTCCCGGCTCCCAGCCCCGCGGCCCGGCTCCCGGCTCCCCGACCCCGGCCCGGCTCCCGGCTCCCCGACCCCGGCCCGGCTCCCGGCTCCCCGACCCCGGCCCGGCTCCCAGCCCCGCGGCCCGGCTCCCGGCTCCCCGACCCCGGCCCGGCTCCCCGACCCCGGCCCGGCTCCCGGCTCCCCGACCCCGGCCCGGCTCCCAGCCCCGCGGCCCGGCTCCCGGCTCCCCGACCCCGGCCCGGCTCCCGGCTCCCCGACCCCGGCTCCCCGACCCCGGCCCGGCTCCCGGCTCCCAGCCCCGCGGGCCCGGCTCGGCTCCCAGCCCCGCGGGCCCGGCCCGGCTCCCAGCCCCGCGGGCCCGGCCCCGTGGGCCCGGACCGGCCCGGCACTGCGACCCTGGCCTGGCCTGGCCCCCGGCCCGGCTCCCGGCCGGGCACCATGCCCCCGGCCCCGCACAAAGAGGCCCCGGCCGAGCCTCCCGATTTTCCCGGACATGCCCGGCTTTGGGGGATTTCCCCCCGGACGGGGATTTGAGCCCCCAAAAGCCGGACATGTCCGGGAAAATCCGGACGTATGGTAACCCTATGATTACTCTAGTGCAGCCCCTGCTCTGGTCACTCAGGGAACAGAAAACTACTCATCCAGCGACCAGTATATTTGCCCTCTACTGGACTTCTATACCCCACTGGTTTGGGTCTGTCACAGGGGTCAACCACTAGAGTAAAGCTAAATAATTTAAATAGACATTTGAACATTGTTATTGCACTGTTATAATATGAATATGTCATTCTACTGTTTTTTTCAAAATGATGTGATTCTCAAGCTTATATCTCATGTGTATGAGCTATGCATAAATATAGTATGGTTACTGAAACAGTCCAGATTCCATCCTAACAGCCTTCTGTTGAGATTTTAGTATTATGGATACACAATATTCTTTATTTTAGAAAAAACTTCTTTTCAAAATTCTAGTTAAAGTGCTATGGCAAACCTGCCTGATTTTGCTTATACAGTGCTTTATTAGGGCTGATTCAAAGCCCATGGAAATTAATAGGAAACTTCTTCAGGGCTGAAACATACATGCTGAGTTGAGGCCTCCAATTCAGAAAATCATTTAAGCCCATGTTTATTTTAAGCCTGTGAGTCCCAGTAAAATAAATGGGCGTGCTGACATACTTAAAGTTAAGCACATGCTTAAGTGCTTTGCTAAATCAGGGTTTTGGCATCATGCAAGATTGAGCCCTAATGCAGTGCACCGATTTAATTTAGTCTTCTGTATTAGCAAAAAATAAACAAACAAAACCCTTCAAAAGCATCATGGGACTGAATGCAGAAAACCCAAACATTCTAAATTAAATTTTAAAAAGATATATAATTTCTTCAGAATAATTATTTGTATTTAGTAAAATTTAGTATGCCTGGTAATTGCTTCATAGTCACAGTATGCAATATGACCTTGAGGGTCCTCATCTATTCATTTTTGCATATACACAGTATATAATAATTCATACGAATAATTCCCCTTTCTGGAGGAGTGGAGTAGTTTATCTTCACGACGTATCATAGAGTAATAGAACAAATTCAGAAATTAACATGGCTGGTGAGACTATTGAACTTTCTTCAGTCAAAACTATGAGTTATATGTTACCTATCACCTGGCAAAACAGGTAGTAACCAGGTAATAAAGTGTAATAATCAGGCTGGAGAAGACCCTAACATTTTTATGGTAAGGGATTGTGTCATTAAAACTCCTTCCATTCTGAGACTGTTACTTCTCTCTCCCTGAATATGCACAGCTAGTGCTGTGGTTCTGTATTGCAAGCTTCCCTTGCAAAACTGTGGAATACTGTATACTTTTTTCCTTAGAAAAATATTTGAGCAAACTCATAGAATAATGGCAGAATTCCCATAAAGCCATCCATCCATCCTCAGGGCTCTACACAGCTATTTCATGAGGTCAGCAACTCATTTCCTTTGAGGAGATGACACATGTAGTTTTCCTCTTTTGTCAATATGTGCACAATAGAGGATGATAGTTGAATTAGATTCTGATTCTTTGCATAAAATCAAAGAGAGGATCAATTCTTTGATAAATCCAAAGGGTCCTGATAAGGGCACACCAGCAGGCAATAAAAGTTGATAACTCCTTTAAAACAAAAAGCCTTTAAAATATTATATATTTTATTTCTTCTCAAAATTGTGAACTGTATATTTTAAACAAAATTTAGTGTAGTGCATGTTGAGGGCTGGTTTCAAGACATGGTTCATTGGCAAATCCAAAATATAAATTTAATTCTGGGTTGAACTGAAAATTATATTTTTGAATATTTGTCAAATTATTATTTTGGATTGAACAAAACATTTCATTTGAGCCAAACAAACAAAATGTTTCATTTAAACTTTGAGCAATTATTTTTATATTTTTTAAAAAATAAAAGGAAATTTCCAAACAAAAAGTTGTTTCAAATTGAAAAATCAAAATGTTTTGTTTTGAAAATGTCAAAACAAACACTTTCATTTTGGGGGGATTTTTTGTAAGTTATTTTTCCCCCCACAACCAAAACAATTAAGCAAAATCAACACGAATTCATAACATTTTTCAGTGTATTTGAATATGAATCTCCCCTCTGCCCAAAATCTTCACTCATTTCTACTGGTTTCTTTACTGTTTGAGAAGCCCTTCACCTTGGAAGGTCTGTTAATAGTGGTAAGTCAAATTTTATCCCATCCCCAGTTTCAAATGCATTTTTCCTTATTTTGTCACAGGAAGTGTTCCTTCATGTGTATAAGAAACTGGTTTTTAAATCTTTGATAGCAGAATGCCGGAGCTCACTCTGCCAGTTTGCCATCAGACTACAGAAACTGAAAGCACACATTGCAATCATCATATTTACTTTCATTTTCTCTAGTGTGGCACCAAATGGAGGTGTTGCTCATGCATTTCACTTTCTGAAGCCAGAATAAGTGTTCAGAGGATAATTGTTCCCCTTTTGCATCTGTCAAAAGGAACTTTTGGCATATTCTAAAATGAACCATGGTTTAATAATTCATGGGAAGACTGAGAAAGATGAAGCTGGTAATTCATGTAATATAGTTAATGTATTATTTTTCATTCTAAGATACAAAACCCAACTGCAATGTCAGTGTCTTGGAATAACAACAAAAAGTTATTTTGTAGCTGAATTGCTGCTCCTACAAAGTGTGAAGTAACTCCTAATTTCTCTAGAAACCATTGCTAAAATTATTCATATTTTTACAAGCAGTTATAAAGTGCTCATCATTATATTGTCTATGCACTTAAGTTGTTTAGATTGAAAGCAAAAACATTTCCCAAGTACCAATTAACAAATTTCCCCCCAGTGCAAAGCGCTTCACCTGTCCCCTTTCTTAACTATACCTCATCTTAAAATATCATAGACAGAGAAATTCATGTCAGCAAACTGGCATTCTCAGCTGTGTATTGGGTAAGTGCTTCTTCTCTTTGGGTGTGCCCTGTTGTGGCGTTCTGTAGGGTTCCATCTTGTCACCCCTCTTAAGGAATATATATGGGTATTAGAAGGAATAAGTAAAGAGACATGGGTTGAAATGTGTTCAGTGTGCCAAAACTCATCTTCATACCTCTCAGCTGATTCAGCTGGAACAGTCCTTGCATTATTCAGTGTTTGGGGAAGACACAGGCATAGAAGACAGCAAGCTGGGTGAAATGCCAGTCCAAACATGACAGAGGTGATGCTGGTTAGTTGAGAGAAACATCTAGAGGATATGTCAGGAGAAATATCAGCCCCTTTGACTGAGGGTGTGTGTCAACCAATTGTGAATGAGGGTCACCATCTAGGGATGTGATTAGACTCCCCGCTGCTGTTAGAAGATCAGGCAGCAGCCTCAACTAGGATGGATTTTTCAGCTTCTCACAGTCAGAAGACTGCATCTATTTCTTTTGGATGCGGACCTGACAACAGTCCTCTATACATTTGTTATTTCAAGATTAGACTACTAATGGGGGTGACTTCTTAAATCTATCCAGGAACTGCAGCTGCTGCAGAATCTGGTGGCCTACTTATTAAGTAGTGTGTCAGTTTGTGAGCATATTGAAGCAGTGTTCTCTGATCTGCACTGGCCTCCTACTGGTTTCCAGGTTGATTTTGTGGTTTTATTCTAGTTGTACCTAGAAAGCCCTAAATAGCCTGCTTTCTCCTTTCCACCACAGTTGTGGTCAGTGGATGCACAGTGCTAAAGTTCCACTGGTGCAAAAGAGAAGGGAGCTGCTGGAGGGAATTTACCAGATGGCCCCAGATCTTTAGAGCTCGTATACCTTCACTTTTGTCCATAACGACCCGAGTATGTTGACCTTCAGAACATGCTGCAAGGTTCATCTTTTTTCCTTATTTCTCATGAGGTTTGGAAAAGTGTGAAGTTGGGATTCTGGTGGGGGTTTTGCTGATAGGATTTATTATTATATTTAGTTGCTGCAAGGGGTAGTGCTTTTGGTAGTCAATTGATTACTCTATTATGTATGAATTGTACTTTTAAGAGTTTGTCATTGGTGCCCAGAATCTGAAATGGGCATTCTTGTATGCAGTTAATACAAATCTCAATAAAAAAAATTCTTTTCTCTGATTCTCATGGCATATTTTAACTGTGATGAACTGTTCTACATTCATAGATCTCTCACTGATGTCCACAGGAGTTCTGGACATCAGGGAGAGCAGAATATTGGAGTCCACATCTGAATTTTCTACATGCATTTCATATTTCATAAAGGACATAAATATTACATTACTTATTCCCTGGGGGGAAATGCATGTACCCGGAGCTAAGATTAAACAAATCTATCAATTATTTTAACCAAAATATCTTTTAGAATTTTATTGATTTCTCAGGAAAAACAAGGACTGAAATAATTTAGACTAACCCAAGTTATCGGTCTGAACATAGAGGTAATTGAGTGGAATTTAATGGAGGTCACACTTGGTGATCTAGATTGTCTCCTGGTCCCTTCTGGCTATAAATTCTATGAAACTATAAAGCAACTATAACCTGCAAATTCCAAGTAAAGCTTAACTTTAAAAATCCCTAAACAATTACAGTCATGCAAATACAAAGCTATGTTTACACAAGCACCCTTAACTCTGCCTTTGTAAAGTCAATAACTTTTCATTCAATTGTATACCTGTTTTCCTAGTCACAAGTTTTCAATACTCAATGTGATGCTCTGTCATCATGGTAAAATTTGTTCTTTCTATAGAGGTGTCATGATCTCTGCCAAGTAGATTTGTGTATATACTCCAGCTCTGTGTCTTACGACTTGTACATGGAGACTTTGGGACCAGAGGTAATGACTGCCCTCAATACGTTTTTTGTTCGTAAAAATACATCTTTTTCTTGTATGTCTGGCTATGATGAAGGCTGGAGTCTACGCAACCACTCTGATTTAAGAATACGATATTCAATATAGCTGGTCAGGAATCTTTCGGCAGAACATTTTTTTCACTTGGAAATGCTGATTTGTCAAAACCAAAAGTGTTGGTGGGAAAGGAGTAGTTTTGATCAATTTCCCATTTCAGTATTTTTTCAAAGAAAATTTCAAAATAGTTGTTCTGAAATTTTCTAAATGAAAAGTTCTGGGTTTTTTTCTAGTTTGAAGCAGTTTATCGTTCTGAGATTTAAATTAATTATTGGTTATGGTCATGGGGTAGATTAATTTGTGTGTAAGGTTATCAATGGAGTTTATGAACTTTCAAGATGGCAGCGCTAAAGGAAAAAGTTACGTTGTTTAGCTGACTGCAGCTGGTTATCTGTATGCTGTTAAATGTGTCATGAGTTCTCCAAAATGAACTTTGGAATTTCCAGACTAACCCTTGAATATATTAATAACATAGCTTTCTCTTGGAGATGTTTTTGGTTGAGAAAGTAATAGATTATTTCTCTAATCCAACAAACAAAGTTCGTCCCTTGGAATTTCCTTAGGTGTCTAATAATGTTGAAGAATTGCCCGATAGCAGCAGTCACTTTTCAGGCTATGTGCAGACTATATCTGCCCTTGGAATCCATACATGGGATGGACCTCCTTTATTATCAGACAGTCTCTACAAGTGGCTTTGCTCCCTCCTATTCTAGACCCCTTATCCCCAATATGGCTCTCTCTTTCAGTTCTTCCTGGTCTGAACATACCTGATTAATTTACCCACTCAATCTGATTTTTGCTTGTAATTTCTTCCATAGTGGCCATACTCATCTTGGTCATGCAGATTTCATATAATGTGTATTGGGTCACACACACTTTGCAAAGCAACCATCATAGGTCATGTGTATTTATGCAGCATATATTGGATTGCTGGGTATTTATAATGCATGCTTTCAACTGCGTCATGTGCATAACATATGGAGACTTTACTCTACATGGGAAAAGTGTTCAAAAGTGGTCTAGCCAATGTTTTCAGATGATAACATTAGAGATCAGGCATAAATAATGCAACTTAATAATATGACTTCAAATGTATTACTCACATTCAGTATTCATGTTTACTATGAAATGTCTTTATATATTTAACTGGTCATAGACAAAAATATCAAGTTCAACAAAGAAGCACATTTCTTAGAAGTGCTAAAATGAAAGTTGTTGATTTTAAGATGTTTTGTCCTAGATGGGTGATTGGGGGGATGGGAAGAGACCAAACCAGCATTTTTAGCCAATCCATGCTCGCATTCATGCATCTCTTCTGACTGGAGCTTTCCCCTTTGGTGCCATTAGCATTTTCATTTCGAAAAATGACAGTCTGCAGTGGAAGCAGTAAAAATGTTCAACCTGTGGTTTAAATTATTGATTTTTTTGAATATTGAAGCTGTATTTCAAATGGATTGTGCAAGAGTTACTCTGGTTGGGGGGTTTCAGAGGTAATTTGATATACAAATGCCTGTGTATTTCAAAGACATTTCAGTCTTTTGAGTTTCTTCAGATGATCAGATGATAAAATATTTTATTGTCTTCTGAATCACATAAGCAATAGATACA
Source organism: Malaclemys terrapin pileata (assembly GCF_027887155.1). Taxonomy (NCBI): domain Eukaryota; kingdom Metazoa; phylum Chordata; order Testudines; family Emydidae; genus Malaclemys; species Malaclemys terrapin. The sequence continues at coordinate 74,326,231 of NC_071512.1, forward strand.
AGTGCTGCTTGAGGTTAGCACATTGACTAGCATATAAAACTCCTGGTGATTTATTATGTGTACTCAATGTCCAATCAGTTGACAAAAAATAGCTCATTTATTTTTAATGTGGTAACTTATCTTCGCTTAAAAAAGAAAGCAAGTCTTGATATGCTAGGATTGATGATTTAGAACAGAAAAATGCTCTGTTATCCATATAGTTGGTTAAATATACAAAGTGATATCTAACAAGGAGAAGATGAGTTTATGGAATAGATTCTGGTGGTGGTGTTTTTGTTGTTGTTGTTGTTTTTTTAATGCAGATGTGCATGTGTACTCTCAAACAATTTGTGTTATATTAGCATAGAGTAGAATGGCAGCAGAGAAATATAAAAGTCCTTTTTTTAAGTGTCTCAAACAGTCAGCACTTGCATTTGTATAGGAAATATTTTGACAAGGAGTAAGATTACTGATAGCAGTGTGTGTACTGTGAAGGTAGTTTGCTATTCTCAGCATGCTTCTACTTCTGGGGGAAAAAGCTACTTTAAAAAAAGTATATTACTTCACAAGGGGTCTGATCTTGCAATCATTCCATATATGAAATGCATATGGAAATTAAGGGGAGTTTTCAATATGGATTGATTGCAGGACTGGGCCCAATTAGGTACATGTGGCATCATCTTTGTGATACAAATTATCACAAAGTAACAGGACGACACACATTTAAAATAAAAAGTGTGGGTTTTTTTTCTTCTCAAAGGTGGTAGTGGGTTGTATAAGTGCAGTACAAAAAGTGGTTATTATAGTAAAGGAATTTCCAAACAAGTTCTGAAATTAGGAATCTCATTGTCAGCATATATGTACTTTGAATACACAAAGATGATTCACAGAAGGCTGTGACCTAAAGCTGCCCATTGAACACCTGACTGGCTTACAGACCCAGTGATAACTCCAGATTGCTGGCTAAAGAATTTGCCAAGTGTTGTTCTTGGGGAAAATATACTTCACTACTTTGCACAACAATCTACAAAAATCATTTTTAGTTTAAAGTAAACTATGACTCAAATGGCAGTGTAAGCCCTCGTGTGGCTCAGGGAAATACGGCTTAGGTAGGTAGAGATTGGCTGCATCTGGCAGCTAAGTTTATTGCTCCTTCAAAAAAGGAGAAGAATGCAACTTCTCTTGTGTGCTCTTGACCACAATAAATGTAGATGGGACAGGAGCCAGACCTTGCTCCCAAGGTAGCAGACCAAGGTAGGTATCCACTTCCTTGACCAGTGCTGTATGGAGACCTATGTTTGGAATCCCGCTCTCTTGCTTATATCCTGTTCTAATATGCACGCATGAGGATCAAAATTGGCCTCATTGTTTTCAAAATCGTGGTGACATCATAGTCTTCGAATAATTCAATTTTCAGTAAATTTATATAGGTAGATATTTTTAAAGAGTACATAGGAGTAAAAGACATGTTTTGTTTGTATAACTCTCATCTAAGCTTTTAAAATCAGTCTCATGGAATATAAGCCATATATGCAGTAAAGCAACTAAAGAAATGTTCACTAAAATGATAATGATATGTGGAAAACCTTAGCAAGAGCACATTGCAAATGTTTCTTTATAAAGAACTGAATATTGAGCTGGGCATCATCTTTTTTCACCAAATACGTAATGGTCCAGATTAAAGCCCTTTGTGCTGGACTGAAACAAAAGAGCTGTAAACCTGGCTGATCTGGAGATTCTGCAGGCATAAGGTTAGTGAAATCTTGACCTCATTAAAATCAGTAGGAGTTTTACCATTGACTACAATAGAGGTAAGATTTCATCTGAGGAATTCTCTGCTGATGTAGTGGTTTCCTGTACCATTGATATAGGGGAGTGAATTGGGGGTGTGACCTGAGTGGCCCTTGATGGGTTACCAGCAGCTCAGGGGAACAGCCAGTTGGCATAGTCTACAAAAGTCTTAAGAATACCCTAAGATACCCTGTGGGCTGAGTTAGAAGAAAACCGTCTGAGATTAGGATCAGGGAACCCTTGCACCTCCTTTGTGACCAGTGGATGTTAGATGAAGCTGAGAATCTGGGCTCACATTTAGCATGGAAATTCCTGTGTGTATATATTCCAGTATCTTTCAACACCTATGTATATAGATTCCCATCTTATACTTGCATTAAAAATGTGCAAACAAGATTGATTTATGTATTAGCCAAATCTGAGGATCCAGTTTCAGCCCAGCATGCAGGATATATTTGCACTGAGACTGAGAAAAGGAATCCTGCATCCCAGACTGCAGAGTCCTAACGTTCCTTAGGCACCGGGAGAGAGGAGGGGAGGGGAGCCAGCTAGCCAGGCGCCGCCCTTCCCTGGTGAACCCATCCACCCCTAGCCATCTTCCACAGAGCTGGACTCTAAGCACTGCAGGTGGTACACACATCCTGTGCAGCCACCACACACCCTGCCCCTGCTTTGTGCAGCAGCGCTGCACTGGTTCCACTGCCTTGTGTCCCTCTAGCCGTAAAGGTGAGGGCTGATTTTTGCCCCCATAATCCTGTTTTCAAGCCGATGAGTGATTAAGAGTCCATGTTACGGTTATTAACAATGATTACAGTTAGAACATTCATTTATTTCAAAGTGTGTGAAATATGATTTAAAAGCTTTTACAAATTGCTTCATAGAAAAATAACTACAAAAGAGTCTTTATCTTTCAGTCATATAAACTGTGTCTTAATTTTATCTCTTCTGGTAACTAATTATTGATATATTATGTTAGATTAGATCTACTGTGATTGTTATGTCAACTGTTTTCATCTTTACATCATTATTAAAACAAAATAAAAACAAGCCATTTTGTGGGCAGTACTGGTTTTTGACTGTGCATATTGCAATAGCCAATACATAAGGGAAAACATTGCTTTATTTAATGGACTTTTAAGTAGATGAGGCCTCTAGCCAAGATCAAAATCTATAATAAAGATCCTCTGTAACAGCAAGTATTGAATTAAAATGGTTTGAATCTCTTACAGAATGTAGAAGGTGCTGGATTAGGATCAAAAATCAAATTAGTTGGGATTGACATTTTCATGGTTTATATTTTCCACAATTATGTTAAATATGCAGCACTGTAGGTAATCCGATTCAAAGAACAGTACTGGTAAATGACCCAGTCTTGCAGTCCTTTCCCAGGCAAAACTCCCTTTGGCTTCAATAGGAATTTTGCCTAAAGAGAGAAGAAATGTGTTTAAAACAAATAAAGATAATTGAAAATATTGTGATATCAAACTGGAAGTTTAGTGAATAGCACTTATACAAACTTATCATGGGAACATGGAAATATATTTCTTCTACTGCACCTGGCCCTCCTACCTTTCCAAAAGTCAAATCAAGACCTTGTTCTCTGTAACTGGATCTGGTTAAGTACTGAAATTAAACACATGCCAATTTAAGTCATTCCCAACTGAATTTATATATTTTACTCAGGTTTCTCACCCTAAATATGTAATGATGCTAATCTATGTTTATAGAATGTAAACATTCTTAATCCTTGGTGGAAAGACAAAATGCTGCAGGTACCTATGAAATATGCTTTGATATTTGCAAGTCATCCCCTGCAGAAAATTTAAATAAATATATGCTCAGAAGGTATTGCTGATTCTCTGTTTAATTGCTTCATCCAGCAATAAAAATATTTTGGATTATTCACATATTTTAAAAATATAATTGGTCATGTTTTAGTGTCTGTAAATCCCCAACATTGGTTCTTTATGTGCTAGGATTTTAACAAGGGTTGTGCTTTTTTTTCAAGATTTCTAATTTAGATTATTAAAGAAACAAAGTTTTCCTTCTCTTAAAATAGAAAGTCTCGCTCTCTCCCCTCCCCCTCTCCCAGAGTAATGGAATGGACTTGATTTACTAATAGCAATCTGGAGGAAAATATTTTAGTGATGGATCACAATTTACTAATGGGGTTTTACAAAACAGCCTCTAGGAACAGCTATAAAAACATTGATTATATGGCTTTCCTAAGAGAAAACAGTAATTAAAATTATGCCACAGATTGGATCAAGATGTGTTAATATTTAATTAGGCAATAAATGAGCCTGGTACAGGTGTCCAGAGTTGATGACAGGAGCTTTGCTTATACCTGAAGTATTTTTTTAAATAAATAGTTGCCTCTGTTGTTTTTTTTTAAGTATGAATTTTGATGTTTAATTTTCTGATATTATAGCTCTTCAGTTTGTTTTTTCCCCCTAATTTTCACATCTATATGTTAACCATTAAATTTTGGATGCTTGGAACTTATCCTTTAAAGAATGCCGTTTCTCATTGCTAATCAGTTACCATTCCAATTATCTGCTTATCACGGTTAGAGAGCTAGCTGTTTCTCTGTCCTCTTTCTGGTCTATCTAGAGTTAGTCTTATCTTTAACTGTCTCCAGGTGGAATCTCATGACTATCCTAACTTAGACCAGAGTCCTACTCTGCCTTGTGTGTAGCAATTGTTTATCTCCCACAGATCCAGCTGGGTTTCGGACACCTGTGTTTCATCCCTCCAACAATCTGTGGCCAGTGCTATTCACCAGCAGCCTTATTAAAACAAAGAAATTGGAATAGAATATTAGAGAAAAAAGTTTTAAAAATAACAAACATCCTCCACTCAAAGTGAGTCTCATCTAATCTTACTCTTAACTATAAGCTACATTATATAGAGTTTCCTTTTAAATTATAGGAAAGGAACAGAACCAACTTACATTCTGATTGAGACAAGATGGGTAAGGTAATATTTTTTATTGGACCAACTTCTGTTGGTGAGAGAGAGAGAGAAGCTTTTGAGTCACATAGAGCTCTTCTTCAGGATCAACATGGCTACAACTATACTGCATTACATTCTGCCTAGCAAGCCCATATCCTCCTCTGACTCCCTCCCCAACCCCTGGGTTATGACAGCATGTTCTATTGTTCTTCCCCACTTGCCTGCAGGGCCAGCCTTTGGGGGGATGGGCGTACGGGCCCCAGCCCAGGGCGACCTGGTCAAGGGGGTGCCATGCGCAGGGTTTGGATTCCCACCTGACCTGCTGCCGAGAGCCGGCTGAGCTGACAGAGGCGGTACGGCAGGCAGGCAGGTGAGCAGCAGCGTGGGGGAGGGGGAGAGACCCGAGCTGCAGTGGGCAGTTGGATGACCAGCTGTCCGAGCCAGGTGATTCCTCTGGAGCAGGGGTGCCCCCCCTCCAACCTGCTCCATGTGTGCAGCCGCCGCTGTTCCTGACGTGCCCCTCCCCCCACACCTGTTCATCCCTGGAGTCGCCCCTGGTCACTCGGACTGGGAGCGTCGTCCTGTCTGCTCTCGGAAAGTGGGAGGGAGAAGGATGGCGGGGTGTCCCCCTCCCCATGTACCCGATTTCCACTAAGCTGGGGTGACGGGACGGGGGAATCTGTGCGTGCTGCTCAGGGGTGAAAGTAAGTTAAGCCGGGGGAGGTGGGCTCTGGCCCCCGGAAGGGACGGGGCCTCGGGTGGAAGGGGCATGGCTGGGGGTCAGCATCCCCCAACCAGCCCTTTCAGGCCACCTGGCCCGTGCTTTCTGGGGCTCCCGTGTTGATTTAAAGGGCCCTGGGCTAGCGGCAGCAGCGTCCAGAGTCCCAGGCCCTTTTAAATCGCCGGCCCAAGGGCAATTGCTACCTTTGCCCCTCCCCTGCCGTCGGAGGCTGCAGGGGAGGGGGGACAATGGGGAAGGGACATTAAAGTGCTGCAGGGCCCTTTGTCGCGGCAACACTTGAACGTTGCTGCTCCCCCCCCCAACTGGGGGGGGCAGGAACGTTAAAGCGCTGCCGTGGCAAAGGATCATCCTTAAAGTGCTGCCCATCCCGCTCCCCCCCCCCCGCCATCGGTGGCCCTGCTGGTACTAGGGTTACCATGCGTCCGGATTTTCCCAGATATGTCCGGCTTTTTGGGCCTCAAATCCCCGTCCGGGAGGAAATCCCAAAAAGCCGGATATGTCCAGGAAAATAGGGAGGGAAGGGTCATGGGGCTTGGGTCCAGGCCGGAGCCGCTGGGACCGGCGGTGCTCGGCCAGAGCCGCTGGGACCGGGGGCCAGCGGTGCTCTTACCGGCTCACTTTCACCCCTGGAGCTGCTGCCTCTCTGGGTCCTAAGCTGCTGGCAGCTGCTTCTGTCTGGACAAGCCTAGTTCAGGCTTCTGACCCTGAGTTCTTTCTTAAAGAGACAGCGCACTCATACACTCTCTCAGGCACACACACTCCCCTCAACACACCCACACACAAACACACACACACACACTCCTTCACACAATCCCCCCAACACACACACCAGGACTCCCTGCATCCAGGTCACTTCCCCACCTGGGCTGTGTTGAGGCATCAGGAGCTGCTGCTCTTCTGCCCTCCCCTTACACAGCCAGCAGGGAAAGTGACCTGGATGCAGGAAGCCTGACATCGCTCTTTGCTCCCCCCTTACAGCCCCCTGTAGGGCGGAGGAGCAGCAGTCCAGTGGAGGAGTGAGCAGCTCTCAAGGCTGATTCCCCACTCTGGCACTTCAAGTGCAGAAAGTGGGGGCCAGCAAGGATTTTAAAAAATAATACTTGCCACTCCAGGCTTGTATTACACTCTCAAGGTTTCAGCTTTTCTCTGACCTTGGCTTGGTAAACATTGCCACCACCCAAATGCAAAAACCCCATTGAACCCAGGAAGAAGCACTTGGGAATTCCTCCCTGTGGGGTACACTCAAGCCCTTCCACCCCCCTCCGAGGAAGTGCTGAGAAAGAAAAAACAAAGGAAATCAGCTGTTGCTACCAGCTAATTAAACAACATACACAAAGCGCTTAGGACACCAAAAATCCAATCCTGTTCTTCAAAAAGGTAAATTTTATTAAAAACAAAAAGAAAGAAAATACATCTGGAACTTAAGGCTTTTGCTAGATTTTAAAAGAGCAATTCCAAAAATTAAGCACCCAAAATAGCTTTTTTGGGGCTTCAGTTTAAAGGTTACAAGCAAACAAAAGTATCTGGGGTTAGCACGGAGGAGCCCACAAGATAATAAGAAATAAAAGAAATAACTCTAATTGCGTCTTTGTAAACATTTCTGATCTACTTACACATTTGGAGTTTCAGATAAATAGGGTTAAGGTATGATTTGATGTTTTTTCATACTTGGTTTTAAAGCTGTTTACAGCATTGCTGCTCTGTGTCTCTGCTCTTTCCCAGAGAACCACAACACACAGACAAAGGGAAGTTTCTTTCCCATTTTAAAAAGTTCTAGCTCTCCCATTGGCTTTTTTGGTCAAGTGCCCACTCCTTTTCCTTTATTTGGGGAACTTTGTTAACCCTTTACAGGTAAAGCAAGCAGAGAACATCCCAGGGCTGCCTGTGGGGGAAGGGGGTGCAAGTAGGACAATTTGCCCTGGGCCCCGCAGGGGCCTCCATGAGAATATAGTATTCTATAGTATTGCAACTTTTTTTTATGGAAGGGGCCCCCGAAATTGCTTTGCCCCTGGCCCCCTGAATCCTCTGGGGGGTCCTGGAACATCCACCAAGAGGGACTTTATTGCTAAGTGACTGGCTAGGTGTCCATAAAAGGGAGCTACCCCCTCCCCTTCATTTGTCACAGCAGCAATGCCAGCTGCTTTGTGCATTCAGGACAAGTTCCCCATGTGGGTGCATGAGGAGGATGCAAAGGTTGGGGCATAGGGGGCACAGTGCATGGGTTAAGGTGAAAGGGGTATGCACAGTGCAGGATTATGAGGCAGGAGGGGGAAGGGTTGGGATGGAGGGGGCACTGCAGGGATTAGGGATGAAGGAGGGAGGTGTAGGGGGCAGGAGTGAAGGGGGTGCAGGGATTCGGGCACAGGAGGAGAGTGCATGGGTTGGGGTGAAGGGGGCACAGTGCAGGAGTTAGGAGCAGAGGAGGGGGCAGGTGTTGGGGTGCAGGAGGAGGGCAGGGGTTGGGGTGGGGGGGCATACACAGTGCAGGAGTTAGGGGCACAGGAGGGAGGTGCAGGGATTAAGGGTGAAGGTAGCAGTGTAGGGATTAGGGGTGCAGGAGCGGGAGCAGGCGGGATGAAGGGGGCACAGTGCAGGAGTTAGTGGGGAAGGGAGGGTGGGGAGCCCATGGAGCCAGGGGCAATGGGGGAGTGCCACGCTCACAGGGGTCAGGGGCACCAAAATGCAAGTTCGTCCAGGGTGCCATTTTCCACAATCCTGCTTGCCTGTGTGAGTTTTGTTTATCCACATTAAGTGATTCGCAACAACTGTTCCACAAGCCAGTGTACACACCTCTTTGTTATTCTGTGATCAAGTAAATGTTGCCTCATATTTTAGCTGCCACACACCACAGTGCTGTTTTGCAATTAATGCTTAGCATTCTGGTCAGATATCCCATGGTGTGTTTTCTCAGCTGCTGTTCTGAATGAATTCTGGGATTTTGCATGCTGTGCATTGTGGGAGTCTGATGGGAATGTGATGGGATTGTGGGATTTTGGGACAAGATAATAATTCCCATGATTCCTCTTCATCCTATCAGCCTTCTCGTGTCTGCAAGCCAGCGCTGTTTTCAAAGCAAGTGCTGTCAGGCAGGCAGCATGAAGTAGTTTGGCTAATGCTGTGATCCCCATGGTGATGAATATAAACAGGATGTTGCAACTGTGTCTGTGCAAAGGGGGGTACAGAACAAGGGCTATAAGCGCACTATATAAAGATGTGGCTGACATTGAGCAGGCCCACCGCGTAGATCTTTTCCTAGAAAAGCCCCATTCAGTGCTTTTGGTTTCTGACAACTGGCAGTGACTTGTGGGACAGGAGAGTGCTGGAGACCTGAGAAGACCCGCTGTGGCACCAGAACTTTAGGATGCCCAAAGTCTGGTTCTCTTCAACCCACATTATTCACACTGTATTTTTCCAGTCAGCAGGAGTATCCATCAGGGGCTATCCAGGAGAATGCTCCCATGATGGCTGTTTTATTGTTGGGTGGTTGGACCCATTCAGTCTCAATGAGTTGTGATCACTGATCTGATGAGTCTCCCCACTGTAGGGGCAGAGATTGAAACTGACAGACCCCATTGACCAGGACAAGCAGGTGAACAATTGACAGATGTGCATGGGTTTGAATGCGGACCGCAAGTTTATTCAAGATACTAGCCTCTGTTTGCCAGAAGCTGGGAATGAGCCACAGGGGATGGATCACTTGATGATTACCTGTTCTGTTCATTCCCTCTGGCCACTGTTGGAAGACAGGACACTGGGCTAGATGGACCTTTGGTCTGACCCAATAGGGCCATTCTTATGTTCTTACTGTGGGGAGGGGCATTAAATTGGACCCCAGCCACAAGTTTCGACAAATCAGAAATTGTAACAGCATGTTATAAACCTCAAATTCTATTGCTTCTAACCCACTTCTGCTATTGAAAGGCTGTGGGAAGGGTGAAAAACCCCACCAGGCTACATGCCAGTATGGCCCAATAGGAAAAATTCCTTCCTGACCCCTAAAAACAGGCCATCAGTCAGACCTGCATCATCTCAAGTGGCACAGCTCCTAATCTACAGCTATAAGGGGAGGGACGGCAGCATTTATAAAAAGCCCAGGCTTAGCTCAGATAGGCAAGGGGGGCACACAATAGCCAGTCAGCTGTCCCCATCCCCCTTTAGCCAGCCAATGGCTAAGCAGAGGACTGAAGGGGGCTGGGAGCTAGCCTCCCACCCTGCCACATATGCATTTGGGCTTCTCTCATTCCTTGCTGTCCAGTCGAAAGTCTTCCCCGGTAAAGACAATATGAAGGTATTGTGTATTTGGTTGTCGTGGTAATAGAATCTTGTTGTTGCTATGGCAATTGAGTTAGATTATTAGGGGATAGCCCAACCAATTTTGGCTGGTTTTTGGTTAGTTCAGTGTGTGGCAATAAATGGCTTTATAAATAATAAATAAGGTTTACAGTTCTCTGTGTCTCCAGTGATTTCTTCCTAAAACTGTTGCCCCCAAGGATATAACAACATAGTGATGAGGATGGGATGTCTGTGCTGCCCCAGCAACAGAAGGAAGTAGAAGTTCAGGTACAAAAAAACCAAAAAGTTTTTGCTGCTGGAAGAGGGTGAGAACTGGCTTGTTTGCACTGACTGTGTAAACTGAAACTAAAACCATGGCTACACTTAAAGGTCCACTGGAACCTTTTGAGGAGACTATAGTGCAATGGCATGTATATACTGAGCGTTTTGAGCTTTTTTCTTATTGCAAATGACATTACAGAAGAGAAGGTGCCAATATTCTTAAGTGTTGTAGGGGCTAAGACTTACTCCCTGCTATGAAGCTTACTACACCCTGTTAAGCCAGAGACCAAATCTTACAGTGATATTGTGGAAATCCTGGGGTCCCATTTTTCTCCAAAAACATTGGTAATTGCTGAAAGACATAGGTTCCACAAAAGAGACCAGAAAGAAGATGAAACAGTTGTAGAATTTGTAGCAACTTTGAGAAAGCTTGCAGAACACTGAATTTAAGGAGATACTAAATGTGGCCTGCACAGTAAAGCTATATGGAGGCTCAGCTTACCTTACAGAAGGCTATTGACATTGCGGTCTCTATGGAACTGGCAACAAAGGAGGCGCAATACATTGGTGCATCCCCTAGGGTGCATAAGCTGTCACAAGAACCTACCCACAGAACTGTGGGGAGTCAGGAATGTTACCACTGTGGTAAGCCGGGTCACCATGCATCAGAATGCTAGTGTAAGGACCTAGTGTGTCGACACTGTGGCAAAAAGGGAAACATTGAGTGTGTCTGTAAACAAAACAAAAAGAGGCTTGTGGTCTGGCTGAGCAAAAAGGGAAATCTGTGTACCCTAGAGCAGACCCAGGATGACCAAGGAGACACCTCATCACAAGAAGAAGTGCCACTCCACGTTTTGTCTTTGGCAGTGGGCTCACATGAATACTGGGTAACCCCGTGGTTGGACAGCAAACCTATATGCATGAAACTGGACACCGGTGCAGCTGTCTCGCTGGCCTCTGAGACTGTGTATAAAGAAAAGCTACAGCATCTTCCACTTAAAGCAACAAAAACGTTGCTGAAGACATATACGGGAGAAGCTGTGCTCATGTTGGGCATTACTGATGTTAAGGTGGAGCTCAATGGACAGGCTGCTAAATTGCCACTGTTTGTGATGTAAGGTAATTACCCAGCCTTAATTGGTAGGTCTTGGCTTAGGAAGATCCAACTGAACTGGGCAGAAGTGCACCGAATGACTAAAGAAGAAACCAGTCTGCCCGCTATACTAAGGAAACATGCTGGTTTTGGAGAGGATCTGGGAAGTATGAAGGGAATCACTGTGACATTGAACATTAAACCTGACAGTCAACCAAAATATCTGAAAGCCAGAATTGTGCCATATGCCATCAGGACGAAGGTTGAAGCAGACTTGGAGCGCCTGGTCACAAATGGAGTCCTAATACCAGTTACCCATAGCCCATGGGCACCTCCTATTGTTCCAATTGTGAAGAAAGATGGCTCCCTCCAGATTTGCGGTGATTTTAAAGTCACTGTCAACCCAGTGTTGTTGGCAGAGCAATACCCACTTCCCCGCATCTATGACCTCTTCGCAGGCTTGGCTGGGGGTTGAGTAAGATTGATCTGAGTCAAGAATATTTACAGATGCACGTCGATGAAAAGTCCCAAGAGCTGTTGACTATTGTGACGCATAAGAGGCTTTATCGATACTGTCTCCTACCCTTCGGAATAACATCTGCTCCCACCCTGTTCCAGAGGGCTATGGACCAGATCTTGTGTGGCTTGCCAGGAGTCCAGTGCTATCTGGACGACATCCTGGTCACTGGAAGGAATCTGGAGGATCACCTAAAGAATTTAGAGGCTACTCTACAAAGACTGGAAGAGTATGGCCTACGAGTCCGCAAAGACAAGTGTGAATTCTTCCAGCCCTCTGTTGAATATTTGGGACACATCATTGATGCTACAGGTCTTCGTAAGATCCCTGTAAAAGTTAAGGCTATTGTGGAGGCTCCCCCTCCTCAAAATGTTAGCCAGCTTCGCTCGTTTCTAGGATTATTGAACTATTATGGAAAGTTCATCTCACAGTTAGCCACACTGCTAAAACCACTTCATGAACTCCTTGGGCAGAACAAGATCTGGAAGTGGACTGACGCCTGTGATAGTGCATTTAACTAGCTAAGGATGCATTGCTAAATTCTGAAGTTCTGACGCACTTTGATCCATCCTTACCCCTGCAGTTGGCCTGCGATGCATCCCCTTATGGAGTGGGAACAGTCATGTCACATGTTATGCCTTTGGGAGAAGAGAGACCTATTGCTTTTGTGTCATGCACTCTAAGCAAAGCAGAAACTAACTATGCCCAAATCGAACATGAGGCATTGGGAATTGTTTTCGGAATTTGGAAGTTTCATCAGTACCTGTTTGGACGGAAGTTTACTCTTCTCACAGACCATCGACCCCTGACTTCAGTTTTTGGACCCCACACAGGCATTCCCCCATTAGCTGCTAGTCGTATGCAACGTTGGGAATTGTTGCTTTCCGCGCACACATATGAAATCAAATATCGGAAATCCACTCTGCATGGTAATGCGGATGGTCTCTCAAGGCTGCCTTTGCCAGTCAAACGTCAAAATATTGGCCAGAAGGAAATCTTTTACTTTGAACAGGTAGAGAATACACCCATCACCACTACTCAGGTAAAGAAGGCAACTCAAGTTGACCCAGTATTGCCCCAAGTTATGGACCTGGTGATGCATGGAACATCTCGACGAATCTCTCTGGTCTCACCCGACCTTACCTACATGTCCAGGAGGGCAGAGTTATCGATCCAATCTAGTTGTTTGTTGTGGGGGAGACGTGCCAATATCCCAGCACCACTGAGATGCACAAAGCATGGATTGGGCAGTGCTATTGAAAAGAAGGCAAGAGCTTGTATGTCATGTCAGGGTGTGAGGAATGCACTCCAGTGGGCACCCCTACACCCATGGGACTGGCCTGAAAACCCATGGCAATGTATTCACGTTGACTTCGCTGGCCCCCTTGAAGGAAGCATGTTTTTGGTGGTGGTAGATGCCCATTTTAAATGGCCATAAGTCTTTAAAATGCAGTCCATTGCTGCAGAGAGTACTATCCAAAAACTACGAGGACTCTTTAGTCGTTTTAGTCTGCCACAACAACTTGTGAGTGACAATAGACTGCAGTTCGTCTCTCAGGAGTTTCAAAATTTTATGAAGGCAAATGGGATACACCACATCACTTCAGCACCATATAATCCATCCACCAATGGATTAGCTGAAAGATTTGTGCAGATAATGAAACAAGCTTTGAAATCGGCAAGGGGACAACTATCCATTCAAAAGCGTCTGGACACCTTCTTACTATCCTATAGAATCACACCTCATGTTACGACCAAGGCATCCCCGGCCTTTCTAATGATGGGAAGACAACTGCGCACTTGCTTTGATCTGCTGAAACCTTCTGAACCCTGACAAATTGTGCAATGTCAGCAGCAAGATCAAGTCATCAGGCTTGCACCCAGAGCAAAAGACCGGGACAGCTGGTTTTGGCTCAGAATTATACTTCTGGAGCTAAATGGATCCCTGCCACTGTCATCGCTCAAACAGGGCCTGTTTCCTACATAGTCCAGACTGCAGAGGATCTCACCTGGCAGTGACATGTAGATCAGCTGCTGACAGGTCATACCAGTCCTCAGGACACATCTTCAGTTGAGTTGCCTGACTTCACCACTTCCAGCAAGACACCGAATCAAGAGTCACCTGTTCGTGACTTTTCCCCTCCATTACTGCCGGCGGCAGGGATACCCCTCTGCCCGGAACAAGCTGATACCACATCTTCACCCATTCGCCCTACAAACCCTGAGCCCATTGTCAGGCCCTCACCCAAGACACTTTCGGGTGCAACAACGCCAGAAGTCCGCCGTAATCCACCTAAAGACGGAAGGCCTCCTCAATGGCTGGATCTTTAGCTAGGGCAAACCCACGGTTACGGGGCAAAATAATCCCTGGGGTTTAGCCGGGAACAGAGGCAGCCTACCCTCCTTCTCTAGTTAAGTGTTTGTTTTATTTAGAGGACGTTCTTATTAAGGGGGGAGGAATATGTTGTGTATTTGATTGTCGTGGTAATAGAATCTTGTTGCTATGGCAACTGAGTTAGATTCTTAGGGGATAGCCCAGCCAGTTTTGGCTGGGTTTTGGTTAGTTCAGTATGTGGCAATAAATGGCTACTTTTAAGGTTTACAGCTCTCTGTGTCTCCAGTGATTTCTTCCTAAAACTGTTGCCCTCAAGGGTATAACAGAAGATATTTTAGAATTCAAGCACAGAAATCATATTTTGGGATATAGATCAAAATATGCAATTAATATCAATATTTATGGTCCTCTTTCATCACGTTCCTCCACCACACTAAATACTAACACTGCAACCTCTTTCTGTGCATCAAGATAGTAGAATCCAATCTCATATTGATGTCCCCGTTTGAGCATCTGTTCATTGTTATTATCATGAAATATTCACTTTTCTTCTATTGCTTATCCATATTTTAGGTAATGAGTTACAGGTATGGGTTTTTTTTTTTTAGAAAGCTAATCAAGTACTTTAATACAAGCTATACAAATATATTTTTAGGGGTAATACCAAAGCCACAACTTGTAATTGATTAAGTCTGAGCTGTTACTTAGTTTCAAGACATTAGAAAATACTACAACAGTCACTGTTTGTTTTATTGTAGTATAGGATTTAGATTTATTATAGACACAAGCTTGTTAATTTGCTGATGACTGATTTTCAGAGTTCTGTATTTTCTGTGGCTGACAGTGTCAGTAAGAACAATTAGCTGGCTATCTTTGATTTTCAGTGAAATTGAATACTGAATTTAAGTAGCTGCCAAAAATATTAAAACAATTAACTTTTCAGCTTTTTGTTATGTCATGATTTTTGGATAATTGTTAATAATGGTTATGATAATAAGTTAAGAAGTCATCTTAAGAAGTCAGAACAATTTATATTTCAATAAATTTCCCAAAGGTAAAAGTAAAATAAATCCCTATACTTATATCACAGTTTGTTTGATGCACATCAAGGCTATATATCTCACAGGCTTGGTTTTTTTTTCTTAGTCTCCATTTCTTTTTATGTATCTGATTTTTCTTTTCTGGTATTGTTTCTGGGTCATCTTTTTACAGACAATAGGGGAAGTAACCGGGGAGATGCAAGCACTGCCCAGAGCATGATCAGATGACATCTCCCACTGATAGTTACATTCAATATTTGTGGAGTCTCAGGGGTACCGAGACTTCTCTGGAAGCAAGATCTGCCAGAAAATGCCTCAAGCAATCAGCTCAAAGTGAAAATACACCAGGCTAGTCTATACTAAAACAGCTCATAAGTCCTGTTCAGAGTGAGCATGGGAAATCTGGAGGTTGAAGTCTTCAAAAGTTTCAGAAATGAGTGATGTTCCCCTTACCCAGTCAAAACTGCATTGTTCATTATCCACTTTAGCACAAATCTCACTTAGAAGACCTAAGCAGCACTTTGATATTTTTGAAGCAATCTGCTAGCTCATTTTTCAGAGCTCAAGAACCAAGCCAAAGCTGCTGTACTGTTAAGGTCTCAACAGAAATCTGTCTCAGGCTAAACTCTAAATCAGAGGCTGAGGTGGAATCTGTCCCTTTACAAACAACTGATGAAGGCAAGCAGAAGGGCTCAAATAGCTCTAATCTCTGATCACATTGATACTTGAAATAGAATCCTGAAATTATTTGCTCAACCGTGCTTCTCAGGTGTGTCCCTATATTAGATGTCTAGGTTCAGAGCAAATGTTGAAAAATTATTGAATCCAAACAGTTCATTCAATTGTAAAGCTGTGTCCATGTTGACATGATGTGTGCCATGTATATCAATAGGTTAGAGCATGCTACTACAACTGAGATCACTTGAAGTCCCATGTACCTTGGATTTATTGTACATGTTGGAGCCAATTGACTTTGTGGCATGGCATAAATAGGTATGGCACTGCTGATCATATCCTTAGTCATCTTTCTCAGCACTGGCTATCTTGTCATTTTGGCTGCATAGATGCATTGTTTTACTCTCATGATTAAGGAGCCATTTAGGAGATTTAAATATCTCTAGTTTTTTTCTGATAAGTTGTTGAAGGAGATCTTATTGCACTTTGCATTAAATTAGACCTGATCAAACAACGGCATTTCCATCTTGTAGGAAATTCCTATATTCTAATATTTGTTTTTGGCATGAATCAGGACCCCAAAAAGGCAAGCTATTGAAATATTTTGAGGAAATACAATTTCCAAAAAATGCAATTAGGAAATGTTGAAATGAAATGTTTCTTCATTTCAGAATCTAAATGTTTCATTTCAGTTTGTTGACCCAAAGGTAAACAAAATGTTTTGGGTTAGGTCAGTGTTCATCTACGTCCACCTGAACCACCACAGTGCCTGGGAGTTGGGGACATGATACGCTTGCACTACATTCTCTCCTGTGGGCCAGGCTCCCGGCCAAACTGTATTTTCCATGATATGCCACAGTGCCCTCATGAGTCCTGTTACTGTGGTATATCCTGGGAGATGAAGAACCCAGCCTAAAGGGGAGAATGGGGCATTACAGCAGCTTGGTGAAATTATCATTCAGCCAACCTGAAACAAAGTGAAAAATCAAAAACATTTCTCATGGAAAATTTAAATTTTGCAAAAATTGCATTTTCCATTAAAAACATTTTGACAGAGAATTCCCAACCAGCTCTATATTGAATGTTTGTCTTGTGTGTCATATTATATGGCAGTTGCTCTTGAATGATAGTACAATACTATTTTTTTATTTCATTGATCATTGGAGATCTCACTGGAACATTTTTGGAAACCATTTCAAAGATACTAGTCCCCAAGTATGGGAATCCATCATAACAGGACTTACATTTGGAGTAAAGAATCAATCTGTAAGCTTTGTTTATAAAATGCATAACAATAGATTGTCAATTAACCACACACTTTCCTTGTAGATTTTGGGATGTTTTATTGTGGTTTTTTTTCTTTTTTCTTTTTTTTTGTGTGTGTGTGGTGTTCTGTCTTTTTACTCAAAAAATGATTATTTGAAACAATTACTGACCGTTATATCTCATCAGTGGTTTAACCAACTGATTGATGGTCATGCAGTTTATCAACTCAGAACTTTAAGCTATAGGAAATCTGTCTATAATGCAATGCAAGACCAGACACAAAAGTGAGTGCCATAATACACTTATTACCTTTTAAGTTTAAAGAATTATAGGTCTGTTCCTCTTTTCTTCCGTGGGTGAAATTTTGGACTAAACTGCAGTTTAATAGCAAAAGTAAAGTTCTGTCACAGATTTTATAAAATATATGACTATGTAGAAAATAGACAATAAGTTTTTCAAATATCCGTTGTTGTTTTTTTCCTTTTACCTCTTTCCTCACCCCCCCCCCCACCCTCGCCCATCAGAAGAAACTGATATAAAGCAGTTTAGAGTTCGGAATTGCTTTTAAAGCATCTATTGTTCTAAGACTAATTTTAACCTTGTGATGGATTGCTTTTTGTATTCTATTGAATGTGATATCTAGTAATTGTTTGTCAAGGCTAAGTGCTATAGGACATAATACGTTTTAAAAATGATGTTTAGTAATTACCTTACAAGCATCTTTACATCCTAATGTCTAGAAGAATATAACTGAATAAGCATATCAGGCATAGAGAAAATATTATAAATTTGTGTTTTAATTTTTAAATTTTGCTACTATTTAACTTTCATTTTTTAATTTTTCTTTATTTTTTTCCCTACATCTGCTCAAGAGAATGTAATTTTGTATGACAATGAAAAAAGAATCCTCAAGATTCAATGTAACTTTTTCTTTTAGGTATACCACTTAGCTAGAAACTAAAAAAAAATTAAAATGCACACACATTTTTCTCCTTCTTGATTTATCTTACTTTTATTGTTGATTTTTAAAAAAATCTCCCAATTTAGAGCCATTAAAGACTTTTAGGTAATCAGATTGTACAGTTCCTCCTCTAATTAATGGGTTTAAGTTTCGCAAGGGCTTTGTTCAGTTTTGGTTTTATTGTTTATTTTTTAGCACAGGCACTAGAGTATTTTCTTTTACAAATCAAGGAAGCCAAGGATATGGATTTTTCTGGTTTTTGTATGATTTTATTTTATTTTGAACTTTCTTTCTACAGAACACACATTCTTCACCGCACATTTTAAAGAAGTTTGTTTTCTTGTTTACTAAGTCCCTAATGGCCAGCAGTGATTCAGTTTTTTTAATCTCTTTTCTTTACTGGCTTTGATTTTTTTTTCTACATTGGCACACCTCTGCATTGTGCTAGGTGGTGTAATAACACAAAGGTTCTGCCCTGATGAACATGAGGTTATGAAGAATCAAGAAAAAATACAAAACACAACAAAATGTTTAATGTTCGGTAGTCCACTCTACCAGCTTGTATTACATGTCCCCCTGTAGTGGCTGGCCTGGATAAGAACCTAGTGCTGCAACCTGCTGAAGGGTTACTCTTTTAGTAGAAGTTCTGAATTCAAGCATCTGTAATAGCCTGTAGCGAGTAATTGTTACATTTCCCTACAAATTTGTTTGGGTTACGAAATACAATTTAAATACCTCCTTAGTTAAACATTATTTTATTAATTTATTTAAAGACACATTAATGGCACCCACCACTTCAATGCCTGGGAGAGCTGAATTTTTTTTAAAAACAACTATAATTTCACTTATGGTCATGTCACATACTATTTAGTAGCATATAAGTCCATTTAATAGATTTTTTTTAAATCAACTTGGTGACCTCCCCATGGGGAATCTTTTTTTAACATACAAAATAAAAAATAATACAAAGCAAACGGAAGTCAGTGGAATTACGTGATTCTCTTGTATCCTCACCAGGAGATACAAATTGTAGATAGCCTCCTTATCCAGCACTGCCCTGTTCAAACTCTCTGCCCAGTGCCAAGGCATGTGTTTGGAACTGTAGTCCCAGAGCTGCTAAGAATTGTAGGCTACCATAGCAAGGCATGCTGGGAGAGGGAGCCAAGGTATATAAATAGCTTTCTTCCCTCATAACAGTGAGATATTAGGAAGGAGCAAGAGTTGTTGGCATTCTGTCCATTTGGGGCCTTGGAAGGAGTCTGGAGGGAGCTAGATGACTAGAGAAGGAACCCCTGGAAAGGCAAGTTGAAATCTATTATGAATCCTAGAAATCTAGGTCTGGAAGGGACCTTGATAAATTATCTAGTCCATCCCTGCATGCTGAGGCAGGACCAATTGTACCTAGACCATCCCTGATAGGAGTTTGTCTAATATTTTCTTAAAAGCCAGTAATGACTGGGATTCCACAACCTCCCTTGGTAACCTGTTCCAGTACTAAACTATACTTGCAGTTAGAAATTTTTTCCTAATATCTAACC
This sequence comes from Malaclemys terrapin pileata, assembly GCF_027887155.1. Taxonomy (NCBI): domain Eukaryota; kingdom Metazoa; phylum Chordata; order Testudines; family Emydidae; genus Malaclemys; species Malaclemys terrapin. Next base: position 74,345,677 of record NC_071512.1, read on the forward strand.
TAAATCTCCTTGCTGCAGATTAAGCCCATTGCTTTTTGCCTTACCTTCCATTGGCATGGAGAACAACTGATCACCATCCTCTTTATAAAAGACTTTAATATATTTGAAAATTATGAGGTTCCCCTCAGTCTTCTTTTCTGAAAACCTAACAATCACATTTTTTAACCTTTCCTCGTAGATCAGGTTTTCTAAACCTGTTATCATTTTGTTGCTGTCCTGTGGGCCAAACTGCATTGACTTCATCCCAAGTCAGTGACATTTGAATGGGGATGCAATTGTCCCAGGAGCTTCTCTAATATGAGTACAGTTCAAAACACTTTTCCCATATTCTAATCTCACATGATTCTCTAATGATTTTGACCTTGTGCTATCTTAATCATAAGTTGCCAGTTGTGATTTCCTGTTATCTAAAAATTACAGTAGACATTGAAGTGGTATTCTAAGCAAATAACAATGATAGTTGCTTTCCTGGGAATGAAGCTAGATGGCCGCAGAATAAATATTGCATTTTTTTTCCTCACTTATCCTGGTTAAATCTTCAAAGAATAATGACACTGTGAAGAAAATTTTCCAAATATAGGCTAACGAGACCTCTCACCTTTATCATAATCAATCCTGTTTACAACAATATGCATGCTTCAGCACTTTTTCTCCAAGATCCAGATACATCCCCGCTTACCCCCCCTCCCTCCCCCCCCACACACATACCCTGAGCTTCAGCCTCCCATACTACCTATTGATTTGGAAAGCTTGATCTTTCTTATCGGAGATATATCTTGGTTAAATGACAATGAACAAGATAGACTAATCCTCTACATATATTGAAAAAATAACGTTTTTGATTTTTTAAATAGTAATAGTTACTAAGTGCTGCTAGGAACAGCTTGGGGGGTTGCTCTGCAAGACATGCAAGCTGTCATAAATATAAAGGGAAGGGTAACAACCTTTATGTATACAGTAGCATAAAATCCCTCCTGGCCAGAAGTACTAAGGGGGTTAAGAAGCTCAAATAACCTGGTTGACACCTGACCAAAAGGACCAATAAGGAAAGAAGATACTTTCAAATCTGGTCGGGGGGGGGGGGAGAGGTTTTGTTTGTGCTCTCTTTGTTTGTTCCCTCTCTGGACAGAAAGAGAGACCAGGCAAGTAAAACATCTCCTGAATACATACCTGAAATGATACATCTAAAATTACAGAAATTGTAAGTAAGGGCAAAGAAATGCGTTAGATTATCTTTTGTTTTAGATGGTGAATTTTCCCTATGCTAATAGGGAGTTTTATTCCTGTTTTTTGTAACTTTGAAATTGATCCTAGAGGGGAATCCTCTGTGTTTAAATCTTTTTATTACCCTGTAAAATTACCTTCCATCCTGATTTGTATGTGTGATTCTTTTACTTTTTCTTTAAATAAAGTTCTTCCTTTAAAAACCTGTTTGATTTTCAGTGTCCTAGAGACAAAGGGTCTGGTCAGTACTCACATTATTCTCAAGCCTCCCCAGGAAAGGGGGTGAAGGAGTTTGGGGGGATATTTTGTGGGAACAGGGACTCCAAGTGACCCATTTCCTGAATTTTTGTGTAAATCACTTGGTGGTGGCAGCAATACCATCCAAGGACAAGGAAAGGAATTGTACCTTGGGAAAGTTTTAACCTAAGCTGGTAGAATATAAGCTTGGGAGGTCTTTCATGCGGGTCAATCTGTACCCCAGAGTTCAGAGTGGGGAGGGAACCCTGACACAAGCACTGCTCATACTGAATTCAGACATTCTGATTATTTAGAGATGCTCAAATTTACTATATTCTGTCAAGTTAGAAAATGTGAAAAATGCATGTATCAAGCAGATGCCTAGAGACACTTTATTTTTTATTTTTGTGTGTTTGTATGTATGTATGTATTATCGTAGCACCAAGGATCCCTGGTCATGGACCAGGACCCCATGGTGCTAGGCATTGTACAAACACAGAACAACCACCAAAAAAAGACCTTCCCTACTCCAAAATAGTTGTAGTCTAAGGCAAGAGACAACAGATATACACAGACGGGGGAGTACAAGGAAAGAATGAGTCAATATTGCTTGGCATGTTGGTCTGTGGACTCAGCACTCTGGCAGCTTAATTGTTAAGTTTTGTGTTAGCAAAGGATAGTTTTTTTAGAAATTTTTTTAAGGTGGATCATGAGGTAGCCTTACAGATGGGAGCCTCTTGGTTTTTTTGGGAGCATCTTCTAGCGTGAAGGGCAGCATGGGAGAAAGCACAAAGATGCTTGTTTGAAAATCTAACAAGTGGGCGATGGAGGCTGGCATCAAAAGACATCAAAATATTGTTTCATTATGCACATACTTGATTCCGCTTCAAGTGAAGCATGAATGTTAGAGTTGTTTCGAGCTTTTCATCATTCAGCTATAACAGGGATCACTTTGGCACTCCCAATCCATATGAAATGGTCGAGAGTTCACTATTTATATAATCATCCACTTTTAGAAGTGAATGAGTTTCAAGTTTTCCAGATATTTGACAAAAATATCTGTGTTCCAAACTTCCTTGCCCTGTAACTGAAAGTCTGAAAAATACAATTTTTTTTAATAATGGCAAAAGTGCATAGTTATAATAATGGAAAAAGTATAGGGTCATTGCAACTAAGGGTACATCTACACTACAGGGGGGAGTCGATTTAAGATACGCAAATTCAGCTACGTGAATAGCGTAGCTGAATTCGACGTATCGCAGCCGACTTACCCCACTGTGAGGACGGCGGCAAAATCGACTTCTACGGCTTTCTGTCGGCGGCACTTACTTCCACCTCCGCTGGTGGAGTAAGAGCGCCGATTCGGGGATCGATTGTCGCGTCCCGATGGGACGCGATAAATCGATCCCCGAGAGGTCAATTTCTACCCGCCGATTCAGGCGGGTAGTGTAGACCTAGCCTAAGGCTGGTTTTATAACTTTAAAAAAACCTGCCCGATGCTATTGGAAAGATCAAGACTCTCCTGCTTTAAGCAAATGAAATGCTTTCCCCATAGAATTTGTTTTCCTATAGACTTTATAAAACCTGGGGAAGGGGAATTCAGCATAATTTGCCTAAATTCATGTAGATTTTCTGAGACCCTACTTCTGATATTTAAATAATAAGGATGGCACTGTAGTCAATGTAGTATTCTGGGAATAGGAAGTCTGTTCTTTTATACCACAATTGATTTTCTGTACTAACTTTGCCTACAAGTACATTGTACTTCGATAGTTTTACATACGGTAGCTTAACAAGATATTCATGTAGATTTATCCTCCTGTTCACAATGAGGCCATTGTGGCTATCTTAGTTCCTGCATTGACATTTAGTAAGTAGGAACCACAGTAACGTTCTGAAACCTATCCACTTAGTGAACATAAAATCATAGCTCCCTGGATGAAAGAAAGGTCAAATAAATTAACTTTTTAAAAGGTAGTAATATGATCATTTGGTTAAATCTTTTTCTCTTACCAATGAAAAGAAACTGGTAAAGGTCACATAGTTCACTAAACACAATTTTGTTTGTTTCATGTTCTAAATTTGAGAAAAGCTTAGTTCTGAGCACTTAAATACTTCCCTTGGCTTGGGGGCCCAATGCTGCAATGTACTGAATTCCTTCAACATCCCTTGTAACCAGTGAGAGCTTTGAGTTCTCAGTATCTTTCAAAAGTAACCCAGAGTGAGAAAAGAATATATTATAGCACTTTTTATAATGTGATTCAATTTCTTTAGCAAAACCAAGATTCTTATCTAAGACCTGTGAACATTTGTAAAGCAAAACATCTGTTTTTCAGTGACAAATACATGCATAACAAGCTGAAGTTAATTTATTTGTAAAAGGGTACAGTGAATTCTTACCTTTTTACTTCCAGTTCCTGAATATATTTGTTTATTATTGGTTTCCTTAAGCATTTTTTAAAATTCTTTTAGCTGTTTATTAAAACTCTTTAGCTAAGATATCTGTTTACAAAATAGTGCCTAAAAGCAAAGTGTGTCAAAGTCAGTACCTTCAGCAAATTAATACAAAGGAATCAGAGGTCTGATTTAAACTTGCCAAATAAGCAAAATTCAAATAGGTTTCTTTTCTAATATGTTTGCACAATATAATTACATGCACTGAAGAGGCATGACATTTGGCTATGTACCCATGTATTCTGCAGCTACATAATTCACTCCAACTAGCCTCTTGCCACAAAATTTTGCTCCAGCTTTTATTTAAAAAAAGTTTCTAGGACACATGGTTGTGAAGATAAAACTGTGAACTCTGTAGATGAAGTGTTGTCTTCCTGAGTCGACAGAAAGCCTAAAACAAAAACTACATAATGCAGTTTTGACTTGATACAAAAATCTAGCGCAATCATTTAACTGAAAATGTGAAACAGTGTAGAATAAGTTATTCATATAATAAAATAAGACATGTGCTGATATAGTGGTTGTATGCTTTGTTATTTAATTTGTTGAAAACTTCCAGGTTTTTTAGTTTCATGAATTTGTCTCAGAACTCATGGACAGCTACATCATAGTACTTCAGAATTCAGGAACCTACGTGGAAAATGTTGCCTCCAGTGTGGCTGGAGCATGGCCTGGAGCACATGGAGCTCGGTCAAGGCTCTGGAATCAGCTCCATTTACTGTTCTCATTAAAAAATGAAAATGAATAGGTACAAATAGGAATCCCCAAATGTAGCATGGTGTCACGTTCCCAGCATGCACCCAGTGCTCACAAGCAGCTAGAGGGTGAGGAAAGATGTTAAGCAATGATGGTGTTTTCATCTATGAAATGCTGCTTTCTTTAGCAATATGATGAACTTCATTTGAGGAGACGTGGGGTCTGTTTGGTGTCCTTTCTGAGAGGTAAAGAGCCGCTCCCCCCCCCTTTGTGTAGCCCTGGTGGTTCAGTGGCTGAGAAATTGCTGCCACGCAGGCTGATCCCATGTGCAGCCAGTCCCTTGTCTGTCTTTCTCTTGGCCTGTTTTAGCTCCCCTGCATAATGTGTGTCTGGTTGGAGTCCACTGAGGAAGATAGTTTTTTCTAAGCCTGAAATCTGTAGTCGTTTGAAAGACTTCCACTGGAAACAAACAAATGTCCTGTGGGCCATTGTATTTATTTGCCTTTGTCGCTCTGATTTCCCAACCATGTTTTTTTCCATGGCTTTGTCTTTAATTAAGCTTGGGGCAAAAACAAGCATTGAACTGTCTGGGTGGCTCTTAATTAAGAGTCTTCTGTCCTTGCTTTTTAAGGGCTATGAAGGTTTCATGCTGTTTAACTGTAGTTTGGCTGGTTATTATTTCCATAGCATGTGGAGATAAGAGGAACTGGTGTCACCTTGGGTAATGTTTCTGTGGTTTTTGGGATGAGTATTCAGCACCCTTCCAACTCCCCACTTCCCCATAGTCGTCTAAAATTACAGCTGCATCCAAGGACCAGGGAAACTCCATTCATCTAGGTTACCCATTTATCATAACAAGCCTTTTTAGAATCAGGATCAGGGCACGATGTGCCACCTTTCAAGCTTCTCTGTTTAGATTCCATTTTCGTGTACTTCTTTAAATACAGTAGCAGCAAACAGAGATTTATATGATGATAAATTCTCTCCTTGAAGATTAAGAGATGAGCAGTAATCACAGGTAGCCTTATTTGCCCACACCATAGTCATAAGAAGAAAACCACAGGTTGAAACAAAGTGGCAAAAAAAAAAAAAAACTCCTTTAACACTTTCTTGGGGATGTAGCAGTGAGGATACCTGAGCTATCCTGATCTGAACTTTTAGTTTTGGAAGAGACTATTTAAAAGCTCTGATAACATAATTTTCCATGTAATTAGGGCCTTAGCAAGTGTTGGTGAGAAGCTGTGCTGTTGTTAGAAACACATTTCTGTCATTGAAAAAGAGAAGAGGCTGGCTGAAACCCAGCTCTGAACCAGTGATCTCTAGATCATCTGTCTAATGGACTCCCTACTGTGCTTTTTTAGTTGTGATGAGAGATTGGGAGGAGGAAGGTGATGGCAAAGGAGGTTCTGGATAGATACTCCATGCTAACTCTACTGGGAAGATTTTGTTTTCTTTTGGTGGTTTGATTTTATTTTACATGCCATTCTTGCAACTCTGTCTATTGGTGAAAATGAAAAGGATTCTGGAAGAAAGAGAGAACAAAAATATTCATATAAGGTGGTAGACTGCAGGAGCTGTTATCATGGCCTAAGCCTGTGTGGGTATGTCTGTACTGCAGTAAAAGCCCCGCAGCACTGAGTCTCAGAGCCCGGGCTCCAGCCTGAGCCTCAATGGTCTACACTGCAATTTTATAGTCCCGCAGCTTGAGCCCCACAAGGTCAAGCCATCTGACCTGGGCCAGCCACGGTCAGGCCGTGGGTCTTTTATTGCAGTGTAGAAATACCCTGAGGTTACTGGCTAACACCTTTGGCTTGCTGGGCTGGCACCTTTTTCCATCTGGATGATGTGAAACACAGGCTTGATGTGGGCACAGCGGTGAAAAGAGGACAGACACATGAATGGATTTTAATCAGCAAGCCACAACTTTTATTAAATGTAAACACAGGGGAGGGGTGTCACCTGACCAGCATCCATACCCTCCTATGCCAGGTATTTAATTGGTTCCAGTGCAGGAGTTACAGGGCTCCTACCATATAATCCATAACTTGGGGTAGACTGTCCTCAGCCTACCCCAGACTCAGCTCAACCTACTCCCCCCCCCCATCTTCCTCAAGGGGGACAGAGGTTGCAGAAGGGTCATGACCTCGGCCTGCAAGGGCTACAAGGTCTCTCCCTATCTCATGAGCCCAAAACCCATCACCAACATTCCAGGTCTTTTATCTCTTGGAACCATTCATTTTATCCTTTTCATTGCACTGGAAACTGTCCACCAGTTGCAACAAATTAACAACTCAACCAGATATCTCAGTTGAGTACCAAGCACATTCCTGCCTAACCTGCTGTGACTTCAAGATGCTGCAAGGCAGGCAAAAAACTCCCCAGTCATCCACACTCCTCCCCCACCCCCAACTGGCCAATGGCTGCCACAGACTCCAAAGGGGAAGGAGGAGCTATTGTATGTCCCTCAGCAAGTGTCTCATACCCTTGCCACTGAGGCTGTCCCCTTTTCATCTCTGGTCCCATCAAGTTTCCCCACCCACTGAAGTAGGTGGGTGGCATTTCTGTTATGAGTAGCATCTGGGCTGAGATCAAAGCACTGGCATTTGTGAAGTAATTTAATAGGAAGACAATGGAAATTATTTACTAATGCTCAAGGGATGGTGGAAGGGAGAGGAAAATATAATGCATACCCGCTCTAAACTATCATGATATCTGCATTAACCACAATATTTGCAATCCTGTTTTTCTCTCAGTCGTGTTCAGAGGATTGACTGGACAATTTTTAGTGAAAGTGAAGCTGAGGTGTTGAGTGAAATATATGTTTGCAATATAAAAGAGAATATTATAATAGTAGGGAGACCGAATGGTTTTCTTCTGAGATTACAGAATGATTATGGGAATGGGAATAGATTAACTCATGCAAATTACTTGGTATGATTTCTGTGTATGTGAATGTACATATTTACCCAAAATATTTCAATGTACACAGAGAGAGAGAAAGAAAAAGAGAAAACGATTCAAATGTGAAAACAAATGAAAATTACCAGAAATTTACATACAATGTGAAGAAAAGTCCTTTTATCCTCTGTAACTCTAGCATTTGGCAGATTCAGGAATAAATAATCTTTTGTGGCAAGGGTATACCTTATCAAACATATGCAGATAAGTGCTAATTAATGCTAATTAAGGTTTCCTGTCTATCTAGTTGGAAAAATGTCCAAATGTTATGAAATCCAGTTAGTATGCCTATTACCCTAATTGTTTTATAGGGGATGGTTCTTAATTAAAATATGTAAATTGACCTTAATTGCTATATACTAATGGGGGTTCATGTTATCTCACTAAAAGTGACAAGATAGTGAGGAGGGGTACTTAAACAAATAATTCTGATGAAAACTTAACTAACTGACCTTTATTCAAAATTATTTTTAATTAGAAATTGGCAAAAGAAGCATTTTTCCATCTATGTTTCTCTTTAAATTTAAATAATGTCAGAATATTACAGATCTTTAATATAGATATAAGGCATTTGTGAATTGTAGCTTAATTATTCCTAACAAACAAGTTAATTTTGTATTTGTTTACTGTTTGTTATGAAATGATGTGATGATCTTAGATTAATCTGAGGGGGAAAATTATGTTTTACAACACTGGATTTGAATGTGTAGCTACTATTTATTTATTTATGTATTTATTTATTTATCTATCTTTCTTACTCCATCATTATGATGTTGAAGTCTGATGTACTGGTACTGCCAATACCCAGGGCCTTTTCTTTTGACAGCTGAAGCTCCAATACTGCTATTACATGCCTGGACCACTTTTTCTCATATAGACCCCCCTTTGACTTTAGTGTAGTATAAAACTCAGGGTTTGCCTTTACTGGGATGCAGGGCTGTGCCTGGGTATATGCAGTTGAAGGATTGGGATCTACATGAAAGTTTTTTTGTACAATCATACATAGAGTCTACTTTAAATCAAAAACAAATTGTTTAAATTATACTTTGTATGTGGATTTTCTTATATAGTTTAAATAGCTTGTAGTGGTATGTTTACACTTAAAGAGCAAAATGTGTACTTCCAGTCTAAACTAAGGAAAAACAACAATAGAGAACATAAATAAAGTTGTCATGAGATAGAGAGCTCTGTGTTTGTGTGTGCATATCCTCTTTCACAGGCTGTAGTAACTCTGAGAACAAAATGGCTGCTGAACTTGCGACACAGAAATTTAAAGATGTAGGAGATAGAAAACAAAAGGCATTACAGTCTCATATCTGCATATACCACAATGAACTGGCATAAATATAATAAACGTACATTTTCTACAAAATTCATTGGCTCACAAAAACCTATGTAGGCCCCTCTGCATACCAGGGTGGCTGCACCCCCTGCATGCTGCAGAGAGGACATAGCTGGGATACAGAGGGGCTCTTTAAAGAATTTTGTATTCCAGTTACTCTCAAACTATACCTCTTGATACCTAAAAACATTTAAAAGTAATGCTGTTACCTAACACTTCAGCATAAACTGACCAAAAAAAGCTAGTAAATATAAATCTACATACAGAAAAGATGCATCTATTTTATATAGCTCTTGCCCATTTTTGGTGTATTTGCTATATTATAGTCCAAAATACATTCATTTGTGGCCCTTGATCCATAATTACAGAGATGCAATAACCCACTACACCTAGATAAGGGGGAGCAGAAAGTAACCAAGCACTATAGCAGTCTGTTCACTAGACAGTGCTTCTCAAAGCTGGTCCACCGCTTGTTCAGAGAAAGCCCCTGGCGGTCCGGGCCAGTTTGTTTACCTGCCGCGTCCACAGGTTCGGCCGATCGCGGCTCCCACTGGCCACGGTTCATCGCTCCCGGCCAATGGGGACTGCGGGAAGCCGCAGCCAGCACATCCCTTGGCCCGTGCCACTTCCTGCAGCCCCCATTGGCCTGGAGCGGCGAACCGCAGCCAGTGGGAGCCGCGATGAGCCGAACCTGCGGACGTGGCAGGTAAACAAACTGGCCCAGACCACCAGGGGCTTTCCCTGAACAAGCAGCGGACCGGTTTTGAGAAGCACTGCGCTAGAATAGTGTTTACACTGCACCTGTGTTTGGGGAATGGATTCCATTCCCACTCCCACAACTGGCACTCTCAATAATAGTTTAGTCAGTTTCATCCTTAGGAACAGATTCTGCAATTTTGTGCATGTAAGTAACTCCCAGATAACAGGGGCAACCAGCTAATATAGAGGAAACAGTGAAACCCACTAATGAATGTGTGTTACTGGTCCCCGTCTCTGCCAATTTGGAGAGGATGAGTTGACAGCCCCTAGCTACAGAACCTTGGCCGTTAGCTCAGGCAGCTCATGCTTTTAGCTCTGGAGATCCCCTGTTCAGTCCCCAGTGTGTTAGGCAAGATAACAGCCATCGTGTAAGTGTGGGCTCATCTAGGATTTATGTGACAGCCACCATCTTGACTGACACACCAGGGATTGAATCAGGGACTTCCAAAGCTAAAAGCATGAGCTGCTACAGCTTGAGCTTGGTAGCTGGGATCTGTAACGACTCATATCTTCTGTGATCAACATGGGCAGGAGGGGACCTGCAACTCACCAGTGGATTACGTTGGCACAGAGTGCTCTGGAATGCATAAAGCAATCAAACGGGGGGGAAAAAACAACATTGTTTTACTTCAGTCTCTAATCTTAGATGTTACTTGCAACAAAAGTGCATATAGAATTTTGGATGGAAGTGTGTTTTAAATGGATGGTTTCCCTTTCATTAATACATTGTAGTATATACACCATTTATAGACTCTATAGGAATGTGATTTTTGTTTTTTTACTTTGTAAATCAATCTGAAAGTTTTTTACTGTGTTTTAACAGGACATTGTAACCAATGTTTCTCCAAGAATTATACGTGGAATTACATCAGGCCCCATATATGGCCCAGGTCAAGGCTCTTTCCTAAATATTGAGCTTATCAGTGAGAAAACTGCAGAATATTGGTGTAAAAGTGTCACTGAACTGAAGGCTGACTTTCCCAACCGAGTAAGTACAACTCAAACATAAGAATGCTGTATGTATATTGAAAGCATTCAGTTTATAGATTCATAAATATTGATGTATGTAATATATTTTATTAAAGAATCTGCCAATCGCTTTGCTGTTGTAAAAACAGACTACAAAAAACAAAAAAATAAAAAACACCCACTTAAAAATTCATCAGAACAATCTCCACGATAGGGTAAAAGGATGCTACACTGACACCATACAAACAGATGAAAAAAGAGATGCATTAATACTTGTTTTGTTTCGCTGATTTTGCACTCATGTGGAAAGTCTCCCAGCTGGGTGATGGTGTTGGGTGTCTGTGCACCAAAGTGTCTCCAACACCAGCCCTGCCCAGAATGCCATTTTGGGGGCAGACAAGGACAGATCCAGTGGCCCCAATACCCTGTGCAGCTGGCATAGATGGGGTACAGCCACTATTCTAGCCCATTAGAATAGTATTTTTGAGATGGCTGTGCATCAGCCAAGCACCCTTGTGCTAGGTTCAGAGTGGAAATCACTTCCCCGAGCAATCTGCCCCCAAACTTTACAGAGCTTGAAAACTCAAGATTTACATGGCTTGAATGGATTTCTCCCTTCACAAGCATTTAGCTTAGTCTGATTCTGCTCAGTCTTCTGGGTACTTCTAATTCCAATTAAGCGTGATTAGAGACTTAAAACAATTAACAGCACAGTGACTCCCATACTAACAGTACTTCATCTTATTTTCATTGTCATTCACTCATCACTTGGTACAAATCCTTACAAGTATTCAGTCCAGTCAAGAATTAGTTTTAAGTATCAGCAGAGAGTACATAATCTGTGGCATACTGACTATGGATTGTCAATAAATCAATATTACGTGACCAACAGAGGTAAGGGAGTTGAGTTTGGGTTAAGAAAACTCCATTCAACCAGACAGAACTACTCATCCCTGAGAATAACCAATCATCATGATAGGCCAGATACATAATCAGCATGACCTGTGAAATGCCTAGACCCTTTAATCAAGACTGAGCAGGTGATTTAGGTCCCATAAACATAGGCCTGGTCTATGCAGAGATAATGTACCAGAATAACATTTTCTGTTAGGGGTGAGATTTTTTTTAGCAAATTTTTAGCAAAATAGTTATATCAATACAACCCCTAGTTATACTCCAAATAAGCTATACCACTAGGACTTCCCAAGTAAACAAAATTTCCATTTTGCAAGGACTTCAGAGACCTTTCAGAATTTTTCATTAAAGAGAGAGACCTCAGAATAGCCAATAGTCTGGTAGCTAAGGCACTCACTTGGGATGTGTGAGACTTAGGTTCCAGTCCTTGCTCAGATTCCGGCAGAGCAGGGGCTTCAAACTGGGTCTCCCCTATCCTAGGTGAGCAACCAACCACAGGGCTATAGAGTCAGTCAATCTTCCTCTGGCGTAGTGAATATTTTATTATTTATAGATACTGGAACAGTTCCAACCAGGGGCAGGGAGAAATCACCAGTGAAAGATTGACTCTGTAGTGTGTAGGGCACTCCCCTGGGATGTCAGAGACTCAGGGTCAAGGTCCTGCTCTGCCTGGTTCAGAGCACGAACACATTTAACTTATGAGAGGAACTTCAGAATTTTAGGTAATGGCATTCAATGCATTGGAACCATTTTTAGGATACACTCTCTTTTCTCTTGTTTATCCATCTCCTCTGCCAGCTGCTACCAGGAAAGGAGTCATTGAAGCCAGGATTAATGAATCCATGTGCTGGCAGAAACAAATGCCTTGTCCATTGAGTACTAGTTATTTGCCTCAGATGAAACTTCATTGTTATGTGTGGAATTAAGGAATTGCAAGAAAGAGAACACCAGCAAGTGGGAGAATAAACTATAATGTAATCGATTTCCTCTATCTAGAGTGTACAAGAACAGAGAGAGAAGAAATATTTGTCTACAAATATATTTAACCTTCCATGAAACCAGAACTATAATAACAAGTTTTTACATATTTAAATATACTTTTTAAACAGACTAACACTTTTTTCTTGTTTGTACTACCTCCCATTTACTGTATTTCTATGTTTCTTCTATTTCTTCAAAGCAAACAATATATAGTTTTCCTGTTATCTGGCCCTCATTCCTTGCTTTTATTATGCTTTCTTCCCATTTTCAGTTTTCATTCCTGAAGTGTGAATACAGGTAGCTGTCAGGAAAAAAGTGTGAGAATGTCATGAATCAAGAAGTTGTAGTTAAATGCAGAGCAAATGTCCCATTTGACCTAGATATTGCTGCATGTGGAAGATTTGCTACTGTGCTGTAATTCTTGCATTACCAAGGCCCAGTGGGGTGAATAAAAGGTGGGACTGTGAATATGAAAATAATTTTCTTAATTTTATCATTTTGATTTTAATGAACATCCTTAATTTGAGTCCTTGACCATTCTGAGTACTCTACACAATGGTTTGTCCAAGAAGAATTTATAACTCTACCCCTGGGAAAGACATTGTTCTGCAGCTTTCACGGAATATGTATTACAGCATTTTGTGGATGAGACCAATTCAGAATTAGTAGTAAATGCAACGGTTTAGTTTAAGAAAATTGTAGAGCTTCTGAGAGCCAGGAGCTATATTAAAATGAGTCCAAGTAGTCACCGTTCTGAGGATTAACTTTTCCTGATCCAATCCCTACTGTATGAGTTATTACTTTTAGAATATGAATTTTGCTTTAGCGTTCTAACCCTGCCTGACTTTTATAGAATCTTAGAGGTTGTTTACATTACATATGGATATGCAAAAAGTAGCTTCTAGCAGCATAATTTTGGTTTGCTCACAGGCATTTTTTTTTTTCAAATTTGTCCATGAATTAAACTAAGAACCATAATCATTATAATGGTAAATTCATTGCTAACTGAGAACAGATTTTTGTTCACTGAGTAGAAATCTCTTGATGCTTATTATGAAATGCTCTGTATAATTACAACTTGCAGAAATTGTTTTTCTACAATCCTGTTCATTCCTCTTGAAAAGCATTTTAAACCAGACATTTATTGTTTTGTTAAGTTTTTAAAAAGGGGGAAAAAACACTTTTTGAGCATTGTGTGAGTGAACTTAATTAACAAGCAAAAAATGACATTATCAGCTCAAATGAAAGCAAAGCAGAGATGAGGACACAAAAGTGGTTTACAATAAAGAAAATTATCTTGCTATAGTAAATAGTAAAATCAAACCAGAATTGATATTTAATTACTTTTGCTTTGTAATACAAATAGTTTTAGGCAAAACCTCTTTTTAGACAAAGGGAATATGAACTAAACTGCTTGCATACAGGGTTAAGCATTAACTCCCTAGAAAGTAAACCCTCATTAGCATCCTTTCAGTTGCCATTAGGGTGATAGTGATCTATAGTGCAAAGGAAATTCTGAAAATTATCCCAGTTTTGGCTCGGGCTAGTACTAGATTTCCCATGGCCTTGTATGAAATAAGACCTGTGGGCAGAGCTTAGTGATGAAGTCACAGCTAATAATATATTTGACTCTAGGCGGAGTTTGCAGATACCTTGTACAGTCACTTCCCTCTCACCCCAGGAGGGGAAGGGCCATTTGAAGGGAAGGAAGGAGTGCCATTGCCCTTGGCTCTCTCACACTTGCTTCCCACTGTCTTAGATACGTGATCTCTAGGCACTTCCTCTGTCCCCCATTCCAGGTGGCTGCTTCTCTTGCCCCTGAGTTCAGCAGAGGCCGCTGCACTATTGGAAGTCTCCTTTAAGGTGCTGCTGCAAATGCATCAATTGTTATAGTAGATAACACTGGTCTTTGGCTGATCTGCAGGCATTTGGGGAAGGCCCCACAGCTTATTTCTGGGGGAGGCAAACCCAATCACTCTGCTGGAATAATGGAGGAGACACACTCTGAGGGGCTTCCTCTCTCTGAACTACATCCAGTGGGTTTTAATATCTGAGAAGATTGTTATGAAACATTCAGAGTCAGTTACATGGTGGGATAACACAAGAATGGATTGTTTTGATTTAGCGGAAGGGGTTTGTGTCATAACGCAGAGGTTCTCAATGCGGCACCAGCAAAACTGTGGCTATATGGGGTTTGTTTTCTCCTGAATTTGTTCAATATCCATACTGTTTGTTCTTTGAAAGGCAGAAATGAAAGAATGGGCACATTTACCAAGAAATTTGATTTCATACGAACTTCAGGCTTCAGTTAATTTTATCCTAAGTAACCTTTTAAAATGTAAATCAGTGCTTTGGTCCTCTGTTAACATAGGGTATGTCCACAGAACAGTTAAACACCTGTGGCTGGCCTGTGTTATTTGACTTGGGCTCGTGGGACTCTGGCTGTGGGGCTGCAAAACTACACTGTAGACATTCGGGCTCAGTCTTGAGCCGCGGTCTGGGATCCTGTGAGGGGGGAGGGTCCCAGACCCCGGGCTCTAGCCTGAGCCCAAACATCTACACTGAAATTTTACAGTTTGGCAGCATGAGTGTCACGAGCCCGAGTCAGCTGACATGGACCAGCCATGAGTGTTTAATTGTTCTGTAGACGTACCCTATGTTAACAGAGGACCAAAGCACTGATTTACATTGTGAAAGGTTACTTAGGATAAAATTAACTGAAACCTGAAGCATTGCGGAATACTGTTGCCAGTCACTCAACAGGAACAATTCTGTAAATGCTGTCCCACTGGCACCTCATTCATATCAGTGAGGTGTTAATTGAAAACTTAGTTGTGGCCATTTAAAGAAAATATTATGTAGCATTAGAACCTCATCTGAGGTAGCTTTTAAAAACACAGGGCCCAAGACACCCAAGACAGTGTCACTTCAATCACTGGGGTTCTATGTGTGATAGTGCATTAGGCCTATCTGTATTTATGGCCTCCCTCTCATTTCATAAGATGTCACTTTTTTCACTGGTTTGAATGGGCCACCTGCCTGTCTTGTCACATTACTTGAATTGAAAGATTAAGAGGCTTTTTGACATCAAAATGTCTTCACTGCAGTGTTGCCTACAGATTTTGGTCATGAACCTGTTCAGGTTTTTAATATTGTTTTTCATTTTTGTCCATATGTGGTATCTAGCACTTAAGGATTTATCACAATGCACACTTATTAATGGGGAGAGTACACTCTAAACAGATAAATGCTATTCCTTAGTACTAAGGAGAGACCACTTAACAGTTGGCAAAGATGGAACAATTTGTTTTTGTTTTTCAAACAGTATTGAGTACCAAAGGAGTGAGTCTGAATTAATACAATTCGGAAACCTTATCAATGCATGGGTCTCAGAGACAAAATGATGACCAGACAGAGACTGTATAAATCTTAGCATTGGTCAGAGAAAAGTGAAGGAAGAGAGAAATGAAAACCAAAATTATCAGATGGGAGCTTCAAATAAATATGTTTGAGAGGAGATGAGAGTATTAATAATGTAAATAAATGAAAGTGAAGAAAAAGAGGCTCCATGTGAAGTGACCATTAGGACAGAGGCCAAATAAAGTCTCTGTTCCAACACTACATGGAGTCCTAGCATTGTAATGAAGAACTGAAAGAACCGACCCCCCTGAAAGTTGAATAAATCACTTATCTAATAAAACATGAGGTATTTGATGGACAATATTGGGATTTTGAGGATTAAAATGAGCCCCATCCGTACTGAGACTTATGACTCCATTGCCTCAGCACAAGTATTCAGAATTTAATATATCAGTAGAATGACTGATTTGTTGAGGAATGTCGAAAAAGATTTTAAACCATGCAAGAGAGTTTTGTGCAAAAATGTTATGCTCACATTCTGGAGGTTAGCTGCATGAGCCCATCAGTTTTGCTTGAGATTGCTGAACTTTTATGGCAGCAGTGCATCTTTGGTGTGCTGCTCATGTGCCAGTAAAACAGGTAAATCTCTTCACAGTCCTTCTGCAAGAATGCAATTGTGAGATTGCCTTCAGTGACTGCAGAGAGCCAGGATCTGATGGTGTTAAAATGAATGGACATCAGTGAAGGTGTATGGACAGCTTATTCTCATCATCAAAACATTTAATATAGCTCTTAGTTGCCATAGCTTAAACCTTCTGATTTGTGTTGCTAAATCATCAGCTTACATTAAATTATTTTTGGACTCTTCCAGCATGTGTATGTGTTTACATCATCCCGTAACTGATGGGAGTTTTTAGAGTCTCTCATTAAAATCAACCTCTCTGACACAGTGTGGGAGTGTAAGATTGAAAGTGTAAATGCTTTGGGGTGGTGTTACAATGATGTACAACATGCATTGCTGGCTCTATCTTACTCCACTCTTTTACAGCTCTAAATGGCATGTCCTGGAGTAAGATGGTAAGAACAGTAAGCAAAGTTATGCAAAATCTCAATGTGTGAACTGATGTAGCAAACAGTTTGGTCCAGAATACACACTAGTGCAGTGCAGAAGAGGACTTTGAAGGGGCCCTAAATGATGGAAAAGAGCTTGCAGAAAAATTTGTCAGTCACTGCAGCACTGACAGAAATCCATGTGAAATGAGCAAAATGTCTGGAAAATGGATGTGAGCGTAAGCCTAGAATAGTTGCAGAAGGAGAATTCAGGATTAAATATTTGCAGTATTACAGCAGGTTGAGTATTGAAAGTTTATGGGGAACTTTTTGGGGTCCTAGGAGAATACAAATACATTTTGGGTTCTTGTATTAGTCTAAGTACAAAAGTACCAGATGGTCGGCTGAGGCATGGATTAAGTAACTCTGATATAGATATAAAGGATGTTAGTGAGTTGATAAAACTCATCCTTGCTCATACCATGCTCTTGGACCCCAGAAGTAAATTTAATAATCTGGTCTTCCCATTGCTGCTTCTAATGTGTGTACTGCCCTCAGAATATTTCTGACAGTCCCTGTGACAGTTGCCTCATCAAAAAGCAGCTTTTCAAAACTGAAGCATATAAAGAAATATTTTTGTTTAACTATAGTATGTCCCAGGAACACTTGTCAGAACTAGCCGTGCTATCAATAGAAAGAGAGATCAGCAAATCACTGGATTTCAGACAAATGATTGACTTCTTTGTAACATGGATTTTTTAAAAATCGCATTGTATTTTGGTTTCAGAGTAGCACCCGTGTTAGTCTATATTCGCAAAAAGAACGGGAGTACTTGTGGCACCTTAGAGACTAACAAATTTATTTGAGCATAAGCTTTCGTGGGCTACAGCCCACTTCATCAGATGCATAGAAAGGAACATATAGTAACGTGTATATATACACATACAAAGAACTTGAAAAGATGGGAGTTGCCCTACCATCTCTAAGAGGCTAATTAATTAAGATGAGCAATTATCAGCAGGAGAAAAAAAACTTTTGTAGTGATAATCAAGATGGTCCATTTCAGACAGTTTGACAAGAAGGTGTGAGGATACTTAACATGGGGAAATAGATTCAATGTGTGTAATGGCTCGGCCATTCCCAGTCTCTCTTCAAGCCTAAATTGATGGTATCTAGTTTGCATATTAATTCAAGTTCGGCAGTTTCTCCTTGGAGTGTTTTTGAAGCTTTTCTGTTGCAAGATTGCCATGTTTAAGTCTATTACTGAGTGACCAGAGAGGCTGAAGTGTTCTCCTACTGGTTTTTGAATGTTATGATTCCTGATGTCAGCTTTGTGTCCATTTATTCTTTTGTGTAGAGACTGTCCAGATTGGCCAATGTACATGACAGAGGGGCATTGCTGGCACATGATGGCATATATCACATTGGTAGATGTGCAGGTGAACGAGCCCCTGATGGCATGGCTGATGTGATTAGGTCCTATGATGATGTCACTTGTATAGATATGTGGACAGAGTTGGCATCTGGCTTTGTTGCAAGGATAGGTTCCTGGGTTAGTGTTTTTGTTCTGTGGTGTGTGATTGCTGGTGAGTATTTGCTTCAGGTTGGGGGGCTGTCCGTAAGAGAGGACAGGTCTGTCTCCCAAGATCTGAGAGAGTGAGGGATCATCTTTCAGGATAGGTTGTAGGTGATGGCTAGTGGCGTTCTGTTATTTTCTTTGTTGGGCCTGACCTATAGTAGGTGACTTCTGGGTACTCTTCTGGTTTGTCAATCTGTTTTTTCACTTCAGCAGGTGAGTATTGTAGTTTTAAGAATGCTTGATAGAGATCCTGTAGGTGCTTGTCTCTGTCTGAGGGATTAGAGCAAATGCAGTTGTCTCTTAGAGCTTGGCTGTAGACAATGGATCGTGTGGTGTGTCCTGGATGGAAGCTGGAGGCATGTAGGTAACTATAGTGGTCAGTAGGTTTCCAGTATAGGGTGGTATTTATGTGACCATCGCTTATTAGCACAGTAGTGTTCAGGAAATGGACTGCTTATGTGGATTTGTCTAGGTATTTTGGAATAGTGCCATTAGCCTTGTATGATATACAGATCGTTGTGGTTTAGGGTTGCAAACATTGAGATAGCCACAAAAAGTGTTAGCTATGTTTGAGTTTTATTCTGTGAGGTAAGACTTTGCTTTTTTATTAAGAGACTTTAAAATATGTAGATACTGTCTCTATGATTACAGAAGATGAGGGAACATTTGTGGCAGCCATGGTTCAATCTAGCCTTTTAAGAGCCATAAAGACAGAATTAGGTTGTATTTTGAAGACATCACAAAGGCTTTTGCCCTTGATGGGAGCCACGCAGTGTGCGGGTTGCTTATATATTATATCCAATAAATATAGTAGGCAGGTGATCACCATGGTTGGGCAGGTGGTACTGGAGAGTTAGGAAGTTCATTTTCCCTTGTTGGGTTGATTTGAAACTATTTGGAACACATTTAGCTCCACAGGGCCAAATTTACAGCACCTTCCTTTTTGCTGGGTGCACATGCATAAAAAATGAAGGCCAAACTATCAGCTCAGCCCCAGCTTCCCTCTATTTATGTTGGCTCTCTGTTTGCATATGCAACGGATTGCACTTTCAGGAGTGGGCACTTGTGTTTTGTACTCCAAAACACCTGTTGATGTGGACACAGAAACAGAGACACAGAAACCATAATATGGTTAAATGAAGAGACCACAAACTTATACCAAGCTGACGTTATCACCTCAAACTACATGAGATGGTTTTTCCAGTGCAGATCTGTAGCAGCACCAATGTCTCTGAGCTTGAGTGAGGTCAGGCTGCCTCGACACTCAGGCTTCCAATGGATCTTGACAGCAAGCAAGAATCCTGACCCGCACCCCCCTTCCTAACTCAACTAGGAGAGATTAGATGAGGGGAGCCACAACCTGCACCAGTCAGAGGGACACCTATTCATGTCTTGTGAGTGCCCAAGACCAAGCAGCACAGTGGATTTTAGGGTTCTCAGTTGTATCCTTCCAGACCAACGAACAGGAGTCATTTTAGAAAAATTCAGGGATGGGGGAAAATTGTATCACCATCCCCACTGAGGCCATGGCTACTTGTGGGAGGTTAATGGGCCAGTCCCATCCTGGAGAGGGACAGGGAGATGGTGGGCCATCCTATCCAGAGAAGTTGGGGGAGCGACAGGGGAGGCTGGTGTCTCACTGATGGCTGGTCCAGGCTATTGCTGCTGCTTTGTGTCCAGCCAGCAGGAAGAGGAAGGGTCAGTGCCAGAAGCCACTCATGATTGTCTGTTGCCTCCTCCTTATAGGCCTAAGGTGGCAGATTTGGCCCAGCTGCCCTGCCATCATGACAGAGGGGCCCTGGGCCAAATTTGAGTAAGTGGCATTGTGACCTGGTGCCTGGGGTCACAACACCACTTAAATTTGACCTGGCTGCCCCTCTGTAATGATGGAGAGCGGCCAGAACAAATCTGCTACTTTGCATTTGTCTAAAAGTTGTATGGGGGGAACCAAGCTTGGGATGCAACTGCCCCATAGCAAATAACACACCTGCCCAGAAACAGTACCAAAACAATCCCAATATTGTAACAATTTTAATATAAACTCTCCAAAACCAGACCCCAGGATGGTAATTGATGGTAGATGTCCCCAGTAATTTGTCAGTTTCATCATACGGGAGCAATCCCTTCCAGGCCTAGCCCCTAGTATCATATGAGATCCAGCATATACTAGTTTAAGAGTGGGAAGGGTAGGGCTGAAATAAGAAGCCCAAAATGGCTGCCTCTTAGGGGCAGAAAACTTTACTACCCACCAAATGGGAGCTGAGATTTCACCCTCCTGCCACACAATTACTCCTGGACACACCAAAGCCCTATCCAAACTAGTGGGGTGACTAAGGAGCTGTACAACTAGAAATCTGATTTACACAAACATCTGCAGGTGGTGCCTGTACACTTTTGCAGGCATAACTAGTATGTTCAAAAATGGGTGCATAACAACAGAGGCTGGTTTAAGATTGGCAGAAAGGTACCATATTATGCATTTGAGTTATCTTTCTTCTGCCTAAGGAGAGAAGCTCTGTATCTCATCTTTTCTTCCTTGAGGCACAAAAAAATAAGTATTCAGGCCTCTTGTGATCTAAATATTAATAGAGATGGGATTGGGAGATACAAAATTTGGGTTTAGATTTTAAACTAGTTGAAGTTTAGATATTTAGAGTTGAAGCTTCAGTTGGGACCCATGGAAATGTTTTTGAATGTATTTTATTTTAACATTTCATGTTAATAGTATTACTTTGAACAGGGAGTGGTCTGTCGATTTTGTTGTTGAACTGACATTTTCATTTTAAGCATCCAGCAAACACGGAACTATTTTTAGAATAGCCAGTACACACAATTGACTTTTGCTGTAGCTGTTTTGTAAATGAAAACATTTAGCCAAGCAAGAAAATCATCCTTCCTCCCCTCCCCTTCAGCCTCACAGTTGTTGCTGGTGTTAGTTTTTGCATTACAGTTGCACTTAAGTGGGCCCCAACTGAGATCAAGGACCCATTGTTTTAGGCACAGTACAAACATATCATAAGATACAATCTCTGCTCCAAAGAGCTTACTGTCTAAATATGTGCGACAGTCAAATGGTTGGCGAGGAAAAGTGGTACAGCAAGATGAAGTGATTTACCTCAGATCACATAGCAGAACTATACCGGTATAATTTTGCGGGTAAATTTCTCTGTGTAGACAAGCCCTTAGTGTTAGACACAGCAATAGAACCCAATTTTCCTAACTCCTGGTCAGGTGCCTTAGCCATTGGACCACACTGCTTTTACTGTATTATGACATCAGCATTAAATTAAAATTGAATCAGTCATGGGATCCTTGCCAGCAGATTGCCCATATGCTCAGGATCTAACTGATCACCCTATTTGGGGTCAGGAAGGAATTTTCCCTTGGGTCAGATGGGCTGAGACCCTGGGGTTTTCTTGCCTTCCTTTGCAGCATGGGGCACGGATCTCTTGCAAGTTTAAACTAATGTAAATGGTGAATTCCCTGTAACTTGAAGTCTTTAAACCATGATTTGAGGATTTCAGTAACTTAGCCAGAGGTTAGGGGTCTATTTTAGGAGTGGGTGGGTGCAGTGGCAGCTCCAGGCACCAGCACTCCAAGCGCGTGCCTGGGGTGGCAAGCCGCAGGGGGCGCCTTGCCGGTCCCTGCGAGGGCGGCAGTCAGGCTGCCTTCGGTGGCATGCCTGCGGGAGGTCCGCCGGTCCCGTGGATTCGGCGGCAATTTGGCAGTGGGTACGCCAAAGCCATGGGACCGGCGGACCTCCCGCAGGCATGCCACCGAAGGCAGCCTGCCTGCCATGCTTGGGGCGGCAAAAAAGCTAGAGCTGCCCCTGGGTGAGGTTCTGTGGCCTGCTATGTGCAGGAGGTCAGACTAGATGATCACGATGGTCCCTTCTGACCTTAAAGTCTATGAGTCTGGAAAGTGATATATGCAAGTGAGGTTTCATATTGTGAATGAAAATGTTCTCTTCAAGTCTGCTAATATCTGAAAGACCACATTTTCAATAGGTCTCTGTAAGCATTTCTACAATATTTGCAAAGTTAAGGAACCCTGCTGAAAATTTGGCCCCAAAAGAACATGCTTTGCAGCTGGTCATTGTCATGATATTTTTTTTATTTTTTTAAAGTATTTTGTAACTAATCTGATAGAACAGCAGAGACTCTAATGCTACTAAGTTCAAATGGTTGTGGGAGGAAATTGAATTTCAAGAGAACACACGTCTTCTAACTGAAGTTGCAATTTGTAACTGAGACTTTTACCCCAACAGTAAATACAATGAAGGTTCTAGGAGTAAATCTGTGCATCAAGTGTACAGTGTTTCTGGTGACAAATAAGGACCTTGAGGAGAAATGTGATGAGATGTTTCATGATTTGGGTTTGAAAACTATTGCTTTGTTGAACAACCAGTCAAACTGTGTTAGTGCCAAGTTAGATTATTTTCATGCATTTTATAAAGGCATGGTTTATTTTGTTTGTTTTACTTTTACAGCCATGTTTGACATGGTACAGTAAGGCAGATGGGAAATTTGTACTTACACAAAGAAGAATTCTTTTGGTTTAGAGTGTAAGTTATTGATCCTGTTAGAAAAGGACAATTTTCACAGTTTTATGAAGACTGCAAGAGGGTCTTTAAAACTTTTGCCTCAGGGTGAGAGCTAGGAAAAAATTTAAGCAGTTTCTGGAATACTCCACCAGACACCTCCTAGAAAATGTGCAGAGAGCTGTACTTGATTATTGGAAGAGACAAACCCCTTAATGGCCAGAGTCAGCTGAAGCTGGTTTAATGCTCGCATTACTTTTAGCTAGTGCCAGTGCTAAAAATTCCTTTTTGAAGAAACAAATGAACAGCCTTTTAGAATGAGTGCTGAGAAGGGAAATGCTCTAAAAATATACACACTAATGTACTAAAAATATTGTTCCTGAATCTGATGATCAATTATTGATGATCACATAATGAATTGCATATTTTTATTCATGTTATTAAGGTAGAGCTCTCCTTTTAAGGTCATTTTTCTTTAGAGGCTGTATGTCTTAGCAAGAACACATAGGCACTTTTTAAAATATAACCATCTTCTGAATTTTGTAAGTCATTATATGTCCAATGGAATGTTGAGAAATAATTCCAGCAATCTGATTGGCTAACAAACAGAGCATTCATTCTTTCTAGAAATGCCCTGTATAAACTGGCTGGGGTCAATGGCTCTCAGCAATGCCTCAGGCCATCACCTCCTCCCAGTCAGTCATTAATCTCTAAGAAATGCCCTGCTCCTGGATCATTATTGTTTTAATGTTAGGTTGTGGATATTGCCATATGAGGTAAAAATGACCTTGTGGCAATGTTAAGAAGTAAAAAAACAAAGTGGTTAAATTTTATAGTTTTTAAAACCATTAATAGCCAACGATCCATCAAAAACTAAAGTCTTAAAACAACCCATTGAACCGTTCTTAAAAATGATGACATTCTGCCAGCCTTATTACCTGTGCAAAGCATTTATCCACCAAATATTTCTTCCCCATTTCCATTCTGTGTTTGTTACAGTCAATTAAGTAAATTTCAAAATTAGACCTTTTAAAATGTACAATAGCTTTAAAATAGTGTATCAGAACTGACTGCTAATCTTTTAGAAGACACTGAGTGCATGAGATTTACATAATTCATTTTTCTCTAAGCAGAATTCATATTATCATAATAAAAAAGCAAATTTACACTCAAATGGCAAAAAGTATATGTTACTCCCATAGTCCATATTCTGTACTTAATTTTAGTAGTGATATTATGTGCCCCTCATTAAGAAAAATACTTAGGCCTAATCTAGACTTACATTTTGCTGTCATAGCTATGTTGGTTAGGAATGTGAAAAAAATCACACTTAATTAGACATAACTGTGCCAGCAAAAGCCCTAGTGTAGACATAATTATTTATTCCAGCAAAAGTATCCTTTTACTGGCATAGTTTATTTCATTCAGGGAATGAGTATAAGATGTACTGGCAAAAGAACTCTATTAGATGTGTTTACATTAGGAGTGTTTGCTGGAAAACCCTTTCTCGTGTAGACAAGGCCTTAAACTCATATTTTAATCTATCATTTTGAAAAGCACTTCAGTCTGTGATCCAGGAGTGGGAGGTTCTGAGACAATTACTTTTAAAAATATATTTCTACCTTTTCCACTGAGCAGAGTATGCATAAACAGGTACAATTCCCACTGTGCTCTGAATAGATCATACCCCTACTGTATATATTACTAATACACCCATAATTTGGCTTTATTAGTAAATCAGATTTAACAATTGCCACCATAAAACCCTGCCTAGCCTTTTTCTCCAACTTTGGCTGTACCTCAGGTGTTCCCAGATTTTAGTTAGCATTTTACATAGTTACTCTAAGTCTTTGTATATTCAGACTGGAGTTAAAAAAATATACCTTTTCAGCATTAATTACCAAGCACCCTCATGCCGGATTCAAGTGCCCAATATTAGCTTGACCCAATAGAGGAGCCCCTCATTTCTACACAGGGTCTTGGTGTCTGCTATTCTGGTACTGTAGGTATATCCAGAGGGAAGGAGGAGTGTCTGTTTTAATGTTTAAAAGAAAAATCTCACTTTTATTTCCTGGAGGCTTACATTCAAGAGACTACTTGAAAGGCTCCTTTTCACATCAGCTGCAAGTAGACATTTATTCAGTCTTTGTTTAATTTAAAACTGTGTTGTTGATAACATTAGCAAGTTCTCTTTTGCCTTGTCCTCTGCCACTTACATTGTTCTCTACAGGGAAATTGCTTCAGAGATTTGTGTTTTACACCCAACCATTTCACATTTTTATCCCTATGTCTCATTTTAAAGTATTCTCTGTATTCTTAGTGATTGTGGTAAAACGAGCACTTTACATTGATTTGTGTTAATTTGTACAATAGCGGTTAAGTAGGGTCACAGTTTTGAAATCTGGGTGCCTAAAGTTCAGTTCCTAAATCCATATTTAAGCACCTAAATAGGAGTAGACTCATTTGCAAGGGGGAGAGTATCTACAGTTGATTTCAGTGAGAGCTTGATTGCTCAACACCTCTGAAAATCAGACCACATTTTTCTAGGTGCGCAAGGGTATAAGAGCTTTACTCTGAGCCAAATCTTGTCTTCTCCATGGGTCACAGCACCATATTAAAGGCTGAATACACCTGCAAGTCCTGGACTCCTAGAAAGTGCATGAGACAGTTGAACAATATGTGGGAAGTCCTGGTCTACCAGAATGGCCCAGATCCCAATCTGTGGCCAAGTAGCAGTTGGTGCAGTGCAGAAGGAGATTGCAAAGGTGGCTTAAAACCAGTGCTAGGGTGATTTTCACTGTTCTGGTCCCCTGGAAGAATTTAGAGCAGCCTAATGACTATTATAAGTTTTGTCAGTTGCCAACAAGTTCACAGGGCTACTATTGTTGCTGGAGATCACTGGACCATAGGGACATCCCAGCCGCAGCCTCTGTGTTAGCCTCATGAAAGGGAGTGGTGTGGGAGAAGCAGACTGTGGGGCACTGGATGTTCCCCATATGCTCTGATGGAATCCTTCTGTGGCTGGCTACACCATCTTTTGGACAGCTTTGGTCTTGGAAGGAAGGGCTCAAAGTTGCTCTAAAGTAGCCCAGGATCTGATCTTGTGTATATTCTCAGCTTACTTACCTTTTTGGCTGAATGTCTGTCAATAACTAGGTTCGTGCTAAAACCTCTCCTATACTGGATGGTGATTAGGCTCAGATATTTTTTCATTCTAACTAAAATATAGCCCCATAAACTATTAAATTTTCACTAGGAAAATGTCTGATAACACATCAGTAGTTCTGAACAAGTTAGATTACAGTTAAATGGATCTCTATTTAGTGAAAATTGTTATCGGTTTCTCAGCATTCACTGGTTTGCTTCCTTAAAAATTTAACAAGAAGTGGGTAGAACTAGCAGTCAAGGAGAAGAGATTTGTCTGAAGAGAATTGCCAGCTCCTTGCCCTTAATTTTGTGTCTTATTTGCTTCTGGAGTGCAGCCAAAAGACTGCTTGGGTCATCAAACATAACAGCTAGCTACTTAAGTAAATTAGAATGTCTGTTTGCAAAGATAAAACTACCCACTCACGAGATTCTCAGATCGTATGTCTCAGAAGGGACTGTTGAAGTCCTACCATCTTGGGATTTGAACATGATGCTACATGACTCACTGGGTTTTCGTCCCACTTAGGAGAGACTGTGGAAGAGGAAATTCAGAGAGAAAAAGTTCAATGATGAAATAGAGAACCAGTGTGTATCTGATGCAGTTCACCCATTTGAGCCAGCCTATCTTTTTGAGGATGTAGTTCTTCTCTCCCTAGTAGAAAGCACAGGGGTCTCTTTAATTTGGAAACTATTTTTAATTTAATTGCTCTTGAAGAAAATCCTGAGTTACAGGAAGAAAAGCTTTTGCAAAACTTGAGCTTGGGTTTGGTTTGGTTTGGTTTTTGAACGCTATGAATCCAAAAAAGCTTGCAAGGTTCACAGAACCTTAGACACCACCACATTCACCCATCAATAGTTTATATCCTCTTTCATGTTTAATTTTCTTCAGTATTGTCTC
This sequence comes from Malaclemys terrapin pileata, assembly GCF_027887155.1. Classification (NCBI taxonomy): domain Eukaryota; kingdom Metazoa; phylum Chordata; order Testudines; family Emydidae; genus Malaclemys; species Malaclemys terrapin. Next base: position 74,372,786 of record NC_071512.1, read on the forward strand.
CACTTTTGAAACCTAATAAAATGGGTCTGATATTGCTGTGTGGCCATTTGATCAAGACTTAGAGGAAACCATTAAGTATTAAGTGCTAAAATTATTTAAAAAGAACATTACAAAAATGATTTCTTGAGAGCAAAAAACTGATGCCTGATACAGGCAGGCAGTCAATTACTAGACACTAAAAAGTCACAAATACCAGTGTATGCCAGGATCTAAAGCAGGCCTGCCTGCTTCAGACTTGAGAAAATTCATCATCATCTCTGTACAGCGATGTCCTTCTGGTAATGGCACATTAGATACCTTGAGGCAGTGGGACATAGCTAGTAGTTGCAACAACAGAGAAAATCTGAATTTGAACTTCTTTTTTAGGGCTGGGTATTAATTCTGCTGTCCACAAATGATTGGATCTGTAATTCCCTGTAATTCTCATTACTTAAAAGTTGTGGGGAATCATAGTATGAATCATTTTGTTTGTGAGGTAGGGCAGTGGGAGATTGCAGTATAGCTTATGGCATGGTATTAGTATAGCTAAAGTGACCACTCTCCCATATTATCACTGGACTGTCATTCAGTGAAGTCAAAGTGGTAGAGTTTGTAATATCAGACCCTTTTGTGAAAGGATAAGAACATACTGACTTCACAGAATGATGATCATATCAAAAGTAAGTGTGTCCATTTTAGCTGCTATTATTTCTGTACATACAGTTAGCATTCAATTAGCTATGGCCATACCTGCTCTATGTATGTTCTGTCTTGACTCATATTGCTTACTTTCACCTGTGCTTTTATAGCTCAATTCAGCAAAGCAATTTAGCCCGTGCTTAGCTTTAAGTACATGATTACTCCCATCACAGTGCATGCTTTCCTGAATTGTGACTTAAAAGCACAGATATTGAAGGTAGGGAAATGTGTGGCATTGGGAGGTAAAGAATTGTAGTTTTTAAATTGAATAAAGCCATCCCAGAGCCTTAAAATTCCATGTGATCTGCAGTGGATTTCCTATTTTGCAGGATGGATTTCACTGAATAATAGTTTCTTTAAAGAGACAAGGTGGGTGAGGTAGTAACTTTTATTGGGCCAGCTTCTGTTGTGAAAGAGACAAGCTTTCGAGCCACACAGAGCTTTAAAACGAACATGCCTATCAGACGGTCATTTAAGGTTCTCGGGACTGTTTGCAGAAGTCTGTCTTGTGTGCTAGGTTAAAGACTAAAAGTTCTCTTCACCCTCTGCAGTTTGGGCCACAGATCAGTAGAACCAGCTGTTCTGCCTTATTGTCAGGCAGACAAGGTGGAAGAGGTAATATATTTATTGGACCAACTTTAGCTGGTGAGAAAGACAAGCTTTCAAGCCACACAGAGCTCTTCTTCAGGACCGGGAAAGGTGCTCCCAGCATCACAGCAAAATGCAGGGTGGAACATAAGGCGCAAGGTGTTTAGCATAAGTAATTAGCACACATTTTAAGTAAGGCTAAGATTTTGTCTCAGATATTTTAGTAAAAGTCACAGACAGGTCAAGGGCAATAAAGAAAAATTCATGGAAGCCGTGACCTGTCTGTGACTTTTACTAAAAATATCTGTGACAAAATTGTGATCTAGGGGTCCCCACACTGCTTGATGAGCTTGGAGAGGTTGGGGGACTGTTTGAAAGCCAGAAGTGGGGTTTCAGGAAAGATTTCTTTCAGGATGGGTTCCCCATTTAGTATAGGTTGTAGTTGTTTGATACCCCCTATGGGTTCCAGTATGGGATAGTAGGTGATAACTAGAGGTGTGCAATAAGAGGGGATTTATTTCTATATTGAAGCAGGTTCTCTTGGGGTATTTGGGTGGCTGATTACAAGATGTGATCTACTTCTCTGGTGGAGTGTCCTTATTTGGTGAAGGCGGTTTTAAGTGTGTTAAGGTATATTTTCTTCAGGCAGGCAGAACAGCCTTTCCTCCCGTCTCTGACTTCACTCCTCACCCAATGGTGCTTCCCTTCCCTTCATTGCATCACAGGGAGGAGAGCGGTGCAAGGAGCAGGGCATGGAGACAGAGAGAGTGGCTGGGTAGAGGAGGAAGCAACCCTGCATTCACTAACTCACGCATCCCTCCCAATCCCTGCTGTAACATTCCAGTGATGTGTAATGGGAGAAGATGAAGAATAAAAGATAAGTAGGGCATAAAGACATGTTTCTCCTTTCTCCCTCTCCTCTAAAATACCCCTTTAACCTCTGTCTGCTATGTGGCTTCAGAGGAGGTGAAGACAAGCAGAGGATAAAAGAGAGAAGGGTAGAGTAGGATAGACTTCTTTGGGATGGAAAGAGGAAGAAGAGAGGGAATACACTGGGGAACAGCATGTGTAGAGCTGACTCAATAACCGGGTTAGGAGGAGAATCCCCAAAGGATTATTCAGTGAAAAAAGGATTATTCATTTGCAAAATTTGATTGCCAAAAAGAGATTAGACCAGCTGTGCTCAAGAGCAGTGGGGAAAGTAGATGAGACCTTTGTGTGTGGAGGAGGCAGCAAAAGGAACACTGGGGCAAGATAAACACAGAGAAAGAATGAGAGAGAGAGAGAGATGGGAACCTGGGAAGGAGATGGGGGGGGAAGAGAGAGAAATGGTAGAGAGAAAAGAAGGAAAAAAGAACATATGAAGAGGGAGAGAGAGAGCAATGGAGAGATCAGTGCTCAGGTCCTGTGGCAAGGGGGCCAGAATGAGTAAGAGATACAGTGGTATAAAGAAATGTATCTAGTGCACTCCATGTAAAAGTGTTTGGCCACTGTGTTGCTCCTTCCATGGCTATGGCTAGCAGGCAGCATAGTGCCAGATCCTCTGTGGGGTAAATCACTGTTGCACCATTAGCTACACACTATATTTAAATGGCAAAATAAGTGAATTAATTCATTCTGTCCCCAAGTGCCCATGCCTCTGGGTCCTACCACTGAAAACACCTCTCTCATTTCAAAATGACTTGTGTAAATTTCCTGTGCAACCTTTGTGCCATTGTGGCTTTCTGCACCGCAGTTCCCCATCTGTAAAATGAAGATTAGCTTAAAATGGAGAGGAGTTAAGGCTGTGAGGCCCTCAGATACTAATGGGAGCTGTATAAGTACCATAGATCAATTGATTGATAGATGTTAAAAAATCCGTATTGGGGAAAAAACCAACTAATTTGTGCTGCCTCTTCCCCTGCTTTGTCTTTCCATATGTGTCTTAAGAATCAATGAAGTGTCAGCTTCCTGTTGGTAACTTTTAGCTGCAGGTTATAGTTTGTGTCTGAAATATTGTAAAACCAGATATAATCTCTTTCCATTAGCTCCTTTGATCATACACTGGCCTCCCTTGCTTCCTCTTGAAAGTGTCGCTGCCCAGAAGGTACTCCTGCATGGGTGTTACAAACTTAGCGGCATCCTGCAGGAACTGTAAATTCCAAGCAGTGATTCACTAGTTATCTAAGAATGGAGTCGGACCCAAACCTTCACACCTCTCCCAGATTCAATCTTGTTTAGATTGTGTATTTTCCCCTTCATTAATATTCATGTAATTACACATATGTACTTTGTTTTTGTTGTGTACCAAAAAGGCTGATAGACTGAGGGAAAAGTTATTCCTTTGTCATTTTCATCCTTACCCTAAATATAAAATACCAAAGATCATTATGAATTTCCAGGCCAGTTTGCAGCCATCAGATAATTTTTGAGAAGATTTATATGAGCTTCTAGACTTTGAGGAGTTTATCTGAACTGATGAACCTCTTGATCCTCCCCCATATAATGACCCTGGGTTTTCTGATCACCTACAGCTTTCCTGTCTCCCTAAAGTGTGCTCTCCAGGTACTGATTTTGCCTTCATTGGACATCTTTCATGGACAGTATCTTCTTTCCTCTAAAATATTTGACATTTTTAATCAAAAAACTGAAATTTTTTGGCTCAACACTTCCAGTTTTTCAGTCTATGGTCAATTTTATTTTTTCATTTTTTCATTGAAAATGTTATGGGTTTTAAACTATTTTTTCCAGTGTTTCGGCCAACAACTTTTTCCACAGGAAAAAAGTATCATTTTTCAGCCAGCTCTCCATGTAAATTCACTGGATTCCTGTGTTGCTGTAACAACAAGGAGTCTGGTGGCACCTTAAAGACTAACAGATTTATTTGGGCATAAGCTTTCGTGAGTAAAAACCTCACTTCTTCGGATGCATAGAGTGAAAGTTACAGATGCAGGCATTATATACAGACACATGGAGAGCAGGGAGTTACTTCACAAGTGGAGAACCAGTGTTGACAGGGCCAATTCAATCAGGGTGGATGTAGTCCACTCCCAATAATAGATGAGGAGGTGTCAATTCCAGGAGAGGAAAAGCTGCTTCTGTAGTGAGCCAGCCACTCCCAGTCCCTATTCAAGCCCAGATTAATGGTGTTGAATTTGCAAATGAATTTTAGTTCTGCTGTTTCTCTTTGAAGTCTGTTTCTGAAGTTTTTTTGTTCAATGATAGTGACTTTTAAATCTGTAATAGAATGACCAGGGAGATTGAAGTGTTCACTTACTGGCTTATGTATGTTACCATTCCTGATGTCCGATTTGTGTCCATTTATTCTTTTGCGGAGGGACTGTCCCGTTTGGCCAATGTACATGGCAGAGGGGCATTGCTGGCACATGATGGCATATATGACATTAGAGGATGTGCAGGTGAATGAGCCCCTGATGGTGTGGCTGATGTGGTTGGGTCCTCTGATGCTGTTGCCAGAGTAGATATGGGGACAGAGTAGGCAACGAGGTTTGCTACAGGGATAGGTTCCTGGGTTGGTGTTTCTGTGGTGTGGTGTGTAGTTGCTGGTGAGTATTTGCTTCAGGTTGGGGGGTTGTCTGTAAGCGAGGACCGGCCTGCCTCCCAAGGTCTGTGAGAGTGAGGGATCATTTTCCAGGATAGGTTGTAGATCGTGGATAATGCACTGGAGAGGTTTTAGCTGGGGGCTGTATGTGATGGCCAGTGGTGTTCTGTTATTGTCCTTGTTGGGCCTGTCCTGCAGTAAGTGATTTCTGGGTACCCGTCTTGCTCTGTCAATCTGTTTCCTCACTTCCCCAGGTGGGTATTGTAGTTTTACGAATGCATGATAAAGATCTTGTAGGTGTTTGTCTCTGTCTGAGGGGTTGCTGTGGCTGCCAGATTTATTCACTGATATTGTTCTATCGCTTGCACCTATCACTATCGTGTCTACAATAAGCACTACATGGAACTTGTGTTTTGGGCCTTCCTCATTTGTGTAGTGCTCCCACAACTCTGACTGATTTCAAGGGGAATTGTGGGTGGAGAACATCTCTAGAAATCAAGCTACTGGTCTATTATATCAGGTGACAGCTCATCAGATGTGGTCTGTTTAGCATCCTGTTACAGAGAAAGCAACAACATTTTATTATTTTCTTGAGAAATTGGCTTGTCTCCAACTCCAAGTTTTCATTTGCCTGAGGACTTACATTGGATCTTAGCGACTATGTGCCTTAATTTGGAGTTATATCCCAGTCTACCTCACCGACATCCATCAGTAATCTGATTAAATCTACATCTGTCATTTGATGTAATAGAACTGGAGTCATCATAAGTGAACATTGTCACAGGATCAATTTTTTCCTGCTTTGAAAATAAACATTTCAGTTTAGCCTCAGATGTGGCCCTTTTTGTTCTTTGAAATATCCCCCTCCCCGCCTGTGTGTGTGTTTTTGTTTGTTTGTTTATTTTTAGATATACTGTATATTATTTCCACTTTAGTTTGAAAAAACAGTGGAGAAGATATAAAGCAAAGATAGGAATGTAAGCAGCTAGCTTTCTAAACAAAGTAAGCTGGATAATAAATACAGCATTAGTCGCTATTTGCATCTTCATGTAATTATTCAGTCTTTATTGACATAAAATCTCTTGAAGATATTTTAAATACAAGATATGAGGAAAAACAAGGGAAAGTTAGAGATTGTTAAATTATTTAATATCCACTCTCTGGAAGATTTTTTTTTAAATAGGAGGAGTGTAGGTCAGTAATGTCAAGACATTCTGCATTGCTTGTCTTTATCACCATGCAGAATCTTTTTATTAAGGCAGCATAGAAAGAATAGATTTATGGACTGAAGGTACAATGTTTAATATGTCCATATCCATCTAGATTGACAGTTCCCACAGACATGAATTTCCCAGGAGAGAGAGTGTTACTGGTGTCAGTGGATGGCATCATTTACTTCAATGTTCCATTATTAAATTGATAACAAGATAATTCCTCTGCTTCTCAGAGACATGACAGGGTTTACAATTGTTAACTCTCTTATTGCATGGGATTTGCTATTCTAGGTAGTTTTTAATAAGAAGCTTATTTTTATTTCAGTTCTGCAACAAATCAAAAACTGCAATGAAAAAGCAAAGTAAAATAAAAACCTGGGCAGGTCTACAAGGCAACACATTTTAACTGGCTCCTAAAAGTTTTTAACAAGAATACATCTTTTGGGTGCTGATTATTTTTCACTACTGTACATTTAAGTGTGTGTGTGTGTGTGTGTGTGTGTAATATTTATTATAAACAGAATATTGTTTCTGGTGAGATGGATTTTAGAAATTTTTTCATTGTATAAACTAGCAATTCAGAGTGTAAGATTCCATGCAGCTGTGCACAAAAGAATTGTGTACACCAGATGGAAACAGGTGGGATTCCAAGAGCCTGATGAAGAGGCAAGGTGGAGAGTAAAAAAAATTATCCAAATCAATGATTTGGGAGTAGGAAACTGCAATTATTTATTTACTGTCTCATTGTTTCATTTTGTGCTCCCACTTGTCTGTCTGTATTTATTTGTTGTCTCTTGCCATATGCTTTGATAGTAAGCACCTTAGGGCAGGGACTGTCTTTTTCTTCTATGTTTGTACAGCACGTAGCACAATGGGATTCTGGTCTATGAGTGGTGTTCTTAGATGCTTCCTCAGAGCAAATAAGACATCATAATAGGAAGCAGCATAATAGTCTGACAAATCTTTGCCAAATTGCTAATATATGATAGTGATGAGCTATACCTGAACAGTTCACTGCAGCTTGGGGGAAAAAAACTTGAGTTTAATGGGCCAAATTCATAGGGGGGAAATGGTTTTAAGGCACCTATAATGGGGCAGAGAGGCCCCACACCAGCAGAGAAGGTGTTAAGGAGGGCCTATGGGCCTAGCTAGCCCCACCACTGGTATACCTGCGGCCAGTGCCAAGCCTGGAGTGGGGAATAAAAGGAGAGAGCCTGGCTAAGTTCAGGGCTGACTATTCAGGAAGGAAGCTAGAGCTCTGCATCTTTGCCTAAAGGGAGCTTTGCTCGCCAAGTTGTGGAGATATGGGCCTGCTAGCTGGAGCATCCACTGGGGAGGAGCAGTTAGACCCCCAAGGAGCAAGTGACTCACAAGTTAGAGACTGTTTGGGACCTGAGCCCAAATTAAAGGGCAGGGATGCCTCACAGGAAGACTGGTGGGAGGCCCAGTATTGAGTTGGGTTTGCTTTTTGTTTTAGAGCATTTCAGCCCTGCAGAAAACAATAGGACTGAAAGGACAATTAGCTAGTGGACCAGGGCCCACCGCAATGGACACTGGAGATAGAGTCTTCTTCTTTCCCCTCCTCCCCCCATGATCTCATCAGGGCATCTGGAAGGTCCACAAGGGGGTGCTGCTCTAGCCACATCTCTACAGCACCTTTTCACTGCCACAATTCTGACACTGGTACTTGGTGAAACTTAGAGCAACTACGGAATGTTCTGAGTTGCACTAGCTTGTAGTGGCCCTTCATGAGTCATTACTCTGGGAAAGAATGGCTCCTGACATGCTTCCTAGACTTGAGGGTACAGAGGTAGGCTAGCATAAAGTCATTACATCAGTTCTATACAACCAAAGGAACCTGCCCCCTTTGCAACCACTTTATGCCACTGGAGTGCCACAAAATAGGGCAGAATATGGCCTATGGCCTGTAGTGTGCATTCATTCTTTTATCTGATACAAAGTTACAGCAAACTTTGGTTGGCCTTTTTTGTTTTTAAGTAAGGACTGAGGCATTTGCTTGTAATAACTGAAAAATATAGCATGTGGTAAACTATTTTCATTGAACAGCCATCATCCTGCTGCATTTGTAAATGCTTTCATGAAATGTGCTAGATGGGAATGGGAATGCTTACTGTGTCTGGGTGAAACAGGACGAAGGTTAGATTTGAGTGCCATGTAGCCCTTGTTCTGGCCTCTGTATAGTGGTGAATTTTGCTCTGAGATTAAGATCCAGTTGATAACTGTTTGCCCTGTTTTACCAAGCCTTCATGGGTGATGAACACCACCCCGTTTTCTCACTGCTTTCTGAAAGATCACCCCAACCTGTGATTTTTGTTAATAATTTACAAAGCCTATTCCTGCAGTTTGTCTGTTCCTTTTCTTACAGGGTAAATTCTTTGAAATGAAGGAGTTCTCTTTGGGAGCAGTTGGGCTCAGTTTCTCCAGACCAAACCAGTCTAGGGTCTAAGCTATGTTTTATTGGTTTAGGATGGGCAAAATGGTTTGGAACTAATCGCGACTTTCCAGGATTGTGCTCTTCCTATTTATCCAAACCAAATGCAATTCATTTCTGAAGTTTAGATAAACTCAGAATAACCTCATATATACATTACATACTTTTTCTATCTACCAATCTCTGTTCTCTCTGCCCATCAAGCCATTCTTCCTCTTCCATATCTTAGTCAAGTTAGTGAACTCTCCTTTTCAAATAGGCAACTATTACAAACCTAATCCTTCTACCTCCCTGCAGCTCCTTCCTAGTTTTACAGCCTTCAGCAGAAATTTCTCAAAGTGAAAATACCCACAGTTTCTTTCTGTTCATGGAGATTTTCAAAAGTACTTCAGAATGCATTGTTTGGTGTAGAGTATGGAGTGATAGTACAGGTTAAAGCCAGCAGTACTTTTTAAATGGAACTTGGTGCAGAACTTTCATAACACTCAGGTTAATCGAGGATAATCCCTGGGATAAAGAGGGAAGGGAATAAAGAAAAATCAATTATGGGTAGGGTGGCTGTTGTTTCTTGAGTATGGGGAGAATGTCTATAGGATTGGGAGAATAGTCTAGGAAGAGAAAAGGGATAGGGCTAGCGGAGGGAGAATCATAAGTATGATCATTGAAGATAGATAGGACTGGGATCTGTCTGAGATAGCTACTGTACTGAATATAGGAATGTTCATCTTAAAATCTAGAGACCTGTCAGAACCTTTGAATCTACTGAGGCTTCCCCTCTTCCTTCCAGAGCAGTAACTGGAGAAATTGTGTGAACTAATCTATACCTTTTGAATACTCCAGATAAAGCTTTAAAATGGCCTATTTTTAAATAGAAATGGTCAAGATGGGTAGACCCAAAATAGGTCCAATCTTTTTTCTTTTTGTTTAGAAAGTCTTTATAATGAATTCTGTGTGTTAGGGGGTAAAAGGCCACAAATATTTCTATGTTCCTTTTACTTAAAAATTAAAAACCAAAATCACAAAATTCATGATGCAGTCATATACGCATAGGGAAGGGAAGAAATATTTATGAAGGAAAGAGGTTTCTGTATCAAGCTTTTAGATGGTTATTATGAACGGTAAGGAAAAATATGTTAAAGGTTAGGAGAAGTACCTTGACAGTGTCCTTTTAAGTAAAACAACTACTAATGCATTAGTTACAGAACTGTGCAAAATGGAGCTTTTTGTACTGTAGTTAAAGAACCTAGTATTCATCTTACAATTCCTGATCCGAATGGCAGATTATAGTGCAAAAAAAAAAAAAGTTTTCTTTCGGGGCCTTTTGCTGCATGAATAATCAAGAAAATCCCGTCCCTAATGCAGCCTGTTCTAAACGTGCAGTCTGACTTAAGTTCACAAACTTTTTCTTAGTAAAATTGTTCATCCTTGTAAGCACAGGGAGAGATTGTCACTCGCCCGTGTGCCCGCTCAGGGAGTAAGGAATCCATTTACTCCTCTCCCTAGACTACTCATACCACGGGGAGTAGTGTGGGGGAAAGCAGTGTCTATGGGGCCACTCCTCCAACCTCCAGCATGGGTGGGAGGGGAGTAGGCTATGCTACACCTCACCTCCCACACACGCACATATACACCCTGGCCAATGTAGTTAGCTGGTGCAAAGAGGAAAGTAATCTGTACCCAATACAGGGCTGGCACTTCTGTTCTGGACCAAGGGGTGACCTGGGCATCAGATTGTGATACAGTCATGACTGGTTCTCTAGACTGCTTCTAAGTCAGCACAACCACATGCTGCCCCTTATTCAGGGTTTATGGTAAAGCCACAATTTAGCCCACATTCATTTACGAGATGTTACATTTTAGCGGTGGCTTTATTGCATGCTCTATTGGTCAGTCAATAGACTACTTATGTAAGTAAGGTGAGCAAGATTTGGCGTAAGATTTATCTCAAAACCATTGTTCAAATAATCAGAATTAAAGTTTTCTCTGTATTTCTATTATAAATTATCTTTTCTGGACTCCTGACAGGAGTCAAATATAAAAATTCATTCTGAGTTTGTCCTTGGGAGACAAGGTCTAGGCTGCACATCACTCTACCTTTACACATTTTTTGAAAATTGTCATTGAATGCTTAAATTCTAAGGATATGTTTGTGGGAAATTGCTCTGTAGGTTCATATACTTTTTCAAACTGGCATTTTAGAGGCCAGTAGTCTATAGAGTGCTATAACGGGGGAGAGGATCCAGAAATTTGCAATTAATGGGTATATTATTTTACACTAAAAAATGAAGGGAATGATTTTTACCCTTTGTCCTTTTTGCTTCCCTTATTTTCCATCCATTGTATATAATAAGTATATGGGTTTTACTCTGCATTTTCTTGATAAATTCCCAGCCCTGTGTTTTTAGGCATTAATACATGCCTCTGACATCACCAAAGTGCCCTATCTGGCTATTAAAACATGATTTTGTTATTGATATCAAGTGAAATTAGCCTAACTACAGAGGCTTTTTTGTGAAAAAGCTAGTAGAAGGAACACAAGTTAAGTAATGAACCCTGTTCCCAGAGCTGCACTAGTATCATTGATGCTTTTGAATGAAAGAAAGATGTAAACAAAACTGAGCTCCGTTAGAAATGCAGAAAAAGCAATATTTATCAAATGAAAAAGGATAAATCATTACCTACAAGAGTAGCTCTCATATTATTTGTCCCAGTCTCATCTGAGGGAGTAGTCCCTTGAGTAAGGACTGTTTACAAAAGTGGAGTATTGGGTTTGAAATAGGAAAATCAGTTTTAATTTCAGGTTGTAAGAGAACATTGGGAAAGAGAGAGAATAAAACAAAAACCTTATTTTTCAAACTTTCTCATCATATTTTTCACATGAACATTTACAGTGGAAATGCAATTTCAGCTTTCAACTATATTATTGTTACCATGATCCACTATGTTAGACACAGGTACATACATAATTTTAAATGTGAATACTAACATTAATCAATATTTAATAAACATGTTCCCTCTATTCGGCACTGGTGAGGCCACATCTGGAATACTGCATCCAGTTTTGGGCTCTCCCCCACTAAAGAAAGGATGTGGACAAATTGGAGAGAGTCCAGCGGAGGGCAATGAAAATGATTAGGGGGCTGGGGCACATGACTTATGAGGAGAGGCTGAGGGAACTGGGCTTATTTAGTCTGCAGAAGAGAAGAGTGAGGGGGGATTTAATAGCAGCCTTCAACTACCTGAAGGGGGGTTCCAAAGAGGATGGAGTTAGGCTGTTCTCAGTGGTGTCAGATGACAGAACAAGGAGCAATGGTCTCAAGTTGAAGTGGGGGAGGTCTAGCTTGGATATTAAGAAAAACTATTTCTCTAGGAGGGTGGTGAAGCACTGAAATGGGTTACCTAGGGAGGTGGTGGAATCTCCATTCTTAGAGGTTTTTAAGGCCCAGCTTGACAAAGCCCTGGCTGGGATGATTTAGTTGGGGTTGGTCCTGCTTTGAGCAGGGGGTTGGACTAGGTGACCTCCAGAGGTCTCTTCCAACCGTAGGCTTCTATGATTCCATGTTTTCTTAATTAACAGCTCCTTGAAACACCACATATCTTGTTCCTCCTCCTTCGTATACTCCCAGTAGAATTTTCAAACTTCATTAATAACACTTGAGGAAATCTAACTCATCTACTTATAATTATACTTATTCACCTTTGTTGCTCTATAGCTTTTTCCTGCTTAAAAAAAAATAATGGTTTAAGTTGAACTTGAATTGTTTCCTAGATTTCCAATGTACTTCAGATTGTGACTCCAGAATGTTGTCAGGGTATCTTTCTGTCTTAGTCATGGGTTCTTGGGCAGCATCCAGCCAGTGCAGCATTTTATATAGTTCTTTACCCTTCAATTTCTGAATATATACATACTTTCCTAAACTTAGTTTTGATAATGAAGTATGAAACACAATGAGCTTCAACTTTTGATGCTCTTGGATATTTAATACAAAAAACTGCCTTGTTAAAAAGTATTTATTATTGTTGATATTTGTTTTATAAGCACTTAAGTCATCTTGAGTATTCCAAGATAACTTAAATGCTTATGTCGGCGACTTTTTAACCCAGACGGCAAGATTCGTTGTCTGACCGCAGAGTGAGAGACAGGCAACACCAGCAAGGACCAATACAAGCTCTTTATTGAAGAGTGCACACAACAATAGAGAGCGGCCCGTCTCCAGAGAGAACCAGCTCCGATTACAATAACTAGTGAGATTATATAGACAGTTCCGTCGCGTCATAGTTAAAGCAACCCGATCCCCCCCTTTACTAGTTAAGAGCTTCTAATATTCATGCATATCTATCTTCTTTGACAGTACAAACAATTCATAATGCCTCAGCAACTTCTTATGAGCTTTGTTGTCATGCACCAGAAACTAGGAGAAAGGAGGGAGTTGAGTACAGATGAAGAACAGAAACAGGGAGTGGAGACTGCAAGTTCCTAGTACATTTGGTACAAGAATACGGTCCCCCCTTTATCTCATTCTTTGAAGCCCAAGCAAGCATGTCCTCATGTTTCACAGAGAGACAGGAATGGCCCAGCAACTACAGTTAGCCTAACTTTGGCTAAGCTGGCCAAACAACCTGTTCCATACTCCATTTTCCTTGGACCTAACACTTATGAAATAGAGTTCATAGATTTCAGTACCAGAAAGGACAATTGTGATCATCTAGTCTAATCTCTGGAATAATACAGGCCACAGAACTTCCTGTCCTGTAACTATAAAAAGATTTTTGTTTTTTTTTTTAAATGTGTTATAAAGGAATGTCATTAACAGAATTGACATATTATTCCTCTCATATACTTTAAGGGGTGCAATAAAAGACACCAACAGTGACTGCACATGTTTAATCAATAATTTGTTTGTTTTTTATATTTATGCTAGTTAGGTATACAACTAAAGATATATACATTTAATATATTAATAGGAGAAATATAGTACTTCAAAATCTTTTATTTTGCCAAGAAAAAAACAAAAACAACTCTTTAGAACAATGCAATTTTTCATTTTTATTGAAGAAAAAGAGAGATTTATATTTCACATTTCTTTTTATAAAAGCATGAAACTGCTTTTGGCAGTTAAATTGTTCTTTGGGCAACTCCTTTTATTTTCCCTGGAACCATGCTCATCATTTCTCCTGCCCCTTTCACCCACTTCCCTGGAGAGTTTAAATATCTCATCTTCTACATATTTTCCAACCATAAAATTTGCACAGAGGGAACTAGATACATTCATGGAGGATAGGTCCATCAATGACTATTAGCCAGGATGGGCAGGGATGGTGTCCCTAGCCTCTGTTTGCCAGAAGTATAGGGACATCCCTTCAATTCTGTTTTTTTTTTTCTTCTAACCTCTTCCTTTATTTCTGCCCGCTGTAGGATCTCTTGGGCTAAATTCTCTGCTGGTGTAAGGGCTATAAGAGAGGCTACTGGAGAGAGACAGAATGTCCATTGACTTCAGTGATTTATGCCAGCAGAAAATATGACACCCTCATTCTTCTGATGTCCCTCAAAGTATATGATGGAGTCTCCTAAGGTCTGGCAGTCCAGGCCAGATGCTGTCTTCTAGTCTCAGTTCACTGGGTACTGTCACATAAATTGGAAATTGGCTGAAGGCCCATATCAACAATGTATTGAGTTGGAGAGAGGTATCTAGCCGGAGTATCAGAGATGACATATTAGATCCAGTTTTATTTAAAACCTTTAATGATCTGGAAGCTGAGATAATCAGCACTTAATTACATTCACAGATACAAAAACTGAGAGATGTAGAGAACAACAGGCAGGTAAGAGAAATAACAGACAAAGACACTGAGAGACTGCAACAATGGCCAGAAAATAACAAATGAAATTCACCTTGGAAAAATGAAAGCTAAATCATCTTCAGGGAAAAGAATGCGAATAATCTTAGAGGGAGAAACCTGGAAACAATAGCACTGAAAATTGCCAGGAGGTGCATGTGAACAATAAATTAGACCTCAATCTTGCAAAGATTTAACCCTTTTTGTAACTTTATGCATGAGTAACACTCTTCCCTACTGCCATTCCCTCATTAAAACAAACTTACTCCGAATGGCCTGCTATCCCATCTCTTCCCCTAATGGGGGCGTTAAACTAGAGATTAGAAGACATTAGATATTTGGTGGAGCTACTCAGATGTATAGTGAATGTCAGTGTTACATCCCTCCCACCCCCCCGGGTCAAATCCTAGCGTCATTAACATCAATGGGAGTTTTGTATTTCTGTGCTGCCAATCTAGATTGTTAACTCTTTGGAGCAGAGACATGTCTTCTTACCTATCTGTAAAGAGCCTATAATACTGTTGATATAGTAAGTAGTAATAAACTATTAAAATTACAGTTTTGTCTCCTGTAAACAGCTAGGTTCGGTAATGCACCTGTTAGATACAGGTGCCTAGGCTTGCTTCTGTTCTCATCGACTGTTTGGAAGCAGAATTGGGCTCTATATGTTGATGACAATGTAAACTACTGTAAAATTAGGGTTGTGTAGTATTGCCAGCTTTGCTGAATAATTGTTTTTTAATACTGAAAACATTGATAATCTGTGGATCTTTTTTGCCTTCAATGTGCAAATACAGTGCTATAATAGTTACTGGTTGGAAGTACAACAGGATTCTGTGTCACTATACATAGTAGGTATAATTCACGTATACAGCAGCTTACAAATTATTGGATGTATTTTCTTTTCAGATTGTAATTGCCAGTATCATGTGCAGCTACAACAAGGATGACTGGACTGAACTTTCAAAAATGGCTGAGGTAATTGTTCCTTAACATGTTTCCTCATCTTTTATGTCTTGTTTTTATTTTTCTTAAATAAAGAGCTGCAATAAGAAACTCTACAGAAGAAATAGATTCAAAGTAAAAAATGAACATTTAAAACATGTCCATCATAATTTGTTTATTCTGTGTTTTCATTAAAATGAAGGAAATGTAAATTTAAAGAACATCTATTCCATAAAAGCCTGTCCCTTGGATTTTTACACACTACCTGAAAAGCCTTTAGTCTCTGAATCCACATACTTTTTATTTGCATTTTAAGCAAACTGTATATTATGATGAATGCCCTGATAAAATTTAATTCTACCTTTGAGAGCCTAACTTGATCTTACCTTGCCTACAGGCACACTAGTTTGACAGCACCAGAAGAAATTTTGAATATAAAACTCTTGAATATTTAAAGTATAAAAGGCTCATTTAATGCTATTCTAGTTTTAATACAGACTTGCAAAAATGATAGCAAAGAAAGCCATTTTATATAATAGCAGTCAGCAGGTTTTCTGTAATATAAATCCAATCTTGCATAAATGCAAACAACCAACCATACGCCTGAAATTTGTATTTCAATTTGAAGGAAAAAAGCTATTAAAAATATTTATGTCCATGGTGAATATCATAAGAAATACTTGATTAAGACAGCATATTTTTTAAATATGAAACAGATTTTGTTCCTCAAAGGTTTACAATGTCCACAGGAAATAGAGAGGTGTATATCCAAATCAATGTTAGAAGCTTTAATGCCCTTTGTGAAGAAAAAACAATCAGCTAGTCCTTATTCTTAGCTTTAGTTCAGAATTAATTACATTATAAATACCACACACATAAATAATTGGGGGCGTGCATATATTTATGAGTGTATATATATGTGTGTGTGTGTGTGTGTGCATATATGTATATATCTATGTATATAATTGATTTTTCTTCACAAAGCCTTCTAAAGCCTCTTAGAGTGATCTGGAATGATGCTTCTCTATTTCCTTTGGTCATTTTAAACCTATGAGGAAAAAAAATCACTTTGGGGATTTAGGGAAGTGAAATTAAACATTATCAGTAATTGGCTTTGTGATCTTCAACACTAGGTCCATTTTATACCTGTATTTACTTAATTGACCATGAAATCTTTTGCGGAATCCATGCTTGACGTGAGCTTTACCACTTTTAAACTGACTATGATGAATGGCTTTATCATGCCGCTTACTCCTCTTCTTTCTTTTCTATAAGGCAAAAATGTTTAGTGTTCTTTTATCTGTAATTGCTATCAATTTGAAAAAAAAAAAGACATTTTGAATCTGCAGTTGTATTAGCAGTAGCACTTTGGAAACGATGGAGTTGTTGGATAAATATATTTTGAAAAGTGTGATGTAACTTACATACTCAAAGTAATTCTTAATGTCCGCAGCTTGGAAAACACCTAGCATAATTAATAATAAAATGCAGTAATATTTCTGTACCATATTTAAGGCCTTATCCAGAAGATAATAAATGTGGCCTTCCAGAGTGCATAAGCCCCAGAAGGTTGTGAATTCTGTCTCCACAGGAGACCGACCTATTCATGTTAAAGGTCAGCTTGTCATGGAAGCCAATAACAAAAATAACAACAGCTTCATAGTCACAAGTTGCAGAGCTGACTAGGAAGTGGAAGGCTCATGAAAATGATGGATAGCTTTTCCCATGATCACATTCATTCAAAGCTGCTGAAACTTGTCACACAGCAGGCAAAAGTTACTCCAGTTCAGTAAGAAAAAATGTAAATACAGAACAGAATTCTAGTTTTGGGGCAAGTACAAGACAAAGGGAATGGATACTGTGTCTCGAGCTCTCTGCCAGAGTAACTTGGTGAGGAGAAGATGAAATCTTTTCATTTGCTGTCATTGGATCTGTCAGGTTTTTTTTTATTTTTAATTTCTGCTAATTACCTTAGAGAAAAGGTATTTTGGGAAATATTATTTATTCTTAATTGGGTCTTCCATGGGCTTTTTCTTGTTCTTTACTCTTTAATTATTTTTATTTTCTGAGGTCAACAACAAACACTATGCCCTGATGCAAGCAATTGTACAGAGTATACAGTTATGGAATCCACTTCTGCAGTTGGGAAACTAACTTTCGTGATTAGTCTTCGAAGCACAGGAGTTATCTGTGTGTACCAGCAACTACTGAACTTCTTTCTGACTTCTTGTCTAAATGTGCAGTGGCTAGTGTCTCCTTTTGGAGCATTTCACAGTATCAACTCAAAGAGGGAATTTGGTTGATTTATTTTGAAGAAGAACATTTTTTAAATAGTGTCTGACCTTTTAATTTCCTTGTAGCTTATTATAAATGTCACTTTGTGATTTTTCACATTTTCATCTTTCTATTATATATTTCTTCTAAAAATCTTTAAGTAACTTCCCTTCTTCCTACTCATCAATGGAAGCAGACATCAGCTTTTTCTGATGAACAAATGATGCATGAATTTAGTTTAACCGCCATTTCAATGTTTATAGAGGGTTGATTCTAACAAAGTTTTCAAAATTACCAGGTCTGAGGCATAGAGAAGAGGTTGCAAACTGAACTACTAAACACCTCTCCATGCCAACACAAAACATGAGCCGGGTATAATCTTTATAAATAGATCATTTTACTGATTGGGACATTTTGGGGGTTGATCCAGACTACTAAGAGGTTTGGTCAATGTCTGCTTTGTAATCCTGGGTGTCTTGTGATTGTGCAACTTCGGTTCAGAAATGTGACCCAAACAGCCAGCCAGCAGCCCGCAAGCTTCACCCTGGCTTTGTCCACTTGGATACTTCTTGCAGGCTGACCTTAGAACCTTTCAAGCCCCAAACTTGCCCCACATCATCTTCCTGCAGGGTCCAGATCCTCTCACTGGATTCTTACAGAAAAAGTATTAGGTTCACTACCTCTACAGAGACTGTATAACAGGGGTGGGCAAACTTTTTGGCCCGAGGACCACATCTGGGAAAAGAAATTGTATGGCGGGACATGAATGCTCACAAAATTGCGGTGGGGGTGAGGGCTCTAGTTGGGGGTGCAGGCTCCAGGCTGGGGCCAGAAATCAGGAGTTCAGGGTACAGGAGGGTGCTCTGGGCTGGGATTGAGGAGTTCAGAGGGTGGGAGGGGGATCAGGGCTGGGGCAGGAGATTGGGGCATGGGAAGAGGCTTAGGGATACAGGCAGCGCTTACTTCAAGCAGCTCCCGGAAGCAGCGGAATGTCCCTTCTCCAGCTCCTGCACAGAGGTGTGGACGGGCGGCTCTGCACTCTGCCCCATCCACAGGTGCCAACCCTGCAGCTCCCATTGGAGTGCCAGAGCGGGGCCATTGGAGCGTGTAAAAGGCAGAGAGGGGCCATGTTGCTGCTTCCTGGAGCTGCATGGAGCAGCCCCCGACCCTGCTCCCCGGCTGGAGCACCAGAGCAGGGCAAGCCCCAGACCCCACTCCCCAGCAGGAGCTCAAGGGCCAGATTAAAATGGCTGGTTGGCCAGATCCGGACCGTGGGATGTTGTTTGCCTATCCCTTCTGTATAACATTCCAACCTATCAGTTTACTAAAATCACACACTTTACTGAGTTTAGCCAGCACTGATGACTTACAATGGAAGCAAAACAAGTTTGTTAACAACAGATCATGGATTAAGAGATACAAAGTAAAAGAAATAAAGGAAGAGCAAATAAAAGTGAAAAAAGCATCTAGAAGTATAAAATGTAATCTAGCGAGTTCAAGATGGTTTTTTTCTCAATCAAAGTTTCTTTCTAGCTTTTTACTGGCTGGTCTGGCCAGGACCCATCACAGAGATCAAATGTCTTTGTTTCTTTGTCTCCTTAAAGTGATGGAACCTAGGGGTTCACTCCCCTCTGTTTATAGTTCAGTGAACCTTTGAAATTTATTCTTCTGAAGGGTAGCCACAGATAAAGTTTGTTAGCTCATGCTGAGTAAAGGAGCCATGAGCTCCATGCTGGTTCCTCCCCCATTGGTAGATGCTACTATGCAAACTCTCTCTTCCTCCAATACAAATTGGCCTCTTTCCTTTGTCTGCAGAAACCCTGTTTATCAACTCCCCATGATGTGCCTGGTTTAAACACCTTTTAGTCATAGACTTTAAACCATAATATTAGTGAGTATACATAATTTCATATGCAACATTGTTACACATACTTTACAATGATATTATTGACCAGTGTAGTGTTAATTTTCAAGAGATACCTCACAACACATATTTTGTGCAAAACTCATTGCGGTTGTGTGTAGCGTGTGAACACCAGGTTGCCTAAGGTCATAGTGATGTTATTCACAATTTGTTTGTTGCACATATAACTTCAAATAGCTCAGGCTAAGAGGCTTATTTAAGGCTTTTCTACACTAATTGTAGGTTCTCTTTCAACAAATCCAAAAGACCAAGGGACTATCCTCCATCTCCTACCCCTCCCGGAGTCCATACCTATTCTTCAGCTGTCACAAGGCCCCAACACCTACATTTTTATTTTTAAAGGGTTGGGATGACCACTTTAAATCTTATACTGCTATCTGAATAGGTTCATTCCCTTGGGATTTTGGTTGGTTCTGCATGGCCTCTCACCATATACTTTTACCTTGAGGAGGAAACAGGTATTCAGAACTGCTCCTCCCAAAATTTAAGGGGCTTCTGTGTTGGAGATGCAAGCCAGGAAGCTGAATGTATGTCACATATACAGGCACATACATGATAGTGGAAAAGGTACACTGCATCTCTCACAATAGCAATGTATCAGTAGTGCACAATAGGGCTCAGTATGGTTGTTGTGGGGGATTCCCTAACAACCACACAGTAGGAAGTGAAACACAGGAATTTAATGGTATGTTTTTGTTTTGATTTGCCAGATGCTGCTCCAGGGCTAAAGTATCTCTGTGACATAAAATCAGAGTTAAAAGCTATTAATCTCCCTGTTAATCTCAAACAGACACATGGTGGCAAATACGAAGAACCAATTTAGCAATGATGTTCTGCCTGTGGACAAAAGTTCAAAACTCTTCTGCAAAGAGGCTGTATGGTAGTGGAATTGAACAAGAGAAAATGAAGTTTTCCTGATGGTCTTCCTGCAGTTATCAGCACCTGAGCAGAGGTTCTGAGTTGCTGAGACTGAGAACTGCATAAATAGTTTCTTCAGCTGAAAATAATGGATTTCATTTTTCAAAATTGTGACTTCCCTACACTCTTGCTGAATTTTGAATAAAGTTCTTCTGGGCATGGCTCATTTAATCATGATGGATCCTTTAGTCGCTCTTCGGTTTTAGTAAGTTATACAGATGGGCAAACTGGTTACGATAAAATAAGAGCTCCGTCCTGAATTTCAGCATATCTCAAACTTAAACACAGTGTTTTTTAACATTTGAAGTTTGGTTAACTTCACTTTCATTATTATGCATCCTCTCATTCCACTTCATGTCCAGGTTCCAGCTGGGAACAGCAGCAGAAGTATTGAAATGCCACAAGGAAACCTGTTATCATACAGTTTCCCAACTAATTTTGTAGACCCAAGAGGCTTCAGTAGAATTCAGACAAGCATCCAAATGTTAGAGTGTTTGTTATCTGAGCCAAGCCAAACCCTTTGAGGTGTAAGCTTTCTATGCTGATACACTTGTATAAGTAAAAATTTCTTTGAACTTGATTTAAAAGGCCACCCTATAAAGTACTCTATTAGCTATCACCTTTGTATATATGCATCTTCAGTCCAATTCAAATGTAAAAAATTTGGTTTATTGAGTCTTATTTCTTATAGCTGTTGTGGTTTTCATAATACCAGAGCTACTCCTGATTTTTCGCCACCCTCATAAAGAAAAATTCTAATATCCCACCCATTTTTCTAAGCCCAGCAATCTGAAAATTTGAAATATAAAAATCACATTTCAACATGAGTAAACAATTTAAAAAATGGATTTTGAAGTGTCCTTAAATATTTATATTTAAGTAAAATATTTGCTTTATTTTTCCTTTATAAATTTAGTCTTTACTTTGAATTTCTGATTTTTCCTCAGAAAACGACAATACCCTCTCATAATGGTCTCTCCCCTTAAGTGACTGATAGATATTTCCAAACAACTCTAGCTCAACTCTAGCTTATATTTATTTATTATTAAACACCAAAAGAAAAAAGGTTGACAGAAAAAAAAATCTTACATTTAACATGAGTGATCGTAAGAGTATAATATTTATGATTAACTTTGTGTATGTGTATGTGCATGTCTTACAGGCTTCCGGTGCAGATGCCCTGGAGTTAAATTTATCATGTCCTCATGGCATGGGGGAGAGAGGCATGGGCCTGGCCTGTGGGCAGGTAGGACTTTAATAGCTATCTCTTTCATGTCAATGCAGTGCTAGTGCATTAATAGTTATACCTCAGGGGCAAAGACATACGGAGAAGATTACTGACTTGAGATTTTCAGGTCTACCTTGTTTAAATATTTAGAGTGCTTAAAAAGGAGAAAGTGACAGAAGCTGAGATTACACAGAGTGTTTAGTTTTATCGAGGACAAACATATGTTTGTGTTTGACAGAAAACAATATTAAAACAAATAGTTTGTAGAAGTCAGAGAATTTGCTGATTTTTCAGTGCAATGTCTTTACTTATTAATTAATGTTGATCCATATCTTCTGGAACTACTCAGTGCAAACGATTTAAATTCATAGTGGTTTTATGGTACAGGGAACATAACCCAAATAGTATTATTAAATTTTTAGCATCTGATCCTAATACCTTAATTGTGTTTTGGAAATTGCAAAAGAATTTGAACTATATTTATTATTGGTGGGGTTGGTGGTACCACCTAGAGCTAAGGTTGTCCAACACTTTTCATTATAAAACCCTCTTTCAGTACTTAATTAGGTTTGGAAGGATTAAATTTTTATCATTAAATGTTGGTAAATGTCAAAATGTTGGTAAGTGTCACCATACACACAAAAAAATGTTTCCATCAATAACTGAAATGCACAGATAGGCAAAATAAGAAAAATGCTGCTTGAGAACTTATTAGAGTTTGATTTAAGGATATTTACTTGGTATATTTTGACACGTGATGTTAACAATTTGTGTCTTAATAGTTATAAAGCTTTAACTTTTTGAATCTCAACATCTGTTATTAAATAACTATTGTCTGATTCCTGCATAATTTCTTGCAACTGAACATTTAAATGGATAAAAATAATAATAAAAAAACATTGATATTATCCATCAAAATTATTTTAAAAAAATCTGCCAGGGCTACTTATAACTTTGCAAAAATTTTACCATTTGGGCTGAAATTTTCCTTGTCAGGAGTTTGTGTCAGGCTGAATTATTTTAGAAATTTTCAGCAAAAATGATTCAGTAGTTGTTGAAAGTGAGATTAAGGGAAAATGTTGTTTTGCCCTTGTTTAAAAAAATTCTTATATCTATTTCATTGAGAAGCTCTACCACCTCCATGCATTGGAGTAAGGGCCTGAAATGTGGTGGAGGTGGGGGAAGGAAGATTGTTTTGTGTTAGAAATGTGCCTATGCTGTTTTCTGGGAAAACTGCTCAAATTTGGCCAAGTTATAAGCCTTTGAAAAATCTCAGTTTGCACATGCGCAGTAGGGACTTTTTAGAGTTTCGCAAATAAATTCTCCAAAGATTCCCTCTGAACAGAGTGCGCTCCAGCCAAGGACTACAGATGCTGAGCCAGACTTTACCTGCAATCATTGGTGCAGGCTGCTGTGGCACTGGCCACCAGAACTAAGAGCAAAAAAACAGTCTCTCCCGTGCTCTCAGTTCTTCCCCTGCTGGTTGTCTGGCTATGCTGGCAGGAGACATTAGATATGGGTTTAATCAGGCCGCAATTTTATTTTTAGATATCTGGGACTAACCCGGTGGTTAAAATGTGCAGTGCAGCTAAAAACCCCCAAAATTCACTGGGGGGGGGATTGCTTTTTCCAGCCCCCCCGCCTCCTACACACACCTTTCTGTCCTTCCAGTAGATCCACTGCCGGGAACCTCCAATTCCAGCCAATTCCAGGGTGGGGCTTCCACTAGCTCCCCCCATTTTCCTCCAGATCCCTCCAGCAATTCCCTTGCCAGGACCTTACCAACCACCCCTGCTTGTAGGAGGGGTTAACGTGGACTATAATGATGGGGGGTTGGCTCCCTGTTGTAGCAATCAGAGGAATCCCCAACTGCCCCAGCTCGCGCAGTTACCAAACACCTCTCCTTAATTTCCTTTCCAAGTCATGTATCCATTCTTTTGTGCCTTAATTTATGGAGTCCCTGCACCGAACATCCGCTATACCGCCCGTCAGTCTATGCATGAACGGAGCACACCTGAACCTGCTGCGAGGAAGATGAAAAAACCCCAACTGCACCTGGCCAATATGGTGATAACGGAAAAATTCCTTCCCAGCTCCCCTTAGCGGGGTGGCTAGCATAATGCACACCAGATATAGCTAAACAGCAGGCATATTTCTGACCTAAAGAGGGAGGGAGGGTGGGTGCTGCCTGGCCTGCTTAGAGTAATGAGGGGCGGGTCCAGGCCCAGCTGACCTTTTTAAACCCCTCAATCCTAGGTGGTGAGTCATCTACCACGCTGACTGCTTTTCCAGCAGTTTTACGTCTCCCTTCCTTCCCCCAAGCCAGAAAGCATTGCCCTCTTCTCTTGGCCAGCCAGACAAACCCCACCCTTGCTGAAAGTGCAGGGTGGTGACTCTCAGGCAGTGTGGAGGAGGAAGCTGCCTGACTTGAATGCAGGCAGTAATCCTGTGAGAAAAACAGTATAGGATCATGTCATTAAAGACTATCACAGTCCATATGCACAAGGGGTCTGAACAAAGCTTGGCACTTCCACCTTTAACTCTAGCATTTCCTAACTTTTGTGAGTGCTTGACTTTGCCACTTCAATGTAGTTTTTATCTATCTATCTATTTATCTATCTATATTCGGGGGAGGGGGTGCAAATCCAATAGATGCCCAATAGATTACCCCTGCATCTTCAGATGAACCTAAAATAATCCAGAATCTAAGTACAATGAGGCAAGTTAACTATAAAGGTTTATTTTTAAACCCTTGACCTGGTATACTAAAGGAGTCATAACAATTTCAATGGGACTTTGTACACACTTCAGTTGATTCTCAGGATTACAGTTCCGCCAGATATAGTATATACAAAAGATTATTTCTTGGAACATGGTATCAATCTCCTTCATTGCCTATATTACACACCATACTTGTTATTAAAAAGTATGTACAGTGGTCAGTTCTCAAAGTTATGATTAAAAAAAGAGAGATTTAAATTTATAAAAGGTTCCAAGTCTATCACAGCAAAACAGTAACAGCTGTTATAGGTTTTTTTACAGTGTGCATTTGGTCAAAAGCAACAACAAACATCTGCAATAACCATATCTGACTTGTTGATTAGCCAAATTCTGTCCAAAAATCTGCACTGCATATCTCATTATGGAACAAGTTATGTATTTGTGGATTATCTCAATGTGTCATTCCACAGTCTCATAAGGGGTGTCATTTGGTCAGAGAGAGCCCTGAAGGGCTTCCCATGGAAACAGAAATAGACAGATTTCAAGCTCATTTTTGAGCATAAGTTACTTCCAACCTTAGCTGGCTGGAATAATGTATGCATGTGAAGCTGCTTAGAAGTGTAGTCAGTAGGGAGCTGTCTGCCTACATGAGTTTTTACATATCTTTCAACTAGTGTAAAATCAGAGAACCAAATGCAAAATTTGAGCACACATGGCTATCTTGTGGATTTGTGACACTCCTCAGAGGAGTTTGGCTCTGTAAACCAATAAGATTACATTACATATACATATATGTTTGCATATTAATAGCATTTCTCTGTTCTCCATACAATATGGATTTTTTAAAATGTTTAATCTTACTACTCTCATTTAAATAGATATTTGTCTTTATTTAACTGCCTCAGAGCAGCAGCTGTGAGAGACCAGAACACAATTTAAGTTCTTTAGACAAAATATATATATACACAAAGCAAAATTTTGAAGTTCTTCTTCAGTGTTTTGGACCTAGTTCAGGCAAATTTTTATTGACTTCTGATGAGGTTTGCTGAAGTAAGGACTGACTAAGGGGGTACTATTGTGATAAGACTCACAGGTCTTTCAGTGGTACACCAAAGGGGTCCCTTATCCAAAATGTAACATTCCCATGTGGTACTCCACAGGGGACACCTTATTAAGCCAGACAGTGCCATGGAGTATTCTGAGTTAAATCCCAATAGGTGTTTTCAGAGGCACCCCCAGGTGGGAAGTAAGTAGATGCAGTTGAGCCAAGTGAGACTATGAATCTTAAAAAGGAGCTGGGATGCTCTCAGAGAAAACAACAAGGTGGGGCTTGAGACTGTAGAGCTATCCTATTCATTCCGTCGATCAGAAGTTCTTAAACTTTCTTCATAGCACAGGCCACAGCTTAACAGAGAGATTGTCCTATGGGCTTCCTCCCTTCTCATTCATGATTGCATAATATCTTTGGGATAACTACAGCAGTTGCTTGCTTACATGGAAAGATAATGCTAGGAAAGTATATATATATTTTATCTGTCTTGAATGTGATATAGTTGGTGTGTTTTTCTTCTTAAATGTTAATCACACTGTCTATGTTTGCTCCTCGTTTCACTCTGTACAATTTGTGGGAATTGGGCCATGTCTAGAAATCTGGAAACTATTTCCATTTTTCTCTGCCCTATTTATTGCCCACCCTCTGCCACCTCTATTGTTTTACACCTCAGTAAAATTTTAAGAATTATTTCCAGGTTTATTTAGAGAACAAGGAGGCGAGTTTGGCCTAAAAATGGCCATTTGTTTATACTGCATTATGAAACTCAGCTTTTTATGTGAGGTTAATTCCAAGCCATTAATGAAGACATTCTGACACCTTAATAGTTTACTTTGCCAGAGAGTAATTTTAAGAGGCATCTGTATTGCTGCCAATATGTTACTTAAAGCATGTATTAAATTTCAATTTCATTTATTAACACTGGTTCATGGTAATAAAATTTTAATTTGTATTTCTTTTATAACAATTTACAAATAATTCGGAGTCTGTTTATACTTAAGGCCCTACCAAATTCACAGTCCATTTTGTCAATTTTATGGCTATAGGATTTTAAAAATCGTAAATTTCATAATTTCAGCTATTTGAATCTGAAATGTCACCCTGTTGTAATTGTAGGGGTACAGACCCCAAATGGAATTGTGGGGTGGTCACAAAGCTATTGTAAGGAGGGTTGCAGTACTGCTACCCTTACTTTTGCACTGCTGCTGGCAGCAGCACTGCCTTCAGAACTGGGCAGCTGCACAGTGGTGGCTGCTGGCCAGGAGCCCAGCTCTGAAGGCAGTGCTGCCACCAGCAGCGGTGCAGAAGCAAGGATGGCATGATATGGTATTGCCACCCTTAATTCTGCACTGCTGCCTGAAGAGCTGGGCCCTCAGTCAGCTGCCACCACTCTCCAGCCACCCAGCTCTGAAGGCAGCAGCACAGAAGTAAGGGTGGCATGGCATGGTATTGCCACACTTACTTCTGCTCTGCTTCTGTCAGGGCACCGCCTTCAGAGCTGGGCATCCAGCCAACAGCTGCCGCTCTCTGGCCACCCAGAGCTCCAAAGTCAGTGCAGAAGTAAGGATGGTAATACTGCAACCCCCCTAAAATAACCGTGCAACCCGCTGCAACTCTCTTTTGGGTCAGGACCCCTAATTTGAGAAACTCTGGTCTCCCCCATGAAATCTGTATAGCATAGTATAAAAGCACAGAAAAGACCAGATTTCACAGTCCATGATGTATTTTTCATGGCTGTGAATTTGGTAAGGCCTATTGATACTGTTAAGAATGTCAACAGAAACTTCATCATTCATTATGTAGTGCTACTGTGCTGACTTCCTCAGAACAGTAGTAATGTAGCCCTTCAATGTTTATATAATAGTAAATATATAGACCACCAGGTACAGTGTGTCATTTTTAAAACTACAGTATTTTTCCCATGTTCATCATTCATCTTAGCTCAGTCCTGTAGTAATTATAGTTTGACAACAGTTAATACAAATGATAAATCCACCTCAGCACTGAAAGTGATAGTGCTCACATTTCAATCAAGAAGACCTTGTTAAAGTTAGACATTGTTTTTCACATATTATCACTGATTGCTGATAAGATTTCACTACAGATTTTTTCTCTTCATAAAAAAAAGTCTTTATATTGGGAGCTATGCCAAAATTCTTTCAGATTCTTTGTTAAATCATCTTCCCAAAACGAACACTACAGGTGTGCTACCATTATTGTGATTGAAAAAACATATATTTCACAGCTTTGAGCTCTACATGTTTATTCCAGAAAAGTCTTGCATTATCTTCAGTTATTCTTAGATGGAGAAGCAAACCGTTACATTAGGTGATTGATCTGATAAGCTCCCTTAGAAGGTTTTGTTGTTCAGATGGAACCTCAGATCCAACATGTTTAATGTCACATCTACTAAGAAACTTAACAACAAGATGGTCTGTGACAATTCACATCCAAGGTCTTCAAAAGTTTTGATGTTTCTCACTAGCCTAATGAGGAGGGGGAAAAGAACAGAAGAGTTTGCTTTACTAAATTTCTAGCCAAGATTTTTTGCAATGTTCATACTAGAGATATGGAAGGACTAAGAGACAAAAGGAAGCACAAATATTTTCCTTGTAACTCGGGAAGAGGTAGTCATTATGGTGAGGAGATCTAAGTGAGCTTTTTCAAGAGTTCAGAGAAAACAGATACATTTGGTCAAACTCTGTGAGTATTCATTATGCTTCTAAATTTTATTTTTAAAGAGAAGATTCATTTATTGTATGCAGGAGCAAAAATAGTGTGCTATAAACAGACATTTTAAAGTTAATGACACTCTTGTTTATGAATATTTCCTAGCAACTAATCCTTACTATCTGCCAATATATGACATGCATATCTTGCAAATTCAGCTATAGGGTTTTATTTTGGGGGGAAGGGAGTTAATTTCCATTGGCATAAACGTATATTTGTATTGTGAGCACCAAAATCCAGATCACAACAATTTAAATGGTAATTTAACTATTCAGTTCATATCTAAAAGAAGCTTGTTTTTGTAAAACTTTTCTTATATTTATTTTCATTTTATGTAAACTCCATTTAGCTGTGTTTATGGTATATTGCCTACAATTAGGAGGGCAGTTGAGCAACTTAAAGCCTGCATTGCCTTATGCAAAAGTGCAGAAATCTTCAAAAAAAAAAAAAAGCAACTGGTTACTCTACAGAGATGAAAACTAGCTATGTGACACCCTTAGATTTACACCACACTCCCTTGGAAATAGAACTGATGAATCTGCTTTTTAATTGAGGTGCACAGCATCACAACATAATTTACTGCTGCAATGTCAGCAAGAAGTTGTGACTATTTTAAATAGTTGATCCCCCAAACAACATGTGATTATATGTCTGCTTATGTAGCACTCTTTCACCCTACAATGATATGTTGGTTTAGCATAGTTCATTGAGTCCTCCATGCAGCATTAGTTCTCTCTCTTCACTTTTGTATCAGTTACTGCAAAAAATTACACAAAGAACCATAGGAGTGCACCACAACAGTAGTGGGAATATTTTCTCTTATTGTTTCAGAAGTTCTGTGTCTCATTTTTCACTTGTATTACCCATTTTATCTTTGTTTAGTGTAGGGGAGGAGGCAGGCAGGGTTTTGTGTGCTCTCTTTCTCTCCTACCCCATTTGATTTTTTTTTAATCAGTGAATTAAAGGAAGAAACACACTAGACCAAATATTCTCCTGAGGAAAATCAGTGCACCTCCACCCAAGTCAATGGAGCAGTGCCAGTTTACACCAGCAGAGAATTTGTATACTCAGTGCAGCAGTGTTTTGTAGTCAGTATTTAGAATACATGAGGAGAATGGCTGCTAACCATATCATGTTCAAAACATCTCTCTCACACAAACGAATCTAAAAAGTAAACTCATCAAAGTCATTTCTCTTACAGAAGGAAGGACGAGAGAGAGAGAGAGAGAGAGAGAGAGAGAGATTACACTGCTCTACAGCCAAAATGCTTCTGAAATAAATGTAATCAAACGTTACTAATTCTGGGTCACTAAGAATGAAAATGATGCTTAAAATTGTTGATTGGCTCTAGTTTTCAAGATATGCTATTGGGTCAGTATATATGACCCTTGACTTGGGAATGGCGGAGGATAAGTGAGTTATAAAGGGAAGGGATCTCAATTTAAACCAGAAATAACTAAAATACATCTTTGACTGGATCTATGAATAAATCTATGACTGGGTTTGGACAATACTTGCTTTTTAGGCAAAACAATGAATGATGCAATCTGAAGCTGGTATTGCGTCATATATGATATGAATTGCATCATGTTATTCCTAGAAGTCATGGATGATGCAATCATAACAAAGCTTACATCACTCTGCTGAACAAATTGCCCTATATCAGCTCTAGAAATCATACAGTGTCATGCTCTCTTATTTGTCAGTGTTTGATTTTGCAAAGGGACACATTTCTGTTTCGCCAAAGTGAGCAGAGATGCCTCGTACTTGCGTGAACAGTGCAGATAACTTCTGCTATGTTTGTGGTGAAGTGACTTTTGCATCACAAAAGCACAGTATAACCACTATGGTTAAGAAAGCCTATCACCTTTATTTTGGCTGCAAAATTGGAGATCAGGACAAGAGGTGGGCCCCAAACATATGCTGCAACACTTGTGCAACAAATCTTTGCCAGTGGTTGAACAGGAAAAGGAAATCTATGCCTTTTGCAGTGCCAATGATTTGGAGAGAGCCAACAAATCATACCAGCAATTGTTACTTCTGCATGGTGCCTCCAGTTGGGAAAGGTGTGTCAAAGAAGAGAAAGTGGACTGTGCATTATCCAAACATTCCATCAGCTATACACCCAGTACCCCACGGAGAAGGACTGCCGGTTCCTGATGCACCAGAATCATTCTCACTTGAGTCAGACGAGGAAGAGGAAGAGGATGAAACTTCTGGTCCTGAACCATCAATGTCACAGGACCCACATTTTCTCCCATCCTCCTCCTCTGAACCACACCTCATAACACAAGGTGAACTGAATGACCTTGTCAGGGATTTGGAACTACCCAAGAGTAAGGCAGAGCTGTTGGGCTCCAGACTACAGCAGTGGAATCTCCTGGCAGGTGATGTTAGGGTTTCCATGTTCCGTGACCGTCAAAAGGATCTTGTCCCATTCTTCTTCATGGAAGGTGATCTTGTAGTCTGCAACAACATCAATGGTGTGATGGCAGCCCTCAACATCGTTCACGAGCCAGATGAGTGGAGACTGTTCATTGATTCATCGAAGACGAGTCTTAAAGCTGTTTTACTGCATAATGGCAATGTTTTGCCATCAATTCCAGTTGGTCATGCAGTCCATATGAAGGAAACCTATGACAACATGAAACAACTTTTGAGGTGCATAAACTATGACCAACATCAGTGGCAGCTTTGTGGCGATTTGAAGGTTGTTGCTCTCTTGCTTGGTCTGCAGACTGGATACAGAAAGTACTGCTGTTTTCTCTGCAAATGGGATAGTCGTGCAAGAGATTCCCACTACATCAAGAAATATTGGCCACTCCGACAGTCATTGGAGCCTGGGAGGAAAAGTGTTCAGCATCCACCACTTGTTGAATCAGGGAAGATTTTGTTACCACCCTTACACATCAAGCTGGGTCTGATGAAGAACTTTGTCAAGGCCATTGACAAAACAGAAGCAGCTTTCATAGAATCATAGAATCATAGAATATCAGAGTTGGAAGGGACCTCAAGAGGTCATCTAGTCCAACCCCCTGCTCAAAGCAGGACCAATTTCCAGCTAAATCATCCCAGCCAGGGCTTTGTCAAGCCGGGCCTTAAAAACCTCCAAGGAAGGAGACTCCACCACCTCCCTAGGTAACGCATTCCAGTGTTTCACCACCCTCCTAGTGAAATAGTTTTTCCTGATATCCAACCTGGACCTCCCCCACTGCAGCTTGAGACCATTGCTCCTTGTTCTGTCATCTGCCACCACTGAGAACAGCCGAGCTCCATTCTCTTTGGAACCCCCCTTCAGGTAGTTGAAGGCTGCTATCAAATCCCCCCTCATTCTTCTCTTCTGGAGACTAAACAATCCCAGTTCTCTCAGCCTCTCCTCATAAGTCATGTGCTCCAGACCCCTAATCATTTTTGTTGCCCTCCGCTGGACTCTTTCCAATTTTTCCACATCCTTCTTGTAGTGTGGGGACCAAAACTGGACACAGTATTCCAGATGAGGCCTCACCAATGTCGAATAAAGGGGAACGATCACGTTCCTCGATCTGCTGGCAATGCCCCTACTTATACAGCCCAAAATGCCGTTAGCCTTCTTGGCAACAAGAGCACACTGTTGACTCATATCCAGCTTCTCGTCCACTGTGACCCCTAGGTCCTTTTCAGCAGAACTGCTACCTAGCCATTCGGTCCCTAGTCTGTAGCAGTGCATGGGATTCTTCCGTCCTAAGTGCAGGTACCTCCATGGAGAATTTCCAAGGCTAAGTGAAGCTAAGATAAAGGAAGGTGTCTTTGTTGGTCCTCAGATTCGTGAACTTCTTCGAGATGATGCATTTGACCATGCACTGCGTGGCAAGGAAAAGATGGCATGGAAAGCCTTCCAGTTAGTGGCAATAAATTTTCTCGGAAACAACAAGGCAGACAACTACAGGTTGTTGGTGGAAAACCTCCTCAAGGCATACAAAAGCCTTGGTTGCAACATGTCACTAAAGATACATTTTTTGCACTCTCATCTAGATTTTTTTCCACCGAACTGCGGAGCAGTGAGCGACGAGCACGGCGAGCGATTTCACCAGGACATTGCAACAACGGAGAAACACTGTCAGGGCAAATGGAGCCCATCAACGCTTGCAGACTATTGCTGGACAGTGACAAGAGATGCTCCATTTAATGAATACAAGAGACAAGCCAAGAAGCACTGAGTAGACACTGAATAGGACTAAACTATGTACATAATAGTTTTTTGCCTTTTGTTTCATAATAAATTTTATTTATATAACCCTTTTGCTGATTTTTAAAGTGTTACATAAACAGGACAGGTGAAATATTATCATGTAAAGCAACCATAAACACATGAAAAGACCTAGGTTCACAATTTTTGATTAAAACGCTACTATCTACACAATATACATAGACATAAAATGTAAAAACTTAAATATCTTAGAAACAGAAGCCAATCAGTTGTTTTAATTGTCATATTTGAATTCAGCACATCAAAATACATAATAAATAGCACATTTTATCTCTGAAGCAGACGACTTCTCAAAAATTGTAGACCAGTGTTATTGTTGTTTTCAACTGTACCCAAGTACTCCAGCAATGGAGATTGTATAAGTACTTAGAGAGAAGTAATTTCTTAAGTATTAGGCACTGTATAAAGGATTAGAACTGATGGTTCCTTGTTAAAACACTAGTATTCTCAACTGAAGTGTCTTACAATGAAAAGTGAACGTTTATTCTGTAAATTCACCCATTTCAGGTACTGTCTGAGAATCTCCGTTACATTTTGTTACTATGTGCAATAGGAATCTGCGTTCATCACTGCATCCACCAGTGATCATCTTAGTGCTGTGTTTGTGCCACATGCCTTTCTATGTGACTGCTCCAAAGTGTAGGCAAAAGTTAGATTGGCACCTAAAATGACTAGCCAACAAGTAGGTACTCTAGATTGATCGTGCCAGTTCTACTGCATGAGAGGAGAAGCAACCATGGATGTGGAATTTGCTTTTGGCACAATCATCTAGATTACAGCTGCTGAATGCTGACTCATGGATTTACTTCCCCCTGTAAAGCAGCTGTTGTATTGCTACTCAGTTTACTTGGTCATATAAAGCAAAAAAATCTCCTGGTAAGCCAGCACAGCCATTCAGAAGACATTCATCTTCATCAAGACAACAGTTTTAGGCTCCGTATAGACTAATGCCAAAGGCTGTCCAAACAATAGGGCAACTGGTACAAAATCCAATTTCTGAAATAACACAGTTTTTGCAATGCTAGTATTTTCACTAAAGCCAAAAATTCAGTTTGTTTTGCTAAACAAATGATTCCACTCTCTCTTATCTGACCTCTCCCAACATTCCTCCTTCTCTGACAGTTCCCAACAACTTCCGTGCTCCTTTTCCCACTTTTCTCTAATAGAATACCACTCCACCCTCATACCCACATCATTCACCTCTTCCCTGTGAAACCTATGAAGCATTGCAGGATCACATCTGGGTGAGCCCAGCCAGCCCTGGGCTGCTTTTCTGCTTTGGCATAGTGTTTAGAAGTTTATGTGCTCTGAAACTGCGTACTTTAGAGCAAGTTGCATTCCTGTCCATCCCCTTGTGGGGGCACAATGTGGGCTGAGATTTTCAGAGCTGTCTAGGGGATTTGGACAGCCAATTCCCATAAATTTTATGTGTATCAATGTAATTAGGCATGCAAAAAATCTCCTGTGCACCTTCAAAAACCTCGTTTTTGATCTTCATTTTCTTCTTATATTATGTATGTATCTTACTTTTTCTCCTATTCCATTATTTCCTTATCTACTTCTCTTACTCTGTTTTCTCAGTTTCTATTTTTACTACTTTGCCTCCTCTACTTTCCATGCTTTTGTGCATATATGTCATCTTGGTCTTTTTTGCCTGCTATGCTTCAATTTCCATTTACTCTGATCTTTTTTTCTGTTGCTTTCTCTGATCTCTCTTTCTTTCTAGGAACACAAGAATTACTACAGTAGCTACAATATACCAGTGGTCCATTTAATCCAATGTCTTGATCTGGTTGTGGATTCTTACCAGATATATTCCATTTTCCGCTATTTTATGTCTTTTCTCTTCACCTGTTTGTTTTCTCTTTGCTAGTTTCTCCTCTTCCTTGTGTTCCTTTAATGTCTGTTCTCATTATGATTCCCTTCCCTCCTCTTTTGAATCCCGTTTTTAAGCTGCTTTTAAAATAATACCCATAACAACTGATTCCTGATATATTTCACTGAAAATCCCATGAGACCAAGCAAACTCACTGTATTTTCACTACTAGACAGACCATAACCACCAACTGTAATGCTTGGATTATTATAGTGCTACAATTATTCTTGTAGGATTTGGGAGTAGTGAGAGGTTGTTTTTAAAAGTGTATCATTTCCCCCCCTCCCCTGAATAGAAATGTCATTTGTATGAAACAGAGTGGTCATAAAGTATACATTTCATATCATGTAGGAGGAGACAATACTTAATAACGAGTTAAGGCACTTAGTTGTTAATTTGTCTTAAGAATTTCACACACACTAGAAGAAATGTGAAGCTTAATAAATTCATTATCAAAGCATTATTGTGTAATTTTAAATTGAAGTTTGACAACATTGTCATTGTTATTGGTTTGTAGGATTTTTAATTGAATTATTCAAAACACAAAACAGAACATAGAAGTGGAGTATAGATAGCATACTAACATTAACAGTATTACCAGTATGTTGAAAATTTTAAAATTATGTTATATTTGGTAATAGGGCATTTACCTGTTGTCTGTGTAGTAACATTTTGTTTGTCTATGGAAAACATTACCTATGAATGGATTTTCTTAGAAACCTTAATTGTAACCCTGTCTTCAAGTTCCATGCATATGTGAAAGAACGCTGGTGATAGAGAGCCCTTTATTTTCCTTTTTATTTGTATCATGATTACAGACATTTCAGCAGGAATTGCGCATATGAATCATAGAAGGTATAGTGAAGGTAGGTCTGGCCAAAACATCAGTCCTACTAGCCCACTTGGAAAGGACATGAGAAGAGTTTGGGCGTTTTTTTTAATGAGAATGTTGTTGTCTTAGGAACCATCATAGAGGGTACACGAAGTGAGTGCTTCACAAAGCAGAAGGGAAAGCACAGTTCTCTTAAAAGCTTCTGACAATTTGCTCTTACTCTTGTAGTCACCCTCTAATACTCTGAAAGTCGTAATAATAATGAAATGTAGAAAATTCAGGAGACATTTAAATAGACTACATAATTACAATGGTTTTTAATGATCACAACATACTAATTAGACATGCCTTGCTCCTAGCTTTGTGCAAAACATTGGAGTTGTTAATACCTATGGTATCCTATAGACAAGATTTCTTAGAAAGTATGTGATCAACAACAAGCAGGAGGGTATGAAAAGTTCAACAATTTAAAATCTTTCATCCTGACACATGGTAGAAGTTATCTAACAAAGGTTACACTCAGTACACATCATCTTAATATCAGTTACTTACTATAGATTTTATTTGTATGCCAACACTAGGTACTGTAAGTATGAATTAACAGTGTACTCACTAGTCTCTTCACTGCCCATGTCTGAATTTTCTAGAATAGGATCCAGATTTATCTTTGCATTTTGCCTTAACTCATGCTATGGTTAGTGAAATTAATTTGAAAACAGACCATTTATAGTGTATCCAAACTGAATAAAGATGCAAATGACAACTATTTTTAAAAGTAGTGGGAAATTCTAGCCAATACATAGACTTTAAATTCTTTAATTTGCCACTGGAGCATGAAAGATTTATGATTTCCTGAAGTACCTGTTATAGTCTACCTATTTATTTATAGTAAAGGGACTAAGAGATTGCCTACCTGACTACAAGAAAAAGCTATTTGTAGCTACAGTGCTCATATATTTAAAGGAGTGTTGTATTCTTTCCTTTAAGATTTCTCATGTACGACATAAACCTAATCAAACCTTTATGCCCTCTAGCAGGTAACCTCTGAATGAACTAAAGAGTTGAAATATTGTTTAATCATGCTGTATACCACTTTTTTTACAGTGATATGAGAAGCATTATTTTGGTCATATAGAAACAACCAAGATAAAATATGTTGTTCTGTAAGGGGAGAAATGTCTTTTTTATTAGCCATCACCTTAAATGTTCTGATATTGTCGATGAATAATTCTTTCCACTCACACCTCATAGTTTATAAACATTTTAATGCACTATTTCAATTTTTGAACTTGGAATATTTAGATCTGAGTATTGACTTAATCTCTGAATGAAACAGTTTGCTAATTTCAGCTGTCAATCCTTGCTTCACTCTTACAGTCCAAAATTCAACTATTATTAACCTTTGTTGTGACAACTGACGAGAATAATGGTTGAATTTTGGTCCTTTAATGTTGAGTGAAATCAATAGCTGTAAATGGTAGTTACCAGTCTTACCTGATCTATCACAGTCAAACAAAAGGAAGCCTTTCTCAATGCATGGAAGATGGCTGTGGAAATTAAAAAACTCTATTTAAGATTAAGGGAATGCAGTGCATTTTAAATTAGTTTGTTTGATAAACGTTGGTATGTTTGGGGTTTTTCACACTTTTAAATTTAAAAAGCCAAATCTGGGCTAACAAAATGCAGCATGGTTCCACTATCTATGTAGAAGCAAGGCTCTGTCATCAAAATAAATTGAATTGTCTTTTTCTTCATGATGGGGAAGAAAAAAAACCCAAAACAAGAAAGCCTTTATGTGTGCTGAAAAGGGGAATAATTGCAAAGGCTACTCAATAAAGACAACTTAAAACATTTTGAGATACCCCTGTTTTTGCTACTGACAATCCTCTTATCATTGCTTCAACTCTCAACACTAATCTATATTTTAGACTTTTGTGTACTTGGTCAGTCAAAACTTTTGTGCTGATTTTTGACCTTGTCTTCAAGTTCGTTAATTTCCAGTCTGTATATCATACATTTTCAAAGCAATGTGTAGGAGCTTTGTGCACAAATCCTGCTAACAAGGAATTCAAAGTGGAGCTCCCATGCATCACTTTGATAAATCTATTCTTGAGTTTGGATACTGACCTGTGTTAATATTGGCAGCTATTAGATGAGCTACGTTAAAATGTGAAGCATAGTCTGATGTGTATTTTTTTAACTGCTAACAGTGTTCTATTGTGCAGCTGCAATATTGTGCGCAAGTAAAAAATGCTGTAGTATTTTTTCTCTAGTTTAAATTGTTCAAATTGTAATGGGGAAAGATGGTAAACAAAGTATTTATCACATATTTATGAAACCCTACAAAAAAGCTGTTTGAAAACCTAGAGAAGGGAGGAGATCAAAAAAATGTTTTTCAAGATGACCTATATCAAAATTGTTAATTGTAAGATGAAACATTGTAGTGAATCAGACTTTATTTCTGGCACTTCCCCAAAATTAAATTAGTTGTTCAGGAGAGAGGGCAAACTAGACGGAGTTACAAGATTGAATAAAATTAAGAGGATAGAAGATGGGCTTGTGCTTGAACTGAAGCCTTTTCAGAAATCCTGATTTCTGTCATAATCTTTTATGAATTTAGAGAACTGTATTTTTTTAATGCTCCACTGGATTTTGAGCCGAGGCTTTGTACTGGAGCTGAGTATTGTTATAAAGTCTCTAAATTAGCTACATGTATGCAGGATTTGTTTCTGAACACCAGTAGGGCCCTGTCCAGTTCTGGCAACGTCTTAGAAGCTGCTGTTGTTACTTCTAATGATAGAATGGGACTCAGAGCTTTTATGTCTCAACTCAGCCATGACAAAAAGCATGGCCCTAATCCAAAGTGACTTGATTCTGTCCAACGACAGTTGGTATGATTGGGAAAAGAAGAGAATCTATCTCCATTAGGCTCCACAGAGTGGAACTTAAAAGTGACTGATCTGAACAACACCTGCTCAAGTCATGACACCCTGCTTACAGTTTACCTATATGTTGGCGCTTTATTTCTTTTAAGACTGAGAACAAAGCTAGAATCTGGTCTTTTCCTTGGTTTTTATAGGGTAATTAAGAGAATAAGAATTATAGGGCTAAATCCTGATGCTCTTCTTCAGTTTTTACTCTTTCCTTACTCAGGCAAGCCTCTGTTGTTTAATGTGAGTTTATATGAGCATGATCTTTACATGGTATTGTCTTTGTGTGAGTAAGAAAGGTGATTTTTTTTTTTAAATTGAGAATAGCCATGTTATACAGGAGGTTGTATTAACAGGAGTGTCACATGTAAGACACCTGGTAATTGTTCTGCTCTCCTCTGTGCTGGTGAGGCCCCAGTTAGAGTATTGTATCCAGTTTTGGGCACCATACTTTAAGAAAGATGTGAACAAATTGGAGAGAATTCAGAGGAGAGCAGCAAATATGATAAGAATTCTAGGAAACGTGACCTATGAGGAAAGATTGAAAGAATAAGGCCTGTTTAGTCTAAAGAAGAGAAGGCTGAGAGGGGATATAAGTCTTCAAATATAAAGTGCACATTTTCAAAATCTCCTTCTAAATTTGAGGCTGTAATTTTCTGCATGCAGAAAGGTATTTTGTCACCTAACTCCTATTGATTTCCCTGGGTTTTAGGCACCTAACTGCCTTTTTAGGAGCTAGGCCTTAGGCACTTTAGAAAATTTTACCCAACATTCATAAATAACTACATGTATAACTGTGAGTACCATCACTCCTGCATTCGGTTAAGCTCCCCCTTTGCTGTCTCTTTTGACAGCTGTGGCTGGTGGAGTTGTTGACTGAATTCTCTCTGTCAAATTTCCTGAGAAATGAGGAAATATTTTACTCAGACTATAAGGAGAGGGTTATTTGTCTCCCACCCTGGGAAATTTTCCCCCTAATTTGACAGGCTTTAAATAAATTGTTTGTTTTAATTAAGTTTGAAATGGGACAAGTGCATAAACTAAAAAGCCCCTTGCTAGGATAAGAGGATACAATAAGATTAGCTGTGAAATTCACAAATGATGTCTCTTTTGCTGTAGTGATTAATTGCAACTCTGTAATTAGGTACTATGAAATTTAGGCGGATTCAGTTTTATGAAGGTAATTTTGGACATCCCAGAGGTGGGAGGAGAAGAGATTACTTCTTTGTATATCACATGGAACAGAGGAATAGTAATCTGAAAAGCAGAACTTGGATACTGGAAAGAGACCCTGAAGACATCAGTTTGCAAAGCTTTAAAGTGAACCCCTTTGCTTTTCTTATGAAATGTTGGAAGCAAGGTCAAGAGAGTGAATCATCAAACACAGATACCATTAAAATCCCAGTCTTCTAAAGGCTAGATCCTAACCCTGGTTTATCTGAAGGGAAGAAGTGTGGTAGCCACATACATTATGTAAACTGGCTACACACTGGACCAACAAATCCTGTTGGCTTGGTGCACTGTGGAAGAGGGATCAAAGAAAACCCAGATCTTCTCCGTGAGCAGCTGTCTTGGAGCTGTTTGAATGAAGGGGAAGTCTAGGGAAATGAGTATGCCTCCATCTCCCAAGCTTCCCTATATGGATCCTAATCCTGTCTCCCCCCACCCAACAAAGGTATGGCAGTTACTGCAATACCCACTATTCACCTCTAAAAGGCACAACAAAGCAAGGCCAAAAACAGAGTCTCTTTATTGTGTGGTGCTTAGTGGAAGTCACTAAAAGAGAGGGAGTGTCTTAGATGTGATGGGCCCACTCTGAGCTTCCTTGCTGACACTCTCCATGGTAGATTGTTGAGTTTTGTAGAGTTAGGTGAATAAATTTCTAAAATTAAAATGTAATGGCCCAGTCTTGCAAGCACTCCATCAATGGAGCTCTAGAGGGGGTAGAGGGGTCCTGGTTATATTAAGTCTCACTTTCGCTAGCTCCATCTTGCTGTTTCCCTATGTTGCACTATACAAGCCATTCTTCCTTGTCCTAAAGGTACTCACACTACTTAGTGAAACTTATTTACTATCCAGATTGAGGGAGTTATGTGCATTATTTTTTATAAATATCACATGCGCCTTAGTTTACCTGTGTGATATTATCCGCCTGGCTGCATAAAGTTAAATCAAAGGAGGCAGCAAGTGATAGAAATGAAGAAATGGCAAAGATAAGTACTATTATAGAGAATGCCTTTGTGGGGAACAATGGGGAAGCTATTAGTTGGGGAATACTCCTGGCCTGGCTCCAACTAGGCTGGCAAAGTTTACTCTTCCTAGGCCAAATGAAGGAATATAAAATCTTAAATATGCTAAGCCTAGGGAAGAAGAGAGGGTTGAGTGGGCTGTCAGCAGTTGCCCTGAAGGGAAACAATGAGGAGGGAAAGAATTCAGAGTGCAAGTCTGTTTCTCTCAACCTAGAGATGGAGATAACGGGGCTGAATGGAATTTACAAAGCCCTCAAGGAAAGATTAAGATTTAGATGAGGGGAAATATGCATACAAACCTTTATTGTTTTTACCCTGTGCTCTGAGTGCTATTGACTTTTGGGGTGAATAGATAATGCTGTGGTTTTTGAAGGAGCTGGTTTTCAGTCACTTTAATCAGCCACTGTCACCAAGTCCTCCTGGAGGAGAAGTGTTAACAGGTGCCAAGCACAGTTGGTCCTGTTGTGCATCAGGGTTGGTAAGTGCGGGTTGCGGCCCAGAGACCCAGTCCTGGAGTGGTAAGACTGTGTGGTTCAAACTGAGAAGGTTGAAGATAACAAAACCTGTGTAATACGCAGCTCGCCCTGTAACCATGATAAGTGCTAATTCCAAAACCAGCTTAACTTGTCCGTAATACGAATAATATAAGGAGAAGGGACACAATGAAATTGAAAGACAAAATGTAAAACTGTTAAAAGGACTTTTATTTTTTTTTACAAACTGCAGGATTAACCTGTAAAACTCATTGCCATAATATATCCTTAATGGAAGAGCTTTGTGGTATTCAAAAAAGAATTAGAGATTAATATAGATGATATTGACAGACTTCAAAATGTTTTTATCTTACCTAATGTAACTAACACCTTGCACTACAGGACATAAGACAGCTTGTAATTGATAAGAGTTGGGAAGAAAGGTCCTCGTAAGCAGATCTCCTACATGGTGTCTTGAATCTTTCTCTGAAGCATCTGCAATTGACCGTTATCAGAGACAGGATTATGCATTTAGATGAATCACTGGCATGATCCAGTGTGGCAGTTTCTGTATTTTTAAATAAGTATGCATTACTGAGTAACCACATTCAGGATTTTGGCTGGCAGAAGAGTCATACTCTGCATTTTCTGTAATTGCAGTGGCCCAAATCCTTCAGTCCTTACCCTGTCTTTATACAGTCAAAGCTGCTTCCATTAAAGTAATTAAGGACTGAGTGAAGACTGTAGTTTGGTCCATTTTATGTAATTGTAATTAGGCAAGATTAGCTAATGTACTGTATTGAACAGAACAGTTTCTTTCTGAAATTCCTGGGAAATTTTCTGTTGTGGCTTCTAGTTTTCTGACAAATATCATCTCATTTTAAAATGGCAAATGTATATGAATTGTCTTCCAGATGTTCCCAAAATGCATTTGTCTGGCTGTAAGAAGAACCTGTGGTCATAAAATATTTTTTCTTTTGATCCTATTCCTGTTACTCAAGCCACATCTCTTCCACTCCCTTGATTAAACATCCTTACTGTGAGGACTACCACTATATCTCCACTTTGTTCCTCTTCTTTGGCCATCTTTCTTTCTCTTATTTCTTCCTCTTCTCTGTTTTTTGATGACTCCTCTTTTCTCCCATCTGTATTTCCTTCCCCAAAGTAACTCCCAGTTCCTGGTCTTCATAGGCTTTGCTGCTACCCCCTTCCATTTTCCATTAATAAAATTATTAATGCTAACACCAAAGTGTCATTACTGGAATTTAGGTTCAACATCCTCACCCCATACCAAGGGTTGGGGAGTATACAGAACTAATGTTTCAAGCTATCAGCAGACTCGGAAAGACAAGAGGGTATCAATTTACGCACAGTTCATTTGGAAGGCTATCTTTACAACAACAGGCAAAAATCTGTGTTGTTGTTTTTTTTTTAATGAAAATTTAGATTCTGGAATCTGAGTATTTGATGCATTTTAGTGGCATTTATTAATCAGGCCATGTAGGGTGGATGTTTGATGCTGCAAGTCTAATAGTAATAATTCAAATTCCAACCTCTAAATCTAGACATTGGGGTAGCATGTAACTATTCTTATTTTGCACCTTATGAAAAGCCCGGGTTAACTAAAAGAAGGTGACATGAATATTTATTACAAAAAACACTCTAGCAAATTTTAATGGCTAGGATGAGGATGAGGTAAACATGGATGTAACGATCTGTTCAAGGTGAATTAAAAGGACTGATATACATTTAAAAGCTTAAGTGTGTTGGAGTGAGACAGTACTTTCATGGTAGCATGGCAAGCGCTAATAGGCCATGATTATGAGTTATATAGTGCAAACATCTTTTACATTATTGTCAGAATGTCTATGGGAAAGAATTAACATCATCCTTCTAGAGGTTCTCTTTCTTCACTGGGCCCAAGGAAATTTATAACTGAGAAATGAAACTCACAAAAATGCAACTGCTTTCATAATCCAACGCAGATGTTATAAATATTGCATGAAAGTTGCATGTGCAGGGTAAATCACCATTTTTATTAGTTGGAATTTGCAGAGCTAAGTCTCATCATTTTTCTGTTCATGAAAAGTCATTGTATGCTGTGTAGATGCACTGTATATATTGTTCTAATGTTTATATTTAATTGTTCAAGGTCAAATGAAAAAAGCAATGGCAAATTTTTCCTATGCAGGAGGCCAAGATTTGTTAAACTGGCATCTTCAAAATCAACTGAACTTTATAATGTAGTCTCGTCTTAAGCACATCATATTTTCATAGCAATGACAATGTTGGATATCTGTTGCAATTAATATCCACATGAGAAGCATCTTTTTATATATGGCAGATTTCAGGATCTGTGCCGAAGATAAAGAATTAATATATGTAAACAATAGCCAGGGTTGCAATTAAACTATCCACAGGTAACAAGTTTATACTGCATCTTGTAATAGCACCTTTTAGTTTTTCTGAAAACATTTTAACACACCTGAATCAGATTAGCAAAGTCAATAATGAGTTCCAAATTTTAGGGTAACTTATTAAAAAGCATTATCAGTAAATGTCAGGGGAAAAAGCTTGTACTAAATGTTATATTTAAAAACGAAACACCCACCTGCACTTATTGCATAGGCCAGAATCAAAGAACACTAGTGCCACTGAAGTGAGCCTGGCAAGCATAAGAAGCCAAAGCATGAAGATTTCTATTTCTAGCTTTAAAAAAAAGATTCAGATTTTTCATTAAACTTTTTGCCATCCTGATCTATATTCTGAGTTAATGGAGTGTGTAGAAATCTGAAATGCATAAGGGCAGGAAGGTTCAGGATGGTGTTATTTCATAGAACAGTGATTATTTACATGGAATGAGACACAATATAGCAAAAAGATAATTTTTATAATAATGGGTTAAATAAATTCCTTGTTGCCTGAAGTTTTATTTTATCCCATTGGCAAGTGAACATTCAATGGTATCTTTGTCTCTTGGTAAAGATTTATTTTTCTTTGTTTTATGTGATCTAACTCCTTTGTAATGGATTTTCAGTTCACTTCTACTGTGTTAACTAATGAGACAAGATGCAATTGTGAAGTATAATTTCAGAAAACCACAGTACAGCAGATTGTCAGAAAGTTTTGCTATTGCATATCTATATATTTAAATCATACTACTTTTATTAAATATGTCCTATATTTATCTTCCCTATTTGAACAGAATCCAGAGCTAGTCCGAAACATCTGTCGCTGGGTTAGACAAGCTGTTCAGATTCCTTTCTTTGCAAAGCTGACCCCAAATGTCACTGATATTGTGAATATTGCAGTGGCTGCCCAGGAAGGTAACAAACTCAAATGCATGTACTATACAATTATATTGATTTGCAACTTTATTGCTCAAAGAAGTAACAAATATTAATAAAAGCTAGTATGGAACAGATTGTTTAAAATATTTAGAGTAAGCGTAGTGCTTGCTATTAAAGGTTGTC
The DNA here is from genome assembly GCF_027887155.1 of Malaclemys terrapin pileata. Taxonomy (NCBI): domain Eukaryota; kingdom Metazoa; phylum Chordata; order Testudines; family Emydidae; genus Malaclemys; species Malaclemys terrapin. Next base: position 74,416,967 of record NC_071512.1, read on the forward strand.
TATACAATTTTGCTCTATTATGTTTATTAACATATAAAGTGAATACTGTAAACATCTATCTATCTAGAAAGAGCAGTGGGTGTTATAGATATAGAGATATAAAATCATGATTTTATATGTATAATATGGCCAACATCTATTTACCATGATGTAGCAGTTTGGAGTAAGACCAAATTTTATGGGGGTTTTATATCCATTTTTTCAGTTTTCAGAATGCTACATCCTGGTAAATACTATTTGTCCAAACAGATAACAGACTCAGTCAGTTAGGCTCACTTAATAGTTTCACTGCATTTCTCTTCATGTAACTGTAATTTCTTCATTGACTCCCTATGTGTATTCCACACATAGGTGTGTGCATGCATGCCATGCACCCAAGTCCAGAATTTCTAGCAAGCGGTGTCCTTTGGCCTGCATATACGCAGTAGTTCACCTCATGCTTTAAATCGAGGTCATAAGAGGCAGTGCAAAACAATACCTCTCTAGTTCCTTCTTATTGCCACGTGGTCTGAGTCAGAATCCCTGCGTCCATGGGTTTCTCCAGCTTTTACTATTATTACTCTGCAAATAAATTTGTAAATAGCTTATAGTTCATATTAGCATAGTTAGAGTTCTTAGTATAATTAGTATAGATAGTGTTTGTTCTAAGAGTCTGGGATGTGCCTGGAGTCCCAAGGTTCAAGAACTGTGTCTCCTCCCTCTGCACCTTTTCTGTGAACGACAAGCACCAACATTGTCTCTACTGTCTGGGGAGATTAATATTGCTGCAAAGTGCAGCATATGTCACTCTTTTTCATTGTAAACTCATGACCGTAGATTAAGAAAATACCTTATGGAGAAGGCTCTGAGGCCTCACTGTGTTTCGAGCCAGGGAGATTCCCCCCTGTACATCCACACTTCCAAAGACCTCCACATACCATTGGAGGAGGTTCAGGACGTCCAACATTGGCTCTTAGATATTCTGCAGCCTATAAGTCAGAGCAAGGTGGTGCTCCTGTTTAACAAGGCTATTGTAAGGTCTGGCACACCTCAGCCTCATGTGCCAATATGCCTAAGAGGGTCAACAGGCACTATTTCATCTCCATCAAAGACGCTGAATTTCCCTTCTCCCACCTAGCACCCAACTCCTTGGTGGTAAATGCTGCCAGCGGAGAGCAAAGTTACAGGATCCAAAGACAACTCCAGCTGATAAGGCCTTAAAGAGGTGGGGCTTTTTAGGGAGAAAGATCTTTTCCATATCACTGACTATCAAGTCTTGTAGGAACATCTCAACTAGAACCTGCTACCTAACTACAAGGAAACATGGACTCATAGTAGGCAGCCAGGCAGCCATCTCAAAAGTCTTCAGGTATCCCACTCATTTAGGATAACCTTCAGTTTTCAAAGATCTCAGGTCTTTCCATTAGCTCACTGCAGGGCCATCTCATGGTAAACCCATATACTGTTTTTCACAAGAAAAAAGTCTTTCTTCGATTGCATGCTAAATTCCTACCCGATGTTATTTCAGAATTTCATGTCAACTAAGCTGTTCACTTACCCATTTTCTTCTGAAACCCCATGCCTTTGTTAAGGGGAAGAAGCTCCATTCTCTCCGCATCAGACACACCTTATTAATTTATCTGCAGACGACCAAATCTCTCAGAAAGTTTCCTAGTCTATTTCTCACCATAGCAAAGAGGTTGTGAGGACAAGCTGTATCCTCATAGAGGATCTCCAAATGGATTTCTGGGTGCATCATCATGTGCTACAATTAGCTCAGGTCCCTCCACCTGGCAGAGTAAAGGCACATTCTACTAGAGCATAATCTGCCTCTATAGCATCACTGCAGGAATTACCATTGCTGGACATATGCAGGGCGGCTAACTGGAGTTCCATTCAGACTTTCACTAAACATTAGGTGCTAGTTCAAGCTTCCACCATGGATGCAGCTGTGGGAACTGCAGTACTTCAAGCATCTTTCTCGCAAGCATCCTCGCACCCCCCTCAAATCTGAATACTGCTTGTCTATCGCTCATATGTGGAATACAGATAGGGACCAGCACCCAAAGAAGAAATGGAGCTTACTTACCTGTAACTAGAAGTTCTTCAAGTTGTGTGGTCCATATCTGTATTCCACTACCTGCCCTCCATCCCCTCTGCTTCAAATCCTTCTGGATTTGCGGTAAGAGGAGAAACTATAGGGGCACTGGCCCATGTTTCCTCTTATGCCCTTAATCTAGAGCATGAGATGAATTACTGCACATGTCTGGGCCAACAGACACTGCTTGTTAGAAGTTCCAGACTCGGGCACATAGACCACATATCTCTAAGAAAATCCAGTTACAGGTGAGTAACCTCCATATTCACAATGTGTAATAAGAGTAAGGTCCAGATCCACTAGCATAATATGGTCCATTAGCCAGTATAACCATACATGAGAATGCAGGGGGATCTCCAGAGCTGTAGAGCTAGTGTGGCAAATCCGATGTCTCACCCAACGAAAGGAGTATGGCCAAGGACAAAAGAGATCTGTCTTAGGAGCCCCTATGCTCAGCTGCCGTATCAGCCCTTTAGGGCCCTTGCAACTGATGCAAGTTTCCTTCAGGCTGGTCTTACTTTTTCTAGGGGACTAGCTAGCCAACCCAGGATTGGTTTTTTAAAGCCCCTTTTCACACCTCCTCCTGATTTGCACTGTGCTCTTTGGCCTCAGAGTCTCTGGGTCTAAATATCTAACAACTTTACTGTTTCTATATTTATTTTCCTCTGTTGTACTTGTACAGGATGTTTAACAAAAAGTGAATGTTATTTCTTTCACAGGTGGTGCAGATGGTGTTACAGCCATGAACACTGTGTCAGGACTGATGGGACTAAACGCAGACTGCACACCTTGGCCTGCAGTTGGTAGAGAAAAGAAGACCACGTATGGTGGCGTGTCTGGTAAGTGATGTCTTTTTGATCCATAATGCTTCCTTGGAGGCTGACAAAACATCGGGAGGTCCTTGTAGTGGGCTAGAATATCATGTCGGCAGTAGTGCTGAGTTCTTAAAGCTCACTGATGGTCAATGTTTCTAATAGTCATGACAGATGGAACAGATTGAGTGTGAAGACTCTTGTGTTGCCCTTTCCTTAATGGTAAAACACTGCAACAGAACACTGTGATAGGGTCACTAGAGAAGGAGGAAAATCTCTTCTCTTGTGACCCACAGTTTTCCTAGAATTTTTCATTCTGTCACAATTGTCAGGCCACATGTTAGACAGAGGCTAATGAAAGGGCATTGTAAGGGGAAAATATAAACATTCCAAGTGCAGTATGTGTATTGTAGGCTGAACCTTTCTCCTACCACATGGAAATCCATGTACGATAAATCCTTTTATTTTCTTTCCACCATGATAAAAACAATGTGTCACCTTTAGTAAATATATGCATATTATATATCCTTTTCCTTTGTAATATTTATACTTGTATATATGGTATTTCAGTGTGATGATTGAGGATATGATTTTAAAACCAGCAACAAAAAGTTTTATACTCTAATTCATTGTCTATCCTCACTAATGTATTAATCTGTTGACCCTGTGCACGCTGTCACTGTGACAAAGTCCTGCAAAGACAATGCTGTGAGCTTCTTGACTGTACTGGTATGAAGATTAGTCTCCATGGTGATAGAGAAAGTGGTAAATATACATAACATAATAGCATCCCACTGTTCAAGTAAAGCACTGCTGAACTGGTCCCAAAAAATTATTTGGAGGAAATTGGACAGACAAAAAATGCTTTATTTTATGTAGTTATGTTATACTTCGAGAACATAGAGGGGCAAATACAATGGGTTGGGTATTTTAATTGACTTTAATGTATACAAATCATATACAGTGGTAAATTGCCTGTTGCCTTGGATAACTAAATAACATCCAGAAGTTTTTAAGGGCACCTCTATACTACAGTGCAAGGATAAAAAAAAATCTGCTTATTGTATAATGATTATTTCATAGTGACTGTCAAACAAGGCATTAAAATATTATTGATATGCAGAATGGAGGATGCAGAGAGAGAGAGAGCAGTTACACAGTGTTAGGGTTGTAGTACTCACTAGGCTTTCTGTCAGCCCATTTCAATTTTTCCAGACTGCCATGTTGACAGCAAAAGAAAAAAGGAGGTCACAGTGGGTGCTGTGCATTAAAAATTAATAAAATAACTATTACAGTAGTATTTTATATAACTAACACTATTCCCATTTTCTCATTTAAGCTGCAATTTCTGAATATTCCTTCCTACCATAAGTCAATCTAATAAAACCATAAAATTACAGCATTATGAAAAGTGTGTCCTTTGTGTCACAAATTTAAAACATGTATATTGTGTAAATTATAGCAGCAGCTGAATGCTCAGCTGTACCTAAGAGTTTCTCCGCATTTCTATATTTTCTTGATTTATAATTCTGCTATAAAAATTCACTTTTGGTATCATAATAGATCCCAGCCTGGGAGAGGTTTGGGTTTTTAGTTTTAAAACATACATGTAAAATGGGTTTTTTTCATTTCTCAAGCTATACATATATCAAAAGAAATAGAAGATGGTGGTTTGGGATGCAATCTTACACTCATAACACCAACCTAAGTGTCTTTAAAAAAAAATTTAAAAAATGGAAAGGGGAAAAAAGCACCCAGCCCATTGAGTTTGGGTATATTTTGAGAGTGCATTTCTGTAGACAATTAAATAAATTGGACTATAAATAACATCACTAAGGTGCCAATCCTCCAACTCACTGTATGCAGGATTGCCATAGAGCGCCAATAAAGTCAAGCATGCTATGTACAGACATAGTGATACATCTGTGAATTGCAGAACCATGGCCTAATAATGTACAAATGTATAAAAGTGCTAAAATAATTCAGAAAAGAGCTAGCCTACTGTCTTAATAGGAACATAAAGAACAGAGAGAGTATGTCTAGTTGTTAGATCAAGAAACTAGGAGTCAGAAGTCTTGGGTTCTTTTCCTAGCAGCTTCACCAAGGTCCTGTTTTGTGTGTCCCTAAACCAGACACTTGACCTTTCCATGCTTTAGTTTCCCTGTCTGTTAAATGGAGATAAGACCATTTACATGCCTATAGGCTTGCTTTATATTATTTTCTTTTACATTCTATGCAGCCGTATAGATTTTTGTTGCTCTTTCAAAAGTAGAAGAAAAACATCAGATCATCTTTTTGGGCTAAAATTTATCTTTGATGTAAGTCAAAGGTAGTGGTGAATATGGCCCATTTTCTTTACAAGATTTACAAAAGCAAAATACTTGAGTGACTACTGTCTTTTTAAAAGATCCCCATTGTACTGGAATGTACACACTAGTTATGGAGAAGCTGTCTGGATCATAGATATTAGAGATGGAAAGGTCCTACCTTGTGGTCATCTAGATCATCTCTCTGCCAATACATGCTTGTTCCTTGCAATAGATTATGTGGTGCTTTGTTTCATCTAGTTTGAAATGGACTTGTGGTACTTCTTATCAAGGGTTTCCCCTCAGGAGGGATGTACAGTGCAAGGTAATATGTCCAGTTGCTCTGTTTTCTATGCTAGCACTGAAGTTGTCCTAAGGGTGGGCAGCATGCCATTCTCTCCTAATTTACTATTCTTGTATTACTGAATGAAATACATTATTCTAATAGAATTAGCTCCAAATTATACATTTACAAGTTTAATAAAAACCTACATTACAGAGTGAATGGTAAAGTCTGTCAATGTCCTTATCCAGATGTGGCCTGACTTTTCCACTTCAAGCCTTTCCCAAGAAATGGACTTCCTATATAGAGGATTATGGATGTGCCCTCACCATGGTATAAACTACAGAAACTTCTTTTATGAACTGTTCCCATTTGGCTATCTCTCCCTTTCTCTGCTTTGTACAGAAGTGACTGCATCTGGAAGGGCTGTAATTACCCACCCTTTCATGGGAAAGATCTCATTTGAAAGAAGTTATATTTTTAAATTCCTATTAAAGAATTAGGGTGTGGAAAATATTTTCCTTTGATTTATTTAAAAGGAATAAAAAGGCCAATCAAAACAGCTGTTTAGAGAATTCACTGCCTGGAATTACAGGGTAGTCTCAGAGATGTGCTTCTGTCATCTTTTTAAATCTCTTTCCAGAGACAGCAGTTTAATAATGTTCTTCTGAAAGTACAATTCAAATTGGAGTTGTTATATTCAGTGTTAACTTCCCAGGTGCTGAATGGGAAAATAGATTCCTGTTTTAAGTGTTATTTAACCTGTTTTAAATTGCTGAACATCAATAAGCATTGTTGTTTCTCTCATTGTACTGTATTGTTGATGTGATTACTTTGACACTGGAAACTACTCCTTGGCGGTCAAATCCTAAACCCAGCTCACAGGTGAAATAGAATAACTGGGCTGTATGCTGGAGAGGTCTATGGAGTTCAAGAGGAAAGAATCCTTCCCCCACAGGTTGCAGTGAAGCACCATTGCTGCTATGCACCCACAACACAGCTCTAAGGCCACAGTATACCCATAGTCTCCTGTGCCAGCTCTTTAGGGAGGGAATAATATTATATTCATCCTAGGGTTGCCAGGCATCTGGTTTTCGACTGGAAGCACCTGGTTGAAAAGGGATCCAGGCGACTCCAGTCAGCACCACTGACCAGGTCGTTAAAAGTCCAGTTGGTGGCGCAGTGGGGCTAAGGCAGGCTCCCTGCCTACTCTGGCTTCACGGGGCTCCTGGAAGCAGCCGGCATTTCCCTCTGGCTCCTAGGCAGAGGCGTGGCCACAGGGGCTCTGTGCGCAGCCCCTGCCCCAAGCACCAGCTGCGCAGCTCCCATTGGCTGGGAGCTGCAGCCAATGAGAGCTGTGGGGGCAGCACCTGTGGGTGAGGGCAGTGCGCAGAGCCACTTGGCTGCGCCTCCGCCTAGGAGCTGGACCTTCCGGCCACTTCTGGGAGCTGCCTAAGGTAAGCGCCACCCGGACCCTGCACCCTAACTCCCTGCCCCAGGTTGGAACTCCCTCTCCCTCCCAAGGCCTGCACCCCTTACCCCAACCCCCTGCCCCAGCCTTGAGCCCCCTCCCGCACCCAAACTCCCTCCCAGAACCTGCAACCCCACACACTCTGAACTCCTCAGCCCCATCCTCACACCAGAGCCTGCACCCCCAGTCAGAACCCGCACTCTAACCCCCTCTCCCAGACCAGAGTCCCCCGCAGAAATGAATCCCTCATTTCTGGCCCCACCCCAGAGCCCTCACTCCCTCCTGTACCCCAACCCACTGCCTAGCCTGGGGAAAATGAGCAAGGATGGAGGAGAGTGAGCGACTGAGGGACGGGGGATGGAGTGAGCGGAGGTGGATGCCTCGGAGTAGGGGTGGGGCATGGGCAGGGACTTGGGAAGAGACAGCGTAAGTGCGGGGCAGGGATATTCGGTTTTCTGCAGTTGGAAAGTTGGCAACCCTAATTCATCCACTTCCTTAAATGAGATCCCAGTAGCTGTCCACTCCCTCACACAGGGCAACTGTATGGGTCAGAGCCTCCCATTTAGTTTCTCCTAACTGTTAAGGGAACAATACTGAGATCTGGAACTACTCACATGCATTAAGCTGATCATGTGTGCTTGCAGGACTATAGTTTGCTTTTATAAGACATTCAATAAGCATTTTACTATTAGTACTTCCTGTATATGTGCTTTCACTTTCATAATCACATCTTTCTCAGTGACTGCATGGTGCTGATTTTGATCAATAGACATTAATGGAAATCTCTCTATCACTGGAAATAAATAATATATGTATATACACTTATGTTAGCATAAATATACATTGAGAAACATGTTAAAGAGTATATATTAAAATGTATTTAGAGAACTGTGTAGAACAGGAGTACAGAATAAATATATATTAGAGCTTTAATTTGGGGTTATTATTTCTGTTAAGTGTAGCTCAGCCATTAAAGACTCATTTACATATATTATGTACAGATTCACAAAGAATTCTCTTTTTTCTGTTATGTCTTTGCTGCAGCCTGATTTCTCTCAGTGTACTGCCGTCACTGGTCTGTTGCAAAAGAGATCAGAGCCCTAATAATAGATTTTTGACAGTGAGCTCGCCTGCTACCTGCCCTACACAAATCCTCACTGTTCATGTTTGCTTCATGGCAACAAAGCAGACAGAAGGAAAATGCCAAGTGCTGAGTTTGAGGTACAGACCTGCCGTAGCTTGACATTTCAGCAGAATAGCAGTTTATGAGATGCATAATTTTTCATCTGGGACTCAGCTGCCATTTTCATAGAAGCTTGCAGCTCATCGACTGAGTGGAACTAGGGCAAAGGTTTACAACGTAGATCAAGGTCTACATCCTTTCCATAGTCATTTTAAAAATAAGTATTATTCTGCAGATAAGGTCACATAACTGAGCATCTTTTTCTTTCCACTTTTAATATTTTCTAGTATACTTACAGAAACTGAAACATTTAATAAATATAACACATTTTTTTAAAACTAATTATATTTATCCGTTGAAGAACTAAACTAATCATCTATTAAGAGTGAAGCACAGGTCTCTGGATAAAGCATTTAAATATGGCAATATTTCTTCTTTCTGTTGGTTTCAAAGAGTTCATACCAAACTTGAAATTAATAACAAAAGCTTTACTCTAAAAGCAAAGTTAGTTTGGCTTATACAATTGGAAAAAATGCGGTGAGTTTCAGCAGCAGTTCACCATGTCACAGTCTCATATAGAACAATGGTACTGTACTCTGGATTAATTAAAGAAGCCTTACAGAGAACTGATTTCTCAGTATGTCAAGATTTCAGTTTTATGTTAAATATTTTCTAAAGGCCAGACCCTTAAATCTCAGGGGCTGTACCAAGCAGTGAGCTGTGAATTTAACCATAGGCTAACTGCTAATGATAAGGAAAAGAGTCCAAGTTGAGGCAGCTGTAATACAGTCATTGGATTAGGCTATCAATCACTCAGTTCCCTGAGGAACAGGCAAAGAAGACAAAACAGTGAAAAGGGAAATTAGGAGAGGAGGGCATGACTAGAATGAGATTCTTCACGAAATTTATCTGTTAGTTGGTTTGAATCCCCCAACTATCACCCAGTGTTGTTTTCAGATTAAAAGCAATTTATTTGTTCCAAACCCCTAGAAAACTATCCAGTCAGCATTAACTATTGCTATTCTTTTCAGGATAGTTTTTTAAAGTTGCAGCAAACAACAGTAGTTGGTCATACACTGCTGTTTTAATAACACATGATTAGATTAATGTGTATGTTACTGTTGTTGAACACCATGTAGTTTTCATTGTTTACATCAAAATTTATATAAAATGTCTCCAGTGAAAATATTTAATTTTCAAATGATTTTTTTTTAATGAACAGTTATCCATTGAGGTACCACGTTATATTGATTATGGTAGTATCCCCTACTAGAGGTGAAGACTAGCGTTAAAGAGTCATTTGGCTGAAATAATACATTTTATTCAGACACTTTCATATATGGTATGAAAAGAGAATGACTAAGAACTACTCTATCCAGCAATGCAGTGCAATAATGCATTTAGTTTTAATCTGGGTCAAAATGGCATCAATGAAATGGGAGTTAATGCATGCAGTTAAAATAGTGGAATATGTTGCACCAGGTTTCCTCATAAAACAGAACGTAGCATTTGATGTGATTAGCATAGACAGTTATAACATTTTACATTCTGCAGTTAGCAAGAACAATTTATGGATATAACTAGTCTATTGAAGAAAATTATTATCATTTTATTATTATTAGATGTTTTCATGCCTTGTGAACTATGAGGCAACCCAGTGTTTCCACCTCCATCTGTCTAGTGCCACATTTCTTGCTCCATTGAAGTCTGCTTCCATGAGAGCGACATCTTTCTTAATGGTTTTCTGATATATCATCTGTTGTCCTCCTCTTTTCAGTCTTCCACAATGTAGTATCCAATATAGAGGGCTTGTCTAGGAAAATATAATTTTTTTACATCCATACCACATGCCAAAAGCACATCAGCTTTCTTTTTCTATAGTCTGTTGGCCAGTCTTTTGTAATAGCATTTGCCAAGTTTCAGAAGCAGAGAACAATGTGGGCATCACAATGACATTGTATAACTTTATCCTGGTTCTTGCGTGAATCTCCTTATCTTTCCAAATATTTGCCAGTCTCGTCTGTTGAAATAAAGGGAGGGGAAAATGAATGGATAAAGAAAATATGATTGGGTTTATTATTTTTTTTTCAATACTGCTTACAGTGGTTAATAGACATGAATGTACAAGATATGTGAACTTTGTTGTCAGCTATGTATGAAACTAATTCTACTCCCAGTACCAGGAACAGGATTGGGACTATTGCTATTGGTTATGGCAGCAGGGTTAACATTCTGAGGAAGCATGACAGATCCAGTGAAGAATTAACCTCTCTTACATTTTTGATTATGAGGCACTTTTAATTTTAAACAAGCACATGCAAAAAATCCTTCAAAATATTTTGGATCAATTCTTTTACTAGTAAAAATGCTGAAAGCTATCTGTAAGTAGGGTCTGAATGAGCTCGCTAGTGATGAGCTGGGGGAGAAGATTTCAGGAACTGACCTTGTTTGCATAGACACACCCACGCTGCCTAGGTATGCAGCATGATGGAGCTGCCTTGCCCAAATGATCGCTTTTGGTTGGTGTTGGATTGCAAAACACTTTGTTATTGGGTGCAGGGGTAATAAAGTGTTGTGTAAATCAAGAGGAGCAGAACTAGGGGTTCACCCTCAACTGAACTGTGCTTGCAAAGCAGGGTGTATGGGTGCCAAAGCCCAGTGGAGATGAGGGAGGGTGGGGACAGGTGTTTCTATCTGGTGGTGTGGACTCTGCCTCAGGACCCTAAACCATTTGACTCTCCCCTTCTCCACTGTGTAATGACAGAGCTGATTAAAACTTAATTGAGAGTCTTTTGTTGTGGCTTACTAGAGCTGAAATCATTAATAACCAGGTCTAAGCATTAGGCCTTCTATGGAATAGTGTCTCTGGTAAAAGAGACTGCCCAACCTGCATTAGCAGTGAGGCTCCCCCCCTAACAGCTGAAATCACTGAGAGCTGTGTTAAGCGATGGGACCTCAAGACATCCCTGTAGAAATGGCAATGGCGGAGTGAATGATGATGGAGCAGCTGACAGTGGAATGAATGAAGGCGGAGCGGCTAATGACAGAGCAGCCCATGGCACAGTGAGTGATGGTTGAGTGGCCAGTGGCGGAATGGCCGGTGGTGTAATGAATGATGGTGGAGCAGCCGGTGATGAAGTGAACGACAACTGAGTTTCTGGCGAAGTGGCCAGAGTGAGAATGAGTGACCATGGAGTGGTGGCAGTGGGTAGTGATGCAGAGTAAATGACACAGCAACAGCAGCTGAAGGGTTGCTTGATGCCGCCTGCCCATGGTGGGAGGTGAACTCATGCAAACGCACCTCTGAACTCTGGGTCAATGCTGACGAAAGACAACTGTGAGTCACGTGCAGTGAAGGGAGTGGGACTAGCATGTTAAAAGGACATTTGTTGTTGGACTTTCACACCACAAGGTGAGAGACTGAGCAAAAGAACACTGCCCAATATACTCGGGGGCAGGGGGTTGCTAATGGTCATGTGTTTTCAAGCCATGCTTGTGGTATTTTCCCCATGTAATGCCAGGTTCCTTTCCTCTTTTATTAAAAGTTTTCTTTTCCATACACAGACTCTGTGCTTGTGAGGGGGAAGTATTGCCTCTTAGTGGCACCCAAGGGTCATGTGTAATTTTTCCAGATTACTGGTTGGGAGCTCGAGCCAGTTCAGTATTGCACTGTCAAAAGGAACCCCTAGTTATTGAACCCAGCCCTTGTTGCTGCCGACTCCACCTGGCAGGAAGGTTACAAATCAAATAAAACTTCTGTTGCAGTTCACATGTCATAGCTGTTTTAAGTGTCTTATGCACAATTATTATTTTTGGAAAATCCTTGATATTTACCGGTAAGTATTTTTCCATTCACTCTAATATGGCAGTGAACGTAAAATATAAAAAATTTCAAATAGTAAAAAGCTTTGGTAAAGCCTGTTGCAAAGTTTTTGTTTTGCACCAAGTCTCAGCACCTCATAAGATACATAGTATGTATATGCCAGTCTTCAGGCCAGATCTTTCACACCTTACTCCCCCTGGTATCCCACTTAAGTCAATGGGAATTGTGTCCAAATACAGAGTGAGGACTGGAGGATTTAGATTGAATACAGACTGGTCAGATTGCCTGGGGCAACAGTGAGGGAGGAAAATAAAGGAGGAGGCGTGAAGGACTGCTGTACAATTGGAGAATCGGGGGGTTAGCCTCTATGGGGTGGATTTTCACTACTGGGAAGTGGGCCTAAGCTTTGGGGACAGGGAGCAGTTAAACAGATGCACAGTATGTGTAGGCAGTTGGAAGTGAGGTACATTGCATTTGGAAGTAAGGAGGAGTCACTCTTGCAGATTAAAAAAAAACAACAAACCCCAGCCATGCAGATATTTCAATGCAGGAGGATCCAAGCTTTTGGTACAAGAGCAGGGACTGCTTATGAATCAGTATGTGTAAGTGGCTGGGACTGGTGTGTTAGTGCTATGATGTGGTGACCCAGATGAGCATTTTGGGTGGTCGTTTCGGCTTAATCAGGTGGCCAGCAAGTATTCGTTGTCCATGCACTGTTGCAAGCCTTTGTCAGGTGATGATGAAACCATGCTAGGAGACAGGGTTTGAGAATTCAATGAGCCTTGATGTAAGAAGGAGAGGGAGGAGCTGGCCCAGGAGATAGGTCTAGGTGTGGTTGAATTCAGATGTAGATATTACAAGATCCTTTGCTGCTGACTTTATCAGACCTGCAGGTGACCTTGCTGCTGACTTTGAGTTCCACATGAAACCTTGTGGTAGAATTAATGAGAATGGTTTATTGTCTCCCATAGAGCTTATACACTTTACTTGTTGTTCACAGCACAAATGTTTTCTAACTTTAGCTCCAACAAGGTCAAGGATGTGGCAGAGTTTGTAAACAACTCTGGTGTACAGCTGTGTTAGCAGATTTAAAAACTCTGAGTACTGACCTGCTGCGGGTCAATTAGGTCCCAGTCTTTTCCAGGGCATTACTTAATTTTTAATACTGATTTCTAGTATTTCATTGAATATCATATGTTTGTTTTAATCACCTTTGTATTCAGAGTAATAATCTCTTTTCATCAGAAAGATCTACAGCAAGTGCTTACATTTCTTCAAAGAAAACCGTTTAAAGGACATTCTCTGATAGAGATATTTTAGGATGGAGTTAAGATTGTAAAGTTGTATCTGTTACTTTGGCAAAAAAAGAACAACAACACATGCACCACATACGTTCAGTAAGTGAAGAACTGAAAAATGAAGAAGATCCAGGAAAGTCAGAGTTAAGGATAAAGAATTAGGCATTTTATAATTCAGAGGTGCCTCTTCTCCTTCTTTCCCATCCACACTGACTCACAGACAGCAGCTGCACTTCTGAGAGATGTGGAAAGCTGGGCCACCAGATACTGTCTTTTCTCTCCATTGTCACTGTTGAGAATGTGTCCCATCGTCTTCTGAAACCAATGTCAGCTGCTCAGCTGGCTCCTCCACTGAGCTAGCCTCTTCACTTTGGATTGAGGATGAATTAACAACACAGTGAACACCACCCGATAACGGAAACCTACTGACCACTATACGTACCTACATGCCTCCAGCTTCCATCCAAGACACATCACACAATCCGTTGTCTACAACCGAATTTGCTCCAATCCCTCAGACAGAGACAAACACCTACAAGATCTTTATCAAGCATTCTTAAAACTACAATACCCACCTGGGGAAGTGAGGAAACAGACTGACAGAGCAAGACGGGTACCCAGAAATCACCTAGTACAGGACAGGCCCAACAAGGACAATAACAGAACACCACTGGCCATCACATACAGCCCCCAGCTAAAAACTCTCCAGCGGATTATCCACGATCTACAACCTATCCTGGAAAATGATCCTTCGCTCTCACAGACCTTGCGAGGCAGGCCAGTCCTCGCTTACAGACAACCCCCCAACTTGAAGCAAATACTCACCAGCAACTACACACCACACCACAGAAACACCAACCCAGGAACCAATCCCTGTAGCAAACCTCGTTGCCTACTCTGTCCCCATATCTACTCTGGCGACACCATCAGAGGACCCAGCTACATCAGCCACACCATCAAGGGCTCATTCACCTGCACATCCACTAATGTTATATGTGCCAGCAATGCCCCTCTGCCATGTACATTGGCCAAACCGGACAGTCCCTCCGCAAAAGAATAAATGGACACAAATCGGACATCAGGAATGGTAACATACATAAGCCAGTAAGTGAACACTTCAATCGCCCTGGTCATTCTATTACAGATTTAAAAGTCACTATCATTGAACAAAAAAACTTCAGAAACAGACTTCAAAGAGAAACAGCAGAACTAAAATTCATTTGCAAATTTAACACCATTAATCTGGGCTTGAATAGGGACTGGGAGTGGCTGGCTCATTACAGAAGCAGCTTTTCCTCTCCTGGAATTGACACCTCCTCATCCATTATTGGGAGTGGACTACATCCGCCCTGATTGAGTTGGCCCTGTCAACACTGGTTCTCCACTTGCGAAGTAACTCCCTGCTCTCCATGTGTCAATATATAATGCCTGTGTCTGTAACTTTCACTTTATGCATCCAAAGAAGTGAGGTTTTTACCCACGAAAGCTTATGCCCAAATAAATCTGTTAGTCTTAAAGGTGCCACCAGACTCCTTGTTGTTTTTACAGTGGTGAAACCGGCTCATCTGCAGGCAGCTAGACAGCTGTGCTAGCTCTAGCAGTTTAGGCACTGAGTCAGCTTGAGCTCCCTTCCTTGGGTTCCTGCATGCAAACCAGGGCCCAGGAATTTCACAGTTAAAAAAAAAAAATCCTCCAACAAACCCAGCATTGGGGATTTATGATGGGGATTGTGAATCATGTATGTATTCTAGGAAAAACCATCTGGACAAGCTTTTGACTGGAGCTTGGCAAATTATGGATTTTTCAGTTCACTGGCAATTCTAAAAAATTGAGAGAAAAATCTCTCTTCGGGTTGAGAAAACAACTGAAAACAAATGTAAAAAAGGTTGGCTAAGTGAAAAGTTTTTTTTAAAAAAAGGTCCTTTTTGGGTTGAATAAAACATTTTGTTTGACCTAGAATAAAATGTTCTTTTTTATTTTAAGAATTTTGTAACTTTTAACCAGTATTACAGGAAATTTTGAGAAAAAAGTAATTTTGAATCAAAAGATTGAAGTCTCATTTCAAAAATTCAAAATGAAATATAAATTGAAATATTTCTTTTTTTAAAAAAGTTGTTTTGTTGTCACCTGAAAACATTTGATTAAATCAACACCAACACCAGTTTTGCTAAATCTGCATTTTTCACTTCAGTAAATGTTTTGGTGAAAATTTTTTGCTGAACTTTACTTTCAAAGTGAGGCTTCATTTTACATCTTTTCACTGTGAAAAGGGTTTGAGGCTGTAATGGGATGTGTAAACTCCATACCGGTGAACAAAAGATTCACAGGAATCTGAGAGCTCAGTTAGTCCACCTTGTGTCAGACTTAATTTGTTATAAGACACAGCTGGGGAACAGTTGGGTCTTCTTCATTAAGGAAGGAAGGGAAAGGTACAGGGAAAGGTCTAGGACAGGGCCCCAGAATAGAGACGCCCAGGAAAAAAAGAGTGAGATTTCCCTCACTCCCAGACAGAAACTGTAGGGAGGCGGTAGGAGAGGAGCTAGCCACGATGGTAGGCCCTGAGCAAGGGACAAGACTCCAAGGAAATACCCCTGTGTGTTTATGTCTCCAACAGGAATAGGGAGCTAGGGAAACCAAGCAGGATTGAAAACTCAGCCTCGTATGGGCAATGGTTGTTGGAGCTAGGTTTTGGTTTATTTGGGGTTTTCTACATTCTATTGGGAGATTCTGGAGGCGAAGCCTGGGAAACTGAGAGGAGAGTGGGACTGCAGAAGAGCCTAGGATGGGTAGAAGACATTGTGTTGATGACTAGAGTTGTATGGCACTTTGGAAAGGGTGAGACTGAATGTGCCCTGGCTGGAGAGCTGAGTTCGAAGAAGGAGCCAGGGCCAGAACAGCTGTCAGCAAGGGGCTTCAAAGAAAAGGAGCCTGCTACCCAACACCCACCAACATGAGGGTGCACCAGCGAGTGAGCGAGTTCTACAGAGGCTTAGTAAAAAAAGAAAGAGTGTGTTGAGATTTTTGGAGGGGTATAAAGTTAACTACTCAGGGGGAAGTGTTTCTGTTATCACCCTCCATCCCAGCACTCTTGTGAATCACCTTTGTAATTTCCCGAGCCTTAGTTAGCTCTGATTTGTTGTGATTTCATCCTAGTGATCACATTTTTATTTGGCTAAATCCTGTGAGCATTCTGTGTTTTTTAATATCCTACTTTAATAGTGAGCAAATCCTAACACTGCAGCATAAAATAGAGAAGGGGAAAGATAGGCAGATTTGTTCTATGAAAGTTAGATTTGTATTTCATTGCACGTTACCTCATCTCCGATGAGTTATCACCAAACGTATTTACTACAGTATTTCACAACCACAGGGACTTTTTTTTTTTTGGCCTTGCAAGTTTTCAAATAAATGCAACCTATATAATAGTCAACCAAGGCATCTGCATTTTAATATGTGTATATTCTTGCAAGAAACAGTATTGTACAAAATGAGCTGCATAAGCATCCTCTTAAAAGCAATAAATACATACAAAAATCCTACAGGAAAACTACTGTAGTAATTCTGTTTGCCAGTTAATCACCCATTTGCAATATCTATATTCCCAGATAATTGCCGGAGTCTTTCCGATTAACATACACTGTATAAAGCTCATTGTTAAAAGACCTGGCTTTAAATCCACAAGGGAGCTGACAGTTAAGGATTAAACCACCATTATTGAGTCACAGAGGAAGCAGATGAACAACATTAAGGTTGGTGCCCTGTTGTAACTAGATACTTCAGAGTTTGAATCATGCTCCCAAGTGACTGTGGTATGTACAGAAGGCAAATGTGGAAAGGTGTCTGAAAAAGGTGTGTTTAGTGTCAAGAGATCAGGAAATACAATGACTTGGTTTCTACAGTACCATACCAATCTCAGCAAAGTTAAGACATTCTATGGATGCAGTGGAGCTTTTTGCCACCTAACAAACCCAAAAGGGAGATTACCAAAAGGAGAGGCAGCCTTAACTTACATTTGATAATCATATGCATTGGTGAAAACATAACATGATGTTCAGTTGTGAACAGCCATGCCTACGTGCTTCAAGGTCCTGTAGACATTACTGACTGGATTGGGGAAAAAATGGCTGATTATCAGTCCATGATCTGTTTGTGGTGAGCTTAGGGTGACCGATTTTATAGGGGCAGTCCTGATATTTGGGGCTTTGTCTTATATAGGTTCCTATTACCCCATCCCCTGTCCTGATTTTTCACACTTGCTGTCTGATCACCCTAGGTGAGCTCATCCCAGCAACTCTCATGCCTAAATATTGACTGCCACCCTTAGCTATAGCTGCCACATCAGATGCATGACTGTTGATTCTGCCAGCCCTGGCAATATGTCCCCTGATTTGTGGACTGTTGCCCAGTGCTGTGCTGCCTGTATTTTAACAAGGGGTACTCCTTTTGCAGCCTTTGAGAAACTTTGTGTGTCAGGAGTGTACGTTCTTGGGGAAAGATATTGTGGAATCTGCATAGTTGCTTTCTCTATTAAACTAAATGGCTTTCTCAAATCCTACCAAAGAGGTGATTTTGAAAGTGGGAATACGAAGGGACCATGTTCACTGGTGGTTATTCTAGGCTGTTTCTTTGCACTTCTGAGAGTATACTGTGCAGCAGCTTGCTCATTGATTTGCCTGGTAGTTTTAGTGTCTAAGAAAGTCATCAGGGAGGGTGTCTTCCCCCTTTTCTTCTCCCCCATCTCCCTGAGAAGCTTGTGAAAACCTCTGGAAGTCCTCAGTGAATCACATCAGTGGGACTCCTCTCTGACAAATCACAAGAGGTCTGTCAGGTGGGGAAGGCATGGAAGCACTAGTGCTTTCCCACTGCTTTCACCTTCTGCATTGCTGAGCTGCTCCTGGGTGCCACCCTCCCCACCAGGACACCTTTGATCTTGGCAGATCCTCCAAGTCTGCTCCCAGCTGCCCCAACAGAAATTGGTGACATTTTCTTGGTGTTTGGGCAGCCTTACATGCAGGAATCCTAAAGGAAAAAGTGACATGCTGAAAATCTGATGTATTGGCAAACAGAGCTTTGTCATGCAGGTCTCCTCATAGGCTGATAGGCATGAAACTTGATCATTTTAGAAAATTTTGGGGGCTTATTTGACTCGTCTGCATTACAAACTTTTTCTGAAGGCATCAAAGCAGCCGATTCTAACTTTGCCTGTTTTCTAATCTCATGTCAGAGAGAAAAAAGTCAAAGTGGAATTTACATGCCTGATGTAAAAATATCTTGCAATAGGTTCATGTAAAATAGCTGATATTTTTCTATATTTTAGTAAACTCTAATAAGAACATTTGCAATCCCTTAAGGCTATTTCTCATATTCTTGTTACAGTAGGTGTATGGAAAACACGTTTCCTGGTTTTAAAAGCTCAAAACAAATTTCAGCAGTTTAATCTCAGTGTTAGAAAAAGGATCACAGCAGCTGCTGTAGTATTTTGTATTTAAGCTAGTTTTCGTAAAGACTCGTGACATGCTCCCTGGGAGCTAAATATTGACAGGCATGCTCTGGCAAGCAAGATCAAGCTTGCTGAATTAACAGAGCTCAAGTCTCTACGTTGACACTGTAACCCAAGTCTGAAAACTATTATCCTACTCCATTTATTTTGGTTTTATAGGTGATATTGCCACTTGAATTAGGGATTTCCAATGTATCTTAAATGCTGTAACCATGAATTAATTTGATTTAAAATACTTTCAAGGCTGCTTGTATACTGAGGATAGATAACATCTTTAGTATCCATCCAGTGTGTGAAATGGCAAATGGTGCTATAAAACACGCATGATTTCAAACTTCCCAACATAAAAAGTAACTATTAAAAGTAAAAGGGCTTATAGATATTATTCATCTTTTGTACAATTATAACAACCACATCCCAAACTATCAATCCCTGAAAGGCAGGGGTCAAAAGCTAAGCTTAGACATAAATTCATTACAGGATATAATTAAGAAGATTAATTTGTATTATGTAGCTAAAAATACCACAAATAGTTATTTTTTTCTAATTATAAATGCATCCTGTTTATAAAGCTTACTGTTTACTTGTTAAATTTCTGAGTAAAGAATTTAAGCCTCTTTGGGCTCCTAAGAAATTTGGCGGATAAACTTAATTGATTACCAGATGTATTGTGCAAAATATGGTATTGTACAGCCTTTGTGCGTGTTTCATAGTATTTTCTTAAATTACCATTATTTGTTTTGATTCCAAAAATGCATTTGTCTAGGCTCTGTGGTGTATTGGATTTAAATGCTGACTTTACTATGCTGGACAGATGTGTTAGAATTTTGCATTAAACATCTATATTTTTGTGAGTTTTCCTCATTGAACATTCCATACAAAATATGTCAATGATAGTTCATACAAATGTTGCCTGTTATAAAAATTTCTTTAATAATAATAATCAGAATTCCTTCTCAATACTGTATGTCCAACAAGAAAAAGGAAGCAACTTTTGCTTTTGTCCAAAGATATTTTCCTTAGGCTAAAACAAAGAAATGCTTTCAGTATGAAGGTCTTTCCTCTTAGACTGACAGACAGAAAGAAACGGAAAATGTCCATGAGTGAGCACAGTACTGCTCCGATTCTTCAAGTTGTTGTGCCCAGGAAGACTCTATATTTGTGTGGAACCCACTGACTTCAGTGGGTTGTGAGTGGACATAAGCATCCCTTCATGAGGATCAGTTTACAGGATCGGACCCTTAGTGTGTAATTTACTTGGTAGCAGTAGCCACCTGAGCTAACTCACCAGGAGTGTCCTGCTGGCATGTGAAGCAGATCGTTGTGCTCTTAAAGCACATTGAATACAAAATAGCTACACGTGCCACAAAGTAGAGTTGGACTTGACTACTGAACTGAACCACCAGATCAGAGAACACTTACAAATTTGGGAGCAGAAAGGTTGCAATCCAAATCCAGGTTCAGATCAGGATCTGATTTTTCTATGTATCTTTATAATGGGCTGAATCAAAATCCTAGATCCAAGCATAACTGAGCTTTTGGGGGCTCAAAATCTACACCCAGCTTTTATAGCTCAGTCCATCTCTAGTGCTGAGAATATTAAGGAGATAAATGAAGTCACCTAAAGAAATGGAAATAAAAATTATATGGCTGGTATCTGGTGGGTGTTAACTGCACTGCTTTGGCAGCAGTTTACCAGCTTGCATGGATTTACTGCTTTCCACAGTAACAAGCATTATTTATTTCACTATTAATTAAATACTGGCCCCTTTGGGGGGAGATGGCAGTGTGATTTCTTGGCAAGAGCAAGGGAGATCTGGGCTTTATGCACCCGACTCTTCCCCTCTGAACCTCAGTCTCCTCTTCTGTAATATGAGATTCTAGTACCTTTGTAAAATGTTTTGATATTGTCTGATATCAAAAGGTGTTATGTAAACAGCAAATATTGCTGGTCTTATTACAGTAGCAGTGAGAAATGTTCTAAAGTCTATTTTCAGATCAAATGGCTGTTTTCTTGGTGGACCCATGGATTTAAGTTAATTCAGCTCAGTTTTCATCAGTGAACAGTGTTTCAAAGAAAACATCCACTCAGCACTCTTAGGGGCTGTTTTGTATTTTGTCAGGTATTTTTTTAATGGAGGCCGGGAGACTGAATATATGCGAAAATTAAGTTCCTTGCTCATCCTTTGAGATGTCTTCATTGGATAACGATTAAAATCAGCTGGAGCAGTGCACTGGTATTTCCCTCTATCCCTTAGTGTTGCTTCTTAATAAATTGAACAATTGAGTCCTTAGATCTATTAATCCTGTTATAACTGTCATGAACACAAAAGCCAGAATTAAAATAAGGTATAAGGTTCCATCTTGAAGTCAGTAGTGTCATGTTCACCATTGTTATGAAGGTTAGTCATAAGTGGGACTGATATAAACTTACATTATTTATTATCGTCTATTACATATCCAGAGATTTTATAGTTCAGAAAAAATGAAGACTAAGGTTCTTTTACACTACTGACCAATAAAAGATATTACCTCACCCACCTTGACTCTCTAATAGATTATGTAGCTCAGACATGCTACTATTCCATTTTCCATTAGGGTATTACCCAATACCCTTCTGCTAACTAAACACTCTCAGCTAAAATAATGGCACGAGTCTTTCAACATGTTTCTTTTTTTATTAATCTAGGCTATATGTTGTACTCTTATCTCTTTAGAGAAACAAGTCATTCTGGGAAATTGCCATCCTTACATATAATACCCAAGTTTAATTAAAGGCAGAGTTACCAGCTGTCTCTTGGTTTAGTTTAAAAAAAAAAAAAAACACCTTAATGCTGTCATGTAAATTTCATTACAAAAATACAGAAATGTAAGGAACTAAATATTTAGGAACTGATGTATCTAGTTATAAAACCATAATTATACAAGAACACTTCACATCTGTCATCCAGTGTTTTAAAGTCTGTGGTAGTTATTAGCTGAATATTTCTATTATTACTATTCTGCAAGCAACTGCCATTCTTGAAACTGATTGATGTTTAGGAATAAAGCACATTTATTATATGTTGCCAACTTCTGAGGACCAATCTTATATCCTACAATGCCTTCAGAGGAATGATGATACCTCATCTTTCTGGAACTAATCACTGCTGAAGAAAGTAAAAGGGTGAAAACATAGTATTTTTTCCATGAAAAACTTTCATTGCATTGTACACCATTCAGCTATAAAATGATTATAGTATTTTATCTGCCAAAGGTGACACTGGTGGAAGATAACTTTATACTATATGTACTGAGAGAGAGATGTATGTATAGAGTCTGTAACTGTACAGTGGATTGGTTTGAGATAGTGAATTTGTTTGTAGGTTGCTGAGGCAGGGTCTCATCTGTCATTCCTCAGGGGCAGCCACTGATCAACACCAGTCCTCCTCATTGTCAAGATATGTTGCTGCCAGAGTCTCTCCTTGCTTTCTGTAGCTTAATTTAGGTTAGCCCTCCAGCCACACCAATAAACAGCTCTTCCCTCCCAGGTAAACAAAAGTCCAGCAAAATAAACAGTCCTCAAAATGAGTTATTTGCCCTCCTAGGGCCACATCCCTCTTGCTAGAATCTGTGCAGCCTTCTCCCCTTGATTGTTAGAGGTTTCCAAAGGCCTGTCCTTTTGCCAGTTGTACAGGTTTACAAGCTATCAATAAATATCTTGGGATGGCCCTGAGGTTTTTGAATATTTTCTTGCTATCTAGTTGCCTGTGCTGTTGACACAGATTGTTCTCAAAAGACACTACGCAAAAGTGGGGGCTTGCTGCACTCCCATTGTCCGGCTGTGGTAGAAGAAGAACAGGAGACAAGGGATGTGGTTTAATTAGGCCACAACGGGTTCCTAAATGCTTGGGAATACCCTGCAGATAAAAGCATATGGTGCAGGTAATTCCATAATCATTTACATATACCAGCGGTAGGAGGGGCTGCTGTCAGCCTTCCCCCTTTACCTATCCTGGTCACCAGCCCATCCACTCCTGGGACTCTGCCATCCCCACCCTCCAAATGAGGGTTAAGGGGGGCTGTAAAGGGAAGGGATACAGAGCCAACCCCACTACCGTACCAGTCATAGGAACCCCAAAGCATCCCCTCCACCATTTCCACTCCTTTAAAGAATACCTCTCTTAATTCCTTTAGCAGTCCATTTTATCTGATCACCGTATCCCTTCCCTGCAGCACACCTGCACTGGACATCTGCCTCTCGCTTACATAATCAGTTGTGACATCATAGCCTAATTCCCACTTCATGTTCACCCCAACTAAGCTCCCAACCTGCTGTGAGGACAGCAAAAAACCCACCTCACCTTGGCTAATCTGGTGCTGCAGGAAAAAATTCCTTCCCATCTCCCCAAGAAAGGAGTGGCTAGAGTAGTACCCACAGCAGGTAAAGAGAAAACCTGGTATTTACCACTTCCATGGATGGGAGGGTGGGTACTGCTCCAACTGGTCCAGGTAAAAGAGTGCTTTTCCTGCGTCAGCTTGGACGCAGCTAGTCTCCCATCTCCTCCGGTCACTTGGGGTGAGGTGTGGGGAAATAGGCCAGTGTCCCCATGCTGACCCAGGGTGAAGCTGCTGCAGCCAGCCACTCTGGCGTTCTAACCCTTAAAGGGGCCATATGCCTTTTCCTACAATCCAGACCACGGCCCTCACCACTTAAAGTGCGGAGAAGTCTTTGTCTCAGGCTGTTTGGATTGAAACTACCAGGAACTGTTTTCTGCATCTCGGGGGAGAGGCTTTCCCCAGAAGGAGAGGTTAGGGAGTGTGCTTGGAAGGCATGTTTCTTTGTTTGTGTTCATGCAGGGTGTGTGCATGTGACAGAGAGAGACACACACATAAGGAGGGCATTTTGGGCCCTCTTATTTCAGTTTGTGTGCATGTGTGTGCATTTCTAATTAAAATGCACAGCTTTTAGTACATGCTGCGATTTAAAAAATCCTTGTATTTTTCTTTTGGAAACCTGATGTAGATCTGAGAGTGGAGGGGACTTCCAGACCCTCTTGCTGGCTTGGAGGAACAGTGAGGGAATCTAGAAGAAAAATGCATTTGATCATATCACTGGTGGTTTATTTCTCCTGAAAGCCTGTGATAATGGTATCCCCAGGTATTCTGGAAACCACCTCTGTAGATCTTGAGAGTGCAAATCACTATTTGTATTGCCTGTTATTTGTATTGCTAGAATGTGAGAGCTATGGGGCAGCATTTCTGTAGTGACTCCTCTGTAAAGGAGACAAGTAATACACTGTGATGGTTCTTTAGCACATGTAAAGGAGAAAGACTTGTGCCATGAGGTCAGAAACAAGTCAGTGGCTTCTCTTCTCTCTCCATTTGGAACAAAGATGGTCCAATAATGTTGAGCAGCCACAAGGCCAAAGAAAAGAGCATTGGTTCTTTCAGCATTTTGCTCTCCCCTCCTGAAAGCAGACAGAAAGAGAGATGCCAAATCAGCATTCTAAATTCTGAATAGGCCTGTGGTTTGAGAGCTGCTACCTCCAAACCAGAGACAGTTTTGGGCCCTGGATTAAAAAGTAAAAAAGAGACCAGTCTTGGAATCTGGGGCTAGGCCAGAACACCAAAAAATCCAGATGTTTCCCCACCATTGCACAATTCAAATCCTGGATTATAACTTCAGTAAACTGCGAATTTTTGTCTCCAGGGTCCCCACAAGATTTGTTTTGGTTCTAGTTCATGTGAATCAACACCTGCTTTTTCATTTTGTGTTTCTACTCAGAAATCTCAAAGTGAAAGTCAAAAGCTGCCATGTTTTTCCTGATTTTCAATCCATGCCATGGCAGAAGCCATCATCTTCCTACATCCTAAACCATAAATGAGCCCAGATTCCTGCAACACTTGATTTAACATTGAAAGGTTTGATAATCTGGCCTGAATTTCAGGTTTGTCTCAGAACCCGAGACAAGGTTGTTGCTGGCACAGAGGGCCCGAGGGGGCAACAGCGGGGTTCGTTGCCCGGTGTGCTTCACACCAATGAACACACCAGGGTGGAGAAACACAAAGTTTATTCAAGAGCTCTGAATAGGCACTAGGAGACCAGCATGTCTCAAATCAAGCACGCCAACATAAGCAGTTTTTCTCTTTTTATACTTTACACACCCCGCCCTGGAAGGCTAAAACATAATCTAGGGCCTGTCTGTTTTGCAGGGACAGCAACCGGAGCTGGTAAAGCTCTGAGTTAAGGCTTTTTTCTATGGCCAGGGTCTCATTGGCAAACTTGGTGAGAAAAGCAGAGAGCCTACGATAAAATTGAGTCAGCCGTCCCACCCCATAGGATGGAAGGAGGATCATACCAAACCTGCCTCCTTCTTTAATGGGCTCTGGGATGGCATACAAGGACCGATGGTATCTGGGGCGACCTGAGGGGGCTTGGGCTAGGACGCAGAGGGGAGGAGCAAGATAGCCTAAATAACAGCTTCCATGCCAGCCATGAGGAAGCCATTTGTAGGCACTATTACCACAGACCCAGAATGATTCGCCATAACTAACCTTTCCATTGTCACCTCTTCAGTCCCGTTGGGTAGCATGTGTGGAAAGAGTAAAAGACGCATTGCCGGTTTGCCAACCAGTGTCATTTAGTACAGGGACAGTGAGATTTATACCAGGACCAACGTAAAATCTACATGTATTATTGCCTGCAAACCAGGTATGGTTACTTGTACTGGTTTGCTGGAAGCATATGAGGCCAGCGGGTGGAGAGTGTAAACTAATAGTCTGGGGCTTAAGAGTACTATTATAGTGGGGATTCCAAGAGCCATTGTGCAGGCCATAAGGGGCCTCCATGGTGCAATTAGATTGTAAACTTTTATTGTCAGAGATGCTGTTTTTGGTTACACTGGTCTACAATTTTTGAGAAGTGGTCTGCTTCAAAGATAAAATGTGCTATTTATTATCTATTTTGATGTGCTGAATTCAAATATGACAATTAAAACAACTGATTGGCTACTGTTTCTAAGATATTTAAGTTTTTACATTTTATGTCTATGTATATTGTGTAGATAGTAGAGTTTTAATCATAAATTGTAAACCTAGGTCATGTCATGTGTTTATGGTTGCTTTACATGATAATATTTCACCTGTCCTGTTTATGTAACCCTTTAAAAATCAGCAAAAGGGTTATATAAATAAAATGTATTATGAAACAAAAGGCAAAAAACTATTTTGTACATAGTTTAGTCCTATTCAGTGTCTACTCGGCGCTTCTTGGCTTGTCTCTTGTATTCATTAAATGGAGCATCTCTTGTCATTGTCCAGCAATAGTCTGAAAGCATTGATGGGCTCCATTTGCCCTGATAGCGTTTCTCCATTGTTGCAATGTCCTGGTGAAATTGCTCGCCGTGCTCGTCGCTCACTGCTCCGCAGTTCGGTGGAAAAAAATCTAGATGAGAGTGCAAAAAATGTATCTTTAGTGACATGTTGCAACCAAGGCTTTTGTATGCCTTGAGGAGGTTTTCCACCAACAACCTGTAGTTGTCTGCCTTGTTGTTTCCGAGAAAATTTATTGCTACTAACTGGAAGGCTTTCCATGCCGTCTTTTCCTTGCCACGCAGTGCATGGTCAAATGCATCATCTCGAAGAAGTTCACGAATCTGAGGACCAACAAAGACACCTTCCTTTATCTTAGCTTGACTTAACCTTGGAAATTTTCCGCGGAGGTACTTGAAAGCTGCTTCTGTTTTGTCAATGGCCTTGACAAAGTTCTTCATCAGACCCAGCTTGATGTGTAAGGATGGTAACAAAATCTTCCTTGATTCAACAAGTGGTGGATGCTGAGCACTTTTCCTCCCAGGCTCCAATGACTGTCGGAGTGGCCAATCTTTCTTGATATAGTGGGAATCTCTTGCACGACTATCCCATTTGCAGAGAAAACAGCAGTACTTTGTGTATGCAGTCTGCAGACCAAGCAAGAGGGCAACAAACTTCAAATCGCCACAAAGCTGCCACTGATGTTGGTCATAGTTTATGCACCTTAAAAGTTGTTTCATGTTGTCATAGGTTTCCTTCATATGGACTGCATGACCAACTGGAATTGATGGCAAAACATTGCCATTATGCAGTAAAACAGCGTTAAGACTCGTCTTCGATTAATCAATGAACAGTCTCCACTCATCTGGCTCATGAACGATGTTGAGGGCTGCCATCACACCATTGATGTTGTTGCAGACTACAAGATCACCTTCCATGAAGAAGAATGGGACAAGATCCTTTTGACGGTCACGGAACATGGAAACCCTAACATCACCTGCCAGGAGATTCCACTGCTGTAGTCTGGAGCCCAACAGCTCTGCCTTACTCTTGGGTAGTTCCAAATCCCTGACAAGATCATTCAGTTCACCTTGTGTTATGAGGTGTGGTTCAGAGGAGGAGGATGGGAGAAAATGTGGGTCCTGTGACATTGATGGTTCAGGACCAGAAGTTTCATCCTCTTCCTCTTCCAATTTTGACTCAAGTGAGAATGATTCTGGTGCATCAGGAACCAGCAGTTCGGGCCTATAACTGATGGAATGTTTGGATAATGCACAGTCCACTTTCTCTTCTTTGACACACCTTTCCCAACTGGAGGCACCATGAAGAAGTAACAATTGCTGGTATGATTTCTTGGCTCTCTCCAAATCATTGGCACTGCAAAAGGCATAGATTTCCTTTTCCTGTTCAACCACTGGCAAAGATTTGTTGCACAAGTGTTGCAGCATATGTGTGGGGCCCACCTCTTGTCCTGATCTCCAATTTTGCAGCCAAAATAAAGGTGATAGGCTTTCTTAACTATAGTGGTTATAGTGCGCTTTTGTGATGCAAAAGTCACTTCACCACAAACATAGCAGAAGTTATCTGCACTGTTCACACAAGTACGAGGCATTTCTGCTCACTTTGCCAAAACAGAAATGTGTCCCTTTGCAAAA
Source organism: Malaclemys terrapin pileata (assembly GCF_027887155.1). Classification (NCBI taxonomy): domain Eukaryota; kingdom Metazoa; phylum Chordata; order Testudines; family Emydidae; genus Malaclemys; species Malaclemys terrapin. The sequence continues at coordinate 74,444,668 of NC_071512.1, forward strand.
TCAAACACTGACAAATAAGAGAGCACGACACTGTATGATTTCTAAAGCTGATATAGGGCACTTTGTTCAGCAGAGTGATGTAAGCTTCGTTATGATTGCATCATCCATGACTTCTAGGAATAACATGATGCAATTCATATCATGTATGACGCAATACCAGCTTCAGATTGCATCATTCATTGTTTTGCCTAAAAAGCAAGTACTGTCCAAACCCAGTCATAGATTTATTCATAGATCCAGTCAAAGATGTATTTTAGTCATTTCTGGTTTAAATTGAGATCCCTTCCCTTTATAACTCACTTATCCTCTGCCATTCCCAAGTCAAGGGTCATATATACTGACCCAAAAGCATATCTTGAAAACTAGAGCCAATCAACAATTTAAAGCATCATTTTCGTTTTCAGTGACCCAGAATTAGTAAAGTTTGACTACATTTATTTCAGAAGTATTTTGACTGTAGAGCAGTGTTACCATCCACCTTTGACAGAAGTCTGACCAATTTTGGTGAACAACTCTCCAGGGCAACCCAGCGGCATGATGTGGGATCTGGGCACAAACCCAGCGTTAGAGAGGTTAAACTCTTGGGCAAAGCAAACCTTCAGAGCCTCATACGTATTTGTTTCTAAGTTGATAGGGATTCCTCTTCATCCCGCATGTGCCTGGGGGGAAACGGGAGTCAGTGAGAGGAGTGCCCCTATGGCAAAGAGTAACACAGTGGCAGACACTGGACCTGATTCCATTTTGGGCAGGTGACCATGGGGTCTAAGAATTACAATTCCCCAAATACCCACAAAATAACAATTACCAATAGTGGGCAGATTAAAACAAAAGGGACCAGGACACCAGGATAGGCCGGCGCTGTGAAAATAAACACAACCAATGCTCAGAGTTCTCGCGGAGAGTGCGCTGCGACTGTCCAAAGGGAGCACAAGACATTCCCAGCAAACCTTATTGTTGCTTAAATAACAGTTTAAGTCCCAGATCGTCGCTTGAAGTTTTTTGAGCAGGCTCGACAGTCCACTGTTCAGGAGCGGGCACTGCTTTCAGACGGGAGTGATGGATCCAGTTTTTTGTGTCCTTCAACCTTTGCTGCTGTATGGGAAACCAACAGGCCAGTGTGGGGTCCCTTCCACCACTCTTGGAGAGTCTCGTCCTTCCAGGTCCGAACGAGTACGGAATCGCCTGGCAGCAAGGAGTGGATCGGGGCATCCAGCGGAAGAGGCTGTGAATCTTTGGTGTACCTGTGGAGAGAAGAAAGAACAGCAGACAAAGAGCACATGTACTGAGATAAGAAACCGTACCCCATTTCCCATTCCCCTGCCAGAACCAGTGTACCGTTCAGAGGCCATGCCCTTCCAAACATAATCTCGAAAGGATTGAGCCCTAACCTGCCCTTAGGGAGAGCGCAGACGCAGAGCAAAACGAGGGGCAAAGCATCAGGCCATCGAAGAGAAGCCTCCTGACAGACCTTTGAGAGGTGTCGCTTAAGAGTCTGATTTGTACGCTCCACTACCCCACTGGCCTGCGATCGCCATGGCGTGTGGAGCTTCCAGGGGATATGTAGGGCATTCGATATCTTTTGAACGACTTGTGACGTGAAGTGTGTCCTGTTGTCAGATTTCATCCACTGGGGGAGCCCAAAGCGGGGAATGATCTCCTTGCCAAATTTGAGGGCCACCGTTTTGGCAGTGTTGTTACAGCATGGGAAGGCTTCGGGCCATCCACTGAATCAATCCACCAAGACGAGGAGGTATCTGAACCCTTGGGTTCGGGGGAACTCAGTAAAATCTATTTGCCAAACCAATTCTGGGCCTGGGGTAGGTTTCAGAGTGGCTGGTGGCACTGACACTCCCAGTCGAGGGTTATTCTTTTGGCAGAGCAGACATTCAGCCTGTACCTGGGATGCTATGAGTCTAAGTCCAGAGGTTAGAAAATATTTACTCATAAGCTGGGTAAGAGCCTCCCTGCCAGTGTATAATTCTTTGTTTCTTCACCAGGGTCAGTTCTTAATGTCTTTTGTAGTCAGGAATTCCTGGACTTTGTGGTTTCAATGAAGCAAGTGTTCCTTATTTTCTTTTCTTTTCCTGAAACAGTGTGGTTCAGCATCATACAAGGAGAGGTTACTAGCACATCACCCTGTAATGGTTTTGCTTCTTTTAGAAAAATCCAAAGGCACAGTAGGTCTGTCAGTGGACAAGGGAGAGGTTACTAGCACTTCACCTTGTCCTTTTTTTTTTTTCCTGCTGTCCAGAAGGCACAGCAGAGCTAGAAGGAGAAATAGGCTTATCATCAGTCGGAGAGTTCTCCCAAGGTGGAGGGGTCTTTTTACAGTGAGAAGCATGGGTCCAGGTAGGCAGTCCTTGGCACTTCAGAGTGGTGTTGGTGGTTAACAGGACTTAGAAAGGGCCTTTCCAGTGTGGAGCCAAAGCAGTCTTTCGTTGATGGACTTTACGTAGACTCAGTCTCCTTGTTTCAATGAATGGCAGGGCTGCTAGGGTCTTTGGTTAGCACTTCTTTTATCTATGAGAAAAGAAACTTAACACATTTCATTAATGCCTGGCAGTGTTTTGCAGATCTCATAGTTGCTTGGGCCCATTCAGGCCCCCCTTTTCTTGGTTGTCAGCCAAGTCTTAGCTGTGAACAATGTCCTTGGATGGGGCAGCATCTTATCTTTGGACTGAGCTTGCTAGCTATATTTCCCAGTTAACTCATTCTGTTCTTTTTCCTTCTCCTCTTCTTGGCTTCTTTTACCTACAAAGGAAACTTCCACTCTTCACTCATACACCTTTTCCCAACAATGAACACATACACATTGCCATTATACACCCTTCCAGTAAAATAACTTCTATACAGAGCTTTGGAGCAACAAACCAGGACGAACACACCCACTTTTGAGGATTCCACTTGGTACAACCTCTGGTGTCCAATAGCTTTCCTTTTTAAAACCTTAAATGCCTTATCAGCTTCTGAGGACCAGTGAAAGAGGTCATGATCCGCTCCCTTAACGCATTCGTACAAGGGTTTAGCCAACAGTCCAAACTATGGGATCCATATTTTGCAGAAGCCCGCCATACCCAGAAACGCCCTAAGCCATTTACGATTGATTGGGATAGGAACTTGGCAGATAGCTTCCTTCCTTTCGTTTGAAAGCTGACGCTCCCCCTGCCTTATGTGAAACCCTAAGTATTGTACTTCTGGGAGGGCAATTTGAGCCTTACTCCGTGCTACTCAATATCCTCGGAGTCCAACAAAGTTCAGGAGGCTCACAGTGGCTTTAAGGCAAGGGGTTAGACCCACAGCGGCAATTAACAAGTCATCTACATATTGCAGGAGGAGGACCTTGTCCTCATTGTCCCACTCCTCCAAATCTCTGGCCAGGGCCTGGCCAAAAAGGGTGGGGGAATTTTTAAATCCCTGGGCCAACACTGTCCAGCAAAGCTGCTTTTTAACCCTCCTTTTGTCCTTCCACTAGCTCCACTCTGGGGCTTGCATGGCTGAGGGCTCAATTGCAAGGGTCATTATCCAGGCATTCTCGGGGGGGCAAGGTAAGGGTTACTTCATCTTCTTTGACCTCCTTAGATGGTCTCTGCCAAATTGGCTTGATATCGTTCATAAGCTCCCAGTCCCAGACAGTTTTTTAACCTTTTTAGTTTTTGGCTTTTTCTCCTCTTCCTCCTCCTCAACAGCAGGGTCCTCATGAGGATATTATAGTCATCCCAGTCAGGTTTGTGGCTGGCCATACACCCTTCAAAAACTGAGATAAACTTGCTTGGGTTCATGGAGAATTCCCCTGCCTGTGCCTTAAAGGCTGCTAGGTCGACTGGGTTAAAAGGCACATGGGTGTAAACCTGCATAGTAGGGGCCTGATTCCTATCCAAGCCATGTCTGGACACCACGGTCTCGGTGATCAATGGATAAAATCCCACCGAGGGGGCGATTTCTGGAACCCGAGACACCCTTTCTTTATATGGTGGGGGTGTGATAGCTGAAGGGGACACCGGACCTGCCATTACAGCTGTGGGGCGGGGGGGGGGGGGGGGTTCTGGGGACTAACTGTAACTACTACCGAACCTGTCGGAGTCAAATTACACTTTTGCAAAATATCTGTTCTATTTCATAAAGCCATAACCCATTGCACATGCATATGTTCGTTCCATTTACCCGTTCGCTGACAAAACAGGAGTAATTGAAGGATCATGTTATAATTAAGTGATCCTTCCGGTGGCCACCTTTCCTGGTCCTCTAGCTGATATTAAGGCCAGTCTACTGTACAGAACCTTTTTAATCTACTTTTAGTTATTGGATTTGCGTCAAACACTTTCCAATTTGCTAGAATGCATTCTAAGGGCATACACCGTGCCCTGCCTGTCGTACTCTGTCCCTGCCCCGTGGCCGAGGGTGACACTGGGCGTCCCCAGGTCCTAACAGGCAAAAGTCCACACCACTGGACTGTTCCTACCTTATCCAAGGGACTGGTTTCTCACCATCGCCTGCAACTGCTTCTCCACTATCCGAGCGCGTTGCACCGTTGTGCCCTCCGGGGTCGATCAAACCGCGTCTCTGCAGAGGCTCCCGATGAAGTCACCGGTGTACGCTGGGCGTCGGTAGCTATCTGCAGATGCAGCTTCAGACTTCAGATTGAGTAGTGTCTGTGTACTTTGTGTTCTAAAGAAGTAATTGCACACTTTGGTTGAGTGAATGAGGCACAGAACCTATCTAATTAGAAACCAACCTATCCACTGGGAGACTATCTTGTAAGGCATCTGTGAATGATGTTTCTCTAATGAACAAAGTATTCCTCAGATGTTCCCTCCCTTAGTGCTATTTTGGGAGTTTATCTCAGTGATGATTGCCATTTTTATTTGTATTATTTTACAATCAGGATCAGGGCCTCATTCTGGTAGGTGCTGCAAAAGACAGAGTGAAAGAAGGTCCCTACCCCCAAAGACTTGCCTGCCTTTCTGGATAAAAATTTTTCCCTTTACCTGAGTTTGACTTCTCTAATTCAGGGCCGGCTCCAGGCACCAGCATAGTAAGCAGGTGCCTGGGGCGGCCAATGAAGAGGGGGGCGGCACGTCTGGCAGTTCGGTGGCAATTCGTCACTCCCTCTGGGAGCAAAGGACCTCCCGCCGAATTGCCGCTATAGAATGAAGCAGCGCTAGAGCTGCCGCTGAATTGCCGCCGAACGCGTCTTTTTTTTTTTTCCTCCCTGCTTGCGGCGGCAAAAACGATAGAGCCGGCCCTGCTCTAATCAGTTTTATTCTCACTGGGTCATCACATTTCCCAGATTGTAAGTATGCGTGATAGTAAATACTGTAACTTTCTTGGCTGGGTACATTAGGAGCACCCTCCAAAGTCCTTGTATGAGCACCCCAAAATCCTGCAGCCCTGTTGTTTCCTCCTCTCTTTTCAAGTGTGATGTAAGTGAAAATCTATCAAGTTAGAAACTGATCTTGTCCACTGGGGAAATAACATTTACAGGTAAGAAAAATTTTCCTTTTCTCTCTGCGCCCCAAATCTAACATTTATTAATTTAAAGAAATCTCCTATGACAACTAAACATTTATTGAATAAGAACTCTGGTGATTTTATGAACTTTACAATGGAAGGTTCATAAATAATCATCACTAGTAATTCAAGAAGGGGGGGAAACTGAAAAGGCCACTTTTTCTTTCTGTTTTTGATTATAATTGATGCCATCATTTCCCACATTTTCATTTTTTTGTTTTGAGGGAGAAAGTGGGGCAAAATAATTATTGGTGTTCACAGACATACACAGAATGGACAGCCTTTTGACACAAGGCAAAGGAAAAGACAAACCATTAGCAAAGAAAATGTAGACTCTCCTTCATTTCCATCTCCTCTGGAGGACATAACTGGCTGAGAATATCATTAGCTGAGAATAAAAATGAGTGGCAGACTACAGTGACCCAGACACTGTCCTAAATGTGGCAGGGTTGTAGACCTAGTTCTGAAGTCTTGGGGTAAAATCCTGCCCCCATTGAAGTCAGTGGGAATTTTGCCATTAATTTCATGGAACTGGGATTTCACCATTGAAATATAATTAAAACTAAATACCAGTCAGAGTCAGTCCTTGCTTTAAAGATGATGGCTAATTATCTAAGATATTGTAGGCGCCAATCTGATGTGGCCTATAAAGCAAATATTCCCTTAAAGATTCTTTTTGAGAAATGAACATGTAATTAAAAGTTTTGAATGCAAATATTTCAGAGCCCTTCTTTATTTTGGAGAACCCCGGGGTTTACTAAAATGCCATATGCTGGACTATACTGAAAAATCAAAAACTTTGTTATTTGTTATCAAGATCGAGAATCAGTAATAAATTTGGCAATAGCTGTTATTATATAAATTAGTGATGAACCAAACTGATTCTGGAAGAGATAGGTTCCACTAATAGAAGTGTTATAAAGATTCCTTGATAAATCAGATTCTGAATTGTATGCCTAAACTATAGGCTGCATCCATCTTGAACATGACATTTTGGTGCATCATCTGTTTACTAGTACTTTGAGCATTATGTGGTACTAATAGCTTTCATTCTGGGGTTTTATACTAGCTGTATATCATATTTCTCTCCAGACATGTCTGTTCACTGAATTTTCTTCTGCATATAAATGCATTCACTGGCCATTTTGAAGGATGTGCTTGCTGCACTATTTCATTAAACTGCTGCATTATCGGGTAATTGTTTAAACATAATGCCATAGCACTATCAAAAGGAAAGGTGAACTAATGGCATTTGCAAATGTCAGGGATTATTTTAACACTTTTATTATAGTTCATAAAAAGTAGGTTCAGGGCATTCCATGGCAATTATTTCCACAGAAATTGGTTATTTAAATAAATTGCTAATTATCTGGATATGACAGTATTGAAAACCCTGCTAATGAGTTATTTGATAAGTGTAGTTTATGGTGGCCACCTACAGGAGGGAGAGAGAAAGAATATATAGAATAATTATGACAAATAATGAATTAGATGCAAATGTCTTGTCTTGTACATTTGTCTGAGTTATTTAAAATATGAATTATCTATATGAAGTTTCTTTTAAATATCAGGATTATACAATACAAGCATGTGCAGAATGTTCCTTTTAGATCAGATTAGATTGCCTTTATTTGTTTTTGTCTAATCTTTAAACTTTCTCATTCTGTTACTATTTACAGGAACTGATTATTTACAGTAACTGAATGGTGAACTTTCCCAGATCTATTTCCATTCTACCTTTTTTCCCTAACTCTGATATTTGCTCTCTTGCATGCATTCTCTATCTCATTCTTTTTTTTCCCCATTCCCTGGTTTTATGAACTTAGCTTCTGGGAAGATAGTGTCAACTACCTTGCTAGAATATACATGTATATATGCAGAGAGAGGAAGGTGGTGGGTAGATTTTTGTTTTTCTTTTCATAGCAGTACAATCGTAAAAAATATTTGTTATTCATTACAAATAATTTGAATACTTAGTATCAGCTTCTTTTTTCTTTGTAAAGTTTAGTCTACTGTAGTACAAATCTGAATTTACATTTGTAAAGAAGATCCACAGTGTAATTACTGTAACATAAATAAATTAAAACTAAATTTTACATTGCTATAGAAAGAACACTACTAAGAATTATGACCTAATTTCAGTATTATGCCAGCTACTGTTTGATAGATATTAGGAGTTCTCTAGTTTGTCTGTTTCTTTGGTTAGTGCATATAGCTGAATTTAAAAGGCCAAATACACAAATTCAAGATTCAAACAATGTGGTAGAAAAAATAAATGTATGGAAAAATACAAATAATTATATAGTATTTGTGTATAACTTTTCCATTATTGTCACACGAGTTAGGAATTCCCACATTGACCTGTTTTTTTTTAAAGGAGGGAGGGCTTGATTCTTGTTTATCCTAAGGCCCCTTTACATCTGCTCTGGCAGTGTAAAGTGCCCTTAATGTGGATGTAGTTTAAGGCCTTTTAGGCCGCCAGAGTTGTGAAAAGTGGCCTTAGTGTAAATGTGTATCAAGCCTAATTTCCATTACTTCTGAGATAGAGGGATATGTTTTCACATTGGTGGGTAGATGTGATGGTGAATAGCTGGACCAATTTGACCGAAAGCTATCAGCTTCCAGGTGAAACTAGATCGCTTGGGAAGTCCTTGACATCAATGGGAGTCTTTTTATTGAACTCAAAGTGCATTGGGTCTGGCCTTGCACGCTTGATTCTGCAATTTTTGGCTGTTCCAAGTGCCTTCAGCTCCCCATAACTTCAGAGCTGAAGGAGCTCAACACTTTGCAAGACTGAACACTAACAGTGAAAAGGAGCTCCATTGACACCAAGAACAAAACCAGTAAATTCTTGGCAACAGAGATGAAGTCTCCCACCTCCCAGGAGAGAACAGCATATATTTTTAAACAAATATAATCTCTGGTGTAGCAACTACTACCACTATGTTAGTATCTGTTCACTGTTATCACAGCAGAAGCACAGTTCTAGTTATTTGCACTAAATAGGCCGAGGAGATTATTTGATGTACAAAATAACACCTGTGACACTTGATATATTTTATTATGCTGCATTTCTGTGACTTCTCTCCATTTTAATCATGAACACTGACTGTTCTTTAAAATAAAAAACAAAGCATAAGCCCTAATTATACAGCAGAAAAATTAATAGTTTTTTTGAATTTTAGGATTTTTTTTTCATTGTTTAGCTTTAAATAATAGCAGGTGTGTTGCATTTTAATTAGATACTAAAAAAGAGGGGTTTTCAACATGAAGTAGAATGTCATCTCCTCCACATACATCTATTTCTGTTTCTTACATTCAAATCCTGGTCCTGTGCTCGAGGCCTGGATAAATGGGCTTTGCATATCAGACCTAGTAGTTCTTTATTTTACAGTAAGCTATATGGCACACCCCATCCAGCCCTTGATAACCACTGTCATGTTGCTATCAAAGGAGTATTGTGCTAGCAGCTCTCTTAGCTACTGACACTGACCTACTGGATTTATAAACCCCAATACATCAAATCACTTTGTCAATTATGGTGCACTGTGTTCTAGACCAGACACTTTTTCTGCAACACAAGAAGGCTTCCATGTGTTTTGAGTAAGATGATAAAGTGTGAAAGAAAATGTTTACAGCTCCTTGTATGTTCCTTTTGTGCCCTCCAGAATACTAAGAAAAAATTGTTGAAATAACAGTGACACACATGTCAATCAACCCTTTGAATGTCATAAGAGCCATTTACTTACTGTCATTAGAAGCAGTGTTGACATGATTTTGTTATTCTTTTAGCTGAGTTATTGATTAATATTGTTCCTTTGAAATTGTACCCAAACATTTATCACTAGATTTACTGATTACCAAATTTAAACAACGACTTGCACAGTGGATATATAGACAACTGGTAACTCACTGGAAATGAGTGTGTGAGCTCCAGAAAAATATAAATTCATTACACTAGCTCCATCAAAGCCTCAGCCTATAAATCCAATGAGATCCACACAGCTTGCAACTCAGTCACTATCTTCTCTGCTGTGCTGCTGCAGTCACACCACTGATTTTGTTAAGCTGAAGGAAGTCCTTTCCGATTACTTTATTGTGCAAGCACTTAACAAATGGTCACTTGTTCCTTTCTCCCCAGTATCCATTGTTCAAGGGGACATTCATTTAAATAGGCAGCAAATTAAAACACATGAAAAGGACATTTCTTCACATAAAGTAGAATTCTTCTGTGGAACTCATTGCCACAAGATATCATTGATGTCAAGTGTTTGACATGATTTAAAAAGGGATGGGATATTTATATGAAAAATGAGAACATCCAGAGTAGCATCAATATTTTTAAAAATGGAAGGGGAATAAACCTTCATGCCTCCTGGCATAAACCAGCCTTTAACTGATGTGGATTACAAAAAATTTCCCCCATGGTCATATATATATATATATATATATAATAGCTTATTTCTGGATTATTTGTACCCCACTCTGAAGCATCTGTTTCTGGAAACTGTCAGAGACTGGATTTAGAACTATATGGATCAATATTTAAAACTGGTATGGCATTTCTTATGTTCATTTTCAGTCTTGCTCACAAAGATGTTGAAGCATTTTGTGTGCTTATTTCATGATCAGCTCACTTCTGAATGGTTTTGCTTGTGTAATGTATATTTTTGGTCCACTTTTTAGATGACTTAATAAACAAATGCATGAAAAATTTCTTGCGTGATGCCATCATTCTGAGCTTAGTCATTCTGTAAGACTTGACCATCATCTCTGCAATGGTGCTGTGCAATGCCTAAGAGCAAGTACCCATTGTATCTTTTACAGATAATCTTTCAATCTTATTATGATTGATCTGGCTAAATGGACTGCAAATATCACACCATTTGTGCCCACTAGAAAGTTCGGTGCCAGCTGTCTGCTATCTTTGTGAGTCTGTTTTGCTGTGATCTTTACTTAGGTTATATTATGGATTTTCATTAAAATTCCCAACTTTTCTGAACAATCATTCAGCTGCCCCCAAAGCACATCAGTACTGGCAGAAAAATCTCTTCTGCACATTGAGCTAAGTTGTCCATTCATATTTCTAAAAATGTTCATGGTGAAGATATCATTCGTAACCTCTCTAACGTTGTTGATTGAGCAAGGCATAACTTCAGTACAAAAAATGGTACCTATGCATGGAGCAGAACACCTCATATTCTCGATCAGTAATCCAGATATTCAAGAACATCCAGCATACCTTGAAGACACACATTAATGAGGCAGACTTATCAGGCAGTGCGAAGGCTTCTTTCACCCATGTGTATGTGATGTAAAAAACAGAGTTTAGTTGTTGGAGTGAGGAGGAGATGTCAGGTTGGTAAATAATGAGGTGGGATCAGTGCTGAAGCAGCTGGAGATGGCATAACTCAAGAAGATAATTCATGTGCTGAGTCAGGAGCAGATGTCAGTAGAGACAACTTATCTAGGCATTTGGATGCTGATTTTGTAACATGTGTTGACGGAACAGACTTGTCAGACAGCCTGTTTGTGAAGCCCAGTGTTGCCTGTATCAGTGGTTTGTTAGGAGGAGGTGACATTTTGCTGGAGGCAACCTGAGCTGAAGAAAGAGGGGTTTTGAAATGGTTAAAGCAAACCAAATTTTCAATTTTCTGTTGGGAAAATTACATTGGCAAACAATGTCCTTTTGAAAATGAAAAATTCTGCTGGAAAACTACAGCTTCCCTGTTTAAAACAAGCTGACAGGCCCTAGACCCTGTGCTGATATGCAGAGCTGTACTGCTCATTCACTCTGTCTTCCATAGCTGGTGTGCTGCGATAGCAGTGAACAGATACCAACACATTGGTGGTGGTTGCCACACTAGAGCGGACGAGTGTTTAAAAAAATAAAAAAGTGTGATGCATGAAAAAGGGTGGACAACTCTCTAGATAGCAGACTGCTAGATTGACTTTAGGTCCTTTGAAGGTCCCCAGCAGGGCAGCTACCAATGGCTGTAGTATGCATGTGTTATGATTTTTACTCTCAGATGGGATAGTAGAGGGAGAGGAGAGTGTGTATGTTGCGTTCAGTGTTATAGGGCCTCTGCTTTTCCCCTGGTAACACAAATAAATATGTTATCTGTTGAAAATTAAAAATTGTCAAAGACTGTTCCTTTAGCAGATTAAAAATCCAGCTAGCAGACTACGAAGTTTCTCTTTTAGAAACATAATCACACAGAAGGGTAAAAGACAACAATAATCAAACCACTCTGGTGAAAGAGAAAGCAGTTCCTTTCTGAAATGAGGACAATGTTGTAAACAGAGGAGGGCATAAGGAGGAACTGGAAACATCATGCTCTTCTCATGCCTCTTTCCCTCCTTGTTTTTCTTCATCCTCATACAATTCCTTGGTCCTTCCTCCCTCACTGTTGACTCATATCCAGCTTCTCGTCCACTTCTCGTCCACTGTGACCCCTAGGTCCTTTTCTGCAGAACTGCTACTTAGCCATTCAGTCCCTAGTCTAGCAGTGCATAGGATTCTTCCGTCCTAAGTGCAGGACTCTGTTGAACCTCATCAGGTTTTTTTTGGCCCAATCCTCTAATTTGTCTAGGTCCCTCTGAATCTAATCCCTACCTTCCAGTGTATCTACCACGCCTCCTAGTTTAGTGTCATCTGCAAACTTGCTGAGAGTGCAGTCCACACCATCCTCCAGATCATTAATAAAGATATTAAACAAAACCGGCCCCAGGACCGACCCTTGGGGCACTCTGCTTGAAACCGACTGCCAACTAGACATGGAGCCATTGATCACTACCCATTGAGCCTGACGATCTAGCCAGCTTTCTATCCACCTTACAGTCCATTCATCCAGCCCATACTTCTTTAACTTGCTGGCAAGAATACTGTGGGAGACTGTATCAAAATCTTTGCTAAAGTCAAGGAATAACACATTCACTGCTTTCCCCTCATCCACAGACCCAGTTATCTCATCATAGAAGGCAATTAGGTTAGTCAGACACGACTTCCCCTTGGTGAATTTATGCTGACTGTTCCTGATCACTTTCCTTTCCCCTAAGTGTTTCATAATTGATTCCTTGAGGACCTGCTCCATGATTTTTCCAGGGACTGAGGTGAGGCTGACTGGCCTGTTATTCCCCGGATCCTCCTCCTTCCCTTTTTTAAAGATGGGCACTACATTAGCCTTTTTCCAGTCATCCGGGACCTCCCCCGATCGCCATGAGTTTTCAAAGATGATGGCCAATGGCTCCGCAATCACATCTGCCAACTCCTTTAGCACCCTCGGATGCAGCGCATCCGGCCCCATGGATTTGTGCTCATCCAGTTTTTCTAAATAGTCCCGAACCACTTCTTTCTCCACAGAGGGCTGGTCACCTTCTCCCCATATTGTGCTACCCAGTGCAGCAGTCTGGGAGCTGACCTTGTGCGTGAAGACAGAGGCAAAAAAAGCATTGAGTACATTAGCTTTTTCCACATCCTCTGTCACTAGGTTGCCTCCCTCATTCAGTAAGGGGCCCACACTTTCCTTGACTTTCTTCTTGTTGCTAACATACCTGAGGAAACCCTTCTTGTTACTCTTAACATCTCTTGCTAGCTGCAACTCTAAGTGCGATTTGGCCTTCCTGATTTCACTCTTGCATGCCTGAGCAATATTTTTATACTCCTCCCTGGTCATTTGTCCAATCTTCCACTTCTGGTAGGCTTCTTTTTTGCGTTTAAGGTCAGCAAGGAATTCACTGTTAAGCCAAGCTGGTCGCCTGCCATATTTACTATTCTTTCTACACATCGGGATGATTTGTTCCTGCAACCGCAATAAGGATTCTTTAAAATACAGCCAGCTCTCCTGGACCCCTTTGACCTTCATGTTATTCTCCCAGGGGATCCTGCCCATCAGTTCCCTGAGGGAGTCAAAGTCTGCTTTTCTGAAGTCCAGGGTTCATATTCTGCTGCTCTCCTTTCTTCCTTGTGTCAGGATCCTGAACTTGACCATCTCATGGTCACTGCCCCCCAGGTTCCCATCCACTTTTGCTTCCCCTACTAATTCTTCCCTGTTTGTGAGCAGCAGGTCAAGAAAAGCTCTGCTCCTAGTTCGTTCCTCCAGCATTTGCACCAGGAAATTGTCTCCTATACTTTCCGAAAACTTCCTGGATTGTCTGTACACCACTGTATTGCTCTCCCAGCAGATATCAGGGTGTTTAAAGTCTCCCATGAGAACCAGGGCCTGCGATCTAGCAACTTCTGTTAGTTGCCAGAAGAAAGCCTCTTTCACCTCATCCCCCTGGTCTGGTGGTCTATAGCAGACTCCGACCACGACATCACCCTTGTTGCTCACACTTCTCAACTTTATCCAGAGACTCTCAGGTTTTTCTGCAGTTTCATACCAGAGCTCTGAGCAGGCATACGCCTCTCTTACATACAATGCAACTCCCCCACCTTTTCTGCCCTGCCTGTCCTTCCTGAACAGTTTATATCCAACCATGATAGTACTCCAGTCATGTGAGTTATCCCACCAAGTCTCTGTTATTCCAATTGCATCATAGTTCCCTGACTGTGCCAGGACTTCCAGTTCTCCCTGCTTGTTTCCCAGGCTTCTTGCATTTGTGTGTAGGCACTTAAGATAACTCATCTATCGTCCCTCTTTCTCAATATGAGACAGGAGTCCTCCCCTCTTATGCTCTCCTGCTCGTGCTTCCTCGCAGGATCCCATTTCCCCACTTACCTCAGGGCTTTGGTCTCCTTCCCCCGGTGAACCTAGTTTAAAGCCCTCCTCACTAGGTTAGCCAGCCTGCTTGCGAAGATGCTCTTCCCTCTCTTCGTTAGGTGGAGCCCGTCTTTGCCTAGCACTCCTCCTTCTTGGAACACCATCCCATGGTTGAAGAATCCAAAGCCTTCTCTGCGACACCACCTGCGTAGCCATTCGTTGACTTCCACGATTCGATGGTCTCTACCCAGGCTTTTTCCTTGCACAGGGAGGATGGACGAGAACACCACTTGTGCCTCAAACTCCTTTATCCTTCTTCCCAGAGCCATGTAGTCTGCAGTGATCCGCTCAAGGTCATTCTTGGCAGTATTATTGGTTCCCACGTGGAGAAGCAGGAAGGGGTAGCGATCCGAGGGCTTGATGAGTCTCGGCAGTCTCTCTGTCACATCGTGTATCCTAGCTCCTGGCAAGCAGCAGACCTCTCGGTTTTCCCAGTCGGGGCGGCAGATAGATGACTCAGTCCCCCTGAGAAGGTAGTCCCTGACCACCACCACCCTCCTCCTCCTCTTGGGAGTGGTGGTCGTGGAACCCTTATCCCTAGGACAGAGCATCTTTTGCCTTCCAATCGATGGAGTCTCCTTCTGCTCCCTTTCCTCAGATGTGTCATCTAGTCCACTCTCCGCATTAGTACCTGTAGAGAGAACATGGAAACGATTGCTCACCTGTATCTCCATTGCTGGTACATGGACGCTCCTCTTTCTCCTTCTGGAGGTCACATGCTGCCAAGCTTCTTCACCATCCTTCTGTCCCTGCTGTGACTGCTCTGAATTTTCAGAACGTTGTGGACATAGAATAATCTCCTGACATCTGTCCAAGAAATCTTCATTTTCCCTTATGCAACGCAGAGTCGATACTTGTTTCTCCAGACCTCGAACCTTCTCTTCCAATATGGAGACCAGCTTGCACTTTGTAGAGACAAAGTTGCTTCTGTCCTGTGGAAGAAAGACAAACATGGCACAACCTGTGCAGGTTACAACAGCTGATCGCTCACCTTCCATATCACCTTCCTCTTAAGAGCTTCCTTAGCTGTTGCAGTAACTACTCAGAGAAACCCACAGATGAAAGCCTCAGTGAGCTCTCCCCAGGCGAACTCCCTCTGTTAGCCTCTGCTGTTCACCGCTCAGCTGGTTCGCTACTGACTGCCCTTATATACCAGTCAGGCCCACTCAAGGCCCACCTGGAACAAAGCATTCCCAATTCACACTTTTCAAACAAACAAGCAAGCAATCAAGCACACGGTCAAACTGACAAACTGTCCCAGCAACAGACACTCAGATACTCACCAACACAGCCCCCATAATGCAGCACTTAGCGTATCTCCTCTTGGACAGATCCCAGGCAAACTCCCTCTGTTAGCCTCTGCTGTTCACCGCTCCAACATTAATGAACTTTAAACAAAATGGAGTAAATTCTCTAAGCAGTTCACTAGGGTTTTATCATGATTCCCATAAATGGCTCAAGAAATTGAGAGGCCAAATCCCCATGTACCATTTTGAAAATTTAGGCCCCAATCCTACAAACATGTATGCACATGAGTAACTTTGCTCATGTGAATAGTACCATGCAATTTTAGGGGCTAATCTGATCAAAGCTGGGCTTCTTAAAGAGATACCAACATTCTTGAATGTATCCACAGGGTACATGTATTAAATAATATCCGAAATGTCAAAGTGCATTTGGAATGGTAGTTTTAAACAAAATATTTGATTCAGATTACGTAAAACAAATTCAAAATCTTCCCTTTATTTGCACAATATCTGTGTTCATAAAAGCAGCCTTCTCCCTTATGTGGAAATTTAGAGCTGTGTATCTATAATTTACTGTATGGAATTGTTTTCCGTTTCTAATTATATTGTTCCTTGTTCTTTTAAAACAGATGCTTAAATGTTTGAGCCAAGTTTTATGTTTTATCCAGTTAAATATGCAAGTGTTTCTGTCTGCAATTTTAGGGTTATTACACCCACGTTCCTAACACTTTTACATGTAATAATACTATTCAAAACCTGATACATGTCGATTTACAAATTAATATATTTTTAGATATTATAATTAGATATTAGTTCTTGATATTAATGGTTTGTCTAGTACAACACTGCCATCCCATGATGGGCATGCACACATCATATCTAAGTGCTGAGTATTCCAACATGCTAACACTGTATTTTGATTTTCTTTAGGAAGTGCTGTTAGGCCCATAGCCCTGCGAGCAGTATCTGCTATAGCTCATGCTCTTCCAGGATTTCCCATCTTAGCAACTGGAGGAATTGATTCAGCTGAGAGTGGGCTGCAGTTTCTCCACAGTGGTGCTTCTGTTCTACAGGTATTTGGTTTTTTCCTTTAAAAATTATAATTAGTAATTTATCACAGAACTGTAATTTATCTTAAAACTAAAGATTTCACCTCAAAGAAGGAAAAAGGACACATTAACATCATTGATCCATTGGGACAAATGTTTATATTGTTCTCTCCATGCTCGTTGCTAGGAGCCATTCACTTAAGATGTTCAGTGATGGAGTGGATGCCCCATAACCTATTGTGCTGACCCGGGAAAAGCTTTTTAAGAGTGAAGTAGCACCTTTTCCTCTAACCTAGAAAGTTTCCAAATTAAATCACTTCCCCTTGTTAAGCAAATGAAGTTAATACATTTGTGCTTCCCAGTACATCCTGTGTTTTCAGTTTCTGTCTTGCCCAGCATAAGCTATTTGGAACAGGGACTTTTCATCCTGTGTCTTATTGAGCACTGAAGGGAATTCCAATATTTTTGGTCCCACCTGCATTCAGTTTGAAATAGCTGTTCTTCATCCAAGCACCAATCTCCCTCAAGCACTTGTTTTGAGTGATGAAAAATGCAGAGCTGTGCATCTTTTACATGTTGTTGGCATCACAGTCATGGCTAAGAAATGGGTATGTTAGATAGTTTGCAGTAGTTGGTTGCATTGGCTGATGTTTTCTTAAGCACTAGGCAGACTTTAGTATGAGTAATAGATTTTTTCATTAACAGGGGGTGTTGGTAGTTTGGGTCCTAGAAGGTCCATTGGCACTTCAGCCTTTTGCCTGCACTGAGCAGCTGTCTGTGGATAGTAGGTGATCATAGCGTTTCTTTCACCAGGACATAAACCCCATGGTGTTAGGGTGGAGACTAATCTTCTATTCTGTGTATCTTTGGAAGCCTGCAGGATCGATAAGTAATCAGGGAAGGAACACATAATGTACGTTGCATCTAAATGAAGGTGGAAACTTATGTTTGGAGGAGGTGATAGTCAGTCTACAGCAGGGGTGGGCAAACTTTTTGGCCCGAGGGCCACATCGGGAATAGAAATTGTATGGCAGGCCATGAATGCTCACAAAATTGAGGTTGGGGTGCAGGATGAGGTTTAGGCTCTGGGGTGGGACTGTGGATAAGAGGTTTGGGGTGCAGGAGGGTGCTCCGGGCTGGGATCGAGGTGTTTGGAGAGCGGGACGGGGATCAGGGATGGGGCAGGGGTGTGGGAAGAGGCTCAGGGGATGCAGGCTTCGAGCAGTGCTTACCTCAAGCGGCTCCCAGAAGCAGGGGCAAGTCCCTTCTCTAGCTCCGATGTGGAGGCACAGCCAGGCGGCTCTGCACACTGTCCCATCCGCAGGCACTGCCCCTGCAGCTCCCATTAGAGCTGATAGGAGCCAGGGTGGGGTCATGCCGCAGCTTCTGGGAGCCACGTGGTGCAGCCCCTGACCCAGAGCCTCGGACGAAGCGCTGGAGCACCGGAGCACGGCCGAGCCGCGTGGTGCAGTCCCCGACCCAGTGACCTAGAGCGTGGCCGAGCCGCGTGGTCTGCCCCGCAACCCAGCACCCGGCCGGAGCACTGCAGCAGGGCTGAGCCGCATGGTGCAGCTTGCAGGCCGTAGTTTGCCCACCCCTGGTCTACAACATGACAATGGTGCCTTCATTCCCAATACCTCCTTTGGCACTGAAAATTAGATCCAGTGTGTGGCTGGCCTTACTGGATAGCTGCAATGATGGCAAAGGCCAGTCCCAGGTTTGCTGTGGTGAAGAAAAAATCCTGGGCAAATTTATTGGTGAGGTTATTTGCATAAGCCCTGAAGAGTCACGCAGTACTAGGAGTTTGTGGGATCTCTAATAGCACGTCTGACACTACAGTTACGATTGAAAGCTATCAGGGTAGTTGGCAAATTGAATACCCCTGGGATCCCAAACTACTGTTTGTCTGCTAGCCCCAGAAACAAGTGCAGTGAAACATTCTGGATTTAAGGGGAGATAGTGGTGAAACCTGTAACCTTTTGGGGGAAGAAGAAGCAATAGGAGGCTCACATGCCCTGACAGCCAGTCCTGAACTCTCTGTATTGGTATCAAACAGGCAGAAGAGTACATGAGGTTTATCCTGTAAGTTGTTTTGTTTATCTGCTTTACTAATAGTGCTTATTAATTTTTAAAACTTCTATTAGGTTATTTCAAACTCTCCTTTTATGGTAAAGGGATCATGGAGCTACTTTGTCTGGGTAACAGTCTCAGTGCTACTTCAGTTCTGTGTCTCTTACACACACACACACACACACACACCAATCTTATGATGCTACTTCTAGTACAATATTTGTCTACAACAAAAGTATGATCAACAAGGGAGTGTTTTCAGAACTACACATTCATTTAATTTATGGCCACTAATTAGAATTGAACCTAGACCAAAATGTAGAGCTATGCACTTTTCCTTAATACAGATTGTGTATGTGTGTGTGGGGGGGCGGGGTTTCTTGTGTGTAGACATGTCCCTGAAGATAATGGTGAATTCTAAAATGTAACTAAATACAGAGAGAGTGGAATGGGTATTGTTTCTGGAGTGGCTAATTAAAGAATCACTTGCTGAACCTAGAAAACTCGGAATAATTTTTCAATACTAATTAAGTATTGGCTGATTAAAGTGATTCATGTTCAGTGTGGAGCTCTGTGCATGGAACACTGGGCTGGACACCTCCTTTAGAGAACATTGCAAGGCTCATCTATTTCCAGCATCATTTCCTCAACAGAGATAATGACGAGCCCTGTTTTCCCCTCTTAGGGTTTCTTTATACCAGCAAGTTGAGTTGGTTTAACTTAAATCATTTTTAAAACTGATTTAGATAAATGGGTGCAAAACCCTGTGTAGACACTTATTTTGGTTTAAGAGTGACTTATTTCAGCCTAGCTGAAGTCAGTGAGGAATAGATATAAGATAAATGGATATAATCTGTTCTTAAACCAAAATTATATTGACCGTAGATCTTTCCCTTGTCTAAGGGAAGAAGTAGAAGAGGGTGGGAAAAACATAAAACCTTCAGCAGAGGATGGTGCAGAAAATATCTGATCAGAACAACAGTGACGCTCATATTTGATATCTAGATGGAATGAGATATAACCAAAACTGCAACTCCAGACCGCATCCAGCCCTGCTTCCCCCACACCCAAGGTCCCAGAAGGGAATTGCCAGCACAGTCCAGAATTGGCAGGAACACAGAGACCAGGCACCTTTGCTCCAATAGCAGTGGCATAAGCTTCCCCTGCGCCGCAACTCCCTGTAAGGTGGGCTGTCAGGACCTCATCTCAGCATGGTCAGCCCTTGGATGCTGGCAGCTGCAGCAGGGACCAGCCTCTCTGCAGTCAGACCTATGTGCCTCTGCTCCCCACCAACATGGAGAACAGCCTAGCTGAAAATGGCATCCCTGCGTGGCCAGTTCCAATGGCACTCATTGAAATTTGGCCCAGTCATCTCTTCATCATGGATTCCCTTTCAGTGTTTAGAAGTGCATTTGATCTAGCCTCTCTTTTGGGAGGAGGAGCACAAAATTTTCATATGTATAATTTCAAGATTGCTTATACAATAAAGGAAGTTTATAATGGATCCAGATCAATTTAACTATTTGTAACTTTAGCACCCATGTGGCCAAGATGGAGTTTACTCTTCAGGCAGCTTTGGCCAAGAAAAGGGGTGCTCAGTAATGCAGCAGGGAAAAATCTGTTCCAAGCCCCCTGGAGTGATCACACATGCACACCAGGACAGTACAATGAATACAGGGAAGGGAAATATTTATTTACAGAAGATGAATGGAGAAAAAACAACAAGGTGGCAGAGTGGGGGAATGGTAAAATGGGATCACACTCAACATGAGGCCCCCAGGCCCAGTGGTACCACCGTATGAAAGGGCAGACTCTGAGCAGTGCGTCTCCACTCAGGCTATGTCTACACTGCAGCTGGGATCGACGCTCTGAGATCAATCCACTGGTGGTTGATTTAGTATGTCTAGTGAAGACCCACCAAATCGACAGCAGATCGCTCTCCAGTCAACCCCTGTACTCTAACCCTGACGAGAAGAGTTTCTCCCATCGACACCCCACGGTAACTTGACCTAAGATACGTCGACTCCAGCTACGTTATTCACATAGCTGGAGTTGCGTAGCGTAGGTCGACTTACTGTGGTAGTGTGGACATAACTTCAGTATTCAGGAGTCTCGGGCAGAGTTCCAGTCTGGCAGTGAGACTTGGGTGCTCCTGGTCATCTTCAGCACCCCAGTAAACTTTCAACAACAAACCCCTCCGGTGCCCAATTCTGTCACTCTCTGCAAACCCACACAGAGCGACAACCTCCCCACTTACCTAGCTACAGCCTCCCTCCTTATTCCCAATTCAAGATCACAAGCTCCAGTACTCATGGCCCCATACATCCCTGGGCAACAGTGATACTGTGTCCAGCTCCGGTTTCTCCTTCTTGGGTGATTCCTCCCTAGCACAATGCTCCTCCTGGTTCCTGTCCTAGGGTGTCCCCGGTCGGCTGCTCTGTCCCTCCCAGGCTTCCGGCAGATTCTCGGCTACTTCACTGGGTGAGGGCCTGCTTGTGTAACGCGGACAGACCCCGGTGGATGGGATTGAACTGGGGACCTCTGGAGCTTAGTGCATGAGTCTCTATAGCATGAGCTAAAAGCCAACTGGCTGTTAGCTAGGGCTGTAGAGCAGACTCATTTTATCTCTCTGTCTCTCTCTCTCTCTAAGTGGTCTCAGTGCCACTAGATGGGACCGAACACCACACCCAGGAGATGTGTGGGTTATACTTGCTGTAGCCCTTTCGTCTCAAGCTACAGACACACACACCCTTCCACTCTCCCTCTTTCCATGCCCCTGGAACAACCAACATTTCCTCCTCCTCAGGAAAAGGTTTCAAAGGGGCCATGATCTCTAAACCCCAAGGGGGTTACACATTATCTGGAAGTGAAAATATTTAAAACAAACAGATAGCTCTTCCAATTTGTGTAGTTTCAGGAATGGTTGGAAAGAGCATTCATTTTTTATCTTTTCAATCAGATCTTGGATGCATTTAAATGCTTCCACCACTCATCTCTTAGTACTGTGCTTTGTCATAGCATATCTCAGTCTACGTATTTCTTTTCAACATAAAATGAAATAAACGTAAGTAACCATGTTATCCACATGTGCCCAATCCTGCATTTCATGCATACTCAAAGCTCTCACTGATTTTTGACTGCATCATTTTGAGGTTTGGTCTCTTACTCTAGGTTTGTTAGAGAGTGCAGTGTCATTGAAGTAACTTCTTTTTCTTTTTAAGTGAGCTTTTTCCTGGAGTTTTGATTTATAAAAATAAGATTTTCCATCTGTTTTTATGTGTCACTTGCATCACGTGTACTTTACCATGTCACATCGATGGTTTGGTAGATTGTTTGAAAGGCCTTTGAGGAACAGACATGAATTTGCAGAAGTCATTACACTGTAGGAAACTAAAAGTGGAGACAATTATAGAAAATTCCAGTGGAAAGAGAAAGTGTATTGTGGGAAAAGTAATAAAAGCACAAAAATACTAAAGTAAAACTCACTTCACAGTAGCCTGTATGATTCAATTGTAGATCAATATTATGTAGTTAATGCATTAGCAGTAGAGCATTAATTTGCAATTACCGCAGGCGATCTGATCCTCTGTGTTTCGTCCATTGACATAAATGACCTTTTGTTGAAAGAGATTCTGCAGTCATTATTTCTAGCGGATGTAACAAAAAGGGATAGAACAAAGAAGTTGCTTTCTGCAGTATGCATTTTTCATGGTAAAGGCTCATGAATTTATACCCTGGCATGGCATATTTTTAGTACATCTTTACTATTTAGTTGCTAAACTTGAAAAGAACAATAGGTCTTTTCAAACAACTTTTTAGACTGTTATAAAATGTGTAGGTCATGGTCATGCATGTCTCCATCACCTCCAGGCTGGATTTCTGAAATATACTCTAGAGGTGTTTCTGTAAGCCATCTGGAATGCTGCTGCTTCTGTTGCCTACCTCCTAAGAATTAGATTGTAGCTTTGCCACAAAGCCCTGACAAAGAGGCACCACATAACTGTTCTGCTCTTGAAACAGACCATAGGCTAGATTGTGACTCAGAAAGTCACAATCTAGTCCCTGGCTCCTCTCTTGCTCCAGGAAGGAAGTAAACTGTGTCAGACCCATACCTGACTTGTTGCTTTCCCTTCCGTACCAGCTCAGATGCACTCATCAGCACACTGTTGAGACTGCCTCAAGATTCTACCCGCTCCCCTACCTTGCTTGTCAACTCCTCACCCATCTGTCCCAGAGGGGGGGTTATCCCCTCCCTGAGAGGCTTCTGTCCTCACACTGTGACCCATGATATGATTAGCCCACACATGGGAAAACAATACCCTTGAACTCCCTTCCTGCTATATGCAGAAATATACAATGAAAAAAGCAATCTGTTGGTAAGTGAGGCTGGCCACAGTGATCTAACTTCCCCACATTCTGCACGGCCTACTTATGTCAAATTCAAGGTGCTGATTCAATGTATAAAGCCCCAAATGGTCAGGGATTTGATTAGTGAAAAAAGCTGCCTCCTCCCTTATATTCTGTCTTGACACTGAAGACCATTAAGGACACTTCTGCTGTTGGTTCCTGAGATAAACTCTCTCAAACAAGGAACAGTTGGCTTTCCGGTAAGGACCTGTTCCTGCGCACTTACTTCCTCTGGTAACTGGTAACCAGAGGCTGTTCGGCTCTAAGACTCAGATTGACAGGATTTTTTCCCCCAGGAAGTGTATTACTGAGGCATTTAACTGAGGGATTTTTATAACAGCAGGACAGTTCTTTATGTGTGAATAAACAAGCTTTTGCACAGCAAAATAGGGGGGTTTCAACTGTTTGCAATTTTTGGACTTGTATTCACAACAGTATGTCATAAAACAAATAACCACCCAGAGACGTGAGAATGCAGAAATCTGCACCTCTCTGAGAGACTCTAGAGAGACCAGGGAATGGAAGATTCATGGAGATGCCAGTCATGGAAAGGAAATGTGCATGTAAAAAAACTTTCCATTCAGCATCATGGCAGCTCCACTGATCCTTTGCTGCTGGGAAGTAGCAAGCAATGAAAAGAAGAAAAGGAGAGTAAGGCACAAAAGTGTGTGTATAATCATGAAGCATAGCACCTGCGCCATACATAGACTTACATTGGGGACCACTCTGAAGAGCACCTTCTAGTTGAGTGATAACTCGGTATAGTGTTGATCAGTTTGACTACACGATCAAGTGGCTGGTCTGCAAATTTTCTCAGTTTTAGTAAAATCTTCTCACGAAGAAGTAAATAATCTGGAATAACGATCCTTGATGCCTTAATTTTCTTGTAACATCATAGTCCTCCCTAATACAGCACTTGATCCATGTTGAGAGAGGTTCTTTTATCCATGCAATTAGAATGAAGGAATTGGAATGAGAAGGAAACAGAGAAACAGATTATCTGAAACTCACAGTACATTTAGGAAAGGTTTTAACTTCTCTCAACATCCAGGTTATGCCATTTCTTTTCCTTCTGATATTCACTATTTGAGCAGCGAAAGGGGAAAGAAAAATCTCTTGGGAAGTGTGAAAGTGAGTTTTTATCATAGGCCTTAGAGGGTCAGAACTGTTTTATTCACATGAATGTCATTCTTCAACGGGAATAGTAGCTAGTTCACAAATTTCTACAGCCAAGCTGATAAAGGATGAAAGCAATTGTAGCTGAAATAAAATAAAACAGTACTGAAGGGAGAGACTCACAGGAATGAGAGGTTAATCATTGCCAGACTAAACTGAGGTCCGAAGATGGGAAAATTGGTTTGCTGGTTGGTTTTGATAGACGTGCAGCTTTCAAAAATCAGGATGTGCATCAAGAGAAGATGCTCATTAGAGCTGGTTGGAAATGTTTAGATGAAACTTTTTTCCATAGAAAAATGCCAGTTTGTTGAAACCAAAATGTTTCACGGAAACTTATCAATGTCAATGAATATTTCATCAGGTTCTCGGGTTGTTTGTGTGTGTGTGTGTGTGTGAGAGAGATTTTCTCTGTAGCCCTGTGGTTAGAGCACTGGCCTGGGATGTAGGTTCTGATTCTTTCATTGCCTGTTCAGAATGGTCTGGGATGAAAACCTTTTTTCTGAGTCAGGCAGAGAGCCTGTCCATGAGTTAATGATGCTGTTCATTACCGACCTGTGTCCTTTTATGGTGCTGACTCTTAGGGCCAAGGAAAGTCCATCCAGAGAGAAGTCAAGAAGTGATGGAATTCCTGACTTTCTAGCATTATTTTTTGTTTCATTGCACCAATAATAATAATTTCTCCCTATGTGTGAATATGATTTTTGAGGTAGAAAGTAAACTGGATTTTAGAAGGGTTACTGACTCTTTCAGAATAACCTGGATCTGCCTTTCAAGATTAAGCTGCCAGGTTTAGGGAGCTTGATGAAGAGGAGATCTATCTTTGGAGGACTTGAGAAGGCAGGGCAGGAGAATAGTGCCAATGGCCCTGTAATTGCATGACACAGCAACTGATCTGATGCTGCACTAGCTGCTGAAATGCATTTCCCTCCACAATATTTTCCTACTTCTTGGCACAGGATAGAGCTTTGTGCCTTTGATATTCCACAAGTACATGATGAAGTTAAAGACAGGTGTAGAATCTAAACATGTGCCTGGCCTGTTTACATACTGCTTTTTAGCGTGTCTGCCTACAAGTATCTCCTTCACGTTGCATAGCACCTACAATACAATGGTACAGTTCATTATGGGTGACTGATCATGAGATCATTGCTCATAGCTGTAATGCTCAAGGCATGTGAAATCATATTTGTTTTCCTAAATAGATAGTCGTGATTGTAAAATCCTGCATGTGCCCATGTACTGTATAGGGGTTAGCTCTGTAGCTCCTAGAACTAACAGAATACTATAGTCTCATATGAAAGTAATGCAGAGCATGCCTTTTTAATCTGCAGATCAGCACAACTCTCACAGAATTTGATCCCTCCAAGCTGCTTACTCAGAATCTAAATGAACAAACATTTATGTACCTTTGTTCAGTTGTAATGTTCAAAAGAAGGATAAAAAACTCTCATCCAACTCAGCCTTGCATCTTGATACTGCATTCCCAAGCCTTGTTAAATAGCATCCCATCTGCTATCCTATATCTCTAGAGTCATTTAGAAGCTAATGTGAATAAATCAAATAATTTCATATATATTTTATCAATACTTAAGAAGATTTTTCTTAGTCATGAACTTGTCCTTTTAGAAGAGAGGTTCTCAAACTTTTTTAGAGTGTGAACCACATTGTCTCCTATACCACCTCCCCTCATTTTCACAATCATGTAATATCTTCCAGGCAACTACAGCAATTGCTTATTTAGAGAAGTAATTTTAGGAAAGTATACAATGTATTTTTAGCTGTTGTAATGTAATTTACAACTATAAAGGAGGAGCCAGAATTATGTGACCAGACAGCTCTCCATGGACCACTGTCTGCAGACTACTAGCAGTCTAAAGATGACAGTTGGAGAACCTTTGCCCTAGAACATTATATTTGGATGCTTACATTCTTATTACACCCCTCCCGCATTATAAGTAGGTGCTGAAGTAGTCTGGGGATGCTGAATGTGCTCTTTTTGATTTCCTGATTCTTTGAATACTCTGTGTTAATCTAAATCATTGCTTAGAAACTGCAAAATAGATTTATTATCTTCATGTGCAATAGTTATGCAGCATTTTTCACTATGTGGCACAGAACATTCTTCACAGACTTGAGTAGTCTACTACTAGCTACAAAAGATACAGTTTTTAAAATCATATGTAAGCATTACCGAGATTTAAATCGCACATTTACCCATCATGAATGTCCTAGTTTTTTTAGGAATATTAGATTACACCCATTAGCTGGCAAGGCTCGGGTAGGTCCCTTCATGAAGCACCTTGTATTGCTTTTATGTAGTACAGTCTGTCTTCAGTATAACCTAAGCCAATAGAAACGAAACAAAAAGACAATGATCTCAACTGTACATTAAAAAAAATAGCCGAAACAGATTCATAAATACTTCTCAGACAAAAAGGTAGATATATGTATTTAACAGTTCTCAGGAAGAATTTATAATGAAAAAATTTGCATTAAATGATGACAAATATGTTTAAAATTAGATACATAGTATAATACAAGAGGCTGAGTAACTCTTTTCCTTACCTTCTGGGCATATCAGTGAGGAACATTTCAAAGCAAACTCATCCAAATTAATATAAAAGCAAAACTGCTTATCCATTGCAGAACATTTCGAAGGTACCTGAGAGGAAATTTTGTTGTTTATCCCATTGCTAGAGTCAGAATATTAGAATGTGTGAAGTCAAAGGCAGATTTTCTAATAGGATGGCATTTCGAGAGCTATTTTATTTAGAGATCTTGTGCAGTTTAGTAGCAATGCTGAAATAAGTCTCTTCCTTTTGGGGGAAGTAAGATGGCATTCTGCTAAATGCTAAAATTTTATCACTTGGGGGGGGGGGGGGGGAAAGCTGCCAGAGAGGCCTAAGAATATAAAAGCATTTGAGATCTCAGAAGGAGTTTAAATCAATGCACTGCCACAGTTACAGTGCAGATGAAAGAGCCTGCTGTCTCAATTGCCAGGAAACTACTTAGAAACTCTCACTTTGATTTCTTTTGGTAGTCCATTACATTACCGCTAAATGCAATAGATAGGGACATCAATGCTTTGATGTTGTACAGCTACAACAAATGGAAACTAATATGGTAGAACAGTCAACCTTTGTGATTTGCATGTGTATATACAAATATATACCCATCAATCTCCTTATCTGACTGTGTATCTCCACTACCAGTCTGCCTACCTAGTGTACCTCTTTTCATTACAATTACTATTATTTTGTGCCCATTTTCCAACAGAGAGCAAAACCTATATTTTTGATGGAAGGAAAAATAAAATTGTCTCCCCGCTACTTCTAAACTATGAATGATGTGAATTCAGTAATGATAGAGAGCCACAATAGTGATTTGAGACAGGTTAGAATAGGAGTGCTACTGCTAACCAGGACTGATGGTGATGGAGAATTAGAAACATTGCCTTGATGATACTCAGCACTGAGGCATTTTTGTTATCACAATCTAATTATTGCACAAATATTTATACCACTTGAAAATTAACAGTGTAATAAAACATATAGGGCCAAATTATCTGGCTTTCTCCAGTTCTTTGCTCCATGCGTGCTGTAAAGGGACAGTAAACTTTCTGCATCTCCTTATCTGGGAATTGTGTGAGGAGATACAGGGCAGGGATGGAACTGAAGGAGTGTGGGGCTAACGTTCACTGCTGCCTCTGTGGCACCATCTCTTCCACAACCACCCTGGATTCTGCAGAAGCTTCTCCATCGACTCCAGAGTCCATCCTAGTGGGGAAGGTGAAGACTGAAGCTCCAGGCTGAGGAGAGAGGGGAACAGGATTGGGACTAGAGAGAGGTACACATCTTCCCCCATCCAACCCCACAGAAATTATATGAAAAAGATAATACACCTCTTACCTGAAATATATTTTCCAAATAATCCTCTCCTCCCCTGCCACTTCTCTCAAGAAGGTGTTCACCATCTGGGGAAGCCTTTAAATGGAACTGCACAGCTAGTGAGTTGGTAGGGGCTATTCCAGGATCCTGGCTTTGTATGGATGGCCCTAGCCTCCCAAAATCCTGTGGAATATGCTGACTTTGGGGCATCCCTAAAGCTTTTTCTGCAGAGAACAAAACAAAACATGACACGCTGATGTGTGGGTATTTTCCTCAAAAGCAGTCGCTCTTGGCAAAATCCAGTGAACCCAGTGGGAAATGTGCCTCGGTAAAGTCTTCAGGATTTGGCCCTACTGTGTTTTGTAATGATGATTATAAAAACCCAGCAGGCCATTTGTAAAGTGTCATTATCACTGATGCACATTATTGATAATATCATTTTTAAAAAATATGGAATGTGAATAAAAATGTTTCAAATAGAAGCAAATTATTAAAAACAAATATACAGCAAGTAGTAAAATGAACTCTGCTGACACATTCACTCTAGCTCGCTGCTGAGCTTTTTCAAGATCCCACTGACAAAGTTATATAGATGTATCCATGGTTATTTATCAATATATTAGGGCGGTAATCTCTTATACTGTACATAAGTAGGGATCCTGCAATGTATGTGTGCCTCTCACGCTTGCAGTTTCACAGAGGTTGATCTTGTGATGCATTCCAGAGGTGCATTTCCCAGTGAAATCATATAAAGTGGATTTCACTTAATGAGTTACCCTTGCATTATGCAGCTCAGGACCAAGCCCTTAGAATTTATTCTTAGGTTATATGAGATATAATTGCTCAATCTATTTACTTGTGTGTGTAAAGGATTGGAAGCACTGTTCCTCCATTCCCCATCCTCCATCCTCCCAGTGGTGTTGTGCCTGTCACTATCCAACATTAAATAGTTTTAAACAAGGTTCGGTATACAGAGAATTCAGCCTGCTTAGTACCATGACAAATACATCTTTAAAGATCCTTTTAACCGTTTATTAAAGATACAGAAAAGAAAGAAAAACAGTTAAAGCATTTGAAATGTTGAGTATTACGTAAGGCTTTCATTTTAACAATATACCTTGTTCCCTTTCCCTTTAACTGGAGAGAGTTTGAGAAGGGGAAAAACCCCTTGTTTCACAGTCTTTTAAATGATATAAACGATGGTAATAATTATTCTTGTGTGTAAAAGAGAAGAAGTTGGTTGAAATGATCTGTAGCTTCTTGTGGCTGCTGCTGTTTTTGTTAAAGTCTGATCCCATTTCATCTCAGTTTGTGTTTGGGATTCAGCACTAGCCAATAGCAGAGGCAATGTTATCTAGGTCCCTCTGTCTCGCACAGGCTGGTCAGGACCTCTCTCAGGATTAGGATGACGAAGGTCCAGGATCCCACAAGATAGTGGGGTGGCAGCCATGATGGTGAAGCTTGCTTCAGTGGCCTCTGGCTGTTCTTTTCCCCAAAAAATCTCTTTAGGGATCCATAAAGGGAATGATGAGTGGAATAGCCCCTCCCTTCATTAGTTTGTCCGCCAGTGAGGCCTTGTTTCCAACACACCGGCTTTGGTTCATTAGTTTCCAGACCACATTCTGTTGTTTGCCAGACACGATCGCATCACAGTCCTTGAGTTGTATATGTAGTCTTTTTGTTTAGACTAATTCAGCTTTTCCTATCAACATTTTCATTATAACTTATTGTGATATCTTATGAACTTTCACATATTTTTACATTTGAGATCACAATTAGAGTAAATTTAAATTATCACAACAACCCTTCTGATTTTTAGTTTGCTATCGTCTTCTGCACATTCTTAGGTTATTTCAATTCATAATGTTGCACCATAATATGGAAAAAAAGTAAAAGCCTCTCTATTTATAAGGTTATAACAGGTATCCTCTAGTGTATCTCATGTGTACGCATCCTGTCAAAATATTTCAGAAATTCAACATCAGAATCTGAACTTGTTTTAAGTGACATGACATAGCATGGCTTTTAACTATATTTTCTTACATTTTAAATATTTTTTTAAAAATAGCTAATAAAAGTGTTACCCATATGCTAAAAAAAATGGAATCCTTTAGCGAACAAAGAGGTTTAAATAAACCATCAGTTGGGTTTTCAGTTAAATAACCTGTGGAGGAAATTATTATGATGTTCTCTATAATTGCTCTGAAAAGAAAATCTCTAAGTCTATGGAAGGCATAACAGATCTAATTAATGCTCACCCTGTTTCTCCAGAGAAACAGATTTTGTGTAATGTAAATGGGCTGCATAGGAAATGTTCTTGTGCATATTTTATAGTTATTCCCCTTTTTTCCTGCAAAGCAGTGGTGTACAATATTTTAAAATATACCTTTCTTCTTCTGAACTGCAGCTTGTATTAGTTTGTGAAACCATGTGTAAAATGTTGATATGTTACCTAGGTCTTTTTTTCCCGTAAGTGGTGAAATCAAGTATCTAGTGAATCTTATGATTTAGTTTTAGAGGGTGTGTGTGTGTTTGTTTATATTGTCTTGAAGTAGGAGACCATTTCATTGTTTTATTCATTACATGCTTTTCTGATGTCCTCATATGAATAAAAGCTTATATCAGTCACTGAAAACACTTGACTTAGCCTGGTGCCTGATAGTCTTTCCAAAGATTTACCTGATATGTCTGCAGTTTGCACGGCAGGAAAATTGGTGGTTCCTCTTTAAGAGGATACAGTATTAATTGTGCTTCTTTCCCCTTCAGGGTGCTTGGCTACTTCAGCTGACCCCTCCCCCTCATGTTCCTCATATGAAGTGGAAGGGAGCCAACCAGTAAGGCCTAGCAATATAGAGTACTCATGCCAAGTGGTTGCAGAACTTTGGAGACAGAGACTTAGATATATCTACAAAAAACAGACTTGGGCTCACACTACAGCACTATTAATAGCCATTTGGATGGTCTGACTCAGACTGGAGTTCAGGCTCTGAAGCCTATCCCCTCTCTGGGCTTCAGAGCCTGAGCTATCGCCCAATCTGGAATGTCCAAATGGTTATTTATAGCACCATAGCACGAGCCTGAGTCCGTAGACCTGGGTTCTGAGACATTTATTTTTTTGCAGTGTAGACATATGACCCCAGAATTGTAAATCTTTTCAATTGTATTGTCAGCCTCACAATGTTTGATTTTTTGTTGTTGTTGTTGCTTGTTTGTTTTTGAAGCCCAAGTTCCTGAAATCCGATGCCTATGTGAGGATCTCAGGGTGGGGTGTTTTTTTTTTGGTTTTTTTTTTGGGGGGGGGGGGAGGTTTCAAGTACATTTCTAGCTCTCATGGTCACAGAAAAGACCTTTAAATGTGAATCCTAAAGGCTAAAAACGAGAAGATAAATGAAAACAATCCCATTAAAAAAAATCATGATCTTGGGGTGGGATCCTGACTCATGCTTTGGCCACTTGTGCTTGGCAATACTAGGGACCAACACTTTGGGCAGGAATTGTGTGTGTGTATTTAATTTGGTTCATGGAGCCTGTTGGTGGTGTCTCCAGTTCATTTTAGTGCTCTGGTTGGGATTTCTGAAATTGGTATCAGATGATACTTACTGCCATATTTGATGTCTTTGGGAGATTTTTCATAGCTGAATTTGGGCTTTTAGCTGCCCGGGCTATATCCACTAGGCTCTTTGATGGTTGGTGCCCATCAGACAGTCCAGTCACTAATGAGTGAGCTATGGCTTGGGCCCTGGGAGACAGTCAATAGAACAGTCATGGGTTTTTTTGGTCATGTGTTATTTCATTTCCAGGGTCACTGTGGTTGGTTAGAGTTTTAAGTTGGCCTGATAGCCACAAGTTGGGCTTAGCAGAGAGAGAAAAAGTTTCAGGTGTTGGTCGTAAGGGCATCCTTCTGCTGTTTCTACCTGTGTCTGTAAGGTCTTCAGAACAGGGACCATCTCTTTGTTATGTGTTTGTAGAGTGCCAAGCACAATGGACCCCAGATCTCTAGGTGCTACCGGAGTGCAAATTATAATACTAATACGGAGAGAGAGACCTTAAGTCTTCCTGCACTCTAAAGTGTTCTTTTCCTGGATGGCATGTGCTGTTTCGGGAGGCCTTCTCCCACTTGCTTGGGTAGGCCCAGCTGTGTCTGGCGTGAGAATTCATGTTCCAACTCTACACTAGTGGTGACACAAGGATAAGGAACTTATTAGCTTAAATTCCTGAGTTCCATTTATTCTGATGTTCATAATACAGTTGCATTTAAGGCCCCTGAACATCAGTAAGTTCAAACAGCACAAGTAATCTCATATACCATTGGAAATTTGTTGTTGATTGCTGGGTGTGTGTTTTATAGGTGTGCAGTGCAGTACAGAATCAAGATTTCACTGTGATTGAGGACTACTGCACAGGACTGAGAGCCCTACTTTATCTGAAAAGCATTGAGGAGCTTCAAGACTGGGATGGACAGAGTCCTGCAACCATGTGCCATCAGAAAGGAAAACCAGTACCCAAAATTGCTGATCTGATTGGAAAGGTATGCTGTTACACTGAGATTCTTGGCTAATGATATCAGCTTTTGGCTTCAAGCATAGTTTCATATGATGGGTTATGCTTTTTATCCCAGTGGCCATATTTTGTCACCATTGCCATCAAAATTAGTTGGTATGAGGTCTTTTGTCCCCTTCTGAATAGTCACCAGGCAATTTGTGATGTCATATTACTACTGTTACCATTGACATTATGTCACCACTTCATTGACAGTAGCATGGCTTATTTTTTAAATATAGAATGTAAAGACAAAAAGTATTAGAAATTCTCTCTTCATTGTACTTTTTAATTCAGATTTGCATGGCTGATTTTGGGTCAGAATCCATAGTATGTTTCAACCCTTTTGCAACACTCTGGTCACACAAAGGATGCCAAATGCAAATAGCTCAGCCATCTGAGAGATCTCCAAGCATGAGAGAGCTCTTAGTTGGCACAGAGCCAGTTTACCTGCTGTGTTCCAGCGGCCCCATTACTATAGTATCTGAGCACTTCGCAATCTCTAACAGATTTATTCTTAGAACATCTGAGGTGGGAAAGTGCTATTATCCCCATTTTACAGGGCAGAAACTGAAGCATAGAGAGACTAAGTAACTTGCCTGAGGGTCTACCACAAGAAGTCTGTGGTAAAGCAGGAACTTGAACTCAGGTCCCTGATCTTCTAGACTAGCATCCTAACCACTAGATCATTCTTCTTCTTTGCTCCAGCAGTCCTGTTGGGGACTCTGGCCAGTTGGAGTGGATTGCAGCAGCCCGAAGACTGTTCTTCCTTACACTAGGCATCCTGCAGATTCATGTTCAGAATCAGGGAGATATAACTGGCTCCCTAATGGCACTCTCCTGCCCCCTGTACCAATTAAAATCTCACCACAGCAGTGAGTCTGTGTCTTTGTTTCAAGTTACTAGAGGGGATCACTTTGAAGAGTGGTTTCAGTTATGGCATCATGGCTATTGATTATCCTTCTAAAAGTCTAATATAACCCTGTTGAAAATGTTGTAAAAAGTAAAGAATTACAAAAGAATAGGATTTGCAGTGTCAAATGTTTCCAAATCTCTGCTTATCGTTGCTGTTGACTGGATTTCTTTTCAGTAGGAGGTTAGTGATTTTTTTTTTTTTGGTTCTCTGTGGTGGTCTGAAAATTATAATGTTATCTTTCTGTGGAAAAGACAATCTTATTCCTAAAGCTCTGAATACTAGTGTTTAAAAAAATTCTAATCTGTTTTCTTTCAGCTGCTTAAGTTTATGTGGTTAAATCCCAGCTCAAAAGGTTATGTCCCAACTTTCTCTTTAACAGATATCGTCAGAGAAATACACACTGCATTTACACTTTGTATAATACAGTGATGTTAACAATTCTTCCCTTAAAACAACATTCAGTATTCTATCTTAGTATTACCTTTTTATTATACTAAATAGACAGCCATTGTCAGAAGATATTTTTCACGTCCTTCTGAATGAAAAGGAAAAAAATTACAATTTTTAGTCTTTTCAGCTTGTCACTACATCAATAATTAACTTTAAAAAGGTAGTATGAAAAGATGCTTTAAGGAAGCATTTAATAATTCAAAGGAATCTTAACTTGAAACAGGTCACATGAAAAAGAATAAAAACGAAGTCCTATGTAATCTAGTTTTCTGGCTATGTTAGACATTTAAAAAGAGCAAGAGATACAGATTATAACTGACTTTGTATTTGATTGCCTTTAATACAAAATTATATCATTGGACCATTGCTAACAGATGACAAAATGTAAAGTTTATCCAGGCTGAACCATTGAAGAGATAATAGTATATTATATTTCAGTCCCAAATTCAGGGTGACTGCATGTCCAGTAACGAACAAATAAGAGGAAAAGGAAGAAAAATAATGCAGCCTGGATATAAGGGAAATACCATGATGAATGACTGTACTAGAGGGAATCAAACACACAGCCTAGATATCATTAATATTTATAAAATCATAATTAGCAAGACCGTGCCTAAGCAGTGTTATTAGTGTAACTAATTACGTTATCATAAACTAAGTTTGCAATATTATAGGAAACAGTGTTCTTACCTTCATAAATTATCATCAGTATTGGATTCCATGTACTGTACCTACAAATTCAGCTAAGCACTATAGGTTCATATATATTCAATCCAAATAGCGCCATACTTAGAATGGTAAGTAGCTGATATAACATGTTCATCTGATTCCTTCTCTAAATCAAATCCAAAACCAAGGAGAAGGTGACAAACCGAGGTACTGTGAAAATTCTTACTAGTACAAAAGCTATGTAAGGATATCATGTAATAAAAATTTGACAGCCAAAATCCTACATTCTGGTTTACAAATATTTTATAAAGAGTTTTTCAAATGTGTCTTGGTTTTAATGTGACTTGAAAGCTAATTCATTCAGTAGGACCTATAAGAAAGATAAACAAGAAACAGTGACAGTATCTTGCATACTAAAGCTATGTGGCTAATATATGCTACTAGTAATAAAAACTGTTAGATTTATTGAACAGTCAATGTAAAAATGTAAAGGGCAGATACCCCTTCATTTAGTCAGTGACAGAATTCCTATTGCCTTCGTTGGGAAAAGGGGATCTGTCCCCTGGACAGAAGTTGAGACCGGTGAGAAACAGCTGGAAATAGGTATCGTTTTCAACAACAAGATCACAGAGTGGGTAGACCTTTTAGAGTTAGGACATGTCTACATCTGACAGAAGTACATTTATGCTTGTATAGACATCAGCCCTGACCATAGCTAGATCTGTTTGTGGTAGTATCTATTTCAGTAAACAGTCTGATTTTGAATGTTGCCATCCACAGTAATTCCCTATGCTATTGCTAATCCATTTCTTCCATCAGGTTCAGGTAAAAGCGGATGGTCTACTAGTAGATTATTGCTCTAGGATCTTCCAGTGCTAGCTGACACAAGTAAAAGATGGATGCAAAGCTCCTTGTAAGAGATACTCATGACACTGCACTTGAGCTGCTTTGCAATGTCCATGTTGTAATAGTGTCCACAATGGTCACCATATTAGTTAACTGATCATGATATTTCCTGTTTTTCTTTGAGTGATTGCTCATGTGTATTCCACAGTAAGTGTGCGTGCTCACCACGTGCACCGGTGCCGGACGTTTTTCCCTTAGCAGTATCCATACTGGGGGAGCACCATGGCGAGCCCTGGAGTGGCGCCTGTATATCACGCTATAAGGGGAGCCACGGACTCCCCGCACACTCAGTTCCTTCTTGCCACCAGTGAAGGTAGTCGGAACCTTGTGCTCCAACTCTGCTGCAGCCTTTTCTTCTCAACCTTAGTGATACCATTCGTAGATTGTTTCTTCAGTTGTTAGAGTGGACTCGGGGCATGCCCCATGCCCGAGGCTTCAAGGCGTGCGACTCCTGTCGCCGTTCTATGCCTAGGAGTGACTCGCACGCTGAGTGTCTCCGCTGCCTGGGTGAGACTCACATTAGCGACCGTTGCAAGATCTGCAGGTCGTTCAAGCCAAGGACCAAGAAGGAGAGAGACATAAGACTTCAAGCTCTCCTGATGGAGTTGGCACTGGCCCCAGCGCCGGCCACCACGTCTTCGGTGCATAGCGAGGCCCCTTCGACCAGTCGGCACCGCTCTCCCTCCAAAAAGCAAGGGAAGGACTCGGCCTCACAGCAGCGCCGTGACAAGGAAAAGGGGGAGGCTGGTCCCGCGTTGAGTAGCCCTCGCTCCCTCCTGGGCTCAAGGCCTCCAACTCGTGTGGAGCGAAGCAGCCCGGCACCGTCGGCCCGTGCATCCCCACCGGTACGGATGCTGTCGATGCCGGAGGTGATGCAGGCTGCGAAGGACATTATGAGCCTGCCAGTCCCAAGCACGCAGCCGGGCACAGGCCCCACTGCGAGGATCGCTCCCCACACCACTCGGCGCACAGTGGCCACTCATCTTGCAGCTCCTGCCCACCCTCAACACCGGCCAGACCATCCAGGTAGCCATCAGGACAGGAGTTGCGGGGGCCGTCGACACCGCCTGCCAGCGAGCGTAGGCACCGGGAGTGCTCGCCTGCACAGCATGGGTACCACAGCTGCTCTTGACAGGATAGACGTCGTCGTTCCCATTCCAGCTCCCGATCAACTAGATGTCGCACTCGGGACACCCCCTGCGGTGCTCGGCACTGGGGCGCCGGACCTCGCATCGCTATCACGGGTACCCGAAGTAGTTCTTTGGGCAGGTACCGTTCCTCGACGTCAAGGTCCAGGTCCTGAGGGCGATGACGTCACAGGCACCATTCCTGGGGCACTGAGCATTCATTGGTGACCTCGGCTTCGGCACCCAGACACCCACCCTCGGTCCGCGCTGTTCAGCCGGAACAGATAGTGCCATCGAGCTCTCAGGCAGGTTAATGGCAAGGGGCCCCGTGGCAAGGACAGTGGTGCCAGTCGGTACTGTGGCCACTGATGCCAGCCCAGACGGGGGCTCGTTCGGTCGCCAGAGCATCTCAGACTCTATCAGCCTCATCCAGCCACCTACGGGACAAGTCGGCGGGTCACGAGTCGGCGGATCCGCGCCCAGACTCTGATCTGGGGCTCGACGCCCCGGCACCAACTGAGGCTCTCGGCTCCGTGTGGGCCCTCTCCCCGGCACCGGATGACACCATAACGGTGCCTCCGCCCTCAGTCCCACAGGAGAACTTCAAGATGCACCAGGACCTGCTAAAGCGGGTGGCATCCAGCCTCCAGCTGCAGGCCAAGGAGATGGAGGGTCCGTCCGATTCCCTCTTCAACGTCCTGTCTCCCTCAGCACCGGGCCATGTGGTCCTGTCCCTGCACCAGGGTATTGCCAACATCTCCAACACCCTCTGGCAAACCCCTGCCTCCTTGGCCCTTATCTCCAAGAAGGCATAGAGGAAATACTTCATGCCGGCCAAGGACCACGAATACCTCTATTCCCACCCAGCACCCAACTCGCCCATGGTGGAATCGGTAAACCACAGGGAGCGACAGGGCCAGCCCGTGCCCACCCCCAAAAATAAGGACGCCAGACGCTGGACTCCTTTAGGAGAAAGTTTTATTCCTCTGCGAGTTTCCAGCTTAGGGTAGCCAACCACCAGGCCCTACTGAGCAGGTATGACTTTAACCTTTGGGAGTCTCTGCCTAAGTTCGAGCCCCTCCTCCCGGATTGGGATAGGAAGGACTTCAAGGCACAGGTGGAAGACAGAGTGGTGACTGCTAAAGCAGCCCAGCAACTGGCATCGGATGCAGCTGACACTGCGGCCCGCTCAATGGCTTCCGCGATTTCCATGCGCAGGGCGTCGTGGCTCCTGTTGTCAGGACTGTCGACAGAGGCCCAATCCCTGATGCAGGACCTCCCGTTCGATGGGAAGGCACTCTTTGCAGACCAGATGGACGTCAGGCTTCATGGGATGAAAGATTCCCGCACTACCTTGCAGACCTTGGGCCTCTACATCCCTACGGCTAAGGACAAGGCCAAATAGCTCAACCTGCGAGGAGTGGATACAAGCCCCCGTATAAAAGACCCAGAGACCAGAAACGCCAGATTCAGCGGCAGTCCCGCTCTGCCCCGCAGCCTGGGCCCTCCAAGGGCAAGAGGCAGGGAAAGAGGTGGTTTTCACTATTTGCAGGGGAGGCACCGGGCCTGTTGTCAGGGAGATCCCACATTTAATAAAGTTTGTGTTCTGCAAGCAATTGTCTGCCTTCCACAGGGCGTGGTCCCACATAACATCGGATCAGTGGGTCCTCAGTACCATTTCCAAGGGCTACATGTTGCAGTTCACCTCACCCCCACCAAATCACCCACCCTTCTTGATGGCCCCGGGGGAATTCCAGAGCAAAGGGTTCTAATCCCGATACTTCCTGATCCCGAAGGCCAAAGGGGGCCTCAGGCCCATCCTCGACCTGTGGGACCTAAACCAGTTTCTAGTCCGTTCCAAGTTCTGCCTGGTGTCCTTGGCCTCTATTATCCCCTCCCTGGACCCGGGGCACTGGTACGCGGCCCTGGACCTTCAGGACGCGTATTTTCATATCCATATTTTTGAGAGGCACAGGTGCTTCCACCGCTTTCTGGTGGGGATGGATCACTACCAGTTTGCGGTCCTCCCATTTGGCCTATCCACGGCACCCAGGGTTTTTACAAAATGTATGGCTGTGGTAGCAGCCTACCTTAGGCGGGAGGGGGTACAGATCTTCCCTTACGTGGACGACTGGCTCCTCAAGGGGGAGTCCCACTCCGAGGTAAAGACCCATGTGGAGCTGTTCCTATCGACATGCGCCCGTCTCGGCCTAGTGGTCAACGAAACCAAATAAACATTAGTTCCCATTCAGCGCATAGAGTTCATTGGAGCCCTGCTGGAGTCCTCGAGGGCCACAGTCTCTCTCCCCCTGGACAGGTTCGAGACCCTAAGGGATCTCATCACCTCAGTCACGGCTTTCCCGGTGACCACTGCGAGGGCGTGCCTTTGAATTCTGGGGCACATGGCAGCATGTACATACGTGGTCTGCCATGCCAGACTCCGAATGAGGCCCCTCCAGATCTGGCTAGCCTCCCAATTCTCCCAAGCTCGGGACGACCTAGACAGGGTGCTCATGGTTCCGTCCCCGATACTGGGTTCCCTTCAATGGTGGTCTTGCCCGAGCAATATGCTGCAAGGAGTTCCCTTCTGGGATGCCAGCCCGTCCATAGACCTGGTGTCTGATGCTTCAGACCTCGGCTGGGGAGCCTACACAGGGAACGTGCAGACCCAGGGAACGTGGTCGACCCCGGACTTGTCCCTTCACATATATGTCAAAGAGCTCAAGGCGGTGCAGTTGGCATGCGTGGCTTTCCTCACGCACCTCCGTGGCAGGGTGGTCAGAGTCCTCATGGACAACACCGCTGCCATGTGCTACATCAACAGGCAAGGCGGGACTCGCTCTCTAGCCCTCTGCTGGTAAGCCCTGAACCTATGGGAGTTCTGTATAGCCCATGATATCTCCCTGAGGGCGTCCCACCTCCCGGGTGTCCACAATACGCAAGTGGACCGCCTCAGCATGGTCTTTTCCCCTCGGTATGAGTGGTCGCTCCACTCAGAGGTTGCTCACTGGCTCTTCCGAGAGTGGAGAGTTCCCCAGATCGACCTGTTTGCAACCCACCAGAACCGGCGTTGTCCCTGGTTCTGCTCCAGGGGAGGGGTGGGGATGGGCGCAATCTCCGATGCGTTCCTCCTATGGTGGTCGGGCCAGCTCCTCTATGCCTTTTCCCCGTTCCCCCTCATCACCAGGGTCCTTCAGAAGGTGAAAGCAGACAAGGCGAGAGTCATTCTCATAGCCGTGGCGTGGGCCCGTCAACACTGGTACAGGCCCCTTCTACGCCTCTTGGTGGCCCCCCCGAGGGCGCTGCCACTCCGCCCGGACCTCCTCTCCCAGCACAGGGGGTGCCTCCTCCATCCCAATCTAGCCGCGCTCCACCTCACAGCGTGGCTGCTCTGTGGCTAAACAAGGAGGAGAACAGGTGTTCGGAGCAGGTAAGGCGAGACCTCCTGGAAAGCAGGAAGCCGTCCACACATCAGACATACGTGGCAAAATGGTCCAGGTTCGCCAGGTGGGCGAGTGAGCAGGGAGTCTCCCGCTCCACTGCACCTCTCCAGCTTATCCTGGAGACTTATAAGACTACCTCTTATCCCTTAGGGCCCAAGGACTGGCACCTGCCTCAGTCAGGGTGCACCTGGCGGCCACATCGGCCTTCCACCCGCCGGTGCAAGGGTACTCAGTCTTCTCCCACTCGATGACCTCCCGTTTCCTAAAGGGCCTCAACCGTTCATTCCCATACGCTAGACCGCCCCCCCCCCATGCCGCAAGGGGACCTCAATCTGGTCTTGTCCTGACTCACGGGGCCCCCTTTTGAACCCCTGGCCACATGTTCCTGGTCTCACCTCTCATAGAAGGTGGCCTTCCTTGTAGCGATCACGTCAGCCCAATGTGTCTCGGAACCTAGGGCCTTAACCTCGGAACCTCCCTATACGGTCTTCCACAGGGATAAAGTCCAGCTCCACCCACTCCCGGCGTTCCTCCTGCAGGTGGTCTCCGCCTTCCATATGGAACAGAGCATCTTTCTTTCCGTGCTCTGTCCTAAGCCCCATTCTTCTAACAAGGAACGCCACCTCCACACGCTCGATGTGCGTAGGGCACTGGCTTTTTATCTGGATGGGACCAAGCCATTCCGGAAATCCTCGCAACTTTTTATTGCCTCGGCCGAGTGGGCAAAGGGGCAGTCTATCTCCACCCAACGGCTTTCCCGCAGGATCACTTCGTGCATATGCATGTGCTATGATCTGGCAGGGGTCCCCTCGCCACCAATCATTCACATTCAATGAGAGCTCAGGCCTCATCAGCTGCCTACGTAGCCCATGTCCCTATCCAGAACATTTGTAGGGAGGCTACTTGGGCCTCAGTTCACACATTTACTTCGCATTACGCGATTGTCTCCCAGTCTAGGGATGACTCCGGGTTCGGCAGGGCAGTACTTGGTCCCGAACTATCGTGAACTCCTACCCACCTCCAACAGATATTACTTGGAATCACCTACTGTGGAGTACACATGAGCAATCACTTGAAGAAGAAAGGACAGTTACTTGTTCCGTAACTAGTGTTCTTTGAGATGTGTTGCTCATGTCTATTCCACATGCCGCCCTCCTTCCCCTCTGTCGGAGTTGTCCGGCAAGAAAGAACCAAGGGTGGGGGGAGCCTGTGGCTCCCCTTATAGCGTGATATACAGGCGCCATTCCAGGGGTTGCCACAGTGCTCCCACAGTACAGATACTGCTAAGGGAAAACTTCCAGCACCGGTGCACGTGGCGAGCACGCACATCTACTGTGGAATAGACATGAGCAACGCATCTCAAAGTACGCCAGTTACGGAACAGGTAACTGTCCTTTCCAAATATAGAGAAAACCACAAATACTTTGTTAAAGGCTCTTAAGCAAAGTAAGCTGTCATGGGATATGAGGGAAGGTACTCTAATGGATCAGTAACTGGTTAAAAGACAGGAAACAAAGGGTAGGACTAAATGGTCAATTTTCAGAATGGAGAGAGGTAAATAGTGATGGCCCCCCAGGGGTCTGTACTGGGACCAGTGCTGTTCAATATATTCATAAATGATCTGGAAAAAAGGGTAAACAATGAGGTGGCAAAATTTGCAGATAATACAAAAATACTCAAGATATTTAAGTTTAAAGCAGACTGAAGAGTTACAAAGGGATTTCACAAAACAGGGTGACTGGGCAACACAATGGCAGATGAAATTCAATGTTAATAAATGCAAAGTAATGCACATTGGAAAACAATCCCAACTATACATATAAAATGACGGGTCTAAATTAGCTGGTATCAATCAAGAAAAAGATTTTGACATCATTCTGGATAGTTTTCTGAAAATATCCACTCAATGTGCAGTGGCAGTCAAAAAAGCAAACAGAATGTTGGGAGTCATTAGGAAAGGGATAGTAAATAAGACAGAAAATATCATATTGCCTCTATATAAATCCATGGTACGCCCACATTTTGAATGCTGCATGCAGATCTGGTTGCCCCATCTCAAAAAAGATATATTGAAATTGGAAAAGGTTCAGGAAAGGGCAATAAAAATAATTGGGATATGGAATGTCTTCTATATGAGGAGAGATTAATAAGATGGGGACTTTTCAGCTTGTAAAATAGATGACTAATGGGGGTGGAATGTATTATGATAGAGATCTACAAAATCATGACTGGTGTGGAGAAAGTAAATAAGGAAGTGTTATTTACTTCTCATAACACAAGAACTAAGGGTCACCAAATGAAATTAATAGGCAGCAGGTTTAAAACAAACAAAAGGAAGCATTTCTTCACATAACACACAGTCAACTTGTGGAACTTTTTACTAGAGGATGTTGTGAAGGCCAACACTATAACAGGGTTCGAAAAAGAACTAGATACGTTCATGGAGAATAGGTTCATCAATAGCTATTATCCAGGATGGGCAGGGATGCAAAACCATGCGGTGAAATGTCCCCACCCTCTGTTTGCTAGAAGCTGTGAATGGGTGACAGGTGATGGATTAGTTGATGATTACCTGTTCTGTTCATTCCCTCTGAAGCACCTGGCATTGGCCACTGTCTGAAGACAGGACACTGGGCTAGATGGACCACTGGTCTAACCCAGTATGGCCGTTCTTATATTTGAAATGTAAATATATTTTAATGGGCCTGTAGAGGCCCCCGAGTAGTGTTAAGACTTGGAACCGGTAAGGCTCCCTGAGCTAGGATTACGGTTTGGCCTGGTAAGGCTCCACAGTCTAGAGCAGGGGTGGGCAAACTATGGCCTGCGGGCCGGATCCGGCCCCTCAGGGCTTTGGATCCAGACTGCGGGATTGCCCCCTGTGACACCGTGGGCCCCGTGCCTCTCTCAGAAGTGGCCGGCACCATGTCCATGAGGCTCCCAGGCGGGGGGTGGGGGGGGGCAGAGGCAGAGGGCTCCATGTATTGCCCATGCCTCCAGGCACCGCCCTCCGCGTTCCTGGCCAATGGGAGCTTCGGGGGAGGTACCTCGAGGCACGGCAAGGGCAGAGCACGCGGAGCCCTCCCCTCCCTTTCCCCCAGGGGCCGCAGCGCTTCCTGGAGCGGCAGGGAGCTGGGGACAGGGCAGGCATGCAGCCTAGTGCGTGCTGCTGCCACCCTGGAGTCACTTTAGGTAAGCAGCGCCGGGCCGGAGCCCAAACCCCTCCTGCACCCCACCCCCCCAACTCCCTGCCCTAAGCCCCCTGCCTGCACCGCGTACCCCTCCTGCACCCCAACTCCCTGCCCTGAGCCCCCTCGTACACCCAGCACTCCTCCTGCATCCCATCCACCTGCCCTGAGCTCCCTGTACCCCTGTGCACCCCAACCCCCTGAGCCCCCTGCCACACCCTGCACTCCTCCTGCACCCCAACCCCCTGCCCTGAGCCCCCTCCTGCAGCCTGCATCCCTCCTGCAGCCTGCACCCCTCGTGCAGCCCAACCCCCTTCCCTGAGCCCCCTCATATACCCCACACCCCTCCTCTGCCCCAATCCCTTGCCCTGAGCCCCTTCCTGCACACCGCACCCCCTCCCACATCCTCCCGGACCCCAACCCCCTGCCCCAGCCCTGCATACAATTTCCCTACCCAGATGTGGCCATCGGCCCAAAAAGTTTGCCCACCCCTGGTCTAGAGTTAGGAATGGGGCTGGTAAGTCTTCCAAGGTTTAAAGTTAGTGTCAAGGTTTGTAGAGGTCCTAGGATTAGGATTCAGGATAGTAGGACTCCCTGAGCTAGAGTTAGGGTGGACTCTGCAATGCTGTATGGCAAGGGTTAGGGTTGTGCCCTGTAGAGGTCCTTGGGGTAGTGTTTTTGTTGTGCCTGGTAAGGCTCCCCAAGCTGGGGCCAGTAGGGTCTCCCCAGGCTAGGTTTAGGTTTGAGGCCTGTAGAGGTCCCCTGACTGGGGTATGGTTGGGGCTGGTGTGGCCACTGGAAGGTCTGGATCTATCTTATAGCACCCTCCTTTTACCAGACTGGGTTTTAATCTCTGAGCCAGCTTGTTCCCTGAGGTAATTCTATCTGAAGCTCTCTCACAGAAGCCAGGGAAGCAGTTTCCAATTGGGATAGTTGTTTTTATGCCAAACCTTCTTAACAACAAAAAAATCAAAACCTCACAAATTCTTCCCTCAAAGTCTGTACAAGCTGAGCAGTTCCTTCACCAAGTCACTCCTTCACACCGGTAAGTTCAGTAGTCCAAAATTTGTCTCTTACCTCACAGCCTCAGTAATAAAAGAATTTCACAGTTTCCCTTCTGTCCATTTGGTTTCTGGAGCAATTCCTCTCTCAGCAGTAACTCCAGTAGCAGTCTATTGGCACACACACCCCTGACCCTCAGCTTTCTGGAGGGTTTTGCGATCTCCCCCTCCATCTCCTGCTGCCCTCTTCTATGAGCATCAGCCAGTTAAGTTTCAGCTCTTTTTCCAGGTGCAGAGGGTGGATCTAATCAGGCAGACAGCTAACTGCAGGCCTCTGACCATGGAGGAATGGTATCCCTTATCCCTTTACATTCATCATTAAGAAATCACTATGTAACAATAGTATCCATATTGCTGTATATGAGATACTGTAGTTAGTTCCTGTTCTAAATATCAGGAATAACAGCACTATTTAG
Source organism: Malaclemys terrapin pileata (assembly GCF_027887155.1). Lineage (NCBI taxonomy): Eukaryota > Metazoa > Chordata > Testudines > Emydidae > Malaclemys > Malaclemys terrapin. Next base: position 74,489,486 of record NC_071512.1, read on the forward strand.
GATATCACAAAATAGTAATCGTTGGTAAATTTTAACTTTTAATGGTATTTTTCATTCAGTGTTCTATAGGTTTCTGATACCATTAAATATAGCCCCAATAATTTAAACCCTTCTTCTTTATGGTAGATAAACTTTTAACCATGACCACTGCAGAGGAAGTGACAGCTTAGACCTTCTATCAGACTAGAAGAGGAAGACAAAGCTTATCTTTTACCTCTGTGCTTTTCAGAACCACTTTTTCTTTTTCTGATGGGTTGTTTAAGATGCAGATACTTGAGGCCTTGGCACAAACAACTGTTATTAAGATCACCCAGGAGTCAGCTTTTCATTACTACCAATCTATTGTTTAAATGCAAGAGATAAATTGATTTGGGTTCGTCTCAGATATAATCTCATCGTGCAAATAACAGACACCAAAGTGTCTGGGAAGGGGTGGTGGTGATGATATCAGATCTTTCCTACTGACTCTCTCTAGGAAAAAAAAAAAAACCTTTGTAAAAGCATACTTATCTCAGGGCTTGGCTACACTTGCAGATGTCTTTAGGCATTTTTATCAGGTATACGACCCATTCAGATTGATGAACAAGAACAATGTTCTTTCACGAACCAAAGTTATTACTATGGCTGTAAAACAGATCTATAACATATATGTCTGTATATAATTATATGTCTCTATCATCCACAATTAACAGAATTGTGTTTTAAAATACATGTTCCTGCGTTTTTCCAGAAGGTGTAGGAATAAGAGTGATTAAGATAAGTGTGTTGTCATAGGGTATCTAGGCAGGGTACCATATTCCCCATGGGCGTAATTTGATCTCATATATGTAGTCACTGTCTCTTCCTGTCTGCTGCTCCCAGAAATCTGTCATTAGTTGCATACTGATCTTACTCCAGAGACCTGAAGTAATTATGTCCAAGAAATACATTGGTGTCAGCTGGTGGCATGAAAAGTGTTATAGCATGTGTCTTTAGAGTGGTTTCACTAACATCAACATAAAATGTAAAAATCATACTTCACTTAGTGACCTGCATATATGCTAATAGTTAAATAGTAAAAATAAGCCTGCATATTAAATTGGCTAGTAGGGGCTTTGTAAAAGATATTAAAGACACAAGGAAATGACACTAGCTTTGACCCAGTATTTCGAAACTTTGCAAAAATCGAAGTTTGTTTGAGTAAATATCATCCGAAGGTGAGAGTTGTAGAAGACTCTGTAAAGAAATGAGAATGATAAATACATCTGATTTAATAAGTATTTGAAAGGCAGAACAGATTGATTTTTATTTTAAAGTCTCATCATTAATTAGGACAGTGCTAAAAAGGAGATTTGAAGAAAGTTTATTATAAAAGCATGTCAATAGTAGGTGGTCTCCATCTGCAAGTACATGAGAGATAATAATGTTCCAGGATATTGAAGACTCCATCTGGTGTGTAATCAGAGAAAATTCTTAGCCCCCTAAAGTAAAAATATTAAGTGTCTAGTCTGTTCTTTGCATACATGGACCTCCCATTAAAGTTAAAATCTCTGTGCCTTCCAAATACAGCATAGAACCTAAAGGGTCTGTCTTCCAATCTGCAGAAGCCTGGTGAATTCTAGCCTCATGGCAGGAACATCTAAAAAGCCCTTATATTAAAATACTACAGCATTGTATAAAAAAGATCCAAAACACAAAATGTTCTCTTATTTAAAAAAAGTACAGGAAATACAACAATCACTCCCCAGCCTGCAGTATTATATGATATAGGCAAAATCTTGGTCCCATTTAAGTCTTAAGGGAGCAAAATTTCCACTGTTTCCCTAATGTTTGGGAACATTACTATAAAATACTGCACTACTTGTTTTATAAGAGAAGGAAAGGTCAGCCTGACATGGAAGCCTCAGATCAAACAACACCAAAGTGCAGTGATAAATTTCTGAACTCCCCATGGAGAAAAGAACCCATGGACATTAGCTCCTTGTTTTCTGTACTTCACAAGGAACATGCAGCCCAGTGAAGGCAGGACTAACATTCCTAGCCAGGAATGAGAAGAAAAGCTGGCTCATGGCCTGGCTGATCAAAGGCAAAACTAAACAAGATGACAGAACCAGGAGTAATGGTCTCAAGTTGCAGAGGGGGAGGTTTAGGTTGGATATTAGGAAAAACTTTTTCACTAGGGGGATGGTGAAGCACTGGAATGGGTTACCTAGGGAGGTGGTGGAATTTCCTTTCTTAGAGGTTTTTAAGTTCAGGCTTGACAAAGCCCTGGCTGGGATGATTTAGTTGGGGATTGATCCTGCTTTGAACAGGGGGTTGGACTAGATGACCTCCTGAGGTCCTCCAGAGGTGAAAGTAAGCCGGTACAGTACACTGTGCCGGACCAGACCGGCTTCCCCAGGCTGGCGATTTAAAGGGCCCGGGGCTTCCCGCAGCAGCTGGAGCCCCGGGCCCTTTAAAGCACTGCCCGAGCCCTGCTGCCCGAGCCCCGGAGTAGCGGCGACAGGGCTGTGGCGCTTTAAAAGGCCAGGGCTCCTGCCGCTGCAGGGAGCCCCAGCCCTTTAAAGCGCTGCCTGAGCCCTGCCGCCGCTACCCTGGGGCTCTGGCAGGGGGTCTCGGGCAGCGGTTTAAGGGGCCCGGGGATCCCTGCAGCGGCTGGAGCCCCTGGCCCTTTAAATCCCCACAGGAGCCCTGCCGCCGCTACCCTGTGGCTCTGGCAGTGGGGCTCGGGCGGTGTTTTAAAGGGCCCTGGGATCCCTGCAGCGTCTGGAGCCCCTGGCCCTTTAAATTCCCATGGGAGCCCTGCCACACTAGCCTGGGGCTCCGGCAGCCTGGCTCGGGTGGTGATTTAAAGGGCCAGGGGCTCCCCGCTGGTAGCTCCAGGGGTGATTTAAAGGCCCTGGGGCTCCCAGTTGCAGCTGGAGCCCCGGGGCCTTTAAATCTTGATTTAAAGGCCCCTCCTCTTCCAGTTGAGGCTATGCTTCTTCCGGTTGAGGCCACGATCCTGCTCAGGACTCCGGCGTACCAGTAAGTCCTTTAACTTACTTTCACCCCAGAGGTCCCCTCCAACCCTGATATTCTATGGTTCTATGTATCTGTTAGTGTTGGTGAAGAAATGTCTCCCTGTACCCTATCACTGCTTCTGGGAGGTGAAAAAACAAAGATCGAAGTTCGAGCTGCATAACTCCTTTCTTTATATTACCAAGTCTTTACCTCTGAAATAGGGCTCTGTCAGCCCGCTAGGTCTGCATAAATGTAGGCTCATCACTGATCAAGGAAAAACTGACTCTTGTGTTAAGGTATTATGGCAACTTCCCATTGTAATTTCTAATGGTTATTTTCAAATGTGGTTATTAGGCTGGAGAGAGTCAAAGAGGTGCTACAGAAATTTTTAATGGGATATTCATGATCAGTAGCGAAAGATACTGCTTCCCCCTACTCCTCCTTTTCACACTCCTTCCTTGAAATAGGGAGAAACTTCCACAGTCATGTAGCTTAACAATCTGATGGAACTGCTGTAGGGCACTCCCCATGGCAATCAGGACCTAACGTTGCTGATGGACACCTTTCAGCAAATAGAGCTTAGCAGGTTTATTGCCCTGGGTGTTCTTTCCCAGCATTTGCCAAACCAAAAACAATTTTGAGCAATCCCAGGCCCAAAAAAATTAATAAGAACAGTTTACTTCTGTAACATTACTTCTGTAACTGTTACTTCTGTAACGTTACCTTTTTTCCCTAACTAGACTATTATGGAAGTTCATGTTGTGATTATCTACAGTGTCACTTCTTACTGAAACCGCAGGTTGTTATATAAAAATATAACATCCCTAACAGCTAAGCCATTTGCATGAGAAATGCATAAAACAAAAGCTAGGATTACTAAAGTGGATTTAAAATGGTTTAATCTTTGTGGGTTTTATATATACTATATGCTAAATTTGCTATAAGCACTGAGTGTAGGGGTTTGTATTCTCAGTCACTAAATGTGGCCACTAAAAAACAATGTATCCATGTTAGCTTTTTGACTGTGGTGGTTTTACAGCATTCACTGCTGACAATGGACATCATGCTAGGACAATCCAACTCCTGATGCAAAAGATTTTAAAAAAGAGAAAAGAAGTCAGGCACTGCCAAAAATACATAATTTTTTTTGTATTCTACAGTTTGTTTTACTTAGGAAAACGGCCTGGTCATACCCTGCAGCATGCATTCATTACAGTGATCTTTGACTGGCAGATGTGGAGTAATAGGATGCATATTTTAATGCTTATTATAATACCCTGTCCAAAAACAACTTGACAAATTTGTGATTTCGACAGTATCTCATTTTGCTGGCTGCAGTGCTCTGTGATTGCCTGGTCCACGTGGCTTCCAGATTATGCATACCACCAATACTTCTCATTAAAATGGCCACAGTTCACCAGTTTCAGTAGCTTGGAACGAACTTGGAATGAATTATTATACAACAAAGAGGCTGCTGTCATGCAGAACAAAAGACAAGCAAAAGAGAGCTTTGGCTTAATGAGGCTAAGTGAGTGTCTCCCCTGCATCACCAGCTACTTGACGGCATTTGAGCATGGATTTTTTTCTCCACAGGCCAAAACCTTTGGTCTATTATTTTGTGTTTATGCACCTTGAGGCTAATATACATTTTAATATGCTGCACATGGAGAAAAAAAATCAGCCATTAGATTAGAACATGTGCACTCCCTGTTAAATTAATGACAGCCGAACATAGAGATAAATTTAGGTTTTCATATTTAATTATAGCACACTGCAGTACGTTTAGCAAGGATAAATTGCACTATTATTATGCTTCATTTTTTTGACATCTTTTCCTATTAACCATGCACACTTACCCCTTTACCTCCCCAGTGCCACACATAACATCTTTGTATGTATCATCATTCCTTAACACTATTAAATTCTTAGTTACTTAGGGTTAGTTAGGATAAAACAATTCAAAATAACCTTTAGTTTAGGCTGTCTACATAAAGAAGGCAACCTAAATTATATATATATGAAAATGACAAGAAAAAAATGGACTGCATCGCTAGTATTTCAGACATATATTTTCAAGTCTGCAAAATATTTCCAATGACTTTATTTTTCCTGGGTACTTTTGATGCAACATTTCCCATATGTGAGTGCATAATCTTGTTCCTTTCTAAACCAGAAATATGATTTTGAAAAGTAAAAAGTAAACAGTACGCTTAATCTTTAATTTGTTCTATGTAATTTCATAGTTGAATAATGTTTATATGGACACTGATAGAATTAGGACATTTTAAATTACAAAATGGTTGGATCATGAGGAATTCAGCATTATTTAAGCATATGCCATTTGTGGGGCTTTGTACAATTGAGGCTTGTTTGCCATGGTTGCTGAAACAAGAATAACACCAGAATTTAGGGCCTGTCCTTGGTTGTACTGAAGACAATACAAAACTCAAATGGAAGTAAAATTGTTTCACCTCTTATACTGTGTGTTCCTATCAAATTTACTCTGGAAATATGCAGGAGAATCAATGGATAGTTACTATACAGTTATGGGTTCTGTCACTTAATGATTGTTACTACCTGTTAGTGCTTTTAATTTCTTTTGAAATAAGTGCTGCTCTTTTCAAGTTGTGGCGCAAGGTGAAAAAAGGTTGTTGTGTTGCAAAATTAAAGAAATGTTACTATTTTCCAAAGTGGGTTAGAACAGCTAATGCTTCGTAGAAAGGGTAAGATTTTCCTACTCCTACTGTGAGCATAAGCAGGTAGAAGATATTATGCTACAGGCTTATTCCTAGATATTCCTTATTGGATAGTTGTTTCGTGACAAAAGACACTGTGGTTTGATGACCAGAGGGTCATGACAGGAATAATAATCACCTTATTAAAGGGTGTCTGGATCTTGGTGATAAAGCATTCTTCATAGCAATCAGTCAGCAGTTACTGGTGGAAGAATTTTCCTCAATGGCAGAGGAGGGCACATTTTTCATATTCATTGAGAGCAAGTCTCTCTCTCCCCTTTCAAATCTTCTGTTCTCTAGTGACCTTTAGTGCTACAACAGCTATGCACAAATATTTTCCTTGTCCGGTGAAACTCACAAAATTTTTAGATCTTCATCTGTTTTGCAAAAAGTTCAGGGGTAAAAATTATATATTTTGGCTAGTACCATGTTGGGAATTTGATTTACACCAAAAAGTAGTTTTTAGAAGACTGAATCATGCAAGGGATTTTTTAATAGCTATAGAACCTTTCTCCTTTGGGTAACACATTTGAATAGAACCCAGATCTGTAATGATTGATAACTAATTGTCTCAAGTTCAGGTGCTAGAATTTGTGCCAGCAACTAATGGAAAACTATTCCTTTGTAAGTGCAGATTTTGATAATGCAAATTGAACCCCCAAAAGGGAGATAGTGCTTTTAAATATTTAAACTATAATGACTAGCATGAGAAACTGATGTTGTATATAGAAGTCTACCTACAGTAGCTACCCCTTAGTGATAAGACTAAATTTTTAATGATTTGTATTTCTAAGATGCCCATCACCATCTTAGTATTTGTTATGCGCTTATATGATGCCTGATATTATATAAGACACAGCCTTATATGAATAAATTCTATGTCTTAAAAATATCTAGATGGCATAGAAATATTTATAATAATAAATAAATAATAATAAATGGTTCATCCTCTTTGTTTACAGGTAGGTTCTGTTGGTAAAGCTGTTTTCAGACATGAGAGTGTTCCCACTGAGTTGAATGGGACTAGGCACAGGCATATAATTACTCATGTGTATTTGCAGAACTGGAAAGAGCATTATCACACTAAACTTTTGGTGTGGTGAAACATTTCAGACAACTGTGTTCAGTATAAGATAACTGTATAACTATTCTTGTGCTATTGATCATAGACACCAGAAGATAGATGAATTTTAAACCTAAAAATGTGTTGTTCTAGGTATTACTTATCTTTTTTTTTTTGTTAATTTCTGTTTAGTGTTCTCTTAATAGTCCATTATGCTTTGACTGTCATAGAAACAATTATAAATGTTTTTTTAAAATTAATTATCTTGACTATAACGTATATTTTGCTCTTTTAGGAATAGTTTGAGCCTGTAGGCACAGTCCCAAATGTGGGTGGTGGAAGCTGCACCAGGGGGCTGGAGGGATTGATTTATGGGGAAAGGTTAAAAGAGCTAAAATACATTTCATATATAGATACATACACATACATACACACACATACTCACTCATACACATACAGGGTTATCCTTTATACTGTATATATAGGATAACTATAAATGTGTGTAAAACATGATATACATGTTGTATAAAAGATAACTATGTACGTGTGTGTGTTTGAGGGATGGGGAGCACAACAGTCCCCACATTTTTGAAGATACTAAACACCCAAGGGAAAGAGGAGTCATTTGGTATAAGGTTATGGGATATAATTAGCAGTAATGAGTTAAAATTAAGAAAGAATAAAATTAGGGTGAATATGTGGAAAAGCTTCCTGATGGGAAAATGGATTAAATTATGTACTGGCCTCTTCATGAGAGTGATGGAAGTCTCATTTATGGATTCCTTTAAAACTAAATTGGATAAACACTGGCAAATGTACTGCAGGGGCCAATCCTACATTGGCAGGAAGATGTATTAGTCTGTTAGCAAGATTTTTTTTTCCTGATTTTCATGGCCTACAGTGGCTACCCTTCCAGAACTTACAATTTTGCCCTAGATATTACCACCTCAGTATTTACAGTATTCCCTATATATATAAAAAATACTCACTATAAATTGTACTTCCTATACTGTGCTAACATTATATAGTTATCATGTACCACTGAAATATTTTGAAGACCATATACTGTATTATGATATGATCAGAGGGGTTGATAGCTGAATTCAAGCCTGCCAACATGCAGTGCCACCGCCTTATTAAAATGGTTGCTTCTATGACTTCTACTACTGTTGGCCTTTCCCATCCTTTTAAATCTGCTTTATTCTGCCACACTTTGTAATAGTAGTCTACAATAATGCAGGATCTTTAAGCTTCTCTTCCCCCAACCTCCATAGGTGCTAGAACTAGGGATGCTGGGAGTGCTGCTACACCCCCTGGATTGAAATAGTTTCCATCATATATAGGGATTATAGTTGGTTCAGTGTTCAGTGTTCTCAGCTATAAAAATTGTTCCAGCACCCCCACTGACCACTTACTTTCTCTTCCATAACAAACAAATTTAAAGTTTTGTATATTTTCCTCTATTGCTGAGCCAGCCACTAGTTTCAGTTCTTGAGCAATACTTTGAGTTGTGATGGACAAATTTACGAAAAATGTTCTATCCCTCCCACCACGTATTATTCAAATATTACCCAAGGGCCAATGCCCCGAATCTCTGAAAATTACTAACATAAAATGTTGGGATTCCATTTCTATATGAGGGAGTTGAGAGAAAACGTTTCTGCACCCTATTGACCTATTCATACCATACAGAATTCATTAAGGCTGTGGAACCTAGTTTAGGCTGTTCCAGGGAGTAATTACCATCAACCTATAATCTGCTACTCGGGGACCCATCAGGGCTCTGTAACAGTTTGAAAGGGTCTGGCAAGACTTTATTGATTTCCTGGAATCTCATTCACGCTGATTGCACTTGGATAGTCAGAGGGTTGATGTTTAAAGACACTAATTTAGCTATTATTAAGATGGTGGCTGTAATACTACACATAGTTGAGACCTTATTTGCCCTTCAATTCAGCTCTGCAAACAAGTTTTAATGAAGTAGCTCCCTTTATTTTTTTTTTGTATATATCATCTTTTATTTCAGTCTTCATGTTGGAGATCTTCATGTAATTCATTGTATAACCCATACATAATTGGCCAGGGTATGTCATACCATGTGTCTTCATTCTCCCATTTATCATTTTGTTTCATGCCTTTTTGACTGCTTTGAATAATTAATGCATTTTTCTATTACTGTGTTAATCTGTTTTTTCCAAGTTGCTGATTTATTATACACAAAATCAATATTTTTTTTTCTTAAAAATCAACACACATGACATCTGGATTCATGAGAAACCCAGAAGTGCTCCACTGCAATCAACTATACATTTTTTTCCAGATCCTTAGAATTGTGGCCTTTGATTTCAATGTACAATATCTGGATTCTGGTTACTGTCTAATATATGGCACTTATCACTGTGCTCGTAGCATAGAATCTGACTTGAATGCCTTTCAGGCCAGAAGCCTACCAGGCGCAGCTGTTGGAATCTGGAAATTCACTGGTGAAAGCACAGGGACTGGAAAGGTGGCAGAGGCTCTTTTAAAAAGAGGAATGCTCTCTGTGCAAAGCAAGCCATTTCACTGATGATAGAAGACAGGAAGGCAAAGAAGAGCAGAAGGGCTGCCTGGTCTTAAAAGAAATCAAAGCAAATTGAGGACTCACAGGGGGGCAGGGGAGTTGAGGTCAGACTGAGGGGGGCTTGTGTTCAGGAGTTTTTTGTTTTCCATAGATTTGTAACTCTCTTGTGCTCGTTTTACTGTTATGTTGTCCCTGAAAGATGTAACTGGAACCAGAGCTCCCACAGCCAGGTGAACTCAGGGGAGTTGGGGGAACATGCCAAAGCAAGTAAGGAATTCAGGAGTCTAAGACACTTGTTCCAGGGTTTCAGTGACCAGATTGTGGGGGTCTCACTGGCAAAAAGGGTGTCAGACAGGGGTTCTGCAACTGCAAGTATACTTGAGAGACCCAGAGCCAGGAGCAGTCACCAGTAACTACCCAAACACAGGAAGCTTAAATGTACATGGGATTCAGCAGTTGATTCTTCTCACAACAGACAGATGTCCATCCAGACAGTGGGGCTGGACTGCGTTGTGACAAAGAAGACCTTTGTCTAGGCAGGTTGAATATTTACCTCCATATCTCTGGTGAAAGGAGTATTCACTTGGTTCATTATTTTTTTTAAATACATGATTAAATATACAGGGTGACTTATCAAGACACCTGAAACACCAAAAAGTGATATGATCTGGTATGATATGGCATATTTCTACATTCCCATTTCATAATGAAATGGAAGAGGCAGTATTTAGGTAGGTAGTAACTGATGCACATAACCACAGTCAACTGTCCCTATCCTCCTTTAAATTTTCTTAACATCTTTCAGCTCATAAACATGTTTCCCTTCACAACACACACCATATGCCATTGGAAAAGGGTTGTAAAGTTTTATAGATATATTTCAGAGTACTATAAGTATAATAAAGCAAAAATAATGCAAAGAAATGGGAATTATTGAACACTGAATTAAAATGTTAGGCACAAATACTTTTTTTGCATTTGGTTTCTTTTTGAATGTAGTCATGAAGAGCTAAAAATCTTGTTTAGTATAAAGAAAATGAAAATATTTGAGTTTAGTTTTTAACTATCCCAGTAAATAGTTGTTTAAAGGAAGCTTACATATTTGTTGGTGTGTATTGAAGAAATTACACAGTTTTATCTATCTGAAAATAAATATGAAACTGCTTTCCGATATTTAGCTTTTTGCAATGTTTTACTTATTCTAGGAAAACATAGTTCATATAACCATGTTTTCCTCATCAAAAATAGTATAAAAATAACTAACTCAATTTAAAATACCGGAGATACAACCAGACTAGCAGGACTGGATGTGACGTGAGTCATCAGTTCAGATTAGGACAAGGATGTAGTGACCAAAAGTGGGTATTATTCTATGGATAAACTGTCCCCACAGTTGTCATCTGGAAAACAATTCCTCTCTAATATATTAGTGCAGTTAATAAAATAGGTAAGGTCATCAACGCTAGTGATACAGTTTATGTTTTCAGAAGGACCTTGATAAGGGATTCTGTAGGAAAACAAATAATCATGTTAATAAAAAGCAAAGGAGCTTCCCTCTGCAGCTGTTTTGCGGTTCAGTTGGCAAACATGCACGTTCACCTCCATCCCAAGATGATGGCTATGAGAGTGCTGCTGTTGGGGATGCCCACTGCCCATATTTATGGAGTAGAATTAGGTGTGTATTGGTAAATATCATTAAATGTCCATTTCACCAGACACACACAAACCAATTAAAAATATTTTAATTGATAATCTAAGTTTACAGATAGACAAAGTAAGAAAAATGCTGCTTGAGAACTTATTACAGTTTGATTTTAAGAAGTGTACTTTCATGTGATGTTGACACTTTGTGTTTTAACAGTTATTATAAAGCCTTAATTTTTTTGAATCTCAATGTCAACTGTCATGAATTTTCTGACCCCCCATAATTCCCCACAACTGTGAAATTTTAAACTGATAAAAACAAAAAGATTAAAAATAAGCATCAATATTATCCGTCAAAAACAGAAAACAATAAAAATCTAATTCTGCCAAGCCTCTTTATGATGCTCTAAGCTCATTGATGTGAATGTTCTACTTCAGCTCCCAAGGTTTATTTGCACATTGTGCTTGACCCTGCAGTCATCTGGTCTACCTGAACGTCATATACTGCAACCTTCAAAAGGACCCACCTTCTTATAAATCCTGGGTAACATTTGTTTGACCTCACTGAGATTCATCTGAGGAAATGCAACTGATTTTGTAGTCAAAGTCCTTGTACAACCCTAGCACTTACTTGCAGAGAATAGAACAGAGATTGGCAACTTTTGGCACGCGGCCTGCCAGGGTAAGTCCCCTGGCGGGCTGGGCCAGTTTGTTTATCTGCTGCATCCTCAGGTTCAGCCGATCGCAGCTCCCACTGGCCACAGTTCGCTGCTCCAGGCCAATGGGAGCTGCTGGAAGCGGCATGGGCCAAGGGAGCCACAGCTAGTGATCCCAAAATGCATTCCGTGCATGCTACTGAAACTGCAACTTAGATGCTCACTACAAGAAAGATGCTCACTACTGAGATGTACATATTGATTTCTTATCCAGATTAACCTTGCAGCATGAAAATACAATAACTGAACAAGAATATGAGATCCTGAACTTGGCAGAAATACAGAAAACACAGAAAGACATAAAAGCATCAACAATGCGTATGTGCCATTTTGAAGCCAAGTACTAGAAATAATCTGAGATACAATACAAAACAGATCTACAAGCGTTCCTATCCATCATTCTGTCTAGATGGCCAGACATTAGAGAAGAAGTCCTATCTTGCTTCCCAAGAATACTGGAATTATCAAGATGAGTTGAGCTTCCAAAATTGTATCATATATGAAGACAGTTGAATCATAATACCCAGATCATTGAGATGGAAATTTTCTAAGGATACATTGCAGCCATTCTGGCATTAGAAGCATATATCTGGAAAGCCAGAGACACTATTTGCTGACCAAACGTGATCAAGGATATTTGAGACCCGATGAACAGTTGTAATATACATGGGGAAATGCAGGCCAAGTAGCAAAAAGAAATAATGAGAATACACAGAATCCCCAACAGATCTTGGAGCAGAGTGGCCGTGGACCTTTTCACTGCAACCCACATAAACTACCTCATTATCGTAAACTTCTATTCAGACTTCTAGGAACTAGATGAACTGTCAGAATCTTACTGCAGTGACCATTGTAGACAAAGCAATGAAACATTTCAGCAGGCATGGTATCCCAAAGTCTGTAGTTTCAGACAACAGACCCCCGTTTACTTGCAGTGAGTTTGTGCAATTTTCCTGGGAATGGGAATTCAGTCATATCACATCATCATCAACTAATTAAATGGCAAAGCTGAATCAGCAGTTAAAATTACTGAGACCCCTATTAAAGAGAGGTGCAAAAAGCAAAGAAAATATAAAGCAAGCCATCCTTGCATGGAGAGATGCTCCACAGAAGTCATTAATAGTAGCTCAGTACAACACTTGATGTCAAGATACCCAACCCTATAGTTCCAGCATCATTACAACCAGCAGTGGTAGAAGGAATAGCACACAAAAAGGAAGAGAGAGATGCAAAGGCCAAAGTTTACTATGACCAACAGGCTAAAGACCTGCCAGAACTACAACCTGGAGACCCTGTCAGAAGCAAACTATTTTTTCAGGATAATCATGCACCTGGAAGCAGACTACATGTATTGAACAGATAAATCCTCATTCATATACTGTAGCAGTGAGTGGGCATATATTTTGCCAATACATGTGCTCTCTAAGACATAAACATGGACATGGAGGATGGTGAAATATGCGCTCCTCTGAGACTTGAGCAGCAGGACATGAAAGGAACACAGGCCAATGAGCAAACCAATTGATATCTAAACAGACTCTCAAAACACCATACCACCAGAAAAGCCAAGTACCAGGCAGTCTCTTGTTGTCACAAGAAAGTTTCTCACTCACTCCAACATCAAAGTGCTTCTAAGGTATACATAAGCCTTTGCACAATAATAAGGTGTGAAAGAAGAACCCACCCAAACCCCGGGGAAAATCCTTAGTTGCCAAGCAACTTCTGAGTTAATCAATTAAAAAAGAATTAATATTAAGTTTGTTTATACACACACAGAGACTTGGCAGGGGTCTAATAGAATGTTAGGTAGTAAAGAACGTTATGGGATTTGTGTTAAATTTTGCTATCTCAGCTAAATGTGACTAAAGTGATGTGATGATAAAGTTTCCCAATAGGAGTTCTATAGTATAAGAACTTAAAGAATTCTGTTTCAGGAAGTATTTTATGTGAGAGAACAGCATCTGTGGAGGAAAGAATAAAGCCTTAATGTTGCACTGTGTTGGCTGTCTCTCTTTTTACACTTGAACACTGAACAGTGTCTGCCTGAGTCTACAGACAACCTGAAATGATAAAGCAGAGTTGCCAACCGTCCCACTTAATTTAGTGGGTTGTTAATGCTGAAACCTACTACTCTGTTGGCCCCCAACTCAGAGGTGATTATTTAGTGTGTGACTTTCTGCTGCCACCTCATTGTGGCTCTGATGGAATGGTGTCAGCAGGGCTCCCGCACATACACATACATAGTCTCTGTTTGGGTGGGGGGTATCGGACTTATCCTTCCTCCAGGATGCACCTCTGCTCACCTGAAGACAGAAGATGCTGATTGAGGCCTTGGGTAGAAGGCCCCAGCCTGCTCAGACGGGAGTGGTGGCATGACCTCCACCAGTCAGCTCTTGTGCGAATGGCTTCTGCCACTACCTCCTCAAGAGGGGTGGGGAGGAGATCATGATGTGGGGGTTAGAGCCATGGATTGGCTTAATCCAGCTTTGACGTTTGGGCCCTGCCTACCCCTAGCTCCTGAAATTGCCCTTTGGAACCATTTGCGGCTGGGCACAAATTCAAGCAAGTCCTGATATCCATAGTGGCTATAGGTAAATGTACCAGACTCTATAGGATCTCTGTAAGATATTTAAAAATAAAAGTCAGACACACAGAAGACATGTATCACCTGTAGAGAGATAAATTACATCAGCTGTGATCTTTGTAGAAGTAGTTTTATTGTACATAGCATTAACTTAGAGATGCTGTTCTCAGGGAGAAGTAGCAAATTTGTTTTCCTGTTCGTCTTACAGCTGCAGTAGCCATAGATGATTTTTACAGAAGCTGTAGATTGAATCACTATAAATATCTGGCACAACTTCAAAAAGACAAATTACCTAAAGAAATAAAAATCCATTTCATTTTTTACAATTTAAATGAAGATGTGTTTTAAAATACTATGTTTTTGAATATACAAGCACTACAGGACTCCTATGATCACTCATCCAAAATAAAGTGTATTATTTAGGCGCTATTTGAATGCTGACAAGCTGAAGACATGTCTTGTTCTTTTAAACAAAAAAAAATGTACACTCTGGGCTAAATCCTGCTTTTCAGTGTGTAACTATAACTCCTGTAATGCAGTCTGCTGGAGCCATGCATGCACACCTTAGGGCTAAACTTAGTATTCTACCATCGAGACCTATGGCCCTGATCCTCTAGACTTTTACACAGGTGCTGAACCTTAAGCACATGAGTAGTCCCATTGAAATCAATGGGATTATTCATTTAAATTTCAGCCTGTGTGTCAGTGTTTGAAGGATCAGTGCAGAAATTATTTTTCTTATACATATGTATTGTTTTCTGCTTCATGCATATGGCTATTTATTGCATGAAATACTTCAATGAGCACACATCACAAAGCAAAGTAGAAAGCAAATGTTTATCTATTGTGGCAAACAACTGATGCTACTGGGTGGGGCCCATGCTTTTTCTTGGTGGGGTGGGTAGAAGCAGCACCCCATGTCCCTGTTCTTGGGTGCCAAGGGCTCCGCTAGTGCCCCAGGAAGGCAGGAGAGGAGGGAAGCAGGGAAGGGGTCAGGGTCCGCTCCCTACTCTGAGTCCCAGGGTATGTCTACACTACGGGATTAATCTGAATTTATATAATTCGAATTTTGGAAACAGATTGTATAAAGTCGAATGTATGCGGACACACTAAGCACATTAATTCGGTGGTGTGCATCCATGTACCGGGGCTAGCGTCGATTTCTGGAGCACTGCACTGTGGGTAGCTATCCCATAGCTATCCCATAGTTCCCACAGTCTCCTCCACCCATTGGAATTCTGGGTTGAGATCCCAATGCCTGATGGGGCCAAAAACACTGTCGTGGGTGGTTCTGGGTATATCCTCCCCCCTCTCCAGGGAAGCAACGGCAGACAACCGTTTCACGCCTTTTTCCTGGGTGAATAGTGCAGACACCATACCACGTCAAGCATGGAGCCCGCTCAGCTCAAGACAGAAATCATGAACATTGTAAACACCTCGCGCGTTATCGTGCAGTTTATGCTGAACCAGAACCTGCAAAACCAGGCGGCGAGGAGTAGGCTACGGCAGCGCGAGTGATGAGGATATGGACATGGAATTCTATCAGACCACGGGACCCGGTGCTTTGGAGATCATGCTGTTAATGGAGCAGGTTATAGCCGTGGAACGACGATTCTGGGCCTGGGAAACAAGTACAGACTGGTGGGAGCACATAATGTTGCAGGTGTGGGACGATTCCCAGTGGCTGCGAAACTTTCGCATGCGTAAGGCCACTTTCTTGGAACTTTGTGACTTGCTTTCCCCTGCCCTGAAGCTCCAGAATACCAAGATGAGAGCAGCCCTCACAGTTGAGAAGCGAGTGGCGATAGCCCTGTGGAAGCTTGCAACGCCAGAAAGCTACCAGTCAGTCGGGAATCAATTTGGAGTGGGCAAATCTACTGTGGGGGCTGCTGTGATGCAAGTAGCCAAAGCAATCACTGAGGTGCTGCTACAAAAGGTAGTGACTTTGGGAAATGTGCAGGTCATAGTGAAAGGCTTTGCTGCAATGGGATTCCCTAACTGTGGTGGGACGATAGATGGAACCCATATCCCTATCTTGGCACCGGACTTGGTACCCAGTACATAAACCGCAAGGGGTACTTTTCAATGGTGCTGCAAGCACTTGTGGATCACAAGGGACGTTTCACCAACATCAACGCGGGCTGGCCGGGAAAGGTTCATGATGCTCACGTCTTCAGGAACACTAATCTGTTTAAACGGCTGCAGCAAGGGACTTACTTCCCGGACCAGAAAATAACTGTTGGGGATGTTGAAATGCCAATAGTTATTCTTGGGGACCCAGCCTACCCCTTAATGCCCTGCCTGTGTATGAAGCCATACACAGGCAGCCTGGACAGGAGTCAGGAGCTGTTCAGTTACAGACTGAGCAAGTGCAGAATGGTGGTAGAATGTGCATTTGGCTGTTTAAAAGGTTGCTGGTGATAGTTACTGACTCGCTCAGACCTCAGCCAAACCAATATCCCCATTGTTATTTCTGCTTGCTGTGTGCTCCACAATCTCTGTGAAAGTAAGGGGGAGACCTTTATGACAGGGTGGGAGGATGAGGCAAATTGCCTGGCTGCTGATTACGCGCAGCCAGACACCAGGGCGATTAGAAGAGCACACCAGGAAGCGCTGTGCATCAGAGAAGCTTTGAAAACCAGTTTCATGACTGGCCAGGCTACAGTGTGAAATTTCTGTTTGTTTCTCCTTCACGAAAACCCGCCCCCTTTATTGACTCATTCTCTGTAAGGAACCCACCCTCCCCCTTCCCCCAGCTTGCTTTCAAAGGAAATAAAGTCACTATAGTTTAAAAATCATTTATTCTTTATTAATGGATTATAAACATAGGGCGAGAACCGAGAAGGTAATCTGGGTGAGATTTGGGAGGAGGATAGGAGGGAAGTAAAAGGCCACTGAAAAAAATCAATATAATGATAGCCTTTTGGTTGGGCTGTGTTCTGGGGTGGAGTGGGAGGGTGCACGGAGCCTCTCCCCCACGTGTTCTTACACGTCTGGGTGAGGAGGATATGGAACATGGTGAGGGGGGAGGGAGGTTATACAGCGGCTGCAGCGGCAGTCTGTTATCCTGCTGCTGTTCCTGAAGCTCCACCAGACGCCGGAGCATGTCCGTTTGATCACGCAGCAGTCCCAGCGTTGCAGCCTGCCACCTCTCATCTCGAGCGTCCCTCATGACCGCACGTTCACTGGCATCTTTCGTAAATTTAGATACCGTGTCCTTCCACTCATTCAAATGAGCTCTTTCATTGCGGGTGCATTCCATTATTTCTGTGAACGTCTCGTCTCGCGTCCTCTTTCTCCGCCCGCCTTATCTGAGATAGCCTTCGGGACGGAGGAGGGAGGCTTGAAAAATTTGCAGCTGCTGGAGGGAGGGTTGAAAAAAAGGAGAGAAGCTTTTAAAATTATACATTTTACAGAACAATGCTTATACTCTTTCATGGTGAACAACACTATTCACATTACATAGCACATGTGATTTCAGTACAAGGTCGCATTTTCCATCTTAATATTGAGTGCCTGTGGCTTTGGTGTTAGAGATCACAGACGCAGGTCCAGGCAACAGAATTCAGCTTGCATGCGGCCCTGGTAAGCCATTGTCTTTCAGCTTCTGCGCCCTCCTTTCCCACATACCAAGCAAAGCCCGTTGACTGCTGCGGTTTTCCTATTAACCTTCAGCAGCAGAAAACAAACTAAACCTCCCCCCATCCAATTCTCTGGGATGATCGCTTTATCCCTCCCCCCACCGCGTGGCTGGTATCAGGGAAGATCCCTGCAGAAACCAAACTAACCCCCCCGCCATGAATTATCTGGGATGATCGCTGTACCCCTCCCCCCCACCGCGTGGCTGGTAACAGGGAAGATCCCTGCTAGCCAAATGCGAAAAGCTCAGTGCCAATCCCCCCCTCCCCTGCGCTTGGCTAACTGCAGGGAAGGATTTCTTTTCAGCCACAGGCAAACAGCCCAATAGGAATGGCCACCTCTGTCCCCTTACTTAAATTCCCGTATTTCAACCAGGTTACCATGAGCGATATCACTCTCCTGAGGATTACACAGCGAGATAAAGAACGGATGTTGCTTGAATGCCAGCAAACACCGGGACCATACGCTGCCAGGCTTTGTAATGCAATGATACCAGATTACTTGCTGCAAGCATGGCGTGGTCAAGTGTCCTACCATGGAGGACGGAATAAGGCTGCACTGCCCAGAAACCTTGTGGCAAGGCTTTTGGAGTACCTCCAGGAGAGCTTCATGGAGATGTCCCTGGAGGATTTCCGCTCCATCCCCAGACATGTTAACAGACTTTTCCAGTAGCTGAACTGACCGCGAATGCATCCCAAGTCCTCAGGGCAAAGTAATCATTAAAAAATGCTTGCTTTTAAAACAAGTTTTATATTTTAAAAGGTAAACTCACCTGAGGTCCCTTCCATGGGGTCATGGTCTTGGATATTGTGTTGGGAGGGTACTTCAGTCAGGCTGAGAAAAAGATCCTGGCTGTTGGGGAGAACGAAGTGCTGGGTGCTCTCCGCAAGCTCGTCCTCCTCCTCCTCCTCCTCTTCCCCGTCCGCAGAATCCTCAGGTGAAGCTGATGAGATTATCCTCGCCTCAGAATCCACGGTGAGAGGTGGGGTAGTGGTGGCAGCCCCCCCTAGAACTGCATGCGGCTCGGCGTAGAAGCAGCATGTCCGCGGCTCTGACCCGGAGCGACCATTTGCCTCCTTTGTTTTTTGATAGGCTTGTCTGAGCTCCTTGACTTTCACGCGGCACTGATCTGAGTCCCTGTTGTGGCCTCTCTCCATCATGCTCTTGGAGATTTTTTCAAAAGTTTTGGCATTTCGTCTTTTCGAAAGAAGTTCTGCTAGCACTGAATCCTCTCCCCATATAGCGATCAGATCCAGTACCTCCCGTACGGTCCATGCTGGTGCTCTTTTTTGATTATCGGCCTGCATGGTTACCTGTGCTGATGAGCTGAGCTATCTGTGGTCACCTGTGCTCTCCACGCTGGGCAAACAGGAAATGAAATTCAAATGTTCGCGGGGCTTTTCCTGTCTACCTGGCCAGTGCATCAGAGTTCAGATTGCTGTCCAGAGCGGTCACAATGGTGCACTGTGGGACAGCTCCCGGAGGCCAATACCATTGAATTGCGGCCACACTAACCCTAATTCGAAATGACAATATCGATTTTGGCACTACTACGCTCGTCAGGGTGGAGTACAGAAATCGATTTAAAGAGCCCTTTATTTCGAAATAAATGGCTTCGTTGTGTGGACGGGTGCAGGGTTAATTCGATTTAACGCTGCTAAATCCAAATTAAAGTCATAGTGTAGACCAGGCCCCAGCCTCTTCAGCTCCACAGGCTTCTTACCCTCTTCCCCTCTGGGTAGGGTTACCCTCGGATCTTGATGCTGGGGGAGTCTCCCTGCTCTGCTTGCGCAGGGTCTCCTTTTCTCTAGTCCTCTGGTTTTCCAGTTCACAGCAATACTCCTCCAAACTCTAGTCATCTCTCTTTCTGCCCCTGTCTGACTGAAGCAGAGGATTTTTATTAGCTCTCTGACAGGGCCTTAATTGGCTACAGGTGCTCCAATTGACCTGTAGTAACCTTTCCCTAGTCTACAGGGAACCAGGCGATGATCAACCCAAGGTTTACCCCCCTCCCACTGCTCCCTGGCCTTGCTGTATCATAATATGTTAATTATTTATACTTAAGGAGTGCATGTCCAATAGCTAAGAGAATGGCCTAATAGCATAACATTCTAAAAATGAAGAAACTGAGCCTGTTTACATGCCTGCATAACAGTGTACACAAATCTGCGAAGTCAACTAATTAAATATTCAAAACTCATCTCACAGCTCTTATAGTAATTGAAAATTTAACTTTTTTGGAATGCGCACAAATGTATGCATGTTATACATATTTTCTGATTCAGATGATTTGCTTGTTAAATTTTTTTTAAATCTAGTTCTTCGACTGACTGTTTTCAGTGAAAATCTAATCAAATAAGGATTTTAGAAATACGGGTGTTGTAATGTCACTTCTAGAAGATAACTCTTTGATTACTATAGAGATAGCCGGATATTCAGGAGAGGTTTTGTGGAAAATCTGAAAACTTGATTCTAATATACACTTCGCCATCTACTTTTGGATTTTATATAGTATCTATCTCTTTGGTATCTAAGCATTGGCATCTCAATGTTACTAGATGGTGATGCAGAAAAAGTTTGCATTGGTTTAGTGAATCTATAACTTTTGTAATGAGTTATGTTTATTTTATTCAGGAGAAGTTTTATATAATTATTTTAAATGGTTTGTAGATTATTTCTCTTCAGATCTGTTTAGAAGTTTTAAGAAATGTAAATTAATCAAGATGGCATTTTGTGTGCAGTTTTATAGCAAACAAAATGCAGTATGACCTAAAAGAGAACTGTTTGCAGCGAGTCACAAGCACCAGCTGGTTATCCCTTTATATTTGCATTCAGAGGGTATACAAGGTTCTCAGGAGTTGGACCCAGATTATAGAATTCATGCCCATAAGAGATAAAAATGGTTATACATACCCTACTGTCAGAACTAAATGCAAAACTACTTTCCTCAGCTATTCCTTCATTACGTTCTGCAGATGCACACCAAGCTAATCAAATGGTTTCTCCTAAAAGCAGAGAATAATAGAATTGTAGGACTGGAAGGGACCTTGAGAAGTCTTGTAGTCCAGTCTCTGGCACTCAAGGCAGGACTAGGTATTATGTAGATCATCCCTGACAAGTGTTAGTGTAACTTACTCTGAAAAATCTCCATTGATGGAGATTCTACAAACTTCCTAGGCAATTTATTCCAGTGCTTAACCACCCTGTCAGTTAGGAAGTTTTTCCTAATGGCCAACCTAAACTGCCCTTGCTGCAATTTAAGCCCATTGCTTCTTGTCCTATCCTCAGAGGTTAAAGAGAACAACTTTTCTCCTTCCTCCTTGTAACGACCTTTTATGTACTTGAAAACTGTTAGCATGTCCCCCCTTAGTCTTCTTTTATCCAGACTAAGACTCTCTTGTCCAGAGAAGGACAAACGAGGCCTCAGCTGGAGTACTGTGTGGACAAATTGGAGAGAGCAACAAAAATAATAAAAGGTTTAGAAAACCTGACCTATGAGGAAATGTTAAAACGACTGAGAAAAGAAGACTGAGGAGGCATCTGCTAACAGTCTTCACAATTTTAAGGGCTGTTATAAAGAGAATTGTGATCTATTATTCTCCATGTCCACTGAAGGTAGGACAAGAAGTAATGGGCTTCATCTGCAGCAAGGGAAATTCAGGTTAGATATTAGGAAAAAACTTTCTAACTATAAGGGTAGTTAAACTCTGGAAAAGGCTTCCAAGGGAAGTTGTAGAATTCCCATCACTGGAGGTTTTTAAGCTTAGGTTGGACAAACAGCTGTCAGATGGTCTAGGTTTACTTGGTCCTGCCACAGCAAGGAGCTGAACTTGATTAACTTCTCGAGATCCCTTCCTAGCCTTCATTTCTCCTCTAAATCCATTAGGGAGGTATGGAATATGCCCCCCATGGCAGAATACAGTGAAAACAAATTAAATCTCTTCATGCAAATGTATAATCCCTCAAAAACTAGGGATTTATAATAAAAGACTGATACATAACCTAAATTGGATTGTCAATAAAAATGACTATCTGGTTTATGTAGAATAAGCCTAAAAAGCATGTATTTGGTGTTGCAATAGCTACTAATGTACAAATAAACCACACTCAGTTTTAAAATGAATAAGCAATAATTTATCTGTTAACAAAATTAATGTGCTGTTGCACCAATGCATTTGACTCTCATGCAGAATTTATTAGGGAATCCTTATATGAATAAATCTGTTAAATGAATGACCCTTTCCCCTTATACACCAAACAAAAATGAATGTTTAACAATGAATAAATCTCCTCAACATTTAGCTGAAATTGCACATACGATATTCTAAAGTACTTAAAAAAAGAAAGTAAAATCATGCATTAACTAGGTTTGTTTATAATATATACTATTTTAAAATGGATCTAAGCACCCTCCACAATTACAAAATACTGAAAAGAATATTTTTTCTGGTATTCGTAATTAATAATGCAAAATAATTAAACTGAATAATTTGTCCTGACTGACCACTGTATTTATTCATGTTCAACCACATTTGGAAGTTTGAATTCCACAATAAGTCAGCTTTATTATAAAAATAATCCATTTGTTCTTTGAACCCAGGGTTGGGTTAAGCTGCTTCTTTCCCCAGAAATTGCTGGAGGGGGCAGGTCATTCACAACTGTGATTAGCACCATCATGTACTTTTTTTTTAGAAAAAGTGTAGAATGACATACAAGACCTAAACTGACACACAGTTGTCTTCTATCAGGGTATTTTACTGCATTCCAGAATATGGTCAGATGGTCTGAAGATAATTGCCAGACTTTGCAATAACAGACATTGTGTGCAACCCCAGTGAAGTAAAGGGGCCTGATTCTCCTCTTGGTATAAATCAAGGATGTTTTGCTGAACTCAACTATTTTAGACCAGGATAAATGGAATATAATTGTGATCAGAATCAGGCTCAGTGACTTTATTTTGCTTGTATAGGGTATCAGTCAGTGCAGCCTTTAGCCCAATAACTTTTATTTAGACAAAATTGAAGATGTTGGAAGCGTTACTGTTGGTATCCAATGATTCACACGTCAGCTGTGAAGAAAGTCACAGCTTTAATCTGTGCAATAGAATGAAGGAATAGTCAGCCTTTTTGTTCTGTGTGTGCAGAGTGTCTGTTAGAGTGGGGTCAAGGTCCATGACTGGGGGTCCTAGGTGAGGTGCTACTTCAATATAAATAATAAAAAACAGAAGGCCAAATCCTGCTGTCCTGACCCAGTACTCTCTTCACGTATCAGAGTAGCAGCCGTGTTAGTCTGTATCCGCAAAAAGAACAGGAGAACTTGTGGCACCTTAGAGACTAACAAATTTATTAGAGCATAAGCTTTCGTGGACTACAGCCCACTTCTTCAGATGAAGAAAGCTTATGCTCTAATATGGTATGCATCCGAAAAAGTGGGCTGTAGTCCATGAAAGCTTATGCTCTAATAAATTTGTTAGTCTCTAATGTGCCACAAGTACTCCTGTTCTCTTCACGTAAACTCCCGTTTGGAGATGTAGTATGAAATAAATGTTCAATGAAAGGCAAAACTTCAAAATCTGAGGGTTTTTTCAAAATTTGTAATGAACTTGAAAGTGTGCTTATTCCATTAAACGGTTTATTCTTCTTTTTTTTTGTTTTGCTAAAAAATTGGTCATTTTAGTTCAAATAAGGATATTTCCTAGCAAAAAAATTGCAGAAATCAAGCAAATGATTGCTTCAACAGTTCACATTTTATATGAACTATCAAAATAGCCAATTATGTCCATTTTCCCAGGAAACCAATTTTTGAGGGGCATAAAATTGCCCACGTGAAACAACAACAAAAATCATGGGAAAATGTTCACTGTCTTCTCTCAATTCTGCTCCCACTGACTTCAGTGGGATTTCTGACTGAATAGAGACTATTGGACTCGCTGCTAAATGTCATTCTCAGGGTTTATGTCTGCACGACTGTTAGCATAAAATGTAGATGAGATCAGATAACTGATGATTAAAATCACCATATTGTCTATTTTGTACTTTAAAGACTTTAAAAGACAATGGTAAGCGCCTCAGTCTTAACCATAAGAGTTGTTGTTTACACTAGGACTCTTTTGTCTGCAGTGAATATTTTACATTTAAATTAGAAATCTGTAAAGTAGAGGTAGAAGGATTACTGTGTATGAGAGATGAATAAGGAGAAGCATTATAGCCTGTGCAGTAAGCAGGATAAGTACGGCAGTTTATCCAGCATAAGAGATGGATTACAATGATTCTGAAGTGGAAGAAGGTTTACTTAGGAATTATTAGCAATGGTTTGCATTTAAATAGTCTATTAGTATTATATTATATATATATATATATTTAGAGAGAGTTATATAATCTACCAGGAAAAAATGGAGTTTAATTCTAGATGTGCTGTGGTGGTTTGGTGTTTACAATGTCTCCAGATCCATAATAATCTGGGCCAAATCATTCCCCGATGCAAAAAAATAAATAAATAAAAATAAAAAAGCCATACACATTCAGGGAGGAGGAAACGATGGCATGGTCCCCTTGTGGCGTTTCCCCCAGATTGTTCTTTAAAGTTGAAATGGTACACTCCCCCTCAACCACATACAAGTCTTAGCTACACCAGGGAACATATCTGTCACTGAACATAGATAGTATAGCTACAAATGTAGCTAGTGACAATGTTCAGCAATAGTCCAACTGTTCCTGACACCCCAGCCAGCCATGGATTCTTTGCCTTGTGTAGTCAAAGCCATATGGAATGGCCCTCAGAACCTGGGGATTTCACGGGGTCTGCCAGAGGCCCAGGGACATCTATATAGATGCTCTCCACTGCCTCAGTCCTCTTGCTCCCTTGACAGAATGGTTCTGGTGGATCTGTACTGACAAGGTTTCTGCTGTAGGAGGAGCTCCATGCAAAAGTTAATACATTTTGAAATTGTATTAACTTTTGTATGGATTCTCAGATTTCTGGGGGAAGAGACTGGTCCCCCCCAGTCCTGCTTTCACAGAGCTTCATGATTGTACAGTGTTCGCTTCATGGATCCAGGGACAGGGCATTATGATGTATCAAAGTCAACTCGCCCCCACTTTGTGTAGTCACAGTGAGATTGCACATATGGATGACTTCCTAACCCCTCCTCATATGCAGATCTTGGGAAAGATTTGGGGCTAGGCTGCTGCCGCATCAACTCAAGGGCAGGAAAAGGTCACCAGAGGCAGCCCAACCTGAGCCCAAGAGGGTAGGGTTATTTTCTGATCCGATCCAATTGTGACACATAATCATGTCCCAATGGATTTGGGTCAGTTTACAGAGCTCTATATTAACTATCATTGGCTTACATGAACTGCCCAGAGATAATGTTCAGTAGGTCATTGGTGAACACATTAAATAAAGGTAGTGCCAGCATTGAGCCTTACAGGAGTCCATTCTTCTGGAATCTCTATAGTAATATGTTCTCGCGATCACCCTTCCGGGGAAACTAAAACTCCTACCAGCTAACCAAATCTACTGGATCCCAGTTATTGTGGGCCCAGACAAGGAAATTTCATTATTGACAGTGCTCCAAATAGATCTGGCAGTATCAGCATGGATGTGTGTCTTGCCAATAGACATAAAGATACTTTTACTCTGATTTACCACTTCCATACTGTAATTGGTCTGAAGCCTGTTTGGAAAGGGCCCAGCATACTCATAGATATTAGGTGCTGCTGGAGTTAGTAAACTACCATCTTCTCAGTAAATTTGCCTCAGAAAGGGAAGGTTAAAGCCATGACAGTGGTTGGTTTTATAAGGGCGTCCATCACTGTGGTATCTGAACATCAAGATTAATGGCCAGGGTGGCAGGTAGGGCAGTCAAAAGTGTATAGTAATTATTGTTTTTCATTTGGCAGTGCAGTTTATTACATCAATATCACCAGCACACAAGCCATGTGTGCATACGTGTAGTATGTATCCCATCCAAAAAAAATTTGAACACTGGGTTAATGGATTTTTTTTTTTTTAGGTACAAATAAATGATAAACTGGTATTTACACAAAGCTTTCCCAATTATAAAGCACAATTGATCTGTGTTTATTGAAATAAACCACTTGAATACAGTTGTGTTTGCTAGCCTGTCAGATATTTATTAATAGACATTCTGCTGTCATCTTTGTTACAATGCTGCTTAGCTGACAGAATTTCATTAGCATAAATGGGTGGAGAGTCCTTTTCTTACATGTCCAACAAACTAGAGACAAAGTGCCTGCCAATATTTTAATTTCTTTTTCATGTTCTGGTTAGAGAGTGAGAGGAATGCTTTCACTCCACAGTGTCATGAATATGATAATCTATGGAAATCACAGAAAGCAGGTACTTAAGTTAAGCACATACTGTACTACAGGAATCCCTGATGAATTCAAGTCTCTTCTGTTTAGAGAAGATGTTGTTGTCTATTAAATGACAGACTGCCAGATGTTCATGAAGTAGCACAGTTATGTGCTCAAATCTTTATCTTCTCCTCCTCCTACCCCCCACCTCCCTTGAAGGTAATACTTTTGCATCCGTGTTATTAAAGCTTTTGATTGTAAGCACAGAAGTTTGCTATGCTAACTCCTTTTTTTGTCTAATGAATATTTCATGCTAGAGAAACTTTATGCTGTGGAACATAAAGCTTTTGCTGCACTACAGCAAACAGGAATCCTAAAATCTTTCACTTTTCTCAATATAAAGTGGTGTAAAAACAAAATAGCTGAGTCACAACAGTGAGAATAACTTGCTAGTGATGTCTAACTCATGGAGAAAATGCTGGCAGTGATTGAAAAATGGAATAAAAGAGAATAATCGTATGCAGTTATTTAAAATAGCAGTTTTAGCACCCATGCACAAAAGTGGTCCTATATACATCATCATGAGACCATGGTAATGTGCTTTCCTAAAATAAATACTAACGTGGCATTTATTCTTGTCTCCAGATTTCAGAATTGTAGCGGATAGGGGGTGAGCTCACCTGCTTGTGATAAACATGGCTTAGAGAACAGACAAAATGGTATCCACACAAAGTTTAGAGAATAGAGTTACAAGAAACAAGCGTTTGAGGAGCAGTTGTATAATATTTGGAAAGGAATGACGACAAAGCAGATAAAACAAAAATACAAAGAAAACTCAAAGAATAACAAAATAACTAAAAGGCAAAATACTCTGTACAGAATTTCAGAATGCCTTTTCTTCTGTCTTTTATTTTGAAAGTAATTTCTTCCTCCGTGAGGAGAGTAGTCTAAATGAAGATTCAGCGGCGAGAAATAGAACAATGAGAGTGTGTGAATTGCTGAATTCAAAGGGACACATTTTCTGCTCTGCCCAATACTGCTTGGCAACGTAGGGGTAAGGAGCTTACAAAGGATCTGTTTGCAGCACTATGCTGGTCCTGGCCTGGACATTGCTTAGAGCAGCTTTGGGGATCTAGTCTAAAGCACCTGACTGTTGCTCCAAGGAGCTGTCTATCAGTTGGAGATTGCTGAAGATGCTCCTGCCATGCCTCCTTGACTTGCCTGCTGCACATTTCCTATGCTTATTTGAGGCCAGGGCTGGCTTGTGTGAGCTGGCTATGCTGACCCTACACAAACTCTTATACCAGGTGGATGACACCTCTATTCTGTGGGAGTCCCCAGCTGGGGTAATTCAGCCAGTTGATGGTCCTTCTCCACTGCCAGACAAAAGGGCCACGGCTTTTAAGAGAATCTAATCCAAAAGAATAAGAATTAGTATTAATCAATTTCATTTCTTCCATTGTCATTGATATTTGGTGTTCATTAGTTGTGCACTTCATGAGCTTAGCAAGAAAAGTCCCTGCAAAATGTTCTGTGTGTGCACAATATGTCATTTTCAAAGGCTCAGAACTCAGACCCAACAAAACACTTTTCACTAGAACTCTCAAAGACACTTTGCCTCAATGACAACTCTTCCTGTGACAAATTACAACTTTCTACCCATAGATCTTTTGGCTTAACAGCTTTTTCCAAAAACATCATAAAGCTGTTTTTATACTGGGAAATGTGTCTGTTTTCATGTTCTTCCTTCTTGGAAATAATGCAACCACTTTTCTCACATTTTCCGGGGAGGAGGGAGGGAAATCATCTTAAGGCAGACATCAAGCCAGGAAAAATTTTACCATGAAGGGCAAATGTTTTTGAAAGTTAGGAGAGTCTGGAAATTGGGTTAGAATGGAAAATATTATGCAGCCTTAGTTATCGTCAAGGTCCAGAGTACTATGCAACATGTTAGACTTAAATCATGTGGTAAGGACTCTAGATTTATGCAGCCATCTTAAATGCGCATTGCCTTGAAGAAAACAGCCTCGGAGGTTTTCAAAAGCAGCTGGAGGAAACAATAAAACAGAAACCAGGTTCACTGGGAACAATTTGTGCATCTAGCATACAAAGTTTTCCACACGATCAAGTGGGAGACAGACAATCTTAAAATCTTTGTGCTGTGATCCACGCAAACCTGATTTACATTTTAATGAAACCCCAGGAGCGGGCAGCTGCCTATCTAGTTAAAATTTTAATAGCTCCCATGGCTGCCTGCCCTTCTGCTCCAAGTTTATTTGCCCACAGCCTTTCCTAACTCCTGGTCCTCCAGTAACCCTCTCTCCAAAGCTGCCTATCTCGCTAAGCTCCCAAAGCCAGGCGGAAGCTTCACAGTTGCAGGCCTGCTAAAAATCACAGGGGGGAAACCCTGCTCTTTTACAGGTCCACAGGTAAGATAGGTGTTTGTGGAGCCAGTGCAGTCAAGATCAGTTGAACCTGTACCTGAAAGAAGATGGTCAGGTGTGCTGGCCATCTGTGTTTTCCTTGCAGCTCTCAGAGAGGAAGCAGAATTTCCCTTCTCTGCTTCCCATTCTGTCCTTTCAAGGACTGCATTGTGGGAGCGGTTGCAGAGGACTCAGTGAGGGAAAGCACTCAACAAAGCAACAGGCAGGCAGAAAAGCAAATTGGCGGGGAGAGAAACTCAAGAACCAGAGAAGGCAGCATTTTGGTTGATTTATAGAGCGCTGCCACTGATTTATGTGGTGACTTTACAGAGAGAAGATTTATATAGCCATTTGCATAGCGATGTAATTGCAAAGTATGGGGGACCGTGTTCCTGCAGTTGTCACTACCACTCCCATACATTTTTCTCTTTGAAACCATGTGGACTGTTTCTGCTATTCTAGCATTTCAGCAGATGTCATGCTTTTATTTCTTTGGTTGTCATGCTCTCTCTCACCAGTTTTTCTATATGCAGCAGTAATGTGTACACTTGAAAAAAATATAAAATATACTAAATAAGACAATTTGACTTCAATTCTGCTTCCAGATACATGGAGATGCATTACCAGGTATCATGTAAAATCATTTAGAACTTATGAATGCACAGGGTGAATTTACAAAATGAATGGCTATGTGCCTGCATATCTAAGAGCAAGACCCACATGTAATGGAAATTGGATAAATGAAGTTATGTCTGACATGGAAAATGTCTTCAGTCATGATGGAAAAAGGTTTTGTAAAGAGCTGTTACTGACCCCTCCTACCCCTAAATCACCAGATGTTTACAGACTGCTTATATAAATTTGAGGTCTTTCCTCTATTGTTCCCTATTAGAATCCTATTTATGAAAATAATTATTTTTCAGTGTTCTTTTTATATTAAGAAAATATGAGTAAGATAAAATATACCAGATACAGCACAGTTCTTTAAAATGTGGTTATTTTTATTTGTATCATAATGGCACCTAGAGGTCCCAGCTGAACTCAAGGCACACTTGTGCTAGGTATTGTTCATGCACATAGCAAGAGACAGTTCCAGCCTTCATGAGCTTATAATCTAAACAGACAAGACATGAGATAGAAGCACAGAGAGGTGAAATGATTTGCCCAAGGCAGGGCCGGCTACAGCTTTTTTGCCGCCCCAAGTGGCAAAGAAAAAAACAAAAACAAACAAAAAGAAAAACCCAATTGAGCTGCCACTGAAGAGGAAGAGACGGAGTGAAGGGACCCGCCGCCAAATTGCCGCCGAAGACTAAAACGGAGCACTTGAGCTGCCACCGAAGTGCTGCCAAAGACCTGGATGTGCCGCCCCTTTCTATTGGCCGCCCCAGGCACCTGTTTCCTTCGCTGATGCCTGGAGCCAGCTCTGGCCCAAGGTTACGCAGTGGGTCACTGGCAGAGTTGGGAATAAAATCTGGATCTTCTGATTCTCGGTCCAGTGCGCTGTCCACTAGATCATGGTGCCTCCTCTCCATTTAGGCTACTTGCTACTTGCTACTTCTCCTGTCAACATTATGGCCATTTAAAATGTAAGCTACTCACTGCCTTTTATTATTAGGGAACAGGCACTTTTTCCAGTTCATAATATGCTCGATTACCTTTAGATTAAGCTATGAATACATTATAATCAAAACAAACTTATTCACCTTAAAGCCTTGCTGGCTTAAGGTTTCATTTTGATTCATTATGTTGTCAGTTCTCTATTGGCAGTGTAATGCTTTTTATATCTGGATACAGACAGTTTTAGTGGGAGATACGGTTATCTTTAAATGAGCAGGATTTAGCTTCTCTGGTGAGAACAAATTCATCAATGATGAATTCCTACAGAAACTACTGAAACAAAAATCACAATGCTGCTAGAGACTTGTACAGTTCATCAGTTACAATGCAGCTTTTGGAAGTCTTTAGCCAGAAGTTTTTCCTTTCTTTAAAAATATACAGCATGATACTTCCAGCGCCTTGTTTTGTATGGCAGTTGCAATCTTATGGTATGAAAATAATGAACTGAGATTTTGAATACCTTCTACTGTCCTTTTTTGTCATCCTCTTTCCCCCACTGCTGATACCCGCTACAGTAGAAGTAAACTATCTACAGAGGCAGCAATATGTTCTAACTGATCTGTTAAGTCTAGTGATTGCACATGCATGAAACAATTCAAATATTCACACTGAATCTTTTTTTCTGTGCAGGTATTAATGTAAAAAATATCCTGATCTGTAGGGAGTTTAGTTACATTTTAACTTTGGAAATTTAAAAAATATCTCAAAACATATATTCAAGAAATCTTGGGAGAGATTTCAAAAGCACCCAAGGGATTTAGGAGCACAAGACCAAATAAATGTGCTTTCAATGAGACTTGCGTTCCTAAACACCTTGTGTGCTTTTCAGAATCTCCCCTCTAAGTGAAGTGACAGCGTTTAATGAAACCACCATCTTAAATATCCAGCTTTCCAGTAGCTAATTCAACAGCTCCATTTTTAGCATATCTGATACTTCAGTTCAATAAAAAATTGCATACTGCCTCACATAGCATTCCAAGCCAAACTGTCTGAAATGAAAGCACTGAAAGATCAGCAGTCCTATCACCTTTCTGACTGTCTATACACTATTTGCAAGAGAAACCCTCTATAAACCCCTTCCTGAGCTACGCAGTCAGGTGTTATGTATAGTTAAAGAAATACTATTTTTACTCTCTCAGAATATTAGCAAAAGTAATCTTTTCAGATGGAAACTGTCTCTGGCTGACTGGAAAAAAAAATCAAGTTTGATAAAATTTGGTTTGACTGTTGTGAGTTACCATAGGCCCTAAACTGAAATGGTCAGTTTTTCCTTTTAATATTTAACACAGCAGCAGATACATCCTCATGGCACGAGTGAAATTAGACCCATTTCAAAATGGCCTCTATCCATTCCATCGAGCAACTATGTAAATTGCTACCCAAGATCCATAAACCCGGAAACCCTGGACGCCCCATCATCTCAGGCATTGGCACTCTGACAGCAGGATTATCTGGCTATTTGGACTCTCTCCTCAGACCCTATGCTACCAGCACTCCCAGCTATCTTCGAGACACCACCGACTTCCTGAGGAAACTACAATGCATTGATGTTCTTCCTGAAAACACCATCCTGGCCACCATGGATGTAGAAGCACTTTACACCAATATTCCACATGAGGATGGACTACAAGCTGTCAGGAACAGTATCCCTGATGAGGCCACAGCAAGCCTGGTGGCTGAGCTTTGTGACTTTGTCCTCACCCACAACCACTTCAGATTTGGGGACAACTTATACCTTCAAGTCAGTGGCACTGCTATGGGTACTCGCATGGCCCCACAGTATGCCAACATTTTTATGGCTGACTTAGAACAACGCTTCCTCAGCTCTCGTCCCCTAATGCCCCTCCTCTACTTGCGCTATATTGATGACATCTTCATCATATGGACCCACGGAAAGGAGGCCCTTGAAGAATTCCACCTGGACTTCAACAATTTCCACCCCACCATCAACCTCAGCCTGGACCAGTCCACACAAGAGATCCACTTCCTGGACACTACAATACAAATAATTGATGGTCACATAAACACCACCCTATACCGGAAACCTACTGACCGCTATACGTACCTACATGCCTCCAGCTTCCATCCAAGACACATCACACGATCCATTGTCTACAGCCAAGCCCTAAGATACAACCGAATTTGCTCCAACCCCTCAGACAGAGACAAACACCTACAAGATCTTTATCAAGCATTCGTAAAACTACAATACCCACCTGGGGAAGTGAGGAAACAGATTGACAGAGCAAGACGGGTACCCAGAAATCACCTACTGCAGGACAGGCCCAACAAGGACAATAACAGAACACCACTGGCCATCACATACAGCCCCCAGCTAAAACCTCTCCAGCGTATTATCCACGATCTACAACCTATCCTAGAAAATGATCCCTCACTCTCACAGACCTTGGGAGGCAGGCCAGTCCTCGCTTACAGAGAACCCCCCAACCTGAAGCAAATACTCACCAGCAACTACACACCACACCACAGAAACATCAACCCAGGAACCTATCCCTGTAGCAAACCTCGTTGCCTACTCTGTCCCCATATCTACTCTGGCAACAGCATCAGAGGACCCAACCACATCAGCCACACCATCAGGGGCTCATTCACCTGCACATCCACTAATGTCATATATGCCATCATGTGCCAGCAATGCCCCTCTGCCATGTACATTGGCCAAACCGGACAGTCCCTCCGCAAAAGAATAAATGGACACAAATCGGACATCAGGAATGGTAACATACACAAGCCAGTAAGTGAACACTTCAATCTCCCTGGTCATTCTATTACAGATTTAAAAGTCACTATCATTGAACAAAAAAACTTCAGAAACAGACTTCAAAGAGAAACAGCAGAACTAAAATTCATTTGCAAATTCAACACCATTAATCTGGGCTTGAATAGGGACTGGGAGTGGCTGGCTCACTACAGAAGCAGCTTTTCCTCTCCTGGAATTGACACCTCCTCATCTATTATTGGGAGTGGACTACATCCGCCCTGATTGAATTGGCTCTGTCAACACTGGTTCTCCACTTGTGAAGTAACTCCCTGCTCTCCATGTGTCAGTATATAATGCCTGCATCTGTAACTTTCACTCTATGCATCCGAAGAAGTGAGGTTTTTATTCAAGAAAGCTTATGCCCAAATAAATCTGTTAGTCTTTAAGGTGCCACCAGACTCCTTGTTGTTTATGTAAATTGAAATGTTTGAAATTTTCCATGGCAAAACTGATTTGTGCGTTTCTTTGATGAAGAAAGGCTTTTGCCTCAATAATTCACACTTCTCTAATTTACACCCTTAATTCATCACACAAACTATGGACTTTCCACTTTTTAACAAAATTTATATTTTATATATTTATACTTCATATTTTAAAATTTATTCTCACAGGTCCTGTCTGTTAGCCTTTGGAGCTTGTCAACTCTAAAAAATATGCAAAAGTAAAAGTTCAGGATCCACAACACTAAGATTTGCTCATCATCTCCCCCCCTCCCCCAATTCTCCAAAGATTATCTGATTTTAGCAGCCCTCCATCATCAGAACAAAAATATCCATCCCTGAGCCTGCCACTTCACTAAAAACCTGACAAAATAAATTAGACTTACAACATGCCCTAAAAGTCGGCAAATTCATTCCCTAACTATACAAAGGAAGAATCAAGAGCTTTTCCCAAAAATGCTGTCTCATCAGTCCCTTTCCCTTTTAATTCATGAGGTTTTAGCTTCAGCACCACCATTGCATCAGTAGTATACAGGGGAGAGGCAGGTTCTCAGTTACACAGGTATTACATCATTTATAGAGGTCAAAACCAATGCCTTAAATTCCTTCTGGAAACTAATCAGAAGCCAGCAAAAGACTGTTTCAAAAATATTTGAAGGCCAGAAATGTACTTTTCTAGCTGATACACCTTGACAATCCTGCAAGAAAAGTTTCTTTCATCATTTGCAGTACTGAGGCTATGGTATCAACCTTGGGTCTTTTCAATTTAAAAACAGCATAAAAACATGTTCATTGCTAAGAATAGGGGATCTCTCCGTGAGCTTTGGAGCCAATTGTTTAGATGGGAAGGATGTAAACTCTCCCTTCCCCAACATTATCTATTGTCTCTTTTCTGAACAGGCCTTATTTTACTTTGGTATTTAGAATTTTGCAGTAATTAATGTTGTGCACGTAGAATTTCCCTTTTTTCCCCACAGAAATGGGCTGCAGAGCTGCTGGCTGCTACTAGGGGCCACTGGACCCGGCAGAGCCCAGCTCACAAGTAGGACACACCACTGGGGGGAACGGGGAGGAGTAGCTGGAAGGTTCCTGGCAGCTGCAGTTCCCAGCATTCCCTGAAGGAAGGAGAGGGCGGCATGCAGAAAATTCCGTGCAAGCCCGGGACCCAGCATCAGGCTGTTTCTCCCTCTGGATCCCTGGGCACTGGGGAGTAGGGGGGTGTGAGTGTCTGGGCCAGGGAGGGCCCCACACTGGGCTTAGGCGGGTAGGGAGTGTGAGTGTCTGGGCTTGGGGGGAGCAGCGGCTGGATTGTGGCGGGGACAGGGGTGTGAGTGTCTGGGCGGGGGCAGCGGGGGAGGGTGGAGGAGAGAGGCATGACTGGGCCCTGTGGTGGAGGGGGCAGAGAAACAGGAACTGGGTTGTTGTTTCTTTAACCCTCAACTCCTGGGGGGATTTTTGTGTGTGTCTGTATTGTTATCATACTTGCTGATGGGTATTTTGAAATAAATTACCAAAATAATTGAAACTGGGGTGATTATGTAGTGTTATTTTGACTAATAGAATTTTCAGAATTTTTAATTTTTGGCGCAGAATTCCCACAGGAGTAAATACTAGTTCTGTTCTTACTTCTGCTTGCAGAAGTTTTTACAAGTTAATTGTGAGACATTCCTCAATCTTTTTACTCTCCATAAATGGGACTCCTGTGTTTTTGGCATCTGTAAAGAAAGGGAAATTACTTAACTATAATTCTGCTTTTTTGAAGCTACCACACATATTTTCCACACCTTCACCCATCTCCCATCAAAGTTAGAGTTTTTGTTTTGTGGGGGCTGTCAAGCCTAAGTTTATTTCCATTCTTGAGATGATCTCCATCTCCTGAATTCTGGAGATTGCATACATGTCATTTACATAACTGGGATCTTTAAGAGGACTGTTGCTTCCAGCACACTTGAGAAATGAGAGGGTTCCAGGAGAACAGAAAATACACTTATGCCAGACTGCCAGTTAGTAGACTCAGAGTACCAAAAAACAAACAACTGAGGGAGATCCACCCTTTGTCACACGAGGAAGCTGACACCCCAAAAGTGGGACTCCTGTGAGGAAATAGTTACTGGTGAGGAACTTTTCCATATAAATGTCAGCAGAGGAATAAAATAACTATATTATTTTTAATTGAAGTATTTTAAAACTATTCAGCGGATACTTCCAGAATGGTACTGCATCAGAGCCTGGAATGTTTTTTAGGAATTTATTTTAAAAAGTCATGTTGACATTGTCCCTTTAAATTTATTGTGATGACATTGTTTCCAGTTGGACATGCTTGATGTGCTGAAATTATTATAATGAATTAATGCTCACGATAACAATCTAGGATATTTATCTCCGGCTACTAATTACAGTAATATAATTGCACTTAGACTAGACTCTGAGCTGAGTTTATTCACTCCATTTAAATGCTCTCAGATTAAAAAAAAAACTAGTTTTCCCAGGGCTCATTCTATTTCATAAGTAGGAACCAGGTTTTTCAGTCACTTTTAATTCACAGCAACTTACTAGGTCATGAGGATTTAGTAAGCAATAGTTTTCCAAATCTCCACCATGTAGACAAATGACTGTGGGTGAGAGAGTCTCTAGTAATCTTTTGAAACTTGAACCAGCAGTTCTATGTTGTTAGCTGCGACAGAACATTTTGGCATTTAAAGATGTCTTCCAGCAGCAATATTTGTCTAAGCAAGCCCAGATATTAAAAGATCTAAAAGAGAGTGAGGACTTTGAATAGAGGTAGAATTATGAAATGAATAAAATTAAATCATCTTAGTGTTCACGTGGCACTTGTTAGCATTACTTCAACAGGCCCAGATAACTTTGAGGCATCATATCACAAGGATCTGTGTGTGCTTTATAAAGTCAATGGGCACATCCATGTAGCTTTAAAACTACAGTTGGTATAATAGATATCATAGTGGGTGTATTATTGAACAATGGTGGAGTTTCTTAAGCTGATCTTTATTTACTTTTATGATTACATAAAATATAATACATATTTTTCCATGTACTGTAAGAATAAAGTTGAGTTTGAATTATTTATACAAGGTGATCAATATTTATTATGTACAATACAAATATACTATGGGAGGATAGGAGTTTGAATGCTGTCTGCAATGCAGCCATTTTTTGTTAGCATGTATTATGATTTTAATATTCAAACTCTGTTATTGTTTTGAGGTCAGATCTTGAAGTTATGTCTCAGTTTTATTCATTTCTTAGTAAGAATCCCATCAACTTCAATGGGAGCCTTCCTGAATAAGAAATGAATCAATGCTCAGCAAGGCCTTGGCCCTTTGTTAATATTCATTTATGTGTTTTATAGACTTGCTAAATAGTATATTTTCTGGTTTTCAATTTAGAAACTGCCTAGTTTTGGACCTTACCTTGAGCAGCGCAAAAAGATAATAGCCGAGAACAAGATTAAACTGAAGCAGCAAACCACAACTGTTGTACTGCCTGAGAAAAAACATTTTATTCCCAAGAAGCCCATTCCAGCAGTCAAGGTAAAAGAATTAAATAAATATATTTAATAGTGATCAGCCACCAGACTGCTGATGCACACAATTATTATTGGCTGTTGAGTTGGTTATTGTGTTTGTAAGCTTGTTATACAATGTTAAATAGAGTGTCAAGAAAAAGGCAACCAATTTTCTATGCAGGCTCTCAGAGCTTTTAAACAAAGTGGGTGGGAAAAGATTTGTGTTTTACCTGTAGAAGTGTGTGTTCTTCTCCCTAATGACACTTGTCAAATTCAGCAGGCATCTGGACAGAACAATAAAGGTGCATGTGGGGAGAAGATGGTATTTTGAATAATAAATGTAAGGTGAAAGTGTTCAAAAGTCTCCAGTAATTCTCGATGCATCCATTTTTGGCTGCTCAATTTGAGGCACGTGGATCTTGATATTTAGAGGTGCTAAGTGCTCACATTTCTCACTGATTTCAATAGAAATAGCAGGTGCTCAGCATGTGTGAAAATCAGGACCTAGGTTTTCAAGTTGGATACCTAAAACTTGA
This sequence comes from Malaclemys terrapin pileata, assembly GCF_027887155.1. Lineage (NCBI taxonomy): Eukaryota > Metazoa > Chordata > Testudines > Emydidae > Malaclemys > Malaclemys terrapin. The sequence continues at coordinate 74,527,051 of NC_071512.1, forward strand.
AAATTTTGGCCCAAGTGATTTCTCTGATTTCTCCTAAGTCACAGGATTTGACTCAGTGATAGAGTCAAAATAAAGCCTCAACTCTCAGGTCTCATATATCACAACCTAATGTTCATTCCTATATACCCAAGCTCTCCCTGCTCCTTCCCCATCATAATAATGACACAGTAGCCAATAATTCCAGTAGGGAAATTATAGATAAGTGTTCTAAGGCCACTTCATATTACACTCAGACAGACCCAAGGGCTAAAAACAAAACAAAAAATCTATCTCGATCAGTTCAAATAAGTGCATCCTCCTTCTGTGATACAAAATGAAAATTACTTCTGCTAACCCTTCTGATCACATAGAAGAATTTCAGTCAATCAAGGACAAAGGCGAAATACCATGTGACTTTCATCATGTGACCTCGTCACTGTGAACTAACCCAACAAATGACGCTTGAACTTGAAATACAACATAAACGGTGATTTAATAAAATTTACAGCTAAGCAGAGAGAGGGAAAAGCTTTTGCAGAAAGTTTGCAAATACACAATGTTCAGAGTTTGCCAACACAGATAGAAGTCAAAACTAGGATAATTTTGAGCATTTGTGCAGCTTGTGTCAAACAGGTTGCACTGCTCTATTGACCTCCACTTCTTTTTTGGTTTCATTTTTTTGGTGTACATCATGCAATCAATTTTTATTCTAAGGGGCTGATCTTCTTTCCCTTATGTATATGAAAAGTCCCAAAGAATAGAGAGAACTTAAAAAAAAAAAAAAAAAGGTTAAAGACTGTTTGACCCTCAGAGGTTTTACAGTTTAATTCTGTTTGTAGGGAAAGTACTGATGCAATAAAGAAAAAAAAAACCTGCATTTTCAATGAGACAACTTCTACTACAGATAAACCTAAAACTCACCAGAAGTAAATAAACCACATGGAATAAAAGGAAGTTTAGTAGGAGAGAAAGGACAGACATAAAAAGAGACAGGGAAAAGAACAAAGAGGGAAACGTTTGGATGTGTGAACAAAAATCTGAGGAAGAAATAGAAAGACAAACTCAGTAATTAGCAATAAAAAACAGAAGATAACTGTAGGACCAGGAAGTAGGTTGAAAGGATTGTACTGCAGAAAAGGTCCAGAACTACTGTCCTTAGTTAGGTAAAACTCCCACTGAAGGTAAGACTTAGAGTCTGTCCTCCTTTAAAAACTATGTTTATACTGGCCAGACCTAACAAGATTAATTGTTTCTACATGCTCACATGTATGTTTCCTCTCCAACCACCCATCTGTTTATTTAGCATGTCCCTTCTTTCTGCTACTAGCCTCTCCATATAGATTACCCCATCCACTAATTTAAATTCTCTGACACAGATTTATTTATTCTCTCAACTAGCACAGACCATTATGCCCCACAAACCTACATCATTCTTGTTTGAACTAGTTTTCAACCATACATTCAATTTCTTCATCTCCATCTCTGCCTCATCATGAGCACACAACTATTAGTATTTCAGGGGAAACTATACATGATGTTATGATTTTTGCTTCATAGTGATTTCTGATTCTTCAAACATGGTTTACAGGACTTTGAGTCTATATCTCCACATATTTGTTCCAACAAAGATCAAAGCAGTGACTTCTCTGCATCTCCTCTCATGCTGTTGTCCATGATTACCCCCATCCCTACTATAACACCTGAAAAAGGCATCTCAGTTCATCTCACAATCTAAGCAAGTTTGAGTTAGATCAATAAGTGGATAGGAAGCCCACTGTCTGCACCCAGGGTGCTGCAGGCAGCCATATATGATTCAGTAATGATATTCTTTCCTTTCTTCTGGTATTGAACCAGTGCTCCAGAATCGTGTTCAGACACTATGCTGCTGTGACTAAAAAATGAATATGGTCATTAAAAAATCCCATGTAAAAGTACTGGTGTTATTTTCTCATTTCTTGGCCAAAATTCTAATATGGAATATTTACAATTTGCCAAATTCCCCTTTTTGCACCCACATAGAATATCAGGGTTGGAAGGGACCTCAGGAGGTCATCTAGTCCAACCCCCTGCTCAAAGCAGGACCAATTCCCCAGACAGATTTTTGCCCCAGGTCCCTAAATGGCCCCCCTCAAGGATTGAACACACAATCCTGTGTTTAGCAAGCCAATGCTCTAACCACTGAGCTATCCCCCTAGTTTAAATTTGATGTGATATTCATCTCCTGACTCAAAACATTGTGCAGTGTGGTTATGTGCTTAACAGCACCCAGAGATGGCTGTATTATATTAGTGGATGAAGTGATTCCTACATACCTACACAGAGAGAGAAAATGAGGGACAAAAAAATAGGCATACTGGATCAGACCAGTGGTTCATCTAGTCCAGTATCCTGTCTTCAACAGTGACTGGTCCAAATGCTTCAAAGGAAGATGCAAGAAAAAACATAATGGACTATTATGGAACAAACTGCCAAGTGAAGTTTCTTTCTAACCCTTCCTTATCAGATCTATGCCCTAAAGAATGATGATTTATCTCCCTTCTTAAACAAATGTAACTCTGGATGTTCTCATTATCTATCTTATGTCTAATCCTTTTCTGAATCCTACAAAAGCACTGATGTCAATAATATCTTGTTGCAATGAGTTCCAGAGGTAAATTGTGCATTTAAAACGTATTTGATCGATTTTCTATTTTGTTCTCTTTCGATGTCATTGATTGTCCATGTACACAGTTTGGCGATTTATACATTTCATTATTTTGTACATCTCTTTCATTGCTCCTCCTTTTTCCATGGCCATAATGCCTTTCATTTTCTGTTTCTGAATCTACTCTGTTTTTAACATAACTTTTTAAAGATAGTATTACTGGAACTAAACAGGTTGTTCTAGGGCTTTGGATACTATTGATTTCTACAGTGGTATAATTGTAATATTGGTTATGTTTTCTTCTTTTCTATTCTCTACGTATCCTAACATTTTGCTCTTTTTTTGAGCACCATGACATACTGAACAGAGGTTTTCATTAAGCTGTCTACATTGATGCCCAACTCATTTTCCTGAGTGGCTTTAGTTAAGTTATATCATCTCAAATGGCATAAGTAGTTCAGGGTATTCATTCTGATGTGCATTATTAGCTTTTGCCAACACTGAATGTCACCTGCCATCATGATGCCCATTCACCTCGTTTTGTAAAGTAAATCTGAAGTCTTTCAGGGCTTCTGTAATATTGTCTAATCTAAAAGCAATGCAAATTTTGCCAACTCAGTGTTCATCCTCTTTTCCAGAGCACTGCTAAACATATTAAACACCACCAGTCCTTTTATCTTTTTGAAAATTGATCATTTTATTCCCACTCTTTATTTTCTGCCTTTTAGCAAGATTCTAAGCCATCTCCAGGACTCTGTATTTTCCATAATAGTATCTAAAACAGACTTTCTGAAAGTCCAAATAAAAATTGCCGACTACTTCTCCTTTATTCACTACTTTTGTTGGCATACTCAAGGAATTCTAATAGATTCAAGAAGCACAATTTTCCTTTAGCAAACCATATTGTCTTGTGTCCATCATATCATTCTAAGTTGTTGGCTTTTTTGTTTGTTTGTTTTAATTCTATATCTAGTTAACATATCAATCAGTTGACTTGCTTTACCAAAGTAAAACTTACAGGTTTGTAAATCACAGAGCAGTCCTTTTTGAAAAGACAGATGCAACATTTGCTATCTTTCAGTCTATTGGCTGATTTTCATGAGATTGCATATTTTTGTTAGCATCTCAGCCACTTCTCAAGCTCACCCATCAGAACTCTCAGGTATAGCCTTGAGGTCCTAGTGTCCAGTTCCTCTTTCATTTATCAGTTTGTTCCAGCTTCTCTTTTTATACCTCTGTCTCTGACGACAATTCACTTTCATTATCAGAAGGAGTAGGTATCTCCCCAGCATCTTCTGTGGAGAAGACCAATGCAAATCATTTAGCTTCTCAGCAATGTACTTATTCTCTTTAATTACTCCCTAATAGCGGGACTCCCCTGGAGTCACTGTTCTTTTTACAATCTATGGATGTATAGGTTGTAAAGCACTCAAATGCTATGATCATGAGAACTATACAAATGTCTAAACAGAAATAAATAAATTATTTGGGATCCCTCAGGATAAACATTGCTATATAAACATAAGAATGCATTATGCATATAGTTATTGCTTGATGTTGAATCATTTTCTTCAGTGTTTACTTCATCATCACCATCATGCTCTCGTGGATTTGAGAACCTGTTTAGCCTTTTCATAGAATAGGCTTTATTTTTCTCTGATACTAATTTAGCGCCCACCAGTCTTCCACATTATATACTCCAGACTTTTACTCTGTGTCCCCCTACTCTCGGTTGCTGTTGACTTGTGAGTGCTCAAAGAATCTAGCTGATGAACCTTTCATTCACTTGTGTAATATGCCAAAATGGCTATTTAGATCTGAAAATAAACAATAAGACCACAGACGTACATGATCTCTTTGGATTTCATCTAGGAGACATAATACTAGTATTGTGCACTGTGCTGTAATAAAAGGATTCCTTTTAATGTATGTCCCTCATCTCTTGGACACATTGTGTTTTACAATGTTATCTGTGTGAAACAAGCTACAGAAAGAGACAGCAAACCCAACAGTAAACCAAGCATGAACTGTGAATTTTATTTTAAAATACAGCTTTGCTAATATGGTTAATGAAAAGCTAATACCATAAAATACTTTACAAGTTACCATTTAAAATGCAGTTACAGTAATAAAAGTCACTGTGTAAAACCAACGCCATCTTACTCAACAGAACTGCTCCTTGTGTATATTCAAAATCATATCTATTTACTTTCATGACAAAATAAGTTTTAACTTTTTTTTACTCGTTAGCACCAGTAAGTCAATAGTTAATGGATTCTACTCTGATTCACTTCAAAGCCACAGAATTGCTCATTAATTGCAGTGGCCGGACCAAATTCTGCTCTCAGTTATACCTGTGCATCCCTACTGATGAGAACAGAGCTGCACAGGTAAAACTGAAGGAAGAATTCAAAACCAGTGGGATTGCATATACCGGTAGGTATAATTAAGGACAGAATTTAGTTTGCAGGATTTTATTGCTGATGGTAATGCACAAGCAAGAAAGAACACAGCTTGACTTTCAGAACCTGCCTTGTGTTTTCAGGGCTGGTAATTATCAAAAACATCATCATACTGTAAACTGTGAAAATTTAATCTGGAGGCCATTGAGAGACAATAAACATGGAACCCCTTGATGCCATTTTAGAGAATAATTTTTTTGGTGTGTAACTGTACTTTAAACAAAAAAGCCAGCTATTTTTTGCTGTACTGTTTTTTTCCAAACATTTACTTTTTGATCCAAGCAAGAAGCTCTGAGGTATTTTGAGACATTGCACCTGTAAAACATCATGTAAGTACTATCAGTGTTTCCTTACTCATCTAAATATACATGACACTTTACCATTAAATAAAGACAAAGATCTTGCTCTAAAGATGGCACTAATAAAAAAAAGAACCATACAACAGTATAAAAAAATCATTTTCACAATATTTTGGAGCCATAGCAATGACTCTTTACAGTTTGTAATATGTATATGTTTGACACAGCGTATTGTGGTAAACATTTCCTCCTCCATATTTGAGATGCTAAATTCCCACACAGGTGTATTCATGTGTGCTGTAAGAAGCAGCATGGGAGTTTGCTAAAAGTTCAAAAACTTAGCACAACACACACCATTTTTTAATTGTCATCTCTGGAGAAGATTCCTTAAGCTTAATTTATTCCATATTCTTATGGGAATGCCTAGTGTTCCTAAGACTCTCCATTCATAGAGTTTAAGGCCAGAAGAGACCATTATGATAATCTAATCTGACCTGCTGCATAACACAGCCCATAAAATTACACAAAGTAGTTCTTGCATCAAGTCCATAAATGATTCTTGAACTAGAACATAGCTTTCAGATAGATATCCAATCTTGATTTAAAGACTTCCCGTGTTAGAAGAATCCACCACATCCCTAGGTAAATTGGTCCAGGTTAATTATGCACACTGTAAAAAATGTGCACCCTATTTCTAGTTTGAATTTGTCTAGTTTCAGCTTCCAGCCACTGAATCTTGCTATACCTTTGTCTGCTAGAGCCTTCTACTAGCAGAAATCTCCCTATGCAGATACTTAAAGACCATGAGTAGTCAATGGAAAGCTGCATCACTTATATGATACACTGGTTTTATATAATTTCAGCAAACTCTAAAATGAAGATGTAAACTTCAGTATACACCATGTGGATTCATGACACACAATGGAGGATTTTGCATCTATTAGTCAATGAAGAGATCACATAGTATCTAATATTGCAATAGACCAATTGATGACACTAAGACATATATTTTAAACTGTGACAGGTATAATACAAACAAGTGCATATGTACTCATTAGCAAGCATGGACCTGAATTTTGCAATCAGATTCCTTGGTCTCTGCAAGATTCCAAAACTGAATTCAGTAGCAACCTGGAAAATGCAATCCACATTCTTTTTTCTAAGTTAAATATGAAAATTAATTTCTATTCATATTTATTGCTATCTTCAAATATTCAGTGTGCCATATTTTTATGCTGAAAAGGCACTAATATCCTGTAATTGTTGTCAAGTGGGAGCTGAAGGTCTCAACTGTTGACAAAGAACAGTTGAAGCACTTAAGCAGGCGTTGAGGTGTTGTTACAGACAAGGCAGTTGAGTAATTTGGCACTGGGAAAGAGATGCATCTGCACTTTCCTTTTCCTTCTGTGTGCAGATACGGTGGTTGACTTAGCAACCATTGACAGAAACTTCCCTCCCCCATGCCTTCACACAGATTCTGCTACTGCATTACATAGTGATGGCTAGGTGCATTAGCTGAAAATGTCACCTCATACTCTATAATAATACTGTCATTTAAATTATCATTGTTAAGTCTCAGAGTTCAGGCAAGCTTCTGGAGATGAATGGGAGCCATTCACACCCCTCAAGCTCTATGCAGGCTCAGGAAGACCAGGCAGCATCAGTTTACATTTAATTCACATTTTGAAGCTTTCCTTTGCAGTCATAACAGCTAAGATTAGATTTATCTTGTTTTGAAAGGTAGCATTAGGATGATCTGGGAGTGCTTAGCATCTCTGAAAATGAGGTCATTCCAAATAATAATAAAACCCCTTAGTTTCTGAATCCCATCCTGCAGCAATTTGTGGTTTCTGAAATTTTAGAAAATAAGGCTTTGGATATGGTTAATTTAATAAGTAATACAAATATAAATAATATACATGTACATATTTCACAATGGATCCCATTTTTGAGAGATTACAATAGGATGGAACAGGAAATTGGTTATTCAAAAACTTGATGCAAGGTACATTGATCAAATACCTTGTATCCCTGGATAATAAGTATTTTTGCATGTTCCATGGAAGAGTACAAGAGGAAAAAGTGAGGAATTTTGCATCAGGTATTTTGATCATGCAGGTGATACCTAAACTGTTTGAAGCATGCAGTTCTAGACAGAGGTTGTCTGTTTCTCATATGTAGCGTGACCTGCGGGCGTTTCAATTGGCTTGGATCAAATCCATAATGATAATCACAATTATTACCTGATCTAGTATGGAAAATTAGTAGAAATTCAGTGCTGCAGCTCCTATAACGTACAGAGATCTAGCTAGTACTTTGAGTTATGCATATTTTTGAAGCAAAAGATAAAATTTACCTTCGTGTCACAGCTTTCATTGTTTAGTCCAAATTTATCTTAATTATGTAGAATCTTTAAAATTATTTTAACAGATTTTGCAACCTCTGGTCCTTTGTTAAAAGTCAATTTAGATAGCACCTTTGCATAATATCTAGGCAACTTACAGCACTCTGAATCTTTGAAAATGTGTTGGTGTTCAATCCCACCACATTTAGAAAGTAGGAAGTTAAATAGGCTACAACAGCATAAATCCCAATCCTGAAATTCACTGTGTTCCACACAAAGTGAATTGCCATAATTAACAATTTTCTGTCAATGGTTTTTAGCAAATCAGACAATGCAGCAAGGCATATTACGTCAGAGATATGTACAGGAGGTTGCCTCATCTGATTGAGAAAATTGAGAGTTTTGTTGCTTTCATGATTTGATTGAATTCAGTTATATTTTCCCCCAAAATCACTGTCCATGAGGCTAGTATCACTGTAACATTCTTTTACTGCCAATGCCACTACACACATTAAAAATATAGGGCATTAAAAATTCAGCATATGCTAACAGATAGCACACAGCAGTATCTGAGATACCCGATTTCCCTGTGCTTGGAATATAGAGTAACTATGGCAGCTTTTTAATACAAGCACTGTAGAATACTACTATTAATATGTATATATATCTGTATAAGTACATATTCTTCTTTTTGTGCAGACAGGATTTGAGAAAGAGAATACTTTCCATTTGCTTTGGGCACAATTGATTGTGTATATTGATTCAGGGCAAGATAGTGAATCACCCCATTTGCTTGTAAAGGGTGAAATCAGGTCACCCTCTGCAATGAGCTTTGTGCTAGAATGTTTCCACCAGGAATGTTATGGAGCAACCTTTGCAGCAGCTCCTCGGATGCTACTGCAGCCCATCAGCTACTGATTGTGCTGCCTGCAGCTGCTACAACTCCCTCAGGAGAGGGTTTTGGGCAGTAAAATGTCGTAGTTATTGACCCAGTGATCATGTCCCCAAATCACAGACAGAGTAAGGAGTCTCCCTGCCCCTCACTGTGTGGGTTACCTGTATGGTTACTGCAAGGAAGAGACACTGAGGTAGCAAGCCTGAGTACCACTAAACACTGAGTTCTGCTATGCTTTATAAAACGACAACTGTTTTTCACTGTTGCTGAATGTCTTACGTACTTCATGTGTCAAGCAATGGTCCACTTAATCTGATGAACAAACAAACAAACAAAAAGAACAATGGCATGCGAATGTTCTTCATCATGTGAGAAAAACCAAAGACAATCACTGTAACAAACTATTAGAGTGTTTTCTTTGGGGGATAGCTGTGGACAGTTAAATTAATCCCTAGAGACTTGGGTCCTATTCCCCACTCTGCTATAAACTCACTCTGTAATCTTGGACATGTCATTGAACTTCTATGTGTATCTGTTATTCCACATGTAAAATGGGAACATAATGCTTACCCACCCTACTAAAGTGCTAAGAGATCTACAGCTGACAAGCACAACACACAGGAAGCACAAAGTGGTTTACATTGTTGTTTTCTACTTTTTGTTTATTAAGAGAGATGAACTTGTTTGCATCTGATGTGTCACATTTAGCCTTCTCTAAGTATAATTGCATGCATTTTATTCAGCAAGTGTTTAGGGATCTGCAAACTTCCATTCACACAGGTAGTCCCCTTGAAAGCAAAAGTGTTGTTCCCTTGAATAAGGATTTGTGGAATGAGGCCCCGGTATTATAAGTTTGCAATAAAGAGCTGATTCTCAAGCCATTTGCTTGTCTTTCTAAGGAGAGAAAAGCAATTGTTGTTCTCTTTGTCCCTTGTTCTTTAATGATGCCCCTTTCTTTTCCTGCAGTGAGTTCTTAAATCTGTGCTAATGAAAAGTGACCAAGGACAACCAGATTGCATGTGCCATGTAACTTCTCTTTTGTGCCCCATTTTGTTCCCTGTAGTGCTACACAATGGTGGCTAAGCATAAGTTAATTAAATAACGCATTTAAAATCAAGTGCTAAATGCTAAATGTGGACAGACAGACACTTGTAGATCTGCCTGCAGTTTAATTTTATAGACATTCAATACCCTTTATCTACATTTTACGATATAGGAAGTGTGAAATTTGGCAAATTTTAACATTTATTTCAAAAACTGTAAACATTGCCGTAGTGTCTGCAAGAAACTCCCATGTTAAAATACTGTAGAGTGCTCTTATATTGCCATAAAAAAACAACAAAAACATAAAAAGACAAAAGTTGGGTACCTTCTAAGTGATTCCGTTTTTTCTCCCTAGGATGTAATTGGAAAAGCACTGCAGTACATTGGAACATATGGTGATCTTAGCAACACAGAGCAAGTTGTGGCTCTGATTGACAAGGAAATGTGCATCAACTGTGGCAAATGCTACATGACCTGTAATGATTCTGGCTACCAGGTAAGAACATGGCTGTAATTAGCAAAAAGGCACAGTGAGTTATCTTTCTGTTGCTGAGACAGAAACAATCCACCTTCTGTTAACGAGCATGTGACAAAAATAGCTGTATAAAATATCGACTTTTAACACCAGCATGCTCCTAAGCATACTGAGAGAACCCTCACTGATCCGATTGTAGGGGTTGTCCATTATGGACTTTGTTGGAGATTTGTGTTGAATAGATTAGAAACTCCTCTTCACAATCTCTTTTAGTCCCTCAGAAGTTATCTCTATGACATCTACATCATCAGGAATTTTTTGTTTTGTTTTGTTTTGTTTTATGGGAAGTAAATAAAGGAGGACCCAGTATGGACTGCTGCAAATTCAATTCTTCAAAGGTCCTTAAGTAACTAAGGGAGAGGGGGTAGGATTCGCCCCTATCAAGCCCACAGGGCAGTGGGAAGGAAGAAAATATACCCACCTGCCAGATACCTGTTCAAAAATCGAAACCTTGCCTGAGGTTTGTCAAACTAACTACGCTGGAATCAGCCCTGATTTGAGAGAGATTTCCATTTCTGTGTGAATCAACCCTCCAATATGATGAATTAACTTTCACAGGGAAGAAGAGAGGGCCTGGTAGGTTGATAGGTCCAGAAATCACTGCACCTGGCATATGTCATTATTTTGAGTTGGGAGAACTGTTGAAAGCAAGCTATTTATTCCTTGAATTCTACCATGTTATAGTTCTGTGAAATTCACTGTTCATTCTGTGAACTATTCCTTGCCCTACTATTGCACATCTGCAGGATTTTGAGGGACTTACCCATCCAATAAGAAGATAGTAGAGACAGGATCAGCCATTTTAGGTGACCTGTTCTCTTCTCAAACCAAAGTAGGATCCACTAGAATCCCTATGGCAGTCAATACTCCTGGCAGCATTAATTTTCATGACTCCTACACATCCAGTATAGGAGGCTGTATTTTAACTAGGCAACAATGTTATATTTTTCAGTGACTTTTACTTTATTTTGAATTCAGTGTGTTTGGTAGTTAAACTGATTTTTAACTAAATATAGTAAGAGAAATAACCTTTCTTTGTAAACCTTTCTTTGTAAAAATCACTTACTACAACAATTAATCTGGGGAAAAGCCAAGCACTTACAAAAACTGATAAGCGAAAATAAATATTTAAACTAAACCCAGACTGTGCTCTGACAGTAGCCTAATTTTTCTAGCAATGATGCTGAGTGTCCCTCCTGGCCTAGCAGCTGGATCATAAGCAGCAAAGCTCCCCATCTTTCCACAGCCTTCCTCTGCTCCACTGCAGGGTCAAGCCGAGTTCCTTGATTCATATCTCCACTCAGTCCACCAAACCTTGTCATAGTAATGGGAGAGTCACTGTAATGTCATGAGACCTAAGCTTTCACCCAACTACCCTAAGCTATTTTATTAGCAAAAATTATCCCAATAGGAAATGGTTTTAATGTTGTAAATGCAAATGCAGTTTCAAAATTCAAATTCAAAAAGCCATTTTTGTCATTTTAAATCAAAATTTGTTTGGTAAATAAAGCAGTTAAACCAGGATAAGTCTTTTAAGCACTCTGTGTAAGGACATTAGAAGTCCTCTGGGTCCTTACACAAACAGAGAAACATGGATACACATTGGACAACAAGTTCCAGATTACTAAACACACACAAGGGCAGCGCTTGTTTTCCTCTTACACAGCTATCGTTGTCAGCATGTCCATTGGCAGGTTGCAGGCTGGGGGGGTGTGAGTTTTCGCTGAGGTGGGGCAGGCAGATCGGACTGCAAGTCTGATAAAGATTAGCTGGCAATATGCAGGATATTGCAAGTACCTGCAGGCACCAAGCAAGCAGTTTGTAAAGTTCATTTAGATAACAGAGGTTACCAGAAAATGAATCACTCAGAGGAAACAGTGCATCTGATTCCCTAGAGGCATTTCCAAAAAAAAAGGTGGGGGAGGAAGGGGAGCGCTAATGCACAGAAAGCAAAAAAACAAGCAGCGCACAATATGATAGGATTCTGTGGGACACAGAAGACAAGACAGACGCACAATAACTGTATCTCTGTTACAAAAGATTTTTATAAGGGCATCACCCTAATTAAATTCTACAATATTCTACAGTAACAGTCTAATATACTGGCCCTTACAATGACAATACTGCAGGGTTGGGGGATTTTACTGTAGAATAGTACCATATTTATATTAAGGCTAAGATACGCCAAACAATCTTCCATGGGCTAAACTGGAAAAATTTACTTAAAACACCTGTCTAAATTACAGGTTCCATGTGCCAAACTAATCCAAAATATATAATATAAAGACCTTTCTACACAGTGAGCCATGCATAGGAGAAGACACTCTGATTTAAGATAGAGACCATGGCTCAGATCATCAGCTGATATGAATCTTCACATTAGTAAAGCTAAACTGATTTATGTCAGCAGGAGATCTGGCCCTATATCTACTTGTGGCTCCTTCCTCTTTGTGGTTAAAGAGGTGGCCGTTGCTGCCTCTTCTCTTCTAATTATTGTGCCCACAAAAAGGAGAAAGCAGCACTGCCTCTAGCATCCACAAGAAACTGCCCTTTCTACTCTGACGTGCATAGAAGTTTTGCAGTAGTGTTTTCCCTTCGATAAGATTTCCCACCTTAGGGGAGGATGTAGCCCTTAGGGAGGTTAGAGTTGATTTCACATTTAATGCAACTTGCTTTAATATAACTTTAAAAAAATCAGCAATAAAAATAAAAAAAAAAAAACGACAGACCCCTGAAGCTTTTCATGATGTGAAGAATGTTTTTTTCCATCTCTTACTTGCAACGGGATCAAACATTAAAAAAAAAACACAATTTGTCTTCTGCTGAATGCAGATTTTTGTGTTTCCAACATATTCAGCTTACTGGACACACCCATCCTTTAGTCTCTGCAGAGACCTCACTTTGTATGACTACAGCAAAAAAGTGTAATGTGAAGTTGAGCACAAATGAAACAGAACTTCTGAGTTAATCATTGCCACATCACCATGTACTATCCCCTTCAAGAAATGCATTGTCATTAGAGATAGATGAACCAGTCCTGCTAACATACAAACCTTTATTTATCTCTCAAACCAGACCAGAACTTGGAGGTTCAGACTGGTTCAGTTAATTCTTTGGAGAGTGAGATGTCAGCCTACTGCTACTACTATTCATGAGCCTCTTTACTAGTGGAACACAAAAATACACATTGGGAAACCTCAGATCTCTTATGTTCTTGAGTTTCAGAGCTTGGGAAGCCCAGAGAAGGCCATATTTAACGCAGTCAGTGCTGCTGCTGGAGCAGACTGCAGAACCTCTCCTAAAAACAGTGTGTGTGATTCCAGAAGGAAACAAATACTCCCTTTCCCCCAAAGCCTGCCTGAAAGTAGTTGAGAAGAATCTCACCAAGTTCCCAATATTGGAAATACCTGCATCCATTTCACTTTACACAGTGTCAGTAATTTCATTGAAGTCAATGTACCTACTCCCAGGGCGTGAAGATGAGTGCCTGTATAAGTCTTATGCCCCATAAGTCTCCTATGAGTAATACTGTTACAGTAGGGTAGTTAAAGGCCACATCAAGAGCCCCAATGATCATACATCGGAAGATCTTACTATTAATACATTGCAAGGGAAGAATGAAGGTTGTAGGGGAAACTTAACACGGAATTCCTTGAATTTTCCACTTTAGCTCTCTGCCTGTACAAAGCTTCCTGCTCTAATTTACATAGCCAACATTTTGTTTGTTTCTTTTTTACTCTGTTTGTTCCTTAATCAATGAAGAGTTTGAAGTTAGTCTGATTTTGTTTTTTAAACTGGTATTTTATAGGTGGCGTATTGAAGCTACAATTATGACTACATATTAAAAATCTTTTTCACGCTAATCATTAATGAGGGCACAGTCCTTGGAAATGTCAGAAATTAAGCAGTCCTGTCCACTCTCACCCCAGATGTCCCTTTTAGCTTTCTAAGGCTTGCAAATAAAATGAATCATAAGTGGCAAAGTATGTGCCATTCCTCGCTAGATTTTCTTAAATTAGCTTGTTTGCATCTTGCAGAGAATAAAAGTAAAAAAAAAAAAAAAACATGATGGTATTTGCAGTCTGTCTCACGTAGAATCCATACAGGACTGGTCTGGATATCTCTTCTGTACCAGTAAACCTGGTGAATTGCTGTGTCGTGAAAGATTTTCCTCCCGTGAAGGAAAAATCTCTTAATGGAACTTTAAACTTTGTGGGCCATATTCATCCTTTGGGTAACTCAATTTACGATGCAGGGCTTTCAGCAGGGAGTAAATTGGCCCTATAGTTCTAATTTTAAAATGTTTTTTTCCCCCTAGAATTTAAACTGTTGCTATAGCTGCAGTGCAGTATCACACACACACACGCCGTGAAGTACAGAATACTGTAAGACATAAAATGCAGATACTAAAATGGGGCTATTTTTGACTTTTTCCATAAGTGACATCAATACTATTTATTTCTCATTGCAGGCTATACAGTTTGATCCAGAAACCCACCTGCCCACTGTTACTGACAGTTGTACAGGATGCAATCTCTGTCTCAGTGTCTGCCCTATTATTGACTGCATCAGAATGGTTTCCAGGACAACACCTTATGAAGCAAAGAGAGGCCTGCCCTTAGCTGTGAACCCAATGTGTTGAGGTGATCAGTCCAGCAGTTAATGTGAACTTTACATTTTCATGATGCGGTAAATTTGCTTTCCAATTAGTACTTGAAATTTTAACTGTATTAAAATACGTAATGATGATAGCCCTTATAATTATGGCTATTTTCTCCAGTGATTATTTTAAGGCAGACTATTTTCTTAGATTTCAGAGCAGCAACAATTAGTCAGTTATTAGCTGTCAGTTGTCTGTTATGTAAAGCACAACTTTTTCTTTTGCAAATTTCTGTATTTGATGTTTAATCTTTATAGAGTTTCTAGTTTTAAACATAATTAAGTGAGCATTTTTAACTGACTATAATTCAACATACAAGGAAACTGTTTCCAAGGAGACATTTTGTAATTAAACATTACATTTAATTTCTAAAAAGTTTCTTTGAAATTGTAATTAGCTACATACTATCCAAACAAAGCAATGCGGGGTGCTGTTTGTCTATGAAAAGAAGTGAAAGGAGCTTTAAAATAGCATTTCCAATCTGGATTAATCTCTTTCAACTGCTACAGTGTACAATATAGTATTTTCTTAATGCTTCCTCAATTCAACCTTACATTAGACTCTTTTAAAAATACATTTGCTAACCATTGACCTGTATTGCACTCTTCACATTTGTGACTTGAATTGGTGTCTAGATTTAGATTTCCTCTATTGAACAATCACAGCACACTTCTTAAAATGCTTTAAACTGTGTTATTACAAAATCCAGGTGTTACGTCATGTTTTGATTATTAGCACCTTTTCTTTCTACATAGACATATTCTAAATAAGCAACTTTTTAATTATGCCAATTAATGCTTCGGCAACTATAGTTTCATTACGTGAGAATGGAATATGTTACCTCTCTGTGTCTCTCTATGGCTATGTCTACACTATGAGTTAGGGGTGTGATTTCTAGCTCAAGTAAACACATTTGTGCTAGTTCCCATCAAGCTAGCATGAGCTGTTTCGCCACTGTCTGTGCTACGGTGGCTACACGGCTATTTATACTCACGCTAGTGTGAGTACATGGATGTGAGATGGGAATCACACCCCTAGCTCATAGTGTAGACGTAGCTTCTATGGTACATGTACTGGGTTAGTCTCTCTCCTTCCCCCTCCTCCCTCCAGTCATCCCGAGTGGTTATGTTTCGCTACAGTCATGTTACAGCCCAAACAAAATATAGATTTGCCAGGATTGCTAAAGAGCCTTAGCTATTTTTCATTCTCACTAGGAGCTGTCTCATACAAATGTATTGCTATTTTCTTTACCCATATCTGAATATAAAGCCATTTGTTTCATAATAATAATGTATCTGTTCAGTTAATTATGTGATCAGGAAAATTCATAACCTTTGATTATACACATTTCAGAATTTTCTGTTCTTCTGTTTACATATGTATGCCTAATTATAAATAAATAGCATTAATCAACTTGGGTTTTTTGTGTATATTCATTTACTAAACAGGTTTTCTTGTATGTATCATTTTAAGTTTACTGTCAGATGGTCTTTCATGATCCTAAAATTCACTCCAGGATGATTAATGAGTTAAGTTACATATGCATGCTCATTAATTGTTTAGGGTGCCATGTTACATGATCCTCATCCCTCTCAAAAATCTCTGTCCTCCTTTATCATCCTTCTTTTCCACCCTCTGACTCTGCCTCCTCCACACACACATTTTGCCTGTCTAGCTTTTTTTAATGGGTCATTTACCCATGGTCTATTTGACAGCTTACTCTTACTTGATGTGGTGACCCTTTGGCAGTTATGGACTTTAGTGACTCAACTAAAAGCTTTCTCTTGCTCTCTCCTTTCACTGTTTGCACACTGAGATGGTAACAAATGTTTGTGTTGCTTAGCAAATATTTCCATGGGATTTTGTTGGAGGCCTTGGGCCTCTATATCCCATAATAATATCTTATCCATACCTCTGTTCTCATGGTGAAAGCCCTTCAGCTAACTCCATGTGTTAGGAACATTATAGGAGGAGCTAGGTCTTGAGATTGTACACATACAGCCTCTGAGTCTCTTTCAATCAAGAAGCTGGTTGAGAAGCAGTGTGTGCTTGAGTGAGGGTTGCACAAAAATGGTACAGGCAGTCCTCGACTTTACGGCATTCCACATAATGACGAATGGCACTTACGTTTCTGAGTTGCCCTCCTGATTTGACTTATGACAATTGGTTTAGACTTTACGACACTCAGTCCTGCAATGGAGTGTATTGTGGTTCCGAGTTATGATGTTTCGACTTACAACCCAATGTTCAGGAACCAATTGTGCCATAAATCTGAGGACTGGCTGTATTCAGAACCCCTGCAGCTATCATCTTATGACCATGGTTAGTAGAGGTATGAAATGGTGGACATGTTATTCCAGGCCATATTGATGCGCTTTAACTTTTCTATAGGATGTCAGAAAGCACACAGCCATCTTTGTCATATTATGTAATTCTGTTCTGGGGTGCTACACTTGCTCACTGTACCATGCCACATACTATACATCCATTTCTTTGCCATTCCTGACTTCACTACTCTACTGGAGACTGTCACACTTGGTAAATATGGCTTGTCCTCAATATATAGCACCACAAGAGACCTGCCAAAAGTATAATAAGCATATACAGCAGTAGATGGCATACTAGCAAAAACATTATTTTATGTAGCAACCAAAATCCAGACTTTTGCTACAATACATCATTAGGCAGTGTAGACTAATTGATATACCTGTGTGCCTGAGGAGCTATCAAGTAAACTTTGGAGGGGTAAAACCCATACCTCGTGAAGAAATGATGCATCTAACAGTCAAAAATAGAATTCATTTACTGGGGAGGGTAAGAACAGTCATGCAGTTCAGAGGGTTTTTTTCCCCCTCTTGTTATATCCACAATCTGAGGTAATATTTTTGTTTCCAACTGCATTTATTAACTAATACTTTCTAACTTTGACAAATAATGGTAAATCACATTGTAGGACTCCACAGAGAGGGTTCCACATGGAGCTCCTAAGTTTCTTGCTGACTGTCCTTTGAGTCATCAGGATGAGGTGAGATTTGGCAACAAAGTCATGCCAAAGGACAAAGTCCTTCACCTTACGGGCCTTTGCATCTGTCTTAGAGACATTTGGCCTTGTTTAATGAGCCAGAGAAACAAAACAAAGGCTCTGACTTACATTGCAAATACTGTAGTCAAACATGTGAATTTTCAACAGTGTTAGGGTGCAAAGTGAGCTCTTATAGTTCAATGATTTATTTGCATGTTTAAGGAAATATGGATGGGTCAGATTCTTGACTAACACCAAGACAAGTAATCCTTATAAAATAGTGTAACCCATATGTGACAAAGTAAATTATACTACAAATACCATAGTTCATCCCAGTTTGCTCTACTAACACATTCTTAGTCACATCATATTCCTGAATAGAGAGAGAGCTCCAAGTTTAATGTATGCATTGCAGTCCAAGAACTGCATAGAATAGCTGCCAAATCTGCCTGTGTGAATCCCAATTCACTCATGCATGTTCATCAGAAAAAGCTTTGCCCTGCTAACAAACTATATGGGCAGTTTGGTTTTGGACTCACTAAGATGAGGAAGTACAATATTTTCAAGGTATAGGCTTGACAAAACATATTTCTGAAGAATTAAATGGCATTTAGAGAAAAAATTGTTTGTGCTTGATCTGTCAACAAAATTAAAAACAGACTTTTTTTGAGCATGAAGATCATGTTTGGACTATATTGATGAGATTAATGTACATGTATATTGCTATGTACTGTGTAGCTGTAAAGACTTATCAGATGAAGTCTTGTTTTTGTTCCCTTTCCTCCATAAAGCTGTGTGGAAGGGGAACAAACAGCGTGACCTTTTTGGAATTACTGCTGCACTACATCATTTATTCCAGAGAATAGGACTGGTTACATGCTGTAACCAGGTAGTAGGCTTGACACCACTTCTCAGATTATCCAAGGATCTGCTAGAACTAAATTATGTCTGTGCTTTCCTGATCCTGGGAAGATGGTGCCAGAGCAGCCTAAAGGTGCCTGTCTTACTTGTGGTGCCCGTCTATGCGTTTCTGTGGCAGCTAGGGCTTGCCAGATTCATGGTCAATCCAGCCACACACCACTTTTCCCATCTGTACATCCCTGTGGTTGCAGCAAAAAAGATCTAGCCTAATGCAGCCCAAAATTATGCCTACAGTGTGTAGCAGGATATATAAATATAGTGACAAACATAGCTAATTAGAATGACAAACTATTCTATATGTTAAATCTTTCAGCTTCATTTTTATGTACTGTAACATGGGGGCTGAATAATTTGTTAATATTTTATATTTTTCCACATATAAAATAGTCTTTTTAGATAAAATATTTATTTTATTGGCAGCAGTTTTCTTCACCAAGCTGCTCTGTTTCATTGATGAACTGTGGAAGATTTTCACATCTGGCAACCTGGCACACTCTCTAGGCAGCTGGATTGGTAACTTTAGAGTTGCTTCTGGGTCTTTCATATAATTAGTCTGCTTATGGGCCATCTGGGTTGCTTTGTCTTCACTGTTACCATTTTCTCTTTTTTCTGAAGAATGTGTGTACTGTACATTAGTCCTTTGAGAAAAGTTATTAATAAATCTATCCCCTGATTTGTATGCAAGTTCTCTCAAATTTCCATGCCATCTTTGCTTGATCATAGAAACACCATTTGGAGTCCTAATTCTGCTGGGTTGACTTTTTTTTGTGACACTGGAGTAAAATTTACAGTTTTTGCAGTGCAATGAAGTTGCAGTTTTTCCTCAGCAAGTGAAAGCAGATTACTTCCTTAGGGATATGGTCCCTAAACAAAATAAAAATTATGAATACAGAGGATTCTAGTTAAAGCTAGTTAAGCAAAATAAAGATATTGCGTCAAAATACAGTCTTCTTTTCATTGTAAAGTTACGAATTATTTGCAAAGGGATTCTATATACCCTAGCTGGTAAATAGGAATCAAACAATTTAAACTTACCCCTGGATGTGAAGAGGAGATCCTCTAGCATTGCAGTTGGAAAACCTAATTTCTGTAAGATGGATCTCTCAAAAACACTAACAAACCTTTGGCTTCACTGGGGTTGTGTGTGTCATTGCAGAACTGAAAAAATAGCTCTAGTCAGCACAGCACTGCGAGCTCCAACATAGGGTAGATTCACAACATAGGGTATATTCAGCATAACAGCTTCTTCTAGCTCAACCCCATGGCTGGAGGCAAAGGACCATGGATGGGGTTCCCATGTATTGTGGCTGCTATAATGGTCCCTTGGGGCCACAGGAAGCTGAGATATGTTAGAACTCCTCTTCGGCTGCTTTACTTGTGCCAGGGGATTAGACTGGCACACAGCAACACCAGTATGAGGGAAGCAAATATCCACCAGTGTGCCATACCCTACTTGTGAGGTACCATGTAATCCTCAATCACAGCCTGGGTTTGGGGCCATAAGCAATGTAATTTCATGCGTTTCAAATGCATGTTTATAACAGACAGCAGCAGCCACTGTTTTGTAATATGTTTAAACAAAGTATTTTTGTTTTCAATTACATTAAAGTTGATATTGTTAAAACTAGTCCTCAGAATTCCTCCTTAAAACCTGAGATATCTATTGTTACATTTCACTCTAGAAATAAGCAGGCAATGACAAATTTCTCCTTTGGATGACCCACACCTGTAATTGCCTATCAGATTTACACATGAACAACTAGAACTCATCATCAGCCTAAAGAACATTTTCCTCACCCTTCTATTCTTGAGACTACTTGTAATCACAGCTTTTACTTGCACTTATTGGAGACAGGTTTAGGCCCGGTAACTGAAGACATAATATCCAATCGCTGAAAGTTAATGTTTCACAGGAAATGAGCTGACATTATCATGCAAATTAGATGGCCTGAAGATAAAATCATCCACTTTGATTATGAGGGTGCTAGGTACAGAATTTTATATGTCTGATTTCTGTGATTGGAGTCAACAGCTGCAGTTTCTTTCAAAGGAGAGTAATATTCTCTTTTGTTTTATGAAAATTTAGTCTGATTCCAAGTTTGACAAATCTTATTATAGCTGAAGAAGGGGTAAGTGCCAAGAATATAACTGGTTTTCCATTTTGATCTACAGTTGGATTGTGAGTAGAGGGCTCAGTGCTGACCACCCTCAAATCCCATTTACTTCCTTCCTAAGCACCCCACGGAACCTAGCCTAGGCAGTCCAAATAAATGGAGAGAAGTAGAAATCACTATTTTCCCTTAATGGATCTCAAACAAGAATTAGTAGCAACTCCCTTCCACCACCACATATAAATATTGCTGAACAGGGGGGTTTCTTTTTGTGTCTGGAGACAAATGAAAACAAAAATGATTTTCTGAAAACATTTTCTTCCAGTTTTTATCATAAAATATGGTACTCCCATTTTTTAGCATTTGGCAGTTTTCTTAATAATTGTGTCTACGACCTGGTGTTTGCAAAATATAAGTGAAAAGAAAATGAAGTCTTACCTTTGTCAATGTGAGCCACCTTATAAGGTTTTAAGTTCAATTATGTCTTAGCAAATATCTCAACTATCTTTCCAGTGATTTGATACGCAATAGTGCATTTGATAATTGCAGCACATTCCTGTTATAGTATATTTCCTGATTTACCTTCACATTCAAAAGTCTCTTTTTTCCTTTCTTTTATTTTCCCCCTTTTTAAAGAGCCCCTCTTTCTACTCTCCAGATCCTTTCTTAAGATTGTGCACAGGTAAACCTCTTTCATAAGGTTTACTATGTACAAACATATATGCCATTTTATACTACTGGTCTATTTATTGGATTAGCTAGAGGATTTGATGTGCAAGCTTAAGATGATATTGAAAACACATATCACTTCTATTGTAGCTAAGAAAATCAGCTTTAGAATTAGAGAGACCTTGTATCAGGCATTATGTATAGACCTTTAGCTTTTTATCATGGCTGTTCTTTGTTGCTATGGCAACCGAATTAACCATTTCATTAGTGTAATAGAATAAAACATATTTATTCATTTCTACACTCCTGGATAATCCACATTTCAGGCGTCAACACGTTTGTGTCCTTTCTCTCCCTAGCCCCAAATATCTCAGTGCTTCAAAAGGTTGTGGGGTTTAAAAAAAAAAAAAGCTATATATTTTATAATTAAATTTACCTTGGTTTCATTGGCTGGCTTCTGTTAAGTGTCCCCTGAGTAGAGAAACAGACTTCAGAACCAGCAACCTCTGAAAGCAGGAAAACAGTCATTTAACCTCATATAATAATGAAAAGCACTTGTTTCTGATCATCCCTTTGTGCTAAGATTGACAAGATGTGTTCTATTGTAAATGTTAATGGTTCCCTCATCAATGTATGTTACCCAAAATGTTGCTAAGCCATAGTTTTAAAAGCAGGTGCAGTGATACACACTATATTAATGTGCTCCCAATTGTGCCCACAGTTTGTGATGGTGAATGAGAGCAAATGTCCCATTGCGAGGAAATGTTAATTTCAAAAAGTCCACTGGTCAGCAGAAAGGAACCACCACTGCAGCACTATGCAGTGTGAGCGTTCCTTGCACATTTACATTTATCCTCTCTCCTCACAAAGTTCCATTTCTACTGGTACACTTGGGGGTGGGGGGAAATTGATCCTTAGTTCTGATGGGCGTGCGCATAGCGCATCTCAGAAGAGAAATGCAAACGTGACTTCAGTCTCTCCTTTGCAGTACCTTCAGTGTAAGTCTGAGCAATTTAAAGACTGTTCTAAGTTACACTAGCTCTGAATGGGCCCAAGGGACTGCTATGGGAGCTAAGGATCAGCCAGACATAAGAGACCCTGCTAATCACATCCCAGTCCTCCCCAAATACACAACACAACAACAACAACAAAGTGGTGGCACATGAACCTGCAAGCTCTATGCCACCAGCAGATCCCCCCCAGAACAGGGCGGGGGGATCCTTCTGAAACTGGATATGCTGACTTTCCGGCTGCTTGGCAGGTAGCAGACACCTGGTGCAGTGCAGGAGCTGAGCCATTGTTTTGTTGTTCTTCCAAAACATGTTTCAGTGCAAGATACATAGGAAGAATTTTATCTGAAATTTCTCTTTATTGCCAATGTCATGCCCATGGCCACTATAACTGCATTAGAGTTTGTTTTTGCTAATCTAGCACTAAAGTTAGTAATATGAAACTGAAGTTTTACTGCAAACAGGGCAGATGTATATTTGCAAAATGAGTTAATTAACTTCAAAGGTATAGGTCTTTTCATTAAAATGGCAAACCTTATTAGTAACGGCACACTAGGGTATTGGCTGCTATAGGACTGTTTGTTCATTTCTGTTTGAGTGACTGTATAAATTATATAATCTACAAGCACTGGTCAAATCTATATCATTCACTTATGCTGGGGTCTCTACTTGAATTACATTTTAACAGATTCCTCCCAGGCACTGCATTGTGTAAGAAATGTCCAGAGACTCAGCAGGTGAATGTTCATAATAATGAAGCTGGAAGGGTGAAGGATCGCATTTCATCCAGTGGTACAAGAACCTCAACACAAACGCTCGTCATGTATAGGAAAAGCACCAGTGCTGAATGCTCTCACTGACTTGTGTTGTTCAATATATAGTGAAGGCATCCTGCCAGCCACTTAGTAAAACAGGACTAATTTACTTTTAATATTGCAAAATGCTATTTTCTAGCCTTTTGAAACAGTAAACTGTACTTTCTAGTCGTGCAATGGTAGGCTTGTGAATTCAGGGACAGATCCATTGGAACTATGACAATTAACACCAGCTGAGGATCTGTTCTGTAGTGATTAATAAAGAACTCATAAATCCCCAAATGTGATCTAAACCTAAATGTTACTTTTTTCTCCCAGAATTGTAATCACTATATGGGGTGACATACCTAGTCTGTTCTATCTTTTGTCCTAGCTATCGAACTACTCAGCATTGTAAAAAATAATAATTAAATAGTAATCATTCACTTTAGATGCATTCAACAAATAAGAGCAAGTCATTTTCATTGGCGGAAGGGGGAATTAAACAAATTTGTTGAAGTTCTAAAAATCAGACTCTTAATTTCAATGTCTCCTTTTGCCAGTCTGTAAAATGGAGGTAAAATACTGCATCCAGCACTTTGAATATGTATGAGGTATGTCAGTATTAAGTATGATTTCTTTTCACCATTTGCTGCAAATCTTTTGTACTTATTTCTTGCTTGATATCAATGGTTTCTAAACCTAATTCATTTAACAAAATGGATATGTAAGAATGATGTCATAGTTGTATTTTAATGTACTTTTAACCATATGCAGAAAGAAAGGATTTGCCTATTCATTCTGGAATGTTGCTTCCAAATGCCTTTACAGCTATTAAAATTATTTATGTATTTATTTGCACTGAGACAGTAACCACATATCCCAGTCAAGGAGTGAGCATGCCTTGTGCTAGGCACTTTACACACATAATGCAAAGCCAGCCCCTGAGCTCTTGGGCAACTGAGGTCTTGGGTTTGATCCTTGTGTGTGAGGCTGTTTATAATATAGCTAAGTAAATCATATTTCCTATTAAAAATAGTAAACAGGGACATTAGAGGTAAAGTAGCCTCATCAAAGTCCATGGGACTGTGCAGGATCAGGCCCCAAAATTGCATTAGTTGACAAATTGTATCATTCTGCCGGGATATGATATTCTTAGAGTTGCTTCCCTTTTCTGCACAAGAGGGCAGCGTTTCACTAAATCCAAGGAACGAGGAGCTCAGGAAGAGCTTTTGTCAGTTTGCAGTAAGGCTACCACATGCAATATCTCACTAATTGTTTGGATTTTCTAATTGTTTCAGTCACAAGTAATTTAATGCATGATGTAAGCTATTGCCTAGTTTACAGCTATTAACTAGCTATCTAAAGAAAGTATGTATCCCTAATGTGTCAGGAATTCCAAAGCTTGTTAACTATTTTCCTGTCAGCCCTAAGATTTGAGTGGTACACTGCAATCCAAATGTTTATAGTACTACTGCCATTTTATCGCCAATGTTACATAAATATTTGAATACCTTATTCCATTGTGGGTTACAGCTGTCTTTTTGTAATGAATGAAAAGTGTAACCTTCAGGTTATGATAGCGTACATGCTGCTGAATCGCTAAACTTGAAGAGATGTGTTTCTATGCTCAGATGTCTGGCTTTATCCTGATTATCATTCTAGAATATGGATTGAGGCCATATAAGGAAAGTGGCTGGCATTAAAATGTCAGCATTTCCCAATACTTACCACATTACAATATCAGTGATACTATAGCATTTCTCTAGTTAGTACTCAAAATTTACCAGCCATTAGCACACACGTGTATCAGAGCTATAGCAGTTATTATTTCCTATTTCAACTTTCTAGAGGCTATCACTGTATGTGGAAAAAAAATAATTTCTAGAGAGACAATTAAAATTTCAATTATTCAGTTAACAAAATAAAATTGGTGACATCTTCATAAAGGAGGGGGGAAACTGTTATTGTTTTTATATATGCACTCAATCAGCCAGATTTGAGTACAAACAGAAATAAAGTGATTATATTATAGAAATTTCAATAGGAAAAGAATCAGGGCCTTATCATTTAAACAGTGGTGAAACACTTCTGAAAGGAATCTTCAGCAAACAAACAGGCTTACATGTATTCATCTGTTCTACATTCCTTATAGAGTTACACATTTCAAACCCCTATTTCTAAGCAAGTTGATTGAGCAACTAGTGAAGAGCCATCACCAAGTACATTTGTCCACAGCAAATATCATAGAGCTTTCTCTATTAGGCTTCAAGCCAGGTTGTGAAGGAGAAACAGTGTCAGTAGTACTAATGTACCTTCTCCTGTGATCCCTGGATAAAAAGGACACATCTGTACCCATACCCTTAAAATGGGCCATTGCAGTTCACTATGGAAACTCACTGGATATTGCTGTCCTCCTGCAGCAGTGTGGTTTTTTGGGGGGCGGATCAGGAAAATTGATGTGGGCTGAATACTTTCTAGAGGACCACACCCACCGGATGGGGCTGAGCACCTGCCTTCTTGGCAGAAGAGCCGTCATTTGTGGAGTATCACAAGGCTCGGTGCTCTCTCAAGTCCTAGTCAATATTTACATGCTGCCACTGAGTGAAATTCTCTCTCTCTCTGTGGGTTCAAATAGCACCAACATGGAAAAGATACCCATATTGTTAATTCTTTATGCATATGTGAACACTGTCATTATACATCTATCCCACTTTGTGGCCCAGAGCAGCAAATACACGAGGATGTGTAGCCTGAAATTAACTCCAAATGAAACAGGGTTATTGCTCACAGCAAAAGGGAATGCTTTCAAGAGCTTACTGCCATTATGATATCTTCAGCAGTAAAGAATGTCCTTATGGGGCATCTTTTGAAGTCCTCAAAGTCTGCAGCCTCGTGGTTCTCTAAACTTCTCACTGGCATTAGATTCTCACATAGCATTGGTCATAACATACGCATTCTGCCTCCTGTGACCACCTGGCCTGTCTGGGTGGCCTTGTCATATGTACTTTCATTATCTCCAGGCTCGATTATTGCAGTGCAAAATACTTTGGCTTGAAAACAGTCACCTTGAATATATTGCAATCAGCAGCACACCTATTCAGAAACATGGGTCTCAGCGAGCACATCCATGTGGACGGCGGGAAAATATTTTGGTTACAGGTGTTTGTCCTTCCTCTGTTGATAACAGGCGAGCATCCATCAGTGCCACTGATTCTTCTCTGATGATACCTTAACCATCTTTGAGCGCTCCACTGCTAAGGAACAATGAAACTATCCACCTGTAGAGTCAGCCTCATGGACACGGGATACAGAGCTTTCTCAGCTACAGGCCTAAGACCTTGGATTTTATTTCCATAAGAATTAAGAATGACCATAAACCGCACAATTTCCAGGTTCAAATGCATATTCCCTCTATGCCCTTGCTTGCCCATAGAGCAGTCCATAATTAAAGCTAGTTGAACATTTTCAATTTCTGAATTTTTTCTGGAAAAATGGGGGAAATTTTCCCACAAAAACATTAATGGGAATTTCCCCCCCCATTTTTCCAGTCAGTTCCACTCAGATCTACTAGCATCTCTAGACCAGAACAGGGGTGGGACTTTTCAGGCTGCAATCTAGAGCCAGCACTATGAGTCAGTGGCTGCATTATTTATAAGTGGAAGACAAAGCCAAGTGAAAGTAAACGTACTTCACGCACAAGAGATGATATTTTATTTAGTTTTTAGCATGGTGTTTGTGGAATATTAGTTTTTGTGTTATATACACAGGGCATCTTTTGACGCTGCAGTGACAACAGTAGTATTTGTCTGGAAATGCTGCTTTGAGGCACCTAAAATTTACATCCCATATCCTCTAGAACTGTTGCACTGAAAGTGAAAGGATCAACACAAACGATGAATGACACCTAGAGCATCAGTACAAGTTTTAGTTTTCATTACAAAATAAGGGCTGCTTTCAAAGTACGAGACTCGTCTTTTCTTTGGAATCAGTAACATCCATGTGCCTCAAGGGTGGTGTCTACAATTTATTTGCACTCATTACAGTCACTGCTATAACTTACTGATGACTCAGTGGCAAGACGTGAATAATGCAGTGCGAGTCACCGTAGCTCTTTAAAGTAAAATGTGGAGCCCACACAGCAGACTTTTTTTTTTAATCTGTGTTTTTGTGTGTGGTGAAGCTAGGCACAGCCAGAATGTTAAAATGCAAAACAGTACCGAGGTCTTTTGCAAACCTCATCTTGCAATTCTACACATTCGAATGCTGTATCATTTCCTTTTTTAATTGTGTTGACTTTTGTAAGAGTTCACTGCAGCAATCCATGTATGTTTCCTCCCTGACTTTTATTATTCATTTAAATATCATGTTAGTTCCGTAGAACTATATGGAATAAACAGAATAATTCAGAAATACTACTGAGCTGATGCTACTCTGCCAATTCCCCTTTATCCTTTTGGAGTACAAAAGGCTGTGTTGGACTTCTTTACACCATTTGCCAAAACATGCTTTCAAAAAGACACAGACACAAGTTTAACTTGATGTGGCAAGGTAGTTGGGGGTTATTAAGCCATGGGCAAGTATGGTGGAATGGAAGAGGGCATGTACAAGGAAGAGGCATATGATGATTTTGTGATGATTTCCTTCCTCATATAGCTGCAGATGATCAAACTTATTTTTAAAAATATTAGCACTATGAATTGGCGAGCGTCTCAAGTGTTAGTGTTTACAGATGGCCTAATTTGGCAGCCATAAACATTATGGGAATTAGAAATCTGGTGGGAGTTAAAGGCTGCCAATACTGAAGTATTACAATTAGGATAAACTACCATTCAATGAATGTTTATCACTTAGTACCACTACAAACTCCATACGGTGCCCTCCTGCACCAGCATCAGGTGTATGTTAATCACACTGCAGTTCAATCAAACATCATCATTGAAGATTGACAGCTAGACTTCCTCCCATCCCCCATGCAGAGAGTTGGAATTACTGTATGTGTAATACAATTTATTTGTGGGCCTAAAGCCTGAGGAGAGTGGCACGTAAACAGATCAGCAGTGACTAAACAGTGAGCAAGGAAAAGAACAGATACATTAGGATATATTCCGGTCTGTAGATTATAAAGTTTCTCACTTGTTGAATATATTCTAAAGCACGACAGGATGTGTTAAGTGTGACAGATGTTTGATCTCTTTCAGTTGTGACCTATACATATTATTTTGCTGGTTACCATTCGTAGTACCAGCTACCTATGTACCATTGCTGGTTACTGTTCATGTACCAGGTACCTATGGGCTCAAGAGGCAGGGACACACTTGGCTCAGCAACCAGAAGGTGTAGGGTGAACCACTACATTGGTCCACATTACTGCCAGAGAATCAACTGCACTGGGGAGACCTCCTGGCTAGCCTAGCTTTAGGACTAGTTTGCTCCAGTGTGTGCTGTAAAGTAATCACAGCACTAGGGAGATTCTGGCCCACTAAACTTTCAATAATCTGACTAACGCTTCCTTCTGTTTCAGTTGCTCTGGTTTTGTACTCTTGTCTTCTGTGATTACACCAAACTCACTAGTTCTCCAAACCAAACCCTTTCAGGCCGCCTTTATAAATACTCATACATCATGAAAGAGCCCCAGATAGCACAAATACATTGGATCATCCATTGCAAGTCTCCTTTAATCACTGTTATCTGCAAAAAAAACCCATTTGTGTGACACAGATAATATCAGCTTCTCTGCTCTTGATGCTTTTATGGTAAATTCAGATAGTTTGACGAGAAGAAGCAGTGTAGAAACCGCAGCGAAAAGCCCTGCCCGTTCAAACATGCCACATGACAAAGTGTGCTGGCCCCCTTTAAGACCAGGTGCCACCGAGCCTGAACAAGCCTAGGAGGGTATACTAGAAATCTGCCGGTGAGGGGGTCAGAGTGAGGGGTAAAAGGCAAGTCAGCCACTGTAGGGAGCATTTACAAGGACAAGTGAGGCAAACAGCTGCCTTACTTATAAGACCCTTAGGGCAGGAGCTACGGTAGAAATACCAGGCCTCGCCTACTTTCTTACGGTGCCTCCTGGTGGGGGAGAGGGAGTTGGGCAGAATCCTCTTCCACTAAGGAATAGCTGATTAAAGGACTGCTGGAGGAAGGGCTGAAGATTTCTGTGGGTTTGGATTTTCTAATTTCCCCTGGAAAGAAGAGGACTCACTGGATGGGCCAAAGAAAAAAGCCTCTTCAAATCTCCTGTCTAGTCAGAGGAATATTTGCTCTCCAGTGAATGGAAACTAAGACAGCAGCTACACCTCCATGCTGGGCAGAATTATGCCACTGTTACATGTCCCATTACATTTAACATTTATTTTCTCAGACCCACAAATGATTTGATAGTGTTGTGAAAATCTCCAAGAAGGATGTGTTGAACAATTTTGCAAACTACCTGGACCACCCATCAGAGTCCCACCTGCTGGAATAACAAAGATTTGATTTTTTAGGGGAAACAGGTAAATTTAAGAGCCACTGTGCAGCAGCATCTACTGTAGATAACGCACACAGTTTCCATTTCTACCAATGGGAGAACCTTCACACTTGTAGTTACTTGCTAATTATATTTACGGGAACTATTTCTGGGGAAAAAGGGGTAACTATGACAAACTAATGCATTCTTCCCATCTTTACATCATCAAAAACTGATGGCATGGTGATGGTTTAGCCAGCTGGGTGGATTCTCTTCTTTAAGCCAATGAAAGACTTTTTTTTAATGATCAGTTAAAAAATTAATGTAAAGGAAACTTAAGCATGAACCTATAAAACATCCAAATGATATAGCAAGCATTGCAAGTAAGGCCTAGTCCTAATGATGATAGCACATTAGGAGTTAAACCCACAAAAAAGTGGCCTAGTGCTACATCTTACAACAGCTAGGTATGGGATAACATCATACCGAAAGCAAAAGATGGGGCTGTCACATCTTAAGATCTACAAGTTATTGCTAATGACAAAGGCTACCGTGGCAATGACATTCTAGCATTACCAGGACTTAAATTATGTTCTCAAAATCCAAGGATCTACATCATAGATGGCCCCAGCTAAATGACACACACTAGACATATTTGTTTATCCCATTTTTTCAAAACAAATTCTAACAATTATTTAAAAAACTAGCTTATGCATTATGCATAAACTTCATAAATGGCAAAATTTTTATGTGACCTGTTATTAATTCATTGTAATATTGCTGGTAAATCAGCTAGCTTCTGAGCTTCTACTAGCTGTGGCTAAAGGAGTTGGGGGTGGGATAGAAGGGGACCATTTGCAGCTCTGATTCTGGAGTGAGGTCTCTACTGGCCTCAGCTCCAGTCCACTTTAGAGCAGTCTCGATGGTGCTCTAAAATATACTGGCTAGTAACAGGTTGGTCACCAGCTAAAACTTGGAGGAGCATGGTCACAGCTCCTACATCAGAAGTTGCAGGGGAGTGGGAGTGCACTAGCTAGGCACTACCCAATGCAGAGGGATACTTGGCTGTTTTCTGGCCCCTTTGTGACACTGAAGTTGCTCAAAAGGGGCTAGAGTGAAACTTGGAATCCGCTCCAATAAATTCAGTTAGGGACAGATCCTGTCTAATCCTCATGTGCAGCAGCCCACCAGATGCTGGAGTGGGCAGTGAGGCAGTAGAGCCCTACCTATTCTATTTTTTTCAGGTTCTTATACCACACTCATCACTGTAAAATATGTGAGTATCTTCCATAGTGCATCAAGCTACATGACCTAGCACCTCTCTCATTGTTGTTTATTCTCCAATTCTCTCCCTAGGAGAGAGGTGTGTGCAGTGGACTGTCTTGTTTTGGTTGTTTTTTTGTACATATACATGCTGCTATGTGTTTGCCTTTCTAACTAAGTCAAAGCAATGCACCTTGCATGTAGACCTTGTCTACACTGGTGGCTGTGTGTAGAGCACGTTTTAAGCTACACGTGGCAGTGAAAGGCAGGCTGCATCCATGCTGCAGTGTGTAGCTACATGTGGCAGTGAAAGGCTTTGGCGGGGGGGGAAGTAGCAAGACACTACACTGCTAAAAATAGATGTGGGATGCAGTGCTTGGGCATGAGCTATCCGTGTAGGGTATAAACTCTGGCATTCTGGTGCATGTGTACTCTACTCACCTAAGCAATGCCTCACTGTCTACACTGTTATGTATACCCATGCTAGCTGGTGTGCACTGTCTGTACTCTACACACATCTGTAAGTGTAGACCTATCCTTAGAGTAGAAGGTGGTGAGATTTGTGATCATACTTCAATCCTGAGGAAGTTCACTCCATAGTCTCAGACTGACCCCTGAGAAAGCTCTGTCTCCCATACAGTCAAGCTTTACCCTTATTATAGCAAGTCCTCTTGTGCCAGAGCAGCGGTGTTATTGACTCAAATCTTTATCCCTGAGCTTTAGGTGGTCTTTTAGATACCGTTGGCCCAGACCATTGAGTGCTTTGAAGATAAGGACCGAGACCTTGAAATTGATTTGAAATTCTATAGGAAGCCAATGCAGAGAGCAGAGAACAGGTTTAATGAGCTCACCATAGCCTGTGTTGTTGAGGAAACTTGCTACAGCAATCTATACTAGTTGGAGTTTCCTAAGCAGTGAAGGCTTTTCCATGCATAGGCCCATAGAATGAGACTGGCAAACAGAAGGAAGAGGGCATACCCCATAAAGGCACTGGTTAAAGCAGCATGTAATAGGAGGTAGACCTCTCACCACATCAGACAAGGAGGAGTGGAAAGTGTGTGGGCATGATGCTTACCCAAGCCAGGGAAAAGAAGTCAAACTATGCTCCTATATCTCACCCTTCCCCTCCCCATTACTTTAAATTTTGTCTATTCTAAAGGGGTGTAGTAGCAGGCACTCTATGCACCAGGGGGCATCCTTGAGTCAGAGTGCTTGCCATTGTGATGCCACACAGCTCCTTATAGCACAAACGGTATTTACTAACTGGTTACTAGACCTGCATGACACTACCTCATTACTGTATTTTAAACTAAATAATATGGCCATTGATTTAAATCTAATATTTAGATACTCATTGAGTATGATGTACTGTACTGTGACTTCACTACTGTCTGACACTTTTGTATTTTTGTGAAATATATCAATTTGATGCTATCATTCTTCTTGAACTGTAAATATCAATCAGCACGTGTACTATATAGACTCTGAATAGATGTTAAATCCATAATCCTTGGGAAAGTCCACAGCATTTTGTTGCCAGTAAAAGGCTTCATTTACCTTTCCTTTCCTTTTCTAGTAGCTGTTTCCATCACCAAAAGAAAGGAATCTCAGCTATGGAGTCTAGGCTAATAGACTCAGCAAGAAATCAGGTTCCATTATTAAACTAATTCTTAGTATGAGCCAGCTGATTTCTATGGACAACGGGGTGTGTGCAATTGCTAGGTGTAATGTGCAGAGTGAGTGCCAAATTGCCACACTAATTATTTCTGGGCTAATGTTCCCTATGTGACATAATAGCATTTGGAGAATGAAAACTAACCAACAAGTGAAGTGCTGAACTGAGAGACCAGTGATAGGGATTTCTGAGAAAGAGAAATACAGCAAATACTAATATTCCTGGTCTTACTCCAACTCTCAATTTACACTGTAACAGGTTAATACAAGAACTATTCCACCTGGTCTTTACCTAACTTCGTATTTTAGATGCAATTCAAGCAAACAATTTCCACAAGTTATTGGGCTTGATGCAGGATTTACTGGATGCAATTGTGTAGCCTATGTTATTCATAAGGTCAGACTAAGTGATCATACTGGTCCCATCTGGCCTTAAACTCTAAATGAATTTCTTCACTCTTTGCACACATGGAGTTTGATGTGTTTTGCTTAATTCTGAAGTCTGCAATATACTGTATATTAAGAGCCTCATGCTACATAAAAATTATGTGAACCCTCTAATATATCTCTTTACATCTACCCTAAAGTCTTTCATGCTGAGTCAGTTTGTAATATATATGTATATAAGTAGCGGGGTGGTAACCCCGCTCCGGTCCAGAGGGGGCTGTGGCTGGAGAAAGCAGCTTTTAGGCTGAGCTGATTGGGGGAAGTGGCTGCAGCTGGGGCCACGCCCCAAACAGACTCAGCTGGCCCTATAAAGGCCAGGGCAGCCAGAAGCTCACCAGTCTTTCTCTAAGTACAGAGGGAGAAAGGTTTGGTTGCAGCAAGCTAGGGATAGTGTACCTGGGTGGAGCAGAGCTGGGGCACTCCAGCCTGGATAGCCCCAGGCTATGGCCTAGCGGAAGGCCAAGAGGTACTGGGGGTTGCAGAGGGCAGCCCAGGGCTAGGCCAAGGCAGCAGGTCCAAACCCTCCTTACCAGTGATGAGTAGCCTATATTGCAGCCTGCCCCAGGGAGTGGGGGCTAGTTGGTGACCACTAGTGGCCTAGTGCTGAGGCAAGGTGGGGATAGTGGGTGGGGGTTCCCCCTGGGAGGGGAGACCTAGTGTGTGGGTACTGCCAGGGGGCAGCACCCAGAGCAAGGGGGCTGGGGTCCTGGGAGGGACACAGGAGCTGGGAAGGAGAGGACAGGTGGATCACCAGCCTACAGAGGGTGCTCCAGAGGCTGGAGAGCTAATTCCCTGGATGACCAGCAGGAGGCACTGCAGGGGTGAGTCTGGACCCCTACACACACACACACACACACACTCTCTCTATAAAAAATGCATCACATGCTATGAAATGGAATAGAAAAGAAAAATGTTTCTAGCCTAGTACAGGCTTTTTCCTCTTAATGCAGAGTTTTATCAAATTTAATCAGGCAACATAATTCTAGTCTGATGCTAAATTCTAGCACTTGTGACTAGTAAAAAGCAATAGAAAAAAGGATATAGGTTGGGTAAAACCATTTTCAGGTTACTTTTCCTTGTGTTAAAACCAGAATTTAAATAGGTTCATCATGTGAAGAAGACTAAAAGATTACTGAAAGTAGAATAATCTTAATATTTAATTTAAAAACACACTAATGTGGCTTTTGATTTTGAATATCTGAAAGACCATGAACTATACTTATATTTCTCCAGAAAATTAAGAGGGGGGGGGAAAAAATCAGAGCTGCACTGGCAGGAATGTAAATGCTGTTTGCTAAAAAGTAAGTGATTCTGGCTTCTAGGAGTGGCCCACATTCTGTAGTAGGGACAACAGGCTCATGGGAGATGCCGAATTAACCCATGTGTCATGACTTATATCTACAAATATAAGAGCTAAGACTGCAAACTGATTGTCTAGTTCTCCCATGCATAATGACTATCTACTGACTTCAATGGGAGTTAATCATACCTTATATGTGGAAAATCAGGCCCTGTGTCTTTAACTGCTATGGTTTGGCCTAACCATTGCAAGAATTTCAGTTGTGCCTGAACACAACATAGTGAGGTAACCATAATTTTCATTTCCATATCTCTGCCTCAATGACGTCAGAATGCTTTCTCCAAACATTAATGAATTAGGCATCACACAACCCCAAAAGGTGGAGTAGAAGCATTTCATTTTCATTTTGCAGGGTGGAGAAATTAAGGCCAAGTGACTTGTCCAAGGAAGTCTGTAGCAGAGCCAAGGGTAGAAACCATTCCCATGTGTTAAATACAAAACTATCCTTCCTCCTTGCATCCATTTACTGACTGGCCTTACTGGTCTGTTTTTAAGACAGATTAATTACATCAGTATGTTTCCCCTTAATCTATATTGGACAAGAATCTCTGCTATCCTTGGAACAGCACAAACCCAGACTATGGCCCAGTCTGTGATTGTTTAATGCCACATTATGTATTTTTTTCATCTATTTTGCATGTTCCTAGACCTGCTGTTAATCAGAGAGATGTTTTGAGACACTGGCTGCCAGGCATAGCAGCTGTCATCAGTCCACAGTAGCTGGTCAGTATATGATTTTAAATTACTCACAGGAGGGGGCACCACACTGCCCTGCATTCACACTGTTCGCAGCTGGATAACTATGTTGGCAAAACCCAACCTACTCTTGCATTTTCCATTAATAAACACCAGTGAGCAGCTATGGTAGAGGCCAGAAAATAATCTACCGTTGTTAGGAATATCACAGACATTTCTCACAAATACGTCCATCTGTAATGTAATACTTAACTCTCAGCAGAGACAATTCTTTGATGCATGTTATGTCAATTCACATCAAGTGCCTCTAACCAAATGCATTACTAACATTCTCCCTTTTGTCTACAGTAGCCGTCCTTTAATGTAAGAAGAGGCCCTTGTTTACTAGCAGTCCTCTTCAGCTGATGCCAAAACTGCTTCACATTACTTCAGTTTCCCACCTGTTAAGACAATTGTTTCACAATTGCCTCAGACTCTCATGAGTTCATCAATTGTTTATCCTGTCCGAGGATAATCTCATTATAGATAATCTTGTTTACCAGACATACTCTTCATAGGACAATGCTATTAATTCACTCTTCCCTCCTCCCCACACATTCCAACCCTTTGAAGGTTTGCCACCTAGGACCCATCATATAACTGAATTCCTATTACCTACCATGCGCTAGTTTCACAAAGGGAATTTCAATGCCTAACTCCTAGGTGCCCTGCTGCCTTGTGGAAGTCACAGCCCCTAGTTAGGAGCCCAGAGTCCCCAAGCATTGCATGGGGAGAGTTGGTCACCTAAGAAAGGGATTCACAGAAGCTGGCAATTTGACCCAGGAGCTGCCTCAATTAACCAGGAGTGATATGCAGAGGAAAGGAGTGGCGCTCAGGGCTCAGATCCACAGGGAGTCTGAGGTACTTTATCTAAGGTGGGGATTCTCAGCTATGAACCCATGCCTGGAGTTAAGCCTCTACATCAGGTCAACTTTTTTTTTTTTTTTTTTTTGCAAAGACACAGGCACACCTCTCCCCCTGTTACAGCCCAATGGTTAGGCCCCTCACCCAGGATGTGAAACAAGTTCAAATCCCTACTCTGCCTGATTTTTTTTTTTTTTCATCAACAACTTGAACCCAGACCTCCCACATCTCAGGTGAGTGCCTTAACTACTAATCTTTTACACACACTCACTCTGGCCATCAGCCCCCAGGATTCCTGACCTGCTCACTTCCTCCTGACTCTTCAGGTTTCCTTTACTTGCTTAGGATAAAGCTTTTCTAGACAAGCTATAATCAAACACAGGAAAAACAAACAAGGTGGATGAGGTAATATATTTTATTGGATCAACTTATCTGTCCCACCAACAGAAGTTGGTCCGATTAAAAAATATTACGTCACCCACCTCATCTCTTTGATATCCTGGGACCAACACGGCTACAACAAAACTGCATACAAAGTCTGTTAATAGTATTTGCCCTGAGAACAAAAACTTTCCCCAATCTGGCCACCCTGGACTGCTTCCCACTCCCCTAACAGTGGGGATTGTTACAACTTTGTCCTTGTAAACATTACAGGCTGGGTTTCAGGGGGATTAACAAGCCCCAGCAGTTTATGAACTGTGTCCTTTAACTCTTGCCTCCCCGGCCTGGAACCCAAAGACTTTTTTCCACTTGGCTCCACTACCTACAACCCCAAGCACCTGGCTACTACATAGATTTTTTTTTTAAAGGAATAAGTTTCATGACTTAAATTGTAAATAATAACTCTAAAGCTCCCTTGCTATGAGGGTAATCTCTTGAAAGCAGTAACTGTGCTAAGACTTACTGAGCATGATTTATTAGGAAAAGATTTTCAGAAAGCCTAAAGTAAATCATATTAATAAATACTAATTTATAACATACAGCTTCATCCACAGTTATTTAAAGTTAGTTATGATTTTCCCTACTATCACATAATCCGTTTGCTAATTTCTTCCACCTATGACATCTTGTTTTAAAACTATGGCCCCAATCCTGCAATAAGCTTCATGTGAACAGACCCTCTACCTGTGTGGAGCACCAAAGAGTGAAATGGGATTCTGTATGGGCTCAGGAATCTCACTTTACAAAGCTCAGTGCAGAGTCAGGGCCTGAGACTTTAAACCTTTCGAGCAGGGACCATCTTTTGATGTGTTTCTACAGCACTAATACTATGGGTTTCCAACTGCATTAGAGCTTCTTGTCACGCCTACAATGCAAATAAATAATAGAATAAACCCACGCAATAGTGACCACCACCTCCTTTTTTGTCACTGAGAAATAAGAAGTGCTTGTGTTAGTTCTCAATTTTTTTAAATCTGTGTGACAATTCATGTTAATAGCACATTAGATTAAATATTAGTACACATTATCCATCATTATTACAAATCTCTTGCAGAACTTTCTAATTTGTTTTTGATGGGCAATATGAGAAACTAACTGTACAACCCTTTCACAGCAAATTCTGCCAGCAATCTACAACCTATTGGAATTCTCATTCTTATCTCTTATTCCTTTGTTCCGTTCAGATTGTGCTGTGAAACGAACAGCTCAGCTATAGTGTAAAGTCAAGCACAGTTGAACATTCGTGTTCAGATTATCACAAAGGGTCTATAAAACCAGTAACGAACTCATTGCTACAGATTTCCCAACACAGATTTAACAAACCCTCCTTCTACATTGGTGTGCCTGTAATTGAGAAATGAATGTTTTTCATAAGCCACTCCCCACTGTGATTGAAAAAAGGAGATAAGATTATACTTGGTGGGCTCAATTCTGCTCTCAGGCATACAGAGGCAGCTCCAATAGGAGTACCAACTTCAATTGGGAGTTGCACCCATGTTCTAAAAGGTAGAACTGTGCCAGGGTCTAGCATAAGGAAAAACAGGATTATGCAGAGTATTGTCCTTTACTACCTATAGGGCCCTCTTAAAATACCTTTGTTGGTTTACTCTTGAAACATGCTCCCTAACACAATTAAGTTGAATCGGGTTAAAAAAGAAATCCAGTTCAGAGGATTTCATCACAAACCTAGTTTTTCTGAACTAAACTTCAGATGAATCAGACAGCAGTAATTTAGAAAATATGCTCACAGCTGAAGACAGCTGGAAAGGGCAAAGCATTCCTACAGGATATAGGACATGCTCAGCAGGAGGGAATGATTTGTAATAGAGGGGTCCTTGTTCTCTGCAGGATTATGCAGCCTGAAAAATTCCTCACTGCAGGCCCTGTAGGAAAATTGTACTTTTCAGTTGTCTCCTCAAATAATAATAATAATTCCAGACAAACTCCTTTGTCACATCTCTTTTTACAGCATAGATCATTTTTCATTTTGCCATATGGCCCTTGTCTCCCATCCTCCCTGGCAACAGCCTTTACAGATAGAATTATGGTTCTACCAGGCAGGAAGCAAAGATCTGTGAAGCAGAGATGGTACATAGGACACAGAACTTCATCTTAGTTCTTTGCCTTCTCCATGCTTGAATCACAAAGCAGCAGCCACCTCGCTCCCTGCTAATCCTATCTTCCTCTTTCTTTTCCCTTATAGGAAACCAGAGTGAAAGATGAGAGAAGAAAAACAAAGGAGACCCAAGCAGCATTAAGTGGGTCTCCACTCTTTCCATGCCTGCACTATCCAGGATCCTAGCTACAGAAAGAACAGCTGCAGAAGGGAGACAACATTCCTTCTATGCTCTATTCTGGGGCAAGTTACTGCTTTGTTCTCTTTTTAGAAGGGAAAACTTCACTCTTATGACTGCTCCCCAGTGTAATCCCATT
Organism: Malaclemys terrapin pileata; assembly: GCF_027887155.1. Lineage (NCBI taxonomy): Eukaryota > Metazoa > Chordata > Testudines > Emydidae > Malaclemys > Malaclemys terrapin. The sequence goes on from NC_071512.1 coordinate 74,566,105, forward strand.
ACAGTGTTATGCACTGTAAGTGGTTGTGCACACTTGTAGTTGATAATCTGAAGACAATTGATGTGGAGGCACAGCTGTCACTGAGGACCTAATATGACTTGCAGAGCCTTTATTACTGGTGATGCTGTGAAAGATGGAAATAAATCAGTTTGCTAGTCAGGTGTATACTGAGTATTAGGGGGGCAGATATATATTTCTGTTGTAAAATGATGAACTCTGGAATGCAAATCAGTAATATCACTGAATGACACTTTTTGATGATAGAACTACACTTTAAGACCTTGGATTCTTGAATCTCACCATCAAGTCCCCAATGTCTTTTGCATACATTAGAAAATGATTACTCCATACATGGCCTTAATTCCAACATGGACCTCAGCCTGCCCAACACTCCTCAGGCAGGTCCTGGACATAGATGCTTGGCTTTGTTGGGAGCTTTCCATAAATTATGTAACATTAGGGGCTAGGTCTTGAAAACCATCAAAAATGTGTTATAGTTTATAGATTGTCCTTCACCTATATTCCTATTTGGAAATACTTCCACATTCCTTGTTTCTGGAAGCCCTGTAACCTCAGTGCCTCTTCTCCCCCCACCACCCCAAAAAAAGTGTCTTCCCACTTTGCTCTGACATCTTGGATGTGGCTTCTGATGAATCAGAACCAGAAGTTCATTGATTCCTCTCCCACACATGGGAATATATTCTTCCCCACATGGCTTTAAATTGTACTTTTCCAGCATGCAAGGTGGATGACAAGTTCTTGCCATCCTATGTTATCGTGGACTTGGTCATTGTTCTCAAGTCACCTAAGGTTTTTATTCAGAATTGGGTAGTCATATCATGTGTATATCAGGTGTTTTGTTCTGGGCCCTGTGAATGTGAGTGAGTGAATATACTAAGGATCCTATTTTGTGCATTTGTAAAGAGCCCATCATGTCAATGATGTATTTAGGGGAGATGCTAGAGCTAATGAGTATCAATGTAAAAACATTAGATAATTGACTTAAAAGGTTGTTTTTATACAAATAAGGACATGATATGTAAGCCACTATCATTTACTGTTCTAAATTATCTATTCAGTGTATGCAAGACCAGATTCAAAAAAATGTGAGGTATCTCTTAGCATCTGTGAATCTAGCTAGAATCTGCAGTTTTTTTAAAAAAAAAAAAATTAGTAGAAGCAAGCAATTTAGCAATCACTGTGGATAAATATTTACTTTGCTAAGAAATTTAATTTCTACTCTAAAATGCAGTTGTTTGGTTTTGGCCATCTCATCTCCGCAAATTGAGCAGGGAAGTAAGGGATTTCCATTGAATTAAGGAAGATAGTTATAACTGATAAACGTAGCTGGGAGAAAACATTTGTTTTCTCTATCTGGCCTTCAGTTACAGTTTTGTATTCATGTTAGTACACTAGACAGACTTAAAGAAAAATCAAACTGTAATATATGGTAATTTAATGAAGGTGCAGGATGGTTTGCTATGACTTTCTGTGGAAATGCTGGCAACTTTACTCAGTCTCTACATATTAGCTGTTGTAGCTAAGTGAGTGAATCTGCATGAAACACAAGTACACATTAGTTTGCATCCCAAGTAGGAAGAGAAACCAGAGGGGAATATAAACTTTTTTTTAATGGTGACACAGACTACAAGGTTTTGTTATGACAGACGCTTGCAATATACTTGGAGTACTAGCACTCTGCCTCTTGGTGTATCTGTGGAATATTTGGTATATATCAAGACAATACAATGTTGATTGGGGTCAGAACTAAAAAAGAACAAGATATTATCTTGAATAGCTTCCTACATTTTATTATAGTGCAGCCCCCATCCCCAGTTTGTAAGCTTCTGGGCATGGGTTGCTCACTAAAGGGTTAAAATCCATGTCCATGTTATATAACAGCCTGGTATATGGATTTGCCAGCTTTTTCTCAGACCCAAAGTTTGGGCTGGAGACCAGAAGCCATGCAAATAGTGATTAGCTAAGAGAAAAGCAGAATAAACAAGGTAACATTGCCTTTGCTAAGATATGCTTGGTCAGTAGAAATGCCAGATGTTGAGGCAATAACTGAATAATTGTTTCATCCAATGTTTCAAATTGAACAAAGGATCCCTGTTCCTATTGTGTTTCTCCTGAAGGAAAAAGTCTTCCCACAGATCCAACCTTGAGTTTATGAAAAATCGGTACATCACTATAATATGTCATCCTTCCAAGGGACCAATGCTCTGCCTTAAGACCTAAAGGAGACAATCTCTATTTCCATATGCTTTCACTGTTTCTTTGCTTTATCCCCTAGGAATGTACCTGTTGGACAATCAAAGGAGTTGCTCCATTCCCATAAACCCCAAATCAAAATTAATCATATATTTTATATTAACATTTTATCAAAGTAGCAAGTTAACATTTAATTAATAACTTAAGACCATGGGCGGAGACATTGTGTAACCTTTTAACCATTGGCTATTGTGCTATCTTGTCTTGCTGCAAAATGTATCCTGGGGTGTGGAACTGCCTACCCCATCACCTTCCCCCACCCATGGAAAATCTATATATTCTATTGTAATCAATTAATTGACGGTGTCTCTAAGCCTAATAAGCCAGGTGACACACACAGCGCTAGCGGAGTAATAAACCCCTATGCTTTGACCTCTACATGGTGTGGATTTATGTCCTTCACTCACTTATGCTCAGCATGTACAATCAAAGCTGTAAACTAGAAGAAAAATGTAAGGGGATTTGCGTAAAGTTGACCAGCAAGTCTCAGCTGAGGGCACAAATGATAAATTAAGAGTGATTAGGGTTAGAGTGACATGCAGAACAGGCTTAGTCAGACCAGCTATCTTTCTATCCTTATCCTTCCCCGCACCATTTCTTTCTTGTTCAAACATGAGAAGTTTTTCTTTTAATTTCAAGGAAGTTATGGTTGTTTCTGGGTTCCCCTCTTCCCTTTAAGCACTGAGTATGACAACACACCAGCCTGTGCCTTAACAAAGTCTTATCTGTTGTCCATGAGGCAGAACATATTGCTTCAAATGCATATACTTCTAGGGATGATATCCCTCCACACTGACATGAAATAGAGCATTTACTTCCTTTGGCATGTCTGGAAGATAAATATGTGAAGCAAGGGTAATGCATGAAGTGCAAACAGAAATAGCAGCATTCTGGTTATACATTTCATGTTTTCTAGTAATAAAGCATGGAAATTGCTCAGGGATGCTCATGTCTCCAACAGATGGCATGATAGTCTTACCCACATTTCAGAGACATTTTTCTAGATGGAAGAGAAGCAGGAGCAACATGAAGAGCACTAGAGGGTCAAAATGTTATCATACCCGTTAATATCAATGGAAGGAGGAATGAGAAATAGTGTTTGCGTGTCAGTTACTGTGTCAGTGAGGCTAGAGGCCAGGAGAACATTGTGTACTTTAAAAATGGCCACCTGGTTTGTATTTTTCTTTTAAATAGAGAGATCTTCCTTGTTTCTAAGTATGAATGAAAGACTTATCAGTAGAATAGTGGATATCTTTGAAACAATGTGATGTAAGGGATCTTGAAGATATGGACAGGGCTGTCAAATTATGTAATGCATAAGAGGATGCATGTGTCCTTAATTTGGGGTGTTTCTTACAAGGAGTAAGGGGCTCTTGGGGGGGAAAAAATCACCCAGAAAATGTTATGTAATTCATGGACAAACCTCAACTGGATTGTTCTTTAACCAAGAAATTCTGAAGGGTGCAAAACATGCAAGATACTGTTTGGAAAGTTTCACATGCAAGAAAAGCAAAGCAAATGCTCCTAGGCTTTGTCTATACTAAAAAGTTGTACTTTTTTAACTATACCAGTATATCTAGAGTAGAAGAACACCCCTGTGCTCTCTCTCCCCCCAGTTTGGACACAGTTATATCAGTATAAAAGTGCTTTATAGCAGTTAAGCTATTCCCATACAGGAAGAAGAATAAGCTATACCAGTATAAATTGCCTTTATGTCAACATAACTGCATCCACACTAGGGGCTGTGCCAGTATATCATTACAAAAGTCACACCCCTAACTGAAATAATTATAGTGGTACAAAAACGCTGTGTAGACCAGGCCTTACAAAAGTAGATAACCACTATAGACAATACAGAATCCTGATGTAGCCTGGTGGATCTGATTGCCAGCCTACTGGGACAAACAGTTGACCATGCCCAATTCAGTCTGTAGCCCTCTCCTCAAAGCTTGGCTTGTTCTTTAACACACAAACATACAAAAAGTCTGAATTTATATTGGGGGGTGGGTGGGAAGGGGACTGGGACAACAATAACAACTATCTTATTTTTCAGCTAAGTTTGTGGAGCCCTCTAGATTCCAGTAGCTTAATATACTGGACTTTCCTCCAGCCTAGGCAACATTCTCAGGGCTTTCCTGCCCTCTGACAACCTTCTGCATCACCCACAAGAGTGAGCATTCCTAGCCCTCTCCTGTTCTCCACCAGCCTTGTGACTCCAGGGTCTTTATTTACATCTTCTGGCTGGAAATCAGACCCAACTGCTATATGCTTTTCAGCTCAGTCAGATGATTCCCAGCACTTGCCTGCTGGGCTTCTCTCCAAAACAGGGCCAACTGTACTGTAGTACAAACTAGGGCCACAGATCTTGCACCAGCATCTATTAACATGGAATCTGAAGCACCCACAGAGGCCCATTAAGGTCAACAAAACTCTGTAAATGTGCAAAGGACCATGCTAGCTCATCCCAATGGAAACTGACAATAGAGCCCTGCAGTGGGGACTGGGATCCTGCAGGACCTGCTGCCATAAGAGCAGGATAAAAATTCAAGAAACAATGCAGGAGCGGGTGGGAGTGGGAATTGCAGGGCAGGATTAAAAAAAAAATCTAGTCCTCCTGCATCACAGACAACAATGTGAACCGTCCGGCCACCAGCTGCTGCTCTGTGGCCACCCAGCTCTGAAGGCAACACCACTGCCACCAGCAGCAGCTCAGAAAGGTGGTAATGGGGGCTCTCGCTGTCTGGGCCTGAGGATGGTAGAGAATGGGGGCTTCCCATTCCCTTTGCCTGAGGATGCAGGGTCTCTCCAGCCATTTGCATAGAGGGTTAAAGGTTTCTAATCTCTTTGGGTGGGGAAGGGGAGATGCAGGGGCCACTTGTCCACTTGTAGAGATGCATAAGGACTCTGATCCCTCTGCATGGGTGAGTTGGGAGGGTCAGGGATTCCTAAAAAACCATACATGGATCCTATTTTTATCATGATTCCAATTTGATACAAACTGCCACAGTTATGACCATTACATACACTACAGTAGGTGCCCTCTACAATTTGTACACTTGTCTGAGATTCAGGATTGTGTGGGTCATGCTCATACCCGAGTGGAGAGACTAATACATAATGTTTTGCTTGTGGAGGCATCACTGTAACGTATATATGGAATTTACAGAAGTGAAAACTGACCACCACTCATACAAAATCAAAAAAACTAACATGAAAGAAGGATCACATTAACTGAAATGTCTTGGTACAAGAGAGCAATATATAAATTATGTGTATAAGGATTTCTTTTGGAAATAAATACTGGGCTTGATCAGAGAAAAACTCCCACTGAAATAAGTGAGTAAGGACTAAGTACAGACTATAGGACTGAAATCTATATATAAAATTTTACTGTTATTCTTGTCGCTCCTGTTCTTGTATTAATTAATTTCCTTTTGGCTTGCTCTTCCTTGTTCTCTTTCCTCTTTATATTATTGTCTAATTTAGTGGTAGTAATATTTACTGAATACTATTGGTACTGTTATAATTTCTGAAGAAATATGCATATTTTCTTTTATTAAAAATATACAAAGATAAAAGTTATATAAAGAAAGCTGAAATACTGCAAACAATTTGCAAGTGACAGCTCTTTCATTTGTACCTTCTGCTGACATTAAGTACCAACGCTGCCTCAGCTTGATCCAATTATTGTACTGTGTACATTATCACACTGCCCATTTTTTCCCCTTCCCTGTCCTCAGATCTGAGCCTCATTAAGGTAAAATCTGACAGGTTCAGTCAATGCTAAATTAAAACTCCTGGGTTATTTTTCTGTTTGGATACAACTTTAGGCCCTATGAACTTTCATTCAAATAAAAGGGGATGTGTCAGTATACAAACCAATCTTGTATTATTTTCATTCCTTAATGCATTTGTACAGTTGACAACAATGTAGCTCTTCATATTATTTCCTAGAGAATTTTGCCCACTGTGGGGACAAAGTAATTCCCTTGCAAAAGTCTTCTAATGATCAGATAATAAATTGCAACAATATTTTCTGATGCACTGAATTTTTTTTTAAATAATTTCTGCCATTCTGACATGTCATAAATAGCAGTAGCTGATAATAAAGTCACTTGTAGTGAAAATTCAGCTGTCTTTCCTTTGGTAAACTTGACTCACATTGAACTTGACAAGGTTCCTGTTGCTTACTAATCATTCTCCTCTTGGACTTGTAATGTACTATACGAGTTGCCGCTCAAATATGACAGGAAACAGGCTGCAGATGTGTTTTCCTTGTGAACAGTCCCTTGTTAAAGACAATAAAGAGTGTTCTAGTGAAGAAAAGTTTCAGCTCTGTGCCTCCAAATAACAGAGCAAATGCTTGTAAGTGGCTCACATTTTAATCTATGATTCACACATTCATTTACCACTGAAGAGTGAGAGTTAACCTTTTATCAGGCTCCTCCTCCTTCACTCATATGGTGAAACTCATCTCACTGCATCTACTTGCCACTTCAGGGTTCTTGTTAATGTTTCCCTTTCATGCTTTCTTAGGTAGACTGTAGATACCCTCCCCAACTGAGATGAATGATTTATGAACATAGCCATCACCCACTCTTCCCAGTATATTGTCAGCAGCTCACAGGATATTTAGCTTTGGCTTGCTGGTAACCCAGTGTAGTGTGAGAGATTCCCAGGTACATAACTCGCCCTACATCTTTGTTCTTTCATCTCAACATGTATTTTCTCCCATCTTTTTCGTGGCTTCAAAACACTTTTGTCATTATCGGTGGTATAAAACACCAAGTTTTGCTTGTCATGATGTTTGTTGTGAAATGGATAATTTTCACTGGGGGGGAGGGAAGGGAAGGGAGAGTCAGACCAAAATCAAGATATGGGGGGGAAAAAAATCATATGATTTGTTACATTTGGAGACATTTACTAAAACTCCAATGAATTGTACTTACGTAAATTCATGGGAAAGAAAGTAGTAGGGTGGGTAATGGGAAAAATCAGAAAACACTCTGTAGCATGCAGTGAGGAAACTAAATGAAAGAAACAAGAGGAATGCTAACACCACCAAAAATAACTACTTCCTCCCAGGAACCTGAGCACCACCAGCTACTTGCCTGATTTAATCCCAACATTAGATGTTCAAAGGCACAAAGGACATTTAGGGCCCCAGCTCTCTCTCACGGACCTTCAGTGAGCATCAGGGGCCTCACTGCCCTTTATGCCTTGGAAATCTCCCCCTACTAAATACAGAAGTAGTAGGGAAAGTGAAAAGGGAGACCTGAAACATGGTGCTAGCCTTGCTGCCTCAGCTTCCTTTCCCTCCCCCACCCACTTGTTTGTTTCACCCACCTGTTATAGCTCGTCTTTTTATACTATAAGCTCTTTGGGACAGGCATGGTCTATATACAGGTCTGTCCGTTGTGCCTACCACCATGGGACCCTGTGAGGGGGTGCAACACAGCACTGCAATGCCTTCTTGTAGCCGATACAGGAACTAGCTCTGGTAGCCAGTGTGTCTTGCTCTGGAGGTGCTCTATGCATCACCTCTTCTCCTGGACCCATGTCCCTCCAAGGACTGCAGTGCCCTCTGGCTGTGCCACACTCTGTGCTCCCCCTTCCAGGGGACGTCTCCACAGTCCCCATCCAGCAACTTCTCTCAGTGGCAACCCCAGTCTACTGTCTAGCCACTTCCCCACTGGCAAGTTGGGGGGACCTGGGCCCACCCACTACTCCAGGTCCCAGCCCAAGGACTCTGTAGCAGATTACTTCTTGCAGTGCTCCAGGGGTGAACTTACAGGACTTACCGGTACTGCCGGAGTCCTGAGGGGGCATGGCCTCAACTGGAAGAGGCGGGGCCTCTCAAGATTTAAAGGCCCTGGGGCACCGGCTGGGGCTGGGAGGCCACTGCGGGGAGCTCTGGGCCCTTTGAATTCCGGCCCCAGCCCAGCCACTGGAGCTGCGGGCGGGATTCAAAGGGCTGCGGGCTCCCCACTGAGGCGGGGAGCTCTGAGTCCTTTAAATCCTAGCCCGGCTGCCGGAGCTGCGGGGCGGATTTAAAGGGCTCTGGGCTCCCCGCAGCCACGGGAGCTCCGAGACCTTTAAATCCCGGCCCCAGCCCGGGCGCCGAGCTGTGGGCAGGATTTAAAGGGCTGGGGTTCCCCGGCAGGGAGCCCAGAACCTTTTAAATCCCCACCGCGGAAGCCAGTGAGGTCCGGCATGATGTACTGGCTCTTGCCGGTATGCCGTACCAGACCGTACCGACTTACATTTACCTCTGCAGTGCTCCCTCCAACTTCTCAGTAGATTTCCCCAGGCCACTTCCCCATGGCCCTAGCACTCTCTTTGCCCTTGCCTCAGGGTCTCAACCTGCAGATCCCTGTGGCCTGCCAGGAGCAGCCTTTAGCTCCCCAGGTCTCTGCCTGCAGCACTGCTCTGTCTAGGGTGCACGTTGCCTTCAGCCTGCAAGGTAACCAGTCCTTCTCAAGCTCCAGGGAGTGACTGAAGCTGCTCTGCTCTGCTCTGCAGCCCTTTTTATACGGGCCTGCCCAGCCCTGATTGGCTGCTCCTTGAAGCCCTTCTCTGATTGGCTGCCTCCAACACAGCTACCCTAGGGCTGTATTAACCCCTTAGAGCCTAGTGTGGGGCAGGCACCCTACCACAGCCCCCAACCTGGCTGAGGCATCTACATGCTACTGTACTGCTAAGATTTAATAAGAGACCAATCATTGCTAGAAACAAACTGCCATGGATAACACTCGAGCACATGGACCCCTAGGGAGGAATGATGTTGCAGCCACCACCAAGACATATTTTCTCATAAGCAAAGGTATTCAGTAACAAACAAAAGAAATCAAGTCTGGGCCTTTCCCGCACATTAGTTTTAGCTTAAAACAAATGGCTAAGCAAACTGGCAGCATAGGTGATGTGAAATATCAGCTATAGACAGCACCCAACACTCAATCAAACTTCAGCTTTGAGTGCACCAAGCTGTGATGTTGTCTGGTAGACTAAAACACCACATAACTTCTACAATAGTCACAAATGAACTACTACAGTTAATTGAGTCACTGAAGTGAGTAGCCACAGTGAGTAAAATCAGGCTCAGGGCAAAGGTGTCCATTTTTTGTAATAGTAGTCTCTTGGAATTAGAGGTGTTGAGATAACTCATTTGGGTATCTGACAGTGGCTTCAGCCTCAGTGGAAAACTGATCAGAATAAATAATATTTTGGTGTGGGCAGCTAAAACAATCAGAGCTCAGTGGTGGACATGGCCTTCTCTGACCCAGGCATTGTAGCATTCATCACTGTGCAAGGTGTCCTTCGCCATTTCAAGTGAGGAGACCACATTACAAAAATCCAGCAGGGCCACTGGCATTCCTTTTAGCAAGCTAAGCAGAGAGGTAACGGTTTGAACGGTGGTTCCTCTTCATCAGATTTTAGGCCTACTGGCAGTATAGTGTGAAGAAGCTTGGGCCACTGCTGCCTTTGTGTACTTGTGCTATTAATAAATAAAAGGCTTCAGCCCCCAGCATAACCAACCAGTACCTCCCATGGGCACTAAGTTCACTTTGTAAAGGAAAATAATTACAAATGAGATGCAGGTCAAGCCCCTTTGGGCCTCTAGTGTGTTCTTCCCCAGGCCAGAATCTGGGAACCAATCCCACAGTGAGTCACTTGACCGAAGGGAGACTATGAAGCTTGTGGAAAAACATTATGCTAAAAAGAAGGAAGTTAATTACCCTGATGGGGGATCAACTTCTCTTATTTTCAGGACCGTTTTTCAGCTGTGGCCACATTCCTCACTACCGGACCTTTCGCGCCAGAGGAAGAGGTTCTTTCTCTTTGTTGCTAATCATCTAACATGCAGTTAACAGCCTTACCCTTGAGAATCTGTCTGTAGCATTCTAGGTCAGCCTCACCCTGTGAGAAGAGCAGATGCGGTGTCTTTGAATGTGGGATCTAAAAAAAAAAAATAGCGTTGTACTCTGATTCTTTCTCGTACTTTATGCAGGGGTCATCTTTCATTGTGACCAACACGATGTCCACTAAAGGCCTTGTAGCTACATCAGCTACTTTAAAGTATCCCTGCATGAAGCAAAGGAAAGGGATGATCTCATTCACTTTGCACACCACTTCTATAGACAACTTTAAAAAGGAGTTTCATGATGGCACACAGACTTCCCCAAGTCTCTGCTGAGCCAGGAAAGCACCTATAGTCCTGCAGTGTCACTTAATCACATCTTTGTATCCAGAATCAGAGATGAATAGAGGAACAACATTCTACCTGGCTAATACTGTACCTACTGTTTGAGAAAGAGGCAGGTTGTTTTGCATTTGCAGTTTTCACAAGGTATGACTGGTGTAAGGGACTGTAAAAAGAAAAGATGTGGAAACCCCAAAGTTCATATCAAACTTTCCCCTGTATTGATCCTCATAGTACAGAAGAGTCAGAACTTGGTTGAAATTAATGTAATTTGCATTCACCAGTCCAAGTAGACAGTTGCCATTGCCTGATGAGCTCACAAAATGATTGTGATATCATAGTAGGGAGTGCATCTAACCACGTTCAGCTTAGAAGTTTGGTTCAGGCCCTCATTGCTTGCACTAAAACTACAAAAATTGGATCTTGTTCTGAGCTCAGAGTATGGAATCCAGTATCCTGTTTCTGATTCAAATCTCGAGTCAAAACTGGCAGCATGCTGTGTGCATGCAATGTTTTCCCCTACCATTATATTTGGTAAAGAATGTATGGAACTCAAATACAAAAAACTGTTTATCCACTCAGCTTGTAGGGTTTTGGTGGAGGGACTGTCTTTGTTATGCGTGTGCACTGTGCCTAGTACAATGGGGCAGCAGCCTCTAAGCATTACCCCAGTAATAAATGTGAATTGTCCATTCTTGACGGCAGACTATTGGCACATGTAATTTGCAGATTTATATTTTAATCCAGCATCTAAAGGATTAGTTATTTGTTTCTATTCCATGTGGATAATTAGAATACCAAGTGCCTGGGTTATTAAACTAATGTTCCAGCTTGCACCTGTGTATAAGGCAGAAGAGGGAGCTGTGTTGAAAAGCCTGCTATCTTCTAGACTGGTTAGACTGTTCTGTTGAGTGCTAAATCCAGAGAATCTTCTTCCTTGACATAAAGGCTGAGAATTTGTTAAGACAATGCAAGGTGGCAATTATTCCACATACAACACATGCAATACGTTTATTACTTTCTCAGGGGAGACAAGCCCCAAGAAAGTAATATTCAGTTCTCGCCCCAAATGCTACAATTATATTCACAAAATGTGCTAAAAGCATGCTGCAAGCACTTTTGCATTGAAGAGCCCAATCCACCTTCCATTGAAGTCAATAGGAGTTTGTTTGGCCTCTTATGAATAAAGAATATTAAAATGGCTTCTGCTGTATTTTATTGTCCTTGCAAATGTTTTTCTGATTCTTATGGGACCATCTGCTTCTCTGCTCTGCTTTTTTTATTCCATAGGATTTCTTTCCTTCTTCCTTTGTCTTCCTATAGCCCTTAAAGCTGCCTACACTTACCCTTCTACTCAGCTACACCTACTTTCCTACTCTCATCCTTCAAAAATAGAAGATAAATCAATTCATTTTATAGTTGGGAGAACAGTGCAAAACAAATGTTATTGACAATTTGTTCCAATTTGAAAGCAAATTTCAATTTGATTGAGTGTTTTTCCGTTTGCCTTCACACATTTGAGCACTCATCCCATAGGAGAGCAAGTTTCTTATGAAAACCACATTTTTAGCTCTAATGCTAAATTTTGAATTCTACAATAAGAAAACAAAGTATAAATTTAAAACGTTACATTCTAATATGCCATTTGAAATTCACTCTGTTGGCAAGTTACATAAATATTTCAACCAGGGACCAGCAGCACTGCCACCTGACTTATGAAAGTAACCCATCTGGAACAAATTTTGAATATTTGCAATTCATTAACAATGAACGAGAATTTGCTGAAAGATATGCAATCTGGTTTTGGTCAGTTTTTGAACAAAATAGTGCTGCTAAACCAGTAGTGATATGAAGATGTGGCTAACAGCTGTTTTCTGTATCCCTTCTGCACTTCCCTTTGAGATCCATCGTTGGTTCCTACTACTGCCTCCCAGTGTGGTCTGAGGGTTCACTTTCTGGATTGGTCACAGACTATCATAGTGATGGTTCAAGATGGCAATGGTTTTGAGAAAGCTATTGCCAGGCCTTATGTAGGTGATAAACCAAGCAAATCATGCCTATTCCTGCCTCAGCACAGGGCGTCTTTCAGACATGTAACTCCCTGTTTCTGTGTGGTTTCTAGCACCACTACCTTGCCCATCACCATCTTTTGTGAAGAACTGGACAACTGGAGATAATACATTTACTGCTTTTATATAGAAATGGAAGATTGTTTTCGGTCTTTTCCCTCTTTAGCTATACCCAGGTTTTTGTAATAAATCTCTGAGTAGTATGCATTTTAACTCAATTTTGTCCCCACTTTAGGTTCAACATCTAGGCGACAGATTCCCCCCTGAGCTGCAGGTGTATGCCAGAATCCCTAGGTTAATTTAATTTATAGTTTGAATGTTACACTTGCTTTTTCAGCTGGCAGTAATACTATATACTCTTCCTCAATTAGCTACAATTACCGTGTTTGTCACCAGTCTACTGTAGTCAAATCTGAGTAATTTGGTTTAGTTTCTTTAAAAAAAAAAAAAAAAATCGAATGGCGTTTTTCTAAAGGTTCAAACTGAGTTCAGTTATTCTGCATTTCTTACCACGAGAGACTTTTCTTTTCATGTTTTGAAGTCATGATTGTTGTGTATCAAGACAGACATACTATCTGGGTTCCATGAGGTGGATTGAATTACTCCACTAACTTTTGCCTGCAATAAGAGACTCTCATGCATATCAGGATATGCTTTAAGAGGGTTTTTTTAATAGATTGCATATTGTGTCACAAGTTCCATATTCAGTAGAAAAAAAAAATCAAGCTAATTGTTCGCTTCTTCCAGGATATCCTGAAAGATCATTGACCTCTGTAGAGCTGTTCCTTAGTAGAAAACTAACTAATTAAACTGAAGAAATGCATTTATCTTTCAAGATTGTCACTATATTTTCTTTAATTAACACCATATATTAGTCTGAACATAAACTATGGACTTTAATTAAAAAATTAAAATTGGCTCCAATTTTATTTTGTTAAATCCACTAGATGAAAATCAAGACAGACTGTCAAGACATAGAAGAGGGAAGGAATGTATTTTCTCCCTCCTCCTATTTACACTGTTAAAAAAAAAAAAAAACAAAAAAAACCAAGCGAGGTGGTATCTGCCTCACAAATATTATTCAGGCTCCAATTGGATTGATGGTAGGGTGTGGCCCACAGACTGTAGTAGTGGCTGTATACTACATAAATACAAAAACGGTCATTGTCAGAAAGTGATAGGTTTATGACGCCCACAAAATTGCTTGGCATCATCTTCATTAATTTAGTCTATTACTGTCTAATCTCCTATGTACTGTAAATTTAGAGGATAATGTTTGAACTCCCCAAACAATAAAAAGGTATGAGAAACCAACAAGTCCTAATACAACAGAAATGCTAATCAATACACTCAATGAAGCACGATGCATGAAAATGTATTATTGTTGGACAGACTACAAGAAGGGTTTTTTCTACATGCTGTGATCTGAACAAAGCCATATTTTTTCTACTGTATTTCTCTCAAAATATATCTGTAAATATCAGACTATACAATGAACTCTTCCAAAAGGGCAGCCTTCAAAGAATAAGGCAGTTCAATTAAAACCTATTTTGCACAAAATATGCATAAAAGAAAGGAGCTATGATGCTTTAAACTTAAAGGAACACTTCACAAAGGGAAGTTCTGACTTGTATGTGTATAGCAGGGTGACTTGTCCAATACTTGTAAATACCACATATGAAACCTTCAACCTGGCATAAAACAGAGCACCTCTGACAACTCAGTTTAAATGACTAAACAAGGTGGATAATTAATTCTAGACATTCACTGGTGTTCCAGGAAGCAGAATCTAGCACTCTAGTGCCTAATGCATGCTTTGCTATATTGCTTTGTGGATATTTTGAAAATTACTTCTTTCCTGAAGTTTGCGTAAGCTCTTTCTAAACATTTTTGTTGAATATTAATGCCAAATTTTAAAACCATCTCTGAATTCTAAAAGCATGTGGCATAGGTAGCATTCTGCATGAGTAATTTAGCTTTATTAAACAGCATGACATAGACTAAGTGAGCTAAGATAAGCTTTGTACAGTATATTGCAGCAGAGGCAACTGCAGCAGCTGGCAGTCAGTCTAGATCCTGATTGCTGAAAGCTGAGCTGACACGTAGCAAGGGAAAGAAGAAAAACAAAAACAAAAGCGAGCCACCCTTCTGTCCTCACTATCTTAGCAGCTAAGCTAGACTGCCGGTTGCACCTATGATATTATCAAAGGAATTTTTCAAGGCAGCAGAGGTTTCAGGATAACACTTCTCAGGAAGTACTTTTGTATTTCTCCATTTTCATTCAACCACTTAAGAGCTATAATTGGCAACTTGGTTTTTACTTGTACAGTGTTATGTTGCCTAGGAAGAGTACTAACACTTATTGGAAAAGTCAGTATTTATTCCTTTTCAGCTTATAGGACAAATAGAACGTGGTAACCCAAGGAGTTAGAACAGCTAGAGACAAGCCTTAATTTTTTTGCTAATGTAAAAATTTCCATTAGCTGCCCTGATCAAAGGAAGTGGGGTGGTTAGTTTACTCTATTAATCTGATTTGTTCCCAAACAAACTCTGCTCATGAATTTTAGAAGTACTGAATTAGAGGAATCTGTTTTTGAGAGACAGGCACAGGGGCTGGGAACAGTCATAATAACGTCCTGTTATGTTTCAGGGAAAAAACAGCATTATTCTTTCTGAGCATTTCCTTTCACTTTAAATCTTAGGCTGCCTCTAAGGTCATTGTAAGAATTTAAGATACACCATTCTGGAAACTAAATTAGCCCTCATTTACTAGGAAGTTGAATGCAGCTAGACTAATGGTGGTGCAAGTATAATTGGTTCCCAACATGTGTCAGTGTGTATACTCCTCAAGCCATGGAAAAGATGCATTATGGGACTAATTTTTAAATGTTAATGGATATTGGACATTTGCCAGACACCCAGCTGTGCACAAAACATTGAGATGGTAAATAGCTCTTGATCTGTTTAGAAACAAATTATAATGGCTGTTTGGATTCCACATGACTGAAGGCATGGTAACCAGCACAGACTCATAGACTTGACCCTATTAACTGTACTAAGGGGGAAATGTTCTGATTTTAAAATCAAAATAAGACAGAATAAGGTTATTATGTTGCCATTTAAATTATTTCAGACTGTTATTAAACAAAAACCCAACAACCCACAGCACCCGTTAATACTGCTTTGATTAGCTAAGCCCATTTAAGGGAGCTTTTTGTGTTTGTTTTGTTTGGCAAGAGGTCAAAAAGAAGATTCCTTCATCACTCAATTAACTTAATTCTAAAGCTGCATTCTGAATGAAAAACTCACCTGCACTTAGAGAAAAATCTCTCCTGCAGTACATTAGTCATAAATCTGGCTGAGGATCACCAGGGCACAGCCCTCCTTTCATCTGATGTGTAGTTCTTATATTTTTAATTGAAAGTCAATGAATATCAGCATTTGCAGTAAATTCTCTACTTGATTTGTCTTGCAAATTGTGTTCACTTGGTCAGCAAAGCCTGACAGGAAATTTTTATCACTTTGACTAGGTGCTTTTGATTAATCTACCACACTGTTAAAAGTCAGACCCATTGTAAAACAAAATGAAGAGTGTCACTTCTTTATACTACTACTTTATAGGTTTTTTCTTTTTTTAAATGTGCTTCTAGGAATAGGATTGTGTTGAAGTGCCATTTACAGAAATCAACAATAATTATAACAAAGAATTTA
Source organism: Malaclemys terrapin pileata (assembly GCF_027887155.1). Classification (NCBI taxonomy): domain Eukaryota; kingdom Metazoa; phylum Chordata; order Testudines; family Emydidae; genus Malaclemys; species Malaclemys terrapin. Next base: position 74,582,359 of record NC_071512.1, read on the forward strand.
AACATTACCTAGTTGGTCTTACTAGTTTTTTGGAGATGTGAAAGATTTTCCTAGGAGGCACCAATTTGTTCCTTCTAGAACAGCAGTGTAGCCAGAAAAGAGTTCTCTCCCTCCTCCCCACATTATACACCCACTCTTGAAATGAGCTGTAAGGAAACAATATAGAACCCTAAAACATTCTGGGATTTGAAAGCTCTGAGATGCATATTAGTGTAAAAGGTTTCTGGGGCGTGTCCCTCAGAAATGCTTTTTCAAACATGGATCTGTGAAATAAGTTAGTGGTCTCGGTCCAGTTCATAGTGAGAAAACATCCACATCATAAAACGCAGTACCATATTGGGCACCCTGCCAGCCTCACAGCAGGAATACCAAGGATTGAATGAGGGAGGAGACTAGACTATCATTTCACTTAAGAATGATCCCTGCAAGTCAGGGCTCAGGATCATCATTGGGATGGCGGGGGGAAAGATTCCCCTGCCTCTGCCTATGCTGGAAGGGTTCTTCTGTATCCAACACTGTCAAGCCATCACCTTGCAAAGGAGCTAAATTTACACATAAATCAAAAATGGGGCACTTTGGAATCAAATTCAGCATAGTTGAACAAAGAAAAAGGAATCCAAAACCATCTGTAAAAGTAAGTTACACTGACCTTGTACATTATTAGGAATGGGAAAGCCATCTGACTCCTCTATTGTTTGCCACCTGGTTCATCCAGTTCTGCAGTCTGCATAAATGGAGATCACAGGGAGACATCAGCAAGTGGTTAGCCTGTAGCAAGCACAACAGAAGAGAGCCCCTTTGTGTCTATATGCATGTATGTAATTTGATATATGACAATATTGCAACTCTAAAGCATTCAAAATATGACTCAGGCCCCCAAATATTAGGAGATTTAAAAAAAACCCATGATTTTTAAACTAAATACATTTTGGGTCTTTATTTGCCTTCAGGTTTCTGAGTGATTTAGGGGTCATGTTTTCAAGCTTTTCTCCACAACTTTGAAGGCAAGAAACTGAGGTCAGTTTATTTTGAAATAATCAGGAATAGTAAATCAGAGCTAACTCCCTGTGTGGATGCTCTTATTCCAGAATAAGTGGGCCTTGTTTCTGGTTAGTTTAAACAGACTTTGGAAGTAGATTAAACTAATTCAGAGAAAGGCACTCATTCCAGAATAAGGGTATGTCCAGACTACCTGCTGTATCGGCAGGTAGCGATCAATATATCAATCCCCGAATGCGCTCCCCATCGACTCCGGAACTCCACCGGAGCGAGTGGCGATAGCGGAGTCAATGGGGGAGCCACGGCCATCGATCCCGCGCTGTGAGAACCCAAGGTAAATCGATCTAAGATACTTCGACTTCAGCTACGCTATTCATGTAGCTGAAGTTGCGCATCTTAGATGGATCTCCCACCCTAGTGTAAACCAGCCCTAATAAGAGTATCCACACAAGGAGTTAATCAGGAATAGTTAATCTGCTTTAAAATCACACCATTTTATTCCAGAGTAACTTTCATGTTTAGACAAGTGCTTCCTTTTTTAAAAAATGAAACGTCGAGGTACTCCTGATATCACACTCCAAGAACTGGGCCTTCAAGAAAACCAAATACTGGAAAGATTTATGGATTAAATTATGAGAGTTAGCTCATTGTTTCATATTGTACATATGATCGATCACAAAGCAGGGAGTATAGGAACTAGCAGTGTTTGTATGAAGCAGCACTCCTGAAAAACTACATGTTGCACAGCACTACCAATGACCATGGATATTAATTAAGTCATTTGAAAATGATACAGAGGTTAAATTTCATGATCAAGAATTGTACTTTATATTTATACTGTAATTGTCTCAATACAAGGTACCATCCCCTCCATAAACTTATCAAGCTTAGTCTTGAAGCTAGATATGTCTTTTGCCCCCACTACTCCCTTGGAAGGCTGTTCCAGAAGGTAACAGAACAAGGTAATTGAACTTTTTTCTTAATTGAGTGCCTTCTGCTAATTTTTGTACAACATAGATGATCCAAAGTTTTAGATATATTAAGTTTATAGGCTAGGACAACAGGAAACCCCTAAAATTGTTCAGACATCTCAACGCACTTTTCTTAGTTCTTTAGTCCAGAAGCTTGTTGCGTAGAGCAAATACAGAACATCCAGGATACACTATAAATTGCCTTCTCCATTAAAAAATAAAAAAGCATAATGCTACACCATACCATAAAAAAAAAGTGTCAAAGAAATTCAAATAGCTTAGGAAAGATCGACGTTCCTATATAGTAAGTATAGATAATGCAGCTCATGAGATTGGCAACATTCAAAAATTGTGAGACAGGTCCACCAAAAAATCATGAATTTGGCTTTAAAATCATGAGATTTAAATATAGTACATTTGAGGTTTATTGACTTCTGGTTTTTGAGACATTTGAGAGGGTTCATGTTTTGAAGCTTCTGTACAAGGAAAATGGCTAGAATGAGACCGGAGATTTTCATATAATTTGATTCTAACAACTGGGACTTTAAGGGGGAAAAAATCCCTCACTAAATATCTTCTGACTTGTAATTAGAAAACACACAAAAACAAAACCAACCAACCACTACAAATATTGGTAACAGTGGCATTTGCTATGTTTTTCACAATTAGCAGTTACTCATTAGTTTTTAGTGTTTCTTGTCCATAAAAAATGAGCTCCCCCAACATCAGCAAGGGAGATGTTTAGTCAGACTAAAGGAATGACACCTAAACTGCTGTGTGACGGGGGGGGGGAGGGGAGAGTTGACAAAACATGAGCAGGGCCCCTTCCCTTATATCTGTGCATGGAGGAGGGGGTTTTCTCTGCCTCCCATTGACCAGCTAGTGGGCAGGGGAGAGGGGAAATCAAGGAATCATTTGGTTATCATGCTCCCCTCTCCCCCATTTAAACTTGCCCAGGCATTCAGACGCTTTATGATTGCAATGAGGTTACACATGGCTATGGCTGACACCTGTACGTGGTGTTGGGGATGCCCAGGGATATCTGGCTGATCAGCAAAGGCTCCACTTAAGAACTGGCTGGAAGTCACCCCCAGAGGCAGAGTAATGACACAGACAGCTGAGGGCTAGCAGCCCAGGCAGAAATAGCGTTCCCCTTGGCCAAGGTCTCTCCTTGGCCAGGCATGGGTGACTGGGCCCGGGGTGAAGTGTGTGTGTTTGTGTGTGGGGGGCAGTTCCCACAGGGCGGTTGATACTCTGGTCAAGTTCTCCTTCCTACTTCACCCGAGAACTGCAAGGGGCAGAAAAGAAAAGTGGGGAAGAGATGAGGACTTTCCTAAGGGCTCAAAACTTTGACCTGGGAGAGCCAGAAAAGTCTATACACTGGGACCTTGTGAGGATGCTCTGAACTGGGATATCCATAGGATCCCCCTTCAATATGTTAGAATGGGCCCTGAAGGGGAATGGTAGTTGGATAACCTGCCAAGTCCCCTTCCCTGCTCTTCCTTCAGAGCTGAAAACAGCACAGAAGGAGAAGTGAGGGAGTGTTAGGGACTTTTCCCAGGGCTGAAGTCAATGACACATAGGGGTAACCAGTAGGTTCCTCCTTAGGGAACTTTGGGAGATAGCACTTTTCTGATACAGGAGCTGATCATGGCTAAGGGACCATAGAGGTTAGATTTGGCAGGAAATAGCAACCATTTAGTTTGGGTTTGGAGGTGCAACCAAGCTAAGTGCTGGTGTCCCCAGTGACAAGTACCCAATGCAGATAAAAAGCTAAAAAGTGAGAGCTCCCACAGGTACAGGAGACCCAGAATTTTGCTGGTGGACCTTGTGCCTGTACAGAGAAGGGGAGACCCAAAACCTTCACAGACCATTATCCCACTTAGTACTCTTTACTCTCTCACGGAAAGCATTCAGAACTGAGCTGAGGCCTTGGGGTCAGCTAAAGAGGGTCTACCCAAGTTATTGGTTAAATAGTGAGCACCCTGTAACACTGCATTGGTCCCATTTAAATGCTTGGTATGTGAGAGGAGGTGGGCATATATCAATCCCCATCCCCAACAATAATAAAGTTGGGGTCTGCTGCTTCAATCTATCCCTGTATCTGTTTTTTCATTCCTGCATGTCTTGATCAATGTAGTGTATTATTTCCTTTAGCCCATCTGGAATCAATACATTATCTCTCACACACTTTGTGTTATACCATGTTCCATCAGGGCTGCTAATAGACCAACGATTGATACTTTTAATTCCTGGTAAAGAATCAGTTCTTAAAGCTGAAAGTGTGAATATAAGTAAAAAGACAAGACCAAATTCTGCTCTCAATTACAGTAGTGTACAACTGGAATAACTCCACTGACTTCAGTTAAATTACTCTGGATTTTCACTAGCATGAGAGCAGAATTTCACAACAGTATGCAGTCTTTGAATGATGTATCCAAAGTGTATTTTTACAGATGTACAGCAACTTCTCTAAAGTCTTCTGCCAAATCTTTTACTAGCCTAACTTGTTTCCATTTCTCTGTAGTGTAATGAGAAATCATAATGAAAACCAAATGCAATCTCATATAGAAAAAGTGCATGTTACAGTGATTCTAATAAGTGCAATGACAACCAATAATATTGCATAAGCTCCCAGTACTACATTCTGCTATAGGGCAGATTTTTGTTAGACAAAAACCTGGACACAGCTTGATTTGAAGAAAAGAAAAAACATGACTAATACTTGTCTCTTGCTCTTAAATCACCAATAAGTTGATATTTCCCTTCTCTTTTCAGCCAGTTATCAGTTGCTGTTGAAGTACCTTGATGACTGCAGTTAGCATTAGGATGAGTCACTAGACCCTGGCTGCTTTTTTTAAACCACTTTGTCCACTTGCTGAACATGGATGGGAAATTTTGCTTTGAAAGCAGACACACCAGAAATGAAGATTGGAATAAAAAGAAACAAAACCCAAAAAACCCCAAGCACAGTGTGTCAAGGTATTAAAGATTCTGACAATCTGCAGCCATCAGCTTTGAAAAATAAGCATAAGTCTTTCTATCATATTTCACTTTCTGCCTTTACCTTGCCCTGCATTCAGTAATTGGAAATATCAGGGTAAGAGGGTGAGATAGGACATTTATAGAAGCAGAGATGAGAACTTACAAGTACTACAGCATGGGAACAACTGATTCATTTATATGCTTTGCTGCTGTGTGATATAGCTAAGTAGCCTTAACTATGTAGGTTGTATACTACATCTATTTCAAGTAAAGTTCTATGTTGAAGTTTGCTTTCTTTTAAACAAGCTAATAAATGTAGAAAGCTTACAATATAATATCCCATGTATTAGTGAGCTATTATGTTTTCTCTTCCCTAGCACAGGGAGATGTTTCCCTGTAACAATCTGTCTTATGAATGACCTGAGGAAATAATTTCAGGTTTCTTCAAAATGTATCCATTTGTTTCTTATTGGCGAGTTCAATTTCATTAAAAGTTATGGTGTGAGCAGCTGTGCCATTTGCAGTATTGTGTGGCCAAAGGGTGTATCATTACTTCTAGTTTACCATTAAAAATAATATTTAAGTGATTCAATATGCAGTTGTAATATTCTTTTTTTTTAATGATGCACCATTTGCAGGCTGCCAGTTCAACAGGAATCTTTTCTTTTGGGTAAAGTAGTGGGAGGGCGAGGGGGTTAAAATAAAGATTTAAAGTGTACATTTGTTTCATTAAGAATATTTTCTTGAACATTTGAGTTTGCATTGCACATTCTTCCCTGTGGAGAAAAAAAAAATTATATAAATATCTTAAAGATATAAAGTAGCATTTTGTTTAAATTTTGAACTTGATATTAAATGTATATATGAACTAATAAGAAAATGTCTCTAAGCTACAGGCAAACATACATAAAAATATGACTTTCTATTGATATATACAAAATAACTGTCCGTTACATGAGAGGATGAGGTTCCAGCAGCTTGTGTCTGTAGATTACAGGTATACAGTCCTGTTGCTACGGAGACTGGCTTGAATGAGCTGGAAGTATTCTGATAAAGTTTTATTCTTGGGAAGAATAATGGAACATAGCCATGAAGCAGCACATATGGCATTTTTAATGTTTCAGATGTATGTTCTGTACACAATGGACTTATAATAACCAGACATCAAATTTTGGCATCTTCAAAAGGCAACTTCTGAACTGGGTTATGTCATTGGGCTATGTTGTGATAGCTGAAATTCTCTCTTTACCAAACTGCCGTGAAGTGGATCCACTGTCCAAGAGCACAACATATAGCAGCGCTCACTAAGCCCAAAGAGAACTGCTGATGAGAAGCTGATGCAATTTAAAATAGTTTTCCTCTTTCTAGTCCGTCTTTAGCTCTTTTCCCTCAGTGCTTCCCCCACAACCCACTGGTCTCCCAGGGCAGCTATCAGGCTGCCCTCTCATGTGTCTCATACACTAAACGTCCCCAGCACTAGTTCACCCCTTTGACTTGACTTTCTCTCGATAGGCTCTTCATGTTTCTACACACTTTTGGGGGAGTGGGGTGGGGAGAAAGACTAGAGGAGCAAAGAGAAGGAAAAAAGTTGTTTTTAGGCAGAGAAGTGGGACAGAATTTTTGTTGATTTATATAGGAAGAGACAAACCACAGTGATGAGGGCCTTATAAGTACATACATGGGCGGTCTTGACTGCTGCTGACCACTGGCTGGTGTCCACTGTGCTACCTCATTATGAAGGAGGTTTAAGGACCCAGGAAGGAAAGAACTGTGTCCATCTCAGGGTAAAAAATACTGGAAGGGAGTGCCTGCCTGGGAATGAGGGGTGTGGGAGTTTTTTGGGAAGCTCCTGAAGTTTTGGTGGGTCCAAGCCCCATTTACCCTCAACAAACTTTTGTTCATTGCTATTCATTAGGTCTAATCTTCAGGGAAGATTCAGCAACATAGTTTTATACTACAACATTTTCCCTGCCCTAATTTATAAATATTAAGATTCTGCTTGATATTCTTAGATTTTGCACGTTTGCAAAGCATGGACAATTGAGTCTGTTGACTAGGGGCCAAATTCTGGCCACCCTTACTCACTTTGAGTAGCATTTCACTCAAAAGTAGTCACCTTGAAATGAATCTGGCTACTTACATATATTAAGTACTACTCAACAGGACTAAGGGTAAGTTTACACTGGAGCGGGAAAGTGTAATTTCCAGCTGGAGGAGACATACTCACACTAACTCTGCTGGAACTAGCATGCTAAAAATAGAAGTGTTACCACAGTGGCATGAGGGGCTGGAAAGTTAACTGCCCCAAGTACATACCATCTGAGTTGCTAGGAATACCTCCTCAAGATGGAAATTATGCCTCCAGCTCAATGTGTAGACATACCCTAAGGATGACAGAAGTGGACTCTGGACTAATAAGAGTCTCACTGGATTATATCTTAGGCTCACTGGTTATTTAAAGAAGCAAATTTTTGTGTGCACACTTCTGTATTGAATCTGTTTGTTGGAGAAGGAGAAAAAAACAACCCTTTTTCTAGCATAATCTGCCTCTACTACTCTATTTTACAAAATAAGTGGATTCTTTCCTCCCAGTTCCCTTCCCAAACTGAACACCTACAATCTATGCAGGGAAAAAAAGAAAGAATGAAGATGAAAAATAACTATTGACAGTTTTACTGAAAATTGAAGTACTATCTTGGGGGGAACCTTTCATTAAAATAAAAATACCTGAAATACTGTCAGTCAGCATGAAAATGAAGATGTCAGGACTAAATAGGAATTTTCAGTCCCTCAGCTTTCAATAATTAGTACATTATTTACACTTGCACATTCCCATTTCCCAGCTTTTGAGATTTCATTACACTCTGATCCTTTGCTCAGCGGCAAATTTAACATCATTGTGACCTTCTGCCTAACACCATACACCTATCTAATATGTGCATTTATTAAAGCAGCAAACGCCAGCTCGTGGGGGGAGGGGAGGGAGGCAATGGCAAATGCCAGTGCTTTCCATGACTGGAAGAGAAACAGATTGTTCTTAAGAAATGATCAATTAACAAACCAACTCTATAATGCTGTTCTTGGGAGCCCAGGCATTTGCATGTTATAGGGTAGTGTTTCTAATTAAAACCCAATGGAATTGGCAGCAAGTTTACAGTAACCATATAACAAAACAGTTAATAAGAAAACTTGTTACAGATACACCAACTTGCCTAGTTGAAGTTGATACATTAAAATAATTGAAATATCACTTTCATCACAATCAGGAGAACTTACACATTATACATTCCCAGTAGAAACATTGTCATGTTTCTAAGAGACTGCAAGATACCATTTCATCACCATATAATAAAATTTGTTTAAAAAATTCATTATAATAGTATGCAAAAGTGTCAGAATAAAACTAGTATATGCTGGAACCGTGTGCTGTAAGCAAGCGTAGTTATAATGTCCATAACATGGTTGACATGGGCGGGGAGGTTGCCTTCTGAAGTCAATACAAGTTTTCATATTAGAGGTCATATTTTCCAAAATGCAAGTATTATAGATTGTTAATGCCCTCCTGGGGACAGACACTGGCTGCTTTTGCAAAGGTGGGAGCTTTGCCACCAGTGAAAGGACAGCCAGAACCTTATTTCTTGTGCTTGTGCTTTCTGGGCACCTCTCTGTTGGGAGCCTTTCCATGGAATTCAGTGGGTTTTGGAATAAGCCCTGGGTGACACTGGAAAGTATTGGGCTTGCTGGCACTGAACACCTCAAGATGGTGATATGGCATTTGTTTAAACATTGAGGAATTCTATATGGTTGTGCAAAAAAAAAAAGCCAATAGAAATGATATAACTGCCTTAAGTCCTAGAGGTTGTTGAGGCAATTTCTATTGAACCCTGTTTCTATAGAAAGCTATTGCTTTCATCCCTGTGCAATATGACTTCTCAGAAAGGGATATTACTTTATTATCTGCACAAGCACACAAACTAATTCCGAGTTTGCCCAGGCTTCAAAAACATCTGGTTAACACTGGGCATGATCAATGGTATCACAGTTCAGGGTTAGCTCTACTTCTGACATCTATCTTTGTGAGCACCCCTTCATAGGTGCCCAGTGCCTGCAGTTCTCAAAGTGGAATCCCACTATTCACCCCATATTTAGACCGAGTCTCCAGGTTACTGCACCCTTGTTTATGAACTGTATTTTCTTAGCAGTCAACTGGGTTTGGCATCTGCCAGAGACTTCCCTTAGGGAACAACCATCAGTGGGAAAATTCAGTGTAGCTTCTTCAAAAGGAAATGTTATTTGTTTATCCATAGGAACATAGCAGTCAGAGAGCAGGTTAAAAACACCACATAGGCCTACATTCATATTGTATTAAAGCTTAGCATTTCCTTGAAGACTTTGGCAAGTTCAACTTATCCCAGATTCTCCTGCTCCTGTAGACTCACATCTCTGCTCCTGCAGACCCTGCATCTCCCCATCAGGGCTGTCCTTTTAATAGTTTCCAAGTTTTGTTTAAGGTTCCTGTCTGAAGAGCCCCAATCCTGTCCCAACAAGGGGGTTGTGCCCAACTTGGAGAGAGACAAAACCTCCAGGAATTGAAGACAGTCTTGTCAGTTAAGCACCAGTGACTGAGCTATTTAAAGCTACTAACTGGTTTCTGCAGACATGCAAACCCACCTAAAGATCAACTTACCTTAGTTATCCTTTAGCAAGCAACACAATAACCATCAGAGAGGGTCATATAAGTAAAAAAAAAAATATATTAGATATCTTCCACATTCTTCATGGAATCATAGAATATCAGGGTTGGAAGGGACCTCAGGAGGTCATCTAGTCCAACCCCCTGCTCAAAGCAGGACCAATCCCCAACTAAATCATCACAGCCAGGGCTTTGTCAAGCCTGACCTTAAAAACCTCTAAGGATTGAGATTCCACCACCTCCCTAGGTAACCCATTCCATTGCTTCACCATCCTCCTAGTGATAAAGTTTTTCCTAATATCCAACCTAAACCTCCCCCTCTGCAACTTGAGACCATTACTCCTTGTTCTGTCATCTGGTACCACTGAGAACAGTCTAGATCCATCCTCTTTGGAACCCTCTTTCAGGGAGTTGAAAGCAGCTATCAAATCCCCCCTCATTCTTCTCTTCTGCAGACTAACAATCCCAGTTCCCTCAGCCTCTCCTCATAAGTCGTGTGCTCTAGCCCCCTAATCATTTTTGTTGCCCTTCACTGGACTCTCTCCAATTTTTCCACATCCTTCTTGTAGCGTGGGGCCCAAAACTGGACACAGTACTCCAGATGAGGCCTCACCAATGTCGAATAGAGGGGAAATGATCACGTCCCTGCTGGCAATGCTGCTACTTATACAGCCCAAAATGCCATTAGCCTTCTTGGCAACAAGGGCACACTGTTGACTCATATCCAGCTTCTCATCCACTGTAACCCCTACAAAAAGAAGAACAGGAGTACTTGTGGCACCTTAGAGACTAACAAATTTATTAGAGCATAAGCTTTCGTGGACTACAGCCCACTTCGCTTATGCTCTAATAAATTTGTTAGTCTCTAAGGTGCCACAAGTACTCCTGTTCTTCTTTTTGCAGATACAGACTAACACGGCTGTTACTCTGAAACTTGTAACCCCTACGTCCTTTTCTGCAGAACTGCCGCCTAGCCATTTGGTCCCTAGTCTGTAGCAGTGCATACACAGGCATTAACATAGGACTCTCATAGGTATGTAACAGAATGGCTTTTGCATCAACAGGCATTAGTAATACCACTGCCATAAGAACACTACATCTCATTTGCATAAAGCTTCCATTCCAGTAACATGACACCTGTCTTTACAGTCCTGCTGCCCACATTTACATCAGATGGGCCATGGCTGGCACATGATGCAGATGCTATTGTACACTCAGTAACCCCGGAGGCATTCTGCTGTCTCTCCCCTCCACATCTGCCTTACCACAGCTATGCCACAACCAGGGCTTAAAATGCTGTAAAGAATAATTAATATTCAAACATGAGTTTAAGCATTATTTTGTACTCTGAAAATTAGCAGTATTCTTTGCAGATGTGTTTTAGGATGAGCTCTTGCATTCCAGTTTTTAGCCTGGCACATATTGTAGTGGTTGAATTACACCTTCTTGTTATAGAGGAAGAACTGGCAGTGTCTTCCTGACAGAAGAAAAAAGCAGTGTTACATCCACTCTACCATAAAAGGTAATCATTTCTGGAACACTCTTGCAGAGTGGAAATTCCAGGCTGGGGACTGATTTCAAATTGGTGTGTGCCCAAAATTTGTTCAAGTGCCAGCATCATAGTAAGAGCTATCCTGAGTTTCTCAGCAGTTATGTGAATTTAGTGATTATGAGAAGTGCTGGATTGATGACACCTGACTATGATTATTCTTTTAGTCACACAACTGGTACAACAGGGAATCAGAGTGCAGGTTTTCCTACACTGCCCCATTTATGTGCCTTCATTCTGACATTAATGGGCCACCTCTAGAAAGTAAGAAGGTAGCTTGGTCTCTGCTTATTCACTTCTTGTTCTCGCTGAGATGCCCAACAGGGATTTTAATTAGTGCCACTTATGGGTTTTATGCCATAGATATGCACACTGAAAGCAGACTGAAGAGAGCTGTGCTGATTACAGTAAGGGGGAAGTCTAACTCCTCTGCTGCAAAGAACACACATACAACTCTCTATTATCTCTGTTTCTCAACTGGTGAATTGAGGACTCAGACAAGGCAATTTGAAATGGGAGAAGCAGACAGATGATTTCTCGGTGAGGGAGTTTCTTGGGCTTTCAGCCTTCCTGCTAGTAGGTGAAGCAGGAGCTATACCTGGGGAGAGGAGACGATGAGGTGTGGCCTATCTGCCTCTATTACAACAAGATCATCCCCTCACCAACTTCCATTCCCTCCAGAGTATATTTGCCTGCAATAGGAAATTGGAAAGCCTGAGATTTTAAACTTGGCTCCTTCCCACACTCTTATCCCCAAAATTTATAGTTGCAATATGGACAAAGAAGAAATGGACCAAAGACAAATGAAGGGTTTTTTAATCAGGAAAAAACACAATCCCCTCCAGACTTGAAAGCTTGAGAACTGTTTAGAGAGGTGGGTCCTACTATACATTCTTCCTGTATTCTATGCAATATCACTTTTGCAGCTGCAGAACACAGATCTTAGAGGATGGCTCAAAGGTCCAAGATATCCCACAAATACCTGGTTCTTGGACTATACCCTGAGGTTAGACAGGTATGCTCCTGGGTGGCTGGGTGTGGGGTAAGAGAACTTTGTCTAAGAGGCAAATGGGAGAATAGAGGGGGCACCCTATACACTCCAGCTTTTCCTTTCACTTCACAAGCTCTGTCAATTCCCCCTCCTCTCCTGGCACTCCTTAGCAGGATGGGAATTAAGAGGTAAAAAAGTCAAAGATGGTGCCACATCAGGGTGACTGGAGAAGGATGCTTGTGTGGTTAAGGGATTGGACTGAGGCTTTAGAAATGTGTGTTCAATGCTCAACTGTACCACAGTTTTACTACATTACCTTGGGCAAGTCGCTGAATCTCTGTGACTCAGGTCCCCATCTATAAGCTGAAAACAATAATACCCTACTTCAGAGGTGGCGATGTGAGGAGGAATTCATTGTCAGCGAGACACTCAGACACTGTGGTTATAAGGGACTTACAAGTCAGTGCACAGCTAGAATAGATAAGGTGCAGGCGTCATTAGAACAAAGTCAGTCATAGAGGAACACAGAAAGTGAAAGTGAGAAGGAATGGAAGAGCCAGAACAAGCAACCGTACTGTTGCATGACCCTGCAGTCTTTCCTGCTGTGTTAGCCTACAAGAAGAGTCCCTGGAATAATAACAAGTGTTACTTTCTGGGTCAGGGGTCTTCCCCCTCTGGGGCTGTGTGTGGATGACAGAAACACAGACCCAACCAGCACAGTAACTGCGTTACACTAGCTCTAAAAAAAATACACACTAAGTTGTTACATAGAAAATGTGGTGCCAAAATATTCCAGTGAAATGCAATTAAATTTAAATATAGATCTGAGCAGATAGGATTCCAAAGCAGGATGGCTTGAGGTGGGAGCTGTACCCTGTCTAAGGTACTTATCTAGCCCTGGTATCACTGTAGTATCTGAGTGCATCACTATCTTTAATGTATTTATCCTCACAACTCCCCTATTCTGTAGAGCAGGGCTATTACACAGATGGGGAAACTGAGGCATAGAGGCTAGGTGAGTTGCCAAAGGTTACATGGGAAGCCTATGGTGGAGAAAGGAATGTCTAGAAAGCCTAGGCTAGTGCCTTAACCCAGTTGTGGGCAAACTGTGGCCCACGGGACACCAGACCAAGCCACTGGTGGGCCGCCAGACCATTTGATTACATTTGCATGGCCGCCCACAGCTCCCAGTAGGGCTGGCTCCAGGCACCAGCCAAGGAAGCAGGTGCTTGGGGCAGCCAATGGAAAGGGATGGCACATCCGGGTCTTTGACGACGGGTCCCTCAGTCCCTCTCGGAGTGAAGGACCTGCCACCGAATTGCCGCTGAAGAATGAAGTGGCGGGCAGAAATGCCGCCGAAGTGCCGCTGATCGCGGCTTTATCTTTTTTTTTTTTTTTTTTTTTTCCCGCTTCACCTCTTGGGGTGGCAAAAAGGCTGGAGCCGGCCCGGTCTCCCAGTGGCCACGGTTCGCCATTCCCGGCCAATGGGAGCTGCAGGAACTGCAGCCACTGGAAGCTGCGGGCAGCTGTGCAAATGTAAACAAACGATCTGGTGGCCTGCCAGCAGCTTGCCCTGATGGGCCATGTGCGGCTTGCAGGTTGCCCACCACTGTCTTAACCTCTGGACCATCCTTCCTCTCCTGAAACAGAACAAAAACCACACAAGCAGGAGCCCAATATTCTTACAGAAAAGAGGGGAGAACCTGCTTTAGTTTTATATGGTAGGGCCTGCTAGTTTTGATGGCTTTGGCACATGTTGACATTTTAACAAACTACGGCTGTGGAAAGCTACAGTTTAGGTCTTTTTCTTTTGCCTGTGTGTGGGGCCTGGGGGGGGAGAGGGAGGGAGCAGAAATCAGAATGTGAAGTGTGAACAATGTGTAAAGACGTCATGACTCATCTTCAAAAGTGGATTTTACTTAAGTCACCATTGGAGTCCTTACACTTGTCTATACATTTATCAAACAGCATCAAGGCAGCAATCAGGATTTGCCACTTTTTTTTTTTAATACCCTATTAATCTCAAATAACTTTTCAAGAGACATACTGAAACATTGTTCAGTATTAAATGTTATGCACAAATAAGTACCTAATGGTAAATTTAAAGATGTTGCAGCAGTCCAAGTTTTCATTTTCCTGATTATGACATTTGCATAATGTATAAATTCAAACTTTATTGCTATTAAATAATGCATAAATATTCTCCCATGCTGAAATACATCTATTTCCTCTCCATGAATTATTTTGAATGTATCATTTAGTTGTTCTATTTTAAAATGTAGTTAAAACTCTGTATATAATCAGTATTATGACTGGAAGAAGTATCATCCTCAGTAGTTGGATAAGACTCCAAACTGTAAATGAAGTATACATTATTCAATGTGCCATATTTTCCCCTCTTTAGGGGACATTATCTTCTGAATACAACACTTAGCATTTCAGAAGTGTCAGAAAGGAATGCAGATTCATATTTAATCACATGATCATCTGGCAGGTCTTAGAGGGAAACTAACATTTCCTTTAGAGAGCTGAAACGAATATAAACTCGGTCACATATTTTGGAGATTTTCTTGGATTCTGTGTATAAGAGAAACAGATAAATTCATAAGGGATGGTTGTATGAGTTGTAAGTGTAACCTCTGAGAGGCACTAAGCACCATCAACACCGAGTAGTTTGCAACCTCCTCAGCAGGACCAAGCCCTTTTATTTTTGTTTATAAAATGTGCCCATCCAACAAGCTGTTAGCTAAAAGTCAAATAAGCACAAATAAAAAAAATACAAAACACCACAGCTTTACAAAAAGTTGTACACCACAGTACACAAAAACCTTATGATGACAAACTTTGACATGAAAATGATGCAGAACCTAGAATAAGCTCTTCACAACTACACACACACACACACACACACTCAATTTTTTTCCTGTTTCCTCTCCCTCTCCCCTACGTACTGCTGTTGTTGGTACAGTAAAATGCATTTTTAAAATGCTAATAAACTGATCCAATGGTAAAACACATTTTGCTTATACTTAGTGATTCTGCATTCTGAAGTGGATC
Source organism: Malaclemys terrapin pileata (assembly GCF_027887155.1). Lineage (NCBI taxonomy): Eukaryota > Metazoa > Chordata > Testudines > Emydidae > Malaclemys > Malaclemys terrapin. Next base: position 74,597,604 of record NC_071512.1, read on the forward strand.
TGGTAAACTTAAAAACAGCTATTTGTGAAGGACAGAAGATGTGTCATTTAGGCTGTAAATTGAATATACCTTTTAAAACAAAATGGACTGAAAATGTGTTAGTTTCTAGCACACAAAACTTTCTAAAAAATACTCGCTAAAGAACTAAGTTTTACCTTGAACAAAAATGCATAAGCTGTTCATTCTTCCAAAGATTTGTCAATGGAGCCATCAACGTACAGTTAGCAAATCTCCCAATTTTACTCAGTATTGTGTTGCCATTTTGGCAGACAAGTCAACACTGAAAGAGGTTCCAGATGAATGGATTCATGGTACCTATCCTAGCTCTTATACTAAATGCTGAGCCATTTTTAAAGTTCATCTTTTTTCCTGGATGTTGATTCTTTTTCCTTTAATGTCAACATCGACAGTACTTCCAAATGACTCCATTACTGGACTCTATCGCAGTACTACAGAAATACACAAAGCATGTTTTAATATTGGAATTCTTTGGAAGCTGAAAATCTTCTGAATTAACTGAGGCTGTCAAGCACAACTTTCAGCAATTTTCTTAGCCATGAAGAAAGGACGGGGCAGGTAAAAAGCACATACTACTAAAATGAGAAAATGCCTTTGTTTAACACAAACAAATTGGGACAATATAAACCTCACTTCATTACCTTGTTGTGGATATTTTGCCATGAACAGAGGTGGCATGGCTTATAACAGTGACAGAAGAGAGTTATGTTTCAAACTCCACCTCCTTTGGGTCCCGCTATTTGATTTCTGCCTTTAATACTGATAAGGAGTGACAGTAGTTGGATAAAACAATCAAAACTGGAGCTGAAGAGCTTATAAACCTTCTGACACTTCAATAAATTAGAAGCCAATACAAACCTAAAAAGACACATCCATTTTGACTCTGAATAGCTGCACAGGGCAATGACGACACCCGCTTGGAGATAGATGTTACTTCCTGAGCTATTTTATTCTCATTTCATAAATTTTAAATAAAAAATAAATGCTAAATTCTACAAGGAGAGCTAAAACCTTTTATAATCTTTTAGATAGTTGCTGCCATCCCTCAAGAGAGCTGTATGCCTGCTGCTAAATGTCTACAAATCAATATTTAATATTTTGAAACATGAAGTCTTAATTATCCATTTCCCCTTTAAGCATCAGATCTGCACTCAGTGAAAATAAAACCATTTGTTGGCTGATGGATTGATTGCTGCTTATTAACACTTTTCTCAGTAGGTCAGATAGAAAGGCTTCTTATGAAGTCTTTTATGCCCTAATTTAGAAGATCAGAACCACTAAATGTTAACTTGAAAATAGGTGAGCCTCTTCCTCAATCTCATTCATTCTGAAAATGAAGCTAAGCCTAAAATTATCGTCAACCTTTAATTGATATTGTGGAACCAGAACATATTTTTCATTTTCAAACTTAAATGCTAGTTTGTGTCAGATTCTGCATGTTGCTGAGTCCCATCTCCCTTGTGCCTTTGAGAAATCTCATTAGATGCCTGAATGCATCTGTAGGTACCTAACTACCTTTCCAAATCCAGCCCTGCGTGCTTCTGAGAAGTGTCCTATACTCCCATTGATTTTATTTGAAGTTGAGGTTACTTCGAAGCAAGCAGTCAGGACCCTACAATATTGGGTTAGAATCATAGAATATCAGGGTTGGAAGGGACCTCAGGATGTCATCTAGTCAACCCCCTGCTCAAAGCAGGACCAATTCCCAACTAAATCATCCCAGCCAGGGCTTTGTCAAGCCTGACCTTAAAAACCTCTAAGGAAGGAGATTCCACCACCACTCTAGGTAACCCATTCCAGGACTTCACCATTCTCCTAATGAAAAAGTTTTTCCTAATATCCAACCTAAACCTCCCCCACTGCAACTTGAGACCATTACTCCTTGTTCTGTCATCTGGTACCACTGAGAACAGTCTAGGATCCATCCTCTTTGGAACCCCCTTTCAGGGAGTTGAAAGCAGCTATCAAATCCCCCTTCATTCTTCTCTTCTGCAGACTAAACAATCCAAGTTTCCTCAGCCTCTCCTCATAAGTCATGTGCTCCAGCCCCCTAATCATTTTTGTTGCCCTCTGCTGGACTCTTCCCAATTTTTCCACATCCTTCTTGTAGTGTGAGGCCCAAAACTGGACACAGTACTCCAGATGAGGCCTCATCAATGTTGAATAGAGGGGAACGATCACATCCCTCAATCTGCTGGTAATGCCCCTACTTATATAGCCCAAAATGCCGTTAGCCTTTTTGGCAACAAGGGCACACTGTTGACTCATATCCAGCTTCTCGTCTGCTGTAACCCCTAGGTCCTTTTCTGCAGAACTGCTTCCTAGCCATTTAGTCCCTAGTTTGAAACAATGAATGGGATTCTTCGGTCCTAAGTGCAGGACTCTGCACTTGTCCTTGTTGAACCTCATCAGATTTCTTTTGGCCCAATCCCCTAATTTGTCTAGGTCCTCTGTATCTTATCTCTACCCTCCAGCATATCTACCACTCCTCCCAGTTTAGTGTCATCTGCAAACTTGCTGAGAGTGCAGTCCACACCATCCTCCAGATCATTAATGAAAATATTGAACAAAACCAGCCCCAGGACCGACCCTTGGAGCACTCTGCTTGAAACCGGCTGCCAACTAGACATGGAGTCATTGATCACTACCCGTTGAGCCCGACGATCTAGCCAGCTTTCTATCCACCTTACAGTCCATTCATCCAGCCCATACTTCTTTAACTTGCTGGCAAGAATACTGTGGGAGACCGTATCAGAATCTTTGCTAAAGTCAAGGAATAACACATTCACTGCTTTCCCCTCATCCACAGACCCAGTTATCTCCTCATAGAAGGCAATTAGGTTAGTCAGGCCCTGGTTCTTTGGCCCTGATGCACAAAGTGACATAGGCATTGCAATGCAGAGTATTGCACTGCCTGTTAGGTGCCTAACCACCCAGTAGAATCCACGAACCCTGAGTTAGGTTCCTAGGCTCCCTATACAATGCATGGGGCCAGAGACACTTAAGAATAGGATTCACAAGAACTAGCATGGTAGGCAGGGAGCTGCCTATATTAGCCAACAGGAGATACTGGTGAGAGGCATGTGTCCTAAACCCCACACCTCTCAGGGAGTTAGGTACACCTTAATCTCAACTAGAAGGAAGCACCTATCTCTGCTTGCAATCGACAGCTGGGACGCCTCTCTGGAGTCAGGCACCCAAGCTGTTTTTTGCAAGAATGACCTCAGTGCACACTTAACTCCACACAACACGTTATTGAGGGGGAAGGAGCCTCCCTTATGACCTTCACCCCAGGGGTTATGTACTCACCCCAGGTCAATTCCCATTTCTGATTAAGAGGAGAGATTTGAACAGTGTTCCCCATTTCTTAGGTGAGTGAGTGCCCTAACCAGTGAGCTAGGGAGCAATTCTCAGTCGTTCTCTGGCCCAATTAATATTTAATACAAAGTGAAACAACTTTAATTGGAGAAACTGAGACCCTCGCACCAGAATATCACATAGTCTAACCGTTAGGGCATTCACGAAGGAGGCGGGAAATCCACATTCAAATTTCTTCTCATTAGGCAAAGGCAGGAATTGAACTGGGGTCTCCTACAATGCAGGTGAGTGTGCTAACCCCGGGGCCAAAGATTATAGGGGATAGCTCCTCTCACCTGGCTGTTTTGTGTGGAGATACCTACCAGATTGGGCCCTTCAAGCAAGATGGGTGAGGCAATGCCTATCTTGACCTGGTTCGATGATCACACTGGGGCTTGAGCATCAAATAAGTGCCTGGATACCTACCTGAGGCAACAGCGAGCACGCCAGAGACAGAAAATTAGGCATGTAGTGAAATTTTACAGCACGGATGTATGTATTTACACAGCTAGACAGAAGTTGAGCAGAGTGAGACACAGAGGTCCTTTGGTGGTTCACTGCTCAGTCAGCAACTCATCAGGCCTGATGCACTTACTACACCTAACTCATTGTAAATAGTATCATGTGAAGTATCAAATGAAAGCTGGTGACACCAGTACATTCATCACACTATGACAGTAATGACACATGCTGGAAATATGTTCCTAAAATATGTTTTGGGGGAAAAGTTGATAAAACATTTTGTCCTAGACAGAGGAATGTTGATTTGCCTGTTTGCCAGTGTCTGTAGGGTAAATTGAGCATGGTGATGCCAGAGACAATGGGCAATTTATTTGCATCTGATCTAAACACTAGTATTGAGGATGAGGAAACAGCTTGGTGTCAATACACTGCTGGACACCACACAGTCTGAACGCCAAGGACCATCATGACTTGAGATAAAGACAATTAACTTTGGGAAATATAAGGAGAAGCAAAAGGGTTTCTTATCCATCACTGAGGAAGAAAAGGTCAGTACTCTTTGAGTGGTGGATCCCCAACGATGTGGGTTGGCAACACTGAGGAGAGAAAACTACTTTAGACAAAGCTTGGAGGCATGTTATACTCATTTGTTTGTAACCATTTTCTGTTTCTATTATCTCTGCTTAGTATCACTTCAAGATCTGTTCTTGTTTTACTAACAATTCTGCTCAGTGCTGTTACACTAAAGTTAGCTGGTGCACACTCAATCTCTTTAGAGACAGCAGACTTGGTATTTCTGTGGGCATCCAGTGACAAGGGCTGGATGCGGCAAGCAGATACTTCTGGAGAGTTTGGGAACCAGGGGCACCAAGAATGACCTGCAAAGCAAGGAAAAGACTGGTAGACGCCTGAGGAGTTGGTTGGCCTGGCTAACAAATTGGAGCATCAGGAAGCTGCGACACAGTTTAGTAGCAGCAAATTTCTCATGCACTGAGGCAGAGGAGTAACAAGATGACTTACAGTTCTGGATGACCTGAAAAAGCATCACACACAGGTTTAGTGGGTCACAGTAGTGCCTAAAAGGGATTTAGGCACCTAAAGCCCAGATTGTGGATTGAGCCTTTAAGATCATGATATGAAGATAAACATATATTATGAATAGACATGAAGATCTAAATACCACCTATCCTCCCACCTGATCCAAAACCCATTGAAATTAATAGGAATCTCTCAAAGTGTATATGTTTTGCTCCTGGGAGAAGCCCCTCAAGATTTTTTTTTCTGATGTTAACTTCATTTTAGAATAGTAGTAATATTTGCATATTCAGTGCCCAAATAATCACAACAGGAAATGGTCTTGTCTAATCATGACCACCAGTCATTAGTATCATCAGTCATAGTAATCAGTCTCTGATTCTCTTAAAACTGATACAATTTATTTTCAAGCAGAATAAATTCTTTTGAAGGAACATTAGTATGTGTATGTCTATTTCGTATTGACTGTATACAAAAGCTTGTCTGAATTCTGTTGTGTGAATAGCTCCTGAACAGATATGAATCTGTTTGAAATTCCGAAGTCTGAGCATGAGATGGCATAGGCACCATTAAGGAGGCTTTGAATTGCTGGGAAAAGGGGAGGTCCAGACACACCCAGGCAACTGCGTTAGGAGAATGATTCTGGGAAAGGGATCATTATCTGAGGCACTGAAAATGTACTGATACTCTAAATTCAAGGTACACATCAGACTGATTAAAATGAGAACCATTTGGAACCTTTCACTAAACTCAAGCCTTCAGGGGTATGAAAAGGTTAAGTTAAAGACTATCTTTTCTCCTCAAGTTTACTCATCTCCATTATCCTAATTCCTCCTCACCCCTCATTCCTTCTGATCCTTTCCTGCTTTAAGGATATGAATGCATCACTGTAAGCAGGGTACTGGTTTTCTGTGTTCACCTGCGTTACAGACTTTGTAATAGAAACCTGTTAAGCACATAATGTAACATTCATCTGACAGTGTACCTCAGTTTAAGGCAAGAAGGAATTAACCTGAGACTGTTGTAGAAAAGGCAGTTCAATTTAAAAGAAACAGTCACATCCTGGGTTTCAAAAGAAGGCCCTAATCCGGTAAAGCACTTAACTACATTCGTAATTTATTTGTAGTTAGTGGGACTATCACTATCACTTGCTTTGCTGTGTTAAAACCTATATCTACCCAGGCAAACCACCTAGAAATGGACCCCGTAATGAGGAACTGAAAATCTCTGAACTACGATCCAACTGTAGAAAGTGGATTCGTCATTGTCATGCCCCTCATGACTGGTGTGATGGAGCAGCTCCTTCTGCTCTAGCAGCCCCTGCCAACAGCTACTCTGATCCCACAGTGGTCTCTTGTCACAACTCAGCCAGGTCACACTTTGGTGCCTCGAAAGAGGTGGGACTAAAGTCCAACAAAAAGAAGTGTCTTAGCCTTCTGTCCAGATTCTGTGTCCAGTGGTCCTACACCATTTTCTCAGTGATTCCAGAAATCCATATCCCCCTCTGTGGGAGCTTCATGCTGGGAAGAGAACCCAGAGCCACTCTCTATACTAGATTCTAGTCCAGGGGGCCCTAGGACATGCAAGTTTTATTTCACCAATCCCTTGCTTCCCCCTCCCTGGACTTCCTATCAAACCTGTCAGCAGGCCTCTCCCACAGCCTCTAAATTCTCCCTTCTTTCAGTATCAGGAGTTGCAAGGCTTTCTCTTGGAATTCCCACAACAAAAAATTCCAAAACAAGAGTACAAAGTAACCCTGATTCTACCCTCCTCAGGCCTGAAGAAGAGCGCTGTGAAAGCTTGTCTCTTACACCAACAGAAGTTGGCCAAATAAAAGATATTATCTCACCCACCTTGTCTCTCTAGTATTCTGGGACCAGCATGGCTACAACCACACTGCATAACCCTCAGACTTAACAGTTCATCCCTCTAAGTCTCCCTTACATAGTTCCTCAGCTGAACACTGCCCAAGGGTCTCTCAGGAAGTTAAGATCCTGTTCTTGTACCAGAGCTGACCAGCAGACCCTGCTCCATATCTCTCAGCTTCTTACCAGCCTTCTCTTCTCACAAAACAAGGATTCCAGGGCCAACTTCCCTCAGTGAATTTATTCCCTAGTACCCAGAGAATGACTGCAGAATTCTTCACTTACTCACTTTCAGCACCTGCTTTCAGCTTCCTTTCTTTATATAAGCCACACACTCCCTCCCCTCTAGGATTATTCTTTAATTGGACGTGACCAACTCTCCAGGAGCAACCAGGGGGGTTGACTGGCCTCTCAGGCCCATGTTAACCCTTTCATTCCCTGGGTAGTGTACATATCTCCCATCACACCAACCATCCTCTTAACTCCCAACTTGGGCTGCTAATGCTCAGAAAGGGTCTTCAAAACATCCTTAAGGGAGAGGTAGGACCTTATGTGTGCAGTGCCTACAGAACACGGATTCTTCACAGTAGCCTTGTAGCATAGGCCTTTTCCAAAAAGGGATCGTTTCTTTAGTAGTCTTCTTGATGTATCCATTATTATTAATCACATTTACATGGTAGTGCCTAAGGACCAGTCAAGGGTGGGGCCCCATTGAGCTAAGCACTGTATAGAGACAGATTGTAAACTCTCTGGGGCAGTGACTATCTACATAGACAAGGCACAGGGTGGGGATAGAATAACGAAGCAGAGGAAATAGTGTGATGGCAGCAAATGTCAAGTTCCATGATTTGAAGTGGCATCAGCTAAATGGACAGAAAGGGGAAAGGAGATAAGAGGAGACAGGACAGGAGTTGATGTAGAGTGAAGCTGAGGTGAAGAGACTGAGGGAGAAGGGGGAGGGTTGGACCAAACAGCCAATCAGCCCAGGACAAAGGAAGTCAGAACTTTCTACAGTTTTTACTGGAATGTCTAGACATCCCTGCTTTGGCTGTTTCTGTTCCCATTTGCTGGAGTCTCTGGCTGGCTTCTCTCTAGTTTTCCCCAAAAGCCACGTGTATGGGAGGGAGGGAGACACCACCTGAATCCCAGTATCTGCAGAGCATGGGAGGGCTCCCCTGCCCAGATCTGGATGCAAAGGGTAAAAGGTGGTCCCAGCTCATTTTACCCCCTCCCAACCTAGTGCAGCAGTCCCAGCTTTTAGCTCTATAGCTCTCCCTCATTATAATTTGAGGAGTTGTGTGTTTCCAACAGCATCAGACAAGTGAAGACTATGTCCTATGGGAGATTTATACCTTCAGCAAGTCAGCTTTCTACCATACTTGACCTTCTAAGTACCTTTTCTCCTTCAACTCTTTCCTCAGTATTAAAATAACCATATTATATAATGCAGCAAGATCCTCCACCTTATATAAATCAGTATGGTTCCATTGACATTGAGTCATAGTAATTTATATAGATTGAAGTTCTGCCCCCAAATTTCTTCACATAACTCAGTTTAGTGCCAGAAAAAATTCTTTGGAAGAATATTTTTTCTTGTAACTAGGTCCTGAGTGGATGGTGAACAAACTGAACTTTACTAGCCAGTTGGTCCACTAATTAAAAGGACTAGGAGGATTAGGAACTAAGCAGGCTTTAGACAACTCATATATAGTCAGCCACTAACCATCTGTACCTAACTCTAATACGTGGTAAGGCTTAAACGTGAATTTTTGACACAAGAAATACAGATATGTACTGTGCACACAGCCATGCAGTTTGTTTTATATTTGGTAATATATTCATTGAGGACTTGAATCCTGCACCATTCAGGTCGATAAGAGATTGTCCCTTATTGAGATGAATGGTAGCAGGATCAAGCCCTAAATATAACGTGTCTTCCACACTAGGCCAGAAATATGTTGATTTGAAAAATTGCTTCAACAAGTTGAAAAATGATCTGGAACTTCTCCTAGTTTTATTTTGTTTGCATTTTTCATACTCTGTATTGACAGTTCCTAGATCTGCAACATTCTGTGACTGGTGATCTTCCAGTGCTTATGTACTTTGCTGTCTACAGCCCTGTTGACCTCAGATTTATTAGCTATTTTGTCAACCCTGCTAACTTCCCGAGAGGAGAACTCATCACCATGTAAAGATACAGCCATGGAAAAAATAACTACAAAAAACACAGAATGAAAACTCTAATAGTAGCACTATATATATATATATATATACTGTATATGAATTGTTATATGTGTGTGTGTGTATGTGTGTATATATATATATATATATATACACACACACACACACACACACATATAACAATTCATATACAGTATACACAAATGCAGACATGTCCACCCATGGCTTTAAATTAAATCTAAAATATATTTTGTACCTTGGTTTTCATTTTACCTGTCAGAGTATTTTATTCTCTCTTATATTGGTTTTTTACTTTTGGAGAAAGAGTGGAGTGGACTATGAACAGACCAGCCAGTCAATAGTATTAGAACTGGGCAAATAGTGGATTTTTCATTTTGTTGGCAAACAACAAAAATACGGGGGGAAAGTTGGTTTTGGTCAAAGCATAAACAACATTTTCAGCAAATCAGGAAGTTAAAAAATTGTTTTGGGTCAAAGTGCTTCATTTTTACAAGCTGAAATGTTTTGTTTTGATCCTGATCATTTTAAAACATTTGATATAGGTTATTAAAATGGACATTTTAATCAAAGTAATTTTGAACCAAAAATGTTTTGTTTCAAAAATGTTGAAACAAAACATTGATTTTTATGGAAGGGTTTTTGTTTGTTTTTTTAAACTGAAAATTTGGCAAAACCAACAAATTTATGAAAATGTTTCAGTACTGCCTAGTCTGAACTTTTTGCCGAAAAAGTCTCAGCCCAAAAGTTACCCTAACTCTATTAATAATTAAAGAAACAGATTGCTTTAAATTATTGGATTTGAGCTATGGAGTTTGTCAATTGGTCCTCAGTTTGGCCTATAAACTTGCATCTAGGATGCATGCACATGCTAAAATGTCTCATTTTGCATATTCACATGCAGGCTGAACATGTACAGTTGGGGGTGGGTGTCATGCCATGCAAACATACACATGTTTTTGAAAAGCATTTTTGAAAATGTGGCCTAAATGTCAACTGAGATTGGAAGTCAAAACAGCAGAAGACTGTCTATGCAACATTCACTCAGGTTCAAACACAGTGGAGTTTGTAGACTCACAGGTGAAGCAAGTAATGAGACTTTTTGACAGATAATGAACATATATATTTTCACTGTGAAGGTCAGACATTTATTTTTCAGAGACATGTTTCTGTAGGTGGGATACATTTGAAAAGTAGTCACTGCTCAAGGGCCTTCAAAACTTACTCTCTTCCTGTATGATTTGCTCTAGGGTTAGTTCATTAAAAAATAATACAACATTAGTTGTCTCAAGATTGCTCAGGTTATTTTAGACACAGCTTCTTTCTGTTTTACTGGCTATATTTCTATGACATTTCAAAGAGTAGGGAAGTGGTTTTAGTATTGCCTTGTGAAATAATTGTGAGAACACAAAGAAAGTGATGTGCAATATTACAGGTGGGTGGCAGCAGTGATGAACATCATCAAAATTTCACATGCCAAAAAATTCAGAAAGCTACCTTTTACACTAGATCTAGCTATACTGTCAACAAGCAGAAGTATCCTTTGCATTCAATCCAAGATGCAATAAAAACTTGAGACAATAAAAACCTTTCATATAATTTGCACTAAGGTAAAGAGTTTGAGAGATTTTTAAGCAGCAAGTTAATAAAAGTCTATATGAAATACTTAGCACAAGTACAGTATATGATGGGATAGTGAAGTAGTCCATTTTACTTACTGCAGAATATAGTGTTATTATCGAGAGCATGAAGGGGTAAGAAGAAAATGGAAATGTTAAGAAGTTTGACAAGTAGTTGACATTGATTTTAAATATTAGTCCTAGTGGATCTTTTTGAGCTGTACACTGTTTAGCTCTATGAAGTGCTTTTTAAAGACTGGAAGAAATAAGTTGCAAAACAGGAGGTGTTGCATTATACAATCAAGAATTTAATCACTTGTTTGGAGGTCCAGGAGGAGGTGAGAGACAGATCAGTTGAAAATCTCTGGGCAGAGATAAGAGGGAAAATAGGAATGATGTCATGATAGGGGTCTACTATAGACCACTAAATAAGGAAAAGGAGATGGGTGAGGTACTTCTACAACAAACAACAGAAATATCCAAAGACACAAGACCTGGTAGTAATGGGGGACTTTAACTACTCAGATATCGCTTGGAAAATAAGGAAAAACACAAAATTTCTTGTAATGTATTGGGGCAACTTTTTGTTTCAGAAGGTGGAGAAAGTAACCAGGGAGACAGCCATTTTAAATTCAATTCTGACCAACAGAGAGGAATTGGTTGCAAATTTCCAGGTGGAAGGCAATTTAGGTGAAAATGATCATGAACTGATTGATTTCATGATTCTAAGCAAAGGAAGAATAAGAACAATGGACTTCAAAGAAACAGACTTTAACAAACTCAGAGAGCTGGTAGGTATGGATCCATGGGAAGAAAATGTAAGGGATAAAAGGATTTCAAGAGAGCTGGCAGTTTCTCCAGGAGACAATATTAAAAGACAACTGCAAACTATTCCAATGTGAAGGAAAGACAGGAAGAATAGTAAGAGGCCAATATGGCTCCATCAGGAGCTCTTTAACAACCTGAAAATAAAAAAATGAATCCTACAAGAAGTGAAAATCAGAAACGCTAAGGCACAAAATGAATTACACCTAGTAAGGGACATAAGGCAATAAGAAGAGGTTTTTTAAGTACATCAGGAGCAAGAGAAAGACAAAGGAAAGTGTACGTCTTCTACTTAGTGGGACAGGAGAGCAAATAACTGATGACATCAAAAAGGCTGATATGTTTCATGCCTATTTTGGTTCAGTCTGAACTAACTAAGTTGTTAACAACTAGAGGGAAAGAAGAGGTTAAAGAATATGTAGATAAGTTAGATTATTCAAGTTGGTAGGACCTGATGAAATTCATCCTAAGATAGCTTCAATAGTTCTTTAAGTATCTTCAAAGGACAGGTGAGGTTCCAGAGGACTGGAGAAGGGCAAACGTTGTACCTATCTTTAAAAAGACGACCAAAAAAAGGACTACGGGAATTATAGATAACCCTGTCTTAACCAGAAGATATTCAATTATTTGAAACTCAAAAGAGAATCCTACAAAAAGCAGAAACTAGGACAAATTACGAAGAATGAATATAAACAAACAACTCAAGCATGTAGGGACAAAATTTGAAAGGCAAAGGCACAAAATGAGATTGAACTAGCTAGAGACAGACGGTAACAAGAAAACATACTACAAATACATTAGAAGCAAGAGAAAAACCAAGGACAGGGTAGGACCATTACTCAACGAAGTGGGGGGAGTGGGGAGAGACTAACAGAAAATGTGGAAATAGCAGAAGTGCTAAATGACTTCTTTGGTTCAGTTTTCACCAAAAGGTCAGTAGCAATTAGACATCTAGCACAATGAACACCAGTTCATGAAGTAGCATCTGAGGCTAAAATAAGAAAAGAACAAGTTTAAAATTACTTAGACAAGTTAGAGGTCTTCAAGTCAAAAGGGCCTGATGAAATACATTCTCTGATACTCAAGGAACTGACTGAGGAAATCTTTTGGCGATAACCTTCAAAAACTCATGTAAGATGGTGAGATTCCAGAGGACTGGAAGAGGGCAAATGTAGTGCCAATCTATAAAAGGGGGAATAAGGAGAACCCAGGGAATTACAGACTAGTCATCTTAACTTCAGTATCCAGAAAGATAATGGAGTAACTAATCAAGCAATCAATTTTCAAACACCTAGTAGATAAGATAAGTAACAGTTAAATGGATTTGTCACGCACAAATCGTGTCAAACCAACCTAATAGCTTTCTTTTACAGAGTAACAAGCCTTGCGGATAGGGGGAAGCAGTAGATGTGGTATATCTTGACTTTAGTAAGACTTTTGATACCATCTCGCATGATCTTCTCAAACAAACTAAAGAAATATAACCGAGATGATGCTACTATAAGGTGGGTGCACAAACAGTTGGAAAACCATTCCCAGAGAGTAGTTATCAGTGGTTCACCGTCAAGCTGGAAGGGAATATCAAGTGGGGTCCCACAGGGATCGTTTCTGGGTTTGGTTCTGTTCAATATCTTCACAAATGATTTAGATAATGGCCTAGAGAGTACATTTATAAAGTTTGCAGATGATACCAAGCTGGGAGAAGTTGCAAGTGCTTTGGAGGATAGGATTAATATTCAAAATGATCTGGACAAACTGGAGAGATGGTCTGAAGTAAATAGGTTGAAATTCAATAAGGACAAATGCAAAGTACTCCACTTAGAAAGGATCATTGGGGCACATACAAAAATGGGAAATGACTGCCTAGGAAGGAGTACTGTGAAATAGTATCTGGGGGTCATAGTGGATCACAAGCTAAATATAAGTGAACTGTGAAACACTGTTGCAAGAAAAAGCAATCAGCAGCAGGAGTGTTGTGAGCAAGACAGGGGAGAAGTAATTTTTCCACTCTACTCTGCACTGATAAGGCCTCAGCTGACGTATTGTTTCCAGCTCTAGGTGCCACATTTCAAGAAAGATGTGGACAAACTGCAGAAAGTCCAGAGGAGAGCAACAAAAATGATTAAAGGTCTAGAAAACATGACCTATGAGGGAAGATTAAAAAATTGGGTTAAGTATGGAGAAGAGGAGACAGAGGGGACATAACAGTTTTCAAGTACACAAACGGTTGTTAAATAAATATATGGAGATATACCTATCTCATAGAAGTGGAAGGGACCCTGAAAGGTAATCAAGTCCAGCCCGCTGCCTTCACTAGCAGGATCAAGTACTGATTTTGCCCCAGATCCCTAAGTGGCCCCCTTAAGGATTAAACTCACAACCCTGGGTTTAGCAGGCCAATGCTCAAACCACTGAGCTATCCCTCCACCCAGGTTACAAGAAGGAGGGTGAAAAATTGATCTACTTTACCTCTGGAGGATAGGACAAGAAGCAATGCGAGCAGGGAGGTTTAGGTTAGACATTAGGAAAAACTCCCTAACTGTCAGGTGGTTAAGCACTGGAACAAATAGCTTATGAAGGCTGTGGAATCTCTGTCACTGGAGGTTTTTAAGAACAGATTAGTTATTATGTAGTTCAGCCTTGAGTGCAGGGGACTGGACTAGATCACCTATTGACATCCCTTCCAGTCCTAGACTTCTATAAGGCTAGTTAATCTCTGGAATAGGCTTTCAAGAGAGGTTGTGGAATCCCCATCATGGGAGGCTTTTAGGACAGGTGTTAGTCCAACCTGTTCAGGGATGGTGTAGGTTTACTTGGTGCTGCCTCAGCACAGGAGGGGCTGGATGTGATGATCTCTTGAGGTCCCTGCCTTTCTATAGTCTATGCTTGTGTAACCCATATGGTTGCACTGTAGCAGTTTAAATCTAAAGTGGGAACTGAAACAGTGGGAAGGAGACAGATTTTTTTTGAATCCTCTGTGTCTCTGTACCATGTGCAGAGAGCAAGGTAGAGCACTTAAAAGGTCCCAGAGTTATCTAGAGGAAGAGATGTGATTATTGGGCATACTCAGGAACTGTCTCAGAAGCATCAAGGGCAAGCTGCCTAGTAAGTTCCACACCTCCATCATCTGAGCTCAGTAGGGAAAGGTTATAAATACAGGCATTGGTGACAGCCTTGTGGTCTCACTAACTGAACAATGCAGGACTAAGATGTGACTTGTGAGAGCTGCGTCAGAGAGCCTTTGCTACTTGGGATCCAGACTATCTTACTGGAAGCTGAGGAGCTGGCCAACTGTTGACTCCAGCATTGGAATAGCAGCTGGCTGAGAGATCTCTGGACTGCTTTGCTGAAATTTTTGAGATGTTTGGCGGCATTGGTATTCTCCTCTGGCTCCAAGGAGTCCAAGTGACAGACAAAACACTTCGATGCCACGCTGCAGAGACTGACATCATTTATGTCAGGGATCGGCAACCTTTGGCACGCGGCCCGTCAAGGAAATCCGCTGGTGGGCCGGGCCGGTTTGTTTACCTGTAGCATCCGTAGGTTTGGCCGATCGCAGCTCCCACTGGCCGCGGTTTGCGATTCCAGGCCAATGGGGGCTGTGGGAAGCGGGATGGGCAGAGGGATGTGCTGGCCGCCGCTTCCCGCAGCCCCCATTGGCCTGGAATGGCGAACCACGGCCAGTGGGAGCTGCAATCGGCCAAACCTACGGACGCTGCAGGTAAACAAACTGTCCCGGCCTGCCAGCGGATTTCCCTGATGGGCCGTGTGCCAAAGGTTGATGATCCCCGATCTATGTGAACAGACTGGAGTGTGTGTGTGTGTGTGTGGGTGTACACTAAGATATACTTCATGCTGAAAGCTATATAACAGCAACAGGCTACGGGGAAAAGGGGAGTGTATTAGAATTATACATAATATAGCCCCCATTAATACATTATACATGCTCCATCTGTGATACACAGCATCAATTTTGAATATACAAAGAACTATATGTAGTTTGACCTGTATACTTCCATTAAAGAGCCCTACTCTGATTAGATCAGGGGTAGGCAACCTATGGCATGTGTGCTGAAGGCGGCACACGAGCTGATTTTCAGTGGCACTCACACTGCCCGGTTCCTGGCCACCGATCCGGGGGACTCTGCATTTTAATTTAATTTTAAATGAAGCTTCTTAAACATTTTAAAAACCTTATTTACTTTACATACAACAATAGTTTAGTTATATATTATAGACTTATAGAAAGAGCCCTTCTAAAAACATTCAAATGTATGACTGGCATGCGAAACCTTAAATTAGAGTGAATAAATGAAGACTCGGCACACCACTTCTGAAAGGTTGCTGACCCCTGGATTAGTTGATTTCACCTCATCGGTTGCTAGGTAATGAGTTTTTAGAATAAGAGTATTCCTTATTTTAAAAAAATTCAAAAATTGTGCATGCTAATTTTGAACATGATCTCTATGGTCACTGTTGATTACCACGAGAATTCACTTTTCACTAAAAAAAAAGTGCACAAATCTAGTTTCTGTCAACGTATTCCTAATAATTTACTATATTTGACATTTGCAGCTGTAGACTTACAATTGCTTACTCTTTGCTATTGGGTTTATTGATTGAAATGGCACTCATTTTGTGCAGATAAATGAAATGTGGCTTAGCCTACTTCCGTTTATTAAGACACAGCCACATAGAAATTTCATTTAATTTTTAAGAAGCTCAAATATTGTTTTCCTCCAATCTTTGCTTCTTACATACAGCATATGAAACTCTGAAGAAAATTATTAAGCATTCACTTTCTGCTCGCTAGAGGCACTTTCATCACTACTGCTGCTTCTGGAATGTTCTTTGCTAATATCTGTTATTTGTAGTGTATGCACATACACAAACTATGTTTAGACGAAATTAGTTGATATTTTCCTTAAGTGCATTTTTGAACTAAGCTCAACAGACTCAGGAGAATGAAAATAAGACAAAAGCAAAATATGGCTATTTATTCTAATAAAAACAGTCAAGCTATCTACCCGGAGGTCCAGCCTGATCTAATTAATTGTACAGGTAACAAAGTTGCTAAATGTGTCCCCCCTCTAGAGGGTGATCAGAAGATGAAAATCTGCTGCTACTACTTAATTGAGTAAGTCAAGGCTGCAATCAATAGTTCTATACCTGCTGAGCACTATGAGTCATTACAAAGGTGTGCGTCACTTATGCATTTGAACTCTCATGGATCTTCCCGATTGTCACACACTCTTTTGGGGGGAAGCAATTCCTCAGCATCTAAGTGTGCCATATCTACAGCTAGTCAAGAATTATTCACCAAATGTTTATGAAAATTGCTGTTTCAAAAAAGGGAGAAGAAATAGGATAGACAAGCTACACTGTGCATTAGTCCACATCAGTTGGGTGTAAATTCAGTGCTTACTAGTGTGTCACATGCTAACTGGCCTGTGTGGATGCTGCTGGCATGCGCTAAAAGTTCCCCAGTGCATGTTAATGTAGTCCCAAGGGACTAGAGTTTGTATCGACTATGGCTATGTTAATGCCCATTAGGGAACTTTTGTTGCATGCCAGCAGGGTTCACATGGGCCAGTTAGTGCATGACACACTGGTACAGATTAAAATTTACCCCCCACTTTTGCAAACTAACACATTGCATAGATAAACCCACAGTCAAAGTTGTTGTTTTCAACAGTCGCCAAGAAGCCCTCTGGTTATTCATTGTTAATTAGCGGATTTCTTCTAGGAAGCATGGTAGAAATGTGTCTTGAAAATGTGGGATGGAAGAGAAAGTATTGTCTTGTAGACTAGTTCAGGGAAGACCTTCCATGCAACTCATTATACATTGAAAAATGTGCAGAGATGTTTGTGGGAAAAGTGAGCAAGTGGAAGAGATATCATTGGTGGTATGGTAGGGAGGCAAGGACCACAGGGATAAGAGACAAGAGCAGATAAGTGGGGAAGTGCAGAGTTGTGAAGGTCCTTGAAGGTGAAGATGAGAAATTTTATTTTGATATTGTGGGAAAAGCATCCCAGGGATGGATTCAAATCAGAGGATGACTTGGTCAGAGTGACAGGCTCCTGCTGCATTGTGAGCAAAGTGATGGGGTCTGACATGTGACAAGGAGGCCAGAGAGGAGGTTGCAATAATCAGGACAAGTAGTAATGAGAGCCTGCATGAGAATTTTAGCATTGGAGACAGAAATAATCAGTTATTAGAAATATTCTTATTAAAGAAGCTGGGAAGAGCCAGGGAGGAAGGGAGCAAGGTCAAAAATAACCCTAGGTTAGTGGCTTGAGTGGCAGCATGCATGGTGGTTTTGTCAATAGTGACAGAGAATGCAAGAACGGATGAGGGTTTGGAAGGAAGCATCAAGTCTAGCCATGTTAAATTGATTTGATGGCAAGACATCCTTGCTTAGATGCCAGACAGACAGGATAACATGCAAGTAGGCAGGTGAGAAGTGGAGAGGCAGATTTGTGAGCATAGAAATGGTTGCTGAAGCCATGTGAAATGAGAATGAGAAAGAGGAAGAGGGGCAGTCTTGTGGAACCAACAGGGGGAATGGATGAAGCACTGCTGTAGGGAATCCTGTTACCATGCAGGGCCACCCAGAGGATTCGCGGGTCTGGGGTCAATTGCCACCAAAGACCCAGCACTTCGGCGGCGGGTCCCGGAGTGGAAGGACCCCCTGCCGCCAAACTGCCGCCGAAGACCTGGAGCAGAAGATGCTCCAGGGCCCCGGGCCCCAAGAGAGTTTTCCGGGGGTCCCGGAGCGAGTGAAGAACCCCACTCCAGGGGCCCCGAAAAACTCTCGTGGGGGCCTGGGGCAAATTGCCCCACTTCCCCCTCCCTCCCCCCCCGGTAGCCCTGTTACCATGACTCATCACATCATAAGTGTAGACTGTAAACTATTTAGGACAGGGCCCATGACTATTTGTTCTGTCAAGCAGCTAGCACACTTTTGGGTACTGTGAAAATAACGATCAACAATAATGTCAGTAACAGCCTGTGTTGAAAAAAATCTGGACAATGTCAAATGCCCAAAAGTATCTCCTCTAACACACAAGCACCTAGTCAGTATTTTAATATCCACATTACATAACCACAGAGCATGTCCTTATGACATAATGTCTTTTTGGAAAGTGATACCTCAAAAATGAGACTCAGACAGTGATCTTTTAGGATTAGAAATATTCATTTCCTGGCATGGTTGTTTTGCAGTGTAGTGTAGCTAGTATCTTTGGGGTTTACCTGTAGATACTGCTGGCTTAAAAAAGTCATACGTCTTAAAAATATTAGCTTCACAAGTTATACATGAGGATGATGAGATTTTGCAGAAAGAACATTTGAATTTAGGCTGCCAATGCAGACCAGCACTCTGGCTAAAGTTTAGATAATTGCCCCTTGATTCTTTTTCACACAGTTATACAAGTTAAGGCCAAGAGTGACGGGAGATTTTCAGCTTTAATTCTGCATGTCCTTATTTTGTTTTTTGGATTTAAGACATTAATTTAAAACAGACCTTTTATGACTGAGTACTCTTTTCATTGTGGTTGCTGACACCTGAAAGTAGGTAGACAAATCTGACGCGTAAAGTTATGTTAACAGGCAGTTAGCCGCAGGTAAAGGTCAGATTTTAGCTGACAACACTAAACTTACGCAGCCCATCCTGGAGAGCCTCCTCATTTATAGTAGCAATTTAAAAATAAAAAGGTGGGTCTCTTCTCAGTCATTGTTTTAACTCAGCAGCAATAACTATCTCCTCCAAGTGAATGACTGGCTAGTAGAGTGGAGCACTTGGGTGTTGAACTATTACCATTAAACAAGAATTTTCTAGCTAGATTCAGTTATTTGAAGCTTGTACACTTAAAAAAAACCCTACAAAACAAAGCAAATAAAGGATGCCATGAGCAGGGATTCCTTTGTGCACTAACAGACCCAACATCACAAGCTACCAACACAAACCTATTTTGGTACAATTTTTTTTCAGCGATGTGCTATAGGTTCTTGAAGGCTCTTTTTCACAGTACACTACCATAAACTACTAACTTGAAAAGAAGCTCTAAAATAGAATGGAAAAGAAAATACCACAAGAGAACATTGTAATACTGACATTATTTAAAAACCTATGCTGGAAAGGAATATGGTTATATATTTATCCTTAATACCAGTTGCTGTACGTATCTATAAAGATTCCTCTTTCTTTAATTTGCTTTCTCAGTGATCAGTCTAACTACAGTGAATAAGGAAGAGACTGTCAAACAACAGGTAAGAAACACTTTGAAAATGCCTTGCAATAGTTATTCAAGTTAGTAAAGACCTTGTGATCCATCTAGGATTTACTAGCAGTTTGGAAATGAATATTGTCCATCTCCTGTCAGCTGTGTAAGGACACAATAAAGAAGCCATCCATCCTCTTTTGCCAACCAATAGATCTCTAGTCTCAAGCTATAAATGAACAGCACAATAAATTAAATGTTTGACAGGGAAGATGTATGGGTTAGCATTATTGCATGATCTACGTTTTAAAGGAGAAAACTCTGAAACAATACCAGTCATGTAGATATTGATTACCACGAAAAAAGTGTTCTTATAAGTAACAAGATATAGAATGTCTCCTTTTTCCAAGTCCTGGGAATTATTTTGATTCAGAATCCAAAGAAATATGAGAATGATGAGATTAAGTCAAATGTTATATTTACACACACACACACACACACACACACACCCCCAATCCAGTTGATTCTTCCAACACTATTACAATCCTTTGTAATTAAAAGGGAAGAATATAGATAATGGGCTTGAAAAGGATGTGTCTTGTTATAGCTATGGAGACTAACAGCCCAGTCCATCTGCCACTGAATTCAATGGAAAGATGAAAAAAATTGTTTTATAATCCCACTGCAAATGCTAAGATTGACTATGGTAGTGATTTAAGTCACCACGAGCCTTTAAAAAGACTTCGCAAAAGCCTAAAATAACAAGCTGTTTTCAAAGTTTAAAACCTGCCACTAGTGTACTTTAGACACCCTTTTAGATAATGTTGAAGACCATTCATTTGGGATGATCAGCTGTCCACTGTGCCAACCTATGCAGGTAGCTTTAGCTGTATTGTATTAGTTTAGAAGTTTGACTATGTATATTAAAAAATGAAAGTTATTCTTGTCGTTGTTAAATTAGTAATCGTGAGGAACGCGAACTGGTGTTCACTGGCCAACATTTTTAACTTGTGTCTAAATTTAGGCATCTAAACCCATAATGACTTCAACAAGAGTTGTGAGGGTTCATTGTTACACAAGTGTTCTCTAAACGAGATGTGCCGATTCATACATAAACCATTGATAAATAGATAAGGTGCTAGCAGATGCATGGCATAGTTTCAGGGTTCTGGATGACCAATAAAACTCATGCACTGCAGATCGCTTCCTTTACCACTCTTTACATGAAATGCCGAACACTCAGCACTTCTGAAAATTCAGGCTACTTGAGTGCTGAAATATGGATGTCTCTCTTTTATTAGGCAACTATGGAAAATTCTGGCCAATGTGTCTTTCACTGGGCATCTATTTCAAGTCCAAATTAACCCACTACTTCCTCCACAAAAGATAACTATTACCAATAGTACAGCATAGGGATGTTTATAGTAAATAAAATCTTTATTATGAAACACATTTCATAGTTTCCATATGGTAAAGGAGTCTCTTCTTGCCACATGAACTTTCACAATGCTGTGCTGAACAAAATAACTGCAATTTTCCATTAAGCACATGGTAATAGTGGGTAGAACTGACAGATGGGAAGTGCACGATCAGCCCACTCAACTTTCGATTTACCTGCCAAAACGAGGCTACAGAATAAAAGCCTACCCTTATTTTCATTTTATTTTTTTGAAGAAAGTGGCAAAGATAAAACTCCTAAATGCAATGGGAGATGCATTTGCAAATGAAACTTGATACGATGTCAGCCTATTTGTTTAAAAAATGGGATTTGTTTCATACATTACTTAAATAATGAAGTTTAGAGGGAGGGAGTGTTCCATGTGATTTAAAGTTTATTCAAAATATGTATTATTTAACACCACTCTACATCACTATTAAGTAACTGATCTGTGGGAAGTAAGTAATTTTATAATACTTCCCACACAGATAAAAGGATTATAATCCCACTATCTCTATTAGAAGTGATGAGCTCCAAGGGCCCTCCTCCCCCACTTTTATCCACAAAGTCCTTATCCTAAAGGAAAGCATAGAAGGTCACATTATTCCAGAATATCTAAAAAGAGCCCATTTGATAAAAAGCTATCTGCCTGGTAGCAAAATTACAAGACACAAACATGTCTGCCTAAGTCACCCTCTCCACCAGTCATACTAGGTAATGAAACAAATTCCACACTTTGCTGGCAGCTTGCAAGGAGAGGATAAAACATATCCCTGCGCCTCCTGAAATTCCACACTGGCAGCGAGTGAGGGGAGACATCAAACAAAAAATTGAATTTAGAAAAGGAAGAGAAGAGAGCCTAAGTTTATTAGGCCAGATTTTCCACAGCCTAGCGCTTATGTTGGTCATTTTTGCTTGTGCCCAGTGAAAGCAAAGTGAGTGTAAAATGCTGCCAAATTAGAAGTCTCTCACTTAAACCAGAGGAGCATGTCACACTGAAATAATATGCGAAGTGGAAGACAATGGAAAAATCAGTCTTCTTTCTTTCCGTGGTCTGAATCTAGCAGAGCAGGGACTCAAACCCAGATTTCTCACATCCCAGGTGAGTGCCCTGACCACCAGGATATTGGGTATTCTGGGGAGGCTGGTCACACACACACATACTCTCCCTCCCTCTCTCTCAACAAATCAACATTTTCTGATGAAAACCCAGTGTATTCAGAAAATTCCCAACCAGCTTTAATCACAACCCCTAGTGTTCTTGTGATACTACATGTGTACACACAAACCTGCTACCAACACCACAGTTGAGACTGCCCTTACTCTCCATCAGATTTTTCCTGGGTGGGCCAGGATGACCTGACCACCATAAAAATGAAAGGAAGTAAAGAGAGTAGAAGGAAGCCAGAGAGTGTAGAAGTTCTTAAAACAAAGCTGTACCAGTATTTATTTTACCAGAGTTTTGCACGCTTTTTGCTTTCAGACCCAAATCCTACCAAGTCCTAATTGAGAAGCATGGAGCATACAGAGTCCTTTTTCCTTTCAAGAACTCAAAGTTCAAGTCTTTAAAGGGAGGCAGGACCAGGACCCAAACATTTCCTGATTTAGTACCTCTCTCTCCAAGGGCATGTCCCATTCTCCAGTACTCTTTTCTACACTGGGCTCTATTTCGGCTTTCCTGGGTTACTTGTCAGTCTCCACACTTCTAGCTTTCACCAGGCCCTCCACGACGAAACACACCCTTCTGGGAATTGACTGACTGCTGTGGGGTGAGTGTAGCTTGACTTATATAGACCCCAGATCACTCATTCTCTGCAGCCTTTAAGGAGGATCAGTGGTTAATTGGAACCAGCTGGAGCAAACCCTAATTGTAAGCGGGGGAATGGTCCCGCTATTGTGGGGAACTTTCCTGGCTTATACACCACCCCGGTGAAGTGGGCTAGTGAAAGGATCTGAGTCCTCACTCCCACTTCCTTTACCCAGAGGCCTTCCTGACCTCAAGGGCTCCCCTTCCACTCTCCTGTGTGGCAAAGTCCTTGTAACCCAAACAAGGCTGGGCCCAGGATTCCTGGGGGGGCTCAACCCCCAACCTTGTTGTGGTCACTTAGGGCAGGGGCTAGGGTGACCCCACTCTGGGGTGCTCTCTCTGCATTGGATGCTTCCTTGACCCACTGATCATTACATACAGTTCAAAGCAAATACAATTTATTAAACAGCAATGAATTTAAAAAACTAAGAAAAAAATGGGAAAGGTTAAAGGAACACACATCACCCCACTCTGTGGCATGGGGACATCACAACCAGCGTCTCTGGAATGTAAGGGAAGTTCAGTCTGTTCCTCACAAGTCCCAGGCCTCCTTTTCAGGCTCTGGTTGTGCTGCAGGGACGCTGTGGGTTGGACACTTGCTCTGGTGGTGGCCACATGCCCTCAGGCTCTAGGTGGCAGGACCCTTCTTCCCAGTGTCGCCCCCGCCTCGTCGAGGTTACGATTCCCCTCCAAGTCTGGCCTGCAGAGCCTCTTGGCTGGGGGCATCTCCCTGCGCTGGGCCCGTTGCCCAGGGTTCCCCTCACTCCCGCCAGCTGCTCACCCCACCTGGCTCCGGACTGCTCCAGTTCCACTCTGCCTCAGCACAGCTGCTGCTGCTCTGTCTCCAGCTCCCTGGGCTGCTTCTCTGGCCTTTCTGGCTCTGGTTACTGCAGCTCCCCTCCCAGTGCAGGTCTGCTCTGTGGCTGCTTCTGTGACTCTGTTCCCAGCACTGACCTGCTCCCTGGGCTGCTTTTCTGGCCCTTCTGGCTGACACGGCTCTGCTCCCCAGCTCAGCTTGGGCCCCTGCTCTCTCCTTAGCTTAACCCCATGCTGTCTGACCCAGGCAATTTCAGCTCACACGGAGGACGGGACCGCCCTGGCCTCCTGACTCCCTGCTTAACCTGCCTGCCCTGTCAATCAGGCTGACCTGGAGCATTGACCTCTCCCCATTGTTCCTGGGGACTTTCAGTCTCAGGCTCCTGATTTGCCATCGGCCCTTCCCCTTTCTTTTGGTACCAGGAGCTAGCCAACCAAAAAAACCCCACTGAGTTTTAGTAAGGGGACAACAGTCCCCTTACATAAATCCACTAGTCTGCTTTACAGAGGAAGAAGGGGTGGGAGAGTGTTTTTCTCCCCACACACTGATCAAGCCTCACCATTGTCTCATCCCTAATGTTTCACTCTGCATCATTGCAGTACAAGTAAGAGTATTATTCTGGATCCACTAGAGCCAAAAAACCCTGATGTAGAAGCTGCAACTGTGTAATTAAGCCTTCCAATGCAATCCCACAATTCCCTTAACCATCCTTCAATGATAGATTTGACAGCTCTGTCACCTGTGAAACTGGCTGCATCAGGCTGCGAGCAGATGAGCCTTGGTCTTGATTCTTCCTGTCCACTAAGCCCATCTGTCCAGGGTGAGCCAGAGAAAAAGTGAGGGGAAACTCAGCTCTGCCCAGTTCTCCTACATGGCTGCCTCTGCAACCCCCTACCCAATTTACAGAACAGCAAAGAATACAGAAATAGCATGAACCCAACAACTAGGCCTATACACCACCTAAAGTGTGTACAGGATACATTGGTGATTAGGTGGTAGATTTCACCCATCATCCTTCCTCATGCAAGAGTCCCACTGAATCCCGAGCCAGAGCAATTACTCGACCGAGAAAGAATTACCAGGCTCAGGCCCTAATTTCTTTAGCACTTTATGGATTCACTAAAACAGTTCTTTAGTTTTCATGGCTTGTGCTGCTTTACATGGACTTGGATAGCACAAACATAGGATTGAGATTTGTAATGACTCTTGTCCTAAGTGCTTAGCCTGGAAACAAATCAGATGATATCAAACACTGCAGAATTAATGCCTTTGGGTTTGTTTTTGGCAACTTTAATTTTTAAACAGCATTGGGCTCCATCCCTGGATAAACTCCTTCCTGTCATCTTCCAGGAATGTACTGCTCACAAGTCATGCATGCACAGCCATTTACAGCCACATTCAGAATGCAGCCAGGCTTTTGTTCTGAATGCCATTTTAGGGCTCCAACAGTTTCGTTGGCTTCTTCACTTGGAGCACTTTCAGTTTCCTCCCTGCTCTGCAGTATAGTAGCGAGGGTTTTGATTCACCCGGACAAGCTCACGTGTGTGACTTGCACGTAAGACTGGGCCAGTGCTAGCCAGCTGTGAATGTGCCTTGTGCTGGCCAGCTGCACAGGAGTGAATGCCACTCTATGCGTGCAAGTAAGGATGTGAAGGATCAGATCTTTAGTGCTCAGTGAAGAGTTGTTAAGGATTTAATAAAATATTTCTAAGCTGGCTAAGGACACAGTTCTGTATAATCAAAAGCCTGACTTAATAATCAAAACTCAGACCTATTTTGAGAGGGAAGGTTACTTATCTAACTGTTCATGTAAAGCATTTTGAAGACCCAGACAGTGAGTTGGGACAGGTGGGGGTTCTAAACACCAGCATAGATGCACCAATGTTGCATGGCTGCAAAATTCTAGCATAGACATGCTTCACTAGTGTAAGAAGTGATTTGCATGGGTATGACTTACCCCTGTTTGAAACCAGTGCAGCACAACTACACTAGGGATTTATACCAGTATAGCTACATCAGTGGCTAATATCCCAGAGAAAACTAGCCCAGAATAACAAATATTCCCATAAACTAGAATATATCAATGAAATGTATTTAAATCTATTACTCTGTTTGTGAACATAATTACTACAAATCTGTATTCCAAAACAGCATGGTGTGTACATTACCACACAGCCACTGTTGATTGATATTCAGTAATAACAATAGTTCAGTTACCATTTGTTTGTTCATTTTGAATAAAAGCATTAATTCAGATACGTTGATATGTAAAGGGATAAAATAAAATGTATTCAGAATGAACTAATAAAACTTTAAAGCCTGATCCTACTCTAAAAAGTGAATAAAAAAAACTAGAGTTCCATGTTCATTGTCCCTCAATTATTTCTATATCAAATTTACTCAATTTAAAAATAAAACTTTTTTTTTTAAAACCTACACGCCTGAAAACCCAGTCTGCGCTATGAGAGTCAAGTTGGCAGGGCCGGTTCCTGTCACCAGCTTAGCAAGCAGGTGCCTTGGGCGGCCAATGAAGAGGGGGGCAGCACATCCGGCGGTGGGGCCGTCACTCCGGCTTGGAGTAAAGGACCTGCGAATGAAACAGCGGTAGAGCTTTTGTTGTTTTGTTTTTAAATGAAAGCTGAGAGTCTGATATAATCAAATAGACTCCATGAGCTGGGCCCTAGGCATCAGTCTGCAGAGCCTAAGTTTTAATTCAGTCCTGCTTTTGTTTACTCATTGCCAGAGACTTTGTGGGACTGCCTCTCTTGGTGCTGAAAGCAGGATCATAATTTTTTTTATTTCTTTAATAATATGGTAATTTCGTAATAGCTTGTTTAAGAATTCCACGGGATTGATGCTAATTTTAAACTAAAGAGGTACCATCTAGATTTGAATTCAGTTTGATAATTAGGTTGTTTTCATTTCAGAATATTAATAGTTCTCTCAGATTCTCTCTTTACAAATTTTGGGCCAGAGCTTGCAACCCTTATGCATATGTGACTCATTGACTGACAGAAGAAAGAGAGGGTACTTGCCTGTTACTGTTGTGCTTTGAGAGACTCTTCTGTGCATTCATCTATGGGATAGTTTCCTGGCCATGGGACCCTAAAAGCTCACCCCAGCTAGCACTAAGGAAACCTCGGATCATGCCTGGAATGGTGTGACTCCAGATGAAGAGCATAAGGGAATGCTCAGAGCTGAAAGAGATGGTCTTCAAAGGAGAGGCTAGGATATTCACTGGGGATCTGGTACCCAAACAAGTGGACGTAAATGGGATTTGAGGGGTTCTCAATGGGGAGATTCCTTCAGATGTTGGCACCAAGAGGCTTGGCACTGGCATTTCTGTGCCAGCACTGAAGATATTATCCTGCTGGTTTTGGCTCTGCAGCTTCCCACGCCAACTCAGGTGCAGGTGGTAATGTACTTCTCCCTCTTCTTTTTAAGAAGCTCAGCACCAGAGTGCTTGTGTTTTTTCCCTGCTTCTGCACTGGGGGAAGAGGCAGAAGGAGCTCTGGGAGACCAGAAGAACCAGTGCTGGGACCTGAAGTTGGGGCAATGACAGAGTAGTCGAAGAAGTCCCCTGAGCAGGAGCCACAGAAGTGGATCTGGGGTAGCTGCCAAAGTACACAACACCAGAGAGTTACTTAAAGGCACCAACACCTCAACAGGTGCCATAGACAACGATGGGCAATAGCAGGCAGAAGCAACCCCAGTGTTAGAACAAGGAGACCCAGGTAGATATTACTGCCAAACCCAATACTAGCATATAGCAGGCCATTCCAGACAGGGTGTGGAACTCAGACCTGCAGGTGGATTGTCTGACCTGAGATAGGCTTGCCATCTAAGCTGCCATTCCCAGCCAGTCCATAGTGTGAAAAACCTGCATTGTGTGGAAGAACATGAGTTGCCTAGGTAGAGTGTGTACATCCAATTCTGGAAGCAGAACATGATACAGAACTTTGCTTAGGGTCAATGCCTGGCATATTCCCAGTGCCAGGGAAGAACTCTGAGGGAATATGAGAAAAAATAAAATGTCCTTCCTAAGTATACTAAAACCCAATTAAGATGGAACTATATAAAAGCAGGAGAGAAAGCTAAACCCCAAACTAAGTATAACCTAAGCCAAAACTGGGGGTCACTTGTGCTCTCTGTGGCAGCGTTAAAGAAACTTAAGCAGCTGTGGAGGTGAACTCCGATAAATAGACCAAGGCATTTGATGTAATATGCAATGTGAGGGTACTCATGCATTTGCCAAGAGACATGGCTTTGAAAGAGGGTTCCACCTGCCCACTGCCACAAGGCACAAACTTACAGTAGGAATACACAGAGGCCATCAGAGAATTACTTGAACAGCTGTTCAGGATCAGGCCCAATGTGGTGTTCTGTTATTAGATATGATTTTACACATATTGGGCAGATTATTTGTCAGCTGTTTTGAACACATTTTTTAATTAAAATAGCAATCTCAAGTAAACTTACCTTGTCCTGTGACTAAGTTAAATTCAACAAAATACTGACTAAAGGCATTTAAAATACCATGCACTGTACATTTAGTTCTTCTGTGTGAAATGGGCAGTTATACACAACCAGAGTTTGAATTATGAAGAACTACAATTGTGATTAATAACTGATATAAAAGATACACTATCTTTGGAAACCATTTGGGAAAATAATTTAGCCTTGCAGGACACTACTTTGGCATCAAGAGTGTCCTAAATTAGTTGATGTTTGAAACTTTAAAGTACTAAATACTATAGCTGGTCAAATAATACAATAATGCAAAAATATTGCCATGAGTGTGAATGCTAATTTAAATGAATTTGTTTCAGTCATGGCAGCAGCAGAATGAGACAGTGCTCTTTATTGACTGCATTTGTAAGGAACTGACTTGTGCTAATGTCATTTTCCTTCTTCTGTGTATCAAGAACCAAATCCTGCAGTTCTCAGTCAAAGCTTACCTTAACATCCTTAGGCATTGTCGCTGAGTAAGAACTAAACAATTTGGCACCAAAAGAGGTATATTTGCTGCAATCTATTTATGCAAGAGAACATCTGACATATATAGCTGTGCCTGGGCAAGTTTCAGTTGAAATCATGCTTTAAAAAGAGTTTCAGATATGGGAAGAATGATACACCAATTTTTGTTCTGCCTCTTTTATGAGCATTATATAAATTGAAAAATACTTTATTGTGTTTTTGTGAGATTCAGCACTTCACAAGATTGGGCCTATAACTCTCCAATGGCAAGACACAACCGTATTACTGCTCACTGGTAGAACTGGGCAAAATTTTTAGGCCAAAACTTTTTTTGGGGGGGTGGCAACAAATGCAGATTGGGCAACATGAAAATGTTTCACAAATTCATGTCAGTTTTGCAAATTGTGTGAACAAAAAAAAAATTCCAAAGTTGAAACATTTTATTTTGACATTTCTAAAATAAAATGTTTTGATTTTTTTATTCAAAATGACATCTCTTTAGAAATTTCCTTCTAATTTATTTTAAAAAAAAATCAAAAATGCTAAAAATTGTTCTAAATCAAAATGAAACGTTCATAAGAACAGCCATACTGGGTCAGATCAAAAGTCCATCAAGCCCAGTATCCTGTCTTACAACAGTGGCCAATGCCAGGTGCCCCAGAGGGAATGAACAGAACAGGTAATCATCAAGTGATCCATCCCGTCGCCCATTCCCAGCTTCTGGCAAACAGAGGCTAGGGACACCATCCCTGTCCATCCTGGCTAATAGCCATTGATGGACCTATCCTCCATGAACTTATTTAGCTCTTTTTTGAACCCTGTTATAGTCTTGGCCTTCACAACATTCTTTGGCAAGGAGATCCACAGGTTGACTGTTCATTGTTTGAAAAAATACTTCCTTTTGTTTGCTTTAAACCTGCTGCCTATTAATTTCATTTGGTGACCCCTAGTTCTTGTGTTATGAGAAGGAGTAAATAACACATCCTTATTTATTTTCTCCGCACCAGTCATAATTTTATAGACCTCAATCATATCCCCCTTTAGTCATCTCTTTTCCAAGCTGAAAAGTCCCAGTCTTACTAATCTATCCTCATATGGAAGCCGTTCCATACCCCTAATAATTTTTGTTGTCCTTTTCTGAACCTTTTCCAATTCCAATATGTTTTTTGAGATGGGACAACCACATCTGCATGCAGTATTCAAGATGTGGGCATGCCATGGATTTATATAGAGATAACATGGTATTTTCTGTCTTATTATCTATCCCTTTCTTAATGATTCCTAACATTCTTTTCGCTTTTTTGATTGCCGCTGCACATTGAGTGGATGTTTTCAGAGAACTATCCACAGTGACTCCAAGATCTCTTTCTTGAGTGGTAACAGCTAATTTAGACCCCATCATTTTATATGTATAGTTGGGATTATGTTTTCCAATGTGCATTACTTTGCATTTATCAACATTGAACCCAAACAATTGTTACACACACACACACACACACACACACACACACACACACACACACACACACACTCTTACACTTTTTGGAGTTGCCAATGCACTGAAATATTTGTTATTTTTGCAGCTGTACTCACAATCCTAACACTTAACTCTTGTATTAATCCCAACATATATTAAGCACAGAACACAAAGTTGTAAATACTTGTCTTCCATTACTGAATCTCTCATCCCTCTCCAGTGACTTAAGGAACAGTAAATCAGTTTGAACCCAAAGGAAGGTGAATGTTAAGTTAGTAAAATCTGTAAAACAGAGAAGTAACTGCTCTTTTCTTATAAAATTACATGATACTTGAGAGTTCTTTATGAGTCTTACGAGATTCTATTAGGCTTTTCCCTCACAAATCAGGATTTTAGTAGGTTGGACAGCTGAACCTAAGTGATTCACATTTAATCTTTTCATCCTAAATAACAGACATAGACAATGTGGTCAGGAAAAAAAAAAAGGCCAAACAATCAAGAGCTTTAAGACAGGTTTCTATGTAATGCCTCAACCACTCAGCAGCCCAAATTTAATTTAAAAAATACACTAGACATGCATTATGTGACAAAAAAGAAAAACTCATCCAGCTTTTAGCCTGTGAAATTAAGAAGGAGAAAGACCTGCAGACTGATATTTTCAATTAACACCCTATGTGTTTCCACAACCCATGACCTGCCTAAAATTAATGAAACCTTTTCTGCACGCTGCACCAATTTATAAGAATCAATCCTGTGTAGGAGGAAGGCTAGAACCAACAGCTTTCTTTCCTTTCACATTGGCACCTGCTATAAATATCAAAGACAAAGTAAGAATTAACTAAACAAAACAATAATGAGCATGGAATCAAACCTCTCTTTCCTGTACACATAATGATAATCTAGGTCCCTATGAATTTACTGCTGGTTTTTGTTGTGTTTTTTTAAAACGCAGTTTTCTTTCTGAGTCTGAGACTCCATACCAATGTGATTGATTATTCTTTTCAGATGGTTTCCTTCCCTAAAGTCCTGAGACTTAATTCCTGTTACAGTTCTCTCACTACCCTGAGGAGTGCAGATCCTATTGACCAATATTTCTGCTCAATTCTGATTATAATTGCACAGGCACCTGCATTGAGATTAAACCCCCGTACTTCCACATCTCATGCACAGCAATCAGAGAGGGTTATTAAAATAGACTCTCCTCTGATAATCTCTATAGACTCTTTAATCTTACATTCTGTGTTTTTATACCCAAACCTTGCTCCCTGCAGTTTTCTTAGACACAGGGGGAAAAAACATTAATTGAATTGAATGGGAGGTTGATTTGCTGGAGTACATTGGATCCGAGCAAAAGTATATCTTGTATATTGAAAAGCACTTACACTGAACGCTAACAAAATAAGCCCATTTTTATACTGCTCACCTCAAGGGGAAGGATGGGAAATTGCTCTCTTTTTCCCCTACTAGTGTTTCTATTATTGTCCTTAAAAACACAACAGGCCATTGGGAGAGGACAACAATGCACCTGAAGTATAGGGAAATGAGCACATTTTGTTTTTTCATGCAAATTGTATTCCTAATACGCAACTGTGAAAGGCCCTCTAGTGGAATCAGTACAAATCTTGTATACAACGGGGGAGGTGGGCAAGATTTAGAGAGCACACATAGTACAGTGGGAGGGGGGGTGGTTTGGATACCCACTGTGGAACATAGGTCTTAATGAGCTGTGAAAATCAGTGCACAAAGGAAATGAGTGGGGAGGGATGAGGAAAGGGTGGAGATGCTGGATTCCCCTCTAGCATGGATCCATCTGTTGTGTCTTTTGTCTTCCTCCTCCCCTCACTGGTCAATCAGCCTATGCAAGGAAGAAAAGAGATGGGAGTTGCAAGAAAATGGGTCTATATAGACTTTCACAGAGAGGCCAGGGGACACAGCTAACGTGGATACCACCATATTAGGAGCATGATATTTTGTCATCACAACCCCAGTTATTTCTTCAATGGTAGAATATGCGCAGAAAAGTGTGTTGTTTTGAATACATTGACTGGGAAAAGCAGGAGATCAGGGACTGAGAAGCTCCTTTGCAGTACAGAGTATGTGATGCTGGCTGGCTCTAATCACATGCTGACCCAAGTCAAGACAGTGTCCATGGACAGGTGCATTCATCTGTGAATGACACAAATCAGAATTTTTCTCCTTTAACAAAAAAAAGGAAAAGATAATAATGCTACCTTGGTAGCAGCTACTTCCGAGGAAAAGGAAGAGGAAGAGCATAAGGGCTGTAGTAGAGAACAAACACATTGAAGAGAACAGTATGGAGGGATATTTGAGCATTAATAAATGTGCACTCCATCATATGCTCCTTCATGGACACCTGTCAGTGAATATCTTATTTTCAAAGACAATACCTGCTGCCTTTTTGCTGATGGCCATTTGGCTGAGAGAACCCAGGGAGAGAAGTCAAGAAAGAACCCCTTGTCCAGTGCTTAGAGATTGGTGCTTGGTAGACAATTGTAGAAGACAATCTAGCACTGCCAGTCAGGATGTCAGAGCTGTGTCTTATTCACTCTACAATTTGTTTTAGTTGAATTTGATTTATACAAGCATTGTATTAGTCTGAATTTTAATGCATAAAATATGGAGAGGAGGGAGTGGATTTGTTTACCAATTCATTTATGTACGCTACATTATGAGTTTTATTTTTGCATGATTTCTAATGGACAATCACTGTATATTCCCTTGAACATCTGCACTCAGTTGTGGACATTCTTGCCTAATTTAACAGGCCAGCCTTCCCTCCCCCTCCCCCCCATTGTGACTGATGTAAGGAGGCAATTGGGAGCACTGGGGAAAAGAGAGGACTGAGAGATCCAGTATCTGGATGAGTGTGTTCCTGTGAGAGAGTTCTTGGTTCACGTGCCTCAGCATATACAATGTCCCCTATTCCATTAGGCAGCAATAGCTTTGGTAAAGCTTGGGCACTTGGATCAGGATGGCATTGACCACATGTCTAGTGTGACAGTTCTGTGGCAAGAAGATCATATGTCATCCATTGGTTATGTTTCACTTAGTGCCTGCATCTCTCATGAAGGCATTTACATAATTCATGTCACCCTCTGTTCTTAAGAGTCAATGGACCAGTCAGAATACATAAAGGCTACATCTACACTTGGAGCTGGGAGTGTGATTCCTAGCTTATGTAGATGTACCCATGGTACCTAGTGTGCTAAAAATATCAGTGTAGCCAAAGCAGCATGAGTGGTGGCTCGGGCTACCCACCCAAGTATTTACCTGCCCAGCCCTCCTGGGTACATACTCAGGCAACTAGAACAAGCTGCTCCCCATGCTACACTGATATTTTTAGCATACTAGATTGAGCAGAGCGGGCTCGGGTATGTCTACATGAGCTGGGAATCACACCCCTTGCTCCAGCTGTAGCGGTAGTCATGGTAACAACTGCCAGTGAAAGGACTAGGCTGTGACATTAATCAAGAGAAGGAAACAAAAGATTTTTGGTTGGTTGGTTGTTCTGTTTTAAGCAAGAGTGAATAGTGAATTACAAAGAGCAAATTCTCAAAGTAACAGTCATGATTAACACTTTGTTAGAAATCCATGGGTTGAAATCTATTCGCAGAAACATTCTTGCAAAAATTCTGAAGACTGAACACATTCAGAAAAGTCAAAGTCTTCTCTCAGAACTTGTTAACAGAAAAAGGGTTACATTTGCAGCATAAATTGTAAGCTACAAAAAGTTCATTCCACTACATTAAACAGTATCTTTCCCCACACTGAAAATTATTAGCTCTCGCCTTTAAGGGCTGAGCACTTCTTAAAGTCAATAGGAGTTGAAGGTCTCAGAACTTTCCAGAAGCGCTCAGCCCCTGGCAGGAAAGAGGGCAATATGCTTGTATCTGAAAATGTAACCTTATTATTTCCTCTAGCTAGTAATCTATAAAAAACACTGATCCAGGTGGAATGCCTTGATTAGTAGGATAGTCTGAAACAGCTGCAGTGTATAAGTATTATGACTGGACCATTTCTACTTGGCAACTACATTAATGATGATGTTGTTACTAGCATCACACAGAACTTGTATATTCATATCCCATGGTGTTTTCTGTTTAAGTAAAACCTTCTCATTGTTGGAAGAGCCTGTAAGAGCCACATTAGTGTAGTCAGTAGTGCTAAGTGCATTAGGGAAAGCAGCCAACAAAAAGAAATCTTCCGTTGCTTTGTCTTGCTGATGGAAAGTGACTAGAAACTCATGATTTCAATACACATATACAATTCTGGGAGATGTATAGGTGGAGAGCACGCATTTAGGACCAGATCAGTGGAACCACACTTACTTATTCCAGCTGAGGATTTGGCCCAAAACCTTGGAGAAAAAGCTTATTTAAATGAGTTTGGGATGACTCACAGAATTCATGAGAGACAGAACAAAGAAAAACTACAGTACAAGTAGGATATGCACTGTAATTTTAAATAAGTGAAAGTGTTTGTTCCATTTCCTCCTATGCTGTGATAAACGCTTCTTCAATGATGGATGTTCAAAAGAGTAAGAGTATTTTCACATAGATTTTCCTTTTATTTGCAGAGGTCATTGCTGTCTTAATGAAAGGAAAATGAGCTGTAAAACCCTGTTTAATTAGTTAAAATAAGAGTGTTGACAAGAAGGTTTGTGTGTTTAAATGACAAAGAAAACCATGAACAATATGTCATTGTGCAGGCAAAAAATATTACATAGTGTAAGTTTCAGAGTAGCAGCCGTGTTAGTCTGTATCCGCAAAAAGAAGAACAGGAGTACTTGTGGCACCTTAGAGACTAAGGCCTTGGCTACACTTACCAGCTAGTTCGACGGCTGGAAATCGAAGTTCTGGGTTCGACTTATCGCGTCTAGTCTGGACGCGATAAGTCGAACCCGGAAGTGCTTGCCGTCGACTGCGGTACTCCAGCTCGGCGAGAGGAGTACCGCGGAGTCGACGGGGGAGCCTGCCTGCCGCGTGTGGACCAAGGTAAGTTCGAACTAAGGTACTTCGACTTCAGCTACGTTATTCACGTAGCTGAAGTTGCGTACCTTAGTTCGAATTAGGGGGGGTAGTGTAGACCAAGCCTAACAAATTTATTAGAGCATAAGCTTTCGTGGACTAAGTGGGCTGTAGTCCACGAAAGCTTATGCTCTAATAAATTTGTTAGTCTCTAAGGTGCCACAAGTACTCCTGTTCTTCTTTTTACATAGTGTAAGAAATTCTCATAGTAACCGTGAGCAATTACGTGGCTGTTTAAGTATACATGCATATATTTCCCATTACACTACTCCTTGATTCAATATTATACACTATTTCATCTGCATGAAATGCTGTGAATTAGTAACTAGACCCCTGACCTTGCAATGAGCTTAGCGTGGAAGACTGCTATGTTCTCACAGAGCCTCACTGACTTTGATGGGACTCCATGCTGGCGCAGGGGCCTTCCCATGAACCAGTTACAGGATCACGGTCTTATTGTACTTCTCATAAGACAGTTTTTCCTAATTTCCATGTTAAATTTCCCCTTTATTGATTTCATAGTATCCAATGTAAATAGTCCTTTCCCTTCTTTTTTATTGTTTAAATATTTGTATAGTTATCATAACCTTTGATCCCACGTGCCAATAAACTGAATAAATTCAGTTTCCATAATCATTCCTTGTTAGTGATATTTTCAAGCCCCTGTAATTTTGAATGCTGTTCTGTGAAACATTTTGCTTTCCTTCATATTGTTCTACCAGAAGGTATTGATGGCTTGTCTATTAGGGGTCATTGATGCATAAGCACCCATGCCCTCATTAAGGAGTTTGTGTAGGTTAAAAAAATCTTCTTTGTCTGGCAGATAAAGCTCTGAGGTTTCTTTGTTTTGCAAAAACAGTTGCACAAAAAGAGGCTTGATACCCAGGTTCATCTTTGAAAGCCATGAGACCCCTGAAGAGGAGCTTTGAGCTAGAGGGGATTTTTCCAGCTCAGGAGCTGAGGATGGAAGCAAAAACTGTTAAGATTGGTGATACAGAGATTGGTGAGAGAGGGGCCCAGGGCAGCTGCATTTTGGGACAAAGGAATGGTGTCTTGCCTGAGGTTTCTGCAAGAGACACTTGGGTGTGGTTGGTTACCACTTCTGTTCAAGGAAACAGGACTTGTGTAGATTACATAAACAAACAATTTGCAGTAAGACAATACCCTGACTCTGTGTGTCCATTTCTGATCCAAACAGGAAACTGACCTGCAAGGTCCCAAAATCTGCTTCTCTTCAGCAAAGGGACAAAAAATATTGTACCTACCAGCATCTATCAGCATTCCAGCTGTAATCTTAACTACACAGCTGAGAAAAGCATGGACATTTCTTGCAATGGAATCATACTATGAACTCATAGTCAGATGATTTACCATTATCCCCAAATCTCTCTCTCTCTTTCAACTATTTTCTAAATAGTGCTCCCCTAATCTGTAGCTGTTGCCAGTTATTCTCCCTTGAATGTATGATCTTGCCCAGCTTCACATTAAACCTCATTTCAGTTTTGTTCAATGTCTCTGAAACTACCATGTCCCCTCAGTGTTTTTAATAAATCATGTTTATTTACTAGTTTTGGGCATTTGTAAATCTGATCAATATCAAATTAACCTTCCCTTCGAGGTCACTCATGAATGTGCTGAACAATACTGTCCCCTGAACTAAGCCCTTAAGAGCCCTACTTAACACAGTCTCACAATGTAATGTACCACCACTGAACATCCTCTTTCTTTTTCAATGATTCATCACTTCTTCTGATAATTCAGACAATACATTCTTCACTACCTCAGTAAGTTTTCTGTGTGTTGACAGAAAAGAAAATCCTACCACATCCAAAATCCATCCATCTGCTTGTTGTGAGAAATGGGCTCAGGTAGTTGTGAGAAAAAAAAAAAAAAAAAAAAGCAACCAATACCACAAGACCTTCCTCCATGGTCTCATTTGCTCTTTCTCTGACAAACACCAACCCACCACAGCCTCTAGGATTACAAAGGACTTTATGCTTTCCACTTCCCCTCATTCCATTTGCAACATTATCGAGTAAAACAACAATCTCTCTGTCTTGTAAATACTTATTGTCTTGCTTCTAGAGTATTTTAGAACAATAAAATAAAAACCATGCCAACCGCCAGTGCAACATTACAAATCTATATGCGGCATAGTATCAATTAGCTAGTGTACTGTACAGCATGTGCAGGTAGCCAGCCCCCAACATTGCTCACATTCAAGAAGGAGAGCAGGCCGCAGCTGGCCCACAACATCCTCTAGTACCTTCCCACACATCTCTTCAGGCTATGTATCCACTCTCCCGCTTGCCTTCCTGCCAGGCCTCAAGCATCCTCCCTCCTTTTTACCTTCGTCTCCCTTACTTTCAGCCCACACCACCTGGAATCATCTGTCCCAGGGTCTGTGCTGGAAGGCAGCCCCCCCCCCCCCCCCCCCCGCCAGCTCAACCTTTTGTGGCAGTTTACAGGTATGGCCCACTTGTCCCCATCCATAGAGTCTTCTGGCTGGGGGAGAGAGAGAAAGAGAAAGGGGCACCTTAAAGCACAGCCTGCTGTCCACTCCCTACTGCAGCCATTTAGCTACAGGGCCTAGAAGCTGAAGTTGCTGCAGGACTGCTACCTTGTCCCCAAGAGCATGCAGTGACATGGAGCATGTGTGTGTGCAGGGTCACTTATGTGGGAGTGTCTGTGAATGACAAGAAAGCGACACTGGTTGTGAGTGTGCTCTGTGGGGAGAGCAGAAGAAAGCAGCAGAGGGTGGAGGATGGAATAAGCAGCTGGTGGGAGAATTTAAGGATGATTTGAAGGAGGGGGATGGAAGTGGCTTTGGGTGGTAACACTGTGAAATCGTCAACTCACCGCTTGGCGCCTCCTTGTGGCCAGACCTGGTGTGGCAGCTCTCTCTGTACTGGCTGCTCCACCTCTGTAGTAGGCTGCCTCTACCTCTGACTTGGTCCTCTGGCAAGGTCAGGTCACTTCCAAGCCTCACCTCTTCCAGAGTAGTCCATACACAAAGAGCCGGAAAAATTAACACATACAGAGTTAGTATTGAAGAGGGGAGAATGTCTCCTTCTCAGGGTGTATCAGGATCAGGTCTTCCCTTCCCTCAGGAAGGCGCCTTCAGGCTATTATTGGAGAAACTTCTGCCTTCCCTTGGCCCTTCCTCAGGAGTTGAGGATTAATGGTCTGTTCTCCTCTTGGGTCTGCCCCCAAGTGAGCTGTTCTGCTCCCCTTTAACTCCTCCTCCAGTCTGTGGCTCTCTTGCAGGTGTGGTGGGGCTGAACGCAGAGCAGCTCTTTAACCCCTTGTCCAGTGTGGGGTTCGTAAACGCTATCACACAGCCATTAGCTTCAGTCAGGAGTTGGGGTGTCTATTTCAGAGCCGAAAAGTAGGAAAGGTTGTGAGGGAAGAAGAGGAACATTGGTGGCAAGAAGTGGGGTGTCTCAGGGAGGAAAGGGAAGCTGCAACTCATGAGAGCAGACAGGTTCTGTCTTATGAAGGAAAACAGTAGGTGGAGTTGGGGTGGAGAATAAAAACACATATCAATTAGTTTGAAATGGAAAGGGAGCAACTATGGGGAGGGGCTTCTAGGAGTCTCTTGGGAGAGGATGAAGGAAGAGGCAGTAGTTCGAGAGGGGGGTTGGGAAGTTGTTCTTGGTCTCAGAGTATACCTATTCCATTTTAAGGACATCTCTATTTGATGCCTCAGCCCTGTAACCAATAAAAAAAGCATGAGATTGGATAAAGGATAGTTTTCAATAATCATGCAAGAGATCATATACTGTCAAACAAATGTACAGTTCTGTACCATGAATAAAATACTTAGGTGAAATGCTTTAAAAATAAGCTTTGTGCTGTATTTATATAAAGTTTTTCTTTATTCGCTTGAAGTGTGGATAATCACCTTATTTGGGGGTATGGGGAGTTGAAAGGGTCAGCGAAGCAGAGGTGTCTCGGGAGAAGGGAACCAGTATTAGATGAGGTGAAGCAAGAGGAAGGTTTCTCATGGATGAGGAAAGGAAAGGCCAGGGCAGGAGCCAGACACAATGAAGAAATAGATGAAAATGGGTTTCCTCCGTCTCCCTCAGATCAGAGTTTGGAATTTGGGATGGATCCATAACTGCAAAAGATCACTCTGTATCCTGCCCCCTTAATTTTGGCTGTTCAGATAACTGAGGATGGAACAGGACCTGTGTATGTCAAAATGTTACTGTTATTATCTTTAAAATGTTGTGTCATAACAATCAGTGGTAGATACAGGAAAATGCCACCTAATTCAGCATGCCTCCCCTTACCTCACATACCTTAATTCTTGCCTCCTGCTTTTCCACTAGTCTTTACAATTGCCCTTTGACTTCTGTTCTCCACACACTAATCAAGGTGTCTCTAGAAATCATTTGTTCTATTAGTTCCAATTGCTTTCCCTGGTAACTTATTCTATGTTTATTACCCTTTGCATAAAATAGATCTGCCTGAGTTCAGTTCTTGATCTCCAGCCCTTCTTTAATTTGTTTAGTGAATTTCCACTCTACTTCTTCAGATTCAAAGATGTTTGTGTGCTTGAATTCCAGTGTGAATATACTCTTGTAATAGAATGCAGGGTGTTGGTCTTGGGTCAATGGTTGAACTGGTGGCACATAAAGGGCTATGATTATGTGTCATAATGGTCTTATTCTGTTTGTCACCTTTATTCTCACCTTCTGTGGTACATGGAGATATTTTCAATTCCTTTTCTATTTTCATTGATTCTGTAAGAATTTCCATCAATGTAATTCCCTTAATTTGCTCATTGTAAGGAGCTAACTTTGTGGAAAGAGAATATTTTATTTTGCCAAGGCAAATTCGCTCTATTTTTTCTTTTTCTCAAAAGATTACAGCTTTTGTTAATATGGATCCCAAATAGGGCAGATATCACTGCTCTAAAGCCAAAATGTTTCTGAAATAAATGTAGTCAAACATTACTAATTCTGGGTCACTGAGAAAGAAAATGATGCTTAAAACTGTTGATTGGCTCTAGTTTTCAAGATATGCTATTGGGTTAGTATATACGACCCTTGACTTGGGAATGGCAGAGGATAAGTGAGTTATAAAGGGAAGGGATCTCAGTTTAAACCAGAAATGACTGGATCTATGAATAAATCTATGACTGGGTTTGGACAGTACTTGCTTTTTAGGCAAAACAATGAATGATGCAATCTGAAACTGGTATTGCGTCATACATGATATGAATTGCATCATGTTATTCCTAGACGTCATGGATGATGCAATCATAACAAAGCTTACATCACTCTGCTGAACAAATTGCCCTATATCAGCTCTAGAAATCATACAGTGTCATGCTCTCTTATTTGTCAATGTTTGATTTTGCAAAGGGACACATTTCTGTTTAGCCAAAGTGAGCAGAGATGCCTCGTACTTGTGTGAACAGTGCAGATAACTTCTGCTATGTTTGTGGTGAAGTGACTTTTGCATCACAAAAGCGCAATATAACCACTATGGTTAAGAAAGCCTATCACCTTTATTTTGGCTGCTAAATTGGAGATCAAGACAAGAGGTGGGCCCCACACATATGCTGCAACACTTGTGCAACAAATCTTCGCCAGTGATTGAACAGGAAAAGGAAATCTGTGACTTTTGCAGTGCCAATGATTTGGAGAGAGCCAACAGATCATACCAGCAATTGTTACTTCTGCATGGTGCCTCCAGTTGGGAAAGGTGTGTCAAAGAAGAAAAAGTGGACTGTGCATTATCCAAACATTCCATCAGCTATACGCCCAATACCCCACGGAGAAGGACTGTCGGTTCCTGATGCACCAGAATCATTCTCACTTGAGTCAGAAGAGGAAGAGGAAGAGGATGAAACTTCTGGTCCTGAACCATCAATGTCACAGGACCCACATTTTCTCCCATCCTCCTCCTCTGAACCACACCTCATAACACAAGGTGAACTGTATGACTTTGTCAGGGATTTGGAACTACCCAAGAGTAAGGCAGAGCTGTTGGGCTCCAGACTACAGCAGTGGAATCGCCTGGCAGGTGATATTAGGGTTTCCATGTTCCGTGACTGTCAAAAGGATCTTGTCCCATTCTTCTTCATGGAAGGTGATCTTGTAGCCTGCAACAACATCGATGGTGTGATGGCAGCCCTCAACATCGTTCACGAGCCAGATGAGTGGAGACTGTTCATTGATTCATCGAAGACGAGTCTTAAAGCTGTTTTACTGCATAATGGCAATGTTTTGCCATCAATTCCAGTTGGTCATGCAGTCCATATGAAGGAAACCTATGACAACATGAAACAATTTTTTAGGTGCATAAACTATGACCATATGGCGATTTGAAGGTTGTTGCTCTCTTGCTTGGTCTGCAGACTGGATACACAAAGTACTGCTGTTTTCTCTGCGAATGGGATAGTTGTGCAAGAGATTCCCACTACATCAAGAAAGATTGGCCACTCCAACAGTCATTGGAGCCTGGGAGGAAAAGTGTTCAGCATCCACCACTTGTTGAATCAAGGAAGATTTTGTTACCACACTTACACATCAAGCTGGGTCTGATGAAGAACTTTGTCAAGGTCATTGACAAAACAGAAGCAGCTTTCAAGTACCTCCGTGGAAAATTTCCAAGATTAAGTCAAGCTAAGATAAAGGAAGGTGTCTTTGTTGGTCCTCAGATTCGTGAACTTCTTCGAGATGATGCATTTGACCATGCACTGCGTGGCAAGGAAAAGACGGCATGGAAAGCCTTCCAGTTAGTGGCAATACATTTTCTCGGAAACAACAAGGCAGACAACTACAAGTTGTTGGTGGAAAACCTCCTCAAGGCATACAAAAGCCTTGGTTGCAACATGTCACTAAAGATACATTTTTTGCACTCTCATCTAGATTTTTTTCCACCGAACTGCGGAGCAGTGAGCGAAGAGCACGGCGAACAATTTCACCAGGACATTGCAACAATGGAGAAATGCTATCAGGGCAAATGGAGCCCATCAATGCTTTCAGACTATTGCTGGACAATGACAAGAGATGCTCCATTTAATGAATACAAGAGACAAGCCAAGAAGCGCCGAGTAGACACTGAATAGGACTAAACTATGTACATAATAGTTTTTTGCCTTTTGTTTCATAATACATTTTATTTATATAACCCTTTTGCTGATTTTTAAAGTGTTACATAAACGGGACAGGTGAAATATCATGTAAAGCAACCATAAACACATGAAAAGACCTAGGTTTAAAATTTTTGATTAAAACACTACTATCTACACAATATACATAGACATAAAATATAAAAACTTAAATATCTTAGAAACAGTAGCCAATCAGTTGTTTTAATTGTCATATTTGAATTCAGCACATCAAAATAATAATAAATAGCACATTTTATCTCTGAAGCAGACGACTTCTCAAAAATTGTAGACGAGTGTATTCTAAAGGCTGGTCTACAGTACAAAGTTAAGTCGATGCGAGTCAGCTTGCATTAACCTAGATGTGTATGTGATTACATGAAAATATGTCTCCCGCCAACATATGTGCCCCTATTAGAGTGATGCAATAATGCCAACTCTAGGAGCGACACCACAGTCACCGTTTACCTACTTAGGTCAATGTAGTGCAAGGATAGCCATTGAATGACTGCGTCAACACTAACAGTCCAGCAGCTGTCCATCAATGCTCCGTCCCTGTGACTGTGGTCAGTCCAGTCACAATTTTGAACTCCACTGCCCAAGGCTCAGAGACCTCCTACCCTCCTCACTTTAAAACAC
The DNA here is from genome assembly GCF_027887155.1 of Malaclemys terrapin pileata. Classification (NCBI taxonomy): domain Eukaryota; kingdom Metazoa; phylum Chordata; order Testudines; family Emydidae; genus Malaclemys; species Malaclemys terrapin. Next base: position 74,640,536 of record NC_071512.1, read on the forward strand.
TCTGCATGTTTTGAAATGCCTTTGCCTGATTGCCATGCTGGCTCCAAGTACACAGGTTTAGACACACTCCTGCCTGAAGCAAGCAAGATGTCTTTGATATACTAGACCTGTGGAGAGAAGAGGCTGTGCAAGCACAACTATGGAAAAGCCATAGAAATATTGACATGTATTTGCAGATTGAGTAGAGGATGCTGAAAGAGTGGCCTGTTCACCTTGCCCCTCTACCCTAACGGTAGCTTTTGTGTATCAGATACTGCGGATAATGCAAAATGCAGCTATAACCAAGGGGATGTTTTCCTCATTGAGATCTAGCCTAATGAACCAACAGTGTCAGTGACCTTTCAATCTACCAAAAGCACATTCAACTGTCATTCTGCACCTACTGGTGCTGTCCCTGTGGCAGTGCAAGGCTTCATGAGCCAGGGGTAGAGTGGGTCCCCTGAATCACTACTGGTATTTTTACACCATTAATGATAATCCACTAGTTGGGGAAGAATGTCCCTATTTGCGCTTTTTGAAAAATCCTGTGTTCTTAAAGATCCAAGAGTCATGCACCTTCCCCGACCAGGCCATAATGATATCAATGAAGCACCCCTAGTGATCCATTAGCACAGTGGTTCTCAAACTAGGGCCGTCACTTGTTCAGAGAAAGCCCCTGGCGGGCCGGGCCGGTTTGTTTACCTGCCGTGTCCACAGGTTTGGCCGATTGCAGCTCCCACTGGCCACAGTTCGCTGTTCCAAGCCAATGGGGGCTGCAGGAAACGGCACAGGCTGAAGGACGTGCTGGCCTCCCTTCCTGCAGCCCCCATTGGCCTGGAGCGGCAAACCACAGCCAGCGGGAGCCGCGATTGGCCAAGCCTGCGGACGCGGCAGGTAAACAAATCGGCCCAGCCTGCCCAGAGCTTTCCCTGAACAAGAGGCAGCCCTAGTTTGAGAACCACTGCATTAGCGCTTTCATAACCATGGGAAAGTATATCTTTCTGTTAATGTACTCAGTAGCAAGGTGGACTGACACCAGAATAGGGCTATTCATGCTGTCTATTGCCCCATCACAGCTCAGAAACCCCATTGCTGCAAATCCATCCACTATTTCCTGTATGTTACACAGAGTCACAGTCCTGTGTGGTGGGAGATGCTTAATGGATTCATACACTTGGATGACAATGGACCCCATTGCAGATTTTCCCAACTCCAAACTGATTACCCACTGCTGAGAGCAATCTGGCATTGTTAGTGTCCAGAGCACGATTGCTCTTGCTTCTCCACTGTCAGTGCAGCTTTCATTCTGGTGTCCCTGTACTGGAGATCTGGGATGAGCTCAGTACACTGTTCCAGGGATGCAGCCCTTCACATCCAAAGGGTCTACAGCCACTGCTTGTCATCCCAAACCTGCATTACGATGTGACCCCCACCAATCAGTGTACATTTCTTGGGCCCAGAAATGGAGCTGCTTCATGAACAACTGCAGCAACCTGACATTTTTTCCCCATAGCCATCCTGATTGTACCAGCACTTGTTCATGTTCTGCAAATACAGGAGAATTGTGTTCTGTACAAGCAACGTTAATGAGAATCGTGTTGAGCTGCACAGGGTCCATGCTTCTGCCAGAGCGATGGCAGAGACTGAAAAGCAGCACACAGGACTGTGACATTTTCAAAAAGATGTGAAAATTATGGGATGTGGAAAGCATTATTGGATGGAAAAAGAGAGGGTGGCAATTTGACCCCGAGGTCTGAGAAATCTCTAGGCTAATTGCTGATATCCCAAGAAACATGGAGCCAACAGCAGTGCAAGATATACTGGGACACCTACCCACAGTGCATCGCATATTATATTGACAAAAGCACTTGTAGTGAGTATGTGCAGTGTCGATACAAGTACTCAAGTGTGTGTGTGCCTGGGCCATATGCAGAAGTCAGCAGCTGTATGCCAATGTAACTTGCATTGACCAAACTTTGTAGTGTAGACTTGGCATGATTAGGAAGACAATACACACCAGCCAGGTACTTAAGAAAGTGACTTCCCTATACCACCTCAGAGCACTGGTCCGCCCCATCCGGTGTTGAATTGATCATATTGATAAAGCAATAAATAGAGATAGCATTATACCTTGTAAGCATAATAAAGTTGAAATTAGATGAGTTCAATGTAGTGAGAGACCTGTAATGCTGCTGATGAAGGCAGAATATTAACTGAAATGAGTGGTAGCATTGGGGAACCATGAGATTTAATCACGATTAACTAAGTTGAAATTAGTTGTCTTATATTAGACTAGTTACCTATTCTGCTCATTCTAGGCCTCCTTGAATTCACTCATAAATAAGGCCTAATGTTAGAATTAGTAGGATGATGAAAGCTCAGGTGTAAGTTGGTGAGGGGAGTTGAATAGCTCATGGTAGGGTTAGTAGTAGTGCAATTTCTAGATCAAATAAAAGAAATAGAATTGCTACTGAGGAGGAATTGGATTGAGAATTGTAGGCAGGCGGATTCCTGATGTGTCAAAGGAAATAATACACCCCCCACCCCTAATACATTTGGCCAACCATGCATCTGAGAAAAATATTCCTTACTGACCACTGCAGTTGACTGGCTGAAGCCCTGATACATGATATTTCATAACAGTTATTGTCTTAATGCAGAGCTGCAAGTGTTCTGAGCATGTTGAGGGCACTTCAGGCAATCCTGTTTACCCCATGGCCCATGAAGGAAAGAGCTGAACTGGGGATTCATAGATTCCAAGGCCAGAAAGGACTACCAAGAATATCTACTCCAAAACTGGATTAAAGCATATCTTTAAGGCCTGGTCCCCACTAAGTCCCCACTTCAGACTAAGGTATGCAAATTCAGCTACGTTAATAACGTAGCTGAATTCGAAGTACCTTAGTCCGAACTTACCGTGGGTCCAGACGCGGCAGGGAGGCTCCCCCGTCGATGCCGCGTACTCCTCTCGCCGAGCTGGAGTACCGGCGTCGACGGCGAGCACTTCCGGGATCGATCCGGGATTGATTTATCATGTCTTAACCAGACACGATAAATCGATCCCAGAACATCGATTGCCTGCCGCCGGACCCTCCGGTAAGTGAAGACGTACCCTAAGAAAGGAATTAATCTTGTTTTAAAGACTCAACACGATGCTAAATCCACCACCTCCCAAGCAAGCTGTTCCAATGTTTAAATTACCCTCACTGCTAGGAAATTATGTCTTATTTCAAGTTCAAATTTGTCATGCTCAGTAGAGCTTGTTAGAAGCTGCAGCTAAAAATCTCTGAAAATTCCATTGCACTGAGCATGTTCCTCTGAATAGATCTCTGACTATATGGCCAGGTGCACTGAGCATGCTTCCAGACCCCAAATAAGTCTCAGGTATGGTAGGCACAGAGCTCTAAACAGAGACTGCAGCAGCACCAGGAGCTGCCACCCCACCTTCTTGACTTAAGGAAGATTCATTTGTTGGGAGTCAAGAGGAAACTAGGAATTCTAGTCTGTGCACTTCACAGCCCTTACTATTGAGCAATATGCCATACCCTTGTCTTAGGAGACGAGCAAGTATTATTCATCCATTTTACAGAGGTCACAGAGATTGCTCAAAGTCACTTCTGGCAAGGTTGCGGGAAGAATCCAAATCTCTGATATGGGAAGTCTGATTCCCTTCATTACACTTCCTTTCTGACTGAATGTGACAAACCTAAAGCACTTGTTTGCACTCTCTATAAACTATTAGGACACATTCCACTCCACTTCCCTTTCCCCGAGCCAGAAACAGAAATCCGGATTTATGTGTAGATAGGATTCCAAATATCTCTCTGTTCTCTAGTAAAAAGTTATATATTTTGCCAGGTGGTTTATACACCATGTTCTTAATTAGTGGTTGGTCCATAGAGGATAACAGCTTACTATTGTTACCAGTTACTCCTTTATCTCAAGTGGTAGAGTTCTGTGCTGTGAATTCACCCTGCTGATGACTCATGCAAATGATGAAATACGGTTCCACATGATGGAATGTCTATCTGTTTCCATTTTGCTTTTTAAAAGATGTAGGAAGTTAAATAGAAAAAGCTAAGTTAAAAAAAAAAGTTATGATTGCAAAGACAAGTACTCATAAGTTGAGTAATGCCAGAGGGAGGCAACCTTAATTTGTCCCCCTTGTGTACATCAACGATGCAGTCTTTAATTACAATGTTTTGGTATTTGTTTGTTCAGAAGACAATATTGCATTGGCACTACCTACACCTATTGCTGGGAGAAGAGCATTGTCTTGCCTAAAATGGCACTCTCCTAATAGAATTCTCCAATATCAAGGGTAGAGGCAGAAATGGAGAATCCACACACAATTGTAAATAACATTTGGAAAATCATGTGTAATCTCTGTGTTCTATGGGTAATACACCAAACAGTATATTCATATTTGTTTCTTCTTTCTGTTTACCACATTTGCTTTTAATAAATGTAGCAGTAGTAAATGCTTGCTGATCAATTCCTCCATCAAGTGGTAGCTGAACCGATGAGGGGGGAGGCCATTTTAGATTTGATTCTGGTAAGTAGTGAGGACCTCGTTGAGGAAGTGGTAGTAGGGGACAATTTGGGCTCCAGTGATCATGAGCTAATTCGGTTTAAAATACATGGAAGGAGTAACAGAATTAAGTCAAAGACTAGGGTTTATAATTTTAAAAAGGCCAATTTTAACAAATTAAGGGGACTGGTAAGGGAAGTGGATTGGGCAAACGTATTAATGGATCTAAAGGCAGAAGAAGCCTGGGATTACTTCAAGTTAAAGATGCATGAGCTGTCGGAGGCCTGTATTCCAAAAAAGGGAAAAAGATTACTAAGCAAGAGATTTAGACCGAGCTGGATGAGCGACCGACTCAAAGGGGCGATCAGAAAAAAACAGAAAGCCTACAAAGAGTGGAAGAGGGGAGGGATCAGTAAGGAAATGTACCTAAGTGAAGTCAGAGAATGTAGAGATAGAGTGAGAAAGGCCAAAGGCCGTGTAGAGTTGGACCTAGCGAGGGGAATTAAAAGCAATAGTAAGAGGTTTTACAGCCACATAAATAGGAAAAAAGCAAAGAAAGAAGAAGTGGGACCACTGAAGACTATTGCCGGAGAGGAGATTAAAGACAATCTAGGCATGGCGCAATATCTCAATGAATATTTTGCATTGGTGTTTAATGAGGCCAATGAAGGTATTAGGGATACTAGCACCACTACAGAGGGGCATTCAGGATGGGGGATTACCGTATCCGAGGTAGAAACAAAACTTGAACACCTTAATGGGGCTAAGTCGGGAGGACCGGACGATCTTCATCCGAGAATATTGAAGGAATTGGCGCGGGAAATAGCAGGCCCATTAGCGATAATATTTAATGAATCTGTAAACTCGGGGGTGGTCCCGTTAGACTGGAGAATAGTTAATGTGGTTCCTATTTTCAAGAAAGGGAAAAAAAGTGATCCGGGTAACTACAGGCCTGTTAGTTTAACATCTGTAGTGTGCAAGGTGTTGGAGAAAATTCTGAAAGAGAAACCACTTGAGGACCTGGAGGTTAGTGGCAATTGCGATAAATTACAACATGGTTTTACGAAGGGCAGATCGTGCCAAACGAATCTGATCTCCTTCTTTGAGAGAGTAACGGATTTATTAGATAAGGGAAATGCGGTGGACCTAATATACCTGGATTTCAGTAAAGCGTTTGATACTGTACCCCATGAGGAATTATTGGTTAAACTGAAAAACATGGGGATCGATATGAAAATCCAGAGGTGGATAAGGAATTGGTTAATGGGGAGAATGCAGCGGGTCGTATTAAAGGGTGAACTGTCAGGTTGGAGGGAGGTTACTAGTGGAGTGCCTCAAGGTTCGGTTTTGGGACCCATTTTATTTAATCTATTTATAACTGACCTCGGAACCGACTGCAGGAGTGGGCTGATAAAGTTTGCGGATGATACGAAGGTGGGAGGCATTGTAAATTCGGAGGAGGACAGGGATATCCTGCAGGGAGACTTGAATGAGCTTGTGAATTGGAGTATCAGAAATAGGATGAAATTTAATAGTGAAAAGTGCAAGGTGATGCATTTGGGGATGACTAATAACAATTTTAGATACAAGATGGGGACGCATTGGTTAGAAGTAACGGAAGAGGAGAAGGACCTAGGGGTCCTTGTAGACCGCAGGATGACTATGAGTCGACAATGTGACGTGGCGATGAAAAAAGCCAATGCTGTCTTGGGATGCATTAGGCGAGGTATATCTAGTAGGGATAAGGAGGTCCTGCTTCCGTTGTACAAGGCGCTGGTGAGACCTCATTTGGAGTACTGTGTGCAGTTCTGGTCTCCCATGTTTAAAAAAGATGAACTCAAACTGGAACGGGTGCAGAGAAGGGCCACTAGGATGATCAGAGGAATGGAAAACCTGTCGTATGAAAGGAGACTAGAAGAGCTTGGGTTGTTTAGTCTGACAAAGCGAAGGCTGAGGGGGGATATGATTGCTATCTTTAAATATATTAGAGGGATTAATACAAGGGAGGGAGAAGAATTATTCCAGCTTAGTACTAATGTGGACACGAGAACGAATGGATATAAACTGGCCGTGGGGAAGTTCAGGCTTGAAATTAGACGTAGGTTTCTGACCGTCAGAGGGGTGAAATATTGGAACGGCCTTCCGAGGGAAACGGTGGGGGCGACGGACCTGTCTGGTTTTAAGATTAAGTTAGATAAGTTTATGGAGGGAATGGTTTAATGGTAAAACATAGTAGTCAAGGAAAACCAAGAAATGGTAGGTAAATAGTATAATGGCTAACAGGGGTCAGGCTGGAGACTCTTGTCTATATGCTCGGGGTCTTACTGATCGCCATATTTGGGGTCGGGAAGGAATTTTCCTCCAGGGCAGATTGGCTGAGCCTCTGGAGGTTTTTCGCCTTCCTCCGCAGCATGGGGCAGGGATCTCTAGCAGGAGGGTCTCTGCCGATTGAAGTCACTAAAAACAGGATTGGGGACTTCAACAGCAGAGTCCAGGGAAGGGGTAGGGACGGTTTTATGGCCTGCAGCATGCAGAGGGTCAGACCAGATGATCATAATGGTCCCTTCTGACCTCAAAGTCTATGAGTCTATGAGTCTATGAGTTGAGGTTATATTAAAATTTGTATTATACCACCACTATCACATGTTCATAACCTCAGTTCTCCTTTTGGGCTGAATACAACAGCAATTCATGTTCATGTTCATAAGATCTATCAACACATACCATATGGTAAACTGATCTACAGATTAGGCCTAGTCTACACAGTTTTTATACCCTATTCTGGTTAGGGTAGAATTTTCTTTTAACCAAAAACGTTTTATCAGTATATCCCTTAATGAGGATGCAGTTATATCAGTATATATGTGTCTTACATTGGATTAGCTTATTTTACTTTCTGTAGAGGAATAGATATCAGTATAAAGCATCCTTTATACTGGTATAACTGCATCAGCATGAGCGGGGTTGTACTTGTAGTAGTGTAGTTAAAGTGATACAACTTTTGTGTATAGACAAGTCATAAAATAAACTAATAAGAGGAAAGGACATCAGCTTACAGAGTGGGGTCATTACATTTTGGATTTATTAGAAATTGAATGCTTGCATTTTGCCTAAGGAAGATAATACTCACTTTCAAGAAACAGGCAGTTGTTATGAATTAAAGACTCTAAAAATCCAATTATGTAACTAATAACTTTACAAGCATTAAGTGTATTGCTTCTGACCTCTATTTAGCAATTTGTATAATCGCAGCAGTTTTAGTAGTACCATACCCACAGAATGGTCATTTTTCAGCATCACTGTACTGATGATAACATACTTGTGATAATAAAACATGGTTATCAAAAAGTACTATATTCAAGGAGGCAGAAGTGTTAGAAATGGCAATCTGCTTTAATAGCAATCTATTATTCTGTTCTCCGCCCCCCACCCCATGGGTAAATTATGGAGAGAGCTAAAACACTGCTCTATCTGTAGACATTCCCAATATTTTGATGCATCTTACTGATTTTTCAGGGGGAACCTGAATATTTCCATTGTTGAAAAATTGTAAATGGGGTTAACTTCTGGACAGCTCTGTTAGGCCCCTGCATGTAGGATATTTACCCTTAAGACCATAATCAAATGAGACACAAAACAGATTCAAAATCTTTCAACTTTATGATTATTCCCTTTGGCTCACTGCTTGAAATAATTGTAAAGTCAAGGTTTTGAGGTTGAAAGTTAGCAACTCTCAAGGGCATTTTGATGTTGCACTGCTTCACAATATAAAATCCAGGATTAAAAATCCCAAACTGAAGGAAATCAATGAAACTGACACATCATACAAATCAAGTCATTAACAATATAAAAAAGTAGGAAAACCAAAGAATTAGTACCTATAAAACAAAAAATGTTCAGCAATTGGCATTCTGCTGGAAGGTTGGGACTAATAATGTAAAAATGCCATGAGTGCAGGGGATTGGACTAGATAACCTCTCGAGGTCCCTTCCAGTCCTATGATTCTATGCTTATAATAGATTTTATAGATATACATAAATATGTTCAGATCGTGTATTAAAAACATGATAGCTTAAATCTCAGAAATGATATTTGAGGCAATTACTAATCAGCAAAAGATTCTAATAAATCAATCAACATAAAGTTTGTTCTTCATCAGCTAAATTCATGGTATCTTAAGTTATTTGCATTTTTAAATGGCTCACCTGGCTTAGCAATGATAATTCAGATAATTTCCATAATGTTGCCTGACAAAGGCAACTTATAAATTGCTTATTCAATTTTTGATTTTTAACAGACATAAGGGGGATAAAAAAGTTAAGTTAGCTGAAGTTAGGTAGAAAATTCTATGGCCCTAATACTGCTGCCTTCCCACATAGTGGTTGGAGAGTTTTACCTTCCAAACCAAGAACTGTCTCAGGATCTACAGGGAAAGCTCTCAGACGCGAGGGCATCCACAGAGAGTTGAAGTATTTGTGCAGGAATTCAGTGTCTACACTCTACTCCCTCAGCTCCCCTTCCTTGGAAACTGCTCAACACCACCACCTTGATCAACTCTTTGTCTTCCTGCTAGGGTGGTTTTGACATGGCTCTGCAGGTCTCTGTGTAAGATAATGCTGGCAGCGACTCAGCATTCAGTAATAAAGAGATGATATGGCCTACATAATAATCTGGCAAACTTCCTAAGAATATCAAGGGCTCCCACATCCCTAGGAAGCTCATTAGGGTATCAATGAACTTTACAAAGCAAAAATCATTCAGTCTCAGAACAACAGGGAAGATAAAATATTTTTAAACATTGTAATAACCATAAAAATTAGCAGAGGGACTAAGGAACAGGTGTAAGATCTAGACCTACTTTTAAACTTTTTATTTATTTATTTTACTGACAAAGGGTAAAATTTTCAAAAGCATCTAAGTCACCTAATCACCTAAATCTCGTTAAAAAAAAACTTAAGGCACTTAGGCGCCAAAGTCACATTAAAAGTCAATGGGATTTAAGCTCCTCAATCACTTATGAAAATGGCACTTAGCTCTTGAGTCACTTAGGAGCTTTTGAGAATTTTGAGAATCCAGCTGAGAGTATCTTTAACAACTGTTTTCTTTGTCCCAGACCTTTAGAAATTGCTAATCCAGGTAACTTCAAATTTGATCAAAAATTGTAGAGAGGAATCAGTCATATTATTAACTGAAACAGCTTTGTCTACAAGAATCTTGGGGTCCACAAGTAGCGCTCCTAGGCACTATCGTAATATAAATAATAATAATTGTAATAAATAAATAAATGCATTAATAAAATAAAAATAATAATAATAAACAGTTTAATCTATATGGGATAGTTACCTATCTGTAATTCTGGTTCTCCAGACCTCATTTGAATAGATTCTCGCTCCTTAGGTTCGGTCTACACTGCTGCTTAAGTCGATGTAAGTTATGTTGTTCAGGGGTGTGAAAAAATACCCCGTGAGCGATGTAGCTAACATCGACCTAACACGGTGTCTATGTCACGCTACGTCTTACCTTCCAGCTCTCATGGAGATGGAGTACTGAAGTCCACGGGAGAGTACGCTCCCATCGACTCATCGCATCTTCACCAGGCCTGCTAAATCGATGCCGCTGCATTGATTGCAGCGGCATCGATTTAGCGTGCAGTATAGACAAGCCCTAAGTCTCAACTGTCTAGTACAAAACTTTCTCAGCTGCCACAGACATTTGACCCTTTGAGAGACAGGTCTTCATTCCGAGACAAATTGCCAGTCCCTCTGGCAAGAATTATAGAACTCTCGGTTTCAATTCCTTGATGAGAAGGAAGCAGATCTCTGCAAATTCGAAATATAGTTTTGTAGAAAGAAATATATTCCACTGTGTTAGCAAAAATTCAAGCCTTAGACCAGATGGCAGACTTGACTATACCAGACATAAAAGCTAAAGGCTAAGGACCAGTTTAAGAGCATTCTCCCCAAGAACATCTAGTTCAGAGGAGGAAAATCCTTCAGGAGGGCAAAAGCCTCTATCTCACATAGATGTAAATGTCTACCCAATTTGACAAATGGAAACTAGGTTCCAATATGAAAATAATTCTCAGTTACTATATGGGAATGGTGTCAAGAAGGGAATAGCTATAGACCATTTCTTTCAAGTACCCCTAAAACATTTGCAGACAAACATCAATATTGTTCTGATTCTGTTGCAAATTAAATGAACTATCAATTATCAGTAAATACCTCCAGTCTTTCTGACAATACTAGAGGCTTATTTTGGTTTTGATACAACTCTTAGTGCAAAATCTGCGAAAACAAATCCTCAAATCTTTATAATTCCTGATGGACAGATGTGTACTGAGGACTTCCTCAGGGACAGTTATATTACCATAAAATGTGAAAACTAAGTTTCATCCATAGGGCTACACAGAAGATCCATTACACTTTATCTTTCACTGCAGTTAAGGATAGCATTTGTTTGAATTCTCAGAGTTAGATACATACTAATGCAGTAACAGCTCGAAAACACTAGCACATTCATATTCAAAGATGAGTCAGGAGTTGAGTTACCTAAGACCAGAAAAGCTCACCTAACATAACCCTCATGTTACCTACGTGACTAAACTCCAAAGGATCTGAGGATGTCTACAGTTCTAAGTGACAGGAGAATTTGAAAGTCATCACTTTCTATAATTTCAGCTTCAAAATATGATGCCGGGAGAAACAGCTCATACTTTTGAAAGCAAGAGAATAGTGTTTTTTCACCGTCTCAGTTGGCTACCAAGCAGTAGTGGAAGGTAGCCCATGGGAATCTGCACATCTTCTGTGAGAACAAAGACATAAACTAAGGACTTCACCTCTGAACATATTTCAGTCATATCTAGAAGTGAAGACATGAGACAAGAACATAGAAACAGAATCTCATGATTCATAGAAGGTGCCAAAGTGAATGATTTAGATATGAAACTTTTTAAGCACTGAGACCACGAAAACACAGCACGATGAAAGGCGATTCTGATGACAAAACCATGAGGCTCACATTAACATGCCGAGTGCACTAGGGATTGTCAACGCTTGAAGAAAATGATGAGGTCAATGACCCTCATGAGCTGCAGTGGTATGAATCCCTCCCTGCCTCAAAAAAGGACAGCTGACAGATTATTTCATCCATGCAGCTATAAGCATTGAAGGAAGCTAGGGTTGTGAGAAGTCAAACCAGAGCACTGGAAAACTATAAGGGAAAAGATCAAATCAAACGATACAGAAACACTGTCCAAACTGAAACCAAAATCTGTAGTGGGGAGTGGATGCTGGAACTGGCCTAAATGGATGCAGCTCTGATGGGGAGCAGGTCCTTAGCTCAATGTGGTCAGAAAGGAACTGAAACAGAATGTTCTAGAGGGCAAGGAGAAACTGGCAGTTGGTCTTAGAATCAGGTTGATCCATCTGAGCCTTTTGTTTTTATTGTTTCTCCTGAAATATCACATACATTTTCTTTTTTAAAAACTTCCAAGAATAAAAAAAAACTGTTTTTAGAAGCGTTATAGCAGATGCAGAACTTTTGCAATGATGTACATAGTGCTTTGAGCTAAGAAGCTGGTCTGCTTCCAAGCCCACTGGAAGAATTTGGAGAGTATTTGCATCAAATCATATCCTTCCTCATTGAAATATGCATTGGAGCACATTTCTCTGCTTGTTCTGTCTTTGTTAGGGAGAAATAGCTATTGCCAACTTGCTATTATAACAGAAGAAGAGATCCTGGAGACTTTTTAAACAACAGTAAACACAACTTGTTGTTGAGAACTGTACACACAGGTGTTGCTGGATTGTCTGCTTGGCTCCAAGTGCCATAGCAATGTGCTTCTGCTAAGGCTCACTACATAATAATTCCCTTCATACAACACTACTGGTAACTTTGGTTTCCACTCCCACGTTCCTACTATCATTACATAGGGCATCTAAACTGGGAAGACTAAGAGATTCTGGAAGACAGTCCAGACACTTTCAAAAGGGGGAAAAAAAAGGGCAAAGCAGCTTTCTCTGCCCCCCCCGCCCCGAACAATGAGTGGTACATTAAGAAAGCTCAGCTAATAAGGTAGGAAACCCACACAGAAGCAATGGTATACAGCTGAAGGACATTTTGCAAGCATCTTTGTAGAAACAATGCCAAAACTAGTGTACAGTGATCAAGAACAATTCCTACCACCAGGTTCTTTGCATTTATTTAAATGTTTATACAAGATGTATGATTGACATTTATAACATTTCTAAATATTAACCTAAATATAACAAGTATTCCCTGGATTTTTGAATGGGCCAGTTTAAAACATACTGTTTCTCCTTCAACACGTAGTGGGCAATTCAATTTTAATGCAATTTCTGTGTGTGTAGTTTCCTAGGTTTTTAAAAAAAAAAAACTGAAAAAACAAATTCCATAATGTGACAACACCTAGGTGGACAATGCTGATGACATCTACCAAGATGTAATGGAAGTGCTCCTCCCTCAGCTTCTTTGCCCTGGTCTTGAAATGGAGCATCCATCTCTAACATGTTCCTCCTCCAAACACTTGAGACAGTGAATAATGGTCACTGACAGGCATAAACTTTGCTCAGGTTGCAGAAAGCCTAAAACCTGGGGATCTTGGCACAGGCTCCCCTGGTACTAGGCAGGGCCCGTGGCCCTCCTGACTGGAAAAAAATGACATAACTAAAATTTGAAATAAAAAGAAAAATATACAAAATTCAGATTTTTAAGAGACAAAAGGAGTATCACTAGGTATAACTGAGTCGATACTTAAGAGGGACATTGGATATTTGCAATTATTTGCATTCTAAGATGATACACAGTCTAATTTTTAATACTTATTGATATATCTAGGGAATCCATAGTTATTCTTGATCCATTCAAAGTTGTTAAGGATAATAGCAAGAGTAGTACAGAAAAACAAACTAAACAACCACACTGGACTTGAAGTGGAAATGTTCAACCATGAATTATAGTCTCTTGTATAAGCTAATGTTGTACCATTTTTTTAAAAAGGTAAACAGCCTCATGATAATCCAGGTAACTATAGGCAAGTTAGCATGACACTGATCCTGGGCAAGATAATGGAGCAGTTGATACAGGACTTGATACATAAAGAATTAAAGGAGAATAATGTCATTAATGGAAATCAACTTGTGTTTATGGAAAATTGATCCTGTCCAACTAACTGGATATCTTTTTTTGGATGAGATTACAAGTTTGGCTTATAAAAGTAATAGTATTGATACCAACAGAACTCCACTGGCCATCACCTACAGTCCTCAGCTAAAACCTCTCCAACGCATCATCAGTGATCTACAACCCATCCTGGACAATGATCCCTCGCTTTCACAGGCCTTGGGAGGCAGGCCAGTCCTCGCCCACAGACAACCCGCTGACCTTAAGCATATTCTCACCAGCAACCACACACCGCACCATAGTAATTCTAACTCAGGAACCAATCCATGCAACAAACCTCGATGCCAGCTCTGCCCACATATCTACACCAGCGAAACAATCACAGGACCTAACCAGATCAGCTACATCATCACTGGTTCATTCACCTGCATGTCCACCAATGTAATATACGCCATCATGTGCCAGCAATGCCCCTCTGCTATGTACATCGGCCAAACTGGGCAGTCCCTATGAAAAAGGATAAATGGATACAAGTCAGATATTAGGAATGGCAATATACAAAAACCTGTAGGAGAACACTTCAACCTCCCTGCACACACAATAGCAGATTTAAAGGTAGCCATCCTGCAGCAAAAAAACTTCAGGACCAGACTTTAAAGAGAAACTGCTGAGCTTCAGTTCATTTGCAAATTTGACTCCATCAGCTCAGGATTAAACAAAGACTGTGAATGGCTAGCCAACTACAGAAGCAGTTTCTCCTCCCTGGGTGTTCATACCTCAACTGCTAGAAGAGGGCCTCATCCTCCCTGATTGAACTAACCTCGTTATTGCTAGACTGATTCTTGCCTGCATATTTATGCCTGCCTCTGAAATTTCCACTACATGCATCTGACAAAGTGAGTATTCACCCAAGAAAGCTTATGCTCCAATACGTCTGTTAGTTTATAAGGTGCCACAGGACTCTGTCGCTTAGTATTGATCTAATATTCTTAGGCTTCTGTAAGGTGTTTGATTTGGTACTGCATGTCATTTTAATAAAAAATAGAATATAAAATTAACATGGCACACATTAAATGGGTTAAAAACTGGCTGATAGGTCTCAAAATATAATTGTAAATGAGGAATCATTATCAAGCAGATGTATTGCTAGAGGGGTCCTGAAGGGATTGATTCGTGATTATTTTTATTAGTGACCTGGAAGAAAAACATAAAATCATAAAGTTTGCAGAGGATACAAAATTGGAAGAGTGGTAAATAATTAAGGAGACAGGTCACTAAATCTGGATAGCTTGGTAAACTGGGTGCAGCAAACAGTGTGTGTTTTAATATGGCTAAATGTAAATATGTATCTCTAGGAACAAAGAAAATAGGCCATATTTACAGCATAAGGGACTCTATCCTGGGAAGCAGTGACACTGAAAAATATTTGGGAGTCATAGTGGATCATCAGCTGAATATGAGCTCCCAGTGTGATGCTGTGACAAAAAAAAAGCTTATATGGTCCTGAGATGCATAAACAGGAGACCTTGATTAGCAGTACAGTGATTATTTTACCTCTATATTTGGCATTGATGCCACCATTGCTGGAATCTTGGGTTCAATTCTGGTGCTCACAATTCAAGAAGGATGTTGATAAACTGGAGAGGTTCAGAGAAGAGTCCTGGGTATCTTAACAAAGAGGTTAAAGGGTGACTTGATCTCAGTTTATAAGTACCAACATGGGGAATAAATAGTTAACAATGGGCTTTGCAATCTAGCAGAGAAAAGGATAACACAATCCAATAGCCACAAGTTGAAGCTAGACAAATTCAGACTGGAAACAAGGAATACATTTTTAATGGTGAGAGTAATTAACCACTGGAACAAATGTACCAGGGTTGTGGTGGACTCTCCATCCCTGACAATTTTAAAATCAAGATTGGATTTTTTTTTCCTAAAAAGACATTCTAGAAATTATTTTGGGGAAGTTTTATGGCCTGTATTAGACAGGAGGTCAAAGTCAGACTAAATGATCATGATGGTCCCTTCTGGCCCTGGAATTTATGAACCGTCTTGAGTGAACCTGTCCCTCTTGAAAGGTTTAGATTTCAATGCAATGAAATTGTCAGTGCCCTCCCATAATATTTGGGCTGCCTTCTTGGATGTTTATGATTAACAAGTGCATGACAGATTCAATTATAACCTTGAGAGCTCCTGTTGTAACTTCTAAAACGTGACATCTCTTTGATCTTGCTATACAGTTAAGTTCTGAGATCTCTCTCTTTCTCTCTATATATATATTCTTTAGTGTGTAGTCATATTTGTGTTATGTATTTACAATCCCTCATTTTGCATTATAGTTCCCAATTTCTTGTTCTGCTACTGGTGTTTTAATATTTCTGGTTTTATTTAAGTATTACATTGGTATTGGCAAAACCAAAACTGCTAATTTTATTTTTCAAAACCCTCTGTACGCTAATTCAGCCATTTGACATAAGCTGTATCATGAGCAGATGGTAAAAAGAAAAAATTTGAGTTTTCATGATATTTCTCAGAGGGAGATGGATGGATAGATGGTTTCTGCTCAGTGCAAAACTTGCTGACTAAAAAGACTATTAAAAAAACACATAAGGAAATATTCAGATAGCATCAACTCTATTGAAGTACTGGACTACTGGACAGACTGGAATGTCTGGCTGGGATGGAGGGACTTGAAGAAAAAAACAAAATCAAGAAATTCTCCCATTTCCATCTACAGCAACCTAGCCAGAAGGAATTTTCAATAGTCAGACCAAACTTCAGAATTTAGGGTGGCAACTTGAGGGAAAGATAGCAAAGGGAAAATTACTTACTGGTAATACTTTTTGTTGTGAGATTTCTCTCCTATTTATATAAACCCTAGTCAGCCCTCTCTTTCCCCTCCAATTGAAGAGCTTCCAGGGATACATGCAGAGAGAAAGTTGAGAATAAAGCAAGAAGAGAATAGGCTATTCAGAAGAGAATGGTTTTGCTCTGTGCAGGATGAGTACAGGGGTCAGTGTTGAATGTGGTACTGCAGATTCAGCAGTCTGCTGTGAGGACTCTGGTTTTCTCTTGCTCGGTACCAGAAAGAGGGAGCAGTGCCAAGAAATAGACATGGAGCTGTGCTCCTTTCCCCCCCACAAATAGCAGAGGTAACTGACTGCTCCAAAGGTATCTGAGATTGCCTTTGAACTCCCAGATGATGAATGAGCTCTCTGACTTCTGAAACCCTGAACTCAAAGAGTGAGGTTTTGAAAGAGTAGGAATCACTTCCCTTGGGAGAACTTCTGAGGGGGAAATGTAAGATTCAGACTTCTCCATCAGGAACCACTTCAAGTGTGCCTCTCTGGCCTTTTAGAGAGGTGTTTTGGAAATTATTTACACATTTTGCAGTGCTATGACCTTCTTCTAAACAAAAGAGACACTTAATATGTCCATCATTCAAAGGAACTGCTGCACTGCAAGATGGGTAGGTTATAAAATGTGGATTATTAATTTAGTCCTGGTACCAGGACTAACTAAGCCTATCTCTAACTATGTGTGTGTACAGACACCAGCCCATGCACTAAGTTAATTAAAACGTAACAGAGAAAAATTAAAGTACAATAACTACAGCAACTATGTAACACGTAGAGCTTCAGTAACTAAGAGGACACTGAGGTTGCTCCAACTCATTGCCACAGGCAATAAGAAGGAACTGAGTGGCAGTTGGGGTTACTCCAGGCTTTATGCCCTGGAGAGAGGGGGGAGCCAGGGCATGTAGGATTCCAAGGAACACTGCTGATGAAAAGATTCCTTTGAATGCACACCAAGTGTGGAATCCACATGTACAGATAGTCAAAGAAAAATGTCAGAGGATGAGACACTCCAGGTCAGGATTCTTTGTGTGCATGGAAAGGTGCCCACTTTAAGGCATGGATCAATAGTGGAGTTCAGGTCCATTTCCTGCCACCTTCCTCTAAATTAGACTCTGTGGCCTCAAAGAGCACACTGTGAGGGAGACAGAGGAGCTCAGAAGGAAACATCTCAAAGCCTGAGGGAGCACAGTGGCTAATATCTCATTGATGGAGACTCTGAGCTGCCCTGAGTGAATAAGGTAGAGGGACAGCAGAGAACTTCTCAAGGGATAGGAACCCAACATAATCAGAAGCCATGGTTTACAATCTATTGTTAGAAAGCTTTTCCTTACATCTAACCCAAACCTCCCTTGCTGCAGATTAAGCCTCTTACTTCTTGTTCTACATTCAGTGGACATGGAGAACAATTGCTCACTATCCTCTTTATAACAGCCCTTTGCATATTTGAAGACTATCAGGTTCCCTGACCCTCCTCAATCTTCTTTTCTCAAGACTAAACATGACCAGTTTAAGCTTTCCACATAGGTCACATTTTCTAAACATTTTATCATTTTTGTAGCACTCATCTGGACATTCTCCAATTTTTCCACTTCTTTCCTAAAGTGAGGCTACCAGAACTGGACACAGTACTCATGCTGAGGATTCACCAGTGACAAGTAGAGCAGATTATCCTTTTATGCAACTACATCATATTGTTGTCTCGTGTTCAATTTTTGATCCACTATAATCCTCAGATCCTTTTCAGCAATACTACTGCCTAATCAGTTATTCCCCATTTTGTAGTTCTCAATTTGATTTTTCCTTCCTAAGTGTAATACTTTGCACTTATCTTTATCTCATCTTATTGATTTCAGACCAGTCCTCTAATTTGTTTAAGTGGTTTTGAATTCTAATACTGTACTTGAAAGTGTTTGCAACCCCTCCCCGATTGGTGTCACCTGCAATTATTATAAGCACATTCTCCAATGCATTATCCAAATTGTTAATGAAAATATTGAATAGTACAGGACCCTGGACGGAGCATTGTGGAATACCATTTGATATATCTCCTTATATGCTAACAGGAAGTAGAGCTGAAGTATAGCTTTCTAAATGCAAAACAGAGGACAGTTTGGGAATAAAATTTTTCAGGAAATTTGCAAAAAGAAGAACAGGAGCATAAGCTTTCGTGGACTACAGCCCACTTCTTCGGATGCATAGATATCTATGCATCCGAAGAAGTGGGCTGTAGTCCACGAAAGCTTATGCTCTAATAAATTTGTTAGTCTCTAAGGTGCCACAAGTACTCCTGTTCTTCTTTTTGCGGATACAGACTAACACGGCTGCTACTCTGAAACCTGTCATCAGGAAATTTGGTGACAGAAAGGCCATGGATGAAGAACTAGTGAGGGCATATTGGCTGGCAGGCTGTACAGGTAAGAAACTACCACTGCCCCTACTGGAGTTAGCCATTTATGGAAAGTTAAGAGATATGACAGTTGCCATTCTTATTCCCCTACATAAATTTTGCTCTAGCTAAGACAGTCCCCTCCAGATTTAAGAACCCTAACAATGTGGGTGCTAACTAGGGACAGAAAATTCCTCTGCCTGCAAGACTTGGCATGCCTTACCAGTAAGCCTCTGCTCTCAGCACCTGATGCTTGGTTGTCTGTCATAGTGATAGAATGCTCTTACTAGATTCTCCATGTATTGCCCTTCAAATCTTGGATGAAGTGGGTAATTGTATGCTAAACCACTCCAGTTTCTAGAGAGTGGAGTTCCCTCTCTTCTAGTGATCAGTTTCTTGGCTATCCAAAAATTACTTGAGGGCTAGAACAACTATGGTACTCTGAACTTGCTGAGAGTGAGCGTGGGGTAAATAAATTTTTTAAAAGTGAAAACAAATACAGTTGAGTAATCCACCACTTCTCGGACTAATTTCTGCCCATTAACTGGCTGGCTTTGAAATCAAAGGCATACTTTTGTTCATGGAAACAAGACTCAATGTAATGCACTTCTGTGAACTTGTACATCCATGATTGCTGACAGTTAATGAGGACACGATCAACAGTCCTGGTGAAATCATCTGGGCTGTATCAGGTCTGCTTATGAATCTTTGGGAGATGCAAAAGTGAGTCAGCAATCACCATGTCACTGGCAGTGGCAAATTCCAGCAGTTGCTGTCCATTCCTGCTCTTCTGCCCAATACCAAAACTTCCTGAACGTACTCGCCCAGGTGTCATTATCCTTTCCAATCTGTACATTAAACGTGCCCAAGATTACGACAACATCTTTTTGGAGTTTCATTAAAGACTGACTGTAGTTGCTGGTGAAAATTATCTGTATCCACATCATTGGCTTTGTTTTTGCTGGGAACATACACTGCAATGATGGTAAGATGCCCACAGCTGGTACAGAATCTGACACTGATAAGTTGCTCACTAACACCAGCCAGCCCTGCAATGCCCATTGGGTCAAAGTACAATAGCTACCCCTTGCTGAAGTAAATCTGAATGGCCTGAGAACAAAAACATATAGTCCTCAACTTTCTTCTCATCACTTCCTGGCTAGTCCCACTTTATGTAAAGCATAGATCTCAATAGTCAGGCTTTTCATCTGCTTGACAAGGATTGCTTTAGCTGTTTCAGACAACATTCATATGTTCCAGGCACCAATTTTACATTTGCCACCAATACACAGGATAGAAGAATGGCCTTTTCAGCTACAAGAACAATTGACCAGATTGTCACAGATGGTGGCTTCAGTGTAAACATCCTCATGATGTGAAGAGGTTATTCACCTTGTACAGTAACTGAGATTCTTCAAGATGTGTCGCCCTATGGATGCTCCACTATAGATGCGGCAGCGCTCCCTGTGCCTAGGATCAGAGATCTTCATTAGCAGTGTCTGTCGGGCTGCACTTGTGCACCTCCCCCTTCTCACGCTGCGAGCAGAACATACATACAGTGCTGTGCCATACGACCACCCCCCAATTTCTTCTCTACTGCCTTTTGTCTGGGATGGAATCTACAGCAGAGCTCACTTCTCCTTTTCCCTCAGTAGCTAGCGACGTACCTGTCAGTTTTAGTGTAGCTAGTACTACTACTTCTCTTTTTCTCTATAAAAAACCCCCAACTTTTTTTATTTTTGCTTTACACCTTTATAGTTATTCTATAGATCACTTGTAGAAGAACATATCAATCCTGGAGGGCAAAAGTGCACCTCCCACCTAGAAGAAAGCTACAATTCATACGATTCAACCAAAAACTTTTATTACACCCAAGGTGTCAGTTGTCTCTCTGTTCTGAACTGCTTACGGCCATTGAAGCATTAGAATCTGATGTCTCACTCCCTCTGTCATCTGATGTGGAAAGGTGTTGTTTCAAGTTATCACTGCTGCCAGTTCAGTACTGGAGCATCAATGCTTCAAACATCATCCATGGAACACTGAGAAGATGCTCACAACAGTCGGAGCTAATAAAAAAGCAAGGCTACAATTGAAGTCTTCAAGGACATGTTTGTTGAGAGCGAAAGCATTAATGAGAAGATCATTTCAAGACACTCCTCAATCGTCCATCCCATGAAGTCTCTCTTCCACTTGAGGTATGGCATGAAATTCCAGTAGAGGCATCTTTCTTCATCCAAGAAGAGATCTGAATTATCTGGAAAGGCACCAGGGTTTTGTAACATTACCTCAGAGTTGATGAAAACAAGTGAGTTTTGTTCCATTGCAGCATAGGCTCTTCCAGACCATTTGGCATACTAATATCATCCCTGATTACTGGAAGAAGGGGGTTAATCTGCATCTATTGAAAAAGGTGATAAAGGCTAAATGTAGCAACTATAGAGGATATTACACTATTGTCAGTCTCAGAGAAAGTCTTCACTTCTGTATTAATGTCTCAGATCAATAATGCCAGGATACTCAGTGCGGCTTTAGACCTGGTCGTTTCACTGTCAAGCAGATCTTTACCATGAGACAACTTTTTGAGAAGATAGCTAAATTTAATAAGCCATGCACAGTGCTTTTTATAAGATTTTGTCAGTCTTTTGATTCAGTATATCAAGTAAGTTTGTGGGATCTGATGAGGTGTCTCAGCATCCCTGGGAAGATAATGGCATTGATAAGAAAAACTCCATAATGTGGTATAGCAGTATCTGTAGGGGACCGGCTCTGGCGCCCTCTGGAGTGGCGCCCATATGGCACGGTACAAGGGGTGCTGCTGGCTCTCCCCACCCTAAGTTCCTTCTTGCCAGAAACTCCAACAGTGGGGAAGGAGGGCAAATCATGGAATGGACATGAGCAACACATCTCAAAGAACACAAGTTACGAAACAGGTCTTCTTCGGGTGCTTGCTCACGTCCATTTCATTGTAGGTGACTCTCAAGCAGTGCTACCCAAGACGGATAGGAGTTCATGGAAGTGACAATTGCAACACAACTCTGCTGAATCCAGCATCATCTCTGGCCTGCAGGGTGATGGTGTAATGCATCATGAACATGTGTACTGATGATGTGGCGGCCCTGCAGATGTCCTGGATGAGGACGTGTGCTAGGAAGGCTGCTGAGGACGCTTGTGCTCTGGTTGAGTGAGCCTTTAGTATAGGTGGCGGCTCGGTCCGCGCTAACTCATAATAGGTCCAGATACACAAGGCGATTCAGTTAGAGATCCTCTGCAAGGATACCGGCAGGCCTTTCATCCTATCCGTGACTGCGATAAAGAGTTGGGTCAACTTGCGGAAGGCCTTTGTATGCTCCAGGTAGAAGGCTAGGGTATGCCAGACATCCAAGGTGTGCAGCCGTCTCTCCTCCGCAATTGAGTGTGGCTTTGGACAGAGAATCGGGAGAAAGGTATCCTGGTTATCATGGAAGTGAGACACCACCTTGGGCAGGAATGCCGGGTGGGGTCGCAGCTGGACTTGATCCTTGTAGAAAACTGTGTAAGGGGGCTCCAAAGTGAGGGCCTTAAGCTCAGAGACTCACCTTGCCAAGGTAATAACTACAAGGAAAGCTACCTTCCATGACAGATGTGAAAGGGAGCAGGAGGCCAATGGCGCAAAGGGAGGTCCCATGAGCCTTGAAAGGTTGAGGTTCCATTGCACAATCGGGTCCCAGACCGAATTGCTGCTCTAGTCCTTTCAGGAACCGGATGGACAGCTCATGTGAGAACACTGATTTGCCCTGGACCTGCTGGTGGAAAGCTGCTATGGCTACTAAGTGCACCCTGATGGAGGAAAGCGCGAGGCCTTGTTGGTTAAGGTGGAGCAGGTAATTGAGGATGGACTGCAGACGACCATGTTGGGGAGATGCCATGCTCCTCCATCCAGCAGGAGAACCACTTCCATTTTGCCAGGTAAGTCTTTCTGGTGGAAGGCTTTCTGCTTTCCAAGAGAACTTGCTGTATCTGGCTGGAGCAGGCCCTTTCTTCCGGGTTCAGCCACTCACCAACCAAGCCATGAGGTGGGGAGTGGGAAGGTTCGTGTGCAGGAGCCATCCGTGGTCTTGCAAGAGGAGATCCAGACAGCTAGGCAGTGGCCAGGGGTCGCCACAGCCAGGCTAATGAGCACGCCGAGGCGATCATGATGACCCTTACCTCGTCTCTTGACTTTTGCTAGGACTCTGCTGATCAGCGGAATTGGTGGGAATGCGTACATCAGCTCCCCCTTCCACAACAGAAGGAAGGCATTGGAGAGGGAGTCCCTGCCTAAGTCCTGGAGAGGGCAGAAGTGCTGGCACTTCCTGTTCTGCCTGGTGACAAACAGGTCCGCTCACGGAGCGGAAGAGCATCTCGACGACCTCTGGGTATGGAGTCCTGCTCGGTACTGGAGTCCAAAGAGGAGGGATCACATATGGGAGACCAGGACAGTGACGATCAATCGTCCCAGTTGCAATGGTGCCGATCCCAGCTCTGTCTGAGGGTGATGACTCCATGCGCCAAGCTCCCGAAGACCAACGGTGCTCGGCGGATCTGCAACAGTGGCCCAGCGATTGATGCCTCATGCTTCCTCAATGGTGCCGGTCCATCAAGCAGGAGCGAGTTGGCTATCGAGGTGGGAAGCACGGACCTGACTGCAGCGACCCATACTTGCACTCCAGCGGTGAGGCTCTCGGGACCATTGGCTTGTGTCCCTGGAGCCGTGCTGCATACTCGGGGAGTGTCTAGGTTGGCCCTGATATCGGGGCTGCAGGGACGGGTGCACCTCCATGGGCCTGCACTGAGTCACCAGCACTCTGCGTGTTGAACCCAGTGAGCGGTGCCATTAGTCCGGAGACTAGTGAGGGCTCCTTCGGGCTGGCCTCCCTATGTCCAAGGCCTGGCAGCTCAGCGCGGGTGACCGCTGGTGGGACTCCCTGAGGAGGAGAGTGGTGCTACACAGATGGGGACTGCTGGAAAGGTCCCATGGCAGGTTTGCCCTTAGAACAGGGCACCGCCATGGCCGGCACTGATAACAGTAAGATGTCCTGCTCTGCCTGCAGGGCCTTGGGTATCGACGGCATGTCCAGGTGCCAGAGGCCCGCATCACTGTCCCGGGTGGCAGGTGCGTCTCAGGATGGGCTAACCTACTTGACCTGAGCTGGGGCCTGACTCATGGAGGTGAAGAGCCGCCCTTTGCGGGTCCTTGCTCCCCTCTGGCCCTCTCCTTCACTTTATGGGATGTCGACAATCGTCCCCTCCCAGCCTTTTTTTGCCTCACGGCTGGTGCCGGAGAGAGCGATTGGCTATGGTCCAAAGATGGCACTGGCGAAGCGCTTCGTACCAATGCTGCGGTACTAGGAGCAGCGTCCGACCTGGATGGCTCCAGTGCCGGTGCTAGTGCCGACTCTGTAAGGAGCACCCGGAGATGTATGTCTCACTCCTTCTTTGTCCGAGGCTTCAACCTCTTGCAGATCTGACACTTGTCACTGATATGGGTCTCGCCCAGGCACCTCAGACAGCTACTATGAGGATCGCTGATGGGCATCAGTTTTTTGCAGCAATCACAGGGTTTGAAGTCTGGGGATTGGGGCATGCCTCGTTTCTAGGCTGAGTCCCGTCCAGGACTAACTTTAACTACCTACCTACACTAAGGGAAACTACTAACAAACTTTTAACTATTTACAGAAAAAGGTTCATTTCAACGGATTAAGAACGAGCAGGCTTGTCAAAGCAAGAGATGTTCCACCACCGTCACTGGCGGTAAGAAGGAACTGAGGGTGGGAGGAGCCACTACAGAGGGCGCCAGAGCCGGTCCCCTACAGATACCACTGAGGGAAAAACTTCTGGCACCAGTGCATGTGGCGAGCACACAAACCTACAATGGAATGGATATGAGAGCAAGCACTCGAAAAAGAACTAGAATCTTCTAAGCCAAACACAGGAACTACCAGCCCATCTACACTGCTTCACTCTTGGTATGAACATATTATAAATATGGAAAACTAATTCTGAAGCCTGTGGGCTTCAGCCAAGGAAAGCTGCTACACACCCAGTAATCACAAGGGCGCTAAAAGCTTTGGTGGCTTGACAAAACTGCCAGTGAGGGATATAAATTGAATATACAATCAGTGCACCTTAAACATCTTGCCAGAGATCGACTTGAGTGGTGCTCAATTTGTCATGTCCCTTAGTGATCTGTCATGATGATGGTGAGAACTGGTTATCTAAGTAGTCCTGATTGAGCAAGTGAGTCAGAAAATTCTTTGAACCCTTCTAGTCACTAGAAAAGCATCTCCTCTTTCCTCCAGAGTACCATCTTCCAGGTCACCTCTTTAATTACATTAGCTGTATTGCCTCTTTTAAAATGCTTAACTTCAAAAATGATTTGAATGATCACTGCCACTCCTCAATTACGCCATATCCATTGAAGAAGAAAACCTTCTGCTTTAGAGCTGATAATAGTCTTAAGGTCAAAAGGTGAAATAAGCACTACTACAAATCTGAAACCACAAAAGGGAGAGGGGAACTGCCCTTCTTGGCACAGGAAAAACCACTCTTGGCAGGAAGAGTTGGGCACCCAGGGACAAGCAGTCCATTCAAATGTTCAGAATCATCTAGGGATGAAGCCATAATAGTCTCGATGTGATGGACAAAAAGGGATAAATAAACTCTCACATGGGGTTTAGGAACGCTGTTTCATCTCAACATGTATGTGAAACTACTGGGAGTGCTAGAGTGAAAATTTGGGCTGCAGCAGAATAAGTATGCTGATGAAACACAGCTCTGTCTCATTTTCATTGAAGTCATATGGCTCAATGTCCTTTTTCCCAGGACAAGAATAAAGAGAGGTATGCTGGGTTGGGCGAAACCTGGACAAGAATAAAGAGAGGTATGCTGGGTTGGGCGAAAGCCCTGAAGGGCAAGACAAAATTATCGGGAGGATAGGATTCTGTTATTGAGACGATTCACCCCTCTATTATTCAGGAGATTCACCATTTGGGTCTGGATATGTAGCAGCTGTTGGAACTGATGACCAAGAGTACCTTTTTCAAATGGCTGGTTATACATTTGTGACCACTTCTTACAGATCTGTACTTCAGCGTGGGATTTGTGACTTTTAGATCCTCATTATTTAAAGAAATTCAGAGTAAGAACGAGAAGAGTTTTTTATTTCTTAAACTTAAATTGCTGGTTTGCAATGTAACACTGCAATGTATATAGCCAAATAGTTAAATCTTAAGGTTAAGATTTTTAATCTTAAAAAATTATATAGCAGCATAAATTCACATGGCAATTTACAAAACAAGGGAGATCAGTCACTTCCCCCGAAGGGCTAAGGTATGTGTTAGTAGTACACATTTTAAAGTCAGAGTAAATAACATCACCTGAGAATGTTGAAAATCTTTATTTAAAGGGAGTAAGTTTGCCACAATTTTTGGTTGTCCAGATTTTTTTTTTTTTAAGTTCATACATAAATTCATAGTATTTGCACTACTGGACAAATAAGAAACCACTTTTGGACCCAGCTTTCCAAGTCCAATGTTGTTTAGCAAATTAATCTGGGTTCCTCTCCAAATGATGGAAAAATCAACTAATCTACACAGAAAAGTTCTTGAGCTATCTAAAATGACTTTTGCATAAAGGAAACATACTACAGCTATTTTAAAGCAGATATTCCAAAGCCAAGATCTCTGTATTTTAAAATATCAAAAATGCCTACGGAACTGGAAAGTTCTAATAAGGTAGCTTATGTGGGTACTGCATTATTTGTATGCTGTCTAAAAAGTTATTCAAACCTCTTTATATGCTAAGAATAATTTAAATTTGAAAAATATGAATGTTGATTTTTCAAATTATCAATGTTTTATATAATTTAGATAATAATGTAAGAAAAATAATGTCAGCTTGGTCTTCCAGCAGTTCTTCCAGCAATTAGGACATTTAATCTATGCATTATCTAAACAAATATCTTTACTTTTCACTCTTTACAGTAAGGCAGTTTTATTTTTTGTTTTTTTGCATAATGCAGTAAAAAATTGTTTTGATCATTATCTTCCCAATTACAGAAATATTAACCATAATATATTTCTATAATTAATAACCTTTCAATTATCTATCACATCTATAATTAGAGAATTCAAGTTAGTCAAGGACTGAACAGTGATTTTCTTCATTGAGTTTATAGACGACACCTTTATGGCAGTTATAAGACCAGCATTTTTTAATTTAAATGTATATAAACAGAGCCTCATAATGAGTGTTAATGGGTTTATAACAAATAGAATTCAATATACATTGTTTTCTGCTTGAGTTTTTGTAACAGAACTTAACAACCTGAGAAAATAATTATAGCTACCTATTCTTAGAATAATAGGTTTGGCAACGTTCAATTAAACAAATAAAAATACCCCTAAATTTGTAAACATCTCACCAGATGCACGTATTGTAAAGTTATTTCTACATTATACACACAACTTTTATTGTACAGCTATCTGATACAGATGGTTCAAAGTATAAATAGTTCAGCAAGAGCTGAATACTAGGAATGGTAACTTTCAATTCATATTTCTCCTCAGATACAGTTGAGCACATTTTAACATGCATTCAGAAGACAAATTTAGTCAAAATCTCATTACTTATTAGTTCTGGATGCTGTCAAACTAATTCATTAAAATTCTGCTTTTAAAAATACAGGGCACATCATGCTGTTAAAAGTGAAGGATTTTTAGTCTACAACAGGCTTTTAATTTAGACTTTGTAATATACAAAGCTTTAAATTGGTTCACAAAGCTTCAGTCAGAGTTGAAATGATTTTATTTGTAGTTCAGTCTGGGTGATGATTGCAATACTTGAAGCATAACTTCAGAGCCATACTTAGGGCGTGTTCCTGACCAAGCAGATTTCAATGCAATTCATTTTTATTTAGTACAGTGGAGACTAATGCAACACCTCTAGGTTATGTGGTAACCTTTAAATATTTGACAGATAGTTATTGATTATAAGGCCATCATAAAGAACAGACACCAGGTCACAAAGTAATCTGAGATCAATAAACCTACAGTAGCTGTATTGAAGAAGTGACAAAAAAATGTTTTGAACCTTGATAACTTTTACCAATACAGAAGTTCAGAATTATACAGTTATTCTTTAACTGGGACTGTGTGTTAAGTTATTTTTAACCTAGAGAAATTAACATTTATTATGCGGAGAAAAATCAATTTAAAATAAATGTGTAGAAACTAACTTGCCAAAAGAATTTTCTTGAATGTTTTTCAGAACAGGTGGGGGAAAAAAAAAAAAAAAAACCCAACAACTATAATATGGTCCATTGTTCTAATATTTGTTTTAGCAACATGGTCACTTTGGAGTTTGTTTTGTTTTGTTTTTTAACCCATGAGAATATTTTATGATTAGTAGAAAATCTTTAACAGACACAAAAGATGGAAGATGAAATTGCAGCAAGACAGCATGGCAAACCTGAGAGATCTATTAGTGCATAAATCTACTTAAAACAGAAAAGAGAGAGAGAAAGAGCACTAACAAACCACAACAAAAGTTGTCCTTAAAGTAGTAGGTTATAACAGGGTGGGAAATGTGTAATATATATGTACTCCTCCAAAGCAGTTACTGTCTTTCTAAATATAAGGAGCTGATGTATTTTCACAGCATCAGATTTACTTATGGTATAAAGCCATACAATTGTAAAATTATTACTATGATTATTCTTTTCCCACCCTGGCAGAGAATAAACATGAATTCAGAAGCACAGTGGGAGTGGAAAACAAAGAAGAGAAGAGAGAAAAGGCAGCAGAGAAAGACAGAAAAGGTGAATACAGAGCTACAGAAGTGTTTATTGAGCATGCTACAGAGGTAAGCAGAGTACACACAATGAAATTAAACGACTGTCAAACCTCCCAACTTTGTTAGAAAATTAATTTTTAATTGTGCCGCTTTCAAACTATACTGAATTTTACATTTCTAAAGATGTAAAAACTTAACTAATAGAAAATATACATGACCTTTTTCTACATAGATAACAGAATCTATGAATCTTGAAACTAAGTACATCAATTTCAAAAAGCATTGGTCATTTAAACAGAATCAGATTAAACAGTTCAGAATGACAGAAGAACTGTTTTCAAAATAATTTGATCTGTAGATTCTGAGCCATGTTTATAGTAAAGTCAGATCGATTTCTAAATACAAAATATTTTGAAGAGATTTATTAAAACTGAATATTACAATGCAAGGTAAATTAAGACTAAAGGCACATAAACTTTGGTCCCACCTGGTTGTCAGTTTTAAAAAACTGCCACAAAATTAACCTTCCTGCAAGTGTTCACAGTACACTTTCTTCATCTTTGAAAAATACATGCACCAGTTCCTGAACTAGCTAGACCAGTCTGCACATGCTCAGAAATCCACAACCATATTCCAAATCTTAATTACAAACTAAAGATGGCAATATATATTTAAATGCACATAAGTCATGTCAACTTCAAAAACATCTACGAAAAATATTCAACCACAAACAAGACATTACTTAGTGCTGACATTTATATGATACGTCCCACAAGAGTGTGTACAAAAAGGTTAAGATTCCACCCACAATGCTTTCCACATAGGGCTCAAAAACACAGAAATCACTTTTTTCTCTTTTAAGAAATTAATATTCTGTACCTTGTTAATTTTCTCTAATGGCTACATTCATAACTGAATCTAGACCAGAATCATGAAATACAGAAGGCCATTTACAAAAAAAAGTTAAAGTAGTAGAAATAAAATATGCTGTGTTTTAATCTTTCAAAGTAATGTATCTTATCTGATTAAAAAGAAAGGTACGTGACAACCCAATAAGTAATAAAAGAATTCCAAGCAGGAGAAACAAAAACCTTAACCTTTTTAACACACCCCTGCCTAAATATATTTTAATTCTCATGTAACACTGTGCCCCAGCCAACCAAATTCATTTTACTAGCAAATGCAATTCTAGCAACACTAGTTTTCCTTTTTAAGGCACGTATGTCAACTAACTTGAAAAACTGTGGGCTTAACTTGAAACCCTTTTAAACAAAATGATGTTTCTCTAAACAACAGATGAAAAACCAACAGTTAATATCACTGCTTTTATTTTCTTATGAATGTTTTTTTTTTTTTTTAAAAACAACCAAGGAATGATAACAGCATGAAAGACAGAAGTCAAACTCTGGTCCCCACTCTCCTGAACAGTCAATAGGTGACGACACTGAACAATGCGATACACCTTCATTTTTTATCTCCCATTTTAAATCGTTGATTTGGAGAAAGAAACTCTCAGATGGTGATTTTCTCCAAGATTGTAATTATGCAGATCAATCAAAGCCTGAATAGCTTCTTCCACTGTTGACATCTGAAGAAGTGCCATCTTGTGATCTCTTCTGAAACAAAACAACAACATTAGGAACTCAATCAATACTAAATAAGGGCCTAAAAACCTCTCTTCCCTCTCCAGAAGAGTATTTTTTCAAGACGTTCTGTTAAAACATATGAAGTCAATCTTTTGTTAAAAACATAAGGATTCAAGGAAAAGTTGCTTACTGAAAAAATTTAAATGCTTTCACAGTGCCTCCAGTGTTAGCAAACAGTGTGCGCAGATCATCTTCTGCTACTGATGGTCTAGAAAAATGGAAAACAAAAAAACGTAAGAATTAATTATTAGTGGATCTAGTATTTTATGCCTTATGTGAATCCCGTTGGCTTATTGTCATACAATACTTACGGAATATTGGACAGATGAAGTGTTGCAGATGGAGGGAATATATTCTGAAAATTTTTTGAGCCAGGTTTCTTGAAGCGATGCAAGGGTGAATTACCAAAATCTTTAGTGAGCCCTTGGTCATCAAGTCCCTCTCGAGGTAGCTGTACTGTCTGATGCTTGGAAAGGGTAACTCGAATAATCTTTCCATACATTTTTTGTCCATTTAGATGACTCATGGCTGAAAAAGACAAGTTTATTAAACTCAGTACTACATTTCAAAACCCTGCAAGGATGGCATATACTTTCTCATTAAATCACGGATTTCAGCCAACACTGCAAGCTAGAAAAATAATTCCATTTCAAAGTTAGTTTGTAAAATTTTCAAAACTGCACTGCTATGTTTAGCCATGTATTCAGTAAAACAAACATGCAAACACAACCCTATTTTATTCTGTTATTTGAATGGTCCAAATAATTTATTCCAGGTGAATAAGCACAGTATGACACTAACCAACATATATACCACTACCTAGTATTATGATCAAACTTCTTTTTTCTGATTTAATTGTGGTATTTTGTGTATGCTATTGTGCTGATATGGCCACTATAGTAGCAGACTGTTGTCCATAGGGTTAAATTAGAATTTGGAGCTAATGTTTAGTTAAAAAAATCAATTAACCTCTTTCTCCTCCAACAACACTATTATTCTGTTCACATAAAGCAGCATATACACATACGCTTTTTGGAATACAAAATGAGTTGATGTAATAAGTTTTCATATCTCATGGACAGTCTGGGATCGGAGAAAAACTAGAATGAGAATAGACTGACAAATACGAACATGTTCATTTGAATTTCCACAACATGATTTCAAACACTTAAATTTACAGATTTAAATGAGGCATAAATGAATTTAATCTTACCCAGCTGTGACTGGTTCCCATCTGCCATCTGTATAAGAGCACTGTCTTTCTTATTGTATAAAATCTTCACACGCTGCACATCCCCATAAACACCTTTTTTGGAGTCAGAGAGGTAATCCAAAAGAAAAATTAATTTTAAGTCTAATCAACTGAACAGCACATCTTGACATATCAATGAAACATTCAGACATCAACAAGATCACCCACTCAATCTCAACATTCACACAAATGAATAAAGAAGATCAAGATTTTGAATAGTGAATTTTGAAAAGAATAAATTTTTGATAAACCCTCAAAAGCTATGTGAATGATATTAAATTAAAGACCATGCAAAATATATTAGCATGCATTAAAAGAAAATCTTGTGTCTATGGAGAGTTTTTAAACAGCAAAAGAAAAATAGCAAAAGATTTACTATTCAACTTTAAGCCAAAAGTGCTAGCTACAAATAAGAATTAAGGTGAAACAAAAATTAAATCAATAATAAAAGTATAGTGCTAACAATAACATACCGAAGAGGGTAAACAGACTTTGGGGCGTAACCATCTTTAGAAGGAGAGAAGAGCAAGCAGCGTAAGACAAGAAGAGAGAAGAGTCGAGGAAGAGCGGAGATGAACAGATCATCCATAACGAAGGGTGGTTCCCGCAGAATGGTGAGGTGGTCATGGATCATGGTTCAAGGCGGTTAATTGGGGCAAGTTGGTCCGAGGAACACATTTTGTTCAAGCACAGAAGCATGAACATAGGGAATGAAGACAGGGAACGTAGACAAGGATAAGGAAAATAAAGGATAAGACGGGGGAGGGCATGGGAATTTGAGGAAAGACAAGGAAAGGGAAGGTGAACACAAAAGGAGAAGGATGAAATGGGGAAGGGAAACAGCAATGCAGTAGAAAAAAAGGAAGTGGGGAACAAAAAAAATAAAATATAGGTCAGTACATAGGAAATGCAGGAATTTGGTCAGAAAATGGTTGGTTTATGTACTGTACAAGAAAAAAAACTGAGTAAAATGTAGTCACCCAAGACAAATATGGGTAAAGTACATCCATATCAAAGAATAAATTACAGCATTTCATCTCAACATGAAAAAAAAAGCATGCAATAGAAATTTTAAACTTTGAACTTTAAGTGCATAAGCATGGCTGGGTATGAAATGCAGGCAAAAATCTTTCAAAATGGCACTCTGATCCAAACATTTTAACATGCAAGACTGTGGATG
Source organism: Malaclemys terrapin pileata (assembly GCF_027887155.1). Lineage (NCBI taxonomy): Eukaryota > Metazoa > Chordata > Testudines > Emydidae > Malaclemys > Malaclemys terrapin. The sequence continues at coordinate 74,673,322 of NC_071512.1, forward strand.
AGAAAATAGTAACGAATGATAAATAAGCTTAATGAACCATATTAACAGAGGCCAGTTAAAAATGAAACAAGTATTCCAACTAGACAAACTGATACATCAAACTTCCCACATTTCATACCAGCTTTCACAGCAATTAAAAAAAAATTGTACAAGACAGTAAAAATGCAAAACTAAATAAAACCCCTTAGATTTTTAGAGTTAGCAAGAAAGATAACAGTATTAAGGTGAAAAATGTTTTTGGAGACAAATGAATAATAACTGCAAAGAAAAAATTACTAAGAGAGACTGGAAGAGTGCCTCGTCAAGATCTTTGGGAGAACCTTCAAAGAAAAACGTGTTAGAGCAGTTCACATAAATTAAGATTTTAAAAATGCAGTGACATGTAAGCATGAAATGAAGCAGCAAATAATTAGAAAAGAAAAACATAATTCTACTTTACATAAAATATAATCTACAAATTAGAATACATTTTGCTGTTTTTGTGAAAATATTTAAATTACAAATTGAAAGCCAAACATGCAGTATTCACCATATTTTTCTTAGGAAAAATAGGTAGCCAAATATCAAAGGATATTTTAAGTTGTTAGCTACCTAGGAAAACAAAAGTATTTAACTGTAATAGAAAAAAAATATAAAGTTTATAGTTTCAAAATTAATTTAAACATACAAAAAACAAGAAAAAATACTTTGATCTTAAAGTATGCAAGTGAAAATAGAGGCAAGTGCAAAAAAAATGAAAACATTTACAAATGAAGTGTGATTAAAAAATAAGGAAAAAAAGAGTTAATGGTTTCACTGACCTCTTCATTTAAATTGCTAACCAGGAGGACTGTATTGCCACCAGCTGAGACTCCAGGCATACCCACTCGGCCAGCAGCAGCAGCGGCTGCTGCAGCAGCAGCATTCGGAATAGCCAAAGGACTCAGCGCTCCTGGAACAGCTGCAACAGGAAGCCCTAATTTTAAAATAAAGCATATTTTACGAAATACAAACAAGTTGTTTAAAAATATCTAAATTAGAAGTTCAAATACTGTATTGTTTACACTACAAAAAATTCATTCCACGATTAGTATTTTCCAATGCTTAGTGAAATGGATCAGTAATAAATATCAGGAGAAAAACCAAGGTTCTCGCTATTTTCTTGCTTCAAAGCACTTTATATGCTACTTCACTTCTCTAAAGACCATTTTGTTTTCAATCAAATGTAGTTCTTGTGAACCACACATATTGCTCTTTTTAATTAGATTAAAGCAAAAATCCTCCCTAATAATATCTATAGGTTTAAAAAAGGTTCAGAAAAGGGCAAAAATGATTAGGGTATATAATCACTTCCGTATGAGGAGAGATTAATAAGACTGGGACTTTTCAGCTTGGAAAAGAGACGACTAAAGGGAGATATGATTGAGGTCTATAAAATCATGGCTGGTGTGGAGAAAGTAAATAAGGAAGTGTTATTTACTCCTCATAACACAAGAACCAGGGGTCATGAAATGAAATTAATAGGCAACAGGTTTAAAACAAACACAGGAAGTATTTCTTCACACAACGCACAGCCAACCTGCGGAACTCTTTGCCAGAGGATGTTGTGAAGCCAAGACTATAACAGGGTTTAAAAAAAAAAAAACTAGATAAATTCATGGAGGACAGGTCCATCAATAGTTATTAGCCAGGATGGGCAGGGATGGTGTCCCTAGCCTCTGTCTGCCAGAAGCTGGGAATGAGCGACAGGGAATGGATCACTTGATGATAACCTGTTCTGTTCATTCCCTTTGAGGCACCTGGCATTGGCCACTGTTGGAAGACAGGATACTGGGCTAGATGGACCTTTGGTCTGACTCAGTATGGCCATTTTTTATGTTCTTATCAAAATGACTTGAAAAAATCTTTTTGATGCTTAATTAATCTTGTTGCTGGAATATACCAGTCAAGTCAGTGAAACTAAATATTAATGCAAGTTATCTTCACCATTATATTTCCTTTAAATTACCCTTTGGTATTAGTTACTTTCTTCACTTCAACTTGATGCTTTAGGCTAGGTTTCAACCTTGCAGAGTAAGGCAAATTGAGTAGCCTACATATTACCCATAGCGATAGGCTCAGTGGGGGAAAAAAAGGTTCCAGCCATGAAGACGCAGGAATATTCAGTCCAGAGATATGGCTCCACAGTGATAATCCTCCCTAGCCTCTCTGAATCCTAACAAAATTAATTCAGGAACTCAGCTGCCATTGGCCACCTGCACTTCAGCTCCTCCCCTCCAAAAAGGCTAAGGCAGGGATAGTATTAATTTATGATGCGTTTTCCCAGTGGAATCCCTTGGGTACTTATCCCTCTAGGATACACTCCTTCCCCACCATCCTGTGAAATTGTGCCCCTGTGCTATGCCTGCCCTACCTTTTACAGGTAAATTAGACATATTTGTACAAGTACATTTTATTTAGTCTCCAACAAATAAAATGATAAGACTAGCACAAAAATCATAATTGTTCGAATTATTTATTACTTTATTCTATTGCATGCTATTTTCCACTACTGCACTAGGCCTTGCAGATTTCACTATGTGGTCTTCTGATGCCTGGATGATGATGATAAATGAAAATTTAACTCAGGACCATGTAACCTTGACCAATTGGGCCCACTAACCCATCTAAATAGAAATCTTTAGTTTGCAGATGAGAATTGAGTTTTCTCCCTTCTTCCCCTCAGGAGCTAATTTTGTTTAAAAATAAAAATAAGGGAAAGGCAGAAGAATTCTCCCATCTCAGATAGTGAGTAAATACTGAGAAGCTAATTGTGACTGTATTTGTCAATAATAAAATAAAATATTCCCAGCACTACTAAAAATAGATATTTGAGTAGAAAAAAAATGGAGAAGTGTAAAATAAGTGTGGTTACAAAGTTTATTTCACACAAAGTAAGTAAAATGTCCATGCTCCAACTCATTAATCATGTTTCTTTTACGGGGGGGAATTTATGAGAGAAATAATTAACACATTGAGATTTTACTGTGCTGGACAAAAGGACTAGCTAAGTATATAATATTAATTTATTGTGACTGAGTGGGATAGCCAGTATCTATTATGCAGTAATGGTAAAACAAAACAACGACAAAAACAATGTTAGGGATAGAGATTAATTCTGAAAATATTTTTATGGCATTACATAAATGAAAGTTATATTCTCCCTTAGAAAACGTGTTCAGTTCTGGTCATTCCATGTCAAAAGCAGATACAGAAGGTTGAAAGAAGGGTTGATGTGAAAGGATTTTCAAAATAGAAGTGTTTTAAAAGATATTAGTCTATAGTGTCATAACACAGGTATACAAAATAATGAATGCTACTGAGAAGGTTAACTAGGCAATCCTATTTAGTCCCTCCTGTAACTCAAAAAAAAAGGGAAGGAGGCATCTAATAAAATTAAAGGGGCAACACATTTAAAGACAATAAGAATGCTTTGTTTTTTAGCATAATGCATAGAGGATTAGACATTTTTATGGATAACAAGAACATCCAGTTATATTAGAGAGGCTAAATATGTGTACATGGACAATCAAGCTTCAGGATATATCACTATATGATATATGATATGTGTACATAGCCAATCACTAACTGTCCGGGGGTTAGGAAAAAACCTCCCTGCCCCAGACACAATATATGAGGGTTGTCTATAATCTTTCATTGAAATATAGTACTGTTTGCTGTCAGAGAAAGTATACGGGATTAGACAGACCACTGGTAGTTTTGCATGGCAATTCCTATATTCCTCAAAATCCACTTTTCACTTTCTTTTCCACAGTTGACCGCCATGCAAATTTATACTGCTATATACAAATGTATCAATAAATAAGAGAAAAGTAAGTTAGATGTAAAAATGATGTGCCAGAGTTTTCCAAAAGTCATAATTAAAGTTGTGCCCTGAATGTTTCAAATAGTAAAGGGCAGACGTGCATTCAGCAATTAACTGATTTCCCTTTAACTAGCTATGTTCTGCAGTTGTATCACAGAAGAAAATGCACAGATATTAGGCACTGTATTAGAGCAACAGAACCAGCCAATAAAGAGGCTGAGATAAGTGAAAAAATGAAAATATATCCAAAATACTGAACACTATTCAATACCTCTAATTTTTCACATATCCCATGGAAGAATATAAGATGAACCCCTCATCCCCCAAAGCTACAAACTAGAAAGAACATAACTTTCATAAAAGTTTGTAGAGCAGACGGTTAGAAAAAAAACCATATCTTTGCTTGCAATATGAGAAAATGTGTTCTGGAAGTTACATTGATGCCCACTTGGAATCCCATAATGCTACTTTCTGTCCCCTCAAAATCAGTATCAAAACTGTATTTTAAAGAAAAAAAAGTACTCAACCAATTTTTAAATAAATATTATTTCAGAATAATTTTAAAAAGTTTAAATACAATAAAATGTTATTTTTTTATGTTGAAAAGACTGATTGTTAAGATCAGTTGTTGTATAAATTGGATGAAGTTTCAGGAGAGACCATTTGTTAATCAAAAACTAAGTACGGTAATTCCTCTAGTATAATCTGGGGCCAGTGATAGTTGCATGAGTTAAATTTGTCAAAGCAGCTTTCACCTGTGTTCATTATTTACATATTTTACAGTGAAGAAATGACTAATTTGGTCTTTTCTGCCAGTTATACACGTTTTTACATTATCCTGGTCTCCTCTGAGACATTCCCTCTCCAATCCCTTACTTCATCATTGGCAAACCACAACAGATGCACATCAATGTTTAGAGAACAAAATACATTTATCCTATTGTGCAATTTAAATGTGTATTCTATTGTACAACTAATTCAAGACCCAAGTAATTTGGTCATAAATTTTGATATTTGTAATGTTGTTCCAAGGGGTGGAGGGGGTGACAGGGAGGAGAACTATGGGCTTCAAACATGTAATTTGTTTCTAAATGTTTTTACCACTCCCTGTATTGTGAGGGCCACAACGTTTTTGTGACAGCCATAAAAATGATACATTTACTCTCCTTGCTAGTAGTAGTAGTTGATTTAAGTATACTTTTGAATTATATTAGTATTTCAGATTTTTGTGATGTAAATAAGAAGAAATAGAGCAACGTATAAAACTTGTTCCCTAGGAAACATATTTTGGAAGACTTTAATTCAGACAAAAAAAAAATGCAGAAATAGATTTTTATATTGTACATACCCATTTTTCATGTCTGTTTTCGGTAAGCTCAAGAAGTATAGTTAAAGAAGGTCACATATGCATAAATTAGATGCACAGTAAAAATTCAGTAAAGATGCACATGACGGGGCACAATACTATGTGCCCACTGCACAACTTTTTCCATGTGAAGTGGCAGAAGCGTAGCATAGTTTAAATGTAGGCCATTTTTATCTATGAAAATGCCATGACACTAAAGAATCACTGCAGGACTGAGAAACAGTAGCTTTGTACCATTGGAAAGCAGAGCTTCCCAATGAGACTTAACACTCACTATTTCAGGACCTTTGAGGACTAGAAGTAACATTTTTAAGCATTGAAAAGCTATTTCAAGCCATTTTTAGAGGTTTTTTAATGGCTCCCTCTAAGCCTTCTACAGCTAGAAACGTAGTGACTGATATTTTACAGGTAAAGGGATAAAAAATAGTCCCAATAATATTTTTAAAACAGTCCTAAAATATTATTTTTGTATCCCCTGCGCAGACTACACAATGGCTTTCTTCTGGGATGAACTGCATAACTCACCTTATAGTTTTGTCATTTCCACAAGGCAGCCATTCCTAATTTAAGCTGGAAAACCTTTAACACATACCAAATCATATTCCTATACACCCTATATACTCAGGCATGCAATTTATAACATTTATAGTAATATGTAGCTGCATTTATCTTTTCTGGTTTTGTATCTCCTACTATTGCATATCAATTGCTTCATGTCAACATGCTGTGTTGTGTTATCAATTTGTTGCTGAGGTAATAATTAAAATATCAGTACCTTCAATGGAAGAATAAACAGAAGCAAATTGAAACTACCAATATTCATCTATATGTCCTTACTTATTAAAATTCCTCACCACTACTGAAGGGCCTTTTCCCCTATTAGAAAAGATATATAACCATGATTTTAATTAGAAATTATTTTTGTGTATTTCCACAAAGCTTTAACCAACCATAAATATACAGGTTTAATCCTGACTGGGGCTTCTGTGTACTACTACTACTACTACTACTACAACAACATTATAAAAATGCAGTCATCTGTTATTTTAATGTTCTTAACGATTAGCATAGTAAAGCAGAATACAAAGGCACAGCTTACCAGGACCTGAAGCGGAAGTTCTCCAAAGGTTGTATCCTCTAAAGCAGCGTTTCTCAAATGCGTCCACTGGGGCCACATGCGGCCACCAGGGGCTTTTCTTGCAGCCACAGCCTCCTGAGCTGTGATGGGATGGGGGGCAAAATAGCGGCCCCTCCTCCTCCCTGTTGCTCCAGGATGCACCATCTTGGTGTTGATTGCTGGGGCTGCCAGTAGGAGTTGAGCCCTGCCCCACCCTCTGAAGACTGCTGGGGCACAACACTGGAGGAGCAGGTAGCAGGTGAGTTCCCCACCTTCCCAGGGGTTGCATGGCTCAGGCATTGGCTTCAGCCCTGGGGTAGTGGGACAGCAGGCTCTGGCTGCAGGGCTTCAGGCTCCAGCCGCCGGGCTTCGGGTGCGGGGCTACAGGCTCCAGCCCCCTGCTGCCTCTCCTGCCCCCGAACAATCCTCTCCCATTGTCCCTGGCCCCCTCTGCCTCCCCTGACCCCCAATCCAGAGCTTAATTTCTCCCCAGGCTTGACAGGGCTAAGTAAGGCTGCTGTGAAAAGCGATACTTGTATGTTTGTTAATATCACTTTTCACAACAGACTTACTAGCTAGCAATAAATAAATTACACTGATTTGGACATGTATATGTGCATATTTGTTTTTTTTTCCCTAGAGCATTTTAGGAAAAATTGTCTGAGCGGCCACCAGCAAGAGTTGGTGGTCGCAGTCTGAGGCCACCAAGAAAATTTGTCCTGAGAACCCCTGCTCTAAAGATCCACATTCTTAAGTCTTGTGTCCTCACAGATGCATCTTCAGGAGCTGACTAGCAAAGATTGTATTATAAAGTTTAGAACCCCTCAGATGGAAACAATTAAAGCATGTGTCTCAGGGGACATATATAGCACGTCATAGCTTCTAATGATTAATTCTTTTTTCAATTTAAAAAGATCTAGGTTTCTGGGGAATAAAATGGAATTACAACTCAAACAGGGATCAGGATAAATGAATCAATCTATAGGAGGACACTCCAAATAAAAGCAAGCAAGTTCTTTCTAAAAAGGTGACTATCTTTTAATGATCTCTATAAACAAAGAATGAAATGCTTGAAATTTGTCCCTATTAATGATTTAGACCAATCGATAAAAGAAATGCCTTATTTTTGCTTTACTGGATAAAACTGGCACAAGAGATAGCCACAATCTAGAGGAGAAAGGGAAATAAATATTTAGTAAGAATAAATTAAGAGCCTGGATGATGTGGGAGACTGGTAACGGAATACAAATGAACCCTATTGCCCCTGGTTCAAATCTGGCCTGGGTAGGTAAGCGGTTGTCAGTCCAAACCCTACTGGACAGCTTTTCCAAATAAAGTAAGCAATAATAATCAAATCATTTTAGCAGTCTCATCAGTAAGGCTCCCTGTCTGTCATGCAGGTCACAGATTCTGCAACTTTCCATGACGTCCATGACTTCTGCAGCGGCCCCTGTGGTTGTCCTGGGAGCTGCCTGAGCGGCTCAGGCAGCCCCTGGGCCAGTCGCAGTAGCAGCTGCTGGGGCAGTCTCAGGCCCCCCTGCTCCCAGAAGCAGAAGTTTGGGTTTGGAGGGACTTAGGGCTGGGGATTGGTGTGGTGCTTACTGGGGGAGGGGCTCCATGAATAGGCAACAGGAACTCAGCTCCTAGCTCCATGTGCTGCCTCTGCCAGCAGGCACCGCCCTCACAGCACTTACTCTTTGAATACAGAAGGACTTAAGAGAATTTACAAGTAAATCAATTAATTTGAGTTAAAATTTAAAATAATGGAACCTTAAAAAATATCTATTAGAGCGCTAAATTTCTTAAAGTCCCTAATGATCTCAATAACAAAATACTATAGATCCTTCAAATGTAAAACTCATTGAAATTGGCTAGATCAGAAAACTTTTTTTTATGATTAATTGGGGGCGGGGGAGGGTACTGCTAATCTATGACAGATAATTTCACAAAAAATGCCCTCTTTCAAAATGGTTTCTATCTACTATTTTTCTCAGTGGAGTGAGTTCCACTCTTTCAAAATGGCCACCAACTCCTATTGGTAACAATGGAAATGAAGCCAAATTGCCTTCATGGAAGATGATGGCACCCTATCCAGTCCCTTCTTTGTGAAATTCTCTGCAGAACATTATTCTTTAGTCCTAGTTGAAGTAACCAAGTTATGCAGAATGACAGCAAAAATAAAAATTATTTTCAATAACTACTCTCTGCACCATATCGACTTGACAGGAAGGTTAGGAAGGGGAACTCAGGGTGGATGTGAACAGAGAAATGTGAAGGACAATAGTGAGGAGGAAGTGGTGTGTGACCAAGTAAGGGAAATATGGAGCTTAGGTTTTAGGCGACAATGGTCCTAAAAGTTGGAATAAAGTGAAGGTTTATAATATACATCTTCAAATCATTTAGAAATATCACATTGTAACATTCTCTTTGGGATTCTTGTTTAGTGTTCATACATGAACATTTTAATTAAATAAAAAGGAAATTCCCAAATCAGAACTATGTTAAACTGGAGTTAAGGTTGAGAGTACATATCAGTAACTGGAATTGACACCTCCTCATCTATTACTGGGAGTGGACTACATCCACCCTGATTGAATTGGCACTGTCAACACTGGTTCTCCACTTGTGAAGTAACTCCCTGCTCTCCATGTGTCAGTATATAATGCCTGCATCTGTAACTTTCACTCTATGCATCAGAAGAAGTGAGGTTTTTACTCATGAAAGCTTATGCCCAAATAAATCTGTTAGTCTTTAAGGTGCCACCAGACTCCTTGTTGTATCAGTAACTTAATGGTTGAAAACATTACTGGGATGTTCAGATTACCCCCAAACAAGCATTACAAACCCAGGATATTTACAGTTAAGGTTACCCTTAAAAGAAACCTCAAAAAGTTAAAGTATGAAAATCAGTTAGTATCACTACAGGGCAGAGTCCCCTAACAACAAAATATATAATGTCTTTAAAAATCAGTTTATCTAACCTGAGACCACAAACACTATTATGCATTAGTTATAACAGTATGGTTATTGCACAACATCATTACAGGGTGGAGTTAAGGTTGTTTGGATGCCTTTATGGTGTGTTTCTAGGTCTGAATTTCTTTTAATTTTAACCTTAACTGAATATCCAGAGTTTGTAATCCTTGTATGGAGGATAATTATAACATCACTATAATACTTTACACTTACATTACTATATATAATAAACCTTAACTCCAGTTTGTATCTTGGAATATATATTACATTGATATTGAACAGATATAACTGCTTACATATCAGAACACAGCTAGTGGTCTTCCCTGTATAGAGGATTTTCCCTATGTGTTTTTTTTCATATTATGTAAAAAATACATGCCACTCCAAAGAACAACTATTGCTTTTGACAATTCACCTGAAAGCACTCCTTTCTGTCCATTAATGAGTTTTCCTTCTTTCAAAAGATAAAAGGCTCATTAAAAAGACATCCAATTTATAATCTCAAGGATTTCTGATCACATCGTTCTTTCGCAGCAGAGAATGCAGTATATGAATGAATAATCATCTGTCAGGGCCAGGATTATCTTTTTGGATGTCCGGTTTCTAACCGATTATATAGCACTGAGACCTCATCGGTTAGAAGGTTCAGAGAAATTACACATCCAAGGAAAAAGTGATCCTTGTTCTGTAGATATTTACAGCTGGCTATTCTGAATTATCAGGTACAAATATTTTGATAAAAACCATGATCAATTTGTAGTATGATACCCTGGTAATTAATCAACAGAATAGTATACATGATATGGAGCGAATCTTAACATATTTCAAAACAGTGGCCCTGCATTCATGAATCTGGTCAATAGCTGTACTTAATCTTTCTAGTTTATGGATAACACATTTTGGAGGCTGGGGGGCGGTTTTTGTTTTTTGCTGTTAAAGAAGCAATCTTATCAGCTCTTTTTGCTAAAGTATACCTGGGCACAGCACATCAATGTTTTTTAAGTGTACATATATGTTGCATGGTGAGCAGTATTTGTAAACTAACATTTTTATCAGAGAGCTTAGAATCATTAAACAAATTAAAACCTTATAAAACAGAAAAGAAACTCTGTTTATATTAGGCTAAAAAACATGAAAGTAGGACTAGGCTTGTGGTTAACGTACTAGACTAGGACTCAGAAGTTCTGGGTTCAGGTCAAGGATTTTCCACAGACTTCCTTAGTGACCTTCTGCAAACTCAATAACTCTGTGTTTCAGTTTCCCGTGGGTTTGGTCTGCCTTGGAGATTTATAGATTTACCTGTTTGGGGCAAGGATTATGTCTTAATATGTGCTTGACTATACCTAGCACAGATGAACCTCAATCTCAGTCCTCTAGGCATTAGTGTAATACAAATAAAATAAAACACATTCCCAAATAAAAAACAGCTTGACAATGTCCTAGTAAAACCACATGTAGAGTGATACAATGGTTTTCCACTTATACAGTTTTAGATTCTCTACTCCAGGACTTTAATGCTAGTCAGACTGCTAAAACTATATTTAATTCTTGAAGAAGTGTCTATTAGGACTCAACCCTTATATTCAACATGTGGTTATGAATTACAACTTCTCTTGTAAAATCAGTAACTGATCTTGTGATAATTCTCAAATATTTAATAAAATGAGCCATTGTGTCAGAACTGAACCCTTATTTTTCCTATTAGAGTTTGGTGATCTCATCCTAGCTTCTACAGTAACTCCTCACTTAATGTTGTAGTTATGTTCCTGGAAACTGCGTTTTAAGCGAAACGATGTTAAGCGAATCCAATTTCCCATAAGAATGAATGTAAATAGGGGGGGTTAGGTTCCAGGGAAATTTTTTTCACCAGACCAAAAACTATATATTATATAGATATACACACCGTATATGTTTTAAACAAACAATTTAATCCTGTTCACAGCTATGATGATTGTGAAGCTTGGTTGAGGTGGTGAAGTTAGAGGGTGGAAGAGGGAGGGATATTTCCCAGGGAATGCCTTGCTGCTAAATGATGAACTGCACTTGGCTGAGCCCTCAAGTGTTAACACTGTTAATGTAGCCTCTCACACAAGACAGCACGAGCATGAGGGAGGGGAGACAGCATAGCAGACAGAGACAGTCACACACCTTGTATGTGGGGGCCGGGAGGGAGGGAGAGAGAGAGAGATGCACACTGCCCCTTTAAGTAAGCTGACCCACTCTTAAGTATATTGTCTTTTTAAGTGGATCAGGAAGTTGAGACAGCGGCTGCTGCCCCAGGCGCTCTCTCTCTCTCTCTCTGTCCGTGTCCCCTCCCTGCTCTATATGGAGAAGGGGTAAGCGGGGTGCAGGAGCAGGGGGGAGGGGGACACCCTGACATTAGCCCCCCCTTCCCCACCCTGCACAGCAAGCAGGAGTCTCTGGGAGAAGCTCCAAGGCAGAGGGCAGGAGCAGCACATGGAAGTGGGGAGAGGGACAGCTGAACTGTCCGGCAATTGATAGCTTGCTGGGCAGCTGCAGTACAGGGAACTTAGGGGAGCGGGGAGCTGATGGGGGACTGCTGGTCCACCCTGGTTACAAGCCCCACCAGCTAGCTGCAACGGGCTACTCTTCCTGCAAGCAGTGGATGACGTTAGAAGGGAGCATTGCACAACTTTAAACGAGCAAGCTCCCTCATTGATGAGCAACGTAACAACGAAGCAACGTTAACCGGGACGACTAAGTGAGGAGTTACTGTACTTGTACATATGAAAGTAGCACAGTTTACTATCTCTTCTAAAAAAACTAAACAAAAAAAGGCCCAAGAGTACACTAACATGAGTGTTGCAGGTCAGAGCTCAGGTACATTTCTGCAGCAGTGTGGAAAAGCTTTGACTGCACCTATAACTATATCTGGCTCAATCCAGTGCAGTTATTCCTTCACTTTATAAACACTTAAACTGCGAACAGAGCCTCCCATGTTCCCCTTGACAAAAGCCACACAGACTACTAACCAAGTAGACTTTCTCTGAGATATTCAAGATAGGCAGCAGCAGGAAGAACCATCCAAGATTCCCCTACAATCAATAAAATGATTTTTAAAAAGAAGTGAGGAAGAGGAGTAAGATAGGACCAAAAAATAGGCAAGATCATTGGAACAGTATTAATGTTATTCCTGTTCACCATGTTTTCCCACCCCCTCCCACCTTACCATCACCTCCAATGATCTTTTAATTTCTTATTATTTTCTCTCCCTTTTCTATTTCAACCTCAAGTACCCTTACAAAAATGCTATTCATCAATCTGAACACACAGCCATTTAATCAACCTCATGATCATAATTCTATCCTAATACCCACTACATTTTTAAGTCACTTGAATGTGTATACTTATACTGTAAGCTCCTCAGATGAGGACTTTGTATTTGTATATTCTATAAAGCACCTTGCTTATTTGTAATAGGGCTCTTGATTAATCACAGTTAACTCACGCGATTAACTAAAAAAAATATCACAATTAAAAATAATTAATCGCGATTAATCACAATTTTAATCACACTGTTAAACAGTAGAATATCCATTGAAATTGATTAAGTATTTTTAGATGTTTTTCTACCTTTTCAAATATATTGATTTCAATTACAACACAGAATACAAAGTGTACAGTGCTCACTTTATATTACTTTTGATTACAAATACTTGCACTGTAAAAATGATAAACAAAAGATAGTATCAGAGTAACAGCCGTGTTAGTCTGTATCCGCAAAAAGAAGAACAGGAGTACTTGTGGCACCTTAGAGACTAACAAATTTATTAGAGCCTTCGTGGACTACAGCCCACTTCTTCGGATGCATATAGAAGAAGTGGGCTGTAGTCCACGAAGGCTCTAATAAATTTGTTAGTCTCTAAGGTGCCACAAGTACTCCTGTTCTTCTTTTTTAAAAGATAGTATTTTTCAATTCACCTCATACAAGTACTGTAGTGCAATCTCTTTATCGTGAAAGTGCAGCTTACAAACGTAGATTTTTTTTGTTACATAACTGAACTCAAAAACAAAAAAAATGTAAAACTTTAGAGCCTACAAGTCCACTCAGTCCTACTTCTTGTTCAGCCAGTCGCTAAGATAAACAAGTTTGTTTACATTTACAGGAGATAATGCTGCCCACTTCTTATTTACAATGTCACCAGAAAATGAGAACAGGCATTCACATGGCATTTTTGTAGCTGGCATTGCAACGTATTTATGTGCCACGTGCTAAACATTCATATGCCCCTTCCTGCTTCGGCCACCATTCCAGAGGACATGCTTCCATGCTGAAGATGCTCATTACAAAAATAATGTGTTAATTACTTAGTGATTGAACTCCTTGGGGGAGAATTATATGTCTCCTGCTCTGTTTTACCCGCATTCTGCCATATATTTCATGTTATAGCAGTCGGATGATGACCCAGCACATGTTGTTTGTTTTAAGAACACTTGCACTGCAGATTTGACAAAACGCAAACAAGGTACCAATGTGAGATTTCTAAAGATAGCTACAGCACTTGAACCAATGTTTAAGACTCTGAAGTGCCTTACAAAATCTGAGAGGGACGAGGTGTGGAGCATGTTTTCAAAAGATCCCGAACCACCAAAAATGAAAATCAACCTTCTGCAGGTGGCATCTGACTCAGATGATGAAAAGAATATGCATCAGTCCACACTGCTTTGGATTGTTATCAAGCAGAACCCGCCATCAGCATGGACACGTCATCTGGAATGGTGGTTGAAGCATAAAGGGACATATGAATCTTTAGCGCATCTGGCATGTAAATATCTTGCATCGCTGGCTACAACAGTGCCATGTGAATGCCTGTGCTCACTTTCAAGTTACATTGTAAACAAGGAGAGAGCAGCATTATCTCCTGCAAATGTAAAAAATGTAAACAAACTGAACAAGTAGGAGGACTGAGGGGGCTTGTAGGCTCTAAGTTTTACATGGTTTTGTTTTTTAATGCAGGTTTTTTTTTTTTTAAACAATTCTATGTTTGTAAGTTCAACTTTTATGATAAAGAGATTGCACTACAATACTTGTATTAGGTGAATTGAAAATACTATTTTTGTTTTTTACTGTGCAAATATTCGTAATCAAAAATAAATATAAAGTGAGCACTGTACACTCTGTATTCTGTGTTGTAATTGAACTCAATATATTTGAAAATGTAGAAAACATCCCAAAATATTTAAATAAATGGTATTCTATTATTGTTTAACAGTGCGATTAATCGTGCAATTAATCGAGATTTTTTTCATCACTTGACAGCCTTAATAATAAATAATGACTAGCTTTTATACAAGACTTTTCACTTGTACATCTCAAAGCGCTTTACAAAGCCAATCTGTATATTACACCCATTTATAGATGGGGAACCTGAGGCACAGGAAGGGGAAGTGTCTTTCCCCAAGGTCATTCAGCAGGCCAGCAACAAAAGCCAGGAACTGAACTCAAGGGTCCTGAGTCTCAATGCAGTGACCTATCCAACAAAATTAACATTTTACAGAGGGGAAAAAAAGATTATATAAATCTCCATACTCATGAAATAGATGATGGTAAGGGAAATTTATCATGTACCTAGATGCTATTAATTTTTCCTATTAAAATAAGCTGGAAAAATCATCTATGGTTTTTAAAGAAAATCAATTTTTTAAAAATCAATTTTTCTGTTTGCCAGAAGCTGGGAATCGGTGACAGGCAATGGATCACTTGATGGTTACCTGTTCTCTTCAGTCTCTCTGAAGCACCTGGCATTGGCCACTGTCTGAAGACAGGAGACTGGGCTAGATCAGACTTTGGTCTGACCCAGTATGGCCGTTCTTATGTTAAATAATTTTGTCATTAAATAACAATTTCTATCATATTCTAATAAGATTTATCTTTTAGAAGTGCCGCAGTCCAGTCTATGGGGGTGTGAACTGTAGAGCACTCTTAATATGTTGCATTCTAACTACCCTGTGTAGACCCTGCTGGCATGAACTAAAAGATGACTATGTTAATACAACTAGGTCTTTTTGAAATAGACTACATCAATGCCTCATTCAGTGCACAGAATGGACAGTGCTCACAAAGAGTAGTTTCAATAATCTGTTTTCTCCTCATTGTTCATTGTGTGCCCGCATGCCTTCTTTACTGCACACTAATTAAACCCTGCTCTAAAGACAGAATTATCAATTTCCTCATGGGCTTTTCTATGGCGCTCATTACTACAGTATCTGAGTGCTTCACATTCATTTTCATTACAGCCAGTGAAATGAGGGGTTATCATCCCCATATTACCTATGGGGAACTGAAGCAGAGAGAAATAAAGAAAGTGTTCATTAATTCTGGGTGCTCAATTTGAGACTTCTAGAACCGGATTTTTTCAGAGAACTTAGCATTCTATATCACTTTATATTTTTCAAAGTACAGCTCCCAATGACTTTAGTTGCAGGTGTTAGTGCTCAGAACCTATACAAATTAGACCCTGGGGTCTCAAGTCAGGCACCCAGAAAATGAGAAACACAATTACTGACCATCCGCGAAAAGAAAGGTTTAAGCAACTTGCCCAGTATCACCTAGGAGCTCTGTGGCAGGGGAAGGGATATAAACCAATTCTCAAGGCAGCATTCAACTGCTTTAACCATTAAGACCCATCCTCTTTGTTCCTGCAATCCCCTCTCATTCATTACACACCTTTCAACTTCTGCAATAAATATAGCAGAGATTCTACAGACAGACAGTCTCTTTTATTACACAACCCTAATTCCTCCCCAGAGCAGGTCCATCCTGTACACAGAATAAGACAGAAGCCCTATGGAAAAATGGTATGTGATCATGTAAAGACTATCATATGCATGTACACAAGATGGCCAAATTAAGGTTTCACAACCTTAATTCTGCATTTCCTAACCTCTGGCTTGACTTTGCAACCCTACTAATGTTCTTTTAGCAGAGTTTTTGCATGTGTGTGTGTAATTTGCTAGTTTTTAAAATGAGCAAACTGCAGATACAGAAATTTGATCACGACATCCAAATGGGTTATCAGCAGAGTTGGGCAGACCTTTGCCTCTTGAGCAAAAAGAGTAATTTATAGCAGTAGTAGGCTGTCCTTCTCTATATGATATGTGGATTAACACTAGAGGAGAACGAGATACACACTTTACTAGTGGTTAATCACAGATATTTGCTAACAGCAAAGGAATAGTGAGA
The DNA here is from genome assembly GCF_027887155.1 of Malaclemys terrapin pileata. NCBI lineage: Eukaryota > Metazoa > Chordata > Testudines > Emydidae > Malaclemys > Malaclemys terrapin. The sequence continues at coordinate 74,689,829 of NC_071512.1, forward strand.
TTCAGCAGTCTGAGGTTCCATTACAGGTTCTGGAATAAATTGTACACAGTGAGTACAGTCTTCTGCCCGTTCCCTGAAGTGAGAATCCTTCTGCTCAATCCTCCCTACTCTGGCCTTGTCCTGGTCCTGTCTTTTCCCTACCCCGGCTCACCCTCCCAGTTCCATTCTCCTCACGTAACCAGCCCTTCTCTACTCATCAAGCTTCTACTTCTAGCCCAGTGGTTCTCAACCTATTTACCATTACGCAGCCCACAATGTGTTATATGGCCACATCCAATACTACCTATATGGCCCTGCGGATGTCACATGGCTGCAGCTATGTGCTGATTGGGCCACAAGTGGTGTACAGGCTCCAGGTTGAGAACCACTGTCCTAGCCCCAGTCTTGTTGCCCAGTAAGTCCTTGTGTCATCCTTCCAGTCTGTCTTGGTCCCAGTGTCCCCACACAGCCACTACCAGTTCTCCCACTTCAACCCTCAGCTCTTTGTTCTCAGTCTCCTTCCCCAGTCATTCTCAGATCCCTGCTTCTCCTCATCCAATCTCTCTCCTCTCACTCCCCCATTCACATTCTCCACCCCCACTGGTTCCCAGTCCCAATCTCCCTCCATTGGCTCTTGTCAAAATTCAGTCTTCTGCACTTTCGCCTGCAGGTTCCTCGTTCCAGACTATGTTCCTCCCACCCCTCACAGGTCCAGATCTTTTCTCCATGGCATCTGAATCAGGCAGCTTCTCACTCCACACTGCCTGGACCCACGAAGGGAGACGCTGACAGCACAGAAGAGACAGGCTTCCTACCTTCAGCTCAGGGGTCCAGACAAGGACCTGGCATGGTTCGCAGCAGTCCAGAGCTGCAATTGCAGTGGAATTCCTGCTCAGCCCCAGGCTGGAGTAAGCCCAATGTAGGAACACTCTTTTTAACTGCTAAAATTTAAGAAGTCTCTGAACATGTGCGAACTGTGATTTTTTTTTTAAGGCTCACAACTTGGCCAAATTTGGGCAGATTTTCACTGTGATGGCAAAAGGCACATCCCTGACACAAAGATCATCCCCTGCTCTGAAGTGGGGGTGGGGAGCACTAAACTTTCTCAAAGAAAAGGTCACCAGAATTTTTTAACAAGGGGAAAATAAATGTATTTTCCCCATGCCTTGTTCTCAAAAATGGCTGAGCCATTTTGGCTGAATATTTAAAAAAAACATTCAGTATTAGGCAGATATCTGGCATAGAAATCATCAGCCCAAATCACTGAAGTTATGTACAACTGACAACAGGGTCAGAGCAACTGAAATCAGAAGTGTTGGGCAACCTCAGTAATAGACAGTGCTGTCAGCTCTGCCCATAATCAAATACTTCAAAAAGCTATTTACTGGCTGCCAAAAAAGAATGCAGCACTTTACATGAATGGCTGATCCTTCCTTCTAGCTTACCAATTCCAAAGGAAACAAACAATAAGTGGCAGGGCCGGCTTCAGGTTTTTTGCTGTCCCAAGCAAAAATAAAAAAGGGGAAAAAAAACAGAATGCCGCCCCTTGAAAAGTGCCGCCCCATGCACAAGTTTGGAACGCTGGTGCCCAGAGCCGGCCCTAAGAAGTGGGTAAGATGATAAACACAACACCGTTCATTGGGTCTTGTAAAAAAATCTCTAAATCCAATCTAAACTCTGCTGACAAAATGAACCCTAAAACTTCAAAATATAAAGGACATCCAGAACAGGAACTGGTTAAAGCTTACTAGTTTATATAATCATGAAATTTACAGGGTTGATGCCAAATTAAAATGATAAAACAAAAACAGGATAGTGTATTAAAATTTTTTCTCTCTCAAAGCATAAGTACAGTAAGTACTGAATGCATTGCCTCTACCAACAACCAGAAGACTGTTAGAAGCTATGAATGTTTATCTATGCACTGCACAGGGAATCTCAGTTGCTTCTTCTGATGGGTTCTAATATCTTATCAGCTCTTGAGCTTGCATAACAAAGCGCTAGAGATAAGAGTGCTGATCTATATAAAGGAAAAAAATTCAATAATTATGAAAAATAAAATGCTAAGATGGAATTTCTTTGTATACATGGTCTCCTTTTTGTCATCTGCTCTTTTATTTCTTTGGTATTTTTTATAAAAATTATAGGATGACACTTCTTCCTCAAAGCATCTGAAAATGGACACTGCATATATGAAAACAAGCCAAAATTTCATGACCTGCTTACAGTGCCAATAAGGACACAGATCCTGTTCCTGTGAAGTCAATAGAGAAGCTTCCTTGATATTAACAAGACCAATATCAAGTCCCAAAGATTTCGCTATGAGGTGGGCCGGATGAAAGGAAGACACTGTAGGTCACCAACGGTGGAGGAAGTTGACTGACACCGGCACAAAAGGAAGGATGGTTTGGGGAAATTTAAAAAATGTAAAAAACTAGACAAAAACTTTTGATAATGTGTATATTCTGTCCTATTCTTGTTTCTCTCTCATCTATTTATACAATAAGCTTGCAGGGGCAGAAACTGTCTGTCTTACTAGAATTGCACACCGCAACTGAAAACAACTCTAACATATCTTTGGGCTCTACCATAATATAAACATTAAATAATTACAATGATTAATAATAAAAAAACTGCATTTGATTAATTGGGAATGGGGAGGGAAGTGTTTTGAAAATTAAAATCATACCTAGAAGTGACGTCTCCTTTGCAAATGCTGCAGCAATAGCTGGGTCCAATGCTGGTTGCCCATCACCAGATGGAAGATCAGGTCGAGTATAGTCCCTACTTTTATCATTGTTGTACTTCACATTTAAATTCACCAGTTTGGAAAAATCAATCCGTAGGGTACAGCAAGCATTATAAATATTTTGACCATCTAATGCCTGAAAGAGGAAAAATGTATTTAATAATATACAATATTGCTTGGTCACAACTGCTGAAGTCTGATAAAAGTAAGCACACTTTTGTCCATTTAAACTAAAATTATTTAGTTTAAAAACCAATAAAGATCAAACGCATTACGTAGCTCATAAAGGTCATTCCTGGAAGCTTTTTAAATTCCATTACCTTGCAAAATTTTGCATACCAAAATACCGGGAGATTTATAGTAGCATTTTAGTGCAGCAAAACTTGAGACCTCGTTTGTCAGATCTACTGAATTAGCCCGTTTTACACGCTGCTTGGTATTTAACTCAGGTTTAATGCAGATATACTGTAAAGTTTCCAAAAGTTAAAACCACAATAAAGCATTCTTTTTAAAGGGGCATTAGAGAGAGACAGAAGACTAAATAAAAAGCATTAAAATAATATGTAAAAAGTGGTTATGTGGAGGATCACAGTATTTGCATTGTTCTAGTAGAATGTTTTTTGTTCTACTGTTAAACAAGAGCAGCATCAACACTTAAAAGATAAATGAAAAAGAGATCTGCTATACCTATTTTAAGGCAATTTTTTAAAACAAACAATTCCTTACTGTTACTGTGGTTCGAGATGTGATGCAGCAGTATTCCGCTTAGCTGTGTGCGTGTCCACCGCACCAGAGCTGGAGAATTCTGCCTAGCAGTACTCACAAAGGGATGATGCTTGCGCCTTGTGGCCATAATCCCTCCCCTGGCTATATGAGGTGGTGCTGCTTCGACCCCCTGCAGTTCCTTTGCACAGAACACCCAGAGACTAGGCTCCAATGCAGAGGGGACATAGGATGGGTCATGGAATACATGTCTGCATCTCATCTTTAACAATTTCTTCTTCCTTGAGTACATGGAGCCATGTATTCCATTTAGGTGACTCACAAGCAGTACACAAAAGCAATTGTTAGATGTAAGAGTGTATTCAGGACAATTTACTTTCTATTAGGATAGATCGAAGTAATTGTTGAATGTATAGTATGTATTCAGATGTTTAAACTTCATAGAAACTAGTAGAAAATTACTTGTATTGTTTTCACTTATCTATTCCTGTCATAATGTAATAGCAAACATTTACATGGTAAATACCCTTGCAACTAAATTACACATCAAAGAAATCTTGTGAAATGCTAATGACGGACTTAAGGGCTTTAACAGAAAAAGTTAATTTCAAGCAAATGGCCATTATGTATATCAGAAATCTTCAATCTGTGCGGTGTGCCCCCACAGGGGGCGTGGAGTAATGTTAGAGGAAGGGGCACAGCTGGGTCCCAGACCAGCCCCCACAGGGGATGGGGAGGGAGCTTCGCCCAGCTCCGCTCCTGGCCCCGTGCTAGGGGTCCCAGCCGCCAGCCCTGCCGCAGGCCTCGGCCCCCTTACCCCTGTCTGTGCTTCCAGCTCCATGGGGGAGGGGCGCGAGATAAAACATTTGGGGACCACTGATATATGTGGTTGGAGGTCAAAAATCTAAGTGCATTCCTCAGCCATCATCATCAAAGGAAAGGCGCACATGGGTAGATAGACTGTCAGCTTGTCTTCTGTGAGAAGATATAAACATGAATTCAAAGAAAGGCTCCTGTATCTCTGGACTGTTTGGATTCTAACATGGCAGAAAAACTGAACGAGAAAACAGAGATCCCCAGAGTTATTCTGGGTAGCCCTGAAAGACTTTTGGGAAACTGGTGGCTATTACATCACTGCCACCATTTGGAGTTACAAACTGTACCTGTTATATTTTACCTGCCCTAGCCTCTCAATAACTCATTCTTTTTTCTTAGCTAATAAACCTATAGACAGTTTACTACAGAACTGACTGCGACCATTGTGTTTGGTGTAAGATCTGGAGTACCAATTGATCTAGGGTGAGTAACTGGTCTCTTGGGACTGGGAGAAACCTGATGTGGCATGATTTGAGGTTTAAATAACCTTTTATCACAAAGTTTAATTTGTCTGGTTGGCAAGATAGGCTGGAGAGGGTAACGGGATTTGTCTGTGACTCCATTGTGTTAAGACTGGTATAGTGAGCTAGGAGCTCACATTTGTTACTGGCTTGGTGTAATCTAATTATAGAACATACAACCAGTTTGGGGTGTCTGCCCTCGTTTTCTGACAGTCTGCCTTGAGATAGTAATTCACAGTGGTGAGCCGCTTCAGACAACGTGACAGGTTTAGTTCATAAATAGGTATATGAATGACCATATAGCAGCCCTGCAAATGTCCAATATTGAGACAGCACTGAGGAACGCTACTGACTTTGCTTGTGCTCTCATCAAATGAGCTTGCACCCTCTGAGGAGGCATAGCCAAAGTTTTTTTATAGGCAGCCTTGATACGGGATGTTATCCATTTAGAGATTGTCTGTGAAGGGACCACTTCGTATGACACAAACAGGTGAGGAGAATCAAGAAATGGTTTAGTCCTGTCCAGATAGAAGGCTAGACATCACCTGACATCTAATGTATGGAGATGAATGCAGCTTTGGAAAGGACACAGGTAAATATACTGCCTGGTTCAAATGAAACTGAGAAACCACTTTAGACAAAAATTTCAGGTGTGGTAGTAAATCACTTTGTCCTTAGAGAATTGTGTATAAGGAGGCCATCAGTGCCTGCAACCCTCCTTGTGGATGTTATCACTACCACCAACCAGTCTTTGGTGATAAATGCTTGAAATTCCTCCCTCGAGGCTTCAGGGGATACATCAGGTCCATACATTTAGCGTTCTTATCCTTAGGAGTTGACTTACATCTGCTCTGTCAGGCTCTATTGTTCACAGCAGTTACGACCAGGATATCTGGGGCTGGATGTAAGTAAAACCCTCAAAATCGCTGTACTGGAATGAAGTAGCATTTCTCCATGTGCTTCGCAATAGGCAGTACTGAAGCTGGATTGCTTCAGAGAACTTAGCAGGCTCTCAGAGCTCATCATTAATAGGGAGGACGACTAACAGGGGAAGGCAGCTGCAAGATATCCAACAATTTATCGGTATTCTCCTGCAGGAACTCTGCTTGAATACCCAGAGAAGCAGCCATGAACTACAAAAGATCCTGGTATGCCTTGAAATACTCAAATACCAAAGGAGCGGAAGAGCCAGGCACAAAGGAATCATCCGGGGATGAAGATAAAATGGTTAACTGTGCCAGATCCTACTTCAGGACTGATGAGACCTGGATGCGACAACTCTGGATGCTCTGCAAGGGAAAGATTCACTGGTGCCTGGGCTTGTGGCAGATCAACTGTCACCACCACAGACCTGGCCAGTGATTTCACCTTTAAGTGAGATGTAGATTGGAACCTCTGTGATCGAGAAGCAGGGGTCGGAACCAGAGTCAACAGTACAGGATCTCCATCCTCCCTGCATGGTATCAGGGAGTGGTTGACGGTTCCTGCTCTTTCCTGCATGTCAGCATTCACACTGTACCAGGCTGCGTCTCTTCTGGAAAGACAAGACACCATGCAACTTGGAACAACCTTAATCAGTCTCATGCGACCTTCTTCTCGCCACACTCAATGGGGAAGGACTCCTCCGTCTCTTTGGAGAGGTACCAGCTCCAGAGCAGGAAGTGGTAAAACTCTCAGAACCTGAGGGCGACCTCTGATCTAACACAAAGTCCAACGCTGCACTGCCTGTTCGAGCAGGTGCTGCTTTAGACAAAGTTCCCGTGCCACCTGAGTCCATCGTGTGAATGATTTGCAAATCGAACACCGATCCTTGATGTGGGCTTCCCCTAAGCACAGCAAATACTGTATGTGGGGATTGTTGTTGGGAATTGCCCCCTCACATGATGGGCAGTGTTTAAAGCCTGGTGAGGACATCACCAGAGAAATGCCGTATATACTCGATCATAAGCCAGTTAGTTTATAAGCCGACCCCCCCCCCAAGATGGAGGAGTAAAAATGGAATTTTTTTTATGACCCATTCATAAGCCGACTTTATAAATCAGAGGTTGGCAAACTTTGGCTCCCGGGCCATCAGGATAAGCCTCTGGCGGGCCGAGCCGGTTTGTTCACCTCGAGCGTCCGCAGGCACGGAGAAAACCTAAGTAAACAAAGTGTCCCGGCCCGCCAGCAGCTTACCCTGACGGGCTTGGACAGCAACTGGTGGGAAAATTTTCAGGGGGAGGGGGGAAGAGAGAGAGAAGCTGGGGTCAAGGGAGTAATCCCTGTGAACCCCCCCCACATGACTCCCGCCTTAGCCCATCCCCTCTCCCCATCCCATCCCTTTCCACCTTAGCTGGGGCGGGCCAGGGGAGGATGTCTCTGGCCTGGCCAGAGCTGCTTCGGCAGGCTGGGCGGCGCGGCCGCAGCTTGCTCCGGTTGGCCGGGCCGGGCGGCACAGCTACAGCCTGCTCTGGCAGGCTGGGCCAGGCGGCATGGCTGCAGCCTGCCAGCCCCTGAGCTGCAGCTGCTTCGGAGGCTGGGGGGAGAGCAGAGTGGCCAGAAGCAGAGAGACTCTGGCCCCTTCTGATTCTGCTAGCTGTGCTGCCTCTCCTTGCCCCTTCTGTTGGGGGCTGTGTCCTACCTCTCCCTCTCTATACCAATTCATAAGCCGACCCCCTTCTCTGATACCTCTCTATACCTATTCATAAGCCGACCCCCTTCCCTTTTTACTAAAAAAATTCGGCTTATGAACGAGTATATACGGTACTTAAACTAAAGCTAACTAAAACTAACACTATATCAAGGGTGCTAATTAACTGTATACTGCTGGAAAGGTCACTAAGAAATAGAGAGGTTGTGAAGTTAGGAACCACACACAGCTCCAACTCCGGCCATGAGCAGTAAGAAGGAACTGAGGGGGGTTGGGGTGGTGCCGCCGCCTCATACAGCCAGAGGGGAGCTCTGGTTACAAGAGACAAGCGCCGCTCCTCTACAGGTATGACTAGGCAAAATTCTCCAGCTCACACATGCTGGGGGTGCACACATCTAAGTGGAATACATGGCTGTATCAACTCAAAGAATTGTGTATTTTTCTAATTCCAAATGGAGTTGATGCATGTATCAGGCCCTTTTAGAGGTTTCTAAAATACTGAACATCTATATATGAATTTTCAAATTTTATTTTTGTTTAAAGAAAGTCACATCAGTGTTATTTTTCATGTTAGTGGTTCTTAATAAGAACTATTTTTCTGTACTTCCCAGCAACAAATCTTATGACTAAATAAGCTCTAATTAAAGAGCTTAATACAGGAGAGTAATAGTTGAGGTTTTCACAGCTGATTAAGTTTTATTATTTGTTTGGAAAAAATTGTGCTCATATTAAACCAATATATGATTAATAAGTGATTCTATTAAATACAAATTATAGAATCATAGACTTTAAGGTCAGAAGGGACCATTATGAACGTCTAGTCCGACCTCCTGCACAATGCAAGCCATGGAATCTCATCCACCCACTCCCATAACAAACCCTTAACCTATGTCTGAGCCACTGAAGTCCTCAAATCATGGTTTAAAGACTTCAAGGTGCAGAAAATCCTCCAGCAAGTAACCAGTGCCTGACGCTGCAGAGGAAGGCGAAACCCCCCCCGGGGCCTCTGCCAATATGCCCTGGAGGAAAATTCCTTCCTGACCCCAAATATAGCGATCAGCTAAAGCCTGAGGATGTGGGCAAGACTCACCAGCCAGACACCCAGGAAAGAATTCTCTGTAGTAACTCAGATCCCTCCCCATCTAACATCCCATCACAGGCCATTGGGCATATTTACCGCTAATAGTCAAAGATCAATTAATTGCCAAAATTAGGCTATCCCATCATACCATCCCCTCCATAAACTTATCAAGCTTAGTTTTGAAGACAGATATGTCTTTTGCCTCCACTGCTCCCCTTGGAAGGCTGTTCCAGAACTTCACTCCTCTGATGGTTAGAAACCTTCGTCTAATTTCAAGTCTAAACTTCCTGATGGCCAGTTTATATCCATTTGTTCTTGTGTCCACATTGGTTCTTAGCTTAAATAATTCCTCCCCCTCCCTGGTATTTATCCCTCTGACATATTTATAGAGAGCAATCGTATCTCCCCATAGCCTTCTTTTGGTTAGGCTAAACAAGCCAAGCTCTTTGAGTCTCCTTTCATAAGACAGGTTTTCCATTCCTCGGATCATCCTAGTAGCCCTTCTCTGTTCCTGTTCCAGTTTGAATTCATCCTTCTTCAACATGGGAGACCAGAACTGCACACAGTATTCCAGATAAGGTCTCACTAGTGCCTTTGTATAACGGTACTAACACCTCCTTATCTCTACTGGAAATACCTTGCCTGATGCATCCCAAGACCACATTAGCTTTTTTCATGGCCATATCACATTGGCAACTCATAGTCATCCTGTGATCAACCAATACTATGAGGTCCTTCTCCTCCTCTGTTACTTTCAACTGATGCGTCCCCAGTTTATAATAAAAATTCTTGTTATTAATCCCTAAATGCATGCCCTTGCACTTTTCACTATTAAATTTCATCCTATTACTTTATCTCCAGTTTACAAGGTCACCCAGATCTTCCTGTATGATATCCCAGTCCTTCTCTGTATTGGCAATACCTCCCAGCTTTGTGTCATCCACAAACTTTATTAGCACATTCCCACTTTTTGTGCCAAGGTCAGTAATAAAAAGATTAAATAAGATTGGTCCCAAAACCGATCCCTGAGGAACTCCGCTAGTAACCTCCCTCCAGCCTGACAGTTCATTTTTAGTATGACCCGTTGTAGTCTCCCCTTTAACCAGTTCCTTATCCACCTTTGAATTTTCATATTGATCCCCATCTTTTCCAATTTAGCTAATAATTCCCCATGTGGAACCGTATCAAATGCCTTACTGAAATTGAGGTAAACTAAATCCACTGCGTTTCCTTTGTCTAAAAAAATCTGTTACCTTCTCAAAGAAGATCAGGTTGGTTTGGCACGATCTACCTTTTGTAAAACCATGTTGTTTTTTGTCCCAATTACCATTGACCTCAATGTCCTTAACTACTTTCTCCTTCAATTTTTTTTTCCAAGACCCTGCATATTACAGATGTCAAACTAAGAGGCCTATAGTTACCCGGATCACATTTTTCCCTTTCTTAAAAATAGGAACTATGTTAGCAATTCTCCAGTCCTATGGTACAACCCCTGAGTTTACAGATTCATTAAAAATTCTTGCTAATTGGCTTGCAATTTCATGTGCCAGTTCCTTTAAAATTCTTGAAGATTATCTGAGTCCCCCGATTTAGTTACATTAAGCTGTTCAAGTCTGGCTTCTACCTTGGATGTGGTAATATCTACCTCCATATCCTCACTCCCATTTGTCATCCTACCATTATCCCAAAACTCCTCATTAGCCTCATTAAAGACTGAAGCAAAGTATGTGTTTAGATTTTGGGCCATGCCTAGATTATCCTTAACCTCCACTCCATCCTCAGTGTTTAGCAGCCTCACTGCTTCTTTCTTTGTTTTCTTCTTATTTATATGGATAGAGAACCTTTTACTATTGGTTTTAATTTCCTTTTCATGACTTTTAGCCTTTCTCACTTTATCCCTACATGTTCTGACCTCAATAAGGTACTTTTCCTTCCTGATCCCTCCCATTTTCCACTTCTTGTAAGCTTTCTGCTTTTTCTTAATCACCTCTCTGAGATGCTTGCTCATCCAGCTTGGTCTACAACTCCTGCCTATGAATTTTTTCCCCTTTCTTGGGATTCAGGCTTCGGATAGTTTCTGCAACTTTGATTTGAAGTAATTTCAGGCCTCCTCCGCCTTTAGATCCACAAGTCCTTCAGTCCAATCCACTTCCCTAACTTTCCTTAATTTTTTAAAGTTAGCCCTTTTGAAATCAAAAACCCTAGTCACAGATCTATTTTTGTTTATCCTTCCATTTAGTTTGAACTGAATTAGCGCATGATCGCTCGAACCAAGGGTTGTCCTCTACAATAATTTCTTCTGTGAGGTCCTCACTACTCACCAAATACAAATACAGAAGGCCACATTCAAATACTATGTTGAAATCTACGTCACATGATAGTCCAGTTGACTGATGCCCATTTCCTTAATTACACTTAATTTTTTAGGAAATTCTTTGCAAGTTTCATTTTTTATAACTAGTTGAAACAATTATGCATTGAAATTTTCCTAAAAGCAAAGAATGAGATCATTTCAAATTCTCATTTAGATTCATAGCACAATGGATATTAACAATGAAAAATTACTCACCTGGAATTCTTCTTTTTTGAAACTATTATTTCACAGAATTCTTACTCTTGGGTCTTCTGCTCCCAGCACAAGACAGGGCAGAATTTCCCAAAGTTCAAAGCTTTTGAGTGCTCAAAGGCTGCAGTAGTAGCAGCAGGACTATCCATCTAAGCCCTTCTCACTGATCATGGTCCAACAAACTGCCATTACCTCATTTCCTAGAATCTTCTAGTCAGCTCTCTAATTGTGGAGGATAAATCAAGACCTCTCAAACTAGTCACAGGTGTAAAAAATTAACCACCAAAAAAAAAAAAAAAAAAAAAAAAAAAAAAAGGCTAAAAAATGTGCTTAGGGAAAAAAAAAAAACAATTAGACAGACAGACACATTCTCTTCCTCGCTCGCTCTCCTTTAGAAAGGCATTATCCCATAGGATTCTCACTCTGACTCAATGGATGTCTCAAAATAAAAGAAGTAATACTATAACAGGCACCGCACAAAAATAGACAAATGACCAATATTCTAACTTTCAAAAATTCGCCAATTCAAATATGAGATGCCTGAAGAGAAACAAAACTAATAGAGGGCGAGAGAGTTTGGTCATTGGCTCAACAGCACTGAGGGACAGAAACTCCATCCACTGTAGTTCAATCTAGGCAACAACGTTTTGTATGATGGTTGCTGCCATGTGGCTGCTTTGCATATGTCAAATTAAAGACAGACTCAGGCTGGCATCAGAAACTGCCTTGCCTCACATTATACAAACTGTGCAAGGGGTAGGCTGCAGGCCTGCCCGGTGTCGTTTGAGCACTGGCCTGCTAAACCTAGGGTTGTGAGTTCAATCCTTGAGGGGGCCACTTAGGAATCTGGGGCAAAATCAGTACTTAGTCCTCCTAGTGAAGGCAGGGAGCTGGACTCGATGACCTTTCAAGGTCCCTTCCAGTTCTAGGAGATAGGATAGCAATAGGAAATACAGTCTGCCAGCCATTTAGATATGGAACCTATGATAGAAATTTTGTCTGCTACACGTAGAATCCCAAAAGCCTTCTAATGTGACTTGTGGAGAAAGACCTCACTAAAACAGACATGCAAATACAGAAAAAGTTCCAGGAGAATGATTGGCTTAACAGGGAGGAATTCAGTTACCATCTTTGGAAGAAATATTTGATGAATTAGCAAGACCAAACTGTATCTCTTGATATTTGGTATAAGATAGATCCAGTCATTACAGCTGAAAGCTCACCCACTTAGCAAGCTAATGCCACTGCCACCAGAAAGTTATCTTCCACATAAAAAATAAAAATCTTGAGCTCACAGGCAGAGAAATAGCTAATGATAGCTGATTTTGAGCTATGTCCCACAGTAACAGGCCACAAAATGGGGGAGGGGGAAAGGGAGGAGTGTCAAATGTGTGAAGCTTCATCTTAATCTGATGACTATGGGTTGCAGATAGATTTACATTCAACTGGTTTACAATGGGCAGAAAGAATCATCAAATTAAGAGAAATGCAATTAGACTTTAATTCAGAAAGACAAAGGTAGTCAGGCATGTATAGAGGGCACTTAAAAGCATCCATCTGTGCTTGTTTGTATTTTCAACTTAGAACTGTAATTCCATCTGTCACCACCTGAAAGCGTAAGAACAACTTGAAGCACATAACTCAAGAACACTGAATCTCAGGAGTTCCTTCTTGCCAGGAGTGAGGCAAAGAGAACAAGATGACCCCTTGCAGCAGACATGAAAACTGTAACTGCTTGGGGCAGTATGGAGCACCTTCAAGAATACTGAAACCTTATCTCTTCTGAGGTTGGCCAGAATCTTTGCAAGTACTGATGGAGAGCAGAGGTACTGATGGATAAGCATATAGAACCCTTCACATTCACAGTATGGAGACAGGATCCTGACAAATATGGTCATCTCCTGGTATCATATGGAGAAATCCTTGATCCAGGGACCACTTGTAGCATATGTTCTTCTCCAGGAAAATGGGAACTCCCAAGACAAAGCCTGCTTTTGCATCTACTATGCTTCCTGACACAAGAGCTGAAATCCAGAGGTCCCTGCTTGCTTATACAGAAATAATAGCCTATTTAAAAAAAGATCACCTTTAGGATTCTGAATGTCTGAAAATCCTTAGTCCATTCCAGGATGACTACATCTCTTACACATTATAAAATTACATTAGTTAAAACTGGAAATCTAGTCCTAGCAGAAGAAGATCCATAGCCTATCATTAGGGAGGAGTTGCCCTGAAGTTATCATTCAGATGGGATGGGAAAGTCCCTCTGGAACTTGCTTCCACTACGATTTAGGTTTTAATGAGGTTATCTATATGGAGATATGTCACATGTACTATGCATACAGTTAGGGATAACCATAACACTCACAAGTATAGTTCAAAATGACCAGCTATGACAAATCTTCTTCCTAGACGTATGATGTCCTCAAATGGTCTCTGAGGGACACCTTGGGACTTAAGAATTCAGATAGGGATGCCAGAACCATGGTGTTGACAAACTATTTTGGGGGCTCCTACATGGCAGTATCCTTGAATTAGCCCATCATCCAGAAGGGGAGACACATGCACTCCAGCCTGGCTCCAGGTAGGCCCCGACTACTGTCATTAAAATATGGAATACTCATACAAGTCTCAATGTCAATACAGAGAACTGGCAATGCTGTTCCTCTATAAATCTTAGGTTATGTCTACACTGCAATCAGATACCCACAGTTGGCCCGTGCCAGCTGACTCGTGCTCAAGCTAAGACATTTGGGCATAGACATTTGGGCTTGGCTGGAGCCCAAGCTCTGGGATCCTCCCCCACTCACAAGGTTTCAGAGCCCAGGCTACCTCCTGAGCCCAAACATCTACAATGCAATTAAGCAGCCCCTTAGCCCAAGTCAGCTGGCATGGGCCAGCCTTCTGTGTCTAACTGCAATGTAGACGTCCCCTAAGACAATGTTTGTGACTGAAATGTATCACTTTGTGCATGTTAGCATCTGAAAGGCATCTGAAAGGTCCAGAAGCCTTCCTCTAAAACAGACATGATAGCCCAGAGTACACCAGAGTCTTGTCTCAGTGTTTTTTCACTTCACTTCAGTTGCAGATATCATGATCCAATCCAGAGGTGGTGACAAAAACATAGATCAGCATGTCCAGAATCTATTCCAAGAGGAAATGACATTTTCATGGAAAACAAGTGATAGAGGAATGTATTTTTCACTATTTATGCTATCTGAATGAGTGAAGTTCCATAGGGCCAGAGGCTTCATAGCACACATTCTTGTCAATACCTCACTATTTTCTTCACAACACTCAGATAAATACCATCTCTTCCAAGTACTTACATCACTTGAGTTTTTCAAATTGCTCTTTAAAGTTCCTTACTAAGTCTTCAATTTCTGTTAAGGTCACATTTTCATTTCCTTTGAAGTGTGCCACTGGAAAATTAATTTCCCATTATCTTCTATAGTAAGAATGATGGAAAAATCATTTAACAACTTCACTATCTCATCATGCTTTTCAACTGACCCCCAGGCAGCCCACTAGTTTTTTAGAAGGCCTCGTCACACAATCTTCTTACTTCTAATGTACTTCAAATGTATTTAAATAAGGGCAAGTCATTTCTTGTTCTCTTTTGTCTCCTTTCCAGTCAATTTTCAATTTAGCTGGCACAGTCTGTGATGCTCAAGACAGATTTTGGCTTTTTAAAGGATTTTTTTTTAACCCAATACTTTAACACTAAAAACTGTACTCATTCATTTTACTTACACAGTGTGGTCCTGATCTGTGATTGGGCCCTATAGGTGCTACCACAACACACAAAACAACAATTATTAGGGTATACATTATCTCTGTATGAAAAAGATTACTCTCTTTAAAAAGCAGGGGAAGAGTTTAGGACATTACTAAGATTAGCAATGTCTTATACTAACACATTTTTCAAATATCTTTTGTAAGCCACACAGGATAAATATGTAATTAAAGAATCAGGGTTAGCTTAAGTTTGGTTAAGGAATACACGTTCAGTAAAGAAAGGCCCTGACTAGCAAGTTGAAGGCAGGGCTTGAAAATACTAAATTATAAGGCCAGAAGGAATGATGTAGAGAGGATGTCTGGTTCAAAGAATAACTAATAAGATATGGGGAAGTTTCTAAAAAGAAGGCCTCTGACGTTTAGGGGGGGACTGCGGATGGTTTTAAATCAGACAAAAGGAGTCTGTCTTAAAAGAAGCCAGCATAAGCCTTCCCACCCTGCATACCGGTGTTAAAGCCTACATAAATGGAGATGCAATGGAAAAACTGCTCGTCAGCAAGAAGGAGGGGAGGAAAGGACTTGGGAAGAAAGGAAGTTGTAAATCTTATGTGGATTAAGACTAGAACTAAGGATGAATTGTCTCAAACTGTTTTTTTTATCTGAAGTTAGCAATTGGCAATGACTTTACATGATTGATGAAGGGTATAAAAAAATAAACTCTTAAAGGGTTCATTGCTAAATACCATGTTGGAATCAATATGGATGTAAGCATCCTGGGGTTTAGCCTATTTGTAAATATCTTACTCAAATGCTTATAAATGTTTTGTTATTGTTTGGATGTAGTAAACCGCTTATTATTTATGCGTTTTAGGCAAGTTTAGAGCAATTGTATAAATACCATTTGGCGTTCAGATTTAATAAAGGAATGTATGGTTAAATCAGTGTCATAGTAATACCCTGCACAAATAATAATAATTCCATCACCACAGGTTATCACTATCCCAAAAGTAATTTTATACTTACCAATTTTGCTTGCTGTGCATTTACTGGATCACCATATTGCAGTAAAGCTTGAAACTGGTTATTCTTTGTGAATGTGATTATCTTCAACACAGCACCAAATTTAGAGAATATCTGTCAAAAATAACAAGACTATATGTATAGAAATGTATTACAAATCATATAAACTAAAGTTACATAGACAACTGGCTTACTTGGTGAAGAACATCCAGGGTTACAGGGTAGTACATGTTGTCAATAATTATTCTAAGTACTGGACTCTGAGCTGGAGTCACGGCACTCTCACTAACAGTAGTTCCACTAATGGGAGTATTTGTTGTCTGTACTGCTGTCACTGCCTGAAGAACAGCTTGAGCCCGCTAAATAAAAAGAAAAAATATGTATTATAAACAAAGTATTTCAAGAAAAAAGGTTCAGAAGCGTATAGATATATTCATATTGTTACTACCAATGTATATTCAGTTACCTTTGGCACAATAAAATTCACCTCTTTAAAAATATACCTACTGACGTAACAATAGAATGATAAACATTTTAGATATTCCTTCAGTGGTATGGCAGCAAAACTAAACTATCTACTAGATCTAGACAATAAAGTGCAATGCCAAATTAGGGTAGTATAATGGAAACCACCATAATCTACTACCAGGGGAGAAGACAGTAGCCCTGAAAATAATGATTGGTTCTTACTGAACAACAGGAAGTGGCTTCAAATGAAGCCAGTATCTGGCCTTTCTAGCAGCAAGTATGGTGCTCTACTAATAGGACAAAAGTGAGCTTTTGGGGGATTTCATAAGAATATTTCCATATTTACAATGAGGAGTAAAACAACAACAAAAAACAAAACTACAGAATCATAATGTGATATACTGAATAACTGAAGTTTTTTTTTTAAATATTTCCAATATTCATATTAGAGTTAATCAAAACAATAGTGAAATATTAAGCAAAAGGTTCTGATAGGAAAAGATAATGCAAGTATGATACTTCAAAAATATTCCAATTTGTGGTTTTAATGAAATAATACACAGTAACTGAACAAAGTCAGAATGAAGTGGTCACAGATAAGCAAACTACAGTTTGTATTATCCATCCTCTTTAAAAACAAAAATCCCAAGAGTTTCTTAAAGCAACAAGCACAGTTTTAAAAATTCTTACGATAATCACATAGTAACAACACATGAGCACACATCTACATAACTACTTCTATTGCCAATTGATCAAATTTTAAAAGGGTTAGATGATTTTCTGAGGAAAAAATGCATAAAAGATGGTTTTCATTTCATATGTTTTATTATAGTACCTTTAAGAAGTAAAACAATACACAACAGAAAAGACAAAAGTGTGCATGCCAGGAAAAAAAAAAAAAATCAATCAATCATCGACATATGAATGCATACTGCATATTCTAAGGGTATTACCAGAGACAATACACAACTGCAGATCCCACAACTTACATGATATTCCTCACACTGAAACGAATTAAGGAATAAGGAAAGTAAGAAAAAAAGACCTGGTGAACACTACTTGGGAAAAGAAAGTTTACTGTATCATGTCAAGTATTAGTTAATGCTACTCTGACAAAAATATTTTGAAGACAATGTTAATTTCCTTTTAAAAACACACGAAATACATCACTTTTAACCCACTCAAACATTTGGTTGAGTTACTTCATTCTTCTATTTTTTAAATAAATAGTAATGTGTCAATTAAAATGTATGTCTTAGAGTAATCTGGGAAAAAGTTTTTGCAAGTTCTGGTCCTTAGGTTGTACAACAAACTCTTACACACACAAGTGAGCTCAATCAGGACTATTCAAGTAAGTAAGGATTGGTCTGATCTGGCTTTCTACATCATAGCCTGAAAACACTCTTTCTTCAGTGTGCGCTTATTCCTTACATTTAATTACACTAAGGTCAACTGGACTACATACCAGAGCAAGCATGATTGTTGTAATAAGCATTTGCAGGGTAGAGTCTACAGCTTAGAAATTACAAAAACAATGGATTGTTTTGGAGGAGGAAAAAATTCAGTTTAATTTTTAATATTTGTATAGAAACCCTATTTTTGAAGGTGTTTGAGAAAATGTAATGTTGAATAGGCAAAATCAGCTGCATATTTAACTTACGAAGTATTACATAAAATTGATTTTTCAAGTTTCATAATATTCTACCACATTTGACTATTTCACCTTTGATCCTAGGAACGTCATAATACATAAGCTTATAAAAATACAAGTCTATATTAAAACATTTCATTCTGACAAACTGACAATCAAGGAGATTCACAGTTATGGCAGTCATTCTGTTCTTAACTCACCTAGTTGTGCCTAGGTACTGCAGCACACAAGGTAAAAAATGTTTGTTTTAAATCTGAACTTTAATGTTATTTTGTTGTTCTGTTTACATGTCTTTTAGGACAAAATATCTTCACAAAATTATTAAAATGACATGAAACATTCAAATGACTTTTACATCTGTTCTTTTAGTCAGGCATAAACCTATTGTGATTAGACTTTTTCATAAATAACCATATTGCTGACAACCAATCATAGGAATTCATAGAGTCATAAATGCAAATTGTTTTTACTTTCAGAGTTCAAAAACTTGGCTGTTTAAGGTACCCCATCTTTTCAAATTACAGCTCCCTCTCTCATCCCTTTAGCTTAACCATTTGTACTTTTCACCTTTTTCATATTTCATCTTTGCAATGAATCTACTGACCCTCATTTTCTTTGCATTTCTCTGTCTCGAATGTAAGGAAAGGCCCACTTTAAAAATGAAACCGGCTAGCTTTCAAACGTAACCTTCAAATTTTGGTAACAAAATTATGTGGTGAATGCCCCACCAGACCAGACTTAATGGGATATTCTGCACATGACCCGCGAATAACTCCTTTTTAATTTTCCAGCAGGTTACTACACTGTCCAACCCCATCATAGCCAACTGGCTCCTGCTCTGTATATTTCTCCATCATGCTGGTGATGTCACAGAATATTTACAGCATTGTACTGTCAATTAATTTATTATAAATAAAAAATGGTTAAAATAAGGGTGCTTGCAAGACTGAGCCAACTTAGTGCTAAAACAAAGGTGGTAGGGAAGCAAGGATACTGCCAAAAGGCTGACGTTGCCACAGGACCCCAAAGAAAATGAAAGGCAAATACATGACTGATAGTGTTCCTATTGTTTAAAGTTGTACATGAATCCACCACTTATTGGTGGCATGTTTAATCATTCCCTTTACAAACTTCATTCTATTTACCTTTAAGTACCCATTTCTTACAGCTGGCACTTTTTAAACGTACAATCTAAAATATTTCTTTAATGGATAGGAGAATACTCAGAGCTCCAAAAGATCTAGTATGTTTGTAGTGCCAGGCAGGGAAATTAATACTGAACTTAATTTTAGCAGAAAGCAAAAATATCAACCAGAGGGTTCCAGAAAACTTCTCTTAAAAACATAATAAAAAAAATAATTTGCCATTAACACACTATTATACTAGAAATGACTTAAGTATGACAAGAGAGTAATAGAAACTGTAGATTGTCACAACAGACAGCATTAGTCTGATCGAAAAGGGAACACAAGAATGAACATGAATATATTAACATTTGAACAGTGAAGGGTCAATGCTTCTTTTCCCCATTCTTTGTAGGATACAGCAACCTCAAATACTAAGACGACCTTTACCACCCCTGCTATGTTATCGTTGAAACAGTTCCATGTTCTATTAAAAGAAATGTATTACAACTGTTTTGGAAGAATAATCAGTTCTACACACATCCAAGATCAAACAACAAAATTCTCAGTCACTGAATACATTTTTCCCAGGGTGATCATTAATGCATTTTTCTTCAGGAACTGTCCAGTGGGAAGAGCAGACCAAACAAACTGAAGTTATCAATACTATCGAATTTATGATTCAAAACACCAGGAGTAGGACTCTGCATTAGTGATGGGGCAATACCATATGGTACTGAACTCTCAAATGTGCCAGAAGCAAGAAACTTAAAGTTTTAGTCATGTGACTTCTAAACCAAGAGTCAATATTAAGACTTATTTTACGAAAAAAAATCAAATTTAATTAGAAAATTAACCATGAAATACATTAATAAAATTCTAACATGTAATTGCAACATGTACAATTCCAAACTCTATGTCTTTTATAATATCTCAATAAACTGCAGCTATTAGAAATAAAGTTTAGTTTATACAAAAATATATTCATGGCTACATAGTGTATAGTTGAATGTATGCTAAGCTTAATTTGCTACTGTATGCATTCGTTATACTCCATAACAGTAAATATACCTGGTTTAGTGTATTATCAGTCTTTAGCTCTTTATGATTAGAATACTGAATATAGATGGGTTGGTTACGAAGATGAGGTGTCACAGCAGAATAGTAATTAACCATAGTGATAGCTGCTTCTTCTGTTGCCAGCTCCAAAAAAGCCTATAAGAATTAAAAAAAAAAAAAAAGTATTTACACACTATTTACACTTTGTATTGCTAGAATAAAACACATTCACATAATGAAGGGATCGATAAGATTTGTAGTTTTCATGTTTTGCCCCCCAAAAAACCCAAACAAACAAAACTAAGCTCTCTGGAATGGGTCTGTAGTTGGCAAATAAACCCCATATCTTCAAAGACATTTTAAGTCTGCCCAGTTTAGCAAACTGGGGTTTGTGCACATAAAACGATACCTTTGAAGAGGTTGGCCTAACAGTTAGCTTGAAAGCCATATTTTTTGAGTGTCATCTGCTCTGAACTATTAGCCCTTCACTGCTTTCTAATATAAAATAGACTAGAAATAGTATGGAGCACATGAAAGAGG
Source organism: Malaclemys terrapin pileata (assembly GCF_027887155.1). Lineage (NCBI taxonomy): Eukaryota > Metazoa > Chordata > Testudines > Emydidae > Malaclemys > Malaclemys terrapin. The sequence goes on from NC_071512.1 coordinate 74,710,493, forward strand.
AATGCAAATTGAAAGAATGCAAGGCTTTTCATTTTAATTATTTACCACTACATCTGGATTAATCTCAGTAAGATTTTACCAGTATATTTGGAATTAAAAAATACTTAATCATTGTACTATAAATGGAACTCTGAAACAAGAAGAATACCTGATTTTTTCCTTTTAGCATCAGGATGTTGGTTACCTTACCAAAAGGTAAGCCTAAAGCAATAACTTCTGTTTCTGTCACTTCACCAGGCAATTTCCTAATATGAAGAACACGAGAAGGAGCCCCATCCATTTTATCCTCTGCTTTGAATTTCTTGTTGTCATTACCATTGGCTGAAAGACATTTTTAAACTCCATTTCATATTTACAAGTCAGTAATATTTTAGAAAATATCCACATAAGCAAACTTTTCAAATAAGATGCGCTTTGTACTTGATGCTAAATATTCAAGTCATCATGTGAGCTATGCACCCTTCCATTCATGTCAGCAAAGCCATTTAACATTTACCTACAATTTCTAAAGGAACTAACAAGCAGATGAAAATGTGAAACTGTCAGAGGTCGTATGACCAAGTTTGTGGAGAACAAATGTGATGCCAGAGGACCAAAGACAAACCTATGTAATTGATAAACAAGTCCAGTTAATTTCACTTTGATTGTGAAAAAAAACCTAGAATAAATCGATAGGCAGGCACTTATGTAAAAAAAATCCTCTCAGAGCCCAGCCTGAGTAATAAGAGTTGTTGTTGGAGAATTCCACAAAGGGAAGAGAATGGAGAAGTCCACCATCTTCAACTCTTCAGAGCAGTGAGGGTAGCTCTCAGTCATAACTACAGCATTATATTCATATATTAAAGTCAGAGGGAATCATTAGGCTCTCTAGTCTGCCCCCATGTATAAAATGGCCATAGAATTTCACTCATTTACCCCTGTACTGAGCCCAATAACTCGTATTTGATTAACTCATAAAGGCATCCAGTCTCGATTTAAAAACAACAAAAGCTGGAGAACTCCACACTTTATTTGGTAGTTTGTCCCAATGAATCTCCACTGTTAAAAACGTGTACCTTATTTCTAATTTGTATTTGTATGGCTTTAACTTCCAGCCATTGGTTCTTGTTATGCCTTTCTCTGCTACATTAAAGAACCCTGTAGTGCTTTATAGTCTCCCTGTGAAAATACTTATACACTAATCATAGACTTTAAGGTCAGAAGGGACCACCATGATCATGTAGTCTGACCTCCGGCACAAAAACTTACCCACCTACACCTCATATCACCTCTCATTTTCTTTATGATAAATTAACCAGATTGAGCTTAAGTCTCTCACAGTAAGGCACTTTCCCAGGCCTCAAGTTGTTTCTCTCTCTCTTCTCTGCACACACTTCAATTTTTCAACATCCTTTTTAAAATGTAAACAGCAGAACTGGATGCAGTATTCCAGTAGTGGCACCCCCACTGATGGAGTGGGAAAGGAGAATCCACACAGTAGCAGATGCTTTGCCCCGACCTCTCAGGGTATGTCTACACTGCAAAGAAAATCTTATGCCTGGTCCATACCAGCCGACTCGGGCTCACAGGGCTTGGGCTGTTTCACTGCTGTGGAGACTTCCAAGCTTGGGCTGGCGCACGAACTCTGGAACCCTTCCACCCTTCAACTAGGGCCATGAGCTATTCTGGTGTCTATACAGAGAATTATTCACTAATAGGACAAGCAGTAATACCAGAGCTAAGAAAAAATATTTGTAGGGGTTTCCCCCCCCCCCCAATGAATAAAAATTAAGCTGGCAAAACTCCTGAAATTAAGCAAGTTTAAAAAAAAAATCATGATTACTCTATGAAAATTTAGTGGAAAAGACATTTTCTAATAAAATGCAAAAAAAAAAAAAAAAAAATCAAGTTACATTGTTTCATTTTGACTGATTATGACTATGTACTATTGAGTCCAGTTTCCTGACCGTGTTAACAAAAGCTATTCTGACCCATTGACAGATGGGGTTTATGCATCATGGGTGGACTCTATGCCAGCCCATAAAGAGGTTCTGTCAGTGTGAACAGCAGGGAATTGATGCTATACTTGTTGTAACATGGGTTTCTAAGGGCCCAAAGTCTTTTAAGGAAAGTGTTAAGTACCACTTCACAGATAGTAATTCCAGGGAGCATTATTTGACTTCATATGTGTTATGTGCCAAATTATCATATTTATGCAGAAATATGCAAATTGTTGATCTATATTAATAAAGAGCATTTGTCAAACTTCTGAAAGTTTTAGGAAAATGAAAACTACTGTGGCTCCCTTCAGTCCTACCATATGTTAAAAACATACCCATAACTTAGATTTTTTATTAAATTAAGCTACATCTTAAAATACATCTTTACATGTTTAATTAAAGAAAAAAGTATATTCAATATGGGATGTTAAACGCTTGCATAAAATTATTTATTATTTAAAGTGGAAGAAGATTTTCAAGTTTCCAATAGTTTTACTTACTAGTGATTGTTTTATATTTGTTACATCTAAGTGGAAATTTTTTCTTTATACCTAACAACCCAATGTACTTTTAAATTAGTTAGTGGCAGGATGAAAGAGCTTGTTGTTTAGCAAGCACTCAGATTTTCATACAGTCTTCTCCTTTCTTACATGTTTTAATAAGCAGTAACATTATTAACAATGCTGACATTTAAACTACTATTACTGGCATCTGAGTTAGCACTGATAGAAAAGAATAGGGCAGTTCACACCTCAAAGTTTCATTTCAGGCTCTCTGCAAATTCAGGCAGAGATCCCTGCATTTGTTACAAAAATGTCTCATTTTGAAGGTTTTCTTAGCAACCAGAACAGCCAGAAACTAACTTTATTTGTTTTTAAGGACTATGAAATCTGGGACTGAAAATGAAATATGAGACTTGGGAGTACAATTGAGAGGTCAGTCATGAGGTCAGTCCCTCATCTCCAGCTAGTTCTTCACAAATCTACAAGGGTACATGCAAAACACTTTGGAAACACTGTATTAAAGGAAAAATAATTTTATTTTAACATTGTGTGCATATTTTAATTATTATTTTTTATTGATCTTGTAGAAATGGAAGGGTAAATTTAAGATTAGATTTCAAACCCAATATACAAACTTCTAGCCTTTCAAATGATTGTTTGCTCTCCCCACACTTTGAAGTTGCTTGATATTAGAGTTATATCTAGAGTCCTAAGTATAATAATGAACTTTTGTTCTGGTTATTTTATCTTTGCATAGATACTCTGTGAGAAATTCCAGGCTCCTGATTGTTTAAAATGAAAACATACAGAGATTCCCTTTAACTTGTGGCTCAGAGTGTGAAATGGATGGTTGTCTCCACCTCAGCTCATCAAATGAGGAGAGTGTTGCATGTAACAACAGAAAGCAGTTTACCCAACACCTCATGGAAAAGGATGGAGTTCCAACAGATAAGAAATGCAGTTTCTCAAAAATTCTAATTTCACCTGCTAACAGAAAGCAGCGATGTCTTGCTTCTTCCCGCTCTTTGCCAGCCAGCAGAAACCAATGTGTTTTATATGAGTCATGGATTGAATAACACTGCCCTTTGTACATTTTTACAAAGTATGTATTAAAAAGGGAACTTTCAAAATAAAAATATTGAGTTTGAAAATATGAAATGCATTCCATTTTCAAAATGGTTATTAGAAGCATTTGGCACTGAAGGAAACCTCTCCACCTTACTCTGCATGGTCTCTCACTTACCATTTTAAATGATACTTCTCAACAGGAGATAAAGTTTAATGATATATTGTGGGGCAAAAGGAAATGATGACCCCATTTTAATACATGAAAAAACAGATGTTGTTCAAAGCCGCTGGAAGGGGACCTCAATTATTGTTAGAAAATGTTCAATCATTTTAACAATGGTATACCTACGTAATCAACCACTGAATGGCTGTAGCAATTATGTACTGTGGCTCATCTCAATCACAGACAGATTTAGGAAACAACAGGCCAGCCTAAAAGGTCTTCCCTGATGCAACAGGCTAAGAAGTAAATAGGGGCAAGCCAGGAGAAATGTCAGCGTTTCAATTCTGCCAAAAATTACAATTACAGTATTTGGCACTTTAAATAGTTGACTGCCTACAGGCCTGTATTATCATGAAATCTAACTTTTACCAGATCTGAAAAGCCTAACCAGTTTAACCTCCTCCCCCACTGCTATTTTCTGGACAAGATAAAAATTAATGTTCACAGGGAAAAATATGAGCAACTCACTGTGGAAAAGCATCATCCAAATGATCATTGTTACTAAACTGAATTATTTGTTTAGTATTATCCCTGTTCCCAATTCCAAACAAATCCCATCTTCAAAAGACACATCTACAGGGTGGGATAATTCCAAAGCTCTCTCTAGGTAAAATGTACACAATATTCAGTTACATACCATTTAGTAATCTGTTAGTTAAAAGTAATCTCTACAATAGCCAAAATTATTATCACTTGGAATTTCACTGAAGAACACACACACACACACACACACACACACACCCCTTCTCAAAAGTACTGTCATCACTTTTCCAAATCTATACACAGAACTCCACGATGCTGAATAACCAGCAACAACTTAAGAGACTGATGGGTGTGCTATACATATGCTACTATTTTAACTCTATTAGATGCATAAGTCTCCTTGGGGCTTAATCCCCTCCCAAAGATTAGAAACGTTCTGTTTATTTAGCATAAACTGAGTTCTTGAAGTTGCCTGTTTAAGAATAGTCAGGAACTTTCACTCCTTCAGAAAGGTATTGATAATTCCTATGAAGGGCAAAACAACCACTTACTTTCTTTTAAGCAACCAAAAGGGTCAGGGATCAGATCCAAAGAACAGAGAATCATACACATCCTCAATAAAAGTCATGTTAAATGCAACCAATAGATGACAGATCATCCGGAACATGTGGATCTCAATCATACAGGCTGCACAGACCGTCCTGGAGCCAACTCAGAAGTCAGAGAGGCTTTAGAAAGAAAACAGCTAATCCCAAAGCCCAGAATAATAGCAAGCAATGAACAATGGGCCAACTTCATATTGGAAATAGCTAAAATTGAAAAAAGAACCCAAAAAATTACTAGCATGAACTGTCACATTTCCTTTTTTGTTGAAGAATTTAAAAAATCCAATTTTGTAAGTGTTCTGGGGTCAGAGCAATCTATGTTAGACAAAAATGTACTCCATCAGTAAAACTTTCTTATGGCAACTTAATTTAACGTTGCTGTGAAAAACTGAGATGTAATTGAAGATTTAATCTGAAAATTAAATTTAAAAAATTAGACATCTCCTTGCTATGTTGTGATACAAATGACCCACTGTAACAAACATTTTCTCTTTCTTCCTCCTACAGTGAATGCCCTGCAGTTCCCTTACCCATATTTGCTCAGCCTCCATTACCTAGGTCTATAGCAACTTCTGTGTAGTTTTGGCAAGGTTTATGCCCTGGAAGAATACCTATCTATTAAAAAAACTTTACTTTCACCTATTGTTTCTCTTGAGGAGTTACAATTTACCATCTCAATCTTAACTATAATTCTCTTGTACATATGCACAAATATAACAGTTGATATTAGTTCATCGGTTAAAATCTGATAATTACAACTGGTGAACTCAAATAACCTCAATTTCTTCTAATTGACCTCCTCACACAGAAAGGACAAAAGAGTCAAATTTGGGATTTTTTCCCCCTGTATTCAGCAGTCTGAATAAATCAAGATTCACATTTTCAGCTGAATGGAAACATAAAAATTAATTTTGTCAGGCACTACATTACAAACATCTGTATTATACTGGATGCGTAATTAAATGATCCTGTTAAGACTGTAAATTAAATATTCCAGCATATTTCTTAATATGGATAATTAATTTTAATAGGTCTGATAAAGAGCCTGAAACTGGGAATAGGATCTCTCCCACATACAAATAGGTTCCCAGAATGAGGCAACTGTGGAGATAAGTTATTATATTAATACTGCACACGGAAGTCTTCAAAAGATATCCTGAAGAGTTAGCTATTCTTTAGATGAAAACTGCATTTTTTACTGTTTGACATTAAGATATAGAAAAAAGTCACTAGTGAAAATGCATTAAGCATAACTAAAATAACTGACCATGATTAATACTATAACATTTATTACAAGTTTTCAATCTGAAACCAAACAATGCAAATATCTAATAGTTAAATAAAATTAGTGTGACCTACTATACATTGGGGGAGCGTCTTGTTAACCCCCACATTCCCCATCTGTATATAACTGTGATATTGCATATAAAGCATGTCATGTGAGATATCAGGAGAAAGGTTAGAATAGTGTCTTTCAGCAGATCATATCTAAATATGTGTATTGCCAATGCTTTTGAAATTATAAAAATTGTGTCACTAAAATATGCTGTGGGTTTGGGAGGCACCCAGATTGACAAGGGAGGTAACCAACAGCAAGGTAGGTGCTGTTGAACAGACATCACCAGCCATTGTCCAGCAAGGGAGCTACAATGCAATGACTCACCTGCATGAGGCCACACCAGGAGAATTGCTCAACCTTGCCTAGAGACTCAGCAATGCCCATGAGACATGCCTGTACTTGTGTTCTACAAGCACATGGACTAAGGGTATAAAACAGAAGACAGTGGCCACATGCTTGGCCTCCCCTGCCCCCACCTATGCTGCAAGCAACAAGGACACTGAGAAGACTTAAGACTCCAACAGAGGAGACTGGCCCAGGTTTCAAGGGTGAAATCTGTGTACTATGAACTATAATATCCAGTGGGGTGAGAAAAACTGCTTATTCTAGATGTTGCCCAATCTAATAGAATTGAGAGTTTAGACTGCGTGCTTATATATTTTATTTTATTTTGGTAACTAACTCTGACTTTTTGTCTCTCACTTAAAATCTATCGTTTGTAGTCAATAAGCTTATTTTACTGTTTATCTTTACCAGTGAGTTTGCCTGAAGTGTGTGGCAAATGTTCTCAGGTTTGCAAAGGCTGGTATATATATCCACTTTCCACTGATGAAGTGGTGAACCAATTAATAAATTTGTACTGCTCATCTTGAGCAATGCAAGAGGATATATTCCCGAGGCAGTGCTAGGAGCTGGGGGGATTTGGCTGGTGCCTTTCTCTGTGTGATTCATGAGTGGCTTAGGGAGGATTCATGTAACCTAGCTGGGGTTGGGGGGCTCTACATGCAGTTGTGCTGAGTGATCATAGCGTCTGGAGGGGCTTGCTGCTTGTCACTAGCAAGGCATTGAGACACAGCCCAGACTCGAAAGAGTTAAGGGGGCACAGCAGTCCCACGGTCCCTGGGTGCACCTCGGGGATCCTGTCATAATTAGTTTGTATCTAGAAGAGATACATGGACCTGACGTTTTAAGTGTCACATCCAAGACACTTATCATACTTAGAGCAATGTTTCCCAACTGGTGTGCTGAGGCACACTGGTGTGCCGTCACATCCGAACAGATGTTCTGCGGAATTTTTTGAAAAACTGCAAGTGAGAACAAAGGGGGGGGGGAGGGGAAGCTGCCTCACTGCCCCAGCTCCTCCAGGGGCAGAGCAATCAGAGCTCAATCTCCCTCTCTTCCCCCCTCCCCTCCTGTGTGAGCAACAGGTCGCCTCCTCTGCCCCTCCCCTATCCACTGTCAGCCGCCAGCCAGAATGAGGATGAGCCCCTGGAGCTCAAGGTGTGCAATGGCAGAGAAAAGGTTGGGAAGCACTGACTTAGAGGAAACGGAAAAGGAGCTGAGACTGCAAGTTTAAATTTCAAAAAGAAATAATTTTTGATTGCTAACTTGAGCTAGTGAACAGATTTACTTTTAACTTTCCTGAAAATTCTATCTTAAGTCTAGGAAGAGGTGTTAACACCAAGCTCAGTAGTGAAATACCGAACATACAAGAAAATGGATTTATCCTCCTCTACCATTTCAAATCTCATTGCAGACTTCATTATGGAGTCACTACAGTCACCTCTTTAATGTACACACACACTTTTTAGAGCAACTTGGCATTTCAGGTTGCCACATTTTGGGGAAAACGTTAGGGACACTTAGTCATGGTCACACAAACACTTCATGTAAATCAGTCCATTAAATAATGTGTATATTTACCAATATTGTGCATATAACTATAAATTTCACCTTAAAAAATGTATATAGATTTAGCACTGCTACAAGTTTCCAGCCCTGGTAAATGAAGTTCTCCGCTTATCTATAGCGCAGTGGCAGGGTAAGCGTCTCATATACATTGCCCTGCTAACATGCCTCAATCTGATCTGGAGCTACTTTCTTTACAGGTAAATAGCTGCCCCTGCAGTTCCTGGCTTATCTGAATCTGTCAGTAAAAAGCACGATGTTGAGTTTATGATTTAGGAGTTGGAACACAGAGTCACACAACATCCATTATACGTTAACTTTCAGTCCCTACAGAGCCACGCTGGATTCAAACTGGTGATCTTCACAGACCATTAGCAATATGTCAAGGCATCCACTTGTAATCACAACAGAGCTATATAACTACTGTACCAACAACTGGGAATTTTGTTTAAAAAGACTATTTTTTACAGTTATAGTTTTACCTTTCACCCAGATTTTTGAATAAAAGATGCTGTCTAAAGTTAAATTGCCAGCAGCAACTGTGAAATAAGGAAGGTCCAGTATGTCTGAAGAATAATTTTAATTCTAACTTTTAAGATCAGCTTTGCACTGGAGTTATTTTTGAAAATTTCAAGCTACTTTATGAGACTTTTAAGCTACCTTTTTGTTTTGTAGAATGACTGTCTGCCCATTTATTTCCAAAATAAAATAAACTAATTGTGGGACTTTCCAAGCAACATTTACTGTAATGGGAAAGCTCTTCATTTGCATAAAGTTGACCCAATCAATCCTCACTGGGTGATGTCAGTGAATTCAGAGTGACAGTGCCACATTCTGACTTGCCAAAGAACTTCTAAGGATAGGTTTCTGTGAGGAGGAGCCAGCCAGGTTGTCATCTTTAAGACCTGGAAGAAAAGGAGACTATATTGCTTCTGGCTATATGATGCCAGTCCATGCTGGCCAAGAAGACCTATGTTTTCTACATTCCCTGCCTGGCAACCAACCAAGGGGCAGGAGTCCAATAACTTGTAAAAATCTAAGACTTGATAGCCACGAGGAATCAGCTTCTAATATTTCCCATCAACATTAACAAGCTGTGTTGAAAATGTTACCAGCTAATCATTATTAGCTTTCTGAAGATGCATGAAACCATAACAATGTAAATCATCTTCTATAAGTTTCACACATGTTTTGATTTTATTTTTTCCAGCAGGACAACACTCCTAGGTGGTCTGGTGTTCTCTCCTTATTAGGCACAGTTAAGTAAGAGTGAGTGTGATTATTTGTAAACCCACATAGGGGCAACTCCTAAAGTCAGCCACAGAAACAAAAATTAAATTAATTACCTTTTCTAATTAAAAAAAAAAAAAAAAAAAACACTAATCTCATGTAAATTTTATGGATTAAGATTATGTGCTTAAATCCTGATGAACTGTTCTCTTTACCTTAATTGTTTTATGTTTAACATGGAAGTGAATTGATCTTCATGGTGTGAGTCTTTTGACAAACATAAAATCATATACAATGGGACTGAGAGTGGAAATGCCCTCCTATTTTGTGACTGACAGCTAAACAAAGACTGCCATTTTACAAGATTAAAAGAGTTACAAGCAATTGTTATCCTATTTGGCACTGTTTAATTAGATTAACAGATAATTAGATTTATTTGATTTGTTTAATATTACATAATTGTGAATATTCATTTTAGTTCATTAATAAACTATATATGATAGGAAAATTGTGTCTGACTGAGCAATTTACCAGATGTCGAGATAACAAGAACAGAAAAATCGAAGGCACAGATAATCCACCTAGTTGTGATGCACAGAACCTATCCTTCTACTGTTTCCAAATAAATGCTAATCAGAGGGGATCCCCTGGATATATTTCAAACACAAAATATGTTAAGAATATTAAGATTGCAAAGTCAGGCACTCAAAGATGGGAAATGCCAAAATTAAGGTTACCTATGTAACCTTAATTCTGCTCTCTTGAGAATATGTATTATGATAGTATGCAATCAAATAATCAGAGACTATTTTTCCCAGCATGTATCACAAACAGGGTTTGACGCCACACCTTCAGATTCATAGGATAGATTTCTACCAATTGCTCTAAAGAAATATCTGGCAGTGGGTTTGTAGACCAGCTACTAGAAGACATAGATGGCCAGCAATTTATACAACTGTTTAGACAGGAGTGGAATGTTGGGTATATCAGAATTCCTGGCTCAAGGAGGTAAATGTCTACCAGTTAAGCCAAACACATAGATTTTACACACACATTGACATAAAAGCTGTAAGTCTATATTTTTATCTATATTTTGTGTAGTACTTAGCGGGTAGGGATTTTGGTAGTGAGTAACAGTGGGTATGTTAATGTTATAGTGAATTGGAAATTGATCCTCTGAATATGATATAGTACTATTAATATAGGAATTTTGAACTTTAAATATATTTGTACAATGTTATGGATCAAAATTAAGGTTGGGTGCACAATATAAGTTAGGTGGGATAAAAATGAGTTAACTAAAGTAGTAAATCCCTTAACTATTCATTTCCAGATTTACTGTTTAGGATTTTGTCTTCTGCAGTTATATAAGATTTCATAAACAAAGTTACAATTCTTGATGTTTTAGCTAGATTCCATTGAAAACACACTTTCAAGCATAAAGCTTATTTTTAAACCATTTTTGCTTGTGAGCTTAATGTATGCACATATATGCACAAGCACATCTGTATGATAATCAAACATCAATTTACATTACTACATAATGATAAACTGGCCAATATATCACCAAAACGTAGGATGGGTAGTAATTTTTTTAAACTTCCAGCAGATACTATTAAAAATTACTATTTGTGAACTTAGTTACTCAAGTACCTGTATTTATAACATTTTATTGTTAACCACTGTCAGTTTAGCTATGGCTTTATAAAAATAGGACATATAAATTCATTCATCAATTTATAACCATGCACCATTAGCACTGTTAAACCGTATTTTAAGATATACATGATCATTTGTATGTCACATTGCTAAATGTTTTGTGACTGCAATTAAATATCTATCAAAGCATATCTCTTAATGAGAGAGAGTTAAAAGTTACCACAGACACTGGATTGTTAATTCCCCAAATTTTAGTGGGTTTAATGGAGCAGCAGCAGTCACTGCTACAGTTAAAGTTGGATAACTGTTTCCATTCTGACAGGTTTCAGAGTAGTAGCCGTGTTAGTCTGTATCCACAAAAAGGAGTACTTGTGGCACCTTAGAGACTAACAAATTTATTTGAGCATAAGCTATCGTGGGCTACAGGCCACTTCATCGGATGCATAGAATGGAACATATAGTGAGGGGATATATATACACATACTGAGAACATGAAAAGGTGGGAGTTGTCCTACCAACTTTAAGAGGCTAATTAATTGAGAGAAAAAACTTTTGTAGTGATAATCAAGATAGCCCATTACAGACAGTTTGACAAGAGGTGTGAGAATACGTAACATGGGGAAATAGATTAAATGTGTGTAATGGCTCAGTCATTCCCAGTCTCTATTTAAGCCTAAATTGATGGTGTCTAATTTGCATATTACTTCAAGTTCAGCAGTTTCTCCTTGGAGTCTGTTTTTGTTTTGTTTTCCATTCTAATCCCTTGTTTCTAGTCACTCAACTTTCAGGAACTTTAACCCCATCAGGCTGAAATGTTCCATTCTTTGTGTCTGCCGACCTTTTTTTTTTTTTTTTCTGGGGGTGGGGGGAGAGAGAGAGAGAGAGAGAGAGAGAGAGAGAATATTTTGCAGATTTCAGGAAATACAGTTTGGCTGTTTCCAAGTACAAGGAACTAGAAAACAGACATACTTTTCCATACATAAAAATATTTCTGCAATTTTTATTGAGCAGTCCTACAGTTGAAAGGAATAAAGTTTCAGAAGATTAAATTTGGCACAGAAATAGCACACCAGAGAGGAGATGCATGTTTCCTTGTTCTATAGAAAATAAATGTGTTTTATAGTTAAACCTTAGAATGAGTAAGAGCAATTTTTTTTCACCGTATGCAAAGTACATAGTTAAGAAAGTATTTATTGGGCATGCAACATTTGCCTTCTTAGTTGACTAGTGAAAAGCACAGGGAAGCATATTGTTAGAGACACCAGTTTAAGACCAGTTAGCGCAGGACTTATGACCTAGACAACATTGGTGCCCTGCAGAATACCCAGAATTGAGGTAAAATTCTAATATTCCTTGTTTCCATTCTGGTCCATTTCATAGAGTATCAGAGTCCCATTTAACATCTCTTTGCTTGGAATACTTTTCAGTGAGTCAGTATCTGCCATACATCAATATAAAAGGGATGAACTCATAAACACTGGAAGGAGGGCTCATGCTCTCCAAAGACTTCTGACCCTAACTAGTTTAAAATAGGAAACAAGAATGGAATTTTACATCAGCTTCAGAATTGATGAAGGACAACATTTATTCCAATAGTTTTTATCTGTGATTTTGACGGTGCAGCTCTCAGCTGTAGGTGTAAATGATGTCATCAACTATTGCTAGAAAAACTCTGAGCCCTGACCTTTAATCTTAAGCAAAGACAAAACTGCTTTCCAGAATACGTAGTGGTTGTTAGTTCTTGTCTTCACCTTTAAAACAATCTATTCTCAAATGTTATTTATGGACTTTTCATGCAAAGGATTCACAAATCACTCGTAAAAACTAATTCTGATATAGATACATATAGCTTAAGTGAAATACAAACACTTCTGGGGTTGACGATTGCACCCTAACACCACATAGCTTTGAGGAAATGCAAGGGTGCAGAAGTAGGTATAAAAGTATGGATACCAGAAATAACATGGAATAAAGAGATCTGGACCTCTGGACAATTGAGGATGTTTGAAGTCTATTTTGGTAAAGGTCTGTGTACTTTGGAAGCCAAGTTCTCCAAATCCTCTTGTATGTTCTGGTTGCAGAATGTTTACCACTGTTTAACAGAGTTGTTTCCGGCTCCGTTCTCTTAGATTCTAAACTATTAGTTTCAACCTGCCAAGGTCAGAATGAAATGTTGAAGTTTTTCCACAAACATGTCTTCATGATCGTGGGTGACGATGGCCTGTAAGACCAATAATGATGCAATAAGAATTACAGATTCTTTACCTCGTTTTATTTTGCAAGTCACCCAGACAATATGAAAAAAATGGGAGAAAAGTTTGATATACAGAAATCCTTAAAGGAAAGGTGTCTATCTTTCATATCATTCACCGTCTATTTGAAGAGAATTATGATTGGAATTTTCAAAAGAGACCAGGCGGATTTGATGCTCAAGTCTCACTGAATTAAATGGGAGCTGGATGCCTAATTCCCTTGGGTTCCTTTGAAAATCCCAATCTAAAAACGTAGACAAGTTTAAGTGAAAAAAAAATCTGATCTCTTGCTTCTTGTTGTGCAATTATTTATTATTTTTACAAAAATGTTTTAAAGTGCTTTACAAGGTATAGGACGAAAGGGGAAAGAAAGGAGAGAGAAAGCTTTAAAAAACAACAAAAAAAGTCTTCATTATGAATCACTGTTGGGGTAGAACTAATGGTAGGTGGACTCTGGGCTGCGTGAAGGTAAGTTGCTTTCAGGTGCATTTTCACCAACAGGTCACATCCTGGTTACAGAAATGTAAATTGCTCTCTTCCTTCTCTTCTTCTACGAAGACATCAGCTTGGACAGTATAATGGAATCTGATGACAGAAGTGACAAGGTCATAAATACACCTTGTTTCCCAGGAATAGTAGAAAATGAAGACCAGGACAAATCAGAAAGAGAAGTTCTTGAGAACTACACAGTGCAAAAGAGGGAGGGAGAGCCATTTCTTGAGTGTGTTATGGAGTGGCTACTGTTCCAAATCATGCTTCCTTTACAAATAGAGTGATCAAGGATTATATCCTCTCTTTATAAGGGCTTCACAGTCATGCTGCTTTGAGTGTGATAGCAGAACTCTGATTCATGTCAATACTATTACATATATATAAATTCAATGGCAGAGAGGCCAGAAGAAAGATTAGAGGTGAACCTAATCTATAGGTCTATTGACCTATAATACATTTTTAAATGACATTTCGAACCCATATGCCTTATGACCTGGTCAAGAATTTGAATAAGAAAAATGCTTGGTTTCCATTTTAGGCTTAATTACGCCTTAGTTGATCATTTACATTATGAGTGGTTGAAGAAGAATCTGTACTGACCTCTCGCTTGCAAAACTGAAAAAATATTCCCTGGCTCTGGATACAGCTGGAAGGATTGTCCATTAGATCTCACCAGACAAGATGTGGGAGTTAGTCAATATTTTCTATTCAGAGGCTTATGTCTCATAAGAGAGATGGACTGAGGAAACAGGTTATGTTTTGATGAATTCCTGAAAGTTTTCTCCAAGATATTTTCAAGACTACCCATTGAAAATGACATAATTATATTACTGCATTCAGGAGCATCTTTGTTAGGGATTCTTATATTTCTTTTAGAGTTTCCTCCTCTTTTTCCAATATTTACTATTACCATTAGAATGGGCAACGGATCTGGGCATCATAGAAGAGCTCAGGTTAAGATTATTTAGTTCATTGAAACTTGTGGCTAGTTTGGCTGTAAAATAAAAGTATGGGCTAAGATTTTTCAAAAGTGACAGTGATTCTGAATAGCTACCTTGAGACACCTTGAAAGGCTCTGATTTTCTCAAAGTACCAAACCCCATTTCTCTGAAAATTGAGCTCTATTAGGTGTTTTAAGTTGGATACTCAAATCACATTTTAAAATCTTGACCATAGTTTTTTTAAAGCCCAATAGTATGGTAAATGAATATTTTTTCAACAAAAATCTTGAGTTCATTTGTTCCATTTCAGTACAGTGAAGTCTTTCACAACCAACTGGTGGCCCTTGTAAGAGCCTGGGGGAAAGGATCAATTTGAGAAGAAAGTAACATTTCCATTTTGCAATCAATTTAAACTAATTCAGTTCTCTCAAATTTGTGTTTTAATATTGGCTCATTTGAAAAGTGACATTAACTGTAATGTAGCAGTAAAACTTGACTGTAATATAGCTTTTTTGTTTAGAATCTTCTTTGATTAAATAACATGGATTTAGTCCTGATGCACAGAAAGTTTGGGAGCAGGGGAGAAGGAATCATAGTTTTTTCCCAGAAGATGGAAAAGACTGTAAAGAAAAGATGGCAAGTCAGGACACTTTCTAACTCAAGCATACTATTATTGTGTCCAAGGATACCTAGAAATGAAATAGGGATATCCTCCAGAAGCAAAAAGGAAACTAGGAGAGCTGGGGTAAAGCACTGGTGTTCAGAAACCTTCCTTTAATCTAAAAATAATTTATAGGCTCTCTGTAGTGGTTTTAAAGCTATGCCACAGTCATTAGCACTCAGGGAGGAAAGTGCTACCTTTTACTGCAGGATTACTGCTGATACGGTCCACTGGTAATAGGAGCTACTAGACCAAGCTGCTGCACCGCTGTGGAGAATTCACCTACCACAGTAAAGTGGTGAGCTAAGTCTTCTGATTACAACTATTTAGATCACCCACTAACAGACTAGAGGTATGAACTAAACCACTCTGCCACCAGAAAGAAAGACCTAAGTGGTAGGTGTGCCAAAACAGCAGGCTGAGCAAAGCTCCTTTGACAGATACACTCTGAAATAGTTGTAAGGAAGTTATAAAAGAAAGGGGAACAAGTTTCAATTACTGAAAAGCCAATTTATTTGGAGTCCCCAGCAGTTTGACAAAGGAACACTAACACACGCTGCATTGAAGTGCTGCTGTGAGCCTAAAGCTGCTTCCATACTAAGGCAGTGAACTAGGATCAGAATCTAGTGCTGTGGCAGTTTAGCTGAGGAGTTATTAGAATTTTAATTATTCATAAAGTTACTCCACTACTGTGAAATGAGCAGGCTACTCCGGCAGGGATGCCCAGACATGTGGATGCCTACACATGACAAAGTTAAATTCCTACAGCAGTTCCTGTTAGCCATTATTTGCTCTGTATCACCACTTAATTTGAAGAGAATTGTATAACTCATTCCATATTAAAAAGAGTAATTTCTTTCATGTCCCACCCAGTTCCCCAGCCTTAAGAATTGTTTCATCATCCGTAAATTTCCATTAACTTAATTGGTTTACTCGTTCAAATATTTTTTGAGTCTTTCAATGTAGATACAGGGTTGTTAAAGTCTGGTGCATGCCAACAATTTATTCTTGTACAATAGGATGGAATCTACTTTTACTATTTTAATTTTACTATTTCCCCCTTGTAAACAGGAAAAGATTCTGAGATATAATGTTAGATTTCTCCTTTGAAACACTTACCAGTAACTACCATGCTGCTCATGTTAGAGTTCGGACTATTGAGTACACTGCCTGAAAGAAGTTCGTCAGATCCTCTCTAAAAAGAAAGAGACAATAAGAGTTTTTTTCCCCTCTATTTTTGTCATCTTTAATGTTGATATTAAAAATATCAGTTTGACAGGGCAAACCCCTTCAGAGAGCTTTAAATGAACATTACATAAGATTTGGCAGATTCTCCCTTTTCAAAAAAGTGACAGTAAATAAAAAAAATAAAATCTAGACAATACAGTATATTTACATAGCATCTCTCAATTCAAATAATTCCATACACACAATCACTTCATCCACAGCTGAAATGCAACCTCCTGGGACCACAAGAGCTGTCCAACAGTACACGCCTTACGAAATATTTTAGAATAGGAAGTTAATATTTTATCCACTGAAACTAAATGGGGAATTCAGGCAAATACTGAAATTAGAATTTGACCAAAGTGCTAGGGCTAGCACTCCTATTAGAAAAAGTTCAAAGCAGACTGTTGTGTTTTGCACTTCTTTATAATACACCTCTACCCCGATAGAACGCGATCCGATATAACACGAATTCTGATATAACACGGTAAAGCAGTGCTGGGGGGGGAGGGCTGTGTAGATCAAAGCAAGTTCGATATAACGCGGTTTCACCTATAACGCGGTAAGATTTTTTGGCTCCCAAGGACAGTGTTACATCGAGGTAGAGGTGTGTATATAAAGGAACGCTGAAAACAATTTTTTTTTTGTTGGAGGATGGATTTCTTTTCGGTTTAAGCGTCATAAAAATATGAAGAACATCACGTCTATTCTTTCTGAGTCTTCTTTTTGGATGATTTCAATGTGGAATGCAGATACCAGAGGAGATTTGGTGTTGAATCCTTTTCCCCAAAGTGTTTGAGTTAAATAGGTATAAAAAGTAAGTCTGAAGCAATCTAAATACTTAAAAAAATATACTTCCCCTCTCAGTGATCAGGTTTCATTTCCTTCCAGGATAGAAAAAAACATCCAGATGCCCAATGTAAAACCTGTAGGATTTTTTGTTTGTGTATTTTTTTAAATCTTTTCGGCCTTCCTCATAAGACAAAATGAATTAAAACGGGCATAAACCTCCCCTCCTTTGCATGTCATCATTAATAGGCTACTGGATTTTTTATGTCCAAAAGAGGTTAGGACCTCAGTTTTGTATCTTAATTCAAAGGTATCTCCAATAGCACCAATGCCCTCAGCACTAACCCTGGCCATTGGGTCATTACTGAAAAGGATGAGTGCCAATTACTGAATCACCAAATATTACTTTGCATGGAATCTGTTTCCATTCTGAGTACTGACCACAAACTGCTTTACTTACAAAGTCTTTATAATAATCAAGATGTTTCAGACTGTACTGTCCTTGAGGCAGGTATTATCTATCTCTGTTTGAAAAGCATCCTGTATATTTTGGATAGTTCTTCATTCTAAATAATAAATACATACTAAACTAATCTGAGGATATCACAATACTAAGTGGTATGCTTATACCAGGATGCATATAATCAAGCCCAAACTGTAATATTAGTGTATATATTCTATATACACACACGCATAGGAATATGAAGAGGAATATTAGAATATATAACACATTCTGAAGTATCCCATATCTAAAATCCACAACATACTAGACAACACACCAAGCCGTTACAGTCACTAAGCTTATTCAGTTTTGAGCACTAGTTCTCAAAAGTTATTTAAACAGACTATTCCTGAATAATTTTAGGTTTCAAAGTAGCAACCATGTTAGTCTGTATCCGCAAAAAGAACAGGAGTACTTGTGGCACCTTAGAGACTAACAAAATAAATGTGTTAGTCTCTAAGGTGCCACAAGTACTCCTGTTCTTTTTTTGAATTATTTTAGTTTGCCTCACACCCTTGTTGATTCTAGATTTTGCTCTACACATTTTGGGGTTCAAATGAGCAACATGATTTGGCTTTAAATTTAATAAAAGAAAACAGCAATGAGTCTTGTCAGAGAAAACCATTTTTAATTAGATCAAAAGAATGAACTTAAAACAGACAAAACTGAAAGCCAATTCAGAGAAGCTATGGAACCTTTCCATTATTCACTCTATGTGACTATTCTCAAGTACAAAGATGACTGAAATGTAGCAGATAGAACATTTCAATGAGTACCTTCTTTCTCTTTGAAGATCTAAATTTCTTCCCCAATATTTGCTAAGGAGAGGATATCATAGTTTGACATCAAAATTATGGAAGTAAAATCATGGAAGACAAGATGGTTGAATATAAAAAAATACCTGCACTTCTGTGCAGTCAGCCCACCAATATATTTCCACTGAGGGATATTTTACCTGTTTGCAATGGACAAAAATAACTAGTGATGGCAGCTATAATAATAATAATAAAAAAAGTTATTTTTACTACTAATTAAACAGATTATAGATGGTTGTTTAAAAAAACCCCACTATGGTATAAGCTGCTTATGCTCTAATAAATTTGTTAGTCTCTAAGGTGCCACAAGTACTCCTGTTCTTCTTTTTGCGGATACAGACTAACACGGCTGCTACTCTGAAACCTCCCACTATGGTAGTTTCTCAAAAAAAAAAAAAAAAAAAAAAAAACCTGTAATATATTACTACTGCATATTTAAGATTTCAGTTTGCTTGTAAGACACAGCCCTTCCCCTACATCCAAAGAGAATTCCCATGCTGCTCACTGTACTGACCTGGATATATTCAGATTCTGTTTTCATTGCTTCATTTGAGGGCAATTACCTGCTCATTCTTATGCCTGAACATAGATGACTCACAGGCCAAATTTCTATGAGTGCTGGATCTAGGCACATGCAATTTTGAGTCTAGAAGGCTTTCAAGTCCCTTGCTTCTCATGATTTTTTCTTTTTGATTTGGAAAGATGGATGCTATTTCAGTCTTGGCAAAGCAACAACTCTTAAAATCATGGAATCCTGATCTGTCTTAAGTAAAAGCCAGAACACTAACCCTACGAAGGGAAGACTCTGTACAGAACAAACAAACTACTCGATGAACTACTAGTTTACAACTTAAACATGGAGGGTATTAGATCCAGCCTCTTAAATAATCCTGACTCATGCCTGCAAATTCTGTTTTCTCCTTCCTATCTCATCCTGTCCCCCGCAACGCAGTCTTTCACCAGAATTGTGAAGAAAAATATTTAAAGTGTGGTTCTACCCAGAAAAGCAGATGTGTAAAAGTGACATTGTGAGATTCCTCATGCAGGACCAAATTTTCAAAAAGAGATTCAACTGTCAACTTAAGCCTTCAATATGTGACTCCTAAAAGCAATTTACAAACTTCAGAAGCATAAATTGCTTCATGTACTGTAAATCTGAAATATAAAAATTAAAAGAAGTGGAATGTAGGGAATGTTTAACTGTGTAATACCACTGCACAACAAATACAATCAAATCTTTTAGTTCTTTCCTAAATTACAGGACAAAACTATAGAAAAGGAGGACGAAAGTGCAGTGACTAGCCACAGTGTATAGATCTTTGCTTTAAATGTTGCAACCAATTTAGTATCCATATTATAATTCGTTTCAAAATGGTTTGTCCCAACACGTATTACTTTGAAAATGTATCTAATCTGAATGCCACAGGTTATGTTATACACCTTCCTAGTTTTATCAGGCCATTACAGTCATCAAAATCCCCTGAAGTCTAACCATGAAACCATTCAGGCTGGCAAAAAAAAAAAAAAAAAAAAAAAAAAAAATCTATTGTCAACTATTTTCCCCACATCTCCAGAATAATATATTTTAACTATAGTAGAAATCTCTTTTCACATTTAAGAAGCAAAGAATAGAAATAAGAAGCCAATTCGCAAACATTTTTAAAATCTATTACTGCACTTAAAACTTGGCAGCTACCAAGTTTTATTAATTGCCTCGTGAGGACCTGTCAAAAAAATTCTAAAAGTCTAAAAATATACACCCAAAATTGTCTGCCCAATTTTTTATTAACGCTTAAGTAGAGAAAAATGTTTCGGAAGTCGATTCTTACACCTAACGCAACAGATTTGTTTAGGTTGAAGAAGGCTTAATAAAAGCATCACTCAAATTTGCAGTCTCCTCTGACCATGGAAATAAACAAAACACGAAGTAAATGGTGTTACTAAAAACAGTCAACAAATGAACAAAACTATCCCTCTATTTCAAACATAGTAGTAAGAGTCAGCACTATCATCTACTCTACTGTGATACAATTAATATCTAAACATTTTTTAATTACAATCTGGTGAAGGGGATATAATAATTAAAAAAGACATTCTGTTAACTCTTGGGAGAGATTTTGATTTACCGATGATACGTATCTATTTTAAGTAGAGAATAGGACACTTTTTTCTGTGATGAAAGAAAGCAGAAAAAATGTTAAATGGTAGTTTTAGTTACATTGTACATTTACCACAGTTAGTCTCAGCCTAGGGGCATATGTCAAGCCACGAGCATAACACCACTGTGAAAAACTCAGGGTATGTTTACATTGCAATAAAAGACCCACAGCAGAGCCACAGCTGGCCTGAGTCAATTGACCGGGCTCTGAGACTAAGGCCTGGTCTACACTAGGCGTTTATGTCGAAGTTAGCGCCGTTACATCGAATTAACCCTGCACCCGTCCACACCGCGAAGGTATTTAGTTCGACATAGAGGTCTCTTTAATTCGACTTCTGTACTCCTCCCCGACGAGGGGAGTAGCGCTAAATTCGACATGGCCATGTCGAATTACGCTAGGTGTGGATGGAAATCGACGCTAATAGCTCCGGGAGCTATCCCACAGTGCACCACTCTGTTGACGCTCTGGACAGCAGTACGAGCTCGGATGCTCTGAACTGCCACACAGGAAAAGCCCCGGGAAAATTTGAATTTGAATTCCTTTTCCTGTCTGGCCAGTTTGAATCTCATTTCCTGTCTGGACATCGTGGCGAGCTCAGCAGCACTGGCAACGATGCAGAGCTCTCCAGCAGTGATGGCCGTGCAATCTCAGAATAGAAAGAGGGCCCCAGCATGGACTGATCGGGAAGTCTTGGATCTCATCGCTGTGTGGGGCGATGAGTCCGTGCTTTCCGAGCTGCGATCCAAAAGACGGAATGCAAAGATCTACGAGAAGATCTCTAAAGACATGGCAGAGAGAGGATACAGCCGGGATGTAACGCAGTGCCGCGTGAAAATCAAGGAGCTGAGACAAGGCTACCAGAAGACCAAAGAGGCAAACGGACGCTCCGGATCCCATCCCCAGACATCCCGTTTCTACGAGGCACTGCATTCCATCCTCGGTGCGGCCGCCACCACTACCCCACCAGTGACCGTGGACTCTGAGGATGGGATAGTGTCCACGGCTGGATCCTCGGACATGTTAGCGGACGGGGAAGATGAGGAAGGAGATGAGGAGGACGAGGCAGTCGACAGCGCTCACAACGCTGATTTCCCCGACAGCCAGGATCTCTTCATCACCCTTACAGAGATCCCCTACCAACCCTCCCCAGCCGTTACCCCGGACACAGAATCTGGGGAAGGATCAGCCAGTAAGTGTTGTAAAAATCTAAACATTTATTTGTAACAGAACAGGAATATTAACAATTTAAAAAATGGGTTTCTCATGATTAGTTTGATTAGCTTAACGGTTCAGTCATGGGCAGTGCAACTATTGAAAAAAAATCTAGCAATGTCCGGTTTTGCATGATTGTCCTGCCCAAGCCGCTCTACTGGTTAGTCACTGCTACAGCAGCTACAGTAAAATGCGGTCTATATGTCCGGGGATGGAGCAGAAATCCTCCTGTGACATCTCGAGGAAGCTCTCCTGGAGGTAATTGGAAATCCGCTGCATTAGGTTCTTGGGGAGAGCGGCCTTATTGGGTCCTCCGTAGTAGGACACGTTGCCACGCCACGAGACTATCAAGTACTCTGGAATCATTGCTCTGCACAGCATGGCGGCATACGGCCCTGGTCTTTGCAGGCTTTCCCGGAGCATTCTCTCTTTCTCGCTGTCAGAGATCCTCATGAGGGTGATGTCGCTCATGATGACCTGCTTTGAATGAGGTAGGGGAATGTTAGTGTTGGGACTGCTTTGCCGTTCCTTTACAGAACTGTAACCGCTGGTTTGCAGCCACGCGGTGGAGGCGGGAGAGGGGCAGCCGAAAGGGATCGTTCCCGGGGACAGCCGCGAGGGTGTGGGACAGGAGCAGACTTCCTGCTTGCCGAATTGCTGGCAGCAGGGACCGACATTGATTTCAATGTGAAATGAGGCCATTGCTAATATTAAAGTTTTAAGCTGCCACAAGTCTACGGCTTACCATGTCTGCCTGCAACAGAAATTCCGTTCTCCTGAGAGGCTTCTCAAATGTGCTGTAGAAGACCCCAGGCACTGAATGCGAAGGCCGAGAATTTGACCTTGTGCTGAGTGCGCATGTGAGAGGTGCTGTGCATGGTCTTGTTAACAGAGAAAGACTATGTTCTTTGTTCACAACTACATTTATCTTTCTGAGGAATTCACTCCCTTTTTCCCATTCCCACAGCCCCATCTGCGACTGTCTCACAACCTAGCCTGTCATCACACTCCCAGAGGCTAGCGCGGATTAGGCATAAGAAGAAGAGGACACGGGAGGACATGTTCTCGGAGCTTATAGCCTGCTCCAGAGCCCAGGCAGCACAGCAGACCCAGTGGCGGGAGAACTTGACCCGAATGCACCAAGCCAACATGGATCGGGAGGAGAGGTGGCGTCAGGAAGACCAGCAGGCGACTCAAACCCTGCTTGGACTAATGAGGGAGCAAACGGACACGCTCCGGCGCCTTGTGGATGTTCTGCAGGAACGGAGGCAGGAGGACAGAGCCCCGCTGCAGTCCATCTCTAACCGCCCTCCCCCGCCACCAAGTCCCATACTCCCCTCACCCAAAGTGCACAGAAGGAGAGGCGGCAGAGTCCCTGCTAACTCTCACTCCACCCCTGCAGAGAGCTCGAGCAGCAGAAGGCTCTCATTCCCCAAAATTTGACAAGTTCTTTCCTTCCCGCCTGACACAAGCCCCCATCCAAGTTTCACTTTCCCAGTTCCATGTTTGGTTGATAATAAAAAATACGTTTCTGTTAACTACTGTTTCCATCATGTTCTTTTGGAGGAGGGGGGGATAGGGGGTTGGTAATTCGACAGGACAGTCACCTTTGGCAGGGTATATAGTCGGGGGCAGGCACAGCAGCAGGGCACATACATAGTGCAGTGATGCAGTGACTAGTTACCCTGGTTAGTCTGGGAGGTTGTTTTCATGTTATGTGGTGGGGGGTGGGTTGCTCTGTGACTTTGTGGCAGGGGAGGGCAGTTACAGATCTTAAGCGGCGGTCCTTAGGCAGGATCACAGAGCCACACAGCAGGGGATCTGTAACCGTCCTCCCCCTGCCACAAAGTCACATAGACCCCCCCATACACACAGTCCCTATCAGGAGGGGTGACAGGCTCCGTTGAAACAACCATCCCACCGCAGCGGAGCCTGTCAATCCTTGAGTTTAGAAGCTGCATTCGCGCCACTACAGTACACCCGCTCCGCACCACAGTCTGCGTCCCAGTTTTAAAAAATTCCCGCGAATACAGTATTAAAGAAAACGGTGTGCTTTAACAAAGTAGAACTATTTTTATTTTGAAATGTGTGTTGGAAGTGGGGTGAAGGGGGTATGTAACTGGATAGGATAGTCAACATTAACTGGGCAAAGAAATGGGGGCAGGTTTAGCTTCTCAATACACAAACTTTAAAGTCACAGGTTACCCTGCTCACTCAGGAACTTTGCTTTCAAAGCCTCCCGGATGCACAGCTCTTCCCGCTGGTCTCTTCTAATCGCCCGGCTGTCTGGCTGTGAGTAATCAGCAGCCAGGCTATTTTCCTCAACCTCCCACCCCGCCATAAAGGTCTCCCCCTTGCTCTCACAGAGATTGTGGAGCACACAGCAAGCTGCAATAACAATGGGGATATTGGTTTCGCTGAGATCACAGCGAGTCAGTAAGCTTCTCCATCTCCCCTTGAGACGGCCAAAAGCACACTCCACCACCATTCTGCACTTGCTCAGCCGGTAGTTGAAGAGTTCTTTTTCAGTGTCCAGGGCGCCAGTATAGGGCTTCATGAGCCAGGGCATTAGCGGGTAGGCTGGGTCCCCGAGGATGACTATAGGCATCTCCACATCCCCAAGAGTTATTTTGTGGTCCGGGAAGTAAATACCTTGCTGCAGCCGTCTAAACAGACCAGAGTTCCTGAAAACACGAGCGTCATGAACCTTGCCCGGCCATCCCACGTAGATGTTGGTAAAACGTCCCCTGTGGTCCACCAGTGCTTGCAGCACCATGGAAAAGTAGCCCTTTCTGTTAATGTACTGGCTGGCCTGGTGTTCCGGTGCCAGGATAGGGATGTGAGTTCCATCTATGGCCCCACCGCAGTTTGGGAATCCCATCGCTGCGAAGCCATCTATGATCGCCTCCACGTTTCCCAGGGTGACTACCTTTGGCAGCAGTACATCAACGATTGCCTTGGCTACTTGCATCACAACAACCCCCACGGTAGATTTGCCCACCCCAAACTGGTTCGCGACTGACCGGTAGCTGTCTGGCGTTGCAAGCTTCCACAGGGCTATGGCCACTCGCTTCTGGACAGTCAGGGCTGCTCGCATCCGGGTGTCATTGCGCTTCAGGGCAGGGGACAGCAACTCACAAAGTTCCAGGAAAGTTCCCTTCCGCATGCGAAAGTTTCGCAGCCACTGGGATTCATCCCAGACCTGCAGCACTATGCGGTCCCACCACTCAGTGCTTGTTTCCCGTGCCCAGAATCTCCTTTCGACGGCATCAACATGACCCATTGCCACCGTGATGTTCTCGGCGCTGGGTCCCCTGCTTTCTGAGAGGTCTGTGCTACTCTCAGACTTCAGGCCATCACCGCGTTGACGTAGCCTCCTCGCCTGACTTTTCTGCATCTGCCTCAGGGAAAGGTGTATGATAAGTTGCGAGGTGTTGAGAGCGGCCACAACTGCAGTGATGGTTGCAGCAGGCTCCATGCTCGCAGTGCTGTGGCGTCCGCGCTGTCACTGACTAGAAAAGTGCGCGAACTGATTTCCCGCCGGCGCTTTCAGGGAGGGAGGGCGGGAGTGATGGACGGATGACGACAGTTACCCAAAAGCACCCTGGACACCTTTTTTTTACCCAGAAGGCATTTGCGGCTCCACCCAGAATTCCAATGGGCAGCGGGGACTCCGGGAACTGTGGGATAGCTGACCACAGTGCACCACTTCCAATGTCGACGCTTTCCCCGTTAGTGTGGACTCACAAAGTCGAATTACTGTCCTTAGTGTGGACACACACGTTCGACTTTGCAATATCGATTCCAAAAATTCGATTTAAGTAAAATCGAACTACTCTCGTAGTGTAGACAAGGCCTTGGTGCCACAGGATTTTTACTGAAGTGTAGATGTACCCTTAGCATCTAACAGCATCTGTAGGCAACTGAAAACTATCAGTATGATGGAGGAGTAGCAGCATTCAAAAACAAGTGTTCAAAATAATCAGTGACTACCATTCCAGTAGCTTGAGTCATTCTTCTTCAGGGCAAGTTTCTTGCAAATCCAAAATATAAAGTGTCTTCAGGCATTTAAAAAAACCATTGTCTCCAGGGATGAAAATACTAAGAGTTTGAGTTAGTATATTGGGGGGGGAAGGAGAGGGCACAGAACAATAAGCACTCATTTACAGATTTCAATTTGCATGAGAGATAGATATGAATTTAATTAATATTCTGTTGTCACATGATGAATTTTTAGTGAAATACAGCATGCGTATATTTTGTTTATGCTTATTTAGTGAAGAGGAAGTGCATTTATGTATAGACATCTTACCTTACACACTGACCTCAAACAGCAATATCCACAATTTGCTCCAAAAATAACTAACAGAAGCAAACTCACTTTGTACAGCAACATAGAATCACTAGACTCCCCAAGGCCAGGGCCCCAAGAGTATGAGTTACACCTGTACACATTCTCATCCTACCTACAGTCCAAAAGAAATTCCATGCAGGTTCACAGGTATGCTACAAAAATCCCCAGTTTCATCTCTGCCACAGCACCATATAGACAAAAGACTGGTCTACACACCGTTTTTTACTGGTTTAAATACAATTTAGTTAAATCAGGACAAGAACTGTGCGTAGACCAGCCCAACAACTCCGTATTCCACCAACAAGTGGTAACTCATTGCTGTAATTTGTTTTTAAAGTTCACTTGTCTTTCTGTAACTAATTGGACATTACATGCATACGTGTCCTCGTTTGTCCTATAAGTCCTCTCCCTCTTCCTCACTTCTCACCTCAGTTCCCTGTAACTGCATGGCTGCGCAGCAGCGTATTTAGTGCCACGCAGGTGCTCAAGGAACCCACCCGGGGACCTGCCGCGACTGGTGGAGGGGCGTCCCTTCCCCGGCCCCCAACTAGCCTGGCCCACAATCCGGTGCAGCAAGGGCGCAGGGCGCCCCTCCTCTGGCCCCAACTCTGCTGTGGCACGGCACGGGCCAGCCTCAAGCATGGCCAGAGTGGCCCAGACCCATGGTAACTTGCTTTGAGCCAGCAGCCTTATAAAAAGGCAGCCAGTTGCCAACCTAGTGAACAGAGGAGAAGCAAACAGAGAAGTTCACCTAGGGATAGAGCCCACAGAGTTTTTGCCTTTCAGACTTCTGGAAACAGTAAATACCAGGGTGGATAAAAATCAATTATTTAAATAAATAAATAAATAAATAAATAAAGGATTTTTTTTTTTATTATTTAAAATTAGATTCTTGATAAGATGCTTTTTGGGGAAAAAAAGCTATCTAAAGACAATTTTAATTAAGATACCTTTTGAGCTATAATGTATCTCCTCATGGAATAGAGATTATAAATTCTGTAGTATGAGACAATATAGTCATGTAATGTTTAAGAAAAGTTTTGTAAATGAGTTCAACAGTTCATGGATTAAGGACCCAATTTTATGAGGTTCCAGGGGCTTCTGTATAGATTATTTAGCTTAATCTTTCTATCTACCCAATGGGACTCAGTGCTCAATCTAGAAGATACCATTAGAGATCCTTAGTTTTGAAGTTCTCAAAC
Source organism: Malaclemys terrapin pileata (assembly GCF_027887155.1). Classification (NCBI taxonomy): domain Eukaryota; kingdom Metazoa; phylum Chordata; order Testudines; family Emydidae; genus Malaclemys; species Malaclemys terrapin. The sequence goes on from NC_071512.1 coordinate 74,738,096, forward strand.
TGGATTTGTGTCACCAGAGATAACACGCTTGTTAACAGCAAAGATATTTTAAATAAATAAATAATATATAGAGGTGAGAAAGAACAGACCTCAACCCTATTGTCCCTCGGCAAATTTGTGTACACAGAGTTAATCCCTCACCTCTCTTTAAACATGCAAAGTTTCAAAAAGTTCACTGTTGGGGGCAGAATAGATCTGGACAAGGGGAAGAAGTCTGAAGATAAATGTGAGAAGGGAGGGACAGGCAGTAGAAACAAAAGTGAAACTGTTTGAGCAGCATATTCCAGAAGTCTTGTGGTCTTTCTGAGTGTAGCCTTCATTGATTTGAGATCTACTATACCATTCTCTCACTAGAAGGGAAAACCTATAAAGGCAGCAGGCCGTAAGAGAGACCCAGTTCGGAAATATTTTAATGAAGTTCCTCTACCTGTGGGTAAGACAGGCATGCATGCAAAATGCAAACAGTGCAACAAAAAAATGCAAGGCCCGATTACCCGAATGAAACAACATCATGAGAAGTGTTCCTTCTCAGGAGAAAGTTGCGTTGAAGATGATGAAAGGAACATGTCTGAACACGTAGGGTCTTCAGGTTGGTAAACTTTTTTATTTCATACTTCTTTCTTAAAGACTGCTTGTCTTCCTTCTGAACTATTCTTGAATTCTCATGTTTGAGGAAAAAAAAATAGTTGTTTCTCTATCGTACTATCATTTTAGATGCACTTGTGATAAAAAAATAGCTGAAATAGGCAGAACTTCCTTTTACAATTTCACCTTTAAAGTAGTACTGAGTGTCAGTGAATGCAATGAGTAATACTAAATGAGCAGTATGGTACTGCATTGTCTTATTTTGTTTAGGAGAAACCATCCTCAACATGTAGGATTCTGAAGACTATCCGCCTTCAAGATCACCATCATTTTCTATAGTTTCAGAATTATCTGCCAATGATAGTGTTTCAGTCACATCATGTATGTCACATAGCCACAGTATATCACCTGTAGCAAAAAGAAAAAAAAAATTTCCATCATCCAGAAACAACCATAGATAAGTTTGTGATAAGAACCAGCAGATTACAAAAAGAGGTAACTGATGAATAAATTGCCTGGTTTGTTTATGCAACAAACTCTCCTTTCCATATGATTGAGAACCCACACTTCATTAACATGGTTCAGTCATTAAGACCAGGATACAGTCCACCCAACAGAGCAGATGTCGCAGGCAAATTGCTGGATAAAGTGTATGAAAGAGAAATTGAGCAGTGTGCAAAAGGTCTAGAGAAATTGTAAACCTGAGTCTTGATGGGTAGAGCAATGTCCACAATGATCCTGTTGTATGTGCTTGTGTGACAACAGAAGAAGGGAATTTGTTCAAGGCTACAGAAACAGGCTTCAGGATACTCAGCATGTGTTCAACATTTCTCTTAAGCCCAATGTTGAGAACTTTGGCTGTGACTGTGAACAAAATCATGAAAAAATAAATGGCACTAACTGTCATTGGATTAGGCCAGTTCTTGATATAATGCTCAAAACAGTCCACTACTGAGTTCCATCGCACATCTTGTGGGAGAGTTAGTTGGTTCCTCCCACTTTTTTCAGAGCAGCTGCTGCAAAGTGGTTGTTATGGAAGTATTTTGCAATTTCAACAACATTAGCCTTTATTTCTGGAATACTGAAGTCTTTGACTAGGAGGTGCATCAAATGAGCACTGCAACTGTATGTTATTAGTTTGGGACTCTCTTCTAAATAATTTCTTCTCATCTTGGATACATTTGCAGCATTGTCTGTGATCAAGTTGCGTACTAGACATTTGAATTTTTTTCTACAGTTTGTTATAGCTTTTACTGCTACTTGTTGTAAGTATTCTGCTCTATGTGCATTTCCTGTTGACCTGGCTGTCAGTCTATTTAATTTTTTTTTAATTCATTTAACTATTTTAAACAATTTTAACAAAAAAAACAAACCTGATTTTAAAAACACTTGAATGTTTAACTACATTCAAAAATTCATATGCTTATTTTGTTAAAATATTATATGTTTGTTGTTGTTTTAGTTAAACGTCTGGTGATGTTCTCCTCATAATTCAGCATAGCAAGAAAAAGCCTCCAAATATTAATGATTACCCTGTTGAATTTGAGATGGTTCACCTCCCAATGACTTCAAATATCTGCTTCAATTACCTTTGGTAAAATGAAATAACCAAACAATCATTCATTTTCTGATATAGCTGTAAAACTAACCTAAAAAGTTTTCAAGATAAATCACTTTAAAAATGTATAGTATGTACCTTCTAAAAATGAAACCTACATCTATCTCTGAGTTGTGAAGAATATGTATTAAGGTTATAACAACCAACAAGAATCCACTTTTATGTAGAAATCCATGATTAGTCAGGAAGACTCGATTTAGTGATTTAAATCAAATCCACCCTGGTAAATACATCATCTGAAGAGGCTTGTGATACATTACAAGGAAAAAAAATATGGATAGTGAGAGATCAGCTGCACAGGATGTGTCATATTTATCTTTCTCATAGAGGATAGAAGCGACTTCATCTGCACAAAATGCAAGCTGATCTCCATGCTGCAAGAAAAGGTTAAAAGGACTGGAGGCCAAAGTATCGACCCTGCATTGCATCGGAGAAAATGAAGACTTCCTGGACAGAAGTCAAGATTTGATACTGCAGGCACAGAGTACCCAAGAATCGGAGACAGAAGTGCAGGGGGGGACTGAAGAACAGGGAAGAAAACTGCCAGTGTGTGACCTCCAGAAGAAGAATGAGAGCCAATATACCCCCAACACATATAGAAGCAAACAACTGCTTTTAGGCTCTCTGCACAGGTTCTCCTGTTGAGAATGCCTTGGAAGAGTCATCTGAAGGAAGGCAGCAGGAGACCCCACTGACCAGAAGACATGGGATGCATTGTCATAGGGACAAGGGTTCCAGACCACCAGTCCCAAGAGACGGAGAAGGGTAGGAGTGGTCAGGGACTCCCTCCTAAGCAGGACAGTCATCTATCTGCCGTCTGGGACCAGGAATCCTGTACAAGTGTGTTGCTTGCCTGGAGCTAGAATTCAGGATGTGACAGAGAGTCTTCCGAGATTCATCAAGCCCTCGGACCTCTACCCCTTCCCACTTATCCACGTGGACACCAACGATACTGCCAAGAATGACCTTGAGTGGATCACTACATGATTCTGGGAAGAAGCATAAAAGAGTTTGGGATGCAAGTAGTGTTCTCATCCATCCTCCCACCTGATGGAAAAGGCCTGGGCAGGGACCATCAAACTATGAATGTAAATTCATGGCTATGCAGGTGGTAACGGTGAGAAGGTTTTGGCTTCTTTGACAGTGAGCTGATGTTCCAGGAAAGAGGATTACTGTACTGGGATGAGCTCCATCTACCAAACACTGAAAAAAGCATCTTTGGACATTGTCTGGCTAACCCGGTAAGGAGAGCTTGAAACTAGGTCTGATGGGGTATAGTGACGAAAAAATGGCCAATTCACATATAAGCTCAAGTAATGAAGTCAAGGGGAAGGGGCTAAATTCTGGAGAAGGGACTAGAAACCACAACTGCATAAAAGAGGCAAGGAGAAAAGCAACAGGACAGTCTTCAAAATATCTTCGATGTCTGTATGCCAATACAAGGAGTTTGGGAATCAAGAAGGATGAACTGGAAGTCATGGTATATGTTGAAAATTATGACTTAATTGGCATTATACAGAGACTTGGTGGGACAACTCCCATGATTGGAGTACCAGCACTGAGGGATATTGCTTGTCCTGGAGGACAGGAATAGGAAAAATGGAGGTGGTGCTGCACGGTACGTCAAGAATGTATATACTTGCTCTAAGGTCCAAGAGCAAGTGAGTGGCAGACCTACTAACAGTGTCTGGGTGAGGATAAAAAGCGAAAAGAATAGTAGCCATGTTATGGTGGGGGTCTATTATAGACCACCAAATCTGGAGAAGGAAGTGGACGAGGCATTCTACAAGCAGGTAACAAGATTAGCGAAGATGAGCTAGTATTAATAATTTAACTTTCCTGATATCTGTTAGAAGACTATTTCAGCAAAGCATAATATGTCCTGCAAGTTCTTAGCATGTGTAGGGAACAACTTTCTGATTGAGAAAGTTGAAGAAACCAGGAGGGAGTTATCCATTTTGGATCTGGTGTTGGCCAACAGGGATGAATCAGTTGTGAACATGAAGACGGTCAGGAATTTGGAAGGAAGTGATCAGGATTTCATAGAATTCGAGATCCTAAGGAAAGGAGGACATAAGAACAGCAAAACAAGGACACTAGATTTCAGAAAGGCAGATTTCAACCAACTCGGAGAAATGATAGGCAAGGTGCCATGGAAAGACCAATTAGGAAGAAAAGGAGTCAAAGGGGGCTACAAGCTATCCCTATGCAGAGGAAAGATAAGAAGAGCCACAGGAGGTGAATGTGGCTGCATCAGGAACCTTTTAGCTATGTAAAAACCAAAAGGGATACATACAGGAAATGGAAGCAGGGGCATGTCACCAAGGAAGTATACATGGGAATAGTGTGAGCATATAGGGACAAAAGCCCAGGCAAAGACTGAGTTACAGCAGTCAAGAAATGAGAGAGACAACAAGAATTGGCTCTACAAATGTGTCATACAACAAAAAAAAGATCATGAATGGTGTGGGCCCACTGCTCAATGGAGAAGGTGAGATGGTAACAGAAGATTATAGGAAGGCAGAGCTGCTCAATGCCTACTTTGTTTCAGTCTTCTCACAATAACTTCATTAGTTGTCCAGTCATATTATCATTGCCAATAAAGGGGAAGGAATGCACATAAGGATAAGTAAATAATACATCAGATCTTCTGACTAATCTGAATGAACTCAAGTCAGCAGGGCCTGATGCTGTTCACTTCAGGGTGCTGAAGGAATTAACTGAAGAAATCTCAAAGCCACAGGCAATAAAATTTGCAAACTCATAGATGACAGGAGAGGACCTGGAAGATGGGAGAAGGGCTAACGGAGTGCCCATCTTTAAAAAGGGAGAAAAGGAGGAGCTGGGGAACTACAGACCAGTCAGCCTGACCTCGATACCTGGGAAGCTACTAGAGCAATGTATAAAACATTTAATTTATATAGTCCTGCGTGGATACAAAAAGGTGTATCTGCATCTGATCTGCAAAAATTGTCCACGGATAGCTGGGGATTTGCAGGACTCTAAAAAGCTCCACAGGTCAGGGCGCAGCAATGACACAGGATTGCATCAAGCCCCCAACTGCCCACTCCAGAACTACTTCTCCCCAGAGACCTCCTGCCCTGCCACCCGCTCTACCCCTGCCGCACCCACTCCGAGCAGGGAGGCTACAATTCTGGGCCCTCCTATGCAGTGCCGCCCTCCCCATGGTGGGCTCAGACACCCCTATGCAGTTGCGGAGGCTCTAATGCACGCAGCTATAGCTGCCTGCTCATTTAAAGAACAACCACACCTTCAAAATGGCGCTTTGGCTCACTGCCTTCTGGGAGTTGTAGTTTACCTCCTCCTTCCGAGCAAGCTGATGACTACAACTCCCAGAATGCCCAGCACGTTGCTGCGTGATTCAGAGAGCCAAGCTGGAATCTGCAGGCTGGGTGACAGCCATTCTGTTCGGGTGAGCGTGTGCTGCAGAGCCCTGTGCGGATACAAAATTTGTATTCACATCCAAGTTATGATCTGCAAAAATGATCTGCAGATATCCGTGGATACAAAGCAGACAGCTTCAGATTTGCAGGGCTCTATTAATTTGTAGATACCTGGAAGATGAAGGGGTAATCACTAGCAGCCAACATGAATTTACTAAGAACAAATCATGCCAAACTAACTTGATTTCCTTCTTTGACAGGGTAACTGGTTTGGTGGATAGACGGAATGCAGTGGACATATATACATGGACTTTAGCAAGGCTTTAGACACAGTTCCACATAACATTCTGGTAAGTTAGCTGGAGAAATGCAGACTCAGTGAAACTACCATTAAGCATATACATAATTGGTTAAAGGACCTGGATGTAGGATCAAATTTGCAGATGACAAAGCTGGGTGCGGAGGTTACAAACACTTTGGAGGGTAGAGCTAAAATTCAAATGGATCTTGATAAATTGGAGAACTGGGCTATAAACAACAAAATTAAATTCAACAAAGCTAAAAGTACGGTGCTAGACTCAGGGAAGAAAAAACAAATGCACAAATACAGAACGGCAGATAACTGGCTTGGCAGCAGCACTGCTGAAAAAGATTTGGGAGTTGTGGTGGATCACAACCTCAACATGAATCAACAGTGTGATGCTGTTGCAAAAAAAGCAAATGCAATTTTAGGTTGCATTAACAGAGGCATAGCATGCAAGTCACAGGAGGTGATAGTACCGCTCTACTCAGCACTGGTGAGGTCTCAGCTGGAGTACTGTGTCCAATTTTGGTCACCAATGTATAGAAAGGATGTAGAGAAACTTGAAAGGATCCAGAGGTATGTGACAAAGATGATCAAAGGGCTGGAATGCAAGCCATATGAGCAAAGGCTGAAGGAACTGGGTTTGTTTAGCTTGGAAAAGATGAGGCTGAGGTGGGAGGGGACATGAGAGCATTCTTCAAATATTTGAAAGGCTGCCATAAAAAAAAAAGATAGAGAAAGACTGTTCTCTCTTGTCACAGAGGGCAGGACAAGAGGCAATGGGTTCAAATTACAGCACAACAGATGTAGATTAAATCTCAGGAAAAACTTCCTAACTGTAATAACAGTAGGACAATAGAACGGACTGCCTATGGAGCTCCTGGAAGCTCCTTCACTGGAGGTTTTCAAAAGGAGGTTGGATAGCCACTTGTCTTGGATAGTTTAGACTCAACAAATCCTGCATCTTGGCAGCAGATTAGACTAGATGACCTTGTGGGCCCCTTATGATCTATGATTCTATGACATGTTCAATGAGATCCTGCAAACCCGTGCTGCATTGGATCATGAGCACATAGCCTGGAGGATGAACATTGCAGACAGTCTGGAGAAGGAAAGAGTGGTAAAGGAGAAAAGCCCAGGAGTCCCAGCAGGAAAAAGGAGAGGGAGATGTAATGGGACATAATGGGGCTTCTCAGGCAGCAAACACAGATCCGGGAGACTCTGGTGGACCTGCGGGTTCAACAACCCCAGATTTGCCTCCCTCTACAGCCATTGAGAACTCAATATTGGGATCTCCCTATACCTTCTCTTCCTCCTCCACAAATATTCTACATGGCATCAAAGGACAATGATGACCTTCCTCCACTCCGCCCTGGGAGACATTAAAGACAACACAGCTTCACATACACTGACTTGCGAAAGCCATGGTAGATATATGTGGTAGCTGAAATGGACATCAACGTTCTTTCCTCTTGAAAAGTTCAGTTCTATTAATTTAGAAAGTTTTATTAAATTTTCAATTTATTTGTTTTAGTGGTTCTTTTGCACTGATTTTGTTACATAATACAATTCTATTATTTGGAACATAATTCATCTTTATTAATTCACAACATATGCTGCTAAGTGCTCAGCAATTCAGAAAGCAACCAATTACCTGTTACTGTACTGTATCACACAACTCAGAGGATCAGTCACAAACAAAAATAATAGGTGAGCTGACAATGTTATATTCCTACATGTACAGTAATCACCACACAATTCTTACCAGGCCACAAAACAGCAGGGCCAGATAGAGAATACTACAACACCACACATTACTCCACTCACTGTTAAAATTGCCTTTCAAAGCCTCCCTGAGCTGTATAGCTCCATGTTCCTCTCTTCTAATAGCCCTGTTCAAATTCAGCGGACAGACACTCCACCTCTGCCCTCCATCCTGGCGGAAACTTCTCCCCTTTTGCTTCACAGATATTAAGCAGGACACAGCAGGTAGCTGTGGAATATAAACGTTGGGATATTTTTCTCCCTGAGGTCCAATCTTGTGAGTCGGCAACACCAGCGACCCTTCAAATGACCAAATGCACATTCAACTGTCACTCAATACCTGCTGAGCCAGTAGTTGAATCGTTCCTTGGTGCTGTCGAGGTGACCAATCTATGGCTTTCGTGAGCCAGGGGAGCAAGGGATTGGTATTTCAATATTGCCAGTGGCAATCCGTCAGTAGGGAAAGAGTCCATGCTTGGAGCTTTCTGAACAGTCCTGTGTTCTTAAAGATGTGAGTGTCACACACCTTCCTGGATCGGACACTGATGTTGGTGAAACATCCCAGTGATCCACCTATGCTTGCATAATCATAGAAAAGTAGCCCTTTCTATTGATGTACTCAGTGGCAACATGGTCTGGTGCCAAAATAGGAATATGCATGCCATCTATTGCTCCACAACAGTTTGGGAACCCCACATCTGCAAAGCCATCCAGTATGTCCTACACATTACTGAGTCACAATCCTGTACATCATGAGGCATTTAAAAGCTCTGTACACTCGCATGGCAACAGCCACCGTGGTGGATTTCCTGACTCCAAATTGATTTCAGACAGGTAACAATCTGGTGTTCCACTTGTGAGCGCCACTCACTTCTCCACTGTCAGTGCAGCTCTCATTTTGGTGTCTTGTGCTGAAGGACTGAGGTAAGCTCCCTACACAGATCCAGGGACATGGCCTTGTATATCCAAAAGTTCCGCAGCCACGGCTCATCATCCCAAACTTACATTACGATGCGATCCCAGTCAATCAGTCAGTGATTGTTTCTCAGGTCCAGAAGTGGTGCTCCACCTTCTCCATCTGTTCCATGCACATCGCCAACAACATTCAATTGATTCTTGCTATGTCCCATGACAATCTGCCCTCCAAGGAATCATTATGCCCCTCCCACCCCCAATTCAGGTCTTCTTGCGGCTCTGCAAATGCTACAGGACCGTGAACCCTGTGCTTGCAATGCTCCTGACAATGGTGCAGAACTGTGCAGGCTTCATGCTTCTGTCTGAGATGGCGGACAGCAAGGAGGGACACGTGGGTTTGTGGGATTTTGAAAAAAAAGACACAAAAATTATGGGATGGAGACAGTAGTGAACTGGAACATTGACCCATGCTCCCAGTCACCCCATGCAACTCGTTTTGGTCCCATCATGCATTGCCAAAACTCCCCAAAAACTAGCGAGCTGGATAGTGTCTAGTTGCACAGTGAGACTGCCTACCCATTGTGCACTGCAATCTGCATTGACACAAGCACTCCTAGTGAATACACGCACTGCCAGCACAAGGAGCCAAGTATGCATGTGCACAAGCGATGTACTAACTGCAGCAGCTGTATGCTGATGTAACTTGAGTAAACAAATTTTTAGTGTAAACATAGCCTTAGTCTGGCTCACTTATAAGAACGGCCATACTGGATCAGACCAATCGTCTATCTAGCCCGGTATCCTGTCTTCTGACAGTGGCGAATGCCAGATGCTTCAAAAGGAATAAACAGAACAGGGCAATTATAGAGTGATTCATCCCGTCGCCCAATGCCAGTTTATGGGGTTGTGTCCCTGACCATCTTGGCTAATAGCCTTTGACGGGTCCATCCTCCATGAACGTATCTAATTGTTTTTTGAAGCCAGTTATACTTTTGGCCTTCACAACATCCCCTAGCAACAAATTCCAAAGGCTGACTGTGCGTTGTGTGAAGAAATAGTTCCTTTTGTTTGTTTTAAACCTGCTGCCTATTAATTTCATTGGGTGACCCCTAGTTCTTGTGTTATGTGAAGGGGTAAATAACACTTCCTTATTCACTTTCTCTACACCATTCATGATTTTATAGACCTTAGTTGCCTCTTTTTTAAGACTAATAGTGCCATTCTTTTTACTCTCTCCTCATATGGAAGTTGTTCCATACCCCAATCATTTTTGTTGCCCTTCTCTGTCTTTTCCATTTCTAAGATACCTTTTTTGAAATGGGGCAATCAGAACTGTACACAATAGCTATGGGCACTCCATGGATTTATATAGTGGCATTATATTTACTGTCTTATTATCTATCCCTTTCATAATGGTTTCTAAAGTTTTTAACTTTTTTGACTGCCGTTGCACATTCAGCTGATGTTTTCAGGGAACTAATCACAATGACTCCAAGAGCTCTTTCTTGAGTGGTAACAGCTAATTTTAGACCCCATCATTTTGTATGCATCGTTGGGATTATATTTTCCAATATGTATTACTTCGCATTTATCAACACTGAATTTCATTGGCCATTTTGTTGCCCAATCTCCCAGTTTTGTGAGATTCCTTTGTAACTCTTCACAATCTGTTTTGGATTTAACTATTTTAAGTAATTTTATATCATCTTCAAACTTTTCCACCTCACTATTTACCGCTTTTTCCAGATCATTTACAAATACCTTGACCAGCACTGGTCCCAGTACAGATCTCTCAGGGACACCAATATTTACCTCTCTGAAAATGGACCATTTATTCCTACCCTTTGTTTCCCATCTTTCAGCCAGTTACTGATCCATAAGCGGACCTTCCCTCTTATCCAATGACTACTTAGCTTGTTTAAGAGGCTTTAGTGAGGGACCTTGTCAAAGACTTTCTGAAAGTCCAAGTACACTATTCCACTGGTTCACCCTTGTCCACATGCTTGTTGACCCCCCCCCCTCAAAGAATTCTAATATGTTATTGAGGCATGATTTCCCTTTACAAAAGCCAGGTTAACTCTTCCCCAACATATCACGTTCATCTATATTTCTGTTCTTCACTATAGTTTTAACCAATCTGCCTGAAGTTAGGCTTAATGGCTTGTAATTGCTTTCTTCAAAGACTAGCTCTTATTCTGTACTTTCCCTGTCTGTGCAAATAGATGCTTTTTCCCTTTAAAAACACATATCACAAAGTCTATCTTCAAGAAAAAATGGTGAGGTACATACCACTAACATTATCAAATACCCATGACTATTTCCCTGTCTATATACTACTATAGATTTCTGATCTAATTTTTGAGGTTTGTTCTCTAAAGGCTCCTCCTTTTATGATTGTTGTAGCTTGCCAATCTTGCTTAAGCTCATGACACCACATCTTCCACAATCAGATAAACAAAATAAATATCCCCACTGAAATGTTTACATTTCATAGGCAGGTGGATAGCAGGAAATTTCACATTTATTTTAAAACATACTTCAGATAAGTGGCCTCAATTTGCTCTGAACATGTCACATCAACAGTTACACTTATCAACATGAACAACAACTTAGAATTCTAAGAATGTGATGGTCTTACAATGAAGGAAAGTGTTGCCTTTAAGTACCCAAGATGTAAAATAAAGAATCTCTAACAGAATTTGCACAATCCTTTCAAACAATGCATGATTTAACAGGAATTATTTCATTACACATGATTCAGGGCATTCCCTAAGAGACTGATACCGAAAGGGGTTAGAGTGCTGAAATTGTGCAATTTAGTTGTTTCTAGTACAGCTGGAACTTTATTTTATGGAGTGCTACTTTCAAGAGTCTACTTCAAAATGAAAGAATTTTGCTGTGTTCACTTCCATAATCGCAAATATGCTCTTCAACAAGTAATATACGCACACTAGAAAACTCTCTCATCTGTTCATAAATTGTGCACCTGTGGCAACATATTTGTCTGTATAGTTCAAGGCTAGCCCTGTGCCATTGTTCCCTTCATGCTAACTACATTTTTGTCGCACCCAGCTCCTACGAAGTATTGATCTGATTCCTGAATGCAAAATTCATTTCAAGAGTGAAAGAATCAGAGGGCTAACTGAAATTAACTATATGAAAGTTCTCCAGTTATAAGACGTGTACTAATGAGGAAATGGGAGTTTGGGGGTTAAAAAAAAAAAAAAAAAAAAAAAAAGCAAACTTCTGCTCTCAGATCTGCAGGTCAAAATTTCATTCCCACATTCTGCTCCAATTATAGGTATCCAATTCTTGTTGACCTCATTTGGAGTTTTTTTGCAGGTAGGGAGAGGGGAAAATATCAGCTTTTAAGGTCATCATGCAGCAGTGGGAACAGAATGTTGCCCAAACATTATTCTGTTGGAATAATCTTTAGAATAAATTATATCACTATATTAATCTGCCATCCACGTGACTGGTCTTGATAACAGATTCTCTCATTTCTAGTCAGTTTCCAACTTAAAGTTTTCTGTTTATTAAAGCATATCTCGATGACAAAATGTCAGCTGACAATCACTTATTAAAATCTTGCAGCTCACTTCAACTCCACAAATTAACATACATCATATTAACAGGTTGCCAGTTTAGCATCACCTAGCTTCACATCCTACCTTCACGCCAACTGCAACATCAGTGACAATGCTGTAAAGAAAACAAGAAACCTGATTTAATAGTAAGAAACATGTCTGAGTTTTCAATCCACAGATTGACTCTCAAAATAAATGATTTCCCCATAAAACTGAACTCTTAATATATTTTAATTAACTTTAGTATTTAGAAATTAAAAGCAAAGACCGACCCCTCAAAAGAGGAGAGGGGTCAACAAAAAACAAAACAGGAATGGGAGTGGGCTCAAAGGTTCAAAATAAAAGACATCCAGAAGGCACACTGAACAGAGAATCCCAGAGAGTGCCCACAGCTACAAAAGGTGGCCATGATGTCAGTGAACATACCCAAAGAAGTTCTGTCTGGATACAGGACTTAAGAAGTGAGAGGAATTAGGTCCCACAGTCAGAGAACCCACCCCATCAAGCCTCCTCCTCCTTCTAGAGTCTAACAGATATCCATTTTGGCCAATGTCAGAAAGTCTGAAGAGGAAGTCTCTGGACTTTGTGGGACAATGGATAGAGTGAGAGACTAGGAGGATTTAAGGACAGGTGTAGTACATAAGATACCTTTCTGTTCATTCTTTAACAGTGATCCCTACAGAACAGTTCAGGGCAGAAAGTGATTAATATTATTTCTGAACTGAAAAAGATGACCACATTGAAGGCTAGCTCCTACAAATGGCACCCTACACCCATGTAGAACAACAGCACAGACATGCTCTTATGCAGATCCATTTGCAGGATCTAGCATTGGGTAGGCAGAATATAATAACCCAAAACAGAATATAGCCAGGATACCCTAATTAACACAAATATCATAAAACATTAAAAACAAAACGTGATAAGTAAAGCATGCCACTTCCATGGGTATCAATTTGTGAGTAGCACAAAGGGTTGACTTTTTAGATAGGGTTTGTAACACCAACATTATGCTGACAAGCAACCATAAAAAGACTTTAAAATCACATTACCAATAGGTTATACATTTATCACACAAACACAAGAGATTGTTTAATTGGTCTCAAAAGAAGGAGGCAAGTTAAATGAGGGCTGTAAGATGCTGCACAAGTACAAGTGTTTATGCTGACAGTAGCTATAAACACCAGCGGTGGTTCCCAGCCCCAATGAAAAGAGGGCCTTGTGTATAACTACCCACCCAAGCTCCCTGCCACGAATGAAGGCCCTTGCTGTCCCATATGGTTGACGCCTGCAAACCCTTCCTTACTTAGGCTTTTACTGCCTGTCTCCAGTATACACAAAGGCATCTTTCTACCTTAAATAAAAAAAAAAGCCAGGGGGCTATTAAGCAGCTATTGAAAACAAAAGAGCTTGACATCTGCCTCCTCCTGCTGCTGCTCCTCCTCCTCCTCTCTGGCCAGCTCCAAAACAAGCAGGGGTCTTGTTCAGAGCGTTTCCCCCAACCCCACAAATGAGGGGGAGGGAATAAGAGGGAGGGAATGGGGGCACACCCCCACACACCATTGAGAGGGCCACAGAATGAACAGGGCGCTAAGGGCTCACGCAGCCCTAGGAGAGTCAGGAACGGACCCTCCCCAGCCCCGCATCCGAGTCCGCGTTATGCAGAAGCTCCCCCCACCTCCCCCATCCTCACTGGGCCCCAGTCGGTCTCCAGCTCCCCCACAGGGAGGATGCAGGAGCTAATCCCCGTTATTCAGTGGGGTGTGCTGGGCACCCTGCTCCTCCCAGACACGCACGGGGTGGAGAGCGAACCCCGCTCTGCCCAGCCCCCGACGGGAAGGCAACAATAAACCGGCGGCACCCGCTCCCCCCGCCCGCTCCGTTACTCACCCGTCCATCGCCGAACAAGACAAAGCGCTGGCGAGCAGGGCAGGGAGCCGCGCGGGCAGCGAGCGGAGAGAGGCAACGAGAAAATGGCGGCCGGGCCCCCACGGAAACCGCCGAAGGTTGCCGAGTGCCAGGCTCTGCTCCCCATCAGATTGGGCTCCCTCGTTGTCACTGGGCATGCCCGTGCGCTGTGCGCATGCTCAGTAGCCGCAGCTACTGGCGCTTCTGCGATGCCCCTCGTCACCTGCCTGTCTGAGCCAAACTATTCCCCCGGCGGGGGGCAAAGCAGGCAAGACAAGCAGGGCGGTTTCCTAGCCTTGCTGCCCACAAGGCCCACTCCTAGGCCCATCTCCCACGTCACATTCATCTCCCAGCCCTGCTGACTGGAGGCCCGCTTTTTGGAGGGAAATTCTTTGACTGTTTCCCTCAAAGTCTGGCTCCTTTAGCTGGGGAGAGACGACTCAGCCTGGCTGGGCCTGAGAAGAGAAACTTGCCAGATCTGATGCATAGGGACTTGGATGGGATGCCCCAGGCTTCAGCCCTGGTGCCAGGCTTCACTTGTTGCAGGAAGAGACTGTCCAAACTTGATGCTGCATCTCCTTCATTTCTGGGGCCAGAGAGGGAGTAGTTAAAGCCTTTCTCCTCTTGTAATGGAAAATTTTGTAGAGGAATTGCCAACAGTAGTCCATCTTCTGTAGTATCCTGCCTCTGGTCCTTCAAAGGAAATTATTACCTCTCATAATGCACCTAATTGTGCAACAGTATTCCAAAGGATAGGAAAGAAATTCTTCCTATTTTAAATTGAGAACCATTAGCTTATGCTCTGAAATATGAGCAAGGAAAAGATAGACATGTTATTGCACACAATATAATAATTACAGCTAGTGCAGTTAGTCCTAGATATCAACCACTCTTACGACCCCTGATGAACAAAAAAGCAAAACTATCAAGCATGCTATAATATGTTCCCCCTCCAAGCAATTAAAGATTGCACACAATGGCTCATACTTCCCTGGGGGTTAGGGTTCCCCCTTCAAAGCGGATAACAAATATACTTTAATTGGTATTAAGATGAACATATAATTTCCTCATGGCCACAACAGTCCTGAAATGTTGTACATTGCAGGATTTGGGCCTAAATCTAAACTAGGTATATTTACACTACAAGGCCATTTAGTAGTATGTTTGGTTTCACAATGTTGCAAACTCTCTCTGTTTTAGCATGAGTCTTGCAATATTTGATATTTTACTTATATCCAAGGCTCCTGGAGATGGCTGATTATGGGAGAATCTCAGCTTTCATTTCTTTGAAAAAAAAATAAAAGTTTCTAGCCTTTGTGTTTATGGAGAAAAGCTTTAAAAATGTGAACCAAAGGTAAGATAAGGGCTCAAAAACCAGCAGGGAAATAAATAGAACTCAACATGCATTTTGTTAAAAATATTCTCATGATTTTTAAGCCAATCTCATGATTTCCCGGGTCCTACCTCATAGTTTTGGCAGGGACGTGCTGGCCACCACTTTCTGCAGCTCCCATTGGCCGGGAACGGCGAACCACAGCCACTGGGAGCTGCAGCCGGTCAATGTAAACAAACTGTCTTGCAGCCCGCAGGATGCCCACCCTGGTCTACGCTACAAAGTTAAGTTGACATAAATTGCCTTGCATCAACCTATTGATGCATGTGTCTACATTAAATTTGTCTGTGACCAGCATAAATATTCTGTTATGGTGATAGAGTAAAATCACTTCCCCAAACAGCATAGAGCCTTGTTCAACCTACTTTGATAGATGTAGTGTAAGTGTAGACACTGTATGACCAGTGTCAAACTAAACAGTCCTCCAGCCACTATCCACAATGCCCCAGTCCCCACGACAGTGACCACTCTGCTCATGATTTAAAACTCCACAGTTGCGGGGGGGGTCACATATACTGAAAGCCTTTCCCCCACCCTTTCAAAACTTTTTTTTAAATGTACTTTGCTTGTTGCCCACATTGGTGAACATACTTAGCAGCTCACCTTTGTGATTGTGTCCACCCAACAATGACTTGTGTCCACCCAGCCACACACACAGGTAATAGATGCACTATTGCCTGGAGCAGGCAGGAAGAACTGGATTTCCTGGGCCTGTGGGGAGAAGAGGCTATGCAAGCACAGATATGGAACAGCCCTAGAAATGTGGATCTCTCTGAATAGATTGCACGGAGGATGCAGGCTGAGTACAATAAGGATCAGCAGCAATGCCCCATGAAAGTAAAGGACCTTCACTAGGAATACCACAAAGTGACAGAGGAAATCTGATGCTGCTCCACAGACCCGCCAAGTTTACAATTAACTGTGCGCCATACTTCTTGGTGACCCCACCAGCACTCGATGGACCACTATGGATACCTCAGAGGAGCCCAAGATGGAGACCACTGGCTTGAACAGCAAGGAGGAGGAGGAGCAGGAGTAGGGAAATGCAGTGGGGGACTCCTACTATGCCATGAGCCAAGACCTGTTTGAAACGCCACAGAACTCTAGCCAGTCTTGTCAAGTGAGCTCAGATGAGCCCAATGATGAAGGGAAAGGGAGCTTATGTAAGTGTGTGCAGGCAATTTTCCTTAAATTTTATTTTATTTACTTTTCCTTCCTTTTCTCCCTTTCCCATGCCATTTAAAGATGACACCCATCCCATCCCCATATTATAAAACAAAGGGACTGTTTTTCACCATCTTATCTTGTCACTGTAAAAAGAAAAGTCAAGCCAAATTCTCAAACAATACTATATGCAGAGTTGGTGTAGCCATGTCAATCCCAAGATACCAGAGAGACAAGGTAAGTGAGGTGATATCTTTTATTGGACCAACTTCTGTTGGTGTGTGAGAGAAGCTTTCGAGCTTACATAGAGCTAGTCTTCAGGTCCCTGAAGAAGAGCTCTGTGTAAGCTCAAAAGCTTGTCTCACACACCAACAGAAGTTGGTCCAATAAAAGATATTACCTCACTTACCTTCTTTCTGAACAGTACTATGTCAGTTGGATTACATAAATCACATGGATTCAGTGTCCTGTGCTCATTTTGAGGTAGAACAAACGTAGAAGAAACGTAGTCAGCATCTGCTGAGAAATCTTGATAAAACTTTCATGGAGATATTCTGCAGTCCTCTCCGGAAGGTTTCTAGGGATGTCGGCCTTATTTCTTACTCCACGATAGGACACTTTCCCACACCACTCTGCGATGAATGTGGCTGGCACCATCTCAGCCAACAGACTACTGGCATATGGGCCCTGGGAGCTTCGGAGTGCCAGTACCAGTTGTGTTCGCTGTGCTTTTGTGACCCTCAGGAGTGAGATAGCCAAATCACCATTGCCTGTGAAAATAGTGCCAATATTCATTGCCATTGCTCTATACTTATACCCATAGAACAGGGGCCAGAATTTTATAGCTTCATGCAAAAGAAAATCCACCACCCCACCCCTGGTAGGCCATACTCACCATGGATGGTGCTGGAGATAATGCTGTGCCAAGGCACTTCAAAGCAGAAGTGTCAGTAACCATT
The DNA here is from genome assembly GCF_027887155.1 of Malaclemys terrapin pileata. NCBI lineage: Eukaryota > Metazoa > Chordata > Testudines > Emydidae > Malaclemys > Malaclemys terrapin. The sequence continues at coordinate 74,755,697 of NC_071512.1, forward strand.
TCTTATTAAAAGTATTAATGGGAATAAGGGAAGGGAGTTTTTAAATTTATCTTTCCCATTTAATTGTGACTGTAAATCTAATGTGTGTGTGTGAATGTTTTTATCAGCAGCTTCTGGTGTGGCGTCCTTAAAGGTGCCCCCTCCACACCTGCAGAATGCCTGACCCTGATGTGGATGAGAAAGAAGAAGTAGGACATAATCTGCAAGATCCTACAAGCCAGTGCTGCATCAGACCATGAATAAAGGGCTTGGAGGGTAAATATGACTGAGAGCATGGAGAAGGACAGGGAGGACAAGCAAAAGGCCCAGGAGTCCCAGCAAGACAAGGGAGCAGAAATTGCACGAGGGTATAATGGGTCTACTGAGGCAGCAAACCCAATGCAGCAGTCCTTCGTTGACCTATGAGGCCAAAAATCCTGGACTCAGCCTTTGAACTCCTTGGAGAACTTCATGATCGCTGCTCCCTCCACCCCACCCCACCCCACCCCCAACATACCACGTGGCATTATGAAACACATCCTGACCCCTCCCACTCCATTTTGGCAGGGCTGGCTCCAGCATTTCTGCCGCCCCAAGCAAAAAAAAAAAAAAAAGCCGCGTTCGGTGGCAGCAGTTCAGCGGCAAGTCCTTTGCTCCTAGAGGGAGTGAGGGACCTGCCGCCCCCGAATTGCCGCAGGTGCTGCCCCTCTCCCTTGGCCGCCACAAGCACCTGCTTGTTAAGCTGGTGCCTGGAGCCGGCCCTGCATGTTGGGGGTACAATAGAGAAAACCACACTTTCACAAATCAGTGTATTTGTAGCCACAACAGACTAAGCTGAATTTTAAAAGTTTCACCCCATTAAGTTATGTTAAATGTTTGTATAACATTGTGTGATTATTTTCCTGAAAATATAAACAAAGTATTAGGTGCAACAATTGCATGCACAAAATCAGAGTGCAAACAATCACAATAGGGGGAAAGGCATATGTGCACGTTCCCCTTCCTCAGGCCTGGAGAGTGGTTTGACTTTTTGTCACAAACATTACACACTGATGCCTAGGCCTGACAAGAGGAGGGGAAAGGGAGAACAATTTACCAAGGCCCCAAGCTCAGGGGGTGGGGTGTGTTTCACCAAACATCTGTAACTGGTGAAATCAACCACATGCATATTTTAATCCACACTGTTTGTTTTGTCCCTGTCAGAAGAAATTTAAGAACAGGAGTACTTGTGGCACCTTAGAGACTAACAAATTTATTAGAGCATAAGCTTTCGTGGACTACAGCCCACTTAGCAGATTGGTAGTGGAATAGATTCTTGCAGCTGTGCTTGAAATCTAGCCTAGGTTGGATTTGAGAGTCGTTTCTACAGTGTGTTGTGTTCTATCATGATAGAGAGGAAACAGGAGTCCATTGTACTGAACGCAAAATTGATCCTTTACTGAATCTATAGGACACAGAGTCAAGTTCCTTCCTTTTTCTCCATTTCCTAAACTAACGCAGCCTGTAAAATCTCCTGTCTCCATATGACGTCTCCTTAAGTACTAGCCTGCATTTAGCATTAAATTAACTCTACAAAAGGCAGCTGATATGTAGTGACATCAAAACAAGCATGACAAAGGCTGTCTACACAGTTGTAAGGACTGGATTTATCACTTAGTTATAGCCAAACTGAGTTTGAATATAATTTGGCTTGCTAGTCTGAAGGGCAGGGGGAAGGGAGTGGGGGGGAAATTGTTTTGTTTTAAATTATCTGGTTTGTATCCCTACCTAATAGAGAGCATGGATGTTCCATTGTGGTTTGACTGGTCAAATAGCAATGGAACTCCTGTTAGCCATACGTTTAAGTGATCTTAAATTATGTTTAAGCATAGTTCTTAATCTTGTTTATTTAGTCATTGTAAACGTATCCTAGCATTGCAAAAATGACTGTCTTTCACTATTAGAGACAGAGCAAGTCAGTATACGGCGGTTTGCCACCCTGCATTGCAAGTAACATGGCTCCTTAACTTGCTGGACTCCTACACAACTGAACCCAAGGAACAAGTACCCCACATACCAATATAAAGGGGATCACAATCTGACCCCCAAATGGGTTAAGTCACTCAGGTTGGAAGTCACTCTTACAATGGATGTCTAATGCAGGTGTCTAATGGTGATTCTGCATTTAGTGCCCACAAACCATGCGCTTGAGAGTGAAAGGAGCATTTTGTCTTTTTTAAATTCTAATACAGTGGTCTTATTTTCAAAAATCAGATTGTTTGCTGTCAAAGCACTATTTTCATGGATGTTGCATTCTTATTGTGACTGGTTCGGTCACAGAGACCTCCCTGGGACTGCCACCTGATGTGCTGAGACTACCTCTGAGCCCGTTTTCCCTGCCAGCTTGGGACTTCAGAACCCTGTCTTGTTGAGCCAGACACGCGGGCCTGCTGAAAACACAGCCCCCACATCCCCCAAAGCTGCAGACTTAACTGAAAACAGCTTACGAAGTGCTCCTGTCTCCAGCACCCGGATATCCAGTTCCCATTGGGGTACAAACCCCAAATAAATTAATTTTACTCTGTATAAAGCTTATACAGGGTAAACTCATAAATTGTCCACCCTCTGTAACACTGATAGACAAATATGCACAGCTGTTAGTACCTGGGGAAGCAATTACTTACTCTGGGTTCAATAATAAACAAAAGTGATTTTATTAAGTATAAAAAGTAGGATTTAAGTGGTTCCAAGCAATAGCAGGCAGAATAAAATAAGTTACTAAGCAAAATGAAACAAAACACGCAACTCTAAGCCTAATACATTAAGAAACTGCATACAGGTAAATCTCACCCTTAGAGATGTTCCAATATGCTTCTTTCACAGATTGGATTCCTTCCTAGTCTGGTTCCAGCAATCACTCACACCCCTGTAGTTACTGTCCTTTGTTCCAGTTTCTTTCAGGCATCTCTTGGGGGGGAGGGGTAGCTCTTAAGCCAGCTGAAGACAAAATGGAGGGGTTTCCAAGGCCTTTTATATTCTCTCTTGTGGGCAGAAACCCCTTTGTTCTCCTGTGCCAAATCACAGCAACAAGATGGAGTTTGTAGCCACCTGGGCAAGTCACATGTCCATGAATGATTCAGCTTTTTGCACGCCGATGCCATGGTTTACATCTTAGTTTGAACATTCCAAGGAAAGCTCAGATGTGGATTGGCATCGCCCAAAATCCATTGTCAGTTAAGTGTTTCTTGATTGGGCACTTACTGAGACTAGTTCTTCTCAAGAAGCTGACCAAATGCTTCACTCAGGCTACTTAGAATCAAACACCTTGAGATACAAGTACATAGCCAGTAATCATATCTTCATATACAAAAATTACACACACATACAGACAGCACAATCATAACCAGTAAATTACATCCTTTCCATAGACACCCTACTTGCCCTCCTCTGCACAAGACCTGGTGCAACCATAGGACCCTGATTGCAACAATGATCTATACGGTCAGAGTTCATGTCAACAATGTCACACTTACATTGTAATAAAGTACACAGTGATATTTTCTTTAAATTGCAAGTTGTCTCCCACAGGTTTATCCATGGGAAAGGGTGATATAGCTCCTTATACCAAGGACAGACACCAACACCTATAGCTTGATTGCCTTACATTTTCCATTATAATCTCCTGTTTTCAGTTGCTCATAATTTTTTTTTCAAACTTAACCATTTTCCATCCAGGGTGTGTGTCTCATGCTGATTTTTTTTTCTTCCAGTAAAAGCAGTTCAGCAGTTTCATTGAATGAGGTCAGGAAAAATACATTATCTTGCCCATGTTAAAAAATTCTTATAACTGAGATGCTCTAGTGCGTCCATGTTTTGGAGCAGGGTCTTGAAATTTGGCGAGGGGGAGGGAAGTCATGCTGGTGTCAGGATCAGGGATACGCCTTTTCCCATCTCTGTGGAAATACACTCACCAAGTTATGAGCCACTAAAAAAAACCTGTTAGCACATTGTCAGCAGAGACTTGTTAGAGTTTGGCTTCTAAATTCTTTGAAGATACTATCTGCACTGACCAGGCCCACCCAGGGCTGAAGGGGCTGGCAGCATTTCCCTACAATTGCTCCTCTGTACAAATGGGACTGCTGTGATGCAGGTCACAAGGAATGATGGCAGAAAAACTCTTGTGCTCTAAGTGTGTCCCCTGCTAGCACTCAGGCAGCAAGGGGGAGCAGACTTAGTTGACTCATTGCTGGAGATTAAGGAGCTTGACCTAGAGGGAGTTTTGCCACTGATTTAAATGGGAGCAGGATCAGACTATTTGTACATAATCTTGATTCTTTCCCTGAGCACCATCCATCTTGTGCACTGAATGACACTGGGATACTGTAGAAAAAGAGTGTGAGATCATGTAATTAAAGACTATCATAGTAAATATGTACAAGGAGGCTGAATTAAGGTGACACAAGCAACATTAATTCTGGAATTTCCTAACTTTTGATTGCTTAACTTAAAAAAAAAAGTTAATTGTTTTTGTATGTATATAGATTAAATGTAGCTTTGGTAGATACACACTTGGTTTCCTTCTAATGATTTAAAACACTGCAGAGGTTTAGTAGTCTACTGTCTGGGATTTAAGGAGCTAGACTGCACCGCAGGTACTGAAGTGGGGGTCTAGAATGGGGTCCTTAAACTGCATGGGAAAGGGAAAAAATACAAGAAAACTTGTGTGTATGAGTTAAATAGACAAAAAGCAGCTAATGGTCAGAAACAAAAATACTTAGAAGGTGAAAATAGGACAGAAGTGTTAGTCTCTCCCCTGACGATCTGACAATTTAAACACAACAACATGACAGAAAAAGTATGGGAGGGGATACAAAGGCACAGAGAGTTGCAGTAGCTTGCCCAGGGTCACATAGCAAGTTAGTAATAGAGCCGAGCCTATAACCCAGGTCTCCTGACTCCCAATCCAGCACCATATCAACTAGACTACAATGTCTCACACTGATGTGCTGAGGGCAAGCACTTTGAGCACATATTTTAAGATGCAATACTACCTTCATTTGTATCTCTTCTCAAGCCTCATTTTCTTGAGTACATCTTTCTTGTCCCCTGACAACACTAGTTCTTTTTCAGACTTCTTGCAATCTTCTGAACACAGAGCTATTCTCATAACCCTCAAGTATCATCTAGAGTGATGTGACACACCAGCCTTTAAAAATGCGTGATACCTCTTTTATGGTGTGTGCATGCATCATGCTCCAGTACTCTTCTTTAAATGCATGTATTATTTCATCCTGCGTCCATAATTCTTAATTTTAAACTGTCAAATTCATCATCAATTAACAAAGCAAAGCAAATGTATGAATTTTTAATATAAAAGCTTCATTACTTAGAGCTATATGCAATTGGTTGAGGAAGTCATTCTTGCCAAAAAAAGACAGCTTGACAGTACTATACTGTTGTACTTGCTTTGAGAGATCCAGTTTGAAGACAAGTGCTCCTTATTTTAAGTAACAGTAAATTTCTTTTCTGTGTCAAGCAATTCTTTGGGATGTTGCACATCAAAACACAGCTTTTGTTCGTTCATCCTAATAGGTAACAAAGACTTCTGAGTTTTTAGGTTCAGAGACCGATATGGTCTTGCTTTGACCTTTCTCAACATGCTAAATGCCCTCAAGTGCACTGCACTGGAGTGTGGCAGTCACAGCAGAATTCTCATCAATCTCCAGAAGAGAGGCAGTACATCTGTTCTACAGCATAGTTTAAGAATGCTGCTCCAATAACTCAAAATATGAGGTTCCCGTCCATGCATCAGTATCTGCAGTTTAGCACACTGAATATTCAGCAACAACTGATCCTTGTCTTCCCCAGTATCACAAATTCCCAGTTTACCAGCGATATCATTGATATATTTTAATAGAATGGGAATCCATTGTAGCCATATGTCTTAGCAAAATATCAACAGAAAACGTAAGTATCTTTTCTGTTTGGATCCTTTGCTGCTCCTGGATTCTGAAGTGACAACTATGGCATGAAGTGTCTTTTTCCAACTATGGTTGACTCGGAGGCTGCGATGCAGATCTTGCCATAGTAATCCATGCCTTGAAGTTTAACCCTATAGCTACCTACAACGTTCTCTACCTGGGATTAAGCTAGAATAGGAATTGAAAAGATTAGTTAAGGCTGAATGCCAAATTTCCATAATTAATAATACGTAGATCTGATGTAGTACTTTTCATCTGTAGATTTCAAGGCACTTGAACGGGAACGGCAGTATCATTGTTCCCATTTTACAGATGAGGAAGCTGAGAAACTGAAGTGTTTAGCCCCAGGTCACACAATCGATCAGTGGAAGAGTGATTATTACTTGTATGCTCCGGGGTTCCCCAGATCAGAATCACCACAACACATGGGGTCAAAAATATGAACTAATATTACAAGAGATCTTTAAGACACAGCTGAGGGCACATCTTCACTACCCGCCGGATCGGCGGGTAGCAATCGATCTATTGGGGGATCGACTTATCGCGTCTAGTGAAGACGCGATAAAATCGATCCCTGATCACTCTACCGTCGACTCCGGAAATCCACCGCAGCGAGAGGCGGAAGCGGAGTCGACGGAGGCGTGGCAGCGGTCAACTCGCCGCCGTCCTCACAGCCAGGTAAGTCGACCTAAAATACGCAACTTCAGCTACGCTATTCACGTAGCTGAAGTTGCGTATCTTAGGTCGACACCCCCACCCCGTAGTGTAGACCTAGCCTTAGGCTATGGACAGACAGACCTTGTTATCTATTTGGCTGGTATTTTGGAGGCACAACAGGCCTTGGATCAGATGGGAGAAAACATACCATATCCAAAGCCATCTGAATGTGAACAAGTTTAGCAGAATCTGCCCCTAAATTGGAGGGCAAATAAATGTAAAAAATTGATTACTGAGTCTAAAATACCGCAGTAAACTAGTGTCATTATGTTAACAATTGCATGCAACCTGCTGTCTCAGTTACCTTTTTGATTTACACACAACATGGATCAGGTTTTGACTTGATTCATCTGGTGTGCATGATGTCCTCAGGTATCACTGGTTAAACATTCTTCAGGGTTATAATTTTAAAAGGCAGGATACTCAACTACAACCAAAAATGCAGAAAATGTAGGCAAAGGTATCTTAAAGCTCACTTTTGCAGTCTCCTGATCCTGCAGCAGCTCAGTGCAGGCCAGTTCCCCTGTGCCATGGCTGCCCAAGAGCAGCAAGCCATAAGGTGTCCTGGTCACACTATTCATCCATCTTTAGAGCCAGGCTATGCTGGTACTGCAATACCACAAGCATAGAATCTGTCTCTAAGTATTCAAGACAATATAAATTGCAATATAAAGTACCCCATGCTTACCACTTCAAAGCCATACAAAACTACTTTGATGGAAACTAAAATTAATTTTTCTGATAGTGTTTATAATGTATCATTTGTAAGTTAGTTACAACTACACCTCAAGCATTTCTACAGAACTTAATTCGATATGCCAACCCATTTAAAAAAAATCTTATTATAGAAACCACTTACAGGCTTTATAAACACATTTTCATATTATTAGTGAAGGATCTTACTAAAGAGCAATTTCCATGCTGAAAAATGCACATATACCGTAAGTTGTTTATAATAAAACCAACTAAATGGCATTTGCTTCCAGCAAAACTTCTATTTTCTTCATTTTGGTTAGAAAATTTATTCCCCTGTGGTACCTTTTTGTGCACTTGGTTGAATAGTAAATTCCTTAGATGTTAATTCTCCCTTTTTTAATGGAAGTATTCTACAATAGTATCCAGGTAAAATGATCCTTATAGAAACAGCAATACGAACAAAGGCTCTGATCCTCCAAAGCCTAACAGCAATCAATGTGCATCATAGCACTGAGTGGTCATCATCATCTTCTTCTAGCATTTGCAGTGCTTGCCATGCCACCTGACAGGAGCTTCACCAGTAGAATGAAGGGCCCTAAGGCCACCATGAAGTCTGGTTAGCGGACACGCATTAACAACATGTGCCATTGACTGATGGAGACCACACTGACAAAGTGGGTTATTGCACAGACCTCATGTGAAGAGGTTGGTGGCTCATATTCCTTGTCCAGTTTGGAACCTATTCAGCAGATCCAAAGGTGACATGGCAGGTCAAATCCCAATGGTTGAACGGTCAGATCAGTGACAAGGAAACCATTCCAAATGGCTCTAGCTGAACACTTATCATTCCATAGGGTTGCTTCTGACAGATTCCAATCTGGCAGTTAAGACTACACTGGACACCTCAATGTAAGTTGTGGTCTGGGGTAGTCTTAACTGCCAGATTGGAATCTGTCAATTGAAGATGTCCGTGTACAGTGGGAGACCTGATTTGCCATAGAGGGTCCTGTGGCACCTTTGAGACTAACAGAAGTACTGGGAGCATAAGCTTTCGTGGGTAAGAACCTCACTTCTTCAGATGCAAGTAATGGAAATCTCCAGAGGCAGGTATATATCAGTGTGGAGATAACGAGGTTAGTTCATCAGGGAGGGTGAGGTGCTCTGCTAGCAGTTGAGGTGTGAACACCAAGGGAGGAGAAACTGTTTCTGTAGTTGGATAGCCATTCACAGTCTTTGTTTAATCCTGATCTGATGGTGTCAAATTAGCAAATGAACTGGAGCTCAGCAGTTTCTCTTTGGAGTCTGGTCCTGAAGTTTTTTTGCTGTAAGATGGCTACCTTTACATCTGCTATTGTGTGGCCAGGGAGGTTGAAGTGTTCTCCTACACTTGCACAAATACAGACAGATATCATCTTCCTTTCCAAATGCAAATGGATGGACATCATACCAAATGGACTGAAGGTGAAAAATCCATTGCTATCTACATACTGCACAGACCACAGTGAGAGATTATGCCATACATTATCAAAGAAACTGAGGAACCACCTGATCAGCATCCTATACAGCAAACAGAAAAACATCAAGAAAGAGCTCTCCAACCTGGAGACTTTCATAAATAACCAACCCTCCACACAAATGGACTTTACTAAAATAAGACAGGAGATCTACATTACACACTTCACCTCTCTACAAAGGAAAAAAGGACCATAAGCTGTCTAAAATCCTACCTGCCACATGGGGCCACAACAGGGGTACCCCTAACTCACCCAGCAATATTGTCAATTTATCCAGCTACACACTCAACCCAGCAGAAGAGTCTGTCCTATCTCGGGGACTCTCCTTTTGCCCCAGCACCCCCACGAACATGATACAGTTCTGTGGTGATCTGGAAGCCTACTTTCGCCGCCTCAGACTCAAAGAATACTTTCATGATAACACTGAACAGTGCACTGATACACAGATACCCTCCTACCAACAACACAGGAAGAAGAACTCCACATGGACTCCTCCTGAGGGTCGAAATGACAGTCTGGACCTATACATAGAATGCTTCCGCCGACGTGCACAGGCAGAAATTGTGGAAAAACAACATCGCTTGCCTCATAACCTAAGTCGTGCAGAACGCAATGCCATCCACAGCCTCAGAAACCACCCTGACATTATCATCAAAGAGGCTGATAAAGGAGGTGCAGTTGTCATCATGAACAGGTCTGACTACCAGAAGGAGGCTGCCAGACAACTCTCCAATACCAAATTCTACAGGCCGCTTTCCTCAGATCCCACTGAGGAATACACTAAGAAACTGCACCATCTACTCAGGACACTCCCTACACTAACACAGGAACAAATCAACATACCCTTAGAGCCCCGACCGGGGTTATACTATCTACTACCTAAGATCCACAAACCTGGAAATCCTGGACGCCCCATCATCTCAGGCATTGGCACTCTCACTGAAGGACTGTCTGGATATGTGGACTCCCTACTCAGACCCTACGCCACCAGCACTCCCAGCTATCTCCGTGACACCACAGATTTCCTGAGAAAACTACAATGCATTGGTGACCTCCCAGAAAACACCATCCTAGCCACCATGGATGTAGAGGCTCTCTACACAAACATCCCACATACAGATGGAATACAAGCTGTCAGGAACAGTATCCCTGATGATGACACAGCACAACTTATTGCTGAGCTCTGTGACTTTATCCTCACGCACAATTATTTCAAATTTGGTGACAATATATACCTCCAGACCAGTGGCACCGCTATGGGCACCCGCATGGCCCCACAATATGCCAACATTTTTATGGCTGACCTGGAACAACGCTTCCTCAGCTCTCGTCCACTCATGCCCCTTCTCTACCTACGCTATATTGATGACATCTTCATCATCTGGACCTATGGGAAGGAGACCCTGGAAGAATTCCACCATGCTTTCAACAGCTTCCACCCCACCATCAACCTCAGCCTGGACCAATCTACACGGGAGGTCCACTTCCTGGACACCACCGTACAAATAAGCGATGGCCACATTAACACCACCCTATATCGAAAACCCACTGACCGCTACGCCTACCTTCATGCCTCCAGCTTCCACCTCGGTCACACCACACGATCCATCGTCTACAGCCAAGCACTGAGGTACAATCGCATCTGCTCCAACCCCTCAGACAGAGACCAACACCTACAAGATCTTCACCAAGCATTCTCAAAACTACGATCCCCACACAAGGAAATAAAGAAACAAATCAACAGAGCCAGACGTGTACCCAGAAGCCTCCTGCTACAAGACAGGCCCAGAAGAGAAACCAACAGAACTCCACTGGCCATCACCTACAGTCCTCAGCTTAAACCTCTCCAACGCATCATCAGTGATCTACAACCCATCCTGGACAATGATCCCTCACTTTCACAGACCTTGGGAGGCAGGCCAGTCCTCGCCCACAGACAACCTGCCAACCTTAAGCATATTCTCACCAGCAACCACGCACCGCACCATAACAACTCTAACTCAGGAACCAACCCATGCAACAAACCTCGATGCCAACTCTGCCCACATATCTACACCAGCAACACCATCACTGGACCTAACCAGATCAGCTACATCATCACCGGCTCATTCACCTGCACGTCCACCAATGTTATATATGCCATCATATGCCAGCAATGCCCCTCTGCTATGTACATTGGCCAAACTGGACAGTCACTACGCAAGAGGATAAATGGACACAAGTCAGATATCAGGAATGGCAATATACAAAAACCTGTAGGAGAACACTTCAACCTCCCTGGCCACACAATAGCAGATGTAAAGGTAGCCATCTTACAGCAAAAAAACTTCAGGACCAGACTCCAAAGAGAAACTGCTGAGCTCCAGTTCATTTGCTAATTTGACACCATCAGATCAGGATTAAACAAAGACTGTGAATGGCTATCCAACTACAGAAACAGTTTCTCCTCCCTTGGTGTTCACACCTCAACTGCTAGCAGAGCACCTCACCCTCCCTGATGAACTAACCTCGTTATCTCCACACTGATATATACCTGCCTCTGGAGATTTCCATTACTTGCATCTGAAGAAGTGAGGTTCTTACCCACGAAAGCTTATGCTCCCAGTACTTCTGTTAGTCTCAAAGGTGCCACAGGATCCTCTATTGCTTTTTACAGATTCAGACTAACACGGCTACCCCTCTGATACCTGATTTGCCATGTAGTTTTTCCACCTGTCTGGCTGTAGACTCTCTGCAACAAATGCGTGAAGGGGTTATGTTGCTTGAATCTGTTAGCCATGAAATAAAAGAGGGGCGCAGGGTGCCTGTAATAATGCACATGGTTGAGTTCAATTTGATGGTGACCAATTTAGTGTAAGGCAAATGACACCAGGCAGGGGCACAGTATTCCGCTGAGCAACAGCACAGAGCCATAGCCGATGTCAAAAGTGTCTGTGCAGCTGCACCCTATGTCGAACTGGCCAATTTGCTGATTAGATTATTCCTGGTCCTGACTTTGGCAGCAGTCTTTTTTAGATGGCCAGATTTAGTCAAGGAGTGGTCCAGTGTGACACCAAGATAGACTGGTTTTTGCCTCATGTTCCATTCATTCTCTGCAGAGGAGGACATCTAACTCATGTTTAGTGAGTGTGTTGTAGAGGTAGAAGACACTCAAAACCATCTTGGTCACACTTGGTTGGAGGCGCCAACCACTACAACAGTCTGTCAATGTGGCCAGGGTGGCATTCCAGATGTTCAGTAATCCAGTGAACGAGCATGACTGGGTACTGCAGCAGATGTCATCTGTATAGATAAACATGCGTGACTAAGTCAATGGTCAGTCATTTGTGTAAAAATTGAACAGGGTGGACGCAAACATGGAGCCTTGGGGTAAGCCATTGCATTTTGCACTTGTTTTATGACCCATGTGTACCGAAAAATGCCTCTCATGAAGTAGTTCAACACTGTCCACACCCATGCTGGGACAGCTCTTGACAGTTTTACCAGAAGATCAGTGTGCCACTGTATCGTAAGCTGCTGTCAGGTCTAAGACAACAGCTCCCGTCATAAAATTCTGTTAAAACCCATTTTTATATATGTAATGAGGGCTAGGACTTGGTCGCATGTGCTTCGACCCTTCTGGAAGCCAGCTTGGTTGACATTGAGTGTAGCCCGCATCTGGAGATATATGCTGGAGGATAGGACTTTGAAGATGACAAATAGAGAGATTGGTCAGTAGCATGCTGCATTGTGTGGGTCCTTTCTGGGTTTTAGAAGGGCAATCACTTGACATTTTCCAGATGCTTGGCAGGTTACCCTCATTAACAAGTTTACTGAGCTTATTGAGTGGACATGTGCATCTAACATACATCACATGCCCAGAGGTTGGAATTTTGCATTTGGATATGGATAACTGATAGGTATGTTTTATAAAAAAAATAGATAAATAAAGTGCCAAATTCTTACAGGGCCATCTCAATTATTTTCTGAGAGCCCAAGCTTTGACCAACTTAAAATAGTGATCATTGCATATTGGGTATTAATCAGTGCTTTATTTTTATCTATCGCTATTATTAGTTTAGTGCTGACATCATGCAGTGAAGTACCAAAATTATTCATTATTTGCTAAGCACTGTGTGCATATTTTAAGTAAATAAATAATTGTTAAACATGCAATGTACTAACAGTAATTAGTGAATAATTTGATGTATCATTAAAACAGTAACATTTCACAATGTTATCTGCATTTTACACTGACAATATTGTAGTTACTCTTCATGACCGTAAATTATTTTTATTCTTCCTGGAATTTGTGTTTTAACTGTATGAAGGATATTTATCTTTGTGATTTTAATTTTGTACACTGCTTAGGGATCAGGTAGGTGCTATATTAAAATCTTAACTAACTAAATTTGGTATTTGGACTAATACCAAAAAATGTTAATCTGCAGCTCCCTATTTTTATTATGGTGAACAAAATTAATGCAAAAAGTCAACTAAGTCTCATAACTTCCTCATGACTGTGGATTGATCACAAAATTAATTTTGTTACTCCTCTGAAACTGTATGCAATAAAAAAGACTAGTATAAATTCTGCCTATTAACACTTCATGCCAGGTAGAAGAGGGTATTGGCAAGAGCTAACCAGTACAAGACACTGAAATTGATCCTACATGTAATCAGATTTAATTTTTTTTTTATAAACACCTAATTCTCCAGCTGATGTGGAACTTCCATTATCATCAGTGGGAGTCAAGCAAAATGAGGTCCATTGTAGGGATCCTTAATACATGAAATAATCCTCCAGAAAATTTAGATGAACAAGAACTAGGTTAGCCAGACCCAGCTAAGGCTCCTTTTTCCTCTGTTTCACACCACTTCCATCTCCATTTGCCAAATCTTCCCCCACCACCCAGAATCTTCAAGAAGCAAATCAGGTAACTGAAATCACACAGGGCTCCCTGCCCGTAGACTCCTCCCTTTTATTCCGTATGCAAATTCCCCCTTATCAGCCACCATGGTGATCGTTACAGCTCACTGAGGACCAATCCCAGTCCCACATATAGGGCAAATAGCTGAGCTAGGTACTGGGGAACTGTGCTGAGGGAGGAATTCTTCCCCGCAAGCTGTGGATCTGTTCTGTAAGTACTCCACCCTCAGCTGCATAGGCAGTGATAGATGCAAGCCCTGCTGGCCCCAAGAGAAAAGGAACAGGATTTGCTCCTCAGACAATAAAACCCCAAATACTTTCTGAAGCAGGATTGTATGCTTATTTTAGTGCTAATGTCCCTTAGTGCATTAGCTCATGCCCCTTTCCTTTATCACAGCAATAACTCTCACATTAACAAGCATGGAAGACTTAAAAAGAACTTTACCCTTTTTGTTCTTTTCAATATCTATTCCATTGATGCTGTCCTTATGGGTTTTCTATTGCCTTACTTCACTCCCAATGCAAATGACATCATCAGATCAAAACAAACTTTAAGACTATCTAAAGGACTACCTAACAAAGTAGCTTTGCTTGCCTTTAGCAATTTAATATAGTTTCTGCATAGAACTTTGCTCAGATGTGGATGAAGACACTTCCACACATCTGTATGCAGTCCTGAGCTGACTCTCCTCTGGGCCCATGGGCTGATCCAAATGAAAAGTTCCTGGTCATCTTTTAAGTACATAGCCACAGAGTTCAAGAACAATTGATGCTTTATGATCACATCTTTGCTCAAGACAAAAATGGAAGTAGCAGTGCCCTTACTAATTCTGGTTTTGTACAATGTCTGTTAGCAATGGGAGTTTGAAGACACATGGTACAAAAATTCAGAGGTGAGTTTCTTTCCTGTGATCACATCTATTCTCCTGTGTCTCTGTAAATGCCTGGTATTTAATAAAGGTAACAAACATTCATTCCCAGTACCTGAATTTAATACTATGCACCAAAAGAGGACTGAAAAAGCCAACACATTTCAGTCACCAAGACTACATTATCTCAGGAAAAATCACAAGGTTCTGAAGCAGAATGTTTAATTCTTCTGGGGGTATCGGATACACTATCAAATAGATCAAGTTCCTGCTTCCTACTGTGACGTGCCAATAAAACTAATTACATTACTTCTAAGAGTTCCATAACGGATGCTATATGCTGCTAATGTACTTTGGTTCACATAAATGCAGAAAGAAAATATGCAATATCGCCATGTTATTGTAAGCCAAGTACATCCTTTATCTTATTTATTGCTATAGGAGCTCCACAATTGATCAAGAGTTGTGAGAGTGACTCAAATCCAGAAAGGAAAAAAAATTTTTTTTCTCATTACTCTGTGTACAGGTCATCCACCAAAAAACAGGATATGATTTAGATGATGGGTGAGGGTTTGGGATATTTTTATTTACAGTCCACCCATCCCCAATAATGCTATGATAGTGATACAACTAGATGTGTTAGATAAGGAGCAGCTGTTTTAATGGTAAATGTAAAGATATGGGGCAATCAGAATCTGGTGTAACATGGACATAGTGGTTTGGAATCAGTGCCATTTAATTTGATCATTTAAATGACTAATCATTTTCTAAAGTGGTTCATTTTATAGCTACCACATCTTTACAGGCTGAAGAGGTCTCTTCTTTCTTGACATTTGAATGGGAGATATTTAGGATCAGATTTTATTTTCTACACTCACTTCCTATAATCCAATCAAATGGGCCCACCTACATGCTCTCAAAGCAAAAGTAAATTTTGTCTAAACCACTGACCAACAAATGCTTCCTGTTCATTGTCATATTTAACAGTGCAAAGTATTTCATGTGATCATCAATAGAAAAATTAGATGTTACAGTTATTCAAAGAATTTACAAAATACCTTTAAGTACATTAATAGACAGATATATAGGGATATTAAAAGTCTTATAACAGCGGAAACAAACCCTAGAACCACATTCTAGCATCCAATTCACCTAGCAGATTTCAAAACAGTGGGTGAAGTATTTAGGGACTGGGGGGTTATCTACATTTAAAATGCTATTCTGGCACAGTTGCACTGCTGTAGCACTTCTGTGCCAATAGGAAGGATTCTCCTGTCAGCATAGGTAATCTACCTCTGAGAGGCAGTAGGTATGTTGATGGAAAAATTCTTCTGTCGACCAAGCGCTGCCTACATAGGGACTTAGGTTGGCTTAACTATCCTGCTCAGGCGGGTATGAATTTTTCACACCCCAATCAACATAGTTCAAACAGACCTACTGGTAATTTCCTAGCGAATACCTGGCCTGAAATGTATAACTAGTGATTCCCTATTTCATATATTCCAAATAGTCTTTAATACCAGATTAGCCTCTCTTTCATATCAGAGCTGATGGATTAAACTGTTTGACCAAATAAAAGTACAGTAATGAATAACTGCTATTAGTATTGCTTTGCGCTTTTCATCCAAAGAATTTCCTAAAACACTAATTAAGCCTCACCATATCTCTGTGAGGCAGGTAAAGATGATTTCCCCCCCTTTTACAGACAGAGAAAATGTAGTACAGGGAAATAGAAGCAAATACTGCTCTCAACTGCACGGCCACAGAAAGTGCCTTCATAGCATGCACAGTGGATTTGTGCTGATCAAGTTGAAAGAGGAATTGGGAGAGAGAAACTGGCGATACACAATTCCTGCATAGCTTGGAACCATGCTCTCAGCATGGCACCACACTGGGAGCAGACAGGGGAAGGGTGGAGGGATGATAGGCTGTTTTTTTAAATATAGGATGGGCTTAGGAATGATCTTTAAAGATTTCACCTTTTTCCTCAGTGTAGGTTACTTTGTCTGCGTTGAAGTTTTGAGAGATGAACCAGTTCAGTGTAACTTTATAAATGTATTAAAAGATTAAGCAAGCAATTATAAAACAAATATGCGTTTAAGCAAATATGTCTGAGCTAAATTAACTTACAGGTTTAACCCAGTTTACAATAATGCAATAGTGAAATCAAGGTTATAATTTAAATATAATCAATAAGTCAGTGGTTCAATGTTTCTGGCTCTCCAGTTACTACAATTGGAAATTAAGTCATATGACAAACAAGTTAAACAATTCATTTAAGGTTAAGGGGAGAAGCTATTTAAGTATTCAGCTGAAAGTCTGCTAGAGGCAGAGGCTATTCCTTGCCTTGGTTTTGAGAAAGTACAGCTCTTAAAAGGATTTCTTGGTAGCATCATCCTTTGGCTGCTCTGTTCCTGAAACAAAAGTTTGATGCAATTTATGTGGACAGTGAAGCTTATCTAATCTATTTCCCTACCCCGTTTAAACACGCCTGCATCTTTCTCGCAGTTTTGCACTGATTTAAAATGATTTATAGAATCCCAAGTTATAACAACTTAGAATGCTCATTTAACTGAGAGATCTTACTGTTCAGACAAAAGATTTAAGGGTTTAGTGTTTATGACAATTTGCTGGGGTCCCCAGAACTGTGAGCCACTCCGTTACCATTCTCACCTACAAGAGTGAGCAAGAGAGTTTTGTTGTTGCTAAACTCCATACCAGGAAGCTAACACACTAGCTTGTTTGACTTGTCAACAAACTCTTCAGGACTCTGCCAGTCCAAACCTTGCCTACCAGGTGACTGTGAACCCCAATTCCTGAGTTCCTCAGAGATTTCTTTCTCTGCAGTGCTCAGCCCCTCTTGGCACCCTCAAAACCTTATCAAGTTTGCTGCTCCTTTAAAGAGACAGTAGCATGTTAGCTTAACTGGGGTTGACACATCATCCACTTCAATCAAAGCACTGAGTTGGTTTATGGTAAAAGTAAAACACATTTATTAACAAAAGGACATATATTTAAGTGACAGTAAGTATAAGCAGTAAGGTTAGAAACAGTTACTAACAAAAATAAAAATATGCTTCTGAGACTAAAACTCGACAAACTAGAGCCCTTTGTTTTCACCATAGTCTTGCAACATGGCTGGCTAGACCTTTAGCCAGGACCCAACACATGAAGCCCAGTGCTTTGGGCTCCTTCGAGTGAAGGACAACTTACGGGTTCTCTCCCCTTCTTATAGGGCCAGTAAACCTTTGAGATGTATTTTTTGAGAATTAAGCCCAGACAGTCTCTCTCCTGCTATCTTCTCCCTGGCTTGTTAAATTTATGTATAAGATAGCTTTGTTTATCTTCATTATCTCTGCCTGATTGCCAGGCTGGTTAGACACACCAATACACATTCTTTGGCCAGGACAGACTTGACTTATGCATTGTTTTGCCAGTGATCGGAGTCTTTCACCTCTCCTTCTTTGGATGGCTGGCCTAGGGCAGATGGCAGGATACAACTCTGGGTGTTACCATTGATGCAAGACACATCAATCCCGTGGTTAGAGTCTTTTGTAGGGATCAGTTTCCTCTTACTCCTCCCTAGGGGATATCCTGATATCTTCAAAGACCAATTAGATGTTACAGCCTGGTAGCTGTAATTTGAGGGAGCCACTTCTTAGCATATGCACAACGTGCCTCAGGTGGCATGTGACTAGAGTTCATCACCCAATTTGGTACGTTGGGTGGCTCATTAGCTTCCACGGCCCAGGACGGGCACTGATGGAGAGCATGATATGTAAACTGATCCATGCCCCCCCGACAGCCAGTGATCTGGCATCTTGAAGTCACATTGAAGATTCCAGATTAGCTTTTTGGGTCTTGTAACAATTAATTGATAACAGCAAACAGAAGCATCTCAACAAAGGATACAAGAACTATCATACACATCCACTCATTCCAGCACTTCATGACAATGAGTTAATGACGACAGTAGGAAAGCAACTCTGAGAAATGGGGCAGAGCTTTGGGCAAGCAGATGACCTTACCTTAATATCCATTGGCCTACAAGCCAGACAGCTGCTTCAAACATCTTTTAATAATGTTAACTTTCATTAAACATTTGGCCAACTAAAGTTACTGAGGCTTAAATCCAAATATGGCCTATGTTCCCTACAAGAGTAAGGGATGAGGATCTGCAAAGCAGCAGATCCTCTATACTGCTGTGTGGAGTTAGGAAGAGGTATTCATACCTATTCCTGCTATATGGCTGAAGTATCTTCCTTGGAGCAGCTGTGTGGTTTAAGGGCCAAGATGCCTCTTGCTGCCCCTTCATATATATCTTACAAGTTCAGCCTCATGGCTGGGGGTGCTTCACATGCATATTTGGCCATAAGTGACTTGCAGCCTCACATTTCCAAATTGAGGAAGTCCTCCCCAGCACAGGTGAATTGAGGAATAGATATGAAAGCTCATTTGGCACTGTCATTTGAAAGAAGACTTCTGGGATGAGCAAAGTGTTAGTTTTCTTTTAATTGCTTTTGAATGCCACAGGCTTCATTTTCAAAGAATGCAACAAGTAATTGTCATGCACAAATCCCATTCTTTCCAGTTGCATGGATTGCCATTATGAAAATATTTTTTATTTGTACAATGTGTCATTAAACCTTACTATGATTTAGGGCTAACATTTCAGCGTTATCTTTAGTTTTGATCATGCACTACCATTTATATATATAGCTTCTGCATTTTGTGCACTCAGAGCTATGAACATGCACAAGTCAAGAAATGCAGAACTTAGGTAGCAACTTGACAGATGCTAACGTGGTGTGTGTATGCATATAAAAATTGAAATTAAGGGCTAAAATATCATTTAAGTTATATTCTTTGGCACATAGCATTTGTATTTCTGGTTACCCTCCTCTCCACTGTTCTGAAGCATTACTATCAACCTAGCTCCCACTATAATGAATAGTCTTGCAATTGACTAAAATGAGAAGATCTGTCCTTCAGGAATTCATGGTTTATTATTAATATTGCCTCCTATTTCACCTTTTGCTAAACTATTAAGAGACTAGAACGCCTAATAGCAAAGCGGGTATGTGGCTTTCCCATTCTGCTCTAAAACAAAGTCTACCCCTTTCTGCAGTTTGGCTTTATTAAAAAAGAAAATAACAGATAAAATTTCACTCAAGCCGTCTCCTCAGGTTTGGCTGCTCTTAAGGTGCAGCCCTCCTGACTACTCAGCTCCTGTCCTAGATCTTCTTTCTTTAGTCACTCTGCCCTCCATTACACCTGGGGGAAGGTAGTGAGCAACTTGCACCAGTGAGTCAGCAGAACCGACTGTCATGCTGTCTAGAGTAGCTCACATCTGAGATTGCCTTGTTTTTTGACAGACTGATCTGAGATTGGCAGACACCCCAAACTGGTGATATGTTCTATAATTAGATTTCACAAAACCAGTAACACATTTGCACTCCTGATTACTATATTAGTCTTGCTATGTTACCACAGACAGTCCCCTTAGGCTCTCCAGTGCATCCCCCCCACCCCCCCCCCCAGAGAAACTAGACTTTGTGATGAAAGGTTATTAAAACCAAAAAAGTCACCTCACATTAGGTTACTCTCAATCCCAAAGAATTAGTCACTTACCCCAGCTCAATGGATACTCTCGATCTCATAGCAAAAACGCTGGCAGCCAATTTCTCTAACTATAGGTTTATTAGCTGAGAAAAAAGGAGTGAGAGTTAGAGAGGTTAAAGCAGATAAAATACATTAACAGGTGAGTCCAAGTTTGTAAGTCCAATGGGATAGTAGAGATTTAGTGATCTGCTAGTTTTCCATAAGTGTCAGCGTTGCCCAAAATATCTTTGGGATCTCTTTGAGATATGGAATGCTCCCTCAAAGTATCCAAGCAGCTCAGAGATACAGGATCGTTCCGTGGATCCATTTTTATAGTGGTCTTCCCCAGAAAGCAATCTGGCAAGCGTTTCTGTCACTGGGTGGGCTTTTCTTCTATTGACTAGATGCAGACTGGGTCTGTGGATTTCCCATTGTTGAGCACAATGACCCATGTTTTGAAGTTGCATGCTTCTTCATTTACATTTCCAAGGCTCTAATCCCGTTTGATGGGATTTCCAATTATAGAGATATACACAATGCAATTAGTTACAGCAATCCAAACAATCTTTCATTAGTTTTCATGAGGTTCACACAAGTAAATTCTCATTAACATACACTTTTCATTTAGTGTTAATTAAGTGTGGGGTATACATAATGTAATGCAATAGTAAACAATTGGTTATAGGTAAGTGAAGACAACATTAACATTTCTTTTACATCCACACACAAGCGACTTGGCTTATGGCTTTGATTTGAGCTGGTCTGTCAGTGTCACACCCACTTAAAAGATCTTGATGCTGCAGGGGAATATTAACAGGGTTGAGTGTTCTGGGCAAAGGTTGCTGCCTTTTACATGGAGTCACACATCTCTTGGGGGTTGTATTAGAAGTCATGGTGGACCAAGTATTAAACAGCAACACAATTAGGTTAATACAACACTCAGAGATAAGGTTCAAAGCCCTAGATCTAAAACTAAGTGGCTGTGTGACCTTGGGGCAGTCATGTAACTTCTCTAGACCAAATTCAGCTCTGGCTTAAGCAGATGCAGCACCTAGTAACTTTAACGGTTGTTGTATCTGCTTAAACCAAAGCTGAATTTGCTCCAATGCAGTCCTCTTTATAAAATGGAAACAGTGTTTATCTGACTCACATGTGTGCTGTGAAGTATAGTTAAAACACTTTGAAGATGTGCTTTGGGGAATGCAAGTGCTAAATTCAGTGGGCCTGAGACAATAAGCACCAGCTGTTCTCATTGATTTCAATTGCAATTGTGTGAGCGCTTATAACCTCTGAAAGACAGACCCAGTGTCAGCTTAAAAAAATTGCACTCGTTATTTACAACCAGTACATTAGATTGAATTAATTCTTAGACTGTAAATTCTTTGGGGCATGGACTGTTTTATGTGTTGACAGCACTTAGGACATCACCACAACACAAATAATATTTACTTAATGGTTCTTAATTCAGTACAATGTATTCAATAACTAAAAAGAAAGACTGTGCAGCAGTCACTAGTAGAATTTCATCAAAGTCTGGGTTCCTAACACAAAGATCATGTAGTAGAGGTTCCCCTTTACGTATACAATTGTATTATCCATCCCAAATAAATCATCATATTTTAATCTAATGCCATCAGGATTGGGTTTTTTTTTGGCACAGTTATTGGAGATTAATATTTCCAGTGTTGGTGTGAGGACCTCTTGTGAGGGAAGATTTTTATGAACAGCTGGAGTAATATTTTTAACTCCAAATAAATTACTTAGAATTCCAATTTGTCTTGAATTCTCCTGAGTTTCCCCAAGGTCATATCCTGTCAGTCTCATGCAACATCTTTGACTGAATCTGTCTCAATAAGGAGGAGGCGGGGCACTGGGTCAGATATGATCACCAGGTTGCTCCTGTTTATTATGGCAGAGGGCATTCTTAACCTGAGGGAAATGTGGTTTGTCACTATTCTCATTTTCTCAGTTTGCGCATGATAAGCAGCAAAGCAGATGAACTCTTAAGAAACAAAGACACTTTTTTAATGCAAATGTCTGCGCTTACACAGAATAAGGATAAATAAATATGGAAAATATAGGCTATACAAGCAGAATTGTTTCACCACAATAAAGTGTCTAGCAATGCTTTCCAGAAGACAGCTGCAGCTCTGTAAAGTCAGCAAAAGTGTAAAATGACAACTTTCAATGTTTTATTGTTTATAATTAGAGATTTGTCTCTCCACTTCAAATTCAGTGTCCATATTACTGTGTAGGAACTCAAACCAATTATTCTCATTTATGGATATTTCAAAATTATCCTCTTCTAGAGGTTATAATTCAAAATTATTCTGTAGATACGTAAAGATACTCGCTCTCCATATTCTATCTATTCTGATAATTTCAAGAAGCAAAGGGATAGCTTTTTCATAAAGTAGCTAAACTTTCTAGGGAAAGAGTTCCTAATATCTTATATGTTTGAAGAATGGACTGCTTGTTTTTCAATTGTGTAATAATGGAACCCAGAAACTAATCACCAGCTAAAGAGGCTGGGCTAGTACATTGATCACGTGAGACCACCAAGGAACGTTGAGGTGTTTTAGGAAGTGGTGCTGGGGATTCAATAGATGGCATTCTTCACACCAAGTCAATACTGACAGTGCCCAAGCATGGTGCTAATAGAGCAGCATGCTCATGAGAATGCTGCCTTTCAAATGAGACATAAAACCAAGATCTCGACCACTTGTGGTCATTAAAGATCCAGTGGTACTCTGTCAGCCTTGAGACAAGCTCTGCAAAAGTGGAGGCTGGGTGCAACCCCGATTGTTTCTGTAGCCACTGGAATAGGAAGGGGAAGGGATAGAGCACATTGCCAGCAGGCAGCTAATCCTTCGGGGACCTTTGCCATTTGGTGCAGGTTAGAGAAGCCCTCAGATGTGTCAATGTGGGGCTCTGAACCTGGCAGAGACTCAGGGAGACATAAGCAGGTCTTTGATAGTGCCCCTCCCCAGGTGCAGCACAATATGTGGCTTGTTAATTCTGTTTAGATAAGCACATTATGCCTGCCTAAATTCCCTCTGCATTTTCAACTGGGAAAGTATTTTCACTTCATGTAACTATTGCATACTGGCACTGTGCACTATTAAACAGCTTGTCTCTCTTAACATTGCTGGATGAATGGACACCTGTATAGAGTCTGTAAACATCCAAGCTCCTTTGTGAGGAAAGCTCATGATCTTGTGACAAAAAGTAAGATCATCATCACAGGAGCAAGTTTAACTTTGCTTATTATAAGACAATGAGATGAGTATCCATGGGCTGGGGGAAGATGTATCAAACAAAAAGACAAAAAAAAAACCCGAAACCAAGACCTTTTGTTAAGAAGAGTAACTTTGGGAAGACTTCTCAATACACTATGGCAGAAGTGGAACTTATTTCCCCTTACAATGCCATCCAAAGAGATGGGCGTGGGAGGGGAGGTATCCATGAATACTGTGGCAGGCAGAAGTACTAAAGAACTGATGTCCAGTGTAATCAGACTTAGGGCTTGTCTACCCTTACATTTTATAGCACTCTAACTTGCTGCCTCAGGGGTGTGAAAAATCACCCTCCTGAGCCCAGCAAGTCTGAGAGCTTTAAAGCGCTAGTGTAAACAGACTCCCAGCACTCGGAGCTAATCCCCCTTGTAGAGGTGGATTACCAGGAGCACTGGGAGAGCTCACGCGCGACCACACTCACACGTCAAAGCGCTGCCACATGCCCTGAATGTGTTATACCCTGAACAGAAGGGAGGAATGAGGGGAATATACAGGTACAGAAATATTCTCTTGGGAAGCTGAGCAGAACATTATTGCAAGACTGAAACAGTCACTTACAGCAGCTTCTGGAACTCCTTAGCTTAGGGTGGCTTAGAGTGAACCACACATTTGAGTGTCCTGACTTTCCTGCATTTAAGAACTCAACTATAAAGATTTTTGTATTATTAAAATAAAGCGAGAATGGTATTCCTGTGAATATCAAATGTCACATGTTTTGTACAAGAGTTGAAATTTATGGTTCTGTCCCACCCTTAGATGGTAATGAAGTAGACCCTCTAGAAGCTCTGTACACGCAAGCTTTCTGCATTTGGGCCCTGATTCAGGAAAGCATCTTTATTCAGGAAAGCACTTAAGCACATGGTTAAGTCTTAAATAAGTCAGTGGGATTTAAGTGCATGTAAAAAAATGGGATGCCTGGATATCAGGAGCAAGCGTTAAATCTCTGGAAGATCGGTCTTTCCTGATTCAAATGGAGCAGTTCTTAGAGGGTGTTCTTGAGGAGATAGAAAGATACATCCTAGATGGGAAGCTCAAAACTGTAATCGAGGCGGGGGAGATCAGAACCAAATGGGTGGAGGTGGAAAAGAAAAAAGCTAGTAGCAGTTGGAGTGGATATCAGAAGGGACAGCCCAAGGCCCTCCCCCTTCCCTCCCCCCCCTCCCCCCCATCTACATCCCAAGGAAAACCCCAAACACCTTATCGTTCCACCACACCAGTCTCCAGCAACCCACCTCATCCCAATGACCAGTCAGTTGGGCAATGTTTTAAATTTAATGAGCTGGGGCATATGAAGGCCAACTGCCCCAAGAACCCCAACAGATTCCGGTGTAATGAACTGCAATCATACCAAAGGTTCCAGGCCCAGATGCCTCTCAGATACCCTCAGAGTGAAGAGAAACTGAATGTGGGCGGGAAGAAAGTTATTGCATGGAGGGACACTGGAGCTATCCACCAAATTCATCAACCCAGAGGCCAAAGTGACAATTCAACCCTTCATGTCAAACTCTTTAAGCTTGCCTACAGCCAAGTTGCCTGTCCAGTACAAGGGCTGGTCAGGAATGTGGACTTTTGCAGTCCATAATTATTATCCCAGTCCCATGCTGCTGGGGGAAGACTTGTCCAACCATGTGAAGCTAGCCAAGAGGGTGGGAATGGTCACCCACAACCAGGCTAAGCAAGCCTTCACACCCATCCCTGTTCCTGAGCCTTCTACCAGGGCCCCGTCTGTTTTACCAGAGGCTCAAATTGAGATCCCCTGCCAACGACTGCAACAGCCATAGTGGATCCAGTCCCAGAGACCCAACCAGAACCAATCCCAGAACAGGAATGGGCAGAGCAACCAGCACCAGAACCATTGCCAGTGCTTGCAACCCCGTCTACAACTCCAACGCCAGAGGACACCACTGAGCCTGCACTTGCAGCAGCAGATAAACCGACGCAAGAGGCTCAGCAAAGAGCAGTTCGCAAGCAACGGAAACAGCCCCATCACCTACATTGCTTCCAGAGGGACCAAGCCCAAGTCCACAATCCAGTGAGGAACTGATGTCTCCAGCATCAAGGGAACAGTTCCAGGCCAAGCAGGAAGCAGATGAAAGCCTCTAGGGACCTTGGATGGTGTCATGGAGCAAACAACCGCCTCTCAACTCTTCTAATCAATCCCAGTTTGTTGTAGAAAGAGGACTTCTATACAAGGAAACTCTTTCTGGTGGGCACCAGGAAGACTGATATCCTCAAAGACAGTTGGTAGTTCCAACTAAGTACCAGGTAAAGCTCTTGAGCTTAGCCCACAATCATCCTAGTGGCCATGCTGGGGTGAACAGGACCAAAGACCATTTGGGGAAGTCCTTCCACTGGGAGGAAATGGGCAAGGACATTTCTACTTATGTCCAGTCTTGTGCAGTGTGCTAAAGAGTGGGAAGACCCCAAGACCAGGTCAAAGCCCCTCTCCAGCCACTCCCCATAATTAAGCTTCCATTTCAGTGAGTAGCTGTGGATATTCTGGGTCCTTTCCCGAAAAAGACATCAAGTACCTACTGACTTTCATGGATTTTGCCACCTGATGGCCAGAAGCAGTAGCTCTAAGCAACACCAGGGCTAAAAATGTGTGCCAGGCATTAACAGATATTTTCTCCAGGGTAGGTTGGCCTTCTGACATCCTTACCGATTCAGGAACTAATTTCCTGGCAGGGACCATAAAAAGCCTGTGGGAAGCTCATGGGGTGAACCACTTGGTTGCCACCCCTTACCACCATCAAACAAATGGCCTGGTGGAGAAGTTTAATGGAACTTTGGGGGCCATGATACGTAAATTCATAAATGAGCACTCCAATGATTGGGACCTCATGTTGCAGTAATTGCTCTTTGCCTACAGGGCTGTACCACATCCCAGTTTACGGTTTTCACCATTTGAAAATGTGTATGGCTGCAAGGTTAAGGGACCATTACATTTGGTGAAGCAGCAATGGGAGGGGTTTATGCCTTCTCCAGGAAGGAACATTCTGGACTTTGTAAACAACCTGCAAAACACCTTCCAAGACTCTTTTGCTCTTCCTGAGCATCTTTTAGTTTTTTTTTTCTAGCTAGGGCTAAAGGCCTGATATGATAAACATGCCAGAGAGCGTTCCTTCAAAGTAGGGGACCAGGTCATGGTCTCGAAGGCGCTCCAGGCCCATAAGATGGAAGTGTTGTGGGACGGGCCATTTATGGTCCAAGAGTGCCTGGGAGCTGTTAACTATCTCATAGCATCCCCCACCTCAAATCTAAAGCGTATCATGTTAATTCTCTAAAGCCCTTTTATTCCAGAGAATTAAAGGTTTGTCAGTTTACAGCCCAGGGAGGAGATGACGCTGAGTGGCCTGAAGGGGTCTACTATGAAGAAAAAAAGTGATGGTTGTGTAGAAGAGGTGAACTTCTCAATGACCCTCGGACATATTCAGCGACAGCAAATCAAGGAGCTGTGCACTAGGTTCGTGCTGATGTTCTCAGCCACCCCAGGACGGACTGAACAGGCATACCAGTCTATTACCTGTGTCAATGCTCACCCAATTAGAGCCCAACCTTACTGGGTGTCCCCTCAAGCCAAAACTGCTATAGAACATGAGTTTGAGGACATGCTACAAATGGGGGTAATTCACCCCTCTAAAAGTGCATGGGCATCTCCAGTGGTTCTAGTTTCCAAACCAGATAGGGAAATATGCTTGTGTGGACTATCATAAGCTAAATGCTGTAACTCGCCCAGACAGCTATCCAATGCCATGCACAGATGAGCTATTGGAGAAACTGGGTACCTCCCAGTTTCTCTCTTAACCAAGGGGTACTGGCAAGTACCATTAGATGAATCCTCCAAGGAAAGGTCAGCCTTCATCACCCATGTAGGGCTGTATGAATTTAATGTGCTCCCTTTCAGGCTGCGAAATGCACCTGCAACCTTCCAAAAACTTGTAGATATTCTTCCAATCCCGCTAGGAGACTCTGTAGTTGCCTACCTTGATGATGTGGCCATCTTTTCTGATTCATGGGCAGAACACCTGGCGCATCTACAAAAAGTCTTTGAGCACATGAGGCAGGACTAACTGTTAAAGCTAAAAAATGTCAATAGGTCTAAACAGAGTGACTCACCTTGTATCCAAGGTAAGTCAAGGAACTATCAACCCCCTACAGGCCAAAGTAAATGCTATCCAAAAGTGGCCTGTTCCAAAGTCAAAGAAACAGGTCCAATCCTTCTTAGGCTTGGCTGGATATTACAGGCGATTTGTACCACACTACAGCCAAATCGCTGCCCCACTGACAGACCTGACCAAAAAGAAACAGCCAAATGCAATTCAGTGGACTGAAGAGTTAGTAGGCCTTTAACCAGCTTAAAGCAACACTCATATCTGACCCAGTGCTAAGGGCCCCAGACTTTGACAAACCTTTCCTAGTAACCACAGATGCATCTGAGTGTGGCGTGGGAGCATTCTTAATGCAGGAAGGACCGGATCAAGAATTCCATCCTGTTGTGTTTCTAAACAAACAAACAAACAATCCGAGAGCCACTGGTCCATCACCAAAAAGGAATGTTACACCACTGTGTATGCTCTGGAAAAGCTACGCCCATACGTTTGGGGATGGTATTTCCACCTGCAAACCGACCATGCTGTGGTGAAGTGGCTTCATACCATCAAGGAAAATAACAAAATTCTTCAGTGGAATTTAGCTCTCCAAGATTTTGATTTTGAAATACAACACATTTCAGGAGCTTCTAACAAAGTGGCTGATGCATTCTCCCATGAAATTTTCCCAGAATCAACTGGTTAAAATAGTCCTTTAAATATGGGAAATAGTTAATTTTTTATATAATCAGTAATATATCTAGAGGTGCATGTGTCTTATTAACTCTGTTTTCTCCTAGAGCTCCAGGAAGAAATCAAAGCCAGAGTGGAACAGGCTGTTTAGCACCATCTGTGATTTTGCGGGGCATGCCATAAACATACAGCTAAGGGTAGCATAAAAAAATCCCTCCTTTACCTGTAAGGGGTTAAGAAGCTCAAATAACCTGTTGGCACCTGACCAAAAGGACCAATAAGGAAAGAAGATACTTTCAAATCTGGGGGGCAGGGAGGTTTTGTTTGTGTTCTCTTTGATTTTGTTCCCTCTGGAAAAGGAGAAAGAGACCGACCAACCAAGCAGGTAACCCAGCTCCTACTGATACATCTAAGATTACAGAAATTGTAAGTAATAGCAAGGAAATTAGTTAGATTATCTTTTGTTTTAGCTTGTGAATTTTCCCTATGCTAAGAGGGAGGTTTATTCCTGTTTTTGTAACTGAAGTTGAGTCTAGAGGGGAATCCTCTGTTTTAAATCTTGTTATTACTCTGTAAAATTACCTTCTATCCTGATTTTAGAGGTGCTTTTTTCTTTATAATAAAGTTATTTTAAGAACCTGATGGGTTTTTAGTGTCCTAAAAACCCAAGGGTCTGGTCTGTACTCACTTTGTTAACTTATTGGTTGGTATATTATTCTCAAGCCTCCCCAGGAAAGGGGGTGAAGGGATTTGGGGGGGATATTTTGGGGAAATAGGAACTTCAAGTGGTCCTTTTCCTGAATCTTTGTTTAAAATCACTTGGTGGTGGCGGCAGCAATGCCATCCAAGGACAAGGAAAGGAATGTGTGCCTTGGAAGTTTTTAACCTAAGCTGGTAGAAATAAGCTTAGGGGGTCTTTCATGCAGGTCCCCATATCTGTACCCCAGAATTCAGAGTGGGGAGGGAACCCTGACAAAGGCAAATAATATAAGACTTGCAAAAGTGTTCAGTAATGGCTTAACTCTGATTTATTGAAGCCAATGGGAGTTTTGCCACTAACTTCAATTGGAGTAGAGTTAAGCCAATACTGAGTGCTTTTGCAAACTGAATCCACAACATGGTAGGCATGTCCAGTGTAGTAGGTTTCTTTATTAGCTTTATTTAAGAAGTTCTCTAATGTAATTCAGCATACTTTCCTCACTGAGGACTATGCACATGCAAAGTTTGATGTTTTAACAGTAAATCATTTTGTGTTATCTGAGCACGAAGAGGCATTTTGCTATATTCTTACATGGTTAAAAAATTGTTCATGTTTGAAAGATGACACATGTGTGTGTATATTTTTTATATATATATATATATATATATATATATATATATATATATATATATATATATATATATATATATACACACACACACACACACACACCTTAGTTCCCCATTCAATTAAAAAATTAAATCTATGCAATGCATAAACATGAGAAGTGTCTATCAGCATAAAAGGTATTTTGGGAAGGAAAGTTAAAAACCACCAGAACATGGAGGGCACAGAATGATATTGCTTCAGAGTCTTCACCTATAGCAATAGCACTGCTAGTAGAAAACTCTTGTAATAAGAACACATGCAATGAAAGGGAAATCAGAAAAAACTCAGATGGGTGTGATTTTTAAAAAGATTAGGCACATAAGTGTCTGCTGAAGAAGCATGCACAATTGCATGGTTAATTTGCACACCCAGTTACAGTCATTGTACATGGTAATTGAATAATTACACTTAAAACTAATTATGGTTATTTGCCTGCATAATTACTTGATTTGCACATAGTCATGATAATTAGGCACACAAATTAGTCACAATTGCATGCCTAACCTTATTCAAAATCAAGCCCAATGCATTTATTTCAAATTGTACTTCTCCAACTTTGCTGTATTATGATTTTTACTACTGGTTTTGGATTACATGGGCTAAACTCACTGCTGACATAGGTCCTATGCTACCCTACTGACTTTGGTGGAATTGCACAGGATGTAAATGAGTGCTGAATTTGGCCCCATCTGTTAAAGAAGAGTTGTGAGGTATAAACCTAGCTAAGTAAAAACTGATGAGAGAAATTGGTACAACATGCAGATTTTGACTGGTTACAGCTTATCTGAGCGTAAAGTGAATGAATGAGGATTTTGATTGAAGCATTAACAACTTGGGTTTGTGAACCAATAAAGGGGTAATTAAATAGTTTGCACTTCCTTTCCATTTCTTCAAGAGGTATCCCTAAGAACTTTACAAACTGACAAAGTTCCTCCTCTATCTTGGTGGGTCCTGCGCTTATTGATGGATTTTCTTGCCTCAGAGATTCACCATGTGGGTTGGGGAACAGCCCAGAGACCTTTCCCTCTGGAAGAGCCCACAGTCCAGGTCAATTGGGAGGTTGGAGGGGAACCTGGGCCCGCCCTCTACTCCAGGTTCCAGCCCAGGGCCCTGTGGACTGCAGCTGTCTATAGTGCCTCCTGTAACAGCTGCATGACAGCTACAACTCCCTGGACTACTTCCCCATGGCCTCCTCCAAACACCTTCCTTATTCTCACCACAGGACCTTCCTCCTGGTGTCTGATAACACTTGTTCTCTTCAGTCCTCCTGCAGCACACCCTCTCACTCTCAGCTCCTTGCACCTCTTGCTCCCAGCTCCTCACACTCACACCACAAACTGAAGTGAGCGCCTTTTAAAACCCAGGTGCCCTGATTAGCCTGTCTTAATTGATTCTAGCAGCTTCTTAATTGGCTCCAGGTGTCCTAATTAACCTGCCTGAATTAACTGGTTCTAGCAGGTTCCTGATTAGTCTAGTGCAGCCCCTGCTCTGGTCACTCAGGGAACAGAAAACTACTCATCCATTGACCAGTATATTTGTCCTCTACCAGACTCCTGTACCCCACTGCTCTGGGTCCGTCACAAAACATTGATGGATTAATTTTTACAATGGTCCAGGAGTTACGGAAGTATATCATCCCCATTTCACAGATGAGGCAGCTGGGGAAAGGAAAGGTTAAATGCCCAAGACCACACAGGTACCCTGTTATAGACTCAGGAATAAAAATCCAGTACTCCTGATTCCCAGACTTGTGATTTAGCCACTAGTCCATGTTTCCTCTTCCAAGAGCTGTCCTACTACAGGTATTGTAGGAGAGTTTATTCAGTATAGGCAATCTCAAATTTTGCTAGAGTTCAATAAAAGCCTGAGGAATTTATCAGTAAAATGATGACCCTTCCATAATAAATGAATGGGTGCTTTTAATTAGAAATTGGTACAGTCCCCATTTGAAGAGGAAAAACTATGAAAGATCATAACAAATCAAATGTGGATTCATTTTCATTGCTAGAACTTCAGTGGGGTTGGACTTGGATGAAACGGGAATCTGGCTTGGCTTCCTGAAGTTACTGGAGGGACTGCGTGGAGAAGGCTAGCATGCTCACATATATACCTGGCATGTGAATGAATGCCAAGTTAGTTGATGCTGGCAGAAATATAGGGGTTAAAACATTTTGTCTTAGATACATTTTTATTAATTATGTCCTTTAATTTAGTCCTTGCCTAGTGCACTCTAGAATGAAGTGTAATTCTTGTAATTGTTTTATTATTACTTGACATTAGACCTTATGTTAAGCTATCAAAATGGTATGGCAGGATGAACAAGAGGAGATGATGATCAAAATATAGTGATGATCAGTTTGCATCTTTAAGGCATTAAGTTTGTACCCAACTGCCAGAGGCATTTTAGGACTAAAGTTGCACTTTCTTTAGATTATATATTACCAAAAAAAAAACCATGAGTGGGCAGCTAGTTTTTTGTAAGCTTACAACTGTTCTGAGCAATTGCACATTTTCTCATCCCATTCCTTTTTATCAGTATGTTTGTGACTTATTTTATAATAAAATGTGCAACATTACATGATAGAATATAATGCTGGTAGGTGGCTACAGCAGAGTTAACTTGCCTCCAGCTACTGTCTAGCCCACAAATGGCTTGAAGACCTTCTGGTTAGACACCTCATGCAATTTACAGTGTTCTTTTGCACCACCTTAACTGACTATACAACTTCATTCCAACAACAACATGGAGCCCTCAGCTCCCGAGGAAAGAAGGGGAGAGGTCACTCATGGTTCTGACTCTACAAGTCTGCTTTTATCTCTTTCACACACACCCCCTTCACACTTCCTTCCTGTGCTTTTTATACCATTTGAGTAGAACCTCAGAGTTACAAACACCTGCATTACACACTGATCAGTCAACCACACACCTCATTTGGAACTGTAAGGACACAATCAGGCAGCAGCAGAGGGGGAAAAAAAGCAAATACAGCACAGTACTACGTTAAATGTAAACTGCTTAAAAAAAGGGAAAGTTTTTTAAAAAATTGACAAGGTAAGGAAACTGTTTCTGTGCTTGTTTCATTTAAATGAAGATGGTTAAAAGCATTTTTCTTCTGCATAGTAAAGTTTCAGTGCTGTATTAAGTCAATGTTCAGTTGTATATTTTGGAACGAACAATGTTTTGTTCAGAGTTACGAATGTTTCAGAGTCACGAACAACCTCCATTCCTGAGGTGTTCGCAACTCTGAGGTTCTACTGTAATAAGTTAATTAGCTTCTTAACTCCCTCCAGTCCATCACAGTCTCTCAGTTGGGAGCAGTTCCCATAGTCAGTTCCCTCAAGCACACCTGACTAATTGGTAATGCAGCAATCAGATTGCTAGCTCAGCACTCTGTCACAGATCTCCCCCCACCTTACCTGACCATCAGGTTTTTCTTTTCCATGCTCTCCCTTGCTTATCAGTGGTGCCATCCTCCAGAATGGAGTCTAAGTCCCTAGGGCAGGAGTTCTCAAACTGTGGGTCGGGACCCCAAAGTGGGTCACAACCCCATTTTAATGGGGTCACCAGGGTTGGCATTAGATTTGCTGGAGCCCCATCGCCTGGGACTGAAGCCAAAGCCTTTGGGGCAGCAGGGCTTGGGCAGGCTCTGGTCCCCACTCCTGGTGTCTTATAGTAATTTTTGTGGTCCAAAGGGTACAATTAAGTTTGAGAATCCCTGCCCTAGGGTGATCAGCTAGATCATTGCGGTGCCCACTCATTTCCTACCCACAGAAATCACACTTGGTGGGGAGAGGCCACCTCCACAGCTCCATTACAGCCCACAAATCATCACACCATTGGTGTGCTAGGGAATTGCTCTCCCTATTCTCCCCTGTTGTATCTGGTGGTGGGTTGAGGGTACTCCTCTCCTCCCCTGATTGCTCAGGTCCTTGGGCTTTCACAACCACACTGGGGCTTCTTCTCCTTGGGGCTGCAGTGTGGAGGATTCCATGCATCCCTCTATCTTTAAGAATCTCAGGTTGTCTATCCCCAACCCCTCAGTTTCTTGGGGGACTCTTTTCTTCCCCTTTTAGCTGGGCTCCGTTGTCTAGGGATTTCTAAATTTGCCCCCACCAGTTTGGTTTTTCCTTTCCTGCTCCATTTCCTCCTCAAGTTCTCTGTTTCTCCAGCTGGGGCTCAAAACACCACTTTCCCTGCCCGCAATGGGCAGGGTCTCCAATCAGTTTAGGTAGAGGCAGTCATTCCACTATGCTTTCAATTAAACCTTCCCTGGACTGACAGCGGTACCTCTGCCACAGTGCAGCACTCTCTCACCCCCAGACACTCTAGTCTCTCACTTGCCCCTGGAATCAGTAGGGTTTCACCAACTCCCTCTAGACTAGGGAGCAAGTGGAGGCTGTGTCTACCAGGCCTCTGAGTTTTCCTTCCTGCCATTACTGGAATGGTGGACAATGTCTTTCCGTTGGCCTTTCCTGCAGTCCTGACCTAGCTGCAAAACTTGGCGAAACTACATTCCAAGTATGGGCAGTTTTTTTTTCTGGATGTCCATGTTGAAAACATGTAATTGGTTGAGCCCCAACTCTTCTGGGCTCTTCCTTCTTCTCCTCCATGCCCTTGGTGGCTGTGGGTTCCCCAAACTTCTAGTCCTCTATAGGATCAGTTCTCTTGCTGCGGGAAGGCAACCTCCATTAACTCCTCTATCACTTTAGAGAGGCATCCAAAGTGGCAGGTTGATGCTATCTCAGGGAGGCCCCAAAGGAACTGTTCCAACAGAGCCTTCATTGTCTCCCCCACCACTTGAGTGTCTGGCCTCAGCCAATGGTGGCCTAGTCTACCAACTTTTGGTCAAAGGCCCAGGACCACACCACTCCAGTCCACCTTGTACCTCAAACATTTTGGCTGTATTTCTCACTGGAGAGTCTGACTCAATCTAGGCTGGTCACCTTGACCCTCTTAGTGTCTGGCCTGCTCATCATTCAGTGATATATAGGTGACTTGAGTACCCTGGTCAAATAAGGGGCTAGCAACAGGGTCCAGGAACATGGCAGAGTCAGCTGCAGGGCCCACCTTACAGATCCCCATGGCCCATGCTCAGTTGCCATTCCCCACTAGAGGACTCACCACCTTCTGGAAAAGGTTCTGCATGTTGGCTTGTTCTCCTATGAAGTCCTGCTGGCTCTTCTGTTGCTCAGCCAGCCTGATGAGCAAGGCCTGCCTCTCCAGATGGACTGCTAGAAGCTTTGCAGAATCTTAAGCATCTCCTCCATTGTCCAAGCCACCACACCCCGTACCAGCTAAGATCCCAGACAAGCCCCCATGTCTGGCAGGATGGACTTTCTCCTATTACTTTCTAGCTCACAAATAGCTTAGCTACTTCTTCTGTTAAAACACCCCATGCCATTTATTTACAGTGGTCTTTTCTATTACCTTTACTGTCTATGCAACCTCATCCCAGCAGTAATATGGAGACCCCCAGCTCCAAAGGTAAGGAGGGACAATAGCTCTGACTCCACAAGCCAGCTCTCTTCTTTTCCTCCCCTTCATATTGCCATCCTGTGCCTTTTCTACTATCTGGGTTAATGAGATAATTAGCTTTTAACACCCTCCAGCCCATCAATTGGGAGTGGTTCCCATACTCAGGTGTGCTCTGAGGTAACTAACTGGAGTTGCAGTGATCAGACTGCTGCCTCAGGTGCTGTTGCTCAGCACTCTGTCACAGTATCATAATGTGGTTGTGCAAAGATTTGAGGTAAAAAAAGTTGTGTGTGCGTGCACATCTGCATGTGCGTAAAAATACATATGGAGGTCATTGTCAAAAATGCTGCCGTAAAATTAGTATTTAGTACAATAGTTAGCTCAAAATCCCTTCAATTACCATAGTTCTAGGTGTCAAAATATGCCAGAAAATTTAGTTTTTGCAGAATACATGCCCATTAATATTTTACAAGAAGATAGACCCTGAAGATTCCTCCACAAAATGAATTCCTGAAACCTGATCATCAGCAATTTAGTAGAAATAAGTCAGGAGTTCTAAAGTAGATGTTGCCACTTCCTGTTAGTTTTATCCTCTCATATAGCTATTTTTATAAATCACAAGTGACTGATGATTTATAAAGTGTGGTTGCAGCCAATCTGAAAATCAAAGTTAAAAAATTGGATAGGAGGTATTTTAAACTATTTGTTCTGTAATACAATGGTCCTGCTTTCCTCTGTCAGAACACTGATTTGGTTAGCTAAGTACCTGATCAAGCGCTAATACAATGTAGGAAAATGTAATTTTATTTACTTACATGCATAACATTAGTTGAGGGGGAGGGGAGAAGAAATCAGTAAATTTAGTGCAGCTAGGGGGATATTTGTTCAGTTAATGTGGTATTTTCTATAATGATTTCTGATTACCAAAATGCATAGTACAAATGGTAATCAGTGCCCCTTTCAAAGCAAGTGCTAATGCTGAGTACCTCCTATCAGTTTAATCACAGTGTGTGATTCATACAGTAATGTGTCATAATTGCCCCCCACAAAGTTGGCTTGAGGGTCCCATTTCATTTTAATATCACTGGACTTTATAAATTACTGAAACTCAACATGGTTTCCTTGAATGTTGCATCCTTCATTGAGAGTTCTAGATGCATAATTAATCTTAAATAAGGTTATCATAAGAAGGGTGATTTTTTATTAAAAAAACCACCTTTTCTGTAATAGGATAAAAAATTAATAGTAATGCTTTTAAAATTTCATATTGCTAGCACTTTTCTTTTACCTTAAGATCTATTCTGATTGCAATCTCTTCAGATAATTAAATCTATTCTTTCAACAAGGATAGATTAACAGAAATAAAAGCTTTCTGATGCAACTGTACACCGTTTCAGACACCAGGGGGGTTATTCTCATTTTGATGCACTGGGAGTTGCACATATAAATCATTGCACATTGAGATGAAACTGTAACTCTTAACAAACTTTTAAAAAAAACAGAGAAAGCTAAACAACCTATGAACCTGCTGCTGTGCATTATTTTGAGAAACTACAGCCAAAGAGGCGATTTAAGACACCACTTGGCGTGCAGAATTTTCTTGACATTACTGAATATAAAGTCCCGGACTTCAAATTTTCATATCCGCTCACAAAAGTTAGTGTATAGTTAGCTAGAACAGATTGAATTATTCATTGTGAGTATATTCTCCCACAAACTGAACCCTTATTGCCTGTTTGTGAATTATTTGCTAACCAGTCCTGGATTTTTTTTTATTAACATGTTTGTTATTCACAAAATGTTCACTGAACACTTTATGGGAACAAATTGTTTGTTTAACTGTGCATTTTGGCTGTTTGTTATCTGTGGCATGTGGCTATATAGTTTCTACTCCTTGAGAGAGTTCAAAGAGTGGCTGCTTAGGAGGCAGAAGAGAAAATGCCTTTGGGAAGGTAAGATCCATGCCCAGTGGTCACTGGAGTAACTGGATGAAAGTTTTCATGCAAAGCCCTTTTTTTTTTGTCAAATAACACAGATTTGGGGTGACCAAAACAATTCATAAATGTGGGTTTAATTAGCTTCATTGTCTACAATAAGGTTGCCAGGGGGTTTAGCACTAGTCTCAATTAAATCACTGGTTGCACTGGCTGGAGTTTTTGGCGAAATACCCTAGAGTAGTCCGAACTCAAGACTTTATTCTTTTTTAATAAAACTGCTGAACCATTCCATTATTTTATATTGCCTCTCTGAACTCCCTCAGGGAATTGCCTGTTTGCAGTCTTCCTTTTCAGTGGATTCACTGTAATACCAGATTCAGGTCTGCCCCTCATTAACAATAATTCACAAACCTCCAGCTGTGCTCCCACCCCTGACAGAGAGCTGCCAAACAAAGCTTGTTAAATAGATCACCAACCAGTTTTGAAAAAACAACCAGCTCTGGTTCTAAAAACACTCAGCTCATCAACCATCAGTTGGTTTCCAGCCACGCATTGCAGAATCTAGCACAGAATCTGTGCCTGTTTCTGCAAACCCTCAGGAATTCACACATTTTATCACACTGTTGCCTTTCAGACTGGATCTTTATTCAGCTCTTTAATGGAAGTATTGTACTTGAAGACAGCGTTTGTCTTACACTGCATCTGGGCGTGAGCCTCCCAGTCACAGATTTATGCTACTGAGACTCGGGCTAGCACGCTAAAAATAGCCGTGTAGACATTTTTTGACATACCAACTCAGACTAGAGCGTGAATTCTCAAACTCGGGGGATGGGATGGGCTTGAGAGCCCAAGCTCTAGCCTGAGTTGGTATATCTACACAGCTATTTTTAGTGCACGGTTGTGAATCTGTGGATCTGGGCTGGGAGGTTCACTCCCAGAGGCATTATAGACATTTTCTGATAGGCTTCCCTATTAATTGTATTGTGCAATGGGTAGATTTTGCATTGGAGCTTTTCAAACACTTGGAAGGTGGTAAGGTGATAGGGAATAGCCAGCATGGATTTGTGAAGAACAAATCATGTCAAACCAATCTGATAGCTTTCTTTGATAGGATAACGAGCCTTGTGGATAAGGGTGAAGCTGTGGATGTGGTATACCTAGACTTTAGTAAGGCATTTGATACGGTCTCGCATGATATTCTTATCGATAAACTAGGCAAATACAAATTAGATGAGGCTACTATAAGGTGGGTGCATAACTGGCTGGATAACCGTACTCAGAGAGTTGTTATTAATGGTTCCCAATCCTGCTGGAAAGGCGTAACGAGTGGGGTACCGCAGGGGTCTGTTTTGGGACCGGCTCTGTTCAATATCTTCATCAACGACTTAGATATTGGCATAGAAAGTACGCTTATTAAGTTTGCGGATGATACCAAACTGGGAGGGATTGCAACTACTTTGGAGGACAGGGTCATAATTCAAAATGATCTGGACAAATTGGAGAAATGGTCTGAGTTAAACAGGATGAAGTTTAACAAAGACAAATGCAAAGTGCTCCACTTAGGAAGGAAAAATCAATTTCACACATACAGAATGGGAAAAGACTGTCTAGGAAGGAGTACGGCAGAAAGGGATCTAGGGGTTATAGTGGACCACAAGCTAAATATGAGTCAACAGTGTGATGCTGTTGCAAAAAAAGCAAACATGATTCTGGGGTGCATTAACAGGTGTGTTGTGAGCAAGACACGAGAAGTCATTCTTCCGCTCTACTCTGCTCTGGTTAGGCCTCAGCTGGAGTATTGTGTCCAGTTCTGGGCGCCGCATTTTAAAAAAGATGTGGAGAAATTGGAAAGGGTCCAAAGAAGAGCGACAAGAATGATTAAAGGTCTTGAGAACATGACCTATGAAGGAAGGCTGAAAGAACTGGGTTTGTTTAGTTTGGAAAAGAGAAGACTGAGAGGGGACATGATAGCAGTTTTCAGGTATCTAAAAGGGTGTCATAAGGAGGAGGGAGAGAACTTGTTCACCTTAGCCTCTAAGGATAGAACCAGAAACAATGGGTTTAAACTGCAGCAAGGGAGGTCTAGGTTGGACATTAGGAAAAAGTTCCTAACTGTCAGGGTGGTTAAACACTGGAACAAATTGCCTAGGGAGGTTGTGGAATCTCCGTCTCTGGAGATATTTAAGAGTAGGTTAGATAAATGTCTATTAGGGATGGTCTAGGCAGTATTTGGTCCTGCCATGCGGGCAGGGGACTGGACTCGATGACCTCTCGAGGTCCCTTCCAGTCCTATAATCTATGAATCTATGAATCTATGAAATGGTGAGAAGGGTGTTCTTACTAGTGCAGGTCAATTGTGTAGTATGTAAATGATCACTGGAAAGTTACCAAAGAGGGTTCAAGTTGCTTTTGATCTCATTAAAGAACGGTCCTAATGAAAGCTTAACAAAGTAAAAGACTTATTTCCACAGTAAAACTTATTTCCACACAGTGTTAGTGTATGAATAAGGAATATGTATTAAAAAAAATAAACATGACATTAGAAAGCAGAAAAAAAAACATGAAAATAAGAAATCCCAGGAACTATCAGTTTTGGTCTCTTGGGAAGATCACTTCCAGATTCATGAACAGGACTTTGGAACAAATGAAGAAGAGACATATTACTCTGAACAAAGACTTTTCAAATGCAGAATCTCCTAGCAAGGCACTGACTGCACTGTGGTTATGCAAGAAAAGGGATTGGGGTTAACAAGTTGATGATTCAGATGAAACCATCAGATTTAATTTCCTGCTACAAGTTAATATACAGAATGAATGCAGCATCGGAAAGAGTCCCATTCATTCAGGTTTGGGTGAGTCTTCTGGCTTCTTGTCAATATTGCCTTGCCTGTCCTAAAAACAAAGTGTCATCTCAAACATCTATCTTAGAGGAGAGACAGTGCAGAGTAGGTCAACCAACATGGTACTCAGCCTTAAGATTAGAGTATTTGAGGACAGAGTAAAAGAGTTGGACAGATTTTCACTGAGAAAAACAGGTGACTATGAGAAAAAAGGTTTACACAAAATGCAGAACACGAGTAGCTATCTTGTGGAGGCTCAGCTTGCAACTCCTGTGTCTTCAGTCTCTTTTAGTGTATCACAACTGGGCACCTTGCTCAGTCTAAGTGTCATGTCTCAAGTCATGCTCCTGGTGATAATACACAACAACCTCAACAAATAGAAAGGCTACCAATTCATTTCCACAACTACTGTACATACCACGAACAGAAGCCAGGTTTTCTTTATGCTTTAAAAAAAGAAGAAGAGGGATTGGTTGTTACCGGATAATTTGTTGTGCAGAGGCCTTACTCTAAGTTGTCCAAAGTAACATAAATTGTTTATGAACATCAGGGAAAGTTGAAGACAAACAGATGGGTACAAAGTGGACTGCTTAGGTTAAAAGGACTTGCAATAAGAGGTCTGTAAGGCAGGTAAAGTCATAGGTTGGCATGGCAATGAGCTGAAAGATTCTAGAAACAGGAAGAAATATTCATAATTGAAAGCACCAAAATGTGTCTGGAATGGCTAATGTTAATGAGATTAGGTTGTGACCCTTTCCCGGATACTGCTTGTCTGAGGGTCACTAAATGGAAGAAGGGTGACATAGATTGGACACAGCAAGCTTTATTATCATGACTGACATCCCCACCATCTCCTGGAACCCTGGGATCCACCATGACTCCAATAGGCCTTTTCCATCCTGATCCTGAAAGGCATCCTAACTAGACCAGGCAAGAAAGAGGGAACTGTTGCCATCACTCCCTCCACTGGCTTTGGCCAAATCCTGAACACTTGGGATATAAAGATTGGGTTCCTGTTCTCCCCAACACCTCCCATTTAATGACCCGCAGATAAATAATGTTCAAAAAAACCCCCTACCTAATTTCTCCTCTTTCCTCTCTCTCTTCTTTTGTATTCCATGTAATAAGAATGTGGCTGAGC
Organism: Malaclemys terrapin pileata; assembly: GCF_027887155.1. Classification (NCBI taxonomy): domain Eukaryota; kingdom Metazoa; phylum Chordata; order Testudines; family Emydidae; genus Malaclemys; species Malaclemys terrapin. The sequence continues at coordinate 74,796,785 of NC_071512.1, forward strand.
CAGCCAAGACAAGTCCACCTTTACAACACTGCTGTAAGACCAAAGAGGAAGCTAAAGCAACACTCTGGTACAAGTTTACTAGGTCTCGGAATGGCTGATAAGACCATGTGCTGAGTGCCAACGTTTCTCCAGAAGAAAGGTTGCGAGTGAGAGGCAGCACCAGAGATAGAAGCTGCATTAACTTTCTTTGCTATTCTTCTTTTTGCCCTTTTTGTGTGTTTCTTTTGTTTTGTCTTAAAAAAAAAAAAAAGAGGATCCGACATCAGCAACAACTGCTCTAGATGAGCTCCAGATCATCTCAACTAAATTTTCACTTTACCCCCAAAATAACAGAGTATCTTTGATACCATCTATAAAAGCCTGTCAAACAGCAGGTTTTCCCCTACAAAAGATGTTATACAACAAAAAGAAAAAGGGAATAAGAAATGCCATTATATTGAAAGTCTTACTTAATATTTTACATTTTAAATGTTTCAAACTGTTTTTCTTCTTTTTCTGTATCTTTAAGAAAGAATTTAAAAAAAATAATGGTGGTTGTTACGATGGAAATAAGCTGGCATAACTTGACACAAAACCCTGGACCACACTTAACTGTTTAGTGTTGTAACAGTGAACAACAACTACATTAACATCTCCCTAGACAACCTTCAACCTCCCTTATCAACACAACAGATTCCTCCCCCCGCTCCCAATTTTAAAACAATCAAAAAAAAATCACCCCTAAGGACTCCACTTCAGGATTTACAATGTGCTTAGTACATGGTGGAAGTTTAAGACAGGACTTTATGAGAGTAGTTAATACTCTGTAGATACCCAGGATGCATGTGCAATAGAGATGAGGTTTACATCAGTATTGATTCTTAGTCCTTTTATTTATGAAGTCCTTGGTAACCTGAAACAAAATAAAAACATGCCAGTTTTCTATTTTAAGGAAGCACAGTTCAATACATAGATGTATATGTTTTCAAATTTCATACCCAAGGACTATTTAAAATGAGAACTTCATAAGAGATATTCCAGGGATCTCGTAACTATTGTCATAGAGCATTCATGTTTTCAAAAATAATTAAAGCCGAAGTTCTTGGGTATATCTTGCCAAGGTCATCTGACGATTATTCCCTGAGCTGCATTGTCTGAAAGAAATAAATAGCAGTGTGAATTATAATTACTCAAAGCACTGCAGAATAAAGCTACAGTAAATTCCTTCACAGTTGAACTGAACTGTTTAACACATGGAAACTCTAATTGACAATTCTGTACCAAAGTGTAAATTTGTCAAGGAAGGATACACAACAAGTTTTTTTTAAACATCTCAGTGAGTGCTGTTGTGATTTGGATCTATTACTTCTGAATATTGCATGAAGCTGACAAGCACTTGTCATTTAAAGACCACATGGAGGCATTTAGTTTTCCATTTAGACATAATAACACATTATGCAAATAAGCTTGCCAAGGAAAGCTGGAGGCTTACATGAAATAAACTGTCAAACACCAGTTGCTAATAAATGAACATTTCTGTATAGATTGTCTTAATTTGGGGAGTTGAAAAATAAATGTGGTAGATAGAATATCTTACTATTGTATGCTGTATAGAAGTTCAATGCAGAATTACATGTAGTGAAATTTTAAACACAAAATTAACACTCCTTGCCTGTGATGAAATGTGTCTGTTCTGGAAATAAGTTGAAATTTTAATAAGTCTGTAAAACACTTCAAAATACATGACAACCTGCATCAAACAAACAAACAAAAAAGCATTTTGAGTTCATGCCATATGAATAAGAAAATCAGGAAAATCACTAGGTTCATTAGTAGTGCTCTCATAGGACCCAGTTTAGCCAAGCCTGGATGAAGCCAACCTCTTCACTTTGGGTGATCTCTCATTCTTTTATGAACTACTAGCACATCATCTTTTTTTTTTATTTTTTTGCCAGCCAATAAGGCAGGATCCTTTCCCTTTTGTTATTTTTTAAAATTTGTCGGTGTTTTCAGTGCTAATGGAACTAGCAGGATCAGGCCCTACGCCTGGACCATGCACTATTAAAGCCAATAGGAGTTTTTTTCCCAGTGACTGCAATAGAAGCAGGAGCAGACTCATAGGTTACACTAGTGTAGGTTATGTAAACTGTCCCACTGTTTTTACCAGTGGATCTTGATTCTAACCTCCAACATCCCTGATACTTCAGTCTTGGGTCTTTCTTGAGACTGCCAGTCATGCCTAACTGCATGGCATTTCTATGATATGTGGATATCATATTTCTATGAGAAATGGAGACTAGGATGAAACTATCAAACTTATTTTCATTTGTGACATAAGCACAATTCAAGAACTCAGGTCTCTAGCACACAGACCTCAATCCTTGGTAATGGAGAGGTCAGATAAAATTATTTTAAATAAACAACATGGAACATAAATAGTTCAGGAAATTTGTAATGGGATCAGAGTCTTTTAGATACAAGTAAATGGTATGTATCCAGCCCACATCAGCAGTGAATGAATGAATGTTTAAAGAAATTAATCAAAGATAGATTACCTCTTTAAAATCCTTGCAACATCACCTCACAAATGTATTTTATCAATATGGTACCAAAACCAAATACCTCCTTATAGAATAGTGGCTGGCAAGAACAAGAGAATTATGATACAGTAAAAATGACTTACTTCCCATTAGCCAGGTTGTGTAATATAAAAGTGAAGTAACTACATTCATATTTGTCTTATTGGTTAGTAAAAGTTCCCAAAGCTGAATATTTCTCTCATGTGATGTCAAAACAATGAGGGATTAACTTATTTGTGTATTCTATAATTTAAGAAGAATACAGATGGTTCCTGGAGTCAGAGAATATTCTATGTTTTGGGGTGTAGTGGTATCTCATTGCAATTATTAGTCTTATTCTGAAAGCAGAAGTTGCTAAAAAACAGGTCTTAACTAAAAACAGGCAGTTGTGATCAGGCTCTATTCATGCAGGGCAAACACTTATTGAAAGATATTGATTTTCAGCTCATTCATTGCAGAAATAGCTTACTTACTAAATGTTTAATCTTGCTTTTGAAGGCAAATTAAATTCAACAGACAGTTTTGGTGCCAAATTTAAAACTTCTCTCCTTGTTTCTATTTTTAATAATGAGAATAAAATACAGTTGTTTCCATGTTGGCACCTTCTTCACCCTTTAGGAAACTACACTCTAAATTAATACTGTGTCAGAAATCCAGTCTTAATTAGCCTAATCAAATAACATTTCCACTTTAGGGAAGAAGGATTAGAGTCTAATCTACTAAGACGGTTCCAGACGTTTATATTTGAGTAACTGTTTGGGATGTAACCAATTTTTTTTTTTTGCTTCTTTTTAATTAATAGTTCAAGGCTATTTTCCTCTTTTTTGGAAACTGAACTGAAGGATTTGATTTTCCACTGGGCATTTAGCCTTTAAAAAAGGAATTCATTAAATTTTGCTTTACAAACTAGCGTCCATGTGGTTTAAGGTATGGTACAGGGGACACTATCAAGTAAATGGCATGACCTCCTCTGGTTCAGGCAGGATGGTTTGGGGAAGCAAATTGTTTGCTAGTTACTTTAAGAGGCTATCACATGATGAAGTTGATCCTTAAAGTGATCCAACCAATCTTTAATCACTAAGAAGTTTGAGGATTACACTGTACTCCCTTCTGAATGATTGATGAGGATATTAGCTTTTATTTGAAACCAAGCGGACTACACATTTTAGAATCCCATTGCAAGGGAATCTTGACACAGTTTAAGACTGTCACCACCTTCAGTTAGTCTATTCGAACAGCTTTGTCAATTATCCACATCCATTCACTCCCAAACTGCAAAGGATTTAAATAAACTGCCAACTATTTGCAGTAGGAACTCATTACACAACAGGAATCCAATGTATTTTTTGTGGTCCCACATACATTAAGGACACCATTAACACTCAAAGGCATTTGAAAATATATTTCCTTATGGGGACTTTGATGGCTATCAAATAAGCAGGGAATTTGCGCCACTTCATAGCTTTGAAGGAAGACACCATCAAATTGAGTCAATGAAAATACACCCATTTGTATAATATTCCCACCACTTTTGGTTCAAAGCAAAAATTGTCTGAGTTTTCATTCAGCTACTTTAGCTGTTTCTCATTTATTCTGAGATAACAGTCCACTCCAAACTAAATAATCTTCTGATCAGAAAAAGATGATTATTTCTTTTTCCAAAAGACAATCTTTTCTTTGAAGCCATAGCTGAGACAAGCTGGTCACTTTTCGAGGAGACTAAGTTTTCCTTCGCTAGGTTCTTTGGCCAAATAAATGACAAGAAAAAAAAAAAAAAACACCTCTTGGTTCCTGCTCATGGAACATGGCATTTGTTTTCTGTGGTGGTCAAAGTCTATAATTTTGAAGAAACTCCTTTCAGGTCTTGCCAGAGTAAATGCAGCATTTGAACACTGGAGGAGAAACATCAGGAAAGTTGTCTTTCTGCTACTTGCAGGGTTGTTACTTCTGTGAAATATTGAGGAATTATTAAAATAGAAATGTAGTAAATGGAAAGCATAAAGATACTGATATCAGAAGCTGAAAGCATAGTAAGGATCACCATGAACTTTGATATTGCAGCTGTAGAAACAATTTTCCCTAAAAGGAGATAAATATGGGCTTGATTCTGCAAGTTGCTGAGCTCTGTGGTTCTGATCCAGCAAAGTATTTAAGCACATGTTTAACTTTAAACACCAGTAGTCCTACTGAAGTCACTGAAGCTTTGCTGGGCCAGGGACAAAGGGTTCAGCACATTGCCTGAGTTAGCTTTAGCTTAATTTTTCTTACCTTGGACTGCTTTAGTGCACATTAGCTCTCCACATTGATGTATCTCAGTTTTCTTTTCATCCAAAGTTATATTTTTTAGCGTTTACTGATATTCCCAAAAGGCCTGACCAAAACCACACTGTGAAGTCAATGGAAAGATTCCCATTGACGTCAATAAGTTCAGGATCAGGGCCCAAGTTGCCCCTTGAGGAAAAAAAAAAAAATCTTTCGAATCCCTCACTGCTAAAATAGTTGCAAGTTTAGAATCACAAAATTATTTTTATTTATACAAAATGCTTCCTAAAAAGATTCCATGTAAGAGGCCCCTACATAACACTGACATAGTTGTGGGAGGAGAACAAATCTTCATTACACTGTTCATTTCACTCATGTGACAGCTGATTTTAAACAACTACCAGCAGCTTCACTAACCATAATCCTCATCATTGTGTAAATACTGCAGAACTGCTATAGGCTTATATGTAGAGCTGTGCTGACATTACCAACTATCTGATCAATTAACAGAAAGAGAGGCTATCCTAATGGAATGGCTAAAGCCTGTTTTTATGTTCTTAGCACAGTTAAACAAAAAACTGCACTTGAATTTAGGAATTAGTGTGATAAAAATACAACTACTAGTTTTCTCAATTTGTGATCTGACAAGAGCATCCTTGGTAGAATTTTATTAGGTTATTATTTCACTGCTCTACTCCTGATACAACCAATCCTCTTGGCAGAGTTTATATTAATAAATAATTATCTGTGACATGAGGGAAGAGATGCATACAAGACACACAAATGTTCTTTTATTGCACGCAGCATTTTAATAAACAAAGATAGAATTGAAAGTTGTGTTAATCCTGGCCTTCTCATCTAGAACACTATTGAAATAACCCCCTAAAGCACTGTAGAAAGGCACAACTGAATTGCACATAAAAAGAGGATCACTTGACTTCTAGATTATACTGTCTCTCCTTATAGGACATATCTTTATAACAAAGATTTAAAAGAGGATACGTCTTATACAAGTGCCGTTCAGCAATTTTACTTTTTTTGTGATATAGAATGCATTAATAATGTTATTCTTTTACATTTAACATTTATAAAACACATGGAGTGAAAAAAAAAAGTTTGTAGTTCTCATAGTCTAAACAATAAACAAAGTGCCTCCAGGATTCATTTTAATGAGAAATGCCAGTGTTGCACAGCAGAAGTCTTGGGATGGGCAATGCACACAAGCAGATTAATTATAATTTAGGAGATAAGAAATGTGTGAATTTTATAACAGCTCTTGTAGAAAATAAATATACTGTTAATCACTGACAGTTTTATGTCCTCAAAGGTATTATTAACCTATAAATATATATCACATACATTTAGGAGTTTAAAATGCTGGATTTTATTTATTTATTTATATTTGCAGACTACTAGTGTTTCTCCCCTTGTAACTAGCAAGGTTTTTTTAGCGTGGAGTTAGTACAGGGTTTCCAGAACATAGTGCAGAATGCATCAAACATGCAGCATGGTTACCTATTAGTCCTGTGCACATTTGAAAAATATAGATTTATAATCATCAACATTCTAGCTAAGCTATGACTCCAATCTGTGCTGGAATAGTCATTTAGACTTTTCTGGATCATCAATTAAGGGGTTTCTCAAAATACCTCTACTGGATTTCTGGAAGCTGTTTGCAAGTTAAAGCTTCTTCTCCACTCCAAAGTGGAATTTCTCTGCTAGAGAATTCACTTCTCAACTTCCTCCAGCAAATCCAGTTGGCAGCCGATAGTCTGATGTTGGTAGTGCAATCTATAGCCTTCAAAGTGGCAGATGATAGGCTAGAATTTTAATAGCAAGGAATTGATTTACAATCTATTTAGCCTATATGATAGTATAAATTTTGGTTGTAATTGAGAGATGGACTGCATTTGTTTTACAAGCTAAATATATTAATCCCTATTCTTGCATGTGGGTATATAGAAGATTTACCAAATTCCCGAATGGGTGGATTTGCCTGTGACCAAAACCTGTCGTGGATACAAACAAAATCATATCAATGATTTTCTAAGAAATCTTATTATGGAAAACCTCTAGATACAGGTTCATAATATCTGGACAATTATGCCAGCAGAATTCCATTATTTGGAACTACCACCCAGAGTAAAAGTAAAAGTAACTTCACAAAATCCATTTAACGTGCAGCATTTCTCCTGTTTGTTGCAACTAAACTTAACTCCTAATTTTCCCTGATGTTGTAGCCATTCCATAATGGTCTTCAGAGATTCAGTCACCGCTGATGTCATTAGGACGCTAAGATTCAGACTGAAGTTGAAAGACGTCTTTGAATAAGACTGAGGGTTTAAAATTCTACACTTGTAGAGATTTCAACATGAAAGCAGCACTTGTGAAGCAAAAGTATTTTTCCATTCATCAGCAGAAAAGTTAAAAATTTGAACTTTTCTCCTATGGGGTCAAATCTGGCAGACCTTGCTCATACTAATCTTCCCTGGAAATGGATATGTTATAAAACATGCAAGTTTTAAGTGTGTAAGAGTCCTTTGAATTACCATCATTCAGTAAGCTGTGACAAAGGAAAGAATCTTTTTTTCCTGGTTGTTCTGCTATTTAGCACCAGTGCACACACTAGTTAGAGCTGATCAAACTACCTATTGTAAATTTAGCACTTCCCCCTCTCCCCATTTGTAGGCTGATCTCAGTTCCTGAAAATATATTAGTTATTTGTTAGTATCCAAATAACTCATGCAAACAAATTTAGGTTAGGTTGACTTCAACTATGTTACTTTGGTGCTTGTGATTGGTCACATGGTATTGTTTCTGTTCTCTGATTAGATAAATTTTCTAAGCAGGAGAATAATAAACAACAAGTAATGCACTTTATTCATCCAAAAATTCATATTAAATTTACTTATGCTAAAATTTATAAAATCTTTAGGAGTCATTAGCATTTTAACAAATTGCTGGCAACTGTCTTCTTGCTACTGGCAAATCATATTATCCCCAAAATAATGGTGAACCACACTCAGTACCATTGTTCATGAAAATATTCACAAATCACTTCTTGTGTTATTCAATCAAGTTTAATAGCAGTTATAATTCAAAATATCTAAATAGATCTCAAGCACATAACACATTTTAGTCCCAGTAAAAATGTTGTTTATCTTCAGAAAACAAAGGGGAACAAATGTTGTGGCTTGAGTCCATCTTTCCTTTGAAGACTGCCCCTCCCTCTTGTTGGTTATGTTTTGGTTTTGCCAGTCCAAAAGCAGGGTTGATTCAGATCTCATTTTCTTCAAATCTTCCAAATTCAGGAACGTTGGGTTCTGGTTTTAGCTAACTTCTTTTTCAATTAAAACCAAGCTTGAACAGAAAGGGTGGTTTTGCTCTTGCAAAAATCTAATCAGCTTGGGTTTTGTCTTGCAAGATCAAAACCAGGAGTAATTCAGATCCATGTCCTACTTATGTGCAATCTGATTGACTGAGCCACCCGACTGGCTGCAGGAGTCACCAGAGTGATACTTAAGCTCAGTAGCAGCAGCAGTCCAGTGAGTACTCAATGTGCTCCTTACCTGCCCCAGGCCCCAACCCCATCCTGGCCCTCTGCATCAGAACAGACTCACAGCATCGACTTCTAACTCTTTGCTGCTGCTATAAAATCCCATTGTTGTGTAGTGGAATTATAACATCAAACAAAAACAACCAACCAGTCATGAATACAGTACACCTAATTTTAGTTCAATGGTAGCCTCCAAAAGATGCAATTTGCAAAAGATCCAATTATTAGAGATTGGATGGTCTTGTGGCTAATGCCCTAGACTATGACTCTCATCAGTTCAATTTCCAGGCCTGCCACAGTCTTCCTGTTAGATATTAATTACTTCTAGAGAGAACAGAATAAATAGAAGTTAGAATTAGATAGTTAGACTGCACATAGGACTGTTCATATAATACAAGAAGTAATTGGTGAATAGTTTAATGAAACATCAAGTTTGGCTCACCATTATTTTCTGAATATTATTTATTATTTGCAAGTATTAAGACAGCCACTAATGGGTTGTGAGCTGGTCACTTCCTCTCTCTGTGCTTCAATTCTCCATCCATAACATTTTTCCACACTTTGTCCATCTTGTTTATTTAAGCTGTAAAATCATCAGGGCAGGGCTAAGATTTTCAACAGCATCTAAGTGACTTAGCACCAGTGGAATTCATAGCCCTGTATTAGGCACAGGCTCCCCATGCATTGAATCCCTAAAAAAGGGGTTCAGAGAAGCCAGCAAGCTCAGCAGGGAGAGGTAGCCAATAGGAAATACTGAGAAGAAGACTGAGCCCTCTGAGGTAATGAGGCACCTAATTTTGGGCTGAAGGGAGGTGCTTCCCTGCACTCCAGATTCTCAACTGTGAGTCCTCTTCTGGAATTTGGGCTGGCCTGGCTAAGATGCCTAGATAGAGAGCGAGACTTCATTATAGTCAATAGCCCAGGGGTTAGGACACTTGCCTGGGATGTGGAAGCAGGGACTTGAAGCAGGAGAGATTGAGAGACCCACCCCAGAATACTCTAAGCCCCTGCTTCAAATCTGGGTGTCCCACATGCCAGGTGAGTGCTCTAACCACTGGGCTATTGGGGAGCTTGGGACACCCACCCATCTCCTCAACAAAAGGTTCCCAACCTGTTTGGCCCAGTTGTATTTTGTGCGGGGTATGCATGTTCAGAGCATGCCTACTGGATCAGGTCCCTCAGGTGAGATAGGTAAAGAATGCCAAGTTTGTGAATCCCTAGAGTACTGAATAGCTCATTAGCTGAGGGATGGCATCAGAACTTAGGCAGCTTTTTCACTGGTGGGCATGCACAATGTAGGTGCGTAGGGAATTTAGGCACCCATAGGGTGAGGCGGCAGCTGAGCAGTGATGTTGTGAATGTCAATGGAACCTTAATGTTGGACTTCAGCACATAAGAGAAGGTTACTCACTCTGTGCAGTAACTGAGGTTCTTCGAGATGGTTGTCCCCATAGGTGCTCCACTTTAGGTAAATCTGCATCCCTGAGCCTGCAACCAGAGAATTTCAGTAGCAGTGCCTGGTTGGGCTGCACATGCACTATCCCCATCTCATGCCACCTCTGGTGGTTACATAGCACTGTGCAACCCCCCTCCCAGTTCCTTCTCCATCACAGAGTCCCTAGCAAGAAACTCTGAAGTAGAGGGCAGGAGGGTGGGTAGTGGAGCACTCACAGGGACAACTATCTCAAAGAACCTCAGTTACTGCACAGGGTGAGTAACCTTATCTTCTTCTTCAAGGAGTGTTCCTATAGGTGCTCCACTTTAGGTCACTGTAGAGAAGTGCCCTTCATTGGAAGGAAGGGATTTCAGAGTTGCATTTGTGATGGATAAGACAGTAATTCCAAGCCAGCATCTGATGTCAAGTCCTGCTCTATTTTGTGGTGCTCTAAACATGTGGGCTGACGCCCAGGTTGCTGCTTTGCAGATGTCCATGATGGGTACATTGTTGAGGTAAGCTATTGATGTAGAAAGTGTTCTGGTAGCATGTGTACGGGCCCAGGTGGGGATTGTGGTTGGTGGTGGTGGTAGAAAAGGTCGATGCATCCAGAAATCCATTTCAACAACCTTTGCTTGGATATGGTGGTTCCTTTAGATCTTTCTTTGATAGAAAGATTTAACTTTGATGACTTTCTGAAGGGTTTAGTCCTTTCAGTGTAAAATGCTAGTGCCCTTCTGATACTTCTGAGGTTTTGGGAAGAACGACAGGAGATAGAATGAGGAAGCTATTTTAGGTAAAAATTTTGGATGTGACCTTGTTTTTGAAGTATATGGTCTATGGGGGTGTGCCATGACAGCCCCAAGTTCTCCGACTAATTGTCCGGATGTGATGGCAACAAGGAAGCCACCTTCTTCGAGAGAAGGAGAAGAGAACATGTCACCAAAGGTTCAAATGGGGTACCAGTAAGCATCATATCACTAGATTAAGGTTCCATGGTGGAGTAGGGGACTTGTATTTTGAGATAAAGGTTACAACACCTTTGAGGAATTATTTAGTGGTAGGGTGACTGAAGACTGAGAACTCATCAACATTGATGGAAAGCCATGATTACCACAAGATGTACTCAGAGGCCTGATTTCTTGAGTTCCAGTATATAATCTAATACCATTGGTAAAGAAGAAGAGGTAGTTAACGCTGTTTGTCTATTCTGGCACCATATGTGGAATCTCTTCCATTTGTGCAGCTAAGTATATCATGTAGTAGACCATCTGCTGTTTAATAATATGGCTCTTACCTCCTCCGAACAGGTCATTTCATTCCCTTGGAACCATGGAGTAACCATGCCTTCAGGTGGAGTATTTCCAGATTTGGGTGGCAGACCGGGCCTGCATCCTGGGACAGGAGATGTGGAAGAAGGGGAAGAGAGCATGGTGAGCACACTGCCATCTTCAACATGTTAGGGAACCACATTTAGCTGGCCACATGAGAGATATCAAATGACTCTGGATTTGTCAGTCCTTATCTTATATATAACCCTGGATAGGAAAGGGCTTGGGGGAAAAACGCCTACAGTAGAGGTGCATCCCATTTGATGATAAAGTATCATCCAGAGATCGGGGTCTCAAGCCTGCTCTTGAGCAGAAGTGTAGACACTTGGCATTCTGGGTTATAGAGAAGAGGTCTATAGTTGGGGAACCCCAGCCTTTGAATGTCCTCTGTAACACCTTGGTGTTTATTTTCCATGTATGGTCCTGAGAGACTTTTCTGCTCAATGTGTCCACAGTGGTGTTTTGGCATCCTGGTAGGTAGGAGGCTGAGATGTTATGATGGATGCACCAGTTCCACAATCTCATTGCTTCTGTGCATAGGGAGTGTGATTGTACCCCTTCTTATTGGTTTATATAAAAACACACAAGCAATGTTCTCCATCAACACTTTTATGGTTTTGTTCCTGATCATGGGCAGAAAGTGTAAGCATGCCTTGTAGACTGCTCATAGTTCCGGTAGTTTTAGATGCCAAGGGGGACAACCTGCCCTGGATTGTGTGGTTGTGTAAGTGTGTCCCCCAACCTATTAAAGAAACATCCATTGTAAATATAATTGACGGAAGGGGTCTGTGTGAAGAGAACTGCTTCACAAACATTGTGTGGTCGAGTCCACCGGTCTTAGAGAGTTTTTTTACTTTGATTGTCATCATAAGGCACTTGTTTATACTGTGTGTGATGGGTTCGGTCACAGAGATCTCCTGTGCTGATCAACCTGATGTGCTGAAACTACCTCTGACCCTGTTTTCCACTGCCAGCTTGGGACTCCAGAACCCTGTCTTGTTGAGCCAGACACGCAACATGCAACACAGACCCAGGGTCTGAACCATGCCCCCAAAGCTGCAGACTTTAACCAAAAACCACTCAGCAGGTATTCCTGTCTCCAGCACCCACACACCCAGCTCCCAATGGGATCCAAACCCCAAATAAATCCGGTTTACTCTGTATAAAGCTTATACAGGGTAAACTCAAATTGTCTGCCCTCTATAACATTGATAGAGAGATATGCATAGCTGTTTGCTCCACCAGGTATTAATCACTTATTGTGGGTTAATTAATAAACAAAAGTATAAAAATTAGGATTTAAGTGGTTTTAAGTAATAACAGACAGAACAAAGTAAGTTACCAAGCAAAATAAAACAAAATAAGCAAGTCTAAGCCTAACACATTTAAGAAACTGAATACAGGTACATCTCACCCTCAGAGATGTTCCAATAAGCGTCTTTCACTAAGAAGGAGTCTAGACTCCTTCTTAGTCTGGGCCCAATCCATTCCTGGTACAGTTCTTGTTAGTCCCACTCAGGTGGGATAACTAGGGGATTTCTCATGACTGGCAGCCCCCTTTGTTCTGTTCCACTCCCTTTTATAGCTTTGGCACAAGGTGGGAATCTTTTGTCTCTCTGGATCCCCACCCCTCCTTCGAAATAGAAAAGCACCAGGTTTAAGATTGATTCCAGTACCAGGTGACATGGTCACATGTCCTGTGTGACCCCAAGCCTCCATTCTTTCTGGCCTGACTCACAGGCACACAGGAAGGCTTACAAGTAAACAGAGCCATTTACAACCAATTGTCCTGGTCAATGGGAGCCATCAAGATTCTAAACCACCATTAATGGCCCACACTTTGCATAATTACAATAGAACTTCAGAGCAATACTTCGTATTTCTAGCTTCAGATACAAGAATGATACATTCATACAAATAGGATGACCACACTCAATAGATTATAAGCTTTGTAATGATACCTTACAAGAGACCTTTTGCATAAAGCATATTCCAGTTACATTATATTCACACTTAGACATATTTTCATAAAATATATGGAGTGCAACGTCACACTGTGTCTGTGCAGAATGTAAAATTGTCCTTAGCCTGCCTTGAAGGCAATGAATGTGTAGCCTGGTATCCACAAATGTCATTGCTGACATATGACCTAATAGTTGAAGGCAGGTCCTGGCTGATGTCTGCGGGCTGGTTTGTGTTGTAGTAATCAGATTGAATAGAGTGACAAATCTGTGTGGTGGTAGAGAACCTGTGGCCTCCTGAGCATCAAGGTAAGTCCCAATGAATTCTAGTCTCTGTACAAGTATAAGCGTTGATTTTTGCTTTTTTATTTGTAGACCTTGTTGTGTGAAGAGAACTATTGTCTTTTAGGTAGCTTCTTAGGCATCTACTCAGGTAGAGGCTTTGAGTAAGCAGTCATCCAGGTAGGGGAATATTACTACCCATTTTCTGCGGAGATGAGCCACCACCACTGCAAGAACTTTGGAGAACACCTGGAGAGCCATAGACAGTGGAGAAGGGAGTACTTTGTATTGGTAATGATTTTGTCCCAGAACAAATCTGAGAAACCTCCTGTGTGAAGGGTGTATTGTAATGTGAAAATAGGAATCCTGGAGGTCAAGGACCGAAAACCAGTCCCCTTATTCTAGTGCTGGAATTATTGTTGCTAGCATGACCATCCTGGACTGTTTGGTCTTCACAAATTTACTGAACTTCCTTAGGTTGAGAATGGTCCTCCATCCTGGTTTTTTTTCAGGGTTAAGAAATAATAGGAATAGGAGCCCTGGAGTCTTTTAGGGTGTGAAGTGACTCATCAGTCTTAGCTGTAAACAGTTTCGTTCACTCAAATGAGACATCCTCTATGGTGGACTGTATCTCTTTGGGGAAACCAGAGAGGTAGAGCCAGGAAGCTTGCCACATGACTATGGCTGTGACGATTGATTGTGCTGCTGTGTCTGCCGAATTGAGTGAGGCCTGTAAGGCTGTTCAAGCTAGAAGGTGGCTTTCTGAGATGACTGCTTTAAATTGTTCTCTTTTGTCCTCAGACAGATAATCAATATATTCAGACATCTTTGAATAACTGGAGGGATTGTATTTGACCATCCGTGCCTCAAATTGGCGAACCTGAATTGTAGGGTTGCTGATGAGTGGGCCAAAGAGATCCAATTGCTTCCAGTCCCTATCATGTGGCGTGGACCTGGAGTTATGTTGTCTGCCCCATTCATTCATGGCCTCTATCACCAGAGTTTGGTGTCGGGGGAATGTAATATTTTTGTCCACTCTTTTACTAGTGGGTGGAATTGTTGCTGGGCTCTGCCAGATGGTCTTGGCCAGGTCAATGAGCACCTCAGATATAGGGAGAGCAACGTTGGGTGAAGTTGACATGTTCAGAATGTCCAACAATTTCTGTTGAGACTCTGCAGCTTCTTCCAGTGGTATTTCTAATGGGTCCACAATTCACTTAAATATCTCTTGGAATTATTTAAAATCATCACCCATCATGGGTGGTGGGGGCATAATGGCTTTGTCTGGGGAGGAGGAGGAGGAAAAATTGGTAGCTGACCAGAAGTCTCCTCCAGTCCTCCAAGTGCCTCATCCAGGGGTTCAGAGGGTCCAGGTATTGAGGGTGATGGAGAATGTTTCACTCTTTCCCTGTGGGTATTGGGAGGCTTGGAATAGTGGTGACGGTATGCCATCCATAGATCCAAGTAGGGCCACTGTGGAATTACAGTGGTTGTTAATACTGAAGATTGCATACTGTGTGCTACAGAGGGAGAAGGTGGCGCCACAGACTGCTGCGCTGCATGTTTGAGATGCTCCGGCGATACTGAAGAAAGGATGGTAAGTTTCTGAGCCTGCCCGCTTAGGGTCTTTGGTTGTCAGGGTACCAGAAGGGTTGTCAGGGTCCCGCCTCTTCAGAAGTAGTTTGCCTCGGTGCAGTCGGTACTGATAGCATCTGATGGGTCAGGGATCATCTCTTTTTAGCCGATTCCTGAGAAGGGGAAGTCGTAGCCCATTTTTGTCACCACCTTTTTTAGAGGCATCCTCTTTTCTCTGAGAGGGTAGTGGTAAACGTCTGTCAGATGCCGCTGCTGGAGAGCAGTGCCCAGGAGGGGTCCGTGATCCTGGATCAGACACCGGGTGCAGAGACTTCTCCACCAAGAGAACTTTTAGTTTAAGATTTTTCTGGCGCATAATCTTAAGATTATGGCAGTGGGAACACTTTTACAGAACGTGTGTCTTGCTGAGAAAATGGACAGACCGGGATTGACTCCTGGCAAGTTAGGCAGCATTTAAAATCAGGGGATCCAGGCATGCCCCTTAGAATAAAGTTTCTTCCATGAGGGAGGGTATCTACACTATGCTAAAAGGTATAAGAAATGATACTTAATCTACTAAGGAAAAAAATGTTTTTAAAGAAAAATAAATGGGGAAGAGAAAGGTAGCTAACTACTAATTGTGTTCTAAAACTACTACCTCTAATTCTTAAGATAAAGGCAAACTTGGAGGCATTGCCCATTGCTCAGTCTCAAGCCGTGGGGTGGTAGAGAAGCAACTGGGGAGGGTTTAAGTCACAGTGCTATGTAATCACTAGAGGCGGTGCAAGATGGGGACAGCGCGTGTGTGACCCTACCAGACACTGTTACTGAAATTCTCCAATTGCAGGTGCAGGGATGCAGATTTATCTAAAGTGGAGCAGCCCAGAGACACTTCTTGAAGAAGAATAAGGCAGTTAGGCTCCTAAGTTCCTCTTAGAATCTAGCCCCTCAAAGTCACTTTTGAAAATTTTACTCAGGGACCATCTCTTACAGTGTGTTTGTACAATACCTCAGAAGATGGGGCCTGACCTCAGCAGGAACTTCTAGGGGCTAATAACAAATAAATTTACCTTGCAGTTTGAGAGCACAAATCAAGTACTTGTCTTTCAGATCACTCACAAAATTACTGTGAAAAAACTGCAGGAAGTAATTAATGGAAGTTTCTGAAAATTCAGCCTAAGATAACAAGTCTATTATACCAAAAAGACCACAGGATAAGTATTGCAAATTGTGAGTCTTTCCATTGACTTCAGTGGGCTTTGGATCAGGCCTTCAATAAACTAAACTTCTGCTGAGAGTGGTCATCATGCACACACAATCCCCTCCTCAATGGAGTAGGTAGACTAGTCTAGTTTTTGCAATATTGCAAGCCAACTTTAAGTGTTTTCAAATCCCTCAACTGATACTGTTTGTTTCCCCATGTCTAGAAATTGACATCTTGGTTATGTTTATTGTCAATAGGCTGACTTTTAGCATCCTGCCTGCCTTATGGATATAGCCAGTCACAGTATTCATAATTACTGCATATTTGTATAGAACAACTGAACTGTATCTTTTAATTTCGGTGTAAAATTTACAAAGCTCAAGAACAGTGTAGAATTGAGTGTGTCATGTAATGGGCTCAAAATCAAGGAAAATAAAGGTGTGTGTAATTCCAACTGGGGAGGGAGAATAAAAGAGTTTCAGCAATGAAATCAAATGTTTAGTGGTTTTAGTTTGGCCCCTAGTGGATAGTGATTCTCATTGTCACATTGAATAGGTAGCCTTTGCTTAAGCAAAAGTCCATGCTGAATAACCCTGGAGACGAAATTACCTCTCAGCTTTGGAGATGGAGTTTGCTTCAACCTAGAATTGAGAGGAATTTGTGGTATACTGACAAAACTATAGAACATTTGCCCATTCACAAGGATTGCTGATAAATACAGACCAAATTCAGAAAATAAATCTTCTCTTTCCATCTTAACCTACAAAATATTAATTTCTTAATGGAAAGGCTAATAATGTGTTGGTCTTTGTTGTTTAAAAGGTAAGTCATTTACTTCACTGAGGCCTGGTCTACACTACGGGTTTAGGTCGACTTTAGCAGCGTTAAACTGAATTAAGCCTGGACACGTCCACACAACGAGGCCCTTTCTTTCGAATTAAAGGGCCCTTTAAACCGGTTTCTTTACACCACCTCCGACGAGGGGATTAGCGATAAAACCGGCCTTTGCGGGTCGGAATTGGGGTAGTGTGGACGGAATTCGATGTTATTGGCCTCCGGGAGCTATCCCACAGTGCTTCATTGTGACCGCTCTGGACAGCGCTCTCAACTCAGATGCACTGACCAGGTAGACAGGAAAAGACCCGCGAAGGTTTGAATTTCATTTCCTGTTTGCCCAGCGTGGAGAGCACAGGTGACCACGCAGAGCTCATCAGCACAGGTAACTGTCATAAAATCCTCCCAGGATCGCAAAAGAGCTCCAGCATGGACCGAACGGGAGGTACGAGATCTGCTCGCCATATGGGGAGATGAAGCAGTGATAGCTGAACTCCGTAGCAGTAAAAGAAATGGAAAAGTATTAGAAAAGATCTCCAAGGCCATGAAGGACCGAGGCCATAACAGGGACACACAGCAGTGCCGCGTGAAAATTAAGGAGCTAAGGCAAGCCTACCACAAAGCCAGAGAAGCAAACGGAAGGTCCGGGGCAGAGCCGCAAACTTGCCGCTACTACGCGGAGCTGCATGCGATCCTAGGGGGTGCAGCCACCACTACCCCAACCGTGTGCTATGACTCTCTCACTGGAGAAACACACAGGGAAGACGGTTCGGGGAACGAGGAAGATGACGATGGAGGTACTGTAGGTAGCTCACAGCAGCAAGGAAGCGGAGAAACCGGTTTCCCCAACAGCCAGGATATGTTTGTGACCCTGGACCTGGAACCAGTAACCCCCGAACTCACCCAAGACCCTCAGGGCACACAGGAGACCTCTGGTGAGTGTAACTTTGTAAATATTTGTAAACATTACAAAAAAAAAGCAAGCAAGTCTGTTAACGTGTATGGGGATGGAGCGGAAATCCTCCAGGGACATCTCCAGAAAGCTCTCCTGGTTGAAATGGGGTGATTTTATTAAGGGGGACATTCAGAGGCGCCCGTTCCTGCTCTTCTGACCAGAAATGTTCCCCGCTGTTAACCACGCGGTGGGGGGGAGGGGTGAAGTGATCATCCCAGAGAATCGTGTGTGTGTGTGTGGGGGGGGGGGGGTGGTTTACTTGTGTTTGTGCCGCATGTTAACCGGGAAACCGCAGCCCCCTCCTTTTACATTGAAACCCCATTTTAAATGGACAACCCAATTCATCCTTGATATGGGAAATGCGCTGCTGTTTGCAACCTTTCCCGCATGTTAAGAAGGTTAAAAAAGCCAAAACACTGTGGCCTACGATGGCTGCCTGCAAGCCGAAATATGCGACCTTGTAATGAAAGAGTGTACCCATTGTTCCCTAAAATGAGTCTTTTTTAGCCACCTCTCCCTTCTCCTCCACCAGCTGCAAATGTTTCTCCTTCGCAGAGGCTCGTGAACATTAGAAAGAGAAAACGTAAGACGAGGGACGAGATGTTCACGGAGCTGCAGATGTCCGCCCAGGCTGATAGAGCACAGCAGAATGCGTGGAGGCAGTCAATGACGGAGATGAGAAAAGCCCAATATGAACGAGAGGAGAGGTGGCGGGCTGAATCGCGGGAAGAACAGAGCAAGTGGCGGGCTGAAGACGATAGGTGGCGTCAGCTTGCAGACAGACGGCAAGAGGCAATGCTCCGTCTGCTGGAGCATCAAAGTGATATGCTCGAGCGTATGGTTGAGTTGCAGGAAAGGCAGCAGGAGCAGAGACCGCCGCTACAGCCCCTGTGTAACCAACAGCCCTCCTCCCCAAGTTCCATAGCCTCCTCACCCAGACGCCCAAGAACACGGTGGGGGTGCCTCCGTCCACCCAGTCACTCCACCCCAGATGATCGCCAAAGCATCAGAAGGCTGGCCTTCAATAAGAGTTAAAGTTTTAAAATGCAGTGTGTCCTTTTCCATCCCTCCTCCCCCACCCATCCCAGGCTACCTTGGCAATTATCCCCCTACCTCTGTAAGGAACTAATAAAGAATGCATGAATGTGAAAAAACAATGACTTTATTGCCTCTGCAAGGGGGAGGGGAGGGTGGGGTGGGGTGGTTGGTTTACAGGGAAGTAGAGTGAACCGGGTCGGGGGGGGGGGGGGGGTTGGAGGGTTCATCAAGGAGAAACAAACAGAAGTTTCACACAGTAGCCTGGCCAGTCACAAAACTCGTTTTCAAAGCTTCTCTGATGCGCACCGCGCCCTGCTGTGCTCCTCTAACCGCCCTGGTGTCTGGCTGCGCGTAATCAGCGGCCAGGCGAGTTGCCTCAACCTCCCACCCCGCCATAAAGGTCTCCCCCTTACTCTCACAGATATTGTGGAGGACACAGCAAGCAGCAATAACAATAGGGATATTCTTTTCGCTGAGGTCTGAGCGAGTCAGTAAGCTGCGCCAGCGCGCTTTTAAACGTCCAAATGCACATTCCACCACCATTCGGCACTTGCTCAGCCTGTAGTTGAACAGGTCCTGACTCCTGTCCAGGCTGCCTGTGTACGGCTTCATGAGCCATGGCATTAAGGGGTAGGCTGGGTCCCCAAGGATCACGATAGGCATTTCAACATCCCCAATGGTCACTTTCTGGTCCGGGAAGAAAGTCCCTTCCTCCAGCTTTCGAAACAGAGCAGAGTTCCTGAAGACGCGAGCATCATGTACCTTTCCCGGCCATCCCACGTTGATGTTGGTGAAACGTCCCTTGTGATCCACCAGGGCTTGCAGCAGCATTGAAAAGTACCCCTTGCGGTTTACGTAGTCGGTGGCTTGGTGCTCCGGTGACAAGATAGGGATATGGGTTCCGTCTATGGCCCCGCCACAGTTTGGGAATCCCATTTCAGCAAAACCATCCACTATTGACTGCACGTTGCCCAGAGTCACTACCCTTGCTATCACCAGGTCTTTCATTGCCCTGGCAAATTGGATCACAGCAGCCCCCACCGTAGATTTGCCCACTCCAAATTGATTCCCGACTGACCGGTAGCTGTCTGGCGTTGCAAGCTTCCACAGGGCTATCGCCACTCGCTTCTCAACTGTGAGGGCTGCTCTCATCTTGGTATTCTGGCGCTTCAGGGCAGGGGAAAGCAAGTCACAAAGTTCCATGAAAGTGGCCTTACGCATGCGAAAGTTTCGCAGCCACTGGGAATCGTCCCATACCTGCAGCACGATGCGATCCCACCAGTCTGTGCTTGTTTCCCGGGCCCAGAATCGGCGTTCCACGGTATCAACCTGCCCCAGTGACACCATGATTTCCACATTGCTGGGGCCTGTGCCTTGTGAGAGGTCTATGGCCATGTCAATTTCCTCATCACTCTCGTCGCCGTGCTGCAATCGCCTCCTCGCCTGGTCCGGGTTTCGCCTTGGCATGTTCTGGCTCTGCATATACTCCAGGACAATGCGCGTGGTGTTCATAGTGCTCATAATTGCCGCGGTGATCTGAGCGGGCTCCATGATCCCAGTGCTAGCTATGGCGCCTGGTCAGAAAAAAGGCGCGAAAGTAGTATCTGATGGACCAGGAGAAGGAGGGCGGGAGGGAGGGAGGGAGGGCCGAGTGACGACATGGTGTACAGGTACAGGAACAGGGAGAAACACAAACAACTGTCACACAGAATGGTCCCCCCAAAGATTAAACTGGAAACCCTGGGCTTAGCAGGCCGTTGATTTCACGGAGGAAGGGGAAGCAAATGAACACAGAACAAATCTATTTTTTACATCTTAAGGTGGCAGCCGACGCTGCAGCATGAGTGACAGCCATACCAGTACGATGATGATGGGTACCAATCATAATATACCATCATCTGCCAAAAGGCAAGGGGCTGCTGCTGTGTAGCAATGCAGCCCCACGTCTGCCAGCCCCACGTCCGCCACCACCCAGCATCGCCCTCGGCCTCTTCTGGGTGCTTAGCAGACAATATTGGGCAATTGGCAGAAAATAGTATATTATGACTGGTAACCGTCATCATCGAGACAGTAGCATGTCTGCCCAGGTGGCCATGATTGACAGCCACTCCAGTACGACGACGACGGGTACCAGTCATAATATACCATCGCCTGGAAGGGGCTGGTGCAATGCAGCCCTACGGCTGCCAGCCCCACGGCTATCACTCATGCTACACCGTCTACCGCCAAAAGGCAGTTAGCAGCTGCTGCTGTGTAGCAATGCAGTCCCACGTCTGCCGGCACCCAGAGGACATATGGTGACGGTGAGCTCAGCTGTGCTGAGCGGGCTCCATGTTGTCTGCACAGGTAACCCAGGTAACCCAGGTAAAAAGGCGCAAATCTATTGTCTGCCGTTGCTGTGACGGGGGAGGGAGGGGCCTGACGACATGTACCCAGAACCGCCCGCGACACTGTTTTGCATCATCCGGGCATTGGGATCTCAACCCATAATTCCAAGGGGCGGCGGAGACTGCGGGAACTGTGGGATAGCTGTGGGATAGCTACCCATAGTGCAATGCTCCGGAAGTCGACGCTAGCCTCGTACTGTGGACGCGGTCTGCCGACTAGAGCACCTAGAGCATTTTATTGTGTGGACATACACAATCGGCTGTATACAACCGATTTCAATAAAACCGGCTTCTATAAATTTGAACTAATTTCGTAGTGTAGACATACCCTAAGAGATCCTTTAATAAGAAAACAGGTGCTTGTATTGTGTGATAGTGATGTATTGCTCATGATGAGAAAGCTTCCACAAATACATTTGGTGTAACAGTTTCTGTAGCATCAATATGAAGACTGTCATCTTTCACCCCAATGAAAATGATGCAGTTTGCTTGCGATTATAGACTCCTATTGATTTCCAATTTTCACCAGACATGTTCAAGTCCCTTGGGCTCTAGGCACTTGTAGATTCTTATCAGTCGTGCAGTGAAGAAACAATGTGGTAATATAATTGGCACAATGTACCAATAAGACTCTCCTGTTCTACTTTCAATTTAGTCCTTTATTGCAATATCTTGACAGTAGATTTCTTCTTTTTAGTATTAATGGCCTCATATAAGGTTCTTGATGACCAGGCTAAACTTTTCAAAAGAAGTATGTGTGTTGGGCTTTTTAAACTTAATATCCATGCTCCAGAAATGAATCCTATATTCAGAGTACATATTATATTGTATCCCTTTTTACTAGAGAGGTTGAGTTAGGTTTTATGTATTTGTGTATTTGTATTTTGTTGCACAGCCTCAGTTTGCAGTGCAGCTTCTATTGAAACCATGTAACACCAGTAAACGTGCTTTCAGGATGGTTCCCCCATTTATTTGAGTATAAAAGTGCAACACAGATTATCCTGAGCTGTTACAAAAATGGAATTTATAAAGCCTATTTCAAAAGCAAAGTGATGTAACATGTGATCTCTCTCTTTAAGATGCAATGTACATCAGTACTGCTGCTATTTAGACTAGCTATTTTAGTGCAGAATATATTCTGATCCTGTTCCTCTGATTTTGTCTGTAATATCTGTGCCCAAACCCTAAATTTTAAACTGACAACATAGACCATGAAACTTAATATGTGCTGAAATGTAATTCATGATAAAGATCAAAGCAATTATGCAAAGTTCGGGAGAAATCAAAGCAGATGCATTTCTATTTACAGCTGGAAAGTGCATAGTGTTCATTGCTTATTTAGAGACTTTATCGGGACAAAAGGCAGCATAATTACATAATGCTTATTTTACATGATTGAAGCAAAGCCAGTGCTTTTTGTATCCCTGCAGGACAATGCTGTTTGGTATTGTGATGAAACTTCTGTGAAAATGAGAGCATTATCTATTCTAGCATCTGCACAGGCAAATATCCCATTTGTCTAAAGACAGAGTACTTGCAGACATTCCACCTTAATTTAAACACAGCAGCACCTAGGAGGGGCAATTATTTAATACAAAAATAACTATTTAACTGTTCATGCCCTGGATTTGAGTACAACCTAAATGGATTATAATCATTCAACTTATCTGATACATTACTTTTATTATGAGTGAAACCTGTCTTGACAAACCACACAAAGGTTGCTTT
Source organism: Malaclemys terrapin pileata (assembly GCF_027887155.1). Classification (NCBI taxonomy): domain Eukaryota; kingdom Metazoa; phylum Chordata; order Testudines; family Emydidae; genus Malaclemys; species Malaclemys terrapin. Next base: position 74,819,891 of record NC_071512.1, read on the forward strand.
GTTATTTAACTAAGGCAGGTGGAGCAGAACAGTAGTCCGTACTGGTTCCATTCTGCAAAGTGCCAAACAACCTCCTGCAAAGTATCGAGTGCCCTCACATACCATTTAGGCACTTAAATAAGGGCTAAGTGGCTGGCTGCCGAGCATGTTTGATTGTGAGCTTCTCAGAGCAGGGACTGTGCTTAAGTGTTTGGAAAGCATCTAGCACATTGTGGGCATTACCACAAATAAACAACAATAAGAAAGTGCCTAAATGGTAGCAGAGCTCTTTTGAAAAATCTAGCACCAGTTGTAGGTGCTGTGCTCTTGGAAATTGGGCCCTAACAGTGGAGCACATTACAAGATGAACAAAGTAGTAGATGAGCCACTTGAGAAATATGAAGGTTATAAGTAAGAGATGGAAGAATCAGGAAGATGAGCCAAAAAAAAACAAAACAAAAAAACCACTGTTATAAGAGTTCAGTGGAGGAATTACAGGGCCAGGGACCAAATTGTACCCACATTCAAATAGCCCCTTTTATCCTTTTGAAAGATTAGGCTGCTAATAAGTGTATGAAGTGCTGTTACTAATATCCCAATATCAGCACTAAGGGAAAAATCAGAATAAAAAAAGGACTTTTCAATGTCTAAGAGCCCAATCCAAACCCTGGAAGAGAATGGGGGTTGGATCAGGATTTAAAGAAATAGGATTTTATTTATAATAGTGATAATAATAATAATAATTCTGTCCATTGGAATCAGGAAAAAATTCTAATTTTGTCCATGTGTAATGATAATCTTTTAAACAAATTCATCATAAGATATTAGTTTAAGAGTGAGAGATTAGATTACAGTGTCAGTGTCAGAATCTCAGTGTCAAGACTTAAATCCTCTTCCTGACATCTTCAGCCAACAGCAGTACGCAAATCTCAGATTCAATAAGAGGGAGGTGTATTGAAAACAGTAAGCTTTCACTTTAAATGCTCAGGGAGTTTTCCTGGTCCCTGCAGAAGCCCTTTGCATACTTCCTCCTTGCAGGCTATCTGGGTCTAGTAGCAGTCAGTCTGCAGACAGACAGCCTAGAGTGAGGTGGGGTGTGTGACATTGCACACCAGAATGTTTTATAGAAATATGCTTGTGAGTGTGAATATGATGTAACTAAAATATGCTTTATGCAAAAGGTCTCTTGTAAGGTATCATTACAACACTTATAATCTACCAAGTGTGTTCATCCTATTTGTATGAATGTATCATTCTTGTATCTGAAACTAGGAATATGAAGTATAACTCGGAGGTCCTATTGTAATTATGCAAAGTGTGGGCCATTAATGGTGGTTTAGAATCTTGATGGCTCCCATTAACTAGGACAATTGGTTGTAAATGGCTCAGTTTACTTGCAAACCTTCCTGTGTACGTGTGCATCTGGTACTTTTCCATTTAGAAGGAGGGATGGGAACCCAGAGAGATAATAGATTCCTGCCTTGTGCCAAAGATATAAAAGGCGGTGGAACAGAACAAAGGGGGCTTCCAGTCATGAGAAAACCTCTAGTTTCCACCTAAGGTGGCTGCTGGAACTAACAAGGACTGGGGAAAGGACTGGGCCCAGACTAGGAAGGAGTCTAGTCTGTGAAAGAAACTTATTGGAACATCTCTGAGGGTGAGATTTTACCTGTAATTAGTTTCTTAACGTATTAGGCTTAGACTTGCATGTTTTTGCTTTATTTTGCTTTGTGACTTACTTTGTTCTGTCTGTTATTACTTGGAACCACTTAGATCCTACTTTTATACTTAATAAAATCACTTTTGTTTATTAGTAAACCCAGAGTAAGTGATTAATACCTGGGGGAGCAAACAGCTGTGCATATCTCTCTATCAGTGTTATAGAGGGTGAACAATTTATGAATTTACCCGGTGTAAGCTTTATACAGAGTAAAACGAATTTATTTGGGGTTTCGATCCCATTGGGAACTGGGAGTCTGGGTGCTGGAAATAGAGGAATTGCTGAGCAGTTTTTGGTTAAAGTCTGCAGCTTTGGGGGCATGGATCAGACCTGAGTCTGTGTTGTAGTAGCTAGTGTGTCTGGCTCAACAAAGCAGGGTTCTGGAGTCCCAAACTGGCAAGGAAAATGGGCTCAGAGGTAATTCCAGCACGTCAGGTGAGAGTCCAAGGGGGTCTCTGTGACTGAACCTGTCACAGGGTGAATTATGCCTCTCTCTCTTAGGAACCAAAAATCAGAGAGAGACCAGGAAGGCTGTTCCCTGTGTGCTATCATTCTGAGTTCTACAAATAAAAATAGTGTTATATTACAAAATACTCTTGCAGGAAGGTTATGTTTTTATCTAACTTCTCCCTGTGTATTCCACGAATATAACAAATGGCACCAATAGGTAGTGAAAACAGCAAGAGGCACAATATTAAACCTTGAGGTATATGCACATTATGATGGTGAATATGGAATGAATAATTTCTCCTCACAAAGCACCAAAAAGGACCCTATAGAAATATAAGTGCAGAAGAATTGTGTGGAACCTTGAAAGCCTAATGAAAATAACCAATTGTCATCAATTGTACTGACTGATCGAATATAAAAACGCCTTCAGTTTCACTCTAAATGACCAATTTCCAACCTTAAAACTATTTCATTTGAATTATCAGCTTGAAACCCCAGAAAAGGATCTTCTTAAATCTTGCACTGAAAGCACAGCAAAGTCAGAACAACATGCTCAAGTGGTTTGAATACAAATGTATTTTCAAAGGTGTTAAACCTAATGTAAGAACTGGAGTGTCTTAATTTCCAGATTGTTACAACCCCAGGATCATCACAGGAGAAACAGTCAATGTCTGTCACTCTTATAAAAACGATAATGAATGCAGCAATTATAACAAGCAAAAATACTGATATGTCAAAGACCTTGAGAATTGTGGCTAAAAGCTTGAATCAGAAAAAAAAAATACTCAGTCAAAACTAAAAAATAGCTTAGCAAGGTAAAATATATTGGAAGCTAACCAGTTCAGCTGCAAGCCTAGACTTCCCCTAACAAAGCTTAGAATAATGAAGACATTTCCAACATTCCAATAGTAGCTCAAGACACAGTTCTGATTAATAATCACTAAATTCAAGCTAGTGGTTGTCATAGAAAGTGGTTTTACATTGTGGAAATGAAAGTTGTCCTGAAATAAGATAATGAACTGAATATGTGAGCTTAACTAGTATAAAATTAGCCAAAGAACAGTGTCCACTAAGATCTAGATCTAGATCTGACCTGGTATATAGCGTAGGAGACTACTGCATAAAATCAAAACCCTCAGTAAAATTAAAAGAAATAACAAAGAGATTAAGTGACCAATCAATATGTAAATTTAAATTGCCACAAATTAACCAGCAATAACATCAGCAATTCCATTTTCAAGTTCAGATAAAAATAAATGTGGTGAATGAAATAGAGGATAAATGATTCTCTCAGTACAGTGAGGTGTGGATAGCTGTAAAGCATGACATACAGACATGGTAATGGCATAGGAGTTCAAATGACGCAAAAGGCTAAAGACATAACCAGGAGCAAAAGGTTTTCAGGTGATTTCACCCCTCCCCCCCCAGAGGGAATGAGCTCTTACATCATCATCATCCTAGTCTCTGGCACAGAAAGAATGTTCAAAGGAAAAGGAGCACAGCCCTGGCGATCCCCAGCTGACAGAATGGCTGTTGGGGTCATGGGCAGCCCTGACACTACTTTAATTTATTCCACAGACCAGCCTAATCCTTGGACAACTACAGTATCAAGGGTGTAAAGCCACCTATCCCACCCATACAAGCTGCACTGAAGGCAACTCAGATGTGGTGCAAGGTTGTGTCCTTAAAAAAGCCTTTGACATCTTTGACATTTCCCTTCATATTATAATGTTTCTGTGATCTTTAGGATAACAATCTGGAAACTAGCACACTCTAGTTCTTACAGCAGGCTCAGCACCTGTGGGGAAAAAAATCAAGCCAATAATTAGCTCATTTGCCATAACTAAACCATTTTTTTTAGACACAGAGGGCAACAGAGGTCTGCATCTTCATGGATAATTTACATTCTCCATCCAGAAGTTGGGGCTGGACCACAGGGGATGGATCACTCAATAAATTGCCTGGTTCTGTTTGCTCCCTCTGAAGCATCTGGCACCAACTACTGTCAGAAGACAGGACACTGGGCAAGATGGACAATTGGTCTGACACAGTATGGCCATTCTTGCATTCAATTCTGCCTCTTTGGCTATTCTTCCTAGCTCCCCAGCCCCTGAAAAGTCTCTATCCCAGATTCCCTGGCTACAGCCCTTGTTAGTCCCTCTCCCTTATTTCCTATATGCTTCATCCCTTGAACATAAGTAGTTTCAGCAGTGGGAGTCCCAGTTTGATTGGCATGATAGGGTGTCAGAGTGGGCCTTGGGCCCAGTCTGAAGCTTATTCAAATCAATAGGCTTTGGGGAACCACAAGAGGTTCCTCATACAAAAATCCCCCTGCTTTGCAGCAAAGGAACAAGCTTTCCACTTTTCGGATAACTTTGCCTACAATTCTTCTCCACTCTCTGCTGCCCCCAACCATATCCTAGTCTAGGCAGTATTTCCCAGTGGATAGAGCACTGGACTGAACATCAGAAGACCTGGATTCTATTCCAGACTCTGCCACTTGTCTCCTGGGTGACCATGGGAAAGTCAGTCCCCTGCTCAGTGCCTCAGTTTCCCCATCTGTAAAATGCAGATAGTGATGCTGCTCTCCTTTGTAAAGCACTGAGATCTACCGATGAAAAGCACTAGGTAAGAACTAGGTATTAACAACAGGGGGCATGGAGTGAGCAGGGAGAGGGGCAGGTTTGCCTGATGAAGCTTGTCACTCCATTATGGAAGCAGTTTCTTAAGGTGGTTATCCTATTATGGTTCATTAGAGGAGAGCCCTAGTCTTTCAGATCCTCACTCCTGAAGTTTTCACACCTAAGGAATGTTGGGGAAGGTAGGCATAGGCGAGGGTGGGCATGGAGCCAGTTAGAAAAAATGGCTGGCAACCTATGGATTCATTTGAACATGTGGTGTGGGTGGTGTCCTTATGGATGGAGTCAGAATCCCAAGGTATTTGATCAAAACTAATTTTTATAATGGCAACGCAATCCAGAAAGGGAATCATGCTTTTTGAAGGGGCAACATGACATGATCAGCCCTTCGGTAGACTATGTTATGTGCTCATTCATAGCCTAAGAGAGCCTAATTGTGCAACTAGATCAATTATCTCACAATGTCCACTTGGAGTTTTATTGCTGAAAGGTTACCACTGTGAGTTGTCATGCCAGTGACCTGACCTCCCCGACATTACACCTTATTAGGGACTGACTGATATAAAGATGAAGAGCTTGGCACACTCCACGATTACAAGTAAGGGAGGGAGTAATGAGTAAAACATTCAATGCATGGACCATTCCCCACATATCCTCAGAGCAGGTTCTCACTTTGAACTGACACTTTTTATTCAGTCATTTTATTAAAACCTTATCTCCGTTAATTTAACACAGCCCCCCAGTTCAAAATATACCCACCTATTCAAGACCAGTCTATTTCTTTGTAATATTAGTAATTGTACATAACATGCAGCCTGCCACCTGCCCCGCCCCAGGCAGTAAAGCAAAGAGAAATAGAAGAACAATCACAAAGTGCTAAATTATGGTTCCAACATTAACATCAGAGTAAGATCATCAACCTGAAAGTGAGTTAATTTCAAAAACTGAATTAAAAATAGTTTCAGGCTTTTGAGTCCCAATGCCAGTTTCTATAGTTTTATAATCACATTGTCCTATTTCTAAAGATGTTTCTCTCCTCCTACGTGGAAACCCCATATTAAAAACAGGAATTGATTGACCATACTATTTTAAATATACTTTTAAAACACTGCAGAAAATAATTTTTCCCTCTAATCGCTTTCAATTATAGTACTCTAAGGTGTTACTTCTAGAAATAGTACATTTCATACAGAAGTCTGATTTTTTTTAATGTTGATTGTAACCCTCAGCTAAGAGACAGTGTTCAGCCTATATATATATATATATATATATATATATATATATTATGGTATATATTTTAAAACATGAGTGATATATAGCAAGCTGCACATTTAACCAGAAAAACAAAAATTTAAAATAAATATGTGAAAGGGCCATTGCTGTTGGAAGCTTAACTTCTGTATTTCATAATTTTCCTTTGTATAACAAGGATTACAGCATTTCATTTCCCTTTAAGTATCTTTTACTGTAATTATGCAAGCATCTAAATAGTCTCAATGGTGGTATGAAGTTCAAACTTCAAAGAATGAATAATGAGGTTTAAAAAAAAACAAAAAACAAGTGTCCACGTTTGCTCTGTTTTTGGTTAGTTGGAGACAGCTTTTTGTAAACTGGATTAATGCAGGCAGGTTAAGAGGGAAAAAAACAATCACATCAGTTTATATTGTATAGATACAAACATCACAAAGAAAGACAGCAAAACTTCTTTAAATCAGAAATCTTAGATTATGAAATGCAGCCAAATTTATGCAGCTCTAGGAGGGAGTTTAGGTGCAGGAGGGGGCTCCGGGCTGGGGAAGAGTGTTGGGGTGCAGGAGGGGGTGCCGGGTGCGAGCTCTGGGAGGGGGAGTCAGGGTTGGGACAGGGGTTTGGAGTGCAGAAGGGGGCATGGGGTACTGGCTCTGGAAGGGGGATCAGGGCTGGGGGTTGGGTGCAGGAGGGGTTTTTATTTACCCTAAAAAGTTCTATGAAATCCCCTCCCTATCCCTACCACAATGTTTTCCCTGTCTTTGATATTAAGGGCCTCTTCTGAGAGAATTTTGCCACAGGTGTTTCACTGAGATATTTCAAATCAGCCTTCTCCAACCGTTTTACACCCAAGATCACTTTTTAAAATCTAAAAGCAACTCAGGAACTACCCCGCCCCTTCCTTGAGGCCCCACCCCTTCCCCAAAGCCCTGCCCCACTCACTCCATCCCCCCCTCTCTCCGTCGCTCGCTCTTCCCCACCCTCACTCACTCTCACCGGGCTGGGGCAGGGGGTTGGGGTTCGGGAGAGGATGTGGACTCTGGGCTGAGCCTGGGGCAGCAGGTTGGGATGCAGGAGGGGATGAGGGGTGCAAGCTCTAGGAGGAAGTTTGGGTGCAGGAAGGGGCTCCGGGCTGGGGCAGAGTGTTGGAGTGCAGGAGGGGGTGCAGGGGGCGGGCTCTGGGAGGAGGAGTCAGGGCTGGAGCAGGGGAGATTGACATCGACTGGGAGATCCTCTAGGATCGACCAGTCGATCGCGATCGACCGGTTGGTGACCCCTGTTCTAATGGAACCAACTTCCTTCCCACTCATTATCAGAAACAGCTAGAAGAGTCAGCACCATATGACCATGTCAGCTGTCCATGACAAGCAAATACTTCACAGTACTTTTGGGAACTTAGTCCTAATTCAAAGTGCTCCAGCAACAGTCCCTATTGTATGGCTTTGAGGCTGTGCCGGTAGCACAAAAGTAAAAGGGCTTCCTGGAGCATTGCTAAATTAGCTCACAAACCATACAGTCCACACACACATTTTCAAACTTCAACTGTTTTTGCTGTAGCTCTGTTCAAAAAATGTATTTTGATTAATTTTTCCTTTTGTAATGGCCTCTGTAATTCACAAGCAAGTTTTATGAATATACATCCCATTTGTAAGCAGAAAGCCTGTGTTTTTAAACACAGTTTGCATAGACATATCCTAATTCTGTTCATCAATGCCTGTTGATGTGACCATGTGGTATTTAAAAGTCATATACATGCACTCTTCTACACTTAAAAATAGCTGAAGAGATATTGCTTGTAATTGCCAAAAGCGTGGACAATTTCATCCCCAAAGATGGACGTTTTGAAAAGACCGGAGCATATGAAAACAAGGAGCTATCACGTAAACTGTTTTAGAAACTGAACTACTACTAGCAACTGCAATAGTGTGTAATTATAGGGAAATATACACAGCATATATCATGTGCAGTATCCAAGTTAAGCACAAACAGTACTCTACCTTTGAGTCTTAGGAAGGTTTTAAAAATTAGGAATGTTTTAACACCTTCAAGCCAAATACCTCCTGCTGCCTCTGACTGCACTAGCAATACAACAGCTCCTTGATAATCTCAAAATTAAATATACCTAGATATTTGAACTGTTCAAGTTTCAGAGCTGTAGCCCATGGCATTTCATAATACTAAGGTAATAGATGAACAATCTTATTTTATATGAAAAAAGGGAATGTGGAGATAGTAGTGGATATGAAATGGAATCCACAGTCTCAGACACCAGGTCTCATTAATCTTACTGATGAATAGGGTCTTTATAAAAGGAGACCTGGCCGCAGCAAGAACTGAAAGGAAATATGGAAAGTGAGGCAGCTATTTCTTACACTAGTTCTTATGTGTTTTAAATGAAGTTGCTTTTGTAAGTGCTTGAGTAAAAAAATCAAAAAAAAAAATCAGTAATTCCTGCTAGAGAATTGCACTTGGGAGGTTATTGATGTTTCTTTTGCTGCAAAGCTTTTCTGGCAAGGAGATTAGATCAAGACTGCAGCCAAAAAAGGAATGGAAATAGTCATTAGTTTATGATATTCTACCCTATATATAGTTTCTATTTGGCAAACCCTTCTGCGGTCCTGTGTTTTTCATTGCAAGTGGCTTATATCAGTACCGACATCTTGCAGATGTTAGTAGCTTTGATCCCCCCCCACCCCACCCCCATGTTGCAAACAAGTTGGCATGGAAACAACACTTTTCTGGCAACATGACATATGATTCAAGGCAAAATGCATTTAACACAGATGAATAGTTCAGGAATATGCTTATAACAAAAGTCATCTTGAAAGCTGCTTTGCATTTGTTAGTGTTTATGACAACTTTTTCAAGTCATGGTCTAAAAACCAAGTGTTTAATGCTAAGTACTGAGGCAAATTTCTCACTGCTTTAATGCTTTATGTGTTAGCTGATCCCTCATATTTATTTGACCAATAACAGAATACAAAGCAAAAATCCTGAATGTTCAGATTTAACAAATTTATTAAATTAGCCTCTGAGTTTTCTAAAAATTGCCTATTTCAAATGAATTAAATCCATACCATGCAAGCAAAATCAGGTAAGGAGGACTGCTGCATCAAATGCTAGCCTAAGAAAAGCTCTATGCTACCTCTACACTATAGACTGTACAGTGGTACAGGTATCCCGTGCAGCTGCTCTTTGCCGGCAGGAGAGAGCTCTCCTCCCGGCATAATTAAATCACCCCCAACATGCGGCATTAGCTATATCAGCAGGTGAGCCTCTCCTGTTGACATAGCGCTGTCTACATCAGCACTTTTGTTGGTGAAACTTATGTCAGTCAGGAGGGTGTATTTTGCACATCTCAGGCTGACAAAAGTTTTACCAGCAGAAGTGCTAGTGTAGACAAAGCCTTAGATGGTCATCCTCATAAGGAATATTCTCATGATAGTAACCAAGTGAGCTGGTTTGCTTAAAAACAGAAATTTCCCCATTCTTTGCAACTCTGACCATCATTCAAATGAGAGCCCCAAAGAACCTGTTCATAAACTGGGATTAGTATGGGTCAGGGCAGGCTTCCTTCCAAATCTGACCTGCAGTAGGAATGCCTCTTGGGGAGAGACAGGATTAATGAGACATTCCCTGCTCTTCTAGCAATGGGATACCCCAGCAAAGGGGAGTCTAGTTTAGCTGAAGCTTGCACAACCCAAAGATGCCTTTGCAAGTGCCTTCTGCCTCATCACAGAGCTTGTGGGAGGAGGCAGGCAGCCAGCCCCTTCTTAAATCTACCCACAAGGCTTGGAGAAAAGTTGAGCAGCCTTTCCATCCTCTAGTCATGTATTTTGGGGCTTGAAGGGAGGTTGGCTGGACTTCTCTTCCTTCTAGCAATAGAGTGACCCAGTATCCTTCCTGCGAGGTCATGCTAAAAAGGTATTAGAGGAGAAGATGTGCCGCATGCTGCCCCTTCCATTAGGCACTTTCACTCCAGGGAGTAGTAAGCCTTTCCTTCAGCCAAGCTGTTTTTAAATGGTTCCTTTTGAAGGCCCAAATTTCCTGCAAGGCTCCAGCAACCCACAAAGGACACACATGCAGTTCGCAAATGCCTGTTGGTGTGACAAAATAAGCTAACTGTATGTCTACACAAACTGCGGATTAAAACAAAGGCTTTCTGCTTACAAATGGGATGTATCCACAACATTTGCTTGTGAGTTACAGAGACCATTACAGAATTGTGCCCTTAAATTTTAAAGAAAATGTGCAGTTTCTTTTCAATTTATATACCTGAGTCTAACATGGGCTTTTAAATCCCAGGAATAGTGAAAGAGGTCTGTAAAACAGTGGAGGATGGCCCAGTGCGGGGAGTGGAGGGAGTCTGAGGGAAGCAAGATGGAGGAAACTCCATAATTTTAAATTAACTCGGGATATGCATACAAACTTTTGGTGCTTAACCAAACCAGACTCCAAACTTTTTGAAATTTGATTACGTCTAGTGGAATCTGGCATGAACTCACCTCACTAAATTAGGAGTCTGAATTAAATAGGGTTAGCATTTAAACAAGCCCAATTAACAAATGCTCCACACTGAGAGCATGTGAGAATGGAACATGGGTTTCTCATCTTTGTAGTGAGATTTGGAAATCTGGTAATTCACTAAAAGACAACCTCTTACTACAATATATATAGGGGAATTGCATGCAGATTAGGTTTGGTTGAATGCACTGGCTTTATTAGCCTAGGTAGGTACATTTTACATGACAATCTCAGATTGAACAACCTTCTTCTGCCCTATTAAAAATAGGAGAAATATTAATTGGCCAATGGTGGCACATAAAAACATATTACTGGCTGACCATTCCATATTTATCTGATTTGCCATCTATAAGCTGTTCACACTACTTTGCACAAAAAAAAAAAAGAAAAAAAAAAAAAAAAGAGTGAGAGACACCAAATAAGCATAAATGTCTAACATATTATGAGGGTATATTTAAGCATCTTTTATATACTTAGTTTCCATAGTCTGGAACATCCCAATTACAGGAATAAGGAATCTGAACAGACTCCATTTATTTTACTGATATTTGAATGCAATTTTTTCCTAATGAATGCATATGTTTGGATGATAAATTGTCCATTAGACAAGGCTTAAGTGGGTTTTTTATGCTATGTTTTGATTATGTGGCTGTTAATGTAGTGTTGCATCCACTATTTGAATTTTATCATGGTTTCTGCCATCAGTGTGTAGAACAGACAAAATAAATATTGCTAGAGTGAACTTAGGTTCACTAGTATTTTAATTTATTTAATAAGACCTAATTGCTCACATCAGGATCTATTTTAGTTCTCTCCCTTGACCCTATTGAGAGTTAATCAGTTTCTTGGTGTTAATTAGATGTCAGCATTAGTAGCCTGCTAATACATAAGAGATAATGACACCATCACACAAGACACAATGTCCAAAACATTATCCTGTTTCCTTAAATTATGCCCAAAGGATTCCCAGGGAAGACTGAATTTTGTAGTTTTCCAGCAGTGGTACCTTGTTCTGTTGCACTCAAGAGATGGGTACAGGTTCAGCATAGAAGGTGGAAAATTAGACACACACTTCCTGCCACTGTGAGGGTTTTGAGTGGGACTTTATAGCCCTTGTTCCTCTATCTCACTTTGGGAATTTAGTATGCAGTGTTTGTTCAATATAAAAATGATTGAAAGAAAACTCAGATAATGATACAGTATTTCAATTGTATAGACTACCAAACTACCAGCTGGAAATTAACACATACCAGTATATCTTTCTTTTATGACTTAGTGCTCCCGACCTGTATGTTCTGACATACTGGTAGGATCAGCAGATAGTATTTCTGGAGAACATTTGTTCTGTTTTGAGTGCTGGGATACTATAGGATAGCAAAGTCAAATTTCATCAGGTCTCTTTGTAGGACTCTACTGTCCATAACTGTGACAGGCTGGTCAGAATCAGGAAAAGTTTCTCCACATCTAGGCAGAGCTTAAATACATTTGTGATGTGCTTTACTGTAAAACAGAAAAATCAATATAAAAAGTGTCCTGTTCTGTTAAGGGCCAAACAAATACCAGAGCTTATTTATGTGGGTAGGCCTCTCTAAAGAAAAGGTTTAAAATAGGGGTCTTTCCAGTCAACTGAGAGAATCATCCCCACCCCCCTCCTCTCAACCCAGTCATCTTCCCAGAGTCCTTTCTGCTATAGTTCTGATTGCTAAATGCTGCCCCTGACTTTTTACAGACCCATCCTCTTTACTGTGTGTTGTGTGGACTTAACACTCCACAAGTGGCACAGTCCTGCCTCCCAGGATGGAAAGATTCCTTTTGTCCAGAACAAGTAGAATTGCTATCTGGCCAAGAAAAAGTGGCAAGTTTCACACCTACAGGGAGTATGTCTAATGTCAGCCACAGTAGCACTGTGATGGATGCCCTCCTGGCCAACACACCAGGGATTGAACTGGGGACCTCCAGAGGTAAAAACTATGAGATATACTGGCAGAGAGGAGGCTGAGTGGGAAGCAAAGGAGTATGGGAAAGAAGAGGCTCAGCAGAACAACAGGTCAGAGCTGCCAGTCAAAGGGGAGGAGGATAGGCCTACCCACATAAATAATGGCTCAGGGCAAGGGTGTGGGACCAAAGAGTTAGGCTGTTGGTCAGAGGTGTGAAAAATAAAAAATAAAACCACCCCTAGCCAACATAGCTATGTCAGCAAAACCGCCAGTGTAGACACAACTATGCTGACAAACTTGCTTCTGTTGACAGAGCTAATGTCATTTGGGGAGGTGATGTTGTTACACCAAAAGAAAAATCCCTTCTGGTGGCATAAACTGCATCTATACTAAGGGGCTCAGCCAGTTTAGCTATGCTAAAGTACCAGCCCCAGCAAAGTATTTGTATTGTCGATAAGGCCTAAGTGTGCTTCTGAGCATACAAAAGGCTGAGCCTTAGGCTAGGTCTACACTACGGGGGGGGGGGGGGAGCGGGGTGTTGACCTAAGATACGCAACTTCAGCTACATGAATAGCGTGGCTGAAGTGGTGTATTTTAGGTTGACTTACCTGGCTGTGAGGACGGCGGCGAGTTGACCGCTGCCGTGCCGCCGTCGACTCCGCTTCCGCCTCTTGCCACGGTGGATTTCCGGAGTCGACGGAAGAGCCATTGGGGATCGATTTTATCGCGTCTTCACTAGACGCGATAAGTCGATCCCCAATAGATCGATTGCTACCCGCCGATTCGGCGCGTAGTGAAGACGTGCCCTCAGTTTGCTACAAAATCTCCTATCTCTAGTCACCATAGACCTCTGTTTAGAACACCAATACTCTGTAAATAACAGGTTCAAATTTGTCCCAAAGCATTGCTTTTGCCAGGAAAACAAGCAACAGTTTCATTTTCCAACCAACCCAAAAATGGGCCGTTTAGCAACTTTCAGAGCTTTGCAAATGTAGTGACTTGATTTTATCTTCAGAAGGAGAATAAAAGACTTGCAAACGATAAGACTGCAGTCGGGGAATTCAAAAGAAGGCATTTCTGGGAGAGGTGGGTGTAGAAAAGTAATTAAAAATTGAAATTTACCAACCAAGCCAGAGTAAGCCTTATAATAAGATAAGTTACAGGTTTTGTTACTTGTTGCTGCAAAATCAAAAACTTAATTCAATTGTAGGAAGGAGATGGTCTCCTATTGTTACAGCCTCACAACTGCAAGCCTAACTGCTGCTTCTGATATGGCCAGGCTGGTTAGTTTGCATTTTAAATAGACTTATACATTAATTTTTAAGCACATTTATAGGAGAATATTGTGTACAGATAGAGTTGGCTAATTTAAATAAAACGGGGGGGAATCGGAGCACGTTTTTTTTTAAATAAATCCTTCCACTCCCCGTCAGCCTGAAGCTGCAGAAGTAACACTGAAGGTCCTAGCCAATTAAACATAAAGCACACACAATTATAAAAAGAAATGAGACACCTAAGCAAGGCTTAGACTAGAAAAGGTTTGTCAGTACAGTTATATGATAATGTAGGAACCAATGTATTGGCAAAAGCACTATTTTGCTGGTGTAACTGCATTTAGACTAGGGCTTTTGCCAATATAAAAGTGTCAGTTAGGGATGTAATTATTTTTATGACATTTTTATGTTGCCAAAAGCAACATCTTCCCACCTGGTGGGCAGCCCCAGAATCTCACGCCCTGGAAGCCCTCGTGTCCCTAACCCTGAGGCAATTTGCCTGGTAGGCTGCCCTAAAGCCGGGCTCCAATGAACTTCGTTGAATGAAGCCAACTCCACAAAACATTTAGATTGACAAAAAGGCAAATTTCAATAAAAATGTTTCATTAGAATTTTTCTGACCAGCTTTAGTAAAAGCATCACCACATTCTCATTAAGAGTTTGTGTGTGTGGACAGGACTCAAGCTAGGACCAATACCTAAGTTAGGACTTGTGTTAAGTTTGCAGTGAAGACAAGTGCTAGGTTGCAAGTCTAGCCAGAGTCCTGAAGACTATGATTAAAAAAATCATTTGTCTGACACCTATTCAAAATTGCAGAAACTGAGCAGGGCCTGATGTAGTCTAAGCTAACGAGCGCAAGACAGAGTCAAGGTTGAGGGCACTTTGTGTTTCATGACAGACAATTGATTCTGTAACCGAAATCTCTCTCTTTTCAGTAAAAGGAAGGCTTGTTTGAAGCTTTGCTAAAGTAAGAGTGCTCTGCTGTCCTTCATAACAGTGAAAGAATGTTCTGGCCTTTATGTCTGAATATTTATCCTGGGGGAAGAATGGGGGCAAGTTGAAAGGGTTAAGCATTTTTGCATTTCCAGAGGTAAAGCTTCAGAAAACCATTAATGAGGCCATGAACAGTTAGCACTTCTGAAATGCAGGTCACTTTCATTTGAGTCTCTAACAATGGACCTAGGTTCCTATCTTTCAGCAACCATGTCTGAAAACTTTGGACTCATATTTCCAATTAATAGGTCTCAAAGGTACCCCACAAAGCCATTAACTTAATATGGTTGCCAAAGAACCAGATGATGACAGTTCCAAAATCAAAATATATTAATTCCAAAGTGAACATGTGCATCTCACAAATGTGTATCAGGCAAGGAATCATTGATAGGTTAATAGTTACTATGGGATGTCATTTATAGATAGAGATAGCCCTATAGTACCATGGGAAATAAGAAGAGAAGCAAGCGATGTTCATGGGATTACAATGCAGGATGCACAATGAAGCACAGGTAGAGATTGCTCCATGGAAAGCTAGAGAAAGTTTGCCTTAGTTAAACTGATAAAAAAAATAGTCTTAGGCTAAGGTCCATAATGTAAGGGCGGCGGTGCTGGTGGTGGGGGAGAAGAGGTAGAAAAATAAAGTAGATCTTGGAATCAGTCCAGGAGAAGCCAGGAAGTCATGTTGTCTGTCATTACTGGCTCAACAGAAGAGATAAATGCTCACCTCACTTGCCAGTGAGAGAATTTGATGGGGTCAGAGGCAATGAGGACATTTCCCAAATCTGTTTGGATGGCAGGGGGAGAAGCGATTCCCAAGTGGTAGCACTGCCCCAGTCACTCCATGCACTCTTGCTAGTTCCCCCTGCCCACAGCATGTGTATAGGGGAGGACAAGGCACTGGTCCTTTCTTGTTCCTTTCCCTCCCTTCCACTGGGCACTATCCCACATGGCATCCAACTACTGTGCTGAACATGACCCACTTACTCCTGCTGCCATTGGATAGCAGGGCTGTGAGGGGCTAGCTGATTGGCTCTCACCTGCCAGGATGGGAGAAAGGGGTGATTTCTCCTTGCTCTTGTTGCTGGCGAGTTGTCAGTTTGGCTCTGTTTCAGCCTCACCCATACTTAATGAGCTGAATCTCTTATAACATCGGGGCTAGGGTGATCATTAGAGTTTGTTTGCGGGGCTGGAAGGGATTTTTTCCATCTGGCAAAACTAGCAAATGGGTATGAGAGTCTGTCCCACTTTCCATCCGGCATCTCAGAAATCTAGTTTTGCGGGATTAAATTAAATTGGAACACACTAGAGTTGCAACAGTGTGGGTTGATGGGAGGTTCATGTAACCAGCAACATTGTACGATGAGGGGGTATGTCTCCATGTCTCTAAGAGTGTGGGGTTCCCCTCATCTCTTCTACCTCTGACATTGATGAAAGCAATGCGTTGGGACTCTGGCTTCTGTTTTAAAAACCTGGAAAAGATACATACACTAAATAGCAACATTTACATACAACAGGGTGGGCAGGTGCTTTATCTCTTATTAGACTAAAGTAATTTCTAATGAGGAGCTGTAGCAATGGTGAATCCCTAGGCTCAGATTATGCTCAGCCTCTGTACGGGTGTGCAGAGAATACACAATTACAGACTTTGCATTCAGTCAGGAACTTTGTCTATACTAGTTTTTTTCTGGGTCTCTCCCATTATTGCACCACCACTGGCAGAGATGCACCCGTGGTAATTTGGTGGTGGGAATTAATCCCTGTTTATAGTGGAATATTATAACTGCACTTGAAAACCTGCTACTTGATATTACTACCAGGATGCCCAAAATGTAGTATTACTTCTGAGTACATCACTATATTCAATTCCATCCCTGATCCAGGTGTAAATTATTCTCTCTAAATATCTACTATATTTAACTGAAGGAAAAAATATAAACCTAAAAGGGAAAATGGCACCATGTAATGCACTTACTGAAAACTAAAAGTAATACAAATTACTAGAGAGTCAATATAATAAAAAACATCCTACTAATTAACAAGCTGCTGTGTTTATTTACTAGTTGGGTAGTAATTTAATTGATACAATGCTTGGCCTTTTAGTCCTATGTCTAGCCAGGAAAGTCATGGCTATTAAGTGCTACTGGGCTGTCATGGGATTCATGCTCAGAGGATTCCTTTTCACTTTTGTTGTGTAGCCTCTCATCTTTTATTGACATTACGCACCACTCATCACTATCAGTGTCAGAAGCTATAATAGCAGCTGTAGCAGTGGCAGCATCTACTGGATGAAGAGTCTCCCTCTTTACCTTGAAGAATGAGTGACATTCTTTATTTTCAGCATTCAAACTTGCTCATCAGTTGGTACCAACATTTCCAGCTGCACCAAAACTGATTTCTGAATAAACACTGGACTGAGAACATCTTAAATGATTGACAGATTACAAGCCAGACTTTTCATTTCAGACACCAGTATGCAAGAGGATTCCATACTACTACTATTTCATTGTCACTTAAAAGTAGCTTCCAACTGAAAGGCTAGATTTATTACATAAGCCCCTTCAGGTGGCTTCCTGTGATAACAGTGCTCTTTTACCAATAGCCATACTTTTGAGGAGGAACTTCAGAACATGGTTGATTGATAAATGAAAGATGAACCAGACTATATGTTGAGGCCCAAGACTAGAATCACTATGCATATAACTTTTTCTAGAATGTCACCAGAAAAGAGTGGGAGGTTGAATGGTTGGGTTGAAAACAGCTTTGCCAAGTTTACATGTGGCACAATTGAGAAAAGCAGAAAGGAAATCTGCTTCTCTGGTCTTGGTCTGATGGCTGGGAAGCCAAATAGCCCTGCCTCGGCACTGCAGAAGCTACATGAGGGGAGAAATGAGCCTCATGGGGAAATCCTCAATTATCCCTTAAGGCTTAAGGGCATCTTTTCAATTGCTTTGCCTCAGCAACAGAACCAGAACAGAAGCTGAGGAGTTAACCCTTAAGTTCTTGATAGGACACTCATGTTGTATATGCTGATGGCAAACTTCACACAGTATCATTTTCCAAATTCTGTTTTCAGTATTTTTAAGAAGGCTGCTGCTGGGGATTATCTGAGTGGCTCTAACTTTATATCACTAATACAGCACATGGCATCATCCAAATACTCAGGCACTAAAGTGATGGGAATGACACATGTACTAAGTTCTCACTCTCTCTCTCTCTCTTTGGGATATCAGATACTGATTATTCGGACCATAATCTTTCCCAAAACCCAGAGAGAATAACCAAACGAAGACAGTTAAATAAGCATACCTCAGTCTAACAGTGTTAAAAATATCACTCGGTGAGGAAGTCTTGGGTTATCCATCAATGTACTGACCTAGCCCAACCCTTAATCTGTGAGAAGTGACACAATCCACCCACAGCAGGGCCGGCTCCAGGCACCAGTTTAACAAGCAGGTGCTTGGGGCGGCCAAGGGAGAGGGACGGCACCTGCGGCAATTCGGGGGTGGCAGGTCCCTCACTCCCTCTAGGAGCGAAGGACCTGCCGCTGAACTGCCGCCGCTGATCGCGATCGCGGCTTTTTTTTTTTTCCAGTTGCCGCCGCCGATCGCGGCTTTTTTTTTTTTTTTTTTGCTTAGGGCGGCAGAAATGCTGGAGCTGGCCCTGACCCACAGACACAATACTGCAGACTTAAAAAGTTATTTCCAAAGTCAAAGCAAGTGGCACAGATCAATATGGAAGGAAGAGACAAGAAACTGCCACATTCTCATTTTTATAATCGCTTATTCCCAGGGAAAGAAAGTTTGGTCCATTATTCTATGCTGCTAGATTGTCTTCTATTCCACTATATCAATTTGCTTGCTAGTGCAGTGCTGTCACTGTCCCTCACCCTCTCTTCTCCACATATAAGAGGCATTGATTGTTTTACTCCCCGTAATGGCATGGCACCCACCTCTTGTGAACATCCCCTTTTTCAGGTGTGTGCCTGCACCTCTTTCAATCTGTGGTGACCCCTTCTGGCAGTTTTTAGTGAGTCAGCCCTCTGGCCAAGTCACACAAAATCTGTATGGAAACAGCTCAAACAACCCCCTTCTGGGTTATTAGTCCAGCAAAGTCTTTAAATGTGCCTGGCCCTGGCTTCCCCCCTGGAGGCATTTTGCCCACTCTGGTCTATTCTGGCTCCAGCTGAGCCTCTTAACAGTTCAGGTCCCCTTCTGGGGGTTTATCACTGTCCAATAGTAGGCCACTTCCCCAGAGGCCTATGGTGGGAGGGGGAGAGGGACCCAGAGCCACCCACCACTTCAGCTCAAACCCCATGGACCCTAAGAATAGCAGCAATGTGCCTCCCTGTCCCTTTAACTAAACTGCTTTCAGATCCCTGGGTCACTTCACAAATGCATTACCCTTACCTCAGGGCCCTTCTATGTTCAGGCCCAGCAGCCATCCAGGAGTTCTTTATCACTCCCCTGGTTCCTGCCTGCACTGAGCGGCAGTCTTCAGCCTACTAGGAGCAGCACCATCACTCCTCAGACTTTAAGCAGCAACTGATGCTGGTCTGTGCTGCAGCTCCTTTTATACTAACCTGCAACCCTCTGACTGGCTAGCTCCTTGCAGCCTCCCCCTTATTGGCCGTGTCCCATGCAGCCATAGGCACCGACTCTGTGGGTGCTCTGGGACTGGAACACCCGTGGGGAAAAATTAGTGGGTGCTCTGCACCCACCAGCAGCCAAGCTCCCCGCCCCACTGGCCTCACCTCGTCCACTGCTTCTGCATCCTCCCAGCACGCCGCATTTCCGCTCCTTCCTCCCTCCCTCCCTCCCTCCCAGCGCTTGCCGCTGCCAAACAGCTGTAGCAAGCTCTGGGAGGGAGGGGGGAGGAGTGAGAACATGGGGCGCTCAGGGTAGGAGGCGGGAAGAAGCAGGGCTGGGGCAGGGATTTGGGGAAGGAGTTGAATAGGGGTAGGCAGAGGGCCCAGTTGGGGCAGGAACTTTGGGGAAGGGGTTGGAATGGGGGTATGAGGGGGTGGGGCAGGGGTGGAGTCGGAGCGGGGGCAAGCACCCACTGGCTCCAGAAGAAGTCAGTGCCTATGCATGCAGCCTCTCTATGCAACTTGGAGGACTCATCTACTACTCTTTTCCTGGTATGGGTGTCACAGGACCCTGAGGCCTCCAGCAGCAGGCCTCTGGGCCTAGTTTACCCCATCAGACTCCCTTAAAATATTATTTAGGCTTCTTAGACCATCTCCTGCTCCCATTGATACCCATGATTTCAATAGGTTAGTGTGGCATGAGTGACAGCAGGATCTGACCCACTGAATCCAAGCTTACAACAAAAACTGTAAAAGATAAAAAATAAAGGATGAAACCTTTTACACTTCTCTGCCACTCCACTATTTACATCTGTGCTCTAATGTAACTCATGAGATTTGACTTTTTCAGGCTGAAACTTTGCTGGCTATCAAGAGCTGTTGTCACATATAAACAAACCTTGAAATCAATGCCATTTACCAGAGTTGTGTTTACCTTACAGGGGCTTTCCTTTTGATATGTTATCGATTAATCAAGTTATTTCCACAGTGGGTCCTGTCTACTCTTGTTAATTAGCTGTTGTTCACACTAATCCTAAATTTGTGCTGTCATGATCCTATACCCTGGAACAGGTTGTGGTTGTTTGAGTAGCCAGAAAGTCTCAACGAAAAACAAAACAAAACAAAAACCTCAAACTCAGTCGAAACTGGGAAAGAGGACATGTTTGATAATCTTATAAAAGCTGGGGCTTTAGGGATAAGAGTTGTTACTTAGTGACATTTGCTTTCCATATCAGGGCCCAGATACTCAGCTGCAGCCAAACGGTGCTTAGCATAGTTGAGGATGGTTTGGATGTAAGTTGCCTTTGCACTCTACCAATCCTGGTACTTCTCTGTATCACACCAGTTCTCCATGGATTGTTCTGACTTTCTCTGCATGCTAATAGCCCTAAGGGGCTTATACAGCAGCCAGAAATCACCAGGGTGTAGGGATGGCCTAGCAAAGCTTCCTTTCCTTCAAACAAAACAGGTTTCAATCAAGGCATTATTAGTAATACAATAAAGAGGGGGATAATTTTTTTTAAAAATGTATGAATTTTAAGTTAGCATTAAGGGAAATTTTTCAAAGCTTCCTTATCTGTACCGTTTGATATTTGGTGTTTTTTCTCCACCTCTGTTAATCTGGAACATGATAGCAAGTTGATGAATATTTTTATTGAGTATATGTCTTTTTAAAAGATATCTGATTTCCTAGATAATTACATCCTATTTATAGTGCAGCTTTCAACACAGGGGAATCAGGAAGTGGATGGGACACCATCCTCTGTAGCACATTCCATAGTATTCATAAACTGCAAACTGATTTTTTTATCTTGAACCCAACCCATTGTATACTAGCAACTGTCTTTTCTTTCTTGCAAATAGTGGGACAGAACCTCAACTGATGTAAGTCAATGTAGTATTGACATCAATGGGACTATTCAGATTTACACCAGCTCAGAGTATGGCCCATTAATTTATTCTTTCCCAAAGCGAGCTAGGTGCTTCATAACACAGATCTCTGGAGAAGGCACCTGTTTGGGGGAGTTTTCCAACCTAGAGCATTAGCACAGAGAGTTGGGTTCGACAGGGCTACGTGACAAGGTTTTGGGGTTTGCACACATTTCTTAGTCACCAAGAAGAAAAGTGTTTTTTTGTTGGTATGACCTTCATACCAACAAAAAAGATGGAGCTTCCTTAGTAGAACCACTTGGAGCCTCCTGTCCCTACCTAGTTTTTCCATTTAGGAGAATGCTCTGGCATTAGATAAGTACATGCAAATTAACTGCAGCCCTTGGACTCCTGATAAATTGCTCATGTGGCACCCTGACTTATTTATTGTGTTATCAGATGTGGTTGCTATTTCAGCTTCTCCTCACTTCAAGTAGTCATTGGTAGTTTGGTGCTTTTGGCCTCTAGTCAAAAACAAAACTCCTCCCCTTCCAAAGTGAACAGGCAGTTCAAACAAATCAAACAAGACCCTTCACTCCTTTTACTAATCAGATTTTCCACTCACTATCTCCAGGTAATTAGTGCTGAGGTGCAGAGTAGCTCCTCTTTACCCCAGCAAAATGCAGAGAAATAGCTTTCTGCTTCAGGGTCAAAATATTCTACTTCACTCTTACCCCACAAGTAGGTTTGATTCCTAGCCTGGCTGGCCAACTTCCCAGTCCCTCTTACTGTTTTCTTTCTTAGTTCCCTTTCAATAGGAATCCTACTATAGACCCTACCCAGGCCCTGATTATTTTCTCACAGAGGATCTCCCACAAGTTTTTAAACTATACCTCTACACCCAGAAAGCGGCTAAACGTCTATTCCCACTTCCTCTCCCAGCAGGCTTTTTGGTAGTCCTGTGATCTTGGAGGAAGCAAGGTATAGGCCAATTAGGGAGCTGAACCTCACTTAAAGGCCCAGCTCACCCTTTTTCAGGCCTTCAGTGCCATAAAGAGTGCACACCACTGCCTTATTCAAACAGGAATAGTATTAAAACAGTTCAGAGAGTTGTAATTCTTAAGGAAACATAGGTCAGTATTCTGCAGATATATAGAAGTGCAGTTAAAATCTCCTATCTGTCATGGCTGACAGATGCCAGATACATATTACTACCTCCCTAAATGTAATTTACCTGGAAAATATATATCTAATATTGAAAAGACCGTCATCCTCCTGCAACATGGGTTGAAGTTGAAACCACTGTAAAACCAAAGAGCTAAATTCTGCCTCCATGCACAGTTGCCAATGGACTCAACGAGAGTCATAGCCTACATTTATAAAAGTGGCTAGTAATTTTGGATGTCTCAGTTTTGGGTGCCCAACTTGAGACCCCTTTAAGGGACCTGATTTTCAGAAATTGCAGGGCACCCACCCTCTGTCAGATTCTTTTAAAGGCATCTCTGAGTGGGTACCCAAAAATTGTCATTTTTTTTCTTGTGCAGATTGGAGATCAGAATTTGGACACAAATATTTATACAAGGTACATGACAAACACAGCATGCTTGGAATTCCAAATTACTGATGATTGTGTGAGCAAGAGAGTCATACTTAGAGCCTATCAACTTTAAAGCCTTTAAAGTATAATCAAATATACCATTTTTCATAAGGGAAGTTATTATGGAGCAAGCTAATTCACAGCAGCTTTTCTACGAAATGAATCCAGTTGTAAACTGATTGCTGTAAATAGTTATTTGTTTGCCTTATGGTACCGTCTAGTGGCCCCATTGTGCTGTACAAAACATACTAAGAAAAGTCCACGCTCCTAACAGCTTCACTTTTAAGGCCCTGAGCCTGGAATTCAGTGCAGACACAGTGCAGGACACCCCTAAACTTAAACGTTGTGGGGGATCAGGGTCTAATAGCCATTGATGGAGCCAGTGATGACTGAACCTGGTGATATGCTGAACAAAAAGAGCTCTTGACCATGCTTGTAGCTGTTTCCATCACTTCCTAATGACACAACAGACATTCTAGGCTTCAGAGTGACAATCCTGGAATCTTATTATATAGATGATTAGCAGAATTTTTTAACTAAGCAACTTTGAGAAATTATGAAAAGTGATATAGTTCAAAACAATTTTATATAGAAAATGATGAAAATTAGGAATGGCATACAATAGACAACCCTGAAAGAAAAATGGAAAGCCAAACAAAAAGACATATAAATAGCATCTATTTTCTGCAACAACGAGCAGCATGGATCAGTCAAGTACTGTAATTTTTTGCCAATATATCATTTGCATTTCTAAATTCAAAGTCTCGGGCAAATATAGTTCAGATTTTTAAGGGTTTTCCTTGTTTATTTTCCATTTATGTTTTGCTAATATTATGAGTCTTTTAGGATAGATTAGCTTGCCTTCTGAAAAACATATTCAAAGCAAAAAAAATCAAATTGGCAAAATTAGTCATTTTTAGTGAAACAGCTTTCTAGGCAAGAATTACTTGCTGAAGACACAGTAGCTGACGATGCTGCATAATAAATGGACTTCTCTAAACCACTAATACCAGTGGTCTGATAATCCATCTCTTGGTAAGATATATTGTGGTCTATTAGCAGAATGAAGGATTAGGTGCACATTAATCAAACATTACAGAGGAGCATAAACATGCATCCAGCATCCAGTAGTACCCTGTTACCATATTTCAGAAGATGTATGTAATCAATATTTCAAATATAACTAGTTAGTTTCATATCACTGAGATTATCCTTTTCCCTTTGTAAAATAAGAAGAGCTTAAAAAGGCAGCAACAGCAAGTCTGTGAAGTGTTTTAAAAATATTATCATGGAATCATAGAACTGTAGGACTGGAAGGGACCTCAAGAGGTCATCTAGTTCAGTCCCCTGCACTCATGGCAGGACTAAATATTTTCCAGATCTATTCAAATTTTGTTTTCTCCACTGCTCAAATATTGCAATGCAAAGAGTGGATAATGAGATCTCCAACTAGCAGATGGAGACAAAAACACACGCTTGATGACATCAGCTCCATGTATAGGGCACCCACCTCAGGTCATTTCCTGTCTCAGGCAGGGAGAAGTTTCTGAAGGGTTGACCTAGGGGTTTTAATTGTGTAAGTTAAAAGGGTTCTGATATATTTGACAAAAACAATCTATCCAAGCCACTAGTTCTTTGTTTATGCTGTGCCTGGAAACAGAAGGAATAAACTGTCTTAGAATAGCATTCACATCAGCAGTGTTCCCTCTGATGTTTACATCAGGTAAATATGTTTTTATCTGATAGTTGTTTATTCATTTCTAAAAAGATCTCTTGGGAGAGGGGGAGAATTAGGCAATCCCACGGCAACATTTACAAAATGGCTCTGCCAATAGCCACCGTAGTAGTTCCCTAATTCTTGAAGGTACAGGACCGGTTTAGAGATTATTTGCTAGTGTAAATTAATGTGGCTCCATTGGAATTTGGCTTACAGTACACACTATAATCAAAATAAGCTTTGTTAATACTCTGAAAACCACATCAAATGATTATATCTTTAAATAAGGGAGGCCCAAAGACAAGTTACATTTAGGAAGTCTGTGCAAAAATGTCCAGTTTCAAAACCAATAGTCCCAAGGCATTTCTAAAAATCTGTAGTTGCAAATCTATAGATTCCTCGTATGGAAATGCCCAGCTAGGAGTGGGGAGCTGTTATTCAGTTATTTACTATTATGACATTATACCAGCATAGAATGGAACAGAGTTAGCTTTGATAGCAGTGAAAATGGTGTGCTAAGGCCTCAAGATATTATTTTGTGTATATGGCCTACAGAGGCCACAAGATGCAGTATTCCCTGCATTAATTTTGTATTTCCCCTCAGGCTTACACAATATGTATTTCAACACCTTTAATATGGTGGCACTATATCAGTAAGTGCATATGAGAGTTCAATTTGTGAAGTGTCTAAGGACATTTGTGTTGGGTTTATAATATATTTGGAAGTGTTGCTATGATTTGACTTCACCCTGGCTACCCATTACAGCTGTAACAAGAAAGTAAGGACAATTCACCTAATGTCTTTGATAGGAATGTAGAATTCCTTTGGACAGTAGTGTTACATGTTTTTGAGCTCAGACAGAGTTTACTGATGGGCACCTTGAACAGAAATGTGATGATACAAAAATGATACTTAGAAAAATAGCTGAAATTTCCATATTACAATAGGACCAGTGAAAAGCCCTCAAATTCAGGAACAGGGGTTCACAAACTTCATTGCCCTGCGACCCCCTTCTGACAACAAAAATAATTACATGATCCCAGGTGTGTGTGGGGAGGACCAAAACCTGAACCCGCCCAAGGCCCACTGCCTGGGAGGGGGTGGGGAGGAGGGGAAGCTGCACTGCTCTGAGCAGGGGGGCCAAAGCTGAAGCTCAAGGGCTTCAGCCCCAGGCAGGGGCCCTGTAACCTGAGCTCCACCACCCAGGGCTGAAACCCTCAGGCTTTGACTTCAGCCCTAGGCAGAGGGGCTCGGGCTTCAGCCCTGGGCCCCAATAAGTCTAAGCCAGCCCAGCGACCCCATTAAAATAGGGTTGTGACCCACTTTAGGATCCCAACCCACAGTTTGAGAATCGCTGGTCTAGTATGTAGTACACAGAGGTCCAGAACATACCCCACGCAGGAAGGAGGAAATCTCTGGCAGTATCCATGGATATTGGAATGGGGCCTGCCCCCATGTTGGCAGATCTACAGGAATCTACAAGAGGTGAAGGCAAGCCACAGGGAAATCTTTTTCCTCCTGCCCCATCTCTGGGCTCCTGAGGGAGCTTGGCTCCCTCACAGTACAGTTCCACTGGAGCTTGGCTCACAGCTGCAGGTAGGGAACTCAGCAGAAAAAATAATGTAACAGATAAGCAACTTCCTGCAGTATCTTTGGAAGACCATATTGTATTAAGTATGTATTGTATCATTGTGGGCCAGGGACTGTGTGTACTCCATGGCAGGGAGGGTTTCTATATCTCCTTCAGGAAGTGAAAATAGTAGGGGATGATTAAGGCAAATCACTCAGGTTATAACACCTCCAGAGAGTTACCACCTTCTGGGGAAGTTCACATATTCTGGTTGAAACTGGATTCTCCAGACACCAACAAAAATGGACTTTTGGATAAACAGCTTGAGATTAAACTGACTTGGGGCCTTTGTCCTGGTTCCTGATCTAAAGATGCTATGAAATTGTAACCATAGGGAAAACCCAGTTGTGGGGTTTGAAGGACTGACACCTGTCAGATTCCTATGTTGGAGCAGGGGATGACCTCTAGTAAGCTTTTAAGCATGTCTGTAGGTTCAGCATGTCTGTTTTTATATACCTTCACTATAATGTGGTTACCTTCATGATAATTGTGCTTGTAACTGCTGACAATACACTGTTCATAGCCCCGAGAGAAAGCAAAACACAGGCACCGGCCTTTTAGGCTTTTTGCTTTCTCTTAATAACCTGTTTGAGATACTTACTCATCCAGTTTGGTCTGCAGTATGAATTTTTTCCCCTTGCTTGGGATACAGGCTTCAGCTAGCTTGTGCAACTTAGATTTAAAGTAATTCCAAGCCTTTTCCATATTCAGATCCTTGAGTTCTTCAGTCCAGTTCACTTCCCTAACTAATTCCCTAACTGCCCTTTGGAAATCAAGGACCCTAGCTGCCGATCTATTTTTGTTTATCCTTCCATTTAGTTTAAACTGAATTAGCTCATGATCACTTGAACCAAGGTTGTCCCCTACAACCAATACTTCTATGAGGTCCTCACTACTCAAAAATCTCACATCTAAAATGGCATCACCTCTTGTAGGTTTTGCAACTATTTGTTGAAGAAGTTTGTCAGCTACCACATCCAGGAAAATCTGGGCCCTATTGTTAGTAGCACTTGTCCTCTAATCTATATCTGGGAAGTTAAAATCTCCCATAATTACACAATTCCCTACTATTAATTTTACTAAAAAACATTAAAGAGGTCTCTATCCATATCCAGATCAAATTCTGGGGGTCTGTAGCATACCCCAAGCACTATCACAGTTGAGCCACTAGTAACTTTCTTCCCCAAAGTGATTTTGACCCAATCAGACTGTTTTATCCAATCCATCACTTCTAGTTTCTTTACACTCTACCTCATCAGTGATATACAATGCTATTCCACCACCTGTACCTTTATTTCTGTCTTTCCTGAACAGCACATATCCTTCAATACCTGTACTCCAGTCATGACCTTTATTCCACCACATTCCCTTGGGTGCAGGCCCTGGGCTGGGGCAGGGGCAGGGGATTAGGGTACAGGAGCGGTGCAGGGTGCAGGCTGTGGGAGGGACTTTGGGTTGGGGTTGGGGTCTGGGGTGCAGGCTCTAGGATGTAGTTTGGGTGCTGGGTACAGGCTCTGAGCTGGGGCAGGGGGTGAGGGAGCAGGAGGGGGTGAGGGGTGCAGGCTCTGCGAGGGAGTGCGGAGGGCTGGGGTGCAGGCTCTGGGAGGGAGTTTGGGGGCAGGAAAGGGTGTGTGGGAAGGGGGTAGGAGTGCAGGCTCTGAGATGGAGTTTGGGTGCAGGCTCCGGCCTGGGGCAGGAGTGCAGGAGGGGGTGAGGTGTGCAGGCTCTGGGACGGAGTTTGGGTGCAGGCTCTGAGAGGGAGTTTGGGTGCAGGAGGGGGTGTGTGGGAAGGGGGTAGGAGTGCAGGCTCTGAGATGGAGTTTGGGTGCAGGCTCCGGCCTGGGGCAGGAGTGCAGGAGGGGGTGAGGTGTGCAGGCTCTGGGACGGAGTTTGGGTGCAGGCTCTGAGAGGGAGTTTGGGTGCAGGAGGGGGTGTGTGGGAAGGGGCTGGGGTGCAGGCTCTGGAACAGAGATTGGGTGTAGGCTCTGAGTTGGGGCAAGGGATGGGAGTGTAAGAGGGGATGAGAGGTGCAGGCTCTGGGATGGAGTTTGGGTGCAGGCTCTGGGATGGGGTGGGGGTACAGGCTCTGGGAGGGAGTTAGGGGATGGGTGTGGAGAGAGAGGGTGCAGGATCTGGAAAGGAGTTTGGGTGTTGGCTCTGGGCTGGGGCAAGGAGTTGGGGTGCAGGAGGGGGTGAGGGGTGCAGGCTTTGGGAGCAAGTTTGGGTGCAGGCTCTGGGAGGGAGTTTGGGGGCAGGAAGAGGTGTGTGGGAATGGGGTGGAGGTGCAGGCTCTGGGACAGAGTTTGGGTGCAGGCTCTGGGCTGGGGGTGGGCATGCAGCCTCTGGGAGAGAGTTTGGGGATGTGAGGGAGTGCGGAGAGAGGGGGGCAGGCTCTGGAATGGAGTTTGGAGGCGGGAAGGGGGTGTGGAAAAGGGTGGTGGTCCAGGCTCTGGGAAGGGGTGGGGGAGTGTGGTGCTTACCTGGGGCTCCTAGGCAGGGCTGGCCGGGGCCTCCTCACACTGCTACCCCCTGGCACTGCCCCCGCAGCTTCCTATTGGCTGCAGGGGTGCTTGGGGTGGGAGCAGCGCGTGTAGACACAGACCCATCCTGCCCAGGGGGCGCAGGTAGGGGCCAGCAGCCACATGGAGTGAACAGGCAGAAGCCGCTCAGCTCCACTGCACTTCCAGTGGTGGGTGGGGGCCTCGGGCCCAGGGGATGAGCCGGGGGAGTGCCCAGAGGCGGAAGGCAGGGCCAAGGGAGAGACCCGGCCTCAAACATTGCTGGAGCTGGGCCCTGGGCCAGGAATATTTCCTGGTGCCCAGGCACCACAGGCCCATAGAACTCGCTGCCCATGCATGTTTCTGTTATCCCTGTAACATTGGTTTCATTTCCTGCACCTGTAGTTATAGTTCCTCCAGTTTGTTACCTAGGCTCCTTGCATTGGTGTACAGACATCTTAGTTGTTTCTGCCTGGCTTTGCTCAGATTCCACTCAATTAGGTACAGTCATTCTTCTGCCAATATCAACTACCTGACTGTTTGTGTCATTGGTATTGGCACGATCTTTCCTCTTAATGTCCATTTTCCTACCCACTGCTCTTCCTTTCTCCATTGTTGTATTTTCTTTTTCTTTCTTTCTTGATTTTCCAGTCAATATTAGAATCAGGAACATCTCCCAACTCTCTCCCTCAAGTTCCTAGTTTAAAGCTCTTTTAATCAGTTGTGCCAACCTCCATCCCAGAAGTCTGTTTCCCTCTCTATTCAGATGGAGTGCATGAGAACAGTCCTCCCAGTGATTGAACAAAGCCCTCCTTATAGCACTACTGCCTGAGCCATCTGTTGATCATCATAATCTTGTCTCACCTTCATTCTCCTCCTCTTGGGGCAGGTAGAATCCCACTGAAGATCACCTGAACCTCCATTTCTTTAAGCATCATCCCCTGCCTGACATAGTCTCCCTTGATGCATTCTAGTGAGAATCTAGCTGTAACATTTGTTCCCATGTGAAGGACAATCAGTGGATTTTTTTCTGCTCCCTTTAGGATCCTCTTCAGCCTCAGGTCCATATCTCATAACTTAGCTCCCAGCACACAGCACACTCTTCTGTTCTCCAGAGCAACTCAGGTGACTCACTGTCAGTTCTTTTTATTAGGGAGTCACCAATCACGTGGGCCTGCCTCTTCCTGCTGTTGGTGTGATTCTCTGGCCTTCCTCCTGTTCTTTCTGTCTGCAGGTCTTCTTGTCTTTTTTTTCACTTGTAATCTTCTGAGAATCATCCTCTATCCTCCTGGGACTCAGAACTCTGGCTATCTCCATCGACTCTTCCTCTCTTCTTGTAGGACAAGCCACTCTTCTCTTCTTCCTTGCCCTCCCACCTTGTGTTACTGCCTGCTTTGCCCCTTCTTCACTTTCCAGCTCAGCAAACCTGTTCCTGAGCTCTATTTCTCCTTCCCTAACTGGTCTTTTCCTCTGCTTGGTTCCCATAGTCACATGCTTCCACTTACCACTTTCCTCCTCTAGCCATCTACCCTCACAGTTCTCCAGTGCAGCTTGCATCTGCAAGTCTTGAGTTTTCCCTTCAGTCTCCTCTTGCCTTCCCTCCATCAACTGCTTGAATCCCCTCAAAACCAGTGTTTCCACCTGCATCTCTAAACCTTGGATCTTCTCTTCCATCAGCTCTGTCAGGCGGCATGTCATGCAAACAAAGCTCTTTTTGGGTATCCGCTCCAGGGCAACGTACATCCCACAGCTTCCACAGCTGGTCATCTTCATTGTATCTTCCATTCCTTGGGTCGCTACCACTGCTGCCTCTGTATTTGTCGTAGCCTTCCCACCTAAACTCCTGTGAAGGAAAGCAAAACACAGAAAACCCCAAACCAATGCCAAAACAAAACCCAAACACTTCACTCTTTCCCCGAAACTCCCCTTACAAACTCCCGTTCAAACTCCCCTGTTTTCAGCTCTATTTGCTGGGTTCTGTGCTGCTGGCTGGCTGCTTCACTGCCTTATGAGAGCCCAAAACAGGGAAGCCCTGCCCCCTAATCTAGGCTCTACTGTGATCAAAGGCTCTGCTTCTCTCACAGCATACTGCCTCTACCAGCTTCTGCAAACTGAAAAAAACAAAAACAAAATCCCATACAAGAATTCACTGCCCCTAAGGAACGGAGGCCTGCCTCCTCCCACAGAACTCCCACTCAAACTCCCGTTTTCTGCTGTGTTTGCTGGCTCCTGTGCCACTTCTCCTGACTGTAAATGACTCACCCAGTAGTACTGATTCAGTAAGTCACACTCACACTAAGCAGCAGTAAAAGCTAAACTCAAAAAGGAAACATGAACATAATGTTTGGTGTTAAACTGAAGCTTCTCCTGTTTAGTCAGCGATCTCCTTTTCTCCAATATGTTCAGGGATAAGCCCATCTGGTATTTCTTTCATTCTAGTCACTTCCATGCAAGTGGGTCCCATGGTGTTCCACCGCCTTCAAACTCTGATGTCACCTGTATCAGCAGCCAGAGGTGTGCAGGAAAATGGCTTCTCTGATGACCTGAAGTTTTGTGTCTTCATGTTTTAGAGGAAGTATACTTAACAAAAACCAAATTGTGAAATAAATGTAGGACAGTGGGCCCAATGCTGCCATGAGTGAACCCCACTGGTCTCAGTGACGTGACAGAGGGTGTAAACACGGGCAGAATCTAGCCCATTATTGATAAGTTATGAGCTTACACAGAAATCAGTAAAAAGTGGAGGGGGAAAGAAACCTCCTGTAAGAGAACAAAATATAAGACTTACTTTGAAATGAGTAGTCTCCTACTTTGTGTCCAAGCGCTAGCAGGAGGCTCCAGCTGTATGTTGCATGAACAAGTAAAATGTGATCAGGATAAATTGTTATGTGTTCTATATGCACAATACCTTCCTTTCATAGGGCACCATAATTGTAAGCAAAATATCCAAGTGTACTGGCCTCTCAGATTTTTCCTTTTTTTAAAGCTATTTTGATTTTTTTAACAACACACATGTGCATCCCTCACTGTTTATAATACCCCATTGAAAGCCTGATATTAACATCTTTTTACTTACAGATCTATGGAAAGTTTCTTACCCTGAGGACTGGAGGTATTCAGCTCTCATATTCTGCTTTCCCTACACGTGAGGGACTCCACTTGATCGCAGTGGCATTTCCTGCATGTGAAGAGAAAACAGAATATTGAAGGTGAATGTTCCTGGGTGGCTTTGGGGAAGAGAAATTGACATTATTTTGCTCCATCAAGGGCCCCATCCTGCATTCCTTGCTCACCAAAACCTCCCATTGGTCAGACCCGCTAATGCCTCGCACCTTGTGTAATCATTTACAGCTATGCAAAGTGAGTGCAAAATGGATGTATATTGCTACCTCCGGTAAAAGTGCAGGGAAAATTCAAATGTGGTAACCTTGTATTCCCATTTTGCACAGTTGTAAATGACTACATAAGGTGTAAGGCAGTGGAGAATCAGGCCCTGTATGTTAACAAGGTGGCATAAAACCAGTGGGAAAGGTGGTTCTCCCCCGTGAATAAGAGCTGGCATTCTTTGAGTTATATAAATTGATTCAAACTCTTTCAGTATAATAAAGGCTCTTGCCTGCTTTTTCACAAAATGAGGGTTGTGTGGTTATTAGGCTCGAGTTTTAAAGAGCACCATTGCATTGTTGTGGGTCAGGTAGGCTGCTGAGAGTGAGTATTCTTTGCTACACTTCTACTTCGGTTCCTCTCTACTATTCACATTAGCACTGAACACACCAATAATCAAGGGAATATAATCTCAGAATTCTCAGTTGCTAAGGAAACCAATTAATCATCATCAGTGTGTTCAGCATGTTCACATGATCCTTCCAAGGCCTACAATTTTAGGTGGCCTGCTATTTCTTGTCAGCATGGGAGAAGGGAGCTGAGGAACTGGCAGTGAATGAAGTGTCAGTAGTTAAGGCTGTAATCACAATTTTGAGAGAGGAAATCAACACCTACTGTACATGCCATATTCACCTATTATGTGATAATGTTATATCATGCCAGCAACCATGGCTTTATGCCACCATTCAGTGTGGCAGCTTAATTTAGCTTAATTTATTGGATTGAAAATCCTCTTGTACAGAAGGTGTTGATTTCCTCTCCCAAAATTGTGATTACAGTCTTATCTATTGACACCTCATTCACTGCTTCTCATATTGGCAGACACTGGGCTAGATCTTCAGCTGGTGTAAATCACATAGCTTCATTAAAGCCAATGGAGTCATGCTGATTTACATAAAATGAGGATCTGAGCCATGTCCCTGCAAGTTTTAAAATCTTCCTGGAATAAGCTGCAGACCAACTGAATAGTACCAAAAACATTGACAAATTCTATAACTCACCAGCATAGTCTGAAACCATCAGGCTAATACAATATAGGGATGGTGACTTGGCTAAGTTTATAGAATTTGTAAATGTTTTTGATACCATTCAGCAGGTCTAGCCCAATGTCTGCAGACTTCATAAGAAAGAAGACGGGAAATCTATACTATTATCCTGAGAGCAGAGAGGGAAAGAGAAGTATAGTCTAGTGGCTTAAGCAAGGGGCTGGTTATTGTAAGATGCTGAGTTTTAATCCCAGATCTCATACCACCTTCCATTCTGGTTTTGGATAACTCTGAACCTCCTCGTCCCACCTTTCCCCCATCTGTACGGTGAAGATACTAATACTACCATTCTCAGCTGTTGTGAGAATTAAATGGATACATTTTATAAAGTGCTTTGAATGTTAGACACAAAACGTAAGTGATAACTATTGTTATAGATGACTCTGGTATTTGACTGTCTAAGGACAAATAGGGAGAAAGGCTTCCCAAATATGATGGAGACTACAGGCCTGATCCTGCAAACCTTGACTCACATGAAAAGTCAGTTGCCTTCACAGGGACTATACATTCACATAAGGGCTTGCAAGAGGAGACCATATGTTTGGAGACTCTAATTACAAATATTGGTGGTTAATTTGTAGGAATTGTTTTGTGTGTATGTTTGTTTTGTGATCACAGGCATTGTTCAGATTTTGGAAGCTCCAGATGGCACCGAAGAAACAATAGCTCCATCCCTGACCTTATGCACCTCCCTTCCGAAAGGAAGGGGCAAAGTACATTTCACAACAAAAGCAATCAGTTGTTGTTCTCTCTGTTTTTCTTGCCTTCCCTCTCCTGTCTAGATTAAATTGCGGTTCACTAAAAACACTGATGGAAATTAGGTTTTTAATTTAGATAAAATACTAAAATACCAAAGTTATTTAGAATTACCCATTGTTGTGAAATAAAACAATGTCAGTGGGTTGGTGGGCTGTTTGGTTTGGGAGGCTTCGGAGTGGGGGGAGGGGGGAGGATGTGGACTATTATGAATAGGTGAAGCTTGAGCTCTCTCTTCAGGCTTTCTTTATAGAGGCTGCCTAACAGGAACCAGAGTGATATAAACAGAAAATCTGTCCCAAAGGTTCATTGTCTGTGCTCTCGCTGACCATGATCTTCTCTGTCCAAGAGAAAGCTTTACACTGTTATCTATGTGGTATAGTAGAAAGCCCTGGCATTGAGAGACATTTTCATCTTATTATCGAAGCGTCTTTTTTTTTTTTAATCTTTTCTCTCTGTTTGTGGTTAATAACTTAGTGACCAAATGGAGAGTAAAATAACAAGAAAAAAGAAAGAAATCACTTGATGCTGCCTGTCTAGATGCGTAAAGCCCTCCAAAGTCATTAGGTCTGAGTATGAGAATTACACTGCTGGTGCTGTAGTTGCAGTGTCCAGTTACACTCATGCCCCCATATGGAAAACATCAGAATAGCAGGATGTTAGCACAAGCTCTTACAAGTATTGTTCAGAAAATCCAGTCTTCATTCCCCATTTTAAAAACAAGCAGTGACCCCAGAACTGAAAAAACCCGCACATACCATATATCAGGACTGGAGATGAGCCAATATTAAATAACTAGTGGTAAGGCAACATGCCAAAGCAAACTGCCTACTCCCCTGGGTATGCTCAATTATTATTCTAGAGGTATAGCAGGGCTTGCCAAGGAGTGGAATCATTCTCTGGCAAATTTATCAAGGGACAACAATGTTGTCAGGTGAACCCACTCTACCTCCAGAAATATCATCAGTTTTGTTGTGTTGTCTCTGTAAGATAGATTCTAAACTCATCAGGGCAAGGATCTTGTCTTCTTACTTGTCTGTAAAGCACCAGGCACACACATGCTGCTATATAGTAATAATAAAATAAACTGTTTAGCTTCAGAGGAATCCAGGACCCTTCTTAGTGGCACCCACACATAGAGATTTGATAGCTAAGTGGGAGCAAAAAGTAGCAGTGTACAAAATGGATTCTATCTCATTGATCCATCAGCATTTCTAAAGCACATATCACCCTATTCCTTAGGCAGAGTCACAGGCTTATTATTCAGAGTGAAAACTATCCAAACCAGAAATCCAGTTCACCATCCAGCTCTAGACCTGGCCGTTGTTTTTTGTATTCAAAAGTCCTTGCAAGGACTTTGCTCTATTTAGAAAGAAGCATGGAGGGCCTGGGGAGGAAAAGAGTGTTTTTTTCCACATAGGAGAAGAATTTTAAAAGAATAGTTGCCTAGTCTGAGAGAGAGAATAAAAGAAGAGTGAAAGATTGAGAACTTCTAAGGAAGAGAGCCACAAGCAATGTGATCTGAGTAGGGTATTCCAAATACCTTGCAGTATCATTCACTCTTAATTCATGCACATTAGTGACTAGCATCATAATTATAATTTTTTCTAATAAATATGGAACTGTTAACAATATAATTGTCTGTTTTCTTGATGTCTTGTATTATACTTGAATAATCAGAAATTTTACACAGATATCCAGAACTAAGACTGACATATTTTTGTTTTGTTTTTTTCAACTCCCCATTATTTATAAAACCCTCAATCTTGTAAATACATTTTCTTTTATTTCCCTTTTGAGTTTGTCTTTCTATTGGGCAAACATTGATTTTTTTTTCATGTTTTTTCCAGTGAACCTTGAAATTAAAATGTCTTTTTTTGTTTAATTTCTTTTTTTGCACACTGGACTCATTGTCAGCACAGCAAGGGCAAGTTGAATTGTTAGCTGACTGCTGCTTCAAAGCCAATGAAGAAAGGAGTTGACCACAAAATATTGTTTTTGTGTAGGTCCTTCATAAATAGTAATTATTGCTTTTTCCCCTCAACAATGAAGTATTATTTTTAAAATATATTTAGAGTCCAGGGAACAGTTTTTGTGAAATTATACCAATTTTAAAATAGGTAGTATTCTTTTTCTCTTTCAGTGGAAAAACATCAATATAGAAATTGCTAAGTATAGTGTAAACAAACTTTATTTGTAGAAGCAGCCAAATCGCATCATATTAATATTTTAATCAATTATTGACTATGCCTTGTATTAATAGTAAAGTATAGTTAGGAAAGAAAAATATTTTGGGATATATTGAGTTTGACATGGTGCTTTTCAGTTATTACAGAGTAATTATTCAGAGCATTATCCTGGGCTATGAGTATTTTTTTAATTATTAAATAGTCAGGAAAAGTGGGTGCATGGCTGGTTATGTAATCAAAGCTTAAATGATGGTAAAGTTGTTGGCCACGGGAACACAGTTATTTTTGTGTCCTTAGCCAGCCTGATGTGATTGTCAGAAATTTAGGTAATTTTGCCATCTTTATAATAGTAGGCTAAAATGAAACCCTCCATAAATTAAAAGGGTTTGCTACAGCTTTGTGACCTAGGGTTATACATTATGCTAGGCAAGTATAACCAAATATGTTCAAAGGGTAAAGAGCAAGTAGTAAGTGCTTAAAGCAGCAAAAGTCATGTAAAAAAAGTCTTCACAAATGGACTCTTCTAGGTTATAATAAACTATGAATTGAAAAAGGTTAATTGACAAAATGATATTCGTCTAATGCCATCTCTGCAATAGCAATCATGGTGGAATTCATAATGCGGGGGTCTTGCTATACTGACAATTATGTTTATTCAAAAAGGTTCCAGTTACTTTCTCAGTCTGTTTAAACTATGATAATTAATTATAGATTTACAAGCGGTTCCTGGTCAGATATAGGTATCTGTAAGCATGCTACTGGAATATCAGATCACTTGTTTTAATATAGGAAACAATTGCCTATACATGGGTGGCGGGTATGGAAGGCCAGGGCAAGATAAGCCTCCCCTGACCCCACCCACTCTCTGCCCTGAGGCCCCTCCCTCTCTCTCTCCCCCTCTACCCTTAAGCCAGCAGGAGTGCTCAGCTCCAGTCGGCGGCCAGGATCTCAGGCCGCCACCAGCCAAAGGTGGCCCGAGGCAGCACTCGGGCTAGGCCAGGCCAGACGGACGAGGGTTTGGGTCAGTGTTCCAGGGTTGCGCTGGGGTCGGCTGCCTGGTGCAGTTCTGGGGCCGTCCCAACGCTTGGGGGGGGCCGGTGGCTCGGCCAGGAGCTGTGGCCATCCCGGCGCTTGGGAGGGGGCGGTGGCTCAGCCAGGAGCTGGGGCCATCCTGGAGCTTGGGGGGCGGCGGCAGCTCGGCCAGGAGCCGTGGCCGTCCCGGCGCTTGGGGGTGCCGGCCGGCGCAGTTGAGGCGGGCAGGCCAGAGCTCCTCTGGCTGTGGGGTGGGTGGGACTCAGGGCTCCAGCATCCGGGGGCCATGTGTCTATATGCAGAGCAGGGCAAGTTTGTCATCAGCATCGAAAGTCCATAGCATGAACTGACCCAAACCTTTGTCTTTATAGCCATCTGAATCAAAAAGGCAATTAGGGTAATAATAATAATCGCCGCCCCCGCCTTTTACACTTGGCATTCAGCTTTGCCTTGAATTTTCTCATTTTTGCTGAACTTTTGACCTACAGAGATGATCTCCTTTTCCCAAAATTTGTATTGTTTATTCAGTGTGAGGCCATGTTAATGGAGGTACCTCAGTGCCAGGCATACTGGGAACATTTTAAAAATAATAAACCTTCAGTGTGGTCTCCACCATGTCCGGGATATCTTCAGTAGCAAAGATAATCTTATCATGATTTGAGAGATTTTGCTTTTGAAAAATTTCCAGAGCTGATATTATGTCAAATGAGAGTTGGTTAAAACAGCACTTCCTGAACAGGTTGACAAATGGAGTTACTGGTACTGTCTCTTTCGCAGAAGGGATTTGCCAAAAGCCTGCTGAGTCAGCTAGTTTGGGGACCACAGTGGAATCTCACCAATCCATGCTTTTTATAGTTTGCATCTAAAAAAATAAAAGGCACTCCCTCCCTATATCTTAGCAAAGATTTAATTACAGGGATAGATTAATACCAATCCTTGTTTTTACACAACATGTTACAGTACAAACTAATCAGCGATGGAACACTCTTACTTTTAAAAAAAATGACCCTTGTCAAAATAAGTGAATAAAGAACATTTATTATTTCTAAGTGCCAATAGAATGCTAGACAATAATGCTCAAATTTCTCAGTAATTTGATAAAATTTAGTAATTCTCAGAGGGTCCCCAGTCACTGGTACAAATGAGCAAGGTTTGACTGTAACTTGGCTTTTGACTACACAGTTGATATCTGGCCAAATGCAGGATGCACTCTCTGTACAAGTGTCTGTTCAGCTGTGTGAGGACGATATCTTACCAGCAAGCTTTGCTGTATTGCTTGGTGGGATCCTCTTTGGGAAATGACCAGAGAACTGTCCATTTTCTTGAATTCTTCTTTGGCTTTCACCAGCAGAGATATCTGGGTGTATTGTGGTGCTGAATAGAGCAAAGAGTCATAATTGTTGGGGTTAAAATCAAGGGGAGCTTTGCTGTTGACTTCAATGGAAGCAGGACAGGAGCATTATTGCACTGCACTGCCAGTAATAACTTGTGTCTATACTTTCTGTATTGCTCTCTTTTGATCAAAGATGTTATACAGTTTTCCAAGATCTGTAGGTGCAGGTACCACTTGCAGCCGTAGTAGTGGTGTTTCAAAACCCTTTATTTCATGTCCTGTTTGTTGAGGGTGCTTCTCTCCTTTCTCTAGCATCCTTATGAACATGGAAGAGACCAGCAGCCAATGCACAGTTATTGGATAGGTGCAGGATCTCGTTCAGCTCTTTGGAGCCTCATCCTTGCAGTTCTTTTCTGAAATTACCCTAACAGCTGTTCCGGTGTCCACTTTAAATTCAAGGTTTTGTCCATTCATTGTTGGTCTATTATGTGTACCACAAAATTGTTCCTTTGATGGTATCCCTGGTCCCTCTGTTAGTAGCACTCCCACCTAGACAGCTCCAACAGCTCTTCATAACCATCATGCAGCTTCGTTGTTTCTATTTTATGATATTTCCTGCACTGCACCTCTTTTCCTGGTCATTGCTGCCAGGCATGGCTTGGGTTCTTGCTGATTCTGCTCTTGTTATCTACCACCAGTATAGAATCTTCAGTCTCCCACAAACCCATTTTGTGCTTGTCCTATAACCTGGCACTAGTCTTGTTCCTTCCTACTTAACATAGCAGCTCTTCTGTTAAATTTTGCCCTTTTGTGAGCAACAAAGGAGCATCAAACATTCCTTTCTGGTTAGTGAAATCTAGCTGCATGAGGTAGCTCATCTGGAATGTCATCCGATGTATCAGCTATGCTACTAGAACAGGAAACTTAGATGATAATCTTCTCTTTCCACAACTAAACCAAAGACCATCCAGAATATTTCAGATTTCTGTATCCTCTTGACCCAGTTGCCTGTGTCTCCAAAAACCAAACGTCTCTTCAATGTCATTTAAATTATAACCTCCATCTAAGTAACTCCTTCAGAATTATACTGTTTCTTCCCATCTAAAAGAGGCAGTGACAGTTCTTTTACTGAGCTCTGTCCCTTGTCTCTTTAAGGCTGAAGCACTTGCTTCTGCTGTTACTGCTGTTTTCTTCGTTGCTATGAAGATGGAGAAGGGAGGGGAACTATGTTGCTATGCAGCAAGTCCTGAGCTGAAGCTGCACTTCTCCTCATGCTTTTGCTTAGAGATGGGTTTGTATCAGAACGCTGGATCCAAGTCCCTCAAACTCTGGGGAGGTTTGGATCTGGATCTGAACTTGGCAGCTCTGGCTCGTTTCTGTAAGATGGAGGTGAACCTATGCGAATTTTAGAGAACCCTACAACAGTTAGAAAGGGATAAATGATTTGCTGAAGTCACCTAGTGCTCCTCCAAGAGAATTGTTAGTCAAACTCATCTGTTTTTAAGAGACATTTAATCATTAAAAGACAAATTAGCAGTTCATATGGGTGTGGACATCTTAAATCTTGTATATTTTCAGATTTTGATTCTGGTAAATATAGTGAAAACAGACACTAAGTAGTGAAGGCAAAATTTTTGGAGAGTGATGAAGTGAACGGTTAAGAGGAAGAATATAGATAGATTGCTGCACACCTAATTGCTAATTTACTTGTAGTTTAGCAACCTAGGTTTGGATTTTGGCCCAAGCTCCGCCCCTCCTCCTCCACATACTTCCCAGCAATGTAAAGGGGGGCTACAATGGGCCTGGTGCAGGAGCAGCACAAGACAGATGTTAGCTGATGTAGCCTGTGCCTCTTGCAGGCTCTGGGAGCAGGGCAAGGGATGGGAGGGAGCATGTTCATAGTGCTCAGAGTTACAGGGATTCTTAGCTCCAGAGCAGCACACAGACAACTGTAGAGAGGCAGACACAAGTTAGAGCAAGCCCTGGGGCTGCTCTAACTTACACTAGGAGCCAAGTCATAATCATGTGAGTGCAGGGACGCCCAGCGGGGGGGTAAGTGAGGCAATTTGCCCCGGGCCCCGCAGTGGCCCCGGGAGCCCTGGCCGAGAATCCCTTTCCTCACCCAGTGGCGGTCCGGGTCCTCCGCGGCATTGCGGCGGTGGGGGGCCTTCAGTGCTGCCAAAGACGTGGAGTGACTGAAGGGCCCCCCGCCGCCGAAATGCCGCTGCCGCAGACTCGGAGCGCCGCCTGCTGAGTACAAGCTCCTCCACTTTGCCCCAAGCCCCGTGAATCCTCTGGGTGGCCCTGTGTGAGTGTGATGGTAGTATAAAACCACCTTTGCTCAACCTCTTCCTGAGTTGCACCAAAATCTAGCCT
This sequence comes from Malaclemys terrapin pileata, assembly GCF_027887155.1. NCBI lineage: Eukaryota > Metazoa > Chordata > Testudines > Emydidae > Malaclemys > Malaclemys terrapin. The sequence continues at coordinate 74,860,671 of NC_071512.1, forward strand.
CTAAACTCTATGTTAACTTTTTTTGGGGCGGGGGTGAAGGGGAATAGATAATTTAGACATAGCTAAAATTATACTGTCATAATAGAGATCACTGCTTGAAATCCTATACGCAGTTGTTTTTAAAATATCTAAAATTTCAAATACAATTCCAACAATGAAATATTTTCACTTGCAATAATACTTCATATTAAATGTTTGTGTAAATTATTATCAAATCTGTAATTAAACACTTGTTAATCATTAGTTGTTAATGTACAGCAGCATTTCCCCCAAGTGTGGGTCGTGCCACCTAGGGAGTAGCAAGGAGATCATAGAGGGCAAATTTCCCTATGGAAAGATGGCAGAGGGTGCAACTGATTTTATCTTCCTGGAGTGGGGGTTCAGCTTTCAAAACTTTAGAAAATGCTGTTATATTGCACAGAAGGACTGCATAGCCCTGGAAACTAGTAGTGGAATACAAAGCCTTTCACAATTGCACCATGCAAATCCAGCCCAGGTCGGTAGTGATCAGAAGTCATTACCATTTGATGGTTGCTTTGTGGCCTATATGAAATCAAACTGTGATATCACTTCAGGTTCCAGGAGATGTGTATCCAAAACCCAACCCAGGAGGTACTCTTGTTGGCAATCTGATCAGAGGCACAAAGGACTGAATGTGGCTGATGTTGAACAACTCTCTCACTCTTAGGCCATGTCTATACAACAGGGACTATAATGACATAGCTACGGTGCCATAGCTATGTCAGCATAACCCCATAGTGTAGACACAGCCTACAGTGACAGAAGGGGCTTTTCCATTGGTGAAGGAATACCACTTCCCCGAGTGATAGTAGCTAGGTCAACAAGAGCATTCTTCCATCCACCTCAGTGCACCTACACGGGCAGGGGTGGGGATTTTCACACCCCTGAGAACTGTACCTATGTTGAACTAAGTTTTAAACGTAGACCAGGCCTTTGTAGTGGTCTCCTGGGTCAGAGTTGAAATGCACCAGTGGGAAAATGTATGGGAGTCTGCACTGCTATCACCAGTCCTGTGTCTGTCTAGAGGATTTTCATTCCCAAGACACCAATCTGGCACCTTTCTCCAGCAATAAATTCACACTTTAAAAAAAAGTACAGTGCAGTATTCATTAATAACTAGCGTTACCATCGTGTCATTATATTCAATGATACCTAATTATGATAAGCAAGTTTGAGATTTATAGTTATGCAATTACTCATGAGTAATTATTGTCATACTCACCCAAAATTATTCACAGTAACTATCCATGAAAAACAGCAACAGGAAAAAATTAGGTTGTACTGATCTGTGTTTTCCAGCTGTATAAACAAATTTAGTAAACCACAAAAGGATGGTAGAATCCTTTAAAAGAATACATTGGCTGTACAAAACAGTCTCCAAAACAGTCCAATTTTGTTTTAACGGTTTAGGGTCCCTTTCCCATCAAGATTAATAAAAAGAATTCAATGAAATATAATGTTGCCACTCAGGAGAATAGTTCAATGTTGGGTCATACTCCAAAATTCAACACACCCATTACTTTTTGGTATAGATCACACAAAAACTCAAGCCTGCATGAAAACTATGCAGTACCACAGAGAAAATTGCCTCTTGTAAATAAATTATAAATAGATGTAAAGTTTGTGTTTGGCTTATTGTACTGTTTAATATTAGAGGGAGGGAGGAAGGGATACCACAAGAATGATCCTCTCTGAAGTGTCATTTATGGCACCTTATATCTTTACTCCAGCCAGCATTCAAATTATTTTCTCTTCCATGGTACACGTGCCCTCACAAGTGACAATTAGGAGGGGCCAAACAGAGAGAAGCTAGGTCAAATTTGGGTTAAAGTTCAAATTCTGCCAAACCCAAATTCTGTTACTGTGTGATGGTCTTCATATCGTGAGGTAAATACTTTCTCATTGTGGTTCTAGGTTAGGAGCCAGTGCTCTGAGAAGCTCTGAGACCAGAGCATGCAATCCTTTGATCTGGCTATGGGGAAGCAGCTGACCTCCTCCAGTATTGAACTCTCTGAAACCAATATGGCCTGGTGTGTGATGCAATGTTCAGTTTGGGCAACTTGAACTCACCATGCTAGATCTAGCTTGGTCTTTTTGCCAAACTGTTCACTCAACCCTACTAAAACCTCCCCAAACATGAGCAATCCAGTCCAAAGTAAATTAATACCATGGTGGACACTATCATTACACTATAGCATCTGGAGCTCAGCACAAAAAAAGGCTTATCACTAATAAAATGCTTTCTCCTCCTAAATATCTTCCCCAGGCAGAAACAAAAAAGCAGTTTGTAATATATGGAAAGTTGTCCTTTTGACTAGCTGAGGTTAAATTTTTCTGATTCGCTAAAGAAACCAATGTTTCTGTTGGCAAATAGAATACAGTCTCACCTTGGGAATTGTGACAGGGTCGGTAGCTCACCGCTGTGGCGCCTCCTCCTGGCCGCTTTGGGGAATTAGTTTTGTGCCAGTAGAGCGCCCTCCTTGGGTAGCGTTCCGCCTGTCATCGCGCCTCTGTGGGGTGCACGGACTTGCGTTGCTCCCGACGTCGGCGTCCTCTTCCGGAGCACTGCCCTCCAACAGTGTCCCTCTGTCCAATCACACCCCCTTCCGGGGGGGTGTGTTAAACAACAGTGCCACACCCTCAAGTCCGATCCTCGCAGTCCAGGACCTGGTGTGGTTCTGACGGGCCGCTCCCTGCGGCCTGTGGCTGTGCGCGGGGTAGCACAGCAAACAAAGGGGGAAAAAGGGGGGGGACTCAGGCCCGCCCACTACTCTGAGTCCCGGTCCAGAGGCCCTCGTGTGACAGTCTCACTGTCCTCCTACTCCTTACTCCTCTAACTACCCCTCTGGACCGCTTCCCCAACAGCCCTTCACTACGCTAGGCCTCCTCCTCCCAGGCCTGCCGCCTAGCAGGCTATGGAGTAGGGCCTTCTCCCACTCTCTCAGGCTGGCCTGCACTGCGCTGTCCGTGGTGCTGGCCTCCCAGCTCTGGAGACAGACCTTCCCCTCTGAAGGCCTGGGACAGACTGACTGCTCCTGCTCTGAGCATCCTTTTATATGGCTAAGCCGGGCCCTGATTGGCTGGCTCCAATCTGTCTCCTTATTGGCTCCCAGTAAGCCCTCTCTTGATTGGCCGCGTGTCTGCGCAGGCGCCTAGGCCTGCCGCAGCCCCGTCTCTCCAGGTGTGGGGTAATCGCCCCACCACAGGAATCATTTGGAAAAACTGAGACATTTTATAAAATGTTCAGGTTTTGAACATGAAAACTGAGAACTAAGTAGAGCTGTGACAGCACCTGCTGCAGCAGCTATAGCAGTATCTTCTGGTGAAAAGGGGTGGAAAAATTAAAATTGTGAGAGAAGAGAGAAAAAAGATGAGCCGAGGGAAAGCAAACATTTCCCCAAAATGTTACGGTGGCCCTTCTCTCTACTGGATCCCTTTCCCAACCCAACCTAAAGAAAACAACTGGTAAGTTCTGTAAATAGATCACAGTGTACTTTTAAATTTTGCATCTCCCTAATCTACTCTTTCTCTGATTTAGTCATTACTGGAATCTCAAGACTGTTTCACCAACTCCTCTTCCACTCAAAATAAAAAAAATGCTATGAATATGGCCATGATGCAGTGACACCTCCCAGGCTCTTGTGAAACCCAAAATTCCCTGTGGCTCAGTAGTGAAAATTTAGCCCTTAAATGTTCAAACTAGTGCACAGCACATGACCCCCACTGATTTTTATAGAAGTTTTCTGCAAAATCATTACCTGCCGTGCATATGGGCACATATTTTCCCTAAGCTTGCTTCCTTGATCTTTAGTGGAAGCTCAGTGGGTACATTCAGGCTTGTAATAAAGAAAAGTAAACATGGGGAATGGTAAAATGTTTTGATATAGTGTTCATGATCCCAGAGGAGGTTGTCCATCTAAGCTTAGTATATGCCTTGGCACCATATTGGTACTCTGCTGAACTTCCAAAAGCTACTGAAACAATGGGCCAAACTCTGTTCTCAAGTACACCTATGCAAATCTGTAGTAAATCAATTTAAGTCAATAGTGTTACTCTGGGTTTGCACAAATGTACCTAAGAGTAGCATTGGGCTCTAAGAAAGGGCCTAAGAAAAGGAAGCTGACTTTCAGGGTTCAAGTTAGTTTTAGTAACCAACTGATTATCCAGTTCTGCAGCTTTGTAAGGTGATGCTGCTTAGAAATATAGTCTAGAATAGATTGTGGAATCTGACATTTAAGCAGGCAATTAAAAGTGGGACATGAGGAAACTCAAGCATAAGCAGAGTGAGCCCCAGAGTCTTGTAATAAAGCAGCAAATTGAAGATCAATCTGCCATTCAGACAACTGAAAGCAGGTCATCTGCCCTTGCTCTGCATTTCACCACAACCACTTCCTCTCTGCATGGATAGCCAAATGCTTTCTAACTCAGAGGTTCTTTGCAAGCAATCAACAGTCAGGTGGTTTTGAAAGGCCGAGGTGCTTCTCAGACAAACACTGGAAAATCATACAATCTTGTTTTCAGAAAACAAGCAAAAATCTACAGGTGATCCAGACAAGTATCACAGATATATTCCAAAGGACTTGAATATGCTGGGCTTTTGCTTACTCAGCCACATGTTCTAACGCTTCAGGGAGCTACACCATTCTGCAGAATTTCCTGGTGGATCATCATCATGTCGGCCAACACTGTGACACAGCCACCTTTAAGACACCGCATTTGCAGGATTAACACATGAACATGGCTGTCCGCCCCAGCATTATATGTCTAATGCATAGGCAGGGTTATGGTGATAAGCCAGATATTTCAGTCCCAGCTCATCTCCACTAAAAAAAATCCCGTTCATGACTTTACATTCATAAATACTCTCACAATGTCAAGGGATTTTTTCCCCACATCAATTCATTAGATTTGCTCCCATGAATTATTTATATGCAGTGCTAAAAATGGTTCTGAAACATTACAAGAATTCAATATCAGTTTTCACAGTGGGATTTCATCATTTTAGCATTGGAGCATAATAGCCTAATGCAATACTAATACGATACGGTGCTAATAGGGTACAATGAGAGTTGTCTCTAATATGCAAACATTTCCATGTTGCATTATTATTTCTTTTAAGTTAATATGATATGGTGATAATATGATGAAATGAATTAGCTTCATATCATTGTCTGCATGAATTGCGCATATTAAAAGAATATTTCCCCCCCTCCCCTTGAATTCACTTGGAATGAGCTTGAAAATTTACCCTGTAGTTATGCTTATGTTAATGAGGCTGTTTAGTAGGAAACATTCCTGCTGTTGCTTAGCCAAGTGGAGAAAGAATAGATGCATGTCACTTGTTTTTGGAATGAGAATTCTCTTGGCCTGCTTTTAAAGCTTCTGTCCTAAACATGTTTGCTTCAGTGTTTCTCACTAGCTTATAGCTTATCCACACATTTATGGTATATTCCACAATCAATATTTATCAGGGACCACCTGTATGTAACCTCTTGTATATTTCCACTAGAGATAAGCCAAACACTCTCTCCCCAACCTCCACCCCCCAACTCCCACCCCCACCCCAGTCTGCGCACTTTGGATTAGCCACTTAAATAAAAGCCAGGGAAGAGGCTAGATGGTACAGTCAGTTAATGCACTGTGTGCACCAGGGTTGTATTCTGAAAACCTGGGTCCAGATCCACGATTAGACCTAGTGATAGGTGAACCTTAGAAAAGATCAGAAGCTCATTTTATTTAGGAGATGCATCCAGAAGTGCAAAAACTTCTCCAAACTTCAACTGAAACTCCTTACTCATGAATCCTCCCCTCCTTTCAAACGAGCCTATATGATTCTCTTCATTTCAAACTATCCAGCCTGTGATTCAATCCATGTAATGCTTCGCAGGGATATCCAGAATTGTGAGGCTACCACCTGCCCTTAGCATGAGGAAACCTTGTCTGTACCTGACAGGGGTCAGTTCCCTGACTCTCCCAGCCACAGGCAACACAAGCACTCGTCTCTCAGCCCACATGGGCTCTGCTGTCCCTCATGCAGGCTAGAAATAAGCAAACATCAACCCCCAAGTCTTCCAGGCATCCCCTCGTGATGTCCAGCCCCATATCCACTGGAAACTCACAGAATTACTAGGCCCAGTGTTCCTAAAGGAACAGTACATCGCACCTTACTTATTATACCTTCAAACACTGTTCCGCTTAACACACAGCACCTAGATTTGTTTATAGAAAATATATGTTTATTTAGCAGAGAACAGAGATTCATATGATAGCAAACAGAAATATTGGAAACAATGGGTTTCATATAAAATAAATTGCATTCTAGAGCCTAAACTCAATTAATAAAAGGCCTTCTTGTCTAGTAATGTACTGCTTACCCCAAAGCTCTTCCTACAGTGTTTTTCAACCAGGAAGGCTGAGACCTTCCTTTCATGAGCCAAAGCCCACTGGCAATCTGCCTCCATCTGATGAAGGGTATCAGGGCATCCTTCTAGATATACTAGACCAGTCCTTTGCTCGTTACCTGTAAAACAGGATTGGTCTCTGTCCCTCTCCCCTGGCTGTTTCCTCTTCCTGTTAATGTTCCTTCTAAAGTCCCCACAATCTCTTCATTAACATTTGACTGAGGTCTTTTCTACTCTACTGACCTATATTGGTATAACTATGTCGCTCGGGGATGTGAAAAATCCACACCCTGAGTGACGTAGTTATAACCGACCTAACCTCCCGTGTAGACAACACTATGTTGGCAGGAGAGTTTTTCCCGCCAGCATACAGCCTCTTCATTAAAGTGCTACATTAAAGACTGTTGCATTGGTGCATTGGTGCAGCTGCATCAGTGCAACTCGACTGATGCAGTGTTTTAAGTGTAGACTTGCCTCAGTATGCAAACCAACTTCCATTGTAAGACATGCAATATACAATGGTCAGCAAGGGAGATACGTATCTCTCATCACCTGTCTGGTAGAATCTGACTTGAGCCACGCTTGGGGGGTGACCTGCCTTTAACTACATAGCCTTCAGAACATAATTTCATTCACACACACACACACACACATATATATATTTTCTTACGTATTATCCGCACATACATTTTGCAAAGATTGTGAAGACCTGTGTGACACAGACTTTACACACTTCGGGGAACTAGAATGTAAATACCAGACACAGGGGCTCCTTGTAACATTTATGTGCCCTTGTCCATCTGCCAGTTGGCACAAGAGGTCCCTGGGTCACAATCCACCCTGTGTTCATATCATAACCCTCATCCAGTTGTTAAGCCATGACCGTTCCTGCTCTTCTCCAACCCAATGCCATCACTCCCATCCTCCTTCCCATTGCTATTCCCTATTTTGCAGTATGATGGAATGGGCACATTTCCCAAAGTCTGTCCTTGAGCTGCTCACATGCTGTACATCACCTACCGGGTGTGGAGATTTACTATTTGCAATCATGGGGCAAACATTCACTGGTCCTGCCGAGAAACTTTTTCCTCCTGATGGTAATGAGTCCTGATCTCTCACAGACATACTCTGACTACCTAAGAGCACTTTTCAAAGTACCCCTCCGTTCTCTGCTGTGACAGCTGAGCCATTCAGTGACGTGCAGGCATCATCCCTGCAGTCCTGCTGCTGCTTTGCAGCCCCCTCCTGGAATGTGAGTGACACAATCTGGGGCACTGGAGAAGCTTCCCCACACAGGGCCTATTTTTCTGGCAGAGCTATTCTACTCATTTAAACATGTATACCTGGAATTTCTTTTATTTGATTGTATTTGGTAATTTTCCTGAGTTGGATAGTATCTCAGGAGCCCCATGGGCCGACCCCCATTACACACACTGTGATATTGGAGACTGTGCCTTTAAGGGCTGAGCTTCCTAGACACAGAGCCTGGGTGGGGCACTGTGAAGCTCTAGTTATTATGTACAGCCAATTGAAACCGGACAACAGACTAAGCAGAGTTCTTGCAAGCACTTTAAGCACTGAGTGATCACTGAACACCACCACACTATTGTTTAGCTGAAAGGTTTTATAATTACCATTGAGGCTTTTGTCTATGAAAAAGCTGAAACTAAGAATATAGAGCAGGGGGGGAAGAGTGTCCCTAAAGCTCTCCAGCCCAATTTTCTACCTTGCATACCTAGGTACTGGCTTGAAACACTTGAGACCTACAAAACTTATCAGTGGGGAGGCACTGTGGTCATCTAATGAAGCAAGCACAGGACTGGGCCACAGGAACTCCTGGGGCTGGCACTGTGTCTCATTTACACTAAGGGCCAGATTCATAACAGGGACTTAGCTTGGGCTTTGTATTGTCTAACTTTTAGGTGCCCTCCCTCCAAGTGGAATTCACAGCTCCAAGTTAGGTGCCCAGACTCCCTGTCTAATACATGGGGAGAGTTGGGTGCCTGAAAAAGGAATTCACAGATATTCAGCACACTGAGTAGGGAGCTGCTTAAGACAGCCAGAAGGAAATGCCAAGGCCTAGCCCCTCAGACAGAGTTAGGTACCTAACTCCAGGCTGGAGGGCAGCACCTATCTCCACTCCACTGCTGTGTATTGTGTGGGGCCTGGTCTGGTAGATGTGCTGTCAGGTTATCTCTGAGCACATCTACCAGATCAGGCCCTCGAGGTCAGGTGGATGGGGGACCCTACCTTGTGAATCTGCAGGGGTTTAGGTGTGAATTAAGGTGTGAGGCCACGCTGCTGCGTGGTGTCAGGACTGAGGCAGCTCAGTGCATGCCTATAGGCAGAAATTTAAGTAGCTAGGGGACGTTACCAGGGGAAACTTAGGTGCCTAGGGAATTAAGGCACCTACAGGATTAGGTGGCAGCTGAATGGGGGCTTTTGAATGCCAGTGGTGCCTAAATGTTGGATTTAGGTGACTAACTGGCAGTTAGGTGCTTAAATCCCCCTTGTGAATCAGGCCCTAAGCCCTTTTATATGGCATTAGTGTAGACAGCCCACTTCATTCTCCTCTTATGGCCACGGACTTGCTGTGTGGCCTTGAGCAAGTCATTTAGGGCATGATCCTGCTCCCAATGAAGACAACTGGAATTTTACTATTGATTTAGTTGGAGCCAGGGATGGATCATTTCCCCTCCATGTTTCTGTTTCCCCATCTGTAAAATGGTGATGATAGCACTTGCCCTTCCACACAAGAATGTTGTGCAAATTCAACTAGCTGATGTTTCTACAGCCTTGTGAAGATGTAAAGTTCTATAATAACATTTATTGTTATTTCCTCCCTTGCAAAGCTGAGGGGAGAAAGGACTGAGTGTAAGGATCTGTGGACTAGAACACTATTTAACCATGGAGGATAGTCCAGGAAGTTGTCTGGACAACCACACAGTCTTCTGGCCTGCTGTGACTCCAGCCCTCACATCATCTCCTGATCTCCAGTCTCTGATCCCAGCCTGACTCTGACTCCTGACTTTAGCCTGGTCTCTGACCCCAACTCTTGCTTCTTTGAACTCAGCTCTAGCGATTCCTCTCACCCGTGCTCACCAACTACAGTCCTTTATGTGTGGACTCCAGCCCAGCTGTGACCAGTAGGCCAGACTGCCTACACCCCAGTCCCTTACACTGAGAATCAAGATACTCCCAGCCCATCTTCACACAACTTTCAAACAACAGCTTGATTGAATTTAAATTCATATTTATAGCCCCACCAATTCATATGAAGTTACCCAGTGAAACCTTAAAAATGCTGAAAACTTTCCTGAATGTGGCGAGGGTTTAAAATGTCATAAATAAAAGGATCTGGTGTTGTGTGTGTGTGTTTTTTTAATTAGCAGATTTCCAAAGCTACTGTACATAATTCCTTGTATAATCGGAGCTTAAACTTAGAAGAAACTCATATGAATGACATTTCCTCTCTATTTTGAATGGGGATTATTTTTAAGAGGATACAGGACCTGGAAGTATTTCAGTGGGACTGATATTTAAAGCACATTTAATGGCATTTATATTTTAATCTTCTTATTGACTAAACTTTAAAGAAAGCTGCAAGTAATTCAGCAATGATTAAAATTATTCGAAATTCTTTAATAGTAATAAAATGAGCAAAGATGATTGTTCAGTTGATTCTTGAATATTATGAAAATGAGGCTGATTATTAGGGCATCAGCGAGCACTGCCTTCCACAGCTAATATTGGAGAAAAGTGATCCTGGGAACTCATTTTCCAAATATTGTTAAAACTTTGTGCTTCATGTAAATCTAGACTTCGCCAACAGACACGGGAGCGATCTGTTACAATGACCCAAATGAACAAAAGTCTTTGCAACTGAGCTGATGAAGAGAAATCATTCCCAGAGAGCGAGAGACAGATAGACAGACAGAGAGGTTAGTCAAGAAATTTGTGTAGCTTTCATTCTATGATTTCTAGCCTGAATGCAAAGTGAGACAATGCAAGTTCTCTCAAGAAAGAACAACTCTCGCTGAAGACCTCGCAGACAGAAAACACTGTGTGGCAACTTTTCCTAAACTTTGAAGTTCTAGGGCCAAATTATGTTCTTAATTATATGGCTGTAATCCCACTGATTTAGTACCAGTGTAAATGGGAGTGTGTGCTTCATCCTGCTTCCATTGAAGTCATTGGCAAAATGTCTATTGACTTGAAAGGGAACAGGATTGAGGCTTTGTTTCCTAAAGTTTATATGAACTCCTTTTCTGCTTCATTCCTGAAACAGCCTGCAGCCAGCTCCGTTTATTGTTGTTCTCACACACTGCCTAACCCCAGGAGCCAGGAGCTACTTCCTTAGAAGTCTAGGTATTAATTAGCACTGAACCTATTTAACCTACATGCTCTTTCACACAGCTTCATAATGAATTCCAAACAACCTCAAGTTGTATGCAACACAGTTATTATTTTCCTAGATTAGAGCAGATATTAGTTCTCTTGAAATTAGAATCAACAATCTAGCAAATGCCTCTTTCCAAAGAAACCATATTCTGGAGTTTATTGCTACATCTGTATGAAGTATTTGGAATACATGAGGCAGAAGGTACTATCATTTGTAGGTATCCTTCTTACACACTGCTTTCTAAAGTACTCCTCTAAACAGGAATTAAACTGGGAGAAGGGGGGAAGTGGTGATACTCTGAAAATAAAAATCACTTGCTCTCTCTCATATTTGCAGCATTACCTTCCCAGTCTTTTCCAGTTTCTTTCACAGAAAACCCACATGGCGGCCCCATGTAAACTGGTGGCCACATCATATTTTTGTAATCATAATTTGTCACAATACTTCCACAAGCAGCAATATTCTATTGCCTATAGATGTTTTTTAAATACAAAAATAAATAAGCAAGATGTGTATGGGCAAACCCTTAGTGCAAGTCTCCACTTTGTGTGATTCACTTCCTGTTTGGAGAAATCTATGTTCTGTACAGGTTTGTCCATAGACTTTCAATAATGGACTTGAAAAAGTTGGCAAGATCTTGCATGGAGAGTGAGGTGGGGGCAGGAGTGGGGGAAGGTTTAGGAAGAAGTCAAAAGTAACAAAATAAGGCCTTAATTACACTAGGAAACTAAGTACTTTTTTAAAACACAAACACAATTTACTGAACATGATTTTAAACAGCTCTTTACACCTAGACTAGACAGGTGCAATTTTTTAAAACATGTTAGCTGTTTGTGGTCCACACTGTGCTTCCCCTTTGGAGCATCCAGTTTTTGGCATTGCAATTATAATCACTTAGTATGGTGATAGTTGTACAGCACTCTCAGGTGCGACACACTCATTAGTAGAGCTGTGCAATAACCAAAGGTTTTAGGTTTCAGAGATCTGATGCAAAGGGCTTTTTGTTGTTGTTGTTGTTGCAGTGTAGATTTGCGGCTTTTTATTATTCAGTTTGAAATTAAAGGAGGGTAATGCAAGTCAACATGGGGTTATAGAAATGAGATCCTGTCAAACTAACTTGATATCTTTTTTTGATGAGATTGCAAAATTTGGTTGATAAAGAAAATAGTGTTGACATAATATACCTAGGTGTCTGTAAGGCATTTGATTTGGTACTCCACAACATTTTGATTAAAAATACTAGAACAATATAAAATTAACACGACGCACATTGGATTAAAAACTGGCTAGCAGATAGGTCTCAAAATCTAATTGTAAATGGTGAATGATCATTGAGCAAGTGTTTCCAGTGGGTCCTGCAGGGGTAGGTTCTTGGCCCTACACTATTTAACATTTTTATCAATGACCTGGAAGAAAACAAAACATCATCACTGATAAAGTTTGAAGACGACACAAGCATTGGGGCAGTGATAAATAATGAAGAGGATAGGTCACCAATTCAGAGCTATCTGGATCCCTTGGTAAACTGTGTACAAGAAACCAATATGTGTTTTAATATGGCTAAATATAAATGTATACATCTAGGAAAAAAGAACGTAGGCTTTACTTACCGGATGGGGACTCTGCCCTGGGAAGCAATGATTCTGAAAAAGATTTGGAGGTCATGGTGCATAATCAGCTGAATATGAGCTTCCAGTGTGATGCTGGGACCAAAAGAGCTAATGCAATCCTGAGATGTATAAACAGGGGTGTAGAGATGCATAGCTCCCGAATCGCCAGTCCACAGGCGCGGCAAACTGCTCCCATGGCTACGAGGCAGGAGTGACCTTCAATCCAGCGTTTGTGTTTGGGAAACTTATTTGGCTGATTTGATTGTACCCTCGCAGCTGGTGTTCACGCGCTCAAGAGATGGGTTCGTTATCTTATGTGCATGTATACTGCCTGGCTCTTCTATGCGCAAGAATGTAACCACTAAGAAGAGTTGTAAACAAAGTAAGGAGAGAAATAAAAACCCCAGGAAAAGTTTTCCTGGAAGGCTTTTTGCAAGAGGCTTGTAAAGCTCTCTAGCTACCACAGACCTGGCGTTCTGTTTCCTTTCCTGCGTCGTCACCACAGCTGGTGACCCCGACGTGATACCCCTCTACTCACCGGCTGGATACGCCGAGCGCGCCCGCGGCTGTTTGCCGCCCCTTATTCGTGAGTATGGGGGGGAAACTTTCCAGTGCCCAGAAGGAGCACGCAAGAGAGTTACAAGAGATTATACGACAGCGATCATGTGTCGCTGTCCCGGTCGCTCATATTGAGGACCTCCTAAGGGAAATAGATCGCCAGTGCCCCTGGTATCCAGACTGCGGGTCATTGCAGCTTTTTGATTGGATACAGATTGGGATCACCTTGTATAGTAAACCCCGTGCCCCAGTTCAGTGCCTGCTGCTCTGGCAGCGTTGTAAGGAGGCACTGGAGGGGATCGGCCCCAACAGCCCCAAGCCGGTCCCCCTTTTGCCCCCAGGTGATGGGCCACCCCCCTCCTGCCCACAGCTGACCCTCCCTGCGCCGCCGCCCGTGGCGGCGCCCCCCTGCCTACCGGTCGGGCAGGGGGGCGCTGTCGCCGCGGCGGTGCGGCAAGCGCGTGAGGCCGGTCTCTTGACCGATGAGGAATCCAAGTGTGGGTTCGAGGCGTTTCCCGTCTCTTGGCGGGATAATGGAAATGGGGGGCAGATAGTGGACTGGGAGGCTCTCCCCTACTCAGTTCTGCGCGAGCTCCGCAAGGCAGTTCGTGAGACCGGGGTGCGGTCCACTTTCACCCTGGGGATCTTGGAAGGTGTGTCAAACGGTTACTTCTTGCTCCCCCAAGATTGGAAAGACATGTGTCGCATGGTGCTGTCTCCCGCGCAATACGTTGTGTGGGATAGCGAGTACCAGCGAGAGGCGCTTGCAGCAGCAGCGCAAGGTGGGGGGGCTTATCTTGCTGAGCAGTTATATGGCACAGGGCAGTTTTCGAGCATCCCCGAGCAGGCGGCGGGCACGCCCCGGGTAGCTTTTCCCATCATTGGCCAGTGTGTCCGTCGCGCGTTCCGCAGGGTCCCCGCTGCAGGCGAGTCCTCTAAGTCCTTTGCGGTTACTCGGCAGGGTGCCACCGAACCATTCCACCAGTTTATTGACCGCCTCCAAGAGGCAGTCCAGAGGCAGATTGATAACCCGCAAGCCCAGACTGAACTAATGATAAAATTGGCTTACGAAAATGCCAATGCAGACTGCCGCCGTGCCATGCAGGCAGTGGTCGGGCGCCCCGGGTATACCCTGGCAGAATTGCTGCAGGCGTGTGCTGACGTAGGCACTCAGACCCATCAGATGGCCCTGCTGGCAGCTGCCCTGCACAAGGGGCAGAAGCCTCAGGGGAACTGCTTTAACTGCCAGAAGCCCGGACATTTTTGGCGGGAGTGTCGGGCCCCTGCGGGGGGCATGTGTAAAAACAAACCCAAGCCCCGGACAGACCAGAGGCCCCGCACGCTGTGTCCGAAATGCAAAAAGGGCTACCATTGGGCTGCGCAGTGTCGCTTGGCCGGGGGTGACAGCCGGGTCTTGGCTGCTAACCGAGACAACCCCCCGGGAAACTAGTAGGCGGGCCTGCGACCAGCCCGAGACCCAAGGCCGCGCCCCTCTCCGTGCACGACGCCCCCGCCGCCACAAGGGGCAGTGCGGGGATTGACCTTGTTAATCAGGAAAATATGGATATCACTCTCCCCGGGGAGGTCCTCCTCATGCCGTCCCAGATTCAGGGCCCGCTGCCGGAGGGCATGGTGGGCCTTGTCCTACCCCGCTCATCCGCCAGCAAGCAGGGCCTGTTTGTGGTGCCTGGGGTGGTGGATTCGGACTATGGTGGAATTATCCATGTTCAACTGTGGAGTCATCTCCCGAAACGGCTGTTTCAGGGAGATGCCTGGGCGCAACTCATACTTGTGCCCTACTCCCTTCCGGCAGGGGGAAGAAACGTTCCCCGAACCGGAGGCTTCGGGTCCACCGACCAGCGCACTATTCACCCACAAGTGGCAGCAGTTGTTAAAGACATTGGAGCACCCCAACCCAAACGCATTTACTGCCTCAACGATCAGCCGTTCGAGGGTGTTATCGACTCTGGGGCAGACATTACCGTCATTGCCGCTGCGCAGTGGCCCGCCCATTGGCCCACAGAGCAGGCTCCGGCAGTTTGGGGTGTGGGCGGGGCACAGGACTCACAACGAAGTGCCCGATGGTTGGAGGTTAGGGCGCCCCAAGGCATCCGCCGCGCCCGTATCCGGCCTATCATTCTCCCCGTCCACCTCAACCTGTGGGGCCGTGATTTATTGACACAGTTCACTGCCACCATCCATATCAATGATTAGGCATACGGCCCTCCCCCTCCGTTGGCTCACTGACGAACCCGTATGGGTTGCGCAGTGGCCGCTTCCTTTAGAAAAGCTGGAGGCCCTCCAGCACTTGGTTAATGACCAGCTGAAGGCAGGACGTTTGGAGGAGTCCACTAGCCCCTTTAATACCCCCGTGTTTGTGATTAAAAAGAAATCTGGCAAGTGGCGCCTCCTGCAGGACCTTCGCGCCATTAACAAAATTATACAGCCTATGGGTCCCCTGCAGTGTGGTACCCCTAATCCCAACCTTATTCCCTGTGATTACCGGTTATTTGTAATAGATTTAAAGGATTGTTTTTTTACCATCCCCTTGCACCCTGAGGACCGGGTGCACTTTGCCTTCACTGTTCCGGTTTTGAATCACTCCCAGCCCACTCCACGCTATTAGTGGAATGTGCTCCCTCAAGGCATGTTGAATAGCCCCACCTTGTGTCAGCATTTTGTTGCGCAGGCCCTACGGCCCTTCCGCGCAGCACACCCAGATGCCTTAATTTACCACTACATGGATGACATCCTGGTGGCTCACCCCGTCCTCCCTGATGACTGGCTGGACGAACTGCGCCACCAGCTTGCGGCGTGTGGCCTGGTTGTGGCACCGGACAAGATCCAGCGTCAGCCACCCTTTTTGTATCTTGGTCACCGCATGCTCCAGTCATAAGCCCGTCCAGTTTGTCCCGAGTTGGTATTGCCCAACCCTCTTATGTTTGTACAGCTTCAACAGTTATTGGGGTCCCTTAATTGGATTCGTCCTTTTTGCCCTCTGACTACCTCCATGCTGTCCCCTTTTTTTTCTGGCCTTCGGCAGGGCCGTCTCCCCGGAGATATCATTCCCGTTTCCCAGGAACAGCGCCAAGCGGTCACCCTCATTAACCAGACCCTGGCCCAGGTGTGGGTCGACCGCCGAGAAAGGGAACAGCCCCTTTTTGCCATTTTGCTTCCCACACTCTCACAACCGACAGCTGTCCTCGCCCAGGAGGGGGCGGCAGCGCGTCTTCGTTTAATTGAATGGATTTATTTGACCCACTCCCCTCCGCATACTATTCAGACACTCCCTCAACAGGCCGCAGAGCTGATTTTTAAAGTGCGAGAACGGTCCCGTACCCTCTTGGGTTGGGACCCCGTTGCCATTATTGTCCCCATCCCGGCTAAAGACTGGGAACGCACTGTCTCTTGCAGTGCCACCCTCCAATTGTCTCTTGCTGACTATGTTGGGGAAGTTAAATATCACATTCCCCCTGACCCCCGTCTTTCATTCCTACAACAACGTTGCCTTCACCTCCGGCCGTCCTTGTCAACCGTCCCCATTAAGGATGCACTTACCCTTTTTACGGACGGCGGCCCAACACGAGGTGCGGTCAGCTGGCAGGTGCAAGGCACTTGGCAAGTCCGCTTTACCCTGCCTCAGCGCTCCCCACAGCGCGCAGAGTTGGCTGCTGTCATCCTGGCCTGCCGATGCTTCCAGGATGACCCTTTTAATTTGATTACTGACAGTCTTTATGTTACTAATGTTCTTAAGTCTCTTCCAGGTTCCTATGTGTCGCCCTCCTGTGATGACAATTTGTTGGCCCTTTTTCTTACCCTGCAACAGCTCCTTTCCTCCCGCTCTAGCCCACTGTTTGTGGCACACATTCGCAGTCACACCACACTACCGGGCCTATTAACAGAAGGCAACACGGTGGCCGACCAGGCGGTCAAATCGGTGGCCTCAATTTTTTCCTCCCCAATCGAAAGCCACGCCTTTTTTCATCAATCCGCCAAGGCCCTTGCCAAGCAGTTCACTCTCCCATTGTATCAGGCGCAGGCCATTGTTCGCCAGTGTGACCTTTGCGCTTCTCTCTCCAATAGCCCTGAGGTAGGGGTTAACCCTCGTGGAACCTCGGCCAACCAGCTCTGGCAAATGGATGTTACACATTTCCCTCCCTTTGCCCCCTGGCAGTATCTTCACGTGTGTGTAGATACCTTTTCCCATTATGTGTGGGTCACCCCTCAGAAGGGTGAGGCCTCTCGTCATGTTATTAATCACATGATTCGCGCTATGGCAATCATGGGTCACCCATCCCATCTTAAGACCGACAACGGCCCCGCCTACTGTAGCTCGGCCTTTGCCTCCTTCTGTACCACGTGGGACATTGTCCACACGTTTGGTATCCCGTATAACCCCACAGGCCAGGCCATTGTGGAACGAGCCAATCGTGCGCTCAAACAAGCCCTGGTCCGCCAAAAACAGAAAGGGGGGATTCCCGTAGGCCTTCCTCCCCGCCAGGAATGGCTGGCTGCAGTGCTTTTTACCCTGAATCATTTGAATTTGACTGACAACTACTCTGCAGCAGAATGTCATTTTCGCAGCTACCAGGCCTTGCCCCGCCCCTTTGTTAAATATCGCAAGGCCCCAGACCCTCAGTGGCATGGCCCAGTGCCCCTTATAACGTGGGGACGAGGGCATGCTGCCGTTTCTCTTCCTACAGGTCCGTTGTGGGTCCCGGCGCGTAACGTCCGCCCGTGGCACGGCGATGGCCTGGCACCAGGGACTATCGAACCCCATTCCACAGTTCAACCTACATCTGCAGGATCCCGAGCGTCCTCGCCAGCGCCCCCCGCGGGGGCCCCCGCAGCGCATAACCTGGGGACAGGTTAAAGCCCTTTCATTGCAGGCCGAGCAGCTGCGAGTGCAGCAGCAGCTAGAACCTACCGCAGAAAATTACCTTGTGACATTGTTAGCTTGCCTTAATGCTAATTCACTCCTTATTTTGTGTGTATTGGAGAGTTTCCTGTTGGCCCCTAGCTGCCAAGGCGAACCCCAGATGGAGCAGCGGCTGCAGTTTAACACCTGGGTCCACCTAGCAGAAGTATTAAATCAATCTGATTTCTGCCTGGCCGTTGCCCCAGAAATGCAAGGTCTGTTAAGTACCTGCCTTGTTCCTGTCTGTAAACCACCCAGCAACATCTGGGGTGTGAGACAGTGAAAGAAATGTGCTGTTTTAAGCTTGCTGATAATAGTTTTGTATGCAATAGCAAATTGATATGTTGAAATGCTATGCTTAAGTCATCCGCCAAGACGTTTTTCTTCCTTGGTAGGATTATATTTAGTTATAGCCACCCTTAGAGTGGATGAAGACCCTTTTATAGTATGGGGTCCTAGTTTTGATGTTTGACGTTTTACTTTGCTGCTTTGTTTAATGTATACCCAATCTAGTGGCATTGTGTATGCTACCCTGCGAGAGTGTTTTGTTTAAACACCGCATTTATAAAATAAAACAGGGGGAGATGTAGAGATGCATAGCTCCCGAATCGCCAGTCCACAGGCGCGGCAAACTGCTCCCATGGCTACGAGGCAGGAGTGACCTTCAATCCAGCGTTTGTGTTTGGGAAACTAATTTGGCTGATTTGATTGTACCCTCGCAGCTGGTGTTCACGCGCTCAAGAGATGGGTTCGTTATCTTATGTGCATGTATACTGCCTGGCTCTTCTATGCGCAAGAATGTAACCACTAAGAAGAGTTGTAAACAAAGTAAGGAGAGAAATAAAAACCCCAGGAAAAGTTTTCCTGGAAGGCTTTTTGCAAGAGGCTTGTAAAGCTCTCTAGCTACCACAGACCTGGCGTTCTGTTTCCTTTCCTGCGTCGTCACCACACAGGGGAATCTCAAGTAGGAGTAGAAAGGTTATTTTACCTCTATATTTGGCACTGGTATGAATGCTGCTGGAATAGTGTGTCCAATTCTGGTGCTCACAATTCAAGAAGGATGTTGATAAATTGGAGAGGGTTCAGAGAAAAGCCTTGAGAATGATTAAAGGATTAAAAACCATTCCTTGTAGTGATAGAATTAAAGAGCTCAATCTATTTAACTTAAAGAGAAGGTTAAGGGGTGACTTGATTATAGTCTATAAGTATCTACATGGGGAAAAATATTTAATAATGAGGATGATATGATCCAATGACTGGAAGTTGAAGCTAGACAAATTCAGACTGGACAAAGCGTAATTTGTCAAAAGTGAGGGAAATTAACCATTGGAACAATTTACCAAGGGTCATGGTGAATTTTCCATCACTGACAGACAATTTTAAAATCAAGATTGTATGTTTTCTAAATGATGTGCTCTAGGAATTATGTGGGGCGGAGTTCTATGGCTTGTGTTAAACAGGAGGTCAGATGAGATGATCATAATGGTCCCTTCTGGACTTGGAATCTATGAAAAAACATTTGTCTAGAAGCAAAAGTTGATCGCATTGCCATTGAGAACACAAGTGATTAGTTCAACCATTCATAAAGCCCAATTTTCAGTTGTGGCTTCTAATTTTACATCAGGAAAAATACAAGCACCTGTATGTGTTTGCTACCATCACCACAGGTACTAACTAGCCTCAGCAAGTATTCCTTAATCTTGCAGCTAGAATAATACTGTGATAGGTCTCATGGTTAACAGAGGAAACTAACCCCCTCCCCGCAACTCCATACTTTTAAAGGTATGAGTGGACATTTGTTTCTACACTAATAGACCTGATCTTGCAAGGCCTTCACCTGTGAATAATCCTAGCTGACATGAGTAATCCCTATTGTCTTCAATGGCTCTGTTAACATAAATATTTCTTACTTACACATGGCAAGACTGGACCATTCATTATTAAACTGTGGAAATCAAAGGTTCTTAGCTTTACCACTGCTATTGCCCCATTATATGTGGAAAACAATTCCAACTATCAGGAATAATTATGAACAAAGCCCAGCTAATTATACAAGGCTTTCTCAGCTGTCCTAATTATGGCTCAGTTCAATACTATTTGCTTTTTTTTTTGTTTTTGTTTTAGTTTTTTAATTGTGAATAGATTTAGTAGAAGCTTGTCTGGCAAACAAATAACAAGATCAGTGTTCCAGAAGGAATCTGATTAATAAAATTATTCACCAATCATTTATTTTCCCTGATTTATATAATTCTTGAGCCTCCCTCTGACACAGAGAAGAATGTGAATTACATTGTGTACATTTGCAAAAAAGCCAATGTCCCCACCTATCCCAAAGATCCTACAATCTAAAGGCCTGATCCTGCACTGAGGATGCAGAGGATCAAGGCCTTAGTCAGACAACTCTGATAACATGGGGGAACAGTTCAGGTAGGTGAAGAGAATAATGCCCCAATAATGCAATGAGCTCTACATAGGTAGACCCCTGCATTCACTTAGATCCTCATTGACTTCAATAGCAGTACTCACAATGTCTACAAAAACAACAAGGAGTCTGGTGGCACCTTAAAGACTAACAGATTTATTTGGGC
Organism: Malaclemys terrapin pileata; assembly: GCF_027887155.1. Lineage (NCBI taxonomy): Eukaryota > Metazoa > Chordata > Testudines > Emydidae > Malaclemys > Malaclemys terrapin. The sequence goes on from NC_071512.1 coordinate 74,881,169, forward strand.
ATAAGCTTTCGTGGGTAAAAACCTCACTTCTTCAGATGCAGCATGGAATTCATTGCCTTCAGTAGGGATCCACATCATTTATTACTGGGTGAAGGTTATAGTTACTTGAATCAACTTCAAAATCTTCTCCAAAGAAATGTTTTTTTTTCAGAGGCATTTGGAGGAAGAGAAAGTGAGCGTTCGATGCACGGACGTGGGAGGCTCTTCCAAAGCTTGGGGGATAGTATGATAAAAGGTGTGAAGCCAAGAGTAGGAAGAAGAGTCATTTATTTTAAATGCTTGTATTTCAATCCCAACAAAGCTCTTTTAAATTACCACTAGCTCAGTGATGAATGATTGCACTTTAAATAGGAAAACAATTGCTAAATATGTATTTAAACCATACTATGCTTGCCTTATATTTGAAGAGTAAAGGTTTTTTTTATGGATTGAAGAAAGAAATCAAGTATGTTTCTCCTCTTGTATGATCAATATCCTTAATACTCTTATAAATTATGGATATTCTGCTTACAAATTAATTGTCTCTGAAGAGGCATAATTGTGCAATACTGTTGAAAGGGAAACAGTTCAAAAAGTGGAAGGTTTCTTTGCTTTTCAAAAAGTTTTCTAGTGGCTTATGAGGGCAGCTGGGAAGCCACATTGTGTTTATTTAATGCAATACATTAACTGTGATTTACTTTTTAATTTTTCTTCCTTCTGCAGCAGCATAAAAGGACCTTACTATATAACTGCTAATCTGTCAAAGGTCCATACCATGTGGCTTTATAACAGGCCTCCTAGAAATGGGATTTTTTTTTCCAAGATGAAAAAGATTTGGGTAGGAAGAAGGCGGTTGAGCTGACAGAAGAATCAAACTATACAGCTATAACTGCAGGACTGGTGCATAAAATATTACAAAATATTCCTAATGCTAGTAATACTGTACTATTATTGTTTCTTCACAGATACCACTGATTAGTATAATAAAGAGAACATATATTTTATTTCTACTTAATATCCTGAGCTATTTTCATTTAGCTGCATTTCATTAGCTGATTTTTATATTAGATAATAATATATTACAACATTTTCTAAAATGCATGTCATTTTTACATGTGTCTCATTTTCAAAACGAAGAGGACCGAGATCACAAATCCATGCCTAGGGACTGTCAAATCTTTAGTATAGCTCTGCATCTGGGTCTTTTAGCTATCAGCCATCAAGTTGTCTTCTGTCTGCTTTGATAAACTAGAGTTCAATATCCCTAGTCCAAAAAAGATCATCAGTATCAGATTTTAAAGTTTATGAATTCCTCTTAAAATCACCCGACAAAGGGAGCCTACCTAGCAGTAGATTAGGAACCCCACATATATGTCCAAGAAGCTCAGTTCCATTCCCGGCCATGCTACAGATGATGTGGGATTGCCCTTTGTTTGTTTGTACAATGCCAGTCACAGGACAGCCCTGATTTCTGATTGGGACCTTTAGGAACTACAGTAATATAAATAATATTAAGTGAGACAAATTCTGCCCCAATGTATACCCCTTTCAGTTCCATTGTATTGGTTTCAATCGGGTAAGACAGAAGGAGTGCCTGGAATTGTTTTCTAGTCTCTCCCCAGGTGATTCTGGTCATTGCATTCTAGCAGAGGAAGCTGGTGGAGGCATGTGGCGAAAGGGACAAGTTAAGGCAGATGAATGGAAGCACAATGATCCTTGGGGCTCCAGGATAGGATTTAAGGAATCCCTACGTGGAAAATGAAAATTAATGACCACAATAAAGACAATTATATTAAACAACAGACTAGACATTGAACAAATATTTGCAAGACAAAATAGACACTGATATCTATTATTAGCAGATAGGGACTATATGTCTCAGGCAACTGGTAAAAAGTCTATGTAGCTTTTCACATCCAAGTCACTGGTTAATATTTGGCTCAGGTTAGTAGTGCTTCAAAGTTATCTGAGTAATACTAGTCAGTAATTAATTGTGAAATTAGTTGGCAGTCTTAGTCCGCTCCTCTTGTTTATGTCCACATTCCCACACTTGGCACCCTGCTGGCACGTTTAGCAGAAGGGCCTGACTGTATGTGGATAATGTACTACATTCACCCCTAAAATTTAGCATGCCAAGACAGAGGCATGCTGCCAGGCTGTTTTAGGGAAGTATGTACCAGTTCTTTGGATAGATAACTTTAATTTCCAGAGCTGTCAAACCATAGGCATCAATGCCAACTATGGGAGTAGTTTTTGTATTGTGCACTTCTGATCACTAGGCACTGAAAGGAGATACCACTGAAATACTATCCAATGGCAACAATTTTCAATTATTACCATCCTAATTCAAACAAACCACCAAGAATTAACATCCCTTTATCTATAATTTTTCTTTAGTTTATGTCAATTTAGGACAGACCATGATCAACCTTATTTAACATTCTACAGCCCTTAAAGAGCATTTTTTAAAACAGAACATTAGCTTATATCCCAAAACAAATGCTGGCTTTCAGCAGCCTCTTGTGTATTTTAGTAAAATAGCAGGAAGAACAACCTGGAATTAGACTGATTAAATTTTCCAGCTCCAATTTGATCACAATCCTCATTATCACCAATGTAAATAGCATGTTACATGAGCCATATAATTTTATGACAGCATACATCTTCTAGATGTGGCAGAATAAAACATTCCCAAGGCAGCTGGGAAGTACAGACAGACTTACAGCCAGAAATTGTAGCAGTTGTGTGGGTGGTAAGAACGGAGCTGCCCTTTGTAGAATTAAAACTCAAAAAGGTTGCATCTACAATAGACTTTTCAGCCATAGCTGAGAGTAGATTTAAATTGTCAGTTGCCCCTAATCTTGTTAGAGACTCATGCTGTCGAGTGGCTGAAGGAATGGAGGGTGAAGGGGTCCTAGTGCATGTGCCTGAAAGAAAAGAAAAAGGTGTCTGAGCTAGAGAAAAAATACAGGAAAACTGCAGAGGTTTTTTTTAGAAAAGTGTAGTTTGCAAGAGATGAATTTACTTCGTCTAAATTACCCTTAATGAGAAGCTAACATGGTAGGTTATGAGTTTAACAAATTATCCAAAAAATTCAAGAGGGAGCTGAATTTCAGATGGATAGGGAGATGTCTCCTTGCAATCCTATCCAACTCTGGGGAGGGAGAGGGGATGGTGCTCTCTAATATCTCAATCAATTTAATCAACCCTGATTAACTAATGGGATTCTCCATCGCACCCTGTGGTCCTAGAACTACATGAAACTCTTCTGGGCATCTTCTGAGACTCTTATGAAACAGAAGGATGTGATTGGAGCTGTGCTTTCTGTGGTCACAGGAGGGTTCCTCACACTGTTCATCACATGCAAGTTGATGTGGGAGCACTAAGCAAACAGAATGGAGTTATCAGGATTCCTCCTTAATTCTCCATCTCAGTAGCTATAGAAAAGAAAGGGGAAGAAAAGAAATGCCAACATTCCTGCCTATCAACTAGGATGGGGTAAGCAGCAAAGGGGGGAGGAGATAGAGAGAGAAAAATAGACAGTGTTGAACGGATAGCACAAAATAATCATGATGTGGTATCCAAATATTTGCAACATTTGCATCATGGTGTTACATCAACACATGGCGAAGTCATGTTGAGCAGCACAAAACAATGCCAGGGCATCACTTCATGATTAATTCATGTCTCTCTGTGACTCCATTTATTGATGAAGTGGCTGTACAGCTCTGTAAGGCTGATTGCAACTGCCCAAATCTTCACTCAGCAATGACACTGAACTGAAATCTTCTGTAAGTTTGAAAAATGTTGGTATAGCATTTTAAGCGCATGTTTCATACAGCTCTATGCCTGATATTTTGGGATTTGACAAAAATGGAAATACCTAACCGTCATTAAAGAGGCTCTTCTCACAGTATTTTCAACTTGGACAAAATCAAGTCATTTTGCAAACCCTACTCTAAGGCTTTATACTTATCCCATTTACATGGTGTTTAACCACCTCTGAGGTATCTAAATACCCCATCACCCAACAGGCTTGACTAATTTTTTGGATGCTTAGCCTATTGAAATTGGATGCCAAACCTTTGGAGAATCACTTATTACTAACTAGAGCTGGGTGAATAACTGACTTTTTGGTTCAGTTGCCAAACCAAAGAATTGAAAAAAATATTCATTTTGGGTTGAACAGAACATTTTGTTTGTCCTGCAATGAAATGTTTCGTTTCATTTCCAGGTGTTTTTTACCCTTTTGTTTTGTTTTGATGTTTTAGTTAGCACTAAAATTTGAAATAAAACATTGTTTCAAAATGAAAAGCTGAAACATTTCATTTTGAAAATGTCAAAACAAAATGTTTTGACTTTTTTGGAATTCTATCCCTCCCCTTTTTTCACTTGAAAACTATTTGCCAAATTTTACCTAAATTCATGACCAGTGTCAGTCAACATGAAACTGCATTTTTGAATGCAAAAACTATTGGCCAAAAAAAATTTCACCCAGATCCACTTATTACTAAAGAAGCTCCTGGTCCCAAATTATAGGCTTGAAATAGCTGTGCTTGTAGGTATGCTGAGTCATTGGAATAGCCATGTAGCTGTACATATATTACCAACATAGTGTTAGTTCTACACATTTCTCATTTGAATGCAACACCCTTATTTTGGCCTAAGTATTTCACTGTATAGAGCAGTTATTCATGTCCATATAGAAGGCTACATTTTCTTGAATTCATAAACTATAAACTATATTAAATAAACTGCAAACTGACTGATGATGAGTGCTGCTCTCATAGGCTAATTTCTCTTCTAAACTGTGCTATGAAAATTCTAGCTAATGGGCTGGTGACAAGACTAAACAGGGATAATAGCAGACTTAATAAATAAAGACAAATGGGATTCATTAAAAGCTGGCACTCAGCAGATAATCTCTGGAGAATTCTCACCTCAATCTACATGACCTCATCAAAAATAGAAGTCTTATGCTGTTTATATCAGTGGATGTTGAGCCAGTCCAATTGAAATCCATAGTTGAGATATTAAATACATTTGACTTTGGGATGGAGATTCTCTGTTTCTAAGATATGTCCTCTTTTGGGGGGAGAGGGGTTTCCAAGCCATTCACAAGGTTACAAACACACCCCACTATGGCTATTATTTTTCCAATTTGTATTGTTTGTACTTCAACCTCTTATATATAACATAAGAAAACATCCCAAAATTAAAAGCTCTTGGCTAATACCACTCAGTAAAGTCTTTGCACCTTATGTGTAGAATGTGTAATGCACTGCTTAATCTGCTGAGGCACAATGCTGGGGAAAAGAATGACAATGAGAGAGAGACAAGAAATCTAACAATTAGATCCCCAGGCTTTGGCAGGGTCAGTGGTTAGAATTCAAATCCAAATTCAGATCCAAATTTTACAGACAGCCTTTATATCTATAATACACCAAGTTAAAAACCATAATTCAAGCACCTTCAGAATTTGGGATGTTAAATCCAGATTTAGCTCTGAATTCTATGGCCCCAACTCTATTAATAATGAAAGAAACTTAAAACAATGTATGTTGGTGTATCAGTTTCTTCCAATAGCTTTCTTTTATCGTGTTAAAAGGTAAGATATTACCAGTTTGAGCAGGCATTTCCCTAGCGCCTATAACAGAATACATCTGAAAGCAGTAATATTTGACCTACAGGCAAAATGCTAAAAACGTTGTCTAACTGCACTACTATAAACAGAGAGGCTTCCATGTTCTGGTTGGCCATGCTCTTTGGCCTGGTCTACACTAGGAGGTTATGTCGAATTTAGCAGCGTTAACTCGAATTAACCCTGCACCCGTCCACACAACAAAGCTATTTATTTCGACATAGAGGTCTCTTTAAATCCATTTCTGTACTCCTCCCCGACAAGGGAAGTAGCGCTAAATTCAACATGGCCATGTTGAATTGGGGTAGGTGTGGATGGAATTCGACGCTAATAGCTCCAGGAGCTATCCCACAGTGCAACACTCTGTTGACGCTCTGGACAGAAAATCAAGGAGCTGAGACAAGGGTACCAGAAGACCAAAGAGTCAAACGGACGCTCCGGATCCCAGCCCCAGACATGCCGTTTCTACGAGGCACTGCATTCCATTCTAGGTGTGGCCGCCACCACTACCTCACCACTGTCCGTGGACTCTGACGATGGGGTGTTGTCGACAGCCGCTTCCTCGGAGATGTTGGTGGACAGGGAAGATGAGGAAGGAGATGAGGAAGACGAGGCAGTCGACAGCGCTTTCAATGCTGATTTTCCCTGACACCCAGGATCTCTTCATCACCCTCACGGAGATCCCCTACCAACCCTCCCAAGGCGGTAACCCGGACCGTGAATCAGGGGAATCATCAGTAGGTAAGTGTTTTAAACATTTATTTTGAACAGAATAGGAATGGTATATTAACAATGGGTTTTTCATGATTAGTTTACCCTAGGCACTTTAGTTTTTAGTCCTTGCCAGTGCAGCTACTGGAAAATTCTGTCAATACGTCCAGGGATAGAGCAGAAATCCTCCTGGGACATCTCCACGAAGCTCTCCTGGAGGTATTGTGAAAGCCTTTGCATCAGGTTCCTGGGGAGAGCGGCCTTATAGCGTCCTCCATGGTAGGAAACTTTTCCGCGCCAGGCTAGCAGCAAGTACTCTGGTATCATTGCCTCACAAAGCATGGCAGCATACGGCCCTGGTGTTTGCTGGCATTCACACAGCATGCGGTCTTTCTCTGTCTCCAAAATCCTCATCAGAGTGATATCACTCATGGTGACCTGCTTTGAATTAGGGGAATGTTAGTATTGGGACTGATTGCCTGTTCCTTTACATAACTGTAACCGGCGGTTTACAGCTATGCGGTGGAGGCGGGACAGGGGCAGCATGCAGGGATCTTTCCCGGGGACAGCCGCGAGGGGGATGGGACAGGGGCAGAGTTCATGCTGGCCGGATTGCCAGCAGCAGGAACTGGCCAACGCTAGGAGCATTGCTTGGAACGTGAAAGGAGGGTGCTGCTATAAATTAAGCTTTAAGCAGCCAAAAGTCTACAGCTTACCATGTCTGCCTGCTAGCCAAATTCCGTTGTCCGGCCCCGCTTCTGTGAGCTGTACAGCAAGACCCCAGGCACTCAATGGGAAGGCTGAAAATTCGACCTTGTACTTAGTGCGCATGTGATAGGTACTGTGCATGGTCTTGTTCACAGAGAAAGACTATATTCATTGTTCACAAAACTGTATCTTTGTGAGGAATTCACTCCCTTTTTCCCATCCCACAGCTGCGAGTGTCTCCCGAGCTACCCCAGCATCCCCCTCCCAGAGGCTGGTGCACATCAGGCAACGAAAGAGAAGGACACGGGACGAGATGTTCTCAGAACTTATGGGCTGCTCCCGAGCTGAGGTGGCACAGCAGACCCAGTGGAGAGAGAACATGTCGCAATACCAGCGATCACATAGCAAACGGGAGGACAGGTGGCGGCAGGAAGACCAGCAGGCGACTCAAACGCTACTTGGACTAATGAGGGAGCAAATGGACATGCTCCAGCGCCTTGTAGATGTTCTGCAGGACCGGAGGGAGGAGAACAGAGACCCGCTGCATTCTATCGCTAACTGCCCTCCCCCGCCACAAAGTCCCATCCCCCCCTCACCCAAAGTCCCAAGAAGGAGGGGCGGCAGGGGCCGTGAAAACAGTCACTCCACCCCTGCAGACTGCTCAAGTAGCAGAAGGCTCTCATTCCCAAAGATTTGATAAGTCCTTTCCTTCACTCCAAAAGCACCTCACCCAAGCCCCCGTCCCAGTTTCATCCCCTAACTGTGTAGTTGTTAATAAAAAATACATTTCTGTTAATTACTGTTTCATGTTCTTTTAGAGGAGAGTGTGTTTGAAGGGGGGGAAGAGGGTTGGTAATTGGAGAGAACAATCACCTTTACCAGGGTACAGACACGGGGGCAGGTTCAGCAAAAGGTCACACACACATTGCAGTCATTAGGCACCCTGGTCAGTCTGGGAGGTGGTTTTCATGTTCTGTGTGGGGGGGTTATGTGAGTTTGTGGTGGGGGAGGGCGTTTACAGATCTTATGCAGCGGTCCTTAGCCTGGATGACAGAGCCACGCAGCAGAGGATCTGTAACCACCCTCCCCTGCCACAAAGTCACATAGCCCCCACACACAGAGTCCCGAAAAGGAGGGGTGGCAGTGCGTCCGGCTGGGCTCTTCTAATCGCCCGGCTGTATGGCTGGGCGTAATCAGCAGCCAGGTGATTTGCCTGAACCTCCAACCCCGCCATAAAGGTCTCCCCCTTGCTCTCACAGAGATTGTGGAGCACACAGCAAGCTGCAATAACAATGGGGATATTGGTTTCGCTGAGATCAGAGCGAGTCAGTAAGCTTCTCCATCTCCCCTTCAGACGTCCAAAAGCACACTCCACCACCATTCTGCACTTGCTCAGCCGCTAGTTGAACAGTTCTTTTTCACTGTCCAGGGCGCCTGTATAGGGCTTCATGAGCCAGGGCATTAGCGGGTAGGCTGGGTCCCCGAGGATCACTATAGGCATCTCCACATCCCCAACAGTTATTTTCTGGTCCGGGAAGTAAATACCTTCCTGCAGCCGTCTAAACAGACCAGAGTTCCTGAAAACGCGAGCATCATGAACCTTGACCGGCCATCCGACGTTGATGTTGGTAAAACGTCCCCTATGGTCCACCAGTGCTTGCAGCACATTGAAAAGTAGCCCTTTCGGTTAATGTACTGGCTGGCCTGGTGGTCCAGTCCCAGGATAGGGATCTGTGTTCCATCTATAGCCCCACCGCAGTTTGGGAATCCCATCGCAGCGAAGCCATCTATGATCACCTGCACGTTTCCCAGGGTCACTACCTTTGAGAGCAGTAGCTCAATGACTGCGTTGGCTACTTGCATCACAGCAACCCCCACGGTAGATTTGCCCACTCCAAATTGGTTCGCGACTGACCAGTAGCTGTCTGGCGTTGCAAGCTTCCAGAGGGCTTTGGTCACTCGCTTCTGGACAGTCAGGGCTGCTCGCATCCGGGTGTCCTTGCGCTTCAGGGCAGGGGACAGCAACTCACAAAGTTCCAGGAAAGTTCCCTTACGCATCCGAAAGTTTCGCAGCCACTGTGATTCATCCCAGACCTGCAGCACTATGCGGTCCCACCAGTCCGTGCTTGTTTCCCGGGCCCAGAATCACCATTCCACAGCATCAACATGACCCATTGCCACCACGATGTTCACGGCGCGGGGTCCTGTGGTTTGTGAGAGGTCTGTGCCCCTCTCAGACTTAATGTCCTCACCGTGCTGCCGTAGCCTCCTCGCCCGATTTCTCACAACTGCCTCTGAAAAAGGTGCATGATAAGGTGCGAGGTGTTGACAATGGCCATAACTGCAGCAATGATCGCAGCGGGCTCCATGCTCGCAGTGCTGTGGCGTCCGCGCTGTCAATCACCAGAAAAGTGTGTGAACTGATTGCTGGCGCTTTCACGGAGGGAGGGCGGGAGGGAGGGTTGAATGACGACAGTTACCCAAAACCACTCTCGACACATTTTTTGCCCCAGCAGGCATTGGGGGCTCGACCCAGAATTCCAATGGGCAGCGGGGACTGTGGGAACTGTGGGATAGCTGCCCACAGTGCACCGCTTCCAATGTCGATGCTTGCCCCATTAGTGTGGACTCACAAAGTCGAATTACTGTCCTTAGTGTGGATACACACGTTCAACTTTGTAATATCGGTTCCACAAATTCGCTTTAAGTAAAATCGAACTACTCTCGTAGTGTAGACATACCCTTAGATTGCGCATTTGGTCCAAGCATTGGGGAAATCAGTATACTGTTTCTGTTCTAACTTCTCTTTCCTTTTGTGTTTGTCAGTTTCAGGATCCTGTCTCTATACCTGAAATCCATGACAGAAATGACTACCTTATTGGGCTTTCTAAGGGCCAAATCCAGGACACACTGAAACCAACAGAAGGACCACCATAGTCTTCAGTGGATTTCACATCAGGACCTAAAAACTGTATTCATTCTCTGTTTTGGTAGCCTTCTCTCATTGTAGGGATTCCTCATTTGTCTGATACTGTAGCCTTTGTTCAGCAAAGGATTCCCCATCTTCTCATTCCTTCCCTGAGAGGGAGCCTTAGATTCTGAGTTTATTTGCTCTCATCTGGATAACTAATACCTTGTTCTGCAGTAGCTTACGTACTGCCACCACCACATCCAATCTGTGGGAAGTCACATTGCTTTCTCATTATGTTTTTCAAGCTTTGTTCTGAGCAGGACACATTTTGTTTTAAAGTATCCAAATATGTTTCAGCTGGCTGCACCATCTTCAGTATGTGGCCATACATAGTGTCTAAATTTGCTAAGGCAGTTTGAACATAATCTGATTGCTAATTAATGTCCTTTAATAATTCTGACCTTTAAAACTTGTCTTCTAGCATTGCTATTATAGAGGCCTGCTGTATGTATGTTTACTTCCGATAAGGTTTATCTCGCCCATGACTCTTCTACTATCACTGGACCTCCAACCAGCATAAGCATTGCTCTTTGGATTGGAAATGTCCTGGCTGGCATTTTAGAGTTGCTTTTAGGCATTTTTGTTATCTTCGTTTTAAATCTCAGCCATCACAGTTTACCCTTGCAGAAAATACTGATGGCGATGGGTGGTTTGTTAAATAGTGGGAATGACCAAAAAAGCTGGGCTGGGGGTGCGGGCTCTGGGGTGGGGCTGGGGATGAGGGGTTTGGGGTGCAGGAAGGAGCTCCAGGCTTGGGGGGGGGCTCAGGGCTGGGGTAGGGGATTGGGGCATGGGGTTGGGGCACAGGCTTACCTCTGGCGGCTCCTGGTTAGTGGCACTGTGGGGGGGTGCTAAGGCAGGCTTCCTGCCTGTTCTGGCACCGCAGAACGTGCTGTGCTCCGAAAGTGGCCAGCGGCAGGTCAGGCTCCTAGGTGGAGGCGCGGAAGCAGCTCCATGTGGCTCTCACCCTCAGGCATCGTCCCCTCCAGCTCCCATTGGCCAGGAACTGGCCAATGGGAGTGCAGAGCCAGTGCTTGGGGCGGGGCAGTGCACGGAGCCCCAATGCACCCCACCTAGGAGTCGGACCTGCTGTTGGCCACTTCCGGGGCACAGTGCAGTGTCGGAACAGGTAGGGACCAGCCTGCCTTAGCTGGGCAGCACCACCGGCGGAACTTTTAATGGCCCGGTTGGCAATGCTGATCAGAGCCGCTGTGACCCAGTCCCTTCCATTCTGCAACCCAGTTCTGGGTCGCGACCTACGATTTGAAAACCACTGATCCAGTCCAGTCCCCGGCACTCAAGGCAGGGCTACATAAAAACTGGAGCATTCCTGGCAGGCAGTTGTCTAACCTGTTCTTAAAAGTCTCCAATGTATGGAGTCTGACCTATCATCTCCGTCCTAAAGATAATCCTTCCACCAAGCTGCTGGCCATACATAGCTGTTCTTTGCATTTAAGTTTTGGATCTCTAAGGCTATTAAGCCAACACCTTTCACAAACACTACAAATGCAATAACACTTACACAAGGTTTGTCAATTGAGCTTTACACTTGAAGTTGACTCAGTTGAGAGACCCAGTATGACAGCTAGTATTCTCTATTTTCATCCTCTATCAGTCATCAGGATGCCCAATAATATCCTTGGCTGGATCAATATAGTGATATTTCTGGTTTCATGGTTAATGCAGGAAGTGCTGTAAAGGAATAAAAATAGGTGTGAAGCCTAACAATGCTATGATCTTACACTGGAGAAAATACAGCATGTTCACAAAGCAATGTAACTCCCCAACACTTTAAGAACAGGGAATAGGATTGTAATCTGTTTAGGCTGGTTCTCATATGGCCCTCATTACTGTAGTATCTGAGCATCTCGAAAATATTCATGGATTTATCCTCACTTCTATTTCACAGATGGGGGGAAACTAAGGCAGAAAAATTAAGTGATTTACCGAGACCACCTATGTCAGAACTAGGACAGGAATACAGGAATCCCTAATTATCAGTCCTGGGCTTTGTCCAGTAGACCATGCAGCTTCTCATGCTATCAGATTGCCCTGTTTTGTGGCAGACAACACACTGACTGCTCAGCAGAACAACTGACTCTGCCACTGATGGCTTTATGGCTGCCATATGCTTCTTCCCAGGTGGCTTCCTGTGGCAATCAGACAGCATTGCACCTCACAGCCACAAACGGATTTGGGGTCTTCTCAAAAAAGGAGGGGCTTGTGGCTCCAATTTTCACACAGCCTAATGGCTAGACCTGGGAGGCTGCCCTGGGGACTGAGAAGAACTCTTTATCTTTAGGGAAAAAATAGTAACAGACCTTCAATCCCAGTGATGAGTTTACATTGATGTATATCAATTGATGTTGTTAAGGTGATATATAAGGGAGAGGGATAGAAACTTGTTTGTAACAAAATGAAAGCTGAGAATCTCCTTTACATTTGTGGGCCCTCCAAAACTAGGCTGTTAGGGCTTGATAGGACCCAAAATCCAGGACTTATGAACCTAAAATTCATGGTTTCCTCTTATGCACCTGGATGAACAAAAGGGACCTTAAATGATTTTGCTTGTCATGGCACCAAAGTTTCATGTATCATCTGAGTTATTATTATTATTTTTTGCAACTGTCACAATGCTGCACCTCTACAATACATTGGCAAACAGAATAAAGCCAGGTGTGAGAGAGCAGCTATAACCATATTAACATGAAAACTGATAGGATATATGGATAAGAAGAGAAACATCCCAATATATGGCTTTCAGCCACTATAAATGACAGAAAAGGTGTACAAGACTTCCACTCTGTGTGCAGGTTTTACCAAAGCATATATAAGAGTCAACACATTATCAAAGCTTAAAGAACAGATAATGGTCTTCCTTCACTCCCAAAGTGTCTCCATGTCTTTATCACTGACAGTGGACCCAGTGATATAAAAACAAGGTGAGGGAGGAAATGAACACATTTGCATGAATTGCACATTGCTTGAACTAGCTTATACAGTATATGATTGTCTTAAGGAGCAACACTTTACTAACATCCTCTGTTAGAGATGCAAAACATCTGCACTAATTAAAGTCACTAAATGAAAGGCTGTAGAATGCATATAGGAAAAAAATCTAGTCGAACACAAATTGAGATAGGAAATGCCAGATTGAGAGAGACTTCTCCCTGTCTGATTCAAGGCCATATACATGTATACTGGGGCATGCACAAGAGGAAAAGCAGAGACTGTTGCTATAACATCTAACCATTGTGTATTTCTGGAGGTTTGTTGGGCACTTGTGGCAAGTTTAGCAACCATGGAAAGAGGCCACATCAGACAACAGAAAAAAAAGCTAAAACAAAACAAGCAAAATTAGGCCTATCAGTCTTTTGAGAAATACCCACAGACAGGACGTTAAAAAAGATGAATTTCGGCCCTGAGATTGATGGATGTTTTATAATATGTGCTACATTTGACAATGAAAAAAGCACATTTGTCATACAAAAGACCCACGGTACTGCTGCATGTTATCCACTTCAGTTGCTCTGAGGTTTATTCTAACGGCTCATTTCCTTCTAATTCCCATGTAAACAATATAGTAGATAACTATTGTGGTGCCCTAGCAAGTAAGAGAGAGAGTGCAGTGCATGTGTGTGTGTGTGTGTGTGTGTATATGTGTGTGTGTGTGTGTGTGTGTGTGTGTGTGTGTGTGTGTGTGTGTGTGTGAGAGAGAGAGAGGTGGCAGAAACCACTGTCATGAAGGGACATTGCCACTGTACATTCATAGTGTATGACACTAATTAGTGGGGTTAACATGTGTGTGCTCATCACCTAAGAGGTTCTCTTCCATGTTTCAGACAAGGCAAGGAGTTTGCATCCCTGTGGTATAAATCTGGAAATCCATTCAAAGGTTCAGGCTGTATAATTCTATAAGGCTGAGTAGCTGTGAGGTTCAGATGACTGGAAGAAAAGAATGGGACATGTGGCCTGTCCTGATTATATAGTATCTGCTGCAGTTTCTTCAGCCTATAGATGGAATGCCGTGGGGAATGTTTGTAAGCAACAAACAGTTGTAAGCAAAAACACAATGTGGAGAATGACTGATATTCTTTGCAGTAAAGAGGGAGAATCTTCCTTGCTGCTCTAGTGAATGCTGAAATAGAGCCAGATCCAGCAAATGCTTGCACCCATGAGCAGGGCATTGAGTTCAGTGGGACTATTCATGTGAGTAGTTACATGCAAAACTACCCATAGAAGGCCCATAATTCCTGATGCTGTTTGTGATATTAGATGTATAGAATCCATTCAGAATAAAAAGCTACAATGTAGTGAAAAAATCCAATCTGGACATAAGTCTTGTAACATCTCTGATCTGCCTTGACTTTCTGGCTTAGTAATCTAGTGCCTACATATTACAATGACTGGGAACAGTTAATTAACTACTGGTTTGTTACCACATCTCTCTCTTTTTAGGGAAAGAAAAAATAATTATGAGTGTGAGGGAATACAATACAGTATAACTGATATGATGTTATCAAAGCCTGAGGAACTAATTCTTTTGTATCCCTGTAATATCATGAAGCAGCTGACCAAATGCACTCTAACACTCTCCATTATTGTATTGCACCATTACAGGGCAAATGGGCCTTCCCCTTTGCCCATAATGTCTTATTGCAGATCTCATTGTATCAGACTCCTTGCTAGATATTATTGCATCCTTCAAATAATAACGACTGGCATCAGGGTCCTATATGTTTCTTCTATGACTAAGTTCTAGTATTTTCTTAGCTCTTCCTGCCCTCAATTTTCCACCTTCAAATCATCCATTGATTTAAATTGAGCCCATTGTAGGCTGCCTGTCTTGAAGAGTTTAGGGAGGATTATTTTGAAAGAAACAGGATCCTGCCAGTTAGGTGGGTTTGTTCAAGCTCTCACAGCTCTGCTTCTCACATTTGCAGAAGCACAGCACATATTGTGCAGCTCTAACACCACTGGGTACTGCTGATATCTGGTAGTGCGCCCAGTACTTAAAAGCTTTGATTACTGTCTCTGACAGCCACTGAGTGATTTTTTTTTTGAGGGGTGGGGGGAGAGAAAGGGAAGATGTGAGCTGTCCTTTGACATTTTATGTATGAGCCTCACTGTGTTAACCTTTAGAGATAATTTTCTCTGCAGGTGTTGGATATTTCTAGCAAGCATTTTAACAGCGAAGTATCAGTTAATGTTCCTGATAAAAGTAATTTGTTTCAAAAGTTTGGGTGGAGAGAGAACCCCAGTAAAACCAAGACAAATTAACGTTACGATTTTAGATGCAAAGAAAACACATTATTCTTGTACCAATCGTATTATTGTGCAGGCATTTTCTAGCCTATTTTAGAGTACCTCTGCCTGGCCTGATTTTTTTCTACTGTTAAGTATTCAAGATGCTCTTTTCCCAGCATTGATAATAGGAAGTTGTTTGTATTTTCCATTCAAAAATATTTTTCTAGGTTTGTAATTCAGCCACTTCCATTTGGTCTATCAGATAGTCCAAAGTGAATATTGTTTTTCAGGGCTTCATTTTTTAATTCATTTTGACTACAATTCATTTAACTCTTTTGTGAATTATAGCATTGCAAGGAAAAGATTAAATTGACCTATTTTAGTGTGTATTTTATTTTATTTTTAGAATTCTGCAATTTAAAATGGCTTTTTTTTTTTAAATAAAGTGAAGTTGACAAGACAGGCTTTAAGAACTTTGGATTAATATAATATTGTTAGAGACCCATGTATTCTCCTTCCTTGATCTTGTGCTGCAGTTTGGGGCAGGAGGGGCAATGCTATCCATGTCCCCAACTCTGCCCACTGTGGGCCCAGGGCTTCCGCCTCACAGGGAGCATCAGGGTTCGGGCTCCAGGATTCAGCCCCGTGCCTCCCAGCTTCAGCCCTGTGGGGGGCACCAGCTGGGGATCAGGGCTTCAGCCCCGCACCTCCCCGAGCTTCCGCCCTGCAGGGCGCACTGCGGATAAGGGCTTCAGCTGTGGGGCCCTGCGGCCCCCTTGAAAGGGCTTGTGACCCCCCCCCATGTTACGTTATATGCATTCTGGATATAACACATAGGGTATTTTTTCAGACTGCCCAATTATTCTGTGTTCTTTCTCTGTCCAGTACTGATGGGCTGTTTGCTCCAACCCCTTTCATTCCCCTATCTCAGCCTCTTCACCTCAGCCTCACATAACTGCTCCTCCTATCTTTCCCCTTCTCACCTGCTCTGTTCCTCTCAAACTTCTCCATTCCTTTGTCCCTTTAGCCTTTCCCCTCCTAATTAAGCCCCTTTCTCTCAATATTTATGGAACTAACATGTTTGCTGCCATCACACTGATCACTTGGCTTCTTTCCCCTACCCTGCCTGTTTTGTCTATTTAGATTGTAAGCTCTTCAGGGCAGGGACTGTCTTTTAGTCTGTGTCTTGTACAGTGCCCTGCATAATCGGGCCCTGATTCTGGTTGGGCAAGGAACTGCTGTAATAAACATGATTAATAATATTCCAGACATTTTAACAAGTCCTGTAGGTATATTTGTTCTCTGGTATCTTGGAAATCTGACAGTATCACTTTAAGAATTTGGAGCTCTTGTGCCTTTCTGTGTACCATGTTTTATTTTGTTTTACAATGGATCCATTTCACACTCTGATGCAGCTGGCTAAACCTACTGAACTCCATTTTTCTTAATTAGTTTTTGCTCATTATTTCTTGCGCACCTCTGAAAGCCAGGGAGATACAACATTGCAGTATACAGCCTGTCCTGACAGTGGTGTTGCAGTGCTGTCAGCCTAAAAGCGGTACACAGTACAAAGCCAACCAAATAGGAGAAATCCAAAATGATCTGCAAAGGAGGATGCCTCGCTTAGCTGCTGTTGTAAAATGTCTGCTACTTCTGCGAAAGTGGCCCTAGAAGGGAACTGAAGGGAAGATGTGTACACAGAGAAGTGCAGCCAAGGAGCTCATTAAGCCAGATGGCCATTGGCACTGTAAAGGCAGCTAACTGTAGCTCAGCTACTGGAGTTATGAGACACAGAGGCCTCTTTCCTCAGCCCATACTCGTGGGGCACCCGCTCCCTTTCTTTGCTCTGAGTGCACTTCTTTGGTTCATCTCTTCCCTTTTGCCTCCTCTCCACTCTCCATTTTGAATATACCAGAGTATTTTTGATAGGAGAGAATTGTCTGATAGTTATCTCTGACTCTGAGGCCTGCAGGTGCTGATGGTTTCAATATACAATTCCTGAAACCCATGGACCTGTAGGAATTTATAGGAGCAGATTGAGGGCCAGTTTTTCTGTAGGTTATTTATATTATTGTAAGCTTCTTAAGAGGAAAGCTTTAACAGAACCCTAGATAACAAGAAAATGGGTTTTAAAACCTCCAGTAACTCTTATTTTTGTAACTTGTTCTTGAACCAAAAATGTGAGCCTGGGGAAAGTCCCTGACAGGTACTTCCATGAGGGTGAGAGATCACTGAATTATTCTCCTGTATCCCATGAAACTGGGAAAAGGAGCAGGCAGAATGTCTGAAGTTTCTTTTGTGACATACTGCAAAAACAGATTGAAAAACCTAAGGGGGAAAACCAAGGAAATTTGGCACCTAGGAACTGAATATAAAAAAGTCCACATATTTTCTGTGTAAGACAGGGGTTCTCAGCCTTTTTCTCTCTGAGGCCCTGCTCGACATACTATAAAAACTTGAGGGCCCAGTGGGAGGGAGGGGGAGAGAGGGGAAGAGGTTGAGAGGAACCTCGGGGCAGGGGCCTTGGGCATAGGAAAAGTTTGACTTCTATTGGGTGGGGGGAGTCAGGGGTCAGTGAGGCTCGAGCCACCTCCGCATGGTGGGGTCCAAGGGGGGAGTTTATATATTTAAATTATAACTCAAAGGTGGAGGGCTTAGCTCAAAAAGTTTTAAAGCTTAGGGTGCAGGGAGGTGGTAGCTGGGGCTGTGTGCACAGGGGGGTGGCTGTGGGTACAGGAAGGGGGGTGGCTAGAGGCTGTATGCGGGTAGGGGGATAACTCAGGGTGCAGGGAGGGGGATAACTGGGGCTGTGTGTGGGCAGGGGGTAGCTCAGGGTACAGGGAGGGGGGAAACTAGGGGCTGTGTGCGGGCAGAGAGTAGCTCAGGGTGCAGGAAGATGGGCACATGGGGCTGCGTATGGGCAGAGGGTACGTCAGTGTACAGGGAGGGCGTAGTTCAGGGTGTAGGGAGGAGTATTAGGGGTTGTGTGCTGGGAGGACTCCCCTGCGGTCCCTGTTCCCAGAGGGATCTGCCAGCCACAGAACCGGGTCTCCCCATCCGGGGGGCTCTTACCAGCTGCCTCTGCGGGAGCAAAGGGGGCTGGGAACTGAGGAGCAGCTTCAACCTGGGGCACGAGCAGGAGAGGAAGGAATGCTGAGGCTGTCTGCTCCATGGCACCAGCCAGAGCAGCAGCTGCCCCACATTGTCCGGCTCAGGCTTCCCGCCTCCGACCTGGCCAGGGGGCGGGGAGAGGAGATGGACGAGGTGTGGAGCTGTCCCCGGGACTGCCTTGATCTTGTGCTGGAGTTTGGGGCAGGAGGGGCAATGCCCTCTGTGTCCCCAACTCTGTCCACCGTGGGCTCATGGCTTCTGCCCCACAGGGAGCATCAGGGCTCGGGGCTCCGTGATTCAGCCCTGTGCCTCCCAGCTTCAGTCCCACAGGGGATACCAGGGATTAGGGCTTCAGCTGCGGGGCTATGCAGCCCCCTTGAAAGGGCTCGCGGACCCCCTGGGGACCATGGACCCGCGGTTGAGAACTGCTGGTGTAAGGTACCCAGAAGACTGTAGCTTTCTCTATATTTTAATTGATATTGACATTTTCTATATACTGTACATTACTGGGCACTTTAGAACATGCTGCACTTAGGAAACAAATTACCGTGAACCTCATACTATACTTGTGTCCCTTTTATGGCTGATAAAAGCTAAGGAATCCAGATACAGGTTAGCACTTCCCAGACCCTCAGCATTACTAATAAGCAGCAATGCAACGGGAGAAGGGTTTGGACATGGAAAAAAAATGGACAGTCTTGAGTGTTGTCAATTTTCTTCAGTAATGGAAATATGACTAGGAAAAAGTCAAATCCAAATGTAAAACTTAGAAACCTCTAGACACTGTAATGGGGGGAAGGAGTGGTAGAGAATTTTAACATGAGATTGTTCCCTAATATTCACACCAGTAGTTAATTTACACTAGTAGAGAGACACCAGAAGCAAATCCACTGGAAATCAGTGGAATTACACATCAAAGTCAATGGTGCAAAACTGTGAACATGGGAGCAGAATCAGTCCCTAAACATACAGTTTCATAGATTTTAAGGCCAGAAGGGACCCTTTAAAATGATATAGCAAGAAAAGGAAATGAAACCTCCCTTTAAAGTGTCCGGCTAAATTACATATGCAGTTGTATTGGCATGGAGGAGTGTGCACAAGTGTTTTTGCACAAGATTTTTTGCGGGGTTTGGGGACATGACTAAACACAATTAGGCCCAGACAACACTAATATTGAATTGTGCTTTAACCATCTTGGGGGAAATTGTGTCATCACCTGTTTCCCAATACATAGTAAACAGGTCCCACTGCAAGACTGGGAGCATACTGTCTAAGTTAAAGAAGTTATATTCAAACTAAAGCTCTCTTCCATTATCAGGAGACTGTTCACCAGAGGGACAGCCCAGAGCCAACAAAAGAGTTCTCTCCTTTCCAATCAAGGTACAAAAACATCAACATAGGGGATGTTGTATGGGAAAGAGCAGGGCCAGCCTTCCTGATCTGGGGAGGTTAGAGAGGGGGAGAGGAAATCAAGCGGTGAGTTGCCTTCCTCCTTTCATAGAATCACAGAAATGTAGGAGTGGAAGATACCTACAGAGGTCATCAAGTCCAGCCCCTTGCATCCCTGAAAGGTGTTTGTCCAACCTGTTCTTAAAATCTTCCAGTGATGGGAATTCCACAACCTCCCTTGGAAGCCTATTCCAGAGCTGAACTATCTTTACATTAGAAAGCTTTTCCTAGTATCTACCATAGATCTCCATTGCTGCAGATTCAGACCATTACTTTTTGTCCTATCTTCAGTGAAGATGGAGAACTGATCACCATCTTCTTAATAACAGCCCTTAACATATCTGAAGACTGCTATCAAATCATCTTCAGTCTTCTTTTCTCAAGACTAAACATAACCAGTTTGTTTTTTTTAAAGTTTCCTCATAGGTTTAGAAAATGTGACCTTTCATAATTTTTGTTGCTCTCCTCTGTACTCTCCAGTTTGACCACATCTTTAATTAAGTGTGGATCCAGAATTGGACACAATACTCCAGCTGAGGCCAAGTATTCACCATTGCCAAGTAGAGTGGGACAGTTACTTCCCGTGTTTCACATAGAAAACACCTGTTAATACACCCCAGAAGATATTAGTCTTTTTCACAACTGCATCGTCACATAGTTGACTCATATTCAATCTGTCATCCACTATAAACCCCAGATCAGCAGTACTACCATCTAGCCAATTATATCACACTTTGTAGTTGTGCATTTATTTTTTTCTCCTAAATGTAATTATTTGCACTTGTCTTTATTGAATTTCATCGTGTTGATTTCAGACCAATTCTCCAATTTGTCAAGACATTTTGAATTCTAATCTTGTCCTCCCAAGTGCTTGCAATGCCTCCTAGCTTGGTGTCATTTGCAAATTTTATAAGCATATTCTCTCCTCCATTGTCCAAGTAATTAATGAAAATATTGAATAGTACCAGACCCAGGACTGACCCTTTTGGGACCCAATGGTTTGAGAGCAAACCATTGATAACTACTCTTTGAATACAGTCTTTCAACCTAAGTTCCCTCTAAGCTGCACGGCCATGCACGGCCTATTAAGGTAGAGATGACTCACTCAGCCCCAGGCCTGCCACAGCCGGGGGAGGGGTGTCCCTCCCTTGGCCCCAATCCAGCCCGGCCCGGACCTGCTGCGGCTGGGGGAGAGGTGCCTATCCCCCACCCAGCCCAGGTGCTGCTGCGGGGAGTGAGAGCTAAGGGGAGTCCTCTCTCCCTGCCATAGCCCCGGGCAACCTGCACCCCAAACCCCTCATCCCCGGCCCCACCCCCAGCCAGAGCCCTCACTCCCCCACCCCAACCTTCTGCCCCAGCCCTGAGTCCCTCATCCCTGACCCCACCCCAGAACCCACATGCCCAGCTGGAGCCCTCACCCCTCCACATACCCCAACCTTCTACCCAGCCCTGAGCCTCCTCCCACACTCCAAACCCCTCGGCCCCATCCCCACCACATGAATTTTGTTATGTGCACCAATATGGAGGTGATGTGTCACACATCAAAAATAGTACATAGCAAAATTCATTCTGAACATGTATGGGAAAAATTAGAGTTAACACTGCTTTCAACCAGTTGTGCATCCACCTCAGAGGGTATATCTACACCACGAGAGTAGTTCGATTTTACTTAAAGCGAATTTGTGGAACCGATATTACAAAGTCGAACATGTGTATCCACACTAAGGACAGTAATTTGACTTTGTGAGTCCACACTAACGGGGCAAGCGTCGACATTGGAAGTGGTGCACTGTGGGCAGCTATCCCACAGTTCCCGCAGTCCCCGCTGCCCATTGGAATTCTGGGTCGAGCCCCCAATGCCTGCTGGGGCAAAAAATGTGTTGAGGGTGGTTTTGGGTAACTGTCTTCATTCAACCCTCACTCCCACCCTCCCTCCGTGAAAGCACCAGCGGGCAATCAGTTCGCGCACTTTTCTGGTGATTGACAGTGCAGACGCCACAGCACTGCAAGTAGGGAGCCCGCTGCGATCATCTATGCAGTTATGGCCGTTGTCAACACCTCGCACCTTATCATGCACTTTTTTCAGAGGCAGTTGCTGAGAAATCGGGCGAGGAGGCTACGGTAGCGTGGTGAGGACATTATGTCTGAGAGGGGCACAGACCTCTCACAAAGCACGGGACCCCGCACCATGAACATCATGGTGGCAATGGGTCATGTTGATGCTGTGGAACGGCGATACTGGGCCCGGGAAACAAGCACGGACTGGTGGGACCGCATAGTGCTGCAGGTCTGGGATGAATCACAGTGGCTGCGAAACTTTCAGATGCGTAAGGGAACTTTCCTGGAACTTTGTGAGTTGCTGTCCCCTGCCCTGAAGTGCAAGGACAGCCGGATGCGAGCAGCCCTGACTGTCCAGAAGCGAGTGGCCATAGCCCTCTGGAAGCTTGCAACGCCAGACAGCTACCGGTCAGTCGCAAACCAATTTAGAGTGGGCAAATCTACCATGGGGGTTGCTGTGATGCAAGTAGCCAACGCAATCGTTGAGCTACTGCTCTCAAAGGTAGTGACCCTGGGAAACATGCATGTGATCATAGATGGCTTCGCTGCGATGGGATTCCCAAACTGCGGTGGGGCTATAGATGGAACTCACATCCCTATCCTGGGACCAGACCACCAGGCCAGCCAGTACATTAACCGATGGTACTGCAAGCACTGGTGGACCATAGGGGACGTTTTACCAACATCAACGTCGGATAGCCGGTCAAGGTTCATGATGCTCGCGTTTTCAGAAACTCTGGTCTGTTTAGACGGCTGCAGGAAGGTATTTACTTCCCGGACCAGAAAATAACTGTTGGGGATGTGGAGATGCCTATAGTGATCCTCGGGACCCAGCCTACCCGCTAATGCCCTGGCTCATGAAGCCCTATACAGGTGCCCTGGACAGTGAAAAAGAACTGTTCAACTAGCGGCTGAGCAAGTGCAGAATGGTGGTGGAGTGTGCTTTTGGACGTCTGAAGGGGAGATGGAGAAGCTTACTGACTCGCTCTGATCTCAGCGAAACCAATATCCCCATTGTTATTGCAGCTTGCTGTGTGCTCCACAATCTCTGTGAGTGCAAGGGGAAGACGTTTATGGTGGGGTGGGATGTTGAGGCAAATCACCTGGCTGCTGATTACGCCCAGCCAAACAGCCGGGAGATTAGAAGAGCCCAGCAGGATGCGCTGTGCATCAGGGAAGCTTTGAAAGCTAGGTTCCAGAGTGAGCAGGGTAACCTGTGACTATTACGTTTGTTTAAACAGAAGCTGAACCTGCCCCCGTTTCTTTACCCAGTTAATGACTATCCTCTCCAGTTACCAACCCCCTTCCCACACACCTTTAAAAATTAAATAAATGAAACTTTGTTCATTAACACCGATTTCTTTATTAAGGATTTCATGGTAAAGTGTTGAAACTGGGATGCAGACTGTGTTGGGGAGCGGGTGTAGTGATGGAAAGGACGCTTCTAAACTCGAGGAATGACAGGCTCCTGCTCCTAGAGTGGTCCGCAGTGGTGGACTGGTTGTTTCAATGGAGCCTGCCACCCCTCCTTTTCGGGACTCTATGTGTGGGGGCTATGTTACTTTGTGGCGGGGGAGGGTGGTTACAGATCCCCTGCTGTGTGGCTCTGTCATCCAGGCTAAGGTCCGCTGCATAAGATCTGTAACCGCCCTCCCCCGCCACAAATTCTCATAGCCCCCCCCACACAGAACATGAAAACCACCTCCCAGACTGACCAGGGTGTCTAGTGACTGCAATGTGTGTGTGAGCCTCTGCTGAACCTGCCCCCGTGTCTGTACCCTGGTAAAGGTGACTGTCCTCTCCAATTACCAACCCTCTTCCCCCCCTTCAAACACACTCTCCTCTAAAAGAACATGACGGAAACAGTAATGAACAGAAACGTATTTTTTATTAACAACTACACAGTTAGGGGATGAAACTGGGACGGGGGCTTGGGTGAGGTGCTTTTGGAGTGAAGGAAAGGACTTATCAAATCTTTGGGAATGAGAGCCTTCTGCTACTTGAGCAGTCTGCAGGGGTGGAGTGACTGTTTTCACGGCCCCTGCCGCCCCTCCTTCTTGGGACTTTGGGTGAGGGGGGAATGGGAGTTTGTGGCGGTAGAGGGTGGTTAGCAGTAGAATGCAGCGGGGCTCTGTCCTTCTGCTTCCGGTCCTGCAGAACATCTACAAGGCACCGGAGCATGTCCGTTTGCTCCCTCATTAGTCCAAGCAGCGTTTGAGTTGCCTGCTGGTCTTCCTACCGCCACCAGTCCTCCCGTTTGCTGTGCGATCGCTGGTATTGCGACATGTTCTCCCTCCAGTGGGTCTGCTGTGCCGCCTCAGCTCGGGAGCAGCCCATAAGTTCTGAGAACATCTCGTCCCGTGTTCTTCTCTTTCGTCACCTGATCTGTGCCAGTCTCTGGGAGGGGGATGCTGGGGTAGCTCGGGAGACACTCGCAGCTGTGGGATGGGAAAAAAGGGAGTGAATTCCTCACAAAGATACAGTTTTGCGAACAATGAATATAGTCTTTCTCTGTGAACAAGACCATGCACAGTACCTATCACATGCACACTCAGTACAAATTCGAATTTTCAGCCTTCCCATTGAGTGCCTGGGGTCTTGCTGTACAGCTCACAGAAGCGGGGCCGAACAACGGAATTTGGCTAGCAGGCGAACATGGTAAGCCATAGACTTTTGGCTGCTTAAAGCTTAATTTATAGCAGTGCCCTCCTTTCATGTTCCAAGCAATGCTCCTAGCGTTGGCCAGTTCCTGCTGCCAGCAATCCGGGCAGCATGAACTCTGCCCCTGTCCCACCCCCCCTCGCAGCCATCCCCAGGAAAGATCCCTGCATGCTGCCCCTGTCCCGCCTCCACCGCGTGGCTGTAAACCGCTGGTTACAGTTATGTAAAGGAACAGGCAATCTGTCCCAATACTAACATTCCCCTAATTCAAAGCATGTCACCATGAGTGATATCACTCTGATGAGGATTTTGGAGACAGAGAAAGACCGCATGCTGCGTGAATGCCAGCAAACACCAGGGCCGTATGCCGGCATGCTTTGCGAGGCAATGATCCCGGAGTACTTGCTGCTAGTCTGGCATGGAAAAGTTTCCTACCATGGAGGACGCAATAAGGCCGCTCTCCCCAGGAACCTGATGCAAAGGCTTTCACAGTACCTCCAGGAGAGCTTCATGGAGATGTCCCAGGAGGATTTCTGCTCTATCCCCAGACATATTGACAGAATTTTCCAGTAGCTGCACTGGCAAGGACTAAAAACTGAAGGGCCTAGGGCAAACTAATCATGAAAAACCCATTGTTAAGATACCATTCCTATTCTGTTCAAAATAAATGTTTAAAACACTTACCTACTGATGTTTCGCGTGATTCACGGTCCGGGTTACCGCCTTGGGAGGGTTGGTAGGGGATCTCCGTGAGGGTGATGAAGAGAGCTGGCTGTCGGGGAAATCAGCGTTGAAAGCGCTGTCGACTGCCTCATCCTCCTCATCTCCTTCCTCCTCTTCCCTGTCTGCGAACATCTGTGAGGAAGCGGCCATCGACAATACCCCATCATCAGAGTCCACGGACAGTGGTGGGGTAGTGGTGGCGGCCGCACCTAGAATGGAATGCAGTGCCTTGTAGAAACGGCATGTCTGGGGCTGGGATCCGGAGCGTCCTTTTGTCTCTTCGGTCTTCTGGTACCCTTGTCTCAGCTCTTTGATTTTCACGCGACACTGCGTTGCATCCCAGCTGTATCCTCTCTCCGTCATGGCTTTTGAGATCTTCTCGTAGATCTTCACATTCCATTTTTTCGATCGCTGCTCCGAAAGCACGGACTCATCGCCCCACACAGCGATCAGATCCAAGACTTCCCGATCAGTCCATGCTGGGGCCCTCTTTCTATTCTGCGATTGCATGGTTACCTCTGCTGGAGAGCTCTGCATCGTTGCCAGTGCTGCTGAGCTCGCCACCATGTCCAAACAGGAAATGAGATTCAAACTGGCCAGACAGGAAAAGGAATTCAAATTTTCCCGGGGCTTTTCCTGTGTGGCTGGTCAGAGCATCCGAGCTCAGACTGATGTCCAGAGCGTCAACAGAGAGGTGCACTGTGGGATAGCTCCCGGAGCTATTAGCGTCGAATTCCATCCACACCTACCCTAATTCAACATGGCCATGTAGAATTTAGCGCTACTCCCCTCGTCTTGGAGGAGTACAGAAATTGATTTAAAGAGACCTCTATGTCGAAATAAATAGCTTCGTTGTGTGGATGGGTGCAGGGTTAATTCGAGTTAATGCTGCTAAATTCGACATAACCTCCTAGTGTAGACCAGGCCATAGTAATTTCATCTAGACCACATTTCCTTATTTTCCCTACTGCCAAAGGAGGGAGAGACCTGGGCAGAAAGGTGCCGGATCTCTCAGTCCTATTACCAGGTGAAGGGAAGTTAGGTGGAAACACTGTAGAGCTGCTTCTTCATTTCTGCTGCTGAATGGTGGGACTGACCCGAGTGGTGAGTTGCCTTCCTCTCTGGTATGTGTTATTAGACAGGGAGATCAGGCAGCCAGTTCCTAGGGCTGGAAATGGCAGCGTGTTTAATATTCATGAAGTCCTCCTGCACAACACAGAGCTCGAATCAGCTGGTTGCATTGCGCATGATCAGCTTTAACCATAAGAGAGAAAAGCCTTATCACTGTTCAGAGTGAGACATAGAATTCTTGGAAATACAGCAACAAGAATGACTAACTCAAGGCCTTTACAACACACAATATAAGGCTCTACATTTCTCACATGTCAAAAATTAGGTACAGTGCACAGTGAGTTCAGTAACAACAATACAGAGTCTATTCAGTAACAGCATATTCAGAGCAGTATGTAATATCTAGCCATGTAATCCATGTTATCACAGTAGCCCCATTTCCTTGGTTTGCAAGGTTAAATAATTAAAGCAAATTAATATTAGTCAGTCAAGGTCTTAGGCTATGTCTACACTACACAGCTCTTAGCAACATGGCTGTGTCGCTACAGCCATACCACTAAAAGGTGCTCTGTGTAGCCGCTGTTTGTCAGCTCTCCTGCCGACAAAAAACTTCCACCCCCCACTGAGTGGGGTTAGCTTTGCCAACAGGAGAGTGCTCCTGCCGACAAAGCACTGTTCACACTGGCGCTTGTCGTCAACAAAACTTTTCTCTTTATTTTGTGGAGGGGGGGATTTAACATCTCTGAAAGACAAAAGTTGTCGTTCAATTGCCAGTGTAGACATAGCCTTAGTTATACTGGTAGTACAGAAAGATGGGTATTACACAACTTTCAATGTAGTCTACTGAATCAAGGCGATATGGGTGAGCTCTTAGCAGAGCTGTAACACAAAGTGAGGAAAGCCACATATTAATGGGGAAAGTTCTTCATACCCTATATGAGGTAGACATAAAAGCCTTAAACTGTGATGAGAGGGGTATCCTGTGGCCCACTGCATTAAGCTATAGATGGGAAAGGAGGCCAAGAAGCTAAGGAGAAACAGAACTAATGGTAAAGAACCAGAAAGTAACAGGAGCACAAAACATGGCCTATAGCAGGGATTCTCAACCTGGGGGTCGGGACCCCTCAGGGGGTCACGAGGTTATTACATGGGGGGGTTGCGAGCTGTCAGCCTGCACCCCAAACCCCGCTTTGCATCCAGCATTTATAATGGTGATAAATATATAAAAAAGTGTTTTTAATTTATGCGGGGGTCGCACTCAAAGGCTTGGTGTGTGAAAGGGGTCACCAGTACAAAAGTTTGAGAACCACTGGCCTATAGCCTGCAAGAAGCCAGATAGAGGGTCAGGTTGCACAACAGGAGCCATGAAAAACTCAGAGAGAAGACAGAGCTTAAGACAGTCCCTTTCAGGTCCATTATATTGCTGCTTTGAGCTGGAGCATTGGAAACTGAGTATTTAAAGTGTTAAGGCACCTTTTCTAGGTAGGCAGAAAATCCTCAAGGGAAAGAGAAAGACAAAGCCTATTTGATCCTGCAATGTTAGAGCCCAGAAAAATAGGCTTAGGCCACAGACACAGAATTTAAGGATGGGGTTGTAGTCCCAGCAGGATATCTGCTGTGCATTGATGTAGCTGATAGGAAATGGAAGGGTGAAATGCAAGAAGCTGTGTTTCAGCAGTTCATAATACAAGTTTTGATCTCTATAGAAACAAGTAAGTAAACCTCAAAGAGTCATTGATCCTTGTCTTACTGTCATCCATTCACTTCACCTCCATATATCAATCTGTTAGAATGCTTGAAAGGGTGAGAGGGTCCCTTTTCTTCAGAGTGCTTGGACAAAACTGGATCACTGTTTCTAAGCAGGCAGGATGTGAAACTGATTATGCCCTAGAAGAATGTGGGTCTCAGGCTTTCCTCAGGGTCATTATTTAAATGACATATTATTAGATTAGCCAATAGGCAAACATTTCAGTTGGTACCATTGGATGTGGCCTGACTGTTAGCTGAAATTTTGCCCCTGCATATACACACACATGTGGTTTTCTGTTGACTTCAATGGTAGCCTCACATGCCTATCTCCGAGTAGGCTCAGGCCTTATGATTTTATGTAGGCAACTTCTTGCTCTCATTTAGTTTGCCCCAAACATTAACATATACAAATCAATCTAGAAGTACATTAAAACAAGCTGGGTTAATCATGTCAGCCGTGGGCGATAGTGGCTCACAAATGAGCCAATGACGTAATGTAGTTGCAAACAAGGCTAACTTCATTCTGGGGGTGTATTTACAGGAGTGTCATATGTAAGACATGGGATGTAATTGTCCCACTCTACTTGGCACTGGTGAAGCCTCAGATTAATTATTAATTCCAATTTTGGGTGCCACACTTTAAGAAAGGTGTGGACAAATTGGAGAGAGTCCAGAGGAGAGCAACAAAAATGATAAAAGGTTTAGAAAACCTGACCAACGAGGAGAGGTTACAAAAGCTGGGCATGTTTAGTCTTAAGAAAAGACAAATGAGGGGGAGACCTGATAACAGTTTTCAGATATGTTAGGGGCTGTTATAAAGAGGATGGTGATCAATTGTTCTCCATTCCACTGAAGGTACGACAGGCAATAAGCAGTTAATCTGCAGCCAGGGAGTTTTAGATTAGATATTAGGGAAAATTTTCAAACTATAAAGATAGTTAAATACTGGAATAGGTTGCCAAGGGAGGCTGTGGAATCCCCTTCATTGGAGGTTTTTAAGAACATGTTAGACCAGCGGTCGGCAACGTTTTGGCACGCGGCTCGCCAGGGTAAGCACCCTGGCGGGCCGGGCCAGTTTATTTACCTGCTGACGCGGCAGGTTCGGCTGATCGTGGCCCCCACTGGCTGCGGTTCACCGTCCGTGGCCAACACATCCCTCGCCCGCGCTGCTTCTCCGCATGCCAAACGTTGCCGACCCCTATGTTAGACAAACACCTGTCAGGGATGGCCTAGATATACTTGATCCTGCCACAATGCAGGGGGCTGGAACTAGCTGCTCTTTCAAGTTCCCTTTTAGCCCTACATTTCTATGATTCTATGTGAATGGATGTATAATTCTGGAATGGATATAAGAGTGAAGACGTTAGACTGGTAATGTAATGACTTAAACACCATGAGTCATCATGCTTTGTTATGCTCTGTATGGCGGTTAAAACAGAAAGGAAAAAGAAAGCACAGGACAGCAAATAGGTTAAGAGAAAACACATGCTGCCTTTTAACAATTTTTGTTGTGCTGGATTTTTGCAGATGGGCTTGTGGTACCTATTTATTAAAATAAAAGGAGTGGAAACAGGGAATATTATTTTTATATAATGGCATTACTGCTGAGTTCTGGCCACAATATAGAGCTGAGGAGAGAAGTTGGAGTGACACTGACACAGAAATAAAATGAATTGAAATTGCTACTGACAATAAAATAGGAAGTAGTGATAGACAGTAAAGGCTTGTCCCTGAAATTTTTATAGCTTCTCTGGTGCTGGAGAGAACAGTGATTTTAAGACAGTTATGGATCTTTAAAAAAAACAAAACCCAATAATGTTGAAGTCAGCCATTGGTTGTACAGAAGGGTTATTATTATTTGGTTTTAACTGCACACAAAGCCTTTATGACTTGTAAGTGCATTGGTAATGGAAAGATATTGTCCTTGCTGCTCTGAAATTTTAAAATGGAATTGAGAGACCAGGGAGAAGGGGGAAAAGCTAATGTTAGTGGGATATTGTATAAAGATGCTGCAGCAAAAAAGCTTAATAGGCACATTAATGAAGACAACATTTGTGAGCTTCTGAAATGAACCACAAATTACACTTTATCCTGAGATCTAGTCTAACTGCATTAAGCGTGTCCTTTTCCTTGCATGTGACTATAATGCACAGCAGCTATAAAGCAACAGAGACAAGCCTAAAAAAGCAAGCACAAAAATAAAAAAGACTGATTTTTTACCTCCACGCTACAGGCCTCAGCATAGTCACTTCACACTCCCTTAAACCTCACTGCAGGCAGGGAACCTATGTCAATTGACTGATCAAGGCCTCTGTGAACTACACACTAAAATGCTTCTTTTTCTTATCTAGAGAACAAAATGGAAACTATGGTAACAGAGACAGATCTAGTAAAGTCCATCAAAGGACTGAAGATAACTCAGTCTCCATACCCATTCAGTCCTTGACCTCTCTGCTAAGACTGCGAACAAGGGGGACAGTTGTGGTGATGGTATTTATGAACTAGACATAGGGAACTGGACCGAGGGCACAAACTCATTTTACATAGCCATAGGCCACAAAACAATTGGTAGCAGTTTTCACCTGTGCTGCACTTGAACCTGTGCTCTGGATACATAAATCCCTCTATTTCTGTATGTATTACTCCCACTTAGGGGAGAAATAGACTACTCCAAAGAATCACTCTTTTGGTTGGTAATTTTAGCTGAATTTCGTGTGTCCTCCTTAAGCTGTGTTTTAACATCTAAAACATGTTTTGTATCTGTCTCACTTGGATACATTATAAGTTCATGTAAAGTACATTTCAAATACATAGAGTATTTAGAGCAGGGGGTGAGCTGCTTTTAGGGGATAAACATTTACAGTTTTGTACTTTTCATTTGGTCTGGAACCACAGGCAGAAATTCAGAACTTTGTGTAAGAGACCTATCTTGATTATCTTTTTCTGAAGAAAATATGGAAATTTCATATTTTTATAAAACACTCCATGACAGTTTACTGTGACATGGATTTTAAAAGTAAAGCATATTTTTATCGTCTGTGGCTTTTTTCCCAACACACTGGAATTCCTTTGACAGCAGCAAGAATAATGCCTAAAATACCCTGTGGATTTAAAATCACCAAATGAAAGTAGAGTATATTTTACAGTTGTCTTTTCCCTTTCTTGCAGAAACCAAATGCTTTGCTTTTGGGGAGAAAGAAGGAGCTTGAGGGTCTCAGAGAGAGATAAAGGGTTACTTATTTCAGATGAGAAAAGGATGTTTTTTTCACAGGCCAGGATAAATTACATCCTTTGTTTAGAAAGAGATGGAGAGCATTGCGAAATCAGAAATAACTGAATCTCCGTTACTATAGGGATTGTTACGTTAGCAGTTTTGTCTCTTCTCTGACAAGGCTCATTTTTAACCCGTGCCCCAAACTTCACAACTGGACTGTCATTGCAAATGAAAAAAGTAGGAATATTTTACCAAACCCAGCAAAAAACTTCGGTGGTCTATGATAAGGAGGGTTAGAGCAGAGTAAAGCAATAGAGCAGCATTACCACCTGGTACTATACTGCTGCCAGAATTTAGTTCTTACTTTATGGTGTGTAACTCCTCCTGCTATCCTAATTTAAATGGAACAAATTTTTAGAGAAGGCTCATGGTTGGGACCTAGTGATTTGTACTGGGTTCAAATTCTCTGAAGGTGCAGCCCCAGTTAACAGTTTGAACTGAAGTTCTCACTAAAATGCAGCAGCAAGTGTTCAGGGAAACTTCTCAGAGTGTACATCTAGTCATGAGGCCTTTCAGTGTTGATCCAGTTTTTTAGCCACTCAGGTTTTGTCTTATACTTTTTTTTTTTTAAAGTACATCCCATATAGACTGTCTCCTGGCCATTTAGTAATAGGATTGACATTCACGCAGCTTTTATTATCCCAACCTCTGGCAAAGCATTTTGCACCAGAGGTAATAGATGTTCTTTTACAAATGGACTGTGACTCTTTCTTAAATTTATTCAAGAAATACTTAAGTAATTAGGTTCTCCAGAGGTTGAGACAATAAAGCTGTGTGACACTATGACAGATATAATCTGATTGGCCAACTGCAAGTCTTTAATCCTGAAGTAACAGACAAACTATGGAAATAGCAAACTTCAACTTCTTTGGGGATTATTTTATCACAGCTGCAAGAATAACAGGATAGTAAAATATGTCACCATCGTAAAGTTTAAAGGTCCATTTTATTTCCATATTGATGTGTCCTGGTTGCATATCTGACAATATGGGTGCAGGGGTATTTTGGGGAAAACATTTTATTAATTAATCTATGCCCAATTATAGGGCAAAGGTGGGTTTAAATAGCTGAGCCCTTTGGATTTTGTATAGCAAAACCTGTTTAAAAATTATTCCTTATTTGTATCCATGGAAATACACTTATAAATATAACAAAATTTGGAGACAGAGTTTTTTACAAATCACAGTATGAGATTTGTATTAATTATAAAGATTAATTAAAAAAAATGGCAAGCACATTGTATTGAAGGAATGCCAGTATTATAAATTATCCCAAGTATATTTGATCTTTTTTCTTTTTTGGGCTCACCAAATGGAAAAATAAATGGGTTCTTTTATAATGTGTTTGTTGCTTGTCCATAATTTTTGAGATTTTTATGCATAGTTTTATATCATTGTTTTAAAAATCTATAAAGGCCTAATATTGGAGGAAAAAAGCAAACACAAATTGTGGGATTTCCCCTCTAAATTATCCTACCTTGCACAGGCAATATTCAGTCCTGCAACAGTAACAGGTTCAAGGCCTGGTATCTCTGTGACCCGCCAAGTCTTAAAGTAGGAGCTGTACACCCTTGGAAAGAAAAACTTTTTCAGTGGTACACTGGCAGGTCCAGTAGAGATCACTAGTCTAGATCACTAGTCTAGAACTTAGGAGTCATAGAGTTTAAGGCCAGAAGAGATCACTAGATCACCTAGTCTGACTGTGACAGGGTGTATAAATCCCAAACTGATAGGGAAGGGGCTAGAGAGCTGTGTGCTGAGGTAGCCCCACCCTTCTGCCCCGCCAATCATGCATGGCAGGAAGGAGACCTTTAAAAAAGAGGAAGCTGCAGTCAGCAAAGGAGGAAGAACACCCCTGAGCCACAAGTGGGTGGAGTGGCTCCTGAAGTAGCAGAAGGGACTCCCATACTGGAGATCCCTACTCTCCAACCATATGAGGACTACAGTGAACTCCCTGTGTAAGCCTGACAGGGAGAGCCCAATTCAGCTACCCAGCAGAAGGACTCCTGTAAAACAGCTAGACAAGACTCCTGAAGTAAGGGGATACCACTGGCTGTTTCTTTTTTGAGTTGGCTCCGGGAAGAGTTCATCCTCAGTTGCAGTGAAATATTTGTTTCCCTTTTGATCCCCAACAGTAAAGAAATATAAGAAGGCCCAGAAAGGGTGGGGGCCATTGCAAAACCCAAGATAGGGGGACCTGTGCTGGGTCCACCCAGTATTGATAATTGTGTGAGTCCAGGGGCTCCAACTGGATGGGAGGAACACCCAAAGGGGACTTGTTTACACTGACCTCTTGTATATAAAAGGCCACCAACACCACCCATCACTCACACACTAATCCCGACAACCAAAATTAGACCAAAGTATTACAGCCCACAGGAAACTCAATTGTTATGTGCCACAGGAAGAGAACAGGAGGGACAGAATAGGGTGTACCAGTACTCAAGGCCCCTGAAATGGCAGGGAAATTATTAAATGAGATATACCCAGATAATCCGGGCAAGTAACCTACACCCATGTGCTGTAGAGGAAGGTGAGACACTCCCACTTGGGTTCAAGTCTCTGCTGCATTAGAGACTTCCTGTATGATGACAGGCAAGTCATTTAGCCTTTCTGTGCCTGAATTTCCCATCTGTAAAAAGGAGATAATAGCACTTTGCTACCTCACAGGGGTAATCTGTGGATACGTACATTAAAGATTGAGTGTTGCACAGATACTATGGCGATGGGGGCCATCTACAGTATGTCACAGATTTCAGACCTTAAAACTTTAATATTATTCTGTATAGAAAAGGTACTTTGGCAAGTTTTATAGGTTTCTATAATGCATCAGTTATGATTTTCCTCCTTTCACTTAGACTGTGTGTGCATTTCTCACATCTGAGAAAATCAGGAATTGGTATATGTGTGTTGCTATTACTTCCCTAACAAAGCCTAGGTGTCAGTTATAAAAATTGATTATTTTTATCATTATTGCAAGTAGTTATTTTTGGTATCATATTATGCATTTTAACCAGATCTTTGTCACACACAGTATGTCTACATGTAGACTAATGTAGAATTCCAGTGAACTGCAGAATAGTTACACTGCACATCCTTATAAGTATGATTGTAATCTAAACTCTAAACTTTTTTGGGGCAGGGAGCATCACATGAGGAAGTGTTTGTACTGTGCCTACCATAAGGGAACTTCAATCCCTGACTAAAGCCCTTTGGAACTACCATAATATAAACAAACAATTAACATAGTCACCTACATTACTGTGCCCATGCATCTATTTTGCTGATGTTTTTAGTGTGCGCCTTTCAGATTTCATACTTTTTAAAATAATAGTGCAGTAAATCAATCATAATTAACTCATAAAAGTATTATTATTTTCTCTTAGCAATATGTGTGCATGACTCAAAGCCAAGATTTGTCTAAAGTGGAGTAAGTATTTAGAAGCATAATTGTTGTTACTACTTACAATGCTAATAAGTATGTTTTATTTTTCTTTCTTCGCATGTAATTTTTATTGTGTATTTCCCTCTTTTTAAAGCATTTCAAAAGCCATTATAATCTGTCACATTTTCTCAAAAGAAGTCTTTAGTCATAAAACTTGTCATTTAAGGTGAACTTTAGATCCCACTGATTTTCTGCTTCAATTTGTAAGAAATGAGTCAACGGGCAAGGAATGGAATTTAGAGCTGCTTTTTTGGCAAAGACCAAAGCTGATCCTGAGAGACAGTTCAGCCAGTTTCAACAATATGAACATCAAGAAGGACTCTAAGCCATGTAAGGTCAAGAAGTGGCCAGGGCGGGTGGGGGGGGGGGAGGAGGGGGAAGAGAGAGGTTTAAGATGCATCACAGCTGTGCCATTGCTCAGTTGTCCAGATCTAACCTTTGAAAGGCTCCATCTCTTCATCAAAGGCTATTGAAGAAAGCAACAAAAAACTAACTTTGAGTTGATGTTTTGAAAAATAAAGATTAAGATCAAAAGTGTAAAAGGACAATCTCTGCCTAAAAGAATAGCCACAGAGATCTTCCATTGCGTATTGCTGCCTCTGATAAGTAGTTTGTGATATTTGATATGAGGCAAGTGAATGACACTGGCATACTTAATTTTCAGTTTTACAGCCACTTCTGTCAGGCTTATTTTGCACCTTCATTAAAGAGTAGCTAACAAAATAGACAAGCAGAGATTTGAGATGTCAGGAAGCAAAAAAACAATATATGTGAAAAGATTATATTTAAAAAGAACCCTTCTGATAGAGATTTACGATGACTTTTGCTTTTGGCTAGCCACTTGGTTGCCTCCTTTACTGTCAGCTACAGAGCACTGAGGCATCTTTATGCTGCACTGGCAACAGAAAGGGGGCAAAAACAATTCCTGAGAATATCCCTTGCACGGGGAGCCTCCCTGGTTATTGCACACCTGAAATAACTACATGCTCTGAGTTTGAAAGGAGGAGTGGTCAGAGCAGAGCATAGGTTTTGAGGAGACATGGCTGAATTGCAGAATACTACAGCCATTGTCTGCTTCCCAGGGCCCATAAGTGGCCATGAGACACAGCATGTTCGGTTAAAGCAGCCCCTCGGGGGGCTCAGAAACAGGGATGTTCTGTACCTTTCCCTGCATTATACATTGATCTTGATCCCAGAATCCAATTTAAATTATTCTGGATTTATAGGTGTATACTTCACTCAGACAGGATTTAATCATACGGCTGTATGTGGAGTTTTAGCATGTTTTAAGGGCTCATCATTACTATTTCTATTACTGTAGCAGCTATCATTGATCCCACAATGTAATAAATCTCATATAGATTGTGTAGGTTTCAAGGCATTGTATGTTATATGTCAGTGGAATTCTTTGTATGGTTCTCAATGTTTTGTTTTACATAACATACCTTGTGTACTAATCACTGTATTTGTTTTTTGGAAAATTCATGTAAAAATAATAAAGATAGTAACTTACTCTCTCGTTATATCAGTGCAAACCAATGCAGCTCTTAATACACAAACAGCAAAGCTGACCAGGCATCAGAGAAAAGGTCAGCTCTGTTAGTATTTAATCAGACAGTGGACAGATGAGAATGAAGGAAGGAAATGGGAAAATAATGTGAAAGTACTTTAACATTTAAAGTGACACAACATTCAACTAACATTCACCAACCTCATCTCTAATTACCGCAGTGATTAAGTAGTAAAGACTTTGGTCCCATGGGGATTGCAGTTCTGAAGAAAATACAGTGACATGTGTTACATATTTTTTTCCCTGGCAAATTATTACGGAAATTCTGATCTCCCTGGGTTTCCTAACAAACTCTTCTTTATGAAAACCATGCTTCATTTGTGAAGTGCCAGAGGAAGTATAGTTTTCCTGTTTCTGAAGATTTACATCTTTATTCCCATATCGTCAACTTGCCTTTTTAAAAAAACCTTTTATGTCTAAAGAAACAAGAATAGAATGCATTATATATTTGCATACTGTAGGGGTTCCTATCATCCTATGTGAAGAACAAACAGAGGAAAAGGGAGGGTTAGATAAAAGCCCCAAGCCCTTAACTCAGCATGAAGCTGGCCTAACAGTAAGTGCAATTGTAATTAACACAAGCTCTGTTCAAATTTTAGTCCTAGGGGACTCCCTGGTAGACCTCATTTAAAAATACTCCCCCCACCCCCGCCCCAATTTCCTCACAGTTTAATCATGAGATCAAGATTTTTCTGGCAATAAAATAAAAAATAAAAGAGACTGAGGTTGAGAAAGAAGTGCAAGTGCTTTGACTTTAATTTACAATTATGTTTAAACTTCCTTGTGCAGTAGATCAAACTGAATAATCAATGTCTGCTGTACAAACCAATACATATTTCATCCTGTTATACTGGTATTTATTGTATTTTCATGTCTCAGCAGATGTCCTCATATGCTGGCCCTTGCCCTACCTTCCACTCAGAAGAGAAGCTGTAAAATCTCATCTTCTTGCAGTGCTAGCACAGGAGATGGGGGAATAGTCAAAGGGGAATCCTAGGTCTAGTACTTACTTCTTCATTCTGTGTTGACCTTTCTCCATCATGACCACATATCCCCCCGTCCTCCCACTCTGCTAATACATTCTAAATATGCAATTGTGTATTACATAAAACAAGATGCATCATCATCATACCTAGCTCTTATATAGCACTTTTAATCTGTAGTTCTCAAAGCACTTCACAAAAGAGATATGTATGTATAATTATCCCCATTATATAAACTGAGGTCTCAAGCATCATCTGTATCAAATATACACAATAACGTCCCCAAAAAAGTCCCCAAGCAACCATGGGCTTGCATATATTTTACAAAGGAAAGATAATTATCAGGGCCTTTCCATTTCCCCAGGCATGCTGATGGAGTTTGGAAGATCGAGAAAGAAGGAGACAGTTACCAATATCCCAGTGCTTTGGTTTATATTATTCATTATTAGTATGATCATGTTTATAAGAAAGAATTAGAGCTGAGCAAATAATGCATTTTTCAGTTCAGTGGTAATTTCAAAAAATTGAGTGAAAAAATAATTTTGTGTGTCCGAAAAATTTCACCTAGATAGCTAAAAGATCTTGTCATTTCCTAATGAGTCTGAGTTTAGCTGGAAACCTAACAGATACACTGAGAATTTCAAATTTTAAAATGAGACATCTTTCTTCTTGGTGGAATTGTTTTTAGTGCTAGGAAAGATGTTCACTCTCTCAGCACCAAAAAAGATGTTAACCTTAGTTTTCCAAGCTCAATTTATGAATCATTCATGATCAAGTGTAGATGCTAAAGAAGTCATGAGAAACCTGGTTGAGAGCACTGAACCAGTAACAAGAATATTTAGGGGGACTTAATGGGAATGCGAAAAAGTTTAAAATATGAATAGGAGTGAACCAGTAAGTGAATGCAGTAGACCAGAAAGCTTATCAGTTAGTTCAGTCCCATTTATGTTATCAGGAATACCTAAAATACGAATATTGTATGATTTTGCAAAATGTTTCAGATTCTCAAGTTCTCCCTATAATATTATGTTGTCTTTAATGATTACTCTTGTGAGTGATTTCACACTCTCAAGTTATGCTTGTGACTCACTAAAACCTTTCTGAGATTCATCAATAAGGTGTTCTAAATTAGTCAAGTTGAGTGAAACAGCATTTGACTTAGAATCAAATGGATCAAATATTGTTTGCAAAGAATGAGTTACAGTAAATATAGTTCCTTCTTAGAAGCACCTGTAGTTACAGATTTAGAGGAAAATTCTTTGTTAGCTGATCGTAAAACCTGTCTAACAAAGATAGTCAAAATGTATAGAACTGCCATGAGAGCAAAAGCATCCACATCGCTTTTGCCTTCCCTTTGTCATTCCCGACTAGCCATAAATTATAAATACTTTATTGTGCTTTCTTCCTTATCTCATGCCACCTCTAGACGGTTGGAGAGAACATAGTCAGGAAAAAGGAAGAAGATGAAAGAGATCACCTTAGAGCCTATTGGGATAAAGATGCCTGGGTAGAAAGCAGCAAGAAAAGCAAAATTAAAGTTCCGAGGCCGTGCAGGACTAAACCCAAGAGATTAACCAGCACGACTTGCAAAGATGGTAAAGTTTATTTGACATCATATTTCCAGGTGCAGGACCAACCTGAACCCATTGGACCTGAAACACCACAAGTCAAGATCAGATAGTGAGGGTTATACCCTTCTACAACACCACCCCAGGCAGCACAACATGTGATCAATTGAGAGCCTCCAGAGCTCCCAGTAAGTGGCACGTAAGTGTGTCAGAGAAGTGAGGGCTTTATTTCCCCTACAATGCCAACTCTGGCATGGCCTCCAGAATTCCCAAACAGCAGTCCCCATATCCTCTTTCTTATGACAGCTACTGTATGTATATGGCAAGAAGAAGGGCAGACAGAGTGTGATCAGAGGTTACCAGAATTCTGGCTCTTGGCTAACAGCTGGTGAATACAACAAACTGTAATGGTCAGTTACACTCACCCCTTGCACCTTGCAAGAATATTCTGTCTGTTTCTTTCGTCAAACAATGACTTGGCAACAGTAGTTCATGCAATCAGCACCTAAAGCAAGGGTGGGCAAACTACAGCCCATGAGCCACATCCGGCCCGACAGACCATTTAATCCTGCCCTCAGCTCCAGCCGGGGAGTGGGGTCGGGGGCTTACCCCACTCCGCATGGCTCCCAGGAAGCAGCCGACATGACCCCGCTCTGGCTCCTACGTATTATGTGGAGGTGTGGCCAGGTGGCTCTGCGCGCTGCCCCGTCTTCAGGCACCGCCCCCGCAGCTCCCATTGGCCGTGGTTCTCGGCCAATGGAACCTGCAGGGACGGTGCCTGTGGATGGGGCAGCGCACAGAGCCGCCTGGCCTCGCCTCCACGTACTACATGGAAATTGGAGGGGGGGGATCATGCCAGCTGCTTCCTGGGAGCCGTGCAGAGCGGGGCAAGCCCCCAACCCCGCTCCCCAGCTGGAGCTGAGGGCCAGATTAAATGGTCTGTCGGGCCAGATGTGGCCCATAGTTTGCCTACTCCTGCTTTAAAATAAACATCAATATCGGTTGAAATGATAAAAATAAAAATAAAATTCTGCCAAGCCTATGTAAAATTCACTTGTTTGCCACTGCAGTCCTCAAAGAACCAGAAATTAAGGAAGTTCTATGGAACACTCAAAAATTAGCCCCAGATTAGACCTTTAGCATGATGGAAAACTAACATCACGCTCAACCTGGGGTTTGAATACACCCAGAACACGATGTGAAACTGAGTGGTCACCCCCACACCTAGCCAACTCCATTTTTTAATTCATTTTTTTAAATTTGTGTGTAGTGCTTAGATATAATGGGGTAAGAGCTTTACAAATTCTTCCCAATAGATAATTTTGGTTTAAATAGTATCTTTTCACAGTGACAAGTTGCATGCATACTAAAATTGTGAAAAATAAACGCGTTCAGATTAGTACTACACTACAACAGGTTAATCATCAACAACTTGGCTTTCTATTAAATAACTCTGGTCTCTTTTTCATCAACTGTGTTAGCTGGTAAAACTGCAAGGTATTCACACTTTGAGCTGATACAATTACAAAGACAATCACCTGTTTTCTTAATTATTGTAAATTGCATTCTTACAAAAACATAAATAAACGTTCACCTTTTAAAAAGAGCAAAATCTATGTATTGCTTTGAAAAGGGCACTAAATGGCTCTTTTACTTAGGACAGAGTGGTAAAATTACTCTTGTTCCTGCAGTGCCTCACATTATGCTGTTGGCCTTTGCTATGATGTCAAGTGTTGGCCTTCGTGGTACTGCAATTCTCTTTTAAACAAATAGATTTTTGTGAAATTGCTTGCACAGAATGAAATTTGCAGACTCTCATATCTGCTAGTGGGACATTTGTTACATATTCTGTTTTGAATTTAGTAATACATATTTCAATGTGGCATTGCTTCTTTGAAAGGTTAGAAACCTCTTAGTCCTGTGAGATTTGTGTCAGCATCTGATTTTGTGTGCAAGGTAAGCGTTAAATATTAATACGGAGAAAGGTCACGCACTCTTTAACCCCCAAAATGGAGTTAGTAAATCAAGATCTGGCAGTAAAAAAAATACAGGGCACATCACTATTTGGTGAGGGCAAAATCTAAATTTAAATTAAACTAAATTGTCTGTGGTGTATAGATAAAGTATGAAGGTGTGTGTGTTTTTAAGTAAGCAAAAGTAAAACACCAGGCTGCTTTTGAAGCAGTGGTTGGAGAAAATTTGTTAGAAGACCATTAATAATATCTCCCTTCTTTCAATAAATCTCTAAAATGAGAGGAAGTTATGTGATTAGTCTATTGGTTGGAGTAAAAATAAATGGGGAATTGCAGACTCTTAGGACAGATCTTCATCTGTTGTAAATTTTCATGACTCGGTTGGCTTCAGTAGAACTATGACAGTTTACATCAGACAAGACTCTAATCCACACTGAACCACTGATTTATAGCAAGAGTCATGATCTCTTTATATACCGTTCAACCCACCTGGAAACTAAGGTAAAATGTGCAGGACCTTGCTGAAAATCAGATGATGCACCTAAATGGAGTTTCCATAATCAAATAAATTATAATATATTTAAATCTCTTGTGCTGTGACATCTAAAACTGGATTATTAATGATTATGTCTGATAGATATCTAAAGCTAAGTTCCCCAGCCAGCTGAACTCCATGTAACAAATAACCAACCACATCTGTTCAGCTGCCTAGACAGGTTCTACCTCCAGCCCTGGAAACTCTGGCCGGTAAGCCCTTCCGTGATTAAGCAGCACGTTCACCCCCACCAGATACCTTCACCAAGGGTCTTTATTAGTATTTCTTGCCTCATGTTCCAGGTACAACAAAATATAGCAGCAAACAGAACAGCCTCCCTTCTGCTCCCTGACGCAGCCTTTTATACTGCTTGCTTTCTTCTCTGAGCTATCCAGCTGGTGTATTAATTACCTCATTAGCTCATCAGACTCCTACAGGTGCAAGTAATCCCCACTAACCTTCCAAACACAGACTATTTAACTCTTTCCTACTCTAACTAGCCAGTGCCCTGCAGGTTCTAAGTGACCAGGTGCCGGTTCCCAAAAGGGATCCTATTTATAGCTGCTAACAGTACCCTGTCATAACTTACAAAGGGACATTCACAGCTGTGGAGATGGGGACTGGATTTTTCTCATAAGGAAGACAGTCCATTGAATCTACTCATGGATGGTGGGTATCATAGGCTAGGTGAGGCTGTGCCTCCCCAAACAGCCACGGGTGGCCCCACCCATGCTCTGTGCCCAGACCCTCCCTCCTGCTTCTGCTCGGCGCAGCTCCAGTCTCCCTGGGGGCGATGGCGGCCCTGGCTCAGGCTATGCTGCCTGCCCTCCTGGTGCTCTGGGACTGGGGGGACAGGGGCTGTGCTACTTACCCTCCTGGTGCTCCAGTGGGTGGCTGGGGTCACTCCGGGGCTAGAGGCTCTAGGCTGGGGCTGGTGGTTGTGCTTGGGGGGGTCATCTGGTGGGGGGCTCAGAAGGGGCAGGGCCTCAGGCAGTTCATGCACTGCCCATGACTCTACTAAGAAGAGACAGAATGGGGAAATAATTTTAATATTGTAATAAGGGGGTTTACAGATTTACCCTAATTGTAAGAAATGAGTAGAAGTTAAAAAACATTAATAATTTATAACAAATGTTGACAGGAAAAGGTGCAAAAGTGGGATAGGAAGATCAAATTAGTCCAAACAAAAAAGGCCTATGGATACAATTCAAGGCCTGTGTTAAGAGCATGCCAGGTAAACAAGAGAAGTGTGGACCCAGAAACCAATAAACCAAAATTGATGTATCAGAAACTAGACCTAACTTGTGAACAGAATAATAAGGGGATGAGCTATTCCTCCCTTTACTCCCTTTTTGGGGTCCTTAAAAGAAAAGAGGTGGGTGGGGAATTAAGAGAATGCAACAATTGCTGACTGCAAGAAGAAGAAGAAGTGAGCTTTACCATCATGGCTGCCACACCACCATCTCCTGGGACCCCAAGATCCACCATGACACTATTAGGACTGCATCATCCTGATCCTGAGAGCTGTGTTAAGTAGACTGGGCCAGAGAGAAGGATCCCAATGACATTGCCACCTCCAGTGGCTCTGGCTGAATCCTGAATCCTTGAGATGTGAACCTTTGTTGTCTCTCCCCCCCATCCCCACCGACACACACAATTGTCCTTTTCTTTCCCCACCTTATTTCTTCTCTTTCCTAGAATTCTCCTTTTACCTTCTGTCTAATAAGAAGCTGGCTTAGCTGGCCAAACACTGCTGGAAAGCTTGTGACCAGAAAGGCAACTAAAAGCCCTAAACCACCCACTGCTGGTACAAGTTTGCCAGATCTCAGACTGGCTGATAAACCTATGTGCTGTGCCTGTTTCTCTCCAGCAGTAAGATTGCAAGTGAAAGTCAACACCGAAGACAGAAGCTGTATTTTCTCTCTTGGCTATTCTTTTCTCTCCCCTCGTGTATGTTTGTCTTGTTTTGTCTTCTGGGAACTGGGATCAGACTTAAACAGCATCAACAATTACAATAGCTCCAGCCCAACTTTTTCTCTTTTTCCCCCAAAAGGACAGTTATTACTATCAGATACTGTAAACAACGTGATTTTCCCCCCTTCCAAATACTCTACAGCTGAAGGGAAAAGGAACAAGGGCTGTTGTTTAAATGAAAGCTTACTTAATACTTTGCATTCAAATGCTTTAACTATTTTTCTTTCTTTTCTGTATCTTTAAAAATATGTTTAAAAAGATTTTTCATGATGTATTTGCCATTGTAGTAAGCAAACTGAAGTCTCTGTATAACAAAGTCTGAACCTTGTTTAAAACTGTTTAATGTTTCGACCACAGAGAAGATACGGGAAGGGAGAACTCTGCAGCCAACAGATAGACAGCAAAGGGAAGTGAACCATTTAAACATAAATACTGCAAATGCATTTGTTAAATGGGTAGGGGTGTGTAGTAGGTCCTAGCCGGGGCTCGACCCTTCCGGACAGGAGGGGAGCCACACCGACTCACTACTGTGGGAACAAGTAGTCAGTTAGTCCCGGAACTCCGGCTCTTTAGTGCAGAGTCGGAGCAACCACAGTTAAAGTTCAGGCCCTTTACTGCAGGGGCTGAGCGAGCAAATAGTTCAGAGCCCAGGCCCTGGATCAGGGCGGGGCAAACACAGTTAGCTCAGGCCCTTGTTTGCAGGGGCTGAGCGAGCAAAGAGTTCAAAGCCCAGGCCCTGGATCAGGGCGGGGCAAACACAGTTAGCTCAGGCCCTTGTTTGCAGGGGCTGAGCGAGCAAAGAGTTCAAAGCCCAGGCCCTGGATCAGGGCGGGGCAAACACAGTTAGGCTCAGGCCCTTGGTTGCAGGGGCTGAGCGAGCAGACAGTTCAGAGCCCAGGCCCTGGATCAGGGCGGGGCAAACACAGTTAGCTCAGGCCCTTGTTTGCAGGGAGCTGAGCGAGTGAATAGTTCAAAGCCCGGGCCCTGGATCAGGGCGGGGCAAACACAGTTGCTCAGGCCCTTGTTGCAGGGGCTGAGCGAGCAAATAGTTCCAAGCCCAGGCCCTGGATCAGGGCGGGGCAAACACTGTTAGGCTCAGGCCCTTGTTGCAGGGGCTGAGCGAGCAATTAGTTCAAATCCGGGGCCCTGGATCAGGGCGGGGCAAACACAGTTAGCTCAGGCCCTTGTTGCAGGGGCTGAGCGAGCAAATAGTTCCAAGCCCAGGCCCTGGATCAGGGCGGGGCAAACACTGTTAGGCTCAGGCCCTTGTTGCAGGGGCTGAGCGAGCAATTAGTTCAAATAAGATATGCCTAGGCTTCTGTAGCCGAGCGTTGGGTGAGGGGGAAGCCTGCCAC
Source organism: Malaclemys terrapin pileata (assembly GCF_027887155.1). NCBI lineage: Eukaryota > Metazoa > Chordata > Testudines > Emydidae > Malaclemys > Malaclemys terrapin. The sequence goes on from NC_071512.1 coordinate 74,925,924, forward strand.
CCGTGCGGCGGGTGGCAGGGGGGAACGCAGGCCCACCCACTCCACTGCGTTCCAGCCCGGGGCCCTAACAGCGGTTGCTGCCGCTGCTGGTCAGTGGGGTATCCAGACCGCAACACACTGACATAGGCTCACACTCAGTTGCAGCCGGACCGGGGTCGGCTATCCCCGGGCTACTTCCGTGATCCCCCTCCCAGCCTACCTCGTTCGTTACGCCGGGATCGGGCCAGTCCATCTCCATGGGCTCCTCTCTGCCCGGGCTCGGTGGCAAGTCTGGTAGCTCTGCCGGGAAGTCCGGCCAATGGTCCTCAGGCGGCTCCTCTGGATAGCAGCAGGGGCGAAGGGGTTCGGGTCCAGTCTCACCCTCAGGGTTAGTGGGGTCCGGTTCCCAGGGGTTCTCCCAGTGGCGGGCGTGAACGGGCTCCGGCGGCTCCTCCTCGTAGCGGGCCCGGGGTAGCTCAGGCCAGCCAGGGTCCAAGCCCCGGTCTTCGACGGTCTCCTGGCCAGGAGCTACCGGCCGCACGTCTGCTCCCTGTGGTGGCTGAGACCCAACTGAGCTCTGGCGGCCGGCCTTTATACTTCCTGTCCCGCCCCTTGACTTCCGGGGGGCGGGGACAGGTGGTGGTGGTCCCACCCACTCTGGTGCCGGCACGTGGGCTCCCTCTTCTCGACAGGAGGGGAGCCACACCGACTCACTACACACCCCCCCCCTTAAGACTGGCTCCCGCCTGTCGGGGCCAGGTCCTGCCATCTCCCCCATGCGGGATAGGAAGTCCGCATTCGTATGGTCCTTACCAGCTCGATGCTGGACCGTAAATGCGTAGGGTTGTAAGGCGAGGTACCACCGCATAATGCGGGCATTATTATCTTTCATCCGCATTAGCCACCGGAGGGGGGCGTGGTCTGTGACGAGGGTGAACGGGGCCCCGAGGAGGTAGAAGCGCAGGGCATCGCAGGCCCACTTCACCGCGAGGGCCTCTTTTTCCACCACGGCGTAATTCCTCTCACGGGGGAACAGCTTCCGGCTGAGATATATTACGGGGTGGTCCTTTCCCTCCACTTCTTGGGACAGGACTGCCCCTAATCCTACGCTGGAGGCGTCGGTCTGCAAGATGAATGGGCGTTTAAAGTCTGGACTATAGAGAACCGGCTCCTGGCAGAGGCACTTCTGCAGTGTCCGGAAGGCCGCCTCACATTCGGGGGACCATCGTACCTGCCGGGGGCTGTCCTTCGTCAGAAGCCCAGTTAAGGGTGCTGCGATGGTCGCGAACTGGGGGATGAACCGTCTGTAATACCCAACGAGGCCCAGGAACTGCCGAACGTGCCGTTTGGTCGATGGGGTGGGACAGTCCAGGAGGGCCTGGACTTTCCCGACGAGGGGCTTGACCCGCCCGCCCCCGACGGTATAGCCAAGATAGTTGGTCTCTTGCCAGGCAATCCGGCACTTTTTGGGGTTGGCGGTCAGGCCCGCCTGTCGTAGGGACCTAAGGACCGCCGCAACCCGGGGCAGATGATCCTCCCAGCCGCGGCTATAGATGACCACGTCGTCTAGGTACGCCGCCGCATAGTCCTGATGGGGCTGTAGAAGTTGGTCCATCAGCCGCTGGAAGGTGGCCGGGGCTCCATGGAGACCGAATGGCATCCGTGTGAATTGGTACAGCCCCGTTGGAGTGGCAAAGGCGGTCTTCTCTTTTGAGGTCTCCTCGAGGGGGATCTGCCAGTAGCCTTTGCTCAGATCCAAGGTGGTGATATACTGGGCCTCCCCCAAGCGGCCCAGTAACTCGTCTACACGGGGCATCGGGTAGGCATCGAAGCGCGAGATGGCATTTACCCTCCGAAAGTCGATGCAGAAGCGGCGGGTACCGTCCGGCTTGGGCACCAGGACCACTGGACTACGCCACTCGCTCTGGGATGGTTCGATGACGCCCAGAGCCAGCATGGCTCTTACTTCCTCCTCGACCGCACCCCGCATCCGATAGGGCAGGGGCCGGGTCGTCTCTCGAACCACCTTTCCCGGCTCGGTCTGGATGGAGTGTTTGACCAGGGACGTGTGGCCCGGTACGGCCGTGAAGGTTCGCTTGAAGGTTTGCAGCAGGCAGTTAGTCTGTTTACATTGCTCTTCTGTGAGCGATTGTCCTAATTGGGGTGCCGGGGGGTCATCCGTCGAGGGTACCTGGGGTCCCAATTCCGGCTCGGGCGGGCATGGGTTGATTAAGAGGCCCTCCCGGTCCTGCCACCGTTTCAGCAGGTTGACGTGATACCGCTGAGTTCCCTTCCGCTTGTCCGGTTGCCGCACCTCGTAGGTGACGGGACCGACCTTACGCACGACTTCGTAAGGTCCCTGCCACCGGGCTAACAATTTTGACTCACTAGACGGGAGGAGGAGTAGGACACGGTCTCCTGGTTGGAACTCCCGGACTTGGGCTCCCTGATCGTAGGTCCGTTTCTGCCGTTCCTGCGCCGTCTTCAAATTTTCGCGGGCCAGGGCTCCGGCCTGGGCAAGGTACTCCTGTAACTGGATGACATATTTCAGGAGGCCCTGGGCTGGGGACGCTGACTGTTCCCAGGTCTCTCTCATCAGGTCTAAGAGGCCCCGCGGTCTGCGTCCATACAGCAGCTCGAAAGGGGAAAATTTTGTTGAGGTCTGCGGGACTTCTCGGATGGCTAGCAGCAAGGGTGGAAGGAATTGGTCCCAGTGGCGGAGGTCCTCTGCGGGGAATTTCCGCAACATGCTTTTCAAAGTGCGGTTAAACCGCTCCACCAACCCGTCCGTCTGCGGGTGGTACACGGACGTCCGGAGTTGTTTGATGCCTAAGAGGGCACAGACCTGTCGCAACAATTGGGACGTGAAGTTCGTTCCTTGGTCGGTCAGTATCTCTCTAGGCAGTCCTACTCGGGCGAAGATTTTCAGCAATTCCCCCGCGATAGACCGGGCGGTAATACTTCGCAGGGGGATGGCTTCGGGGAACCGAGAGGCATAGTCCACCAAGACCAGGATGTATTGAAACCCCGCGGCACTTTTCGGGAGGGGGCCCACGAGGTCCATGGCGACCCGTTCAAAGGGCGTCTCCATCACTGGCATGGGGACCAGGGGTGCCTTGGGGATCCCGGGCGGGGCGACCCTCTGACACTCTGGGCAGGAGGCGCAGTATTCTTTCACCTCCTGAGAGATTCCTGGCCAAAAGAAGCGCGCGAGGATTCGAGCGAGGGTCTTCTCTCGCCCCAGGTGCCCGGCGGCTGGCACATCGTGGGCCAACTTCATTACCGCCCTCCGGTGACACAGGGGCACTAACAGTTGGGTTTGTGGTTCCTGGGTGCGGGGGTCACGGTCCAGGCGGTAGAGCCGGTCCCGGCGCAGCTCAAAATGGGGCCACAGGGTGGCCCGCTGGGGGTCCACAACACTCCCATCTACTGCCGCGAGCTGCTCGTAGAAGCGGCTAAGGGTGGGATCCTCTCGCTGGTCCCGACAGAAATCGGTATCGAAGCGGGGCTGAGGGGCCGGCTCCGGTGGCGGTCCCGCTGCGTCCGTGTCGTCTATCTCGGTCGCCGGACCCTGCTCGGGGTTCTCGGAGGAGGACCCCAACCGATCAGCCCCCAGGGCCGGCGTGGACCGTAGGACTTCCTCAAAGGCCAGCCAGTCCTGACCGAGGATCACAGGGTATGCAAGATGGGGAGCTACCCCAACCACCAGGTGTCGGGTGATCCCCGCGATGGTTAGGGGGACCCGGGCGCTGGGGTATGGTCGGACGTCCCCATGGATGCATTGCAGATGAATACATCCGAGGCGGGTATCACCCGGCGGTACCAGGTCCTTACGGACCAACGTCTGACCACAACCCGAGTCGATCAAGGCCCGCGTAGTCCGCCCTCCGACGGCCGCCGGGACGGTCAGCTTGGGGTTCATGGCTGGCCTGGCTCGAGTGTGGCCCGCCCACACTTGCCCATAGCTGCAATCCATCTCCGGACAGTCTCGCCGGAGGTGCCCCATCTTCCCACAACTGAAGCAGGGTCCGAGTTCAGGTCGTCTGCTCCGGGGGCCTTCTCGGCTTGGGCTCCGGGGGGGGCTTCGCCGAGCCCTTGGGGGCCCCTGGCCCGGGGCCACTGGTCCGGTCCGAGGAGTCGGGTCCGCGTGCCGGGTCCGGATCTCGCGGCGGGGGTCGGGCCTCGGTGCGGGTTGTCGTGGTCCGCTCGGGGTTTCCCCTTTCTTTTCGCCGCGGACTGGTTCGGGCCCGGGGCGGCGGAAGGTGGGCCCTACTGCATCTTCGGCGGCCAGGAAGTCCTCCATTAGTGACACTGCCTGGGCCAGCGTCGTCGGCCAGTGGCGAAGCACCCAGGCGCGCCCTCGGGAGGGTAGGGTGTGCACGAACTGTTCCAACACCACTTGCTCGGTTACCTCCTCCGCCGTCCGGGTGCCGGGCTGTAGCCACCGTCGGCAAGCTTCTTTTAAGGTTTGGGCCACTACCCGCGGTCGGGCCCCGGTGGGGTAAGTCTGGCCCCGAAACCTTTGTCGGAAGGTCTCGGGACTGACGTCGAGGGCGTCCAATATCGCGGCCTTCACCAGGTCGTAGTCCCGTGCTTCCTCAGCCGCCAATCCACGATAGGCCACCTGGGCCGCCCCCGTCAGGTAGGGGGCTAAGAGGGTAGCCCACTGGTCCCTGGGCCACCCGGCGACGAGGGCTACCCGCTCGAACGTGACCAGGAATGCCTCCGGGTCGTCGTCTGGGCTCATCTTAGTCAAGCGAAGGGGGGCAGCTAACCGCGGCATCTCTGCAGCCTCCCCTGCCGGCCCCGGTGCGGGGCGAGGGAGCGTGACCAGCAGCTGCTGCAGCTGGACTCCCAACTGCCGCACCAGCTGTTGCTGTTGCTCGAGCTGGGCTGTGTGCTGCTCCTGCTGCAACTGGAGTTGGGCGGCATCTCGCTGCTGTTGCTGTGCGAGCTGAGCGGCCTGCTGTTGCTGTTGCTGCTGCAGCTGGGCCGTCTGCTGCCGCTCCTGGCTCTCCGTGAGCAGCTGAAACAGCCGCTCCATATCCATTCCTTAGAACGGGGGGGGGCAACTGCCACTCCCCCTCTAGCCCCTTCTCACAGGGGCAGGGGCTCGTGCCCCACATTGGGCGCCAAATGTAGTAGGTCCTAGCCGGGGCTCGACCCTTCCGGACAGGAGGGGAGCCACACCGACTCACTACTGTGGGAACAAGTAGTCAGTTAGTCCCGGAACTCCGGCTCTTTAGTGCAGAGTCGGAGCAACCACAGTTAAAGTTCAGGCCCTTTACTGCAGGGGCTGAGCGAGCAAATAGTTCAGAGCCCAGGCCCTGGATCAGGGCGGGGCAAACACAGTTAGCTCAGGCCCTTGTTGCAGGGGCTGAGCGAGCAAAGAGTTCCAAGCCCAGGCCCTGGATCAGGGCGGGGCAAACACTGTTAGGCTCAGGCCCTTGTTGCAGGGGCTGAGCGAGCAATTAGTTCAAATAAGATATGCCTAGGCTTCTGTAGCCGAGCGTTGGGTGAGGGGGAAGCCTGCCACCCGTGCGGCGGGTGGCAGGGGGGAACGCAGGCCCACCCACTCCACTGCGTTCCAGCCCGGGGCCCTAACAGCGGTTGCTGCCGCTGCTGGTCAGTGGGGTATCCAGACCGCAACACACTGACATAGGCTCACACTCAGTTGCAGCCGGACCGGGGTCGGCTATCCCCGGGCTACTTCCGTGATCCCCCTCCCAGCCTACCTCGTTCGTTACGCCGGGATCGGGCCAGTCCATCTCCATGGGCTCCTCTCTGCCCGGGCTCGGTGGCAAGTCTGGTAGCTCTGCCGGGAAGTCCGGCCAATGGTCCTCAGGCGGCTCCTCTGGATAGCAGCAGGGGCGAAGGGGTTCGGGTCCAGTCTCACCCTCAGGGTTAGTGGGGTCCGGTTCCCAGGGGTTCTCCCAGTGGCGGGCGTGAACGGGCTCCGGCGGCTCCTCCTCGTAGCGGGCCCGGGGTAGCTCAGGCCAGCCAGGGTCCAAGCCCCGGTCTTCGACGGTCTCCTGGCCAGGAGCTACCGGCCGCACGTCTGCTCCCTGTGGTGGCTGAGACCCAACTGAGCTCTGGCGGCCGGCCTTTATACTTCCTGTCCCGCCCCTTGACTTCCGGGGGGCGGGGACAGGTGGTGGTGGTCCCACCCACTCTGGTGCCGGCACGTGGGCTCCCTCTTCTGGACAGGAGGGGAGCCACACCGACTCACTACAGGGTGTCATTCTGAATAGAAGCAAGGAGGAGTCCGGTGGCCCTGAATAGAAGGTAGATTGTTGTAGCTCTTACATGCTGTTATTCGAACCAGAGCCCAAAACAGGTGAGATTTTACACATGGAAGAGATTGAGGCCAAGGACAATTTTAAATAGTCATATAAAGCAGTCTCCTAAAGCTGCCAATCATTTTAAATTATGTCAAGTTGTATGTAGAGAAGCATATATGACCTGATCCAAAGACTTCCATTGACTTCATTTTTGTGATGTGGACTCTTGTGTCCATTGGGAACTGTGTTAAGTCCTTCAAACTCATTTCCTTTAGCACGTTTACCTTGCTGTAATCCCAAATCAAAAAGTGTTTTTTTTGAGCCTCATCCAAAGCCCGTTGAAGTCAATGGGAGTCTTTCGATCAGGTCTTATACCCGGCACTATGCCAGACAGATTTAATCCCTCTTAAATATTCAGTATGAAACGTAATCTCTCTTTACCTAAATTGTAGCTCTGCTGGAATGAATGCTCCAGTTCTGCAAAATAATTAAAACATTTTGTAGACAGGAAAACCTTAATTCCATAATCAGTTTAAGTTATTATGTTTTGGGGTTTTCAAAGCACAGCAAGGTTATAACATACATCTGCACTAAAGACTTATGTACCCCTGGAACATATAGATTATTTGAATAACTTCACTCTCTAAATGTAACTCTAATCATAGGTGGATTTTCCAGCATGATCCAATAATTGCTTTAGAAGAGTATTTCTGATTCTCACTAAGTAATGTTGGCATGTTGAAAGCTTCAGTTACTTTGTAATGTTTCAAAATACATAGGACCCCACTGCACTCCAGCACTGCCCACTGGAAATGAGGTCTTTAACAGGGAGGAGGGGTGGGAAATGAATGAGGGTATATTGAGAAACTAACAAACCAATTGCCTAACCGCAACAACACAATAAAAGAAATTAGAGTCCATCATCTAAGGAAATGAGAGAAGAAGAAGAAAAGGAGAGGGGAAAACACTGAACTGCCCTAGACTCACACGAAGACATATGATTTGTCTACACTGCAATTAGACACCCACGGCTAGCCCATGCCAGCTGACTTGGGCTCATAGGGCTTGGGCTCCAGGGCTGTTTCAATGTAAACGTTCCAGCTCAGACGCCAGCCCACGCCTAGACTTATACACTGCAATTAAACAGCTTCTTATCCTGAGCCCCACATGCCAGAGTCAGCAGAGGGGGGAAAGACTAGCATGAAAGGGAAAATAAAGGTTTAAACAGAGTGCCTGATCATATCCCTATGTGGAAGAAAGCAGGAGTCCAGCCACAAACCCGACACATGCTCAGTGACGGTGGTAGCACAGGGCCATACATGCAGGGACCTTGTATTTCCACAGCAGCTCTGGGCCCCCTGGGGCTCCTTTGATGGCAGGCTGCCTCCAGAACCCAAAGGAGGGGGCTTCTGGGCAAAGTTATTATAGTCTGTGATTCTGCTAACTTTACACCGGTTTTTGCACAGGGTGCCGAAGGAGGGATGTGCTACAGATGACAGGCCCCTCCTTCAAAGTAGAACAGCGGAGACATGTGCATGTGTCAGAAGGGCCTGATCTGGCCCAGATAAATTAAATACAAGAAATGGCACTGAAGCCCACAGCAGAGAGTGCTGCTGGATCTACACCCAAGTCTGACTAATCTCTAATTATGCTGGAGAGGAGGTTGTGAATCCAGGTTAATTTAATAATTTAAAATGTTTGAAGTTACCTTGGTCTGGTTGCTTAGGGAAGGTGCTCAGTATGCAGTGCGTCATCTGTGTCTGAACCAAGTTTCTAAATTACTGGAAATCGCAAGTTCTCTGGGGCAAGGATCATTTCTTCTTGTCTGTCTGTAAAGCACTGAGCACATTATCATTGTTCCATAAAAATATCAATAACGGCAGCAAATAAGGATAAACAAATCTTTAAAAAAATTAAGTGCAAAAGCTGCAGCGATACGTTTTTACATACAACTCATTCAAAATCATCTCCAAATACCTGGAATGGGCATTAATTGTAATTTAGAGTTATCAGGCAGGCTGTAAAGAATAGGATCACAAATATCTTAGGAGCCCAAAACGTGTTTCTTAGCAAAAGTACATACTTTCTCTGGTGGAAGGTTTTTTGTGTATGCATTATGGAATATATGTTTCAATAGATATTTAAGTTTAACCCCAACTGTAAGAGGGTTTGTTAAAAGAGTAGAAAAGCTAAAGTACAAAAGGAGTCTGTCTGACTGTGTACCTGCACATTTACTACCACTGGATGTTGCAGAGTATATCACAGCCCATCAGCAGGATGAAATAGCTGTTGGGTGGAGTAAAATCTGACAAATCCTAGTTTTTCGAGGCAGAACAGCAGTATAGTGTTGAGATGTCAATTCTAGCCAAATAGAGTTCTCTGAGGATGGAGGCTGGTGAATAATTCAACTAAAAAAGCCCTTTCTCAAGTGTGAAAAGGGTGTCAGTGGCACAAGGAGTCACCACTTCTAAGGAAATCCTTCCGAGAGCTGTTAAAATACCATGGTGTCTTTAGATTGTACAAAATGGATTCTTAGATGTCAGAGAGAGTGTGAGGGAAAGTAAAGAAAGTTTGAAGTTGGAACAGACTGTAAAAGCCCTTAGGATCAGAAAACTCTTTCAGTAAAAGGCTTGTGGTTTCCAAATAGCAGAATCAATGAAATCCCCAATAATTAGCATTATTTTAAATATCCCTCTAAAATACACTGTAAATCTCTTTGCCCTCAGAAGAGCCATAACTCAAAACGAGCAAAAGGTGCAGGCAAAACACAAAAGTGAGTCTCTAACTCACTACATGGCAACTGAGTCATTCAGCAAGTTCTCTACAACCTTCTCTGGGCTGTAAAAAAAAGAAAAAAGGAGGGAGGGGGAAGCTATCCAAAGTTTCAGTCAATATTTACCTCTTCAGTTAATAAATTGTGATCTTGACCTCAGCAAAGGTCAATATATTCTAATTATTATATGTAGGCACTTTCTGCACCTTTCTATTTGCCCAGACTCGTAATGTAATGAGCCACCAGTTCCACTTGCAACTTCACTTGAATTTCAAATGTCTGAATTGAACAATCAGTCATATCTCAAAGGGACAAACCATATCCAGAGCTGCAAAAATGTTAACTTCGTTGCTAATTCTAGTGAACCAGCAAGCTCATCAGCTTGTGGGGTGAGGGAAGCAGGGATTAAGTAACAAAAAATAGCCATTTTAAATCCTCTTTTAAATATATTTGAGCAAAAAGCAGCAGAGAGCTAGGACCCTAAATAGTACTATTGCGTATAACAGAGACTGCAGGAGTGGGAGGAAAAGAAAGATGATGATCTGTCCTGAGCACTGAACTTTTTTTATGGGAGGATTGCTAGTGAGTCTCTTTCTCCCTGCATATAACTTCGAGTGATAACCATAAACTACATGTCTATTGTAACACGTACAGAATCAAACATGCGCATATTATCAAGGCACTGATGAATGTGTGCCATCAGTAAACCAGGCGTATGGCAGGTTACATGCTACCTGCTTTCTTAAAAGGTAGGCTGGGCTGCAGTCAGAGAGAAAGTTCAAAACAATATTCTCATGATTATATATTATTGTATATAGTGCTAGAGATGTGCACTGTGCTTTAGAAACCCCCCGCCCCCCAAAAGCACAGCTTTCCCCATGAAGCTTATAGAACAGCTAGAATCAGTTTTCATTGGTGATCTTCTAATTCTTCTCTCTTCAGCATAAATGATCTGGAAAAAGGGATAAACAGTGAGGTGGCAAAATGTACAGATGATACAAAACTACTCAAGATAGTTAAATCCAAATTAGACTGCAAAGAGCTACAAAGGGGTCTCACAAAACTAGGTGACTGTGCAACATAATGGCAGATGAAATTCAATGTTGATGAATACAAAGTAATGCACATTGGAAAACATAATACCAACTATGCAGATAAAATGATGAGGCCTAAATTAACTGTTACCACACATTGTGAATAGTTCTCTGAAAACATCCACTCAATGTGCAGCAGCAGTCAAAAAAGTGAACAGAATGTTGTGAATCATTAAGAAAGGGATAGATAATAAGATAGAAAATATCACATTGCCTCTATATAAATCCATGATATGCCCACATCTTGAATACTGTGTGCAGATGTGGTCTCAAAAAAGATATATTGGAATTGGAAAAGCTTCAGAAAAGGGCAACAAAAATGATTAGGGGGTATAGAACAGCTTCTTTATGAGGAGAGATTAATAAGACTGGGACTTTTCATCTTGGAAAAGAGACAGCTAAGGGGGGATATGATAGAGGTCTATAAAATCATGACTGGTGTGGCGAAAGTAAATACTTCTCATAACACAAAAACTAAGGATCACCAAATGAAATTAATAGGCAGCAGGTTTAAAACAAACAAAAGGAAGTATTTTTTCACACAACAGAGTTCCACAGTCAATCTGTGGAACTCTCTTTCCCAGAGGATGTTGTGAAGGCCAAGACTAGGATTCAAAAAAGAACTAGATAAATTCATGGAGGATAGGTCCATCAATGGCTATTACCAGGATGGGCAGGGATGGTGTCCCTAACCTCTGTTTGCCAGAAGCTGGGAATGGGCAACAGGGGATAGATCACTTGATGATTACCTGTTCTGTTCATTCCCTCTGGGGCACCTGGCATTGGCCACTGTTGGAAGACAGGATACTGGGCTAAATGAACCTTTGGTCTAACCCAGTATGGCCATTCTTATGCAACATCCTCCAATGACTTTAATAAAGCTTGCTTTAGGCTTACAAGCTTAATGAAGCTGGAAATATTTCCATATTCACAACTCACTATCCACACACCCTTTTGTAACTGTAAGTTAGTTAAGCACTTTGGTTTTCCCTTGCTCAACACTGTTCTATCGTCAAACACTTTCTGATGCAAGAAATAAACAAGGAAGAGACTATTATTATCAGTTGTTTATATCCCTAACTCGAGCATAGTGATTCTGCAGCAGTAGAAAAATCTTTGATATCAAAAACAAGTAAAGAGTAGCATTATGATTGGCTGGCTGATTATGAGATCTGCTGGTTCAAGAACATTATGGACACTAACACTAGAACACAGCACAGACCACTGCAGCACATTTTTAAAGGCATGTTTAATATGTCTACGTGGCATTATATGACATTGTGTCCATGTAATATCCCATTTGCAAGCCGAAATGACTCAACATGATCAGACAAGGTAACATGCTGCACTCCTGGAGAAGTCACAGATTTACTAATTTCCAACTGGAAACCATGTATTATTTTCAGATGGAACATTCAATCCAATTTTTAGCAGCTCAGATAAGCCAATATATATTATCTGCAAATACTTTACTTAAATACTACATCCAAGTCAGTGAGGTATGTCCCAGTCGGCAGGAGACAGAGCACCAGTCTGGTTTTGAAGAAAAGCACCTTGTTGAAGGTAGCATTTCCTTGTTTACTTGACAAAGTTAATTTTACAGCTCATTTGCTGAGAATACATTTGTACATGGAGACCATCACAGGCAACGGAGTCATTTAGGCCGTTCATAAAACTAACTGCAGCTCATTTTCTGTAACAATCACATGTGAGTTAGACATAGGATCTGAGAATTATAACTTACAGTTTTTAACAGTCACTCAGTATCCATGGGCCTGCGCCCATTGAAGTCAATAGGAATTTTATTATTCACTTAATAGGAGCAGGATCAGACACATTACTTCCACATCATGACTATATATTTGAGATGCTACCAGCCCCAACATCACCTTGGTGCCAACCAATAAAACATATTGCAACAAATGTAGTTAAATATATGTTATTTAATAGTATGTGCATGGCAAAGTGGAAGGCTGGAAATTGTCTTTACAGAAGACACACATGAAGCTTCAGTAGACTGGAGATTATGTGGCTATTTTGTGACCCTGGAAGATTTTGAACATCAAAAGTTATTAGAATATTTAAAACCGACCTAAGAATTAGCAAAGACAAAGGAAGGGAACTGGCAAGGTGAGCAGCAATATAACTATGTGCTGTGGTTTCTGAAAATTCAGCATTTTCCCAGAGTGGGGTGTGCTTCAACAAAGCAATTTCAGTGTATTCTGCCTCTGAATATTTAAACAGCTTTTGAGAGGCTCCTAGACTGGCTGACAAGGATAGGACAGGTTAGAACACTGCAGGAATTTGACTGTCTATATTTGGATTCCAAGTTACATCATTCAGTGTCAGGCAAACCAGGATATTTAATCATTTAATGTGAAATACATCCCTGCCTGTCTTTCCATATAATATATAAGTGATACATTATTTGAATCAATAAGAAAGTTCTTTTGGGTATTATGTAGGCATAAGTGGTGCTGATGTTTCTCAGGAGTGTAAAGTGAATTATTTCTTGAATTCTCAATCAGTCCTATACCATACCTCAGCAACAAACACATAAATGATCAGAACTGCTAGTTAAACCCGGCTTGCTTAATAAGGCCCCTATGTAGTGCTGGGCAATTTTCTTTTGGTGAATAGTTAATTCTCCAAAAAATGTATTTTGGGGCACTAAAACTATTTCCAAATTCAGGTCTATCCCTCACTAGAAGAATGAAAAAGGAAACTGCAAATTAATTTGATGTAGGACTGTGGTTGGTGTCATTCTTACTGGAGAAGCAAAATGGGTGGGGAGAAACATGACAGGAGACAGGATGAGGTCAAACATGTAGGCAGGGGAAGAGTTGTGCAGGGCCTGAAATGAGAGTACAAACAGCTTCAATGTGATATATTAAGCAAGGGAGGGTGTCAGGACTTGATCCAAAGTCCACTGAAGTCAGCGAGAGTCTTTCCCCTGACTGTAATGGGCTTTGGATGAGGCCTTCAGATGCAGGTGACATAGTTTGAATGGTGGATAAGGAAGATGAATTTGGTAAGAGCATTTTTGGATAGACCAGAGGGGACTGATAAAGGAATCAGGGAAAATGGAGGAAAGGAGTTTGCAGTAAAAATTTTAAAGTTAAGTTGGAGCATGGGTGTTGGTAGCAAAGACACAAGTAGATGTAAATGTAACTCACTAGCCAAAAAATGAAAAACACTGAAAAAACGAAGAAATACATAGTTACAGTGGGAAATGGGTCACATAGAGTGTTCTCCAACGATGAGGCACAACAGGTACATTAGAAAGCTGGTTAATGAGATATCATGTTGTGTTAGATATTGCTCATATTCTATCATAATTGTGGGTTTTATATTTATAAATCATAATGGTGACATCTTTTAATTTTTTAAATGTTTTTCAGGGTGTTAGATTTCAGTTTTCTTATTCAGTTTTTAAAAGCATGCTCCATGAATGATACTTCAGCCACTGGACTAAATTCTAATGCATATGAGCAGGCAGAGTTTAAATTTAATGGGTGATCTAAAATATGGATGGATAGTCAAATGAAAGCACACACACACAAAAATACAGCATGCAGAACAAAATATGTTTAGAATGGAAGCAAACTAAATCCGATTTAATGTTAGTAATGTTTGGAAGAACTGAACATATACTTTTGCATTACCAACATTTTATTAAATCAAGTAATTCCTTGCTTTGTACAGAAACAAAGATAGACATAGAGTGAAAGTAGTTTTCAAAAGTTTAACAAAACAAATGCAATTTTGAATTATATGAGCATCAAAGAATATTTTAAAAATACAGTTTTTCTTTAGTCTTTTAAAACTCAAAGTTTTTCCCCATCCATCCCCAAATTTCTTGTTTCACCCTTCTCAGATAAAAATGGCTCCTACACAGAGATCTTATATGTCAAATTTCAATCTGATGAAAATATTTTATTGCTGAGTTATACAACAATGAAAATAAGGGTTTATGATTAGACAGCTGATACGAGCTTTAATTCTGCAACATGACTGGTGCGGCTATAATTTTAGAAAAGCCAGGAATTCTATATCAATTGGCTAAATAACAAACAATACACTTATCATGGCCATATAAATTTAAAATCTTAAAACCATTCCACCCCTATTATCTCCACCAAAAGAAAAATGTTTATAATAATACATATATTGACTTCTGCTTTTTGGTCAATTACAAGATTTACTGCCCTACTCTTCAGTCAATTTTAACCTCTTTAGGTCAACAAATCTCAATATTGATCTCAACAGAAGTCAATACCTGCTTATTACTTACCTCCACATTTAGACGCCTACCACAAATTCTTATGGGCATTCCCCTGAAAAGCAAAAGTGTGTACTTCCTGTCTAGGTTCTATACAAAATATGCTTGCTTTTCTTTCATATACATAGCTTAACAGCCATGAGATTAAACAGATTTTGAAGGAAAAATACTAGCAAAATCTAATTTTCATAATTAGAAATGAGAGATGCTTAGCTTTTCCTCAATTTCCTTAAGAATCCACAGGCTTACCTTCCTAGAACTGTTATTCAGTGTTTCCTCCCTACATAAAATATAATTGAGTAATGTGATCTTTTGACTTGTTAAAATGTAAAGGTAATTAACAATAACTTTTTTTTAAAGTTCCATGAAAGCAATGTTACATGAACCTACAAAAGCTTGGAAATTCAATATTGAGGATAACAGTTGCATTCTCATTATTATTTATGTAATATACCCCAGACTTAAAAAGCAACACCCTCAATTTTCATTGTTGCATCTCCATATATAAATGAAATGAATCAATTGCATACTAGACCATACAAGATCTAATTTCAGACATTTTACACACAGCCTAAAATTTCAAACAGATTTGTTATAATGGGATTCCCAAATTTCAATTTTGGATACTCAAACTGACACCTAAGCACATAAAATAAGAATTTACAGTATGAGCCAAAGGCTGATTTCAGGTTCTAAATAGGGGACTGGATATTGTGGAATGCATTCAAAATGTTGCCTCATCGGAAAACACAGGATTTTGGTTTTGGCACTAACTTTTGAGAATTGGGCTACTTATAGATATGTAGTATAATGTCACTTGAACACAACGGTGCAAGTAAAGGATGGAACACTGACTTTTGGCTTTTTAATTTTGTCATCTTAATCTATAATATTATTGTTCATTTCAGAACACATCATTGTACCACGATCTTTGTACTTCTTATTGATTACAAAAGAAAGTCCAGGAAAATGTGTATTAAAACTTAAAGTTCAATATGTGAACACAAATTTAGGTAACAGCTTAGAAACCATTGAAATCTAGTGAGTAAAATATATGGTTTTAAAAGTTATCCAAATGGAAGCAGCAGTAAATGACAGAGAGGAATGGAAGAGACTATTTTATGCCCTGTGTGCCAACATCGGTGCAGGAAGGATGTTTAAAAAACAAATGGAAAAACCATGCCGTTATGAAATAATCACATCTGCTTGAAGCCATTTCAGTCCATCAATAGGCAAATGTCTATGAACAGCTTCATCTAGAACACATTTATCTGATAAACAATTATTTTTAAAAAATCATTTATGAAAATGAAAATAAAATAAAATTATCCAAAGGAGAAAACCAGAAGTAAGCAGCTAATCATTGAGACTTAAATTGAAAAATGCCAATTTATTCAGAGCTTTGGCAGAAAATCCATTGTTAACTTTCTATTTTCAGACACTGCAACTCACATGGCATTATTTAAGGCTTCTGTAGTATTCCATATTCATATTTCTGGTATATTGTCCCATGTTATCTGCAATATCTGAGATAAGATGAGGACTTAGATTCAGCTTTAACTTATATTTTATGTATTTGTCAATTTAATCCAGACATTTGAAAATTATTTTAAAGTAGGAAGTTAGATGTAATTTATACTCAGAAGATCTGATTCCTGACTAGTTGCATCAGTTTTACATTTACACAATATAAAAGTGGTATAATGGAGTAGAGAATCATGCCTTGAGTTTCCTAAGTAGTGTATTTGATTAACAAGGTGAGCTGATGTGGAATTAAATAGTTTTTCAGCCTGAACAGAATCAATATTATTCATAGGTTGTGATAGCAGGTCTAACATTTCTAGCTTTTTAAAAATAGAGAAAGCAATATTGACACAATGTGTAAAGCATTGGTGAGTTCAGGTACATAGTAGTTAAGTTAAGTTAAGTTAATGGAGATATCCCATCTCCTGGAACTGGAAGGGACCTTGAAAGGTCATCATGTCCAGCCCCCTGCCTTCACTAGCAGGACCAAGTACTGATTTTGCCCCAGATCCCTAAGTGGCCCCCTCAAGGATTGAACTCACAACCCTGGGTTTAGCAGGCCAACGCTCAAACCACTGAGCTATCCCTCCCCCAAGTACTACCATCATGTAAGAGCTCTAGGTTTGGGAGCAACAATAAAACTGCAATTCATCTAACCAGGCAAGAGACCAAGTGCAAGGTTAAGGTGACTACTTTGTGGCTTTCTTGGTCTACAGGAAGATGTCTGGAGGAGGACAATGGTAATTCATTTAGCTTTTCTGCATTCCTCATGATTAGGGTGTGATGGGTTCCCCCTCAGGGTGCCACCTGAAACTGGGGTATCACTGAGCCCCCCTGACCTGCCAGCCTGAGCTCCCTTTTACACTGTACTGCTGTGACAAGCTGCTAAGCTCTCTCCAGACTCCAGCCTGCACTTTCACCAGCACACATACAGGTAGGGACACACCCAGCTGCAATTCCACGCATTATAAGGGATAGCAAACAGATCAAAGCAGATTACCTATCAAATAAACAAAAAATGCAAACTAAGCTTAATACAATACATAGATCGACTATGAATAGCAGATTCTCACCCTAAGTGATGATACAAACAGGCTACACATTCTAAATGGGAAAGCTGCACTTGCTTATACCTTGGAATCCCCAGGTGTTCCATTCACAGGGTAAAAATCCCTTTAGCCTGGCTTTAGCACTACCCCCAGTTCAGTCTTTGTTCCTCGGGTGTTTCTAGGAGTCTTCTTGGGTGGGGGAGTCAGTGAAGAACCACAATGATGCCACTCCCCTGCCTTATATAGTTTTTGCATATGGCAGGAACCCTTTGTTTCAAAGCTTGGTCCCCACACCACTCAGTGGAAAAATACTGACATCCCAAGATGGAGTCCAGCACCAAGTGACCTGGTCACATGTCCCTGGAGTGTCACAGCCACCATTACTCGGAGGCTGTCTGTAGCATCCTCAGGAAGGCTCCCCAGGTTGGAGATAAGCTTCTCCTAAGTCCTTGTTGTCTCTAATGGCTCATTAACTTGAATGGGCCCTTCCCAGCCAGCCATCTAGACTGAGAACCTTTTGCCTAGTGGGCGTTACCCAGGTGTAACTACAAGTGAGATACAGATACAGTCAATATTTATAACTTCAGATACAAAAATGATACATTCATACAAATAGGATAATCATATTCAGCAAATCATAACTTTTCCAATGACATTTCACATGATTTATCTTGCATAAAACAAATCATAACTATGTCATAATCATATCATAATAATATCTCTATGAAGAATATGGAGTGCAGTATCACATAGGACATGGAAAAACCTGAATTACTGCCTCAGAGAAGACTATGAAGGCTGTATTCCCCTCTGGGGATAACTGCACAATGACAGTGGGAACCAAAGGGCAGGAGATAATGGGCACAGTGGCAATACCTTCCAACTCCTTTGTACATTTACATTACATTGCACTGATTTATTATGAGCTTCAGTCTAGTCTCACCTACACCATTACACTGGTGAAATGCCATTAGCTGGTATGGAGATACTCCTGATTTACACCATGAGAGGAAAATTGGGCCCATACAATGCCTTTGATCCAAAACATATTTAGATACATAAACATCAAGGAGAGGGGGCAAATCCAGCCACCACTCCATGTTAGTTCCTCCATGGAGAGCCCCCGACAGTGGAACTAGTGGAATTCTACTGCTCAAGACAAAGAGGGCTGGATTCAGAGGGAAGTGATGCAGAGAAAAAATACATCTGCATGGCATAGAGCCAAGCTTTGTTCAATCTCTCTGTGAAGAAGTGTGGAGTGGGTGGGAGGCCTGGGCAGACTACAGGAGCTACTGCTTTAGGGATTCTCCCATCCTCTCCTTGCAGAGGTCTATCTGATAGGTAGGCGCTACTAGACATTAGACTGCAGTAGCCTCCATGGAGAAGATAATTCCTCTCCCTGACCCTATATGTGCCCAGAGCCTGGGCATGCTATTCATGGTAGAACCTGGGTTCAGGATTTGGTTCTTACCATTTGGCATAAATGTCACATTTAATGGAATTCAAGCAGTGGTGCAGTTCATTTACTAGAACTGGTATTAGCATTACATTCCAAACCTAACAAGTTAACATATTCTTTTTAAATACTGCAGATTAAATTTCAGGCCATCTGGAGTCTTAAGTTTCGAAAGTAAGGACTTAGGAAGACCACAAAAGAGAGAAAGGCAATATTCAAAATAGGTGGAATAAAAATTTCAGCACAGGCAGAACAGAATTTCAGCAAACGTCCAGTGCCAATGTAAGGCAAAATAGAAGGAAAAGGGCCTTTTGAGATAAAAATACATTTCTGGCCTTGACAGCAAAAAGTACGTTTAAAGAGTGATCAGTAACATGCCATTGAAGCCACAGATAGTGTGATAATGAGAGCCACAGAAATGAATATGTAACAAAGAAGAAGCATAGATAGAATCAGATGGATGGAAGGAAGAGAGAAAAAGAGGGTAAATATAATAATAAAGAGCCAAATTGCCCCTCCCATAGTAAAGGCCACAGGAGGGCTTAGAGCAAGGAAATATCAATGAGGATCCCCTCATGGCGGTTCTCCTGCATTATTATTTTTATTTGAGGGAGATGGGGGGAATAGGTTCACCAATGAAAAAGTCATGGGGACCACCCAGAATCCTTGAAGATCCCAGGAGATTAACAAGAAGCCATGGCTATCCATGTGGAGGCCCTGTGGCTCTGCTGCAATTCTGGGTTCCCAGCACCACCCCTCTCCTGCCAGTGATATCCCTCCAGTGAAACAAGTTGTGACAGTCTATACCTCTATGTTCACCCCTTTTACAAGACTATGATAAATTTTGTACAAAGTATGCCATGTGGGGTATCATTTGAAAACTCATAATTTGCTGATCATTATTGTCCTGGTAAAATACATGTGGCAATATTGTATGTAAAGTTATAAGATTTTACTGTAAGATATTATTAGGACATGTTCCAAGTCTGGAGAGCAGTCACAAACCACTTCCCCAGAGACAAAAGGCTAGCTGACGCCTCGTCCAGGTGCCAATAAAATCAAATGGATCATCACTAGGTTAAGTAGCTATTCTATGGCAGGAAAGAGGGTGTGGGCAAAAATCTACATCTTGACAAAGAAACAGCTGGATGTTCCTCTCTACACAAACTTTCTGTCTCCGGAACCTCAGCTAGAGATGATTCTCAAGGAAGAGACAGAGCTATAAGAGAGTTGCCTCAATTTCTCTCTCTAGCTACAGCATCAACTACCCTTGAAGAACCAAGGAAACAGCATTGGACTGGGGGAGGGATCCTGACTGAAAGACATTCAGCCAATAAGACTGCTGAAATATGTGGTGTGAGAGACCTTTGCTTTGAATTTGCTTAGCTTGTTAAGTTAGGCATTAGTTGCATTTTGCTTTTATTTTCTTGTAACGATTTCTGACTTTTATGTCTTATTACTGGCAATCACTTAAAATCTATCCTTTTGTAGTAAATAAATTTGTTTTACTGTTTTATCTAACCACTTGGACTGAAGTGTTTAGGAAACTCCATTTGGGAGAACAGGATTTGTGCATATAATTTTCTATTAATAAATGAGGGACTTTATCTGAGCTTGTATTGTCCAGGAAAGAGCTGGACAGTACAAGAAATACATTTCTGGGGAAAGTCTGGGACTGGGAATTTGCTGGTGTTTCTCTGTAGCATAATTCAGGAGTGGCTGGCTATAGCATTTATACATAACTGGGAGTAACTTACATGCTGGAGGGTGTGTGTGAGCAGACCAGGAATGGTAGCTCTTACAGCAAAGCAATGTAAAAGGCACCCCAGGTTGGAGAACTGAGAGGACACAGCTATTCATTGTATCCTGGGTAATGTCACACAAATATACATTAAAAACCTAAGATTTATCATTAAGCCTCTAATGTTTCAGACTTAGGCTATGTCTATACTACCACTGATGTCGGCAAAACTTCTCCAGTGGACATAGCTTATGCTGCTCATTGGGGGTGGATTTTTTTATACCGACAGGAGAGCTCTCTCCCATCAGCATAAAGCGTCTTCATCACACACACTAGTGGCACAGCTGTATTGGTACACCCTCGCTGCTGCCACGCTGTATGTGTAGACATGGCCACAGGTTCCAAAGTATTTTCTCTCTAGTTCACTGGTACTGTATGAGCTGAGAGAAATCTTGTTATGGGTTGAGTAAAAACATAATTCAGACTGATGTGTGAATGTATCCTTCACTTAAGATACTTGTAAGAAACACTTAATGAACTACACCTAACAAGGCCTAGTAGAGTCTCCCCAGAAACTAGAACCATGTGGTGGTATCGGGGATGGGGCACACAAACTTTCACTGGGTATTGTGACCAGCGCCGGCTCCAGCAAAAAAAAAAAAAAAAGCCGCAATCGCAATCGCGACTGGCAGCGGCAATTGGGGGGGGAAAAAAAGCCATGATCGGCGGCGGCAGTTCGGCGGCAGGTCCTTTGCTCCTAGAGGGAGTGAGGGACCTGCCACCCCCCAATTGCCGCATGTGCTGCCCCTCTCCCTTGGCTGCCCCAAGCACCTGCTTGTTAAGCTGGTGCCTGGAGCCGGCCCTGATTGTGACCAGGTTTGTGTTAATTTTAATTTAAAATCTTCAGGTGTGTTAAAGGCTCTATGTTAGACTTTCCAGTGACATGGCATAGCTGTGTTGATGGAGCTATTACTGAAGACAACTTTTAAGTGGGGATCTAACTGATAGGACTACTGTTATAAGAATCTCTTAAATTCCAACATGTATTTCACTGGCCAATACCAAACTCTTTTTATCATGTTATGTATTCCATTTGAGTTCGCTGCTTGAAAATACTTATGATTGTCATCCTTGACCAGGTTTAAATTGACATTTTTATCACAGCATTGCTGGAATGGTACTGCAAGTTACTTGCTTGTGAGTAGCTATCAACTGGCAGAAATTTAAACAGAGGTTGGTTGATTAAAATTATATGCCAAGAGTGATACAGGCAGCAAAATAGCGAAAGTCAGCCAAGGTAGCAAAGGGAGTTAAAACTATAACTTTTCAGCAGAAAGGGGACATATATGCAAAACAAGTATAAATACCACATCTTAATTTAATACTTTATCATCAAAAAGCTACTAATTAAAACTTTCCAGGTTCAGCTGATCAGGTTTTATAGCTGAGTGCACTCTCTGAGCATGCGCAAACCAACACTTATGAGATTAATTTGTAAACTCTTCAAATTCTGAATCCCCAAGGTTTATGCTGTCTGTGCGTTGTTTGCATAATGCAGTTTTATACTGCAAAAGCATTACCTATAAAGGGATTATTTTCATATTCGGCACATTAAAGATCTAGCACAATTCACAGATATCATACTGTGTTTATGCCTGAGATAACAGGTAAAGAGTTTCTCATTCTGATTATCCATGAAGCAAACTAAGAATATGAATGTTTTTGGAGAGAATGTTCCCTTACTGAAATTAATTCCCCAATGGTTTTATTAAAGTCTGCAAATTGCATTATATTCCCATCATATTTGAAATATTGCACTCCCTTAATGCCTGCTCTAACCCATGGCATGCCATCTTCCCTGGAGTGTCTAGACATGGTGTCTTAGATTTATGTGTATGATCTCAGTGTGTTACAACATCACTCCTGACTAATGCATTATTACAATACTTACATATATTCCCAAGTGCCACTATATGGATTAGAAAATCACCAATCTGCATATGCACACCATCTGTGCTACTGACAGCAAAACATGCATGATAACACTTGCCTTATTTGTAGAGAAAATTCAGAAGGTACTGTAAGAACAAATGGGAACACAGTCTTTTTTATGTTTTGTTTTGTAGACTGATAAAAGACGACAAATACTAATTTTACAGAATGACAGTCCATACCTATGAGAGTTTAAAACAGCAGTGTTGCCTTGAAAACCCTGTAGAGAGAGAAACAATTGGCAATAATATGCAAAGAGACAGCCTAGCATTTTTGAGATTGCAAATGATATGGCAACTTTCAAATGGCAGTGAAGGCTACCAGTGTCATGAATTTTAAAAATCTCAGCTCATATGCAACTCTAGTTTTGTAGCAAAACTGCCTGTAGTCAGCAATGAATTCTCTCTCAATTATAAGCTGCAAGAGTGCTTGCAAAAGATGAATGAGTCTCTGTCTTACTGAGGTGAAATGCTTTTAAAGGACAGGAATCTGCTTATCTTTGATTGATTGCTCAGTCTGATACTTTCCTTTATAAAGTTTATTGACTACAAGCCCATAAATCAATGAAAAACAAATCACAGGTTCAATTTTGGGGGCACTGACATCCTGCCATCTTTGCAGCTGCAACTCAGAAGTCAAGGAGCAAAAAAAAAAAAAAAGACTGTTTTGAGTAAATTATCACTTGAAATAGTTTTAAATGTTTGTAAACAAGGACTTGGGTCACATTGATCACTAATATGTTTAATGTAAAAGTATAATGAATACAAATATACAGGGGAGGGTTGTTTGTTTAAGTCATTAAATGCACAGGCGATGTAATTAACAGCCAAACACACTTCTATTTTGCTATCAAGACCACTCTTCTTTCTACTCCTACTAGTGCACTAAAGATGTTAATTCCCATTCTCCAGCCCCAGTAAAATGCAGCATTTTTCATTCAAATTACTCAAGCAAGAATCTAATTACTTCGGGGTGAGTTGAGGGTTAGTGGCAGTGGGTTCAAAACCTCTACCCTAAAACTCCCCCATGGAGAAAAATACTTGCACCCTAACAATGCAAAAGTCATAGGTCTTGTTCATATGTAGGATGAGGCAGAATGTGACAGCAGAATAACACAGATTAATTTGTGCTGTTGACCCTGACATAAAATCCTGTTGTGTCTTCTTTTAAAGTCAACGTTCAGGTCACTGGAACATCTGATAGTTTTGGGATTTTTTTTTTTTTTTTTTAAATAAAATTTCCCATTCTGAAGTGTTAAATGTGTGAAACAAATGGCAGAGTACTATCATTATACAGCACAGCCTCTCAGTAAGGGGTCCAATTTCAAGGGTACCCTGACTGAATTACATTATTATTAGCATTTTTATAATTCATGTCTTGCTGTAGTACACAAAATGCCTACATTATCCAAAGCAGCTTTTTAAAAGCTGGTTCGTGTTCTAAGTAACCAGGAGTGACCGTAGTTTTCTTTTATCTCTTTACAGCTTTTGTTAAGGGCTCAATCTGTGAGATTCTCAGCACCCTGGTCATGATCCAGAAAAACACTTCAGCATGCACGTACTTTTCTGCACATGAGTAGTCCCCTTTATTTGAATGGGACGTGCTTAAAATTATGCACGTGCTCATGTACCTTCCTGAATCATAGCTTGGGGCCAGCGTGCTCAGCACCTCGCAAGATTAAGCCCTATAGAATTTGTAGCCATTTTCACTATTATATTTCTTGTCAATTTAGAACTATGTTGGGCTGTGCCTGAAGGGAGTGCAGTGAAGGATAATGTTAACGCATTCCCTTAAGAAAAGATTGGGTGACAGAAGGATAAAGACTGAACCCTTGACAGAGTGATAATCCGTGGCAAAGTGTGTGCATGTTTTTAAACAGATATTTGCATGATTTTAAATATGGAAAAGAAAACAGAAAACTAAGGAATTCCATTCAGTTCTACATGGGATTCCACTATCCTCGCGCCTCCTGAAAACATTCCATTCCCTCCATCTCACCCCCAAGATTCAACAAGTTCTTTGGGATTGAAGTTCATGGAACAATGTACCAAAATTCTTGTTCACTCTGCAGGTTCCCAGGGAATCTCAGGAAGCCTTCACCGGAGCGACTATCACTTTCTAGTGGTCTAATGGCCTTTAATTGACTTTAAACAGAGCATGGTGCCTACGAGCATTTCATCTTTCCCAGACAGGCAATAACACACAACACAAGATGCATTAATTGGCTGTGGTACATATCCTTGTATACGTTGTGGGACATGATGGCCTTGAGTCTGCACTGCCTTGTACATTGTGTGGTCATTTACACCTTGCAAACTGAGTGTAGAATGCTCCCACTCTGATTTTTCACCTACTTTGCAGAGATATACATGATTAAACAAAGGGCAAGGCAGAGGGGAAGGCTCTACTATTAGTGCAGGGGTTCTCAAACTGGGGGTCGGGACCCCTCAGTGGGTAGCGAGGTTATTACATGGGGGATCGCGAGCTGTCAACCGCCACCCGAAATCCTGCTTTGCCTCCAGCATTTATAATGGTGTTAAATATATTTAAAAGTGTTTTTAATTTATAAGGGAGGGTCACACTGAAAGGCTTGCTATGTGAAAGAGGTCACCTGTAAAAAAGTTTGAGAACCACTGTATTAGAGTATGTTTTCTAAAAAAACCCTACAAAATAAACCAAAGAGCTTTTTTCTTTTTTACTTTGAATGAAAGAACCCAGCAGAATTATCCTGTGAATCACAATTCCAGGAATAACAGTTCTTAAAGAAAGAAACAAACTTGAACTTTTAAGAGAAGGAATCATTTGCAGTAAAATAGGTGGCATTAAACTGTGAAGATAGGCAATGAGTAGGTAACAGGAAGCTGCTAGCTCTTCTTTTGTGGAGCAAAGCATGTGTAGAGAAAAAGGGCTTTGTCACACAACAGGGCTGGGTGGGGGCAGCTACTCTGGTGCATGTTAGACCAAGGTGTAGTAATTTCCAGTTATTTTAAATGTGATTTCAGCCATGAGGTCTCAGATGTTCACCATTAGAAGTTTGTCCACAGCTCTTGAAACAGCAAAAAAGACTAACTGGTCAATGAGAACATAGCATTGGACAATCAATATCTAAAGATTTAATCTCATTAACGTTTTCCTAAGAATTCACCTGTCAGTCTGTAGTTGGTAGCTAGTGGAAAGTTGAGTACAATGAATTAGATATCTTTTAAACATTATTTTTCGAACTATCTTCCTGATCTTTTATACTTGTTTGTTCTGCAGTTTCTTAGAAGTTATAACTGCTGGAGTACGCTGAAAACCCAAGGGAAAAAATTTAACCTGGTCTCCTATGCAGCTTCATGCTGCTGAGGTCAGTGATTAATAAAGACAAGATTCTACTTCAGGGAAGCTAAATGGAGTTCATTACAGGCATGAGAGTTAGAGAAGGCTAAAAGGTGAGAATATGGGAAACAGGATGAAATAAGAGTCTAACAAGTGTAGATTTCACTTCCTTAGTGTAACAAGAAGGACAGCTTTTAACTACCAACTACTCTTAAAATTATGGATAATAGTGTTTTAAAGGAAATATGTTATGGGAATATGATCACTGATTGCCAAAATATGCTCTATTTTCTTACAAGTGGATCCTTGCATATATATACATATTAAATCATGTGTGTACTTGGGGAAATTAATATTCCAGTGTATTTTAATTTGTCATTTAAAATAAGTTTATGTTGTGCTAATGTTGGTAATCATTATTGTAGCAATTTAAATATTGTGTGCTTTGCATTTTCCTTGAACAAGAAGAGTAAATCTTATTTAATTTGGGAGAATGACTCACATTGCCCAATAGATGCTACCCCTGTATGTAGACTGAAAATCTCAAGAATTTTAAGATATCTGTCACTATGCTGAATCTTTGAATGGCTATAGCAGTACTTCGTGGAAGGATTTCCCATCAGGAAATGTCTCACAAGAACCAGACTGGTTTTATCAGGCTACAGAGTCTAATGCTGAATCCACTGCTTGGTGCTCTACTAGCTCTGCCTGGTTATAGTTCTACCTGCACTGCCTACCAGAGTGGATCAGGCTGCATGTCTCTGAACAGGCCCTGACACTTGAGAGGAGATCTTTGGGACCTAAGGTTCTAGATGTGGCAGCCTTGTTCTCATTGGCTTCCGAAGGCATTTTCTGGACATAACAATGCTGAGCACCAAGATTGTATCCACTAAATGTTGCAGACGTGCACTAGAGGAGTCTCTCATAATGTGGTCTATTTACTCACAAAACTGACAATACACTGATGCCCTCCCATATCTACTATTTTGTTCTCCTGTAGATCATCCCCAGTGCTCTGATTTTCTCTTGGGTCTGGTTAGTGGTACTGGGGAATTCCTTGCTTGGTGAGATGTCTTGAAATTCCATCGTAAACACATTGCTTTCTGTTGCAGTTGACAAGGTTCTGCACTGCCAATACCCGAGCCCAGAAGGCAATCTGACCTTTGTAATCTGCTACTAGCCAGCTGAAACCTGCTGGTAGCGCCTGACACCAGGTACTGTAGATCTAGAGTAGATAGATGAATAATTAAAAACTATGTATAAATGGATCAGACACCAAGAGAAGTTGGTCAGCATGGAAGCAGCTCACAAGTAGGGCTCATTGGTGAGAGGAAACAAGATGGGAAGGTGGGACTGGAAAACAGCACGCACACTTTCAAAATAACTTGTGAGATTATAACCAGTCCTCAATGGATTTGGTCATGATGCAATGGGCATTACACTTAATAAGAAACCATCAGATCCTTCAGAGAATGCATATCTGTGCAAATACCTTTGGTAGTGGGGAACAGGGGGAAACAGATCAAGTATCAAAAGTATAACTGATGGTGTCCAGGCAGACTAAAGGGGGAGTATGAAATGAGACACTTGATACTGGAGACTAGGTCTCGGGCATGGTGTTCTGCAAAAGGCTCAAGGGAGAACAGGAATTGCCGGGAAGAAGATGGACACCTGAGAAAAGTAAGTTTTTTTTCTTACTCCCCTAAGTAATAACATGAATGGTGTCTATGTAGAATAGATTTTCCAGAAATTCAGACCAGATATGATATGCAGGCCATTTCTTTTAACAATTTTTTTTCATGAAACCATAGATTCCAAGGCCAGAAGGGACCATTGTGATCATCTACTCTGAATTCCTGTCTAACACAGGCCATAAATTCCCCAAGATAATTCCTAGAGTATGTGTTTTATAAAAGCATCCAATCTTGATTTGAAAACTATCAGTGATGAAGAATCCACCACGAACCTTGGTAAATTCTTCCAATGGTTAGTTACCCTCCTGTCAAAAATGTACACCTTTTTTTCCAGCCTGAATTTATCTAGTTTCAACTTCCAGCCACAGGATCATTTTATACCTTTGTCTGATAGATTGAAGAGCCCATTATCGAATATTTGTTCCCCATGTAGGTATCATAGAATCATAGAATATCAGGGTTGGAAGGGACCTCAGGAGGTCATCTAGTCCAACCCCCTGCTCAAAGCAGGACCAATTCCCAACTAAATCATCCCAGCCAGGGCTTTGTCAAGCCTGACCTTAAAAACCTCTAAGGAAGGAGATTCCATCACCTCCCTAGATAAGCCATTCCAGTGCTTACGTATAGGATGTATATATGTAATCAAGTCACTCCTTAAGCCGTCTCTTTGCTGAGCTAAACAGACTGAGCCCTTTCAGTTTATCACTATAAGGCATGTTTTCTAATCCTTTAGATCATTCTCGGGGCTCTTCTCTGAACCCTCTCCAATTTAACAATATCCTTCTTGAATAGTGGGCACCAGAACTGGACACAGTATTCCAGCAGCAGCCATACAAGCACCAAATACAGAGGTAAAATAACATCCCTACTTCTACTTGAGATTCCATTTATGCATCCCAGGATCTGATTAGCTCTTTTGATCACATCATAACATTGGGTGCTCATGTTCAGCAGACTATCCATCACAACCCCCAAATCTTTTTCAGAGTCACTGCTTCCCAGGATACAGTCCCCCATTCTATATGTATGGCTTAAATTTTTTGTTCCTAGATGTATACATTTACATTTAACTATATTGAAATGCATATTGGTTGCTTGCACCCAGTTTACCAAGTGAACCAGATTGCTCTGAATCAGTGACCTGTTTTCTTCATTATTGATCACTCTCCTAATTTTTGTGTCACCTGCAAACTTTATCAGTGGTGATGTTATGTTTTCTTCCAGGTCATTGATAAAAATGTTAAATAGTGTAGGGCCAAGAACAAATTCCTGTAGGATACAACTGGAAACACACTCACTTAATGATGATTCCCCATTTACACTTAGCTATTGAGATCTATGTGTTAGCCAGTTTTTAATTCATTTAATGTATGCCATGTTAATTTTATATCATTCTAGTTTTTTTTCAAATTAAAACGTTGCATGGTACCAGGTCAAATGCATTACAGAATTCTAGGTATATTATGTCAACACTATTACTTTTATCAACCAAACTTTGTAATCTCATCATAAAAAAGGATATCAAGTTAGTTTGACAAGTTCTATTTTCCATAAACATACACTGATTTGCATTAATTACATTACTCTCCTTTAATTTTTTTTTTATCAAGACCTGCTCCATTATCTTGCCTACAATCCATGTCAGGCTCACAGGCCTATAATTACTGAGATCATCTTTTTAACCCTTTTTAAAATTTTGCCCATTAAGTTGCTTCCAATCTTCTGGAATTTCCCAAGTGCTCCAAGATGTATTGAAAATCAACATTAATCATCCAGCAAGCTCCTCAGCCAGCTCTTTTAAAACTCTCGGATGAAAGTTATCTTGGCCTGCTTATTTAAAAATGTCTGACTTTAATGGCTTCTGTTTAACATCCCAGAAATACTAGTGGAATGGGAAGTGTTATCCTTACCTTACAAGGAGACTATAGCATCTGTTTCCCCCCGCCCCAAATACAGAACAGAAATATTTATTGAACACTTCTGCCTTTTCTCCGTTATTATTGATAATTCTACCATTTCCATCTAGTAATGGACCAATATCATAGTTAGGATTCTTTTTGTTCCTAAAATATTTTAAAAACTCCTCCCTATTGTCCTTAACTCTGCTGACCACAGATTTCTCTTTGTGTCCTTTTGCTTCCCTTATCAATTTTCTGCAATTCCTAATTTCTGTCATTTGAGTCTTAATTTTTTGAGGTAAAAATCTTTATGATATTTACATTAAGAGAAAATGAGAGGCCAGTGGGGAGAAAACCTGTTTGCATGGCAAAGCTAAGAATAAAGCAAGAGGAGTCAAATGCTAAACAAAATTAATGTGACTATTAATCTGGAATAAAACAAGAAAAATCAAATGGTAAACAAAGTTAATGTGGCTATTAATCTAGATTTAATAGCTGCCAAGGGAAGTGAACTGCATGGGAAGAGCCCTGCACCTGAGAAAACACTGTCACGGGTCATGGAATGGAGACTTTGGAACCTAGTGACAGCTGCCAACTGACCCTAACTGTAGTGATGGGCATCCTTAGTACTAAAATCAACCTCAAAATAGGTGCTCTTGGTGGTAGACTCAGAGAGGACAAGGGCTTAATGGGCCTGTAGTGGTCTCTCACTTTCAAGTGAGGAGGAAGACAACTCCACCTCACTACTGCAGGCAACAATAGATGGACCCACTTGCTGGGACAGAGCAACAAGCAGTCTATAGCCCACAGCCTCCTGTGTGGAGCAGACAGCAATTAACAGGTACAGGCCTTCTAACTAGGGGAAGTGTAAACCCAGGTGTGGCGTTAGCAGCTGGGGGGTCAGTGGCAGAAGTTCTTGGGGGACCTGGCCCCTCCGGGTCCCAGCCTAAGGCCCTGTTAGTGGCAGGTGGTCCTGCCACTGTATCGGCAGGAAAATGCAAACACGCTGCCTCGCTTCCTGGCAGCACAACCGGACCAAAGTCTGGTTCCCCTGGGCTACTTCCTAACCAACTCAGCCTGTGTGGCTCCTGTGATAAATGAAGGGGGAGTGGGAGTAACTCCCTTTTATGGACACCCAGCCAGCCAGTAGCTATAAAATCCCTCTTAGTAGCTGTTCTCTAATTGCTCTACCTGTAAAGGGTTAAAAAATCTCACTACTGCATAGGTAAAAGGAAGTGAGTGGGCACCTGGCCAAAAGAGCCAATGGGAAGGCTAGAACTTTTTAAAATTGGAACAAGACTCCCCTTTTGTCTGTTCTGTTGTTGTTCTCGGGGAGAGGCAGACAGGGAGTAGTTATGCTGTGAAAAACTTGGGCCAAGTATGAAAAATCATAAGTATCATACCTAGAAACTACTCATTTGAAACCCCAGATATGTAAGTAGATCAGGAAATGTCTAGGAAGACGCAATTAGGTTTATCACTTTTTATTTCTTTATGGCTTGTGGACTCCTCTGTGTTAACCCCAGGTGCTTTCGTTTTGCTTTAAGCTGAACCTCAAGAGAGCTATTCTTATAGTTTTTTTTTTAATCTAGCAAAATCTTAAGTCCCAGATGTATTTTCTTCTTTTTTCAATAAAATTTACCTTTTTTAAGAACAGAATTGGATTTTTCTATCTTAAGAGGCTTGTGCACATGTTGTTTAATTAGCTGGTGGCAACAGCTGATTTCCTTTGTTTTTCTTCTCAGCTCTTTCTTGGGGGGAAGGGGGCGGGTGGAAGGTGAAAGGGCTTGAGAGTACCCCACAGGAAGGAATTTCCAAGTGCACCTTCCTGAGTTCTCAAAGGGGTTTTGCACTTGGATGGTGGCAGCATCTACCAAGCCAAGGTCAGAGAAAAGCTGTAACCTTGGAAGTTTAGTACAAGCCTGGAATGGCAAGTATTAATTTTTAGAGTCCTTGCGGGCCCCCACCTTCTGCACTCGAAGTGCCAGAGTGGGGAATCAGTGTTGACAGCTCCATTGGCACTGGGCTCCATCGCGCTGCTTCGCAGTCAGGCAGCATACTCTCTGGCAACTCCTCGGAGTCCTCTGCCTCTTAGGTCAGTAGGGTGCTGGTCTGCTCAGCTGCTGATCCAGGATCCTGCAGAGGATGTGGCTCTCTAGAACAGTGGTTTTCAAACGGAGGGTGGCCACAAGGTATTGGGTCGCAGAATATATGGCATTGGGTCACGGCGACTGTAGTCAGCACCGCCGACCGGGCCGTTAAAAGTCCTGTCAGCGGTGCTGCCCGGCTAAGGCAAGCTAGTCCCTACCTGTTCTGACACCGCGCTGCACCCCGGAAGTGGCCAGCAGCAGCTCCTGATCCTAGGCGGGGGGGCCTCGGGGCTCCATGCACTCCCCGCCCCGAGCACTGGCTCTGCACTCAGCCAATGGGAGCTGCGGGCAAAAGCCGCATGGAGCTGCTTGTGCGCTTCTGCCTAGGAGCTGGATCTGCTGCTGTCCGCTTCTGGGGTGCAGCGCAGTGCCAGGAGAGGCAGGAAGCCTGAATTAGCACCCCTGCTGTGCTGCTGACCGGGAGCTGCCAGAGGTAAGCCCATGCCCCAACCCTGCACCAGCCCTGAGCCCCCCCCAAACCCAGAGTCCCTTCCTGCACCCCACACCCCTCATCCCTGGCCCCACCCCAGAGCCTGCACCCCCAGCCCAGAGCCCTGACCCCTCCTGTGCTCCAACTCCTGCCCCAGCCCTCAGCCCCCTCCTGCACCCCAAAACCCTTATTCCTGGCCTCACCCCACAGCCCTCACCCCTGCACCCCAACCCTCTGCCCCAGCCCTGAGCCCCTCCCACACCCCAAACCCCTCTGCCCCAGCTCCATTGGGTCACGGGCATCAACAATTTTCTTCAACTGGGTCGCCAGAAAAGAAGTTTGAAAACTACTGACCTAGAAGAGATGTCCGCCTCCTTGCCTGTTCCAGTCCCAACTGAGCTACAGGGCCCTCCTTTGATACTTCCTGTCCCACCTTGGTA
Source organism: Malaclemys terrapin pileata (assembly GCF_027887155.1). Lineage (NCBI taxonomy): Eukaryota > Metazoa > Chordata > Testudines > Emydidae > Malaclemys > Malaclemys terrapin. The sequence goes on from NC_071512.1 coordinate 74,958,025, forward strand.
CTTCCAGTGAGGAGGGCAGGGTGGGTTTGGCTCTGCCCACCATGAGGAAGGTAGCATTCCTTCACTATCGAGTCCGGAGGGAGGCCACTCTGACTCAATACAGGGCCACAGAGATAACTTTGGGTAAACCAGTTTACAATAAAATTACTTCTCTAACACAACCTCAAACCTTTGCCCACTCCTAGAATTAAGTTTGAATCAAACCTTCCTGAGAACACTTGACTCTAGCAACCACTCTACAGCAAGAGATAGGAGGAATGTCTCCAAACAATGCTATTTGTGATTCAAAGTACCTAAACATTCAGGTGAATATTTGGCTTGTAGTAGCATAATAATGACCATGCCAATGAATGAGTAGATCTCTATTTTGGCATTATCTGTATTTTTGCTACTTTAAGAGTGACTTCTTGACAATTTCATACTTCACATTTTGTCCTGTTACCTGTTCCCAGATCTTGAAGAAAAATCAAGAACCTAAATTATTGTTTTGCTTAGATAGCTATTATAATAATAGATTAAATGCCAGTGTGTATGTATATATATATTTATTGAGAGAGAGAGAGAGAGAGAGAGAGACCTATTTCATAGAGCTGGAAGGGACTCTGAAAGGTCATCAAGTCCAGCCCCCTGCCTTCACTAGCAGGGACCAAGCACTGATTTTGCCCCAGATCCCCCTTAAGGATTGAACTCACAACCCTGGATGTAGCAGGCTAATGCTCAAACCACTGAGCGATCCCTCTCCCTTGAATTAATAGCATGATATTAATGAGGCTCAAATAGCAGTCTTAGTACATAAGCAAAGACGTCTGAATAAAAACAGAGAAAGGGCAAACTATTTTAAATATATCATTACTACAGATAAATGTTTGAATAAAGTGGAATTCAATGTTAAAAAGCCAGTGAAAATTATTAAACATCTGCGTTTTGTTATGTACAGCAACTGCTCTCATAATACATTAGCTTCAAAGCCTATGTTCAAGTCAAAATCTACAGCTTTTAGTCCAGGGCACAGCTTTCAATCATCTTTCTTTTTTTTTTTTTAAAGAACATCTAAATGATAACATGTTTCAAGCAGCTCCTTCTGTGGAGTTGAACAAAACTAAAGATCAAAGTTAGTGCAATCTTGTTCAAAGGTGAAGAGGTGAAATCTTATGCATTCTGGAGGATCAGAGAAAATGGAAATGTACAGTGCTTCTTATGTGACACCTGAAGCCCACTTTCATTTAGGCACCTCATTTTCATTTAAATTCAGCCCGTTTCTCATCTTACAGTAACCATAAGAAATAGCACAGGACCATTTTGCAAACAAAACAAAACCAAAAAAAAAAAAATTCAAAACACACCAGTAAAGGTGAAAATCATCAGGGTTTTTTTTAGAATGACTGAGTTCTCCACATTAAGTTCTATATTCCTCCGTAAGCAGTAACATATATGTAATCGAGGAAGATGCAATCATTATACAGTTTTTAAAGTTTCATAATGCTTTTGGTAAAGTAGGGTTTTTTGTTAAACCACCACATTTCAAAGGTTGGGGTGAGTGGGGGCATCTGAAAACGGCATTTCTTTCCTCCATAAAATCTTCGTGTGAGTGATGTGCCCTGGCATAATGTATCACAATGAAATGCAGCTGCCTGAAAGGAACTTCAAATGATGTCCTTTTTCCAGAAAAAAAAAATGATAAGAAAATAGGCACCTTTTCAGCAAAAAAAGCTTTTAAAGCTTTAAAAGCACTGCAACCTGCAAAAAGGGTTTCAGGTAGAGGCTTCTTTACTCAATTTTGTATAAGTACCTGGAAACTACATGGGGGGAAAGAAAGTAGAAATGGGAGATAGTGCTTATACATTGAGAGAACTCGAGTACCCAACATAACACAGGATACCCAATGAATGACCTGTGATGTGATGTCACTTCTATATGTATTACCTCTGGATGACATAATTAATGGAAATCATGCTACAGCACCAACAGTGCTGATCTGTGAATGTTTTAACACTGGGGTCATGTATATGCCTGCATCTGAATCTGAGTCTAAATTTCATTGCTGGCCCCTTGTCCACATGTGAACCCAACCCTGAAGTGTGCCTTAAGCCTTGCTTGCTGTTTGGAGCAGCTTCGTCTCTCTCAACCAAGAGGTATGGGTCCTGCGTTCTGTATCTTGGCAACCTAGTCAGCCTGCTGCCCTTTCAGAAAATGGTTACAACCAAATAATATACTAGGAGTGTAGTCCAATACATAAGGAATAAAATATCTAACGATCACAATGCCCAAAGTAACAATACAGCAACAAGGGGGACTTTATTAGGTGTGGAGATAAGGATACGGGATAAGGAAAGAATAAGAGTAACTAGAATAATAAAATAACAACAATACCTTAAACCCTCCCCCTTCCAACATTTACCACCCTAGGTAAATTTATGCACCTGCCTAGGCAGATAGAGAGTTGAGAATCAATTCTGTACTGAGTGTTGCAGTGCTATAATTCGTGGCTGGCTTAAAACTCACAAGCAAAATAATGAGACATGGGATTTCTTAGGAGGTCTTCACCTGAAAAGAGCAGTATCATCCTGAGGTTCCCTGGTCTGGAGTCAAATTCAAAATTAGGATGGCTCTTGGTAGACTTACCTGGAATGAGTCCTCAGACTCCTGGGCTGCCGTTCTCTGCTGGGCTAATACCCTTCAACAACCCAGTAACTGTCAACAGAATTCAAAGTTTCTTTTTGGGTCGGTATGGGAAGTTTAATGGGGACCTCCCAGGCTGTGATGCTTCTCTCTCTCTGCTCCATTCCAACACAACAACAGCTAAAACCAAAAGTAAAACAAAACCTTTTTGTCTCTGAATTCTGGGTTATGATTGGTTCTGGAAGTAGCTTACAACCTGTTCTATCGCCACCCAGGACTCTAGACAAGCTGAGAAACAGAGTCCTGAGCCTCTCTAGTCATTGCTGTTATAGTCCAGTCCGAGTCCCATAGAGTCTTAGAATAATATACACCTCTACCCCGATATAACACTGTCCTCGGGAGCCAAAAAATCTTACCGCATTATAGGTGAAACCACGTTATATCGAACTTACTTTGATCTGCCGGAGTGCGCAACCCCGCCTCCCCGGAGCACTGCTTTACCGCGTTATATCCAAATTCGTGTTATATCAGGTCACGTTATATCAGGGTAGAGGTGTATATCCAGAGCGGATTAAATCTACACCTTGGTCTCAACATTCATCTCTACTTGTGAGTCCTGTAGGGCCCTATAGAGCTTGTTCACACTACCTACTTCCAAAAAGCCAATACCTCAAAAGACAAAGAACTTCATACTCCCTTCCATATCCACTTGCCCTCTGGATTTTCTTTGCACCTACTAACCCTACAAGAGAAGAGAGACATATTAATATGTGTGGCTGCTGCTTTTTTTCTGCATACTGTGGAACCCTCCTTGGTGAGGAATTCATAGAATCATAGGACTGGAAGGGACCTCGAGAGGTCATCTAGTCCAGTCCCCTGCACTCAAGGCAGGACTAAGTATCTAGACCATCCCTGACAGGTGTTTGTCTAACCTGCTTTTAATAATCCCCAATGATGGAGATTCCACAACCTCCCTAGGCAATTTATTCCAGTGCTTAACCACTCTGACAGTTGGGAAGTTTTTCCTAATATCTAACCTAAACTGCCCTTGCTGCAATTTAAGCCCATTGCTTCTTGTCCTATCCTCAGAGGTTAAGAAGAACTATTTTTCTCCATCTTCCTTGTAACAACCTTTTATGTACTTGAATTCTGGAGATAGCTGCGGCAGAGGAGCCCTTGAAGTAAAGCACATACGTGTGCCATGCTTTGTAGGCTAGGCAGAAGTTGGTGGGATTCAGCAGCACATGTAAACGATGGTCACCCACCCGGATGCAAATCATAGGGAATCGGTTGGTTAAGGATTAAAACTCCCAAATCATAGAGTGTTTGTGTAATGGGAATTAGGGCTGTAAATTAGTAGTGGACAGATGCAACCATCTCTAGCATAAACCATGCTTGACAATATATAGGATACTGCTGGACCCTTCATCGTATTGCTACATTATACCTAGGCTTGGAAGGATTCCATTTTTTAATAAATAATTGTTGAAAAATTTCAATTTCACCATACACACACAAACCAAAGAAAAACAATTTCCATTGATATCAATCAAAATTTACAGATAGGCAAAGAAAGAAAAATGCTACATGAGAACTTAGAGTTTGATTTAAGGCTATTTACTCTGTATATTTTGACTCGTGATGTTGACAATTTGTGTTTAAATGGTTATAAAGTTTAACTTTTTGAATCTCAGTGTCTATCATTAAATAATGATTACATGATTCCCTCCATAATTTCCCACAAGTGTGAAAATTGAAATAAATTTTAAAAAAAGTTTAATAATAATCATGGATATTATCTGTCAAAATTATAAAAAATAAAAATCAAATTCGCAAGCCTAATCCTACCAGGTGATACACTCTGTTGTCCCAAAACTTTGAATAAATTTGCTGGAGTGTCAATTAATTAAGAAAAATCATAAACCTGCTCTTGGATACATAGGCATGCATCACTGCTTGCCTTCTAAAGTAAGCCATAGTGCATAAAAGCAGCAGCACACTGACCACGATAGCCAGGTGAATGAAGAAAAACATGGAGATGGATTTAAGCAGCAGGCTACAACTTTATTAACTGAACACTGGGGAGGAGCTTTATACTAGAACAGGGCAAAAAAAATTGGCTAAAACTTTTTTTTTTACTTAAATATTTTGCGAATTGGTGTCAATTGTGGCAAACTGTTGAAATGAAAAAAGAAAAAAATTCCAGAAGTGTCTAAACAGATCAACATTATCAAAATGAAGTGTTCGATTTTTTTGAGTTTCACAAGAGGATACAGGCACCATCTACAAAACCAAAGAGGAGGTGGCGGTGGCAGCAGCTGCCTTTTTATAGCCCAGTAGTTAGGGCACTTGTCTGGGATGTCAGAGACCTAAGTTAAAACCCTGGCTCTGGGGCAAAGATTGGAGTGTGCATGTCCCCCTCCCAGGTGAATGCCCTAATCACTTCACTACAGAATCACTCTCTCTCTCTCTCTCACCTACTGACTTATTAAAAAGGGTTAAAAATGTCCAACACAAAATATTTAGTTTTGGGTTGAACTAAATGTTTGTTTGACCTGAAACTACATTTTAAAACCTTCTTCGATTAGTTGAAACTTCTAAAAAATTTTAGTTAGACCTGGACTGAATGTTTTCAGAGCTTCCAGTGACTGGAACAATCAGCTATTCACACAGCTTTATGCCCTGCCTCCACTGCCTGTCACATGCCAGACTTGTAAGTGGGTCCAGTGCAGGGGTTCCAGGGCTCACACCATATAACACATAACTCAAGGAAGTCTCTCCTCAGCCTACCCCTACGATTCAGCTCACTGAATCCTCCCACCCTCCCGAGGATAGAGGGTATCAGAGAACAACATCGGTCTGTTAAGACTTCACCTTTCCCCTTCTCCCATAGGCTCCAGGTCCACTAGTGAAATCTCAAGTCTCTTTTACCACTGAGCATGGGTAGCATGTGAATGCGCCAATGGGGGAGGCTAGCCCCGGGCTCTTTCCCCTCTGCCCAAGGCCCCGCCCTCCCAGAGCCCAGAGCGCGCACACACACACACTCCCCCCCGCCCCCACAACCGACGGTCCACCCCCACCCCCAGGAGCACCAAGCTGGCAATGCAGCCAGAGTCCCCCAGCTCTGGAGCACTGGACAGGCATTGCACCCAACACCAGATGGGCGGATGGACATGCGGCACGGCGTTGGCCCAGCTCCAGTGTCTCCAGCCCTGGGCCTTGTGAGCACCAGCAGCAGCACTAGCAACCCAAGTCTCTCCACCATAGAAGAGCAGGAAGGGAACTGGAAGCAGGCAGGAGGGAGCCTGGGGGCAAAGGGTGGGTGGGGCAACACCAGGCTGTTTGAGGAGGCCTATGTTACCTGCTGCCCATGCCTCAAAGACCTGGCCTTTGAGGCCTTAAACTGGACACCAGCCACACTTTGCAATTAATTAAAAAAACACATTCTTACAAGTTACTAATATTAATATCTAAACCCTACTGCTATTTCACCAACTGTGCATCCATGATTCTGCAAGGAAGGCAAAAAATCCCACCGGGTCTCTGTCAATTTGGCTCCAATAGAAAAAATTCCTTCTTGACTCCAAAACAGGTGATCAGTCAGACGCGTAGCATCTTAAAAACTCAGCTTTTATATTACAACTACTGGGAGGAAGGGGGGAGCAGATAAAGGGAGAAAAAGCCTGGGTAGGGTTCTAAATTAATGAGGGGAGGACAGTGAAGGGCATATATGCTCCCATCTCCTTTTGGAGAAGGAGGGGCCCATGTCTGTGTTTCCAGGCATACAACTCTCCCCCTCCCTCTGTAGCTGTCCACACTGCAGGTCTGATCAAGTTTTCCACCTGGTAAGATAGGTGGGTGGCGGTAGCTGATTTTAAATGACACACATCCATGCAGGTTCACATATATGAGCACAAGTTTAAACAATAGAAATGCAGCCCTTGTTGCCACCTGTTCACCAGCATTTGAGATCACCTTTTAATTTTCTTTGGGGTTAAATATAAAGAGACATCAAAGAACTGATCTAATGCCCTGTGTTTGTTGCTGATCTCTTGGGGCTACGCTCAATGCGAGGTTCCTCTGGAGAATGCTGCATGTGAGCTAAAGCTTGATATGGAGGATCTCAAATAGGAATTTAATGTGGATTTTATAAGAAGCGATACGCTTAATAGATGAACATTTTGCAATATTTAAGGAGCAACCTTTATGTGAACTATGAGAGACTAATTTGCAAATATGGATTGGCCAAATCCTGCATTTCCATGATCAATTTGGTAGGCATATAAATGGCCATATTATCTGCTTAAAGGATGGATTAAAATGTCCAAATATTGAAATTTCAACTTTCCTTTAAGGTACCTTTGCCTGAAAATTGGGCTAAATTATCCATCTTGGAAAACAGAGCTCCTGGTGACAGCTTTGTTTAGCTGAACATTTCAGTAGTGTTTAGCAGTCCCAGTTCAACTTCTACACACCTCTAGAAAGCAGAATCGTATGAAAATAACTCACTGATGTCGTAATAGCTATAGCAGCAGCTAATATTCATATTAGGCCATAACCAACAGTACTTTTTTTTTTTTTTTTTTTGAGACCCTGCCTCACTTAGCCAGCATGTCCCTCACAATTTTCTACATCCTAAGTGACTGCTCCATTTTGGGGCAATGGAATGTTGAAACCCATAGGCAGGGCACAGGCTGCCTCTTAACAAAGGGTACAGTCAGTCACTATACTCCGGCATACATGACAGAGACAAAATCTCATAAGATGGAATAGTAGGTCAGATGTAGCATATTGTTATTGTTTCGTTCTGTATTTGTATTTTTTATGGACTATAAACCCTGATGATCCAATAAAGGGCTGTGACCATGAACGCCAATTGGCTGCATAGTGCTATTTCATGGAGGGGCGAGTCCAACAGTAATGAATTCATTCAACGTAACGATTTTGGTTTCACAGCACTGCTCTGTTTCCTGGGTACCTGCAGAAGATAAGCGAGTGTGTCACGGTCATAAATTCAGACACATATACAACATTAAAATATCTTATGGAGTGCTAAGTCTCTGTGAAATGTCAGAATAATAGATATGGTGACCGTATTTGCTATTTGCCAAAAATACTAATTAACTAGTAAAAGTTAATAAAAATATACATTCCTAAAAATTATGCAACAGCCAAAATATCATTTTTGTCTTATTCATGGTTGTATGAATACAAAATGCCATTGAGTCTTCATCTTTAATACCTAAGGGATTTATAAGCATATTGCCACAATAAAACTTGGTTCATCTGTACAGTACACAGCCCAGATATGCATATTTAATTACTTTGAAAGTAATTTACTTGTATAGATGGTGGTATTAGAGTGTCTTATTTCAATTTAAATTACTTCTGTTTGAAAAACAACATTATTTTGGTATGATTCTCCAGTAAAGAATTTGTTTTATAACAGATGAATAATACTTGACAATTATAATTAACATACATGATTAATTGGATACATTCACAATAAATATTTTGTTTGAAAGTGTACGTAGTAGAGGAGGCAGTTCCCTAGCATTCTAAATTCAAAGTTCTAATTTTTATGAAGTGTTAGGCAATATTTCTTAAGTAGGAAAAAAAGGGCCAAATTCATTCGTGGTGTAAATTGATGATATTCCACTTAATTTAACCCTGGGACTTAGAAAAAAATCTGTTGCAAAATTGTCTGCTCACCTATAAAGGTTAAATGGATAAAGCTAAAGGGCTCCGTTCAAAAACACCCGTTATAATTACAGGATTCTTCCATGGCAAGTAGTTGCACATGCCTTGTACATGTGTGAACTGTGCACAAGATAAAAATAAATTAAGTAAATACTATGCATAGCACAATTATGGGAAGGTCAAGGTAGGCATTAACAGCAGAGAAATCAAAACATGTAAGTAAGTAAGATAACACCTGGTTTTACCTAGACCAATTATTGATAGTAAGTTTTCCTCAACAAAGTTACTTCTTCCTGTAGTCCACTGCAAAAAGGGTAATAGGACTGAATGTCCATCAGCATTGCTTTTCTGCCTGCAATATAGCCTCTCACCATGCTCATTCCATTCAAACAACAACAATATCCAACAGCACATGTGTACAGGAAAAAATAAAGCCTTATAGCATATTGTATTAATTATTAAACAGTTACTGGTAAACCATAAATGTTTCTTAAAGAAAGATTGCTTTCTGGTAAAACACTGCAAAAAGTCCATGTTTGCTAGACTTTCTTCAGTAAGTGTCTGTCTTTATTAAAGCGATCTGTGTCTCAGAGGTAGCATATGTACCATGTGCTTCTGTGGTTGCTATGGTAAGCATTCATGTTTTATTGAAGAGTAAATGGCCAAAACCCACACAAAGGGCTCCCAGGTGGCCCTAACATAAGCTACTTTTTTTCCCCTCGAACTATTTTTGTTTTATAATGAATATGCATGTTCAGGGCCAGATTTAGGGGTAGGTGACTCAGGCAATGGGCTGGGCTTCCAGGCTCAAGGTGCTGTTTTTGTTGTTAGAGACAAAAGGGAAAATAGAATGTTTGAAGTAACATGCTTCAGGTATTCCATATGTGGATTCATTTTTCAATAACCTCCTAGAACGTTCTGGACCTGGTAGAATCTTGTGGAACCTTCCAAACTGTATGAGAACTATATTTTCCTCAAACCTCCTAGAATGTTGTCAGCCATGCCCTTCCAGGTATATAAGGGGCGGGGCATCGGCAGTCAGTTAGTGAAATATAAGAATGGACTGAGGTCAAGCGAGAGCCCAGCTGTTATATTGTGAACCTTGTTTTATTGTGAAAGTGTACTTGTGTTTCAAGACTTGAAGAGTGTAAGTAATGACTAATAAAGAACATATTTTATGAGATGCCAGAGATATCTATTGAACCTCTATCTACTCAACAATATAAAAGAAATACCATTCTTTTGACATGCTGTACATGTAATGTTTGATGACTTTCTAAGATTGTGGAACATAGACTTTTGCTCTCCCTAATACTCTGTTTTCTCCTATAGAAAATAAAAGATGCCCCTAAAGAAGCCTTCTGGGGTTTAGTATAGGAAGCGAAAAGCTCAGTTGCAATCTAGTTTGCAGCAAGGGCAAATTTGAAGGGTTAACATTCTAAGGCTGTCACCTACTGTAACACTATTCAACACTGGTCCATCCAATGTTGGTGCACAGTTCAATTTCTTGATGTTAGTACATTTCAATTATTCTTAAAATTAAAATGTTTCTATAAGCTTAGAGGAAACATTTTTTTATTTGCTTGAATAAATACAGATTTACAAATTCATCATCTTATATGACAGGGACAAATCAGGCATGCAAAACATGAAATGGGCTACAAATCCAATAAAAAATAAGGTATTCAAAAGTTTAACAAATAAAGCATGGGGACAGGGGCGCCCGGAGGAGGGGGGGGCAAATGGGGCAATTTGCCCCAGGCCCTGGGCCCCACAAGGACCCCCGGCCCCACGAGAATGTCTAAGGCTCTCCCGGCTCCGGCCCCGCCTTTCCCCATCCCCCGGAGACTTAGCACACCAGGGCAGGAGCGGCCCTGGACAGCGCTGCAGTGGCGTGGCTCTGGCGGGGCCTGAGCTCCTCCCACTGAGTCAGAGCCGCGTGGTAAGGGGGCGGGGCTGCGAGCTCCGGTCCCGCCGGAGCCACGCCGCTGCAGCTCTGTCCAGGGGCCAGGGCAGCTACTGGATGCGGCGCGCTGAGGCTCCGAGAGAGGGGAGAGGCGGGGGTAACCCAGGAGCGGCCCTGGACAGCGCTGCTGGGGGGTGGGGGCGGTGAGGGGATGGGGAACGGGGGGTTGGTGCGGTCCCAGGGTGGTGGTTGGGGGGGACGGTGAGGGGACAAGGAGAAGGATGGGTCGGGGATTCTGAGGGGGGCAGTCGGGGGGCAGGAAGTGGGTGGGGGTCAGATGGGGGCAGAGCCAGGCTGTTTGGGGAGGCACAGCTCATTCATCAGTTTGAGGCTTGCAGACAGTTATTTAACACAATGAGCCAAGCTGTTATCTTTCCCCTTAGGGCTACCATCCCTTTCACTTCTCAAATGCCAAATTATAGTTTACATTTAATTTCAGTGCCATAGGGAGATTCATGTCAGGGGAGGGTAGCTTCATTTAAAATTAGCCAGTGGGGGAGGGATCACATGAGAAGAGCAATATCCTACACCACCTACCTCCTTCCCAACCCTACCAAGGGAGACCCCCCCCCTCCCCTGCATTCCCCAAGGCTCCAGAGGGATTAATTCAGTGGTCCTCAAACTTTTGTACTGGTGACCCCTTTCACATAGCAAACCTCTGAGTGTGCCCCCCCCTTATAAATTAAAAACACTTTTTTATATATTTAACACTATTATAAATGCTGGAGGCAAAGCGGGGTTTGAGGTGGAGGCTGACAGCTCGCGACCCCAGTTTGTGAGGGACCCTATGGAGCCAGTCTCTAGGAAACAACCTCCATGAATTTATCTAAGTCCATTAATGGCTATTAGCCAGGATGGGTAAGGAATGGTGTCCCTAGCCTCTGTTTGTCAGAGGGTGGAGATGGATGGCAGGAGAGAGATCACTTGATCATTACCTGTTAAGTTCACTCCCTCTGGGACACTTGGCATTGGCCACTGTCGGCAGACAGGATACTGGGCTGGATCAAGGATGGGCCTTTGATCTGACCCAGTATGGCCATTCTTATGTTCTTACATTCTAACCTAAATGAACCCAAAGTTATGGAGACAGATATGAGTCAAGGAAGCCGGCAGAGTATCCGAAACCTGGAAAAATCTCTGACTGGATGGGCTCAGGCGTTTGGTCACAAGCTGAGGTGGTTCAAAAGTTTTGGATTTTTTTAAGCAGAATTTTTTTATTGTTTCTTTAAACAATCAAACACAGCAAGCAGCAAATATTTGGCCACACACTCCTGAAACCCCAAACCATGTTCAGGTTTTGGCAGACTAATTTCAGCGTTTCAATTAAAAAAAAACACAACAAATTTTGAAGGAAAGCAGACACTGTCCGTGATTTTTTTTGCTTTTTAAAAACCCCTAGTTTTCGATCCAAAAAAAGTTTTGATGGAAAATATTTGTCCAACCCTTTTAATGAGCTTTAGTGCCTTTTAGCTCTAGCTGATGCTGAGAATCAGTGATACCTTGTAAAGGTGACTTGAAAAGAAGTTTTCTCAAAACTGGGTTTGTGCCGAGATGCGGAAGGTTTTTAAATGTTTATTTTTCCCAGGGCTATCCGGGGGTGGGCAGGGGAAGCGAGTGGGGCAATTTGCCCCGGGCCCCGCTGGGGCCCCCATGAGAATATAGTATTCTATAGTATTGCAACTTTTTTTTATGGAAGAGGCCCCCGAAATTGCTTTGCCCCAGGTCCCCTGAATCCTCTGGGTGGCCCTGCATGGGGGTGCCGGAGACACTCCTCACCTGGGTCAACATTTGATCTAGGGCCGGCCCTGTGCATGTTTTCCTATCTGAAGTAAGGACCCTCCTTTCCTTTAAGGTAAGCGACTTTGCCTTCATTTTGGATTGTGATCTACAGATTAAAAAAAGATTATGGGCCTGATTCTGGGAGGTGAAGACCATCTTCAACTCCCATTGAACTCATTGTATTAACTTATGCCTTATGAAGCGTTTAGTGAAACAGATTGCTAACGTCCTCTTGTCTTCCCCCTCCTAATTACAGAAGAAAGTCTCAGTATGATGGGGAAATGACAGGCTTGCTGCAGTTAGCATGCCATTATAAGACTGATATTTTTAATTTCCCCTCATAAAGAAACAAATCCTCCAGTTTTCAAACTTTACGTTTACCTACAATTCTCACACGCTGTCTGTTCTAAGAACCTTAAACAATTATTTTTGTTAAAAAAGGCCTTCAAAATGGCTCCTTTTAACATTTTTTATAAATTGTCTAAGGTTTCTATGTCTCTCAGACTCCAGCCAAATTACACACCAGGGCAATATTTGAAATGTAGATAGAGTCTGACATTACCCGCTACAAGAGACAGCTCTTAAGAACAGCAACAGTAAAATATTAAAGGAATAAATATTAATTAAAAATTGCGATGGACTTGAGGGCTTCAAACTAGAGCTGGTGCCACTTGGCAACCGGGCAGGACCAAAGTGCTGCCCCGATATTCCCTGAGTCAATCAGCCAGCCCCCTTTGCAGCTCTTATCCAGGAGCCACTTAGGAGCTCCTGCTGATGGCCACTCTGACAAATCCATCTCTCTGTTCCTACCTCCCCCGGCCCTTCAGTGATAGCCTGCCCCAGGAAAGGTGACTGGGAGGAGAACCCCAGCGACCAAACACCACAGCTGCCTCCACTGACAAGAGCTGCCTCCAGCACTGCACACACCAGCCCCATGTGCCTCCAGAGGCACTGCCCAGAGCCACCAAGACCCTAATCCCAGCTGGTGGCTCCACTGGAAGCAGCAAGGCGGTACATCAATCTGCCCTTGGTAACAGCTATTGAGGAGCAATAGCTGAGCGCTGCAGGGAGGAGCCACTGCCTTCTCCACCCAAATCTCCACGCATGCTTTGGAGTCTGTCGTGGCCATAAAAAAAATCTGCTAATGGCCGCATGCGGCCACAATGGCTACAGTTGAGAAATGCTGCTGTAGACATAGATAAACAAGGACTATGAAAGGGGTTTCCAATGACCCTGCCAATAAAAGGCTGAGAACTCCTCCCTCCCTGCCAGTCCCCTGGGCAGAGTGTGGGCAAGGTTATGTGTGGATGTGGCGTATGCAAGAATGTAGGTGACAAAGGGTAGGTGGGTGAGTGAGTGATAAAGAATGGGAGAGTATGTGAGTTGATGGGAGTTTGATGCATGAGCAGTTGGGTGCGTTACTGTGTGTGCCCACGTGGAAACCCATGGACGAGTAGGTATGTGGGTGTGAATGTCAGTGAATGCAGGAGTGAAAGTGTAGGGGGTCAATGTAAGCATGGACAAATGGGCGTGATTAGGTGAATGCAGAGTGTGTGTGTATATACACACACAGGATGGATGTGCAATTGGGTGGGTGCAGTATGGGTGTGTGTTTGAGTGTATGTGGTGTAAAGGTTGGGTGGAATGAGAGTGTGTAGATGAATGTATTGAATAAGCAGGAGTGAATGGAAGGGACTGGTTATATATGGGGATGGGAAATGAGAGTGCAATATAGAAATGTGTGTAAAAGTGGGACGGGGTAGCAGTATAAGCGCAGGATTTCTGTTACTAAGCCACTGTTAACATTAACAACAAAAAATTCACAGAGAAAAAACTTTGCAATGCTGTAGCTAAGGGCAGACAGACATACTGCACATCTTTTTTGAAAAGGCCTTCAAAGATTTTTTTCATGTATAAACAAAAAGCTAGATTTTTAAAAGCATGGAAACAAAGTTAAAGGTTCTATTTTATAAGGCGCAAACACCCCAAACTTTGGGGAAATCATCTTAAAAATCAATTTCTCTATCTCTTGCTCTCTCTCATTCATACATACACACAAGCATAAAACAGATACACACACTGAAACATACATATATAAAGTCAATCTTAAATATAGAAACCAGAGCAAGCAGCAATGACACTGGAGTATCACTAATATGCCCTCATTAAAACAAGTCACCAGAGCTAACAGCAGCTGAAGATGTTTCTTGAGATACAATGGAATCAAAACCATTTCATCTGCTAATAGCAACAAAATATTTGTGAACAATCTTCAGACAATTAGCACTTTTAAAACTGTGTCTGGTGTTCAGTTCCCAAAAAATGACTGGAGTGGAAGCATTGTTTTCTCACCAAGTAAACTTTTATTTCAGGAAGGTGAAAAACCAGGGGAAACATGACAAAAAGAATAGATAAAGGAGAGCAGTGAGAAGGCAAAAATCCTCTTAATTATGTTGTAGACTCTGCCTTTCTCTCTAGCAGATTCTTCTGCTAACCCACACTGTGTAAAACAACTGACATGCAGAGCATTCTACAGATGACTCAGCAGTGGCACGTATACAGCTGTGCTTTACAACTCAGGCATACAGAAGGTGTTTGATATTGTATTTATGAACAAACCAGAGATCAGATGTCTTTTTTTGTAAGGAAGGAGGAGAAATAAGATTAACTGACATTCGGGAGAAAAAACACTTCACCTATGTTAAAATCACGTTAACCACAATTACTGTTCATCCTCATCCTCTAAGTGGTAAATTAAAAAGGCACATATATAATTGGTAGATTTTTCTTTATTCAGCTCTCCATAGGTGAGGCATGGAAGACTGGTTGAACTAAATCAGGGTTCTTCTCTCGGTCATAATGACACTAAAACAGTGAAGAACATGTATTCTGAGGATATGATGGATTGTGGATAATATAAGGAAACAGTAGCAATTATTGTCAGGCAAATCAAGGCCAACTTGCTAGTTCCCAGTCTAGTACAGGATTTTTGTTTGACTCAAGAAAAACTTACCTGTACAAAATTTCACTAGGTTGTTGGGGTTTTTTTGTTTTGTTTTGATTTTTTTTGTAAAAGCAAAATTGACAGACTATGTCCAAAGCCTATCATTGAGTCTAATCTGATGCAAGTCATGTGAATGAAAGTCATTACCACTGGATAGCTGTCCAGTGGCTAATCTAAAATCAGTTGGTGGTCTCAGTGTAAAAGCAGACAGGTATCCATCTACTTCACAAAAACTCAGCCAATCTGGCACTAATTGCCAGCACAGCAGCATCTAGCCACCCAGTTAACAGTCTCAGCAGAGAACAAAGACATTGAATGGACATGGAAGCCAAACCACTCTCACCCACAGAAGTGATCCATCCTCAAAACAGGGCTGAGGAATGTAGTTGTTATGTGGATATATATATAGGGCTTTGGTTTCCAGTCTGTCACTTTTATGGGCACTAAACTGCAGAGAATATAAAAGATATTTAGAACCCCAATGCCTGGCAAAAACCACGTTAGGAATCCTGAGCTTTATAAGTCATCGATGGGACTAGCTGGCTTCCCAATTACATCCTCCCAGCTGACTGAATGCCAGAGGTGGAATTTAATATACTGTAATTCCATTGTTGATGGGAACTAGCAATGTGCCTAAAATTTGCTAGTTGTGCTTTGGCTGTGGGATTGTTCACTTAGTTCTACATTAATACAGAACTCCATGCACTTTTAATGGATAAACTTTTTGTTTCTTTAAAGTGAATTTAGTGTGTTATGAAAGGTAATGCCTTCTTGACAGAACTGGAGACTGAAGACCTCCACAACGTGTATATGCAAAACAGGCAGCGGTGGTGAAAACTTCCACAGAGGACCCTCACAATGCACCTTGTACATTGACAAGAAGGGACCAGTTACCAGGGCTGAGAGGGTGGGTCCAGGTCTAGATCTGAGAAGGCAGTTTGGTCTCGTGGCTCATTCAACTGGTCACCACTGAAGCTACTGTCAGGAAGATGTGCCAACTGTGAAATGTTTTCAGAGGCAGGAACATCAGTCCTGTAGGAACTTGACCATGACTGTCAATTTATGTGCAAAAAAGCACAGAGAATATTCTCATGCTACAAGCAAATATTGTATTAATTTTGGAGTCTGAGGATAGTTTAGCCACTGGGTATCCCAGTGAATGTGGTGTTGCTATGGCAGTATCACCTTTGTTTTAACATCCACCTTGTATGCTTACCAGTAAGATTTTTCATATGCCTATTAAGAGGCATCACTAGGTTTATACTTGCACATACATTGCTGTCTTCCCCAGTGATAGACATTTTACTACAAATAGGGAATAATATTCTAGGAGCAGAAAGAATATAATCACGCTGCCTTCCATATCTTTTGCTTCCTGACATAGCCTTTCAAGCATGTAATAATTTAACGGGTAAAAGCAAAACTGAAATCTCCTGCTTAAGATAAAAAGGGTTTTGTAATGTTATTTTCTTTTGTAGGCCAAATCTTGTGGGTCCTTATTCAGGAAAACTTCAATTGACTTAAATGGGAGTTTTCCTAATAAAAGGCTGAATAAAGAATTCAGGATTTGGCTCTATAGATTTAAGGCCAGAAGGGACCATTATGGATTAGTCTGACCTCCTGCATAACACAAGCTATACAGTCATTGGCATTGATCTACTACATTAATATTAGCAATATTCTCTCCACATAGGTTTCAGTTGTAGCCGTGTTAGTCTGTATCAGCAAAAAAACGAGGAGTCCTTGTGGCACCTTAGAGACTAACACATTTATTTGGGCATAAGCTTTCGTGGGCTAGAACCCACTTCATCAGATGTATGAAGTGTAAAATACAGGAGCAGGTATAAATACATGAAAGGATGGGGGTTGCTTTACCAAGTGTGAGGTCAGTCTAATGAGATAAATCAATTAACAGCAGGATACCAAGGGAGGAAAAATAACTTTTGAAGTGGTAAGAGAGTGGCCCATTACAGACAGTTGACAAGAAGGAGTAACAGTAGGGAAAAATTAGTATTGGGGAAATTAAGTTTAGGTTTTGTAACCTAACCTTCTGTTATTTCAGAAGGTTGAAAAAGCTACTGGGGGGAAGCTGTTCTAGATTTGATTTTAACAAATAGGGAGGAACTCACTGAGAATTTGAAAGTAGAAGGCAGCTTGGGTGAAAGTGATCATGAAATCAGAGTTTGCAATTCTAAGGAAAGGTAGAAGGGAGTACAGCAAAATAGAGACAATGGATTTCAGGAAGGCGGATTTTGGTAAGCTCAGAGAGCTGATACGTAAGGTCCCATGGGAATCAAGACTAAGGGGAAAAACAACTGAGGATAGTTGGCAGTTTTTCAAAGGGACACTATTAAGGGCCCAAAAGCAAGCTATTCCGCTGGTTAGGAAAGATTGAAAATGTGGCAAAAGACCACCTTGGCTTAACCACGAGATCTTGCATGATCTAAAAAATAAAAAGGAGTCATATAAAAAATGAACAGGAGTACTTGTGGCACCTTAGAGACTAACAAATTTATTAGAGCACAAGCTTTCGTGGACTACAGCCCACTTCTTCGGATGCATATAGAGTGGAATAAATATTGAGGAGATATATATACACACACATACAGAGAGCATAAACAGGTGGGAGTTGTCTTACCAACTCTGAGAGGCCAATTAAGTAAGAGAAAAGAAACTTTTGAAGTGATAATCAAGCTAGCCCAGTACAGACAGTTTGATAAGAAGTGTGAGAATACTTACAAGGGGAGACAGATTCAATGTTTGTAATGGCTCAGCCATTCCCAGTCCTTATTCAATCTTGAGTTGATTGTGTCTAGTTTGCATATCAATTCCAGTTCAGCAGTCTCTCGTTGGAGTCTGTTTTTGAAGTTTTTCTGTTGTAAGATAGCCACCCGCAGGTCTGACATTGAATGACCAGACAGGTTAAAGTGTTCTCCCACTGTTTTTTTCCTCTCTATATGCATCCGAAGAAGTGGGCTGTAGCTTATGCTCTAATAAATTTGTTAGTCTCTAAGGTGCCACAAGTACTCCTGTTCTTTTTGCGGATACAGACTAACACGGCTGCTACTCTGAAACATATAAAAAATGGAAACTAGGACAGATTACAAAGGATGAATATAGGCAAACAACACAGGAATGCAGGGGCAAGATTAGAAAGGCAAAGGCACAAAATAAGCTCAAACTAGCTACAAGAATAAAGGGAAACAAGAAGACTTTTTATCAATACATTAGAAGCAAGAGGAAGACCAAAGACAGGGTAGGCCCATTGCTCAGTGAAGAGGGAGAAACAGTAACAGGAAACTTGGAAATGGCAGAGATGCTTAATGACTTCTTTGTTTCTGTCTTCACCGAGAAGTCTGAAGGAATCATGGGAGACGGGAGAGATTCCAGAAGACTGGAAAAGGGCAAATATAGTGCTCATCTATAAAAAGGCAAATTAAAACAACACAGGAAACTACAGACCAGTTAGTTTAACTTCTGTGCCAGGGAAGATAATGGAGCAAGTAATTAAGGAAATCATCTGCAAACACTTGGAAGGTGGTAAGGTGATAGGGAATAGCCAGCATGGATTTGTAAAGAACAAATCGTGTCAAACCAATCTGATAGCTTTTTTTGATAGGATAACGAGTCTTGTGGATAAGGTAGAAGCAGTGGATGTGGTATACCTAGACTTTAGTAAGGCATTTGATACGGTCTCGCATGATTTTCTTATCGATAAACTAGGCAAACACAACTTAGATGGCGGTACTATAAGGTGGGTGCATAACTGGCTGGATAACCGTACTCAGAGAGTTGTTATTAATGGTTCCCAATCCTGCTGGAAAGGTATAACAAGTGGGGTTCCACAGGGATCTGTTTTGGGACCGGCTCTGTTCAATATCTTCATTAACGACTTAGATATTGGCATAGAAAGTACGCTTATTAAGTTTGCAGATGATACCAAACTGGGAGGGACTGCAACTGCTTTGGAGGACAGGGTCATAATTCAAAATCCTCTGGACAAATTGAAGAAATGGTCTGAGGTAAACAGGATGAAGTTTAACAAAGACAAATGCAAAGTGCTCCACTTAGGAAGGAAAAATCAGTTTCACACATACAGAATGGGAAGAGACTGTCTAGGAAGGAGTACAGCAGAAAGGGATCTAGGGGTTATAGTGGACCACAAACTAAATATGAGTCAACAGTGTGATGTTGTTGCAAAAAAAGCAAACATGATTCTGGGATGTATTAACAGGTGTGCTGTGAGCAAGACACGAGAAGTTATTCTTCCGCTCTACTCTGCGCTGGTTAGGCCTCAACTGGAGTATTGTGTCCAGTTCTGGGCACCGCATTTCAAGAAAGATGTGGAGAAATTGGAGAGGGTCCAGAGAAGAGCAACAAGAATGATTAAAGGTCTTGAAAACATGACCTATGAAGGAAGGCTGAAAGAATTGGGTTTGTTTAGTTTGGAAAAGAGAAGACTGAGAGGGGACATGATAGCAGTTTTCAGGTATCTAAAAGGGTGTCATAAGGAGGAGGGAGAAAACTTGTTCACCTTAGTCTCTAAGGATAGAACAAGAAGCAATGGGCTTAAACTGCAGCAAGAGAGGTTTACGTTGGACATTAGGAAAAAGTTCCTATCTGTCAGGGTGATTAAACACTGGAATAAATTGCCTAAGGAGATTATGGAATCTCCATCTCTGGAGATATTTAAGAGTAGGTTAGATAAATGTCTATCAGGGATGGTCTAGACAGTATTTGGTCCTGCCATGAGGGCAGGGGACTGGACTCGATGACCTCTCGAGATCCCTTCCAGTCCTAGAATCTATGAATCTATGAATGACCCAACCAATCCCAGTCTTTATTCAGGCCTAATCTGATGGTATCCAGTTTGCAAAATAATTCCAGTTCTGCAGCTTCACATTGGAGTCTGTTTTCGAAGTTTTTTTGTTGAAGAATTGCCACTTTGAGGTCTATTATTGAGTGACCAGAGAGATTGACGTGTTCTCCTACTGGTTTTTGAATGTTATGATTCCTGATGTAAGATTTGTGTCCATTTATTCTTTTGCGTAGAGACTGTTTGGCCAATGTACATGGAAGAGGGGCATTGCTGGCACATGATGGAATGTATCACATTGGTAGATGTGCAGGTGAATGAGCCCCAGATGGCATGGCTGCTGTGGTTAGGTCCTATGATGGTGTCCCTTGAATAGATATGTGGACAGAGTTGGCACCGGGGTTTGTAGCAGGGTTGGGTTCCTGGGTTGGTGTTTTTGTTGTGTGGTGTGTACTTGCTGGTGAGTATTTGCCAAACTGGATACCATCAGATTAGGCCTGAATAAAGACTGGGAGTGGCTGGGTCATTACAAAACCTAAACTTAATTTCCCCAATACTAATTTTCTCCCTACTGTTACTCACACCTTTTTGTCAACTGTCTGTAATGGACCACTCTCTTACCAGTTCAAAAGTTATTTTCCCTCCCTTTGTATCTTGCTGTTAATTGATTTATCTCATTAGACTGACCTCACACTTGGTAAAGTAACCCCCATCCTTTCATGTATTTATACCTGCTCCTGTATTTTACACTTCATACATCTGATGAAGTGGGTTCTAGCCCACAAAAGCTTATGCCTAAATAAATTTGTTAGTCTCTAAGGTGCCACAAGGACTCCTCATTTTTTTTTCTCTCCATATAGGTACTTATAGACAATAGTTTTTGATGACCTGAGTAGTTCTCAAATCATTTGTGTCCAATTTTTCAGCATCCTTTAGATGGGACACAGTATTCCAGCAATGGTCTTACCAATATACACAGGAAATGTCACCCCCCTCTACTCCCATTTTGTTGTGGTCTTTATAAGCACAGGACACTAAGTAGAGTTCGGCAGAAATAATCTTCACTTGTAATCACCCTCATTTTTCACTCAATGACCCACATTTTTTATGAAATGGAAACAAATCATTACAAATGTGAGTTTTTCAATTTGTGCTATTAGAACAAATAATAGTTATAGGACTTAAGGGGTGCTGATTGCAGGGAGAAAAGGAATGAGTGCTAGATAGAGAAAGTGAAGGGGTATGTATTTGTGTTTATGCACATGTACACAAAAGATCTGAAGACTGGAAATATCTTGGTTAAGCATATGAACTTTTGGGTGCTTCTTCAAAACAAATTTTGGATCCTTTTGAGGTCATGACTTATTTAGTAATCAGTAATAGATTACTTCTATGAAAAAAACATTCAATAATATGTAATTGATTTTTTCAGATTTACTTATCTGTCGTTTGTAAACTAGATTACCTTTTAAGAATAACTTTGGGTAGGTAGCACTATCCAAGAGTGTATATCCATATATGGACATTCTCACCTGCAGTTAAACAGCCCATTTGATGCATCTCTATTTATATTATTGGTGCTGGAAGGGGAAATTGCATACTATTTTTATACCTGTATACACAGCATCTCTCCCCATCTCTCACACCAATTTTCCTTTTTACAAGAGACACTGTACAATGTCTGGTATTGCACTACCTTCGCCAGCCAGAAAACGGTCAGTCACACAATACTCTAAAACCTCTCTGTCAACTGAGCAAAATTAAAGGGCAGAAGGCTACAAGTATTACTATTTTGATTACATGAATCAGAACAAAAATCACTTACAAGAGTGAACAGTGCAAACTTTAAAATATGCCAGCTTCACTCTGACCTTAAATGATGTTACAAAGTTATACTGAAGGATATGGTACACAGTACAAATATTTGCTGCAGACCAACTGTTAGTGTGTTTGCAGCTCTGCAACATTCATTTCTAAATGAATTACCTTATGGGGGAAAACCAAAAAGCAGAAAACTAAGAAATAGGGGTCAAATTCCTCCCGTGAGATCTACCTTGTAAAATTATCCAGAATGTAATAATACCATGTTATTGACTTAAGCACAGTTCCCTGTGACATGCTGCAGCTGACCTGTAATTTTTATCCTACATGTTGCCAGCACTATTAAAATGACACTTGTGAATGTAAATTAAGCTCACAAAGGGGACAGATTGTATGATTCTGGTTTCTCTCAGATGCCTGTAGGCTATCACAGATTCCATATGTGAAGTAATTATGTTCACTGAAGGAAAGAATAAATGCTGTCAAATTGTGTACTGAGAGAGAAAGCAGCTATTATATTTCAGTAGTCACTGGAGCATTGCCTCAGACAGTGGTAAGATGTATAAGAAAATTCAAAAAACGAACAGTGTTATATTAAATATCACCTTTAAATGAGTATCTGCTTTTGAATATATATTATACAAAGCTGATATTTAACTAATAAAAGCATTTCAACTCTTTTAGTCATATTCCCTGCACCACATTTAGAGTGTACAGTACGGAATATTTATAAAAGGAATAATGGGTAGAAATACTATCTTTCAGATGTTAATCATTTTCTTAATGCAAGGAGTCCCCTGCATTCCTGACAGAAACCTGAAATACTGCCCCATCATTTTCCTCCTTCTCCACCATCACCACCTTAATGTCCTCTTTCCCTCAAGGAACTGTGCAACAGCCATCATCTTTCCAGCTGTAGGGGACTGATGGAGTTTCTCTTCAGAGCCTGCCATTGCCACTCCTTGATCAACCAAAAGTTTCACTGTAAAGGGATGTGAAGCACTGTCCTCCACCTGAAAGCAAAGCGCCAAGTAATCTCAAGCAGGTTACTAGTCCAGGAGAGGAGAGGCTGGAAATCAAACCCTGGCTTTTTTCATAGCACTGTAACACACTTCCAATAGCTCACATGGATGGGCTTTGTGTTTATTTTTTGTTAGTTTGGGACAATGTTTCTACACTGTCACACTTAATCACAGTTTACTCTACTATTAATTAAAATTTGGAAATTGGTAAATAAAAAATATTTTCTGTAAAAAGTAATAAAAATATTCTTTTTTATTAACCTAGGCCTATGTCTCATTATCATAAGCATCAAATTACGTGCTTTCCTAAAACATTCACATGGGCTATAAAGAAGTTTCCGTTGGCACTTGCAAACTTCAGTTTTTAAGAGCATGACAGCTCTGATGCTCTCACGTGGCTTCTAAGGAAGACCAAGATCTAAAACGGCCTTAACATCCAACCACAGAACTATTAAGGAAGAAACTGCTTCAATCATGGAGCCGACAGAACTACTGAAAGGAAAGGAACGCTGTGCTCATCTTCATGGCCACTGCACAATCTTACTTTAGTGTGTGTGAGGTAAGCTTAACCTTAGATTAGTGAAATCACCAGTGGCCGTGACTCACAGAGGAGAAAACATTCAGCATGGAAACAGCATTTTAAAAACCTTTAATTCAAGAAGAGCCAGGGATATCCAGAGAGGAGAAAGGTAAATTCTCAATTTAAGTGCTTGTAGGTTTGGGATTTTCATCCAAATGCCAGGAGAGAAAGTTAAGATTTTCTGAAAAGAGCCTCTCCAGCCATAAGTAAGGAAATATTTAATATTTTGATTTAAGTTTTGAGAGATACTGTTACAACATTTACATAGACCTTGTGAAAAACTTCACAACATTAAGAAAACCAGTAAATTGAATTGTTTTATGTCGTTATTTCCATTTGGCAGAAGAGTAAAATTCAGTTTGTCACTCTGCAGTTTCATGAGTTATATTTTCAATTAAAAGCCAGGTTTTGTTAGTAGCCTGCTAGCTCTAGTCCTGGGCATTGCATTTCTAGGCCTGTCTGGATTATAAAAAAAGGCTAGGGGGAAATTCATTCCAATTTAGCTGCCCTTCCAGCTCCCTAAAGTACCAGACTGTCCCGCTGCTGTCAGAGAATCTGTTATTAACACTACTGTGGGTATGAGGAGCATTTGTTTTGGCCATCAGGATTTATTACTGAAAGGACTCAGGAAGCAGGTTGGCTGGAGCGAAGACATGGCACATTTGTTAACTGTCCAAATACTGAACTCAGCTGAGGCCCACATCCTTGGCTGTAGCTTTGAGCCATCTTTGTGCTAACCTAATCCTGGGCTGGAGGTCTACCAGGCCAGTTCCCTTAGGCAGCTCTAAGCTGTCACCGAACAATGGGTCCAAGGGGCCAACATGGCATCAGAGATTGCAGGTATACATGGAAACTGCAGAAATGCCCCCTTTTCCCAGCCATTTCTTCCTTACCAGGAGCCGGGAGGATGATGGGAAAGAAGTCATGACAACACTTGAGGTTCCTCCTACAGTTGGATAATTCTCCTATGACTGGCTACTCTGACATCAGGGTGTTGTTCAAGTCAGCTAAACTGTAGCCCAGGTTTTGGCATGATTCTGCTCATGCTTCTAGAAACTTCTAGTTTGCAGGGAGCATGCTTAGAGGCTCAACGCAGACATTATTGTTGTTACTGCAATATTAATATTCCATTATGTCTATCTTTACAGCCACCACAAGTGGTAAATTTTCCATTGCCGTGCTAGTGAGAAACATCACAGTTGGACACATCTGCTTAAGTCAGGTTTTAGTTTGTGCAAAATAATTCACAAAATTTGCTTAAAATTACATTTTCCCCTGATTCTGACAAAAGAGAAACATTCTGCAGATTTTCTATGTCTCCCCCCCACCCCCCCAAAGTTGTCTAAAAGGATAAGGCAGTTTTCAAAGACAAAACTGGTATTATCTTAAAACTCATCCTGAAAATCTGCATGTAATTTTTTTGTCATTTTTGCAACCAAAAAATTGCATTTGGTAACCACAGAGAAGACATAGGAGACAGTTGAAGTAAATGCAAAATGGATTCTTCTGAGCACACAGAGACTCAGGCTAGGTCTACACTACCCGCCCGAATCGGCGGGTAGAAATCGATCTCTCGGGGATCGAATTATCGCGTCTCGTCGGGACGCGACAATCGATCCCCGAATCAACGCTCTTACTCCACCAGCGGAGGTGGGAGTAAGCTCCGTCGACGGGGAGCCGCGGAGGTCGATTTTGCCGCTGGCCTCACAGCGGGGTAAGTCGGCTCCGATAGGTCGAATTCAGCTACACTATTCGCGTAGCTGAATTTGCGTATCTTAAATTGACCCCCCTCCCGTAGTGAAGACCTGCCCTTAATTCTCCATGCACCCACTTACACATTCAACCATGCCCTCCACATGGAGCCTTGTACACAAGCTCATTCCAGGACACCTTCCTTGCACTTTAGCTTAAAGAGCTCCCAGGCCACTTTGCTTTCTAGCTCCTCTTCCCATTCTGAAGAAAGAACAGCATTCTGGGGTTATTTTGCTCACTGCCTCATTTTGCTCCTTGGCCCCCACCTCTGTTCCTGAGGTAACAGAAGCAGCACATGGGCAACTCCATTCTCTTCCTCCCTCACTTAAAAAACCCAGCAGTAGTGGGGAGCATCTGTTTCCCACTTCCTTCCCCTTAAAGGATCAATGGCTCTCAGGTCTTTCAGCCCTCAGGCTTTTTCCCTTACATCAGGGTGAGGAGTCCACTGCATTGTTCCCTTTCTAAGTCAGCCTACACTTCTGCACCAAGTTCCTGTAATATTTAAACCCTGCAGATGGGGGTGGAGGGCCCAGGATAATTTTTCCACTGCCACACCTAAGGGTAGGGCACAGGAATCTTCACAATTGCATGCTTTCCCCAGACCTGCCCAATTTCAGGCAGAGCTGGAAGCTGTAGCTCTCATCTGGGCTTCCCTCATTCGCCAGGCTCTGAGGATGTAGCAGGTACAGCAAGGAGAGCGCCACTGGAAGAGCATAGTGCAGAGACTGCTAAAAGGTACATGCAGCCACACCACACAGGTGTGCACATTAAAGGAAACCCTACCCTGAAACCAGCCTGCAAATTCTAGACCGGAATAACAGTTGGTCCTCTTTTATTTGATCTATTGGAAATAAAGTTTGTCTTGATAATGAATAGGAAAGAAGCATGTATACCAGGGGTCGGCAAGTTTTGGGAAGGGGTGTGCCAAGTCTTCATTAATTTAAGGTTTTGCATGCCAGTAAAAGGTTTCGCATGCCAGACCAGCAGCGCGGGCGGCAGACGGAACCCCAGACCGGCTCCTGCCAGCCACGGTCCCGGCCGCCAGCCCCGCTCAGCCCACTGCCAGCCTGGGGTTCCATCCATCCAGGCCAGCAGCGGGCTGAGTGGGGCCAGCGGCCGGGACCCCGGCTGGCAAGGAGCTGGCAGCCAGAACCCGAGATCAACAGCAGGATGGGCCACTGCCGGTCTGGGGTTCCATAATCCAGGCCAGCAATGGGCTGAGCGGGGTCGGCGGATGGGACCCTGGCTGGCAGCAGTGTGCCACTAAAAATCAGCCCGCTTGCCGCCTTTGGCACGCATGCCACAGGTTGCCGGCCCCTGATGTATACACTCCATTGTAAGCATAGGAACCAACATGATGTTAAGTGAAAAACACTAACAAAGAGCAAAATCTGCCAAACTACTCCTCATCTCTTCTTTAAAGTTTGCCTTGATTTCAGGCAGGCTTCCAAAATAAATCCTGGCTAGCTGCTTTAATTTGCATTCTTTTTCTACTACTATTTGTTAACATCTGTGAGTAGGTGGCTCAGTTATTAAGGGCCAAATATACCCAGGCAGCACACAGCTCAAGTACTGGGCTATACAACAGACAGTTTACAGGACTGTGAGGGAGGAACCCTTCTCCAGGCCACAGAGCAGTATCACCCTGTGCTATTATACGCTGTGAGAAAAGGAAAATTTTCCATAGCAGTGAACGCTCCTGCCTGCTCCTCCCATAGTCCCATACTCTCCTACCCCAACCCCCGCTGCAAACATTCAGGGCACCACTGCAAATCTCAGCTCTGTGCCACAACCGGGTGTAAACATCTCTTCCAACCCCCCAAGAATTCATCCCTCCACCATCACGCCCCAACACTGATCCTACTGCAAGGGAAGTCTCTGCAGCTACAGAGAGAGGGGCAATATTTGCTCCTAAATGAATCAGTTCAGTATGTAGAATATTAATATCATTAGGTCATTCATGAATGGGTGGATGGATGGAGGATAGAGAGATTGTATTTAATTGAAAACAAAGGCAAGCTGCTATCATAATTGCACAATACGCTTTATACTATTGTTACTTTTCCTTTTATACAAATGGAATAAGCTGCCAATTTCCTAAGCAGTTCAAAACTATTAAACAATTGTTTGCAAAGTAATTTATGTCATGTGGGAGGCAGAAATGGAATGCAGAAATGAGAGGTTCTTTCCAGTTCACAGCATTGACAGCAACTGTAATATATGACTCTTTTGGATGCACTGTGGCAGAAGCAGAGTGAGGATCATCTAGAGCTGTTCACCAGAGAAATTGTTACACACCAAAAAAGAATCAAAGATCTCAGAATTATGGAGACAGAGAGAGCAGTGTGTGTGTGTAAATAAAAGACATGCTTTGCTGCCACAGTTTTTATAGGGTTTGGTGGGATAATGTTGCGCAGAGGTAATAAAGTTGGATCTTTAATAACAGTAACTAAAACCAACTTACCACTTTAAATGACCTTTCAATATTCAATATTGTTGTCCCGTTTAGTTTACTAAAACGACATTTACTTCGTGAAAAATATTATGCAACTCTGTTTAAAATTCCAATAGTCAGAAATATGCTACACTGACATTTAGAATTATCTCAGAACACTTTTATGATAACTTGAATTATTTCCACATGATTAGAATTTAAGATTTTTAAAATGTATTTTGAAACCATTAAAAATAATAGCCAGTGATTGCTTGGGCATTCAGGTTATCTGGTAATGATATTAGGATTTCTCTTGACAGCTGAGTAATTACTTCCTTACTATGCTCAAGGCGAGTTTGAACTATGTGCCCTGTTCAAGATTTAAACCTGCATTGGGTAAGGTAAAGGGGTATTCAGCCTGATAAATGACATATCAAACGGCTTTTTTCCTTTCTTTCTTTTTTTTAAACAATAAGGGGAACATATATGGTACACTGTCTTGATCAGCTGTGAAATAAAAGAACGGGAGCATCAGAATTATTCCATAATATGTGGCAATGTGGGACATAGATACTGCAGCAAAAGCAGGTATGTTAATTCTCCAGTATGTCTCCTTTGAATATGAACTCTGTTACCCTCACCAAATGTTCCACTCTCACCTCCATATTCATTCAGCTTCACAATTTATTTTAAAATAATGCCAAACACAATAGGAAATAAATATTTCCTATAAGGAGCCAAATTCTGTGATGCTTAAAATCAAGCAGAACACAAGGGATCACTCAGTGAAAGTGAAAGGCAAAAATAATTGCTCTCTTTCTCCTTAAAATTCCACACACTCGTATTCAGTGACTTCAGCTTCCACACTGATGTTCTGTCCAACTTGTTAGCAACACACATCCTAGATCAACTATCTCATCCATCTGCTGTATAGGAAGCAGGGCAGGAGGAGATGCTGAATATGAAAAGAGAATCTGTGAATCTGTGCTTAAGTGGTGGTTGGAGACTCTCTGCTGAGGGGGACAGAGACGCCCATCTGTTGCCCTGACATTTCATCTCGGGAGGTATGCTGCCTGCCAGG
Source organism: Malaclemys terrapin pileata (assembly GCF_027887155.1). Lineage (NCBI taxonomy): Eukaryota > Metazoa > Chordata > Testudines > Emydidae > Malaclemys > Malaclemys terrapin. Next base: position 74,986,599 of record NC_071512.1, read on the forward strand.
GGCCCGTGTCCGAAATGTTACAGAGGCATTGTCGAGGATTATCCAGCCCTCTGACTACTACCCCATGCTACTCATCCATGTGGGCACAAATGATACTGCGCGGTGTGACACTGAGCAGATCAAGAGTGACTACAGGGCCCTGGGAGTACGGGTGAAGGAGTTTGGAGTGCAGGTGGCATTCTCTTCGATTCTTCCTGTCAAAGGTAGGGGCCCGGGTAGAGACAGATACATCATGGAGGTGAATGCCTGGCTGAGAAGATGGTGTTACCAGGAGGACTTTGGCTTCCTCGACCACGGGATGCTATTCGAGGACGGACTGCTAGGCAGAGATGGCAATCACCTTTCGTGGAGGGGAAAGACCTTATTTGGACACAGACTGGCTAACCTAGTGAGGAGGGCTTTAAACTAGGTTCGAAGGGGACAGGTGAGCAAAGCCCACAGGTAAGTGGGGAACATGGAGACCTGGGAGATGGGTCAGAAACAAAAGGGAGCGTGGGCTATACTGGCAGAGAGAAAGGAGGGTCAGGGCAAAACTGGGAGGCAAGATCACACCAGTATCTTAGATGCCTATATACAAATGCGAGAAGTATGGGAAATAAGCAGGAAGAACTGGAAGTGCTAATAAATAAATACAACTATGACATTGTTGGCATCACTGAAACTTGGTGGGATAATACACATGACTGGAATGTTGGTGTGGATGGGTACAGCTTGCTCAGGAAGGATAGACAAGGGAAAAAGGGAGGAAGTGTTGCCTTATATATTAAAAATGTACACACTTGGACTGAGGTAGAGATGGACATAGGAGATGAAAGTGTTGAGAGTCTCTGCGTTAGGCTAAAAGGGGTAAAAAACAAGAGTGATGTCATGCTAGGAGTCTACTACAGGCCACCTAACCAGGTGGAAGAGGTGAATGAGGGTTTTTTTAAACAACTAACAAAATCATCCAAAGCCCAAGATTTGGTGGTGATGGGGGACTTCAACTATTCAGATATATGTTGGGAAAATAACACAGTGGGGCTCAGACTATCCAATAAGTTCTTGGACTGCATTGCAGACAACTTTTTATTTCAGAAGGTTGAAAAAGCTGCTAGGGGGGAAGCTGTTCTAGACTTGATTTTAACAAATAGGGAAGAACTCGTTGAGAATTTGAAAGTAGAAGGCAGCTTGGATGAAAGTGATCATGAAATCACAGAGTTTGCAATTCTAAGGAAGGGTAGAAGGGAGTACAGCAAAATAGAGATAATGGATTTCAGGAAGGCGGATTTTGGTAAGCTCAGAGTGATGATAGGTAAGATCCCGTGGGAATCAAGACTGAGGGGAAAAACAACTGAGGCGAGTTGGCAGTTTTTTAAAGGGACACTATTAAAGGCCCAAAAGCAAGCTATTCCGCTGGGTAGGAAAGATAGAAAACGTGGCAAAAGACCACCTTGGCTTAACCACAAGATCTTGCAGCATCTAAAAAATAAAAAGGAGTCATATAAAAAATGGAAACTAGGACAGATTACAAAGGATAAATATAAGCAACCAACACAGGAATGCAGGGGCAAGATTAGAAAAGCAAAGGCACAAAATGAGCTCAAACTAGCTACAGGAATAAAGGGAAACAAGAAGACTTTTTATCAATACATTAGAAGCAAGAGGAAGACCAAGGACACGGTAGGCCCACTGCTCAGTGAAGAGGGAGAAACAGTAACAGGAAACTTGGAAATGGCAGAGATGCTTAATGACTTCTTTGTTTCGGTCTTCATCGAGAAGTCTGAAGGAATGCCTAACATAGTGAATGCTAATGGGAAGAGGGTAGAAAAGTTAGATGCCTGCATGTCACCAGGGCCTGATTAAATGCATCCTAGAATACTCAAGGAGCTAATAGAGGAGGTATCTTAGCCTCTAGCTATTATCTTTGGAAAACCATGGGAGACGGGAGAGATTCCAGAAGACTGGAAAAGGGCAAATATAGTGCCCATCTATAAAAAGGGAAATAAAAACAACCCAGGAAACTACAGACCAGTTAGTTTAACTTCTGTGCCAGGGGAGATAATGGAGCAAGTAATTAAGGAAACACTGCAAACACTTGGAAGGTGGTAAGGTGATAGGGAACAGCCAGCATGGATTTGTAAAGAACAAATCGTGTCAAACCTATCTGATAGCTTTCTTTGATAGGATAATGAGTCTTGTGGATAAGGGAGAAGCAGTGGATGTGGTATACCTAGACTTTAGTAAGGCATTTGATACGGTCTCGCATGATATTCTTACCGATAAACTAGGCAAATGCAATTTAGATGGGGCTACTAGAAGGTGGGTGCATAACTGGCTGGATAACCGTACTCAGAGAGTAATTATTAATGGTTCCCAATCCTGCTGGAAAGGTATAACAAGTGGGGTTCTGCAGGGATCTGTTTTGGGACCAGCTCTGTTCAGTATCTTCATCAACAACTTAGATATTGGCATAGAAAGTACGCTTATAAAGTTGGCAGATGATACCAAACTGGGAGGGATTGCAATTGCTTTGGAGGACAGGGTCATAATTCAAAATGCTCTGGACAAATTGGAGAAATGGTTTGAGGTAAACAAGATGAAGTTTAACAAAGACAAATGCAAAGTGCTCCACTTAGGAAGGAAAAATCTATTCCACACATGCAGAATTGGAAGAGACTGTCTAGGAAGGAGTATGGCAGAAAGAGATTTATGGGTTATAGTGGACAACAAGCTAAATATGAGTCAACAGTGTGATGCTGTTGCAAAAAAAGCAAACATGATTCTGGGATGTATTAACAGGTGTGCTGTGAGCAAGACACGAGAAGTTATTCTTCCGCTCTACTCTGCGCTGGTTAGGCCTCAACTGGAGTATTGTGTCCAGTTCTGGGCACCGCATTTCAAGAAAGATGTGGAGAAATTGGAGAGGGTCCAGAGAAGAGCAACAAGAATGATTAAAGGTCTTGAAAACATGACCTATAAAGGAAGGCTGAAAGAATTGGGTTTGTTTAGTTTGGAAAAGAGAAGACTGAGAGGGGACATGATAGCAGTTTTCAGGTATCTAAAAGGGTGTCATAAGGAGGAGGGAGAAAACTTGTTCACCTTAGTCTCTAAGGATAGAACAAGAAGCAATGGGCTTAAACTGCAGCAAGAGAGGTTTACGTTGGACATTAGGAAAAAGTTCCTATCTGTCAGGGTGATTAAACACTGGAATAAATTGCCTAAGGAGGTTATGGAATCTCCATCTCTGGAGATATTTAAGAGTAAGTTAGATAAATGTCTATCAGGGATGGTCTAGACAGTATTTGGTCCTGCCATGAGGGCAGGGGACTGGACTCGATGAGCTCTCGAGGTCCCTTCCAGTCCTAGAATCTATGAATCTATGAATCTGTCTTGAGCCAAGACAAAGGGAGACTAAATCTACGTAGGGGATTGGGAAGTGTTGAGGCTGAAGACTGGATGGCAGTAGGAAGCTGGTTATACCCAGTGTGGCTTATGCCAGTGTTTCTCAACTTTTTTGATACCAGGAACCAGCTTGCTGCCTTTCTAAATTGTCATGGACCACTTGAGAGGGGAAAAAAAGGAAGAGTGTTTCACTAGTACTTGCTGTTTTTTCCAATATTGACAGGCATTTTGTACTGTCTGCATGTAAAGCACATTTTACTTGCTTACCAACACAATTTGCTTTTAACACTCCTATGCATAACCCTGACTTTGTTTCTCCATGAAAGCTGAGCTTCTCCTCTAATGCCATGGCTCCAGACTTCATGGCTCAAGATCATCTGACGAAAGTTGTGCTCTATGGCCAACTTAAGAACTTCCCGCGACACAGAGTAAAGCCAAAGCTCTGAAACAGCGACAAGGTCAAGTAAGGGCTCAAGAAATTCAGCATTCCCAATGACAACTGGGACAATCCTAGTCACAATTGTTCACTTTGGAGAAGCTGGGTTAAGATTGGTACAGTCAGCATAGAGAGCCAGCCATCAGAGAGCCCAGGCTGAGCCCTCCAGGTGATCCAGGAAGCAGAGTATGCTTCAACTTCCATCTGGCAAGCAGGGCCGGCTCCAGGCACCAGCCCACCAAGCATGTGCTTGGGGTGGCGCCTGGAAGGGGGCGGCGTGGCGGGGTGCTCCGTCCCAAGAGTGGGGCCGCGACTGGGCTCGCTGCCCTCCCCGCGGCGCTCCTGCCGCCGGGGGCTCTCCACCCTCCCCTCGGCGCTCGGGCCGCCGGGGAGAGTGGAGAGCCCTCCCCTCGGCACTCTGGCCGCCGGGGAGAGCGGAGAGCCGCGGCGGGCTCTCCGCCCTCCTCCCGGCGCTCGGGCCGCCGGGGAGAGTGGAGAGCCCCGGCTGGGCTCTCCGCCCTCCTCCTGGTGCTCTGGCCGCCAGGGGCTCTCCACCTTCCCCCCGGCGCTCTGGCCGCTGTGGAGAGCGGAGAGCCCCAGCCAGACTCTCCGCCCTCCTCCCGGCGCTCTGGCCGCTGGGGAGAGCGGAGAGCCCCAGCCAGGCTCTCCGCCCTGCTCCCGGCGCTCTGGCCGCCGGGAAGAGCGGAGAGCCCGGCTGGGCTCTTCGCCTTCCCCCCAGCGCTCTGGCCGCCGGGGAGAGCAGAGCCGCGGCGGGCTCGCCGCCCTCCCCTGCCGCGCTGGCAGAGGGGGGGAGGGCAGCGGGTGGCTTTTTTGCCTAGGGCGGCAAAAAAGCCAGAGCCGACCCTGCTGGCAAGTGAACTTGTAGCCACTGTGGGAAGGTTTGCTGCTTGCACATCACGATCTTTTCCTATAACATTGCTAAGCACCATCATCTGTCAAGATGTTGGACAGCCATATAACCAACACAGGGCTACTACTCCAGTTCTGTTTATTTGTTAAAATAAAGTCCAATTTGACCAGTTGTGTGATACAAAAACATTAACCTGATTTTTAAACATTGTTTCAAATGAAGGGTACCAATAATTTTCTCTACAAGTGTATACTTCATTTTGTGCATTAGAGATAATTCAATTGATTTAGTTTTTAAATAAAAAAAAATCAGATGGATTTGCTCACTGTACTGTTAATGACATTTTTGTGCCTGTCTTGTAGACACAAGTCTTTCAATCCAGGGATGAATGTCTGACAAGGATATTCAGAGTGTCTTTCCAACGTTCAGCCAGTTGTGGTATTTTGTTTTCATTGCAATCATCACTGAAAATCCAATTTTGCAGAGGTACGTGGAATGGAATGGGAGCCAAGTTTTGACAGCGAGTTCACTGAGTTATGGATATTCATTTCTGATTTTGATCCAGAAAATAGGTAGAGTCACTTCATGAAACTGTAACTTCAGACCCTCATCACTTGACAGTTTCAGCAACTTGTCCTCCAACGATGGTGACAAAAAAGTTTCAGTTTCTAGAGAGGAGAAAGAATCATGAATGCATTGCTTTCTTTTCCAGGTATCAGAGTCTTAAGGGAAATAGTCCTCGAACTTTTGGAGAGTTGATTTTAGATGTGATGCAATTATTTCACATATGAGAGGCAGATCCACACCTTACTGTCATCAATAGCCAGAAATGCAAAAGATGGGAACATGTCACAATAGTTGCATCTGACTCTCTCTTTCCAGACTTGGAGTTTTTTTTTTTTTTTTTAAAAGGCTGTGAACTTTTCAGCCAATTCAAAGACACTCAACATACTTCCCGCTTAGAGAGATATACAAGTCTGTCACATCTTAGACTGGAGTTACATTCCGCAGTCAGCGCGTAAAGCGAAAATCACGTATAGTCAAAATTACATTGAGTATAATGGCGGGCAGAATCACCCTCACTACAGGTACAGTATTAAAATTGTTATTTTTCTCTTTTTTTTTTTTTGGTTTTGTTTGTCTTTGCCGACCGCGTAAATCTGAAATTGCGCATGTTAAATGCGCGTAAGATGCGACAGACCTGTATTTGATCATTTAGATCAGCTCAATCTGCCAAATATGCAAGTTTGGTGAGCCATTGTAAATCCTGAAAATATGCTGCCAGAGGAGACTTCTTTTGAGCCAGAAAGGTTTCAAGTTCACATTGCAGTTCATACACTCAGTTTAATACTTTGCCAGGGGATAACCACCGCACCCCTCAGCGTGTAAGAATAAGTGATGGTGTTCAAACCCCATTTCTTTATTGCAGCAAAGAGGCAAGAATTGAGTCCATTTGCTTTCACAAAATTCACAATTTTAATAACTATACTGAGGACATCATTAGGCTCTGGATATGATTTCTTGGCTGCCAAGACCTCTCAATGAATAAAGCAGTGTTGTTTGAGTAGTCAGTGCAACTTCCATCATTTTCGCCATTACACCTGAATGTCTTCCTGTCATTGCAACCATTCCATCCATGCAAATGCCAATGCAGTGGTCTGTCTGAAGTCCATGTCCTGTCACATACTCATTTAGGACCCAGAAGATTTCAGCATCCATTGTATTTTGTAGCAGTTCTTCACACCAGAATGTGCTGGGAGATGGAGCAGGATAGTGCAAACGGTGGACATAGGAAAAATGATATTGTGTAAAGGACAACAAAATTATGAGAGGCTTAGAAATGTTTCCAGTGCCATAGGAAGGAACATTAAAAATATTAGTGCCAGCTCTTGAGTTAGTGTAAATCTGTATAGCTTCACAGAAGTAAAGATCTAGCCCTTAGTATACATAGAGGAGATGAATAACTAGGGACATGATCAAGACATGCAAAATAATGAATGGTGTAGAGAAATTCATTAAAGTACTCCTTTTTATCCTCTCTCAGAATGAAAGAGCAAGAGTTCGCTCATTTAGGGGTCAACAAATTTAATACTGATTAAAAAATACACACATGCATCAGAAAAAAAAAAACAGACTGAAAATTGTATGAGAAAAGTCACTCTTGTGAGAATGCCAGTGTTTCCTAGTGTTATCTGAAATGAGGAAAGGCAAAGACATGCAAGAAAAATGAATAAGTAATAAGTAATTAGAAGACAAAGTACATAAATAAAACCTATATTATTTCTTTAAACCCAAACAATTTTTTAGCTTTAATTTACTTGGAGCTTTGGGTACAGGTTCAGGTCAGCTCTTATTTTATCTGAACTATTTTGCCCATTTGTACTGTTAAGGAGACAAACTTAATTTTTAATCGCATATTACAGTCCATTTCAATTCAGCTAGCAGCAACATATATGCAAAATACAAGCAATAGACTCCAGTATGAGATGACTATAACATCTAATGCCCGTGAACATCCCTCCTATAAATGCTCACTTTATCAGTACTACAGCTTCAATTAACATAAATAAATCCCACCGTCTCATTCCCAATTTCTATATATTTGTAATCAGTGATGGTAAATTCTAGGTCAGATATTACATATGGCTACAGAACCATGAATCATGTTATACATTATTTTTGTAACAATATGAGAATTACACAATAAATTATATCCATGTAATAAAGGGAACAAACTTTTGTATTGCACTTATTGCTGATTATTTAAAGTTGGTATATGTTTCAAGGCAAGTGCACTTCAAATCCTACAAATAAAGCATCTGTTTTATGGTATTATCTCATTTTGTATTCTGTTTGTTTATATCTCTGCAGAGAAACCATATTGTTATTAAGGGTGTCGTTATAATAGAAAATTGCATTAGCTTTTAAAATCCTGTTCTATTTTATGTGTATATAAATAGAAACATTATGATCATATAAGATTCCCATTTGTTCTTGCCACACTCTTGACTATATGCTAAACGCACTCAAAATACCAATCATTCACCAGTATTTAAAATGTTGCCCCTTCACCTCCTTGTACAGACACCTTTTCTCATCTGAGGATGCAAAAATCTCCCATTGCTGATCATGCAATTACAACAGCTTGTGTTGTTTCTCTTTTTCTTTCATCACAAGCATGGTCCAAGGGCCTTGTTTTTAAGATACTGTACTTTCTTTCTTCCTTTTAGAGCAGAATGCACTGAATTCAAATAATGCCTTAGCCCACTAAGGGCCAAATATTTAAGGGTATTTAGGCACTTACAGATGCAGATAGGGGATTTTCACAAGTGTTTAGGCATTTAATTTAAATTGATTTCTATGTGAGCTAGGCACTTGTGAAAATCCTACTAGGTGCCTATCTCCATCTTTAGGTGCCTAACTCCCTCTTTAGGTGCCTAAAATCTGCTCCTAAATGTTTTCAGTTTGCAAGGAAATGTCTTTGCCTTCCAGTCTCTCAGATGATGTGCAAAATGTTAAGAACAGAGCTAGAAAAAACACTTACTTTATCCAAGTTGACACAAAAAGCTAATCCATAGGATCTTTCATTTGTATCACAACCATTTATAAACTGCATCATCTCTGGTTTTGAGATGTGGCCTCTGACTTATATCATCCTGTGTAATTAGTGCAATTCTGTTGGACGTTATGGGACAGAATGGAAATACCAAAGTTCTCTGTAACATTTTCGGGGCTAAAGCGTCTTTACCAAGGAAGAGGTGCTATAACGCACTGAATGCAGTAGGAGGAAAGTGCAAATCTGCATTATTGGGGGAGAGCCCAGGTACAGATAGAGCAGATCCAGGGGGGAATTTGGGGTGAGGCGGGAGCCAGGGAAGGGGTAATGTGTGGTAAGTTCATCCACACCTACATAGATACAGTAGTCTACCATCAAATAGAGTGGGCTGCAATATAGTAGGTTATTATACTCTGAGCTCTGCACTCAGGTAAAGATGGAAGATTATGCTCCTCAACTCCGAAGCACATCTTTGTGCTACCCTGCACTCAGTTCAGATTCTCATATAGCCAGGCTATGCAGGCACTGGCATTTGGCCCTTATGATCTACTAAGAAAGACTACAGTATAAACTCTCCAAAACTACTGCATGCAGGAATCTTAAAATTAATTATAGTAATTACATTGTAATTGCTAAGAAGCCAGACTGAAGTTAATACGATTCCATGGAGATATACTACAAAGGTAAAGCTGTTAATTTTGTGAATAATTATTTTCTGAATAGATTAGAATTTGTATTTCATACTCCGAGTATCTCAAAGTGTTTTACAAAGACATAATGGTTTCTTTCTTACAAGTTGTAATAACATAGTAGTTTCTTAAGTAGTTTCAATATTACAGAATCTGGATGGAGCAAAACCACTTGTTTCTGTTTAGAGGCTGAACTAAATTTGATCAAAACAAGAAGCCCTATTCTAAACATTTAATTTCAGCAAAGAAAACATTGTTTATAAAATACCATAATAATGGTAGCTATTCCAGCTATTTAAATAATATAATTATACATCTCATTTCAAAGTAGAGAAGTAAGAGTTAGTTTACTAGTTAAGCTAAAATTGTATGCCCCTTCTCTTATGAATATATACAGGTAACCTATCACTAGTTAGTGACAATTATATATGAACCATAATTTGATCTTTAGCACAGTTTCTGTGCTTGAAAAGATCTTTACTTATGAAGAACCTTTTTCTCCCCCTTCCTAAAATAATGAAAAAACACCATTGTCAGCATAATAGCCTGACATTCAGGATGCCAGCCTGTCTCTATTGGAGTCAGATGTGAAAATAAATAGATATTAAACTGTCAGTCAATGAAATTACAAAGTCAAGAACAGCTCTGGCTGAGATCCTGTGTGTTCTGTTTGATGGACACAGGTGTTTAAGTGTTATGAAATCCAACAGGGCCTTAGAGTGAATAATGCACCTTCCAGCAGACCTGAATTAGCCAAAAGAATGGTGATGAACTTCCCGTCACCCTGAAGCTTCAGAACAATCTATATGGCCTAAGAAAGGGTCAAAAATCATTGCAAGTTTCTCAGTGCTAAAATGTGAGAAGTCTTAAAGCTTATAGTATAGCATACCTCTGGGAACTCATGCAATGTCCCTCTAAAAGAGTGAAGTTACTCCCACTGGCCTTGCATACAAATCTAAGGCGGACACCAGAAATCCACATCATTATTTATTATTCATGAGGCACTTAAAGTCAATCATCTGTCACTAATAAACATTAATACTATTAAAAATTAATGATAATCTTACAGTATGCTGAGACAGATTCTCCTTTCTGTTTGATGAACACTGGAGCAAAATACATCACATTCATTTACAGACTCTTAAGTGTTTATATTTCATACAATATCATGATTTTGGCTCCTCCTTCAAATCTCTCCTCAAGTCCCACTTCTGCTGCAGTGCTTCAAAATTAGCATCCTAGCCTGAGGATATTAGTTTATATTTATTTATGTATTTATAGTAAAGAAAAAATGTTTTCAAACCCATCAAATTGTACTCAAAACTAGACTATGAAATCACTGTTTCCTTTTTCCCACCTCTCCCTTTCCTTATTGTTGTTTTACTTCCTAGTAGATTGTAAGATCTTTGTGGCAGTGGCCACGTCTGCCTGTGTGTTCCCTGGCACATTGGGGCCTCAATCTTGATACTTCTCTACCAATAAATAATAGTAAAAATAATAACTCCAGTTATGAATTCCCCAAAGTTTCAATGAGCTGCAATAAGTAACGGCTTCTTGAAGGCTACTGTAATCAAAAGCCTATAAAATATTGTAGAAGTGTCTTTTTTTGTTAATGGCCTAACAAAGCTAGTTGAAGTCAAGAATAAAGAGGAAGCCATGGCCCAAATCCATCTTAAAGTGACGTTCTAATCTAAAAAGTGACTGTAAAAAGGGCATTGTGGAGTTCTATATACATTATTGTGTATTATATACGCATGTGTCTCACTGCTACCGTAACAATTTTTGTTCAATTTTTAAGTAAAAGTCTTGGATGATGCACTTCTCCCCAGCCGCAGTATAGTTCTGCCTCTGCATAGGCATAACTAAGCTCAAAGTGTGCAGTTGTCTCATATCATACACACCATGTTTTGCATCATTCCTCACTTATTATCTAATTGTGGAAGTATCAAATACACCTCTACCCCGATATAACGCTGTCCTCGGGAGCCAAAAAATCTTACCGCGTTATAGGTGAAACCGCGTTATATCGAACTTGCTTTGATTCACCAGAGTGCACAGCCCCGCCCTCCCCTCCCCCGAGCACTGCTTTACTGCGTTATATCCGAATTTGTGTTATATCGGGTCGCGTTAGATCGGGGTAGAGGTGTATATTATAAATAATATACCAATATTCAGTTTTATCACAATATCAAATTGGATTCTTATCTGCAATTTATGGTTTAAAATGTAACTGAATACATCTATATAAACCTACCATTAGGGACAGTCCTAGAAAAGAATGGTTTATTAAAGGATTCTCTGTCTAAATTCAAACTAGCCTCAAATATGATTATTTGTAATAAGTATCTAAAAACTAAACGGCAAGGTTTAGCTACTGACGATGTAATGGGAACACCTGGGAAGAAATGAGATGTATTAATCATCTTCTTGCAACTTATAATATTTCAGTGCCAAATCATTTCCCATAGAAAAGCAATGACTCTTAGAGGTTGGAAGAAATATGGAAATAGAATTAAAGGATGGCAGTTGTCTTATTTTCTTTACTTACTGATGTGTTTCACATGAACGTGGTAGCTTGGATTTGCAGAGAGCAACTATGTGATCCAGAAATATATAGGTAAACAGGAAATATGTGAGGCCTTTTATCATTTTGAAATCAAGATCTAACATTCACTGTGCTAGGAGCAGGGGAAAGGGCTGTGCTGCATAGCCTTGGCATCACTTGCTCCTCTCTCAAATAAGACTCAATGATATATCAGAAAAGTGATGGCATCCAAAACAAATCATCCCTTCTGAGAGATATTCAGTCCAATACAAGTGAGAATTTCTAGCATCTTCTATAGCAAAATCTTATGCGGTTTTTTGTTTGTTTGTTTGTTTGTTTTTTCCGGTGTTTATTTATGGGGGGAGGTGGCTGCAGTTTTCCAGCATAGTGCGGTCAGCTGCCTCCTGTGCACCTCCACACAGCCTCTGGTCACTCTCTGGTGCCCTGATAATAATTCTCCCCTCGTCAGGTGCTCCTATTGCATTCACACTAAATAAATAGTCTCACAGACCCTTCTGGCCAGGCTTTTAGTCATTATTCATTCTCCCAAAGCAGTAAACCAACATTGAAAACAACACAGCCATTATCATGTAGGTCTTAGGCTCTGTTCTTTGGGCTCTCTCTTTCTCAGCTTACTTTTAGACCTCCTGCGCCTCTGGCAATCTCAGCAAGCAATACAACAACCCCCCACCCCTTCTCTGTAGCCCCCTGCTGCTCTTAGAATCATAGAACCATAGAGTTAGAAGGGACCGCAAGAGTCATCTAAGTCTGACCTCCTGCCAAGATGCAGGATATTCTGTGGTATCTGAGTGCCTGGCTGTAGATAACGGATTTCTTGGTGTGTTTGGGTCTGTGAAGGTAAGTGTGGGCCTTTAGTGGAATCACCTGGTCTAACCCAAGTGCATCTCCATCGTAATCAGGGTAGGCTAACTCTAACCCCTCTTAGTCTCTAAGGTGCCACAAGTACTCCTGTTCTTCTAACCCCTCTAGCCCTTAAAGGCAAGCCTCCCCGTTACCTCCTGCTAATCTGAAAAATATTGGGCCTGATTCACTGCTTTAGCACCACCAATTTTATAATAGCATATTTCCACTGACTTCAGTGGAGTTGCACATACTGTTTATGTGTATGAACTATGGGTATGAATAGAAGTCCTGATCCTGTAGTCTGAGACACATGAGCAGAGCCTTGTGCCTACATGAAGTCCCATGGAAAACAATTGAGATCCACATGGCTGCCGAGGGTCTGCCTTCATAGATAAGACTGCAGAATTGGGCAACAGGAAGTCCTCAATCTCAAGATGAAGGTTGTACCTCTGAACTCCTCACACCATACTTAGTAGTTCATCCCATCTTGTTTTCCCCCAATAGACTCCTTCCTAATTTGTCTCCTCTTTAGCTTAGAATTCTTGAGCTGTCAAGCCAAGTTACTCTTATAAGGACTCTGGGAATTGCAGTCAAGAAAGATATATATTAAAGCATCATTATTCAAACATAAAAATGTAATAAAAATGTTAACAAGGTTTCCCCAAGGTGGGGTGTTTATTAACTTTTTGCAGCACAATTACATTCCTACAGACACATGCTAAACTTAAAATACAGCAGTTATGTCCTGAATCTACCTAGGAGACGTGGAAAAATACCAGCATCTTGCAAAGTAAACTTTCTGAAAGCAAACACTTGCCCGAAAAGCTTTTCTATTAAAGAAATTATTGTGTGTGTGTGTGTGTGTGTCTGTATTTTCAGTGTGAGTTACAAACAGCCTAAGAAGGAAGAATAGGGACACTCAATTTTAACTCTTATAAATCTGATGTTGTTTCACATTATGCTATGCAAGTCTCATCTTACTAAGTCTTATCACATCCTACCTGACAGAAAGACATCAGGACCAATGTGACCCAATGTGATGGGACTTTAAAAAAGTAAATGATGACAGAAGCTATGCACATACAAAATAATTCTATATAGGCCTTCAGCATATTGAGAGTAATTAGTGGTTTATATATCACAGATCAGTGGTACTCTGTGGTTCTAAGATGACTACAAAATTGAGTCAAACATTCTCAATTCATGTCTAATTTATATATTTTTGTCATATGAAAGACACTTGCTTAAGCTGTTTTCTATCTGCTGTCTGTTCAGACACACAGTACTCAGTAGGGGTCTGTCTCCATGATTCATTGGCTCAGATTTCCTATAGCGTTTACATGATGTCTACTAAGCCCCATACAGTTTTGTATCCATTATAACCAGGGGAAAGCAAGCAGGGCTCGGGAGGCTGAGCATCTATCTGAGAATAGCTTCTGTCTTCTAGTTTTCCTCATAACAAATGAACAATGGCTACTTTCTACATGCTAGTATTGCATGGTGAGGAGAATTTATAGGAACTTATCTGAGTTAAATAAGGGAAGCAGCATTTAGAGTGAAGCTCCTTAAATGAGCAGGTCAATAACTAGTTTACTGAGACCAAGGCACATGGCTAATGAGAGGACAAAGAATTATTCTTGTCAAGAGAGAAAGAAAGGCTGCCCTGGTTTTGTGCTAAATAATTACATTCATTATGTTTAGTGTAGCCCTGCAAGTGGTCTTTTGCACTAGTAAATTCATTAGCAAAGCTAATAGGCAAACTACTATTGGGGCAAATTTAAACAATTGCAATAGGATGGATGGCAAAGCTAGGTAAGGGCAGGATGAATACTAACAGCCAAAGTCAGTTTTAAGTGTAATTGAATTTATCTTTTCATCAGCTTTAAGGCTGCCTCCTGGGCTTGAAACAAGAAGCGGTAAAGCCATCAAAAACCAAAGGATGTTCACTTGATTGGATTTGCTGTTAGCATTTTCAGTTTATCAAGCTATCTATGCTGACCTCTTGGCACATGAGTACAATTATGAACATGACAAAAATTAAAATGTAACTAAATTGACACAATGTCTGGAACATGCCAGGAAATCCACCCCCGCAGGAGAAAGACTGGGTAAGTAGCCAGACCTTGCTAATTGCAAAGAAGGTCATGTAACTAAGGCTGGGTCAGAAGAATGTGGGAAGCAAGTTCCAGAGGCAGGAGCACTCTATGGAGAATGGCCTATTCATTGCTCCCCCTCCAACCACACCAGACATATCTAGGGATTGCCAATGAGCGCACCCCAGTTGATCTCAGCTCTTGGGATGGAACATAGGTAGTGAGGCACTCTGTAAAACAGCCTGGACCAAGGTTCGGATTAAAGTAATTGGCAGCTCTAGACACACCAAGACACGGGACCCTCCACTTGGAGTAGCAGCATCACCTTCTTCCCCCAAGAAGAGCAGCAGCACAGGGGTCCGCTTCCCCACCCCCAACCAGGAGTGACAGCAGGGGGCTCTCTCCCCTTGGAAGCAGGTGGGATAGCAGCAGGAGTCCCCATCCTTTTCCCAAAGAGGCAGAAGTGACAGCAGGGAGGCTTTGCGATCCTAACCCAAGCACCTGGCGCACACACAGTCCTCTGTTGGGTGGTGGTTGGCAGGGGGACACTCAAGCAGTTCATCATAGTAACATCCCCTCTTTGAGATACATGGAGAAATTCACCTCTCTTAGAGCTATTGTTTCAGGCTGTCTGCAGACTCAGGCAGATGCCACTGTATTGGTTACACTTAAATCACAATTTTCAAGCTTTTCTTCACAACCACAAAGTCTAGAAAGTTAGTTTTTAAATAAGAGGTTAGTGTCTGATGCAATCACATGACTGCAGGAGGTTAGGTCTTATACTGTACATGCGTAACCTACGTGCCTAACAGGGAGCTATCACATAAGGCTTGTCTACACTGGCACTTTATCACACTGTGACTTTCTCCCCTCAGGGAGGTGGGTTTTTTATAGCACTGGGAGAGGTCTCTCCCAGCACTGGTGCCATGACGACTCAGCCACGTTAAAGTGCTGCCGCTTTAACGTGGTAGGAATAAGTTGTGCCTGGGTCATTGCTGCTGGGCAAATGCACAATTAGCACTCCACACCCAGAAACTTCTGGAATTGGGTGTGGTAATTTTGGGTATGCTCAATAGGTCCTCTATAGGTGGACTCAGACTCCACTGAGAACAAGTAGTCAGGGCAGCTGCTTTACAAATGACCATGTCTCCTGCATGGGCTGGGAGAACCTGAGCCACAGGAACAGAATGCAAGCTGGTTTCTCCCCTGTGCCCCCTGCCCCGAAAGCATTGTGCAGCAGATTAGTGATATTGTTAGCCCTCCAAGGGGAAAGCCCAGGCAGTATTAATCCAAGAAAGGGGAAATTGGAAGGAAAACCTAATTGCTTTTATTTTAATTGTATATTCAAATGTTATTTGTAGGGCTATCAAGTGATTAAAAAATTAATTGTGATTAATTGCACTGTTAAACAACAATAGAAAACTATTTATTTAAATATTTGTGGAGGCTTTCTACATTTTCAAATATATTGATTTCAAATACAACACAGAATACAAAGTGTACAGTGCTCACTTTATACTTATTTTTATTACAAATATTTGCACTACAAAAAACAAAAGAAATAGTATTTTTCAGTTCACCTACTAGTGCAATCTCTTTATTATGAAAGTTGAACTTACAAATGTAGAATTATGTACAAAAAAATAACTGCATTGCAATAATAACTGCAATGTAAAACTTTTGAGCCTACAAGTCTCCTCAGTCCTATTTCTTGTTCAGCCAATCACTCAGTTTGTTTACATTTGCAGGAGATAATGCTACCCGCTTCTTGTTTACAATATCACCTGAAAGTGAGAATAGGTGTTCACATGGCACTGTTGTAGCTGGTGTCACAAGATATTTACATGCCAGATGCACTAAGGATTCATATGTCCGTTCATGCTTCAACCACCATTCCAGAGGACATGTGTCCATACTGATGACAGGTTCTGCTCGATAACAATCAAAAAGCAGTGCGGACCAACGCATGTTCATTTTCATCCTCTGAGTCAGATGCCACCAGAAGGCTGATTTTCTTTTTTGGTGGTTCGGGTTCTCTAGTTTCTGCATTTGAGTGTTGCTCTGTTAAGCCTTCTGAAAGCATGCTCCACACCTCATCCCTCTCAAATTTTGGAAGGCACTTCAGATTCTTAAATCTTGGGTCGAGTGCTGCAGCTTTCTTTAGAAATCTCACATTGGTACCTTCTTTGCGTTTTATCAAATCTGCAGTGAAAGTGTTCTTAAAACAAACAACATGTGCTGAGTCGTCACCCAAGACTATTATAACATGAAATATATGGCAGAATGCAGGTAAAACAGAGCCGGACACGTACAATTCTCTCCCAGGGAGTTCAGTCAGAAATTTAATTAACACGTTTTTTTAATGAGCGTCATCAGCATGGAAGCATGTCCTGTGGAATGGCGGCGGAAGAATGAAGGGGCATATGAATGTTTAGAATATCTGGCACGTAAATAGCTTGCAACTCCGGCTACAAAAGTGCCATGCAAACACCTGTTCTCACTTTCAGGTGGCATTGTAAATAAGAAGCAGGCAGCAGTATCTCCCATAAATGTAAACAAACTTGTTTGCCTTGTGATTGGTTGAACAAGAAGTAGGACTGAGTGGACTTGTAGGCTCTAATGTTTTACATTGTTTTGTTTATGAGTGCAGTTATGTAACAAAAAAATCTACATTTGTAAGTTACATTTTCATGATAAAGAGATTGCACTACAGTACTTGTATGAGGTGAACTGAAAAATACTATTTCTTTTATCATTTTACAGTGCAAATATTTAATAAAAATAATATAATGTGAGTACTGTACACTTTGTATTCTGTGTTGTAATAGAAATAAATATATTGAAAATGTAGAAAAACATCCAAAATATTTAATAGATTTCAATTGGTATTTTATTGTTTAGCAGTGCAATTAATCGCAATTAATTTTTTTCAGTTAGTCACATGAGTTAACTGTGATTAATCAATCGACAGTCCTAGTTATTTGATTTTAGCCAAACTGTTTTAGTTAAATTGCCTCAACCATTGCGTATGATTCACCAACTCTTCTCTTATTTAAATGTGATGATGGGGAAAGAGTCATTTATATTTAGCTATTCTCAGTTTTGTATTTTTCTTGTAACCGTTTTTTTATTTATATACTTAATCTGAGCACTTGATTGATTAGTGAGCTGATTAGCTGAGTGATTTCAGCAGAGGAGGAGGAAGAGTCTGCATGGATTCCAGTTGGAGGTTTCTAAAAGCAAGAGGAGAGAAGATACTGTTCCCATGCTTTTGACTCAGTAGACTGTACAGATTTTAGTGATCAAAGACTGTAACTGAGACTCAGGTGAACTTAACCTACGTTTTTGGGAACTCTGAGCTACTTCTCACTGTGTTTCTGTGGGAACTGTCCTTTTTAGATTGAATTTGTTTTATTTATGCTTATATATAAACTGTGAAAATAACGTAATGTGAATTATAAAGTAGCCTCGTTATGTTGCAGAAATTAAGTTAGTGTTTGTTTTTTCGTTATAAGATTTTATAAAGTTGGTACTTAAGAATGAAGTTCATTCCTTTTGTTCTTTTGGACTTGGTTGTGGGGAGGTTGACCCTATGCAATCCTTGCTGAAAATCCTGATTGACTGAACTCTGGGTCTGCATTTGCTTTTCTATGGGACTTGGGGGATTTTAGGCACTAGAGAAGGGCTGTGAAGTAAACTCTAGCCCACCCAAATGTTATGCATAGGCCTATGGTTCCTATTCTTTAATCGAGCCCTAACTAAACCCTAGCTGTAAAGGGATTTATAAATCAAAAACTCAACCCCTTAAAGTGAACCTAGAAAAAGTTTGGAAGCCACTGCAGTCAATTTATGGACCACATCAATAATATGCTCCATGCAAGAAACACTACTAAATAAGTGTGTAGCATCACTCCGCGCTGGCAGAGATTTCTAGGTGTTCCTCAAAAGGTGGCCCTAAATAGAGCATATTGCAATAATTCAATATGGAGGTGACAAAAGATGGGTGACTGCAGCCAGGACTACATCTTGAAAGAAGGAGAAAAGATTATAATCTCTCTATCAAGAGCCAAAGGGGAGAAAAAGCATTCTTGGCTCCAGCTGCTACCTGGAAATCCAGAAGCAGCCTCACACTCCTCAGGGAACCTGCATTATGAATCCCTCAGCTGAGTTGCCATCTTCTCTGGGTGGTTTCCCAATCCAGTCATCTTGATTTGGATGGAAATTCAGACACTACCTCACACATCCCAATCTTGGGGAGAAACTGGGAAAACCGATACATTGTACTGTACATCTCTTATGAGTGTTACTGTCTAGACTGATTTCAGAGTGATAGCTGTTTACTCTGTATCAGCAAAAAGAATGAAGAGTACTTGTGGCACCTTAGAGACTAACAAATAAGCTTATGCTCAAAAAATTTGTTAGTCTCTAAGGTGCCACAAGTACTCCTTGACTAGACTGAGAGATCTCTGGGGCGGGGATTGTGCTCATTGTTTATTTGTAAAGCACCTAGCTGACTGAGACACGAGGTACTAATGTAATATTGATACGACTTCTAATAGTAATCAGCATATTAATGGCACTGCAGCCTGAACGGTCTCACTTTCTCCCACATGCATACTGGCCAGGAGGGTGACACTGCAGTATCCGTCATGAAAGAGTTCTTAGTGCAATAAGCCCCTATTAATACCACTCTGAGTAGAAAGAGCTGAGCCAACCATGAGCCACATTAATAGATCTAGAGCATATGGTCTATTCTATCAAAAAATAGCTGAAGGACCTAAAGAGTCAGCACCATCTTTGTCACTAGGAGATCACTGACTAAAAAGGCCCACAATATCCCTTTTCCATGTCCACACAGGCTTAAAAAAAAAAAATCAGACTGAAAAGAGTCAAGGAAATCAGAGGACTCCAACTAATGACAGAGTTTCCCTCAAGACAATTTTCTCACTAACCTTCCCTGCAGGAAAGATGAAAGCTGGGAGATGATTAGTGAGAGAATTGGGGTCAAGAGATGTTTTATTAAGCGTAAGCCTGACAACCACTCATCGGAGAGATGGTGGCACCTTGTTCTCCCAAACAGAAATACTGACAATCTCTGTGAATAACGGACTGAATGTTCCTCACTAGATTTTACCAGCTATTAATACAAACACATTATTTGGTTTTTATTTTCGGGGAGTCTAAAACTTCAATTACTTGGTTGTTACAACCAGAAAAAGTGCCTCTATAAAAATGTCAACTTATTACTTACACTTATCTGCTTCCTAAAGTGCCTGTTCTCTCATCAATAAATATCCATAACCCTCATTAATGTTAATGGTAGTTAGGCACATGAATCAATAGGAGATTGGCCTTTGTCTGGTGAGTCATACCTGTGCAGCTTGCTAACAAACTAAAGTTTTTATTTTTTGTCAGCACAGAAGAACCAGAACGGGTGTGGAATGGTAAGATGTAGTATATACCACCTGGTGCAATGTCACCAACATTGGTGGCTTTATTCCAATTCCAGAATGTGTATATTTTGCTGATGGTTGGTGATGAAGTAAAGTGCAAGGCATAAACAACTAAGCTTGATTTTCAGAAACTAGGTAGAGCTGCAGTGAAGGCACTTAGAAAAAATTATGTTGACTTGTACATTGAACAAATGTGATATGAAAGTAACTGATCGAAAATAAACACAGAATGCCAGGATGGCATTTATAAAGACACTTCTCTTTCCATAACTGCACTTTGCTCTTTTCATTTCTTTAAAAATCAGCAGCAATTTTACTGTTGATCTAGAAATACATTTTAATCTTACCTATGAAAATATTTTAAACCCATGTAGAATTCAATATATATTCTTATAAAATAAATTATTTGGTATGCTCTCTCTCTCTCCACAAACCCTATTTGTACACACTCAGTTGCACTTGTATAAATACTATATATGTAACTGAATGCAATATTTTCTAGCAATATAGCTAGAAGCATGCCACACGTCCATCCTGTAACAAAGTAATTTGTGTGGTATGTAGCTCTTCAAAAGACTGGAGTACAAAATGAGTCTAGAAGGAAAAGCAACTGCTTGTCGAGTTTCTCTATCTACTCTCAGATTGCACAGATTGTTCCTCCAAATGTATAATTCTTTCACATTTGCTCTGGCGAACCATCCATCTTGTGTGTCATTTGAACACACTTATTATTTGCCACAAGTACTGTTGCTTGAACCCAGTCTACTACGGCAGCTAGGATTTTATTTTCTGATTTCCAGCCTCCAGCACAGAAGATTCATCCCTTAGGAACTTCCATTGACAGCTGAATGTAGTCTTGATACCACAGCGTCAATATATCTGAGCCTTTTGTCAATACATTTAAGCCATGGGGAAAAAATAGCGTTGTGCTTCTCAGGGCCATGCACCAAAACAAAGCATGTTAAATAAACAAACACAAAAAATAGCAAAATGGCCAAATACTTAACATGCTGTGTCTCTGTAGAGTTCAAAATGATAATGAGCAGCTTATTCTGGGCCAAGGTCTCCTAGACATTTTTCACAGAGAAAAATGAAATAGAATCACAGAAAAGTAAGACTGGAAGGGACCTTGAGAGGTCATCTACTCCAGTCACCTGCACTGAGGCAGGGCTAAGTATTATCTAGCGTTTCTCAAATGCGGCCACCAGTGGATCATTTTGCAGCCAAAGCATGGGAGGAGATTGGAGGCAGCAAAGCAGCGGCCCCTCCATGCAGCGGCCAGCTGTTGCACCTGACTAGCTGTGAAGAAGGACAGCAAGATGTACCAGCTTGGTGTTCGCACTGGCACCACCAGCATGGATTAGAGCCCTGCACCACGCAGCCTCCTCAGAGATTCTGGGCAGTACCTCTGAAGACACATGGCACCAGAGTTCACGGTGCCAGAGGCGGCTCTCATCAGTGGAAGCAGCTGCGGCATTCAGTCATGAGGGCAATCCCCTGGGCAGCTCTTCCTCTCCCACCCAGCCAGGGCAAAGGGAGTCTGGGACTCCACAGGTGGCCAGTGAGTTCCTGACCGACCTTCCCCATGCTGGACTCTCGCTGAAGGAGGCAGGGATAGAGAGATGGGTTGGCACTTCCCCCGCCTGGGGCCGCACTCATAGTTTACAGTTTCTGTAGCTACCCCAGCAACTCAATGGCTCCAGACTGCCGCAGGCTTGGCAGCTCCCCGGCAGGGTCAGGGGCTTCCACTCCGTGACATGCTACGAGCACAAAAATAGAAGCAAAGTTTGGGTGCACTGAATGGGGAGCTCTACTTCCTAACACATTCTTACTACATAAATAAATTGCAATGATTTGGACATGTATATGTGAATATTTGTTTGTTTTTCCCAAAGTTAATTAAGTATTTTAGGAAAAATTGTCAGAGCGGCCACCAGCAAGAGTTGGCAGTCACATTCTGAGGCCACCCAAAATTTGGTTGTGAGACTCCCATGCTAGACCATCCCTGACAGGTGTTTGTCTAATCTGTTCTTAAAAACCTCCAATGATGGAGATTCCACAACCCACCTAGGCAATTTGTTCCAGTGCTTAACTACCCTTACAGTTTTCCCTAATGTCTAACCTAAATCTCCCTTGCAGCAATTTAAGCCCATTACTTCTTGTCTCATAGACTCATAGACTTTAAGGTCAGAAGGGACCAGTATGATCATCTAGTCTGACCTCCCGCATGATGCAAGCCACAAAAGCTGACCCACCCCCTTTCCCTTGACTCAGCTGTTGAAGTCCCCAAATCCTGTGATTTAAAGACTTCAAGTCGCAGAGAATCCTCCAGCTAGCGACCCCCGCCCCATGCTGCGGAGGAAGGCAAAAAACCTCCAGGGCCTCTGCCAATCTACCCTGGAGAAAAATTCCTTCCCGACCCCAAATATGGCGATCAAATATTGTCCTGTCCTCAGTGGTTAAGGAGAACAATTTATCACCCTCCTCTTTAAAAACAACCTTTTACATACTTGAAGACTTATGTATCCCTCAGTTTTCCCTTCTTCAGACTTAAAAAAACCCAATTTTTTCAATCTTTCCTCGTAGATGATGTTTTCTAGATCTTTAATAATTTTTGTTGCTCTTCTCTGGATTTACTCCAATTTGTCCACATCCTTCCCCAAGTGTGATACCCAGAACTGGACACAATACTCCAATTGAGTCTTTATTAGTGCCAAGTAGAGTGGAAGAATTACTTCTCATGTCTTGCTTACAACCCTCCTGCTAATGCATCCGAGAATGAGGTTTGCTTTTTTCCCCCCCCAATAGCATTGCGTTGATGACTCATATTTAGTTTAGAGACTAACAAATGTATTTGAGCATAAGCTTTCATGGGCTACAGCCCACTTCATCGGATGCATGTAGTGGAAAATACAATAGGAAGATATATATATACACCCAGAGAACATGAAACAATGGATGTTACCATACACACTATAAGGAGAGTGATCAGTTAAGGTGAGCTATTATCAGCAGGAGAGAAAAAGAACTGTTTGTAGTGGTATTTCCCCATGCTTATTTTTCCCCTCTACGGTTCCTCACATCTCCTTGTCAATTGCTGGAAATGGGCCATTTTTATTACCACTACAAACAGTTCTTTTTCTCTCCTGCTGATAATAGCTCACCTTAACTGATCACTCTCCTTATAGTGTGTATGGTAACACCCATTGTTTCATGTTCTCTGGGTGTATATATATCTTCCTACTGTATTTTCCACTACATGCATCGATGAAATGGGTTGTAGCCCACGAAAGCTTATGCTCAAATACATTTGTTAGTCTCTAAGGTGCCACAGGTACTCCTGTTCTTTTTGCGGATACAGACTAACATGGCTGCTACTCTGAAATCTGTCATATTTAGTTTGTGATCCACTATAACTCCCATTTCTCATCTTGTATTTTTGCAATTGATTATTCCTTCCTAAGTGCAGTACTCTGCATTTGTCCTAATTGAATTTCATCCTATTTATTTAGAACATTTCTCCAGTTTGTCAAGATCATTCTGAATTCTAATTCTGTCCTCCAAAGCAACCCCTTCCAGCTTGGTATCGCCTGCAAACTTTATAAGTATACTCCCTATGACATTATCCAAATAATTGATGAAGACATTGAACAGAATCGGGCCGAGGACCGTTCTCAGCAGGGCCCCACTCGATATGCCCTTCCAGCTTGACTGTGAACCATTGATAACTACTCTATGTTTTTCCAATCAGTTGTACACCCATCTTATAGTAGGTTCATCTAGGCTATATTTCTCTGGTTTGTTTATGAGACAATCAGATGAGACAGTATCAAAAAAGACTTACTAAAGTTGAGACATATCATATCTACCGCTTCTCCCCATCCACAAGGCTTGTTACCCCTGCCACAGAAGGATATTAGGTTGGTTTGACATGATTTATTCTTGACAAATCCATGTTGACTGTTACTTATCACCTTATTTTCTTCTAGGTACTTATAAATTGTTTGATTTTTTGCTCCATTATCTTTTCAGGTACTGAAGTTATATATACACACACACACCACAACAACAAAGGAGAAATAGGGTTATAATGATATAGTGATAACGACGCCAGGTAACGTTGCAAATTAAATTTAGAGATGTTGTTAATTCAAGTGTCCTTTGTAACCAGCAATTCCTTAGGGGCCTGATCCTCTTGCAAATTGCTATGCATCGTCCAACTCCCACTACAGTTAATGGGAGTTGATAGTGCTCAGCAGCTTACAGGATAAGGCCCTATATTGTGTCCTCATGGAGCTACCATATTCAAAGAATTCTTAGAACTGACAAAGTTAAACTAAATCAGGGCATGGCTACTAACTTGATCCTATGAAACTACAGTTCTTATACCGAGTTTCTATAAATGAACTGATGAAGCTACACAATTCATATCTTCTTGATAATCCAACAGTGCTCAAGCATTCATAGAGAATTCCTATGACCAATATAACAAGCCTACACAATTTGCAACACACCTGTTGTCTGATCTCATGAAGCTATAGCTTCTCCACCAACCAGTCCTCTGGAGTATCATGTGCATCTGCTCAAAGAAAGTCCTTCTTTCTTCCCAGGAGGCTACAATTAAGAAGGAGATGTCAAAAGTAGGTGTTAAAAACAACTTTTATCAAAGAAACATGTATTGATAATTCGACTAGTCTTTGAAGAGTTACAACATGGAAAGTTTTGAGTGGTGTAAAGACAAGTGGCATTAGTAGTCCTCGCTCATCTTGTATTTCCTACAGAGAAATCCTCATCTTGAAATCAATATTTGATAAACTGGTAAAAACAAGCACTTCTACTCTTGAAGAGTGCCATACTGAGTAAGCTAGCAAGCTTATGATTAAAGGACACTCTCCTTTTAGATCAATATGTTTAACTTGGATGCATTTTGAAATATTAGATTCCCTGCATAACACAACTTTTGAAACATGCTTTGAGCAAAATACAAGCTGAAGCAAACTTTTTCTGCATGTGAAAGTTGTGAGGTTTGTTGTTATGAAGACTAAAGAAAACAAGCACAAAGTCCTTTTATATCCTTTGTGTTTCTCATCCTATCCCAATTTATTTTCTTAAGTTATCTTCTTCTATAAATTAATTTGGGCCTTGTGCACCATTTCCCCTCCTTCTGAGAAATTTAGGGTTTGTCTCCACAAGCAATTACATTGAGCAAGGCAGGGTGTGAATCTACCTCATGCTAGTCTGCTGCAGGCAAACTGTCCTCGTGCACCCTGCTGACACGTGTTAATAGTTTCTTAATTTGCTTACAGCTAGTCCCATTTCAAAGAGCACAGATGTGTAAACCAAATTGAAATGCTTTCATTCAGGAATGTTGAAATGTTTCATTTTAATTAAAAATTTCTGATTGAAAAGTTTCCAAATCAACAGCTTTTGGATTTCAGCTGGAAGGTTTTGGTTTTCAGTTTTTCAATGAAAAGAAAAATTTTCCATAGAAATTTTCAAAAAAAATTTTGTAAATGTTTTCTCAAAATTTTCTATGAGAAAAAAATTCTGGACAGCTCTATACTGATGCATCTCCTTTCTCGTAATCTCCCACTTTGACAACTCATTTTTTAAACTGAATGACAACTTACATTTGGGGGTTCTTCTATTTTCAAATTGTAAATTATTTTTGGAAAGTGACAATCAGAGATAAAAAAAAAAAAATCAGGAAGCCATACTGGATATGGAAATTTGGTCAGCAAACAGGTTGATCAAGGTTAGGCAATGCCTTAATGGGATGTGTGTCAAGGTGGATGAGGCTGCCCCTGTTCTCAGGGCATGGTTCCATGGTCTAGATGATATTTTGACGTTAGTTTTCGGGTATTTTTTATTTTGGTCTCTCAGCAATAACATGATTCAATGGATACTCTGCGCTCAAGAGGTGCCAGCAAGAATTCTTGAGGAACTATTTAGAGCTAGATTTTTACTTTAGGCACAGCTCTGAATAAAGAGTGATGTAAAAGCTGAACTACCCCAAAAGCAACCCTAGGAAATGTTGTGATGCAGACACATGCCACTGGTTTGCGATTTCTCCCCTGATTCCTTCTTGCTCCAGAGTGGGAGGGACAGGGGGATGCAGTGATTTGCTGTTGGTCTATATACCACACCAGCTATGCCACCCCAAACATCAGCTGGCTCTATCCCCTACTCATCAATGAGTAGGAGATGGAGCCAAGGTGCCAGCCATTTCCTATCCCTCCACACCCACTTGCTTCCGACATGCACAGACCCAAGGCCCATGTAGACTGGTGGGGGGAGGGGAAGAAAAGGGAGGGCTCCTAGGTCCTCTTTACTCCCCTGCACAGGTGCATAGACCAAGTGATAATCTAACTTTCAAGTGTTTTCATAAGGAGGGTGAAATAGAACATGTTGGGTATACAGGATGAAACTAGGCACAACTCCTATCTAAGTGAGTGGGGAGTTGCATCTGCCTATAACAAGACAGTCTGAAATACTATGTAGTTTAATTGTAGACATGTCGGTCCCAGCTCGTCTCTCTCACCCACTAAAGTTCGTCCAATAAAAGCCTGAATTTGGACATTTTGTTTAATGTAATAAATTATAGTTATTTACTGTGATCAAGCATGTGTCTCTGGACAATATGTGGAGAGCTTCCAAAAATCTCAGTTTACCTCCGAACAATATTTATTCCACTTGTGGCATAGTGCTTCTGGAGAGTATAAACAGGCCACAAAGTATACCCCACTCTGTAGCATATGTTGCTCTAACAGAGAAGGGAATATTAGAGGTTATAGGAAGAGCACTTGCATCTGTCTACCCTTAGAGTGTAACTGAAAAATAAATTACCTTTCCAACAGACAAATTCTGAGGTTAATTAGGTGATCACTACACAAAGAATACAAAGTTTCTATTAGGGAATGTGATTTTATTTGTCACAAAAGAAATGTGTCTCTCCACTTTGCCCTAGTCTGATAAAAAAAGAAAGAGTATGGTACAATAGCTCCATTGCCAAGTGTATGATGACTTAATATAACTTGTTCTGAAAGAAAGCAGCCTGTTGTTTACTGCATTTATCGACAATCTGTGAAAGTAGACCAGAAATCAGTCTAATTACCAGGGTGCCAGTTGTGCTTGTTAACACCAGCTTTGTGACCAAATGTTATTCTACAGTTGTCACATCACACGAGGGTTTCATTACTAACATAATAGTGAACAAGATCACATGATGCCCAGCTATTGATTGATCTGCCATACAAAGGAAGGACATAGTTGTCTCAGTTAAAACAAGTCACAGCTTTGGCTGCCTATATTATATGCAATGGAATGTAGAATAACCATTTCTCTTGTAAGTGAAGTCTCGCTGCCCTGTTCCCCAAATTTCTGTGTCTTAGCCAATTAAGAGCTACAAATTTGCACACCTCATCACTGGAGAAGGAATGAACTCATCACACTTCCACCCTTTTTTAATCTTTAAAGAATAATTATTGATTAGCTCTCTGCAGTTGTATCCAACTGAGGATTAGGCTTTGTTCAACGTTTGCTTTACAAAAGTATAAACTTCTGTCAAATCAAATACATTTTAATAGATCCTAGTCACAATTAGGCAATATGGCAAGGCTAACAAAAACACTCCTCATTCTCTCATTGCCCTGAGAGTATCATATCTCAGGTCACAAAAATATTTCACTAATGAGCACCACAAACAAAAATGGACTAAGTCTGAACGACCCTCAGACCCTGACGATATTGCTGGTTGTTCATTGGCTTTACATAAATACAACCAACAGTTTTCAGGCCTGTGAATAATATTCAAAATGAGCAGCCTCAGGTTTTTTTCAATGGATATTATAGTATAAAAGTGGATTTGTTTATCACTGGGAGCATACAGAAAAACAAGCACGCCTCATCATCTTATCAGATGATGAATGATTTATCAGGCAGAACGTGAATCTGCTCCTAACTGAGTCTATTTTCCTGTTTATGCTTGTTGAACAGATACAATTTAATGAAGAATATAAAGTACTTAAAAATCTGTCTACCATTCATAGTTTAATTAAACTGACATGTACTTCAAAAACAGAGACACAGAAAACATTAATTTGGGTTATAAAGGGCATGGCATTATTAAAGTGTAATTAAAACAACATTCACTTACAATTAATAGCTAAGTCAATTTAATTATTTAACATTTGATTGTCAGTTCTGGCTAGACTCCCTACCCTAGGGTAGGGAGTAGGTATATTCTTTGGTCCTGTTGTAAAGTACAGTACACTACTCCCCCTGTACTATAGATTCCTCTTAGTTTGGACAAGACCTGAGCAACAACCACAAAAATGTCAATACATTCTAACAGAACCGTTACCAGACAAGACACAGAACATTGGAACATGTGAAATTCTGCAGTGTTGGAAAATACAGGGTTCATGCTACCTAAGTGTCAGGTTAAAGCCACAAAAAACACAAAGTAGTCACCCAAAAGACCAAATTTTATCTGGCTCCTACCCAGAAACATAAATCCTTCCTCAGCAGTCATGTGATGGAAATTCCAGTGAAATTCAACTTGGATTTGTTCAAACAAACACACAAGGAAACTTAATTTCAGATTCATAATCAAACCTTAAATCAGAAGAGCTTGTTTTTGCATACTTCTAATCATAATTGAAGCCCCAATCGCACAACCTGCTCCATGCAGCCAAAACCTTGTGCCTATGAGGAATACCACTGATTTTGATGGGGCTTTCTGCAGTCACAAGGGTCCACTCATAAAAAGCAGCTTGCAGGATCAGGGTTTTATTCATCACATTTTTCTTTTTCTGTTCCCAGAACAGACTGTGGATTTTTTCAAAATTATTCAATTGCTTCTTGCTAATTTCACGTGCTCTCTGGCTCACTAAATGAATTGTGTTGTTAGTTTTGATTGGTTCAATAAATCACATGGTATGTTTTTTTGTTTCCTCATTGAATAATTGAGGAAAAAATTATAAACAAAGATCATACAATGAAACCATATATCTCATCATATAAGAAAAGCCTCCCCGGCTACACAGCATTTACAAGCAACATTCATATATTATTTGCCTAGATAACAACACTACAGAGGGTGTTGTAAATTTGACTGTCCATTGTGAAATTTAAGGTGTTGAAGCTTGGGGGCCATCTGTCTGAGAGACCCACCTTCTTCCCTGTGCAGAGCTCAAGCTGGGGCTCCTCTGATTAAAAAGAGGGGCAGTTGCTGACAGTGTAAACTTTACACTTGCTTAAAAAAAAAAGCCAGAATCTGTAGACCATTAGGGCAGACAGAAAAGCCCATACTTGTCTTAGGTTAGGATAAAGGCTCATGTTTGTTCAGAGGATGGGGTACAATTTGGAGTTCTGTTTACACTTGAATTTGATGTTTTCTGCTTTTTGGGGGGTGATGAGAGTCTTCCAGTTTTCTTCTTGGTTGTCTGATTGTGGATTTAATGAATGCCAAAAAGAGTCAGAATCTTGAACAGGTGAGGGGGTTTTCTGGGGCAGGGGAGGTGGGGAGGGGTTTGTAATGTACATATAAAAAAGAAATAGAAAACAATTAATAAGATATGATTCATACCTATATTTCACCTCTGCACTGAGAAATTTCAAAAAAGAAGAGAGTGGCAAATGGTGGGACTTAGAAGAGTTTGCTGGTGGAAAAATCCAGTGCTGCTGCTAATATTAGCTTTGTTTTCCAAAATAATGATTTTATTTTCAACATAGAAGCTATATCAGAGTAAGACCGACCACAGAGTAAATGCACATGTGTGGATATTGCTTCAGACTTTGGATATGGATGCATCACCCCAAGAAAAGTGGTATATTTACAAATGGCAGAATCTATAGCATGTAAAGAAAATCATTATTTTGATAAATGAATCTCATTTGGAGGTATGTTGGGGAATTTAGCAAAAGAGTTTGTTATGATATATTACAATGAGTGACAGGGTCCAAGTTGTAAAATTCATATCAGAACTTTCTTGAAGATCAGAATGAGGATGGGTCAGGATCCAGGGTTCTGGATATGTAATGTCTACAGATATACAAAAACCCTAAAGCTAATTCTTTAAAAAAAATACAGCTCTAAGGGTTGGAGCCTGTCAAGGCAGGACTAAGGTGGACCATCAGAGTAGCTGGAGTGGTAGGTGAAGTGTGGGAGATACATTTTAAAGTAAAATCAAGGGATACCATGATCTATATACCATGCAAGAAGTTGGAACTAGTAAAACCAGTTTTTAGCCCAAATTTAGCTTGTTTGCTTGCATGCAAATCCCAGGCGAATTGCTAGCCACCTCCCTAATCAGATATTTTCATATATAGAACCAGGCAATTACTGAGCATTACTTTCTATATGGTTTATTTTCAGTATGAAAATTAAGACATTTTATGAAACTCTGTATATCGTCCTCTTATTTAAAGACAGTTGAACAGATAATGTTTTCCAGTTTTAAAATATGTTTCAGACATCATCCCCTTCATATATCAACATATTCTTCACAAAGTTACATAGAAAGCCTAGAAGTCTACAAACCATCAGTAATGTAATTACAACCAGCATTTATGGAAGTATATCGATCTCTATTTCTGTTTTTAGAAGTGCAAAAATCACATTAGAAAACTATGGGTAGCTAATTAAAGCTTGGTCACCCACAAGACCTAGGTGAATTGCATTTGTAGCATTCTCTGATATAGAAAAAATCTTATGAGAAAACTTTCAGAAAGTATGTGATCGCACAATTTGCTTTGCTATTGAAATCAAGGCATTGGATGGGGATTATATTACTATTATGTTTTTATCCTTAAACTAAGCTTGAAATGTCACAGGAGCTGAAATTAAAGCAGAAGCTGAGCAGGATATTGTTTGGTATTTACATATTAAACGCAGTCAGAAGGCAGTGGTACTATTGATTTTTCTGATACAAACAGATTTAGAGTACTGATAAAAGCCACTTGCTCGTTGAGCTTCAAAAATCTAGATGATTTCTTCTCTGCATAATCCAACAAGGTTAGTCAAGCAACTTATTTACTTTAATACTATGGATATACAAGGTATATATTTAAAGGGACACTATCAGGTTTTAATGCATTTAAAAAAAATCAAATTTCTTCACCTTTACTAAAAATACTTTAAAATTGAAATTTTAAAAATTGAATTTAGTTTTTACTGTTCAAGATATTTGTTGCATTTCCCTCATCTGATTAAAAGAGACTGATCCGTAAATTTCACTTTCCAGATTGCACAGACTAGAAGAAAGATAGCATTGTTTGAAGAAGAGCGGCAACTTACATTTACAAAAGTGGTTTCCATTATTTACATAGCTTTTAAATATCACTGAAACTTTTCTATTGTTTTTAGATCTCCTGAAAGCTCTTTTTTCCTTGAAAAACATTCCCCCCCCCCCCATCAAATCTGACCTCACAGAGTCATCTATCCATTTGGTATGAGAAGCCAGTTTATTGCTGCAGGATTTTACTACTATGGCATTTCGCTTTAAAATTAAACTTTCTGGGCTTTTACACGTTAAATATAAAAAACTGTACCTAGAAATTGTTTGGGCCTAGTGTATGCTCGGATGCAAATATTTTTTGTCCTTACAGTTTCAATGTCCCAACACACAAGGATGCTAATTAGGGATGGGGAAATCCTCTCTTTTTGAAAGAAAATTCCCCTAGATTTTACCAAATCTATGGAAAATGACTCCAGACACCATCATTTGGTGTTCTGTATTGAGACCTTGCCTGTCAATATTCTGGGGTGCATTCTAAAGCTGTGTTTTGATGCCTTAAGAAATTCTTATCCTCTAGGTTTAGGGGATGACTTGGTAGTGAAAATATCATAACAGCAGCTGCAATGTCTCATAGCAACGTCAATAAAATTTCACAAGGGCAGTTAATTCCTGCAATATTTCAAATTACTGTGAGTGGAGACAAACAGGGAAAATGAAGAAACAACAGGGAGAATGAAGACAGAGAGATACAGTAAAGGAAAGAGAAAGAAGTAAGACTGAGGAAGAAAAACACTTGGGGAAAGATTATGAAATGAAGTGGGAAAACTGGAAAAAGAGTTGGGAAAACAGAGGATGGAAGAGAAGGATGGAAAAGAAGGAAGAAAATATTTAACAGGAAAAAGTGGAGATGGTTGCAACACACAAAAGAGGGAGCTAAAAATAGGGTTGAGAGAAGACAAGGTGGGGACAAAGGGTAGAAACATAGATGTTAGCAATATGGAGCAAAAATATCAGTTAAGAGAAGCGAGAGAATTAGACTGAAGGAAAGGTAAATTAAATGCAGAAATCCATAATAAAGGGGGACAAAACCTCAATCGAGCTGCACAGAGTATACAAAAAATTAACTCTGGAGAGGTCTGTGGAAAGCCAGGGGAACACAAGGAAAGGAGTGCATACATTCTTTACCTTATGAAGCAGGGATACAGACGAGCAGAGCCTCTATTTATAGCAAACCCAATAAATAAAGCAAACATCCAGTCTAAAGGACCTGGAAGGAGAAGAGGGACATTACAGAGCTATTACTTTCCTCTCACAAGCAAAATAATCTGTTCCCTTTGTATCCTGCCTTTCACATCATGCGGGACAAAAAAGCAAAACAGAATTTACAATTATGGATTATCAGTATCCACAGTCCATCTGCTTGGTTTAACCACAACAGAATGTGTGCATGTGCATTCAGAGAGATGGGTATCATTAGACCAATGAAGTTAACCAATGTATAAAAGCCAGATCAGACCAGTAATAAAGTTTGTGCTTCATTATGGATGTTGAAATCCTGGTTGAAAAAAAATCTATTCAGAAATATTAAGCTTCACAAATTTTACAGTCAAACCATCTCAACTGAACATTGAGGAATCAGCTATTTAGAAGACTACAGCTTCCAAGATTGAAACCTGTACAGACATTTACTATATAAATTTACAGAATTAGAAAAACTGGACATGTTAAAATACATCAGTATATTCATGGCTGTAAAATTATTGGATTCATGTCTCATCAAATTTACATTGTGGAAACTGAATATAGTATGATTAGGCATTATTTTAACAACTACATTACAATACAAATTAAAATAAAATGGCCCTTCATATCACACTAATATCAGTGTTTTAAATAACAAAGGGGATTTTTTTAAATAAAGGAAAGGATTAGCATTTAGTTTCAATCAGGATAAGCAACACTATACCAGTTGGTGTCTCGGAGATTCAGGATTTTATTAATATTCCAGAGATGCATTTGTGTTGCCTCTGGGTACACTGAAAAGCCACTTAAACTGCACTTAAAGCAGCACTACAGGATCAAATTGATGTGCATCAACCATTTACAATAAAACTTGATTATTATAAAGGCATACATATTTGCATAATTACATGTTTGATTTTTTGATAATGCAGCATACACTACAAAATGTTGCTTCATGTAGAAAGACATCATCAAAAAGCACCATCTGCTGTAGTGTTTAATGCATTGCAGTGTTTGAAAAATTCTGAAGGTAGATTTCTGAAGATCAAAAAGGAAAACAAGAGTTTTCTTTGAACAGGAGGTATAGCGCTGGAGACTGGAACATGGTGGAGATTGGGCTTTTTGTTTAGTTTGTTTTAAAACAACATTTTCAGAAAAAGAGGACAAAAAAGCAGCATATCTCATTACAGTTCTGAAAAATTTAGGCTTCAGCAATGGAGTGCATTTGTGTGAAAACATCAAACATGTATTAGACATACTAAATGTAATAAAATGGTTGTGTCTGGAAGTAAAGCAGTGCAGGTTAATTGCTTCGGAGGTTGATTACCTTTGCTGAAGAAACACAGCATCACAGTGACTTAAAATATATCACATAGAAATAGAGATGGAGATGAAGAAAAATATTTACATTTGTTCAAAACAAAGGAAAAACAACCTCCTTCTGCCCACTGGTCTATATATTAATAGCATAACTGTTAAATAGTACATAAATTACAAAAGCCTGACCCTAAAATCATGCAAGTAAAAGCACCTTACAAAAATGTGAATAATCTATGAGTGAGGAGCATGAAGAAGTTTCAATGGTACACTGTAGCTCCATGGGATCCCAATGTCCTAAACACTGTGCCTTAGGAGCTTCAGACGGGACTACATTAATGAAAACTAGGTATCTTTTAGTTTGCACTAGAAGCATCCACTCAGGGGAGTTACAGCACAACACTTTGGCACGCTGCAATTCACACACCCCTAGTCTGAACTATGGGATTCTATAGACAAGCCCTAAGAGTATTAAGCCTTAGGACACTCTTAGTACGCAGTCAGAGTGTTCACATGGGGAGTTAGTGCAGAATAGCTTGGACGCTTTATATTCACATCCTAGCTCACAGTGCATTAACTTCCTAGGGTAAACAAGCCCCCCACCCGCCTCTCCAAATGTACACAATTCTTAAACATGTCAGTACCTAAATACAGAGGTACCCATTTATCCGTGGTTAGATATTTTATTACCCACCCACCCTCTAAATGGATTTAGCCTAGACTACAGTATATGTTCTAAATGATTGAGAGGTCTTTCCTGATTTCTTGGCTCTTCAGGAAGCCATTTTGAGACTATGGGAAAGACAAATGTCTCATTTATTTATAATGTAAAAATCAAGGTGACCCCTAAACAATAAGAAAACTTTAAAAATATATGTTAGTACACTGCCCAACTAAAGCTATAACTCTGGTTGGTTGGGGAATGGGTGCTGGAGAAAATGAGCAAAGCAACAAACAAACGAAAAAAAAACTTAAAATAATTAGTTTTCTTCTTGTGCCTGAATCTTCTGGTGTTGATGAGTTTTCCTCTCACAGGCTGCACTAAACATTGCTAGAATCAGCACTGCAATGATTGCTAAGCACTGTCTCCTTCCCCACCCTCTCTGCACTAGCTAGACAGGATTTTTCCTTTCATACATCATTTTCAACTTGCTGCAGTGATTCCACAACAACAGGAGGCTCTAGAAAGTTAATGAATAGCAAATTATTTTTTTTGTATTGAAGTTTCTGTTCTAATGTGTAAGACTAGATAGACTGAGTGGTTGAGCACATAGGGCATTGCCACTGATTTCATTTTCATTGCATGGCACTGACAGGCCATGACAGCAAAGTCATTCATCTCAAGTTAACAAATCAAAAGAAAGAGGGGAAAGTGTTTTTTGTTTGAACATTCAGAACTACAATATTTAGGGCAAGGCACTCAGGGCACTGCCTGCCCCTGATTGTTACTGCACAGCAGTGACAGCAAAATTATTTAAGTTCCTAATTAAGAAGAGAACTGAAGCAAAATATGTTTGGTCTGAATATACTATAATATCTAGGGACCATTCACTATATCATAATAAGCTGCCTTAGATTCTGCATCTCCACACCAAATCTATTGTACCAGTACTAGCTGGTATTTTGCAAGTGTCTTTTTTTTTTTTAGTTTTGTTTTATTATTTGGATGAAATCTCATCTTGCTGGTTAATGGTCATGGGCTAGTAGTTTATAAAGAAAATTAACTGGAAAGAGTGAAAAAATTAAAAAAGGAAAAAAACAGTAACATTCCTTCCTAGGGTCCCTGCTAACTCAGTGTCTGTATTCTATTCCATTTCCACCCATATCACTAATTCTAATGCTACACTAGATTTCTGGACATCCAGAGAACACTTTCTGTTGAACAACTTATTGTCAATATTGTCCAGCCACTTGGAAAAAAACTGGTTACACAGATCATAGTATATTTGTTATACTAACCTGCACCTGTTTATTTTAATGACGAGGGTGGACAATTCAGCCTTCCTTCTCCCCTGAACAAATGGCTAAAGAACTAAGAGCAATAGCTGCTTGATTGTGAAGCAGTTAAGGCCTAAAAAACTATTTATTGTGAACATAATTTCTCTCTTAATTAGTGTTTGTTTAGAAAGGCCATCTTTGCATGGTTCCTACCTCTCCTTTAAGTAATACTTTGGTGTGTAGGCAGTAGCACTGATAATGCAGCTCCCCTATATTACCTCTAGCCAATTCAGTTCCAAGCCATGAACCGTGACTTCTGCTTTTCTGCTAACTCTGTGCATTTTATTGTTACTTTTTCCTTCCCTACCATTCCATTCAGTTTGTTTCATCCACCTATGGCATTTCCTCTGTTGTACAGAGTGTGAGCTCCCTCGGGCAGGGAATGTCTGTTATGTCTGTCTAGTGTCTAGCCCCCAGGAACACTGATCCTTCATCTTATTCCTAGACACTACAGTAAAACAAATAATTAAGAAAAAATTGTAATAGTCAATTACTATTGATGGGGATTACAGTGGATGAGAAGCTGGATATGAGACAATAGTGTGCCCTTGTTGCCAAGAAGACTAATGGCATATTGGGCTGCATTAGTAGGAGTAGGGTTACCATTCGTCCGGATTTACCCGGACACGTCCTCCTTTTTGTGCTAAAAATAGTGTCCGGGGGGAATTTGTAAATCACTCAAAATGTCCGGGATTTCCCCCCTCCCCAGCAGAGCAGAGCGAGCGGCTGGGAGGGCTGCAGGAAAGTCATGGGCTGGACTCCGGAGCAGCTGTAGAGGAGCTCCTCCCTGCTTTCTGAGCCGGCAGCTCCTCCTCCCCGGCAGCCCAGTGTCCCGGTCCGGCAGCACTGTGCAGGGCCAGGGACCGGGTTGTGTGTTGTGCTGGGGAGTGCAGCCACGTGTCCGGCTCGCACAGACCCCAACACCCTGTTCTGAGCAGCAGGGTAAGGGGGCCAGGGGGCAGGAGAAGGGGCAGGGAGGTTCTGGAGGGGGCAATCAAGAAACGGGGGGGGTCGGGAGTTCCAGGGGGGGGCTTTTTGGGGGGAGTGGAGAAAGTTTTGGGCAGTTAGGGTACAGGTAGGGGGTAGGGTCCTGGGGGGGGGGAAAGGGGGGGGATCTTGAGGGGGGCAGTTAGGGGACAAGGAACAGGGAGTCTTAGGTAGGGGGTGGGGTTCTGGAGGGCAGTTAGGAGCAGGGGTCCCAGGAGGGGGCAGTCAGGGGACAAGGAGCAGGGGGGTGGGGGGCTGGGAGTTCTGGGGGGGAGCAGTCAGGGGACAGGGAGCAGAGGGGTTTAGATGGGTTGGGAATTCTGGGGGGGGGGCTGTCAGGGGGTGGGGAGTGGTTGGATGGGGCGTGGGAGTCCCAGGGGTCTGTCTGGGGGTGGGGGTGTGGATAAGGGTTGGGGCAGTCAGGGGACAAGAGGCAGGGAGGCTTAGATAGGGGGTGGAGTCCTGGGGGGCAGTTAGGGGCAGGGGTCCCAGGAGGGGTGAGTCAGGGGACAAGGAACGGGGGGAGGGTTGGAGGATCTGGGGGGGCGGGAAGTGGGAGGGGCAGGGGCGGGGCTAGGGCGGGGCTCCTCCTGTCCTCTTTTTTGCTTGCTGAAATATGGTAACCCTAAGTAGGAGCATTGCCAGCAGATCGAGGGAAGTGATTATTCCCCTCTATTCGGCACTAGTGAGGCCACAGCTGGAGTATTGCATCCACTTTTGGGCCCCCCACTACAGAAAAGATGTGAACAAATTTGAGAGTCTAGCGGAGGTCAACAAAAATGATTAGGGGGCTGGGGCACATGACTTATGAGGAGATGCTGACAGAACTGGGCTTATTTAGTCTGCAGAAGAGAAGAGTGAGGGGGATTTGATAGCAGCCTTCAACTAACTGAAGGGGGTGTTGACGTCACTAGGCATCACCCTAGGTAACTCGGGAGGGTGGAAGGCCACTAAGTGTCAATGAAGCCTTCCTGCACTAGGCCTAAGTGAACCAAACTCTGTCCTTCCATGTTTAAACTCGAATCAACCTCAAAAGCCAGGTGCAATTGGAATATGTAAGCAACCAGTTATCTGTGTGCAACCCCCTGCTCAAGCGGTAATAATGAGGCCTGCATGTTTCTGGCTGAAGGGAAAAAGGACAAGATAACGGTTTAAAGAAGTTACTAACAAGCTAGGCTTATAGCTGCTAAGAATGACTTAACTATTACCAGGGAGAAAGGGAGGGCTAGAGGGGAAGGGGGGGGGGGGGGGTGAGGCTTAACTGCAAAATGTATAAAAGAAGAAAAACTGTTCCTGTTAATGTGCTTGATCTGAGACTTGCCAGTCTCCTTGCACCGCTTTGGGATCCCAAATAAACTTTGTTTGCTTCTCCACCTGGTGTGTTTATTGACGCGAAGCACACCGGGCAACGAACCCGCTGTTGCTTTGCCTCGGGCACTCTGTGCTGGCAACAGGGGGTTCCAAAGAGGAAGGAGCTAGGCTGTTCTCAGTGGTAGCAGAGGACAGAACAAGAAGCACTCATCTCAAATTGCAGTGAGGGAGGCCTAAATTGGCTATTAGGAAAAACTATTTCACTAGGAGGGTGGTGAAGCACTGGAATGGGTTACCTAGGAAGGTGGTGGAATCTCCATCCTTAGAGGTTTTTAAGGCCTGGCTTAACATAGTCCTGGCTGGGATGATTTAGTTGGGGTTGGTCCTGCTTTGAGCAGGGGGTTGGACTAGATGACCTCCTAAGGTCTCTTCCAACTCTAATCGTCTATAAATTGCCCTGGATTTACAACCATATGCATCAATTGTGTAAAAACAGGGGTTATTGCAGAAGTCAGAGCAGCAGGGGTGACCATCTGGCACATTATAGAGAACGTTTTTCAGGATGCAACTTCACCTCCCTTTTTTTTTATAAAGAATAGGGGATGATGCTGATCACTCCTACTCCCCATCTCATTAAATAAAAACCTGGGGCCCTGCTTTTCAAAGGCATGGAGGTGTTACTGTGCTCATTGTTGTAATGCCTAACTGATTTAGGAATCTAAATCTCATTTTCAAAAGAGATTTAGGCATTTAAAAGCCTAAATTCCATTGAAAATTAGTGGAATTTAGGCTCTTAAGTGTCTAAATCCCCTTGAAAAAATTAGGTTTAGGGACCTAAACCAGTTAGGCATTGCAACACTGAGCACACCACCACCTAATTACCTTTAGAAATCTAGGCCTGGGTTTTAATTAGCTAGCTGTCTAACTCAAGAACAAACAAGATATTTATCAGGCAAGTAGAACATCTCTGTAAAAGGAAATTAATAATTTGGGACTTTTCAATTCAGAAACAGATGGGGATGGTTAGGAATATATACTGAGCTGGAACTATTGTTTTTGACTAACCCCATGTTTCCCCCCATTACCTCAACCCCACAAAGCACTTAAATCCTACTGCCCCCAATGGGATTACCTCACATACTTAAAGATTAGGACTTGTTTAAATGCTTCATTGGATTAGGGTCTATGTTAGTTTGTATCAATATACCATGAAGACAGCAACAGAAACAAACATACTACGGTTTTGATTCATGGGTGCACTTCCATTGTTTGAGAGACAACAGATTCCATGTGATGCAACAGTGAAGTCTCTATCACAGAAAAAAATATACTGTGTACAAGATCATTTTATTGTGAGCAAGTGGTGCCCTGAGAATTACTTTCTGTATATAAAGACTAGATGAACCTAAATTCACTCTGGAACAGATGTGGTTTTCAATGGCAAAATCTGTCAAATCCTGAATGTAATGAGATGATGTTATGAGAGAGAGAGTGCAAACATTTTCCAACTGCATTGCCAACTCCTACCCTCTGGATGGTCACATGCCTAGTTAAGAACAGAGTATGTGGACATGCACATCATCTTCTGCTTGTGTTTTGGGGATAGCCTCTCCATGCAGCCAACTGTATTCTATAAACAATGCTCTGCTAATGGGCTCCTTCAACAAAGAACATCTTCAGCATTAGTCACTTATTAACGCTAAGCCATAACCATCCTCCTGCCACAATAGTGCACCATGATGTGATAATGGTGCCATATTCAAACCCACAACACTCATTTTATTAAGTGAACTTTAAATATGGTTGTTGAAATAAAATTTCAAAAATAATTTTCCCTTTATAATTTTCATCAATTTTACATATAGTAGAGAACCATTCTTTATTGACAAGCTTTTTTGAGTATGTTGATATTATAGAGGGCTGGTTTATTGCTATATTGGGTTTATTTTAATATGACAATGACCCTCTGTCTTTCATATCACATATAATTACCTTTTTATTGTATATTTTCTAGATGACAGTGGCTATCCACGAGATACAGCTGAGGATCTAATTGGATTTTGCCCTTATAGCAGCAGACGTTCACTTATTCAGAATTCATTGATCACTCTGGCCTTTTGGGATTCTGAAATCTCATTCTCTTTTCCAATTGTCAAAGCACAGACTCAACAGTGCATTTCTTGTCTTTGCAGCACCTCCAGCACCTCATTCAGTACAATACAGCAGTCAACCATGGGGCTATAGTCAATGATGGGGGGTTCTTATGAAGGAAGACAAAGCTAACTCTTACTGGCGTCAAACACTGAGAAGAGGTGGATCTTTCTGAAAGGTGGGTTTACTGATAGCGAGGGGCAGCTTAGTGACAGTCATACTATATATTTTATACACTAGGAGGAAAGAACAGGGAAAAAGAATGCAGAAGAGAAAAAGCCAAAAAG
The DNA here is from genome assembly GCF_027887155.1 of Malaclemys terrapin pileata. Classification (NCBI taxonomy): domain Eukaryota; kingdom Metazoa; phylum Chordata; order Testudines; family Emydidae; genus Malaclemys; species Malaclemys terrapin. The sequence continues at coordinate 75,027,020 of NC_071512.1, forward strand.
AAAGGCAGAAGACGGGAACTAAACAGCAGGGAAGGGTTGAGCAGAGAGATTCATGGGAGTAGAATCAAAGACATTTTACTATCAAAAGAAAGCCTACATGGCAGGAAGAGGCATATCTTTGAAGCAGTTTTAAGGATGTTCTAGTCACTAAGCACACAAGAAGGGAAAAGGAGGTTAATGAAATATTAAGAACTGTTCATGTTCAGTGTGGTTACTTGATCTAGCATTTTTAAGAGAGGAAGAGATACAAAAGACAAACACCAGGAAAGACGATGACATTTAGAGGGGTGGAGTTAAAAAGGGGATAGGAAAGCTACTTTGTCAACAGCAAAGACAGTCTTGTCTACTCTGGTATACAGATTGTTCTTAACAGCTGGGAAGTTTGCATCTGTATAGGAACTGGGAAGTGGCAGAGGCCAAAACCAAACCAAAAATAAACAGACAAAAAACCCTGTGACGTTGCACTACATATGTTTATGAGTGTAAATATAATGTAACTGAAATATGCTTTATGCAAAAGGTCTCTTGTAAGGTATCATTACAAAGCTTATAATCTACTGAGTGTGGTCATCCTATTTGTATGAATGTATCATTCTTTTATCTGAAGCTAGAAATATGAAGTATTACTCTGAAGTCCTATTGTAACTATGCAAAGTGTGGGTCATTAATGGTTGCTTGGAATCTAGATGGCTCCCATTAACTAGGACAACTGGATGTAAATGGCTCTGTTTACTTGTAAGCCTTCCTGGTGCCAGCCAGTGAGTAATGAAGTCTCACAGGACATGTGAACTGGAATCCATCTTAAACCTGGTGCTTATCCATTTAGAAGGAAGGATAGGAACCCCGAGAGAGCCAAAGGATTCCCGCCTTGTGCCAAACATAAAAGGGGGTGGAACCAAACAAAGGGGGCTGCCAGTCATGAGATATCCCCCAGTTACCACCTGAGCTGGAACTAACAGGAACTGTACTGGGGAAAGAATTGGGCCCAGACTAGGAAGGAGTCTAGTCTGTAAAAGAAGCTTATTGGAACATCGCTGAGGGTGGGATTTGCCTGTATTCAGTTTCTTAAATGCTTTAGGCTTAGACTTGCCTGTTTTGTTTTATTTTACTTGGTAACTTACTTTGTTCTGTCTGTTATTACTTGAAACCACTTAAATGCTACTTTTTATACTGAATAAAACCACTTGTGTTAGTAAACCCAGAGTAAGTGATTAATATCTGGGGGAGCAAACAACAGTGTATCTCTGTGTGTGTGTGTGTGTGTGTGCGCGTGTGTGTGAGAGATAAAGGGCGGACAATTTATGAGTTTATCTTGTATAAGCTTTATACAGAGTAAAGTGGATTTATTTGGGGTTTGGATCCCATTGGGAACTGGGTGCTGGAGGTAGGTGATTTGCTGAGTAGTTTTTGGTTAAAGCCTGTAGCTTTGGAGGCATGGACCAGACCTGGGTCTGTGTTGCAGCAGACTAGCATGTCTGCTGCAACACAGGTTATGGAGGCCCAAGGTGGCAGCGGAAAATGGGCTCAGAGCTAATTCCAGCACATCAGGTGACAGGCCCAAGGAGGTCTCTGTGACCGAATCCATCACAAACCCCACAAAGATGGCATTCCCTTTAAGAAGGCTTCTAAATTGACACTGCAGTCAGAGGTTTCTACTTATTGTTCTAGAAGGTAGGCAGGCTTTCTTCCTTTCCCTTAGGTGACAGGACAGGGAAGGAGACATGTTACACAGTTCCTTAGGACTTTACCTCAGAGCCTTGAGTCAGAACTACCGAACTTATAGTCAGAAAAAGGACTAAGCCCAGCTCAGGCTAGTGTCCTGGAATCTGACCGGGCCTGCTCCGCAGAGCAGCTAATAGTGCTTCTGGTCCCTTCTTTTTTTTCCCCCCTCTACCCCAGCTTCCTTTTCTTGTATTTTTTTTTTTAACTACAGTATATAGTGTGCGCGCACACACACACTATACAATTTATGTAGCACCACAGCCCTGAGCAGAGCACTCCTTGATTGTGCCCAAGCTGTTTTGGCCATAAACTCCAGTGTCCCTTAATGGGGTACCAGACTAACTGATGTTCTTGTTTAGAACTAAAATTCTAAACTGAAATTAATTCAAGCTAAATAAAACCGCAGCATATGGGGCTGGAGCAGAACCCCTGAAGTGGAAAGGAAGGATTGTCCAAGTAGCTAGAGCACTAGCCTGGCCCATAGGAAACCTAGGTTCAGTTCCTTTTCTACCATAAACACCCTCTATGACCCTGATCAAGTCACTTAGTCTTTCTGTGGCTCAGTTCTCCATCTGTAAAATGGGGGTAATAGTACTGCCCTCTCTCACAGGGCTGTTGTGAGGTGCTCAGATTCTATGGTATAGACATACCCCAAGATAGATCTCTACCTTGAGTAAGGAAATGGGTGTCTCCTGAATCAAGTATAGCCTCCATGGGTGCCCAACAGTAAAAAGTCTGAATGACTGATATATTGAAGCATGGAAAAATTTTCTAGCCCTCAATCCCTGTATATCAAGCCATGAATGCAAGCTAGGTTAAAAAAATTGTGGAGGGAAAGTAAACACATTTTCTCTTTATTACTCCTTCTAGGAAGTATAGTAACTACAAACTCAGATACCAAGTAAATGACATCATTAATTCTGAAATGAGTAAGACAAAAAACACAAACCAATTCAAAACATACATATAAAGATATACACAAACCTAGAGAGTCTTAAAAACCTGAAAATCTTGTGTAAGGAACATGCTATAGTTTTCAAATAGGAATTATCCATTGTTCCCAGGATAAGGTCTTTTATTTACTTGTGAAATCTCAGTGATATTTCTTGTTTCAATAACACCCCCTCCATAAGATAGCTTTATTAAAGTTTGAGTGTACAATAAAATGAAGATAATGTCTATAGATTTTATTAAAGAGCAAGTCATTTGTTCCATGGTGATTTTAGAGCAGCATATTAAGTGTGCATTCACCAAATATTACAAATTCTAGATTTATTCAAACTCCCACAGAAAAAAAAAAATCAAACTTGTAAATTGTGCAGATCATATAACCAATAAAATATTTATTGTTGCACAATGTATTGTTAACTGTGTTGACTACTCTTCACCAAGGTGCCACAGACATGAAAAATTAACCAATGTAGAATATAAAATAGTTTCCCCCCCTAACTCCTAGAGCTAATTCCTGAGCATACAAAGCAGATCTGACCTCAGAGCTGTAATATAGAAATACTTCAGCGAAGAAGACACCATAGTTGAATACTTGACAGCAGAACAAAACAGAGAACAGCATTAAAGCCATGTAGTTGAGGTGCTGCATGCAAATGCAGGGAGATTTGAATTAGTAATGTTGAAGGTCTACTTAAAATAGACAGTAGACATGTTGGCAAATGTTTTAATGACATCTTCCCATTCTAAAAGATTAAACAAGTACACACAGCCCCGTGAAATCCAAGACGTTTGGCAGACAAAAAAAAAAAAAAAAAACCACCAATCTCTTAATATTTATAAAAACAACTAAATATTTCAATGTACTTCCTGTCTTGATTTCATAAACCTGTGTGGAAATCACATAACATCTTAAACCAGTTATTTTTCTTACCAGTGAATATGAAACAAATAAAAGCCATCCCAAAATTCTCTACCATTTTATTCTCTTCCAAAGAGAAGCTGAACTTCATTTGAACTGTGGCCATGGTGATCTAGCTATTGCAAACACTGCTAAAGAGAAAGTTCAGTAAATAAAATCATGAGCTGCAGCTTGGAATTCAGGCTGGCTGGAAAACAATTCTGAATCATGAAAAGCTTTGCAATTTTGTCAATTTGTTTTTGTTCTAGTGCAGAACTAAACTTATTTTCAAGAAAGACATTGATAATCTGGAGAGTGTTCAGAGAAGAGCCACAAGAATGATTAAAGGATTAGAAAACATGTCTTATAGTGATTGAGCTCAAGTCTATTTAGCTTAACAAGGAGACATTTAAAGGATGACTTCATTACAGTCTATAAATACCTACATGGGGAACATATTTAATAATGAGCTCTTCAGTATAGCAGAGAAAAGTATAACATGATCCAGTGTATGAAAGTTGAAGGTAGTAGGGTGACCAAGTGTCCTGATTTCAATCGGGTGCTCTGGTCAAAAAGAGACCCTGGTGGCCCTGGTCAGCACTGCCGACCGGGTCATTAAAAAAGTCTGGCTGGCAGCGCTGCAGAGCTAAGGCAGGCTAGTTTCTGCCTGTCCTAGCTCCACACTGCACCCCGGAAGTGGATGGCAGGTCCAGCTCCTAGGTGGGGGGCCACAGGACTCTGTGCACTGCCCCCGCCCCAAGCACAGGCTCTGCACTCCCATTAGTCGGGAACTGTGTCAGCGGTGCCTGCAGGTGAGAGCAATGCACAGAACCACCTGCTGGCCGCTTTCAGGGTGCAGCGCGGAGTCAGGACATGCAGGAAGCCTGCCTTAGCAGCCTCCCCCCCCACTGCGCTGCTGACTGGGAGCTACCTAAGGTAAGTCCACACCCCAACCCTGAGTCCCAACTCCCTGCCCCAGCCCTGAGCCCCCCAACACCCCAAAGCCCTCATCCCCAGCCCCACCCCAGAGCCTGCACCCCTAGCCAGAGTCCTCACCCCCTCCTGCACCCCAACCTCCTGCCTCAGCCTGGAGCACCTTCCCACACCCTTCATTTCTGCCCCTCCCAGAGCCCACACCCCCAGTGAGAGAGCTCACCCCTTCTTGCACCCCAACCCCCTCTCACAGCCCAATGAGAGTGAGAATGTAGTGAGTGGGAGGCAGGGCCTCAGGGAAGGGGTGGGGCTAGGGTGTTCGATTTTGTGCGATTAGAAAATTGACAACCCTAGAAGGTAGACAAATTCTGACTGGAAATAAAGGAGTACATTTTTTAAACAATGAGAGTAATTAACCATTGGACAATTTACCAAGGGACATAGTGGATTCTCCAATCATTGAATTTTTAAACCAAGATTGGATGTTTTTCTAAAGTTTGCCAAAAGTGATGTTTCCACTAAATCATTTCAATTTTGATGAAATGGCATTTTCCAACAGAAGAAAGTTGTGTCAAAAATTTGACCATCTCTCCTTAAAATCCACCAAAGGAGCTTCCTCCCTGGCAGCCCCTGTCCCCATCAGCCAAGCCCAGGCAGGGAGCAGGTTGCAACTGCCTCCAAGCCAGGCTCTTGCAGGCAGAAGCGGCTCCGTCTCACTCCCCCCCCGGCTGCCAGGGAGAGCAGCCGAACATGTAGGGGGCAAAGGAGGCCCAGGGAGAGAAGGACAGGGTCCCCCCTACCTCCTCACAGGGAATGTGGGGCAGGGAGAGCGTGGTGGCCTCAGGCTGGGCACGGGGGGGGTGGGGGGGTGTCTTCACTGGGCAGAGAAGACAAATGGGACAATCACACGTCCTCCCTTTCAGATTGTGCCCTCTCCCCCCAGTATGGGGAAGCACAAGTTGTCTGTATGATTTTGCAATTGATATAGTTTCAAACACTAGTTCTATGTAGATATCAAATACTAACATTTCCACAAACTTTGTCTGATTTGCACTGAAGCAAGTGGAGTATAACATCCCCCAACATGTACATGCTGTAAAATACTATCATTATCTGCTTGTTCATGGAATAATAGATAAGGGAGGGAGAAAAAGAGTATGCGTGGCTTCGTCTACACTACGAGCTAGCTGTGTGATTCCCTTCGTAACCTATTCAAGCTACCTCATGTATAAATAGCAACGTAGCTGCAGTAGCATGGATAGCATAGATCCCACTGATCTCAGTGGAAACATTTCGGTGCTCAGCATTTTTGAAAATCATGCCATTTTTAGTTGCCTAAATATGACTTTAGGAACCTAGTTTTAGACTCCCATTTCTGAAATCCTTAGCCTAGAGCCAAACTTTGGTATCGCTAAGTGCACTACTGAATAGAACTGTCTGAAAAATCCTGCACTGTGACAAGACAACCAGCTTACAAATGTACAATGGTGGAGATTTTGTCCTAGTATTTTGCTATGATGGAAGGCAGTTAGTGAAGAAGAAGATGAATAAAGTCTAGGAGATAAACCACCTTTTACCCATTTAAAGTGAAAGGATTCAATTTTTTTCATTCAACAAAGATTTGCAACATACCAGCCATGTATTTGTTGGCAGTAAGTTTTACAAAGCACTTAAAAAAAAAAAAAAAAAAGAAGAAGTTTGAGGACAAAGGCAACCCCGGGGACTGCTACGAATTATTACTCAGACCACTGACAACAGGGATGAGTCAAGAAACTTTGCTGCTCACCAGGGAGTTGGGGGGGGTCTTCAAGAGGTATTGTAGGACAGTAAGAGCCTAGAGAGTATGAAGCTCCCCCAAAGAAAAAAAAATATTGTTTATGTTTTCATTAGGGTTGAAACTGCAAGGTCCAGGGCTCACTTAGGCTTTTTCCCACCCACCCAGAGATTTGTGGGTGCAAAATGTCACTATTTTTCCAATGGTGAAATTAATGCATTTTCTCTTTTGAGTGTCACAAAATTGTTTGCCCTAAGTTCCTATTAAACAGCATTCTGAAAGTCTCCTTAAGAGAGCACCGACTAGAAAAGTAGATTTCATTCCTCTTTTCACCATAAACTTTTTTCATTTGCTTCCCTAATTACCCAAAGAAAGAACACTAAAGGCTCAATTATTGCTTGTTCATCATTTCCTAAGTATTTTCTAGCTTGGATTTTACAAATTGAAATTCAAAATTTACTCCACATTTCCATGCAAGAGACTGCAAGATGTAACCTTTATAGAAAAGGCTAAAGATAAATAAAAATATACACCCTGATGAATAGTTCCTGATGACAAAAAAGGGTTCCTAAAATGAGATTGATTTGGGTAGTCCCCATCTGAAAGGTGATCTGCAATTTAAACAAAAACCTTTCAGGGCAAATTCTGCTCTCCTTTACGAACAGAGATTTTCACTGAGCTCAACCGAACCTGTGCAGCTTGCAAAGGCAGAATTTGGTCTCAAGTGCTAGGTTCTCATTGCCCCCCAATAAATATGATGACTACTTGTAATTAGTTTATTTTTCACATAACACTAAAAGAGGGTTTGAAGGAGGGAGTTTCAGTTGAAAGAGACTGCTTAGCATTTAGTGCATGAGAAATACACAGGGACTCATGTAAGAAGGTGTAAAGCTAAGGGTTGGTGAGGACCCAGACAACTTGTTTTAACTAGAAAAAGAGCTGTGTAGGGAGTAAGGTCTCATTGTAAAAACACACCTTTCTCCTAATGCACACACAGGATGTCTACATGGGGATTTTTTTAAATGATTGCTTAGGGTAAACTACAACTTGTCTTCGCTATGAGAAAAGATATTTAACCATGTTAGCTGACAGGTGATAACTGAAAATATTAGTGCGGACAAGACAGTTGTAGTTTAACCACCTGTTATGGTATGTCTACACCACACAGTTAACTGAGGTTTTTGTCCAGGTCTGAGCCTTAACTCTACTAACTGTCCACACACAAAAACCTCTGACTGGGGTTTAGAGGTGCTTTAAACCTAGGCTAGCTTACCCACCTGGGGATGTGGATTACAGCCAAGGCCTTGCTTTAACTCAGTCTGGAACCCACCCACTTTGTAGTGAAGATGCAAGCTAAATCACTCGAGTACTAACAGCCCTGCAATGCCCTGTCCACAATTCTCCCCAAGGACAGAAGTTCTCCCACAATTGACTGGCAAAGAATTATGGAGCATCTCAGCACTGAGAACCATGGGACCATGCCCCCAAACACACACAGATGAGCACAGAGACAGTGAGGACACAACACAAGTAGAGCTTTGCAGTAGGAATGCTCCCACTTGGACTAGACTAACCTGAGTGTCCAGACCTGAGTGCCAATCACCCAGATTATCAGTGTAGTGTAGACAAAGCCTGACCTACCAAATGTTAGCCAACCCATGTTTAAAAAACAAAACCAAAAACATCATTACCTTTTCCCCCCGTTCTGGATACACCGAATGTAACCTGAAACAAACATTTGGGGGAGTATTCATGCCAGCCTTTACAAAGGAGTTAACTACCCAAGTTAACTAGCACTCCATTCAAGGTAAAAGTTCTAATAGAGACAAACTTGGCATCAAGGAGAGAAGATGAAGATGAAATAATCTGTTAAACAGGATGTGGAAATTCTACTTGATGTATAAGGCATCAAGTTAGCTATTTCTAACTTATTTGCTGTCATTTTTCGCTCGTGTTTGTAAACTTGAATCCCACTACCAATCACTAAGATCATGGTCTCTGCTGGTGATGTGATGCACATTACAGCTCAACAACGGCACATGAGATCTGTGGACTCTCGAAGATAAGTCTACTCTCTCCCAATATACAGAAGCTTAACATGTTGCTACATTTTTACTTTACATTATATGGGTGTAAACCTGGAGCCCTTATTCAAACAAAATTCCCCATTTACTTCAGTGTTTTGCCTAGGTAAGGTCTGCATAAGGACTCAACTGAGCTAAGCCCTATGGGCTTGACCCAAAAACCATTAAAGTAATTGGAAATACTCCTATTGGCTTTAGATCAGGCCTCACAATTAAAATAGGGTTATGAAAAATTAGCAGAAAGTTGGTACTCATTTAGAATGGAGTTAGCTGACACAGATTTGGAAGAAGTTGCAATTAACAAGTGGCTACTTAGGATTATTTTGGCAGATCAGCTTTAAGTTGCTTGGATCTAATAAACTTAAGAGAAAGAAGAATCAAGGGTTGTAAATGAAATAGAGTTCTGATTTTCATGAGAGATTTTTGGAAAGAACTATGGTAAAGTTAGAGGAATAATTTAGAGAATAATTTTCTTCTTTTGTTGGTACATGGTTTGTCATGGGGAGACTAAGCTGTTTTCTAGAAAAGTGTTTTTTCTTTTCTCTATATATCTGCTGCTGGACTCCCTCATGTCTCCCAGTGATACGTGAAATACTCCATTCAGATGAACCTCTGCTTACTTCTACATATTGTGAATGCTCATTCAACAAGGTTTCTTACAAAACTCTGCCTCTGATCCATGAGCACTGCTGATTGAGGCATTAATACCAGCAGCAATTACTAATCCAGCCCTGGTTTATTTCAATTCAGCAAAAATAGCAGCTTCTCCATTATTCCATCTACTCTTTAAAATTATAGAAAGACATAGTAGGTTAGTGAAAAGATGGGCGTAGATTGTAGAATTTCATATAAGAGACTGAAGAGTGCTGAAGCCTAAGGGAGCAGCCAACCCTCATTATGAAGAGCTAGCACAAAGCAATGAAACAGATGCCCCTCCTTAGGAAGCTATAAATTGTCTGAGTAGCATCTTTCAGCAAGCACCCTTCCAGAAAGTTAGAAGCAGAGTGTCTATATTTAAGAGCTTTCTGGCTCAGTGAGAGTATTGTAGCCTAATCTATATTGATTAGAACTTAACATGTTGTAGTCCAAGGGGATTCAAATGCAGACTAGCTACAGTACCAAAATTACATGAATCGAACCTATGGGCTACACAGAGGAGATAACAGGCTTCAAAACACTAACTTTATTATCACAATAAGCAAAAAATATACCTGTTGGTACATAAAATAGGAGAGAATGATAATACACAATGTCATTATACATGCAGTCTGTGGTGGGGAACCTGAAGTGAGAGGCGATGGAGTCACAGATATCAGGCATTCTTCATCCTGACATTCCCTACATTGAGCTGGTCAATGCTTAGAGCCTATGCCTTAGCAACATCTCCAAAAATGCTTGAAAATTCTGCGAGCCCGTGCTCTGCAGTGTCCCACAAGTCAGCCTGTCTATCAATATGCTTAAGCTTGCAACGTAAGGTCACTTATGTCATTTAGTTAAATTGACATACCCAATATGCAGGCTTTGGGGCCTACAGCCTACTCATACTTTTGTTACTGCTTCATTAATACCACATGCTCCTATAAGCTACAGTATGAGATCCATGTAGTAAGAATGTTTTAATTATTAAATACTGTAGATCTTATAAAATAGAAAAATATGTTTCACTATACTGAAGTATTACAGCATGATAATCCTGAATAGTTTTCTCCTTGCTCCTCTCAGTTTTACAAATGTAGAAAAAAAAAATACTGTTAAGACTACAACCTGCCTGATTTATAGGCTCCAATACTTCAGTTAATACCAATAACTTCAGGGTCAGTAGTGACTAAGGAATGTACATCTGATAATCAGTCAAGAAGACTGTGTATTTTCTTTGGAGCATAGGAAATAAGTGAAATGGTGGGCCTATAGCATTGCCATCATGTCTTATAACCAGTATCTCAGTTGTCATCCATAAATATTGGATATCAGGAAGCATCCTACTTGGTAAATTTACAATTTGTGTGTGACACTTTAATACCCTGTCAGGATTGAGAGCATTTCCCCCACATGGTACATCTTGCTGAGTTTCAGACTAAGCACTCAAGGCTATGAAGAAAACAACATTTTTTAAAATAGCCATCTTATAAATACTTGCCACAGAAGAGATTATTTAGGCCATTTTTTCCAGGCAGGGATTTGAGGGGGTGGGAGTAAGGGAGGAGGGGGAGTAATAACTTATTCAAGAGAATACTTCCATTATGCTTAGTGATTCATTTACACATCAGGAATCCAATAAACATTCCACCACAACCAAAGACAGGACACACAATGAAAGTAAAGGATGAATGACTTACCAGAATGGAGGAAAGCTTTAATAAAGGAAGAGCATCCAGCTATCATGAAGAGGATTAAGAACACAAGCTTCTTACAAGTACTTATCACAATAGATGCCTTTAACTGGCCAGTCAAGCCCAGAGAGGAAAGCATCTAGTTTGAGGTGCTTTTTTAGTTAAAATATTGAATCTGACTCAAGCTAGTAATGATAATATATACCATAAACTCCAGACTGGATTACTATTTTATGATTGGGTGCTTTGAATAAGCTTGCTGTTGCCTGTACATTTTTTTCCCATTTTATACACACCCACTATATAAAAATCAAGCCATCCCCATTCTTTTCTCCTGGGCCCCTTTGTGATAAACTGGCACATGAGCGTCAGCCTAGCATACGTGTTGTTTTTTCCTCAGTCCTTCAGTTTTGCCTTTTCTGTGATTTGTTTGTTGTTTTGTTTATTCTGCTGATGCGACTCACTCCATTCCCATCCTCACCCTCACTAGAAGGGTGCATCCTGCTCAGGACTGGAAAGGGATGTAGCTCTGTGGGGCCATCGCACATGCAAAGGAATGCAAGAGCATTGATGCAAAGCCTGAGTCAATAGGCTGCTTCTTAAATAGTATTCCTATACATGTGATCAGCATCTGTACACATGTAGCTGCTGCTAAAGCTGGAAGTAGAGGTGGGTAGTTTTGCCCACTGATTTACCTGCAGCAACAAGTTTGCAGTGAAGACTCAAGCTGGATTTAGTGTTATGAAGATTCCTATCATAGGATAGCCCCACTTGGAGTGCCCCCCACCCCAAGCAGGCTGCAGCATGACAAGCATGTCTGCCTCAGTTTTCCCTTTCAGAATCTCCAGTAAATTCACTTCCGGTTCTCTTGCTTAATGAATTTGCCTCATTGGGGCTAGCCGTTTACCAAACAGTTCATTGAGTCCCCACCAAAAGTCCCAAACATAGTCCATTTCTCACTCCAGTACAAGCAGTAATTAAAACTGAAGACCTCTCATCCCATGACACCCCCTGTACCATACGCCGACGCTTAGACTCTCTCAGTCCTACCTTGTCCTTGTACCAGGATGGACAGCCACCCCAGCCTTTCTACCTGGAGTGCACCCACATTTTTCCCAGAAGGAACCCCACGGCCTCTCTGTTGGGAGCATCCCTCACTCCCTCTGGCCCACTCACAGTTTCTCTGGGTCCAGGTCTCTGGCCCAGGAGATGCCAGTGGGTAAACTCCTCCACTACTCCCTTTGGCACTAACTTAGAACTAGCAACTAACTCTTGCCAGGCCTCCTCCTGCCTTCAGCCCTGCCCCTTATGCCAGCCAACAAACTTCTCTTGCTGCTTTCCTGTCTTCAGTCTTCTCCAAGGAACCACCACTTCCTTCTGAGAACAATTTTCTATTGTTCCTTCTAGGACTTCTCCAGCCTGTCCTGTTCCTCCTGACTGACCCAGCCCACACTGACTCACTAGAACTCTCTCATACACTGGGTCTCTCCTGACTGTCCCAGGCAGCCCTGAGTTAGGGTCTCTCTGGTACTTTATAGCCCACAAGTGCTGTCCCACTCCCTTAAGTGGCCAAATGAGAGCACCTGCTGTCAGCCAGCAACACTGAATCTACTTCAAATATTGAGGCCAGCAAGACAGTTCCCCTCCCTCTCTCTTGGCCACAGCCACCCTGAACTAATAACATATGCACACACACTTAGGGCTTGTCTACACAGGGACATCCAGGAAAATTAATCCAAGTTAATCAAAAGTGTGATTTTGAGATGGATCAATCGAACCTCATTAAACCCTTGTGTGAACACCCTGATTTAGAATTAAAGTGGCTTTAATTCAGTTGAAATTAAACAAAATTAAGGCTACTTAAATTCTCAACAACAGTGTCCACACAGAGATTTAATGCAGTTTAACTAATCCACTTCAAATTCATACCTTTAGTTAATTTGGATTAATTTTCCTGGAGGTCCCCAGAGTAGACAGGCCCTTTTTACTTCTTTCTTCTAATCCTGGGAATTATATCTGTGCTAGGACTCCTAGAACATAGCATAGGACTCAAAAGAGGGGATCCAGTTTTCTGCAGCTACTCATTGGCCAAATGATTACATTAGTACAATATCAATGTAAAAAAATAAAAGTGGATATTCATGCTCAATACAGGCATCTGTCTTATTCCTGATTATTTTTGTGTAAACTGTGTATTACAAAAAGGGGAAAACAGGTGTATGTCAAATTCTAGACCCAGAGCTGATTTCAGTAAAGTCTAACATAACCACTCAGACAAGACAGATGGGATAAAGAGATTTTTAAAAGCTACAAATAAAAACTAAGACTGAACTTTTAAATATTCATTTTGAACTATAGAGAGCTATGGCTTCTGCGTGCTACAGATGGCTCAGAGATTTAGTGCAAACAAAGGACCAATTTTTGAATACTCATAGCTGCTCAACTATAATAGCTAGAAGCCCAAAACTCCAGGGGTTTGAGATGATTCAACTAGATCCTCTTACCTGCCAAATTTCATCAAAGCAACATTGCCTTTTACTATCTTATAAGAATGAAAGAATGAATAGATTTTGGGGGTGGTTTAAATAAAACATGGCCTGCCTAAGCTCGAACAAAAATTACAATATCAATAGGAAATACATGGTAAAAGGGTTTCTATCCCAAATATTAAAATATGGCATAAGATGAATCATGAAAAAGTTCATAGATTGAAAGCATAAACAGAAATCCTTAGGAGGTTTACAAAAATTAAGCATAACAAAAATCCTGCTAGTTATAACCAGTAATTGCTGACTGATTGCCAAGTGCAGCCTAAGAGGGGGACATGTGTTTCTTTGTAGGTAGCAGGACATGACCTCATCAATCAGAGATTATCGTCTGCATAATAGTTTACGGGGGGAAAAACACTAACATCAGCTTCTGGTCTGCCTTCCAGGCAGAGACAAACTGATACAAATACAACAGGAAATGGGATAAAATGTATATTACAGTGTTGCTAATGCTATACAACATTTAGCTGGTTTGCACTATAGCAAGAGGAGCTGCTCTGGAGAAGGCTGTATAACTCTTTCCATTCAAACCTGTTTTTTGCTGCTTACAACTTTCTCAAAATTTTGCCTTAAGAGGCGGGCACTGTTTTTTTAGTTTCTATTAGAACAAAATTGAAAAATAAAATAAAATTTTGTCAGGCACTATGTACATAGAAGGACAGATCACCCTGCAAAGGGGCCTAGAGATGGCAGCTGAACTGGGCATGTTCTTCAAAATGTAAAATTGTAGGACACAGAAAACAGAAGACATTGCTGAATCAAAGCTATAATCATTACAAGCAGCAACTGGAAAATATCTTTACAGGGCATAAGATGGGATGGTCCCAAGATGTTTCAATTCTCCTTTTCTCAAGTTATTTTAATGATCGCTGGGGGGGGAGGGGGGGCAGCAGGGGACTCACCAAAACAGCATCTCCTCATGGCCAGGTATGGGGTAGCAGCTCTCTCCCCTTCTGGCACCCCTTACCGATAGCACTCTGGTACTCCAGTGGTCTGCCTCTTCCCATGACTCAGCCCCCCCAGCCAGGTCACAATTTAAGTTCATCCCTTCTGGGATAATTATGTCCAAACTCAAAGGAATCAAAGGTCTTCTATCCTTCTCCAACTCAGCCTCTGCACACTCTTCACATCTCTCCCAGGCTTTGCAGAATTCCTCCTCACTTTATCACAGAGCGCTGCCTCTCAGGGACTTCTCCATGGAGGCCTGGCTCCTCCCAAACCACTGGCCTGGAGGCCATCTTCCCTGGAGTTCTCTTCTCTCAGGCCTGGCTTAGGAGTCTCTTCCTATCCCAGTTGCCCTCTCCCTGCAGTGGCAGCCTCAAGGTGTTTCATTTGCAGAGGGAATGCAGGTTGAGTTGACCAAGTGGAACTTTATTAAATCATGCACACTGTTCTGTACATCCAGCTGAGATGCTTCCAGCCAACTCCCCACATTTCCCACTTACCTGGTGTCCTGTCAATAACACTCCCTCTGACTCCAATTCTATTGTCCAGGGTACAAGCTTCTTTCTACATGCCCCACTACTGTTTATTTCCCCTTTAGTCCAGGTCTTCTTCCAAGGCCCATCTTTCCTAGCCTTGCCCCTCTTTCAGGGCCTAACTCCCTTTTCAAAACTTTCACCAGTCATGCCCTTCTTTCAGGGCCCTCTGACCAGGAATTCACCTTTCCCTACAACCCAGCTTTCTTGTTCCTTTTCCAGCACTTCCCATAGCCTACTTTCCCAGGGACCAGGGCCGGCTCTAGGCACCAGCAAAACAAGCTAGTGCTTGGGGCGGCACATTTTTAGGGGCGGCATGGCTGGCGCCAGAATGCCGCCCCTAAAAATGTGCCCCAGCCGCCCTAGCTCACCTCCGCTGCTGCTGCCACGGCGCGTGAAACAGCTGATTCGCGTGCCACTACTGGCCCTCCCTCCCAGGCTTGAGAGAAATGCCAGAAATGCCGTGAATTCTGTTTCTCCCCCAACCATGTCCCATTCCTACCCCAACTATGAATTTCCTACTGTTACCAAAGAAAAGCCATGGTTCATGACAATGAACTAAGCTGTGGAATAACTATTGCTGTCTGAAGCACCAGAGTGAAAAATCAGAAGAGAAGTTAACTGAAGTGTCTTTATGGCTCTGTTAACAACTTAATTGTCAATACAGAAAAAGGAAACAGACATTAAGAATGAAGATAAATGGCACTGAACAGTGCTTTTACAATCCCTCCTCCCTCACCCTCACTACACAGTCACCACTTGCAACCCTGGGAGTACTCCTGCCATGGGAGTGATATTGGTGCATGGCATCTGATAAGCATTGTGAGCAACATTGTGAAGAAGGTATGTGTGAAGCCCCTACCAAAACCTTAAAGAACTATTTTTAAATTACTTTAACAATGCTTAAGTATTCCCCATAAAGCACCCTGAAACAGAGCTGTTAACATATAACAGAAACACTGCTCATTGATGACATTAAAGTGCATATAAACAGTCTGCCACACAAAACCACAGCCAAAAGGTGTTAACCTCAAGAGCCCTCACTCAATTGTCTGTTTTCAGTTAATACATTAACATTAGCTTCAGAGAATTAAAACACATGGAGGTATGTTGCAATGCTCTATTGAGCTTTTCCATGCAGGACGATAGTATCACAATAGTGTCTATTAGCACAATCCCAAGTCACCTTCTGTCTCCACACTTCTGATTCACAATGTGCAAGCAAATTGCATCACAGATTTCTCTGGATCACCAGGAAACAGGAGCAATGTGCACATGGGTAGGCTACAGATGCCTACACACTTTGAAACCCATATCTGTCCTATGCCCACTTGCTGTGGACATGTTCCCCTTTAGTTTCACATATGTTGTGCAAGACACACCATGCCATGATAATGTGAACCATGTTGGCTACATTAGCATCAAGATGGGTCCACAAGCATCAACAAGCTTTCATACACTCCACCATCTTTCTGCAGCTACTCAGTTTATAGCTGAATTCCCTTTTTCTTGGGTTGGCAATGTCAGAGTACAGCTTCCTAAGCCATGTTTGGAGTGGTTATGCAGGGTTCCCCAAAATAACTGGGGGGGACAGAAACACCACACAGAGCCATATTGTTTTATTTGGCATAACTGATTAAAAGAGTTTTAAACTAGGAATTCGGGGGAGATGGTTGGGAGATGATCGTGTAATCTCCATGCCTGATTCTCACATTGAGCTAGAGGAAAATCAAGTAAGAGGATACAGCAATGAAGAAAGGAACAGAGGGCAAGAGAATGGACATCAATAAGAAATAAATTGCCAATAACAATAACTAACAGTCAGGCAGGCAATGCTGGGAGTAGGATGACTGTAGCTAATCAGGCAAGGAATCTGGGTGAAGCCAAGCAGAAACAACTATGATATCTGTATACCAATGCAAGGATCCTGGGTAACAAAATGGAGGAACTAGAACGACTGGTGCAGGCAGCGAAGCCAGATATTATAGGGATAACACAAATATGGTTGTAGAGTAGTCATGACTAAAGCACATATATTGAAGGGTCTGTGTTGTTCAGGAAAGACAGAAATAAAGATAAAGGTGGTGGAGTAGCGTTGTATATTAATGAAGAAGTAGACTGTAAAGAAATTATAATTGATGGAATGGATAAAACAGAATCTATTTGGTTCAAAAATTACTTTGGGGAAGAAAGTTAACAGAAGCTCCACTGGAATAGTGTTTGGGGTATACTACAGACCCCCAGACTCCAATTTGGCTATGGATAGAGACCTCTAGAATTTTTAATGAAATAAATACAACTGGGAATTGTACAATTATGGAAGACTTTAATTTTCCAGATATAGATTGGACAAGTGCTACTAATAATGGTAGGGCCCAAATAATTCTGGATGTGACAACTGACAGGTTTCTTCACCAAATACTCACAAAACCAACAAGAGGGGATGCCATTTTAGATTTAGTATTGGTAAGTTGCGAAGACTTCATAGAAGAACTGGTTGTAGAGGATAGCCTTCATTTCAGTGACCATGAGCTAATTCAGTTTAAATTAAATGGAAGGATAAACAATAATAGGTCTTCAACTAATGTCCTTGATTTCAAAAGGGCAAACTTTAAAAAATTAAGGGAATTAGTTAGGGGAGTAGACTGGATTAAAGAACTGAATGTGGAGGAGACTTGGAATTACTTTAAGTCAAAGTTGCAGAAGCTAGCTGAAGCCTATATCCCAAGCAAGGGGAAAAAATTCATAGAGAAGGGTTGCAGACCAAACTGGATGAGCAAGCATCTCAAACAGGTTAGTAAGAGAAAGGCAGAAAGCCCACAAGGAATGGAAGATGGGAAGGATTGGCATGGAAAGCTACCTCTTGGAAGTCAGAAAATATAGGGATAAAGTGAGAACTGCCAAAAGCCAAGCAGAGTTGGACGCTGCAAAGGAAATTAAAACCAATAGTAAAAGGTTCTAGAGCCATAGAAATAAAGAAAACAAGGGAAGAAGAAGTGGGACCACTGAGTATTGAGATAGGATGGAGATTAAAGATAATCTAGGCATGGCCCAACACTAAAAGAATACTTGCCTCAGTTTTTAATAAGGATTTTTACTGAGAAGAGGGTAATGGCAGGGTGGCTAGTGGAAATTAGGATACAGAAATAGAAATTAACACATTGAACTGGAAGTCAAACTCAAACAGGTTAATGGGAAAAAATTGGGGGCCTGGATAATCTCTATCCAAAAATATTAAAGGAACTGGCACATGGAATTGCAAGCCCAATAGCAAGGAATTTTAATGAATCCATAAACTTGGGGGTCATACCCTATGATTAGAGAATTGCTAATTAGTTCCTATTTTTAAAAAAAGGGGGGGAAGTGATCGAGGAAACCATAGGCCCATTAGTTTGACCTCAATTGTATGAAAGGTCTTGGAACAAATTTTGAAAGAGGAAGTAGTTAAGGAGATAGAGGTAAATGGTAATCGGGATAAAATAAAACATGGTTTTACAAATGGTAGGTCATGCCAGACCAGCCTGATCTCTTTCTTTGAGAAGATAACTGATTTTTTAGACAAAGGAAATGCTGTAGATCTAATCTACCTGGATTTCAGTAAAGCATTTAATACAGTTCCAAAAGGGAAATTATTAGTTACATTGGCGAAGATGGGAATTAATATGAGAATTGAAACATGGATAAGGAACTGGTTAAATGGGTGACTACAATGGGTCATACTGAAGGGTGAACTGTCAGGTTGCAGGGAGGATACTAGTGGAGTTCCTAAAGGACAAGTCTTGAGACCAATCTTACTTAGCATTTTTGTTCGGAACCTTGGCCCAAGAAGTGGGAGTGTGCTAATAAAATTTGCAGATGACACAAAGTTGGGAGGTATTCCCAATATGAAGGAGGACTGGAATATCATACAAGAAGATCTGGAGGATCTTGAAAACTGGAGTAATATAAATGGGATGAAATGTAATAGTTCAAAGTGCAAGGTCATGCAGTTGGGGACTAACAAGAATTTTTGCTATAATCTGGGCACCTATCAGTTGACAGTGACAGAGGAGGAGAAAGACCAGGGTGTATTGGGTGATCACAGGATGACTATGAGCCACTAATGTGATGTGGCTGTGAAAAAGTCTAATGCTATCCTAGGATACATCAGGTGAGATATTTCCAGTACAAATAGGGAAGTGTTATTCCCATTATACAATGCACTGCTGAGACCTCATTTGGAATACTGTGTGCAATTCTGCTCTCTCATGTTTAAGATGAATTCAAACTGGAACAGGTTCAGAGAAGGGCTAGTGGGATGATCAGAGGAATGGAAAACTTATGTTATGAGAGGCGACTCAAGGAGCTTGGCTAGTCAAATGCTATGGGGAGATATGATAGCTTTCTATAAATACATCAGACTGATAAATACCAGGGAGGGAGAGTTAAGCACCAATGCTGGTACAGGAACAAATGTATATAAACTGGCCATCAATAAGTTCAGACTTGAAATTAGATGAAAGTGTCTAACCATCAGAGGAGCAAAGTTCTGGAATAGCCTTTCCAGGGGAGCAAAAAACATAACTGACTTCAAGACTTAGCTAGATAAGTTTATGGAGGGGGAATGGTATAATGAGACTGCTTACAATGGCATGTGGCCCATCTGTGATTCCTAGCAGCAAAAATCCCCAACGGCCAGAGATGGGGCACTAGATGGGGAGGAGCTCTGAGTTCCCTAGGAAAGAACTCTCTGTAGTGTCTGGCTGGTGGGTCTTGACCACATGCATAGGATCTAACTGATCGCCATATCTGGGTGTCAGGAAGGAATTTTACCTTGGGTCAGATTGGCAAAGACCTTGGGGGCGGGGGGCTCACCTCTCTCTACAGCATGGGGCAAGGGTCACTTAACTAGTGTAAATGGTGGATTCTCTGTAACTTGAAGGTTTTAAAACATGATTTGAGGACTTCAGTAGCTGAGCTAGGGGTTATGGGTCTATTACAGGATGGGATGGGTTAGGCTATGTGGCCAACAATGTGCAGGAAGTCAGACTAGATGGTCACGATGGTCCCTTTGGCCTTAAAGTCTGTGAGTATATGACAATCCACAGAGACCTTGCCTATTAGTCCTTCACGAATATAAAATGTAATTTTAAACTTCACTTCATCATGGTAATAGACAATAAGCTATCTTTCTAAAATCCACAGATTCATTGATCTCAGGCTAGAACGACACAGACAACCTGACTTACTCACCTCCTTGTGACTCACTGCACTATGCTCCATCCTTTTGAACACATAAATCCTAATTATTTTTTAAAATCCTTTACTACAACACTGATAAAAATGATTGCTACACTCGTAGCATACAAATGTGGAAATGTATAGGAACAGGAGCTTCATTTTCAAAGTGCTGTTTTTTCCCCAAGAAAATGTGTGTTGTCTGGAGAACTCAGCAATAGTCACCAATATTTTTCCAAGAATAATTCTCCACTAGATCCTCAGCTGCTAGAGCATTGTGTCATGCATTCTACTGAATTTTTCATCACTTGTATTGTGAATATCTTAACCCAGGCCCTAAAAAAGGCCTCGATGCTTGAGTAATTCCACGGAAGTTTGAACATTTATCCAAATGGATGAACATCCCACACAAAGTCCCTTACAAAAGGTTCTCCTTCCGATGGTTGGCTTCTTGAGAGAGGCTCAGTGATTTGCTACAGGTTTGTTCTTGCAGGGGACAATAGACCTATTTTCCCAGCTCCAGCATTTTCTGGGGCATCTCTGCCTCCTTGGATACAGCACAGGACATCTCCCTTTTTCTCTTTTTCCCTTCCTTGCTGTGGTCGGAGAGGTGAGAGGCTGCTGGCTTTCCTGGCTGGGAAAATGGACATACTCTCCATCCCCTTCTTGCCCAGAGTGACTGCCAGTCCTATATTTTAAGGGAGATCATTAGCACTGCCAACCCCAAGCATTCAAAAATCATGAGTCAGACCCTGAAAATCATGAGATTGGCTTAAAAATCATGAGATTTACACAATAAAAAATATGGGTCCTTTTTATTTGCCTTCTGGTCCTATCAGATTCAGGGTGCTTAAATGCTTTTCTCTGCAACCATGAGGGCCAGAAGCTTTTATTTTAATAAAAGCAGAAATGTTCATGTATTAATGTTAAAGCTGGAGCTGAACTAAAATCCCTAATATAAGAAGACTTGCAATCAAATAACAAAAGTTGACGATGCTACATCCCTGATTCAATGCCTAATGTCCTGCATTCTCTATCAATAGAAGAGCTCTTTCGCCTCTCATCAATGAAATATTCACACAACAACACCCTGTCATATATGCCATACATATATGTGCATGCACACACACACACACACACACACACACACACACACAAATATAGTTATGTTGTACATTTATAAAGCAGCTTGCATCCCAAAGGGTACCCAAAGCACTTTACAAAGTACAGGCCCAATTCCTTTAATAAGGATTTCAGAATAGGGCTCATGCTGTATAAAGTGCTTTGGGTTATTATATAAATGTAACATTAATTATTATTATTATTATGTGCATATAATACAAACCACTTGAATTTCATACCTCTTTCATTCAGTTCGCTTCCACAAACCTGGCTGCCTCTCCTCTCTTGAAAATAAACAAGCCAGAGGCAACTTCTGCAGCCTACTCTACTTTTCCAATTCCCTGGTCTATGAAAGAATATCTATGCTGCAGTATATTTTTTTGTCCACGGTTTTACATTTAATGCCCCCCTCTGGAATTTGGGATGTTGAGGGAAAGAAGCAATGCAAAATCAAACCACTAGCTCCAGTTATTGATATACTGTATCACTCATTCTAGGGAACCAGCACAGCAACTATGGCCTTAGTTCCTAAATTTCATTAATAAAATTAAACAGCATTCTTACAAAATGTACTTTAAAAGAATTTATATTTTACTTTTCAACTTTAAATGTGAGTGTGTTCTAACTCACAGCTAAACATTCTATAAAGATAATTACACATGGAAAGACAGAAAAACTTTTTAAAACATTTTCTCTTGAATGTGTGCCTGAATTCATTTACAACTGTTGCTGCTTTAAACACTTCAGGCAGAATAAATGGATGGCACTAAACAGCTTAGCTGCAATTATTATGGAATGTCTGAGGTATAATTTCCCCTGCGGTTTTGTTAGGCGTACAAAATTCATAATTCTGATTTGTGGCAGGTACTTATTACCCATCACAGGTGGGGATATGCAAATATTATTCTAGTAGGGGTGAACAGCCTTTATTTCAGTATTCAGCTATTAACGAGATTTGTGAGTCTGGTACTCTGGGGCCATTTAATTAATTAGATGATACAGATAAAATATAAATTGTTTTGTAGGCTACAAAATTCCAGTTCTAGGAGATGTAAAATATGGTTAAATGAACTTAGTATGGACTGATTCGTTGTTTCTTGTATAGCTCACAGTAAATGTAAATTCTGTTCACTTTTTCTCTATAATAATCCTACTCAGAATCCTTGTATTGTCAGGGATTCTGTAAAAGAGATGTTATTTACTTGTCAATACTATTAGAAGTGTCAATCAATCACTATCATCACATAAAAACTACAAATGTGTACTGTACATGACAATTATGTGCATGTTCACCTATGTAAAATCAATATATGCATGCTTTCCATTTTATGGTCTTGCAATGAGCATACATTATAAAGACTTCTGGGTATTGTGGAATATTTTCTTCCCTAGTTCTGACATTTTTATTCTGAAGAAGCTACTATTCTGCAGCAGGTAAATTAAGCTCACAATGGGGTGGAATCAAGAATATAGTTTTGGTATTTAGCTTTTCAAGCTGCTGTGTTCCACCCTTTAAAATTCCTTTCCTAATCGTGAGCTACACCTGGTGGGTTTCTGAAAAGACATGTAATCACTGGAGATGAAGAAATAGTTTATTCTCCAAAGGGACACCTACAGTGGTCACAATAAGAGTCAGCATTTAACAAGAGTTACTACACAGTCCAGGGTGAGAAACTACAGTTATTTTCCTATTCCTAGTATGGGGGAAATGCAATGTCTCAAACACCAGAGTGACGAAGTTGTTGACAAACGTTGACATTCAAAGGCAAACACTGTACAGTATATTAGATTAAAATTATAGGTGCAATACTATAGTCCACAATTACACTACTCTAAAACTTCAAATGAAAACCAGTTACTCTGACTAAAATACCTGTGTAATCAACAGCCATTATTATTGGTTTGTTGAACTCATTTTGGTGTCTCTTCCAGCAGACTGTATGTTATTAGCTCTAATGCAAATTATTTTTACACTGCTACTTTGCCAACCACTGGTCGCTATAGTACTGTAAGTAAATGCCACAGCTTTGTGTCTACTGGGTTTTTACTGACAAGGATGATAAAAGCTGTATAAAATTAATAACAATATAAAAAACCAACAAGTAGTGTTGATTTTCCACTAGAAAGCTAAAACTAGCAAGGGGACAATTATATTCCAAATGCAATGTCTTAAACCATGCTATATATTTTGTGCAGTGCATCTTAAATAAACACAAGTTTAAAATAACATATACATCAGGAATTATTAAACTAGTTTCTCACACTACTGGAAAATTACCATTTTACACAAGAACACAAGGCAGATAGCCTTTCACTATCATAGTTATCACAGCAAACAGTCTTTTTCATAAATATACATCTTAATACCTGCCCACAAACACATGTATATATGCAGTGGGTCTATCACAGTGGTAACACCAGCCCTCTTCTCTAGGAGATTCCTGAGGCAGCACAATCGCTACGTAAAAAGGTGCCAGAATTCATTTCTACCAGAGGACTAAATGTACCCTTGAAACAGGTGAACAACATTATCAGGCAGTGGCTGGTTTGATCACTCTGCTAGATTAATAGTGCTGAAGTAGTTAACAAACAGCAGTGCACTTAGAACCAAACCATGCATTCATACACACTCACAGTTCGCCTTGGCCTGAAGTTCATATCAGTAATACACGGGGATCTGAGGGTAGAATTAGGGACAATATGCTCCCCTGCCTACCTCAAACACATACAGACTGAGTGCAGATCTCCCAAGCAGCATGGCCCTGGAAGAGCTACCAGTGTCTGAGACATCATCTACTCAGGACTAGTGGGCTATGTGGAGCAGGAAGCAGCATGGGCAGGGTTTCTGGCACAGGACCGACACCCATGAGAATATACAGGGAAGAGCCAGCAGACTACAGACTATATTGGGGTCTCCCTTAGTCTGCCATGCTGCCAATGTCTGGGGCCCTGCCACCAAACCTTCTTGGACACCTGAAAGCTCTGGAGCGGTTATGGATACAAATACATCATAAGTGCCACTGCTTTAAGAGGAGAACATGCTGCATAGACTGAATCTTTCACCACTTACTTACCTCTCCCACTGGCACGTCCTATGTCTGCTGCATGACACAGAGTTCCTACAGAGCTGCTACAAAGGAAAAGAAGTTGCTATGCAGTCAGAGGGAAACATATTACTAGTGGTGCAAGTAGAAATCATTTCTTGCTGGTACTGCACTCATGGGAGGGACACAAGAGGGAAGCACTCTCCCCATCCCCTCTGACACCTCCCTTTGTATATACGAACATCAACATGCTTAACTACTCACTTTCCCCCCACATATGTAGTATTCAGTCTGTTTATATGGAATATGGGAGTTGGGTGAGGAGCCATTTCAGCATATGTATGACTTATTAAAAGACAAATTTTAAGTAGAACTGTATCCTAACTGCTTTATGATATTGTACCCAAACATTGCATTTCAATGGGGGATTCAACTTCCTTTATAGGAACAGACTCTTGAAACTCTTACCAGCTTACAAAAGTGGTCCATAGTCATGCAAATAGTCCCATTGTCTTCAATGGGACTGATCAAATGTTTAAGGGTTTACAGGATTAGGTTCCAAGTTTGTAAATTGTTCTGGATGAAACTGACAATGCCTGAGCTGTCAGATCAGAAGGAGCTTTATTCAAATAAAGGTGGGTAAATGTGTTATACGTCTTAGCTCCATTGCTAAGATGAGGAACATATTTTCAGCAAAGTTCATGGCAGATTCCTGAGGCAGCTGGATTAAGACCGACAATGTCCGGCATTATAATCTTCACTTATAGTTCTCTCACCCACAAAGCTGGAAAATGAGGCATTTGTTTTCTTTGTTTTGCTGCTCCAGTTCCAGTTAACAAAATGCATGTTAGACTAATTTGGCTGCAAAGAAGAATTCTAGGTACACTGGGGACAACTCCTGATTCACATCAGGCTGCAGAACTGAGCTGACATGAGAATCCAAACATGCTCTGGTCACTGCAAGCAGAGGCATTTCTCTAATAATAAGGACTTGATGTGATGAAGAATGGATGTCATGGATAATTCATACCAATGGGGAGAAACAGAATCAAAAACACTGCTTAAACATCTTCCATCCCGCCCCTGACCAATGTAACACCACAATACATATGCTAACAAACTTAAACAAAGCCTTTGTTTAAGTTTGTTAGCATATGTATTGTACTGTTAAAGCCATATAAAGAATGAATGTCCTCCCTAGCCACGTTCTGCGCCTTTAAGGAGCAGAGTGCAGCCCCCCTGGGGGGGGCTAGCCCCAAGCCTGTCCTGTACCCCGTACCCACTACAAATCTCTTGCCGGTACTACTTACTGGAGGATACCGCCCTCCTTGCACCCCTGCATATTACTTTCCTAGTGGATAGAAAGCTGGATATATCATCAGGCTCAATGGGTAATGATTAATGGCTCCATGCCTAGTTAGCAGCTGGTATCAAGCAGAGTGTCCCAAGGGTCGGTCCTGGGGCCAGTTTTGTTCAATATCTTCATTAATGATCTGGAGGATGGCGTGGACTGCACTCTCAGCAAGTTTGCAGATGACACTAAACTGGGAGGAATGGTAGATACGCTGGAGGGTAGGGATAGGATATAGAGGGACCTAAACAAATTAGAGGATTGGGCCAAAAGAAACCTGATGAGGTTCAACAAGGACAAGTGCAGAGTCCTGCACTTAGGACGGAAGAATCCCATGCACTGCTACAGACTAGGGACTAGTTGAGACTGCTGCTAGGCAGCAGTTCTTCAGAAAAGGACCTAGGGGTTACAGTGGACGAGGAGCTGGATATGAGTCAACAGTGTGACCTTGTTGCCAAGAAGGCTAACGTCATTTTGGGCTGTATAAGTAGGGGCATTGCCAGCAGATCAAGGGACGCGATCATTCCCCTCTATTTGATATTGGTGAGGCCTCATCTGGAGTACTGTGTCCAGTTTTGGGCCCCACGCTAAAAGAAGGATGTGGAAAAATTGGAAAGAGTCCAGCGGAGGGCAACAAAAATGATTAGGGGGCTGGAACATATGACTTATGAGGAGAGGATGAGGGAACTGGGGTTGTTTAGTCTGCAGAAGAGAAGAATGAGGGGGGATTTGATAGTTGCTTTCAACTACTTGAAAGGGGGTTCCAAAAAGGATGGATCTAGACTGTTCTCAGTGGCACCAGATGACAGAACAAGGAGTAATGATCTCAAGTTGCAGTGGGGGAGGTTGGATATTAGGAAAAACTTTTTCACTAGGAGGGTGGTGAAGCACTGGAATGGATTACCTAGGGAGGTGGAGGAATCTCCTTCCTTAGAGGTTTTTAAGGTCAGGCTTGACAAAGCCCTGGCTGCGATGATTTAGCTGCGAATTGGTCCTGTTTTGAGCAGGGGGTTGGACTAGATGACCTCCTGAGGTCCCTTCCAACCCTGATATTCTATGATTCTATGACCTTTACTTCCTCTGCAGGCACCCCCAATCTCATTCTCCTCTGCAAGACTGGAGACGTTCTGCTTCCCTCCATTCGTCACAGGTAGAGAGGAACATATGGCCCTTGATCATTAGTATTTAATTATAGTATAAAAGAAATATTAGAGACAGAAAAATTCACTAGATGAATTCATTTTTTTCTAACCTCTTTTCTAACATTTTTGCTGTAAAAGTGTGGTCTCTGGAAGGGATGGTAAGAGACTGCAGGGCCGGCTCCAGGCACCAGCATAGCAAGCAGGTGCCTGGGGCGGCCAATAAAGATGGGGGGTGGCACGTCCGGCAGTTCGGTGGCAATTCGGCAGCGGAGCCGTCACTCCCTCTGGGAGCAAAGGACCTCCCGCCGAATTGCCGCCATAGAATGAAGCGGCACTAGAGCTGCTGCCGAATTGCCGCCGAACGCGATCGCGGCTTTTTTTTTTTTCCTCCCTGCTTGGGGCAGCAAAAACGCTAGAGCCGGCCCTGAGAGACTGGTCTTTGTTTCCTGGCCCTAACTGCAAAACATTTGTCTGGTTTACAAAAGGTTACTATCCCATCACATGACATGGATCAGACTCTAACTCCAGTTCCAAATGTATTAAGAAAACCTGATTTTTTTCTTTCCTTAATGAGCCTCATTTTGTCTCAGTCATACACACACTCACCAAAACGAACTTAATCTGCCCGAAATATTATATGAATGATATTAGGGCAGGGTAAGTTTTTCTTAAAATTTTGATATTTGAGAGATTGGATCATTTTAAACATTGAGGTGATTTGACTTTACTATTTGAAACTCTTTCCTAACTCTTTTAGCTCAGCATAATTCCAAAGTGGCATGGTCTACAAATCCCACATTGGAGTTAATCTTTTTGTTTTTATGAGAACTGTGGCTTTTGACTACATCAGAATTAGTTATTACAAGTAATGAATGGGCTCTGTGGAGTCCTTAACTAAGCATGACAGATCTTATGGAGTTTAGGGAGTGCGTCTCAGCACAATGGAAGCACCCCAAACATTGCATAAATACCATGTATTACATAATCCACCTGTTACAAATCCGCACTTCAAACATATTTTTGTGCTCCACAGCCCCAGGATGAGTCATTGCCACCAAGGAAGATTTAGCATTATCGGGAGAAAGGTTAAATTCCACTAGAAGTAGAAAAGTCACCCTACACCTCTCACCAGTCTAGCAGTGGACTTTGATCAAGGGATTATCAAGAGCCTTGCAGCACATTACTGTGAAATGATTTTTCACAAATATTTCCAAGACTGCATGTTGCACCTTACCAAAATGTTGCAAAACGCTATCCGGAGTAGAGCTCATGACTTCAAAAGGAAACATCTGGAGAATAGTGTCACATCTTTTCAAGGATGCTTTTTCCATGTCTCTTGGCACACTACCACCCAACCACTTGACTGTTCACCCTATGGAAAACTTTTTCTTAATGTTTATCCTAAACTTTTCTTGCCTTTGCACTAGTCTCCAGGGGACACTGTGAATAATTCCCTTTTTTCTTTCACATTGTTAGTACCATGAAGGTACTAACAGCCTTTTCTTTTCTAGACTTTATACATCTATATTTGTTCCTTATGTATTCTCTCTTTATAAAATTTGGCCCCATCATGGTATCATTTCTGTTGTCTATTTAGTACTTTTCCTCTCTCTTTCCTAAAGGCTGGGGAACAAAAATTCATGTCAGTGCAGTAGAGGCAGTCACTGATGCCTATCTATTTATGTTGGGTATTTCTAAATGTATGTATCTAAATGGTGGAAGCAGTTTGCTACCCTACTACCCTACACGTTCTGTATATGATCCCCTGGACTTCTCTGGTATTACTGCCATGAATAAGGCTTCAGGATCAGAGTCCTGGGGTCAACCTACAGTAAGTAGTCCAATGAGCCAACAGTTCTTCACTGGAGATCTTGGAAATTCCTGTGTACCTTTTGATACCTTTCCTATGATAATTTTTTTTAAAGGAAACAAAAGTTATCACCCCCTTTGTTTCATGAGAATTTATAGTAATGCTGATCTGCATTTATATGGTATGTGTAAAAACCTGCAAGGAATAGTACAGACTTCTTCTGCACCCTCCAACTTCATCCCTTAAATATTCATTTAATGCATCCCTTATGCTTGAAACAGAGGATTTTACTTTATTTTTCATCACGAATCATGTTGGAAGAATGAATTTCATCATTTTCTCTCCTGCTCTATAAACCCCCCTTCCCCAACAATCAGAATCCTTCCCACCTCACTCCCCCCCTCATCTCCAACTTCTCTTTCACAGCACATGCTTGTGTGAGCGAAGAGGCCAGAGGCAGATGAGGCAGAATTCTATTTGCTTTTGTTCTGTTTTCTCTTATTACCTTATAAAAAGCTTATAATTTTCTCCCAGCATAGAGGCGGTACAGAACATTGTTGGAGCAGGCCAGGTTTAGTATTTATCTATGTTTCACCTCACCACATTGCCACCCCCGAACATAGGCTATTTTTAGTGCACCTTTCAGGGAACTCTATATGGCATCTTCTGCACCATGAATTATGTCCTGGAATGACATCAGTATCTCAGTAAACAGAGTACTTCAGTACCTAATATTTTGCACTCAGTGTGCAACTCTTGATCAATAATATCCTATGCTGAATATCCCATTCCAATAAGAACGTGCTTCAGTGATAGCCTTAGGAGTGGGTCTTGTCAGGACCAACATTCACTTTCCTGAACAGCAAATGAACTGAATTAAAGATTGGAAGTTGTTATTTCTTTTCAGTACCAACTTGGCATTGCTTCCCCCTGCTGCTGAGACCCTTAACTATGCAACTGTCTCCTCCAAAATGTGTTCCTGTACCAGAGCCAAAACTCGTAACTACAACAAAGCGTGCTAGACATCCACAGGAGTCAGAGGCATAGGCTGGAAATGTGCACATGTAGCAAAGCTCACTTTGCTTAAAGCTAGCTCCCTACTTATTCTTTCTGTAGCCTCTTGACCATCTGCTCTGCTGGCTATACTCGTAGCTATAGAATTACCTCAAGGATTGTTGAGATCAGTTGTACTTTTCTGTACTTTGCTTTACTCTTACATTAGGAATTTATAACAAATAAAGCAGCCTTGCCTGCTGCTCCAATAGTCCAACTCCTCTTCATCTCCTTTCCATTTACTTTCAAATTTAAGATGTCCTTGTTTTCCATGTTGCACTGTATGGTGCAGGCAGGAGCCAGGAGCACAGACAGGTAAGCATGGTAACAACAAAAGATGCATGGTTTACTAACAATGCCCTGGAAGTGACCCACATAATCACTTTTACAACTATGGGTTAATCAACACTACCTCCAGGTTTAGAAAGAGCCATAAAATTAACTCTACGGGCATTCCAGCACATCCTGCCTCTTTTAGCTACAGCAACACCCTTCCAGAATCATGGAAATGTATACTTTCTATAACAACATGTTTTATATTTCTAATGTATTTCAGTCTGAAACCCAGCTTTAAATGGAGGACAATATAGACAACTGGACCTACTAAGCTTGTTAACATGATTATTCTGATTCATTTTGTAGGCTGTCTAATAAATATACTTTGCTTCTTCTTTGGATCTTCCTTTTTTCGTTTGTCTTTAGGGTTGTCCTTTCCCTTTTCTGACCAACTCTAGTAGTTATCCAACCTCAGCAGACATTAGAAATTGTTTTTCATCAGTGTAACAAGTCATTAGACATGCTTCTGCAGCTGCCTTTAGTACTCTTATCATGCACAGTAAGTGGTCAGTAGATATAGTGATAATATCCTGCCTCTCACTGGAGAATGTGTTTATCTTCCGCCCTAGAAAAACAGATACAATTAGGAATTCTGCTTTTACCATTAATCTAGCTGACATCACCACTTGCTTTGTTCCATCATTGCATCCAGATTTACTCATTCTCAGACAGTTTTAGACATTGGCATATCTAGGTTCATACATAAAACAAGAACTACCCATCCCCTTGACCTTTAAATATAGGTCTAGAATACATGAATGATCCAGCCCCATTCATTACTAGCTCTTCTTTAAATACTGGTCTCCATCTGTCCTCAGTTCTGCCTGACTTGTGTGGATATTCTTATTCATTCCTTTCATTTGTCCCATTTAAATTCTTCTATGCCTTTTAGCTGCTCTCCCTGTATGCAAAGTTAACATCAAAAACCACCACCACTTGTACAAAATGCTAAGGCACTATAAAATCACCCGACCTTTATAACAACAATAGTTTTAGAACACAGTAATAGTTTAAAGCACTGTACTAACATTAATGTAAGCTGGAAAGTTTGAGATCCTCATTTTTAGCTACTATATTCTAGGACTGTTTTTGTTTGATTTTTTTAAATGAGGAGTTTGACCTACTTGCCTCAGCAGGTTCCATCTATACCACACTGTATTATTGAGCTACTTCAGTAATTTAGCATCTTGTTTCTAGAACTCTCTACCCGATGATGTAACCACCTTTTCATTCTTTATTTTAACCTGAAGCTTCCCCTATTTTCCTTTTGCTTTCATGCATTAGTGTCACAAACTGTATTACTAAATTGTCACATTTTTGTGAAATTCTTTGAGATGTCTTGGCATAATAAGTTGTTATATAATTTGAAGATGTTACATGAAAGAGAGATGATTCATCATGCAAACATTCTCTTTGTTAGTTACCACCTAGCCTTACACGAAATTAAGCAAAACAAAACACTTAGCTGAAAATGCAAATTTTCTACATATGAGCCAGGAGAAAAATCAATAGCAAGCTGCCAAGTCAAGAAAATAAATCATATATTTGCTGGACCAATGATTTGTTTATTTGTTTTTTAAATCAAGATTGTAACATTAGGTTTTCAGTAAAACATCAAAAAAAAGGTAAGTTATGAGGGAGGCCTACGTTTTAAGATATGTCAAGAGATGAACTTACTTTCAACTGAAATGAAACCTGTCACAAGTTCCCAACCAGCACCTCTTGTAAGTGTATAATTGCTTTTGGGATCTGATGCATTAGCCCAATATGGAAGCTATACCCCAAAACACTCATTTTTGGGTTTGAATATGCTAGCCCTTGAAGAATCTGACATAACTGGGAAAAGTTCCTGTTTGTACTTGATGAGGATGCAAATATTTTCAAGACAATTTACTAAGCATTCTGCCTCTGTTTTAAACCAAAATGCTGGGCAAACCTACCATAAAAAGGTCATTTACAAAGAAACTTTTTTTTTTTTCACATTCAGGCTCACAAAGTAAAGTGCATCAGAGAAAGTAAGTGTGACAGACAAATTTGAGCTAAAATCTGTCAATGGGGTCGGGGCTCTGAGTCTGCACTTAGAATGTAAGTGATTTCATCAGGGTACTGTGACATAGCCAGGATTACTCTATTTGGGATGGATTATTCGTTCTAGGAACTCTCATGCTATAATGCATGTATTCCCCTTGTTCCCTCCAATAAACATGGTCTGCATCAGGATGGATCTGCAGTCAGTCACATCTAGGGGAATGCTTAGCCTAAGGAGCATGATGCAATTCCACTAAATATCATTCTGATGAAGTATTTAAGGTGACCTTGTTATAATCTTCAAATAAATTATTTACTCTTTCCCCATTTTAAAATTGTACTGACAAGCTTGAGTAGCAATATACTTCAGTTCATGAATTATTAGAGGTCAGCAAGAGATACAGACTTATAACTGCTTCAGTATTACTCTGTTACAGTCTGAAAAACTGTTTCTTTCGCTATATTCAACGCAGCTAGCCTAGACTGGTGCATAGAAAGTTTACTTATCAAGCCATTCTTTTCTCTCTATTTCGGGATTCATAAGGTCCCTCAAGTAAAACACTCTTTTGTTGCAATCATTTATGCTGTAAGTGAGGTTACAGTGTGTTGCTCCTTATTGAAAGTGAAAAAAATAGCTTTCGGGTGGGAAAATTCACCTTACCCAAATGGCTAGCTGAGATTCATTCCATTTTCATTTTCAACATAAAGCAGTAATTTCTTTTGTCACTCAGCTAAGCCACAGAAAAGCGTATTCGTATTGTATGCATATTTTTGCTTACATAGAGATATTATATTCCTTTTAGAAAACCATGTGTTAAAAGACAAATGGTAGTATAAAATGTTGTATTTTGCCTCTAGTATACCTTTATATTAAATTTCCATTTTAGCTAAATGTCATCTTTTGATAGAAGCAATTACTAATACACCTGGGGAAAATTATAGTGGCCTCAGCTTGTGACCTTGTCCAACATTTTAATCCAAGTGAGATTATGATTTCCTCCACAGATACCAAATGTCGTTACTATTGGTAATACACATGTGTAGTATTATAGTCAAAAATTTACAGACAATATACTTATCTGGGTCATTGAAATTGGTGAATATTTTTTGAAAGTTGAAAGTTAAATTGCTTTCTAGGAATTTCATGGGAATTTGAAATGATCCAGATGAAGACAATAGTCCCCTATTGGAAATTTTTTGTGAATAGCTACATGGAAGATCTGAGTTTGGTACCTACCTTCTTGTGCCAGAATCACGGAGCTAACTGGGGGGAAAGAATGTGCATGCCTGTCTAAGGGTAGGTCTACACTACGAAATTAGGTCCAATTTATAGAAGTCGATTTTTTAGAAATTGATTTTATACAGTCGATTGTGTGTGTCCCCACTTAAGACCATTAAGACCATTAACTCAGCAGAGTGCGTCCACAGTACCGAGGCTAGCGTCGACTTCCAGAGCGTTGCACTGTGGGTAGCTATCCCACAGTTCCCGCAGTCTCCACCGCCCATTGGAATTCTGGGTTGAGCTCCCAATGCCTGATGGGGCAAAAACTTTGTCGCAGGTGGTTCTGGGTACATGTCTTCAGCTCCCCTCCCTCCGTGAAAGCAACGGCAGACAATCATTTCACCCCTTTTTTCCAGGGTTCCGTCCACCGGACCCACTCAGCCTGCTGCCTGCCTGGATGATCGGAACCCTAGGCAGGCAGTGGGCTGAGCGGGTCAGTCCGCTGCTGGTCTGGGGCTCCATCCGCCGGCTCCTGCCAGCCGGGGTCCCGCTCAGCCCCGCTCAGCTGGCAGACCTCGGTGAGGTCAATCAGGGGTGCCTGGACAGACATGGCTATCCTCCTCTTAGAGCACCGAATGGGAGTGACTCGAGGTCATTCTCTTCTTTAAAAAGAACAGGAGTACTTGTGGCACCTTAGAGATTAACAAATTTATTAGAGCATAAGCTTTCGTGGGCTACAGCCCACTTCTTCGGATGCATATATATGCATATATATATATATATATATATATGCATCCGAAGAAGTGGGCTGTAGTCCACGAAAGCTTATGCTCTAATAAATTTGTTAGTCTCTAAGGTGCCACAAGTACTCCTGTTCTTTTTGCAGATACAGACTAACACGGCTGCTACTCTGAAACCTCTCTTCTTTAAGTTTCATCTCATGGAGATTCAGTCCTGCCTGGAATATCATGCAAGCTGGAGGCTTCTGCCTCAGGCTGCTCTCCCAGCCAGCATTACCACGCAGTTGCACCTACCCCAGCCTGCCCTTTGCTCCCATGGCTCATGAAGTCTGGACAGTAGTAAGAAGCAGTTCAACTTGTAGAATGACAAATCCAGAACGAAGGATTGCACTCTATGGGCCACATTAAGATTATTTCAGAGTCCTAGATAGCATTAGACCCTATAAAAGGCTTCATGAAAATTTTCCCCTGCCCCTAACAAAAATGTTAATTTATCAGAGCAGCTGAAAGGGTAAGGAACCCGGGACTATAACTGAGAGAGAGCTTCCATATTATTTAACTCATAATTGATATAATTCAAAGTAAAATTTCACAGCGTGGTCTATTCTAAGACCAAAAATCGCAGGAGGGGAATCAGGAAAAGGAACAGCCTCCTGTTTCTGCCCGGTTTCAAACCGGTGACATTTCGTGTGTGAGGTGAACATGATCACCACTACACTACAGGGCTTTTGTGTGTTAGAGGAATGTGATAACCACTACACTACTTCTCTTTTTTTTGCCACAGACTTTGCCAAATGCACAGGAATGTTTTCTCTAGCTACAGAATGTCTATATCTATGGCAATGACTATATCTATGCAATGTCTATATCTATGGCCTTCCTGCTCACAAAGCGGTCATGCCCCCGCCCAAGGCTGACACAGCGACCTGGCTCAGGCAGGATCACTAGCGAGACATGATACTTTTGCCGTTAAGCAAACACAGAAATTCTTTCCTGGCCTCTGCCACTGAATGCCTCCATGCATTACGCTGTGCCCTATCAGTGCGGGAAATGAGCTCAGAAAATATGTCATCGCGAGTGTGGTTTTTTCGCCTTCTAATCTGCGATAACCTCAGGGATGGAGATGATAGGGGGAACGTAGACACATTCTGGGGGCACTGTATGGTCACCTGTGCTGCTGAGTGCTGCTGAGTTCGCCACACTGGCCAAACAGGAAATGAAATTCAAAAGTTCCTGGGGCTTTTCCTGTGTACCTGGCTAGTGCATCTGAGTTCAAAGTGCTGTCCAGAGTGGTCACAATGGAGCACTCTGGGATAGCTCCTGGAGGCCAATACTGTCGAATTGCGTCCACACTACCCCAAATTCGACCCGGCGGTGTCGATTTCAGCGCTAATCCCTTCGTCAGGGGAGGAGTACAGAAATCGATTTTACGAGCCCTTTGAGTAAAAAAAAATGGCTTCGTCGTGTGGATAGGTGCAGGGTTAAATGGATGTAACGCTGCTAAATTCGACCTAAACTCGTAGTGTAGACAAGGGCTAACACATGTATCCTGCTCCCTTTAAAGACTATGATAAAACTTGCATTCACTGCCATAGTGCAGGATTCAGCCCTAAGGGGCTCATCTTTGGATGCACAAGATTCTGCCACAAGCAGCGCTAAAAGGAAGAAAAAGGCTGGAATAGAGCATATAGTAGAAAAATAGTTCAGTAATCACATATGCTATGGGGGAAAAAAATATTATAAATTGAGTTGGACAAAATTTTTTAGCCAAAACTTTTATTTGCCCCCCAACCCTACCCCCCCTCCCCCCAAAAAAAGCAGTTTCGGGTTTACTGAAACATTTCACAAATTCGTGCTGATTTCAGCAAATCATTTTCATTAGAAAAAATTCAGAAGTTTCATTTTAACATTTCTGATTTTTCTTCTTTTTTTCATTTACCAACAGGCTATACTGTTATTTTCACACTCTCTCTCTTTGGCCTAATTAATATTTAATTATTTCTACCAAGTGGAACAGCTCCAACAGGAGAGATTGAAAGAGCCCCCCAAGAATCCCTTACTGCCCAGTGGCTAGGGCACTCCCCTGGGAAGAGGGAGACCTGAGCTTAAGACCCTGCTTTAGGGAATTTTGTGAATCTAGTCCTTCATTTCCTCTGCTTTTATTAAAAAACATTTAAAATACTGAAACAAAATATTTAATTTCACATTAAATATTTTATTCAACCCACAGAACAGACACAGATACACAGACACACACACACACCCCTGTTTCTGGCTTTTTCAATTTGCCAAAAATTCTGAAAAATTTCAGTTTCGGTTCAACCGAAACTGAACTTCCTTTTTGACTTTTCAGAACTTCCAGTAAACCAAAAAATAAGTTAATCACACAGTCCTAATTGTCATCAGATGTCTTTAGTACCATCTATGTGGTAATAAGAACTCCTTCAGCATATTCAGTGATTGCTGATCTATAATAAAGACAAGCTTTTTCACAATTCACACTTTTTTCAGCAGCATTCCCATTAAGAATCCAGACTGCAACATCTTGGCCATGTTAATGGCATTTCTCTGAAACTCAGTATACAGACGGCTAGTCTGCATATGGAAATTTTTATGACTGTTTAACCTACTCTGAGCAACAGAGCATTAGAAAGAATGAGTTCTCTTTCAAATGCTCTTCTTTTTGCCAAGATCAGCAGGAGAAGCCTAAAAATGAGAGTTTTCAAAAGCAAAGTTTTACAGGTTCAGCTGCTGTGTTATCTAGTCTTTTAGAATATTGGAAAAAATGCTTCAGAGACTCAAGAGATCTAGTTTGACAATTGCCACACATGTATTTGCAATAAACACTACTTAAATACATGATCTACATCAGCACTGGAATGAGTAGGATGTTTGCACTATTGATTTCACTAGGATACAGTGCTATTAGGATGCAATTACTGGAGTGATGTACATACCCTACATATGGTGTATGTACAGAGGGACAGAGATAAAATATCATGGGTTGCCAGTCTATATTCCAAACTGATCACATAACAATTCATGTGAGACATTCCAGCAACCATATCCTAATGACATAGTACTAGTGCACAGGAGTGAAGGCAGAGACAAGGAGCCCATCCTTCCTTGTATATCCCATGCAGAGGCCAAGGTGAATCATAGACACAGTCCTTCCCCACTACACGGCAATTAGTAGAACTAGCTAGGCAAGGCGAAGAAAGAGAATGGTCCAACTTTCCTCTTCCCCCTGCACACTGAGAAGCTGAAAGAGTCCAACATGTCCAAGAGCTCTCTCCAGAGCACAGCAGTTTCACACCACCCCTATTCAAGGCAGTGACTACCTTCCATGAACTAACCCTATAAAGTTTGGGTTCTGGCTACTCAAGAAAACATCACTCATTCTGTGCTTCCACAACTGAGCACAACAAATGTATCATGCTAGTAGTCCCTAGATGTGGGCACCTAAGGTCACAATAGGTTTTTATTGTATGAGAAAGAATGGCTAGCTTTTATTTAATGATAAGAGCAGTTCAGACAGTAGTTTCAACTCATCTCTATGAATTCTGTGAGATTTTTCTACTTGGTTTGATTTTTAATTCTGCAAAAGCAGAAGTTTCTTGTATGCTGGTTCTGCACAAATGTTATCTGTTATAAACAAAGGAAAGGATGCTATTTTGGCTATTGCAATCATATTCCCCCCGCCCCCAAATGTCAGCATAGATCCCGTTGGCAAGTTCCATAGATTCCTCATCTATAACAGAGGTCTTAAAAGTTAAAGAACCACAATAAGAACCACTAAGTGGCTAGCTACTTGACTAACACCTTCCTCTACTTCTATTCATTGTTTTCATTATGTGCTAGATAACCACTTCAAGTGATGGCGAGTATATTACCTGAAAGATAGTGCATCACAATCTGACACAACATGCTTTAAGAGCATACTGGGACAACACAATGCAACGCAGTATGAAACTTCAAAAATTAATACTTGCTTTTAGCAGACCCACTGTCCTCTAAAAGCAAGTAATCTGAATTATTTAAGGGCAATTTTGATCTGAGAATAATTCCCTTGCAGCTTTTGCCTTTGGGAATGCTGTGTCTCCAGATACAGTGTCCATTTGGTTACTGAGACTACAGTTTAGTCCCTTGTTTTAAAAACAGGCATTTTACAAATCTATACATTGCTTCTTCTATGGTCTCATGGTCAACTTTTTTTTAACTCAACAGCTTCCCCATTAAAAGAAAAAAAAAACATTAAAAAAGAAAAGTTCTCATAGTCACAGGTGAATGGTACAGTAGTTACAGCTATGTAGATAATCAATTACCCATAGTTACAAATTTCTCTCCTTATAGTTGTTGTTCAAAGCCTTCTTGACAGTGATTTTTTTTTCATGAAAGCTTAACTACTGCGTGCAGTAATTCATTGATTTAGGAGATGTGCTGTAAGAGTGTTTATATTTTGAATTTCTGAGAAAAGAAAGTGTGAGCTATGGGACAAAATGAAAGATTCTTTCGAGGAGGGCAGCGGTACAAGAATTATAGTCAGGCCTCTTGGTTTTTACATGAAAAAAAGGAGTTTATTTTAAGAGACAGGAACAGCAGGGCACTGAATGCTGACAAAGGCAAGAATATAGTATTCATGTTCATGAATAGAACAGTGTTAAATTCTGGAGATGTTCAAGGGCACAGTGAGGAAGTGTATGTTTACAAGACGATCTCAGACTTGTAAACAGGAGGACACTAAACATGAAGACAAGAGTTCATATTCCCGAGAAGTGTATTCTGCATAAGATGTCCTGCTTTTTAGCCAAGAATCACACATTTCTGTCTGCCTAAAATTATTTAGAGGCATAGCCATTGTTCCAGTTGATAATGAGGTATAAAAGCTTTTGTAGGGCATTTCTTGAGAGCATGAGGGCTGGTACAATTGACAGTTCAGCAGTACTGAAATTCTGAAAAGGAAAAATTGCAGTTTTATTTATCTTTACATTTCATTACAAAAATACTAATAGTATCAGCAGGATTAATTTGATGGTGGGATTAAAGGGATGTTGAACCTTTTAATGAGACCAATCACATTTTTTAAAAGAATTTGAAGCGTCACCAGGAGGGAGTCTACAGATTGATTTGAGAACAACCTGAATGTGAGTGTGGAGTTGCATACCAGTAAAAAAATTCTGGCAGAGTTCTTTGAATTCCCTTTAATCTCCAATAGCACAATCTAGAAGTCCATTAAAGAGAAAGTTATAATGTTCCAGGTTAGGAATTAAAAAGTAGTACATTAATTAATATTCCTGTGTCACTGTCTGAAGGGAGAGCTTTCAGTCTATCAGCATTTCTGAGGGAATGGAAGGTTGATATGATGACTGCAGAAATAAGTTCACTAAACTAGTGCCTTTGATAATGCTGGTTATGTACAAAAGCCTTGGAAACAGGAACAATGTTGTTTATAGGAGAGTGAGCATTGTACTGTGGATTCATCAAAAGCAGTTTCACTTCCAATATGTCATTCACATGTTTATCTCTCGTAACAATTTGAACAAACAAAGACAAACAGCTGAGCAAACTGGTGGTGGTAAATTAATATGTGTCATCTGAACAAAACAAAGAATATGGTATTCTGAACGTTTATATAAACATATACAGGCAGATAAAAAAACCCAAAGGATATAGAATTGAATCGTTTGTATCCCATATAATCTCAGAAGACAAGTGGATAAGCAATTACCATTAACAGAGGGCAGGAAAATCAATCAGGAATCACGCCTAATAAATCATAAGCTATTCATTAAGCTGATCATAAACACAAACTATTCAACAGCTTTCTACAGTATCTGACTATCACCATACAACCCAAATATGGATAGATTGTGAACAAGCAAGGGAAGCCTATTAATGCAGCAGCAGCAATTAATCAAAAACGTACATTACTGCAACAATTTGTAAACCTGAGCAGTTTTTGTACTGTACAATAGTATGTTTAGTGGTTCCACATGTTATGTGGTTCACTGAACATGTTGCCATGTACACACCAGTCCAGAATTTAAAGCCTGTTGATTCAATGATTATACTTCTGTTCCCAAGCAGTACATCGGATCATATAATTCAGAGGATATATCAGATCATTCTATCTCCTGCAAATGCATGATTATTTCCTATAGCCCACTTTTTCAGTGTTGTGTCAAGTCTAGTTAGCTCACCTCTAGTTTTAAAATTTCCAAGTGATTTGGATTCCACAACTTCTCTTCGGAGACTATTCCACAGCGCAATACATACTCAGCCTATGACTTTGATAATTACATCCCATTATTCCTAGTAATGTCCATGTAGCCCACTGAACAACAGATCCTCTCTTTCCTTATTATCTAAGGGTTTCAAAATATTAGAGTGGTGTAATGTCTCCCTTAATTGCAGCTAGCCAATTTAGACATATGTACAGTCATCACCATTAAAAGAAGTCAGTATTTCCAGTAGCAATCAATCTGAAATACCATAGCAGTTTCTCCCTGTACTTAGAATAATAAATAACTAAAGAAACTATATGGTATCCATCAGCGAATGTTGACTTTTTAAGCAGTGATCACTTTAGTTATTTTAATCTCACTTTATTCTTCTTTCCCTCAAGCCATATACATTCAGTGCTCCTTCCTGAACCCTCAGCAGTTTATCATTCTTTTCTAGTAATGTGGCCCCCAGAAGTCAATGCAAGATTTCCAGGTGCAATGATACCAGAAGCTTACAGAGGCACCCCTGTGCTCCATGACAACATGCCTTTTTGTAGTTTTGGCCCAAAACTTTTGTAGCCATATTGCATTGAAAATCATGTTTCATTTGTTGGCCATAGGTCTCTTTCAGCAGTATCTGTTTCCTAGGTTTCTCCCTCTCCTTGAATGTGTTTCAGATTATTTTCCCTGATGTATTAGTTTGCATTATTCCAAACTGAGTTCCATTTTGTTATTTTCTGCTGAAGGATATGGCCCATAGTGTTTAAACACAAATGTGAAATTAGTGCTCCTTGGATTAAGATCAGCAACTGATGTCAAATTTCTACAGTATCTACTTGAAAGGATTTCATTATTATCCAGCATATATGTGTGTGTGTGTTTTATTATTATTTTTAAATATAGGTAGCTAATCATTTCAGAGAGCTTATTCAATTAAAGGCAACAGTAAAAACCTCCCTATTTTATACAAAGAGAAAAGTTTAGCTAAACTAACCTTATGATTTATTTAGCTTTTTATTGCTAACCACTATCTTTACAAAAGAAGAGGCACAATAAACTGTTAAACAAGGTCTAGCATTGTATATTCAAATTTGTTTCACTTCTCAAGGGAAGTAATTATGCCCTCTATTCAGCACTGGTGAGACCATATCCGGAATACTGCGTCCAGTTTTGGGCCCCCCACTACAGGAAGGATGTGGACAAATTAGAGAGAGCCCAGCGAAGGCAACAAAAATGACTAGGGGGCTGGGGCACATGACTTATGAGGAGAGGCTGAGGGAAACTGGGTTTATGTAGTCTACAGAAGAGAAGAGTCAGGGAGGATTTAATAACAGCCTTCAGCTACCTGAAGGGGGGTTCCAAAGAGGAGGGAGCTAGGCTGTTCTCAGTGGTGTCAGATGACAGAACAAGAAGCAATGGTCTCAAGTTGCAGTGGTGGAGGTCTAGGTTGGATATTAGGAAAAACTATTTCACTAGGAGGGTGTTGAAGCACTGGAATGGGTTACTTAGGGAGGTGGTAGAATCTCCATCCTCAGAGGTTTTAAGGCTCGGCTTGAGAAAGCCCTGGCAGGGATGATTTAGTTGACAGATTTAGTTGGGGTTGGAGCAGGGGGTTGAACTAGATGACCTCCTTAGGTCTCTTCCAACCCTAATCTTCTATGATTCTATGATTCCATAAAAAATTGCTAATTTCAACCATATAATTCAGAATCTAATCTTTTTTTTTTAAATCTGACCAGATCTGCTATTCCCAAAGGAACAATATAGTGTGCCTTATCAGTTATACCTTAGGACACAGCTCTGCTAAACACACAACATTTGGATATATTTATAGTGAAAACAAGAATAAGTATTATCAAAGAACAGAAATTTAAGTGATAGTGAGTAAGAATATTGGAAACAAATGGTTATGTATAAAACAAAATCATAAACCACTTTCTAGAGACGGCACTTAATAACAAGTTAGCCTCCTGCCTAAAGAAGCTGATCTCACCCAAAGTTCTCTCCAGTGTTTTCAACCAAGCCTGGCTGAGATCTCTTTTTCATGAAGCAAACTGTGTTCCGCTTACGTCCCAGGTGTGGGATGCCAGGGTGTCCTCTTTGCCCCCAAATATACCAGAACACACTTTGGATGTGCACCTCAAGATAGGGTTACCCTTCTCCCCCAAGGTTTACCTCTTCTTGTAGGCTTCCTTCTAAAGTTTTCCCCTCACCATCAGCTTTTCATTAGCATTTGACTTTGGCTGCCCATTGTGAACCAGACAATACTCAGTTTACATGTAAACAGACTGATGGATAAACATCTCTCTCCTGGAGAAAAACCCAATTTTACCTTTCCTGGTAACCAACTCTCAAGTTTCATAAGAATATAATTTCCAGTTTTTTATATATTATATATATATATATAACTCCTTACATAATATCTGTACATACATTTCACAATTATCATGATGACCAGTGTGACACCAGTTTTTATTTGGGACCTCACATGACACTCTTTGTTGAACTAGAATGTACATACGAGGCACAGGAGATTCCTATAACCCTTATGCTCCCATTATGCCCTCTGTTGGCATCAAGAGGTCCCTGGGTCACAACAGCATCTGGCAAAGTTACAAAATTGTTATAGCAGTAGACAAGAATCTTCTTCAGCTGGAAGCAAATGTCTACATGTTGAATCACAGCAATAAGATATTTTTACAGTTTCACGCTACCCCTCTTGGACATTTCTTTTCACTAGGCAATTTACTCAGTGTAGCAGCCTGTTTTGGGCGGCAGCATGCTCATCCTATTGATCAGCAATAGCCCATAACTGCATGGCCATCACTGCCACATGCAGGAGCCCCGGGAGCAGCCATCACAGTGCTGGGCTTTTTTCCTGATCCTGCGAGATGTTTAGACTTTTTTCCAGAAAATACTGATTTGTCAAAACTGTTCATGGGAAAGATTTCAATGAATCTTCTGATTAAACATTTTAAAAAATTGAAATTGTCAAAATGTTTCATTTGGACAATTTTCAAACAAGAGATCCAGTTTTGGTGCAAAGTGACTTTTTATTTATTATTTATTTAATTTATAATAAAAAGAAAGTGATAGGTCAAAACTGAAAAGAAACATTTTAACTGGCCTGATATGAATTATGCAGTGTTGTTGTAGCTGTGTTGGTCCCAAGATAATGGAGAGACAAGATGGGTAAGGTAATATCTCTCTAAGGTAATAAATCCAATAAAAGATTTTACTTCACCTACCTTGTCTCTCTGATATGAATTTCTTTTTCAGATTATCAGTTCATGAACATTTTTGAGGTTATGACTTTTTGTCCCAGGTCAGGATGAGAAAAATTTTGAAATTTCTAAAATTCTCCTGGGATGGGAAAACTGCTTCCTATTTCTGACCAGACAAAAATGAGAGAACCAGGCAACATCACCATCTCTATGGCTGTCTCCTGTGCAGTTTGTGAGATATAACAGTTACTATGTGCCTAAAACAGGCTATGTAAACAAAAGACTCTTGTTTGAAAACTTCTTGTTTCCTTACTTCTTGGGCCATTAGAGAACCAACATAATAAATAAAAATAATACAAATAGTAGACTAGGACTTGCATTTTTCAAGAGACAAATGAAACTGATCTCAAAGTCTTTGAGAAATGCTCTAATTTTAGACCCCACAATTTTTGAGTGAGTTCTAAAAATAGTAAACTAAGTCCCCTCTTGTCTCCCCCCTTCTTGTTTACAGTATCTTACACTGGGTTCCCACGCTACCAGGGTTACAAAGGATGTCACTTTTTCTTGGCAAGCAAACACATGTGAAATAAAAACATCACATTTATAATGAAAGCAACAGGACTTGGCAACAATGTTAACAGTGTTTTAAAGGGACAGCTTCTTATCTCTGATGTACAGTGCAATGCCTTGTAGCTTCATATTAATTTTTTTTTCTCTTTGTGAGCACGGTTTAAAATGCAGGAGCATTGTAATCTAATATTAGATTACTCAACATTTTCAAAATGGAACATTATAAGAACTAAAAAAAATCAAATTAATTATCTTAAAGTTAAAGCATAAAAACAAAACAATGTAGGCAAAGGGGTAGACAGACTGTCTCTTCTTTTCCTCTTGGGGCAGATTTATTTTTAGTATGGCTTCAGCCACTTCCCTTGGAGTGGCATTTTCTTGGACCCACCACTGCCCCCTTGCTAGCTTGAGTAAGGACCTAGCACTAATTAACTGGGTCCTGAAAAGGAAAGGTACTTAGGCAGCATCTATTCACTGGGAGATGTGGAATTTACCAATGAAGAGGGAAAAGCTGCAGTGCTTTCTTGAGGCATCGAATGTCTGTGCATTTTTATAGTGGTTTTCTCTATTCATGCCTGTCTGTGTTTTGGTAATCCTGCCTTTTCAAACTTTTACCCCACTGACTCTGCTGTTCGCTCCAAAATTCATCTTATTGTTATTTGTAA
Organism: Malaclemys terrapin pileata; assembly: GCF_027887155.1. Lineage (NCBI taxonomy): Eukaryota > Metazoa > Chordata > Testudines > Emydidae > Malaclemys > Malaclemys terrapin. The sequence goes on from NC_071512.1 coordinate 75,071,487, forward strand.
GTGTAATTTATTTGCTTTTGATCTAAGTTCTCCCAGACTTGTCTCCACTTTTATCCTCCTCTGCACCCTGCTTTCTTTTCTCAGCTGCCTCTATTAGAAATCATTTCTCCAGATATTATCTATAATGATTGATGGTCAATAGCTGTGTTGCTTCTAATATTGCTGACATCAGACAGGCAGGCAGGCAGACAGACGTGATTTCTGCAGAAGCCTGCAAGTCATGAGGTTCACTAAAAAAAAATTAAACCCCTCATGTACACAAGCAATTGGTGAAGTTTGCAAGTAGTCCTTCATTTTTAGAAATTAATTAAGATAATTCATATGGGTAAGCAAACTTGTCAATTTTATTTCTGAAAAGAGGGGAATTTTTTTGGCTACTCCCTACTTGGCCAACCTTCTAAACAATCCTTGTGTTCAGGCTCCAGAAAGAATGTCCTACCTGCCGCCTTCTGTACTAGAATTAGTTCTTGTTAACAACCGCTTATAGCAAAAGAAGGGGGTTCTGTCAAAACAGAAAAAAAAGAAAAATGAAAGGGGGATAATATTGCCTAAGGTAAAGCCATACAAAACAAACTTCTGTTTGAGAATGAAAGATTATTGCTACTGCATGACAGGCATAATACCCTTACCATTTCCCTTTTCAGTAACAGCAGCTAAATTCTCATAGGACTCAATGTTTATGCTCACAAAAATCAATTCTCTCTCTTTTATTAAAAAATTATGTACAGTAAATTGTAGCTACAACACAATCTACATGGTTTAACATACCCTGCTTTGATTTACTGTTCCATTCATAATCTGTTGATGATTAAGCTTCTCAGAAACAATCCACCAGCTATTCTAAGTGATATCAAGTTGTTTGTTTTTAATCTGCTGAAAATCATCCTGTAGACAGATGCATTATTGAAGAATTACATTTTAATTTATTTTCATGCAGTGCCTGTGATGGGCATTTGGATTAACAGAGTATGATAATGTTTCTTTATGCCTGTATCATTCAAATCAGAAATTACCTGCATACACAGTCTCTGATGGTGGTCAAAAATCATACAAAGAACTGAGAATAGTACTTCTTAATATCACACAGCCCTGCTGCTCATCAATGAGTCTTTTTCTGTTCTAATGCTTTTGTCATGTATATGAAAGTCATTATGTAGTTTAGAAAACAGGAGATGAAGTGAAAGAGGAAGATCAGGGACCTGGGATACATTAATATTCAACCAGCGTCAAAGATATTTCCCTCGAGGGGCTCCTACAGGCCACACTGTTATTACAGTGCCTATCCATTATCTTGTGCTGTACTTGGTATTAAGACAATAATGGAGAGAATAGGATTATGTGCAGATGATAGGAAATGTGAAGGCAATTCAGCAAGATAGGAAATGAATGGAGACATGATTCTTTCATCGAAGCCAGGGATGGTTTAGCATAGGGTAAGAGAGAAGATAAATGAAGCAAAATGAAATCTTTACAGGTTAGCCAGGGTAAAATGAATGTTTACATATAATCCTATGAATTTAACCTTTTTGATACAGAATATCATAGCATCTTTCTTTAATACCCAGGGGTATGTGCCTTAGGAGAAGATCCATTTTATTCTAAAAACCTCACTTGATGCAGGGATGGAAGATGACTAGTGCTAATTTGACAGAGGTGGCCTTAAGTAGTGGATGACCTTTTAACTCACTCTAAGAAAGGAGAAATCCTGATTGTTATTTAAAGGTTTCTGCATTTCAACTTCAGGCCCAGAAAACAACAGTCCTGCTCCTTAATGACATGGTGAAGAACAATAAATGCCGCATGAGAGAAGGACCCAGCATAACTATGAGAAACATTGATTCTCATGTTTCAGTGTTCATATTCTTTTTCTATTATATACCTGTTAAAGTTAAGGGTTGAATCTCAGAAAGATACACAATTCTGTGACTGATAGTGAGTGACTAAGGCTAATAATTTTGGAAGCCCAGCACTGTGACTGATAGTGAGTGACTAAGGCTAATAATTTTGGAAGGCCGGTATTACATTATGATAATGATGAACAAAGATGGGACCAGAGTGTCATTTACAGACATTGTTCTGGCTAATTTCTTTCATACTTTTTAATGAGAATAAGGCACAGATATCTACTGACAACAGCACAGTGCCAAAAGAGACACTTTTTGTCCTCTAAAGCAGTGTTATATTTTATCTTTTTAAATAGTTCTCAATCTTTACATCAATTAGATTAAAATCCAGCAAAACAGATCAGCAGTATGAGAGGATCCTAAAAACAAACCAGACTCCAAAGGGAGAATGGGTAGCTATGCCACAATGAATATAGTGTATATTCTGTTTCTGACTGGGACTTGTATGGATTTGAGGCAATGGAACGTTGATTAATATATCCTTTACAGAATCTAAATGAAACCAAACGTACTTAGTGTCCTCACAAAGCTGTTCTCAGCTGACAAAAAATATTTCCTCAGACAAGACACAGCTCCAGGCTTTTAGGAGAATCAAAGCAGAGACATATAGACAATCATAACACTATTGACTACTGTGTGCATTTTTCTTGCAAGTTTGGCCCTGCTACCTCCACAAGGTAATAGAAAGCAGGCATGAAGAGAACAAGAAATTAGGACCTCCATCAGCATATGGGCTTCTGTGTTATTCTTTGGGATACCTAGCTTTCGTCAGCGGCCTCCTGTGTCAAAGATGACTCCATACTGCTCTCTACTGTTTTCTACTTAGTAGCCTCTGAGCCAATTTTCTTTTATAGCATTTTCTTTGTTCTAGGCCCTGCTGTTTGTCCATCCTGGTTTTCCTTGACCAGTACTTCTGTTTAAAGTATAGAGTTTATTGATCTTAGTTGCTAATTCTGCTTTGTGACTGAATTCCTTCTCTGGCTTTGCCACTGCTCCCAGCAGATCTAATTCTCTATTAGCCTCTATCTTTTCAAAGTTGGTGTGATCATGGAAGGACAGTCTCCTATGCTGCCAGCTCACATCACATCTCATTTGAAGATTTTGTGATAATGAGATATTTTATTTTTTAAAGTTTCTCATCTTGCAGGATTATAGGACAGATAAGATTCTGAGATGGTATAAATCAGTGTAGCGCCACTGAAGTGAATGCCAGGTTACCTCAGCTGAGGATCTAACCCTATAAGCACCATGCTTAGTTGCCAAATATTTCAAACCTTAAAATGTATGGCACCAAAGTCTGAATGGTCCAGAGGCAATGGCAATTAACAGTCATGGAATATTTTAAAATAACTAAAGAAACAGTCCTTTGAGAACTTTTATTCATAATATAAAGGAAAATGTTAAAGAGAAATATCCCTCCCCCCTAAAATGTTGTATTGCCCAAAAGTAAAGAAATTATAAGAAATTATCCTGGTCTACTCAAGACAAATTCACCCCTGCTAGGGAGAAATCTGAATATTTCATAATATATATATATATATATAGGATGTTCCAGTGAAATATTGACCATGAGCCATTATTTTGAAATAATGTGAGAAATACATTACCAATCACAAGAATGAGTGAAACGTCATGTGAGCTTGTATGATGCCACCACTGTATGTCTATAGCATATCACTATTTACCCATAGATAGAAAGTCCATTTTATTCTAGAGTAGTGGTTCTCAACCTATGGTCTATGAAATGTCAGTGATCATAGTAGTCATCATATGGAAAGATTTTGAGGACTAAGCAAGGCATGACTAGGGATTGGGACTGAAGGTGGTCTTGAAAAGGGGTCTTTTATGATTTGAGCCACAGAATTAAAAATGTTGGAGAACCACTGTTCTAGAGTTTGTGGCATGCTTTACCACAATTGAATAGAAACAGAAAATACAAAGTCAAATCAACATGTCCACCTAATCCTAATGGCAGAACTTTGTTAAATGCTCTTGAGGACGATGAAACTAAAATGTCTTTTATGTCACATACACATGCACACACTCTCTTTCTCGCACATACATTCATTTGATAGATACAGTACTTTTTAATTAACCACAAATGTATTCCGGAGAATGAATTATTGTGAAATTATTCACTCGCTCCATTGCTAGGCAAGTACATGTTACGTACTGTCACACCACCCCATAAATTACTATATAACAACTCAAGAGCTAGCTCATCAGGTAGTGTAAATTGGTATAGCTCCACTGAAGTTAACGGAGTTATGCCTATTTACACCAGCAGAGGAGCCAGATATTTAAAAAAACCCACATACAATTATTAAATATATACACACAAGTGACTGACTGACTAGAATTTTGGGTGGTTCTCCCAAATTTTCCCCTTACCTGGCACTGCCAAAATGTATGTAAGGCTTCTTCTATCCTCTGTGCTCATCTTCTCTTCTTTCCCCTCCCTTTCTTCCTCTCTGTTCCCATTTTCCCTTCCTTTTTTCTCTCCTAACTATCCCTTTCCATTTTGCTCTTCTGTGGAGAATGAGGGAGTTGTGTATTATTTTTATAAAGATCATATGCACCTGAGTTTATCAGTTTGATATTATCCTGCCTTACTGCATAGAGTTAGATTCAAAGGAGCTGTTGGGGGAAAACAAACAGTAAACAAAGCAGTGTTAGAGATAAGGCTCCTTAAGAGGAAAATGGAGGAACTATTAATTGGGGAACGCCCCTGCCTGCCTCCAACTGGGCTAGCAAGGTCTACCCTTCCCAGGTCTGATCAAAGTGGATACTAAACCACTGTCGTATCAGCAGTGCCTAGAGATGAGTCTCTGACAGATACCCAGAAAGGAAGTGAAGAGAAAATCATTTCTTCAACAGGCCCTTGCCTCACCTCTCCACAGTCCAAGACACAGAGAGCAATTAATACTGGGACACCCCTACAACTAAAAGAGACAGGCCCTTCCATCGCGGTCCCACATCCCAAGAAATTAGAATGGCTTCCCCAAAACCCAAGTTTTTTACCTCATCAATACAAATATGTATTCACTCAGCACTTTCAGTTTTTAGTTTGTGTTGGTTTTTAGTTTGCACTGTGTTATAGTCAAAAAAAGATTTACAACTCTATTTACTACTTGGTTGAAAAAAAATAAAAAAATCCTTGCAAAAAGGTGCTTGTGTGTGCACGCATGCACACACACACACACACACACACACACACTTTTCAACTAAAACCTAGCCTCAAAGTAGGAGCATGATGCATTGCTGGCCCTGTGCCACTGATCAGTTGCAATATTTAACAGAGGCAACCTTTCTGGCTGTTCATAACATCTGTTCAGAAAGTCTCTCCATCTCCCACCCACCTTGCTGTCACAGATGTTTTGCAAAATGCAGCAAGCAGCTATCACGCAAGGCAGATATTGCTCTGCAGCCTCCAGCCTGGTCATGAGGGACCATCACCTTTATTTCAGACTTTAAGTGCCCACTCCACCGTCATTCTGCAGCTCAGGGCATAGTTAAACAAGTCCTTTCTCCTATTCAAGTGTCCAGTAACAGTTCCATAAGCCAGGGAAGCGGAGGATAAGCTGGGTCTCCCAGAATGACAGTAGGAATCAAACCATTAATGTTCACAGTGGTCCTGGTATCAAAAATTCCTTATCTCATTGCAGAACACAGACCTGAGTTCCTAAAGATTCTGGCATCATGGAGGTTTCCAGCCCAGCCTACATTGCTATTGGTGAACCTTCCATGGTGATCAACCAGGCCTCACAGCATCATGAAAATATACCTCTTTCTGTTGAAGAACTCAGAGGCCTGGTGTGAGGACAAAGAATATGCACATGGTCCCATCATTGACCCCAATACAATTTTGGAACCCTCGCTATGAAATCCATCAATAATCTCCAAGATTCATGACCTGAGGCAACAGCACCTTCTTGATACTAAGGCACACCTCCATGACAACAGTCCAAACAGCTGATTCACCAACACCAAACTGGTTAGGCCTTGACCAGTTGTAATCAGGGGTGGCAAGCTTCCAACTAGCATGGAAAAGCCTGTGGTCATTACAAGGGGAGATCTTCTGTATTTGCAACTCCAGGGTGAGCTCTGCACTGATTTCTAGGAAAAAGGCTTTTGTCATTGTGAGGTTCTGCGGCCAGTGCTGGTCATCTCAGTTCTGCATCACTATCCTGTCCCCCCAGCCAGCGTTAGTTGGCTGGGCCCAGAAGGAGTGCTACACTGAATGAAGCTGCTCCAGAAAAAGTTCACGCACAAGTAACTGCTCAATTTCATCCTCCTCTTTCTTTATCTGTATCACTACAGCATGGCCGTGGCTATCTCCCAAGGCATCTGAAGAAACCTGGCTCGGTGACTACCAAAATATGTGCATCAGCCTGTTCATATTAACAAACATCAGGATCATCGTGCTCAACATGTTTCCTCTATGCTGCCTGACAGCACTTTAAAAGTGGTGCTGGCTCACAAAAGAATGATGGGATACGAGGAGAGGAATCATGTGAATTTATTAGTTTGACCCCCGCCCCAAGTCCCAGAATTCCAGTAGTTATCCCACCGTGTCCTGCAAGAAAAATCCCAGAATGCATACAGCCTAGTTGCAGAGCAATGCACCATGGAATGTCTGCCCAGAATGCTATGTGCTTATTTCAAAAGAGTGCAGCCATGTGTGGACACAATGATTCAAAAGGGAAGTAGTTTAAGTCAGCATAACAAAAGTGTTGTTGCACATTTTTCAGAAGTTATTCCTGATTACATAAAGTGGAGAAAATGTCATCTGAAATAATTTTGAGGTGTAAGCAAGCCCTGAGACTAAATACTGCTTCTTCAAGGCCTATTATTCACTGGTATTTGATGCTGTGATGTACTGTACTGCGCAATTACATGCTTTAAAGCCTTAAAAAGTTCAGGGCTCCTAATTACTAGAGCTAGTTAGAAGTTTTTCCATCATTTTGACAAAACTTTTTTTTAAATCTTATTAATTTTGGTGACATTTCATTAAAAGTATGAGGAAAACAGTATAAAACTGTCAGAACGTCCCATTTAGACATTTTTGGATTTAAAAAAAAATCAAGATTTTTTCATTACAAATTTATATAAAAATCAAAATCAAAAATCAAAAGTACAGTTTCTACTCTACTATTTTCCTGAGAATTGCCCTCTCCCATCTATCATAACGACAGCTGAATTTGAGTGACAAACCCAGATGAACAGTCCATTGATTAGAATATTTAGATGCTCTTATGGCAGGACATTTTCTGTGAAGGGACCTCAGCTTTGTAATTACTTCTCCTATTGGTCTCACAGAGCAGAGGCCCAGCCTGTTGAACTTCAGAGCAAAGTGTAAAGCCCTTTTTTATTTTAGCATTTCATATGGAGGCGAGCGCAGGTAATTTTTTGATAGGTTCAGCATTTATATTATATTTAGCATATAATTTCTGAGGTAAACTATATTTAGATAGCATCAGGTAAATAATTCTGGATTTTATTTTTTAAAGAGTATGTGTTCACCTAGAAACGGTTGGATGGGCTTAATTTTAGACATGGAAAAAATTTGATTTCAGACCAGCCTTCGCAGCAGCAATAATATATCCTCTTTACAGTACAGTATATCTATTCACAAACCTAGTGAAATCAAAATAAAATGAGGGTTCCAACTCTTAGTCTTCATGTTTGGTACATCATGTCAATATTTTGCATTGGATAATGCAACATTCATTATACATGTCATCTTGTAGTTCATATTATGTACCTAATATAAGAAAATCAAAATTTTAAGTATAATTCTGCCCCTTTCTTAGTAGGGAAAAAAGGTTGTGCCTGCTTCTCTTCAACTCACCTGTGTAAGTCCATTGCCTTCAGAGCTACTTACACCAACATAAAAGAGGAGAATTGGACTTGGGTTCATGTCTAGATACCAGAGAGAAACATTCACTTTAGGTATTTGTGGCTGCGGGAAACAGGTATTTTAATGCACATCTCTGTTACAAAATCTTTCTACAGGATGTGCACTGCTCTGTGATTTTCTGAATGTCATTTCAGTCTCTCTCCAAGCTCTAAGATACACCCACATTTGCTCCAATCCCTCAGACAGAGATAAACACCTACAAGATGTCTATCAAGCGTTCTTAAAACTACAATATGCACCTGCTGAAGTGAAGAAACAGATTGACAGAGCCAGGAGAATACCCAGAAGTCACCTATTCCAGGACAGGTCCAACAAAGAAAGTAACACAACGCCACTAGCCGTCACCTTCAGCCCCCAACTAAAACCTCTCCAGCGCATCATCAAGGATCTATAACCTATCCTGAAGGATGATCCCTCATTCTCACAGATCTTCGGAGACAGGCCAGTCCTCACTTACAGACAGCCCCCAAACCTGAACCAAATACTCACCAGCAACCACACACCACACAACAAAAACACTAACCCAGGAACCTATCCTTGCAACAAAGCCCGTTGCCAACTCAGTCCACATATCTATTCAAGGGACACCATCATAGGACCTAATCACATCAGCCACACCATCAGAGGCTCGTTCATCTGTACATCTACCAATGTGATATATGCCATCATGTGCCAGCAATGCCCCTCTGCCATGTACATTGGCCAAACCAGACAGTCTCTACGCAAAAGAATAAATGGACACAAATCAGACGTCAAGAATTATAACATTCAAAAACCAGTCGGAGAACACTTCAACCTCCCTCTTCACTCAATTACAGACCTAAAAGTCACAATTCTCCAACAAAAAAACCTTCAAAAACAGATTCCAATGAGAAACTGCAGAATTGGAATTAATTTGCCAACTGGACACCATTAAATTAGGCTTGAATAAAGACTGGGAGTGGAATGGGTCATTACACAAAGTAAAAGCGATTTCCCCATGCTAATTTTCCCCCTATTGTTACTCACACCTTCTTGTCAACTGTTGGAAATGGGCCATCCTGATTATCACTACAAACGTTTTTTTTAATCCTGCTGATAATAGCCCACCTTAATTGATTAGTGTCATTATAGCTGGTATGGCAATACCCATTTTTTCATGTTCTCTGTGTTTATATATCTTCCTACTGTATTTTCCACTGCATGCATCCGATGAAGTGGGTTTAGCCTACGAAAGCTTATGCCCAAATACATTTGTTAGTCTCTAAGGTGCCACAAGTACTCCTCGTTCTTTTTGCTGATACAGACTAACATGGCTGCTCCTCTAACTTGAGATACCTAGTTATATTTGCTTGTATATTGTAAGCATTATACTAAATTAGATGGGACTGTATTCATGCTATGACATTCTCTTAGGGAAACCTGATAAAATTATGTTCCATTAGATTTGTAAAATACTACTCATTAAAGGCAGAAATAAAACTTATGCTCAAGAGTAACAAAGCAGAAAAGATTCTCCATCCTGCAGCTTATATCAGTTTTGATATGAAGGAGGTATTTTCCCAGCAAGCTGGTATTCTCTGATTTCAGCCCAGGATTTTATCATGAGCTTTTAGCTTGTAATTTCTTGATGCCTTAAGTTTCATTCTGAAACCCCTTTTTTCTTGCTTTGATACTTTCAGAAAGTTTAAACTGCAAAACATTTTTAAAGATAACAGACAATAGTTCTGGGGTGGGAGGAATAGTTTATTTCTTGATTAACTTTCCTTATTTATATATGTCTATACTATGAAAGAAAGCAAAAACACTAATCAAATGTCCTTTATTCTACTGCTGAATTCATTGTTTTGATTCCTTGATGCTCTGGCAAACTTTCAAGTATGCCATGGGAGAATTTTAAAAGTGAAGCACTCATTTAGAAGTCACACATATATAGACAGAGCTTCAATTTAAACCATTACTGCATACCATATCTTTTCTTTTATAATAATCCATTAAATGCTTTCAAGTATGGAGAAGGAATAGCAACCTGTAGATCCGAATGGAGCCCAGGCGACCTATAAAATACATACTGCCTCACTGCCTGAGTTGTTACAGCTCTCATCTCTAATGGATGGTATTGTTATTTTACCATCCAACCAGCCACACACATCAATTATACATTCTTCTGTATCATGAATCAGCTTCCTAAGGCTTCCTATCTTTTTGCTGTAAAGTGTGTGGGTTTTTTCTTAACCTGTGATCAAAATCAAAGCTTCATATAAAAAAATTATGCTATTCCATTAAGTGTGTTAATTGGAAAAAATCCTTCCCCCAAAAAACAGAGAATATAGATTTTCTAGCTATTTCAACCATATGCAGTTTGACTGTATATAATTTCTTTATTACACTAAATGTATCAGCAGTACTTTGTGTTGGAAGTCAGCATTTTTTCTTTTGTTATATTGGTGACTGGCAGCACAGTTATAATTAAATGTCTGTTGCCATCTCCATTTTATGATGCTTATAATTCAGCCATCTTAATTGGATTTAACTTGATATATAAATTGATAGTTCAGATGCAAACTTTTTTCAGGGAAAACAATAAATCCCAAACGTAACATGGATTATCTCAATTAACTATGGTCTAGAGAGGTAATTTTTTTTGATGATTGCAGACTATTTTATTTAAATTAGTCTAAGAATGATTTAGCTTTAAAGATTTTGCAGAAATTGTTGCTATTTAAAAAACAACAACACAACACAACCAAGTGAGAGCAAAATTATGTCATTTCAAAAGGAGGCTAAGCCTACAGTACAATTAAAATATAAATACTTCCTGAACAGAATTATCTATTGACTAAATAAATGAGTGAATGAACCATAGTAGTTCTGTTGAGATGATGCAGTGCCACATCTAAGGGATTCTTAGATATACAGAATATTTGTTAATGAAAAATTAAGGCAGAGGATTTAAATACAGGAGTGGGAAAATTCTCATGTAAGGTTCCCATTTGCACATATAGAGTATAATTAGGGAGAGATGAAATAGTTTGACTAGAATAAGCAGCAGATATCCGTCCTTCAAATCATATTAGAAACATTTTCAAATTTAAGTCAGCTTAGAACTAAATGGTAGGGTGATTCCAGTCTATCAACACAGCTCCTTTCTGTTCTTTAGCTCTTTCTGGGGTTCTTTAGCTGCATTAAGGGTCCGATTCTGATCTCTCTCAAAACAACATAAATCAGAAGTAACTCCATTTAAGTCAACTGAGTTATACCACTGTAGGACCAGAATCAGTCCATTAGTGTCCAAAAGACATACTGTAAGTATGCATATAAGTATGCAGTATGAAATCATGAAAACTGAAAAACTACTACTGAACTATGTGCATGTAATTTGATGAGTGATAAGAGATGCACCCTCAAATAGTTCAAAACATGTAACATTTTGTACATGGCTTGATCACAAACCATATGCTGTAAAGAAATATTTACTCCAGTATATACATGCAAGAGAGAAGTTGTGGCTGGCATGGTCCACTTCAATGAAAATGTGCTCACACTTTTGTGTTTATATTAACAACCTGAACTTTGCATTTATCCAGCAGAATCCTTTGTTTTTAAATTCCGTTTCCTCCACTTTTTGCAAAGTCTCTCTTCACTGGTCCTGCATGCAAAAAGTGCTGTGTTTTGTCAGTTGCAACATTAAGTCCCGCTCCTGCAAACACTTACTTGCACCAGGCAAAGTTCAAGGAAGTAAATGGGTCTACTCAAAATAATAAGTAGAGCTGAGCAAATAATGGACTTTTCAGTTCACTGGCAATTCCAATCAAAATGGGTCAAACAAAATGTTTTGTTTTAATTTTGAGCAGTTAACATTTTTTAATGATTTCAAAATAATTAAAGGAAATTTCAAAGGAAAAATTGTTTTGAATCAAAACTTCTAAATGGTTCATTTTAAAACAGTCAAAATGAAGTAATTTGAATTTTTTTCTGAATTTTAATTTGATTTTATTTTTAAAAATATCACAAATTTGCAAAATATTTCGGTCTCGCCAAATCTGCATTTTTCATCAGAAAAGTTTCAGTTGAAAGTTTTGCTCCGTTTTATTAATAAGTGCAACAAGATACTCACTGAGACTTGCTCTACACTAAATAACTTCAGAATCCAGGATGTTGCAGACATGTCCACTCATTGACAAACAAAATTATTTTAATATGCCAATAACAGCCCACTGATTAGTGATTCCACATACACGCCTCCTGTACTCCAATCTGATCTGATAACTACTGACACTCCTCCCAGTATTTCCTCCATCTTTAGGCAGTTTTACCTAGCCTTCTGGAATGCTCTAATTCTCAGACATCTCTGCACCTTTTCAAAGTTGCAGAGCTAGTGAGTGTCCCAATTCTGGTCTCTCTCACTGCACTCTCTCAGGTATCACACCTTGTGCATTTATCTATCCTGGAGTGGAATTATGCAAATTATCCCACTCTTAGACTGGGCCCTGAGCTACAGTACCCTAAGTATCAACTGTTCTCACCCGGTGGGTCCAGCTAAGCTCAGATCCTTGTGGTTCCTCCCTTTGGGGCCCTGGGACAAGTGTTGTATGGTGATCAGAAGCCTGCAGACAAAGTATTGTTTATTTCATCAGTAGGAACAAAGCGTTAAAAGGAATATTAAAATAAACAGTCTACACATCTATCTTATGTACAGGCTTTCTATCTCTGGATAGTAAGCTAGGCAGGCTTAACTTCTTCCATCACCCTAGAGGGTCCCTGTCTTAGGCTGGTTTCTCTGAACAACTATTCCTTTCAAACTGCCAGAGTTCTTTTGTTTTTCTGCGTTCCCAGCTTTGGCCCTTCTGGACTAAAATTAGTTTTGCAAGTTGGGGGGTGGGGAAGGAGGTAAAAGCTCTCCTCTAAGCACACTGCCTCAGCGATCCCATCTCTGCGGCCCGTCCGGCCCCGCCAGCCTCACACCAAGTTGCCCGAACTGCAGCCCATCACACTCTTCAAAACTAACTGTTCAGGCATTGTCCTTTAACATCTCTCAAGTGTTTCTAAGAAATGGCTTATCTTGAACCGTTCTTTTCCCTTCCTCCTTGTTTTTCCTTATAGTCCCTATTAAACTAAGCCAATATATTTATACAGTAAACCTAGCAATATTCATAAATGATTGCAGAGCAAGTCCAAATCCATCACAACCTGAACATTGTATGCCATGGAGCCAGGGGTGGGGGACCATCTGGGCCATGGTTCAACCACCTTTTTCCAGGCCAGAGCTGACTAGCACTGCAATCCCATGTGCCAGGTTGCAATGCCATTTACTCAGATTTGGCCTGACTGCCCTCTATCATGATAGGGGTTAGCCAGGCCAAATTTAAGCCAGTTGCATTGAAACGCCACAGGGTCTGAGTGCCACTCAGGTTTGTGGCAGGTCACAATGCCACTCTCTCAGATTTGGAAGGGGTGGGTATCGGGGTTCGTTGGCCAGGTGTCAGGCTACTGGTTGGGAGAGGGGCGGAGTCACCTGAGAGGGAAAAGGGTCATGAAGGCAGAGGGGAACCTAGGACACAATGCAGCCCCTGCTGAACATACACTCTCTCTCTAGTAAAGTGCTATCTTCACATGCTCCAGGAAGAGAAAGGAAAGGGAGATCCCACCTACCCAATGATGAGAGCTCCATTCTCAGGTACGTCACAAACATACTAGAATCAACTCCCTGCCTCCAGCTCCTGATTGAAACTGCTATACCTGCCTACTCCTTTCCCTCTCTACTCTTTTGGTCTATGGTACCAAGTCACAAGTTACTCTAAACAGCATAAATAATGCAGTTAGCTAAATGGCTGAACAATTTAAAGTGCATTGAAATGCATTTGTTGTGAAATTTCTTGTTTTAAGCATGTAGCATCGGTGCATCTTCTTTAAAGTTTAGTCCTATGAGCAGAGTTAGCGATGGAATGGCAGCCATAATTCGGAATTTCCTTGTTTCGGTTGGTTACAGTTAGATCCTTTAAAGTCAGTGAATCAGATCTACATAGCTCACTCCCATTCAATAATTTGAAAACTGGGGGGGTAATTTTATTTTTAACATAAATTTTTAGATTGTTTGGGGGTTGTTGTATTTTTTAGGGATAACTCTATTATAAATAAGTCTGTATACATGCAAATGCTGTCTCTGTAGATATAATTTCATAAAGCAAAACCATCCACACTATCTTTAGCAGTGAAACTCAAGTGGCAAGTGTGACAAGCAAAGAAAAATGAATGCAGTTAACTTCAGCCATCCCTGCTCATCTGAAAGCTTATGTCAGTTTCTAAATAAGCTTTTCATTTTTCTGTTCAGTCTGCTGATCTTTGTTGATTTACAGCATGAATAAGCATGGCACATTGCAACTTGTATAGTATATTTTCCTAAATAATAAAACATTTATTGCAGACCCATCAAGCTTGCTAGTGGCTTTGAATTATTAGAGCAATGAAATGCCATGTTAACAACTCATTTACATTGTTGCAGAAGACTCTACGTTAACACTGTAAGTAATTTCGTTCTATCTAGGAAAGAGAGCTTCCAAAAATATATCCAATGCTGATAATAAATTATCATTTACTCTAATCATTCTTTTCTCCCACGTTGGGTTATTTCCACCCAATACCCCACCAAATCAGCAGCAAGATGCAGGAAATGGGATGCCTTTAAGATATATCACTGCTGGTAGGCAAGGATACCAACTAGCAGGGTCATCATCACCTAGCCCCTGGGATTCCATCAGTAAACCACCAAGTTTTGGGACATGTGTTTGATGTAAGAGGAAAAAGGATTATTAGATTAGAGAGAGGAGAAGAGTATTTCCTTAAGAAGCAGATAGCATTTTTTGTCTGGAGGGAATATGATATATGAGGGTGGGTAAGAGAAGGATGGTCATATGAAAGGAAAGGGTACATTGTGCGGAGTTGGGAAGGTTTTATTGCTATGGGAAGGGAAGAGTTTATTGATCTGAGGCTGTAGCTATTTTTACTGGCTCAATTCAGTGAGGTGAATGCTGATATATTTGTGATACTGAAGGTCTGATTGTGTAACATATGGAGACAGGGGATACTATAGGTGCAGCTAATTTCGTGTCTCTGTAATAGTGAGCACTCACCTCTCACGAGTGCCCCCTGGGCTGAGTGCATGTGCCTGCACTTCTGCACCGATGTAGTGGTGAATCCCCCAGCCAAGTCACACAGTCTGTATATGAGATAAAAATCAAACCCCTTCCAGGATAGAAGTCCAACTGGGGGCCTATCTCAGTGCCCTCTGTACAGTCCCTTTATCTGCAGCCCAAGGCAAACCCAGGAATTTTTCAGCCCCAGAGCCAAGACCCAGGCCAGCTGTGGGTGTTTTATCCCTGTGTAGACTTTGCCTTAGTTTCCTCTATTGCCTCTTGGGATTAACCATATTCTTTTGAAATCATTCTTGTTTGACTTATGTTCCAACCCAACCCACTCTAATTGCTCACATTCTAAACCAATAGCGTGCAAATCTTTAGCTCAATCTAAAGATGCCAGAACTTGAATCCTACCTAAACGAACTCAGTATCACCAATGCCAGAGGTTAAAATGTCTCAGGCATGCATGTTACCTCCATCAACATGTGTTTATATATCACAATAACAAACAGCCTCTGTGAGTGATAACAGAAATAGAAGCAGTACAATAAAAACTGATAATAGTGTCCCATTTGTTAGAGAAATATACCACATTCTAGATTATATTATTGGTACAGTAAAATCTGCCTTAGAGACCACCTGTCATGAGCGACTACTTGCAGAGGCCCCGAAACACCACTGCTCTCTGGTGTGCAAATCTTTGAAGAGAGAGCACCTCTTACCAGCCATCACTTTTCCTAAGTCCAAGGAGTGGTCACTCTTGGCAGGTTCTACTGTACTCTGAAAATTGTATAGTTGAAAAACTACAACTACCACCTAGTGACATCTAATGGGTTAATCTGGCATAATTCAATGCCCCTTCCATGTGAATACCCTCCTGCTTAATTTCAAATAAATTACCCTCTTCAAAAAATGATTTGAACAGTAAGGCACAAATAAGTGAGCATTATTGTTTGCTGGTTGACTAGATAAGCAGTTAAACATCTAGAGGTGAAGTGGAGGACAATTAACATACTAGCCCTCTCAATTATCATACAATGCCCACTTCTCAGGGAATCAGAGCTATTATGATCTGCTCCGATGAATAAATAAGTATTTTAGCCCTCAAAGGGTAATGCAATAGTCTTGAAAATCTTTTTATGAGAGTGTGGCTTTATCAGTTAGATTTTACAATATAAATCCTGGTTCTGTATAAGAGGATAAAGATTGCTGACGAGTTTGTAATTTTAATTTCTGTTCTTGTATTAATATGCTGCACTTCTCCTACACTCCTACCCTAAAGGTTCTTAAACAAACCAAAGGAAAAAAGACCTGTTTTGGCAGTCTTCTCCTTTTATAAAATATTATCAGCAAAAATAATATCGACCTAAAGATATAAATAGTGGATAGAGTTGCACAAATTCTGCATTAATTGTTTCCCAGTGTAATTAACACCCTGTGAAAGTAATGTCTTGCTGATACTCAGCGACACTCAAGGGTCCCTCAAGCTGAAACATTCAAGGGTAACTCAAGCACAGCTTCACAGAGACAGAAAGATGGAAAGAGGATATTTCTTTGTGTACTGAATTTCATACAGTCTAGTAGGGTATTTGTCTGTATTCAGTGTTTACAGAAAATGTTCTTCCTGGGACATTTTGACCCAAATTCTTTGAATCTTTATCAACAGAGTCACTGATTTCCTTTTCAGCTGCCAAGTTTCTGAGTTTCATAGTCATTTTCCCAGCAGACAGAACAAAACTAAATATATGATCATTTTAAAGAAGCCTGACAATAAAAGAAAGCTTTAGAGGGCCCTAACAGTGGACCATATGTGAAATCAAATGGGCAAGCCATTAGCATCAGCTGTGAACATATTGTACCAACTGGGAATGAAAATAAAACATTCAGCAACCAACTGTTATAAATCTGTAAATAGTCAAGCTAATTTCTGTTGGTTCCAAAAATACATGAATAGGGCTACTCATCAGGGCCCCATTGTCCTGTTCATAGGTAACATGGCATATTTGTTTCTAAAAAACCTGAAGAGTTAGAGAGACTTGGTACAAAAGTCAGTTCTTGTATGTTAAAAGACTCCTAGGATTTTTGAAACTGTATCCAAAGATTACAAAGCAAGGATAATGAAATACTACATTATTTTGATGCAATTTTTCTATATACAAATGCACACCACAAAAAATTCCCCATTGCACATGACGCAAAGAAACTGGCAGAGAATACTAGAAAATTTGTAGCGAGCATGAAACTACAGAGAATCTGTTCTGTAGCTGGCAAGTATACTCCTACCTACTAGTTGCTTCACATTTAATAATGCATGTTGTGAACAGATGGATAGAATGTCAATAAGGCTTTCTATATCATCAGTGGTAATGAAACACTGGAGTTTGAATGCTTAATAGCAGAGAAAACAAAAATCCTGGAAGAAATTTGTCAATGTCCTACATGCAATACTTTAGCAGTGCTTTAACGCTGTTAGTGTGAGGCCATGTATTTCTTCTCACTGGATCTACTGTAGTTGAGTGCCAAAAAAAAAAAATGTATGACACTTTTTCATCCTCCCACAAAAAGTTAAGAGCAAATACACTGAGTCAGCCAACTTGACTAGTAAGTAGTAGGGCAACATCATTCCTCCTTTTTCTTTTTTCCATTTATCAGTGCAAGAGGAGCTAAGGCAAAGTCAATAGCAAACCTGATTCAGAAACCTGGTTGTGAATCATCTTTTAAAAAAAAAAATAAAAAACAAATGCTTCTCATTTTAATTATCTGGAATAAGGAGTAAATATTGTTAATGAAATCTGCAGAGGGTACAAAAATGGAAAGGTGTTGCAAACATCAGTAAAGAAAAATTATATATGAGGGCCTCAAGAGATTAGACATAGACAAAAGAATCAAAGTTAGAGCCATCTCGAAAAAATGTCAACTAAAGCTTGTGGGGAAAATAATCTGAAATAGTCAACAGGGAGAAGAAACCTTGGAAGCAGCAATTCTGAAAGATATCTAGGAATAAGCAAGTGCAGAAAATTAGGTGAGTTTTCATTGCAATATGGATCCAACAGACAATGCAATATATGGTAGCATGTGCAAAAGACATCATGTCACTTAGCAGAGAGAGAATATTTCTTCTCTATACACCTCTGTTGTAACCCCATCTGGAATCGTGGCTTGAAAAATCCAATTGCCAGTGTGGGGGAGATCCACAAAAGTGCTTTTAATAACATTATTATAACTTAATATAGTCAAGTCATTACCAAAGTGTTTGCACCTTTACTGAATATTAAGCCACATCTACAAAAATGTTACCTCCAAGATGCTTGGAAATATAACAATACACATGTTTAGCTAGTTATGTTACAAAATGTGCAAATTATATCAAAAAAATTCCAGAAGGGTTCTGCTTCTATCTCCCAATGACAAGCAAACATCAAGACAGACCATGTAAGACAGTCATGTTTTAACTGTAAAAAGGAATGCAGTATATGTAAGCAGAGCCATCAATCTGGGTTATAAAGTGGGCCTATGCTTAACTGTTCCACGCTTTTAAACCCACATAAATAATTTGAGAAATATCCTTATTGAAATTGATTTCTTTTGTAAACACACAAGTCTTCATTCTTTAAACTGGGAGAACATTTATGATGGGAAATGTTTTGCAGAAGATACTGCTTTCTTCCAATTCATGTTTCCACTTATAAGTGAAAACCTTTGTTGTTTTTCAAATGCTTAAGATGGCATAAGCTTTTTTTAAACTGTATATTTGCAAATATTTTGTTATCTAACATGCAAGCCTTCATATAATAACTGCCTGATATCATTGTTATATGAACAGTAAGATGTTTTGATGAATAGCAAGGTCATTTGATGCTAAACTAATTACTAACATAGAAAGCCCTTTCATTATAGAATATTTATATTAATAGAAGTTAACAACTTTTAGTTATTTCAGCTAGAAAAGAGTTATTTGATTTAAAAAGACTTTTGAGAACTAAAACTTTTGTATAAAGGACGGGTGTTTGGACTTTTGAAAACAGAATTTCATTTCCTGTCAAACTAATAAAATTGAAAGAATATCTCAGAAAACAGACAACTTTTAAAGTTAGTTTTAACTCCCATTTAATTATCTGGATCATTCCTGCCACAAGAAGAACAAAGGCAATTAAAGCAATGTTGAATATTCATTAAACAGACTGTATATTCAGGAGCTGAAAGCATCACCAAAGCCAACCAAAGAGTGACAACAACCAATTTGAATCAAAACAAGCCTGAAAGAGATGTTTTCTCCTATAATTTCAAGAAAATAGGAAGAAGAATATAAAAGACTCTGAAGTGAGCACCCCACACATCCACCTTCTTCTACTCTGCTTAGACAGTAAGCACTCCACGACTCATCCGGTCCATCTCTACAAGAAAGCTGCCACAGATAGATAAGACAAATAGACAAGACTCAAGAAAAAAACAAACCACCTGAAAACCTTCCCACAACCTTCAGCATGGATTGCTGAAAGAAAGTCAGCTAAAACACTCCAAAGGATTAGATTTAAACTCTTGTAATTATTTTATTGGGATCTGACAATGCTGTTATAACTTAAGTTACTAACATTTTCTCTCTCTCCTCATTTTATCTTTAGTGGATGGCCCCTTCTACCATAATATTTAAGCACCTCACCATCTTTATCTTCACAACATCTCTGTGAGGTAGGAAATGAGTATTATCCCCATTTTACAGATGGGGAACTGAAGCACAGAGAGACTAGTTTACCCAATGTCATGCAGGAAGTCTGTGGCAGAGCCAGGAATTCAGTCCAGGCCTTCCAAATTCCAGATTTGCACCTTAACAACTGGACTATCTTTCCTCTATATTCACCTCAGCTTTCACCACAGCCATTTGGAACCCTCTGGGCAAACTGACAAGAATGAGGTCAATTTCATTCTGCTGCTGCTTGGGAAAGCCAGGAGAAGCAGCCAAAACAGGCATTAGAAATATCCACTGGGAAGGAGGACCAAGAAATGGAACTGAGCAAATAGAAACACTCCCCGCCCCCTCAAAGCCAGAAAACTGGAGGACTGTGGCTTCCGAATGGGGTGGGGAGAAGAGAGAGAGGGAACTTCCCTTAGAACAACCAAAGTCAGGTGGCTTGAATGATGGAAGCTTCAAATGTATCAGACTCCTACTAGCCAGTGACTCACATGAAAAATGGAGCCTAGAGCAGGACCAAGGGACAGCACTCCAAAGGAAATCCTAGCATAAGATCTTGAGGGTATTTTAGTAGGTTTAGGTCTCAGCAGGGCCGGCTCTGACTTTTTGGCCGCCCCAAGCAAAAAAAAAAAAAACAACGGGGCGGCCAGAGCATGGGTGCAGGGGGACCAGCTGGGGGGCGGGAGGGGAAGGGAGCGGGTGGGAGAGAGAGAGAGAGAGAAGGGGGTGGCCAGGGCTACAGCAGGGGCGCTGCCATGTGGCCCCTCCCGCTGCGCCGCCTCCTGCCGCCTGCCGTGAGGGCTCCGCTCTGGTCAGCAGGGAGGGAAGGAAGAGAACTGCCCTGCAGGGCGCTCTGGTTCTCCGCGCCGCCGCCCCCTACAGGGTGTCCAGAGCAGAACAACAACAACAAAAAAGCGGCCGTGCCACCCTAGGATTGGGCAGAATGCCGCCTCAAACAATCTGCCGCCCCAAGCACCAGCTTGCTCAGCTGGTGCCTGGAGCCGGCCCTGGGTCTCAGACTAGAAGATATTGGGTAATTCTTTTCAAAACTAGAAGGATATGGACAAACTGGAGAAAGTTCAGAGAAGAGCAACAATTTAAAGGAGGATGTAATAATCCAGAAATATTTCAAGGGTGTAAAAACCGCCAAGGAATTTAGTGTGCTGTAAAGAGCTATAACTAGGAGAAATGGAAATAAAGCTTAGGTTGAATATTGCATCAGGAAAAACTCTTCCTGACAATGAGATGTATTAGGCTGTGAAACAGTATCCTAAGGAAAGGAGAGAAAACTTTCACTTGGGATTTTAAAATCTAGAGTTGACGGAATAGAACATTTTTAGATGCTATCTGAAATAATCCTACACTGGCATTAAAAATGGACTGGATGATCAAATAGGTCTTTTTCCCTCTCTAATATTTGATGCTATGGGAACTCATCCTAAGTGATTCAACAAGTTATCATAATGCTCATTCTTGTATTAATATGATAAACAGCAAGTTTATAAAGATGACAAAATTGGAATTCTATTTGTTTGAAGTATTGGAAAGTGGACACTCATTAGATGATGGAAGTTCTTCAAAGATCTGCCAAATATGCCCCCAATACAGGGCAGCATTTAAGCATGTGATTAATTTAAAGCATCTGGTTAATTCCTACTGATTTCAATGGGAGTTAAGCATGACATTAAGTGCTATTTGTCCTTAATAAAGATGCCCTCCAGAATTGGGGCCTATATGAAAAATCAAGAATATAGAGCTCTTCAGAGAAAGATTTCCTAAACATACCATATGAAAACACTTTTTTGGGTGTCCAAGTTTTATAATTTCACATTCATTATCACCTTGACAGCCAGCCAGTGTGTATTCACAAGGCCACAGCCTATTCAACGCGTGCTATTCCTTTCAAATCAATGGTACAGACATATATGTATCCATATGCAAAGAGAAGTCCCTTTTTGTTGGTCAGGGCAGGTCTTCACTACGGGGGGGGAGGGGTCGATTTAAGATACGAAAATTCAGCTACGCGAATAGCAAAATCGACCTCCGCGGCTCCCCATTGACAGCTCCCCATTGACGGCGCTCCCCATTGACGGCGCTTACTCCATCATCATTTTCCACAGGTGGAGTAAGCGTGTCGATTCGGGGATCGATTGTCGCGTCCCGATGAGACGCGATAATTCGATCCCCGAGAGATCGATTTCTACCCGCCGATTCAGGCGGGTAGTGTAGACCTAGCCTTAGATTCACAGGTATTATTAATCAGCACAACGTTGTTTGATGTTATCCTGTTAAACATACAATGGAAAAGATGCTGAAATGGCTTTAATAGGTATATTGTAAATTTATCTGTATTTTTGTCTTGACACTACTCTCTCTGACTATATTTTTCCCGGGCAAACATTAATACTTAGCACATACCATACATAGCACTTTTCATCCATTTTTCAGGGCATTAAAGATGAGTAAGTATCATTCTCCCCCATGTTACAGATAGGGAAATTGAAGAGTGAAGTGGCCTGTCCAAATTCTCACAACAAATCAGTGGCAGAGCCAGGAATAGAACCAGGTACTCCTGACTTTGTCCTGTTTCAAATCCGCTGGACTGTTTTCACTGAATGACAGCATTGTGGTAGTGCATGGGGGTAGCAAGACCGCTGGGTTGCAAAAAGTTCTAGGAGGACCATGGCTAGAGCTGCTCAGAGAAAGGGAATTCTGTTTTGTGGAGGGTTTTGAAATTTTATTTCATTCCAATTCTTAATGAAACCCCAAAAATTTGAAATTCTCTACAAAAAGAAAAGGAGTCCTGGACCTGGGGCACTCTGTCTGGCAAGGACCATGGAAGCCCTTGGGTCTCTGACTCCAAATCAGTCCACCAGATGAGCTGGCAGAAAACAAGGCAAGTTTTGAAACCTGCAGGACAGGCAGGGTTCCATCTGACCCTGCCTAGATTTTCTCACAACTTTGTTGAAATTAAACCATCTGAGACTTGTTTTCTTTTTAACAAAATTGGCAAATTCCAATGAAAAAATGTTCTGCCAATTTTTTTCCAACCAATTCTAGTCACACTCATCTTCTGTTTCTCTCTGACCAGACAAGAAGAAAGTCCCAAAACTTCTGTTGAAACATCAGGTTAAGTGTTAGAGTATGAAAACATTTTGAGGATAATTTTGATAGTGCATAAGAATCAGATAATGAAAGAGATTTGGCACAAAAGGGAAACTGAGCCATCTAGTTTCATTGTCCAAGCTTAAAGGAATAAAAGAAATTAAACAGCCTCAGTGGTGAAAAGTATATTAGACTTTTAGAATGAGATTTTCAAAGCTGCCTAGGGCATTTACATGCCCAAAACACATTGAAATAAATAGGCCATTAAGAAAATCTCAATCTTAAACTTCTGTCAGTTTGAATAGTGTAAGGTGATACTAGTAACATAGGGATACTTTAAAAAGAACAATTTCCTCTGTGACAGAAGAGGTCTATTGCAGCCAATCAGAAATAATCAGTAGGGGAGGGCTGGCACTATTACTTGTAGTTGATATGGGCATATCTAAATTCCAGTCAAATTTCCAAAGGAATCTTGCAGATGAAGATACTGTTCTTCCCTACTAGTGCATAGGCCCCTATCTGCCACACCCCAGGCTTGAAGTAGTAATAACAAACAACAAATACAGGGTTTCCATCATCAGCACCCCCACTATAAAAATTGTTCCAACGCTGCTGGCTGAATCAGTGTTTCATGATGGCCACCCCGACCACAACCCCTACCCACGCAAAGCTAATGCACCCTCTTCAAGGGGTATTACAGGCATCTTTCATGTAATCTGCAGGTGAATATAATCCATATTTTATCTTCCCTTTGGAGAGCTTCTTCAGGAACTTAAGTCATAGATAATTTTTGATAAGTGGAGAATTAGAACCATTTGCAAGAGGGGTGATTGTTGAAGGCCAACACACGTGAATAAGGATGACCTGGTGGATACAGCGTACTTGGACTTTCAGAATGCCTTTGACAATGTCCCACATCAAAGTCAATTAAGCAAAGTAGGCAGTCATGAGAGAATAGAAGGTCTTCTCATGGATCAGTTGCTGGCTGAAAGACAGGAAACAAAAGGTAGGAATAAATGGTCAGTTTTCACAGTGGAGAGAGCTAAATAGCCTGGTCCCCCAGAAATCTGTTCTGGGGCCAGTGCTGTTCAACATATTCACAAGTGATCTGGGGAAAAAATGGCAAATAGTGAGATGACAAAGTTTCCAGACAATATAAAATTACTCAGGATATTTAAGTCCAAAGCTGACTGCAAAGAGTTACAAAAGAATCTCTCAAAACCAGGTGACTGGGCAACCAATTGATAGATGTAAGTTACTTGTTAATAAGTACAAAGTAATACACAGTGAAAGATATAGTCGCAACTACACGTACAAAATGATGGGGTCTAAATTAGCTTCTCTCATGCAAGAACGATCTTGGAATCATTGCGGATAGTCTTCTGAAAACCTCTTCCCAATGTGCAGTGGCAGTCAAAATAGCTAACCGAATGTTAGGAACCATTAGGAAAGTAATAGTATGACAGAAAATACCATAATGCCACTATATAAATCCATGGTACTTTTTCACTTTGAATACTGCATACAGTTCTTTTCATCCCATCTTGAAAAAGGAATATTAGATTTGGAAAAAGTACAGAGAACAAAAATGATTAGGGGTATGGAACCAGCTTAAATATCAGAGAGACTGTTCAGCTTAGAAAAGAGCCTGAGAAGGGATATAATAGAAGTCTATAAAATCATGAATGGTGTGGAGAAAGTGAATAAGGAAGTGTTAGTTACTCCTTTATGGAACACAAGAACCTGGGGTCACCCAATGAAAATAGGCAGCAGGTTTAGAACAGACATAAGGAAGTACTTCTTCACCCAATGCACAGTCAACCTGTGGTGCTCATTGCCAAACGATGTTGTGAAGACCAAAGCTATAACTGGATTCAAAAAAGAATTGTATACGTTCATGGAAGATAGGTCCATCAATGGCTATTAGCCAAGATGGTCAGGGATGGAACCCCATATTCTGGGTGTCCCTGAATCTGTGACTGCCAGAAGTTGGGACTGGATGACAGGGGATGGATCACTCGATAATTGCCCTGTTCTGGTCACTCCCTTTGAAGCATTGAAGACAGGATATGGGACTAGATGGACCATTGCCATACTGGGTCAGACCATTCTTATGATCTTTCCTTCCCCCAGATCTCACCATGTCCATTACAGCCTTGCCACCTGGCTCCCCCCTGCACTGAATCAACATTTACCCACTTCTGCCTTCACCTTTTTTTTGTCCTCGTGCCCTTTCTTCTTCCCCTCCCATCTCTCTTATTCCCCACTCCTACAATAAGATTTTTTGCTAGTTTTTTATTATTATTTTGCTAGTTTTACAGGTGTTGCATCATCCCCTGCTGCACTAAATTGACACTTCTAAAAGTAGCAGCCTTGGAGTGACTGACTAGAGCCATTGCATGCAGAAGTGTCAATTTAGTGCAGCAGGTGATGGTGTTGCAGCTGCAGAAAGAGAAGAGAGGCCTTATTTTATGCTTTTTTTTTAAATGGTAAAAATGTTAGACGGGAGGGAAGGCTACAAAACAAATAAGAAGGGAGAGGGGGGGAAATCAAAAGGGAGTTGAGAAGAGAATGGAAAATGGTGAGAGAAGATTAAGTGCAAAGAAATAATAAAAATGGTCTATTAATAGGATGGAAACTTTTTTAAAATCTGGAATTTCTATTAAGTTAAAAATGTATCATGTGCATATTTCACACAATACTAACCTTCTCCTTGTTTGTCTGTTTTAGAGGAAGAAATCTGACTCACAAAACTTGGTTTACTACTCAAAATTATTGACTATGTGCTGTGGATATTTTCTATTATACGATTATAAGCAGGAATACAGTCCAAAGAAGGGAAATGAGAGTGGGGGTTACATGGCTCAATTTTCAATGCAGTACCAAAATAGGAGACTTAAAATCATGCATCTCAATACTGAGATCAGCATTTATGTACATAGATGCTCATTTTATGCAGTGAATTCTTGAATGTCCAAATGCAAGATTTGGTTGTATTGTTAAGGTGCCCACATCTGAAACTTAGGTTTAGAGTACATGCAACTACCACCATGAAAAAAAAAGAAAAAGGAAAATAAGTTGAAAGAGGAAACCAAAAGGAAGAAGGGGGAAATTAAATAAAAATATATTTTAATAAATATTTCAAACACTAAATAACATTATGTTTTTACTTTAAACAGTGCTCTCCAGGTCTTTGTAAAATTAGTATAGTAAATTTAAACATGTCCTTACTGTAGCAGATAAATGTGACTAGAATGTACAGTAGAGTACACCTTTATACCACTAATAAATTTAAGCCACCAGTACTTTATTGTACTAATGGTGTTTTTCCCATCACTTAAAGTACAATGGTAATGGCAAACTATTTTGTCTCAAGTGTCTACCCCTCACTTCCATGTATCCATGAGTTTTGTTTCTCAGGGTTTTGAGTTCTAGTTTAAACACAAGCACTATCTCTTTTGCTGTTTCCAGACCCTTTGCCTCTGAGCTTAAGGAAAATGGGGAAAATACCACACCCAATGAGCAATATTTTCTCCAATGGCAGAACTGCCATTGCACAATATTAGATTATTAAATAAAAACAGTTATACAGAAGTGAAAAACTACCAAATCTCTCCATTTCCAAGAGGACCTGAACATTCCAATGCAATCTCATACTTCTTTTGTCTCAAGCATTTATCCCTTAAAAATGTTGCAAGGCTCTTTTTCCAAAATTGCAAGATGGGAAGAGACAATTCAGACACCAGAGGAAAGGAAGTCAATGAGCAGGTTACCTGAACTGAAATCCTAGATCCAAAAAAGGAGAACACAAGGAGCCTTTGAAAAGGTAATACACAGACTGGATACTCTCTTGAAAAGAAATTTCAGCTCACCAGTTCTGTTCAGACAGTAGGAACCAGCTTCATATGTTTTGCGGGAAAGCTTCAACAGTCTTTCTTTAAGTATTTACCAATAGGTCATCAATTTTTTTAGCCTTTTATTTATGCCAGCTATAGATTTTTAAACACTTCTGAGTACTTTCAAACTATATTGCACCACAAGAGATGTGTACAGTACAAATGAAAT
This sequence comes from Malaclemys terrapin pileata, assembly GCF_027887155.1. Taxonomy (NCBI): domain Eukaryota; kingdom Metazoa; phylum Chordata; order Testudines; family Emydidae; genus Malaclemys; species Malaclemys terrapin. The sequence continues at coordinate 75,098,286 of NC_071512.1, forward strand.
GTCACATTTATATAAAATTTCAATTGTAGTTTAATACTCGTAGTAAAAGGTCTTGAAATAAAACATGTATATCTAGTGACAAGGAAACTTATTTAGAAAGTGACTATTTTGGGGGGCTCCTGATGGTTGCAGTACCCAGTTTGTCTCTCTCCCCTCGGTTCTTCACTACTAGCTTCAGTTCAGTGTCTTTTCCTCTCCCTTTCTTCTCCTTTTCTGTTCTTCCCATCTAGGCCCTTCACTGTTATTATTTAGCAAGCCCTCCCAGCAGACAGACAAATAAAAAGACAGAAACTCTGCCCCACAGGGACATTTTGGTGCAGGCATACAAAACAGATTAGGGGAAAATAGTGCATGTTGTGTGCAACTGGTCTGGGAATCTAGCAGTGACCATTTTTCAAAGGCTTTGAGGAAGGAGCACAGTTGGAGAAGGAATTTGAAGGATGTGACTCAAACTTGTTTATTAGGCTTCAAAGGTTAAATATTTTACAATGGCAATTCACTGTCCCTCTACCTCAGGGGTTCTCAAACTGGGGGTCGGGAACCCTCAGGGGGTCACAAGATTCTTATATGGGGGTGGGTCACGAGCTGTCATCCTCCACCCCAAACCCCTTTTGCCTCCAGCATTTATAATGGTGTTAAATACACTTCTACCCCGATATAACGCGACCTGATATAACACGAATTCGGATATAATGAGGTAAAGCAGTGCCCCGAGGGGTGGGGCTGCACACTCTGGTGGATCAAAACAAGTTCAATATAACGTGGTTTCACCTATAACGCGGTAAGATTTTTTGGCTCCCGAGGACAACGTTGTATCAAGGTAGAGGTGTATATAAAAAGTGTTTTTAATTTATAGAATATATGCATTTATTATACATAGTACTTCATTCATCAGGACAAACTATTTCTCCTCATCTCAGTCCTCTGCTCCATTGCTACCGCTACTCATAATCATTGTTCACTTCACTCAAACCAGTCCCTCTTGCAGGGGGCAATCCTCACTGCTAATCCTATTCTAAGTGGTACTTCTGTTGAGAAAGAGACCTGAGAGAACTCACACTCTTTTATTCCTCCGCCACTAAATAGAACACAAACATAAAAAGGATTTAAAAACAAAAACAAACAAAAAATCTGAGTTCAGCAAAGTCCAAGAAGGCAATACAGAACAATATGCCAATCTAAAACACTGGCTTAATCTGTGGGACCTTGTCTTCCACAGCTGGTTGGTCCCACCAACTACAACAGCAGGCTACTTAAACAAAAAGGGTTCTTTAGCTCATCTGATAGATGGGACAGAACACCACACCCAGAAGGTGTGTGGGTTACACTTGGACTTAACCCAGGTGCAGATTTTAAGTACATTATAGACTCAGCCTCTTTTTCTAATGACACTGTACCACGTGAGTGGATAAGAGCAAAACTGTCCCTCTGTGCAAGTATGGTAGTCCAGCGATTTTAATACACATGCACTAATCTTAGTTCTTTAAGCAATAGTAATGTAACTGAAAAATTTTCTATCAGCAAACCTAAAAGCAGCAAATTGACATTGAACTAATTAATCACTATCAAACTGATTTGTGCCTTTTTCATTCACCTTACTCAGCTGATCATATACATTTAGCTCATTGTGAATATCAGCTCACAAAGCTGTCTCATACCAGCTTCATAAAGTAATTGTACAGTATGAACTCAACAATCTAACTTTCTAAATGTAAATGCTATTTCTCTGATAAAACTCATTCCGTCTTCTAGTTTTCCTTTTGTCTTCTTCATGATATGCAAGGAGTTTTATTACATAACTTTTCACTAGAACTACTTCTGTTATCAGTTGAAGTATCTCCAGAATCAAAGAAGGGTCTCTTTCCTCTAATTTTTACATAAAGTATCTATGATGTGTAAATATGCTGTGTAAAATGCCACTTTTTCTATTTGAAGTAAATGTTTCTGGTGCCATTACTTCCAGTTCTTCTGATATTAAACCACATGATTAGTGATCTTAAATCCTGTGTTCCTTAGGAGAGCTGTAGCCGTGCTTCGTATTTCCATCAGTCAAATTCAGCTCAACTATTTCTATATTTTCACAGTTATATTACGTCTTATTTGTCACTCAGGCTTAACAGTGGTTAACACTCTATAATAATGAAATAGATAACATAATAATGAGATAGATTGCTGTTAAAACTAGTACTTCACCACTTCAACAATCACTGCCTTATAATGGACACAATAAAAACGGCTTTATGTTCACTTGTTATGCCAAAAGATGTTGTACTGTAAAGGTACTTTGTAATATCATTTATTTTGACACATGGGTGACAAATATCAATTTCACTTTTCACGACATGTAACAGATGTTAGTCATGTCACTTAATGCAGTGCTGAAAGGCACTCATACTACGGTGATGCACGTAGTGCAAGTATCTGAATAGAGCAGAATAAAGCATAACATGTTGGACAACATTAGCATAAGGCTTTCTTGCACAGTAGTGCAAAAAACTCACAATAATATACTGGAGTGCTAATAATATGTGTTATGTGAGTGTACTGACTACCGCTAAACTCAGCAACACTGGCATAGTAGAACTTCTGACAGTTTCTACAACTCTTTATATTCAGGGGCTTATAATTCAGTTATAAAAATTCACTCCAAAATAAAAAATGCTAGCATTCAATATCTACTTTTGCAGGCAAACTTTTTCCTATTTTAAAAATCAGTTTTCTTGTATCACAGAAGCCACAGATATGTCCCAAAAGAAAATCCAGAAAGACGAATTAGTGTACTGCAAGCTGGGTTCCTTTGCATGCCTTTTAATGTTGAAGCAAATAATTTCTTAAAAATGAAAAGTTGCAGTATCTTAATTTGTAAAATTAACTAATGCTACAGATAGTAATGGGACAATTTGACCTGTATAGATGCCAAACATTAGCTGATCTACTCAAATATCCCCATCTCAGAGATACCATCAGCTGAATAATCATGTTAGGATCATTTCTAATTATGTTTGAATATTTTAAAACAATGTTAGTATCAGTTAACATTTAGCAAAATGGCAACTGTGAAAATTAAACAAAACAATATTTATAAAGATTATTGGGACAGAAATATAGTTCCTGATCCTGTGAGATCATGTTTATTGTGAAATACTGAGTGTCCTGACCTCTTATGGAAGTCACTGGGACTTGACAGCACTCAACACCTCACAAGAAACTAAAGGCAAGCTCCAGGGTCCACCCACATGGAATCAAGGCCTAAATAGGCTATAACATAGTGGAACAGAACCACTCCAGAGAAGTGTTAACAGCTACTGTACTAGAGTGTGTTTTGCCCCCATGCATATTTGCATTAAAGCATTTTAAGTACTTAACCGTTTACAGAAAGCAAACAGGAACACACAGTCAAATCAACTTTCAAACATATATTCGCAGAAAACTTTCCACTATACAATTTGCTCTTAACGGCAACATACAATAAATAAAATTATTTGCTTGCTACTGTGGGCTTTGACACAATAGGTTATAATGGCCCAGAACTAGCTCTTACAGTCTCAGGCCACAATCCCACACACATGCTTAACTTTACTACTCTGAGCCGTCCCTCTCAATGGGACTACTCATGGTAGGGCAGTTAGGCATGTGCATAAGTGCTGACAGGCTCAGAGCCTAATTTGTGATTGATATACATATTAAAGAGTCCGTTCATATATGATTACACAAAACCATCATGGCTGAAGAGTTTGTGCTATTTTCTTAACCCAGTTCAATACTCTATGATTACATTTTTGTTTGTTATTCATATAAGTAAAGGGTAAAAAAAAACCCATATAAATATTAATCAAAAACAAATTTAAATATATACATTTTCCAGTACAGAAGACCCACCTCTATACATACAGAGGAAATGGAAATACATTGTAAAATTGATTTTATTTTCATGTATATCAATATTCCACCAGTTAAAAAAAGAGAAATGGTGCTTATATTTTGTTTCATTTCACATTTTTGAGAACATCAGAGGAAGTTTCGTTCCTGTAGTATGGAGAAAGATGTCCTAATAGCAAAGATCCAATTAAAATAATAGGGCCATTCATTTCAGTGGGATTTTGCGAGAATGTTCTCAGTTCATTTACGATATATACCTCCTACAATGTAAAAACTTTAGCTCTTGTATTATAATGGCATTACTAACAAGACACAAGTATGTATCTTACAAGTGGATAAATATGTGATTGTCAGAAGAATGAAAATGGTTCTTTATCCATAATACATTCATCTCAAGATTCAGGGAGTATAAAACATATCGAAGTGTAAGTGGTTTCCCCTCCCCTCTCCCAGTTCTTTTAGAAATATACACACAAGAACACATCTAAAGACCATAAGTGTGGTGAGTTAATAAGGAGCTATGAGAGGGCACAAAAAAGGGAAAGACAGCTGCTTATCCCAAGTAAATAAAGTGAAAAGTACATGTATAAATATTCCAGCTCAAACATTGTTGGATACACATATATGAGCTTCTTAAAGCTAGAAACCCCCTTTTCTCCACTCACCAAGAAAAATGACACGTCCCATTTATTTCAACGTGAGCTTCAATTATGACTAATGTAAGAGTACAAATGGATCAGAGCTGTTTTCTTTTAAATTTCACCGGGCTAGATCATGGGTTTGCCCTGAGCCCTGCATTCAGAGCAGCACATGGCTGATCTCCCCTTGGAGCAGCCTGAGAGGGAGATTGTGACTGCTGTTCTAGGTAGGGAGTATTCTAGGGATAGTCTATAAACACAGCAGTAGTCACTCCCTGAGGTGGACTGAGTGACCCTGTAGAATCTGCCTCTGCTCTGCTCCAGCACCGTGACCAGTACAGCAGATAGCCAGGGCAGAAATCCAGGCTATGATTCAGCTCACTGTGTTTTGTGGGCAAAAGAAGTTCATTTTGAGCTTTCGGTGAACGTTTGGAAAAAGGGGCTGAAGTTTATAGTGATCTCAAATATTATACTTGTAATAATAAAGGTCCTTTCACTTTAAGAATAAATCCTATTCTCTGGGAAAATAAGCTTTTGAGAAAAAATTCTTTGGAATGATGACTGACTATATCATTCTGCTTAAGGTATCCATTCTTAGGGTCTTCCAATATCAAATGGTCGGTAAAATTTGGAAGTCTGTACAATACAATTAAATCATATTTTGAGTACAGCAAAGTTCCCTGAAAACCTGACTGCATTTTGTTTTGTTTTTAGAAGACTATAAGATTGCCTAGCCAAGACATTAATTGGTAAAGATTTCTTTTCCCAGTAGAATTTTCATTTAATATGAACAAATGAATATCCCCACCTAGCCATAAGGGTAAATATAATGCAAAGACTTGGAAGGACTGAATCCATAAAGAAGTAAGCTAAATAATTCCAAATCATGGACACAGTTCCACAGCACCAGTTGAAATGTCAAAATTATGTCCATCCAATTCAAGCTGGAAACATGAATGATGTGATCAGGCATTTCATAAAGAGCACATAAGGGACAGACCTGTAGGAAAAAGTTGACCTCTGAATACTTTTTTCTCCACCACCCAGCACTTGTAAGTCCAGAACTAAAACTTACACATAACTTGTATATTCGATTGACTCCATAAGGTTTTCATCTAAATTCAAAACATAACCATGTTTAGATATATTTGAACATTTTTATTGCATTTAGTTATGAGACATGAATTCTTATTGATAGAATGTGGGGCACATGACATTGCTAGATCATTCCAAACAAGTTAATTCTGAAATGGGCTTGAATCAATAACACAAAAGAGGCATTACAGCCAATTTTTATGGTAGTCATGGTTGTATAAAATAAAATCAAGACAGTCAGAATGAAAGCTCCCTGCATCACAAATATAATTTGCAACCTACTCTAGACACAAAGAGGAAATAGATAGGTGGTAAAAGATATAGATAAAAACAAATGAAAGATATGTAGGACTACAGAAACTGACAATATAGAAAGAATGCAGAGTAATTGGCAGCCAATACGGTGAGGGAAAGAGACCAAGCATGCCAAATACGTAATTCACGGGTAAATAGAATGCTTTCCTTTCATTTGGGCTTTTTGAACGTTTATGGAAAGGCTCTCTTTATTCTGTGTCTGTAACTCATAGATAGATAGGGGCTGTATGTACAAAGAAGTCTATCAGTGCAATGCTTTGCTTTTAATGAAATGGATTTTTAATAATGAAAAAAGCTATATTTCATTCTGACTTGCTCCATTTCAGGAATATCAGCAGGAAGTAGTACAGCAAATGCACTTGCTTTCCATGTCCTTCACTAAATCCACAACAATGAGGTGTGCAAGCATTGGAAGAAAGTGTTACTATTTTACAGCAGGGATATAGAAAAATTCAAGTCTTTTTATTGTTTTTTATTGATCTTGCAGGGCTCTATGACACTGCTGCATGTTTCCTGACAATAGAACCCTACATACGTTACCTTGGACTCCATCTGCATAAATAAGCTCTAAAGCACCGAGATGTCCCTTTTTGTTGTTCTCTTCCTCAAGGACATTCAAAGTGTGCTGTTCTTACCATTCCCCAAAGCAGACATTATATTGAAGTGCTTTGAATGAACCTCTAAGCACACAAATACCAGAGGATTTATCCCACAAATGTAGAAAAGTCAGAAGGGGAAGAGACAATAACACGTATCCTTTCTTTCTGGACACAAAGAATTCTCCCTTCCAATGTCACAGTTCCTATACTGGCATAGAATAAGCAAATAAGTCATTCTCAAAAGTATACATATGTGAGGAGGCATATTACCCGTGGGGTAGCAGAAATAGGCATTTTCCCATTTGTAACATTAGGTATATACTAATTTCAGGCCGTTTGACAATTATATTTATCTCTAAGATTATCCATTGAACAAAGGGCCATTCCACCCAAGCCCCTGCCCACCTGCCTTTACCCTCCCATATACACACTTACTCTCTTCTGGAATTATTTGCTTTAAGGTTGTTCAATGCCTTGGGACACTGTATAATTTGGTTGCCATATAGCAGGACAGCATTTCAATTTGTCTTGAGCCATGAAATTCACTTCACTTTCAGTATTTCTATGGTAGGTTTTGTGCTACGTACACTAGTTCAAGGAAGCACAACGTTTTCCATACGACAATTATTTTTACTTTTCCTTCCAAAGATTAATATCTGTGAGCATGGGAGCAGCAGCACCCAAAGTATGATTAAAGAGCTTTAGGCTGTGCAGCTGATAGGTGAAAGGGTAATAAACACTGAAATCTGATGTTCGCAGAATACTAGTCTAATATAATCCACATTTTCACAAAAAGCAGCAGAGAAACAGAATCAGATCTCGGAGCCCACCCACAATCTTTTCTAAAATATCCCTGTTTTCCTGTCAGCCACTCCCAAACTTGTGTCTTTTCCATTCTGCCTCATGGTTAATTGGCAGAGCCTACCAATCAATATTTACAATGGGTCTCCTCTTTCTTCTTTCAAATCTCTTCTAAAACATCACCTGTTTGATTACACCTACGTGAGGTTCTGACACCTGGTACTGCAGGGGTAAACTATTTAAAATCCTAACTAAATGTATCAGATCAGAATCTCAGAGAAAAATGTTGCTAAAATTAACCATATAGTGTGTCAAGAGTTAGCTAGCTCAGGACTCAGGCGCAGAATAAGCACATGGGGGAGTTACTCAAAGGTCAATACTGGAAATAAATATGTAGGACAGATAAAAATGGCATGTGACTTGGGAGTGTGACTGCACATGCTCAAATAGGTGCAGAAAGAAAAGGAGCATGCATGTTGGTCAAGTGAGAAGCTTCTGGAAGTTGTGTGTGGCCATAAAAAGGGAGGCAAGTACAGATGCTAGAGAGCTGATTGAACCCGTCTCAATTTTGTTCAGGAAGGAGAGAGGAGAAAGATGCTTTCTCTCCTGGGTCCTGAATGTTATTTAAGTAAAGCAGGCAGGGCTATAGTTCTAGATGACAGACATCATGTGGAAGAACCTGGTCACAACAGAGCATACTGCATGCTGATTCCCAAACCTGACTGAACCAGAATATTCTTTCATCCTGGATATGCCACACTTACTTCAAAGACTGAGAGGGGTAGCCGTGTTAGTCTGAATCTGTAAAAAGCAACAGAGGGTCCTGTGGCACCTTTGAGACTAACAGAAGTATTGGGAGCATAAGCTTTCATGGGTAAGAATCTCACTTCTTCAGATACAAGCCTTGCATCTGAAGAAGTGAGGTTCTTACCCACGAAAGCTTATGCTCCCAATACTTCTGTTAGTCTCAAAGGTGCCACAGGACCCTCTGTTGCTTTTTTCAAAGACTGAAGCATTTTACTGTGAATGATGCACTATCTGTGACAGGAACCCAGATGCTACAAGAAAGGCTGATCAGAGAAATGGAGTTTCAATTTAGTAGGAGCAGTTCAGTTATGAAAAACAACAATTTAGGAGTGAGACTGATGCTTTGCAACAGAATAAGTGCAGAACTTTTTTCCAAAAGGATGTTGAGACAGCCAGTGCCAGAAGGTAAATCTTTGATGAGGATTCTGTGTGAACTTTTTGTACCACCTTAGATACATTCACAGTGCCAATATTGTTAATAGGATCTAGTTTGTGTAGCCCACCAAACTGACCCTAACATCGGATGAATCCTGTGGTTGTACCCCTCATTTTAATAATCATTCTTTCACATCTAGGACAGAATTTGTAACTTTAAATACAGTTTTAATGTATTCTTTTCAAGTACCTCATTTAAATCGCAGCAATTCTTTAAAGCAAATACCTTCTGCCCTGGGACTATATTTGTTAATTCCCCATTAAAATGCATCCTTTCCTCACTAACATACTATTTTAATGGTCATGCCCACTTATAAAATCACTATTAAATATTGATCAAAAACATAATTGTATCATAAGCTGAAGCACTGGGTTAATTGCAGATCCAGAGAGTGGATACACACTGTATGTGTTTTAAACATATTGCAGTGGTTTCCTATGCTAATTATATAATGATTATTCAGTACAAGTTTAAACTTTATGTTCACTGAATTAAACAGCATTTAAATTTGAAAGTCCCATCCTGCAAGTTAACAACAGAAACTGTTACTTAGGGTTTTTAGAATTTAAAATTGTGGTAATTTAATTTGTTTCTGTAGGTGGTGTTTATAATAAATTAATGGAGATAACAGAAACAGTCAGTTGATGGGGACAGTATATTGTTCTAAATATACCTAATATCTATCACAAGCGTAGATTCATCATTTAACACTCTTGTCAAGGCTGACAAAATTATTTTAGAGTTTGGAAACACCAATATGTTGCCTTGCCGTTTCTCACATTCCTCTTCCTTTCTCTCCTTGTTCTCTCTCCTTCACTTTGCCTACCTCTCCCATTCCTTTCACCTTCTCTTCAAATACTTGCTGTTCGTTAGGCCAATAATGTTGTTTAACTGTCACAGGTGAAGACAAATCATACAGTACTGTTTCTGTTCCCTGACTGGATGAGAGTGCAGGTACGTCTGGCATGAACACTTGCATGCACGAATTTAAATGAATGCAATCAGTGTGAAATGTAGTCAATCTTAAAATGTGTTAAAGTAGTTTCAGGTATTAAATTTGCCCCTGAGTCTCCATGCCCATTTTTATGATTTTACGATCACATTTTCCTATTTTTTAAAAAAATGTTTCTCATTACTCTGTTGCTGTGTGATAGATGACTGTCTATATACCCATCACTGTAAAATGCATAAAGTAAACAAACTGGAAAAAAAGATTTTTCTTCTTTAACCTTTCACTTGTAGTCCTCTTAGGCATTACTTGGTTAAAAATATTCAGACAATGTGATTTAAGTTTATCATTACCTTAAAAATTCTGTTTACATAAATACTTGTGCAAGCAATCTTGAAAATCACTTCCTGAAAGCAGTTGCCAGTAAATACTGACTACATAAAGCTTATTCAAATTAAAAACAAAGGTCTGAATTCTCAGTTAGTGCACTGGTACGGTAAAGGGCCTTAAAATGAGCAAAAATTACACTTACCCTGCCAGAGCAGTGTAAAGGGGCCTTGGTAACTAAAAATTCAGGCCAAAAGATGCACAAGCACAACCAAAGAGAGTTCATGTTTAAATCTGAATACATTATTCACTCAACACTTATTCCATTAGCAACACAGTGAGCAGTCCAATCCCACATTGCTATCAGTGTTAATGTTCTAAAATTTATCAAACTGCAGCTAATCATGAAGGAGGTACAAAAATGATGCCTTAAACCAGTGGTTCTCAACTTTTTTTCATTTGCAGAACTCTAAAATTTTCAAATGAAGGTGCAGACCCTTTGGAAATCTTAGACATAGTCTGTGGACACCCTCTTCTCCCCCCCCCGCCCCCCCCCCCCGGGGTCTGCAGACCACAGGTTGAGAACCACTGCCTTAAACTATAGGAATCCTTTTTAAGATCGGTTGGTGCTTAACTAAGAGGCTGAAATAACAGTAGTTAAATCCATAAATAAGTTTTTTATTATAACCTGTAACAAAATCAGCATTGTAACAGTGATTCATTTTTTTAAATCTCAATGCTTCAAGACTCCTATAATAATAGAGCAATCATGCATCACTTTTGTTTTCCAACAGAACTATTAGTCTCTGTACTGTGTTAATGTAATTACAGCCTAGTGGTTTAGAAATAGCACTACATTTTTTACTAAATTGAGTACAGTATATAAAAGTTAATTTAAATAGCTCCAGGCTTTGAAACAATGTAAAGAAACCCGTTCCTTTTTCTTTTGAGTGAGGAAAACAAAGCTGTCAAAATGGTTAGAGGCATTTTTGTTTGTCTTTTTAATAAGGTGGAAGCAGTGTAATATTAGAAGCAGAAATTAAGTAATTATAGCATAAAAACCTCAAGTAAAATATGAAAAAATATCTTGTGATATTTTGATACTGTGATTTAGCAGCCTCGCTTGATTAACATTGTGAAATTATCAAAGGATATAAAATGGCACTAATTAGAATCTAATTCTTCATTATTGCACACATTTCTGATGTTCTAATTTAATGAAACTACTAAAACTGAGCAATATAGTAATATTGCATCGTAACAAATAATCAAAATAGTTCTGAATTGACAACAAGTAACATCAACCAAGCTACTATGCAATCAGCAAGCATATCAGTAAGTTATATTTCTGACAAACTACTATACAATATAGCTAGTTTCTTCAGTGACCATGAATATAAAGGTAGCGCTTCAGTGATTAAGAGCCCAAACTGGCATATCCTTACACATCTGAATAGTTCTTACTCGTCTAAATAAACCACATAATTCATTGAAGTACAAGGACTACCTACATGAGCAAGGATTTGCTCAATTAGGCCATTAAAGTATGTAGGAATAGCACTACAGATATCCTGTAGAATACATTGCAGTGTTCCATTATATATGAAAACAGTGAAAGATTTACAATCTATTAAGGTGACACTGAAGGTCATAATATTGGGGCTGGCTGAACTTACTAAAGCAGTCAAAGCAATTCTGAAAAGAAAAAAAAATATGCTTCTCAAAACAATTTTGTACTCTTTCTCTTGTCCCCCCCCCCTCCCTCCACCTCTCCATATTTTGCTTTAGTCACGATTTTGGTGAAATTACTGTTTTTGTAGTACCAACATGGATTTGTTTGTTTGTTTGTTTGTTTGTTTGTTTTCAGAAAAAGTTCTCCTGGAATATGAACACGTTTTTGTTCAATATCACTGGGAAACAGACCTAGTTTTTGTTCAAAACATGTCCATTTAGTTTGGCAAAGAGGCCATTTCTGCTCAAAATTGTATTAGTGATATTTCCACAAAATTAGGCCTATTTTCAAATTCACAGCAAATGTGAAAAACAGTCTTCTTTAAGAATATTTTACATACCATTACCCAGTGAGGCTGTTGAAGGATTATCAATATTTAGCTTGCTTTCTAGACTGAATAATAGCACTATTATTTTAAACCATTACAAAATCAGCTTTGATTTTTAATCTTCATTTACTGTTATTTTCAAATTCACAATTTAAAATCAAATTTACAAATAGTATATTAAATACATTTTTGTCCTAAGTATTCTTCCACCGTGTACAAATATGCAAAAAACTACAAATATGACCCTTCCTCTTCCTTTTATTGAGAAAGGCCCCAGTCCTGCAAACACCTACATACATTAATAACTTTTCACATGCATGCAAACCCACTGAGTTCAATAAAAATACTATATTCATAGATTCACATATTCCAAGGCCAGAAGGGATTATTGTGATAATCTAGTCTGACCTCCTGTATAACATAGGCCATGGAATTTCCTCGAAATAATTCCTAGAGCTGGTCAGACATTTGTCATCAACAATTATCCCATCAGAAAATGCTGCTTCAATTAAACCAAAAATTTGTGAAATCCTATCATTTTGTTGAAAATTCATTATGGAAAAAAATAGAAAAAAATGTTTCAAAAATGGTAACACATCACATTTCAATGCTTTCAGAAGGAAAGTTTTGACTTTTCATTTTGAAATTTACTTTAGTTTATATAAAAAATGAAAAGGTCAAAATGAAATGAAATATTTCAATCAATCCTAAATTACAAAATGTTTAGAATTTCATTGAAAGAAAAAATTCAAAATTTTGGCTTTTCATCCCAATTTAGGATGGAGAAAAAAATTAAATCTTGAAATTTTCCATGGGATGGAAAATATGTTTTATGACCACTTCTAAAAGTTACTCGTGTGTATCTGCAGAAGAATAGTCCAAGTTTTCTGTCCAATAGTCTCCAGATAGTTTTCTGACATCGTATGCTAACTTTGTGGAGATATTTAATAGTTGTGATTAACTTGGGTAACTAAAAATGAAATAGCAAGTCTATCACCCACAGTCTTTTGTGGCTCATAACCATAATCCTTATTTAATTATTTACTTGAAGGGAGCAGTTTCATTATGCTTACTGTGAATCCAAAGTAACTTATGTTTGTGGGTAGTGGAAATTTACAAAGTACAATGCTCACTGAGGCTTGTTTCGGGTGAACTAATCCTCCATGGTGTCTCCTGGCCTTAAGTCTCTGGAAGCCTCATATTCGGCAGAAGCTAATTCTAAATCTTCAGAAGAAATGATCATCTTTTACTCCTTTTTGGAAGCTGCAGAATGACACATAGATATACAGTTCTGCCCCATACTCCAGAGCATAATGTTCAATTTTTCTCCCAACTCCAGCCATATAACTATAAGTAGATTTATTTAATTATAAAAACAAAAATATACAAAGCAATTTAAAAAAAAAACCCTCAGTGTTCCTTCTCCATCCTGTCCCAATCACAAGGTCATATTTTTAATAAATAAAATAAAACTAAATAATAAAGAGTATTTCTCTCATCTCTTCCCTCCATTTCTAGTCAAACAGTAGGCTTCCTTTGGTGCTATCTTACCATTTGCAATGCAGATACAAGAGTTAGGTTTGGGGCTGATTAGAACTGGGGATGATTTATGTGTCTCAATTACAGTTAGGATATACACCAGTTCATCTCTCCAAGTTAGAGCTAGGTTTGGGACTGATTAGAAGGCCTAGGATAAGGGTTATGAGTGGCCGGATTATGGCTGGGGCTGCTACATTGTCCTGGGGTTAAAAATTACAGTTAGGACTGGCTGGGGAGACTGAGCTACTGATATGATTGGGATGCCTCAGGTCGGGTTATGGCCTGCCGGTCATCGTGAGGGCGGTAGTGAGGCAGCCTTTGGCAGCATGCCTGCAGGAGGTCCGCCGGTCCCGCGGCTTTGGCGGCAATTTGGCAGCGGGTAAGGTGAAGGCGCGGGACCAGCAGATCACCCGCAGAAACACCGCTGAATCCGCGTGAGCAGCAGACCGCCCGCAGGCATGCCACCGAAGGCTGTCTCACTGCCGTGCTTGGGGCGGCAAAAAACATAGAGCCACTCCTGCTTCTGAGCCCAAACTAAGATTACATCTTGAGCCAGTTCAAATATTTGGGCTAGGATCAGAATTGGAGATGGCTGTTGAGCCCAAGTTAGGTTAGTGGTGGGGCTGGCTGGCAGCACACAGGGTTATGACTGGCTGGCGGCCCTACATAGGGTTAGAAATGGGGCCAATTTGTGTGTTTGGGCTTGAGACCATTTGAGAGGCTCCAGTGTAAATTTACAGAGAGGGCCAGGCCAAAGAAAATAATCCTGCACCTTCCAGGTTAACTCTGCAACTATTTATTGATTTACAATGTTGTGTGCCATAGCTGGATAACCTTTCCACTAATTCTATTCTCCTAAAGCAGAAACTGTCGCATCACATGGAGCTATGTTCAGCCATCTTCCTGAACCACACAAGGTTCCGGAATCTCTGTATTGCCAGTTTAAAATTAGGATCAGCAACACTGGCTTAAGTTATTTCTGGCCTTATTGTTTTAAATGCTCAGATTCTTAGGGCCACAATTTGGCCTCATCCCACACAGACAAGCCAGGACAGAAGGAGTGGTAGGACTCTTCCCATACTCCATACTACCCTGCATGGCCTCTCCACTAGGGTTACCATATTCTGTGCCTCCAAAAGGAGGACACTCCACGGCCCCCGGCCCCGCCCCCAGCCCCGCCCACACCCCCGCCCCAACCCCGCCCCCTCCCCAAAGTCTCCGCCCCCTCCCCTGCTTCCCGCGAACATTTAATTCGCGGGAAGCCTGAAGCAGGTAAGGGGGATGTGGGGGGGAGGAGGCACGGCCCAGGCTGGCCCCCCGGCGGCTCCAGCCTGGGTCGGCTCGGGCCCTGGGGTGCCGGCCCCGGCCCCCGGCCGACCACCCCCGGCCCGCCCAGCACTGCCTGGCGCACCCCCCAGCTCCCCGCGGGCTCGGCTCCCCGGCTGACCGGGCTCCCTGTGGGCCCGGCTCCCCGCCGGCCCGGCTGACCGGGCTCCCCGCGGGCCCGGCTCCCCGCCGGCCCAGCTGATCGGCTCCTCGCGGGCTCGGCTCCCCGCGGGCCCGGCTGACCGGCTCCCCGCGGGCCCGGCTCCCCGCCGACCCGGCTGATCGGCTCCCCGCGGGCCCGGCTGATCGGCTCCTCGCGGGCCCGGCTCCTTGCGGGCTCGGCTCCCCGCGGGCCCGGCTGACCGGCTCCCCGCCGGCCCAGCTGACTGGCTCCCGGCCCGGCACCGCGCCCCCGGCTCTCCCTCCGGCCCCGCGCCCGGCCCGGCACTGTGACCCTGGTTCCCGGCCCGGCACCATGCCCCCGGCCCCGCACCGCCGGCCCGGCCGAGCACCACCGAGCCCTCCCGATTTTCCCGGACATGCCCGGCTTTTGGGGATTTCCCCCCGGACGGGGATTTGAGCCCCCAAAAGCCGGACATGTCCGGGAAAATCCGGACGTATGGTAACCCTATCTCCACATCTATGCTGTAGGCACAGAGAGAGTGAATGTGTCTTGTACTCCTCCCTCCATGCAAGGGGTTGGGGGCACCAGCCAGAAAAGGGTGGCACCAGCCATTTATGTGAGAGCATAATCCACTCCCTGGAAGGGCCAGTAGCAAATTTCTTCCCCTGCCCTCTCAGGAACAAGTAAAGAGCCTGATAATTAAAGCACATTTTCTGGGCTGTTCCTAGGGACGCATAACTACGTGCTATCCGTAACTCAGGACTAGATAGAAAGGGACAATCCATCCTATAATAAGTAGAATCAATTTTGGCTGAATATTTAATGGATACAGTTTTTAGAAAATAATAAGCAATATAGGCAGGGAACTATGGAACTCTCTCATACAACAGGTTACCTAATTTCAGCAGTAGACTGCCATAACACTTGTCATTTCATTATTAATGATTTCCAGATCGTCTCAAGATATTTATCTTTTTTTAATAAACAGAAAGTGTTACTGACAATTCAGAATCCTGGGTTTTTTAATAAAAGAATAAACTATTGAAGAGCAGCAGACATAGTCCTTGGTCCCTATCTCTCTTAGATGATGGATGTTAGTTCAGGACTTTGTTTGTCACATTCCTCCAGTTTTTAATCAGCTAGATTGCTTAGATTTTTGTAATAAACTGAAAATAGAACAATAAATTTCAAAAACTTTCCTTCTGTCCTTCCTACTACCCCTTAGCTCCCCTTGGTAAAGAACTTGTCATATTAGGCCTTAACACAAAATTTACCTAGTGTCTAATGGAGGCTGAGGACATAGCACTTCACAGAACTGGGTTCATCACGCTCATTTCATTTTCTGCTGGAGCTGTATTATACCACTGGTTACTAAGGCTCACTCTGGCAGCCACTAAAGTCAGCAGGAGCTTTGGCTCTTTTTTCAGCGGGAATGGGACTGAATCCTACATTACTTTTATACATTGAATACAGGGTGGCTACATGTGAATACCAACACCTGCATAGTTGTGTTTTTATTCACCTTTTTATATAGGTTGGCTGCAATAAATGCCTGCTTATTTATCATTATATCAAAACACCTTATCACCCCCACTAAATATTTCATCAGGAAGGATCCCAAAGTGTTTTCCAGGATCACTATATCCACTACTAAAATGCAGACACTTTTGAATCAATAAATACTTCAGCCCACAACAAAGTCACAAGAGTGTTTTTAGAAGGAGAACTGAAGAGCAATATATCTAATTTGTCCAAGACATGGAGACCAGAAACTCCACCCTTGCAAAATGTCCCAGGGGATCTTTAAAAACCCTCAAGTACACAGGAAATTGGGTTTTACTTTTCAACTGCCTCTCCAGTAGCATTGTTCCTGCTAGCACCATGTGAAAGCATGAACTTAGTATTAACTCATCGGTAAAAATGCTGCCTACTGAGTATCCAACACCATTCCCCTGCAAGACCCTTGCCGTTTATGAGATCTGACAAGATAACAAGTCCTAGGTAGTATGGCTGCAGGCCATCACATATTGCCTTAGAGGGATTTTTTTCCTTCCTAAAAACTGTTACATCTGGAAAAGCCTTTTCATTTATACACTGAAAAACATTAGGACATCTCTATGAAACATTGCATTTCCCCCACTTCGATTTGAAAGGCTTTTCACTAACATACTTTATGTGGTTAAAAAAAAAAAGTATGATTAGTATCTTTTCAAATGCTTTGAAATGTGCTATACAGACAGGGGAACAACTTTCTTAGATGTAGAGTTAAAGTAATGAAATGCATTTTAAAATACAATTGCACATTAAACCCACCAGGTTTTACAGATGAAAGCATAAAAATGAAGGGCAATCATGAGTCAGATAATACTAAAACCAAGAATGAGAATATATGTACCAGGATTATCAAAGAAAGTTCACTGAATGTTTTATAAAAGTCGATAAAAAATATCAGTACAAAAGTTTCTCTGAGCTTTCAATAAAGTTATTGTTAGTACATTTGGAAATCTGACTATGAATATTGTCTTTGAATAACAGAAAAATAAACACGGGCCAAAAGTAAAGCTGAAAGCTTATTTGGTAAAGTGAAGTAGCAATTTTAATATTGAACATACATTTTTAAAAAAATACTGCTAAACGTATGCAAAGTATTTTCTTGCCCCTTTTTTAAAATGATGGAGGGGTTCTTTTTTTAAGGAGGCACATAGCTTCGTGTTCACATTGTTGGTCATAAGCTATAACACCTTTTATTCCAAAAGATTCCAGGGCATGTTACAAACTATGTGCACATATACAAAAAGGAATCACTTCACTCATCACTGAAATGCAGCCACTTCTGAGGATTAAATAATGCAATACCAATTCAACACAGCAGTTGTCACCACTTTGGTTTTATATCTCATCCATAACTTTCAGTAGCAAAATACCTGATAACAACAGGCTATGTCTTTGGTTCACTACAGACTCAGCAAAAAAAATGCCATCTAATGAATGTGCATTACTTCCTGCAGCACCCCGTGTTTGTTTGTTTGTTTGTTTGTTTGTTTAATTTGATTTGATTTGAAATGCATCCATCCACAGCTATGAGACTATGTGCCCTATTATTCATAAACGTCACCTAAACTATAAAAATATCCCAAAACTAAAATCTTTGAAAAAATCCCAAACTCTCCCACCATAACTTCCATCCATTCAGTCATTTCTCCTGGGGGAGATCTTACTTAGATACTGACAATGAGGCCTACCCTTGTTAGCTTTAAATATCTAACAAGACCACAACCAATAGTGCTATGGTTGCAGGCTATAGAATATAGGCAATTTAGTAAAAATCTTCAGCCATCATAAATAGCATTACCATTTTGACAGACATCAGAATGTCCCTATATAAATCAAATGAGAAGTTAGGAATAATTTAGCAAATGATTTCCATATTACAAATAGAACAAAATTAAGGATGATAATTTTAGCTTACTAAAATAGACATATATTTTCAGAATATTTGGGGAAATGTTTATGTTACATTTCCCCTTGAAGTTAATTATGAAATGAGGATAATAGTTATGAGATACCTAAAGAATGCCTGTGACTTATTATCCAATTAACTGATAAGAGTAGATTGGTTAAATCAAACTAAATGACAGCTACTCACTTCACAAAAGGTAGGCATAGCTCTGAATAAAGGGATTTCAAATAATCAAATCAGTGAAGAGGTCTTGCTTTGTGAATCTTAAACACATTAAAAATAGGGTTGCCAAGCACTTAAAAAAATTAATTGCGATTAATTGCATGGTTAAAAAAATTAATCACGATTAATCACAGTATTAAACAATAATAGAATTCCATTTATTTAGATTTTTTTGATGTTTTCTACATTTTCAAATATATTGATTTCAGATAACACAGAATATAAAGTGTTCAGTGCTCACGTTATATTTATTTTTATTACAAATATTTGCACTGTAAGAAACAAAAGAAATAGTATTTTTCAATTTACCTAATACAAGTACTGTAGTGCAATCTCTTTATCATGAAAGTGCAACTTACTGATGTAGAATTATGTACAAAAAATAACTGCATTCAAAAATAAAACAATGTAAAACTTTAGCGCCTACAAGTCCACTCAGTCCTATTTCTTGTTCAGTCCATCGCTCAGACAAACAAGTTTGTTTACAATTCCAGGAGATAATACTGCCCACTTCTTGTTCACGTCACCTAAAAGTGAGAACAGGTGTTCTCATGGCACTGTTGTGGCTGGCCTCGCAATATATTTACATGCCAGATATGCTAAAGATTCATACGTCCCTTCATGCTTCAATCACCATCCCTGAGCCCATGCGTCCATGCTGATGACGGGTTCTGCTCGATAACAATCCAAAGCAGTGTGGACCGACGCAAGTTCACTTTCATCATCTGAGTCAGATGCTACCTGCAGAAGCTTGATTTTCTTTTTTGGTGATTTGGGTTCTGTAGTTTCCCTATCATAGTGTTGCTCTTTTAAGACTTCTGACAGCATACTCCACACCTCATCCATCTCAGAGTTTGGAAGGCACTTCAGATTCTTAAACCTTGAGTCGAGTGCTGTAGCTATCTTTAGAAATCTCACATTGGTACCTTCTTTGCTTTTTGTCAAATCTGCAGCAAAAGTGTTCTTAAAATGAAGAATATGCTGGGTCATCATCCGAGACTGCTATAACATGAAATATATGGCAGAATATGGGTAAAATAGACCAAGAGACATACTATTCTCCCCCAAGGAGTTCAGTCACAAATTTAATTAACGCTTTTTTTTTTTAAATAAGTGTCATCAGCATGGAAGCATGTCCTCTGGAATGGTGGCTGAAGGATGAAGGGGCATACAAATGTTTAGCATATCTGGCACGTAAACATCTTGCAATGCCAGCTACAAAAGTCCTATGCGAATTCCTGTTCTCACTTTCTGGTGATGTTGTAAATAAGAAGTAGACAGCAATGTAAACAAACTTGTTTGTCTTAGTGATTGGCTGAACGAGAAGTAGGACTGAGTGGACTTGTAGGCTCTAAAGCCTTGCATTGTTTTGTTTTTAGTGCAGTTATGTAACAAAAAAAATCTACATTTGTAAGTTGCACTTTCACAATAAAGAGATGGCACTACAGTACTTGTACGGGGTGAATTAAAAAATACTGATTCTTTTGTTTATCATTTTTACAAGTGCAAATATTTGTAATCAAAATAATAATATAAAGTGAGCAGTGTACACTTTGTATTCTGTGCTGTAATTGAAATCAATATATTTGAAAATGTAGAATATACACACACAGAGAGCATTCAAAAGATCATTAAGTATATCATGGCTGTATTAATACTGTGGAGATTTTGACTGTAGGTACAACCCAGAAATGTGGTGAGTTGTTTATATGCATTTCTCCTGAAGAGAGGAGAAGGAGAATGCATCCCTCATATACATGATCTGTAATCCCATCTTTAGGGTGACCATATTTCCCTAAACTGAAAACGGGACAGCGGCTAAGAGGTGCTCAGGGGAGTTTACTTACAGTATGCAAAAATGATAAGGCAGTTTCATATATTTTATATATATGTTCATATATTTCATGGTTTCATATATTTTACTTAAAACTCAGTAGTTACTGGTATTGTTCCTAGTTTTGCCATTCTTCAGGGTGTGAAGCTGCTTGATACAGTTGTATTTCTCTGATTATACAATTTTTCTGAGGGTTTGTTTGTCTTTTAGCAAATTGTAATAGACTGCAATACAGTCTAAAGAAAAGTTAACTTGCACACACAAGACAGCCTTCATGGTGGAGACATTCAGATGTGATTTTTCAGGAGACCACACATCATTCATAATTGAAAAGACACATTCAACAGGCGCTGTAGTACCAGCCAGGCACAGCACAAATTCCACAGTCTTGGCTGGATATGTGTATTGTACTGCATTCCAGGCCATCTCTTGAAAAATCTTCTGCCACCTTTCGTGACGGGCATTCTCTGATGGTTCCAGTCTGAAAGACAACTGGAGACAATTTATTTTGCTCTAGACAACTTGTCAAAGAGACGATGCTCATCCAACGTATGTCAGTTGTGAATTTTGGTGTGGCATGCAGCGACACTGTCTTGCATTTGCTCCCACTGCAGCATATTCCTCAGTAGAGCCCACTCAAGATCTCTTTTCCTAAGTTGGCCTGGAGCTTTTGCCACAAATTGTTTTTCCCACAATGTCTGACATCCCCAAAGTTAGTATTGGTGTTGTCTGCACATATTCCAACAATCTTGTCACTAAGAGAGTTCTTCTCAATCACTTTCTGGATGAATGCATACTGCAAATCTGATGTTTCTCCGGGTAGAGACAAAAAGTCAATAATTTTGGGGCAATCTCCACTCAGTGGGAGAAAATACCTTATAAGAACAGGAAATAGTTTTTGCTCTTTTTTGTTTGATGCATCCACACTAAGTGTAATAAAGGAACACTTGTCCAACACATGCTGCACTTCTTCAATGGATAAAGGGGCTAAGGCATTGCAAACGATTGCCTCAGATTTTGTGTAAGCAGATGAAAACGTAGATTGATACAGTTTCCTGATTAATTGTGATGTACAGTCACTAGACTGGAAACTGTGTCCATGCCGCACTGAGTGATAAGCAAACACTTGCTCACTGGCAAAAACTTGTTCAGCTTCTGTGTCTTGCCTCAGAAAAAATCCTGACATTTGGTGTTAAACACTTACTTTTATCAGTTGTGTTTCTTGTTTTGAAGCTGCTGGGTAATGTCATTTCGACCACTGTGGGCAACAGAGAAATGTGCTCCACATGTCTCGCATACAGCTTTGCTGTTTTCCAATGTTGAAGTGTATTTTTTGAAAAACTTGAACTGTTTTTGGAGGTCTTCATTAAAATTGCACAGACATTTCCTAGACATTTTTATAGCAAAAAATGACCCCACACAAACTATTGATTCTTCTAAGGACACAGGTATGCACAAGCCCTCCCCTCCCCCCCAACACACACACCACACACACACACACCACACCTTTGCACACACAAAAGGAACAAAAGCATCAGCTGGCAACATCATGTGATTGGTGGCAGCACTGCTTTCAGAGTTGGGCAAAGGAGAGCATCAGCTGCTTGCTGGGGTGCCTAGCTCTGAAGACAGCGCCTCTGCCAGCAGCAACACAGAAGTAAGGGTAGCATGGTGGCATTGCCACTCTTACTTCTAACACAACCAGCCCCTGACAAAGGAGAATGTGTGTGTGAATGAACTGTCTATGCTCCTTGTAGGGATTTTTTGGATACACGTCAGTCTGCCTCTGGCTGGGACCCTGCTCCTGACAGTCCTTGTTTTGCTGAATCAATTCCCTGCTATGGGCCAAGTTAATCTCCAAGTCAAAGGGTTTACACCAGAGATCTCTATGGCCTGGTAAATCTGCTAGTGAAACACCAGTACAATTGACTTGCAAGAGTTCCTTCACAAGGCGTTCTCTGAACACTGGCTGAGCCCAGCATCTGAACTCAACAGCATTCTGCCTCTATGGCAGGCAGCCTGTTGGACTCCAGGGGACTCTTGGCTACCACAAAATCTGCAATTAAAAACCCTTCCTATTTCAAACTGTCTCATCACTCAGGCTCCCAAGCTAGGCAAACATTGGAGCTGTGAAGAAACCATCACTCTCCTCTCAGCCTACAGCTGCAACTGAGCTAACCAACAAAAATCAGCATTTACAAATTAGAGCACTGCCATAACCCCTGTCGGATGACCTGCGTGCAGCATCCTTCAACCCTGCTGATGCTGACAATCTATCTAGCCATGTTTTGTGCCCATCAATAAATGGAGGTCCTACCTTCTCGCTGCTGACCTTGCGCTGAGCTGATAGGAAAATGAATTTAGTGCTTCTATACAGCTTCCTGGTCAAGTTGCTCAAACCATTCTATATTGAGCCTGACAGTGAGGAAGGCTCAGACTCTGAGGCAGCGCAGAAGCAAGGGTGGCAATACCATGTCACCCTTACTTCTCTGCTCTGCCCTGCAGTCAGCAAGTGGGGCTGCTGCCCCGGGAGTCAGCTCTGAAAACAGCACTGTCTGCCAGCACCAAATTTCTCTGCTGCTGCTGGCGGGCATCACTGCCTTCAGAGCTGACCTCCGGCAGCCGCCACAGCTCTCCACTCAACCTAGTCTTTGTGCATCCTGCTCGAAGACCAGTCACTGAACTCAGGGGGGAGTGCACCATTCTAATGTGTGCAGCACACTCATTTTACCAGAACTCCAGGCTGCTTGGAAAGGGATTATACATCTCTGAGGCACAATCCTTTACGTAAACGTCTCACTATCCTGTGCTGCAAGCAGTGGACAGCTGTTCCGACCCAGACATAAGAACTACCTGTAGTGTCCAGCAGGAGAGCAGGGGCTGCTGCCCGGGGTGGGTAGGTTTGAAAGCAGCGCTGTCTGCCAGCAGCAAATTTCTCTGATCATGCTGCTGGTAGGCAGCACTGCCTTCAGAACTGATCCCCGGCAGCAGCTGCCGCTCTCTGCTCCGCCTTGCAGCTGGAGAGCAGGGGCTACTGCCCACGTGGACAGATTTGAAGGCAGTGTTTCTCCCATGCTGTGCCTGCCTTCGGAGCTGACCCCTGGCAGCAGCCGGAGAGAGGGGGCTGCTGTCCTGGGGGACAGCCCTGAAGGCAGCGCTGCCTGCACAAATCAGGGACGAATGCCCAGTTTTAGTGAAAAAGTCGGGACAGACACAACAGAGCTGAAAAAGGGGACTGACCCAGCCAAAACGGGACAGATGGTCACCCATCATCCCAAAAGGCAGAGGAAAACAGCTGCATTGCCTCTATTCTTCCATTCTCTCTTTCTACTGCACCAACTATTCCAATTTCAGACACTCTGTTGAAAAATACTAGGTATGATTATAATAAATAATAATACAGTCAAATTCATATCCATCTGAGCCCTAAAAATCAGGATTTAAACTTAACACTGGTAGATCAGCCCTGTGCAAAGGACCCTCCCGGACAGTATATATTGTGTGCAAATTTGGATTGCTAAAGCAGTTTGGAAAACTGAGGGTGCTTTCAAATATAGGAGATACCCAACTGTGGTAAAAATTGTACTGCTCTTTACCACTTCCCCGCTGCCAATCACTCATACAGGTCAAACTATTCCAGGAAGAATAGCAAGGACAAACTGTTGATACTCAAATACAAATGTTAACTAAGAAAATGCTCGACCCTTAAGACATTTGCAGACTATTAATTTGGAGACTTTGCACAATTTAATCAGAAGAAGTATTAAACTGCGATTTTGCAATTAAACACAGTATACTGACACAGTTGTAATTTACCACACTATTCTTGTGTCATGTAATCCAGTAGACAAAAGTGTCTGGTACATAAGAGTGAAGAAATGGGAAGGATAATTCTTTAAGAATGCAGGTCTAACAAACATTTTACAGTGCTAAAAATACCCTTGGGATGTGTTCTGATCTCTTGTAATTATGCACACAAATCCTGATTTATGGTGCATGTTCCTCAGCTCAAAGAGCAGCATTCTGCATGACAGTTTGCCCTATTTATGTGTAAAATGCTTGGTTCCATAATGTCATAAAAGACGGAATAGGCTCATTGCACATGTTACTATCGATTTCATATGAACACGGGGTCTAATCTAATGATCCTTTTCAGCGAAGGATAAATATGCACAATTTAGCCTTAAACAGAGTCGGTGTCAGATCATTCAACTATTGCCTTTGAGAAATGTGCCTGTGATGCTCAAGATCCCCACTGTCCAGCCTCCTTCTTAAGGCTATTGCAGAGTCAGTGAGAGGAGAAGAAACAGGAAAGTGAAAATAAGATAAACCAAAAAAGGGCAAGTTATGTTGAGCTAAATGGCTTTTTCATGCCAAATTTTCAAAGTAATCTGTCAGTTGTTCCTGCAATTTTGTGCATGCAAATCCATTTTCACCTGTTACTTTATGTATCTCAGTCATGTAAATTAAGAATAGATTTCTGTGCACCTGTTTGAATGGGCACTGGCAGAGGACTGAGATGGGTTTGCGTGGTGGGAACATGTGGCGGTATGTGGGATATTTCAGTTATGTTGGCCTGCTGAGTGGTGATTAAATGAGATGGAATGTGAAGGGAAAGAGAAGGGCTGATGCTTAGGAGGTTTGATGACACAAATCGTCTATTATACTGTTTTTAAATGTACATCAGTGGCACCCAGAATTTTGGATAGGCACCCTTTGGGATGAAGCTGGATTTTTAGATCAAAATTAAAATACGTAAGTCTCAGACATTTAAATAATGGAGCTTATCACATGTAGGAACACACAGTTTCCTCTGAGGAACATGCCACCTTTCAATAAAGAAAGGATGGTTTTGCAGTTGTAGCACTAGCCTGGGAGTCAAGAGACCTGGATATATATCCTGCTCTGACACAACATTCCTGAACTTGGGCAAGTTACTTAGATTGTCTATGCTTCAGCATTCTGTGACAGACCCAGACCAGTGGGGAACAGGAGTCTGGTAGAGGGCAAATATACTGGTCACTGAATGAGTAGTTGTCTGTTCCCTGGGTGACTAGAGCAGGAGCTGCACTAGAGTAATCAGGAACCTGCTAGAACCAGTTAAGGCAAGCAGGCTAATTAGGACACCTGGAGCCAATTAAGAAGAAGCTGCTAGAATCAATTAAGGCAGGCTAATCAGGGCACCTGGGTTTTAAAAAGGAGCTCACTTCAGTTTGTGGTGTGAGTGTGAGGAGCTGGGAGCAAGAGGGGCAAGGAGCTGAGAGGGAGAGAGAGAAGATGAGGGAGAGGGAGAGGGAGAGGGAGAGGGAGAAGGAGAAGGAGAAGGTGAGGGTGAGGGTGAGGGTGAGGGTGTGGGTGTGGGTGTGGGTGTGGGTGTGCTGCTGGAGGACTGAGGAGCACAAACGTTATCAGACACCAGGAGGAAGGTCCTGTGGTGAGAATAAGGAAGGTGTTTGGAGGAGGCCATGGGGAAGTAGCCCAGGGAGTTGTAGCTGTCATGCAGCTGTTACAGGAGGCACTATAGACAGCTGCAGTCCACAGGGCCCTGGGCTGGAACCCGGAGTAGAGGGCAGGCCCGGGTTCCCCTCAAACCTCTCAATTGACCTGGACTGTGGGTTTTTCCAGAGGGGAAGGTCTCTGGGCTGTTCCCCAACCCACATGGTGAATCTCTGAGACAAGAAAATCCACCAATAAGCGCAGGACCCACCAAGATAGAGGAGGAACTTTGTTACACTGGTGTAAGCAGTGGGATCTTGGGGTGCACAGCGCGGCAGAAGAAGGAGCGTGATTTTTTTTTTTTTTTTTTTTTTAAAGGAGAGGGTTTATTTATTTTTTTCATCACAATGGATGACGTAGTGCAGGCACTAATACAAGCCACAGTGGCCCAGCAGGAGGCTACCCGTGTCCAAGCAGCAGCCCAACAGGAGGCAGTGCAGCTGCAGCAAGAGACTAATCGCCTGCTGATGGACCAGGCTGCCCAAGACCGAGCTATGTTGAGGGAACTGGTAAACCAGGTAAAGACCCTTGCAGAGCTGAATCGCAGCCATGATGGGATGTGGCTCATACGGGCCAGCCATTGGCTGCAGAAAATGACGCGGGAGGATGATGTAGAGGCATACCTTCTGGCCTTCGAGAGGACAGCCCTATGGGAGGCCTGGCCTCGAGATCAGTGGTCTGGCATCCTTGCCCCATTTCTGTGTGGGGATGCCCAGAAGGCCTACCATGATCTGCCTGAAGAGGCTGCAGCAGACTACCCGCAGCTGAAAGCAGAGATCCTGGCCAGATCTGGGGTAACGACCGCAGTGCATGCCCAGCGGTATCACGGTTGGGGGTACCAGGAAGACAAAACCCCACGGTCCCAATTGTATAACCTCATCCATCTCACACAAAACAGAGTCCTGGAGTCCGGAAAAGATACTAGAGGTTCTGGTCATCGACCGATACATGAGGGGATTACCGTCAGACCTTTGTGCCTGGGTAAGCCAGAATGAACCCACCACCTATGATGAGGTTGTTGCCATGGTAGAGAGGCAAAGGACAGCAAGGGAGCTGACCTGACCAGTTAAGGAAGAGGCACCCCTGGTTAAACTAGCAGCACCAAGCCCTAAAGGTCGGGTGACTGGGCCACCAGGAGGGCCCAGGTGGAAAAAGAGAGAGGCTGAAGGTCCATCAGAGGCCACAAAGAGTCGGAGCACTGAGGGAGAAGAGGATCGTCATGTTAGCCTGCCCAAACCAAGAGACTGGGGCACGCCTAGGGCTCCATACAGATGTTATGCCTGCGGGGAATGGGGACACATAGCTGCACAGTGTCCCAATGCTGAGGAGCCTATGCAGTGTAACTTGGGGAACTGGGCAGAGCCATACTCCCTAATCCACCTTGTGGGGGTCTCACTAACCCCACATATGTATACCAGACCAGTGAAACTAAATGGGGTAGGGACCACAGCACTGGTTGATTCGGGGAGTGCTATCACGCTTATCTCACGGAAGCTCGTGAAGCATAGTCAGCTGCTACAGGCTAAACGTACGGCGATAACATGTGTCCATGGGACAGTTAGTTACTACCCCACCATCCCAGTAAAAATCGAGATCCAAGGGAACAATACTGAGGTAGCAGCAGGTTTAGTCCCTAAACTCCCATACCCGGTGCTTATAGGGAGGGACTTCCCAGGGTTTGGAAACTTACTCCCAGTAGGGGGATTGGAGAAAGATGGGGACCCTAAAATTGGTGAGGCATCCACAGCAGACTGTCAACCCCCAATCTTCTCTGAAATATCCCCAGATTTGTTCTCCACTCCCAGACAGGGTAGAAAGACAAAAAGGGAAAGAAGGGCAGCTAAGGTCTTGGGAACCCGAATACTGACCCAAAGCCAGAGGGTCGCTCTTGTAGGTAGGCGGACCCAGGCAGCTGAAAAGGAGGCCACACAGGAGGGAGAAGCACCTGAGTCTGACCCTCACCCTAATGCTTTGAACCAGTAGAGGCAACAGAGACTGGGCCCCTAGATCTTGGGCAGATTAGCCCCGGGAGAGAGAATTTTGGACGGGACCAGGCAGAAGACCCAAGGTATGACAACATTAGGAAGGAGGTGACTGAAATAGATGGGGTCCCCGTAGAAGGAAAAACCCAGGGACTAGGACCCTACTTCATAATGAAGAAGGAACTCTTATACCGGGTTGCACCAGTACAGGGGCAGAAGGTACAGCAGATCCTAGTACCTCAAAAACACCAGAACGCTGTATTAAGTCTTGCTCATAGTCATCTTTTGGGGGGGCATTTGGGGGTAGAGAAGACCCTAGCACGAGTCCTACGATGGTTCTTCTGGCCTGGAGTACATGAAGAAGTGGGGAGGTACTGTGCCTCCTGCCCGGAGTGTCAGCTGCACAGTCCCCGTCCCCATTGAGGGCACCTTTAGTACCCCTTCCCATCATAGAGGTCCCCTTCGAGCGAATAGCCATGGACCTAATGGAACCCCTGAAGAAGACGGCTCGGGGCCACCAATATATCCTTGTTGTTTTGGACTATGCTACTCGCTACCCAGAAGCCGTCCCCCTGCGGAACACGGCCTCTAAAACTATAGCCAAAGAGCTGGTGGGGATCTTTGCCCGAATGGAGCTACTGAAGGAGATATTAACCAAACAAGGAACCTCATTTATGTCGAAGCTCATGAAGGACCTCTGTACGCTGCTCCATATACATACCCTGAGAACTTCAGTCTACCATCCGCAGACTGATGGGTTGGTAGAAAGGTTTAACCGAACCCTCAAGGCTATAATAAGGAAGGTGGTAAGTCGGGACGGGAAGGATTGGGACACCCTACTACTCTACCTTATGTTCACTATCCTGGAGGTACCACAGGCCTCAACTGGGTTTTCCCCCTTCGAGTTATGATACGGGCGTCACCCCCGTGGCATACTAGATATTGCCAAAGAGATCTGGGAAGAGGAACCCAATGAGGGGAGAAATATAATAGAGCATGTAATGCAGATGCGAGACCAGATAGCCTGGGTTACCCCTATTGTACGGGAACATTTGGAGAAGGCACCGGAGGCCCAGCGAACCCATTACAATCGCCAGGCAAAAATGCGACAGTTCCAACCAGGGGATCGGGTTATGGTGTTGGTACCCACGGCAGAAAGCAAGCTTCTGGCCCAATGGCAGGGGCCCTATGAAGTGGTTGAACCCGTGGGGGAAGTAACCTACAAGGTGCGTCAGCCAGGACGCAGAAAACAAGGACAGATTTATCACATTAACCTTCTGAAACCCTGGCATGCACAAGAGGCATGCACAACGGTCCAAAAAGACCTAACCCAGGAAAACAAGCCTTCCAAACAGGTGAGAGTGTCTCCCGATTTAACACCAGACCAGAAGAATGAGGTGTCTGAGATGATCTTCCGGAACCAAGATGTGTTCTCGACAAAACCAGGTCGAACAACTGAGACATATCACCACATCGTCACGAACCCTGGGGCCAGAGTAACAATGGGTGCCAGTGGCAAAAAGGGGGGAAATAAAAGCAGAAGTAAAAAAAATCCCACAGTCAGTGGTCCAGCCCAATCGTGCTGGTGCCCAAACCTGATGGCACCACAAGATTTTGCAACGACTTCTGGTGACTAAACGAAGTATCCCAGTTCGACGCGTACCCCATACCTCGCATAGATGAGCTAGTGGACCGTCTGGGTAATGCCCGGTACTTGACTACCCTATACTTGACAAAGGGGTACTGGCAGATTCCCCTTGCAGAAGACGCAAAGGAAAAGACTGTGTTCTCTACACCAGAGGGTCTTTTTCAATATACTGTCCTCCCTTTTGGACTACATGGGGCCCCAGCTACCTTCCAGCGCCTCATGGACAAGCTATTACACCCGCATAACAGTTATGCTGCTGCCTACTTGGACGATGTGGTCATTCATACCCCAGACTGGGAAACCACCTGGAGAAGGTGGAGGCAGTCCTCGATACCTTCAGGCAAGCTGGCCTTACAGCAAACCCTGCCAAGTGCGCTGTAAGGTTTACAGAGGCCAGATATCTTGGCTACATTGTGGGAAAAGGTCTGGTAAAACCCCAAGTGAACAAGTTAGAGGCCATCCAAAATTGGCCCTGACCAAATCGCAAGAAACAAGTCTGGGCGTTCCTAGGTGTGGTGGGGTGGGGTATTACCGACGATTTATCCCCCACTTTGCCACAAGGGCAAGTCCCCTGACAGACCTAGTGAAAGCCCGTGGACCTGATCTGGTGAGATGGTCTGACGTAGCAGAGGAAGCATTCACAGACCTATGGACTGTCCTCTGCAGTAACCCTGTACTGATAGCCCCTGATTTCACCAAGGAGTTTATCCTGCAGACGGATGCATCGGAAGTAGGGTTGGGGGCCGTTCTATCACAGATGGTCGGGAAGAAGGAACACCCAATTCTATACCTCAGTCGGAAACTCCTTCCAAGGGAACAAAAATATGCAGTGGTGGAGAGAGAATGCATCGCTGTAAAATGGGCCATGGAAACATTGCGCTACTACCTGCTCGGGTGCAGATTTGTCCTCGTGACCGACCATGCCCCTCTTCAATGGATGCAGTGGAACAAGGAGAAGAACACAAGGGTGACCAGATGGTTCTTATCCCTCCAACATTTCCAGTTCTGTGTGCAACACAGAGCAGGGAGCTGTCGTGACAACGCTGATGGCTTGTCACGTGTGCACCGTCTGGCATCCCAAGCTGCCCAACCCCTTGGCATTGAGCAGGGGGGAGAGATATGTGACTCTGAGAGGGAGAGGGTGTGCTGAGAGGGAGAGTGAGAGGGTGTGCTGCTGGAGGACTGAGGAGCACAAGCGTTATCAGACACCAGGAGGAAGGTCCTGTGGTGAGAATAAGGAAGGTGTTTGGAGGAGGCCATGGGGAAGTAGCCCAGGGAGTTGTAGCTGTCATGCAGCTGTTACAGGAGGCACTATAGACAGCTGCAGTCCACAGGGCCCTGGGCTGGAACCCAGAGTAGAGGGTGGGCCCGGGTTCCCCCCAAACCTCCCAATTGACCTGGACTGTGGGTTCTTCCAGAGGGGAAGGTCTCTGGGCTGTTCCCCAACCCACATGGTGAATCTCTGAGACAAGAAAATCCGCCAATAAGCGCAGGACCCACAAAGATAGAGGAAGAACTTTGTCACAACTCCTACAACTAAAATAGAAACAAAACTGACCTACTTCAAAAGGAGTTGTGATGCTTAACTCATTAATCGCTGCAAAGTTTTTGAGACCGTCTCATAAAAAGTGCAAGGTGATATTATTTCTTTTAAAGCAGTGACTTTAATATTGTAAGGCAAACATCAGTTTCCTGATGCACAGGTTAATGTTTATTTAATATTTATTTAATGTTAATGTTGTAACTTGTTTCTTTCCACCCGTTTTCCCCTCTCTTCCTGTCTGAAGTATAAAGTTTAGCATAAACAAGGAGAGGAAGGATGAATGAGCACCAGCAAAGGACATAGGTGTCCATGTTCTCTGTAACATGAGCAGCTGGAACTTAAATGAGCTAACAGTAGATGCTATGATTACGTTGGGCAAGAGCTTCCATGCATGATTCCAGCTGTGATGACACAACCCTTTTGTGGGTATTATGTACAAACAGAATCTTTCCTATTTGCATATTTGAACTCAAGCTTTCTGTTCTTTTATGTAAGTTTTCTATTTCCTGTATATCATGTATGTACACACACACACACACACCCCTTCCATTGAAAAAAAAGATCCATGACAGTATTAAAAAAATGCATTTGAACATGAGCCTTTGAGGACAGAAGCTAGTATCATAAGGCTCCAATCCTGACTGATACTTTATCGGTAGTATTGGAGTAAATAATACATCTGAGTTTCTAAAATTAAGCCAAACTGTACTCATAGACTGTTACATCATTATTTTAGTTACTTCTTACTGAAAAAATACCTTTATTCTTTAAAATGCCCCTTAGTTCCTGCTGCACTATTCCCTGTAGCATATGAGCACCTGCTTGTGTGTAATTTACATGCTGTTAGAAATATACTATATTTAATTTATCATAGCAATGTCAGTTTCTGTAACATGATTGCAGTTCGTGGATAAGGCCATGATTCAAAACATTAGGTATTCACAGTGAAATTCTTTCCCCTTAGGTATCCTGACGCTAACCTCCAAATTCACTATGCATCAATAAGCATGATATGGGCTGCTCTTTTGTATTACTTTCCATGTACTCTCATGTATTCCCAATAGGGCAATCTCTCTCACTCAGGTATTTCTCAGGCACTTATTGCCATGCATCTGGCTGGGAAGTGGGTTGCTGATACTCACTCCTCTTGCATGTGGCCAGTACACAATTAACAGAGACTTAACTCTGGCCATTTTAAGTACTGTTTAGCTAGGCTTCTTTTTTAAACTAAGTTTATAAACAATTACTTCCTAGTCATTTCCTTTAATGACTTGTGGTCATTGAGGATCTTACAGCACTTTTCTCAGAGCAGAACAGAGGTATTAAACCAAATTGGAATGAGCCCAGACCACAGAGGTTATTACCTTTTGCCTATCTACATTTTCTCTTTGGGTACGTATGATGGGGGCACTCACCCCTGGAGTGCCTCCTAGAAGCTGGGTATGGTACCACAGTCCTTTCTCCCCACTGGCCCTGCAGGCTGCCAGCTGACCTGGGCAGATTTTCAATGGCTTGGCCCTCTGGCCAAGTCACAAAGTCCAAATTAACCCCCTCTAAGGTGTTAAGAAGCCCAATAACTAACAGTCTATTTGGCCTCACAAAGGGCTTCTGCCCTGGCTCTGGGTCTTTTAAATTCAGTCCTTTGTTCTGGCTCCAAAATAAGGCCTGTCCTCTTCTTTACCTGTGGCCTGTAGGGGAACCTAGGCCTACCCACTACTCCAAGTTCTAACCCAAAGATCCTATCCACAGCAGCCATGTACTGCTTATTCCAATCCATTGCTGTTACTTCCCAGAGTTTCTTTATACCAGACCCCTTTTGTTTCTGGCCCTATCTGAGCTAGCATCCTCAGGTTCTTCTCTATCTCCAGATCAGAGAGGAGCACCCTTCTTCACTTCTCTGGTCCCAGACAGAAACTGACCTGCCAAAGCCTTGCAGCTTCTTTTATCTGAGCCCAATAGACTCTGATTGGCTGCTTCCATGAAGCCTCTCTAGGCAGGCATGGAGGACCCACCTTTGCTGCTCCTTTCCTGTCACTTCACTGCTTCTTGGGGCAGATCCCCATAGGACCATGGGGGCCTCCGATAGGGAGCTATGAAGGCCAGGTACACCCCATCACAAAATGGCATTGTTGTGTGTCATTAAAGGTTGCCGGATTTATGCTTCAGAGGTGGCTGCATTTCTGTTTTGGGTGAAGCTATAATATGTATATCAGATTGGATTAAAAGAACTCTATTTTACAAGTACAGTTTAAAAACAACTAGCACTTCTGTCATAGATGCTTTTGCCTAGACTGATGAAAACACCAAAAGATTGCCAGAAGTGCAAGAGTCACTACTAAATATGCCTCTCAAAAATACAGTCAAAACCCAAACAGACATGACAAAGGTTGGTATAACGAACGCTGTAAATGACGTCTTTTTATAAAAAAGTCCTCTGTCCCTCTTAGCCCTGAAGAGGCACTGGTATCACGTGTCCCCTTAAACTTCATGGCTGCTGAGATATTTTCTAATCAAACAAAGAACACCCGAGCATCAGAAGAACAAGAGGCAGAGTTCATGGAAACTACTGGCTGCCAAGAGGGTGGGATGAATGGTAACAAATGCCTTGTAAACACATTAGGATCACTAATGTCAAAATACTTTAACAAGAAATTGCTATTTGCCTGCTGCACTGTATGTGAAGACAAAACTGAGACAGGATAGAGCATTACCAGAAAGAAAATTAACCACAGGAAAGAATACAACTGAACCCAAAGGCAAACCCAAAACTCTTCTGGTGCATTTAGCTTGAGAAGTAGGGAACTAGCAGAAGGAGCAAAACACCAACAGTCCACCAAAAGGATTTCTGACACAAGATGGAAGTCAAAGGAAAAGTACCAGATGAATTTTCATCCTCTCCAACCTCTATTCATGAACAAGTTTCCTGAGAGTGGGAATGTGCCTGCAGATAGCTGAGCTTCTCTTCCTTGTGGAAGGAAGAGGAAAGCAACTCAAGTAGAGTCTCCATTGTGCATAAATCTACAGTGTATGATCTGGGCTTGGGGAATAACAAAGTAATAATCTATTAGGTCCCTATTTGCCAGAGTCATATGTATAGGAGCTAAGAGAAAACATCAACCATTTTAAGACACAGAAGTAGCATCGGGTAACTTGCTCCTTCCCAGTGAAACTCACTCAAATGTGAAATGCACCTCAGACAGTATTGGGAGAAGGAACAATTCCTTGTAAGCTTTGGCAGATAGTACATGGACAAAAGTTAGGGAGGTGCTGAAAATGGGGTGATTAGAGGATCAATATAGGAATGTCTTTTTGTAAAGTGTTTGCAGTAGTTTTTAAATCAGAATTTTAAAAAATCAATACATTCATAATAATAAAAAAGTTCTAATGAACTTCTTTACAAACTTGGATCAAACTCAAAGCAAAGGTTAATACAGTACATTTACTGTTCAAGCTGAACATTTTGCATAGCTCACTTAATGACCAACAGAGCATAGCCCATATCGGAGACTGAGAAATGTAACTTCACAATAAATCCATTTCTAAGGTTCAGATCTGAAAAAAAAGTGCATGCAAAATTGCTAAACACTCCTGTCACATTAAATGGATGTACATATATACCTATTGGGTTCCAGGAAGTGGGCGGGTGGAAGCCCGCCCACTGTTAAAGGAGCCCCGTCCCCAGCCTAAGAGGAGGATCTACAGGACCTAAAATCAACTGATTTTGGGGGACAACTAATGAAATAACAGGGACAGGAGTGTGGTCAAAGGGTCAAAAGAAGGGAACCTGACGGGGACACCGAGCAGAAAACCCTGGGATGTACATATGTAGTGGGGTGAGCACCCCCTCTAGCCCTGAAGGGGATGGAAAAGCCCTGCAGAGGGCTGGGGCAAGGAGCAAAACCCCGGCTGATTGGGGGAAGTGGCTGCAGCTGGGGCCATGCCCCAAACAAGACTAACCAGGCCTTATAAGAAGGCCAGGGCAGCCAGAAGCTCAGCAGTCTCTCCTCTAGTTGTGGAGGGAGACAGGCCTGGCTGCTGGGGAAGGTTGAGAGGTACCTGGGAGTGAGGTAGGGCTGGGGAAAAGCCAGAGGAGCAGGGGCTCCAGGCTGATGACTCCCCAGGCTGTAGGGCCTGGTTCTAGGCCCATAGAGTTACTGAGGGTGGAAGAAGGCAGCAGGCCAAACCCCCCCTTGCCAGTGATGAGTGGCATACACTGCAGTCTGCCCCAGGGAATGGGGGCTAGTTGGTGACTGGCAGTAGCCTTACACTGAGACAAGGTGGGGATAGGGGGTGGGGGTTCCCCTGGGTGGGGAGACCCAAAAAGAGAGTGGGGTACTGCCAGGGGGGCAGCACCCAAGCCAAGGACACCGGGGTCTAGGAGGGACACGGGGGGCCAATGACAGGCAGGATACCTGGCGTGCAGAGGGTGCTCTGATGACTGGTGAGCTAATTCCTGAGATGACCAGCAGGAGGCACCACAGGGGTAAGTCTGCGCCTGATTACAACATATTATAGATGTTGGTTTTAAAATAAGCTTTTAAAGAAACAACCAAAACAGGACCTTGTATGACAGATTTCAACCTTTGTGTAAATTTTTACTCTTGAGTTATATATCAATGAAAACAAATTTTTCTAAGGGAACCACTAACAACCTTGAGCTATGGTGGCTCTAGTGAACTTTCGACAATAAAATAATATACTTTTCTAGTCAAAATACCAATAAGTCCTTTTTCTTCATTTTGAAGCTGGCATACAAAGTGAAACGTGACTCAAAGGAATATTTTCCCCCAAATATATGGAAGCCATAAAAATGACAGAAATGCAGCAAAGGATGAGAGGATTTTCTACAACAAAGATCATGTACATAGTTATGTGCGACTAAAGAGCACCACCAAACTTTTAGTGTGCAGTAGCAAGGTCCACATAGTCAGTTAGCAGGCAGCATGCTACAACGCTGTAGATTTACATCCCAGCTTCTTGCTCAGTAACTCTCTCACTATAGACCAACTCTAAGAAAATTACAAGAGGGATATCCAACTCGCTGATTGAATACACCAAGTGGCATGAGAGACAGAGCCGATACAGCAGGAAAACCCTCTGCATCTTTCAAGCAAGCATGAGTGCACACTGATTCCGTGTGGTGTGGTTCCCCAAAGTGATAGGAAATTTTGAAGTGATGGTTAAATACTATATCATAAGAATAAATCTTTGGCAGAAACATCCAGTCTAGCTTCTGTAACACTGAAAGACCCCAGTCGTTGGCAGAAGGATCAAACCTGGGACCTCTGAAGCTTAGTGCGTGAGCCTCTACAACATGAGCTAAAAGCCACATGGCTCTTAGCTAAGGTGAGAGCAGACTAATTCATCTCTAAATGGTCTCGGTGCCACTAGAAGGGACATAACACTATACCCAGGAGGTGTGTGGGTTACCTTTACACCTTAGAATCAAATGCAATTCCAAAACCAAGACTGACTGATATCTCAGCTTCTCATGCAACAGACTACATTACCAGTTTCCTGCTTTGTCTTTTGGCCTCGCTGCCTCTTTAAGTGCTAATTAACATTTTGTTGGATTTAAGCAGAAAAAGGTTCATGTATACCCATGCTAAAACAACCTGCTCATTTGAGCGCCCTTCTTGGAAAAGGGCCCATAAAACAGCTGTCAAATGGTTCAGATTATTTTCTGGAACCACACAGATTTGTTATCACTACCAAGAGCTGAATGATGTCACATAGTCAATATTACTTCCAGGGAGTTGTCACAGATAACCTCCCCAGGAGTTTGTATGAGAGGACAGGATTCAGAAGCTGGTAGCCACCAGGCATAGTGTCATTCATTCTCATCAGGGCTCTGATTTCTTGGATCAGAAAGAAAGACTCTTGCTCCAAAATACTGTTGTGAGTGAGATTCCACACACCTACTCCAGAACTTAATTTCTTGAACCCACAGAACCCATCATTCCTGTCCTCCCTTGTCTCATTGTCAGGAGGTACTCAAAAGGCCACAGTATGTTGGAACGAGAGGGGATTGGTGGAGAAAATCTATACCAGCTTCAAAAGCAGGAAAACTCCTTTGGGGAACATTTCATCCAAGGCTAATGGAAGAACAGACCTCAAACCACAATATCAGTTGTTCAAGCTCAAGCAATTAAGCCCTAAGAGCTGTAACTCCAGTCCTGATCAGCCAGGATGTATTGGTGATGTCTCGCATCACTTCAGAAGTGGCTTTCATAAATAAAAAAGGTAATACCAGATCCTTAGCCTGGTTATGAGCATCTAATATCTTTTCTCCTGGACAAAAAGGAAGGGAGGGGAAAAGACCTTCTATGTTATCAAGCTCTGCTCATAAAGAGGAAAAAAATCATAGCAGTTGGCTAAGAAAGCAAACAACAAGTCTAGGAAAACAGAGTATACAGCCAAAGGTCTTCAAGTGGACAGCAGGTCCTGAGTCACCCACCTTTGAATGGATCTATTTGCATCCAGAATTCAGCAAAGAAACCAAAGGTCTCATTCCAGAAAAGAGATTAATATGGCATAGCTACGATCGTGCACTCTATCTTGTGGCCAAAAGCATGACTGTCTTTTTCTGTTACAATGTTCTCCAGGGTCATAATAATTTAAAAAAATTAAAAGGGGAGCCCAGTGACCCCACATTGTCCAAGGAAGTTCTGGTCTTCATGTCCAATTCAGTTGGCAACCACTGCTCAGTTATGCCTTGTCTACAAAAAGGTCTACTCTCAAGGACAAAATTCTACACCTCAACTTACAAAAATTAAATCTAACTATACAATGTGTAAAAGGTATTAGCTAATATAGCATATGCCTGTGGGTTTATAACACTATTTTATTTTTTAGTCTTGAGAAAGTATTCCACAAAGAGGGCAGCTTCCAGGGTGTGAGCTATATGTATGACACATCAAATTACTAGCATGGATTGATCCAGTCAATGCAAAGGTAAACCATTTCTTTAGTTTTGGACTTCTTACAGTGAAATCTTAAAATGGGCCTAAAACCTCAGACTGAAACCCATTTAGCCATTTCCAATTCACTAAACACAGCAAGTGTCAGCAGGATTATTTTCTCATCCAGATGCAAGAAAATGTCTTAAGAGCTGCTGCACTTCTCAAATCCACACCAGTGAGAACTCCCTGCTGGGAACCATTAAACACTCTAACTAAGCATCTTGGCAGAAGAGCCCATACATTTTCTGTGTTTTCAAGATGGTCATCCTTTTCTTCAGCAAGGAGCATTTTTAGATGTAAAGGTCTTATTGGGGAACAGCAGCACTGCACCTCCTATTAAAGCAAAGTTGTGCCAAGGTTTCACACAGCCTTGATTACTAAAATAAACATGGTAACAAGAAATTTCCATCCCTTCCACAAGCAAAACTCTTTAAAACAAAACTCCACAACTCATACTCTTGATGTCTAAAAATCAACAGTGAATGCAGTATCCAGTTCAAAAAAATGTGTAGCTCTGCTGGCCTGTAACCCCATCATCAATTTTTTTAAAAAAGCTGTTAAGGCATCAGTTATTAGATAACTATTAGTACATTTCAGAAGTTTTCAAAGCCCTTTTCCCATACAGTCATTTGTGCTTATTCGTTCACAGCCATGGAAGCCTCCTGTTCTGAAGGTTCATAGCCAACGTATAAAGAGAGATGTAGGCTGGTGATCTGGTCATGTTTTTCACACCGTCAGTAAGTTTTACAAGCTAACCATACAGGTCTCCTCAGTCCTTTCACTGGAGAGAGGGATCTGCATACTATGATTCCGCAGCAACTGATTAAATAAATAGATTTGTCTCATTCATCTATTTATTTCCTCATTTATCCTTTGTTTTCCTCCTCAGGGATACTCTGCTCTTGGACATCCCTTTGAAATGGATCTGAACTTTCCCTGCAAAGATGAATAGCAATATTTATCTTGCCTTACCTGAAAATGTCCTTTCTTCTAACCAGAAAGTCCGCAGATCCAATCCATCTGACACAAGGATTATAGTTCTGTGGGAGGCTTAAACCTTCAGTCTCCTCCATTTTCTTTGTGAGCACAGTATAGCGAGAGATCCTCCAGATGCTGGTGTAGTATTTGAAGTTGTTCTGCAGGAGGAAGTGTTTATATGACTTTCTTGTTTTACCTAAAAACCTGTAAACTAAACTTTAAAGGATTTCACTGTATGAAGGAGCTTTGCAGAACTGGCTGGCTGGTTTTTCAGGGGTGTACCTATGCCCAGGCTGCCTTGATTGACAGGTCTGGTTTCTGCCTCTGAGGAGCTGCAAGCAGAAGTAAGACCATTGTAATGAATCTTTCCTTTCCCACTAGAAGAAAGGAAATGTTCAGGTAAGGTAAGACATTTTCCTGTCTTCATTAACCAAAAGTCAAAACAACATAAATGAAGGGGAAAAGATTATATCAGCCTCCATCCCTTGTATTTTTCATGAGTTTGAGATTGTAATGAACTGGCTGATATTTAGTCACTGCCCTCTAATGGACAGAATCTAAGCTTCGTAACTGAATACTAGGCCCTATGCTGCTAATAGGTAGTAGAAATTCTCTTTTAGCTCAAGCAGAGGGGCCAGTGCTTTTAGTACATCATAGATTTCAATGGGACTAATCATAATAGCAAAGTTAAGCACGTGAATAAATGTTGCAGGATCAGGGCCCGTTTGTCTCAAGTATTGTTTGTTTATTTATCCTAACTTCATCTATTAGGCTTGGTCTACCACTAACCCCCCAAATCGAACTAAGGTACGCAACTTCAGCTACGTGAATAACGTAGCTGAAGTTCGAAGTACCTTAGTTCGATCTTACCTTGGTCCACACGCGGCAGGCAGGCTCCCCCGTCGACTCCGTGGTACTCCTCTCGTCTAGCTGGAGTACTGCAGTCGACGGCCAGCACTTCCGGGTTCAACTTATCGTGTCCAGACAAGACGCGATAAGTCGAACCCAGAAGTTCGATTGCCAGCCGCCAAACTAGCGGCTGGGTATAGACGTACCCTTAGTGTTTTTGCTAGCAACAATTCTTACCATAAAATGAGGAATGTTACCTGTCAGCTAAAAAATAAATTATTTTAATAGTAAACAACATAGATTGGAGTTCAGGAATAAATATCCAGTACAGGATTTTCTAGGAAAAAAGCATGTATCTTCTGAATTCTGCACAAAGATCTTGTTCAAATGGGATATTTTGATTCCAAATTATTAGGTCTGGGGAACTGGTTGAAAGATTCCAGATCTACACATATTTAACAAACAAGATGTATTATAATACATTGGATAAACACATTACTTCAAATTAATAAGACTTGTGTAATAAGTTACATGGCAACATGGAGTGAAGGCAGAATCAAGCCCACAGTAACTACCCCTTGAAAATCTCCTGCATTCATAATGCAGTATATGGAAATACTCAGCCTTCATATCCCAACTTTCTGCTAAATGTAACCATTTGGATGTCCGCAGTCCATGACTGAGTTTCATAACTTCTGTTCATTTCTCTCTTTCTAGGAACTTGTGCTTTCAGTGCCCCCCCACCCCAGTTTTTGTTTGACAGAAAATGAAGGATATTAGTAAAAGCACAAATGTTCACTTAAACAAAAGTTATTTCCCCTAATTCTTCATAAACTTGTGTGGGGAGCGGAGGGATAAAGATGTGATGAGCAAGGACCTAGAGGGACATGGGAGGAAAGGGGATTGAGGGTAGGAGAAGAAAAAAGGTGGGAGAACTAGTATTTCCCTGGTTACTCCATCTCATGGACTTGCTATGTATCGCCAGGAAATAGAACTAGAATGAGAACTCAAAATTCCAGATAATACACTCATATTAATCCCACTAGATATGGCAATGGTGTAGATTTTACTTTGGCAATAGTGTAGGTTGTAAAATCAAGTACAATATAATTAACTATTTGTGAATATACAACTCTTTGGGCTTTAATTGGTTTCAAGTCAACATCTAAGAGTTGCAATACATATTCAATCTTAACCGAGCCACTCCAATCTTTAAACTCTCTAGAGGATTCAAATGCTTGCACTAGGTCAAATGTACAATACAAATAGCCTTTCATTGTATTTCATTTCTGAAACACAAACGCAGAGGAACAAAGACTTTTTAAAAATAACTACCTGTTGAAACATCAGATAAGATTTGACCTTCTACTTGAAGTATTTTTATTTGATCAAAACTAGTTCACCTCACAAACAAAATTTATATATGTATACAAATTATTTGGTTAGCTAGGCTATTTGGCAATTGTGCTTAGTGGGTCCAAAAAGTCAACTATAGAAGACCAATGGCGAAAATAACCTCATGCAATCTGAAATTATAACATATATATTAATGGCTTAAAAATTAGCATGCACGCTACATTTTTTTTTTATGGCAAAAAATAAAATAAAATAAGCCATCACCATTTTACCAGTTAATTTATTACTTCTACAGTACCGTGATGTAAATGCCACTTTTCTGACAAAGTCAAAAAAACAAAGTCCCTGAGCTGAAAAAGCATACAATTTAAAGGCCTTAATGCCATCTAGTCAATGAGTATTTATGGACCCCATCACCTTACAGGATTGGGACCTAAACTGCAGAATGTATGAACAAAGAAGCAGAGGTATGAAGTAACAAAGTCATTTGAATGTATTTGTAGAGTTTGTTAGATGACTAACAATTTTTGCTTGCCCGGTATGGTACATTAGCATCAGAAAAGTCAGGATTTTGTAATAAGCGGCAGACCCACATACTTAATGTGCAAAGGATACAGCTGCTTTGTAATTCATTCAATGACATGGTAGTTTATTGAATAAGCAGAGCATTTAGACTTTACATATTGAGCAATGGTTCATCTGCAGAATGTCATAGTACAGAAAAAAAACAACAGACCAAGTTACAAAAGAATATCAAGTTCCTCAGATAAGATTTAAAAGCAAGCAATATACAATATCTCCAGGATTAATAACATATATATGAATAGCTATGGCAAAGTCATAACATTCCATTTCAATAGTCTGGACAAAATTTGGAATGCATGTGAGTTTATCTATTCAGTAATTTTACTTTTTAACAGTAACACTGAATCAGTTCAAGCAGTGTTCAAGATATTTTATTTCAAGCCAACTTCAAGGGTTAGAGCAGCAATTTGAATAGAAAAGCAAGAGAGCTACTGTTCTGTATATTTTAAATTATTTTAATAGTTTAAATAAATTAAAGTTATTGAAACCAGTTTCCAGAATTGAACTTGAATGATCCACAAATGTGCTCTTTCAATAAAGAATGAGATCAGCAGCACAGAAGTGAATTATATTAAAAAGGCAAAATTTGCCAAATCAGACAAAGATTTAAAACTCTGTTGCACTGCAAATAATCCTTCTGGGACATGTGTGCTGACTCTAAGTAAATCTATTATCCATAGAAAATGAAAAAATAAATGCTAGTCCACACCACAATGCCAAGAGCATCATGGACACAGTGAATTGACACAAGTTCCATCCAAAAACAACTCCCAAAAGGTATGTAGTATTTTTGTACTAAATATCATATGAGTATGCCATCAAAACAGGATGTGACAGAGGTTTTTGTTGCCCTAGGTGGCAGCGCTCCTCCTCTGAGCATTCAGAGGGCCCTGGGGTGTTTGGCGGTGGGGGTGCTTCCGGTCCGCGTCTTTGGGGCACTTCGGCGGCGGGTCCCGGAGCGAGTGAAGGACCCACTGCCAAATTTCAGATGAAGATCTGGAGCGGAAGGACCAGGGCCAGCTCCAGGGTTTTGGCCACCCCAAGCAGCTGCCAAAAAAAAAAA
The DNA here is from genome assembly GCF_027887155.1 of Malaclemys terrapin pileata. Lineage (NCBI taxonomy): Eukaryota > Metazoa > Chordata > Testudines > Emydidae > Malaclemys > Malaclemys terrapin. Next base: position 75,141,159 of record NC_071512.1, read on the forward strand.
AAGTCACAATCGCGATCTGTGGCAGCAATTCGGCGGGAGGTCCTTCGCTCCAAGCAGGAGTGAGGGACCGTCCACCAAATTGCCGCCGAACAGCTGGACGTGCCGCCCCTCTCCGAAGTGGCCGCCCTAAGCACCTGCTTGTTAAGCTGGTGCCTGGAGCCGGCCCTGGGAAGGACCCCCCTGCCACCGAATTTCAGCTGAGGGTGGCAAAACGCCGCCCCCCAAATCCTGCCGCCCTAGGCGACCGCCTAGGGTCACCTAGTGGAAGTGCCAGCCCTGGTGACAGAGTACAGGGGAACTAACTAGTCCTCCATGAACATGGAGGTGACTCAAGCACTTCCATTTTCTGCCTTACACTGGTCCCCAGGGCAAGGGCAATGAGAGTGGCTATTTGGGACACAGAAGGATATAAAAGAGGAAGAATGACTTTATGAAGTTCAGATTCTAGTGATTATAACAGTTTGACTCAGTGGTTCTCAAACTTTTGTACTGGTGATCTTTTTCACATAGCAAGCCTCTGAGTGTGACTCCCCCTTATAAATTAAAAATACTTTTTAATATATTTAACACCATTATAAATGCTGGATGCGAAGTGGGGTTTGGGATGGAGGCTGACAGCTCTCAACCCCCCCCATGTAATAACCTCCCGACCCCCAGTTTGAGAACCCCTGGTTTAACTCTAAACTAGGGAGCTTCTATCTTTACACTCTCATTATGTTGCTTTCAGTTTGTAGATACAAACATGGTGAAGAAAACATTTTGGAGACAGCATGATGCACAAAGAAAACTGCTGCAATCAGAGTTTACAATTACAGTAGATTTTAAAAGTACAAAATTTTAGTTATCTTCCTTTAAACACAAAAACTAAACTGTACCTGTAGAAGGGGGCAAAGAAAAAATAAAATTCTATGTTATATCAACTGCCACAATGAACCATACAGTAGTTCAGTTCTATGCAATCCTAGTTAGGGCCACTGAGGGAACCATACTATGTGATTGTTCAGTGGAAATCTGTAGAAAACTGGTAGCTAAGCAAACAGGTGTGAATATTTGTAGCAAACCGCCATTTGGTCTCCATATTCCCATTAAGCTGTGTAATCACATACTGCTAACCACATGTACAATTCATAAAGACAATCTTTTTTATTTCACGTAACAATACACATTCTGAGTGAGGTGATTCATTTGTTCAGCAGGGTTCTCTCTCCAAGCAATTTGACTGGACTCCCTTACTCCAAATTAACCTACATATCCTGCATACTGACTTCACTTCGAGACAGTTGTCTTGATTATACCTTCACTTAGTTAGAAAATGCTCGGTATCTTATCCACTGGCAACTTAGATGAAAAACAGGGTGTGTCCATTTGGAAAAATCAGATTGGCTACCCTCAGGCATACTTACCAATATGGAATAATAGAACTGTTTCTTTGTGTGACATAATTATATATGTATGTGTGTGTGTGTGTGTGTGTGTGTGTATTTCATAATTATATAGTGTCTGTGTCTGTGTGTGAGCCAATTTTACTGGGTCTCTTATCTCCAAGATAGCAGAGTATACTATGTTTCAATGTTCCATTACAATACAAAAATTGGTCTTTCTTCAACTTAAATTTGGCCCCAATTTAAAATTTTGTGAACCAAGATTTTAGACTATATAATACTGTCAGAAATATTTACATTATGAAAAAAAAATACAAACTGTTTTTAAACAAAGAAATAAATATTTCCATGGGACAGCTGATACACAGCCGTTAATCACAAAGAACCTGTGATGAGGCCAATAGATCCATGCTGACAGCAATGGGGCTAATGAGGCAAATAGGCTTCACACTGATGAAGACAAAATTAAGGAGAGCCTGTGGACCCAGCTGACTCCACCTGGTTACACCTGCAGCCAATGTCAGGCATGAAGAGGGGGGAGGTAAAAGGAGAAGGCCTAGCCCAGTTGCAGGCTGCCTATGAAGGACCTAGGTCTGTGTCTCGTGATGGGAGAGAACTCTGGTTGGAGCTCACTTGCCAGCCAGGTTAGCCCTTCGGGAAGGGACAACCAGACCCTGGGAAGGGAATCAGCGAAAACTGGGAGACTAACCCCAAATAGAAGGATGGGGCCCCAACAAAAGTTGTGTGACAACCCTGTTTCTGTGTTGTTAGTTTTGTTCTTGTTTATCCTTGAATTATAAACCCCACAAAAGGGGTAGGACTGAACAGTGGGCCTCACAGGGACAGAGACAAACCAGCAAAGAGCTGCAGCTGGATGAGTTGTGCCCATAAGGGGGTGCCACTCCAGCAACTCATTTACAAAATTGATGAAGAATGCAGACATCAACTTACCCATTGTGGAAAGGAACAGGTTAGGACTTAAAAATAAAAACAAGAGCCCACCTCCCCAGCAGTATGGATGTAGAGCAATTATTGAAGTGGATAGCAGAGCACCAGCATCAACAGCCACTGATGGCCACTCAGCATCAGCAGCTGATGCAAGATTTAGCTGCCCAGCAGCAACAGCAGCTGGTGCAGCAGATCACAACTGTATTGCAGCCTCCTGGAATGACTAGGCCTCCTGGCCTGGACCCAGCAGGGGTGCCTGATTCCTCTTTGTTAGTCTGAGAGGTGACATGAAGATGATTCCCCACACCCAAATTCAGCTCCCCATGGGGGAATATACAAATCCCTTAATGGTCAGCCTGGCTGCACCTCTCGCATACCCAGTCATTATTGGCCAAGACTGGGAATATTTTTGAGACCTCCTGAAGGAGTTCTCAGGATCCTTGCCAATGCCATCCTCTCTGTCAATCACTCAGACCTCGCTGGTATGGTATATCATGCCAGGTACCTGGTTATGTCCAGGCCAGGGCAGGGGATTTCCAAGTGGCTAGATGCTTCTCTAGGATCCCAGTCCTCCCAGAGCCAGGGGTCATCCCCTAATCTGAATCAGAGATCCTGACTAGGTTTTCTAACTTAATTGGGGAGCAAAAAGATGATGAGATATTAAGCCAGGCTTATGCACATGTGACTAATGGGGAAATAATGGACACCCAGCAGACAGAAGTACTTTCCTCATTTTGAATTTCAGGGCAAGTGGTTGTACCACATAGAGAAAGACTTCCCCTATCCTAATGGTCTGAGTCCAACTCCTGGTGTCCTGACCCTACCTCAGGGACAAAGCCTTAGAACAGATCCTGGCCTGGATTTTTCTGGCGGGGGATATATAAAGAGGCTCCAGATATGTGTCCCTTGGCTGGATTGTCAACTAACTGCATCCTGAGGAGTCAGCTCCATTGGTCCCTTTTCCCTTGGTTGGCACACCATTTGAAAGGATTGGAATGGACATGGTTGAGTTGTTCAAGGAGAACCCAGCTGGATACCAATATATCTTCTTAATACTGAACTACATTACTAGTTATCCCAAGATTGTACCTTAATGCTCCATGAGTGCCAAAACCATTACAGCTGAAGCGATGAAGATTTTTGACTGGGTAAAGGTACTATGGGAAATTTTCAGAGGCCAGGGAACCCACTTTGCCCTCCCAGGTTCTAAAAGAACTATACTGACTTCTGATGATCAAGTCCCTCCCAATTTCTGTCTGCCATCCCCCAAAACTGACAAGTGGGTAGAATATTTCATTAAATAATATGTTAAAAAAATTAATTGCCACCAAAACTTTGTCACTGGGATTCCCCTCCATTTTGAATTGTTGCATGGAAGACAACTGTGGGAGATTCTGGACTTAGTACATGAAATGAGGAAGAAACCGGAGCTCCAGTCTGACAACTTTGTGCAATACATTCTCACAGTTTGCAAGAGACTTTAGGCACGTTCCCACAACAAAATCTCCTAAACTCACAGAGCACCCAAAAAATTACTACCCTTAATAAAGAGGACCACCTCTGAGTGTTCCAACCTGGGTCTTGGGTACTTTTCTGCTCCCTAGTTCAGAGTAAAATCTGTTGGCCCGCTGGCAGGGCCTTTAGAAGAATATTTGCCAGGTAGGGCAAATGAATTATGAAATCAGGCAGCCAGACAAAAGGCAAACCAAAACAAATCTACCACATCAATCTCCTAATGCTATGGAAAGCCCAAGAGGGCCTATTTATAGTTTTTTACCCTCCAGAACCAGAGTTAGGGCCACAGAGAGCCAATTCAGGACCCAGGATATGGTCACTTTTGGGGCAAATCTCATTCTGGAACAGAAGGTCTGAGCCTAACTACTGATCTCCACCTTCATTACAGTATTTTTTGCCCAGCCTGGGCAAATCCACCTCACCTCTCACCACATCCAAACAGAGCCTGGACACTAGGTCAGGGAAACCTCATGGCCACTTTCCCAAGATAAGAGAGATTGTGAAACAAGAACTCCAATCTGTGCTGGAACTTAGGGTAATCGAGGAGTCCAGTAGTGTTGATCCACCAGATTTTTAAAAAGTCAATGCCACATCAAAGTTTAATGCATATCCCATGCCATGCTTTGATGAGCTACTAGATTGGTTGGGCTAGGCCAACAACTGGATCTTACTAAGGGATACTGGCAAATCCCACTTACACTGGAGTTTCAAGAAAAAATGGCCTTTGGCACACCCTTCTGCCTGTACCAGTTCCAGATTATATCATTTGGCTTACACTGGTTCCCAACAACATTCCAATGCCAAATGGACTAAGTCCTCTAGCCCGAGAGCAGTTCTGCTGTTGCCTACCTTGATGATGTCATGGGCCGGAGCTGGGAGGACCACCTGAAGCAAGAAGCTGTAGTACTCCGGTCCCTTGAAGAGGCTGAGTTAACAGCAAATGCCACAAAATGATACATAGGCAAAGGTGAGACAACTTTCCTGGGGCATACCTTGGGGAAGGGCCAGGTACATCCACTTGTGGACAAAGTCAGGCCTTAAGGAGTTATGTCTCACTCTGATGTCAGAGAAGCAGATGTACAGATTTGGGGGCCTGGCAGAACAGTACTGCCAGTTTGTGCCAGAGTTCTCATCTATTACTGTCCCCTCTCTATCTATTCAAAGACAGTAGCCCAAAAAAGATCATCTTCTAAAAAGATCAATCCAAAAACCATCTTCTACAGCCCCAATTTCACCCCACCTCACTACACCTGCAGCCAATGTCAGGCAGCGAGAGGAGAGGAAAAATGAGAAAGCCTTGACCAGTTCAGTTCTGCCCAGTAAGGAGGGAAAGTTGCTGGGAAAGAAGCCTGGTTGCAGCCCTTGTATAATGGAGTCCTTTGTAATTCTAGCAAAAAACTGCAATTAAGTTTGGTCTTGAAAGATTTGCTCTTTACATATTTACTGCTATTAGTGAGATTTCCTGTGTCAACCCAACAGAGCAAATATAAAACACATCCAGAATGCTTTTGTAATTCAGATCTGCAAAGGAGTATAAAATTGCAGTGTTTCACCAAATAGTCCTTTGACTAAGTTCATTATCTTTACAAGGATTCAGAAATATGAACACTAAAGTTATAGAAAAACCTGGCTCTAAAGAGGTACAAGTAAACATTAAGAAACTTGACTGGTTGCTTCATTCCAGACACTGAATGAGCTAAGAGGGGAACAATTACACTGTCTCAAACCATCATTATTGTTTCAGTGATTACATTAGCATTCTCCAAGCATAAACGGTCATCAAACGCTTGATGCAGACATCTAAGGATGAATTTTCCCACCAGAGGAAGCAATTCCTCTAAGCAATAAAACAGTCTGTGAGAAATCCTACAGTCATAAATCTAGTATTTCTCATTACAAAATTTATATCAGCCAAAAAGTGATTACTTCTAAAATTACAAACCCTTGTGGGCAGCAATATTAGTAGAGTTACCAATTGCCATTCTCATGACACATGAGAAAATCAGGCCAAATTATAATAGTCTTGTAAATATAGAAAACTAAGATATCAGAGTAATGAATTGGCTTATTATAGATGGAATGTTTAAAGTTTATCTGTAGAGGACACATCTAGACATTAAAGTACAAAGAACAACTATAAGTAGTACCAATTTCAACAGCCAAAAGTATGCTAGAGGGAATGTGACCAACAACACTGCCACTTCTTGTCATCTGTTTATCTTTTGGCTTCTCCTCTTTGGTTTGCCTCTGCAAAAACACGGCTCACTGGGATAAGACAGCTCTGTTCAGACCTCTTGGCCAATGCTGAGAGATGGGTGTAGATTCCAGAAATCTTACTTTTCAGTCCCTCTCCTCAAAGGTCACTGGGTTCTCTATTCTTTGGGGAAGTCTGCTTGAAATAGCCACTTATCGAAGACTTAATGACCACACATTTCACAGAGCACTCCACACATCTGTGCCCCTGCCAATTTCTATACTGTTCTTTCAAATAAGTGCACTACAACAAATTCAGACATTTTCATTGTTATGAACTATGAATTAGGGAGAGAGGTCCAGACCCTGTTACAGAGAGAACTCTTTTTTAATTAATTCAGTCTCCAGGGGTTCAGCTACATGGAGCTCAATGACAAATAAGAGCTCTATATATTAATCTGAAAAGTGAGAGATGAAGCAGTTCTACAAGGTCATCAAGTCTATCTTCCATCAACATAGGAAGGGTCCATACAGCATACTTCCTAGTGTTTTGTCTACTCTCAGCTTAAATTTTCCAATCCTACTATATCTCAGTATGAAGATGTTTAAATTTTCCCTCTCAATTCCATTCCTTTCCTTTTAGTATCCCAATGACCCAAATCATTGTTAATTAGCATTCAGAATGTGAATGTCTGTTGATCATTGGTTCAGTCTTCAAAAGATCTGTAGATTATGTTCCTTCGCAGACAGACAGCTCTTAGCAAAATTCTTGAGGCTTTTTGTTTTCTCTCTCTCTTCTGTGAGCTACTGTAAAGATTACCTATGCCAGCACAGGAAAGAAAACCCTTGGCCCCTTTTAGGATTGCACACACACCCATTTTCCTTCTCTCCTCATGGGCACCCAACTTCCGTGTGGGCTTGAGGCGGAGTGCTCTATAGCTGATTGGTTGGACAGGAAGTGCAGCATATTGTCTCCCTCAAACCCAAAGGGAAGGCTCATAAGCCCTTCCCCCATGCCTGAATGCATTATTCTGCACCGGGGAAAAAATGTCCCCTCACCTTGGACTTAGAGTAGGAATGAGTTTTGGGCCTGTGGGCTAATCACGTTTTGGGGGCTGGGAAAGAGAAGTTACTTACCTTACAGCGACTGAAGTTCTTTGAGATGTGTTCCATCTGTATTCCACTTTGGGAAACATATGCTTTATGGTCCTGAGACTGGAAGATTTTTGCTAACAGTATCCATGGTTCCTCACCTGTGCCCTGCTCCTCCTCTTGCTCTGGACTGAGGTCACAAGGTGCAATGCGGACCAACTGCCTTTTCTCTTCCTTCTCTACTGCAAATCACATGTAAAGAATTCAGTGCAGAGGGGAAGGAGGGCAGGTATGGAATACAAATAAGACCATTCATTTTGGAGAATTCCGTTACATAAGGTAAGTAACTTCTCTTTCTTCATCATGCACTAGTCCAGAGGTGGGCAAACTATGGCCCGTGGGCCACATCCAACCCACGGGACCCTCCTGCCCAGCCCCTGAGCTCCTGGCCCAGGATGCTACCCCCGGCCCCTCCCCTACTGTTCCCCCTCCCCCGCAGCCTCAGCTCGCTCCACCACCAGCGCAATGCTCTGGGCGGCGGGGCTGCGAGCTTCTGGGGCAGCACAGCTGCAGAGCCGGGACCTGACCTGGTGCTCTGTGCTGCGCGGTGGTGACGGTGTGGCTGTAGTGCCGCCAGCCACCGGTGCTCCAGACAGCGCGGTAAGAGGCAGGGAGCAGGGGGTTGGATAGAGGGCAGGGGAGTTCTGGGGTGTGGATAGGGGTTGGGGTGGTCAGAGGGCATGGAACAGGGGGGTTGAATGTGGGCGAGGTCCCCGGGGGGGCAGTCAGGAATGAGAGGAGGGATTGGATGGGGCAGCGGGGGGCAGTCAGAGGCAGGGGTTCTGAAGGCAGTCAGGGGACAGGGAGAAGGGGTGGTTGGATAGGGCAGGAGTCTCCGGGGGGCAGTCAGGAAGGAGGAGGGGGTTGGATGGGGCAGTGGGGGGCAGTCAGGGGCAGGGGTTCCGGGTGCAGTCAGGGGACAGGGAGAAGGGATGTTTGGATGGGGGAAGGATCTGGGGGGGGGCCTTCAGAAATGAGAGGAGGGATTGGATGGGGCGGCGGGGGACAGTCAGGGGTAGGGGTTCTGGGGGTGGTCAGAGGACAGGGAGTGAGGGAGTGTATAGATGGGGTGGGGATCCCGGGGGGGGGGGAGATAGGAGGCCAGGCCATGACCCCCTCCCCTAACTGGCCCTCCATACAATTTCCAAAACCCGATGCGACCCTCAGGCCAAAGTTTGTCCACCCTGGCACTAGTCCCAGTGTGTAGTCCACTTTGGCTGACTGACAAGCAGTACACATTGAGGAGGAAGAAGATGCATCAGCTATGGGGCCTTGTACTAGCACATAATGTTTCATAAAGATACAGGGAGAGCCCCATGCTGCCGCTTTGCAGATTTCAATGAGCAGAACGTCTCAAAGTGAGGTCATTGATGCCACCTGGGCTCTGGTAGAGTGGGCCTTCATACCTTGTGCAGGAGGGGCATCTGCCAAAACAAACACTGTAGAATATAGCCTGAGATCCATTTGGAAAGTCTCTGCAAAAAAATATTTTCTCCTTTCATGTGTTCTGCCAAGGACACAAACAGCCAAGGCAATTTTCTAAATGGTCTTGTTTTCTGCAGATAGAAAGCTCGACATATCTACAGAGAATGAAGGCTCTTGTCCTCATTGGTAACACATGTTTTTGGGAAGAAGACAGGTAGTGTATCATTTGATTCAGATGAAAGTCTGAGACCACTCTGGGGGGTAAATCTAGAATGTAGTCTCAGAGAAAATTTTCTCCTTATGGAAAACCATATACAATGGATTGGCCATAAAGGCCCCCAGTTTCCCAACCCTTCTAGCTGAAGTGTTGGCCACTAGAGAGGCACTCTTCATCAAAAAGTGAGTCAGTGAGCAGGTTCGAACTGAGACTCTGTTAACAATGATAGAACCACACTGAGATCCCACATCAGAGTAGCCTTATCATTGGCAAGAAAGTCCTGACTATGCCTTTTAGAAACTGTACAGTCACTGGATGGGTGAAAACTGAGCAAGCATCAATTGGGGAGTGACAAGTGCTGATGTACTGATGTCTTTAAGAAGAGCAGATAAACTAGAATGTTAGGGATGTCAAAAGTATTCTGGGGTTGACAGACAACATTAGTACCACATAGAAAATCTTTTCCACTTGGCAGTGTAGCACTTCCTGGTGGACTCCTTCCACTACTGTGGAGAATGGTCTGGACAGCTTAAGACCATGTCCTGTCTAAGTTTGACACCCATCCAAATACCACACTATGGTGGCAGGAACCCATCTTGGGATGTGTGATCTTCCCCTTGTTCTGGGTCAGGAAGCCTGGGAAGGATCAGATAGTGACGGGCAGATGTGCTGACATCTGTACAAGGTTGGGAAACCAGAACTTCCTGGGCCATCTAAGTACAGTCGGGATGACCACTCCATCTTGTTGGATCGTCCTCAGAATCCAAAATAAGAGGGGAATGGGGAGCACACACACACACATTAAGGGTTCTGATCAGAGGACTAAAATGCATCTCCCCTGGAGTTCTGACCTTGAGCTCCCTTGCAACAATACATCAATGCATTTCTGCATTAACATGTGCAGTGAGCCATCTGTCTTATCGCTGAACATGTTATTCGCATAAAAAGAGGTAAATCCTGTACCACAGACTGAACTTTTCTGGGGAATCCCAAAGAACAGAGTCAGGGCCGCCTCTAGGTTTTTTGCTGCCCCAAGCAAAAAAAATTTTGGCTGCCCCCACCCCAGCCCTGGGCTCCCCCCTGCACTCCCCTGCTGCCCCAGCCCTGGGTTCTCCCCCCACCCTCCCACACCCCCTGCCGCCCCAGTGCTGGGCTCCCTCCTTTCCCCCCCCACTAGTGCCCTACCCCCACCCCCCTGCCACCCCAGCCCTGGGCTCTCCCCCCAACCTGCACCCTCCTGCTGTCCCAGCCCTGGGTCACTGGTAACTCACTCCCAAGGCGGGTCATTCAGCGGGAATTTTGGATGTGCACAGAACACAGACAGGACTGGTTCCCATATGGTTATAGAACTGCAGTAAAGTGGAACAATTTTCAGCTTGTGTGATAGGAGGATATCTGGATGCATATTATAAGACTGTCCTACATAAATGAGGAAACCTTGAGGTGCCTTTATTATTCTTTTGTTCCTCTCTTTGTTTCTATAGGGAATTTGCCAATGCAATATCACTGTCTTCCTTTTAAACAAATAAAACTAAAAAAAAGTTAAAAAAAGCTAGCGGCCAAGGGAATGCTGGGAAATGTAGTTCTTTCCCTGCTCCAGGGCTGGCTCTATAGGCAGGAAGTTAGCCAAGGAACTACAGCTCCCAGGGTCCCGTGGGTTCTCAGCTCCCATGCTGGATCCCCAGCTGCAGCGTTGCGAGAGGGGAGGAAGTGAGTTAAAAAAAAAAAAAAAAAAAAGATGGCCCGAATGCCGCCCCCTGCAAATGTGCCGCCCCAAGCACCTGCTTCTTTTGCTGGTGCCTCGAGCCGGCCCTGAATAGAGTCAGGACTACAGAGACATGACAATTGCCATAGCCATTGCATGGGAGGCTGTGTCAGTTGCATCAACTGTGATCTGGAGGGAGGTTCTGGAAACCAACTTGTCCTCCTCTGTAAGAGCTTGGAACTGTGCTCTAGCCTCTTGTGGGAGTTTGCCTATGAATTCTGTGAATTTTGAGTAATTAATATATTTAGATGTTAGCACCTAATTGGATATTGGTAATTGTCTATTCTGAATTGCACACTGATTGAGGTGAAGACTCCCCTCCTAAGGAGGTTCAGCTGTTTAGTTTCCTTGTCAGAGGGAGTGGAGCATGATTGATGGCATCTGCTTCACTCAGTGCCAGTTTGTATAATGAGAGAGTTTTGGGCAGTGTTCATAAAAAGAATTCTGCTCCTCTGACTGGCACAAGATTTGTTTTCAGCCCTCTTAGGAGTGGGGGAACATGTTGCAGGCAGGCTCCAAAATGGTTTCATTCATAGGGAGCACTATTTTATTAGACCCAGCATCCTAAGATATTCAAGAGCTTGTGAGGAGAGGGGATCTGGAGTGCATGAGCCACTCTTCGCCGTAAATCCTGAAACTTCCTATAGTCATCAGGCAGAGAAGGAGAGTCCAGAGCAAAGATGAGGAGATGAGGATATTCCTGATGCAACAGGCAGTATCATTGGTTCCTCTTCCTCCTCTTACATAGGTTCTTGTGGAAGTTCAGGCTCCTCTCTGGGAGAGGAAGGATGTAATGATTCTCGATGGGACCATACAGATTCAGTATGGTGTCTGTACACATCCCATGGTCCCCAGTAAAACTAGTTAGAAGGATCAAATATTGGTTGAGGATGCACTATGGCATAGGGTTCCTTCAGTCCCGTGGGTACCTTATCTTGTAAGACTGCGAGGATGCCCAAGAAATTCTGGATCCTCTATCTGGTCTGATGTCTTGTCTCTGACAGCATGATGACGGTCCCTTAACTTATCCCAACACCCCAGAGGAGGAAAATGTAGGGTCCACTTCCAGTGGCAATGTCTTTGGAACCGAGTATTAAGACATCCCACCGCTAGTAATGGGGGATAGGAGAGCAGCTTTTATGCTCACACCGTCCTGGTACCAATGGAGTCCGGATCTCTCTAGTGAGGATCAGATCCAAAGAGGAGGGAGACTCCAAGCCTGGAAGGATGATAAAGTCCTCTGGGGTCATATATCTATATTTATAGAAGGGCATGGGCTTCTTCCCTCTTTGCGTTATCAGAGCCAGCCTCACTAGGGTCTTCAATGCTGAAGCCTCTTTACTGAAATGCAGCAGTACCAGGGGTGCCTGTTGTTGTTTGGGCAGTACCAATGGTTATCCTGACTTAGGCTTCCAATGTTTTGACTTGGTTGGTGCTGGTAACAGTCCTATCCCTGTTGGTGACATTGAAGCACTTTTTCTCTTTGGAGCTTGTGAATTAGTGACAGCTCCTGAGCCTCCAAGAAGCAAAAGTTTCCCCTGACTTAAATGGTGCATCCTCTTGGAGCTGGTTTTAGAAGGTGATTTCTCTCTAGATCTATGAGAGTTTCCTACCCTCATGGTGAGCCAGAGAAGTGGAGTTCTTGGCTCTGCTCCTGTCCACTCCTGTGTCAGAAGTCACCGAACTAGGAGGTACACACCTAGGTACTTCTGATAATTGTACAAAGGATCTGCCCAACCTGGCTCAGAATGAGGCCTCATTGCATGCTCCATGACATGTTTTCTAAGTCTGTCCTCTCATGCCCGGTGGGTCCAATTGGGAAAGGAGTGGCAGATATTGCACTTGAAAGCTACATGGGCATCTTCAAGGCAGCAGAGGCACATCTGGTGATCATCACTAATGAGAAAAATCCAGGGACAGTAGATACAATTCTTCAAGTCCAGGATCTTGGGCAGAATAGTCACCCCATATGGAGGAGGTGTGAAAGGAGGCCCTGATATTTAACTAAAATACTAAACATGTCCTATAAACAATATATTCACCTGAAGACATTCATGGTCTCTGAAGAGATTGCATCTCAGACCATGCAGCAGTAGAAAGGAACAGGAGAGGAGGTCAGTCTACACCACTTCTTATGCCCTCAGTACAGAACTTGAGGAGGAGAAAGGCACTGGAGCAGACCAACAGATACTGCTAGCAAAAATCGTGCATGCTCACCCAGAGTGGCACACTGACATGGACCAGCACCTGAAGAAATTTTTCCCTCACTGCCACATTGGCCTGGGTGGGGTGGAATTTTTCACCATCCTCTCAGCAATCCAGGGACCTGGCAGGTAGATTAGATTGAAAAATTGATTTTGTTGCAATGTGGCAAGTACCCAGTGCAGTTAAATCATTCAGGGGGGTGGGAGGGAATTTCCTGATAAACTGAAAATGGAAGCCATCCACAGAAACTAAATTATCCTTCCACAACTGGAGGTGGTCCCTTTAAATCACGATTGAAACAATGGCAGGACAGTATGGGGAAGCCCATTTTGTATCAGTTGCAATCAATGGAGGACTTAACTCTTAGAATGTCAAAAAGAGAATTTAGCACTAATCAAATGAGTGGCTGCTCAGGAAACAGCAGATAGATTGTGTCACTTGCTAGGACCAAGCAGCAACATGAATAAAAAAAAAGATGGTTGTGAATGTCATTGAGTTCAGGTGGGAAATGGGGAGTGGAGAAAGTGGGGCTTGGGTCAGTGTGCAAAAGGCAGGTGGGAGGAAATACAGGTTTCATTCAATGGGCAAGTTGTGGAAGAGCAATTTTCTGAAACAAACTGAAATCAGATTAGGAGGTTGTGTTTGGGTTAAGAGAGAAACAAAAATCTGGAGTCGCTCTTATTTTGCCAGAGCCAGTTTGCCTAAACAGAACCTCTGCAGCTTATCAACACCGATTGCAACAAAAGCAGTAGTAGCACCCACACTCTGGTCATATCTATGCAGGAACAGTCAGGCAAGGTCAGGTGAATCGATTAAAGATATGAAGTTAAAGTGTGTTAAATCCCTGTGTGGATGTTAGAGGGACAGGTGGGTGAGGCAATATCTTTTATTGAACCAACCTCAGTTGGTGAGAGAGACAAGCTTCTGAGCTCACACAAAGCTCTTCTTCTTGGCTACCACTTTTACTGCTGCATCCACAAAAGGGTTTAAGGCACTTTAATTTATGCACATTAACTTCATATCTTGAGGTGATTTGCCTTAACTATCCCGAATGTCCCTGTGCAGGCAAGCCCTTTGTAGTCCTATGGAAAGTACTTCTATTTATGTTTACTGCAAACCTGATCTTTGTTGGTGGTTTTCACTGGCTTGCCTTTTCTTTCTTTATTACAAGCAGTGTGGAGTAGTGGTAGCAAAAAAACAAACAAAAAAAAACCCCAATAAACAAACCCTGTAAATACTGGCCAGCAAAACAAAATACAATTTTATTACGTACAAAATTATCGAGAATACATTCCCAAAATTCTTGACTCCACTGTTTAACAATTCAGGGAGCATACTGATCACATCCAGGGCCGGCTCCAGGTTTTTTGCTGCCCCAAGCAAAAAAAAAAGCCGGAGTGCCACAGCCGAAGCAAAAAAAAACCCGGAATGACGCCCCTTGAAAAGTGCCGTCCCAAAGAGCCGGAGTGCCGCCCCTTTAGAAGTGCCACCCCAAGCACAGGCTTGGAACGCTGGTGCCTAGAGCTGGCCCTGATCAGATCTCCCATGTTTATGAGGAAACTATTCAACTATTTCTAACCATACAGTGACAAATAAACAACGTGCTCATTTTTTCCTGCCCTAAAAGTAGATCCCAAAATTTTAGAACTGTAACGGAGTGCACCTGCATTGTATTACCCTTTTGTATCTTAGATCTATTGATACCATTTGTGTAGATTATAATCTTTTACGAGCTCAAAATATTGAGCAAATAAATAACCCATCAGTACTTCCAGTTAAGTGCACTTTTTCTGGAGGTAAGTATTTATTTCCTGCAAGTGAGTTTTTTTTTTATTTTGAGGGAGGTTCACATTCTCTGTTGCTCTTGCACATCTATTTCTAATCCAATACAATCCAAAGCCCCACTGTATTTTAAAAGCATTACAAAGTCCCGTTTTAAAAAAAATCAAAACTTAAAGGTGGAGATGTATGATTAGAGCTGGACAAACAATTCACAAATAATGTGTGTACTCCATTAATTTCACCTCTTCTGTTTGTAAACTGTCTGTGGCAGATTCTCTCTACTTTGAAGCTAAATTGAGCCTTTGTTCAGTGACCAGAGTACGGAGAAGCAGACAACTCTTTCTCTTCTTCCCGCTTACTCTTGAGAGGGTGAGAACAGATGTCATTTACGATGAGCTTTTTCAAAGTGCCGCACAATCCTGCCATTATGCTGCCTCAGCAACAATGGTCAGCATGTTGTGGGGCAACTAATGCTTATATCATTTAACTGTTTTTCTTCGTGATTTATTTTCTAGTTTCCCTCTCTTCTCCATTTTACTGTTCTTTGTTTCTTTTTAACATTTCTGACCAGTGGCTGATAATAGCCTGGAAGCCAAAATCCTCTGATTTTGCACAGAACAAGTAGAGCATAGGCCTCAGCATTGCTACTTTCCCCACACCGACAATCCAATGAGCCACCAGCCTTGATCTCGATGGACCATCTCTAAAGGCAGTTTAATCTCCAGAGTCTACTCAACCATTAAGTGCTTTACTGGGACTGTTAACAAGAGGCTGAGTTAACAGTCGTGGTTTTTGTCATATAGAAACCTGCCTATTGGAATTCTTTAATTGTGTAAAATTAGTGTAGACATTAGGCACCTGAAAGTTTCCCTGGATCACAGTGGATTCCAAGTGCTATGAAAAGCATTCAATTGTTTAATCTAGAATTATACGCAGTGCAGTATGACTTGCAGATATTTACTTCTGCTAACTGCTGATTAATTTAACACAGCTTAAAGAGTAACTGAGACCATATTTGAAAAAGTATTCCCTTGGGTCCTAAACTATACTGTTCCCTTCAAATATTACAAAATCAAAAATATATATATATAAATAAAAAAAAACAAACCCCACATCTCCCACTTTTTCCATTGTTAAAAAAATTACTTTAGGAGGTTATCATTGCAATTCCAAAGGTGTGAGCATTACTGAATCCATTCAAGAATTTAAGTTCAGATACTTTCTCTGAGGGTGTAGATCAGGCTACACACAAAAGGCAAAACACAGAGATGATCTTACAAAGTAGAGGCAGGGGGGCTTATTCTGACCTTACATGAGAGAAAATCTGTTGACTTCAGTGAGTTATACCTGATTTAGGCCCATGTAAGATCAGCATTGTGCTCGTGGTGTTTTGTTTGTTTGGGTTTGGGTTGGTTAATTCATTTTAGTGGATTTTGATAAAGAAACAGAATGAAATGTACAAAAAGGTAAATGACTTACAGCATGTATATCTTTCCAAATACCACATGCTTCATGGGAGCTCCAACAAAAGTATGCAATTACACAATTTTACAATTTGTCAAAGCTGCAAGACTGGTCAATATAAAAACAAACAATACTACATAGACCCAGGGGCAGCACTATGTATTTTCCCGCCCCAAGCACGACAGTGAGGCAGCCTTCGGTGGCGCGCCTGCGGGAGGTCCGCAGGTCCTATGCCTTCGGCGTACCCGCCGCCGAATTGCCGCCGAAGCCGCGGGACCGGCAGACCTCCCGCAGTCATGCCGCCAAAGGCAGCCTGACTGCCGCCCTCACGGCGACCAGCAGGCCGCCCCCCCGTGGCTTGCCGCCCCAGGCACGTGCTTGGTGCGCTGGTGCCTGGAGCCGCCCCTGCATAGACCTAGCATGTTAGGATAGATGTCCCAGTAATAAAACTGGAGAAGACATGCATGAATAGGGAGAGATGGGAAGGAGGAGATGGGGGAAGTGGAAAAGAGAAGGGGTGAGTTGGGACGGAGATCTCACATTCTTTGGGCCATATCGACATTTTTTATCCAAATGTATCAGAAAATGGGATCCAAATTTCTTGCACTCATATAGTTGCACTCTATATGCATAAGCTTTTTGCTTCTTTTTTTGTTTGTTTGTTTGTTTTTGGCTGCTAACTCAGATAGGTCCTAATACCACTGCTCTATACTATGCATAAGCCACCTCATTCACTTTTGTAAAATCATACCCTTGGTGATCAGTGTAGCCCAAAGTCTTTATGTGGAGTTAAATGCAGCATAGTAGCTAAATAACCTAGTGTATAATTTTCAGCTTAAATTTGACTCCTGAAGCTGAGGATTCTTGTGTCTGCCTCTTTCCACAGATATTTGTTAGTTCCATAGCATATACATCAGGGTTTCTTTTTCTTTGCTATTGCACCAACAAACATAAAAGGATAAGGCCTTTATCTTCTGCAACATCTGTAACATCCAATACATTTTTAATAAAAAATGTTCCATCAAAAATACCTGGAGAGCCACAGATACATTTTTAATAGTACATAGTATGCCATGCCACTGGGATTCTTTTAAGGGCTGTGATAAATCCCCTTTCCACATTTTTACAAAGAACTCAGACCAATGGAATTCCTCTTTATTAACAAAGTATATATAATGGACATGAGTCTGGGGAGTTTATGAAACATTTGTGAGGGTGCCCGGGGTATTATCACAACCCATCAGGCTGCTATATAAAATTAAGTCCTTTGTGTATTTTATTTTTGAATCACTTATTGGGTGCCCTTTGAGCAAAGTTACTATAGTGCCATACTTTAATAATAGCACACACCAAATGGAAAGTCAGGAGTAATAGCATAGCTAATGACAGAGACTGAAGAGGAATTAGACTGTTTGAGATCTGATTATTTATGAAATGTATGTAGTATAATTTTAAGAAGAGTTGCCTTAGAGACATTTTTATTCTACTCTTTGAGTATCTTACGCATTAAAAGACAGATGTAGATATGAATTGCATTTGCCTGTTTGACAATGAAGGCTAAAAAGCATGGCTTATCATTTTGGGTCATGAAGATATTGTACCTACTTCGATTCCTTTGAAGAATTTTAGAGTATGTTAGCTAGAAAGTGTGACGGAGATGCCACATTAGTAGAAAACAAATCATCTCCTCTTCCCAAATAAATAAGACTTCTTTTGTAAAATCTTTGCAGTAGGAAACTTGGGAAACTGACAGGTGGTTGTTGTTGGATTTTCTTGCTGCTAAAACATATGTTGTCGTGTCATGTCCTAAACAGAAAACTGAAGCATCCTTTTCAAATTCTCAGCACTGCTGACACTTCCAACAAGTGCTTTGGTATTGGTTTTGGTCTTATCTGTTTCTAACAGACAGCCTCATGCCTTGGAAATTTGACCTGAAATAAAAATTCAGCCCCAAGTATCTGCTGTCAATTGTGCAGAAAATAGGAGATGACAGCAAAGTCACTTCTGCATGCTGAATTAGATCTCTTTCCAACATCTTCTAATGTCATTATTAGTGCTCAAATACACTGTGTCAAAATGTGCCTGTATGGGGAGATGAACTAGGCAACATCAAATGTATCTCTTAGTCAATATGACAAGCTGGTTTTGATTCAAACTTCTGAATAGAGAGACACTTAGAAAAAAGTATCTGCGTCATCATGAAAATTTGTTTGTGAATGAGGTGGAAGTGGTTAAGAAAAAGCATTGTATTTTGCCACTTCAAGGAATATCTGAAACCAAAAATACAATGTGTGTGGATTAAACTTTATTTTGAGCCTTAATACCCATATTTCCAAATCATCAGTACTGCAATGTAAAATGTTTTCAAAACAAGATAATCTGAATGAGTTCTACTCTTTAGGCGATTAATATCGACCTCAGTGCAATCAGCTTTAGCTGAGATCTCAGTTGATCACATGGTCTTATGTTGATCTACAAAAGCTGGGGGAGGGAAACTGAATCCGGAAAAGTAAATTTTAATTGTTAATATCTGGTCACAGTTTTCACTCTGTCAGAGGATATCAGAATAACGGTGGGGAAGGAGGAGAGTTCCCAGAGACAAATGACCTTGCACTATTGACATGAAGTGATTATGTGCTCCAGCAGCTCTTTAAGGGAGAGAACATTGTACCAAACATGTTATCAGTGCTTACCAATAATAACCACTACAAAGGCAGTAGTTATAATCCTCCTCCTTATCTGTAAGAGAAAGTTCAGGAGTATAACAAGAGATGGCATTACAAAAAGTGAGCTGAACCACCATGGGAACCGTTTGGGTTCCTATAATCATAGGCGCAGTAACTAACCCAGAGAGAGAGGGTATTTAAGTTCCTTATAGGTGGATGGGTAACAAACTTTTCCTACACTAAGAAGCTATACTCTTCCTGTTGTATGATCTTTCCATTACTGCAGAAACATACGCTGTAGCAAGACACATTTACTTGTACTTACTATACTATATCTGAACAAACAAACAAAATCTACCTTGACATTTCAATTATGTCTAGAGAGTATATATTCACTCAGATTTAACATATTAAATCTTATCTCCCCACCTCATTGCCAAATTGGATGAGCCAAAGGCTTGGGTAACCAGTAAAAGAGAGGCAAAGGATACAGTGATATTTCAAAACATTTTTCCACCCATTCCCTCCATGTCATGTGCTTAGTTGGATTGGCAAGGTAGCAATATTTTTAATTTTAACTCAGGGAAACAAAGAGAGGAGTTAAACAGTTACTTCCTCAATGCACTGGTCTAGAAAAGGTCAATTTTAATCCCAAACATAATTCAGAAGAGAAGAACTATAAGAATTAATGAAGGCTACAGTCACAACTCCCCTTATTAGCTTTTAGGCTCTTTTGGATAGTCAGACAAGCCTGAATTAAAGGGACATGCTACCACTACCATCATGTTCTGTGTCACCATCTATCAAAATCTTCAATGATCTAAAAATCAAAAAAGAGTCCTACAAAAAGTAGCAACTAGGTCAGATTACAAAGGATGAATATAACACAAGTATGTAGGGACAAAATTAGAAAGGCCAAGGCACAAAACGAGATTAAACTAGCTAGAGACATAAAGGGTAACAGGAAAACATCTGCAACTACATTAGAAGCAAGAGGAAGACCAAGGACAGGGTGGGCCCGTTACTCAATGAGGGGGGAGAGATTCCAGAAAACTGGAAAAGGGCAAATATAGTGCCAATCTATAAAAAAGGAAATAAGGACAACTCAGGAAATTACAGACCAGTCAGCTTAACTTCTGTACCTAGAAAGATAATGGAGCAAATAAGCAACCCATTTGCAAACATCTAGAAGATAAAAAGATGATAAGTAACAGTCAGCACGGATTTGTCAAGAACAAATTGTATCAAACCAACCTGATAGCTTTCTTTGACAGGGTAATAAGCCTTGTGGATAGGGGAGAAGTGGTAGACATGGTATATCTTGCCCCACCATCAACCTCAGCCTGGACCAATCTACACGGGAGGTCCACTTCCTAGACACCACAGTACAAATAAGCGATGGCCACGTTAACACCACCCTATACCGAAAACCCACCAACCGCTATGCCTACCTTCATGCCTCCAGCTTCCACCCCGGACACACCACACGATCCATCGTCTACAGCCAAGCGCTGAGGTACAACCGCATCTGCTCCAACCCTCAGACAGAGACCAACACCTATAAGATCTTCACCAAGCATTCTCAAAACTACGATACCCACACAAGGAAATAAAGAAACAAATCAACAGAGCCAGACGTGTACCCAGAAACCTCCTGCTACAAGACAGGCCCAAAAAAGAAACCAACAGAACTCCACTGGCCATCACCTACAGTCCTCAGCTTAAACCTCTCCAGCGCATCATCAATGATCTACAAACCATCCTGGACAATGATCCCTCACTTTCACAGACCTTGGGAGGCAGGCCAGTCCTCGTCCACAGACAACCCACCAACCTTAAGCATATTCTCACCAGCAACCACACACTGCACATAACAACTCTAACTTAGGAACCAATCCATGCAACAAACTTGGGAAATGCAACCTAGATGGAGCTACAATAGGGTGGGTGCAAAACTGGTTGGAAAACAGCTCCCAGAGAGTAGTTATCAGTGGTTCACAGTCATGCTGGAAGGATATAATGAGTGGGGTCCTGCAGGGATCAGTTCTGGGTCCAGTTCTGTTCAATATCTTCATCAATTATTTAGATAGTGACATAGAGAGTACATTTATAAAGTTTGCGGACGATATCACACTGGGAGGGATTGCAAGTGCTTTGGAGGATAGGATTATAATTCAAAATGATCTGGACAAACTGGAGAAGTGGTCTGAAGTAAATAGGATGAAATTCAATAAGGACAAATGCAAAGTACTCCACTTAGCAAGGAACAATCTGTTGCATACATACAAAATGGGAAATGATTGCCTAGGAAGGAGTACTGCAGAAAGGGATCTGTGGCTCATAGTGGACCACAAGCTAAATATGAATCAACAGTGTAACACTGTTGCAAAAAAAAAAAAAAAAAAAAAGTGACCATCATTCTGGGATGTATTAGCAGGAATGTTGTAAGCAAGACACGAGAAGTAATTCTTCCACCCTACTCTGCACTGATTAGGCCTCAGCTGGAGTATTGTGTCCAGTTCTGGGTGCCACGTTTCAGTAAAGATGTGGACAAATTGGAGAAAGTCCAGAGAAGAGCAACAAAAATGACTAAACATTTAGAAAACATGACCTATGAGGGAAGATTGAAAAAATTGGATTTGTTTTTGGAAAAGAGAAGACTGAGAGGGGACATGATAGTTTTCAAGTACATACAAGGCTGTTACAAGGAGGATGGGGGGGGAGGGAAATGTTCTTTTTAACCTCTGATGATAGGACAAGAAGCAATGGACTTATATTGCAGCAAGGTAGGTTTAGGTTGGACATTAGGAAAAACTTCCTAACTGTCAGGGTGGTTAAGCAATGGAATAAATTGCCTAGGGAGGTTGTGGAATCTCCATCCTTGGAGATTTTTAAGAGCAGGTTGGACAAACACCTGTCAGGGATGGTCTAGATAATACTGAGTCCTGCCATAAGTGCAGGGGACTGGACTAGATGACCTCTTGAAGTCCCTTCCAGTCCTATGATTCTCTGAAAATGTTGTTACATGCCAAATGTCAGCATAACTGCAAGCTACTCTTCCAACAAACACAACAAAGATGAGCCAAGATTTAGCAACTGAATTCTTATATTCTACAACCAACTCTGTTATAAGGAAGGATGAATTTGTAATGAAGAGATCAAATTCTGAATGTAGCTCTGGTTAGGTGATTGATCAGGTTCTATAAGGTTGCGGGAGGGTTGGGGTGCAAACCATGGGGTCTTTGGACAATGGGAAGAGAGATGTAGCTGCTCCTTTAAGGGCTCCCCTCATCCTTTGGTGGGGGGAAGCAGAGGCATCACCTGATTTTATTATTAAAATCCTCTTAATCTCTTTTTACAGATGGATTCTATCACTGAAGGAGATGGTTATGACACACAGTAGGTACCAATGCTGTATAGAGTCAGCTAATCTGGCTAAAGATAAAAGGATGTTTAGAGGGGAAGTTACTTACCGAAAGGTAGCAGAGCTCAACTATGGGGAGTTAAAGCAAACAGGATAAAGAAGTGGCCAAGACTGATGGAGCTGCCTAAGGGAATTACAGTTTCATGTGTATAAGGTCAAAGACAATGGACAGATATTTGAAAACCTGGTGGGCAATTCTGAATTGGATTCAGATATGACTAAGAAGCCAGTGAAGGGAATAATGAATTGATGAAGGAGCCACACCAATTAAATTCTTTCACCGATAGTTTTCACTTATATTGGTGTTAAGGAAACAAACTGAGAATATTGCTGTTGCCAGTTGTGGAAAAAAGTTGTTATCCCTATTTCATCTCCAGTGCTACTGATAGCATGGTTAAAAATATGACTGCTTTGCACAACCAGTGGTGAGTGCATCTTTCCACTCCCCATCTCACCTACAAGAACAATTTTGAGCTTAACAGGTGGTACTCTCTGAAGCATGTAATTGGGATAGATGTAAGTTACTATGTAGAAAGGTTGGACAAGAGGCTTGCGGAATACAGTGGTGCACTGCAGTGTAGTACAAGAATCTTATCAGTATGATGAGCTGGCAGAACCTTGAAATATTACAAAGATGTGGATTTCAACTTCCAGAAGACACATAAGAATTCATATTGCCTCGCTCACAAGAACACCATAGCATTTGGTTAAGAGCAGCCACTTGGCACACTGTTCAATTTAAGATGCTAACAATTTAAGACGGTGTATTACTTACTTGTGAAAAAGGTGAACTGGAATGAAGGGACAAGAGAAAGAGAATAAGGAAGACAAATTCTAACTGACCAGGCAACATGCGTGACTGACCAAACAGAATCTTGACCACTTTAGTTAGATGTTGTACCCCAATCTCCACTTGTCTGTCTGTTTTAGATTGTGAGTTCAAGGCTGGGATCAGGCCTTTTTATCTGCAAGGAAAGCATTAAGTCCACTGGGCCTACTACCACAAATAAATAAATAATGGAAGGCAAAAAATAGTTCATTCTCAGCTCTGTGCATGGCCTTCACCTCTTAAATTTCGGTTGTTACTACAATAGGTAGACAATTTACTTTACTACTGGCAGACATCTGTGAATGATTCATTATTCCTTTACCCTCATAAAAGACTAGTTTCTGGCTGGCTCAAGAACAAAAACATGCTTAAAAACACCTGTGTACCAGATACATGCTGCTATGGCTGCTGATCCATCTGCAGAACAAGCTGGCTAGCTGCTTGAACTGGGGTGGTTTGACAGGGGGATCTCCTCATGCCTCTGTGCATTTTTTTTATCCTCCATCCTAAGAAAGAGGCTAATTTGTGTTATCAGCTCATTATGTGTGTTTGTGTCTGTCAACACTTTTTAGAAATCAACTAACTTGTAAGAATTTCATGTAATTTAGGAAAGATTTTATGTAATTTAGATGATTCGTAAGGATATTATTTTTCCATCAGAATGTAATGCTTTGAAAAAGAGCATTCATGCAGCAGTTCATGGGTATACTACAGGTGCAGCAATGTATCAGAAGAGGAACTTGGAACAAAAAGAGGTCTCAGCAAATGAATAGGTGCTTTGACAGTAGCAATTTCTGCTTCAGTGGGAGATTTGCTTAGGCTTGGCTCATTACTAACCAAACTTCGTCTACAAGAAAACATCTGAACAACTTTAAAAATAAAATCTTCTGTTTTGAGCATAATTGATAACACTCACTTATCTAGGAATCCAAATTGCCTTTTGATTGGCTGTCTGTTGTAGAAATAGCAATTGGGTAATCAAAAGCTTTCAGCATACTTTCTCTCTTGTCAAAAAAAAAATAAAATATGTAATAAAAACAGCCATTACAGGTAGGCTTCGATGTTTTCTTTTTCCCCTGAATGTAATTAAAGGGTTTATTGTTACTGTGGCAGTTTTGTTAAGGATGTTATCAAAGTCTTGTCCCAAAATTTCCACTACATCCTAATATATATGCATTTCAAGTGCTTCCGTATCTTGTAACTAACATTTAAAAATTATGCTCAGTATGAAAAATCCCTATTTTACTTTCATAACACAGTGTGAACATCTGTCCCGTGGACATTATCCCATTTCCCCCAACTGAAATCAACTAATGTCAGAAGTATACTTATATAAAGAGGAAAATTATAGGAAATGTTTGCTTTGGATTAGGAAATAATCCCCCAAATCATGTGAAGTCTCCTGCTCTGCTCGCATTTTGTGTCTCATTTTGTCAATTTCATTCCTGGTTCTCTTTAAACAAGTTTAGTTATTGAATGCCATACTTGAGTCTCTTTTCTCAGAGACTTTTGGCTTAAACATAAAAACTAAGATCTTGGTTTATTGCATTAATAGGTAAATCACAAATCACTTTGCCTTTCCCCAATTGTCAATCCAAACAGGTTATCGAAAGTAAGAATTAAAAAAATAGAATAACTGCTAGCAGAGAAATCAGCTAACTGTCCATAACCCACTACATGATGCTGGTACAAGCCAATTGTATACCTAACTCTCATCTTAAATTCTGCACTTTGAAATCACATGTTTGAAAGGATAATGGGAAGATAAAAAGGATCTGTGATTACCAGCATAAAGTGCTAATCTGCTGCATAGATCCTACGGCATCCGTCCCCTAACATTTATTCTAAAATGCTTTCAGCTCTTAAATTCACCTTCCAAAACAAGTAGGGGGTTAAAGAAGAACCCAATGGGAGGTTACATTTATTTAATATTCAGCCCTTTCTTGGCTGAAATATTGCAGTCGATCCTCATAGGTATTTGTCAAACCATTAGAGTAATGGTTTATAGCTATTAAGTGAAATTGCAGTTCTGTTTGTAAGTTCCTTTTACAAAGGATAAGCAAAGTGCACTAATTTTCTTTAAAAATACCTGAAACCTTAGCTGTAAGACACTGAGAAATGTGTGCTGTTAACTAGTTCATAGCCATAGTAAACTGAGGTAATAAATGAAATGCTATTAAATGTCTATAAAACATTACGCTGTATCTTCCTTTCATTTGCTCAGACTTGATTGATAGTTATACAATTTATCACAGACATCCTAGGAACCTCTGGTGCACTTGCAGTACCACTAGCTTTGTATACTAACTGAAAATAAAAACACTCAGCCTGATGTAAAACTAGTTGATTTTCATAACTGCTGACACATTTGGCATATAAATGTAGAACTAATACATTCCTTTAATCTGTTTTAATTTATTTTGTTTATTATAGCTTTTTCTGATGATGTAATGAGATACATGGCTAATGTTAAACCTTTCATGGACAATCTTTTACATGCATTTTTCTGTGCACTTCATTTAAAATGCAATTTACATAGGATTCATTAATTGGATTTTTCTAATCTTCTCTTACAAGTAAATTCTAAAGTAAGTTAAAAAAATTCATCCATAAATGTGATTTAAGTTGACAAGTATCCCTTTAGTTTTTGGAATGGCCATGAATGGATCAAAATTTGATGCATTCCCATTGCAATGCATCAAATCCCATGGGCCAGATTCTCATTCTTGATGTGTGCATGCATCTGTCTGGTCTGTCTGTATGGTCTGTTAGTCTGGTCTGTCCTGTCCTGGTCTGTCTGGTTGGGTCGGGTCGGGTCTGGTCTGGTCTGTCTGTCAAACAGACGGACCAGACAGATGGACAAGACAGATGGATGGACGAACGAACTAGACAGATGGATCAGACAGACGGATCAGAAAGAAAAAGCAGACAGACTAGACAGACCAGACGGACAAGACAGATGGACCAGACAGAGAGACATACCAGACAGATCAGACAGACAGACAGATGTACCAGACAGACAGACCAAACGGACGAATCACATGGACCAGATGGATCAGACGGATGGACTGGACGGACAAGACAGACGGACCAGATGGGCAGAGAGACCAGACAGATGGACGAGACGGATGGAGACTACACAGACGGACCAGACAGACGGATGGACCAACGGATCAACAGACCAGACCAGATGGACGCACCACACGGACTGGACCAGATGGACCAGATGGACAGAGAGACAGACAGACCGGACCAGACCATACCTGATGGATCAGACCAGACGGACCAGACAGACACATCACACGGAGCACACCAATTCATCAGAGGAACACACCAGACGGAGTAGACCAAATAGACAGACCAACCAGATGGACAGACCAGTCCAGACTGATGAAACCAGAGAGATGGACCAGATGAAGCAGACAGGTGGACCAGACAGACCAGATGGACAAACCAGACAGACAGACCAGACCAGATGGACCAGACTTAACTGATGCACCAGACAGACAGAGAGTCAGACGGACCATTCAGATACACCAGACGGACCAGACCAGATGGACAGACAGACCTGACCAGACAGACTGACTGGACCAACAAACTAGACAGACCAGATCAGATGGATGGACCAGATGGATTAGACAGACGGATGGACCAGACCAGATGGACCAGACAGATGGACCAGGTGGATAGACAGACCAGACGGACCAGACAGACAGATTGGACAGACAGGACAGACGGACCGGACCAGACAGACGGGACAGAAATAGTGGACAAAACGGATGGACCGGAGGGACCAGAAACAGAAGACCAGAGACAAATAGACCAAACAGATCTGTCTGGGCTAGTCGGTCTGGTCTGTTTGTCCATCTGGTCTGGCTGGTGCATTCATCTGTCTGGTCCGTCTCTCTGTCCATCTGGTTCGTCCATCTGGTCTATCCAGTCCGGTCCTTCCGTCTGTCTGGTCCGTCTGTGTGTCTGGTCTATTTGATCCCTCTGTCCATCCGTCCGGTCTGGTCCAGTCTGTCCCATCCAGTCCATTGGGTTCACTCTACCCAGTCCAGTCCATCTGGTCCAGTCCATCCAACTGGTCCATCCGGTGCATCCATCTGGTCCGTCTGGTGCGTCCGGTCCACCTGGTACATCTGGTCCATCCATCTGGTCTGTCCAGTGTGCCTGGTGCACCCATCTGATCCGTCTGTCTGTGTGGTCCGTTTGGTCCATCTGTCTGGTTGGTCTGTCCGGTCCCGTCTGTCCCGTCCATCTGGTCCATCCATCTGGCTCTCTCTAATAAAATATCCACTATTGCAATTTGTGAACAAAATGCAGGAACATGCTCAAGTACAGCATACCCTGCACTTCCAGGTCCGAATGTTTGACTAACAGTGATGATGTAAAAAGTCCTTGATTTTTTTTCTCACCTACATTCTTTTCACATCATTCTTCATGTTCTTCAAGACATTTTATATTCAGAACATACACATACCCAGATGCTACTTTTATTATCTCCCTTATTCCAGGCTTCTTAATTCTAACGTTTTTATTAGCAAAGCTAAACAGGTGTGAAACACCTATAATTTACATTTTAAGTATAGTTACTGTCAAGGCTGCTTCCCCACTCTGAACTTTAGGGTACAGATGTGGGGGCCTGCATGAAAACTTCTAAGATTAACTACCAGCTTAGATCTGGTCCTCTGGCACCACTCCCAATGTGCTAATTCCCTTCCCTGGGTAGCCTTGAGAGACTCTTCACCAATTCCCTGGTGAATACAGATCCAAACCCCTTGGATCTTAAAACAAGGAGAAATTAACCATCCCCCCTCCTCTCTCCCACCAACTCCTGGTGGATCAAGATCCAACCCCCTTGGATCTAAAAAAACAGGGAAAATCAATCAGGTTCTTAAAAAGAAGGCTTTTAATTAAAGAAAAAGGTAAAAATCATCTCTGTAAAATCAGGATGGAAAATAATTTTACAGGGTAATCAAACTTAAAGAACCCATAGGACCCCCTCTAGCCTTAGGTTCAAAGTTACAGCAAACAAAGGTAAACACCCTAGCAAAAGGTACATTTACAAGTTGAGAAAACAAAGATAAACCTAATATGCCTTGCCTGGCTGTTTACTTACAAGTTTGAAATATGAGAGACTTGTTCAGAAAGATTTGGAGAGCCTGGATTGATGTCTGGTCCCTCTCAGTCCCAAGAGCGAACTCCCTCCAAAACAAAGAGCACAAACAAAAACCTTCCCCCCACCAAGATTTGAAAGTATCTTGTCCCCTTATTGGTCCTTTGGGTCAGGTGTCAGCCAGGTTACCTGATCTTCTTAACCCTTTACAGGTAAAAGGATTTTGGAGTCTCTGGCCAGGAGGGATTTTATAGTATTGTACACAGGAGGGCTGTTACTCTTCCCTTTATAGTTACCTAATAATGATAGTTAACCACAGCCTTCTCACAGGGAAAATGCTGTTGAAAACCATGGTTGGGTAACACCATTCCAAATGCAGCTATTTAAAATACATGCATTACACACACAATTAGGTAGACAAAAGAGAGACAAATAGAAACTCAACCAATGCTCCCCCACACATGGGCCACTTTCAGCTTCTGTTGCTATCTATCTAAAGCTACAAACGAAGAGCATTAAAATGCTATTGCATAAACACAATGTCTGTGCCAAGTCTGTACACATTTATTTCCACTTGTTACTGATCACCTTTCATGTACATTTATGGTGCTACATAAATAACAGTAATAGTGACGCATGACTTTGCAACTCATGAAACATGGTATGTCACCAACAGAGCTATAATTAGACCATTCTGTTTATAATCTAAAATGTTTCATGGGTACCAAAAAAAGGCAAGTTGGAAGGAAAGTTCATCCATAGAAAGATATGATATATAGAAAAATCATCCATTGTAGTTAAGGGTTAGATATTTAAATCCTGAATTTAAATTCTGAAGCAATTTGGACTAAACAGGCAACCTCCTAAAATTCAATAATCCACACATGGGCACTCTACACCTGTTGATGTGGGCAGGGCCGGCTCCAGTTTAACAAGCAGGTGCTTGGGGTGGCCAAGGGAGAGGGGCGGCACCTGTGGCAATTCGGGGGTGGCAGGTCCCTCACTCCCTCTAGGAGCGAAGGACCTGCCGCTGAACTGCCGCCGCCGATCGTGGCTTTTTTTTTTTCCCCAATTGCCTCCGCCAATCGCGATCGCGACTTTTTTTTTTTTTTTTTTTTTTTTTTTTGCTTGGGGCTGCAGAAATGCTGGAGCCGGCCCTGGATGTGGGGAACAAAGGTACCTGTAGCTGCATTTCCTATGGGCAATAAATGCCATGGTTTACAGAAAAAAAATCTAATACTGAACAAGACCACCAGTATGACTGTAATGCCACAAAAGGAGCACCCATTACTAGCATTAAGGTATGCTATGAGTAGTACTTTATGTTAGCAGTGATGCTAGAATCATTTTTCTTTAGAACTACTTACATAAAAACAATTTGTAATCAGAGGCCAAAGGGAAAAACTGAAACAGAAAAAGGCTTTTAACTTTTACCAGAGTCCTTCCTCCCAGTGCTGTTTGGCTATAAAGAGTCTCCACTGCACAGCTTTATAACCAGAGGGTTGCACACTTTGTTGCTTCTGTAGGCCAAGTTCATTGCACACACCAGGGTCTCCTTGTATTCCTTCTTCTCCCTTCCCCCCACCCCCAACCCTCAAGCTACCTATGTGCCACTATCCCATTCCCTTCTATTTCAGGGACCTCCTGCAACCCACACCGCCTCCATCATGCCGGGCTCTGTCCCCCCCCAATTCCTCCCCTTTGTCCCATGCCAGGGTCACTCATACCCCTTCTCCATGCCAAGGGTGTGTGTACATTCATTCCTCCCATGCCAGGGTCCCCATTCCCCCACATGCCAGGGGTTGTGTGTGCACTCATCCCCCACACTCTTCCTATTCTCCTTCTTTCCTTTCTCTTTCAGTGTGTCAACATTTTAAACTGTACTGGGGGGCAGAACTATAATGAAGGGCACTGTTATGTTGGAATGTGCTAATGGCTGCCATCACCCAACAATTACAGAGATGGTTGAAATTGGTATCTCTGCTAACCAGCTGCCAGGGGCTACAAGAGTCCTTCATTTCCTCCTTTTGGTTTTTCTGGTTTCCATCAACATCAATAGGGTTTTGCCCACTGATGCCTAGAACATTCCCTGAAATTCTGGAATTGATTAGATGCAGCATTTAAAAGTTATCATGTTACATCCCAATAGAGAAATGCCATCAAGTTGAGTGTCTCTCAAGTTCGGCTAGAAATATAACTCCTTGTGGGTGCACATATGGCAATTTCTTGCAATATCCTTGAAAAAAAATCTTATTGAATTAAGTTTAAGTAGGTTTTGAGTCCACTGTATTAAAAATGCAAAGTTTATGTATTATTGTGGGTTTTCATGTAACTTTTCTAGGGGACAGAGGTGACCACCCCAGAAAGTGTTATGAATTTCAAAGGACTATTTTAAACAATATTCCAGACAAGAATGAACTTTTGGGACAAACAAAGTTAAGTGGTTTCCCAGGAAACACCTGGGGAGAAGTGAATGAAAAATTCCACTTCCAGTTCTACAAAAACCCAAATCTTCTGAAGCTATGCCCTGAGGACACAACCATTGTCTGCTGATTACCTATTCCCAGATTCTGAAGCTTAGAGGTCCAAGCTGTATAAAGGAAAGAATGAGTTGTTATGGTTCTTGTTTTGAGCAAAGCGGTTATGAACTTGGGACCCCAGAAAGACCCTGTGTGGGGTTTGAAGGACTGATCACCTACCAGAGCACTTGTTGGAGTTGAGGTGTGATCTTTGGTAAGCTTTTTTGTTGATGTTGTTATTAATATATTTTCCCTAATACTTCCACCTTAAGAATAAGTGTGCTTGATTAGAAAGGGCTGTGTGCATAGGCGCCGACTCCGTGGGTGTTCGGGGCTGGAGCACCCATGGAAAAAAATTGATGGGTGCTCAGCACCCACCAGCAGCTCCCCGCTCTGCCCTGCCTCCCCTGCCCCAGTTTACCTCTGCCTCCTCCGTGAGCATGCCACCACATCCTGCTTCTCCCCACTGCCTCCCAGCGCTTGCACTGTGAAACAGCTGATTCGCAGGGCAGGAAGAGAGGTGGGAGGAGGGAGAACGTGGCACGCTGGGGGAAGAGGTGGGGCTGGGGCGGGGATTTGGGGAAGGGGTCCAATAGGGGCAGGGAGGGGGCAGAGTTAGGGCGGGGACTTTGGGGATGTGTTGGAATGGGGGCGGGGCCAGGGGTGGGGAAAGGGGTGGAGGGGCGCGGGCACCCATCAGCACCGGAGAAAGTTGGAGCCTATGGCTGTGTGTAATTTATAACTGTGGTTAGTTACAACTGTTCATAGCCTCTATGGAGAAAACAAAACACAGACATAGGCCTGTTTAGGCAGTCTGGGAACTATGCAACCTGGAAAAACCCTGGTCAGGAGGGAGAAAGACATGGGTCTCCACCCAAGATATATGACCGCCGGGGAGCTGGAAGCCTAGGCGTAGGTGCCTTGCTGGACCATGGAGGGGGAATACAGGTGCAGTTGCCCTGAACTATGACAAAGGATTATAAATATTTAGTGTTGAGTTGGTAGTTTGCTTCTTGCCCTTTGATAACTGGAAATCAAATTGCTTTTCTGTTGCATAAAATATCTTTCAAATTCAATTGCTTATCTCCTCATTCATTCAAGAAAGAGACCATAGATTTACAGGAACCAGAACTCATGATTCAAATATACTATATTAAATATACCACAGACAGCTGAAAAATAACCAAAACAGTCTTGATTTTAACCTTCTATATCAAGGTATTCTCCAGTGACCTCCACTGGATCCAGGCTATGAAGAAATTCCAATTATTTTGATTTCTATATATGGGATAAGCATTTAGTTATCAACATCGACCATAAAACACCTTTTTAGCTATTATTGAAGCACTATTACTATGTAGAATTCAATGTGTTTCTACTGTGAACTGCACTATCACTGGAGCAATAGAGGCTGCTTTCTCCATAAGAAATTCGCTTTGCAGATTTGTATAGTGTGCATACTACGATAGTAGGCGTAGGTTTGTTAGAAAATGCAAAATGAACCACTGTAAAGAGGCTTTTGATGAGTTCTGATGTCTGCTCACTTAAATAAGATACCATTTATGTATTCAGTTTCTACATTGTATAATGACCTACTATAATAATATTTACCATATTAATTAATTGCACTATAAGAAGCTATAGTAAATACCTAAGGAACATGATGTTCACACTGTGAAAGGTTTACTTTGAAGTGAATACCTGATATCAAAATAAGCTTGTTTGTTTTTCTAAAATACTGAACAATGAGGCCAAGAGAGCTTTGCCTTCTTATAATTCAAGTTCCAATTTCAATTTAAAACAATTCTTAGGGATGGAAATAGAATTGAGTATTATTCCCCAAGTGTCACAGATATTAGAAATATTAGCGATGCTATTTAGGATTTCCAATCCAAACATGAATAATAGTTAAGAGACTTTCAGAATCACAAAGCAAAGTTGAAGGGGGGAGCACTGGTCTTGCAAGTACACCCAGGAAGAGCGCTCTCGGCGGTCATTAGATGAGTCAGTCTCCCTCATGACATACGTGAGCCATTTGTTTTGCAGCTGATTTCTGAGATAGAAATAGATATGTTTGTAGAGCTTGCTGTCTTTTTGTAGGGCTTAAAGTGGTCTCAAAAAAGCACCAGGTCTGTGATGGCTCTTCCATGGAATTTCATCACTTTGTGACAAAATGTCAGGGCTTAGGGCTTGTACAGATTTTTCCAATACTGTATTTTTATACTACTTATTTACAG
Source organism: Malaclemys terrapin pileata (assembly GCF_027887155.1). Taxonomy (NCBI): domain Eukaryota; kingdom Metazoa; phylum Chordata; order Testudines; family Emydidae; genus Malaclemys; species Malaclemys terrapin. The sequence goes on from NC_071512.1 coordinate 75,174,001, forward strand.
TGTAAATTTATATAACTCATCCCAGAAAGATTTTAGTGCTCCTCCCCCTCTATTTGTAACCCTGTGCCACTCAGCCTTGCCTTAGGGGAAGGGAGAGATGAGGGGTCACAAATGAGTTTGGCAGTGTAACCTCATAGATAGAGTAGCAGTTGGACTCAGAAGATCTGGATTCTATTCCTGGTTCTGCAATTAGCCTTCTGGGTGTCCTTGGGCAAGTCACTTCATAACTCTGTGTCTCAGTTTCTCCATCTGTAAAATAGGGATAATAACTGGAGCTATGTGAATAACTGATTAGTTGGTTTGCTGACTGTTCCAAAACAATTTTTAAAACAATTCATTTTGGGTTGAATGAAATATTGTTTGACTCAAAACCATACATTTTGTTTTAATTTAGAGCATTTTGTTAACATTTTTTTTTAATAAAATTGAAGGATAGTTTAAAACGAAGCATCATTTTTGAAAATGTCAAAATGAAAAGTTTGTTTTTTTGGAATTTTTTGTATTTAAATTAACAATTCTGTGAGACAGACACCAATTTATGAACCATTTGTGTCACCAAAATTTTTTTCTGAAAAATTTCACCCAGCTCTAATCATATTTACCTAATTTGTAAATTACCTTGAGGTCTATTGGTGAAAAACTTTGTATAGTAATAATACCCAGCTCTTATACAAATACTTGTGAAAGACAAGTGGAGAAAACAAATGAATACAGCAGAAGCAGCACAACACAGCCCTCAGTTTTGCTATTAGTTTGGCATTTTATCTCTAGTTTGTTAACCCGATATACAGCTTTCTGCTGAGAGAGGCTAAAGGAAAGGAAAAGTAAAAACCATAGCACATGGATTGTTGTGTTGTTCCTGGTGGCCTGGAGCAACAACATCATTAGTGCCTTGCTGTTTTTCCTTAATTATTGTAATATATTATTGTCTGCTATAGGGAGATCCTTTAGAAAAGGTGAGCTTTATAGTGCAGTCTAAATAATTCCAGCACATGCTAGATATGTCAGTCATTTGATCTTGTTCCTGCATCATGCCCACATTTTACTCATGGTTGCCATGGCTACTACCAAATATCAATGCTTGCCTGCTCTGTGCTGTCATTGCATAACTCAGTTGAAAACACAATAAGGCCTTCACTCACAAGAGGTTGGGTTGCACATCCACAATATTAAAACGAGGCAAGAAATAAAACAAAAATCATTCTTCTTTTCTGAGCTGTTGTGTGAGAATAGTGGGCCAGGCATTGTACATCTGACTTCAACATTCTGGGTAATAGTGACTGTTAGTGGGATCTAGCCCCATTGAACTAGTCAGTTAACTGAGATTCCACTATACCTAAAAACGGAACTTAGTATTAACACCATTATCACACCCCTTAACATCTGCTCATGTGTTGCACCCCGACAGAATCTTGTTTCAATGTATGTGACTGTGGGTGCACTTGATGGAAACTAGATTTGTATCTTAATCCTTCCCATTTCCCCAACACACACTGTGTTACACAAAAGTGTTAAGAAAGAATTCATAAGCCTAGGTCTGCCCAGGTGGCATTTATTGTGTAACAGCAGTGTAACCAGTCACGGTTTCAAATTAGATAACTCTTGGGTATTGTTCCAAATGAAAGTGTAGTGGTCAAAATCAAAAGACAAGATAGAAAACTTTTGCAAATCCACTTACTAACAGACAGCATTTTAAAAAGCAACATGCCATGCCTCAAAGGAGGCATCCAAATGTTCTGTGACATCATTTGAACTTTCCCCAACTTCTTCAGTAATTATTGATATGTTTACATTCATCAGCCATTGTGGTAAACACTGGGATCCAGTTGGGTTTCAGGGGGAAGAGGGAGGTGCCTTGGGTTTTTGTTTGTTTGTTTGTTTTAACATTTGGTCTTCTATTCTGTATGAACTACAAATGTCTTTAACCCACCAACTATGACACTGGTAAGATTGGGACAAGAGAAATAACATGAAGAATGATTTAATAATACTGTATTTATCTGTTTTATAAGTACTACAGGCAAAGTTCCACATTAATAAAATACATATTTTAAATGAAAAAAGAAAATCTCTCACTCACTTGCTTCTAACAGTTGAAATGGGTAGCTTTTGATTTGAAGAAGCTATCTTTTCTTAAAATAGGTTTGTTTTCCAGTATTGTGTCTGTAGGTCTTCAATTCAATGCATACTGGGTAGGTGGGAGTAATGTGTTTAAAAGCTATCATACTACATTACACAAAGATTACATAAAAGAAGGCCATAGAGCTTGGTCAAAGTACATGTGAGGCGTGTCTCACTATGTGAACCAGCCTTCCCAAATTCAAGAGTTAAGGATGAAACTGCCATTAATCCATCTCATATTGCCAAAATATAGCAGCATATTTGGGACAACAAACAATATTGTTCCCTCATATTTTAAAGGATTACTTTACTTTGCTCGAGGTAAAGTAATTTAGGCAGATAACTCCCATTAGCTTTGATAGGTGTTCTGCAGCTACTTTTTGACAGTCAAGATAAAACTATAGACCCTCCTGAGTGTACTAGTGATCCTAATTTTGGTTATTTTTAATTTTCTTTCAAAAATCAAATAATTAAGAATCACAGAGTAATGAAACCCAAAACATTAGGGTTTGACAGAGGACCAGAACATATGTGAACTTGCCAACGTTTCCTCTTTCAGTTTCAGGCCTAACCCTAAAAATAAGGATTTTTTTTTAATATGTTCCTGAGCTAGTTACTGTGTGTGCCAACTTTCACCTCAAAGAGAGTTTAGAAACAGTCACCTTAAAATATTGGTAAATACAGCAGTACAAAAAAATATCCATACATTAGTAGAAAGAATTATGTTTTGCCAGATTCCCATAACACTTCCAAAAAATGAGGGCAATAGTCTTTCATCACATTGTATAATGAAAAAAACATTACAACTTGAAGAAAAATAATGACAAGTTTCCTGTATTTTTCCTTTAGAGTGCCATAAACTGTGACTGTTCATATGACGGGGGGGTGGAGGGGTGAGAGGTATATCTTAATAAAGCTGTATTGTCCTTCAGAACAGCATATACCACGAAAACAGAAGTTGCCATAGAAAGAATGCTTTTTAGTGATTAGCTAAAGAAATAAGGGCTTGATTCTCGTCTCATATACTCGTTTTTTTATACCAGTGGAGTTACTTCTGATTTACAACAATGTAAATGGGCAGACAATCAGACCATATGTATGTAAGAAGAACAAGGAATATTTGCTTTCAGGACTGTCGTAATGTATACATCCTTTTTAAAAATGCAGCTGGGCAAGCACTAGCAACATGCTGTTCTACAGTTACACTCCCCCCAGGTGTGTTTGTGACAGATGTCCATTGAAACCATGCAGAATGGGGAATTATAACGAACAGCAAAAGCATGTAATCAGACAAAGTGATTGTTCAGCGTCCTTGTTTAATGATTGTCCAGAAAATGCCAGAATCGTTTACCTCCCAGGGCCTCTCTTTACTTAAGTATGAAATATTTTCTGTTAAAATGCACATAGTATTACAAATGAACAGAAAGCATGAACAAAATTGACTTAAGCATATTGGTTTCTAGACTTGTTGAAATGAAGTCTGAATTGATGTGTTTCATCTAACTTATCAGTTAAAAGGCATTCTTGATGCCCTCATGTTATCATAATCTCCAAAGCACTGGACAAACAAAGTACATTTGTTTATCATTCTTTCCTGACTAAAGAACTGTGTTTTATTAAAGAGATCAATCACCTGCATACAGTTTAATAGCCTGAGCTGTGCACATAAGGTTAAAAAAAGAGAGAGAAAGAGAGAAACCTGTTTCAATAGCCTACAACTCCCAAAGCATTAAGGAAGCTGTTAAAAAAAGTCAGCTGTTTCTTTAAAAAAATAAAATTATTCTCAGAGCTAGCAAACCCATTAAAATTAGTAATCTAAGACATCTCTAAACAGAAAAGGGGCTCCAAAGAAACCAATTCTGATAAACCAACTAGAAACAATTCTATTTGATTACCTCAAAATGAGCCCTATGATTCTAACTGAAGACACAAATACTTTACATCTTTAATACACTGCTTCTCCATTATTGAATTGTACTTACTGTGGAGACAGTCATTTGAGGCTTCCAGCACAGTGATGTAGTAAGAGAATTGCTGCTCTTAATGAAGGGTTCAGAGACTGGGGCCCAGAGTTTTGAACTTAATGTCAGAGGCAAAACATATAAAGGAAAAAAAATTGGTGCATAGTATCATATACACAAACATTTATTATTTCTTATCCCACTGTTGGTATAGTATCAAGTATTCTTCTGCCAAGCATATGCTTATACTGACAGATGGCCTTAAGGGACCAATTCTACACTAGTGAACAAGAACTGCATAGCATCCGGGAGCACAAGGATTTCATTGACAGGATGCACATGGAAAGATCTGGGGCAGAGGATACTGACTGACAACAAAATGACAATAGTGGCAGCAGAGAAGGAAGGAGAACTGGCTGCTGTATGGGAGGAGACTGGCTGCTGGCTACCTTGCACAGTAGACAGTGCTCCAACCCCCATCCAGGTCCCTGTCCTTCGTGGTCAAGAACAAATGTAGTGTACTGGCAATAGGTGGTGAGGAGCACATTCCAATAACTGAGGTGGAGGAGTCACCTGCCCCAAGGCTGGGAGGTTCACAGACACTGCACCTAAGAGGAGGAGATGTAGAGTGATGGTGGTCAGGAACTCCCTTCTGAGGGGGATGAAAGCATACACTTGCTGACCTGACATGGTCCATGATGCCTGCAGCCCGCATCCAAGACATTACAGAAAAGTTGCTCAGGCTCATCCATCCCCGACCACTACCCCATGTAACTTGTCTATGTAAGTGGTTCTCAATCAGTGGTACGGGGTACACAGAGGTCTTCCAGGGGGGTACATCAACTCATGTAGCTACATGCTTAGTTTTACAACAGACTACATAAAAAACACTAGCAAAGTCAGTACAAACTATAATTTCATACAAACAGTGGCTTGTTTATTCTGCTCTATATATTATACACTAAAATGTAAGTACAATATTTATATTCCAGTTGATTTATTTTATAATTATATGGTAAAAATGAGAAAGTAAGCAATTTTTCAGTAATAGTGCGCTGTGACACTTTTGTATTTTTATGTCTGATTTTGTAAGCAAGTAGTTTAAGTGAGGTGTAACTTGGGGGTATGCAAGACAAATCAGACTCCTGAAAGGGGTAATCTGGAAAGGTTGAGAGCCACTGGTCTATGTTGGCATTAATGCCAAGTATGACCCTGAGTAGATCAGAAATGACTATAGAGCTCTGGGAGCAAAAAGAAGAGCATCTTCATACACCAACTCACCTGCCTAATGAGAGCGCTTTAAATTAGGTTCAAAGGTAGGAGGTGACAAAAGCCCAAAGGTAAGCATAAAAATGCTATATGTTGTGAGGGGAATGGAAAATTACAATAGAAAGATAGGAGCAGGGGAATTACACCCCAGCTCGTAAAATAAGATAGGAGCAACAAGAGGGAAATCAAGGTGGAGCATCATCAACATCTTAGGGCTGGTCCACACTGGGGCAGGGGATTGATCTAGGAAACGCATCTTCAGCTATGAGAATAGCGTAGCTGAAGTCGACGTTTCCTAGATCGAACTAAGTTTACTTACTGCGGGTCCATGCGGCGCAGGCAAGCATCCAGATGAGACGCGATAAATCGATCCCAGAAGATCGATCTCTACCCGCCGAATTGGGCGGGTAGTGTGGACCTAGCCTCAGATGCAAGGAGTATGGGGAATAAACAGGAAGAACTAAAAGTATTATTACATGAGCTAAATTATGACTTAATTGGCATCACAAAGACTTAGTGAAATAGATCTCAAGACCAGAATACTGATATAAAGGAGCTCAGCTTGTTCAGGAAGGACAGGCAGGAAAAAGAGGAATGAGGTGTCGCAGGAATAAATACACTTGTTCTGAGGTACAGGAGGTGAGAGGCAGAGCAGTTGAAAGTATCTGGGTAAGATAAAAGGGGGAGGGGGAAATAGGGGTGATATTGTCACACTGTCTGGAGAGACTCACGACCATGAGTGCCAACCTCAGGGCAGACTGTCAAGAAACAGGGCTGACACCCCAACCTGGTTGTGTCCTCTATAATTAGATTTCATCAACCCAGAAACAAGTGTGAACTCCTAAAGCACTAACAGTCTTCTTCGGCATTCCAGACTATCTTGCCAGCCAGGCAAGCTGGACTTAATGACTTTAACAAACTCAGAGAACTGTTGATTGTTAGGTGGGGCCCCATGCAAAGAAAAACTGAAGGGATAAAAGAGTTCAGAAAAGCTGGCAGTTTCTCAAGGAGACAATATTAAAGGCACAGCTGCAGACTTATCTTTCCTTTGAATCGAGCTAGAATAGTGAGAGACCAATATGGCTCCATCGGAAGCTCTTTAATGTCAAAAGAATAGCACAAGCATGTCAGCACAAAATCAGAGAGGCTAAAGCACAAAATGAGTTATACTTAGTAAGAGACATGAAAGGCAATAAGAGTTTCTTGAACTACATTAGGAACTAAAGAAAGATGAAAGAATAAGTAGATCCCTCTACTTGGTGGGGAAGGAGAGCTACTAACTGATGGCATCAAGAGGACAGAGGTGTTCAATACCTTCACTAAAAATCATAGAATCATAGAATATCAGGGTTGGAAGGGACCTCAAGAGGTCATCTAGTCCAACCCCCTGCTCAAAGCAGGACCAATTCCCAACTAAATCATCCCAGCCAGGGCTTTGTCAAGCCGGGCCTTAAAAACCTCCAAGGAAGGAGACTCCATCACCTCCCTAGGTAACGCATTCCAGTGCTTCACCACCCTCCTAGTGAAATAGTGTTTCCTAATATCCAACCTGGACCTCCCCCACTGCAACTTGAGACCATTGCTCCTTGTTCTGTCATCTGCCACCACTGAGAACAGCCAAGCTCCATCCTCTTTGGAACCCCCCTTCAGGTAGTTGAAGGCTGCTATCAAATCCCCCCTCATTCTTCTCTTCTGGAGACTAAACAATCCCAGTTCCCTCAGCCGCTCCTCATAAGTCATGTGCTCCAGACCCCTAATCATTTTTGTTGCCCTCTGCTGGACTCTTTCCAATTTTTCCACAACCTTCTTGTAGTGTGGGGCCCAAAACTGGACACAGTATTCCAGATGAGGCCTCACCAATGTCGAATAAAGGGGAACGATCACATTCCTCGATCTGCTGGCGATGCCCCTACTTATACAGCCCAAAATGCCATTAGCCTTCTTGGCAACAAGAGCACACTGTTGACTTATATCCAGCTTCTCGTCCACTGTGACCCCTAGGTCCTTTTCTGCAGAACTGCTACCTAGCCATTTGGTCCCTAGTCTGTAGCAGTGCATGGGATTCTTCCGTCCTAAGTGCAGGACTCTGCGCTTGTCCTTGTTGAACCTCATCAGGTTTTTTTTGGCCCAATCCTCTAATTTGTCTAGGTCCCTCTGTATCCAATCCCTACCCTCTAGTGTATCTACCACGCCTCCTAGTTTAGTGTCATCTGCAAACTTGCTGAGAGTGCAGTCCACACCATCCTCCCGATCATTAATAAAGATATTAAACAAAACCGGCCCCAGGACTGACCCTTGGGGCACTCCGCTTGAAACCGGCTGTCAACTAGACATGAAGCCATTGATCACTACCCGTTGAGCCCGACAATCTAGACAGCTTTCTATCCACCTTACAGTCCATTCATCCAGCTCATACTTCTTTAACTTGGCTGCAAGAATGCTGTGGGAGACCGTATCAAAAGCTTTGCTAAAGTCAAGGAATAACACATCCACTGCTTTCCCCTCATCCACAGAGCCAGTTATCTCATCATAGAAGGCAATTAGGTTAGTCAGGCACGACTTCCCCTTGGTGAATCCATGCTGACTGTTCCTGATCACTTTTCTCTCCTCTAAGTGTTTCATAATTGATTCCTTGAGGACCTGCTCCATGATTTTTCCAGGGACTGAGGTGAGGCTGACTGGCCTGTAGTTCCCCGGATCCTCCTTCTTCCCTTTTTTAAAGATGGGCACTACATTAGCCTTTTTCCAGTCATCTGGGTCCTCCCCCATGAGTTTTCAAAAATAATGGCTAATGGCTCTGCAATCTCATCCGCCAACTCCTTTAGCACCCTCGGATGCAGCGCATCTGGCCCCATGGACTTGTGCACGTCCAGTTTTTCTAAATAGTCCTGAATCACTTCTTTCTCCACAGAGGGCTGGTCACCTTCTCCCCATATTGTGCTGCCCAGTGCAGCAGTCTGGGAGCTGACCTTGTTCGTGAAGACAGAGGCAAAAAAAGCATTCAGTACATTAGCTTTTTCCACATCCTCGGTCACTAGGTTGCCTCCCTCATTCAGTAAGGGGCCCACACTTTCCTTGACTTTCTTCTTGTTGCTAACATAGCTGAAGAAACCCTTCTTGTTACTCTTAACACCTCTTGCTAGCTGCAACTCCAAGTGTGATTTGGCCTTCCTGATTTCACTCCTGCATGCCTGAGCAATATTTTTATACTCTTCCCTGGCCATTTGTCCAATCTTCCACTTCTTGTAAGCTTCTTTTTTGTGTTTAAGATCAGCAAGGATTTCACTGTTTAGCCAAGCTGGTCGCCTGCCATATTTACTATTCTTTCTACACATCGGGATGGTTTGTTCCTGCAACCGCAATAAGGATTCTTTAAAATACAGCCAGCTCTCCTGGACCCCTTTGCCCTTCATGTTATTCTCCCAGGGGATCCTGCCCATCTGTTCCCTGAGGGAGTCAAAGCCTGCTTTTCTGAAGTCCAGGGTCCGTATTCTGCTGCTCTCCTTTCTTCCTTGTGTCAGGATCCTGAACTCGACCATCTCATGGTCACTGTCTCCCAGGTTCCCATCCACTTTTGCTTCCCCTACTAATTCTTCCCTGTTTGTAAGCAGCAGGTCAAGAAAAGCTCTGCCCCTAGTTGGTTCCTCCAGCACTTGCACCAGGAAATTGTCCCCTACACTTTCCAAAAACTTCCTGGATTGTCTGTGCACCACTGTATTGCTCTCCCAGCAGATATCAGGGTGATTAAAATCTCCCATGAGAACCAGGGCCTGCGATCTAGCAACTTCTGCTAGTTGCCAGAACAAAGCCTCGTCCACCTCATCCCCCTGGTCTGGTGGTCTATAGCAGACTCCAACCACGACATCACCCTTGTTGCTCACACTTTTCAACTTTATCCAGAGACTCTCAGGTTTTTCTGCAGTTTCATACCAGAGCTCTGAGCAGTCATACTCCTCTCTTACATACAACGCAACTCCCCCACCTTTTCTGCCCTGCCTGTCCTTCCTGAACAGTTTATATCCATCCATGACAGTACTCCAGTCATGTGAGTTATCCCACCAAGTTTCTGTTATTCCAATCGCATCATAGTTCCCTGGCTGTGCCAGGACTTCCAGTTCTCCCTGCTTGTTTCCCAGGCTTCTTGCATTTGTGTATAGGCACTTAAGATAACTCATTGATTGTCCCACTTTCTCAGCATGAGACAGGAGTCCTCCCCTTTTGCACTCTCCTGCTTGTGCTTCCTCCCAGGATCCCATTTCCCCACTTACCTCAGGGCTTTGATCTTCTTCCCCCGGTGAACCTAGTTTAAAGCCTTCCTCACTAGGTTAGCCAGCCTGCTGGTGAAGATGCTCTTCCCTCTCTTTGTTAGGTGGAGCCCTTCTCTGCCTAGCAGTCCTCCTTCTTGGAACATCATCCCATGGTCGAAGAATCCAAAGCCTTCTCTCTGACACCACCTGCGTAGCCATTCGTTGACTTCCACGATTCGACGGTCTCTACCCAGGCCTTTTCCTTGCACAGGGAGGATGGACGAGAACACCACATGCGCCTCAAACTCCTTTATCCTTCTTCCCAGAGCCACATAGTCTGCAGTGATCCATTCAAGGTCATTCTTGGCAGTATCATTGGTGCCCACGTGGAGAAGCAGGAAGGGGTTGATGAGTCTCGGCAGTCTCTCCGTCACATCGTGTATCCTAGCTCCTGGCAAGCAGCAGACCTCTCGGTTTTCCCGGTCGGGGCGGCAGATAGATGACTCAGTCCCCCTGAGGAGGGAGTCCCTGACCATCACCACCCTCCTCCTCCTCTTGGGAGTGGTGGTCGTGGAACCCCCATCCCTAGGACAGTGCTTTTTTTGCCTTCCAATCGGTAGAGTCTCCTTCTGCTCCCTTCCCTCAGATGGGTCATCTAGTCCACTCTCCGCATTAGTACCTGTAGAGAGAACATGGAAACGATTGCCCACCTGTATCTCCATTGCTGGTGCATGGACGCTCCTCTTTCTCCTTCTGGAGGTCACATGCTGCCAATCCTCTTCACAATCCTTCTGTCCCTGCTGCGCCTGCTCTGAATCTTCAGAACATTGTGGCCGTAGAAGCATCTCCTGACGTCTGTCCAGGAAATCTTCATTTTCCCTTATGCAACGCAGAGTCGATACTCGTTTCTCCAGCCCTCGAACCTTCTCTTCCAATATGGAGACCAGCTTGCACTTTGTACAGACAAAGTTGCTTCTGTCCTGTGGAAGAAAGACAAACATGGCACAACCTGTGCAGGTTACAACAGCTGATCGCTCATCTTCCATATCACTGTCCTCTTAAGAGCTTCCTCAACTTTTGCAGGAACTACTCAGAGGAACCTGCAGATGAAAGCCTCAGTGAGCTCTCCCCAGGCGAGCTCCCAGGCAAACTCCCTCTGTTAGCCTCTGCTGTTCGCCGCTCAGCTGGTTCGCTGCTGACTGCCCTTATATACCAGGCCCACTCAAGGCCCACCTGGAACAAAGCACTCCCAATTCACACTTTTCAAACAAACAAGCAAGCAAGATTAATGGTGACTAGATACTCAACACAGTTATATCAATAAGGGGAAAGGAATGCAAGCCAAAATAGGGAAAGAACAGGTTAAAGAATAATATTTATGTAAGTTAGGTATATTCAAGTCGGCAGGGGCTGATATCATTCAGTTTATGGTACTTAAACAACTAGCTGTACCAATCTCAGAACCATTGCCAATTATCGTCAAGAACTCATGGAGGACGGGTGAGATCCCAGAGGACTCGAGAAGGGCAAATATAGTACCTATCTTTAAAAAGGGGAACAAAGAGGACTTGGGGAATTATAGACTAATTGAAGTTAGGCTGACACCTGGAAAGATATTGGAACAAACTATTAAACAATCCATTTGTAAGCATCTAGAGTATAATGGGTTTATAAGGAATAGCCAGCATGGAATTGTCAAGAACAAATCACACCAAACCAACCTTATTTCATTCTTTTACAGGTTCACTGGCCTCGTGGATGGGGGGAAAACAATAGATATTGATACATTCTGATTTTAGTAAAGCTTTTGACACAGTCCCATATGACATTCTCATAAGCAAACTAGAGAAATGTGGTCCAGATGAAATTACTATAAGGTGTGTGCACAACTGGTTGAAAGACTGTACTCAAAGAATAGTTTGAGACCTTACAGGATTACATGAGCTGTCCAGGCTGACTCACTGCCACCTGCTTTCACTGTGAGGGAGCCCTGTCTGTGGCCAGCCTGGGGAACCCACTCCAACCACTGACAACACAGGAGCCCCGCCCTTTCCAAATGCAAGTGCACAGATTTAATATACCTGCCAGAGCACGCCTGGGCATGTCTATGTCAGATAGTTATCAATGGTTCTCTGTCAAACTGGGAGGACATATCTAGGGGAGTCCCACAGGGGTCAGTCCAGGGTCCTGTGCTAGTCAATATTTTCGTTAATCACTTGGATAATGCAGTGGAGAGTATGTTCATAAAATTTGCAGATGACACAAAAGTGGGAGGTGTTGCAAGCACTTTCGAGAACAGGATTAGCATTCAAAACGACCGTCACAAATCAGAGAATTTGTCTGACATCAACAAGATTAAATTCAATACAGACATGTGCAAAGTACTACACTTGGAAGGGGGGGGAAATCAAATGCACAACTAAAAAATGGAGACTAACTAGCAAGGTGGTAATACTGCTGAAAAGGATCTTGGGGTTAGTGATGGCATATTGAATATGAGTCAACAATGTGATCAGTGGTGAAGAGGGCTAATATTCTGGGCTGTATTAACAGAAGTATTGTTTGTAAGACCCAGGAGGCAATTGTCCCACTCTACTCTGCACTGTTGAGGCCTCATCTGGAGAAGCGTGTCCAATTCTGAATACCCCACTTTAGGAAAGGGGTGACTAAATTGGAGGGAGTGCAAAGGAGAACCATAGGCACTGACTCCGTGGGCTGGAGCACCCACGGAAAAAAAATAGTGAGTGCTGAGCACCCACTGGCAGGCCCCTCCCCCTCCCAGCACCAGGCCCCGCTGATCAGCTAGTCCCCATCCCCCACAGTGCCTCCCGCTGGCCGCCATCAGCTGTTTGGCAGCATGCTGGGGGAGGAACGGGGGGCAGGCTGGGCAATGCATGGCCCAGATGTGGGGAGTGGAAGGGGCAGGAGCAGCCCTTGGGGAGAGGGATAGCTCAGTGGTTTGAGCATTGGCCTGCTAAACCCAGGGTTGTGAGCTTCAATCCTTGAGGAGGCCACTTAGGGATCTGGGGCAAAATCAGTACTTGGTCCTGCTAATGAAGGCAGGGGGCTGGACTCAATGACCTTTCAAGGTCCCTTCCAGTTCTAGGAGATGGGATATCTCCATTAATTTATTTTATTTATAGCCCCTTCCAGCCACTGAGATGCTGCTCTGCAGCCTTGTGTGGCAGTTGCCTGAGAGAGGTGACTCCCGCTCCCTGCCCAGGTTTGGGTGCTGGGGTCCCCGGCAGCCGAGCCAGGCAGGGAGCAGAAGCCATCTCCTCCCCAGCCAGGCTCTCTCAGGCAGCTGCTGGGCAGGCCTGCAGATCAGCAACTGGGAGGGGCCGGCGTTAAAAGCGGCTCCCTCCTGCTCCCCGCCTGGGCTCCTGGGGAGAATGGAGAGCAGGAGAACAAGCTGGGAGGACAGGCACAGTGGGAGGACAAAGCACCCCCTCCTGCAGGTAACATGGGGTGGGGAGAGTGTGGTGGACCCAGGGCTGGGTGCAGGGGACACACATGTGACCTGCCCTTTTGTTCGTGCCCCGCACCCACTTTGGGGAGGCACCATTTGAATGTGGGGCACCCTCGAGGGAGGGGGTGGAGCAGGGGCAGGAAGAGGTGGGGCAGGGGTGGGGCACTGGGGGAAGGGATGGAGTGGGAGCAGGGCCTAGGACAGAGCAGGGGGTTGAGCACCCCCCAGGAAATCTGGAAGTTGGCGCCTATGAGGAGAACAGCAAAAATGATACAAGATTTAGAAAGCCTTATCTAGGAGTCCAGGTTAAAAAAAAACTGGGCAGGATTAGTCTTGAGAAAAGACAACTGAAGATGGACCTGATAGTCTTCAAACATGTTAAGGGCTGCTATACAGAGAATGGTGATCAATTGTTCTTCATGTTCACTGAAGGTAGGACAAGAAGTAATGGGTTTAATCTATAGCAAAGGACATTTAAGTTAAGAAAAACTTTCTAACTATGAAGGGTAGCTAAATTCTGAAATAGGCTTCCAAGGGAGGTAGTGAAATCCCCATTACTGGAGGCCTTTAAGAAAAAGTTGGACCAATACCTGCCAGGGATGGTTTAGGTTTACTTGGTCCTGCCTCAGCACATGGGGCTGGACTTGATGACCTCCTGAGTCCCTTCCAGCCCTACATTTGTATGATTCTATGAACTTTTACCTTTACTTCAATGGATGATCAAGGATCAGACCTAAAAATATTGCTTAAAGTCTTGTCTTTTGAGATTTCTCTCTCCCCACCCTCCATACAAGTTTATACTGTTTTCCAAGCCAAAAAAGCAGGCAAGCAATTAAACTAAGAAGCTGTCCAGCCACCTCCATTTTCATGGGAGGACTTGAACTTTGCTAGCTAAGTGAACAATTCCTCTTCATTCGTTTTTAAGTTTCTTTCTCATTTTCCAGCAACCTGGCTTTAGCAATCACATTATCTGTCTATTTCAGGGTAAAAGTTTCCTTTTAAACTAAGGACATAGCCTCATTAAAGTGTAGTATTAGCAAAGTGACAAGATATACAAACCAATCCATTGGCAGCTATAATCTGAAGCATGAATATAAAAGTCTGAAAGTTAGTGAAGTAAAATTTGAAAAGCAGACAAATCAACTACCAGTAGAGGCAGCGGAAAAACAAAATTAAATTGATCAGCCAGCTCCTCACAGATTTTGAGAATAAAACAGAAAGATGAGAAGAAACCATCCTTCATCACATATCAGCTGTTCCTGTTGCCAGTGATTATGGCAATATTTCACAGAGAACATATGGCAGTGTTTATAGCCATCAGGCAGCATTTCACAGAGCTGTGACACCATGTGTCCACCAACTAGCCTTCCTGATTGCAATTAATTAGAGAAGAGGCAGGAGGCACTTTTTAAATAATATTAAGTCTCAAAGATGCCTAAAGTTCCAAGGCCCATTTACAAGACTAGGTGACAGGATAAACTATTAAAATTGTAACAAGCCTGGCACAGTGCATTTTTTACAGGAGTCCGTCCCTGAGGAAAGATACCTAATAAAAAAATCCTTTAAGGAGACTAAGAAAGGGCAGAAGTACAATAAATCATTCAGGCTGGTGCTTGTGAAGCCTGCAAAGATAAGGAAATATTTGAAGACCCCTAAAGTGCAATTATATGAAGCAGATTCTGATGAAAAACTGCCAGACTGAAAATTATAGGAGTTGCTTTATAGTTGGCAAAACCAAGAGATAGTGTTTCAGATATAAAATTATATGGGAACCCATTATGTTGGTTACACTTATGCCACGGTGCACTTTATTTTATATATTTCATTAAGTCCTTTTAAAAAAAGAGAGAATAACATGTATGTTATAGGTTTCCACTAAGTGACGTGACAGTTTCTCTTTAAGGTTCCTCATTTGTCCAGTCAGAAGCCTACCTGGTTTCCGCTCAGATTGGCAGTTCCAGATAACATTGCTAAGGGGCGAAATTCACCTGTGGTGTGGAAGGCCAGACTAGTCCTCTGCCTCACTTAAGCCCTAAATAGCTGCTGGGGGGGGGGGGAGCACAAAGCAATTCCTATTCAACCCCTTTACACTGCAGATAGGGTCGTCATGCCAACCCTACACAGACTGGCTCAAAAGATGCAATGGGAGTGGGCCAGGGGAATCCATACGTATACTGATCCTATAACTGGTGCAAAGGGGCTGACTGAAACTCAATGCTGTGGCCCAGGTCAAGAGTTAGATTTCACCTGTAACACTCCTCCAGACACCAATTTTTCCCTGTATCAGGGGGTAGCCATATTAGTCTGTATCTACAAAAACAACAAGGAGTCTGGTGGCACCTTAAAGACTAACAGATTTATTTGGGCATAAGCTTTCGTGGGTAAAAACTTCACTTCTTCAGATGCATAGAGTGAAAGTTACAGATGCAGGCATTATATACTGACACATGGAGAGAAGGGAGTTACTTCGCAAGTGGAGAACCAGTGTTGACAGGGCCAATTCAATCAGGGTGGATGTAGTCCACTCCCAATAATAGATGAGGAGGTGTCAATTCCAGGAGAGGAAAAGCTGCTTCTGTAATGAGCCAGCCACTCCCAGTCCCTATTCAAGCCCAGATTAATGGTGTTAAATTTGCAAATGAATTTTAGTTCTGCTGTTTCTCTTTGAAGTCTGTTTCTGAAGTTTTTTTGTTCAATGATAGTGACTTTTAAATCTGTAATAGAATGACCAGGGAGATTGAAGTGTTCACTTACTGGCTTTTGTATGTTACCATTCCTGATGTCTGATTTGTGTCCATTTATTTTTTTGTGGAGGGACTGTCCTGTTTGGCCAAGGTACAGGGCAGAGCGGCATTGCTGGCACATGATGGCATATATAACATTAGTAGATGTGCAGGTGAATAAGCCCTTGATGGTGTGGCTGATGTGGTTGGGTCCTCTGATGGTGTCGCCAGAGTAGATATGGGGACAGAGTAGGCAACGAGATTTGCTACAGGGATTGGGTCCTGGGTTGGTGTTTCTGTGGTGTGGTGTGTAGTTGCTGGTGAGTATTTGCTTCAGGTTGGGGGGTTGTCTGTAAGCGAGGACTGGCCTGCCTCCCAAGGTCTGTGAGAATGAGGGATCATTTTCCAGGATAGGTTGTAGATCGTGGATAATGCGCTGGAGAGGTTTTAGCTGGGGGCTGTATGTGATGGCCAGTGGTGTTCTGTTATTGTCCTCGTTGGGCCTGTCCTGTAGTAGCTGATTTCTGGGTACCCGTCTTGCTCTGTCAATCTGTTTCCTCACTTCCCCAGGTGGGTATTGTAGTTTTACGAATGCTTGATAAAGATCTTGTAGGTGTTTGTCTCTGTCTGAGGGGTTGGAGCAAATTCGGTTGTATCTTAGGGCTTGGCTGTAGACCATGGATCATGTGATGTGTCTTGGATGGAAGCTGGAGGCATGTAGGTACGTATAGCGGTCACTAGGTTTCCGGTATAGGGTGGTGTTTACGTGACCATCACTTATTTGCACTGTAGTGTCCAGGAAGTGGATCTCTTGTGTGGACTGGTCCAGGCTGAGGTTGATGGTGGGGTGGAAATTGTTGAAGTCCAGGTGGAATTCTTCAAGGGCCTCCTTTCTGTGGGTCCATATGATGAAGATGTCATCAATATAGCGCAAGTAGAGGAGGGGCACTAGGGGACGAGAGCTGAGGAAGCATTGTTCTAAGTCAGCCATAAAAATGTTGTCATACTGTGGGGCCATGCGGGTACCCATAGCAGTGCCACTGACTTGAAGGCATAAGTTGTCCCCAAATCTGAACTGGTTGTGGGTGAGGACAAAGTCACAAAGCTCAGCCACCAGGCATGCTGTGGCTTCATCAGGGATACTGTTCCTGACAGCTTGTAGTCCATCCTCATGTGGAATATTGATGTAAAGTGCTTCTACATCCATGGTGGCCAGGATGGTGTTTTCAGGAAGAACACTAATGCATTGTAGTTTCCTCAGGAAGTCGGTGGTGTCTCGAAGATAGCTGGGAGTGTTGGTAGCGTAGGGTCTGAGGAGAGAGTCCAAATAGCCAGATAATCCTGCTGTAAGAGTGCCAATGCCTGAGATGATGGGGCATCCAGGGTTTTCGGGTTTATGGATCTTGGGTAGCAGATAGAATACCCCTGGTTGGGGTTCTGGGGGTGTGTCCATGTAGATTTGTTCCCATACTGTAGCTGGGAATTTCTTGAGCAGATGGTATAGTTTCTTTTGGTATTCCTCAGTGGGATCAGAGGATAGTGGCCTGTAGAATGTGGTCTTGGAGAGTTGTCTGGCAGCCTCCTGTTCATAATCTGACCTGTTCATTATGACTACAGCACCTCCTTTGTCAGCCCCTTTGATGATAATGTCAGAGTTGTTTCTGAGGCTGTGGATGGCATTGCGTTCCGTACGGCTGAAGTTATGGGACAAGTGATGTTGTTTGTCCACGATTTCAGCCTGTGCACGTCTGCGGAAGCACTCTATGTAGAGGTCCAGTCTGTCATTTTGACCGTCAGGAGGTATACAGTTTTTTAACAATAGGTTGTTATTCTAGGCCCCCAGAAATGTCAAGTTTTATTATAAAAGTCTCTCCTGAAGGCATTGTGAGACACACAAAATACAAATGTGATTGGTAATTATAAAAAGTATCCAATTTTCCTCTAGTTCTTAAAGTCAAAATATGAGGTTAGGTAATGCCCATATTGACTCTCCTGAGGATAATTTAAGAGCCACACTTCAAAGTCCATGTCTTTAATTGTGGTACAGTAACTTGGGATTTGTTCTCATAGATGTGACATGACAGAAAATGCAAGCCATGTTTAAATGGATGTCAGACTGTTGTGATAGGTAAAATCTTTCCGTCAGCACCGAAAAGACTATTTTAAAATTCCAGAGGCAGCTCTGACACCAATCAGCAGCTAAAAATGAGCCACCATTTCACCCATCACTAAGCTCACATGATGACAATAGGATAACTTTAAAAAAAAAACAAATAAGGATAAAATGACAGCTGGCAACTTCACCATCCTTATCTACACTTTTCTAGGAGCAGAGTTAATATTTTGAGCTGTGCACAGAATGTAGAAAGCTTTCAAGTTTTGTACTCAATTAAGAAAGTTCCCAAATTTGTGAAGCTGACAGCTGCCACTGACTATAACAACAATACTAAAGTTCCCAGCACAACTTATGCTGGGCTCACTAAATTAGAATTTAAGAGGCTTCTCAGTCCTCCATTCTAACAAAACTGTAATGTAATTGTGCTCCACTCACTGCTGTGGTGCCTCCTTGTGGCTCATCTTGCTCACCACTGGTTTAACAGCTCCTCTGGTGGGTTCCCAGCCAAGCCCTTGTCCCAGTCTCTCACTCAGTGGCCTCTCACCCACGGCACAAACTGAAGCACTTCCTTTCTGTGGCTTGGTCCTCCAGCCAGGTCACTACAGTTTCCCCCCTTTCATGGTATCAAAGTCTTTCTAACCAAAATGCCACAGGCAGTCTTCAAAGGCCATTGCCATCCCCATGCCACTCCCCCAGTGGCTGGTAAGGAAACCCAGGACCACCCTCTAAACTGGGTTCCAGCCTAGGGACACTACAATCAGCAGCTACAGTCCATGAGGCCTCACCCTTACTGCTATTTTCCCTAGACCTCTTCCTACTCCTTTCAACCCTGAGAGTAACTAATCACTATCTCCCCCACAGCACCCTCTTTCTGCTCTCCTCTCTCAGGCTTTATACCAGCCTAGCTGGGCGTCAGGGTCAATTAGGGCTGTATATTCAGACCCCCCATCCACCCTCAGGGGAAGCCAATCCTGTCAAATAGCCTCTTCTGAGCCACCTTAACTCCTTCAGGGGTCGTGTAGGGTGAACACTCCATCACAAACCACTAATAAAACATGTTTCAAATACATCACAAACAATATTTTCATACTTGTAGCTATTAAGCAATATATAGTAACTTCTGTCTGATATACCACGTCGGGTACCATATTTACAATATTATTTATTATTTTATAACAACAGTGAAGCAGTGACTGGTAATCAGGGACTAATGGGGATAAGCCTCACTAATTAAATCCCCTCTTATTTTTTGAAAGAAAAGAAAGACTTCCTACAAGATACCTTCTCTCTCAATGCAGTCTGTGGCGGATGGGCTGTTCAGGCAGGTACTGTCTTGAGACCTTGAGTGCAGTCCAAGGAGGGAGGAACTGGTAGTATCCAGCTCTATAATTGCAACTGCAGCAACATGGCACGCAGTCTTGGAAGGAAGGGGCAGGTAATTTTGAGCCATTACGGCTACATCTATATTACGAGCTGGGGTGTAATTCCCCTGCTCATGTATACAGTCACACTAGCTCTAATCCAGCTAGTGGAAGTGTAAATAACAATGTAACCATGGTAGCACTGGTTGTGGCAGCGAAGGTACAACTGAGCCATGCCAAGTACAAACCTGAGTATATACTCAGTTCAGTTGTGCCTCCACTGCTGCTACTAGGGCTACACTGCTATTTTTGCATGCGGTAGCTGGATGAGCGCTAGCGGGACTATGTGTATACGAGCAGGGGAATCACACTCCTAGCTCGTAGTGCAGACTTAGCTTTATGTTATGCCTACATTGCAGGTGAATGGTATAATTGCAGCACGGATAGGTATACCCATGTTAGCTTTAATCTACTCGCATGGCTAACAATAGCAGACCACAGTAGTGTGGTGGCAGTCTTCGGCACTGGCTAGCAACCACAGGACAAGCCCTCCAAGGTATGTCTATGCTCCATCTGGGAGGTGTGATTCTCAGCCCAAGTAAATTCACAGGTTCAGGGTCAGAAAGGACCATTATGATCATCTAGTCTGGCCTCCTGTACAGGTCATAGAATTTGTCCAAAATAATTCCTAGAGCATATCTTTTAGAAAAACATCCAAACTTGTTTTAAAAATTGTCAGTGATAAAAAATCCACCAAGACCCTTGATAAATTGCTCCAATGGTTAATGATCTTCACTGTTAAAAATTTACACCATAGTTCCAGTCTAAATTTGTCTAGCTTCAAATTCCAGCCTTTGGATTGTATTATACCTTTGTCTGCTAGATTGATGAGCCCATTATGAAATATGTGTTCCCCACATAGATACTTATAGACTGTAATCAAGTCACCCCTTAGCATTCTGTTTGTTAAACTAAATAGGTTGAGCTCTTTGAGTCTATCACTGTCATGTATGTTTTCTAATCATTTAATCATTCTTGCTGCTCTTCTCTGAACCCTCTCCAATTATCAACATCCTTCTTGAATTGTGGACACCTGAACTAGACACAGTATTCCAGCACCAGTTGCACCAGTGCTAAATACAGAAGTAAAATATCTTGAACGGGAGTAGGAAGGGGATCTGGTTTATGCATCCCAGGATCTGATAGCCCTTTTGGCCATATGGTGACATCGGGCGCTCCTGTTCAGCTGATTATCCACCATGACCCCCAAATCTTTTTCAGAGTATAGGTCTCGCCAGGCTGTAAGTATGGCCAACATTCTTTGTTCCTAGGTGTATATATTTACATTTAATGGTATTAAAACATATATTGCTGGCACCAGGTATACCAAGCAATCCAGATTGTTCTATATCAGTGACCTGTCCTCATCTTTATTTACTACTCCCTCCTTTTGTGTGTCATCGGCAAACTTTATCAGTGATGGTTTTATTTATTCTTCTAAGACAATAATACAAATGTTAAATAGCATAAGGCCAAGAACCAATCCTTGAGGAACCCCACTAAAAATATACACACTTGATGATGATTTTCCATTTAGAGTTACGTTTTGAGATCAGTTAGCCAGCTTTTAATCCATTAAATGTGTGCAGTGTTAATTTTATATTGTTCTAGTTTTTTAATCATAATGTCATGCGGTACCAAGTCATCTGACTTACATAAGTTTAGGTATATTACATCAACGCTATTACCTCTTCAACCAATCTTGTAATCTCATTTTAAAAAATCACATTAGTCTTAAAACATTTGAGACTGGAAAAACCCTCACTTTCAATAGGCCAGTCACAGTAATCAAATACCATTAAGTTATATGGTAAAATAGATTCTGCTTGATCTAGATTAACCAAAAGCCAAACGTTCATCAGTTGATCTTGCCCCATAATTATTAAATAGCTTTAGCTTTTGTTCAAGGTCAGGTATAACTTCCTTGCCTGTTTCTAAAGTTAATATCTTTTTCCTGGGCACAGAACCAAAAAGGTCATTAACTACAATCCAAAACTTTAAAAAAAGGAGAAGGATTGATCTCCAAATCACTAGCAAATGACAACCTTTCAAATGAACATTTTAAATCCATTATGAGCTTTTTACTACAAGGTAAAATATATATTTGACATTCTGGAACATGAGAAAGGAGAAACTGTTATTAGGCTTTACTATATCTTCCTAAAAATAACTCTGCTTATTATACATTTTTTAAAAGAGCACCCCTTAAAATAAAATTTAGCCTGTGATGGGGTCATTAATGAATAAATTAGTCCAGTTGTGATTTTATAATTGCCATTGTAAATGTTCTAAATTTAAGCATCTGGAAAAGAGAACATTTTCAATGTGATGAAAATTGTTTTTGAATTGGCAGAGTTGGTAGACCTAGAGTGTTGTACTTTGCCCCTGCTTAACAGAGTTGCTTTTCCCAGGGCCGGCTCCAGGGTTTTTGCCTCCCCAAGCGGGAAAGGAAAAAAAAAAAAAGCCATGATCGCGATCGGCGGCAGCGCCACTGCGCTGCTTTCTTCTTCAGTGGCAATTCAGTGGCAGGTCCTTTCCTCTGAGAGGGACCAAGGGATCCGCCGCCAAATTGCCGCCGAAGAGCCCGACATGCTGCCCCTTCCCCTTGGTCGCCCCAAGCACCTGCTTGCTGGGCTGGTGCTTGGAGCCGGCCCAGGCTTTTCCATGATACCTGTAGCAAAGGGGACTGAATTCTTCACTGGAGTTCATTGATTTTGCTGAGGGTACCGCAGCAAGGCAAATTCATTTAAGCTAGTAAAT
Organism: Malaclemys terrapin pileata; assembly: GCF_027887155.1. Taxonomy (NCBI): domain Eukaryota; kingdom Metazoa; phylum Chordata; order Testudines; family Emydidae; genus Malaclemys; species Malaclemys terrapin. The sequence goes on from NC_071512.1 coordinate 75,196,088, forward strand.
TGGTTCAGAGTATACTTCCTTGTGTCCATTTTGCCCACCTATTTTCAGTTTTCTCCAAATTTCACTGCATAATTTTTGTTCAGAAAAAGACAAATAATTGGCTCCTTTATAATATTCACATTTTAAAAAAATATATTTGAAAATTACTGATATCGCAACAGTATTTGCAATCTAATTTTGATTCTTAGGTTATACTTTTGAAGGAATAATATTTTTGGGGGATGTCCAAGTTATTTCATTTTTATGGAATCATAATAAACTAATTACTTGTAGGAAATATATCTTTAAGCTTTTGATGGGCTTCTAATAGTGGAACTAGACTGAAAAAAAAAGAACAAGGATAAGGAAATCAGTTTTCAGGATCTGTAATAGCACTGGGAAAAGTCTTAAAATCATTTGAAAAGACCTTGAAAACTCTTCTAGCTCATACTCTTATGTTAATTTAGAATTGATTTAATTATTCATTCTTTCTGTAGCTTAATTTGTTTTCTGATTTCACATTACTCATGTATAGAGACATAAATGCATACTATACATAAACATTAAGTTTGATGAACTGAGCATTCAGAAGTTGGGAAACACAATATTAAGGTTTTACACACAATCTTAACTCTGCCACTTTGTACCTTAAAATATTATTTCTCTTAACATCATTAATGATCTGGAGTGTCTTATATAACCTCACAGTAACATACTGTATTCAGATTTGGGTTCATTTTCAAGTCTGAATGAGTTCTTTAAGTTTGAAAAAAAAATCAGTACATGAGTTTAAAATTAGGGAAGTTAGAAAAGCTTTCATTTGATTTTTAGATCACTTCAAACTGAAAACAGTTTAAAACACTGAGAGGTTATAAAGTTCTCAAGCAATCTCATTTGTATATGCCAAATGTATCAGACTTGATAATGCATTTGAGTTCAGAATTAAAGGGAAGAAAGCATGAGGCTGTGATTAAGGCATACGACTGCCAGGACGGGGCTCTCGTTCTGGCTCCCCTACAGTTTTTCTATGTGATCTTGGGAGAGTCAGATAATCTCTTACATCTTCTTGGAATTAAATAATTTATATTTCATTTTCAAAGTTTGGCATATCTATTTCTCAATGTCTTTCTAATGAAAGGATTATCTTTGTTTTGATGAATCCACCACCATATTTTCCTATTTTTGTTATTTATTCAGCACTATATTTATATATCCCCTTGTTGATTACAAATCATTTACCAGATATTGAAGCTAAATTTATTGGTGTGTAATTCTGACCTTTCTTCCCCTCCCACACATCTTAAAATAAATGGTAGTTACTCATTTTTCCAGTACTGTGCAATATCAATTATCCTCCAGTTAGTCTCAAAGATAAACACCAACATTTCCAGTACTATTGTTTGTTCCTTTAGTAGTGATGTGAATGTCTTCAGACCCTGTTGCTCTGAATACTTCCAGGTTTTCTAGGTATTCTTTGGCTTGTTCCTTCCTGCCTTCTGATCTCTCCCTTTTCTCACTATTCCATTAAGCAAGCTGTAACTATTATCTCTTTTTAATAAATACTGAAGCTTGGTGGCTACTAAGCATTTCATCATTCGCCTCATCAACCATTATTTGCTGTCCTTGCCTGGTAAACAGCAGATCTGCACTTTTCTTTTTCATCCTCTTGTTTCTTATGTACTCATAAAACTTTATCATGTTCCTTTTTACATCCTCTACTAACAGTACTTTTCTTTGCTTTGCCATTTCTGAGTTCATTCCTATATGTTCTACAGTAGAACCTCAGAATTATGACCACCAGAGTTACGAACTGACCAGTCAACCATACATTTCATTTGGAACTGAAAGAATACAATCAAGTAGCAGCAGAGACCAAAAAAAAAAAAGCAAATACAGTACAGTACTGTGTGAAACAAACTACTAACAAAATAAAGGGAAAGCAGCATTTTTCTTTTGCATAATAAAGTTTCAAAGCTGTAGTAAACAATATTCAGTTGTAAACTTTTGAAATAACAACCATAACATTTTGTTCAGTGTTATGAACAACCTCCAATCCCGAGGTGTTTGCAGCTCTGAAGTTCTATTGTACTTCTTCCCCTATATTCTGGTAATATATCCTCTTTCAAATGTTATGTGTGATTCCTTTTTTTAATTTGAGGTCTTTACAAGCCTTCTGGTGCAGCCTCATTAGTCTTTTACATCTTTTCCTACTAGAAAGGAATAAAGGAAACATTAAAGCTTCCATCACCTGTTCCATTTTATTGTCACTACTAATCTGGCCTTGGGGAACAAGGAAAATAGATCAGGCTTGATTTTCAAAGGTGCTGAGGAGCTGTAGCTTCCATTGATTTCAATTGGACTTCTAGGTACAACCACTTCTGAAAAAAAAAATCAAGCCCATTGAGTTCTCCCTTATGCAAGGTAAAGTTATGGGCTGTCTTGAAAGGTGCAGGCTTGAGTATTTCCTCTAAGATTCTAAGATGAGCACCTTCAGAGCCCATTGAATTTAATAGAAGTTGAGGACACATACTACCTTCAGGACTGGGCCTCATGTTTGTGCATAGCTTCCAAAATCATGACTTTAGGAGCAATTCCAAAGCAGAAGAGTATGAGATCAGCATTCACATACTTCGGTTGCTGGTGCTGCCTGTGTTCTCTCCTATCCAATCTACCAGTCAAATAGCCTCAGTCTTGCAGACAATCATTGTCCAGATTCCCAGATAGTAAATGTAATATTCAGAAGATGAGGTTTATGTGCAACCATAGTAAAAGCTATGATTTAAAAAAAGAGAACAGACATTAAAATGATTAGTCCTTATTTCTTCTTCTACTAAAATATGTTGCTGTCCATTTGGCAAATTGGTTTGTTCCCATGTTTCTAATAAGGCAGAACGAAACAGTTTTCTTTTTTTGTTTTTGTTATTGTTGTGAGGGGTTTTTTCTTCTCTATCATCCCCAGATGACAGACATAAGAGCAGTTTGGGAACTCCAACATTGTCTTCCACTGTAGCAAATCAAAGTAGTAATCAGTTTCAGAGGCACAAGGAATATTGATTTATATTTCATAGAGAAGTTCTGACCAAACTGAAGCAGTTTTAAATAAAGATGGCCCCCATTTTGTGGGGTTTGTATGTGAATAGTTGGATCTGAACCCAAGCCTACTATTATGTTTCTGGGCTGAATCCAAAACTGTAAAGGGCTTTTTTTCAGGTTCTCTTTTTAGATACAGATCAGAATTTATATGTAGGTCAAGAATAGGCGATTTTTTTTAATGTCCCCAATTCAAAGTGGCCAAGCCTAGCAAAAACAGCTCAGAAGCTTTTGACACCATCAAAGGTCAGTCAACCTGAAGCCTACTCTGGCCAGACCTAGTTTAAATCTTATCCAGACTGAGGTGCCGCCTCTTCAACCTTTCTCTATCTTTCAGGCACAACTGGTCAACATTTGGAACTAACCAGGCCAATATGGTCCTCTCAGGAATAAATACAGCAGGTTCTTAAAGTGGCAAAACAGATCAATAAGATCAAACTTTTAAACAGTAGAATTTAATAAATTAAAAAGCAAAGCAAATTAATCGCACTGTTAAGCAATAGAATACCAGTTAAAATTTATTAAATATTTTTGATGTTTTTCTACATTTTCAAATATATCGATTGCAATTACAACACAGAATACAAAGTGTACAGTGCTCACTTTATATTATTTTTATTACAAATATTTGCACTGTATTTTTCAATTCACCTCATACAAGTACTGGAGTGCAATCTCTTTACCATGAAAGTGCAAGTTACAAATGTAGTTTTTTTTCCTTACATAACTGCACTCAAAAACAAACCAATGTAAAACTTTAGAGCCTACAAGTCTACTCAGTCCTACTTCTTGTTCAGCTAATAGCTAAGAGAAACAAGTTTGTTTACATTTACAGGAGATAATGCTGCCCACCTCTTAATTACAATGTCACCTGAAAGTGAGAACAGACGTTCTCGTGGCACTGTTGCAGCTGGCATCACAAGATATTTACATGCCAGATGCACTAAAGATTCATATGCCTCTTCATGGTTTGGCCATTGTTCCAGAGAACATACTTCCATGCTGATGACTCTCGTTAAAAAAAAAGTGTGTTAATTAACGTTGTGACTGAACTCCTTGAGGGAGAATTGTATGTCTACTGCTCTGTTTTACCTGCATTCTACCATATATTTCATGTTATAGCAGTCTTGGATGATGACCCAGCACATGTTTTTCGTTTTAAGAACACTTTCACTGGAAATTTGACAAAATGCAAAGAAGATACCAATGTGAAATTTTTAAGATAGCTACAGCACTCGACCCAAGATTTAAGAATCTGAAGTACCTTCCAAAATCTGAGAGGGATGAGGTGTGGAGCATGGATTCAGAAATCTTAAAATAACAAGACTCTGATGCTGAAACTACAGAACTCAAACCACCAAAAAAGAAAATTAACCTTCTGCTGGTGGCATTTGACTCAGATGATGAAAATGAACATGTGTTGGTCTGCTTTGAATCGTTACCAAGCAGAACCTGTCATCAGCATGAACGCATGTCCTCTGGAATGGTGGTTGAAGCATCAAGGGACATATGAATCTTTAGCGCAATGTCTTGCAACACCGGCTACAACAGTGCCATGCAAACACCTGTTCTCACTTTCAGGTGACATTGTAAACAAGAAGCAGGCAGCATTATCTTCTGCAAATGTAAACAAACTTGTTTATCTGAACAATTGCTGAACAAAAAATAGGACTGAGTGGACTTGTAAGCTCTAAAGTTTTACGTGGTTTTATTTTTGAATGCAGGGTTTTTTTTAATATAATTCTACATTTTTAAGTTCAACTTTTTGTATTAGGTGAATTGAAAAATATTGTTTTTTTGTCTTTTATAGTGCAAACACTTGTAATAAAAAATAAATATAAAGTGAGCACTGTACATTTTGTATTCTGTGTTGTAATTGAAATATATTTGAAAATGTAGAAAACATCCAAAAATACTTAAATAAATGGTATTCTATTACTGTTTAACAGCACGATTAATCACGATTAATTTTTTTAATAGCTTGACAGCCCTAATCCAAACATAATTAATTTTAGAGACAAAATGTGACATGCTGTATAAATATCCCAAACAGTCAGTTATTTCTTGGTCCTCTTGTTGAAAATATTGTATCTTCCCCTTCCCTGTTCTCGGGATTTATTTATTTTTAAGGTTTTATTTTTGCATATATTTGGTAGTTTTTTTTTTAATAAGAGCTGAGGTGTTCCTTGGCATTTCTACTGCAACAGCAGGACTTGAACTTAAGGTCAAATGAAAGGAACAGTGTGTTCCGTTTCCATGGAAACAGTACTAGTATAATATCAGGTACTAAGATACCAAGAATGAAGTGATAAAATCACTACATTATCTTAATAAACAAGTTCTATTGTAATCATTTAACTAATATATATATATATATTTTTCAAAAATATTTACGTTTACCCTGCATGGCCTTTTATTCATTATCTAGCAAATGAAAAACTGTTTCCTTTCCTGAGAATTTTAGAGATATAGGCACATTGAGAACTCATTAAGGCTTCTATACATTTTAAATCATGGGTTTTACCATATTTTAGGTGCACCACATTTTGCAGACACTAACACCCTAACACCCCAATCTAATTTTCATTTTACATTTCTTGACTCTGCCTCAACCTTTTTAAAAAATGTATAATTTCATTTTTAATATAGTTTTAATATGTCCAATCATACACCCCATAGCACACTTTGAAGTCACTTTATGCAGAGGACAAAACTGAAAGCAAGTTACCACCTACTCATTCATTTAGAAACTTGAGAGATGGTCCTTGCACTATTCCTCTGAACCTCTAGATCGGTCAGACTGCCTAGGGAAGTGAATTCCAGAGTCAAGGGCACTCTGTAGAGAATCTTAGCTGGAGCTGACCTCAGCTACCATGGGAGCTCTTGCAGAGAGAGATTATCTGTCAGAGACAGATCCAAACCAGTTTAGGGCTGCATAGATCAAAGTCAGCACCTTGAAATCTACCTGGAAGGCAGTACAGATGTAAAAGAACCAGTGAGACTATATGCTGCCTCTCATACTGAAGTGGGCAAAATATTCTGCTCCAGCTCTAGTTCGAGTGATCTTCAAGGGCAATCCAAAGTAATCCATTCTAGAGGTGCCAGAGGCATAAATTATAGTGGCAAAGTCTGCATTTGAGACAAAGATCACAAATTCCTAACCAGATGCAAACTAGGGTGACCAGATGTCCCGATTTTATAGGGACAGTCCCGATTTTGGGGTCTTTTTCTTATATAGGCTCCTATTACCCCCCCACCCCCATCCTGATTTTTCACACTTGCTGTCTGGTCACCCTAGATGCAAACATAAAATGACACCTCTGGGGCCCACTGACGTTACTTGAGGCTATAGAAGTAACCAGCACTAGCAGCTCAATCTCTATATTATAGCCAAAGCCAAAAACCAAACTGACTGGGATCCAAGAATCCTGAGAACTCAAGATATTACCAAAGAGACAGGAAATTCCCTTGACTGTGAATGTCTTATCTGTAAAGTAACCTGACACTTCTTCACAGGAAGATATGCTGGACTCTGCCAGCAGATGGAAACCACCCACATTAAATCAGGTTGTTAACCATCCAAGACACTCACACTGATCACAAGGCATGGTGCAGAAAAATAACTAACTTTCTTTACCTTCTGCACACCCAGGCATAAGATTGCAAAGAGTCTTTATGCCATAATTGGTCAGATTAAGAACAAGACTCCTACCACCAGTTCCCTAGAGACCTTTCTTCCTGATTCATCAAGCCATCAGAACATCCTGGTTTGAGACACATTGGTACCCTACCCCCTTCCAGGGAGGTTTAAGGATTTCAATAAACAATTGACCCAGTACTGCCCTGCTTGATTTTACTGGTCAAACAGAGCAAGGATGCAATTCACAGATCCCACAGGAATGCAGGTGTGCAAAACTGCTCTAAACTCCTATGGCACATGCCAGAGCTCCTTTCTCTGTGTGTTTAAGTCAGACTCTCCTTAACAGAAAAATAGTAATTTGTGCTTCTCTTGTTTCTCTTATGTATACAGACATCACCATTGATCAGAGTGGCCCCCGTATCTCTTCATGGTCACAAAGGTTCAGTAGAATTTTTACCCAAAGCGTATATGTGGAAAAATGAAGGGGTGTGTAGAAGTGGGAAGTAGGGGGGAAAAGAATCTTCTAATCTTGTGACTCCTGTGTATACATGGAGGGCAGTGCTCATAGTTAACAACACTTTGCACTGACATTAAAACAGATAACAATATTAATTCTTCACATACCGCCTGGCCTTGCTCAGCCCCAGTTCAGGAAGGCACTTTAAGCATGCAAGTAGCAAGATTAACAGGACTACTCACATGCTTATAGTTAAGCACGTACTTAAGTACCTTCCTGAATCAGGGCCCTAGTAATTATTCTATGTGAATAACAGTTCAGTTCAATTCTGCTATGTCAGCTACTAATAGGATGTCACCAGGCAAGACTGAGCTGATACTGGTGGATTGGAGAAAGCAGCCGGAGTGGATGGCAGAGGTGACATTAGTCCCTGTGAGGGAGTGTGCCCACACCCAATGCCCCACCTGCTGTTGGATGATCATATTATAACAGTTACCAGTCAGCTTTTTACCATCTGTGGCAGTGACCCTTTTCTTTTGGATGCAGACCTTGCTAATGTTATCTATGTCTTTGTTGTCTCCAGATTAGAGTATTGCAATGTGCTCTACATACAGGCCACACTTTAAAACCATCTGGAGACTGCAGCTGTTGCAGAATACAACTGCTTGCTTACTGATCACAGCATCTTGCTGGGAGCATAGTACCTCAGTGTTCTGGGATCTATACTGCATGTGTATTGGTGTCCAGGCAGAGTTTATGGTATTTGTTATTACCTATAAAGCCCTAAGGACACCTGAGGGATCACCTCTCTCCTAGTGCCATACTGCCACAACTGTGGTCAGCAGAGGTGCTCAAGCTTCAGCCAATCTTTATCAAAGACAGGGGGGTGATAGCAAGGCACTCTCTGTGAAAGTCCCAGGGCATTAGAACTTGCCCCTTTCCTTGGTCCAAAATAGCCTATATTTGGTGATCTTCTGGACACACCATAAAAGTTATCTGTTTGGTAGCGTTTTTGGAAAGGGCTGACATGTTCTCAGAATGAGTGGAAGGGAGTTTGTGGAAAGGAGCTTTCTTGTTTGGCTGACTAGCTAAACTGAGTTATTTCTCCCTGTCTGAATGTTTGCTTTTTTACTGCTATTGAGGTATTATGGTGTAACATTTAATTTGGGGTCAGAGCACCAAGAACCTTTTTATTGACATCTTTTTCATTATTTAAATCTAAATTTTAAAAACTTCACTTCTCACCCATTCCTAATTTTCTACTGTTGTTCTCAGTGTCCCATTATTAACGTAAGCTCATTTAGCCAAGATATGAAGAGCAGATACAAAGCAGAATTTAAATAAAATAGTTCTTAAATACTTTTCTTTTCAAAAAGTCAATCAAACTTAGACCTCTCTGAGATTGTTCCCTTTCTTCCCCATGAAGGTATCCCTTTTCTTTAAAATTCAACCTGAGAGTCGATGAAGGGAACAGATTTCTGTCTGGAATAGGATGCAGCTTCATAAATCTTTACCAATTCACAGGTTGTAATATGTTTAGCATTTTTGGCCATACATTTGCACTAGGAATTTATAAACGGATACTCATAACTTTCAATTATTTCATTGTTCAAGAACATCTCTATTAATACCATGATATAAAAACGTTACCATTCCATTATGTACCAGAAGATTACTTTTGTTCAGTGCAATTCCACATTTTTTTCTCTCTACACCCTTTACAACAACACATTTAACAAATATTTACTTTAAAAAAAAAGAGAAAGAAAAACAATCTACAAATTAATTGTTCATTTATGGACACAGGTATTTTAGGAGACTTTAAAGTACTCTGAAATACTTCCTAGGTAATGGACACATTTACTTTACAGAACATGCAGTTTTGTATTGATTTTTTTATGTGATTCTGTCAAAGTGATATCTGTGAACTAAATACTACACAGGACTTGTCTATGGTTCTCCAATCACATATCTATACACAGCTTAGAGTACTGTAAGGATTATAGCTGTAACTGCCAGTTTCTGTTAAAATAAAAATCTCAGGGCAGAAGGACAAGCTGACCTAATCGGTAGGTCGTTTGAATAGATTCTGCAGTGCAGGGCACAACTAATCCCTGGCTGACATTCTAGCCTAGAGATTTTTTTTCATCCATGATTAATGGACTTGACATCCATGTTCCCACAGCTTCTGCTAAACATGTAGTTCAGAGTTTATTGTTAAATACCACTGAGATCACAGAAAACTAAACTCTTATGACAGTGGAACTACTGTGCCAGAGGGCAGACTTTTCTCAGAAAAAAAGTATTGGATCACATCAGAAATAAAACACAGAATAATAAGGAAGTACTAAAAGGTTCATGGTCTTGGACCCCTGGATGCCTAACTTCCTTTAAGCTGGACTGATCTTTCTGAATGGAAAACAGATTGTGCAAGTTAATAGATCTTAAAAGGTAATAATAATAGTGCGACTGAAACGAGTTCCCTTCTCACTCCACAGGGTTGTTGAATTTGTAGTTCTGAAGACAAGCTTGAGTCTTGAATACTGGCATACATATCTGGTCGTCCCATCTCAAAAAGGGTATATTAGAATTGGAAAAGGTACAGAAAAGGGCAACAAAAATGATTTGGGGTATGAAACAGCTTCCATATGAGGAGAGATTAATAAGACTGGGACTTTTCAGGTTGGAGGAGAGGACTAAAGGGGGATATCATAGAGGTCTATAAAATTATGACTGGTGTGGAGAAAGTAAATAAGGAAGTGTTATTTACTCCTTCTCATAACACAAGACCGTAGGGGTCACCAAATGAAATTAATATGCAGCAGGTTTTAAACAAATAAAAGGAAGAATTTCTTCACACAACACACAGTCATCCAGTGGAACTCTTTGCCAGAGGATGTTGTGAAGGCAAAGACTATAATAGGGTTTAAAAAAGAACTAGGTAAGTTCTTGGGAGGATGGGTCCATCAATGGCTATTAGCCAGGACGGGCAGGAATGGTGTCCCTAGCCTCTGTTTACCAGAAGCTGGGAATGGACAAGAGGGGATGGATCCCTTGATGATTACCTATTCCGTTCTTTCCCTCTGAAGCACTCGGCATTGACCACTGTCAGAAGAGAGGATACTGGGCTAGATTGACCATTGGTCTGACCCAGTATTGCTGTTCTTATGTTCTTAAGCTGAGATGCAAAATCTGGATACAAATTTTAAGTCCTTAAAGTTTAAACATGTTTGGATCCTAGGATTTGGTTTGGTCCTCTCTCAAATTAGCATTAATGGAAACTATACACACATAAGTAGGGGGAGAACAAAACCTCAAAGAGTTCATATGATTTTTCCACTAGTGACGGGGCTAGGGCCGCCCAGAGGATTCAGGGGACCTGGGGTCTTTGGTGGGGGGGGGGCTCCCGCCGCCGAAGACCCGGCACTTTGGCAGCGGGTCCTGGAGCGGAAGGACCCCCCACTGCGAGTCTTCAAGGCACTTCGGCAGCGGGTCCTGAAGCGGAAGGACCCCCCGCCGCCGAAGACCCGGAGCGGAAGAAGCTCCGGGGGCCCGAGCCCCACGAGAGTTTTCCGGGGCCCCCAGAGCGAGTGAAGGACCCACTTGCCCTCCCCCCCTCACTCCCCAGGCGGCCCTGGACGGGGTATGTGAGCTTTGATTTTCTATGTTGTGTACTATCTGTACAGAGTGTGTGCATGGCCAACCTAAATGTCTAACAGTTGGCCTCTGTCGATGCTCTCTAGCCTTTGGACAATCTGCTTCTAAAACAGGATCACACCACACAATATGTTTCTTAACTGATAGTCTCCATTGTTTTTAAAGAGTTCAGTAGTAAAAGACGCAAATAAATGTCAGACTGAAATACAGTGGTAATACCAGTTTGCAAGGGACATCATTTAAACAGTTAATTCTGTTTAAATTTGTCTTGGTTTTTGACTGGGAAGTATTTCAGACTTTAATTACTGCATTCTATAAGACTGTGACAGATCTTTCTTCTTCTTCTTATGGGCTTCTTGCCAAGACAAGATCAAGCATGAAATTCTTCTTTTAAGAAGAATATACTTAATTAGTGCTTTAGTTAACTGTATGTTGCTTGCACAATTCCACAGACTACTTTGGCTTTGGCAAGTACATCTGTTCGCAGAGTCTTTGTGGCTTTTAGTGTCAAAGTTCTTTTGCATATAGTTTACCATTCTTCTTTATGTCTACCTAGTCTTATAGGACTTAGGGTATGTCTACACTACGAAATTAGGTCGAATTTATAAAAGCCGGTTTTATAGATATCCGTTTTATACAGTCGATTGTGTGTGTCCCCACATAAAATGCTCTAAGTGCATGAAGTCGGCGGACCACGTCCACAGTACCGAGGCTAGCGTCGACTTCTGGAGCGTTGCATTGCCACCCATTGGAACTCTGGGTTGAGATCCCAATGCCTGATGATGCAAAACAGTGTCGCGGGGGGTTCTGGGTACATGTCGTCAGGCCCCTCCCCCTCCGTCAGAGCAACGGTAGACAATCGATTCACGCCTTTTTACCTGGGTTACCTGTGCAGACAACATACCACGCCAAGCATGGAGCCTGCTCAGCTCAGCTCACCGTCACCATATGTAATTTGGGTGCTGGCAGACGTGGGGCTGCATTGCTACACAGCAGCAGCCCCTTGCCTTTTGGCAGTAGATGGTGTATTACGACTGGTATCCATCGTCATCGTACTCTAGTTCAATCAGAGGCACCTGGGCAGACATGCTTTGTCTCCTGGAGACTCAGTCCTGCCGGCAGTCCTATTGCACCGTCTTGACGATGATGGCTAGCAGTCGTAGTACAGTATCTTCTGCCAAGCACCCAGAAGATGCCGAGGGCTATCAGTCATGCTGCACTGTCTGCTGCCAGCTTAAGATGTAAAAAATAGATGTATTCATTTGCTTCCCCCTCCCTCCGTGAAATCAACGGCCTGCTAAACCCAGGGTTTTGAGTTCAATCTTTGGGGGGACCATTCTGTGGGACAGTTGTTTGTGTTTCTCCCTGATGCACAGCCACCTTTGTTGATTTTAATTCCCTGTACCTGTACACCATGTTGTCATTCGCCCCTCCCTCCCTCCGTCAGTTTCGTGCCTTTTTTCAGCCCAGACGCCATAGCACTGGGATCATGGAGCCCGCTCAAATCACCGCGGCAATTATGAGCACTATGAACACCACGCGCAGAGCCAGGACATGCCAAAGCAAAACCAGAACCAGCCGACGAGGCGATTGCAGCGCGGTGACTAGAGTGATGAGGAAATTGACATGGACATAGACCTCCCACAAAGTACGGGCCCCGGCAATGTGCAAATCATGGTGTTACTGGAGCAGGTTCATGGCGTGGAACCCGATTCTGGGCCCGGGAAACAAGCACAGACTGGTGGGACCGCATTGTGTTGCAGGTGTGGAACGATTCCCAGTGGCTGCGAAACTTTCGCATGCGTAAGGGCACTTTCATGGAACTTTGTAACTTGCTTTCACCTGCCCTGAAGCGCCAGAATACCAGGATGAGAGCAGCCCTCACAGTTGAGAAGCGAGTGGCGATAGCCCTGTGGAAGCTTGCAACGCCAGACAGCTACCGGTCAGTCGGGAATCAATTTGGAGTGGGCAAATCTACTGTGGGGGCTGCTGTGATCCAAGTTGCCAGGGCAATCAAAGACCTGGTGATATCAAGGGTAGTGACTCTGGGAAACGTGCAGGTCATAGTGGATGGCTTTGCTGCAATGGGATTCCCAAACTCTGGTGGGGCGATAGACGGAACCCATATCCCTATCTTGGCACCGGAGCACCAAGCCACCGAGTACATAAACCGCAAGGGGTACTTTTCAATGCTGCTGCAAGCCCTGGTGGATCACAAGGGACGTTTCACCAACATCAACGTGGGATGGCCGGGAAAGGTACATGATGCTCGCGTCTTCAGGCACTCTGGTCTGTTTCGAAAGCTGGAGGAAGGGACTTTCTTCCCCGACCAGAAAATAACCATTGGGGATGTTGAAATACCTATCGTTATCCTTGGTGACCCAGCCTACCCCTTAATGCCATGGCTCATGAAGCCGTACACAGGCAGCCTGGATAGTATTCAGGACCTGTTCAACTATAGGCTGAGCAAGTGCCAAATGGTGGTGGAATGTGCATTTGGATGTTTAAAAGCGCACTGGCGCAGCTTACTGACTCGAATAGACCTCAGTGAAACCAATATCCCCATTGTTATTGCTGCTTGCTGTGCGCTCCACAATATCTGTGAGAGTAAGGGGGAGACATTTATGGCGGGGTGGGAGGTTGAGGCAAATCGCCTGGCCGCTGATTACGCACAGCCAGACACCAGGGCGGTTAGAAGAGTACAGCAGGGTGCGGTGCGCATCAGAGAAGCTTTGAAAACCAGTTTTGTGACTGGCCAGGCTACGGTGTGAAACTTCTGTTTGTTTCTCCTTGATGAACTCTCCGCCCCCCCGCCTCCCTCCGGTTCACTCTACTTCCCTGTAAACCAACCACCCCACCCTCCCCTCCCCCCTTCGAGCACCGCTTGCAGAGGCAATAAAGTCATTGTTACTTCTCATTCATGCATTCTTTATTAATTCATCACACAACTAGGGGGATAATTGCCAAGGGAGCCCGGGAGGGGTGGGGGAGGAGGGAAGGACAAGGACACACTGCAGTTTAAAACTTTAAAACTTGGAGTAAAGAAACCGGTTTAAAGGGCCCTTTTTGTCGAAAGAAAGGGCTTCGTCGTGTGGACGTGTCCAGGCTTAATTCGATTTAACGCTGCTAAAGTCGACCTAAACTCGTAGTGTAGACCAGGCCTTAACTGCTGCATGTACTGTACCGAGAGTAGTAAATTACAAATATTAAATGCATAGAAGAAAAACCTACTAGAAATATTCCTCAATTTAGTAGCATCATCTTGTTTAACTGTTTGACTTGCTGTTCAATATATATATGATATATTTAACTCCACTGCTACAGACTTAAAGAAGTAGCACCCCAACGCCAAATATTTTACAGTTGTTTGAAGTCCATGTCAAGAGAAAGAAATAATAAAGACAGAAAAGTTTAACTCGGTGAAAACCAAGACATAGTGTGTAACCTGTTTTGATCCAAGTGATTATCAAATATTTTGATCCAAATAGTTAGCCAATATTGAGGTCTTGTGGGTTGTTTCCATTAACAGAAGAAATTGCATGAAATACCTGATTCCTTCATCAATCTTGTTTATTCACAAAAAATGTACTTAAATTCCTGTTCCCCTGAACACCGTAGGAATCAAACAGCAGGACACAGATTCTTTGCTCATGGTTCCAAGGCTCTTTCCAGCTAGCACTCTGCCCAAAAGCTCTCTCTTGTAGTGTGACCTTGAAACAGATTCAGGGGGCCTGGGGCAAAGCAATTTTGGGGGCCCCTTCCATAAAAAAAAGTTGCAATACTATAGAATACTATATTCTAATGGGGGCCCCTGCGGGGCCTGGGGCAAATTGCCCCACTTGCCCCACCCCCACCCCGGGCGGCCCTGCCTTGAAAGGAACAATAAAAAGCTAAAAGTGCTTCTCTGGCTGTTTCTGGGGCTTCCTTGGTTGCTTCTCTGTCTGCTTCCGTGGTGTTTCTCTCTCTCTCTCTCTCACACACACACACACACTCTTCCATGCAAAAAAATACCTAGCTTCCCTGCATTTGCATCAGCCTCCAGTCAAACTCCTACTCCAGCCTGCGTTTTGGGTGGTGGCTCCTTTTGTTTCAGCTATCTATTCCATAAAGAAGCTTATTTGTTTTTTTTACATTTATCCTGGATGAAGAGCCGCTGTTACACCCATTAGTTTCAAGGAGTTTTCACTCCACCCACAGGATAAAAATAGCATATGAGTACTATCAAGTATGTATGCTCCATAGAAATTTCCCACCATTTCTATCAGTGGTAGCAATGGTGAATTCATTAGTGTAGACAAGAGATGCCAGTATTTTATCCACTATGGGACTCAGACCTCCATGGAACTGAATTAGACAGCAGTCATTAAAACACCAGCCACTGCCTAGTGTTTCATGAACACTACAGGTGGAGCTGAAATGGTGACAACACGTGTGAAATTTGAGAGTCAGGGGGAGGGGAGGGAGGAGGAGAGAGGAAGGCTAGCATAGACACATACTAAGACTGAAAGTCCACCAAGACAACTTGGGACAATTACTCCATTCTCTCTTGGATCTAAGTGCAAACGTGAATAGGAACATAAGAATTACCTTACCAGATTGGTCCATCTAGTTCAGTATCGTGTCTGAAAGTGGCCAACATCATGTGCTTCTGAGAAAGGAACAAGAAACCCTGAAGTTGATAGTTATTAAATAACTCACCTATATGTGAAGTTTCCTTTAAGCCTAAAGCGTTAATAGTTGGTTTGGGCCTTGAAGCATGATTGTTTATACCCCTTCAAAAAAAATCAAATCAAAACATTAACTCTGAATGTTCTCATTATCTATCTTTTGTCTTACATTGCTGCCCATCACCATGGTAACTGAACACCTTCCACGTTAGACAGGTTGGCAATAGTGAAGTCCCTAGTGGATTTCATCAAGCCCCAGACTCTTCTTTTTCAGAATATAAAAACTTGATTCAGCTAGTATGGGAGTTTGTTTTTCGAAGTGGGGGGAGGAGGGGAACAGTGAGCTTCTCTATTTTTTTATTTGTTCATTTTGGGTCTGGGAAGATAGTAATCAAAAAAGAGCCGGACAGGGCAGTGCCAAGAACGTTGTTCTTGTTATAGCAGAAAATCTTCATCAAAGAGTTTTGCCGTGTTTTCTAAAGATGGTCAGATTCCAGATTTCCCTAATCTTCCCTGGAAGTTCATTCCATAGCCAGCCACCTTTGACCGAGAGCACTTTGTCTGTAGCTCTCACACAGTTGGTCCTGGACCTTTTAATCTTCACTGCCCAAGAGGAGTACAATTCTTGGCAGTAAGGACCAGCAGGACTTGAACCCAGGCCTACAAGGCAACCAACATCCCCCCACTTCCAGCCAGCAGCAGCTGTAATTTAGCTACTCCATTTTGACCCACAATCCACAGAGGTTGAACATCATAGGAAATTCTGCTTCAACTGATCTGACTGACAGTGGTCTTAGTGATCCCTGATTGACTCCTTGTCCCTGGATAAGCCCATAGGGTGTATCATGAAGTCTCCAGTCAACAACCGTGGGTCCCTAGCTAGCTGCAAAAACTGCCTTACCTCTCTGTTCCTGAACTCCCTGTACTGACGTCTGCTCTGACTTGGATTCTGACTCTGGATTGAGCTTTGGAACCCCACCATGGACCCCAATACCTACTATTGACTCTGAGCCTGATTCCTGGCTCTGATCAGCAGCTTAGCTCCTCTTGACTCTTGACCCTGATACTGGCTCTGACCCCTAGCTTCAGTTCTGGAATCCCAAGCTCCTTCCTCGTGCCCTGTCTACCTTCGTCAGGATCCTCACAGTTTGCCTGGACCACCCATAACCCATGGAGAAGGCTGTCCCTGTGGAACATGTAGGCAGCAGGTTGCCCCCTACCAACCATGTGGCAAGGTGCACTTGACATGCCTGAACAGGTTCATAACCCCAAGGAAGAATTTCCCATGTTGCACCCAAATCCTGAAAGCGCAGATCACCCAGATACTCAACAAAAACAATGTGCTGTGGGCCCCACTGGCACAGTATGTAACAGAGAACCAGATATTGTGAGAGCAGGCTGTCTGGTTGCAGGACGAGAACACTGCTACCAAACACAGTGTATGTGGACCCTGGGCCAACAGTATCCCTCCTGAAGCGTTTCAACAGAGGCCACCAAAAATTTTGGGGTTTCCTCTAACAATGTCACCTGCTGTTTCTGTACTGGCCCCAGTTCTACTCCAATGACCAGACCAAAGTAGGACTTGTAATTAATCTGCTGATGAAAAAGGCACTGGAGTGGGCTTCACCCCAATGGAATGACAAACCCCGATACTGTCAAACAGGGACACCTCATTCAGGCCTTCTCCTCTATTTTTGATGACCCTGCCCCCACTGTGCCCATTCAGCAGAAGCAGCCCTGCAAAACTACAGCAATGGACCAGCTGCCTCCTATGTTGCCCACTTTAGGAGACTTGTCTCCAGTACAGAATGGAATGAAGTGGCCCTGCTCTACCAGTGCTGGTGGGGATTACATGAAGAGATCAAGGAAGAGCTAGTTCATGTGGAAATCCTGACCTACCTAAATGTCTTGCCCAACCTTGGCATATGCACTGACAATAGGCTGCAGGGGATGCTCGGGGATTCTGGGGCTGCAGACAGTTTTATAATTGCCAATACATCACAAGCCTTAAGCATCCTGCTGCAGCAAAAAAATGGCCCCCCAACCTCGTACAGACTATAGATGGCTCGCTCCTGTCCTCAGGCACAGGAACACTGAAAATGGTACCCCTGGAAGTTGTTATTCAGGACCACTGAGATCCCCTATGGTTCAGAGCAGTCTGCTTACCACACTTCCCCATGATACTGGGTGTCTTATGGCTGGTCACTCATGACCCACACATCCTTTGGCATGAGCAGAAAGGCCATTTCCGCTGTGAATACTGTCAGCAAGTATGTCTGTGTGCACCGTCAGATGAATCTTGGCTTCAAGATGCACCATGCCAGCCAAGGCCAGGATGCCACTCAGAAACCCACAGGCCCTGGCTGTAGCCCAGAACTGACTCCTGCTCTTTCCCACCAAGTATCACGACTATATAGATGTTTTTAAGAAGAAGAATGTGGATTCTCTACCACTGCACCATGACTATGATTGTCCAGTTGAGCTGCAGCCTGGGGCCAAGATACATTTCAGCCACATCTATGCCATTTCAGAACTGAAGCTGGCCACTCTTTGATCCTAACTCCAGGCAAATCTGGCCAAGGGATTTATCCGTTCCTCCACCAACCCTGCTAGGGCCTGGTTCTTTACAAAAAGAAAAAAAGATGACCCTGCATTTATGTGTAGATTGCCCAGCTCTTTTAGCTAAAAAGAAAGATGTGATACTGCATTTGTTTGTGGGTTACTGGGCCCTTTACCAGGTAATCAGAAACCGGTGCGCTCTCCCTTTCATTCTGGAATTGTTGGGCCACGTGTTTACCAAGCTCAACCTGCAAGGAGCCTATAACCTGATGTGGATCCATCCAAGGAAGGAGTGGAAAATAGCCGTTCAAACTTGGTATGGTCACAGGAACATTCCAGCACTTTGTGAATGAGGCATTTCATGACATCCTAGACCAGTACATCATAGTCTATCTCAACAATATACTCATCTTCTTGGAGACCCCTGAATGGCACACTCAACATATCCAGTCAGTTCTGGATTGGCTGCACCAATATGGCTTATATGCAAAAGTTGAGAAATGCAACTTTGATTAGGTCTCCAGGGAGGTCTTGGGCTACATCTTTTCTACTGAGGACCTCTGAATGGACCCCAGGAAGGTGAACACTAGACCTGGGCAACCCTCCAGAACATCAAGAAGCTGCAATGCTTCCCAGGGTTTGCTAATTTTTATAGGTGCCTCATTCCTGGGGTTTTGGACCAGATAGCGCTGCTGATAGTGCTCCACCACAAACATGCCACTTTCACTTGGTCTTTGGAAGCTCAATGAATGTTCAATCAATTCAAAGTGGTCTTCATCAGCACTCCAATCCTGAGTCAACCCAACCTAATGCAGGCCTTTGTCATTGTGACTGATGCATCTAATGTTGCAATTGGGGCAATACTTTCCCAAAATGCTGGTCCCCAACAGTGCCTGCTTTCTTGTGCCTATTACTCTCAAAAATTCACATTGGCAGAATGATTCTATCATGACGCTTTGCTAGCAGCCACTTTGGCCACCTCAAGACTTATCACTTGGTCGCCCACTCCTTTTGGTGGACCTGAAAACATTCAAAGGTGCACTCCTATGTCGACTCCTGTGAGCTCTGTGCTCGCACCAAGAAGCCATGCACAAAGCCCCTCAGCACCTAATACCTTCAGAAATCCACCTCTGTGAACCCAGCAGCTGCAGACTGGGTCTAGCAGATCTGTGAGGTCCAGGAGGAGCTTAAAAACACAAACACAAAGAAGGACTACCCAGATCCTTCCAGGTAGACACAGTGTTTCATAAGTCTCTATTAAAGCCATAAATCGACAACCCCTTTGCACATTGAATACAATGGCCTCCTCCCCCAGTGGAGGTCCAGGGTCATGACAAATATGTGGTCCATGAAATATTGGACTGAAAATGAATGGCTCCCTGTAGTATCTCATTTGACTGGGAAGGCCATGGCCCCAAGAAGCGATACTGGGAGTCAGCATCTCAGGTCCATGCACCTGACCTCATGGCAACCTTCCATGCAGCCACACCTGGCCCAGCACAGAGAACCTGTAGTGGGGGTGGGGGCTGTAAGGATCAGTGGGACTTGAACCCAGGCTGGCAAGGCTACCAAGAAATCAACATTCCCACACTGACACCCAGAAGCAGTTGTAGCTTAGCTACTCCCTGTGACCCACAATCCACAGACATTGAACACCATGGAAAGGTCTGCGTCAAGTGATCTGACTGACAATGGTCTTAGCAATCCCCGATTGACTCCTTGTCCCTATATAAACATATGGGGCATAGGGAGTCTCCAGGCAACAACTGCGGGTCCCTAGCTAGCTGCCACAACTAGCTTGCTTCTTTGTTCCTGAACTACCACTACTGACCTTGGTTTTAACATGGATTTTGACTCCCAATTGAGCCCTGGAATCCCAACATGGACCCTGATACCTGGTAATGACCCTCAGGCTGATTTTTTGGATCTGACCAGTGGTGTAGCTGCTGATTCTGACTCCACCTGGAACCTCACCTTAACTCTTGACCCTGGCTGAAGTTCTGGAATTGCAAGATCCTACCACTAGACCTGCCTCTATTCACCCAGGATCCTGACAGTTCATAGAATTAAGTTTGTTCTGTAACACAAGTTGAGGCTTGACCAATTAAATGCTTTGAAAAGTAGGACTAAAGGAAGCTGATTGGGAGACAACAGAGGGACTGGAACATGCATTTGATGTGATTGTGGCAGCCTAAACCATGGAGAAGGTGGGCAGCCACACCTTGTACCAACTGGAGCCTGTGCATTGTCTTCACATTCAGCTTCAGATACAGTGAGTTACAGTGATCTAATGTGGAGAAGACAAATGAATGGATCACTGTGGCAAGGTCCTTGTCTGAAGAGTTGGGGAGAGGTCATCTAATGAGCTGGAGGTGAAAGGCAATATTGTTACCCACACTGATGCTACCTGGTCATCCAAGCTTAGCGAAGAGTTAAACAGGACCTTACTGCTTCAGACCATTTTGGCAAATGGGACCTGTTTGCCTTCAGTGTTGTGGGGAGAGGAAAAATGGTGTCCTGACTAGTTCCTCAAAGTGTTTCTCCTCTTCGAATCAGCATTATTTTGTTCTTGCCTGATTTGAGTCTGAACCAGCTGCTCTTCATCCAACAGATTATCTAGTGTTGGTATTGTGACATGTTAGTGGTAGTGCTTGCATCAATAGAAAACAAAGGTATTTAGTTGAGTGTCATCAGCACACTTTTGACAGCCAAATCCATGGTGTCTCACATGGATCCCTGTGTAACACCTCAAGTGAGTTCCTTCACAGAAGAGGAGTAGTTATCCATCACCTCACTCTGGATTTTGGAAGGGAGGACTGATTCAAGCTACTGCAGTGTTGTGCATCTAATCTCACTATGTCATATAGGCAGATTAGTACTAGCTTGAGGTCTGTTGTGTCAAAAGTGGTAGTGAAGGCCAGTAGTGGGGGGGGTCTTGCTCTGTCCCTGGCCATGAGGCCTTTTAGTGCCACTAGGGCAGCCTCTAATTTTTTTAATCCTAATATCTTGGCCTCAACAATGTATTATGGCAATGCGTTCTACAGGTTAATTATGCACTGTGTGAAAAATGCTTCCTGGGGGGCTAAAAAAAGGGGGACAGTACAGGAAAGACAGCTGATACCCACCAGCTGAGCCAGAGAGCAGAATTCTACACTCGTGAATCAGAAGACCTACTATACAGAATATTTCTCCCTGAAATTTTCTAGTCGAGGTGGATTACTTCTTTGCATTTTTAAAAATATTTTGGTAAAGGAGAAAAATGCAATAAGGTATTCAATTGCATCCTTTAGATATCCTGTTGCAATGAAGTGACAGAGCAAATTTTTAATGCATTTAGTTCACATCTCCTTGTTCAGGAGATTGTTTGTTTCATCCTCTCAAGAGGCTCAGGGATAATATGATAGGAATAATACAACAAGTATATTAAAAACAAATAGAGATCTAAATCTCACCAGGAGAAACAATATTGTTGTAGCTATTATTCACTTCATGGATTGAATAATACTCCCTCCCTCCACCCCCAATAATTCGTTATTTTTACCTTGACCCTAAAATCTTTATGGCTTTATTTAGTGCTCCACCAGAAACCCTATCAAGACCAAAAAAGGAAAAACTGCAGGTCCAACCCTAAAAATCAGGACAACACATCAGTATCGGTTATCTGACATCTGCCTGTTTTTTCAACAAAGCTCAGACACCGTTCCATTGTTTTAGCTGACTATGCTTGACGGGGAGATGACTGATTAAAGTGACAGACAGTGTTTCAATAGAGAGAGAAGCCTGTTTTAGCTCAGACCTGTCTACTTCAGTAAATCTCTGGTTTTATCACCTATGTGCAACTGGCTCATTTAGACCAGATCAGTGGCAGTCCATCTCTTTACAAACGCTTGTCAGTGACAGCCTTCAGGTGCCTAAGCATGCCAGGTTTGATAGGAGTCAAACTCTAGTGTAAACAAGGATTAACCTATAAAACTAAGCTGGGCTCTTTTTAAGTATATTCTGGACAGAGATAGGAGAAACTCTAAACTCTATTAGACTAGGTAAATTTTCATGTGTTTCTCTGTGTCCTGCATCTCATTTGCATTAATTTTAGCGTTTGAATAAACATAACCATTGACCTTGTCATCTCTAGCTGCTAAGCAGAAACTGAGCAATCAGAAAGATTTCAAAATAGTCTTTGTAGAACTGGACAGTTTGTCAGAAAACATTAGAATGGCTTTCAAAATCTGCATATCTGTGTAAAATATGAAACATTAATAGCTTAATATTAAAATATTTTATTAAATTAATATTAATTTAGTATTAAATTTTAAATAGTTTCATATTTCATAAGAAATTCAAAATGAAACTACCAAAAGGGATTTTGTGTGCAAAACCAATTATACAAGATCATTAATGCAACGTTTAGGAAAGCAAGCTGAAAGTTTTCAGTGATAAATCAAAAATGAATTAAATGCATTTTGTTTACAAACTACATTCTCTGTGTGGACTCTCAATGGAAAGTAATTAACCTCATTCACAGAGGTTTAATTTATTTCAAATGTATGTTACTAGAGCATAAATATACTAGTTGGTGCTAATTCTCTTTTGAAAAAAAAACACCAACTTTTTTGCCTTTTACTTCATGGTAACTAAACCGTTCGTTCATTAATTTTCAGTTGTTTTGCAGGGCAAGAGAAGTCTTTCAATACCACTTAAAAAATAAAACCCTGAGTTCTTTCTGTGATTAGTCTATGAAACCCTCCTAGAAAAGTTGACTTTCTGACAGCTGAAGACAAAAAGTATTGATTGCACTCAATCCTCTGATACAAAACAATGGATAGAAAGGTTAGGGTTTTTCAAGCTGGTCTATTCAACTTATTTTTGAGTATCCAGTTTGGCTTTCCATAACCGTACCTGTGTGTCATCTTTTAAAGAGTCCATTTGGAAAATACTTCTTAAAAATTCTACAAGGTTCCTTGAAGCCTAAGCAATGGATCTTGTTCATTCATTCCCCTACCATTAGTTTGTATTAGGACTGTCAAGCGATTAAAAAAATGAATCACGATTAATCGTGCGATTAAAAAAATTAATCGCATTGTTAAATAATAGAATACCATTTATTTAAATATTTTTTGATGTTTTCTACATTTTCAAAGATATTGATTTCAATTACAGCACAGAATTCAAAGCGTACAGTGCTCACTTTATTTTTGATTACAAATATTTGCATTGTAAAAAACAAAATAGATAGTATTTTTCAATTTACCTAATATAAGTACTGTAGTACAATCTCTTTATCATGAAAGATGAACTTACAAATGTAGAATTATGTATAAAAAATCTGCATTCAAAAATAAAACAATGTAAAACTTTAAAGCCTGCAAGTTCAATCCGCCCTACTTCTTGTTCAGCGAATCACTCAGACAAACAAGTTTGTTTACATTTACAGAAGATAATGCTGCCTGCTTCTTATTTACAATGTCACCTGAAAGTGAGAACAGGCGTTTGCATGGCACTGTTGTAGCCAGCATCACAAGATATTTACATGCCAGATGCGCTAAAGATGCATATGTACCTTGATGCTTCAACCACCATTCCAGAGGACATGCGTCGATGCTGATGATGAGTTCTGCTTGGTAACGATCCAAAGCAGTGCGAACCGATGCATATTCATTTTCATCATCTGAGTCAGATGCCACCAGCAGAAGGTTGATTTTCTTTTTTGGTGGTTTGGGTTCTGTAGTTTCCGCATCATAGTGTTGTTCTTTTAAGACTTCTGAAAGCATGCTCCACACCTCATCCCTGAAGGCACTTCAGATTCTTAAATCTTGGGTCAAGTGCTGTAGCTGTTTTTAGAAATTTCACATTGGTATCTTCTTTGTATTTTCTCAGATTTGCAGTGAAAGTGTTCTTAAAATGAAAAACATCTGCTGGGTCATCATCCGAGACTGCTATAATATTAAATATATGGCAGAATGCAGGTAAAACAGAGCAATAGACATACAATTCTCCCCCCAAGGAGTTCAGTCACAAATTTAATTAACGCATTATTTTTTAATGAGCGTCATCAGCATGGAACCATGTCCTCTGGAATGATGGCTGAAGCATGAAGAGGCATAGGACTCTTTAGCGCATCTGGCACGTAAATATCTTGCGATGCCAGCTACAACAGTGCCATGCACACTGTTCTCACTTTCAGGTGACATTGTAATTAAGAAGTGGGCAGCATTATTTCCCGTAAATGTAAACAAACTTGTTTCTCTTCGCAATTGGCTGAACGAGAAGTAGGACTGAGTGGACTTGTAGGCTCTAAAGTATTACTTAGTTTTGTTTTTGAGTGCAGTTAGGTAACAAAAAAAAACCTACATTTGAAGTTGCACTTTCGTGATAAAGAGCTTGCACTCTAGTTCTTGTAGGAGGTGAACTGAAAAATACTACTGTTGTTTATCATTTTTAAATACAAATATTTGTAAGCAAAAATAATATAAAGTGAGCACTGTCCACTTTGTATTCTGTGTTATAATTGAAATCGATATATTTGAAAATGTAGAAAACACCAAAAATATTTAATAATTTTCAGTTGGTATTCTATTGTTGAACAGTGCGATTAAAAAGATTAATCTTTTAAATCGCAATTATTTTTTTTTATTTAATCGTGTGAGTTAACTACAATTAATCGGCAGCCCTGGTTTTTATATCATACTCCTTTCCCTTTAGCTTTTAATGTACTGATCAAGGTCAATCCAATACTCTATAATCTTTTTATGCAACACACTGGTCTATAAAAATTCTCAGTAGATAAGAAGGGTAATTCTTCACTGTACGATGGAGTATTCAAACTTTGAAGATTTTTTTTTAAAGAATTAAGATGTGTAGGATGTACTAGACCTGGTTTGTATAACCAATCGCCTGGGGTTAAAATGATACACAGGGTTTCATAATTAGATAAAGCCATTGTTTAGAATCAGACAATACCCGTTTACAGTTTAATAAACAACTTGTCACAGTTGCTTGCTCAAAGCGGACCTGGATGTCAATGCAAACAGTTAGAACAGAAAGTAGTGAAATAAATTGGTCTCCTGAGTAAATAAATTGAGCAGCAATGTGGGAACACCTCATCAGTACCAAGAAAAATGATAATTTATAAAGGGCTTTTAAAATGGTGTTTCATAAGTACTGACAGTTCAAAAAATGTCTGAACCCCTTCCCTTGCCTTAAAAAAAACAAAAACACAAGTACACAAAATAAGGAGATGAAAGACTCTCCAAAGTCACACACCATGTTAAAGGATGGTAGTACTTTAAAACAGAATTTTTAAAATGTATATTTTTAAAATGTCTGAATAAATAAGGATTACACCAAATGATGTGGTTCTAATCCCATTAGTTGCAAAAATCACTACACTTAAGGGTATTGTTAAACTAGTTTCAAGGGCCTATAAAAATCAGACAGGAGAGTGCGAAATGCTAATACAGTTTAAGATAAGACAGAGGAACATCTCAGCCTCACCATTACCATTTTAAACCTTATGCTATAATGCACATTAGTATAAGTGCATACAAAATATAGGAGAGAGAGCACAGTTTCTAACTTTCTGGAGACATGCTGATTGTGAGCAACCTTTGATCCCAGTCCTTCAGATACTTAAGAAAGTGTATCATTTTGTTCACATGAGTAGACCCATTGAAATCAATAGTACTCAAGCATGTGCTTAATTTTACTCACACAAGTAGTACTATTGACTTCACATGGAACTACTTGTGTGAGTAGAAATCACACACATGCTTAAGTGTTTGCAGAATGAGGCTTCAGACTCAAAAGTTCAGGCTTGGAAAAAGTCGACATCCTTTTTAGTAGTACTGCTCCAAATAAAATGTGAAAAGATTACTTTCTAGGGCTGCTTACAACACTGACAACCAAAGCATCAGAGCTCCTATTAACATCCAGGTGTCAATTGCAAGGATCATCAGTATTTCTGGCTTGTTTCTGGAAT
This sequence comes from Malaclemys terrapin pileata, assembly GCF_027887155.1. Taxonomy (NCBI): domain Eukaryota; kingdom Metazoa; phylum Chordata; order Testudines; family Emydidae; genus Malaclemys; species Malaclemys terrapin. The sequence continues at coordinate 75,222,112 of NC_071512.1, forward strand.
GGTAAGAGATTGATGGGTTATATTTATTTCAGCTTTTACCCCCAAGCCAAAGGACATGGACAGTGTTGCTATTTTCATGGAAACTATTTGTCTAGCCCTAAATTATAATTCCATTTTAAACGCATTAATCCATGTATGTCTAACAGAATTGGGATGGGTTTGTGACAGCATTAGTAAATTATAAATGACCCAGGAAATCATTAGAAGACTACAGTCTGTCTTGCCATTTCCTGCACTGTTCATCATACATTACACTTTGACATTCTAAAAAGGAAAAACAAATAGAAATTAGATTTTCAAGTCTGAAATGATTAATCATATAAATATTATTGAACTATTTTTAAAATTAGCTCTTTAAAAATACATACTGTATTTGCTTTTAATATGTCATTACTTTATTTTATAGCTATTCATAAATTCCTTATTGAACCAAAATTACTTTTACTTCCAAATTTCAATACATTCTTTAATGTCTTGGAAATCAGTGCATTATTAATCCAGCATAGTATTTCCTGTTTCTCCAACAGGAACTGGTATAGCTCAGTTTACTATGAACTGTACCAGATCTAGTCACCAGCACCTAGCACACTGAAGTTCTTACAAGTTGTGTAAATGCCTGCGTTTTCACAGTAACTTTTGGAGTAAGACCAGCACTTCCTATGCTTTTGGCCAAGAGCTTGAGTCATTTAGATCTCTATTCTAATTCAGCCTCCCCTGAGGCCAAACTTCAGTTTCCTTTCACTTAGGAACATCCAGCAGTGTTTGTCCCCACTATATGATCACCAGAATCCAATTCAATTCAAATTAGTTTAATTAAAAGCCGGTTTATTGGAGAAAAATAGAGAAAATCATCAATAAGGTGACTAATTTCACTAGCAATCTCTCTGGGAAGCAAGAATGCTATGCTACAGACCATGGAATAAAACCTACAACACAGCTACAAAAACCTTGAGTGTCAACTTCAGAGCTCCAATACTGTTGTTCTTCTGTTCCTAGGTGTCCTTTTCTAGCTCAAAGAAAAGTGCCATTAATCCAATGCATCTCTCTTTCTATTCCTGAAAGCCTCCCTGCTATTTAGGAAAATCAACGTCTTTATTCTATTCAGACATTCACCTCTGATGATCCTTGTGTCATCTGCGCAAGACCAACTTTCATTGACTCATCCATCTCTCTTCCCAACCCCAGATTTAGCATAATCAGTTTGGAGAAACTCCATTTCACCAACCTTCAGAGAAATCCACCTTGTAAACTGTTGCCATCTCTTGTTCTATTTAAATATCCAAAAATCTTTTAAATATTACATCAGGGTCATTCCTCCAGCCCCCTTGTGATCTGTTGAAATAGAACACAGATAGAATTTAGCTATATAGAAATTATATAAAAGTTTGGAAGTTTAATGTAAAAATTATTTTTCCAGTTATATGTATTCATCACACATGCATTTCACTTTTTTAAAATGCACACTAAAGAAGCAAGCCATGTTTCTATATCCAATATGAAAGAATAATGCCTCCAGTAGGTGTCAAATTTAGTTGCATTGCAAGCAACAGAAGAAGGGGAAATAACCACAAAGTTAATAATCAATGGGAGCTATTGATTGGCAAATTGGGCCTCCTATTTTGGTGACTAATATAGATTTAGGTGCCTAACTTTAGGCACCTACATTTGAAAATGGTAGTGTAGCAAGGCCGAGAGACCTCCCTCCGAACGGGACAGCAAGGGACCATTACACTCCCCTTTTAGGACAGAGGCTAGATCGCCCCGCCCTGTCGCCGGAAGTACTGGGACGTGGCTGGAAGTATAAAAGGCCGGCCCTGCAGCACAGTTGGGGGAGAGCCTGCTGAGGGGAGGTAAGCTCTGACAGTTCAGCCACATCCCCAAGAAAAACCCTCACCAGGCAGTGCCCAATCCACAGACGCCGACAAGGACTGGCCCAGAGTGCCTGCTGCTATCTACCCCGAGGAGCTGGAAGAGGCCTGGAGGCTAGAGGTACCGAACCCCAGGGTGACAGGAAGTGGCCCAGGGGCAGCCCCAAAGCAGCTGGCTGCAAAGCCAAGGGTGGCCCAGTCGGCGTGTTGCAGCTGGATCCCCGCCGACTTAGGGGCAGCAGATTCTGCCCCTGCCAGGGCCCTGGGCTGGGACGTGGTGGAGTAGGGTGGGCCCATGTCCCCCTGCTACCCCACCCCGGGGTGGCTGATCCCCTACACTCTGAAAGGAGGCACTAGCTCTGAAGAGGAGCTTCCCTTACCACTCACCTGTAAACTGTTTTGTTTGCTGGCTGCCTGAGCTCTACCCAGGCTAAAGCCAGCCCTGAAAGACTGTTTTGCTTGCTGGCACTCTGAGCCTACTCAAGCCCAGGCCCAGCTCACCTGTAGACTGGTTTGCTTGCTGGCTGCCTGAGCCTCGCCTAGACCCAAGCCAGCCCTGAAAGACTGTTGCTTGCTAGTAGCCTGTGCCTCTGCAAGCCCAGGACCCAGTTCTCCTGAAAGACTGTTTGTTTGCTGGCTGAACCCAACCCTAAGACTGTTTTGCTTGTGGGCTGCCTGAGCCTCCCCAGCCCAGCTCACCTAGAGACTGTTCTGGTTTGCTGTCTGCTAAAGCCAGTCCGAATAGACTCAGTTTAAGGGCTCACTGCTTGAGCCACCCAAACCCCGGCAAAAGCCTGACAGGGACTATTAATCGCCCAGCCCTATTGGGGACTCTTGCCAGTTTTGCAGACTCTAGTTCTGGCCTGACAGGACCAGCCTGAGTGGCCTCCCTCCGAGCAGGAGACCATTACACGGAGGTTTAATGAGTTAATGAGCAAGAGGCAATATAATTATGACAAACAATTCCGCTTTAATCCCAGTTCTATAAAGTTCATTGAGACATGTCCAGCCTCACATAATAAAATGTCACTGTTACATAAGGATATTACTCATGAAAGAACAGCATAGGCTAAGCAAGCTCATGCATAGGTCAGCCACCTTGATGCTTTCTTTCCAAGATAAATTAAGAATGCCATATCCCCCTATAAACTCTGCGAGATAAAACTGACTGCTTATCATACTGGCTTCCTCCTCTTCAGTAATATTTTTGAAGCAATCCTTGGTTCTGTGTTAGAAGGCGACTCTTCTATGTAAGTTACTATAGTAATAAGCTACAACTGGTGTGCATCAATACATTATTAATGTATGCCCTGGATGCATTATGGAGAGACAAAGCCAAATGCCTTAAAAATACCTGTGTTGTGCATTAGAAGGAACTTTCTGATGTAACTTATTGCTATTAGAGCATGATTAACTAACATTTCATTTTTAAAGAGCCTTTTTAATAAGACTTTTAGAGGTGGAGAAGAATTATGAAATGTATCTTTCCAAAATAAAACAGTTCTTAACAGAAGGATAAGAGAAAGATAGTAGGGAAACAGTTAAATATACATTTAGTTTTTATGTCAACAGAAAGTGCTGGAGAAGGAAAGAGACTGCTAAAAAGGTAACTTGGCACTGTGGGGTAAAAGGAGGAAACTTAAAATTGTCTCTCTCTGCAACAGCCTCTCCCTCTCCACTATTCTAGTAATTCCTGTGAAAGGTGACCCTCACCAACTAATTGTTCCCCAACTCCATTCACTTAACTTTTCTTTGCACAAGCTCCTGCATGTGGTGGATTTAGATGGTGATTAGATCTGTAGTGGAGATGGGAGTTGTGTGTTCTGATAGTTTGTTTGTTTGTTTTTGAAGAGGGGCGGGAGAGTTGTAGTGTATAGCAGGACATTTAGATCTTTGGATAAGCAACTTTGTTACTTTTGTGCAAACCTAAAGCAATTAAAGTAATAAACCAGCAGATTTTGTTTTTTCCCCATGCTAAAGCTCAGGCTGTGTGCTATTGAGTTGCTGCATGGATGTGGCATAAGCAAAAAATGGTTGTGGACAATCAGTGTCACAGACATGCTGTGGTTACGATCAAGTTACAACAGTTCTACCAACTTCTAATGTTTATTCAGTTACTTCCATTCTACACTTACTGAAGTTCTGTTTGATACAGTGTGCATCTTATGTATTCTGAGGCCTGAATCACCACTTTGTGATACCATTTTTACATCAGTGTAATGCCACTGAAATCCCCGGCATTACACTGCTGTAGAAGTGAGTAACACAGCAATAAATCAGTCCCTCAAATTACTACCGCTAAAGTAGAACAGGGCAAACACATGGTACAGTTCAGGATGTACTGTAACTAAGATTCCATCTTCAAAGAAAGAACAAGTTCATGTCTATAGGGAAACAAAGCTGCAGGGCTTGTCCCTTCAAAGTTGAGGCAGTCCCATGAAGCAATCCCACTCCCCGTTTTTTGAGCTTCTCCCTTCCACAAGTAGTCCTCCAAAATGAGATATCAAGTTCCTGCCTCCACAAAGAATATGTTCCCCAATTTCAAATGTGCATGCACTCTATGCTCCCTCCATCAATAACCAGCCTCTACTCCATTGTCTCTGCCTTATGTGATACAAAAGTAGCAACATGTCTTTAGTTTCCCCTCTCAGATGGCTGAAAACTCTTCTTGAAAGTTTCAATCTAAGAAATATTATTTGTGCAAATGTGTTATAAGGGAAAACTAGCACGTGATCATGTAATGAAGGATTGTATGATAATGCATATGCACAGGGAAGCCAAATAAAGATTGCACAGACACCCTTAATTCTGGAATTTCTAAACTTCTGGGTGCTTGACGTTTCAACCTTCCTGTTCTTTATGCATATTTACAATGACATTAAAAATAAAACTAAGAAAACAGCATGGTTTTCATTTTCTCACTCTCTTTTTCTTCCCCAGGCAGGCTATTTTTCTTGAGGTGGAGAAACACCAAGAAGGTAAGAAATTCTCAGTCTCTCAGAGCATGAGGAACCATAGTGGAAGGCAGTAGACCTGCCTCTCATAGAACAGAACCAAAAATTATCTGAGACAGTCATTTCAGTTATTAGGCTAATGTATTCCAGAAATGAGGATTCTGTAAGTATATGGTTCTGCAGTCCTACTGAATTGGGATACTGTAGCAGGGTTCCAATTTGTGGAAGCCTGCAGCAAGGTTGCATTTACAAGGTCAGTAAGAAATAAATAGCAAGGAGGCTAGTTCTGTAAGTGTATAATATTGTTTCCGTCAATATATTGTGGGGATTTTATTATTTTCTAAATCTAGGGTGGCACATGTACCAGGACATGTCAGTTCATGCACAGTGTCAGTATAAAAATGCCAGTTTTGAATTCAACCAGGCATGATATTACAATGAAAAGTTCTGACTGACATTTCCAAGGAACATTAATTCTTTTATAAGTAGCTCAGACCTCAGAGAGATTTATAAACAGGATGAAGTATGCCCATTTCAGTGTCCAGCAGTTAGCCCACACAGGATATGAAGCATTGAGTCATTTGCCTACCATCACCATCCTGTCCTTTAACAGTGATAAACAAAACATCAGAGTAGTGTTGCTTGCCACCCAATGAACTATTAAAGGTTCATCAATAATTTCAGCTGTGAAGTATTTGGCAGCTAGTCACAGATGTTGAGTAACAGCTTCACCAACTTGACATAAATAACATAAAACCTTAGTACCACTTATAAGATTAATGCATCATTGGCATCATTGACATCATCCTACACTAAATCTATATATTGCTCAAGAAAAACAATGGTTGAAATCCTGGCCCCGTTGAAGTCAATGGGAATTTTGCCATTTACTTTTTTGACTCACTATTTCACCCTGTGTGTTCAATTCCTTACAGCCATATGCAACAAGAAAGTTTTAAAATGCTGTTTTCCTAACAAATATTAGCCAACATTTACTAGAAACTACATAGCAGGACAAAATGCCTATAATTTAGAAATAATGTAAATCTTTTAATCAGTCGTACAGTATAATGAAGGTAAGCAGCTGAAAGAATTTTCTCTGCAGACTCTGTAGCCTAGGGGACTGGAAATGGACAACAACATCCTTCAGCTCCAGCTCCCTACTTTCAGGCCTGCACAACTGTGTGCAGTCAGTGTGACTAAAAGTCCATTAATGTTTAAAGGGCTATCTAAGATGAATTGATGGTCTCTGTCTAATTTTAAGTAAACAAGCCTATACATACAAAAAACCACCTAACATTGTAACTGGCATCATAACTAGTTGACAGATTCAGAAAAGAGGACAAGTATTGAATGTACTGAAAACAAGCAGGTTTAGAATTTAGTCATCATCCAAGTTCTTCTGTTAACAGCATTAACCAAGATTTTTATAATAAGGGCTTGACATGAGTGTGCTTGAACAGATATATCAATTGTCTAAACAAGCCACTGGTTGATAGCCCTGTCACATGAGTCAAGTAACTACGGATACAGCATGCACTTGTCTGTGCCAGACGATGTGATGTGGCACCTCCCTTCTGGCCGTCCTGGTGATCAGTTCTGCCCGGTGCTTCGCTCTCCTCAGCAGTCTCTTTACCCATTTTCTCTGTCTGCAGCCTCTCTCTTGCTCTTGGAGCAGCAGCTTCCAGTCCGTGGCTTGGCCCTCCCCATCCAGGGAAATCGCAGTCCTTCTGGACCAACTGTCTGGCTGACGTCTCCAATGCTCTGTGCCACTACCCAGTGGCTGGTAGGGGAACCCTAACCCATCCTCTATACTGGGCTCCAGCCCAGGGATCCTATAACATGTAGTCAAGGCCTGTACAATCTTAGCCCTTGCTGCTTTTTCCCTGGGCTTCTTCCTACATCACTGGCTCCCACCCTCTCAGGGTAGGGTATACCAGCCTCCCAACTCCCTCCACTCAGGAAGTAACTACAGCCTGCCTTTCCTGCAGCGTCTCTTGCTACTTGCAGCTCCTGAGCTTTTTACAGACCCCTTCCCAGCTGCAGTGCACCTGCCTCTGATTAGTAGCTTTGTAGCCTCTCTCCCCTACTGGTTGCTTAATTGGTCAGTTAAGCTTGCCTCACCTAATTTATCCTCTCAGGGGCCAGTGTGGGGAATACACCCCATCACACAAGTTTAGTTTCCCTTCAATCTTTAGGGCTAACCCGGGTAGAACAAGCTGCACAAGTTAAGTCTGAAAGTGACAAAAACACGAATCACTCTTGTTAGTTCTGCAGTAGAGAGATTTGGGCATAATCATCTGGCCAGCCAGAGATGAAAGGAAACATTTCTGGTCACTTTTTCTATGTATCTAGAACAAGTGGTAAGTAGAGAGAGAGATCCTGAGGCTTTGCACTACTACAGGAAAGCAAATTTCCTAAATAAGAAGATAGGTCACTTCCAGCCAGTTTCCCAAACCACTTCCCTCTGCCAGCCAACCACACCTCCATCTTACCCATATTGAGCCAGATGTTTTTAATCCAGTACTTTCACTCAATTACTTCAGCATTGTCCACATCTCTTGAGGCCTGGAAGAGTTGTGTGCCATGTACACTGGTGATGCTATAGGTCCTACTCTACCTCTTTGGCAGAGCTCATCCATCACCCATCCAGTGGAGTTTGTTCTAGTTACCGACTTAGCTCAGAAATAAGTCCTCTGTTTAGAGGCTTCTGATCAGTCTATGTCCTCCTCCTCCCACAAAATATTTCTATCTTTGGATCTCTTATTCCCCATAAAAAAGAGGTGTTGTGGAGTAATGCGCAGGTTCAGTTCTGAATGGGGGGGGAATCAATCCCTTGAGCCATGAGAAAGAAGAACATTTTCAACCTTAAGCAGCTATTGTCTAAGCAAAAAAGCTTGTACCACTGTAATCAAAATACGTTTTAAATTGTAATGCTATTTATAGAAGCTTTGTTACAACCCCAGATCTCTAGTTTCATTGTTTGATCCTTGTCTACTATTTACTGTGCATTTAGGTATTTCTAATGTTCAGCTCATAGTGTGGCACATCTCAACACACCGTACAACACAGTAACAAACATATTTTTCTTTAATCCCTTTAGAATTGTGCCAAATTGTGCCAGGGTAAGGGCAGACAGATTTTTTTAAGAGCTTTATAATTATATATTATATACAAATTTAATTATAAGAGATTGTAGTGCTATTTACCCTTTCTTCAAACACACAAGGCTGTATTCACTAGCGAGCAGTTATCGACTTGATACAAAATATATGTATAAATTTTAAGTCCCTCCAATTTCAATTTGAAGCTATTGATCAATATTGTTGATTACCTCAGTACTTTTGTGAAGTGCTTTAAGATAAAGAGATGTTCACCATTCTTCTTGTGTCAGGCACCTCAAAAGGAAAACTGTGAGAAGAGAAACACAATGAAAAACAGCCAGTAATACCATATGAGACTCCTTATTAAAAACATAAAATGCCTTTCACTCTTGCTTTTATTAAGTCTACTTTTCAAGTGAAAGTTAGGTGAGCCGATTATAATACAAGTCAAGTCTAACTATTTCATTATCCATGTCCCCACAGAATGCCTTTTGAAAGCTCTAGAGTGATGGCAGCAGGTTGAATATAATGAACAATGTTACAAATGGGAACACGACTACAAGTCTGCTGAAGGAGGAGTCTCCTGGAAACTGTATGGCTGTAATTACTGAACACCAGCTCTGCCTCAGTTGGCTTTGAATAAAGGTATCCACCTTCAGCAAGTTATATTTTCTTGCCTAGCTAACATGAAAGCAGTCAGACACAAATATGTATGATGCACAATAAATAACCAAAGTAGTAATTGTCTGCTTTTATTACTTTATTTTTGTAGTGGCTTTTAAGTCTTCCATAACTACAGCACAAGTGAATTAAAGCAGTGCTGTGAATTATTTTTAAATTGGACTTACAAGACTGGAACTGTTAAATCATATTTACTGGAAGATAAAATGCTCTTTTGTTTTGAGGGTTTAGTTTGTGTGTCATAGTCATTTCTGAATAATTCATTTAGTACATCAATCAAGAAAAACAAATCAGTGAAAGATGCTGCAACTGTTGTTACCTGAAACATCCCACTCTGTTAGCAGTTTCTGATTCTTCTACAAAGAGTTACATGGGTTCTGTTGACTCACTGAGGCAAGCGACTCATTACCTCTACTTAAATAAAAGGCAGATGGGACTGGTTTTGTGGGGAAACAGGATCTAAGCTGAGTGGTCCTGAGGGAGGTCCTGTAACAGCAGCTTCGCCTGAGGAAAATGCTTCAGCTAAATATCTGTTGTCTTACTGTTGATTTCTTTATTAATAAAGTCAAACACTAAAAACTGGGTTAATTTGGACCTTACATATTGTGTGGACTGTGTTTTTACAGCATTTTGGGGAAGGCACCTATTCACAGATGAATGATTCAAAAATGAAATTTCTCAACTCTGTCAAGGTAGCAAAAGGTACAGATTTTAAGATATACTTAACAGAGCAGTACATTCCACAACCTTATTTTCATTCCTCATCATTTAACATTTAACAAGATGATTTCAAACACTATTTCCACATTTTATTCCTTTCATAAATATTTTAAAGTGTTTAGCTTTTATTAAAAAGTTGTAGCATGAATTAACTAACGAGAAGGAATTGTTGTCCCACTGTAAGATGCATCACAGATTAACAAAATTGTGATCTACAATAAGCTACAGTTACTTTGTAGAAATATTTTTCTGGTTAATTGATGTAGTTTCTTTGGCCACATATTGTACAGTCTCAGAGACACTAGGGATAATTCTCCCACTTAAACTATGTGTTCATTTTTCCTTTAAGCGTAGCTCTAGCCATGTAGAGACTACATGGTGTACAAGGGCTTAAACTACTACTGTTGGGGGTTTTTTGTTTTGTTTTGATTTGATTATTAGTAAGCTAAAGTTTTGGTACAAAGAATATTAGTGATTTCCTATGTAACAGATTTGGTTAATAAACCTCAAATTCCATCTACAGTAGTTGAGTGTGGTGATCATAAAAATGTAATTTCACTTCTACTGACTCTATCAATAGTGAAGTACCATGGGACCAAAGTACTAAACTCCATGGGTTCAGCACTTGCCATGTAGTACACTAGTGTGCAAGAGAAGAGGATGTAGGTTAGTCAAAAAAATTGTAGGGAATGCCAGAAGAACCTAACATAACTAGACAATAGCACAACATGAGTGTGTATGATATTTAATGTAGAGAGATGCAAGAAGATGTGTTGAAAGGGAAAAAGCTGAACAACTACCAGTAAAAAAATAAGACAGAGAGAAAATGTAACAGTGTGTAAAAAGTGGTATAATATTTTCATTATTATTCTTTTTATTAATACTACCTCTTTCTTAAACACTATGGACAACTCAAGGAAGATATCTGCACAATTCACAACCATGGTTAAAAAGCAGACAGGATAATACTGAAAAGTATATCATTATTACAGTCATCTTGAATATGGTGTTCTTTTCTGGTCACCTCATCTAAAAATGAAATGTATAGCAGAAACAGAACAGGTCCAGAGAAAAGCAACACAAATCACTGGATGTTTGGAAAGACCTCCACCTGATGAGCAATTAAAGAGGATTATAACAGTTTAGCTTAGAGAAAAGAGTAAGAGGGGACATGAGGGAGGCACGTAAAATAATGAATGGCATAAGAGGGGTGAGTCAGGTGCTCCTATTAACATTTTCATATGCTACAAAACCTAAGAATCACCCAATGATATTAAAAGGCAACAAATGTTAAAATGATAAAAAGAAATACTTTTTACACAATGTATAATTAACTGTGAAACTTACTGTGACAACTTGGGGGAGGGGTACCTGTCTCAAATTATGAATTCCATTTTATTTTGTGAATGCCTTTTGTGATTGTAACCTTCACTGAGGATTAAAGCATCTGTTTTGCTGCCGGACCTTGACAGCTAATGGAGAGACTACAGCTGCAAAGCTAGGATAGACCAATTAACAGCCATCAACACTGAATGGCTCTACCCTACTAGAACAATAGGTGTGCTGCCACTAGGTGCCATTTGAATGACTCTCTACTTAGATGTCAATGGAGGGGCTGGGTCTGGAAATTCCCCAGTGGAAGTGCATGGGCAAGAAAGGTGGCAGAGACGGACATCATTGATGTGGACATAGTGGCAAATTGAGGACTGACACATACGTGGAACTAAGTAGCACACTGCAACTTTTATTAGAGTTTAACACAAGGCAGGGGTGTTACTCGCCCCTCACCCATACTTTCCATACTATACCAGGCATTTAATTGGTTCCAGTGCAGGAGTTACAGAGCTCCTTACCATATAACCCATAACTGGCAGCAGAGTTACAGAGCTCCTTACCATATATCCCAAAATGCAGGGCAGGCTCTACTCCGCCTACCCTCCACGACTCAGTTCGTTCTTAGTCCTAACACCCTTCTCTCCTCATGAGGGGGACAGAGGATGCAGCAGGTGGGCACTTGGCCTACAAGGGCCACAAGGTCTGACCTTAGCCTGCAAAGGCCACAAAGTCTCACCCTATCACATAAGCCCAAGGCCCATCACCAAAATACCAGGTCTTTTACCTCTGGGAACCATTCATTGTATTCTCTTAACCACACTGGAAACTAGCCACAAGTTGCAGCAAGTAAAAACCACTACATGAGTACCTCAGTTAGATACCATGCACATTGCTACTTAACCCACTGCGGTGTGCAGGTGTTGTAAGGAAGGCAGTATACACCCTGGTCCTTCGTCAGTTGGCCCACAGGAGAAAAAAATCCTCCCTGACCCCCAAAACAGGCAATTGGCTAGACCTGCAGCATCTGTCAGGCCAGGTTCCCGTTCCTAGTTTGGGTGGGTAAGGTGGGCTGCTGGAACAGAGCTGAAAGAGGTGCCACATGGCCCCTCCAGTGGGCTAAATCCTGGGAGCTGGGGAATTCTGGCCAATCAGCATCCCTCTCCCCAGCTGGCCAGCAGGTGCCACAGATTCCATGGGGAGGAGCTATCTATTGTTGCTGAGCGAGTGACTCCCTCCCATGCTACTGGGACTGTTCCCTTTTCACTGCCAACCCCATCAATTTCCCCGACCCGTTGATATGGGTGGGTGCAAAATGGTAGAAAGAAGGCTGTTTCTCTAAGCAAGAGAAGCAAGATGCCCCACAACATAGTGTCCTGGCAATACCTATAGAATCATAGCCAAATCCAGAGTATTCTTTCAGCAAAGACCCCATCATTTTGAATTGCCTCGCTGGTCAGAGTAGGATATCTAGCAGTACACTAAGGATACCGTACTCCTTAGTGTACTGTTAGATATGTGACTCCAATTACTGAATTAGCTATTAAAGAATGTTTGTAATTAGTGTCACTGACAAAGTCTGAATTTGCTTTCAGAACAAATTGCCTTTCTGGATATGTTTTTCAGCTCAAAGATAGGCTTGATAAGATCTAACTACAGCTTCATTCTGAGCACAGAGACACACCAGCTGATTTCAATCACTAGTTCCTAGATAAAATATTCAAATAAGTGAAGTGACAAAGGAGGTTGAAAATCTTTTGCTTTCAGATAATGGTGTGTGTCATGCATACTTAGGTATTGCATTATTAACATGCACAGTGGTGAAGGCTTGAGGTGCTGTTATTTATTATACCGGAGTTTGTATTTTTTTCATAAAAAGATATTTACATGATTTGCTATGAATTTTTGCTGACTACAATATTTTATGACTAACTACTTCATGTGTAACAGATCCAGACTAACACGGCTACCCCTCTGATACTTCATGTGGAGGGTGAAGGTCTTCTGCCAAATTAGTTTCTAATTTTGTACCTCATCAAGAACAACAAACTCATCTTTCAGTGAAATGATGTCTTCTAGCACATGATTTTCATTACACAAGACATTTTATAACAGACTTATGGACATTTTGACTGATAACAAGAAATCAGATTTCTGGGGTTTGATTTTTTTTAAAGGTAAGAGTATTGAGAGAAGTGTTCAAATAAAAAAGCCTTTCCATGCAGCATGTTTTCTATTAAGATTGTTAAAGTACTTCACTTGTTGGCTGAGGGTGCTAACTGCAAATACAAAAAGTTCAGAGGAGCTATCTAAAAATTTAGGTTTTAAAAAAGCAGCATCATAATCTGGTAGTAAATGTTAATTGATTGTGATTCAAGATCCCATGTGTTCAAGTAAGATTGTTCTTAGGAAATCTTTTGCCAAGTCACTCTAGATAAAAGTTTAAGTCTATCCACTTGTGCAAAGCTATATGTAAGTGGTTTGAATGTGAGCGGCCTTGCATCAGAAACTTTAAGTTATAGTTTGGTCAGTATGTAATATAATGGATTTGTCCTACAAAAACCTATACAGGAAAAGTCAAATCATTTTAATTATATTTTGTCCAGGGACTCTAATGAAATAGGTAAAAAAACAGAGCAAAAAACCCCCAGAAAATAATTGCTAATATCAGTCTATCCAAACAATATTATCTTTTATCTGCAGACTGCCTGGACTGCTCACAATAATCACTTGGTAGGCAAGGCAACCCAGCTACATCAGGATATGGATGTGATCTCTGAATGGGAGTTCTCCATAAGGTTAGCATTTCTTTCCACTATGATTCTCAGTTAAAGAATTTCTTCAGTCATCAAACAAGAAACTATTCCCTATATTGTTTATGTTACTATTAATATCAGTGTGCACTGCTACCAAGTCTAATGAAGAAGTCAGCATCTGCTATGTGGCTTTTCTTTATTCAGGTTAAACAATGTGCATTTATCAAAAACATTATATGTCTATTAAACATGTTCCCCCCTCTGTAATTCTGTTCCATGGAATTTCTGCCTGGTCTAAATCAGATAATCTCTGCATGTACATACACCATATGGAACAGACCTACAAATGAGATGAGAGTAAGTTAATTGGCCATATTAGACCAAGCAAAACAGAATTTAAGTTTGACTATCAGACTTTTCACACCTACACTCAGCATACACATTCTCAGTTGCCTTAACCATGGAATAACAAGCATTTGCACAAGTATGTTCAGTGACATGTTATATTCATTGTTCAGGATTCCCACAGTCAAAGCTGTCAGTCTCTTTCATATGTAAGAGCTCAGTTCATACTAATACATGGAAATGAAAACCTTAACTCTATGTTTGCTCTGTGAAAAGCTAGTCTGACCGTGAATATTACATAGGTACAACAGGAGTGCATATAACCAAGAATGTAAACAGCAGTATTATGTGCTAAGAGGTTAAGTGAAGTCACTCACTGATACCAGTACATGAGGACCATGTAAATTTTTTTAGTCCTGTTACCATAATGAAACATCCTTAGTTCTAGGGGCATTGGAACTAGGTTCGATGATACTGTAAGCATAAATGCCTTTATCAATTTTTGGCTAAGTGATGTAAACATTTTATTGTCTTGAGATGTATGGAATACACACAATGTCCTAAGAAATGCTCATGTGTCACTTTTGACATATGGTATATATGATAACTTCTTTTTCATTCAAATGATCACTTTGCTACAAGGCATGCCCCCCTTTAGATTATAAATACTACAAGTACACGGTCTTTCCCAGCCCTCAAAAAGTAGCTTGTCTATTTCCTTTCAGTAACTAAAAAAGCCCCAAGACAAAAAAAAATTGCCATACAATTGCCTTTAAATTTCACTTGAGTATTTGCTGTAATAAAATATGAGAGGGAACAATTCGTGTCTTTTGGGCATTGTTCTAAACCAGAGGCTGTGTTTACAAGATATTTTGTAAGAGAAGACTTTTATATTTAGCTACTGCAGAAAGTGTTAGCATTTTTTCTAGGCAGGAGAAAAAGTAAAATTATTTTGGGATAAAGTAACAAGTAAAAGAAATACTTTGCTCTTATCAAGCATAGTATAAATCAGATGTTTGTGCGCTCCCTGCTGCTTATATGTGGTGTTGCTCAATTCCACAGCTGTATTTTAAATTTGAAAAGGCATTTCATTTTTAAAATCCAGGAAATAATTAATCTTGGTATAACTCAGAAAGTTTAGTAATGGTGTGATGCAAACAACATGGCGGACACAACATAACTCATAGAGGTCATCCAATAATTGACAATTCTCAGAGAACACATCCAACTTCAGTGGATGGGAAAATAGGTAGTTTCATGATCTGGTAACTTCTAGTGGTTCATACAGCACAACCATGAGTTCCTATTTCTGTGTTTACTGAATGCAAAATATTCATGAGTCCTGGTTGAAAATCATCCCATTCCAGCTTAGCTGGTCATGCCACTGATTTACTGTTTCCTCCAGGTTTTCTTTTGAGGATGCCCTTATTGATATGTTGCCTGCATATAGCAGCTTCTCAACTTTTCCCATTGGGATCTTCCTATTCCATCAATATGATAGAGCTTTTACTGGGGAGGGAGGACTCCATGTCTCTGAGGACGATGCAGGGTAAACTCACAAGAAGTTTCTTCATGAAGTTTCCCCTCACAAAAAGCCCCTTTCCCGTGGTTTTTGCTGTGTGAGAGGGATGATTTGTGAAAGAGCAAGCAGGCACTCCTCTCAGAAATAAGTCTGTGTGACTTCTGCTAACCTGGGGTAGGCCTCTGCCAATTAAAAAATCTGAACCAATATCATGTGACCAGTGATGACCCACCAAGCTCAAAGAGAGAATGAACATTCACCACACCTTTTTGAGTCATCATTTACATTGCAATTTTTTAAAATAACATTTCTTCCATTTCACAAAAATATCATAATCTCAAATTTCACCCATTTACAATATTATTATGATGGTGGCTGGGTGAAACCTTGTTGAAGTTGGTGGGTGTGAGAGCTGCCCTTCATTCAGGATAAAGGTAAGAAGCAATAAAGTTCCGTTTTAGAGTAAGATAGCTGAGACAACAGGCACCTCCAACCAAAACACAGACCACATGCAAGGCTGCTCAGAAACTGAACTATGGAGACAGAGGAGTTTCACTGAGTATTTTTTGTTGGAGTTGTGTGTGTCCATGAGCTGAAATACCCAGAAGCAGCAAAAGAAGCATCCAGTGAAGCACTGGAAGTGTGGCCCTGAAAGAAAATGAAGAAAGAAACCTTTTGGGACTGGCTGGGAAGTCAGGCTTGGAAATGTGAACAAAGAAACTTCTTTCTGTTTGATTCCTTCTGTGTTCAGGGAAACAAGACTTTATGTACACTCTTTGTAAATAAACGGGACTGCATGAATAGACAACCTGATTCCATCATCAACTTCTCCTACTAATGTAAACAACCTGCCCGCACTCAAATACTGGTTAACCACTCAGGCCAAAAAGGGTAACAATATTGTTTGAGCTGGGTTAAACCTTATTATGGGTTGAGTTGAAACCTTGTTGAAAATTATGTGTGAACGCACCCTTCATTTAAGATAGTTTTCAGAGACAGTTAAGGCACCACACCTAAAATAAAGCATAACTGAGTCTGCCCAGAAACTAGATTCCACTGGGCATTGTTTCTGCTCCCACCTGGAAACCTCCCTAGAGCACCAAGTGAGACTAGCCACTCAGGTCAAAAGGGTGCAACAGTATTTACTGTACTCCTCATGAAGTCGAGTTTGTACAATGGCACCGATACAAAAATATTTGTATATATGAATTTTTTTTCACCAAAGTAATTCAGGGTAGTGAGACAACTAAAAGCTTCCTCTTCCTCTTAATGAGAATTGGTGTAATAAAAGATTTTTCAAACATTTGTTGAAGTGTGACAATATTGCTTAAAATAAAAATTTGAAAGGCAAAATATAAGGAAAGAGAAGGAGAAAGGATTTGTTTTAGAATTTCACTTTTTATATGTTCCACCATCTTAAAAATATATCCACAAAAATAAATAAAAGTTTAATAAATAATATATACATATACACACATTTAAATGGAAAACCATGATTAACTTCTTAAGAACCATTAAGTGTATAATTACAAGGATTCTATTACATTAAGATACCAATTTCTTTAAAGCCAGAAATAATACCTGCTGAAACTTTAATTATTTAAATGAGAAAAGAAAGAGGCATGTTATCTTCTCTGACAAAGATTAAAATCAATTTAATTGCTTCTCTGCTGCATTGACATGATTCTTGCTGTGAGTCAAGCAACCAAAAAGGGAAATTAACACTGCAGCTGTTAATCAAGTGATATTTGTGTGCTCCATCTTATTATAGCAGGAGAAAGAATAACTGCTACTTTGGGGAGAGTTTGGCCACACTGTACTTCATATAATTTTTTTGCTTCAAACATTCAGCCGATTTACTTAATTTTTAGAGTCTCAAGTATCTCTAGATGAAGTGCAGCCTGAGAAAATTGTATGTTGCATTGTTTGATCCCCTAGTAAAATTTGTTATGTCAAGACCAAGGTTTGTCCCAAATTAAATTCACCCTTGGGTATCTGACTATAGTGTAAAATTTTGAAGTAGCTAAAAAAATTTAAAAGATACCAATCGGTGGGGGATGGGCAGAGGGTGGCAGCTATGAAGCATAACAGTATATTTACAAGCAAGACAGCAGCAGCTCCTAGAGGTCAAAACTCAACAATTTTACTAAAATTAGAACACGTATTTGAAAGCAAATAACTGTGGAGTATGTAGCACCAACTCATGGCTCATATCTGCTGATTTAAAAATGTTTATCCTTGCAGTGCCTTTGTTAAACCTCAGCACTGAGTGAATATTCAGCAACATCTACACTCGACAAACTAATGTATCTGATTGTAAGAAAATGGTATTGTGAAATATTTATGAATTCTGAAATACAAATCGGTGTGGTGCCTCATCATCTCTTATCAGCCCTTGTTAGCTTTACAGATGATGAGAAGCACTAGAATAACTGAGGTTGTCAAAACTAATAGAATTCAGAGACTCTGCACCAACGTAGTTCAGTTTCATCTAGAGCTCATTTACTGGAATTTTTAACTCCTTCACTTCTCATCATTGCACTTGCATCAGTTTCATTTTAGGGACTGTTATTTACCATACATAGCAGAAGTGGCCATGACACTTCCCTAAATGCAGACTGGACAGTCGACTATGGGAACTTTTGGGAGGAAATAATTTGGATTGTAGTGTAACTTTAAGCATCTTCACTAGTGATGGACAAACCTCAAGAAATTTGGTTCAGATAACTCAGATCTGGATGCTTATTGTATCTGAACTTCCAGAGTCTGTGGTCAGAACAAAGCTGGAGTGAAACGCTCATGAGAACTTGTGAGAACATATGTAACTGTACTTCCATGAAGGCCTGGGAATCTCATAAGAGCAGCTGCTCATACTCATTGTAGCTTTTCAGCTCTTGTAGGAAGGCATCCTCTCACAGCACCTCAGTACCTCTTCTCCCAGACAACATAGCAGAATGATAGTTGAATTAAATTAACTTTTTGAGCCACAAAAATTGTTTGACTTGGATTTGTTTCAAAGAATAAGTAAAGATCAGAATCAGGTCTGCTACCTCTGAAGTGGTTGATCCAACCCTAGTCTTTCCTTGGTGCTGTAGACAAAGGTTTGTAATAATGGTAATTTTTCAGCAAATATGAATCTCTTCTGAAATTGATCACATTGTTGTCCTGTTGCCCTGTGCTGTGCCTTATTCAATTTGGCCAAAAGTGGCATGTCACAGATGTCCAAAAGGAGTTTACTGCTAATAAAGCAAAGTTTCCGTGGATTTTCAATGACAATCAAAATTTCATAGTCAGTCTGATTTTATATGTTGGCAGGCTTTTATTGAAAATTATCACTTTAAACAGAAAGTCCGAAGGCTCTATTAGAAAGGTTCAAGGCCATATGTTGAGATCTAGTAGAGAAAATATTAGATAGCAAAAACCTAGTGTTGAAATCATTGTACAATCTGAGATCAGGAATCAAAGAGATTACAGTTAGGGTTGTGCAAAGCATGGATGGTTCAGTCTGTGTATGGGGTTCAAGAACCAAAATCTGCGCTTGATTCACAGAAGATGGATATGAACTAACTCCTGGACGTTTACTAAACATGCGGTTAAATATCACTGAACTCAAACTAAGGGAAACCCCACCACCACCACAGCCTTCTCCTTACTCTACTGCCCCTACTCTACTGAGCCCTATGACCTCATTTCTAGTTTTAGGTGATTTCAGATGGATCCTATTGCTTTTGTGGAGGTGGGGAGGAGGAAGAAAAGTTCTTGTGGCCAAAGTTTCCCTGAGAAAATATTTCTTAACTTTACCCAAGCATGTGCTAGGCACCTGCCAGGACAGATGGAAAGACGAGATCCCTTACTCAAGAGCTTACAAACAAATTTTGAATACAACAATGAGGATAACAACAAGACATTGGGAAGAATGGCCAGGAGCAACATTAAGGTTACATATTAACTGAGCAATATTAGTGTACACTATGGAGGAGAGTTTGTGGCACATTTTTTCATAAATATGTAGGATGAATAAGTAGGAAACGTAACTGGCAAATTTCTTGCTGGCCTCACAAAAAGAAGTGGGTCTCCAATGAGGATTTAAGAGAAAAGCAGGTAGTGGATCTGCAGACTAGCACAGGCAAGGGCTTCCATGCGTACAGGGGCAGTGTGGAAGGAAGTGTAGAAACAGTTGTGGGAAAAGGTGATAAGCAGAGTGACAAAGCTGGCATCCTTGGACTAGCTGAACACAGGATAGGGTTGGGAAGATATAAACTGGGGAAAACAGTGAAGGGATTCCAAGAGAAACTATGGTGGTCAAATTCATGAGTAAAGGAGAAAATCTTGGTTTCAGCATTTTGTATAGACTGGAGCAGGGCACTGTGGGCATTAGAAAGGCATCAGAAAAGAAAGTTATCGAGATGGGACAAGAGCAAATTTTATAGCTCTATGGACAAAGAGAAAAGGATAGATCTTAGAGATGCTATGTAAGAAGGAAAGGCAAGTTTTGGACATGATCTCGCAATTGTGGACAGAGATTATGCACAAACACATTCCTCTCAAATACAGAAATTGTGGGTTATCAAATAAATGCTATATTAATTTAGGTGTGGATTAACTTAACCAAAAATCTTACTTCCACTGACATGACAAACAAATATATCCAATACCAGCTGTGTCCTCTGGAGCATGTAGTACAGACTTCCACATAGGAAAATACCAAAAATGAAAAGAGTGTAGTAATGAGTTTAAAAAAAGCAGAGAAGAAACCAGAAAGCACTGGTGAAGTTGAGTGATAGTATAAATCCAATTTTGTTTTCAGCAAAGGGTGACACAGCAAGCCTTCAGTTTCACATACTCTGATACTTGTCAGAAGGTCTCTGTCACCAGGAGACAGTCTGTCCATTTTCTAGGTTAGAAGTGGGATTGGTTTTAAAGGTGGCTCCTCACAACATTCTTGCATATAATCTGACATCTCTGTCTGAATAAACAGAGGTGATCCATCTTATTTGACAAGCATATATTTTATGTTGCTTTAGTTTTCTTTTGTTTACTTCCCTATAAAGCTTACTCATCTCATCCATGTCTTCCTTCAGCAACAACCAAAGTTTACAGTGATGAATGGAGTTCTCTGAACACACACACAGAGTGAAAACACCTGTTATTTGGCAATAACTTTCTGCCTAACCAAATGGTCATCATTACTGTATGCCTTGATCACTACATGAAGAATTTGTCACCCACCATCTTATTGTAGTTTAGCAAACAATGAGCCAGGAAAAGTAGTGAAGAGCCATAAAATTCTTTCCTATAATTGTGTAAGATATTTTAAACATTTCTGTCTTTAAAAAGTTTAACAAAATACCCAGAACTCTGGAGAAAATGTAATGCAGAGATTACTGTTTAGATTGGTCAGATGTTCATCTCTAAAATTTAATTAGCTATAAGCTTCATGCCCCTTTCTAGGAGGCACTGGTTTGTCTTTAGAGAAACTTACGTAGGGATGTAAGTTCTTACATGTTTCAAATGAGTTCTTATTGAGGTACTGGAGAGTTCAAGTGCTTGGAAATCAAACAAACTCTGAGTTCTAGGACATCAACTTAAATTGAGCCCCGGGCAGTAGCATATACGGGTATGCCTACACTGCAATTTAAGGTGTAATGTAAAGTTGTGCCTACCTGTGCTAGCTTTAATCAAGGTAGCTTATGTAACAAGAGCAGTGAAAACATGGTGGCACAGGCTTCAGCACAAGGTAGCCACCCAAGTACAAGCCTGCCAGGGACCCCATGTATGTACTTAGGAGGCTAGCCTGTGCTGAGGTTTGTGCTGCCATGTCTTCACTGCTCTTGTTACCGGAGCTACCTAGATTAAAGCTAGCACAGGCAGATATATCCACGCTACAATTACACATTAAATTGCACTGCAGATGTCCTTGGTGAGTATTCACCATTAGATGGCTGTTTGGTGTCCTATGCAAAGTGAGCTAGAGCCATGACCCAGTACACAGCTAACAGGGATCCACTTCACAAAAGCCACCACAATTGGCACTAATCAGCATGAAAATCAAGGACTGAACGGAATCTTAAACCACCTTCCTACTGTACAGATGGTGGTTCCAGTTGAAGGGTGAAATATCGTGGTGAGGTAGGTGGATTGCAATGCTGTTGCCGGTGCTGTAAGTATTTCCACATTATCAATCTATAAGCAATAGGTCACCTGGAAAAAAATAAAAATAATGCATGCTATGTGCTACATGCACCCCAATGGTATTTGAACTAAATTAGATGGAGAAGGGAAATGGGAGATTTGAGTCAGAAAGTTTCAATGGCTAAGATGCCGAAACACATGTAGTCCTGGGAAGCTGCCAGAGCAAGAACAGCTTTGATTGTTTATTTAAAAAAGTAGAAAAAGCACATTAAGGAGCAGGCAATTTTATGGGGCATAAATATATTCTCAACATGCATTTTGCTATATTATGGTGCAAGTTTTCCTAACAGGCATCCTTTCCTTCTGTATACTTCATTTGCCTCCTCAAACAGTAGACAAACATGACTTTTTGTCACTAGCTGTCAGACTAATATACTCTTCAGTTCCTCTCAGCAGCCTGGATATTAATTCAGATTGGATTTCCATTGTTTTTTCTCCTCTCTCTAAAGATCAGCAAAAACATTTTACAGAGAGTATTATAAAAACGTCTGTGCTCAAGCTGGTGCTAAGTTATGAACATTTTAACACTTGAAACACTAACTGGGACAGGACTATTGTTAAATGTTGATTAAAAAAAATCTATTAAGATCTTTCATGTGAACTTAGTTTTAGTGAAAGATGATGGAATGGCAATTGTGGATACCAAAGTCCTCTATTTACCTATAGAATATATAGCTACTGTACAAGCATCTCCATACTGTCCCCTCTTGTGCCCAAACTCTGACCTGGGGCAGGTGGGGGTCCATCTCTGGAGAAAGATTTTGAGAAGACAGTTCAGTCTACATGTCTATTCAGTTCTTGTTTGCTCTGCTAAGTGAGGCAAACAAGCATGTAAATTAGTCCCCTCTGTGAAAGTGGTTTTTGAGTACTTGTCCACTAGGAATGGGATAATAACCATCAAATATTAAGCAGAGCTATATGAAATAGTAACATCTTCCAGCCTAGGGCTGGATTTCAACTGGCAATTTAGAAGTAAGGGACTAGATCCCATTACCAATTCCTTGAGCTGTCCAAACTTGCCAAAGTCAACAACATTGACTACAATAATAAACAGTTCTAATAGGTGTCAGGTTTCAGAGGGGTAGCCGAGTATCAGCAAAAACAACGAGGAGTCCTTGTGGCACATTAAAGACTAACAAATGTATTTGGGCATAAGCTTTTGTGGGCTAAAACCCACTTCATCAGATGCATGGAGTGAAAAATACAGTAAGCAGAATATATATTATAGCACATGAAAAGATGGGAGTTGCCTTACAAGTTGGGGGTCAGTGCTAACAAGCCAATTCAATTAAGGTGGAAGTGGCCTATTCTCAACAGTTGACAAGAAGGGGTGAATACCAAGGGAGGGGAAATTACTTTTGTAGTGCTAACGAGGCCAATCAAGGTGGACATCACCCATTTCCAACAGTTGACAAAAAGGTATGAGTATCAGCACAGGGAAAATTACTTTTTGTAGTGACCCATCCACTCCCAGTCTTTATTCGGGCCTAATTTGATGGTGTCCAGTTTGCAATTTAATTCCAGTTCTGCAGTTTCTCGTTGGAGTCTGTTTTTGAAGATTTTTTGTTGAAGAATTGCCACTTTTAAGTCTGTTATTGAGTGTGCAGGGAGACTGAAGTGTTCTCCTACTGGTTTTTGAATGTTATAATTCTTGATGCCTGATTTGTGTCCATTTATTCTTTTGTGTAGAGACTGTCCGGTTTGGCCAATGTACATGGCAGAGGGGATGGTATATGATGGCATATATCACATTGGTAGATGTGCAGGTGAACGAGCCCCCGATGGTGTGGCTGATGTGGTTAGGTCCTATGATGGTGTCCCTTGAACAGATATGCGGACAGAGTTGGCAAAATTTGTTGCAGGGATTGGTTCCTGGGTTAGTGTTTTTGTTGTATGGTGTGTAGTTGCTGGTGAGTATGTGCTTCAGGTTGCGGGGGCTGTTCATGTGTGTGCAGATAAGGTTGTTGATCATGTGCAGGTGGCAAGGAGTCATGAAAATCCCCTTTCAGTATATTAAAAGTAGAAGAGAAGCCCTTAAGGGGGTCTGGTCTCCAGCTTTCTCCTTGCCATACTTAAGGCATGCAAAATCCTTTCTTCCCTTCACAATTTAATGTTTGTTTAAACATTGAGAATTGCAGTAGGGCTAAAGGGAGTGTGACTCTGTCATTTTTATGTTAATATTTGAGAATTGTGACTGCCTGGTTGGAAGGACGGCCACTTAAGATACATGATTCCCGATTAACAATATTACTACCAAGGAAGACTGAAAAATTGCAGAGAAAGATGTTAAAAGGGGTGGGGTCTACTGGTCTTATTAGAGAACTGGGAACCAGGAAGCTCCAAACTTCATCTGCCTGTTCAAATCCTACAGTGATGGATATTATAAGAACATTTGTAATGCTTAATTCTGGTTTAACCCTAAGTCAAGGGCAACTTGAGCAAATCAATCTCTCTGCCTCAGTTTCCCCATCTGCCAATTATGGATAATACTTACCGTCATAATGGTCTTGTGAGGATTCTTTAATATTTTCAAAGGGTTCTAAGGATAATAAGTTCTAATGTATTATTAACCTATAGAAACAACTCCTTTTTTGTGACGCCTGTGCGAGTACTTCACAGACAGTGTAATTCATGCCTCCATAAAACAAACTTGCCGTCCTTTTTGCATAAAACATATAATTGTGGAGTCGACAGAAATCTGTTGTAAGTGGCAAATTCAACACATTTGCTTCCCACCCACCAAGTGAGTGGAAAACTTTAAACAAGTTTATAGATCTACAAAATGGGTATATATGAGAAACATGAAGATTTCTGGAGGGAATAATAAAGCCACATTAAGCAACCATACAAAGATATTTCCAATATAATTCAAATGATGCACAATGATGCAGGAAAGTGGGAGACCCATATTTCCAGTCCCAAGCACTATTAGCACAAAAACATTGCAATGACATCTGCCAATTTTCCAGGGCTTTGTTACTCCACAGCAAGCCCTATCAGACAGTATGTAAAAAACTTATAGTAACAGCTTTCAAACAGCGTTGGAGGCTTTCAAATACATCAGTGATGCGGCTGTATAGGAACATGAATAGTATTGAGTGAAGAACCCATTTTATTTCTTTTTTAGATAGCTACTTTGACAACTAGAAGTACAAAAAATTGCAACAGCAACTTCATTCTGAGCGGACAGTCCCTACACACTCATCATATACACCAATGGTACTGTCCGTTAAGTGTGACTTTTCCATTTGTTCTAGATACATATCTCTAATATCCAGCTGGACTAAACCTGTAGGGCTCCTACTTCTTTCAGAGTCACAATGTGGGTACACATGGTGTACTGTAGCATCACCTATTGCCTGTTAGCGATATAGAGTGACTATTCCTACTTAGGGACTCAAACTGTTTTAATTTTGTTAGGAAGTATACCTCTAATGATACTAAAGGACAATTTGTCTGTCACCTAGATCTGGCTCTTAATATCCAAAATACCTGAACAAAGGGTCATAAATAAGAAAAAGGAATAAATCAAACTATTTTATAGTCCATATTATAAGGAGTAGAACAGAACTGGAATTAGCAATTCTAAACAGGAACAGGAGGATATGCTGAAATACTAGTTAAAATAGAAACTTCAGAAACATTAGGTGTAGATTCAACTATGTTTGAACTTCATAATACTCACCATACCATTAAAAACACATTTGTTTGAACAGATACTGATAGCAGATTTCCTGTTCCAAGTTACTATCTGACACCAGAAAACAGGAACTAAAATGAAATTCAGTATAATGTAATCCAATGCAAGATTATGTGAAAATGGCCTTACCGCAGGGCTATGCATTGAATGGGCATTTAAATCCTATTATGTCTGATTATCTTGCAGTATTTGGGCACGTTTGTAAATAGCTATAAAGAAACATTATGCCTAGTGCTGTTAAGTCCCCACATGTAGCAGATGGTTTCTCTGTCGTGAGAATGTATGTTTCAAAGTCAGACCCAATGCAGAAAGAGGCAACAATGGAAACCATGGCATCTGGTTTCAAAGAAGCACAGCTCACAGCTAGTGGGAGAAATCAGACATAATACAGAGAGATAATATAACACTGATTTACCAGAACATTTAAAGCAAGTAGGGGAGCCATAAGTAAGATGTTCATGCTTTCTTTACCTTTGTCATGACTGAGAACAGATGCACAGAACAGAACAGAGAAATGGGAATCCAAACAAATTAGTTATTTTAAGAGAAAGTAAGTAGTAATAGAAAAACAGAATTGCCTGCTGTAATCCTAGCGGAAGACGTGGTAATCATGGAGAAATGAGTGGCCCAGAGAAAACAGATCTATAAGACGATCAGCGTAATTCAGTGAGGGAAACAAATACCTTTCTAAACACATCAACCAGACCAATGTAAAGCATAATAAATCTAGAACAAAAGGTAGAAGATGTACACACTTTATAAAAGAGAAAGCAAGACAGCCCTGACAATGGGCCATTAGTTTGTAATGCTTATGACACCATGTAATGCCAGTGTGTGAAAGTCTGGCCCCATCCAAGTCAGTGGCAAATCTCCTATTAACTTGAATGGGGCCAGAATTTAACCCTTTGTTTGCCTAGGTATCCTTGTAGGCAGCAGCTTTGCACTTAAGAAATTATTCCAATCATAGCACCGGGCAGTGAACAGATTAAAAAAAAAAGTTGGTATATAGAAACAAAAAACAACAAAAAAAGAAGAATCTATAGCACAACTAAAAATAGAGCCTCTCTCCTAAGACCTACCTATCCATATGTTCGATTTAGGATAATTTTCTAAAGCTATACGTAGTGGACCATCAGGAGGCTCCAAAAATACTGCATTGTCAAGGAGAATAGAAAGGCTTAAACGTCTTTATAGAACTCAAAATAGAAGACATGACAATTATGTTGTGCATCTTATTTCAGTTCATGCAAAGGAACGGAATAAGCCGAGAAGAGGCAAGCTTCAGTTGTGCTTCGTGGCCATGGTTTTGAAAATGAATTAAAAATAAATAAAAAATAATTGATTTTTGGACGGCTGGGGCAGCAAGGAAGGGGGGTGTTCCTCAATATCAAACAATTGTATTGATGTGCTTTTTACCCATGATTTGTGCTATATGCTGGCTGTGCTGTGGAAATGATGTGTGAACATGTAATTAAAAACTGTCATAAAACACATGCACAAGGGGGCCAAATTAAGTTTGCACAGGCAATCTTACTTCTGACATTTCCTAACTTATGAGTGCTTGATTTTGTACCCTTAATAACATTCTTTTAACATAGTAGTTTTGTGTGTTATTTCCTAGGTTTTAATAAATTAAACTGAAAAAACAAGCTTTATCCTGGGGAACCATGTTGACTCCAACACAGTTCATCAACAGGGTGGGAAGCTTTAGATCCACAGCACATACTTTTGCCACTTGATCTACTAGAGTACCTGATTACTCTCATTGTAGTTGGTACGGCAACACCCATTTTTTCATGTTCTCTGTGTATATGCATCTTCCTACTATATTTTCCACTGCATGTATTCAATGAAGAGGGTTTTAGCCCACGAAAGCTTATGCTCAAATAAATGTTAGTCTCTAAGGTGCCACAAGTACTCCTCGTTCTTTTTGCTGATAGCAATAGTAATTTATCATCCTCTGTGAGCCAGCCAATAGAGGGAGATGAGGCACATATTTTGCTAGTGGGTTCCACAGCTATTTCCTTCCACTAGCGAGCGGAATGGTGAGACTGGAATCCTGGGTTCTATTCCAGGTTCTAAGGCAAGTATACTTAAGTAGTTAAAGACTCTTCTCTGCCCCTGTTCCTCCCTCCCAAGCCTGACCCCTTCTCCCTCAGCCCCTACAGCCTCTACTTATCCCATTCCCCATCCACTTCCATCAGCTTCACATCCTGGTCCCAGACACACACATACTTGCTATACTCCAGGGCAAGCTCCTCACCCACCTCTGCATTCTACAGAGGAGCTTCCTCCTCCATGCTGCCTGGGTAGCAGCAGGAAAGCATTGAGAGCACAGGAATGAGTATCCCTATTCTATTCTGGTGCCCAGCACCACAGCATTCCTTGGCTGACCGGATATGCACAGTCCAGTCATCTGTAAGAGCTATGAGAGAATGGAGCGTGCTCAGCAGAGACAGACTCTTTGGAAAATTTAGATGCCAAACTCTAAGAAGTCTCTACTGAGCCTGTGAGAACTGAGTTCTTCAAAGGCTCGTTACTTGGTCAAGATTTTCATTGGGATGGTAAAAGAAATGTTTAACACCAAAATTACCCCACCTGCCAAATTTCTGGTCACTTCTCCAAAGTATAGGGATGGTACGGCTTCTCAGCAAAACAGCTGTAAGTTATTTTTAATGTGGGCAAAACAATGTATTTTTCCATAACATCATTCTGAGAAATAGCTGAAGTTAAAAAAAAAAAAAAAAAAAGCAGCTAGCCTCAGGCAGAAACCAGCATGAAACTTTTCAACCCAAACGGTTAAAGTTTGGGAAAGTTACAAACAAGTGAAAACCAGATCTTATACTAGATACTGTTGGTCAACTTTAACTTTAGCTTTGCTTCTTGAACCACCTATAACACAGGTTGTCCAAGTACACTGGAGAATTGTGGTATGTTGTGTATGATTTTTTATGAGTAACAGAAGTGAGGTTATTAGGAAAGCCAATGTGTTTTTAATTTGCTAACCTGCGCTGACAGGTCTATTGAATGCTATTGAGAGATTGCCAAACAGTAAAAAAAAAAAAAAATTCAAGTGAACAAAGTGATTATTAGAAGAAGGGGTCGAGATCTGAGCAATCACAATGGTCTTCCAAGAAGTCAAGTAACCCTTCAGACACTGAAGTTACATTGACTCTAAAGCTTTAGAGACAAAGGCTGAAATTCTGTTCTGGAAGAGATGCAGCACACAATTCACAGACTAGGAGATGAGGGGGACAAATGTGCCTTTAGCCCACCTTTGAGCCCTCATAATCCTGGGGTGCTCCAGGATGTCCAGCATAACTTAAACAGCCCTGGGGCCTTGTTTAAGTTACAGCTGTCTCCCCAGGCTAACCGATAGTTCATGGTGGCCCTGACCCAACACGCCCCTCCTATACCCAGCACACCCCCTGCCCCAGGGCTGGTAGAGGAGTCCTCAGGAAGCAGCCTTACAGCTGTCTTCTGCAGTGCCAGAGCTAAGGGAGTCCTCCTATGGCCAGAACTGGGGTTTGGGGGAGCCCCCTTTGCCACCGTAACTCTTACATGGAGTAAAGCAGCCAAAGTGGGAGTGAAAATCTCACCCAAAGGGCCGGATTTGCCTCTCACTGATTTCTGTGAACGTATACAGATTGATACCAGTGTGAAAGGAAAAGCAGGCCCAGAGTTTTGTGTTTGATATCCCAAATTAAAAAGGAATGAAAAAAGGTTTATGTATTTTTTCTTCCCCCCAAGCATCGTCAATGAGATGGTATTGGTTATTCCACTACAGATGACTGGACCTGTGGAAGCCCATCCTAATGTAAAGTTACCTTTGTCAACATGCTGCAGGGAAACAGTTTTGCAATGAAACTAGGCTGTATTTGTAAGGTATTACTGCACATTGCTGTATAAGATAAGAAACAAACACTACTATATACAGCAAGAGACAGGTTGAAGTACTCAGTATGGTATGAATTCTGTATGCAATATTGTATGTCAGTTATATATCAAAATTGAGAAGTAGTACTTTGGTTTTCCTTTAGAAGTAAACAAGTTAAATATGCTGTTATTGTGGATACAATATAGCAATCAGTTAATCTAGAATATATTTACTAAAATCTTAAAGTAATATTTAAGTATATTAAATACAGTTAAATATATTTACTAAAAACTTAGTTCTGATTAACATTTTTCTAAATGTACACTAAGTGTAAAACATATGTTTGAAATCAGACATTCAGTCTGCTACGGTTAGCTGTATTTTAAGAAATCAGTAAGAGTTACTATATTTTTATTGCATGTTACATAAGTGAGAAGTGGAAGTACCACAGCCCATCCCTTCTCTAACTAGCAAATAGGTATTTAATTGTTTCTGATATGTGACTGTCATTAAACTGAAGTCAAAATATAACTGTCTTTCATGTAACTGACATATTTAACATATGTATCAATTAAGCCCTTCCTTAAAAGAATGAATTCTGAATCTATGGCATTTTCTTGTAGAAGTGTTATGGCTTAGTCGTTAACATGTTTGGAAATGTTTGTTTGGGGTTTCAGATGTCTGTGTGGAGAAGTCTGTGAGGAAGTTTCATTATATATGCAGCATTTATGATCATGAAAGGCTAGCTTCATATCTATAGAGATGGCTGCTGGCTGTTCATGAAAAAGCACAGAACCTCTTCCCAGCATTATGGGAAAAAGAAGGATCTCACAGAACATAGATAGAACAGTTAATGTCAGCCTTAATTGAATTATGTGATTGGTCATTAACAGTTAATATGGATTGGAGGATTGGGCCTTAGGTGTGAACAGCTACATCTTTTTCCCTTAAATATCATACACTGTTGGGCAGTAGCCAATATCCTCATTCAGAGGGAAGAATAATAAATGTGCATTATTTATACCCAGCTAAGAACATTCCGCTTAAAAAAGCACAAGATTCTGCCACCTTGAAATCTTCAATTACTTTAGAAGTATTACATGGGAGTTTTATATTTTGTGAGTGAGCCACTACAAATCAATAGAGTCACACACTTTCCCACTTCATTATATACTCCCCCCCGGCTAGATTGAGCTCATCCCAAGCACCTAAGATTCAGTATTTTTACACTGTTGACCCAGTGTGCTGAACCCACTCACATAGCCTAGCTCAGTGGCTCTCAATCTTTCCAGACTACTGTACCCCTTTCAGGAATCTGATTTGTTTTGTGTACCCACAAGTTTCACCTCACTTATAAACTACTTGCTTACAAAATCAGACATAAAAATACAAAAGTGTCACAGCACATTACTAAAAAATCTCTTACTTTTTCATTTTTACCATCTAATGATAAAATAAATAAATTGAAATATAAATATTGTACTTACATTTCAGTGTACAGTATATAAAGCAGTATAAACAAGTCATTGTATGAAATTTTAGTTTGTACTGACTTCGCTAGTGTTTTTTATGTAGCCTGTTGTAAAACTAGACAAATATCTAGATAAGTTGAGGTACCTCTTGGAAGACCTCTGTATACCACTAGTTGAGAACCACTACTGCCAGCAGCAATCAAACCCAGGATTTTTGGTTTCAAAAGCATAAGGCCCTAACTATTTAAAAGTGACATGCAATGCCTTTATACCTTGATTTTATTAAACAGAAACCAAAGAAATTGGGTGTGTGCATGTATGTAAGTGATAGCAAAATAAAGACCCTGGACCAAATTCCTCTTCTACTCAAGTGCAATTCCTCATTGACTTCATCAGGAATTGTATGTAAGAGCAGAATTTGACCCCACCCTAACTTTTCTTAGCAAATACTCAATTAAAATCTAAACGCTATTGATGGACCTTTCATCCAAGCTATTTCTGAGACACAACTCTCCTGTGTTGTCACTGGTTTCCTGGTTCAGTGGTGATCTACACTAAGTTGTACTTCTCTGCATACCAACTTAACAGAAATCATTAGACTAAAGAGGTTTTACTCCTTGACAAAGCCAGCAAGTGATCATTTGCTGGTCACGTGAAGAACACATTTATACAGTTGAAATCATTTTCAGGTATTCCATATTTTAAAAAATATTTACAGTACAAGACATACAAATCAATGAACTATATTTTAATGACATCAGACAAATTTTACATGTGTTGCATACCATAATAGTGTTGACTGTTTTTTAATGCTGCAGTCACAAGTTGAAAATAGCAGTAGAAAAAAAATTAAAACTTAATATTGTGCAAGAAAACTTCATTGGGGTTTTATCACATTTTGTCCTTGCTGAATAGTTTTGGCTTCAGCAGCTGCTATATGAAATGTAACTGTCACTACAGTGAATAAATAAGTAACTCGTGCTATAATACAGCTGACCCTAGTAACAGCATTAGGGTAAAGCCTTTAGTGGTAACCACAGGCCAAAACAGAAGTGCATTCTGACTGTATAAAGATGTGCTTTCATGTCATAGAACATCTCACTCCATGGGCTATAAAGCATATGTGCCAGAACTGATAACTGATTTCCCACTTCCCAGTCCCCAACCCCCATTCAGAGTGTTTAGAAGAGAACTGATACCTTGTCTGCTCGTCACATCAGATTTCCTCCCCATAAGATGTTTCTAAATGAATAATGTTTATAGTATTATTTACCTCTGACACAGATTTGTAATATTATAGGAAAGTTAATCTTCTAAACAATTATCCTTAATAAACAAGGACCCTTGAACTTATGCCTTTTCCTATCATGTGTTATAATGTGAACTTCCACACTACCACTTAGAGAGCTAGCTATGAAAGATAGACTACTTCAGTTTGGTACGCAACAATTTGATATACATGTTTACCTGTATCTGTTTACAGCATCCATATTAATATTGGAGGGGGGAAGACATACATTAAATACATTTTGCTTTTTAAAAAAAACAATATCAGCAATCCAATAAGCAACTATACAACAAACCAGTGCTCAGGCAGAGTATGAAAAAAAAGCTGGCAAGGAAACAGATTTATTTAAGTTTTACATTTTCAATATATTGCTTATTTTAAATATAGGAGAATACTTTGGCACTGTCCTATTTAATTCTAGTCTGGATTCCTTCTGCCAGCAAGAAAAGTACTTCTAGAGTAAACAAGCTCTCTTCATAGAAATAAAAGATGATCCTTTCAGAGGGTCATTCTGAGAGTGTTTGACTGTGCAAATGTTCCAAAAAGAAAAAAAAGATACAAGTTAGGGCCAAAGCACAAAATATGAAATACTCTCAGATATATCAAAATTGGATTTTACCTATTCCCATCTACAAGAAAGCATGAGGGTTATAATGAGCTTTGCATTTTGACTTGCAGGTCAACAAGTTCAAGCTCTGGCAGACCAAAGGAGAAAGCAAGTTCCAGAGCTGAAAACTCTTCACTAAAACACTCTTTTTTCAACTCACATGCCACTTGAACCAGGTTAAAAGTCAGGTTAAAAGTCTCCGCTCAGTGGCAGTAGTACCACACCTATGTACTCTCATCTGCTTTATCATCATCACTGTATTAGACTAAAATACAAATATCAAAACATGTTTGTTTTTCTAGGGGAGCTCTTTGCTTTAACTGTTAATGTCTGCCCTTCGCTTTCACTTTACAATTTAGTTTTTAGTCAGAACACTGCTGGGGACATCCAGTGCCTGATTTAAAGTATTTCATTTACTTTTAATTTCCTATCCTATTTGCTTCATTTTTTCCTTCTCACTTCATTTTGTTTCCTACAAAATGGCTCAAGAAAGTAAAGAGCAACAAAAGTCACATCATCATAAATGCTGTGGTAAATATGGAATAAGTTATGTCTCAACTTTCTCCTTAAATATGTTGCAGCTTCAGTTTTCCCCTGATGACTCTTCCTCAGATAGAAAACATTCACTTTACTAAGGGCAGGTCTTCACTACAGGGGCGGGGGTCGATTTAAGATATGCAAATTCAGCTACGCGAATAGCGTAGCTGAATTTGACATATCGGAGCCGACTTACCCCGCTGTGCGGATGGCGGCAAAATCGACCTCCGCGGCTCCCCGTCGACGGCGCTTATTCCCACCTCCGCTGGTGGAGTAAGAGCGTCGATTCGGGGATCGATTGTCGCGTCCCGACGAGACGCGATAATTCGATCCCCGAGAGATCGATTTCTACCCGCCGATTCAGGTGGTAGTGTAGACCTAGCCTCAGTCTAAAAGAGATTCCTGCGTATGTTCAGATCAGATCATTTGACTCTATCTCAGCCAGTGCTATTTAGTCAGTAAATAGTTTTCATGGCAAAACTATTAACTAATGAGGTGGTCAAAACTATGTAGGGTTGCATAACCCTGTTGTCTCAGGGTTGTCCAAAGGAGAAGTTAAAAATTATATGTGCATTTTATTTTACATTATACAGGCATCATTTTAGTTCTATATTTAAATATGTCCAAAAAAATACTAAGCAGAATACTTTCCATGACAGAATACAGTTCTCTTTCTTTCAGCTATATACATCCAAATTCTAACTCCATCTATCACTCACTTTTGCTTAAAGTGCATAATGACAACATACCTAAGTACATGATGAAAATGCTTGGGCATAAATTCAGTGTGTTTTTGCCTCTGTGCCAATGGTTTCTGCTAAAGACTTACCCAGATACTCTTAAAATGTGAAAAGTTGTAACAACCCTTCTTTGCCTCTTCTACCCCACCAGTTGATACTCATATAACTAGTACACAGTATTGCTGGAGCCATGAACATGACTGTACAAATGGTCAACAAGGGTTGTTGCAATAGTTTCCTAAGGAAAGATTTGCAAAAGTCAACAAATTAGACAGCTACCTCGACCCTTCTACAGCACTAAAGAGAATATAGCTGGAATTCAGTCAGACTGAGTATTACAAGGCTAAACACGAGGCAAGTATTTTGTTCCTTAGAGAAATTGCCCACACAGAGAGGTCAAAAAACAGAAAGAAAGGAAACAAAGGTGGAGGATTATTCTTGGATGGAAGCGGTTTCCCTCAGGTGACAGATAATCTAGGGGGAATGTCTCCTTGAGCCTGGCTGCACTTTGACGGTATGCTGTGTTACAGCAGTAGTTAACACTGGCAGCATTTTGCTATGGGGCTTCTACCCCCACCACTGAGTATCACTGTCTATTTGTGCACTCAAACTGTAGAATTTCTGCTTAAAGGATGTTTGTTTTCTATGTTTACATCTGGGTAGCACTGAATTCTCAACACATTGTTTTAAAGAAAAACCCATAACCCTGAACACATATTACAGATTGGAAAAACAAAGGGCCAGATCCTCAAATGGTGTGAGTCTTTTGAGCTCCAGTGTCTTCAATGAGCTCTACCCATTTACACCTCCTAAACAGCTGTCCCAAAATAATGTAAAGTGAATATAACCATTATGTGTAAGTCAAGGTAGCACCAGGGGTTATGTAGCAGCTGATTGAAGAATGTACAATAGGGCAAGGGCTTGGTTTTCCTACTACAACATCCTCCTCCCTCTTCACTGTGTAAATTAGACTCATTTTGCACATCCAGTGACTGCCAAATCATTTTCTGACCAACTTCTACCCAGTACTACATATCTTTAAAACAAACAAACAAAAAAAAACCCTGTGTGAATATGTTATTTACATTGCAGAGTTAAGCACTCCAAAGTTAGGAAATGCTTATTTCAACCCCTTGCATGTATTCATTATGATAAGTCTTTACCAGGGGACTCGCATCATACGCGCATTTAACTTAGGCGAATTCAACTATACGCGCTTGGCAAAAAAAAAGAAAAACAACAAGATATCTGTAAATAGTGCGGGCGATTCCACCCAATGAGTGTATGCCCCGGAGTTAGCATGAGATGGGAGACGGGAATCTGCTGTTCCCTCAGTTGGTCTCAGTTCCCGCGTGCCTCTCATAGTGTGAGCATCGCACCACGCTAAGTGTGATTCTAGTGGTTTTTTTGTACAACATGGCCCCTAAACGCAAGCCAACTACTTCATCTGGTGCTCAACCAAAGAAACAGCAATCTGTTCCAACACTGGAGGAAAAACTGGCTGTGTTGGACTTATTGAGAGACGGTAGGTGTCAGTCTCCAACATGGCACGTAAATATGGCCGCAACGAATCTAGCATCCGTGCCATCAAAATTTGAGAGAGAGAAATTCGTCAAGCCATGGCATCAAGTGCTCCAATAACTGCTAAGGTGATGAGCCAGGTGTGTAATAAGACTTTAGTGAAGACTAAAGAGGGACAACCTTCTGATGAGAAGGAATTCAAAGCCAGACAAGGTTGGCTTAGCAGTTTTAGGAACTGCTTCAACCTCAAAAACGTGCAGATTACTGGTGAAGCTGCATCTGCCAATGAAGAGGCAGCAAAAGCCTACCCCGAACAATTAAAGAAAATCATAGAAGAAAAGGACTATCTTCCAGAACAAGTTTTTAATGCTGACGAGACTGGGCTCTTCTGGAAAAAAAATGCCCAACCGCACTTACATTTCGAAATCAGAAAGACAAGCCCCTGTGTGATTGTATTGTTTTGCGGCAATGCGGCTGGGCATTTAATAAAGCCAGGCTTGCTCTACAGGGCTGCAAATCCCCGTGCCCTAAAAGCAAGAACAAAGTCTCCTGCCTGTGTTCTGGCAATCAAATAAAAAGGCTTGGGTGATGGCAGCATTATTTCTGGATTGGTTCCGCAAGTGTTTCATTCCGGAGGTCAAGCGGTACCTCGAAGAGAAAGGACTTGACTTTAAAGTGTTGCTGATCGTAGACAATGCTCCTGGTCACCCTGCGGCACTCCGGTTTGCACATAACGACGTTGAAGTCGTCTTTCTCCCCCCCAATACCACCTCCATCCTCCAACCTCTTGACCAAGGCATGATTCATGAGGCTTACATTCTCACAGATACGTAGCACTGTGGATATTGATCCCAATCTTAATGTG
Organism: Malaclemys terrapin pileata; assembly: GCF_027887155.1. NCBI lineage: Eukaryota > Metazoa > Chordata > Testudines > Emydidae > Malaclemys > Malaclemys terrapin. The sequence goes on from NC_071512.1 coordinate 75,258,193, forward strand.
ATGGAGTGTTGGAAGTCCTTCAACATTGCCAATTGCATCACTTATATTAAACAGGCAATGGATGTAATCAAGCCTGAAACAGTCAATGCATGTTGGCAAAACCTATGGAAAAAATGTGTGAATGATTTTAAGGGTTTCCCGACCATTGACAAAGAAGCGAAACGCATTGTTCAGGTGGCCAGGCAAGTGGGTGGTGATGGCTTCGTCGATATCCTTGAGGAAGAAATTGAAGAATTAATTGAGAGCCATAGAGAAACATTGACTAACAAAGAGTTAGAGGAACTGATAAAATCGTCTACAGAAGACTAAGATAATGACGACAAACAGGAAGAGCCAGCAAATTGGAATCTTCATAAATTTGCTGAAGTGTTCCAACCAGCGAAACACTTGAACGATTTAATTTCTGAATACGATCCCTCTATAGAACGAAGCCTCAAAATCACATGTAGTATTACGGACGATTTGAGACCGTATCAAGAAATGTTTGAGCAGCTCAAGAGACAACAGCGACAGTTGCCGATCACTATGTTTTTCAAGGAAAAACAACCAGCAGCAGACGAGCCTACGCAATCAACTTCTTGAGCTGAACCAGAGCCAACCACTTTGTCTACGACTCACTCTCCATCACCCAAGCTCTCCGTCACCTCCGTCTCCTGGATTGACATCAAGCCCTGACGACCCCCTGTAATTAAAAATACAGTACTGTAAAATTAGATTTTGCATATGTACTCTTTATTATATACTGTACATTACTGTATACATTATACATTTATACATATTACTGTACAGCGTTATATACACAAAACCATGTAGAGTATACTGTACTTTATGGGCGATTTAAGGGATTTTCAAGGATAATTTTGAGTATACGTGATTTTTCCCTTACGCGCTGACTTGAGAACCTAACCCCTGCGTAAGATGCGACTCCACTGTAATTACATGATCACGTTTTCAACATAACCCCCACCTCCTTCAGTGCACAGACAGGGCCGGCTGCAGCTTTTTTTCCGCCCCAAGGAGCGAAGGGAAAAAAAAAAAAGCTGCGATCGGCGGCACTTCGGCGCCTGCTCTACCGCGACGCTTCATTCTTCGGTGGCAATTCAGCGGCCGGGCCTTCCCTCTGAGAGGACCTGAGGGACCCGCTGCTGAAGACCTGTTCGTACAGCCCCCTTCCATGGGCTGCCCCAAGCACCAGCTTGCTGTGCTGGTGCCTGGAGCCGGCCCTGTGCACAGAATAGAGGGTACTCAGAGAATCAATAAGGGGTTGTATAGAGAAAGGCTGCTGTCTCTAGACCTTTGCCTTATTTGTTGCAGATGTTGCAAGCTGCATAGTGAATGAGGTGGGGAACTGCAGAAAGATAAATGATGGTTTCATGGTTTAGGGAACTGAATACCATCCTGGAGAACTGGCTTCTATCCTTGCTCCTGCCTCAGAGTTCCTATATGAGTCACTTAAATCAACATTTTCACACATGGACTATATGTTCCTGTTGCTGAGTGCACCTGTGGCCTGATTTGCAGAAGTGCTGAACCCTCACAACTGCAGCTGAAATCAATAGGAACTGTACTTTGGACATACAAAGTGCTATAAATATGCTATGTACTCTGAAAAAGAAATCAGGTCCTAGGGATCTTAAATTGGGTACCCAAAAATAGTGGACACTTGACAATTTTGTCTTAATCTCTCTGTGCTTCAGTTCCCAGCTGTAATATTGTGATATCATCTAATCTCAGATGGGTTTTGTGAGGATGAATTCATTAATGTTTGTGAAGCACTCAGTTACTAGGGCAGTAAGTGCCATACATATGCCATGTAGAAAATAATTCTATATTGCAGAGTTTAAGTAGTAGGTAGTATAAAGGTGTGGGCCACACGTTGAATAATACAGGGGGAAAGTCTCTTCTCTAAAACATGGACATGTTACTGATTCTCAATGGAACAGTGGCAAAAATAAAAAAAAAAAAAAAAAGAGCACTGAAAACATGTATTTTTCCTCTGATTTTGTTCTTGGAAAGTGGTTGACTTGTTTTGAAAAAAAAATCAGCACGAGGTAGACTCCTGGCATGGAACATTTCAGCTCAGACAGTTAAAGTTTGGTAAAGTTATAAGTGACTAAAAACTATGTCTTACAATGGAAAGTCTGGGGCAACCTTAATTATAAAATTACCAGGTCCAGATATAATTTAACTTATAGCTTCTTTTATATCCCCACAGGATACATTTTCAGCAATCTGGACCCTATCTTAATGGAGAGCTTTTCTCATGAACTACCACCCATGCCATTCCATTTTGTGGTGTTGGGGTTTAAATCGGGGAAGTGTCACAAATCCATCCAATTTAGGCTTAATCAATTTCTGTCTTTGCTTATACAATTTCAGACAGAATTTTTGTCACTTATAGTGTTTGAACATATATTTATGCCAGACAATGACAGCAGATAAAATTGAATTGGTAGGGGGCTCAAGTTACCACATTCCAGGGCACTTATAGTTCATGATGGTCATCACCTCCTCTGACTCCTTGGTCTGGTCCTTCAGAGCCATTCCTTCAGTTTCTGCTCCAGTGTTTCTACGATTTGGGCCTTGTTCACTTGGATTTATATACCTATCTATATTACACCTTTCTAACTTCTTGACCCTCTCAAAAAATCTAATAGCGTGGTGAGACATGATTTCCCTTTACAAAAGCCATGTTGACTATTCCCCAACATACCGGGTTTGTCTGTATGTCTGATGATTATGTTCTTTACTATAGTTTCAACTAATTTGCTAGTTACTAAAGTTAGGCTTACTGGCCTTTAATTGCCAAGATCACCTCTGAAGCCTTTTTAAAAAAATCCACATCACATTAGCTATCTGCCAATCATCTGGTACAGATGCCCTACAGCATGTAGCCCTTATTAGATTTGTGCTCCATGTTTGACTTTGGTAGATTTCTATAGCATGTCCATCACTGCACTTCCCAAGTATGTCTTTCTTAATTCATTTAATTATGAAGAGATGGTAATGAGCTATGTGGCCAAGACACCATTGACAGAAGAATGCAATAGCTTTTAAATGTTTTATTCTTCTAGTAACGTTAGTTTGTAAAAAGCCAGTGTATGGTTAAAATGTATCATTTTAACTGATTTCTCTCATTTTGTCCTCTCTCTTTTCCTTGTCTTTTCACTTACTTTTCCTTTCTGGTAGGATTATTTCTGAATCCAAAGAACACATCTTACAGAACACAAAGACCCTTTCTTAAAAACAGCAGTGTAGATCATATGGTCTTTTCAGCTGGGAGGCTGAACGCAGTTACCAATGGACTGCTAAGGGAAGGTATTTTATGTTTCACATTCTAGGCAAATAGTGATCTTTTCCTCCTCTGAAACATCTCAGTGTTATATAAACTAGTGAGAGTTGCTGAGAGAGAGACTGAGCCCTTAAAACTGGATAATATATGTCAACATGATTATACCAAACCTTTTGCTATTTCTTCTCTCCTAATTCAACAAGGAAGAATTCCTATGTACTTTACCCAACCTAAATATGTACAAAATTGTAAAAACAATGAGATGACAGAAACGAGAACTAAAAACTTCTGCCAAAGAAGAATATATGATGCTGTACTTCGAGCAGAAAGGAATGGGCTCTCACGTTATTTTACTGATTTCCTTTTCAAACAAAGCATAGTTAATAACACATACCCAAAGCAACTAGTAACAGAATGGCAGGAACTAAAAAGCCATGACATCCAGTAAGCAAACAACCTGCTAAGAAAGTAATACTATGTGTGTACAAAACATAAAGGTACAACATACATGAAGTGCACATGAAGTTCAGGAAAGTCATGGAGGGCAAGAATTCCAGGTTTCAGATCTAAAGTCTCCAGTCAGAGGATGAATGGTGTTTTCATATATTTTGGAAAGCATGGAGTGCTCCTTTTTTCTTGACAATGCAATACTATACTCTCCAGCTGAAATATTTTTTTACTTTGTATGATTCAGCTTCTAAAAATGCACCTTTACCCAGCTTGGTTGCTTTCTGCTGCACAGAGCACTACAGACCTGATTATAACATTATGATTTAGCGTTTGTGGAGATCCACTGTAGCTGATAGATGTACATAGGGAAAGGCCACCTTATAGATAGATGTGAGTGGAGTGAGAACATGGGGGAGAGCTTGGTTGAGAAAAAACAATCTTGAGAATCCATCAGCTTGAGGACACCAAAACTAAAATAGTTAAGGCTAGTGATGCAGTCATAAAAGAGGCAAAGAAAATGGCTTAAGTCAGGATAGACTAGAAAGCAGAACATGTTATATAAGGCTTAATACCAAATTGTGCCAACTAGGCATAGTCATGGGGACAATGCAGAGCTGTACCAGCCCAGTGGGAGGCATTTTGGCTCATGGAAATAATGCCTTCCAGCACTTTTGGCAGTACAGTTGGTATGTCACTCCTTAGGCGAATGCAGCATGAGGGGAGGAGATGAGCAGGGCCGTGGCCCTTCCCCTTTTGAATGGGTTTGGTCCGTGGTGGTGTTAACAAAGCAGTCTGCTCTGCCACTGTGGCTGGCTTCTGCATGGCAACTGGAGTGGGAGGCTCCCTATGCCCAGTCACGTTCTGCCAATAGAATGTTGGAGCTCTGCATGGAATGAAATGGAATTTATAGGGAATACTGATTGCTATTAGATGGACTCCGAAGTCCCACAGAAAACTAGAAGCTAATTGTACTTGCTGGCTTTGGCCACTTTTCTAGTGGTTTATGGGAAGAGGGTCCATCTGACTGCCACAAGACAATCCCAGGTAGTGAGGAGCAGATCAACCAATGGAATCTTCCCTCCACCACCACATTTAGTTGGATTATTACTCTGGAGCAGTGCTTAATTTGTGTCAGGGCTTGCCAGGGCTGAGCCTTGGCACCTCTAAGCTTGGCAGTTCACAGCCCCGGCACCTCTGGGTTTGCTGCATCAATCATGAATGTAAAAAAGTTGCTCAAGCCCCAGCACCTAATTGCTTGAGCCCCGGCACCCCTTTCATTACAAATTAAGCACTGCTCTGGAGTATGCATATTAAGCAATTATTCCAGTGGTGAGCTGTTCTGATAGGACAGAGTACCTCCAATTTACAAAGACAGCACATGGTGGTGTGTCCAAAGCAAGTCAGCTGGCAAGTTCTAGGAGACATCTTTTCCCTCCTCCAAGTTTCACATTATTAACTATGACCTCCTTCAGCTCAGCCTTATGTTTAAGATTACAGTTAGCAGTGATTAGCAGTCTTGTCTAGTCAGCAGTTAGCTAAGTATATCCACCTACCTCATCTACACATTATAGTTCTAGTCTACCCAGGTGTTTTAGGATCATGCAAGTTACAAGAAATAGTATTGTGTTTAAATGAAGAGAAAACTCAAAAAACAAAAACAAAAAACCCAAACTCCTCAGTTGCTTTTGCCAGCACATCAAGACCACTAACTCTTGGAAACAAAAGCGTAATCTAAACAAATCCAAGAATGAACATAATGAGTCATAGAAACACCTCACTTTAAAATGAACAACAATTTTCAATAAAATCATTTGCGCACTTCAAGTTTACTGTCACCACTGATTTATAGACACAGTATTTTTGTATATCATTACTATTATAAAAAACATGTATTTAAAAAAAGTTCTTTTAAAAAAAAGGAGTGAGAGAGAGCACAAGAGTTTCTGCTCCCACAAGAGGGGAAAGCAACATGTAAACAAAAAGAGGACAGAAATGCCATTTAATTTTCTTTTCTTTCCTGGTAGAATTACTTGGAAAGCTGAAAGAATACATAACCTTACAGGACAAAGAGGCATTCGTTTTGAAACAGCAACATAGATCATACTGACTTTTCACCAGAGATGCTTCTAACAGACTGAACACAGGAAATTAAGAATGGACAGCTCTGGGAAAGCATTTTACAATTCACATTCTAGGTGAGTGGCAATTTTTTCTTCCCCTCACAGCACCCTTCCACTACAAACAGCTCAGTGTATAAGAAGGCTGTCATCTGAGCGCAAGAGGTCATGTGGATAAATTAAAGTAATACAACTGAATGATATGGGTCAACTTGATGATAGCAGACCTTTTGATTCACTACTGCCTTAATTCAACTAACAAGGAAAACTTTTCCACTGAAAGGGTAATCATAGTAAAAATATACCAATAAAAACAGGGACTGAAAAGAAAAAGCACCTATTTTGTGATGCTAGATTTCTCTTTCACACTAAAATAAAGGAAAAATCCTTAGAACATACCTTTTTATTTTTTATTAATATGCAACAGATATGGGATCTAATTTAACTTTCCAAACAGGTGTAAGTAAAAATGATTCAGTGGTGAAATGCTTCCTGAAAATTGTAGGTAAACAGCTTTCTATCTGGAACACAGAGGGGTAGCTCGGAAAGAGATCTGTATTCTGCTCTGGATTTCAATAAAACTCCACAGATAGCCTATGGGCTTATATATGAATAATAATCCCATTGAGATGATTCCTAGATAGTTTGCACAGATTGTCAGTGGAATGCATAATTTTAAAAGGTTAAAAACTGCTTTTCTATTATATCCAAACTTCCTCCCTTTTGACTTGTTGAAGATGCCAGTCACCACTGTGTCAAGATAGTCATGACCATTTATTGGCAAGCCTAAATTGTAACATGTTTATCAAAGGAAATGGACTAGGGAAAGGTGAGGAGCTTTAGCTGGTCTTAGTGTTCCAGCTTCCTAAACTCAGCTTCATGTGTTTGTTCACCAGAACTTCTCTTATCTTGAACTGTGACTCTATCAGTCTGTCAATAGTTTCTTTGCCAACAGGAGTACTTTCACACCTGAGCCTGTGGCAAAGTGAAGACCCACACTTCATCCTCATACCAAAGCATACAGAATATGACAAACTCGGTCTCCTGACATGGTGAAGCGACTTTTAGAGACATTAGTTAAAAGTGCTCATAGTTTGATTGCTGAATCCTATTGCAATGGAAAATATTTCAGCCAGCTACAATCCTCATGCTGCAAAGGGTTCTGTCAGTACAGTTTCATTGATCTCAGCTGGCATAAGGGCCTGCACAGGTAGATCTCTTTGAAAGACTGGAACCTGTTTGTTTTTCCACTAGGCATTCATTTCAACTGCAAATTTTTTGACTGAGTGAATGCCGCTAGATCTGGATCCAATATTAAAATATTTATTTATATTGCTTTTATAGCTTGTAAACAGCAATACAGCTTGCAAAATCATCTGACAGTGCTCGGTGAAAGCTTTTCACAACATTTATTGCAAGTTTCCCCAATTCAGTTCACATGTTTTTTGCACCCATAGCACTTTTTGAAAGATTTCCATGGTTCAACTTTTCTTTCTCAAATGGCTTATAGAACCTCTTCTAGTTCAAAAGTTAATTGTCATGTATCTATTACTGCTCCAGAGTTGGTGCTGGTTGCCTCAATTTCCCACTATGTTTACAGTCTCCATCAGCTGGCAGAGGGTTTGGGTGATTTAATTTAGCCCTCAGCTAAATCAGGAGAATTCCATGTCTACCAGGGTGGAAAGAAATCCAACAAGAAGCACAAATCAAGAGCTCTAACCAACCCTTTCTAAAGCATAGTCACACCCTTAGAATCAGTATGACTCTCACTCCTTAGTAGCTGGGCTCCCCAAAATTCTTCTCTTTGAGGCAGGGTCCAAATTAGACAATCCTCAGTTAACTTTTCAACTGCTCAGTTTTCAGGCTCTCTGCCCTGGTCTCCCAGTTGACTGCAGAGGGGACTGACTCCCTCCTTCATTCTTCTGGAAGCCACAATTCTCAGCCCTCAAAGGACACTGAATCCCACCCCAGGTGTTCTGTAAGCTCTGCTTCAATTGGCAGAGTCACTTTCTTCTCCCATTTCCAGGCCTCCCAGCTCCATCCCACAACACCTGCTGGCTGTTCTCTGCAGGTATCAGCTGTTGTCACATTCCTTCACTGGAGGTTCTTATTTACTGAGACACCAATAGCTCCTACCCTCTCAGTGTCTTTTCCTTCAGCAGATTAAGCAGAGATCCAATGCATATTCATTCCCAGGGTGTTTCCTGGGATCCCTAACATAGCCTGGCTCTTTTCAAGGCATGCATTCACTTGCACACTCACTCTCTCACTCGCTGTCAGAGGAAGAACCACTGCAATCTCTCTCTCTGAAAAATAGTAAACTCTTATTTCCTCAGCCTCTTTCTCAGCATGCTTTGTGCTCCAGCATATAGTTCCCACAGTCCCTCGAGGAACTACATGTCCCAGAACTCTTCTTCAGTGCTGAGCCAGGAATGGGGGCCCATGTTTCCCTTATAGCCCTATTAAAGGGCCAGTATCCTGTTACATTCTCACATTCCAGGTTTTATCCAGCAGTACCATGACAACCCTGATTGACAAGTTTAGCTTGCGAAAAGAAGACAAGAAGAATTAGAACAAGGAACACACACGCCAACTAGTAAAAGGACATTAAAACAAACAAACAACCTCCAACATAAACATAGCCTAATTACATCTGAAAGCACACACCAAGCCAACTATATAGATCCAGTGATAGTAGAACCTCAAAGAGTTCTGAATTTGAAGACTAATCTGAAATCTGTGCTTTTGATTACATTTGTTATGTGTAAACAGAATGAAGTCCAAACCAGTAGTAGATGTACTTGGCAAATTTCACCAACTGAAAACAACTATGAACCAATTTACCTTGAGGAAAGAAAGAATTTAAATAGAAAAATGTGAGTGATAATTGGGAACTGTTTAAAACCATTTTACTAGATTGCCAAATCCCCCACAATCCTACAATCTGATATAACAACCAGAAGATCAGAAAGAGTCTGGCTGGATAAAATGGGATTCTTTGTAAGGAAGCAGCATCTATGGAACTATTTAGACCGACACAGGCACCTGTTGAGGTGTCTGAAGAAATCAGGCCTGCCTACACTATCAGGAACAGTATCTTATATATAAGATAGATGGGTGTAGGCTGTTTTAAAATCCTTTTCTCTAAATGCTTTGTTCCTACTTTTAAACAATACTTTGGTCACTATATTCACTCTTCCCCCACCCCACTGTAATTCAGTAAGTCATTAGAAGGAATTAGTAAGAACCCAGCAAAAGAGGGAGAAAAGAAGGGTGCCTACCCTCAAACTTTCAGCGAATAGCCTCCACAATCTCAACATTGTAAGTGGATGCCACAGCTGCCGCACAGGAAAGGGACACTGAATTGGACAGAGAGAGTGGAGTGTCCTGGCAAGGTGCAGAAATAAGAATGCTTCTGTGCCTGCATACGCCATGGCACTACCCAGGCACACTCTTTTGTCATCATGCCAATACTCTAGCCAAAGGGACTGAGCACTTTGCCACATGCTGGGAATATGGCAGAGTGGAATCGCAACACCATCAAGATAACTAGAACCCCAGTCCCCAAAATCCCAGTTCTAATGGGCATGTGGAAACACCATTCAAGCAGGAGAACCATCAGGGATGGCCCTAGCATATACCATCCATTCTTCTGACAAAATCTTTGCCCACTGCACCAACAGCCTGTGTAGCAGGAGATAAGAAGTTCAAGCTTTTGCTGAAGAACACAAAGTCAGCACCCACGATCTGATTTCAGATGAGAAACCAGGCCTTGCCTGCCTCACCAAGATATGCTACTAAACACCATTGCCAACCCAGTATCAGCCTCCCAGGCATGTATGGATTATTCACTATAATACAGTCCAAAGAGGAGTTAAGAGCTAATAAAAACAAAAAGCAATATGGGAGGATGGCAGTAGCATTTAAACTTCTCCAATTTCAGATGTAGAAGAGGCCTTACTCCATTTACCAGATCTTTCAAGTGCATCCACAGGATCTTGGGGGCAAGGGACAAAAAGAATTCTTGAATAGCATTCACTCACATATGGGCAGCATGAGAGACACAGGCAGCTTTCTCTATGTCAAGAAAACTGCAAGAGAACCAACTAAAAAAGGAAAGAAGAAGGGGAAAAAACAGGAATTTCTTTCAGTGTCAATAAGGTCTTATCTTAGAGCACCTATTTGCTAAAAGTGGTCTCTTGTATTTTTTCTCTTGAAGTTCTAATGGTCTTTTAAAAAGCAATACAAAACACTTCAGCCTGCCTATTTATTCGTTATTATAACTAAAATCACAAACAAATCCTGGCTGGACCTCTTATCTGTTGCCAACTCTTGTTATTTTGATCTGAAGTAGTCAGTAAGCAAATTAGAAGTATTTATTTAAGGCACAAATCTATTGATAATAGAGGGAGCTGCAAAAAGGAACTGAGGAAAGAACATGCTCCTAAGAATTCAAGAAACTGTAAAAATGAATTGAACTTAGACCTTCCAACAACCCATGCTCAAATCTGTGGTGATCTAGGACTTCACAGTTATTAATATGCTACTTACAATAGCCACAGTAGAGGGCAATGAAGTACATGTGTTATTTCATACAAAAAAAAACACCCTTTGTTTTTTAGTTAAGTTTACTCGTAAATAAACTAAACTATAAAAAAAGTTAGGAAATACAACGTTAAGGAATAAAAAGGATTAAAAAGCTGTGGCATCAAGCACTCAAGTTAGGAAATGGCAGAATGAATGTTCCCCATGCAACCTTGTGAGTTTGCATTATGATACAGTCTTTAATTACATTATTTTTATATGTATATACAAGCCCAGGATCCTTGGTTCATTCAGTTCACAGGACAGATCTGCTCTGTGGATGAATGAGGTTTGTTTAAGAAAGGAGTCTTGTCTGCAGGACCTCTGCCTCATTTATTGTGGTAGTTGGAAGATTTGTAGTGAATTGCAGGAAGAAAAAGGATGGTCTCATGATTACAGCCGTTGAATGCCATCCTGGCAATTTTGACTATGCCACCAAGTTTCTGTGTGATCCTGGGCAAGTTACTTAAAACAAACTTTTCACAGCTAGTAATTTCAGTGTGTAGTTAAAGACAGTATCATAATGCATATGTATAAAGGGGCCAAATTAAGGTTCCATGGCTAGTGTTCATTCTGTCATTTCCTAGCTTGAGAATGATTAACTATACAACCTTTTAATCCTTCCCTTTGTATTTCCTAACTTTTTATGGTTTAGTTTACTGATGAGAGCAACCTTAACTAACGTCCTTTTCAATGTATATTTTATTCCCATTGTTATCTTTGCAACATTCCATATTTCACCACTCAGTGCCATGCTGACCAATATGGTGAAACTAATTAAACTGGATTAAACGCCTCCATTATAATTTCCCATGTAAAAAAAAAGGTAAACACTCAAGAAACCCATATCCCCCAATTTGTAAGGAGCATATAATCAATGCGCATGAAAGGGAACCCTTCTATCTTATTGTCAATAAACTCTTTTTGAGGAAAGTAACAATCAAACCATCTACCCTTTCAAAAGAAGCAGTGTAATTTACCACAACACAAACCCAAAGGAGCACAGCAGGTCTTATCTAAATCCAGTCTGTTTCATTGCAGTTCTTCCTGTGACCCTTCTTTGTAGTCATGTCATAGCCATCTGAGGTAAATCAGTTATCAAAGACAGCCACTGCCATGACAACCAGAGCAACAGTGACTCTTCCCAGGTATGCATATGAACTAGAGGGCAGTAATGATGAGTGGGATCAATATCTCTGATATCACAATATTAGGCAGCAGCAGGGGGCAGCAAAGGTGTGCTGTGTGGAAAAAATAGGCTTTTCTATACATAGGCTACTCTAGTTTTCCCAAAATTCCTAAATATCCATACAAAAGATACACATTGGAGATCATTCCATATTCATATTTATTAGTGGCTGAAATTTCGTTCAAATTATCTATGGCATGTTTACAAAATAGGGTTACCAAAAAAACCAGGTGAGACACCGAGGTACAGATCCCATAAGACAGAAAATTCCGATACAATACAACCTTACTATGGTTTCACTACTTGCAAAATCTTACTATGCACACACAAGTCAATTCATTACAATATCATAACTAATGATTCTAAGTAAAAAAAATCTGAAATGAACTATGTTAGCAACAAGAATGAGGGAAGCAACCTAGTGACAGAGGATGTGGAAAAAGCTAATGTACTCAATGCTTTTTTTGCCTCTGTCTTCACGAACAAAGTCAGCTCCCAGACTACTGCACTGGGCAGCACAGCATGGGGAGGAGGTGACCAGCCCTCTATGGAGAAAGAAGTGGTTCAGGACTATTTAGAAAAGCTGGACAAGCACAAGTCCATGAGGTCGGATGCGATCCGGGGAGGTCCCGGATGACTGGAAAAAGGCTAATGTAGTGCCCATCTTTAAAAAAGGGAAGGAGGAGGATCCAGGGAACTACAGGCCAGTCAGCCTCCCCTCAGTCCCTGGAAAAATCATGGAGCAGGTCCTCAAGGAATCAATTCTGAAGCACTTAGAGGAGAGGAAAGTGATCAGGAACAGTCAGCATGGATTCATCAAGGGCAAGTCATGCCTGACTAACCTAATTGCCTTCTATCATGAGATAACTGGCTCTGTGGATGAGAGGAAAGCAGTGGATGTGTTATTCCTTGACTTTAGCAAAGCTTTTGATACTGTCTCCCACAGTATTCTTACCGGCAAGTTAAAGAAGTATGGGCTGGATGAACGGACTATAAGGTGGATAGAAAGCTGTCTAGATTGTCAGGCTCAACTGGTAGTGATCAATGGCTCCATGTCTAGTTGGCAGACGGTATCAAGCGGAGTGCCCCAAGGGTCGGTCCTGGGGCCAGTTTTGTTCAATATCTTCATTAATGATCTGGAGGATGGAGTGGACTGCACCCTCAGCAAGTTTGCAGATGACACTAAACTGTGAAGAATGGTAGATACACTGGATGGTAGGGATAGGATACTGAGGGACCTAGACAAATTAGAGGATTGGGCCAAAAGAAATCTGATAAGGTTCAACAGAACAAGTGCAGAGTCCACTTAGGATGGAAGAATCCCATGCACTGCTACAGACTAGGGACCGAGTGGCTAGGCAGCAATACTGCAGAGAAGGACCTAGGGGTTACAGTGGACGAGAAGCTGGATCTGAGTCAACAGTGTGCCCTTGTTGTCAAGAAGGCTAACGTCATTTTGGGCTGTATAAGTAAGGGCATTGCCAGCAGATCGAGAGGCGTGATCATTCCCCTCTATTTGACATTGGTGAGGCCTCATCTGGAGTACTGTGTCCAGTTTTGGGCCCCACACTACAAGGATGTGGAAAAATTGGAAAGCGTCCAGCGGAGGGCAACAAAAATTATTAGGGGGAGGAGAGGTTGAGGGAACTGGGATTATTTAGTCTGCAGAAGAGAAGAATGAGGAGGGATTTGATAGCTGCTTTCAACTACCTAAAAGGTGGTTCCAAAGAGGATGGATCTAGTCTGTTCTCGGTGGTAGCAGATGACAGAACAAGGAGTAATGGTCTCAAGTTGCAGTGGGGGAGGTTTAGGTTGGATAGTAGGAAAAACTTTTTCACTAGGAGGGTGGTGAAGCACTGGAATAGGTTACCTATGGAGGTGGTGGAATCTCCTTCCTTAGAGGTTTTTAAGGTCAGGCTTGACAAAGTCCTGGCTGGGATGATTTAGTTGGGGATTGGTCCTGCTTTGAGCAGGGGGGTGGACTAGATGACCTCCTGAGGTCCCTTCCAACCCTGATATTCTATGATTCTATGAACCGCCAAAAAAACCTCTTGAAATAATCTTATTTTTAAAAGCATAGTCACAAGTAACATTGTTACAATGTGATTGAGAATTTCCTGCAGATTCTAGATACTTATTAGATAGATCTCTGAAGGGGGTGGAATTTAGGATTTTCCTTCCCTTGCCCATCCCTCAATTAGAGAAATATCAACTTGCAAAAGTATCACTTGCTGGACCTGCAACAGGATTTAACAAGTACTATTCATGGTGCTGATATCAGTGAGTCTAATGGAGAAACCAAGGAAGTAAACGAATGATGGTCCCCACTCAGCACTCCTCACAAAATTCTCATTGAAGTCATTTGGGAGTTTTGCTGAGTGAGGAATGCTGACAGGTTCATATGTTAATTTCAATTGCATTGAAAATGCTGTGGTGAAATTGCAATGTCTGCTAATAGAAACACACACACACAATCACACACGAAAGCATTTTTTTATATATTTTAAGAAGTTAAAAAAAAGTTTCAGGAAATTGTGTCATGAGTCACAAACAGTCCAGCTAGCTGACTTCAGGGAATAAAGGGAAGAAGAGACTCATGGATGCGGTAAAGAGGAAATAATGGGAAATAATAATGCCTGTGAAACATACCAGATTGGTGACCTTAGACTCTGAATTCCCTCCTGTGCCACAGAACTGTTACATCACAGTTAGTGGCAGTACAAGCTCCCACATTATGACCCATCAGTGTGTTCCTAATTTGCAGGGGTAAGGTATAGGAAAGAATGGATAATTCAGTGTCTGATTCATTCAGGCCCTGATCCAGGAAAGCATTCTGATTCAGAGCAGCACTTAAGCACAAGTTTAACTTTAAGCATACACGATGTCCAATTGTCTTTGCATAGGACTTCTTTTCTCGAAAGCAGTGCTTAATTTGTGCCGGGGCTTGGCAGTTCATAGCCCCAGAACCTCTGGCACCTTGGCCAGCAGCCACCATTCTCTGGCTGACCAGTTCTGAAGACAGCACCATCTCCAGCAGCAGCACAGCCTTCAGAGCCGGATGCCTAGCCAGCAGCCGCCACTCTCCCGGACACCCAGCCAGTGCTTAATTTGGGCTAGCGCTTGCCAGGGCTGAGCCCCGGCACCTCTTTTATTACAAAGTAAGCAGAGCTCAAAATTAAACCTGTGCTGTTCTGAACAAGGATGGATTTAAGCTTGTGCTTAAGTGTTTTCCTGAATAGTGTCATAATCCATAATTTCTCTGTTGTAAAGTCAGTACCAGCTGTGGGCTAGTTATTGTTGTCTGAACATTTATCCAATGGGAAGTGGACTGAGATCACCAAATCATTAAATATGAGCCACTGTGTATCCAGAGGGTAACTTTCAGGCTCTGTTGATTTGGGCTGAATTCAAGTCAATATCGTTGAGGAGGCAGGCACTCTATATCCTATTGCAAACCCTCTGATCCATTCATTATCCCTCCCAGCCACAACAAGGAGGCAGATTAGTTTTGGTTCAGGCAGTCTTGCAAAATTCTACTACCCACTCATCCAAGGTGAGCAATCGTTTGTCTTTTTTACAGGTAAATAAAATATTTGTTTTAACATTATCATTACTCATCAAGAGCAGGTGAGATATTGTGTGCATGACAATTGCAAAGACGGGGTATATTTTGAAAGGAAACATAGGAAAATATTTTATGTATATGCTTCAAAAGAAAACATCCTCTTATGAAAGGCAGGTTCTTATCATTTTCCACACACATATAATATATCCCATGCAGAACTGACCTTTCAAATAAATATTTTAATTGCATGTTCTAAGTAAATACAGCTAAGCCATCACCTCCAGGTACAATTAATGTCAGTTCTGCTGAACAGTGATACTAAAAATAACATTAGTCTCAGAAACTTTTGGAGAAAACCTCACTTCCTTTACAGAGATTTTATTTTCTATTCTGTCCATCACAATTCCTATGCAAGACAAAATTTCTGGTTTCTTCTATACTGAGATTCACTGAGTTAGAAAATGTAAGACTGGAAATATCCAGTCATCAATCCATGCTTGAGTGTTAGAAGATATCTGATAAGAATTTGATTTGTTTTAAAAGCTAGGTCACCTCTCCTTCTTCCCTCCTCTCACCCTCTCAGGGAATACCTGTAACTCCCATTGAGTTCAATAGGGGCTACCAGTACCCTAAAGGTAGAGAATGAGGCTAATAATAAAGCAGCATGAAAACAGAACTGTGCTGGGGTGCACCAAAGGGTTGAGGAGAGGGGTAATAAGAAGCAATTCAGGAAAAGCAAAAGGGAAGAATAATATTTTGCATTTATTATATGGCACCTTTAATCTAAGGATCCAACAAACATTAAGGATGTTGAAGTCAATGGGAGTTTTGTCATTGACTTCAAAAGAGCCAGGGTATCACCCTAAGCTTCAGAGCACCTCTGTGAGGCAGTATTATGCTCCTCTGATAGGTAGGGCAAACTATGGCACAAAGGAATTAAATAACTTGCCCTCACATGGGTCTCAATTCAACAAGGCATTTAGGGATGGACTTCCGTTTGCACATGCATAAATGCTTACTGAATAGGGATGGACTGCTGAACTGAGCCAGAGTAGCCAGCCAGCAATGGATCTAATAACAACACAGGAGTCTTGTTGTCTAGGCTTGTGCCTTTTCGACTCAACAATGCTTCCTCTCTGAATTCAAGCGGTTAGAAACTGAAATCCAGACCCTACTACACACAGGACACAAATCCTGTAACAACAACATTTCAAAGTCCACAAAGAGGCACTTGTCAAAAACATTTAGGCTCAACTTCTAGGCTTTGAATAAAAGCTTAATGAATTTTCAGTTTCAATGAAAAGAGCCTCATGGATAATTTTAACATTCCTTTGTGGTGTCTGCATCCCAACATCAGCAGTGTGCTAGAGCATAAGAACCAGAACTGTAAAATAGACCAGTCTAGTCTCACTGAGTCAAATTCACTTATATCAGCATGAAACTAGAGTAATTCCACTGACTGCAAAGGAAATATATATCTATACAAGTGTGCTGTACCAGAAGGTCATCACTGAGTTAAAGAGGGCCTGCAAGTAAAAAGAAAAATGGATTTGTGCACTATTTTGCTTCTCTAAGATGTACCCTCGACGAGATGCTGGATTTCACTACTAAACGCCCCCCCCCCCTTTTCTTCACTCGTATATTTGTGATTTAAGTTACTTTAAAATGTGGTTTCTTAGCACAGTCCCCATACAGACACAGTCCCCATACAGATACAGGCTCTTTTCTCAGGTCAGTGTTTGAGAATGTATGTGGGTAACTCCCATTAAAGCTAGTTTCTTCATTTAACCCCGATAAGAATCAGCTGAATTTGAATGAATAAAATTTCCCAAATATCCCCAAAAGACTATACCTCTGCCCTTACAAAAATAAATCTCAGACAAGACTGTGTCTATTTTAAGCTGATTTTAGTTGTAAACCCAGCAGGTGAGATTGTAGCTCCCACTACAGCCCCTGTGTGTGGTAGCATACAGGAAATGTAAAAGCCCTGCTGGGGGAGAATTCCATTGACAGGAGGGGAACAGCTGAACAGTCCATAGGAAGACCTGGCATAGGGAAGGGGTACACCCTGAAGTAGAGCAAATCCAGAGGACAAAAGCAGGATGGATTGATTTAAGTCACCAAGTACAAAGCCTCAATTTAAATCATCAATTTTAATTAACTTTTCCATTTGTACTTCAGTTATTTTCTAAAGAACCCTCACTGGGTGATATAACTATTAAAACACATTGATTTACAACTAAATAGAGCCTTTACACTAGATTTGGTAGATCTTTTTTCTATCTAGGAGGGTACACTGTAAGTATCTATGATTTTTTAAACAATTATATAATTCAATATTTTCAGATTCTTCCTAATTGTACAGTTTTAGTATGTCAGAAAATGGCAAATGATACATTTGCTTATATACTAGATAATTAACTTTTTGCTCATGATTTGTGAAGTGCATTAGGACAGTAACTGGAATTTAATTAAACATACAAAACAGCACAAAATGTATTTGTGTTAAAACAACCTTAAAATATTTTGGATACATAGGCTTCTCTTATATAAACATGTTTCACATTACAAGTACATGATTTATTAAACAGAGGGATTAACTATAATCACAGATTGAAGTGTCACTAGAGGAGGTTTTGGAATTAATTGACAAACTCAACATTAACAAGTCACCGGGACCGGATGGCATTCACCCCAGATTTCTGAAAGAACTCAAATGTGAAGTTGCGGATCTATTAACTAAGGTTTGTAACCTGTCCTTTAAATCGGCTTCTGTACCCAATGACTGGAAGTTAGCTAATGTAACACAAATATTTAAAAAGGGCTCTAGAGGTGATCCCGGCAATTACAGACCGGTAAGTCTAACGTCGGTACCAGGCAAATTAGTCGAAACAATAGTTAAGAATAAAATTGTCAGACACATAGAAAAACATAAGTTGTTGAGCAATAGTCAACATGGTTTCTGTAAAGGGAAATCGTGTCTCACTAATCTATTAGAGTTCTTTGAAGGGGTCAACAAACATGTGGACAAAGGGGATCCAGTGGACATAGTGTACTTAGATTTCCAGAAAGCCTTTGACAAGGTCCCTCACCAAAGGCTCTTACGTAAATTAAGCTGTCATGGGATAAAAGGGAAGGTCCTTTCAAGGATTGAGAACTGGTTAAAAGACAGGGAACAAAGGGTAGGAATTAAAGGTAAATTCTCAGAATGGAGAGGGGTATCTAGTGGTGTTCCCCCAGTCCTCGGACCAATCCTATTCAACTTATTCATAAATGATCTGGAGAAAGGGGTAAACAGAGGTGGCAAAGTTTGCAGATGATAATAAACTGCTCAAGATAGTTAAGACCAAAGCAGACTGTGACGAACTTCAAAAAGATCTCACAAAACTAAGTGATTAGGCAACAAAATGGCAAATGAAATTTAATGTGGATAAATGTAAAGTAATGCACATTGGAAAAAATAACCCCAACTACACATACAATATGATGGGGGCTAATTTAGCTACAACAAGTCAGGAAAAAGATCTTGGAGTCATCGTGGATAGTTCTCTGAAGATGTCTACGCAGTGTGCAGAGGCAGTCAAAAAAGCAAACAGGATGTTAGGAATCATTAAAAAGGGGATAGAGAATAAGACTGAGAATATATTATTGCCCTTATATAAATCGATGGTATGCCCACATCTCGAATACTGTGTACAGATGTGGTCTCCTCATCTCAAAAAAGATATACTGGCACTAGAAAAGGTTCAGAAAAGGGCAACTAAAATGATTAGGGGTTTGGAATGGGTCCCATATGAGGAGAGATTAAAGAGGCTAGGACTCTTCAGCTTGGAAAAGAGGAGACTAAGGGGGGATATGATAGAGGTATTTAAAATCGTGAGTGATGTGGAGAAAGTGGATAAGGAAAAGTTATTTACTTATTCCCATAATACAAGAACTAGGGGTCACCAAATGAAATTGCAGCGCAGGGAGTCCCTCTGCCTATTAAACGTGCCCTGGGCAGCGGAGTGCACACCCCAGCTAGCAGGAGGAGGGGGAGGGAGCGGGGGGGGAGAGAAAAGGGGGGTGGCCAGGGCTTCCTTCAGTGGGGCGCTCACCACGCGGCCCCTCCCGCCACACCGCCTGCCGGGAGGGCTCCGCGCTGCTCCGGTCGGCAGGCAGGGAAGGACGCAGGCTGCAGACCTGGCACCAGCTGGGGCAGACATAGCGCGCAGCCCGCTCCCAGCAGGGTGCTCCCCTCCTCCACGCTGCCGCCCCCTACAGGGTGACCGGAGTGGCGAACCAAAAAGGAAAAAAAACCTACGGATTGGAAAAGGATTGGAGGGAAGCCGCATCTTAGAATCTGCTGCCCCAAGCACGAGCTTGCTCGGCTGGTGCCTGGAGCCGGCCCTGTTTGCTAAACAATCTGTTCCACCTTGCATTTAGCTGTGATACTGGGAGTACCTTTCCCAGAGACCTGAAGAAGAGCTCTGCGTGGCTCAAAAGCTTGTCTCTCTCACTAACAGAAGTTGGTCCAGTAAAAGATATTACCTCACCCACCTTGTCTCCCTACTTTCTAATAACTCAAACAATAATAAAGTTTTGCAAATATAATTTGATTTCCTTACAGTAGACGTTAAACACTTATTAGTCTTAATAATGCAGCATCAGTCTTAATACTAATAAATATTATATATACCCTCCCAACTGTTTGATCTCCTAACTTTTCTATGTTAGTGAATCTCATCCTTTGTCTGCCTTCTGTGACGTAAGGGACAAAGGGTCATGTCATCATTTTTTTCAATTAAAATGAGGACAAAAATCAAAAGGTAGAACTTCACCAATGCCAAGTACCTGACATACTCCTTCCTCCCTCTCTTTTATAGACACATACACAAATGAACCTCTGAGAAGTACCATATACAGCTTCCTGCCACCTCTAGCAGGACTTTGATTTTATAAACATAGGGAGTATAATTAAACAATAGTGTATTTTATATCACTCTAGCTAGCCAAGCAAACTAATTTTTAAGCTTTGTTATTATTTCTCAATCGATAAATGTGCTCTTCATTAGTACCACACCCTGAAACTTTAGAATTCCATTCACATACTGGTCATCTGTTTGCCTTTTGATCAGCCTATGAAGACTTCTCCATTTTTATGGATGAATTCTTTAACATTGCTTATAGCACCCAAGTCTGAATTTAGAATCTTCTTCCACACTAGTGTTTCCTTAAGCAGATCCTCCATCATATTCCAGAATCCAGATGTACCATATAGAAACATGTAATAAAGGTGAGTTATTCCACTGCCAACACCATTACCAGGAGCCAAAATGGTAATATGCAGAAGTTAGATGTTGAACCAGTTTTCCCCACATAACAAGAGCAGGTTTAAAGGGAAGATTTCCATGCCATGTGGCATGGTGAAGACATATTCCCAGTTTTCTCCTGCTCTTTCACAATGCATATTTATAGGTTGCTGAACACAGCCAAATGAATATTCCAGAGGTGGAACTGTGTGATTATCTTTAAAAGTCTAAAATAGGCGTTTTCTTTTCTTTGTTTCTGACAAACAGGGAAAAGCACACTCCATTAAATTCCTCCTGGCTAGTACAATTTCCATTATTGGTTCTTAAGGCATATCTACACTACCTCACAGTTTGGAGTAAGGGGAGGTGAATAGCAGTGCGCACCGAAGTGCTGCACTATAACTCCACTGTGTGGACACTTCAGGCACAAACTTAAAGGTCTTGAGTTCACGGTGCAAATTATGTAATATTTATGTAACCCTTCTGCCCATCTAAGTTGGCAGCAACAAGGGCCAGGTTCTGTATCTAGGGGTTCCATTTCAATAACGCAATGCAAAACCGGCTCGAGCCCCCACCCAGTGACCTGGGACAATTACATACCACACCCTGGGTGCATCTAAGAGGCAATACTTCCCCTCTCGCAAGCACGGAGTCTGAGTGTAGCAGAAAATGTTTAATAACATGAGGTAAATGACATCAGCATTAAATTGGAAAAACACCACAAACAGGATTCATAACACAAACCATGAGCAAAAAACCCACCCCAGCAAATTGGGTTGTGTCCTTTCCCTTTGGTTCTTGAATCAGCAACCCAAAAATCACCCAGAGTCCCCAAAGTCCAACAGCCCCAAAGTCTCTTGGGTCCAGCAACCACCCAAAGTCCCAAAATTCCAACAAACCCCAAAGTCTCTGTCCCTGGTCAGTGCAGCCCCAGAGTAAAAGGGGGGGCACATAGGATGTTAAGGGGCACCTTACGTGATCCAAGGCCGGCCGGCTGTCTCTCCGTAGGGTTCCGCCGCAGCCTTCACCACGAGCCAGTCCGCTTCCTGCCGTCCCACAAACTGCTTCGCTCTACAAGCTGCTCCGCTCCGCTCACTGACCTGTGAGCCGCTCCAGCCATCCCCGCAAACAGCTCCGCTCGCCGTTCCTTGGGCCGCTCCAACCGGCCCCGCAAGGCTCCGTGCCGCTCGCTGCTCCTCCAGTCGTCCCCACAAATTGCTCCGCCAGCTGCTTAGCAATATAGCTTCAGTTAACATAGTTAACTAGTTAACATAGCACTCAGTGATCTCAGCTCTTAATAACTTTAGCTCTTTTGTGATTTCAGCTCTTAGCAATTTCAGCTCATAGTAGGGGAGCCCCAGTGCTAGTGCACCATTGGCCCAAAGTGAATTCAGCTCAGCAGTCTGTAACTAGACTCCTAATGGAATCAAAGTTAGCTCTGATATTCAACAGTGGAGAGAGGATGTAGTGCAATTGGTGTTTCAAACCCTCAGAGGGAGCCCATCCCATCAGGTACAAATACCTGTCCCCACCCTCTCTCAATTCACTGAGTTTTGTAACCCATGCCCCTTGTCAAGCAAGTGCTACTTAGGTAATGGTGAAGGACTCACTCAGTCCTTCTGTCATACAACAGTTCCACTGGCCTTGATTCACAGAATCAGGGTAACAAAACTTTATTCTTCCTGCCCCAATAACAGAGAAAACTGGGGATCCCACACCAGCCAAAGTAACCACTTTGAGTTGCTGTTGTTTCATGCCAGGCGGGTGGGTGTGCCTCTGCAAACAAGATCAGCCCCTGGAGTTCTTTTCCACACTCGCCATAATTCACCACCAGATGTCAGGGTAGAGCTCATCCTGACTCTGCTTACATTTAATATATACATACACATATATAAACAGAGAAATAAAACCTCTCGAGCAAGTGATGACATACCTGAATTAACAATCTAATCAATTTATAATTAAAGTCTTAACATAAAAGCTACATCACGGTCCTAATACACCATCCATTTACACAGGCATAAATCAGGAGTAACATCACTGAAGTCAAAGGAGTTATGTGTGAATAAAAGCAGAGCCAGCCTTACCATGTTGAGAGGGAAACCCAAATTCATTGAGGTGCTCATAGGGCTGTCAAGGAGTTAACTGTGGCCTCTTGTTTCTCCCGGTTGATCTGCACTCCCTTGAGAACTAGCCCTTAAGCACAGCTGGAGCACAGGATGCTTTAGCCACACTACCAGAATTGTCAATCTCAAGTATTTAAAATCATGAGACTGGTTTAAAGACCATGAGATTTTAAAACAAATAATACATGTGAGGTTCTTTCTATTTACCTTCTGGTTGTTTAGACTTTAGGGTTCAGGTTTTCAAGCTCTTCTCTATAGTCCGACGTCTCCCCCACCTCAACCTGCCCAAGTGCTGTGGCAGAACTGGGCAATGGTGCAAGAGTCAGTTATGCCCCTGTATACTTGTGGATTGGATCAATCAGCCACACCCAGTTCCATTTATAGCCCCTTTTTTCAAGGCTCTGTTTATATTCCAACACAAAACAAAAGGAAACACAGAACAATAACAAAAGCAAAAGCCCTGTTCTTGGCTGAGATTATGGGGCCCTCTGGTAACAAAAGGGTCTGGATATCCCCTGCCTGAGGGTCCACAGAGTGTGCTCACCCTCACCTCCTGCAGCCACAAGAGAGAATGCTCCCAACTCTCTCCTAGTTCCCTACCCCTCATGGAGCTGGGACCCTTTTTTTTATTCTCAAGCTAGATCCAGCTGATTCCCAGCACCTGCCTGCTGGGCTTCCCTCCAGAACAGGGCCAGACACCCTGTTACACCTCCCAATCCTGCCAGAATTCTAAGCTGACCTCACCCAGCTTACTGGTCCATTGTTCCATTCTAGTTGCATAAAGGGGCCAAAACAAAAATGATAACCTGACGCAAAATCTTTATATCCTCCTCGCCAACCTTCTGCTGGAAAAGTACAGTCCAGCTGTTTGTCCCTTCCTAAGCTAGAGGTCTGTTTATACCAGTTTACATTTTCAAGGCTATTTTGGCAAGGAGAAGTGCCAGAAAATTACTTTGGGGGGGAAAAAAAGAAAGCTAAGATCCTCCTTTACATTTCTAGTTTCCCCAAATAAAAGCAGCCCATGCTATGTGCTCAAAGGGGGGCTCAAAGTCTAGCTCTGTATAAATGAGAGGAAAAATCAGGCCTACATCTTCCTGAAATATATGTGGTGTGTCTGTGATTACTGGTGGAAATGTGCCATAACATGCGTCAACCTAATTTTGGAAGCAAAGTATCCAACTGGATAGGATATTGCTATGGGTTTTTTTCCCTCTTCCCTGTGATTCTATGCAAATCTTGTAGTTTTTTCCATCTCAGAGTTATATGCAGCCATCAGAAACACTGACTTCTGTACATTTAGCTTTCATATGAACTTGACAAGAGCCAACACTTTTGATCGATGCAAATAATGCTGATGGAGAAATTGACAAGATTTACAGACTACAGCAGTCTGTGCCTCCCTCCCCTGCCTGTCTCTCCCACCATGCCACAGTAGACGGTCCCCAAGCAATTGTTTTCCATTTCCTCCACTGTTTGTCATTAAACCTAATTAGCCACAGGAAAGAAAGAAATCCAGGCAATATTTAATATCCTCAGTTTTCATAACAACTTGCTGCAGTTCTGTTTCATGCACAAAACCATGAGTTCAACAGTTAAAAGAAAGGTGAAAGAAAGCTAGAAGTTTGTTTAAATAAATCTCTTTGAATCAGAGATAAGGAACAATTTAGAGATAGAGCATTCATTTAAACTGGATTTGTTAACTTCTGTCTTAACCTTGTTTTAAATTCATTTAGAAAAGGAAGTTTACCTTCCACTGTGTTCAGCATTCGAAATTTTAAATTTCAGTATGATGAAAATTCACACAACACAGAGACAGTAAAAATTATCAAGCCTTAATATTCTTTTTAAAAGATAGCTGACCATTACTTTTTTAGCATGATGTTTGCTTGCTTTATCAGTTTAAAAACTGTGATGTGTCTCTGGACTATAGGGCTAATATAATTAAATCCTATTAACACATCAGGAATAAAATCCTTTAATAGACATATGAGGCTTTGAGAGGTAGCTCATTCCTAAGCAGATTTAATATCCTTAAATTAAGCAAGTGTGAATAGGAGAATGAATCTTATTAAAACTTAAATCTGATTAAATTTAAAAATTATTGGTTTCTTAATGTAATAAATTATCCAGTACAGGCTAGAACAAATAATATAGCCCGGCTTCATATAATTCCACTCTATAACAAGTGACAAATGAAATTAAGTGTGACTGTGGGGCAAAAAGGAAGGTCTTTTTATAAAAGTCATTTTGCATAATGAAACACCTAAATCGTTTTAACAAACATTTTTTGGGAAAAACATGTGCAAATGACAGTGTTGGAGTGGGAGTCATTATTCCTCTTCAAAAAAGGAATGGGAGATAGTGGTGCTAATGTTGGTTGTTTGTTTTTTTAAATGCCATTCTGACCAATTTGTTATAAATTTTGAAAAGAAAAGCTGCAGCTTATGTTGGTGGTAGCTTATTCCTTTTCCAGAAGGCTAATGCAAATGTAAACCATCTGCCGCACATTCTGCTGATAAAGCTGTAGTATCAAACAATGGACCAACAGTATTGGAATACTAAAACATAAACTGAACACTTTAAAAAAAAGTTTGAAAAGGATTTTAACTTCCAGCAAACGTAGATTTTCCACTCTCTTTCCATCCAAAAACAAGTTATATGTAACATATAACAAGTAACATGATTACAAAGATTTAGGAGGAGGCAAGGATTTCTATTTAAATAATCTTATACTAAAGTACAAGTCATGTTAAATCATTAAAATAAACAGAAATACATAACAGGCTACAAACTTAGCTTATTGATTTTGTTAAATGAAAACTGATCTAAATCATTAACACTTAAAAATGTATGCAGTATTCAATATGTTAATAGTGGATTATTTTAAAGAGTACTGGACAGCTATTCAAAATCCATCAATTTGACTAACAATAGTCTAATGTACTTTTGGAAAGCAATACTAAAATTTCAGAATAGTGGACCTGATCCAAAACCCATTGAAGTAGATTAAAAGATTCCCATTGGCTCCAGTGGGCTTTGAATGAAGCCCCATGTCTGTTGTCCTATTTTCAAGTGTGCAAGCAGGGGGAGGGTTTAATTCAAAAGCACCTGACAAATCAAACATGCTAAAATGTCATCTAACTGATCCTTGAACAACACAAGGATCAAAATAGTTTGCTATGAATGTAGACAAAAAGAGTGGAAATGAAAAATACTATAGCAATTTCTTCATAGCCATATTAAAAATCAACACATGACACACCAATTCATTGTCCCAAAAACATGGGGTCTTCTGATATCATGGTGCTGTAATGCACCAGTGTAATAACCTGGAGAGGTAAATAGATTGTACGATGACACCATTGTGGCACTATTTTATTCTTGTAAAATACTCTAGTACTAAGTTGAGTACAAAACATATTGCATAATAAATGCAATTCAACAATGTACTTTAAAGTTTTGTCTGTGAAAAGTGATAGTGTCCACCATAGTGTTCGACCTGGATTTAAAATAAAAGTGGTCTGAAAGCAGTAGTCAAGAAGTCAGAATGGTTTAGAGAGCACAACTGGCTATACCTGTCTTGTGTTGATTATTCACACACAGGAGGAAAAGAATGGTATTTAATCACGACAATCATATCTGGTCTAAAATCTGGTATCAGTAACTTAGGAAATATTTTGTAAAAGCTGTTTACATACCTGTCCATTAACATTGATGTAATTTCAAACAGATAAATGGGCATTATTCAAAAGGATATGGAAGGACCCATTTTAAAACCTCAGGGATGATTATACAATCTTGCTGTGTGATCGCCATACACACACTAATGATTTGAGTGGATTGCCTATGAAAAAACATAATATTTCAATAAAATGACAAATCTGTTTATTTAATGAAAAACACATGCTATATTAATTTTTGAAGGATACCATCTCCCACTTAATATAAATTCACTCTGAGGAAATCCACTAATCTCTGGAATGTGTATATTTTAGATCTCCAGCTCTTTTTTCCCAGTTCTCTTTCTACTTAATTATTTATTAAATCAGAATAACAAATACATATATGTTCAGCAAAGCACAATAGGTTATTCCAGACTAAAGTAAATCTATTTTGCCTGAATTCATCTCTCTTTAAATCTGACGGGAAAAAAATACAGAGAGATAGTGTTCTGGTTGTTTTTTAGATGGATGACAGATTTTGTTCTAATTAATCTAGAGCACTGTGTATAGAAATGACTGCAAAAGCAAACATGTCTATTAACAAAAAGCAGTGATTACTGCTTGGCATTCAGCCAGTAACTCTACATAAGCAATGAATTGATGCCTGCAACTGTCTCAGTGCCATATGGGTTCTGCTGTAGCAATGAATTGGATCCAACGCAAGGTTAAGATGTGTCAAATTTAACTGGGGTTTAATTGATACTGGTAAAGAGGCTCTAAATAAAGAAACAGTGTGTGTGCTATTAGAAACAGGCTGCATGTCAGCCTGCATCCCCCAGCTTGTTGGCAACAAAACTACACTGAGATATCCACAGGAGTTTCCAAACTCTACTTCTTTAAATAAAGAGAGAGAGAGAGAGAGAGAAAATGCGCAAAACTTCAGGTTAACAAGTTTACCAGCACCTAATTGTTACTGAAGAGATACTAATCAGGTATACATTACGACAATCCTAATCTGTTTTTGACATACTAATGAATCTCTTTTTACAGTGAAGGCAGTCGTTTTGCCAAACTAAAAATTCATGTTAATGCTTCTATCCTCAGATGCAAAAAAGCTGCATTAAAAGAATGGCATGTTAGCCTGGTTCAGCACTGAAGAGCCAGGAACTGGCAAAGTTGTGTATAAGCAATACAATGCATTAGTTAATTACAGGATGACTTACTTTTCTCAAATAGTAGTAACAGAATATGATACAATCTTTACACAAGCTTGTTTTTTTTATTCTTATTTTACTCCCTCTCCTTTCTTTGTCCCAATAGACCCTGTATACAATTAGCTGCATTTTTTTACCTTTATGCTCGAAATTGCTCAATGGTACTGGATTGGTGTTCAGCAGTCTGAAAACCTAAGAGCTACAGAGATGGCTGTTGTGGTCCCCTTTCTCTTGGCCTATGCTGGGGGCCAAACAGCAGGTGATCTAAATCTGGTCCATTGAGTATAATACAGTCAAGATTGAAAAAAGAGCATCCTGCATTTATTCTACAGCAATCTTAAAATGAGTTTAAGCCCACTTTATCCTTCCTGAGGCCAAAATCCTGACCCCACTGAAGTCAATAGCAAAACTCCCATGGATTTCACTGGAGTCAGGATCGTGACTCAGACTTTTGCATGGGCCCAGCACTTTATCACTGTCCAGCATGCAGGTGGGCCAGTGGCTCCTCCTGGATACAGTCATACATACTCGCAGAGTCCTGCTAAGATAAGCGTGTAAATATAAGCAAAGGTCAAGCAGATCTTATAATGTTTTATAAATATTCAAGATGCACAAATGTTTGAACTTTCCCAGTTTGAAATATCTCATTTTTATCTGAAAAGTTTTTCTACAACTCCAAAATGGAAATCTGGCAACAAAGCTCACTAATCACTGCTCTACAGCCAAAATGCTTCTGAAATAAATGTAGTCAAACTTTACTAATTCTGGGTCACTGAGAACAAAAATGAAGCTTAAAATTGTTGATTGGCTCTAGTTTTCAAGATATGCTATTGGGTCAGTATATACGACCCTTGACTTGGGAATGGCGGAGGATAAGTGAGTTATAAAGGGAAGGGATCTCAATTTAAACCAGAAATGACTAAAATACATCTTTGACTGGATCTATGAATAAATCTATGACTGGGTTTGGACAGTACTTGCTTTTTAGGCAAACAATGAATGATGCAATCTGAAGCTGGTATTGCGTCATACACGATATGAATTGCATCATGTTATTCCTAGAAGTCGTGGATGATGCAATCATAACGAAGCTTACATCACTCTGCAGAACAAATTGCCCTATATCAGCTCTAGAAATCATACAGCGTCGTGCTCTTTTATTTGTCAGTGTTTGATTTTGCAAAGGGACACATTTCTGTTTAGCCAAAGTGAGCAGAGATGCCTCGTACTTGTGTGAACAGTGCAGATAACTTCTGCTCTGTTTGTGGTGAAGTGACTTTTGCATCACAAAAGCGCAGTATAACCACTATGGTTAAGAAAGCCTATCACCTTTATTTTGGCTGCAAAATTGGAGATCAGGACAAGAGGTGGGCCCCACACATATGCTGCAACACTTGTGGAACAAATCTTCGCCAGTGGTTGAACAGGAAAAGGAAATCTATGCCTTTTGCAGTGCCAATGATTTGGAGAGAGCCAACAGATCATACCAGCAATTATTACTTCTGCATGGTGCCTCCAGTTGGGAAAGATGTGTCAAAGAAGAAAAAGTGGACCGTGCATTATCCAAACATTCCATCAGCTATACGCCCAGTACCCCATGGAGAAGGACTGCCGGTTCCTGATGCACCAGAATCATTCTCACTTGAGTCAGATGAGGAAGAGGAAGAGGATGAAACTTCTGGTCCTGAACCATCAATGTCACAGGACCCACATTTTCTCCCATCCTCCTCCTCTGAACCACACCTCATAACACAAGGTGAACTGAATGACCTTGTCAGGGATTTGGAACTACCCAAGAGTAAGGCAGAGCTGTTGGGCTCCAGACTACAGCAGTGGAATCTCCTGGCAGGTGATGTTAGGGTTTCCATATTCCGTGACCGTCAAAAGGATCTTGTCCCATTCTTCTTCATAGAAGGTGATCTTGTAGCCTGCAACAACATCGATGGTGTGATGGCAGCCCTCAATATCGTTCACAATCCAGATGAGTGGAGACTGTTCATTGATTCATCGAAGATGAGTCTTAAAGCTGTTTTACTGCATAATGGCAATGTTTTGCCATCAATTCCAGTTGGTCAGGCAGTCCATATGAAGGAAACCTATGACAACATGAAAAAACTTTTGAGGTGCATAAACTATGACCAACATCAGTGGCAGCTTTGTGGCGATTTGAAGGTTGTTGCTCTCTTGCTTGGTCTGCAGACTGGATACACAAAGTATGCTGTTTTCTCTGCGAATGGGATAGTCATGCAAGAGATTCCCACTACATCAAGAAAGACTGGCCACTCCGACAGTCATTGGAGCCTGGGAGGAAAAGTGTTCAGCATCCACCACTTGTTGAATCAAGGAAGATTTTGTTACCACCCTTACACATCAAGCTGGGTCTGATGAAGAATTTTGTCAAGGCCATTGACAAAACACAAGCAGCTTTCAAGTACCTCCGTGGAAAATTTCCAAGGTTAAATGAAGCTAAAATAAAGGAAGGTGTCTTTGTTGGTCCCCAGATTCGTGAACTTCTTCGAGATGATGCATTTGACCATGCACTGCATGGCAAGGAAAAGATGGCATGGAAAGCCTTCCAGTTAGTGGCAATAAATTTTCTCAGAAACAACAAGGCAGACAACTACAGGTCGTTGGTGGAAAACCTCCTCAAGGCATACAAAAGCCTTGGCTGCAACATGTCACTAAAGATACATTTTTTGCACTCTCATCTAGATTTTTTTCCACCGAACTGCGGAGCAGTGCTGACGAGCCCGGCGAGTGATTTCACCAGGACATTGCAACAATGGAGAAACGCTATCAGGGCAAATGGAGCCCATCAATGCTCGCAGACTATTGCTGGGCAGTGACAAGAGATGCTCCATTTAATGAATACAAGCGACAAGCCAAGAAGCGCCGAGTAGACACTGAATAGGACTAAACTATGTACATAATAGTTTTTTGCCTTTTGTTTCATAATAAATTTTATTTATATAGCCCTTTTGCTGATTTTTAAAGTGTTACATAAACAGGACAGGTGAAATATTATCATGTAAAGCAGGGGTCGGCAACGTTTGGCATGCGGCTTGCCAGGGTAAGCACCCTGGTGGGCCAGGCCAGTTTATTTACCTGCTGACGTGGCAGGTTCGGCCGATCGTGGCCCCCACTGGCCGCGGTTCGCCGTCCGGGGCCAATGGGGGTGGCGAGAAGCCGCGGCCAGCACATCGCTCGCCTGCGCCGCTTCCCGCCGCCCCCATTGGCCCGGGATGGCGAACCACGGCCAGTGGGGGCCACGATCGGCCGAACCTGCCACGTCAGCAGGTAAATAAAACTGGCCCGGCCTGCCAGGGTGCTTACCCTGGCAAGCCGCGTGCCAAATGTTGCTGATCCTGATGTAAAGCAACCATAAACACATGAAAAGACCTAGGTTTACAATTTATGATTAAAACTCTACTATCTACACAATATACATAGACATAAAAAGTAAAAACTTAAACATCTTAGAAACAGTAGCCAATCAGTTGTTTTAATTGTCATATTTGAATTCAGCACATCAAAATACATAATAAATAGCACATTTTATCTCTGAAGCAGACGACTTCTCAAAAATTGTAGACCAGTGTTATCTGGAGAGAGGGAACATATGAATGCCCTAAACTCCCACAGAAAATCATACAAACTTCTAGAAAGCTTTTAAATGTTGTTAAAATGCCCCCTCTCACTTCCACTTCAGACTGTGCTTCAGTAATCTGTCTGAAACTGCAGTAATTTCCACTAAAATCTCTTTGTAGTTCAAATTCTGACTTCCAGATCTGGGCAGGTAAATGTGCAGCTGTCTTGAACAACAAATAGTAGTATTTATATAATGCTTTCCCTCTTCCTGATCACTGGTGAGGGAAACTGAAATACAGAGCAGTTAAAATGACTTGTCCAAGGAATATAAAGGACTTCTAGTTCAGTGCCCAACCATTGGACCACCTTGTTGTCCTCATGTTCCCTAATGAAGAGCATATCTGAATAAGAACAAAACATGCCCCATCTTGTGAATTACTCAGTGTCTTCAAAACTCATCAAAGCCAACGGGAGTTAAGGACGTTCTGCACTTCCCTAAGTCATTCATATTTTACAGGATCAGGCCCTACAAGGCTATATTCCATCAAGATATTGCACTTTATAAATAGTGAATTTCAAAAACGTTAGAAGTAGGATCAAATTAAATACTCAAATTTTGGGTGGTTAGCTAAATGTAAGAGCTAGGTATTATTATTAATATTAATAAACAATATTTTAAAGTTATCTGAACTTCTTTGAATCTCACAAAAGGGTTCACTTTCAGTTTAGGATGAAAACATCGATCAATTCTTATTTTATCCAAACCATTTCACTCAACCCTACTTACGGTAACATAAATGAAATTTCCATAAATGTTGTGAAACTGACATATAAAAGCATGAGACAATTTTTTTAAGACTGGATAAATTTCTCAAACCAAGACTGCAGGAAGCTACTGTACAATCTTTAGGAAGTATTCTTCTAGCAATATATACACACACAACTAAAACAAAATTTGTTTGTGGCTCGGTTTGAATTAACAATCTACTGTACATCTGAGCAGTCCACAGCTAAAGTGGAAGGTTACATGCTGGTCTCAAATACATATAATTAGAAAGATGAAATATCAAGTGAAGAAGACTGATGCTTATTAATCAAGGCTTTTTGTTAAACTACCTCAGCACTGTGCTCTTATTAGGTATCTCCCTTATTTAAGTAGCAGGAACACCATGTAATTTGAATTCCTTCAGTAATTTCTATCCTTTTGCCTCCCAAATCAGTACACTGAACATCAATGTTTACAACCTACAATTCAGTTTTGCATTCCTACCTCAAGCTGTATCAACCAATTTTTCTAAAATAACCATTTACTCTTTTCCCCCACATCCTATGTCTTTCTATCTTCCATTATTCCTCAGCTACTCTGCCAACTTCTTATAATAATGTCTTATTTGTACCACTTACTTTTTTTTTTTTTTTTACTTTTCTCATCTTTTTGATGGAATATTGGTCCATTTTGCCAGAAGTAAAAATGTTTTAAAGTAAATTGTACCAATTTCTGTTTCCCTGCTCTGCTTAGAGGGTTCTAATCCATTAGGTAGGTTTTTGTTTGTTTGTTTTTGGCATTGTTTTTAAACCTGTAGGGAATAATGATTATGCAGAACAGCGCTGTTACTGAGACGTAACATATTAAGCAGAAGAACTATTTATACTTAAGAGACAGGGTACCATTATTTATACTTTAAAAGGCCTCCTAGGTTGGAAACAGAAGAAAAATTACTTATCTATAGAGCCAATTCTTGATATTTGTCAGAAAGTTGTAATGGAGTTGTTGTTCTAAAATTCTCTATATGCAGGAACTTCAATCAATACATTTCTTCAAATAAACCTGTACCAAGGAAAAAACTTCTGCATTGCTTATTAACGTTCAGTAGTAGTATGTGCTATACATTTTTAACCAAAATGTGCAACCCAATCTTACGTAGCCTATAACATAAACAATGAAAAAATTATTTACTACTGTACTTTTAATGCCTCACTGAATAGCTCACCTGGAAACTATGAGCTAGATTTTCTTCCTCTCTGTCCTTTGAAAGGATGTCTGTGTCTGAGAGACAAGATTGCCATGTTACTGCCAATTCTCTAATACATAGTCTTGTACACTGGAAATCAGTATGGAACACTGCACTCACATCTCCTGTAACTTTTTACAGCCTTTAAATTGCCAGTCTTCTGACTACATTTCTTCAAACAATATTGCCATCTGACTGATATCAATCAAACAGTACTGCCCTTTGATGTCAGGACTCACAGAGTCATCCCACTTGACTGAATTCTGATTACCTCTGTATTCAGGAAAATAAATGTGAATTTTTTTTTTTTTTTAGATCACAGCCATGAGCTGTGAGTATTTAATAAGAGCAATTCTGACTTCTCATTTGGAAAGAATAATGCCAAAAATATTACCCTTGGGCATATCTGCCTCCAGAGAAGCTTCTTCCTTTGTGTACTCTATTTAGTTACTTTTTGTGAGGCTAGGCAAGTTTATAGCAGCTGATGATAAAAATGCAGAAGTTTAACCTCTGATTTCAGTTCTGATTTGCTATAGGCCAAACTGGCTCACAAATCTCCCACATGCTCCTAGTACTACAGAGGAGGAGCTGTACTCAGTAAACATTCCCTGTGCTATTTCCTACTATGCTGTGATAGGGTAGATTCCATCAGCTATCTTTTTTTCTTTTAATTGAGTGTTTGTTGAAGCATGACTCAAAGATAGGAGCCCTGGCTCAGAAATAAAAATTGGAGCTCAAATTCCCCATTGCTTCATTCAGACAGGGAAGAATCCTATTGGTCTTGCAGGGCCTGGAGAGTAATACAAAAAAGTTCCACTCTGAGGCATTAGAAATGCTGCTCAAGGTGAGTGCTGCAGCCACCTAGACAACATGGAGGTGGAAGAGGGCAAGAAGCGGGCAGGGACATGTCAGGAAGCATTCACCCACAAAACTGTGTGGAAAATTAGACTTGTAATGGGGAATTCTCTGATCCTTTGGAGAAACCAACTTTTGAAATTTTTTCCCTGCATCTCCTTCTGTCTCTTTGTGTCTCATCTCTCCGTTTTTTTTGTCCTCTCTGTTTTCACACATACACCCCATTCCCAATAAACAGACTTACATTTATAGTGCATCCAACTCCTGAATCTTGCCACAGTGTTACTTTTTGTCCTGCTCCAGTCTTGCCAGTTCTGCTGCTCCTTTGCCCCCAAATCCCATCTGTGTCTCTTCAACTGGACTCCACTTCTGCAGGAATCTACTACTTTAAAAAACAGTGTGTCTTTTCCTGTGTGGCTTATACATACTCTACAAGAAATACACACACACACACAGCCACCTCCTCCTCTACATGGCATTGGGCCAGAACTGCTCCTCCACATTAGCTGAGGATGCATGAGCTCTCAAACCAGTCTCCTTGCAAGGAACTACATGGATCCCCTACTCATACACATCACACATAAAGCTTCCATAATCCTAGCTGCAAGAGCTGCTCCCATTAGGCCACTTTATTTAAAGAGCCCCCTCTTTATCGAATCAAAGATAATTGCTTAGGTAGTAGTAGTGACTAGTAACGATGGCAGTGCCATGAGTAACTGGTGGATACATATGAAGTACCACACCCACCACCAATTTGGGATTGAGAATAAACTTCTTGGAGATTAAAAGTTGCCTGCAGTTGGAATGTTCTGGTGTTTAATATTACACAGCACTGTAAACAGCAAATTGCCATTTTGGGTATTCTCACCCTCCTCTGTTCTTCATCTTGGACAGGCTACTTGTTGTCCCTTAGTTCCAATTTAGCACCCTTTTTCCAAGTACTTGTCCCTGATTGGACAGTCACAGCTTTGTCTGAAATTCTTTGGACGGTTGTGTAAGTAACGGATATTGTAATCTGACTGGACACTGCTGACAAGTCTGCCCAGTAACCAGAAAGAGTGGGAAAGGACAAGTAATCAGTGTGAAAATCTATATCCTAGGGGAGCCTGTATCTATGTCTCATCTCCAGGATTGGCCTGGAGTCTCCCGGTATTAAAGATTAATCTTTAATTAAAGATTATGTCATGTGATTAAACACGTCCAACCAAAATTGGCAACCCTAGTCTCATCAGGGGAAAGCAAGGCTAGCTGGTTAGTACTACAGGACTCAGGGAAAGCTGGGGTAGCTCTGTTAGTACTGAAGAAGGTCAGAGAAGGAGAAGATCCGTGTGACTTACCATCGTTCCTGATCCTGTCATTGGCGGAGCTGTTCCTGACGGTGAGTTCCTGAGCAGTGGCTCTAGGTTCCTGTTGATGGTTCCTGGTCAGAGAGTTCAGGGTTCTTGGTCCGTCTGGTGTGTTCATCTTGGTTCCTGCATGGATTCAGTATTGTGTTTATGGGCTTTATATACTTGTTGTCTACTCTTGTTTTGAGGTTTGGGTTCAGGCTTCATGTCTTTGTTGTGTTATTGAGTGGTTTGTTAATAAAATCCCTTTTGTTTACTATATTATTGTGATACTTTTCACTGTAGGGGAAGGTTAGTGGAGGTGGGAGGCTGACAGTTGATAGATACTCTTGGGGCAAACCTAAGCTGGGAGGGGTCCTATTAATTTGGATTCCTAACTACCCAGGCAGTTCAGGAGAAGTAAATGGTGTAACTCTGAGTGAACTGTGTAACAGCACAACCAGTCTGAACTTTTAAGTGGCTAGATTAGTCAGAAATGCCCTAAGTGTAGTAAAACCTGCACCAAAGCAAGAAGCCTACACACCACCATCAAAAGTATTGTAATCCATGTTGCCACACCCTTTTCCTCCAAAGGAAATGGTACTCTCCTATTTCCAGAGACCCTATTGTTTTGCAGTAGCTCTTTTTCACTTAATATTTTACTTTAATAACTGCTCTGAAGTCACTTAGGATGGGATTCTCAAAACACTCAACACTGACCTAACACTACATCATTGAAAACAATTGAAGTTTTACCATTACTTCAGTGGACACAGAGTTAAACCAAAACTAAATGCTTTTGAAAATCCCACTGTTACAATATAATTCAGAACATTATTTGATAGCAAACCATCAGTGAAGAAAAGCAAAACCAAACCACCTGGTGTGTACTGCCAGCTCGTACACAGTCTTTAAATGAGCAGTTTGTTTAACTGTTCATCTTAACTTGGTCATTTACCTAACAATATGAAGATTCTTCACTCTTCATATTATTAGGCTCTCTCTAAACTAGTCCATTTCTCATAATCTATGTTTCCGCTTACACTGGGGCCACCTTCTGCTTGTGTCTCTTATGAAAACTCAAGTTTTTTGCCAGCACTTAGCTTGTGTACCGGTTGCACATTCACTCAGTCACTGCTGCTAATCTGTAAAGTTCCTTGGCAGATGAACCGTTTCTTTGGATGGGTCATTTGTCCAGGAATGGCATATGTCACAAGACAGCTCAAATTCCCTAAATGCTGCATTCATTCCCAGCCAGTAAATAATGTCTGTGCCCTTGTAGACAACCTTCAGTCCCTGAGGGGAAGAAGAATACATTTTTATCAAATCCATCTTTAATACTCCTGGCGTAACTACGCCCACTCGCTTATAGGCTGTACCTCTTCAAACAATCTGTTCATTCCTGATGTGGAAAAACAGGATGACTTTAAAAAAAATGACTTGTTTTAATTCTCGCCATCCAAAATGTTCACAGGCAATAGTTAAGGGATCCAGTCAGTTTCTTATCTAACTGAATTTCTCTCAGTCTTTCACCAGAAACAGACATCTATGAACAGTCACAGCAGCAGCTTCTATCTTTGTGTCAATGAAACATTCCCTGCCCTGATTCTCAACCAGCAGTTTGTCCTCACCTCAGCTGTACATGTTTCTTAAAATCATACGTTGGGAATCACTTCAGAGCATTCCAAGGGGGTTTTATTTCCCTATAGACACAACATACTTCTATTTGTAAGCTATATGAAGATAGGATAATATGAAATCTAGCTATGCCAGTACCACTGTCAGATGTTACACTGCATGGCCATGCTTCAGATCATAGAATATTAGATGTGTAGAACTGAAAGAGACCTCAGCAGATCATCTAGTCCAGTCCTCTGCACTCAAGGCAGGACTAAGTAATAACTAGCCGATTCATAACAGATGTTTGTGTAACCTGTTCTTAAACACCTTCAATGACAGAAATTCCACAACCTCCCTAGGCAATTTGTGCTCACCTAACCTGACAGGAAGCTTTTCCTAATGTCCAACCTAAACCTCCCTTGCTGCAATTTAAGCCCATTGCTTCCTGTCCTATCCTTGGAGGTTAAGGAGAACAATTTTTTACCCTCCTCCTTCTAACAACATTTTATATACTTGAAAACTGTTATGTCCTCCCTCTGTCTTCTCTTCTCCAGACTAAACAAACCCAGTTTTTTCAATCTTCCCTCATAGGTCATGTTTTCTAGACCTTTAATCATTTTTGTTGCTCTTCTCTGGACTTTCTCCAAGTTGTCCACATCTTTCCTGAAATGTGGCACCCAGATCTGGACACAATACTCCAGTTGAGGCCTTATCAGTACAGAGTACAGTGGAAGAATTACTTCTTGTGTCTTGCTCACAACACTCCTATTGATACATCCCAAAATGATGTTTGCTTTTTTTGCAACAGTGTTCTACTGTTGACTCATATTTAGTTTGTGATCCACTATGACCCCCAGATCCCTTTCCATAGTACTCCTTCCTAGGCAGTCATTTCCCATTTTGAATGTGTGAAATTGATTGTTCCTTCCTAAGTGGAGTACTTTGCATTTGTCCTTATTGAATTTCATCCTATTTACTTCTCCAGTTTGTCTAGATCATTTTGAGTTTTAATTCTATACTCCAAAGCACTTGCAACGCCTCCCAGCTTGGTATTGTCCACAAACTTTATACATGTACTCTCTATGCTATTATCTGAATCATTGATGAAGACATTGAACAGAAATAGAACCAAGACCAATCCCTGTGGGACCCCACTCGATATGCTCCTCCAGCTTGACTGTGAACTACTGATAACTATTCTCTGGGAACTATTTTTCAACCAGTTATGACCCACCTTATAGAAGCTCCATCTAGGCTGCATTTCCCCAGTTTGTTTATGAGACGGTCCTGCAAGATGGTATCACAAGCTTACTAAAGTCAAGATATACCACGTCTACTGCTTCCCCCCAATCTCTTTGTTACCCTGTCAAAGAAAGCTATTAGATTGGTTTGACATGATTTGTTCTTGACAAATCCATGTTCACTATAACTTATCACTAAGACTAAGATTTAGTCATGGGTATTTTTAGTAAAAGTCAGACAGACAAGTCACAGGCAATAAACAAAAATTTGTGGCCCGTGACCTGTCCATGACCTGTACTATATACCCCGACTAAATCTTGGGTGTTCGGGGGGGTTCCAGGGGCACAGCTGCTGCTGTGGATGGGGGGCTCTGGGGTGCCTACTGGTGCTGGGGGTTCCGTGGCATCTGCTGGTGCCGGGGGGAGGCCTCTGGGTCGCCTGCTGGTGCTGGGGGAGGGTACTGGACACCTGCTGGTGCTGGGGGGAGGCTCCTGGATGCCCGCTGGTGCTGGAAGTGGGAGGGCAGCCCAGGACTGCTGCTGCCACTCCTGGTGAGGGGAGGCCTGGGACCGCCAGGGCTGCTGCTGGTGGGGAGGGTGTCCAGGAACCGCCGCCACTGCCAGGTGGGGGTGGTGCAGCTGGCCCCGGGGCCACCCAAACTGCTCGGGCAGCCCTGGGTTCCGTCACACCTGCCGGCTGCAGAAGTCACAGAGGTCCTGGAAAGTCACGGAATCCGTGACTTCCGTGACCTCAGTGAGAGACTCTCAGCCTTACTTATCACCTTATTATCTACTAGATGTTTGCAAATTGATTTCTTGATTATTTGCTCCATTATCTTTCCGGGTACAGAAGTTAAGTCTCTGGGTTGCCATCTTCCCCTTTTTATAGATGGGCACTTTATTTGCTCTCTTCCAGGCTTCTGGAATCTCTCCTGCCTTCCATGAGTTTTTGAAGATAATTGCTAATGGCTCAGAGATCTGCCCAGTCAGCTCCTTGAGTATTCTAGGGTACATGTCAGCAGGCCCTTTTGACTTGCAGACATCTAACTTGTCTAAGTAATTTTTAACTTGTTCTTTCCTTATTTTAGGCTCAGATTCTACCTCATTTTCACTGGCGTTCACTATGTTAGACATCCAATTGCTACTAGCCTTTTGGGTGAAAACAAACAAAATAATCATATATCGCTTCAGCCTTTTCTACATTTTCTGTTATTTTCTTTGCCCCCTCATTGAGTAATGGGCCTACCCTGTACTTGGTTATCCTCTTGTTTCTAATGTATCAGTAAAACATGACATAGCCACGTTGTTTGTGTCTTCACACTTGTATCAGCTTTACTCCCAGGCTTCCTTTTACGAACCACATTGAAAGCAAACCTGTCCTTTGAGTTACATACTACATTACAAGAGATGGGTCAATGTTTCACTCTACTTCTGTAGAAACTCATTCCTATGCCTACGTGCAGTCCCACCCCACACAGAAACTTTGAATGCTTTTAAAATACATCATGAATGTCATATCTGTATCCTTTACTCCATCTACCAGCCCACTTCTATTCTCCGATTAAGCAAATTTAAGCAGAGATACCAAAGGAAATTTTTCACGGATTGAGATAAAAATCAAGGGATAAGTGCGGAACTGGGGCTTGCTCAAGGTGTTATATCATGTAAGGCCAGCTGTGCTGGAGCAGCCCAACCATCTGTCACTGATCAAAATCCTGCACTACTATTTAATTCTGGTACACAAGCCATGTGTGTGTTTTCTAAAACCAGTGAAAAATCTTGTGCTTATTGTATTAGGAAATGATGTACTGTTTTCCATTTGAAAACACAAAAAGGTTTTAGTTCTAGGAAATCATTATACTTTGCACTTTCCCAGGTGCTCAGCCTGTCTGCCTTTTTTATCTAGGGCTACATTTCCTCTTTAACATAAACAAAGAGAAATAGATGGAGCTCAAGCCTCTAAATCCTCAGAATAGTAACCACATATATGGAGTGCTTAACAACTGGCAGAGCACAGCTGCTGAACGGAGATGGAAAAGCAAGAAGAGTGGTTGAGAAAACCCTGTAAGGTTAATTATCAAATCTTATGCGCACCCTAAAAATTGCATTGCAAAGAAATGATATTGGTGAAGCATTACTGTAGTAGACATTCCTCCCTCAAAGGATATGTCTACACGACAGCGGCTACAGTGACACTGTAGCACCATAATGTACCCTGATGGAAGGGGTTTTTCTGTCAATGTAGTTAATCCATCTCTGCAAGAGGCAGTAGCCAGAAGAATTCTTCCATGGCCCTAGCTGTATCTACTGGGGGGTTAGGTCAATCTAATTACGTCACACAGGGCACCAAAAAATAAAAAAAAAGTTTCACAGGTCAATCTAATGTTTAGGTGTAGACCTGCCATCACTACTGAAACAATACCCCAGGCAGGTCTGACTCTGCACTAGACCTGGTATCTTTCGGAAGAACAACAATATCTGAGTTCTGAACATTTGTGTCTATTAAAGATCTTGTTTGAATTTTTTTATTTTTATTTTTTGCAAGAATAGGAATATTACGCTTCAGTGTCCTGACCGCCAATTTGGGCATTTATATCCGGACTTTCTTACCTCCTCTTGTGGTTTCAGTTGGATATGGTATTCTTCTTTACTTCCCACCTGAACTGTTGTGTAGTTTTTCTATAAAGCTAAACTGCAACACCTCCAGAAGTGGCTGCATTTCATGGATGCTGTTGGTGAAATAATTCCTATATATATAGGCCAGGATCCTGCAAAACGTAATGCAGAAGCAGACATTTGCACCTGCGCCGAAATCAATGGGACTCCACATGGGCACAAGGGTCTGTCGAAGCAGAGCCCTGGCAGGATCAAAGCTATGGTTTGTAAAATAAGGGCTCCTTTGGGATGGAAGGTGTGGTACAAATGTAAAAATGAAAGATACCACAACAGATAGGAGTCTATTTTCCAAGTGTAAGAACTTCCAGACTATACGGCTCAGCCTATATTAGGGGCATTTTTCAAAAATTGACCACAGGTGTTAACACTGGGCCTCCAGCTGCCAGTGCAGGGTAAGATGACATGGTGCTTAAAATTGTGATAGCTAGGGACCTGTCTGTGATGGGCTCCCTGTGTTGTTAACACTGTTGGAACTGAACCACTGTTAGAAATGGTGGGAAATTTGTTTAACATTTTCCTAGTGTAGACAGCACCTATGTTTTCAGCAGCAAAACCTGCCTGTATGTGAGCCAAACTCTCTTACGAGTTAGTGATTAACTTTTTAGGGCATGCTCAGTCAGTGTTTTCTGGATTTATATTTCTTCTTTACCCGTATGGGAGCCTGTCCATAAATTTTAAGGGTATTATTACTTCTATTGTGTGAGCAATGCTGACGCACCAATGTTGTTGGAGGGTGTATGACACTCAAATCCTCTGTGGAATAAACACAGAGGGGGACACATACACACTGACTAAAGGGTTACACTTCAATAACCCAAAAAACTTTTCTTATACTTCAAACATGGCATGGACTTTAGTCCTCCCTTAAGAGTGGTGCTTGGGGATTTTAAAATAAATATTGATTAAAAATAAAATTATGCACATCTGAAGATGCTGTATGCTCTGCTCTATTAACTTTTTAACCATGCACTGAGAAGCAATGCTTGGATGTAGATGTACACAAGCAATGCTCAGATATAGGCATACACAAGCAAAGCTATATCTGGAGCATCACACATTTGAAATAAACACAGCTGCACTTAATTTCAAGGATTATACATTCAAATAAATGCATAAACACTCCTATATTAGTGAGAGAACATTCAAATAAAAAGCACACTCAGAGCATTTGTTTGAATGTGCAACTGTTTGATAATTCCAACAAATGTACTCAATGGGCCAAATTTTGTACTCAGAGACATGTCAGTTCATCTCCCACTGAAGCCAGTGGTGCTAATCTGTTTCTTTTAGAGACAGGCTCAAGTCAAAACACAGAATCATAGGATTGGAAGAGACCTTGAGAGCTCATCTAGTCCAGTCCCCTGCATTCATGGCAGGACTAAGTATTATCTAGACCAGGGATCGGCAACCTTTGGCACGTGGCCCGCCAGGGTAAGCACCCTGGCGGGCCAAGCCGGTTTGTTTACCTGCCGTGTCCGCAGGTTTGGCTGATCGCGGCTCCCACTGGCCGCGGTTCACCATCCCAGGCCAATGGGGGCTGCGGAAAGCAGCGCGGGCTGAGGGGATGTGCTGGCTGCCACTTCCCGCAGCCCCCATTGGCCTGGAGCGGCGAACCGCGGCCAGTGGGAGCCGCGATCAGCCAAACCTGCGGAGGTGGCAGGTAAACAAACCGGCCCGGCCCACCAGGGTGCTTACCCTGGTAGGCCGTGTGCCAAAGGTTGCTGATCCCTGATCTAGACCATTCCTGACAGGCAGGGCCGGCTCTAGGATTTTTGCCGCCCAAAGCAAAAACAATTTTGGCCGCCCCCGGTTCTTTAATTACCCCACCCCCAGCCCCGCCTCAACTTTGCCTCTTCCCCAAATCCCCAGGCCTGCCTCCTCCCCCCAGGCTCTCAAGCCTTGGAGGGAGGGGGGGGAGGAGAGAAGCGGTGCCCGCGCCATGGCCACTCGGAGTGTCCCCCCCCAGGTTTGAGAGCCTGGGAGGGATGGAGGGGGAGACTCTGAGTGGCCGCGGCGCGGGCGCCGCTGCTCCCCCTCCCTCCCAGGCTTCCAAGCCTGGGAGGGAGGGGGAGCAGCGGCGCGCAAAACGGCCGCTCGGGATCTCCCCCTCCCTCCCAGGTTTGAGAGCCTGGGAGGGAGGGGGAGACCCCGAGCCGCCGCGGCGCGCGATTCAGCTGTTTCGTGCGCCGTGGCAGCAGTAGCGGAGGTGAGCTAGGGCAGCCGGGGCACATTTTTAGGGGCGGCATTCTGGCGCCGGCCATGCCGCCCCTAAAAATGTGCTGCCCCAAGCACCAGCTTGTTTTGCTGGTGCCTAGAGCCGGCCCTGCTGACAGGTGTTTGTCTAACCTGCTTTTAAAAATCTCCAATGATGGAGATTCCACAACCTGCCTAGGCAATTCATTCCATTGCTTAACCACCCTGACAGTTAGGAAGTTTTTCCTAAAGTCCAACCTAAACCTTCCTTGCTGCAATTTAAACCCATTGCTTCTTGTCCTATCCTGAGAGGTTAAGAAGAACAATTTTTCTCCCTCCTCCTTGTAACGACCTTTTATGTACTTGAAAACTGTTATCATGTCCCCTCTCGGTCTTCTCTTCTCCAGACTAACCAAACGCAATTTTTTCAATCTTCCCTCACAGATCATATGTTCTAGACCTTTAATCATTTTTGTTGCTCTTCTCTGGACTTTCTAATTTATCCACATCTTTCCTGAAATGTGGCACCCAGAATTGGACACAATATTCCAGTTGAGGCCTAATCAGCATAGAGTAGAGAGGAAGAATTACTTCTCGTGTCTTACTTACAACATTCTTGCTAATACATCCCAGAATTATGTTTGCTTTTTTTGAAACGGTGTTACACTGTTGACTCATATTTAGCTCATGGTCCACTATGACCCCCTTCCGCAGTACTCCTTCCTAGGCAGTCATTTCCCATTTTGTATGTGTGCAACTGATTGTTCCTTCCTAAATGGAGTACTTTGCATTTGTCCTTATTGAATTTCATCCTATTTACTTCAGACCATTTCTCCAGGTTGTCCAGATCATTTTGAATTTTAATCATATCCTCCAAAGCTCTTGCAACCCCTCCCAGCTTGGTATCGTCCACAAACTTTATAAGAATACTCTATACCACTATCTAAATCAGGGTGGGCAAAATTTTTGGCCTGAGGGCCACATCTGGGTGGGGAAATTGCATGCAGGGCCATGAATGTAGGGCTGGGGCGGGGGGTTGGGGTGCAGGAGGGGTGCAGTGTGCAGGAAGGGGCTCAGGGACAGGGATTGGGGCACAGGAGGGGTGCGGGGTGTAT
The DNA here is from genome assembly GCF_027887155.1 of Malaclemys terrapin pileata. Classification (NCBI taxonomy): domain Eukaryota; kingdom Metazoa; phylum Chordata; order Testudines; family Emydidae; genus Malaclemys; species Malaclemys terrapin. The sequence continues at coordinate 75,302,308 of NC_071512.1, forward strand.
GAGGGGACCCAGGGCAGGGGGTTGGGGCTCAAGGCAAGGGATTGAGGTGCAGGAGGGGTGCAGGGTGTGGCATGGGGTTCAGGGCAGGGAATTGGGATGCAGGAGGGGTGTGGAGCGCAGAAGGGGGCTCAAGGCAGGGGGTTGGGGTGCGGGCTCCGGACCGGCGCCTCTTACCTTGAGTGCCTCTGGGGTGGTAGCAGCACGCAGCAGGATTGCCACACCCGTGGCACCGCGGGGCTTAGGCAGGCTCCGTGCCTGCCCTGGCCCCGCGCCGTTTCCGGAAGCAGCCAGCACCACGTCCCTGCGGCCCCTGGGAGAGGTGGGGCAGAGGGCTCCGCGCGCTGCCCTCGCCTGTGGGTACCTCCCACAAAGCTCCCATTCACCGCGGTTCCCCGTTCCCAGCGAATGGGAGCTGTGGGGGAGGTGCCCCCCTCACCCAGGGGCTGCAGGGACGTGGTGCCAGCCACTTCTGGGAGCAGTGCAGGGCCAGGGATGGCAGGGAGCCTGCCTTAGCCCTGCGGTGCCACGGGGGTGGCAATCCTGCGGGCTGGATCCAAACTGACGGCAGGCCATAGTTTTCCCACCCCTGATCTAAATCATTAATGAAGCTACTGAACAGAACCAGACCCAGAACTGATACCTGCCAGACCCCACTTGTTATGCCCTTCCAGCATGACTGTGAACCACTGATAACTACTCTCTGGGAACCGTTTTCCAACCAGTTTTGCACCCACGTTATGGTAGCTCCATCTAGGTTGCATTTCCCTAGTTTGTTTACGAGAAGATCATGTGAGACAGTATCAAAAGTTTTACTAAAGTCAAGATATACCACATCTACCGCTTCCCCCCATCCACAAGGCTTGTTACCCTGTCAAAGAAAGCTATCAGATTGGATTGACACAATTTGTTCTTGACAAATCCATACTGACTGTTACTTATCACCTTATTATCTTCTAGATCAGTTTTTTCCCAAACTTCCAGCAGCTCCCATTGGCCTGGAGCAGCGAACCGCGGCCAGTGGGAGCCGCGATCGGCCGGACCTGCAGACGCGGCAGGTAAACAAACCGGCCCGGCACGCCAGGGGCTTTCTCTACACAAGTGGCGTCCCAAATTTGGGAAACACTGTTCTAGATGTTTGCAAACTGATTGCTTAATTATTTGCTCCACTATCTTTCCAGGTACAGAAGTTAAGCTGACTGATCTGTAGTTCCCCAGGTTGTCCTTATTTCCCTTTTTATAGATTGGCACTATATTTGCCCTTTGCCAGTCATCTGGAACAGATCTGGATTTTGAACAAGGGGAATTTTCCCAGTTGTTTGGATCTAGGGTTTTCGTTTGGCCCATCATAAAGATGGGCTCATTTACAAAATCCAGATCAAGGTTTAACTTTGGAACACTCCCAAAGTCCCAGCGTGTTCTGATCCAAGGTTTAGTTTGACCTACCTCTAGTTCACTTGAGTTAGAGTTTCCACATTCTATTGTATCAAATCTGTCTCTATTAAAAGCAAGAAAATCAAACACAAACATACCACATTAGAGCAACAGTACTGCTGAGATTTAAGAGTCAGGATGTTCAGAGGTAGGTAACAGCTGAAGCACCAGTTAATGGGAAGAGAATTCAGAGCCTATCTGCAAAAGAGATTTCAGCATGGAAATGGCAAAGCTATAAAAGGTGAAGGGTAAAAGAGAGGGAAAGGTTGCCCATGTGACCAACAGTTGGGGAGGCCTCATTAGCCATACCTTTGTTATTGCAGTCCTGTAAGAAACAGCAAAATAGTAAAATTGAGAGGTGTGAAGACACCTGACCATTTCACCTCAAACTTTTCTCTCTTTTTGAGACACTGATGAAAAACTAGGGAATAATTAAAACGAGGTGAAGGAAAACAATATTTTGGTTCTATAATACGGCTGTATCAGGCGACCCAGAGGCCAAAAGGTCAGCTTGAGGGACTACAAGGAGTTGTTCAAATCAGTCAGAGGAGTTTAGCACCAGAAGATACAATGCAAATGGCAGTTTAGGCAACTAAGCAGGAGTACTGGATACCTGTTCTTTAAAAAATTGCAAAAAGCCTGGAAATTTTATATTGTGCTGCTAGCAAAATGCTTTGATAATGTGTATTTGAACTGGCAGATCTCTCTTTTGCTGTCTATTTAGAATCGACTCCTGTTTTGCAGTTGGACACTTTAAAGATGATAATAAATGAATGAAGTGCACTTTTGTGTCACATCTCAATTTGGTTTGGGATATTTCTTGCCTGCTTTTTAGATTCTTTGGATGGTCTATCGCCAAACAACTTATTCTTTTGATTTTCAGATTCAACACAGCACAAGAGTAGCACGTGGTGACACTAGTCTTGATTATTACTTTTCCCAAGCCCCTGCCAGGTATCCTCTCTCCCCACTTCCATTTCTTTTCCACTCCCTTCCCTTGAATTTCCATAGCACCACATTATTACTCTGGTTTTCCCATAGATTTTCATGCTGAGCCTCTTCTATACAACTGCACAGTCACAAGAAAAAAAAATCTGCTGCCAACATTTGGACCCTTGAGGCTGCTAAATTCCTGAAAGTCAGCAGAACAACAAACATTTACAGACCACTAGATGCTAGTAAATATGTGTGCACTAGAACATATTTACAGTCCCATACAAATAATATGTGGTTATTCCTATAGTGCTGCTTTACACAACCATATAGCTACTGGTATCTGTATTAATAGTTCAAATCTATTGTTATAGCAACTGTCAGGAAAAATAAACATACTGTACAGTCTTAATTTCACCTCTTGCCAGTTCAGAATCAAATATGTTATAAAAACGGCTTCAAAAATCATCCCTTGTTGAAGGGCTTTTGCTAGATACTTATTTAGGAGGTGAAGTCTCTTGGGTGCGTTAATCAGTCCAGGAACCATTAAATTCCAGGTTTATTGCCTATTTTCTGAACCCAGTGGTGCTGGAACAATTTGTATAGTGGGATGCCAAGAGCCACTGACCAAACTGTAAACCTTGTATATGATGGAAACCACTTCAAGCCAGGGGTGCTGCCGCACCCGCTGCATTCCCAATTCCAGCACCTATATATGACCTGTATCTTAGAACTACAACCAGACTGCTTCTGGCTCTTCCAAAGAATTACCAGTCCCTTACCTTGCTTCTGCCAACTCTTTTTCATTTCCATCTCCTCCAAGGACTTGCCAGTTCCTTTCCTTCCTTCTTCCCTGGGCCTTAATGATTTCCTGGAACTGGAGATTTATCTCTGCCAAGGCAATCTTTTTCTTAGTCCTCTCTCTCCAAAAGATCCTCACTCTCCAAAATCATTTGTAGCTTTCTCACATGCCACCAAACAGCCAACAAATGCTCACAACTTTTAGTCACTACCCAGCTACAGCTGGAGTCAAACCTGTGACTTGGCTCAGGACATTAGTAATGGAATACAGAGGCTATATAGGCTTCGACCCTTAAGCACTCCACCCACATTTTTTTCAGGCTCCAGTCAAGGCAATTACCTAATTATTATGAGCTACACGGGACTAAACATTTCAAGTATGTAAGTCTCTGCCTCTCAACCTCTTGTTTGAATTTAGATTTTAAAGTATTAATTTACTCTGGCTGTCTGGCTAAATCCTCATACGAGCACCCACTAATGGACGTAAGCATGTCTTTAAATACCTTCTTGAATTGGGACCCAGGTGAAGGCCGTGCTGGAGGTCTGGGTGGCCTTTCTTGTGGTTATCCCTTTTTTCTGAATACAGGATACCAGACAAAGTAGTCATTACAACATATTTTAAGAGTGCCATGGGTGAAGTGACTTCCTAAACCTGCAAAAACTGTGTATTCCATAGACCTAAAACCTTCCCCAGATTTAATTCCTTCTGCAATTTCTACACCAGGAAGATAGCATTTTGGAGGAAGCCATTTTTACGACATACCATTAATAAAATATGGTGCCTACCAGTGGGGTTGTGGCCCATTAATGGGACTCTTACATGCTACAAAAATACAAACAATAAGTAATAAAAATAAGACGATGACGACCTTGCACGTTCACTCATGCAAGGATTCCCATTGACTTCAGTAGCTTGCGTGTGTGAGTAACAGTTTGCAGGATCAGGTTATATATTTAATACAAAATATTGTCTTCCTTCTAACATTATTCAAATTTGTGCATACACTGCTGTGCTGCAAAGGAATAATAATGCGCTCTCTCTCTCTTTGTTCCCCCCTCAACCCTAATGTGCTGCAGAATAAAGACGGTATCTGCTAAGTGGGGCAGGATGTCTGAATAGTTTCTTCCTACAGTATTTCACTACCATTCCATCCCATCCGTATGACTGGTTGCTTCCTTCAGCACTACCATGTTATTTCCATTATGACATAAACTGATGAGGCAAAGGGAAAAGACCTATAATCATACAGCAGCCCAGTGATAGCCCAGCTAATAACATGAAATAAAAAGTCCTGTATTTCCTTGCTCTTGTAGGAGAAAATGATTAAGCACAAGCCCAGAACCCGTCATTCAACACTCCATCGTTTTTTAAAAATAAGGTACCACATGATGACTGAAGAAAAACAATTTTGACTAAGCGAAGGCAATTGTTCCATTTTCTGTATTACACAACCTGTAATTTTTAAGCCTGACTTTGTACACATACTTGTAAAGTAGTCAGATCAGACAAAAGCAGAGGAACACGAAGGTATCTGAAAATAAATCAACTTCTCAGCAAGCAATAACAGCCATCATGTTACAAACAGCATGTATTGTTTAAGTTTTGCATATGGTCTATCCCCAGCAGGATCAAACTTCAACCCATTGCATTTTCTATTTACCAAGAAGTGCACTTGTGATGGCAATGAGGAGAGAGCATTATTTTCTGTTGTTTATTTGCCATAAAATTCTACCAAAAACATTTATTTCCTTGGTATTTAGTCTTTCTTTCCACAAAACTGATAGAAAAATATTGCAGTAAAGTAAAAGGAAGTCTTCCTTACCAACTTCTTGCTCTTCCAAGACAAATAATAAGTAATAATAATTCATTTACTTTTGCTCAACCAGCACCACTATTTTTGCTATAAGTAAAAAGCATTTACCAGTGAAATTGCTTTCTACTTAATGAAAAGAAAGATCTAAAACTGACTGCCTCTTAAAATAAAAAACACACTGAAAAATGACAAAGAAATAAAACTTTTTACTCTCCTAATTTATTGTTATTTCTATAAAGAGAAACATTTACCATTTGTTAATATGTTATTGTCTGTTCAATCTTGGGTACGAGAAAAGTCCTTGTAGGAATAAGGGAAAGTTTAAATGTCTAAACAAACAGAAAAATGATTATGATGGCCATGGAATTGTAGGTAGTTCAAGTAAAATTCTGCTTTTTTAGTCTCTCTGATCATACAACTAGGAAAATTCTCTGTTATCCTTTATTAAAACCTATAAATGGCCAATGAAAACAAGAGCCTAGCTAAATCTGAAGAATGCAACACTAGCAGTTATTAATATCCTTTTCAGTGGGAAGAACCCATTTTGAAAAGTAACATCAGTGTCTATGGAAGCTGAGGGCACTCAGCACCTACAGGACTACATCCTGAAAAAGTACTTTATGTGGGGATCTGTAGCATCAACAGTAGTAGTGAAAAATATGTGATAGAGTGTTTTACCCCTTAATTGTGTGTTGATAATGTTTTTAAAATTTTAATGCCATATTACAAAGAATGGTTAACTCACTTCACTTACAATTTGTGTCAAAGATTTTTCTAAGCTTTTGAAGTGCTGGAGAAGTTTTCATTCTGTGGTGGAATATCTTGAAGAGCCACATCCTAAGAAAAGCTGAGCACCCTCCCAGTAACCATCAAAGACATAAGATCTGGATTCAGTGTGCCAGAGACCTAACAGGTCTTTCCTGTTTCTCATGTCTATGATTTTAAAAGTAAGGTGGAATTTCTGTGTTTGTTTGTTTTTTTTTTAACAAGGAGCATTGTCGAGCACAGTGGACAACCTTAGTATGTATAATATGAAATAGGACTTTTATTTGAATTATTTCCCTACATCTTAAATATCTAATATTCCATCCCAGTTACATAAAGTTTTACCTTTTGGCATTCTCTGCAATGCACTGTGTGTACACAGATTTTATGTTCTTTGTTGGTGTTTTACAGAAGATCTCTTTTTTAAAAAAAGGAAAAGGAGAAGTCAATTTATTAGATAAAAAAGTGTATTAGCCTCTGAAATGGCTGCTTCCCACTATCCTGGGGGCCCACATTTCTTAGCAGCATTTTCATTTTTATCAGTGTTTCATCAGAGTGTAGCCCTGCACAAATGAATGGATATGGCATATCCTGGGGCTCACAAGCAGTTGAGAAAAAGATCTACCATTATAGAAATATATAAATGATAGATTTTAATAAAAACTCTATATAATATGTTTGTAGACTTTATATATACACTTGCATTACATACTGGTGTTATAGATGCATATATATTATACAACTCAAATCTGATAAAGAATTCATGTCCTGATTTATCCAGATCCTATGTGACCAGCTCAGGAGTGAGAATCGCTCAGGCATATACACACACAAAAATAATAAGTGTGCAGTAGCAGACCGCATTTATACATAAAGTAAAATTCACCCCTGGACACAAAGCTAGCACAAAGCCTATGCAACACCCATTTTGATGGCTTTCTGCACAGAGAAGAATTTCTCTCTTAAAATGCATTGCACATCAATTTGGAGGTAAATGTCCTCTCTTATTATCTTTCCACCTATTCAATTAAAGCAAGGGGGAGAAGGCAACTAATGTTAAATGCTTTTATGATGCTTTCCACACAAAATGCAACACTCCATCAGAACTCATAGAATCATAGGGTTTAAGGCCAGAAGGGAGCACCAGATCATCTAGACCAGGGTTTCCCAAACTTGAGACGCCGCTTGTGTAGGGAAAGCCCCTGGCGGGCCAGGCCGGTTTCTCTACCTGCCTCGTCCGCAGGTCCGGCTGATCGCGGCTCCCACTGGCCGCGGTTCGCCACTCCAGGCCAATGGGAGCTGCTGGAAGCGGCGGCCAGTACGTCCCTCGGCCCGCCAGGGGCTTTCCCTCCACAAGTGGCGTCCCAAGTTTGGGAAACACTGATCTAGACTGATCTCTTATATATCACAGGCTACCAACACCGCCGAGCACCTACATACCAAAACCAACAACCGAAATTAGACCAAAGTATTACAGCCCACAGGAGACTAGACTACCATGTGTCCAAGATAGAGAATAGGAGGGACCAAGGTACGTCAGTGCACTAGGAATGGGAGAAACTCTGCATCATATTTTGGCTAAGGATATTGTACTTGACCTTAGACAGCCTTTTGGTCTTTAATATTTCTTAATATACTAGCTGGAGGGTTGATAAATTTTCATACCTAGAAGTCTGGCTGCAAGAAGCCTGAACATTTTCCTTTATTGGAAGAAATATACTCAAGGCAACAAGACAGCAGAACTCATCTTGCAATGTGATATTCATTTTATAACTTGATGATGGTGGCTTTACTCACTACACTGTTCTTGGATACAGAATCATGTTTTGCTTGTTTCAGTGAAAAACTATTTTTGGTCTCATAAAACTCCCCCTTACTGCCTTTGCTCTCACCATCTCTCTGATCCTGACAAAAGATTTAGCTTTTTATGACTTGTGTTTTGCTGCAAAAATCCCCTATAAAAACCTCATGCATAATTCCTATCGGTTCCAAAAATAATTTTATATTTGGGAAACTATTTGACTACATTTTCTTTGTACTCTTGCTGCAATGGGGTAGATTAATGATGGTTTCATTTTCCATATTCTGTGTACTATATTTCTAGCATCAAGCCCACAAGTACTAACTGAATAAGAGCTCTTAGCAGTGAGAAGGATCATGACTTGGGGAAAAGCTGGTGCAACTTGCCTAAAACCCAGGATAAGAGTATCCTGCTTGAAATAGCTCATGCAGTATATTTCTGTGCATACCATCCAATACTCCTCATAGAGCAAATTATGCCTATAGATATGTTTATTTCCTACGTGTAACCCAAACCTCCATTCACACCTAGGCACACATCTCGCCTGATACCAGACTGACCTTGTGTTTCAATTATTGCAACTGTATGGTATATAGGTTAGTGCCAACTTTTTGAGTGGCTTTCACTTTAAAAAGCCAGATTTGACCCTACACATACATCATAAAATGCTCTTTACAAAATATCTGATAAAAGAAAGATACTGTTATAAGAACAATACTTTGACCATAAAATAAGGTGCTGAACAATTGTCTGGTTTAGTAAAAGAAGAAAAAATATAGTGAAAAGAACTAGTCGGAACTATAATAGTTTTTGTCCACCCCACAGATATTGTATAGTGAAAGAAATACTCAGTGCAGACACAAAGAAGAACACACAAAAGAGAGCCCTGCACACCAAGACTTTATCAAAATCATGTTTAAAAAATGTAAAGTAAATACATTCAGATTAATAGGAACAAGGTGCTACATTTAAGAATGGTTTATTTCATTAGGAGCAAATATCCTTATGATCTGAAAACCCAGCATGCAGGAAAAGTGTGGTTTGCAGTTTTTATATTCTATAAAGCATCCTATTCTGCAATTCATAACAGCCCTTCTTATTCGTTCCATAAGGAGAATCCTTTCAATAACACACCTGTGGGATGTGCAATTCCAAACCTATCTTTCCATCTGCACTATGTCTTTCTAATGCACCCATCACTGTTGTGTCCGGCCCTCATATATACATGAAGTACAGCAGCATTTCAGTTTCAGGTGGTCATATTCTGTACCTTTCCCTTATTTATACAACTTGTTTAGGCGATAATTATACTTAAGGTTTGTTTCTAGGAGAAACATGGGCTGGTTAATTCTTCCCATCCTCATGTAGCTGAAGGAATAGGTCTAACATTGAGCCACAAAGATAGCAATGCTTTGGCTTACCCTGTCTCTGCTGATAGGGAATTCCACAGCTGAGAGGCTCCTTGAGATCATCCTGCACAGCTCCCAAGTATCTCACCCAGAGACCAAGTGACCACCTGTATTTCAAGAGAACAAAGGACACTGGTATGAAAAAAGGGAGAAAATAAATATTTAAGAGCTAGTATCCCACAGAGCTTTATTCATACTATAAAATTGTATGTGTGTCACTGCATCAGTGTTTACATGATTAATGCCTGGAACTTTACTTTTTATCTGATAAAATGCTTTTACCAGCTCTCGGACACAGTTGGTGGAACGTAGGCACCCTATAAGGGATGTCCTGTAAGTCAGAGGATGGGTGGGTACTCTGGAGACCATCACACACAATTCCCATTGAGAGCAATTGTCTTGGCTTGCAGAAGGAAAAGGTTACCCCAGAGTTTTATAGATTACAGTCAGGATCCGGAGGCAGTGCTGGAACAGGATAGTCATCATAGTAGTGCACAGCAAAGATGTCATGTGTCTTGGAACTGGATACACTCAGTGTAGCACAGCATGGAACAACGTCATCATGTTAGCTTAGAACTGGCTATATAGTCAGCACACAACAGCATGGAACAATGATGTAAAGTGTATTTGGATTTGAATACAGTCAGCATAGAACAGTATGGAGCAATAACATAATGTGTGCTTGGAACTGAGTAGTCAGAGTAGTACAGAACAAAGTAATGACAAAATATGTGGATGGAATTCAATACAATCAGCGTGGAACAGCATGGAGCAATAACATAATATGTGCTGGGAATTGGATATAGTCAGCAAGGAACAGCATGGAGCAATGAGGTAATGTGTACTTGGAATTGGATACGGTCAGCATAGAATAGCATGGAGCATTTCTGTAATATGTGCTTGGAATTGGATACAGTCAGCATAGAATGACATGGAGCACTGATGTAATGTGTGCTTGGAACTGGATACAGTTAGCATAGAACAGCACAGAGCATTGCTGTAATGGATACTTGGATTTGGATAAGATCAGCATAGAATAGCATGGAGCAATGCTATAGTATGTGCTTGGCACTGGATACAGTCAGCATAATACTGCACAGAGCAATGACACAATCTGTGCTTGGAATTGGATACAGTCAATGTAGTGAAGCATGGAGCCATGCCAAAGTGTGTGCTTGGAAACGGATAGAGTCAGTGTAATACAGCATGGAGCAATGACTTAATGTGTGTTTGTTGAAATATCCTTCTTCCCTCAAAAACAGACTGTTGACATTTGAACCAACTGGAGCAAACGTGTAGCCTCTACAATCAATTTGAGCAGAAAACATTGCAGCAAACTAGCCTGGAGGTGACAAAGCCATGGATTACTGTAGTTGAGTTCACATCTGAAAGGAAATGCCATAGTCTCCTGGTAAGCAAACACTGAGAAAGGCATTCTCTGGACAATGCTATTTGGGTACCTAAGAGCAGTTGATAGTCCAGAAGGGCCCCAAGAGTTGATAGCAGCTTGGTAGTCACAAAGACTGAGGCCTGCAATAAAGGGTGATGTCATAACTCCAGCCAGCTTTGTAAAGTGTTACCCCTTCCTACCAGCAGGCCTTCTACCTTGCTCAGGTGATTCACTGGGTGGTTCAACATTCTGATAGCCATGATTCCAAAACCGCATTAATTCATTCCCATTTGACCCCCTTTCCTTTGGCCCACCCCTCTCAATAATTTTTACTCTTGACTTGTCGACTGCCTTCTGTCTGTAGCACTTTGCAATATATATTTAACTGCCGGGTAAAAGTAACACAAGCTACATCTAACAGAAAGCTTCCCTGCCTTATGAATCAAAGAGCAGCTTGCACAGAACCTTGTGTCAGGGTGTTACATGCCCAGACTTAAATGTGAATGTTGTCATCTGCTGTGAATATTATTTGTACAGCTTGGCTATAACATTTGCATAAGTCACAATTAAAATATGAAAAATATCATTATACATCTTAAACCTAATTTGAATATTTTCAAAAACACATGCTACATGGGGGCAATGCCAGAAACACATGCTCTAGGAGTTACCATATATCCCCTCTGTCTGAGCAGCAGCATTTATCCCCTGCACCTCATTGCCTGAAATGGGATAGATGTTGGAAAAATCTCTCAACTCACACCATCACAGAACTACAGTATAAGGCAATGTTTGTTTTGAAAATAAGATTACAACATATACAGTGATTCATAAATATTTGCATTTTATAATTGTTTCTACAAATGAATTGGCAAGTCAAATCATACAGGAACTCTCCCCCCCTCCCCCCCCACACACACACACTACAAAGAGGATGTGCAGCAGAATTTTAACTAGTTTCATTCTCAGTATCTGTGAGCTCTGGTCACTTCTCTAATACACTGTATTCTCTTTCAGGGCTCTCTCTTCTGGATTTTATTACCCATTTTCCCACAGATCTTCTCCTTTGGAGATGTATGTGTTAGTTGAAAGGCATCCTTCTCTAGACTAGAGATTGTGTGTAGTATGGGCAGGAGTAGGTGAATGGTGCATTTAAATAAGTAGAAGATGTTTTATTAATATAATGGGAATTCCTTCATTGTATCACATAAGAGAAGTTACATTTGATATTATTTTGCCAGAAAGAGGTGAACGTGCTGCCACCTTTGTTATGCAAAAAAAAACAAACAAAAAAAATACTGAATTCCTGGGGGGAAGGGGACTTGCCTCATTAGCATGTATCAACAATGATGCTTAACAAAATCACTGGCTGTTTCTACTCTGAACTAGGAATAAAAAGAATACTATACCCATGGCTCTAGCATCGCATGCAACTTTTCAAGGACCCACATGTGCCTGTTCTACATGAAATGAATGCCAAAAACAGGAGCCCTCCATATGCTGTCTGACATCGACACAGCTACAGGGAAGTGCTGAGAAAATAGACTGGAGACACTGGAAGCCCTCTCTATCCCTCTGAGCAGCCAATTGGGTGTCTTGGGCAGGAGAGAAATAGGTGAGACACACTTTTCCACTGCCTCCCAGCGTTCAGGATCGGAAGGGAAGAAGCTTCCAAAATGTTAAAATGGAGGTCAAGTCACAAAACTATTGTGACACAACAGCCTGGCAGTCATGTTTTCAACGTGACATGGCATCAGGAAGTGATAACATTATGTGGACATTACAGCACAAACAGTGAGTACAGTGCCAGAGGACATCAGACACCACGATGTTGTGACTTGTTGCAACATCAGCAGTGATTAAACCATTCTCCAGGTCTTCGAGGTTGAGTGCCGCTGCTCCCGAGAAATGAGAAAAGGGCATGCTCTGGATCGCATAATTAGGATAATCAGTTTCAGAGCTCCCCTCTTCCTCACGTAACCTTCCCACTCTCCTCCCCTTCACCCTGACTCTCTCTCTCTCACACACACACACACAATCTCTTCTGGAATTTGGTCATTAATATTTTCCTTTTTTCTGTTGAACTGGAATTTCTAAGGAGAATTCAGATAAGAGAGACCAATGAGGAACATGCTCCTGTACTCCCAGCCTCACTGTTGATGAGTGGGAGTTGCTTTCTAATAACCTCCATAGCGTTCATTCTGTTTGTTGAATAAAACATTTGGAGTGAAACTGAAGTCAAGCATGCTTGAGTTTGAAGGAAAAGAAACACATACTTAAGACTGCACTTTAGAAACTGTCCACTTTTATTTGTAGAAAAGCAGGACTTCTATTATTCCTGAAACCTTGACCAATGACACACACTGAAACCGGGGACACTTAACTTATGTAACTAAACCAATATTTCAAATAAAGTTGGTTCAAACAATACATGCACAGCAACTGATTTGTCCAGGTCAGTCCTCTCCTAGTAGATGAATACTCTGCTTGATTTTGGACATATTCTCTTTTCTTTTCTCACCTGGCATACCTGGCAAGTTCCCTGAGATGCTTTACAAATTTTAGTATGAATACCTATTTCAGATCATTTGAATGAGGTTGTTGCTTAGCAACATTTTTTGTTGTTGTTGTTCAAATTACATTTTAAAAATCCAGGATGTTCTGGATGTGAATAGAGGCAGAAGTGAGCTCTTAAAGTTTTGCTAATGCTATCAAAGTTTCCCTAACAAAAGAGGTTGAGAAGTAAGATTTTCAAGTTTTCTCCAAATAATACCTCACAAAAGCAGCTCATTTTTTATGGGAGCCCAGGTTCTGTGCAGTTTTGGTTCCTATATGCTTTTGACTCTTCACAGAAAAATAAATGATAGCCTGTTTGTTAATAATAATATGATGCTATCACTTCTTTCATACAGCCCATCCTACACTTCAATGATCTCCATTGCTACTCAGCTTTCGCACATCTCTCCTTCCCCTTCCCACATATTTCTGTTCATGTGGGAAGATTTAATGGCTCCTTTCCCTTTGATTTCTTACATTTTCAAAAAGAAAATACAAGCAGGAGCTGATCCAAATCTCATTAAGCCAATAAAAGTCTTTACTCTGATTTCAATGGGCTTTGGATCAGTCCCTGAGAAAGGAGTTGGGCAATTTGCACATCTCCTTACAGACTACTGATAAAATTATGAAGCAGCTTCTGCAAAGAGGCTCATTAATTTAAAAGGGTGGTTGATCCCTAAAGGGAAGACCTGCTTCAACTGGAAGGTTGTGATGTCACAATGGGATTTCATTAATGCCCTGGATAGGAAAGAAACTAAAATAAAATGTAAATAACTAGCTAATTATGCATGCACTACAAAATAGAGTGCCTCCAAAGTAATTAGAAATGTCCATACATGGCAGTCAGCACTGTAAGCTAAGCACAGAGGGTTAATGCTTGCAGGCTACAACAACTGAGTGATCACTGAGAGTTTCTAGGTTGTGATGTGCCAAAAGAGATGGTTGTTCTTAAGTGCGCTGCCCATCCATAAATCCGAATGAACACGTTTACAGAGGATTGGAGCATCCCTCAGCCAAGTCATTCCAGTGCTGCCTGCTCTGGCGGAGCTCCATTAGAAGGAAAGCTGAAGTTGTATTTTAAACCCAGCAGGAAGGGTTATTGTTTGCAACAGCACGTAACTTGAGGAAGCGACCGAATGGTCCTGCGCATCAATGGTGGAAAACAGCGTAGGGGCTATGAAAGAGGATGAATTTAATGACAGTTCAAGAGCTGAGATGTTTCCTCTTTCTCTTCACCAATTAAAATTCTCTAGTATTTTAATGTCATCATTCTGCCTGTAAAACTAAGAGACTCGATGTAAACACTTCATTATTTTCTAGAACTCTTTGTTTGACCTTTATTATCTTTGGCACAAAGAGGTGTCTTTTTGAAATTATTTTCATTCCGAGAGGAGTTTCAACTTTGCTTACAGAGATAGGGGGCTTTCTCTGTGGAGAATACAATTACACAGATTGGGACTTATTCTGTTCTCAGTTACATTCATAAAACTCCAGTGGAGCCAACAAAGCTGTATGGGCATCTGAGAGCAGAGTTTGTCATACCCTGTGTGATCTCTCAATTTTCTTTACAGCATTTTCAAAATCTGTCACTTCCTTCACAGCTCTACTGCCAAGACATTACCTCTGTGCTCCTACAATTTTGCATCTTGACTACTTCAGTTGTCTCCTGTTTGGCAAATCCATCTCCTATCTCCCCAACTCAAGTTAATCTTCCTCCTGCCTGCAGCTCTATCCAAAGCTCCTCAGCTCATGATTTGCTGTACTTGTTTCCCTTCTGCATAAAGTCAGTGCCTCTCATTTCTCACCTTTCGTCTGTCTTGTTTATTTAGACTGAGATCTTTGGGGCAGAGACTGCATCTTACTGTGTGTCTGCACAGCACCTAGATTAACTCAGCCATGATCTTAGTTGGGGCCTCTCCGTGCTCCTGTTAAACAAATAATAAATTATAAATGTTCCTTCTCACATTCCAAATCCTTCATAACACATCTTGTTTGCATCTGTGCCCTGATCTCCTACTATATCCCTCCCACTTCCTTTGCTCCACATAAGTTTCCCTTCTTACTGTTTCCTTTGTCCACTTTCCATTTCTCTAGCCAATATATATCAGAAAGACCTCTCCAGCTAATGAAGGCCAAGCTCCCCCTTTCTTTTCTTTTAAAATTCACTAAAGCCACACCTTTTCCATGAAGTATTCCAGTTAAGTTTATAACCGCCCTATGCCATCAAATGTTTGTACAGTTCCTTAAACACCATAGCCTTCTCACTGTTCAATTCATATTGTATCTGTGCTCAGAGTTTGTTTCATATTTTACCCAACTCACACCTTAGACTGAAAACGTCTTGTGTCAATGTATTTTTTTATTTGTTTAGTTCACTTCTCCCATCAAATAGCACTAGTGTTTATACATTTTACTCCTGGGGGCAATCTGCCCCAAAAAATTATAAATTCTGCACAAAATATTTTAAAATTCTGCAAATTCTATTTGTCAAAATAACTACATAATCATGCCAGTTGCAATTATTTTGGTAATTTATTTCAAAATACCTGACAGCAAGTATGTCTGTAATAATACAGACTCGCACAAAAATTCCCCCGGGAATAGAGAGTTAAAGAAACCCCCCCTACGACCAAGTTCCTGTTTCTCTGCCCTATCTCCCACCCCCCCACAGCCCAGCCAGGGGCCTGACACCCACAACCCTTTCCCACCCCAAGCCCACCTGCGAGGGCCCCCCAGCCAATATATCCAAACTCCCTCGTCCCCAGAGCCCAGCTGCGGGCACACACACACACACACACACACACACACACACACACACCCCGGCATAGATACCCGCATCCTCTCCACCCCAGAGCCCAGGGATTCAGAGGGAGAAACAGCCGGATGCTCAGTCCCAGGCTTGCACAGAGTTTCCTGTGCACCGCCCTCTCCTTCCCTCAGGACATGCTGGGAACTGCAGCTGCCAGGAACCCTCTAACTCCGTGGTTCTCAAACTAGGGCCACCGCTTGTTCAGGGAAAGCCCCTGGCGGGCCGAGCCAGTTTATTTATTTGCCGTGTCCACAGGTTCGGCTGATCACAGCTCCCACTGGCCGTAGTTCGGCGCTCCAGGCCAATGGGGGCTGCAGGAAGGGCGGCCAGCATGTCCCTTGGCCCGCGCTGCTTCCTGCAGCCCCCATTGGCCTGGAGCGGCGAACCACGGCCAGTGGGAGCCACGATCGGCCAAACCTGCGGATGTGGCAGGTAAACAAACTGGCCTGGCCTGCCAGGCGCTTTCCCTGAACAAGCGGCGGCCCTAGTTTGAGAACCACTGCTCTAGCTCCCTCTCCCTCCCCCCAGCAGTGTCTTCTGTGTGCGAGCTGGCCTCTGCTGAGTTCAGTGGCCCCTACTGGCAGCTAGCACCACTGCAGCCCATTTCTTGTGGGGGAAAGGAAATTCTGCGGGAACAACGTAAATTTCTGCAAAATTCTGCATTGCGCATTGGCGCAGAATTCTCCCAGGAGTGACATTTGCAGAAGTGCAATTGACATCCAATACTCATGATATATGTGTAGAGTTCTTGCATGGAAATGGCATCAAATAAGAATTTGTTTGGCATCGAGGTACCATGGTGTTAGGAGAATTAGAGATATATAGATTATAAAAGTTATAACAAAAGAATTAATATCACACATACTACAGAATCATGAAGCCCTGAAAAGTCCATATTAGATCAATTATAAGCAGCTTTCAGTGTATTCTACCTATATTTCCAAAACCATGCCTTAGATGTGTGTTTATAAAGAAACTGCTATGGTACTTTTTTTCTACTCCTAACTGTGCTAGTAAATAAACAAAAATATTAAAGTAGTGTCAAATACACATTATGAAATAAAGAGAGGTATGAACAATAGATTGAGGGAACAAGTTCCAATTTTGGTAACAAAACTGCAAGGTTATTTTGGGCTTGACTGCATTCTTGTATCATCTTTAAAAGCTTGGTGATTATTTGCTTTTGTTTTCAGAAATACAGATAGAATAATTTAGTTTTACAAACAAGAGGAACAAAAGGGGGCAAAGAAAATAGATATTGATGAAAAGCATGCAAACACTAGCAAACCCTGCAGAAGGGCACCAATTCATGTAACATATGGGGGAGCCAGGAGGAGAGGTTTCTTAACATGAAGCTCTGAATCTCACAAGTAACGTATGTTCCATACTATGTGGCAGTTGCTATGGTAACAACCTTTATTTTCTGAAGCAGAATACACAGATGTGTACAACCCACGAACTTGCTGGTTGTAAATTATTGCTTTCTCAGGGGTTCAATAACTTATGAAGTCTCCTTTCTGAAAACTGTTTGAAGTTTTGTTGTTATTAAATAAACCCTTTTTGGGATATTGTAATTCCACCTGTGCCAAGAAATCATGGAGATCTGAAAGGTCCACATAGAAGCAATAGGGAATGAGTGGGCAGGAAATGAGGAACACTGGTAGTAACAGCGCATTGTACACTATCTACTTCAGAGAGTTCATGTAACTCCCACTGAAATAAGGAGAAACCACTTGAATGAATTATGCAGAAAAGCAGTGCTATGAAAATAAAATTTAAGCCAGTCATGTTATGTATACAATTGACTGATTTGTTCTTGCAGTGTCTGACAGCATTTCCTTTATAAACCCATATATTCAGGGAATTATTAATAGCATGTAATTTTAAAAAAAATCAGTGTAAAACAGAGTGAAAATTTGCTCTAGGCTGAAACTAAGTGCAAAGTTCAGAACAAGAAGAAAGTGTGTTTATTTTTAGCAATAATGTTCAAATAAAAATAATTGTTCCTTTTTTAAGCTGTAGGAGTGAAAAACAGTTTCATATTTCACATGAATGCTCTGCACACTCCTAGAATTGTAAAAAAAGAATTAAAACTCATTCCTGCATAGAATTACTTTATTATAGAAATTTGAATGTGCATTTCATATAGATGATTTTATTGTATCAAATGTTTTCCAGGAAACAACCCAGAATTGTTAAGCCAGAAATTCATTCCATTCTCCTCCTCTAGTCAAGTGGCATGAACAATGGATTTTTGAAGAAATCATACCTACAAAGGATAAAACATGCAGTTAAATTTCTTCTGAAAAGTGTTTGCAGCATGAGCACAGCAACCAAACTTACAACTCAACATCTTCAGCCTTTTCCCATTTTTACAAAGTAGCAAAAAAGCCTTCCCTGCATTACAGGCTGCAACACTGTATTGCATGTAGGCTAGCAAGACACCTCTGATTCAGAGAATACACTACCCAAAACTAGCTTCCTGGATAATGATACCATTTTAAAGTGTTTTATACCTAAATCACATAAAAGGTTTACGATTAAATTGCATAAATACTCAAAATAACTTTGTACTAAAGAAGGTGAGGACTGCCAGAAGGAGGAATAAACGCATAGCAAGAAATCATGTTTGGACAAAAAGAGAGTGATGATGGTATTTTTCTAATAGACTTAGGTGGTTTGTTGAAAGTTTTACATTCCTCGGTGATATTGTTAAATTATAATTATACTTTATCTATTCAAATCATTATCAGGGAGATTTAAGTTAGCACTTCCTGATGGCTTGAGCTAGTACTAGGAATACACTGGAAAGAAGAAGAGTTCTTCACTGCTTGCTGTATTCTGAAAGTATAACTTAAATTACATTTAAGTCATCAGGTAATTATGAACTTTCTTCTCCCTTATATTTATATGGAATATTTATTGAATTGCACAGTACGCTTTTACAATAAAGTGCCTTTTACGCTGATTTCTTTGTTCATCCAAAATAAAACTGACAGTTATCCTTTTATAAGCTATTCTGAGAACATTTTCTCTTCTTTGGAACTGATTGATGCACTACTTTAAATGTTCCTGCAAATATCTTTTCAATTCAAGTTTCTGCATAATGTAATAAGAAGATAAAAGAATTCTATACTTCAACAAGAGACATTACAAAGCAACTAGAGACATTATCAAGGGCATTAACATGCTCCTAATAGCAATAAAACCTTTTAACTGTCTGATGTAGAACATGCTCCCACCAAACCACCACATATTATGGTAATTGGCTCCAATTTCTGACTCTTTTATTGTAAAGTTACAAAGAGTTAGGTAGAAGTGAAAAGTGAACCAGGAATCCACCTCTTGGTAGCTTACCCTTTTTAAATTATTTTTATTATGTTTTCTTTATAGTATACAAAATCAGCACCAGTCCGAGCTGCTGCAGCATTTTGTATCCTGCTATAACATTGCTGCATGTCATCCCATTTTGATTTCTAAATATTTAAATGTATATGTTTTTAAATTACTCCAATTTCTACCATTAAAACATAATAATAATTCAACCAATGTTTGTCAAGTTTCAGGGGAATAAAGGAGGCTTATTGGATATGCTAGAGTCAGATGTCAGCCACTTTATATGTTCACTGAAGATGACATTGTCAGCTTAGGCACTCAAATATGACACAACTTTTGGGCTCCTATTTATCATACAAGATGTCTCAATAGGATTTTTTGTGACCCTCCTCAAAAATATGCTAAAGCTGATTCACAATTCTGTAAAAGTTAAATATTTTTACCTCTTATATAGGAAGCAGAACAGTGGAGAATTTACTTCAGTCGCCCTAGTGATTAACCTGCAGTTTAAGGCTGTGGGTCCAGATGACATGGGCTATCACACAATAAGGTTCTTCAGAAACAGGCATTAGCAACCTGCCTGCTTGAGAAGGGCAAATCTATCAGTACATAGAATCATGCTTTGAAGAAGGAGCTGTCATTTCCTGTCCCTAAAACACTCCTGATTTAATGTACAAGATGTCAAGAAACAAAGAACAACAAACAAAACCCTAAAGAGAGAGAACTGTTTAAGTTCTGCAGCATTACTACCCCAAATCTTGGAAATCATTGTGCACAAAACCTGTCAGACTATCTGTGTTAAAGTGATTGTTTTTTAAAGTGATTTCTTGGTGCTTATGTCTAAGGTGCAAGACAGAAGAAACACACCATCAAGACAAGACAACTGTACAATATAAACTTCTTTTTCACAAGATAGATTTTATATTTTGTTATTGAAATTCCCAGCTGGCCACATGAAAGGTGTTGACTTAGAAAACTCTTAGAAAGCATGTTAAAAAAATCCAAACAGCATGGAATTCCTAACCATACTAAAAAGAAGCAGTTTCACATATTTTCTGGAATGTTTAAATGACACACAATCTTTTCACTAGAGAGTATTACTGTAAATTAAAATAATCCTTTATTATTGCTTGTTTTCAAAACCTGCTTTTATAATGAAACTCTCTTAAGTGTTTCTTAAGATTTTTAACAGAATACATAGCTAACGGATTGTTAGATATAACCGTTAACTTACAACCACAGCCTAGCGGTTAAATAACCTCCATAAAGCCACCCAAAAACTAAAACCATGACAAACAGAATAGCTTTTCTTTCCAAAATCCTTAAAGAGCTGTGCTGTAACCCTTGCAACTATTAGGTATATGTAAAGAAGAAGCTATGGGAACAATATTAGCCAAGATATTTGATTTCATTGTAAACTTCTTCTATATTATATCACAGAAATACCATAACTAACTATGGCTTTCACTTACAATAAAAAAAATGAAATAACATTTTCATTTGCTACCCGAACATTTTCCTTATTAATTCCATTGAAATCTGTACAATATTGTGCCTTGTTTGCTGTTAGTCTTATTCTGATCAGCCATATCTCTTAGCGTTTTTGTTTTGTTTTCATTCCTCATTAACTATTAATAGTGGGATATAGTGAAAGTAAAAATTAAATTACTTAATGCCCCATTACCTTATAAATTACCACAGCCTACTATTTCTGTCTCTTCAACTAAGAATCAACCTTTTTGAATGGTGGCATTTTTAAGAATTTCACTGTGAAAGCAGGAACTTTTAAAACTGTGTCTTTTACATGCAAGAGGCAGAAAGGGCACAGGAACCTTCTCAGAACAAAGGAGATGAAAGAAAGATCAGGCGGCATAATGCTTTCTTTAATATATGTTCAAGATAAAAATCACATTGATGTTGCTTAAAAGAAAGAGACATATTATTTCTCCCCTGTAAACACGTTAATGTTTAGATTATTGATAAGACTGAATGACAGCTAAGCCTTTCCAACAAACCGCCTGTTCTAGAATGAAAGTTTAAATCATTGTATTAATATATTAGAGGGGGGAAATCATCCTGGGAGGCACTTGGAAATTAATTAAAACCCTGCATTCATTTGTTTGTGAAAGAAGATAAATGTCACACATGGGAAAATAACCCTTACATCCCCCACATAGTTTGAAAAGCCAAAATTAGACACTGCCAGCAATGTCTTTGTATTGCTTTCCTTGGGGTATGATATACAGATATATAGAATATGAAGATTTCTGATAGAAGTATTTATTACTGACACTTCCGAAACATTCCATGTACAGCATCAGAAAGACTGGTGCTGTCAGATTTTTCTTCTAGAATTTTTTTTTAAACATCAGTTTCTTTAGAAGTTCAACAGCAGCCCCTAGTGGAAAAAGACAGCACTGTAAAAATCGCACTGTACACTGTTGCTTGCAAGACCAAAAACAACTGCGAAAGCAGCACACTGAAACTGCATTAAAAAGGGCAAATTATGCTAGGGTATATATGCAGTCCCACAGAAACGCTGTTACTGGCATGTCAGTAATAAGAATGTGACCTCCAGAACATACAAATGCAGGCCTTTGTCATGGTAATCGTTCTAAATTTCAGTGGCTGTCACTTTGAAAAAATATATAACCAACAATAAACATCTGTCTGGAATGTCACATTCATTTTATGCATGAAGACCAATAATTACCTACTAAATAATACAGGAGGACGTACTTTTGAATAATGCTTACCACGGCTCAAGTCAAAGCAAGAGATTGCACAAGCATAAGCCTATTATGAGCTTTTGTTTAGCACCTATTATGATGGATTCTGCTTTGCATCTTTACAAATGAGAAATACAAAACAACTGTAATATATGCAAAAAAATAAGTTGTTTGGGTCACTCTGTGGAATGGTGCAGTTCTTAGTGAGAATGCATGTGAAGGCACTGGAAGTTATATGCCTTGAAGAAAATATAGTCCCTTTATTACTGATATTGCTGCTATAGAGTATAATTTGTGTGCCCTCTGGAAAAAGTCTTGCTAACCCAGGAAATGTGATTGCCCCCTGGAATTCAGCATTATAGACCAGTACAGTGGGGATATCACATACTGAATTAAACCCATTTTACAAGAGAAAGAGAATTCACTTCAGCATTTAATTGCCCTGCTGAAAATCTAGAAAAGATTACTTCTTCTCTCCACAGTCCCACCCAATTTCCAACTTCTGGCACTGATGGTGTATTGAGAGAGAAAGCTAAACAGGAAATGTTCAAAACAGATTCTCTTCTATCCAGATAAAGTCCTCTCATTAGCAACACTATTCTTTAACATGAGGACTTTAAAGGGCAAGACTGGAGCTTATGAATTCGGAGCAGAGTGATCAGGTGTCCAGTTTTCGACCGGAACACCCAGTCGAAAAGGGATCCTGGCGGCTCCAGTCAGCATCGCTAACCGGGCCGTCAACTGTCCAATTGGCAGCTCCGCGCAGCAGGCTGGCAGGCTCCCTGCAAGCTGTCGCACCGCTTGGCTCCCAGGAAGCAGCCAGCATGTCCCCCCTCCAGCTCCTACACGTAGGGGCAGCCAGGGGGCTCCGCACACTGCCTCTGCCCCACACACCACCCCTGCGGCTCCCATTGGCTGGGAACCACGCTCAATGGGAACTGCAGGGATGGCGCTTGCGGATGGGGCAGCATGCAGAGCTGCTCGGCCGCTCCACCACATAGGAGCGGAGAGGGGACATGTCGCTCTTTCTGGGAGCTGCTTGAGGTAAGCACTGCCTGGAGCACCCTCCTGCACCCCAACTCCCTCATTCCCAGCTCCACCCCAGAGCCTACACACCCAGCCAGAGACCTCACCCCCTCCCACACCCCAGTCCCCTGAGCCATGAAAATGAGCGAGTGAGTGAGGGTGGGGAGAGTGAGCAACAGAAGGAGGGGTGATGGACTGATCATTGGCGGGGCCTCAGAGGAGGGGCAAGGCAAGGGTGTTCAGTTTTGTGTGAGTAGAAAATTGACAATCCTAATTCGGAACAATATTGAAAATCTAATGGTGGAAACTCAAACAATGCAACTAGTTTTCTACGAACAAGTGCATTTGACATTTGGGACCCAATCCTGCAGTCATTCAATTTAAGTCTTTTCTGAATAGGAACCCACAGGACAAGAGTGTGAATATCAAGAACAAAGTGATCTCCTGGGTCACAGGCACCTGTTTTTTCAGTCAGCTATTCTTCCAATTGGGTGTTCTTTGCAGAGACAGTTCTGTACTACTCCACACCAGGACAGCTATTGGAATGCACTTCTGTACTATCCTCCAGCCAGGTGAGCAGTAGATGCAAATGCCCAGTGGCCTGGGCTTAATTGTATTTGTAAAAAAGATTGTTTAACTTTCCATGTCTGGGCTGGGCCTTCTTTGAGTGCAAGATAACATTAGGGTGATGAGACTAAGTTCAAGTTACAGAACCAGTTTGACTATTATTCAGAAAGATCAGGGAGAATAGATACTCAATTTAAAGAATATAAAGAGCTACTTTTTAAGATGCCATGAGGTAGAGCATTAGTTGATTAAAAACTGCTAGTTAATTGACATCAACAGATACATGGGGAACACTGCAGCCCTCAAACTCCTGGATCAGTCAGGTTCCTTGACATAGATTCTCTGCCTTACTCTCTTCTTTTACACTCCTATAATGTCCATGTACTAGGGCCTGGATGTTCACAAAGAAGGAAGTAAACCAGGTAATGTCCAGCACTGGGTGGCCCAAACAACTGTGTGGAGACAAGTGAGCATCTCACGTGAACTCCAGGCCATGTCCCGTTAGCTCAGAAGATCAGACTAGATGATCAGAATGATCCCTCCAGCCTTAAAAACTATTGATTATCTTCTTAGAAAAAAAGAATAAAATGGCCATAGCAAGATGTCATCTCTCCTAACCTGCCCTCCTTCCCTGTATCATAGGCAAGGAAGCATGGGGTAGAAAGTAGCTAGTAACTCCAGCAAGATGGCTGAGTCTGTTTTGCACACAAAGAGAAAAACCTGAGCCCTCTTGTGGGACAATGGCATCAGAATTACACAAACGCGTTCCTATCTTTGCTTAATGGTTTATTTCTTGTTGTAGAAAAGTAGGCCAAGCACTACTCCAACCTGTTGTTGGAAATCTGCTATTTAAGAACAGTTGTAGAGTATTTAAAATGTGTCTCTGCTCAGGAAATAGAATTCTCAAATTCATTTTGGCAAAACAAGAAAACTATACAAAAAGAGACTTGCCTCTGTGAAATCCCAAATCTGCAATTACAAATACATTGCAAGGATAGTTCCAAAACATCACCAACTGGAAAAGAGTCTGATAGGGACATTCCAAATAATACCATTTAAAGCAGACTGTGATATTATTTGGGGGAATAGATGGATGAAATAAATGTAAGTTATTGAATATAATCTAAGGAGACTGCACTATATAAACTGTGTTCCAGGATTTTTGGAATTTTAAACTGCTGTCAGTTTGTCTACAAAAAATACAAAATGTAAATTTTTTAAAAGTCAGCATCAGAGTTCCATCATTGATGCTCTGAAGACAACTTTAGTTCTCTCAGATCATTTTTTTCCTATTCTTCACTCTCCCTCCATTTTAAAACCTCTTTCTCTGGTATTGACACAATGGAGCTCCCAACAGGCGACACCAAGGTTCAAAATCTCTGTTTCAATGTCTCAAGCATCAGAGGGGTAGCCGTGTTAGTCTGTATCCACAAAAACAACGAGGAGTCCAGTGGCACCTTAAGGACTAACAGATTTATTTGGGCATAAGCTTTCGTGGGTAAAAAACCCACTTCTTGGGATGCATGGAGTGAAAATTACAGAAAATTTCAGTGACTGTGATAGACTGCCTAAGGCCCCATAATCATCTGTCTTACGGAAAAAGCAGCATTTCCCCAGGGGAAGAAGTAGGAAAAATCAAGGACACCACAGGAAGGCCCTAGACATGGTCTGTACAGACATAAAGGAGCCTGTACGATCAATTTTCAATACTGCTGCCTTTAGATTTGGAGCTCTATGAGGCAAGGTCTCAGTTCGGAACAGCCTCCCTGTTGTATAGCACCATACATGTTTAGTGCTATCTGAGTACTATTAAGAAACCAAGGACCATAACTTGCACTCACCTACTTCAGTGTAAAAGGGGCTGCTGGAGGGAGCGGGGGTTATCCTTCAGATTTCCTCCATACTTTCCTTCATTCTTTCCATAATGGCCTGCAAAACGTTCTGTTTCTTTACAGAGGAGTCCTTTGCAACTTCTCTGACAAATCAATCCCGCTCCCAGTATCTTCTGTATTTTAACTTATCATATCTTAAGGCAAGAATAAGGCTGTTATAATGAAAATAAAAAATATAATAAAAACTTACCTCACCCACCAACTAATCAGGATTCTTCAGCATCCTGAGAAATTCACCAAAAATTCCCTTTAGCAAAGTAAGTTTACTCCAGAACTTTGGGAAATCCTGGATGCTGATTGGCTTGTGAGGTCATAATTTATATTGACATTATACTACAATGGCCTGTATACGCCTGAGTGATAACTATATGCCTGCTAATCAACAAGAACGGAGGTGTAAACCTCTAACTGCCAGAAGATGGAACTGCACAACAAAAGGTGGAGCACTCAGAATTGCCTGGTTCTGTTCATTCTGTCTGAATCTGGCACTGACCACCATAGGCGCTGACTCCGTGGGTGCTCTAGGGCTGGAGCACCCACAGGGAAAAATTAGGGGGTGCTCTGCACCCACCAGCAGCCAAGCTCCCTTCCCACCCCACCCCACCTCCTCCCCTGCCTTCTCCCCTGAGCGTGCTGCATCCCCGCTCCTCCGCCTACCTCCCAGCTTCCCACTCGACCACTGCAAACAGCTGTTTGGTGGCATGCTGGGGAGGAACGGGAACGTGACATGCTCAAGGGAGGAGGCGGAGAAGAGGCGGGGCCGGGGCGGGATTGGGGAAGGAGTCAGAATAGGGGCAGGGAGGGGGCAGAGTTGGGGCGAGGGCTTTGGGGAAGGGGTGGGAGGGGGCAGGGCAGGAGGGCCTGGGGGTAGAGGGGGGTCTAGCACCCACCAGTGGGAGCAGAAGTCAGTGCCTTTGCTGGCCACTGTCAGAAGACAGGATACTGGGCTAGACGGACCATTGGTCTGACCCAGTATGGCCATTCTTATGTTCTCTGCTTTCTCTAGTTAACGCTTTTTTTTTAAAAATCTTCTGCCTGGAGAGTTAAGGGAAATGTCCTGTTCAGTCTCTTGTCTGCATCACCTGAGTAAATCTGATAGCTAGATTGGCTTCTGTCATCATTGTTGACACTTGTGTCAGATTTAGAAAGCTTATTGTCAAGGCTTGTTTTTAATCATAAAATTTCCATGGCCTACTTATGCCATTAAAAACAGAAATTTATTATAGAATGAAGCATAAGGGAATTTCAAAAAAATTGAAAATATGGGATTAGGAAATTCGCCAGCAATATCTATTGCATTGACAGATGACTTTATTAAAGTTCATCAACCTTAATTGCCTTATTGTTGAATGACTTCTGCATGTAATTATCACCAGTCTAGAGATTGCCTCAGGTACAATATCTAGTGTGATCATGTACTTCTAATCCTATTAAAACCAAAGAGATCTAGCAGAGATTATTCTTCCCCTAAGAGTAAGGAAGTGACAGATAACAGCTGGGGATAATATTTTGCTCAACCTAAACAATAATATTGATCTCTCTATACCATTCCATGACTTCCCGTGTTGTTTTGGTACCATAGATACAGGAATCAAGACAATGAGATGCCAGTTCTAGAGCACTGTCATTTATCTCAAGGACAAATGAAAATTCTTACACCCCACTAGAAAGAAAAGGCCCAAGGCATGACTGCTAAAATGGGCTTTAAACATCATCTTATATTTAACAGACTAAAAGATGGATACATCAATGTCTAAAATAATAATTCTTAGATTATATTTATCATAACTAGGCAGAGCTGGAATTATAATTTGAGAAAGTCTAGGCTCAAATACTTCATGAAAATACCCAAGGGCTGATGAAACAAAATCCTTCCTTTGAACTTCTGTACCAGGGATCTTACTTTCAGAATTTAAATGTTCAGTATCAAATAAACTTTTCATAGGGTTTTTATACCAATATAATGTCTTGGAGCCTCCTTCTTATCCTGCTGCTACTACTTTTTTCCTGGAAAAAAATTACAGTTCCTTTTGCTCCACTGCTCCAGACTTAGAGACCCCACTGTAACAGTGTGCATCCTATTGCTCTGAATAAATAGAATAAACAACTGAATAGCCAGTAACTGTACAAAATATCAGTTTGTAATTATAGTGGGAGATTTTTTTTTAGTGGTCTTTAAAAGGTATCCAAGAAGCTTTAATATAATTTTTGATTGTTGTTTCCATATCATAGCAAATCTTATTTCAAAACAAAAATCAAACAATTAAATTATATGCAGAAAAACTTGGTTTCAAATCTACCAGAACTCTGCACAAGGGACCTTTGTTAGCCAGAACAGTGTTTCTGCTTGTAGTGGGGCGGCTGTCCCACTCCCTGAGAGTATGGGCTGCGGCAGGCCAGTGGGCCTGCACAGACATACAGCCAATGGGAGAAGGGCTTACTGGGAGCCAATCAGGGCCCAGGTTGGAGACAGCCAATCAGGGCCAGGCTCAGCCCTATAAGAAGGCTGCACAGGGGAGATGGTCTGTCTCCTGAGGAGGGAGACTAGAACCATGGACAGCGCAGTGCTGGCCAGGCTCAGGGAGCAAACAGGGAGCTTTAGCCTGAGGTCTGCCAGACTGCAGGCCCTGAAGGGAAGGGCCTAGAGGTTGCAAGGGGCCATAGGGGAAGCGGCCCAGGGAAGCGGACAGATGAGGGGAGAGAAGGAGGACAGCGAGGCTGCCGCTAGAGAGTCCCTGGGCCAGGACCCAGAGTAGAGGGCGGGCCTGAGTACCCCCCTACCCTCCTTGCAATACACCCAGCCATTGGCCATAGGGAGTGGCCACTATAGACCACACCAGATCCCTGACAGGAGGGATTAGACTGTGTGTGGTTGACCACGGTGGCTGGACATAGAGACTGCTGATTGACACCCCCCCCCCAGAAGGGGGTGTGGAAGGACTAAGGGGCACTGCCGGAGGGCAGTGGTCCAGAAGAGGACGCCGCAAGTTGGTGAGCGACGTGGGCTCAGAAGCCAACCAAGGGCAAGACAACAGACAGGACACCACCAGGAGGGGGCGCTCCTCTGGACAGAACTAATTCCCGGAGTAACCAGTAGGAGGCGCCGCGGTGGTGAGTCCCAACACTGTTACACTGCTGTAAATATAGTACTAGTAGATTTCAGAACTATGTGTTATTTAGTAGCTGAAAATACAATGAGAAAAGCTATATTGAATAATGACTTGCAAGAAGAAAAGGGTTGCATTGTGGCAGACAGACCCATGAACGGAAATACTTTACTGCACATTACAGCTTTATCAGGTTGCTCTATTTGATATTGTGTGGTACACAGGGATGTTACACCCCTTCTATAAGGAAAGTAGCTCCAACCATAAATGCCTGAATAAAGAATTATTTTCCCTTACCCCTACTCATATTGCTTTTTTTCTTCAGTTTATTAGCATTAATATCTGCAAACACTGATGTACCCTTTTAGGGTATTAGACCAAACCTGTAAATTAATGCACTGGTTCATCACAATTCATTAATCTAGCCTGTGCTGGATTTAACAGACAGCAGATTATTAAAGTCACCAAATTACACAGATGAGAAAGCCAGCTCCCAAAGGGTCAGATGTAATATGAATGGTTTTGCATAAAACCATAAACCTGCTATTAAATTAAAAACAGGCAAAAATTATGTCCGCTGCTTATCTAAAGTAATTTTTTTAAAAGGGATGTTACGCTAATTTACTTCTTAACTGGCCCTGGTTACACAGCAAAGGACTAAAGGTTAAATGCAATGGTTCCTCTGATGCATGGTTAAGCAACTTACACTAACATATCCTGACTGAGGTGAAGAAATTAATGAAATTACTACTGTAATTCATTACTAATGGAAAATTGTCAATCCTTTCAGCCAACAGTTCACACAAATTCTCTGCAGACATAGAGACCTAGCACTGTGACTCACACTATTAGACTTGCTACTCTTTTTTCAAGTCCTGGTGCCAGTCATCAAAGCAGAACTTTATGCCATGCTATCCAGTGAAGTTTACCAACTTTTGACCTCAATAGATGAGGTCACCACTTCTGTGACAGAGTTTAGTCTCCCTATGAAGGAATCAACAATAACATGTAATTTTCACCATCAATACACTGAATACTAAAACAAACAGGGAATAAAGGCAGAACCATTCCAGCACCCAAGAAGCAGTAAACCGATAGAATATTGTAATTTGACAATTAACGACACTGAAAGCAAACAGCCCACATCAGTATAAAAGACAAACTTACTTTTTAATGAGAAGAATTTTTAAAACAAAGCAGAGGTAAGCTAATGAACTTGAAGGAGACTGGCTCTTTGTGCTACATAGTCTTTTCCTGTCCAGTACTACTTATGTCTTTACTAAAATACAGGATAGAATATCAAGTTGATTATACTGTCTGAGATAGGATAACAAAGTCGGTCAGTGTTTAAATCTATCCCCAAAGACATATTCATCTGTGACTACTATGATATGCATCATCCTAGCTATAATAGGAATATACTGTAATTCACTCAGTCACAATGACAAATAAAATATTTTAAATTACTTGAGTACAGATACAAGCAGGGGTGAAAGTAATTTAAAGGACTTATTGGTACGCTGGAGTCCTGAGCAGGGGTGTGGCCTCAACTGGAAGAGGTGGGGCCTTTCAAGATTTAAAGCCCTGGGGCTCCAGCTGTGGCTGGGAGCCCCAGGGCCTTTAAATCACCCCAGAACTACCAGCTGCAGAGGCGGCTGGGAGCCCTGGTGCTCAGGGGCGAATTAAAGGGCCTGGGGCTCCAGCCACCGCAGAGCCCTGGGCCCTTTAAATCCCTGCCCAAGCCTGGCTGCCGGAGTTCCGGTGTGGATTTAAAGGGCCCGGGCCTCCCAGACCTGAAGAACAGCTGTGTGTAGCTCAAAAGCTTGCTTTTTTCACCCACAGAAGTTGGTCCAATAAAAGATATTACCTCACCCACCTTGTATCCAGAGGTGAAAGTAAGCCGGTCCGGTCCGGTATGGCGTACCGGCAAGAGCCAGTACGATGTGCCGGACTGGACCGGCTTCCGCGGCGGTGATTTAAAGGGCCCAGGGCTCTGCAGCTGCAGGGAGCACCGGGCCCTTTAAATCCCCACCCGAGCCCGGCTGCCGGAGCTCCGGCGGCGCTTACAGGGCCTGGGGCTCCCTGCAGCAGCTGGAGCCCAGCTGCCGTAGCTGTGGTGGGGATTTAAAGGGCTCGGGGCTCCCTGCAGCTGCTGGAGCCCTGGGTGGGCCCTTTAAATCACCGCCACGGAAGCCGGTCCAGTCCGGCACAGCGTACTGGCTCTTGCCGGTATGCCATACTGGACCGGACCGGCTTACTTTCACCTCTGGATACAAGGTGGGTGAGGTAATATCTTTTATTGGACCAACTTCTGTGGGTGAAAAAAGCAAGCTTTTGAGCTACACACAGCTGTTCTTCAGGTCTGGAAAAGGTACTCAGAGTGTCACAGTTAAGTACAAGGTGGAACAGATTGTTTATCATAAGTAGTTAACATGTATTCTAAGAGACCATTCATGGCAAAGTGGCCCCCATTAATGCTTCTTCAGTCATATGACAAAAAATGGGGGTTAGTGGGTTACAGGGTTGGTCTAGCAGGTTGTTGTAATAAACTACAAATCTTTATTAAGACCATGATTTTTAGCATCTACCGAAGTTATGAATTTAAGCCCCCAGGCTCATTTTTTGAAGGTGTTATGCCAGTTTCCTTTCAGGAGAAGGACTGAGAGATCAGATATGGAGTGATCGTTTTGTGAAAAGTGATATGGTGTTTTTGTCTTTTTTATCATTTTTGTGTGGTAGTTCATTTGACAGCATAGCAATTGTCTGGTTTCACCCACATTGATATTATTGGGGCATTTCGTGCACTGGATGAGGTATACCATAAGTTGTGATAGGCACAGATCTTGAAAAGTGTGTCGTGCGTGGTGTTGATCATCGTAGCAGTGGAGATATGTATGCAGGTTTTGTACCTGTTGTTCTGGCAGGGTCTTGTGCCACTTCAAGCTGGTGGATCTTGGTCCGTGGAGAGCTTGCGTCTCATGATGAGCTTCGGGAGGGTGGGTGGTTGTTTAACGGCCAGAAGAGAAGGTTCAGGAAAGATTGAGTACAGATGACATTAAACTCCCAATAGGAGTATTCTATTATGTCAGCTTATAGTATGATGTTGTTTTATGGTTGTGGTGGTTATGCTGGGAGGAAAGAGCACAATGAAAATCCTACTCCTTATGATTTTCCTGCCTGTATGTTTCTTTTTCTGTCTATGAGGAAGAAAAATACTAGGTATGATGGGTACTGTACTGTACAGTACTCCATACTGAAAAGAGAGAGCAGAATTGTTTAGGATGGTCCCTTGAGTATAACGAGGAACAATGGAATGAAAATATGTAAATTCAGGTTGAATATTAGGACATTTTTCTTTAACAGCAAGATCATACCATTGGCACAAAGTGGACACAGCAGCTGGCGATTGGGCGAATCACACCAATGCAGAGGCGTCCTTCACTGAAATAGAGCCAGCACAGCAGCTGGTCACTCCTGTGGCCAGCCCTGGGGTTGTGGCTGAGAGTAAGTGGGCATGGCCAGTATGTCCCTATTCACCACTCATCCCAGCTGATCTAACAACCCCTCAGGGCTACAGACAGCCAATGCAAGCTAGTGCAGCCTTCAGGCCTTCATAGTTTAAATATTAGCATTTCTCATAGCTCTCTCTATCTCTGCAAAGGGTCTCTCAAAAGCTCTTTTAATGTAATCCCAAATAGTACTGGAGAAACACTCTATTAATATTATAATGCCAAGGCACTGAAGAGACTATTTCCTTTCCTTTTTTCTCTTCCATTTTGCAGATGTTATTTTTGCTGATTAGAAAATATGTATAGCTCAAAAATTAAGTAATATCTTTTAGAAACCACAGTAAAGAACAACTGTAAAAATGAAGTGTGTTCCATGTTTGCTTTATCAAAATGTCTACAGTTATGTTGTCTAATACATTAATACAAGTTAAATTTTTAAATCTGTCATTTTAATTAAAATCAGTCTATATCAATACAATGTTATATCAATTTGTGGAACTCTTTGCCAGAGGATGTTGTGAAGGCCAAGACTACAACAGGGTTCAAAAAAGAACTAGATAAATTGATGGAGGATAGGTCTGTGACGCTACCTGATAAAAATCTGACCATGTAGATCATTGTTGCTACCACTGTTATATAACTACAACAAATCTTGTATAAATTATGTCAAGTAAAGTGTCTATGGAAAGGTTATGATTCACTGAATATGATTATGCTATTTGTATGCATGTATCATTTTTGTAGATGAAGTTAGGAGTATTAACTACGTGCCTGTATATCTACGGTATTTGCTTCTGGGTAGCACCAACAAGATGTTTAGTCAGCATTCAAACAGAATGCCCCATTAAAGAACACTTCACTCACACTGGAAGACACCTACCTTCTCTTAATGGAATTTCCTGCTATGACTAAGCAAAATCATGCATGGATACGAGACTTGTTCATGCGACTCCAAACTCCATCTTTTACCTGTAATATTCCACTAGCTGTGCTGAGGGCTTTGAAACAATGGATTTCCCTCCACATGGCAGAAGCTATAAAAGGCGCTAGAAATATTTCAATTTTGCCTCTTTCCTGCTCCAGCCTCTTTCCTGCTCAAACCTCTGGACTATGAACTTATACTAATGGGAGCATTCTAACAAAGGGACTGAGGGCCTTCTAATGATTTGGAAGCAACCAGAGACTTGACTTAAGCCAGCAGTTTATTCCACCACTGCTACAATCCTGAACCAAGATCTCTGTATTTATTGTATGTATTTGATTCCTTTAACCAATTTTAGCTCTGACCTTTCTTTCTTTTTTTATAAATAAACCTTTAGATACTAAAGGATTGGCAACAGCATGATTACTGAGTAAGATCTAAGTTATATATTGACCTGGGTGTGTGGCTGGTCCTTTGGGATCAGAAGAACCTTTCATTTGATTAAATTGGTTGTAAAGAACCACTCATCTTAAAGTCTAGTGTTTTTGTTGGTGATACAAGGACTGGAATGCCTAATGAAACTGCTGTTCTGACTTCGTGTTAGCCAGTGTAATGAAACAGAAGTTTACTTTTGTTGCTGGTTTGGTATATCTTAAGGGAGAATAACCACCAGTCTTGGGGTGTATCTGCCCTATTTCTCAGCAATTTGTCCTGAATTTGGTATTCTCAGTTGTGACTCACAGAGGCACAGTTACAAGGTCCATTGATAGCTATTAGCGAGGATGGGCAGAGATGGTACCCTAGCCTCTGTTTGCCAGAAGCTGGGAATGGGAGACAAGGGATGGATCATTTGATGATTACCTGTTCTGTTCATTCCCTCTGAAGCATCGGGCATTGGCCATTGTCGGAAGATTGGCTACTGGGCCAGATGGACCTTTGGTACGACCCAATTCTTCTGTTCTTATGTAATGTTCTTTATTAAAAACTGCACCTTCTGCCTACATCACAACTTCAGAATATTTAGGGTCTGAACCTTTATGTGCTCCAAACTCAGAACTCACAATAACTTATGCTATAAATATATCATATATATATATATATATATATATATAGATATATATATAGATATAGATATATATATAGATATAGATATATCTATATATATAGATATAGATATATCTATATATATAGATATAGATATATCTATATATATAGATATAGATATATATATATCTTCTCTGCCAACTGCATAAAAATCAATTTAAAAATTTGTTTTATAATTCAGTGGAATTGTCTATAAAGTTTCATTCTGAATGCTAAGATGTCCTTAAATATTTAAATCAGCATTCAAAGGTTTAGGGAAGAAACTCAGTGAGTGCACATACATTACACTGTTGTAAAAGCTGGACTTTTCTGTATCATGTGTAGATGAAAATGAGGATTAGTTTAACAAAGCTCACTTTCCTAGTACTAAAAAATATTATTTTAATGTTTGTGTTCTTAATTATATAAAACTCTGCAAAGAATAACATCCTTTGAATTTACTATGCAAATACTCTTAATTTATGACAGATTGCTACTTCAAATACAAGTATTAAATCTCTATTAGATTTGTTGAGGAAATGCACTATTATGCATCACTAAGGTCTTAACTTTCTAAGTAGCAATAGCGTTTGTTAGATGCAAATAAGGATTACCTTAATTAAAACACTATCTCCAGCATCTCAGAAGATTTCGTCCAAATCTTTATATAGGGCAGGTTCATTATCTGTCTCCTGTTAATAAAAATATGACCTACTTTGGTTACATCTTAGAATTTAATGTGTTGATTACTGTTTTGTTAATAGAAATAAAATACTAGAGACTTTAAAGACAAGCTAAAAGCAATTTTGCCAGTCTAATTAAAATACTATTTAATAGCCTCATAAGGCACTTTAAGTTTATACATAATTATACAGTTAGTTAATTTTTTAGAAATGTTAAAAATATACTAAATTAGGCCACCAGACACCTAAATCATGGACACTCATCACATTTGAGATATATAAGAATGGCCATACTGGGTCAGACCAAACGCCCATCTAGCCCAGTGGCCAACTTCAGGTGCTTCAGAGGGAATGAACAGAACAGGTAATCATCAAGTGATCCATCCCCTGTCACCCATTCCCAGCTTCTAGCAAACAGAGGCTAGGGGTACCATACCTGCCCATCCTGGTTGGACCTATCCTCCATAAATGTATGTAGTTCTTTTTTTTTAACCCTGTTATAGTCTTGGCCTTCACAACATAAGCATTCAGTGATTTAAAAATGCAGCCCCAAGAGATTCAAACTAAGGCTCTCAATTCCACATGTGCTCAACTTTAAGCATGTGAGTATTATTACCACTGAATTCAGTCAGGCTACTTACGTGTGCAAAAGTAAGCACATGCATAGGAGTCTTTGCAGGATCAGGGGCTAAGAAACTACAGGAAGTAGTTGTTTTAAAGGAGAAGTGATACATGTGAATATTTTGATAAGCATTAGACCCTAGCAAATACAAGATAATATCAGAATGGATTAAACCGTGTGCTTACAGAAATTGCAACTCAATCACTCTAGATTAAATTCTGCACCGAACATACTGAGTAAAAAGAACATGCTTGGGGGAAGTCTAGGGAGTGTGCAATCCTCCCCCAAATGCTTTGCTAAAACTGTATTGCACCACCCCAGGACGTGGATGAAACTGAAGGGTTTTGGCCAATGAAATGATATGGTCACAGATCCATTGGCCTCCCAAGATCCACAGAAATGCTTCCTCCAACCTTTCCCCAACCCAGAGTACAGAGATCCCCCAAAGGGCTGTGCAGCAAAAGGCACAGACACCGCATACTATCCCCCTCATCCAGAGAGGGAAATTGGATCAGGGGCCTCTGATCCTCTAGAGATGGAAAGGTCAGGATTTGCCTTTTAAGGACCTGCACATATTCTATTAATTACTCTGTCAACACTACATTTTTCTATGCAAATAAGTAACGGAGACAAAAATGCTAGTATAGTGAGCTACCTTTAGTAGATTTAATTCAGACTGACCAACATTAGGAACAATTATTGCCGTTTTCATTCATTTTGAAAGGTTGCAGGGTACTGAAGAATCCTGCCGTTTTCAAGAGACAAAATGTTTGTGGCACTTCACTAAGTTATTTGCCAATTCTATTGCTGAAAAGCTGCAAGTACTATGGATGAATAATGCCACATATATATCACCAGAATACTCACAGCAAGTGGAAATTTCCAATTTAATTAAAGACAATGGATATTTTTTTCCTATTGATCTCATGTGATGGAAAAGGCATCTGTCCAGACACCAAGGAATTCAAACACTTTCAGGGCTGCAGCTAGGATTTACTGTGGCTGGGAGTCTATGACAGGAGATCCAGGAAAAGCAATGGAGGCTACTGACATTTGAAAAGGAGGAGACAAAAATAACATGTAATGATGTGTGCAGAACCTATCAGCTGCTGGTAAACCTCCTTATGGGAAAAAAGAAGGGTCTTATGGTTTAAAAAACATAAGATTCAATAACATACTAGATATTAGCATTTAGGCTCCATAGCTATCAAGTTTTGTGCTGCTGTATGTGTGACATTTTATGCAAATTAATGATAATTTTCATATTTGCATATAAACATGAATTTCAGCCTATGGTTAGTGCACTTTGCCCCAACCAGTGATGGTGGTACGACACAGATGAGGCAGTGAGAGGTGCGTGGGTGCTGGGGCAGATATTGGGGGCTACTGGACGGTGTCTGGAATTGCTGGAGTAGGTAGGTGGGTGCTGGAGTGTCTTGGGGTGCTTGGGTCAGAGAGTGCTGGAGGTGTTGGGTTCCTGAGTTGTATGGAGGACTGGGTGCTGTCAGGGGGTGGCTAGGGGTAGGTGGGTGGGTGCTGGAGAAAGCTGGCCCTGCAGTGGGGGCAGTGTGAGATGTAGAGGTCTAAAGAGTTCGGGGGTAGAGTCTCCCTGGGGCCTAACTTGAAGAGTCTGGGACTGGTATTGAGCCTCACACCTTCTGTCCCCACTACCACTGCTGCTCTTTCTCTGCTCAGATCCAGCTAGTGGAGAAGCCAGAAAGGAGGCAGACAGGCTGCCTGAAGCTGAGTTCCACAGTTGCATCTAGTGCCTTCAGGAGGAAATTCAGCTCATGCTCGCAGCTGGATGCGTGGCAATCCAGCTGAGCTGCAGGAATGCGACAGGGTTGCCAAAATCATGACTGCCACACAAAATGCATGATTCTTAGCAAACCTGAGGCAATAATCCTGTAAACTACTCCCAATGGACATATCTTGACACCCACACAAAGCCACATTGCAGTCCTTGTTCTCCAAATTTTCTTCCTCCAAACATATTCTTCTCTATCTGGCAGTCTCTTTTCCTCAATCTTTTCAGTGTCAGTTTCCCTGCCAATTTATTCTTCTTTTCTATTTCAGTCTTTCCAGTCATTCATCTCTCCTTGTGTTTATTCCCCTTTCCCTCCTGATCCATGATTAGGACCCCTAGCCCCTACTGTAAAACAAATAAATAATCCCCTTCTCCACACTATTTTTTCATGGGCTCCCTCTCAACTTTATTCTTTGTTGGCTCCCCATTTTGCCTAACTCCCTTCTCCCTGGTAAACACATTCCTCTTTTGCTTCCTCTCCCTATCCCTCACTTTAGCACTTCCTTCTTTCCTCTCCCTACTTTCAGTGTCATAATGGGTAACAGAATTTTCCCTCACCCTCTTCCACCATTGCATGACTGAGGTGAGTTCTACCCAGCCCCAATCACCACCTGCAACATCCAACAACTCTTCTCCCTCCTGAATGGCTGCAGTAGCTGCTGCTCAGGTGGGATGATTCAGGGGAGGGAAAGATAAAGATCTCTATCACAGCACTGCTCAGAGTCATAATCATAAAGTTTAAGGCCAGAAGGGACCACTAGAACAGGGATACTCAGACTTCAGTGGTTCAGGAGCCAAATTAGTGATCAACATGACCCAAAAGACCCACAGTAGTGTGAATTAATTGTTTAATTTATTATAGTACTATTATTCATATTTAAACAGTATGATGGGGGAAATATTAAGTTTTTATATAATTCTCACAGCAAAATGACTGACCAAGTATTATCATCAATTACAATTGGTTAATAACATAGTAAAAGCATTCTGATTGGTTAATAATTAAATCACACCGTGTTTTAATATTGTGCTGCAAAGAGCCGGAGACACATTAAAGAGCCACTTGCAGCTCGCGAGCCTCAATCTGAGTATCACTGTGCTAGATCATCTAGTCTGAACTCATATATCCAGACCCCAAATCCCTGACCAGACACAGTTTCTTGTGTTGCCTCCTGATGGCAGCCCTGAGTTTTGGCATAAACCTGTGAATCTGTTCTTCTGAATACTGGACATCTAATCACTAACCACAAAGAGTTGCACAGACAATCCAGGAAGTTTTGGAGAGTGTTGGGGACAACTTCCTGGTGCAACTACTAGAGGAACAAACCAGGGGCCATTCTCCTCTTGACCTGCTGCTCACAAACAGGGAAGAATTGGTAGGGGAAGTAGAAGGAGTGGCAACCTGGGCAGCAGTGACCATGAGCTGGTCGAGTTCAGGATCCTCACAAAAGGAAGAAAAGAAAGTAGCAAAATACAGATCCTGGACTTCAGAAAAGCAGACTTTGACTCCCTTAGGGAACTGATGGGCAGGATCCCCTGGGAGGCCAATATGAGGGGGAAAGGAGTCCAGGAAAGCTGGCTGTATTTTAAAGAAGCCTTATTGAGGGCACAGGAACAAACCATCCTGATGTGCAGAAAGAACAGCAAATATGGCAGGCGACCAACTTGGCTTAATGGTGAAATCTTCGGTGAGCTTAAACACAAAAAGGAAGCTTACAAGAAGTGGAAACTTGGTCAGATGACTAGGGAGGAGTATAAAAATATTGCACAAGTCTATGGGTTCAGATCTAATGCATCCGAGGGTGCTGAGGGAATTGGCTGATGTGATTGCAGAGCCTCGTGGTGACCAGGAGAGATCTTGGACGATTGGAAAAAGGCAAATATAGTGCCCATCTTTAAAAAAGGGAAGGGGAACCCGGGGAACTACAGACTGGTCAGCCTCACTTCAGTCTCTGGAAAAGTCATGGAGCAGGTCCTCAAGGAAACCATTTTGAAGCACTTGGAGCAGAGGAAGGTGATCGGGGACAGTCAACAGGGATTCACCAAGTCATGCCTGACCAACCTGATTGCCTTCTATGAGGAGATAACTGGCTCTGTGAATATGGGGAAAGTGGTGGACGTGATATATCTTGACTTTAGCAAACCTTTTGATACAGTCTCCCACAGTATTCTTGCCAGCAAGTTAAAAAAGTATGGATTGGATGAATGGACTATAAGGTATATAGAAAGCTGACTAGATTGTCAGACTCAATGGGTAGTGATCAGCGGCTCGATGTCTAGTTGGCAGCCGGTATCAAGCGGAGTGCCCCAAGAGTCGGTCCTGGGGCCAGTTTTGTTCAACATCTTTATTAATTATCTGAATGATGGGATGGATGCACCCTCAGCAAGTTCGTGGATGACACTAAACTGGGTGGAGAGGTAGATATGCTGGAGAGTCGGGATAGGGTCCAGAGTGACCTAGACAAATTGGATGATTGGGCTAAAAGAAATCTGAGGTTCAACAAGGACAAGTGCAGAGTCCTGCACTTAGGGTGGAAGAATCCCATGCACCGCTACAGGCTGGGCACCAACTGGCTAAGCTGCAGTTCTGCAGAAAAGGACCTGGGGATTACAGTGGATGAGAAGCTGGATATGAGTCAAAAGTGTGCCCTTGTTGCCAAGAAGGTTAATGGCATATTGGGCTGCATTAGTAGGAGCACTGCCAGCAGATTGAGGGAAGTGATTATTCCCCTCTATTCGGCACTGGTAAGGCCACATCTCGAGTATTGCATCCAGTTTTGGGCCCCCCAATTCAGAAAGGATGTGGACAAATTGGAGAGAGTCCAGCGGAGGGCAACGAAAATAATCAGGAGGGCTGGGGCACATGACTTACGAGGAGGGGCTGAGGAAACTAGGCTTGTTTAGTCTGCAGAAGAGAAGAATGAGGAGGGATTTGATAGCAGCCTTCAACTATCTGAAGGGGGGTTCCAAGGAAGATGGAGCTCGGCTGTTCTCAGTGGTGGCAGATGACAGAACAAGGAGCAATGGTCTCAAGTTGCAGTGGGGGAGGTCTATGTTGGATATATTAGAAAACACTGTTTCACTGGGAGGGTGGTGAAGCACTGAAATGGGTTACCTAGGGAGGTGGTGGAATCTCCATCCAGAGGTTTTTAAGATCCGGCTTGACAAAGCCCTGGCTGGGATGATTTGGTTGGTGTTGGTCCTGCTTTGAACAGGGGGTTGGACTAGATGACCTCCTGAGGTCTCTTCCAACCCTAATCTTCTATGATTCAAAATTTTATTAGAAGATGATTTTTTTTAAAACACTTAACAAACCTGATGACATTAGAAAATGCATTCTAAATTTTACATTAAGAGATTGTTTCTTTATCATGTACATAAATGTCACCCGCTGAAAGACTGTTGTCACAGATATCTCAGAGAAGTGCTGGATCTATCTGTAACACAGCTTTGGCCTGGAGTCTCCAGGAATTAAAGATTAATCTTTAATTAACGATTACATCATTTGATGAAATCTCCAGGAATACATCTAACCAAAATTTGCAACCCCAAACTCACTAGATGGTCGTTCTTCTAGTAACCTGCGCTTTCCAGCAATTACTCATTCCTCAAACATTTAAAACAGGCCTTTTCAATTGTGCTCTCTCTTCCCTGGGTCTCTGCAAGAATCTAAGCATATGTAGATCACAGCTCCCTTTTTAGCTCTCATTTTCCAAGCTGAAGAAAATGCCCAAACAAGCCAAAAGTCAAAAACAGACTTCCCAGGCAAAAATCAACCTCCCAATAATCTTTAACAATCTAAATCCCAGGTCTTGAGCCTGAGACAAGGAGTTCTAAAATGCCCTTAAACTCAGAGCACATAAGAAGTAAGGATTTTTTCTCCTTTTGGTTATCAACTTTTTCTCCCCTAAGAGAAGGCAGATTGGGCAAAGAAAACAGACACTATTCCAGCAGGTCTTTCTACACTGATTTTCACAAACTCAGAATCTGGAGCTTCATATTACTGCCATTTCACTGTGTTGTCCATTTATAGCTTTTTTCCAATCACTTTCTTGCACTTAGCAACCATGTTTCATAATAAAAGCACAAAAGAACAATGTGTTGTGATGCAAAATTCTGTGTACAGCACTATACTTTT
Source organism: Malaclemys terrapin pileata (assembly GCF_027887155.1). Lineage (NCBI taxonomy): Eukaryota > Metazoa > Chordata > Testudines > Emydidae > Malaclemys > Malaclemys terrapin. The sequence goes on from NC_071512.1 coordinate 75,343,438, forward strand.
TTAAAACCCTCCACTCCTCATAACTATAGAATGCACCGGAGTTCCAACTCCAAAATTTCCTCATGTAAATATAAGTAAGTTGGCATCCTCGGTAGTTACTGGGATCTACTGTAAACATGTTAGCTTGTAACATTCAGTTCGAGAAAGTTATGGCCTTTTAACATTTTCTAAGCAAATCAGTGCCTTGGTTTCTCCCCTAAGAAATGCAGAAGTAGACAACAGTAAACATAAAGAACAGAGGTCACTCCCATACCGAGACCTTCTGTGCTAAATTCCATCCTGCGTGACTTTTTTGTATTGAAGTTATAAACCATGAATAAAAGAGATTTATAATGAAAACACTGATAAAACTTTGACTACATTCCTGTGATCAGAAATGCTCAGATTCAGAATATAAAATGCTTATTTAAATTAAATTATGTGTAACAAATACAAAACAAAGAAAAATGTAAAGCTTGCTGACATATTTGCATAAAATTAAAGTGCCTGAATGCATAATAGTTCCAGACCCAAAATATTAAAGGATTTTATTCTTAGAGTCCAAAGAATTCCTTAAATTAATATACAAAATTATTTTATTGTATAAGCAAAGTTTTTTTTCTCTGTCTCTCTGAACAGACAGCTCTTTGCTGGAGGATAATGCTGTGAGTGTGGTTAGACAACACAAACTAGTATTGCTAGAAAAGCCCACATATCAGTACAGCTCAAAACAATAACTACAAAATGCTATTAGCATATTTACATTTCAAGTTCCATTTATCTCTATAAATCCTATAATTAAGCTAGACAATACATAATTCCTGCATAAGATAACACAAAATAAAGTTTACATGTAAAATAAAAAACAAACTACACAGTGGCAGCAACACTACTTGTGTTAAGCATGAAGAGAGACATCATAATAATATTTAACAGTATTATAAAATATGACAGTGATTCCAACATTTGAGATATTTTGTAATAAAGGCAATTTCAGTTTTAAATTCTAATAAAAATACAAGATGCACAACCTTTTATCATCCTATTACAAAACTAGAACATTACAAACAATACAAACTAGAACACTATTGAATGTTAATATTTTTACAATACAGTCAGAACAGGTAAAGGGAGTCTGTCAACTTAAAAATCATCCACTTCTGAATTTTTTAACATACTGTTCTTTAAAGTAATACTTCAGATATAACCAAAATATCTCTCTTCTTCTCAGTTAATTTAATTTGTGCATTTTGACGGCACTTTGTGCATAGTCACCAATGGTTTTGGGAGGGGTCTTTCCCTAAGAAACAAAGCGAAGAGAAACATGTTTTCAATCACATTTTCCTGTTTTAAAGCCACAAAAATTGGCAGGAACTCAGAGGCAGATGTAGTACCTGAAATTACTTTCAGCTTGTTTTTAAAGTAACTAGATCAGGAGTTCTCAAGCAGGTGGTCACAAACAGGTAATAGGGAATTGTGACCATACTGTCATTATCATAATGCTAAACAGAACGGGGGTGGGGGGGAGAAAGGTGGAGGGGGCGGGAACCAGGATGTTCTTGGTATGGAAAAGGGGGTTGCAAATTGGAAAAAGGTTGAGAAACTCTGGATTATATTGATAGTAGTCCTTTAAAATCTACTATTTTCTCCTAGTCGAGGCTATTGCATTATTTATTCTAATTGCAGATAAGTTATTCTTGTGAATGCTAGGCTACTTTCCAATACAATAAAAAGTGTGTATAGTGATATAAAGGTTTCTTTGCACACTTATGATTCCACAGAAATAATGAACAATTAACCAAATATAAATACTATAAATAGTGCTGTTACAAAATGAATGATTTAGAAGGTGAATACATTACAGGGTTTCTTTCCCCTTCTCTCTTCCACCCCACAACAGAAGAGCAGTTTTTTATCCACAGACCTCAGCCATGATGGGGAAGTAACTGTAAGGAGTTATCCTAATCAAAGGCACTATAAAAGAACTGGGCTCCTGTAGCTTGTGAGCACCCTCATTGTGTTCTATGTTTCAAAAGCCACCAGAACCCTGACAGAGTGGCAGTGTATATATGTAGCCAGGACTGGCAGGCTATATATGGTTATTTGGACCTCACTGTGCCCCTGTGGTTCCTTTATATTATGTTTGTTGTGTAAAGAGTAAAAGACACAACAGTTCCTCAGAATCCCTGACTCTGGGCTATACCTGTTTGAGGCTGAGGGGAAACCCTGCTTGTAGCTGTTTGAGAAACCCCTTGCTATTTCTTTTGACTACATTTATATATTTGTAAACATATAGCCTTGATTGAGCAAAACCATTTTGATTTCACTGGAAACCGTGACATCAAGATGCCCTTTTGCTTTCATTCATTATGTTTAGGTTGTAGGAAGGCTGGTGTCTTATAAATACTTGAACTACAAACCACAGACTGTTTGGCCTCACCTGGCCACGTCTGATCAGATTTACTACACAGGCTAAAAACAATGAATTAATGAGCTCACTTGCCTTTTGCTTCTTACAGACCTGTCAGAAACAGCTAGTGAAGTGGGTTTGGGGCTCTCAGTCTAGTCACTAGTGTATACCTATCCATATTACCAAACTATGTAAGTTTAGTACAACCTGTTCTTGGCTCAGACAGGCTTAATACTAGATTGCACAGATAGATGCATCTCACCTGCACTGCCTAAAATATTGAAAAAGAAAGAAATAACTAACCCAATAATTCTGGAGTTCGTTCTCTGCACTGCTATAAAAGATCCAGCTTGCTGGCCTCTTGCTTCCCAGACTGGTAAGTTTGTGGAGGCAGTGATGACAGGTTTATTTTAAGAAGCTAAAGGGGGCCTGTATGAAATCATCAGTCACTGACTCAGAGAAGATATTGTTCACCAGGTTTATCTCTGAATATAGTTGGTAAAACATCCTCTGGTTTCAGCTTCAACCCAGTCTGAGTTCCGAAGGACAGAACATACACCAGGAGCCAATATAGCTATGGTGTCAAAGGGAACAACTCAATTGAATTACACAGCTCTGAATTTGACCCCATGTATGTCTTGAATTGAAACAAGCAATTGAGCTATGAAAAGATTTAACATCACTTGAATCCTAAAATCAGAAGTATTTTAAACGGGTGCAAACACTGTCCAGCTGGGCAGCCACCTAAAGTAACGGAATGTTTCTGTGACATTCTATACCTTGGGGGAGCGTCCTATAACCCCCATATTCCTCATTTTTATATAATCGTGATCTTACATAGAAAACATGCCTTGTAAGGTATCAGAGGAAAGGTTATGATCTGCTGAAAGTCATTTCTCTATCAATATATGTATCATTAATATCATTAATGCATATGAAGTTATGAGAATTGTGTTGTATGGTTGTCACTAAAACATGCTGTAAGTTGGGGGATCAGCCAGATATTCGCTCCCCAGAAGCAACAGCAAGGAAAGTAACCTACGCCTGGGCGGGGTGTCAAACAACCCATCAACAGCCATTGTCCAGCAAGGGAGATACAATTCAGTGCCTCTCCTGCATGAGGCCACACCAGGGGAATTGCTCAGCCTTGCGTGGAGACTCAGTAATGGCCCCAGACACGCCTGGATTTGTGCTCCCCAAGCACATGGGACTGAGGGTATAAAACAGAACACAGTGGCCGCATGCTGGGCCTTTCTCCTTCACCCACCTACGCTAAAAGCAACAAGGACACTCTGAAGACTCCAACTGAGGGAACTGGCTCAGATTTCAAGGGTGAAATCTGTGTACTATGAACTGCAATGTCCAGTGGGGTGAGAAAAACTGCTTAATCTAGATGTTGCCCAGCCTAATAGGATTGAGAGTTTAGACTGCATACTTATATTTTATTTTATTTTGGTAACTAACTTTTGACTTTTTGCTATCACTTATAATCACTTAAAATCTATCTTTTGTAGTCAATACAGTTGTTTTACTGTTTATCTTTACCAGCAAGTTTGCCTGAAGTGTGTGGTAAGTATGCTCAGGATTTACAAAGGCTGGTGTATGTCCACTTTCCATTGATGAGCAGTGCAAGACGGTATATTCCTGGGATACAGTGCTGGGGGGATTTGGCTCTGGTGCCTTTATCTGTGTGATTCATGAGTGGCTCTGGGAGCATTCATGCAATCTAGCTGGGTGTGGGGCTCCACATGCTGTTGTGCTGAGTGATAACAGCGCCTGGAGAGGTTTGCTGCTGATCACTAGCAAGGTATTGTGAGAGACAGCCCAGGGTAGATAGAGTTAAGGGGGCACAGCGGTCCCACAGTCCGAGGCTGCACCCTGGGGATCTCGTCACAGTTTCCTATTGCCCAGTCCCCACAGAGCAAGTCACCAGTTGGCAACTTTATGGGACTAGATCCACCCCTGCTCCACTCAATGTGCAGAACCACACAGTCAGCTAAGGAACTTGGAGAGGGGGGATGTGTCCAGATTCAGTGCAAGGTCGGAGATACATAACAGAGTTCCATTGTCTACATCAAGACACACAAAAGGCTTCCAGAATAGGCTGAGTATTTCACTGTTCCTGCTCCAAAAGTCAGCTGATCATGTCAATTATGAGGAGAGGGTTTGGGTTTTAATATTTTATAACATTTCTTTATAATTATTGTGGCTGGCCAGTACACCAAAGCCCTACGGTGCCAGTAGTGTGCCTGATGGGCCGCAAGTCAGGCAAGCATCATAGATGCCTGAGCAGCTAGGCCTCAGAGGTGCTAACCCTGGTGGGTTCCGGTAATCATTGAGACATGGCTAAGTGAAAGTGTATTTTAGTAGGGCTGGCAGGAAAGGGAAAGTTTGCCGATATCCTAGGTAAAGAGGCTTAAACAGTTAGAGTTCAAAGTGAGTAACAGTTCCTGTTTGTGTCCCCGGGCAGTACAACTGAGAGTTAGAGGCCTCTTCAGGCCAAGTGCCTTGCAAGCAAATAGGGGCTTGCAAGTTTCCAGCCCAGGTTCAACTAGCGTCTCTCATTGGGGCCCCTCTCCACCAGCTCCCTGCCCAGCCCCTACTGCTCCCCTATGTCCCACACAGACCTGCATCCAACTGTATCACCTGGAAGTTACAATCTGTTTCACATGCAGCTCTAGCCACAGTTCCTGGGGCTTCTCTCCAGCTCTCTGATACTATGCAGCTCCCACTCCCAAACAGAGCCAGGCCACTTCCATGTTCAGGATCTTTCCCTTTATCTGGTCTGGGAAAGGGGAAATGCAACAGAGGGGAGCTGGTGGGAGCTGTAGTCCCCTGCTTTGCAGATCCATCACATATGCTCTTTTTTCATTTGGTTCAGGGTACATAAACCCACACACAAGAACTCAAAGAGGAGGAAGGGAGGGGACCAATCAAACCTCAATTCTGAATTATTTAACTTGACCAGTCAAATAGCTAAATCAGCTTTGTTTCTATAGATATTGCACCAGGAGTCTGAGCTCTTATTTGCTAAACTTGGCCTTTAAAAAAACAAAACAAAAAACACCCCATGTGAACTGCTTGATTCAGATGGCGATACACAGTATATGCTTTGTACATACTGCCATGTGCATTCCCGTAATTTTCAGGAGTTTGCACATTGTTCAGCTACTGCCACTGCACAAAGGTAACAGATGATCAACATAATCATGTAGTATCACGATTACTTCATGCTATAGAGAAGAACGCTAGCTGAGAGAGGTCTATACAATTTACATAAGGCAATACCATAATATAATAATTAGCAGGTTATGTGTTTATATACTATTTCCATTACCAGCCATAATTGGAGCTAGCCAAACTACAACCTCCATACCAGACCCAGCCTCACAGGCCAAACGGTGTGAGAGTAGCTTACCCAATGTTTGCACTCCCTGAAGCTTTATAACAGCAGCACATGAAGAAGACAACAGACCAACACAGATAAGGAAAAGCAGAGAGAAGGTTTAAAAAAATCAGAGCAAGAAGAAGAAAACATGAAGAAAGGAGAGGAACAAAGAAAAAATACAAGTTGAGAAAAACAAGAAATGAGAAAAGTAAAATCCCAAACATTTTGCTAAAACATAGGTGTGTATTTGCAGAGTTTACTTATTTTTCACAAAAATAAAAGTGTTTCAAGACTCCGTCATATTCCTTCTGCTCCTCCCAACTCCTGCTGCACACTTCCTTTTCTTTCCATTTCTCCTTTCTCTTTGGAAGCCACAGCTATGTGGCACCTCAGTGTATGCTTCTTGGGCCAAGAGGTTTCCCCACTTTTGCCATAAACATACATATAGCACATACAAACAAATCATCATTAATAGATAACTCCAGCCTTTTCAGAAAAGTACAACCTTTAAAAATACTGTTTATTTGCCTGAATACAAGATGCCCTCATACTCTTCAAACTAATGGACTGATTGATGGGTAACAAATAGCATTTGCTTTGCTAGAATCAGGCTGCCATCTAGTTTATTGTTCTTGTTCTTCTGTCTAAACAGTAGCATGCTGATCAGATTTGTAATTCTTTAAAGCATGTCAAACTAAGCAGAAAAACTGTAGTCATTTCTTATATTGAATGGATTCGTTGATTTGGCCAATTTAAGTAAAATGAGTAACAAATTAAAGAGAGTATAGAAGGCTAGTGCATAAAATGCCTTTGCTGACTCCTGAAACTGACAGATGATCAAGCTGCTTGGAACAAGTAATCAACTATTTTTGGCAAGAGGATGAAGACAGGTACCAGAAGGGAAGTGCAACTTTCCCAAGTCCCATTTGTGCTACAGCTTTTCATACTGGCTGGGAGGGTTATAAGAGTACCCTCTTTGACAACAATAAGAAGTTTTATTGTTCCTCCGAGTTTGAGGTGCAATCCAGACCAGTGAGGGGTTTAGTCACTGACTGCCCTATAACCCTGGGTGCCTCAAATGCTTTCTTACTGTAACTCTCTGCCCAGGACATTCACAGTCAGCAACACTCATGCAAGTCACACCCTGAGTGCCAGCGTATAACTGCAGACCCTGGTCCAGCAACTCTGACCTCAGCAGCCAGCCAGCAACACATCAGTCACACTCCCTAGTCTCTAGCAGTCTTGGTTACTACTGATGGGGTGAATACAACACATTCCCAGTCCCAAATTTTCTCAGAACTGCATGCTCTGTAATGTCCATCCCTCTCCTGGACAGTTCAGAAAAATAAATAATGTTTATTTGTTCCTCTAAAGACACAAAGGCACATCACAGCTTGTTGACTTAACTGGGATAAATACACGCTTCCATTTAAACCGCACTGGTTTGGTTTATATTAAAAATGAATTAACATTGGGACATGGGTTATGTGATGCCAAGTCAAAGGAATAAATTTAGAAAGGGTGACAAGAATATAAAAGTGAAAACACACATCTAAAAGTCTAAAACTTACTCCAGCAAGGTAGATGCTTTGTTCAAGATGGTTTGTGTCACCAGTCTTCCTTTTTCCCAGCCCCGGCTGACTTTCCCTCAGTTAGGAAGTTCCACAGAACTATCAGATGTACTCAAGGGAATTCTGTGCCAAAAAATTTAAAATTCTGTTCCACACAAAAAAATTCTGCACACAATTATTTTAAAATTCTGCAAATTTTATTTGTCAATAAATAAATGTGGAGGATCCAGCATGGCAATGTGGAGTGCAGGCCACTGGATGGAGGGAGGTGGGAGAGGACCCCCCCCCCCGACCCTGACACAGCACAAGGGCCAGGTCTGCTTGTCAGAGTGGTCCAGGTGCAGGGCAGGGGCTCATTGGAGTGGGGGGTTCGATTGGCCTGTTTAATGGGGGAGCCCCAACTGCTGCTGGGGGAAGCGTGCATGCTGGGCTCTTGCTTCCCCCGCCCCATTCTCATATCCCCTTCTTTTCCCCATTCCATCCCCCTTCCCTACTGTCCCTTCCCGTCTCCCCACTGTCCCCTATCCCTCTCCCGCTGCCCTATCCCACTCCACTCCCCACACCTCCTTTGCTCCACTCCTCTTACCCTGCCCATCGCAGACACTCACTGTTGTACAGAAAACATGGCACCCAGCACACAGAGCCAGGGAAGACAACCAGAACTAGGACCCAGGAGGTGGTGTCCAGCTGCAGAGTCAACAAGACTGAGTTGCCAGGCAGCTCTGCGTTTGCAGAAATGGGGGGGGGGCAGCAGCATGCCCCAGCCCCATCTCCCTCCCCTTGCGGTGATTTACCTCCCCACCAGCTGCTCCAGGCACTGGAAATGAGGCATCCGCGCTTCTGGGGAGGGGTGTGTGACCGCTCTTGCGGCTTCCCTTTACTTCACTATCATTTTCTGCTGGGAAGCAAACAAATCTGTGGGGGGACATGACACCTTTTAGTTACAGATTATAACCATAGTGTTTTGGGCTACACTGAACTGGTCAGGCCAGCTGAATCTCATTACCTGAGACCAGTGAGCTCCTTGCCTTCTGGCACTGGGCTGCTCTTAGCGTCATGTCTCCCGCCTTGCAAAGATGCAAGAAGGTTAGCCGCTGGCTTTACTTGGAGACAGCAGGACAGAGCACTCTTTCATGAACATGCATCTGGCACCATATTTTCTTTTCTCTTTAAACAGAAGAAACCTGTTTTGTCACCTTTGTATGTTTACACTCTCCAGGACATACTATCAGAGAGTATCCATAATTTCACCTACCGAGTCGTTACCAACATTTCATAGTGTCATTAGTGACAAGTGTGATATAAATGATATATTACATGTCACCTTTTAAATAAATATCATGACACCAGTATTTGATGTAATGAGTATGTCAGGCCTGACAAGTTGCAAACACACAGCAGTGAACCACACGTGGGCTTGTGTCAGTTGTGCACTGCAAATGGCTTTCTTTACACAGTTATTAGTGCTCAACTGTGAGAAAGATCAGACTTTCAGAGAGTCTGCACCCAGCCTTGCTAGAATGAGCACCACATCCTTTGCGCAAAAGAACTCCAGCCACTTTTCTGATCATATGCAAGTCTGAGGAGAGCTACTCCTAATCAGCAGGGACCTGATCCATTTTCAATTATTTTAATGGGTGTTGAATTAAGCCCTAAATAAGGTTTCACTGGCTAAGATTTTGATACAGATTTTGATGTTACACTGGACTCATCCGCTTATTCATTTTTCCACGCTAACTTTTCAGACTGGGGAGCTAAGATTTTGCCCAGTGTAGTTTACAGCATATCATTTTACAGACTGAGGTAAATTTATTGCAAAGCTTCTATTGCTAATGTTGCTCAAGGCACTGGTGAAGATAAAAGTGAACAATACTTCACTTTACCACCATGAATTTCCATTAGTCTTTTAGTATTCTGACAAGTTTCAGAGTAACAGCCGTGTTACTCTGTATCCGCAAAAAGAAGAACAGGAGTACTTGTGGCACCTTAGAGACTAACAAATTTATTAGAGCATAAGCTTTCGTGGACTACAGCCCACTTCTTCGGATGCATATAGAATGGAACATATATTGAGGAGATATATATACACACATACAGAGAGCATAAACAGGTGGGAGTTGTCTTACTAACTCTGAGAGGCCAATTAATTAAGAGAAAAAAAAAAAAAAAAAAAACTTTTGAAGTGATAATCAAGCTAGCCGAGTACAGACAGTGTGATACACGCTGTTACTCTGAAACTTACAAGGGGAGATAGTCAACGTTTGTAATGGCTCAGCCATTCCCAGTCCTTATTCAAACCGGAGTTAATTGTGTCTAGTTTGCATATCAATTCTAGCTCTGCAGTCTCTCTTTGGAGTCTGTTTTTGAAGTTTTTCTGTTGTAATATAGCCACCCGCAGGTCTGTCACTGAATGACCAGACAGGTTAAAGTGTTCTCCCACTGGTTTTTGAGTATTTTGATTCCTGATGTCAGATTTGTGTCCATTAATTCTTTTGCGTAGAGACTGTCCGGTTTGGCCAATGTACATGGCAGAGGGGCATTGCTGGCACATGATGGCATAGATCACATTGGTAGATGTGCAGGTGAACGAGCCCCTGATGGTATGGCTGATGTGATTAGGTCCTATGATGATGTCACTTGAATAGATATGTGGACAGAGTTGGCATCGGGGTTTGTTACAAGGATAGGTTCCTGGGTTAGTGGTTTTGTTCAGTGATGTGTGGTTGCTGGTGAGTATTTGCTTTAGGTTGGGGGGTTGTCTGTAAGCGAGGACAGGTCTGTCTCCCAAGATCTGTGAGAGTAAAGGATCATCTTTCAGGATAGGTTGTAGATCTCTGATGATGCGCTGGAGAGGTTTTAGTTGGGGGCTGAAGGTGACAGCTAGTGGTGTTCTGTTATTTTCTTTGTTGGGCCTGTCTTGTAGGAGGTGACTTCTGGGTACTCGTCTGGCTCTGTCAATCTGTTTTTTCACTTCAGCAGGTGGGTATTGTAGTTTTAAGAATGCTTGATAGAGATCTTGTAGGTGCTTGTCTCTATCCGAGGGATTGGAGCAAATGCGGTTATATCTTAGAGCTTGGCTGTAGACAATGGATCGTGTGGTGTGTCCTGGATGGAAGCTGGAGGCATGTAGGTAAGTGTAGCGGTCAGTAGGTTTCCGGTATAGGGTGGTATTGATGTGACCATCGCTTATTAGCACAGTAGTGTCCAGGAAATGGACCGCTTGTGTGGATTGATCTAGGCTGAGGTTGATGGTGGGATGGAAATTATTGAAATCATGGTGAAATTCCTCAAGGGCTTCTTTTCCATGGGTCCAGATGATGAAGATGTCATCAATGTAGCGCAAGTAGAGTAGGGGCGTTAGGGGACGAGAGCTAAGGAAGCGTTGTTCTAAGTCAGCCATAAAAATGTTGGCATATTGTGGGGCCATGCGGGTACCCATAGCAGTGCCGCTGACTTGAAGGTATATATTGTCCCCAAATGTGAAATAGTTGTGGGTGAGGACAAAATCACAAAGTTCAGCCACCAGGTTAGCTGTGACATTATCAGGGATACTGTTCCTGATAGCTTGTAGTCCATCTTTGTGTGGAATATTGGTGTAGAGGGCTTCTACGTCCATAGTGGCCAGGATGGTGTTTTCTGGAAGATCACCGATGGATTGTAGTTTCCTCAGGAAGTCAGTGGTGTCTCGAAGATAGCTGGGAGTGCTGGTAGCGTAGGGTCTTAGGACAGAGTCTACATAACCAGACAAGCCTGATGTTAGGGTGCCAATGCCTGAGATGATGGGGCGTCCAGGATATCCAGGTTTATGGATCTTGGGTAGCAAATAGAATACCCCTGGTCGGGGTTCTAGGCATGTGTCTGTACGGATTTGTTCCTGTGCTTTGTCAGGGAGTTTTTTTAGCAGATGGTGTAGTTTCTTTAGGTAATCTTCAGTGGGATCAGAGGATAATGGCCTGTAGAATGTGGTGCATCCGAAGAAGTGGGCTGTAGTCCACGAAAGCTTATGCTCTAATAAATTTGTTAGTCTCTAAGGTGCCACAAGTACTCCTGTTCTTCTTTTTGCGGATACAGACTAACACGGCTGTTACTCTGAAACTTGTCATTGTGCAAGGCACTGCATTTAGCCGTATGGAATGGAAATCCATCAACCTCATGAAAAAACTCGTACAGATACAGACAGACATCATCTTCCTTTCCAAATGCAAGCAGATGGACATCATACCAAAAGGACTAAAGGTAAAAAATCCATTACAATCTACATATCACACAGACTATGCTGAGAGACTGTGTCACACACTCTCAAAGAAACTGCGAAACCACCTGATCAGCATCCTATACAGCAAACAGGGAAAGATTAAGAATGAGCTCTCAGAACTGGATACTCCCATAAGAAACCAACCTTCCACACAAACTTCCTCATGGATAGACTTTACAAAAACTAGACAAGCCATTTACAAGACAAACTTTGCCTCTCTACAAAGGAAAAAGGACACTAAACTATCTAAACTGCTACATGCCACAAGCAGCCACAACAGTAGCTCCCTTAACCCACCCAGCAATATTGTTAATCTTTCCAGCTATACTCTTAGCCCAGCAGAAGAGTCTGTCCTATCTCGGGGCCTCTCCTTTTGTCCCTCCAGACCCATGAATATGATACAGTTCTGCGGTGACCTAGAATCCTACTTTCGACGTCTCCGACTCAAAGAATATTTCCAACATACCTCTGAACAGCATACTAACCCACAGAATCCTCCCTACCAGCACTACAAAAAAAAAGGATTCTGCATGGACTCCTCCGGACGGTCGAAACAACAGACTGGATTTCTACATAGATTGCTTCCGTCGACGTGCAAAGGCTGAAATTGTGGAAAAGCAACATCACTTGCCACATAACCTCAGCCATGCTGAACACAACGCCATCTACAGCCTCAGAAACAACCCTGACATCATAATCAAAAAGGCTGACAAAGGAGGTGCTGTCGTCATCATGAATAAATTGGAATATGACCAGGAGGCTGCTAGACAGCTCTCTAACACCACATTCTACAGGCCATTATCCTCTGATCCCACTGAAGATTACCTAAAGAAACTACAAGTTTCAGAGTAACAGCCGTGTTAGTCTGTATCCGCAAAAAGAAGAACAGGAGTACTTGTGGCACCTTAGAGACTAACAAATTTATTAGAGCATAAGCTTTCGTGGACTACAGCCCACAGTGGGCTGTAGTCCACGAAAGCTTATGCTCTAATAAATTTGTTAGTCTCTAAGGTGCCACAAGTACTCCTGTTCTTCTTTCTAAAGAAACTACACCATCTGCTAAAAAAACTCCCTGACAAAGCACAGGAACAAATCCGTACAGACACATGCCTAGAACCCCGACCAGGGGTATTCTATTTGCTACCCAAGATCCATAAACCTGGATATCCTGGACGCCCCATCATCTCAGGCATTGGCACCCTAACATCAGGCTTGTCTGGTTATGTAGACTCTGTCCTAAGACCCTACGCTACCAGCACTCCCAGCTATCTTCGAGACACCACTGACTTCCTGAGGAAACTACAATCCATCGGTGATCTTCCAGAAAACACCATCCTGGCCACTATGGACGTAGAAGCCCTCTACACCAATATTCCACACAAAGATGGACTACAAGCTATCAGGAACAGTATCCCTGATAATGTCACAGCTAACCTGGTGGCTGAACTTTGTGATTTTGTCCTCACCCACAACTATTTCACATTTGGGGACAATATATACCTTCAAGTCAGCGGCACTGCTATGGGTACCCGCATGGCCCCACAATATGCCAACATTTTTATGGCTGACTTAGAACAACGCTTCCTTAGCTCTCGTCCCCTAACGCCCCTACTCTACTTGCGCTACATTGATGACATCTTCATCATCTGGACCCATGGAAAAGAAGCCCTTGAGGAATTTCACCATGATTTCAATAATTTCCATCCCACCATCAACCTCAGCCTAGATCAATCCACACAAGCGGTCCATTTCCTGGACACTACTGTGCTAATAAGCGATGGTCACATCAATACCACCCTATACCGGAAACCTACTGACCGCTACACTTACCTACATGCCTCCAGCTTCCATCCAGGACACACCACACGATCCATTGTCTACAGCCAAGCTCTAAGATATAACCGCATTTGCTCCAATCCCTCGGATAGAGACAAGCACCTACAAGATCTCTATCAAGCATTCTTAAAACTACAATACCCACCTGCTGAAGTGAAAAAACAGATTGACAGAGCCAGACGAGTACCCAGAAGTCACCTCCTACAAGACAGGCCCAACAAAGAAAATAACAGAACACCACTAGCTGTCACCTTCAGCCCCCAACTAAAACCTCTCCAGCGCATCATCAGAGATCTACAACCTATCCTGAAAGATGATCCTTTACTCTCACAGATCTTGGGAGACAGACCTGTCCTCGCTTACAGACAACCCCCCAACCTAAAGCAAATACTCACCAGCAACCACACATCACTGAACAAAACCACTAACCCAGGAACCTATCCTTGTAACAAACCCCGATGCCAACTCTGTCCACATATCTATTCAAGTGACATCATCATAGGACCTAATCACATCAGCCATACCATCAGGGGCTCGTTCACCTGCACATCTACCAATGTGATCTATGCCATCATGTGCCAGCAATGCCCCTCTGCCATGTACATTGGCCAAACCGGACAGTCTCTACGCAAAAGAATTAATGGACACAAATCTGACATCAGGAATCAAAATACTCAAAAACCAGTGGGAGAACACTTTAACCTGTCTGGTCATTCAGTGACAGACCTGCGGGTGGCTATATTACAACAGAAAAACTTCAAAAACAGACTCCAAAGAGAGACTGCAGAGCTAGAATTGATATGCAAACTAGACACAATTAACTCCGGTTTGAATAAGGACTGGGAATGGCTGAGCCATTACAAACGTTGACTATCTCCCCTTGTAAGTTTCAGAGTAACAGCGTGTATCACACTGTCTGTACTCGGCTAGCTTGATTATCACTTCAAAAGTTTTTTTTTTTTTTTTTTTTCTCTTAATTAATTGGCCTCTCAGAGTTAGTAAGACAACTCCCACCTGTTTATGCTCTCTGTATGTGTGTATATATATCTCCTCAATATATGTTCCATTCTATATGCATCCGAAGAAGTGGGCTGTAGTCCACGAAAGCTTATGCTCTAATAAATTTGTTAGTCTCTAAGGTGCCACAAGTACTCCTGTTCTTCTTTTTAGTATTCTGAGTTTCTGACTTTGGACAGTGGCTCATTTGACTACTCATATCTACTGAAGGTCTCCTATTCCACCAACGTGTTATTTGGTTTTTAAGTTGGGACTAGCTAATGCAATCGTGTACAATAAACCCAATTTTTATTTTAACATTTTTAGGCTCTTGTGTTTTATTGTTATTCTGTATCACAAAGGTAGAAATTCAGAGACTCACTTACACTAGCCATGCTATAATGTTCGATTTCCTCTTTCCTAAGAAGTCATTTTAAAATAAAAGATGAAAAATGTTTTTTAAAACCTGTTTAGGTCAGATTTTGCTTTCTGATGCATGAGATACTGGAAATACTACACACTGAAAGGCTTGTTAAGAGATTTTGTTATCAAATAAAAATAATGTTTTTAAATAAAAATTGCCTAACAACTCCTTAAAGCCTGATGAACTCCAAAAAAAAAAAAAAATTAATGTCACGTCACATCCCATTATGCATTTGAAATCTCAAACATTAAAACACTGTTTTTTGGAATACACCTAAAGGGAGAGGTGTGATCTAACACTGAACATGGTTGGGTCCCCTCTGATAATGACTCCTTCTAGGGCTTTGGGAATTATTTTAACCTCAATAGATCAGCTTCTCCATCTGTAGAAAGGAGACAAGATGACTTAAAATGGTTTGAATGAGTCCATAAAGCAAACAAGAAACATCTGAAGGGATTTGGTTGCTGGTGAGCAAGCATTATAGATTGCATGTTTGAATAACTATCAGACCTAGAATCAAATGAAATGCCATTGTTGGATACTGTGAGACCCAGCTCTTCCAAATTTATACAATGGATGATTTGACTTACCTCTGTCAAGGAGGTGCTGCAAGGTTAAATAGATATTGATTATAAAGCATTCTGAACTTGAGAAGAGCTAAATATTATTACAAAAACAAATAGAAGTCACACAAGTGGGTTTGTAAAGGTCATTAAAAATCTATTGAGATTATGGTGAAGTAAAACATAAGCTGGTGAAAAATATTTTCTGTGCTAATAATTAAGTGTTGTGAAGAGATGCCTGAGTTACAGAAATTGTGAAAGGGGGTTTATTCACAAACTAGAATTGTATATATTTCTTGTCCAACAAGTGAGTCTAGAAATTCAAGTATACTACCTAAATGGGCAAAGAGCTAAACTGCTTGTATAGAAATATATCATTTAAAGCAAGAGATGAACATTCTGGGCCTGATTCTCATTATCTCTTGCTTAAACAAGCAGGTGAGCTCCTTGCCCATTTAGGTAGTAAACTTGAATTTCTAGACTCATCAGACCAGAAATGTTTAAATTTCTTGTTCATTAATAGCTGAAGAGTCATGCAATTTCAGTAAGTTTCTAAGTTTCCTCCTTTCCACCTGTAATACTGAACACCCAGGAAGAATATTAACCTACGAATTTAAATCATTTCCTTCAAAACTATTATCCATTTCCAAAGAGGTAAACAATTATCCATCTAGGCCTTTATGTTAACGTCCTCTTTAGAATGTTCATTTCAAATTAAAAGTGTGTTAGACTTTTGAAATTCATGGTCACAATTGGAAAGATGTTTGATGTCTAAGAAAGCATGTAACAGTGCATACCAATTTCTTGTTGCAGTGACCATCTAGAGTCATCATGCCTTAAAGAAAATATTAAGCATGGCTTCACCTTTCCAGTCAACTTAAATTCCCAAGTTGAGACTTTTTATACATTCTGGACCATGAGAGTTATTAAAATAGTATGCCCTAAATTCAAATGGTACTTGGAAAATATTTTATGCCTTTATCCTGCAAATAAATAAGCCAGTATGGACCCTTAGGTCCACACAATCTTATCTGGCTTGTAGGGTCAGGCCCTAACTGCCCAAAGGTCTGCACAGTCCAACAATTAGAGTTCATTTAACTTCTCACCTCATAAAACTATACAACTCTTTGAAAAGAGTTTTACAAGTAATTTCATAATTTCTAGCCTTATTGCCAGCAGAGGCACTGAGCTCACATGATAGTAACTGGGCCAGCCACCTCCCTTATGCCCCCTATATTGCAGCCTCCTGCTGGTCTTTATAGAGCAATCACCCTAATCTCTCCCAGGTGTGGCTCATTCCCCCCTGATATAATCATCCTAGTAGTGCAGCATCAAAGCAAAAAATTCATAAACCAGTTTCAATCTTGCTTTTTCCATCCTGATACTTTTACAACTGGAATCTTAACCCTTACTATTTAAATCAATTGTAAAATGTTTAATGGAGTAACACAAATGGATGAGATACATAGCAGCGGATTCAGGATGGCAAGATATAGAGGGTTCAAAAATGTATTTATCTTTAATTATTCTAAGCTTTTATTTTTAAACCATGTTAATTATAATGCATATTCATATTATTGCTGATTTTTATAAAGTTATTGAATAGCAAGAGTAATAGATCTTTCTAGCTGTGCAAGTTAAAGAACCAGCTTCATAAGGATATATTTGAAAAAAGAAGAATGAAACCAAATATCTTGACAAATATACTTTAATTACAGGACAACTGAACCTCAGAGAAAAGGAATGGTGATTTTTCCCCCACCATCCATCATATTGTTAACTGTTAAACTCAGCATTTCCTGTCAAAAGTCAATGCACAGTCAAAAACATGATCTTTTCATAACATGTGAATTGCCTTTTGTTTCTTGCAAGTAGATGTCTTCTTCTTTGGCATTTTGCTCCAGAGCGGCTTTAAAGATGTTCCCCAACAAACATTTCATTTTATCTTCTCACTTTTTACAGTCAACTGCTGCTATAGTCAAAGATTCCAATGTTTTCTTACAAATTTATTTTAACAAAGCAGGCACAAATTCAGAGAAAAGATCAGTAAGTCCTGCAGCTTCAAATTCCTTTTGTAGCTCATCCAAAGTTGAATATTCTTTGACTTCAAATGCCTGAAACCTAAATTGTACAAGAACACACATGAATATGCCTAGATTTGTCAGAATGTAATTATCAGTTCGGTTGCTTTTCTATCTGCAATAATACTAAATTATACCTTTTATGCTCTGTCTGTACTTTTGTTTCAGACAGTACACTAATCATTTTCTCTTTGCATTTCTTTCCGCTTGAGTCCACATCTACCTTAGAGGTTTTCTGAAGAATCAAGTATTCCTAAATGACAAAAAAAATCAGAGTATGAAATGTCAGCTATGACATCTTTGAGGTATACTTAGAATCATAGAATATCAGGGTTGGAAGGGACCTCAGGAGGTCATCTAGTCCAATCCCCTGCTCAAAGCAGGACCAATCCCCAGACAGATTTTTACCCCGCCTTTAGCTATCCCTCCCTCCTTAAAGATCTATTCTACATGCACAGAGACTATTTCAGAATATTCCAAACAAACTTGGAAAGTGCTCATCTCAAGTGTACAGAGTCTGATCTGATTTGGCAGAATTATTCATAGTGCTTAAAATTAAGCACATTCTTAAGTGCTCTGGTGGACTAGGGCTTCACAATGGAAAATATCTTTCTAGCATAGGGGTTCTCAAATTGGTCACAAGGTAATTACATGGGGAGTTGCGAGCTGTCAGCCTCCACCCCAAACTCTGCTTTGCCTCCAGCATTTATAATGGTGTTAAATATATTTTAAAAAGTGTTTTTAATTTATAGGGAGGGTTCGCATTCAGAGGCTTGCTATGTGAAAGGGGTCACCAGTACAAAAATTTGAGAACCACTGTTCTAGTAGGGCCAAGGAGATTAGACCCCCAAAAGCGTTCAGTATAAGCTCATGGTGTTCTGAGTGATAGAAACACTTCTGTTATTAATCTTTCACCACAGGTTTTCTGAGTTGGACGAATATAAAAAAAACTAACAATTATTAAATGATTGGAACTGCCTCAGGAATGAGTCAGTGAGGGTTGATAAAATAAGGGATGGTACCAATTTTGATACCAGAGGGAAGTCTTAAACCCTTCAGGACATGGGCAGTGACTGGGTGGGAAAATACAGAGTAGACGTCTATTGGAAAATGAAACATGCTGATGGCTAACAGGTGTACTTGGAGGAAGCTAATAGGCAACACCGAGTATTGTAAGGACAAGAGGTAGCCCAGTATGTCTGGGGTCTTAGCCTGTAAAGGGGAAATTCCTTGTTGTTTACACAACAACATAAACCTATTCCACTTCACTTTATAACATCTCCTGGTAGAGATACAAAAGCTACTCAGGGGATGTCCTGGACTTAGGATGAAAAGGCCCTCTCTAACTCCAACAGCTTCCAAATACTATGTCCTCAAATGAAGCATGACTGGGTTGAGAAGGCTAGTCCATCCTTTGTCCTGGGTTAGTAGTTGATATATCAGGGGAAGGTAGAGAGAAGGACAGGCTGATAGTTGCAGAAGCATTGAGTACAAGACTTGTCAGGCTCAAGCTGGCACTATAAGGATGACTTGCATTTTGTCTGGTCAACAATCGAGGTAAGACGGGAATGGGGGAATGTGTACCACAAGACTCCCAAACACTGTGTAAGACACATGTCACCCAGAGAGCCCTGGCTACAACCATCTCTGGAACAGAACTCTTTGCACTTATGATTTAGATGGGACACAAATAGGTCCATGGATAGAAGACCCCACACCTGGACCACCACCTACAGAGTCACATCATGCAGCTCCCGCTCAAGTTCGGTGGAGAAACGTCTACTCAATCTGCCAGGTGTTACGGATCACTGGGAGGTGGACAGCAGTTAGGGTAATCTGCATGGGAATACACCAGTCCCAAAGGGCAATGGCCTCTGTGCAGAGCTGAGAGGAGTATGCTCATTGATATAACAGCCTGCCATAATGTTATCCAACTGTATTTGGACTAACTATCTGCAGATGCAAGAAAGGAATTGTTTGCAGGCCAATCTGACTGCTGTTAGCTCCAACACACTGAAATGAAGCATAGACCCCTGAGGGGACCATGTTCTTTGGGCAACCTGACCCTCCAGCAGTGCAACTCCAACCTAAACAGGATGCAGCAGTTGTTACTGGCCTTGTTGGGAGCAGTAGGTTGAATGTTACCTGCATTACGCATACCCTTGCTCTGTCCTCCCATGAAGTAAGGGAGGCTAAGACCCTTTGGGAATCATATCAAGCAAGTCAGGACTGTACTTGCTTGGAGTGTAAACAGACTATAGCCAGCCTTGTAAACATCTGAGATGAAGCCTCATAAATGGAGTCACATAAGTGCTCACAGCCATATGACCCACTAGTGTCAGGCAGGATCAGAGACATTCTGGAGCTCAAAAGATTCGTACGAGCCTGATGATGGAGAGGAAGAAGTCATCTCGCAAGTATGCTGTAATAGCACCCAACCTTGCCCCAATGAATTCTATCGACTAAGAGTTCCAGGGTGGACTTTTCCAGGTTCACTCTGAGGTCCAGCATTCTGGTTGCATCCCATGTTTCCTGGTAAGATTGCACTTTAGGTGTCAGTCATCTAGGTATGAGTAAGCCATTGCCTGTTGCCAGTGAAAGTGAGCTGCTACCACCAATAATACCTTAGTAAACATGCACACTGCTAACAAAAGCCCAAAGGTGAGGATCTTGTATGGATAGTGCTGTTGTCTGGCCATAAATCTCAGGAATTTCCTGTGTGCCAGCTGAATGCCTATATAAAAGTAGGCATCTTTGAGACTGAGGGCTGTGAATCAATTGTCTAAATCTAGTGATGGGATAATAGATGACAGGGTCACCATCCTGAACTTTACACAGTGGATAAACTTGTTCAGTTCCCTGAGGTCCAGAATGGGTCTGTTTTCTTGTGGACAAGAAAATACCTTGAGTAGAATCCCTTTCCCCTTGCTGCTGGAGGTACTAGTTCTATTGCCTCCAGTTCAAAGAGCCATTTTCCCTCATGCAGAAGAATCCTCTGGTGAGAGGAGTCCCTGAAGAGGGTGGGAAGGTGGATGAGGTTGGGCAGGGAAGGGAACTGGATGATGTACCCTGAGGAGATGACCTCTAGCACCCATTTGTCCACTGTGATTTCTGTCCAGACGGATAAGTAGTAGGAAAGTCAGCCTCCAGAGGGAGGGGGAAAAGCAGAGCGGTTGTGTAGATCTAGAGGGACAGTTGGTGCAAGCTCTCAAAAAGTCCCATCAAACACTGGTTTCAAGGGTAGCAGAGGTTCGGACATGAACACTGGTTGATTTTGGCACCCTTTCTGTGTGTCTCAACCTCCTCTGGGATTCCCAAGAAGAGCCATGACACGCATCTCATCACCACAGAAGTCGCAATTTATCTTGCCAGTGTGTCAGCCACATAGGGCACTCTGAAGTGCCGATCTTGTTACCAGCCTACCTTCATCAATCAGGGCCTGGAATTGGTCTTTAACATCCTTAGGAATCTCAACAGCGAAGCTGGCAAAGATGGTGAAATCATAACTGGCCATTAGAGTTTGGTAGTTGGAAACTCAGAATTGTAGGCAGGCTGAGGAATATTCCCTTCTCCCAAAGGGGTCAGGCCTCTTAGCTTCTTTCTCATGCAGATTAGACCTAGATTGTTTCTGTCTAGTATTCTTGGTGACCACTGACACCATCCAGAAGTTGGGAGATGGATGAAAGAATAAGTATTCTAACCCATTCATTGGTACAAAATACCTTTTTTCAGCCTGCTTGGACACTGATGGACTTATGGCCACTGTGTGTCTGAGGGCCTTGGCAGGTTCGAGGATGGCCTTGTTTATAGGAAGAGCCATTCTGCTTGGACCTAAACTATGTAAAATGTCCAGCAGTTTGTGTTATGCTTCCTGGACCTCTTCCAGAGGAATCTGAAGCGACTGCCATTCTGTTAATTAAGTCTTGAAAGGCTTTGGGATAGTCATGGTGCAGCGGGGAAGTTAGAATCACCACGTCATCAGAGAGAGAAGAGGACAAAGTCACAGAAAGATTCTCTCCCCTCACTCCTCTTCCTCATGCTGCTGGAGTTGTGGCTCTTGAAGAGATTGATAAAGATCCTACTCTACTCTGGAAACCCTAGAGTCCCTCAGGTCTTCAGTATCATGGGGTTGATATATTGGACAGAGGTCTTGTGAGTCTTCCAGGACACAATACTGCTTTTGTGGGATCTAACTGCTCAGAACCAGCTCCCAGGGTATTGGGTACCAGTGGCTGTAGGGGGGTTGTTCTCTAGAATGAGAATAGTAAGATGTGCTCGACACTCCTGATACTCTGTCTGGGCTGAATCCTCTCAAGGAGTCTATCTGGGCAGGGTGTCTATCGTAGTCCTCTTCCAATTCCAAAGTTTCTGATCCTGGATCCAATAGGGGAGCCTTCAGTACCAGAGGAGGCAGAGATGGCCTGCCTCTATTTGCTAACAGTACCAAAGACAGTCTAGCTCAACCCCTGCATGAGGGCAGGGATGGAAAAGTGTACTGAACTGATAACTGGTACTGGCTAGAGTCCTGGTTCCAGCCATTAAAGCCTAGAGAGGGTGCAGTGATTCTGGTTCCAGGAGTAGTAGGTCTTCTAGAGCCAGGAGGCAAACTGGAGTTGATAGAGATGTCTCCACCACTCAGATTTCCAAAGAGGATGCCTTATCCAACAGTACCAAGAAGAGTTTTGGTGTTGAAGAAGCAGCCCAGTACCAGTGGATGCTGTGGTTTTGCCCTTAGAAGAAGTCCCACTTTGGAGCACAAAGCATCCAATGACTTGGTATGGGACAGGGACTTCTGCCTCTTTTTAGAGGACTTGGATGGGGAACCTTCCCTCTTTTCCTTATGAGAGCACTTATGTCTCCCTTCCCCATCCCATCCCCTACCCCACATCTGCCTTGGCCCTGCTCTCCAGAGTGTCTCAGAGCCAGGGAAGTGGGGGTGGGGAAGCAGAGATCTTGGAACGACTCAGAACTGAAGAAGAAGAAGAGGGGCCACTCCTGCCTTCTTCAGACAGTATTATAGGGGGTCTCCCCACTAAGAGGTTGCTCCCGCCTTCATGGAACCTGCAGCATCAGGAACCTGCAGCACCAAAACTTCCTGGACTATTTAGTCCTACTCATGAACCACCTACAGATACTGCACCTGGAAGGGATGTGCTCTTCCCCCAGGCAGTACAGACAAGTGTTGGGATAGTCTGTGACTGGGAATGACTTGTAGCACATATCGTAGGTCCTAAAGCTGAAGATCCTTGGCATACTTCCCACAATTGTTGGAAGGTTGGGGCAGGGCAGATATGGAAAATGGCTCCTCACCCCAAAGGGGGATTCCCAAGGGAACCAACCCTTAGACTATCTCCTAATTAACTAAATTAAGAAAACTAGCTACAAAGAATTTTAAAAGTATTTTGAACAGGAAAAAGCTGAAGTAGTCAGCACAAACACTGAAGCTCCATCCTAGAGCACAAGTGGTAAAAAGGAATTAAGATGGTGGTGGTCTGGCAACCCCCTTTATTCCCTTGGTGAAGAGCACAATGAGAGCTGTGATGCATGCACTGACCATATGGACACTGCTAGAGAAACATCCCCAGCCCTCAGTGCATGCATAACCTGAAGGAACAAAAGTGTACTACACAAAGGGGCAATCAATCAAAGAAGAAATAATAGTTCCATTCCATTGAGTTTAAGTCTATATTTTTAAGGTGTTGTTTACTTTTCGGGCCGGTTTGTTTACCTGCTGCATCCGCAGGTTCGGCCGATCGCAGCTCCCACTGGCCACGATTCGCCACTCCAGGCCAATGGGGGCTGCGGGAAGCTGCGGCCAGCACATCCCTCGGCCCACGCCACTTCCCGCAGCCCCCATTGGCCCGGAGCAGCGAACCGCAGCCAGTAAGAGCCACGATTTGCCAAACCTGCAGACACGGCAGGTAAACAAACCGGCCCGGCCCGCCAGGGTGCTTACCCTGGCCAAGCCACGTGCCAAAGGTTGCCGATCCCTGTTTTATATCATATTCCTCCACACCTCTTTACCAATGGGAAAAAACAACTTTAAAATTTGATCAAAACACACTATTTTAAGATATCCCCCCCTTTTGCCCCTGCAAGTACAAAACTCCTATTGGCCTTAGAGATGCTTTTTGTTTTGTTTTAAAAAAAAAATAAAACAGAATTTATAATCCAAGACTTTTCAGATTAGTGATGATGAAAGATGAGGTAAAGACAGCCACTGAAAGAATACTGGAGCTTGCAGGAATAAATAAATGATTGGGCCTATGTATACCCCTAATGATCAGTCAACCTGCTTCCAAAATTGGTAATGTTAGAAAAACAAACACAAGGTATTCTATTCAGATACACAGCTCTCAGCGGTAAATCAATTCAACTAGTTAACATTCAATGTTTTTGCACCTTAATGCTGGTTCTGTCTCCTTGCAGAAGAATCAGTATTATCTTGCCCATAAACATCAGTCTTCCAGTCAGCCTTAGATCTGAAGTCCATTTTTCCACAGTTTTGACATATTTTGCCTTAGCTCTCATGTGATCTAAATGCAAAAGGATAGTACATATACCATCCTCTGTACTTATGCATCTTGACAAAGTACTTTTTTCATTGCAAACTGAAGTTTCTGATTGCCCAATGATGTGCTTAATATTCTGTTGTATCCAGAGGACCAGCTCATGTACCATGGGTTCAGAAAGATGTCTCTTGGCTTGCTCAAGTAATCTTTCTTTCACATCCTTACACTGTGCCCTTGTAAGCTGTTCTGAATTAATGGAGATATTCGGCAGGCTTGAAGGATAACTGACCGGCAAGTGAAATGACAGCTTTAACAGTATATCTGAATCCAAAAGTCCTTTTACGCTGG
Organism: Malaclemys terrapin pileata; assembly: GCF_027887155.1. Lineage (NCBI taxonomy): Eukaryota > Metazoa > Chordata > Testudines > Emydidae > Malaclemys > Malaclemys terrapin. Next base: position 75,367,801 of record NC_071512.1, read on the forward strand.
TTTGAATTCTTAATGTGATTCCATCTGTCTCTGGAAGGCATCCAAAAATAATCATAAACTGCATATAAATTACAAACTTCAGTAGCACATAAGTAAGTTAATACATTATTTTCTTTCTTAAAAAATTCAATTCAAGTGACTGATACTCTTCATAGAAAATTTCGGAAGTCTCTTACAACTTGTGACTTAAGCTATAAGTCTCTTGCTTACATGGAAACCTGAATAAAATATTTGCATTCCATTCTAGAAGGAAAGTTATTAACATATTCTAAAAGAGAGAGTGAGAACTTTTTCCTCCTTTTAAGTCTTGACAAGTCAATAACAAAAAGGATTTTCTCACAAATAAAAAATTTTACCTGGGGAGCAACGAGGGCAACTGAAAAAGTTTTTTTTCAAAAGCTCTCAGCATTGTCTTAAGTCTGCTCCTCCCAAAACTGATAAGAGTTTTACCATCAAATTCAGTGGGAGTGAGGTTAGGCCAATGGTGAGTACTTTAAAGTATTAGAACAGTTCTACACTAAAAATAACACTGCAGGGTTTCATGTTCTCAGCGACTTCCAGACCAAATTTTCTCAATTTACAAGTTAAAAGGTGTTTTTTCCAAACTCTTTCTTGGATTCAAAAGTCAAGCTTGGCTTGTGGCTCATCGTGAGTAATAAAGGTTCCGAAGGCCAAATTCTATCCACAGTTATACTTATGCAAAACTATAGCCTTCAATATAGTTGGACAGTTAGGCACCCGAACAACTTTAACTCTGCTCTGTAGTGACAACATAAGAAAACAATATTGAACAGATCTTCAAAAATCAATTTAATCTCATCTGGACTGACAAACACTAAAATACCTCCATCATAATCATATGATTGTTGGTTGATGTCACTACAGGGAAGAGTTAAGGTTGTCTGAATGTCCTAACTGTGTGTTTCCATATCTTAACACATTTAGATTTCTTTAAAGTTGAACCTTAGCTCTGAATTTTCAATGTTTACAACACTTGGTTTGGGAGAATGAACATAACATTTCTGCAGTGCATTTTTCCCTAAATTACTTGTATGTATTCTCAATCTTAACTCCCTCAAAATAGTTTTTTGTTGGCTGGGTGGGTGGGTTTGGTATTTGGGGGTGGGGGGTCTGGAAATATTTTAGAGTAAAAATCATACTTGAAGTGTTATATAGGGACATTTTCTAGTAAGTAACATACAGACCATGCTCCATGCTAGAGTTGGGATAAAATGACTCTCGGCAGCATTACAGTTTGATTCCCACAGAAGTATAAAACTGTCACATAATAAATCACATAAACAAAGGCAGTGAAATTGGAAATTGCATATACAATTATTTCTATTATAAAACCCTTTTTTTGATTAAGATATGGCTCAAAGAGAAATAAAACAAAACTTCATTACATAAAAAGAGGGGACAAAGACCTAATCTGGCTACACAGTAGTAAGAGAAAAAGAGGGTATTTAATAAAAGAAGCTCTTCCTCAGATCATCTCTGCTTCAACCTTTTGATGTATTCCAAACACTTCACCCCATTTCTTTAAAAAGTTGCTAAAATGTCAAGTTGTTTTTAAAATGAGGGCAAGAGGAGACAGATTTGAAAAGCGGACTGGCACAGTAAAGCTGACTTTAGTTTCAGAGGAGTTCTTTTGAAGTGACTTGTCTTCTCAGCGCCCTTGTTTTACTTTCCCTTACATGATAGGCAGTTGAAGAATGTCTAATTATCATTGCTGACACTGCCAACTAACTTCAGTGCCCTCTATAACATAACAGTTGAGCCCTGTTTAATAGGTGAAACAACCTGAAAATGATTTGGACACTCTTTTAAGAGATCAGCCAGAGTTTTGTTTCCAAAGCCCCATCCTTGTTCATATGAAGAACCCTCTGTAACACTGTAGTCTAAAATAAAATAAAATAAAAATAACCAAGCCCTTCATACCAAATGATCAAACACTAACATTACATTCAGAAAGGTCTCCAAACACTCTCAGTCATCCTCATTCTGAATAAAAACACAGCGCCAAGTCCACCAGTGGCAGCAGCAGATGCAAATCAACTGAATTCAGTTGAATTGCACCAGCTTATGCACAGTTTGTTTGGCACTTCAGTACTAATACCAGAATTTTACAAAGTGCCTGTGGGCATTAAGGGACAGCTTTTAAAGGCATTTAAGCATCTAACTCCCATTTAACAGCCCATTCCTCATTCGATTTCAAAGGGACTCCTTTGAATATCCCAGCCTTTACAGTTTTTTAGAAGCAAATTTAGTGTTTGTAAAAGGTGCAGGACAGGTTGAGAGCAGATTAAAGCCTCCAGATCTATGTGTAACGTAGACACATCCAGGCTTTCCCTCTACAGGCAGCAGCCTACTGGCCAAGCAGTTGTTGGCCCACCACTCTGCCAATGGACCTCAACCCTGACCTAGAGAGATTGCTTCTCATCCCCATTCAGTCCTTGGCCTCTCTGCTGAAATTGCCCATTATTATTATTATTTGTTTTATTATTGTGAGAAGTTTGTGTATAGTTTACATTTGTTTGTTCTCTCTCTCTGTATACATATAATTTCATAAAAAGTTAATAGGGAAAAATATTATTTGTTTGTAGTAGCACTAGGCTAGGCTCTATACATATATACACCTTTACCCTGATATAACGCTGTCCTCGGGAGCCAAAAAAATCTTACTGCGTTATAGGTGAAACCGCATCATATCGAAGTTCCTTTGATCCGCCGAAACGCCCAGTCACACACCCCCCCCCCCCGAGCGCTGCTTTACCGCGTTATATCCGAATTCGTGTTATATCAGGTCGCATTATATCGAGGTAGAGGTGTATACACACAGGACAAACCCTGCCCTGAAGAGTTTAGTCTAAATACTATAATGTGTCATTACAATCTAAGTAATTGTGATGGTAGTTTTGTATAACATGGACACCTGGTCACTCAGAACTATAATGAGACCATCATTTTGCCTCACACACATCACTAAATAGCAATCAATGGTAATTACTTGGTCATTACCACCTTAGGTAAGACTCAAACTAGTACACTACAGGAAAAGGGCTCTATATTCCATTTCCAATCTTTGAGTCACACACTCCTCCCTACTCTGCTTTCTGACTGAAGCAATTTATATTATATTCATAACAAAGCATGAGAGTTCATCATTAATATCCAAACTCCCTGGGCTGACACAGAGGGGGAGGAATCCTCACATAGCCCACATTTCTGCTATGGAGTCTCTATACAGCCTTCTCATCGGGGAGACGACAGGAAGATCCATCTAGCAGCAGATTCTCCAGCTTTACCACTGGCCTCCCCGTGCCCCCAACATCTTGTGTACTGCCACACAGGTACCTGGCACATACTTTAGTTCTGTACTGCACATGGGATAACCTGCACAACCTTCTCACTCTAGCCTCTGTCAGCACAACAGCAAAAGTGAAGGCTGTATTTGCCCCTAACCATACTAAGCATTTTTATATTCCTCTCCTTGCACCATCTTACTTAACAGTGTTGCCAGTGAATTTTAAAACTCAGACACTAAAATCAATTGGAGAAAAATTCATTTCCTGTTTAATTACTGCAACAGAAAAAGATGTTGCCTTTCTGGTAATCCTATCACATTTTTTTCACTAATCTGTGGTCCCAGATCTCACTGACTCAGAAGTAACTGATAGGGAGACAGACAAGCCAATTTTACCCCTTTGGCAAGAATCTCATGCTGCAGCGATCACATCCTTAAATCTGCAACAATCTCACACCTTTCACTGTGGGAAACACATTGCTGTGATGGTGAACTAATCTGAAAGAAGCTGCACAGCAGCAAATCTAGAGGTGTATCGTTCTGAGACATCATGAAAAAGGGCATTAAAAACCAGCCACATTCATTTACATCTGCTGGAGGCACTTACTTTTAAACAGAGGACTGGTGCAAAATCTTTATGGTCTTAGAATTTTAAAAAATATCTAAGTATATTTACAGTTGATTTAAGCATGATATTGGCCCTTTTATACACTCAAGTTGTAGACTGCTTGTAGCACAAAGACAGCAAATGATCAGAACCCTTCACAAATGGATTCTACAGAAACTATTCCTATGTTCGCACAAACTATAGCACCTGAGTTGACTTCATATCAGAATGTGGTATCTGAAATAAGGAGCAGTATATTACCATTCTGATGAAATTTAATGTGCTAATAAAACTGAACCCAATACAGTTTTTTTTAAACACATGCTCCTTCCCCTTCCCCCCTACACCTAGCATGCTTATCAGTAAATTCAGCTCTGGCATACTTCAGATTTTTTTTTATGTTCCATGTCAGCCAGAGAGATCCCCTCCTCCTCCTCTGCCAAAAGACACTGTATGCAACACATACATTCCATTTTTAACTCAGAAACTACCTACAAAAGTACAAGTTTTGAATATGTACATATATTTTTATTGCAAGATTACTAAACAAACTAGAAAGACGACAGTGGATTAACTAGTAAATTATGGAATTCTATCTGTAATACTAATCCTTCCAAAGAGGCATGTAAAGTAAGAGAGACATACTGTAATTAGCTCATTTAAATTAATCAACACATTTTTAATAAGAAACATCTTTTGCATCTTAAGCACATCATTGTTAAACCTTAGAAAGCTAAAGGTTTTAGTCTACCAGGAGATGTGGAAGAGCTTCTCCTTACATCCCTCAAAACCATCAGTCCCTAAAGGCCCCTTTTCTGATCACGTGAATCAACCCAGGAATAACCTAAATTTCTCAGAGATCACATCATTTAACACAGAAACCTTAATGTAAAGTGTCTCTGTGCCCTGTTTATTAATGACAAGTTGTATTATCAGAGAAAATTAAGCATAAGCAAATAGTATAATATAATAAATAATAACATAAGCGGCAAGTCCTCAGTTTGCACAAACTCAGGGATTCTGCATCTCTAATCCAAAAGAGCAGGAAATTCCCTACAAAATCAATCAATTACAAAACAATGTCCACACCCAAAGCATTTTTCAGATTCCAGTGGAGAATGCTAGAGATCAATCTGAGAAATGACAGACCAATGGATTGTAAAGAGAGTTTGCTTAAAAGCCATGCAAAGTCATATAACATTGAGATAATTTAAATATAATACTGTGTTCATTCATATTCATGGTATTTAATCCTATGTTCTAGGAAGGGTTTTGAGCCTTTTACATTTAATCACTTATGAACATCTGAGACCATTCTCTCTATATATGAAAAAAGGCACAACTCCTCTAATAGAATCCAAGAAATACATGAGTGTGCAATATTTGGGAAAGATTGTATTTTTAATATAATATGCCACTAAGTTACTTAACTATTGTTTGGATGCTACAGTTTAAAATTATGCTTGGAATCATTTTTCTGAAAAATCAGATTTTTGTTTAGTAAAAATTAAACTTCAACTGTTTCACTTAAAATGTCTTATCTAAGATGTTTTAAAACCATGACTTTTAATTCTAGTCTAGGAAAACTGTAATGTGTGTCATGTCAGGGGTACCCAGTCACAATACAGTTCTATTTTGCAGTGTTGACAGATCATCAAAAGTGCCCCTGAATTGTGCTAATTTCTTTGGCTGTTGAAGACAGGGATTGGCAACCTTTGGCACGCGGCTCGCCAGGTAAGCACCCTGGCGGGCTGGGCCAATTTGTTTACCTGCTGCGTCCACAGGTTCACCGCTCCAGGCCAATGGGGGCTGCGGGAAGCCGCAGCCAGCACATCCCTTGGCCCGCACCACTTCCCACAGCCCCCATTGGCCTGGAGCGGTGAACTGCAGCCAGTGGGAGCCGCAATCAGCCGAACCTGCGGACGCGGCAGGTAAACAAACCGGCCCAGCCTGCCAGAGTGCTTATCCTGGCAAGCCGCGTGCCAAAGGTTGCCGATCCCTGGTCTAAAAGTTTGAGTTATTTCAGTGGTAGTTTGTACACAATCAGTTTAAATCACACCTTTTATTTTGGTGCAAGTCTATGTGTGGACACACATTTCATAATAAAATTGTCTTACTTTGATTTAGTTTAAGTCAATACCCTACTGATTTAAGTTAACTGAAACAAAAGTGACATGGTAAGTGAGGTAATATCTTTTAATGGACCAACTTCTGTTAGTGGAAGACACAAGCTTTCAAGCTACATGGAACTCTTCTTTAAGAACATCCACACAAAAACTTGCACCAAAATAACAAAGACATGAATTAAAACCAATTAAGTTATTTCAGTCCCAGTATGCTTGTAGATAAACTCTAAGGCTTGATCATGGTTTGGGGATAAAGTTATGGTCTTCTTTAAATAGGGTCCTGCAGCTCTGATTGTAATTGTAGGTTAGGCCCCTTTCTATCACTCCAACAGCATAAAGGGATCTTCACGTGGGTAAAACGGCCCCCTGAGAATATCCTACATGGAGGGGCCACCCTGGCTGCTCTAAGAACTAGTGTAATGGCTCTACATTTACCCTGCTCTCAAGCCTCCAGCATAGGGGGCCTGACCAGAGTGCACCACACTATGGCTATTCTCTGCTTCCCCAGGACCCATAGGGAGCCCTGGGAAGCAGACCATAAATTACAGAAGCCCTGAGGATGGTCTAACTTACACCAAGCTGAACCCATGCAGTTCAAGAATATGGGGAACATAAACATGCACAAAGACACTTTTGATCGCTGCACCAAGCGTAGGGCGGGAGTGATTGAGATTCAGGCCCCATGTGCATAATGATAGCTACCAACTATTAAACATTATACAACCCTATGTGGCCTCCAAGCCTTGTTACTTATCTCTAGTATAACTGCTTATCAAGTTAGTTACACTTTTCACTGGTAGGTAGCAAATTCTGATTGGTGTCATTCACCTATTGTTATTTACTGAATGCAGGTCCAATGCTGGGAACTAGAGGAGATAGCAAATTGTGACAGGAGAGTGACACCCATTAGGATTTGCCCTGTGCCAAAGATGCAAACAGTAAAGATACATGGTAGGAAAATGACAGGCAAAAGACACCTTTCTGAATTTGCTACCACTAATAAAAGGCAAGAGATTAAATGAGTTATTTACAGTAGCATTTTTGTGATAGGAAAGCATGCAAAAATAGATAAACTGTCAGAATTTGCTATAGGAAGCAAATTCTGATAGTGACGCATTTTATAATGCTGCAGTCCAGAGAAGCTAAGTGTTTCGCCAACATATTGGAAACCTATTTTATGGGCATTAGTACTGTTTAGTAGTCTAATAGTGAACTTCTGCAAAGCACCACAGAGGAGTCTAGGGTTCTTCAGAGGTGGCTGGCAGCAGAAAAGAATGCTTAGCTCAGCTCACAAGCAGATGCTAGGAGACAGGTAGGATGCAAGGGTAGTGCTTGCAGTGAGGGTAGATTATGGAAAGGTTTTTAATTTTCATAGATGCTAGAGACCTCTTAGATCATCCAGTCTATTGCCCTAACAGCACAGACCCGGAGAGAAAGTGCATCCAATATTAAACTGATAGTACACCTGATAAAAAGGGAAAATCATTAAGGGGTATGGAACAGTTTCCATTTGAGAAGAAATTAAAAAGATTGGGACTGTTCATCTTATAAAAAAGACAGCTAAGATGCAATATGATAGAGGTCTATAAAATCATGAATGGTATGTATGGATACAGTAAATAAGGAAGTGTTTTTTATGACTTCACATAATACAAGAACCAGGGGTTACTCAATTAAGTTAATAGGCAGCAGGTTTAAAACATACAGAAGTACTTCTTCACACAACAAACAGTCAACCTGTGGATCTAATTCCCAGGGGATGTTGTGAAGGCCAAAAGTATAAGTGGGTTTAAAAAAGAATTAGAAAAGTTGATGGAGGACAAGTCCATCAATGGCAATTAGCCAAGATGGCCAGCAACACAACCCATGCTCTGGGTGCCCTAAATCTCTGCCTGCCAGAAGCTGGGCACAGATGGGTCACTCTGTAACTGTCCTGTTCATTCTCTCTGAAGCATCTGGCACCAGCCACTGGCAGAAGGTAGGATATTGGGGTAGATGGACCACTCGCCAACCTTATAAGCCACAGGACAGCAAGGAGTTAAAGGAACAAGGTTACCAGTTTTCCAGGGGAGAAGACACCCGAGGTATCCCTTAGCACTTGTCTGACAATGCTTACCACAGACCAGCGCTCCATCCTGCACAGGATGGGACTCCTGAATTCAGGACAGACTTGGCAAAAGTCTGCCTAGAACCGGTAGGGAAAGGGGGAGCTATGCTGAATACTGGCCGGATTAGACACCCACCACCTTTGCCCCATCCCAGATCCCACCTTCACTGACCCGCTCTCCCACTACAACTCATAGGAAATCTCCACGGACACAAACCGCTAAGGAGCCAGGTCAGTAGGTAGGAAGGAAAAGAGGCGAGGAAGGGGGGAGGAGGATTTGCTACGAAGTGCTGCCTAGCTGTCAGGGGCTACTGGCTGCTCGGCCGTGGGCAAAGTGGCATCTCTGCGGGGAGGGGACCAGGGGGCTGCGGAAATAAACGCTGCCCTGCGGCCTGACCCAGCCTCGCCCCACGGGACCCGCGCGGGCCGGGGGCTCCGAGCTCTCCGAGCAGGGTCTGCGCTGCTGCTGCGGGTCGGGTCGGGCCAGGGGGGCAGCCGGCCGCCTCTGGCGCCCTGTAGCCGGCACAGCAGCCCCGCCTGCGGCCGCGACAGTCACCTGACACGGCCAGCACCGCGCACTCATCCCGCTGGCAGTAAATAGCCGTCAGAGCCGAGAGCTCCTCCAGGGCTAGCGCCGACATGGCGACCACCGGCCCCTGCCCAGCGCTCCGCTCCCGCTTCCCCTTCCGCCGTCGCTAGAACCTGCCTCCGCCCTGCGGGGGCGTGAGCCGGACCCGCGGCCGCCAGGGGGCGCCCCGGCAGGTCAGCGAGCCCGCAGGGCGGAGCTAGCCGCTTCCCTCCTCCCTTCACAGCGCGGGTTTCGGTGCAATGGCCCGCTCCGCCAGAGGGGGAAACCCCAAGGCAACGGGCTCACCGACCGCACAGCGCCTTTCATGGCCCTTGTTTGGAACAAACCAGCTCACGTGTTACATGCTTTAGCCCCGCTCCGGGCAATGAGGCCGTGCCCGGGTCCCTCCCAGCCGAGCTGCTCCGTGAATTCCGCAGCGAGTAGCACCCAACACTTGTCTTTAGAAGTGCCGCCTCGTGCTTAGTGTCAAGGACTGTGCGAGCCGGTTCCTGCCGTCAGTTTTCAGCTCTGCCACCTTCTTGCTGTTGTCCTTGGACAAATTCATAGAACCCCTCTGGGCCTCAAGCTACTCCTCTCTAAAATGGGGATAAAAAGGTGTCAGCCTCACAGGAGCGTTGTGAGGCTTAATCAAGTTACAGAGCTAAACAGTAATAATAAAAATAAATAGTCAATGCAGGGGATTATAGTGTTTATCTGGTAGCAAATCCTACTGTTAAATTTCCAGTGAGGGGGAATAGTACTACAGGGCACCTGGCACTTTTGCCTCAGAGATTAAATATGGTTCTTGGAATCCTAAACTGCTCTGACATCCTGTATCAAGCAGCCAGCTGGTGTCAGTGAATGCTTTTCTAATTGCCCCCATCTGAATGGACACTTTCCTAGATTTAGTGCTGAACCACCTGGGCAGAGACAGTCAGTTTTCATAGACTTATTTCCTTTTTTAAAATGTTGCCTTTAATCAACATAGTGAAAGCATTAACAAAATTCTTCTAAGACCATTAATTCCAAATATGAATGTTTGTATTACGTTGGCACTTAGTGAACCAAACCATTATGCTGTACTATATATACATAGTAAGAGAGAGTACCTGAAGAATTTACAATCTAAACAGACAAGCGGGAGAGGGGGAATTATCTTCTTTTTACAGATGGGAAACTGAGGTGCAGAGAGAGGAAATTACTTATTCAAGATCACACAGCAAGTCTGGGCAGAGCCTAGAATTGAACCTACATCTCTTAAATCCCAATCTAGAACCTTCATCACAAGACCATCCTTCCTCTCTAATGGTCAAAGTATAGAGAAGGCCCCTCTAAATTCTCTCTCATAGCTGGAGTTATCAGATTTATATCTAACACCAAGGTAGTATGATGAACAATAAGATAGCATTAAATATTGTCTGTATTTAAAAGTCCCCACACTCCATTTGCGGCAGGATGTTATAAAGACTATACAAAAACTGACATCAGTTGGGCCCATTTTTTTTTTATTAAAATTTTATTTTAAAAGCAGTTTTTGAAAACTGAAAAATAAACCTACTGCTATTTTTAATTCCTTAAATCCTGTTAAAATAATAAAGAAATATTGGGAGGCTGAGCTGAAAATGAGTGAAATAGTGTGGAAAAAAAACAGGACTGAAGCTGTCAGAAGTTAGGTAGTTCCTGAAGCTGTCAGGAAAGCATCTGTGAAAATTAGCCTTAAAATCGCCTCATTCTGTTATTAAGAACTTTCTTGCCACCAGTTTTTTTTCCCTTTTCCTAATCTACTTTGCATATTCCATTTTACATGTTTAAATTAAAAAAAATAAGTCAATGTAAATGTCTTTTAAATTGACACTATCACAAGACATTGAGGTCCCCATGAATAAGTTACTGCACTCTGACATTTGGAAGTCATCAAATAAGACAGTATAATGTCAGCCTGATATTTCTCATAGTATGAAAATATCAGCTTCATGTCAAAGATCTAAATTCCATCTTAATGTAATAAATTTTCTTCTATTCACAGACTGATGAGATTGCTAAACATTTAAATGTGAAATGAACTTCTACAGTACAGCCAAGCCTTCATATTCCATTATTATTAAACTGTAAGTCAAGATCTCTTTTTAAAAAATTCTCCAAACATTATGATGTTTGATAGAATATCATTAACTGTACTCACTTCTTCAAAGGGATGCTTTCCCAGCAACACAAGAGAAATAGTTCAAAATTCCTCAGTTCTTTTGAGTTACTCTATCTTAAAACAGCTCTAGCATCCTGTCATAAAATGGATTTTACTCTGACGGTGCTATTTTACACACACAGTGTACAGCATTTGGGCCTTAATACATAAACACCAACAACTTTGGCAAGATTCTGATCTTCCAGGGCTGTTTAAAAAATGGTATTGTCCTACACTATGATCACCTGCCCCAACAACTTAGAGGCTGCATCATCACTCATTATTGTGTATATATAAAGGGCATTTTAGACCTCTCTAGTCCCCCCAAATTATTTGACTTGAAGAAGAACCCACAGCAGAGCAGCAGGAACCCAGCTAGAAATGAAAAAGCAGCATGGAATGTTGCACTCCATATATTTACCACCAGCTTCTCCACTTATTCTCCATACAGGCTGCCTGTACAAAATTGAAAGGAGGGTGGCCTTGCTACAGTGGACTGCCAGGGAACAGGTGGTCCATGTGCTCCATTTCTCTTTGTAGGCATGCCTAAAAAACGTGTAAAAGATGGATTTCATTCATTATGCTCAAAGTGTCATTATCTTTCCCCTTTTAGGGATCACAGAACACAGATCTTGATTTGGAACCAATAATAGCATTGTAACTTGGATGGCTGAAATATGGGGATGAAAGAAGCATTGAGGAGTAAGATTCTCTGTATAACTAGGGAGGGTTCCACTTGGTTTGATCCCGGTTTCCTGCAGAGCCCTGACCTATGTCCCCCACCCTCTAGAGCACAGGCACTAATCACACCAGAATATGGGCTGCTGCTTCAGAAACAGATCCTCTAATCCTCCCCAACCCTTCGGGAAAATGCTACCCCTTATCTCCTCTCCACCCCCGGCCCCAGTATCTTTTTATATTGAGCAGAGATATGGGAACTATTAGACTCTGTTCTGACAAACACATACGTGAGTAACTTTACATGAGTATAACTATGAGCTCCAAAGGATTAGTCACCTATGTAAAGTTACTCATGCCTAAGTGCTGAATCAAAATCAGAATTAACTTGTTGGACTTCATCTTTTAATAATAGCATAGTTGCTTTATGACAACATTGTGGCGTGCTATGCAAATGTGACTAACAGAATAAAGAGTGCATTTTTAAGAAAAGCTTTCCATTACTCTCTGATATAAAAAAAATGCATGAAGATCTCATGTAATTTGTTGTTGGGACAAAGCCAGAGAACATATGGTAAACACATATGGTATTTGTAGCCTTAGCTGAAACGAGAAACCACAAGTTACCTAATCCATCCAGGGTATGAATATACTGCTTACAATTTCCAAGCAGATGCTTCACCAGTTTGGAAGAGCTTATTTTACAGCTTCATATTAGATGTCATAACAACAAGCACTTGTGAGTCTCTTTATAACAATAAAGTTACAGATGAAAAACCAACTGCACATTATACATTTTAAAAGAACTTTGATTTTAACTTTAAAAAGTACTTATTAATATCTACCTGACAGACACTGTACTTCTCAATGAACTCAATATGCTACTGTATTATTTATACTGCCATTTATGTTAGGAAAAATAAACTTGTTGTGCACATGATGTCATTCCCAGACTCTAGGCAAACATGAAATTCTACTAACTTGACAAAACATTTCTTCTTTCATTTTCCCAATACACACAGTGATATACACCACATTAATTTTGTCTACAATAGCATTTGTTGGGAAATCTACTGTTGCACCAGAAATAGTGCAGATCCTACAATCTCTGCTGTAGCAATGGTGACAGAGCACAGGCATTTTTACCACATAGACTTGTTCTGTGTAGGATTAGATAACATGGAGTTTTGAGTTAGCAAGTGGTCTGTATTAATACTCCCATTGTAACAACCACTTAATGCTAGCTAGTGCAATGGTGGGAGATTCCCAAAAATTCTAGTACAGACACAGCTATAGAGAGCTAGATGAAAACCTATAAAACTACCCTAAATAAGGCTAAGGGCAAGAAAGTAAATAAAATGTTTAAATGGACACATCCACGTCAGATGTGAAAAAGTTTTAATAAAGAATAAAGGGAGATTTTTCTTCTTGCATTCTAAAAATTATAAATGTGAGTTCTGCATATGCATTGTCTCCAGTAGAGCTAGTCAAAATATTTCCATCAAAAAAATTTGGACAAAAAAAAATTGGTCTTTTCAAAAAAAAAAATTTTGGCAGAAAAAAAATAATTGAATTTTAAATTAAAAAATAATTGATGACAAACTGAAAAACAGAACTTTTTGGTAAAATTTGTTTTCAAAATTTTTTTAAAATGGTGTTTGTTTGTTTTTAAACTGAATATTTTGTTTTTTGTCAAAAAGGAAACAAAGGATCAAGATGCCTAAGAATATAGAAAATATCTAATGGTATTTGGCAAGATTTCAAGGACAGACAAATATACATTAGCTAAAGTGATGGGTGGCTGAATTTCAGTACAAGACAAGGGGATCCCTATATATATCTCATTGCTACCTCAATTGTTTATATTGTGGTAGTACTAGAGACTTTAAGCAGGCAGCAAGGCTCCATTAGGCTAGGCACTGTATACACATCTAGCAGAAAGACTGTCCTAGTCTCAAGAAGCTTACAATTTAGCTATATGATGACAGAAAACAAGAGAATTAAAACAAATAAAGGGAGCACAAGATAACTGAGACAATTATGATAATCTTGATAAGAAGCAGTCATGGCACACTAGTTGCCCAGCCGCCACCTACTGTACTGTTTTAGGCGTTCTATAATGATTTATAAAGCACGTTGAAAACCAGACAAATTCATTATGTAAATATCAGGATTTGTATGGAATAGATGGGCTAGTATGATGTGCTTTGCATGTTCTGTACTTCTGTATTTTACCAATGTGTGTCAGCAGAAGCTATGATAGCAACACAAAAGTGTATTTCATTCCTGTATATAGTTTGTAAAATACTTTGGTAGCCATTGTGAAAAGAGCACAATACTAATGTAAGCTTATGCCTCAGGTAATACCACTGTTGCCAACTCTTGCAATTTTATCTCAATGTGCTGTTTATCTTAAAGCTAAATGAGAATCTCAACTTTCATTAAATAATAAGTTGCTGGCTCCCATGGTTGCAGTGAAAAGCTTGAAAACATGAACCACATACACACTAAAAGCTAAGAAATTGGAAAACAAAATGAACCCCACATTTTAAAAAAAGATCTCATGATTTTTTTGAGGATTGACTGATTTTTGAAAATGTGGGATTGGCAATGCTGTAATATATAGCACTTTTCTATCGTATATTTCAAAGAACTTTGCAGAGCTGGATAAGTATCATTATCCCCATTTCCAGAGGGCTGATAGTAAGTATGCTTTAGCTCACAAAGCAAGCAACTATCAGAGCCTGAAACAGAACCCAGGTATCTGGACTTTCAGTCTGATGCCCTCTCAGTTGGGATAAGTTCCCTCACCATGGAGCCACAATAAGAAATCTGTCCTCTCTTTTCCCTTCCTTGTCTCGTTTCTCATTTCTTTCCTTGGGCTACCCTCATTGTTTCTTGAGCTTCTTGCCCTCAAAGCATCCCAGATCCAACTGCCTGCCCCTACTCTAGCACTTAAATCAATAATTCTCCACTATACAGAATTACCATATAAGGACTTCAATGCCTTCTAAAGGTGACCCGCAACAGATGAAAATGGACTTGTGACTTTGACATTTAAAGGCATGAAAGGTCAGGTTGTTTGTTTGTTTGTTTGTTTGTTTGAAACCGGCATGTTCTGCTTTTTTACATTACAAATTCAAGTCCTTTTTTAGCCTGGAAGACAAAATAGTAACATCACAGGAGTTAAGAAAATGTAAGCTGAGTAACTGGGGAGAAGAGAGTTTTAATCAGGCTTTTTAAATGTTTGGAGTTCTGATGTATGAAAGCTAACAAATTACCTCTGTGACACACTAGCAACACTACAAGACCTGTGTTACCCTTACTATTTGGAGCTAACATATAGTCCAGTTATCTGAAAAATAAAATTATCTTGAAGTATTTTCAGGTCTACTTTGACCTAAAGGGACTCATTTTATGAGAACATGCCCCTCCCTTCGTGTTTGAAAAAAGTAAGGCTCTGGCTAGCAAATCTGGGTCTGTGGGACCTATGCCTGCAGACTTGGTGTTTCCAAACCTGTGATGAGCATCCACGCTGCATTGGAAAGCTAGGCCTCACAACCATGCTGGCATGTCCATGCTGCACTACGCAGACCCATCAAAACTTCTACCACTGGGGGCTTATCCCAGGGTTCCTAGTGCTCTTGCCAGCTGTAGCCACTCCAGGGCTTGGTTCATAATGGTTTGTGGGAGAATTTATCTGTCCAGCCCATTGAACTTGACCAGAAGTTGACCAGCCCAACGCATCCAGCTAAGCCATTTCTGGATCCACACACACAGAGCAGCTGGGAGTCATCAACATGAACCCTGACCCCCTGGAATAACTTCTTCAGCTCATACTGTCAGTCCTGTTTCAGGAATCAGGCACAGCATCTGAGACATACTGACAGTGATATTTGATCTGCCAAAGGCAGATTTCAGAGGATGGTAATGACATGGCAGCCATGACCCAACTGATGCGGTTCATGCCTGTTGCCGCAACCTCACATTCCCCACTGCTTCTGGAGCAGAGCCACAAACACAGACTGGTGGGATCACATCATTATGTGGATCTGAGATGACAAGCAGCAGCTCCAGAACTTTCTCATGAAAAGGCAGACATTCCTGGAGGTTTTTGATCAGCTTGTCATGACCCTCTAACACCATGACACATGTGAGGGAGGCTATGCCAGTTCAGAAATGAGTCAATACAACCATCTGGAAACTGTCTACGTAGGACTGTTGTAGGTCAATGGCTAACCAATTTGGAGTTGGCAAGTCAACTGTGGAGGCTGTTGTGACAGAGGTTTGTGAGGTAATCAGGAGTGTGATGTACCCAACGGTTGAGGGCATTACAAATGCTTCTGAAATAATTGCTGGCTTTGAGAGAATGGGCTTTCCAAACTGCACCAGGGCCATTGACAGGACTCATATTCTCAGTTTGCCCTCCACAAGAAGCATGAGTACATAAACTGCACACTCCACCATTATGCAGACACTGGTCAATCACAGCAGCAGATTCATGGACATTAACATGGGATGCAGCAGCCAGGTGCAGGATGCTAAGAGGGTCTGGAAATTGGGATTTTATCTTTATGGACAAATTGGGACATTATTTCCACTGAATGACATTGTTAGAAATGGAGTTCTCACTGTTATTTTAGGGGAATTCCACTTAATTCTTTTGCCATGACTTCTGAAACAATACCCTGAATTTCAGAAGACCTGGCAAACGAAGGTTCAACTACACACTCAATAGCTGTAGCATGATGGTACAATGTCTGAGGAGAAAGGAGAATCTTTTCACCGGGGTGGACTCAAGACACTGCTGGACTGCTGAACCAATACACACAGCCAGAAAGTGCACCTGTCATTACTGGAGCTGGATCCACACATGCAACACAAATCAGGAATGTTTTGTGTGCCCACATAATGGGTTTGCATGGTTTCATGCATGAGGGGGAATGAAACGATATTTTTAATTGTGCTGTTTGTGGGTGTGGGGCAACTGTAGGAGATGTACGTATTATTAATTTTGGGAACACTTGTAATGTACTTCTACACACAGTGTAGTGCTCACTATGCTGACACATACGGAGTTGTTAGTGTATTTTATAAAAACTGGCAATGTACATAGCAACAGCTTATGGATTACTGTGATGACATCTATTGAATTTTATTGAGACTGGACATATACATCAGCCCACATCGTATGGATTACTGTGATGAAGTTCTACTTCATGACATATAATTACAACTTGCTAATGAAGCCTTGTGTGAAAAGTCAGTACGTTATTTCAAATACAACATGGCACTGTAAAAATCAGAAATTTAGGCTAGCTGCCATCATAACATACAACACAATAGCTAAACAGTGCAAAAACAGTTAAAGGTGCATGTTAACAATGAAATAGACAACTATTTTTGGATGACACCTGTCTCTGGTATTTTCAGCCTTTCTAGTGCATTTTTGTCATGGGGGCCGCAACAGGACTGGAGTGGAGGAATGCACTGGGTATATTTGACTGATTCATGTACTAGCACTCATTACCTGTGACATGGTCCAGCCAACACCTGAATCATCCAAAGGCCACATAGTCTGATAGCGTGGAGGGAACTCAGTGTGCACGGCTGAAGCAGGAACTAGAGCTGGCACTAGAGCCTGCAGTCAGGTGTACATGACTGCAAGTAACCGCTTGAACAGCTCTTTCTGCTGCGCTTCCTTCCTCAACCTGCCATAATTTTCCTAGAACTATGCTGCCACTCTCTCCTCCCAGGGTGCGGTGTCTTTTCCCATCTTTCTTGCATCCTTATTTTTCTGGCACTTAATCTGTTGATTGGTTTTATCAAGAACCTCTCCCATGAATTCATCTTGCCTATAGTTGGAGAGTCCACTCCCACAGGTTCCTAGCTTACGTGTGCGCCTTTCAGAGGTGACAGTTGAGAGGCCTTGAAAGGAAAATAAAAGAGCATCTTATTATCTGACCATGATACAAAATAATTACATTTTCTACTCTCTTAAAGGAGCTCAATTCAAGGTCAGAAGATGATACTTTTTAATCAATGGGTTTTATTTTATTCACACAAAAACCCCACTGGCCAATTTAGACATCTTTTGGAACACTGAAAATCATCACACATCATGGTAACATACACCTACAAAATTCAATTAAAATGATTAATAAATCCCCACCATTATTTTCTGGGCAGGACAGGAGGTGTCATATGAGGGGACCTTGTCACTAGCTAGTATTTTACAATCCTTTGTGCTGGGCAAGCTCTGGTGGACATTGATATTCTGAAGGTCCCCAGGTGGAAGCGGGAACTTTTGTTCCAGACCAGTGGAACACAGCCATTTGTGTATGCAAAGGCACAGTGGCTGACCAGCACATCCCCAAAAGGAGGGGGCATGTGAGCTAGAGGCAGCCCTAGTAAGTAGGCCCTGCCCTGGTGCATAACTAATCATCTGGAGTTCCTACTCCATGAGAGGTTTTCATTCAACCCCAGCCAGCAATGGGTGAAGATTCTTGGTAAAAATCAACAAGATGCTGATTTAGCATGGAGACATAGTACAGCCTCCTTACAAGTACCCTGCATCCACGCACAGACCCGGCTGCCAGCCATTGGGATCCCTAGCACACAGGCAGCTGCTGTAGTTTGGACACAAAGTATAGGCAGCTCTGAACTATGTACACACACCTCAGTACTGTTTAGATTCCTATTTCAGCCAACTATGGACCAAATACACTCATGCCCCCCCTTTAAAAAACAAAAAAAAACCCTTCATGTACAGGCTGTCCAGGACAGTGCAGGTATAGCTGACTTTTAAGGGTGTGCTGTATTACCAGGGAGGGGTATGTGAGGTTCAATTGTAATGCCCCAACCTGCTTATTGGGTATATTTGACTGTTTCATGTACTAGCACTCATTACCTGGACATGGTCCAGCCAACACCTGAATCATCCACTTTTCCCCCTCCTCAGTTCCCAGAGTGGGTTCTGCTCTGAATGGAAGCACACTAAGCCCCCAGCTTGTATTAATAATTTAATAGGTCCATAGTCAGAAAACCCTCCAATCCATATATTAACAGTAAAATATTTTGTAGCAGAAACTTACCAGGCTCTGGCGATTTCTCTGCTGCCAGTTCCACTGCAAGTTGCTTCCCAGGGCCATCACCAAACCACTCCTCTGAATACAGACTAGGGTATACTGTAGGTGTTCTGCCTACCATCTTCATGGACCCGTGTCTGTACCAGGTTCACTTTTTGACCTTCATCTAGCAGCTGGTAGCTGTCCTCTGGTGGTGCCTGTAAGTGCAGGTTTATAAGGGTGCTAAAGTATAGGCAGCTCTGAACTATGTACACACACCTCAGTACTGTTTAGATTCCTATTTCAGCCAACTATGGACCAAATACACTCATGCCCCCCCTTTAAAAAACAAAAAAAAACCCTTCATGTACAGGCTGTCCAGGACAGTGCAGGTATAGCTGACTTTTAAGGGTGTGCTGTATTACCAGGGAGGGGTATGTGAGGTTCAATTGTAATGCCCCAACCTGCTTATTGGGTATATTTGACTGTTTCATGTACTAGCACTCATTACCTGGACATGGTCCAGCCAACACCTGAATCATCCACTTTTCCCCCTCCTCAGTTCCCAGAGTGGGTTCTGCTCTGAATGGAAGCACACTAAGCCCCCAGCTTGTATTAATAATTTAATAGGTCCATAGTCAGAAAACCCTCCAATCCATATATTAACAGTAAAATATTTTGTAGCAGAAACTTACCAGGCTCTGGCGATTTCTCTGCTGCCAGTTCCACTGCAAGTTGCTTCCCAGGGCCATCACCAAACCACTCCTCTGAATACAGACTAGGGTATACTGTAGGTGTTCTGCCTACCATCTTCATGGACCCGTGTCTGTACCAGGTTCACTTTTTGACCTTCATCTAGCAGCTGGTAGCTGTCCTCTGGTGGTGCCTGTAAGTGCAGGTTTATAAGGGTGCTATCATCCTTGATTTTCTGGTAGTTCACTCTCTGCATTGATCTCCAGCCTGGTCAATCACTAAGGCCCCCCAGACACTCAGATATAGCTTTGTAGACACAATCCTCTCATGCTTTGGCTGAAGTTGAATCTCTAGCTTGCACCACACCAGAGATTAACCAGAATCCAGCTGTGTTCCTCTGACCAGCTAGCAGCGCACTTCCATTGAGCAGTCTGCACAAAACTAAAGGGTTAAACGCCAAGTAGCTGTCTTTAAACCAGGAGGTTGCATCCGGTTCCTAAGAATTGAGTGGGAAGTTTGGGATTGAAGGGGTGGGAAACAGGCCCAGGGGACTGTGGGATAACATTAGCTATTTAGCAGACTCTCCAGACCCAAGCTTGGCCACCCAGACTTGCACTGCATTTACACTGCAAAATCCCAGGGCTTGGACCACATCGCAGCAAGATTCAGATATAGATCGATATGCTGTCCGAGTCTGCAGGCTTACGTCTGATTTGTGTGTGGACGGTAGATGGCTTGGGCTTAAACCTAAATCTAAACCCAGGTTTACTAAACAGTGTAGACTTAGCCTAGGGGTAATTAAAATCAGTGGATCTTTCCACTGATTTATGTGCTTTGAATCAGAACCTAAATTCTCAGTTTATAGAATCTCCCTCTTTCCAGTAGAACTGGAAATTTGGTTGCTGTTGATCGTGCATCACTTCAGGCCTCTGCACTCCCCTTACACATGGTGAATCTTCGACAAATCTTCAACCGTTACACATATGCTCTTGCTTCAATATCTGCTACTACTACAAGCTAATACTGAGCCGACTTCTTAGCTCTTCTCAGATGCCCTCCTCATCTGAATATATGCAGAGCATATTCTCCAACGAAGGCTCGGACACAGTTCTGTGTAGTTACTTAACAGACGTAGAAAGGCTAGTCTAGTACAGGGTGTAAACAGAATCATTTCATTAATCACCAAATTTGGGAAAAGCCATCACCAGCACTAACAGCTTGGGTCTAAAACTAGAAGATATTACAACAGCAAAGTAAAAAAAGTTCACTTTATTAAAATAGAGAATCAAATGACAAGATATCACATTTAAGTAATAATATTCAGGCATTGCAAAGAATAAACTTGAATCTATACACAGCCAGTGGAGCATACTAGAAGACAGGAAACTCAAGTAGTGGTGTATATGACATCTTCTGGTTCTTCATTGAATACATCAATGATAATGAAGCCATTTTGTTTCTGCAATCAATGAGGTAGGTGAGGGGTTGTTTTTTTTTGAAGTTTTTGAATACTGATTTAAGTATTGCTACCTTTTCTGTTTTGCATGAGACATACAGCATCAGGACTGTATGTATCACAAGTTATCAAAACGTATTTGTAAGGTGTGAGGACACATCATACAGGGAGTATCCACGTGCTAATCTCAACTGCTTACGTTGTGTTTGTAACCCTTCCATTAGCAAATGTAGGGTTTCATCGGCTGTCCACTTATCTTCCTAGTAGCTGTGCCTTTTCTTGCACAATAGTAAATAAATCTCAAAGGTGGATTATTTATTGTCCAAAACTGGTTTCAATTCAGATGGCTATAGAACAGGATTATTCTGAACAAGAACAGAGAGAGAAAAAGCACCTCAGTTATGTTAGACTTTAGGCTCTGGAATACTTTCTGGAAGCCTCTGAAGGGGGAACTTTTCCTCTGGACAACAAAGGTGGTCTCCACTACAACCTTCAAAGTAGGAGCGATATGAGGTTACTTCCTCATGAAGTGAAAGTCAGTTGATTGCAAAACAGCTCTCTGAAGGTAGTTTCCTATATAAATCCAATTACACACAGCCCTTCATCCAAAAGTTAGGCTTATGTAATATTGGAGAAATTTCCCACTAGAGGACCTAGAATACATAGTATTCAGTTACTCCTACCGATCCAAAGTGACATGTGTGGATTGATCAGTCTCAAGAACAGGACATAGGAGGAAAGGGAGGATTAATTTAAGCTTTACACTGAGCTCCTGGTGCCACAGAACCCCAAAGTATGATTTATAGGGAATATCAAGTTAGAAAACTATTACGAAGTAATTTCCCTTACTATACACATGTAAGATTGTTCAAATTGCTACACCATATGCAATAAGTAATTTTAAATACATCTCTACCCCAATACAACGCGACCCAATATAACACAAATTCAGATATAACACGGTAAAGCAGCGCTCCGGAGGAGAGGGGGTGGGGCAGGGCTGCGCGCTCCGGGGGATCAAAGCAAGTTCAATATAACGCAGTTTCACCTATAACGCGGTAATATTTTTTGGCTCCCAAGGACAGCGTTATATCAGGGTAGAGGTGTATCTACATTATGATAGCAAGAACAGCAAGTCAAATCAATAGCTTAACATTTCTGATACTCTACATTTATACCTTTTAAATGACAACACATTTCAACATACAGTAATTTACTGTCTACCAAATCAGCAAAACACTGGCTAGAAATTTTAATTTAACAATATACTCCACAAAATGTGTGACAACTGAACAATGTGTCCATTATTATCTTTTCTTTAAGAGAGGCAGTTACTTGCCACAAAAATTAAAATTTAACACACAACTTAATTCTGCTTTTCACTGTGTCCATGTAATACCCACTGAAGACAATGGGCTTTTAAATATATATTCAATTAACTCAAACCCTATGGATTTTTCATAACTTCAAAAATGAAACTGAACTACCCTGAAATGTCCATTTTATTTTCTGCTTTTTGGAATACAATACAGAAGCGGCATTTTAAAAGAAAAAGTAACCACAGTGTTTCTAATTATTAATTGCTTTTCTTTAAAAAAAAAAAAAATGTCTGTTGAAAATAATGGCACAACTCTTCCTACATTAGTTTCAGTTTAACATACCTTTACAAGTATTCACATGCCATATTTTTTATTTAAACAGTTAGTCCGACTGAAATAATCTCAGCAGCTTTAGATATGGATGAGTAAAATACCGGTATATAACTGTATATAAATTAGTTTGCAACAATAAATTATCTACCTAGACTTTTACACCACACCCACCATCATGGTATCCATGTACCACTTTTAATGACCAAGTAAAAACTTTTACAAAACTCCCACTTTTTGTTATCTATATTGTAGTAGTGCCTAAAGGCTCAATCAGGGTCAGGCCCCATTGTGCCTGGCACTTTGTGAGTCACTAATTTTATGTAGTTTAGTCTTAATTGACTGTGAAGTACACACAAGATTTTCCAGCTATGAGGGAACTTGAACACTGAAATAAACCTAGGAAGAGAAAAGCATGTACCTTACTTTTAAATTAAAGATGGTCTGAAATATCTGTTCATACAAAACTGCATAGTGTTTTCCCCCAGAGATAAGGACAATGTTGGTTAATGCAAATAAGCACAGTTACTTTGATCTTTATTTAAAGTTCAAATGGCAGCTCATCTTCAATTTGAGAAAACACAGATTCAGTGTAGTTATGAAGTCCAACGCCACCAAGCTACTTTCATTCTGTCCCACACAGCAGAGAGAGAATCAAATGCAGGACGGACATCCAAGATAGTGAACTGATAATTCTTATCTACTTCACCACCATCATAATAATCAATAACATATCTGACTTCCTTCCCACAACGATCAATAATCCAATCATGTCTGTCAAAAGGAAGTTCATATCTGGAAAGAGAATTCAGTAAATTAACACCAGCTATTAAATCAAGCTGACATTTCATAAAATGGGCACAAGTCATATGTACTATATAGGTTACTTTACGACAATATATGTTCAAAAATCCTCTGTTCTGGTAAATATAGGTTGAAACTGTAGTTCGAAAGCATTTTAAAAAAAAAAATCTACTTCTACATCACATTTCAACATAAGGAAAAATAAAAAAATTCTAGTCCTGCAAACGTACCCCATCCATGAGCGTATTCTGGCTCTAGGTGAAAACTCCTTAGCTTTACCTCCAAACCGGATCAACGATGGTCCACATGGGCATTCCCTAAATATATTTTAGGCAATTAAAAAGACATTTTCAGTTTTAAGACAGATAACGTACACTTTAAGAACTTGTTTTACTGATACATAAATTGTTTATTAGAAAAAGTTGTGGTAAAAAAATCAGTTATTCAAATAATAAAACAGTTACTTTAAAATACATTTACAAGTCAGCAGTAAGCTCTCAGTAAATATGAAAGTAACAGTGTGACCTAACATATCTCAGCGGTATCTCCAACGGGGAGGGCAGCAATAAGAGTATCCATTATGGAAGAAAAAACACTAAAGATCATTTCTGGCCAATGGGATCATACTGGGCCAGATTTTCTTTTCTGAATAGACCACTCAAGTGTGGAAGGAGACTGTGGGCCAAGCATTACCCACAGCAGGGGTGTACTCAGTTGGTGTAAAAATGGCAGAGTTGGATCCTGCACCAAACAGCCGCTCACCCCAGTGTAGAGGGTGTGTCAGAGGGAGATGGTAAGGTGGAGCTCTGCTGATTCTCAGATGACATATGGTTCCCTGCGGGGAATACGACTGAGGTCTATAAAATCATGAATGGTGTGGAGAAAGTGAATAAGGAAGTGTTATTTACTCTTCACAGAGCACAAAAACTAGAGGTTGCCCAATTACATTAACAGGCAGCAGATATAAAACAAGCATAAGGAAGTACTTCTTCACATAGCACACAGTCAACTTGTGGATCTTCTTGCCAGGGGATGTTGTGAAGGCCAAAAGTATAACTGGATTCAAAAAAATAATTAGGTAACTTCATGGACGAAAGGTTCATCAACGGCTACTAGACAAGATGGTCAGGGATGCAACCCCATGCTCTAGGTGTCCCTACGCCTCTGACTGCCAGATGTTGGGACTAGAGCACACGATAGTTTCCCTGTTCTGTTCATTCCCTCTGAAGCAATAACATTGGCCACCGTCAAAAGACAGGATACTGGGCTAGAGGGACCATTGGTCTGACCCCCGTATGCCCAGTTTTATGACATATTTCCAGCACAAGTTAAAGCAGCCCCTAGGTTATTTTAACTTACTCTGAGAGACTGGAGCATACTGACGCACATGACGGGATCCGTAACCAGCTTTCAGATAGCCTCCGCCACCAATATCCTGCACAAAGTATGATAATCTAATACAATAGATTTTAAGGCCAGAAAGGCATTTATGATCATCTAGTCTGATCTCCTGCATATCACAGGTCATAGAATTTCACCAGTGATTCCTGCATGTAGCCCCCCATCCTGTGGCTGAACTACAATATATCTTTTAGAACGATAGATCATCTTGATTTGAGGACTCCAGGTGATAGAGAATTTACCCCATCCTTGATAATATGTTCCAATTGTTAGTTAACCCATTAAAAATTTCCATCTTATTTCCAGTTTAAAAACGTTGCTGACAAACTTTCAGTCATTGAATCTTGTTAAACCTTTGTTCCTAACTAAGGGATTTTGGTACTACATCCAAAAAACACACAAGGCTCAAAGTCTTGGAATTATAAACATCAGGTCATTTTCTGGATAAACTGAAACCATTCCAACTTTTAAAGACTTACGGTAGAAAGAACAAAAGCAATTTTTTGTTTTTCATCTCAAATGTACTTACGCAGCATGAAGAGCTTCCCACTTTAAAATCTCCTTCCAAGCCTGCTCATTGTTCTGATTGTGAATCTTGATAATATTATTCATATCTTTGGGGTTTATGTCATCATCTTTCCACCTCCATCTAAGAAAGGAACACTATTTTGGAATTTTTTACAAATATTGGAGCTTATATTCCCCATCTCCCCTGAGAAGTAAAAGATCTGCCCCAAGATTACAGAGCAACTCTGTCAGAGTCAAAAGTCATGCATTGCTAGCTTCCAGTCCCCTGCTTAGTCCTCTTAACTACTTAACTATAATTTGTACACAGAAAGTTATTTAACATTAATCACAGTTTGAACAAATAAACAGCATGAGCTAAGTCATGGTATTGGAATGTGTTGACAAAGCTATCTAGAGTTAGTTTACATTTCACAACGCTTAGAAAATTTTGTGTAGGATGCAACCCAAATTCATTTTCGATAGATAAATATATTAGATAAAGAAAAAAATTATGTAAGAGTCATGTACAAATAACTCTCTTATTCCCTAATCCAGCAAACACATATACATGAGCTTACATTTAAGCATGTGTATAAAGCTAAACATCTGCATACAGGTTTGCAGGATCAGGCCCTTAGTGTTAAGATGGTTTATAATACATGGACTAAAGTTTTACTACTTTGAATACAGTGCTATAAATAACTACTGTATTTTTATCATCAATTGGACCTTCAAAAGATAAGTTTAAATATGACAGTTTCAACAAGAACACACTTTAGACACGTATTATTTGTATGAAAAAGTGAGTTTTGTCTCACTCTCCCATTACTGATCCAAAGTATTTTTTAGGCTAAGAGTCGTCATTCAGGCCTTGTCTACACTAAAAAAAAAAAAAAAAAGAAATCGCACTATTGCTAAAACCATTTTAATTTCTATACTAGTCAACACTAGGCAACCAATAGTTATAACCAAAGCTCCTGCAGCCACCAACATTTTTAACATTTTATCTTAACCTGTTTAGTGAATGTCTAACTGATTTTATGATACTGACAGACACAGAAGCCTGGTCTACATGAAGGGTTCCATGTTGCTAACACCAGTGGACCTGATCTAATGTTCACAATGGTGGAACTTTAGTTTAAAAAAAATTAAAAAAAAAAATAAAAAAAAAGACTAAAAAAAATCCATAGTGACCAAGTTTTTAAGACCAATTTACTCCTCAGAAACGTTTTGAAAGGATACGGACTTCTCTGAACAAGCTGACTGATTACTGCCTGGAGCCCATCAACTCCTTAATTAAATGCATACAATATCAACGCATAATGAGTTATTTTGCAGTCTTCAGGCTAGCACACATTCTACTGGGTAAAATCAGTTTACTTACCCTTTCCTTAGCATAGCATTCCAAAACATTTGCTCTGACGGATAAACCCATTTTTGTTCTGAATGCGCTCTAGGAATGGAAGACTCTTCTCGGATAGTTGATAGTGGAAATGGTTGATTCAGGGATGGCATTTGATTAGGCGGTGGCATCTAAACACAAATGATTAGATTAACAAAATCTCAGAGCCAAAAATGTTTTGATATATCATAAAAGCAACAGAGTCCTGTGGC
The DNA here is from genome assembly GCF_027887155.1 of Malaclemys terrapin pileata. Taxonomy (NCBI): domain Eukaryota; kingdom Metazoa; phylum Chordata; order Testudines; family Emydidae; genus Malaclemys; species Malaclemys terrapin. The sequence goes on from NC_071512.1 coordinate 75,394,567, forward strand.
ACCTTTAAGACTAACAGATGTATTCTAGCATAAGCTTTCGTGGGTGAATGCCTACTTCATCGGATGCATGTAATGGAAATTTCCAGGGGCAGGTATAAATATGCTGGCAAGAATCAGTCTAGAGATAACGAGGTTAGTTCAATCAGGGAGGGTGAGGTCCTCTGCTAGCAGTTGAAGTGTGAACACCAAGGGAGGAGAAACTGTTTCTGTAGTTGGCTAGCCATTCACAGTCTTTGTTTAATCCTGATCTGATGGTGTCAAATTTGCAAATGAACTGAAGCTCAGCAGTTCCTCTTTACAGTCTGGTCCTGAAGTTTTTTTGCTGTAAGATGGCTACCTTTACATCTGCTATTGTGTGGCCAGGGAGGTTGAAGTGTTCTCCTACAGGTTTTTGTATATTGCCATTCCTGATATCTGACTTGTGTCCATTTATTCTTTTACGTAGTGACTGTCCAGTTTGACCAATGTACATAGCAGAGGGGCACTGCTGGCACATGATGGTATATATAACATTGGTGGACGTGCAGGTGAATGAACCGGTGATGTTGTAGCTGATCTGGTTAGGTCCGGTGATGGTGGTGTTGGTGTAGATATGTGGGCAGAGTTGGCATCAAGGTTTGTTGCATGGATTGGTTCCTGAGTTAGAGTTGTTATGGTGCGATGTGTGGTTGCTGGTGAGAATATGCTTAAGGTTGGCAAGTTGTCTGTGGGCGAGGACTGGCCTGCCTCCCAAGGTCTGTGAAAGTGAGGGATCATTGTCCAGGATGGGTTGTAGCTCACTGATGATTCGTTGGAGAGGTTTAAGTTGAGGACTGTAGGTGATGGCCAGTGGAGTTCTGTTGGTTTCTTTCTTGGGCTTGTCTTGTAGCAGGAGGCTTCTGGGTACACGTCTGGCTCTGTTGATTTGTTTCCTTATTTCCTTGTGCGGGTATCGTAGTTTTGAGAATGCTTGGTGAAGATCTTGTAGGTTTTGGTCTCTGTCTGAGGGGTTGGAGCAGATGCGGTTGTACCTCAGTACTTGGCTGTAGACGATGGATCATGTGGTGTGTCCGGGGTGGAAGCTAGAGACATGAAGGTAGGCATAGCGGTCGGTGGGTTTTCGGTATAGGGTGGTGTTAACGTGGCCATCACTTATTTGTACTGTGGTGTCTAGGAAGTGGACCTCCCGTGTAGATTGGTCCAGGCTGAGGTTGATGGTGGGGTGGAAGCTGTTGAAATCATGGTGGAATTGTAGAAGAGTCTCCTTCCCATGGGTCCAGATGATGAAGATGTCGTCAATGTAGCGTAGATAGAGGAGGGGCGTGAGTGGACAAGAGATGAGGAAGCGTTGTTCCAGGTCAGCCATAAAAATGTTGGCATATTGTGGGGCCATGCGGGTGCCCATGGCGGTGCCACTGGTCTGGAGGTATAGATTGTCACCAAATTTGAAACAGTTGTGCGTGAGGATAAAGTCACAGAGCTCAGCAACAAGTTGTGCAGTGTCATCATCAGGGATACTGTTCCTGACAGCTTGTATTCCAGCTGTGTGTGGGATGTTTGTGTAGAGAGCCTCCACATCCATGGTGACTAGGATGGTGTTTTCTGGGAGATCACCAATGCATTGTAGTTTTCTCAGGAAATCAGTGGTGTCATAGAGATAGCTGGGAGTGCTGGTGGCATAGGGTCTGAGCAGAGAGAGAGTCTACATATCTGGATAGTCCTTCAGTGAGTGCCAATTCCAGAGATGATGTGGTGACCAGGATTTCCAGGTTTGTGGATCTTGGGTAGTAGATAGAATAACCCTGGTCGGGGCTCCTAGAGTATGTTGAATTGTTCCTGTATTAGTGTAGGGAGTGTCCTGAGTAGATGGTGCAGTTTCTTACTATATTCCTCAGTGGGATCTGAGGAAAGTGGCCTGTAGAATTTGGTATTGGAGAGTTATCAGGCAGCCTCCGTCTGGTAGTCAGACCTGTTCATGACGACAACAGCACCTCCTTTATCAGCCTCTTTGATTATGTCGTCAGGGTTGTTTCTGAGGCTGTGGATGGCATTGCGTTCTGCACGACTTAGGTTGAGGCAGGCGATACTGTTTTTCCATAATTTCTGCCTGTGCACGTAGGCGGAAGCATTCTATGTATAGATTCAGACTGTCATTTCGACCCTCAGGAGGAATCCATGTGGAGTTACCCTCCCACCAACAACACAGGAAGAAGATCTGTGTATCAGTGCACTGTTCAGTGTTATCTTGAAAGTATTCTTTGAGTCGGAAGCGGTGAAAGAAGGCTTCCAGATCACCACAGAACTGTATCATGTTCGTGGGGGTGCTGGGGCAAAAAGAGTCCCCGAGATAGGACAGACTCTTCTGCTGGGTTGAGTGTATAGCTGGATAAATTGACGATATTGCTGGGGGAGTTAGGGGTACCACTGTTGTGGCTCCATGTGGCAGGTAGGAGTTTAGACAGCTTACGGTCCTTTTTCCTTTGTAGTAAGGTGAAGTGTGTAGTGTAGATCTCCTGTCTTATTTTAGTGAAGTCCATTTGTGTGGAAGGTTGGTTATTAATGAAAGTCTCCAGGTTGGAGAGCTCTTTTTTGATGTTTTCCTGTTTGCTGTATAGGATGCTGATCAGGTGATTCCTCAGTTTCTTTGATAGTGTATGGCATAATCTCTCACTGTGGTCTGTGATGTATGTAGATAGACTGAAGGTGAAAAATCCATTGCTATTTGGTATGATGTCCATCCGTTTGCATTTAGAAAGGAAGATGATATCTGTCTGTACTTGTGCAAGTTTCTTCATGAGGTTGATAGATTTCCATTCCATAGTAATCACAGTATAACTAACTAACACAGTATAACTATAACATAGTAATCACAGTATAACTAAACAGTTACTACAGACATCAAAAAGCATGGCCCTTTGAAGAAATAACTATTTCTCTTCTGAAGTTGGTACTCCTCATCCATGCCTAAGACTGCCATACGTCCTTTTTCTCCTCTTGAAACCCAAAGCTCTACATCACAGTTTTACTTTAAACAGAGAGAACCTTGCTGAGGCCCTGCAAAAGACCCATCTGAGCAACTCCATCAGTTAGAGCTCATCATTCAACACACCACAGTGCTCACATCCCTGTCAGCCTTGGAAATATTAAATGAACCTTTAACACACATATAGCAGTGGCTCTATGGGCCATCTTGTCTTTGTCGTTAAGTAGACATTTATAATCGTAAGGGCATTCCTTACCCAAGTGGAATGATTTTAAAAGTAGATCAAATTTTAGGCCTTAACTACTGTATTCAACAGTTTCTCTTCAAGTGTATTCGCAACACAAATATATGACCGGGAAATTCAGTATTAAAGATAGAACAACAGCTTTAACAAGGACAGTTCTTTTGTCTGTGCCAGTGCTACTACTGAGATATCGTTTACATAGTCACTTTAGAAGGGAACAGGCCTTAAGACAACACACAGACTACATAAAAGTTACCATATTTCTTGGATCTATGTCATCTTTCATTTGAGATGTACTAGATTTCATAGGACACTCCAGATATTCATATGCTCGTTCTTGATGTGCAGGAACATTATTATTTTGGTTCTCAGCACCTTGGTCAGGAGATTTCATGTGCATTGGACAACCTGAAATAAAGAAAACATTAAACCATGCATTAGTACAAAAATACAATTCATAATCAAATGTAATGGGACTTGGAAAGGGAAGAACATGGTTTGCAAGTTGATACACAAGTCAATTCTCTTAGAGCTCAGCAAAGCACAATGTAAATACAAACCAAACCCTCCCCTGCACCCATCCACCCCCCTTTTGCTCATTTCAGTTGAGCAATGGTTCCAGCCTCCTCTTAAGAGGATATTATTTCATATTTTTAAGGGACAGCAACATAATGATATTGACAGTTTCAATTAGACACAAGTACTCTTGTCAGTCAAAGAATTGGCAGTTTTTTCATTCCTGTGCTTGTAGTTTTAACATGCCTCTTGAATTTAAATTGCCAATAACGAATTTTGCAGTTTTGCGTAAGTAATCTGATGATTCCTAAAAGAATGATATCCACAGATTTCATCTGATAAGTAACACACCAAAGTCTCTTGTTAAATGCTGACACCAAGCAACTTGAAAATAATTAACCTTATTTTTTTACATCCATATACAACAAAACCCCTGTTCCTGAAATCCCAGATCCTATGTGGAGCCCCACTGACTTAGTTCAGACTCTTTACTGGTCTGCCTGTGCAGATGAGATTGCAGGATCTGGGCCTAAGGAGGGAATGATGAAAAAAACAGACTTAATAGAGAAGAGTTAAAACACTAATTTGTGATTACTTGATATAAAAAAGCAAGTCATTAACTTAATGGAGAACCTGTAACAGTTACTGTGATGAACTTTCCTTAAAAACAGTACTCCCACAATTATTATTGCAAGTGCTTAGTAGTGACCAATACAATTCAAGTTCCAGAAGAGTTTCTATTATAAAACCTTTTCCACATATTCAAATCCACTTTATTTGGGACTGATGTTTCCATACTTGTTTCTGATCAAACATGAATTTATTGGGATGTTTTCCCCCAAACTTCATAGCCATCCAAATTCTCTAAGGGTGTCAAATTTGGAAGTTATAGGGAAACAGACAGAATTTCACAATGCTATATTTACCGTCATTTCAGAGAAGATACACACTTCAAGAACATATATTTCTACATTCCAAAGCATTTGAGGCATCTTAAATGCCAAGACCACATTAAAGATTTTTAATTACCTTTAAGAATTCTAAAAACTGTGCAACTTAAGATTCGTTAGTTACCAACAGTCAAGAAATGCAAATGCTAATGTTTGGGGAAAAAAGAAAACCAATTCTGCTGCTTTGCAACATACTGTATTTTCTGCTTCTGTTTTTCTGATTAAATGTGTAGTCTAACAATGTTTGCAACAGTATATACATAGACTACAGGGTATGCAACACAGCTATGCAAATATTGCTGTTTGAACCTAGTCTTCTGCATGTTCTGATTTATAATGACTAAGTGTGGAACCCCAAACTTTAAGATTAAATTAAAGTAGCTTTTGGCATTTACAGTTTAAAAAATCTCAAGTCACTGAGACTAGCTAGACTTAAAGAGTATATGCCTACACATTTTAAGAATGCATTTGGGAATCAGCTCTTCTTATCTTCCAAGACCTCAGTTCAGAGTTCTGTAGTTGAGGACACAAATAACTATAGCAATGTAAGAAAATACAACTTTAAACATCCAACACATCAGCTTGGTAAGAAACTCACACCTCTTTACCTTTAAAAATACAACTACTTGCAAGTTGCATTTTTGTGAAGGAAGACACTTGTCATACTAATACTCCATTTCTGATAAATAGCTTTCCTTCCTTGCCAAATATCTTTCAAAGCACTTTTCTGAGGTTTAGATTTTGTTTCACTCCATTTTGGCAGGTAGTTACCTTCCATTTTTTCCTGATGCATGGGACATTCTGAAGGTGGAGATGCTGTCTGAGAGTGTACAGATACATTTGCTGACTGAACGGCAACAGATGGAGATGAAGCTGACAAACCCATCATAACTTCTAATTTTAGATCAGATCTGAAGAGAAAAAAATTGTACATCTAAAAGACAAAACCGTAGGCAATTCTTACTAAAACATAGTGGGGGAGAGGGATAGTTCAGTAGTTTGAGCCTGCTAAACCCAGGGTTGCAAGTTCAATCCTTGAGGGAGCCACTTAGTAGGGTTACCATATTTCAGCAAGCAAAAAAGAGGACGGGAGGAGCCCTGCCCTAGCCCCGCCCTGTCCCAGCCCCGCCCCTCCCACTTCCCCCCCTCAGAACCCTCAACCCTCCCCCCGCTCCTTGTCCCCTGACTGCCCCCTCCTGGGACCCCTGACCCTCCCCCCATCCTAACTGGCCCCCTAGGATCCTACCCCCTACCTGTACCCTGACTGCCCCCAACCCTTATCCACATCCCCACCCCCAGACAGCCCCCTGGGACTCCCACGCCCCATCAACCACTCCCCACCCCCTGACAGCCCCCCCCCGAACTCCCGACCCATCTAAACCCCTCTGCTCCCTGTCCCCTGACTGCTCCGATCCCTCTCCCCACCCCTGCCCCCTGACAGCCGCCCCCCTGCTCCTTGTCCCCTGACTGCCCCCTCCTGGGACCCTTGCTCCTAACTGCCCTCCAGAACCCCACTCCCTACCTAAGCCTCCCTGCCTCTTGCCCCCTGACTGTCCCCTCCTAAGACCCCTCCCCAACTGCCCCCCAGGATCCTACTCCCTACCTGTACCCTGACTGCCCAAAACCTTATCCACACCCCCCCAGAAAGCCCTCCCCCGAACTCCCGACCCCCCGTCTCTTGACTGCCCCCTCCAAAACCTCCCTGCCCCTTCTCCGACTCCCTGGCCCCCTTATTGTTGACCTTCGCCTAATGTCTCTGTGAACTTGCCCAGGAACGGCCTGAGCCGTTCGTCCCGGCACGCTGGGGACGGGGGAGGAGCTCCAGTCTGCTGGAGGCGATCTGCGAATGCAGGGAGGGAGCGCTCTCAGCTGCAGGGGAGAGGAGGGGGAAGTGGAGGAGGGGCTCTCTCTGGCTGTCGGAGCCCCATGTAAGTGGCACCATCCGGCCGGCTGCCCTGTTAGCCGGGGGGGGGGGGGGGGGGGGGGGGGGGGGGGGGGGGGGGGGGAAGTCCAGACATTTATAAATTCCCCCCAGACGCTATTTTTAGCTCAAGAAGCCAGACATGTCCGGGGGAATCCGGACGAATGGTAACCCTACCACTTAGGAATCTGGGGCAAAATCAGTACTTGGTCCTGCTACTGAAGGCAGGGGGCTGGACTTGATGACCTTTCAGGGTCCCTTCCAGTTCTATGAGATAGGTATATCTCCATATATTATAACCATGAACACATTTTCCACACCAAGTCACTAAAAAGAAATTAAAGTAAAAAACAGGCATAGGATGGTCAGCATATATAAATAGTTAAACACTCAGCATTTACAATTAATGATGAATTCATGAACACCAGCAAAATACCTGGCTTTTTAGCAAATGTCCAAGAATGTATCTACTGAGCTATATCAGAGCAAAGTAAAATGTTATTCTAAGTCCCTCAGTCTTCAACAAAAAAATATCAGAACTATTATTTTTATGACAGTCATGGGTTATAGTCTGGTTCTGCCCCAAATTACCATGTGACCTCCAGTAAGTGTGGGTCTACTCTGAGGAGTATCTTTAAAAATAGCACCTCCTTAGGCATCTGTGTCCTCTGTGTATACTGCCACATGTGACAAAAATAATTCCTTTTGCTGTTCTTTTTAGACCTGAATGAATTAATACTTGTAACAGAGAGTGAACTAAATTTTATGCTATTTCCTATATCAACAAAACTGCTTAATTCTATGTGTAAGGTTAAATTCTACCTTCACAGTACTGTAGCCTAATTTGAAGAGAAGAACAATCTTGAGATTAAAGCACTGTAGGTGGATTGGGAGATCTGCATTCAACTCCGAATTCTGCCAGATTTAAGTGATTTGTCCAAGGTCACCCAGATTTCTCTGCACTTCGGGTCCCCAGCTGTAAAATGGGGAAGATACTTCTCTACCTCCCTGGGCTGGTAGGAGAACAAGTGTGCGAGTCTCCAGCAGGGGCCTAGACACTACGGTGATGGGGCCGTACACATCCAGCCGTGACCCAAGGCCTAGCTTGAACAGGCGGGAGCGCAGGTCTGAGTGGGGCCCTAACCCGCTCCGGAGAGGGGCGCCCCTCGCAGTGCCGTGGGGGAGGCGAGAGCCCCGGCCGCCCGGGGGCGCAGACAGCCCCGAGCCCCAACACAAGCGCGGCTCAGGGAGCCCGAGGGCCAGAGGCACGCAGAGGTCACCGAGCGGGTCTCCTGCGGGCGGTGCCCTGGCGGAGCGGCGAGGGGGCCCGCGGAGTACGAGTGTTCAGAGCCCCGAGTCCGCTCGGGTCGGCGGCAGGAGCACGGGGGTGCCAGGCCCCCCCAGCCCCGCGGCCTCCGCTCCTCCCAGCGGGACCATGGCAAGGTCAAGGCCGCCTCCTGCCTGGCCCCCGCACCGCCCGGCCAGCGCCTCTCCCCGGAGAGCGGCCCACGCGCCCGCCCAGCCCCGGTACCTCAACGTCCAACGCACCCGGCCCGGCCGGCAGCGGCCACCAGCCCCCCACCGCGGCAAGCAGAACCCAACGCGCGCCGCCGCTTCTCGCGCGAGCCGTCATGCGCCGCTCAATCTGCGCAGGCGCCAAACAAGAAAAGGGGGCGGTGTAGCCAACGCGCTGAGAGGTGGGAGCGAAGGGGCGGGGCCTACGGAGCAGTAACGGGCCTTGTGCGGCGCCCCGCCCCCTCTCCTCGAGTGCGCCGCTGAGCTTTGCCTGTGCGCGTGGGGGTCGTGCTGCGGAGCGGCTCTAGGAGACCCAGCAGCCGGCGGGAGGTATTTTCTCAGACTGCTTGAAAAAGGAGTGTCGTGTAAACACCTCCCTTTGTCCCCAAGCGGTGTCAGGCTGCGGCCAGCCCGGAACAGCCGCAGGGGTGGTTAGAAACTGTAACGCCTCATGTTAAAGGGGCTGCTAGTTACTTCCCTTAGCTGCGGATCCCCGAGGCCTGACCTGAGTGATCCCTTCGTTCCCCTCTGCCCTTTTTAAAAATTGTGTTTACTGCACAGCTGGATTTCCTGCCCTACTAGCCTTTGATTTTGTTTTCAGTCTGTAATACCTAATACACCACTTCATAATCATTTAGAATTGGAGCTCCTTCAGCTTTCGTGGAAGCTGGAAAATGACAGTACTATTCGTGGATTTACAAAGGTAGCCCAGCCCCTATAACCTAAAATAGCCGAAGAAACCTCTCATTTGTGTAACTGCTTCCTCGGCTCTATTCCGTTCTCGCAGACAAGTGGAAATGGGCAGCTTATTTAAAAATGCTCCAATGCAGATCGAAGCAGGAGAGGTTGACGCAGACTTTTACATAAGGAACCAATTCTTCCCCTTGCATTTAAGCATGTAGCATGAAAATTGTTATGATGAATTGGTCAACTACTATTTCTTAATTTAATAATTAGGTCACTACTATGATAGAGTAACATGTAAAGTGTAACTGAACATAGTTACATTATCACTAGGAAATCAAAACACATTACATTGCTAGTGGCTGAGGGTACAATGCTATTCTACTACATTTCAGATGAAGTTTCAGGTTGAGAAAGAGAGATAGTATTTACCTTATGTTTATACCAAAGAGAGATGCCTATTTAACAATGTAGTAGTAGTTATAAAAGTTACAAAAAATACAAGTACACAAGCCACAAAATCTTGTGCTGAAATCAACACACCTGCCAGTTTAGGGGGATTTTTTTTGAGGCAGAGTTTAAAAAGAAATGAGGGCAGGACCATGTGGGAGTGCTGCATTGAGCACTTAGCATTTTAGATGCCAAAATATTTGTCTATGGAAGAAGGACACTATTCCAATCACTTTCCTGCTGGTGAAAAAGTTTTAGTTTAAAGCAGTAAAGAGAATTTAACTAGATGATGCATTTTACCCTATATAGTTAAGTGTGACTAGTAACAGAATACACCAAAAATAGCTATAGAATATTCTGGTTCTAGCCTTACTAGCGGTCAACAGGAATGACCAGAGCGCTCTCATTTAAGAGGCAACTTTCATCCTCGGTTAAGGCCTCCCACTAGAATACATTTGTTTTGAGGAAAAATATGGAACAGTCATGACCTACTTCATTGTGTATGGCAAAAGAGAAACACAAGTATTACTCATCTACTGGTCCTATAAAGAGGAAGCATGGATGTTGTCTCAGAGGCACTCAGGAAAGCCTCTTCCTTAATACCAAATCTCTCTCAATTTTGGGATAGGCTCTCTTACCTAGTGTAGTGGGTGACTTCTTTATGATTCATGTAAGGATCAATGCCCCACCAATTGCTTTGAAATTTGCCAAAACATCTGATAATGTGATTATGTATGCCAGGGCTCAGATTCAGTCAGTACTCAGGCTACTACCTATTTCTCCAGAATCTCAGTATTCAGTTTAAAAAAATAGATTAAGGCTCTCACTGTTATGACTGCACAGAAAAATTAAAAAATCTGAACTCTATAAATAGTACAGAGATGTCTACTAGAGCCTACAGAGAGCCTGGAACAATAACTCAGAAAGACATGCACTCCACATTCATCTCAATGAGATGTTCACTCAGGCTACATCTACAGACTTCTTACTCCTGGGGAATTCTGCACCACTGCGCGCACACACAATTCACGTGCCCTGCAATTTTTTTTTCTCTGCAGAAAATACATTCTGCCAGAGAGGCTCTGCAGTTATGCCTTTCGCTCACGCGGGGCTGCTGTGGCACCAGAACAGAGGCAGCTTGCTTACCACTCACAGGCCTTAGCAGTCAGTAGCTGATAGGGAGAGAGCAGAGGCTGCATTCCTTACCGTGCACTGTCCATGGGGCCAGGTGAGGAGGCACAGGATATTGGGGGCAGGAGAGCGGAGCACAAGGGGCTGCTGGGAGGTCACATAGACTGGGGTTCAGAAGGGCTATTGGGGAGACAGACTGGAGCAGGGACTGAATAGGAGTGGGATGCAGGGGCGGGGGGGGGCAGAGCCACATGGGGACTGGGGGTAGCTGAGTGGGGGGTTCTAGGGACACATGGGGATGGGGGGGCAGGGAGAAAGGGACACATGGGGACAGGGGCAGATGGTGCCTGACTGAATGGGAGAGGCTGGGGGTCAGCTAGGGTCTGCATGGGCAGAGGAACTCCCCAACTCCCTAACAATCCCCCCCCCCCCCCAAAAAAAAAACCCTGTTCATATTTCTCCCACCAACACCCAACAACCCTCACTTTCACTCCCAGGCTCCTTCCCAGAAATTACTTCCCTTTCCCTCAGCTCCTCCATTACCCCTGACTCCCCAACATTTACACTGCTTCTGAGGGGTGCGGGAAATATGTTTCTGTATTGTAGTTTAAATGAACCATTACTCAAAGTTCTGTATTAATATACCTAGTAAGGAATCTATTTGTCAAAAAACATTTCCTGAATCTTTTTTTGTTGTCTGTATTGTTACAGACATAGTTGTTGACAGGTATTTTGAAATAAATTATCAAAATAATTGAAACTGGCGTGATTATATTGTGTTATTTTGACAAAATATGCAGAATTTTAAAATATTGTGCACAGAATTTTTAATTTTTTGTCACAGAATTCCCCCAGGAGTAACTTCTGTTGGCATAGTTATATTGGTCAAGGGGTGTGAAGAGGTGTGATCCCTGATTGACATATAGCCATGACAGCAGAAGCCCCTAGTGCAGGTGCAGTTATACCAATAAAATTTGCTTTTAGCAGTACAGTTTGTTTTGTTTGTAGGGAGCAGTTTCACTATTCCAGTACAAACTGCAGCTTTGCCTGTATAGCTGCGCCTACTGTAAGAGTGCTTTGCTGGTATAGCGTAGTATTCCTACTTCAGGAAAGCACTCCTACTATAGACATTGCCTCAGATTCCTGAGATGATCATTTAAATGTCAACATTGTTAACTATTTTCTTGCTCATGTAAGAAAGGAGCGGGAGGATTACAGATCTGCACAATTTACTGCAAGAGATATCTCAATTTGGTGTCACAAGCAGGTGCCCCCCCCCCCACATCCATGAAAGGGGTAAGCTGAGGGAGCCATCAAATCCTATAGGCATATTCAAGCCTCACCAAGGGGTGACCCAAGCTCAATGAGCACAGTGGAGTTCACAAAGGAAGCATGATTATAAGCAACTGTGAGTAGCATTGCAATTTAGTGTCTCACATAGGTGATTATTTTGAAGATAGAGCTTGAAAGACTACTACCACCTCTTCCCCCTCCCCCCCCAATTTTATTCCTGTATATGGTAAAACCAAGATATGCAAGTAAATGGAGCAGGAAGAGAGGGATATAAAACTAATGAGACTATAAAACTGCCCACCAATGACTTACCAAGGAAAATGGTCAATATACTGCTAGATGCAACAGGAGAAAGTCAAGAAACATGCTTTACACATTCAAATTACAAATATGTTTCATGATCTCCCATTTTTGGTAGGAGTAACTGTCCAATAAACCCATTAAAATTAAAAGCAGTTTGTTTATAAGAAGATCAAGTTCCAGTACTAACCTTGCCAGATTAGAACTTCTCATTAAAAGAACACTGCCACAATTTGAAATGTGGACAGTTTCAAAAATTGAGTTAAAAAGAGTGTCAGGTGTTATACCTACCCAAGTTCCCTTACCAATTGTTGCCATTTTAATCACTTTTAAAAATATATATAAAAGAAAAAGTCTCATCTTTTTTGCTGTGAGGAAGAGCTACAAATACACCAAGGTGAAAACAGACTATCATTAAAACAATTAAACTGTCTGTACAAAAAGTGCTGTCAAGTAAACAAAGTAAAGAAACTGAAAAATCATTTCCCTCTAATCTTAGTTATAGAAATCTTGGGTATTACAAATTTCAGACAGAAGTGTGATTTTTAAGTTGATGGTGTTCTTTTATTAAAAAAAATTAATAAAAGCTCTAATCCCGTAGGATAAGCAAGGGGAGCTAACCTAAAATACTCCACTACACAGGCTTTGAAACAAGAGAATCAGACCTTCATGCTCCTCTCCACTTCCATAAGCATCCTTATTTACCATAAATCTGTCCATTTCTAAGTCACTCTTAATACCAGCAGAGAACAGACTGATGGGACTAGAACGCTATTACTTTGGCCTTTATTATCTGCATCAAGTCTTGGAGTGTGCCTTGCTACATATATGAAAATAGGCTTGACTTAAGTTAACTGTAGCAAACCCATGTTCTACCACTGAAGGACAAAATTTCCTGTAACAGCAATAGACCCTAAATCTCAAGTGTCCTGGTGGTTACAGGGGAGATTTTTAAAGGCACAAAGGACAGTTAGGTGCCTTACTCCCATTTGTGCCTTTGAAAATCTCCCTCCAAAAGCTTTGTTAGACAGGCAAATGCATTGTCATTTGTTGTGAAGTTCATGGTATTTAAAATGAAATTTTAGAGCAGGGCACTCTCCTTTTCCGCCTCAATGAATACCTGTATGAAGTGCTCTAGCAATCCCAATAGATCATTTCCTCCCCATGAGGCCCATGTGGAGTTAAAGCACTGAAATCATGTGAATGCTTGCTACGGTTGCTTGGTAAATCTGGCATCCATCATTTCAATGGCAGCTTTAAGCATACGTATCTGATTTTTCTGCAGCTTTACCTCTAAAGATACAGAAACAGTTAACCCTAGAAATTTGCTATCCTTAAGTGTATTTCAGCTATAAGGGCCAAGTCTGTCTTTCATTACTGAATTCCAGTATAGCACTTTCTAGCTTTTGCAAAACCTCAAACAGATCTTCTCTTTAAAAAGTGAGAGGGAGATTTCAGTCATAATGGTGATTAAGCCCATCTTAAAAACAACAAATAGTGTGCCCACAAATTTGCTTCTTTTGATCTCCTTAGGAATGCCTATTGTTCATGCTACATCAGGCTCTGAGTCAATTTCTACAAATCCCCACATGGGCAACAGCCAAATGATAATTTTGATCATTGCCTTCAGTCCTGACAAACAAGCCCAGAGTATATCATGAACACATAGCTCTTAGCCACCTCAGAGGCATCAGCAAGGGCTTGAAGTTGCCAAAAAATTGAAAACATCTTTCAAAATAAACTCAACCATTTTTAAGAAAGAAATCATCTATTTTGAGATGCAAATAAGCAAACTCAAGGTTGTGGTTTGTGTACTGCACAAATACCACCATGAGAAGTGTCTTGTCTATCTTTGGCTGCATACTACTAGAATAGCTCATATTTACTGCCGTACCATCTTAAATCAGGCAGACAGGCCAGTTTTGATTTGAGCTTTTCTGCAGTAATCCCAAATCAGTTTTTATTCCTTATGCACTACCATCAGCTGTTTCAAATTCCAAGTATATTATGTCAGCAAAGAGAGCATAAGGTTTCCCTTCATGCAGAAATTGGATGAATACTACTGACTCTCACTCAGTTACTGACCTGTCAGTGGATCCACCAGCAAGCCCAATAACTTTCTACATGGATTTCTAAAGACATTTCGCTGAAAGAATTTACATTTGCCTCTATAGAGTCTTTCACTCACAGGGTTATAGTTAGATCAAATGTGCCCAGAATTTTGTGAGTGCAAGCTGCAGAGTATTGCCAAAAGCTTTGACTACATTTATATTTAGCAGCTGTATAAGCACTGTTAAACAAGAAGGCAAACATTTGGCTCTCCTCTCTTTATGTTGCATTTAGTAATAAGAGCTTCTTGTGAGCATAAGAACATAAGAAAGGCCGTACCGGGTCAGACCAAAGGTCCATCTAGCCCAGTATCCTGTCTACCGACAGTGGCCAATGCCAGGTGCCCCATAGGGAGTGAACTTAACAGGCAATGATCAAGTGATCTCTCTCCTGCCATTCATCTCCACCCTCTGACAGACAGAGGCTAGGGACACCATTCCTTACCTGTCCTGGCTCATAGCCATTAATGGACTTAACCACCATGAATTACTCCAGTTCTCTTTTAAACTCTGTTATAGTCCTAGCCTTCACAACCTCCTCAGGTAAGGAGTTCCACAAGTTGACTGTGTGCTGCGTGAAGAAGAACTTCCTTTTATTTGTTTTAAACCTGCTGCCTATTAATTTCATTTGATGACCCCTAGTTCTTGTATTATGGGAATAAGTAAATAACTTTTCCTTATCCACTTTCTCCACATTACTCATGATTTTATATACCTCTATTATATCCCCCCTTAGTCTCCTCTTTTCCAAGCTGAAGAGTCCTAGCCTCTTTAATCTCTCCTCATATGGGACCCGTTCCAAACCCCTAATCATTTTAGTTGCTCTTTTCTGAACCTTTTCTAGTGCCAGTATATCTTTTTTGAGATGAGGAGACCACATCTGTACGCGGTGTTGGAGATGTGGGCGTACCATCGATTTATATAAGGGCAATAATATATTCTCAGTCTTATTCTCTATGCCCTTTTTAATGATTCCTAATATCCTGTTTGCTTTTTTGACCGCCTCTGCACACTGCGTGGACAATACAGGCAAAGTGCCTGATTAAATGTCCTCTGGTTCCCATTGGCTTCAATGGACTTTGGACAAAGACCAAAATAGGCACACAGGTCTTTCAAAATGTTCAGTAACTGATTGCATGGGTAACTGTGGACTAACAGGCACTGATGATGTTCACCTAAGGCAGCAGAATCCCTACTCTTGGATCTCTTTTCCTTTTCCCTCATGCTCACTAGCTTTAAACAAGCATCAGAGGGGTAGTCGTGTTAGTCTGAATCTGTAAAAAGCAACAGAGGGTCCTGTGGCACCTTTAAGACTAACAGAAGTATTGGAGCATAAGCTTTCGTGGGTGAATACCCACTTCATCAGATGCAAGCTTTAAACAGTATCTATAAGTATGTATTTGCTTGTTCTTGCACACTTTAGGTGGCATTTATGTAGTCTCAACATGATCAATCTATACACTCAAGTTAAGTACAACTTAAATTATTTTGTATTGCAGTTAAACCTAAACTGCCACTGGAAGTACAGCATAATCAAGATGTAGAATCTCAGATAAGCATCCTAAACAGAGAATTTCAATAAATAAATTCAATTTTTGGTCTTTTTAATGGCAACCACACAATATACAATAATGCAATTTCTAAGTTCAGTGTAGTGTAGTTGAAGAAGCTGGCATAAGATGGTACCATTGATACACTTGATTTTTTACTTTTACTTTTCCAAAAATTAGTATTTCTGGCACTTTAGAAGCTGCCCAAGCAGTTGTGCTGCCAGGTTTGGAGTTGTTCTAGGCCTATAATCGCCTGACCATATGGCATTCTACTAGATGCCATATTCCTTGGATTCAATTTGATCCTGGGGGTTTGTGGAGACAGGAGTCTTTTCATCCACCAGTAAATATCACTGTGTGTAAATCTCTCTATCCAGGTGGATTTTAATCATAAGAAGGAATCCTCACATGCTCATGTTTTAAAAATTACCACCACCTCACTATTTGAAGCTTCAGTACAGCCTCCTGAAGTCAACTTAATTTCCCTGTCTCTCCCCTCACCTTCTTCCCCAACCTTAAAGTGCTATATTTGCTTTGAACTATAGCTACTCCTTTGGCAGGCTCTCCCCATTCCTGGGCAGTCTGAAAAATGTTCATGCTGCTCTTACACTGTCAGTTCACTTTTGCAGCATTTCTAATCAGACCTCTACTAGATACAGGTTTTGGAGAAGCTGTGGATCTCAAAACCACAATTAAGCTTAGAAAGATGGAGGTGTGGAGAAGATGGGGACGGAAGAGGTGGCAAAACAGTTGTCTAGTACTTGCGAGACAATACCTAAGGCCTGAAAGCAAGAGTGAGGAGCCTTTAAGTAATCTCAAGTCAAGAGGAGATTATAATAGTAGGAGCTCCAGGAGATGTGAAAAAAGACTGGAGTGAGGTGCATGGCCTAAATTAAGGCTGGTGTTTGCTGGGAATGGCAAAGGCAGTAGTTAATTGGTTTTTGCCCAACTGAAATCCAATTATTCAGTTTATTTATACATAGATTCATAGATTATAGGACTGGAAGGGACCTCGAGAGGTCATCGAGTCCAGTCCCCTGCCCGCATGGCAGGACCAAATACTGTCTAGACCATCCCTGATAGACATTTATCTAACCTACTCTTAAATATCTCCAGAGACGGAGATTCCACAACCTCCCTAGGCAATTTGTTCCAGTGTTTAACCACCCTGACAGTTAGGAACTTTTTCCTAATGTCCAGCCTAGACCTCCCTTGCTGCAGTTTAAACCCATTGTTTCTGGTTCTATCCTTAGAGGCTAAGGTGAACAAGTTCTTTCCCTCCACCTTATGACACCCTTTTAGATACCTGAAAACTGCTATCATGTCCCCTCTCAGTCTTCTCTTTTCCAAACTAAACAAACCCAATTCTTTCAGCCTTCCTTCATAGGTCATGTTCTCAAGACCTTTAATCATTCTTGTTGCTCTTCTTTGGACCCTTTCCAATTTCTCCACATCTTTTTTAAAATGCGGCGCCCAGAACTGGACACAATACTCCAGCTGAGGCCTAACCAGAGCAGAGTAGAGCGGAAGAATGACTTCTCGTGTCTTGCTCACAACACACCTGTTAATACATCCCAGAATCATGTTTGCTTTTTTTGCAACAGCATCACACTGTTGACTCATATTTAGCCTGTGGTCCACTATAACCCCCAGATCCCTTTCTGCCGTACTCCTTCCTAGACAGTCTTTTCCCATTCTGTATGTGTGAAATTGATTTTTCCTTCCTAAGTGGAGCACTTTGCATTTGTCTTTGTTAAACTTCATCCTGTTTAACTCAGACCATTTCTCCAATTTGTCCAGATCATTTTGAATTATGACCCTGCCCTCCAAAGTAATTGCAATCCCTCCCAGTTTGGTATCATCCGCAAACTTAATAAGCGTACTTTCTATGCCAATATCTAAGTCGTTGATGAAGATATTGAACAGAGCCGGTCCCAAAACAGACCCCTGCGGTACCCCACTCGTTACACCTTTCCAGCAGGATTGGGAACCATTAATAACAACTCTCTGAGTACGGTTATCCAGCCAGTTATGCACCCACCTTATAGTAGCCCCATCTAAATTGTATTTGCCTAGTTTATCGATAAGAATATCATGCGAGACCGTATCAAATGCCTTACTAAAGTCTAGGTATACCACATCCACCGCTTCACCCTTATCCACAAGGCTCGTTATCCTATCAAAGAAAGCTATCAGATTGGTTTGACATGATTTGTTCTTCACAAATCCATGCTGGCTGTTCCCTATCACCTTACCACCTTCCAAGTGTTTGCAGATGATTTCCTTAATTACTTGCTCCATTATCTTCCCTGGCACAGAAGTTAAACTAACTGGTCTGTAGTTTCCTGGGTTGTTTTTATTTCCCTTTTTATAGATGGGCACTATATTTGCCCTTTTCCAGTCTTCTGGAATCTCTCCCGTCTCCCATGACTTTCCAAAGATAATAGCTAGAGGCTCAGATACCTCCTCTATTAGCTCCTTGAGTATTCTAGGATGCATTTCATCAGGCCCGGGTGACTTGCAAGCATCTAACTTTTCTAAGTGATTTTTAACTTGTTCTTTTTTTATTTTATCCGCTAAACCTACCCCCTTCCCATTAGTATTCACTATGTTAGGCATTCCTTCAGACTTCTCGGTGAAGACCGAAACAAAGAAGTCATTAAGCATCTCTGCCATTTCCAAGTTTCCTGTTACTGTTTCTCCCTCTTCACTAAGCAGTGGACCTACCCTGTCTTTGGTCTTCCTCTTGCTTCTAATGTATTGATAAAAAGTCTTCTTGTTTCCTTTTATTCCCGTAGCTAGTTTGAGCTCATTTTGTGCCTTTGCCTTTCTAATCTTGCCCCTGCATTCCTGTGTTGTTTGCCTATATTCATCCTTTGATATCTGTCCTAGTTTCCATTTTTTATATGACTCCTTTTTATTTTTTAGATCATGCAAGATCTCGTGGTTAAGCCAAGGTGGTCTTTTGCCACATTTTCTATCTTTCCTAACCAGCGGAATAGCTTGCTTTTGGGCCCTTAATAGTGTCCCTTTGAAAAACTGCCAACTCTCCTCAGTTGTTTTTCCCCTCAGTCTTGATTCCCATGGGACCTTACCTATCAGCTCTCTGAGCTTCCCAAAATCTGCCTTCCTGAAATCCATTGTCTCTATTTTGCTGTTCTCCCTTCTACCCTTCCTTAGAATTGCAAACTCTATGATTTCATGATCACTTTCACCCAGGCTGCCTTCTACTTTCACATTCTCAACGAGTTCCTCCCTATTTGTTAAAATCAAATCTAGAACAGCTTCCCCCTAGTAGCTTTTTCAACCTTCTGAAATAAAAAGTTGTCTCCAATGCAGTCCAAGAATTTGTTGGATAGTCTGTGCCCCGCTATGTTATTTTCCCAACATATATCTGGATAGTTGAAGTCCCCCATCACCACCAAATCTTGGGCTTTGGATGATTTTGTTAGTTGCTTGAAAAAAGCCTCATCCACCTCTTCCACCTGGTTAGGTGGCCTGTAGTAGACTCCTAGCATGACATCACCCTTGTTTTTTACCCCTTTTAGCCTAACCCAGAGACTCTCAACACTTCCGTTGAGAGTGTTATATGTAGGCATCTAAAGAAATTAACTCTCCAGGAATTTAGCTTCCTACCTATTATATCCATTTACTATTAAAAAAAATCTTACTTTGATACAATACATACACACAGTCACTTTATGATTGTTAGAACAATCATCTTCATTATCAAGATAACTGGCAGTGTGCACGTAACTGCATATGAACAGAATGTAAGAACATACATTATCACACTGGATCATAACAGTGGTCTGTCTAGTCCAACTGCCTCCAAAAGGAAGATGCAACAAATCACATTTGGAATGATCTGCCTAGTTGCCATTTTTCTTAACCCCTGTGATTTAGTACTTACGTTCTGAAGCATGTGATATATTTATCCTATCTGATGTAATTGTGGGCATCCTCAATATCCATATAAGAGTGTAAAATTTCTTTGAATCCTTCTAAACTCTTTCCCTCAGTGATATCTTGCATACATATGCAGCCTTAAAACATAACCTTAAAACTTAGCCATCACAACAAAATTCTGGCTATGTTCTTCCATAGCACAGAACTATATTTTATGAATGGTGTATAACATGCACAGTTTCTAGCTACTGTACAAAAACAAGTCTTTCTGAAAGGAGCACAAAAATCCCAATCCATGAGGCAGTTATTTTACTAATCACAGCACACTATAATTTTAAAAGAAAGAATCCCACAAGTTAAAGCTGCATTCTCTTCCTTTATTATGAAGTACCAGTTTCTTGTGTACAACATGCAACTTATTGCTTATTGACATTATTGCCTACGTCAATTTCAGCCTACAAAGTCAGTTTACATCAATTTATACAAACTGCAAGGCTGTTCAACTAAAATGTAGAAATACTTACAATCCCAGTGAAATACAAACATATTGTTCATATGATTATTCTACAAGCAAAACCCATAACATTTAATCATTCACATATTCATCTTATTACAATGTATGACTTTTATAATCAAGCCACAGTATTACCACTGCCTTCCTAAATTCTTGAACACTACAATGGTTGCCATACAAACAAGATACATTACAGTTTGCAATTAATAATGTTACCGTGATCTTCTCAGGCAATGCTGCAATATTAATTTTACTTCAAACAAAACTGTAATGAATTAATGGCAGTCAACGTAGCAAAATTTAATTTTTAACTTCACTCTACATATAAGGCATTTCATACTGTATTTACCAAGTTTGTGTTTAGACAAAGACCTATGTAAGGCCTTTAAGGACTCAACCGCAGTTGTCCAAATTGCAACTTTTTTTTTTTTAAACAATCTGTAAAATCAGTTTTGTATTTGGTTAGTTTAAATGTTAATAATTGTAAATAGGTATTTGGGATAAAGATCTGTGAACATTAATGGTGTATATGTATAAATATATTTGTTAGGGAATTTGAATATACGTATACTACACATATGCAATATATATTTATGCCAGAGTTCATTAGTAGCCAAAATCTTTTTTTTTTCAGTGTGCCAATTGCTTTCAGTTACAAATTCAGGATAAATTAAAATAGTAATTAACTTTAAAATAAATTCTTCATTACATTCAGAAGTTGCCTTTATGCCCGTCACACTATATAAAATACTAACTTGCAAACTTTAAAAAACAATCCTCATGCAACTTGATTCAGTTAGGAGAAAGTCCTCAGAGCTCTAATATTTCAGATGCTCAAAAAAGTGTGTTACAAAACCAGTACAATATTTGACAGTCAAAGCCTACACGAGGATAATATACTACAAAGGATTTTGTTTGTGTCCATGTTTTAGATTTCACTTTCCAGGCAGCAGCATATAGCACTAATGTATATTGAATTATAATACGGTTCACATTGAGACAGTAAGGACTGAATTATACTGAGTTCAAAAAATTTTGTTCACAGGCATTTCCTTTATGAAGAGAAAAAATGAACTATTTTTAATCAGGGCCGGCTCTAGGCACCAGCAAAACAAGCTGGTGCTTGAGGCGGCACATTTTTAGGGGTGGCATGGCCGGTGCCAGAATGCCGCCCCTAAAAATGTGCTCCGGCCACCCTAGCTCACCTCCGCTGCTGCCGCCGCTCGCGCATCACCACTCGCCCTCCCTCCCAGGCTCTCAAACCTGGGAGGGAGGGGGAGATCCCAAGCGGCCGCAGCTGTTTCGCGCGTCGCTGCTCACCCTCCCTCCTAGGCTTGAGAGCCTCGGGGGAGGAGGCAGGGCTGGGGATTTTGGGAAGGGGTGGAGTTGAGGCGGGGCCAGGGGGTAGGGTAAGAAAAAAACGGGGCGGGGGAGCCAAAATTGATTTTGCTTCGGGCGGCAAAAATCCTAGAGCCGGCCCTGTTTTTAAGTAGACATTTACTATTATACTCCTGGGTGTCAGGCATCACACTATGACACTGACCTCGGATCAGCCAGGCATGTGAATAATTTTGTTTCCTAAAATCAGTTGCTCTATAGCTACCTTCAGTTCATCACTGGCTGCAGCATGCCTTCCCTTTTGCTATTAAAAACAAACAAACAACAAATTTCAGGGTAAAATGTAGAGAGTAAGGAGGTGGCTAGTGGAGGTTTCTGATTACGACACTTTTTTTTAAAACCCAAAAACATCCTGTGTAATCTGTGTGCTGATGTTATACAATGTTGTTGTAACCATGTCAGTCCCAGAAAATGAGAAAGACAAGGTGGGTGAGGTAATATCTTTATTTCAAGCTCTGATGTAAGCTTGATAGTTTGTCTCTCGCACCAACAGAAATTGGTTCAATCAAACTTATTACCTCACCCACCATGTCTGGTATTATGTCATACAGATATGTATGTCCCTGGAGCTCTACATGGCGCCGAGTGGCACACCACTTCTCTGCACAGAGAAACTTGAAATTGAATCAGGCAGTGACAGATTTCGCTCATTGTTGGGTGAATGTTAAAGTTCATGTAGATCCACCATTTCCAGTTTATTGACATCAGGATCCCACTAGTTCTTTCTCCGTTTATTAATTATTTGATATAATACATAGGTTGTATTATAATGGGTTAGGAACAAGGAATGCTTCTTCATCCTTTGTTGTAATTTGGTGAAGCTGTAGAACAGGCCTTTTTAGGTCCAGAATCTTGACAATTCCCCTTCAAAAGTATGTTTCCGACATATTTTTTCTCAGTGATAAACATGGCCACACTTGAAGTCATCTTGAAGTGACCCTTCTTTTTTTGAACATGAAGCAGGAAAAACAATAGAAAACCTTATAGATTTTTTGATTAATCATTTTTCATTGACAACCTACAAACTGATCAATAGTCATGACAAAAACCCCTTCCATATGTCCGTCAGTGACTGGTAATTCATCATACATAGTGTATATCAAGAGACTGTGTTTACATTCTAAAAAGACCCCACACAATTCAAGTATAATTCTTTTTGTCATCCATGAGGTTTGAGGATAAGAGGGATATATCCCTTCCCTGCTATTTGCCATTCTATAAACGTCTTACTAAGAACATATATAGACTCCTGGATTCTTATGCCTTGGACCCCTTCACTCCCTTTTTACAATAGTGTTGCACTCATGTTTGTTACTTGTGTAAGAGGTTTTGTTTGTTTGTTTTTGCTGATTACAGTAGCTTTTAATACTAGAAAACCCTCTTCAATTTATTTTCAAAATAAATCTAGAAGTATTTTTATTTAAACATTGTCACTGTAAACCATCAGTGGAGAACCCCTGGAAAATGTGGACCATTTTCCGTACCTTGGCAGCCACCTCTCCCAAACAGCCAACATTGACACAGAAATTGAATACAGGATCTGCTGTGCCAACACATCTTTTGGAAGACTACTCAAACAAGTCTTCAATGATAGGGATCTACAAACAGGTACCAAGATCTTGGTTTACAAGGCAGTTGTCATCCCCACCCTTCTCTTTGGGTGAGAGACCTGGGTAACCTACAGATGACATCTCAAGAGGCTGGAGTGGTTTCAGCAGCGCTACCTCAGGAGGATTCTCAGGATCAGCTGGGAAGACTGTATGCCTGACACTCACCTTCTGAAGCAAGTACTTTTCTCTCAATTAAGTCAGGGAAGAAGGGCTCGTGGAGAGCAACAGAAGCGTTTCAAAGACATACTGAAAGTACAAGTTAAAAAGGGAGGCATCAACCCAACAAACTGGGAGGACTTGGCACGGAACAGAACACAGTGGTGCTACACCATACACCAAGCCACAGCTCACTTTGAGGAGGACAGATGTGCTAATGAGACAGAGAAGCGACAAAGGAGGAAAGAAAAGGCACAACACTCCAGCCAACAACTATGTCTCCTCCAAGATTACTCCTGTCACTTCTGTGGGAAAATCTGCAGGGCAAGAATTGGGCTCCTCAGCCACTTAAAAACTCACCAATCAACCCCCTTGGCAGACATCATCCTCGCATTGAGGGATAGCCAAAGAAGAAGAAGAAGAAGAAGACCTTAGATTTAGAGCAATTTTTAATAGATTTAAAAAAAAATCTTACAGAAATTAGAGATTGTTAAGAACTAAGGTCAGCTTGTCTCATCTCTCTGCCAATGGAATATTTTTTGCTATAAAGATATAGTACATTATAGTTTAGAAATTAGGCTGAGAACTTACTGAATTCCTTTGTATGGGCATATATTTGTAAAGACACAGTATGATCCACATGCATAACTTAAAATTAGACTAGGAAAGAAAAACTATTATGGAATTCTTACCACTTTAAAGTAGGATACAGATATCCATTAAGAAGCTCTCTGACATAAGGCTATGAAACTCTGGCTCCTAACCCAATTGAAAATCTATTATAACACACACATCAGGCAGAAAAATCTTTTCCTTCAATAAACATTTTGAAACAAATTCTCTACTCTCTATGTGTAGTATACATAATTATAAGTAGGATATAACAGTACAATCAAATATGCCACGACACATCCAATTGTTTTGAAAGTGACCATTCAAAAATGCAAAAAAGAGTCAGAAAATAGGACATCAATGCAAGAGAACTTGTGTTTCAACATTTACTGTTAACATCCTCCCACATCATATTACATCTATTCCACATGCTATTCACAGAACAAAAGGCAAAAAAAAAAACAACCCAAGTTATTTAAGCACAGAATATTATACATGACTAACTCCATTAATCTACATTAATGAATGGAGATGTGCTAGGAGCAAGACATCTGATGCCATAGCAACCTTTTGATATACAAGACAATGATTGTTAAATATGGAAGTTCAAAAAATGTGTTCATATTTCTTATGTTATATTATGAAGATAGTGTTCTACTGCAAACAGATTTAGCCAATTTGTTTTTTCTAGGAAATATAAGCAAATTGTAGACCGAAAAATAAAGCAAATATTTTAAGTCTTCTATATCAAGATTCTACATATTGATTGTGAAAGTGTGTGCAGGAAAAGCTCCTCAGGGATCATTTTGGGTATGTCTATACTGCAATGTAAGCCCAGGCTCAATGTTGTGAGCCTGAGCTTGAGCGTGCACACTGAGCATAGACCCCAGATTGAGAATTTCTGTAGCCTGGTCTCACACCTGTGCTCAGGCATTTACACTGCATTACACAGACCCAAATCAAACTACCCTATCCCAGGCTTTGTAGCACCCTCCCCAACTGTAGATGCTCTAGCCCTTTGTTTGTGGTGCACTATGGAAAAATATCCAACCCACATGTTACAGGAAGCTGTCACAGCCTGCCAAAATATCCTGCTGAGCCATCTTTTGGGTCTGCACACTCCCATCAAGTGGAGACACCAAGATGGCAGAGTCACCATTTGAAGAACTTGTTTTCACTCCCATTTCAGGAAATGGGCAGAGTATCCATGAGACAGTGGTGGATATTTAAGTGGTGTTTTCTGACCTACCGAAAGCACCTGTTAGAGGAAGGAGGAGGATATGGATTTGAACTGGCTGGGGCTGCTCATGACTGAGTATTGTTCCTGATGCCCCCTATGTAGACTGGCATTTTTGGACTCGGGACACAAGCACAGACTGGTGGGATCGTTGTCACGTAACCTGGGATGACCAGCAGTGACTCCAGAACGTTTGCATGAAGAAAGCTACATTTCTGGAACTATGTGAGCAGCTTCCAGTGTCAGAACGCACACTTGAGGTTGCATTGCAGGTCACAAAGTAGGTTGCTATAACGATCTGGAAGCTATCACAGACTGCTACAGGTCCATTGCTAGCCAGTTTGGTGTTGGAAAGTCAACTTTGGGTAAAGTGATGGCAGAAGTTTCAGAGGCAATCAGGCATGTGATTTACCCAAAGGTGGCTGGCATAAAGAAACAACATCAGTGAAGTAATTGCTACTTTTGAGAGACTGGGGTTTCTAAACTACACCAGGGCCACTGATGGGAATTATGTGTCCATAGTTTGGCCTCAAGGAGCACGAATACATAAACTGCAAAGGGTATAACTCCATAGTTATGCAGTCCTTTGTGGACTACAAAGGAGGTTTTATGGATGCCAATGTGGGCTGTACTGGAAGATTGCTAATGCCAGCGTTTTTGGCCAATAGCGAGTCTACCTTCATGGACAGGCCAGGACACTATTCCCACCAAATAACATTGTCATAAATGAAGTAACTGTCCCCACTGTTATTCTAGGGGACCCCATATGCCCCTTTTTGCCTTATCAAACTGTATCCTGATCTCAGAGACCCAGGGAAAAGAAGGTTTAATTACATTGTCAGTGAGTATAGAATGGTGGTTGAATGTGCATTTGGCAGACTGAAATCCTGCTGGTGCTGTTTCAATAACTTTGGATTGCAGTGTCATCAATGCAGTCTACAATACTGAGGCTTGCTGTGTTCTTCACAATTTTTGTTAAGTCAAAGGTGGGCCATTTGCCCCTGAATGGACCTATGACAGTAATGGATTGTTGAACCAATACACTCAGCCCAACAAGTGCTCCTATGACAGCTAAGACAGGATGCACGTGTAAACAGAAATCAGGGATGCTCTATGCTCCCATATTGTGGACTTGTATAGACCAATGGATGAGGGAGAATAGTAAGTTCATGAATGTGTTTTTACATCAAAGTTAACAGTATATGAAGTATTGATTACAATGAATGGTGGGGGACTGTAATGAATTTTAATTATGGATGAAATGACTGCTTATGAAATGCGGGGGCGGTGTACTGTCTGGCAAGAACAGAATTTTCATTATGGATTGATATAAATAGATGTATTGAGAAATTGTGTTTGGATACAGCTTCCCAGTTATGTCCTATCATGTGTTTATCCTTATTATTTGAAATACACATTATATGATGTGATGCAGGGATGGTAATAAACTTCCTTAATAAAATAAAAGCCTTTATGTGTGAACATGGCTGTATTACAAAAAAACAATATTAAAACATCATCAGGCAAGTCAGCTGCCATTACAAACACCACAACACCAATAATAAACCAATACCAAAACCAGTAATAAAATAAAGTGCACAAAACAAACATTGAACAGTGCAAACAGCGAAACCAGTGCCAATAAATAAATTCCGTACATTTGCGTAAAAATTACATTTTAAATGCTTAATTGCTCTTTGTGCTTCCCAGTCACCATTTTGAATTACCAGGGAGGTGGGGGGACTCCAAGGTGCAGGCATGCATTCTGCCATTGGCAGATAAACGCTGCTAGCCACAGCTTGTAATTAGGGCTGTCAAGCGATTAAGAAAAATTAATCACTATTAATCGCGCTGTTAAACAATAATAGAATACCATTTATTTAAATATTTTTGATGTTTTCTACATTTTCAAATTATTGATTTCAATTACAACACAGAATACAAAGTGTACAGTGCTCACTTTATATTTATTTTTATTACAAATATTTGCACTGTAAAAAACAAAAGAAATAATATTTTTCAATTCACCTCATACTGTACTATAGTGCAATCTCTTTATTTCATGGAAGTTGAACTTACAAATGTAGAATTATGTACAAAAATAAATGCATTCAGAAATAAAACAAAAGTAAAACTTTAGAGCCTACGAGTCCACTCACTCCTACTTCAGCCAATCACTCAGACAAACAAGTTTAGTTACAATTTGCAGGAGATAGTGCTGGCCGCTTCTTGTTCCCAATGTCATCTGAAAGTGAGAACAGGTGTTCGCATGGCACTGTTGTAGCCAGCACCGCAAAATATTTATGTGCCAGATGTGCTAAAGATTCATATGTCCCTTCACGTTTTAACCACCATTCCAGAGGACATGCATCCATGTTGATGACAGGTTCTGCTCTATAACAATCCAAAGCTGTGCAGACCAATGCATGTTCATTTTCATCAGCTCAGTCAGATGCCATCAGCAGAAGGTTGATTTTCGTTTTTGGTGGTTCGGGTTCTATAGTTTTCGCATCTGAGTGTTGCTCTTCTAAGACTTCTGAAAGCATGTTCCACACCTCATCCCTCTCAGATTTTGGAAGGCACTTCAGATTCTTAAACCTTGGGTCGAGTGCTGTAGCTATCTTTAAAAATCTCACATTGGTACCATCTTTGAGTTTTGTCAAATCTGCAGTGAAAGTGTTCTTAAAACAAATATACGCTGGGTCATCATCCGAGAATGCTATAACATGAAATATATGGCAGAATGTGGGTAAAACAGAAGAGTTCTCCCCCAAGCTGTTCAGTCACAAATTAAATTGACGCATTCTTTTTTTAACGAGCATCATCAGCATGGAAGCATGTCTTCTGGAATGGTGGCCGAAGCATGAAGGGACATACAAATGTTTAGTATATCTGGCACATAAATACCTTGCAATGCCGGCTACACAAGTGTCATGCGAATGCCTGTTCTCACTTTCAGGTGACATTGTAAATAAGAAGCAGGGAGCAGTATCTTCCATAAATGGAAACTAACTTGTTTGTCTTAGCGATTGGCTGAACAAGAAGTAGGACTGAGTGGACTTGCAGACTCTAAAGTTTTCCATTTTTTTGTTTTTGAGTGCAGGTATGTAACAAAACAAAAATCTACATTTGTAAGTTACACTTTCACAATAAAGAGATTGCACTACAGTACTTCTATGAGGTGAATTGAAAAATACTGTTTCTTTTGTTTATCATTTTTACAGTGCAAATATTTGTAATCAAAAATATAATATAAAGTGGGCACAGTATTCTGTATTGTACTAGAAATCAATATATTTGAAAATGTAGAAAAGCATCCAAAAATAATTTAATAAATTTCAATTGGTATTCTACTGTTTAACAATGCGATTAATTGTGATGAATTTTTTTGAGTTAATCACATGAGTTAACTGCGATTAATCAACAGCCCTACTTGTAATACATTTTGAATCGGGTCATAAATCTTAAATTCCTCCCATTCCTATATTAAGAGCAACAAACATGGAGCCAGAAACATACCAGGCTCTGGGGCTACTTATGTCTCTTCTGTTTCTGCTGCCAGTTCTGGAGCAGGCTCCACCCTTAGGGGGGGATCATCAGACAGCTCCTTTGAGTATGGACCCAGCATGTGCTGCAGCTGCTCCAGTGGCAGAACCTCTTTGGAAACCAGTGTGAGCACAAGTCACTTCACTAGCTGGATCTGGTGCCTGCTGGTTCCTCTCTAATATAGGAGTAATTCAGGGGTCAGAAGGTCACCATCCCGGCTGACCAGGCTGTCATGAACTGCTGTTGGCTCAGTGCTTGGTGCAGTATCCAACACTCCGTCAAACTTCTCATAAAAGAGGCAGGATGTTGGGGAGTTCCTAAAAGTGTGGTTTTCAACCCTGGCTTTCTAATAGTCTTGAGCTGCTTAATTCACTCCCATCACTGGCCACCAGTCTGGTGAATCCCCCACGCTGCCAATTCATCTGCAGTTTTGTAGTGAAGAGAAACTTCTTGCTTGCCTCACACCAGATATTAACCAATATCTGACTGTAGTCCTGTCACCAGGGAACAACGTGTTTGGCAATGGACTTCTTATTGGTGGCCATAGCTAGCGCAGGAGACGGTTCACTCTGTTTGCAGCTCAGCAGTCAGAATACAATGTTAAACACTGAGCAGCTGTACTTGAACATGGGGGGTTGCTTCCATTTCCTGGGAGTCAACTGGCTAGTTTTGAGATAGAAAAAACAAGGAACACTGGCCCATGGGACTGTGTGATAGAATTGGCAGACTATCAGGACATGAGTCTGGGGGACTGAGGCCCAAGCTGCATCCACAATACAAAATGATGCACTGTGGACTAGTGGGACTTGGGTTTGGATGAACCCCTCTTGCTGGATCCTAGGGTCTAAGTCCAGGGGCTTACTGGCCTTAGTCAGCTTTGTGTGTAGACAGAAGTGGGGTTAGAGCTCAAGCCTGAGTCTGAGCCCACGCTTGCATTGCACTGTAGATATACCCTCAGTGTTGTGTCCTCTACAGCACTGAGTACCAAGTATTTAATAAGGGGAAGTGGCATGGTATCCTCTCTTAATATCTCAGCCAGTAGAGTTTGCTGAATGCAAAGATGGCAGCAGAAAGGTGAACAATAAGCTGTGCTTTTCAGTAGGCTGTTCAGGTTACTACCCTCTCAGCTCAAAGAGGGAATCACTGACTTCTTTTTACCTCCTAGGATGGCAAAATCCTAAAGGAAAAAAATCTAGTCCCAAATGAATGTCTGCACATCTGCACACACACTTTCAGAACTGCCACCCCAGACACATACACCCACCAAAACCCCCTGCAACTCCTCCTCCCCCTGCCTGGGAAAAAAACAAACCAAAAAACTCCACGCTGCTCACCACGGACCTATAGAATTTTGCAAGACTAAGGTGCATATGTGTATTAGATATTAATCGTAAGTTCTTTAAAAGACAGATGCTTGTAATCGCAAATTCTAGCAACAATTCTACTTTGAATAAAGGGGACAATTTAATCTGTCCAGTTTTAGACTGATATTTCAGATAGAGAAATGTAACTACTAAACTATGAGTGTAGCAGAGGAACAAACAGCAACTGGTGTCAGTATTATATAATATGTTGCATCATATATAATCTTAGTGGCCTGTGAAGGAGCCCTAAAAATAAAGGATAGGTGTAGTCTGTCCATCACATATGTGCAGTCTGCATATTTCTGTCCTTGCCCAACACGTTGGCATTCATGATCATTTTAAAATGATTCTAGCACACAACTGCTGTGTGGTTATAGTATAAACTTGTAACACCAAATAAAATAAATCAGAACTTAATTCAAACCAAATGGACATAGCAAATATGGTTGGATATATTTGCTGATCTTCTATAACAATGTAATTGAATCATAGAGGATAAAAGCTATTAGGACCAAATGGATTAGTAGGTCATCTAGCCCATTCCTCTTCCACTGTAGCTTGTTCCCCACACTTTATTTTCTAGGACTTTGTCCAATCTAATTTTAATATAATCTTTCATATTTTTATGATAAACCTGACTCTCTTAGTCACTATCTATGATTTATGTATAATAGAGAATAAAGAGAATAGACCATTTAAAAATTTATAGCTCTAGTGAAGACTCTACATTGGAAATTAGGAATTTAACTTACTGTATGTAGGATTCAAATACCATTAAAGATGAATGCTTAAAAAAGGATGGACTTCCAATGCAGTTTTCATGAAGTCCTTACTTGCTGTAAAATCATTTTCCTTATGAAAAAATGTTTCATCCTACCATATTTTATTTTCAGAATTAGTAAACATCATACTTCTATGTTCAAGGTGTATTTTCACCGAAGTTCTTGAGTCTACTAAATTTCTGATTTTGAAACTGGCTAAGAGAACCAAAATGTAAACATAAGTTATTACAAATGTGCATACTTAGTTACTGAATCAGAGCACAAAAAATCTCTTTCACTAGTTACCTAGTTACCATCTTAAACACTAATACAATAGAACTGCCTTTGTGTGCATATTGAATGTTGTGCAGGATGTGTTTAATTAAATCACTATTTTAAAAAGTATCTGAAACTACACGTTGATAAAAAGGTTTTCCTTAATAAAAAATGTAATGGAGGTCAATTGACTGATAATATGAATTTATTGGTACCAAAGACAAGGCACTGTGCTAATTCAAGAATGACAATTAAAGAAAACAAAAGACTCACTTCAGTTACTATGCTTTCTAGGACTGAACAACTCATCTAACATAATAAGGCAACAGGACTGCCAAGAATATAGTGTAAGGAACAGAATGCATTAGCAATCTTTGCCTCCCACCTGTTGAAAAATAAAGAGATAGTACTGAAAAAAATTACTGTTAGTTAAATAATGTAACTACACCTGTAAACGTGAGTATTAAATCAGCCCATATAATGCTCTACTGTACTCTTCAAAGAGGAGAACTGAGCTGCTTTAGCCACAACTGACTTGGCTATACTGCCAGACAATGTAAAAGACCTTTGCTAGCAGTTTGTGGAGTCTTCTTGGTGACCTAAGGAGGCATAACCCTGATTTACACGACAAACTTATGTCAGTATTACTGCAGCACTCAGGAGTGTGGAAAATCCACACCCCGAGCGATGTAGTTATACCGACCTAGCCTCCAGTGTAGACAGTGCTATGTCAACAGGAAGGCTTCTCCTATTGATATAGCTACTACCTCTTGGGGAGGTTGAGTACCTCTGCCAACAGGAGAAGCTGTTCCATCGCTGTAGGCAGTCTTCACTAAGTGCTACAGCAAAGCTGTAAGTGTAGACAAGCCCTCAGTAAATCATAAAGGGACAGCTAGTTCCTGGAAATTTTTTGTTTGTTTTACAGCTCTCCCTTCCAGCCCACACTAACTAATAGCCAGACACCTGCATTTGTTTAGAGGAAAGAAGATTTCACTTTGAGGGGTGTTGCTAAAGAGAACAGCACAAAAACATATCCCAACAGGGCAAGAATTTGACAAATGTTAAGAAACAAAAACAAAATAAGTTGCTTGAGTAGTTTGCTACAATGTTTTTATGTAATAGCACCACACTAGTGTGTGAAAAAGCAGTTTCAGCAGCACATACTAGCAGATGGTGTCACAAACCGCAAGTGATGACAAATCAAGTGAAGAAAGCATTGTTCCAACAAACAACAAAACAAAAAACAAAACCACCACAAACACACCTAGCGGCTCCACAACAGTTATATGGGAGGAAACAATTCTCTCAGGTTGGCATCTCTTTCATATTCTGATCTTTCCACATGCTCTAATTTTCCCCATCTCCCACAGACATCACTGGAAGTTCTATGCTTGAAGAGAAAGCAGAATATCTGCCAAGGACTATGTGGATCCAAAAACAGAATGTTGTCCCTGATGATGTTAGCTGCTTCTGTGACCCACTCTATAGGTCTTCTCAACAGTTTTGAAGAGAATAAAGGAAACTATTCTCTGTTGGGTCCACTGATAAGTCTTCTTGCTTACAAGATGGGCTTTCTTTGGCCAGCACCTCAGATTTCCAGCCATATGAATAACAAGAAAAATATGACAAATACATATTTATATAAGCATTTGAGCAGAATATGAGCATTTTCATACTAAGAAGATGGCTCTGGAGGGGAGAGGGTTACTGTGACATAGCCACATATACAAAAGTATTTAGTCTCCTATACTTAAGTTGTTTACACCCTAGAAGTCTCTTGGTTAAATAATAATAATAATACATTTAGAAGCAGAGTTGCAATACTTTTCAAAAGTAGTAGCAGCAGCAGCCTTCACAGGGAGAGAGCACTATAGTAAGAATGAGTTTGTTTGCACACACTGTTTACCATGTTAACTTGTGACAGAATTCTGATCAGATTTAACAGTAATACTACTAGAAGTACATTAGCACAGCAGCACAGTCATCCCTCCACATAAAAGATTTTTTAAAAGATAAAACAATACATTATACCAATATCTGTAAAACTGTTTCATAAATCCCCCAAAAGATTGTGTCCATGCATATAAGGCAGCAGAAAGTCAGTAAAATATTTCATAGCATCAAAGCTAAATTCTTAGCCTTTGTTGCAAAAAAATAAAAAGTTGTCAAGGATGAAATCTTGATTGTTAACATCAAATACTAATAAGAGAAATCACAGAAACATGGCAGGAAACTTGCCATATCTGCATAACTTACAACAAAAGATCCTAACATTCACAGGCTTTAAAAAACACATTGAGAAACCTGAGTGAAAACATTTTAGGAACATACTGATAGAAGACCACCAACTAATCAGTCTGTTCCTTTTGAAGTTCATTTGTCAGTTAAGTGCTTGGAACACACAGCTAGACTCATTTGTATGAACCTATACATACGGTATGTCATATGCCATTGTTTCCCATTCCATAGAGTGGGATTGTCTTTAAATGAAGTGACCCTGGGCATGCAGGCAGTGTGGCAAGAGAAAGGTTAAGATCAATAAAGAGGCAATACCTTGTTTCCTTAGAGGAGCATTTTGTGGCAAAAGTGTGCATTGTTTCAATGAACCCAAATGATCTTTATAGAGACGTTCAGTTTTACATATATGATTTCTAGTCAGATTTTCCATTCTTACGTATTTTGACTTCCTTTTGTCCAATGAGACAAATAACTTTGTAGCATCCCTTTGTAATTTTGACCATCCACATCAAGTTCATCACATCCAAGACAACACTAGAGATAATCCAGGCGCTTTGGGCTGCAATTCCTACTCTGTGGAAAGCCTCTGTTCCAAACACAGAAATGACGTCGGCATAATAAACAGGCATGACTACAATCCTCACCATGAAGAACACAATCGTCATCAGCACCCCATTGATGATGTTGGCTTTTGAAGATTTGGGGTACCCCAGCACTTCAAAGAACCACCTGCAAGAGAGAAGTGTTCACAAAACCAAAAAGTTTCAGATTTTTCAAATCCCTTCTTATGACCAGTCACTATTCATCAATTTATCCCCAAGCCCTCCCAATCTAAAATTCTGCCTTCTATTATGGCTTCATCTAAAATCTCTCTAGGCCTGTTAATTGTCTTAGTGCAAAGCATCGTGTAATTTCCATTACTACATAAAAAAGTTTCATAACAATATTTTAAGGAACAATATGTACAATAATCTCCTAATTTGAATTGTAAACTAATATGTAATAAGTGTACATGTTAGTTGCTATTACTGTAGTGTAGAGGAGTGGTTTTCAGCCTTTTTTCATTTGTGGACCCCTAAAAAATGTCAAATGGAGGCTTTGGAAATCTTAGATAATCTGTGGACCCCCAGGGGTCTGCGGACCACAGGCTGTAAACCATTGCTGTTGAGCATGGATAATTTGTTTTGTAAATTAACTTTAAAATAACTACTGTGAAATAATTTATTTTTTGTTCTTTGAACATTTTAATTTGCACTGCCTGATAAGAAACTGCTATTCATTTTTTTTAGAAGTGAAACTGAGCTGAGAAATGTAGCTCCAAACTTCCTCAAAATTATAGATTAAGGCCC
Source organism: Malaclemys terrapin pileata (assembly GCF_027887155.1). Lineage (NCBI taxonomy): Eukaryota > Metazoa > Chordata > Testudines > Emydidae > Malaclemys > Malaclemys terrapin. The sequence continues at coordinate 75,429,161 of NC_071512.1, forward strand.
CTACCAAATTCACCGTCCATTTTGGTCAATTTCATTGTCATGGGATTTTAAAAATTGTAAATTTCATTATTTCAGATATTTAAATCTGAAATTTCACAATGTTGTAACTGTAGGGATCCTGACCTAAAAGAGGGCTTTAGAGCGGGGGTTGCAAGGTTATTATAGGAGGATTGCCACCATTACTTCTGCACTGCTGGTGGTGGCGGTGATGCCTTCAGAGCTGGTCAGCTGGAGAGTGGTGACTGCTGGCCAGGAGCCAGCTCTGAAGGCAGCGCTGCCACCAGTAGCAGCATAGAAGTAAGGATGGCATGGTATGGTATTGCTACCATTACTTCTGTGCTGCTGCCTTCAGCGCTCGGTCCTCGGCCAGCAGCCTCTACACTCCAGCTACCCAGTTCTCAAGGCAGCACCGCAGAAGTAAGGGTGGCAATACTACGACTCCCCCCTACAATAACCTTGCAACCACCCTGCACCCTCTTTTGGATCTGGACCCCCAGTTTGAAAAACGCTGGTCTCCCCTGTGAAATCTGTATAGTATAGGGTAAAAGAACACAAAAGACCAGATTTCACAGGGCAGACCAGATTGCATGGTCCGTGACAAGTTTTTCATGGCCGTAAATTTGGTAGGGCCTAATTTTAGGGAAAGAAAGAAGTTTGGAATTGGTGTTGTAGGTAGGACCCCCATCTGTTATTTCACATTTGCTGGATTTGGGCTTTTGTGATTGGTGCCTTGTTACTGTCCTAATAAGATCCTTAGAGATCAGTCTGGTCCCAAGCCAAAACCTCAGCTCTAAACATTACAAGTTGCATTGCATTATTATGTCAATGCTTAGCTGTATGAAAAATGTCAGTGTGCAGGAGTAATTTTGAATAGGTTTTCTATATTTTGATGCCCTACTAGAGAGGTGTAACTATTACATGTAGTCTATTGCCTGGCAAGTAGAACCTGTGGGTTGGTTTCTTAAGGAAGTATTTGCATTATTGTATGTTCCTCTCTTTCCCTTCATTCACACAATAAAATCACCCCATTAAAGATTTGTATAGCAGTGACAGGTCAGAGAAAGGACAGAGAGGACCAAACCATAGAAAACAGCTTAACTGCTGAACCTCTGAAGGCATAATCAGCTAAAACTACTGACCATTAAGCAACAGATGTAATGATTGTTAGAACTTTCACTTTGTAAAACTAATAGTATAGCCTATTACAAATTTATTACTAAGGGGCACAGCCATATTGACAGATACTTGTGATATGACTGAACATTATAGATCCCTAGTAAGATAATCAAAGTCAAATATTTTCTTAGATATGCATCAAGATGATGATTAGGTACTGTGCTGTGCCAGCATATTAATTTATAAATGCTTTTTAAATAAATGAAAAAATGGTAATAGAACAACTGCTCACAACCAATTTATGCCTTGCCCGTCACTGACTAAATCAATGCTGAAATTAAACTTGCCTTGTATATGGACATGCCCAAATCAGAAACCAGTATAGACTCACAGAATAGCAGGGTTGGAAGGGACCTCAGGAGGTCATCTAGTCCAACCCCCTGCTCAAAGCGGGACCAATCCCCAGATAGATTTTTACCCCAGTTCCCTACATGGCCCCCTCAAGGATTGAGCTCATAACCCTAGGTTTAGCAGGCTAATGCTCAAACCACTGAGCTATCCCTCCTGCCAAAGAACAAAAAGGAGATGCAAGATAATGATTTAAGAAAAAGTAAAACCTCTATTTACTGTTATAACAATTGTGCAGTTTATTTGTAATTTTTTAAAAAGTGAATGTAATGCTTGTGAAAGTGCTGGATTATTAGACAGTGCTGGAGAACTAACTATAGAACAGATATACCACAGACAGTGTCAGGGCAGTTCATACTACCTTCAGTATTCTACTTATGTGCTTAAAGCTGAGAAGAGTGACCATCACTAGGGAAGAGGGAGGTTCAATCTCTAGGTCCATTCAGATCTTTGTCTTTATGCCGACATGGCCAACAAGGAAGCAAATTGTGATAGTGGTTTTTGTGAAGTGAGCAGAGTAGTGCTCTGCTAGACTGTGGTTTAAACCTTTAAATTTTAGGCAGACAATTCAATTCTATAGCTCAGCTATTTCAAACAATGTAGGTTCTGTCAGATGGGTTAAAAAAAAGCATACATCTTTCAAAGAGCAGAAATCTGCTCTATAAGAGCAAGACTTTGGTGTCCTGTACTATACATTTTTTTTTTTGCATTAAGTTAGTCATTAGGAATACTGAACAAACTCTTTTCAGTAGTATTCGTATTTACAGATCTCCAGAAATAGTTTCATTTGAGTCATAAAATTACTCTCTCAAAATACAAATTATAGAGGTATATTATACCAATATTTATCTAATTGCAAGATGGAGATAAGAAGAGGCCAGACTGATACTAAAATCCAGAACAATGGTCTGATTTTTCTTCTATAGTTTTATCATTCTACATTTTATCTTTAAATTTTCTTCTAAAAATTGAAATTATTGTAAATAAAGAGGATGAAAATATTTCACTTGCCAAGTACGTTATTTCATAACATTACATGCTACCATTAATTGGGCTACAAGATTATTAGTTACAGTTTTCCTTTAGAGTTGTATTATCTATACATTCAACTCTGGCACTTTCAAACTGACAAGCTAAACAAAACAAATTTCTTATGTTCTTTTAAAATTAAAATAAGGATATGGTAAGGTACAAATAATTTAAAGAGACTTTCATATGTTACAAAGAGAATTCTCTGTTGAACTAAGTTGACCTGTGTTTTATATCCCTTCTGGTGAGAATTTAAGCCAAATCATGAGAGTGATAATTGAGTTGTTTATATAAGTCAATGGAATTCTGAGCTTAAAATGCGATTGTATATTATAACTGCAGCTTGGTGTTATTTTTGTTAATACTATAGTAGAGTACAAACAACAAAAGGACATATAATATAAACTAATCTTTCTGAACAATTTACATTACTTACTGTCTCCGAGGTCTGGTTCTCCTCAAATTTAATTAAAGTTATATATATGAATTTATGGAACAATAAATCCCTTAATATAATAAACTTTATCACTATCTTCTGCAGAGATTCCTGTTTGTCTGATAAAATAATAATTCTGGGTATTTGAGGACACTTGGCCTCAGTCAAGGAACTTTTAAAGAAACATTTAAAGTAAATTATCTATCTTTAATGATATGATATGTTGTGATGCTTCATATCACAACCTAAAAAAAAGCATTGGTACAGATACCACTGAAAGATCGGGGTCAAATCCTAGCCCCGTTGAAGTTAATGTGAGTTTTCCCATTGACTTCAATGGGGGTAGAATTTCATCCCAGGGAGGTAATAATACCTGTTTATATAACCTTGATAAGACCACAACTGGATCTTTTTCCTCTGGACTCCTCAGTACAGAAGTAATATTGATAGATTAAAGCAGGAATCATCACCTGGCAGTTTCTGAACAAATCAAAAGTAGCCTTTATAATCTTACCCCTTCTCCCTAACTTAAAAGCTGAACTTGCCAACCCAATGTTTGAGGCAGACCCTGCCATGGCACCTTCTCATAGAACTACTAGAGACTATGCAGCATACTATACTCTACTGCAGGGGTTCTCAAACTTCATTGCACCGCAACCCTCTTCTGACAACAAAAAATTACTACACAACACCAGGAGGGGGGACTGAAGCCAGAGCCCACCTGAGTCCCACTGCCCCACGGGGGCGAGACAAAGAGAAAGCCTGAGCCCCACCGCGCCGGGTTAGGAAGGGGTCAAAGCCGAAGCCCAAAAGCTTCAGCCCCTGCCAGGGGGCCTGTAACCTGAAGCCCTCGCCCTCCAACCCCACGGCCTGAATCCCTAGGGCTTTGGTCCCGAGCCCCTGCAAATCTAAGCCAGCCCTGGCAACCCTATTAAAATGGGATTGTGACCCACTTTGAGGTCCCAACCCACAGTTTAAGAACTGCTGCTCTACTGCATGCCAGAGCACTTGAGGATTGTGAAGAAGCAGCATAGCACAGATGCCTAGCAACAACACAGCTGAGAGCTATTCAGAATATCGAAGTAGAATGAGGCAAGGACTCCTTAACCTCCAATAAAACATCTGCCCTAATCTTTCTGCATCTTTCTTCCTTATAGCTTCCAATATGCTTTATCTCCCCTGACCCAGTCTTCCCTTTTCCCACTCTGACTATGGCTCTTGCAATTGCCACTGAAGACATTTGACCTCTGTATTGCTCATCCCGGAAACATAGCTCAAATTAGAGCACAACACTTGGGGAGATTAAAGAAATTGGATACATAAGGCTTGTGAAAGAAGGAAAATCAGATCTACTGTATTTCTGAGTACCAAAAGAGTTAGAAGAGAGGGGATGAATTATTCAAGATGATTAAAAAGAAAGATAAGAGTTAGCACCCTGAAATTTGAAGAAACAAGAGTAAATTTGATTTTACCAATATGCATTTTTGCTAGTGTCTACTGGGTTGTGGAATAATTTAATCAAGGATGGGAAGACATTGCTGGATTTGTTTAAGGGGGGGGAAATGCAGTCTTTAAGACAGCATGCAGGAATTGTTCTGCATTATTTGACTAAGATAGTTCTGATTTTTCCAAAATTTTCTTAATAGGAAACATGGCTACAGGAGAGACTTCCTTACTTCTTCCTGATGGTTTTTGTGACCTGAGATCACTCATAATAAATACTAAATATTTATGTAAACTATGCTGTCCCCCATCACTCTCTCCAGAGTTTTCCACCAAGGTGTGTGAGGTAGGTAGCAAGCCCCTTTAGTGATGTAGATCTGGTTACCCCAAACTACTATATCACAGTACACTTAAGGAAAGAGTGTGAAATCTCTGTTTCGAGGCATTTCTAAGTTTAGCCACAATATGGCCTTACTTAGATGTTTTAATATTTTATCTACTATAGTTTTTGTGTGTTTTTCCCCATCATTTCTGCAATGTACACAAGTGTTTCCATGGGGAAGGAGGAGAGAAAGAAGGAGTGAACTAGATAACCTAGGGTGTCCTTTTTAGGGTTGAGAGTCCATGAATCTTTAAATTACAGGTTTTCACAGCTTTGCAACTTGTAAAGGTATGTCAGACACTCACATGCAGTATTATAAAATATAGACCTCAAGTAATCTAGAACAATGATGAAGGTGTCTAAATATCAGAGAGGTGAAATTCTGGAACAGCCTTCGAAGGGGAGCAGTAGGGGCAAAAAACCTAACTGGCTTCAAGACTGAACTTGCTAAGGGTATGGAGGGGATGGTATGAGACTACCTAAAATGGCATGTAGCTGATGTGCGACTGCTAGCAGCAAATATCTCTAACAGCCACTGATGGGACACTAAATGGGGAGGACTCTGAGTTACTATAGAGAATTCTTTCCCAGGTGTCTGGCTGGTGGGTCTTGCCCACATATTCAGGGTCTAACTGATCACCATTTTTGGGGTCAGGAAAAAATTTGCCCCTGGGGTCAGATTGCCGGAGACCATGGGGGTATTTTTATTCCTTCCTCTGCAGCATAGGGCACGGGTCACTTGCAGGTTTAAATTAGAGTAAATGGTGGGTTCTCTGTAACTTGAAGTCTTTAAATCATGATTTGAGGACTTCAGTAATTCAGCCAGAGGTTATGAGTCTATTACAGGAATGGGTGGGTGAGGTTCTGTGGTCTGCAATGAGCGGGAGGTCAGATGATCACGATGGTCCCTTCTGGCCTTAAAGTCTATGAATCTATAATACAAGTCCACAATTTCACTCAATGACAAAGCTACCTGGAACCTCTTCTTATGTTCATGATGCTGTTAGAAACCCATAATGGAAATGAAAACTTGTATTACATACTTTTTTATCTAATAACCTATTTATACCCATCTAACTTATACACTTCTGCATATTCTTTTGTTCAAAAGATTTATGCCAGCTTCATGTTGCATACAAAATGCCATTTACAATAAGGAGGAATTCCTCTGGAATGCACTGGAACATAATTCTAGGAGTACAATAGCCCAAAATTTTCATAGCAAGCAAGCTTTTTCCAGCTTATAAATTTGGTTATGTTGAAGTGTGACTACAGAAAATGAATCAAATTTCTATTTGTTATTTACAGTTAAATTCAGTTATCTAACAAGGCAAGACACAAGTTAAAGTAAAATAATTAACAACCACCTACCGCTGATTCACAAAAGGAGTAGAGAACTCTGCAAGCAGACGAAAGTTACCAAAATATGCCAACATTCCTTCCCCCTATATAGCAAGATAAATATTAAAAAGAAGAATCAGGGATGTAAACTTTGGTCATAAATTTAATCTGAAGAACGCATTGACCATTTCCATTTTGTTAAAGCTTCCCAGCATTTGTGAAATTGTATAGGCTCTCAAATACTTTACCAACACTGAAAGTGTCAAGTAAATGTAATAAATTTCATAATCCTCTTTATAAAACTTTAAAGTAAATCATTTATAACATCTAATACTGCTGCCCTTTGAATTTTTTTTAGTGATAAATTAAGAAAGCAGGGAAATATGCAATGTGTCTTGTGACTCCAAGTCATTGACCAAGTATTCAAAATACTTATAGTTATTTGTGGCAGATTAAACAGATGCAGAAAGTTGGCTAACAAATGATGGCACTCCCTAATCAACATGAAAATAGTGATATGTTATGATAAATTAAAAAGGATATATTTTACAGTGACTATCTAAAATGATTCAAGAATATTTTGAATTTCTCATGTTTTAAATAAATCCAGCAGAACCATACTAAACTCACAGAAAATGAGCACTCGTTTTAGTAAGTTAGTTAGTTTGCCAAAACAGAGACTGAAGGCCAGATCCTTGGTCCTGTTCCAACTTTTTTGCAGTGCTCCATCACTGCAAAAGAGCTGGAAATCCTGCATAACTAGCCAGCTGAGATTCTCTCAGCTCAGGGGAATGCACAGCTCTACTCTAATCTTGTTGCAGCCCCCAGCAAAGGGGATGGGTTGGAGGAAGGGCATGTGGCTAGAATCTTGCTGTCCTCTGGTAATCTGCAGCTGGCAGAATGGCACCAAAGCACAGCTGCACAATTAAACTGAGCATTTTGTAAACTGTCAAATTACCCAGTACAACTTTGGATTGAGGTTTCCATTTATAACCAAATCTTCCACTCGTGATCATCTGTGCTGTTTTTTTCTGTCTACAGAGGAGTAAAGATATATTCTTCATCTCTATTACTTTTTGGCAGCAACATACGCTCCTAAGAGAAGCAATTAAATAATGTTTGTGGGAGAAGCAGTTTATGAGGCTGAATTCTATACTGGAACCCATCAAAAAGGCAGCATTCATCAACACTTGCCAAACAGCAGAATGTGAGGTGCCACTGTTTTTCCCCTATACTTGGAAAGAGGGAATAACTGCTGGCAAATATTGACTTCTTAATGATGACCACTGTATTGCTGTAGGAGTTCTATTAGTGTGCTCAGCATGTATAAAAAACAGAAAAATTGTACATCCAGTGATCTTACATTTTAAGGACCAAATTCTGCCATAAGATATATGTGCACAACTTGCACTGAAGTAAATGGGAATTTTATGCACATATCTGAGGGCAGAATTTGAACCTGGATTCAGTCATGACAATGATTTTTTTTATACCAAGATCACTGTCAGAAATCCTATTATTTACCTCTTAAATCTCTGGAAATTGTTTTGTCATTGCAACTAAAGGAAGACAGTAAAAATTAAATATTTGGCATTCTTTGCATATATGACTGACCCTGCAAGGGATAATATTGTTGAGTTTCTCTAATCTGGTCCCAGAGTTCCATGATTCTACTGATACATCTATTATCTTCAGCTAGAAACAGAGTTTCATCTTCTCTGATCCAGGTAATAGGAATCCTGAGACTAAATCCAAACTAAAGATTTGGACATGCAGATGAATCATAACAGGCACATGGAATGATTTCAAGTGGCAGTGAGCAACTTTATTTAACATGGGGGGAAAGCATTATATGCCACCCCCTACTCTCACATACCAGGCATTTAATTGAGTCCAGTACAGGGTTACAGGATTCCTACCATAAAACCAATAACTGAGGGTACTTTTATTTCTGAATCTTCTTTATCAGCCCCTGCCCCTTCCCACCCCCCACCCATAGAAGGTGTAAAAGTTACCAAGAGAGGACTTCCGTGCATCAAGACTTCTTGTCTCCCCTTTTTCCCATAGGCAAACGGATCACCAGTGAAATCCCGGATCTCATTTACCTCTGGGAACTGGTCCCTTGTAGCTTTATCTGTACTGGACACTGGCTGCAAGTTGCAAAAAGCTAAAACAGTTTTCCTTTCCTCATATTAAACTTGTTAAATCTTAATTCTTATAACCTAACTGTGCTTCCATGATGCTGTGAGGAAGGCAAAAAAATCTACCACACTTTTGCCAAGTAGGTCCAATGGGAAAAATTCCTTACTGATCCAAAAGCAGGCAGTTAAGTCAGACTTGCAGCATCCTAAAAACACAGCTGTTATGCTACAACTACGAGGAGCGAGTGCAGGGCAACTAGCTGGAACAAGAGGCTTTTGAAAACCCTGGGGGGAAGTCTCAATAAGTGGGGGTGAGAGAGAGCACTGTGAGTACCTGGTTAGAGAGCAACTGGTTAGCCCATTCCCCCATCCCAAGCCAATGGGAAGGCTGCGGTCTCTCCCACACCCCCATTCCCACAATGTATGAATTCTTGCGTCCACCTCTCCTTCCGCATCTCCTGCTAGGACTGTGTACATCAGGGTGGGGCATTAATAGTCAAGTGTATTAGTCATGTTAAACTTTAACTTTATTATAAACAAAAAAGACAACCTCAGCATTTATTTACATATAGCCTCCTCCTGATGTTTACAGGAAGAAGGTAACAAGTAAAAGCTTGCTGATATATTTGTATTACTGATTACTAGTTGCTCTCTCCATATTTACTTACGAGGAATATCATCAGCTTGAGGGGGGGGAAATGTAATTTCTCTGAAAATTTTTTACTTATTGCGTGGGATTTTCAAATGTGCCTAAGTGATTTAGGAACACCATTCCCACTGGAAGTCAATGGGATTTGTGGTCATCTATGCACTTAGAAAAACTAACTGAAATCAGTTACTCTTATGTATTACTTTTAACTATAGTGGGTAGGATTTTCTATTTCCCTTCAGTTTAATTTGTGTATTCAAACAGCACTTTGTGTCTAGTCAATCCCGCTCTTCACCCAGTAAAGTCAATTTTTTCTTGCTAAAGGCACCCTTATCAACAGGAAAGAAGAAAAGTGTCTACATCACATTTAAAAAATATTAAAATTACATTTTCTGGGACATTTTATTTAAAGGATTCCATACCAAAATCTGGAACATTTAAAATTAGCCTATGTCAAAAAGTTGACAGTGTCTCTTTAATAAATACTTAACACACAACAATTTACATCTTCAAAGCACTGTACCACCAATGTTAAATATTAACAAAGTAAGTGTCAGGTATTAAAGAGACACCAACATAAATTAAAGTAGGATTAATTTCAGAAGTCTGCCAAAATAGGGCAGAGTTCCATTAACAATGAAAAGTGCTGTTGGGCTAAAATATGAAAAAAGTAAAGTGGGGCAAAAAGTTTTAATCCCTTTTATTAACATCACAATTGGATTTTTTTATACAGTAAAAAAGAAAAAACACTGGATATATATATACTACACTTAGAGATCACAGACTTGTGGAAATGCATTGGAAATATAATAAAAAGTGGAAAATAACATGCAATAGCTTTTGGCTGTTTTGTCTTCTTCCTATGTGCAGCAAGCTACAGCTAAAAGTTATGATCTACTTTTGGACAGAGAGTGATTTATTTTAAATATTTTCCTGCAGCTGTACATGTCACCTAAATAATTTGTATCAAATATCTGGTTTTACAAAAATTAAGAATTTTAATTCATCTCATTAAACCAATGATTCCCAAATCATATCCCAATCACAATCAAAACAGAGTCTGCACTTAATCCCTTTTCTGGTTCCTTCAGTCTTTCGCACTTTCCATCTGTTTGTTCCTCTTTTGTTTAGTCCCGTCCCCCATCCCCCACTCTCAGTCTCTCCTTCTAGTGTCTTTGGAGTGTCAGGGGCTCTGACAGAGGCTACTCATTTGCAAGTGTAGTTGGAGCACCTTTCCATTGCAAAAATCACACTACTGGGGAGTATATGCCTGGGAACAAGCAGCCCCCAAACCATCTAGAAAGCAATGAATGAAACTCTATTCACAGACCTAAAATGTCTAGTGCAAAAATCCACATAATTTTTCATTCCTTTCACCAAATTCAGAACATTGGGTAAGGACTTCAAAGAAGTAGGATCTGCAGAAGCCATATACTGTCAATTCTCCATCACGAATTGCCTTTATATATCCCCTCTTGTATCTTAATTCCTAGGTTTCAAAATCACTTGATGCACCCGCGCCGTGATTTCAAGGTCTACTAGATGCAACAAGTCTGGATCAGGTAAAAATGTGGCTATCCTTTTGAGACAGAAGATCCAAAGATATTAGAAGAAGAAGAATGGCTCCAATGCTATTGCTAGGAAATCATATTACCCCCTTCCCCCCTCTCCCCCCCGAAAAAACAACCCCAAACTGTAGTGATCATTGAAAAGTCAACAGATATTTTATATTTAAAACTGCCATTAACTTAAAAAATATTTAGTACTTCTGAACGTCTGTGGATGATTAAAGTCAAATGTCCAGTTACAAATTCACAACTTAAAATATTAAACTGACACCAGTTTTATACCTAGTATTTAGGTATATACCTAGTAATTAGGTATACATAAATAAACATGGAGAGAACAGTACACAGCAATAACAATGAAGTGCAGCTGCAATCTCCCACCCCATCCTCATTATAACCATTGTCTACACTTTTAGGGAGTAATAAGCCTATGATAAAATGAAATTCACTGTTACTCATGATTTGGAAGATTAAAATGTGCATGTATCCTTGTATGTTATGTGGATTTCTTCCAAAGTGTGCTGAAGTACTTCATTTTAAACAAATATTTGTTCCAAACTTCATGATGGGCAGTGATGCCTAGTGGATAGAACACTAGACTGGCACTCTGGAGACTTGGGTTCTACTTCTGGATCTGCCACTAGCCTACGGGGTGACCTTGAGCAAGTCAATTTGCCGCTCTGTGCCTCAGTTCCCCCATCTGTAAAATGGGGGAAATGATGCTTACCTCTTCTGTGATCTACAGATCAAGTGCTACCCAAGAGTTAAGTATGAAATACAAGAGCATCAATGTTTCATTCATTCATTTTATCAAATTACAATATATTCTTGACATAAAATTAGAGTCTTTCATAAGAAGGTATGCAAAAGGACAATGCTGGTACAGACTAGCAAACAGTTTAGAAATTTCAAAAAACACAGTACAATATGAAAAAAAGGAGGTTTATTTCAAGTCTTAAATCACAGTATTTTTTATGTAATACTTCACCTGGGCACGTGTATAGCATGTTGCTGACTGTATTGGGATAGATTAGATGGCTACATAGAATAGTTATTTTTTAATACACTACATTCAGTATACTCGAAAGTTGAACTTTAAAAAAATGTTTTAAAAATCCCAGTTGCTGTTGTAAAAGAGTTACATATTTATAAATATATAGCATTTTGATTAGCGCTGGAGAATCTCAATAAGAGTTGTTATTTTACTGCTATTCCCCAGCAGGAAGTTTATGACAAAAAAAAAAAAAAGTGTTAATGAGCAGGCAGATGCTAAACACAAACTGCGAGCTTTAGTGAAACTGTTATTATTTGGTAAGAGAATTGTAAATATATAAGCATCGTCGTTCATATTAAACAACAAAACCATTAGAATTTACCTTGACAAAAGGTGTTGTGAGAATTTGTTATTTATAAAAGCACTTTGAAGGTAAGTGCACTGTCAGTGATAATATCTGGCAGAGTCAAACCTCTCTTGTACATGCAAGTGATGAGTAGTACATTCTGCGTTACCAGCTATGGACTTGATCCCGATCCCCTTGAAGTCAGGGTCAAAACTCCTACAAAGGGAGGAGGTGTTAGATCAGACAGCAAGCTGATAGTTTCCTGAGATTTTTAAATTACATTTAATAATTGTAAAGCTGTGCAAAATACAAGATGAAATAAAAATTATTACAAGGCTTTTGAATAGTAGGTTGTTTTTACAGGCAATATGTGCTGTAATACCTAGATAAATAGTGCTGTTTAAGTGCAGATTTTCAGCATTCACTCTGAATTTTGCAGCTTTTGTTGATGTAAGCAGCCATATATTCTTGCTGCAGCTATATCCTTAAAATATTATATATGTTTAAACTAAAGACATTAAATTACAGACCCTTCCCCCGCCAAGGAACAGGAAATAAACTCTTATGTATTAGATATCAGTTGATAGCTCAAGTTAGCTCCTCCACAGCCATTATGTAGTACTGCATAAAAATGTATTGAAATAATTTGTAAAAAGCACACAATTAACATTAGGTCATTGGAATTATTCAGACTTTTTTTTTGCAAACTATGCTGTATATGTAGAAAAAAATCCTTTTGAAAATTCGTCTTAATTGGTGACATTCATGGAAAGTTTTCTTAAGATTTAAAAAAAATTCTAAAAAAAAATCTGATTGTATTAAGATCCTGATTCAGCAAGATACTTAAGCACATCAAAGCAACTACCCATGAGTTTAAAGTTAAGCATGTGCTTAAGTGTTTTGCTGACTCAGAGTCTAAGTCACCTAACATGGTGACAGGTTTCAGAGTGGTAGCCGTGTTAGTCTCTATCAGCAAAAACAACGAGGAGTCCTTGTGGCACCTTAGAGACTATCTTATGCCCAAATAAATTTGTTAGTCTCTGACTGATTATCACTGACAGAGCACTTACCTTCAAAGTGCTTTTATGAATAACAAATTCTCACAACACCTTTTGTCAAGGTAAATTCTAATGGTTTTGTTTAAGTCACCTAAGTGTCATGTTTTAAACTGAAGACATTTGAGTTTTGGGAGTGGGAGGGTGAGAGACATTGAAATGTTCTTAAGCTACAGCATTTTAACACTGAGCATATTTTTGTACTGACAAGCAATAAACTCGTAGAGAAAGTATCTTTATATTAGAAATGAAGCTGTAGTCTTAACTTTGTAAAAACAGTCTAAAAGGCATATACAGTAATTTAATCTGTGAAAGAGAAAAAATGTTCAGTTTAAAACACATACTGGGTCAATTAACTCAAACCTTTATCTGGTGGCCAAAAAATAACACTGAGAAATACTTTATAGAATGAGTCACTGTAACTTAATTTACTAAAATTGCAAATATGGATAGAAAAACACCACCAAGAACAACGTATGCTACCATTATGTAGCTCTATACATCTCTAATATTAGTCTACTGATTTTTAAACAACTTACATAATAAACCCTATTTCAGAAGCCAAATTGGGATCAACCTCCTTGAGCTACTGAAGCCAGCATTAGAATCCATCAGCTTTGGAGTTTTAGACACACTCTCATTACTTCCTAGTTTCACAGTTTAGCTAAATCCAGGGCTGGCTCCAGCATTTCTGCCGCTCCAAGCAAAAAAAAAAAAAAAAAAAGTCACGATCGGCGGCGGCAGTTCAGCAGCAGTTCCTTCGCTCCTAGAGGGAGTGAGGGACCTGCCGCCCCCGAATTGCCGCAAGTGCCGCCCCTCTCCTTTGGCCGCCCCAAGCACCTGCTTGTTAAGCTGGTGCCTGGAGCCGGCCCTGGCTAAATCCATGCTGTTTGATTTACTGTTTAGAGATGAAGAGACACATATAATAGAATTCTGGACATGAATGCACAAGCCTCCAATGAAAGTCTAATTAATGGATTTTAGGATATCAGATTATTATGCCCTTGTTAATCTATGTGGGATTTAAGGTCTTAAAGTAAGTGTGCCTGTGTGTATTTAGGAATGCCTATGCAGCTGCTGGGAGTGTACTTCCCAGTGCGGATAGGCAAACACTAGCTCTGCTCAGGTCAGTGTCCTAAAAATAGCTGTGTTTCCGCAGCTGCATGGGCTAGCCACACAAGTCCGTACCCATGAGGAGAAGGGTCAGGCAGGTTTGTACTTGGATGCCTAGCCCGAGCCACCATAGACACACTGCTATTTTTAATAGGCTAGCTCAAGTATAGCTAGCGCATGTATGTCCAGCCAGGCTGGGAAGCACACTCCCAGCTGCAGTGTAGACATACCCTTACTTGTATGTAGAAATACAAAAACTGGAGTTTCTTGGGGCAACACTGTTGAAACACTACAAACAGCCTAAATTCAGAGCAGTGATGTTCACCCTTCACTATCTTGTCTGCTTGTTAGCATATTGAAAAATATGGCACTCACCAGTACAAAGTAGTAGGCATACAGAGCTGCCAAGTGATGAATTACAAAAAATTTATCACCAATTGCCTTCCAGTAGTAAGTAATAAGAAACAAATCTGTAAGAGAAAAAAAACATTAAATTATTACAACATAAGCTACCTAAGGACTATAATATTTCTCTTTAAAGCTTTCAGTATTACTGCAATCTAAAAGGAAAAACCTTTTTGGTTATCTGAGCTATGCATATATTTTTAATGGCAAATGGCGTCCACCTCAACCCACAAAAAGAAAAACAAATCTGAATTGTCTTTGAATTCAGCATTTCTAAGCTCAAGACTTCTGTATCCTTTCCCCTACCCCCCGGCTCCACAGATGGACATTAAATGTGAGAGGAAAAATTAGGCCTAAGCACTGGTTAAAATATTTTAGCTCTTCCAAAAATGTTCAGAAATCTTTATATTTCCTACATGAAGGCGGCTGCCTGGCCACAGCTTTAGCAGGAGGTACACTGTGAGTAAGGATAGATCCAGGGACACCCCACCACCACCCCGCCCCCAGTTCTAGGTTCTGGTCTGGAAGAGGACTCATGAGCCCACAATAATTGTATCAAGAACCCCAGAGAGAAAGGGGCTTGAGGACACTGCCAAAATATGACTGGGTCCACTATGGGAATGGTGGAGCAGCAGATGTTATTAGCAGGGCAGGGACCCCTAATGCTAAAAACATTAGCTCTTTGATTTGTTGAGCCTTTTGATTTGTTGGCTTCATTTAGTCATAATCCACCAGTGATCACAAAAGATAAATAACCTGACACAGGTTGTCATTAAGAACAAATAATTGAGTGAAAGAGAGCGCAATTGTATGTAAGGATGACAGCCACACCAGATAAAATTATTAAAAATATTTTCAACCTCTTTCACATAGGATCAGACTCTTGCTTAAAATGTGTAGGAAGACAAGGACAATGGGGAGAGGAGTAAGTATGGAGCTGTTTTCCCCAGCTTTGTTGGGATTGCTAAAAACCTGCCGCTTGCACTCTATGGGCACAGGGGAGACTGAGGACATTAAAGCTGCCAGCAGCAGTAAACATCCCAAAAGGGGTTGGGGTTACAACTCCCACCCCTTCTGAATTGGCTGAAGGACCAGAGCTGAGGATTGAAGGGTGTTCACTGGACCATCTTACAGCATGCAGTAGTAGCCACACTACTGTTGGGTGTTCCTTCAGCACCCAATAAGGCAGTATTTCCATCTCTCTCCTCCACTAGCAGGTTGCCTCCAGGCATTTTACTGCCCACAAACACAGCAGTAGCTTTAAAAACTACACTGGACCCTATATTGTTTATAGAAGCTCATCACATCCTCAGAATAAAATTTAGATATATCTATGATATAGACAACGTATAATTACCAGAAATGAGGTAGCCTGTGGTAATAGCAATATTCAGTTTCACAATTGAAGGGTCACCCCTGTAAACATAAAAAATGATGTACAGTTCCAGCCTTTATAATAAAAAGTTAAATTTGCATAGGACATACAAACATCACAAACCATTCCCCTCCTGCCGGGTCACTCATGCTTGACCCAGCCAAGTAGCATCATGGAAATTTGGGTGAGGGGAGAGGAGAAGTTGCTAATTAGGAAGACTGATTCCAAAGACAGAACACATCTGCTGCCCCAGGGAGGCCAGCAGCAAGGATCACCTCATGCCTTGGGCAGCTGGCAAGGGAATGGAGTTGAAACTCAGTAAGTCCCCTGGCATACTGAGGCATAATAAGGTCAGCTAATAAAGAGTGCTTGTCAGCACCTTTGCTGACATTCTTAAACACGCCCTTTTATGTCTCCTATCCTGCCCTAATTTTTAAAAACTTAGTTTGGGATGATAAGTACCAGTTGAGTGAGAAAGATTTTTTTTAAAATCACAATCATGGGATACCATGTTGACAGCTAGAGTGCAGGGGAAAATGAAAGTTACTCTTTTGTAACCAAGCTATTTAAGAGGACCTCAGCACATTCTTACTCTTGGGATGTGCTGAAATTGTAGCTTGGACTGATGGAACCTTCTAACAGCAGTGCCCACCGGTACACTCTTGTGCCCCCTGCACCTCTCCTCATGGCTCCTCAAAGGGCAAAGCCATAAAAGCGTACGTGGTGTGCTAACCCTCTCAGTTCTTTCTACCACCTGAAGTCCAAAGTTGTAATTAGGACTCAGAGAAAGAGGGAAAGGTGGGAAGTGAGTGTCATTATGCAGAATCCATCTTCAAGAGCTCTGGTTACAGGTGAATAACCTTCATTTGTTGTTTGAATGGCCTATGCACATTCCCACTCTTAGGAGTCTGGCAAGCAGTATTCTTCACTCTGTACAGTGATACAAGGAGGTCTCATTAAAAAGAGATTGTAACACTGCTTTACCAAATTGAGCTAGATGCCACATGTAAGGAATGTTTTATGAAGTATGAATTGAGGCTAAGTAAAAGCTGTACAGATGCAGCTTTGTTCTCAGAGTGCACTCTAAGCTCTTTTGGAAAATGTGTATTTAACACACTCTTCAATACAGAGTCCAACCCATGTAGAAAGGTGTTGGGATGTGACTGCCCAAACTTTACTCTTTCCCCATAAGGGACAAACAGTCCAGGCAATTTTCTGCCATTCATATAGAAGGCTAATGTTCTGTTAGCATCCAAGGTATGGAGCTTACCTAGAGAAAGCTAAGAATGTAGCCTTGGAAAAAATACTGGCAAGTTTATGGATTGATGGAGATGATAGATGTTCATTAAACCCTTCCGAATCTTTTTAATATATCATGACTAAATATGGTATTTTGTTCAACTAAGCTATAGTGAGCAGACATGGCTGCAAGATGTACTTTTACCAATGATATGGAGAGTCCCAAGCATTTCAGATTAATGAGATACTCCTGTATGGATTTAATAGGAACTGAATCTAGGTTTATTGTTAGTTGCCAACAAAGAGAACCTTTTCCACTTATGATTGTAAAAGTTGATGCTTTCTGGAGTTTAACAGAATTCCTGTGCTTTTTGCTCAGAACAGAACTATTCTATATCTGTTGAAATACTATTCTGCCAAATGGAGGCCTAGATGGCAAATCTGACCCTCTGCTGGGCCCGGAGGCTGGAATTCCAGGGAGAGAGATAAACTGATAGTTGCAGTAGATCCCACAACTGCTATTGTCTCACACAGGCCAAAGTAACTTTAGCTTTCTCTTGTTCAAATATTCATGAGAACTCTGAATTAGAAGAATTTGGGGCTGAGGGGACACAGAGGAGGAAACCTACTCCCTAGTCTACAAGAAATGCATCAGAGATGGACTGGTTGTCCACTCCTGCCCTGGAGCAATACCTCAAACATTTAGAGTTACGTCTTGTTGCAAATAGGTCCATCTCCAGGTACTCCCATGGGGAAGGAATGTCATTCTCTATAGAGTTCCCAAGTGACCCACCTGTGCTGATCATGAAAGTCTCTGCTCAACTAATCTGCCAGTATGTTGTCCTTGTCTGCAAAGTGAGGAGCTATATGATAAATTTGGTGTGCCATGCACCATTCCCACAGAGCTTCAGCCTCTTTACACAGCTGGTTGGAACATGCTCTCTCTGCTTATTCATGTAAAACATTTCTGTAATGTCAGTAATTACACCTCTACCCTGGTATAACGCTGTCCTTGGAAGCCAAAAAATCTTACCACTTTATACGTGAAACTGCGTTATATCGGACTTGCTTTGATCCACTGGAGTGCGCAGCCTCCCTTCCTCTCCCTCCCGGAGCACTGCTTTACCACATTATATCCCAATTCGTGTTATATCAGGTCGTGTTATGTCAGGGTAGAGGTGTATTTTGGAATGGAAATTTTTCTCTCAAAAATTCCAGATACCGTGAATTGTCAAATTCTTGTAAAGAGACCTCCAGCAATTTGGAAGGGTCAGAGGTGACTACAGCTGACTGAGCTGGGGAGTTGAATACAACTTTTTTTAAGACAGTGTGATGTTAAGTCCACCATATGAAGGATAGGAACATTGGGCAGGTCATTTCATTAACATACAGTCTTGCTAGCTAATACTGAAGAGGTCTTATCTTTAGATCTGCATGTAGAGTTACACATGTTTCAGAATCCATAGGGCTCATCAACTTGAGGAAGACCATCACTGTTTGCCATGGTTTCTCCTGTAGTATTTCCAAGTACCTTTCTTCTGGGACAAAAAACTCTCCTCTGTTGTACTTCCTTAAAGTAAAGGCAAGAGTCAGCTTCTGATTTTAGTAGCCTCTTAGCTCACTTGGTCAGATTAAAGGAAAGGCATTTCTTCTTAATTTTTCATTGAATTATTAAAGTAATTCTTGTGTTAACCTTACAAGTTGATTTAATTACTCATTGTAGTAATTGACAAGCCAGATAAACTGAATAATTGATCTACTGATTAAATTTTGATAGAATTTTGATAGTAACCTTGATTTGATCATTGCATTGTTTTACATTTGATTAGGGAAATTAGAAGTAAATTAGTGACAGTTGTTTAGCTTCATATTTATTTGAGTTTTTTATAGAATCCATAAAAGCACACTAGCATGGCTCTTCTCTCTAAACTCTAGTACATAAGAACATAAGAATGGCCATATTGGGTCAGACCAAAGGTCCATCTGTATCCTGTCTCCCGACAGTGGCCAATGCCAGGTGCCCCAGAGGGAATGAACCTAACAGGTAGTGATCAAATGATCTCTTTCCTGCCATCCATCTCCACCCTCTGACACTCAGAGGCTAGGGACACCATTCCTTACCCATCCTGGCTAATAGCCATTAATGGACTTAACCTCCATGAATTTATCTAGTTCTCTTTTAAACCCTGTTATAGTCCTAGCCTTCACAACCTCCTCAGACAAGGAGTGCCACAGGTTGACTGTGCGCTGTATGAAGAAGAACTTCCTTTTATTTGTTTTAAACCTGCTGCCCATTAATTTCATTTGGTGGCCCCTAATTCTTATATTATGGGAACAAGTAAATAACTTTTCCTTATTCACTTTCTCCCCACCACTCATGATTTATAAACCTCTATCATATCTCCCCTTAGTCTCCTCTTTTCCAAGCTGAAAAGTCCTAGCTTCTTTAATCTCTCCTCATATAGGTCCCGTTCCAAACACCTAATCCTTTTAGTTGCCCTTCTCTGAAACTTTTCTAATGCCAGTATATCTTTTTCGAGATGAGGAGACCACATCTGTACATAGTATTCAATATGTGGGTGTATCATGGATTTATATAAGGGCAATAAGATATTCTCTGTCTTATTCTCTATCCCTTTTTTAATCATTCCTAACATCCTGTTTGCTTTTTTGACTGCCGCTGCACACTGCGTGGACATCTTCAGAGAACTATCCATGATGACTCCAAGATCTCTTTTCTGATTAATTATAGCTAAATTAGCCCCCATCATATTCTATATATAGTTGGGGTTATTTTTTCCAATGTGCATTACTTTGCATTTATCCATATTAAATTTCATTTGCCATTTTGTTGCCCAATCACTTAGTTTTTTGAGATCTTTTTGAAGTTCGTCACAGTCTGCTTTGGTCTTAACTATCTTGAGCAGTTTAGTATAGTCTGAAAACTTTGCCACCTCACTCCCTTTCTCCAGATCATTTATGAATAAGTTGAATATGATTGGTCCTAGGACTGACCCTTGGTGAACACCACTAGTTACCTCTCTCCATTCTCCATTGTGAAAATTTACCATTTATTCCTACCATTTATTCCCTGTCTTTTAACCGGTTCTCAATCCATGAAAGGATCTTCCCTCTTATCCCATGACAACTTAATTTACGTAAGAGCCTTTGGTGAGGGACCTTGTCAAAGGCTTTTTGGAAATCTAAGTACACTATGTCCACTGGATCCCCCTTGTCCACATGTTTGTTGACCCCTTCAAAGAACTCTAATAGATTAGTAAGACATGATTTCCCTTTACAGAAACCATATTGACTTTTGCCCAACAAGTTATGTTCTTCTATGTGTCTGACAATTTTATTCTTTACTATTGTTTCAACTAATTTGCCTGGTACTGATGTTAGACTTACTGGTCTGTAATTGCCGGGATCACCTCTAGAGCCCTTTTTAAATATTGGCATTACATTAGCTATCTTCCCATCACTGGGTACAGAAGCTGATTTAAAGGACAGGTTACAAACCATAGTTAATAGTTACTCAAATGTGAAATTGCGGTCTTTCAGAACTCTTAGGTGAATGCCATCTGGTCCCAGTGACTTGTTACTGTTAAGTTTATCAATTAATTCTAAAACCTCCTTTAAAGACACTTCAGTCTGTGACAATTCCTCAGATTTGTCACCTTCAAAGGACAGCTCAGGTTTGGGAATCTCCCTAACATCCTCAGCCATGAAGACTGAAGCAAAGAATTCATTTAGTTTCTCTGCAATGACTTTATCGTCTTTAAGTGCTCCTTTTTTATCTCGATCGTCCAGGGGCCCCACTGGTTGTTTAGCAGGCTTCCTGTTTCTGATGTACTTAGAAAACATTTTCATATTACCTTTTGAGGTTTTGGCTAGCTGTTCTTCAAACTCCTTTTTAGCTTTTCTTATTACATTTTTACACTTAATTTGGCAGGATTTATGTTCCTTTCTATTTACCTCATTAGGATTTGACTTCCACTTTTTAAAAGATGCCTTTTTATCTCTCATGGCTTCTTTTACATGGTTGTTGAGCCACGGTGGCTCTTTTTTAATTCTTTTACTGTGTTTTTTAATTTGGGGCATACATTTAAGTTGGGTAGGGTTACCATTCGTCCGGATTTACCCGGACATGTCCTCCTTTTTGTGCTAAAAATAGTGTCCGGGGGGAATTTGTAAAGCACTCACAATGTCCGGGATTTCCCCCCTCCCCCGGAGCGGCTGGGAGGGCTGCAGGAAAGTCCCGGGCTGGACTCCGGAGCAGCTGGAGAGGAGCTCCGCCCTGCATTCTGAGCAAGTGTCTCAGCACAAAGTGCAGCCCTCCCCTTTTGCAACTGGGAGCGGTTACTGCCATGCAGCGTAGCAAAACGGGAGCGAGAGCACTTTGTGCTGATACAAGGGCAGCTCTCCCCTGCAACCCGGTCCGGGCCAGGGACCGGGTTTTGTTGTGCAGGGCCAGGGACCGGGTTTTGTTGTGCTGGGGAGCTTAGCCACGTGTCCGGCTCGCACAGAGCCCAACACCCTGTTCTGAGCAGCAGGGTAAGGGGGGCAGGAGAAGGGGCAGGGAGGTTCTGGAGGGGGCAGTCAAGAAACGGGGGGGGGGCTTTTGGGGGGGAGTGGAGAAAGTTTTGGGCAGTCAGGGTACAGGTAGGGGGTAGGGTCCTGGTGGGCAGTTGGGGGGGGTCTTAGGAGGGGGCAGTTAGGGGACAAGGAACAGGGAGTCTTAGGTAGGGGGTGGGGTTCTGGAGGGAAGTTAGGAGCAGGGGTCCCAGGAGGGGGCAGTCAGGGGACAAGGAGCGGGGGGGTAGGGGGCTGGGAGTTCTGGGGGGGAGCTGTCAGGGGGCAGGAGTGGGGAGAGGGATCGGAGCAGTCAGGGGACAGGGAGCAGAGGGGTTTAGATGGGTTGGGAGTTCTGGGGGGGGCTGTCAGGGGGCAGGAGTGCGGAGAGGGATCGGAGCAGTCAGGGGACAGGGAGCAGAGGGGTTTAGATGGGTTGGGAGTTCTGGGGGGGAGCTGTCAGGGGGCAGGAGTGGGGAGAGGGATCGGAGCAGTCGGGACAGGGAGCAGAGGGGTTTAGATGGGTTGGGAGTTCTGGGGGGGGCTGTCAGGGGGTGGGGAGTGGTTGGATGGGGCGTGGGAGTCCCAGGGGTCTGTCTGGGGGTGGGGGTGTGGATAAAGGTTGGGGCAGTCAGGGGACAAGAGGCAGGGAGGCTTAGATAGTCCTGGGGGGCAGTTAGGGGCAGGGGTCCCAGGAGGGGGTAGTCAGGGGACAAGGAACGGGGGGAGGGTTGGGAGGTCAGGGGGGGCGGGAAGTGGGAGGGGCAGGGGCGGGGCTAGGGCGGGGCTTCTCCCATCCTCTTTTTTGCTCGCTGAAATATGGTAACCCTAAAGTTGGGCCTTGTAGCGCTCCTAAAAGGAAAGGCTAGGCTGATTGGGGAAGCAGCCACAGCTGAGGCCATGCCCCAGTCAGGCCACAGCTGGCCCTATAAAAGGGCTGTGAGCCAGGTGCTAAGTCAGTCTCTCTCTAGTTGTGGCGAGAGAAGGACCTGACTGCCTAGGAGCTTAGGGTACTGGGAATAGAGCAGGATTGGGGAAAGGCAAGAGGAGCTGGGGAGCTCCAGCCTGGCAAATCCCCAGGATGTAGGCCTTGCTAAAGGCCTAAAGAAGGTACTGGGGCTGCAAAGGTGCAGCCTGGGGTTAGGCAGAGGCAGCTGGTCCAAACCCCCATGCTGATGATGAGTGGCCATGACAGACTGCAGTTTGCCCCAGTGAGTGGGGGCTAGATGACGACTGGCAGTAGTCACTGAGGCAAGGTGGGTGAGAGGGTTGGGGGTTCCCACATCCCTTGGCCTGCACCACTTCCCGCAGCCCCCATTGGAGCAGCGAACCGCGGCGAGTGGGAGCCGTGGCAGGTAAACAAACCGGCCCGGCCCGGCAGGGGCTTTCCCTGAACAAGCAGCGGACTGGCTTTGAGAACCACTGAGGTACAGGACATTTCCCTTGGACCCTTCTGGGAAAAGGTTCTCTTTGTGGCTGCTTTTCTTCAATCCTTTTAAATTTAGGGTAATACCTAGAGGAAGGCCAATATGGATGCGATGTCAAAGGTTGTCGCTCCCAGTCCTGCTAGTATCTGGCAGGCAATTCCCTATCATAATTCCTGGGTGAGGAAGGGTGATCTCACAGTCTGAAAGGTTGGAATCTACAGTCTCACTAATGCTCTTTGGGTTTGCTGACCCATCTCCTAGGACAGGAAGGTTAAGGAAAGGTATCAGGCCATTTGTAGCCTGATTTCAGATCCAAGGAAGTTACTAAGACTGACAATGATTCAGTTTAGCAAAAAGAACAAGATATTTCCCTGGGGAACCAGTAGGACAAGATTCACATATTGCCAAGGAGGTAATATATAGCTACTGAATCAGGCAGCAATATGCAAGCGCAGATATAACCAGTAAAAGACCACCATCTCAACCTGCCTGGAGCTGTCTAGACTGAGCTGCAGTTCTTCCTTTTCACAGAAACACAAAATTGCCACATCACATCAGACCAGTGGTCTTTCTATTCTAATATCATACTTCAAAGGAAGGTTCAAAAACTTCCATAATGGACAGTTATAGAGTAGCCTGCTCATTGGTGAAGTTTCATATGAATTCCTGTCAGTTAGTGATTTACTTATGACCTGAAGACCTTCTTCCTCTCACCAATTTATCTCTCCTGTTCTCATAACTGCTGACTTCTCCCCCATTTTCATCACCTTAAAAACAATACCTAAGTAGTCTATAAAGTCACAACTTGTATTAAGAAGAAAGGAAAAACTACTACTATAGAACCTTCTATACCATCAAGTAGTACACACAACTCAGTTGAATAATCACCTGACGTTTCATTATAACTCTTTTCCATTCACTTATCCCTATTGTTTGTTACATTTAATTATGTGTAATGCCTGAAATTAGATTCTAAACTCTTCGGTGCAGGGACAATTAAGTTTAAGATTCACATCCAGGCATTAAAACCTTGAAAGTTAACCCACCTAGCTGGGCCAGACATAGATCCAGAAGCATTTCAGACGAAGCTACCCTAAAGGCCCTGGACCTAAGATTTTACACACAACTAATTCTGAAGGCCAGGGTTGATTTGGACACTATCACATAGCCACTCACAATTATACACTGAGAGGGCATGTGGCAGAAGCAAGGAAGTGAAGCTGGGGAGGAAGCATTTGGCCAAGTTATAACAAGCTTTTGAAAACTTGCAGTTTGCATGTACTCAGTAGAGACTTTCTAGAGTTTAACAGCTAAAAGTCTCTGAAGATTTCATCCTCACAGAGCATGCTCAAGCCTCTCGCAGCTACTAATGCTGACAAGACTGCGCATGCACCATCTCCACAAAGCAATGGAGCCCAGGAACACTGGGTTTCAAAGGACTTTCTCTGTAATGGCTGCTCCAGGCCAATATCAATAATCAGTTTATGCAAAATAAAAATACTTAGCACTTTACATCTTCAAAGTGCAATTCAAATTTTGACTTGTTCCTTGAAGGTGCTGCATGCTCTCAATTTCCATTGAAACTAATGGAAATCAAGGGAGCTTAGAATCTTGCAGGACAGAACCCTAAACAATTATAATAATATCCCTGTGAGAAAATAGTGAAAGTATTATCCCATTCTTACCAATCAAAAACAAACACAGCAATATTAAAGAACATGCCCAAAGCCACACAACAAGTCAGTGGCAAAGCTGTGATTAGAACTCATAACTTCATAGTATCCAGTCCTGTTCAGTACACCAGACCCTGATCTGTAAACAACTGAGCAGTATGAAATGCAGACCTTTGTTCTGTTCTTTTAAAACCAGATGAAATATTTTTTGCATTTAAGTTTAGTCTGATTCCCATGTTGTGATTCAGTTTAAAATAAAGTTATGGTGGAAAGAGGAGTTAAAGCTTTTAAAAAAAAAAAAGTTTAATTATACAGGTAAAATCAAAAGTTCTTCTTACATAGCTTTAAAGAAAGCAAAAAGTCAGTCCCAATAAAGGGTAACAGCTTAAACTTTCTGCTAACAATCTCATGAATCAACTCAAACAAAATCCTGTATTATACTGCAAAAGTCTGTTGGGGGGGGACAAACACCAAGGACCAAAACTTATTTTCTTTTGAGTTTTTAAGTTCTAATGCAGGAAGATCTTCTAATTAGTTTGAAGAACTACTGGAAATCATTGACAGGAGGAGAGCAGCAGCATTTATTAGCGAGAGAACCTCTGCTGTACCACTATTGAGAAAAACCTTTTCAGAGCGGGTGGGGAGCTGAAGAAAAACTGATATAGTGTCTTCATTTTACACTTAAAATCTCATCTAACTTTTGGTCATATTTTTCCCCCCTACAGACATTCAGAGTGTGCAACCAACCTAATTCTCAATTACTAAGGGACAATCTCCACTCATTGATATATTTTGCTTTCCACAACCAAATCTCTGTACAACTTTTCATAAGTGATGTACCCAAGTATTCAGATTCTAATATCTAAACTGTATTGTTAAATCTATTCACCTAAATCTGGGTTATTGCTGATTATGTACACTATGTATCATATGACTTTTAAAAACTAACTCTTTTCCCAACCAGTGTATTATATAATTTTTTTAACATTAACTTTAATAAAAATTTTATATCTTTGCTGTTTCACTTTTCAAGCAAAACAGTAAATAGATACAAATGATGTTAAATCTGCAGTCACCTTTTTGATTGTTTATGGTTGTATTTTCAGAGCTGTGCATTAAAATTGGAGATTGAATTTCAATTAACTGTCCTGAGAAATGTATGTCTAACCGTTCATACTACTTCGTAGAAACTGTTATACAGTAGGCTTATAATGGCATTTTAATTGGCAAAATAATTTGGATTTTACCAGATAATCAGGACACACATATAAATGGCCCTCCACATTTTAAGAGAAACTGAGTGCTAATTTAGCTAGTTAATACTCTAACACGATAGCAACATTGGGAGACAAAGATGTGGGAAAATGGGAACAAAGAAAAAAGTCATATTCTTAAAGTCAGTTTGATATAACTTGTCTTACCAGACATGGTCAGCATTAACAGCTTCATCATACAACAAGATATATACACAAAAAGCACCAACCACCAAGGCATGGAAGGTGGATACTGTCCTGAAAAAAAGAAATATATATTACATTTGTGATTACCATTCTGACTGATACCACAATTTAGAATATACCATCTTAAGTGCAAGATGGTATATTTCCAAGGAAATTCTGAATGACATACAGAAGTTCTTGTACTATAAAGACATTTCATTTGTATATTATATCTATCAGCTCATGGAATGACTTGTTTTTAATATAGACAGCAAAAGTATACATAGGGAAGGAGGAAAATATTTTTGGTGCAATCAGTGCTTCATTTTTTTATAATGACAAAGTAGTTAAAACATAAAATTAACATACCTTGATAGCTGTCCCATTTACTGACACTTATCTGAAAAAGCAAACTCATGACTAAGCTCTTTAAATTCATTCTTCCAGCAGTAATCAACTTGTTAAACGAACCAAAAGGAGACTTCTTGTACTTTATCCTGAATTCAAACTGGTCCATATATGCTATGTTAGCAGATTTCTGTTTGTAAGCACCAAATTTAACAGCTGGAATGCTTTTCTGTTCTTGTTTTTTTAGGTGGGTGAGGAAGGCCATAGATTAAACAGAAACTCTAGCACTGACAGCTTCAGAGAAGGATAGTCTTGTGCATATGACCCAGCTTCTAGGTCCCTCAGAACAAAACTGAATAGTACAAGACTGCAATTGCAAGACTTCAATACACAAATATGAGCATCATAGGTGTGCTGAGAGAGTAGAAGCTATAGTATAAATGATAATGATTCAAGTCTGACAACTGCTGAACTTGAATTGATATGCAAACTAAATACAATCAACTTAGGCTTGAACAGAGACTGGGAATGGCTGAGCCATTACAAACATTGAATCTATCTCCCCATGTAAGTATTCTCACACTTCTTATCAAACTGTCTGTACTGGGCTATCTTGATTATCACTTCAAAAGTTTTTTTTCTCTTACTTAACTGGCCTCTCAGAGTTGGTAAGACTACTCCCACCTTTTCATGCTCTCTGTATGTGTATATATATCTCCTCAATATATGTTCCATTCTATGCATCCGAAGAAGTGGGCTGTAGCCCATGAAAGCTTATGCTCAAATAAATTTGTTAGTCTCTAAGGTCCCACAAGCAGGGCCGGCTCTGGCTTTCTGGCCACCCCAAGCAAAAAAAAAAAAAAAAAAACCGCAGCGGCCAGAACAGCAAAGCCAAAAAAACCCCTGCAGCGCGGCCGGAGCCAGGGTGCAGGGGGACTCCCTGCCCTGCAGATGTACCCCGGCTAGCGGGGGCAGGGGAAGGCAGCAGGGGGAGAGAGAGAAGGGGGGCGGCCAGGGCTTCAGCAGGGCGCTGCCACGCAGCCTCTCCCGCCGTGCCCCCTGCCGGGAGGGCTCCACACCGCTCCGGAGGGCTGGGAGGGAAGGATGCGGGCTGCCCTGCTGGGCTTGCTGCAGGGCGCTCCCGTCTTCTGCGCCGCCGCCCCCTATAGGGCAGCTGGAGCGGAACAACAACAAACAAAACAAAACAAACAAAAAAAGCGGCCGTGCCGCCCTGGGATTGGGCGGAATGCCGCCTCCTACAAGCTGCCGCCCCAAGCACCAGCTTGCTCAGCTGGTGCCTGGAGCCGGCCCTGGCCACAAGTACTCCTGTTCTTTTTGCGGACATTACACAATTAACACTATATAATGCAACGCACACATGTGTAAGGAGGCAGGGGGACCCTATCTTTGACTTGTGCATTTAAAATATTAATAATTTGGAAAAATCATTTTTCCATATATATCAACATTATCAGAGTCCCAAACACGGCTCTGCAGGATTTAAATAGAAAACTATGTGTTCCTCTCAAGCCTTTCCCCAAAGTTACTTTTCTTACTCTCCCTATTTACAAAAGCCATTCTTTCTAACCCAAATGGATTATACTGTAAATCTCCAAGGAGTCTGGATGGTCTCCACTTAATTTGTGTTATTGTGCTGCTTTCAGCAATTGCTTTTAATTGAATGTTCTATCAAATAGATAGAATACGGTCTTAATTAATCTTCAGAATAACAGTTAAATTGGACAAGTGTATTTACTGCAACAGGTGTAGACAAGCCCTAAATCTCTGCGTAAGCAACAACCTGGTGATAACAAACATGCTATTTCAACAAAGAAAACTACAGAGGATGTGGACATGGATTATCACGGTGACACTGGCAAACCAGGTGTCAGCTCTTGCCAAGGCTTTAGGCCTCAGCCGCGCACTGACAAATTAATTGCTGGAAACTAGTCTGTTTCACCTGTGCTTTAGTATGTTTAAAATGGGTATTAAATTTGTAACAATGTGTTTAGAATTTATGAAACACCTGTTAATTGCTGTATGCATTAATCTCACTTATAGTAGGCTCTCCGAGCTCTGGTCAAGTGAAAAAATTCTCTATTTATTACACGGTATAAGATAATAATTAGGTTTTTGCTTTATAAAACAAAAAAAAGTTTGTTCTGAAACTGAATCTGCTCATCAAGGCGGATATCAAAACTAAATGGGCGATTGTGGGACATCACAATACAAAGACTTTGTTAATTGCCCCCTTTACACCCATGAAGCCGCTACATGCAAAAGGGCTCATCCCATCAGCATGAATTCTGGAAGAAGGAAATAAGAATAGCTGACAAGAAAATTTTTCCTCTCTTTTTTGCTGTTTGGACTATGACAGGGCGAGAACTATGAAACAGAAACACAGATCTCCATGGTCAACCTAAAACATCTTCACAGTGGATAGATTACTACAACCTGGTCACCTTTTGGAACCATAGACTGTAACTCATTTGTGTATATAAGTTTACTTGGAAGTGTTATTTACTCCTTCTCATAACACAAGAACTAGGGGTCACCAAGTGAAATTAATAGGCAGCAGGTTTAAAATAAACAAAAGGAAGTATTTCTTCACACAACACACAGTCAACCTGTGGAACTCTTTGCCAGAGGATGTTGTGAAGGCCAAGACTATAACAGGGTTCAAAAAGGAACTAGATAAATTCATGGAGGATAGGTCCATCAATGGCTATTAGCCAGGATGGGCAGGGATGGTGTCCCTAGCCTCTGTTTGCCAGAAGCTGGGAATGGGCGACAGGGGATGGATCACTTGATTATTACCTGTTCTGTTCATTCCCTCTGGGGCACCTGACATTGGCCACTGTCAGAAGACAGGATACTGGGCTAGATGGACCTTTGATCTGACCCAGTATGCCCGTTCTTTTGTTCTTAATCTTGTAATAACTCTCTCATTTATTTTTTAGTTAATAAATCTTTAGTTAGTTTATTACAGGAGGGCTACAAGTGTTGTCTTTGATGAGATATCTAAAGTACAAAGTGACCTGGGACTGGGAGAAACCTGAATATTTTGTGATCTTTGGTGTACTATCACTAAGTCCAGCTTGCCTGGGTGGCAAGATGGACTGGAAGGCCCAAGGAGACTGTCTGTGACTCTGTAAGGCTGTTATAGTGCTTTAGGAGTTCACATTTGTTACTGGGTTGGTGAAATCTAATTATCGATTTCCCCAAATTTGGGACCCTTGCCCTGTTTCTTGACAGTTTGCCCTGAGGTTGGCACTCATGGTCGTGAACCACTCCAGACAGCGTGACAATCACCTGATGGGTAATTATGCATCCGAAGAAGTGGGCTGTAGTCCACGAAAGCTTATGCTCTAATAAATTTGTTAGTCTCTAAGGTGCCACAAGTACTCCTGTTCTTCTTTTTGCGGATACAGACTAACACGGCTGCTACTCTGAAACCTGTCATGATAGACTTTGTATTTGTGAATCACAGGTGGAAATCAATTGTTGTTGTTGTGCAGATCATTTGCAGTTGATCATAAGTTAGTGCTGGCATCAATTGGGATGAAAAAAAAAGTGCCAAGAACTAAGATCTATGATGTGGACAAAATGAAAGAGACAGGTATGAGGAAAGGATACAGAGAAGCCATGCAGAAAATCATCATACATCTGGTAAAATAATAAATGAACATTGAAGAGACATGGAACAGTGTAAAAAATGGGATTACAAGAGTGGCTGAACAAATGTTGGGCTATAAGGCCAAAACTAAGAAAGAAAGATAGAAAATGTATTAAATACTGCAAATGAGTGACAAGTGTAGGAAGCTGAAGGAGAATAAAGAGGAGGATGGAGAGTTTAAGAGCTAGTACAATAGGCTGACTAGAGATAAAACAGAAAGCAAAGACCAACAGGAACAACTGGATAAGTGAAAACTGTAAAGAAGCAGAAGAATATACAAAGAGAAATGCAACACAAGGGTTGTATTGCAAGATAAGAGAACTGTGTAAGACATATGAATTGCAGATGTCAGTGGTGAAACACAAGTGTGGATACATAACTGAGGATTAACAAGCAAAGAATAAGTGATGGAAAAATATTCTGAAGAGCCATACAATGTGCAGAACACAGAAGATGAAATGGTCCTGAACAAGCTTCCCAGCACAAATGAGGGAGAGAAAATACTGGAATTCTTAGAAGAAGTAGTAAGTATCCCAATGGAAAGTTTCAAAAAGAAAAAGGAGCCAGGGAAGCGACAACATAACCAAAAGCTGCTGCAAGCAAGCAAGCAACACATGGTAAAGGCAATGCACAAGCTATTCTACAAGATTTACAAACTTAAACAAGGGCTGAGCGAATGGGGGAAAGCAACAGTAATACCAATCTATACAAAAGGAGATAAGAGTGAATGCAAGAACTACAGAGGGCTCAGCTTATTGACTGTGCTGGGAAAAGCATTCACCAAGACATTGCAGAGATCAAAGAGGTGTATGGAAATGGCACTTGAAAAGGACCAGACCAGATTTAGATCAGAACAATGTACAGTAGATCTGTTATTTATGATAAGATAGATATAGGAGAGGTACTTAGAACACAACCAAACCTGTTACAACAACTGTATAGACTTCAAAACAGGCTTTTGACAGCACTTGGCAGAAACAGTTATGGCAACTTATGACAATATTTGGCATCTCAAAGAAACTTCTACAGCAAGTTGATGAGTGCAGTAAGAGTAGACATGAAGCAGAGTGGATCAGGACAACCGTAGGAGTGAGGCAAGGATACACACCATAATCAGTTTTGTTCAACTTGGTACTGGAAGCCGTAATTAGTGTAGTACTGAAAGATGAAACAGGAGGAGTCATGTTACGTTTTAGGATAATGCATAACCTTAGATTCGCAGACAATATTGACCAAGGAGCAGGGCTCTAGGCACCAGCAAACCAAGCACCTGCTTGGGGTGGCACATTTTCAAGGGCGGCATTCTGGCCATTTTTTTTTTTGCTTCCGGCAGCAAAAGCCTAGAGCCGGCCCTGGCAGCAGCAGCGCGTGGTGTGCAGGGGGCACCCGCATCTTGTGGCTGGGCCGGGCAGGCTCCGAGCAGGGGACACTCGGGCGGGGGGCCGCCCCACGGGGCACTTGGAGCCACCTGCGGGTGCCGCAGGGCTGCCGCGCCCCAGCGCCACAGCAGGGGCTGGGGGAAGCGGCCCGAGCCACCCAGGGACTGTGGCAGGGCAGCCAGAAGCAGCAGCAGCAGCGGGGCCATAGAGGGCGTGGCGCTGCCATGTGGGGCCAGCATCCAGCTCTCTGGGACTCCGCTCCCTCTGGGACTGCCCTGCCCCGGCTCCTCAGCCCCCTGCCGGGGCGGTCCCCCGGCTCTGCTCTCCTGGGTCCTGGCCGGTCCTGGAGGCAGGAGCCCTGGCTGGAGGGACCCTGGGCTGAGGCGCGGCCCGG
Source organism: Malaclemys terrapin pileata (assembly GCF_027887155.1). Taxonomy (NCBI): domain Eukaryota; kingdom Metazoa; phylum Chordata; order Testudines; family Emydidae; genus Malaclemys; species Malaclemys terrapin. Next base: position 75,461,109 of record NC_071512.1, read on the forward strand.
GAGCCCCGCTGCTTACCCCGACCCTGCCAGAGCCGGACTGGCTGGAGGCGAGGGGGGGAGCGGGTGGAGTCAGCACTGGTGGGGGGGAGCTCAGGGCTGGGGCGGCAGGGGGTGCGGGTGGGGGGGGGAAAGAGAGAGCCCAGGACTGAGGCGGCAGGGGGCTAGGGGGTGAGAGCCCAGGGCTGGGGTGGGGGGCAGCCAGAATTTTGCTTGGGGTGGCAAAAAACCTAGAGCCGGCCCTGCCAAGGAGGATTTACAGATAGTAATTGACAAGGTAGATCAGGAAAGCAAAAAATTCAGATTGACGAACAGCATGGAGAAGAGAAAAATTATGGCAACTGGAAGACAAGAGAAAGAACTAAAGATCAAACTCAGAGACAAAAAACCAGAACACATGGGAAAAAATTGTGTACCTTGGAGGACCAGTATTGAAGAATGGGAATTGTGAAGATGTTATCAAAAATAAAATCAGACTAGCAGTATCTGAAGGGAGTCTGTCACTCATTTAAATGACATCTTGGAATGTCTAAATTCATCAGCCATTGATGGAGGAGAGGGTATTACCACTTCATCTGGTGAGTACTTGTTAAAAGATAGGCAACAAAGGGCAGGAATAAATGGTCAGTTTTCAGAATGGAGAGAGGTAAATAGTGGTGTCCCCAGGGGTCTGTACTGGGGCCAGTACTATTCAACATATTCATAAATGATCTGGAAAAAGGGGTAAACAGTGAGGTGGAAAAATTTGCCAATGATACAAAACTACTCAAGATAGTTAAATCCAAAGCAGACCGCGAAGACTTACAAAAGGATCTCACAAAACTGGGTGACTGGGCAACAAAATGGCAGATGAAATTCAGTGTTGATAAATGCAAAGTAATGCACATTGGAAAACATAATCCCAACTATACATATAAAATGATGGGGTCTAAATTAGCTGTAACCACTCAAGAAAGAGATTTTTGCATCATTGTGGATAGGTCTCTGAAAACATCCACTCGATGTGCAGCAGCAGTCAAAAAAGCGAACAGAATGTTGGTAATCATTAAGAAAGGGATTGATAATAAGACAGAAAATATCATATTGTCTCTACACAAATCCATGGTACGCCCACATCTTGAATATTGCAGATGTGGTTGTGGCTGCCCCATCTCAAAAAAGATATATTGGAATTGGAAAAGATTCAGAAAAAGGACAACAAAAATAATTAGGATTATGGGACAGCTTCCATGTGAGAAGAGATTAATAAGACTGGGACTTTTCAGTTTGGAAAAGAGAAGACTAAAGGGGGATAGGATAGAGATCTATAAAACCCTGACTGTCATGGAGAAAATAAATAAGGAAGTGTTATTTACTCTTCTCATTATACAAGAACTAGGCGTCACTAAATGAAATTAATAAGCAGCAGGTTCAAAATAAACAAAAGGAAATATTTCTTCACACAATGCACAGTCAACCTGTGGAACCCCTTGCCAGAGAATGTTGTGAAGGCCAAGACTATAACAGTGTTCAAAAAAGAACTAAATACGTTCATGGATGATAGGTCCATTAATGGCTATTAGCCAGGATGGACAGAGATGACGTCCCTAATCTCTGTTTGCCAGAAGCTGGGAATGGGTGACAGGGGATGGATCACTTGGTGATTACCTGTTCTGTTCATTACCTCTGAGGCAGCTGGCATTGGCCACTGTTGGAAGACAGGATACTGGGCTAGATGGACCTTTGGTCTGACCCAGTATGGCCGTTCTTATGTACAAGGAAATGGTAGTTTGAGGGGTGGTCTCCTTATCTGTCCTAGCTTTGTGTTCCGTCTTTTCCTGCAAGGAAATGGTTTGAGGTGGCAAAGATTGTGTTTCCCTATCATCCCGGTAGGCTAGGTGCAGAGCCCCAGAAAATTTCTGTTTGCAGGTAGCCCAGGGATCCCAGTATGGCCATTGTGGGGCTCCATATGGGAGAGGAGGTGGCATCCAGGATTGTTCCCACCATCTGTGGTGACCTCCCCAGGCTTCCTCCTTGTCTCTATGACTAACATAGAATGGGTTCCTATAAAGGTGGGTGGGAGAGCCCTACACCGAAATATGAGAGGCTGAATGGACTCATTGGAGGTCCCCTTCATCTTCCATTGAACTATGAGGAGGAAGAGCCCCAGCTGAAAACAGTGCGAGGAGTCAGGCAGTACTGGTGACATATGAATGTCCAGTGACCGAGCGGGACTTGGTGCCAAGAGGCATTTGGTGCCCATGATCAGCAGCGATTCCTGTTCCTCTGCTACAGTCAAGTCCTTCAAGTACCTAAATTCTTGAGGTACCGAATAAAGCATTGGTACCAACGTGATGATCTCTCTCAAAGTGGACAGTACCAAAGGTTTGGATTGCTCCAACAAGGGCACAGACAGAGGCAGATGCTTCGACTTACAGCATACCAAGGGACCTGTCATGGGGCAGTACTGGAGGTAGGGTTGTGTCCAGTTATACCGGCTGGAGGAATGTCTCTCCTTGCCATCTCTGACATGCCCAGATGGTACTAAAGCTTGCTTGGAGCTGAGTTTGTTCTTAGAAGAGCTATGGGGTTTCCTGGCTCCACTGGTACTGCCGGGGTAGCCTGTAGCCTGAATGGTACTGGGCAGAGAGGTCGACAATTCTGACACCATTGACCCAGTGGGAGATTGATGTCTTTTAGGAAGAGACTCCCTGCAAGGTGAGTTGGAGTTCCTCTTCCTGGGGCTTCTGGAGGTCTCAGAAACCTTCCCTTTTCTGGGGGAGTGATGAACTGAGGTTGACAGGGCACTGGATGTGTATGGAGACTGATGTACTTGAGGGGAAGTCTCCTGACCTGCCTCTGAAGCAGATAAAAGAGAACATGCCATCATAAGCCTCAGCTTGATCTTCCAGTTCTTCTTCACCCTGCATTTAAGGGCTAAACAGAAGTTACGCTCCAGTGAGATGTGCAAGTCTTCCAGGCAGCGAACACACTTGGAGTGGTCATTGCTAGCCGGGTTGGCCTCTCGGCAAGTGAGGCATCATTTAAAAGAGCTGAGCATATCCTCCCCAGGAAAGGAAACCTTCCGAAAGGAAGGAGAAAAAAAAATGTAAAACTAAACTAAACAGCTATACTAAGCTAAACTAACAATAAAATTTTAATAGATGAGGCACACTCAAGGTGGACACGCTAGAGCTCCATCTCAGGCTGAGGCTGATGAAAAGGAACTAAGGGTGATTCACCCGTCCAGTCAGATGTAGCCTCAGTGCGGGGCACGAGGCTGTGTAGGGTGCATGCACAAGTCAAATGGACACTGCCAGCAGAAATCTCCAATTGAAAACACATGCTGTAGCGGGGTGGTCACCCCGCTCCTGCCCAGAGAGGTTAAAAGCAGCCCTGGAGAGGGTTGTGGCTGGGGAAAGGCTGACTGGGGAAGCAGCCACAGCTGAGGCCATGCCCCAATCAGACCACTGCTGGCCCTATAAAAGAGCTGTGAGCCAGGAACTCTAGACACACTCTCTCTCTCTAGCTCCTTAGAAAGAGAAGGACCTGGCTGCCTGGGAAGCTAAGGAGGGTACCTTGGGTGGAGCAGTGCTGGGGAAGGGCAGAGGGAGCTGGGGAGCTCCAGCCTAGCTAAGCCCCAGACTGCAGGCCAAGTTAAGGGTCCACAAGGGTACTAGGGCTGCAGAGAGGCAGCCCAGGAATAGGCAGAGGCAGCTGGTCCAACCCCCCCTTGCCGATGATGAGTGGTTTATAGACTGCAGTCTGCCCCAGGGAGTAGGGGCTAGATGAAGACTGGCAGTAGCCACTGAGGCAAAGTGGGGATAGGGGGCTCCTCTGGGAGGGCAGATCCAGAGACGGAGGGGTTAGTGCTGGGGGCAGAACCCTGTTATACAAAGGCACCGGGGTCCTGGGAGGGATACGGGGGCCAGCGGGACGTGAGACACCAGCCTGCAGAGGGCGCGCCGGGCTGGAAGAGCTAATTCCTGAGACAACCAGTAGGAGGCGCCGCGCCAGTGCGTCGTCGCCCTGCCACACATACACATGTGAAGTAGTGTCCCATAAGAGGGACACTACTCAGAGAAGAAAGAAGACCTCTTACATACACATTCCTTCTTTGCATGCCTTAAAAAAGCTAGATGTAATCCAGCATTTACAGTAAACTGGAGGGAATTTTGCTTAGATCTTCACATAGCTTTTGGGAGATGGGGGTATTTTCATAATTTTTACATCCTCAGTTATATGCTGTTATATATTTGGGAGCTTGAAAATTACTAAATTTCTGAATCAATTCATTATTTGTATTTATTTTTAAACACTTTACCTTGAATTCCATTCAATCTTCCTTTTTTGGTTGAGATTATTAAAAGCAGGAGTTATTCTTGTTGATGCCCAAGAACTTAGAACATGGAACAGAAGCTGAAATATGGTAAAACTGGTAACAGCAGTGCCAATAATCAGTTTGTTGAAGGTAGCCATTATTCTTCAGCCTGTTAATTGGAATGGCAGAATTACTGTCTCAGTCCAGACATTGATTAAACTATTTTGTTTAAGTAGCTGCAAAAAGAATTTTAAGCCTCCAAGATAGTAATTTAAGCAGAAACAAAAATAAAATGTAGTGCTACACAGAACACAATAATCTTCAGATGTAAAACAGTGATATATTAAGTAGCCATTTGAGTTGCCCTATTAAATAGTGAATGTGTTCAGTCTGTACCTGAGGCGAGGGAAGGAGAGATGGGGAAGAAGCGCAAACAATTTTTTGGACATTCCTAGATATTTTCTAGACCAGGGGTGGGCAAACTATGGCCCGGGGGCTGCATCTGGCCCTTCAGATGTTTTAATCCGGCCCTCGAGCTCCCGCTGGGGAGCAGGGTCCAGGGCTTGCCCCACTCCGACGTTCCCGTCAGGGAGTGGGGTCAGGGGCTTGCCCCGCTCCGCATGTGCTGTGGCTCCTGGAAGCAGCAGCATGTCCCCCGCCCCCTGGCTCCGGCTCCTATACATAGGGGCAACCAGGGGGCTCCACACACTGCCCCGCCCCAAGTACCGCCTCCACAGCTTCCATTGGCCGGGAACTGCAGCCAATGGGAGCTGTCTGGCTGCGCCTCTGCGTAGGAGCTGGAGGGGGGACATGCCACTGCTTCCAGGAGCTGCTTGAGGTAAGCGCCAACCAAAGCCTGACCCCCTTCTGTGCCCCAACCCCCTGCACCAGCCCTGATACCCCTCCCACCCTCCGAACCCCTTGGTCACAGCTCAGAGCACCCTCCTGCACCCCCAACCCTCATCCCCAGCCCCACCCCAGAGCCCGCACCCCCAGCTGGAGCTGCACCCCAACTCCCAGCCCAGAGCCCCCTCCCGCAGCCTGAACTCCTCATTTCTGGCTCCACTCCAGAGCCCGCACCCCCAGCTAGAGCCCTCTCCCCTTCCTGCACCCCAACCCCCAATTTCATGCGCATTCATGGCTCGCCATACAATTTCCATACCCAGAGGTATGGCTCAGGCCAAAAAGTTTGCCCACCCCTGTTCTAGACAGACATAGCTGACAAAGGCTCCAGTTGTGGAACTAGGAGTCCGGTGGCACCTTAAAGAGTAACAAATTTATTTGGGCATAAGCTTTCGTTGGTAAAAAACCTCACTTCTTCAGATGCATCTGAAAGCTTATGCTCAAATAAATCGGTTAGTCTTTAAGGTGCCACCAGACTCCTTGTTGTTTTTGTGGATACAGACTAACACGGCTACCCCCTGATACTTGAGTTATGGAACTATTATTTCAGACTTATGGAAAGAATTTCAGCACCATTCTCAGGGATTTAACCATTTGACTTCAATAGAAGTTAGAGGGATTTGCAAAACTAAATTTCCATACACCATATAGATGAGGAAAAAAAAACAGTTATCCCCAACTAGAGCTTCCATACTGAACTCCATTTACATTCCTGTATCCCAAAAATAATCCAACCCTTTCACAAGAGAAGCTAAACAAAAGAAAGACAGGATAACTCATAGCCCTGGTCTACACTGGGAGGGGGGCGGGGGGTTGACCTAAGATACACAACTTCAGCTACGCGAATAGCATAGCTGAAGTTGGCGTATCTTAGGTCGTCTTACCTGGCCGTGAGGACGGCGGCAAGTCGACCGCTGCCGCTCCCCTGTTGACTCCACTTCCACCTCTCGCGAGCTGGAGTTCCGGAGTCAACGGGGAGCGCGTTCAGGGATCGATTTAGCCGCGTCTAGATGAGACGCGATAAATTGATCCCCAATAGCTCAATCTCTACCCGCCAATCCAGCAGGTAGTGAAGACCTGCCCGTAGTAATTAAAAGATTTAAATACTTTCAAAGGCAATATTCTTAAACTGTCTTAAGAGACCAGCGTATAGAAATAGCTTTTAAGTGTACTTTGAAGACCTTAAATCTAATTGAAGCACAGCTGCTTAATCAAGACTTTGACTAATATTTCACACATGGTAATAACTGTCTAATAGTCAGCATCTTTCTCTAGAATGTCCTAGAAGTAGAGTCTTTCTATATAAAAAAAGGGGCAGGAAATGCCCATATCACCTTCCCTCTGTTCCCCTGGAGCTGGCAATAGCCAATGGGAATTATTTGCTTACACTCCATCTGCAGTCAGTGTGTTAGGTATACATACACTAACTGGTGGAAGCAGTAGTTGGGCCTGTTTAGTAAATCTGTGGAATACTTTGAGGTGTGTGACAGAGCTGTGATCATGTATGAAGAGATCTGTATCATGCTCCTTCGTGTGAAAACAGGGATGCATGTATACCTTCAGTATGAATAATTTCTATGCAGAATTGTGTAGGTTATGTCAGTAGCAGAGCATAGGGCTTTTATTACAAGAGATATTGTCAGCAGTGAGGTGGAATATGAGAGGATTCTTATGATGGTTAAGTAAAGTGTAGGTTGAGACAGTATCATGTGAGTATGTGTAAGAGAGGTATAAAAGGTATAAAAGGTGAAGTGACTTTTAAATTGTACAGGTGTGGTATTCTTTCTGGGGAGTTGACCAAGTGTGTGAGCCTATGCCAGGATCTGGAACCTCCTGAATTTTATAGTGCCACCGGCCAGCATGAGGTATTGCTCAAAGAGAGTAGAGGGAAGGTGGCATAGAGAACTTTCAAACAGACAAGCAAACAACAAACTTTTAATAGTGTTAAATGGAATCCTGCGGGTGAGAGTGAATGGGTTGTAAAAAGAGGGGAAGAGTTTGTACATTTCAGCAACTGAGGGGTTGATAGAATAAAGATATTATTATTAACGTGGTGTATTGGGACACTGCTAAAAGACAACAGAGTTAAGGTTGCATGGGCACGTTAACTGTACATTTCATGTTTTTCATAAATTTGAATTTTGCTCAACTCAGCATTCTGCAAGGAGACAACATACCACCAAGCAATCTTCGCTCTGCATTAATGTAGTTTTTTGCCAATGGATTTTAGCTTTTTTGAACAGGCAAAGATAAGTTGTTGGTAGGAGTCAGTAATCATTTAGGCAGTTGTACATATCAAGTCCCACAATTTGCATACCAAGCCAGCAAGGCCTAACCACCCCATCCACCAAGGCCAAACCAGCCCTGCTTTGACACACATCCACAACCACACTCCTGACCCATTCACTGCATTCCCCCCTCCAACCTGGCCCGCTTCCCATTACTGTACCCTGGCCCTCACCAACAAGCAGGGAACACATCCCACCGAAGTCTTCACTCCTTGGTATCCAAACATTTCTATTGCTGTTACTTCCCACCTCCAACCTCTATCCCCAATAACATGACTCACATGGAGTACTGGCGTGAAGGATAACTATGTTATAGTGGACTGGTATTCCGGGTCATGTTTCAGAATGATTGGAAGGTGGAGTGTGTGGCAGTGCCAGCAAGAGATAGGGTTTCCGTTCCAAAATATGGACAATTTTATGTCTCAGAAAAAGATCCTCTGATCCCTGTCCAACAGATGTACCTCATCTCCAAGAAACAGTGAGGCAAGAGAGCTTGTAATATTTCTATGGCAAACAGTACACATTTTCCAGTCATCCATGAACCCTCCAATTTCCCAATTAATGTTCTTCCAATACTTAGTACTAGCTTTCACATTGCCCCTGTAGTCATTATTCAGATGCTCAGACAGATCAGAGAAAACTTTCACAGCTGTTGGACATAAATCTCTGATGTGGTCCAAATCTCCTTTCATACATTGTCCAAGGTGTACACCAGGAATAAGGCCCAGATCATTTCCATCCAAGTGAATCACCACAATGTCCAATAGATCACAACCTCTTCATCACCAGTTAGATGCTGTAAAGTGGGCAAAACTTGATGCCAATACTAGCCAGCTCTCTCCACCCAAATCAGCCTGTAGTCAGCAATCCCCTGTTATGGTGTACTCCTTGCTCTCATGCAAACTTCTGCAACATCATGATCCAGGAATCACCCAGAATCAACACAGTGGCAACCCTGGCAGCACACACATTTATTCCCCCTCAGAAGTCCAGGTGCCTGGGCTTCAGTTCCAAACTTCCATACTATGTGTCTTGGGGGAAAAAAAACCATACATCTGCCCCAAGATCAGAAAGTAGCCACTTGTTGCCCCTGCCTCTCCCTTCCTCCAGGGGCTAGTAAAATACAGGTTTTCCCAAACAACCAATTCAAGGCTTGCCTACCACCCATCCTCATTTCCTGCCCCCCTCCACAGCCGCAACTCCTCTCCCTGTCCCCATTCTCTTGACTATCATACACAGAGTCTTCTGTCTCTGGCTTTTCCCCACCTAATATAACAAAAATTTTGGTTAGACTATTCTGCTGTCTTCACAGTAAACCTCCCCACAAAATAAAAACACATTATATTATCACAGACAACTTGCAGCAAGCCACATGAGTTGTTAAGCCTTTATTGCACAGCTGTACAAAGGCTTGAACTAGAAACATCAGTGCCAGGTTGTTCACCAGCAGGCAATTGCATTGGCACATTCCCTTTTACTTCCAAGGCAAGCATGAAGTGGCTGTGTAGAAACCCTCTCATGTTTTTTTCTTTACTGGAGCATTTGCACTGTAATCCTTCCTGACTGTACATCTGTGCAAGTGAAGAAGTGAAAAATTTCTTTAAAATGATTCACAGGTGGATCCCCCAGAGACTTAGTGAGTGCCATGCACTGCCCTGGGTAAAAAACTAACCAATGAAGATCATTTTGACCTACATCACAGCAATAGTTTGATTTCATCCAGTCATTAGTGCCTCTCAGTTTAACAGTACAACACAAGGCAGCAGAAGGAAAACTGCGGGGAGGGAGAATACCTTTAAGTCGGGAACCCCAATGACCCCAAACTTGTGATATAGAATTATTCTACTTAACGGCCAGGGGGCAAATTTGTCACGTACACACGGGATCCGCTATAGGTTGTCTTAACTCAGGAAGTTCCTTCGAGAGGAAATGTAGCCAAACTCCAAACCTATAGACAATGGAACTCCCTGTGCCTGTATCCTATAGATAACTAACTACTTAGTTTGCAAAATAACAAGGGTGGGGGGCAAGTAAATGAACAATAAGGGGTCATAAGAGGGGCAGATACATGTAGCTTGCTAATTATGTAAGGTAATGATGGCAAATTTTGGCCAATCATAGAGCGATAGATTATCATAAGCAACTGCATATAATGCTTTGGTGTAAGTGTTTTCTTTGTTCTTGCTGACTTATGAGCTCGAACCCAATTGCAATTGAAATAAACGGATCGCCCCTCCCGGGGCTCCTTGCTTGGCTAGCTGTGTCCGTCTTGCCTTATTCCTCAGCTGGAACGGACAGAAATTTCTATGACAGTTTTGGCGACCAAGAAGGGACTTCTCCAGCTCGGAACCGCTCCGGGGCCCCTCCCTCGAGAAGGACCAGCGCTGAGTTTACCTTGGGTTGTATTGTCTTGGGAGTTGGCACCCGGCGGGGACAATAAGGAGGACTCTGAGAGACGGACCACAAGCAACGAGACAGATCGCGTTGGAAGAGGCCTCATCAGGAGACGGGTAAATTGTCTCTGTTTTGTGTTATGTGTACACGGGGGTCTTAGACCCAACGGTTTCCTTGGGACAGCCTCGGTGAAATTACTGGGACATCCGTCTGGCAGTTAAACACTTTTAGAGTGCCAGCCCAGTATAAAAACAAGTTTCGGATGACAGGAGATTACCCAGGCAGGAACAGAGGCTGACTGGATAGGCTGGGTGGTCTCCCCGGGACATAAAGGAAACCGTCACTGACTCCAGGGCTTTGTTCTCAGTAACACTGCGGATGGTGGAGAACTGAAGCAGGGAATTTAGGAGTCAGTTAGACCTGACTTGGGAAATTGTCAGGTGAAATTCGATGCCAGCACACTTCTGGGATGTGTTCTCAGGAATTGGGGAAGATTTCGCCTCAAAACTTTGAGAGCCATCCTGGAAGATTTGAGACCAGAACGAATGAATTATTTGTATTTGTTTTATAGACTGTAATTTTAAACGGAATTAAGAAGGCAGGGCAGAGAACTACTAATTGGAGTAAAGTAACTTCTGTCCATCAAGGCCCAGATGAACACCCCTCAGACTATTATGAAAGACTGATAAAAGCTGCTAGGTTGTTTGGGGGTCTAGATCTTAAAGCACAGGCAAATATGCCAGTGGTAAGAGGATTGTTTAGAGACCAGGCTGCAGAAGATATCAGGTGGAGAGTAAATGATATGGAAAATTTGCAGGGATGCCTCTCTCTCTCTCTCTCTCTCTCTCTCTCTCAGATAGTGGCTATTGCCACCAGAGTGTTTAATGGGTGAGAAGCCCGATGAAAGGCTGAAAGGGTGAAGGAAGAAAAAGGGAAATATAAGAATATTGGTGGCTGTATTGAAGGGAGCAGAGCCTGGTGTCGGCAGAGGTCGAGGAAGAGGACAAGGGTTCTTTGGTAGAGTGGGACCCAATAAAGGGGGGGGGGGTCCAGAGGACTTTTAATTTGTTATTACTGTCATCAAGAAGGGCACATGAAGAGAGATTGTAAACTGAGAGCCCAGGGACAACTTAAACCTCCTCAAGGTGTTAATAAGGGCCAAGGTCCAGCTTGGACACCGCCTAATCAACCCTTCCAGGGGGTAATGCAGAATGGGGGACTTTATGACTGATGGGATGAAGGGGGTTCCACATTGTTATGTTGCGCAGTGTTTTCCTTATCCCGCAATGATCCCCTAGTTCCTTTGATGATTGGAGGAAAACAGAATGATTGCTTATTAGACACAGGAGCCACCCTTTCCACCCTTACTGATTTGGATCTTCCTAAGAGTGGCAAAATTGAACGTGTTATGGGAATTGAAGGAAATCCTTTTTGTTGTCAGATTTCCAAACCTTTAAACATACACATAGGGCCCCTGTCTGAGGAACACGCCTTCCTACTTACCCAAGGACCAACCAGTTTATTGGGACACGATTTGCTGTGCAAACTCCGGGCTATTATTCACTGCTCTGACCAAGGCATTCTTTTGAGCCTGCCAAATGACTCTGTCATTCCCTTGATGGCTCTAATGAATCCCGAAACTCCTTCAAATTTAGCAATGCTTCCCAAGGATTTGGAAAATGCTGTCCCACCTTGGGTATGGGGAACAAAAACACTGACGTGGGATTACTAAAGTCAGCTGAGCCAGTTTGGATACGTGTTAGGACAGACATAGACCCCCTCGCATTCCCCAATACCCTCTCCCAAGAGAGGCAATAGAGGGACTGACTCCTTTAATTGAGTCATTTTTAGGGGGTCATCCCAGATATCATGGAAGCATCTCCCTCAGGGGTATGCGGAATCCCCCGCTATATTTTCAGCTGTGTTGCATAAAGATTTACAAGATGTAATTTTCCCAGGACAGTCTATGTTGCTTTTGTATGTGGATGATCTTTTATTATGCTCAGAAACACAAGAAACTAATGAGCAGGACTCGATAGAGTTTTTATGTGCCTTAGCAATGAAAGGACACAAGACGTCACCCTCAAAGATTCAATCTTGCTTACAGGAGGTGAAATATTTAGGGCACATACTAAAACCAGGAAAAAGAAGCCTTGCTCAGGAAAGAATAAGTGCCATTTTAAATGTACCCCAGCCCAAGACAAAGAGACAGTTAAGGGGATTCCTCAGCATGGCAGGATTCTGTAAGTCCTGGATTCCTGAGTATGGGGAAATGTCAAAACCACTAGTGCAGATGACCACTAAGGATGAACCTGATCCAGTGAACTGAACTAAAGATGCTACCGAATCCTTTGAGAGTATCATGACAGCCCTTGCATCGGCACCTGCTTTGGGACTCCTGGATGATAGGAAACCTTTTACCTTATTTGTTCATGAAAGGGCGGGAGTGGCCTCTGGTGTTCTTATGCAAGCTTTAGGATCACAGCAACGGCCTGTGGCCTATTTTTTCAGCACTACTGAATCCTGTTGCAAGAGAAGTAGTAGAATGTTAAAGCCCTAGCTGCTGCAGCTTTGGTAGTTGAGAAAGCTCAAGAATTGGTACAGGGACATCACCTAGTGGTAAAAATTCCACATGCTGTTACTCTCCTTCTAAATTAACGAAATATCCAACCTTTCACTAATGAAGGATTGACTAGAGAATCAGTGGATGGTGTAGACCTTGCCTGGACTGAAACTTAAATTCACTCGAAAGGGAACCCCTAGATAAGGTCCCCAGTGTGGGAGCGATGCTTGTTGGCCGACTGGCAAGGCCAACCCGAAGTAGATGACTACAGGACAGCCAAGGCCCTAAACGACTGATATCAGTTTTTGATGGATATAGAAGATTGGACTGTATTATTTGGATTAACGTTTATTGCTCTTTTTTTCTTTTATTTGTTGGTATTTTAACCTATTGTGAAAATGTTTCCTCTGTTGATTTTGTTGTTTTTCCCTTCCCTTTCTTATGGCCATAATAATTTCATTAAATTTAGCCATGCGATGAGGAATAGAATCCCAGAACGGAGGAATGACTCATGCTGGGTGTGCACCTCGGTGCCTCCCGATGCGGAATGAGGACTTTCTTTCCTTCCTATCCCTTTGATGGCTGCAAATATTACTCATTCATAGGTGTATGTTACTCCCCATCAGGCTACGACTCATACCTAGCAACAAGAAGGTATAAGCCCTAACTCCAGGTATTTGTTAACCTTCAAGGTGCAGGGTGAGTGGTGTCTCCTGGGAAATGGGCTAGGCCTGTTTTTAGGGAATAGTACATGCAAATACTATGTGGGCCCAAATGGTGATGGAGAGTGGGTCACTCCCTTTGTTTATTGTTTTGACACCACTGATGACATTAACCAGAAGGGTGTCTGCGCCAATAGTGTCTGCTATGAAAGCTGCACTATGGTATGGGAAAACTCCAATGGACAATGTCTGTATGCAGGCAGAAATGTAGAGACGGAGACATCTCCTCGAAGCACGGGCCTATTGGGTTTATGGGACGTTATACATCCCTGTTACAAAAAGCGTTGGGAGTGACATGGTATACTCCTCCCGGCCCTGTTCCATCAGGGTTCAGTTCTTACTGGGAGTGTGGAAATAAAGCCTATCATACCCTTCCAGTACACTTCTCAGGTTCTTGTTATCTTGCCTGTATGTTACCCCCACTCGTATTGTGAAGCAATTACATAAAGGCAAGATTAGAAATGTAAGGGACACTAGCAAACCTCAAGCTGAAGAGGATGCAGCCCTTGAACCAATGACATGAACAACATTCCCTAATAATCGCAGACTTAGGAGAGGGGTTATAAGACTCCGGGTATTTTATAAATTATGGCTAATGAAACTGCTACAATAGTTACAAGTCAAGCCACTGAGCTTAAGCAACTTAGACAGTTAGCTTTACAAAATCATATGGCTTTAGATATTTTTTTTTTGGCAGCTCAAGGAGGAACTTGTGCCCTCATAGGCCAAGAGTGTTGTGTATTTGTGAATGACACCTATAAAGATACCTTTGACAGAGCAGCCCACTTAAGAGACATTGCCCGAGACAGGTCTGCTGAAGGTAGCTGGACAAATGATTGGTTTGATAGTTTATTTTCCTGGTTCCCTTCCTTAACAGGCTGGCTAAAGGGACTCCTGAAAGGAGGTGTTATGATTTTACTGATGATTGTGTTTATTTTTTTTATGTGTGTTTAAACTGTCCATGTGCAAAATCTCTAAATGTGCTAGGACAACTAGCAAATCAAAGGGGATATTTCTCTCTTTACAAGAAAGATGGGTTTTGGCAAAGGCAGGAAACCATGCCAGATGCTGATATTCTGACCCCTACATATTTGCTGTAATACTCCTACTGCTGTGAAAAGTGTGATCATGAGCCCATTACATGGGTCATGATCTAAGGGGGGAAATTGATATAGAATTATTCTACTTAACGGCCAGGGGGCAAATTTGTCATGTACACACGGGGTCAGCTATAGGTTGTCTTAACTCAGGAAGTTCCTTCGAGAGGAAATGTAGCCAAACTCCAAACCTATAGACAATGGAACTCCCTGTGCATGTATCCTATAGATAACTAACTACTTAGTTTGCAAAATAACAAGGGTGGGGGGCAAGTAAATGAACAATAAGGGGTCATAAGAGGGGCAGATACATGTAGCTTGCTAATTATGTAAGGTAATGATGGCAAATTTTGGCCAATCATAGAGCAATAGATTATCATAAGCAACTGCATATAATGCTTTGGTGTAAGTGTTTTCTTTGTTCTTGCTGACTTATGAGCTCGAACCCAATTGCAATTGAAATAAACGGCTCGCCCCTCCCGGGGCTCCTTGCTTGGCTAGCTGTGTCCGTCTCTCCTTATTCCTCAGCTGGAACGGACAGAAATTTCTATGACACTTGGATCACTAGTGATCCCCTGCACCCCCCTGAGGCACACCAAATTTTAAAGCAATTGGTTGGATTTTAGAGCGCTTACAGGAGTTGAGCTTTAAAGCACATAAAATGGTGAGAAGAGAAGCACTCTAGCCTTTTTTCTGTATTTGTGCATGTGCGCTGTAAAAAAAAATGTACATTCTTAAATATTGTTATCAATTTGGTCACCCAAAGATTTAGTGGGTGCTGTGCACTACCTTGGGTAAAATTCAACAGACAGATATTTTGACCCACAGATTGCTAGCTCTGCACAAAAATATCCACCTAGAAACTTTTTGAAAAATGGCAATTTTGGGTGCTTATATCTCTACAACTCCTAATTCAAGTGACCCCAAATTTGGATCACTATTCTTACTCTGCATCCTCCTAAGGCACACCAAATTTCAGAGGAATCCAACTGAGCATGTTGATTTTGGAAGACTTCAAAAAGTCAAACTTTATACAGAAATCGTGACGCAACCTGCTGCTGCACCACTATAATAAGGCTACATCTACACTTCAGACTGGGGTGTGATTCCCATCTTGAGGACACATATCTGTCCTAACTCTGGTCGAGCTAATGCACTAAAAATAGAGTGTAGCCATAGCTGTGCAAGCAACGGGAGAGGCTACTCACCAAGCACATATCTATCCAAGGCAGTAGGCACATATTAAGGGCATCTAGCCCATTGTGGTGCAGAGGCTACAGAGCTAGCACAGGTCTGTCTCAGAGAGGGGAGTCTGATTCCCAGCTTGAAGTGTAGACATACTCCATGATGTACAAAACAAGTCAAATGTGAAGGAAATTGGTTCAGTAATTCTGAAGCTATGAGCTGTTAATTTTAAAGTGGAGTGCCCCAGTGATAGAGACTTCCCAATGTTCTAATGCGGTGATCCACAAACTTTTTCCATTGTGCCCCCCCCCCGCCCCCCCGCCCGTAATGGAACCTGTCTGTGCCTTTCCTTGGGAGCTGTGGTCGGGAGCGGAGCTGAGGTTGGGAGCTGGGAGCCAAAGCCAGAGCTGCAGCTGGGTCTGCGGCTGGGAGCAGAGCCATGGCAGGGACTGTGGCTGGGAGCAGAGCCATGGCTGGGAGCAGGGCCAGAGCGGAGCTGGGGGCAGAGTGGGGCTGGGTGGTGCTCCCTCCCCACCCCGCTGAACATTTCTCCACGCCCCCTGGGGGAGGATGTGCCCCACAGTTTGGGCACCAATGTTCTAATGCATGTTAGCTTTCAGATGACACAAAAATAATCCCATATATATATATTTTTTTTAATTCAAATATGTTGACATATATTTCAAAATATTATGAACCAATTTTCTTCAAACTTAGTTTAGCCTTTATTGGAATAACCTTAACTCAGAGATGCTCTTTCCTATGTGTTTCCCTCTATTGTAACAAGTTACTGCATTTGCTTTGTAAAGGAGCATATTTGCATGCAGACAGCACCCCAAAGTATGTAACTTCTACCAAATGGAAATGGTTCATGAAGTAATTTGTGGGTAAATCAGGTTGTGTGTTTTTGGAGAATGAAAGAATGCATGTATGCATGCAACAGCAACACTGGTTGCCTGTTTACTCTTTTCCAGCGCTGAACAGACCCTTTGTTTTGTTTAAATGAACTTACACTTGCTGTCATTTCTCTGGAAATTGCAGCAGGCCAAGAGGTTGTATAACTAATACATTAAAAATTGCTCTTAGACAGTACTACTGCTTAAACAATCTGAAATATTTACAGATATTAATGAATTAAGCCTCAATACCCTGCAAGATTAGTACCATTATCCCCATTTTGCAAATGAAGAAATAGAGGCTCAGAGAAGTTAAGTGCCTGGGATGTACTTTGATCCTGTGGCATAAATGTGGGTCTAGTACTTGAGATGCCTGGGGCCAGATCTTCAACTGGTGTACCTAGGCACAGAGCCTTCAAAGTAAAAGGAGCTGTGACGTTATTGACATGAATTGTGACCGTATAGATCATTGTTGCAACCAAGGTCCTATAGTTGCACCAAATCTTGTACAAAGGAGGTCAAGTAAGGTGTCTCTGAAAAGGTTGTAATTTGCTGGTTATGATTATGCTGTCTGTATGGGTATATCATTTTTGTATTTGAAGTTATGAATATTGGCTATGTACTTGTATCTCAATTTACTGCAAGAAATGATACCTAAAATGTCTACAAAAAGATAAACCCTCTTTCAAAATAGTCTCTAGAAGGAATTCTGCACTTGCCTCCAAGCCCCCTCCCCCCCAGTTCTGTAGCGTGATTCTCAGAGGTACTGGCCATCCAGAGCTCATGCTGATTTTAATAGAAACCATAGGTAAACACCACCACTGAAAAAAATCAGGCCACATTGAGTTGCTAAAACATGCACTACATTAAAATTTTGTTTCCCTATGGCTACAATCTGGTTTGTTAGAAAGTCGCTAAACATTTAATTTTGCAAAATTCTCCTCAGACTCGCATGATTTTTTTTTAAGTGGGCAAGAAATTCCCCTCTCTCCACTCCCATTATTATAGAAAGTAAGTTTTATTCTTGGTCTGGTAAACATTCATGACAGTTTTGCCAGACTGAGTTCAAGAGCTAGTTTTACATAGGCTTTCTCAAAAGACTTTTGTACACACAGTAATGAAAATCTAGGAGCTAATTTGGAATTCCACTTGAGCAAGATGAAAGCAGTGTTGTATTTTAACTCAAATAAAATAAAGGAGTTGAGCATGTACATAATTTCATACACAAGTATAGACAAAGAGCAGATCAACCATAAAAATATTCACATGAGTAAAGATTTAACCTTTTAAGTGAAGGGGTTAAGTTAGCCCTAATTGTGTATCTTGTTTAATTTAGCAACTTAACTTTTACTAAACATGGCTTTTTAAACACAAACACAAAGGATTAGATTGACAAAGAGGACATAGGTGCTTAAATCCAACATTTAAGTGCAACAGATATTCACCACTTAGCTGCCATCTAACCCTGTAGGCACCTAAATTTCCACTAGTAAAGTCCACTCAGTGCCTAAATTTCTGCCTGTGCTCATGTGCAAAGCTGCCTAAGTCCTGGTGACACCAAGCTACTCAGCACCTAACACATGCCTAAGCCTTGGCGGGATTTACAAACTAGGTGTTCCCCTGCCCATCCGGTAGGCATGCTCAGAACACAACTGACATGCAAAAAGATAAGGAGGTGTAGGTCTCCTATCTAATAGCCCCATGATGATGGTGTTAGTGATTCTAAACAGTATTTCATACTACCCTAATTATCTGATATAATGATTCCACTTAAGAAGGAACAATCAGTTGCGTACATACAAAATGGGAAATGAGAGCCTAGGAAGGAATATTGCAAAAAGGGATCTGGGGGTCATAGTGGATCACAAGATAATTATGAGTCAACAGTGTAACTCTGTTCCAAAAAAAAGCAAACATCATTCTGGAATCTATTAGCAGAAGTGTTGTAGGCAAGACATGAGAAGTAATTCTTTCACTCCGCTCCACACTGATTAGGCCTCAACTGGAGTATTGTGTCCACTTCTGGATGCCACATTTTAGGAAAGATGTGGACAAATTGGAGAAAGTCCAGAGAAGAGCAACAAAAATGATTAAAGGTCTAGAAAACATGACCTATAAGGGAAGATTGAAAAAAATTGGGTTTGGTTAGTCTGGAGAAGAGAAGAAGACTGAGAGGGGACAGGATAACAGTTTTCAAGTACATAAAAGGTTGTTACAAGGAGGAAGGAGAACAATTGTTCTCTTTAGCCTGTGAGGATAGAACAAGAAGCAATGGGCTTAAATTGCAGCACAGGTAGTTTAGGTTGGACATCATGGACAACTTCTTAACTGTCAAGAGTAGTTAAGCACTGGAATAAATTGCCTAGGGAGATTGTGGAATCTCTATCATTGGAGATTTTTAAGAGTAGGTAAGACAAACACCTGTTAAGGATGGTCTAGATAATACTTAGTCCTGCCATGAGTGCAGGGGACTGGACTAGATCAGTGGTTCTCAGCCAGGGATATGTGTACCCCTGGGGTATGCAGAGGTCTTCCAAGGGGGTACATCAACTCATCTAGATATTTGCCTAGTTTTACAACAGGTTACATAGAAAGCACTAGTGAAGTCAGTACAAACTAAAATTTCATAGAGACAATGACTTGTTTATACTGCTCTATATACTATACACTGAAATGTAAGTATATTTATATTCCTATTGATTAATAATAATATAGTAAAAATGAGAATGTAAGCAATTTTCTGTAATAGCATGCTGTGGCACTTGTATTTTTATGTCTGATTTTGTAAGCAAGTAGTTTTTAAGTGAGGTGAAACTTGGGGGTATGCAAGACAAATCAGACTCCAGAAAGAGGTACAGTAGTCTGAAAAGGTTGAAAGCCACTGGACTAGATGACCTCTCGAGGTCCCTTCCAGTCCTATGATTCTATGAACATTTTATTTTATAAACTGTCTTGCTTCAATCATCATAATAGCTAGACATGTGACAACAGATTGGACAAAAATTTTCAACAAAACTTTTTTTTCCTCTGAAAAATGCAGATTTGGATCGACTGAAACATTTTTCGAATTCATGTTGAAATCATCAAATTGTTTTGAGTAAAAAACACTGAAAAAGCTAAATGCTTTGCATCAATATTTTTGAAACAAAATGTTTCACTTTTCTAATTTGAAATTATTTTTCCTTTCAAAAATTTGGTTCAATTGAAAAAAACCCTAAACTAAACATTTCATTTTGAGTCAAACGAAACATTTGTAGTAAACAAAGTCTGACATTTTCAGTTCCGCTGCTGAACCAGAAAAAAGCAAACAAAACAAAAATAGTTATTTGCATACCTCTAAATGATAAATACAGATTGCCCAGAGCACAAGCAGCCCCCTTCCTATTATAACTCAAGCATTCATTCCTAATGACAACTTGTATTCAAATAAACAACTAAAATGCTTAAACAAAACCCAATGTGTTTTGTACCCTGCTCTGAAACTGCAGAGATTAGTCATATTCCCCTACCAAAACCAAACTGCAAGGTGAATTACGTGTTGCAATATCGCTTATCAAAAAAGCTTATTTCCTCAAAGCTTTCAGATACATCAAGAGTCTTTAGCAGAAAAGAGATAAAGAGAAAAAGTGGAAAAAAAAACTTTATAGTGGTACTGAACATTTTAAAAATCGCTAACTTAAAAAAAAAAGACAAACAAAAAAAACAACATATGGGTACTGTTATTTCAGGAACAGAAGTTTCTAAAACCAGAAACATTAATAAAAACATTTCCTGAAATTTCAATTTCAGAGTATTAGGTGGCTGGAGGAGAAGGGAGAAGAAAGGAAATCAATTACACCTAATTTTTAATTTGTTGAGATGCAAACATTTATTTGCAATGTTCAATAACACTGGTCTACAATTTTTGAGAAGTCGTCTGCTTCAGAGATAAAATGTGCTATTTATTATGTATTTTGATGTGCTGAATTCAAATATGACAATTAAAACAACTGATTGGCTACTGTTTCTAAGATATTTAAGTTTTTACATTTTATATCTATGTATATTGTGTAGATAGTAGAGTTTTAATCATAAATTGTAAACCTAGGTCTTTTCATGTGTTTATAGTTGCTTTACATGATAATATTTCATCTGTCCTGTTTATGTAACACTTTAAAAATCAGCAAAAGGGTTATATAAATAAAATTTATTATGAAACAAAAGGCAAAAAACTATTATGTACATAGTTTAGTCCTATTCAGTGTCTACTCGGCGCTTCTTGGCTTGTCTCTTGTATTCATTAAATGGAGCATCTCTTGTCACTGTCCAGCAATAGTCTGCAAGCATTGATGGGCTCCATTTGCCCTGATAGCGTTTCTCCATTGTTGCAATGTCCTGGTGAAATCGCTTGCCGTGCTTGTCGCTCACTGCTCCGCAGTTTGGTGGAAAAAAATCTAGATGAGAGTGCAAAAAATGTATCTTTAGTGACATGTTGCAACCAAGGCTTCTGTATGCCTTAAGGAGGTTTTCCACCAACAACCTGTAGTTGTCTGCCTTGTTGTTTCCGAGAAAATTTATTGCCACTAACTGGAAGGCCTTCCATACCGTCTTTTCCTTGCCACGCAGTGCATGGTCAAATGCATCATCTCGAAGAAGTTCACGAATCTGAGAACCAACAAAGACACCTTCCTTTATCTTAGCTTCACTTAACCTTGGAAATTTTCCACGGAGGTACTTGAAAGCTGCTTGTGTTTTGTCAATGGCCTTGACAAAGTTCTTCATCAGACCCAGCTTGATGTGTAAGGGTGGTAACAAAATCTTCCTTGATTCAACAAGTGGTGGATGCTGAACACTTTTCCTCCCAGGCTCCAATGACTGTCGGAGTGGCCAATCTTTCTTGATGTAGTGGGAATCTCTTGCATGACTATCCCATTCGCAGAGAAAACAGCAGTACTTTGTGTATCCAGTCTGCAGACCAAGCAAGAGAGCAACAACCTTCAAATCGCCACAAAGCTGCCACTGATGTTGGTCATAGTTTATGCACCTCAAAAGTTGTTTCACGTTGTCATAGGTTTCCTTCATATGGACTGCCTGACCAACTGGAATTGATGGCAAAACATTGCCATTATGCAGTAAAACAGCTTTAAGACTCATCTTCGATGAATCAATGAACAGTCTCCACTCATCTGGATCGTGAACGATGTTGAGGGCTGCCATCACACCACTGATGTTGTTGCAGGCTACAAGATCACCTTCCATGAAGAAGAATGGGACAAGATCCTTTTGACGGTCACGGAACATGGAAACCGTAACATCACCAGCCAGGAGATTCCACTGCTGTAGTCTGGAGCCCAACAGCTCTGCCTTACTCTTGGGTAGTTCCAAATCCCTGACAAGGTCATTCACCTTGTGTTATGGGGTGTGGTTCAGAGGAGGAGGATGGGAGAAAATGTGGGTCCTGTGACATTGATGGTTCAGGACCAGAAGTTTCATCCTTTTCCTCGTCTGACTCAAGTGAGAATGATTATGGCGCATCAGGAACCGGCAGTCCTTCTCCGTGGGGTACTGGGCATATAGCTGATGGAATGTTTGGATAATGCACAGTCCACTTTTTCTTCTTTGACACACCTTTCCCAATTGGAGGCACCATGCAGAAGTAACAATTGCTGGTATGATCTGTTGGCTCTCTCCAAATCATTGGCACTGCAAAAGGCATAGATTTCCTTTTCCTGTTCAACCACTGGCGAAGATTTGTTGCACAAGTGTTGCAGCATATGTGTGGGGGCCCACATTGTCCTGATCTCCAATTTTGCAGCCAAAATAAAGGTGATAGGCTTTCTTAACGATAGTGGTTATACTGCGCTTTTGTGATGCAAAAGTCACTTCACCACAAACATAGCAGAAGTTATCTGCACTGTTCACACAAGTACGAGGCATCTCTGCTCACTTTGGCTAAACAAATGTGTCCCTTTGCAAAATCAAACACTGACAAATAAGAGAGCACGACACTGTATGATTTCTAGAGCTGATATAGGGCAATTTGTTCAGCAGAGTTATGTAAGCTTCGTTATGATTGCATCATCCATGACTTCTAGGAATAACATGATGCAATTCACATCGTCTATGACGCAATACCAGTTTCAGATTGCATCATTCATTGTTTTGCCTAAAAAGCAAGTACTGTCCAAACCCAGTCATAGATTTATTCATAGATCCAGTCAAAGATGTATTTTAGTCATTTCTGGTTTAAACTGAGATCCCTTCCCTTTATAACTCACTTATCCTCCGCCATTCCCAAGTCAAGGGTTGTATATACTGACCCAATAGCATATCTTGAAAACTAGAGCCAATCAACAATTTTAAGCATCATTTTCGTTCTCAGTGACCCAGAATTAGTAAAGTTTGACTACATTTATTTCAGAAGCATTTTGGCTGTAGAGCAGTGTAATCAAACATTGCTATACTACCTAGCAAAGGAAAGCCAGATTGTAAACAAATTAGAAATAAAAGCATGTAATTACTAGTATTCTTTTTTGTCCAAGAGGACAGATATTCAGACAAACCAAAAGTGAACATTATATTAGCATTTACAAAATTCACTTTAAATAACAATCTAAGATATTATATGTAGGGAAATAAGGACATCAGATTTTAAAACAGTATTTTAAATCTGAAAGTGTCCCTTTAAAAGTATTAGTTTATTCAGTGCAGCATTTCAGAGAGGCTGGACCCGTTTCACAGCATTATAGCGGTAGCATATTGTAGAGACAGGACTTGATGCAATTTGACAGCAACCCTGCTGGTCTAGTGGGCAAAAACTGGAGCTGCAGTATCAGCTGCCTTTCCCCGATTCCAGCTTTCGTTTCCCCTCTCCCTGCTGGACTATACAACCTCCCCTCCCCCGCGCGACTGTTCCCACTGACTCGCTCCCTCCCGGGGCTGCACAACCCCCCCTCCCCCGCGCGACTGTTCCCACTGACTCGCTCCCTCCCGGGGCTGCACAACCCCCCCCCCTTTTCCATTAACCCTCTCCCTGCTGGGGCAGAACCCCCCAGTCCCGTTCACTACACCAGACCCCTCGCTCCCGGCAGGCGGGGGAGGGGATTCATGGGAACCTGCCCGCCGCCTGCCCCTCACACGATGGGCCTGGAGCTGGGATGCGCAGCCCGGCCCCGAGCGGGGCTCCCGGCCGCTCCCCATTGCGCCGCCCCCACCCCAGGCGGGCAGGCCGTGTCCCTGTGGAAGGCTGCGGGCACTGCCCCACCCGAGCCCCGCGCACCCTTACCTGGGGTGGGAGGCCAGACGGGGGCTAGTGTGGCCGCAGCTCCTCCCCCATCCCTGCCGGCGCTGCGGGGAGAGCCCTTCGCTGCTTGCCACACAGGATGCTCCGGGGGCAGCGGGTGGCGGCAGCTCCGAGGGCTGCTGCGACAAGCCACTCACTGCGGGATCGGGTTTCGGCAGCCTCGGCCTTAAAGGGGCCGAGCCTCCGCCACCTGCGAGGGAAGCTGCTGCCCGTTAGTGCCAGGGCTGGGTGCACTGAGGTGGAGCTAGCGGCCTCCGCGCGCACACGGTGCCCTGTGGGGATGGGGTTTGGGGGAGGTAGGCGGATCAAGCGCCCCGTCTCCACCCCGTGGAGACGGGATTCAGGATTTGGGGGGGAGTTGGGGAGAGTTCCTCCTCGCCCACCCGCAGAGCCCCATGGTACTAGGATGTAAGGGGGCCCTTCCCAGTTGGCTCCCAGTCTCCACCGTTCTGAGATTTCGAGACCCTAGGCACGAAGTAACGAATGTCTGATGTTTGGTTCTAAGGGCTGCTACGATACGAGATACTAATTGGGGGTGTGGAGTGACTAAGTCAGCACAAGAGTTAAAGTTTGAGATTTTAAATACAAAGCAGTCAAAGACACCTGGGGTTATAGGTTCCACAGCAAACACAATTTAGTATCTTCAGTATATATATACTGTATGTATATGTACTGTGTGTATATGTATATGTAATATTACACACACACACACACACACACACACACACAGGGGATATTCTAAAAAAAACTCAGCCTTGATTTTCTTTAGTCTCAATTGTACCATTGCACTAAAATAAATGCAAAAGCTATCTAAAGAGACAAATATCAAAATAAATGTAATCTACAAGAAATATGTAATAGAGCGAAAATATGCACAGCTCAAAATATGTGCCTATCCAAATCTCAACTCCTGCATTTGGTTAAATAATTACTGTACCTAGGAATACAGGAATTGACATAGTGGATCAGACCAGCACTCCATATAGTTCAGTATCATGTCTTTGTCACTAATACCAGAGAGAAACACTACAATAGGCACTGATAAAATAATCTGCCCAAAGTTTCTTCCTTAACCCACATCAATGTAGAAATAAATACACCATGCCAAATTCCACCTATGGCTATGTTGATATGGAAATAATTCTGACTAAAAGACCCAGATCTACACATAGATTTCTTATAGTTTAGGGGCAGAAGGCAACATTATATCATTTAGTCTGACATACATTGTGTGTGAGTTACCAACAGAATTTGGCCCACTATACTTTTCAACGTGCAGTTTATATAGTTAAATATTCCTATTGTCTAGAAGAAATCATTTGCTGATTTTGTTGTCTGAGGTCTAAATGTACATTCATGCACTCCTCAATACAGTGTGCAAAATACCATAAAACATGAAGAGCCATCTCATCCAAAGGAACAGGGGCATTGGCAATATTACGCTTGGACTTTCTCCACGGAGGATCACAGAAATAGAAGTTGCATTTTAGGGCCAATCCTGCAGTACTTACTCAGATAAAGTTATAACTGAAGTCAAACAGAATGCTGAATGAGTAAATATATAAGTCCCAACCCTGCAGTTTTACAGTAGAACCTCAGAGTTACGAACACCTCGGGAATGGAGGTTGTTTGTGACTGAAACGTTCATAAATCTGAACAAAATGTTATGGTTGTTCTTTCATAAGTTTACAACTGAACATTGACTTAATACAGCTTTGAAACTGTACTATGCAGAAGGAAAATGATGCTTCCGCTTTATTTATTTAGTTTTAGTAGTTTACATTTAACATAGTACTGTATTGTATTTGTTTTGGGTTTTTTTTTTTTTTTTTTTTGGTCTCTACTACTGCCTGATTGTGTGCTTCCGGTTCCAAATGAGGTGTGTGGTTGACTAGTCGGTTCGTAACTCTGGTGTTGGAAACAGGGCCGGCTCCAGACACCAGCTTAACAAGCAGGTGCTTGGGGCGGCCAAGGGAGAGAGGCGGCACGTGCGGCAATTCCGGGACAGCAGGTCCCTCACTCCCTCTAGGAGTGAAGGACCTGCCGCCGAACTGCCGCCGCCGCCAATCACAGCTTTCCCTCCCCCCCGCCCCCAATTGCTGCCGCCGGTCGCGATTGCAATCGCAGCTTTTTTTTTTTTTTTTTGCGTGGGGCGGCAGAAATGCTGGAGCCGGCCCTGGTTGGAACCTCCAAGCTTCTACTGTAAGGGCTGGTCTGCACTGGGGGGCGGTCGATGTAAGATACTCAACTTCAGCTATGGGAATAGCGTAGCTGAAGTCGACGTATCTTATTTCGACTTACCTCCCATCCTCACGGTGCAGGATCGATGGCCGCAGCTCCCCCGTAGACTCTGCTACCGCCGCTAGACGAGACACGATATATCGATCCCTGATAGATCGATTACTACCCCCGATTCGGGTAGTTAATTAATAATAATTAACATAATTCCTCTGCTCAAATCAGAGCAGAGGAAAAGCAATGGAAACAATTGCAAGCACATAGGTTTGTTTTGTGTGAAGTATGGAAATTCCATTTCACTAAGAATTTTGAGATTTTTTAAATTTGGCTTCATTTCAAATTGGAACAAAATACTCAAAAATTTTGAAATTCTCCACAAAGGAAATTTAAAAAAATTGTTCCATATCAGTTGAAATATTTCATTTTGACTTTTTAATGTTATAATATAATATATAAAATAATACAAAATAAAAAATTCAAAACAAAAAGTTGGTTAAAAATGAAAAATCAGAATGTTTTGTTCCAAAAATATTCCAACTAGTTTAGAAATCCAAAGGAAGATGTAAATATTCATAAAGAAATATTTTGTAATAAAAAGATGTAAATAATGGATTGGTACATACTAAATAGAGCTGGTCAGAAAAACTCAATTGAAAATGCAGTTCTGTCAAAACGGAAACGCTTCACAAAACCATATTGATTTTGCAGAAATTTCATTTAAGAGCAAAAACTGTGGAGGAAAGGTCCGACAATGTCCCATTTCAACATAGTTGGAATGAAGCATTTTGATTTTTCATTTTGAAATTATTTTCAATTTTTTTATTTTGTATTATATTTAAAATTTTAAAAGTCCACATCCAAACAAAACCATTTTGCCAAAATTAAACATTCTGATCTGAACAACTTTTTTTAAATTTTTCTTTCATGGAGAATTATGAATTTTTCAGGTTTTGTTCCTATTCAAAATGAAGCTAAAATTCAAAATCCTTTGTGGAAATGGAATTTCCATTGTCTGCACAGTTCTAATACTATTAATATATTTTGTAATAAAAACAGAATTTAATCACTCCCTTTAAACACACACACACAAAACATTCAGGGTATCCCACCCTAAAGAGACATTTAGATTGTACCACATTCATCAATAGCCATTGCCTTTAATAAAGTAATTTGCAGGGTCCTGTAGCCTCATTCTGACCCTTGTCATAAATGCTGGTATTCACAATCATGATGATTAATGGTCCCAAAATACTTATCCTGGAATTGGCTAATGTGTGTGATAAGACACAGGGTGTCTGAGCTACTGGAAGATGCCATGTTGCTGTTTCCATAGATCTCATTATGTCTGTTTTTGTGCCCTTATTGTATACACTGCATAATTAAGTCTCAAACAACAAATTCTAAGATCACTTTTTAAGTTGTTACTCTTTATTAAGGGATCTGTATGCAAAATCTTGTTCTTTCCTCCCTCCATATTCCCTACTCTTACATTGCTTTGTGTGCTCTTCCCTCAAACTGTGTGACATAGGTAAATCAAAAACCTCACACTACACTTTCCCTATTCTGCCTCTTTATACAGTACCATTAGTTTCAAGACAGAAAACAAGCTATTTTCCTCTTTTACAGGCCCATCTTTACAGGCATTAAAGAGGCAAAACAACCATTGAAGTCTGTATGAGTTTTACCTGAGTAAGGACTGCATGGTGGAATCATGAAGTACTTCAGGAAGAAACACACTACAGAAGTGCTAAGATAATTTTTTCTTCACTATTTCAACAGAGAGCAGCCCATCTACATTACTCAGCAGAAGACCACCAAACCCTCAACATTTCCTTCACCATACTCCTGCCCCTCCTCAAAGCTGTGAAGGCTGCCTTCTTTCTAGATAAAGAACTGGTCTTCAGAATTATGGAAGGCTTTGAAGTGACAGTTAAGACTGTAACTGTCATTGTCAGAGCTGAAAGCCATTCGGGTTGTCTGTGGGCCCTACATCACTAGAGAGAAGGCTTTCCAGGTCAGGATTCTACCTCCTGGAAGTTGTAGACTGTCAGGATAGCCATAGTCCTATCATTCAGGAGTTACAGACCTAAGTAGTATACTCTCGACAGTTGATGTACAGCATTAAATAATATGAAACAGTAGACGAGAGACCTGAGACATTGTTGAAATCAGAGGGGTTATGATTAAGTCCTAATGTAGAGGGCCTTGGGGTGGAAAATGCGCATACACCACGGGGGCAACCTACCGCCCTTTTGACAAACCCCACACCCCTTGAACTCCATAAAAACACGCTTTACACAGTTATTTTCAACTGACATTTTATTTTACAACACAGCCTGTTCCTCAGTAGGTTGCCCCCACAGTATACGCGGTTAGATTACCCTTTGTCTTTTAAAGTGTTTATCCCTTTACAAGACTTAATATAGGGTTACCATATTTTGTGCCTCCAAAAGGAGGACACTCCACGGGGCCCTGGCCCCGCCTCCAGCCCCGCCCCCCCCCGCCCCAACTCCGCCCC
The DNA here is from genome assembly GCF_027887155.1 of Malaclemys terrapin pileata. Taxonomy (NCBI): domain Eukaryota; kingdom Metazoa; phylum Chordata; order Testudines; family Emydidae; genus Malaclemys; species Malaclemys terrapin. Next base: position 75,489,492 of record NC_071512.1, read on the forward strand.
CTCCCCAAAGTCTCCGCCCCCTCCCCTGCTTCCCGCGAACATTTAATTCGCGGGAAGCCTGGGCAGGTAAGGAGGGGTGTGGGGGGAGGAGGTGCGGCCCAGGCTGGCCCCCCCGGGGCTCCAGCCTGGGTCGGCTCGGGCCCTGGGGTGCCGGCCCTGGCCCCCGGCCGACCACCCCCGGCCCGCCCAGCACTGCCGGCCGGCCCCCGGCGGCCCAGCGCACCCCCCGGATCCCGGCCCCGGCGGCCCAGCGCACCCCCCCGGCGGCCCGACCCCGCGGCCCAGCGCACCCCCCCGGCTCCCGGCCCCGCGGCCCAACGCACCCCCCCCCGGCGGCCCGGCTCCCGGCCCGACCCCCCAGCTCTCGGCCCCGCGGCCCAACGCACCCCCCCGGCGGCCCGGCTCCCGGCCCGACCTCCCGGCCCCGCGGCCCAGCGCACCCCCCCGGCGGCCCGGCTCCCGGCCCGACCCCCCGGCTCCCGGCCCTGCGGCCCAGCGCACCCCCCAGCGGCCCGGCTCCCGGCCCGACCCCCCGGCTCCCAGCCCCGCGGCCCAGCGCACCCCCCAGCGGCCCGGCTCCCGGCCCGACCCCCCGGCTCCCAGCCCCGCGGACCCCCCCGGCCCCGCGGCCCAGCGCACCCCCCCGGCGGCCCGGCCCCGCGGCCCAGCGCACCCCCCCCGGCGGCCCGGCTCCCGGCCCGACCCCCCCGGCTCCCGGCCCCGCGGCCCAGCGCACCCCCCCAGCGGCCCGGCTCCCGGCCCGACCCCCCAGCTCCCAGCCCCGCGGCCCAGCGCACCCCTTCGGCGGCCCGACCCCGCGGCCCCGGCCCGGCTCCCGGCTCGGCACCGCGCGCCCGGCACCGCGACCCTAGCCCAGCCCTCCCTCCTGATTTTCCCGGACATGCCCGGCTTTTGGGGGATTTCCCCCTGGACGGGGATTTGAGCCCCCAAAATCCGGACATGTCCGGGAAAATCCGACGTATGGTAACCCTACTTAATATAACTTTTACTTGCATTTGTTAAAAAGTTTGGGGAAGAAGCCACCTTCTTATCTCTGATCCACTAACTCACAGAGGCTGATTTTGCTAACAATGGCTTTGCTGAAAAAGCATGCTGTTTCAAATTGTTCTTACTAAAAAATAATCCATGTTAGTTTAAAACATAGGGGGGAGGGGACTTTTTTATTGCTATAATTTACTTTTATAAACAAGGTCTCTGTGTTTTTAACCCTGGTATGTTTCTGCATGCTCACGTTTTATTAAAACATATGCAAAAGTGCTAAATGAAGGTATGGGTCTTCATATAGGCTTGTCTTTTCAAATGTTTATTCCTTTACAAGGCTTAATATAACTTTCATCTCTATTTGTTAAAAAGCGGGTAAAGAAGCAAACTTCTTCTCTGTGATCCACTGGTTTACAAAATAAGGGGATATAAACTGTCTGTTACTAAGAATCTGTGGTTTTAAACCTAGGGTGTTTCTGCATGCTCTATTTTATTGAAACACACCTGTAAATAAAGGGATGCAACTTCGTATAGGTTTGTCTTTTAAAGTGTTTATCCCTTTACAAGACTTAATATAACTTTTACTTGCATTTGTTAAAAAGTTTGAAAAAGAAGCAGCCTTCTTATCTCTGATCCACTGGCTCATAGAGGCTGTTTTTGCTAACAACGGCTTTGCTAAAAAAGCATGCTGTTTCAAATTGTGCTTATTAAAAAATAACCCATGTTAGTTTAAAACATAGGGGGGAAACTTTTTTATCGCTATACATTACTTTTATAACCCTGGACTGTTTCTGCAAACTCACATTTTATTGAAACACCTATGCCAAGGGGGTTAAATAAAGGAATGGGTCTTCAGATAGCCTTGTTTTTCAAAGAGGTCTTCTTCTTTTCTAATTCACTACCTTCAAAAGGCTGTTTCAAGTTGTTCTCACTAAAAACCTTGGGGGAAAACATTTTCTTAGTCAGGGTTTAACCCTGGGGTGCTTTTGCATGCTTTTTTTAATTACAACACATACAAAAGGGCTGTGTCTTCATTTAGGCATGTCTTTTCAAGTGTTTATTCCTTTACAACCCTTAATATAACTTTCACCTCTATTTGTTAAAAAGTGGAAAAAGAAACAAACTTCTTCTCTCTAATCCACTGGTTTACAAAATAAGGGGTATATAAGCTGTCGGTTACTAAAAACCTGGGGTGCTTCTGCCTCCTCTTTTTTTTTATTACAACACATACAAAAGGAATGTGTCTTTTTAAGTAATTATACCTTTGCAAAACTTAATGTAACTTTTACTTGTGTTTGTTAAAAAGCAGGTAAAGAAGCAAACTCCTTCTCTGTGATCCACTAACTCACAGTGGCTGCTTTGCTAACAGGAACTTTGCTGCAGCTTCACATTGTTTTTACTAAAAAAAAAAAAACAAAAAAAAAACAAACAAACAAAAAAAAACCTCTGTTAGTTTAAAACCTAGGGGAAAACTTTTAAAATTGTTTGTTACTAAAAGCTTGTGGTTTTAACTTTTATAAAAACCCCTCTGTAAAAGGGCTACATGGTGGAAAAAAATGCTGGGGGTCTGTTTCTTTAGATAAGAATAAGACAGTTAAAAGGTGGGAGGGGGAGAGGAGGGAGATGGCTCTTGTTTAAAATCTTAAAACTCTAGGATTGGTTCATAAAATGAATTCTATGACACTGTTGTAAGACAAACTCTGATTGGTCCAATCCAAAGGTGGTAATAACAAGACTGAAAGGGTCTGAACCAGGAAAGTTGCCTCATTCTACCGAAAGACTAAAAAGGTAAGAATTCTCTCTCTCATTCAACCACGTGCTGTCTATCTTGTCCTTTGCAAAGGGGGCTTTCTTTTCCCTTTTCTTTCGTTTAACCTCTCTTTTTTCTTAACCTACCCTGGTATTGAATAGTTTAAATGCTTTTTTATTCACTTTTTTACCAGGTGCTTACCAAATAGGCTCTGCCTGCTTCGCTCTCATTCTCTCTTTCTGATTCAACCATGTGCTGTCTATCTTTGCCCTTTGCAAAGGGGGCTCTCTTTTCCCTATTTTTGCCCCATTATTTCTTTTAACCTCTCTTTTTTCTTAACATACACTGGTATTGAATAGTTTAAATGCTTTTTTATTCATTTTACCATGCACTTACCAAACAGGCCCTGCCTTATTTTATTGTTTTTAATATCATTTAATGATTTTAAAGGCTCTTTTCTTAACCTACCCTGATAGTAAGTAATTTAAATGCTTTCCTATTCACTTTTTTACCATGTGCTTACCAAACAGGCTTTGCCTTAGTAAATGCCCTTTTTAAACCTAGCTTTTAATGTTATTTAATGATTTTAAAAGGCTCTTTTTTTAACCTACCCTGATAGTGAATAGTTTAATTGTGTTTTTCTTAGCAACCCTTTTACCCTTGTCTTACTAAACAGGCTTTGCCTTAGTAAATTCCCTTTTTAAACCTAGTTTTCAATATTATTTAACTTTTACATTTATCTCAAAAATTTCTATTCTTTAATAGCCCACCAAAGTAGGCCTTTACCATCATCCCGCCTTACTCAAACACACTACAAAGCTCTCTTCTTTCAAACTAACTAACCCTTTAAAAACAAAAATATTTCTATTCTTTCATAACCTACCCTTTAAAAGCCTCTCTCTCTCTCTCTCAACCTCCCCAAAGAACCTTTCTTTCCTTTTTTTCTCTAAACCTTACTCAAACTTTCTTTTTTCATCTTTACACTCTCTCACTCTCTTCTTTCAACCCTTTTCTCTCAATGTACCCAAGCACACACACAACACTTCCCCTAGTCAAAAAGACACACACACAAAATTTCAAAATGGTCAACGGCGCCAAACTTTGGTGCCAACGGAAACGGGGTGGGAAGGCAGGACATAAGCCCTAAATGGGGCGTCGAAACCTGTCAAAAAATGCATGGTGATGAATACTATCGAGCAATATACTACTGACCTAGAATACAGCAAGAGCATGAGAGATTGGACTTACTTTCAGCCTCTAGATCCTTCTCCCAGCTGAATGTGATTTTCAGTGGGGCACTACATACGTTAAACATTTAGAGCCAAATTCTACTCTCATATGATCACCTGCAATTCCCATTAAAGACAGTGGGGAAGATTTGGTCATTAGTGGAAAACCATTCTATGCATTCGCAGTACACATTTTTCAAAGACTTACAGCTTTGTTATTTCAGAACCAAAATTCTTCATCTCTGAGGCACTGCTCCTCAGTGAGGTTTTAAATCCATAAAGAGTTGCTGTGTTAAAAAGTAGGGCATTTGTGAGTCATTCAACTGCATTTGAAAATGGTTCCAGTTATGAAAAAATCTTCTTTTATGTTCATCTTACTGAGAAACAATCTAATAGAATTTTACCCAGCTTTCCACACAACATGCAAAATCATTTTTGGTCCAAGAACAAGAATGAGAAGTTTCATTCTAGAGATAATTTTTTCAATAAAACTATAATAATAAAAAACAAGGGCTTATAATAAGTGGGGTGCTATAGTTCACTGGGTCCGAATTTGTTGTCTGCCTAAGTAGAGTTCCTGGCTCTCATTGTCAGCAACAGGAACCACTTCCCAAAATTCAGTAGGGCATGCAGGCAGAAATTTCATGAGGATGGAAAAGCACATAAAAGGTAGAACCCGAGTCTCCTGTCACAATGGTGTGGATCCAAAGTAACTCCAATGAAGCCAATGGAGTTACACTGGTATAAGTGAGAAGAGAACAACACTCATAGTTTGGAAGCTGCTTAGGCCCCCAGTGGAGTCCAGTCATAAATCTCTGGCAGGTAAGTGTGGGCAGCTAATATCACAGCAGCAGTTGATCCAGATAAACCAAGGGACAAAGGAAGAAGAGATGGCATGGGAAGGAGCTGAATTTGATACTGGTTGTAAATCCCATGTTGGTGGAGGCAGCAGAGGAAATGAGGAGAAGGAAAAAGGGGGAGACCTTAAAAAAAAAAAAAAGAAGACTTCTGTAGAAAAAAAATCCAACCTTCATGCCTTTTTTATGTGGCTCATATGCTTGGGATAGACTTTCAGTTAATGGTTGCCAAGCTTCTTCTCTTCACCAAAAGTCTAAAAATTCTCCAGTTCCATAGACCTGAATGCTTCATGACATGATCCCATTCTGTGCTCTACCAAATCTGACTTTAGGCTACAAGGTCTGTAGAATATTAATCTTATGGTTTTAGCATAGTTCACCTAGACCAGTGGCTCTCAACTTTTCCAGACTACTGTCCCTGTTTCAGAAGTGTGATTTGTCTTGTGTACCTCCAAACTACGTGCTTACAAAATGAGACATGAAAATACAAAAAAGTGTTACAGAACAGTCTTACCGAAAAACTGCTTACTTTCTCATTTTTACCATATAATAATCAAATAAATCATTTAGAATATAAATATTGTACTTACATTTCAGTGTACAGAGCAGTATAAACAAGTCATTGTCTGTATGAAATTTGCTTGTACTGACTTTGCTAGTGCTTTTTAAATGTAGCCTGGTGTAAAACTGGGCAAATATTTAGATGAGCTGATGTTCCCCGGAAGACCACTGCGTACTCCCAGGGGTACACGTACCCCTGGTTGAGAACCATTCACCTAGACCATGTATATGTATGGTGCTACATGGTAATACAATAAGCATTTCAGTGTCCAGAGAAGCTACACCATTCATGACTTTATTCCTTCTTCACTGCATTTTCCCCCACTCCCCTCCCTTGATTTCTCATTTTTGATCAGACTAGTGGGGCTCTCCTGTGCTTCTGCCACCTCCCATTGCCTGAAATCATTTTTCTGGTATCAATGCTTCCTGTCAGTAAGTGACCAAAAGTGCTGTTTCTGGCAAGATGTACTCTTGGTCCCTAACCTTTTTCTCTGTCTCAGCGTCACCCCTTCACAGACTCATAGATTTTAAGGCCAGAAGGGATAATCTTGGTCATCTAGTCTGACCTCCTGCAGGCCACAGAACTTCACCCATCAACTCCTGCAACAGGCCCTTTGGCTGAGTTACTGAAATTCTCAAATCTTGATGTAAATACTTGAAGTTACAGAGAATCCACCATTTACTCTAGTTCAGATCAGCAAGTGACCCATGCCACATACTGCAGAGGAAGGCAAAAAAACCCCAGGATCTCTGCCAATCTGCACTGGTAGGAAATTTATTCCTGACCCCAAATATGGCAACCAGTTAGACCCTGAACATGCGGGCAAGACCCATCAGGCAGACACCTGGGAACTCAGAGTCCTCCCCCTCTAGTGTGCCCTTGCCAGGCATTGGAAATATTTGCCAATAGCAGTAGCAGCAATAGCAGTCTTAAAACAAGTTAGGTTTTTTGCCACCTCTACTCCCCTTGAAAAGCTGTTCCAGAATGTCACTCCTCCGATGATCTCATTTCAAGTCTAAACTTATTGATGGCCAGTTTATATCCATGTGTTCTTGTGTCAGCATTGGTGCTTAACTTAAGTGACTCCTCTCCCACCCTGGTATTTATCCCTCTGATATATTTATACAGGGCAATTGTAGCTCCCCTCATCCTTTGTTTGTTAGGCCAAGCTCCTTAAGTCTCCTCTCATAAGGTAGATTCTCCATTCCTCTGATCATCCTAGTAGTAGCCCTTCTCTGCACCCGGTCCTGTTTGAATTCAACTTTCTAAAACATGGGAAACCAAAATTGCACACAGTATTCCAGATGAGGTCTCGTCAGTGTTTTAGGGAGAAGAGATAGCTCAGTGGTTTGAGCATTGGCCTGCTAAACCCAGGGATGAGAGTTCAATCGTTGAGGAGGCCATTTAGGGATCTGGGGCAAAAATCTGTCTGGGCATTGGTCCTGCTTTGAGCAGGGGGTAGATGACCTCCTGAGGTCCCTTCCAACTCTGATATTCTAAGAACACTTTCCTACCTCTACTGAATGCTTTGCCTGATGTATCCTAGGACTGCATTAGCCATGGCTGCATCACATTCATGGCTTATAGTCATCCTGTGATTTACCAATATATCCAGGTCTTTCTCTTCCTCTATTGCTTCCAACTGATTATCCCCAGCTTATAGCAAACATTCTTGTTGTTAGTCCCTAAGTGCATGACCTTGCACTTTGTACTACTAAATTTCATCCCATTTTTATTACTCCAGTTTTTAAGGTTGTCCAAATGTCTTTCTATGATATTCCTGTCCTCCTCCATACTGGCAATGCCTCCCAACTTTGTATCATCCACAAATTTTATTAGCACATTCCCACTGTTTGTGCAAAGGTCATTAATGAAAATGTTAAATAACATTAGTCCCAAGACTCATCCTTGAGGAACTCCACTAGTAACCTCCCTTCAGCCAGATAGTTCTCCTTTCAGCATGACCCGTTGTAGTCTCCCCTTTAACCAGCTCTGTATCCATCTTGTGATTCTTATATTAATTCCTATCTTCTCCAACTTAACTAATAATTTATAATGGAACTATATCAAATGCTTTATTGAAATCCAAGTGGATTAGATCTACTGCATTTCCTTTGTCTAGAAAATCAGTTATCACCTCAAACAAAGAAATCAGGCTGATCTGGCATGATCTATCCTTTGTAAAACCATGCTGTATTTTATCCCAATTACCATTTACTTTTGTGTCTTTAATTACTCCTCTTTCACAATTTGTTCTAAGACCTTGCATACAACTAAGCTGAAACTAATGGACCTGTAGTTTCCCGGATCACTTTTTTTCCCTTTCTTAAATATAGTTTATTCACAATTCTCCAGTCATAGAGTAGACCCTCTGAGTTTCTGGTTCATTAAAAATCCTTGCTATTAGGCGTGCAATTTCATGTGCCAGTTCCTTTCATATTCTTAGATGGAGCTTATCTGGGCCCCCTGATTTGGTCCCACTAGCCTGTTTGAGTTTGGCTTCCACCTTGGATGTGGTAATTTCTACTTCATATCCCTGTTCCCATTAGCCACCTTGTCATTTGCCCCAAGCTCCTCATTACCCTTATTGAAAACTGAGGCAAAGTATTCATTTAGGTGTTGGGCTATACCTAGGTTATCTTTAATATCTACGCCATCCTCTGTTTAGCGGTTCCACTTCTTTCCTTGTTTTCTTTTTATTTATATGGCTAAAGAACCTTTACTAGTGGTTTTAATTTCCTTTGCAAGGTCCAACTTTGCTTGGGTTTTGGCAGTTCTCTTTTTTTCCCCTATACTTTCTGACCTCTAAGAGGTGGCGTTCCTTGCTGCCCATCCCTTCTTTCATTCCTTGTAGGTTTTCTGCTTTCTCTTAATGATCTGTGTCAAGGCTGCTTCCCCACTCTGAACTTTAGAGTATAGATGTGGGGGCCTGCATGAAAATCATAGAATCATAGAATATCAGGGTTGGAAGGGACCTCAAGAGGTCATCTAGTCCAACCCCCTGCTCAAAGCAGGAAAACTTTTAAGCTTAACTGCCAGTTTAGATGTGGTCCGCTGCCACCACTCCCAATGTGCTAATTCCCTTCCCTGGGAAGCCTTGAGAGACTCTTCACCAATTCCCTGGTGAATACAGATCCAAACTCCTTGGATCTTAAAACAAGGAGAAATTAACCATCCCCCCTCCTTTCTCCCACCAACTCCTGGTGGATCAAGATCCAACCCCCTTGGATCTAAAAGCAAGGAAAAATCAGATTCTTAAAAAGAAGGCTTTTAATTAAAGAAAAAGGTAAAAATCATCTCTGTAAAATCAGGATGGGAAATAACTTTACAGGGTATTCAAACTTAAAGAGCCCAGAGGACCCCCCTCTAGACTTAGGTTCAAAGTTACAGCAAACAGAGGTAAACACCCTAGTAAAAGGTACATTTACAAGTTGAGAAAACAAAGATAAAACTAACACGCCTTGCCTGGCTGTTTACTTACAAGTTTGAAATATGAGAGACTTGTTCAGAAAGATTTGGAGAGCCTGGATTGATGTCTGGTCCCTCTTAGTCCCAAGAGCGAACAACCACCAAAACAAAGAGCACAAACAAAAGCCTTCCCCCCACCAAGATTTGAAAGTATCTTGTCCCCTTATTGGTCCTTTGGGTCAGGTGTCAGCCAGGTTACCTGAGCTTCTTAACCCTTTACAGGTAAAAGGATTTTGGAGTCTCTGGCCAAGAGGGATTTTATAGTATTGTACACAGGAGGGCTGTTACCCTTCCCTTTATAGTTATGACAACCTGTTTGAGATGCTTGTTCAGCTTGCTTTTTAGTTTGTAACCCTACCCTACAATTATTTCCCCTCTTGCTTGGGATGCAGTCTTCAGCTAGCTTCTGCAACTTTGACTTTAAAGTAATTCCAAGCTTCCTCCACATGAAGATTCTTGACTTCTTCAGCCAGTCTACTTCCCTAATACCCTTAATTTTTTAAAGTTTGCCCTTTTGAAATCAAGGACCCTAGTTGCAGACCTTTTGTTTATCCTTCCATTCAGTTTAAACTGAATTAACTCATGATCATTCAAACCAAGATTGTCCTCTACAACTAGTTCTTCTATGACGTCCTTCCTACTTTACCAATACTAAACCTAAAATGACATCACCTCTTGTTGGTGTGGTGACTATTTGGTAAAGAAATCAGTTTGCTACAACCCTACCATTATTAGTAGCACTTTTTGTCCAATCTTCAATAAGGACCCACTCCCACTCACTCTATCCCCCCTCTGTTGCTCGCTCTCCCCGCTCTCACTCATTTTCACCGGGCTGGCTCAGGGGGGCTGGGGTGCTGGCTCTAGGGTAGAGGCAGAGATGAGGGGTTTAGGGGGCAGGAGGGGCACTGGGCTGGAGGGTAGTGCCAAGGGGTTTGGAGTATGGGAGGGGGCTCTGGGCTGAGGCAGGGCGTTGGGGGGCAGGATTGTGTAGGGCTCTAGCTGGGGGTGTAGGAGGGTGTTCCAGGCTGGGACCAAGGGGTTCGGAGTATGGTCGGAGGCTCTGGGCTGAGGCAGGGGGTTGGAGTGTGGAAGGGGGTATGGGCTCTGATCCACCTCCTGCACTGCGAATCCCTCATCCCCAGCCTGAAGCCCCCGACCTTTTCTCCATTTATCTCCTGCCCCATGATCTCTCTTTCCCCTACTTACTATTAAGGTTGCCATCTGCACTGGTATGATTGTCTTAGTTATAAAGGGGCTGTTACCCGCAGTGACTTTATTATGAGTTTGTCATGTTGCATCACAACCTGATATTTTGATGCACTACAATAGCATTGTGGTAAAGCATTGAGTTGTGCTGTGACAGGCGTGTGTTGAGTTTGTTCCAGAGGCTAAACTGTCAAAAATGTCATCCCTTCTGTCTATTTCATGTCCTTCTGTCTCCCTTTTCTTGTTGCCTTTTCCCTCTTCATCAAAATATCTTTTCTTTTCATCCTCCTTCACATTCACTCTCTCCATTCCTTCCCCCATTCCTCCACTAATCTTCTCCCCTCTGATGTGCTCTCACAAAGCACCATAGTGGAGGCAGCACTGCAGCTTTACTGAATGCAACACTTCCTCTTCACAGTGCTGCCATGGATGGGTGGATGTGACAGGTAAGCTGAGGGTATGGAAAGAATCCAAGGCCTAAACCTGAGGTCTCCATGGTTAATTGTAGGAATGTGTTGCTCCCTAATCACAAGCCTTGAAGAACGGCAAACTATTCCCTTGGCAATGAGGCAGGAGTGACCTTGTTCTAGCGCCTATGTTTGGGAAACTTATTTGGCTGATTTGATTGTTTCCTCGCAGCTGGTGTTCACGCGCTCAAGAGATGGGTTTGTTATCTTATGTGCATGTACACTGCCTGGCTTTTCTATGCGCAGGAATGTAACCACTAAGAAGTGTTGTAAACAAAGCAAGGAGAGAAATAAAAACCCCAGAAGTTTTCCTGGGAGGCTTTTTGCAAGAGGCTTGTAAAGCTCTCTGGCTACCAACAAACCTGGCGTTCTGTTTCCTTTCCTGCGTCGTCACCACAGTTAATCTGACTTCTCAGTTCCCATGTGTGTGACACTGGCACAACAAAAACAGAAACTTGAAATAATGCAAGATTATTTTCTTTAACATACATAAAATTCATTTTGACTTTGTGACAGTCAGTGCTCTTGTCATCTCATTCTATAGTCTCCCTGCTGCTAATAATGAATAGAATCTGGTGACATCAGAACAGAAGAAAATGAAAGGGTGTACTTTGTAATAAAATAAAACAGAAAGGCATGCTACCTGAAGCAGATTAGCACTAAACAAAACAAACAAACAACAAACAACTTTTGCAACACAGCCCCAAAGATTAGCAACTAATCAAAGTTCAAGTTGTCCAAAAGAACTGCCTTTTTTGTTAATATTCCAATTTGTTAATTAAAATAGGATTGTGTAATACTGAGCAGAGAACAGTTTTTGTAGTTATAGGATTTTTTTGTCTTATAGCATCAGATTGTGAAATAAAGCACAGCAAGTAGAAATATTTTATACAAATTCAAATTATTATTGCCTATCTGTATAAACCTTGCTATAAACCAGTCAAAACTTAAAGATCACACAGTATCACATGCCCTAATGACTGTGTGGCACTTAACTGTGCATCTTTCAAATGCACATCAGTATGTGATTAAGATAGCCACAGAAGGAATGGTTTATTAAAATATTATAAAAGATACTAAACCTAAAATATACCCAAATTAAAAAAAGTTAAGTAGTTTCAGACGATACACTTACCTCTGAGTCCCCATGCCAATTTCTGTGATTTTGCAATCACTTTTGATTATTTTTAATGTTTTTATCTCCTCTATTGATGTGTGAAAGACCCAAAGAAACAAGACTAGAAAACGATTTGATTTCATAGGAGAGACAGAAGCTCAACAGTTTGTGGGATTAAGTTGATAATGATCTTTCTAGTGGACCTCTATCGAAGACATCCTTATACATACCTCTTCAGGGTAGGGACAGTCTCTTTGTTCTAGGTTTGTATCGTGCCTAGCACAGTGGGATCCTGGCCTCTAGATGCTACCACAATACACACAAATATTACTATAATTTATTATTTGTATTATTGTAGTGCCTGTGAGCTCCTAATTATAAACCAGGGCCCCACTGTGCTAGTCACTGTACAAACACAGAATAAAAAGTCCCTGCTCCAAGATGTTTACAATTCAGGTAAATAAATACTGATAATAAATCCTTAAAAGTGCTAAGTAATTGCTACTCCCATCAACTTCAGTGGGAATGGCAGGTGGTCATTGCTTCTCAGGAACTGGCTCTTAGACTAAAATATACATAACTTAGGGAGAAGATATATTATAAAAAAAATTCAACATCAGATACTATGAGTTTCTGATTGTTTTTCCTTTAGCAGATGATGCAGTTCAGAACATTATTATTAAATGTTTTGCAGAAAAACTTATGGAATTGTAAAAAATATATGCTACTACAACTTCTTATTGGACTGTCTGACATTGAAGTAACATTTATAATTGCAATTATCTTCCAGTTCAAAGATTGTACTCACAGAACATGGGATATTTTTTCTTTAAAATATTGTTTAAAAAAATCAATGAACATTTGGTATAGAATTTACTTTTGTAGGACATCATTTTGAAAGTTATCTGTATATTTTTTATTGATCAAGTGTCAGTAAATCAGCAAATGGATTTTTCTATAAGCTGATATGAAACCTGACTCTGAAATGTGAAACCCTAACATTTTATGAACACAGCTTATTGTGTATAACTTAATAAACATTCTAAAAGAGATAAAATCAATAGAAGAAGCTTCAGACTTCATGATTTCAAAGTTCTGTCCAAGAATTGTAGACAACACACAGAAATTCGAAAATCCAGACACTTTGCATCAGCCCCTGTACACTTGACAAAGGGCCCAAATGGCTCCCTTTAGAGCAGGGGTCTCAAACTCAATTTACCTTAGGGCCAGTGCCACTCCTCAAATCCTCTCAGCAGGTTAATAATGTCACTCATTAAGCCCACGGAGTTTGGGTGGGGGAGGAGGTCTGGGGTAGGGAATTGGGGTGCAGGCTCTGGGAGGGAGTTGGGGTGAGAGGTTGGGCTCTGGGAGGGAGTTTGGGTGGGGGAGGGGTCTGGGGTGAAGGCTCTGGGATGGAGTTTGCCAACTTTTCACTTTCAGTTAAGGGGCAAGTTCTTCCAATACATAGCCTGGGGATTTAGGTACAGTAACTCCTCACTTAACGTTGTAGTTATGTTCCTGAAAAATGCAACTTTAAGTGAAACAATGTTAAGCGAATCCAATTTCCCCATAAGAATTAATGTAAATGGGGGGTTAGGTTCCAGGGAATTTTTCTTCACCAGACAAGACTATATTTTTATTTTTACACACACACACACACACACACACACACACTATAAGTTTTAAACAAACAATTTAATACTGGTACACAGTGATGATTGTGAAGCTTGGTTGAGGTGGAGAAGTCAGAGGGTGGGATATTTCCCAGGGAATGCCTTACTGCTAAATGATGAACTAGCAATTGGCTGAGCCCTTAAGGGTTAACTCTCATACTCTACAAGGCAGCAGGAATGGAGGGAGGGGAGACAGCATCACAGACAGAGACAGAGACACACGCTGTGTGTGTGTGAGAGAGAGAGAGAGAGAGATGCGCATTTCCCCTTTAAGTACCTGACCCTACTCTTAAGTAAAACTGCCTTGTTAATTAGATCAGCTTGCTGCCAGCAAGCTCCCTGAGCCCCGTCGTGTGTCCCCCTGCTCTATGGAAGATGGGGTAAGCGGGGTGCAGGAGCTGGGGGGACACCCTGACAGCCCCCCTCTCTTTCTCCCCTTCCCCTCCACACAGCAAGCAGGAGTCTTGGGGAGCAGCTCCAAGGCGGAAGGCAGGAGCAGCACATGGCAGTGGGGGGAAGGACAGCTGAACTGCCAGCAATTGATAGCTGCTGGGCAGCTGCTGCACAGGGAACTTAGGGGAGGGGGGAGCTGATAGGGGGGCTGCTGGTCCAACTTGGTTCCAAGCCCCCACCAGCTAGCTGCAACGGGCTGCTCTTCCTGCAAGCAGTGGACAAAACAGGTGGCTGCCAAACGACATTAGAAGGGAGCATTGCACAACTTTAAATGAGCATGTTCCCTAATTGATCAGCAACGTAACAACGAAACATTAACTGGGACGACTTTAAGTGAGGAGTTACTATATTTGAACCACCACTGCTGGCTGTCTTTCCATTTCGTCCCCCGATTCAACAGGCTCATCTTCCTCATCCAGGAGTTCAAACACTGAACTCCCTTCTTGATCCTTAAGTACTGATCATACCATCAGTATCGTATTTAGCTCTATCTCTCTCTGTTTTCTAATCACTTGCTGCTTCACGCCCATACTTTTTGCCAGACCGTAATGACACACACACCCTTTTGCCATTCTTTTCCTCTTTCATACATTCATATGGAGGTGGAGGGGCACTTGGCTTTACATATTCCTTCTCCTTCTCTTGTGCTTTTGCCACTCCTTCACATTTTCCCAATCCTCATCATTCCAAGGATTATGATCAAAAGCCATGCTGCAAATAGTTTTCCTAGTCACCAAAGCAGACTCCAGCTTATTAATCACTTCAATGCATTTCTTATGATTCTCTTTTCCAGGTGGCTTTGTAGCCTGTTCAGTTAAAACTGAAACAGTCCCTTTATATCGTTTTGCCTCCAATTTATACTTTTGTTCTTCCTGCATTTGTGCATCCATATCACATTCCAATTCCTGACAAGTTTGAGTTAAAGCAGCTATCTGCTGGACATTAGTTATGTTTTGCATCAGACCAGTTTGAAAATCTCTTTTCGTCCCCTCATTTTGTAATCTCAGCTTCTGTTGCAAACTTTCCTTCTCCTGTTTCCAAATCTCACGCTCCTCTGCAAACCTATTCACAGCCTGATACATAAACCAAACAGCAACATTTGTTATTTGTTCCTTTTTAGAAATAGGAGTGCCACATGTCTGATATTTTAACATCATTTCATTCAAACACCCTGCCTTGTACGGGACAGAACAGCATTTGGCAACCATGGATCTCTCTGTGTTTGTGAAACATCATCGACTCTAGGAATGACCAATACAACCCCACTCACTGCTATATTTCCCTCTCTTCGTACTATAACTAAATCTGGCCCCTGAGCTATAATTAATATAAAAGTCAGAACTGATTCAGAACAATATTCAAATTAGTCGGTTAACACCAATGATTCAAGATACCAAGCACTTAACGGGCAACCAGTTCAGACAAAGTTTGATTCAGTTTAAAGACTTATTCACTTAGACACGACAGTAAACCGTCCTCTGCTACCAAATGTTGACAACAGGGGGCGCTACTACCCCATAAATGGACCTTTACTGGCACCCGGTGGAGCAGATTACTGTCATACCAGTGAAAAAGGTCCACAATAGTTATCTGCAATACACAGCAGTTTATTGAGAAGCAATTACACAAGCAGTAAAGGATTATATTAAGCACATAACTCTTATGTTAGACATTAAGAGCTATACATTCCTCTTAACGAGTCTCTCTTTCACAAACATACACAAACAGGCCCTGCACTAGCCTCATGCAGTTCCTGCTTGGAAAACAGAGAAGATGGTTACCAATTTTATAGACAGCTTTTTCCCTCCTGGTCTGTTCTTCTCAGTCCTCTGGTCTGTCTCAGATTCCATCAAGGCAAGGCCTTGGTTGCATTGACACCCCTATGGTTCACAGTCCTACTTGAGCCCACGGAGCAGAGTTTTGGCTAAGTTGCTTCTTCAAGCATCAATTAAGGAATCTCAACCACAGTAATTTACTTTGCTTGATTTTTATACTCTCTTTCCTCAAAGGAGTCACATGTCTTAAAAGCATACCCAGTGGGTGTATGGTTACTAAATTTTACTAATTAGTGTTATGGAAGGGGCTGGTGGGTGTGGTACCAAATGAAGATCACCACATGTTTACTCACTCATCAATCATTCACTCTGGCTTTCTGCATGATGTCCTTGCTGTAAGGTCACTATAACTAGGTTGACCTGTGCTCTATGCTGGAACTTTATACATGTGATATTTACTTTTTCATGGGTCCATATTTGCTGATCAATAGGTTCAATAATTGATTGTACGCTCAGATTTTGCCAGTTCTTTATCAAATTTGTGTCTGCTTCAAGGGAACCTGCTCCCAGGATCCTCTGCAGCCATTGAGCCATGTTTAAGTCATGTCAAGTTATGCTCTCACCATTCATTCAGTATGGCCACACCAATTTGGCACCATCCCAACAGTAGCTCCCATGGACTTCAGTGAGAACTCCTGGGTGCTCAGAATTTTTTAAATCTGGAACAATAATTTCATTCTCAGAATCCTGGCTTCTTGGGGAGATAAAAGAAGATCAAGTTATATTATCTAACAGAGAATTCACCCTAAATTATGCTAATCAATAATTAGAGCAAGTTGCAATCTATAATTTCAAACCTACCTACCTCCTCTGCAAATCTTGGCAAATTTTCTTGCTTCATCAAAACACACTCTGAATGCCTCCAGATTGTCTCTGTGTGAGGCAATGTAGGGTGACAGTGTGAGACTGTACTTAACTCCTCATCTGTAGCCATTTTGTCAGGTGCAATATGTTAAGGAAACAACCTTTAGCCATGCTGCCTGCATACAACAGTGTAGCTCATGCTTGCTGGAATAAGACATTTTTCCTCCAAATTGCTAGTCCATTGAGTATCTCCTATGAGTACCTGAACCATAGAATCGTAGGACTGGAAGGGACCTCGAGAAGTCATCTAGTCCAGTCCCCTGCATTCATGGCACTAATGTGCTGCTATAAAGCATTAAGGCCCAATGCTATAAACACTTATTCATGTGGGTTTACTCACATACTTAATGTTACCAACTCGTTATTTTAAACACAAGTCTCATTATTTTAGCCCCAGCTAAAAGCTCCAGCTGCTGGAATCATGATATTACACCAGAATCTCAGCCTTTTTTTTTTTTTTTTTTAAAGTAAGCTTCTAGTTAGCCTTCATTGTTGTTGAGAAAAGCCTGAAAACCTGAAGCAAGGATACCCTAAAAGCTCAAAAACCAGAAGGCAAATAATAAGAATCCAATATCTTTTAAAATCTCACATTGGGGGGTGGGGCTGATCTCATGCTTTTTGAGCATTTGGGGTTGGCAATATAGCTGTGTAACATAGTAGCTTGCCCATTTAAGGGCTAGAGGCCTGGGGCCAGCCAACGCTAGTTACTAAGCGGACACATCTGCTAGGGTCAGGTGACTCCCTTATAAAAGAGTAGCACCAAGTTCTAAAGAGACAGAGAAGGAACCCTTGAGAGAGGGACTGAACAAACAGAAGAAAGGGATTACAAAGCTCTCCAGTCAGGGAGGCCTGGGAGAAACATTGAGTAACTGTGAGGCCTTACAGAAGAAAGAGCTGCTGTTGGAACTCAGATACTTTATTTTAGGACTTTTACATTTTGTCTGGGCTCTAAGGTAAGAGCCTGTAAATTGATACGTGCTTTTCCAGAAGGCTCCGTTAAATAGTGATACACTGACATAGAGGAAACTGCACGGTGCTGCAGAGTTCCCTCTGGCCACCAAGGTTGTGCTCAAGGAAGCCACTCCCCTGCTACAAGCATGTTTAAGTGTTTGCAGGAGCTGTGCCTATATTTATAAAGAAATATAAAAGGGAGCATCAAGCACATTTATAGAAGTGGCATTATATCAAGAAGGGTAATGTAGACTCTAATGTTAATGTAGATAGTGTTGGCATAATTGGTTATGTAACCCCCTGCTTGCTTGGAGTGACACTTTGTCCCCCTCTAATGGTGGCTAGGCCAGCTAGAGATTGATGAGCCTACTACAGCCCTGGCTAACAGGGATGTGTCTTTTAGCTCATGCAGTACAGGCTAATGCATTTAGCTCCAGAGGTCTCAGATTTGATCCCACTGCCAATGCCTCTGCGTGGGTCAGCGTTACAGTTCTAAACGTAGGATTTTAGAAACTCGGATTTGTATCTGTTAAACTAGTTACATTACAAAATTTTTGTGCTATGTAACGCTGAACACTAGCAATTGATGTAGTTGAACCAGTAGAGCAAACTGTTTGATGCAATCCAAAACACACATACATACACACAAATTGAGCTTTCCACTCCCTTTCCTGTGATAATATTGAGAGAGGTTCAGAGTAGACCATACCCTGCTGTTCAAGTAAAGTTAGTTAGTCAACTACAACAAAAACCGTGACTGGGAAGTGAGAGGAGAAACAAGGAGCTTTACAGGCAGGGAGAGAAAGGGGGTGGGGGGAGGATATGATTGGGAAGGAGAGAGAAAAATCATAGGAACATCATAAAACATATTGACTGTCTACAGACATAAAAGCAGTAATTAATTGTTCCTTGGGTACATGCTGTTCTCACCCTTCAGCTCAGCTCCACAAATTATTTTGCACTCAGACAATAGATAAATATACACTAAAGTATTTAGTAGCAAATGGAGTCTGACTAATTGTGCAGCCTAAAGTTGGTAAAATGGAAAACCCCTTGGATAGAACTGAATACAAAATGTGCTATAACTATTAGTGTAATTAAACCATCTAGCTTTTTGCTTCTTTTTTTAATTTCAGTGCTTCACTTTATACCTTTACGCAGGACTTTATAGACTTTGAAGACAGGACTAAGCATATGCTCTCTTCTTTTCTTCACTTTCATCTCTAATTATATTTTAAAATCTTATAATTTTAAAATCCCTTTTAAAAAAAAATAGATTTGTTCAGTGTTATGGAATCAAGTGCAAATACACATGTAATAAAAAATCAGCAAAGAGTTTGCTAATGCTTTATAACTCGTTACAGATGACCTACTATGGATTTTTTTAAACAATTGGACTGGTTTCCTTTTTTTTCCTTATAATATAGACCAGAATGAGTCCCTGGCATGTGTTTTTACCTAAGAAATATCATAGAAACGTAGGACTAGAAGGGACCTCGAAAGGTCATCTAGTACTCTAGTCCATCCACCTCTCTCACTCCCTCGGGCAAGGCCAAGTATACTTAAACCATCTCTGACAGATGTTTTGTCTAACCTGTTCTTAAAGACCTCCAATGACAGGGATTCCACAACCTCCTTAGTTAAGTACTAGAATAGGTTACCAATCCTTATGGTTGGACAATTTTTTTCCCTAATATCCAACCTAAATTTCCCTGGCTATAGATTAAGCAGATTACTTCTTGTCCTACCTTCAGTGGACATGGAGAACTTCAGGTAGGAGAAAAGCAGGCTTATCAAGTCTGTCTTCTCTAGTTTTGCTGGAGGACCTCTCAGGATCTCAGAGGATTTTCATTGCCATCTCTCACACATTAAATCGACAGAGTGGGGGCGCTGAATCATTAACAAAGAAGCCTTCCTCCCAGTTGTTAGTCACTGATGCTTAATAGGCATTGCCAAAACAGAGTTTAACAGTTACATAAAAATCCTCCACCTTCTTTTGGTGTAGACACATGCATAACGAGGCTGATGCAAACCAAGTTTACATGGACCTAACTTTGTAGTGGAGACCAGACTTTGGCTGCTTAACATTTACTCACTTGACTTTTGTGATATTACCATTTCACTAGTTAGGACCTGAATTTCTAATGTTAAAGAAAAAATAATTAAACCCAACCACCGGCTTTCAGGTTGTCTTCGTACAAAGAACAAAAAGGATACAAGCCCATTTTCCCTTTTCCTCTTTCGTGGCAGGTTGCCTTTAAGATTCTAAATCCACCATTGCCACATACAACTCATTAGAGAATTACTTTTTTGAAGAATTCAAGTTTACTGAAGCAACCCAAATATCCTACTGTACTTTTCAGACCACTTATCCTCTACAATTCTTACATAGAAAGTAAAGTTCCTGGGACCACTAATTCTACTGCAGCACTACTTTTCCCAGGAATTCAGTATTGGCTCAGAAACAGTAATTTCCTAAATGGTATATTGCCCTTCACAGAGAAGTTTTACATGACATGAAAAGAATCTATTAAGAAATCTTTTATTATACAGAAAAATCTATTATCTATAGTCAATAGATGGCTTAATATTAACATGAGTCTGTTAAAAAGGAACACTCTCAAGTTAGTGCACACTAGTCAACCTACCATAAATCAGATCAATATATTCAGCTTGAAATACAACAAAATCCAATGGAGCTAGAGAATATTAATAAGACATTCCTAAGTATCTAGGAAGGTATTAGAAACAAAAGGTACACAGGCATTGTTTCTTTCAACAGTTACTTATTTAATACATATTAAGCTCTCTCTTGTTCATACTTCTACAATGGAGGAACACTCAATAGTAGGTATTCAAAGCCCATTACAAGCAATCAACATTTTGCATGTTTCAGTTCCTTCAACAAACCTTTTCACTTACCAATTAAACGGATATCAGTAAAAACTACTTCAAATTGTCCTAGGAATGTCAGACAGTGGATCTGACCATTAGACAAGCAAAGTTATTTACAGCTCACTTTTTTTTTCCCTCCTAGCAGGGTGAAAATACTTTCAGCATATTACATTTCTAGCTTTCCTCATTAAAGTCATAGTAAATTGTAAAATGACTATGAAGAGGTCAATTTAATTTAACACTTACATACCAGTATAGTTTTCCAGATAGATATTGAGTGTACTAGGAAGCTCTCTCAAGGAGTAGTCACATTTCAAAAAGACAAACACTAGGTTTTCTTCTCCTGCTTTTTCCCTTCTTATCTTTGGACAACACTGCCTTAGGAGTTGGCCATACAAACTATGCCATCTTAGATTACAAGAGTATTTTTTCCATCCACTTGCTCTAAAGTGAACTGAATACATTAAGTATCACTTTCCTTAAAGACAATGCTGACTGACTTTAAGATGGGAATGGTTTCTTTCTCCTAAATGAGAAATTCAAAGCTAATTTCCTGCAGCCATGGCAGAGACTTTAATAGTACTCTGAGGTAGCCATTTGAAGTGACAGCCCTTATAATCATAATATAAACTATACATAAAACTGGCACTTATAGATCTCTTAATTCCAAAGCATGGTATAAACTAACTAATCAATAAAGACTCTTCAGAGTCAACTTACACCTTCCTTTCAGACATTGTCAGGGCGAGCAGATTTCACATTCACCTTGACTACTAGTAACAGATTTTTGGTCCCAATAAAAGAGCCCAACAGTATCCAACACCTTCCTTAGTCAAGCGTCCAGATTTATAGGTACTCCACAAGTTTTCAGCTAAAGTGACTACTTTGGGATTTTGGAAGAGTTACTAGCTCTAGCCACAAACTATGTTACTTGCAAGCACTGCTAATATTGACCAATACTGAGACCAAATATTGTACAAGGATCTGGTAATAACGGTGAGGGCTACAACCAAAGACAAGATAGAGTTTGTCAAGGGGAATACAGTGGGGTCTAACAGCTACAAAGAGACTTGTTTCCTGACTCCAATGGCGCCGTCTCCTACAGCTATCTGTATGAAATCCCCATCTGATATTTGCTGGGATATGGAGCACCCTAGGCTACTGCGAAATTGTCATAAGGAAACAAATGCAGCTAGGTTACCATTTATTTAGAGCAGGAAAAGAGGCTGCTCTATCAGAAAGGGCTGCGAGAATAAGTCTTGATGTACCTCCTCCAGTCAGATGAAGACCTGCAGTTTTACTGTTTATTTAAAATAAAAAGAAATGACCAGATTCTATTCCAGTAGAGATTTTCTGCAATTAGACTACAGGATTGTCCTTTCAAACCTCAAAGGCCATACTTTAAGCAGTTTTACTCAAACTCTGAGCCTTCCCTGGTGCCAAGCAGTCTGCTGTATGTACTGGTTGAAATGCCATACTCCTTCCTCCAGCAAAAGTCCCAATGAGCAAGGACTGTAGCACTTGAGCTTCTGAGTTTATTCAGAAAGATCACCAGTTAACTTTCCAGACTTCTTACAATTCGCTAGCTTTCTCCCCCTTCAAGGCCAGAGATCTAGCAGATCTTCAATGTATCTCTTCAGTATCAAGAGCAGGTTTCTCAAAGCAGATCCCTCCCTGCATGCTTCTCTTTTAATTTTACCCTTATTTTTAATAACTTGTCTTGACACAATACCCTTCCATTATTTAACTCACATTTCTGGATGAGTAACACCAGTCTCCAATAGTAAGTGTTAGCTAAAAAGAGGAAGTATACAAAATAAGTAAGAGGGAGAAAAGAGGGAATCTGATGACCAAGTCTGATAGTCATGCTCACAGCTATTTGCAGATTTCAAAACTCTTTCAACTTTAAGTAGGGCTGCTCAATAGGCCAAATGATGAGGAAAAAAAACAAGGAAGGAAACAGTGTTGGAAAAATAATTTAAATAAAACAAATCCTACCTACCCTCTCTCCCAGTGACCTGCAACATGAAGACATTTATTTTCATAGAAAGACAGTGTTTTCCTCTTGTGCATTGTCTACATATAAAATTAGCACTTAAATTGCTTTTGGTGCTAATCATTTTATTTTAAAGGGTTAACATGTGAATATGGCACTTCTTGCTGAACACATCCGTTCCCCGTGCCTTACGTTAGGGACAAAAAATAAGCTTCTACTACCCTGTACTCCTGCTAGTGCAAAGCTATAGAGAAGTGAGCAAGGTTTTTTTTAATCTTGTCAACCAGGGGCAAGTTCACGGAGCTTTTCACCAGCTCTCAACAACGGCGGCGCTGCAGGGCCCCCGGCGCCTCATACCGAACCCTGGGCTCTAGCTTCAGCTCCCTACGAGCTCACTGCATCCACTTCCCCGAGGCGCGCTGGAGCCGGAGGGGAGGGCGGCGCCCCTGCGCGTTGCAGGGATCAGGTGCGGGAGGGCGGCGGCGGCACTCCCTCCCTGGGGCGCGCGCGGAAGGACCTGCGTTGACTTTCCGCGGGGGCGGGGAGAAGTGAGATGCTCGCTCGCCACAGAACGAAGCGCATATACAGAAGTGAGTAAGTTTGAGCTGCTAAGGCACCCGTAGCTTTCGCGTCGTGTCTTCCTAGTTCCGTGGAATTCCATGTCCACCCCTGTCGGGCTTTTATGGACGCCCTCCTGGCCGCGCTGGGCGCCGCTGCCCTGCTGTTGCTGCTCCTCACTGCGCGGCTTCTCCTAGCGAGGCGGAACAGCAGCCCGCGGACAGCTCCCCTCAGCCTCCTGGTGGTGGCCGGCTCCGGTGAGTAGAGACGGGCCCGCTCCCGGCCGGCCGGGGGCAGCACAGCGCACCGGCAAACTCCCACGGGCTGTCGCCGCCGTGAACTACAGCTTCCAGCACGGCCTTCGCTGCCCCCGGGAGCGGCGCATGCTGGGAAGTGTAGTCCTGTAGGTGGCGGCTCGGCGGCCGGTAGTCTGGTGCATGCTGGGAAGTGTGCTCGAGGCTTGCAGGGCGGTGCGGCTTGGAGCTGTAGTGTCCCCACAACAGCACTGTCCTGAAAGGGAGAGCTGGCCGGCGGGGCGGGGCGGGGCTCCTGCGGCAGGCCCCCCCCCGGCGGGAGGGCCACAGAGAAGCAAGAGGCAGCTAAGGGAGGGCGGTGGAAAGTGGAGGTAGGCGAGTGAGGTCCGAGGGACAATATGAGGAAACCCGCGGGGGCATTAACAGAGAACGCAGGGTGATGCTCACTGCTCGGAGATGCCCAGGGACTCATGGGTCCTGCTTCGGCAGCCAGGTGGGCCAAAGAGCCAAACGCACCTGGGCTGGGGGAGGGAGAGCGTTACACCCCACACTGCGGAGAATAATAGTGCAGTGTTTTATGTTTCTGCTGTAATATGCAAGACCACTTCATCCACCACTAGGTGACAAGAGTAGTATTTTATTATAAATTTATTAGAGCATAAGCTTTCGTGGACTACAGCCCACATCTTCGGATGCATATAGATATATCTATATGCATCCGAAGATGTGGGCTGTAGTCCACGAAAGCTTATGCTCTAATAAATTTGTTAGTCTCTAAGGTGCCACAAGTACTCCCGTTCTTCTTTTTGCGGATACAGACTAACACGGCTGCTACTCTGAAACCTGTATTTTATTATGTTAAGAGTGTAACCTTTCCATTGCTAGGATTGCAAAAATCAAGCTCCAATACTCATGGGGTCCTTTGTATGCTACCATTATATACTTACTTATTTATTAAGAATATTAACATTTATCCCTGGCTGGGATGGAGCTCTGTGGCTGTAATACAGCTTGGCAACACCACACAGCTGTATTGGCAGCATGTGAAGTATAGGATGTCAAGGAAAGTTACATTAAATATGTCTTAAGATCTTGCTATACTTTCAAGGAAAAACACTAGCTGTATCACTTAGTTTTCTGTGCCTTAAGAATAAGTGTGAAAGACACCCTCTATAAGGAAATGTGAGGTTAAGAACAGAGGGCCTCTTCTGGAATGACAACAGAAGAGTATAGGATACAATACACACAAATCTAAAGAGCAGAATTAAGAATGTGGTAGCATCTTTTGCTCCATTGGAACTTGTTTTACGAGCCCCCTGCAGTGCATAGTTGGGCTTTTTACTGATTTTTTTCTTAAACTTCATTTTTGCACCCTTAAAAATAAAAAAATACATTATATCTGCTGTGTGAAAATCACTCACATCAAACCTAGTGAAGGATTAAGGTAATTTAAAAAAAAAATATATATATATATATATATATAAAGAAAAACCACATTAACAAAGAAACGACTGAGTTTGAACCTGGGACCCGCTTCCTATAGTGCCACTATTATAGATTTAAATATAAAGATTTTAAACTTTTAATCCCACTACTGATCTAAGGTGGTCTCCTTCAGAACACTTCCATAAAATATTGTGCAAAAATTGACAATTTTGTCTAGGTGCTGAAATATGGCAGTCTAGATACACCTCTACCCAGATACAACGCTGTCCTTGGGAGCCAAAAAAATCTCACCATCTTATAGGTGACCGTGTTATATCAGGTTCGGTCCAGTACGCCGCGCCGGACTGGACTGGCTTCCCCAGCAGTGATTTAAAGGGCCTGGTGTTCCAGCCGCAGTGGGGAGCTCCAAGCCCTTTAAATCACTGCCGGAGCTCTGGCAGCGGGGCTCAGGCAGAGATTTAAAGGACCCGGGGCTCCACAAGAATTCGGATATAATGCAGTAAAGCAGCGGGGCTCGGGTGGCACTTTAAAGGGCCCAGGGCTCCCCACTGCTTTACCGCATTATATCCGAATTCGCGTTATATCGGGTCATATTCTATCGGGCTAGAGGTACCCTGTTTTTTTTATCCTGTCAGTCTCCTGCCATGGTATATTTTGGGTGTTAGAGTCTTCCAGATGATATTTGCCACCAGTGAAAATGGACACCAGCTGACAGAGTACAACTGGTTTTACTTACTTTAGTTTGGTCTACCTCTGCAACTCCATGGCAGAGTGAAAGTAACTAGGGCCCCAATCCTGCAAACACATGTACTCAACTGAAGCATACGTGCAAGATCAGGGCATAAAATAATACAGTCCTAGAATCCGATCCTGCATACTCTAAGGACAGGGAATTCCCATCAGCTTTAATGAGAGTGTTGCACTTGCAGCTTACAGGAGTGGGATCATATTCAGTTTCACTATTCATCTGGCTACCTGCATTGCATGTCATTGCACATGAGCATAGTATAACTGTGTGCCTGCTCCTCCTAAAAAGAGAGGGGAAAAAAGAAAAAAAAACATGCTGGAGGAAGAAAGGAATAAAAATGAGAGGCACCTACATTTTAAGACTGGCCCACCAAAATTGTGGTACCCAAAGTTGTCATGTTATCAATGTATAAATGAGGTTACATATATAGAGTCGCATGAGGTTCTATTAACAGGCAAATTGACTATTTCAGGGAAGATATGGCAGTCCTCCAACTGTTATAGTTGTCTTACCTGGACAACTTTGTTTTAACCATACTATTAAAATCACTCTACGGCCTAGTGATGATCAGGCACTAGATTAGTTACACTGGTAGAAGCTAGTGAAAAGCAGGTGACAAGGCAGAGTTGGAGTGATACAAGGACATTTGTAATTACAGTATCCCATGTTGCTTCCAGATGGCCAGCATAGACCCAAAAGTGTTGGTGCTGGCTGGTAAGGGGATCATGACCAGGAATGGCTTGCACATAGTGATAACATGTCCAAGGCTTTAAGTCTGACCATAGGATATAGTTAAGACAGTTATCAAACCGCATCCTCTCTGCAATGCAAGTGTGCTGTAAACAGGTCAAGATTCAACTGTGCTATAACCAGAACAGTTGTCTTAGCTGTATTTGTGGCATATACATGACTATAGTAGGTCCTCTGTATGGGCCTGGTCCAACTCCTTTAAAATCAGTGAGTCTTTCAATGAACTTAAATGAGAGTTGAACGGTCTCCATATTACCTTAACCATCACAAACAGCCCCTAATTAATTCCCAGCTGTCAGAGGAGGGTGAATGAGGCTAATATTAGCAATGTCTCTTGAAGGAAGAAGTGACCCCCAGCAGCATGTTTTCAATTGGGGGTTGCTAAATATTTCATATACTAAGTAGCTTCAATGTTTTTTTTCCCCCCAGGAGGGCACACAACAGAAATCCTGAGATTACTGAGCAGTTTGTCCCAGTCATACTCTCCTCGACATTACATTTTTGCAGATTCAGATAAAATGAGTGAAGATAAAATACGTACTTTTGAACAAAAAAGAGCTGAAACTTTCTCCAATTCCCAGGTAAGTTAAAGACATACTCATAAGAAAGCTTGATCATTGTACATGATATAGTACAGTAGAACCTCAGAGTTATGAACACCAGAGTTACAAACTGACTGGTCAACCACACACCTCATTTGGAACGGGAAATACGCAGTCAGGCAGCAGAGACCCCCCCAAAAAAAAAATACAGTATGATACGGTGTTAAATGTAAACTACAAAAAAATAAAGGGAAAGCAGCATTTTTCTTCTGCATAGTAAAGTTTCAAAGCTGTAGTAAGTCAATGTTCAGTTGTAAAACTTTTGAAAGAACCACCATAATGTTTTGTTCAGTGTTACTAACATTTCAGAGTTATGAAGAACTTCCATTCCTGAGATGTTTGTAGCTGAGTTCTAATGTAGTTTAAATCACCTTTTAAAGGATTACTGAAACCAGTAATGTTACTCTTTTAATATTGGATCAATTTGGAAAAAAAAGTTTTCAGCTAAAATTCTTAAGGTGTATTAATTTGCTACACTTGTTCAATAAGCTTGATATAAAATTGATGGCTTTCTGTACATTGATACTTCATGTAACATCTGTCATTTCTGAAAAATTAAGGGAACAGAACTGATTACGTTTATATTATTTCAGTTTTTGTTCCTACCTAGGTCTAACATTACTTTCCAGCAGGGTTCTTTCAGCTCAGGTCCCTTTCCTGGAGTTAGGCCTCTTGTCACTACCTGGCAAGAGTCCTTCTGCACAGATCTGTCAACAGCAACTCTTCTCTGGGACAGCATATAGTTTCTGACAGGCTTGGCTTCCTTCCATCATTTAGGAATTCCCTGTTCCTCAGAGCACACCTTCCCTCATCCAGTGAGCTTTCCTGGACACTCCTCTCATCAGGAACTTCCTGTCTATAGAATCCAGCTCAGCTGAGCCCTGGTAACCCTTTATCAGGCTCACTAGCTAATCAGCTGACAACCAGCCAGGGCATTTAATTATTTCTAGGTGGGATTTGAGTTGGCTAGTTCTTCCTTACAGGAGTGTGTCTCAAGTAGGCTAGTCCCTGACTCTTTTTAAAGGGCAGGTCCCCATGACAGTCACCCTATCAGTTTACATGGATTGAACAGAAATAAAACAGCAGTAATCAACAGGTTCTTACAGAAAATCTCCTTAGTCATTAAGTAAACAAGTTATTTTGCACAAAAGCAAACTTAACCAAAATCCCTTCCCCACTATCTCATTTCTTTGAAAGGATTACAGCTTGTTCAGTTGAACACACTGTAATGGGCCATGGCAATGGCAAGCTTTCACTACCTCTCCTTGCATGCTTCAGCAAAAGAATCAAAAAGTCACTAGATAATAAAGGGCTACAGCATTGATGTTTAAACTTACAGTTCTCCAGTCTCATCTGTTGAACTGCCAGTTTCGACAGTTTGATGTCTGACTAACAATGAGAAGGTCTCTATGTGCAGAAAAAGCAATTATAAATAAGCACAGCCTTATAAAATCATATCGGAGATGAAAAAGACCAATTGGTCCATATCTGGTATATGAGCATGATATGTTGACTTCCATTAAAAGATGTATCAGATTTAAGTGCTTACTGTTAGCCTTTGTATCATAATAGAGATGGAACATGTTACTGCAAGAATTAAATTTCTAAAAAAAAAAATATAGATCAGGGGGCTGGTGGAAATCATAAGTTTAAAACTTTCTTAGTTACTATGTGTAGATAAGCTTTCTACGGTTTTTCTTAAGGAATGTCATTTCTGAAAAGCATTCCATACAGCCATTATGTCAATTTCCCTCATACACTATGGTAACTTTCATTTATTTATAAGACACTGTGCAGTTCAGTGCTTTCGGCACAAGCCTCCCTTCTATACAATTCCATGTCAAGATTTAATACAGTCTATAGCTGTTAAACAGAATGTTTTCACAAAATGTCATAACACAGATGACTCAAAATAACAGTATTTAAAGAAAAAAGTTTGTGACAATAATGCAAGTTTGTATTTAAAATGTGTAGCCACATTAGAAAATCTATTGAAATAATGCTATGTTCTGTCACTTCTGCTGCTTTTTAACCATTCTTTCCAACCCTCTGTACAACTTTTCTCTTTATCTTTAGTTTACTTTTTTTTAAACAAGTAACTGTCTTAAAACTTGGTCTCTCCTAACTTCAAACCACCACTCATCAGGGAAACATGATTTTAGCTAAGACTGGTGTATTTAGAATGAGTGGAGACTTTATGGTTTCGGTGATGAGATTAGGAGCATTTTACTTCCAGGTCATCAGTTGGAATTCTGCCAAATTGATAGTGACTGAGACTCGTTACCATTTGATGACTGTTTGGTGGCCTTCATGAAATGAGTTAGCAGCTTCTGGCCAGTTCTTAGGAAATAGTTGTCCACCTCACTAAAACCGCTATCACACATGGCACGTTTGTTTGGAGTTTCACTGGAGATCAACTTTTCAGTGTGCATAGAGACTGACTTTTGACCCATCTGTGTGTTCTAGAATTGTTTCCATCAGGTCCAAAAGCCTGCTAGCAAGGATGTGTGGAATCTAAGTACTGTTATTCATGTGCTATCTGTTTTGAGGGGGGATGGGGGAAGAGAAAAATAAATTTCAAATTCTGCAGTTTGGTATCTTTCTTGATTATTGAATGTTCTCTCTCCCCCTCCCTTTAATTTACTAGTTTATAAAGAAATTGACAATATTACTTTTCTCAATTATTAATTTCTTTAGTCAAACACTTTTTCTATCAGTTTTGTTGCTGATCCATTCATTTAAAGGATAGGAATATCATTTATTTAATACATTTTTTTTAAAATTGTGATTAAACTGAGTATGCTGGCCACTGATACATTAGAGTCTCTTCTTGCTTACCTCAGTTTTTACACTACTATAACTCCACTCCCAGTTTACACTTGCAAAAGTCAGAAAATGTATCTGATGAGTATAAACATAAAAATGTCTTAACAATGCTTTGTGTTGTCCACTAGGTGGGGCACTAAGTTAACATACTGCAGATGATGTTGCTCCTTATGTGTATTTTTTTTGAGCTAGAAGTGTTTTAAAGTAACGTGGGACGGGACAGAGTATTGTACAATTCTGGTATTGTAGTTCTGGTATTCTGGTATACAAGACGTATTGTTTTTACCGTACCCCAAAGAGTGCTATTCACTTTACACAACAAGGTTCTTGACCAAAGGATTTACACTCCAGATTTTAGAAATAATAAGTGCGTGTAATAAGGAAACATACAAAATGAACAACAAATAAATATTTTTATAGTAACATAGATATATATGCTGTCACATATTCTGCAGAAGGAATGTATTTTAATTCAGTTTATCCTACTCTCTTTCAGTTTACCCTTAATCGTATTCCCAGATGTCGGGAGGTGTGCCAGTCTTGGAGCTCTTCAGTATTGACAACACTGTACTCCATACTTTACTCCTTTCCTTTGACTTTCAGACTAAAGCCAGATTTGGTATGTAAAACAAACCTTGTTAATGGTGAAATGCTAATCTGTTCTAAAAAGGAGTAGCTGTTTGGGATATCAAACCATTAATGAATATACAATGT
The DNA here is from genome assembly GCF_027887155.1 of Malaclemys terrapin pileata. Taxonomy (NCBI): domain Eukaryota; kingdom Metazoa; phylum Chordata; order Testudines; family Emydidae; genus Malaclemys; species Malaclemys terrapin. The sequence continues at coordinate 75,519,715 of NC_071512.1, forward strand.
GTGTACACTTAGGCTTACGGTCCTTACTCGAGTAAAACTCCCATTAAGAAAGGACCACAGGATCAGGCTCTAATGGTATGCTAGAACAAAATCCACGCTCCTCCTTACCAATCCAAAATTCTGTGTTTCTACTTAACAATAGACTAAATTCTTAAACAGATGAAGTTGTGCCGTGCTTTCACTCTCTGCTATTAAAGATGCCTATGATATCATCTACAGAAGCAACAGACTTTTCAACTGATGTCAGGGAAGATATTTCTCTTTAGTAGGATATCTGAGTAATACCCTGACCAGGCTTAATAGAGAACCTTTGGCATTGTAGTAAGTAGCGCAGTTGTCAAATATGACAGTGTGGCTTCACAGTCAGGAGCTGCATGTTGGAAAAGACATCCTGTAGATTTCTTAGTAGTCATTAAAAAGAAGGGAAGTGTTTAAATTTTATCCTGGAAAATCTACAGTTGGACTCCATGGCTGGAGCCCTGTAAAATATCTGTAGTCCTGTGGCTGTGGAAGATAATAATTATTGACTTTAGCCCAAAATGTGGCCTAATTACTTATTGAGTGATGTACGGCAAATAATATTTTATGAAATTTGCCAAATTTAATTGATATACTGTATGTAATTTTATATATTTTAAAGTAAAGTAGAATCTTTGTAATTGGCACTTTCAGGTGTCAAGTAAATGATTGTCCCAGTTAAGGTAGTTTCTTAGCAGTATATCATGCATATTCACTTTAATGAATTACTTAGTGTACTAAGCACCTAAGAATATATTAAAGTAAGTTTAAATCTCTTGTCATCCATATTGGAATAGGGATGCAGCAGGAAACAAACATAGGGTTGCACATTAGAAATCTAGGATACCAATGTATCCCTTTAGGTTTGCAAGGTAACTTGGTAACAAGGTCATTTGTAAGGTAACTCCCTTCTCTTAATGTGTCAGTATATTTATGCCTGCATCTGTAATTTTCACTCCATGTATCTGAAGAAGTGGGGTTTTTTACCCACGAAAGCTTATGCCCAAATAAATCTGTTAGTCTTTAAGATGCTACCAAACTCCTCGTTGTTTTTGTGGATACAGACTAACACAGCTACCCCTCTGATATTTTAGGTTTGCGTAACTTAGCAAACTTCATTGAAGCTTGTTACACTCCCTCCATCATGCTGGTAGAAGCTGACACAGTCCAGATTGCAAGTGCTTGTTGATGGTTATCTCTGCAAGGAGTAGGAATGCAGTAGCACAAGCTATCTGCAATCCCTGTTCTTTAGCCTTGAGAGTGGGTGTGGCCCATCTAGGCAGGGCAGGTTCAGACCAAACAGGGATTCAGTACTTCACTTGAGCAGTACATGTCAATATGGTTCTGACTAAATTTTAAAACTGCCCTGTTTCTGTATTTCTCTCTTTGGCACAGAGCCTCGGGGCACTTACTGGCCAATCTAACTTAGGTGCCCATTTACATGGACTTTTCAACTACATGTCAATTTATTCAATTTTAGAGTCACTGAAATTAATTACTTAGCCTGACTGGCAATGATCTCATTTAAGCAGATATGCCACTTACCAAAATGTAGATTAGATGTAACCTATTGTAGTAATTTTTTTCATTTGTCCTCAAATATGTAAATTCATGCTATTTAAAGCCAACATATTTCTGTTACTATCACCCAGTGCATTTTAATAAATCATAAGCATTCAAAATTTTGTCATTCTTGCATTTATGACTATATTTAGTAAAGATGCACCCACCACAAAAATTTGAATTGAAACCTAACTTCCACAAAGTTAGTGTGCTTGGATTCAGGGTTTTGGTTCTGACCCATCTCTAATATAATCTTCAGTTATCTAGTATAGTAATTCTGAATAGCATCAAGATTAACTACATATGCAGTACATTGCAACAAGATAGTTTCTGTAAATCAGTGGTTCTCAACCTCTCCAGACTACTGTACCCCTTTCAGGAGTCTGATTTGTCTTTTGTACCCCCAAGTTTCACCACTTAAAAACTACTTGCTTACAATATCAGACAAAAATACAAAAGTGTCACAGCACACTATTATTGAGAAATTGCTTACTTTCTCATTTTTATCATATAATTATCAAACGAATCAATTGGAATATAAATATTGTACGTACATTTCAGTTATAGTATATAGAGCAGTATAAACAAGACATTGTCTATATGAAATTTTAGCTTGAACTGACCTCTCTAGTGCTTTTCATGTAGCCTGTTATAAAACTAGGCAAATATCTAGATGAGTCGATATACCCCCTGGAAGACCTCTGCATATCCCCAGGGGTACATGTATCCCTGGTTGAGAACCACGGCTGTAAATGATCTGTTTATGGGCCTGATCCTGGTCTCATTGGCTTAATTGGTGCAGATAAGTTTGCGTCGCAGCAAATCTTACACACAGTTTAAATAAAACAGAAGATCAAGGAGAAGTCATTGTCGAGCCCCCTGCTATTCTCTCCACACATTAATTAAAAAAGAAACACAAAGAAAAAGAAAAAGTAAAGTGCCTTTTATCCAAATTAAATGGACAGCCTGTAGGAGATCAGAGTAACGAGTGCATTAGGAAATTGCCTTGCTACAGTAGTGGTTTCATTTAATGAGTATCAATTTTATCGAGTTATCATTATGAGTGAAATTGACTGGAAAACCTAACTGAGCAGCTTAATATGCTACCAAAGGAGCCGACATGGAAAATCATATGAGAAGAACACTGTGAAGTTACTAACTGTTATATAATTCAATTGATCCTTTGTTTGTAAGAGGAACTTAAAATGACTGTGACATTTGCAGCAGACTCAGAATTATCAGAACTTTATGTTAAAATTGCTAATCTATTGATAGTTTAGTACTCATGTAATGCTTTTGACATTTAAAAAAAAAAAGTCTGTCTTGATAAAATGAATAATAGTTTAAAGAAAGACTACATCTTTGCCAAGGTCCATATGCCCTTTGCATTGAAATCCTCCACACTTCTATTTATTAAGAAAATTCAAGAACATTGTAAATTTTTAAATGACACAGATCCGTGATCACTTCAAAATACCTGAGAATAAAAGTCACAGTGCTTGTAAAGATTACAGAATAGTTAAAAGGGCAAAAATAGAGACTAAAATGCCTTTTTTGCCAATAAAAAGATTCTAGATGTGTAGTACATAAAACAATTGCTTATATTTAACTTTCCTTGGGTGAAAGTGTGGTTAATGGACCGCAGCTCCCTACATTCTTGGCAGAATATCATGTTCCTTAGTTTATAAAACTTAGGAGTGGGGAAAATGAATACTAGAATTGAGTTGACAGCATTTGTGTAAAATTTCTGATATAAAAATCAGCACCCAAATATTACTTTGCTTAGTGTTCCTAAATTTATCAGATCAGGTCAAGAACTAAGTATTTGTAACACTGGAAGCTATAGAGACTCTAGGTTTTATCAATGTAGGCAAATATTTTTCTGCTGTACTTTTTTCTTGGGGAAAAAGGAGGAGTTTGGAATACTTCTAAATCATTTATATATTGGAATGACTGATCCTACAAATCCTTGTGCACCTAAAACCCCTGTTGACTTCAGTGGAAGTTTTTAGGAGCATGAGGAATGCAAGATCTTGCCTTCTTGAAGTGAAACGTGTCCTGGGCATCAGAAAGCCCCAAATGCAGCAGAACTGATGCAGTTCCACTCTTCAGTAGGTGGAGGACAAGGAGAGTCCTGTATTGAGTTCCCTGTGTACCACAAAGGCAAGCTTTGCAGTGTGTAGACTTACGATGGCATAACTAGTGGGTCCATGGACCAAAACTGTATAAGGGAAGCAACAGACTCAGCTGCACTGGTGTTACGTGCCTTGACTCTTAGTTGTGGGGAGGATAACGTCTCCTTTCATACCTTGCCTTGGGCTCATGGCAAAGCCCTTTAGCTTGTGCTTTGTGTTAGGGAGCAGAGTTCAGCATCCTATCCTGAGGTCATTAGGAGTTGAGGATGCTGAACAACTCTCAGGAGGCACTCAGTACCTTTCCAGCTCAGGTACTTGGTTTAAAAAAAAAAAAGAAAAGCATTTTTCGTAGATTAGATCTAATCCTTTTCAGACAGATTCTGTGGTTAAGATTTTCAAAAGTGACTAGTGATTTTTGTTGTCAAACTTGAGACATCTTAGAGGGGCCTGATTTTTAGAGCTCAGTGCTCATCACTTTTTGAAAATTACATCCATTTAAAGCTGTGATTCTTTACCTGGGGTGCACGCAACCCCTGGGGGTGCGAGATGCGCTTTCTGGGGGTGCGAGTCATGCCAGATTTTTTTTATAAGGTAAATCATCAAAAACGCAAATTAAGCACAGGCACGTAAGTACAACTACTTTGTTTCATCAAACCTATCTATTTATTAACATACATTTTTTAACGATTATCGTAATATACGAACAAAAAAATATATCTAGGTTTAAAGAACTGACCTGCTTCAGTGATTTTTGATAAGGGGTGCAAGAATATATTTTGAGAACCATTGGGGTGCAGGTTGCAGTAAAGGTTAAGAACCATTGCTTTAAAGTGTTGTATCAACCAAAATCACAAGTCACTTCTCAAAAACTTGACCTATATTTATATATCCAAGTACAATACGTTAGAAATAATTAAACATTGTAAAATGCCGAGTTCTTAAGCTAGTTAAGTTCACCATAATAAACCTAGATAAATGCTCACACAATGAAACTGTATGAAAGGAGTCCTTTATTTCACTTAGCTAAGATTTTCCATTCTCTGTACCATGTTCAAAATGTCTTAAGTTCACAGCACTTGAGCAAGTTGCTATGATGAACAATAAGTTATTGTTCCTTTATATCATGATTCTCATTAGATCTTTGTGGTAATCCTTTCCTATTTTTCACTTTTTAAACAAGTGCACTGTGTGTGATGCTGCTAGTAAGGGGAATCTAGTAATTTGTTTTGTGTGCCAAAGCATTTTCCCCCCATAGTTTGTCTGGTACTGTACTGTTTTTATATTATGTCTCATCTACTAGTATCCTTTTTAGATAAAAAACACTTAACATGTACAAGAGAAACCAAAGTGGAAAAAGGTCAGCTGTTTAAGTTGCACAGTATGAAAAAGGAAGGAAAGTTTAACCACACAAAATTAAGACTAAGTTCTCTCCCAGGATTTACTAAAACATGGGGGAGTCTTCTGTTCTTTGTTTAATACTTTGCACATATATAGACCTTTTCATCCCCAAAGCACTGGGGAGCAGTGGGGGCAGAAAACCTAACTGGCTTCAAGACTGAGCTTGATAAGTTTATGGAAGGGATGGTATGATGGGACTGCCTACAATGGCATGTGGTCCCTCAGCGGCTGCCAGTAGCAAACATCCCCAATGCCCAGAGATGAGACACTAGATGGAGAGGGCTCTTGAATTACCTGGGAAAGAATTCTCTGTAGTATCTGCCTGCTGGGTCTTGCCCACATGCTCAGGGTCTAACTGATCACCATATATGGGGTTGGGAAGGAATTTTCCCCCAGGTCAGATTGGCAGAGACTGAGGGTTTTTTTTGCCTTCCTCTGCAGCACGGGGCACAGGTCATTTGCAGGTTTAAACTAGTGTAAATGGTGAATTCTCTTTAACTTGAAGACTTTAAACCATGATTTGAGGGTATCAGTAACTCAACCAGAGGTTAGGGGTCTATTACAGGAATGGATGGGTGAGGTTCTGTAGCCTGAGCTGTGCAGGTGGTCAGACTAGATGATCATGATAGTCCCTTCTGACCTTTAAAGTCTTTGAGTCATTTTACCATTGTTGACCAATTCTTACAACAACATTACCAATGACATAACTCAGGTCTCCAGAGGGAGACAATGTTGGGGTTAAGGTTAGAGCTGAGTTTCTGGCTCCCAGTCCTATGGTCAGCCTCTAGATTTAACTTCTTTTTAGGTTTAAATATATCTCACTCATCCTCTACCTTATGAAAATAGTGTTTTACTTTTCCTCACATCACATAGCTTTTATATGTAGCATATCAATTGCTATCTTATGAGCATGTTTATATGCATATAACAAAAGTCACATTTAACTACCTCAAAAGTACCTTTTTCAAAGTTTCTGATCCATACTAATGAAAGCCACACTGAGAATTGTGTTTTTTAAAGTTCAGTTGTGGGGTCGTTGTCAAGCAATCATATTTATATACAGTTTTTAGGTTTTATTATCCTTTTTTCTCTTTGGAATAGGAGGCTAGGGCGCTGTACAGTACGATAATGTTTACTTTGAGGGAAGACAGGCCCTCATCCTCTAAACTAGGTCTACAAACCGATCTAGAATTTCCTGGGATTTCTAAGCAGGAGATCATTCCCATACAGGCTCAGCTAAGATGCCATTCAGAGCCTTGGGGACATGCTGAAGGATGACTTAGAGAACATGACAAAGAAGAGCCATGTCCCTGTCTGCACTTAAGATTGCCACTAAAAATCTGCATTCGAGCAACTGGTGTCTTGTAGGAGACCACACTTATCAGCAAATTAATAATTGAGATTGTTGAAATCCTGGAGCATTCTAATTAACCTCTGCAATCTTTCTGCCATTTATGAATCATCCTTCTGATGGTAATATGACCGGATCCGCACACAGTGTTCTGAATGCAGTTTCATTTGTGCCATAATGTCTTCTGATCCATATTCATTTTCTCTATGTATTATGGAATTTTGTTTGTTTACTGTTGTTCCCACTACATGCTTTATGAAAGTCAAAAGAACTTCCTAATGCTATTTTTTGTAAGTTCCACATATTGTAATTTGCTGTTACATATTATAAAACTTTTTATTTAAGTATTTTTATACAGCTCCCAACAGTACAGCATATGGGTGCCTCATTAGTTAAAAACATGCAGTTAAAATAAACTGAACACAATAATACTGCACACAAATGGTAGACCGACTGCAGCTGCTTTAGGACAGTGGCTGCCTTCTCTGGTGGATAGCTGTCTTTTGAAAATTAATTCCAGAGTCTAGTTAGCCAGTTGCACCTTACAGTCGGCTCTAAAGGCCACTAAACTGTGGCTCTGGTGAGCTGTTTGAAGTAGTAAGTTCTGTAAGTGAATGTGAAAGTCCTCCACTGAAAAATGCTGTGGGCTAAGAAGTTTGGTCACTTTCAGCCATTCTAGTTTCTTGATCTCCTTGAGGATCCTGGGTTTATTTTGGTATTTCTCTTCTTTTTCTACGTGGAAATTGTTTTTTTGGCATTTCTTACCAATCCTCCTTTGAGAATACTGAGACAAACAACTAAACACTCTTAAAGCAGTTCCTGTCTGTCAGTCTATGACAATTTAGTAATATTTTTAAAGGCCCTATTTTTTTCTTGCTGACTTCTTGTTCCTTTTGTACTTGAAACTTTTCTTACTATTTCTTAAATGCAGCCACAAAGGCGCTTTAAAAAAAAAAAACTGGGATTTTGTCTTTTTTTGATTCTTTATTATGTATAAAAAGATCTCCAGGATTTTTTTCCTCTTTTGTTTCTTATTCCCTTCCTTCCCTCCTTCTGCACTTGTTTTTTATCTTTAGAATATCAAGAATGTCAATTTGGGACTTCCCTAGTGTTGCTGGAGGATGATGGGAGGATCTCAGAAGTTTGTGAGCTTTCACACTTTAACTGATGTGACTGTGGTGTTAAAGATTCAGCAAATACTACTTCTCCCCCTCAATTTGCTATTGAACTGTGTCAACAAAATCAAGGAGTTTTTAAATAGTCTAACAAAGTCAGTTCTTTGTACAGATTCTCAGATTTCAATCTCTTGACTCTTCAGAGATACTTTTTTTCCCCAGTAATTCTACAGTTTTCCAATCTAAATAGGCACTACAGAAATTTCTAATATAAAAACTAAAACACAGCAGAATAAAAAAAAAAAAAAAAACCTTTCAGGCCTCCACTGTTAATTATAATGAAGCAAAAGACCCAGGCCCATTATTTTTCCCGTTGCAGGTTACCTTTAAACTCTTGTTAAATTGTCCTTTTAATTTTTATTTTCTAGTGATAAGGTTTCACTGCAGATGAGTGATGTCATGTCAAAATTAGCATGAAAACAAAGAACCAATTGACAAGCCTTTTTCATTTATAATAAAATGATAGAGCATGACATTGCTTTATCCGTCCATGAGGATACTTTATCCAGCCATGGATACTGTTTCTCAAGGTTAAAGAGCAGTATTTCCTCTTGATCTCTTGCTATTTTGTTGCACTGGCATGTTGTAATGTGTTGTGATAGTTACCTGTTTTATGGTATTTAATAAGCAGTGATCAAATACCGAATTTATAGAAGTGAATATCTGACTTGTCACTAAGATTTAACCCTTTCACCCTAGCCTGTATCTTTTTTATAATAATCACTATAACATTAAAACTATATTAGGTACTTTTACAGACAAATTTGAAGACAAAGGGTAAAATTTTCATAAGTGCCTAAGTCCCATTTTCAAAAGTGACTTAGGAATACAAGTCTTATTGATTTTCAGTGACAGTTCAGCTCTTAGAGTTAGATTTTTAAAGATATTTAGGCACCTGTACATTGAGTTATCTTTGTATCACCGTGGTGGCACAAAGATGTCTGGAATCTTTGGGTGACACAGAGCCACTATAGCACTCTTCTGTCCCCTCCACTCCCGTTCCGGTTAATTGTGCAAGCAATGAATTGGGAAAAGGAGGCCTGATCAATGTTTTCTTAGGCCTGGCTTATCCCCAGTTGCTATAACATCCCTTGGGGTCCATTATTAGTTAGCATAAATGGGAAAAGCCTGAAGCCTACTGTAAGTCATATAGGCAATTATGGAGAAGCAAAATGGATTCTTTGCATCAGTCTCCACTGCAGAACCTGTGGGGGAGATACCCACATCAGAGTTATTCTTTTTGGGCAAGAAATCTGAAGTACTGTCACGAGCTGATGTGTCAATAGAAGAGATTTTAGAACACATAAATAAACTGATTAGTAATAAGTTACCAATACCAGATGGTATTCACCCAAGAGTTCTGAAGGAACTAAAATATGAAATTGCAGAACTACTAATTGTAGTATGTAATTTAGCTCTGAAGTTAGCGTCTCTACCAGATGACTGGAAGGTAGCTAGCATAATGCCAATTTTAAAAATGGGCTTCAGAGGAGATCCTGGCACTTACAGTCCAGTGAGCTTAACCTCAGTACTGGGCAAATTGATTGAAACAATAGTAAAGAACAGAATTATTAGACACTTAGACACGATTTGTTGGGGAAGACACAACACGGCTTTTGTAAAGGGAAGTCATGCCTCACCAATCTATTAGAATTCTCTGAGGGAGTCAACAGGCCGTGGAGAAGGGTGTTCCAATCAATATAATGTACTTGGATTTTCAGAAAGCCTTTGACAAGGTACCAAAGGCTCGTAAGGAAACTAAGAAGCTATGGGATAAGAGGGGAGGTACTACCTCACCACCTTGTCTCTCTAATATCCTGGAACCAACATGCTAAAAACACCACTGCAAATGAATGAAATTATTCAAGATAGTTAACTCCTTGCATTCTGCTTTGGACTTACAGAGGGCTCTCTCAAAACTAGGTGAGTGGGCAACAAAATGGCAGATGAAATTCAGTGTTAAGTGCAAAGAAATGCACTGTATGGGGTGGGGGGAGAATCCCAGATAGATAGATAGATCGATAGATAGATACACACAATGATGGGTTCTAAATTATTTGTTACCACCCAGGAAGGAGCTCTTGGAGTCACAGTGGGTAGTTTTCTGAAAACTTCTGCTCAATGCACAGCAGTAGTCAAAAAGGCTCCCTGTATGTTAGGAACTGTTAGGAAAGGGATAGAAAATATAATGCCACAATATAAATCCATAGTGTGCCCACACCTTTAATATTGTGTCTAGTTCTGGTTACCCCCTCTCAAAAAAACATAATGGAACTGGAAAAGGTTTGAAGAAGGGCAACAAAGGTGATCAAGGGTATGGAGTGGCATCCATTTGAGGAGATACTAAAAAGATTAGGGCTGTTCAGTTTAGAAAAGGAATGACTAAGGGTAGGATACAATAGAGGTCTATAAAATAATGAATGGTGTGGAAAAATGTATTACTTACATTTTCATGTAATACAAAAAATGGGTCACTTGATGAAATTACCAGGCAGCAGGTTTAATATAAACAAGAGGAAGTACTTTTTCACACAGTGCACAATTAATCTGGGGCACTCATTGCCATGAGATGTTGTAAAGGCCAAAAGTATAACTGGGTTCAGAAAAGAACTGGATATGTTCAAAAAGAACAGGAGTACTTGTGGCACCTTAGAGACTAACATTTATTAGAGCATAAGCTTTCGTGGGCTACAGCCCACTTCTTCGGATGCATCCGAAGAAGTGGGCTGTAGCCCACGAAAGCTTATGCTCTAATAAATTTGTTAGTCTCTAAGGGGCCACAAGTACTCCTGTTCTTTTTGCGGATACAGACTAACACGGCTGCTACTCTGAAACCTGGATATGTTCAGTGACTATTAGCCAAGATGGTCAGGGACGCAACCCTGAGCTTGGGGCAACCCTAAACATCTGACTACCAGAAGCAGGAAGTGAAAGATGGGTGGATCACTCCATAATTGCCATGTTCTGTACACTTCCCCTGAAGCTGTGCTGGTGACAGGGTACTGTGCAAGATGGACCATGGTCTGACCTAATATGGCAGCTTTTATGTTCTTATGCCAGGACCTAGTCAAGCAACCAGAGTTGAGTGCACAGTTGTCTTCAATTCACCTTTGTACCCTGCCTCTAAGTTATGTGTTTCCCTGCCATGGAGCAGAATCTATCCCAGAATACAGAAAAGCAATGAATTTCATTGATGTTATCAGGCTCACAAAGAGCAAACTCTGTGGAATTTTCTAACAGAAATAAGAGACCAGTAGCTATTGACAGGCCTTATGCAAAACAATCTTGCATTAATTTTTCAAATTTCTATTAGGGACTTTGTTGTCCTCCTTTTGATTACTGAATTTTATGAACATCAGAAGTGCTGAAATATGTAATTAAAGGTATAAATTAGAAAAGTAAACTAAATATAATAACTCGCAAGTTCTCTGCTTTTGCTGGTTTTTGTTTTAGCCCTTTGTCTGACATTTAATCCTTGTATGGTTGTGAGCTGTTTTCTGTGTTTTAGCTAGTAAATGTCATTCATTCTAATTCATTGTTGCATTCACTTACACTAAAGCAGCTTTCATTTGCAGTGGCTCTGTGCTAGTTGGGGGGGAAGGGGAGACTACAGGTCCAGCTTGATGCCTTTCAACAGCCATAGAAAATGCCTAAAAAAGGTAAAGCAGTATTAAGCCGAAGTGATCTTGGACTGTTTCACTGCTGTCCTTAGGATTCTAAATAGCAGAGATGAAATTGACCAGATTATGCTGCTGCTGTGATGCTGTGGGCTAGTCTACATGGCAACCCTAACGTGACTTGTGTAGTCCCGACCGAGCGCTGTGAGAGAGCTCTCCCAGTGCTCTAACAAAAACCTTCCTCCATGAGAGATGTAGCTACCAGTGCTGGGGCACTGTTTACACTGGCGCTTTACAGTGCTGAAACTTGCTGCACTCAGGGGGGTGTTTTTTTCACACCCCTGCACGAGAAAGTTGCAGCGCTGTGAAGTGCCAGTGTAGACAAGCCCTGTGTCTGTGTGCAGACTTAGGGAGAGAGTATCAGTTTACACTTAATTCACATTTGGAAGATTTTCTTTGTAACCATTAGGGGGTAGAATTTTTTTTTTAAATGAAAGCTTAAATTCTGTAGAAATTATACTTCAACATTCATTCTCAACAGTTTGGAGAGTGGATTTTCAATCCCTTGCATAAGTACTCGATATCTAGCGCAGCAGCAGCTTCAAAAGTACTGCTTATTATTTTGATTTTAAAAATCTGATATGCAGAATTGTTCTCAAATGAATCTCATCTTAACCAGATACGGGCTAGTATGAAAAGAATTGCACTTTAATTTTATTATACAAATATATTGATATTTTGTTACTGCTGACATGTAACAAAAACATTTCATGGTGAATTGGGGCACTGCATAATACTCAGTACTTCTGACTTATTATTTCAAAGATTTACAGAGTATAAAAAGTGTTACCCATTAAACTATCTTTCACCCCTGTAAATAAAGTTTAATGAAACTCAAATGTGAATAATTAATTTCTGTAAGAACCACACTAAAAAGTTACATTCATTTATTTTGCATATAAGTTTGGTGGCTGTTGATTCCCACAAGAAAATGTTGTCCTAAACTGTGTCATCCAAAGACCTACCAGATGTCTATCAAACTTACTATATGTAACTTTCTACCCAAAAAGGTCTTTAAGAGTTGGAGAACTGGGAAAACAAAATTTAAATGCCTAAAATAAGTATATTTCACACAAACTTTAATGGTCTGATCCTGAGAGTGCTGAATTAATGGGAGTTGCATGTGTTTTTTAATTAGTTTTGCTGACTGGAGCAGGGGATGGGGAGCCAAGACTCCCAGGTTCTGTGTTCCTGGCTATGGGACAGCTGTTTGATCTTAGCCAAGTCACTTTTGGCCAAAATTTTCACACCTGAGTGCCTAAAGTTTGGCACCTAAATATCAATTTAGGTGTCAAAGTTTAAGTACTTAAATAAAAGTGGCCTGTTTCTAAGATGTACTGAGCACCCATAGGTGTGAGAAATGCAGGACTGAGTCTATAACAGAAATTATGTGACCCTATTATCTAAAATTATTTCTATTTTATATTACATCCCAGGGAAATAAAGCTGTTTTAGCCATAATAAAACACAGTGTCTCCATTATTTACCAAACAAACTGCAACTGTTCCAAATGTGCTGATAACAGTCTCATTCAGTTTAGTAACCCTGACACCCCCACCCCGGGAATCAGGCTACTTTTACTTAGGAAACTAAATGTGGGTTAGATGCCTAATGGCATCCTAGTTTGAAAATGTTGGCTTTAACTTCTCTGTGCCTCATTTTACCAATCTGTAAAATAGAAATAATTTTCACTTCACTAGCATAATTAATGTTTGTAAGGCACTGAAATCCTCTAAGTGCAAAGTATTATTATGAATTATATGCATGTAGCTAGAAAAGAGCATAATGGTAACAAGTTTTGGTAAAAACTCCCAAGTGCTTACTAGAAAACCCCCAATAATTCAGCAGATCAGCTAAAAAGCCTTGATAAAAGCCCCAATTCAGCAAAGCAGTTAAGCATGTACTAAATGTTTTGCTGACTCAAGGCCAAAATTCAGGAGGTTTATAACTGTATTGCCAGTTTTAAGAAATCCTGATTAAACTCTTCAGGCTTTATTGTGCCCTAAGCCCATGCATGGAACTCCTGTTGTCATCAATTAAAGCTCTGCCCGAGACCAGTATTTGACCCCTGTGCTTTGCTAGTAGTGTTCCTGAAAGCTATTAAATTTTGATCGCTACACAAAAATGTCCCTACTAGGAAAGAAGCAACACCTCCCACTCACCACAATATTTGACATTTAAAATATGTTTTTTGGCAGCTGTTTGTTTTGTTGTAAACCCTACTGTAAATTTGCCTTTGCTTTTTGTTTAGTTTTAATAAATGTCTAATTTTTATAAACCTAATCGTTTATGGAAATATCTAAGGTCTCTATACAGTATTAAAAAAACCTGATATTTGACTTTTGTTCTAAAATATTTTGTTTCTTTTAGATATTGTGCAACGGACCAGGAACATGTGTTCCTGTCTGTATATCTGCCCTTCTTCTTGAGATACTGGCGCTAAAGAAAGTTATCATTGTGTATGTAGAGAGCATCTGCCGAGTGGAAACTTTATCCCTGTCTGGAAAAATTCTTTACTACTTTTCGGATTACTTCATTGTTCAGTGGCCTGCTCTGAAGGAAAAATATCCCAAGTCTATATATCTTGGTCGAATCGTGTGACAACAAAAGGCAAACTTTATTTATAATGAATTCACATTTCTGCAGGTAGCTCCTCTTTATAGTTAAAGGAATATATTTATTTTTTCCACAGGTTCTTGATTTGAGATTTACTGGTTGTTGCAAACCAAATGTATAAGTCAAACAGCCAAGACTTGAAAGCAGACTGCAATAAAGAGTTACATTAAGAAAATGTTATTTCTGCATACACATTTATTGCCATCATGTGGATTTATTCACCAGCTTCTCTTCACACTTGTAAGGGAATAGCATTGAATCTTCTCGGTCTCTGGTTTCACCTAATTGTCTTGTGACATAAACAGGAAGATCTGTCTACAAATAAATATGAGAGTTTGTCTGAATTGTAACATTTCCTATAAGGAAACTTTCTGTAGTATTCTAAAGGGTAAGAAACATGGTCTTGTTCTAATACAACAGACTGTTTCCTGTATGCAAGCAGCAAAGTCCCTAGCGAATCTTTGGAATATAAAGAAAACAGTTATATTAAGTTGGCTTCATTACAATTAGCACTCTACAGTCTTCCAAAACCCTGGACATTAAACCAGCATAATTTTTCCTCTTGATTTGTCAAAGCTGCTCCTACTATCCAAAACACACCTCTTGTTTAAATTAAGATAAATAAGAAGGTGACAAATGTCATGAGACAGATACAGTGTTTGTATAGTCAAAAGATACACACTTCAAAATGTACATAAAAATATCCTTTGCAGCTTTACATTGTAGACAAAACTGTGACCGTGGAGTATTGAGCTGTTTTGGCCCAATTTGCTGCCACATGTGTAAAGACTAAAATGAGTATTAACGATGGCAACAGAAGTGGGGGGGAAATACCTCTCTTGCTTGGTGAATTTGATTTCTGTATATTTTGTTTTGTCTGTTTAAGAAAATAATCTCTATTTCAGCAATACAATGCACATTTAATAAAGAAGGGCTTTTTTGTGGAAAATGGCACTTCATATCAGGCAAAATTTAAAAATTTATTTTGTGGGAGAATGAAGTATGTGTAAGTATACTTTAGTCTTTCAAGTTCATCTGGCAAAATGTAGTCCTATACAATGTTCCATGCATAAAGCAATATAAACACATCTGTCATCTGTATATATACACACTCATATGTTTCTGGCTAGAGAAACACATACAGAGAAGAAAGCTCATAGAAGAGTGGAAATGCTTTATAGAGACTGTATGAACTGACTACAAGGAGGCCAAGCAGCAGCTCCTCAAGCAACCACATGGGGATAAAGTTCTGAGGCCTTTTCCACTATGCCAGAGGTCAAAAAAGTCATGGAGGTTATTTTGGTAACTGGAGCAGGGATTGGTTTATTTCCACAGAAATAGTGGTGCCTGCTTTTTGGAAATAAGGGTGCGAAGGAACATTTAATCTGTTTCTTGAAAAAATGGTATCCCGATATGCTAAATCCTGTATGAGGGCCAGGTGTTGCATCCCATCAGCAGGTTTAATAGTTCTTAGCTGGGGGAGGAATATACTTGCAAAGATTCCATTAATTTGGTCACAAATGTGTTTCAAAACCCTCTATATTTTACAGGGTCTTAACATGGACAATGACTAATATGAAAGGGGTGCTAATGGATTAGAGATTTGTATGAAGACATCTTTGTGCAGTTTGTATGAGTCACCACTTAGGTCCTTGAAAATGACCTGATGTGAGTTATGCTGATATGTGTAAGTTTTTCCCTTACTAACTGGAATGAGGATCATGTTATCAGGACTTTCTGCACAGTTGTAGATTGGTAAGAAGGGAGACGCTGTTTTATTATGGCTAAAACCACTTTGTTTTTTAGACGCGTTACCGAACTTATTCTGTGAGCTGGATGCCGCCCTCCACTGTAGTACGGCACTCGAGTTGAGGGGGGAGAGGGACCCTCCTCCCCTGCTCTCTGTAAAAGCAGCAGTGCAGGATCTCTCCCTAGAGCAGCGGTTCCCAAACTTTTGATGGTTGTGCCCCCCCCCCCCCCATATCAACCACCCCCCGGGGCCGGGAGTAGGGCCACAACTCTGGGGTGAGTGGGGGGAGACATGGACGGGGGCCGAGGCTGAGGTTGGGAGCGGGACTGGGGCCAGGCCAGTAGTGGAGCCATGCCGAGGCTCGGCATAGGGCCAGGCGTGGGGGTGGGAGCGGGAGCGAGGGACGTGTCTGAGAGCGGGACAGGAAGTATCTGGGTGATACTCTTTCCCCTCTCTCCCCTTCCCCCTCCCGTGAAGGCTGGCCTAGGCCCTGCTGTGCCCCCGAATGTTCCTCCATGGCCCCCTAGGGGTGTGTGCCCCAAACTTTGGGGACCTCTGCCCTAGAGCTTAAAAGCCCACAAAAGGACTCAATGAATGTTCCCTCTTAGGCACCATGTCCTCAAGGCAGTATGGTCTGATGACTAGAGGGTAGGTCCAGTTCTCAGGCTGGCTAGTATATATACACCACAATCAGGACCATGCACTGCTGGGGTCACATGCTGTTCCTATTTAGAGCAGCAGAAAAGTGTACCTCACCACAGCTCCTACAAGGTCTCCCCATGAAATCCTCTGGTGAGTAGGAGTTGTGAACTGGTGGGTGTATTATGAGCAACCTTGTTCCCGTTTCCAGCACTGCCCAGGGCAGGATTTTGCCCTCTGTGTGGATTATCAAACCCTTTGTGGATGAACTGTGCGAGTCTGCCTTTAAACAGTACCGTAGTTTCAAACAATGGTATTCATCTGCACTCTAAATCAGAGTTGTTGGAATTAAAGAAAATCACTAGCCCCTCTCTACTTGTAAATTACCATTTAAATGCTTTGGTGTATAACAGGTTCACTCAAGAGGTTTTCATGAAAAATGAACTACTTCAGTCTCTAGGTCAGTTCTTGAGGAATATCACCATCACCTTCTTTGACTGCTTAAGACAAGTCCTTGCTTCCAGTTCAGTTGCCCCGCTTACAGGGGAGTCAAGCCTCCAGTTATCTTGAAAAGAACAATGAAGGGTTTAGTGAAAGCCTGCTGCACAGTATCAGGAATGTCCAGAAGTCTGTAAAGCTAGAACTGTATGAAGATGACAGCCAGGAGGGGAAAGATCCCAGCTTAACTTTGACTGAACCCTTCAACAAAAATTGCTTTAGTAATCATACCAGCTACAGCAAAGAGGAGTGTTCCTGGCTTTAACTGAGTTAAGGGAAGTTTTGTAACCAAATCTTTTCAAGGAAAAAACACAAACCTCAAATGACTGTTCTAGTTCTCAGAAAACCCTGCACAGCTGAAGTAAATGAGCATTCTCACCTTTTGTTTATAGTAGGTGGGTATAACCAAACAATTGTTTTTAAAGAGCTTGTATCAGTTGTCCTACTTCCACCAGTGTTGCCCCATGACTTCAGTGGAGTTGAATGAAGGTAACAGAGGAAAGTGTGACCTATTTTATTTCATCTTTATAGAAAAGTAGTATTCTTTTCAATTACTGTCTTAAATGGCTGTCTCTTTTTAAAATGACTTATCTGCCTATATGCTTGCTGGTTAGTAACCATCCATGTAAGACTTCTGCATCTTCTCTTATGGAGGGAACAGCAAATTACTATATTCTGGTTTATCTAATGGGTTACAGAGAAGCAGACACAGCACAATTTACATTCTGTTATAAATTAAGTGTGGGTGATGACATATGCTTAGTGGCTGAAGCCGGTATGTACGATAAATCAAAGTTAATAATATGAATAGCAGGTTTGGATTGAAGTAATAAAAAAGAGGGCGAGAGAGCAAACTATAACAACAACATTTAGCCAAACTGGAAAAAGCCTATTTCAGATCCTAATTATACTTACAGTAAGCTCAAGTCAGGGATTTCAATAGTTTGGTATATTTGTAAAACGGGTGTCGCTTTCCCACCATAAACCCCATTTAAAAGAGTTTATCAGGTCTTCTCGGGGGCAGGGAAGGGAGGAAGAGAGCTCTATACTGAGCTTAGCCTTCATTCCTCAGTCAAGTCCCTTTATGCTATTTGAATTGAGGAGCTTCAGACGTGTATTCAAAACTGTGACCAAGATGTAGTCTCAGGCAAGACTCCAATGGAAGCCAGTGGGAATTTTGCAGAAGTAAGGGCCTCATAATCAAGTCCTCAGTTTGATCATCAAAAACGGACATGCCATCTGCATGTGTAGATTACTGATTATCAGTGGGATGTTTGATTTAAATTTCCAAGGCAAGATTGACAAATGGCCGCTTTAAGAAACCCAGTGTTTCAGATTACAGTTCTGTTTCTGGTATTGTTTAGCAAGTCATTGGAAGAAAGTAAAAATACTTCACACCTATTCCAGGGATTATTCCTCTGTGTGTGTGTGCGCGTGCGCAGTTGCCTAGATTTGTACCCTGAGGTAAGCCAGAAGGTCAAAATGGAGGCACCTGAGAAAAATTAAGTGAATATGGAATAATAGTGAATGAACTTTCACTGAACTCTTAACTTGAAGTGCTGTACACAGTAAATGCCTGACAGACATTAAAATCGGATGACACACTTCATAAGTGTTAGAAGGAATCAAAAATCTGTGTGTTACATTTTGTAACAATCCAATAAAAATTAAAAGTAGACTATCAAATTATTCCTTTGTTTGGAGAGCTGTTGCATATTTTAAAACAAGTGGATATATGCAGTAAACATTTTTCATAATTGTTTTTAGCAGCACTATAATTGTTCTATAGCATGGATTATGTTAGTGTTTTTTCAGTGATGAGCTACTAGTCTGGACAAATGGGTGAGTCTTCCTCATCTGAGGGAGAGGCAAATGGTAACCAATCCAGATGTAGGATTTTCACATCTAGTCCCTCCTCCTCTTGACATTCAGGCAGGCTTCCTCTCTTTATGCCCATTTAATTTTTCTGTGCTAAAATGCCAGTTACGATGCCAATTATTGCTCTGAATTTTTGGAAGGCAGATACAGAATAGGAGAGTTCACTAGAAATTAGAGACCACTGCACCCGTGGCACCAAACAGCAGTATCAAATGGTAATGATCTTCAGTCACTACTGTCTTGGACTGGATTTGAATTTAAGACCTAGAGGTAAAAGGCTGTATCCCCATTCTGAATTCTGCAAGACATCAATTCTTTAGGGTGAAAATTTTTCATTAAGATTACAATTCAGAGCAAATACTATTTAAATTGTGGAAAAGTTGTGTGACATCAAGGATGTATTGTATGAAGTGAATACAACGGGATCACTCAAATTTAGCTAATTAATGGAACAGGATCTGCACATCATGTTACGGGGGAAAAAACACCAATTCAGATACTTCACTATGGAAAACAAAAGGGTTTTCAAAAATGTGTGTTCAAATAACAAATTTTATTCTTTGGTGGATTTGGCACTCGTGGAAATTAAGAACTTCTATACTGGTTAAAGCAAGTCAGCACAAACTGCAAGCTTTTCTAATGCAGCTCTGACTAACTGTTTCTCATTCATGGTCTTCAGGATCATTGATATCACAGTTCTGGCCCTGTTCTGAGTTGAAATTGCCTACTGTATTGATAATGGTGTTTGAGGTGGGTAAAGATAGCAAAATGGAAGTGAATTTGATTGTCAGACATAAGGTTTTGAACCCAGATCAATTCTGCTCTTCATTAGCTTGCTTTGCTTCCTCGCAATAAGAATGATAATCCTCTGATGGGAAGTGTGAGCTCAGTGTCAGTATTTTGCTCTAAGATGAATTCTGATTCAACACACCCTCATCATGAATTCTTGTGCAACATCCAGTTTCTTGTGAGCCAAATCCATTATTTGTTTCTTACAATAATTTTATGGATGGTACAGAAGATAGTATTATTCATCTCCAGCAACACTGCTTATACACTGCAGTGAGTATTGAAGGTCCAAGAGCAGCCAAAATGCAGTATAGATTCAGAACAGCTCTTAGCTTAGACAAAAAAAAAAAACAAAAAAAAACCACCCCCCCCCCACATACGCCTTTTCCAACTCAATTTAAATATTACACAAAATACATTCCATAATCCTTATGAGTACAAATATGATTTTCAGTGTAATATTATTTGTTCCATAAAGAACTAAACTCTAAGAAAAATTATATATACACACCCCTTTCTCTTTGTATATTCTCCTGTATTTTTGTTATTAGTTAATTTTTTATTCTTAATGATGTCAAACAGACATTAGATATCCACAGATTTAGGATAAGCTTTTTTTGCTCAGTGAAAACATGGGATCATATCAGTTTCCTGATACCTTTATTATGTTTGCTCATACACAAACTTAGAGCTGGAATGAAAGTATCTGAGGTACCCATCATTTCTTTAAATGAATTTGGAATGTAGAGCCAGAAGTGATATTTTGAGAGACATTCTGAACAAAGTGTTACTTTGGTGTGTAATATTTTGGACAGCGAGTTGGAAGTACTGGCCATATTGTTTGGCATTTCAGGGGAATCATAATACAATCTTCATGGGTAATATAATATGCATTTGAGTGAATCTATTGTAGATTGATGTCAAAGGCTCTAGCCAGTCAGACTCTGATATTTCTGTATCCATGTCCTTGTGCCAAGCTTGAGGCAGATGATATATTTAATCAATAGCATTTCATAGGGAAGATATAAAAGTTGGAAATCAAATGTTTGTGATATTTTGTATGTTGAAGGTGTTACTCTGTCTGTTGTATGAAATGAGAATAAACAGCTGGATCAAGATTTGGTGTAGAGTCTCTTAATTGTAGGGACATGTGAAATTGCTTTGTTTCTGTATTGTACAGTTGATCAGAGCGCATAAGAATATTGAGGCATCATTCCAAAGGATTATAATCCTTTTATCTCAGATCTTTTTAAAGATGTATTTTCATCTGCAGGGTGAAATTGAGAAAGAGTCTAAAGCATTTTAAAGAATCACTCCATAAAGGACAGAAGGGGAAGAGTAGATATGAATATATAATCTGATCAGTCTGACTCAGATGCACATGTTCCATCTACACATTAACTTCTAGTGAACATAATAAATACCCATGTGAAGTACCTGAAGCATTAGGACAGCTGTATATTTGCAAGTCATAGTGCACCTGACTTCATTAAATCTACATGGTATTTATATTATAATAAAAAGAAGAGCTGGATCTCTGCTTGTTTGATACTCATTAAGACTGTGCAATAATGTATTTTAAGTTCTAATTTTTTGCTCACAGTGGTTCAATGATTAATACTTCCAGCTTTATTGTTATACTTTCCAACCAAGTTCTGTTGCCTTGAATTTTATTATCTAGTTTGGGATACTAATTGACAGTGAAAATTGAACAAGTGGCCTAATCTCAAATTCAGTGACTGCTGCTAAATTACTCCTGGGAGTTATCTAGGGGAGGAACTTATTCACCAAATTTGTTTGATGAAGAGGAACACAATAATGAATCAGGTGTAAGCTTTTACAGTCTTTGGGACAAATTCATCTCTGGTTAAATTCCACCAACTTCAATGGAATTACATGAAGTAGGGCTTGGCCCATTCTTTTGGTCATTTAAGCTTCTTATTTGATATTTTCCTAAGGTTCACTGCTGAGGCTAAGGAAGTCCAGAAATGAGACCACAAGTAAGTTAGTGCAAAGAGGATAAATATAAACATTAAGGCATGGATTCTACAAATACTTGCAACCCTTTAAGCATATGAATAAAGTTAAGTACATGCATAAGTAGCTGTACTTGGACTCTAGCTAATATATTCCTCTACATAAAGAGCATACAAATGCCCATACTGGGCCAAACCAACGGTCCATCTTCTCTTCCAACAGTGGCTGATGCCAGATGCTTCAGAGGAAGTGAACAGAACAGGGGATCCATCCCCTGTTGTTCAGTCCCAGCTTCTAGCAGTCAGAGGTTTAGGGACACCTGGAGCATGGGGTTGGGTCCCTGACCTTCTGGGCCAATAGCCATTGATGGACCTATCCTCCATGAATGTATCTAATTCTTTTTTTAACCCAATTATACTTTTGGCCTTCACAGTGTCCCCAGGCAACAAAGTTTTGTTATGTAATATATTACATATTAAAACTAGGGCGGTCCATTAATTGCAGTTAACTCATGCGATTAACTCAAAATTAATTGTGATTAATCACACTTATAACAATAGAATACCAACTGAAATTAAATATTTTTGGATGTTTTTCTACATTTTCAATATTGATTTCAATTACAACACAGAATACAAAGTGTACCGTGCTCACTTTACATTATTTTTATTACAAATATATGCACTGTAAAAATGATAAACAAAATAGTATTTTTCAATTCACCTCATACAAATACCGTAATGCAATCTCTTTATTGTGCAAGTGTAACTTACAAATCCAGATTTTTTTTTCGGTTACATAACTGCACTCAAAAACAAAACAGCATAAAACGTTAGAGCCTACAAGTCCATTCAGTCCTATTTCTTATTCTGCCAATCGCTGAGACAAACAAGTTTGTTTACATTTACAGGAGATAATGCTGCCTGCTTCTTATTTACAATGTCACTTGAAAGTGAGAACAGGCATTCGTATGGCACTTTTGTAGCCAGCGTTACAAGGTATTTACATGCCAAATATTCTAAACGTTCATATGCCCCTTCCAGAGGACATGCTTCCATGCTGGTGATGCTCATTACAAAAAATAATGCATCAATTAAATTTGTGACTGTACTCCTTGGGGGGAGAATTGTATGTCTCCTGCTGTTTTACCCACATTCTGCATATATTTCATGTTATAGCTGTCTCAGATGATGACCCAGCAAATGTTCGTTTTAAGAACACTTTTACAGCAGATTTGACAAAACGCAAAGAAGGTACCGATGTGAGAATTTCTACAAATAGTGACAGCACTAGACCCGAGGTTTAAGAATCCTAAGTGCCATCCAAAATCTGAGAGGATGAAGTGTGAAGCTTGCTTTTAGAAGTCTTAAAAGAGCAACACTCTGATGTGGAAACTACAGAACCCAACCCACCAAAAAAGAAAATCAACCTTCTGCTGGTGGCATCTGACTCAGAGGATGAAAATGAACATGCATCAGTCTGCACTGCTTTGGATAGTTATCGAGCAGAACCCATCATCATCATGGACGCATGTCCTCTGGAATGGTGGTTGAAGCATGAAGGGACATATGAATCTTTAGCACATCTGGCATGTAAATATCTTGTAATGCCAGCTACAACAGTGCCACTTTCAGGTGACATTGTAAATAAGTAGCAGGCAGCATTATCTCCCACAAATTGTAACCAATCTTGTTTGTCTTAGGGACTGGCAGAATAAGAAGTAGGACTGAGTGAACTTGTAGGCGCTAAAGTTTTATGCTGTTTTGTTTTTGAGTGCAGTTATGTAACCCCCACCACCACCACCACATGTGCATTTGCAAGTTACACTTTCACAATAAAGAGATTGTACTTTAGTACTTGTATGAGGTGAATTGAAAAATATTATTTCTTTTGTTCATCATTTTTACAGTGCATATATTTGTAATCAAAAATATGAAGTGAGCACTATACACTTTGTATTCTATGTTGTAATTGAAATTAATATATTTGAAAATGTAGTAAACAACCAAAAATATTTAAATAAATGGTATTCTATTGTTGTTTAATCACGTGATTAATATTTTTAATCACTTGACAGCCCTAATTAAAACCAAGGTTTTAAATCAATCAGTTGTTGTACTGAGATTGCATCACAATTAACATTGACTAATCTATTGTTAATTGTTTCTGGCATAAGCTTTGAGAATCTGACTGAGAAAAGGTACTAAGGACCACATTAAAAAAAAAAGTATTTAGGCACCTAAAGTTACAGATAGACACTTTTGAAAATGCCAATGGGGTGGGTTCCATAGAAGTACTTAGGCACCTATGTCCCTGTTTTGGCTGCATTGTGAATCACAGAACTCCTGCCAAACCCTGTAGGTGCCTAAGCTCTCTTGGCACATATGTTTTTCAGGGTAAAAGTTCCTGCAGCATCCATGTTATTGCCTCTGCAGATGAACAGTGCTGCCTCCCTCTAGGCATCTGGACACCTACCTCCTGCCTAAGCCCCAGAGTGATCCATGAACCAGCAGAAGACAAGGATAAGTAGCCTTATGATTAATTTGGGTGCAAGATGCACTTATCACCAATAACAGATTCATTCCCTAGCAGCAACTTAGAGGTTAACTATTGTGACAAAGTTCCTTCTCTATCTTGGTGGGTCCTGCGCTTATTGGCGGATTTTCTTGCCTCAGAGATTCACCATGTGGGTTGGTGAACAGCCCAGAGACCTTCCCCTCTGGAAGAACCCACAGTCCAGGTCAATTGGGAGGTTTGGGGGAGAACCCAGGCCCGCCCTCTACTCCGGGTTCTAGCCCAGGGTCCTGTAGACTGCAGCTGTCTACAGTGCCTCCTGTAACAGCCGCATGACAGCTACAATTCCCTGGGCTACTTCCCCATGGCCTCCTCCAAACACCTTCCTTATTCTCACCACAGGACCTTCCTCCTGGTGTCTGATAACACTTGTGCACATCAGTCCTCCAGCAGCACACTCTCTGCTCCTTGTGCCCCTTGCTCCTCACACTCCTCCCCCCCTCCACAAACTGAGGTGAGCTCCTTTTTAAAACCCAGGTGCCCTGATTAGCCTGCCTTAATTGATTCTAGAAACTTCTTCTTAATTGGCTCCAGGTATCCTAATTAGCCTGCCTGCCTTAACTGGTTCTAGCAGGTTCCTGATTACTCTAGTGTAGCCCCTGCTCTGGTCACTCAGGGAACAGAAAACTACTCATCCCGTGACCAGTATGTTTGCCCTCTACCAGACTCCTGTACCCCACTGGTCTAGGTCTGTCAGACTATGAATATGATTAGTGAGATGCAGACACTAAGTTTTATTAATACCATGATCAATATAAGTAATCAAAAAAGGTCACAGAACTAGAAAGACAAGATAAGACCAACAGCAGAACCTGCATCACATACTCACCAATCCACAAGGCTGTGGGTTCCCCTCAAGGTGAGGTAAGTATTAAGGCTACAACTGTGCTGCCATCCCCAAGTTTCCCCTGGAGGGTGGTGGGGTGGTGTCAGGTTTGGTTCCTTTTACACTCCTATTCCCAGCACTGTATTTGATGAAGTCTTGGCCTCTTGTCCATATTTGTCATTCCTGCTACCCATTTTGGGGGTTACAACTACTGTTATAAGCATTTACACAGACAGCTGGTTTGTTAGTTAAGGAAGAATGGCTAAATAAAGCTTTTATGGTTTAAACAGTCTATCACAAGATATATATTCCTAATTCTTCTGACCCAAAGTTATTTATTTATGCTAACTTTTATTAGACCTAATGTAGCCTTATGCTAACTATTACTACCACTAGCCTTCAGGCTAGTATTTTAAAGTAATCTTTAATGGCATTATAGCTTTAGTTTCTTTTGCACTACTCAGCAAGCATCGGAATTCTAAGACATAAGTGACTGCTTACCTGATCACAGGTAATGAGTAAGGCTACATTTTAATCATGGGTATTTTTAGTCCATGTCATGGACAGGTCACGGGCAGTAAACAAAAATTCATGGTCCGGGACCTGTCCATGACTTTTACTATATACCCCTAACTAAAACTTGGGTGGGGTGCTGTGGGTGCTGGCCTGGGACCCCACAGGTGCTGGGGTGGGTGGAGACACACAGCTCAGGACCGCTGCTTATGCTGGGAGGGTAGGGTGGGTGGGGCTGGCAGGCTCCCTACCTGGCTCCATGAGTCCCTGCAGCACCTAGGCAGCAGAAGGGTCGGGGGCTCAGCGCATTGCTCCCGCAACAAGTGCCGGATGTGCAGCTCCCATTGGCTGGGAACTGCAGCCGATGGGAGCTGCGGGGGGGGTGGGGCCTGCAGGCACAGGCAGCATGCGGAGCCCCCTGACTCCTCCGAGGAGCTGCAGGACCATGCCAGTGGGAGCTGGGGAGCCCCCCACCCTGAGGTAAGCACTGCCCCACACCCCAGCAACCTGCCCCTAGCCCTGAGCCCCCTCCCGCCCACCCAAAACTGCTGCTGCTGGCCCAGGGGGGCTGCCCAGCTCCGGCAGCCCCTGAGCCAGCACAGGCCACTGCAGAAGTCACAGAAAGTCATGGAATCCATAACCTCTGCGAGACTCACAGCCTTAGTAATGAGTCATTCTCTCTTGCAACAGTTTGTGTTCCACTAGGGAGAAATACCTGACTAGTGATTGGGGGTGAGAGAGAGACAGACAGACAGACACACACACACACACACAAAACGTTTATTACATTAAAAAAAATCACATTTAAAAACTATTTAAAATGTTATAAAGGTACAATACATACATAAAAATAGGAATAAAGTAAAATACAACATTAAATATGGATCACTAAAGCACTATCCACCACCAAGTTCACTCAAAATATTAACACAACAAGTCAACCAAAAACCATGCAAGTCACAAGTCCATTTATAAAGGTGTGATCAATCCACAGACAGTGTGCTGAACAGCCCTAGTATATTACACCCCTCTACCCAGCCACTCTGTTCTTGTGAGATTCAAAGCTGCCAGTTTTGCCTGACTCAGCAAAGAGATAGGCAGGAAGATGGCCAACTGCAAGCATTGTATCTCATTCCTAGAGCAAATAGGTATGTGGAGAAAACCAGTCCCAAACTGAAAAGCTACAAAACAAACCAACCAACCAAAAAAAAAAAACCACAAACACACACACACACACACACACAGGTGACAATGAAATACCATGTCTGAAGCCAAACAGAAGGGGCACTGTGCAGACACCTCAAGAGTAATATAGCTCACAAAACGATTGGTTGCTATGATAATATGCAGGATCCTCCACGGTCAGTCACCAGAGCACCTAGGAAGAGGCTTGTACAATGTCTTCCGGGCCAGGGACAGAGTCACTCAGAAACATAAGCATCCTCCAGGCTGTCTCAGGGAGATCAGAGAAGGTCGGTCAGCCAGCAGAGGACAATGGATCCTCTTCACCCCCCTCTGGGGGGTGTCGGGAGGGGACCATGGCATAATGCCACACATGCCATAGAGCTGCTTCTTGGTCATGGTTGCAAAAAGAACACTATAGAATGCAGGCAAATTAAGAACCTGTAATCAATCAGGTACCAACAAAAATAGGCGCGAGTCAAGCCCATCCCCCAGCACAATGGAGGAGACAGAAGGCAAGGAGTTTTCTGGCCAGCAGGAAGTCAGAGTACAACAACTGCTGAACAGACCAAAGGCAAAAGGCTGCTACCCTGCTGACTCAGGCCACATTTACATTTACAGCTGTGCCATTGTGAGATTGCTCGTGGAGCTGTGTTGTGCTGACAGGAGAGAGCTCTCCTGTCGACATAATAAAACCAGCTCAATGAGTGGCAGTAGCTATGCTGGCAGGAGAGCATCTCCCTCTGACATAGCACTGTGCACATATACCAGGAAAACTTAAGTTGCTCAGGGGTGTGTTTTTTCACACCCCTGAGCACAAAGTTTTGCTGACATAAATGCTAGTATAGACTTGACTTTAATCAATGAGTCCCTGAGCCCCCTCATCTAATGGCAGGAACAGCAAAGCAGGGCAAAATAAGTGGTAACTATTTTTTAAAAATGGTTAATATGCCTCTAAATCTGATCCAACATGCCTGGGGGAAGATCCAGACACACTAGCCAGTGCCACAACATTGAGGCCACATGGTTGTTAGCAATCAAAGCCACCCCCTGAAAAGAGAATCCAGAAAGGAACCAGGTTCACTTCTGCAGATGACCTTGCACCTTCTCCTCAGCCCTCTCCCAGTTGACATATGTTGTTCAGATCTGAAAGAGACACACACCCTGTTATATCCTTGGGGGCAACAGTTTTAGGAAGAAATCACTGGAGACACAGAGAGCTGAAAGCCTTGTAGCAGCCATTTATTTCCACACTCAGGACTAACCAACAGCCAGCCAAAGCTGGCTGGCTATCCCCTAATAATCTAACTCAGTTGCCATAGCAACACAAGGTTCTATTACCACGACAACCAAATACACAACACACCCCAATCCCAAAGGTGCCCCATTGCACTTGTTGGGGCAATAAAAGGGTGCTGCTACACTGCCAAGAACTCAGTAAGATTGACTTGCTCTTAGCCCAGTTAATGCAGGCAGAAGATGCCTGTTCAGACACTTGTAAGCAAGCACAACGTGCCGACACATTACTGTCAGACATGATAAAACTGAGATATTAGCATAGGCTGAAAGACAAATCAGGAAAGCATCCAGCACCCCTGCCACAGAAAGGCCAGTCAGGCAGCTTCTTAGGGGGTGCAGGAGAGGCTCCAAGATCAGAGCATACAACATCCCAGACAGAGGACACCCCTCACGAATGCCTCTGTGGACTGGGAAGCAGCAGCTAAGATCCCCATTAATCTTTAGGATGCTAAAAAACCTTATGGTACAACAAACAAATATATGAAGAGAACACAGGCCCAATCCCAAAAGCTTCCAATGTTTTTAAAAGATAACTGTGGTTAATGGTATCAAAGGCCTTATCCTAGTCCACTGAAATAAGCCCCATATCCAGATCACAAAGTTTGCTAACAGTAACATCACAAATTAAAGTTATACAAATTATAAAAAAATAGAGCACCTGGGAATAAAATATTTTTGTTCGGGGTGTATCAGAGTCCAGTTCCCTCAGTCGATTAGTTAAGACGCTGGATAAAATCTTAGAACAGAGAAGAAAAATAGGCCTCCAGTTCCATAAATCACAGCCCTGGTCTACTCTACAAGTTTAGGTCAAATTTAGCAGTGTTACATCGATTTAACCCTGCACCCGTCCACACGAAGAAGCCTTTTTTTCGACTTAAAGGGCTCTTAAAATCGATTTCGGCACTCCTCCCTGACGAGGAGATTAGCGCTGAAATCGACCCTGCTGGGTTGAATTTTGGGGTAGTGTGGACGCAATTCAACGATATTGGCCTCCGGGAGCTATCCCAGAGTGCTCCATTGTGACCACTCTGGACAGCACTCTCAACTCCAATGCACTGGCCAGGTAGACAGGAAAAGCCCCGCGAACTTCTGAATTTCATTTCCTGTTTGGCCAGCATGGTGAGGTGATCAGTTCATCAGCACAGGTGACCATGCTGTTCCAGAATCTCAAAAGAATTCCAGCATGGACCAAACGGGAGGTACTGGATCTGATCGCTGTATGAGGAGACAAATCCGTGCTATCCGAACTCCGTTCCAAAAGATGAAATGGCGGAATATTTGAAAAAATCTCCAAGGGCATGAAGGACAGAGGTTATAACAGGGACCCGCAGCAGTGCCGCGTGAAACTTAAGGAGCTCAGGCAAGCCTACCAAAGAACCAGAGAGGCAAACGGCCGCTTCAGGTCAGAGCCCCAGACATACCGCTTCTATTATGAGCTGCATGCCATTCTAGGGGGTGCCCCTACAACTACCCCAGCCCTGTGCGTGGACTCCATCAATGGATTCGCATGCAACAGGGATGCGGATTTTGGGGACGAGGAAGATGATGATAAGGAGGAGGTTGAAGATAGCACACAGCAAGCAAGTGGAGAAACCATTTTCCCCGACAGCCAGGAACTGTTTTTCACCCTGGATCTAGTACCTTCCCAACCCAGGCTCCTGGACCTAGAAGGCAGAGAAGGGACCTCTGGTGAGTGTACCTTTGTAAATATAATCCATGGTTTAAAAGCAAGCATCTTTAATGATTAATTTGCCCTGAAGACTTGGGATGCATTCACGGCCAGTACAGCTACTGGAAAAGTCTGTTAAAGTGTATGGGAATGGAGCGCAAGTCCTCCAGGGACATCTCAATGAAGCTCTCGTGGATGTACTCCCAAAGCCTTTGCAAAAGGTTTCTGGGGAGGGCAGCCTTATTCTGTCCTCCATGGTAGGACACTTTACCACGCCAGGCCAGTAGCACGTAGTCTGGAATCATTGCATAACAAAGCATGGCAGCGTATGGTCCTGGTGTTTGCTGGCATTCAAGCAAAATCCATTCTTTATCTCTCTATGTTATCCTCAGGAGAGTGATATCATTCATGGTCACCTGGTTGAAAGAGGGGAATTTTATTAAGGGGCCATTCAGAGGTGGCTGTTCCTGCTGGGCTGTTTGCCTGTGGCTGAACAGAAATCATCCCCGCTGTGCACCATGCGGTGGGGGAGGGGTGAAGCGATCTTCCCAGAGAATAGGGTGGAGTGAAGGGGTTTAGTTGGGTTTGTGCTGCACATTAACCTGAAAACCACAGCCCCTCCATTTAAATGACCAACCCAATGGGTGTTTGGTATGGGACATGAGGGCGCTGCTGTTTGAAACCATTCCCACGTGTTATGAAGGTTAAAGAAGCCAAAAGACTGTGGCTTACCATGGCTGCCTGCAAGCCGAATTCTGTTACCCGCTGGCCCTGTGTGTGTGATCTCTCACACCAAACCAGCAGGCCCTCAATATAAGAGGCAAAATGCAACCTTGTAAAGAAAGCACACGTGCTATGTAATGTTACCAGCTTGGTTCACCGTGAAAGAATCTACCCCTTGTTCTTTAAAAATGTGTCTTTTTAAATACTACTCTCCCTTTTTTTCTTCCCGCAGCTGCAAATGTTTCAACGCTCCCCGTATCATCTCCATCCCAGAGGCTAGCAAAGATTAGAAGGCGGAAAAAAACCACACTCGCAATAAAATGTTCTCTGAACTCATGCAGTCCTCCCACACTGAAAGAGCCCAGCAGAATGCGTGGAGGCAATGTCAGAATGCAGGAAGGCACAAAATGAACGTGAGGACAGGAGGGATGCGCGAGAGGACAGGTGGAGGGAGCAAGAGGAAAGGTGGTGGGATCAAGATGATAGGTGGCATCAGTGTGATGAAAGGAGGCAGGAAGCAATGTTCAGGCTACTGGAGGATCAAACTGATATTTTCTGGCATATTGTTGAGGTGCAGGACAGGCAGCAGGAGCACAGACCACCGCTGCAGCCCCTGTGTAACCAACAGCCCTCCTCCCCAAGTTCCATAGCGTCCTCACCCAGACAACCAAGAATGCAGTGGGGGGGCCTCCGGGCACCCAACCACTCCACCCCCGAGGACTGCCCAAGCAATAGAAAGCTGGCATTCAATAAATAAGTTTTGAAGTGCAGTGTGGCCTTGTCTTCCCTCCTCCCCCACCCCACCCAGGCAACCTTGGCAGTTATCCCCCCATTTGTGTGACAAATTAATAAAGAATGCATGAATTTGAAACAATGACTTTATTGCCTCTGCAAGTGGTGATAGAAGGGGGGAGGGGAGGGCAGTTGGCTTGCAGGGAAGTAGAATGAACCAAGGGGGCGGGTTTTCATCAAGGAGAAACAAACAGAACTTTCACACCGTAGCCTGGCCAATCACGAAACTGGTTGTTAAAGCTTCTCTGATGCGCAGCGCACCCTGCTGAACTCTTCTAACCGCCCTGGTATCTGGCTGCATGTAATGAGCGGCCAGGCGATTTGCCTCAACCTCCCACCCTGCCATAAAGGTCTCCCCTTTACTCTCACAGATATTGTGGAGCACACTGCAAGCAGTAATAACGATGGGAATATTGGTTTCGCTGAGGTCTAAGCGAGTCAGTAAACTGCACTAGCGTGCTTTTAAACGTCCAAAGGCACATTCTACCACCATTCTGCACTTGCTCAGCCTATAATTGAACAGCTCCTGACTACTGTCCAGGCTGCCTGTGTATGGCTTCATGAGCCATGGCATTAAGGGGTAGGCTGGATCTCCAAGGATAACTATAGGCATTTCAACATCCCCAATGGTTATTTTCTGGTCTGGAAAGTAAGTCCCTTTCTCCAGCTGTTCAAACAGACCAGAGTTCCTGAAGATGCGAGTGTCGTGTACCTTTTCTGGCCATCCCACATTGATGTTGGTGAAACGTCCCTTGTGATCCACCAGTGCTTGCAGCACCATTGAAAAGTACCCTGTTCGGTTTACGTACTGGCTGCCTTGGTGCTCTGGTCCCAAGATAGGGATATGCATTTCGTCTATCGCCCCACCACAGTTAGGGAATCCCATTGCATCAAAGCCATCCACTATAACCTGCACATTTCCCAGAGTCACTACCCTTGATCGTGTTGGCTACTTGGATCACAGCAGCCCCCACAGTAGATTTGCCCACTCCGAATTGATTCCCGACTGACTGGTAGTTGTCTGACGTTGCAAGCTTCCAGAGGGCTATCGCCACTTGCTTGTGAACTGTGAGGGCTGCTCTCATCTTGGTATTCTGGCACTTCAGAGCAGGGGAAAGCAAGTCACAAAGTTCCATGAAAGTGCCCTTATGCATGCGAAAGTTTCGCAGCCACTGGGAATCATCCCAGACCACAACACTATGCGGTCCCACCAGTCTGTGCTTGTTTTCCGGGCCCACAATCGGTGTTCCATGGAATGAGCCTGCCCTATTGCCACCAGGATGGCCAAATTGCCGGGGCATGTGCTTTGAGAGAAGTCTGTGTCCATGTCCTCATCACTCTCGTCACCGCGCTGCCGTCACCTCCTCACCTGCTTTTGCAGGTTCTGGTGCTGCATACACTGCAGGATAATGCGCGTGATGTTTACAGTGCTTATAACTGCCGCGGCGATCTGAGCGGGCTCCATGCTCACCGTGGTATGGCATTTGCGCGGAAAAAAATCACGAAACGATTCTTAGCCATTGCTCTCACTGAGGGAGGGGTGACTGGCTTACAGGGTTGGCTTACTGTACTGTTCCCGCAGTCTCCGCCGCCCATTGGAATTCTGGGTTGCACTCCCAATGCCTGATAGGGCAAAAACACTGTTGCAGGTGGTTCTGGATACATGTCATCAGGCCTCCCTCCCTCCCTCCGTGAAAGCAACAGCAAAAAAATAGTTTCTCGCCTTTCGTCCTGGGTTACCAGTGCAGACGACATACCACGGCAAGCATGGAGCCCGCTCAGCTCACTGTCACCGTATGTCTCCTGGGTGCTGCTGGCAGAGGCGGTACTGCAGTGCTACACAGCAGCATCCCCTTGCCTTGCCCTGAGGAGGGCAGATGGTACAATGTGATTGCTAACCATCATCGTCTCGTGGGTGCTCCTAGCCGACCTCGGTTAGGTTGGTCAGGGGCGCCTGGACAAAAATGGGAATGACTCCAGGTCATTCTCTTCTTTAAGTTTCGTCTAATGGAGATTCAGTCCTGCCTGGAATATCAGAGTAAAACAGGCCTAAAGCAGGGCTCCGTCCACCTTCTCTTCCAACAAGCACCTCAGGAGCCAGTACTTCTCAGTTAAGGCTTGGTGAATCTGCACCACGTTTCCCACATCAAGATTGCCATGAAGGCCCACGATGTCTCGTTCCAGGGTACTCAGGGCTTGATGCAAGGTGTCATAACTATAAAGGGAAGGGTAATAGCTGTCCTGTGTACAGTACTATAAATCCCTCCTGGCCAGAGACTCCAAAATCCTTTTCCCTGTAAAGGGTTAAGAAGCTCAGGTAACCTGGCTGGCATCTGACCTAAAGGACCAATAAGGGGACAAGATACTTTCAAATCTTGGGGGGGGGGGAAGGCTTTTGTTTGTGTTCTTTGTTTGGGAGTGTGTTCGTTCTCGGGGACTGAGAGGGACCAGACATCAATCCAGGTTCTCCACATCTTTCTAAACAAGCCTCTCCTATTTCAAACTTGTAAGTAAATAGCCAGGCAAGGCGTGTTAGTTTTCCTTTGTTTTTCTCAACTTGTAAATGTACCTTTTACTAGAGTGTTTATCTTTGTTTGCTGTACTTTGAACCTGAGACTAGAGGGGAGTCCTCTGAGCTCTTTAAGTTTGATTACCCTGTAAGGTTAATTTCCATACTGATTTTACAGAGATGATTTTTACCTTTTTCTTTAATTAAAAACCTTCTTTTTAAGAACCTGATTGATTTTTCCTTGTTTTAGATCCAAAGGGGTTTTGGATCTTGATTCACCAGGAGTTGGTGGGAGGAAGGAGGGGAATGGTTAATTTCTCCTTGTTTTAAGATCCAAGGGGTTTTGGATTTGTTTTCACCAGGGATTTGGTGAGGGTTTTTCAAGGCTTCCCAGGGAGGGAATCCATTGATGGTGGCAGCCGAACCAGAGCTAAGCTGGTAGTTAAGCTTAGAAGTTTTTCACGCAGGCCCCTACATTTGTACCCTAAAGTTCAAAGTGGGGATCTCAGTCCTGACATGGTGGTAGCGGTGGGATCATTTTAAACCCAAAAGCCAGTGAGATTTTTTTTTCCTTCTAGCTGCTTGGAAAGCCGAGCTGGAAGTAGATAGATGCATATCTTATCTCTCCTTGCCTGAAGGCAGAGGTGTTAAGTTTTTTTTACAGGTCCTTTGTTAAGAGAAGGGTTCAATTAGCAAACGACTGGTAAAAGGTATTTACAAGCTGAATTGTTTTTTTTTTTTTTTCTTTTTACATCCTCGGGAGTAGCTAGTTAGAAAGTTACTGTTAACTCTGCAGCAGGCAGAGCTGAGAGCTTCCCAGTTTGTCAACTGCAAAGGGGGTTACCCAGCACAAGAAAACAGGAAAATGACTACCAAAGAAGTAGCTAACAAAATAGAACTGGCCAAACTAGAAGCAGAAGAAAATGAAAGAAAACATCAGAGACTGCTTCAATTAACAAAACTCGAGACAGAGCAGAGAGAAAGAGAAGAAAAAGCCAAAGAGGAGGCCCACAAGAGAGAGATGGAGCTGAAAGAAAAAGAGATGGAGGAGAGAGAAAAAGAAAGGAAGCATGAACTGGAAGTAGCAAAGGCTAAGCAGGATGCACCAGCCAATGCTAACAACCCCTCTCCAGGTACCACTTCCCATCCCAGAAAATTCCCCATCTACAAGGCAGGCGATGATACTGAGGTCTTCTTAAAAAATTTTGAAAGGGCCTGCCTTGGATACAGCATCGCTACAGACCAGTACATGGTAGAGCTGAGGCCGCAGCTCAGTGGACCCTTAGCAGAGGTGGCGGCTGAAATGCCTAAGGAACACATAAACAGTTATGAACTTTTTAAAAACAAGGCCAGAATCAAAATGGAAATAACACCTGAGCATGCCCGTCGGCGGTTCAGAGCCCTAAAGTGGAAACCCGATGTGTCATTTACCCGTCATGCCTACCACATTGACAAAAATTGTGATGCCTGGGTATCAGGAGCAAATGTTCAATCTCTGGAAAATCTACTTTCCCTAGTAAAAATGGAGCAGTTTTTAGAGGGTGTTCCTGAGGAAATAGAAAGGTACATCCTAGATAGGAAGCCCAAAACTGTAACTGAGGCGGGGGAGATTGGAGCCCAATGGGTGGAGGTGGCAGAAAAGAAAAAAACTAGTAGCAGTTGGTGCAAATATCAGAAGGGGCAAGCCGAAACAAAACCTTACCACCGGGAACAACCCAAGGCCCCACCCACATCCCAAGGGAAACCCCAGACGCCTTCTCACCCCATCACACCAGTCTCCACCAACCAACATCGTCCCGGTGATACCTTAGCAGGGCGATGTTTTAAATGTAATGAACTGGGACATATAAAGGCTCACTGCCCCAAGAACCCCAACCGATTACAGTTCATTACACCCCAATCACACCAAAGATCCCCAAACCCAGATGCCTCTCTCATACCCTCGGAGCGAAGGGAAACCTTGAGAGTGGGCGGAAAGAAGGTTACCGCTTGGAGGGACACTGGGGCTCAAGTGTCAACTATCCACCAATCCCTAGTGGACCCCAAACTCATCAACCCAGAGGCTACAGTGACAATTCAACCCTTCGTGTCACAATCTGTAACCTTGCCTACAGCCACGTTGCATGTCCAGTACAAGGGCTGGTCAGGAATGTGGACTTTTGCAGTCTATGACAATTATCCCATTCCCATGCTGCTGGGGGAAGATTTGGCCAACCATGTAAAGGTAGCCAAGAGGGTGGGAATAGTCACCCGCAGCCAGGCTAAGCAAGCTTTCACCCCCATCCCTGTTCCTGAGCCGTCCACCAGGGCCCCGTCTGTGTTACCGGAGACCCAGACAAAGGTGGTGGAACTGGATCCTCTGCCAATGACTGCAACAGCCGTAGTGGATCCAATCCCAGAGACCCAGCCAAAGCCAGTCCCAGAACCGGAACTGGCAACGCAACCAGCACCAGAACCATTGCCAGCCCTGAGTCCAGCGCTTGCAAACCCGTCTACAACTCCAATGCCAGAGGGCACCAGCGAGCCTGAACTGGCAGAAGCAGCAGATAACCCTACCCAAGAGGCTCAGCCAGAGCCTGAGTTACCACATAGTGCACCAGCGGACAGCGGTTCACAGTCAATGGAAACAGCCCCAGCACCTGCATCACTTCCAGAGGGATCAAGCCCCAGTCCACAGTCCAAGGAGGAACTGATGTCTCCAGCATCAAGGGAACAGTTCCAGGCCGAGCAGGAAGCAGATGACAGCCTTCAAAAAGCTTGGGCGGCGGCGCGGAGCACCCCACCGCCTCTCAGCTCTTCTAACCGATCCCGGTTTGTTGTAAAACAAGGACTTTTATACAAGGAGACTCTTTCTGGTGGGCACCAGGAAGACGGGCATCCTCAAAGGCAGTTGGTAGTTCCCACTAAGTATCGGGTAAAGCTCTTGAGCTTAGCCCATGATCATCCCAGTGGCCATTCTGGGGTGAACAGAACCAAAGACCGGTTGGGGAAGTCCTTCCACTGGGAGGGAATGGGCAAGGACGTTGCTAATTATGTCCGGTCTTGTGAGGTGTGCCAACGAGTGGGAAAACCCCAAGACCAGGTTAAAGCCCCTCTCCAGCCACTACCCATAATTGAGGTCCCATTTCAGCGCGTAGCTGTGAATATTCTGGGTCCTTTCCCAAAGAAGACACCCAGAGGAAAGCAGTACGTACTGACTTTCATGGATTTTGCTACCCGATGGCCGGAAGCAGTACCCTTAAGCAACACCAGGGCTAAAGGTGTGTGCCAGGCATTAACAAACATTTTTGCCAGGGTAGGTTGGCCCTCCGACATCCTTACAGATTCGGAAACTAACTTCCTGGCAGGAACCATGAAAAACCTGTGGGAAGCTCATGGGGTGAATCACTTGGTTGCCACCCCTTACCACCATGAAACCAATGGCCTGGTGGAGAGGTTTAATGGAACTTTGGGGGCCATGATACGTAAATTTGTAAATGAACACTCCAATGATTGGGACCTAGTGTTGCAGCAGTTGCTTTTTGCCTACAGGGCTGTACCACATCCCAGTTTAGGGTTTTCACCATTTGAACTTGTGTATGGCCGTGAGGTTAAGGGGCCATTACAGTTGGTGAAGCAGCAATGGGAGGGGTTTACGCCTTCTCCAGGAACAAACATTCTAGACTTTGTAAGCAACCTACAAAACACCCTCCGACATTCTTTGGCCCTTGCTAAAGAAAACCTAAAGAATGCTCAGGAAGAGCAAAAGGCCTGGTATGATAAACATTCCAGAGAACGGTCCTTCAAAGTAGGAGACCAAGTCATGGTCTTAAAGGCAATCCAGGCCCATAAAATGGAAGCGTCGTGGGAAGGACCATTCACGGTCCAGAAGCGCCTAGGAGCTGTTACTATCTCATAGCCTCCCCCACCTCCAACATAAAGCCTAAAATATACCATGTTAATTCTCTTAAGCCCTTTTATTCCAGAGAATTAAACGTTTGCCAGTTTACAGCCCAGGAAACAGATGACGCGGAGTGGCCTGAAGGTGTCTACTACGAAGAAAAAAAGGATGGTGGCGTGGAAGAGGTGAACCTCTCCATAACCGTTGGACGTCTGCAGCGACAGCAGATCAAGGAGCTGTGCACAAGCTTTGCACCAATTTTCTCAGCCACTCCAGGATGGACCGAACGGGCATACCACTCCATTGACACAGGTAATGCTCACCCTATTAGAACCCCACCCTACCGAGAGTCACCTCATGCCAAAACTGCTATACAAAGGGAGATCCAGGACATGCTACAGATGGGTATAATCCGCCCCTCTAAGAGTGCATGGGCATCTCCAGTGGTTCTAGTTCCCAAACCAGATGGGGAAATACACTTTTGTGTGGACTACCGTAAGCTAAATGCTGTAACTCGTCCTAACAACTATCCAATGCCACGCACAGATGAGCTATTGGAGAAATTGGGACATGCCCAATTCATCTCTACTTTAGACTTAACCAAGGGGTACTGGCAAGTACCACTAAATGAACCCGCTAAGGAAAGGTCAGCCTTCGTCACCCAGGCAGGGGTGTATGAATTCAATGTACTCCCTTTCGGGTTGCGAAATGCACCCGCCACCTTCCAAAGACTTGTAGATGGTCTCCTAGCGGGATTGGGAAAATCTGCAGTTGCCTACCTCGATGATGTGGCCATTTTTTCTGATTCATGGGCAGAGCACATGGAGCACCTGGAAAAAGTTTTCGAGCGCATCCAGCAGGCAGAACTAACTGTTAAGGCTAAAAAGTGTCAAATAGGCCAAAACAGAGTGACTTACCTGGGGCACCAGGTGGGTCAAGAAACTATAAATCCCATACCGGCCAAAGTAAATGCTATCCAAAAGTGGCCGGTTCCAAAGTCTAAAAAACAGGTCCAATCCTTCTTAGGCTTGGCTGGATATTATAGGCGATTTGTACCCCACTACAGCCAAATCGCCGCCCCGCTGACAGACCTAACCAAAAAAAACCAGCCAAATGCAGTTCAGTAAACTAATAAATGTCAAAAGGCCTTTAACCAGCTTAAGGCAACACTCATGTCTGACCCTGAGCTAAGGGCCCCAAACTTTAACAAACCGTTCCAAGTAACCACAGATGCGTCCGAGCGAGGCGTGGGAGCAGTTTTAATGCAGGAAGAACCGAATCAAAAATTCCATCCTGTCGTATTTCTCAGTAAGAAACTGTCTGAGAGGAAAAGCCATTGGTCAATCAGCAAAAAGAAATGCTATGCCATTGTGTATGCGCTGAAAAAGCTACGCCCATATGTTTGGGGACGGCGTTTCCAACTACAAACAGACCATGCTGCGCTACAGTGGCTTCATACCGCCAAGGAAAATAACAAAAAACTTCTTCGGTGAAGTTTAGCTCTCCAAAATTTTGATTTTGAAATACAACACATTTCGGGAGCTTCTAACAAAGTGGCTAATGCACTCTCCCGGAAAAGTTTCCCAAAGTTAACCGGTTAACAATTGTTTTTAAAATAAAACATATTGTTAGTTTTTATATAATCAGTAGTATGTCTAAAGGTACATGTGTCTTATTAACTCTGTTTTCTCCTAGAACTCCAGGGAAAAATCACAGCCAGTGTGGAACCAAACATCCAACACTATCTGTTATTTGGGGGGCGTGTCATAACTATAAAGGGAAGGGTAATAGCTGTCCTGTATACAGTACTATAAATCCCTCCTGACCAGAGACTCCAAAATCCTTTTCCCTGTAAAGGGTTAAGAAGCTCAGGTAACCTGGCTGGCATCTGACCTAAAGAACCAATAAGGGGACAAGATACTTTCAAATCTTGGGGGGGGAAGGCTTTTGTTTGTGTTCTTTGTTTGGGAGTGTGTTCGTTCTCGGGAACTGAGAGGGACCAGACATCAATCCAGGTTCTCCACATCTTTCTAAACAAGCCTCTCCTATTTCAAACTTGTAAGTAAATAGCCAGGCAAGGCGTGTTAGTTTTCCTTTGTTTTTCTCAACTTGTAAATGTACCTTTTACTAGAGTGTTTATCTTTGTTTGCTGTACTTTGAACCTAAAACTAAAGGGAAGTCCTCTGAGCTCTTTAAGTTTAATTACCCTGTAAGGTTAATTTCCATACTAATTTTACAGAGATAATTTTTACCTTTTTCTTTAATTAAAAACCTTCTTTTTAAGAACCTGATTAATTTTTCCTTGTTTTAGATCCAAAGGGGTTTTGGATCTTAATTCACCAGGAGTTGGTGGGAGGAAGGAGGGGGGATGGTTAATTTCTCCCTGTTGTAGATCCCAGGGGCGGGTTGGAACTAATTCACCAGGAGTTGGTGGGAGGAAGGAGGGGAATGGTTAATTTCTCCTTGTTTTAAAATCCAAGGGGTTTTGGATTTGTTTTCACCAGGGATTTGGTAAGGGTTTTTCAAGGCTTCCCAGGGAGGGAATCCATTGATGGTGGCAGCCGAACCAGAGCTAAGCTGGTAGTTAAGCTTAGAAGTTTTTCACGCAGGCCCCTACATTTGTACCCTAAAGTTCAAAGTGGGGATCTCAGTCCTAACACAAGGACTGCATGGCAGCCTGTACTTCTGGCAGAACAGTTCGATCTGGACATTTCTGACATCTCACCACTGTCTCAAGGACTTATAGAGCAGCTTTTGCTGATGCCAACACTCCCAAAACACAGTAAACATCTACATGAAATTCAAGTCCTGAAACAATTTGGTATTAAGCGCCAGTGGGAAACACAGGCAGGAAGAAGAAGAGACACTGTTGATCGGACAAGTGAGTGGGAGACGTGGAGAACCGAACAAACATATTCACACTTGCCTTCATGGTATAAAAGCAACCCAGTCTAGACCTGGAGTTATGGTTGTGAGTAACCTTTAGCCAAGAGTACTGCCTAACAGTGAGATGAGAGAACCTTCAAACATCTACTATCCCAAAGGTCTGCGGGAGACAATATAGTTCCCTGGCTGACTGAGAGGGTGGCTCCTCATGGTTTCCATCTAAAACATAATTTACAGTGTAACTGAAATCCCCTACCGGAACAGTAATAATATCAGGGTCACAGCTAAGCATGACACAGGCAAGTGTCTACAAAAAGGAGACATGGTCTCACCCCAGAGTGGGAGGCATATATAGTAAAAAGATTGGGGGGGTGGGGAAAAACAGTCCCAACATGTATCTCCACCTGGAGGAGCCAGCCCTGTACAGTTTCCTTCAGAGAGGATCTGTGCCCCAGCACCCTGGAAAAAGAGAACAGCTACCCCTGCAGTGACACTGGAGCCATGGCTCAAGAAAACATCCCCTTCCCTCAACCCCTTCCCCTGATTATCATGGACTGAGTGAGTCTCTTGCAAAAGGACAACTGCAGCCCATTTTTTGCTGAGAAATTCAAAGAGTTGTGCCCTTTTATGACCATCCTGGCATCCATTATACTTAGAAATTGATCAGCATCATAGAGACTAGAAGGAGAGAGCCAAAGAGCAGATAGAAACAATGGAAAGTGGAAATACTTGGGAAAAAAGCCACAGGGAAGCCTATAGGCGCCAACTTTTACTTTCCCAAAGAGGGTGCTCCACCCCCACTCTGAGGCCCCGCCCCCACTCCACCCCTTCCCCCAAGGCCCCACCCTTGCTCCGCCTCTCACTCTGCCACTTCCCTGAGGCCTCCGCCAACTCTCCACTGGCTGGTTTCCACCCTCTCCCAGACCCCTCCCAAGCCACCAAACAGCTGTTTGGCAGTGCCCGTGATTAGCTGATCAAGGGTGCTACCGAACAGCTGTGAATGGTGGGAGCTGAGCACCCACTATTTTTTCCCCATAAATCCATCTCATCTGTGTGTTCTCTAGAACCTGTTTCTGCTTGCTCTACAAAGTGCTCCTCAGCCTCCAGTACTTGCTTCTGTCCAGGCACAAGTGACAGGGTCACAACAGAGGCATCCTCTGGGGGTGCTGCTCCCTGGATAATAGCAGACCACATAAGACAAGGGGCAAGGATAGAATTTGGCAGTTCAGATGTAGGCTCTGTCTCCTGCTGTTCCCCTTGATGTCCCAGCCTCCTACCCCTGGGATCCCACATTCTTACTAGATACCCCAGAGCCAGTAGTACATGGGCAGAAACCCCTTAAGTGACCAGGATCACCACACAAGAAATATTTAAGGTTTTCAGAGATAGCAAACACTGTATGATCCACCCCATCCATGTGGTCCTTTAACTCCAGTTTCAAGGCCTGTTCAGGGTTATTGAAAACCACGTAAACCTGGCACCAGAATTACATAACATGCCTCACATTTGGGTTCTTGCCGCTTAATGAATCATCCCTGAACAGCAGAAACTGCCTTCTCATAACATGAGAGAGCAGACATGTGTGTCTCATTGTGAAGGGGGGCATTGGAAAAGACCCCTTTCAGTAGCCGAAGTAAACAAGGGTAAAACTGGAACAGAAAACTCCTTGCCCCAGAGCTCCTTCTGTACCAAACAATTCACAAACTGCTCCTGGGCCAGGATCTCACTATAGATTTGCTTATTTGAGAGTCAGATTTTATATTAGCACAGCCAATAACTTTGCTTACATTCAGCAACACATCCTCCACAGCTCAAGAGACAGCAGGCACACACTGAACCCCATGCTTGCAAATCGCTAAACCCACCTGAAGTGGACCCCATGAAGAAGCCCCACACATTCTCCCCCCCCCCCCAGAAAAACAAGAGAGAAACATCAATTAACAAAACAAGACAAACAGAAACACCGCTAGTACACAGCACATACCAAAGACAGCCTCGCTCTCAGCCAGTCCCACAATCCAGAGAGAGACTGACTCTGTAGTCTAATGGTGAAAGCACCCACCTGGGAGGACAGAGACCCCAAGTCTAGTCCCCCTGCTACAACCACTCTATCAGAATATCCCATAGCTCAGTGACTGGAAAACTCTGAGAGGCGGTAGATCCCTATTTAAATCCTTTCTTCCCCTCTGGCAGAGCAGAGTGGGGTGGGAGGGAGGGCAATTCAC
Source organism: Malaclemys terrapin pileata (assembly GCF_027887155.1). Lineage (NCBI taxonomy): Eukaryota > Metazoa > Chordata > Testudines > Emydidae > Malaclemys > Malaclemys terrapin. Next base: position 75,562,257 of record NC_071512.1, read on the forward strand.
CCTGGGTTACCTATGCCCAGATGAGTCCTGTAACCACTGGGCAAAAAGTTGTAAGATGAGGAGCAGCACCACCACCTCCTCCAGCCATTTTGTGAGGAGCAAGGCAGGCACCCAAATGCATTCCCACAAGAAATACTTTAGGCACCTAAGCCATCTGACTCCAGGCAGCTAGTTCCTGTTTGTGGATCACGAAGCAGATCTAGGCATCTCCCTGCAGCCTGGATTTAGGAGCCTATCCCTCTTATCAGCATTTCCCATTGGCTAGGTTAGGTGGCTACATGTCTAGCTTGCTAACTTTTGTGAATCACAGTCTTAGGTGCCTACCTCTCCTCATTCATTGTATAGAGAGTCTAGGCACCTAACTTGGCTTTGTGGATTGCCATGTGTTACTGGATTTTCTAGATGCCAAGATGCTCAGCATTGCAACACCTACGTCCCATTTGTGGATCTGACTTGAGGTGCCTATCTGTATCTTTAGGCACCTAAATATCTTTTTTTGAAATCTACCCCTAAATGAATAAAGAGTGAAAAACAATGCAATCACAATGTTGCCAGTGTACTTTTCTGGTAACTCAGGACTGAATACAAGCACAATAGTTGCAAGATAAACAATCCAAGACACAGTAGTTAAATCACTCAGGATTCTGTACTACACTGTAACCTAAATTATCAGATCAATTATTCCTAAGTCTCCGTGATCCAAATGTGGATCATGCCCTCCAACATCTGTTACATAAATTGAAAATTCTGTTGATTATCTGAAAATGTATTTATCCAAACAGATTCAATCTCTCTTGAGATTTGAATACCCGCGTTTGTACTGTATAGGATTTCCAGCAGGACTGTAGCAAACCTGACTGAGTCAGAGGCAAATGCTACTACATCTCATCCATTCACTCACCATGGGTGAAATTCAGCTTTTTGTCCTATGCACCAGTTCAATCTCACATAAGCCCACAGTGTTAATTTCATCTCTTGTGCATTCACTCCTGTATTGTTGAAATACCTTCATCTCCTCAAAACCAACATGTGAGTTCACAGGAGGAAAAAAAAAAGGAATAAGAATTCAAAACATTAAACGAGTATTTACTAGAAAGTTTTCCCTCAGAGTTTTTGGAATGCCACCTTTAAGTGAGGTAAGTCCCTTTAAATCAATACAAGCCAGGCAATTTTTATTGGCAAGCTAAGGAAAAAGAAAAAAAAATGTGGTTTCTTTCCTAATCCTAATAGTATTTTTCACATGTAGCTCCCTTTTCACTAGCATTAAACCTTTCTTTACGCAACTTACAATGCAACGTAACTAGACACCCATTTTAAGTTTCTTAGCCAAAAGTAATGTGCTTTCAGTAAACAGGTGCAGAGAAGGCTTAAATGTGATCAGAGAACATCCCTCTATTCTCAACGTCTTTCAACCTCCTGTAATTTAGATCATCACGGAACTGATTTGCTGATTTTAAGTGGCAGCTATAAGGAATTATGATTTCTTTATAGAATTATTCTACACTTGATATCCAATTTAAAGAGGAGAGAATTAACTACATGACATAACTTTGATCCCATCTGAATGGTTTGCATGCAATTACAAAACATCAGTTGTTAAACTTAAATCTCAGATATTGAATTACCTATTAATGCGGGGGTTGGAGTTGGGAACTGTATTGCTTGAGGGATTTGTGATGGGATATGAGAATCTTCCCTCTAAGGCCCTGATTCAGAATAGCACTTATGCACATTGTTACATGGAAACCCTGACATAGGCATTCTTCTGCAGCCAACCTCAGCAGCACAAACATGCCCTACCTCAGTTTCCCCTTCATCAGCCTGTACAAAGGAATATTGCATGTCTCAGCAGTAAATTCAAACCCTTTTATTTGCGTAGATGGCCACAGTCCACAAATCCCTCATGGTAAAAACAGGTCTTTCCAAAACACTAAAGTAAAACAAAGTTACAATGCAGCAGATCTTCAATCTCATTCAAAAGGTCACCATTCTCAGGCCACCCACCCAAGAGTTATTAACTATTCTGTCCCAGGGCCACACTCTCCAACCCATCTACCTGAGAATTCCAGGAGTCACTTCTCTCCCAAGAGCTGTCTCCTGAAGCCCCATGTCAGATCTCCAACAAGAGGACTCTCTGCAGCATCGCACCCCAGCCGCCTTGCCTGTAAGTCCTTCCCCTGCTCTGGAGATGAGCCCTACAGAATCAACCCCCATCTTCTAGGCTATGCTTACACTGACCATGCTGGTTCTTCCCCTCATTCTTAAAGGCATCTACACAAGCCTTCCTGCAAGCTCCCACAAGCCATTCCCCAGCTCTAGCATATTCTCCCATCAGTTTTCCTCAGAAATCATCAGAAGCAGCTCACAGTTACTGTAGTCCTTTAGGACTCCTGCAACTACTCTTTTCTCACTGCTGTTCTCAAGTATCTCAACTGCCTTACTTGACTCTCTCCTGCTTTGTTCACAGGCAGCCCCTTTATATGGCCCAGGTGCCTTCTCTTAAGCCCAATTGGGAGGCAGCTGACCAGCCACAGATGCACTGGACCCCAATCCATCTTAAAGGGGGCAGTCACAGAGTGATACACATGCTTAACTTTAAGCCTGGGCTTAATTTTCAGTGACTTCAGTGGGACTTAAGCATGTGCTTAATTGCTTTCCTGAACAGGGATGCTTTCCTGAACTGGGCCTAAATCACCTGTTCAAATCAAGCCCAGTTTGGTGCTGGCTAGACGTTATTACTATCTGATGGCCTTTGGTAGCTTATGTTATGCTGTCAATTGGACAACACAGAGACCATCAAACTTGTTATGTACCTCTGTGATGTCTGTCCTGAGCCAAATCAAATCTGGCACTTTATGAGGTAGAACGCCTGTGAGGGACATATAGATTTTGATGCCATCCAATTGTGTTTTAGCTCTTCTGGGGTGGCAGGAGAGGGAGATGCTCTTTTCCAGCCTGTGTTAAGTGGGTCAAAGTCAAAGATGATTCTCACAGGGAAGTTGGTAGGCATTTGGAACAGATGACCATATCACTGTAGGAATCACTGAGGGACCATTGAGTGTGCGAGACCTGTTAGTTAGAACATGGATCTCTTCCTTTGATTTTAATTTGTACCTTTTGATGTCTTCCATCATTTGGAGATGCTTCAGCTGAATGATGTCCAATTTCTTTTCAGTCTTGACTGTGAGAAGCCATGTAGTAGCCTCAGTCCATTTCCTACTGGAGAGCTAGTGATACAACAGAACTACCACTACATTAGGCAGCAAATGAACCTTTTTTGCAGTCTCAGCAAATGTAAGATGCCAATGACTGTAGAAGCCATGGAACCTAAACTGCCTCCACCCTTAGAGTAGACCCTCCAGAACAGGGCTGAGTGGGAAAACAACTGATCTGTGGATAAACAGGCACTATGAGGCACCTTCCAGACCATTACATTCTCATCAGAAAAAAAAGCACATGTACTTTATTATTGCTTTTAGATACAGTCTAGTCAATATTAGAAACATACAACAATTAAACAATTTAAAATAACTGCAATTTGTATAGGCTACATATCCTAAATAACTAACTCTAATTTTAGTCTTAGCAATTAAATTGAATCTTTGAAAGTTAGTTAAGTGGCTTTGATATCAAAATGAAAGATGAGAGTATCCTGTGGCTTTAGAAATTCCAAATGTGTAAACTTTCCCTCTACTTTATGAACAGCCTGTGAAAAGAGACAAAGCAAATGCTAATGTCATCTGGGCTACAGTTGTTCAAGACCATATTTTTCTATTTTATGATATACTCATTCCAGTTCAAATCCAGGATTGTTTGTCACAGTCATGTAATCACAATGGTAAATACATTTTAAAAAATAATGAATTATAATGTTTGTCTTCTCAGTGTGAGGTTAATTAGGGTCAAGTGAGGACACCATGAGCCTGCTCCTAGTGCAATCAATGGCAACAGTTCTATTAATTTCCATGAGAGCAGGCTCAGGCCCTATGTCTAATTAAGGATATGTGCATTTGTAAAGAACATCTACTTAAAAGCTCCTACAGCCACTTTGGAATTAGAACCCGAATGGAATTTTAAGAATGAAGTCCTGCTTTCCAGTGGATTACTGTACTGCTCTTTTCCAGTTAACGTCTTATTTAGAAGAATGTGCAGATCTGCTAGTTATGTAGATTTTTACATTGTTACACTTTTTAACAGCTGTAACAACCTCCATCACATACTTCCTGGCACTTAATACCTCCCAGAAAATAACTGTATCAACAATTATTGCTTAAATCAAGACTTTTTTTTTAACCTCTGTGATGTGTCTGTCTTGTTACAGCCTTTTCTTTTTGACACTTGAGCAGACTAGATTCCATTTTATTCAGCACAGATGAACTGATCTGACCTTTTAATCTGATTTATGAAGTTGGAGATTGTTGGGTCTGAAAACTAGGTTCTATTCCGCTCATGTCTGACATTCCTCTTTTTGTGTCCTCCATGAAAACAAAGCCGGAAGATTTCACATTCCAACAACTGTATTTTATACCTATTGGATGTTACTTATGGCACATAGATAAGAGCATCCATTCATATCACACCTATATCTCCTTCACTGCATTTATTTCATTGGCGTGAGCCAAATCAAAATAATTAGACTGAATCCAAAAGAATATGGATTTTTAGCCCTTCCTAATGATAAAACCTCACCAATGGATGGCATTATAGTCTTTTCAGAACTATATTGAATATGCTCAGTGTCTGTGGTCTCTTGGAAAAATATTTTCCCTCTCTCTTTTAAACAGATTCAAAGTCATTATTTACAGCTTCTTCTCACACTGCAATTTTCTAGAAGAGGAGTTAGATTAACCAAAAAAGAAGTATGATGGGACAAGCGAATCATGAAGTATGCTATGCAGCACGTCTTGGTCCTTAAATGTTTCTCTTTTTCTGAAGATAGCAAAACTAACTCCTTTGGACTTTTAAGTAGCTTCTCTTCTTTTTAGTTTGTTGTTCCTAAGTTTAGGCTTGAAATTAAACGAAGGTTTCTGACCGTCAGAGGGGTGAAATATTGGAACGGCCTTCCGAGGGAAACGGTGGGGGCGAGGGACCTGTCTGGTTTTAAGATTAAGTTAGATAAGTTTATGGAGGGAATGGTTTAACGGTTAGTCATATTAGCTGAGGAATACCAAGCAAAGGTAGATAAATAGTATAATGGCTAACAAGGGTCAGGCTGGAGACTCTTGCCTACATGCTCGGGGTCTTACTGATCGCCATATTTGGGGTCGGGAAGGAATTTTCCTCCAGGGTGGATTGGCTGAGGCCCTGGAGGTTTTTCGCCTTCCTCCGCAGCATGGGGCAGGGATCGCTAGCAGGAGGGTTTTCTGCCAATTGAAGTCACTAAAACACAGGATTTGGAGACTTCATCAGCAGAGTCAAGGGAAGGGTAGGGATGGTTTTGTGGCCTGCAGAATGCAGGGAGTCAGACCCGATGATCATAATGGTCCCTTCTGACCTTAAAGTCTATGAGTCTATGAGTTTATAATGTGATGCTTCCCACTGCCCACTGATCTTTGGAGAACTATCCTTTTGGGGCATGAACCTGTTTACTATGATTATTACGTTTTGAGGGAGCAGAGGGTTTTTTTTTTTTAAAGAAACATTTTAGACAGATTTTGATTATGTTACAAATGATAAAATCTAAGCTATTACTATTTTTTCCTGTTTATTGGTTTTGTCTTGTTAAAAATAACCAAGAAGAAAGGGACTCACTCTGTCAGTTTTCATTTACTCTTAACACAATCAGTCTGAATGGTTCCCCACTTTTGAGTCAGATTGTCTGTGCATGTGTGTTTCTGCATTTATTATTTTGTTTTTTCCTTTCTGACTGACTGAAACCACTCTGGCACCCACTGTGCCAGCTCTGGTTACATTGCTGCTAGTGGATATGTAGCTACAGTATCATCTTTCAAAGGAAGGCAACTGTTGTCTCATAATTTAAGAATAAACTAGACTTGTGCCATAAATTGTCTTTTTACATTAAAAAACAGTTAAAAAGAATTATGACTTATTTATCCATGAAAGCTACCATTTTCCATCAACCATGTAAGAGAAATCAGGACAAACATCTTATCTACTGGAATCAATGGTGGGGGGAAAACAAACAAAGCACTGAACTGTGAATGCTGATGTAGGTAAGTCTTTCAAGTTTGGGGTAAATGTAGTTTTATTTTCACTTAGGCCTCATTCCTGCAAAGACTTACACACATGAATAATTCCAATAAATCAATTGATTTACTCATGTGCACACAGGTAAATCTTTGTAGGATCAAGGCCTTATGCCCCAATTCAGAAAAAACAGTGAAGACCATGCATCCTTCCTAAATAGGGACCTTAATTTGTATTTTATGATTCTATTGTCATATCATGGGCCTAATCCTACACGAAAGTCTATGTGAGTTTTGCCATTGTCTTCAATAGAGCACAAATAGGCCCCATGTGCAGGAATTCACTCACATGGTGTGAGTGCAATGCCTTTGAAGGTAGTTACAAAGTCAGGCTGAATTTGAGTCTGAATTTGGCCCTGTGTATTTCAGTGTATGATGTCTTTTTTGCTTAGGTTTTCTTGATGATGATTTTGAGATGCTAGTAAATATCATGATGTCTATTTTATGAGATATTCATGACTACCAAGAAAATCTATCTTCTGCAATCTGCTAGAAAGAAGAGTGTGATACAAACACTTTATAGCATTAATAATTGTTCTACAAGGCAAGAGAAACTCTTATGGGATGAGAAGATGAGAGAAATCTGTTAAAAGTAGTTCAGAGAGATATAGCACCATACACACAGTAGGGCATGTTTAATTATGGCATGGAGGGCATTTATTGCTGAGCACTGTATGCAGCAAGGAATTGTGAAACTAATTATCAGATTATACTAAATTACGTGCATGGAAAGTTTTAACAGATCTTTAGATAACACATCATCAGAAATTATACAGACTTGTTTGGAGAAATATTAAAGACATTTTCAAAATGAGTTCAGATCAATTAAGTAACCATGTGAAAGCATGGGTTCTGGTACTATAAAGCTTCATGTCTGATTATTTTGTAAAGATTCTATCCTAAATAGTTTTATGCTTATTATATTGCTGCATACTAACATTTATTTATTTTTATTGACTGGCAACTAATCCCAAAATTTGTTGGGGACAGAACCACAGCCCCAATCCTGCATTGAGTTCAATGGGTTTATTTATGTGCTTAAAATTAAGCATGTGCATAAGTCTTTGCAGGATTGGGGTCTAAAATAACAGCACTAATATCTTGTGAATCATTTTCTACAGCTGGGATTCTCCCCTAACCATGGGGTTGGTTCATCCCTGGAGAAAGGCTACTGAGCTCAATGGAGTTTGTCATGGTCTTGCTCCCTCTATCACACATCCTTGGAGTGTGACAGCATCTTGTATAAAACCCCTCATCATACAGATCTGGGATGGAAACTCAGCCCTCTGGCTGGATTCTGCTGGAGCTTATCTCTTCTGAAGTTCAAGAGAAAAGAAAATGAAGAATGGAAAAACAAATGAAGAAGCTCAAACTTACCATGGGCTTACCTTCCCTCTGCCTCTGAGATGAAGTCTGGCCTAATGTCCTCAGTGGGCTACCAGTAAGAGTCTTGAGGCAATCATTTGGGGTCCAGTCCACTTTTCAATCAGGGGACTCGGTCCATCTGTAGCCATATGACCAGGCTCCATTCTCAGCCAGGATCCTACTCTAGAGAGGGTATTACAAGTCTGTCTTCCTCCCAGAGCTCTTCCCCACCCTCCCCATTGCCAACCTTGGGGAGTATGAGTCACCCAGCCTCCAATCTTCCATACCCAGGTAGTCATCAGCACAGGTTTAGGGCCTGGGAGACTCTGCCCTCCAGAGGAGGCCCACAGGAATCTACCCCTTCCAGGATAGTCATAGTTCCCAAAAGTGGCAAAGGAAAGAAAAGCAGTATTCGGGCTCCCTTCTGGCAAGGGGCCTCCAGTAGTCTGTAATAGTTCAGCACAAAGCAGGGGGAGCAGAAGCTTGCTGTGAATGGGGAGGCAGAGGGAGGGGAGCTACTGAAACTTGGGGGTGAGGAGGAGCAAGCTCCAGGCTGGGAAAGGACATCCCAGCAGTCTTAATACCAATCCTATGGCAGTTCCTCAGCAGCTGATGCCCAGTGCTTTGTCCTTCCATCAGGAACTGGCATCCTGTATGCCAACAGCTCCTGTCCCTCCCCCACCAGTAGGCACACATGCTCCTGCCCCTCTCCTGGGCCAAGTGACTCTGCCAGGACCTGCAGTGGCTGCAAGGTGGGATAGAGCTGGGTCAGGGAGTCATATGAGCATCCACCTCTCCCAGCCAGCTGGGGGCATACACTGTGTCATCCCTGTGCAGTCCCTGCACACCTCCCTGGCTCATTCAGCCATTGCAGCTGGCCAAGTGAAAGAAAAGGGGGAGAGGAAAGCTCTTCCTGTTCCCCAGAAGCTGGTCCACTCTCATGCACTGCAGCAGGCACTCCAGTCCTTCCTCTGGGATCTGCTTTCGCCTTTGCACTCCAACGCACGCACACAGGGGCAGAAAAATAGCCAGGTTCTGCTCTTGTCTCCACAAGATATTGTGAGGGCGGAAAACACTGTGATGGTTATGGGTGGGGCAGGAACATACATAGCCCCTACTCACCCCAGGTTTCCTGGCACTAGACTACCCCACTCTCCTGGTTCTGCACCCTCAGACAAGTCATTCACAGGACTTCAAAAGCAGATATTCAGAGTGTAGCCCACCTGCTTCTTCCCAATTGCTGTCAGGAATCTGTTTATGACTTTACAAATAGTTGCTGATGAAATAATTATGATGTCACAAAGAGGATTATGAGTTCATGTGGAGAATAACCTTTACTTTGTACAAATCCTTTCCCCATACAAATAGCTGTAGTAATAAAGAATGTAGAGCTGTAGTAATAAAGAATGTAGACAAATGATGAAAATATAAGAGATTTACAAATAATGAGCCAGATTCCCCAGTATGCATCAGCTGGTTTGTACCACTCTGGATGGATTTATAGGTTTATGAGGTTTGTGTTGCCAGAATGGTGCAAAGCAAGCAGAGCATTTTGGTGAATCTAGATCAAATATTTCTTAATACAGTGTTTTCCATATTTTCGCATGAGGCATAAGTATACTACTGATCACAAAATCAATGACAATTTGAATTTACAATTTGATTGTCCAACATGAAAATGTTTGTCTTTTTATGCATTAAATATGAAATGTGCATAGCAACTCATAAGAAAAGTTTTAAATGTCATTTTAAATGTCATGGATTCCCGCAACCATTTTTGAGTTTAGAAAGAATGGTTGAGAGCATTGTTACAGAAGGTCCTAATTCAACTTTAGTTGAAGTTAATGGAAATATTTCCACTGACTTAAATGGGTGTTGAATCAAACCTTTGGTAATTTGTTCCTTGAGGTGCCTGAAAACCAGTCATCCCAAAATCAGTGTCCAAAAAATTAACTGACCTATCTTATCCTTGACCTAAGCCATAATTTCCCTCACCCCATTCTTCAGTTCTCTCCCTTCTCATCTACAGTACAGTCTCTCTAAGATGGCTGAAGGGGTAATTTTCCTGATGAATAGCACAGATGAGTTCTGCTTTCTTTTAATTATGAACAACTCCGGCTGTTTTCCATAGAGGCTTTATAGAGTTGTGCAGTGGTTTAGGTTCAGCTAGTTCATGACATCACAACAAAGAAATCTTTTTGGCTACCCATTGTGTCTCTCAAGACTCTTATGGCCGGATCCAGTTACAGCTGAAACTTTATCGAAAGATTCCCATTGATGTCAACAGGACTTGGATCAGCCCTTTATTTCTATTTATAGTGCCATATTTACAACACAAGATCCAAAACAAACGAGTCTGTCTTGCCAGAAATCAAACAGAAGAAAGTCTTAGCCCGGGCTACTGCCTCTGGGCCCAATTCTGCAAACCTTTATGCACCAAGACGTACCATCAAGTATTCACCTTTTGACTGACAGTTTCTAACTTATTAAATCTGAAATGTGTTTAATTTGATATTTATACTATAGATTTTAAGAGCTGTGAAGAAGATGGCAGAAAAATACAAGGCAGAAAAAGATTTTGAACAGCCAATGTGGTATCCTGGGTAGATCAAAAGGACTACTCATCCACAAAGAGATTAGCAGAGGATTGTACAGAGTGAGCTCCTCTGGTTGCACACCTCCAGTAATGGAGATGCTACATAAGAAAAAGAAGAAATCAAAGTCTATTCTTGGGATAAATATTCTGCACAGTGGGCTGATTTTAACCATGTGACTGATTAATGCTAAGATTGTAGGGTGAACAGCTGAATGCTTACCTCATTGCATTAAGGTGAATAAGGAGTGACATCAGTGAATGTTATGTGTGCTGAATTGTGCAATACCATAAGCACAGCAGTCTGTGCAGGGGCATAAGCACCTCTGAAACTCCCCAAATTCTTATCCTTTCTTAATCTCATTGCAGTTGTTCTTCCTCTTCTCCTCTGTCTTACCTGCTTCTGAAGTTTTATTTGATTGTGAATTCACTTATTGAAGTTTCAAGATGCCATAGTTACAGAGTGTAAAAATATTTTGGTTCTGTGAGTGACTAGTAGTGATTGTGTAATGGTTTATGTCCTTTTAATCTGGTACCACTAATTTGGATGGCATATCACACCTATTACAGTCTCCTCCAATGGCTGAGCCAGTGGAATTATTCTTTTAATTTAATAGTTAGAAGCCCAGGTTTTTGTAGTCAGGAGTAAGGGCTTACCTCCTTGGTCATGATGTCACCCAAACTGCAAAATATTACTCTCTTCCTTTTCAACTCTTCCCAATTCTTTTGTGCTTTTTTGACATTTTCCTCTTGTTGTATTGGGGCTTTTCAACCTATTAGCAACTGGGGGCAGGAGCCAGGAATTTCTACTTAGGAGGGCTATGGTGGTTCAGCAACTGGAAAGATGGGAATGATGTTGTTTGCTGGAGAGGTTGTAGTAAGGCTGGCAACTTGGGGAGTCAGGTTACTTGTCAGAGATGGGAACCTGGTCAGGTTGCTCCTGAGAGGATGGGGTGTGAAATACTCATGAATCCCATGACTGTAGTATTGCACACTTCTTCACAAATCCATGAATATAGAGATGTTGAACTGTGACTGCTTAGGTCCTTAGTCATTATTTCTATTCTTTTTGCATACAGTTGGTGGGCTGCCAACAATGTTAGTTGCATATGTAGCTGTGAAACATTGCAATGGCTCAGCAGAATAGAACTGGCAAAATACAGGTAGTGAAATATAGTAATCATCACAATTCCAGATGTGAACTGGGTGCTTAGAATAGTAAGGCATTTGGTAAGTCTTTTGAAATAGCCAAGATTTGTCATGGTGGTGAGAGGTACAAGGAGTTTGGCAGAAGATAACAGAATTAAGGCTCCTATTACCTCTTCCTTGTAGCTTTGTATCCCTTGAAGTCTTTCTGGGGTCTCATCAAAGCGAGCGATCTCAGACAGCAGACTATGATGTCCGATTTGATTAATAAGTCTCTCTCTCTGTGTAGATAGATGTAGCATGTGTTAAAAATTAGTGGCCGCTTCAGATTCCACAGCAAGGTTCCAGGGCACTGAAATGATTTTTCCATAATGCTGCTGCTGTAAGGTTTGAGCGGCTGCAGATTCTTTCCTGTTGACGTTTCCCCAGCCTTGGCAAAACTACCGAGCAGACCGCTCTCCTGTTACCAGCTCCCAACCTGCCACCTCCCCGCGCTCCCCCGGCCGTCCAGTTACCCCCCATCCCTCTGCTCCCCAGCGCTGCCCTCTCTCCAGCAGGTGCCCACGCTGCACCTCCCCCAGTTGCATCCAGTCCCTGACCCACCTCCGCCTGCCCGCATCTCCCGCTGTCCCCCACTCGCCCACGCCCTCACCTACCCCGCGCCCCAACCAAGCCCCCCGTCCGGGCTCCGGATTGGCCCGCGGGCTGCTCCAATGGCGGCGGCGAGGGAGGGGGCTGCGTGCGGGGGGCGGCGGGGCCGCGGCCGGGGGAGGGACTAGAACTTTCCGCCGCGGCCGGGCCGGACTTTCCCCCGCAGCAGCCCCAGCCAGGAGCGGCGAGCAGAGCGCAGGGAGCGGCCGCCACCCGCCGGGAACACGGACCCTCCGCAGCCGCCATGACTCACTTCAACAAGGGCCCCTCGTACGGGCTCTCCGCCGAGGTCAAGAACAAGGTAGGGGTCGGGGCCGCGCGGGGGCGGTGGGGCCGGGCGCCCCCAGGGGCGGGGGAGGGTTCCTCGCTCCCCGCTCCCCGCGGGCTCTTCCCGCTCCGGGGCAGGATCCCTCATTGTCTCCCCGGCCCGGCCGGCGTCACCCCTCGCTGCGCCTGTGGTGGGGGCCGTGATCGCCGCCCAGCGCTCCCTTCGCCGGGGTAGGGGCGCGGGGCAGCAGTCGCCGGCCCTCGCCCGCCGCCTGGAGCAGGGCTTGTGGGGCGCGCCAGACAAAGGAGGACGAGGCTCTCTTACCGGCCAGGCGGCCAGCGGGGTGGCTCGGGGGGAGGGCGGGCAGGAGCAGGCTGCTGCGGGTGTCCCTGAGGTCTCCGCTCCGCGCGGCGGTGACCCACCCCGCCCCGGAGATGGTGGCCGCAGCGGGGAGAGTGAGGGATGCTCCGGGCTATGTGGCTGGAGTCCGGCTCCTTGCTGGTGTTTGCGGCGTGTCTGAGGTGCGCCTAGCAAGGGCAGCCCCCTGCTGAGCCTTGTGCCAGCCGAGCGCCCCCCCACCCCCCCGCAGCCAAACGCAGTGCTTAATGTGTCATGAAGGAGCCCTGGGGCTCAAGCAATTGGGTACCAGGGCGTAAGCAATTTTTTTTTTTTTTTACTTTCACAACTGATGCGACAAGCCCAGAGGTGCCCGGGCCATGAACTGCTCAGCCTAGAGGTGCCAGGGCTCAGTCCTGGCAAGCCTGGAACAAATTAAGGCCTTGGCAAAATGCCTGACTTTGCCTGACCGCTCAGGGCATATTCGTCTAGCAGTAAACGTCGTTGTCACACTGAGGAATACGGTGTTTTCAAAGTTAATGTTCCCTCCTAGAGTTTCCTAGGAGCAGCAGACTCATGTAGTACGTGTCTGTATCAGTGTGTAATATGCCAGCGCCTTTTTTCTCCCCCAACAGTGCGACTCATTCCTTCTACCTGGCTGCATCACTCCTAGTGCCCCCCACCACATCCATGCTTATCGCTTCATTGACTACTTTCTACCTCTCTGCCCCTCTCCCCCCCAACACAGCCTTTCCACTCTTGCATAAACTCTCCCTCCCCTGTCTTTCTAGTCTGTAACTTGCTGAGGGGATGAAATTCCTGATTCACCTTTGAAGCTTTTAGGGTTTTAACTCTCTCCATTAGATTTGCATACAAATAGACTGTGTGAAAGGTGGTGGAGGAGCTGGGTGGTATTTGTCTCCTTGTTAATTAGTGAGCCCTTTGGTCTGGGAAAGGGATGAGAAATCCCCTCTCCCCAATAATTCCAGCCCAAAGCTCCGATACATTCCAATCATATTACATCATGGGGTACTGAGGAGAGACCAGCCAATCGCGTGGGCGCTGTGCACAGAATGCTCATTGTCTCCTCTGCTGCTCCAGCCAAAAGGGGGTGGGTAGAAGAGTCGCACAAAGGAGGACTAGGGAGGGTGAGGCCGCAGCAGCTACTGCTGCTGGGGTTTTAGTTTCCATTAGTCTCCTGGGGAAATAAAGCATTTCAGGATTGCCACCATCACATTCATCTCATTGCCTAATGCAAAAAGGCATGCTCCAGTGGCACCTAAGCCACAATAAAATATGTTCCTGCAGTTGTACAATCATGGCAGAGACACATGGTACAGATAATATTAATTCAACAATTGCATCTCCTTTTGATAGTGATTTTAATCTGGTTACAAAGTGTATGTGAAAATACCTCCCAAAGTACCTATGTTTTGATATTAAAACAGTTCTAACATTAGTAGCATGGCCTTTGAGCAGCGTTTCACTGGTTTTCTTCTGTTGTTTTTGATTTGGTTGTTCTCTCTCTTCCATTATTCTGCTCTTTGAAAGATGCTTTTATTAGTATTCCATTAAATCAAATCTTAAATGATGATAGTATTCAGAGCTGAGCATTTGTTTTGGCACAGGCAAAAATCTTTTCAACACAAAGTACACTACTAACACAACCATGTTGCTTACTTCATAATTGGTTGTTTCACTTGTTTGCAAAGTACCAAATCCAGCATCAGACTTGACTTAAATTCTAATATGCTGTTTCATACTGATTTATAGTCTAGTGGAATCATTGGCTGCATTTTTATTTTACACTTAAGACTAGCCCAGAAATATGTAGAGGATTTTACAAAACATCCAAAATATAATTTTCCTCCTTGATATCTATTGACTTTCTAACATAGTTATGTTTAGTTACAAACCTTGGGGAGTCTGGCTAAGCAGATGCCTATTTCAGGGAGTTTCTTTTAGATTTCCAGAGTTGTTTGTCTAGTAAGGTTATGGTAAAAATGTATAAAACATTTGAGCATGTTAATTAGAAGAAGTAATTCCTTTCTGCCCGATTAAGGTTCTTGGCTGTTAACAGAGAAATAATTTTACAAGTTGTGAGTTATGTACATGGAGTAGCAAAGAAGCTTTGTGTTCTTTCTTCCACTTATTTTCATCAACTTCCTTAATCTACTGGGCCCCATGAATGTCTGACAGCAGTCCATAATACTCTGGAACTGGAACCTATTTCCATAGAGACTTAAATGTTTCACCTTGCTGAGTCCTTGTTATCTGAGTAAGGAACTGGTTTCTCTGCTTTCTTTAATAGGATTGTCTTTCCAAAAAGATTCCCTCCATATGCAACTTACGGTTGATTTCTATTCTGGCTTGTGGCTTCACCCAGTAACGTCTGTCAACTCCACACCAACATAAAGGATTTTAGAATGGAGTTAATTTCTCTTTTTGTAGCACCGGGCATCTGTTCTCAGAATTTTGTCCTTAATGCAGAGATCAAACACAAGATATAATGCAGCCAGACCTACAGCTTCTTTCCTAAGAAGAAGCTTGTGTGTGAAGTACAGTAGAACCTCAGAGTTATGAACATGAGAGTTACAACCAGTCAAGCACACACCTCATTTGGAACCAGAAGTATGCAGTCAAGCAGCAGCAGTGGCAGAGACTTCCCCCTCCCAAAAAGCAAATACAGAACCATACTGTGTTAAACATAAACTACTAAAAAGTAAAGAGAGAGCCGCATTTTTCTTCTGCATAGTAAAGTTTCAAAGCTGTATTAAGGCAATGTTCAGTTGTAAACTTCTGAAAGAACAACCATAACGTTTTGTTCAGAGTTACAAACATTTCACAGTTACGAATAACCTCCATTCCTGAGGGGTTCATAACCCTGAGGTTCTACTGTAGGTCTTCCCTTCATGTAAAGTTCCAGAAGACCAGAAAGAAAAGGCTCTACTAAGGTCCAGGTGGTCCTTTCCTAAAACTTCTTGTGTTTTGAGAATGAGCTTTGTTCATCAGTTGCTTGATTCATTTTTTTTACTTTAGTGACCTAGTTTTGTCACACCCTTCCAGACATGCTTTCTAAAAATATTCATGCACATGACAAACATTCATTTTTTCCTTAAATTTTGATACTAGTCTTGTTTTGATTGTTTTCTGAGCTGGGTAGAGAAGTTTCTTGATTTGGTTTTATCATCTCATTTGGTATTGTAACAGTTTTCAAAGATATTTGTTACTGTTCTTGTTGTTTGTAAGAATTTTTTTTTTTAAAAAACAGTCTTGGTGCTCCAAAAGCATTATTTGATTTTTTTTTTAAGTGTAATTTGGAGCTTCTGAAGCTCCATCTACTGTTTGCATTACTAAGCTCTAACTCCATGTTTACTCTGAGAGAACTTGTCTTTTCCCTTTTGTTCCTAACCTCTTAATCATTATTAGTAGGGTGCTTTGCCTCTCTTATGGGAAACATTCCTCTCCCCATTCAAACAGATGTCTTTATAATTGGTGGTAGCAGAGGTATTCAAAGGTCTTGTCTACACAAGAAAATTGTACGGAGTTAGTTAAATCCATGCAACCCTCTTGTGTGGATGCTTTTGTTTCAGTTTACAAGTATCTTCTATCAAGTTAGCTTAAGTTGATTACTTACTGACTTAAGTTAAACTGATAGAAAGTACTCTAAGCAAAAGGAGTGCACATATAAGGGAGTTAAATCACTTTGTACCAATTTAAATCTGTTTACAACTTTGTGTAGGTAAGGTCTCGGAACAAAGATTGATTCTATATTTTGTGTTTCCTTCAAAAGACTGAACAAAGTATTTCTGTCATATCAGTAATGAAGTGGGGGCCAAATAAAACTATCCTCAGTCAAGATACAGACTTTGCCTGACATTTTACTTCCCCCTCAGTGTACTGTTACAAATGAAATGGCTTGCAGTTGGCAGGAGTCTGTGCTTCCGCCTTGTGGAAAACATAAGGTGCCAGACAGTGTAGGGGGAAAGGGAGGAATTTATTTTCTTGCTGGACCAGGGCCATGTACCCATCTCTTTCCAATCTCTCCTACCCTCTTCCCCCCTCCCTCCCCCTCAACAAAAAAGCAAGCCTCTTCCCCATCCTGAGTATCCAAAAGGCATGAGACCTCTGGGTGTATGGGCATTTACTAATTTAAGTTTTTAGGATGTGTTGACAGACCCCAGCAAATGCCATTATCCAAATGCTATATCTGCTGCTCCTTTCTGCTGGGGGTTGTGGGTTTTTTATACTTTGTCTAATTTTTCCCACAACTGGGAAAGGAAGAATAGACACAAAGGGAGAGTGTTGAACTTATTGGGGGCAGTGTGTCTGTAAATTTGGCTTGGTATTGTGTTCCCTATATCTTACCGCAGGGGTGGGTAAACTTTTTGGCCCAAGGGCCGCATCTGGGTATGGAAATTGTATGGCGGGCCATGAATGTTCACGAAACTGGGGGTTGGGGTGCGGGGGGGGGGGTGAGGACTCCGGGTGTGGCGGGAGTGGGCTCTGAGATGTGGCCAGAAATGAGGAGTTCAGGCTGTGGGAGGGGGCTCTGGGCTGGGACAAGGAGTTGGGGTGCTGGAATGGTGGGAGGAGGTGAGGGCTCCAGTTGGGGGTGTGGGCTCTGGGGTGGAGCTGGGAATGAGGGGTTGAGGGTGCAGGAGGGTTCTCTGGGCTGGGACCAAGGGGTTAGGAGGGGGATCAGGGCTGGGGCAGCGGGTTGGGGCTCAGAAGGGGGTTGGGGTGCAGGCTCCGGGTGGTGCTTACCTCAAGCAGTTCCCAGAAGCAGTGGCATGTTCCTCCTCCGGCTCCTGTGTGGAGGCGCGGCCAGGCAGCTCTGTACGCTGCACCGTCCGCAGGTGCCACCCCTGCAGCTCCCATTGGTCCTGGTTCCCAGCCAATGGGAGCTGTGGGGGCATCGCTCGGGGCAGGGGCAGCACACAGAGCCCCCTGGCTGCCCCTGCTTGTAGGAGCCGGAGGGGGGACATGCCGCTGCTCCCAGGAGTCATGCAGAGCCATGGCATACACGGAGTGGGGCAAGCCTCCGACTCCACTCCCTGGCTGGAGTGCAGGAGTTTGAGGGCCAGCAGGAGTTTGAGGGCCAGATTAAAATGTCTGAAGGGCCCGATATGGCCCCCAGGCCATAGTTTGCCCACCCCTGTCATGCTGCCACTTTCCATACTGTGCTTGGCAAAAACCATCAGCTCCAGCAGGAAATTGACACAAGAATAGTCTTTCTGACCCATGTGAACATTACTAAGCTTCAGTTATCCTCTCTGCAGCTGTGACCTTGAAAGGGCAAGTGCAAAGATGCAGGGGTGTGTGTGAATTGTTTGAATTTGAAGTTGGAGCTTGGTAGCTAAAAGAAGCTTGGAAATAAACCATCTTCCCCATTTTGAAAGTGTGCAGGAGTGGAACATTGCCTCTGCCTCTCTCCCAAGGAGAAAACTTGAAGGCGTTTAAGTGAATATTTGGGCTGAATAATGCCAAGAAATTTGACTTTGTTTCTCCTGCAACAGCTGACAGAGAATTTTTTAGGTTGTGATATCTTCAGTTATTGTAGGGCAAACACAAAATCTTGAATTCAGTTCTTTGCCCACAAGTGACCTTTTTCTGAATATTTAAACTTACAATTTTTATTTCTGTTACCTACTTAGGAGTTTCTTTTTAAAGCTTTTAGGGTTAGTGATTTAGAAGCGGGTTAGAGTCTTGGGTGCCTCCAATTGGACTGGTTTGCCCTCTTTCCTCTCCCCCACCTTCATCCAAACTCAAATATAATTGCCCTACTTATTTCAAAAATAAACTATATGCCTCTGTATATCTTTTCCTTGCTCTGTTTCAGTTGCCTTGCCTAATTTTCTTATAGCAACAGAGGATTGCACATGTGCTGCTGCACACAGTACATCTCTAGTAGCACCTAGAGGAGTGTAATGAAAATGAATAGTGTGTAGGTTTGAGGCATGGTCTTCACTAGCAGGGGGGATCGATCTAAGTTACGCAACTTCAGCTACGTGAATAACATAGCTGAAGTCACCATACTTACCGTGATGTCTTCACTGCAGTAAGTTGACTGCTGACGCTCCCCCGTCGATTCCGCCTACGCTTCTTGCTCCGGTGGAGTACTGGAGTCGATGGGAGAGCGCTCAGCGGTCGATTTATCGCGTCTTCACTAGACACAACAAATCAACCCCCGCTGGATCGATCGCTCGGGAGGTAAGTGTAAACATGCCCTCACTGTGCTCATATTGTTGTCTCTCTGGATGAGTTGTGCACAAAGGCATAGGAGATCTTCTGCAGAGGTGATCTAAAAATGTAGGATTTCTGCAGTCTAGTTTTTCCCTCATTGTGTGAGGTAAATGTGTATGTTAACACCTATAAAACATGCAGGCGATCTTAATATCTTAATTACACTGTTAAAATTCAAACATTTTCAGTTTGAATTATAGTCCTATTTTTTTTCTCCTCTATATGGAGACTAAATTAAATCTGACATCCATAGTAGAACTCTTTGTAAAAGAGATTACGAATTAAGTGCAATATTCCCTTATAAAACCCAAAGATATTTCGGAGTGCGTAGTGATGTGATGTTCTTATGATCAAATAACAGGACTCAAGTCTCATTATTTTCACCTCACAGTAGCTCTTTAAATGGATAAACATTTGCTAGTTAAACATCACTTTGTGAATAACACTAAAAAAAATTACTCCTTGTCTCAATTCTGTAGTTTGTTTCCCAAGGAACTATGAAACTCTCTGGATCCATGTGTGAAAGGAATTGAAATACTTAAAACTCCAGACTTTTTGGTAATAGGGGACTGTGGTGGAAATCATTTTGTGGTTGTAAAGTATCTTCGTGGTTTGTTAGGTGACTTCTCTAAATTTAATATTTGTATATATTAATCGTAAGTGTCTCTGTATTGTCCCTATTAGCAGTTACTCCTAAGCATTCTCTGCATTAACTGGTACATAGGGATTATGGAATATTGACCAGAGCATTTTTATTCACTTTAGTGGAAGCTTAGCAATATGCAATATTTGAGTGCAGTGAACCCAGCGCAGGAAGAAGTGATGCATAATTATAAGCCTATTCTTGGAGAGAATGATTCAACAAGAAACAAGTTACAAAATGTAGATATCGTGGTGACTCCATAGTTAAGTTTGCATTCTATTAATGCAGTAAGCTGACACTGTCCAAAGTATGTGCACTAATTATATACATTTACATCACTAATGTTAAAAGTTTGTATATATTTTCTGACTTGAAGTTAAGATGAATTTCCACAGGTCCATGTAGCTAAACAAATGAATTGTCAGAGTAATGTAGCTTACATAGAATATTCTAACTAGTCACTTTCACTCTTTCTATACTTAGGTTGTGTACATACTTCAGCTTAGGTTGGTATAAGTTACATTGCTCAGGGGTGTGAATAAGCCACCCCTCTCAGGGCACGTCTTCACTACCCGCCGATCCGGCGTGTAGCAGTCGATCTATTGGGGATCGACTTATCGCGTCTAGTGAAGACGTGATAAAATCGATCCCTGATCGCTCTGCCGTCGACTCTGGAAATCCACCCTGGCAAGAGGCGGAAGCGGAGTCGAGGAAGTCGATGGCGGTGCGGCAGCGGTCGACTTGCCGCCATCCTCACAGCCAGGTAAGTCGACCTAAAATATGCAACTTCAGCTACGCTATTCACGTAGCTGAAGTTGCGTATCTTAGGTCGACCCACTCCTGTAGTGTAGACCCAGCCTCAGTGGTGTAAGCTACACTGACCTAAGCACTGGTATGGACAGTGCTATGTTGGTGGGTGAGCTACTCCTGTTGACTTAATTACTCCAGCCCTCTCAAGCAGCTGTAGCCAAGTCAACGAGAGAGCTCTCGTCTGTCGGCTTAGAGCAGGGGTAGTCAAAGCTTTATTGGAAATTGATTTAGATGGTTTCAATTAGGGGTACGGATACCCATGGGAATATCCAGAGGTCTTCCAGGGGATACATCAACTCCTCTACATATTTGCCTAGTTTTACAACAGGCTACACTAGCTAAAAGCACTAGCTGAGTCAGTACAAAGTAAAATTTCATACAGACGATTTGTTTATCATAGAATATCAGGGTTGGAAGGGACTCAGGAGGTCATCTAGTCTAACCCCCTGTTCAAAGCAGGACCAATCCCCAGACAGATTTTTACCCCAGTTCCCTAAATGGCCCCCTCAAGGATTGAACTCACAACCCTGGGTTTAGCAGGCCAATGCTCAAACCACTGAGCTATCCCTCCCCATATATACTGTACACTGAAATGTAAGTACAATATCTTATATTCCAGTTGATTTATTTTATAATTGTATGTTAAAAATGAGAATATAAGCAATTTTTTAGTAATAGTGCGCTGTGACACTTTTGCATTTTTATGTCTGATTTTGTAAGCAAGTAGTTTTTAAGTGAGGTGTAAATTGGGGATATGCAAGACAAAGACTCCTGAAAGGGGTACAACAGTCTGGAAAGGTTGAGAGCAACTGATTTAGAACAATCCTTGCTTTTTAGGAAGGTCTAAAAAGCAAGGATTGTTCTAAATCAGTGGCTCTCAACCTTCCTAACTAACTCCCATCTCTCAGAGCTGCTCTAGTAACTTTTAATTTTTTTTTTTAACATAGTGCCTAGGCTAGCAGCCCTATTCATGGGCAATTCTATTGCTAGACACTGTACAAACAGATGGTCCCTACCCAAAGAGCTTACAGCTTAAACTATAAAACAAGAGACAACAGATGTATACAGACAGATAGCTGGAAGAGTACAAGGAACCAGTGATACAGTACAGTAACTCTTCGCTTAACGTTGTAATGTTCCTGAAAAAAATGTGACTTTAAGCAAAACAATGTTAAGTGAATCCAATTTCCCTATAATAATTAATGTAGATGTGGGGGTTAGGTTCCAGGGAATTTTTTTATTTTTTTTCATCAGACAAAAGACTATATTTTATTTTTTATATATATCTATATATAGATACACACACACACTATAAGTTTTAAAAAAACCATTTAATACTGTACTTCACAATGATGATTGTGAAGCTTGGTTGAGGTGGTGAAGTCAGAGGGTGGGATATTTCCCAGGGAATGCCTTACTGCTACATGGTGAACTAGCACTCAGCTGAGCCCTCAAGAGTTAACTCTCACACTCTACAAGGCAGCAGGAATGGAGGGAGGGGAGACAGCGTTGCAGACAGAGACATACACCGTGTGAGAGAGAGATGCGCATTGCCCCTTTAAGTACGCTGAATCCACTCTAAGTACATTGCCTTTTTAAGTAGATCAACAAGTTGAGACAGCAGCTACTGTCAGCAAGCTCCCTCCATCCTGAGCCCTGTCGTGTGTCCCCCCCCCCACTCTATGGAGATGGGGTAAGCGGGGGGACAGGAGCAGGAGGGGAGGGGGACACCCTGACACTCTTCCCTCCTCTTCCCCCTCCAGCACAGCAAACAGGAGGCTCCCAGGAGCAGCTCCAAGGCAGAGGGCAGGAGCAGCACACAGCAGTGTGGGGAGGTCAGCTGAGCCACCCGACAATTGATAGCCTGCTGGGCGGCTGCCACTTAGGGGAGTGGGGATCTGTTACAGGGGCTGCCAGTCCACTCTGGTTCTAAGCCCCCACCGGCTAGCTCCAACAGGCTGCTCTTTCTGCAAGCAGTGGACAAAGCAGGTGGCTGCCAAACAACGTTAAAAGGGAGCATTGCACAACTTTAAACAAGCATGTTCTCTAATTGATCAGCAGTGTAACAACGTTAACCGGGATGACTTTAAGGAGTTACTGTATTGGTCAGCATGATGGGAAGTGATATCAGTGTCCTATCCATTGTCAAGTTTTGCATAGGCAGCACAGCAAAGGAGAGTTTTTAATTGTGATGTCAACCTTTGCTCCACTCAGTTTCTAGTTTTTACTGCCCATCAGTCAGCTTTTCCTTTGTACATGTTTGTGCTTTCTCTCCTGCTGCCCCTCATGTATAGTAAATCCCTGGGGAAAAAATGATTCAGGCACTACCTTACTCCCTTTCAAATACTTCCTTAAAACTCACTTCTGCCCACCATGCTTACAGAAATCTTCCTGCTGACCACAATTTGGCAGGTGATGAGAAATGACCACTCTCTCTGCTGCCTTCCTTTTTCTTAATCAACTACTAACTCCCCTGCTCCTGCCATGCCATTTCACTTCATCCTTCACTTTACCTCCATTAGAAACAACCCCACATCGACAAAACATGTAACTAATGAAATCGTGCCAATCTCTACCATGTTCCTTTGCATGGATATCTCTGACTCCAACCCATTGTCTATCCTTGTCTTTTTTAGGTGTTCCAGAGAACTTAACAGATGGCCACTTTGTATTTAGACAGTGGCTAGCAAAATGGGACCCCAATTCTGGGTACTCCTATAAATGTTTAATACTAAAATGTTAATATATGAACCAGACCTACTATAAAGTACTACGCCAATTGTAGAAAAGCTGGTTGGCGTTCAGAGTTGACGGTCCATATTTGTGATTACACTCATGTTGTGACACCCTACTGTCTGGCCAGAGCAATGTGGCAATGTTTGTGCTGAGCCAAAGACTAATCTCATTTGAAATGAAATAAATATATACTTAAGAACTTCACAGATTTGAAGAGTACAAACAACCTTATTAGTATCACACCCTACATTAATTAATAGAATTATCGAACAACTCCTGAAATTCCTGAGGGACACTTGAGTTGGACACAGTAAAAATGGTGACTGTAAAGTTCTTAAATTTGCCAATATAGGACAGATAAACAATCAGAATTAAGTTTCTAAGCTCGATTTTCCCAGAAAACTTCAGCCAGTCATTGAATAAACCACAGTTTTGGTGTCATGAGGTTTCTTTAATTAAAAAAAAAAAAAAAAAGTTTCTTGAAGTACTGACCATTTTGAAAGTGCCAGAACTCCCATGGACTCTGATTTGAAATACTGAACTTCTTACCCCTTTAGATGACCAATATGTACTTAAGTTTTAACAAAATTACTTGTCCAATAAAAGAAATTTAATATTTATTGCAATAACTTAACTATTCATTTGACTAGTGCTCCAAAGTCTTTACTGAAACTGTTAGTAATGGAAGAACATGAAGCTTGTTGAGGTCAACATCCAAGAGTCTAGTAACAAGTACAGAAAAGTTAACTTCATGACTTATGCATCATAAGACTGTTTGAATTAAGAATGTGGGAAAGACAATTTGCTTGAGTCCTGTTTGAACCAAGCTGAGGAAGTGGAATGGGAGTCTCTGAATTAAACAGGTTTAACTTGCATTTCAGTAATGGTTGTTTGTTGAAATGTACAGCTGAAGTTGTTTTGAATGCAGTGTCAGAGTGTGACTTTATTTTGAAATTTTAGAGAAAATTTTGCTATATTCTTGATGCCATATCAGTACCATAAGGGGATGACTAATTCATTCATTGTTTCATGACAATGAAGATTCAGTGAATTTGATTTTCTCTCACCTTTATCTGTGACCATCTTAAGTCAAAAGACATCTTAATTTTTTGCAGTAACCTGCCTTTGAATATAAAGGATAGATAGAAGCTTTTCTGTATTCATAACTGTTAGCTTCTGTAGCTATGTAATGCCATATATAGTGTGCATCTAACACATCCTTTTAAGGAAAATTTTTTAGAGAGATTCCTATCCCCTATGGGACTGTACAGGAAAGGCTTCCAATAAAACAGGCTGGAGGCCAGGACACGTAGGGCAATTTGAAACAGATTTTTTCTAAGTGAGATCATGTGAAAAATCACTTTCTTCCCTTTAAAACCTTTTTGCTAAAAAATACTTTACAAGTAGTTCATCCTAAACACTACACACTGTTCTGCCTCAATCCGTCCCTCTTGTGTAACTGTTTGAGACTATACATTTACATTTGGAATTTTGATTTTTTTTTAACACGTTTTAAGTTTGTTGTGTGTGACAATATGTTCACTGACGAGTTAATCTGATGAAGTTTCTCTGCAACAAAATATTTTTTTTAAATACTATGAACATTTAAAGCTGCACTCCAGTTTATGTTGCAATTTCTGAAATCAATGCAGAAACTTCCTGTATAGCAGATACTAAAAAACAATAATCTTTGGTTGTTTCCACAAAAGCTCATTTTATCTCTAGCAGACATGACTGGATTTAACATTTCATAATAGATACCAAAACATAAAGGTTTTAGTCATGCTGAAGGAACTTGAAGGTAAAGAGTTTCCAAAAGAGCATTATGTTGAAGAAAGAGTAAATTAAACTTCAAGTATCGTATACAGATTTTAATTCCACACGGAAGATGTAGTCTGAGCATATCTGACTAAATGGCTTTTTCTTCTGCTGTGGAGATTTTGTTTTAGGAAACTTTTTATTGCAGCAGTGGTCTAGTCTAAATACACTTAGTGAATAGTAGTGAGTGTCTTCAAGAAAGTATATATTAAAATAAGATAAAATATCATCATGCTACTATATAAATCCATGGTACAGCATACCATGAATACTGCATGCAGTTCTGGTCACCCCATCTCAAAAAAGATATTAGAATTGGAAAAGGTGCAGAGAAGGGCAACAAAAATGATTAAGGGTGTGGAACAACTTCTGTATGAGGCGAGTTTAAAAAGACTGGGATTTTTCAGTTTGGAAAAGAGATGACTAATTAGGATATTAAAGAGGTCTATAAAATTGTGAATGATGTGGAGAACGTGAAAAAGGAAGTGTTGTTATGTACTCCTTCACGTAACACAAGAACCTAGGGGTCATGCAATGAAATTAATAGGAAGCAGGTTTAAAACAAACCAAAGGAAAAAGTACTTCACGTAATGCACAGTCAACCTGTGGAACTCGTTGCCAGGGGATGTTGTGAAGGCCTAAACTATAACGGGGCTCAAAAAAGAATTAAATAAGTTCATGGATAGGTCCATCAATGGCTATTAGCCAAGATGGTCAGGGGGACAACCCCATGCTCCCGGTGTCCCTAGACTCTGATTGCCAGAAGCTGGGAGTGAACAACAGGGGATGGGTCACTTGATGATTACCTGTTCTGTTCAGTTCTTCTGAAGCACCTGGCATTGGCCACTGTTGGAAGACAGAATACTGGGCTAGACGGACCATTTGTCTGACCCAGTATGGCCATTCTTATGTTCTTAAAGTTAGAAAAAAGACATATATGATGTTTCTCAATAGTCCTAGTAGTCCCAAATCACATTAGATGAAATATAAAAACGAACACTGAAATGCAACTCTTCTGAAATAGAATGCACTTTAACAGCAGAGAAGCCAGTGACATCAGGTTAGGCTGAAGTAAAGAGTTGTTTTCATGAAAGATGAGGAAATTTGGAAGGCAAAATGTAACTAACTAACTTGGAGTTTGGCCAAGAAACTAACCAGCACACATTTAACCCTATAATAGGGGTCATGAAACCATTAAAGGACAAATGGTGAGGGCTTCCATTTTATACTTCATCTGAAATATGGCACTACCATGAGTGTAGTGCTTTCTATTATATTGTTTCAGAACTAAGTTGGGTTGAAGAGTGTCACTGCCTGTAGCATCTGGGTTTTTCTTAGAGGGGTTAGGCATGCCCAACCATAGGATTAATGTAGATGGTTTAATGTAGACCAGGGATTCTCAAACTTCATTGGACTGTGACCCCCTTCTGACAACAAAAATTACTACATGACCCCAGGAGGAAGGATTGTAGCCTAAGCCTGCCTGAACCCCGCCGCCCTGGATGGGGATGGGCAATGCCTGAGCCCCACCCAGGGCCGGCACCAGGCACCCAAGCACATGCTTGGGGCGGCACCTGGTAAGGGGCGGCGGGGGGAGCGCGGCGCGGCATTCCGCGGGGGGGGGGCACTCCGGCGGCGTGGCGCTGGGGGGGCGGGCTCTGGTTGCACGGGGTGCGGCGCGGGCGCGGCGCTGGAAGGGGGTTCCGGCGGGGGCAGGCTCCGGCAGCGCGGCACAGCGTGGGGCTCAGTGCTCGGGGGAGGGGGGGCGGTTCCGGCGCTCGGTGGGGGTGCGGCGCGGGCGCGGCGCTCGGTGGGGGTGCGGCGCGGGCGCGGCGCTGGAGGGGGGTTCTGCCGGTGCTTGGCAGGGGGCGGGCTCTGGCGGTGCGGCGCTTGGCGGGGGGGTGTCGCGGGGCTCAGCACTCAGGGGGGGGTTTCTGGCGGTGCTCGGCGCAGGGGGGCGGCGCTCGGTGGGGGGGGGCGGCGCGGCGCTCGGCGGGGGGGGCTGGGGGCGGTGCTTTTTTTTTTTTTGCTGATTGGGGCAGCAAAAAAGCTAGAGCCGGCCCTGGCCCCACCACCCTCAGCTGGGTGCCAAAGCCGAAGCCCAAGGGCTTCAGCCCCAGGCAGGAGGCCTGTAATGTAAGCCCAGCTGCCCAGGGCTGAAGCCCTTGGGCTTCAGCTTTGACCCCAGGTGGTGGGGCTTGGGCTTTGGCTTCAGCCCTGGGTGGTGGGGCTCGGGCTTTGGCTTTGGGCCCAAGAAAGTCTAAGCCAGCCTTGACTACCTCATTAAAATGGGGTTGCATGCCACTTGGGGTCCTGATTCACAGTTTGAGAACCGTTGAGTAGACCATATACAAATAGTTAGTGTCAGACCACAGATCGTTGTAATATGAAATCAGTGATATGGTGAGGTGATGGTGACTACTGAGTTTTCATTTATTAGGTTGAAAAAGATCAGTATCAACTTTAGAATTCCTAGTGCTTTATATAAATCCATCTAGGAGAACTATACAGTAGATTCCACTTATTAACACCCCCTTAGTGGATGGTTAAAAGTTGCCAGTAATAGGCAGTTGCTAATAAGTAAAAGGCAGATTTGCCAGTTTGTGTCCAGGGCATGAAGCACTAGGACAGTGGTCCCCAACCTTTTAGACGAGCCACAGAGGACCGTGGCGGCGGACGAGCATCCGCCGAAATGCCGCCAACAAGTGGCAACATCAATAGGCGTCGCCGCTGACAAGGAGCGTCATCCAGAGGCATCACCGCCGACATGCTGCCGAAAATCGGCGGCTTTTCGGTGGCGATGTTTCTGGATGCTGCTGCTTGTCGGCGGCATTTCAGTGGATGCTGGTCCACCGGCCAGTACGCGGGTGCACTTAGACGCCCCGGCGGGCACCATGGCACCCATGGGCACCGCATTGGGGACCCCTGTACTAGGACATGCCTTCCATGGCTGCAGCATCACAAATTGCTTGCGGCTGCTGCTTGGCATGTCCCAGGGCTTCCTTCTAGATTGCAGACAGAGAAAGAAGCGTTGGGGCTGCCTGGTACCTCTCCCTGCGCTCTGCACTTTATCATGTGCTGGCACGGGGCCTGGGCTCGGCAGGTCCCAGTGCTTCCTTCCCTGGCTGCAGCCCTGCATACCTGCTTTCCAAGGGAACACCGGAGGTTATAGCCAGGGATGGAAGTGCTAAGATGCATGGAGTCCTGGCTCCTGGTGCTAGCGGAGGAAGCAGCCTGGAGAGCCCAAAGATACCATTCCGTCCCATGGGCCTCCAGTGCCCCCACTCCTTGTAGCAAGCCCTGGCATCAGGGTAGCAGCCCCCCTCCCTGCTGCTGCCCTGCCCACAGCCTACTCTGGGGCATGGGCTTGGCACATCCTGGTGCTTTCATCCCTGGCTTTAATGTAGCAGACCTACCTGTGGCCATGATTTCCACATGGAGTGAAGGTGCCAGGGACCCACAAAGCTGCATGGCACATAATAAAATTACCAATAAACAGCAAGCATGTTACCAATAACTAGACCAATTAACATTTTAGTCAGTTGGATAATTCCAGGTAAAATGTTTCTATAGAAGGAAAGCTAATAGGTTGCTGTTCAGTGGAATCTACTATATAGGTAAAAGACGGTATCAGCAAAGGAAAATAGTTTAAAATATGAGTAACTAATCTTACTTCAACTGTTTTCAGGAAATCTTTGGGAAGCAGATGTTGCTTATTCAGAATCTGTCAGATGATGGGTAATCCATTATATAAAAGGAGTTATTGTCCCAAAAATCATTAAGTGATGAACCATAATTAATTTTGCCATACTAGTAAGAGACCCTGCTGGTGTCATTTATTTATTTTAAAAGTAATTTAATTTTAGATCTTCTTATGACTGTCTTAAGAGAGAGCTTTCCTGGATGCAGACCTAATGATGTACTGTAATGACCAAATCCAGAATATTATCAGGCACTGGGCAATGTCTTTAGGAACACCAGGGTTAAGAGTACACTTCTTTTCCATTTCCCCCTGTTCTTAACCCTACAAGGATTCACCATGGGCTACAGAGGCAGAAGCAGATTCTTAATGGGGCTGGTGAACCCAGTTTTCCAAGTCTGTCAGGTGCTGGGGGAGCAGAGGGTGGAGCAGAATGGATCATAAGGGCCTGAAGCAGCTGATTGATAAGCTCTTCTCACTCCCTGGACAAAGGAGACTAAATATCTTGGGCTTGAATGGGCAACTACACTCCCACCAAGCAACTGGCTGAAGAGTGGAGAAGAGGCTTGGCTGCATGGAATTTCTGTGTATGGAGTTGAGGGTGGGGTTTCTTTCTCCCAAAACCTGCATGGAGGGAGGGGAAAGTGTCCTAGTAGGCAACATTTCCTTACTTCGTCACACCATCTCTTCTAGCTTCCTTGCAGTCCTGACCTATGGAGAATTGCTGTGGCCCCAGCAGTTAAGTTGCTCATTCTTCTGTTCGGTGGACTTTTTTTTTTTTTTTTTCTTCCCATCTTTTGGATTCTAGAAGGGGGTGTGTTCTTGACACAGACCATGTTACAGCAGAGGACTGCCAGCTGCCTTGATCTGCCGTTTATGTGAAGTCATCCAATCTTTGAAGCAGATTGTAGGGGCATGGTTTCAACACAGGAAGTCAAATTTTAAGAACCCTGAGTTGGTTCTGGGGTCTACTGTGCGGTTTCGTAGAGAATGAGGGAGATACTTTTTTTTTTTAATGGCTATCATATGTACTTCAGTTTGCCTGCTTGATTGTATTCTGTATGACCGCATGGAGTTAAATCAAAGGAAGATGTCAGGAGGAAACAAACAGGAAGTGAAACTGACAGAGACAAAGCTGCTGCCATTGAGAATTTTATTCCTTTGCTCTGCATGTTATGTACCCTTTAGGTGAATAAATATCTGTTTTGAAGATGTGTTTGAGTCACTTTAATTAGCTGTTATTACTGGGTCCTGGAGGAAAAGGGATTACAGGTGCCAAACACCATTGGGCCTGTTGTATTTTCATGGCTGGCATATAGGAAGAGATTTGGGGGAAATTCAGAAAAATGGGGATATGAACTCTGGTGAATTTGCAACCCAAATCAGGGGTTACACGAGGAAATGGTTGGGAAGTTACCGTTGGTAAGTTTTCTAGAAGTAAGGTGAGCACAATTTATAATTGTACGGCTACTGTAAAGCACACAGACTCAAAAGGGCTGGTGTCTTGGACCATTTTATATTAGTAGGGCTGTCAAGCAATGAAAAAAAATTAATCGTGATTAATTGCACTGTTAATAAAATATTTAAATGGTATTCTGGATGTTTTCTACTTTTTCAAATATATTGATTTCAATTACAACACAGAATATAAAGTGTACCGTGCTCACTTTATATTTTTTATTACAAATATTTGCACTGTAAAAATGATAAAAGAAAGTATTTTTCAGTTCACCTAATACAAGTACTGTAGTGCAATCTCTTTATCATGAAAGTTGAACTTACAAATGTAGAATTATGTACAAAAGAAAATGCATTCAAAAATAAAGCAATGTAAAACTTTACAGCCTACAAGTCCACTCAGTCCTATTTTTTGTTCAGCCAATCTCTAAGACTGAGATTGCGCTACAGTACTTCTGAGGTGAGTTGAAAAATACTTTATCATTTTTACAGTGCAAATATTTGTAATAAAAAATATAAAGTGAGCAGTGTACACTTTGTATTCTGTGTTGTAATTGAAATCAATATATTTAAAAATGTAGAAAAAATCCCAAAATATTTAATAAATTTCAATTGGTATTCTAGTGTTTAACTGTGTGATTAAAACAGCAATTAATTTTTTAATCACAGTTAAATTTTTGTAGTTAATCATGTGAGTTATCTGAGCTGCAGTAGCACTTCAACATAGAGGCTACCTATGCCAGTGGGAGGGGTTCTCCTGTCAGTTGGTAATCCACCTCCTCCTAAGAATTCTTCTGTTGTCTCAGTGCTGTCAACATGGGGACTTAGGTCAGTTTAATTACACAGCTTCGGGGTGTGGAATTTTCCCAGCTGATTTAGCTAATATGACCTGATTTTCTAGTGTCGATCAGACCTCTGTGTACGGGGGCGTTTTAGCATTAGACTCATTCTGCATGTTTTCTATCAACATACTGAAGCATTTCTATTTTTTATACTAAAAGAAAAGTGTTCTTGAACCAGAGCTTGCTTCACTTTACGGCTGCTATTTTTTTTTTTTTTTTTTTTAAATAAAGTACCCTTTTTTTCCCCTTTCTCTCTCATTGGTTTTAATCAGAGGTCAAAGGGGTTGTTACAAAGTGACCCTGACATGAGAGCCCTGTAGCCAACCGCAGTAGCACAGGTATTACTTATTTTAGTTTTCCTTCCATCTGCCTACAAAAGAGAATGCGGTCTCAGCTGGAAATTCAAGCCCTTTTATTCATATAAAGGCCCTAGTCTACAAATCCCTCGGGGTAAAAGCAATTCCTCCCAAATTTCCAAAGTAAAATAAGGTAACACAGCAGCTCTTCAATCCTATTCAGAAGTTACTACTCCCAGGTCACCCCCCTGAGAGTCATTAAACCAGTGTTTCTCAAACTATTGTATGGGTGACCCCTTTCACATAGCAAGCCTCTGAGTGCAAACGCC
The DNA here is from genome assembly GCF_027887155.1 of Malaclemys terrapin pileata. Classification (NCBI taxonomy): domain Eukaryota; kingdom Metazoa; phylum Chordata; order Testudines; family Emydidae; genus Malaclemys; species Malaclemys terrapin. The sequence continues at coordinate 75,593,700 of NC_071512.1, forward strand.
CCCACCAATTAAAAACCACTTGTTTATATATTTAACACCATTATAAATGCTGGAGGCAAAGCGGGGTTTGGTGTGGAGGCTGACAGCTCGTGCTCCCCTGTGGGGTCCTGACCCCCAGTTTGAGAACCCCTGCATTAAACACTTGTCCCAGTTCCTTTTGCTCCCTGTCAAGGGCCCCACTCTCTAGCCCATCTATCTGAGGGGTCCAAGATATGCTTCTCTCCCCAGCGTTTCCTCCTGTAACCTCAAGTCAGATCTCCTGTGAGAGGTCTCCCTGCAGTGTTCCACTCAGCTGCAAATCCTGTCCCTGCTCCTGGGGATCTCCCTCCAGAGTCAACCCCTTGCTTCTGGGCCCAACTTGCACTAGCCAAGGTCTCCTGCAATTCTTTCCCTCTGGCAACTCTAGTGCTTCTTATCTCTCCTCGCTGTTCTTAGACAGCACTCACTGCTCCCACTAACTCTGTCTCTTCTTTATTTGGCCCAGGTATCTTCTCTTAAGCCCAGTTGGGAGGCAGCTAATGAATCACAAGTACACTTGACCTTGCCCCCTCTTAAAAGGGCTAGTCTTGCTGTGACAGGGCATTGTGGATAAAAGACAAGACAGATTTTCCTTTCTTTTTCTCCCTGCTCTCTATTTTGAAATTCCCTTGTAAGCTAGGGGAGGATTGTGCTGATGTTGCTCTCAGAATCATTCAGTTGCTTAAGAAGCTGATCTTTATTTTACTTTGCTGCTCGTACATTGTGCTGTGATACATATGCAAGCGAAGTAGACACACACGTGGTGGTTTTGCTACTGTTGGGGCAGAGTAGGGGAGTACAGCTTTTCTCTGAGTTTTCATTCCCTTCCCTCTCTGGGTTTCTCACCCTGAGGATATTGTTTCTTCTCCACACAATAGATACTTACCCAATCTGTAGTATGAAACTTACTAAGACTACATTTATAAGCAACTGCTGCTACTTAGTTAGTGGGTAATATCAAAGGTGGGACAAGAAATCCCAGGAGACTAAAAGGGGAAATTAGTATTAATTTTAGGATAGAATGTATATTGGAATTTCTTGCAGCTGGCTGTCTGAAGTTCACTAGATTGGTAGCTGAAAGGAAACTATTAAAACAACCACTGACACCTGATCATCTTGGTATTGTCTCACTTTTTCCAACCCCCAATAGATAAAAATCAAATCATTGTGGTTTGAGAAAAAGAACCTAAGACACTGGAAACTTTGAGCCATGTAGGCAGCATGATCTCTGGTAGTATAATTAAAGACTACTCTTCAAGATTTCTTTTGTTCTGACTCAAGAGAAGTGTTGCACAGGGAAATATGCAATGGTTCCTTGCCTCTCCCTCCTGTTAAAGCTTTGATCTACATGATTTTCTATGCTAGAAGATTTCCACCATGATGTTTAAAACAGAAAGTTGTGTTTTAAAAGCAGAAAAGCCTGTCTCCTAAATAGAGGGCAAAGCAGTAGAGAGATTAAGTGAAGAGCTTGTTTGCATGGCCAACAGGTGTGTTAATTTCTGTGATAGCATGTCAATTTGCTCTAGTTAATACTATCTTGGTAATATATCAGATACTCTGTGGCATGTGAAGACATTGTCTGGAATGATCTCTGCTACAGTGGCAAGCTATTTGTAACAGAAAAAGGGTAGATTAGAGTAAATATAAGTAAAAATAAGATTCTGAATAAATCACATTCTGCTGCTGATAATTGGGTTTGATTTCTGAATATATCTTCTATAAATTTTCAAAACTTTGTATGGAGCATGGTTTGAGGCTGGCTATCCTACTTAACCCCAGCTCTTAGTTTTGTTACATATAATGTTGCTCATGACTTGTCTGGGAGAATCTTGAAGCTTGTATCTTGTCTTAGTCCAGGTTCCTCTGAGAAACTGGGCAGAGCTTTTTGTGGTTGCTGTTGAGACTTGCATACTAGGTAAGGAGTTTCATGAACTCCCCTTCACTCTACTGTAAAAACTTGAAAGAGGTTGTGTCACAGTTCAGGGCAACAGCATCATTATTTCCTCCTTATGGTCCAACAAGGGCTCCCACTCTTAGGTTTCTGGCTCCCTCACCGTCACTTCTCTTGGGCAAGTCTCTCTTCCTCCTGATGGGGGTATTTCCAGGCTGCACAGATCCCTGCTTATACTGTGAATTCCTCAGCAAAGTCAGACTGTCTAAACAGGCGTGTTTTACTTCTCTCCTCAGAGATTATAAACCAGGGATCGGCAATCTTTGGCACACGGCTTGCCAGGGTAAGCACACTGGCGGTCCGGGCCGGTTTGTTTACCTGTCGCGTCCGCAGGTTCGGCCGATTGTGGCTCCCACTGGCCCGTGGTTCGCCGCTCCAAGCCAATGGCGGTGGCAAGCGACGTGGGCCGAGGGATGTGCTGGCCACTGCTTCCCGCCACCCCCATTGGCCTGGGACGGCGAACTGTGGGAGCCGCGATCAGCTGAGCCTGCGGACGCGGCAGGTAAACAAACCAGCCCGGTCCGCCAGGGTGCTAAAGGTTGCCGACTCCTGTTATAAACAGTGTAATTACCCACTGTTAAGTTACCACACAGCTCTTTCTAAGCAAGCACACTTATTTTTGAGGTGAAAGCATTACAGAGTAAACCTATTGCAAATAACAAAAGAACCCACATGCATGCTAATAAGCTTACCAGAGATCACCCCAATTCCAACAAGGACTCTGGTAGGTGAACAGTCCTTCAGACCCCGCAAAGGGGGATTTCTCTGGTCACAAGTTCATAACCGCTTTTGTTCAGCACGTGCAGCCCCAGGTATCCGTGAGTCACTATTTTATCCAGCCTGGTCTCTGATCTTGTCTTTATGTAATAATTAATCAGCAGATAAAAGTTGCCTGCTCAAGGCGCAGCTTCAAAAGGTTGAGTCGGGGGTGAGAAGTTGACTTCCTCTTCTCCCAAGTACTTATAGGAGTCTCACTTAATAGTGTTTGTCTGCTGTAGCACATTGTTTCCAAGAGTCCTTTGAAGCTCATAACACTTCCCAGGGTTTACATTAGCCATATCTTCTCCCTAGAGACATTCCATACAATCCCACAATAATATATAGATGTATATTAAAATGCAAATGTGTACGATACTTGAAACTTAAATCAATATGGTTTAACTTAATAAGATTCGTCCAGGATATTGCAGGGGATTTCCGTTGTCTATTATGAGAAGAATGAGAAAAGAGGCTCCCAGCACAGACTATAGGAAAACAAATGGTGTAAACACCCATGTGCATGTTTCTTGACTTGAAGAGGCCAAGAATGCCTTTTCTGAGCACAGTGTCTTTCATGGCAAATTGCACGTTTGTGGGCAAATATCCACTAGAAACCAGCAAACTCAACTTCAGTGACATAAGTCAGATTGAGAGAATGCATTTCCACTGTCCAAGTGAAAAGCTGCTCTGCTAACAAATGTGTTGTTTAAAACTTAAACTCAACCCCGAAACTATACAGTTTGATATATATTTTTTACCTTGAGCGGAGCCTGGAGCCTGGAGCTGGAGCACGGACCAGTAGGTTTTTGCCCGGAGCTGGAGTGGAGCCGGAGCAGAGCAATTCAAAAATTTGATTGCTCCAAATCTCTGCTTTATATTTGTTTTGTAATAGTTTGACACTATATGTGAGAGTAGAATATGGGTATTAAAAAAATCGTAGTTGGATTTGGATGAAATTCGGTATGAGGTTAATATGTTCCCAAACTTCTCCCACCAATCTTGTGCCTCTGCTTCTCTTTTGGCAGAAAAACTATAACTTGTGTGTCATTTTAAACAAGGCTATGAACCTTGCCAAATTTTCCTATCAGGAATATACACATCTGAAACTGAAGTCCTTATTAAATAAATAAATTCTTGTTTTTCACCAAAAGTACATATTGAGGTGTGTGCATAACCTCAGACTTTATCCTTTTACCCAAAGAAAAGTTCTGGCCATTTCTCCAGTTCTGAGGTGACATGCAGTTAGTTGCCTTTTAAGAAAAAAGTTGAAATGAGAACTCCTTTCAGGGGTGCTGGAACAATTTGTATAGTGCGCATAGGCTCTGGGGCTGGAGCACCCATAGGGGAAAAATGGCTAAGCTCCCATCAGCAGCCTCCCTGATCAGTATCTCACCTCCCCAGCGCCTCCTGCCCACCACAATCAGCTATTCTGTAGTGTGCAGGAGGCGTTGAGGGCAGGAGGAATGAGGGGGGACGCGCCTGGGGTAGGGCTGGGCCGGGACGAATCGGGAGCAGGACCTTGGGGGAAGAGGTGGAGTGAGGGGGGAGCCTGGGGCAGAGCTGGGGTTTGAGCACCCCTCGTTCACAAATGAAACTTAAAAAAACCCCTCCAAGCCGGCAGTGTGGCGGCAGCACCCCCAGCTCCAGCACCGTTTACATTCGAAGTAGAATTCTTCAATATTTAATATAAAATTTGTGAATACAAATAGTAACTGTGCTAGATCCATAGATCAGGATGTTTGAGTTCAGTCTGACATATATTCTAGCTGATAAAACATCTGGCTCACAGAACACATTCTTCAGGTGAAAATAACAGTTTGATACATATTAAATTCTTTTTTGAAAGGGAAAGCAAAGCACACTAGACTGAAAATCAGTTGCAGATACTGCTTGTGCTTTGGTAACCTGCTCTCCATGTAAGAATAATAGCATGATCAAGTGGTTAAGAGTACAGAGCTGAGAATTGGGAGTTACGAGTTCAGATCCTGACTTTTTGAGGCTTAATGTATGAATCTTGAGCAAATTGTTTTAATCTAATTGTTCCTTAATGCTACCTTATAGGGGAGTTTTGAGGCCTAAGCAGTTAATATTAAGTGGTTTTAGACAAAATATACTCTGTAAATGGTAAGTATTATGGCATCGCAGCAAAGAGCATCAAAACAATCTCCATTATAATCCTGCTTCCATTCACTAACAACTCTGAAACTCACCTTTGGATTTTAAATTTCCATGCTTGTATATCCTAAAGTGAATTTTTCTTGAAAGCTTGAGCAAAACTGCTGTTTGGGTTTTTTAAAAATCTGGTTCTTTAAAAATGGCTGAAGTATTTTTTCAGAGGAATAGCAGGTAAAGTGCTAAACTCTTAAACCTTACAATTTGGCATACACGTAGTTCTTAATGTGCACTGTAATATTTGAAAAGGTTAGTGTAAAAGGGAGTTGAAAGTCCACATGAGATCAGCACAGTATGAAATGCAGCTATATTTCTTGAGATAGCAGCCCTGAGTGTGCTAGGTATCTTTTTTTGTTAATTTTGTAGTTATCTGCTCTGGTCCCTTGGATAGCCTGAAATTAGCCAGGATAATTTTACAGATGTTTCTAGGACTCCATGTACTTAAAAAAGAAATAGTCGTGCCATTACATGCTGCCTTTGTCACTAAAATTTCCTGGTTGCTCAAACGATGGTGATGAGCACAGATTTTGTATAATTAACAAAACAAAAACCAAATACCTACCTGAATAGAATAGTACCCCAGTATCAGGCTGGAAGTTGAAGGATTTTGAATTCTCATCATGCCATTTCTATAGATTGTTGGGTTAGTCATTTGAAAATTAGGTGTGTGAGATATCAAGAACTCTTTGGTGAAAGGGGCTATGTAATAATTAACGTTTTCTAGAGTAATTTACATATTTCATTGGACACAGTATATTGGTATTTCTCCAAATAAAGCAATTTTAGCCTATCATTGTAGTTTTATTGCACTAAACTTATTGGGATAAATTCAGCTAGTGCCAAGCGGTCTAATGGTCATTAACCAAGTATGAAATTCTATGTTAAGATTTAGAATGGAAAATATTTGTTGCCAAGCACAATAAAAGGTGTATTTCCTTTGTACCCAGGAAGCCTGCTTCAGGATAGCAGTGGTCAGGTGATGTTTGTAGTACGGAACTACTTGCAATTTTTTGCCAGCCAGCAGAGCATTAAAGTCCTGATGTTCATTTCCCTTGCTCCTCCTACCCTTCCTTTTTTTTTTTTTAAATAAACAAAATGAAGATAAAGGGACACCAACTTCACATAACTTCGAGTGAAAATGTTTTACATGAGAATATTATAGTGAAATTGGAGGGGTTTTTTTTGTTTCATTTGTGAATTTGACAGCACTGAACAAAGATAGTGTCACTGCTTCCTTTGTATTGTTAGACAGTTTTTTCCTTTTGATTGTGTGGGTCTTCTATACAGCATCAGGGATAGTGGGGGGGGGAAGCCTTAAACTTTTAGCTCTTTTTTCAAGTTGGTGTTTCTTTAAAGCAAAACTGAAATTGCATGAGTATGCACAAAAGTCAGGAAAACCCAAAGTCAAGTCTGCATATGCAACCTGAACACTACTTCCTTTTGTATTATGAAGCATTCTCATCATGACCACACCTTTTCTCAAATAATACAGCAGGGGTCGACAACCTTTCAGAAGTGGTGTGCCGAGTCTTCATTTATTCACTTTAATTTAAAGTTTCACGTGCCGGTAATACATTTTAATGTTTTTTAGAAGGTCTCTCTCTCTAAGTCTATATATTATATAACTAAACTAGTGTTGTATTGTAAAATAAACAAGGTTTTCAAAATGTTTAAGAAGTTTCATTTAAAATTAAATTAAAATGTTGATCTTACGCCCGCCGGCTCGCTCAGCCCACTGCTGGTCTGGGGTTCTGTTCACCTAGGCTGGCAGTGGGCTGAGCGGGGCCTGCAGCCGGGACCCCAGCTGGCACGGGTCCAGCAGCCAGAACCCCAAACTGCAGCGGGCTGTGCGAGGCTGGCGGCCAGGACCCCAGACCGGCAGTGGGCTGAGTGGCTCAGCCCACTGCCGCTCAGGGGTTCCATCCCCTGGCTCCTGCCAGCTGGGATCCCAGATGCTAGCCCTGCTCAGCCCACTGCCAGTCTGGGGTCCCGGCTCTGCCCACATAGAGTGGGTACCTACCTTCTCCCTGGTTCTGGCCCATTCTCTCCTCTTTCTGCACTGAGCTGAGGGTGGGAGTGCACTGAGCACAGGGCTGGGGGTGAAGGGTTTGGCCAGGAGCTAGAATGAGGGAGGGGGCTCAGGGTTGGGGCAGGAGGTTTGGGTGTGGAGCACTTACCTGGGCAGCTCCCATTTGGTGCGAAGGGTGCAGGTGGGAATGTGTGTGTGTGTGTGGGGTGTATGCAGGAGCTTCCGTTTGGTGCAAGGTGTGGGGATGTGGGGGGTGCAAGAGTCAGGATATGCATGGGGTGTGGGGGGCTGGGTATGTGAGAGGTGCAAAAGTCAGGGCAGAGGGCTGGGGGCATGTGAGGGAGGTGCAGGTGTCAGGGCGGGGGGGGCGGGTATTTGTGGGGGTGCCAGAGTCTGGGCTGGGGTTGTGGGGGTGTGTGTGAAGGAATCAAGCAGAGGGCTGGGTGTGTATGAAGAGGGTACAGGGCTCAGGGCAAGGGCCTGGGGGTGTGCCGGGCTGCGGGGCTCAGGGCAGAGGGCTGGGGGTGTGTGTGTGTGGGGGGGGGGGGGGTCAGGGCAGAGGACTGGGTGTATGTGGGGGGATCAGGGCTCAGGGCAGAGGGCTGTGTGTGTGGGGGGAGGAGGGGTCAGGGCAGGGGGCTGGAGGGGATATGCCCCTATTCCACCCCCCCCTTCCGCAAGGCCCTGCCCCCGCCACTTCTCTGCCGGGAGCAGTGAGCATGCTGACTCTGCTCCTTCCTGACCCCCTCCCTTGTACGGGTCATCAGCTGATCGGCTGGCAGGGAGAGAGGGACGGAGAGGCGGAGGAGGGACAGGAACCCAGCACACTACGGGAAGAGGCAGGGGAGCCGGCAGGACCAAGCTTCTGCCCATAGGTGTGCGCATCAAATTTCATTAGGGTGTGCACCCAGGGAGCCCCGCCCCTGCCATGCCCTAGCCCTGCCCCCGCTCACTCCTCCTACTTCCCATCCCCTGACTGCCCCCCTCAGAACTCCCAACCCCCTCGCTCCTTGTCTCCTGACTACCCCCTCTTGGGACCCCTGCCCCTATCTAAGCCTCCCTGCTCCTTGTCCCCTGACTGCCCCCCTAGGACTCTACCCCCTACCTGTCCCCTGACTGCCCCGACCCTTATCCACACCCCTGCCCCCAGACAGACCCCTGGGACTCCCATGCCTATCCAACCGCTCCTCGCCCCCCAGCATGGCTCCGGATGAGCGGGGAATGTGTCTGCCTCCCCGTGGAGCCAAACACTGCCTCGCGGAGTGCGCAGCTCTGACCCTCAGAATACTGCGCGCGTGGCAGCATGGCTCCAGGGGAGTGGGGAAGGCGGGGGAGGGGCCGGTGGCTTGCTGTGCTCGGCCGGGTGCTCTGGCACGGGAGAGCGGACCCCGTGGCTTGCCGCTCCGGGAGAGTGAGGCCATTTTGTGCTGCACTAGGGTGTGCCTGGGCACACCCCGTGTGCATGCCTATGCTCCTGTCCCCACAGGAGGGGGGTGGGGGCGGGGAAGAGCGGGCCGGGCTAGGCGGGATTTTTAATGGCACACTGCTGTCTGCCAGGACTCCGGCAGGCAGCAGTGTGCCATTAAAAATCGGCTCGCGTGCCATCTTTGGCACGCGTTCCAGAGGTTGCCGACTCCTGTAATATGTTCTATTATGCTATTTTACTATATTTCTGCACCCTTGGATACATATTCAGCATGGCTTAAAAATCCACTTGTTACTCCTGGGGGAATTCTGTGCCAAAAAAAATTAAAAATTCTGCACACAATATTTTAAAATTCTTCATATTTTATTTGTCAAAACAACATTATAATCATGCCAGTTTCAATTATTTTTGGTCATTTATTTCAAAATACCTGTCAGCAAGTATATCTAACAATACAGACAACAAAAAAGATTCAGGAAATGTTTTTTGACAAATAGATTCCTTCGTGGGCCTATTAATACAGAACTCTGAGTAGTTCATTTAAACTACAATACAGAACCGTATTTCCCACTCCCCTCGGAAGCAGTGCAAAGGCTTGGGTGAGTCAGGGGTAACGGAGGAGCTGAGGGAGAGGGAAGTAATTGCTGGGAACTTGGAGGGTTGTTGGGAATGGGTGGGAAAAGTGTAGAACAGGGTTTTTTTTGGCGGGGGAGGGAGGGATTGTTAGGGACTTCCTCCATGCAGACCCTGGCTGACCCCTGTCCTCTCCCATTCAGTGAGGCACATCTGCCCCTGTCCCCATGAGTCCCTCCACCACCACACCTACTCCCCCCATCCCCATGTGGCCCAGCACCCCTTCCCCTGTCCCCATGTGTCTTTGTGCCCCACTTAGCCACCCCCCTGGCCTCCTTCCCTTGTCACCACATGGCCCTGCATCTCCCTCCCCCCTATGCCTCCACTCCCATTCAACCCCTGCCTCAGTCTGTCCTCCCCCACTAGTCCTTATGAGCCCCTGTCTGACACCCCCCCAACAGCCCTATCCTGTCTGTCTCCCCATAGCCAGTCTCCTGACCTGGTCTGACAGGCACTGTAAAGAAGGCAGGCTCTTTCTCTTCCCTACCTGGCTAGGAGCTGCTGCTCTGTTCTATTGCCATACCACTCTCTGGTGGGCAAAAGGCGGAACTCAGCAACTTTCCAGCCAAAGCCTTTTCTGTGCAAAAATTTAAATATGCACAGCTCATTAATTATGCACACACGCAGTGGTGCAGAATTCCCCCAGGAGTAACTTGTTGACTAGTAGGGAAGTTTCCATGGAAAGTGAGTTGGAGAAGGGCAAGACAAACTTTTCATCTTTCAAAAAAATAATTAGCATTTCAGGCATGAAACAAAGGTGGACAGTGATTTCTTTCTGAATCTGCCGATTCTGTTGCTGTGTGTCTTTCGTACCCAGTGTTATGAAAATGAAAGTGTTAATGTGCAAGAATGAAAAATTACAAAATTCTACATGTGTATCTAACATTGTAGAAAGTGTTTGCAGTATTTAAGAAATAGCATGTTCAATTAAGGACTGTATCATAATGCAGATGCTCAAGGGACCCAAGTACTTAATTGTACAATGTTAATTTAATTATTTTAATTTAATTATGAACTTGCTATAAAAGGGTCACTTATCTGAAAAGGTTCCCGGAAACAATAATTTATAGCAACATTTAAGACAGGTACTGTAAATGAAGCTGTTTAAGTAGTTTTTCTGTCTTCACTGGAACATGCTTTCTTTTGCCACAGATGTAATTGTAAAGGTTTTAAAAAAAACCTTCTGATGAAACTACAGCACTTAAAAGATCAGATCTTGCCATTCAAATTGTCACTTGCCACATAAGGTAGTAATAATGGAAAAAGGAATCTGTTTTAGTACTTCAGTATGTTAAAGCTTCCAATTTTCCCTCAGATAGCCATCAAAAGAAAATTTGAACATGTCTGGCAGATTACTTATGGAAAATTTGAAATATTCCCTCGTTTAGTATGTTATGTAACTTTTTTGATTCTGTCATTAAGACCAAGAAATATTATCCAGTATTCTACACTTTTATATCTTTGACCCCTGTATCTCCTCACCCTATTTTCTCTTTTGCTTAACCCTTGTCACATGTTTGAAGTTAGATTGTAAACACTCCAGGATAGGGAGTCGGTTCCTTGCTGTGCCGAGATATTGTGGATTCTATAAATTCTTGAAGAAACTGCCACCAATTCTTTTCTTGGGCTCTTGACAGTCAAATATTATTTCACTAGTCTAAAGAAGTTTCTGTTATGTGCCATGAGTGAGTCATCTAATCCCAGAACAGTAAAAATCACAGTAATCTTGCATTATCATGTAATCACTGAAGCTGACAATGAAACAGATTTTAGTGCTGATAAAATAAGACTTTCCACAACATGTATGATCCATTATTCATTTGCATCTTTAAGCACAGCAGTTACAGTTATGAAGGCACTTTCATTTTATCCTCTTAAAATATTTTAATACCTGTAAAAAAAAAAAAAAAAAAAAAAAGTTGCAGATCGGGCCTGTACTCTTCATCTATGCATTCAACCCAAAGTACATATTTTTTCAGTAGAGTTTAGTAAAATTCCATCTGGATATTTCTGAGTTATGCGAGCATGGGGGAAGAGAGAGAGGTATTTCATGATCTTTTGTGCTCAGCTTACCACTTCATTTTAAAACCTCAAACTTGGAATGTACTTAATATACAGTGAGGAATGTGTTTGCCAATAAGTGTGGAAAAAATGGTTGAAAACTCAGCTAGACTTAAAATTTTTTTTTTTTTAGAAGTTTTTGGAGTATTAAAAAAAAAAAAAGCAGGTATTTACCAAAGTGCCGTGAGTCAGTCCAAATCTAAGTAGGTATAGGAGTGCCTGGCCGTCCCTCCCCGTCAATCTTGCTCTCTGGTCCCTCTTTAGATTGGTACAGGATTAGCAGTGTCTAAGGCCCTGGCCCTCTAAATGAGGCCAAGCGGCAGGTAGTCCGGGGCCCTGACCGTAGGCAGGGCATAGCTCCAAACAGTTTGATTCCCTAGCTCTGGCAGACACACAGGCCTTTTGACCTAAGGTGGGGAGGCTGCCACCCCAGGGGTGGGGTTGGCAGTAGGGGGTAGCGGCACCCAGGCCCACCCTACTCCACTGGGTCCCAGCCCAGGGCTTTAACAGTGGCAGAGTGTTCTGCCACTGGGTCAGTGGGGATCTGCCTGAAACACGGTGACTTGGATTGAGACAACAATCCAACCAGACTATAGTCTAGTGTCCCTGGGCTACTTCCTACCTTCATTTGGTACCTTGGTGTTCTCCCTCTCCCCGGGATAGATAGCCAGTGGCAGTCTTCGCAGCTCCTCAGCGCCTGGTTTGGCTGGCAGCTCTGGCAAGGGATCCTCTTTGGAATCCAGGCCCCAGCAGCAGGTGGGAGGGATCTGTCTCCTCCAGAGGTTCCAACCTCATTGAGCTGCAAGGCCCACCTTTTATACTTTCTGTCCCACCTTTCTGTTTCCGGTGGGGTCCTGGCTCTGCCCACCCGGGGTGGGTGGGGGTTCCTCCCCGTCAACCTCAGAGGGAGGCCACATACCCCTCGCTACAAGGGGATTGAAGGGGAGTCCAGCATGTATGCTGGCCTTTCTGCTCGTCCTGCATCCTCTATTGGGATGAATATTTTAGACTACAACGTGTTCTGGAGGCTAAGTCCCCAGACCAATATTTATTTTTAACATTTGTTTGCACCTTTCCAAAATACCTGTCTACAATCTGACGATACATAATACATTGACCTTCTACTGTAGATCCAACCTTGAGAGTTACGGATACCTCGGGAATGGAGGTTGTCTATAACTTTGAACAAAATGCAGCTCCGGCTCCAGCAGTTCACACTTCGGGCCAGGTTCCAGAGACAGCTAGGCAGCTTCTTTCCCTGGCCTGGGTAAGCTTGTCCCCTTCCCAACTGCGGTGGGAGGTGGGGTGAAAACAGCATGTATCCCTCCCACAGAGTGTATGTGTGTGAAAACAGCAAACCCAACCTCCCCCTAAAGCCAGTCTGATCTTCTGCAGAGCTGTATGATCATGGTGAACAGGAAAATATGGTGGTGGCTACATTACCTGTAAACAGATGAAAATATATAGAATGTTGTTGTTTCACAGTGATACACAGAAGCATTTTTGGACTACATTTCAACATTTGCTGAGATTTTAAGCCTCAAGAGGATCTCAAGTGTGTGTTTAGTTTTTATTGAATAAGTTTTGAATCCACTTCCTTTGCATTGGAGTTGAAGGGTATTGTGTTTTGCCTGTGATCACTTATTCTGGCAGTGTTCCCGATAGCTTTGTAAAGACTACTGCAGGATGTCAGACTAGTTTGCTTCCTTTAGTCCCCCACTCTATTCATTTCTGCTTCCCCTCATTTTCTCAACTAGCTGAGTCTGGGTTGCTGGATCAGTCTTTTCCAGGCTTGCCAGTCCAGTACTCACTCCACAGCCATTCCATCCTCCCTTAAACAGTCTACCCACCATTTTCATAGATTCATAGATTCTAGGACTGTACGGGACCTCGAGAGGTCATCAAGTCCAGTCCCCTGCCCACATGGCAGGACTAAATACTGTCTAGACCATCCCTGATAGACATTTATCTAACCTACTCTTAAATATCTCCAGAGATGGAGATTCCACAACCTCCCTAGGCAATTTACTCCAGTGCTTAACTGTCAGGGTGGTTAGGAACTTTTTCCTAATGTCCAACCTAGACCCCCCTTGCTGCAGTTTAAACCCATTGCTTCTTGTTCTATCCTTAGAGGCTAAGGTGAACAAGTTTTCTCCCTCCTCCTTATGACACCCTTTTAAATACCTGAAAACTGCTATCATGTCCCCTCTGTCTTCTCTTTTCCAAATTAAACAAACCCAATTCTTTCAGCCTTCCTTCATAGGTCATGTCCTCAAGACCTTTAATCATTCTTGTTGCTCTTCTCTGGACCCTTTCCAATTTCTCCACATCTTTTTTAAAATGCGGTGCCCAGAACTGGACACAATACTCCAGCTGAGGCCTAACCAGAGCAGAGTAGAGCGGAAGAATGACCCCTCGTGTCTTGCTCACAACACACCTGTTAACACATCCCAGAATCATGTCTGCTTTTTTTTTGCAACAGCATCACACTGTTGACTCATATTTAGCTTGTGGTCCACTATAACCCCTAGATCCCTTTCTGCCGTACTCCTTCCTAGACAGTCTCTTCCCATTCTGTATGTGTGAAACTGATTTTTCCTTCCTAAGTGTGGAGCACTTTGCAGTTGTCTTTGTTAAACTTAATCCTGGCTATCAGCTTCTCCGCTTGCAAACTCTTGTCTCAAATGCTTCTTACATACCCATACTGTAACAGGGTGCTGGCTAGGAGATCCAAGCCAGACCCGTTAGCCCAGCTCTGCTTAAAAGGGGGATTAGTTAGGACTGGCTAGGGAGGCCACGCCCTAAGCACCTGAGGGGTGCACCTGCGGGCCTGAGTGGACAGCCTGCTATATAAAGCTGGCTGGGAGGAAGCAAGAGGGAGACGGGAAAGGGAGGAGCAAGGAGCTCTAGATCCCTGCTGGCAGGAGAAGCTAGCAGTCTCCCAGGGTGTTGGTCTGTAAGATATGTAAATAGTAGGTGGTGGGGATAGGTAAGAACAATAAAAGAGCACTGGTGCATGTACTTTGGAGCGGTCTCAGACTGAGTTTGTGGAGGGGCTGGGAACAGGCACCGCTACACATACCATCTCAGCCTCCTCTCTTATGGCTTCTCTGGTATTGCAGACCTTGGTCTCACTCTTGATCACATTGTTCGGCATGTGGTCCGGCAGTGCCACCTCTCTGTGCCATCAACATCTCATTTCAGTGGCATCTAGTCTTAAGTGCCTCTCTTTGTTTGTCTGTGTCTGATCCAGACAGATGTGGCATCACTCTGATTTTGTGGAGTTATCACTTAAGTAATCTGGCCATAAAAGTGTCATAAATCACTCTGCTCATGTTGCAACAGACTTCCCCTGCATTTAGCAGACGCTTGCATTTCTTTGATTTCTCCATTTGCTGTTAACCACACTGAAGTTACCTAGTGCATCCACCTAGGATCTCAGCTTCTCAGATCAATACATCTTTGGAAAAAACTCCACTCCTAGTCTGTTGTTCTAATTTGTGTACCTGTTGGCTCAGATTTTGCAGTGGTCTCCTAAACTTCTCTGTGCAGTCACCACATCTAATGCATGACTCACTGGAAAATAATTCAACGTGTGTCCATCTGCCAGTTGCAACCATTACCACCAATGGTTTGTGTTGGGGTGTAACCGTTTTGCTTGGGATAAACTTACAATCCTTAACCATCTTCTGACTTATCTCTAATATCCAGTGAATACGGTACACTAACAAAGTAGCCAGACTTGATGCTGCCCAGTAAAAAAAAAAAAAAAATTTCCAGTCAATTTCTCTCCTCTTGGTTTCTCTTAAATGAGAGAGAAGGTGGAACACAAAGATTTTTGCAAGAGCAGCAGTTATTCGGCACAGTTGTTCATTGTACTGGTATACTTCTCATTTTGTGCTGAAAATGAGATGAGTAAACCCTGACAGTTTATACTAAATATAGATGAGAGAAAAGTGAAGAGGACTTACTCATGAGGAAATTGTGCCAAAAAATTAAAATTGTGCACACAATATTTTAAAATTCTGCATATTTTATGTCAAAAAAATGCGGAGGCTCCAGCATGGCAGTGGGAAGCACAGGTCACTGGCTGCACGGAGGTAGGAGATCATCCTGCAGCCCCCTCCCCGGGATACGGACTCAGCAATGAGGCTGCACGCAACCCAGCGCAAGGGCTGGGCCTGCCCCAAAAACACCCCATAGCCCTGCCCCTCCGTGCTATGTGCACCAAGATAGCAAGCGAGAGGGACAGAAATTCGCATGCATGCCCAGCCCTGATCCAGGTGAGGAGCAGGCAGGATCCAAGTGTAAAGGGGCTTACTGTGAGGGGATCCAGGTGTGGAGTGAGAGGGTTCTGTGTGCCGCAATCTGGGTGCGGGCAGCTTGGTGGGGGGTCTGGGTGCAGTGAGGGATCTGGGAGTTTGGGGGGGGGAGATTCAATGGGGGATTTGAGTATGGGGGAGGGGTCCAGGTGCATGGTAGTTGGGCAGACAAAGGAGCAGCTCCTAGCGTAGTGACCACTGTTCCACAGCTGAGGAGGAGTAGGAGCAGGAAGTGTGTGTGGGGGGCAGGTACAGAAGTTTGTAGGGTGGGTCTGACCCAAACCTGGCCCTGGCTGCTCCTTGCAGGGGAAGAGGAAGTCCTGTTCTCATCCAAGCTGGGACTAGCAGCTAAGCCTGGTCTGCCCCATGCTGATTTATCTCTCCACCAGCTGCTCTGGGTGCCAGAAACATGTCTGTGCTGCTGGGGAGAGGCATGTGACTGCTTTGTGGCTTCCCTCTCAGAAGTTATTTTTCTGCAGGGAAGCAAATAAATTGGTGCAGGACATGAATTCTGCATGCACTGGGGCTCCCACGCACTATTGCAATAAAATTAAAAAAAGAATACTTTCAGAAATATGTAAACAAAACTCAGACAAATTCCTGAAGCAAAGCCAAGATATAGTCATTTTCCATTCCCCTTAGACATCAAAATGATGTGTTTGCTTGGTTTGGTTTTAGCCAGTTCATGTTTATGGATTGCTAAGGGTAGAAACCAATACGGTCATTCATTTCTAGTCCTGGTAGTCTATCATTCTGATCAGTGCCATGCCTTCTCAAAATGCTCACTGGTCTCTCTGATCACAGGTTTTTTTGGGCTGCAGTCTGGGCGTGAATGTGACAAGTCTTAAGTATAAACATGTGTTTCCTGCTAGGCATGCCTTCCTTGTTAAGTAGGGGTTTGGTTGTATTCTTTAGATGAATTGCCTTTCCATTAAACAGAAGTATTGTGGGTTTATTTTCTACACTCGACTGTTGGGTTTGTCATGGTACAGTAATTCCTCGCTTAACGTACAGTAACTCCTCGCTTAAAGTCATCCCGGTTAACGTTGTTTTGTTATGTTGCTGATCAATTAGGGAACATGCTCGTTTAAAGTTGTGCAATGTTCCCTTCTAATGTCATTTGGCAGCCGCCTGCTTTGTCCACTGCTTGCAGGAAGAGCAGCCCGTTGCAGCTAGCTGAGGGGGCTTGGAACCAGGGTGGACCAGCAACCCCCGTATCAGCTCCCTCCTCCCCTAAGTTCCCTGTGCTGCAACTGCCCAGCAGGCTATCAAGGCAGTTCAGCTGTCCCTCCCCCCATTGCCATGTGGTGCTCCTGCCCTCTGCCTTGGAGCTGCTCCCAGAGAGTCCTGCATTTCACTTAGTCACATTTTTCAGGAACATAACTACAACTTTAAGCGAGAAGTTACTGTAGTTATGTTCCTGAAAAATGTGACTTTAAGCGAAACGATGTTAAGTGAATCATTTCCCCCATAAGAATTAATGTAAACGGGGGGTTAGGTTCCAGCGAAATTTTTTTCACCAGACCAAAAACTATATATTATATAGATATACACACAGTATACATTTTAAACAAACAATTTAATACAGTTCACAGCTATGATGATTGTGAAGCTTAGTTGAGGTGGTGAAGTTAGAGGGTGGAAGAGGGAGGGATATTTCCCAGGGAATGCTTTGCTGCTAAATGATGAACTAGCACTCGGCTGAGCCCTCAAGGGTTAACGTTGTTAATGTAGCCTCCCATCAAGGCAGCACGAACAGGAAGGAGGGGAGACAGCATAACAGACAGAGACAGACAGACACACAAGGTGTGTGTCGGGGAGAGAGAGAGATGCACACTGCCCCTTTAAGTAAGCTGACCCACTCTTAAGTCATTGTCTTTTTAAGTGGATCAGGAAGTTGAGACAGCAGCTGCTGCCCCAAGCTCTCTCTGTTCGTGTCCCCTCCCTGCTCTATATGGAGAAGGGGTAAGCGGGGTGCAGAAGCAGGGGGAGGGGAATACCCTGACATTAGCCCTCCCCTTCCCCCCCCCTGCACAGCAAGCGGGAGTCTCTGGGAGCAGCTCCAAGGCAGAGAGCAGGAGCAGCGCATGGCAGTCGGGGGGAGGGACAGCTGAACTGCCTTGATAGCCTGCTGGGCAGTTGCAGCACAGGGAACTTAGGGGAGGAGGGAGCTGATACGGGGGTTGCTGGTCCACCCTGGTTCCAAGCCCCCTCAGCTAGCTGCAACGGGCTGCTCTTCCTGCAAGCAGTGGACAAAGCAGGCGGCTGCCAAATGACATTAGAAGGGAGCATTGCACAACTTTAAACGAGCATGTTCCTTAATTGATCAGCAACATAACAACGAAACGACGTTAACCGGGACGACTTTAAGTGAGGAATTACTGTCAGGGCTTTGGAGCAGAGCCCAGAGCTGGAGTGGAGCAATTCAAAAATTTGATTGCTCCAAATCCTTGGTTACTGTAATTTATTATGTATGATCATGGAAGCTGTCACTCTTAAGCGTGATCTATACCGACAGTTTAGCTGGCATAGCTATCTTGGTTAGAAATTAAAAAAAATCTCCTAAATGATGTAACTGTGATAAGTAGTACATTTGCACTAGAACATGGCAAAAAAGTTCTCTTGACAGTATAGATAGCTTTGCTTTGTTTGGGGAACTGGTATAAACTATACTGACAAAAGAACTCTTTTGCCTGTATAAGCAGTGTCCCCAGTAGGAGGGTTAAACCCTTTCTAGTGTAGCAGAACCTTAGTAGTACTGAAGGAGTTGTTGGTGTAGATAGAAGGAATGTTTAACTGATCTTCAGTGTGACCTGCAAAGGAAAACAATTGGATTTTTGCCTTTCATGTGATAGTTTTAACTAATTGTTTTTAGTAATAGAAATTCGGGTTCTGCCTGTACTGAAGGCCCCTGGTTACTAGAGAACAAATAAAATGATGACTTTATATGTCAGAGTGAAATATGAGTACTGTATTAGAAAGGGTCAGGAGGATATTTAGTTGGACCATTTAAAACCTGTTTTTGTTAAGACCTCCTTAACTTCAGAGGGAGGAAGCTTGTGTTATTCTTAGAAGTATGAATCAGCATGCTGACCCTTTAGTTGAATTATGAGGTCTTACAATTCATACCTTCTTAGGCATCTAGACAATCCTCAAGCAAGCCAGGCTTCTTGTTCCTGATATTTAAGGTAAAAGACAAGCAAGATAACGTTTTTGATGTGGTGGGGAGGAGGCAGCAATTTTACAGTCTTCACAAATCATAGAGAGTCAGGAAAGGGCATAAACCCAACTTAATCCTTTCTTGGTTACCTATAAGACACTTTGTATAATGGCCAGAGGTGTCTAATTCATTATCTGAACAATATCTCCAAGGGTGCTGGAACAATTTTTATAGTGGGGGTGCTATGAGCCATTGAACTAAACTGTAAATCCTGTATATAATGGAAACCACTTCAAGTCAGGGAGTGCTGCACTGCCCACCCGCACCCTTAGTTCCAGCTCTTCTTAATACCACAATCATGGTGCAGGATCCAAAAACCCTTGTTCTCATAAGATGAGAACATTTATTCATATGTTGCTATTTCACTTGCTGCTATTGTAGAGCTTGACTAACCAATTTCTACTGCATTGGGAAATTATCAGAACACTGGTATGCCTGAGAAATGTTATAGAATATCCTATTATACAAATTAGCTTTACATTTGGACTAAAATATTTCAGGAGAGAGTACAATGACCTCTCTTTAAGTAACTAATTTTGTATTACAGATTGCCCTGAAATATGATCCACAGGCAGAAGAAGATCTACGCAACTGGATAGAAGAGGTTACAGGGATGAGCGTTGGTGTAAACTTTCAGTTGGGCTTAAAGGACGGCATAATCCTATGCGAGTAAGAAGCAAATTTTCTTTTTATTTTAGGTAGTTTTGCTCTTTCCAGGTTCTAGAGAGCACTAGCTAAGGACTTCCTTTTGAGTATATCACAGTTCTCAATAATCAGAATACAGTTGCTACCAAGGAAGAGACTGCTTCCATGTCTGCTTTCTCTTCCCTGGGCTCAAGAAAGACTAAAAATTGAACCCAGATCACTGACATTTCAACAAAATGTATCAGAGATATGATACTACAGTATGAAACTGGCACATTTTTATGGATTTGTGTATGAATTAAGAGACTTGGCAGATGTCCTCGAGCCTAAGATAGGTCCTTTACATAAATCTAAATCATTTAACCATGACGAGTCATGTTTTGCATCAAGTCACTATGTCTATGGTAGCATGACAATAAAGACTTTTACATAATGCCTGTACAAATAGTGTGAAAATGAGATTCACTATTTACACATTTAATTAATTTTTCCCCAGACTTATAAACAAACTGCAGCCAGGATCAGTGAAGAAAATCAATCAATCAGAACTAAATTGGCATCAGGTAAAAAAAAAAAAAACCTACCTCCTTTGTTTCCAGAACTGATGTGAATGCGATATTACTGGCTCTTTACTTAAAACTTTCCAGTGGTTGATTAACTATGTGTATGAAGTCTTAAGCAAATGGGTAGACTGGGTTGTCCTCTAAATGCTACTTAAGTACAAATGTTCAATAGCAGCTTTAATTACTAGCAGAAATTTCAGGTGGTAGACAAATGAGACATATAGTAAGACTACTTCCTTTGGAGGAAAGACTTTTTTAAAAGGTCTGTCTTAGTTAAACTTTAACTGGAACTTTCCACCAGCCAAAGCTGCTAGATACCACAGTCTATGCCATATGAAGTTAATAGCCCTGTATGCCATACTGTTCAAGGTTATTGCATGAAATGTCGTTCTGCAAAATAGGAATAAATACCACTGAAATCCTTTCATTACACTTTTTTTTAGCAGTGTTGGATGAAATATTGGTATATAACTCAAAAAAAAGATTAAAATGGCAAAATGCACAAGCAGTAATTGTATCTCTGATATCCAGATTAAAATTAAAATTGGGCTACACATTTGTTTTTATATATAGGGATTGGTCTGTCTAGTACACAAAACATGTTATGCTTGGTAGTCCCTTGTAAATGGTCTAGGACTAGTCTAAACTAAACAGCCTTAAGAATAGTTTTTCTGTCATGCCTCTGAAAGAAAAGGCCAAATTTAGTCCTGACTGGGACCTATAGGCACTACCCAAAAACTACTAATAAATAATACCTGAAGTTGGGTTGAATATGTCTCAGTGAGTCAACAGTAAGGTGCACAGTAAAAACTGGAATTTCACATTTGACAGGTTATTAATGGACCAGTTTAAGTTAGGTTGGACATTAAGTGCTGTCTGAAACAAATCCCATATTCTATTTCTACACATTGTAGTTCTTCCTTCAAAGAGGTATTTTATAACATAACTCAATGGAACTAGATTACTGGCACAGAAATTTGACCTTGGGGGCGGGGGAGCATATTTAAACCAGTGGCTCTCAACTTTTCCAGACTACTGTACCCCTTTCATGAGTCTGAATTGTCTTGCGTACCACAAGTTTCACCTTGCTTACAAAATCATACATAGAAATACAAGTGTCATAGAAAACCTATTGCTGAAAAAATTGCTTGCTTTCTCATTTTTACCATACAATTATAAAATAAATCAACTGGAATATAAATATTGTACTTACAATTCGGTGTATAGTATATAGAGCAGTATAAACAAATCATTGTATGGAAGTTTGTAATGACTTTGCTATTACTTTGTATGTAGCTTATCCTAAAACTAGGCAAATATCTAGATGAGTTGATGTACCCCCTGGAAGACTTCAGCGTACCCAAAGAGATATGCATATCCCTGGTTGAGAACCACTGATTTAAACTAGAACATCTCTGGGGAAAGCAGATAGATGCTGTGTAGTGCCTTGTTAAAGACATCTGCTAGGGATGTCAGGCACTAGCCACTGTTGGAGACAGCGGCCAGACTAGATAGACCATCAGTCTGATCGGGAATAGCAGTTCTATGTGCAAAACAAAAAATCCAAATGCAGAACGAATGAGTGTTATGCTAAGCTTTACCACTCATTTACTTTGCTCTATGTTGTGTCCCATCTGTATTACATCTTGGCTAAACTCTTTAAGACAGGGAGCTTGTTCCTACTGTAATTTTGAAGCTATAAATATTTTCCAAAATGAAACATTTGCCTTGACGTGTTTTATTTTTCAGTTGGAGAACATTGGGAATTTTATCAAAGCCATCCAAATCTATGGTATGAAGCCACATGATATTTTTGAAGCAAATGATCTTTTTGAGAATGGGAACATGACCCAAGTTCAGACTTCACTCGTGGCACTAGCAGGTCTGGTAAGTATTTATGTACACAGAATATACTGTACCACGCTGAACTGGTAGAAATCCATGCACTAGCCAGAATCATCTCTTCTACTCATAAGCGTGGAAAACTCGGCAGGCAGGTCCTTCTAGTATGCTCCTCTCTTCCCCCAGGGGTCCTGCAGAAGCCACATTTTGGCTGCCTTGGTGCCTCCCTTGTCAAGGTAGGGGGTACAAGGATTGTGGGTAAGAGGGTTGGGGTTATGAAAGTGCTGTCTTTAACAGCATACCACCCCCCCTCCACCACCCCCACCGCTTACATGTGACAACCCAGGAAGGAGTTTGACACAGTATTAACTGATACTAAATCTTCTCCACAACAGCTGTTGAGCAGCCACAGAGTGACTTTGCTAATGGTAGCCTGAAATATATTAAAGCTATGCTTGCAGGGAGCAGAAGCCAAGAGGGTTAGCTGTCAGTTCAGGACTACGTTTACTCTGCGGACTGGGGATGTCCTAGGTATGTGAGGTAGGAAGGCCTTGTACTCAGAACACCCGCAGCAACCAAACCCCATTCACTAGAGGAGATGGAAGTCTGAGAATGTGGAGGTTAACCTCAGAATCCTTAATATCTTTAGGACCCCCCCCCCTCCCCGCCCATGGATTTTTCAGGGTGAAGACGACCAATGAATCACATGTATTAATCCTTTTGAATTTCAGAAGGCTATGTGAATTATTACTAGTGTGGTTGGCTACATAACCAGTAGAAAAAATCCTGCCACTTACCTAATTGTACAGGATGACTATAGTTTAATATTAGAAAATGTTTCTAGCAGTAAAAGATGTACATACTAAATGTAAGACTTAGTCAAGTAATACTTTCTCTTTTCAAGCAAATCTAAAACTTGCTGGCCAATATTTTTAAGAAGTGACTAATGATTTTGGGTGGTGGTTTTTTTAGTTCCCATGGTGACACCTTAAAGGGACTGATTTTCAGAGTACAGATTTGCAGCACTTTCTGAAAATCAGGCCCACATAAGGCATCTTAAGTTTGGGACCCAAAAGTTGAGGCACTCAATTATTAGTCACTTTTGAAAAGCTTAGCCTGCTGTCTGTGGATGGGGTGTAATTCCTTCAAGAAGTTCTAATGGCAAGAAGTATGATTTGAAAAGTGAGTGTTCACCTTTTGAATGACTTGTTTTTACTTAGGCAAAAACCAAAGGATTCCATACCACAATTGATCTTGGTGTCAAATATGCAGAAAAACAAGCAAGGAGTTTTGATGCAGGAAAACTAAAAGCTGGCCAAAGTGTAATTGGCCTGCAGGTAAGCATGAGATTAAAGTTTTTTGTGTATGGTAATCCAAACTGAGAAACCATCCTCAAATGTAATAGATAATTTGCTGTTTGAAAAAGCAGTTGATTGAAGTGCTGTTCACTTAAGGGCTTGTCTATACGAACATTTAGTGCATGGCAAATGTAAATCTACCACACACTAGCCTGCTATGTACGAACTGTCCATGTGGACGTTGCCGTTGCAAACTACAAGTTCCCTAGTGCACTTTGTAGTACCCAGCAGCAGACTCATGTGAGGTAGATTTATACTGCAGCTTGCTGCATGCTGTTGATGTAGATAAGCCCTACAATGGGTTGCTGGTTTCTCATCTAGAACAAGTTCTCTTTCTGCTGTTAGTGTGCAGTTTGTTGTCTGTCCTTGTAAACAATTGATAGGATTTCTAAAATTGAGTGATAGTCAGTGAAAGAAGTTTCTTCCTCTACTGTAATCTCTAAATTAGGCTTGGCCGAATTAGGTATTTATCAATTAAATGTTGATTTCACTGAACACACTCACAAGTAGATAAAAAATATTTCCATTCCTCCTCATGAAAATGTACAAATGAGCAAAGAAAGAAAAATGCTGCTTGAGATTGAGTCCCACCGTCTTGTTTATAAAAAATGTTGTATTGCCAGCATTAGGAGAGCTGGAACAGGGGTGCTGATTAGGTACCTTTTAAACTTTTTGAATCTCAGCATTAACTAATTATTCACCGACCCCTTTCATCTCCCCCTATGTTCCAACTGTGAAAATGTAAATTGGTAAAATTGAAAAAAAAAAATGCATAACCTATTATTTTAAACTGAATATTTAAAACTGATATCAATGCTTAAAAATAAACATTGATCTGTCAAAACTGTAAAAAATAGAATTCTGCCAAGCCTAAATATAATAGAGGTAGGGATAGAGAAGTGGGCTTAATGTTTCTTGTAAAACATCATTTCTCTATCCCAAGAAATAGTGGTTTAGAAGCAAGTTGGAAGCTTGCTGGATGCAGTGCTACTTTGAATTTTGAGGGATCTGTTCTCTCTGTTTTCTGTGCTAATCAGTCAGAATAAGACAATAGCATCAAACATTAATTTGTTGTACCACACAACTGCAAGTACAGTAGAACCTCAGTTACGAACACCTCAGGATTGGAGGTTGTTCTGTCAAAAGTTTACAACTGACTTAATACTGCTTTGAAACTTTACTATGCAGAAGAAAAATGCTGCTTTTAACTATTTTAATTTAAATAAAACAAGCAGTTTCCTTGCCTTGTCCAGTTTTTTTTTTTTTTAAACTTTCCCTTTAACACAGTACTGTATTTGTTTTTTTTCTCTGACACTGCCTGATTGCATACTTCCGGTTCCAAATGAGGTGTGTAGTTGGCTGCTCAGTTCATAACTCTGAGGTTCTACTGTAATGTGATGTGAATTAGCCTTTCCATCGTAGACCATATGGCTAAAATATGCATTGGTGCACAAAATGAAATTAGGTTTCTCTCTCTAATCAACACACTGTTGGACATGCATAGCCATTGAAATATGGCATTGGATTACTTGTCATTCTTTCTTCAAGAGAAGCTCAGTATCTGTTTAGAAGTGAACGTTAAGGTCAGTGGCTAAGCTGTAACTGCTTTCTCTATGTTAAGGTCCAACCAATGCAATTATTGTTTGTATCTCTGTTCCTGGACTAGGTCTCCTTGAGTTGCTATATCACTTCCCCCCTCACCCTTTTTTGTGTTTTTATAAAGATGGGAACCAACAAGTGTGCCAGCCAGGCAGGTATGACTGCTTATGGGACCAGAAGACATCTCTATGATCCAAAAATGCAAACTGATAAACCATTTGACCAGACAACAATTAGCCTACAGATGGGTACTAACAAAGGGGCCAGTCAGGTAAGCAAGGTTACATGTGATACAGTATTTCAAAATTAGCTATTGTCATGACACTGCAACACTCCAGTGAGCAAGCAGGTAGGTGACAGGCTGAAGGGGTGGATCTGCATCTTGCTAAGGGAGTCTTCAAGTGAGACCTGGGGAGGGCACTGTACCAGCAGTACTCCCTTGAGTCTCTTGTGGGCACATGATCTGCTTCCTGCTGAGAAGAACTAGAGGGAACAAAAAACAGTGCCTACAGCAAGCCCCTTTCTCTGGCTGTATTGTCAGAAAAGTATCATTTCACATACTCACTAGCCAAAACCAAAACGAAAGACCGCTCCCTAGGCAGTATCCTGGTTGAATGTCCACCATCCCTTTTGCAACATCCAAAAGGGGGGCATGCTGGGCATCTTACTAGGGCCTTCCCCCTAGGGGTTGTAGAGTTATAGCTTAACTTTTTCACTGGTGTGTTTAGTAGATGTTCACTGTTGGTCCTGTAATATTGTATTTTAAATCACTTTTACTGTTCAACTTCTACAAGTGGATGCTGTACGTACAGAACTCAGTGAAATTCATTGTCAAGATTAACTGAATTTAAGGGTAATCTTACCATAAATTTACTTCGTTATTATCCTGTTTCACTAGGCTGGGATGCTGGCACCAGGCACCAGAAGAGATATTTATGACCAGAAGCTCACATTACAGCCAGTGGACAACTCTACTATTTCACTACAAATGGGTACCAACAAAGTGGCTTCCCAGAAGGGAATGAGCGTGTACGGGCTTGGACGACAAGTGTATGACCCCAAATATTGTGCTGCTCCAACAGAACCTGTAATTCATAATGGAAGCCAAGGAACAGGAACTAATGGGTCAGAAATCAGCGATAGTGATTATCAGGCAGAATATCCAGATGACTATCCTAGCGAGTACCAAGATGACTATCAAAGAGATTACCATGGTCAGTACAGTGACCAGGGTATTGATTATTAGATCTGTATCAAAAGCTCAGTATATTAGTCCATTATTTTATTCAGTAAAAACAAAACTAGCCTTGTGGAATTGTTACCCGTCTTCCTACACACTATGCTTAAAGAAAGATTGCCTTACATACATTCCTTTTTCCTTTCTCTGCCCTTTCCCTCTTCTAGTTGCCTTTAGTGCTGTAACAGTTGTAGTCTACAGCATAACCAATAACTGCATATGAAGTAAAAAGGAATACTGTGAAAGGGGAGTACTCTTGTACAGCCAATTCTTTTAATAAAGATCTATGCATCTTCACAATCCCCTACTTAAATAGGTATTTACACACAACATCCACCCCTCATTTTACTTATTTAGTACTTACCTAATTTCTGCATGGAATACTGAAAAGACTTCCATGCTTACGTTAAATGCTAAAGTTAAGCTGCAGTATATTAGTAAATAATTACTTTATTTCTGCAGTATTGTTTGCTTATGTTTAAAGTCAGACAGTAGACAGGATAAATGTGCATTTGTGATTGTGTATTCATTCCATTATCTAAACTGACCAAACTCCTAGATATAGTTGTCGTACTAAAAAGGGAGCTTGTACAAAGTCCTTGAGCCCGCAGAAGTCCCATGTTTTGATGGTGCATTTATTTTTGTTTGTGCCATAATATATCCATGTAGAAACGCTTTTTCTTCCTTGAACTGTATTTATTGCCACATTTCTCATCATAAACTGATCCCATTGTATTTTTATAAATATTTTTTTTCTTGAAGGTACATGACTTTGATGTCTCATTCATTTGATACATTACCATTAGTTACCACAGAAATTATTCCCAAATCTTATTCTTGGCTGTGTCAAGGTAATCTAGAACCCCCACAGCTCAGGAAATGTGCAAATGGTTCTGAAAAAAAATTCTAGTGTACCTGTGTCAAGCAACAGTATGAAATGTTCTTTTCAACATCAGAGTCCTAGAAAGGGAGGGAATCCCCTGCAGATCGTAACTGGGAGCAGTATACAGAAGAGAATACTCTCTACAATCCCATGAGCTACCTGGGGCATGGGTGGAGCATCTGTAGGGTTTCACTAGGTCCGCCTCCCTAAGGTCGAGAGCAATATTGTCTGGTTACACATTCTGCAGGGACCTGCTCTGCTTACCCTCTCTCATTTCCCCCAGAAACCTGTAGGTAAGAAGCAGACCTCAACTTGAAACATGGAGTTTGTACTGACCCCTGTGAGAATAATCTGTGGAGGGGAGAATAGCGGCTTATGACTAAAATGCAATTACAAAATCCAGAATCATACAATTTGGGAATAGGAGGAGTTGCAGAATTACTACAGAGCCTCTGCTTTGGCCTGTACCCTTGACATGGCCAGTATGTACATTCATAGTATATCTGCTACTCAGAGGTGATGCTTCAACTAACACTTAACAGAGCATTAAGTATAGCATTCAAAAACTACAAGCATACATGTTTTAGGCAGCTGCCAGCAAACAACAAAAAATAAGGGCGTCCTTTGTGAATGGACTAGAAGGCTGTCTCCCTCTGTGTGGACTACTGAGAAGCAACACTAAGGGTCTGTCTACACTTGAAACACTATAGTGGCATTGCTGTAGCATTTAAGTGTAGACATACCTATGCTGACAGGAAGGCTTCACCTGTTGGTGTAGGTAATCCATCTCTTCCATCAACCTAGCACTGTCTACAGTGGGGGTTAGGTTGGCCACAACTGTTGCTCAGGCCTGTGGCTTTTTCAACTCCCGGAGCAAGATAGCTGTAGACCAGGCCTATATTATTTGCCTTCTCTAACCACTTTAACAATAGCCTAACACTAGGGCTCCCAGAGATGCTAACAAAGCTGTCCCAACATTAGCAGTGGAAGGGGGACAGTTAAAAACAACTGTAGATGGGGTCCTTGCTGTGAGTACTTAAGGAGTCATACTAATAGCAAGGCATCCTGAGCTTGTGAAGGGCCCTTCCATCAGGAAGATAAACAAACTGCCTGTTTGTTACTGAGTTCCTGCTGTTTGTTTTTGATATGGTTTGATATCAGACATTTTCAGCTGGCCTGTTGACTGTAGCTTAGCTATTTATGTCTATCATCCTGAAGTAGCTGCCTGAGTCAACAGAATTAAAATAACCATTTCACATATTAAGGGGGGAAAAGGAACTGTCCATCAAACCTTTGAACCATTACTACAGTTAGTCCTGTATAGGACAGCATAGGAGTTAAATCCCTATGAAGGTAATTCGTCTCAGTGCCCACCTATCACGTTAAACAAAATGCTTAAAAGCAGTATTATGATTACTATGTCAGTTATGCCATATTGATAAGTTTTTTTTAAAAATGCAAGCTCCAGGAAAGTAGTTTAAACTAATCGTGCTCATTAGGACCACAATGCTGGTCCAACTGTCAATAGTGCAGGATCAGACTCATACATATAATTTTCCCCCATTATGCAACAGGGACCAAGTTAATTAGCATGAAATGTGCAAATCACTTTCCTCAAACACAAGTTTTCATTTTTCAGTGGTTTAAGGCATCATGACTCTGAATTCAGTGGACAGTCCACACTGAGGCATGAGGAAATACCCACATAATACTTAAAAATACACTTCTCTAAATTTCATACCAACTAACTAGTTGGTATATACAGTCAAATGTCATTACCTGTTTTCTTAAAAGCCCATGCTTTGTGTACAAGTGTTTTTCAAATTCATGTACTTTGAAATGTACTATAAAATTGATTAATACACTAATCCTGATGTCAGTCACTTAATGCTGTACTGTCATGCCCATGACTTCCACAGGGCAGACCTGTACAGGCCAGACTAGTGCTGTACATCTGAAACATACTCCATTACCTGCAACATCCCTTCTGATTTTAAAGTTCCTCACTAAGAAGTGAGAGTGCCTGTCAACTGCCAAATTTTATAAAGACCTTTATCCACAGAAAAGGTGCTCTAAGGGCAGTGGCATTGCAGCTTTCACCACAATGTCTTAAAGCGGGTCTTAGATGAGAAGGTATGCTTTTCAAAATAGACCTACCTACCTACCTTCCTTCCCTCTACCCTTCTAGAAAGACATATTGAGTCAAGGCCCTTACTTATCCAGACTCGTGGAAATTCCATTTAGCAGCATGGGCTTTGCACTGAGGAAAAAGCTACTCTTCAGCAGTAAAATACCCTCCTAACTTTGTGATTTAATTCTTAATCTGAGTCCATTATGCTTTGTAGGCTGATTAAAATTAAGGGGATGTTTATTAGTTACTATAACTTGTTTATCACAATTCTTAAGATAGTCATTTTAGAAGTAGTCTCTCTGAGGAGTTCTTTAGAAGGGAAGCCTAATCCCACTCGAGCAATGTGCAACAGGTTTGGTCCTGCCTCTTAAAGTTGCAGATCAGAGGAATGGAGAGCTAAGACATAAAAGTAAAATCTGATTCTGATGTGTCTTAAACAGCCTGCAAAAAGTGAAACTGACCAACCTAGTTTTACAGCAACATGTAAACAGCATAAATGGTGAAAAGTACGTAAAGGCAACCGAATATAAGACATCAAAAGACTGAACGCATTAAGTTGGCAGTTGCACCTGACAACATTCGATATTCAAGTGCTCTAAAGAACCTTTTAAAATGATCAATTAGGCATTCTTTGAAAGAGAGGTAGTTAAACATATTTGGGAAGTGTCTATTTCACACACAAGCTCATGTTCCTATTTAAATGCTTAATTGCAAGAATTGTCCTTCCTTTCCCACTTCTAGCAGATGTAGTAATGTATTAGTAAATATGGAAAGATGACACATACTGCATAAAATAAACCCAAAACTCAGACAATAGGAAACCATTAAAAGATGTATGTGGGAGAACATGGAGATGAAACAATGATGAAAGACTACTGTTAACTTGGTCTGGAAATTAAATGCAATATAGTTTAACTGTCCTCCAACACACTGGAGAGAGAGAAGGTCGCTAGTCAGTAATCCACAAATTTTCTTAACATACTCAAGTTTTTCAAGGCAAGGAAAAAACTTCCCTCTGTAATAACACTGTACAAGTTTAAGGGACTATACCACATTATTGTAAGACAAGAACTGAAAATCCAGGACTTTCTTTTGAGAAGAAAAGATATGCGGTTAAGTATCCATGGCCATTCAGTATCCTACCCATCAGGTTTCTGAAGTCTTAAGTCAAATTTTTAAAATAGGAATGTGCACAAGGATTCTGAAGACTACCTCTGCATTTCTTGAAAGCTTGTACCTTCTACCAACAGAAGTTGGTCTAGTAAATTACCATCTCACCTACCTTGTCTCTCATACATCCTGCGACCAATATGGCTTCAACACCACTGCAAACAACTATGGAAGATACTGTACTTAAATATCATGTCTCCTTTTCTTTGGCGTTAGGGTCCCTGCACTGCTTTAAATTTACCATTCTAAACTATACTCCAGTTTCTGACATAGTATCTTTTAAGTGGGAGGTGTTAAGTTTTTCTGTTTTTAAATTTCTTGTAAAATAAAGTTTTATAAATGATTTCCTACTTCCCTATTGGTGTTTAGGAGTCTTTTCAGCAACAGAGAAACTGATTATAGATAAAGTGCTATCAAATGCACAAAACAAACTTACATGACAGAAAAAAAAAATCCATCAACTTTTGTTATAGTCACACTAGGGGTTGCTTGCATCTATCATGGCTACTAAATTTTCAGTCAAGGACTATTTTCAAGATGATTATGTGCTGTTTCTTTAATTAGGAAGGACTCTTGAGTGGATGAAGTACATTACATGCTGTCCTCTATTTGGCTTGAAGGCTGCTGATCTAACAATAAGAATATTGGGTCAAAGGACTAACCTATATAAGTTGTCCTGACACTGTCTAAAGGTAGGGTAGATACTCAAACAGACAAAGATGGAATACAAATAAATCATTAGTAATAGCTTATCAAAGATAGGCTAACAGACTTTCTTACCTTGTCCTTGCCAATTGGGTAGAGCAGCTATTAGTATGTTCAGGCTCTCACATAGTAGGAATTCACTTCTGGGAGCCAGAAGCGAAGTAAATGAACTAAGTTTAGTCCCCCTCACAATAGTTTGATATACTTCCACTGAACATAGGTGTAAACGTGACTGGAGAAGCTTTCACAGTGCCTGGCTGAGCTATGTACCACTTGGGTCAGTCTCCTTTTACAGTAGAACCTCAGAATTATGATCACCAGAGTTATGAACTGACCAGTCAACCACACACATCATTTGGAACCAGAAGTGTGAAATCAGGCAGCAGTACACACAAAAAAACAAATACCATACAGTACTGTGTTAAATGTAATCTACTAAAAAAATAAAGGGAAAGCAGCATTTTTCTTCTGCATAGTAAAGTTTCAAAGATGTACTAAATCAATGTTCAGCTGTAAACTTTTGAAAAAAACATAACATTTTGTTCAGAGTTGCAAACACTTCAGTTACAAACAACCTCCATTCCTGAGGTGTTTGTAACTCTGAGGTTCTATTATACTAAACTCTCTCAACGCTGGACTCAACTGCCCTGTCCCATGAGAAGAACCTCAGTAGGGGGCTAAAGGGGAAGAAATCTCCATAATGTTTCCCTTGTGGAATTTTCTCCCCAGTGCTTGGGTTTTCAGGCCAGGCTTACTGCTCACGTGGAGAAGGCTGCAGGTCCTGCCCCCCAAAGGCTCAGTTCTCCTGGGACAAGCAGGAAACTGGGTCTGTCCTTATAGAGGACTCATGTCTCTGGCCATCCCAGTAGCAATAGAGTTTTCACAGCCAGTGGCTGTCCCTGCAATCCCTTATATACAGCCTCTGGGGATGACCTCACCCACTGCCCTCCCCTGCATGGATCCCCAGACCTACAGAGTGTTAATATCTGGCTGAAAACATGGGGGATACGGATACGGAAATGCTGACAGAAATGTTTAAACCTCCTTTTCACGTGGCAGGGGAAGGAGAGAGGGAATCCATAGATTTCAATGGAATGGTCTGACCAATTTTTATTAAAAGACAAGAGAATTGCCACGAATTGCCTTTGCTGCCTCTGATATTTCCTTGGTTATTAAACTCTGTCCTCCTCCACCTTTGAGTTTGTTCTTTAGGGCAGCAAAGACAGGAACTTTCTCTTACCTGCAGAAATGTTCCAGCTCGTAGACTGAAACCATCTGTACTACCTGTATATCTCTGCTAGAGACATGTGGTCTCCCACTCAATCCTGCCTTCAAACAGGCAGTTAAAGCAGCTCTGGGGGGGAAAAAAGGATTGTGTAGCACTGAGTAAAAATCGACCATCAGATCTAGATGAATTAAAAACAAAACCTCACTATAATATCCTGATCTTTTGAAATCTTTTCAATTTCCTCCCAAAAGATAGAGAAATGGACCCATGTATCTCACAAAATGAGAAAATTCTGACCGCATGAAAATTTATGACATCCAGAATCCAAATACACCCCAGAGCTCAATAAAACTTCAATTGTGCATAAAAAGACATTCCCTCATGCTCTTTGAGGGTTTTATTATTATTATTTAAACTTTGTCTTCTCCTTCAGCATCTCTTCTGGAGGCTCCTCCTCTCCTCCTGAGTCTTCTTAGGACTCCATCCTTTGTCATCTCTTCACTCTCTCCCCACGAGGTAATTTCCTTCACTCCCCAAACTACCACTTCTATGCCAGAAACTTCCACATCTACTTCTTCACCCCAATGTCTCAACCTCTGTCCAGTCACGTCTGCCTCTCTACGACATTTCATCTTATGATCTCAGATCAACATCAAGAGCCCACCTTATTTTCCCTGCTTTCTGTCACATACTAAATGTCTGTTCATTTTAATTTACAAACGTTAGTACATCTAGAGGAACCAAAGGGCTGTTCATAATTTTCCTCCTCACCAAGACCACCCATCCACCTGCACAAAAAAACCCTCCCCAAACCAAAAAACAACCGACCAACCTCCCACAAGCCCCACGTACCTCATAGCCATTGTCTTGGCTAAGGGAAACTGGAGATAATTTCCTTCCAATGGCTTCAATGTTGCTCCTTAATTGAGTGTAGTGGTTATTAAGGGATATTAAATAGTCCAAATGGGAATGATCTAAAAGAACCTTCTTTACGGTTCTGTGCATCAACTGACCCAGGGACTATTGGCCAATATTTTCCATATAGGTGCATACAGAATTACTGCTGGGTCCCGTCAGCTGACTTACCAAGCGGGTCCGATACCAAAAGGATAGTTCTTGGACTTTGTCAACTTACTGTTTTCAAGCAGCACCACAAATCTTACAGGAGATTTTTTTTATTAATTCAACTTTTATAAAACCGCATAAATACTTTTACATTTTTTAATAAAATCAGATATGCTGGAAAAATCCATTATTGTACATAAAAAATTAAACAATAATTAAATCTCTAATTTTTTCTTCAGTGCAAGAGGTACAAACCAGGGTTTACACATCTAAAAATTACTTTGTCGCAACATATATGTAACCTTCACTTTGTTTTGTCTGAATTTCTGCTATTACTGCTTAGCCTGCATGCTTTCAAGGTCAATCTCAAGTTCAAGTCTACAATCAGGAAAAAAAAAAAAAAAGTCAAATACATAGCACTGGCCCTGGCATCTTTATCAAAATATTTGTAAAATGTGAGCTTTCAAGAAAATAAAGGGGGATTGTGCACTCTTGAATCTGTGTATCCAGGATTTTCTTTGGTGGGGGAAAGTAACCGTACAAAGAACTATTTTGTATTCCTTTTGTGCTTTTCAATAATTTTTTACTAAACTAACCAAAAGTACAAGTAATGAAGACACCAAGCACAGCCATTCATAATCAGAATAATAAACTTAAAACCATGAATTCTAACCCAAGAACTTAGGTTATTTCTCTATACAATAATGCTATGAAAAAAGTGCAATTACCCGAGGGGGGGAGGGATAACTCAGTGGTTTGAGCATTGGCCTGTTAAACCCAGGATTGTGAGTTCAATCCTTGAGGGGGCCACTTAGAGATCTGGGGCAAAATCAGTACTTGGTCCTGCTAGTGAAGGCAGGGGGCTGGACTAAATGACCTTTCAGGGTCCCTTCCAGTTCTATGAGATAAGTATATCTCCATATATTATTATTAACCTAGCTACATTCCTCAGAGCTGTGAAAAATTTCACACGCTGTGTAGTTAGGTTGACCTAACCCCCACTGTAGACGTAGACAGGTCAAAGGATGAATTCTTCCATCCAACTATGTACCATCTCTTGAGAGGGTGGATTTACTACAGTGACAGAAAACCCCTTTCCATCACTGTAGTGTTACACTACAATGCTACTGCAGTTGTACCGCTGCAGCACTTGTAGCATAGACACACCCGGAGTCTGCAACCTCTTGAAAATAAATCAAGAAATAAAGTCACCAAAGTATATTGTTATGAGCTGGATAAAACCTTGTTATGGGATAAGTTAACACTTCTTTAAACTGGTGTCTGAATAAGTCCCTCATTTAAACCAGCTGTAAGAAACAGTTAAAAGGCCACACCTAAAACAAAGTCTAATAAAGTCTGCCCAGACACTGGCCCCAGGTGGACGGAAGGTTTGCCTCGGTATTGTGATCATGGGTAAGTGAAAGGCAGACAGCACACACAGAAACTGAGAACAGACTGAGGCTATGTCTATGCTATCACTTATGTTGATCAGGGGTGTGATTAAGCCACCAACTGAGCGCCATAAGTTACACCAACCTAAGCCTGGTGTGGACAGCACTATGTCAGCGGGAGAGCTTCTCCTGCCGACACTCCTTGGGGGTGGATTAATTAAGTCGGCGGGAGAGCTCTCTCCCGTTGGCTTAGAGTGGCTCCACTAGAGATCTTACAACAGTGCAGCTGCATCGGTACAGCTGTGCCGCTGTAAGCTCTCTAGGGTAGCTACAGCCTGAGTGAGTGACACTGACAGGCTGAAGAAGCAGATGAAAGCGAGAGGCTCACCCTGGAAGACACGTGGGGAGAGGTTTTTGGGTTGGGTGCAGCAGTGCCGTATTATTGCAGGGTGGCAAATTTGCAGGGGTGGAAGCTCCCCTGCGCGCCCCGCCCCCCTGCTCCAGCTCACCTCCGCCTCCTCTGCAAGCGCGCCGCCGCGTCTTGTTTCTCTCCCCTCCCAGCGCTTGCGCCGCGAAACAGCTGTTTCGCGGGGCAGGGAGGGAGGGAGAAACACCGCACGCTGAGGGAAGAGGCGGGGGCGGGGATTTGGGGAAGGGATCCAATAGGGGAAGGGAGGGGGCAGAGTTGGGGTGGGGACTTTGGGGAGGGGGTTGGAATAGAGGCGGGGAAAGGGCGGAGTCGGGGCAGGGCCAGGGCAGCAATTATTTCCCGGCCTAGGGGCGGCAAAATTATTAATCCGCCACTGGGGTGCAGACTGAAAAGACTGCTCTGAGTGCTGTTAGCAAAAGAAGCTGTTTCCTGCTATTTGATTGCCTACGTGTTTAGAAAGACAGAACTTTGTACATTCATTGTAAATAACCAAAATTGCATCAAAGAAACACTTGACTTTCACCAATTTGTACTCCCACCTAAACACTCAACAGCTCCCAAACTTTGACTAGCCACTTGGGGCAAAAAGGGGCAACAATACCGACTTCATTTTTGTGCATGACACAATTTAGCAGGACGTGGAATGGCTGCTGCTGCAGACCATTTATCAGCCAACGCTGGGCTTTACTGAGAATTATATTTTGAGCCTGGATGACAATCATGCTGAGTTCTAAACACACTGAGTCAGATTCTCAGCTGATGTAAATTGTCATAGCTCCATTAAAGTCAACTGGCAACCTTTTTCTCTGAGAGCTTGTTGTCTTCACAGCAAGTTTGTACACTCAAAAAACTGCATCTGAGCTAGCCTACCTCAAGCGAAAGCAACCACACTACCAAAAAAACAATGGAGTTACACACAGTGATTTGATTAGCAGTACAGAGTAATTGGGTTAACAGAGTGATTGGATTAGCTGCTAAAGACTTGTAACTCAAGCTGTTACATCCCCACAGCATTAGGAGCTTGAGCTTCAGCATCACTTGAGGTTCAAACTATCCCATCCCTCCCTGGCCCAAACAGGCTTGAGCATAAAACACCATTTAAGGCTAATGTCTACACCACAAAATTAAGTCGCTGCAATTAAACAGCTGTTGCATGTCCACACTATGCTCCTTGTGTGGGTGGAGTATATCCACAGTAGCAGCTCTTGCATTGACACAGAGAGCAGTGCACTGTGGGTAGCTATCCCACTGTGCATCTGGCCGCAGGGTGTTTTGGAAAGGGTTTGCAATGCCTCATGGGGGCAGGTTCAATGTCACATGATGCACGTTTCTCAATCCCATCATTCCATGGGCATCCTACTAGGTTTTCAGCTGCTTTTCAACTGCCCTGGTCACCTGTGAGCCAGCCATGTGTGGCAGAAAGCATGGATCCTCTACTGCTCTTCAGTATTGTACTGGCATTATAAACACAAGGCTATAAGAGGAGCTCAAGGGGGGGAGCTATTCACCAACACCCTGACCCCAGCATCCTCCTTGTAGAAGCGGCATGTCTGCGGCTCCGCATCAGAGGTGACTATTTGCTTCCCCTTGCCTTCTGCTATGCCTGCCGCAACTCTCTGAACTGCTGTACGTCCCTATCGTAGCCCTTCTCCTCCATGCCTCAAGCATTCTGAGGCTGGAGTGGAGCTGCACCTGCACAGCCTCCTATTCCCACAGATCCAGGAGATCCACCACCTCCCGGGTACTCAAGGCAGGGTACTGCGTGGAGCCAGCATGCTCAGCTGGGCAGTTGCTACGTGAGATCTCCACCCTGAGCAAACAGGAAGAGCAAGTTCAAAACTTCCCTGGGCTTTAACAGGTGAGGGGTGTTCACTTGTATACCAGGCTGCAGGCAGGGAAATTCAAAATGGTAACCAGAACTGTCATGGTGGGCCTTGTGGGATACCTCCTGGAGGCCACTTAGGGTGATGTAAGCAACGCAGTGTTTACACTGACACTGCGTCACTCTAACTACGTTGCCCTAAGCTCTATTCCTCTCATCAAGGTGGTTTTATTATGTCAGCGTAGCAGGCGAGTTAAAGCAGCCAGAGGAGCATTGCAGTGTGTACACCTCTAGTTAGGTCAACATAAGCTGCTTTATGCTGACAAAACTATGTAGTGTAGACATGGCCTAACAAGCTAGAGATTTGTGAGTGTGGATGGGAGTCTAGGGGTAACACTGAAATTATAACTTGAGTTAATTGTGCTTGAAGACACACCCTTAGTCTTTAAGTCTGAAACTGCATCTTGAGGGGGCATCTCCCTTTTTTCACCTCATAATTTTTAAACAGTGTAAAGCACAATCAAACAAAAATATCAGCTTAAAACATGTGCCAGATTCTCCACCACATCTGAGCACTGCTCAGTGCATGGGAGCAGGAAATCTATACCAGTCCCAGTGTGAATTAGATCAACCTAGCACTACAGTAATTTACACTTAAGATCTTTTAAGCCTTTATGCCAATGGAGGATCAATGTGGCTGTGAGGAATCCTGCCACATGCTCTCTCTGCGCCTCTTCATCCCTCTCTATGCTGGGGATGGGAAGGGTGGTTGGCACAAAAGCCAGCTCTGCCTGCTTTATACCAGCAGAGTTCACTGCTGGCCATTCACGGCCACAATCTGGCCCTGAGCTTCCAGTGTCAGTAACAATGATTAGTATGAAGGGATGAAACCCCTGGGGCTCAAAAATTTGGCTGCTGCAAGAAATCATAAAGTAGAAAATAAATATTTACAGTCTATCCCCATTCTTGTAGTACACCTGGGAGACAACATGTTATTTGATGTCCTCATCACATCGTCTTTGTTCCCGTCTCACCATAGGCTGTAGTTCTGTACCATCTTCATTGTTTTGGGGGGTCTTTTGCTTTCTGTTTTTCTCCCACTCTGTTAGCCTGGTGCTGTGATTCACAAAACTCTATAAAGCAGAAATAAAGGACACGGTCATCCAGAAATTTAAACTGTTATATAAATCAACAACCTGGTGAAACACTGAAAAGGAGGACAATTAGCATGGAGCGTTAAACCTTAAACTAACTAGTTCCCAAGTGGATGACACTGGAAACTGGCTATGTCTTAGTGGGGTGATTACAGCTGTTGAGGAGAGGGCAGTCTCTCTACAACCTCCCTTACTGGAAAGCTTCATTTCCCTCTGGCCCCAAGGGCATGGCAAGTTGCACAGGGAGTTAAGGCCAGAGTTGGAGAGTCTGGCAGTAGGGATTAGGAAAGAACGTAGACAGCAGTGCAGTGCAGACAGGGAGTGGCTATAAATTGCCTTCTTGAGGCAAAAATTAAGTTAGACACATTCTGGCATTTGGCAAATAGTTTGTGGTTGACAGAAGGAGAAGTCTCTCATTTGAAGAAGGAAAAGTTTGGAGGGCAAGACTCCAAAAGGTTCCACACTTAGGAATGTATCGCTATTCATGACAGAACGTAAACACATGCATAGCCTTAAGCATGTGGTTAAATGCTGTCCTGAATCGGAGTGAAAAACCAAATAACTGTCTTCTTTTGGCCAAAGGGTTAAATTCATTTATAGGAAGTTTG
Organism: Malaclemys terrapin pileata; assembly: GCF_027887155.1. Lineage (NCBI taxonomy): Eukaryota > Metazoa > Chordata > Testudines > Emydidae > Malaclemys > Malaclemys terrapin. The sequence continues at coordinate 75,632,122 of NC_071512.1, forward strand.
GGTGTTTTAAAAAAAAACAACAAAAAACTGAATTCTGTGAACATTACAAGGAAAGTAACAACTACTATTTCAAATCAGATATTATGGCATTTTTTCTGACTAAATCCATCAAGAGCATCCATCCTGTATGGGTTATTCTGGCTGCTAAATTTATTTTTCATGAACCAGTAACACTGTCTTTGTCACATGGCATGTGAGGAAAAATGCAGACCTGGCCAGAAAGCAGCATGAAAGGAAAGAACATCTGTCTCTTTAACCTTCCTCTCCATATGAAAGAAAAGGTGTATGTACATTTAAACATTCCACATGCCTTTGTAACTAAAGCACCTTTTACCATCACTAACTACTGAACATTTATTTAAACTAAAACTGTCTTCCTAATTCTTTGAATGATTCTCCATCATGTAACATCAAGAGTCTGGCACAGGACTTCCGTGGTACAGATAACAAACAACCCAGTGGAAAGAGACTGATTAAGTTTGCCAGACAAGGATGAGGCTTGTTCAAAATTGTAGTGTCTTCAGGGCTTACCATAACTAACTGAACAACTGCTGAAAACTAGAGGGAACATTTCTGGATGCAAGTTAAGATACATTACATCTACATTTCTAGTTTTAGGTCTTCATGATGTAGATGGGGACTCTACATACTGGGTTACCTATTAATCTGTTAAGCACCAATAATGTATTTAACCTATGAAAAACACAAACGAAGATGGTCTTTATCCAGAGAGGCTGGGTCTAAAAGACTAAAGCAGATGCACTGGGAGACCCAATGGGAGGTGTTAACTTTATTATATAATTTGTATCCTTTAGTCCACATCTTCGAAGGAGCTGAAGAAGGCATTTATTGTGGGTTAGTTTTTATGGGTGTGGGGGAGGAGGGGAGAGCGAATCTTAGACACTAGAACACCACTTGATCAATACACTATTAAAACGTATTACTGAATTTATCTGCCTGCTAATGTGTCTACATTACTGTCACAAGAGTTTACCAGTAATTCTTGATCCATGAAGTATGGCCTCTCTGGAGATCCATCATTTGTTTCCATATCAATAGCAAAACAAAAGAACAGGGCATCCATGACCACTTCGAAAACCGACAAAAAGCTGTGGGCTACCAAGCAGGCAAAAAGTGCAACTAGCAACAGAGGAACTACCCATACGTGGAATTCACGATGGTAGTTAAATGCCATTAACCCTCCAAAAACTGTGAAACATACAACAAACACCTGTATAAAGGGGAAAAAAGGAAGCAGCTATATTACAATATGCACCAAAGCTATGGCAAATATTTTATTGGCTAATCTTTTAAAGACAATTTATTTCATAAAGGGGAGAGAAGGCTTGAGATCAATCAATTTGAAACCATCTAGCTGTTCACACAGGACACATGTGGATACACAGATTTATTATCATTGTTATTCTTGTCCTCCCATCCATATGTTTGTTATACCCACTTGTCATGCCTTGTCTTAAATTAGACTAAGTTCTAAGGGGCATTAACTCTCTCTTACTATGCATTTGTACAGCATTTAGTGCAATGAGACCTCTGGGTGCTTCTGTAATACTAATGAAGTAAATATAATAAGCAGTAAACTAAGTTCCTCCAACAAAAATGCAAGAACCTGATTCTCCTGTCACCAAGCCCATTTTACATCAGTGTAACTCCATGACTTCAACAGAGTCATACTCCTGATTTACTTAGTGTATGTGAAAAGAGAATCAGTCCCTAATTTTTGTCTTCATTACTACAGGATTGGGCCTATAGTTAGTCTATAATTAGGAGTTTATGCATGGGCTTTGCAAATTACAGTCTCTTACCTTTCCTAGAAAAATGATGAAGTCTCCAAAACAATTAATGAATGCTATATTAGCAGAATTCTTTGCTAAAATAAAGAGAGCATCCTTTGCTGAGGTACAAAAATTTGTCCCATTGATGGCTGTTGTGGTGTATACATGCTGAAATGAGAGAATAAAAAGGTAATGTGAGTGACTGCAAAAAAAGGTAGAAATCTTTTAATCTGGAATTTACTATGGGAAAAGGAAAGCCTTAAAATATCTTTGGAAATACTGATGTTGTGCTTACACATACAGGAGTTATTTTGCATAGTCTTGCAGTTTAATTTCAAGCAAGTATAATAACTATGCCTGTAACTTCAAACTGACTTTTCACATAACTTCTGCGCTGGGTAAAAAAGGACAAAAGTAAAATTTGTATTTCTGAAACTACCTCTTTCCAATTTCTTTTGGAACGTTGTAGAGCCACACCTTTGCTAATGAATAACTAATATGACATGTAAACTACAATGAAATTCATATCTGGACATATGCAATGCTGGCCACCTTTTCTATGTATATGCCAGCTAGAGTGTTGTGTTTGGTAAACTGTACAAATGAAACAAAAAGTAACACTTGTTATTAAACTTTTCACATTTAAAAATCAATGATTAAACAAGTTTTATATGTGATCCTTTCACTTACTATTGAGCCTTTGAATTTTCATGGAACCATAACCATAAAAAAACTGCTTCACAGAAAGACAAAAGAATAATAAAAGAGTGGCAGGGAGTGTTGGGACTAGAGCAGTTGGTCTTATGTGGGGAAAACATATGTTGATTTCAGTGGAAATTGCGGGCACTCAGGATTTTCAAGTAGGTACCGAAAATTTTGCAAGATTTTAGTATTATTTGTCTTCAGGTGGAGTTTTGCAAAGGCAGACTGGAGGATAGCCTTATCATCTACTTCTATAGGATTCTTCTAGCATGTTTTCAAAATAGCTTATATCAACATAATGGATAGAAATCATCAATGAGGAGTTGAATTAGTAGCTGAATAAGGAGCAGGAAAAATGTCACTTGATATATAAAACATAGTTATGCTCTACTAGTTTTTGAGAAAAGAAGCCAGATTATACAGTATTAAAAACATTAGTTGAGTTTGGGCATGCTCACTGAGACTAATAGCGTGCAAGAGTTTTTTTGCAAAAGGAATTTGATGGCCCCACCGTTTATTTAGGGATTAGAATACCTTCTGCTTTGCTTGGGAGTGAAAAACATTCTCAGCATCTGCTGAAGGAAATATTTCTTTCTGGATTTCTGGTCCAACTTTCCACTTTTTCTTATTATAAATCAAAATACAGAACTGCCCAGCATAGCTTCTATCTACTTTACATATTCCTACGATGCCCAGTTATGTTCCATAACTTGATAACTAACATCTAGGCACCAAGTCCTGGTATAATATAAACTGATATGACTGTACCTTAAAATATTTTAAAAAGGGAATTCATAAAAGCAAATTAAGACTTTTGGTATAAATGTAGTAGCAGAATATTCATTTTATCTGATAAGACAAGGGAAATAATTTCAGTTCCTAAATCAGTGAAACTACACAGTGGGGACATGTAAGCAATGATGCTCTTTCATTGGGAAATTATTATATAGCACCAAATGTGTTCCAAGTGCTTCCACAGAGCTTAAAATAATTAATGTCAAGACTGATTTCTACAGCACTAAGCAATACATACATAAGACAGCAGAATGGACACAGAATGTAGAATGTTTGCATGAATATCTGCTTGTTCATATTATTTAAAATAAGCAGGTTAGAAAAACAGACTCCTGTACTAGACAGTTTCATTTCTACTCAAGCTGCTCCTTTTCCTTGCCAGTACCGTAACAATGTTTGTGCAGGGTATAAAAATATTAGCTAAAGTATCTGTTAATAATAATCATTAGTAATACTATGGGCATAACATGTCTTCCATTTGAAGATCTCAATGCACTTTACAAACTTTGATGGATTTATTTAACACTCTGTGACACTATTTGCCTTCAGTATCCTAAGCGTAAAGGCTATGTACCTGATCCTGCTCCATTGAAGTGGATGTGAGTTTTGCCATTAACTTCAATGAAAGCAGGACTGGACCCTATTTATATAATTGGCACAGTCTCTTCTCTTGAATAGTAAAAGAATACCATGCACTTTTGTACAAACACTATTTCCATCCTTCAAAAGACAAAAAAGCACTTGTCAGCTATGTTGGGATGTGAATACCAGCTGCATGATGATTCGTGGTACTACAAGCAAACAAAGCAGAAACAGAAGCAGCAGCAGCAGCATTTAGTCAACGCTTTGAAATTTCAAACCATATAAACTTTAAACTAAATCACCACAACAACCAGCAAGGCAGACAGGTAAGTAATAATGCAATATTACGGGAGTAAAAAGAGGCACAAAGCGATTGAGTGAGTTGACCAAGGTCACAAAAGCAGTCAGTGACTGAGGCAGGATTAGAACTCAGGAGTTCCTGGCTTTCACAGTGCAAGCTAAATCTCCTAAACCAAGCCATCTCCATGCTTTGAACAAATTTACAGGTACAAGATAAAATGTATGGTTTAGAGAGCAATTCCATACACTTTAATTACATTTTACTAGTTTATTATACAAACAATGAAATAACACATTGGCCCCACACATATAAAACCTCAGTCTCACAGTTCAGGTCTCTATGGTCCTAATCCATTAAACCACTTATGTTCCTGCCTAATTTTAAGCATATGAACAGGCCTACTGAAATAAACAGGACTATCTGCATGCTTGACATTAAGCACATTACTGAAGGGTTTTGTTGGATGGTTAGTCACTCTGAAGAACTGGGGCTATTATGCCTGTACAATTTAAGAGTTCTGGTTGGTATTGTGAAGTTGATTTAGGAAAAACTGCTGTATCACAAGACTGTATCAGGGGTCTCCAAACTTTATGAGACAAGGGCCATATTAGATTTTTGAAAGGGCTTTGCAGGCCGAAGCGACTGTGAAAGAAATTAAATATAAGAAAATATATGCAAATCATTAAAAAACAGCGCTATTCTACTGTGTCAGAGTTGCATTAAATTCTAAATCAGGTATAAAAGTTAATCGATGCAGGTACTGTGAAATCACACAAAATATTTGTCAATACATTAAAAATCATTTCACATTTTTTTTAATTTTATTTCTAAAAACTCACACATTTGTATCATACAAATACTGTTTGGTTCTATTAGTGATGTAGTTAAAATTTAACCACTATAAAATTGTTAATTTCCATCTTCTTTACTCCATTTATTGGAGACGTAATTAAGCATCTGGCTTGTATTTTTACTCCTAAGGCAGGGGTCCGTGCCTGCTCGGCTGCAGCAATGACTCTCCCCTATGTTGGCTCCTCTTTTGGGGGGGGGACACTGGCTCCCGGGGGCACTCACCCCTCTGCACAGCTCAGCTCAGCTGCTGCCCCATGTGAGCTGCTGCTGGCGGCCCCTCCCCCTGCCTGCTCATGACTACTCAGCTGTTTGCTGTTGGTTGGAGGGCCGGACAAATGGAAGCCCGGGGCCGGATCCGGCTTACGGGCCGTAGTTTGGAGACCCCGGATCTATATGTATGTGGATCCACCACTGCTGGTGGGTACACACCAGACTGATACAATGGGGTGCTTAGGACTCAGTGACCCTAGTCAGGTACAATGAGTGAGCTGCATCTTTACAAAACCAGTTTTGGCTCAATCCCCTGAAGAGTGGAAGAACTAAGGAAGGAAGGAGCAGTAGAAAGTTACCTAAAAGGTAGAACAAAGGAAGCCAGCAGGGTTTAAAAAGCAAGCCACACGGGAATATGACAGCCAGACAGGAGGAAGAAGCAAGAGGAAGGAGAGAGCAAGGTCACCCAGGATGTAGCAGCCTCATGGGGCAAGGTGCCCTGACCACTTTCCTAAGCCCAGATGGCCCCAAGGCCTCTGAAAACCCCAAGGCCTCTGAAAACCCCTGGGACTCTGACCCCTGCCCAAAAGAATGCCCTGGAGTGATGAGGAAACTGAGACAGAGACGTGAATTTAGTGTTTATTATTTTGTATGAGCTACACCATAGTGTTTTACATGATCACGTATAAAAGAGAATAAACGTGTTAGACATGCAGACTCTGTGTGCATGTTAACTGCTTCACAAGCGCTGCATTCACCTTAGAGAGTTAAACTAGAAACTAGAAACTTCACCCTTGGGGTGGAGTTCTTGGAGAGGGTGTGTTTAACTACAAGGTAGCTTGAGGGGTCATCACTGCACCCAGAGGGATTAGGCAGCTGGACAGCAAGTTCCAGATCACAAGGGGGTGCCAGATGGAAGGTCTGAGTCCTAAAAATGTGCCTAGGGATCCAGAAATGGCTTGACTCCATTCATACACCAGGGGCTTAAAACACACAGGAATCTAGAGCGAAAGAGGCTTGGATTTCCCTCACAACAGTACTAGTGAGTGGCTGAAAAGGGGCACTTGCTAGAATCTGCAACAATCACCAGCAACCAACACAGACAGACAATAACTAAATCAGTGCCCCCAAACTGAGCAGTCACAATAGTTACACACCAGAAGAGCTCTCCCCCTTTTTGGACATTCGCATTCACATTATGCTCAGCCTAACACCTATTTGGAAAGAGCGACCCAAATCCTAAATCACAAGGAGCATTTCCAACATGTTATGAAATCTTAAATGTTCCATTGTTTTCTAGTTAGTGGGAGTATTCACCAACTCATTTCCTTTCAGGGAAAGATATATTTGCTGAGTAAGAAAAGGTAAATCAAAGTCAATTTAGAACTTGCTTTCATTTGGAAACAGGCAATATAAATATGTTTTTTAATAGATTTTAAACGTTTCCCTTAGTCACTAGATTCTGTTTAATAAACTAGTGATTTTCCATTAGTGCAGTCCTTCCCAAAGGACTACAGGCAAGGACTACAGGCAAGCAGTTATGACATCAGAGCTGCACCATAAATCAAAGAGCCTGGGATGCAGTAGATAAGATACAACCTCACTCCTTCACTAAAAAAAGAGTTAATATATCAAAACTACCTTTGTGAAGAACACAGCCCTCTTTGCTTTGAAGCCTGGGAACCAGACATATTTCTCAGTATCAGGACAGATAAATAAGGAATGTGAATGTTTACATATTTTCTAATACCACAGTATGCAAGAAAACTATTTAGAAAAAACATCTTTCTATATTTCACAACACAGAATGTCAAGGGTCTTGGAAAAACTGACCTGCTAGCTTCATGAGAAAAGCACTGTGGCAGAGATCCAGGCCCTAAATTCTCTGTTTGCTGAGAATAATTGCTACTTTGTATAACAGCTGAATGCAGTCCTCCATTGAAGGACTGGCTATAACAAAATGAGCTCAGTGAAAAAGAATTGCCATAGCAACAGAGTCATCTTAAAAAAGAAGCCAAAACCAAGCTGCTCAGATATCCCACTTCAGCTTCTTCTGCCCAGCCTGGCCTGATTTTCTCCTTGCTGCAATAGAGCCACAGACTCTAGAGGGCTGGCCTGCAATGTGGTGGATCTGAGTTTGAATCCTGAGTGCCATAGAGACATGCTCAGAGAATGAAAGCTAGATAAATAAGAGACTATGTCGTCACTCTGGCTAGTGTACAAAGCAGTATCAGAGCAGACTCTGGAGGAAGCCATGTCATGCCACCTTTGAATAGAGGGAAGAAACAGAGTAACATGGGGCCTGTGAGAACCGCAACAGGGAGGAAATGCAGGACTCCCTCAGTGCCTTGGAAAATGCCATCTCTTGAAGTCTCAGGAAATTAAAAAGTGCTACTCAGGGCTGCATTAAAACACCAGGCCACCAATATTGCGGCCCTCCAACAACTTTCCTAATGTGCCCCACATAGACTCACAGGCCCACCTTTCTCAACTCCTTGATCTTCAACCTTTTCCATCCTTGAATCCTTGCCCTGCTCAAGGGACTACTCATGCCCCTCCACTGTCTTCTTGTTCTTTCCCATGCATGTCATCTAGTCCCTCCCTGGCTATCAAAGACAGACTGGTACTAGCAGCACATTCTCTGTCTCAGCCCCATTCCTCTCCTTCAGCAACTCACTGCTGCATCTGGGTTTCCTCTCAACCATGGGGCCTAACCATAAGGATCCTGCCTCTATCGACTCCGTAGCCATAATATATTTCTATATTAATTACTAACAATGTTCTCTGTAATTAGTGCTACATCGATTTTCATTTGGATGTTCTCAAATAAACCTGCACTGAGCCCCATCTTAGCTCAGGAGTTACCTGTCTCAAAAAAGCTGTTTCTGAATTCCTTGGCACCTGCTTCCTTGTTTTAAAAAGGAAGTTCCATTTGGCAGACACTAATGGACATTCACAGATCACAGTCAGGTCTATGAACTACACTTGCTATTAACTGAGAGCTTACTATGGGGTCAAAAGTTCAGTTCAACCTGCATCAATGGAATCATAGGCCAGTACAGTATAATTGTTCTCTAATCCCACATGGTAAACCATACACTAGAATATATAAAACTGAAGGAGTTTTTATTTCCTGTTGAGGCATTTATGAAGGCCCTTAGGGAAAGCAAACTAGCTTTTTAAAAAAAATATGATTTAACTGAAACCATTCTTTTAGTTGACTGTGTATTCGAGATGGCTGAAAACTCTAGCCTACCATCTAGTAGCAAATCTGCCAGTAACATTAAAATACAGTATTTTGGGGAGGATGGGGACGAGAAGAGGTATTTGATGGGGTAAGATCGTCAGAATGTTTGGCAGTCTGCAGAAGAAAGTGTATTTACATTAGCGTTTCTCGATTTTGTCTGCATCCACATCACTTTTGCACAAGGTGTTTTAATCCCATGACCACAAAGCTCTTGCGAGACTGCCACCCAAAGGTTTAAATTACAGAAGCAAGTGCACCAGTAGAAAGGGTTACTATTACTTTTATATTTATATACTAAGGCAGCTAACATAATTTCATAATTTTGCTGAATTTCAGTACCAATAAATGGTGAGCCATAACACTGGCTATTATCACTAATGGCCGCCACAAGGTTCTATATGCCATTGCAGCCTCAACATCATGGTGCTGATTAGAATAAAGAAACTACACGCTTCTCAGCAATTCCTTCAGAAACGTATGTGCTGCACTATGGAAGGGGTGCTTGCCAGCTGGCTGCAGATCAACCCAAACCAGACACAGAAAAGCAAAATTATACTTCTGGTGATGTACTGTAAAATACATTTATTGAAACAAGACTAAGGAAGGAGAGATGTCTTTGAAATACCCAAAGTTAAGGCACTGCCACAACTATTTAAGAGAGGAGACAGAAATTGTGACTATCAAACCAAAAAAAGGGGATTGTTTTTATGGAAGAGAAATTCCAATCCACCAGATTTTACTTGAGATCATTTGGATAGGTTTATCTGGGCCTTACTGAAACCACAAATGCAAGATGATGAAATATCTATGGTAATTCTAACAAATGTTGGCAAACAGAAGGATAATGATTTTGTATTCATAATGCACCTTTCATCCAGATAGATCCCAGAGAGTTTTACTAATGTATTATACACATACAAATCAGAAATACAGCAGCTTTGGGGTGAACGTCTAACATAGTAACTTTACGCCACAGGACAGGACCCAGTTGCAAGTATAGAGGGAATTTAGGCAGGCAGAATATAATTACCCAAACTGTAGTCCAAACAGGACATTGGGTTAACACTGCTGCTCATGCAGAAAGTGCCACTGAATCTTTAATGATTATAAGCAGCCACTGCAACGGAACTCTATAGTCAGCACATGTTATAACTATGAGTGACTAAGGAACAACCCAGGTAATGGCAGGATGTCTTTGAAGGTATGTCTACACTGCAATTAAAAACCCACTGTTGGTTCAGGGGCTGTTTAACTATAGTGCAGACATTCGGGCTCAAGCTGCAGCCTGAGCTCTGGGATCCTCCCACTTTGCAGGATATTAGAGCCTGGGCTCCAGCCTGAGCCTAAACATCTACATCGCAATTAAACAGCCCTTAGGTTGAGCCCTGCGAACCCCCGTCACCTAGCACAGGCCACCAGTGGGTTTTTTATTTCAGTGTAGATATCCCCTTAGGCATCTCTTGACCAAGGTCCTTGGAGATCTGAATGAGACTCAGATGAGTGCTTTGGGATTATGATTCACTTTCTAGCCTAGGACCTGATGCTTTGAGTTAGTGAACTAAAGGCAGAAAAGGGGAGATACAGCAGTGCAGATAATCCTGAAAATCCACAGACAAGGGACATTTATTAAGTGAACAGGCCTTAATGGAAGGTCTAGGGAGAAGGTAATCAGTAGGAGGTTCTTATTGCCTGAGCCACTTTTGAAATCTGTGGACAGTTATAATCTCTTTCCATTATTTAGAGATCTAGCATCCTGTTCATGTTTTGGTATATTTAATATTAATGTCATGTTGTTCTGCACATCCAAGCTACTGTTTCTATTCCACATGCAGTGTTTGCAGGTTTTTACATATTGCATGTGAACAAATATATCTTTTGGACTGTACCATACAGATAAAAGGAAAGAAAAGCAGAATAAGAAGCCTAAATGGATCCACACTTGAACACCACTATGTTGTAACAGATGATTAAGGGAGATCACCAAATCCACACAGCATTGGACAGTTAAAACAACATAGTAAAATACCCCATTGTTGGCAATGGGCTAATTCTCCACCTGTAGGAGATGCACATGACAATCAGGGCCAAAGTTTAAAATCTCATCTGAAAGATGGCATATCCAGCTGCACAGTGCCCGTGACAACATAATGTGCCATTGGGTTGATACTATCTCACAGGTAAGAGTGCTATCGTCTGAATCACCAACATTACTTCCTGGGGCACTTGTTAGTCCTCTGCAAGTTTCCCATCCAAGTACTGACCCATTCAGCCCTGGTTAGCTTGCGAGATCAGAATTTGTGTCATTCCGATTACTTAATTCCTCCTCAGAGACAGGCTGGAGAAGAAAATATCAGTGTTGGAATGATGAGGAGAGATTTGTAATCATTTTTTTAAAATGTGATTTCTTCCCACTTATCAGAGTTCTCAATGGATTTCTTTTTAGAATTCCCAGGTAATGATGCATTTGCTAAGGTAATATTATCACCGATGAACAAGAGTGGGACAAAGGACAAACACAGAATGGAAAATGTCAGTACACACAGTAACTCTAGGATCAACTTCAGTGACAACTGTTCTACATTTGAGTAATTTAAACTCCTCTAAAAAAAATAATCTGAAAAGTACTAAAAGCTTTAAAAATATCAGAAATATACAGACAGACCAAATTTTTAAAAATGAGTGCCTAAAGTTAGGTTCAAACCTAAGTCCAAATTCAGAAACTAGATAGGTGGCCTCATTTTCAAAAGTGCTGAGCACTCAGCAACTTCTACTGCTTTCACTGAGAGTAGCTGAATGTTCAGCACTCTTGAAAATCAAGCCACTTATTTAGATGCCTAAAATCAGGCTTGTATTTTTGAAAATCTTGGTCACAATTTTGCAAACTTGAAGCCTGGTTCAGATTTATTTACCTAATCACCCCCCAAAAACCTACATACACCTTATTTTGTGGGAGGAGAGGGGGGAAGGATTAGACAAATTGATTACCCTGCATAATACACTCATCTGTGCTCGCTCTTACATTTTTCATACAGCTATAACTTCTATAGGTTACCTTACAAAAGGTTTATGGTTATCTTCTTTTCTAATCTTCTCCTATATGCTACGTTGCTTTGGTTTACAAAGATGGAGCTATGGTCATCTTTGCCAAAAACATACCCAAAACAACAATTATTTAACAACAGGCACAGTAATATGATCTTGAATTTAAAAACAAAAACAAAAACTCAGTTTTTTATTTTTTTTAAGATCTATTTTTTACTACAATGGCCAAGGAAAATAACAGGAAATCTTTTAACAAAGTAAGAACTGAAGCACAAACCTTTGACCCAAGCAGACAGCAGTACAATAATTAGGTATTCTTGTAACAAACACATAAATAACATACAACAGCAGCTGGAGAAAGCAAATGCTTTTATATTGGCTATCATCTTTGAAGGGCAGGAAGCCAAGGTGAAGGGTGACAATAACATGCTTGGAGTCCAAACTAACTACAAGGCTCTTAACCAAGTCAGTGACCATGAGATCTAATCTAGAATGTAAGCCGAGAAAGTTCATCCCACGGAACTAATGATTTTGTTGAACAAGAATTTAGTGTGGTCTGGACTAAGACATATCCTATTTCTTTCAAGCCATTCAGCATTCATTTTCATGTATGCAGCCACTTTAAAACAGCGAAGTGCAGCTTTAGCAGAATCTGATTTAAGAGTTATCAAAGCTAAACTTGTACTGCCCAATGGCATCTTCAGAATTGTAGCATACAAAGTATTAAAGGGAACTGGAGTGAAACTAGAACCCTGAAGAACACCATACATAATCTTTAGGGTGAAGAAGATCTTCTTATTGTTTCCACTATAACGGCAAAGGATGTTAGAGCCACCACAGTTGATGAAGGGGTATTGTAAAAACATAAGAAATAAGTATAGACAAGAATGGAGATGGAGTTGGGGAAAATGTGGAAGAAAGGACCAGGAAGAAAAGAGCAGAAGTCAAGTATTTGAAAACTGGCAGTATGTAGAAGATCAATCATTTCCAATAAACACACCTTGGAAAATAACAGTTAAAAAAGTTGTCTTTCTAAGAAAGGGAATACTGTATTTTGTGGATGCCCCATTTTGGTTTATATTCCAGATATAGTAATATTGAAAATCAGAAAAGACCAGTAAGAGAGTTTTTTCTTTTAGTTGATGCTCCCAGGGTGGACAGTTATTTATCCATCTAGATTGTATTATAAACTCTTCAGGGCAGGCACCATGTATTTTACTGTTTGTATAATGCCTAGCACAATTAGTTCCCTATACTGAATGAATAAGGCCTCTAGGTACTGTTTGTCCTACAAACACAATAATAAATAATAAGCCACACAGTGTCCACGAGCCAGCAGGAAGCTGGACATCATCTTCAGTTAGGCTTCTTGCATCCTCTAGATCCTCCATTTGGGCCCCCTGCATCTCAATAGCCTGTCACCTGACTCATAGAACCCTCTGGCTTTCTAACCCTTGAAGAAGAAGGGGAAGGCCCACTGTAGTTTTTCTAATAAGATCTTTCTAAATCGGGATTCTCAAACTTGGGGTCGGTACCCCCCAGGGGGTGGCAAGGTTATTACATGGGGGGTCGTGAGCTGTCAGCCTCCACTCCAAATGCAACTCTGCCTCCAGCATTTATAATGGTGTTAAATATATAAAGAAGTGTTTTTAATTTATTGGGGGTGGGGGGGGGAGATCACCACACTCAGAGGCTTGCTATGTGAAAAGGGTCACCAGTACAAAAGAGAACCACTGTTCTAAATGATCAGATCTGCTACACCATCCTTTACACCCAGCTACTTGTAGCTGTTTGTAATCTCTCTGTTACTGTGGAGAAATGTTGCCAACACCCATCTTCAGTTTGTCTACACAACTTTGTTTTTAAAACTCAAGTTAATTGATTGCCCGTTGACTGGGGTTAGCTGGCACACGTATACATACTAGTCTGGACACCTCACAAATGTTTGCGGTGCATCCAGACTCACATGGACAAATGTGCTAGCTAACTCAAGTTAATCAGCAATCAATTAATTTGAACTAAAACAGTCTTATCACTCATCTGGCATGTCTACATTAATCTTCCTGATTTTACACACCAAGATTGTGCCTGTGTATGACAGGATTCTCCCATACTGTAGACAATATTTTATAACATTTAAACTAATATAGCTAGACACAATGCGGACAAAGACTCAGTCTGAAATGAACTCTAGGACACAGAGTACAATTCATTTATATACAGCCTTCACTATATTGAATAACTTTACTTGTAGATTACTTTAGATATGCACTTGATAGAATGTATTGTACCTGGTTAAAGTATCTTAGGCACCTTTCTAGACACCAAAAGCAGCAGAAACAGCATTTGAACATGCATCTTGCACATGCACTCTCCTGCAAGGAAATGAAATAACTAGTTAGTGCAGGCAGATTTTATATAAAACTGACATTTTACACCAACTTGCTTAACAGGACACTGTAGTTCTTCTCACAAAGTATTCATTTAAACACCAGAGATTTCCTTCCTGCTTATGGGAATTGTTTTTAATTCAGATCCTACAGTATTAATGATTGATGAGCTGAACATTTTTTCCCTTTGGATGGAAGATTCTACTCTGGAAGGAAAATAACTGACGTAAGCAGCTTTGGTTTGCTAACAGCTGCATGTAGCACAAAGCATGCAGGCAAATCAGTAACCGTCAGTGTACTGATCGATGACCAACAGAGAGTCTATTTACAAATTAAACTTTTTTTTTACTGTATTTAGAGTATTTATTTTCTTTGTAATTTATACAAATGTTAGTTTTATTTTTGGGCTGTTTTTCAAGTTTTTGAAATAAGTGGAACCCTGTCTGACAGAAATAAAAAGACTAGAGAGATTTATATAACTGTGTGCACGCACACACAGGAAATGGCTACACAGCAGCTGGGAGCATGCTTCCTAGCATGGATAGACGGACATACTAGCTCGGCTTAAGTTTGTGTGCTAAAAATAGCAGCATGGCCACGGCAGCACTGGCAGGGGCTCAGGCTACCCACAAAAGTACAAACCTGCCTAAACCCCTGGGTACATACCCAAATGGCTAGCCTGAGCTACTGCCCAAGGCCGCCACAGCCACAGTGCTATTTTTACTATGCTATCTCAAGTGTAGCTAGCGCATGTCTTGTCTATCTGTGCTGGGAAGCACACTCCCGGCTGCTGCTATGTTGACACACCCACAAATAACTTTAATTTTATTAGGAAAGGTAAAAACAGCAGGCTTAAATTCTCAAGGAGATCACTCCTTTCAGGAAACAGTTTGAAGTTCTTACAAAGACTTTGATGAATTTTAACTTTATATTAAACATAAAACAAAACAGGGAAGAACATCTAACATTACCTCAAAAACCAAAGTTGTTAATCCTACAGAGTATTTTAAAATATAATCATGAAATCCTACATCTTGAGGGCCATTGTGGCATGGCCATTTTCCCAGATGATGTTTAAAAGCAAATTCCATTTGGTGATATTTGTTCAAGAGTCTTTTTTATCCTCTATCTTCAGGGCTCAGAAAGGTTTTTAAGTAAAGCTCTTAGAATGGCTGTGTGAAATCTTCAGGTCACATGCATAGCTGCGGAGTTGTATGGAAGCAGTGAAGGTGAGAATTTTTTAGTCTGGAGTTTAATATCCTTGCAAATTTTCCAGCATTCAATATTTTTTAAAATGTCACCAAAGAATAATATCCTGAGCCAAGCTGAATGGCAATACTTTGCCATGTCTCGCTGGAGAGCTGTGTTTATTATAAAAGCAGCACGCTAATTTCCTCACAATGGACAATATTCATCCCCTTCCACATTACAACCCAGAGGAGGAGACTCTGCAGGTTGCGATTCCTCTTGGTAATTCTGTCAGGAGGAAGGGAGGGAGCTGCCTGGTGGAAAAGGCCCGGATGTCCTTCTACAAACTCATGAAACTCCAGGGACACCTGTGCAGATGCTCTGGCCTCTAGCAGTACCCTCCTCTCTCCCAGACAGCATGGCTGCAGTGGAGCAAAGGATCCCCTGTCTCCAGAGGGAACAGGAACATCTATGGAAAAGGTAATACAGTCTAGGTAAGTCCTGTGAGACCACAGGAGGGATGATTTGCATCCCATCCAGTCTGCCCACTCCCCAAACACTGCCACCTTGTGGGTCCCTGTACTTTGTGGAAGGGAGTCTGCAGGGTCCAGGGGTATGGTGGATTGTACTCTGGCGTGCCAGAACGGAGTGGTATCACTGTGTGGAGGGTCTTCCTCCATGGATTTGGTGGAACAGTCTGGCCCATTGTTAGCAGGTGCCCTGCAGCTTGTTTAGGAGCTGCACTGCCTAACTTCAGAGGAAGTCCTGTCAAGTCCTCCTCAGCTGGAAGGCTGTAGGCTGGTCACGGAAGGTAGAAAAGAAGAAGAGGACATGGAAGATACACCTAGGGATACAAATAAACCCTCTCTGCTAGAATATATTGGCTCATTCCAAATTTATTCAGAATTTCCAGCAACTAGCACATCTGCTTCAGATGTGCAACAAAAGCAGCAGACCATAAAGTTTCTGGGTAGTTTAATCTTGTCATTAATCTGTAATATCCCATTTGTTCTTATGCATTATTTGTGACTTTTACACAGACTCCAGTGAATGGTCTTGTATGCTTGTGGTTTTACGAATTCCTTCACAGGTGGAAAATAAAACGTATATTCTTCCTAGTAACAAAACCCTTCTTATCCACCATGTCATATCTATTGGCAAAAGGCAAGCCTCAAGGTGTTTAACTGAACCAAACACCCAAGGTTTAAGCGCAAAATTTTCCACAAATGGGTGCCTAAAGTTAAGCAACTACATCCAAGTTTAAGCACCTAAAAAGAATAACTTGATTTTCAGCCATGCTGATCACCCACAGCTTCTGTTGACTTCAGAGAATGTTCTGAGTGTTCAGCACATCTGAACATCAAGTCCCTCTTATTTAGGTACTTATAGAGTCCCTGCAAATGGATTCCTGCACTCATATGGAGCCCCAGTGATGTCAGTGGAGCGCCACACAGACCCACTACTGCTCCTAATTTATTACAAACTGCAGATTAAGAAATAGAGCTCGACATCTCATGAGAACCAGCCCATCCCATGAGATTTCCAGAAATAACCACAATTTGCATTCCTGTGTTACTATGGTACTTCTGTTTCCAGCAGAAGCCCAGACATGCAGAGGTGCATGACAATTAAAAAGATAAACAACAAAAACACTTAACCACACTTCTTTATGCTTTAAAAGATATGCTGAAATTCTGGACAAGAATGTGGGTTAGTTCTTATTTTACCTATTCTTTTTAAATACTCTTGAGCCTTCCACCACAAGGCAGGTGAAATCACCAAGAAAGGAGAGTTTTCATGCTGAAAATAAGCCATTCTTGGTAAGCTGGATTTTTTTAAAAATTATGATGATGTGAGAGTTTTAAAAAAATCCTTCTGCCAACTCTAAATTGTTCCTTACTCCTCATATAAGATTTTACATTAAAAAAAGTAAAAATAAATCACCTTTGATTTTCTTCTTTGAAATTAAAAAAAAAATCTGATCTGAGGCAGAAAGGAGTAGATACAGACAAGAAACTATTTCATGAATAAATCAAAATAAAACACACTACAGAATCTTACACAGAGGTTAGTTTTTCAATACATTTCTTTCCCGAACTTCACCCCTTAACCACTGTACTATTGTGTTACACAAGTATGTACCCACCTTTTCTTTTAGGGCATCATAAAGGTACATAAGAATAATTCTTGGAATTCTCACTATTGTGATTAAAAACGACCCTTTTACAACTGTTCCTTGATGATAGCAAAAAAGAACTGATATGGAAGACAGGATCAGGTGTCGTGGCGAGCTACTCTTATGTCTAGGGGGGAAAAACAAACAGCATTTTAAAATGTTATAGAAACAGAAAATACAGCTAATTTCTACTGCTGTTTAAACAATTAATATCTTTTATTGTTTCAGTTTCTTGTAACTGAAGTATTACTGGGAGTGCATATCTAGTGGAATCCCATGGAGGTGAGTTCTGAATCCAGTGCTATTGAATATTTTCATTACATGACTTGGATAATGGAGTAGAGGGTATGCTTATAAAGTTTGCAGATGACACCAAGGTGGATGGGATTGAAAGCATGTTGGAGGACAGGATAAGAAATCAAAAACAACCTTGGCAAATTGGAGAATTGCTCTGAAATCAACAAGATGAAATTCAATAAAGATAAGTGGAAAGTACTACCCCTTAGGAAGGAAAAAATCAAATGTACAAATACAAAATGGGGAATAACTGGCTACACTGTAGTAGTGCTGAAAAGGATCTGGGAGTTATCATGGAGCACCAATTGAATCTGAGTCAACGATGTGATGCGGAGAAAGCGAATATCATTCTGGGGTGTATTAACAGAAGTGTCGTGTATAAGTCACGTGAGATAATTGTCTTGCTCTCCTCAGCACTGGTGAGGCCTGAGCTGGAGAACTGTGTTCAATTCTGAGTGCCATGCTTCAGGAAAGAGGTGAACAAATTCAAGAGAGTCCAGAGGAGAATAAGAAAGATTACAAAAGGTTTAGAAAATGTGACCTATGAGGAAGTCGTTAAAAATCTGGGCATGTTCAGTTTTGAGAAAAGAAGACAAGAGTCTTCAAAGATGTTAAGGGCTGTTATAAAGAGGATGGGGATGAACTGTTCTCCATGTCCACTGAAGGTAACACAGGAAGTAATGGGCTTAATCTGCATCAAGGGAGATTTAGGTTAGATATTAGGGAAATTTTTCTAATTATAAGGATAGTCAAGATCTGGAATAGGCTTCCAAAGGAGGTTGTGGAATCCCCATCATTGTAGGTTTTTAAGAACGGGTTGGACAAACACCTGTCAGGGACGGTCTAGGTTTACTTGGTCCTGATTCAGCATAGGAGACTGGACTTGATTTGATGACCTCTCAATGTCCTTTCCAGCCCTATATATCTATGATTCTATGATCAATCCAGACTTTTATTGACTTCAGTTGGGAGTCAGATCAAGCCCTAAGTCCAGATGAAGGAAAACAAGTTTAAATCTTTTACTGGATTAATTAAGTACATAGGCAATGACTATTTTCGTGCATTTAGTAACAGACATCACAACAGGAAAACTGGCGGAGGCGGGAGGGGAAATGTTCCAAGTAAACATAAACAGTATATGAGAATTATACTTCCTTTGAATGCTTCTATCCTGCTTCTGTCATCTTTCTAGCCCCACTGCACTCTGGGTCCACTTGTTCTGAATCAGTAGTCAAACTAAAACAAACAAACAGCCTGGCAAGATCTTACATGTGAAACTAAGATTTACTCTCTGATGTCAATGTAATGACTGGGGCAAATTTTGCTTTCAATTTTGCTGATTTAGCTCCAGAGGTTTATTTCAACATGTTTATTTCAGGTTTATATTCAGGTTTATTTCAGGTGAGAGCAGAATTTGGTCTAATGTGTTTAAAATATTATCTGGCCTACTCATAACTGAAAATACATTATTCTACTGCATTTTAGCTGTGATGTTTTGAGGCAATAACATAAAAGTTCTAAAACCTAAATATACACATGAAAATTAACTTCATGTTTTGTCTTATAAGTAATGTCAGAATCCCACATGAAGGGTTTTTTTTTTTTTTGCATTTTAAAGATCACTTTAATATGAATCAGATACAAGAAATGGCATAACACAGCTCTCAAGAATTTACACTAATTAACTCTCCAAAACCTGGAAGTTAACTAAAAAAATAAATAAAATAAATGACTGAAATCAGTCTTCTCAGCACAATAAATCCCCCAAAAAACATTTTGGGGACTTCAAATACACTGATTACTATTCACTGTAGTTACATTAGCATAAAAAGGCAAGGAGACCCTTTTATTAGAAAACCCTAAATAATATGCTCAATGCTGAAATATTTACTCAATCGAAAATACATTGAAAATGGAATTAAGTAAGAATCAAACCCTAAATCATAACTAGAATGTTCACTCTTAATAGGGAACTTCTGAAGGATTCATTTATCACCTTTAAAATGAATAGTTTACAGAAAAAACTAAGAGCATAAAAAGGGTTTGTGTGTATATGTGTGAGAGACAGAGCAGCTGGGTGGGATTTGAAAAGGAAGGTCTGCAAACACATTTTTATTAAATCTTCACCACAGCAGGGATTTACACAACTAAGTCAAGATAGGTATCATAGTGCTGCAATAATCCTGAGTATATCACTGCAGTCCTTTCATAGCAATAACTACTTTAGAGCTATAAAGTCATATTTATATATGCTTATGTACCACATTATTTTAAACAGGAAATACCAGCAAAGCAGTTGCTAGTATGCAGCAGTTTCAATCTTATGGCCAGGGGAACAGCTTGAGGGATGGTGATTTTTTATGTAGAGCGAGTACTTTGATAGACTCTCTTAAAAACATCATTTTTAGATGTCAGAAATACATATGTATTGATAAACTTTAACAATTTCACCCCTGTACTACTGCTCTTTTCTATTCATGATAGCTTACAGTCAGACCTGGGAAAATTAAAGATTAAAGAACAGCAAGTTAAAATATTAACCAAGTTTAGAAAATATAGGAAGGGCAAGATTTACAACTCTGTTAATAATTCACTTGCTGCTCAAGAGATAAAATATAACTTTCCTTCTCTTCTTTAACAGTACTGATTAATAAGTTAAGTTTGGTTTGCATAAACCTTTACAAATTTGGAGGCTGTTGCAAACCGCCTTGGTCTAGCTGAGAACTGTCATGTTCTAAAGAGATTTCATTATGGTTCCAGGCATGTTGGAAATTGATTTTCCTTCTAATCATGGATCAAAGCAGGAAGTACCAACCTTGAGGGTATGTCTTCACTACCCGCCGTATCGGCAGGTAGCAATCGATTTATCTGGGATCGATATATTGCGTCTCATTAAGACGCGATATATCGATCCCTGAACGCACTCACCGGAATTCCACCTGAGCGAGCGGTGGTAGCGCAGTCAACGGGGGAGCGCAGCCATCAATCCCACACTGTGTGGACCCCAGGTAATTCGATCCAAGATACTTCGACTTCAGCTACGCTATTCGCGTATCTGAAGGTGCGTATCTTGGATCGATTCTCCCCCCCCCCCCCCCAGTGTAGACCAGCCCTAAGAAAATGACCAAATTAAGAAAACTCAACCCACTAGTGGTATTTGTGTCTCAAAATTTACTTTGCCTTGAATCACTTATTTTATCTTTATGGATTCACACACCCCCATAGCTCCAGATTCTGAAATGACCTCTGTGCAGGTGGCCTTGTATTCACATGGAGCCCACTGAAGTCAGTAGGACTCCAAATGGACATAGGAGTCTGCCTGATCAGAACTCACTTTGGGACTGAGGCCTTAGTTTGAATTTTCTTTTGATATTTTTGTTTCATTGCCTATTCCCTAAAATATTCAATGTTTCATTTCTTGATTTATACAGAACAATACTGCACCAAATCCCTGTGAAGTTGTATTTAATACCACACCAGATAGCTGTATTTATGCATTTTATTTCTAATTTTGCCAATTCTCTTTATTTTATTGTCAGTCTTTTGATATTTGGTATTTTTCTTAAAGCCACAGCTCCTGGAGTCAAATGATTGTAGGATAGTTGTAGCTTTCATTAAAAAAAAAAAAAAAAAAAAAAAACTCTCTCTTTTGGTTGTGGAACAAAGCTTGAAAATGGCTCAGAAACAAAAAGAAAATTAGAACCCAAAATGTTTTTTTTTTTTAAACAAACAAAAAAAACCCATGATTTTTAAGCCAATCATGACTTTTTTTTTTTAAGCCTGACTCATGATTTTTGAAAGCTCCCAGTTGCAATACACTTCTATGTTGCGTTCAGCTCATGAAGCATTTTACAGAAGAGAGTTCAAGAGATGGAATGTAAACATAATTTTTAAAAGCTATTAAGGAATTACTAATAATTTAGTGAAAAGACCAGTGCAATAAAACAGTAGGGCAGATAGTATACTCAGATCTGTCTGTCTGAGGACTAACACATATGGTTTCTCCTCAATGCCTAAAAGTTCCCAGAATACATATTTTTCATGTTATACGTAACACTATACTGAAAAGCAAATGTTCAGCTATTAAAAAAATCTACTATCAATATTTACAGGCGCGTTTGCTTGCCTGCTCAAATACACTAGTTTGAGTAACTGTACACTGAATTGTCCTGTTACACGTATAAATGCAAGCTTATGACCATGGGAACAAACATGCTCACAGATATTACAGGCATTGATTTTCAATAGGCTGTTGAAAGTTTAGTCCTCGTTGATCCCTATGTATAACCTCCTTAGTAACTAAGGGCTTGTCTACACAGAGAGTTAGTGTGTGGCTAACCAGGGTCTGATCCTACAGCGCACTAGCTTACTGTGTGCTAACTAGCCATGTGAACCCCGTTGCCAAGCACTGAAAGTTCTGTAGCACGAGCCACGCAGCCACTTAGTGCACAGCAAGCTAGTGCTTGCAGACCTAGCTTGCCATGCACTAACTCTCCATGTACGCAAGCCCCAAGTGCCTGATCCTGAGAGATGCGGAGTACACTCACCTGCTACTGAAGTCAATGGGAGTTGTGGTGCTCAGCAGCACTTTTTAGGGCATGTCTACACAGCAACTAGACACCCACAGTAGGCCTGCGCCAGCCAACTCAGGTTCGTCACGGGGTTGGGCTGCAGGGCTGTTTCATTGCTGTGTAGACTTCTGGGCTCGAGCCTGGGCTCTAGGAGCCTGCGAGGTGGGAGGGTCCTAGAGCCCAGGCTCCAGCCCAAGCCCAGAAGTCTACACAGCAATGAAACAGCCCTGCAGCCCAAGTTGGCTGGCAAAGGTCAGCCATGGGTGTCTAGCTGCTGTGTACACATACCCTTAGAATCAGGTCCTAAAGCCCCACTCAAACAAACATGTACACACACTCTTAATTTTAAGCATACATTATTCCTATGCCAAAAAATTAAAAATTCTGCACACAATATTTTAAAATTCTGCAAATTTTATTTGTCAAAATAACACTACATAATCACGCCAGTTTCAGTTCCTTTGGTAATTTATTTCAAAATACCTGTCAGCAAATACGTCTGTAACAATATGGACACACACAAAAATTCTCCCAGGAATAGAGAGTTAAAGAAACCCCTGTGGCGTTGCACTCTATATGATTTTATGAAAATATGCTAATGAGTTTGAATATAATGTAACTGAAATATGCTTCATGCAAAAGGTCTCTTGTAAGGTATCATTACAAAGCTTATAATCTACTGAGTGTGGTCATCCTATTTGTATAAATGTATCACTCTTGTATCTGAAACTAGAAATATGAAATATAACTCTGAGGGCCTATTGTAATTATGCAAAGTGTGGGCCATTAATGATGGTTTGGAATCTTGATGGCTCCCATCAACCAGGACAATTGACTGCAGATGGCTCTGTTTTACTTGTAAGTTTTCCTGTATACGGGTGTGTGCTGGTAAGTGGGTAATGAAGTCTTACAGTGACATGTGATCATGTCACCTGAACTGGAATCCATCTTTAACCTGGGGCTTTTCCATTGAGAAGGAGGGGTGAACCCAGAGCGGGACAAAGGATCCCCGCCTTGTGCAAAAGATGTATAAGTGGGTGGAACAGAACAAAAGGGGCAGCCATCATGAGAAATCCCCTTGCTACCACCTGAGCTGGAACAAGGGTTGTACCAGGGGAAAGGATGGTGCCCAGACTAGGAAGGTATCCAGTCTGTGAAAGAAACTTATTGAAACATCTCTGAGGATGAGATTTTATCTGTATTAGACTTAGATTTCATAGAATATCAGGGTTGGAAGGGACCTCAGGAGGTCATCTAGTCTTTTTGTCCCAGATCCCTAAATGGCTCCCTCAAGGATTGAACTCACAACCCTGGGTTTAGCAGGCCAATACTCAAACCACTGAGCTATCCCTCCCCCTTTGTGTGTTGTGTTTTGTTTTGTTTTACTTGGTAATTCACTTTGTTCTGTCTGCTATTACTTGGAACCACTTAAATCCTACTTTCTGTATTTAATAAAATCACTTTTTACTTATTAATTAACCTAGAGTATGTAGGGCACAGCTGTGCATCTCTATCAGTGTTATAGAGGGCGAACAATTTATGAGTTTACCCTGTATAAGCTTTATACAGGGTAAAACAGATTTATTTGGGTTTGGACCCCATTGGGAGTTGGGCATCTGAGTGTTAAAGACAGGAACATTTCTGTAAGCTGCTTTCAGTTAAGTCTGAAGCTTTGGGGCACGAAAATCTCATCCTCAGAGATGTTTCAATAAGTTTCTTTCACAGACTGGAAGCCTTCCTGGGTCTGTGTTGGAGCAGACAGGCGTGTCTGGCTCAACAAGACAGGGTGCTGGAGTCCTGAGCTGGCAGGGAAAGCAGGGGCAGTAGTCTTGGCACATCAGTTGGCAGTTCCCAAGGGGGTTTCTGTGATCCAACCCATCACAACCCCTATGATAACCCAGTTCCTGTTTCTCTTCCCGCTTCCTCCCGCCCCCCAGAGCCCAGCCAGGGGGACAGACGCCCAAAACCCCTTAACCCCAGAGCCCACCTCTGGGTCCCCTCCAGCCAATACACCCAAACCCCCTTCTCACCAGAGCTCAACCACGGGGCCCCCCAGAGCCCAGACACCCATCCCCTTCCGGCCCCAGAGCCCAGGGATCCAGAGGGAGAAACAGCCTGATGCTTGGTTCCAGGCTTGCACAGTTTCCTGAGTGCCGCCAACTCCTTCCCTCAGGGCATGCTGGGAACTGCAGCTGCCAGGAACCCTCTAGCTCCCTCCCCCTGGCAGTGTCTTCTATGTGCAAGCTGGGCTCTGCCAAGGCCATTGGCCCCTAGTGGCAGCTAGCAGCACTGCAGCCCATTTCTGTGGGGGAAAGGAAATTCTGCATGCACAACATTAATGTCTGCAAAATTCTGCATTGCGCATCGGCACAGAATTCCCCCAGAAGTAATACATGTAAGTGTTTGCAGGCTCAGGGCTCTGATCCTACAAACACTAAAGCATGTGAGTAAAGTTACTCACAAGAGTACTATGGGACTACTTGCATGAGAACAGCTATTCAACACGCTTAAGCATTTGTAGAATTGGTCCTTCAGTAAATAAGTTTGGGTAACTAGTCAAATCCATAAAACCTTTTTCTTTAAATCAGTGATGGGGGAACGTCTGATCACAGTGAGGGGGTTAAGTGCATAGCTGCTTAACCCCTCAACACATGATGGAAATAAATCCTTATACAAAACAAACCAAGCTAACAAGATTTCCACAAAGAGCTTTCTCCCCCCCAAAAAAGGGGGGGGGCATCAAGAGCGCAGTCTCTTTTTGCAAGTTATAAAAGAGTAGCCGTTACATGAACCACTATTTCTTTTATTAAATTAATAAGGCCTCTTAGGAATTTATCTTTTATCTGAAATAAAAGAAAGCAAAGTGTAGTTTCAATATTATTATTTCAGGTCAAACAGATGTCACCTGTAAAGCTAATCCAGCTGAAACAACTCTCTGCCCTCCCCATTTTTAATTCCGCTTATGGACAGTGGCTGAGAAGTGCCTAATGGATTGTTGTGTGTACTGAGGAAGCAGGTTTCCTCAGGGAAAGGCTGTTCCATTTCCTGTGGCCATTCACTAGCTAGAAGGAAAACCTCTCCATGGGGTATCATAAACAAAGCACTTGTGACAAGCATTTATGAGGCTGCATCACAGAACACATTAAATTGCAGATTACTGGTGACAAATTCATTGTTGTCAATAAGAACTAATATAGTTTACTGCCCTCTATGAGATCAATAATATTGCTATTTCACCTTTCTATACCCCTTACTTCACTGCTTTGATTTATCTACTTATCTATACTGACAGATCGAGGGAGAGGAAGAGGGATCACCACCATTATATATATATAATTCTGTGGGGGAAAGGAAATTCTGCATGCACAACGTGCATTATAATTATAATTAATATATATAGCATTTCCCTTCCCATGCACAGCTCTCTCAACACAATGGGTGTCAGCTGCCAAGCAAATTAAGTACATTTAAGGAGAGAGATTTCAATGGAATTTGGAGCACAGAACTTGTCTACTCCAAGAACCCAATCCTGGACCTCACAATGGTGGTGGAAAGTAGCTGGAAAGCTCATGGGTCTGGTCTCTTGAGAATTACCTAATCCTCTGGGGGTAGAGAGCCAACACAGCAGCTTCAATGCCGCCTTTCTAGCCCTGATTGTAGGCGGCATGGCCAGGTTGTCTCCATGTCCAGGGGATCCCTAGCTTCCAGAATAGTCCTTCGGGTTGCTGGCAGCCAGTGCAAAGTACAAGAGCTCAGAGGCTGCACTATATTTTACATCGGGGACTGGCTTAACAGCCCTAAGATCAGTAGAGCCCTGTGTGGATACAAAATTTGAATCCGCATCCGAGCCGCAAAAATCACCGATGTAGATATCTGCAGATCTAAAGCGAATATCTGCGGATTTGCTGGGCTCTAAAGATCAGATGTGTGTGTGCAGTATGAGAGAGTAGCTTAACATCACCTTTACCTGCCTCACCCCCGAACTACTCCATGTGCACCTTGGAGCATCGTAGTATCTGAGTCAGTACTTTATGCAGCACTGAGCAAACTGCAACAAATAATGGCAATTTAATGACTGTGAGCTTCAGTATAGGTGTCAAATCAGAGAAAGCACTGGAGCAGACATCTCTGTAAAATGTGGAAAGATTTCCCCCCGCAACTCCCCAGTTCCTTAAGCAATGTGGTTTGGACTTTGAGTGTGGTTTGAGTTTCATTCAGGCAAACTCCCAATTACTATTGATACCCAAAATTAATGGAGTAAAAAAATCTCAGGATTTGGCCCTCTAGTACAGTGGCTCTCATCCTTTTCAGATTACTGTACCCCTTTCAAGAGTCTTATTTATCTTGCATACCCTCAAGTTACACCTCAGTTATTAGCTACTTGCTTACAAAATCAGACATAATACAAAAGTGTCACAGCACACTATTACTAAAAATTGCTTACTTTCTCATTTTTACCATATAATTATAAAATAAATTAATTGGAATATAAATATTCTACTTACATTTCAGTGTATAGACTATAAAGCAGTATAAACAAGTCACTGTCTGCATGAAATGTTAGTTTGCACTGACTTCGCTAGTACTTTTTATGTAGCCTGTGGTAAAACTAGACAAATATCTAGATGAGTTGATGTACCCCCTGAAAGACATCTGTGTACCCACAGGGCACGCATACCACTGGTTGAGAACCACTGCTCTAGTATAACTCTTCACTGTTTAAGACTGAGAAATTCAGATTTCAATAATGGAGCACTGATTGGATGCCATGCTGTAGCCTCAGGAGCAAAGGGCCAGTTAACTACATACAGCTCTGTAGGGCACTAGTTACCTGTGTTGATCCTTCAGTCAGAGAAAGGAGATGAAGTGTGAACCTCTAGTCTTGACATAGTGGGTGAAATGGTAAAAGATTATGTCAGTATACTGATCCTTTCCCCAAACCCTTTAAAATGGGCATTTTACATTCTGTCTACACTAGGAATATTTAAAAAAAAAAAAAAAAAAAAAAGTCCACTGGCTAACACCAGTTCGGCCTGAGCTCTATTGAGAGCCCGAGAGTAGATGCGCTTCTGACAGTGTTTTAAATGCTGTGTTGATTAGACTTACTCTGAGCAGGGACAGAAAACACAGTATTTAAAATGGTGGTGGCAGCCGGCAATCTGTCTACTCTAGGGCTCCCAGCATTGCTAACATCAATGGAGTGGAACCAGTGTTCCAACAGCGGAAAATTTTTGGAAAAAAAAAATCCCAATTATCGACAAGGTCTAAGCTGGTTTTCCTGCAGGAAGAGAGGAGAGTAGAGTTCATCGGGAGTTTTCCAACAGAACACTTTCTATCCAAAAGTGCTGACTTGTCAAAATCAAAATGTTCTGTGGGATTGTTTTGATTTGGATGGAATTCCAACAGGAACCAGGCTGGTTTCCTGACAGCTTGCCTGGTAGCTCCCTGTCAGCCTAAGAGCCTGGATGACCTGGGAGCCCCAGCTCCCACACATCCCAGGTTCCCAGCTCTGGGGCAGCCTGCCAGGTGGGCTGTTGTGCTCCCAGGCTCTTCACATGGCAAACTCCTACAAACCTGTAGCTCACATGGATACCCGCCCCCCACTGGCCATACAGCTTTTCTGCAAAAAAAAAAATCCATTTTTTTGTTTTGTTTGTTCCACTGTGGAACAAGAATTTTTTCAAAGTCTCAGACTTTCACAGAACAGAAAATTTGTTACCACATTTGCATGGAATGGAGCACAGGAAACACTGCAATGTGGCTAGAAGATCAAAACATTCCCCTGCAGTGTTGGAAATTGAAACAAAAACAGCACTGATTTACTGCATGAAACCCATCTTGTTTCACTATCCAATACGAAGGAAGTGCAAAACGTAAAACAGGATAAATAGTAAGTAGTAAATGAGATTTTTACAATTCCTACACATCTAGCTAAGGTGGTGTCTTGGTAACACAAAGTAAAATACTTCAAGTAAAAATATTTGCACAGCATGACATGATTTTCAATTGTTTTCTACAGTAAACTTTAGAGGCTTATTCAGCCATACCAGATTAAAGCCTGGTGGGAGGGACGGAAAGGA
Source organism: Malaclemys terrapin pileata (assembly GCF_027887155.1). Lineage (NCBI taxonomy): Eukaryota > Metazoa > Chordata > Testudines > Emydidae > Malaclemys > Malaclemys terrapin. The sequence continues at coordinate 75,660,348 of NC_071512.1, forward strand.
GATCAAGTCACACTACTTTAGAATTACTCTGGGGCTATGTGTTACACCTTTACTTAGAACTACCGACATTTACTGAGAAAAGGTTAAAATTTATTCTGAGTTTTGCTTGCACCAGGGCTTAATTTGGCTCAAAATTTTCTAGGATTTAAAGAGAGGTGCTACATATTAATGTCACATGAGATCGTGTTCGAAGCCTTGCAATGAGCTGCTTGACTTTCTAGTCTCACATTCTTGGAATAATTTAGCTCCCAAGATACTACTCTAAATATAAATCCAAGGCATTTTATAGTGGTTTTCCTAAAAATACTCAAAGTGAATGCTAAGAAAACACCAACCATACAAGGAGGTAAATTTTACACATACCGGTTGAAATAGCTAGTCACCACTGCTCCAGCGATAGTCATTTGCTGACAAGCCAGGATGAATTCACTAGTCCAGATAAGGCCAACTAAATGGTACCACCACATGTAGCGAATGCCAGACAGAATTTTATATTCTACTTGTCCTCCTGAAATGACTTGTGCACTACCTGAGAAGTCAAAGATATCAGAATATTAATAACAACTCAGCAAACAAAACAGAACTTAAACATGTCTCATATAGCCCATGTATTCACTTTTTTCCAGTAAAGTTATAAAATAGAATCCAGCTGTTGTTTAATTCTAGCAATATTTACTAAAGCACACAACTAATTTTGAGAAAAATGTTCTTATAGGGCCTAATGCCTCAGTTTTAAGTCAGGTCATTTTTACAGCTGCCAGTAAAGTCAATAGCAGCTGTGTTTGAGCAAGATTTAAGAGAAACTGGGTTAAAACTTCAGGATTTGCTCTAAAATGAATGTTTGAGAAATAAATGAAAAATCTTCATTATCAAAATCTGAAATAAGATTAAAGTCAATTACAGAAATGTCTAAAAATTAAGTTTTCACTTATGAGGACAACAGCATTATTATGCAGACAAAGCACAATTGGAGTTGCAGCTAGCAAGGGATGTGAAGGATAACAAGAAGGGTTTCTACAGGTACGTTAGGAACAAGAAGGTGGACAGGGAAAGTGTGGGACCCTTACTGAATGGGGGAGGCAACCTAGTGACAGATGATGTGGAAAAAGCTGAAGTACTCAATGCTTTTTTTGCCTCGGTCTTCACAGACAAGGTGACCTCCCAGACTGCTGCACTGGGCAGCACAGTATGGGAAGGAGGTGAGCAGCCCTCAGTTGTGAAAGAACAGGTTAAGGACTATTTAGAAAAGCTGGACATGCGCAAGTTCATGGGGCCAGATCTAATGTATCCGAGGGGACTGAGGGAGTTGGCTGATGTGATTGCAAAGCCATTGGCTATTATCTTTGAAAACTCGTGGCGATTGGGGGAGGTCCCGGATGATTGGAAAAATGCAAATATAGTGCCCATCTTTAAAAAAGGGAAGGAGGAGAATCTGGGGAACTACAGCCTCACCTCCATCCCTGGAAAAATCATGGAGCAGGTCCTCAAGGAATCCATTTTGAAGCACTTGGAAAAGAGAAAGGTGATCAGGAAAAGTCAACATGGATTCACCAAGGACAAGTCATGCCTGACCAACCTAATTGCCTTCTATGATGAGCTAACTGGCCCTGTGGATATGGGGAAAGCAGTGGACGTGATATATCTTGACTTTAGCAAACCTTTTGATATGGTCTCCCACAGTATTCTTGCCAGCAAGTTAAAGAAAGTATGGATTGGATGAATGGACTATAAGGTGGATAGAAAGCTGGCTAGATCGTCAGGCTCAACGGGTAGTGATCAAAGGCTCAATGTCTAGTTGGTAGCCAGTATCAAATGGAGTGTCCCAGGTGTCTGTCCTGAGGTCGGTTTTGTTCAACATCTTCATTAATTATCTGGATGATGGGATGGATTGCACCCTCAGCAAGTTTGTGGATCACACTAAGCTGGGGGGAGAGGTAGATATGCTTGAGGGTAAGGATAGGGTTCAGAGTGACCTAGACAAATTGGAGGATTGGACTAAAAGAAATCTGATGAGGTTCAACAAGGACAAGTGCAGAGTCCTGAACTTAGGACGAAAGAATCCCATGCACTGCTACAGCTGGGGACTGACTGGCCCCACCGGCAGTTCTGCAGAAAAGGACCTGGGGATTACAGTCGACAAGATGCTGGATATGAGTCAACAGTGTGCCCTAGTAGGAGCATTGCCAGCAGATTGAGGGAAGTGATTATTCCCCTCTATTTGGCACTGGTGAGGCCATATCTGGAGTATTGCATCCAGTTTTGGGCCCCCCACCACAGAAAGGATGTGGATAAATTGGAGAGAGTCCAGCGGAGGGCAAAGAAAATGATTAGTGGGCTGGGGCACATGACTTATGAGGAGAGGCTGAGGGAACTTGCCTTATTTAGTCTGCAGAAGAGAAGAGTGTGTGTGTGTGGGGGGGATTTGATAGCAGCCTTCAACTACCTGAAGGGGATTGCAAAGAGGATGGAGCTAGGCTGTTCTCAGTGGTGGCAGATGACAGAACAAGAAGCAATGGTCTCAAGTTGCAGTGGGGGAGGTGTAAGTTGGATATTAGGAAAAACTATTCCACGAGGAGGGTGGTGAAGCACTGGAATGAGTTACCTAGGGAAGTGATGGAATCTCCATCCTTAGAGGTTTTTAAGGCCTGGCTTGACAAAGCCCTGGCTGGGATGATTTAGTTGGGGTTGGTCCTGCTTTGAGCAGGGGGTTGGACTAGATGCCCTCCTGAGGTCTCTTCCAACCCTAATCTTCTATGATTCTACTAAAAGAGCAGAGAGAGAAAGATTGCTGGAAAAGATTAAGGATAGATATGTACCACTGAAACAAAACAGAATAAAGTATATGTTATAGCTGTAACAAAACTAGGTTTTAGAACATTAAACAGACAAAATTAACCAAATTCAATCCAAATTCAATGTTGTTGTTTTTTAAACAGAATGTAGACATCTTTAAGGTAACAAGAACTCTAAGGCTGTTTGCATCAGATGTGTATTCTTGAACATAAACACACATTTACATCTAATTATGCTAGCAAATTGTATTTCCACTTCTGTTGACAAGACATGAACGTATTTCCCTATTAATCCTAAAAGTAATGTGACAGACCCAGACCAGTGGGGTACAGGAGTCTGGTAGAGGGCAAATATACTGGTCACTGGATGAATAGTTTTCTGTTCCCTGAATGACCAGAGCAGGGGCTGCACTAGAGTAATCAGGAACCTGCTAGAACCAGTTAAGGCAGGCAGGCTAATTAGGACACTTGGAGCCAATTAAGAAGAAGCTTCTAGAATCAATTAAGGCAGGCTAATCAGGGCACCTGGGTTTTAAAAAGGAGCTCACTTCAGTTTGTGGGGCGAGTGTGAGGAGCTGGGAGCAAGAGGTGCAAGAAGCTGAGAGTGAGAGGGTTTGCTGCTGGAGGACTGAGGAGCACAAGCGTTATCAGACACCCGGAGGAAGGTCCTGTGGTGAGAATAAGGAAGGTGTTTGGAGGAGGCCATGGGGAAATAGCCCAGGGAGTTGTAGCTATCATGCAGCTGTTACAGGAGGCACTATAGACAGCTGCAGTCCACAGGGCCCTGGGCTGGAACCTGGAGTAGATGGCGGGCCCCAAACCTCCCAATTGACCTGGACTGTGGGTTCTTCCAGAGGGGAAGGTCTCTGGGCTGTTCCCCAACCCACCTGGTGAATCTCTGAGGCAAGAAAATCTGCCAATAAGCGCAGGACCCACCAAGATAGAGGAGGAACTTTGTCACACTAGCTACACAAAATTAGTGATGCACAGTCCCAATTGCTGAGTTCAAGTTAGACACTCCTATTTATAATTCCTGAATATGAACTTTTGTTTGGAGGTGGGCGGACAGAGACAGGTTACTTTTTGTGGCAGGTCATTGGATCTGGAACTTACTCTCTTTGTCAATTTGCCAGGGCTCAAATTTGCTGACCTTAATGATGCATCTGTTCACCCAAAAGAGGAATTCTCTAAGGGCGAGCTGTGGATATTCCTTGGTACTAACTTCCAGTACAGCATTGGTGCTGTCAATGTCAACTATGTGAGTAGGGGCAGGATAAGGAATGGTCCACTGATGTCCCTGCGGCCCACGCTGCTTCCCGCAGCTCCCATTGGCCGGGAACGGTGAACCACAGCCACTGGGAGCTGTGGGTGGCCGTGCAAATGTAAATAGACTCATGGCCCACCAGCGGATTACCCTGACAGGCCACAGGTTGCCCACCACTGCTCTAGTGGGTAGAGCTGAGAACTGCAAGTCAAAACAAATGGGTTCTTCCAAATTCAGGTAAACCTTGTTCTCATTGTTCCCTGGATCAAGAGTCATACCCTGCAACATAATGCAGCTGGACTAGACTACTAAAAAAAGTTCATAGGTTGTAACACAGATTAGTTTATTGTTACCGTGAGGCAATCCTCTTTGTAGTGAAGTGAAGACATTGATGCATGCACTGGTTACTTCATATTCAGAAAGATGTCTGAACAGGAAAGCACTGTCATGAGCTGCAGGCATTTTAGAGAGGTTAGGACTGTGTACTGCTGTAAGTGCACTGCTACTGAAATTTGGTTCTAATGCTTTTTAGACCTGTGAAAATTCAAGTTACTTTACAAGTGGAAAAACCTTTGGTACCATCTCTCTCTTTCCCCCACCCCACCCTTTTTTTTTTAAACGCAGACCCAAGAGTTATTTTTCTTTCTCAGAGAATTCTGAAGTGGAGCACATTTCCACATACCATCAAAGTAAATTTCATCCACTGCACTGTACATTTGTGTCTCATTTTGTATTCTGAGCATTTCTCAACTCCTTTAACTCTTCCAGCAGTTTTAGGCTCCTATGTTCTTACAGCATGTACAACTAGCCAAACATGCTCATACATCAATTGTAATCATTACCAGTGGCAACTGTGCAAACAATACAACGGATAAGATAAATGGAGGTCTCTTCAGGCTTCCATTTCATTTGAAAATAAGTCATTTCCTTCAGTAGCAGAACTGAGGACTTTTTCCTGGTGTGCAACCTTTACTTATGAACATTCCTATTACACAAATTGTTAAGATATTTTACTTCTGCACCGACAGACTGGTTAAAATGATTAATGAATGTCTGCAGCACAAACTCTAATTCCATTGCTCTTAACAAGCCACTGTCATTTAAAATAATGATTAACAGTAACAGCCTTGGCTAAACAGAAATTGTCATGGGCTGGTATTGTGTGCATGTGTATCACTGCCCTCTGCTGGATGTCATCATGTGGCAGTGATCACCTTATTTTCTGAGTAAGAGGAGCCAAAGATCATGTGCTGTATTCCCTCATGGTGTATGTCTGTGCCTGTCTGATATTCTTTGTGTCTATGGTTACCAGGCACATACAAATCTGATGACAGAATAATGCATTATATTATGTTTCACATTTAAAGATGAGAGTATATTGGTAGCATGGATCAAACAGCAAGGATCTCTCTGACATCCTATTAAAAAATGCATTTCCTTTCCTTGTCATTCCAGTGTGATCTGGTCACGGAGGCACAAAAAAAAGAACAAAACTTCAGAATATGGTTCTACTTTGTCTGCAGCACATTTTTCTTCCAGCAGTATAATCACAGCAGATAAGTCATTCACCGAAAATCAATCCTGCCAGTGCAGCCATTTGCCAATTCCAAGTTGTTAATAAGTGACTAAAATCCCCATTGTTGAGCCATGACATTGCAGAAAGCTGCCCACTGTATATATACTTTTCTTAGATTTGTTACTGTGATGCAAATACTTCAAAAAAAGTTGGTCAGATACCAAGATCCTGCCATAGCATTTTTAGTAAGACTTTGAAAAGTTTCTCCATCAGATTCACTAGCCCAATACTACAGCCTTATCAGTCACAGCCAAAGAGATGCACAATATCAATATCATACAGTATATTTTGTGACTTGCAGACTTGTGCCATACATTCTACGGGAGTGGCTATTGGAGTTTTTCTACTCATATCTGGAGCACCCAGAAGTTTTAACAGGTTTCAGGGTAGCAGCCGTGTTAGTCTGTATCCTCAAAAAGAACAGGAGTACTTGTGGCACCTTAGAGACTAACAAATTTATTAGAGCATAAGCTTTCGTGGGCTAAAACCCACTTCTTCGGATGCATATAGAGTGAAACGAAAGCTTATGCTCTAATAAATTTGTTAGTCTCTAAGGTGCCACAAGTACTCCTGTTCTTTCAGAAGTTTTAAGCGGTTGGAACTCCTAGGAACTGGAAATCATATTTTCCTCAATTTATCAATTCCACTGTGGGCAACAAAGAACAATTGGCCAGAAAGTACTAACTCAGAACCGATTTCCGAGTTCTTGCTACTATGAAAATATTTGCCACTTTTAATGCTTTCTGCTGCAGAGTCAGAAAGGGTTCTATAAACCATTGTTCTATAAAATTTGTGTTTCCTCCCAACTGAATTTACTTTGTAGCTGCTCCTTTTTCACATATGAGAATTTACAATTAAGTTAGCTAGATTTAGTTGGAATATCTTGGACTCTTCAAGAAATTTGCTTTTACCACTGGTTTATCTGCAGCACATCTTTACTGTAATAGTTTTACTCCTCACTATACTCAGATATATTTTCATTATGTGAAAATCTCGCCTAGCACTTCCATCTTACACTCAGTATCCTATTCCTGATGTGGATTTCACTGTTTCTGCCAGATTCATACATGAGAGGACACACATTACAGTACCACTACTGGAATACCACAAGGCCATGTCTAGTTCTACAATAAAACAACCCTATCGGCTTTTCCAAATCCTCACTGAGCTCCATTCCCATTAGAATACATAGTTACAACCCATGCCACTTGATTTTTGTGCCAACTCCAGTCTCTTGCAATTTGGCATCTCTCCTGGCCAATGTCTGGCATTTGTCCCAGACCTATAGATTTCCAATACAATTGGCTTCTGCTGCTCTTACAGCCCCTGATTTAGCAAGGTAGTTAAGCAGGTGCATAACTTTGAATACATGAGCAGCCTCACTTCAGTGAGACTACTTGTACCTTGCTCAACCGGGGCTATAGTTATCTGATCCTCCCAAGGAGTTAGCTTCTTCTCAATGTAAAATAGATATTAAAAATGACATAAACAAGGTGATCTGCATGGATGCATAAAGATCAGATGCATCACAGATGAAACATGGATCAGGTGCCTCAGTTACAAGATGCACACAGGCTGTAAATATTACGGAACTACAAGAAGCATAAGGGAAACATTAAGAACAGGTGCAGCACAGTAACAATTCAATTTCACTAGCCCATCTCCTCAAGCTGCACATAACTAAAAACAGCTATTTGCTGAAAAAATGTAAATATGTATAACATCATTCTCAAAATATTTTCTGATAAGCCCAAACTAAAATTAAGTAGGTGTTTAGCCAAAAATTAGAAACTGCTATAACGGAAAGGTAAAGATTTTACAAACTGAGCCCCTTCTGAGAAGGCTGGAGTTCTCAAATAACCAGCACATGGAGGTTCAGAGCAGTATTCTGATCTCCCTCAAAAAGCCCAGAAAAATCAGAGGGCAGGAAAAAGTTTTCTTCCATTTCCACAATCAGTTGATTCCAGAGAGAGTGGAAAATACAAAAGCTGTTCTGATAATATACTATGGAATATGAACCTTGTAAAACCTAGATGAGATTTTATGTTAAAGAGTGTATTTAAAACTAAAAAAAAAATTATTTTTTTTTTGCAGACTGTCAAATAAAATACTATTTAGAGTAGGAAGATTTCCCCCTACTGTATGGAGTAGTTTCAGGTTCTATACCTCGCCCAGAAGCCTCTGCTAACTTTTTGCCATTTTTACAGTAAAATTTTCTTTTTTTTTTTAAGTGTTTCTCTCCCCCCCCCACATGCAAGAATAATACAGAATTAACAGGGAAAATTGTGAAACTAGCTTATACAAAATTTGCTGTCAATTGCACAAAGTAAACCATTTTACTCTAATCTTTTTCAGTTATAATAATTTCTTAGGTGTTATTTGAAGAAGAGTAAAAGGTAAAGAAAGTATTCAGACAAAAGTAATTTTTAAATTAACATTGTCCATTTAGCCTATTATGAGAACATTAATCGAGCAAGTCAATCCCCGCAGCAGTGTTCTCAATGGACTATGCAGATATTTATCAAATATGATATAAGCTTTAAAACTTATGAACTACAGAGGGTGGTAAATAGAGGACAGCATGATGATATACTTCTGCCAACCCCTAATTCCATTTAAGGAAAAAAATCAAATCAAATTTTGATTTGCTTATTTAAATTAGCTTTATTTTTAAAAATAAAACTGTTTAAAATGAAATCTGAATTTAATACAAAACATGTTAAGACCTAAACTTACTATAATCTCTTAATATATTTAAATAAAAACAAATATGCTGAATCCATGAGCATCTATCAAAAACTTTGAGTTAAAGGTTACTTTTCTATACAGAGAAAGAATGCAGGGAAAAACATCTAATTATTGAGGTGCTATTTTTACAAAGCTTGACAACAGGTTGTATACCGTACTAATGGCTTGAGCCTTTGGGGGACCCACAGGCTATGCTACTGGGTGCAATATTAGCTAATAAAAATAAAATTTTAAATCCTATTTTGTGTGTTTAATTAAATTCCAGTTATCATCCTAACGCAGCCTGATGCAAACTATGACGAAAAATTTAATTATTTAGTAAATAAACAATATATTATTCATCATTTTCTAACATACTAAAAATGTACAATTAATAAGAATCAGAAAATATTAACCTATATAATTGCTTACAGAAATGTATACAATTATAGTGTACCCTCCTGGATAGCAAAAAATTTACCAAATCTAGTGTAAAGGCTCCAGTTAGTTGTAAATCAACATTGTAATGGTAACATCAACCAATGAGAATGCATCTTAGAAAATAGCTACAATACAAATGGAAAAGTTGATTAAAATCAATTATTTAAGTCAGGGCTTTCCTCTTTGTGATTTAAATCATGATTTAAATTGCAATACACCCTGTGAAGAACTATTACATGGCCTGACCCAGCAAATGACTTAAGCACATGTCTAAGTGCACTTCTGGACTAGGGCCAGTATGAGTAAGAGTGTCAGAAACTGGTTCTTACAGAACATCATATGGATTTAGACATTTAGGACTTAATGATTTTGAAATATAAACACCTGAACTGTTACCTAATGGTTAGAGCATGGGACTGAGAGCCAGAATGACTATTATATTCCTTATTCTGACTACCCTCCTGTGTAAAAAGGATTTTGAGAGGCTTAGTTGTTCTCTGTAAAGCACTTTGAACTCCTCTGATGACAGTATATTAATTTTGCACTTATGTTAATCTTAATAAAGTATAACAGTTGTGACAGTTCAAGCAATGATGAATGATGAAAAAACAGTTACCTACCTTTCGTAACTGTTGTCCTTCAAGATGTGTTGTTCATGTCAATTCCATTCTAGGTGTATGCACGCCCATGTGCACAGTCGTCGGAGATTTTTGCCTTCACTGTATCGGTAGGGTCAGCAGTGACACCCCCTTGAGTGCTACGCACATGCGTCAGAACATCAGCCACTGCCATCACTACGCCCTCTGAGTTCCTTCTTGCTGACAACTCCAACAGAGGGGCAGGAGGGCGGGTAATGGAATGGACACAAGCATCACATGTCGAAGAACAGCAGTTACAAAAGGTAGGTAACCCGTTTTTTCTTCTTCTAGAGCTTGCTCATATAAATTCCACTCTAGGTGACTCACAAGTGGTGCCAATAGAGATGGGCTCGGAGTTCACGGTCTTGCACCTTGCAGCACTGCCTTGCCGAAGCCAGCATCGTCCCAGGCCTATAGGTCAGCGCATAATAAGACGTAAATGTGTGGACAGATGACCAGGTAGCAACTCTACAGATCTCCTGGATTGGCACCTGGGCTAAGGCAGCAGCAGATGATGCTTGCACTCTAGTCGAGTGTGCTTTCACTATTGCCGGTGGAGGCACACTCACCAGCTCGTAGCAGTATCAGGGATGCAGGCTGTGATCCAGGATGAAATCCTTTGGGCAGACACAGGCACAGACATCCTGTCTGCCACCGCCACGAACAGCTGCGTTGGCTTACGGAATGGCTGTGCCCTATTGATATAGAAGGCCAGCGCCCTCCGTACGTCCAGGGCGTGTAACCTGTGCTCCTCTTCGGATTTATGGGGCTTCGGAAAGAAGACAGGGAAGAAAACATCCTGACCGGTATGAAACTGAGAAGCTACCTTGGGCAGGAATGCTGGGTGCGGCCGCAGCTGGACTTTTTGTAGAAGACCATATAGAATGGTTCTGACATCAGCGCTCTGATCTCAGACACTCTGCGGGCAGACATATCTGCCACCAGGAATGCACCCTTCCAGGAGAGAAGGAGAAGAGAGCAGGAAGCCAGAGGTTCAAAGGGAGGCCCCAGGGACATGAGTGTAAAGAGACACTCCAGACCTTTCAGAAACCGGGCTGTCATGTTGTGAGTGAAGACCGACCGCACTTGGAACAGAGCCAAAATAGCAGCCAGGTGCAGGGCTTTGGAGTGGAGCCTGGAGCTGGAGCGCGGAGCAGCTCCAGAGCAGTGGAGCTGCAGGTTTTTGCCTGGAGCTGGAGCAGAGCCAGAGCACAGCTCCAAAGCCCTGGCCAGGTGGACCCCGATTGACGACAGGGACAAGCCCTGAAGTGTGAAGCGCAGAAGATAGTCCAGGATCACCTGCAACAAGGTCTGCTTGGCCCGGACGTGCCAATCTGAGGTGCAGCACATTAATCTTTTCCACTTTGCCTGATAGGTCACTCTGGACTTTTTTCTGCTACTTGTTGAACCTGGGTCGAGCATTTCCGCTCGTCCGCATTCAGCCATGCAGCAGCCAGGCTGTCAAGTGCAACACCTCCAGGTTTGGGTGCAGGAGAATGCCGTGGTTCTGGGACAGGAGGTCCAGCCAGAGAGGGAGGCACAGCAGCTCGGCTACCGAAAGTTCCAGCAGCATGCCAAACCAGTGCTGGCGAGGCCACTCGAGGGCTAACAGGATAACTCTCGCCCTGTCCTGTTTGATCTTCATGAGGACTCTGTGGATCAATGGCATTAGCAGAAAGGAGTACATCAGGGCTCCCAACCACAGAAACAGGAAAGCATCTGACAGGACACCTGTCCATTCCCTGGAGTGAAGAGAACACCTGGCATTTCCTGTTCTGACGGGACACAAGCAAGTCCACCTGGGGAGTTTCCCCACTTTCGGAAGATCATACTGGCCACCTCCGGATGATGAAGGTCCTGTTGAGGCAATCTGCTAGCACATTCTTAGTGCTGGGCAGGTGTGTGGCTACCAGATGAATGGCATGCCACATACAGAAGTGCCAAAGGCTGAAAGCTTCTTGGCAAAGGGCTGATAACCTGGCTACGCCCTGTCTGTTGATGTAATACATTGCGGCAGTAATGTCCATGAGGACCTGCACCACCTTGCCCCTCAGGTGGGACAAGAGAGCCTGGCAGGCCAGGCGAACCGATCTGAGCTCCCTGACGTTCATGTGGAGGGCAACCATCGGCCCTGCGTGCTCAGCTCACCCAGGTGGGCTCCCCAGCCCAGGTCCGAAACATCGGAGACCAGGGTCAGCAACTGGGACAGGGTCATGAAGGGGACTCCTTCCAACACTGACCCGGTGTCCAACAACCATCCAGGGACGACAGGATGTTATCCATCACCCGGACCACCCAGTCTAGATTGTGTCTGTTGGGGGTGTAAACCAACACCAACCATGCTTGCAGAGGCCAGAGGTGAAGCCTGGCATGACTGACCACGTATGTACAGGTGGCCATGTGGCCCAGCAACCGCAGGCAGGTGTGAGCCGTGGTGAGCAGGTGGTTCTTGAAATGTGACATTAGGTCTGACATGGCCTGAAAACATGCCACCGGGAAGAATGTTCTGGCTCGCGTGTGGTCGAGAACCACCCCTAGGAATTCTATGAGTTGAAGTGGCCTTAAGGTGGATTTTTTTCTCGTTTATCAACAGGCCCACGTCGTGGCAGGTGGAACGCACCAGATCGAGGCTTCTCTGTAGTTGATCCCGAGATCTGTCCTTGATGAGCCAGGTGTCGAGATACGGGAAAACCTGGACCCCTCGACATCGGAGGTAAGCAGCCACTGGCGCCACACATTTTGTAAAGATCCCTGAAGCAGATGAGAGGCCAAAGGGGAGCGCCATAAATTGGAAAGTTCTCTACACAAACATCCCACACACAGATGGAATACAAGCTGTCAGGAACAGTATCCCTGATGATGACCAGCACAACTTATTGCTGAGCTCTGTGACTTTATCCTCACGCACAATTATTTCAAATTTGGTGACAATACATACCTCCAGACCAGTGGCACCGCTATGGGCACCCACATGGCCCCACAATATGCCAACATTTTTATGGCTGACCTGGAACAACGCTTCCTCAGCTCTCGTCCACTCATGCCCCTTCTCTACCTACGCTATATTGATGACATCTTATCATCTGGACCCATGGGAAGGAGACCCTGGAAGAATTCCACCATGATTTCAACAGCTTCCACCCCACCATCAACCTCAGCCTGGACCAATCTACACGGGAGGTCCACTTCCTAGACACCACCGTACAAATAAGCAATGGCCACATTACCACCACCCTATACCGAAAACCCACCGACCGCTACGCCTACCTTCATGCCTCCAGCTTCCACCCGGTCACACCACACGATCCATCCTCTACAGCCAAGCACTGAGGTACAATCGCATCTGCTCCAACCCCTCAGACAGAGACCAACACCTACAAGATCTTCACCAAGCATTCTCAAAACTACGATACCCACACAAGGAAATAAAGAAACAAATCAACAGAGCCAGACTTGTACCCAGAAGCCTCCTGCTACAAGACAGGCCCAAAAAAGAAACCAACAGAACTCCACTGGCCATCACCTACAGTCCTCAGCTTAAACCTCTCCAACGCATCATCAGTGATCTACAACCCATCCTGGACAATGATCCCTCACTTTCACAGACCTTGGGAGGCAGGCCAGTCCTCGCCCACAGACAACCTGCCAACCTTAAGCATATTCTCACCAGCAACCACACACCGCACCATAACAACTCTAACTCAGGAACCAACGCATGCAACAAACCTTGATGCCAACTCTGCCCACATATCTACACCAGCAACACCATCACAGGACCTAACCAGATCAGCTACTACATCACCGGCTCATTCACCTGCACATCCACCAATGTTATATATGCCATCATATGCCAGCAATGCCCCTCTGCTATGTACATTGGCCAAACTGGACAGTCACTACGCAAGAGGATAAATGGACACAAGTCAGATATCAGGAATGGCAATATACAAAAACCTGTAGGAGAACACTTCAACCTCCTGGCCACACAATAGCAGATGTAAAGGTAGCCATCTTACAGCAAAAAAACTTCAGGACCAGACTCCAAAGAGAAACTGCTGAGCTCCAGTTCATTTGCAAATTTGACACCATCAGATCAGGATTAAACAAAGACTGTGAGTGGCTATCCAACTACAGAAGCAGTTTCTCCTCCCTTGGTGTTCACACCTCAACTGCTAGCAGAGCACCTCACCCTCCCTGACTGAACTAACCTCGTTATCTCCATACTGATTTATACCTGCCTCTGGAAATTTCCATTACTTGCATCTGAAGAAGTGAGGTTCTTACCCATGAAAGCTTATGCTCCCAATACTTCTGTTAGTCTTAAAGGTGCCACAGGACCCTCTGTTGCTTTTTATAAATTGGAAATGGCGTTCGCCCACTATAAAATGGAGGAAATGTCTGTGACCTTGGAATATGGAGATGTGGAAACAGAATCACAGAATCCTAGACTTTAAGGTCAGAAGGGACCATTCTGATAGTCTAGTATGACCTCCTCCTGCCCAACGCAGGCCACAGAATCTCACCCACCCACTCCTGTATCAAACCCCTAATCTATGTCTGAGCTACTGAAGTCCTCAAATCATGGTTTAAAGACTTCAAGGTGCAGAGAATTCTCCAGCAAGTGGGGCCGTCAAAGCTTGGGTCTGTTTGCTGACTGTCACTGTTGCAGACTGGTGCCCGGAGCGAGGTGATCACGCTGGTATCAGGAGGACCGGTGCCGGGGGGACTGGAGACGCAACGGGGAATGCTCCCACGAGGCAGGTGACTGGTACCTGTGCCGAGAGAATGATCAGCGAGAGGGTGAGCAGCGTCATTAGTACGGAGACCGGCATCTTGCTCTAGGCGATCCGCGTTAAGATGGCGGTGACCGCAAACGTGGTGCCAGTGACCAAGGATGAGCCCCAGAGGGTCTGGGCTGCTTTGTCTTGGGGGATCAGTGGCGCTCCACTGCCCCCTTAGGGGTCTTAGCAGCTGGCTTGCCTTCGTGGGGAGCCTTTGTCAGTTCCTAAGGCACCTGCAGTATTGGGGGTGCAGGCGGAGGCCTGTGCTCTCTTGGCACCAGGGGAACCTATGAAGATGTCGGTGCCACAAGGGTTTTTGGTTCCATGCTGCTTCCGGGAGTCGGTGGTGGACCTTTCATGGGGCTAAGGGCCTTGACCAAGGAAGTACAACTGCGCGGCTCCAGAGTGGGTCCCTTGCCTGATGACCAGGGCCCTTTTTGCCAGGTGCTGTGGAGTCATGCTTTTTGGGCATAGGTGCCAGGGGCGCACTGCACACCGAGGCCGAGGTACATGGCAAGTCCTGGCAGGGCTGCATGGAGGCCGGATGCAGGGTGGACTCCATGAGGAGAGCCCGTAGCTGAATATCTCGCTCCCTTTGTGTGCAGAGCCGGAAGTTCTTACAAATTCAGCACTTGTCTCTAACGTGTGACTCCCCTAAGCACTTGAGGCAGCTGCTATGGGGGTCCCTTACGGGCATAGGCCTGTTGCAGTCCACGCAGGGCTTAAACCCGGGAGACAGGGGCACGCACCGCCTGGGGCCCTAACTGCTAACTATTAACTACACTTAACAACTACTTAACACTAACTACTATAAACAAACTATTTACAAGGCCCTAAGCTCGAAGTCAGTAGACGAAAAAACAGCTAGCCCTTGCAATGCAAGGAAAGGCGCTCCAACTAACCACCATGGGCGGTAAGAAGGAACTGAGAGGGCGTAGGGTCGGCGGTACCTGATATACCGGCGCATGTGCATGGCATTCAAGGGGGCGCCACTGCCAACCCTACAGATACTGCTAAGGTAAAAATCTCCGAAGACCGCGCACATGGGCACGCACACACCTAGAATAGAATCGACATGAGCAAGCACTTGAAGAAGAATGAAAATGAGTTACTCAACAGAGTTTTTCAAACTACATTAATGGCATCTAGTGGATTATGGGTGTTACTACAGTTTTCTTTTACTCCACTGGTAATAACAAACAAGTATCACTTGAATTATTAACAATAGCCACTGTTTAACTTTGATGTACGCTAATGCCATACCCTGATTAGAAGCAGAATAAAAGCTCACTTGCAATTAGGAAAACAAATGAACACATGGGTTGATATTTCTGTATCTACTCTAACACCACCTTTAACACTCATATTGTCACTTTAGTTTGTTTTGTTTTAAGTAACATGCTCATTCTCACTATAAATATTAATACTTTAACTGACTAAATGGCTGAAAATTACAACTATTGACACATCTGCTAAAAACAACCCAGGCACAGGATTGAAAAACTCTTAATGAAGTATACAGCAATACTCAGGAAACACCCAACTATATCATCTTGCACTTCTCATCAAATTGATTCTGTTACACTACCCAAAATATTTATAACCTCTAACTCTCTTTTGTATCCCTAAGAGACTAATAACCTTTTTGAACACGTTGGACTCACTTAGCATTTTCGGAATTTAGATTTAACAAGGACAAACTTCACACACAGTGTTTTGTTGCATTGGAGAATTACAGTGAAGATTCCTTTGCGTTTTTGTGCATTCTCTCATAGTCAGCTCTGCTTAAATGACAAATGTTTGTGTTGTTTCCTCTAGCATTCCTGGCAATTAGTATTTCCAATTTAGTGTATTCGGATTCATTCTACCGAACTGCTACCAGCTTTACTAGAGTTACTGTAGTTTATGTGACTAATACCTTGTACTTAGATCTAACCTCTGACCAAATAGAGCTGTTCAAAAACTGCATGAAAAGCACTCCTATATCACCTAAAAATGAGCAGTTACACCCTTACAGCTTTAAGGCATAACCTTTATCCAAATTAATAAAAGGCCTTAACCAGATGAAAGCAATCCACTAACTAAAGCTCCAATGGCCTCCTAAGCTATACCCTGCACTGACGGTTTGTGATTCTGAAAAGTGTGCTTCCCTTTCAGTAACAACCACATAGTGCAGCATCTGGCATTCCCAGGCCACATGTGACCAGCACCAATAAGGGGCAAAAATTACAGGCTAAGAAGAGTGTTCTGAAGAAGCATCCATGACATCTAAAGCAAAGTAAATCTGTCCCACAAGAACTGATGTTCAGTTAGGCAGGAAAGATTCATGAAGAGGCTGAAAATTTGGTGCCACTGTGCCTAACAACTTTGGAGAAGCAGCAAGTCACCCGCCAGACAAATGCTTCTGAAATACCTTAACAGTTGGGGATGGAAGAGGAAGAAAGGGAGAAAGAAAGAGAATCTCTTCACAAACCTGCAGAGCTTCCATCAAATGCTGGGAAGAGCTATTCAGAATAATTTTACATCTCTCACAGGAGCGAAGGCACCTTCCTGTTGTTCCCATAGTAGAATAATATTAATTTCACAACCGCTGTACTAAATCAAAGCACTCCCCCTTTCTGTAACTCTCCCCGTTTACAAAAAGCAACTACATAGTTTGGATCTGGAATGACATTTTATGAGAACTAAAGAAGAAAGAACTAAAGTAAAGTCTCTGTGAGAGTGCACAAATGTACATGCTGTATTATCTTTGCCTCACAAAACAGTAGCTACTTTTGCAGTACTCCTAGAAATGCAAAGGTGAAGTAAACAGAAAATAAGATCATAACGTAGATATATTACAACATATATTACACCTTGTACACTAACACCAACACGTTCTGAGTTTAAACACCAAAGTTTAAAACAAGATAGTGTTTTTACATGACCATGATAAAATACAACTACTTACCTGCAGTTCCTAAGCTAAGTAGCACAGCAACCCAGAACACCCAGAAGAAAACGAGAATCACAAAGGTCCATAGTGGCTGGAACAGTAGGGAAGGGACCCTGCTAATTATTTTATTAGCAACCCAAAAGAGCTGTACAGTCAGCTGAATCCTCTTCCTTAGTACAAATATGAGGGAAAGTAGAACCATCTATTAAAAGAGATTAAAAACAAATCAGAAAAATAGTAAACTAGGAATTTCTTTCTTAAATTATCAGAAGTTGTCAAATTTTGTAGGGGGAGCGTGGTACCGATTTCACAAAGGGACCGCAGCAGAACATGTTTTTTCATAAAACTATTATGCACTAAATCTTTAACACTGAACTGCAGACACCACCTAAAAGACATAGCACACTGGAAACTACAAAACAACAAACATTCACAACAGAAGCTGCTTCACCACTTTTCTAGCCTGCTTTAGAACTATGCCAGATGCTCTCAGAAAAGCCACTGGAAGCAGATGATGTATTTGGAATTCTACAAATGGCAAAGGCATTGCACTTGAACAAATCTGCATCCAAAGAAACCTTTTCTTATTCTTTTATTTAGGAAGAGAAGAGGTGCAGAGCCCACTGTCTGATAATGTACAGAGAATATGCAAGCAATCTCTAGTGTGTATCACACTTATATTAGTCACTTTAACACAATACAGACTGTCCATTGTGTGCAACCACATTTTCTTTTTAAAAAATATTAATGTAACTGACTCACTTCCCAACAATACATTAACTGTTCACACATTCATACTGGGGTACGATACTAAATAAGGTGAAACATTCATTTCAACAGCATAAAGCCATAGTAATAAGGTTGTGTGGTGAACAGGAGGTGGATGACAGGAAGGCAAAAATTCAGCACTACAGCTTGTGGCCAGCAAACTAAACTGCAGCACTGACCTTTATGGAGATATACCTATCTCATAGAACTGGAAGGAACCCTGAAAGGTCATTGAGTCCAGCCCCCTGCCTTCACTAGCAGGACCAAGTACTGATTTTGCCCCAGATCCCTAAGTGTCCCCCTCAAGGACTGAACTCACAACCCTGGGTTTAGCAGGCCAATACTCAAACCACTGAGCTATCCCTCCCCCCTCTGCAATGGCTGTTGCCCCTTTGTGCCACGTACAAGGTATGTTGGGTCCACAGGATTCACATTTCCATGGATCCAGTGTCTCTCTGCTCACTCAACCCCATTAGCTTAACTGAGGATGGCCTATAGACCCACACTGCAGCAGTGTGCCCAGGGCAAAAGTCCTCCAACACAAGCTGCTCTGCTGGCATTGTCCTATAGCCCTAGCACAGGGTTTAAGTTTGTGGAGAGCCTCTTACAGACTCTTCATAATACAGGTGAATGTCACCATAAAATGTAAGAAAAGGATTAAATAATTATAAACAGATCTTATTTGGCTGCAAATGGAAAGCAGAATGCACTAGAGGGCAATCCACAAAGAGATAAACTGACCATGTCATGGTTGAAACATCACCACACAGCCTCAATTAACCCCAAAATGGAGTTTCCCCTTTTCAATGTCAAGTGTAAATAAAGGAGGGAGCATGTGCACTCACATTGCTGTAATATAGTTTTATTTCAAGGTTTCAGATTACCATCTCTAACATTAAGCTTCCTAACGATCATTCTGTAAAATTTCTCACCGTAATCATGGTAGATATGATAGCAAATCCAAGTAAAAATTTTACATTTTCTTTTTCAGTTTCCAGTTCTATGCTTGGGTCATTAGTGTAGTCATAGTAGAGCCACCACAGAACACCGGAGACAACTAGAACAAACACAAATCCATGAAGGTGCAGACAGTACTTCACAAGTGACTGGCAAGCTAATGTGTACATGTTATGGCTCTGTTACCTTCTCCTCTTGAATTACAGATTAACTGAAGAATAGAGTAGTGTAGCACAGAGTGACAAACATTAGGTGTAAATGCACATATCTGTGCTCACAGAATAAAACTGTGTGGCTGGTTTGCTATTTTGAGGTCAAAGCCAAAATTAAGTCTGGTTTTCTTGCAGCTTTGAAGTTACAGCATCATTGCAAGAGATAAACATAACTTATAAGATAGCCCACATTTCAGGCTTTGATCATTCTTAATAGTTCTCTGTTTTTAAAGGATGCATTGTTCAATTCTCTATTTAAACTTTGTTGGAAACGTTAACACTGCTCATACTCAAATCATTTGTCAAAAGAAATTCAATCTGCAGACATCTGTAAATAATTAAAACAAAACAAACCTCTCAACACCCTGATCCTACAGCTAGACCTGCATAGCCAGACCTTTTCATCCACACAGAGAAAGGGTCCAGCATGGATCTGATTGCAGGATTGGGACCCAATTTAGCTTACTGAAGGATAGCCGAGGAGAATTTGCTGTTTTTTCCTTTATGTTTTTCCTTCAATTTGGTGAAACAATGGGTTACTTAAACACATCATTATAAATAAATATACTTACATAATAATCCAAACACAACTAGCGTAATGAAAATATGGACCAGAAGTGTGGTGATGAATCTGAAGGTTAAAACCATTATTAAAGAGAAGGCTGGAAAATTAAAAAAAAATATATAGAAAGAGTCAACTTCAGATGACTTATGATCTATTTAATCAAACTAATTACATGGAAAATTTAGGTTTTTCTACAGTCCAGATTTTTTATTTGTAAACACTGATCTCAAAAGCAGAGACCAATAGGCTTTAAAACTGAAGAGATTCTGTTTTGACCAGAAATGTTCCAAAATCAGAGCCTAAAATGACCAGAATTAGTAATTATGTAGAATAGTCAGGTTCTTAACGTAAATTCAGTACTGGTATAATCCTTGCCTTCTGAAGTCCATTCTCTCCAGAGGGTAAATCCATCCTATTCTCTCATCCTGAAGCTAGTTTTTGTTAATTTCCACTTACTCACGAAACATGAAATCAAAGCTATCAAACTGATTTTTTAATACTGAAAATGTAAAATTACTGTTACCTATTAATAACTAGCTTAATTACTTTAATATTTATAAGCGTATCAAACATTTTCAGTTTACATGAGTAAGACGGTTACCTTCCTGTACTGTAGCTATTGCTCTTCAAGGTGTGAGTGCACATGTATATTCCACTCAGGGGTCCATGCTGAGCGCACCAAAGCCGGAGAACTTTGCCTAGCAGTACACCGATGGGGCGGTGCTAGCGTAAGGGCTATCTCCTCAGTCTCTCTGCTCATCCCTATGGTCCCAATCTACTGATTCAGTATCAGTCAGATTTCGCACCCAGCACTGAACAGCCTGCACCTCACAGCATGAATGCTGCATGGCTAGACAAGGAACAGGAGCGCTGTTCTGAAGCTGTTCAACAGGTTTTACTAAGGGCCACCTATCTGGCTAAATGGAAACGTTTTTCAATTTGGTCCCTAGGCTGCAGGATTCTACCAATACAATCCTGCATTCAGGACATTCTGGAGTAATTGTTGCACCTCCAGTCCTCTGGCATTTCATCCTCCATCCAAGGCAAATCAAAGTCTTCTCAAACTCCATGGTAGTCAAGGATCACTTGTCTCTTTCCACCAGTGCAGGAAGTGATTCCTCAATGGGACCTTAGCACTGTGTTGGATGCCCTTATGAGTCCTCCATTTGAGCCCTTGTAGACTTTGTCTTTTGGTATAGTAGAGACAGAGAACGAGTTATTTGTGGCCATAACTTCTGTGAGTTGAGTTAGTGACCTGCAGGCCCTTATGGCGTATACCTAGAATAACCAATTTTTCAAAAGACAAGGTTGCTTTGGCGCCACATCTTACGTTTTTGTCTAAAGGTCGGGTCACAATTTCATCTTACTCAGACAATACTCACCTGTATGTTTTCCCGAACTTCATTCACGTGTTGATGAACAAGCGTTTTCATTTCTTGGATGAGACACATTTGGCATTTTACTTGAAGGGAACTAAATCATTCCGTTCATCACTTCATCTTTTTGTTTCCTTTGCAGATTGCATGAAGGGTCTATTGGTCTCCATGCAGATGATTTCCAGGTGGATAACATCCTGTATTACAACAGCTTATGGGATAGCTCAGACTTCGCCTCTACACAGGTTAAGAGCTATATAACTAGGTCCCAGTGGCATTGGTCACATTTCTCAGTGGCATTTTGACATTGGACATTTGCAGGGCTTCTACTTGGTTTTCCATACATACAGTACTTTAACCACTCATTATGTTATTACAATTGAGTGCTGATCAGACGCAAATTTTGGGAAGGCAGTCTTGAGAAGACTCTGAGCCCCACTTCCTTCTGAAAGTGCTTGTGAATCACTTGAGTGGAGCACACGTCTACAATCACTCAAAGAAAAGACTGTTAGTTACAGTACAGATAAGTGTTGTTCTTCAAGATGTAGGTGCAGAAGTGTATTCCATGACCCACCCTCCATCCCCTCTGCATCTGAGTCTCAATTCTTCATGTTTGGTGAAGGAACTGAGAAAGGTCAGAGTGCTCTTAAACAGCTTGGGAAGGAGCTAATGGCCAGAAGGCACCAGCGCCATCCCTATAGGTACTGCTAGGTAAGGTTCTCTGGCTTTTATGTACTCGGCACATGCACACTCAAGGGAAATACAGGTCTGCAATCACTCAAAGAAGAAACTAGTTTCTAAGACCTCAATGGCAAGAAAAGAGGAAATAGTATCATTATCATTAGTATCATTTAATAGCATTAAAACATACCTCATGCTAGGATAAATTCTGATTTTATAACTTTTTCACCTAAAGTTTTTAATGGAGTCAGACAAAAAACAAACAAGTGATACAGAGTAAGTTTCCAGTCTGGTTTCTATAAATCTGAATTTCATTAGTCTATTAAATGTCTTGTAAAAGCAAACAGCAGTTCTCTCTCTTAACATACAGAACAAACTTATCTATGCAGCAAATATCAAGATTCAATATTTTTAAAAACTACATTATTCTCTCTACAAAGATTTGAAACATGAGACTATTTTAACATTTTTTTTTAAATCCATCTTCTATTCATAACTTTACCTAGTGCAAGGACACTCAGTCCTATTACAGTATCTCTTCCAGCCATTATTCCACTCAGAATACGATGAAAAACATCAACTTTGTTAACCACATTTATCAAGATGGATGCAAACTGTGAATAGCACTCAGGGTTTTGTGGAACACATCGATTAAACAATGGGAAGGATTTGCTGGAAAGTTAAAAAAAACAGAGGTTGGAGAAAAAGATTGATTACTGGAGAGTAAGGTTTCAGATACATTCAGGGATCAATCCTGCAGTTCCAAAACAAGTGGAACTCCCAATCAAGTTCCCTTGTTTTGTTTATATGTACTATTATGTTTGCTTGCTTTTTAGTAAAAATTAAATATATTAACACTGCCACCAAAATAAAGAAACAGTTCCAAATTAAAGTAAGCAGTTTATGCTGAATTTGGAATATTTAGACTGAACTTTAGGGTTCCCCTGAACTATTTCAGATTGTCTCAAAACACTTTTCAGAACTTAAGCCAATATACAGAGATCATTTCTTTCTACCCACTAAACTGTAGCCACTTCTGGGATAAAATAGCAGCGCCAATTTAACAATGCACAGCAATACTGCACAGCAGTTTATAACGGAAAGTGAGTACACCTCTACCTCGATATAATGTGACACGATATAACACGAATTGGATATAACACGGTAAAGCAGTGTTCTGGGGGGGGCGGGGCTGCGCACTCCGGTGGATCAAAGCAAGTTCAATATAACGCGGTTTCACCTATAACACAGTAAGATTTTTTGGCTCCCGAGGACAGTATTATATCGAGGTAGAGGTGTATCTCTATCTGATTAAAATGGCAGGAGAGATTTAGGAAGGCAGAACATATTCAGCCAAATTGGAATTTTCCCAGGTCATTGTGTTAATACCCCTACTCTTAGGAAAAAAGACACAAGATCTTTCATGGCCACAAATAGTCAGCAGGTCAGTTATATTTCATCTGAAAGACAGCACTTCTATCAGCATAGTGCCTCCATGTGAGGTACTGGTTCACTATTGACTCAGGAAGAGTGCCATCTACTGAACACCAACAGTGTTTCTGCTCCTTTTTGGGCTCCTATTCAAATATGAATTGGGCTTGAGTTGCTTAATTTGCAAGAACGGATGGGATCAAAGCACAAGTTAGTATGGCTGTAGGCTATATCAATATTATTATTCATTATAGGTATTTTTAATACACACACAAATTTTTCATGGTGTTTAAAATATTCCAACATTCTTAAGGGTGTATTAAGCTAGGACTGACCAGCTTGAGAAAACCGGTAGCCCAGTCAAATATTTACATATAAAAATAATGTTATTTGGCATTGTTAGCCAAGTGTCTTAAATGTATTATCCTTCTAGTCTTAGCACTGCTACACTAAGGCCTTGGCTACACTTGCGAGTTACAGCACTGTAAAGCCGCCCCCAGTGCTGTAACTCACTCCCCGTCCACACTGACAAGGCATTTGCAGCGCTGTATCTCCGTGGTTGCAGCGCTGCATGTACTCCACCTCTCCGAGAGGAATAGCGAGTATTGCGCTGCCGCTGCAGCACTGCGGTACCAGTGTGGCCGCCCAATGCGCTGTGAATGGCCTCCAGAATTATTCGGCAGTATCCCACAATGCCTGTTCTAGCCACTCTGGTTATCAGTTCAAACTCTACTGCCCTGGCCTCAGGTAACCAACTATGTGACCCACCCTTTACATTCCCCAGGAATTTTAAAAATCCCCTTCCTGTTTGCTCCGCTCGGCGTGGCGTGCTATCAGCGAATCTTTCCAATTGACCATGCCTCCACAAGCCAAGCGAGCCCCAGCATGGAGCAATGGCGAGTTGCTGGACCTCATCAGTGTTTGGGGGGAGGAAGCTGTACAGTCCCAGCTGTGCTCCAGCCGTAGGAATTACAATACCTTCAGGAAGGTATCAAAGGACATGATGGAAAGGGGCCATGACCGGGATGCCCTGCAGTGCAGGATTAAAGTGAAGGAGCTGCAGAATGCCTACCGCAAAGCCCGCGACGTAAACGGCCGCTCGGGTGCTCCCCCCGCGACCTGCCGATTCTACAAAGAGCTGGATGCGATACTTGGGGTTAACCCCACCTCCACTCCGAGCACAACCATAGACACTTCAGAGCGGGTGGGGGGGGGGAAGGAGGAAGAGGAGGTGGAGGAGGAGAACGGGAGTGATGGTGGTGGGCTAGATGGAGACACCCCGGAATCCCTGGAGCAGTACCGCAAACGCAAACGCCACCCCCCCCCACAGCCCTTGTCCCAAAACTCTTTCCGTTGTGCCCCACTGTCACCTCCAATCCACTTTCCTCAACTTCCGTGTTCTTCACGCCACGCGCTGCCTCCAACACTAGGATCTTCACCACCCAGCCCTGAAAACCATGACCCTTACCCTCTGCACTCAACCCCCATCACCATGCAGTATAAATGTCCTGAAGTGCAGCACTCACTGCACAGCACACCAGACAGGACATACGCGAATCTGTGATTGTACTGTTCCCCACTCCACCCCCTTGTTTCTTTTCAATAAATGGATTCTTTGGCTTTGAAAACATTCTTTATTATTGCATAAAGTAAAATACACCTTAGCCCAGGAAATAAACAGGCACTGCAAGTCTGCTTGTCTGCTTAGCAGACACTGATTCCTAAAGATTGGAACTACTGCACTTCACTCCCATGCAGGGCACCAGATATCACTGCTGGTTTTCAGCCTCAAAATGCTTCCTCAAGGCATCCCTAATCCTTGCAGCCCCGCGCTGGGACCCTGTAATAGCCCTGCTCTCTGGCTGTGCAAATTCAGCCTCCAGGTGTTGAACCTCGGAGGTCCATGCCTGAGTGAAGCTTTCACCCCTCCCTTCACAAATATTATGGAGGGCACAGCACACGGATATAACCGCAGGGATGCTGTTTTCAGCCAAGTCCAGCTTCCCATACAGAGATCGCCAGCGGGCCTTTAAACGGCCAAAGGCACACTCCACAGTCATTTGGCACCGGCTCAGCCTGTAGTTGAACCGTTCCTTGCTGCTGTCAAGGCTCCCTGTGTAGGGTTTCATGAGCCACAGCATTAACGGGTAAGCGGGATCTCCCAGGATCACAATGGGCATTTCAACTTCCCCTACCGTGATCTTCCGCTCTGGGAAAAAAGTCCTGGCCTGCATCTTCCTGAACAGCCAAGTGTTCCGAAAGATGCGTGCGTCATGCACCTTTCCGGGCCAGCCTGTGTTAATGTCAATGAAACGCCCACGGTGATCCACAAGCGCCTGGGGAACCATAGAGAAATACCCCTTCCGATTAACGTACTCGGATCCTAGGTGGGGTGGTGCCAGAATAGGAATGTGTCCCCCATCTATCGCCCCTCCACAGTTAGGGAACCCCATTTGTGCAAAGCCATCCACTATTTCCTGCACGTTACCCAGAGTCATGGTTCTTCTGAGTAGGATGCGAATAATGGCCTTGCAAACTTGCATCAACATGATTCCAACGGTCGACTTTTCCACTCCAAACTGGTTTGCGACCGACCGGTAGCTGTCTGGAGTTGCCAGCTTCCAGATTGCAATAGCCACCCACTTCTCCACTGGCAGGGCAGCTCTCAATCTCGTGTCCTTGCGCTGCAGGGTTGGGTCATGCTCCTCACATAGTCCCATGAAAGTGGCTTTTCTCATGTGAATGTTCTGCAGCCACTGCTCGTCAACCCAGACTTCCATGACAATGTGATCCCATCACTCAGTGCTTGTTTCCTAAGCCCAAAAGTGGCATTCCACGGTGCTGAGCATGTCCGTGAATGCCACAAGCAATTTCTTGTCGTACTTGTTATGCGGCTCAATAGCATCGTCAGACTCCTCACCCTCACTCTCACTGTCACTTTGGATCTTAAGGAATAGTTCGACAGCCAAACGTGACGTGCTGGCGAGAGTCGGCAGCATACGCCTCAACAATTCGGACTCCATTTCCCACAGACAGATCGCGCTGCACAGAAACTGTTGAAAGATGGCACCAAAGGTGGACGGAAACAAAGGGATTTCTGTGATGCGAAGCGATGCATCACAGGGCATTGGGACAGGACCCAGAATCCACCCGCACCCACGCCCCCGTCCCACAACCCACGGCGCCAGAATGGGAAAAGGTGCTCTGTGGGATAGCTTCCCATAATGCACCACTCCCAATAGCGCTGCAATTGCCACAAACGTGGCCACGATAGTGCGCTGGGCAGCTGTCAGTGTAGACAGACTGCAGCGCTTTCCCTACTCAGCTGCATGAAGTCAGGTTTAACTCACAGCGCTATACATCTGCAAGTGTAGCCAAGGCCTAAGCCAGCAAGAAGGTTTTTAGATCTCAGACTAACTCATGTGTGTATCTAAAAGGAGACAGCAATCCATCAGCATAGTATGCCTCCCTAATTAATAAGTAAATGGTGACTATTACTAGGGAAACTGATTCAACCTGTTTTGCTTTTAAGAGGAAGTATCACATATATAAAGAGACTGTTCTCAAGGATTTCACGCTGCAGAGAGAAAATACAGATGGTCAAAAATAAGTGTGAGGTGCCCTCTTTTCAATTCATTTTATGTTTCACCTCTGAAAGGTCTCTCATGCTCTTTTCTTCACTTTCCTTTGTGCAGCGGAGTAGGGAAGCATAAAGAGTCCAGTTCTGTGTCTTCAGGAGGCAATGGGACTTCACTTGAGCACATGCTTAACTATCTCTGCTGAACAGGGGTATGAACTGTGTGTGTGTGTGTGTGTGTAAACATGAGAATTCAAAAATATAAAATCAAAGATATTAAAGTAAAATCATTCTGATTGTTATGCATCAAGTCAAAGACTAAATGGGAAGGACAGTCTTTGAAAAGTTGTCTCGAATAAACAGTGCAGTAAAGCACACAGTAAATTCTTACCTTGGTGGAACTGGCAGTGTGGGACACAGCTCAGCCGCCTTTGGATTTAGCGTGTAACTGGAAATGTTCAAGTTATAAATACAAAGGCAAGAACCTAAGAGAATAAAAACCCCACAAATGGTAACTTGTTATTAGTTCACATCCATTTCTGGGCAGAAAACACACTTCTTAAAAATACTAAAAATCTCTATAAATAGCACTTAATTACATGGCTGCTCAAATCAATCATTGTTTTGAAGATTTTGTGCAACATAATAAATATTAATTAGCAAAACTAGTGTTTTTCCTCAATAATTCTGTATTTAAATTTAAAAAAACCCAACCATGATCTTAAACACTGTTCTGTTTAGGAGACAGATTAAAATCTTAAACAGTCCAGATAACAGTTTCATGAATCAAGATCAAACCCTCATCCGTTCTCTAGAGAGAGTAATGTTTTCAGTTTTTCCTACTTTTATCACTACATTGTTGTAACTTCTTTTAGGAGATGCAAGTACAACTAACAGAAACACTGGAAAAATCCAAATTTCTCTAAACTCAGATGATTTCTCATACCTGGAGAAGCCTCCCCCCTTAGGGCAAAATTCAGAGATGATGTGTAACATGGTGCAAATTAGACTTACTTATACCCATTTGCTGGGCAGATCAAGCTTGTTAGCCTGGGAAATTGGGCAACTGATTTAAGAGAAGGACACTCTGAAAATAAATATGCAACTAGCAAGTCCTTCAGTTGTCTCGATTTACTTTGCCACTGGAAATGGTCTTGTTGATCGAGAGAGCATGTGAGTTGGTATACAACTGCTCCTCCACCTTGCACAATTTCTAGCACAGCCTTTGAAAGTTTAGTAAGTCCCAGAGTGATAGGGGAATGGTGAAAGTGAGAGGTGATGGACATCGCTGGGAGTCATAGTTGTGAACCTGCACGTGGGCAGGTCAAGACTCTGCATTGACTTGGGGTGATACTATAGTCAAGCAGCATCTTGATTGACTCAACTGCTCTAATCAGGAATAGCACAGCTGACCTCAATCAAAGGAGGGTGCTAGAAAAGTTCTCCTGAAAATTGCTCATCGTGAACGGCCCACCGAAGCCAGAGGCAGTCAAAATTCAAACACACCTTGAAAAGTTTCCTTTCTTTCAATGTTGCAAGGTGGACTGTTCATACACCCCTTAACTGTCCAAACCAAACTAATGGTCCTGCCCGGTGGACTGCTTCAGTTGCTCAAGAGCTTGAAAGATATTGTATCCACATTGCAGCTCAGAGAGATGTGACTTGCTGAAGAGCATGCTAGGTATACTTTCTTCTGGAAGGGACACCCACAAAATGAGCCCCACAACACAGGAGTTGGCTTTGCAATCAGAAGGAATTGTGTCTCTTGTTTGGGCAGCCTATCCGTCAGTATGAACAACGGACTGGGAACTCTGACTCTCCCAAGGGGTGAATGTTACACTTCACCGATCAGGTCTTAAACACTGACAATGATTAACTCTGATGAGGGTGTGACATTTTGGAGTTCAACTCAGACCAGTAACGGGTTGTGTCACCACCTGCACCTCTTGGTGCTTTCAAAACTATGCTTCTGTGGTTCACAGCCTTGACACCAACAGCCTGCACACAAGCATGCAGGTCACACCCTGGCTTCCACCGCCCAGTTACTATTTGTAGAATAACCTTAATACCTTCCCAGTCCTGAATTTCCCTAAAATCATCTGCCAATCTGCTGAGGGCCCAGAATTGAGTTATCCTCTCTGACTCAGCAAGTGAGAATTTTGCTGCTGCTAAGCAGTATGACAACTCCCTGACACACCAGCTTGTGTGCCTTGGCAGCAAACCCTTCAGGGCTCTGCCAGCCCAAACCTAGGGTTACCATATTTCAGCAAGAAAAAAAGAGGACGGGAGGAGCCCCGCCCCTGCCCCTCCCACTTCCCGCCCCCCCAGAACCCCCAACCCTCCCCCCGTTCCTTGTCCCCTGACTGCCCCCTCCTGGGACCCCTGCCCCTAACTGCCCCCCAGGACTCCACTCCCTATCTAAGCCTCCCTGCCTCTTGTCCCCTGACTGCCCCAACCCTTATCCACACCCCCACCCCCAGACAGACCCCTGGGACTCCCACGCCCCATCCAACCACTCCCCACCCCCTGACAGCCCCCCCCCGAACTCCCAACCCATCTAAACCCCTCTGCTCCCTGTCCCCTGACTGCTCCGATCCATCTCCCCACCCCTGCCACCTGACAGCCCCCCCCAGAACTCCCAAACACTCCCCCCCTGCTCCTTGTCCCCTGACTGCCCCCTCCTGGGACCCCTGCTCCTAACTGCCCCCCAGGACTCCACTCCCTATCTAAGCCTCCCTGCCTCTTGTCCCCTGACTGTCCCAACCCTTATCCACACCCCCACCCCCAGACAGACCCCTGGGACTCCCACGCCCCATCCAACCACTCCCCACTCCCTCCCCAGAACTCCCAACCCATCTAAACCCCTCTGCTCCCTGTCCCCTGACTGCTCCGATCCATCTCCCCACCCCTGCCACCTGACAGGCCCCCCCAGAACTCCCAAACACTCCCCCCCTGCTCCTTGTCCCCTGACTGCCCCCTCCTGGGACCCCTGCCCCTAACTGCCCCCCAGGACTCCACTCCCTATCTAAGCCTCCCTGCCTCTTGTCCCCTGACTGCCCCAACCCTTATCCACACCCCCACCCCCAGACAGACCCCTGGGACTCCCACGCCCCATCCAACCACTCCCCACCCCCTCCCCAGAACTCCCAACCCATCTAAACCCCTCTGCTCCCTGTCCCCTGACTGCTCCGATCCATCTCCCCACCCCTGCCACCTGACAGCCCCCCCCAGAACTCCCAAACACCCCCCCCTGCTCCTTGTCCCCTGACTGCCCCCTCCTGGGACCCCTGCTCCTAACTGCCCTCCAGAACCCCACCCCCTACCTAAGACTCCCTGTTCCTTGTCCCCTAACTGCCCCCTCCTAAGACCCCCCCCCAACTGCCCCCCAGGACCCTACCCCCTACCTGTACCCTGACTGCCCAAAACTTTCTCCACTCCCCCCAAAAAGCCCCCCCCGTTTCTTGACTGCCACCTCCAGAACCTTCCTGCCCCCGGTCCCCCTTACCCTGCTGCTCAGAACAGAGTGTTGGGCTCTGTGCAGCCGAGCCGGACACGTGGCTGAGCTCCCCAGCACAACAAAACCCGGTCTGGCCCTGCACAACAAAACCCGGTCTGGCCCTGCACAGTGCTGCTGGACTGGGCTGCAAGGGAGCTGCCGGCTCAGAATGCAGGGCGGATCCGGCTCCTCTACAGCTGCTCCTGAGTCCAGCCCGGGACTTCCCTGCAGCCCTCCCAGCCGCTCGCTCTGCTAATCCCGGACATTGTGAGTGCTTTACAAATTCCCCCCGGACGCTATTTTTAGCACACAAAAGGAGGACATGTCCGGGTAAATCCGGACGAATGGTAACCCTACCAAACCTTGCCCTACAAATAACAAACAGTGAACCTCAACTCCCAAGTTCCCCAGAGATGTCTCCCTGCAGCATGCAGCCCTCTCCTGGAACACTCACGGAACTTAATAAGTTCTTTGCTCCTTCAAAGAGAAAATGCAGCTCACTAATTTAATTGGGGTTTGACAAACACACTAATTTCAGTTACAGCCCTCAATTGGTTTATAGTAAAAATAAAACAAGTTTATTTTAAAAAGGGCATAGGATAAGTGATATCCAGTATAAGGAATAAAGACATAAAAGGCTACAAACAAACAAAAGTAAAAATATGCTGAAAATTGTTTTAGTCTTACAAGCAAGTTACAATCTTTGCCTAAGCAGGTTTCTCACCAAACTCAGTTCCCAGAGACTTCAACCCCTTTGGCTGAAGGATCCAGCTCTCGCCCCTTCAGTCCCCCAAGTGATGGGGAACTCACGTATCTTTTTGCCCTCCTTATATCACCACAAAGTTCACTGTGTCTGCCTCAAGAGCCTAGAAGGCTTCCTGCTGTTCTTCCCTTCTTTTGGATTTTCTATCCTCATGTTAATTTGTATTTAAATGGGGCTTCCATTGTTTTGACTCCACACTGCTTAATTTACATTGGAGACAGGTAGATAGCTGCCTTTCCTCCCGTCTGGAAGAAAACCTGTTTCTCCCTGTGTTTGATCACAGACTTTAAAGCATAATATCAGTGAGTATCCATGATTCCTCCTAGGGTATTAATACATACATTTCACAATGATATTAATCACCAGAGTGTCACTGGCTTTCATAAAAAAACCTTATTCGATACAATTTTAGAATATAGTAATATTGTACACAATCAGTTGATTCAATTGCTTATCATTTGAGGTTCAGAACCCCAGTCTTTATTGTTAAGAGGCTACCTCCCCCACTTGCTAATTTGACACCTTTTTTTTTTTAACCTTGCATGTAAATGTACCTTCACTGTCTGCCTGACGACCAGGCTGGTCAGATAAGGAAATGACACAGTCTTTTGTCTAAGGCAGACTGTGCTTATGCATTGCTTGCCAAACACATTTTAAGAATATATTTCTAGTGCATATTTATAACTCTTTGTAAACACCCCACAGATAAGTTACACAGGAATATTAATGATGATATATTATATATTACATGCCAACTTTGGGGAATATATCATGACTAAGGATACAATTCTGTCACGGAGGTCATAAGGATCATGAACTCCATGACTTTCCAGGACCTCCATGACTTCTTCTGGGGCAGGGCCGGAGCAGCAGACCCCGGAACAGCTGGCCAGTGGCCAGCCCTGGAGCTGAAGGAACAGCAGCCGCGGTAAGCTCTGAGGCTGCTGGAGCACCAGCCAGTCCCAGAACAGCAGCTCTGGGAACAGCCAGCTGGCAGTCAGCTCCTGGGGCCACCCAACAGCTGACTGGCCTGGACTTGCTGGAGCACTGGACCCCAGCCCACCGGAGCAGCAGCCAGGGTTGGGATAGCTCCCCCGCCCCTCCCCTGGGAAGGGGGTTTGGCCAGTTCCACGCAGGAGGAGGGGGAGGAAGGGAAAGAGGGCTCAGGTCAGCTCTGTGCGGGGAGGGTTGGGGAAAGGGAGAGGGGGTTCGGCCAGCTCTGCGCAGGGGGAGGAGGGTTCAGCCAGCTCCACGTGAGGTTCCCCGCCAATGGGAGCTGCGGAGCCAGCACTTGGGGCGGGGACAGCGTGCGGAGTTGAGGGAGGGAGGGACATGTCGCCACTTTCGGAGAGCCGCGAGGAGTTGGGTAGGGATCCTGCCAGCCCTACCAACCCCTCCCCCCAACACTAACGGGGGTCCTGGGCTGCCTCCCCCAAGCATCCGTGGTGTCCCCCCAGGTTGCCCTCTTCCCCCCCATGGCACCCCCTGCCTCTCCCCGCCCCCATTTAGTCAGGGGTATATAGTACAAGTCATGGATAGGTCCCTGGCCATGAATTTTTGTTTACTGCCCATGACCTGTCCATGACTTTTACTCAAAATACCTGTGACTAAAACATAGCCTTAGTTACCGTTGATGGTGATCTAAACAGATTCATTTCTGATCACAAATGTGGTGAGGCAAGTATTTGTCCTAGCTCCCAGTCTTTTTGTTGTAGTCATTGTTGCAATGCTAGAGGAAGCCTTTTGTGGCTCTTCAAGTTGCATCTTTATGAGCTTTACACTGTAAGCTCTTCAGTCTTTCCCATCTACATGCGAACACCAAAGCGACAGACACATTGATCCAGGAATTGCTCTACGCTGATGACTGGGTATTTTTAGTAAAAGTTAAAGTTAGGGCTTAAGTTGTGGGCTTCTGTGAATTTTTCTTTATTGCCTGCATCTGTCTCTGACTTTTACTAAAAATGCTTGTGACAGAATCTTACCCTTAAATCATATTACATGGTACCATGCCATAAGGCAACGTGTCCTCGACTTTGAGAGGAATCATGCTAAGCAACTGGAAGCACAGCCCCAGGCACAGAAACAACATGCAGCTCAATCAATACAACCAGGCAAATAGCTCCGTGGCCAGCACGGTAAATGTTCTTCCCAAACTGGTCCATAGAGTCACACACAGACCCATTAGTAAAAAGTACAATTGTCACAGTCATCCTGAAAATCCAGGTGACTAGCATTATCACCGCCCAGTTGCTGATGTGTAAAACAATGTAATTGAGTCTACATTGGTGTAAATTAAATGCTACGGCGACAGAAGAAGATGTATCGATGTGTATGTTCAAGAAGGGGAGGAGGCTTTTCTTCTTGCTACACACTTCTCTTTGGTATACAAGTTTCACCCATCTACATTTCCTTAGGCCTGATCTACACTGGGGAGGGGGGGTGTCGATGTAAGATACGCAACTTCAGCTACGGGAATAGTGTAGCTGAAGTCGATGTATCTTATTTTGACTTATTTCCCATCCTCATGGCGTGGGATCGATGGCCGCGGCTCCCCCATCGACTCCGCTACCGCCGCTGGCCTGGTGGAGTTCCGGAGTCGACGGGAGCGCGTTCGGAGACCGATTGCTACCTGCTGATTCGGCGGGTAGTCTGCATGTACCCTTCGACTCTGTTGGTCAACTAAGTGGGAATGCAAATTATACATTATTACATGTAAGTCTAAGGGAGCCTATGGAGAATTTAAGTTGGAGCAATATATACGTTGGAGGGTTGGGAAGACGGTGGAATTACAGTACACCAACTTCAGCTCCCTCTAGAGCAGGGGTCTCAAACACGCGGCCCGTGGGCTGCATGTGGCCCGTGGAGTTCTTCCCTGCGGCCCGTGGAGCTCCCCAGACCCCCCCCCCGTTACTTCCTGTCGCCGCCAAACTCCCCTCACCCCCGCCCTCCCCCGAGTTATTTTCTGTTAAGTTCCCCGTGCGCTGCTCCCCAATGTTTGGGGCACCTGCCACCCCCACGTGCCCCCCCGGAGTGTCTCCCGGCACCCACTTGCTGCTCCTCACTGCCCCGGAGCCTGGAGCCTGCAGCACATGGTAACTCAGGAGCCTGCAGCACATGTTGAATCCGCTCTGCTCTGCAGGCTGCTGGCTTCCGGCAGGTCCTAGTGTCCCTCTTCACTAGGGCCAGGGCAGGCTGCCCTTCCCCTGCCCTCCTGCCATAGTTCTGAGCCTCTCTCTTCAGTGAGGTGCTGCCACCCTGGAGTCGCTCTAGGTAAGCGGCACCAGGCCGGAGTCCGCACCCCGCACCCCAACCCCCTGTCCGGAGCCCCCTGCCACATCCCACACCCTCCCGCACCCCAACTCCCTGTCCTGAGCCCCCTGCCACACCCTGCACCCCAACCCCCTGCTGCACCTCTCACATCTCCTGCACCCCAATTCCCTGCCCTGAACCCCCTGCTGCACACCTCCTGCACCTCAACTCCCTGCCCTGAGCCCCCCTCACACCCTGCACCCTAACCCCCTGTCTGGAGCCCCTGCCACATCCCACATCCTCCTGCACCCCAACTCCCTGCTGCACCCCTCACCCCTCCTGCACCCCACACCCCAATTCCCTGCCCTGAGCCCCTGCCGTACCCTACACACCTCCTGCACCTCAACTCCCTGCCCTGAGCCCCCATCACACCCTGCACCCCTCCTGCACTGCCTGGGGCAGAGAGGGGGCAGAGTTGGGGTGAGGACTTCAGGGAAGGGGTTGGAATGGGGGCAGGGAAGAGATGGGGTAGGGGCGGGGCCTCATGGAAGGGGCAGAGTGGGGGCGGTGCCGGGGGCAGCAAGGGGTGGGTGTCAGTGATGCGGCCTTCGGGCCAATGCACTAGTCCTCATGCGGCCCTCGTGGTCATTTGAGTTTGAGACCCCTGCTCTAGAGTCACCTCTGAATTTAGCTCCAATTCTCATTTTCATTAATACCGAATCTTTAAAATTTAGATTCCAAAGCTATGTGAATTTATTAAGAGAAACGAGCACAGCTTTATTTCTGCCTTATCTTCTGCATTTCATTGTCATCATCTATCACCAATCCTCCAGACTGGTGACACACAAATACCCCCATATTTAGGTATTTAGAGTCTTCTTTGCTCCCACTAAGATAATGGCAAAAACCTTATTAATGTAAACTGAAGCACGATTGGGCCCTTAATGATTTAGAATGGAATAAAATATCGGCCAGCCTCAGACCCAAGAACTTTAGTCCAGTATCTTCAGGCCCTCTGCTGGTAAAACACTACATTACCATAATGCTAGTGAAAAAGCAATGCTTGGATGTACTCAAACCAATTAAAATGCAATATTGCAATCTCTCTAAAGACAGATATGCAAATTCTTTAAACATGGATGGAGTTTCATGTATTGTAATTCAGTTATGCTGAGATTATTTAAGGAGCATCACTGGGGTATGCAGGTCTTTATGTACATAAAAAAAGCATCAAATAATAATCAAATATCTCAAAATTACATAAAAAAGTCATTGTAAATAGGTATTCTTGCCATCCAATCTAAGAAAATCAAAGAACAATTCTCAGAGAGCTAGTCATTGCCTGCCAAATGCCAAACACTCTATTCAGCAAGCAGTGTTGGCCAGGTTTATGTAGTTTATTGTTTGAAAAAGAAAAAGAACCAGATTTAGAATCAGAACTTCCCTGCCTTGTGCCCAGAGAACTCAAACCCTGGGCTTTTTTACAAAATGCTCTGGATAAGTATATAAATGGTTTCTTAATTGTGCCTACTGGGGTTCTCCAAGGAACATTTCAGACTTCCACATTCAGCTTTGTATTCTATACATGGATAACACTGGGTAGAGGCTAGGTAATTTTTTGTCTCACTTCTCTGGTATCTTGAGTATGAAGTCTAAGCTGTGTAATGTACCGCTGAGGTAGGGATCGATTTTAGCTTACTATATTTAAATGTTGGAAAGCAATGCAAAAGAAGTAACTGCTTTTGCACAATAGCTACTTGTCTATGCTTATTTAGAGTATCAGAATAAAATCAAAATGATTCCACTTTGGCTCTGAAAACAAAACTCATTACATATAAAGGGCTCACAGATCTGATACGTCAATGGAATAATAGTGTTTTGCTATAGTTTTAATTGAATTTGAAGGATCCAATTCAAAGTCAATGCAGATTTCTCAAGCATACAAACAGCATCCATTCACTAACTCCCTCTCCAATCTGAACTAGTTTGTCCTCAATAGCCACCTTTCTGCTGAACAATCCAGTCCTGTGCAGAAATGCATACAACAGTTTTATACACACAAGAGATCCATAAAATTTCTGATAACTAAAACATTTAAATAAGCATGAATTAGAACATGCTTTCCATTGACTTAATCAAATAAATTAATGATAAAGAAGTAAATATCCAATGCAACATATTTCAAACAGGAGTACATTTTCTAGGATTAAAAACTGCATAACACTTCCAGACACAGATTAAGGAATTCATACTCTTTACTACATACCATTGTTCTTTGCAAAATGCTGGATGTCTTCCAGAGAGTTAAGTTGCTCTTGAGGACAGCTAGATACACACAAGGCGATTGAATTGATTTTAAGGTTTTTAATTTCCAGACTGCACGAATTCAAAAAGAACACATGTCTAGGAAGGAGGGAGAGAATTCTCTTTTAAGGCAAGCTTTCTATTTTTCATATCATTTTGAAACTGCTCACTATCTTTAAAAACAGTACAAAACATGAAAATTGGTAATGTGTTCTTCCACACAAAATTGGAACACCTGGATTTTGAAGCTAAAAGTTAAAAAGTGATTCTAGCACATGCTACATTTTACACCATATTTTTGCCTCATCTTTAATAAGATTACAGGCCCCAAACATGCAATCAACCCATGTGGGTAGACCATTACGTCTTGGTGGAGTTTCCTGGGGTACGTGAATCCAAAGGCAGGATCAGGAATTGCTACTGTTTAGTATTCTTGCACTCTCTTATTTGTATCTCTTAGTAAAGTGCCTATATGCATTTTAGTGCCTATATGCACTGAAGTGACCAAATCTCAAGTATTCAATTCATTTAAAAATCTGATATACTTACTTTTTATTTGTCATATCCTGTCCAGAAAGAGGTGCACCTTGAATATATGTGTTCTTCCTACCACATATATTCCCATAGCTGTCATACCCAAATACAAGTCTTTCTGCAGCTCCAGCTGTTACCGCATAGCCAGTTATAAACATCTATTAAAATATACATTATATTATTTTTTTCTTTTGAATTCATGATACACAGAATACTATGCCTTTTTCCCTTCCCCATTCAATGATCATTCCTTGTTTAACCTACATAATTTTTGTCTGATGCTCGAAAAACCAGGCATAACATTTTCAAACTTTGTTTACAGTGTAATGAATATTTCAGAGTGAAATCCACCGCTGCATAGAAGACCAGAGCAAGGCCTTTGAATGACTTAGGCCCTACAGTATGTTGCCTTCCACATTTGTTCCAGAACTTAGAAGGTGTGTTAATGAGGCAGGGAATTACAGGAAAAGAAAAAAATGGTCTTGTGCTTAAAGAAGCTGAACATCCTGGAAAACTGCATTCTAACCCTGCCTGCAACAGAGTTCCTATATAATGCTGCATAAGTCACGTCCATCAAACTTTTCACAGGTGTTCAGTAATTGTGTATTCCTCATTTTCTGGGTGCCCAATGTGAGACACCTGTGGCCAGATTTGCAGAAGCTCTGAGCACTCACAGCAGCAACTGAAGTCAATTAGAGCTATGCTTGAATATATAAAGTGATGTAAAAACGAAAATACTGTACTCTTGGGGACATGAGAAGGATAAAAAAAAAAAAAAGAAATATTGATTAACTAGCCATTCACTGAAGGAGGCTGGGCTCCAATGCAAAAAAAATAATATGTGATCATATAATTAAAGATCGTAGCATAATACATATGCATAAAAACACCAAATTAAGGTTGCACAGGCAACCTTACTTATGGCATTTCCTAACTTTTGAGCATTTGACTTTCAACTTAAATATTCTTTTAAGTAGTTTTGGGGTTTTTTTTTAATGTAATTAGTCTGTGCAGAACTGAGCCTCATCCTGCAAGGAATTAAGTGCATTCATTACTTTAATCATATGAGTAATCAGATTTGTACTTAGGTGTTCGGAGTCTTGTGATTTATATCAGCAGTTCTCAACTGAGGGGTCCACAGCCTGGTTTCAGGGAGATCTGCAAGCCCTGAGTCCATGGGCGGAGTTGGGGCAGCATAGGAGGCGTTGCCACACCCAAACTGAAGTGCCAGAGCGAGGTAGTCCCATGGGCAGCTCCATACTCCCCCACACTACTTCTCCCCCCATTCAAGGCTCCGCCCCCTGGCCAGGTCAGAGGCGGTTGCTTCTCTGGCTGGTCCCATGCAGTGGAAAACTCTGGCAC
The DNA here is from genome assembly GCF_027887155.1 of Malaclemys terrapin pileata. Lineage (NCBI taxonomy): Eukaryota > Metazoa > Chordata > Testudines > Emydidae > Malaclemys > Malaclemys terrapin. Next base: position 75,698,777 of record NC_071512.1, read on the forward strand.
TCTCCCATCTCCTCTTTCTGCTTTTGTTGGTGCCTGGGGCTGCAGCTGCTCCTCAGCTCCCAGCCCACTTTGACTGCTTGCGCAGCCAGTAAGACCTGCCCCGGTGGATGAACCCAGCTCTGGGGCCAGCAGAGCCCTCGGGGAGCAGCGACCACAGGAGGGGAGCCCTCCCAGCACACAGCCCCTAGCTATCCCCTCCTTGCACCCTGAGCTACTCCCCTGCCCGCACACAGCCCCTAGCTACCCATCTCCCTGCACCCTGAGCTACACCCCTGAACACACACAGCCCCTAACTACCCATCTCCCTGTACCCAGAGCTACACTGCACATAGCTCCTAGCTAACCCCTTCCTGCACCCTGAGCTACACCGCTGCCCACACACATCCCCTAACTACCCCCTCCCTGCACCCTGAGCTACACTGCTGCCCGCACACGGCCCCTAGCTACCCCTCTCCCTGCATCCTGAGTTACACCTCACTGCACACACAAAGCCCCTAGCTAACCTCCCTGCACCCTGAGCTACACCCCTCACTGCACACAGCTCCTAGCTACCTCTCGCCCTGTACCCAGAGCTACACCCCTGCCCACAAAGCCCTTAGCTCCCCCTCTCCGTGTACCCAGAGCGATACCCCTGCCCACACACAGCCCCTAGCTACCCCCTCCCTGTACCCTGAGCTACACCGCTGCCCGCACACATCCCCTAACTACCCCCTCCCTGCATCCTGAGCTACACCTCTGCCCGCACACAGCTCCTAGCTACCCCCTCCCTGCACCCTGAGTTACACCTCAGTGCACACAGCCTGTAGCTAACCCCCCTGCACCCTGAGCTATACTCCTCACTGCACACAGCTCCTAGCTACCCCCTCCTTGTACCCTGACTTACACCCCTGCCCACATAAAGCCCCTGGCAACCTCCTCCCTGAGCTACAACCTTTACTGCACACACTCCTAGATGCCCCCTACCTGCATCCTGAGCAGTTTTCAAATGTTCTGAGCTGAATTATACATTTTTGGTTGCACTCTCCCCCCAACCCAGACTGGCTGGGTGGCCTGCCAAGGTGAGTCGGGGGGTGTAGGTGGCGCCTCCTCCCCAGGGCCCACCGTACAGACCTGGCCCAAGCCCTGCCAGGCCATGTCCCCACCCCAATGAGAAGTCAAACTATACCTATGCCCAAGCCTACCCCTCCCACCCCAGCAGCCAAAGCCTGGAGCCACGGTGCCCCACAGGGCTAAAGCCCCAAGCCCCCCCACCCCCCAGTGGCTATAGCCCAAAACCCCAAGTCCCCCCTCGCTGGGCCTTGGAGTTTTTATAGCATGTTGTGAGGCGGGAGGAAACAGGACTTCAGAAAGAAAATGGTTAAGAACCTCTGATTTATATCACTTGACTATTGTGGTGCCTGAATTTTTATATATTAATTTATCTTAATATGGCATTGTAGTAACTCCATAGTTAAGGTTGCTACGTATATGTGCATCTCAACTCTGTCACAACAACAAAATATTTTTAGATCCAGTTTATTTATACAGTAAATATACTTCCAGCAATCAGACAGCTACCTCAAAAAGTAGCCAGAAGAGATGCAGTAGTCTTTTGTGACCCTACTTCTAAATATGAAAAATTCTGACAGGTGGAAGTTACAAGTCCAACAGAACTTTATTTGCTAAGCTGGCCCATACTGCTTCCACAGAGATTGCAAACTAAGAAAAAAGCTCAGTACACTGAATCTGATCTACGATTACTGCTAATAAATGGCTGGCTGCAAACATTCAATAATTACAAGAGGGTGTGCCAACACGTATGCGCCAATAATGTGCACTTCCAGATCGTGAAACAACCTGAAACAAAGCCAGTGTGAATAAATAACACTGGATGTCACCACAAATCTGTTTTAAATTAAAGGAAATCATAATTCAAATGTGAATAATAAAATATATCACAGAGAGTAAGCAATAAGAATAATGAAATAATAAAATTGCCGGATACCACTATGGTTTGACGTGTCTTATATCTACATGTGCATTAAACACAAGGTGGCATACAAAACTCATCCTACTTCTCAAGTCAGTTTAGTTTATAAAGTGTGCCAGAGACTTATGCAAAAGAACTCTGCATTAATTGTAATTTTTTTAAAAGATGTTAGAAAATTGAACAGACTATGATTATTAATTTGCATTGTGGTAATGTCTAGTGGCCACACTGTCCTAGACACTGTACATAAAAATAACAAAAAGACAGACTCTGCCCCAAAGAGCTTATTCTAAGTACAAGAAGCTGAGCTTGCCATTGGATCCTTGCAAGCAGACCCTTCGACCAGGTGTGTGGAGCTAAACTGATTTCATTGTGGCTTTGTGCAGGCACAAAGGTTCTCCTATCTGGACACAAGATCAAGGCTCTATAATTTCTGCAGTGAGATCACTTGAATTATTCAGAATCACTTTAAGCTTACAGTAGTTCTAAGTAAGATTTCTCTTTCAACAGATAGCATGCTTACCAAACCAGCCCAAAAAAGAAAGAATAAAATCAACCAGAGTACATCTGTGCATTTTCTATAAATTAGAGGTCTCCATTCTCTTTGTCCAGAAATCCCATCTACAGAAACCTAAAATTAAAAATATTTTTAAGCGCAATTAAAGTTATAGTACTCAGTTTCAAACATCTGAAAAGCAGTGAAAGAGTAACTTAGTGTGCACAAGATGTCAAACATTTGGTAATTTGTGTAGTCTTAACAATAGTGAATGTATTTTACATGTACTGCACAATATTAATATATTAAATAACCTAACTGTCCTCCAAAGAATGGAGAGTACTTTAGAGGGCAGGGAAAATGGGACACATCCAGACAAATGATGGCTATCCACTGACACCAACATCCGGAGACTACTACGTACTCCTGCACAAGACCTGGCCCACAGAGTACCCAGAGAGGCGCTTCCATGTGACTATACTGGGCAAAGAAGAATTGTCAAACAACTTTAAGCCAGCACCTTCTCTCCTTTTTTCTAAGTACTTTTCCCCCTGATGTAGTGGGTGAGTTTGCTGCTTCTTAGCCTTTTGAACTCACAGCTCTATCAGGGGGGGTGTAGTCTGTACCAGCCACGGGATGGACTCGATTTAGGGCCAGCTTTTGATCTCAGTCACTCCAGCATCAATGGAGTTACTCTGGACTGGCATGGCTGTCGACAGGTCTTTCCCATCTCTAACTACTAGCAGGAGTTGTGAGAGTTCCGGGTGGACGGGGCGCGGGGAAGCCACCCAAAGACCCCGAGGCTCCAGGTAAATGGGATCTCTGTTAGCAAGAGCTAGAACCCGCACAGAAAAAAAAGGGGCGAGGAGGGGAATGGGGAAAATGCCTTCCCCGCCCTGGGGAGCGAGGGCCGCTGCAGAGCCGGCGGAGACGGGACAGTGTGTTGGGCAGGGGACTCCCGTACTCTCCCCCTCAGGGGACGCGACGGGGGTGCCCCTGGCTCGCAGCCTCCCCCCTGCCTCTGCCACAGACGCTCTTGCAGGAGGGGGAGACTTTACCTGCCGGGCGGGAAAGGCAGCAACTCCTCACTGCGGGCGAGGGCCACCGCTGGTCAGTGCAGCCCAGGCCCTTGGTACGTCCCACGGAGGAGTTGGGGGGAGAGGGGGCTGCAGCTGCTGCCGGCCGGCCACGGGCGGGCTATGTTCCCGCCCGGACAGCGGGGTCTTACCTGGTACTCGCCCCAGCAGCACGCCATGCCGAGCCGGGAGGGGGCTCGGCGCGCTGGGTCCCGCCTGGAGCGGTGCAGGAAGTGCAGGGCCGCGCTCAGAGCAACCTGCCTGCCAGGCGTCCAGCTGCGGTGCCGTGCCTGGGGCTCCCGCGGCGGCGACGCGGTGCAGAGGCACGGCCCCTCCTCCCTGCTTCCAGCCCAGCGCGGGGCGGACCCCTGCTCGCCTCACCTCCTGCAAGGGCCGTTGCTCGGCTCCCAGCTCCGGGGCAAGTGGCACCCCCGCCTGGCGCGCACACCTGCCCCCGGGAGCCAAAGCGGGGAGCGTGTCCCCCGTTCAGGTAGCTGCGCAGGTGGCAGCCCGAGCGTGGGCCGGAAAGGTGCCATCTGTGGGCAGAGCTTTCTCCCCGCTGGGGTACAAGCTTTACACTTGCACACAGTCGCCTAAGGGTTTGCATTGTACAGGCGCAGCCAGCGACACCAGAGGCTGGCTGAAATCAGAGGAAAACCCCAGTCCAGACGTGCGTGCTCCTCGCCCCCTTCAGGGCTTATCCGAGTTGCACCCCTTTAAAATGTGATGTTAAATTGAAGTACTTAAACCGGTGCAAAAGGCCTCGTCTACACACAGTTTTTGCATCCATTTAGAAACCGATACCATTAAATCAGTGCAACCCCCTAGTGTGGATCAAAACAAGCCTACCAGTATAAATACTTCTATAATGCATCTGCACTAGGGAGTTGCACTAGTTCAGGGGTTCTCAGACTTTTGTACTGGTGACCTCTTTCACACAGCAAGCCTCTGAGTGCAACCCCCCCTTATACATTAAAAACACTTTTTAATATATTTAACACCATTATAAATGCTGGAGGCAAAGCGGGGTTTGGGATGGAGGCTGACAGCTCGTGACCAGCCCATACCCCCTGGGGGGACTCAACCCCCATTTTGAGGACCCCTGCACTAGTGTAACTATATCAGTTCACTTTAACTATAACGGTTTCTAAAGTTACATACACTGTATAGTTTGTATAGTAACATCAGGATAAAAACTGTGTTTAGACAAGCCTAGTTTAAACCAGGCTTATATTAGTTTAGCTTGCATTAGTAAATTTACAGGCTATGCTAAACCAAAATAAACTGAAAAAAGAATGACCACATAGGACTTTGCACAAATGATTTCACTAAACAGTTTAAATGGTAGAAGTTCATATGCTGTCCATGACCTGTTCCTCCATTAAGCCCAACCTAGTCATGTCCCTTGCTGGATAGGATGTCCTGCCATTTAGACGATGGTCACCCTCTGAATCAGACTGACATTGGCTATGTTTGCATTATTTTCTTTGGCATCCTAACATCTATTTGTCTTCTGCAGTGTCCCCACCATCATAATCTTTTTGATTGTAGCCAATCCCATACTGATTTCACATCCTACTCTCCTTCTAACTTCTTCCCTTGTCTTAAAGTCATTCCACTTTACACCTGCCATCTTTTGAAGAACTTTCATCTCTACCGCCTCCAGCCTTTTGATGTCTGTTTCATTTAATGCAGCTACTTCCAGACCATGAAGTAATCTGTTAGAACATTGGTTTGATACATTTTTACTTTGGTATCAAATGTTAAGTTTTTTCTAGAATTAAATTCCTTATCTTATGCAGATGACATCTTTCAACTGGTGAATATATTTGAATTAATGATGATATTTTTTGCTACCCTAGAAAATTGGGGTAGTTGACTTGGACTTAGAATAAATGCCAAGAAGATGAAGTGCTTGCATCTTGGAAAAGGGACAATAGACAAAGTGTTAAAATGCAGTAGTGGTGAAGTCGTAAAACAAATAGAATCTTATGCGTTCCTAGGAAGCCTGATTATTGCTGACAGGTTCTATCAAGGATAAGGTTAAAAGGAGATTTACTTTAGCTACAAGTGCTGCACAGAAACTGACAAAATTATGGCTTGATGAAAACATTTAAGAATAGGATTATGAAATGAACCCGACTTCTGGTGAGAAGTCAGGCCAACGTATTTTTCTCACATAAATGGAGTTTGTCCACTTGTTAAATGATATTCTTTTATTTCATAATCTCCATTAGCATTACATGAGAAAAAGTGAACTGTTGTTAAAATGAAATTGTACCTTATGTCTGTAAAATTAGAACTAAATTTTATAACAGAATTGTTGGAGGGAAAGTGAACAAGGGAGTTTTTTTTCCACAGTTGGTGGTCATATCCAAATGTACAGAACTACTAGGATAAGATTCAAGATAAATAACTCAGGTAATGGAACTCGTGTTGCCTAGCAACCTGTAACTAATCTTGCTGGGTCTACTAATGAATAAATCTTTTAAACAATAACATAATATAATACCCCAATAAGACATTTAAAGGCCCGATCCTGAAAACACCTACACACAATAGGAGTCCCAGCAGTCTGGTTAAATGTCAACATAAGTAATTATATTCTGTCTACCTATATTACACTGCCAAACTCTAGACTGCATTTTCTTACCCATAGAACTCACACATCAAGGTCCTATGGGAAAAGCAACCAAGAGTTGTTGAGGGCCAGAGCCAGTACAGAGGCACAGGGTCTTGCAAATGGGAAGCCATCAGATTTTGAGCCAGGTTCTGTAGCCTATTCCACAGGGTGTAGGAGCAGATATCACTAGTAATAGAACAGGGAAGAGGTAAAGAGGTCCTCAGAGAATCCTCTTGCACTGCTTTTTCTGCGGTGTGGCGTGAAACAGGCCACGGGTATCAATATAATTAATAGATGCTCACAAAAGAAACATAAAAGGAATAATAGCTAAGAGGTAAAAATATCTAGCCCAAATGAGATGACTCAGTCTCACTTTAATTGTTGCATAGATATAATACCAAAGAACTTGCAGCTCAATATGGAGCCCGAATAAACACTTCTCATAAGAGAGAGACTGATGCAATGGAACTGCTATCCATGTGCTACTGAATAGTGTAAGTGGACCCAGGATAAGAAGATTGTTAAAGGAAAAATATGCTCATTTGAGAAAGAAAATTATGGGTAATTTCCTGAATCCTTTTGGAATAGCAAAGGGGTATTTCACTTTTCCAAAGCCTCAAAATAGTTTTGTTTGAATAAATCAAATCACTTTCTTAACTAGTGCAAAGACTCTGAGAATTGTTAAAAAAATTCATTTGACAGGGGAGGTTCTCAATTCAATCTTACGACACATGTCTTAATAGTATCCAAATCCAGTATCCAATTTGATATCAAATGTGACATTTCAGCATGTGTCAGAAATAATCTCATTGCAGCATTCTGGATCAGTTTATGTTAAAAGGATGCCAGTAAAGTTGCAGAAAGAGTTACAGTCCAGTCTGAATGTGATATTCTGTATTAAATCCAGGGGATAACCATTAGAAATTGGAGGGCTGTTTACAGCAAGAAGCTTGTTCTTTTATTTCAGTGCAAGTAACTGATTGGCAACCTGGCGGCCATTGGAAGTGCAGTTCTGGAGAGCTAACTTTGAGTTCATTCACAGTTGTACTTCTCAGGGTTTACAGATATACACTGGCTAGTCTGGATAGGTGTTTTGAAGTTACAATTAGCTTATTCATTAGTTTAAACCATAGAATTTGCAGAGCTATTTGAAATACAAAATGTTTCCTATTTCACTATGAATAACCCACTGACATGCATTTGGTACTTATGTATTGTCAAAATGCCAACTATCACATCAGTTTGATCCCTGTCAGGCTTGGGTTTTGTACACTAAATAGCATGGAAATTATTTAGGTTATTATATTAGGGCTTGATCCTGTAAGGTGCTCAGCATCTTCAGATCTCATTGAAGACAATGGGAGTTTTATGTGCTCAGCACCAACCATGCTCAAGTGTTTGTTATTTGAATGGCCAATGAGTACTGAAATGCCCAGCCAACTTTACTGACCTATTTTTTCAGTGTGCTGTCCTGGCTGCATTTTTAAATGTTTACTATGTCTTGCTCACTAATATAGATTAAAGAAGATTTATGCAACACATTATGAAATAAGTGTTAACAGTACTTCTTTCTTCCCTTTAGTGCTAGCCAGTCATAAAATACCTTTTCACTGGAGATCTTATTTTGAACACTTTAATAAAACAATCTAAAAAGTAACATACCATCTGCGGTAGTAGCGAAACAATGCTAAATTGAAACTGTTATGGCACATCTCGCAAAGAAGATAGTGGCTATTTTATGCTGGATTAGAAGCTTTCATGAAAAAGAATCTAGTCCAGTGCCCAGCTGAAAAACAAGGATGTGACTGCAGGGTTACTGTAGCTCACAGAATATGGCTAATGAGAGATGTATTAATTTTCTTACCTAAATGACTGTTACAGTGATGTCTTCAGGTTTCTACATTTTAAAGTATTTACTTTATGTATGTTTTTTTCTTCATAGTTTATTAAACTTGCCTGAATTCAACATTGGATTAACCCTGGTGCCATAGCCCCCAAATTGTGCGATCCTTAGCCAAACTTTAGGGGTAAATACCTTATGTCAGAAACAGGGAGAGGGAACAGATGACCACACCATCATTTTTTAAGATGGTTTCATTTTGGGTACCCCCTAAAAGCTAAATGAAAAGGGTACATTTTAGAAAAAGAGTTAGTTTGTTACCTATGTGTGGTGTTTCTTAAATGGAAATAAATAGGCCTTTTTACTGAATTTTACAGGACTTAGTACATTTCTAAATTATGTTTATGAAGAAAAATACAAAGGTGAGGCACCTATTGCAGTTTTTACAGAACTTTAATATAGGTACTGTGACACAGAGGCCTATTGGTGGTTCAAAACTCTGTGGGCTGGTCTACACTGGGGGGGAGGGGGGAATCGATCTAAGATACGCAACTTCAGCTACGTGAATAACGTAGCTGAAGTCGAAGTATCTTAGATCGACTTACCTGGGGTCCACACGGCGCGGGATCGACAGCCGCGGCTCCCCCGTCAACTCTGCTACTGCGGCTCGCTCCGGTGGAGTTCCGGAGTCGACGGGGAGTGCGTTCGGGGATGGATATATCGCGTCTTAACAAGACACGATATATCGATCCCCGATAAATTGATCACTACCCGCCGATACGGCGGGTAGTGAAGACGTACCCTGTGTCAGTAACTCTTATCAGGCCTGACATACTCACCACACCTAACACACTTATCATGATACCCAAAAGGGGGCATGTAATATATAATTGGAAACTACTAAGTCACTGATGATTAATATTCTTGTGTGATGCACAGCTGGGGTGTGCACAAAGAGTTATGGATATGTGTTAGAATTATATTCTTAAAATGTGTTTGGAAGCAATGCATACGTCCAGCCTGCCCTACACGAAGGAATGGGTATTTGTTTGTCAGACCAGCCTGGTCATCAGGCAGAGACAGTGAAGGTGCAGTTACATAAAAAGTAAACAAAGCCATCAAGCTAACAAGGGGGGCAGGTAATGACTCAACTATCACCAGCAGGGATTACTCTCAGACTGAACTACAGGGACAGAAAATTAATATGGCTCCTGCACTCCGGAGAGACACAGGAGACTAAATTCCTGGGAGGCATTCCTGACTTTTAGGCCAAAGACAATTCCTTTGGGAATATAAGGGACAGAGTTAGACTCCATCTTATCCTTCACCTGAGAAGACAAAGGAACCAAGCACTTTGTTCTCCTTGTGTTGGTTCGTGGCCAGAGGGTCTATCACTTAACCTATGTAATTTTGTCAATAAACTTGTTTGACTTTTAATCTAAACCAACTCAATGCTGTATTTGAATTGAACTGATTGTTAACTGAAGTTACAGTAATAAGCTGTACTTTTGTCTCTTTAGGGGAGCAAACCTTGTTATTTCTCTGAGTGTTCCAAGAGAGGGCTGGGCACTTCAGGACAGGCAGTTTTGGGGAAATTCAGGACTGAGAGTGTGTTGGGGTCACCATGCAGTAGCAACCCAGGCTGGTGGAGAACAGAGTGGGGCTGTTCTGTTGCATGCAGACTGCTGGGGTCAGAACGCTGAACCAGGGCTGCACAGCACACGGAACCAGGTTACACAGCACACAGACACTCAAGGAACTGCATGCTTGATTGTTGGCCGTTGCTATCCGGGATGTGAGCCACAGCAGCAGAGTATTTAAGGCACCCATGACTACAAGGCAGGGAGTGACGCAACCTCTTGCTGGTCTGGGTTGCACCCCAAAACATTACAGGTGCATTGACATTTGGGCATGCGGTATTTTTTTAAACTCTACAAGATTTCTCTACCTGCTTAACTTCAGGATGCTACTAAAGGATTCTGTGAGAAATCTGTTTGCTTTCCCATTGTTTCACTGAAGTATTCTAGATTCTATGACCTTACATCAAAAGCTATAGAAATGTAATGAGAGCAGCCTCAGCATCCCTACCTTGCTGTGCTGATGTAGGTGCTCAAAGCCTTGTCCACAAAGGGACTTAGACGGGGCAGTACTCAATGTTGCAACACCTAATTTTCAGGCACCTAAAAAATCAATGAAACAACAATGGGGCCCACAAAGCCTGAGTTAGGCATGTAGGCTCCCTACACATTGCATGTGGAGAGATAGGCATCTAAGAATGCGATCCACCAAAGCCAGCACACTAGGTGAGGAGCCACCTAAGCTAGCCAATGGGAGATGCAAATGAAAGGAGTATGTACTAAGTTCTGCCCCTCTCATAGAAGTTAGGTGCCTAAATCCAGGCTGCAGAGAGGCACCTATCTCTGCTTGTGAGCCAGAGCTGGGAACCCTTCTCTTGGAGTCAGGTGGCTTAGGTGCCTAAGCTCTTTCTTGCAAGAATGAGTTAGGCACCTGCCTAACTACACACAGAAGGGATGGAGGAGAAGGTGATGGTGGCTATTACACTTTGGATAAATACTTAAATAGTCATTAGGCCAGAGAAAGAATTACTCTATACTTTAGCCTCGTGGTTAAGGCACTTATCTGGGAGGTGGGAGACCCTGGTTCAACTCTTTTCTCCCCATCAGGCAGAGGGGAAAATTGAATCCAGGTCTTCCATTTCAAAGGCCAGTGCTCTAATAACCACTGGGCTAAAAGTTATAAGGGGTTACCACCTCCTTCTCCTTGATTCTGAATGGGCCCAATCTAGTAGATATGCACAGGGTACACCTATTGTATGGGCCCCACAGGCCTATCTTCCCCTGTAGACTGTGCTGGGGCATAGGCCTGAGACAGGCACCTGGAGTGAGGCAGCAATGCACATGCCCAGAGGCAGAAACGTAGGGAACTTTTAATTCCCCAAATCAGGGGGACCTGTGGCTGTCGGCTTTGTAAGTCACAAAGGTTGGTTGCTCTGTTAGCCTCCAGGCCTGTTTTTATTTAATTCTTTGTGTGTGTCACAACATTTGATCTGATTCATGGTTTGTGAGACTGACTGATTAGTTTCCAATTAAATTAATAGAAGTTGTATTTTCCCAGGCTGTTTCTGAATGTTTTGGGAAGAAGAGGAGCCAAAGCTAAAATCCTGATCTGACTCCGGGCAAACATTCAGGTGCTTTGGAATGCAGAGACAGGTTCACATCTGAATTTTGAAATTGGCCCTTATCTATGTGATAGGTTAAACTAAACTCCTGGACACAGTCACCCGCAAAACATATGGTGTTTGAAATATGGATTGAAACCTCATTGCCCTGGCCCTTTTCTAGGGAAAGCCAACGTTGATCTAGGAACAGATAATGAAAGCTTGACCATAGCTATAGCTTTTGCTACCAGGTGCTACAATCTTGAATAAAAGGTGTGTTATTTTCTAACAATAACTCCTGCTCAATGGAAATAATTTCAACTGAAAATGCTTTACAAAGGATGTGCTAAATAATGCAGTTATCTGTCAAAAATTCTTATTTTCATCAATTTGTAGTTTTCCAAATATATATTGTCCATTTATTGTATGCTGTTTTCATAATTTGTAAAAAGTTGTATATCTGTATCTTCTAGGCTAGGGGATTTTGCAAAAGGAATTTTGTCTTTATTATATTTTTTCTAGACGGACAAATTACATATGACTAGAGGAAATACAATAACTTGTCTATAGTCTTGCACTCTCCCACTTTCAAAATAAGCAGTAAAACCTGGAAAAAGTTTAGCTTCTCTTTGAATAATAATCTTTTAATGAAAGTTTACAAGGTAATGTTAACAAGTGTGCATTTAAGAGGCTGCTAATATTTTGAAAATGTATCTCCTCATGGAAAATTATCAAGGAGAATGTTAATAACAATTAGTGACTTATCTTGATACAAAGGTTACTAATATCCTGTGTCTGGTATAGCTATGTATGTTTTATTTTGCCTTTCTTCATCAGGTTCCAATTTTAGATTTCATAGCAGGCATGAACAGGGCTGGCTCCAGCTTTTTTGCCGCCCCAAGCAGCGAAAAAAAAGAAAAAAAGAAAAACCCGATTGAGCTGCCACCGAAGTGCCACCAAAGAGGAAGACAGGGAGTAAAGGACCTGCTGCCGAATTGTCGCCGAAGACTGAAGCGGGCCGATTGAGCTGCTGCCAAAGTGCCACTGCTGCCAACCCGGACGTGCCGCCCCAGCAACAGACGAACTGCCGCCCATTTCTATTGGCCGCCTCAGGCACCTGTTTCCTTCGCTGGTGCCTGGATCCGGCCCTGGGCATAAACTTTTTTTTTTGAGCAATATTCCTGAAGTGTTATGTTACGTTTTTTAGGTGAAGAACGGAGAATAGCAATGGAACAATTATTTTTCAATAAGGGCCTAATTCAAAGCTAACTGAAGTCAATGGAAAGACTCCCAAATCAGTAATTTAGGGCCTACTCTGGTAAACACTACAGAACATAGTGCTTACTTGACTTCAATCATGGTAGCAAATACTCTACTTGGTAGTAAGTACTTGCAGAATGAGACCTCACATTTGTATTTGCAGGTAACTAAATGAAAAATTTTAACTATAGTATTTCCCAGAATTTTAAACACAATCAGATAAATCATTTATTGTGTTATCAGTTTAGTAACAGATGATGTGTAATTTTATTCTATGCCACCTAGTGGTGGTCTAATTCACTGCTTTAGAAATATAACAATTTTTCATCATGCTGAAATATAGGGTAATGAGGTTTGGATGATCAATTAGCAAACTGTTACATTTTTGGATCTCAGCATGTTGTTGTTTGTTGTCTCCTCCAGTATAATCATGTCTGGCCATGAAGTTCAAGAATGAATTCAGTTACTCTTATCTAAGGGCTTGATCCAATGTGTCAAACCTAAAGAGTATCGCCTTCCTTACAGTATTATATTGCAAAGCTTGAGCAGGTGTTAGCGCCTGCTCCAGACGCACGTTGCAGAGTGTATATATCTTGGGGATCTCAGTACTCTGATTTGAAGAAAATATCCAGGAAGTTAATGTCTAGAGTCCCTTGCCAAATTATAATAGCAGTACTTATTTTTAGAGATGAACCAAATCCCCAGCTCTAAACATTTTGGACTTTGAGGAAATTTGGATCTGAACTGCATGGATTGGACCTGACCCCATCAGCAAAGTTGTGTCTCATCCCATAATATTGCTGATGGTAGAGCAGTGGTTTTAAACTAGTGGTCTATGGACCTCTGCGGGTCCACAGCCTATGTCTAAGATTTCCAAAGGGGTCCATACCTCTATTCGAAATTTTTTAGGGGTCTGCAAATGAAAAAAGGTTGAAAACCACTGACATGGAGGATGATATGCTATTACTGCTACCATTATCTTTATTGGCAGAGGGCTGTGCAGTGGTTCTAAAAGTTCCAACCTACTAATGAACCATGTGGGTGTGAATATGATGCCACATGATGGAATTTCTGTTTTTTCAGTTTGTTTTTTAAAAAATGTAGGAAATGATACACAAAAACTATATTAAAATAATATTAAGTTTGCCAAGTCAAGCGCTCAATTTATTTTTCCCCATAATCATGTAATTAAAGATTGTATCATAATGCATGCACATAAGGATGCTGAATTAAGGCAACTTTCATTCTCAAATTTCCTTAACTTTTGAGTGCTTGACTTTGCAACCTTAAAAATGTTCTTTTAATGTAGTTTTTGTGTGTGTAAGAATTATGGAGACTATTCCTATTACCACAAAGGGTCAGAAACTGGAAATTAACTTTCCAATTGATCTGTTTTCCAACATGTTTGCACCTGGCCTGGAATGTTAGTTACTTGAAAGACTTGCATCGTATATGTTGTAATATGGGAAATTTGTTGTGTAAGATAAACATACATCTCACATTACTTGAAGGGAAATAGCAGAGATAAGATAACCTTTAAAATACAATAGAAAATTGTTGATATCTGCTACATTCCATTCCAGGAATTATTTAATAATTAATTTGGAATTTGATTATTTGATTAAGGAAATGAATTCTGTAGGTGACATATCATTAAGACAAAGAAAAAGAAAACCTAAATTAATAAAATTATTTTTTTAATTTGGTCTCTTATTTCATTAATGATACTGTACTTTGTTAGGGCATAATCTTTGATTTCAGTGGGAGCTGAGGTTACTCAACACCTCTGAAAACTGAATCCTTATACTGGAAATGTTTGTCTAGGAGCTTAAACTGTATATCTATTTTTTCAGCCTCCCAGAAATTATAGAATTATGGAGAACATATTCCATATATTTCTATTTCTATACAGTTATTTATGCAGCCAACACCAATCACTTGTATATTCAACAGATGTAGCTCCATACATAAACTTTTCCAGTGGAACATGACATGACAGCATTGAAATATCTATCCATCCCAAGCCTTACTTACTCAGACTCAGGCTGGCTGGTCTTTTAAGGCAAGTGAGGTTCAACCTTATATGTGACTTAAGATCTAGCCCCCAGGTTATGGTTATATGGAAACTGAATGATGAATAGTGACCCAGCTGTGAAAGGGGAGCAGGAAAAGACTATTCAAACAGACTGCCAAACTCGATTTGGAGGAAAGACTCAGGAGACAGGAGCAAGGGGAGTTCTCTCTCTGGGAAAGGCTTGGGAAGCCAGGCTGGAAAGCCAACAGGAAGCAGGATAGACTCCCGTGGGGGAAGCCCTGAGCTAGGGTCCACAAGTGGCAGGGAAATCCCTAAGGGAAGCTGCCAGAGTCCCTGGAGAGGGGAGGCAGTGGGGGAATCCTGTTAAGACAAAGAAGCAGCAGAAGGGGAACTCTGCAGGAGAAAGTCAGGCTCCTGTGTGGGAAGCCCTGAAGTAGGGCCAATAGGATAACTTCAGTCGAACCTGATAGGGGTGGAAGAGTTATTAGATTAGACATTTATTTGGACTTTCAGTTGGACCTTTCTCTACACTGGAAAGGGAAGGAACTTTTAAGTGATTTAGCTGGAGGGCCAGGCCACAGACCATCCCAAGGGAGACCACACTAGCAAGGAAGGGCCAAGGAAGTGGCTACCGGGGGGTGCCAAAGAGGACTTCTTGCAATGCAGTGCTCTGACACAGGGGGATGCCTGGTGATGAGTACGCTACCTTACACCCGCTCATGTATAATAATGCCACATCAGTTTATATATACTGCCTCATAACACTATTGTAATGAATGCATGCTTTACTATTTGCTAGCCTTTACCAGTTAACTTTTTATATACCGGTAACAGTCAATGTGTAACAATTTTCAGTTAATAATCCCACACTGCTACCAGCTGCCTCTGCAACATCATTCCATCCTCCTTAATGTGGATTTACACAGCACTAAGGGCCCCCATTTTCAGGATGTATTAACTTCTGAGCAGGTTCCCTAAGGGGCTGGAGGGATTACAATGTGTATTACCTATAGACCAGCCCCAACCCACCTGATTACTGCTGGGATCTTCCCACTCAGATTCCCTATCATCTCATGAAACATTCAGGAAAGCAGTGGAGGATACTGTGCTGCAGAGGTTTATTTTTTCTTTCCTGTTTCTACATAGGCAAAGGCAGATTCACTCATGAGGGAGCCCTCTTCACCATGCAAACCACTGGGGCGCCATTTGGACCTAAGACACTGTTGGAAAAATCCATTTTACTGAAAGTGATTTACTTTTATAACTGACTCACTTCAAGCCCTTTGTAACATTCTAAGGAAATTAGTATCTCAGGGTTATTGCTCTCTGTCTTACATGCCATGTTAATTACAACCCTAGCCAAAGAATTAGAGTGATCCTGTAGCTATGCAAAATGCCAGATTTAGAGTAAATGAAATATCTTTAATAATAAATTACACTTATGGCAACAGGGGGAAAGAAGCTTTGATTTTAAGCTTTCCAAATGTTAAGATTATCAATATCCATCTCAAGTCCAGAGAAATAAGATGGTGCTCTGTTTGCTATTTGTACCTGGCCGTACCAAAGGAGATGGAGGTGAATTGCTCAGAGCATCAAGGAAACTGACCCACAAATACAGTGAAGATTGGGGATTTCATTAGGTCGGAGGTCCCCATAGGCCACTTTGCTCTGTAAATTATATGAAAGGAGGAGGGAATGGAAGAAGCCCTTTAGAACAAGGGTGATATGGGAAAGTGACTTGGGACAAGGCCAAATCAGAAAGCCAGGTAATAAAGAGCAACATAGGTATGATCTAGCCTCTATAACAGGATAACTGTGGCATACACACTCACATCTGGATGTGTGAAAGGGACTGAGGTTTTCTAGTCCATTATCTGGATGGAAATCATAGCAACCAGCATTTGTACCAATACTGTGGTCACTTCAAAGGAATCTGCCTGAACTGGGCAAGCTTTAAACAAAATGACTGGCAGGTGATTACTGAGTAACAAGCAAATTAATCTTATCGAAGAAAGGGGAAGCCCTTTGTCCAAACATAAGATCTTTCATAAGTAATTTCCTTCTCTTAAGAGCAATTCACTTTAATCAGGTGGGTTTAACTAATTTATGTTTATCTATGAAAAGTAGCTATGTTGAATCCAAAGAGTTAGGTTGGAGTTTTGATTTTAGGCTGGTGCACTAGTAGAATCACTGAAATCTGTCTGCCTAAAAATTTGTGGTTACAGATTTCCCCCAGAAGGTGTCAGTGTAATGCAGGTTCATCAGTCACATTATGTAATTACAGTGATATCAGCACTAAGGACTAAGCTCTAACTCCCTTCAAAGTGGTTGCTTAAATATCACCAATTGGTTTTAAGTACCGTTTTGCTTAATTTTTAGTTATGGGCCAACCAGGCAACTGATTTTTGCTGATTCCTTTGGTGGCTGCTTAGGACTGTTTCCCCTGTATTGATCACATCCCATAGCATGAAGGAATGCATCTAGACTTTGTTTCCTCCATGTGGGGCTTTGGAAGCATTTACATTACATTTTCACAAAGTGTTTGTTTAAAAAATAAAAGCCCTGGCAACATATAGTGATGTTTGGGGGGCAACTTGTCTTTTTTCTTTACTTTCTTACTATAAATACTCAAAATGATAAATTGAGAAGACCTATTGAGTTAAATCACTTAGTCCATTCAGGATTCCCCAACCTGTTGGTCACAACCCCCAGGGAGGTCATCAAGGGGCCTCAGGTGGCTGTGGATGGGCAGACCCTTACTGTGGGGGGCGTGCAATAGAATCAAGAGGGGAAATAGTGCGGCTGGGGGTCGGAACCGCGGCAGGCAGCCGCGTGCCATTCAAAATCAGCTCGTGTGCCATGTTTGGCACGCGTGCCGTAGATTGCCAACCCCTGTACTATGGTGTAGGTTATTATAAAACATGTCCTCACTCCTCATTATACGGGAACTATTGCCACTTGGCACAACATAGAGCTACCTGCTCTACTTCACCAGGATTCCAGTTAGGTATTATATTATATAAATATATAAAAATACCTAACTGGAATCCTTCTGGAGTAGAGAAATGGATAGTAAATCACCTGATGCACCGAGTTTCCCTTTGTAAATGCCTGACTTTTATTTGATTGGCAGAACTGTATGGATTGTGAAGATGTTTTGTGCTACCATCCCTGTTGGAATAGACATCAATAACATTTGAATTTGTAACTTTTATTATGCTTTTGTCCCGGTTTATCTTTCCACTGGCTCAACTGCATAGTTAGTACTAGCTTAAGAAAATATTAAGTTCAAAATATTAAGTACTAGCTTCAGAAAATATTAACTTTCTCTCCTGCTATCCCAGTGAGGTGCAATTTAAAGTAATATAGTAACTACAAAATATCACTGCTACCAATCCCTTTTCTCTTTTGGAAGAGAAAATTATGCACATTCAGAAACACAAAATAAATATATCTGAGTGTGTGTCCAATCCTACAAGATGCTGAACACCTCGCATGAGGCAAAGCCAGTAAGAGATGTGGGTACTCAGCACCTTAAGGGCCTAATCCAAAGCCCACTGGAGTCAATGGGAATCTTTCCACTGGACTTCAGTGAGTATTGGACCAGTCCCTAAAGGAGGCAGTTAGCAACTTGCAGGATTGGGCCCCTATGAAAATGTGAAGCACATTATCTGCTAGCTTTTTTCAAAGCTTACTCATAGCTTTGATACTTCAGATGTTTATTGATAAGGTATAGAAAAACACTGAACTACTCTAATTTTATCTCTGACTTCTGCCAAAGACATAATTATGAATTAGGGCCTGATCTTGCAAACCTTTAGTCATGTGAGGGGTCCTTACACAAATTATCCCACTGAAGTCAATGAAACTACTTACATTAGAGCTTGCAGCATCAGGCCCTCAGTTTGGAACTGGTACGAGAACACATTCTTATTGATTGGGTATAGAGATGAAGTTCTTCGTTTGTGAACATCATTGCCTGGCAAAAGTGAATTTGCCCTATGGCTTTGCATTGTTTCATACTGAACTGGTGTTGGGACAATGTATTGATGAGCAACCGATACCTGCTTAGGTAGATAGACCTGTTGTGCTCTGTAGCATATTGGTCTGAATGAGAACATAAGTACTCTGGGGGTATGTCTACACTACGGGATTACTCCGAATTTACAGAATTCGATTTTTGGCAACCAATTGTATAAAGTCGAGTGTATGTGGCCACATTAAGCACATTAATTCCGCTAGCGTCGACTTCCAGAGCGTTGCACTGTGGGTAGCTATCCCATAGCTATCCCATAGTTCCCGCAGGCTCCCTTGCCCATTGGAATTCTGGGTTGAGATCCCAATGCCTGATGGGGCAAAAAACATTGTCGCGGGTGGTTCTGGGTACATCCTCTCCCTCCCTCCGGGAAAGCAATGGCAGACAACCATTTCGCGCCTTTTTTCCTAGGTGAAAAGTGCAGACGCCATACCACAGCAAGCATGGAGCCCGCTCAGCTCAAGACAGCAGTCATGAACATTGTAAACACCTCGTGCATTATCGTGCAGTTTATGCTGAACCAGGACCAGGCGAGGAGGAGGGGACGACGGCAGCACGGCTATGAGAGTGATGAGGACATGGACACAGAATTCTCTCAAGCCGCAGGCCATGGCACTTTGGAGATCATGCTGTTAATGGGGCAGGTTATAGCCGTGGAATGCCGATTCTGGGCCCAGGAAACAAGCACAGACTGGTGGGACCGCATAGTGTTGCAGGTGTGAGACGATTCCCAGTGGCTGCAAAACTTTCGCATGTGTAAGGGAACTTTCATGGAACATTGTGACTTGCTTTCCCCTGCCCTGCAGCACCAGAATACCAAGATGAGAGCAGCCCTCACAGTTGAGAAGCGAGTGGCGATAGCCCTGTGGAAGCTTGCAACGCCAGACAGCTACCGGTCAGTTGGGAATCAATTTGGAGTGGGCAAATCTACTGTGGGGGCTGCTGTGATGCAAGTAGCCAAAGCAATCACTGAGCTGCTGCTACCAAAGGTAGTGACTCAGAAATGTGTAGGTCATAGTAGATGGCTTTGCTGCAATGGGATTCCCTAACTGTGGTGGGGCAATAGATGGAACCCATATCCCTGTCTTGGCACCGGAGCACCAGGGCAGCCAGTACATAAACCGCAAGGGGTACTTTTCAATGGTGCTGCAAGCACTGGTGGATCACAAGGGACATTTCACCAACATCAATGTGGGATGGCTGGGAAGGGTTCATGACACTCGCATCTTCAGGAACACTAATCTGTTTAAATGGCTGCAGCAAGGGATTTACTTCCCAGACCAGAAAATAACAGTTGGGGATGTTGAAATGCCTATAGTTATCCTTGGCGACCCAGCCTACCCCTTAATGCCATGGCTCATGAAGCCATACACAGGCAGCCTGGACAGTAGTCAGGAGCTGTTTAACTACAGGCTGAGCAAGTGCAGAATGGTGGTAGAATGTGCATTTGGATGTTTAAAGGGTCGCTGGCACACGTTACTGACTCACTCAGACCTCAGCCAAACCAATATTCCCATGTTATTGCCGCTTGCAGTGTGCTCCACAATCTCTGTGAGAGTAAGGGGGAGACCTTTATGGCAGGGTGGGAGGCTGAGGCAAATCGCCTGGCCGCTGACTACACACAGCCAGACACTAGGGCGATTAGAAGAGCACACCAGGAAGCGCTGCACATCAGAGAACTTTGAAAACCAGTTTCATGACTGGCCAGGCTATGATGTGAAAGTTCTGTTTGTTTCTCCTTGATGAAAACCCACCCCTTTGATTGACTCATTCCCTGTCAGCAAACCACCCTCCCCCTTTCAATCACAGCTTGCTTTCAAAGGAAATAAATAAACTATCATTTAAAAATAATGTATTCTTTATTAATTGATTATAAACTTAGGGAGAGAACTGACAAGGTAGCCCGGGTGGGGTTTGGGAGGAGGATAGGAGGGAAGGAAAAGGCCACTTCAAAAGTTCAAAATAATGACAGCCTTTTGCTGGAGTGGAGTGGGCGGGTGCATGGAACCTGCCCCCGCTTTCTTATACGTCCGGGTGAGGAGGCTATGGAACATGGTGAGGGGGGAGGGCGGTTATGCAGGGGCTGCAGCGGTACTCTGTGATCCTGCTGCCATTCCTGAAGCTCCACCAGACGCCGGAGCATGTCAATTTGATCCCTCGGTAGCCCCAGTGTTGCATTCTGCCTCCTCTGATCTTCCTGCTGCCACCTCTGATCTTCCTGCCGCCACCTCTCATCTCGAGTGTCCCTCCTCTCTTCAAGTTCGTCGCTCCTGTCCTCACGTTCGTCCCTCCTGTCCTCACGTTCACTGGCATCTTTCCTGTACTTTGATACCGTGTCCTTCCACTCATTCAGATGAGCTCTTTCATCGCGGGTCGATTTCATGATTTCCGAGAACATTTAGTCTCACGTGCGTTTTTTTCGCTGCCTTATCTGAGATAGCCTTCACGACGGAGGAGGGAGGCTTGAAAAATTTGCAGCTGCAGGAGGGAGGGAAAAAAGGGAAAGAAGTATTTAAAAAGATACATTTTACAGAACAATGCTTATACTCTTTCACGGTGAACAACACTATTCACATTACATAGCATATGTGATTTCAGTACAAGGTTGCATTTTGCATCTTATATTGAGTGCCTGCAGCTTTGGTGTTAGAGATCACAGACGCAGGGCCAGGCAACAGAATTCAGCTTGCATGCAGCCATGGTAAGCCATTGTCTTTCGGCTTCTGCAACCTTCATTAAAGCAGCGCCCTCCTTTCCAATACCAAGCAAAGCCCATTGAGTGCTGCGGTTTTCCTGTTAACGTGCAGCAGCAGAAACCAAACTAAACCACCCCACCACCAATCCAATTCTGTGGGATGATCGCTTTACCCCTCCCCCACCACGTAGCTGGTATCAGGGAAGATCCCTGCTAGCCAAATGCGAAAAGCTCAGTGCCAATGCCCCCCCCCCACCCTCCGCTTGGCTAACTTCAGGGAAGGATTTCTTTTCAGCCACAGGCAAACGGCCACCTCTGTCCCCTTAATTAAATTCCCATATTTCAACTAGGTTACCATGAATGATATCGCTCTCCTGAGGATAACACAGCGAAATAAAGAATGGATGTTGCTTGAATGCCAGCAAACACCGCGACAATACGCTGCCAGGCTTTGTCATGCAATGATACCAGATTCCTTGCTACTAGCATGGCGTGGTCAAGTGTCCTACCATGGAGGACGGAATAAGACTGCACTGCCCAGAAACCTTCTGCAAAGGCTTTTGGAGTACCTCCAGGAGAGCTTCATGGAGATGTCCCTGGAGGATTTCCGTTCCATCCCCAGACACGTTAACAGACTTTTCCAGTGGCTGTACTGGCCGCGAATGCATCCCAAGTCCTCAGGGCAAATTAATCTTTAAAAAACGCTTGCTTTTAAACCATATTTTATATTTACAAAGGTAACCTCACCAGAGGTCCCTTCCATGGCCTCATTGTCTGGGATAATGCCTTGGGAGGGTACTTCAGTCAGGCTGAGAAAAAGATCTTGGCTGTTGGGCAGAAGGGAGTGCTGTGTGCTCTCCGCAAGCTCCTCCTCCTCCTCCTCCTCCTCATTTTCCCCGTCCGCAGAATCCTCAGGCATGGCTGAGAATACCCCCTCCTCGGAATCCACGGTCAGAGGTGGGGTAGTGGTGGCGGCCCCCACTGAATTGCATGCAGCTCAGCATAGAAGCGGCATGTGTGCGGCTCTGACCCGGACCTTCCGTTTGCTTCTTTGGTTTTCTGGTAGGCTTGTCTGAGCTCCTTAACTTTCATGCGGCACTGTAGTGAGTCCCTATTGTGGCGTCTCTCCATCATGCCCTTGGAGATTTTTTCAAATGTTTTGGCATTTCGTCTTTTGGAACGTAGTTCTGCTAGCACGGAATCCTCTCCCCATATAGCGATCAGATCCAGTACCTCCCATACGGTCCATGTTGGTGCTCTTTTTCGATTCTCAGACTGCATGGTTACCTGTGCTGATGAGCTCTGCATGGTCACCTGTGCTCTCCATGCTGGGCAAACAGGAAATGAAATTCAAAAGTTCGCGGGGCTTTTCCTGTCTACCTGGCCAGTGCGTCTGAGTTCAAATTGCTCTCCAGAGCGGTCACAATGGTGCACTGTGGTATAGCTCCCAGAGGCCAATAGCGTTGAATTGCAGCCACACTAACCCTAATTCGAAATGGCAATGTCAATTTCAGCCCTACTCCTCTTGTCGGGGAGGAGTACAGATATCAATTTTAAGAGCCCTTTATGTCGAAGTAAATGGCTTCGTTGTGTGGACGGGTGCAGGGTTAATTCGATTTAACGCTGCTAAATTCGAACTAAACTCATAGTGTAGACCAGGCCGGGGTGTAGGAACCTTGCCTTTTTGCATGGTCTTTAAAGTACTGTGGTTTATGATGCTAGCTAACGAAATGTTCTTTAAATAAATGAAAGTGCAGTTTAGATCATAATGGGCCTGCATCTGCTCTCGCTTATGCTGGTTTTACACTAGTGTAACTCCATTGACTTTAATGAAGTTACTCCAGGTTTACACTGGGTAAGTGACAGATGAATGAAACCCAATTGTTTTCCCCATATTTGAAAATCCCATCCCATCAAATAAATGGAGATAGGAGAACCTAGTGCAAGGCGTTCCTTTTATGTTTTATAGATTTTATTATATCAGCATTGCAAGTCAAACTACAGTGTGGGTTTGAGCCTACAACAGTTACTAATGAGAGCAGTACCTCAATGCAGGATACAGCTTTTAGTCTGTAGTTTGTAGTTTTTGTTTTTGTTTTTCTGTATCACTTATGCCAATGAATGTAAAATACAAGAAGTAGATCCAAAATCTCACTGAAGTGAAGGTTAGAGGAAATCACAGGCATAAACTTTTTAATGCTTGAAAATAGAAGTCATATATGACATCCTGTTGAATCACTATGTTATTAGCGGAAGTAAATGTAACATTATATTTGTTCAGTGATGATATGCTCCCTTTACAAGGAAGTGGCAAGTTGCTTTAAAAATAGTGATGAGTCAAGATGTTTGACCAATATTTGCAAAGTGGCTACTCAGTATGAATTGGTTCATGGCTAATAGATAATCTTTTTCAGCGGTTCTCAAACTGTGGGTCGGGATCCCAAACTGGGTCACAATCCTGTTTTAATGGGGTCGCCAGAGCTGGCGTTAGACTTGCTGGGGGTCAAAGCTGAAGCCCGAGCCCCACTGCCCGGGGCTGACCCAAAGGCCAAGGGCATCATCAGCCCTGGGTGGTAGGGTTCAGGTTACAGGCCCCCTACCTGAAGCTCAGGGCCAGCTCCAGGCACCAGTGGACAAAGCAGGTGCTTGGGGAGGCCAATGGGAAGGGGCGGCACATCCGGGTCTTCGGCAGCAATTCGGCAGCGGGTCCCTCTCGGACCAAAGGACCCGCCGCCGAATTGCCGCCGAGGAATGAAGCAGCACGGTTGAGCTGCCGCTGAAGTGCCGCCGAACGTGGCTTTTTTTCCCCCTCTTTCGCCGCTTGGGGCAGCAAAAAAGTCTGAGCCGGCCCTGCTTAAGCTGAAACCCTTGGGCTTTGGCTTTCCTCCTTCCCTGGTTGGTGGGGCTCGGGCTTCAGTTTCTCCTCCTGGGGTCATGTAGTAATTTTTGTTGTCAGAAGGGGGTCATGGTGCAAAGAAATTTGAGAACCCCTGATCTATTTATCTGACTCGTTGCCTAATCTACTATGGATTTACCTTGCCAAACCTTTCTATAGAAGTGTTTTTCATAAAACAGTCAGGGCTTCTCATAAATTATGCCTCATTGTATTTAAAACAAGAGAAAATACTGTCTTTCTCCTTAATTACTCACAAGATTTGTGAAAGGAAAAGGAATGTAACTGTGGAATTAACAGAATGGCAGTGGGGTGGAGTGTGAGGGAATGAGTTATTTTTTTAAAATGTTAATTTTGTTTGTTCAAAATTCTGCTGAATCAGTGCAAAGGCCCAAAACTACAAGCTGTCACTCATATTAGTAGTTAAATCCACAGGAGACTTCAATGTGTCTCCTCACATGAGCAAGGACTTGCAGGGTGGGACTCTAATCTCTGATATGTCCCCTGTCAGAAAACTATGGACCTTTCCTGCAAGCTCTTACTCATGTGTGTCGTCCTTACTTAGAGGGGTAATCTCATTATAGTAGTCCCAACTCTTAAGGATAAGGGCTACTCTGACCCTATGTGTTACTCTTGCAGAGGGATGGGCTCTAGGATATAATAGGTCTTTTCCATATCTTAACTAATATAATCCCTATTGTCAATTAATATTGTCAGCATTTCTACATTTAAACGTCACGCACCTAATGGTGAAAGTTGCTTATCCTCAGTTATATGTATCAGGTTCAGATGATTATTGCCACTGGGTGGTAGAAGTGGAAGATCTACATTTTCACTTTAGTGGCCACATGGGTTCTGACTTAATGGTTCTGTTCAGTTGTCCAGGTGTACTCCAAATACTAACAAAGTACTTGTAAGAATATCACTCATGTAATTTCAAATATGACTTTTATATAGCTTTTAATGTCTGTTAAAAGATCAGTTGAAACATGAAAGAAAAAATCAGATTTCCTATTATAGAAGTAAAATTAAAATTTACTATTTTTATGGTATTGTCACTAAAATTGTTTTATTTTTAATCTTAGATTTAGGAACTATATTTATCTGAGGCAAGTTTTCAAAAGATAACACTGCTACTGCAATAATAATTCACTTGTGAATATTGTGGTCATTATGCTTATTACTAAATCATGCTATGGCTTATCTCAAAAAACTTGAAAGCTTCATGTTCATTCATATTGGTGTTTTTGTATTTATAAATAATTTTATTTAACACTTTT
The DNA here is from genome assembly GCF_027887155.1 of Malaclemys terrapin pileata. Classification (NCBI taxonomy): domain Eukaryota; kingdom Metazoa; phylum Chordata; order Testudines; family Emydidae; genus Malaclemys; species Malaclemys terrapin. Next base: position 75,724,158 of record NC_071512.1, read on the forward strand.
GTGGTATTATGTAAAATGAGGCTAATGATACTTATCCCCTTTGAAATACAACTTAAATCTTGAGATGAAAAGATGTGTACATAAGAGCTAAGAATTATTATTATTTGATTTATTATTATCAATTGCACAAATGTCCATGTGTTTTGTATATCGGGTCATTACTATTATGATTAAACAATGGAATAGGACTGCTTACACTGTTCCAGTATCACTAAAGTTACTGGCTAGCTACTAGACTATGTTAATGTTCATGCAACAAAAGGAAAATATAATTCTACTAGATAAAAGAAAATCTTCTCTTCTTTCTAAAAAGCAGTTGTGTTGCACAAAACTATTATATTTCTCTTATTAGTTGCAGTGTGTAAAGGAATGACGTTATTACATATGATACAAAAAAAACTGGAGAGTAAAAATATCTATATCTTTCAGTTGTGGCTGCTGAGGAAACACCAATCTGTAGCAATCATTGCATGTTTTACAAGGGAAAGATGTATTTTTGAACAACAGGATGTTGGTTTTCTTTCTAATGACTAAAAAGCATAAGCGTGGTGTGCAGTGACAGTTTTGCAAGGCAATTTTTGCAGTAAAATAGTTCCTGTTCACGTAATACATTTTACACAACAGTAGGCAACTGCTAACACGAACTGCTCAGGAAAGTTTATAAAATCCAAAGGATATACATATGACTGGGAATTCCCTTGATCCTTCCTGGTCACTACCAGATATGGATTTATTGGATCAGAGGGAAGGAATTAGCAACCTTCCCTGGACCAAACTATGCAAACCTTGTGATTTAGTCTTTCCTCATCCAGTGACCTAACAAACACATTACTCTACAGATTGTTTTATTAACATAGCATGCCATATAGCCAGAAGTAATCAAGCATTCTTTCAAACTTTGGCTGATAAAATAACATGTCTCAGCAAACAGTGAGCTGAAATCCAGCTTTGGTATATGAACACAGCTATACTAGAAAAGCCAGTCAGTTAAGAGCAGACTACAGTTCTAATCCATTCTGGCTTCCCTCTGACCCCATAGACATGTCACTCTGCAGGTTATTAATGGCTTTGGCTTGTAGTGTTGGAAGTGTCATTTCCAAGCAGTCTCGCAGTCATGGAGCATACTAGTAATTTGCATCTTTCACTGCATATACACCCTGATCTGTCTGCAGTCCCATAAATTCTCATTTGCTCAGCCTATTACTGCAGGAATCATTTGCACAAATCAGTGGGGCTGTGTATGGGGCCATGAGAATCTGAGTCTTAGAGTCTATCTCAGCTCTGCCATTGACTTACTAGCTGGTGGCCCCAGAAAAGTCACTTCACCATTTTGAACTTCTATATCTCCATCTGCAAAATGGTGAGAAGAGCTCATCCTCTCTTATACAGTTCTTTAAGATCTTTGGATGAAAAATGCTATATCAATACTGAGAATTGTTTTTATTACGTTAATCTGTGCAGGATCTATCATGGAGTCAGATAATTATAGCAAACAATATGCAGAAAGAACATAGCCATAAGTTATATTCTAGGTATATCTTGAACCAATGCTGTAAAAGTTCTTAAGTTACCAACCAGTATGTGTGCATATTATTTTGTCTTTCTATCAGATTCAGAATGAAGTTAACCAAAACCTTTTTTTTTTGTGCCAGAAGAATATGCATCTTTCTCAAAAGGATTTTCATTTGAAATGTAATCAAAATACATTTAACTATGAATTTGCTTGCCCCTAGGAATCAGCTATAAAGCAGAGAAGCTTCAATTTCATGTGCTGGTGCCCACGGATGAAGTGTGAAAGAAGACAATTTCCTGTTTTGTTTTATTGTCCAACAGTAGAAAAACCCCATAATGATGCATGTCAGTTTTTCCCAGAATAATGCAATTTCCACTCTCACAAATACTCAGTGCAAGTAGTGTATTTGCATTTGATTATCTATAGCAGACCTGATTGCAATCCCCAAAGGGGCACTAACACTCACAGCCTGCATTATTTTTGACTAAAGTTATACAATTGTGTGTGAAGTACACTGGTGGCAGGGTCCAAAGTAAATATTAAGTCAACAGCTGTTTAACTATGTGTATCATGTGTGGGATGTTAACTGGCAGAAGTTCAGGTTTGTGGGATGTGGCTTAACATATTTTTATCTGTGTTGACACTGTATTTTATGCTTCAGCTCTTCTTATTGTGGCATGCCCCAGAACCTCTGGTTAAAGTAGTAAAAGGCATGTGACAGTCTGGACAGTCTTTGTTTCTTTATGCTACAGTTTGTATGTTAATATATTTTGCACATTAATACATTATTAGTCTGTCCTATTGCTGCATGTTTTTAACTCTAATATGGTAGAACCTACACACTCTTGTGTTCCAAAGGTATTATCCGGGGGTGAAAGTAGAAATAGGGGTTGGGTTAGGGCCGGCTCTGGCCCCCGAAGGGGCGGGGACTCGGGTGGAACGGGCAGGGATGAGGGGCTTAGAGCCAGCCCCGGCCTACCCTGTTCTGGTAAGTGCCCTCCCCTCCCCGCTGGGGTAGCAGCAGCGGCTGCTAGGGGCTCCGGCAGCAGTTTAAAGGGCCCAGGACTCGGTCGCTGCTACGGCCCTGGCCCTTTAAACTGCTGCCGGAGCTCCCGGCTGCTGCTGCTACCCCAGGGCTCCGGGGGCTATTTAAAGGGCCTGGGGCTCCCCTGCCTCTACCGCCCCGGGCCCTTTAAATAGCTGCCGGAGCCTGACGAAGCCCTGGGGTAGCAGCGGCAGCTGGAGGCTCCGGCAGTGGTTTAAAGGGCCGGGGCCATAGAGGCAGCGGGAGTCCCGGGCCCTTTAAATAGCCCTTAGAGCCCTGCCGCTACTCCAGGGCTCTGGGGGCTATTTAAAGGGCCCAGGACCCCCCCTGCTTCTACCACCCCGGCCCTTTAAATAGCCCCCGGAACCCTGGGGTAGCGGTGGTGGTGCTCCATCAGCTATTTAAAGGGCCCAGGGCAGTAGAGGCAGCGGGAGCCCCGGCCCTTTGAATAACCCCCGGAGCCCCGCTGCTGCTACCCCAAGGCTCCAGCAGCGGGGCCCTTTAAATTGCTTCCTGAGGAAGCCGAGCCGCCCCGGTACGGTGCACCGGCTCTTGGCGGTACACCATACTGGCTTACTTTCACCTCTGTTATTATCTGTGTTTAAGGTAGTCTGAAGGAAGTGTTGGGTCTGCCATTGCCTGACAATTCTGTCTGTCACAAATTTTCACAGCTTAGAAAGCTCTACATGTAATGTATACTCCTTCCTTTCAGCAGGCAAGGTCATAGCTTTTTTAATCCTGAACCACCTCAAAGCTTTTTCTTTTCCTGATCTGCAACACACCCCAATTAAAGCCTTGATTAACATACAAAGGTACAAATCATCATCCTACAGTGGAGCAGAATGATTCCAACTGGAATGTTAGATGGAATTTAGGAACTAGAACAGCCAGTCTCAGAAGCTGAAGCTCCAAGTTAGAACATAGTAACGGCCATACTGGGGCAGACCAATGGCCCATCTAGCCCAGTATCCTGTCTTCTGACAGTGGCCAATGCCAGGTGCTTCAGAGGGAATGAACAGAACAGGCAATCATTGGGTGATCCACCCCCCGTCGTTCACTCCCAGCTTCTGGCAGTCAGAGGCCAGGGACACTCAGAGCGTGGGGTTGCAGCCCTGACCATCTTGGCTAATAGCCATTGATGGACCTATCCTTCATGAAGTTATCTAATTCTTTTTTGAACCCTCTTACAGTTTTGGCCTTCACAACATCCCCTGGCAACAAGTTCAACAGGTTGACTGTGCATTTCGATTGTTTTATCCTGCTGCCTATTAATTTAATTGGGTGACCCTTGTCCTTGTGTTATGTGAAAAAATAAATAACACATCCTTACTCTCTTTCTCCAGCCATTCACAATTTTATAGACGTCTATCATATCCCCTCTTAATTGTCTCTTTTCCAAGCTAAAACATCCCCGTCCTTTTAATCTCTCCTCATATGGAAACTTCCATCTCTTTAATCATTTTTGTTGCCTTTCTCTGTATCTTTTGCAATTCTAATATATCTTTTTTGAGATGGATGACCAGAACTGCACACAGTATCCCAGGTGTGGATGTACCATGGATTTATATAGTGGTGTTACGATATTTTCTGTCTTATTATCTATCCCTTTCTTAATGGTTCCTAACATTCTGTTCACTTTTTTGACTGCTGTTGCACATTGAGCGGATGTTTTCAGAGAACTATCCACAATGGCTCCAAGATCTCTTTCTTGAGTGGTAACAACTGATTTAGATCTCATCATTTTGTATGTATAGTTGGGATCTGTGTTCCCTATAAGCTGCACGGCTGCCCAAGAGTCAATCAAGTGCTGCCCACTTGATTAGCATAGGGTTACCATATTTAACAAAGAAAAAAAGAGGACCCTCCACGGGTCCTTTAGCAAAGTTTGTGGGTGTTTGGACTTGTGATTTTGGATTTAGTCCCATCTCTATTAAATGGTTATGACGCTCTGTACCTCGGGGGAACACCCTACACCCCCATGTTCATCCTTATAAAATAGTTGTGTGGTATCCAATGCAAAGTTTGTCATGTCGGGTGTCTTCGGAAGGCTCATGATGCACTGAGCATTGTTATAGTAATGTTATAGTAATTGTTGTTATAGTAATGTTATAGGTTGTAATTTCATGTATATAGTTGTGAGGCTGAAAATGTGTCCTCATGGCTTAAAACAAGCCCAGGCAAAAACTCTCCAAGAGCCGAGGGGCAGTTCACACCTCATCAGGGCATGTATGGGACAAACCCAGCCCAGCCTCACAGGAATAAAGAACATTGGCCTAGGCAGCAATAAAGGATCAGTTGGACTCTTGAGTGAGTCACCCCCCTTCCTTTGGTCAGTTTGGGACTACGATGAGGTAATGCTCACCTGAGTCTGAGAGGAGGGTTGGGCAAAGCCAAGAGGGAAGAAAGGACATGATAAAAGGGAGAGACATTTGCCATGCTCTTCTTCTCTGTTCCCTCCATCTACAGACATCACCACCAAGCGACTGAAGCACTGATCAAAGGGGAGCGCAACCAGCCAGCCTGTGGTAAGAAGCATCTAAGTTTGTCACAATGGTATAATCCAGTTTTTTGAGGAGTCACACTGAAGGCTCTATAGTAATGGTTACAGAGGCATTGACAGTCTGTAAAAAGATATTTTTAAAAATATAGAGTCAAATATTTTCAACTACAACTAGAGCTGATTGAGTAATTTACAATGAACAATTTATTTGACCTGAACCTTTTTCTGCTCATTGACTTTTCCTTTGAAGATTTCCTCAAACTTTTTTGTTTAAATTTATCAAACGAATTTTTGAATTTTTTATTCTGTGGATTGATCATGAATATTCTGAATTTGAGTTGTGCATTCGTAGTTGGCCAGATACATCATGCAGTATTGTTTGTTCCCTAATTATATGAATGCGCAAGCTTTTATGGCACTGTGATGATGTGTACAAACCCTACCCTGGAGAAGAAGGGGTTAGGGAGCAGCTGTGAGCTCAGTTGGCCCTGCAGCACTATAAAGCCTGCACAAGCAGGAGGCGGAGCTTAAAAAGGGAAGCAGAGCAGCTCAGAGGGAGATGATAGACAGTGGAAGGGAGCAAACCTTGCTCTGAGCTTTTGGGAAGGAGCATCCCAGGAGCTCTTGCTGCCTGAGGCTTGGAGATATTAATCTGACCAAACCTGCAAAGGAGGGACTAGTGACAACTTTAATTTTGTGTTTGTTTCTGAATTTTTCCCTGTGGGAAGAGGGGACAGTGGTAGGAAGTGATCCAAAGAGGCAGGTACGTAGCACCCAGGTACAGGTCTTAGCTGCCTACTATTGGGCCCTGGATTGGATCCCAGTGGAGAGGCTGGGACTGGGCTCCTCTGCCAATCCCTAAAGGAGGGAACTACGACAGAAGTCTATCCCACGGTGGTGAACCTAATTGGGGGGAAATCTTGAATGTGCAAGGGGTCAGAGACTAAGTCCCCAACCTAAGGGGGAAGCCTTTACTGACTTTTGAAGAGTTCCACATCATTGGACTTTTTATGTCTACCCTGAAAGGGATGGACTCGAATGTTTGACCTGGCCACAGGACTGAATCGCTAAAAGAACAGACCCCCACAGAGCGGATCTATAGTGAGAAAGGGGAGTGCCTGGGAGAAAGACAACCTGCCACATCCTGGCCTGACACTAGTGTTGAGTGTTGCCTTCACAGGCATGAATACTGACAATTGCTTCAAAATTCATGCTCCAGAAGGATTTGGTGTGAACAAACTGAATTACTCATGTGTTCCTGGAACACCAACTCAAGAGGGATGCAAACATGGCCAAAGTGAATTCATTCACAAATTTAACTGAACATTCATGAAAAGTATCTTGCTTTATTCACCCATTTCTGCTTATGACCTAACAAATTATTACATAGTTTTTGTTAATATTGAGAATGATTGGATGAGGTTGGGTTGTAATTTTAAGGGGTAGAGAAAAGACAAGGGACTCTCTTAATTAAAACTATACTTACAGTGTGTATCTATATGGTTGGAAGGATGTGATTTTCATTGGCAAAGGTCAGTAAATGTTGATTTCTCCATTCACACACACATACAGATGAAAAAAATATTTCAATTGATGATGATCAATTTACTGATAGGCAAAGTAAGAAAAATGCTGCTGGAGAACTTTAGTTTGATATAACTTCCTGCAACTGTCAAAAGGTAAATAATCAATCAAAAAATACTTAAATGTGAACAACAATATTATCCATCCCCATTTTTAAAACAAGTCAAGCTTTGCCAAACCTAAGTACAGTATGTAGTGTGTGGGCTATTATGCTAAATACTGCAATGGGCATTGTACATGAGATTATAGGGTGCAATATTGCAGGTACTCAATGTTAGAGTAGCTCACACTCACAGCAGAATCACAGCAAGCCTGGAAATCAAATAGACTGTTAGACAAGGAAATGTAGCCTCCTACTCCTTGACTCATATAAATGACTGCACCACTTGCATTCAGGGTTGTGAAGAATCATTATTTTATTTAATACTCTGAAAGGGGAGCAACATCAGGAAGACAGATGATAGAACAGACCCCTTCCCCTCCACCCAGAGTCCCAAGCTCTCTTTGCCAATAACTTAATTCTTCACTTTTGTGTTTTCCTTGATCTTTTCACCACCCACACCTCCACTCCCCCAAGCCCCCCACAGTGGGCCCAGAGGTGAATGGGATAGAGACTGACTCATCCCTAACTATGGTTCCATCAGGCTTGAAGCATGCTGGTGGGATAGAGTGAGGACGCCCACTGCTATTGCTCATGCTGTTACTGTCCTGTGGATAAAGAGAGAACTCTTGTCTGGCCCTTTTCACAAGAGTTACTGTAAATTCACTAAAAACAAAAAATTAAAGGATAAAGTGGAAAAAACCTAGGAAAAAGCTAGTTAAAAATAAATGGAGTTGGGGAGAGCATGTCACTGTATCTGAAGTACTCGAGGCCAAATGCTGCTCTAACCAGTGCAGTGATAGGGAGCAGTCCACAGACCAATGTGTCACTGGCTACCAGGATTCTTCTAGTACAGAACAAGATTGCACAGGGCAGCTTTGCTGCTCCTCTGAGAAGGTGCAATGTGCCCATTCTCCATCTGCAAGTCTGCTAACTAGCCAGGTGGAGTTGTACATGCCCTGTAGCTCACAGACCATAGCCCCTTGAGAATGGAGGGCCAGATCCAAAGCCTGTTGAAGTTGATGGAAAGACTCCATCTCAGGACTCTGTAGCCAAACCTTGCTCTCAAGTGCTCTGTATGGAGTGACCTGCCCTGCTGCTTGTATAGAATGAAGAGAAACCCTATGCCTTTTACTCCCAGCCCCCACTTTGTGCACAAACACAAGGCAGGAATGAGTCATTTGTCTCAAAGGCAGAACAAATACAATGTATCCTACCCTTCCTGGGCAAGCACCAATGAACAGCCCATAGAAGTCAGAGGGAAAAAGGCCTATTTGGTCACCAGGTCCACTCCCGCCATCACCAATAAACAGAGAATGCTCCCTACAGTGCATCTTCCAGGGCTCTGTCCAGACCAATTTGGAAATAGGTCGGGTAATGGAACTTTCAGCACTTTCCTTGGATGAATATTCCCCTGCCAACAGATCTCTCTCCTGATATTCAGCCTGGGTATTCCTGCACATTACTCCTGCCACCACCCAAAATAATGCCTTGTCCTCCTTATTTATACTTCTAAATGAGATCTGTTATGATCTCACCCCATCCTAGTAATAATAAGACCAAGGAGCCAAAAATATGATCTCACCTCAGTGTCAATCAAGAGTAATTCCATTGACTTCAGTGGAGCTATTCTGGGTTTGCACTGGCTTAGCTGAAAGAAAAATCTGGCCTGCTATAAATATTTCACTTTTTAATCTTTCCTCATAAATCAATCACTCTAGCCCACTCACATGTTTTCTTTCTTAAATTTCCCTATATTTTATAATGAGGCACCCCGGACTGAATGTAGTATTCACCTCAGCAGTATGGAGAAGGACTTTTAGATCCCTGGTCCATGACATGACTCCACATGCAGGCCAAAACTATACTGGCCAATTTTGTTGACTATAACATTGCAAACTCATGCGATTTTCTGTCCACTATCATTCCAAAGTCTCTTTCAGTATTACTACTTTCTAGGTTTCTCCTCTTATTAGGTTGTTCTTGTCTTTCTCAGAGGATCAGATCCTCAGCTGCTGTAAACAGCCCTGGTTCCATTGATTTCAATGGAGCTACATCAATTTACAGTAGCATCTGGGCCAGTGACCTCAACCACCATTCTAGCTCCATTTTCCTCTAGGCCAGAAGCAATTCAAAAGTACACCTCTACCTCGATGTAATGCTGTCCTCGGGAGGCAAAAAATCGTACAGCGTTATAGGTGAAACTGCGTTATATTGAACTTTCTTTGATCCACCGGAGTGCACAGTCCCGTCCCCCCCGGAGCACTGCTTTACCGCGTTATATCCGAATTTGTGTTATATCAGGTTGCGTTATATTGAGGTAGCGGTGTACATACTTATATAATCCTTGTGATCTTCATCTGAGTATTGCATATAGTCCATACCAGAATGGATTGGATCTGTCAGCCTCCATTCCTTGTAGCAGTTGTTTCTTTCTTTAGGTTGTCTCCTCACTTCTTAGAACCTGTTAGCATCAGAGTGCTCAGAGGTCCCATGTTTACAAGTCTCCCATTCACTTTTTTGAAAGTTTATATTCACTAGCTCGCGTCTTTGTTACATCAGTTCAGTATTCAGCACCCAGCTTCACTCAGATCAAGCTCTCTCATTGATTGGATTCACTTGGTTGCTAGCTAACTTCCATTGCTAGCTGGCCTCTTGCTGTCTGCCCTTGTGTACCCTCAGCAAATCACTCATTTCCTGCTCCCCACCCAGTTTTCCCAGGGCCCAATACCAACTTCACAAGTAGTCTGTTTCATACATGGCCCAAATCACTACAATGGTCTCAGCTTAGAACCTAGTCTCTCCAATTCAGTGAGCAGAGCCCTTGGATGAACTGAGAAACAGCAACAAGTAAATATTCTCACAGCTTCTATTTCACACTCAACATTCTCTGAAAAATGCTAAATAAAAATACTCATTGAATTTTAGACACTGCCTGATCCTCTGATCAAACACTCCTAGCATTTGTGTCTCTCTGGGTACCTCTAGACAGCATGCTTCTACACAGGTACGTGCGCAGGTAGCCCCCTAGCACTGATAAAAATAGCAGTGTAGATAGTGAGGCATGGCTTAGGCAAGTAGAGTAAAGACATGCCTGAAGGGTGTAGTATGTACCCAAGTACACACCTACACAGCTCTCCACTCGCCCAAGCTGTGCCTCCCCATCTATAGTGCTATTTTTAGCAGCTTACTGTCCTACTACTTCTAGTAGGGGGTGAGGTTGCCTCCCCCTGCCAGCACCTTTCCTCACTGCAGATGATACCCTTCCCCACTGCCTCCCTCCACCAGAGTCTTTCACTAGCTACATACTGCAGAACAGATGCAGCCCACTGTTCCTGCTCTTCACTTTGGCATGTAACTACACATATCCATGTCGCTGCCAGTGGTGTGTAGGGCAGGCACAGCCTAAGTTACAATCTTGTAGGTCAGCCAGCAATTCAGCCAGAGGATGACTGAATCTGGGAGTTATACAAGCATACCTAAGGGCGGGACTTATTCATAGACTGTAAATAATGCAGTAAGAAACCATGCAATCTTTTAAACATCATTTCACAATATCTAGTTAACGATCACCCTTACTAAAGTCATTTCGGGAACAACCAATCCTGCTGTTCACATAACCAGCCAGTTGTGACTGTGTTGTTCCTGCTTGTGTTTATTATTTTTTAAAATACCAGCCTGGATAAACGAACAGTAGAAGACACTCCCTTGGCTTAAGTTACTCTTGAATACAGAAGCCAACCTTGTTCATTTGTTTTGTTGTTGTTTCTTTACATGTGTGAATGTTTGGTTCATCTTGTAAAACTATGGGCCCATTGAAAAATAACAATGACTTTTACCAATGAATAATAATTAATTAAACTATGTATTATTTATTATTATTATTATTAAATATTTGTACTAGGTGCTATACAAACATATAATGAACAGTCTCTGCCCCCAAAAACTTAGATTCTGAAAGACAAGACGAAAGCTGGATGAGATAAACAAGCAGGTACACGAGGGGGAGTTGATACAGGAGTATAAATAAATATAAGAAAAAACAGTCTATTCTCAGCCTTACAGTAGTAGTGATCACAGCCATCTGCCTAGCCCTTAGCAGATTACAGTTTAGTGTATGGATTATGGAAGAAGTGAGGTTTGAGGAAGGACCTGAAGGGGAACAGTGATTTTCTCAGCCTCTAATTAGTTCTTTTACTTCATGAGGGAGTCAGAGTATATTTCCAAACTGAAATGTTTGCGCCAAATTCATCCCTGGGGTGGCTCCATTAAAGTCTGTGGAGTTGCACAAAGATTGGAATTGATCTTTGCTCCAAGGATTTTACACAGGGCCACATTCCAGTCGGAGAGGGGGGGTTATTTGAACATGATGGCCTGCATCTGATGGGTAGGGGGGCTAATCTTCTGAGTTGGAAACTAATTGGAGCAGGAAGGCAGATGTGGTACAATACGACTCAAACTTGATGTGTCATAAACAAACTGAACCAAGGTGGCAAAGAATGTGAAGAGAGGAAATTTTTCACTTGCTTATATGCTAGGAGTCTGCATAACAAGCAAGAGGAACTAGATATTCTCATTGACGAGAAGTTTGAAATCATTGGTATTATTGAAATCTGCTGCACAATTTGTGTGATTGGAATGTGAAAATCCGTTTAGGAATGATAGTGTAGGTAAAAGGTGTGCGGAGGTGACACTCTGCATTAAAGATGCCATTACCTATTTCAGTGTTGTTGATAACTCAGACTCGCAGGAACTTGAATGCCTAACTAACAAAGCCCAGGAGAGGGTACTGGTGGGAGTCTGTAACAGACCACCGACTCAACTAGAAAACAGGATGAGTTACTCCTTAAGCAACTGTCTGTAATGTGTGGGAAGAGAAATTGTATTGTTATGGGGGACTTCAATTTGTGGAAGACATGCTGGAGAGCTCAGGCAGCCGGTAGTAAAACATCATTAGAGATTGTAAAAATTAGAGATGAATTTTCTAACACAAAAGGTATTACATTCCACATGAATAACGCTGTTATGTACTTCATTACAATGGATAAAGATGAATTAATCACTTGACTGAAAGTTGGTGGTCGCGTAGATACCAGTGATCATGACCTGATTACATTAAATGGGCAAACAGAGGGCAATCCCATTTCTCTGTCTCTCTCTCTCTGTATATATATATATTTGGTGCTTCAAAACGGCTAATTTACCAAAGCTGAGGAAAATTATCAGTGAAATTGACTGAGAGGAAAAATGTAGACAGAAAAATGTGAATTAATTTTGGGAGTTCTTTAAGAAGAGTCTATTAGATGGCCAAAAAGCCAATGTTTCAGGTCAGTTCAACAAGTCAAAATGAAATGTTTACATATCAGAATGTTTTGTTTCGACTGAAAATGCTGAAGAGAAATGTATCACCATTTCTGAATCAAAGTTGTTCACAGCTTTTCATTTTGTGAAAAATGTTGATATTCTAGTTTGGGGAAAGCAAATGTTGAAATATTGGCATTTCCCACATAATCGCAATTCTGATTTTTGCTCAGCTCTAGTTAGCTGGTACAGATCCATTCTGTCTAAACATCAGCTTGAATAATATACACCTCTATCCCGACATAACGTGACCCGATATAACACGAATTCGGATATAACGTGGTAAAACAGTGCTCCGGGGGGGCCAGGGCTGCGTACTCCGGCAGATCAAAGCAAGTTCGATATAACGCAGTTTCACCTATAATGTGGTACGATTTTTTGGCTCCCGAGGACAGTGGTATATCGGGGTAGAGGTGTATATCTGAATCCTGTATCTTCAGGGTAAAAAATTTCATCCAGTATCTTACTAGAAGGGAATTGCAGTTATTCTCCATAAGCTCTCTACAGAGGGAAAATATAATACATACATGAAATTAAAATTCTCTACTGCTGATATTTTTCCTTAGTGAATACAGTTGAATGTTTTTTATCATCACACAAAGTCTACATTCCTTGGAGTCTGGATGGAACCTATTTGTCCCCCACAGATCTTAACACTCTAGAATTTGGAGGAAGTTTGGATCTGCAATGAAACTTAAGACTGAATCCCTAGCTTTTTATTAGACTGGATGCAAATACCATCTGGAGCTGGATTCTGACCCCAGCTTTGACTTAGTCCCATCTGTAATGCTGATTCAAGGTAACATTAGGACATGCCATACTTCAGGATGGGAATGTAATTTAGAGAGAAGGGATTTTTTTCCCTGCGATATGTCAAGGTCGAGAATACCACTGCCAAAATCATGTTGTTTTTCTTTTTCTTCCCACGATCGAAAATGCATGTGCTCGGCTGATGCTTTAAAACTTTTACTTTATGGTATAAAATATGAAACTTAAAATGGCCTTTAAGCATTCATTTATTTAAGATGACAGAGGAAGGAATGAAAATATGCTAGGAACACCCACAGCAGTTTTATTAAATGCAATAATAACCAGGAGAAGAGAGAGAGACAAATGTTTTTTTCAGTGATTTAAGATTACAAGGGTACCAGTGGGATCAACTCCATTGACTTCAGCATAAATTGTGAAAAGTAAACTAGTTATTGAGATTAATATAATTTAGACTTCGTATCATTTGCTTTTATTTCTTTCTATAATTTCTTTGAATACTTTCTCTGTGATTTTCCACAAGTGGCTCCAAATCCCACAATTTCCATTAGAGCTTTCTGAAATTTCCTAGTGGATTTCAGCTTTATAAAATAAAGTAATATGGGGATAGGATTAGGCCCTAAAATATTAACAGATAATATACCACCTTTCTTTAAAGTGCATTACAAAGGTGGGTAAGTATTATCCCAGTTTCACAGTTGGGAAAACAGGCAACAAAAAGAAAAGTGACTAGGGTAAAGTGACTTATGGTGGCTTATGTTCTAAAGCACATCTCTTCCCTTTGCCTTCCACTGATAATAAGATCATTGTTTTTCAGTGTATGACTTTTAATTTAACAATGTTTCTTTTAAGAGCAGTGATCAAAATATGTCCTGATAGAAGTCTATTAGTTTCAGCAGTCACCACCTGACCTGCATTTAGCCAATGGTGTTGAAGAGACACCATCAATTTGAAATCTAGCTGATTTAAAAAACTGTTAAAAGCAGTTTCAGCAGTACATCGCCCCGTGCCAATTTCTGTGCTTTCATAATCACAATCATAGCCCCCATTATGAGCTCAATGCTGACAAATTTTAGGGCATGATCCTGAAAGGTGTTTTGAACAACTGCACCTCCCACTAAAAGTTGTGACCTGAGAAATTAGGGCCTGCTCCTGCTCCCATGTCAATGCAGTTAGGATAGGTCCCTTAACAACTGCTAAACTAAGACCAATTTCCTGCTTAGTGTTTATTCTACATATGTGTGGCTGGTGGCGGTGTATTTTTGTCTTCTGTTTTCATAAATAAAAAACATAACAGTAATTGACCAAAACATTATAGCATTTGTGTATCTGTGGGGTTTTTTTTTACTATGACAAAAGAATAAGAAGTGAAGAGTTTATCATACTGGATTAGGCATCAGCCATCAAATTAAATATCCTGCCTCTAGCAATGGCTGATGTGTAGTGCTTCAGAGGAAGGTGAACCCGTTCACAAGACACAAAACAATTGTACAAAGCTGTGTGGATGTAAGAAATTCTTTTCTGAAACCTCTGGAGATCATCTTATGCCCCGCAGCATAAGATTTGTTCACCTACATCTAGGCTAGTATGGCTAATCACATATATCGTTATTGGTCAACGTTAAAATTAAACTACAGCATGACTTTATACAGCAGTAGTTTTCTTATTTCACATAAGTCAACAAACAACTCTCAGATGGTAGCAATTTTCAGTCACCATCCATCTGGGATGGATTCTTACTCATGAAAGATTCTTATCCAAGTACCAATCTCCTGACCCATGGAGTCTCCTGTTTTGTAACTTCTAGGTAAAATATGACCATGGCTTCCACCTGTCAACTGTTACTTTTCCACCTATTCCATCCAAGGTATTGGGTGTGATTTTTTTTTCTTGGTGGATGCACAAAACCCTTACATACCTCACTTTCTACATGTTTCTCTCTCTCTCTCTTTCTAAATTGTCTAATTTAACTTTAAAACAATTCTTTTAATCCATTTGTAAAATAGTATTTCAAACGTAAGCAATGCTAAGCAACTATTTATTTTTTTCCATTTCTGTGGTTACTACCCAGAGGATCCAATTCACTAGATTACTTAAATATAATTATATGGTATAGATTTGGTAAAAAAATTATTTGCTTTAAATCTGGTATAAAAAGTATCTTGATAGATGCTTTTCAGTAACTATAACAAGTCCTGTTACTGCCATAATTCTTAAAGAAGGAAAACTAAAGAACTAAAAGGAAAAACTATACCAAAAAAAACCCACTGGATTAAAAATAGCTTGTAATACTGTAATTTTGATCATGTGTATGTGACTTGCTGAGTAATGTTAGCCCCATAAAAACAACAATGCCATCCTTATTCTTGGAAACTGCTTGTTGTTCATTCAGACCACATCCTCTGCACATCAAGGATCTTGCTGAATCTTCTCCCATAACATCAGTGGCTGTGGTTTTTTCTATCAGTTCTTTCCGTTTCTAAGATTACACATTTTCCAACTTATTTGATTGCTCCAGAAAAAGCTGTGTCATTGTATATGTGTAGCAAATGCTGTGTCAGAAATTGCTTGTAATGGTATGACAGAAGTGGAGTGCAAATGTAATAAGGTCCTATGAGTGCTGTAGGAATTTCTATGTATTAAGCTATTACTACTGATATGCAATAATGATCTGGACACTGTATGTGATCAGATCAGTGAGGGTATTCTGTATTGGGTAAAAAGACTTCCTCACAGGGCTGGCTCCAGGTTTTCTGCCGCCCCAAGCTGTGAAAAGAAGAAAGATCGGCAGCACCTCAATCGCACCGCTCCATTCTTCGGCGGCAGTTCGGCAGCGGGTCCTTCACTCCCTCTCTTCCTCTTCAGCGGCACGTCAGCGGCAGCTCAAAGAGGCAGAGAGGGACTGAGGGACCCACTGCCGAATTTCCACCGAAGACCCGGACATGCCGCCCCAATACCAGACGGAGTGCCGCCCCTTTGTATTGGCTGCCCCAAGCACCTGCTTCCTTCGCTGGTACCTGGAGCCGGCCCTGCTTCCCCATGTTGACTGTATTGATGTAATTTGTATTAGGATTAGTTTATTATACACCTATAACTCTTGAATTCAATGGGAACTGTACAGGAAGGCAATACAATGGCTTCCCAGATAAGGATACTTAAGTATACACTAGAAAAGTCAATGGAGGCTAGCTGTTAGCTTCAGGGATCCTGTATCTTGTCTCCAATATGCGCCAAATCTTATGTCAGACTGCAACTGAAGATCAAAAGACCATCACACAGCAAATGAAGATGTGAAGCCCATGTTGCCATGTCTTCTCTGCTATTGTTACCCATGCTACAATCACTCCTTTGTGTACTGTGCAGACATACCCTAAAGAGTTAAAAAGCCTCTGTGAGGAGAAGAGTGGCTTCACTTATGAACAGCTGTCTGGGCAGACAGGCTCAGTGGAGGAGGCTGAAGGAACTGGGTCTCCCAGATGCAGGGAATGCTAAGTCTTAGGGAAGAACTAGATATGTGTGCAGTATGCTTCATTATTTGTAAGATATGTTTTCTCTTAAATAACACTTGGCTTTAAGCAGAGGCCACTCAAGCCAATCTGCCACCTTGGACAAAACCTCAGTGTGCAACCCCTGTCCTATCCTCTTAGAAGTTCGTAGTAGGGACTTGCCCCACTGCTCCCCATACAGCTGCTCAACTCAACCACAACAGGACCCACAGCCTTGTCTGACCCCCTGCACTCTCTCCCCACCCCAACACCACCAGTCCATCCCCGCTTGTACCCCCTACCCCAGATCACACATACACACCTTTCTGGATGAGCTCCTATCTGTCATGCTCATAGCATGGGGTGGCCACTATGCGAATCCAAAGTGGTGGTGGCAGCAGGGGTCAGGACCTGCTTGGGCACCAGGGTCTGCGGGGGATGGGGGTGGCATGGCAGGTGCAGGTTGGCCACTAACATGGAACCAGGCTGGTAATTGTGCTTGTAGCCAAAGTCCCAGCAGCACTCGCCGTGCACTAGAAGCAGCCCTGAGCAGCTCAGCGCCTGAGCTGTGGCCAGAAGACAAATGACTGGAGATGGGGAGCAGCTGCAGAGGGGTCAGGGGTGCTTCCCCAGAGCCCTGGCAGGGGCCGTTTCCTACTTCTAGGAACCCAGCTGGCAGACACCCCCTCTTCTGGACAGCCCTATCCCCCACTGTCCATGGAGGGAACCTGGGAAGATCCCAAAATCTGTCACTTTAGGCAGCTGTCTAGGTTGCCTATATGCCTAGAGCAGCTACTGGTCTTAAGGAAGCTGTTTGGTCACAAATTGCCACTATTATGTCCTGGAGTGAGCAGAACTGCAGAGTCTGAGCCCAAGTCAGACCTTCTAAAGTGATCATGGTTGATACACAGGGAACTGTCACCCAGCACCTGGTCTGAGAGTGGGAGAAAAGCTTGCTTCAACCCCAAGAAAGAGATGATGGCTCCAGGCCTGAGACCTAAAGCCTAAAGGTGGTGCAGTTGGAGAGATCAGGAGGTGCGGGAGGTGAAGTTTGGCTGGTAATTGTATGGATCATTCTGTTGCTTAAAACATTCCTCCCTACATAATGGTTTATTTGAATGTTTGGCCCTGTTGATGTGTTTAAACGGATGCAATTTTCTTTGCTTGTTCAACAGAATGGTGATGCTTTGTCCAGTCTCCAGCTAAGTCTGTGTTTGCTGCGGTTCAGTCTATTTACCTAAGGCTTTTGCCATTCTCCGTGCATGGTCTTTTCTTTGTGCACACTAGTTAATGGTTAGTAGAAGTCACATAATGCTCCCTTTGTGTGTTTGTTTTATTGGCTGTTGCCAGGCAAAGACTATTTTTCTTCCCTGGAAAATATAATTATTTATTTTACCATACAGGTAATGTGAGAAGAGATTAGGGTATTTACCACCACTTCTAAGTTGAGCAAACATTTGTATGAAGTATTTATTGGAAAATACTTGTGCTGTACCTAGAGCAATATACACTGTAGATAAATGTACCATGTCTATATGAAATCTGATAAAGGCTATTCTTTTAAAAATTTTATTAGCCAAACTACTGTTAGTTTAAGAGCAACAGAGAGTCCTGTGGCACCTTTAAGACTAACAGATGTATTGGAGCATAAGCTTTCATGGGTGAATACCCACTTCGTCAGATGCATGTGGGTATTCACCCACGAAAGCTTATGCTCCAATACATCTGTTAGTCTTAAAGGTGCCACAGGACTCTCTGGTGCTCTTTACAGATCCAGACTAACATGGCTACCCCTCTGATACTGTTGGTTTAAGGATTTAATTAAATGCTGTTAAGATAAACTTGGGACGACAGAGCAGTGTAGTAGTTACACTAGGCACCAGAGACCCATGGCTCCCAGATTCTATTCCTTACTGTCACTGATTCATAGTTTGACTTTGGCCAAATCATTTAACCTCTCTGTGCCTCTGTTTCCTCATCTGTAAAAGGGAGAAACCTCCCTTTTGTAAAATGCTTTAAGATTCTTGGATGAAAAAAATGCTAAGTATTGTTTCTATTATGTCCTTGGTTTGCCTTCTCCAAAATGTCTAATATGCCCTTCCTGCAGGGTAACAAAAAAAATCAAGAATGACATCCTCCTTGTTTGTGAGCTCGTCTTGCTAGCTGAGCACACTCAGAGCCTTCTGATGTCAGTGGGCCTAGTCCTCCTTTCTCACCGCTGTAATTCAAAATGAACTCATGTAAGAGATAGGGAGAAGGAGGCCCGGTGAGAGTTGGAAGTTCTTAGCACATTACAGGAAACAGTTGGCATCAGGCCCAATGATGGGAAAATCTCAAATGGGTTGGAATTTTGGTTTGGTCTGATAAACAACCCCAAGTTTAGATGTTTGTCTGAATGTTTTAAACCTACTAAGATTTCAAAACTAGTATGGAGCTCTAATGAGAAGAGATTTTGTTGTTGTTTTTGTTTGTATTTTGTTTTTCCCTCTAGGCTATTTCTTGTACTTCTTCTGCTTATAGTAAGGTTGGATACAACATGAACACAGTCTCTCTCAATGTATATTTTCTCTTTCTGAACTGATTTTGGCCAGATCCCTCAAGGTGAGATTTAACTGCTTTTTAATAAAAACATTATACATTTTTGGTGGGGTCATGCAATGAAACAGCATTTAACCACCGGGAACTGATTGAAATCTGGCTTGAGTCTCATGCAGAATCAGTTTAGTGGTTTCGGTTTAGTCCAGGATGAACACTTTTTCACATCATCAAACTTAGCACAAAGTTTGGTGTAATGGACAGTCTCTTCTCTGGTGACGTCTAGGATTGGAACAGGCAAGCTTTTAGGTCATGATTGAAGTACATTGGCTGGACTATGCCAGGCAGTTTGGTGCTGTCCATGCAAGATTAAATATTGTTTGACATCTACAAAGCTTTGCTAGATGGCCTGCTATAGTGTTACTGTTGTGGCAGTTAGATACTAAAGACTGTGGAAAAGATTTGTGTTGGCAAAAGCAACAAGCAGAGGACAGCTTGGCTAGGAAAAAGCAGGGTCGTAGGAGGAATTTTACTTTATTTAATTTTCTATTACTAAAGCATCTTTACTGCCGGTTTGAAAAACACGGAACAGTAACAAACAGGCAATTCATCCTAAAGTGACCTTTCCCTGTGCACGTTCTCTTCTCAATATTTCTTCTAGACTATAGACAACATTTTTGAAAAGTCATGTGAGTTTGCAATAACTATGCAAAAAGTTCAGACTACAGGAGATAATGTCTAATAAAAGGAGCATGTGAAACTTAGGCACAAACACAAGCTTCTGCAGCTATTACCAAATCACTTTTACCCTCTGTTAGAACAAAGCACTCTTTAATTTGGTATTCTTAAATCTCAATGCTAAAGCAGTTACGATTTAAGTAATTTCTGTTATGTTAACTTTATAAGAAGCTGCACTAGCAATCATTAGGGTTTATATAGAGAAGATAAATCCTGCTAATGCAGGGTGACCAGATGCCCTGATAAAATTGGGACTGTCCCAATATTTAACCCTTTGTCCCTCGTCCCGATCAATGTACAATCGGGACACCATTTGTCCCGATATTCAGGTAAGGAGGCGAGCGGGAGGGAGGAGCTAACTCAATGGGTGCTCCAGGGTTGGAGCACCAACGGGGAAAATTGCAGCCAAGCTCCCCCTTCCACACCTCCTTCTCCCCTCCTCCCCCCAGCGCGCCGCACCCCCGCTGCTCCCCTCTCCCAGCGCTTCCCACCGCCTAACAGCTGTTTGGCAGCACTTAGCGCTTTCAAGGAGGGAGGGGGGAAGAGCGGGGAAGCAGTGTGCTCAGAGTACAAGGTGGAGAAGAGGCAAGGCAGGGGCGGGGACTTGGGAGAAGGGGGTAGAATGGGGGCGGCGCAAGGGTGGATGCTTGGGCGGGAAGAGGCGGGGGGTGGGCGAGCACCCACCTGGCAGAGGGGAAGTTGGTGGCGTAGGGGTGAGTGGCGGAGGGGGGGTGAAGAGGCGAGTGGCAGGCGGGAAGGGTGAAGAGGCGAGCAGGCGAGCGAGTTAGCAGCAGGCGGGCAGGGCGGGTGAGGAGGTGAGCAATGGGTGGGGGACTGAGGAGGGATGCAGCAAGCCAGCAAGGGGCTGGGGGATGAGGAAGGGTGTGGTGGGGGGGGCAGAGCGGGGAGGGGGCGGGACCTGGGGCAGAGTGGGGGCGGAGCCTGGGAGGAGTGGAGGTGGACTGTATGCGGGGCTGATGGTATCCCAATGTGTCCTGATATTTTAGTGTTGTGATCTGGTCACCCTATGCTAATGTCAGTGAGAGTTATGCTCACATATAGGAGTCTGCAAAATATGAGCTGCTTTCGGGCCTTGATTGCTTCCAACTGCTTATGTAGTACTGGGGGCCAAAGTTGCTTTTCGCCCTTTGTATTTGCTTACCCTATTGCAAGCATTTCCCTCAGATGCAGATCTTGTAACAATTATCCATGCCATTGATCTCTGTAATGAAAGACTGAAACATGATCTACAGCAGGGGTGGGAAAACTATGGCCTGCCAGCCATTTTAATCTGGTCCTTGAGTTCCCACTGGGGAGCAGGGTCTGTGACTTGCCCTGTTCTGGCGACCCAGCTCCACATGACATGGCCCCCCTCCGGCTCCTATGTGTAGGGGCAGCCAGAGGACTCCGCTCTGCACACTGCCACCGCCCCAAGCACTGCCCCCAAAGCTCCTGTTGGACAGGAACTGTGGCCAATGGGAGCTGCAGGGGCGGTGCCTGCGGAGGGGCAGCGTGCAGAGCCACCTGGCTCCGCCTTCGCATAGGAGCCAGAGAAGGGACATGCCGCTGCTTCCGGAAGCCGCTTGAGGTAAGCACCGCCCAGAGCCTGAACACCTGAGCCTCCCCCCGCGCCCCAACCCCCTGCCCCAGCCCTGATCCCCATCTGAATCCCTTGATCCTAGCCTGGAGCACCCTCCTGAACCCCAAATCCCTCCTCCCTAGCCACACCCCAGAGCCTGCAGCCCCAGCCAGGGCTTGCACTCCTTCCCACACCCCAACCCCCTGCCCCAGCCCTGATCACCCTCCTGACCTCCGAACCCCTCGTCCCAGCCCACAGCCCCCTCCCATACCCTGTACTCATTTCTGGCCGGAGTCCGCACCCCCAACCAGAGCCCTCACCTCCTCCTGCATCCCAACCCCAATTTTGTGAGATATATGGCCCGCCCTACAATTTCTATTCCCAGATGTGGCCCACAGGCCAAAAAGTTTGCCCACCCCGATCTACGGAGAATGAAGCATAAGGGTCACTTGAAAGATACAGCTAGTGCATTACAGATAAATCCTGGTTTCGATTACACCAGTGTAAATCCAAAGTGACAACAAATTGAGGCTGAATGTGCCTGTCTGATTACTAGGGGTGCTAGCCACAAGGAGCACTTTACATTTGCTTTCATAGATCAGTTCTGAGAACAATTTCAGGAGGTGGTTGTTGAGATCTGCATGTTTTGGGTCCTGACTACTAAAGAGATCACCTCTACCTAGGGTGACCAGACGTCCCGATTTTATCGGGACTGTCCTGATATTTCCTTGTTTGTCCCGCGTCCCGACCAATGTTAGGTCGGGACACTGGACAAACAAGCAAAGGCTCCGGAGCCCGGAAGCGCTCGCACCCCCACTCCACTCTGACTCCACCCTCTTCTTCCCCCATTGGCTCCCTCCCCGAATCCCCGCCTCTTCCCAGGCTCACCATTCCTCCTCCCTCCGGCGCTTGTGGAGGGAGGCCCAGGAGATGCAGGGGAAGCGCGGGGCCAGGGTGAGTGAGAGTCCGGCCTGGCCCCGAGTGCAGGCAGGACTCAGTCGGGCGGTAGGGAGGCGGCCCACGGGGCCAGGCGGTGGCTGTTCTCCCCCCTGGGCAGCGGGACTCGGGAGCAGCCGTTGCTGCAGCTCCCACTGCCGCGGGGGGAGGAAGCGGCCGATGGCCAAGCTCGGCGGCTGCGGCTCTGGCGCCCCTGAACCCCCCGAGCCTGGGCCTGTTGTGGGGACCCAGCAGCGCGCATGCTGTGCCCAGCCCCTGGCCAGTCGCGTCTGGGCTGCTGCCCAGCTGGTGCTATCCCACGGCGGCCCCGGGGCGGAGGCATCGGCAGCCCAGCCCCGTTCGTTCCCCTGCGGGATCCGAGCTGGACGGGGGGCTGGGGCCTGCTGCCCCCACTCTGGGGCCGCCGCGGGATAGCACCAGCTGGGCAGCAGCCCAGACGTGACTGGCCAGGGGCTGGGCACAGCATGCGCGCTGCTGGGTCCCCGCAACAGGCCCAGGCTCAGGGGTTCGGGGGCGCCAGAGCCGCAGCCGCCGAGCTTGGCCATCGGCTGCTTCCTCCCCCCCCCGGCAGTGGGAGCTGCAGCAGTGGCTGCTCCTAAGTCCCGCTGCCCGGGGGGGGAGAACAGCCACTGCCTGGCCCCGCAGGCCGCCCCCCTACTCTCCCTAGCGCCCGACTGAGTCCTGCCTGCTCGGGGCCAGGCCAGACTCTCACTCACCCCGGCCCCGCGTTTCCCCTACGTCTCCCGGGCCTCCCTCCAGCGCTTGTGGAGGAAGGGGGGTGGTGGATTTTTTTTTTGCCCTGCCCCCTCCTGCCATGCCCCCTTTCCCACCCCGCGTCCCGATATTTGACTTGGGTGATCTGGTCACCCTACCTCTACCTTTACACAGAGCTGTGACATTTGAGATCAGCTGGCATGTTTTTACTAAGAGGAAGGTCTGGAGAACAGAGTCAAGGCATTCTGTTTGGAGGGGCCTCATTTCTGAAGTTCATTTCACCAGGTGTTCTGACAAAGCCCTAGCTTGTTGGCCTTTATAGTTTGGTATCATATTAAGTTCACCTGTTTTCATGCCAAGAGGGTTTGTTTGAGAATTATATTGAGCTTTATTTGGATGGAGTCTGTTTGAGGTTGATATTTGTCAACATGTTGTGTATTAGTTTTTACACTTTGTACATAAATGGTCAGAGATAACAGATTATCCAAGTCTTGGTTGCAAGACAAATTAAAGATTTTATTACTAGCTTTAAAATTTAGCTTCTTTAATGACACTACTTCTGAGTTCTCATGTGCTGCATATTTCTGTATTCCATTAATCTGGAAAAGATTAATATACAAGTGGGAGGGTTGTGGGAGAATAACAGGAGCATCTGACTCATGTAATTAGAAATGCTAGCCCACCAACTCAGCAAGAAAGCCTGGGGGAGAGGGGGGAAGAGAGACAGGACGAATTAAAAATGTGGAAAACAAGAAATAGGATGTTCAGTATGTACATATGAATTTGTGTGTCCTGTATACATTTCACTTCACATGCACATACAATCAGTGTAATGAGGAATTGCCAAAAATAAATAACAGGATATTTCATGAAATGGGTTAAAAAAAATTCAATTTTGTTCCAGACCAGCTATTTTGTAGCCCAGAAATTTTGCTTTAAATGAAAATTTTACAAAACAGACCATTCAAATATTTGTATCTTTTTTTGTGATCGATACTTTTATTTTCATAAAGAAACAAATAAAAAAATACAAAAAGTCTTGTATATGTTACCAAATACAGCACATTTCACAAGATAACCTATAAAATTATGTATCAGAGGGGTAGCTGTGTTAGTCTGGATCTGTAAAAAATGACAAAGAGTCCTGTGGCACCTTATAGACTAACAGAATGCAAATACACAACTTAACAACTTGTCAAAGCTGCAAGCAAATATTTATCTTTTGATATAAAAAATGATCAGTGGAACAAAGTAGAATTTCAAATTGAAACTCAAAAGCAGTCAATTTCACTCTAAACTGTTCCTATGAGGGGTGGGGGGAGGGAGTTTTTCCCCTCCCACTTTTTGTTTTGTAAAATCAGATCACTTTTACCAATTCATGTTAAATCCATAATTTTATTGCTAGGTTGTTGCATGTTTTGCTAATATTTCATATAGCCCTAATAGGTATGTGTGTCTGTTTACACTGTGATCTCCCCTAACAAGTTTACTAGCAGTCACCACACAGTGAGAGGCCACAGTTTCTTCTCTCTACTTGGAAAAGGAAATAATTGAGATACTGTAACTTTGAGGAATCCATTAGCAAATGCCAACTTTCTAAGAGCAGCCACTGTATGTGCATGTGTGTGTATAAACATGAGTACATAATGGAGTGGGGTGACATAAAGTGGAGATAGGGGGAGGGGCTATTCCACATTTAAGGAGAAAAGGGAAAGGAAATCTTTGTGGCAGGTTTGTTGTTTTTTTTTAAACAGTGTTTGAAGCATCTCAGGGATTTAACAATATTTAGTTCTTATACAGAGCGTTTCTTTCATAGATCTCAATTGCTGTACAAAAGGAAGGTAAGTGTTATCCCAGTAGAGGTACATTAGGGAGCAGATGATGGTTAAAATCATCAAAGGTGCATGATAAATGCAATGTGTATATGGATATCACCACCATATAGTAATATATATTATGCATTATAAGTGGTGGTCTTATTAAAGCCCCTGTCATAGTATATAGCTGTAAGAATAATAAGATATGGCAAAAACTATCTGCGAGGGAAGTTAATTCTCCATCTTACTTTAAATGCAGTTGTGGGCTGCTAATTTTGAGCATAATATCAGTTCCCTGTCCTGCTTACAGTGATGGGCTGTTATTCATGAATGGATTGTTGGATTTTTTTGTTTGCTTTAGTTCTCTGGAGAGTGCTATGGCAAAGAGGTGTGTTTTACAACATGACTTGAATTTGCTAAAGATAGGATTCTTTTCTTCCTAACTTCCTAATGAGGATGAGAGAACATATCCAATATTGCAGGGCTAAGCTGTGGGACAGAGTGTAGTGTATATTATCCATCACAGTACTAGTATCTAAGTACAAAGGACTTAGTAAAATATCTGTGAACAAATCTAAGAATACTATTTAAGGCAACAGTTCCCAAACTTTTAAGGGTTCTGTGCCCCTTTACCTCTGTCTGGGTGCTGCCCCCACTCCCCAGGCTGGGAGCAGGGCTGTGGCTGGGGTGGGGGGAAGGTGGCTGGGAGCCGCAGACAGGGATAAGGGGCCAAGGCAGTGGCCGCAGTTGGAGGTGGGTCTGGGGCCAGGAGCAGGGCTGCAGCCAAGGGCCAAGGCAGGAGCAGAGCCGCAGCTGGACTGTGGTGGGGGCCAGCAGCTGGGTCTGAAGCCAGGTGTGGCTTTGCTCCCAGCACGCCTCCAGCCTCAGCCCTAGGCTGGGAACGGGCTGGGGGCGGGGTGGGAGTGGAGCCATGCCAAGACTGGGGATGGGGCCAGGTGCGGGGCTGGGAATGCAGCTGGGGGAGGACCAGGACAGGTCCTGCCACACACCCCTAGACGTTCCTCCATGCCCCCCTGGGGGGGTGCTCCCCACAGTTGGGGACCTCTGATTTAAGGCAATTTTTTCATGTATTTTCTTTTTTATGCACAGAAGTATTGTAATTTTTTCAAATCCACTTTTATTCCTTATCTCTTTTTTCCCTGTTCTAGTGAAACAGGCAAAAAGAGCCAGTAAGGCACTCTTCCTATAAAAAAAATGTACTAGTGTCTGCGTTACTGGGGTCACACACACAAATGCAGACAGGCAGGAAGAGAGGCTACAAGTGTTACTCATTATACTGACTGCTTTACTTACTCACTACTTTGCCATGTGTGGGTAATGTGGTCATTATAAACCATGGCTCTAAAACTCGTACACACCCTTCAAAGATATACATGTGATTTATTTCTTATATGTAAAACCTATTCATTTTCAAGTTCTTGGTGAAAAATATTATATAATTTCATGGACTTCAGTGGCATTAGTCCTGACTTACACCCGTGAAAGAGTGATGAAAATCAGGACCATTGTCTGTAATTTGCTTTGAAAAGCAGCTATTGTGCCTGAATAATAACGTGATAAATTTGTTTAGAGTTCTAAATATTTTGTGTTGGGTGTGCTGATCTGGCTTAATGATTAATAAGAGATCGCATACAGTATTCTTTCATTGTATAGAAGGGACAGGTATAGTTGGTACTAAATTAGATAATACACATAATGTTCTTTGGCTATAGAAATACATAGATGATTTTAAATATGACATTAAAATCACTCTCTAATATGAGGGTAATATACTAGTGGGCTAGTTTTTGGTGCCACTGAAGTCTGTACAAAAGGGAGAAGTTGGCCCCCTTGTGTTTAGTCTGCTCTGGCCGTGCAGGGCTACAGGACTGTTGAAATAATCCCCATCCAGATCCCAGTAATATTCACATAATTAAATCTTAATCATTAGACTAATGTCTGTGATGGTCACTGGCATAAGCTAAGCATTTCAAGTAAAAAATCTTTCTTTCAGCCATATGACCAGCCTCATTGAATGACTCAATGATTAACTGAATATTTACTTCTGGGAGTAGTAGGCTGACTTTGGTATTAAAATATCTGCAGCATACCAATGGTCTGTGGGTAACCCCAATGTTCCAAAGTTCCTGAATTGTTTCCAGATACTGGGCTGACTCTCTCAAGCCTTTTTCTCTCTTACTGTGATCACTCAGAGAGAGACCATGTATGCTCTAAACATGGTCTTTCTGCTCAATCTGTGGTAATTACTGGAACTTCCATATGTACCGAGTGGCCTCATTGTCATTGTGTAATGGATGATGGCGTGTGAAACAAGCACAGAAACTGGAAGTGCTGGAGAATTGCAAAGAATCAGTCTTAATGAAGGAGCACATTTAGTCACCAAATCTGTGGCTGGGGATTCAGATGAATGTCAGTTTTATGACCTGGATTTAGACAGAGGAAAATAATTCAGCAGCAATTATTAGGTTTGGAATGGACAGTTACTAAAAGTTCAAAGTCAGAACCTAGCTGTTTCTATTAAAGCTCTTCCTTGAGTACTATAGCACTGAGATTGCTTACATGGAAGCAAGATAGCATCCTAAATATAAAGTTTTGAAACACAACTTCTTATAAAATCTGACTGAAATTGTACAGAGTTTTGGTGAAATAGTCTGATAAGCTTTGAGAAGACAGTTTATCACAAGTCACACTTCAGTAAAGTTCCATCCTCCGGAGGAGTGCTCTCGCTTATCTTTTCTATTCTGGTCCTCCTCTTTATGACACCACCAGGAAATTCAGTCTCTCTGCAACTCATCCAAGACCCTCTTTTCCCTATAAGCTACCATCTTTTAATGACCCTGCTACAGGTATGGGGGAAAGAATCATACGACTGGTGCAAGTGGAATCAGGGTCAACTCAACTTAACTATAAAACAGGGATAACAAAGTACCACATTTTGGGGCCATCTCCTGTACTCACTCAGCTCATGGAACTCCTGTTAATTCAGTACATGACAGAATAAATAACCAAACAGCATTCAGTATGCAACTGCTTGACAACTCATTCAATATTTCAGATAAGAATATTCCCCCTTTGTAAACACAAGTAAATATAAATATATTAACTTGAATTTCCGGACTGAATGAAACACACATTTTAGAGTTTGATGAACTCTAAAAAGTTAAAATGAATAAGGGTGATACATTGTTACAAAGCCAGAACTTTCAATGCTCTCTCTGGCACTTCTTCCTTAGATAATGCTATTGTGCTTCTTAAAAAAATAAAACAAAATAAAAAAAAAATCACACAAATTGAGGGAAATGCATGGACATCAGCCTTCAGTTTGATAGTTTATCAGCCTGGGCTTACAACTTCAACATTGCTTAAACAGAAGGAGTTACCTCATTTTGCCCTCACTGACACAATGAAACCCACCGCCTTCAGTGGGATTTCTGGGTGTAACTGAAAGCAGGATTTGGTCTAGTAAATGCAATGACCATCCTGCTTTTGGGGATGAGTGAGAGAAAGAGAATGTCTGATATCTAGAATACATCTAGCCTTAGTAGAGATGGCACCTGGGAAAAAATTGCCATGTGCCTTCAATAAGAATGAAGATTTAGTGGGTTGTGGGGAAAAGACCAACTCTAGTTTCAGTGAAAAGATTAAATGAAGTACTGTGCTGAGCTGCTGCTGTATGGAAAATCATAGCCACAAACAGACATGGAATATTAAATGGGGTGATTAAGCAGACACAGGTGCTAAAACAGGTAATATGCTTGAATGTGGGGAAGCACAGCACTGCCAGAAATGATTGTCTTCAACAAGTAACCTTGAAGGCTGGGCCTAAAACCTAAATCTCCAGGAAAGCATGCAAAGAAGCAAGGTGAAATGAATTGGGAGACAAGCGTTTCTGACTTTGGCAGTGTGACTTTGTTATTCTGACAACATTTTGTCAGAGAGACAAGGTGGGTGAGGTAGTATCTTTATTGGACCAATGTTTGTTGGTGAGAGGGACAAGCTTTTGAGCCAAACAGAGCTCTTCTTCAGATCTGGGAAAGGAACGCCAGCATCACAGCAAAATGCAAGGTAAAACAGATGTTTAGCATGGGTAGTTAGCACATACAAGTAGACAGCCTGTTAACAACCCTGTAGTCAGGAATTCCTTTACATGTTATGAGACAGACAAGGTGGCTGAGGTAATAACTTTTATTAAACCAACTTCTGTTGGTGGAAGAGAAGTTTTCAAGCTTCACAGAACTCTTCTTTGGGTGTGGAAAAATAGCCAGCGTCTCAGAGGCTACATCTACATTGCAATAAAAAACCCATGGCACAGAGTCTCTGAACCGGGGTCAATTGACTCAGGCTTGTGGGGCTAAAACTTGCAGTGTAGATGTTCAGGCTCAGGCGAGAGCCTTGGCTCTGAGACCCACCCTCCTCATGGGGTTTCAAAATCCAGGCTCCAGCTCCAGGCCCAAAGCATCTACACTGCAAGTTTTAGCCACACAGCATGAGCCCAATTAGCCTGAGTCAACTGACCTGGGCCAGCCACAGCTGTGCTGTGGGTCTTTTATTGCAGTGTAGATATACCCAGAGTGTCACAGCTAAATATAAGGTGAAACAGATTAAGCATAAGGAGTTAACACATGTTGCAAGAAACCATTCGAAATGAAGTGGACAATTAATACCTCTGTGGTCATAGGACAAGGAGTTAATAGGTTACAAACTGTAATGAGTCATAAAATCACTGTCTCTGATACCATGATTTTTAGTATCTGGCAGAATTATGAATTTAAGTTTCCAAGCTTGTTTTTTGAAGGGGTCGCATGGGTTTCCTTTGAAGACTAGGATTGTGAGGCCACATATGGAGTCGTTGCTTTTAAAAGGGTTCACCACGGGATGATAAGAGTATTTTTGTCGTTTATCATTTTTCTGTGCAAATTCATTTGAGAGCATAGTAATTGTCTAGTTTCACCCACATAGTTGTTGTTGGGCATTTGATGCACTGGATGAGGTACACCACATCTTATGATAGGCAAGTGCAGGAGCCATGGATCTGGAGTGGTGTGATGGGGGGGCGGTATTGATTATCGTAGGAGTGAAGATAGGGCTGCAGGTTTTGCATCTGTTTGTTCTGTCCTGGTCTGGTGCCATTTTGAGTTGGTGTGTCATGGTCTGTGGAGCATTTGCTTCTGAGGATGAGCTTGGTGAGAATGGTGGTTTGTTTCAAGGACAGAAGAAAGGTTGTGGTCCCCTATCAAGTATGGGGTTATATTTGTTTGATGCCCCATATGGCTTCCAGTGTGGGGTGGTAGGTAACAATTTGGGGTGTACAGTTTTTTTGTTTTCCTATACTGAAATAAGCTCTCGGGTGACCTATTGCATGATGTGATCTGCTTCTCTGATGGAGTATCCTTGTTTGGTGAAGGGGTTTTTAAATGTGTTATCCCGGACTTTCTCCTTGGAGCATATTCTGTGGTATGAGTAACTGGCTGTAGGTAACAGATTTCTTGGTGTGTGGGGGGTGTTTACTGGCTCTGTGGAGGTATGTGTGGTGATCCATGGATTCTTTGTAGATAAAATCCATCGGGTTCTAATGTTGAAGCTGATTGTTGTGCCCAGGAAGTTGATGCTGATGTGGAAATGTTCTAGAGAGTTTGATGGATAGTGATGGCTACTGTAGCTGTGGTGGAAATGTAAGAGTTTAGTTCCTCTTTCCAAAGGATGAAAATATCATTGATGTATTGCTTTTGTGGTGCATTTTCCCCATAATTCTTCCATGAGTTGCCCCTTGAAGATGTTGGCATATTGGGGAACCGTCCTAGTACACATGGTTGTTTCCAGGGTTTTGGACAAATTGTTTTTTGTTAAATGCAAGGTGGTTATAGGTGAGGATGAAATAGATGAGTTTGATTGTGTTTAGGGTGGATATCTGAGTACTGTCCACTGTCTTGTAGATATTTCAGGCAGGCAGTCATGCTGTCATGGTGAGGGATGTTGTTGTATAGGGAAGTGATATCCATGTTGGCACGGATGGTGTTCTGAGGTGGGAGATTAATGTTGTGGAGTTTCTGGAGGAAGTTGGTTGTGTCCTGGAGGAAACTGGCCTTTTATGTGTCGAATCGTCTGAGGATGGTTTCTAGGAGTCCCAGTATTCCTACAATAAGAGTGCCATGACCAGATATAATAGGTCTATCTACATTCCCTTGTTTATGTATCTTTAAAGCATGTAGGAGGTCCTTAGAGTGGGTTTGTGGGGGATGAGGATGTAGAATTTCTCTTGGAGTTGTTTGGGGAAGGGTTTGATGATTTCCTTAAATTCTGTGTGAATTGTAGTGTGGGGTCTTCTTTGAGTTCTTAATAGTAGATGGCATTGGGGTGTTGTCAGTTGTCCTCATTGATGTAGTCATCACAATTGAGGATTATGATGGTGCCCCTTTTGTCTGCTGGTCTGATAACCATTGGGTGATTGGTAGAGTCCTACCAAATTCATGGTCCATTTTGGTCAATTTCATGATCATAGGTGTTTTTAAAATAGTAAATTTCTTGATTTCAGCTATTTAAATCTGAAATTTCACGGTGTTGTAATTGAAGGGGTCCTGACCCAAAAAGGAGTTGTGTGTGTGTGTGTGGGGGGGGGGTTGAAAGATTATTATGGGGGGGGGATTGCTGTACTGCTACCCTTATTTCTACACTGCTGCTGATGGCAATGCTGGGAGCCCAGCTCTAAAGGCAGAGGCGCCGCCAGCAGCAGCGCAGAAGGAAGACTGGCAGCCGCAACTCTCCGGCCACCCATCTCTGAAGGCAGCAATGCAGAAGTCAATGTGGCATGGTATGGAAGTATCACCCTTACTTCTGCACTGCTGCTGGTGGGGCGCTGCCTACAGAGCTGGGCGCCCGGCCAACAGCCACTGCTCTCCTGGTGCCCAGCTCTGAAGGCAGTGCAGCAATAAGGGTAGCAACACTATGATCCCCCTTAAAATAAGCTTGTGCCCCTCCCCCCGCAACTCCCTTTTCGATCAGGACCCCCAGTTTGAGAAATTCTGGTCTCCCCCATGAAATCGGTATAGTAAAGGGTAAAAGCACACAAAAGACCAGATTTCATGGGTGGAACCAGATTTCACAGTCCATTATGCATTTTTCATGGCCGTGAATTTGGTAGGGCCCTAGTGATTGGATTTCAGGGACCGTATAGCTATCCAGTCAGCAGTGGAAAGATTGTGGTGGATGTGAGGTTTATTACAGATTTCAGTCAACATTTTTTTCCAGATGCAGTCGATGTAATGATTAAGTGTGTGGTTTCATCTGCTGGGAGGTGGCTGGTCAGATTATTCTTTTTTTCTCATGGCTATTAGTGGGGATGGGGTAGTTCTGAGTGGTGTTACCTTTGTTGTGGAAGAATTCTTCTAGTTCTCCACATGAAAGGAGATGTCAAATTCTGTGGTGGGGCAGAAGTTCAGTCCCTTGGAGAATACAGATAATTCAGCTCTGGCTAGGGGTGGTCTTGATAGGTTGATAATGTTGGGGTGTTGTGTAGTGTCCATGTGGTGGGTCCTGCTGTCATGGTTTTACCCCAACATCGTGTTCTGTGAGTTGGGGAGGTGTAGTTAGTTCCACTTCTTGTTTTTGTGTTGGATGGCTGTCTTCAGATTTTGTTTTGGTGTTTTTTTTTTTTAATAGTTGTTTTGGGTTTCCTCCATGGTCTCCAGATAGACCTGAATTTGTACTTCCAGTGTGGGAGCATGTGATGATTTCTTGTTTGAAGTGATCACTTCTGGAGTATCTCTTTTAAAGACCCAATCCTGCAAGGCACTGAGCATTCTCAACTCCCAAATCAGAGAAAATTCAGAGCGCTCAGGACTTGGCAGGAGGCTGCTCAGCATCTTAGTAGATCAGGCCTTGAAAAAATAAATTCAATGTTATGACTATAGTACGTTCCAGTGATGAGACAAACACATTGTCATGGCAATCAAATGTAATGAAAGAGGGCAATGCTTTAACTAGCACCTATGTATGGAGTCCATATAGGCACAATATCCCCCAAAGCAGTGGTACTAGCTTTATATAATGTCCTGATTAACATGTATACATACTAGTGTGTGTAAAATTATTTGATTATGTGATAACTTTCTGCATGCTAAGTAGGGTGACCAGACAGCAAGTGTGAACAATCGGGACGGGGGTGAGGGGGTAATAGGAGCCTATATAAGAAAAAGACCCCCAAATCAGGACTGTCCCTATAAAATTGGGACATCTGGTCACCCTAATGCTAAGCCAAAAATGCAGGCATCCTTTTGTTTTAAGCATTATCAGACTATACTTTTTGAATGTCTGTTTCCTGTTTTTTAATAACTAAATGAGTCTTTCTATAAATACAAAACCCTATCGTCAGAGGAAATCTCAGTGACCTGGCACCTATGACCCAAAATGTTTGTGATTATACAAATTGATTATTTGACAGAGCTGTAACAAAAAGCACATCTTGTCTTGTTGACAAATACTACATGCATGATACAGAACAGATGTTTTGTTTGAGTAAGATTATGGTTAAAACACTGAAAGGAACATGACCGGATATCATTAATTAAGAAAAAATCAACAACTGTTCTGAAGTTTAATCGAGAGTAGTTTAATCTCCATTTGAAAACAAATTACTGAGATAAGCAGTTAGTGAAATTTGTGACTAATTCAATGCCTGAGCAACAATGACAGTGAACAGAATATAGAAATGAAGTGAAGAGTAAACTGTCTTTTACTCCCAACTTCAGAATTAAAATTAAACAAGTCTAGCTTTTTCCTGTCATTTTCATATAATTCAAAATAAATCATCAATCTTTCCAGCAGAAGTAATCTTTAGGAGCAATATAATCCTATACATGCAGAAATAGTTCTATGGTGGGTGTGTTTGTAGAGGGGGCGCGTTTTCCATGAAATTATGCTTATACTTTTACAAGGAACTGAAATGAATGAGACACTTTTTGATGAGTCTTTCAAAGTAATGTCCATTCATCACAAATCTATAAGCCCACACTCCAATTCATGTGGCCTTATTCTTGCTTTACACCAAAGCCCCTTTGCAGCATTCTGGCAGTGCAAACGGATTTTAAAGACAATGTAAAAATACTTTATGCCCATTTTAAGGCCCCTTTACCCTACCAGAATAGTGTGATGGGGCCTTAGGATAATAAGAATTAGGCCCTTTATAATTTTCGAGGCAATTCTTACTCGTTTTGAGTGTATCTTATTTCACAAGAAGTCCCTCTGGAGTTAATGGGAATATTCTCAGAATAAACTACTACAATGTAGGGTGACCAGACAGAAAGTTGAGATGGGGGTGCGGGATAATAGGAAAAAATATAATAAGATATAAAAATATATAAGAAAAAAGCGCTGGATATCGGGAATGTTCCTATAAAATCAGGACATCTGGTCACCCTACTAAGAGTGGCAGAAAAAGACCCTTTATCTGTAGTGGTGTCCTGATGAGTCAAGAGAGGGAATAAGTAAGGGTCTGGACTGGTGTGTAAATAGTTCTGTTGACAGTGATAAGCCCTATACTTAGTAGTATTTGTAGAATCAAGCACTGAAGTTTTAACCCTAGACATAAGTTACATGCAGGGGGTTGGAAGCTCCCTGTAAATGGGGTGGAACAGAGGGATAAGAGGGGGAGTTAGGGGAGCTACTAAGGGGGGTGAGGGAACAGCTGACTTCAGGCTAGAAGGGGCATCCCAGTAGTTCCTTCTGCTGGTCCTACAGCAATTCCTCAGTGGCTGGTGCCTGGTTCCTGTGCCCTTATACGTTGGCAGCTGGTACCCTGTACATTTATGTCCCCACCGCCATAGTGCCTGTGCCTTGTCTTGTCTCCCACCACACCCCAAAGGGGGGTTTGTGGGCTCCCCAGGCTGGGCATCTCCACCAGCACTCATGGTGGCTGGAAGGTGGGACCCAGCTGGGCTGGGGTATCATACCTACTCTCCAGTGGCTGGCCCAATCTTATGCATTATGGCATCTGCTCCAGACCCTCACCGGGTCCTGCTCTTACCTCTGAGATAGTGTGACATGCAAATCACTGTGGATGCAGAAAGGTTCCATCACCCCAGATAGTTCTCTGCTGGCTCTCCACTTCTATGGCACAGCGCATTCAGTTGCCAGTATATCTTTCTTTCTTTATCCTCCCATACTCAGGTTCATAGGGCATTCACCAGTTTCTGCCACTTATTTTGGTCTTGTGCTGCTCTGCTCAGGCTTCTGAGGGTCATGCTGATGGATTTGGCTTCGTTCTCTATTTTTCTGCCTAATGTTTCTCTAGTCACCATTTTTGATCTGTTCAGAAGGTGCCCATATTATCAATTAACATAGAAGTCATTGGTGGCTCCAGGGCCGGCTCCAGGCACCAGCTTAACAAGCAAGTGCTTGGGGCGGCCAAGGGAGACGGGCGGCACCTGCGGCAATTCGGGGGCGGCAGGTCCCTCACTCCCTCTAGGAGCGAAGGACCTGCCGCTGAACTGCCACTGCCGATCGTGGCTTTTTTTTTTTTCCAATTGCCGCAGCTGATCACGATCACGGCTTTTTTTTTTTTTTTTTTTTTTTTTTTGCGCTTGGGGCAGCAGAAATGCTGGAGCTGGCCCTGGGTGGCTCTCAAGCTGTCTGTAGTGGCTCATGAGTGACAGTACCAACCTCAGGGCAGACTTAAGAAGCAGGGCACAAACCCCACACTGGTTATGAGTTCTATACGTTGATTTCATCTACCAAGTATCAAGTGTGAACTCTTCCAGCACTACAACAGCCTTCACATAAAGTCACAGACAGTCCCCTTGGGTACTCCAGTTGATCTTGCCATCCAGGTAAGCTTGCCTTTGTGATAAATGGTCCCTTACATCAAAAATCATAATAATATTCAGGTTACTCCCAGTTCAAAGGACTGGTCACTTACCCCAGGTAAATTGCACCTCAGAACCCACACCAAAGATAAGGCTTGTAGCCAATCTGATAATAAATTAACTAAAGATTTATTAATTAAGAAAAAGAAACAAGTTATTTACAAGGTTAAAGCAAGTAAACATACACACACAAATGAGTTAGTCTTAGGTTCCAAAAGGTAATAAAAACTGCTGTAATATGCAAGTGCTATAAAAGCTCCAGGGTTAACCTAGGCCAAGCACAGGGGATCCCTTGCTTATGCTTAACCCCTTGGAGAGGGCAAGATTTTATCGTCACATACAGCACTGCAGCTGTACTGCAGCTGTAGCATTTTAATAAATACACTCCTACGCCGACGGGAGAGCGTTTCCCATCAGTAGGGCTCTACAACTTCACGGTTGTAGACTTTTTTCATGGGTGTGAATTTTGTAGGGCCCTAACCATTGGTGTAGCTAATCTACCTTCCCAAGAGGCAGGAGCTACGTCAGTGGGAGAACCTCTCCTGCTGACATAGTGCTGTCTACATGGGGGAATAGTTTGCTATAATTATGTTGCTCTGGGGTGTGGATTTTTCTTGCCCCTGAATGATGTAATTATGCTGATATAGGTCTGTAGTGTAGACCTGGCCCAAGTCCAAGCAGCATAGAGATCCAGTTTCTTCTTGTCAGGGATTTTTATTTGTTTTCTCCCAGCATTCAAGCTGGTGGGATGAGTTCACTTGCAGGTCTCTGCTTCATGCGGGGAGAGAAATGTAATTAACAAAGTCTTTATTTCACAAGGGATCATTTGGGTTTAGTTGGCATTCTTGTGTGCAGGACCTAACACCTTCTTTAGGAAGCCAGCCTTTACATTAATTATTGCTTCTTTTCTGTTTGCGTTACAAAGTTATAGGTTTACAATGCAAACACTTAATATAACCTTATACTATGGGGTACAGATGTTAAGTGAGATTAATACATTCAGCATCCTACAAGCATTTCATAAAGTCTAAGCACTAAACACATTTTTATAAATCTAATAGCTATTTTAATAATTCTAACACACAGGTGAACCAGATTGGTTTCCAGCTATGCCTTTGTCAGTGTTCACATGGGACCTAGGGGTCTTGACATGAGCAGGCATCTGGTCTGTCAGTCTCACAGTGGCATCCTCAAAGCTTGTCCTAAATATGTCCATCGCTGTCTTCTGACCATATCTGATGCTTTGTTGGTTTGCTTTCCTTAGAATTTCTGATGTTGCAGAAATTCTTTTCAAAGAACTCTAAAGATCTTTTTGCAGGCATTTACTTTGGAAGGAGTTGATTTTCTTATCAATTTCTGTTGTAGATTTCCATGAGTCTGATTTTTTGTGTTTGTGGCAGATCTTCCAAATCTTTTCAAGTTTATGGAAGTTGTTTGCTGCTCTGGATACTTGTTGCTTGACATCTAGTATGGTGTCACTATCGTTGCCAGTATATGGTGTAATGCTGGCAGACTATGTAGCTCGTGCCAAGGTCCCCATGCCTCAAATGAATATTAACAAATAATTGCTCAGTATAATATTTACCTGGAACGGAGATTTCCCCCAGTAGAGGGAAAGATCATAATGTCCACAGAAAGAGGAATTGTTGGAAACACTGCCAGGTTAAAAATCAGAGGGCCAAATCCTGAGACGTGCTGAACAGTTGCATTTCCTAGGTTCTGGAGCCTGATATACCTTCAATATAAGAGGAATAGCCTTACCCTGCACTTCCCCTTTCTCAGCCCGGATGGGAAGGATGTAGCTGGGGCATAATGTGCTCTAGCAAGCTCCAGCAGGTGAGTGCCCATTGGGGGTGGTCTTAGCCAGGGCATAGTTTGGAGTAGTGTTAAGTTATGTGCAGGGGCGGCTCCAGGCATCAGCTCCCCAAGCGCGTGCCTGGGGCGGCAAGCCGCAGGGGGTGCCCTGCCGGTTGCTGTGAGGGCGGCAGAGTCAGGCAGCCATCGGCGGCATGCCTGCGGGAGGTCCACTGGTCCTGCGGCTTTGGCGGTAATTCAACGGCAGGTACGCTGAAGCCATGGGACCAGCGGACTTCCCACAGGCATGCCACCGAATCTGCAATACCAGCGGATCTCCCGCAGGCATGCCGCCAAAGGCTGCCTGGCCACCGTGCTTGGGGCGGCAAAATACATAGAGCCACCCCTGGTTATGTGCTTTTTAAAAAAAAAAATCCAAACATTCTCTTAACTGTGCTATTTGCAACACCTTAGATCATTAAAGCTAAATTAATTTTAAACATATAATTTTATTTTCACTTTTCCTAATCCATTTCAATTTCACACCAATTTCTCACCAATAGAAGTTGGTTCAATAAAAGAATTACCTCACCCACCTTGTCTCTCTAGTCCATTTCAATGTTTTTATAGTCCTTTTCACTTTTTTACTTTCAGGTGCTAGTACAATGCTACAGGACTTGGGTTGGAAACAACAGGGGCACATTTAAACAACAAAGAACTATGTACATTGGAATTGAAAACAAAATTGTGCATAGGTTTTGTAAGCACCTTATTTTTACAAGCTCTAAATTACATTATTATTTATTTCCTATTGGTTATAGGAGTGCCCAGAGGCCCCAATCAGTGTTGGGGTGGGGGGAGCATTTTGCAGGTGCTGTACAAACAGAAAGATATCATCCTTGCCCTGAAGAGCTAAATCTCGGGCCCAAATTAACCTTCGAATGCTCTTGTTAAACTGTCAAACATAAACACCATGATTTACAGGTCCAGGAACTACTCTCCAACTCTCCATGCTCAGCCAACTATTACACAGATGCCAAAAGCATAAAGCTATCAAGCAAAAACTTTGGAAATAGCTTCATTAGGAAAAACATAGAAATGCTAAGCTGGGCTTATGTTTATCTGCAAAGAGTATTTTATACTTTACCCACCAACCATAATTTGATGTTGTCATTGAAATTCCTGGGCAGCCTGCAAAAGGGAGATTTTTCATACTGGAAAAACCTGGAATGCTAAGAAATGAATCACTTTTCATATAAATTACCTGACCTATTATTGTATTCCCTTTGCTATTATTTCACATATTTGCATGTGGATAAGATACTATTCGTTCATGGCTCAGCTTCTCCAGCTTTCTCTTACGTAAAGCTATGATTGTGTCTTTATGACATCACAAAAGACTGCAAAGATACGAACATCCCAAAATTCAGCACTATGGCTTCACTGAAAGATGAAATGGGAGAGAAGATGCATTGGGGGAGGTGCAAATGTTTGTATAAATACACATATTTTTAATAATTAATAGTAGGGCTGTCGATTAATTACAGTTAACTCGTGATTAACTCAAAAAAATTAATCGTGATTAAAAAAATTAATCACGATTAATCGCAGTTTTAATTGCACTGTTAATAGAATACCAATTGAAATTTATTAACTATTTTTGGATGTTTTTCTACATTATCAAATATATACCGCTACCTCGATATAACGTGACCCAATATAACAGAATTCGGATATAACGCGGTAAAGCAGTGCTCCGGGGGGGGCAGGGCTGCGCATTCCGGTGGATCAAAGCAAGTTCAATATAACACGGTTTCACCTATAACGCGGTAAGATTTTTTGGCCAAGGACAGCGTTATATCGAGGTAGAGGTGTATATTGATTTAAATTATAACACAGAATACAAAGTGTACAATGCTCACTTTATATTATTATTTTTATTACAAATACTTGCATTGTAAAAATGATAAAAGAAATAGAATTTTTCAGTTCACCTCATACAAGTGCCATAATGAAATCTCTTTATCATGAAAGTACTACTTACAAATGTAGATTTTTTTTGTTTCATAACAATACTCAAAAACAAAATAATATAAAACTTTAGTGCCTACAAGTCCACTCAGTCCTACTTCTTATTCAACCAATCATTAAGACAAACAAGTCTGTTTACATTTATGGGAGATAATGCTGCCAGCTTCTTATTTACAATGTCACCCGAAAGTGAGAACAGGCGTTCGCATGGCACTTTTGTAGCTGGCATTACAAGGTATTTACATGCCAGATATGCTAAACATTTGTATGCCCCTTCATGCTTCAGCTACCATTCCAGAGGACATACTTCAATGCTGATGACGCTCGTTAAAAAAATGTGTTAATTAAATTTTGACTGAACTCCTTGGGGGAGAATAGTATGTCTCCTGCTCTGTTTTACCTGCATTCTGCCATGTATTTCATATTATAACAATCTCAGATGATTACCCAGCACATGTTTTCGTTTTAAGAACACTTTCACTGCAGATTTGACAAAATGCAAAGAAGGTACCAATGTGAGATTTCTAAAGATAGCTACAGTACTTGATTCAAGGTTTAAGAATCTGAAGTGCCTTCCAAAATCTGAGAGGGATGAAGTGTGGAGCATGCTTTCAGAAGTCTTAAAAGAGCAACACTCCGATGCAGAAACTACAGAATCCGAACCATCAAAAAAGAAAATCAACCTTCTGCTGGTGACATCTGACTCAGATGATGAAAGTGAACATGTGTCGGTCTGCACTACTTTGGATCGTTATCGAGCAGAACCCGTCATCAGCATGGACGCATGTCCTCTGGCACGGTGGTTGAAGATGAAGGTGCATCTGAATCTTTAGTGCATCTGGCATATAAATATCTTGCAATGCCAGTTACAATAGTGCCATGCCTGTTCTCACTTTCAGACACTGTAAACAAGAAGCAGGCAGCATTATCTTCTGCAAATGTAAACAAACTTGTTTGTCTGAAAAGAAGTAGGACTGAGTGGACTTGTAGGCTCTAAAGTTTTAACTTGTTTGATTTTTTAATGCAATTATTTTTTGTACATAATTCTACATTTGTAAGTTCAACTTTCATGATAAAGAGAGTGCATTACAGTATTTGTATGAGGTGAATTGAAAAATACTATTTCTTTTGTTTTTTACAGCACAAATATTTGTAATAAAAAATACAGTGAGCACTGTGCAGTTTGTATTCTGTGTTTTAATTGAAATCAATATATTTGAAAATGTAGAAAAACATCCAAAAATAGTTAATAAATTTCAGTTGGTATTCTAGTGTTTAACAGTGTGATTAAAACCAGTGATCTGCTAGGCCATTCCAATCCTTGACTCTGGGAGCCAGTCTTACCGTGCTCTGTTGTGAGAACCCCCACTCCTGGGCTGTTCACAAACAGCTGCTCCCAGCTACTTACAAGCGAATGACACTAGCCAATATCTCCGGTCCCAGACACAACCCTAGGAGTTTCTGTCTTGCAGTGTCCAGTTATGCCCACTGGATGCTGCAAGCTTATATAAATTTGTCAATTTAACAAAGAAATTGATATATACCAGGCTTGTTATCCCAAAGGGAATCTCTGACACACTTCAAACCAAACGCACTGCTTCAGGTAGAACAAACAAACAGATTTATTAACTATAAAGATAGATTTTAAGTGATTATAAGTCAAAGCATAACAAGTCAGATTTGGTCAAATGAAATAAAAGCAAAACGCATTCTAAGCCAATCTTTACACTTTCAATGTCTTAGGTGCTTCTCACCACAGGCTGGCTGGTTACTTTTCAGTCAGACTCTCTCCTTTGATCAGCGTTTCAGTCGCTTGGTGGTGGTGGTGTCTGTAGATGTAGGTGGAAGAGAGAGAGCCTGGCAAATGTCTCTCCCTTTTATCATGTCCTTTCTTTCCTCCTGGCTGTGCCCCCCCCCTTCAGAGTCAGGTGAGCATTACCTCATCGCAGTCCCAAACTGACCAAAGGAAGGGGGTGACTCCCTTGAGGGTTTAACAGATTCTTTTGTTGCTGTCTAAGCCAGTGTCCATTGTTCCTGTGAGGCTTGTCTGGTCTGGTCCCATCCGTGCCCTGACAAGGTGTGAACTGCCTCTCTGTGCTTGGAGAGTTTTTGCATGGGCCTGCTTTAAGCCATGAGGATACATTTTCAGCCTCATAAATATATACATGAAATTATAACCTATAACCGTACTATAACATTACTCAAAAAGAAGAACAGGAGTACTTGTGGCACCTTAGAGACTAACAAATTTATTAATCTAATAATTTATTATTGTTCTTCTTTTTGCGGATACAGACTAAAACGGCTGCTAGTCTGAAACCTATAACATTACTGTAACAATTACTAGAACATCAATATAACAACCATGCTCAGTGCATTGTGAGCCTTCCGAAAACACCCAACATGACTAACTTTGCATTGGATACCACACAATCATTTTATAAAGATGAACATGGGGGTGCTGGGTGTTCCCCCAAGGTACAGAGCATCACAACATCCAAAAATATTTAAATAAATGGTATTCTATTGTTTCACAATGCGATTAATCACAATTAATTTTTTTAATCGCTTGACAGCGCTAATTAGTAGGTATAGTGGGAAGCAGTGTTAGGACATGGATTAGATTTAGGCTGGGGTTGGCAGTTTGGGTTACAGGATAAATCAGGACTAGGATTTGGGTCAGAGTGCTGACACTTCATCAGCCTGTCTTGTGAGATTATGGCCTCAAATGGCTGATCAGCTATTCTTGCAAAATTTCCATCACCTTGGGCTACATCTAAACCAGGTCTAGAAAATAGGCATTCTGGTGTGCTTCCAACCTGGCAACAAAACTATAAGGGCACAGTCAGATCTAAGGATCTGAATCTTCATCTTGCCTCCTCTGTCTTCCCCCGGGGCAGCTCCAGGCACCAGCGCAGCAAATGCGTGCCTGGGGCGGCAAACCGCGGGGGGCGGCCTGCCGGTTGCCATGAGGGCAGCAGTCAGGCGGCTTTTGGCGGTGTGCCTGTGGGAGGTCTGCCGGTCCCGGGGTTTCGGCAGCAATTCGGCGGCGGGTATGCCGAAGCCGCAGCACCGGTGGACCTCCCGCAGGCATGCCGCTGAATCTGCATGACTGCGGGCGTGCCGCCGAAAGCCTCCTGACTGCCATGCTTGGGGCGGCAAAAACCATAGAGCCGCCCCTGGTCTTCCCACAGGAAATTGATGTAATTCATATTTGTGATTCTATTCAGGTTCATGATCTCTAGGAGTAAATGTGTGTTCAAACATGATGAGTAAGATTAAATTAATTGTGAGGGAAGTCGACTGACTTCAAAGAAGTTGCATAAGGGATGAAACTATCCCCATTTGTTTATGCTTTAAATCTAATACATTTGCAAGTTCCCTCAATCTTAAAACTCCTTTTCAAGAAAGTGGTTACAGCCACTTAGATTTCCATGTAGCTGGCCAGAGGGAATAGCCCGTGCAGATAAGATTCTCATAAGCAAGTTTCATTCTGTCTAAGCTAGCATCTGGCTATTATAAATGTAGGGGTTTTTGGCTAATGTACAATATAATGTCGTACAGCTGTGCACCAATAAAATTGCTTTTAGTCACTCCCACACAGAATACTAGGACTCCCCACCCCCCCACCAACAGGCTTTTCTTATGAGTATCACAAGTTATGTGCTTAGTCACTGGGGTTATAAATAGACCAATCACTATGCTCTGTGGAAATGAATAGCTTAGATATGTGGCTAGTTGTGTAAGTGAGAATCGTGAGAAAACAGTCTGAATGTA
This sequence comes from Malaclemys terrapin pileata, assembly GCF_027887155.1. Taxonomy (NCBI): domain Eukaryota; kingdom Metazoa; phylum Chordata; order Testudines; family Emydidae; genus Malaclemys; species Malaclemys terrapin. The sequence continues at coordinate 75,767,333 of NC_071512.1, forward strand.
ATCCAGTGGCAGAAGTAATTTAAATATATTTAAAGGTGTTGTCCTCTACACATATTTGGAATTATTTCTCACTGAGGGTGAAATTTGTTCCCCCCAATTCCCACGTAAAAGCCCAACTATTTGAGCTCTGTGTGAGTGGAGTGCAGGAAGGCTGAAGATGCCAGTAATAATTGTATAAATCCAAGCCATTGCTTTGTAGTCTGGCTTCTGGTCATGAACTTCCAGTTCACAAAATTTCAGACTGTACTTATTCTTTATTGAAAAAAATCTGCTGACTAATTATTCAGTCCAGTAGAGAACAAATTTGTAATGATGTAAGTTTCCCAAGGCTTGTTGGGGGGCATTTCTTATAACAAGATGTTTTCTGTTAGAATTAATATCTCTGTTTGCATCATTATTCCTGGCATGACATCCAATTATTTGAAACATCTGTTACACTATGGCTCATACAGACTTGGCTGGAGAACAATAAAGAGACTATGTGTGGTTTTAAGGCTTAATGATGTGAGTGGAAAAAGACTCCAACTGACTTCAATAGGCTTTGGATCAGGCCCTAAGAAAGAAGTAGTACCGCACTCTTCCCCTCTGAATTACATGACTCCCTCTTCCCTGAAAATCTCTGAATTAGACGTGAGCCCAAACCAAAATTCCAGTTCCAAACACTCCACATACTTTGAGGCTGCTCAGCTCACATTAAGCTCTGAACTGTGCAGCTGCCCCTTCTATCTGTGAAGGATGAACCAAAACCCAGGATGCAAACACCCCAAATGTGGAATAAATTTATATCTGTATGTCTAGTCATTTCTGCTCCTTACCTGTATAATGGCCCATACCAAAACCCCACGACTAGAGTTAGTCAAAACATTTTCATTGGAAAAATTGGGTTTGGTCAAAAAACTAAATTTTTCACACACACACACAATTCGTTTACAACCAAAATACACAAGTTCACAAAAATTCCCCAAAATCATGAATTTTTTTGCCAAAAAAACAGACTTTTTTTTTACTATAAAACTGAAAAATTTTGGTTTTCAGTTTGTTTTTAAACAAAAAATTGAAAATGTCTTTTGTCTAAAAATTTTCCAAAAACATTTTCTTTAATATGTTTTAGATGGGGAAAGCATTTCATGACCAACTCTATCCATAACCACATACCCACACAAATTCTGGGTAAGTTAAAATCTCAGCCCATGACTACATGAGCAAGCGTAGAGTGGCACAGCTGTACCGATCCAGCTGCGCTGCTGTAAGATTGCTCGAATAGCCATTCTATGCTGGTGGGAGAGAGCTCACCTACTAACATAATGAAACCACCTCCACGAGCAGCGGTAGCTACGGCAGCGGGTGAAGCTCTCCCACCGACATAGCACTGTCCATACTGGCGCTTCTGTCAGTGTAACTTATGTCGCTCAGGCTTTTGGTGTATTTTTACAACCCTGAGCAGCATAAGTTATACCGACAAAAGTGATAGTGTAGACATGGCCTCAATCTGACTTTTGTGGCCTTCGTTACTCTCTACTAGGAATGAAATAAAATGTTGGGATGTTACACAGTATTATGGTATAAAGGCAAGAGGAAATAATTCCATCTTGTGAAGAGATGGATTTTCTGAATCTATTATTTCACACTATTTAAAAGAATCACTCAGTAGGACTTCTGTCCTCAGACATCACAGACCTGACTCATACGCTACTATGGTACTATTGATGAAAATCACTCTGTGCTCCCATTTTCATCGATGACACACATTTGGACCACTATGAAACGCCTTATAAGGCAATCATATTGGCCTTGCTTTGAACAAATACTAGTCTATTTGGACTTAATTTAAAAAAAAACCCGCAGATTTATGATGGAGAAGGGGATTGCACAGGCTTTTAAGTGATTTGGGATTTGAAACCAGATGTTCTGAGCAGGAAAAGCTAGCTGCAGTTTCTCATGAAATGAGTCAGTTTTTCATTATAAAAGATCCTCTTGGGTCTTTATATTTTGACAATAATACAAACAATTAAGACATTTCAATGGGATTCACAGAGTTATAGGACATCCAGAGGTGGAGCTTTGGCTTTTCCAGGACTGTAAATGTGCTTATAAGCCTTCAGAACTGTGTCTTTTCACTTCCCAAGAAAGTAGAGTCTTGATTCTGCCTGTCTTCCACTCATGTCAATTAGTGTCTTACTCCATGAATAGTCCCACTGAACTCATTCAGGACTAGTCACAGAGTGAGACACTGCTCAGTGTGATCAAAGGTAACAGAATATCAGGCCTTTACATTTTGGAGGTGCCATCCATATCCACAGAGACAAGGATGCATTTCCTTGTAGACCTCAGCTATATATGCATTGGCAACTGCAGATAAGCCAGGCCAAACAACACAAACACACACTTTATGAAGTCACTTTATGCCAATCATATTGCTCTGGGCACGGGGTACTGTTGTAACAATCACTAACCATGATTAAGGCTCCTAAGCACTATGATAATACACATAAATAATAATCTGATTTGGGGTTTTATTTATTAAATGCATGTTTTAAAATGGAGTGAAATATAACACTATAAACAATTTGATTGGGATTTTTGTATTCAAAATCTTATTTTTATTTTGTAGAAATAATAGAAGAGTTATATTCAGGGGTGAGGATGGGGTTAGGTTTGGTAGGTTTGATCATTTTATGTAGAAAATGAGGGTCTAAAATTGAAATACATTTCTGGCTTAGGTTTTTGAGGTTAACAACATAGTTAGTGAGGTTGCTGGTCGGCATATACAGAAGTATTTGTTCAGAATGATATTTACAAAAACACTCTGGCACACCTTGGGTCACACTTTTAAGAGGAAATCCAATAAACGTAGTGAATGAGCACAGTGTACTGCATATCCAAAAATCTAATAGCAGTAGATATTTCCTCTTGAACTTCCATTATATCCAGTGGTATTCTCAAGGGTTACTTGGTGTTGGGCATCCAAATATGATATCTAGAAAAGCATAATGGCTGTACCACAGAGCTTTCCTTTAGCTTACATGGCCTAGTTTTCCCCCAAGAACCACAAGTATTCCAGTATGAGTCCTGAATGAAGTTGTATGTGTATACACAAAAATATGGGATCTCTGCTAAATGACTAAATTCGTCAGGTCTGGTCACAAAGCGGTGAGACAGAACCTGAATGGGAATTAAAAAGGCAGGAAACGCATCTTGATGTGACTACTCTTTAAATGTGAGTAAACTTCTCTGTAATTGTATTTTAATAATTCCTCACTTGCTGTGCTAGTAATTTACCAAAATAAATGGTGATCCAACATCAGACAAGAGCTATTTAGAAGAGAAAAGGAAATCTGGATCTGAAATGTGGCATTGTTCCATACAAATGAAATATATGAATGAATCAGAGCCAAATAAAACATCCCAAACCAGTATATGGAAGTTAGGAAAATTCCAATAAATAAATGTTTTTCTATAAATTGGAAACCAATACAAAAAGACGGGAATCCCCTAAAAACATACTGCCAGTTTCTGATCTCAGTTGCAACTGTGTGAATCAAGAGTAATTCCACTGACTTCAGTGCAGTAATTCCCAATTTATACTATGTAAATTAAAGTAACTCCACTGAAGTCAATGATACTACACAAGCCCTAGCAGAGCACCTCACCCTCCCTGATTGAACTAACCTCGTTATCTCCATACTGATTTATACCTGCCTCTGGAAATTTCCATTACTTGCATCGGAAGAAGTGAGGTTCTTACCCACGAAAGCTTATGCTCTCAATACTTCTGTTAGTCTTAAAGGTGCCACAGGACCCTCTGTTGCTTTTTACAGATTCAGACTAACATGGCTACCCCTCTGATACTTTACACAGGCCCTTTGTGTCACAGTCCAATTTCTCCTATAGATTTTTACTCCTGGGGGCATTCTGCATGTACAGAATTTATGTCCAGCACAGATTTCTTTGCTTCCCCACAGAAAAATGACTTTCCAATGGGGAAGCAAAGGGTAGCCACAAGAACAGTCATGCGACCCTCCCCAGCAGCCAGCAGGGAAGTAAATCAATGTGGGGCAGGAAGTGGGACTGGGAAGACTTGGCTGGTGGCTCCTACCCTGCAACGGGCTCAGCTGCTAGTCCAGGCTGGGCTGGGGAGGACGGGACTTCCTCTTCCCCTGCGCAGCATCTGGAGCTGGGTCAGACCCACCCCCAGATTTCTACCCCGACTGTAGGAAGCTCTTCAAACTCCATCCCCCAGCTTCCTGCACCCATCACTCCTCAGCTGCAGGGGGAGAGATCCCTGTACAGGGAGATGCTCCCCCAGCCACCCACTCCCCATGCATCCAGACCCCCTAATACCCAGTCCCTCCTGCTGAGCCTCACCCACCAGCATTCAGAACCCTCCCCCCCTGCAATGAGCCCCACTACCACTACACCTGGACCATCCCAACGAGCCACCCGCACCTGGCCCCCCTTAGTCCCACTCCCCTAGCATCTGGACCTCCCACTGGGCCCCCCACACCCAGACCCCCTTGCCGAGCTTGAGCTCTCCCACATACCCAGACCCTCTCGTTGAGCCTCACCCACCTGCATTCAGAACCCCCCCATGAGCCCCACTCCCACTGTACCTGAACCACCCTGACAAGCCACCCACACCCAGATCCCCACCCCATCGAGCCCCAACCACTGTCACATGGACCCCCCCTGCAAAGTCCCATTACCATTGCATCCACATCCCCCCCACACCTGGATCCCCCACTGAGCCGCCTGCACCCAGATTGCCCCATGCAGAGCCCTCTCAATCTACACCTGGATCCCTCCACACTAAGCCCCTCTGCACTTGGATCCTGCATTGCTGAGCCTGCCTGCCCACACCTGGTGCACCTGGCATGGAAGGGCAGGGCCCTGGGGTGTTTCTGAGGCAGGCTTGGTCCTTGCACTGGGTTAGGTGCAGCCTCACCGCTGAGTCCTTGTCCGGGAGGTGGGGTGGGGAGCTGCACAGTGATCTCCCACCCGTCACCTAACAAAAGACTAGAGGACCATCTGTGAGTCTCTCCTTTGTTCCAGCCTGACTTTTCTTCTCAGTCCCTCCCTCCTTTCCTCTCATTATCGAAACAAGTGGGTTAATTTAAAATGTATATTTTTATTTATATGACAGTGCTCAGTGCCCTGCAGTAGGTGTCCTCTACTCCCTCAGGTAGATTTTTCTTCATCTCTTTGTTTATACAGGGGTTAATAATCACTTCCCATTGTTGTACCCTAGCTGCTTCCATGGTAAGAAGTATACGGCTGTGCCCAGCTAGCTTACAGTGATGTTAGACTTTGGCAATTAAAGTCTATTACAGTAACTCCTCATTTAACATTGTCCCAGTTAACGTTGTTACGTTGCTGATCTATTAGGGAACAAGCTCATTTAAAGTTGTAATAGTTTTAGGCACTGCAGAGCCCGTTCAAAAGAGCTGCCGCTGAAGACAGCGGCGGGACTTCGGCGGCAGCTCAACTGGCTGCCGGTGCCTTCGGCGGCACGGCAGAGGAGAGTCCTTAGGGGCACGGGGCCCGATTCAGGGCAATTGGGTGAATCGCCCTAAAGCCGACCCTGAGTGTAACCTGGGAGACTGGGCCTAATCATCCTTGTGGGGGTCACAGTCACCCCACATCAATATACAAAGCCAGTGAAACTGAATGGGCTAGAGACCATGGGAAGCGCGGGACCCACCAATACAGGCTCAGAGCTTTGTCGTAAATTATTAATCATTCTATTGCATCACTGCTAAAGTAAACAACTTTGACTCAATTTACAGTAAATGATAACAGATTTCTCAGATCAAATCATCTTCCCTTTTTGTAGTATTATTTGAACAAAAAAAAATCAAAGAAAACAACTAGAAGTAAGCTGCTTCAATAGGTGAAGAAATACTAGATAGGATCATAGATAGATCTGTGAATGAAGGTTTCATGGACAGTGAAAACACTAGATGAGTATAGGACAGTGTAGTGATTCAAAATTTGCCAAATATTGGAAATTTGATAAAATGGACTTTTTAAAAATCTTCAGAAACTATTTTTCATAAACAATCCAACCCACATAACAGATCTTTTTGATAAAGAAAAGTATCTGCAGAGATTACAAATGGTCCTATTCTGTCCACGAAAGCTTATGCTCTAATAAATTTGTTAGTCTCTAAGGTGCCACAAGTACTCCTGTTCTTTTTGTGTAAAACTGGCACTTTCTTACTCAACAGGGTCCTGATCCAAAGCCCACTGAAATCTATGGAAAGGCTTCTCCTCACTCCTGTGGGCTTAGGATCAGGCCCCAGATCAACTTCTTAGGTGTATTCAGAGCCGTAAGTGCTAATTCTGTGATAAAAGTAAGTTTGACTGATTTTTTTTTTTTTTGTCCTGTTAGCTGTGCAGAGCCACACAGCTGAGAGAGTGAGCTGGATTCTATTTTGTCTTGTGCATTAACAACAAAATTCTTTACTAATGTCCAGTTAGTAACACCAGTGCAAACCCAGTAAAGATAATGGGATTGCATACATGTAACTGAGGGCCTAATTTGGTGACAGCACTCCCGGAGTCCACGAGCGCCATGGTCTCTACCCCATTCAGTTTCACCGGCTTTGTATATTGATGGGAGGTGACTGCAACCCCCAGAAGGTTGATTAGGATGCATGGGTCTGCTCTGTCCCCCAGGTTACACTGCATGGGCTCCTCAATATTGGGACATTGTGCCGCTAGGTGTCCCAATTCCCCACACGCGTAACACCTATAAGGAGCTCTAGGCGCTCTTATGTCTCTTGGGTTAGGGTCTTTGCCCCGTGATTTCCCCTGCTCAAGCTATTCCCCCACTTCTGGGTTCCTGGCTGCTCTGTGGCCCTGACCCTCTTCCACCTGGGGCTCCCCGGATGCTTGGCTGTCTGACCTTCTGGGGTCGGGGCTGGGTACTTGTTTTGTGGGGGGGCTTCTCTGGATAGTCAGGACAGCTCTCGGGCCGCTATCCGTCTCTCCATCAATGTGATCATACCATCATAGGTGGAGGGGTTGTTCTGGCCTACCCATGCACAAAGATCCGGCGGCAGTCCCCTCATATAGCGGTCTATGATCAAAGTTTCCAACATTTCCTCTGGGTTGCATGCCTCAGGTCGTAACCACTTCTGCGCGAGGTGGATGAGGTCGAACAATTGGGACCTCGGAGGCTTGCCCTCCTGGTACCTCCGCTCATGGTATCTCTGGGCCTGTACTGCAGTCGTTACCCCTGATCGCGCCAGGATCTCTGCCTTCAGCTGGGGGGAGTCAACGGCAGCTTCAGTGGGCATGTTGTGACAAGCTGTCTGGGCTTCTCCACATAAGAAGGAAGCGAGGATGCTGGCCCACTGGTCCTGGGGCCATGCCTCTCGCAAGGTGGTCCTCTCAAAGGAGAGGAGATACGCCTCTATGTCGTCATCTGCCGTCATCTTTGGTAGACAACTGGCAGCCCTCCATACTCACGACCCTTCAGATCCTTGGGTTTTGGCGGTGAGGATTTTCAGCTGATCCACCACCTCCCGCAAGAGGGCTCAATCCTGGGAGGCCTGCCCTATCAATAATTTGTTAGTTTCTTGTTGCAGCTGTATGGATTCTTGTTATGCCATCGCATGGACTCGGGTGGCCTCCTACTGGGCTGCAGTGGCTTGCCTCAGTGCTTTTATTACATCTTCCATTGTGGTGAGTACACCCAAACCCAGTGCACTTTAAAAAAAAAAAAAAAAACAACCCTCTCCCCTTCTTCTGCCGCACAGTGAACAATAAGTCAAAGATCCCACTTTTAATACCAGTTGTGACAAAGCTCCGAGCCTGTATTGGTGGGTCCCGTGCTTCCTGGCAGATTCAGTGGCCTCAGAAGCTCACTAAGGTCCCAGTGTGACCTCCCTGCCTTAGCCTAGCAGCAAGGGCCACAGCCTACACTAAGCTACTTTCATCACAGGCCAGTATGGGAGGTGGGAAGGGGAATGCCCCACAGTCTCTGCTGCTCCTTTGGGCCTAGCAGGTGTTGTTCAGCCCCATGGCTGGATCAAGGTCTCCTTCCCCTCTCAAGGGGATCTCTGTAGTGCATGGGGGGGAGGAGACACCCTCAACTCCGGGTTCCGGCCCAGGGACCCTAATGGTAGCAGCTGTTGGCGGCTTTCCCTTCACCACTGGAGCTGCTTCGACTTCCTGGGCCACTTCCCCGCAGCCTCCTTTTCTACCTTCTCCCTTACCTCGGGCCTCCTCAACACTTCCTCTCCACCAACTCTTTCTCTACCTTCACCCTTCCTCAGGCTTTAGCAATCACTTCCTCTCTTCCAATCGCCTTCCCCTGGAACTCACCGGAAGGAGAGCTTTTAAGCAGTATAAATGGGACCTTGATTGGTTCCAGCTGTCTCTATTAGCCTAACAGCCATAACTGATCCTTAGGCAGGTTAAATGGGGTCAAGTGTCTTGATAGGCCTGGGGTAGCCTTTGTTTGGCTCCCAGGGAATAGGGACCTGCTCATCCTGAGGCTGATATATTTACCTTCCACTAATCTTTTATAGCCTCCTGGTCTGAGTCCGTCACAAAATATAAACTAAATAAGTAATTTCCACAGGAATGAACTCATTGAGAGGGTCCATTGCACATAGTGGGAACAAATTCTGGTTTAACTGTGAATATAGTGGAGTTACATCAGGGACAAATGTCAAATTAAATATTTTTAAACAAGTTTATACTAGGGGGAAATGCAATTTACTATACTGATATATATGTCGATCTACAGTATGCAAACCTGACAAAGCACACTTGATTATGAATGAAACCAGATTACATAATCCCTTAGAAAGTAAACTGTAATGAGCCCTATTCGGTTCCTGCTGTGCAATCTGCAACTAGAACTCATCTCCAGGTGTAAATTAGACACTCACGAGGATTCAGAGTTTGAGTGGCTTTCATCAGTGTCACTTCTGTAAAATAAACTAAGTGTATCTATCCATGAGTGGCCAGGGTTTGTGAAATATGCACCCAAAGCATAAACTATCTCTAGGGAATATTCCAAGTGCAGGGGAGCTCCCCCTACTCTCCTTAGGTTGGAGGAGCAGAGCTCTCTCATAGCTTGCCCTTCTTCCTTGGCTGGTGGGGTAGGAGCTGCCAGCGTCTGAACCAACTATTGCCTTGAAGCCGGGTGAGAACAGCAAGAACAGTGGCATTTATTGGAACCATGATGGGAATAAAAAGGAATTTATAAAACCAAAGACCACATGGGGTACCACTGGTTTCTACAGTGGACAGCTGGCATCCTGATGGGCATTTTAGTATAACACGCTGGCTTAATGTGTGTGATCACATCTCACTTTAGTAACTGGGCCAAATGCCTACAACAAACTACTACCTCCTAACAGCTAGAGGATTTTTCCATTAGCTCAACTGGTAGAGGCTTTTGTTTTCTGCACAGAAGGTCCCATTTCAATCCCTGCTTATCAGTGTGGTATGTATATGTATGTCTGTGGCCATGGTCTGTTACTATAGCTGTCTGTTGTGGGTCATTGAGCGTGCTGACTAACTCACTACAAAAACAAAACAAAAAACCCACAGACACCCAGTATGGACTATATTGTACAAATAAACATACAGTGTATAATATTGTAGTTTTGCACACAATGTTTTTTACAGTTTGACAAACATTTGTTTTCTCCGTAGAATATGACAAGTCAGCAACACTGACTGGGATGTGTGTGTTTTGGTAGATAAACCCATACAATGACTTTTCATTTACAATGAAAATGCTTCATTTTATGCAGTATCAAAATGATCTGCCAATTTTTTGTACAGATATTGTCTCATTAGATCAGGTTTTCCGTACTCCTGTCTAGTCAAATTACATTTCCAGGATTGTTGTACTTGTTCACCTCAAAGCTTTCAACAGTAGAATCTGCCTCCCTTATCTGCTATTGTTCTGCAGAACATTCATTTCCTGAGAAAAACTGAAAGTCAAATGTATCCTAAAACAGATCTTAAACCTGCAGCTCAGTTATGAGAAGTCATTGCTCAAAGCGTTTGTGTCACATGATGGCTCTTGCCTGCAGACCAGAATATTGGATGAACACAAAAGGCTTGTGATCACCCTAAGCCAGTGGTTCTCAACCTATTTATTGTTGTGGGCCTCATATGCAGCCCACAAAGTATTAGCTGGGCCGCGGGTTGAGAACCACCGTGCTCCCCACTTAACTGCCCCCACAAACTTCTATGCTCAGCACCTTCTGCCCAGAGATCCCTCCACAGAGTGGGCCAGGAGTGGAGAGATGGGCGGGGGGCAAGGACCCCAACCCCAGCCGTGCAGGGTGAGGGGGCAGCCAGCACCCTGACACTGGACCCCGCCATGGGGTGCTGTGGGGCAGCCGATTGCCCGGACCCTGAACCACATTGTGCAACAGGGGGAATAGGTGGCAGCCGGCTGCCCAGACACCAAGTCCTGCCTGAGGGGCAGCAAGGACCCTGACCCTGGGAGCCCACTGGGTGGCAGGGGAGTATGGGCCGCAGCTGTGTGCTAATTGGGCCGCTTGCAGCCCGCGGGTTGAGAACCGCTGCCCTAAGCAGGTGCTTGCGCTGGCCCAGTCCAGTCTGTGAGACTCTTTCTATTGACTTCAATGGGAGTTGATTTGGCCCTTAATTATCTAACCTTCATAAGTGCTCTATCCAATATTACTTTGTGTTTCAGAGTTTCTGGCAGTCTGTCCAACTTAGACTTTAGTTTTCCCCCCATAGCCTTTGGCATCAAACTATGAGTTTCTAAGGTATTCTATGGCACTCATTAGTCAAGTGATCAAGTTGCATATCAAGCTTTTATAATTTATCCATAAACCAGACAGTAAATCCAGCATGAGTATGCCATGGCACCTTGACCTGGCCTCACATTTGGAGGTATACTTTTATATTTATTAAAAAGCTGCAGTTTTCTCAATGAATCTAAGTAAGAGCTTCAAAGAATTGTGATACTTTATTATATGAATGGAATCATAGTCACAATCATAGTCACAAGGGATTCTGGTGTAAGGGTTTTCAATTAACTTGAATGAGAGTTACAACGTGTTCAGGAAACTGTTTAATTACTGTCTAAAAAATTAAATTAATAGATTTTAGGGCCGGAAGGAGCATTATGATAATCTAGTCTGACCTCCTAAATAACACAAGACAAAGAACCTCACCTAGTAATTTCTGCCTCAAGCTTATCACTTCGGTTTGAATCGTGAATTGAAGAGATATATCGTATCTCTTATATCCAGAAACCCAGTCTTGAATTTCCGACTGCAAATGATAGAAAATCTACCATGTTACTAGGTAAATTGTTCCTTCAATGGTTAATTACCCTCACTGTTAAAAATTTGCACCTCATTTCTACTCTGAATTTGTCTAGCTAAAGCTTCCAGCCATTGGATCTTATTATGCCTGTTTCTACTAGATTAAAAGAACTGTGATCAGAATCTCTTCCCCATATAAGGTACTTGTAAACTATGATCAACTCACTTCTTAATTTTCTCTTTAATAAAGTACATAGCAGGAGCTTTTTAAGTTTCTCACAATAAAGCATGTTTTCCAGGCCTCAATCTCTTTTCTGAAATTAGGAACGATTACAAAAAGTTGAACTCTCAATTTTTTATCTTGTTTCAAAGAGACAATTTGTATGGTGACTAAGCAACAATAGAACAATTGTGAGTAATTTAAGAAAGAAGATTCCAAGAGAGAGAACTGGAAAAGATCATCAGTTTCCTGACCCTATCTGAGTCAAAATTAGTTTAACTTGTCTAGCCATAAAGAAGGGTAAAGGGTACAACTAGCTACAGAGCAGGGGTGGCCAAACTTACTGACCCTCCGAGCGGCATATGACAATCTTCAGAAGTTCAAGAGCTGAGGTGCACCTGCCGGGGCTCAGAGCTTCAGCCCTGCAGGAGGTGCCTGCCCAGGCTTGGGGCTTCAGCCCCGCTCCCGCAGACGCCCCGAGCCCTGGCAGGAATGCCCTGTGGGACTGAAGCCTCAAGACACCCCCTCCCTGGTGGGCAGAAGCCACTACACCACCCTGCTGCAAGGCAGAGGTCCCAAGCTGCCCCGCCCCACGCACACATCTGGTAGGTGGAGAATGGGAGGAGTGTGAGGGGCTCCGTGAGCCTCACTTTAGCAGTAAAAGATCTGCATGCAGCTCACGAGCCACAGTTTGGCCACTCGTGTGTGGCTCTTTTCTTTTTCCTTTTGTTGTTCACTTGGAAGGCGTGATGAGCATTGTTTATCCTGTAATCTGTAACCCTAACTGTGGGGTTTCTGCTTTAGATTTGGTGTTGAACTGAATCTAATGTTATCTGCATTTAGAATAGTCCCTTTTATGTCTCTAAACAAATATTCTCACGTTGTAGAATAAGTTTGTCAATAACTGTAAACATTAAATAATAATAAAAACATTTAGAGTTTCATCAGCCAAAACATATAGATCTCAACGTACTTTTCAGATATAAATGAACCAATCCTAAGAACACCTCTGTCAAACATATAGACTTTATTTAGATCGCAAACTCCTGTGAACTGAGACTGACCTCTTCTGTGTTGTAATACTATCCCCAGATTTAAAAAGGGGAAGCAGAGGAAAATTAAGTGACTTATCTCAGATCATACAGAACTAGTGGGAAAACTGGAAATAAAACACAGATCTGTTTAAAGCCACTGGACCATGATTCCTCAGAAGGCCAGCTGAAGCTTGGGGGAGGTGGAAGCTTTTTCCTGGTGCTCTCCCAGAGGTCTGCACATTGTGAAGAGAATGGCCACCAAGCACCACTGAAGACTTGGGGGTGATGGACAGAATACTGCAAACAGGTTTTGCTTGTAACAGTATTCTGCCCAGGCGTGTGAAAGTTCTGTAGATCTAGGCCAATGCTATTCTTGTACCCCAAGACCACTTTCTTTGATTTATATTTCACAGGAGATAGGGTGGGAGCGTATGGGGAGACTTTGGCAAACCAGTAAAGTGCCTAAAACCACTATGGCTTATTGTTAAAAAGCAACCTAGTCAGCGAGCTGTAAATTGGCCATTCAGCAATCTCAGCTTGACCAAGGCAGGGGGGGTGGGGGTTTTGGGTGCCACGGAAAGGGCAGCTTGACCCCGCATCCTTCCTGATAAGAATTGTATTGAAGTTGCTGATACATGCATTTTAAAAGAGCAGGAATGTCTATTGGGGTCTCAGAGCTGCAGACTCTGGAAAAACCCACATCTGGTTAATCAATAATCAGAAGGAACCTCTCGCTTGAAACTGCTTACTTAACAAGGTTTCTTTAAGGGACCTGTCATTCTATTACTAATGTATAAATAAGGGAGAAAAGCTTGAGATAGTTGGACTCGTTTGGGGACTCATTTGGGGACTTTCCCTCTGGATACATCTTGCGGTCCCCACTGGCAGATGGAAGATTTGGTCACTGGAAGCCTGCCGCTGTGTCACTCGAAAGCCACACTCAGCTTTGGTAATTATCAAGGGTTGGGGGTTTGTGTAAGTGCTTGAGACTAGTAAAGTTTAGCTTTAAGTAAAAGCACTCTTGTGTTGTCCTGTTTGTGCCAGCCATCTATCGGTCGGACGGCTGTGTCTCCCCTGATTTATTTTCTGACACCTCCTAGCACAGAGTAAAGTTACCAAGAGCTTTGGGTTGAAAGAACCCCGGGTAACAGGAGAGGATGGGGGAAATCAGTTTAAACTGATTTTTTCAAGTTTGTATTGAATACAAATCCCTCATGGCTTCAGCTGCGCTTGGATTTCTATCCAACTGTTTACATATGTCAGATACCATAGGAGCATATTGTATAGTACTACACTTAGGAAGGAAAATTAAATGCACAAACACAAAATGAGGAGTAACTGCCTAGGTGTAGTAGTTGCTGAAAGAGATCTGGGGATTATAGTGGATCATAAATTGAGCATGAGCAATCATGTGATGCTGTTGTGGAAAAAGCAAATGTCCTTCTCAGATGTATTAACAGGAGTGTTGTATGCTTCCTGGTGTGCTCGTCTAATCGCCCTGGTGTCTGGCTGCGCGTAATCAGCAGCCAGGTGATTTGCCTCAGCCTCCCACCCTGCCATAAAAGTCTCCCTCTTACTCTCACAGAGATTGTGGAGCACACAGCAAGCAGCAATAACAATGGGAATATTGGTTTGGCTGAGGTCTGAGTGAGTCAGTAATGTGCGCCAGCGACCCTTTAAATGTCCAAATGCACATTCTACCCACCATTCTGCACTTGCTCAGCCTGTAGTTGAACAGCTCCTGACTACTGTCCAGGCTGCCTGTGTATGGCTTCATGAGCCATGGCATTAAGGGGTAGGCTGGGTCCCCAAGGATAACTATAGGCATTTCAACATCCCCAACGGTTATTTTCTGGTCTGGGAAGTAAATCCCTTGCTGCAGCTGTTTAAACAGAGTAGTGTTCCTGAAGACGTGAGTGTCATGAACCCTTCCCAGCCATCCAATGTTGATGTTGATGAAACGTTCCTTGTGATCCACCAGTGCTTGCAGCACCATTGAAAAGTACCCCTTGTGGTTTATGTACTGACTGCCCTGGTGCTCCGGTGCCAAGATAGGGATATGGGTTCCCTCTATCACCCCACCACAGTTAGAGAATTCCATTGCAGCAAAGCCATCCATTATGACCTGCACATTTCCCAGAGTCACTACCTTTGGTAGCAGCAGCTCAGTGATTGCTCTGGCTACTTGCATCACAGCAGCCCCCACAGTAGATTTGTGCACTCCAAATTGATTCCCAACTGACCGGTAGCTGTCTGGCATTGCAAGCTTCCACAGAGCTATCGCCACTCGCTTCTCAACTGTGAGGGCTGCTCTCATCTTGGTATTCTGGCGCTTCAGGGCAGGGGAAAGCAAGTCACAAAGTTCCATGAAAGTGCCCTTATGCATGTGAAAGTTTTGCAGCCACTGGGAATCGTCCCACACCTGCAACACTATGCGGTCCCATCAGTCTGTGCTTGTTTCCCAGGCCCAGAATCGGCGTTCCACTGCTATAACCTGCCCCATTAACAGCATGATATCCAAAGCGCAGGGGCCCAAGTTTTGAGAGAATTCAGTGTCCATGTCCTCATCACTCTCGTCACCGCGCTGCAGTTGCAGCCTCCTCCTTGCCTGGTTTTCCAGGTTCTGGTTCAGCATAAACTGCACGATAATGTGCGAGGTGTTTACAATGTTCATGACTGCTGTCTTGAGCTGAGCGGGCTCCATGCTATGGTATGGCGTCTGCACAGTTCACCCAGGAAAAAAGGCGCAAAACAGTTGTCTGCCGTTGCTTTCACAGAGGGAGGGATGAGGCTGTACTCAGAACCACAAGCGACAATGTTTTTAGCCCCATCAGGCATTGGGATCTCAACCCAGAATTCTAATGGGCGGGGGAGATGGCGGAAACTATGGGGTAGCTATGGGATACCTACCCACAGTGCAATGCTCCAGAAGTCAATGCTAGCCTCAGTTCATGGACGCACACCGCCGAATTAATGTGCTTAGTGTGGCCGCATGCACTCGACTTTATACAATTGGTTGCCCAAAATCGAATTCTGTAAATTTGGAGTAATCCCATAGTGTAGACATACCCTAATATATAAAAGATTGTAATAAAGAGGACAGTAACCACTTGTTCTCCGTGTTGACTGAAGGTAAGACAAGAACTAATCAGCTTAGTTTACGGCACGGAATATTTAAATTAGATATTAGGAAAAACTTTCTCATTCTAAGGATAGTTAACCCCTGGAGCAGGTTGCTTAGGGAGGCTGTAGAATCACTGGAGTCTTTTAAGAACAGGTTAGAGAAACACCCTTCAGGAATGGTTTATGTATACTTAATCCTGCCTCAGTGCAGGGGGATGCACTAGATGACCTCCTGAGGTCCTTCCAACCCTACATTTCTTTGATTGCAACTGTATATCATACTTTGTCATATTAGCCTGTACCATATTGTAAAACATTTACTCCGGAGGGTTCTGTGTGGGGAAATCTGGGTGAGGGCGGCTCAGTGGGTGATCCAGGTATGGGGGTATCTAAATGCACAGGAACTTGTTGAGGGGTTCTGGGTGCAACAGTCATGGGACTTTGCTGGAGGGTCCAGGTGAAGGTGGTTGGGGCTCAGCGGGGGGGGGGTGTCTGTGCATCGGGGGGGATAGAGCTCGATGGGGGGGGGGTCTGGGTGTTTGTCCAGATGCTGAGGGAGTAGGTCTCAGTGGGGTGGGGATCCATGTGGCTCATCAGGATGGTCCAGGTGCAGGGGGAGTGGGGCTCATCAGGGGAGTTCTGAGTGCAGGGAGAGGTGAGGCTCAGTGGGAGGGTCTGGGTATAAGGGTATCTGGATGCATGCGGGTTGGGTGGATGGGGGAGCAGCTCCCTGTACAGGGATCCCTCCCCCTGCAGCTGAGGAGCTATGTGTGCAGGAAGTGGGGTGAGTGGGGGGAATTTGTAGAGCTTCCTGCAGACGGAGGAGAAATCTGGGGGTGGGTCTGACCTGGCCCCAGATGCTGTGCAGGGGAAGAGGAAGTTCTGTCCTCCCCAGCCCAGCTGGGAATAGCAGCTGAGTCCAGCACAGGGTAGGAGCCATCAGCCAGGTCTTCTCCAGTCCTGTCCCCTGCCCCACAATGATTTACCTCTCTGCCGGCTGCCCTGAGCATCCAAAACATACTGCTGGGGAGGGTTGCATGACCGCTCTTGTGGCTTCCCTTTGCTTCCCCATCAGAAAGTTATTTTTCTGCAAAGAAATCTGAGGGGGACATAAATTCTGCGCATGCGCAGTGGCACAGAATTCCCCCCAGAGTAAACATTGACCTTTAGAAGAACAGTGTCTGCTTAATTACCTACATTAACTTACAGTATTGCACTTGTTTATCCCAACATTAATTGTCAGTTATGCCATTCATTTAAAAAAAATGTTAACTGTTCATTTGCCGGTAAACAGGTCTTTCCTCTATAACAAGGAGTAGTTCTTTTTTCATTTAAAAGTTTTGAAGTATTGCATCTTGTATGTTAACCCTTTTTTTAGGCTATAAAACAACTAAGCTGCCAGCAACCGGTCTGGTAATAGTAATCTCAAGGGACTGCAAGATATCTATGTATCTCTTTGGACACAAGAATAATACACTTCTCAGAATAATTTGGACAATACTCACAATTGGCCAGAAACTCAGCTGGTATAAATTGGTGTAACTCCATTGAAATGAATGGGGCTAAGCTAATTTACACCAGTTGAGGACCTGGCCCAACTAAATCTATGCAAAAACCTCCATCTGTTTCTAATGGCTGAACTATGTTGCTTTATGAATCCCACAGTATGATTAATGCTTTGAAAATGTGAGATCCCCAGATCCCCCCAAATGTTCATCAGTTTGTGATTTTCTAAGAAGTTTGAGCAGAGCTGGGAATAGCTGATGTTCCCACAGTGCCACTGCGAGCATGGGCGCCAGCTTCATCCAGGCTTGGGGGGTGCTCAATTCCCTGCTCCGCCCCCGGCCCCGCCCCCACCTGCCCCCTTCCCCCAAGCCTCCACCCCCATCCTGCCTCTGCTCCAGGCCCTGCCCCCACCCCTTCTCCCAAGTCCCCACCCCTGCTCCTCCTCTTCCCGCCCCTGCCCTGCCTCTTTCCCACCCAGTTCCGTCTCCACCCCTGAGCACGCTGCATCCCAGCTCCCCCCTCCCTCCCAGAATCTCCTGCATGCCACAAAACAGCTGATTGCGGCGGGCGGGAGGTGCTGGTAGGGTGGGGAAGGAGTTGATTGGCGGGGACGCTGATGGGCAGAAGGCGCTGGGGAGGAGGGAGGAGCTGGCTGTCAATGGGTGTTAAGCACCCACTAATTTTTTTCCATGGATGCTCCAGGGCTGGAGCATCCATGGAGTCAGCGCCTATGACTGCAAGACCATGCTGCGTTATAGCCAGGGAACATTTTGGCAAGTTAGCACCGCAAGACGTACCGGCCAAGCAAGTCAGAATGACAGTACCCTGCGCCTTCTGATTGGCTAAGCACACTATTTAAACCTGGAGGGTAGCCTAGAAAGTTGACTGGGTAAACATGCAGACTTTACCTTATCTCCTGGTCCTAGCCCGATTCTGACCCCGACTCTTGCCTGGTACTATCGCTGATCTCCAATCTCTAACTCTGGCCTGATTCTAACCCTGATTCCTGCCTCCTGATTCCAGCTTGGTGCTATCTCTGATCTTCGACCCCAACTCTTGTTTGCTGAACCTGGCTCTTACAATTCCTCTGACTCCAGCTCAGCGACTACTGTCACTGTCGTGCAGATTCCTGCCCAACTGTTACCGCTAGGCCAGGCCACCAACACCCTGGACCCTTACAGTAGTAGACCTTGATTTTTAGAGAACCATGTCTTTGCAAATTCCCCAAGCAGAGAATTGCGTGTTAGGCTGTGATGGCTTGTCAAGTCACATGTGTCACATTGCAAAACTGACACACTATTAGTTTTCTGAACTCACCCAGCCAGGAAGGCAAATGATAATGCAGGCAAAAAGTGTGTGTTTCGGAAGACTCTTCTTCTACAGAAAGAAAGAGGAAATGGTTTCACAGCTTCCGGACGATCTGGTCTACGTGTCATCACCACTTCTATTTTGACACAATCAAGATATTCACAGTAATAAACAAATTTTTTTAAGTGTCAGGTTTATTTTTAAAATATAGCGAAAGTCATTGAATAATTCATAAATGTGTTTGTCAAGTTATCAACCTAGCTCTCTAGCTGGATGAAATATATAAAGAAAATATATGTGCAATAACCTATTTACAAAATATCAAACTCTTCAAATAAACTATATGATAAATATAATTTGAACAGCTCTCTGCATCTGCCACATTTGCTGGCTAAAATAAAACCTGAAATCATCCCAAGAAGTGAAATTATCCCTACGGTCTTGGCCAGATTTCAACTTTATTTTTTATATTCCTTCTATACCCTTTCAGTTTTGGCATATATTATTCTTCACTTCTGCTTCTCAAAAAAAAAAATCTGCTGTCTGTTGTTGCTGGCACAAAATGGCTGCCACGTTTCAAATCACTTAAATTTTTCAAAAGAAATCACTAAATGTGTGTTCCTCCGTTTTTTGGGGTTCCTGTCTGGAGACCATGAAGTATGATTTGCAGAAGTGCAGAGCACTCACAGCTGCAACTGAAGTCGACGGGAGCTGGGCTTTAAACATATAAAGTGCTACATAAAGCTATGGATCCTGAAAAACCAGGTCCCAGGTGTCTCAAATTTTGCACCCAAAATTAGTGGATACTTTTGTCTTAAACTCTTTGCCTTAGTTCCCCATCTGTAAAATGGAGATAATCCTCTCATTTCACAGGAGTGTTGTGAAAATAACTTCATTAATGATTATGAAGCACTCAGATAGAACAATGATGAGTGCCATACAAAAACCCATGAGGACATTAATAATTCTGTATCCAGAGCAGGGTTTGAATAGTGTGCAATAAATACATTGAACAATGAGGAGAAAACAAAATATTGAATAGCTGCAGTTAGTGAGCACCATCTATCCTATGTGCTGAATGAGGCAGAAGTCCAGTGGGGGGAACCATGTGATTGAGTAACCAAAGACTGTATCTTTACATATACACCTCTACCCCAATATAATGCTGTCCTCGGGAGCCAAAAAATCTTACCGTGTTATAGGTGAAACCGCGTTATATTGAACTTGCTTTGATCCGCCGGAACACGCAGCCCCTCCACACACACCCCTGGAGCGCTGCTTTACCGTGTTATATCTGAACTCGTGTTATATCAGGTCACGTTATATCGGGGTAGAGGTGTACATATCCACAAGAAGGCTGAAATAAGGTTGAACAGGCAAACTTCCTTCTGCCTTTCCTAACTTTTGAGTGCTTGACTTTGCAATTAATAGTGTTCTTTAAACATAGTTAAATGTAGTTGTGTATGCAATATAGATAAAGGCTGAAATATTCAAAGTCACTTAAAGGAATTAGGCACATGAATTTCATTGGGAGTTAAGCATCTAACTCCCTTAGGTGCCTTAAATCTTAGCCTAATATAATAACAATACATTGCACTTACAAGTGTTTTAAATAGGTTCATGTATTAGGTTTCACAACACCCCTGAATGGTAGAGATATATTATTACCCTCAACTGACAGATGGGTAAATTGAGCCCTGGGAGCTTTAGTGACTTGGATAATGTCATATAGAAAATCATTGGCACAGTCATATATAGGACTCCTGACTCCGGGTGCCAGGCAAGTGAGAACAACTCTGGATAATACCTCAATCTTGATAAAATATCAGAACATGTTTGTGACCCCACGTAGTACCCAACACATTGTTTGCTTTACAGTAATCTCTCCTGCAGCAAGGGATATCAGCAAGTTAGTGCAGAGTCTTTAGAGTTTAAAGAATTTAGGGGTTGCAAGTTCCATAAAATTGATTAATATGACAAAAATTTGCATGTATGCACCATACTAAGGCACATAGGACACAATCACATACTTTTCTGTGGTATTCATCCTCTGTAATGTAGGGTGACCAGATAGCAACTGTGAAAAAACGGGACAGGGGGTGGGGGGGGTAATAGGTGCCTATATAAGAAAAAGTCCCCAAAAATGGGACTGCCCCTATAAAAACGGGACAGCTGGTCACCCTACTGTAATGTCACAGGGAATTGTAACTTTACCCCCCTTCAATGAAAGTGCATTTGGGGGTTATAAACGTTTAAGTGCTGTATTTATGTGGCTGAAATGAGATCCCAAACTGAGAGAAGGAGGGAATGCCATCCTCCATGTTAACATAAATATTTTCTCCTTTGTTAAAGTTCTTCCACCATCCATCTTTAAAACATTTTCCATTGTTGTTACATCCTCTTGGCATTGTAGCAGCCATGGTTGCTGTTACCATTCTGTGCTGAAAGATCTGGCCTTCTCTGATAGGAAGGACCCTGTGTAGAAGAGAGAATTCAGCACAGCACCAGTAAGTGCTAGTGACAGTACTAGTGACAACATGGAATAGTTTTTTAATCAACAGGGAGAGTACCTTAAAACTACTATATATAAATATTCACACTGACTGTCTGGTTAGGTTTTGGATTGCCATTGCTGCTGAATTGTAATAAGAGACAAATTCTGTCTTCAGATTTGCACTGTATAGGTGATATTTTTCTTGTGATTCAAATGAGGCACTTAAATCTGTCTCCTTGATTCTTTAGTATCTACTACAGTGATGGGCAGTCTAGAAATACCATTGACAGGTAAGACAGATCTTAATATTTCTTTTCCGTTAAACATTTGCCACATGACTCAACTGAAAATGATGCTACATTCCATGTTACAAAAAGTTTACATTTATTCAACCTACCACAACTCTCCAATCTATTAATAGCCTGTAGTGTTAACAAGTGGATTTTAGTCAATTATCAATTGCTTGTCAGTTACACCACTCACACATAGACGTTCAAAATGCTATTACAAAGAAAGTATTGCAAATGACTACCTACAGTAGCTATTCTGAATTACTAATAGTGTGTGGCAGATGAGAAAGCAGAAGGTAACCTTTTAAGGTCAAAAGGATGATAACAGTTCTTGATCTCTGTAGAAAAAGTATCTGGAGGAAGAAAGACCCACCCCCATCAAGACTTATCATATATTTCAGCTGTTAAGAAAATGAAGAGCACTACATGAAATAAATTATACTACCTTCTAACCATTGAGAGCTCTGCCAAAAAAAATCTAACAAAACAAAAAACGCCACAGAGAAACCATAACAGGGAAGAAAAACTGGAGTAGCTCTAAATCACCAGACTATAAGATGACATTTTGGCCTGGCCCTAGACTGTGGAATT
This sequence comes from Malaclemys terrapin pileata, assembly GCF_027887155.1. NCBI lineage: Eukaryota > Metazoa > Chordata > Testudines > Emydidae > Malaclemys > Malaclemys terrapin. Next base: position 75,789,169 of record NC_071512.1, read on the forward strand.
TACATCCTTGTGTTGGGAGTGACCTAGGGCGAGCCCAGAACTCTGCCACCCATTAGAATGGTGCAGCCTGTTCCCTGCAGTTTGACCAGTCCTTTTTGTAAGCTAGAGAGAGGAGGGGAATGGGCCATGCCCATGCCTTTTCTTCCTGTTCCACCGGCCCCCATGGATGCACTGAAAGAATGAACTCCGTGCTCCCTTAAATCCGGGGCTGTACTTTGTGAGAAGCCCTAGTGGGGGCCATGCAATGGGGGAAGGGAGAGAGACTTGGCATTCTCCCCCTCCCTCTCTGTGGTCATATAAGGGCCTGTTGCAATCTAAGCTTTAAGGCTAGGAATGCACTAAAGGGCAAGGCCATCTTTCTGCACAAATGAGAATCATTAATCAATAAAACACTCTTGACTGTCTGAGGGTGCTTTGTGCTGCACCAAGAGCTTTCAATCTCAACTGGTATGTACGCAATAATTACGTTAAACACACCCTTGAGTAGCTCAGTGAGATTATGCATCATGATAAGTATTACATTAAGCAATACTCATCTAACCAGTTTTCAGGGGTGATGTCAGTCAATCTGAATACTTGCTTCATTACAGCCACGTTATAACCTCACCATTTTGTTACATTTGTTTCACATTCTGGCTCCTATGATTGGCACTTGCTAAGCCTAGGCAATGGCTTGCTCCCAGCCACTTACTCAAATTGTTTGGCTGAGTGGCCCTTTAGTGTATCTATTGCCAGCAAACATTCCTATTTTTGTATTATAATACTAAAATCCAACAGTTTCTGTATTATCAGGATGCCATGGTGACAGCTTTAAAAGGCAATTTAGACAAATGAAATGTTCCTGAAGAACACTTAAGTTTTTATTTGAAGTCCTTAAATAAAATGTTGATCGTTTTTATCATAAATGATTCAGAGTGTTTACAGCTGTAACCTGCTTTAAGTCTGGGCTATTTACTCCTGGGGGAATTCTGCGCCACTGCACATGCACATGCACAGAATTTATGTCCCCCGCAGATTTCTTTGCTTCCCTGTAGAAAAATGACTTTCGGAAGCAAAGGGAAGCCGCAAGAGCAGTCATATGACCCTCCCCAGCAGTATGTTTTGGGTGCCCAGGGCAGCTGGCAGAGAGGTAAATCACTGTGGGGTAGGAGATGGGTCTGGAGAAGACCCGGCTGATGGCTCCTGCCCTGCGTCGGGCTCACCTGCTAGTCCCGGCTGGGCTGATGAGGATGGGACTTCCTCTGCCCCTGCATGGCATCTGGGGCCAGGTCAGACCCACCCCCAGATTTCTCCCTCGACTGTAGGAAGCTCTGAAAACTCTCCCGCCCCCTCTGCGCTTCCTGCCCCCATCGCTCCTCAGATACAGAGGGAGATATCACTGTACAGGGAGCTGCTCCCACATCCACCCAACCCACATGCATCCAGACACTCTCATACCCATACCCTCCCACCGAGCCTCACCCCCCCGCACACAGAACCCCCCTGATGAGCCCCACTCTGCCTGCACCTGGACCACTCTGACAAGCCACCCACACCTGGATCCCCACCCTACTGAGCCCCAACCAACTGCACATGGATCCCCACCCCACTGATCCCAACTCCCTCAGCATCTGGAACCCCCCCCCCACTGAGCCCTCCACATCCAGACCCCCCTGCCGAGCTATATCCCCTCCCATACCCAGACCCCCCCACCATTAAGCCCCAATCACCTTCACCTGGACCCCTCTGCAGAGTCTCATTACCATTGCACCCAGAACCCTCCAACAAGCCCCTATGCATCCAGATCCCCCCACACCCAGATCCCCTCATTAAGCTGCCCGCACCCAGATTGCCCCACACAGAGCCCTCTCAATCCACACATGGATCCCCCGACACTAAGCCCCTCCACACTTGGATCCTGCATTGCTGAGCCTACCTGCCCACACCTGGTGCATGTGGCACAGAGGGGCAGGGCCTTGGGATGTTTCTGGGGCAGGCCCAGTCCTTACACTCTATCAGGGTTGAGTGCAGCCTCACCGCTTAGTCTGTGTCTCGGGGGGCAGCTGCACAGTGATCTCCCACCTCTGTTCAGCCAGTGGCCTGTGCTCCCCAGTGCTATGCTGGAGTCTTCACATTTATTTGACAAATAAAATTTGCAGAATTTTGCAGAATTTTAAAATGTGCACAGAATATTTAATTTTTTGGCGCAGAATGCCCTCAGAAGTAGCTAATGCTCCTGTTGAAGATGATTGCAAATTTCCCACTGATCTCAATGATGCAGGCTAGAACCTTTAGATAATCCTGTATTGTTAAGGTAGGTTGCTAGATATCTAGGGAGGGATTTTAACACAGATAGTCAACAGGAGAAAGATGAAAAGCAGTGCAGACTTGAGGGTAATAATGGACAGCAAATTAGACATGAATTTGCAATCTGATACAGCAGAAAAAGTGTCCAGTGAAATTTTGGGCTCTGTAACAGGAACATCACATCATGGACCAGAAGGTTAGAGTCCTATTTACAACTTGGGTGAGATGGCACTTGCAATAATGCAATCAGTTTGGGGTAATATGCTGAGAAGATATCAGAAAGATATTGACAAACTGGAGAGATTTCAGGAATAGCAACAAATCTGTTCAAGGGGACACAAAACTGATTTATAAGGAAAGGTTAAAAGAGCTAAATATATATAGTTTGGCTGAGTGATGGCTAAGAAGCCAAGTAGCAGTTTACATATGAAGGGGATAAACATGAAGATGGGAGAGAAATGATTAGAAACAATAGGATAAAATTGAGATAAATTTAAGATTAATCTTAGTAAATATAATCAAGTTATTTATCTAGACTGTATAACAGGATCCCAAGAGAACAGGTGAAACCCCATAGTCTCTGGGCCTGGATAGAGCACTTGAGTCAGAAGCAACCATGCTCTTGGAGGGTATGGACTAGACGACCTAAGAACCTAATAGTTCTTTCCTAACTTTCATTTCTATTACTTTATGCAACTACTGCAGGCCAAGCATGGAAAAAAAGTTTTTCGGCCTATTATCTGGCATGTTCTTAATACTTCTATCGGGAAAAGCTGTAAAATGATTCCTTAGAGTGCTGAATCACAAAAAGTCCTATAATAAAGCAATTCTCAGTTCAGATTGTCCAAATTTGTTTGTGAAATTTGTCTTCTCTGTTGGGTGGGACTGTAATAAAAAAGGGGGAAAATGCTATTGATTTCAGATTGTGAAACCCTTGTATCTTGCTATTACTCTGTTAAAGCAGAGCTGTATTGAAAAGGAATGTATTGACAACCATTTATTGTGCAACAGAGGAATATTTAACAGTGTAATTACTGTTAGCCTGTGCTGACACTAACACTGTCTACACTACAGACACAGTGGCACAGTTATAACACTGCAGTTACACTGTAGTGTAGACATTTGCTACAGTGACAGAAGTGGTTTTTCCATTGCTGTAGTTAACCCACCTCTCCAGGAGGCAATCGTTTCCTTAACAAAAAAAATCCCTATTATTTCTAAAATAAAACAATAGTCAAATCACTTTGCAAACAATCCTGAAATTGGTAGCACACAGGCAGACTGCAACGCCACTGCAGAGTCCAACTGACTCAGCAACAGTTCACCTATAGACTCTCCATTACAGCATCAGCCCCTTAGGATACACCTACACTGCAATAAAAATCCTGTGGCACCGAGTCTCAGAAATTGGGTCAAGTGATTCAGGCTTGTGGGGATCTAGCAGCAGAGCTAAAATAACACTGCAGCCATTTGAGGTCGGGTTGGAGCCCAGGCTCTGAGACCCATCCCCCTTGCAGGGTCTCAGAGCCCAGGCTCCCACGCAAGCCTGAGTGTCTAGAGAGCAATTTTATAGCCCCACAGCCTGAGCCCCATAACCCCGAGACAATTGACCCGGGCCAGCTGTGGCCATGACGGGGGTGTTTTACTGCAGTGTGGATGTACCCTCAGTGGTTCATTTTCAATAAATTGTGTAGGGCTTAGCCATGCTGTTCCCTTCTGAATTTTTAGGTGCTTCTCAGCTAAACTCCTTCCAACACTATGATCAATTTACTCCTCAGTGACCAGTTATAAAAAGAAACCAATTTACACCCCAAACTCTCTTCCAAAAAAACCACCCCAAAAACGAAGCCTCTATGTTTATACCTAAAAATCCACCCCTATGTTCTGCACAGTATCGCAACCTGCCTGCTTTTTCCCTGATTGCTGAAGCCAAATCAAACATAGCTGAGCATTATCTCCAACTTAAACCTGTTAATACCCTTATTCTGTCCTACTTCTTGCTGCTTTTACTGGTTGAAATCTTCAAGCCTTTGCACTCGTCCCACACAGCTGAAGATTAGCCTCCATCCCTCAACCACGGGATGCTATTCGAGGAAGGACTGCTAGGCAGAGATGGCATTCACCTTTCGAGGAGGGGAAAGACCCTATTTGGACACAGGCTGGCTAACCTAGTGAGGAGGGCTTTAAACTAGGTTCAACGGGGACAGGTGAGCAAAGCCCACAGGTAAGTGGGGAACATGGAGACCTGGGAGATGGGTCGGAAACAAGAGGGAGCATGGGCTATAATGGCAGATAGAAAGGAAGGTCAGGGCAAAACTGAGAGGCAAGATCAAACCAGTATCTTAGATGCCTACATACAAATGCTAGAAGTATGGGTAATAAGCAGGAAGAACTTGAAGTGCTAATAAATAAATACAACTATGACATTGTTGGCATCACTGAAACTTGGTGGGATAATACACATGATTGGAATGTTGGTGTGGATGGGTACAGCTTGTTCAAGAAGGATAGACCGGGGAAAAAGGGAGGAGGTATTGCCTTGTATATTAAAAATGTACACACTTGGACTGAGGTGGAGATGGACATAGGAGACGGAAGTGTTGAGAGTCTCTGGGTTAGGCTAAAAGGGGTAAAAAACAAGGGTGATGTCATGCTAGGAGTCTACTACAGGCCACCTAACCAGGTGGAAGAGGTGGATGAGGCTTTTTTTAAACAACTAACACAATCATCCAAAGCCCAAGATTTGGTAGTGATGGGGGACTTCAACTATCCAAATATATGTTGGGAAAATAACACAGCGGGGCACAGACTATCCAACAAATTCTTGGACTGCATTGCAGACAACTTTTTATTTTAGAAGGTTGAAAAAGCTACTGGGGGGAAGCTGTTCTAGACTTGATTTTAACACATAGGGAGGAACTCGTTGAGAATTTGAAAGTAAAAGGCAGCTTGGATAAAAGTGATCATGAAATCATAGAGTTTGCAATTCTAAGGAAGGGTAGAAGGGAGAACAGCAAAACAGAGACAATGGATTTCAGGAAGGCAGATTTTGGTAAGCTCAGAGAGTTGATAGGTAAGGTCCCATGGAAATCAAGACTGAGGGGAAAAACAACTGAGGAGTGTTGGCAGTTTTTCAAAGGGACACTATTAAGGGCCCAAAAGCAAGCTATTCCGCTGGTTAGGAAAGATAGAAAATGTGGCAAAAGACCACCTTGGCTTAACCACAAGATCTTGCATGATCTAAAAAATAAAAAGGAGTCATATAAAAAATGGAAACTAGGACAGATTACAAAGGATGAATATAGGCAAACAACACAGGAATGCAGGGGCAAGATTAGAAAGGCAAAGGCACAAAATGAGCTCAAACTAGCTACAGGAATAAAGGGAAACAAGAAGACTTTTTATCAATACATTAGAAGCAAGAGGAAGACCTAAGACAGGGTAGGCCCACTGCTCAGTGAAGAGGGAGAAACAGTAAAAGGAAACTTGGAAATGGCAGAAATGCTTAATGACTTCTTTGTTTCGGTCTTCAACAAGAAGTCTGAAGGAATGCCTAACATAGTGAATGCTAATGGGAAGGGGGTAGGTTTAGCAGATAAAATAAAAAAAGAACAAGTTAAAAATCACTTAGAAAAGTTAGATGCCTGCAAGTCACCAGGGACTGATGAAATGCATCTTAGAATATTCAAGGAGCTAATAGAGGAGGTATCGGAGCCTCTAGCTATTATCTTTGGAAAATTATGGGAGACGGGAGAGATTCCAGAAGACTGGAAAGGGGTAAATATAGTGCCCATCTATAAAAAGGGAAATAAAAACAACCCAGGAAACTACAGACCAGTTAGTTTAACTTCTGTGCCAGGGAAGATAATGGAGCAAGTAATTAAGGAAATCATCTGCAAACATGTGGAAGGTGGTAAGGTGATAGGGAATAGCCAGCATGGATTTGTAAAGAACAAATCGTGTCAAACCAATCTGTTAGCTTTCTTTGATAGGATAACGTGTCTTGTGGATAAGGGAGAAGCTGTGGATGTGGTATACCTAGACTTTAGTAAGGCATTTGATACGGTCTCGCATGATATTCTTATCGATAAACTAGGCAAATGCAATTTAGATGGGGCTACTATAAGGTGGATGCATAACGGGCTGGATAACCGTACTCAGAGTTGTTATTAATGGTTCCCAATCCTGCTGGAAAGGCATAACAAGTGGGGTTCCACAGGGGTCTGTTTTGGGACTGGCTCTGTTCAATATCTTCATTAACGACTTAGATATTGGCATAGAAAGTACGCTTATTAAGTTTGCAGATGATACCAAACTGGGAGGGATTGCAATTGCTTTGGAGGACAGGGGGTCATAATTCAAAATGATCTGGACAAATTGGAGAAATGATCTGAGGTAAACAGGATGAAGTTTAACAAACACAAATGCAAAGTGCTTCACTTAGGAAGGAAAAATCAGTTTCACACATACAGAATGGGAAGAGACTGTCTAGGAAGGAGTACGGCAGAAAGGGATCTAGGGGTTATAGTGGACCACAAGCTAAATATGAGTCAACAGTGTGATGCTGTTGCAAAAAAAAGCAAACATGATTCTGGGATATATTAACAGGTGTGTTGTGAGCAAGACACGAGAAGTCATTCTTCCGCTCTACTCTGCGCTGGTTAGGCCTCAACTGGAGTATTGTGTCCAGTTCTGGGCACCGCATTTCAAGAAAGATGTGGAGAAATTGGAGAGGGTCCAGAGAAGAGCAACAAGAATGATTAAAGGTCTTGAGAACATGATGTATGAAGGAAGGCTGAAAGAGCTGGGTTTATTTAGTTTGGAAAAAAGAAGACTGAGAGGGGACATGATAGCAATTTTCAGGTATCTAAAAGGGTGTCATAAGGAGGAGAGAGAAAACTGGTTCACCTTAGCCTCTAAGGATAGAACAAGAAGCAATGGGCTTAAACTGCAGCAAGGGAGGTTTAGGTTGATCATTAGGAAAAAGTTCCTAACTGTCAGGGTGGTTAAACACTGGAACAAATTGCCTAGGGAGGTTGTGGAATCTCCATCTCTGGAGATATTTAAGAGTCGGTTAGATAAATGTCTATCAGGGATGATCTAGACAGTATTTGGTCCTGCCATGCGGGCAGGGGACTGGACTCGATGACCTCTTGAGGTCCCTTCCAGTCCTAGAATCTATGACTCTATGAATTGTTATTATCATCACTCCAATTCGGCTAAATGACAATGCTTGTTTTCCCCTTTCTGTGTGGCCAGGTGTGGTTAGTCACAAAGCTAACCCTGTGCCTGGTGAGTTTTGAAAGCCTCCAAACAGATGGGCCCAAAGCCCTCTAAACCAGTAAGCAACATTTTATATGTAACCAGATTTCAACATTCTCACAAAGGGCCAGCCATTTTAGTTATTACAATCCAAAGGGTATTATCTCAGAACAGTATACTCTGTGCCATTTACTGCATTTACTAAAGAACTTTTAAAGCTTATCTTTATCTAATTTGACAAACCATTAACTATATACTATGTATATTACAAGGCTAGTAACCAAAACAATAGCTGTCTGTGATGGGATGTCCACCCAATACAAGGCCTGACCAGGTTAAAATGGGCCAATTAACCTTATAGGCTGCACCTGGTGGAGGGCCAGGACTTGATAAAGTCTAATTGAAGATGAAGCCCAGCTGGACAGGGATGGCTTGGCTCCTATAAAGCCAGGAATTTGAGAGCAGGAAGGGGCTGCTAGAGTTGACGATGATGACATACTTCAGGGCCTGGATAGGACTAATGAAGTGCTTTTGTTTAGTGAACTAGCTGGCCACTGTGCTAAAACAAAAATCTTTTTATAATAAATAGGCACAAAAATGGACTATCTGTACTCTGTAAGGTGGAAGAAACAACAGATGACCTTTTATGGGTCTGTAAGGGTTTTGATAAAGAAAGGAAAAAGCTTTCTGAGGAATTCAAATGTCTTAAGGCAGTGGTCCCCAAACTTTTTACTTTGTGCCCCCCCCTTACCCTGGTCTGTTCCCCACCCTCCCGGGGGTGGAAGCGGGGCTGTGGCTGCGGAAGAAGGAGGACATGGATGGGGTAAGGGGGCCAAGGCTGGGGCCAGGAATGGAGTTGGATGTGCTCCCTCCCTGCCCCCCCCATGGGGGCTGGCCCAGGTCCCCACAGTTGGAGACTTCTGTCGTAAGGTAACATGTTACATTGTTATTTAGTAAAAACATTGTGGAAATGGAGTATTATTAAAAAGGAACTGTTATATTACCTGAAAGACACAGAACAGAGAGCATAGGTGTTGACTCCATGTGTGCTCCAGTGCTGGAGCACCCACGGAAAAAAAATTAGTGGGTGCTTCGCACCCACTGGCAGCCAGCTCCCCCTCCCACCCAGTGCCTCCCATCCAGCAGCAGCCCTGCTGCTCAACTCCTCCCGCTCCTTCCCAGAGCCTCGCCATGATCAGCTGTTTCGCAGCATGCAGGAGATGCTGGGAGTGAGGGGGAAAAGCTGGGATGAGCCGTGCTCAGGGAATAGGGTGTAACTGGGCAGGGGATGGGGTCGGGACTTGGGAGGAGGAGTGGTGTGGGGGCAGTGCCTGAGGTGGGGTGGGGACTTGGGGGAAGGGGTGGGGTGGAGCCTGGGGCAGAGCCGGTGTTTGAGCAGCCCCAGGGGGCAAGAGGAAGCCGGCACCTGTGGCAGCGTGAGAGAATATAAACCATATAGTACTGTGGAACTATAGTTGGTGGTGCTATATAGACTATTCAAGTCTGCTTTGCCATTTAAAAAAAACAAAACATGAGGCGGCTTCAGGGCATTCTGCAATCACTCCCTAGAGAGAAAGGGAGTTGGTTAAGGACAAGGAGGAGTTCTAAGGGGAAGATAAGACCTGGAACCCTACCCTGGTCTACACAATCTGGCAAGAAGCTGAGAAGGGTGGGGTAGCCACTGGGAGTGGAGGAGGCTCGGGCTGGCAAATCCAGGGGTGGACTAGAAGCTAGGGAAGTGAGGTAGAAAAGAGCCCAGGGAAACAGCCACAGGGTCTAAGATTGAGTGGACCTAACTTGCAAGGCATAAGGTCCCTGGACTGGACCCTGGAGTAGTGAGCAATCACACGTTCCCCTACCAGTAATTCGGAAAGTAGCACTGGACCTGGACCAGAAGATTGCATGATATGGCATATGGACAGCTTGTCCAATGGGATTTTGACACCCCAGAAATGATGAAATACCGACCTGGCTGGCAGGTTGAGTCATGAGGAGGGAGCACCCCGAGTTTCATCAAGAGAGAGGCCATGGTATGAGCAACTGATGGAAAAGGGTGCCATACTAGCTAATCCCTAAACCCAGCCACAGGGACGCACTCCAGTGGTGAGTGTACCCCATTACATTTTCACAAGAAATTTCTGGGTTGACATTAGCTTTTCCAGGGCCTGCTACACATTGTTGCATGGCTTCTGTACATACAATGCACTGCATGCAGTCAGTACGTGCTAAAACTTTTTAAATTCCCATGTGTGCAATGTGCACACTAGGCAAAGGTTTATATTATTAAAAATATTTGACTTTCAGTAGGCGGAATCCTTTGCCCTGATTCTGCACAGTACAGAATTCTCAGTTCCATAGTGTCAGACCACAATCTGTCATTCTACCCATCCTCCTTATCAGCAAAATAGTCTTCTCCCAGATCACTGAAATATTGTAATAAGTCTCTAGCTGGGTGGTGTTCTTATCAGCCTCTAGTAGAATGCAGAGACAGTTGGGATAAACCTGTGAGACAGGTCCTAGATGTGGTATGGCAACTTACAATGTGTGCTCTATAGGCTTGCTGTGCTTCTCCCTTCTAGCATACCAACACCCATAGGCGCACACTCCGTGGGTGTTCCAGGGCTGGAGCACCCATGGAAAAAAAAATAGTGCGTGCTCAGTACCCACCAGCCACAGCTGTTCGGCAGTGCCCCCAATCAGCTGATCAGGGATGCTGCCAAACAGCTGATAGGCAGCTTGGGGAGGGGTTTGGGGGAGGGCAGAGACCAGCGGGCAGGCGAGGGGCTTGGGGAGGGGATGGAGTGGGGGCAGGAAGAGGCAGAGCAAGGGTGGGACTTTGGGGGAGGGGTTGAAGTGAGGCTGGGGCCTCAGGGGAGGAGCAGAGCAGCGGTGGGAACAGGCAGTCCGAAGACAAGGCCTTGGGGGAAGGGGTGGAGTAAGGATGGGGCCTCGGGGCAGAGCGGGAATGGAGCACCCCTGGGGAAAAGTAAAAGTCTGCGCCTATGCCAATATCAACACTTTTTGGACACAGATCTGTCTAAACCACAGTTTGATTCAGTGCAAAATCTACAGTGTTGGAAGGATCATTAATGGCTCTTCTTCTATTGGGATGAGTAGATGTTGGTATTAACTAGCTCTTGTTCTAGTTTCCTATGAAGCCTCAGCAGCAGATACTACTGTTCTTAGAACAGACTGCATAGGACTTATCTTGAAAATCCTTTGCCATTCTGGATAGCTTTCAAACCACTAATTCAAATCATGAGGGGTCAGAGTTATCTTTGGTGTAATTCTATTTGAATGCATTTACACCACAAGCGGCGTCCCAAGTTTGGGAAACACTGTGCTAAAGGAATTAAGGGTAAGTAATCGGCTAGGCTATAGGCATACATTGTGAAGAAAAGTTTCTATCTTTTCTCTTTAAAAAGAATGGGAAACTAAATTTAAATTACAACTTTGCAACCTCTGCATATTGAATAAAATAATTGAGTAGAAAGAAGAGGAGTAGCATTTCAAAAATCCATTCAGAAACCAACTATAAGCAAAGATTGGCAATGATAAGAAAAAACTATGCTTACAGGTCGTGCCTTTCTTCCCTCATGTTAGATAATCTTGGCAGTGCAGTCTCAGTCTGGCAAGGCTAAACATAAAAGTCTGGGAGATGCTGTTGCAGGTCTGGAAAGAGGTGCAGACTTTAAGCCCTTGTTTGCACTAGCAACATTTGTTGACAAAGGGTGCACTGGGTGGAGCTCAACTGGCAGTAAACATGATTTAACTGCAAGTGTTGACAAGTGATCAGTGTCTTCATCAACTTGGACAGCATTCAGATATCCATCCCAAACACATTTACAATTACAACACTTTGGTAGACCAGGTCAGAACAACAGATGCAAAACTTGAAGCTCTATTTCCACTGCTCTGATGACCAGTACCCACCACATCACACCTTTCAAGATTCATGGGTCCTACACATGTCTATCACAACATGTGATGTACCTGATCCAGTGCATCAAATACCCCCACTACAACTATGGGGGTAAAACTAGACAATCGCTATGCTCTCAAGTGAACACACAGAACGATAATACAAAAACACTGTCACCCATGGATGAACACTTTCACAAATGATCTCTCCATATCTGACCTGTCAGCCCTCGCCCTCAAAGGAAATCTGCACAACACCTTCAAGATGAGTCTATGAGTTTAAATTCATAACTCTGCTTGACACCAAAAGTCATGGACTCAATAGAGATGCTGGTTTTATGTCTCATTGCAACAATCTGTAATGCACTAACTCTCCTTTGTCTTAGGACCACAAGAGATCCTAACTGTCCACTTCATTTTGAATGAACATGTGTTTAACTCCTTATACTTAACAATCTGTTCCACCTTGTAATTAGCTGTGATGGTCTGGGTAGGTCTACACTGCAATAAAAGACCCACTGCGTGACCATGACTTGGTCCATTGTCTCAGGCTGCTAGGACTAAAAATTGCCATGTAGACAGTTGGGCTGGAGCCTGGACTCTGAAACCAGGTCCAGGGGATAGGTATCAAATCTACATAGTGATTTTTAGCCCCACAAGCCTGAAGTAATTGACCTGGGCTCTGAGACTTTATGTCACAGATTTTTTATTGCAGTGTAAATGTACCCTCTGATTACCTTTCCCAGATTTGAAGAAGAGCTCTGTGGAGCTAAAAAGCTTATCTCATTCACCAACAGAAGCTGGTCCAATAAATGATATTACCTCACCCACCTTATCTCTCTTCTTTATCCTGGCAATAATCTTTTAGCCACGTTCTGCTAGTTTGTCCTCTTGTTGCTCAGGTTTTCATTGGAGAAATTTATTTAAGAATATGGTCACATTCAAGAACATGCTTTTAGGAAACTTTTTTAGCTTCACAAACAAACTATGATTAAATAAAATAATTTAGAAATCTTGGTTGAATGAGAGCCACTAACACTCCTTGTTTCATCTTCACCAGATTCTTGTTCGCCTCTACATAAAAGCCATGTTTAAGTTGTGAGAGCTTTGGCAGCTTTTTTGGGGGGAGGGAGGGGCTTTTTCACTATTTACTGAAATAATCTTCCTTGATGTTTTAGGAGACATTCCAGGCTACAGAAACAATCTCACTTTTCAAAGTAAAAAACTTGACCATGTTCAAATAAGCAAACAAGTTCTGTTTGTTTTTCTTCTATGGAATTTCAAGACAGCTGAGAAGATGATTTTGGTGGCGGTGTATGCAAACAAAGCTAATGTTTTCCCAGTCTTCAGAATGAAAAACACTTGAAGCTGGACTCAGCCAGTTTGATTAATTATGCTGGCACAAATCAAAGGGTGTGACGTATAAAATATCGATTTGAAGTAATGGTGAAGGATCTGGAAAGCTGCTTTTATTTCCTATTAATTTCAACTAATAAAGCTGTACTAGCAAGCTTTGCAGAAACAGATAATAAAAATGAAATATGGAAGTCAGTTTGTCTAGGTAGACCTGAAGAAGAAGAAAGGCTTGCAAATTAAAGCCCCAGATACAAATGTCCTTGAACTTTTGAGAGAATGTTCAAAAACCTAGCTCTGGATATAAATGTTGAGGTTTGTGCCTATCTCACTTCAGGAACAAGAATGAATGGATTTGTTCAATGTTAATGATGATTTGTTAACAAGAAGATATTTAAAAGTGTGAGTGTATTGAAATAAACACATTTAAAAGGATCTTGGTGGTAGTTTGCCTAAATAATTAACTCTGTTACTGAGTCATCTAGCTATGTGTGCTCCCATGAACTTAAGCCACAGAATCCTACAGCACCAAAAATAAGGTACCACATACTTCAGTGAAGAGGAACCTCAACTTGCATCAATAACGTCCTCCAATACTGCCATTCACCGCATTTTTATTGGATTCACACAAACAGCTCTTGGCTCAGTGAGGTGCACAGCAAAGAGCTCTAACAACCTCTTTCTTTATGCTCCTGTCATTTCCCATTGCATAACAGAATTGCACTGAGCAGTCTGAGTCTGTGTTGTGTGGGGAAAACAGAAAAGAGTCCTTAAAAGTGACCTTCCAAAGGTAAAGGTGAGGGAAATTCAAGGGGCAGTGTAGGAAGACTGCACCTATTGTGTGGTGAGAAAAATTCATTTTCTAGGACTATCAACATGGCACCCTTTGAAGATGATCCTGTCATCAAATGTTTCCAGAAAGGAGGTTTCAGAATTGTGATGTATGAATTATGTTATTGCGTCTTAAGAGGAAACAGTTGCTGCTGTTCATGCAATAACAACGATAAAGCCTCATGTACACATTTTGAGAAATTTCCAAGAGGTTGATTTGTGACCCACTGACAGGAACTCACTCACAGGCTTGCAGCATGAATGGGAGGTAGGAGGGGAACCATGGGCAAAAAGAGGAAACATTCACTTGAAGATGAAGCTAAAAGAAAAAATAGCTAGGCTACTGCTTAGCTAACACCTTAAAATGATAATACTTCTTTCTCATGTGGCTCAGTAGCTGTGAAGCTACTGACTTCTCCCTCCTGTATATAATCTGGAACTATTGACATGGGCAGCAGGTGAAGCTTCCCCTGCGGGAGGCTAGCTCCCTGTCCCACCTTTTCTGCTCATGGCCCCGCCCACACTCCAGCCCCGCTCTGACCCAGGCCCTGCTCCGCCCCAGGCCTCGCCCCCTCCCCCGCTCCGCTCGCCCCCCCCGTCCCCTGACTGCCCCCCGGGACTCCCCCGCCCCTTATACAACCCCCCTGGCCCTGGCCCCGGCCCCGGCCCCGGCCCCGGCCCACTTACCATGCTGAGCAGAGCATGCAGAGCAGCATGTCTGGCTGCTGCACCAGCCGGAGCTAGAGACAGACGCAAGGGCGCCAGGAGGCTGCAACATGCCCCTATTAAAATATCGAAAAATAAGACAATGGGGACAAAATAGCTGTGATAAAGAATGAGAAGGACAATTTAAGAAAACAAGCACTCATCAAACAACAATTAATTACAGCATAACAAAGCAAAACTCATTGGTCCCAATGAAGAAAAATCACTATATAAATAGGGTGCCTTGCCATGAAACTTTGGGTTTGTCCTGCCAAGACTTCCTTGGAGCATCGTGTCGTGACTGACGGAACCCAGCTCCTCCTTACCGGTGATCAACCTAGCTGGCCACTAGGTTGATCCAGACTGGTAACTATAATATTGACTGGCGGGACTGTGTGTGTGTGTGTGTGTAAAAGGTATATGCTAATTGTTGTATCTTCAATAAATGCGGTGTGTTGCCTTTTCCCCTATAAAAAATCTCGTGTGCTTTGAATAAGCATAACATTTTTGGGGGAGAATTGACCCCACAAGTACTAGTGTAGGGCACAAGTGGCCCATTTCACTGCCATGGCCTCCTTCTTGATGTCTGAGTAGGCTACCTCATGTGGGAACAGCTTCTTGTTGAGACAGCAAACAGGGTGGTGTTCTCTGATTTCTTGAAATAGCACAGCTCCAAGTCTGACACTGGATGCATCTGGTTAGAGAATAAAGGGCTTTGAGAACTCTGGGTGGAATAGTACTGGCTCCTGGATCAATTAGTCTTGGAGTGCCCTAAATGCCTTATCACAACTTTTGGTATTAAAGACCCTTTGGGTGTGGTGTCCTTTACCAGATCTGTCAAGGGGCAGCAATGGTAGCGAAGTTTGGGATGAACCATCGATAGTACCCTGCTAATCCCAAAAACTGCTGGACTTGCTTCTCTGTGGAAGGGTTGGGCAGGCTGCTAGGGCTTGGGCTCTGTCCATCAAGGACTGTAGCTGCCCCCGCACTCCTGCAGGCATACCCTAGGAAGGTGATTTCTTGAGTGCCCAGCCAATGCTTGGTTGAACTGGCCATCAAATCTGCCTCCTTGAGAGCCTGTAATACCGCAGCAACATGCCTCAAATGCTTGGCCAAGCTCTTACAGTAGATGACACTATGATCAATGCAGGCAGCCACATATAATCCATATGGCTATAACACTCTATCAGCTGGTGGAAAGTGGCAGCAGCCCCCTGAAGTCTGAAGGCCCTTATTATAACTGATATAGCCCCCATGGTGTGGAGAAAGTCTTTTTTTTCTCTTTAGGATCAGGTATCAAGAGGATTTGCCAATATCCCTTCAGCAAGTCAAGGGTGGATATATACTTAGCAGCTCATCAACCCTGGGCAAAGGGTATGCACAGGGCCAGATTAATCTTCTGTGGGCCTAGCACCAAACATATTTGTGGGCCCCCATGTAGTCGTTATGGGCCCCTTCTGAGTGTGTGGCCAGTGTGGTGGTGCCATTGGCACCCATAGTAAACCCAGTACTGAATCTCAGAGACATTTTTTATTTCGATCACACACCTCTGCAAGACTATTTGTATTGCCATACACAGCTTCCTCAATCCCCAGTTTCTCTCATTGAGCTGTACCCGTGTGGGTTTACCAGTGTCCACGGTGAGCAGAACTTTCATAGTGATCAGGGGAAACTCCCCACAGATTTATCTCCTTCCTCATTCAGAAGTTTGGTAGTCATGTGTCCAGTACCACCCTATTTCACCAGTCACCATATGTGGTCCTGGCCTGAGCTCAACTAAGTTCCGCAGCCAGCAGATACCTGATCAGTTCTGACAAACCCCTCCCCAAGCCCCCATCCTGCCATTTGAGCAAGCCACTTGCAAACAACGTTCTCCCAACCCTGGCTCAGTGAGCACTTAGCCCCTGGGAACCTGAAGTCACCAGCCTTTCTCCCTCTGCTCCCATCTACATGCTATTCCACTACATGCTCACCACCATCTCTCTCCATGCTCATTTCCCTTCTACCTTGGACATGCTCCCCAGCCAGCTCACTGGTCCTATTCTCCCCCTGCAAGCCTGACCTGCTTCCTCTTTCCCTGCTCCCTTGACATTCCTTTCCTACTGGTGACCTCTGTTCCTTGAGGTTAACTCCATTTTTTTTATCTGCTCCTAGCTTAATGGCCCCCGGTAGTCATAGAGCCACCTGTAGCTTCTCTGGCTACAGTCATAGGACCAATTGCCAAGGCCAGCCTTAGACAGCTGCAGCTACTAGCCGCAGGAGGGGTGGCAATGCCAAGGCTGAGCATGCTTGAACTTTGCAACGGCAGCACTAGAGACTCTCAATCCTCAGGGCTGTCCCTAGGCAGCTGCAGACTCTGTAGTTAGGTGCTTCCCTACACCAGGGAGTCCAGGCTATGTGTAAGCAGGTGAATGGTTCCGCTATTGTGGGGAACTTTCCTGGCTTATCCACAGCCTCGGTGAGATGGGCAAGCGAAAGGATCTGAGTCCTCGCTCCCACTTCCTTTACCCAGAGGCCTGCCTGACCTCAAGGGCTCCCCTTCCACTCTCCTGTGTGGCAGAGTCCTCGTAACCCAAACAAGGCTGGGCCCAGGATTCCTGGGGGGCTTGACCTCCCAACCTTGTCGTGGTCACTTAGAACAGGGTCTAGGATGTCCCCACTCCAGGGTGCTTTCTGTGCTCTGGACACTTCCCTGACCCACTGATCATTACATGCAGTTCAAAGCAAATACAATTTATTAAACAGCAATTAATTTTTTTAAAACAAGGAAAAAATAGGAAAGGTTAAAGGAACACACATCACCCCACTCTGTGGCATGAGGACATCACAACCAGCGTCTCTGGAATGTAAGGGAAGTTCAGTCTGTTCCTCACAAGTCCCAGGCCTCCTTTTCATGCCCTGGCTGTGCTACAGGGCTGCTGCGGGTCAGACACTTGCTCTGGCGGTGGCCACATGCCCTTAGGCTCTAGGTGGCAGGACCCTTCTTCCCAGTGTCATCCCCGCCCCATCGGGGTTACGATCCCCCTCCAAGTCTGGCCTGCAGAACCTCTTGGCTGGTGGCGGCTCCCTGCGCTGGCCCCTTGCATGCTCAGCCAAGGCGACAAACAGTTGCAAGGACTATCTGAACGGCTTAGTCCGCTCGAGGTAGAAAGCCAAAGCCCACCACACGTCGAGCTTGTGGAGGTGGCGTTCCTCACGTATGCGTGAGGCTTGGGTCAGAGGACCGGTAGAAAAATGTCCTCACTCATGTGGTATGAGGAGACAACCTTAGGGAGGAACGCGAGGTGTGGGCAGAGCTGGACCTTGTCCTTGTGAAAAACTATGTACGGGGGTTTGGAGGTCAGGGCCCTGAGCTCCGAGACTTGTCTAGCTGATGTGGTAGCAACCAGAAATGCCACTTTCCACAAAAGGTGAGACCAGGAGCACGTGGCCAACGGCTCAAATGGGGACCCCATGAGACGAGCTAGACCAGGTTTAAGTCCCACTGTGGAACCGGGGGTCTAGAGTACGGGAAGAGGCATTCCAGACCTTTAAGAAACTGGCCAGTCATACCATGGGAGAACACCATGTGTCCTTGCACTGGTGGATGGAAGGCCGATATGGCTTCCAGGTGCACCTTGACCAACGAGGGCGCCAGGCCCTGGGCCCTCAGGTGGAGGAGGTAATTAAGGACAAGCTGGATAGGGGCAAACATTGGGGAAACACCCTGGTCCGTTGCCCACTTAGAGAATTGTGACCACTTAGCCAAGTAAGTGCGGTGAGTGGAGGACCGAATACTTTCAAGGAGGATGTGCTGAACCTGTTCCGAGCACGCCCTCTCCTCTCCCCCTATCCATTGAGCAGCCACGCCGTGAGATGGAGAGCCACCAGGTTGGGGTGGAGATGGCAGCCTTGATCCTGTGAGAGCAGGTCCGGGCGGAGCGATAACCGCCATGGCAGAGCTACTGCCAGGCTCATGAGGGTCCCATACCAGTACTGCCTGGGCCACGCCGGGGCAATCAGGAAGACCCGAGCCTTGTCCAACTTTATCTTTTCCAGGACCCTGCTGATTAGGGGAAAGGTATAGAGAAGCCAGCCTGACCAGGACAGGATAAAGGCACCGGAGATAGCGCCCCCCGGCCTCCCCGGAGCAGAACCGGGGGCATCGCCGGTTCTGTTGAGATGCGAACAGGTCCATCTGGGGAGTTCCCCACCTTTGGAAGAGCCAGTGGGTCACTTCCAGGTGGAGGGACCACTCATGTTGCGAGGAGAAGTCCCTGCTTAGGCGATCCACCATCTTGTTCTGGGCACCCAGTAAGTGAAAGGCCTTCAGGTGGATATTATGGGCTATACAGAAGTCCCACAGCCTGAGGGCTTCATGGCAGAGGGCAGAGGACCAGGCCCCACCTTGCCTGTTGATATAGAACATGGAGGCCATGTTGTCGGTGAGGACCTTGACTACCTTGCCCTCCAGGCACGAGCAGAAGGCCATACAAGCCAGCCGCACCGCCCTGAGTTCTTTAACATTTATATGTAGGGTCAGGTCTTGAACTGACCATAGACCTTGGGTCTGAATGCTCCCCACGTGGGCTCCCCAACCCAGGTCCGATGCATCGGACACCAGCTCCAATGATGGGGCCTTGTCCCTGAATGGGACCGAGTATGGCACTGTGAGGACCTTGTCCATCCCATCCATGGCCTGGGAAAAATTTGAGGCCAGCCAGAACTGGAGGGGCCTCATCCTGAGTCTGGCGTGATGGACCACATACATGCACGCTGACATATGGCCCAAGAGCTGCAGGCAAACCCTGGCTGTTGTAACCGGGAACCTCATGACTGAGTCAATGAGACCCTTCAGGGTCTCGAACCTGTCTGGTGGGAGAGAGGCCCTGGCCAACACTGCATCCAGGAGTGCCCCAATAAACTTGATGCGTTGGACTGGGACTAACGTGGACTTGGTATTGTTTACCAGCAGGCCCAAGGCGGTGCACGTGGACAGGAGGAGCGCCATGTGATCCCTCACCTGCGACCGAGGGGTGCCCTTGACAAGCCAATTGTCCAGATAAGGAAATATCTGGACCCCACGCCGTCTGAGGTAGGCCGCTACTACCGACATGCATTTTGTAAACACCCTGGGGGCAGTGGACAGTCCAAATGGGAGGACCGTAAATTGGTAATGATTGTGTCCCACCACAAACCGGAGGAAGTGCCTGTGCCTCTTGAATATGTGGAGGTGGAAGTACGCGTCCTGTAGATTGAGGGCTGTGTATCAGCCCCTGGGATCCAGGGAGGGGATGATGGAGGCCAGGGAGACCATGTGGAATTTGAGCTTCACCATGTGCTGCTTTAGGCCCCGTAGGTCCAGTATGGGTCTGAGTTCCCCTTTGGCTTTTGGGATAAGGAAGTAACGGAAGTAGTACCCCTTGCCCTTGAACTCCTCAGGCACCGCCTCTATCGCTCCTAGTTCCAGGAGCCTCGCCACCTCCTGCTCGAGCAGAGCTTCATGAGAGGGGTCCCTCAGGAGGGACGGGGGCGGGGAGTGGTTGGGCGGAGAGGAGATAAACTGGAGGGTGTAACCCCGGGAGATGGTGTTGAGGACCCATCGGTCCGAGGTGATCCACGACCAGTCCGGGACAAAAGCACACAACCAGTTGGAGAAGGGAAGCTTTATTGGGGTTGGATCCCTGACGAGGACTGGCGGGATACCCCCCGAGCATCCTGTCAAAACCACCTTTTCCCTGCGTGCTTGCCCTTAGAGGGCCCAGGCTGGGGGGCAGGTTGAGACTGCCTATGAGGGCGTCTCTTATAGTCCTGCTGCTTCATATGGGCGGCCTCGTACTTTGGGAGGGCGGCCGGGGTAGAAGTCTGCTGTGGCTTAAATTTAGGTTTTGCCGGAGCCGGGACATATAGGCCCAGTGTCTGGAGGGTCGTGTGGGAGTCCTTCATGCTATGCAGCCTTGTATCTGTTTCCTCTGCAAACAGGGCTTTCCCATCAAATGGGAGGTCCTGCATGGAAGACTGTGCCTCGCTGGACAGCCCAGAGAGTAAGAGCCATGACGCCAGCTCATGGACACCGCTGAGGCCATCGATCACGTGGCCGTGTCCACAGCATCTGAGGCAGCCTGTAGGAAAACTCGAGCTGCCGTTGTCTCTTCCTCCACGAGTGCCCTGAACTCCTTCTTATCACACTCCTGGAGGGAGTCCTCAAATTTGAGCAGGGAGCCCCACAGATTGAATTTGTACCGGCCCAGGAGAGCCTGATGGTTCACCACTCATAACTGGAAGCTCGAAGATGAATAATTTTTTCTTCTGAAAGAGTCCAGTCTCTGAGAGTCTTTGTTCTTTGGGGTCGGGGCTGGCTGACCTTGTCGTTCCCTGTGGTTGACCAACTCGACCACCAGGGAGTTGGGCGCCGGGTGGGTATATAGGTACTCATTCCCCTTAGCGGGTACTAGGTACTTTTGCTCAGCCTTTTTTGATATAGGGGCCAATGAGGCCGGTGTTTGCCACAGGGCATTTGAAATCTTAGCCACCGCTTCATGGAGCGGCAAGGCCACCCTACCTGGTACCGATGGGGACAGCACGTTAAACAGGGAGTCCGCAGGCTCTTCCATCTCCTCTGCCTGGAGGTGGAGGCTTGCTGCCACCCTCTTTAAGAGGTCTTGGTGGGCCCTAAAATCCTCCTGCGGGATGGAGGTGGGGCGGGGCTGCAATCGCCTCAGCCGGGTGGGGCAAAGAGGCCGGCGCGGTGCTCTGGGTGTCGGCTGGCACCGGAGGATCCACCACCTGGTCGGACTCCAGGCACGGTGCCAAGGACATGTGTCCCACCGATTCCTTCGTCAGGGACTTGGAGATGGATGCTGATGGAGCCTCCGAAGCTCTGGCCACTGAGCAACCTCCCACCGGTGGCTGTGTCGGAGGCCACGGTGCCCACTGGTACCACTGGGCCAGCCATGACACTCGGTGCCACTTCACTTGCTGTGTCACCAGTGGGACTGGCTGTCCGGGTTGGCCGGTTTGGCTCGTTGAAGGGCGGCTACAAGCCGAGCCCAGACTGGTGTAGGATCTGCTGCTGTCTCTCGACTGAGAGGAGCGGCGGTGCCGGGCTCTGTGACAGTCACGGGACTGCGATTTCGACGTGGAGGACTGGTACCGACGGTAATAGCTGCTCTGCGAACGGCTTCGATGGGCGGACCCGCGACGGCGAGACGCCAGCGATTGACGCCAGGGGCTGCGATGTCTCAGCGGAGACTCGGAGTGGGAGTCCGAGCAGGAATGGCGTTGACGACTGTGCCATGACCGACCACGGTACCTTTTTCAGGACGAGGATCGACGATGACGTCTGCTGTGGTCCCATCGATATCCGCTCTCTGTGGAGGGCCAATGCCGCAAGTCCCAGCTGGCTGGAACCCAGCCCGACAGTCTAGCCAGCGTCGGGGGCGATCCACATGGACTCTGTCCCGAGTGGATGCTGGGCAGTGATCGGCATCAGGAACATTCCCTCAACCGAGACCGGTACTGAGCCAGGGGCGACTGCGGAGATCCCAGCGGCAGCTTGCCTCTGGAGCGCGGGGCCAACATCAACGGGGCTCCGGGCACCAGCATGGACATGACATCCTGGGCCTCCTGGAGGACTTCGGGTGTGGAAGGCATCTGGACATCCAGAGAGGCCTGTTCCGAAGAGGCCGGGCTATTCCGCTCTCCGTGAGTCGGAGGCCTGGGGCCCGATGGGGATCGAGGACTGCCCGACATGGGCCTAGCCTCTTTCCCAGACTTCTCTCGGTGCCGTTGCGAGGAGAGAGTCTTGATCCTCTTGGCGAATCCCATGGACGGGGAGCAGTGCCGACTGCTCAAAGGTACCAGCTGATCGCCGTGTACCGACACCGCGGTGCCCGGTACCAGCTTGGAGCGGCGTGCCAGGGTCGGGGTCAGTGCCAACTCCATCAGAATGGCCCAGAGCCTAATGTCTCATTCCCTTTTGGTCCAGGGTTTAAATGATTTGCAAATTTTGCACCTTTTGCTGATGTGGGTTTCTCCCAAACAGTCTGTGTGCAGGTCGCTCCTTGGCATAAAACGCCGACAAGGACCGCATGACTTAAATCCTGGGACTCGGGACATGCCCTGGCCCGGGCTCACTGACTAATGAAACTAACTAAACAGCTAACTGACTACAGGTACTAAACAAACGGACAGTTCTGGGGATGAGCTGCAGCGAAGCTGGAGCAGAGCAGTTCCGATGCACCTTCACTGGTGGCAAGAAGGAACTGAGGGTGGGGGGAGCGTGCAGCTCCCCTTGTACCACACCAGGCAGGCGCCACTCCAGGGTCACGGGGGGGGGCTCCCTCCCTACAGGTACTGCTAGGGGAAAAACTTCTGGCACCAGTGCACATGGTGAGCACGCACACCTACTGTGGAATACACATGAGCAATCACTCGAAGAAGAAGGACAATGGAGAGAGTCCTTCAAGCTGCCTAGAGCAGTGCCATGGGACGCAGCTAATCAGAAAGGGGCAGCAGGGAGCAGCCAATCAGGGCACAGCTGTTTAGCATAAAAAGAGCTGCAGGGCCAAAGTGAGATCAGTTCCTTGCTGGAGCTGGAGGAGTGTAGAAGGAGTGCCTGGCTGGCTGAGGGAGCTATAGGACCTTGGCCATAGCAATGCTGGCAGAGACCAGCGGGAGAAAGAAGGAGCTCTGGGTTGGCGGTTGGGACTCCACCAGGACAAGGCCCTGAGGCATCGATGCAGAACGTGCTGGTGATGTGGGGAAATGGCCCAGGGAATCATAGCAGCAATGCAGCTTAGTTAAAGGGACAGGGTGGACAGCTGCTATCTTTAGAGTCCCCGGACTGGGACCCAAAGTAGAGGGCGGGCCCGAGTCCCCATCCAGCCACTGGGAAAGTGATTTGGACTTTGGTGAACCTCAGAAGGGGAAATGAACTCTTTTAGTGGCCCAACAGGAGAGCTGGGGCCCAAAAGTCCCAGAGAGGGCAAGAACATTGCTTCCAGGGAGGGAGCCCTGGAGTACAGTTCAATGCCAAGGCCATTTTAAAACTGTCAGACTAATTAAGGGCCTGAGCCTGGAGAGGACTACAGGGAAAGATTGGCCAACTGAGAGGTACTGGGATAGGCCCCCCCATTGGACTATTTCCCCAGAAAGGGTTTTTATTTCACATACAGACTGTGTATTACTTGGCCGTAGCGCTGAGTCACCGAAGACCCACCACAAACAGAGAGAGAGCGTGCAGGCACATGCATTCGGACAGGGTGAGTGCGACCCCATTACAGGGTGATACACCAATATTCTTAAGGACTTGGCCTCCAGTTGGTCGCATAGCTCCTTCATCAACTGTGAAGTGAAATTCATCCATTGGTCTGTCAGTATTTCCTTGGGGATCCCCACCCAGGCAAACACTTTTATGAGTTAAACTATCAATGACAGCCGCTATTGCTGACTCGTTGGGAATGGGCTCTGGGTATCTGGTGGCATAGTCCAAGATTACTAGTATGTATTTGTGCCCCATTTTAGACTTCTCTAATGGGCCCCGCCATGTCTACACCTATCCTGTTGAAAGGAGCTCCCTCAATGGATAGTGATGTGACCCGGGGGTACCTGGGGTAGCCCTCACTGAAAATGCCAAGGTCAGGGCAGGCTGCAAAAGGGAGAGAAGACACTCTGAAGACTGGTGGTCAACACTGAAGTTAAACTCACCAACCAGTCTGAAACTGTGCTCCTGATTCCCCATGCTGGTTATCAAGAAGCTGAAAAAGGAAATCACACAGCCCCATTTATTGCATTCCAGTTCTCTGGCTCCCAATCAGCACCTAGGTGCAGTAAGGTGAAGAGTTACACCTCTACCCCGATATAAAGTGACCCACTATAACACGAATTCGGATATAACGCGGTAAAGCAGCGCTCCGGGGGGCGGGGCTGCATGCTCCGGTGGATCAAAGCAAGTTTGTTTAATGCGGTTTCACCTATAACGCGGCAAGATTTTTTGGCTCCCGAGGACAGTGTTATATCGAGGTAGAGGTGTATTTAAAAACTCTTCTCACTGTACAAACTGTTCTTCTGAACCCCAAAGGGCCAGCCACATTGCCACGTCAATATTAGGTTGGATCTTACCCAAAATACCACACTGCCAGCCAATCCTTTAGCATCTAAAACTAAAGGTTTATTATAAAGGAAAAAAAGAAAGAACGAGAGTGCTTAAAAGATAAAACACTCAGATACATACAAAGACTTCAAAGTCCATATATCAGGTTCTTAGCAGTATTGGTGAATTTGCTGGCTTGAAAGTCCTTCTGGAACACAATCACAGCTTGGCTGGGTCATTCAATCTCTTGTTCAGAGCTTCAGTTTGTAGAAAAGTTACTCCAGAGATAAGAAGCAGGAATGAAGACCAAATGGAGATGATGCAGCTGCCCTTTATATTCCTTTTGCCATGTGGCTTGTACTTCCTGTGTCCCAAACACAAGCTTTACAGCACATGGCATGGAAAAGCCTTAAGAGTTCTCTTCATAGGCATGCCCCTACATGGTTCGCTGACTCATAAGGTGTAATCCCTGGTCTTTCAATGGGTTTATTGTACATCTGATGACCATTGATGGGCTATTAAACAGGCTAGACCATGCTGATGCCGAGCACTGCATCTTAGGCCTGGTCTACACTGGGTGGGGGAGGCGCGGGGAGGATCGATCCAAGTTACGCAACTTCAGCTACGTGAATAACGTAGCTGAAGTCGACGTACTTAGACCTACTCAATGCGGTGAGTCGACTGCTGTTGTGCCCCCCGTTGACTCTGCCTGTGCCTCTCGCAGCGGTGGAGTACAGGAGTCAAAGGAAGAGCACTCGGGGGTCGATTTATCGCATCTAGACTAGATGCGATAAATTGACCCCCGCTGGATCGATCGCTGACTGCCAATCCAGCGGGTAGTGTAGACTTACCCTGAGGGTGCTAAAGGAGTTGGCTGATGTGACTGCAGAGCCATTGGCCATTATCTTTGAAAACTCATGGAGATCGGGAGAGGTCCCGGATGACTGAGAAAAGACTAATGTAGTGCCCATCTTTAAAAAAGGGAAGAAGGAGGATCCAGAATACTACAGGCCAGTCAGCCTCACCTCAGTCCCTGGAAAAATCATGGAGCAAATCCTCAAGGAATCAATTTTGAAGCACTTAGAGGAGAGGAAAGTGATCAGAAACAGTCAGCATGGATTAACCAAGGGCAAGTCATGCCTGACTAACCTAATTGCCTTCTATGATGAGATAACTGTCTCTGTGGATGAGGGGAAAGCAGTGGACATGTTATTTCTTGACTTTAGCAAAGCTTTTGATATGGTCTCCCACAGTATTCTTGCCAGCAAGTTAAAGAAGTATGGGCTGGATGAATGTGGATAGAAAGCTGGCTAGATCATTGGGCTCAACGGGTAGTGATCAATGGCTCCATTGGCAGCCGGTTTCAAGTGGAGTGCCCCAAGGGTTGGTCCTGGGGCCGGTTTTGTTCAATATCTTCATTAATGATCTAGAGGATGGCGTGGATTGCACTCTCAGCAAGTTTGCAGATGACACTAAACTGGGAGGAGTGGTAGATACACTGGGGGGGGGGAGGGATAGGATACAGAGGGACCTAGACAAATTAGAGGATTGGGCCAAAAAAAATCTTATGAGTTTCAACAAGGACAAGTGCAAAGTCCTGCACTTAGGACGGAAGAATCCCATGCACTGCTACAGACTAGGGACTGAGTGGCTAGGCAGAGGTTCTGCAGAAAAGAACCTAGGAATTACAGTGGATGAGAAGCTGGATATGAGTCAACAGTATGCCCTTGTTGCCAAGAAGGCTAACAGCACTTTGGGCTGTATAAGTAGGAGCATTGCCAGCAGATCGAGGGACATGATCATTCGCCTCTATTCGGCATTGGTGTGGCCTCATCTGGAGTACTGTATTCAGTTTTGGGTCCCACCACTACAAGAAGGATGTGGAAAAATTGGAAAGAGTCCAACGGAGGGCAACAAAAATGATTAGGGGGCTGGAGCACATGACTTATGAGGAGAGGCTGGGATTATTTAGTCTGCAGAAGAGAAGAAAGAGGGGGGATTTGATAGCTGCTTTCAACTACCTGAAAGGGGGTTCCAAAGAGGATGGATCTAGACTGTTCTCAGTGGTAGCAGATGACAGAACAAGGAGTAATGGTCTCAAGTTGCAGGGGGGAGGTTTAGGTTGGATATTAGGAAAAACTTTTTCACTAGGAGGGTGGTGAAGCACTGGAATGGTTACCTAGGAAGGTGGTTGAATCTCCTTCCTTAGAGGTTTTTAAGGTCAGGCCTGACAAAGCCCTGGCTGGGATGATTTAGTTGGGGATTGGTCCAGCTTTAAGCAGGGGATTGGACTAGACCACCTCCTGAGGTCCCTTCCAACCCTGATATTCTATGATTCTATGATGCCAACCTGTCTGAGGGTGTCACCCAGAAACACAGCACAAGTTTGGAAATACATATATGCCCTACATATCTATAACTCATAATAGAAAGGTGATACAAACATATAACCAAGATTATCATACTTGGCAAATTATAACATTTTCAAAGACACCTTACATGGCTTATCTGGTCAGATTCCTTACAATTTGAAAATATGGGTGTTAACAATCATAAAGTGTTTCCCATATTTCATACAGTATCACAAGTGGTTCCAGGGAGGCCTTTGGGACTTCTTTCTGGCCCATCTACTGACATTCTGAACATGAAGAGCAATAGTCTTGCATCTCCAGGTGGATGCCTGGCCAATAGAACCTCAGGGTCACCCTATCAAGGGCCTTCTCCCTCCCCAAGTGACCTCCACGTAGGGCTGTATGGAACAATTGCCACACCTCACCTCTGGAATTTCCTAGGCACTAGGAGTTGCATTCTTACTTCTCCCATTTTAGGATCCTTCATCGCCTGGTACGGTCTCTCCGCTATCAGTTCAAAATGGGGCCACTGTTCCAACAGCTGAGGGTCAAATACTTTACTGCCTGCATGGACAAGCTGCTCATAAACCCTGCTCAGGGTCAGGTGCAGATCTAGGTTAAAAGGTGGCAGCGAATTCCTACGGCCCCAGACAGGTTCAGGCAATGGGCTCTTTATCATAGAATCATAGAAGATTAGGGTTGGAAGAGACCTCAGGAGGTAATCTAATCCAACCCCCTGCTCAAAGCAGGACCAACAGCAACTAAATCTGTGAGAATCTATCTGTGAGAATGGTACTTCTCCTGGGTCTTCATCCTCCTTTGAGACCCTTTCTTCTCTCGGACACCTTGGCCATCCCCATTCCTTCTTGGGTCTTCTGGCTCTGCTTTTTCTATGGAGGCATCCCACCATCCTTTGATTGGGTAGGCCAGGTCCTATGCCACTCCAGCCTGAATCATTTCAATATGTTCTTGCATGGTCAGTGATATAACCCTATCCAATGAGAGAAGTATGTCCTCGTGGTACACCGGAGGTAGACTATATATGTCCCCAGCTTTACCTCCTGTCCCCACCAGCCGCTCCCAGACTAACGTCTGGCTATGGCGTGAATCTATTAGCCCTTGTACTGATAGACCTACTTGAACTGGGACCAACATATTCCAAGCCCTGTTATTGGCCGTCCAGGCCTGCCAGTAATCAATATCTGTGAATGGCCAGTCCTTTCTGAAATGCCCTTGCCAATCACATGCAAAACAGCTGCCAGTGGAAGGAACTGGTTTCTCTGATTCTCCTAAGGGGGGAATCCCTTCAGATGAAGTTGTTTGGCTGGGTCAACAGGGTGGACTTCCAGACTCTTTGCCTTTGTACCTTCCTCCACCAGGGTTGGGCATCCAAGCTCCCCTAGTTACCCTGGGTGAGGTTCAGGCATCGGTGCTCCACAGGGACCAGGGGCACGCAGAACTGACTTTTGGTGTTTCTGACTCTAGCCCGAGGGACATCAGGTAATTCTCTGCCAATGACACTGCTTCTGCCAAAGTTTCTGGCCAATGTCTTACCACTCCATCAGAAGGATTTGAGTTAATTGTTCTACCACAGCCTTTTCTGCCACCTGGACCCCTATACATATCTCTGGATGGACCCACTGCCAGCGGTGCTGCTTCGGGCTCTGGGCAACCACCTGTGGCTATGCGCTGGGAGGAAATTTCTCAAGGCAGGACTATTGTTCGTAGGTTTCTCATTGGGATGTTAAAGGCGTCGAGGATGACTGCCCTGACATGAGCATAGTCCTGGCCAGCCATTGCAGACCCTGATATGCATGGGGAGTCCACTCAATAGGGGGTCAATAGAGTTGCCCAGCTGTCCTTGGCCCATCAGGCTGCGACAGCCATGAAAGACAAGTAATGCCTTTGGGTAGTCTGCAGGCCCCATTTTGGTTAGTTTTAGCAGAGTGGGTGGGCTTGGCATTTTCGCCTCCCCCATACTTAGACTTGAGGTCACCCTGAGCAATTGTAGGTGTGTCACCATATGCTGGATGTTGGGCAGTGAGCTGCTGGAGCAGTTAGCTCTGCTGCTGGTTTTTGAGACCCATTTTAGCAGTTCCTCGACATCAGTCCCTGCCTCCACCCGACACCTCCCAGCCTACTGTCAGCCCTGGTACACTATGATGCCTGCATTCTCCACCTAATGTAAGAGTCCTCATGGGGGTTAGTTAGCCTAGTGGTTAGAACACATGGTGTCACCTCCTCATTGACAGGTCTTGCAGTCCAGGCCCTCCTTTAATCAGAGGTGCAGAGAGGTGGGCAGTGGTAGAGGATCTGCCCACTCCACTGGGTTCTGACCCACAGCCCTAAGATGGTCAACAGTGTCTGGCCCCCAAAGATGCTCTCTGAGTTACCCTTTCTGGTCACTTCCTACCATTGTTGGAAGTATCCTGTCTAGTTGTATGTTTTTCAAGCTGATGGGCCCATTTCTGCCTTTGGATACACCCATATGACTTATGATTAAATCAGTGGGAGTTGTGTGTATTTTGTTCCCAACTCCCCCACCTCCCCCTTGATTTTAAGAAAATGAGCACAGGTGCAGTGACAGTCAACTGTACACAGGAAAAAAATCTGGAAGAATTAAAGAAAAAGTCATGTATGTTAACAAAAAATAACTGTCATTAATATAATAAATAAATCAATTATATACCACTCCATTGACTGCATGGGCCTGATTCTGATCCTATTTACACTTGTTTTATCCTGCTGTAACTCCAGTTGACTTTAGTAGAGTTAACTTCTAATTTATATTGATGTAAAGCAAAATCAGATCCCACAGGTCTAATTCTCCTCTGTCTTGCATTTTGTGTAGTCATCTACATCTGTGCCCAGTGGGTATAAAACATTATCAAATCACTTACAGATCTTGCCTTAAAAATTCATACTACCGGTTTGCACAATCACATTGTTTTCTGGGGGGCATGTGGCTTACAAAGAGAGGGGAAAATAGATCTTTTCAATGCACAGCAAATTAAGAACAAGCCAGACCCCAGAAGAGAAGAAGGCATTACTGTAAATTTTATTTTGATGTACTAGTAATATATCTAGACAGTACTATTACAGATGTGGGCTATATATGTACATAGAAAAGATATATATGCAGTTGTAGGGCCTGATTCTGATCTCCACCACCAGATTTTATGTGGGTGTAATTTAAGGGACATTTTTGCTTATATTTTACCTGTCCTTTGGTTAGAGGACTTTAGTCTCCAGAAGTGCCCATCCAGCACCTTAGGTAAGCACTATATTCACATACAATAAATTACAGTACTGTATCCAAAGGGGGTGATGAAGTAGGGATATGTAAAGCATGATCAATTGAGAACCTTGGGGCCTACATTTTTAATCTTCTCGTGATTATTTTTTGGTCCAAATTCCATCTTTGCCATCTACAGAGATTTAGTTAAAAAGCCACCAAAGAAATGCAGTGGGTTTCATAAAAAAACATGATTAAAAAAGATGCAAAAATTGAGAAAATGAATGGAACGTCTGAGTCAGCAAAAAATTGTCAGTAATCTGTCTGAAAACCACTCCAAGATAAAGCAGGAATGACTGAACAAACAAGCTTTTACGAAAACTCCGAGGGTGGCAATGCTACAGGTTTTAATACAAAGCAGGAGGATTAAGGGAGTATAAAGAAAAACTTTTTTGTCTCCAAAATGAGGCCACAGAACATTCTGGGCCAATTCTTAAATTCACCCTTGTGCTCTTATCCACATGGACTCAATAGGAATTTTAGCTTGAATAAAAAAACTCAGTAAGAATAACAGGACTTAGCCAGTTTGTAGAGAATACGTTCCAGGTGGTTTCTTTAAATATATATGGTATATAATGATGTATAGTTCAAAGCCAGGACTTTGCCTCTGACTTTTTCCACTAAGATCCCTTTCCACTCCCTCTGCCCCTTCCTCCCCCTCCTTCTCTTTTTATCCCTTATTTTCTCCCTCCTTTTCTTTCTCTTTTATACCTAGTCTCTGGACTCCATAGCCTCTCTCTGCTCCTAGGCCACTGCCCCAAGATGCCTCTGTCTGATTCAAGTCCCTTTACGTATTCAAAGAACCTATCTTTGTATTATCCATATCTCTCTTTTTATATATATACACAGTGCTTTAAAGATAATATGCCAAACAAAGAATGGACCCTCTAGCCCAAAGAATGTTATGGAGGAGGGATAGCTCGGTGGTTTGAGCATTGGCCTGCTAAGCCTAGGGTTATGAGTTCAATCCTTAAGGGGTCCATTTAGGGATCTAGGGCAAAAATCTGTCAGAGGATTGGTCCTGCTTTAAGCAGGTAGTTGGACTAGATGATCCCCTAAGGTCCCTTCCAACCCTGATATTCTATGGTCAGAAGAGGCCTGAGTGGGAGCAATAGACTAGATACAGTGGCTGGTGGTCATTTCATCTCCAATGCTCTTTCTACTTCACTTAGCTATATGGACCCTAAAAATTATACACCAAATTCATCCTGGGTGGATCTCCAATGAATGAAGTTAAGGGGGTTACATAAAGGAATGGATTTGACTCAAAGAATGTTGTGACACTTAGCTAGTGAGGGTTAAATGACCAGCAGGCTAAGTGACCCAAAATCAACCTCTAAGAACATATTACAGAAGTATTGAAATGGTAAACAGGGTCATTTTTTGTAGATAATTATCAAAGCCATTACATTCTTTGAAATGTAAACCTTTATTGTCAAAGAATTAGAAGTAGATACGAATTGTATGTCTGTGTTTACCTATATCTGTTAGAAGTTTATCAGTGTTATCTAATTAGTTTGTAGATGATCAACTTCTATTCCTGTTACTATATTCTATTGATTCAGAAATCAAAAAGGAATATTAACATTTAGATGAAACTTGTGGTGTAATAATATCATTGTCTATATTTCTCTTTGAAGTTTGTAGTAAACTGTCTATGAATTGCTTCAGTGTTTAATTACCTTATGCTAATGAATGCAGCTAGTTACCATTGTGTGCCTAGGATATAGAGATTTACGTCAAAGCAACAATGTATATTACCTATTCTTCATCCAAGGAATGCCTGCTGTGATATTTGCTGTCAAGAGGCTATTAGCCCACTAGAGAACTATAAAGGAAGCTTGAGGCCTGATGATTACTCTCTCAGATTTGCAAACTTTGTCAGAGGAAGTTCAAGCCTCAAGATTGAGGTCTTCCAGTCCATCTGGATTAGCACTACTATTTCTCATGGAAGAATTTGAACAAACTCTGCACAGAGACTGCAGTTTTAGTTTTTAAACTGATTCCATAAGGACTTTTACAAATCAGCAACCTCGCCATCTCTCCAAAGAAACTGACCTAAGACCTTTATACATACAGATGTCAATAATGATCTTTTAACCACAGTAACTCTTTATTTTTTAATAAATCTTAGATTAGTTAATAAGAATTGGCTGTAAGCATGTATTTGGGTAAAAACTGGAATATTCATTGACCTGGTGGGTAATGTGTCCGATCTCTTGGGATTGGTAGAACTTTATATATGGTGAATAAGATTTTAAGTTATCGTCACTATATTTGACTTGGCTGTCTGGGTGGGAGCCAAAGGCTGGATTGCTTAAGGGGAACTCTGGTTTTTGGCTTCTTGGTAGCCAGTAAGAAGTAAGGTATTAAAGAAGCTATTTTGTGACTGGCTTAGTGAATCTAATTATAAGAATAAACCACCAGTTTGGGGGATCATCTGCCCCATTCTTTACAGTTTGCCCTGATTGAGCATTCTCAGTATGGCCCCTCCAGCAACGGTCACAGATGTCTATACACTAGACTCTTTAAATAAAAACTCCTTCCATTGCTATCACTCTTGAAGCTTCACCTGTGGTAACAACAGAATGGGCTCTAGTGTAGACCACATACTAGTAAGGTGACCAGATAGCAAGTGTGAAAAATCAGGACGAGGGTGGATGGGTAACAGGCACCTACATAAGACAAAAGTCCTGAATATCGGGACTGTCCCTATAAAATCGGGACATCTGGTCACTCTACACGCGTTTTAAGCTCTGTGTCATTTAACCCTGATCAGAGCAGGTTTAGATGACACAGTGATTAAAGAGACTCTGGCTGCCTGAAGCCATCTAGTCTTTCCTGTTGCTACTACAGGTGGAGCTGTACTTGTGATAGCTATGAGGGAAATTCTTTGAGAAAGTCTTATATAGATAACACCAAAGTTATCATATATTCCCGTCCAAAATCGGAATGATACTCTTCATTTTTGATGTGGGAGGGCTAAGGATGGCAGAATAAAAACTTACAAAACTGATCCTTAATACCCTGGAATATTTTCAGCTACTTCCATGTACATAACTACAATAATGGGTCTTGGTTTAGGGAAAGTATTTGAGAATCTACTTTCTCAGACCAGAATGATTACAAAATAAGAGGAGACTATGGGCCTGATTCTGATTGGTTTTAAGTTGGTGTAACTCCATTGATTCCAGTACAGCTACTCATAAATGAATACCAATGTAAGTAAGACCAAACCCAGCCACTACTTTAATAAACTTATGATATATAAACTGAGCTGCTGAAACCAGAGAACTCTGGAAGACAGTTCAGGAAACAAGAAGTCATGATTAATGAGAACACTAATATATGTGTTTAGATTACAAGGCAGAAGCAATGACTTGTCCATGGTGCAAACCAAACAAGTTTTAAACATACCTTCACTGCACAATGAGACTCTGCAAAATTTCTTATTAATCTTTCCTTACCTTGAATCAGCATCTCCATCTCTATCAATATGACAGCACAGCAGAGCTCACAGTAATAAACTTTTAACTTACAGTTAACTTACTGAGTCATTTCCCTGATGACAGCAAAATATAGAGTCAAAAACAGCAATACTATTGAGAAAGACTTCTCATAGTTTCTTCCAGTGAATATCAGTTTCAAAATTCTCTTTAAAAGTAGCATAACTTTTTTAAAAAAGATAAATTAGGTGTGTGTTTCTTTAAAAAATTACATCTAACTTTCCAGATGGAGGGATATTTACCTGAAGTATACCTAATGATATAACCATATGAGAAAAAGATAACTGGCTTTTTGGCAGAGTTTTGAAATTCAAGAGGCCAGCATGAAATTCTATTGATGCTACTGGTAGTGGTTGGGATAGGAGAATACTTAAGTAGGATATCTCTGTATATTTCTTACATATTTATACATGCAGTATAGACCTTAAGAGTTTCAGTTTTAATCACCTGAAAGGGATGCTTTACAGAAGGCTCAAGTGTCAGAAGTAAGCTGTTTTCAAGAATACTTCACTACTATCCACAATCATTCATGCATATTTCTGAAACAGAGTTAGAGGGAAAAGTTACCAATAACTTTAACCAATACATTTTTCACACAAGAAGACACAAGAAGATTGCACTGGTGAAGTAGACATTAGTTTTTTTTCTGAAAGACTTCCTCCATTGCTACCATTGGTCAGGGCCGGAGCAACCACTAGGTGAACTAGGCGGCCGCCTAGGACGCCAAGTGGTTGGGGGCGCCAAAAAGCGATCTCAGGGGAGGCGGTGGAGTGGAGGTGAGCTGGGGCAGGGGGCGCAGGGAGGGCTGCCTGCAACAAGTAACGGTGGGGGAGCGTGCAGGGGAACCGCTCCCCGCCCCAGCTCACCTCCATTCCACCTTCTCCCAGGAGCACGACGACCCCGCTCTAATTCTCCTCCCCTCCCAGGCTTGCTGCACCAAACAGCTGATTGGCGCCGCAAGCCTGGGAGGCGGGAGAAGTGGAGCACGCCGCGAGCCTGGGAGGCGGGAGAAGTGGAGCGGTGCCGGCGTGCTCAGGGGAGAAGGCGGAGTGGAGGTGAGTTGGGGCGGAAAGCTGCTGCAGGGTTCTGCCCAGGCAGACAGGGGGTGGGGAGCTGCCACGGGGGGGTGCCTCAGAGTGGAGGGGGGAGCTGCCATGGGGGGGTGCCGCAGGGCTGGGAGCTGCTGTAGGGGGGGCTCCCCGGCTCTTCCCCAAGGCCCCCGCCCCTGCTCCGCCCCAACCCTGTCCCTTACTGCTCCTGTTCCGCCCCAGCCCTACCCCCACTCCCCTGAAGACTGCAGCCAGGCCCGACCCTGCACTCACCGCATGGTAAGTGGAGCGATCTGGCCCCAGCCTGGTCTGCTCCCCTGGCTCCCAGCCACGCTGCCGGTGAGTGCTAGGGGGGTGGTTCCTCCCTCCTCCCCCCAAGCCTGGGAGCCAGGGGAGCAGAGCAGGCTAGGGCCCCAGGCCTCGGGGGGGGCGGGCCCCAGGCCCCCGTAGGGGACGGGGGGCTGCCTACTTCCTGCGGGAAGTGGAGTGACCCAGCCCCAGCCTGCTCCACTCCCCTGGCTTCCAGGCTTAGGGGAAGGGGGAACCACCCCCCCGCACTCACCAGCGGCACGGCTGGGAGCCAGGGGAGCAGAGCAGGCTGGGGCCGGATCACTCCACTTCCTGCAGGAAGTAGCCAGCCCCTCATCCCCCACGGAGGCCTGGGACCAGCACCCACCTCCTGTGGAGGCCTGGGGCAGGGCCCCCACACAGCCCCCCTGCAGAGGCCTGGACTCCCCTTTCCCCCCACGGAGGCCTGGGGCCCCACATAGCCCCCCCCCCGGGGGGGGGGCTGCGTAGGGCACCAAAATAGCTAGGGATGGCCCTGGCTTCCCAGGCTGGAGGGGGGGGGGGGCGCAAGGTGGAAGTTTCGCCTAGGGCGCGAAATATCCTTGCACTGGCCCTGCCACTGGTGTATCTCCATTGGTGGTAGCAAAAGCAAGAAGCAAAGAGGTGCCACTGCTGCTGACGTATTTTTACCATGTCAACTAGACAGGAGTGTCATTTCAGATTCTGGGAGGGGCAGGGGGGTGACATTAACTGTGATTCCAGGGGCTACTTAGGCACTTGAAAACTCTAGTTTTTTGGCAGATAATTTAGCAGTTAGCTGACAGGAGCCCTGTATCTAATTCATATATAAAAGAAAGAAAATTAAATAAATATTAGACCCACTCAGCTCAATAATAACATGTTCTGACATCTTGTAGCAAGTCACTTAAGGGATACTGTTAGGTTTCAAATTTTAATGTATATTCTTACTTTGTTACTAACTCTTCAGAGAGAGAGAGACCCCATCAGGACTCCTGGGTTCTATCTCAGCTCTGAGAGGAGAGTGGGGTTTAGCCATTGAGGGACGTATCCTCCATGAACTTATCTAGTTCTTTTTTTAACCCTGTTATAGTTTTGCCTAGGGAGGTTGTGGAATCTCCATCTCTGGAGATATTTAAGAGTAGGTTAGATAAATGTCTATCAGGGATGGTCTAGACAGTACTTGGTCCTGCCATGCGGGAAGGGGACTGGACTCGATGACCTCTCGAGGTCCCTTCCAGTCCTAGAATCAATGAATCTATGAATCTATAGTTTTGGCCTTCACAACATCCCCTGGCAAAGAGTTCCACAGGTTGACTGTGAAGAAATATTTTTTGTTTGTTTTAAATCTGCTGCCTATTAATTTCATTGGGTGACCCCTGGTTTTTGGGTTATGTGAAGGAGTAAATAACATTTCCTTATTCAATTTTTCCACACCAATCATGATTTTATAGACCTCTATCATATTCCCCCTTAGTCAGCTCTTTTCCAAGCTGAAAAGTTCCAGTCTTTTTAATCTCTCCTCATGTGGAAGGTATTCCGTACTCCTAATCATTTCTGTTGCCCTTCTCCTTTCCTTTTCCAAATCCAATACATCTTTTTTGAGATGGGGTGACCAAATCTGCACACAGTATTCAATATGTGGGCGTACTGTGGATTTATGTTGAAGCAATATGACATTTTCTGTCTTATAGCTCAGTGGTTTGAACATTGGCCTGCTAAACCCAGGGTTGTGAGTTCAATCCTTGAGGGGTCCATTTAGGAATCTGGGGCAAAAATCTGTCTGGGGACTGGTCCTGCTTTGAGCAGGGGGTTGGACTAGGTGACCTCCTGAGATCCCTTCCAACCTTGACATTCTAGAGTCCCAATATTCTGTTAGCATTTTTGATTGCCACTGCATAGTGAGCAGATGTTTTCAGAGAACTATCCACAATGACTCCAAGATCTCTTTATTGATGGATTCAGCTAATTTAGATCCCATCATTTTGTATGGATAGTTGGGATTATATTTTGCCATGTGCATTACTTTGCATTTATCAACACTGAATTTCATCTGCCATTGTGTTGCCCAGTCATCTAGTTTTGTGAGATCCTTTTGTAATTCTTCGCAGTCTGCTTTGGCTTAACTATCTTGACTAATTTTGTATCATCTGTCAATATTACCACCTCATTGTTTACCCCTTTTTCCAGATCATTTATAAATATGTTGAACAGCACTGTTCCCAGTACAGATCCCTGGGGGACACCACTATTTACCTCTCTCCATTCTCACCATTTATTCCTACCCTTTGTTTCCTATCTTTTAACTGGAATGCCTGGCAATGCTTTCAGGATCATCCAACGATCCTTAATTTATTTCAATGACACGCCTTTTGTTATCTTAATCACCCTGCCTCTGTTTACATGGAAACTGAGGACGATCACCAATTTGAGTGAACCCTTGATACAAAAGATACAACATAAAATATAAGATGTTATTAGTAAGATCAGATCTCTCTGTACATTCAAGTTCTCAACCAAAGGTTTTTGGGAAAAATACGCCCAGTTAAGTGGACAGCTCCCGATGGTGCTGTCAGTCACAGTTATAGGTCTAGCTGCACCTCTGACCCCTTCTTCTCTTAGAGCAATTCCGTCAGATATGAGGCCTCATGCCTTTATCACTCTTAGGCCTTGGCTATACTTGCAGCTGTACAGCGCTGTGAGGTAAACCTGTCTTCGTACAGCTGAGTAGGGAAAAGCGCTGCAGTCTGTCCACACTGACAGCTGATAGCTCAGTGGTGTGGCCACACTTGCAACATTTGCAGCTGTGTTGGGAGCGGTGCATTATGGGCAGCTATCCCAGCATTCATGTGGCTGCAACGTGCTTTTCAAAATGTGGGGCAGGGGGGGATGGATTGTGAAGGGAGTGTGGGGGGAGAGAGAGTACTTTTTGGAGCATGTCAGCTCTCTATTTTGCAAGTTCCGAACTCCCGGCCCCCTGCTCATTCATTTACTCACTCAAAGCAAGCTGCAAACTGTTTGCTTTTCTCTGTGGTACGAGCTTTGAAACCAGCACTTCCGCATTCCTGCAGCCAGTCACAACAATGGAGAGGTTTGGCCACTTGACAAGGTGATTAGTACAGCGCTGCAAGCGTTTACACTCACACCCGCTGTAGTGCCACTCCGCTGCAGCTGTTATTCCTCTCAGAGATGTGGAGTACCTGCAGCGGTGTACCCAGGGAGATACAGCGCTGTAAGTGCCCTGCCAGTGTGGACGGGGAGTGAGTTACAGCGCTGGGGGAGGCTTTACAGCGCTGTAACTTGCAAGTGTAGCCAAGGCCTTAGAAAGGGTCCTGGGCTGCAGCACCTTGTGAATCAACTGTGCTGCTCAACAAATCCAACTGGGTTTCACATCTGCAATACTTCCCTTTGGGAACTGTGACCAGCAGTAAATAGTGGTCCAAAGCAGCCTTTTCAAGTTGTTTAATATTAACAGTCAGAATAAAATATGACTTATAAGAGACATTTTTGGAAACTGTTTAAATGCATGTCTATCTTACCTAAGCCTTACTCTTTGTGTAAGAAGCTTAGGAATGCCTAGATTCTTTAGACCCCAAGTGGGTATCAACCTGCTTCCTGTGAATAGCTCCCAGACAACTGTGTCTCCTTTCAAAATCTAGTCAGTCTTTGTTCTCTCTACTGGGGCTTTTTGGACCTGCTAGTTCAAATCCATTTTGGTGATCTTGGCCTGGGAGTAAGGGGCTGGGTCTAGCCAACCTCCTCTAGCCAACTGCCAACTGCCCTCCCCATTATCTGGGGATGTCTTATCTTGAGTCATTGTCTTGTTTCCTGCTTGTTCTCACCCCCGCCCCCACACACAGTCTGCTTATAATGGGGCACATATATAAACCCTACAGTGGGCCCAAAGGGGCTAAAGGATAGGTAGGCCCACACCTCTGGGCCTGCAAAGCATGTTCTGGCTGGAGGCGCAGGTTAAAAGGAGCCCAGGCAAGGAGAGAAAAGTGAAGAGGCTGGAGGGAAAACCACACAGAAGGTTGAGCCTGAGACAAGGCCATGATGCTGGTGAGCAACACAGGTAGTGCCTTCTTCAAACTCTGTTACACACACACACACCCTTTTTTTTTTTTTTTTTTTTGAGAACCAGCAGGACCTGCAGGGCTCTGCTCATTTGAATTGTTAAATTCATGGTTATTTGGACTGTAGGAGACCATACCCCATGCTGATGGAGAGTATAGGCCCTGTGCAGAGGGCTTGGCTGGTGATGCGTCCCACAGTGCCCTGGGCTGGGATCTGATGGAGAGGGTGGACCTGATGGAGGGGCGGCGAGTAATACGGGCCCATAGTGCCCGTGCTCCAGCAATATTCAGGGCCCAGTGGCCCAATGTTTGAGGCCAGGTTCGATGTTTGAGGCCGGGTCTCTCCCCTGGTCCCACCTGCCACCCCTGCGCACCTCCCTTGAGCATCCCCCGGCCCCACCTGCTGCCCCTGTGCGCCTCCCCTGGAGTGTCCCTGCCTGTGCCCAGGGCAGCAGGCGGCTACCCCCTGCAGCTCCGTGCTGCGCTCTACTCTGCCAGCTCCCGGCATCAACTGCTGCCACAGGATCCTAGCACCCCCAAACCACTAGTGTGAGGGCAGGCTGACCCAGACTGACCCTGACCCAGCCCTTCCCCCTTAGACGGACGGACTCTTCCCTTTTTCGGTGGGACCCTCCACCACACAGCGGGCCCCTCCCACCTGCAGTCACCGCTCCTTCCCCATACTGGGCCAGGGGCAGCCCCATTCCCCACCCCCAGTGAGGCTACAGTGAGGGGCAGCAGCAGGGAAGGAGGCGCACACGTGATGGCAGCCTCCCCCCGCACACCCACCACAGAGAGATGAAGGGGCTTCCTGGACCTGAGAGGGGCCCTAGGAGCATGTGCAGTGACAGTAGTGCGAGGTGAGTGTGCTGCCAGGGGGAAAAGTGGGCCCCTCTCCGGGAGCTCGCTGCTGCCGGCGTGGGGAGAGCTGGGGGGAGTCCTCCTCTCTGGCCCCAGCCAGGGGCAGCCTGCCTGGACCCCAAACTCGTCATTCCTGGCCCTGCCCCACCCCAGAGCCTGCACCCCCAGCCAGATCCCTCACCCCCCACACACACCCCAATCCTCTGCCCCAACCCTGAGCCCCTCTTGCACCGTGAATCCCTCATCCCCGGCCTCACTCCATAGCCCTCACCCCTGCACCCCAACCCTCTGCCTGAACCACTCCCACACCCCAAACCCCTCAAATCCAGCTCTGCCCCAGAGCCCTCACATTTTTACATTATTTTAAAAAATATATATCGGCTTACAAGGCAAGTGTGCGGAGGGGGCGGAACTTGGACCCGTTCTGGGCACTACCAAAAATTATACAAACCTGGGTCCCCCCCCGCCTGCATCCCCCTAACATACCCCACAAGAACGAGGCCCTGAAGTGGGCAGAGACAGTGACGCCGCCAACCTAGGAGCAGGGGGCCAGTCATCTCTTTTTTGGGAGGCCAGAGACTGGAAATCAGTTTTGCTAACCATTAGGCCACCTGCCCCCCCTCCTCCGAATACCCTATTACACTTTTCCTAAACTAAACCAATATTGTTATACACAAACCAAGAACAAGGTCACATACAGTATTCACAAATTATTACAGTGCAGCTCTACATCCTTTAGAGGGGTGAAAATACAGGTCTGAATTTGCAATAACAACCTGTGAAGTTTTTTAATGAGATATTTTATTAGAGAAACTTTGTGTAGGAGAATCAGAAAGGATAGGCTTGGGGCTTCATATCTGGCTGGCTTTCAAAAAAACACTAACTGCACTTCAGATGAAAATAAGTTCAGTTTAGAATATAAACTCTTATGTGGGAGGATCCTGTGTATTTGCACCAGTGCCTAGAACAATGGGATCCTGATGCTGATTAGGGCCTTAGGGAGCTATGGCAATAGAAGTAGTAGTTGTAGTTGTGTGAACAGGAGAGGAGGTAGCTTTAATAAAATTTAAATTTGCACTCTTTCAGTATCCCTATTAGGAAGGAAGCTAAAAGGGGCAGCCATTGCTAAGTGACGATTCTGGAGACAACCCAAAATGTACAAGTTATGCATGCCATGCTGATCTACAAGGAAAAAGTGATACAAACTAGTGTCAATTTAAAAACAATTTAAAATTAAAAAAATCAAGCCAACTTTTAATAGAGTAATACATTTTTCAAAGGCTGAGTTTTCTTTCAGGATTAAAGTGGGACAGTTTTCCAGTGTAAAGTACAGATGAAAGACAGGAGAGGTAGTCAAGGATACTAACAATGCACGCTGTGTTCATGCTGGCTTTCTTCCCCCAACGGGGAGTTCACATCATTGAGCACTAGCAGAATAACAAAATCAGCCTCTATTTTATTCTTGGCAGCAAGAAAGTGTGAATACCCTTCCTCAATGCATGATTTTTAGTTCCTCTGGAATCCTGCTTTTATGTCATCGTGGCCAGAATAGGTGATGTCTGGTCTCATCCTTTCTTGAAAGTAATTCAGTGTAGGTATTAGATGTGTGATCAGAATGGGCCAGTGAATGATGCATTTGGAATTTTTGGATAAGTA
The DNA here is from genome assembly GCF_027887155.1 of Malaclemys terrapin pileata. Classification (NCBI taxonomy): domain Eukaryota; kingdom Metazoa; phylum Chordata; order Testudines; family Emydidae; genus Malaclemys; species Malaclemys terrapin. The sequence continues at coordinate 75,830,699 of NC_071512.1, forward strand.
TCTATTCCGAAATTGTGCCTGGTCCACATGTCTTGGGTCTACCACTCTGTAGATTCAAATTACATGCAAAGTGAAAGGATAATGATTAAGGCTAAGATTTAGTCACAGATGTTTTTAGTAAAAGTCACAGACAAGTCACGGGCAATAAAGAAAAATTCACGGAAGCCCATGACCTCTCTGTGAGTTTTATTAAAAATATCCATGACAAAATGGGAAGCTGCGGAGACTAGTCCCCACACCGCCCATGGTGGATGGGCAGCTGTGGGGCCATGGCTCGGAGCTCCGGGGCACTGACCGCCCCTGGAGGTTCACAGCTGCAGGGTCCCCTGCTGCCTGCGGCCCAGAGGCATGGGGTCCTCTCTCCACCCCTGGCAGCCTGGAGCCCCGGGGCACCCCCACTGCCCGTGGTGGCCAGGAGCCCCTGGGGCGCCCCTGCCAGCTCGGGGTGGCCGGGAGCTCTGGGGACACCCCTGCCGGCTCAGGGTGGCGAGGGGTTCCCTGCAGCTCCCAGATGCCATGGGCTGAAGTCACACAACTCTCTAGAAGTCACGGATTCCGTGATTTTTGCGACCTCCATTTTCAAAATCGTAGCCTTAATCATGTTTGCTCATCTGTTGCATGTAAGGGTTTAGGAATTAGCAGCAATACTGAAAGAGGTAAGTCTCAATGTCACTGTAAACACACAATAATTCAAAGAACACAGCTGAAGAAACAGAACTATTAACTGAATATTTTCTCTTCACCGCATTGCAGGATTTTCCAATTAGTGCAGGAAGTCTTTTCATAAACTCTCATTGAACTTTTAAACTAAATGTTCTCTGCAGAAGAAACGACAAAGCATTTGAAAGTACAATGATACACTGATGAAAGAACACAAGAATCAAAACTGGCAGAAGAGATTTATTTCAAGGTGGGGGGGACATAGTTTTGGAACTAACACTGGACAACAAGCCTGGACAAGAGTAGGATTGTGAGAAGCAGGAGTGTGAAAGGAGTTTTGAAATCTCATTAACCTCAAACTTACAGGAAAGGAATTCCAACCTCCTATTCAGTGACCATCCCTGACTGGAGTGGCAGCAACAGTATTAAGTCAATAATTTTTTTTTTTAAAGAGTAAGGTCTCAAGTTCAAAAACAAAGTGTAAGATTCCTCTCCCCCCCATTTTGAGAGGTTTCAAATTCCAAGGCAACCACAGCCTTAGCTCAAACTTGTGTTTGATATGAGGATATAATGCCTGTGCCAAGCTTGCCTCCCTCAGGGCAAAAGGACAGAGGGAAGAAGGAGCCTTGTAAGATATCATATAAAATACAATGCAAGATTTTATTTGCCGTACAAGACTTTATTTGTTAGTTACAGGATTTAAAGGCTATTGAGAGTCAAACCATAGCATAACAAGGTTAAGTTGAATTTAATGTGCAGTGTATACTACTACAGAGTTTGTGCCTTTTAAAATAAGCATTTTAGGAAGTTATAGAGTCTGATCTTGTAAAAAAAAAAAATAAAGTCAGTGATAACACTCTCATTGACTTCATTGAAAGCAAGACCAGGTTCATAATCCCCAATCTACTTATTCTGGACACTTTACCTACATTATTTATAATCAACACAACCTTTACCAAGCATAATATTTTTAAAAGATTAAGTAGCAAGTAAAGCAAGGGGCCACTGGAGCTGTTGCAGGTCACTAGCAAATAGATGTAATGTACATGCATGTGTTAAATGAAAACAAAAACCTTGCTGTTATCCTAGAGTTAATGTCTGAATACTCAGTATAATCCATGCTTTTATTGATCCATAGACACCTGAAAGCAGAAACAGTCTGAATTGCTTTTATTAAAGTATTTTTCTTCCCACCTCTTAGTTTGCATTAGAGACTGAAAATACATCTGATAAGAATTAACCTTTGGACATGGGTGGATCTGCATATGAACCATTAGTACTACTCTTCGGTTAGGTACTTCAGTAGGTATGAAATGGGAGTGTCTGAGGTATAAATCCTTGCAGAATTATCATTTCTGTCCTCAGACAAATCTCCACAGCACTGTCCGCCTCTCAATCCCAAGGAGATTTCAGATGTAATGTAATGCTGTCTGTCACCGCTTATGTTGTTTTCCTCTGCATCTAGTGACCACCCTGCAAATGCAGTTTGGAGACAGCAAAAATGGTCAGAATGGCTCCTGAAAAAGTGATTTTATGGGACTGGGAAAGCTGGAAGGCAATGTGGGAGTACAGGACCTCTGCCAGGTCTATTGGATTTCTTAATGGCAATTCACAGTACATTGTTGTAGTTAATAGTAACATGCTGAAATGATTCTGGATTTTTTTTTAAATTATAGTTATTCATTACTTCCACAGGTGTACACATGACTTTACAAACATATTAGAAGATGAGGCTTTTCTTCAAGCAGTTGACAGTCTAATCTAGATACATATACCCTGTGACAATGCGGTTCTGGCGGAACCCAACTGAGAGTGCCAACTCAGGACAAATTGCTCAAATAGGGCAGTTACAGCCCAAGGCTGGGGTTTTTTCCACCTCTAAGGCAAACCAAACCAGCCAGACTAGGAGGACTTCGGTCTCACCCCACTGGCTAACCGCAAGTCTCACAAGCAATCCCCTTAGACACTCCAGTTTCCCAGTATTCCCACCAGTGCCACTCGTTATGGGGACAAATGGTTATGAAAACCAATACCCCAGTAAAAGAAAAAGGTTCTCCTGATCCCAAAGGACCAAGCCCCAGACCCAGGTCAATATACAAATCAGGTCTTACCCACAAATCACGCTGTTGCCAATCCTTTAGAATCTAAAATCTAAAGGTTTATTCATAAAAGGAAAAAGATAGAGATGAGAGTTAGAATTGGTTAAATGGAATCAATTACATACAGTAATGGCAAAGTTCTTGGTTCAGGCTTGCAGCAGCGATGGAATAAACTGCAGGTTCAAATCAAGTCTCTGGAATACATCCCCCGCTGGGATGGGTCCTCAGTCCTTTGTTCAAAGCTTCAGCTTGTAGCAAAGTTCCTCCAGAGGTATGAAGCAGGATTGAAGACAAGATGGAGATGAGGCATCAGCCTTATATAGTCTTTTCCAGGTGTAAGAACACCTCTTTGTTCTTACTGTGGAAAATTACAGCAAAATGGAGTCTGGAGTCACATGGGCCAGTCCCTGCATACTTTGCTGAGTTACAAGGCGTATCTGCCTTCTCTCAATGGGTCCATTGTATAGCTGATGGTCCTTAATGGGCCATCAAGCAGGCTAGGCAGAGCTAACACCAGTTTGTCTGGGATGTCACCCAGCAGCATAGCATAAGTTTGAAATACAGACAATATAGAGCCAATATTCATAACTTCAACTACAAAACTGATACACACATATAGACAGCATAATCATAACCAGTAAACCATAACCTTGTCTTAGACACCCCATTTGACCCCCTTTATACAAGATTTGCGTGCCACTACAGGACCTTGGTTGCAACAATGATCTATATGGTCCCAGATTATATCAATAACGTCACATACCCACATTAAATACCAACCACAAAAGTGGGAGCAGGTCGCTGAAGACAAACTTAATATTTTCCTTTTTATTGGGATCTTTACTGTAGAATCCCAGTTTTTACTAACAATGGGCATGAAGTTTGTGTATTTTAAGGGTTTCCTCTATCTTCTTGTTAATACATCCAATTCTTTGTATGGTTAGATAAAAAAAAAATATTCCCTATCTAACCCAGTTATTTATATAGAAGGTTCTTTCCCTTCCATGCTGAGAGTTCTTTCCCTTCCATGCTGAGAGCTCCCTTCCACTCTGAGAGTTTATTGACAGTATACAAAGGGCCTGATCCTGCACCATTTAAATCCATGGGACCTTTGCCATTGGCTTCAGTGGAAACAGTACTAGGAACTAGATGATATTGAGATTGGCCATTTCCTCTTCTAAGTGTTCCTGGCAATATTGTCTAGTGCTCTGTGTGGTTTGATGGTGAAGATCGAGAGACAGAGCTCAGATGGCCAAAGCATAAGATTTTTAAAATCAGAGTTCAAACAGTACGAATAACAAACAGGTTCCAACTAACATCAGCTTTTCAACACAGCTTATAAATTTTACTTCCACACAGCTGCCTGTGTTTATCCGTTGGCACTATTATCTAAACACCACCAAGTAAATACTGTTGTTTATCAGGTATAGTGCCTGGAATGCAGACAGATCCACACAGTTATGCTTTTTAACATTTAAAACATTCAACCTACGATGTTTTTTCCCTTTCCTGTGTCTACTTTATATCCTATTAAATACTTATTCTGATGTCCAGAAGGAGATGAGAGGCCGACCAGTTGAAAGTCTCTGAGTAAAGATAAAAGGGGGACAGAAAATAGAGCGATGGCCTTGTAGGGTCTTCTATATACCACCAAATCAGAAAGTGGAGGTGGATGAGGCATACTTAGAACAAAGAACAGAAATATGCAAAACAAGACCTGGTACTTTGGGAGACTTTAACTACCCAGACATCTGTTGGAAAAGTAATACAGCAAAACAATTTTATTAAGTTATTTGAATGTACTGGGAACACCTTTGTTTAAAAAGTGAAGGAATTGCCTTCCACCTTCAGATTCACAACCAATTCATCCCTGTTGGTCAGGATCAAGTCTAAAATGGCTGTCCCTGTGGTTAGGACAGCCATTTTAGACTTGATCCTGACCAACAGGGATGAATTGGCTGTGAATCTGAAGGTGGAAGGCAATTTGGGTGGAAAGTGATCATGATTCTAAGGAAAGGAAGGAGTGAGCAGCAGAATAAGAACAGGGGACTTGGAAAAAAAGCAGACTTTAACAAACTAGAGAACTGGTAATAAAGTCCCATGGAAAGAAAATCTAAGGGATAAAGGAGGTCAGGAGACCTGGCAATTTCTCAAGAAGACAATATTAAAGGCAGAACTGCAAATTATCCCGATGTGAAGGGAAGATAGGAAGAATAGTAAAAGGCCAATATAGCACCATCAGTAGCTCTTTAATTACACCTCTACCCCGATATAACGCGACCCAATATAACATGAATTTGGATATAATGCGGTAAAGCAGCGCTCCGGGGGGGGCGGGGCTGCACGCTCCGGCGGATCAAAGCAAGTTCAATATAACGTGGTTTCACCTATAATGCGGTAAGATTTTTTGCTCCCGAGGACAGCGTTATATTGGGGTAGTGGTATACCTGAAAATCAAAAAGAATCCTATAAAGTGAAAACTTGGACCAGTTGTAAAGAGGAGTACAAAAAATAGCACAACCATGCAGACACAAAATCAGAATAGCTGAAGTACAAAATAAATTACACCTAGCAAGGGACATAAAAAGGCAATAAGAAGAGATTCCTTAAATACATTTGGAGCAAAAGGAAAGAAAGTGTAAGGTCCTCTACTTAGAGCAGGGGTCTCAAACTCAATTTACCTTAGAGTCAGTGGCAGTCCTCAAATCCTCCCAGCAGGCCAATAATGTCACTGAAGATGGTGTTCAGTAAAGAAACCGTTTATATTATATTTTTTATTTTCAATTTCTTAGAAATAATAAAACTGTCATACAACTTTATACAATTCTTCACCTGCCAGAGAGTTTTTAGTGTTTCCCAGACACCTGACAATGCTTCAGCTCTGTCAGTTTGTTGATATTTGGCCTCAGTGACTGAGCAGTTGAAACCTTCAGGATTGCAGCAAGGTGTGCATCAGATAGTTGTGTTCGGTATTTTGACTTGTTTATATTCATTGTGGAAAAAAGTGATGCTGCCTCCATGCTTGACCAGCAACTAGTGATGGTATCTCTGTCCCTCTCCTCCAGCCAATGGGAGCTGCGGGGGGGGGGGGGGGTGTGTCTGCAGCAGACATTGCCAGCAACGTGTCTGCATGCATCTCTTTTCCGCGGGCCGCAGTGGGGTGGTTCTTGGGCTGCAGAGGCCCAAAGGCCGGGACTTTGAGACCCCTGACTTAAAGGGTAAAGGGAGCTAATAACTGATGACATCAAGAAAGCTGAGGCGTTTAATGTCTATTTTGCTTCAGTCTTCACTAAAAAAGATTAGTGATGACCAGATACTCAACACAATATTAACAAGGGGGAGAAGGAATACAAGCCAAAATATGGAAAGAACAGGTTAAAGAATATTTAGATAAATTAGATGTATTCAAGTTGGGCAGGGCCTGGTGAAATTCATGCGTGGGTACTTAAAGAACTAGCTGAAGCAATCTCAGAACCATTAGCAATTATCTTTTAGAACTTGTGGAGGATGGGTGAGTTGTCAGAGGACTGGAGAAGGGCAAACATAGTATTTACGTTTAAAAAAAAGGGTACAAAGTGTGGATTGGAGGAATTATAGATCAGTCAGCCTAACTGCAATACCTGGAAAGATACTGGAACAAATTAATAAACAATCAGTTTGTAAGGATCTAGAAGATGACAGGGTTATAAGGAATAGACAACATGGATTTGTCAAGAATAAATAATCCAAAATCAACCTAATTTTCTTCTTTGACACGGTTACTGATCTAGTGGATGAGGGCGGGGGTAGGGAAGCAATAGAAGTGATATATACTAATTTTTCAGTGTTTGGCCCCAGGCCTTACTTTACTGCACTCTAATCAAACCCTACTCTGAATGCAGAATTAATTTTACCATGGCTTTTTCTGTGGCAGTCATCATACAGTGTCTGTGTTTCACAAACATTAATTAATGTGAGGTGAGAGGATGTTATCCCAATTTTTATTGATGGGAAGCTGAGGCAGAGAGATTATTAATTATTTGTATTACTGTAGCATTTAAGAGCCCTAATCATGGAACAGGACTCCATTGTGCTAGGTACTTTACAAACAGAGCAAAGACATAATCCCTGCCCCAAAGAGTTTACAGTCTAAGGTCAAAAGTGTCCACTAATTTTGGGTGCCCAATCTGAGAGACCTAGGACCTGAGTTTCTCAGAATGCTTAGCATTTTATAGCACTTTACATATTCAAAGAAAATCTGCCTATGATTTTGATTGCTCAGCAAGTTCTATCTTTCCACTCTGAAATAAGCTAATGGTATACATATGAAGTGATGGCACTTTCTGGGCCTGTTAAGTCTTTCAACTTTCACCCCCTTCTAATTTCTTTATAAGAAGGTTTTATGTGTTCCTTTGGGTGGAAGGGTGAATGCACTAAAGCCATTTCATATTTACAGTTGTTCCTCCAGTTGAAGAATGATTTAACTCGTACACAAAACCACCATTGATTTTACATTGGTTTAATTAGATAGTAACAGTTTTTGATAACTTTGTTAGGCTCTTTCAATTATATGCCTAGTATTTGGATATTGCTTTCTCTATTATTTAGAGGATTTTGTAAGTAAACAAAGATATCAGAATATCTTCCTGTAAAAAAAAAAAAAATACAGCTGTCCTTATATCACTATTATCCCTAAACAAGGAAAAAAGCATATATAACCATATATAGACCTATGGCATTTAACATGTCACTATACTAACTCGCGTTGCTATGTTTGGTTTTCCAGAAAAAGCCCACTCACACGGATACAAGACTACTAACCCTCACCATATATTTACTTAGTAAGTTCACTGCAATGTAAATACAAAAACCTCACAACACAAACTGTAATCTGTCTCATAACGGTTCTTGCCATGAAAATTCTTTCCCACTACACAGAAAGCTTTCAGAATTAAACATTGCTTCCACTCTATTGTTTAGTCTATCAAATAAAAGATGCTGGATTGACAGGCCTGCTAATTTAAATCTTCTATTTATCCTCAAAACAGAAAAAGGATGACCAGCAGCAAGGTATTCTGATTCATGCAACTCATGTAAAATACCTCATCTCTGATCTGGAAGGCAATTTGCTCTACATCAGGGGTTCCCAAACTTGATTTGCAGCTTGTTCCGGGTAAGCCCGTGGCAGGTTGTGAGACACTTTGTTTACCTGAGTGTCCGCAGGTACAGCCACTTGCAGCTCCCAGTGGCCGTGGTTCGCCATTCGCGGCCAATTGAAGCTGCGGAAAGTGGCGCAGGGGTGGGCCACCGCTTCCTGCAGCTCCCATTGGCCGGGAACAGCAAACAGCGGCCACTGGGAGCTGCAAGCGGCTGTACCTGCGGACACTCAGGTAAACAAAGCCTCTCATGGCCTGCCAAGGCCTTACCCTGAACAAGCCGTGAACCAAGTTTGGGAACCCCTGCTCTACATGTTTGTTTAATTCTTGACCTCTCTGCTGAGACTACCAACAAAAAGGGCCACACTTGTGAAATGAATAGCTATGCGTAATTGCAATAAGAGTTAGTAGGTTCTCTGGGCCACCAAACAGTTAAACAACAATTTATCTTTAAAACTAGTGAGCCACATTGTAAATAAAATACTCCATTTCCCATTATCAGTCCCCTGAGCCATATAGTCCCCGCCTATTGTCTCATACTTAACAAAAGTAAATTATAAACTAGAGTGTGCAATTGTGCTTGATTAGAGTTAGTCAAGAACGGACACAAACTACAATACTATGGTGGTAGATTCCTAAAGATTCACTTAATTACATTATAAAAGATTGAAGCAATATCACAAACCATTGTCTGGTATCAGAATTACAGAGTCATAGCTGGCTTGCATAATTATTGACATATAGATGGCAAATCAAGATTAGAGGATTCTGAAAACTGCTTACATATTTTTGTCTTGTTTTCCATGCTAAACTGGAATGTCTGTGACACATTTTTTAGAATATAGGGCTTGGGTTTTGTGATCCTACTGGAGTGGTGAATGAGGAGTGAACTTTGGAAGTGGAGTAATTACTCCAGAATACAGTCACATTTATTCAGAATAGAATGTCCACTCGGGGGAGTTATACCAGCATAGCTGTAGCAGAATAATTATAGACTTTATCTTTAACCTATTCCATATCTGGGTGAGCAATTATAGACGTGTCTACAAAGTAAGATAAAGTCAAGTAACATCACAGAAATGAAACTTACTAGAAAACACCTCGTCTACATTTTGCTGGAGAATTTCAGCCCAGTTATATTTTTAGTTCTTATTAAATTACCACAAAAGACAGAGCTATGTTACAAGAGATTTAAACACTTCAATAGTCAAATCAAACAGAATGGGGTTTAGGTTGCTCTTTCGTACAATTCCCTGCTGTGGGTGTAATGGCAACCTGAGGACTGCATTAGCTCAGACTGAGACTTTGTGTCTTCAAGGTCAGACAATTAAATGGGTAAATTAGACAATCGTATCCATCCTTTTAAAAGCTCTGAATTGGGCTGTCAGTGTGTTTGTAGGAGTTATGTAAGCCACATACAGCATTAAAAACAAGCAGCCATCCCTTGTTTTAACAAGCATTAGAGAAAAAATTAATCTTTGTTAGCAACTGTAATTAATTAACTGGATGGATTAACCTATTATGGTTATCTGGTGGACAGGTTGAGTGCTAGGACTGGATTTAGCATTGAAGGAGAAACTGCCCTCAACTTACATACCTCCTTTTATCATCATTTACTATTTATATTACAGTAGTACCAAGAGGCCCCAGAGAGAATCAGAGACCCACTTTGCTAGATGCTGTACAAGCGCATACAAAGACACTGCTTGCACCAAGAACAGCTTACAATCTAAACTATATATATAATTTAGGACAGGTCAATTAAAGTGTAGATGTTAGTCACACTTAAAAAAAATATGTTCCCTGTTTCCTTGGGGACATATGCTATTGCCCCTCTTCCCACATTTTCTCTTAAGGCCTGATCCAAAGTCAATTGAAGTCAATGGAAACATTGACAGTGGGCTTTGAATCCGGTTCTCAGACATGATGGACTGGGTAATAGGTATGTATTTTTTCTTTTTAAACTGTTAACACTTAGAGTTTTCAGAAGATTTCAGCCATTCTATACAATGGGGAAAAGCAGCAAAAATTTTTCACAAATATTTATCATTGAAAATTTTTGACAAACTTGAGTAACATAAAAACCTGAAAGCACAGTAGGCCTGATTCCAATCTCACTTTTCCTGTAAATTAGGAATAACTCCACTGAAGTGAATGGAGTTCCACTGTATAAACTCAGAATAAATATGAGCAGACACACTGACTTTACAACGGCATTCCTCTACAACACAAGTCCAGCCACGTTAAGAAAATATCTAAAAATGACCAAGTATGGTTGTTCCATGGGTGTCTTTGTTGAAAGACTAGTCATTTAGGGACAAATTCTGCAACCGGAGGTGCAAAACAGATATAAAAGGAGTATATAGAAGATGCTATTCTGCTGTGTTGGTGTAATCCCTGGTGAAATGACAGGACAAACTGCAATACAGTCTGAGTGATGGACCAGATTTACTGCACCAATGTGGCTAGCAAATCCCCAAAGGAAAACCACTCTGGGACAGAGTACATGTTATCGCTTCCCGGCTCTTTGAGCTGTGGTCAAGTGAAAAATTCTCTTAGTTAGGCCAGTCACAAGAACCTAGACTCAGAAGGAAATTCACACCCCTTGCTGTTTCTTTCTAGATCCAAAATATCTGCTGTGCTTTGATGGCATTTCTTATTAGCAACTCAGGAGCTCCTGCCAGGTAACCAGTGGAGAGTTAGTCATGACACACTACAGCAGCTGTATATAGCAATACAAAGGAACCCTACTACTCATGGCAATATAGCTCTGGTATTACTATAGCCACTCCGGTTCATGGGCTATTCCTTCCCTGTGAATGTCCATTGGCTGGTGGCACAACTTTAAGCCTGGCAATGCATTTTGTTCCAAATGGTGACTTCTGTGACACTGGGAGCTTTGTTTGCTGCCATGAGCACTGGGGAAGAAAGTACTGTCCTACTGGTGGATTTTATAGTGAGCACAGGGGCTATTTTAGTGACATGATCCTACTAGTCACTTTTAGCTATGTGACTTTTCTTAAATGTATTAATCCCACACAGGCACATGCGCGCACACACATATCAAAACAGCCTAGTACTTCCTTTTTTCAAATAGGAAAAGGTTGAAAAGGTTTGAAAAGGTTTCCACAATCTTACATGTCAAACCAACTAAACAAGGAGCAGTTTCCAATTTCAACTGCCTGCCTCCCCAAATCCTACTTGTGCTGTTTCTGAGTAAAATAGTTCAAAATAAAGGAAACCAAATTAAATGCATGAACATGTGTAAATATAAATCCCTTGACTTGCATCTGAAGAACAAGAAGGCAGCAAAAAGTGATAAAAGCATCACAGTTCACATCTGTATTGAGAAACCGATGAGAAGTCAGCAATTTTGAGTTAATCAGAGGAATGTTCATCAGTATGTTCAGTGTCTGAAACTGTCAGCAAAGTTTCTAAGGGTGCAGCTTCTCATGCTGAAATGCAGGGATGATTACTGTACCAACAGGAGACAAGAGCAAATCCAGACCAGAACAACCCCCACATAGTTTCTGCCTCTGGGAATGCCTGGCTTTAAACTACTAGAATAATAACGGATAATATCAGGCTATGTTTCCAAGATTAAAGTAATAGAGGATGAATTTTAAAAACGCAGTAACAGAAGTCACATTCTTGAGTAATCAGGAATTTATCTAACTGGCCTGCTGAGTTTAACGCTGTGTATGACCAATGAAAATACAACATAAAAGACCCTGTATTCATTCTGGGTGAAATTCACCCAGTGCGGAGGACTGGTACAAGTTGATTATTCAACTTTCTAGATATTTAAAGAGGTATCTGAAAAAATATTTTTATTTTTTGGGATTTCTCCTTTATCATAATAGTACTTCAATTTTTCCAGTGAGTTCAAACCCTGGTTATTTTGCTTTTTTTAATCAACGAGGAAGGATGATCTTGTGTAAAAGCAAAGGAATAGAAGTCAACAGGAAATCAAAACAAGAAGGACATGTAAAATGGAGATAATACTTCCATGTCACTGGGTGTTATGAGGCTAAATTAATTGATAGCTGCAAAGTGCTTGAATCCCCAGGTGGAAAGTGCTGCTAGTACAAAATCCCCCTCCCCCGCAACACACACACACACACACTTTGTGATGTTTAAAATGGGTCTTTTCTGTTGGCAAATGGGTGGGAATTGGATAAGGAATTGATCTGTACAGTAATTTAGGATTATTTCAGCATTACTTACTAGTACTAAATACAGTTATATCCTCATTTGCCATACAGCCTTATATTAATCCAAAGTTAAAATTTTATAATGCTGGACAGTTCAAAAGACAGTGGAATGTGTATGCACATCTTTATAGGAATACTGTATCTGACAGCATTAGATCTGTGAATGAGATTTTAGGGTACAGTGTGTATTACATTACTATAGGTATGAATAGGTCAGAGTTGTTCCTTCAGAGTTGTTCCTCTTACACAACACTTTATTTGATTATGCTGCAACCTGCTGCACTTAATTCAATAATATAAGATATATAAATTCATCTCACAATAACGTAGGTCATTAGGGTTTGTTAAATAAAGATTTGAGAAGCAGGGTGAAAGCAGCAGCCATCTGTAAATATTGTGAATGTATTTCAGTATAAACTTCTTTTGGAGACAAAAAAAAAGGCTAAAGTAAAATTTGTACCCAGTATTTCAAGTCTTATTCATGAGAGTATGGCCATGTCTACACTACACATTTCTGCTGGCATAGCTATATTTGTCAAGGGTATGAAGAGGTGTGATCCTTGACCAACAAAGCTCTGTTGGCAAAAACTGTTAGTTTAGATGCAGTTTTACCAGCAAAACTAAGCTTTTGTCAGTACAGTTTACTTTGCTGGCAGTAGAGGCTGGAATAAGCTATACGAGTAAAAGCACAGTTTTGCCAGCTGCATGCATATGAGACACATTTTGTTGGTATAGCATACTGGTATAGTTATACAGGCAAAGTGCTCCTAGTGTTGAGAGCCTCTGATGGATATTGTATCCCTATGCAGTACCTTTGGGGACCATTATTGAATTTATGAATGGTTTACAATTGTGTTCTACTCCATGAGGGATGGTTACTACAGCTCCTCCAGAAATTAAAACCAATGGGGAGTGATTACCTCTGGGACTAAAAGTACCACCCTCTGAGTTGGTTTGCATATACTGGTTCAAACTGGGTTTTGCAAAGATCAAGACACAAAGAAAGGGCTTTGGGTATAAGAGGCTGAGTTTAAACAGAATCAGGGGCTTCTTTTTGATTCAGCAAACAGGAAGGGCCTTATGCCCAAGGAAAGGCCTCAACACTTGCTGAAGGGGATGTTGACCTACCAGACTCCCCAGGTAGAAGAGGAAGTGATTTCTGATATGTTTAGTAAGCTCGTAAATCCATTTAATGTCTTTTGTATTTTTTCTGTATGCTTTTTTTATTCTGAATACATGTACTCTGCTGAGAAAGAGATGTGTGGTAACTTATAAACTGCCAGCAATACGCTGGTCCTAGCCCTTGGAGAGAAAGCAAAGCACAGGCGCTCGCCTTTAGGTAGCCTGGATACCTGGGACATTGCTGTGTATGGCAGGGGACTATGGAGCCTCAAACTCCCATTCAGAAGGGAGTGGGATGTGGGTCCCGAGACAAGTGATGGCTAGAGACCTGACTGGGAACTCCTGGAGTGGACAAAGGATGGAGGAATACCAGTGCAGTTACCCTGAAACTGACAGACTCTATTAGTAGGATTATTCACACTAACAACTAACTACTACTCAACAAGAGGAAAGGTTACAGAATTAGGAGCATTGCTGGTAGCACAGGTGAAGCTGAAATGGTGCAGGTGAAGTAGTATAGGCTCAGCCTTCTCAGGAAACTATGCTTTACAGTTGTGGTGTGCCAATAGCAGAGAACAAATTTCATGTATCTTTGTGTAATATCTATTACAGTTATTCTAAGAGAAGGCCAAAGTGTTAAACACACTCGTTTAAGTGTTATAAAGATTGTGCATGGAAAACCGTTTCAAAGCCCCATCTGCCCTAGGTAATGGACCTATTACCATTACTGGTGTCAGTGTATGGATTCTATTTGTGTTAGTAATTTTGTATGAAGTTTGTGTACAAAGTGGATGGTGTTGAAACTGTTTTGCTCGCCACTGCCAGGTCTGTGCCATTTCCTCAGTGGCTGGTAGGGGAACCCAGGCCCGCCCTCTACTCCAGGCTCCAGCTCAGGGATCCTCTCTTCAGCAGCCAATGTCTGCACACAATCCTATACCTTGCGGCTTTCCCCCTGAACCTTTCCCACCTATCTAGCTATCCCCACTCTCTGGGTTTGTTAGCCACATGCCTCCCTTCTCTCAGGGATTGATTACAGACTACTTCCCTGCAATTCCCTCTGTGCTCTGCTCCTGGGCTTTATACAGCTCCAGCTGAACCTCATCTAATTAATCTCTGCTCCCTGGCTCCTCCAAGTGCAACCTGGGTAATTAATTGGCCTACCTAACCATCTTCACCCCTGAAGGCCCTGTGCAGGGTGGACACCCTATCACAAGGCCAAACACATCTCTGGGCATATTAATACAAAAGATAATGATAATGCAACATGAATGGTCATTCTACGGAAGGAATGTGATCATTGACAAAAGTTGTCAATAAAGGTTTTCCTGTTGGTCCCACTCACCTGGTGTTGACTACATTCCACCAGGTCAGTCACACTTTTTCTAATGATGTGGGTGGTTTTGTCCCATCTAAACTGTTTTCAATATTAGTTGAGGGGAGACGGGGTCACTCTATGCTGATGATTGTCAAAAATGGGTCATTTTCCCACCGCAGGCAGGGCCTAAGATTCAGTACCAGAGCCAGGATTTATTGGACTGAGGACATAATATTGAAATAGTGGCCTTGGTATCATTCCCTGTTCTGTTTGAAGTGCAACCACTCCCTCAAATGAAACAGGAAAGGAGCAGCCCTAGTACCCCACCAGAACACAGGGACTCAAATTCTATATGCCATTAGACAACAAGCAGTGAAAAGGGCAGTGGGGCAAAAGCTCCTTGTTTCCTTTCCCATCCACAGCCCTTCCCCTGCATGGCACTGTAAGGGTCGGGCAGAGTTTGTCCTCACATTTGTATGAAGTTTTACTTCAGTGTCTTCTCCTTCATATTCACAGTGAAAAGTCCGGCTTCACATTTTTTCTACTGATTTCTGACCTGAGGAGTTATAAGACAGATATGTGTAAGATAGCACTCAAGTGATTTTTTTTCTACATAACTTAACATTAGAATTATCTTCTGAAATCAGTACGTCTGGTATGATAACTGCAGACTACTACTGCTTATATTATTACTTCCTGGAAATTCTACTGTCTGATCAATAATTTTCACAAAGCCTTCTCAAGAAGACAGATCTTTAGTGGTTCTGAGCACCCCTTGCTCCCACTGATTTCAAGAGGAGTTGCAGGTGCTTGGCCCATCAAGAATCAGGTGATAGATCTAAACTTATTTGCTAAACATTACAAAATGGCAAATAAAACCTCTACATCCTGGTTAATGGTTGAGCTTCCCCGAAATATGCAACACAGAATGAAAATCTGGAGTGTATACATGAGTATGCACCAGATTTCGCATACCTTCTACATACTGAATAGCCTTCATTCCAATGTGAGCATGTAATAGGGCAAAAGGTCATCCTCCTGACCTAAGGGATGCAGCTCAGCCGTGAATTATGGTAACTGACTGTCTGTGTTTCATCCATACTTAAAAATATAGGGTGACATCCTAGCCCCATTGAAATCAACGGTAAAACTCTCATAGACTTAAGTCATTCAAAAACCATGAGACAGGCTTAAAATCGTGAGATTTTAAAAAATATATTTGTGATTCTTTTTATTTGCTCTTTGAGCCTTTAGGATACACTCAGGTCACATTTTCAAGCTTTTATTTGTAAACCTGAGAGCTAGAAACATACTTCCTTTTTTTAATGAAAACTGAGATTCCAGGAATGGGGCGGGGGGAAACCGCTGCATTTTGCAAGGCTTCTGATAAAATTGTAGGAACTGGCAACTCTGTGAAATTTTTGCTTTTGCCTAAAAGCGGATGGCCTTTTGCAGCTTGCCTCACAGTAGACACAAAGGGTCAAATTCTGGCCTGGCATGGGGGTTGCAAGGGCTGCAGGTCAGTACAGACCCTGGCATGCAGATGTGTGATAAACATACAACTTTTAGTACATGGGGAAAACTTATGCCCTGACTTACATCATGGTCTACTCCACTGAAATAGAGGTAGAACTTGACCCAGTACATTATCTATGAACAGCTATTGTAGAGTATCCGTGTCAATGGAAGGTGTCCCTAAACTCTGACTGCCAGAAGCTGGGATTGGATGAAAGGAGATGTATCACTCGATAAATTGCCCTGTTCTGTTCAATCCTTCTGAAGTCTCTGGCACTGGCCACTGTCAGAAGACAAGATACTGGGCAAGATGAACCATTGGTCTGACCCAGTATGGCCATTCTTATGCTCTTACTTTCCATTCCTTACAGCAAAACTGTACGGAAATTTAAATGGAAATAAAAGTTTAAGGGAGCATAAAAACTTCACATAAATGGCTCTTTTCTATAACCAAAGGAAAAAAATTTCTCCATATAAACTTCTCTTCAAATTAATACAGACTGAAGAATTTACAAGGTTATAATCTTGTAATCAAAGAATTTATTGCAGAAGACAATCTAATCCCACATATAAAATAAGAATGTTATACAGAGTTAAGGAATGCAAGCTTTCTGCTGGAAAAGTGCAGCTGCATAGTGGGATACAATGTTGAAATTTAATCTATAACAGTGAAGAAAAATTAGACTTTGTGTGGCTAGTGCTGATTAATAATTTTAAATTATGAGCTTTGTAAGCACCTTAAAATAGATTAGATGAATTATGATGCAACACAGGGGAGCTGAATTTAGCTTGGTCCTTAAATATTTATTTTTAAATTACAAAATAGAACTGACTGTTTAAAAGATTTTACGTGCTGAGCCTGCAAGTAAAAGGCAATTAAAACTGAAATGTTTTGTAAACATATATAGACGCTGACCTCCTCTTTCTTCTCTCCTTCCTTTTCTCTCCTCTCTCTCTCCCACAGACTCCAAGTATTAGACTGTCAAATTCAACTTTGATTACAGAGGAAGTCAGCTTCATACCATAAAATCTACATACCCTTTCTCATTTGATAGTATTTTCTATATATAGCATTGCTGCTATTTTACATTTTATTTGGCACTTTTCAGATCTCCAAATAAATACAGTACTGAAATGCCACAGCCAGAGGGGTCACTGCAAAATAGAGTAGGGTGGCATGCAGAAAGGGAAGTGCAACAGGATATCTAGTATCCGCATGCAGCATAAAGAACTTCTGTTTTTAAGGCTGAGTTAAAAAAAAAAAAGTGAGGCAGAGAAGTAAACCGTCCTAGTCAGAAAAAGAGATGGAGAGAGGAGAAGTCAGGACGATGTATTAGGAGGATGGATAGGCTTGTGGTTAGGGCTCTTGACTAGGACTCAGAAGATTTGGGTCCAATGAAACATGGTAACAGACTTCCTACATGATTTTGTACAAGTTACTTATCTTCTCAGCACCTCATCTGTAAAACTGGTATAATATGTTCCTCCTTTCCAGGGACATTATGAGACCAACTCCATAAACACTTGAGAAGAATTCAAATACTATGGTGATGAGTGCTGTAGTGCTGTATAAATACTTAAATATTTTTAAAAAGTGGGGGAGGGGAGAAGAAAATGTTGGTAGGACAGTTCCTGGAACCGTCCATATCAGATTATCATCATGGGAAGGCATGAGAGTTTACACAGAAACAGGGATGCTGGAACAATTTGTATAGTGGGGGTGCTGAAAGCCACTGAACCAAACTGTGACCTCTGTAGATGATGGAAACCCCTTCAAGCCAGGGGGTGCAGCAGGAACTCCAGCACCTATGCGCACAAGATTCTAATTTGCTGAATAAGAACAATTCCTCTAGTTTTTCTGATATCTTTTATGAGCAGGAAATTATTTCCAATAGATGGCAATAATGGTACACATTCACAAATTCATCCCAAGTAGGGTTGTGCAAACCCCTGTGCTTGATCTCATGCAAAACATTTTTTCCAGTTTTGGAGGTTTTTTGGGGAGGTTTGGGGGGTTTTCCAGATGGCGTTTATACCTCCTGAATGTTCGAGTCTGGGGTTTGAATGGACCAAAAGCACAACTCAGCCCAATTCACAGTTTTACCTGGTTTCAGATGTAAATTATGTAAACCAATTATTTGTGTATATGTCACCTATAGCCACAAATCAGCCACATGCACTCAAGAAATCTGTCTCACCTGGCCAAAGTTTTGAATTTGTAACGAAGCATAAAAATTACCATCCTGGGATTTGTTCCAAAGTTTCACACAGCTCTAATTACAAGGGGCCAATACTGGGAGATAAGAAAGAGTGGCAGATCTTTATACAGATACAGATATACACTATATGGATATATGGGAGGGGTGGCCAAACTGTAGCTCACAAGCCACATACTGTTGAAGTGTGGCTTGTGGAGCCCCCATCTCCACCTACTAGACTGCCCAGTGCAGAGGGGGGGTCCAGAGCTCTGTCAGGCACCTCCTGCAGGGCTAAAGACGTGAGCCCCCGCAGGTGCGCCCCAGCTCTTGAACTTCTGAAGATTGTCATATGCAGCTCAGAGGATCAGTAACTTTGGCTACCCCGCTAGATGGTGCAGAAAGGTGTTTCTACCACCTTGGAAATCCAGGTACTAAATAAAAGAGAGAACACTGCAAAAACAGGCCTATTTGAATTAACTTTCTCCCCTCTCCTTTCCAGTTTGAGACCCTACACCTGTTCCAACACCCCAGGGGCATATGGCCCCAGAACTGACCAGTATCAGATTCTTCAGAGGAAAGTTGAAAATGCTTTCATGCACATGAGGAGGTTCCAGAATGTCTTCCTTTACGTCCCCACCCCTTGGTAGGGCTAGCAGATGAACTGAACCACAATGTTGTGCCCGTCTCTAGAACGAAGGTGCTTGGGGTGGGGGTGCCACCGAAGCACAGGCTACAGACTCCCGAGGTGCTCTCCCATCCTTCCTGAAGGGCTGGCCAGCGAGCCCATTCCCGGATGCTGCTCGGGTTAGAGTAGGGGAAAGGGTCAGACTAGGTCAGAAGAGCAGAGTTCCCCAGACTGTGCTGCCCGCTCTTCCGCCAGGCTAGGAAGAAATGAAAAGCCGGTCAGGGAGAAGCGTCTTCCCCCCGCTCTGGCTCTCCCCGGGGTTTCACTTCTCTGCCGGCCTGAATTGCATCTATTGCATCATACGCAGCAGTACGAGCAGCTTCCGCGGTTCAGCCCGCAGCAGCAGCAGCGCCGGGGCCCAGCCATGGTCGCTGCCCCGGGGCCCCAGCCTCAGTCGCTCTGTCCCCTGGCGCCAGGCACCTGGCCTAGGGGAGCGGCTCTGAACTCCGCACCTCCGTGCGGCAGGCGCAGCAGCTGAATCACCGCCCGTGACTCATCCCCGAGCCCGCCCCGTCTGCTCCGCGCACCGCCCGGCTCCCGGGCCTCGGCGGGGGCAGCGCAAGGCTATAAATAGGGTCAACTCCGCCTCCTGGGCAGATTTCGCTCCGGCAGCCACCGCTACGCTACAGGTACCTGCCCCGCATCGCTCAAGCCGGATCCCTGCTCCCTTCTCCGCTGCCGAGGACGCGACGCGACGCGAGGGATGGCGAGCGCTTTGAACGCCTTAGTAGCAGCCTGTGGCCGGGCGCTGCTCCTGGCCGCGCTGCTCTCCCAGCTGGACCCCTGCTCAGGTGAGTGCCGCTGCCCCGGGGCTGCGTGCCTTCGCGCCTCACCTGGTCGGGGCTGCCTGCTAGGCTGGCACCGGTCCCATGTTGCTGTATGGAGCTGCCTCTCTGCGGCAGTGCCCAGCGGTGGTGGGGCGCCCCACGGACCAGTCTGCCTGCCCTGTGCCGGCCCGAGGGGCTGCCCGCCGCAGAGGATAAGCGGCACACCGAGATACCTGTGGGATGTGGGAGAGGAGGCACTTAAACTTATTAATAATTATATGTGCTGGTCTGGTTACCGACCAACATTTGACTGGAATTATTTGGAGTTTCTTTTCAATATCGCCCGTTTGGACATCTCTAATTTTTGGCTATATGTTTAAAAATATATATATATCAATTAGGTGATATTCATACAGGCAAACAAATAGATTATAAAACAATTCTAAACCAATTATTTCTATTTTATTGGCTAGTGTTGTATGTTTTTCACATACTTCTAGTTCTTTAAGTTGAATTTAGACTTCATTAAATTTGTGATTGGAAATGGTTGAAAATTAAGAAATTAATACTAGAGTAAACAATAATACAATATACATGCACTTATTTTTCTTTATAGTGTTCTGTGCATAAATAAAAATCAGTAAACACGTTTACATAAACATAACTATTTAACTGATTAGATACTTATAGAATGAAATTGTGCATTTATTTTGGTATGCAATTTGCTTGTCTGTGTGTGCTTTTTAAAAGAAAAAGGCAAATAATATGCCATTACTATGGCTGAGAATTCATCTGAATAAAAATCAGGAAATTCAGTTATTGGATTCCACAGCAACTATAACTATAGATGGATTTTACCTATACTGTATGTGGTAAATATGAATGTCAAATATTATGCAAAATCTCACATTTCCTTCAAGTCTTTGCAAACTCTTTATAAAATGCTTGTGTTGGCTTAAAAGCAGAAGGAAACACTAGAAGCAAGCACAATTCTGAACTGTTCCTAGATGTATCAAATGGTCTTTCTGCACATTTGATTTGGTGGCCAGGGAAACAACTAGGCTGAATTACAAAAGATTCCGATCACGGAGGGGAAAAAGAGGAACTTTCTTCCCACATTCAGCATTAAAGGAATTTCCCATGGCAGAAGTAAAATGAGTATGATTTCTGTGAATTATTTCTCACAAACAGAATTTTACTATAATCACAGATACTTACTTATAGAAATCTCACTTCTGCTAAATAGGGAATGTAATAAATTTAGAGCTCTACACAGTGTGACTCATCACAACTTTCTTTTTTTTTTTTTTTTTTGTCTCTAAAGGTAATTCAGAACCGTCAACAGCAGTTAATATAACTTGGTCATCAATCAATTTCAAAACAATACTACAGTGGCAACCTGTGCCAACCAACTATGTCTATACAGTAAAAATATCTGGGTAAGTAGATATAATTGTAAGCACAAATGCCTGGTGTACCCCTGCCCCTTCTCTCCATGCTCACTAGAGTGTAGTGAATGTCAATTTTAAAAAGACATTTGTGACTGAGGCAGAAAGAAGTGTAGTCATGGTAGATTATTTGAAATATCTTAAATCTATGAATGTAATGCAGAGTTCAAACATGAGAACTTTTAGGAAAGTTATCACTATTTTGAGTTTTGGTTGCTTCCAAGTGCAGGTGTACCTGATTCCGGGCTTTGATTCTGCTCGTTCTAGAAATAAAACATACAGATCTAGATCTTGACGCTGCGGTTTCAGTACAGGCCACCTGGTACTGAAAAATTTGGCCCAAAATATTTTGCACCAGTTTACACCCCTTCACGAAGACTGTGTAGAATTTGATCTTCTACATTTTAAAAAACACCATAGTTTTCATCTATAAAACAATTCCCTCTTTTTAATGTTGAGAGAGAGAGAATTTGCAGAGATATGACTAATTTTATTCTAATTTAATGATTAATGCATTAGTTAAGTGGATCAGTATTACTTAATCTCACTGGGTAACCTTAAAAAAATGACCTCTCCATCTAACTTCCTAGACTTACTCCAATTCATGGCTTATAACATTAATGTTAGACTTCTTCAAAACACTGGGCTAATAAAATCCAAGCACATATTAAGTGCTTAATTTTATTTTTTATTACAAAACTGACAAATATGAAATGCTCACTGTCTATGAATTAACATGAAAACAATGACTGAACATGCCCCAAAGAGAAACTGCATTATTAACTGTCTGCACATTTTTTGGAAAGCATTGTACTTCAATAGTTTCTGGCATGTTCCAGTGTCTACAACTGGAGGCTAAATTTCATGAGCAATGGGTGAAATACCCAATAACGCTTGTGGATTTTTTTTTTCTCTGTGCACATGGGGTGGGGTTAAACGTACTTTGCCATGTTCCTGACGCAGCCTTTATAAAATTAACATAAAAATAAATGTTTAAGCAGAATGGCAGAATGGTTTTCAACCTGTGTTCCACAGAACCCTGGGGGTCTGCAGACTGTCTTAAGATTTCTAAAGGGGTTCAGACCTCCATTTGAAATTTTTTAGGGGTCCACAAATAGAAAAAGGTTGAAAACTACGGGTATAATGTAACCTAAGGGCCCAAGCCTACAGACACAAATGGACATAGCCCCAATCCTGCACTGTGATCCAAGCACATTTACTGCTGCACCCACACTGAGCCCCATCTATTTCAGTGGTACACCATATGAGTACAGCAGTCTGCTCACCTGACTTGCAGTGTAAGATCCAGACATTATGGAGTTAGGCATTCAGCGATTTAAAAAATCCCGCTAGATACTATTTTCATCTTTAGGTGCCTAAAGCTAGTCCTTTTGGTTTTATTTGGCTCTTTTGTAGGGCTAAATTCTTTGTATGTAATCTAACTGAATTGAATCTGATTGTTTATGCAAGTAAGGCAAACAGGATTTGGTCCTAATTCAAGAATGTGTCTCAGAGATTTTCTTGCATGTAAATTCACAGGCAGAAGTGTCTTTAACACAATTAGTTTCAATTAATGATTCACAAGAAAACTAAAAATAGTATTTTAGCTGATTTAGACTTCTAAAAGGATGGAATCTTTGAGAGAACTACTAAACAATGTAAGTTTAAGTAACCTTTGTTACTTGCAAGGAATATGTCAGATGGGTGTGGCCTATATAGTTGTTAATTTTTAAACTGAAGACAGCTGTACAAGGAGATTTGTTAGTAAGTATTGTGCTAATTAGCTGTGCTAATATGGACATAACTATTCTTAGCACAAGCACTGTTTTTGTTTGTTTTGTTTTTCAAATCTTGGAGCCTTAATTTTTACAAATTATATACATAAATTAAGGGTCCAAAGATTTCAAAAACAGTGCTTGTGCTAAGAATAATTGTAGGGCATTGTGTCTCAAATAGGATTTAGTTTATGGGCTTTTTTAAAAGGTTACTGTGCACAGGAGAGGTGGGATTTTTCATGGGCAGAGGAAAAAGATAAAGATAACGTAACTTTAAAAGTTTGTGTCCTTTTTTGCTTCCTTATTGTGGCTTTTAAAAAATCTGCCAAGATGGGTTATTGTTTTTTTTACCTGATTTTCATAAACAGGAAAAAAAAACATTATCATCCCGGTCTCTTCTAGAGGACTCTGTAAACCACTTTGAAACTAATAGAATTATGACATCACAAGAAACTGAAATCTGAGTAAACTCCTATTTAATTAAAAATTCTGACAAACACGTGAAGGAAAACCCCTTTGTTAACATACACTCAACACTCCTGCCATTTCAACAGAACTATGTGAAAGCCCTCACACTTGTCCTTTGATTCTCCAGCAAAAACAGAGGAGGCCAGATTTGATATTTCTGCTTTTAAACATTAAAAAAACAAACAACATACAAGCTTAATTTTTTTGCTTCCTTTTTATATCCTTATGAAGCAAAAAGGGACAAAGACACTTTTTCCCCCTGTTTGCAAATAATCTTTAAAAAATCTGCTTGTTTTAATTTATGAAAAATATAGAAACTGCACCCCTCTTTGCATTTAGACACCCAGAGAAGTTTGTCATTTTTTTGCAGTCAGTTGATTAATGTATCTGAACTGAAGTTTTTATTCCTGTATGACTAGTACTGATTATGTTACATGGTTTTAATTATGCCCATGCCCATACCCATATGCAGAATATCTAGTAAACGAGTGACAACATTAACTAGATTAGTTAATTGTCTCTTTTATGAACTATGGATAGTGTCCCTATCAGATCCCTCTCCTCCACATTCCTAGCAGTGCATTCAAGATAGTTAGAGGTTCTTTAGGACATATCTGTAAATGTATTATTGCTTTTGAGTAAAATTTTCAAAGGCTCCAAGTACCACCCCGGGCAAAAAAGCCTCCCGCCGCCCCCCGCCCGGGAGCGCAGCAGGGGAGGGCGTTGAGCCCAGCCGCAGCCCCGCTCTTCCTGGCCGGCCGGAGCGCCAGGAGGAGGGCGGAGAGCCTGGCCGGGGCCCCGCTCTTCCCGGCTGGCCGGAGCGCCAGGGGGAGGGCGGTGAGCCCGGCCGCGACGCCGCCCTCCAGGTGCCGCCCCAAGAACAAGCCGGCCCTGATCTTAGTCACTGAGGCATTTGTGAACATTTTGCCTCTTACCTCTTTCTATACAGATTTGAGGGGGGAGATGACCAGTGTCAAAATTATTCAGAGTGGCAATTTCTGGTTAAATTTACAGACATGAAAATATGTTATCAAATCAAAGCATACCCTGAAGAAAACATCTTTCCTTAATTATATATTGCATATTGACAGAAGGCAGGTAGATTGGTTCATTGTGAGTTAAATTTTAGTTGCTTGGTTCAACTTTTTAAACTATGAATCAAGCATGTTTTCATAGTATGGATTTTTCCACTCAACTGTATAGACTATGGTTTACAAGTACAAGCATGATGTATTCAGAAGAAATTGTAAAAATTCTGGACTTTGAGGATTACTGCGAACCATTTTATCCCAGGCATTGTACACTACATGCATGAATGTATGCATGTGCATGAAACTTTGTTCAGAAAGTGTTGTATCAGTATTTCATTCTTGGTTCCTTTCAGAATCAACTCAAACTGGGAAAAAGTGTGTGTCCACACAAAAGAAACAGAGTGTGATGTTACTGATAAACTGGAGAAGGTAAAAGATACCTATACGGCACACATAGTGTCTGAAATGCTTTCTGGGACAGAAAAGTTTGAGGAGCCGCCTTATGCAATCTCCCCAAAATTCACACCTTACAATCAGAGTAAGTAGGATTGCCTAGTAATAGTCTGTTATCACATCACTTTTTTTTATATATCACCCCAATTAATTCAATGGGGCTTGGATTGAGCCTAGTTTTTCTGTTTAGGTTCTTGCTCTTGTGATGCTTGACCACCTTTTAGCTGTAACTGAAGTCTTTCCCACTGAAGGGGACTTCATAAGACCTCATGCACCACTTTATCTCTTAACACCGGATTTAAGTGGTGCCTAGAGCTTTGTGTGAGCCCCGTGCACTATGTTGAAATTTTATTAATATGCATTGACTGTGCCAGTCACTGTGTTACATAGGCACTGTGTTTAAACCTGGTAAAGTAGAGAGATTGTGTGGGGAGTGTATTGTTTTTTTTTGTTTTTGTTTTTTTTTTGAGGTGGTGATAGAGAATGTTGTGTGAAAAGGATATTTGCCAATAAAGTTTTTCCTATGCCTGGAATTCTAAAAATGTTTTTATGTTTGCATTAGCTAAAATTGGAACACCAGGGATTCAAACTTATGAACTAACTGACTCCAAGCTGAAAGTGTTGGTTGAAGATCCACTTACACCATACAGATTTCCCAATAAAAGCTTTAAAAGTATCAGAGAGATTTTTAAAAATGACCTGGAATATACACTCTATTATTGGAAAGATCAAAGTACAGGAAAGGTAAGCCCTTATTTTCAACTTCCTATACCTCTAATTTTGTATGTTTTATAGTTACAAAACTTCTGTGCTATTAAGAGCTAAAACTTTTACAAAGAATGTCTTGAAAGTGTTTTTTTTTTTCTTTATACATAGAAAGAGGCAACGACAAAAAGTAATCAGTTTGAAATAAGCATTGACAAAGGGGAGAACTACTGCTTCTTTGTACAGGCAACTATTCTCTCTCGCAGAGAGAACCGCAAAAGTCAAGAAAGCAAGGTGAAGTGTACCAGTGATCAGATAAACGGTTTGGCTGGTACGTATCTGGTGAAACAAGTAAATAGACTGTTTGTTTGTTTTTCTTGCTGTCTCTTGCATTCCAACAAAAAAAAATTCTCATTCTCTGTATGAAACATTGAGGTATACAAGTTTTATTGATTCTAGAACAAATGGCTTCCTGTTTAAATTACTATGGGCCGGTTTACCCCTCCCACATGGAAAACCCATGAGAAGAAATCTCCATGAGGTAATCATCACTGAGATTTCTACCATATCACAAAATTGCCATTGACTTCAGTGGGAGCTGAGTTAGGCCAACACTGAGCGCTTTTGAACATCCCACCTTTGTCCACCATCCACAATTACCTGTTCACCTTAAAAAAAAAAAAAAAAAAAAAAAAAAGTTTTTCCTCTTTGGGTGGCCTGCATTGATGACTTTTCACTGAGATTTCAAATTGCCTCATCATTGGGCCTATATTTTTCTTGTTTCCCTTTTCTTGCCTTTGATAAATACTAGTTTACATATAATGAAATTTTCCCAATTAGTGGCCCAATAGTGAGTGCTTGCATAATGAAGCCTTTAGATATGCATGCCAGCAAACTATGTAAGACTTAAAGTCAGTAGGAGCTGTCCATTCATCTGAATGAGGCTAACTCCTGCTTTTTTCCTGTGCTCTAGTCATTTTCTCAAGTGCAGGTGATCTTTTAAGGCAGGGGTTCTCAAACTGGGGGTCGGGACCCCTCAGAGGGTTGTGAGGTTATTACATGGGGGGTTGCGAGCTGTCAGCCTCCACCGCAAACCCCACTTTGCCTCCAGCATTCATAATGGTGTTAAATATATTTAAAAGTGTGTTTAATTTATTGGGGGGGAGGTCGCACTCAGAGGCTTGCTGTGTGAAAGGGGTCACCAGTACAAAAGTTTGAGAACCACTGTTTTAAGGTTTACTGTCCTTAAAGTTGTAGTGCCCATAATCTTAACTGTTTTCCCCAAATTGTGTAAATTAAAACTGTGTCCAACCAGGCAAATATATAAGCTCTTTATCAAACAATGAAGAGGTCAGTGAGGGAATGGCACTGGGAAGGAGTCTTATCCATTGTGCCCTTTGATAGTAGTTGCTTTGAGGGGAAGAGGAGGAGGGAGGGTGTGTGTATGTGTGTGGGGTTGTTTTTTGGTTGTGGGGTGTTTTTTGTTTGTTTAAGCATTATCCTTCATTGGTATCAAGACAAACATTTTACTTAAAATACCGTATATCAGGTTGTCAATCAGTGCTGTCAGCTCTCCCTTATGCTCCCTCCTCTTTCACAATAGGGAAATAATCTGTGCATTTTATATTAATAAGCAGAAACCTTTTCTTATCCCAAACCTCATTGTCCTCTCCCTACCATCCAAAAAATACACCGTTCCCTCAATACAGAATTTTCAATGTGATATCACAAAATACTGGAGTTCAGTAAACTTTGTCTAAACTGTTTTTGGTTTTGGCAGTTTAAAACCCTAGAATAAGTTTTTGTTAGTGTACAAAACTGTTGCACAAGCATGACATTTATAGCTATAACTGAGGGCCTGATCCTTTGAAGTTCAGAGTCCCTCATAGGAAGGGACTGGCTTCAAGGGGACCTGAATGGTTTTTGCACCTCATGGGAGGTATTCAATACCTTTGTAGGATTGGGACCCATGTTAGTTATGACATTAAGGTAAAGCAAATTACCACTATATAAAAATCTGTATGCACTGATGAGCTATTAATTCTTTGCTTGCTTTTTCTCTCTCTCCCCAACCAGCGTATGGAACCGAAGTGTTTATTATCATAGCAGCTGTAGCCATTGTAATCCTCATTGCAATCATTGGCTTGTCTGTGACCCTGTATAAATGCAAGAAAACAAGAGCTGCAAAGGAAAAAGAAACCATGCCACTTACTGATGTTTAGGAAAAACATAAGAAGTGCCTTTTCTTACTACTTCAAATGCTGCTGCATTCCCAGACAAACACTTATGGTACTTGTGGGGAAAAAACTACTGTCTCTAAATATTATTAACCTTTACTTAAGTGTAAAGGAACACTTCCTGTTTCTGTGAAACTTTTTTTTATATTTAAAGCAAAAAACACTACTTTTTAAACCCTGTTTTGTTTTGATTTTAACAATGTTAGTAAACTGATGGAATGTTAGCTCACAGATATGAAAACACTACTCTTCCTTCTGCACTTTTTGGATAAGTCAATTTTAAATTGGTTATTCTGTATATCAGTTGATATAGGTTATCAAAACTAAATAAATGACTGTCTATATGACATCCTAACAAGTTCACTTGTGAGGTAGTGAGAGTACCATATCAAAAATGTAACATATTTAAAACCATAATACAACAGATCCAAACTAACAGTCATTTTCAGAAGAGGAACCTGTTATCAATATGAGACAGAATTACTTGTCTAACCTTTTAAATATACTTTAGACAACTCCAAGTAGTAAACTTAGTAATTTGCAATATTTGCAATTCATTTGAATCAATAGGTAACTAATTTCCTGCACATACTCAATAGGAAGTAGAATTTATCATTTATATTTTATACTGATGATTAAACACTTGAGAGATCACTATTTTATTTTTATAATGGGATGTCTATATAAATGAACTACTTAGGTGATGTGATTTGGAGGTGGTTCCTACTATTACAATTTTTAATATTTATGATTATAAATGGGAATAATTTTTATATTGGTATATTTGTATATATTGTGGTAACTTATTTATTATACTTTCTTACTGAAATAAAGGTGAATGGGAAAACAAAAGACTCATTCTTGCAGAGCACTGTTCATTCTAGAAATAAAGTTAAACACGGATCTAAGAAATAATGTGGAGCAGAGCTTGGCCTCTTTTAGAAACTCAGGCCCCAGATTATTGCTTTGTAAAACAGAACATCCAGCTACCCTGTGGGGGAGGGGGGCGGGGGGGACACCATGTGAGAAGACACAACTCTTGAACTGGACAAAAAGTCATAAAGTGTCCTAGAAAAACAACAAGGAGTCTGGTGGCACCTTAAAGACTAACAGATTTATTTGGGCATAAGCTTTCGTGAGTTAAAACCTCACTTCTTCGGATGCATAGAGTGAAAGTTACAGATGCAGGCATTCTATACTGACACATGGAGAGCAGGGAGTTACTTCACAAGTGGAGAACCAGTGTTGACAGGGCCAATTCAATCAGGGTGGATGTAGTCCACTCCCAATAATAGATGAGGAGGTGTCAATTCCAGGAGAGGAAAAGCTGCTTCTGTAGTGAGCCAGCCACTCCCAGTCCCTATTCAAGCCCAGATTAATGGTGTTGAATTTGCAAATGAATTTTAGTTCTGCTGTTTCTCTTTGAAGTCTGTTTCTGAAGTTTTTTTGTTCAATGATAGTGACTTTTAAATCTGTAATAGAATGACCAGGGAGATTGAAGTGTTCACTTACTGGCTTGTGTATGTTACCATTCCTGATGTCCGATTTGTGTCCATTTATTCTTTTGCGGAGGGACTGTCCGGTTTGGCCAATGTACATGGCAGAGGGGCATTGCTGGCACATGATGGCATATATGACATTAGTGGATGTGCAGGTGAATGAGCCCCTGATGGTGTGGCTGACGTGGTTGGGTCCTCTGATGCTGTTGCCAGAGTAGATATGGGGACAGAGTAGGCAACGAGGTTTGCTACAGGGATAGGTTCCTGGGTTGGTGTTTCTGTGGTGTGGTGTGTAGTTGCTGGTGAGTATTTGCTTCAGGTTGGGGGGTTGTCTGTAAGCGAGGACTGGCCTGCCTCCCAAGGTTTGTGAGAGTGAGGGATCATTTTCCAGGACAGGTTGTAGATCGTGGATAATGCGCTGGAGAGGTTTTAGCTGGGGGCTGTATGTGATGGCCAGTGGTGTTCTGTTATTGTCCTTGTTGGGCCTGTCCTGTAGTAGGTGATTTCTGGGTACCCGTCTTGCTCTGTCAATCTGTTTCCTCACTTCCCCAGGTGGGTATTGTAGTTTTACGAATACTTGATAAAGATCTTGTAGGTGTTTGTCTCTGTCTGAGGGGTTGGAGCAAATTCGGTTGTATCTTAGGGCTTGGCTGTAGAAGTGTCCTAGGTTGCTCTTACTTTTGCATTAATTCCTGAGTAATCCCACTTCATATGTTACTAGTGTAGCCCGGCTTGCTGTATCATCTCCAGAGATTTAAAAATATATACTGTAGTTCTGTTTAGTGCTCTTCAGCTGTTGATCTCAAAGCATTTTAACTTCCCTAAGGAACAGTCCTGTTGAATTTATTAGGGAATGAATACCATCTTGAAGAATTTTTATAATGTCCCAATCCATTACATTCTATAAACGTTTAGAGCAATTTATATAGAACTCTATTAGTATAATCTCTATTGCATTATACAGGACTTGCTATAAGAGAAGGTAAAAAACTGTAAATATTTGTATGCCTGTTCTACAGATGAGGTAGCAGAGTCTGAGATGTTTCATAACTGGCCTAAGGCAAAACAGCAACCTAGTGGAGCCAGGAATAAAAGCCAGTTTTCCTAGTTCTGACTCCTGTACTCTAGCCCAGTGGTGCACAGACTGGGGTGGCATATATAATCAGAGTTCACCTCTTACTTCTAGTATAGCAAACTCAGCTCTTTGCAGTGGGAAAGTCTGCTGCTGAGAGGCATAAAATGAAAATGTGATTATGAGCTTAACTTGGATCACTACTCGTATGACAACTCTGGACAAAGAGCTTATGGGATTGCATAAGTGACAAACTGTGAAAGAGATTACACGCCTGCATTTTTGTAATGCTAATTATTGTTTAGCCTGGTAGTAAATACTGCACAATTCCAGAGCCTTGCAACACAGGAGACTATTACAATTGTACCAAAGAAAATTTATAGCAGATTAAAATAGGCAGAGGGTCACAGTGTGCTCTCACTTGTTCCTGCACAACTCCACTGCTTTCAAGGGGCTTGCCTGGGTGTACACGATCAGAAATTAGAATTTGGAACATAGTCTTCAGTTTAATCAGTAAAAAGAACAGGAGTACTTGTGGCACCTGAGAGACTAACAAATTTATTGGAGCATAAGATTTCGTGGACTACAGCCCACTTCTTCGGATGCATACAGAGTGGAATAAATATTGAGGATATATATATATATACACACACATACAGAGAGCATAAACAGGTGGGAGTTGTCTTACCAAGTCTGAGAGGCCAATTAAGTAAGAGGAAAAAAAACTTTTGAAGTGATAATCAAGCTAGCCCAGTACAGACAGTTTGATAAGAAGTGTGAGAATACTTACAAGGGGAGATAGATTCAATGTTTGTAATGGCTCAGCCATTCCCAGTCCTTATTCAATCCTGAGTTGATTGTGTCTAGTTTGCATATCAATTCCAGCTCAGCAGTCTCTCGTTGGAGTCTGTTTTTGAAGTTTTTCTGTTGTAATATAGCCACCCGCAGGTCTGTCATTGAATGACCAGACAGGTTAAAGTGTTCTCCCACTGGTTTTTGAGTATTATGATTCCTGATGTCAGATTTGTGTCCATTAATTCTTTTGCGTAGAGACTGTCCGGTTTGGCCAATGTACATGGCAGAGGGGCATTGCTGGCACATGATGGCATATATCACATTGGTAGATGTGCAGGTGAACGAGCCCCTGATGGTATGGCTGATGTGATTAGGTCCTATGATGATGTCACTTGAATAGATATGTGGACAGAGTTGGCATCGGGCTTTGTTACAAGGATAGGTTCCTGGGTCAGTGGTTTTATTCAGTGATGTGTGGTTGCTGGTGAATATTTGCTTTAGGTTGGGGGGTTGTCTGTAAGCGAGAACAGGTCTGTCTCCCAAGATCTGTGAAAGTAAAGGATCATCTTTCAGGATAGGTTGTAGATCTCTGATGATGCGCTGGAGAGGTTTTAGTTGGGGGCTGAAGGTGACAGCTAGTTTAATCAGTGCGGTTAGTTATGTACATGTAAGTAATCTCTCCTTTCATGCATGGGTGCCTCACTGAATTCACTAGAAAAGGGTGTGTGTGAGAAAGTGAGGTATGCTGGAGCAGATCCAGAAAAAGGTGTTGAACTCACTGAATTTTATTTCCCATAATTAGATGAATTAACATTTGCCTGTTCTCATCACATCTGCCTACTCCTTGTAACTAGTTCAGCATACTCACCTTCTTAATGAATAGCAAACACCTGTGCAGAAAGGAATCATATCCTTTCCTTATTTGTGATTTATTGTGTGCACTTATAATATGGAGTGTGAAACTGTACAGCAGGCCAATATATAACAAAAGAAAAAGCCTTGTACAGAGCAGGATCCTGTGTGTTTCTCTCCACATCAGTGGTGGGGATAAGGCATCTTCAAGCCTAATGAGGACCCCCCACTTTTCCCTAGTTGAGCTCCTTTTTCAAATTGCCAGAAATTCTCCCTTCAGTCTATGGAGCGCAAGTCAATGTCTCTCAGGGTATGTCTAATCTACAAAATTAGATTGATTTTATAGAAGTCGATTTTTAGAAATCCATTTTATACAGTCGATTGCAAACCAAGATGAGAGCTGCCCTGACAGTTGAGAAGCGAGTGGCAATAGCCCTGTGGAAGCTTGCAATGCCTGACTGCTACCGGTGAGTCGGGAATCAATTTGGAGTGGGCGAGTCTACTGTGGGGGTTGCTGTGATCCAAGTAGCCAATGCAATCATTGGTGTTCTGTTATCAAGGGTAGTGACTCTGGGAAATGTGCAGGTTATACTGGATGGCTTTGCTGCAATGGGGTTCCCTAACTGGGGTGGAGTGATAGAACGCATATCTCCATCTTGGCACTGGATCACCTTGCCAGCCAGTACATAAACTGCAAGGGGTACTTCTCAATGGTGCTGCAAGTACTGGTGGATCACGAGGGACGTTTCACCGACATCAATGTGGGATGGCCGGGAAAGGTTCGCTCGCATATTTAGGAACTCCGGGCTGTTCGAGCAGCTGCAAGAAGGGACTTACTTCCCCGACCAGAACATTACCATTGGGGATGTTGAAATGCCAATAGTTATCCTTGGGGACCCAGCCTACCCCTTGCTCCCATGGCTCATGAAGCCTTACACAGGCAGCCTGGACAGTAGTAAGGAGCAGTTCAACTATAGGCTGAGCAAATGCAGAATGGTGGGAAAATGTGCCTTTGGACGTTTAAAAGCTCGCTGGCGCTGTTTGCTGAGTAGGTCAGACCTCAGCGCAAACAACATTCTCATTGTTATTGCTGCTTGCTGTGTGCTCCATAATATCTGTGAGAGTAAGGGGGAGACGTTTATGGCAGGTGGGAGGTTGAGGCAAATCGCCTGGCATCTGATTTTGAGCAGCCAGACACCAGGGCGATTAGAAGAGCACAGCAAGGCGCGCCACGCATCAGAGAGGCTTTGAAAATCATTTTCATGACTGGCCAGGCTTCGGTGTGACCGTTGTTTGTTTCTCCTTGATGCAAACCCGCCCCCTTTGTTGATTTTAATTCCCTGTAAGCCAACCACCCTCTGCCCTTCAAAATAAAGTAACTATTGTTTTGAAACCAAGCATTCTTTCTTTATTAATTAAAAAAAAAAAAGAGATAATGAACAAGGTGTGGTGGGGGAGGAGGGAAGGACAAGGCCACATTGTTAGTGTGGCTACAATAAACAATCAAACTGTTTGAATGACAGCCTTCTGTTGCTTGGGCCATCCTCTGGAGTGGAGTGGCTCGGTGCCCGGAGCCTCCACCCCCGCGTTCTTGGGCGTCTGAGTGAGGTGGATATGGAACTTGGTGAGGAGGGCATGTGGTTATACAGTGGATGCAGTGGGGGTCTGTGCTCTTGTTGGCTTTCCTGCAGCTCCAACGGATGCTTCATCATGTCAGTTTGCTCCCCCAACAGCCACTTCATCATGTCCGTTTCCTCCCCCATTAGCCTCAGCATCTCCTCCTGCCTCCACTCTTCATGCTCACTTAATTCTTTCCTGGCCTCTGCCACTGAATGCCTCCATGCTTTAAGCTGTGTCCTATCAGTGCAGAAGGACTGCATGAGCTCGGCAAACATGTCATCGTGACTGCATTTTTTTCACCTTTTAATCTGCAATAACCTCAGGGACGGAGATGATAGGGGGAGCGTAGAAACATTTGCACCTGGGGGGAGATAAAAAGGGAGAGTAACATTTAAGACGATACATTTCTGAGAACAAAAGGGAGACTCTTTCACAGTGAATCAAGCAATTCACAGCAGACAGCACACGTGCTTTAGGTACAAGATCGCATTTTGCCTTTTATATTGAGTGTCTGCCAGTATGGTGACACATCACACACACAGCTGGGCAATAGAATTCGGTTTCCAGGCAGCCATGGTAAGCCAAAAGGTACACGGGGTTGGCTTCTTATGCCTTCATAACATGTAGGAATGGTTTCAAACTGCAGCGTCCTCCTTTCCCAGAGAAAGCAATGGGTTGGGTTTCACATTTAAAAGGAGGGGCTGCGGTTTTTGGGTGGATGGGCAGCACACACCTACCCCCACTCCGCCGCGTGGCTATTCT
Source organism: Malaclemys terrapin pileata (assembly GCF_027887155.1). Taxonomy (NCBI): domain Eukaryota; kingdom Metazoa; phylum Chordata; order Testudines; family Emydidae; genus Malaclemys; species Malaclemys terrapin. The sequence goes on from NC_071512.1 coordinate 75,865,126, forward strand.
CTGGGATGATCCCTTTTAGTCAAGCGCAAATGGCCCAGCATGAACGTGGTCCTCTTACAGTTCCCTTACAAAAATTCCCCTATTTCAACCAGGTGACCATGAATGATATCACTCTACTGAGGCTAACACAGAAAGATATAGACCGAATGTTGCTTGAATGCGACCAAAACCCAGGACCATTCGCTGCCATGCTTTGTGCTGCAATGATTCCAGAATACTTGCTACTGGCTTGGTGTGGTAAAGTGTCCTACCGTGGAGGACGAAATAAGGCAGCCCTCCCCAGAAACCTTCTGCAAAGGCTTTCAGAGTACCTCCAGGAGAGCTTCATGGAGATGTCACTGGAGGATTCCCGCGCCATCTCCAGACATGTGAACAGACCTTTCCAGTAGCTTTACTGGCCGTGAATGCATCCCAGTTCCTCAGGGCAAATCAAACATTAAACTCTATTGCTTTTAAACCCTGTACTGTAGATACAAATGTGCACTCACCAGAGGTGCCTTCTCTGGCTTCAGGGTCAGGGATCCCACCTTGGGAGGGTATTGGCTCCAGGGTGATGAAAAGTTCCTGGCTGCCGGGGAGAACAGATTCACCGCTTGCCTGCTGCGCATTCTCCTCCTCCTCCTCCTCTTCCTCATCCGCAAAATCCTTCTCCCTGTTGCGTGAGACTCCCCCCTGCAGGTGTCCACGGACAGTGGTGGGATAGTGGTAGGGTCCCCACCTAGAATGCCATGCAGCTGGTCTTAGAAACGGCATGTATGGGGCTCTGACCTGGAGCAACCGTTTGCCTCCTTTGTCTTTTGGTAGGCTTGCCTGATCTCCTTAACTTTCACACGGCACTGCTGTGTGTCCCTGTTGTAGCCTTTGTCCAACATGCCCTGTGAGATTTTGGCAAATATATTTGCATTTCTTCTTTTTGACCGGAGTTTGGCCTGCACAGATGCCTCTCCCCATACAGCAATCAGATCCAGTGTCTCCCTTTTGGTCCATGCTGGAGCTCGTTTGTGATTCTGGGGGGACTGCATGGTCACCTGTGCTGCTGAGCTTGCCACGTTGACCAAACAGGAAATGAAATTCAAAAGTTCCCAGGACTTTTCCTGTATACCTGGCTAGTGCATCGGAGTTCAAAGTGCTGTCCAGAGCGGTCACAATGGAGCACTCTGGGATAGCTCCCAGAGTCCAATACCGTCGATTTGCATCCGAACTACCCCAAATTCGACCCAGCAAGGTCGATTTTAGCGCTACTCCCCTCGCCGGGGAGGAGTACAGAAGTCAATTTTAAGAGCCCTTTATGTCGACAGAACGGGATTGGTTGTGTGGACGCAGTCATTTTAAAATCAACCTAATGCGGCTAAATTCAACCTAACCCCATAGTGTAGACCAGGCCTCAATGGGACACACTCTACATCCCCAGTGCTCCTCCAACTGCAATATGTCGTGGCTAGGTTAGGCAGAGATGTGATTCTATGAATTCTATTAAAACGCTACCTAAGGGGGTGCTTCCTCTTATTGGAACCTTTGATATCTGAAAACCAGAAGGGAAAGGACTACTTTTGCTGGGTCAGGTCCTTTTTCTTCAGTTACATTCTTTTATGGACTACTGAAAAGTGAGGTAGGCATCACCAATTCTTTATGCTCTGCTCCCATCCCAGGATTTGCTGGGGCCAAGAATTGAGCCTGGGGCTCTTTCTTATTATTCATGGATATTGACAGAGGTGCTCCTGAATAAAGTTGGAATATCCCAGAATTTTTCTACTGGGGAAGCACCAGAGAAGGGGGTTGGCTTATGAACGGGTATAGAGAGGGAGAGGTGGGACATAGCCCCTCCCCCCAACAGAGGGGGCAAGGCGAGGCAGCACAGTCAGCAGAACCAGAAGGGAAGAGGCGGGGCCAGAGTCTCTCCGCTTCTGGCCACGCTGTTCTCCCCCCAGCAGGGGTGAAAGTAAGTCCAGTGACTTACCGGTACGCTTGGGCCAGCTCTGGCCCCTGGAAGGGGTGGGGCCTAGGGTGGAAGGGGCATGGCTGAGGGAGTCAGAGCCAGCCCCAGCCCACCCTGTAAGGTAAGTGCCCCCCCCCCAACTCCCCGGGGTAGCAGCAGCAGCCCAGGACTCAGAGCTGCAGCTCTGGGGCTTGCAGGCTGCAGCTGTGGCTGCTCGGCCCGGCCCGCTGGAGCAGGCTGTGGCCGCACTGCCCGGTCTGGTCCGCAGAGCAGGCTGCGGCCGCGCTGCCCAGCCTGCTGGAGCAGCTCCGGCCAGGCCAGAGACATCCTCCCCGGGCCTGCCCCAGCTAAGGTGGGAAGGGATGGAGAGAGTGTGGAGGTCCCGGGCTAGGGGTGGGGTCACCTGACCCCCAGCTTCTCCCCCCCCCCCAAAATTTCCCCACCAGTTGCTGTTCCGGCCCGTCAGGGTAAGCAGCTGGCAAGCCGGCACACTTTGTTTACTTAGGTTTACCTCCATGCCTGCGGACGCTCGAGGTAAACAAACCGTCTCGGCCCGCCAGTGCCTTATCCTGATGGCCCGGGAGCCAAAGTTTGCTGACCCCTGAATTATAGGGTCGGCTTATGAATGGGTCACAAAAAATTTCCAGTATCAGAGGGGTAGCCATGTTAGTCTGAATCTGTAAAAAGCAACAGAGGGTCCTGTTGCTTTTTAAACAATTTCCAATTTTATTTATCCACCTTGTGGGGTTGGATTATAAATGAACTGGTTTATGATCGAGTATATACAGTAATTAATTTAACCGAATAGCTTTTACACAATGTAGTTGGTGTCCTGCATGCTTTATTCGCTGTTCAGATCACATCACAGACACTTTTGTTGCAACAAAAGTGGCAGTGGATTTGGTTTCTTGCCCTTCCATTTTATTCTCAGTTCATTTGTTTCCGCATAACATCAAGAATACAGCAAGCTCCGCTCCTTGTGAGGCTGCTTTAGACAGCCACTTAAGTAACATAGCCATAGAAAATATTACATACAAAGGGCCTAATTCTTCACTGTTTTGCTCTCTGTGTAATCCAGTAGGAACAGTAGCATTCCACACACACACACTTTGCACTCCATAAGCTGTTTATATCATGTTAATCCCAGGACAGAGTGATTGGTATAGGAGCTCATTTCCAGTCTGGGTCTTCCAACTGGTCCGCATAATCTGGTTTTCTAATTTGTTTGAGCAATCGGAGTCTCATTATGCACATTTTATCTTGGGATCTATCTTTAAAGTATTACTGGAAACAAGGCTACATTAACATTCCTTGGATGGGTAGTATGACTATCTACCCTTTGCCTGCATGATGGAGCTGATGCCTGGAAAAAAAGCATATTAAATTCACCCCTCACTCCCTCCTGCACTCCAACCCCATGCCCAGGCTAACCCAGAGCCCCCTCCCACACTGCGAACCCCTCGGCCCCAGCCCAGAACCCGCACCCAACCCCCCGAACTCCAACTTCCTATCCCAGCCCAGTGAAAGTGAGTGAGGGTGTAGGAGAGCGAGCGACGGGGGGTGGGGGTGGAGTGAGCAGGGCGGGGCTTTGGGCAAGGGGCGGGGGCTTGGGGAAGGGGCAGGATAGATCCTGAGTTGCCCTTAGATTCAAAAAATGATCTTGGGCGTAAAAAGGTTGGAGACCACACATCTAAAGGTTCATATCCCCAGACCCCGCATCTGACTTTGATAGTATTATTGCAGGGATGAATTTGGCCTAAGCACTCTGCCTCTCCTATCCCAATATGGTATTAAGAATACTGAAGTGGAGCAGTGATTCAGAGACTGCTTTGTTGTACTAATACAGTACCATCGGTGTGTTACTCAACACTGCTCTGCACAAAACTTACACCATGAAATAGTTATTCAGTTAATCTTTCTGGACACTGTAAGCACCATTTGGTACCTTACCAAACACATGTATCAAATGAGCAATCCTTAAGTCATTTTCTTTCAGTGTTAAAATGATCCATAATTATGAGTCAAACAAAAATGTAAGAGCTAACTAAGACAAATGAAATTCATGAAATTTGAAAACGTTGCTTGGATGGTAGAGGCAGTAAAGAAAACTAATACCATAGTAGTCTAATATCAAGCTGAACATGATAGATTAGGAAAGCAATGGGATAAAAATGTATTAATGAAAGAACAACATTTTCTGGAATTCATATACAGTGAGACTTGTCTAGAGTAACAAAAATTGGTTGCTACCTGAGGATGGTCTTCTAATACAGATGCAGCAGAATTTACTTTTTACATTTGGACCAGTCTCCTACTATGAGAAGTTGCCTAATATTTCTTGTGCCAGTTTCACTGTAAATTGAAACAAAGGGCATAGATTATTCTCCAGTACATTGGTAACCCCCAAAATCTGACTATTTTGGGGGAAAAAAGTTATATGGCCCTAATCCTGCTCCCAATAAATTTTGACAGCAAAACTCCCATTGACTACAATAAGCAAGAATCGCACTTTAATATGTTTGCGAGAACTTATTTCTATAATGCTAAGATTAATGGAATTTTGAAAGATGATTAATCAATCAATCAATGTAGTAGATCATAGTACAAAGAATACCCTAGAACTCTTCTGAATATACTAATGGAAGTTATATAAACCATTACACAATCTATAACCACATAAAATGCAGCCAGAGGACATAAGATACTGCAATCCAGTCCTCAATCTCCAAAAAATATCCTGCACTTCATTTATCACTTAAAATATTCTGCTTGCCCATTTATTAGCCTTAAGTTTGATAAATTTAATTCTTTTTTTAAACAGATCAATATATTTCAATTTTTTTAGAGGAATAACTTTTTTTTCCCTAAAGAAAGTCTCTCTCTGCTTTCTTAACCTTTTGTCCCCTCAATTAGGCTGAGGTCATTAAATTTCCAAAACTAGTCATTCCCATACTTGTAAGTGCTTTAGTTTTATGAATGATGGGATCGACAAAAGCACAATATTGCCACTTAGCAATCTTAAAATCTATCCACACTAAAAGGTGGGGCTTTAATTCTCTTTGGAGACGAGGAAAAGGTAAATACACATTGACAAATAGTGTATAAAAAGAGTTTAAAAATTATTAATAGATGTTATGAGCATGCTACAGACATGAGTAGTATGTGCTATAGGTATTTATCAGCACATCAGTAGCTGGTGTTACAACCATCTGATTTATACACCATTTATAAGCAGGGTGGATAAAAATCAATGACTTTTAAAAATAAAATAAAATAAATGGATTTTTTTAATTTAAATCAGATTTTTTTAATAAAATGCTTTTTGAGGAAAAAACCTATTTAAAGATAGGTTTAATTAAGATACATTTTAGCTCAAAGATATCTCATCATGGAATAGGGATTATAAATTCTATAGTATGAGACAATATAGTCATGTAATGTTTAAGAAAAGTTTTGTAAATGAGTTCCAATAGTTGATGGATTAGGGACCCAATCTTACGGGCTTTCAGGGGTTTCTGTATAGATTATTTAGGTTAATCTTTCTATCTAACCAATGGGACTCAGTGCTCAGTCTAGAAGGTACCATCAGAGATGCTTAATTTTACAATTCTCAAACTGTGGATTTGTGTCTCCAGAGATAACATGCTTGTTAACAACAAAAATGTTTTTAAATAAATAAATAATATGTAGAGGTGAGAAATAACAGACCTCAACCCTATTGTCCCTCTGCAAATTTGTGTACACAGAGTCAATCCCTTACCTCTTTCTAAAAGTGCAAAGTTTCAAAAAGTTCAATGAATAGAAGATTGTTGGGGGCAGAATAGATCTGGAAAGGAGACTAAGTCTGGAGATAAATGTGAGAAGGAAGGGACAGGCAGTAGAAACAAAAGTGAAACTGTTTGAGCAGCATATTTCAGAAGTCTTGAGGTCTTTCTGAGAGTAGTCTTCATTGATTTGAGATCTACCATACCATTCTCTCACTAGAAGGGAAAACCTATAATGGCAACAGGCCGTAAAAGAGACCCAGTTTGGGAATACTTTAATGAAGTTCCTCTACCTATGGGTAAGACAGGCATGCGTGCAAAATGCAACCAGTGCAACAAAGAAATGCAAGGCCTGGTTGCCCGAATGAAACAACATCGTGAGAAGTGTTCCTTCTCAGGAGGAAGCTACATTGAAGATGATGAAAGGAACATGTTTGAACGTGCAGGATCTTCAGGTTGGTAAATTTTTTTATTTCATACTTCTTTCTTAAGGACTGCCTGTCTTCCTTCTGGACTATTCTTGAATTCTCATGTTTGAGGAAAAAATATAGTTGTTACTCTATGATACTATCATTTTAGATGCAGTTGTGATAAAAAATAAATAGCTGAAACAGGCAGATCTTCCTTTTACAATTTCACCTTTAAAGTAGTACTGAGTGTCAGTGAATGCAATGAGTAATACTAAATGAGCAGTATGGTAATAATAATTAAATAACTGCATTGACTTATTTTGTTTTGGAGAATCCATCCTCAACATACAGGATTCTGAAGACTATCCACCTTCAAGATCACCATCATTTTCTATAATTTCAAAGTTATCTGCCAATGATAGTGTTTCAGTCACATCATGTATGTCACATAGCCACAGTATATCACCTGTAGCAAAAAGAAAAAAAAACTCCATCATCCAGAAAAAAACATAGATAAGTTTGTGATAAGAACCAGCAGATTACAAAAAGAGGTAACCGATGAAAAAATTGCTCAGTTTGTTTATGCAACAAACTCTCCTTTCTGTAAGATTGAGAACCCACACTTCATTAACATGGTTCAGTCATTAAGACCAGGATACAGTCCACCCAACAGAACAGATGTCGCAGGCAAACTGCTTGATAAAGTGTATGAAAGAAAAATTGAGCAGTGTGCAAAAGGACTAGAGGGTAAAATTGTTAACCTGTGTCTTGATGAGTGGAGTAATGTCCTCAATGATCCTGTTGTATGTACTTGTGTGACAACAGAAGAAGGGAATGTCTTCCTTACAAAAACAATTGATACATCAGGAAATGCACACACAGCAGAATATACCTCTACTCTGATATAACGCGACCCAATGTAACATGAATTCGGATATAACGTGGTAAAGCAGTGCTTCAGGGGGGCGGGGCTGCGCGCTCCGGTGGATCAAAGCAAGTTCGATATAACAAGTAACATTTTTTGGCTCCCGAGGACAGCGTTATATCGGGGTAGAGGCGTACTTACAAGAAGTAGCAGTAAAAGCTATAACAAACTGTGAAAAAAAATTCAAATATCTAGTACGTAGCTTGATCACAGACAATGCTGCAAATGTATCCAAGATGAGAAGAAATTATTTAGAAGAGAGTCCCAAACTAATAACATACGGTTGCAGTGCTCATTTGATGCCCCTCCTAGCCAAAGACTTCAGTGTTCCAGAAATAAAGGCTAATGTTGAAATTGCAAAATACTTCCGTAACGACCACTTTGCAGCAGCTGCTCTGAAAAAAGTGGGAGGAACCAAGCTAACTCTCCCACAAGATGTGTGATGGAACTCAGTAATGGACTCTTTTGAGTATTATATCGAGAACTGGCCTAATCTGATGACCGTTTGTGAACAAAATCATGAAAAAATAGATGGCACTGTCACAGCCAAAGTTCTCAACATTGGGCTAAAGAGAAATGTTGAACACATGCTGAGAACCCTAAGCCTATTTCTGTAGCCTTGAACAAAATTCAGGGAAATCGCTGTTTTATTATGACGCTGTTGAAATTTGGAAGGAACCGAGTGAGATCTTAAAAAGAGAAATATGCAAGGACAGAGTTAAATTACAAGCATTAAAAAAATGAATGGGAGAAGCATTATCTCCAGCTCATTTTCTTGCAAAATTCTCAATACTCGGTACCAGGGTCAAACCATAACTGCTGAAGAAGAGGAGTTGGCTACAACATGGACATCCAACAATCATCCCTCCATAATTCCAACTATAATAAACTTCAGAGCTAAGGGTGAACCATTCAAGAAATATATGTTTGCTAATGATGTTTTAAAGAAACTCACACCAGTGAACTGGTGGAAGTCACTTAAGCAATTGGATTCAGAGACTGTTGAAGTGATAATCTCACTTTTAACTGCAGTAGCTTCTTCTGCTGGTGTAGAAAGAATATTTTCTTCCTTTGGACTAATTCATTCCAAATTGAGAAGTCGTTTGGAACCTGAAAAAGCAGGAAAACTTGTTTTTATTTTCCAGATTATGAACAAACAGGAAAATGAAGGTGAAGACAACTGAGTTAGCTGCAGAAGCCAGTATTTTAAGTTTCTCATGTTGACCTGGCTGACATAGTCGATTTAAATTTTTTTTTTAATATTTCATTTAACTATTTTAGTTAAAAACAATTTTAACAAAAACAACCCTGATTTTAAAAAAACTTGAATGTTTAACTAAATTCAAATGCTTCTTTTGTTAAAATATTATGTTTGCTGTTGAAGAAAAAAAATCCAGAATACATAATGTTGTTCTTTTAGTTAAATAAAACAATTTAAATGCCTGTCTGGTGATGTTCTCCTCCTAATACAGCTTGGCAAGAAAATCCTCCAAATATTAATGATTAATCTGTTGAATTGGAGATAGTTCACCTCCCAATGACTTCATAATTATCTGCTTCAATTACCTTTGGTAAATGAAATAACCATTCATTTTCTGATATAGCTGTAAAACTAATCTGAAAAGTTTTCAAAATAAATCACTTTAAAAATGTGTAATGTGTACCTTTTAAAAATGAAACCTTCATCTATCTCTGGGTTGTGAAGAATATGTTTGAAGGTTATAATGACCAACAAGAATGCACTTTTATGTAGAAATCCATGATTAAATCGAGTCTTCCTGACTAGTGATTTAAATCATGATTTAAATTTGATTTAAATCAAATCCACCCTGTTTATAAGCAAACTACTGACTGCTGGAGTCTATAATAATTTATAACACTTGATTAACCACTTATTAAGACATCAATTAATCATGTATTAATCCTTTATAAGCCATTTATAGACGTCCATTAAATGTAAAAGTGTGTCAACTGATTCTTAGAAGATGCACCAGTCACCATGGTATTTAGGCACAAGCCACTACCCTAGTTTTGTGATCTACGCAAACATAATCATATTCAGCTGCATAAGAAGTTTGTATCAGATATGGAAACTATATCAAATGAAATTAGCATTCAAAATAGAGTCAAGGGTGTGCAACAATGCTTATTTATCTCCTTCTCAGTACAGATGTCTGCACCATATTAAACATTTGAGAAGACATTTCTAGCTCTTGACCAAGATGTAAAACTCCTAGTTATTAAAGACCCTGGATGATCCCTTTGGAAAATTTCTAGTTGGGTAATTACACTGCTCTACAGCCAAAATGCTTCTGAAATAAATGTAGTCAAACTTTACTAATTCTGGGTCACTGAGAACAAAAATGAAGCTTAAAATTGTTGATTGGCTCTAATGTTCAAGATATGCTATTGGGTCAGTATATACGACCCTTGACTTGGGAATGGCGGAGGATAAGTGAGTTATAAAAGGAAGGGATCTCAATTTAAACCAGAAATAACTAAAATACATCTTTGACTGGTTTTATGAATAAATCTATGACTGGGTTTGGACAGTACTTGCTTTTTAGGCAAAACAATGAATGATGCAATCTGAAGCTGGTATTGCGTCATACATGATATGAATTGCATCATGTTATTCCTAGAAGTCATGGATGATGCAATCATAACGAAGCTTACATCACTCTGCTGAACAAATTGCCCTATATCAGCTCTAGAAATCATACAGTGTCGTGCTCTCTTATTTGTCAGTGTTTAATTTTGCAAAGGGACACATTTCTGTTTAGCCAAAGTGAGCAGAGATGCCTCGTACTTGTGTGAACAGTGCAGATAACTTCTGCTATGTTTGTGGTGAAGTGACTTTTGCATCACAAAAGCGCAGTACAACCACTATGATTAAGAAAGCCTATCACCTTTATTTTGGCTGCAAAATTGGAGATCAGGACAAGAGGTAGGCCCCACACATATGCTGCAACACTTGTGCAACAAATCTTCACCAGTGGTTGAACAGGAAAAGGAAATCTATGCCTTTTGCAGTGCCAGTGATTTGGAGAGAGCCAACAGCCATACCAGCAATTCTTACTTCTGCATGGTGCCTCCAGTTGGGAAAGGTGTGTCAAAGAAGAAAAAGTGGACTGTGCATTATCCAAACATTCCATCAGCTATACGCCCAGTACCCCACGGAGAAGGACTGCCAGTTTCTGATGCACCAGAATCATTCTCACTTGAGTCAGACGAGGAAGAGGAAGAGGATGAAACTTCTGGTCCTGAACCATCAATGTCACAGGACCCACATTTTCTCCCATCCTCCTCCTCTGAACTACACCTCATAACACAAGGTGAACTGACTGACCTTGTCAGGGATTTGTAACTACCCAAGAGTAAGGCAGAGCTGTTGGGCTCCAGACTACAGCAGTGGAATCTCCTGGCAGGTGATGTTAAGGTTTCCATGTTCCGTGACTGTCAAAAGGATCTTGTCCCATTCTTCTTCATAGAAGGTGATCTTGTAGCCTGCAACAACATCAATGGTGTGATGGCAGCCCTCAACATTGTTCACGATCCAGATGAGTGGAGACTGTTCATTGATTCATCGAAGACGAGTCTTAAAGCTGTTTTACTGCATAATGGCAATGTTTTGCCATCAATTCCAGTTGGTCATGCAGTCCATATGAAGGAAACCTATGACAACATGAAACAACTTTTGAGGTGCATAAACTATGACCAACATCAGTGGCAGCTTTGTGGCAATTTGAAGGTTGTTGCTCTCTTGCTTGGTCTGCAGACTGGATACACAAAGTACTGCTGTTTTCTCTGCGAATGGGATAGTCGTGCAAGAGATTCCCACTACATCAAGAAAGATTGGCCACTCCGACAGTCATTGGAGACTGGGAGGAAAAGTGTTCAGCATCCACCACTTGTTGAATCAAGGAAGATTTTGTTACCACCCTTACACATCAAGCTGGGTCTGATGAAGAACTTTGTCAAGGCCATTGACAAAACACAAGCAGCTTTCAAGTACCTCCGTGGAAAATGTCCAAGGTTAAGTGAAGCTAAGATAAAGGAAGGTGTCTTTGTTGGTCCTCAGATTCGTGAACTTCTTCGAGATGATGCATTTGACCATGCACTGCGTGGCAAGGAAAAGACAGAATGGAAAGCCTTCCAGTTAGTGGCAATAAATTTTCTCGGAAACAACAAGGCAGACAACTACAGGTTGTTGGTGGAAAACCTCCTCAAGGCATACAAAAGCCTTGGTTGCAACATGTCACTAAAGATACATTTTTTGCACTCTCATCTAGATTTTTTTCCACCGAACTGCGGAGCAGTGAGTGACGAGCACTGCGAGCGATTTCACCAGGACATTGCAACAATGGAGAAATGCTATCAGGGCAAATGGAGCCCATTAATGCTTGCAGACTATTGCTGGACAGTGACAAGAGATGCTCCATTTAATGAATACAAGAGACAAGCCAAGAAGCGCCGAGTAGACACTGAATAGGACTAAACTATGTACATAATAGTTTTTTGCCTTTTGTTTCAGAATAAATTTTATTTATATAACCCTTTTGCTGATTTTTAAAGTGTTACATAAACAGGACAGGTGAAATATTATCGTGTAAAACAATCATAAACACATGAAAAGACCTAGGTTTACAATTTATGATTAAAACTCTACTATCTACACAATATACATAGACATAAAATGTAAAAACTTAAATATCTTAGAAACAGTAGCCGATCAGTTGTTTTAATTGTCATATTTGAATTCAGCACATCAAAATACATAATAAATAGCACATTTTATCTCTGAAGCAGACGACGTCTCAAAAATTGTAGACCAGTGTTACATGGGCCGAAATCTTAGCCACCTGTACAATGCCTGAGCAAACAGACCTTGTAAAGTGCAACTCTGTTGGTCAGAAGAGGTAGAATCCTGTCCTCAGGACATGAAACATGCTGTAACAGTAGCTGTGGCTGCCACATCCCTCCTTCTCTTGCAGAGATTTTACATCCGTGGATCATCGTACTATAGCTAGTCTCTCTGTGGCCCATTTTCCCACTCCCAAGACTCTGCTCGGCCCTGGTGTGAAGAGTTGACCCACAGCACTTCTGTTTTATGTGCAGTCCCCATTCCCCCATTTTTTCTCCATAGCCTTTCACTTTGCTTAGTGAAAGCAAAAAGGTTCTTCTTCATTATAAAAGTCTTCTTTGCCTGCAATGGGAGTGCAGGACTTGAATCATTCTATTTTACATTCCCATTTAAGTTCAACTGGGGAAGATCTCATTTCTCTAAAAAATTGCTGAGTAGTATTATTGGTGCAGTGTGACCAGGGCCGGCTCTGGCTTTTTTGCCGCCCCAGGCAAAAAAGCCTCCGGCCGCGCCCCTCCTCCCCGCAGCGCGGCAGGGGAGGGCGCGGGGGGGCAGTGAGCCCTGGCGGGAGGGCAGCGAGCCCCGGCCGGGGCTCCGCTCTCCCCGGCGGCCGGGGGGAGGGTGCCGGGGGGGAGGGTGGCTGGAGCCCTAGGAGGAGGGCGGCGAGTCCCGGCCGGGGCTCCGCTCTCCCCGGCGGCCGGAGCCGGAGCACCGCACCGCGTGGCCCCTCTCCAGGTGCCGTCCCAAGCACAAGCTTGGTGGGCTGGTGCCTGGAGCCAGCCCTGAGTGTGACTGCTGAATTCCACTCCAGAGGTGGGTATATTTCAGAATATAAAGTGTCTGGGGATTGTTCTCAATGACTAGCACTATATTAGTTATCTTCTGAGAATTTCACAAACTTTTAGGGTTTCTCTTTCAGCAGGTGGAGAAATATAGCCTCAGCAAAAAGGTTGCAGAGTTGGTAGCCTCAAACCACTGCAAGTTCCCAAGTCTGGTCTTTGAAAGATATTTTCCAAGGGGAGTCGCCTGACTGCCCCCATGTCTTACATTTCATCAAAATACCAACTGCATGAGCATCCTCATACTGCACTATTTCTCACTGAAATACTGGCACCAAGTCCTCTCTTTATGAGGAGGCTGTACCCACAGAAACGTCACCAGATGTTTGGAAACATGATTTCAGTTTAAAGTTGAAGTAAAAAATGGTGTGACTGAGATTCAAGTCTCCTTTGAATCATGACCCCCTGTGTCTGTGGCTTTTATGGGTGTTTTATCTGGCTCTACTCCTGCTTCAAGCCAGAGGATGTTGCAGCATTTCAAAGATGACTGGAACAGTTTATCTGATAATTTATTTAACTAACAGGAAGAAATAAAATATAAACATAATATTGTTTCTGTGATAATCTAGCCTAGCTTTAGTCTGTCTCAATATCTGCAACTGGTTCCTGTGTGTGTGCAGAAGAGAGACTATGAGAGAGTCAACGGAAGTGTAGGACTCTACATACACCTCTACCCTGATATAACGCGACCCGCTAGAACACGAATTCAGATATAATGCAGTAAAGCAGCGCTCTAGGGGGGAGGGGCAGCGCACTCCGGTGGATCAAAGCAAGTTTGATATAATGCGGTTTCACCTAGAGCATCATAGAATATCAGGGTTGGAAGGGACCTCAGGAGGTCATCTAGTCCAACCCTGCTCAAAGCAGGGCCAATCCCCAGACAGATTTTTGCCCCAGATCCCTAAATGGCCCCCTCAAGGATTGAACTCACAACGCTGGGTTTAGCAGGCCAATGTTCAAACCACTGAGCTATCCCTCCCCCCTGTGGTAAGATTTTTTGGCTCCTGAGGACAGCGTTATATCGAGGTAGAGGTGTATTGCTCTACAAGATGTGTCAGAATTTTAAACTTCTAGCTGAAGTTTAATGTGACGGAGTCGACTTTGGAGGAGGATGGGTAGGAATCTGTCTCTTTGTAAAATCAGTAGAAAAAGAAAAGTGGCAGATGGCCATTTATTCATTTAAAATAATATAATAAATAAGGAAAGGCTGTACAACCGTAGATTAAGTTGAACTATTCATTGAAAGATACCTTTAAAATTGTTAATTACATTCTCACTAGCAGCAACATGTGAAGCAATAGCTAACCACATTCATATATTTTCCAGCATGCTGTCACTTTATCTTACAGAGCAGGAGTTCATGTGTCTTCAAAACTAGGTGTGATCCCATGAGCAGGACCAGGAGGGATCATGTGACCCACCACAGAGGCTCCCTGATGATTAGAGCAGAGGTGGGCAAACTATGACCTGCAGGCCACATCCAGCCCGCAGGACCCTCCTGCCCGGCCCCTGAGCTCCTGCCCAGGGAGGCTCGCCCCAGTCCCTCTCCCGCAGCCTCAGCTCACTGTGCCGCTGGCACAATGCTCTGGGCGGTGGGGTGGCAAGGCGGCGAGCTCCTGAGGCAGCACAGCCGCAGAGCCCGGCCTGCCAGCCACCGGTGCTCCAAGCAGCGTGGTAAAGGGGGGGGTGGATATAGGGCAGGAGAGTTCGGATGGTGGTCAGGGGGCAGGAGTGTGGATAGGGGTTGGCACGGTCAGAGGGTGGAGAACAGGGGTTGAATGGGGGCAGGGGTTGGGGGGGGCAGTCAGGAAGGAGAGGAGGGGTTGGATGCGGCAGTGCAGGGCAGTCAGGGGCAGGGATTCCGGGAGTGGTCGGGGGAGTGGATGGGGCAGGGATTCCAGGGTGACCATCAGGGAACAGGGGGGTTTGGATGAGCCAGGAGTCCAGGGGGCAGTCAGGGGGCCAGGAGTCCGGGAGGAAGTGAATAGGGGCCACACTCCCCTTCCCTAACCGGCCCTCCATACAATTTCCAAAACCTGATGCAGCCCTCAGGCCAAAAAGTTTGCCTGCCCCTGGGTTAGAGCCTCATTTCAGTGGGATCTCTCTATGAGGAGAACTTGAGGGAACCACCCTGAATGAACCAGATTTGAAAAACTGATCAGGGAGATTTTAAATTTCTCAATGAAATACAGTGCAAATTCCTTTGTTATAAGAGGGAGATTAGTGGAAGTTACTCAGCTCCCAAACGAATGCATTTCCCTCTCAGTGAGCGAGATTGGGCATGTCTCATGAAGAAATTTTATTGGAAAAATAGAACAATCTATTAAAAAAAAATATTAAAAATATAACCTCAAACACACTGATGGCAAAGAGCCTCAAAAATTGATTTATTTTGAATATAACCCAGGCTTTTATTTCACATAGTTGTCTATCTAGCCACCCTGGTATTTCTAGTGCACACACCGCCATATTTGGGTACCAAATAACAGTTGTATGAGAAACTTATTTTGATATTTCAGAAGAAATGGGGACGCATCAGAGAAATACAAGTAGTTTGAGACAATGGAAACAATTAGCACAACAAGTGGGAAGCAAACTGGAAAGCTACCGAGAAGCAACAGTGAGATTGTCAAGAAAGATGTACATTACACTGGACTGGGAAAGACATTGTCTATATTACTAACAGAAGATGATATATACTATTAGAATTAAAGATCTACATTTATCCAGTCTTTTGCTTCTCTTGTCTTCACACACGTCTTCAATTCACTGGACACACAAAAACTTCCACGGAAGCTGGTGCGCAAGGAATATGGGATTTTTATTTATTTATTTATTGCTCATCTGTTAGTTTCACCCTAATAAGGAACATTTCAAACTTTTGCATTGCACCTTTTCAGTTCTCCTTCTGGAGAAGAAGATTGGGTAAGATTTAGTCACTTACTGATCCTTTGTATGAGTTTAGGCATAATTCCTTTATTAAATAAATTAGTCAAAATAGTATATTTATGATGGACAAAGGCATTCTGAGAAGGTAGTTTTACAGCTCGGTTTGGAAAACACATGCCAATCATTCAGCAAAAGGATGTAACAGTGACACATAAAATGTGCAGGCACAAGTAAACAACAGTAAAGCTATTTTGGTTATGGTGCCATCTACAGCTTATGAATAATATTACACAACTGAACAAAATACTTAGTATTAAGGCTAAGTTTTTGTCCAGGATATTTTTAGTGAAAGTCAGGGACAGGTCCCTGACTTTCACTAAAAATATCCTGGACAAAAGGTGTAGGTGGGTTCAGCAACCATTGCGGCTGGGGCTCCTGGGTCCCCCACCACTGCAGTGCGTGGGAGCTCCAGGGTCCCCCTGCCTGTAGGGCTGGGCTGCTGAGGGGTCCCAACATCTTCCAGCAAAATAATTTCCATAAACATGTAGAAATTTGTAGAAATGAAATTAGGCTTTGTCTTGACTGGGGATGTGCCCCAATTACAGCCTTTAACGAAACTGTACCAGCACAATACCTAGCATCTATAGGCAAAGCTGCTCTTCACACCAGTGGTTTACCCTCAGGCTTTCAAAGCCGGGATAAACCCAGTGGATCCAATTAGTGCCTTTGGCTGCCTACATCAAGGATTGCATTGGTAAAGCTACACCAGTGGTTGGAATCGGGCAAAAGTCCAGTTTAGATAAGATCCTAGAGTGACATTGCATGGCCTCCCAGCCCAGTCACAGGGGAGCTGTTGTGTGCTCTCCCTACTGGGATCCTCTCCCTCCCCCCCCCCCCCCCCCCACACACACACCAAGGGAGAGGAGCTAGAAACCTCTAGTCATCTGACTCCAGACACTACCCCATTATTAAAATACAGCTAAGGATAGCACAAAATCCCTTCTTTACCTATAAAGGGTTAAGAAGCTCAGATAACCTGGTTGGCACCTGACCAGAAGGACCCAAATATTTTTAAATGGGGGGGGGGGGAGAGAAGGGTTTTGTTTTGTGCTCTGTGGGTGGTTTTTTTGGGAGACAAAGGGAGAGACCAAGCAAGTAATCCAGCTGTTACTGAAATGATACATTTAATATTACAGAAATACTAAGTAATAGCAAGGAAATGTGTTAGGGTATTTTTTGTTTTAGCTTGTGAATTTTCCCTATGCTAAGAGGGAGGTTTATTCCTGGTTTTTTGTAACTTTAAAGTTTTGCCTACAGGGAAATTCTCTCTGTTTTAACTCTTATTACCCTGTAAAATTACCTTCCATCCTGATTTTACAGAGGTTTCTCTTTTAATTTTTTTCCTTATAATAAAAGTTCTGTTTTTAAGAATCTGATTGGGTTTTTAATATCCCAAAAACCCAAGGGTCTAGTCTGTGCTCACCTTGGTTACTCTCAAGCCTCCCCAGGAAAGGGGGTGAAGGGGCTTGGGGGAATATTTGGGGTAAACAGGAACTCCAAGTGGTCCTTTTCCTGAATCTTTGTCTAACTCACTTGGTGGTGGCAGCATACTGTCCAAGGACAAGGAAGAATTTGTGCCTTGGGGAAGTTTTTAACCTAAGTTGGTAGAAATAAGCTTAGGGGGTCTTTTATGAGGGTCCCCACATCTGTACCCTAGAGTTCAGAGTGCGGAAGGAACCCTGACAACCCCCATCAATTGCTGTGTCCACCCCCATACAAAGGCCCCACCCCCAGCTATCTGCTGCTCCCCTCAAATTAGGCTGCCATTTCCACCCCCCACACACAAAAGAGGCCTCATCAATTGAGCTGCTCTTCCCCCTACAGACTCCCCCAACTGAATTAATCTGCTGTGTCCCCCACCCTGCACACAGAGACTCCCTCCTCCATCTGACCACCTTCCCTTGTACGTGCTGGTGAAATGCCACGCACACCAGGGGTACGGCCCTGAACTCCCTGACATTTATGTGAAGGGTTAGCTCCTCTGGTGACCACATACCCTGGGTCCTGAAATCCCCCACGTGGGCTCCCCAGCTCAGGTCCGAGGCGTCCGACACTAGATCTAGTGAGGGATGAAGTTCTCAGAAGGGGATACCCCAGAGCATGTTGCTCGGGAAGGACCACCAATGGAGGTCTGCCACCACCCTGGGCAGCACTGTGACCACCTTGTCCAGGTCATCCCTGGCCTGGGAGTACCGGGAGGCCAGCCAAAGCTGGAGGGGCCTCATCCGAAGCCTGGCATGTCGCACCACATAGGTGCATGCTGCCATGTGGCCTAGTATTTGAAGGCACACACATGCTGTGGTTATCCGAAAAGCCGTGATGGAGGCGATGAGAGCCTTGAGTGTCTCGAACCTGTCCAGTGGGAGGGAGGCCATGGCTACTCGGGAATCTAGCAGCGCCCTTATGAATTGTATATGCTGGACTGGAAGTAACATGGATTTCTCCTCGTTTACCAGTAGGCCTAGAGCCCCGCAGGTGTCTAGCAGGAACTTCATCTGGTGCTGCACCAGAGCGTGAGACTGGCCCTTGAGCAGCCAGTCGTCGAGGTAGGGGAAGATCTGCAGCCTTTGTCTCCTGAGGTGGGCCGCCACCACCGCCATACACTTTGTAAATACCCTGGGGGCAGTAGAAAGGCCAAAGGGTAGGACTGTAAATTGGAAGTGGTCCTGACCCACCAGGAAACGGAGGTAGCACCTGTGACCCTCGAAAATTTGGATGTGAAAGTACGTATCCTGGAGGTCCAGCGCAGTAAACCAATCCCCCTGGTCTAGGGATGGAATAATAGAGGCCAGGGACACCATGCAGAATTTGCAATGCACCAGAAACTGGTTGAGGTTCTGCAGGTCGAGGATGGGCCAAAGCCCGCCCTTCGCCTTGGGGATGAGGAAATACCTGGAGTAAAAACCCTTGCCCTTGCCCTTGCCCCAAGGTACCCGTTCCACCGTTCCCAGAGAGAGGAGGCGCTCTACTTCCTGGTAGAGGAGTAAGGCATGCTCCGGGGACTCATCCAGCCGCCCGGACAGGGGAGAAGTGGGAGGGGCTGAAACAAACTGCAGCTTGTACCCTTGGGAGATGGTTCTGAGGATCCATTGGTCCGACGTGATATGGGACCACTACAGTGGGAAGTCCGATAAACGGTTTAGAAAAGGTAACTTTATTAACTGGGTGGGGGGTACACTGGCAACAGGCCCGGTGACCCCCCTCAACAAGTCAAAAATGCCGTTTTCCCTGCCGTTTGGCCTTCGAGGCCCCAGGCCATGGGGCCAAGCGGGATTGGCATTGGGATGTCTTTGATCCCTCTGCTGCTTAGGCGGGGGTTCATATCTGCCCCGAGCTTGCGGAGCAGAGGGTTGAGGCCTGGGTTTGTCCTTAGCGGGCAGGACGTAGAGGCCTAGCGTCTGCAGGGTGGTACGGGAGTCCTTCATCCTGTGCAGACGGGTGTCTGGTGCGCGAAAAGGGCCTTGCCATCAAACGGCAGGTCCTGCATTATGGACTGGGATTCTGACGACAGCCCCGAAAGCGAGAGCCACGCCACACATCGCATGGAGATAGCGGTCGCCATCGAATGAGCGGCTGTGTCTGCAGTGTCTGAAGCTGCCTGGAGAGCTGCTTTGGCGGCGGTCGGACCCTCCTCAACCAATGCCCTGAACTCCTTCACCTCCTTGTCAGGAATGAGGGGCTCAAATTTGGGGAGGGATCCCCACAGGTTAAACTCGTAGCGGCTCAGAAGTGCCTGATGGTTGGCCACTCTGAGCTGGAAACTCGTTGACGAATAAACCTTTTTACCAAAGGCATCAAGTCTACGAGCATCCTTGTCCTTTGGTGTGGGCACGGGCTCGCCATTCTGTTCATGGTGGTGGACCGATTCAACCACTATGGAGTTTGGAGCTGGGTGAGTATAAAGGTACTCAAGACCCCTCGCGGGGACGAAGTACTTCCTCTCGGCCTTCTTGGAAATAGGCCCAAGAGAGGCCGGGGTCTGCCAAAGGCCAGTGGTGATGTTGGCAACTCCCTGATGGAAAGGAAGCACCACATGCTCCGGTACCGAGAAGGCGAGGACATTGAAGAGGGTGTTGGAGGCTCCTCCATCTCCTCAGCTCGAGGTTGGCTGCCACCCTTCGAAGCAGCTCTTGGTAGACTTTAAAGTCCTCCTGGGAAGAAGGAGGCGGTACCGCAACCGAATCGCCCTATGCCGAAGGGGTGGGCGGCGTGGCGCCCTCAGCGGCTAACGGCACCCTGGGCTCCACATCCAGGTTCGGTGCCGGAGTTGGTGCCGGGGGTTCGGCACCCACGAGTTGATCTCGGTGCCGTGAAGGTGATGCGGGTCGGCACTGAGAAGCTCCAGCCACAGAGCAAGGGCCTGACTGCGCAGGTGCTTCAGGCCACGGTACCCACTGGCACTTCTGTCCCTCCCAGGGCACGGACTGGAGCAGAGGCGCATCGGGTGCCGGCAGGGCAGGGTTGGTCCTGCAGTGCGGTGCGACCCTGGGAGAGACGGCTGCGCGCCGATGCCGAGGTGTGGGAGGAGCGCATGGTGCCGTAAGAGCGGCTGGCGTGGTCCCAATCGTGACGACTCCTTCCCCGAGACTTCGACCTAGAGGAGGTCGAGACATATATGTCCGAGGAGCTGTCCCTGGACTCCTTACTGCATCTGTGGCCACGGTGCCTCGGTGCCGGGGACTCTCGGGATACGCCGCGAGCATGTGACAGCGGGCACCCAAGTAGGAGCGTCGGTGTCAACGGCGTCGTGACCTATCCCTCTCGGACTCGCTGGAAGAGGAATGGTGCTGTCTCTTGCCTCCTCCTCGACGGCGCTCAAGGCCGGAGGAGTGGGATCCGCTTTTGGAAGAGTCCAGACGCGGAGTCGACGCGCGACGTGGGGCTCTAATAGGCACCTCGACCCGGGAAGGTGCCTCGGCCTGTGACACCTCCGGGGAGTGCTGATGGGTGCCCAAAAGCGGCTTTCCACGGGACCGGGAGTCCGACTGTGGCGGCGCTCCCGTCACTGGAAGTGTCAGTATATTGCGCGCGGCCTGAGCTGCCTCCGGCGTCGAAGGCATGCGTACCTCTGGTGAGGCTCACACGGACAGGACTGGACTACTCCGCTCAGCATGAGTTGGAGGTCTCTGTCTCAGTGGGGATCGCGGGCTGCCCAACTTGGCTCTGGCCCTACCCCTGTTCTTTTCCTGGCGCTGCTGAGAGTTTCCTGGCTTCTTAGCTGGGGAGCAGTGCCGTGACGTCGACGGTGCTTTGCTGAGCACTGAGGACGTGGTGCCGGGTGCCGATTCAGAACGGCGCACCGGAGGCGCTTCACCACGTGCCGACGACGTGGAGCCCCGCACGGTGTCAGCTCAACGCAGCAGTGCTGGGGCCAATGCCGACTCCATTAAAAGAGCCTGGAGTCGGATCTCACACTCCTTCTTCGTCCGTGGCTTGAAGGAGCGGCAGATCTTGCACTTCTCACTAACGTGAGACTTGCCCAAACAGCAAAGACACTGATTGTGGGGATCGCTTCTGGGTATAGAATTGCAACAGGAATCACACGACTTAAAGCCTGGGCCATGGGGCATGCCCCGAGCCAGGCACTCACGAAAGATCAGTGAACCGGATACCACTAAGCTAGATACACTGCAGCTACACTAAGCTGGAGCAAGTTCTGTCTATCTTCACTGGCGGCAAGAAGGAACTGAGGGTGGGGGGAGCACGCAGCCCCCTTTATGGCGTGATATACCGGCACCACTCCAGGGGTCGCAGCGGTGCTCCGCCACTACGGATACTGCTAAGGGAAAAACTTCCGGCACCGGTGCACGTGGCGAGCACACACACCTATAGTGGAATACACCTGAGCAATCACTCGAAGAACAACTGTGGAGTACCCCCGCTGTGCCAGGCAGCAGAAGCTCCCCGCAGCTCCCCACCACTGCGGGCGGCTGAGGGGACTCCAGGAGCTATCTGCAGGCAGCACGGGGACCCCCGCAGCTCCCCACCACTGCAGAGGGGACCCCTGCAGCTCCTGGCAACTGATGGCAGCAGGAGGAACCCTCGCAGCTCAGAGCTGCCAGCGGAGGGGGACCCTGGAGCTCCAAGCCCCCATGGGTGGTGGGAGACCCTAGAGCTCCCAGCCCACACAGCTACCCAGGCTCCCCATTTTGTCACCAAAAGTTTTAGTAAAAGTCAGGGATAGGTCACCGGCTTCCATGAATGTTTCATTATTACCCGTGACCTGTCCCTGACTTTTACTAAAAATATCTGAGACAAAATCTTAGCCGTAGTCATTTAACAGTGACCTTGCAAACAAAAAAAAAGTCTCCCATGTGTTCGCCCCCTCCCCCGCTTTTTTTTCTTGGCTTCTTTATTATGTTTAAAGGCCTGAAAAAGTTGATTGGGTTTTTATTTTTTGTTTATTTTTTCTTCTGCTTGTTTTTCATGCCAGAAATTGGGGTCTACCCCCCATCCCACCCCAAGAAGGTCTGATAGGGTTATGAGATCACAAACATTATGGGAGTGAAGCCTGATTACTAGAGAGGGGAAGTGATGTTTAGTCAGACTACTTAAAACTCTGATTTATTGACTGATTTTGACAGCACCTACTTAGGACACACTCCTAATTGTCACTGGCAAAACTTTCATTACCTTCACTGTGAGCCGTAGCAAGTACAGAATCAGGGCTTTAAAAAAAAAAAAAAAAAAAAGACTACCAAAACCCTTTGCTCTGCTAGAATGATTACTTCTGAAGATTTAGTTAAAAGCAGGACCAACGGGTCTGATAGACCATTGTCTTATAATCCATGGATCCCTGCTTCATTTCTGAATGCTGCACTGGGAACACTGAAGATGCAGCATGTTCAGGCCAGAGGCATAAGGGAGGAGAGTGAGTCTCACTTGCTCCTCTTATCTGGAGTGACTCTGGCGAAGCAGCCTCCAGCTCTCAGGCAGAAGCCATTCAAAGGTGGTGAAATCCATCCCTCTACAGAGGGCCAGCACACCACGATAGGCCTCAAAGCATGATTTAAGTCAGGGGCGGGCAAACTTTTTGGCCCAAGGGCCGCATCGGGTTTTGTAAATTGTATGGAGGTTAAGGGAGGGGGGTCATGGCTCGGCCCCCACCTCCTATCTGCCCCCCCCGGGATTCCTGCCCCATCCACCCCCCCACCCCTGTTCCCTGACGGCCCCTCTGGGACCCCTGCCGAATCCACACATCCCGCTCCCTGACTGCCCCGGACCCCTGCCACCCCATCCAACCCCTCCTCTCATTCCTGATGGCCCCCCCAGGACCCCTGCCCATCCAACCACCCCTTCCCCCTGACTTCCCTCGGAACCCCTGCCACTGACTGCCCCCTGCAACCCCCCTTCCTTCCTGATCGCCCCCAATCAACCCATTTCCTCCCCGACCACCATCCACACTCCCACCCTCTGACCACCACCCCAAACTCCCCAGCCCTCTACCCAACTGCCCCTGCTCCCAGCCCCCTTACCACGCTGCCTGGAGAACTGGTGGCTGGCGGCGCTGGAGCCACACCACGCTGCCACCATGTAGCACAGAGCACTGGGTCAGGCCGGGCTCTGCAGCTGTGCTGCCCCAGGAGCTCACAGCCCCGCTGTCCAGAGCATTGCTCGCTCTGCTGCCGGCGCAAGCTGAGGCTGCAGGCAAGGGGGAACAGCGGGGGAGGGGCTGCAGGCAAGCCTCCCGGGCCAGGAGCTCGGGGGCCGGGCAGGATGGTCCCATGGGTCAGATGTGGCCCATCAACCATTGTTTACCCACCCCTGATTTAAGTGGTGCATAGCTCTCATTCACCCCCTGCTGAGGGTCAGCATTTCAACTAGGAATCACTGAATGTATCTGTCCCCTCCCTCCCATCCTCAGAGTTTGGGGCCATTATTCCTTCTTTCTGGACATAAACACTATGTAGAGATGAAAATCTCTATGGTTTTGAGTGGAAACAGTCTTCTAAAGAGTTACCAATTGCCATTTAGTGGAAAGGACTATTAAGTGGTGGCTTATATTTCTGCACAAGTCACCGTTGAATGGAATTACAGAAACAGAAAGTCATAATGAGTGTCATACCCTTATTCCTTCTCTCACCATCCTACTTCATCCTATTATGTAGCACTGAGTTTATATTTAATAGTATAATACCATGTTGCCATTCTCCCCATACTACAAGCTATCTTCAAGTGGTACCTATGGGAATTTGACACTTACCTTTAAAAACCTATATATAGAATACTTTTCTTACTGTAATGAGGGGAATGTAATATCTGAGCACCTGGCAATAATGCATTAAGCAACATGAGTAACAACTGTTACATTCAGTCCATGCTCTCCTCTTCCAGAGGAAGAGTTGTGTGTGGAGTGGTTTGTTTGGTGTGGGGGGGTGGGGAGAGAGGGGAGATTCCTTTGGCACACAAGGGCAGAAGATGGTGAAGGTTTCCTTAGTTCCTACTGGAGTTCATTCCATAGTTTCAGAATAGCTGTTGAGTTAGCACAGACCAGTTTTAAACCTTGTGGTAGAAAGTTCCACTGTGCCGGAGGAGCAGAGTTGTTGACCATCCTCTTAATCCCGGAGCTTTAGGTGGTCTTTTAGATATGCTCATCCCAGGCTGCTGGAGTATCTTGAAGATAAAGTTGAGACCTTAAACTTGATTTTTGAAAATGAACTTGATGTTGTGTAACTAAGTCTCATTGTGCCATGAGGTCAACTGGAGCAAGACTGTAATGGAAAATTACTTCATGTGTTAAATAAATCAGACTATTCCACAAAAGCAAAAAAAATTTTAAGGTTTTAGCAGCAGAAAAGGTGGGGGAGATGCACTGTAAGTAAGAGAGGAGTATGACTGCTCAGAGCTCTGGTATGAAACTGCAGAAAAACCCGAGTCTCTCTGGATTAAGAAGTGTGAGCAACAAGGGTGATGTCGTGGTGGGAGTCTGCTATAGACCACCAGACCAAGGGGATGAGGTGGACGAGCCTTTCTTCCGGCAACTAGCAGAAGTTACTAGATCGCAGGCCCTGGTTCTCATGGGAGACTTTAATCACCCTGATATCTGCTGGGAGAGCAATACAGCGATGCACAGACAATCCAGGAAGTTTTTGAAAAGTGTAGGGGACAATTTCCTGGTGCAAGTGCTGGAGGAACCAACTAGGGGCAGAGCTCTTCTTGACCTGCTGCTCACAAACTGGGAAGAATTAGTAGGGGTAGCAAAAGTGGATGGGAACCTGGGAGGCAGTGACCATGAGATGGTCAAATTCAGGATACTGACACAAGGAAGAAAGGAGAGCAGCAGAATACAGACCCTGGACTTCAGAAAAGCAGACTGACTCCCTCAGGGAACTGATGGGCAGGATCCCCTGGGAGAATAACATGAGGGGGAAAGGAGTCCAGGAGAGCTGGCTGTATTTTAAAGAATTCTTATTGAGGTTGCAGGAACAAACCATCCTGATGTGTAGAAAGAACAGTAAATATGGCAGGCGACCAGCTTGGCTTAACAGTGAAATCCTTGCCAATCTTAAACACAAAAAAGCAGCTTACAAGAAGTGGAAGATTGGACAAATGACCAGGGAGGAGTATAAGGAGTGAAATCAGGAAGGCCAAGTCACACTTGGAGTTGCAGCTAGCAAGAGATGTTAAGAGTAACAAGAAGGGTTTCTTCAGGTATGTTAGCAACAAGAAAAAAGTCAAAGAAAGTGTGGGCCCCTTACTGAATGAGGGAGGCAATCTAGTGACAGAGGATGTGGAAAAAACTAATGTACTCAATGATTTTTTTGCCTCTGTCTTCATGAACAAGGTCAGCTCCCAGACTGCTGCACTGGGCAGCACAGTATGGGGAGAAGGTGACCAGCCTGCTGTGGACAAAGAAGTGGTTCGGGACTATTTAGAAAAACTGGATGAGCACAAGTCCATGGGGCCGGATGCACTGCATCCGAGGGTGCTAAAGAAGTTGGCGGATGTGATTGTGGAGCCATTGGCCATTATTTTTGAAAACTCATGGTGATCAGGGGAGGTCCCGGATGACTGGAAAAAGGCTAATGTAGTGCCCATCTTTAAAAAAGGGAAGGAGGAGGATCCAGGGAACTACAGGCCAGTCAGCCTCACCTCAGTCCCTGGAAAAATCATGGAGCAGGTCCTCAAGGAATCAATTCTGAAGCACTTAGAGGAGAGGAAAGTGATCAGGAACAGTCAGCATGGATTCACCAAGGGCAAGTCATGCCTGACTAACCTAATTGCCTTCTATGAGGAGATAACTGGCTCTGTGGATGAGGGGAAAGCAGTGGATGTATTATTCCTTGACTTTAGCAAAGCTTTTGATACAATTTCCCACAGTATTCTTGCCAGCAAGTTGAAGTATGGGCTGGATGAACGGACTATAAGGTGGATAAAAAGCTGGCTAGATCGTCAGGCTCAACGGGTAGTGATCAACGGCTCCATGTCTAGTTGGCAGCCGGTTTCAAGTGGAGTGCCACAAGGGTTGGTCCTGGGTCCGGTTTTGTTCAATATCTTCATTAATGATCTGGAGGATGGCGTGGACTGCACTCTCAGCAAGTTTGCAGATGACACTAAAATGGGAGGAGTGGTAGATACGCTGGAGGGTAGGAATAGGATACAGAGGGACCTAGACAAATTAGAGGATTGGGCCAAAAGAAATCTGATGAGGTTCAACAAGGACAAGTGCAGAGTCCTGCACTTAGGATGGAAGAATCCCATTCACTGTTACAGACTAGGGACCGAGTGGCTAGGAAGCAGTTCTGCAGAAAAGGACCTAGGGGTTACAGTGGATGAGAAGCTGGATATGAGTCAACAGTGTGCCCTTGTTGCCAAGAAGGCTAATGGCATTTTGGGCTGTATAAGTAGGGGCATTGCCAGCAGATCAAGGGACGTGATCTTTCCCCTGTATTCAACATTGGTGAGGCCTCATCAGGAGTACTGTGTCCAGTTTTGGGACCCAAACTACAAGAAGGATGTGGAAAAATTGGAAAGAGTCCAATGGAGGGCAACAAAAATGATTAGGGGGCTGGAGCACATGACTTATGAGGAGAGGCTGAGGGAACTGGAATTGTTTAGTCTGCAGAAGAGAAGAATGAGCGGGAATTTGATAGATGCTTTCAACTACCTGAAAGGGGGTTCCAAAGAGGATGGATCTAGACTGTTCTCAGTGGTACCTGATGACAGAACAAGGAGTAATGGTCTCAAGTTGCAGCGGGGGAGGTTTAAGTTGGATATTAGGAAAAACTTTTTCACTAGGAGGGTGGTGAAGCACTGGAATGGGTTACCTAGGGAGGTAGTGGAATATCCTTCCTTAAAGGTTTTTAAGGTCCGACTTGACAAAGCCCTGGCTGGGATGATTTAGTTGGGAATTGGTCCTGCTTTGAGCAGGGGGTTGGACTAGATGACCTCCTGAGGTCCCTTCCAACCCTGATATTCTATGATTCTAAGCAGCATAAAATCTATTACTCACACAAAAAGATTAAAGCTACCACTGTGGCTGCATCTCTACTGGTGAAATTCCCAGCAAGAATCAATGTAAATTTTCTTTGCATAGATATAGCATATTAACTTTGTCTTACTGAGGGAATGGATTTGCTCACAAGATTAGTAAAGAAAAATTACATCTCTCACTTATAAGTTATTTGTTCAAATTTGACCCAGTAAATAATTATTGCTATCTGATAGTTGGCTAAAGGCACGTATGAAGTGAGCTGGTTGTTTTAGGCTCTATCTACATTAGGAATTTGATCCAGGGCTGACAATGTTTTTCAGCAACTGGTCCTCCGGCCTTCAATCAGCTGGTGTTGAAAATGGTTTTACTGCTAGCATAAAATGGATTTGTCCCTTCTACCACTGCCGTAAGACAAAACATGCTTCGGGTGATATTCAACAAGGTCTCAACTATACTTTATGTAATAGTGATGACTATCATCTTGCACCATCTACATTACAAACTAAACTACTCTTCTTTCCATTAACTTACACTGATTACAGTTTGACTGATTGTTTGTATGAAATTCATACTCTGATGTAATAGAATTTTATAAAGTTGACCTAAATAATTCAAAAGTCTCATTGGTTCTAGGTTTGTCGAACATCTACCCTTCCTGTATTGTTACACAAGACAATTACTAATTATACCATCAACAAATATAAAAAGCCTAATGCAATTTTCTCTTCAGATTTATTATTCCAGAGGCACTTAAATATCTTACATTTATATAGCGCCTTTCTTCTCACAGCGCTTTAAAAACTACAGTATGTACATATACAGGAATATCTCCCAACACCTAGGAAATGCAACCATCTCTGACTACCACTAGTGCTATTTTGAAATATCACAGCTTGAGACTCCGTCGTTGAGGATATGGAGATGCTTTTATCAATACTTTCATTCTCACTATGACCGATGATTTTCACACTTCCAGCTTGAGCAATTAAAAAAAAAAAAAAAAAAAAAAGACTACAACCAATATATACCACAGCTCCATTTTATAACTGAACTAAATCATTTTCACCGGATTAAAAATCTCTTCATTGACAATAAAAGTTTATACTTTAAGGTGTTTTTATGTAATCTTTTAAAGAACAGTGGTCTAGAATATCCTTCCAAATTGTTTTTACTATATATTTCTCGTTGCTCACCAGGTTATTCTTTGATATATCCACAATATAAACTACAGCTTTTAGGAATTAAATGAGGAGATGACCCTTGATTCTCAAACTGACTTCAGTACACAACAGGAGCAGGCCCATTTCTCCTTGTTTATGAAGCTGGATCTGTTTTCGTTTTAAGGCAAAATTGAAAAAGTTTATGCTCAGTGCTGTTACTAGTCAATGTTGAATTGTAAAGCACCCTTGGACTTGCTGCTGAGGATGATATATAAACGCACATTGAGTGGTTTCTGCTGGTTAGTGTCAAAACTACATGAATACATTAAAAAAAAAAATATCCCAAATCCGCTACTTTACATTACCACAAACTTCTCTCTAGCCAAAAGAATAAAAACAGATATTTGAATTTGGAGAAATATTCTTTGCTTTGTCTCTCTAAAAAGCTACTAAAACAGTTCTTAAAAAAATTGCAATTGGGTGACAACTTTCACAAAACAGCCATTATGGTAAACCCTGAAAATATAGTATCAGAGGGGTAGCCATGTTAGTCTGGATCTGTAAAAAGCAACAGAGTCCTGTGGCACCTTTAAGACTAACAGATATATTGGAGCATAAGCTTTCGTGGGTGAATACCCACTTCGTCAGACGCATGAAAACACTAAAATCTCACATATAGCAGCACCACTTGCTTCACTATAAATTAGTCTGATATCCGTGTTTAAGAATTTGAATTAAAAACTGGTAAAAAAGCTAACTGCCATCTTGCTGAATGAAACAGTTTATTTCAGTGTCAGGTGATCCATGGATGCAGTTAAGCTGCAAACACATGCCTTTTGGAGTTTCACTGATGCTATTTAACATGTTGAATTTATTGCCTATGTCAGTGGGTACCTGTACTAAGACATGAGGTCACTGGCATTTCTTCTTCTATGTAAGAGTATTTTAATTGTGAGTTGTATGGGTAAGAAGTGTAATAACCTCAAGTTTTAAGATAAAAGGGGAAAATAATAAGTAACAATCTTAATACGAAAGATGGTATTCAGTATTCACAGAGCTGAATTAGTCACTAAGAGGAAGATATACACCAAAGTGTATATTGATTATAAAAAAAGAAAACCTTGATAAAAGATGTACAGAGATCACATTTATTATGTATTTAGTGCATGTCTTCATGTAGTGCATTCCTATGTTACATCATGTGTGCAGCACTACAGAGCCACCAGAAGAACATCAGTGTATGGCAGGAATTTGGCAGGGATTTTTAAATGTTTTCATAGTGTACACAGTCTCATGGACCACCAGCCTCCCATTCCTGATCACACAAACCATCTCTTTTTGCATTTGTGATCACTTAAAATCATGTGGCAACTACAGTAATTGTTTACATGGAAAAGTAATATTAGGAAAGTATTTAATGTATTTTTAGCTGTCTTTTAATGAGATTTGGCAGTTGTAATAAAAGAACCAGCACTCCATGAACTAGTGGTCCATGGCTCACTGTTTGAGGACCATTGTCATATGATTTACTAATTTACATTAAAATTGCCTAAAAACCCTCAGGATGTGGAGTCAAATTTTGATGAATTTTGAGATGTGGCATCCCAGACATCACATAAAAGAAATGGATAGCAAAACAGAAGCTACCATCATCACTCCCTCTTAAAACCCAAACCTATAGTGCAGCTGGACAGGGTACATCCTATTTTAACAAGAGGGACAAAGAAGGATTCTGATGGAAGACCACCACCACACATCCCAGGATTGGGAGCAAAGAGGACAATTGGAAGTCTGCTACTGAGCAACAAAATGTTGCTTTCAAGGAGGCATGCTAAGAGTTTTAGAAGGATACACTTTGGGCCCAATTCTTGATCCCATTAGTGTCAGTGGCAAAGCTCCTATGACTTCAATAGGCAGATAGGTCCTTTAATAATTCTCCCTCCTCCACCATTGCTGTGGGAACTAAAATCATACTTCAACTTCCCAGAGCTGTCATGTGTGTCTACACAACTCCAAATGAAAAATATTCAAGGACCCTGACCCCTGAAATACAGAATACCATTTTCACTACTATTATTTTTTCTTTCAGTTCCCTTCCATCTCAATTTCTTCCCAAATCTCCCCATTTGGTTCCACTCCTTTTTCTGGGTGATGAGGAGAAACCAGTTCAGCATTGCTTTTGTTGAATGGGGGAAGAATGGGAGACAGTGAGACACACAGGAGAACTGTGAACAGACAGGCTGAAAAGGCCTAGGGATCCACAGTGGATCAGGTCTAATCTCTTTAACAGCAGAGGGAATTAGGCTCCTGCCATCTTGGATTCAGTCCATCCTGCACCATAAATGGTGCACATACAACACCTATCACAAAGCTTGGCTTCTACCCAGGTCTGGCACTGTACAGGCTAGTAGGTTACAGTTATGAAAAGGGGAGGACATCCTGCATCATGTGAGATAATTCAGAAGTATGCATAGACTAGATAGTGAAAATCCAGAATTGTTGCCAGAAACAGGAGAGGTAGTAATCCTAATTTTAACAGAGTTCTTCACTGAAGGAAAGGAAGGTCCATAAAAGTCAAATCAGCTGACTTCAAATGGTTTACATCCCAGGATGAATCAGGTTATATTGATTTAAGCCCAATTTAATTTAGGCAGGTTTTTAACCACAAGAATAAGGACATTCTTAGTACATATTAATAATTAAACCAACATATACACAATTAGCAATATCCTACATAATAATAAATGCTTAATAGCTTGCTTTGGATTATCCTATACCTAGTTAATTTGTTTAAAAACAAGCCAAGTACTTTTATCTTGCTATGTACTTTTCCTTTCTACATGTTCTCTGTAATTATCAGTCTCTGTAGTAGTTGCAGCTTTATGGATTTTAAGATCCAAATTCAACTGTGTCTTCAGTTATCTTCTTGAACTCGTAATTTCCTCTACCATCCATGTGCAGGTAAAACTGTGGAATGAAAAATTTACATCATCAACCAAAATATAAAAAATATTTTTATATTAGCTTTGTTTATCATAATAAATTGTATAAGCAAATAATTTGTTAAACAAAAAACTAAAACCCTAAATCAACTGGTCAGAGGATGATCTCCTACTGCAACGCTTAGCCAATTCAATTGCCTTTGAGGAATAACATCGTATGATTTTTTTGGATATGTTCTGTCTCTATCTTCTGCTAGTTGGTCATATTGCTCATCACTGGGATTTGGTTTGTTGTGACAGATGCCTAATTTGCATGCATAATTATAATTCTGTGTACAAATCTGGTATTTTTACACATAGTGAGCCACTTACACCAATACCTGAATTGCAGAAATGTGTGCATAAATTAGGTGTGAAATGGTGTACATCGGGGTAGTTAATAGGCAGACTGTGGGCCAAACCTGGACCACGAGACACTTTTGAATGGACCCCAACATCTTTTTATTTACTTATCATCGTCATTATTATTGGGCTTTTTTTATTATTTTCTCTGGAGTCTGGACCTTAACTATACCTTGACCAAGAAATGTTGACTTAGACAATTGACTCCATTTTTGCATATACAAACTACGCATGTGCTTTTTGAAAATCAGGCTCTTGTTAAATGAATATTGATTTAAGATTTGGCTGGTGCTGCAGGACAGAAATTAGCGAAGGAGTATCCCCACAGAGCTTCAAATTTTATATATTTTCTAAGATTAAAATTATTTCTTCAATTATTATTTATTACAATCATTATTTTATCCATTTGAGGACTATGATAACAGATTATGAGAAAGAACTTAGGGGAGAAAAGGAATACCTTGTATCATAGTTTTACATGTTTAGAATGTTTAACATTCCTTTTCCCAAATATCTTCATGAACATTGAATTCCCCAATCCCTACCTGAAAATATCCACAGATTTTACGTTCCACTACCTACACCCTCCCCCCCCCCCCCGGGGGTAATCATATTTTATTGTAACTGGAAGGGGAAACATTTGCCAAAACTATTTTTATAGGATTATAAAAGCCATGTATATTTCAACTATCAGATTTATTTTTTATACTTACAGATGTGTTCTCTTCATTATACCTCAGTGCGCACACAAAATTTAAATTCCCACCAATAACAAAATTTACTTAGTTATAGAGTAAACAAGGAGTAGCCCCAAAATTAAAAATACATCTTGCATTGCACAAAGGCCCTTTATAAACATGTGCATTAGCAGCTTCGTAAGAAAAGTTTTACAGGATTGTTTAGCTACAGGCTCTTTTAATCAGTGTCCACAGATGAAGAAACACTAACTTTGAATATTTTATATGGATAACCCTTCAGAACAGATAAATTTAGAACTGTCAGTTTCTTAGATTTTCATAACAGCTTTTTTGTGAATCCTTCAAATACTGCTGTTGGACTATGAAAATATAATCTATGATACTATTTTTTGAAAAAAGTGTGTCTGGTTGGACAGCAAGACATCTGAATGCAACTAAACTCAAAGTTCATTTAATACCCACAAAAAGGCTAAATACATAATCATCATCAACAAAAATAAAAATGACTTACATCGTGGTGTTTCCAGAGGGACTTTCTGTGAGAGACAGTGAAGAGAGTGATGCCAACCTATAGTAAGAAGAGAATACAAACATTAAGTAAAACTTCACCCATAAGACAAATTCAACTAATTGCCTCAATCCCTCACACTTGGTAATATTTTAAAAGATGAAACTAAAAGCTCATACTAATAAATAGAAAAGCTTTAAGGCCTTAAATCATTTATACTATGTGTGTGTAGCCTCAATATTGCACATTTTAGAGGAAAAAGAAAAAAGAGGTTTTAGGTTTGGTTTTTTAAACCTACTGATTTAAATGTTCTGTTTTTCCTGCAATAGCTGAAAATTTCAGGCTAAAATGTTCACTCCCTGTGTATAGATGTTAGCAATATCATAGGCTCTTACACAAAAGACAAATTCCTGAACTTGCGCCCTAGCAGGTAAGTAAAAGAGGAAATTATTTCCAAATATTTTGTTTTTAAATGTATTTGATTGCTAACTAAAGTGTATGATGTTAATGATTTAAGAACT
This sequence comes from Malaclemys terrapin pileata, assembly GCF_027887155.1. Lineage (NCBI taxonomy): Eukaryota > Metazoa > Chordata > Testudines > Emydidae > Malaclemys > Malaclemys terrapin. The sequence goes on from NC_071512.1 coordinate 75,898,478, forward strand.
TAAAGTGCTTCTTAAATGCAACAAAAAATTCACCTTTAAAATCACCTGTAAGCAACAGTTGCAACTGTACTGAATGGTTAAGCTGTAAATGGTTAATGATTAAAACAAACAAAAATGAAAGTGATAATAATCATACTATTTGTTTTTTAACCTTCTGTAATAGACAGCTGACAAGGAGTTTGATTTTCCAGAGGGATGCATTATCAGCCACTTTGCAATGGTAAATCCTCAAAATAGAAAGCAGTACAACCTGACATCCAAATGGTAAATGTACTTAAACAATGAAATAGAAGAATCATAGAATATCAGGGTTGGAAGGGACCTCAGGAAGTCATCTAGTCCAACCCCCCTGCTCAAAGCAGGACCAATCCCCAGACAGATTTTTGCCCCAGAACCCTAAATGGCCCCCTCAAAGATTGAACTCACAACCCTGGGTTTAGCAGGTCAATGCTCAAACCACTGAGCTATCCCTCCCCCCTATAACTGATGCTCTTTCACACAGAGCCCATCCAGTGTCAAAATTACTACTATAAAAAGTATCTTAGGGCCTGCTCCTGCTCCCAGAGAGATTAGGATAAAGGTTTCAGTACCTGTAGAGTTTCTGTTTCCTTTCCAAGGACATCACTGCTCCATAGTTAAATTTAAAGCAAGTTTCCCATTATAATCTCTATTTTCAAACCCTTCTCCCCTTCCCCAAAAAGAAATCAACCCCCTTGATATTTCTCCTACCACATCTCATATGATGGGGTAGAATTTTTTTTTTTTTTTTGAGAATTCTGGGGGAGGATGGGGAATAGAAAAGAAGTTAGCATGATGTTTTTTTTTTAAATACTCCCTTTTCATTTACTTTTTTGAAAGTTCTCCTAGTGTTGCTGGCTATCTCCAAAAAAGGGTTCACTTAAAAGTCCTTTTGTTTTGTCAGCCTTGCTGAGAAGGGTTATTTTCCATAAGGAAAGAATAAGATTGTTTTGGGTGTTATCTGGATTCCATTTCACATTTTAATCAAGTTTTTGGAAATTTAATATTATCAAGTCCAGTTTTACCAATGCGTCAAGTTGACATTCTCCAAATTAGAAATTACATTCACAAAGAACAATTTAAATGTATCTCAGCCTTCTTTCTTTATCTAGAAAAAAACAGAAACAAAACAAACTTACTTTCCGGCAATGACTGTAAATGTAGCCTTCTACATCAACGCTAACAGCACTTGTACATTCATCCAGAATTGCAAACTGAGGTTTATGATAAAATAACCTTGCCATCTGGAATGCAAAACAATACACCATTTGTGAATAGAGAGAACAAGGACAATGCAAGTTTCTTCATCTTTAGAATAGCATAATCTATTGTCTAAATGAGCATTTAAGAGATGAAACTACTATAATCTATTGGAAATATAACAAACATTTTAACAAATGGTTTGAAATATTTACACAATTGCTCAAAAACTTCAGTTTTTGTGCTGCCATTACCTCTCCCCCCCCAAAAGGCATAAATGAAAACAATGAAGCTATTTAAGTTTACAACTAAAAATGGAAATAAAACATTTGAAATTTAAAGACATTTTAGTCTGATTTCATCCCATTACTCCTAAGTGTTCAGCAGATACAGTAATATGTACATTACTATGCCATAATTAGAGACTTGAGTAACACTGAAGCACAGTGAGTTACAGCCAATGTGCAATGAAAATTTTCTTTGCTGTCTTGTCAGTTTGTCTTCTAGCAGACAATTAGGCAGGTCACGGTCAATATGAATACTTAATTTAAAAAATGGTAATAGTTTATCATACAATATAATCTTAGGTGTATGTATAACATATAAGCAGCTTTCCACAATTATGTGGTTACTTATTAACCCAGAAATGTTGTGTATGTACTGCCATACCATCATTCTGTCTTGATTTTTGCTAGAGGAAAAAGGATGAATGCCAAAATATCTACATAAATAATGATCAATGCTGTTAGCAGAAAGTCAGGTTCTCTCAACAATCATAACTAATACTGTAGTCTTAGAAGTTTTAATCAGAAATTATTGATTGAAAATTAAAAAGGGGAAATTTTTTTTTAAACCATCATTTACTGAACCTCACTGAAATCTGAATATTGTATAGTATTCTTTGTATACTTTCCGAGGGTAAGAAATCAATATTTTATATCTGCTTACATAATAGAAGAGAATATGTTGATCTGATAAGAAAGCATTCAGAAATCTATATTACCATGTGAAAATAAATTACTACAGGTAGGCATTATTAAGTTATTTTCATGAGCTCTAAGATTATAAAAACCTTAAATTATTTCTTAAAAGAATAATGCAGTAGAAAAATTTACTGACTAGATATCATCAACATTTCAGATTAGTTATACTAATTTACAGTATTTTTCAAGTACGTATAAGATAGAGACGCACTGCCATCCTCTGTTTTTCTCCTCCGCTGAGCACATCCATCCAGTCTTGAACACTATCCCAGCCACCTTCACGTTCCAGGATTTGACCCAACTGGACATTATCCAAGTACTCCTTCAGCACCTTTTAGCAAAACGATAATGCTTACAGATACACCTAAACATACTTCATGTTGCAATAACTTCTCAGATTAGTATAGTATACTATAAAATATTAAAATTACTATCACCCAAGATATTGGTACCAAAACAACATTTCAAAATGTAAACAAATCTAATGTTCTTACTTGCTATACCAATACAGTTAAAAAATGAATGATACTTCAGAACAAGTTTAAATGAACAGTGAAACTGTCATTAACAGACAGATGACATCCTTGACATCTGCTGGCAGGTAATATTACAGACTATGTGATAAATGGCGGAAGTAGCAGCCCATTAGTGTGGCACATTTAAAGCCACAACTGATGACCTTTGGTTTGGGACCTTTATTTTACAGCCAATCAGGTTCAAGAATGGAAAGGGTGAATTAAGAGAAAAACCAAAATGCTATGAAGTCTCCCAAAGCAAAGAGTTGTAGGGAAGCCATGGTTCCATCAACATTTCCTGTTTGGATCTACATGGGGAGAAACAGACTTGGGTTTCTGTATCATTTAACAAATTTAAAGTACAAATAATCCCACACTACAAAGAATCAGGAAAAGTAATGGCTGCAAATAATGGTTATAGAGGAGAATGTCTTTTTTACCTGGTCAGCTATCCCCTTCTTCCTCTGGTCTTCTATAGTATCTGGATATATTACTTGGTCTCTGAGGGTTCCTAGCGTCATATATGGTCTCTGGGATTAAATTGCAAATGATTAGTACATCATTACAGACATATGTAACAATCATCAAATAAAGAGGTAACAAAAAATACAAATATCAATTACTATGGTACTTTGCTTTACCTGAGGAACATAGAAAAGCTTTCCCCTCTCAGGCTTGGTTAGACATCCACCAAACAGAGGCCACAACTGCAACAAGAAAACAAAAGTCATTAAGAGAAAATTTCTCTTAAGAAATTAGGGTGAGGGGTTTTGTGTTTTTTAAAATGATAAATTTCATTTTAGTATTTCTTTACCTCACCAAGAACACGGAAAAGTGAACTCTTCCCACATCCGTTTGGCCCACAAATCAGAACATTTGCACCAGACCGAACCTAAAATATATGTCAACACATTAAACAATAGGAAAATAATTGGAAAATCTGTACTGCTGTAGAGATGCCAATATCCCCATAATTAGACTGGAAGCCATCCTTTGCGCACACATCCACCAATATTAAATTTAGCCTAAACTAAATCAGTCTGTCTGAAGTTTTCCACATGTGATCTGATGATACAGTAAAATTATTGCATAGTTTTTTTTTTTTAAAGGCAAACTGAATAAAAATCATTTTGGAAATACTAGTGTTAACAAATCGATTTTAATTATTGGAACGTTTTCTGATTTTTAAGGGGGGGGCGCGCGTTAATCAACCTCGAAGAAGCTTAGTTTAGAAACTTCAAGTTTCTTTTATTTGCTTGGCCTCAATGAGCGCTGGTACTTGATGAGTTTCCTGAATTAATAGCAGAGCTGGTTTGAAAATTGATGAAAACAACACTGATCTAAAATGGAAATGAATTTGTTTTTTTATAAATTTGTCTTTTCTGTTCTGACCACCTCTAGTTAATAGTCTAATTACATACCATTTTTGCACTATTTGTTAAACCTTCATAGGTCACCACGTGAATATTATAATCCCTGCACAGCCCTATAAAATCCAGACCATGACTTCCCAAGACCTCAAAACTGGAGTAAGCCGCTTCATGTGCAATGATGGAGGGGTGGCGGGATTGCATGCAGTTTGGTCTGGAACAGGAGGAGGTGAGTGAGAAAGCCACATTGGAGGAAGAGTGGTGAGCAGAAAACATTGCTGAAAAGTTTTGTGTTTGATTGGAAGGAGTAAATTGGCAAGACAGTGAAGGAGGAGGGAGAGAAGAAAAGTAGAAGCCATTGTTACTCTTGAATAAATCCACATCAGAGAGCAATTATTTGATTAAAATAGTTAAGAAGCCTAAAGAAATTCTAACACAAAAACCTTTGTTAAATTTGTTAATATTAGAAACATGGGGGTTTGTCTACATAAGGGGACTACACTGGCAGAGCTATGGTGCCAAAACTATCTCACCATAACCCCATAGTGTAGACACAGCCTACACCAATGGAAAGGGTTTTCCCACCAGTGAAGGAATGCACCTCTATGACAATCATGGTCCAGACACCCCAAAAGGAGAATAGGGGGTCTGAACCCCAAAGAATAAGCAACTGATTGTACACAATGTAACTCTACTATAAAAGTGTATTGAGTAAGATCTTTTATGTAAGCCTGTCATACACTGGTGATTAATATCACTGTAAAATGTATTGTGACAAAGTTCCCGCTCTATCTTGGTGGGTCCTGCGCTTATTGACGGATTTTCTTGCCTCAGAGATTTACCATGTGGGTTGGGGAACAGCCCAGAGACCTTCCCCTCTGGAAGAACCCACAGTCCAGGTCAATTGGGAGGTTTGGGGGGAACCCGGGCCCGCCCTCTACTCTGCATTCCAGCCCAGGGCGCTGTGGACTGCAGCTGTCTATAGTGCCTCCTGTAACCGCTGCATGACAGCTACAACTCCCTGGGCTACTCCCCCATGGCCTCCTCCAAACACCTTCCTTATTCTCACCTCAGGACCTTCCTCCTGGTGTCTGATAACGCTTGTGCTCCTCAGTCCTCCAGCAGCACACCCTCTCACTCTCAGCCTCTTGCTCCCAGCTCCTCACACTCGCACCACAAACTGAAGTGAGCTCCTTTTTAAAGCCCAGGATTAGCCTGCCTTAATTGATTCTAGCAACTTCTTAATTGGCTCCAGGTGTCCTAATTAGCCTGCCTGCCTTAACTGGTTCTAGCGGGTTCCTGATTACTCTAGTGCAGCCCCTGCTCTGGTCATTCAGGGAACAGAAAACTACTCATCCAGTGACCAGTATTTTCAGCGGCAATTCGGCGGACAGTCCCTCACTCCCTCTCGGAGCGAAGGACCTTCCGCCGAATTGCCGCCGCAGATCGCGATCACGGCTTTTTTTTCTGGCTGCTTGGGGCGGCCAAAACCCTGGAGCCGGCCCTATCTAGAATTACAATGAATTTTTTACTGTAAATCGATCATTACAATCTAACACAGGAAAAACCTTCCAGTGCCACCTACTGGACATGCTGTATAAAAACTGAAAGAGGAAAACTGCAAACTGTGATATGTCTGAGCTGATACAATCAATCTTACACCAGATGAAATAACAGAGTGTAAGTTAATTGTTGGCAAACAGGTTTTTATCATAAAGAACACTTCACTGATAATGTCTGTTAACATTTTAATTAGGCAGACTAATATCCAGTAACACTTTCTTTTCATATTCTTTCTCCCTCTACTACTCCATAAATTGTTTTCTCATTTGTTTACATCTTAGATTAAGTTATTTATGCTATTGTGTGTAAACTTATGCTATATATTTGTAGATGCAGAAATGCTATGATAAGGAAAAGATCAGTAATTTCTACTCATAGTTACATAAGTGGAATACTTTCAACTAGTTTAGACCCAAAATGTGTGTTTGGGTAGAAAAGAGGGGGAAGTTTTTAAATATAATGAAAACATTTCTATTTACAATAGATTTACAAACATTTACTCCTTTCTACTCATGTAGATTTTTTCAAAAAATTACTGTATGTATTCATCATTTTTATACTTTTTGTGTCATATACAGTGGTGTAGCACTGGTATTTGAACAAGTCCCATATAAATTCCCAAAGATAGGTAAAATTGCTGGTTTCCTAAAACTGTAAGTTGAAATACACACAGACACTTCAAGACAAGTTTTGTGAGTGTGTAGTACCACAGCATCGTGCTAGTGCAGGAGAGCCCAAAGTGAAATAGTTTTTAAGTTTTAGTGCCATTGCCAAGCAAAATGTTGAAGAGTGGTATACATATAAAGCAAGCATTAACTGTGAAAAGGGAATAAAATTTTGAAAAAAAATCCATTTTAATAGCCCAATGTTATTATCATAGTTAATTAAAAAAAAATATGACCACCACACTGACAGCATCCCTATCCTACACACATCTTTCGTTCTTATTCTTGATTGTTCATAACACAGAATACGTTTGTGGGAAATAGTCATATTCATTTTTGAAGTGTTACATGAAGATTTATATCGTAGAACTTACCTCAAAATTAAGGTCTCGAATCAAAATGTCTCCATTAGGCGTTGCTAATGGAACATGATCAAACCTATGGGTAAAATTGACACATTACAACTACTGTTATGTATAGTTCTTTACCAACTGGTCACCTCTGTGGAAGAACAGGATACTAGAACACAAGCAGGTGCTATGAAAGTATAGATTGCATGTGGCCGGAACTGGACTGTTTCTTGGATTTAAAAAAAAAAAAAAATTAATTTAATTTAAAGAAGAGTAGGAGGTATCTTGACAAACATTAACTGAAAGCTTCTTCCTGGGGTATATAGCAAGACTTGGCTAAAAGGGTTGTAAAAGTCTAAAGGGGTTCTAAAAGTCGCTAAAAGGGTTGTAAAAAAAGACAAGGACAACTATATAGGCAAGCCATAGCTGTCAAGTGCCTCAAAGATTAAATGGCTTGAAATGTATATGGAGAATGTTGGAAAGCCAATGCAGAAATTCTAGTAAGAGATGGGGTCTAACTAATAGGAAATATAATGATCTGGGTAGTCATGTTCCAGGAGACAGCAGGACAGGTCAGAAGGGAGATTGATTCTGGAGAACAGGTAGTATCAGTAGTCCACAGTAGAGAGTACTAAGGTTGTAAAACGCTTTATGCAGTGAGGATTGAGAAAGAAATTCTGAAGACATTGTACAGAAGGAAGTGGATATAAAGTATCGTTATATATAACAAACTGTATTAAAAATAGTGATATAAGGCAAGACTAAAAAGTAGGTTTACATTTTCTATACATTACACTTTCTATACATACTTGATAAGATTATCAGTGTTGATAATTTCTCCACTCCCAGGTATCAAGGGAATAGTTTGGGTTCTATCTCCATCTTAAATTTTAAAAAAAGAAACAAGTATTAGAGACTAGATTTATGTCTGCCAAGGTGTGAGTATTGTGCATTAAACTTCCGTCATAATTACCTTTTTCATGTTGCGATATCATAGTACGCTGATATCTGCCCCTGTTCAAGTCCTTTAGTACTTGCATTAATTCTGTAATTCGAGCTGTGAAGCTAAAATAAGGATGCATTAAGAATTAATCTTCAGAAACATTTTAAGGATTTTATTGTTACGCAGAAAAATAAACTTTTAATAAGTACCCTAAATTGTCAAAATTAAAATCATAATAAGGAAGAACTGGAATCACATTTTTGCAGTGTGACTGGGATACAGTACTTTCTGAATGCAAGCTGTTTCAAAACATGTGTGTTTATTTTTTGTTGTATGTCTTGGGCTGGTTACCTCAAGCACTGGATACTGCAAAACTCTGGAATATAATCAATTTTGCTCCAGAACGGCATTAAAAGCTTCCTAATTCCAATAAATTAATCTCCTAACCTCTGCAGTTTAGGAAACTGGCCCTTAAAATGGTGAAATATTTAACACTTTAGAAACACTTTAAGGTAAAACTTTCATATTAAAATATTCCCCAACATATATATTGGGGAATATTTTACATTACATTTTACATTAAGATGGAAAATGGTTTACTTCCATACTGCCCATCACTGCTGATCTCACATTCAAAACATCTGCAACTACTAATAGGCTCAGAAATTACCAATGAAATTGAAAACATTAATTTTCCCTAATATTCTCACAGTTATTAATATTAATGTCTATATTTTTGCTGCACTGTGAAAAATGAGTGCACATTTGTTTTGTTTTAATTTACAGTCCATTTATAAATAACAGCTTTGGAGGATAGGAACTACATATATCAAAAATAAAATAGTGTTAAGCAGCTCTGAATACCAGTGATCAATCTTACCCAGCCAATCTGGTCATTTCACGGCCTGCCAGGACTATTCTGCCCAGAGCTTGAGACATTCTCAACAACATTCTTCCGCTTTGGTAGTAATCCTTAAATAGCAAAATACAACTATGTTTACTTATGTGAACTAACAGAATTCAAGCAATTACTATATTTTACTTATTTCTATTCTGCATTACTTACCTCCAGGAGTTCTGAATGGGTACTCTTTTGATGGCGAGGATGAGCTAGGTTCAGAAACGGACGACTAACGACCAGGTAACCAACCACAGTAGCTAGGTCTGCAATATTTAAAAGTTAATGTTTTCTAGCAAGAAAAGTTAAATCAGAACATAAAATGAACACATTAAAATATTTGTAACACCACTTGTACTATAAATAGCAGTCCACTAGCATTGGGAAAACACTTACATTTGGCAATGATAGTATCTATGAATCCCATAGAAAACCGAAACAAGATGAAATTATGCAAATGTTCCACCTGGAAAAAAAAATGTGAAAAAATGTAGCATACACAAATATTTGCCATGCGCCCTGCAATTACAATAGAGAAGCAAATTTAATTCTAAAAAAAGAATTTATTTTGCAGTAAATCACGAAGGCCCCAATAAAGATTGTGACCTAATTGTGTTAGGCACTGAGCAACTCCAGATAGACAAAGTCCCTACCAGCAAGTGCTTACAATGTAATCTAAAAGAACACACAAACAACTGAACAGTAAATGAGAGGAAAGTTTGCAAGTGATGGAAAGAAAGGACCTGGGTAGTGAAATAAAGGTCATTGTTAGATAGGTTAGCTATAGTTTCAAATAATCAGGAAATGAAAAAATATTAAATAAAATCAGCTAATCCTAACTGCTAAAACAGCTAGCTATAACTGGTTCACCTTTTTGGAGGTGTCACAACAGAAGTGGATCTGGAGGAGGCATGCGATGAAAAGGCTAATAGTTTCACAGACTAATTCAAGGAGGATGTACCACTTACAAGGAAGTATGGAAAAAAGTGTGGAGATGTTTACAGGAGAAGTGGACAGAGATATTAAAATCTCATGTCACTGGCAGAACGAAGATGGCGAAGGCAGCAAAAAACAAAAGTGGATAGGTAATGGAACAAGAGTTGAAAAACCTTCAAGGTGAGGACATGAATTCTGAATTTTGGTGTTATGGGAAAGAAAATTAGTGAATGGATTCAAAGACTAGGGGGTTGTTCCCACAGTCAGAACGACAGGCTAGAAAGTCTCATAGTGGCAGTTTTTTGAATGGGCCCAAGTCAGGTAAGATGGGTGTTAAAAAGGTCCAAAGGGGGTGTGTATGTGTGTGTCACAGTAATCAAAATGAGAGATGAGGGCCTAATCAAGAATTTTAGGGAAACAATTAAATTATATACTTTTGCCAGTGTGTGGGCCCTCATGCATTTCTGAATGGCCAATTAAAGTCCATAGCTTTCATTTCTTCCTTCATATTTCCCACTTGATCCTATTCCTTTGCTGAATACACCACCCATAATTCTTTATGGAATAGGAGATGCATGCTCTCTCTCAAGACTGGCATTGCAGTCACTCAATTAACTAACAGGGGCTACTACAAAGGTTAGTACATGTCATCTTTTCATTAGGGTCCAAATAGAACATTCCTCAAGACTGTTCCAAAATCTGCCATCTTCTGTATGACACTAGTGAGACTGCAGTGTAATTGTAACTATGTCAGTCCCAGGATATTAGAGAGACAAAGTGTGTGGGGTAATATCTTTTACAGGACCTGAAGAGCTCTGTGTTGCTTTAAAGTTTGTCTCTTTCTCACCAACAGAAGTTGGTCCAATAAAAAAATATTACCTCACCCACCTTGTCTCACTAGTGAGATTATCATTCACTTGGCCAGTAGCACTCTTGCAAGTTTACATACTGTGTGCTAAAAATAATTTAAGTAGTAAATTACACACACACACACACACACACACACCACTAAAGTGCTGGCACATATCAGTAGTTTCAATGAACACTAACCTTGCAAGAAGTTTAGAGTTTAATAAAACATTAGAAATCCAGGAAATTTAGAGTTAAATTTCTAAGGGTACGTCTACACTGGGATTAAAAACATCAAGAGGACTGTACAATGCAAACTTAGAGAAATGTAAAACTCATGGCTGAATAACAAGGCAGATGAGAATTAATCCTATGCACACACAAATGATATGAAGAACTTCTATGATACTCTGAGGACAATCTATGGGCCGAGGTCATCAGGAACCTCTCCGAATGCCGATAGCACCACACTGCTCATTGTCAAAGAAAAAAAGATACTGAAAAGGTGTGCAGAACATTTTAACAATATCCTCAATCAACAATCATCTATTAGTGAGGAGGCAATTGACTGTTCTCTGCCATGCTTACAGATTCCTTTCATGACTGTGACACCGGGATTGGCATCAGATACCGGACTGATGGTAAGCTTTTCAATCTGAGGAGACTACAGGCAAAGACCAGTGTACAGGAAGTGACTGTTCATGACCTTCTGTTTGCTGATGATTGTTCCCTGAATGCCAAATCTGAGTCTGACATGCAGCAGGGTATGGACTATTTCTCTTCAGCTTGTGACAATTTTGGTATAACAATCAATATCAAGAAGACAGAAGTGATGTACCAGCCTGCACCATGAAAGCATTACGTAGAGCCTATTATCACAGTGAATGGTCAAATCCTCCAGGCAGTCGACAAGTTCACCTACCTCAGCTGTACACGGTCACGTGCAGTTTCCATCAATGATGAAACCAATACCAGAATTGCCAAAGCAAGTGTCACCTTTGGCATACAAATGTGTGGGAGTGCAGAGGCATTAGTCAACAAACAAAACTGAAGGTCTACAAAGCCATTGTGTTGCCAACTTTGATGTATGCATGAGAAACCTGGATGGTGTATAGACGCCATGCTATGAAGCTGAAACACTTTTGCGTGGGTTGTCTGAGGAAATTAATGAGGATAAGATGGCAAGAAAAGGTTCCAGATACTGAGGTTCACATGTGGGCAGACATTCCAAGCATCCATACTCTGTTGATGAAATCACAGATAAGACGGGCAGACCAAGTCACCACAATGTCAGATGAGTGACTGCCAAAGATGATCTTTTATGGTGAGCTAAAGGGGAGAAAGCACTCTCAGGGAGGCCAGAAGAAATGTTTCAAAGACTCTCTCTAGTTATCCTGGAGGTGTTTCAACACTGACCCAGAGTTATGGGAAGATCTTGCAAATGGATTGTTCTACCTGGCAAAGTGTCGTCCATACTGGAGCTACAGTCTATAAGCAGAGAACTACTGAGGCAGAGCAGAAGCACCAGCAGTGTAAATTTCACAACAGCGGCATGTCCGTGGTTAATCAAGTAACCCATAGCAGCATCTCTTGTTCAGTGTGCCACAGACTGTTCAAAGCTCAAATAGGCCTGATCAATCACTCATGTGTTCACAGAAACTAAATCAATCAGTGATGTAATAGTGATCTTCGAAACTGAAGGATGAGCAACACTACCACCTTTTAAGAAGTTCAGAGTTTAACAAAACTCATTAGAAATCCAGGAAATTTAGAGTTAAATTTCTAAGGGTATGTCTACACAGGAATTCAAAACCAAGGGCTGGTCCACACTAACCTCCCACTTCGAACTAAGATACGCAACTTCAGCTATGTTATTCACGTAGCTGAAGTCGAACTATCTTAGTTCGAACTTACTGCGGGTCCACACGCGGCAGGCAGGCTCCCCCGTTGACTCCGCATACTCCTCTCGCAGAGCAGGTGTACCGGCGTCGACGGCGAGCACTTCCAGGATCGATTTATCGCGTCTAGACAAGACGTGATAAATCGATCCCAGAAGATCGATTGCTTACCACCGGACCCGGAGGTAAGTATAGACGTACCCCAACTGCTGGCCTGGGTCAGATGATTTGGGCTCTGGGGTTGAAAAATCACTGTGTGCATGTTCAAGCTTTTTGGCGGTAGCCTCCACCCTTGCAGGGTCTCAGAACTCGGGCTCCAGCCTAAGCCCGAATGTCTACACAGCAATATTTAGCCCCGTAGCCCGTTTTTTTACCCCTGTGTAGACATACCTTAAGAAGCTACGATCAATTTGGTGCATGTGTGCCAGATTGTTTGCAGTAAGATTTCTCCCCCTCGTAATACAGTTTTGAACTGAAGGAAGGATTGAGGCAAAAACAAAAAGACTAGCACAAATTCAGCATTATGAACCACCATAACAATATTCCTTAGAATTTGGTTAAGTGAAAATTTAGCATTTAAGCTATAATCAAGTATTTTATGCTCTCTTACCAGTTTATGAAAGGTTTTGTGAATCGTCTGTTTTTCCCTTAAATTCCCATTATAAAAAGCAATTTCTTCACTAAAAAAAAAAAAAAAGACAATTCATTTAATTTTTAATATAGACAATCCTTGCAGAGCAACCAGCCTGAAAAAGTTAGCTATAAAAACGAAGCTCTAAAAAAAGACATTATTTTAATTACCTTCTCACCAAAGATAAGTTCATAATATTACCACAAGACAACTGTAGGACAGAGGTTTATAGTATCTCAACTACAGTTTGCCTTTTAAAATGAGTAAATAATGGATATGGGAGTTATTAAATAATTAGTCCACATAGAAATATAAACATTTTCCTCAAAATTAATTCATTAAGTTTTAGAATTTACTTGAATAAGTACCTTGCAATACTACAAAGATTTCATTTACAGTTAGTCAACAAATAAATCCATACCTGTTTGTAATGAGCCGTGAATTGACAAATCTGTACTCCCCTTCATATTTTTGTTCAGCAATTGTCATCTTGCCAATGGGCCTCCTTAGACGCGTAAGGAAAAAGCCTGAAACTATCAAGTAGGCCATCATGGTAGCTGGACCCTGTGAATATTAAAGAAAAAGATAAGACTATAAAAACTCTAGAACTAAGGGGCTGCACACTTGTAATTTCTGTAGGTCAAGCACAGTGGACCCACCAGAGGCTCCTCGCATCCCTCTATTCCTCCTGCCACCAAGCGCCCTGTGTGCCACCTTCCCTGGCCCCTCTATTTCAGGAACTCCTGTCCCCTTACCCAATATACCACTGTCTCCCACTCTTCCACCATGGCAGCGGCTCTGTGTCCCCCTCCCCCCCCCCCTTCTTCCCTACTTTCCCCTCTCCAGATCCCTGCTTCTATGCCCCACACACACACCGTGTGTTAGGGGGAGCACTTCCCCCTATGATCACCCTATGCCCTCCAGGTACCAGCTTCCCCCACTACCACCAGCACCCCACTCCTTTGAGTCGCTGCTTCCTCCCCCTCCACCACCACTGCTCTATCCCTCCAGTCCCTGCTGCTTCCCCCCTACCCTCACATTTTTGTCCCTGTCCACACTGGATCCCCATTCCATCTCCCTGCTCGCACACCCTTCCCCTCCCCCAGTTATTCCCCCACCCATCCTCAGGTCTCTGATTCCCACCCTATAATCCTTCCCTGTAAAGGTCTCTTATTTCTGGTGCAATCCAGACTTCACACACTGTTCCCACACAGCAAGTTAAGCTGCTGCTGCTCTGATGTATGTAGGCAGCAGCCACAGGTGGCAGAGAGATTAGTCTGGGAGTCTAATATTCCTGAATATCAAGGAATAATATTCCAATTTGCACCTATTCCAATTTGTGCCATAGATTTCTAGAACATTCCCTGGAATTTTATAATTGATCGACACAGCATTCCAAAGTTATGGCATTGCAAATAAATGCCATCAAGTGTTGGACCTTGCTTCACTCAGCCAAAAAGGATAAGCATTTCTTTTAGCAATAATTTTACAACTTCAAAATCTTTGAAAAAATAGTATAACTCATGCCATCACCGTGATGAAGGATTAAAATCTGATTTCAATTCAAAGCTAGAACCCAGACATTTTAATAGGTGCTTATGTAACATGTTAAACTTTCAGAGTGCCATACCACATACACGGAAGTTTTAGGTTTTTTTATTTTAAAATCAAATTTCTTTTCTTGTAGTTGCTTTATAGTTAATGCTGCATTAACACAGACTTACTAAATTATGTAATCATCTGAAAACAGCAAGAATTAATTTGGTTTATTTGAAAATAAATTTTATGTTAACACTGGCTACAGTTTTGCCACGATTAGTCAAAAGATTTGCCACTTAACTAGCTTGCTTACCCTTACTCCAAACCTGACAATGTACACACTGGTTACTTGCTGCTGGAAACTGAACATTTTTGTTAATGTATAAAGTTTGTAAGATTTGGCTTTTAGACCAGTAACAGGATTGGAAAATACTTACTAATTTTACTATTTTGACAGATTTTTATTTTTAGGTTTACTACAACTTTAGCACCACTAAAACAGTTACTCTAAGCAAAGAAAAAACTTTCATTTCCTTCCTATAGCAAAAGTACACAGCATTCCCTGTTAACAAGGCAACATTGAAAACAGTTGCATAGTGGAATCCAAGATGATATCATTTGCTATTCCAAATACAGAGAAATAAATGTGCTATCTCAGATGTAACTGAGAAGAAACTCTCTTACTAGAAACTTGAGACTATCACATGTTCTACAATTCTGAAGTTTAATAATTATGCAGGTCAACTGTAGTTTTTAAGATATCCCTATACATTCCTCCCTCTTGAGGCACATAGACAGAGACCCTACTATGAATTCTCTGGTGCAGTCTTCAATGTGAAATTATGGGAAATCAGTAAGCAACATTTATCCAGGGGAAAAGAAAATGTGATATGTGCTGAAGGAGTACTCCTTGAAAGAAAATTAGTCTCCCACTGTAAACTATAACTTCTTTTATCTTTCTACAACTCATGAACAGAAGTAATATTAGCAAATAGTAATGAAGCGAGAATTAGACAGAAAACAACTGGTCTGTATGAGGACTTCTTTCCCCTGAGAAGATAAAGCAAATAATTTAAAAAGAGCTTGTACTGATTCTTTTAAATTTTATATTAAGTCTAAGATGTTGCTTCACACATTTCTGTCTTCTGTCCCAAATCAGTGCAACAAACAGCTCCCCTTTGGTGTAGTAGGTTTTCTAGAGATAGGAAATATGTTTTGGCAGAGTGTAAACAACCATGGTACAAAGCATAATCCAGCTAGAAAAGGTACTGCACAAAATGAGCTTTTTGTGCATCTGATGAAAGGAAACTAAGAACCTGCAGGTCTTTCTAGAAGTCATCTGTTCGCCTGAAAGTCTCCAAATTCTCACATATCATTTTTTTTATTTTGTTTGCTTCAAAATAGTGAGCTTTTACAGCACTTCATAACTAGTATGAAAACAGATGCCCATTTTTTGAAAGAATACAGTATATTTAAAAGTAACTGAGTCTATGATTTTCATCAATCTCCAAATGGATAAAATAACCAAGACATTGAAGGGTTTATTTATTTATTTCAAGCATAGTAAACTTTTTTTTAAAAACAGATTTTTTACCTGAGCTCCTATTGCATTTGTCAGCTTGAAGATATACAAAACTATATCCAAAAATGGCTGCAACAGAAAAAAGTTAGTATTAGAAGACACAGAAGAAAACATGGATATAAACAGTCAAATAATCAGATTTTGTAGCGTATTAATCCGTTACATACTACAGTTAACACAAATTTATAAAAATATACATTCCATAATTAAACAAAATGCTGGAACAAAAAGCAACATTCTAGAGAGCCTGATAATTTAGGCTATATATTTTGCTCAGCAATTGAAAATGGCATTACATGTGCTTAATACTAATTTTCAAATAGTCTGCAGAGTACATTTAAACAAAATTGGGAAGTATAATTTTTTTAGCTTGTTAAACTGAACAACACAGGGCTAAATCCTACCCTTTCTAAAAACAATCATGCACAGTGGGGATGGACTGGAAGGAAGAGTGACAACATACAGCTGGCCATGCTTATGGCACAAGGGACATTCAACTCTGAAGGGCAGGATGACACCAGATTGTCATGACACTGTCTGATACAGTTTATCACTTCTCTGAGCTGCAGCAACTCAACTACAACTTTGGATGCTAGTTACTACATACTAGACTGGCCCTTAACCTGAAAACCCTCCCTTTTAGAGATGCAGTTCACATCACCAGCATACTAGCTAGGTGTATATCTCCTAACACATTTGTGCTCTCTGAAGTAATCCTGGCTGACTGCTTGAACAAGCATAAAATGGTCTCCCTGGCACAATAATATACCAGATGGAAGGATTTCACCCTTGTGAGTTATGTCCTAATGGTGGTCAGACAACTGTTATGGGAGATAGAAGCGAAACTGAAAGGGGCTATTTGTTGATCAAAATATGTAAAAAAAAATAATAATACTAACTTATGGCAATTTAAAACATTACAAATATTATAAGTTGATATAACTGATATGGGTAGCTTTTTTTAAATGAACCACAAGTGTCTGAGTTGTGAAAACAAGACCTTAAAAAATTTAACTTCCAACAGGTTTCCAATGTACATTAGAACACTACTGGAAAAAAGTCACTGTTTTCTCATAATAATGTTCTAATTTATTTTATCAATATTCATCTTTAACACTTAAATGAAAGCTATGTAGTTTTTCTAATCTCAGAAGTTTGAAGGATCATACCAGTAAAAGCATTTCTTATTCCAATTCATGTTGTTTTCAAAGTGCTGTATATTGCATCAGAGATTGAATATGTATACAATGTAAAATTGCTCATACAGGGTTACAGTAATTTGTGTATCCCTCAGAATGCTCTTATCCACCTGTATCTACTTAAAGAAATAGAGGAGTACACCAATATCTTAAAAGCAGGAACCATAGAAACATACTTCATGATAACTACATTTTAAGAAGAGATGTATCAATTGTGTGACTCTCCTTCTTTCTTACAGAAGAAAACATATCTAATAGTTTTTTAGTTTTGTTACCAATACCAGTCATGAAACAATTTTCAAAATGTTTTCAACATCATTTGTTTACTTTGTATATCTCACTCAGTTTGGTCAAGCAAGTAAATATCATTGGACAAAGGCTGTGTTTGTATTTGCCTATAAAAAAGTAGAGTGCAATGAACACTTACTGCAGTGGTCACCAACCCATCGATCCTAGAGACTCTCCCAGTTGACCGCAATCTCCTGTGGTGCAGTGGGGCTGCCGCTATGGCAGGGCCTGCCTTCCCCAGCCCCATGCCGCTCCCGGAAGCGGCCAGCGTGGCTCTGCAGCCTCATTGGGAGACAGGGGGATCTCGGCAAGCTGCTCCTGCCTGCGAGCACTGTTCCCACAGCTCCCATTGTCCAGGAATGGGGAACTGTGGCCAACAGGAGCTGCAGGAGTGGTACCGGCAGAGAGGGGCAGTGCACGGAGCCCCCACGTGCACCTCCCCCTACTCCCCCCACAGGGGGCGCAGGGGCGTGCTGGCCACTTCCGGGAGCGATGTGGGGCCAAGGCAGGCAGGAAGTCTGCCTTAGGCTCACTGCACCACCAACTGGGAGCTCCCCATGGTAAGTGCCGCCCGGCGGGAGGCTGCACCCCAATCCCCAGCCCTGAGCTCCCTCCCGGAGCCAGCACCCCAAACTCTCTCCTGCACCCCAACCCTCTGCCAAAGCCCACAGCTGCCTCCTGCACCCAAACTCGCTCCCAGAGCTTGCACCCCAACCCCCTGCCCCAGGCTCAGCCCAGAGCACCCTCCCTCACTGCAAACCCCTTGGTCCCAGCCCAGAGAAAGTGAATGAGGGTAGGGAAGAGCAAGTGACAGAGAGAGGGGGGATGGAGTGAGCGTGACAGATCCTGGGTTACCCTTAAATTCAAAAAGTGATCTTGGGTGTAAAAAGATTGGAGACCACTGACTATTGTATGACTCCAGATACATGAATATTTCATTTTAATCTATAGTCAGTTTCTAATATTTGGACTGAAATACTGCAAGGGAATATTCTTCTATAAAACTAAACTGGTTCCTTTAAAGAAAAATATCCGTTTCATAGACATTTTTCTGTTGATGTTCGATTTTGTGAAAGTCTTTTGCTTCATCCATCCAGGTCCTAATGAAACATGGCAGACTAGATACCACTCTTATAAAATTGCGAAGCATTAGATTTATATTCACAACAAATCTAGCATTGTCTGACCAAACTTCCATGCAGGAGTAATTTCAAGGACAGAAAGTCATCCTAATAAGTATTTTTAAACCTGCTAGCTCTGCTCACTTACCCACCCAATTACTTCTGCACATAGAGCCAACTTCTAGCCACGACAACAGAAACTCCTCCACTAAATTACAAAACTGCCTTCAGGATAGGCACTTTTGCTTCCCTGCTCCAAAGTTAGGAAACACACTTGAAACCATTAAGTAAAGAGGGTATTTCCTTATTCATCCCACCCTTCCCCGCCCCTGAAACACAAACCACTCACATATTAAAATCAAAGAGAAAAGACAAATAAGAATGAGAATTTTCTTTCCCTTGAAAACTAAATAATTGACAAAAGACTGCTCTTGCAACCTTCTCAAATGGTGAATATTAAAAGAAAACCAAAGGAAAAATTATGTTTGTAGAAGGAGCATGGGGTGGGAGGGAGAAATCACAAATAAAGAAAAAGACAAGTGTGTAAGGAAAAACTTTCCCCTCACATAACTCTGACTGAAATGAACTCACTAAATATAAAGTGGACTCAATACTATACAATAATTAATAAATGAAATGATCTTCCTAAACTCTGACAAGATTTATCACCCATACAATGCTATTTGTATTTCTTGACTCTTGTAAATGTTTGCACAGTGTTTAATGATTCCGAATGACCACTATTAATAAAAGATTAAAGTTTTATTAAAGGAACTCACCTTACTAAGGTTTGAGTAGAGGTCCACTACACTGTTACAGAATTTTTCCACATCCTGTGTGAGCAGTTGATCTGGATTAGCTATTCTGTTGTCCAGATTTCCCATTTTGTAATACGTATAAGCCCTAAAACATGAACAACAAAACAATGATTGAAAAACTTGTTACGTTTTACCTAAAATGAATCAATGATTCAAGTAGTATTAAATGAGTTGCTGAAAGCCACTTCAGAACATTTATAAAATCCACAAACAATCCCATCTCTTATTTGATATTTACTTAGATTTATTTTACAATTGATACATTACACTGCACTTTTAACATTTTAAGCATTAAAAAAGTTATGACTTACTGTAGATATTCCTCATAGAGGTATTTGGTGAGTCTTACTCGGAAACAAAGTTTAAGTTCATTTAGCCCATACTTCAAAAAGTTATTTACCAGGGAGATCTAGGAATAAATAATACAATAATACAAACAAACACAAACACAAAACAGCTGGATTAAATATATCATGCAAATTGCTTGCTTAAATTGGTGAAAGTACAAAATACAATTTTACCTAGTCAGACTTTGTACATAAATTGATTTAAATTAACTAAGACCCAGATCTTGCAAATGTCTAAAACATCATAATAGTCTCATTTAAGTCAATGACACTATTCACATACTTAAAGTCAAGCAAGTGCATAATTATTTACAGGTATCATGGCCTAATATTTCTATTTCTATTTTAAAAACCTTTGGACCATCAAATGAGTACTAACAGTACATACTATAGTACTGATAAAAGTTAAAACTGGTCTTACTGTGTCAATAGATTTAGCTCAGAACTCTGTTACAACCAAACATTTAACTCTCATAATCAGTTTTAGAATGTATTTATCATCTCAGCCCAACACCCCACCATTAAAATGATATCATTTCTGGCCTATTATATATTTATGGCCTATTTTAAAATTTGGTTGCATTTTTCTTTAATTGGTGAGAATCATTCCCCTTAATGTGCTGGGTTTATTTCTAGAACACTTTGTTTTAGCATTCCTATATGAACAGGGTGTAAGTCACTTTAGAAAAAAACCTGAATGTTAAAAACACTGTATGTGTTTTGAAAGATGGTTAATGTGAAAAATCTTACCTTTATTTAGAATCTGCTTGAAAAACAAAACTAACTAAGTAGTTACCTCATTGCAAGCCTTGACAGCTTACTGTAGTCAATTGGCAACAGGGATTTTAAATTACTCATCAGTGCTAACAGACAAACCTAGCAGTCTAAAAGAGTAAGTCAATTCTCCTGAATCAATAGGCAGCCAATACTGAAACCTGCACTCAAATATTTCCCTACTTCTTATGGCCAAAAGTGAAATCAAACCACCCATTTTAAAAACAGTTGACTTCTAAAAGTTCTGAGAAATTCATTTGGAATCTCTTCATGATTTCTGAATGTATATTTTAAATCGCTTTTAACAAAGATGGAAAGAAAAAAAAAAAAACACTTACAGCAGGCATGGCAGCGATGAAGTTGAATAAGTACTTCTTGAAATCTTTTCTGCTGCGACCAATGATAGCACTGCAAACCACCACATGCTATGTGTTAGTTTTGAGAGAAAGCAATTACTACACACACCAGTGTTTCCCCAAGGGGAGGGCAGGTGGATGGCCTGACTAGTTCAGGAGGGCAGGGGTAACAGGGTATAAGAAAGGATCACCGTGGAAAACTGCAGTACCAACTGTTGTGTCAACTTCATCTTCAGGTAAAGTGGAAGGTGGCTCACTGAAAGCCACCTGCCTTCTCTCTGCTTGTTCTTGTTGTGGCCCCTAACATAAGAGGCTACAGGAGGAGCTCACATATACTCTTCTCTGCTCCCATGGCACTTAGTAACCTTGGGTAACAAATGGACACTACTCACCCCAGCAGCATACAGCCTAGTGGGGGGGAGGGAGAAGGGAAGGTGCAAGGTGGAAAAGTTAAGTTAGCAAAAAGTATGTAGAAGAAAAAGAGGAACAAGGTGGGGGGGAATACACAGAAGAGAAACAAAGAAAAAACAACAGAAGATGAGAAGTGAGAAAACAAATGGACAGGAAAAGAGAATGAGTACTTGCAACCATATCAGAATATGGTGTAAGGAGACTGAGTAGGGCCATCTGCCAATCCACTGCAATGTGGGGGAGGGGAAGAAGGAGAAGGGATTGGAACCACGGCTCCAAGTTGTTTATGGCCTGGAGTAGAAATTACCCAAGACAAAAATAATTCTTTAAGCTTATATACAAACCAAAGTAACAAAGTGTTCCAGATTTCATAAAAAAATTTAATGGCATTTTAGAACTATATTTACCACCTAAAAAATCTGTATGATGTCTCAGCTAGAAATTACTCAGTGTATAAAGTCTCTTATACATAAAAGATAACTGTGAAGCAAAAAACAAAAATACAAGAGGACTACTTTTCCCCCTTTAATATTTGCTTATAAGGTGTTATCAGCTTCAAGCCTTTTTTTTTTTTTTTAAAATGTTCCTCTTCAAAACACTTGAAATATCAAGAATACTAGGTCCTCACTTATCTTGGTTTGCTGGGGGTCCTTGGCAAAACCTTAGGAAAACCTCAATATACTGATAGTTTACAATGCTACAACCTGAGCTGTAGCTCTCCTTCACATAAATGCAAAGGGAATACTGAAGGCTTTTCTACACAGAAATGTTTTAGTGGTATAAATTAATTTGTGACTATAAACCACTATAGTTATACTGGTATAACTGTCAGCATGGATGCACTTATTCCAGTATGAGTGCCTTTTTTGTTGTTTTTTTCTTTTAGCTTAGGTCGCTTTGCAAGGGGTTTAAGCTAAGGCAAAATAAAGCCACTCTTATTCAAGACTAAGAGCATCCACACATGGAGTTATACTGGTATAACTATCAGTTTAATATGATCAATATAAGGTGATCAGTGGAAGGAGAGCTGTAGCTCAGCTTACAGCTTCATGTGGGATCAACATTAAGGTCCACTTTTTCCATGCTGCCTCCTATTCTTCAAGATGCAACCCACTTCATTTAAATCTCTCCTTAAGATTCAGCTGATCCATAAAGCACACCAGGTAATAATAAGAACTATAAAAAAATCCTTAATACCAACAAGATGTGTACATCCTTAAATGAAACGGAAGTTACTGTACTGAGAGAGGCAATGTGGGTGAGGTAGTATCTTTTATTGCAGTGTTTCCCAAACTTGGGATGCCGCTTGTGTAGGGACAGACCCTGGCGAGCCGGGACGGTTTGTTTACCTGCCCCGTTCACAGGTCCGGTCGATCGCGGCTCCCACTGGCTGCGGTTCGCTGCTCCAGGCCAATGGGAGCTGCTGGAAGCAGGGCTTGCAGCTCCAGGCCAATGGGAGCTCCTGGAAGCGGCGCAAGTTCCCGCGCCACTTCCAGCAGATCCCATTGGCCTGGAGCAGCAAACCGCAACCAGTGGGAGCCGCGATCGGCCGGACCTGCGGACGGGGCAGATAAACAAACCGGCCCGGCCCGCCAGGGGCTTTTCCTACACGAGCGGCGTCCCAAGTTTAGGAACCACTGTTTTATTGTACCAACTCACCCACATTCTCTCTCTCCTTGGGAGAAACATGGCTACAACACTGCAAACATGTCATATATCCATGTCCTTCCTCACCCTACCGTTTCTTAAGAACATAAGAATGGCCATACTGGGTCAGACCAATCATCCATCCAGCCCAGCATCCTGTCTGCCGACAGTGGCCAATGCCAGGTGCCCCAGAGGGAGTGAACCTAACAGGCAATGATCAAGTGATCTCTCTCCTGCCATCCATCTTCACCCTCTTACAAACAGAGGCTAGGGACACCATTCCTTACCTATCTTGGCTAATAGCCATTAATGGACTTAACCTCCATGAATTTATCTAGTTCTCTTTTAAACCCTGTTATAGTCCTAGCCTTCACAACCTCCTCAGGCAAGGAGTTCCACAGGTTGACTGTGCGCTGTGTGAAGAAGAACTTCCTTTGTTTTAAACCTGCTGCCCATTCATTTCACTAGGTGGCCCCTAGTTCTTATATTATGGGAACAAGTAAATAACTTTTCCTTATTCACTTTCTCCCCACCACTCATGATTTTATATACCTCTATCATATCCCCCCTTAGTTTCCTCTTTTCCAAGCTGAAAAGTCCTAGCCTCTTTAATCTCTCCTCATATGGGACCTGTTCCAAACCCTTCATCATTTTAGTTGCCCTTCTCTGAACCTTGTCTAATGCCAGTATAGCTTTTTTGAGATGAGGAGACCACATCTGTACGCAGTATTCAAGATATGGGCATACCATGGATTTATATAAGGGCAACAAGATATTCGCCATCTTATTCTCTATCCCTTTTTTCATGATTCCTAACATCCTGTTTGCTTTTTTGACTGCTGCTGCACACTGCGTGGACGTCTTCAGAGAACTATCCACGATGACTCCAAGGTCTCTTTCCTGATTAGTTGTAGCTAAATTAGCCCCCCAACATATTGTATGTATAGTTGGGGTTATTTTTTCCAATGTGCATTACTTTACATTTATCCACATTAAATTTCATTTGCCATTTTGTTGCCCAATCACTTAGTTTTGTGAGATCTTTTTGAAGTTCTTCACAGTCTGCTTTGGTCTCAACTATCTTGAGCAGTTTAGTATCATCTGCAAACTTTGCCATCTCACTGTTTACCCCTTTCTCCAGATCATTTATGAATAAGTTGAATATGTTGGTCCTAGGACTGACCCTTGGGGAACACCACTAGTTACCCTGTCCATTCTGAAAATTTACCATTTCTTCCTACCCTTTGTTCCCTTTTAATCAGTTCTCAATCCATGAAAGTATCTTCCCTCTTATCCCACGATAACTTAATTTACATAAGAACCTTTGGTGAGGGACCTTGTCAAAGGCTTTCTGGAAATCTAAGTACACTATGTCCACTGGATCCCCCTTGTCCACATGTTCATTGACCCCTTCAAAGAACTCTATTAGATTTCCTTTACAGAAACCATATTGACTTTTGCCCAACAATTTATGTTCTTCTACGTGTCTGACAATTTTATTCTTTACTATGGTTTCAACTAATTTGCCCAGTACTGAAGTTAGACTTACTGGTCTGTAATTGCCGGGATCACCTCTAGAGCCAATGTAACGCCAATATTTAAAAAGGGCTATTTTCCAGTCATTGGGTACAGAAGCTGATTTAAAGGACAGGTTACAAACCATAGTTAATAGTTCCGCAATTTCACATTTGAGTTCTTTCAGAACTCTTGGGTATATGCCATCTGGTCCCAGTGACTTGTTACTGTTAAGTTTATCAATTAATTCCAAAACCTCCTCTAGTGACACTTCAATCTGTGACAATTCCTCATATTTGTCACCTACAAAGGATGGCTCAGGTTTGGGAATCTCCTTCACATCCTCAGCCATGAAGACTGAAGCAAAGAATTCATTTAGTTTCTCCGCAATGACTATCGTCTCTAAGTGCTCCTTTTGTATCTCGATTGTCCAGGGGCCCCACTTGTTGTTTAGCAGGCTTCCTGTTTCTGATATACTTAAACATTTTGTTATTACCTTTTGAGTTTTTGGCTAGCTGTTCTTCAAACTCCTTTTTGGCTTTTCTTATTACATTTTTACACTTAATTGGCAGTGTTTATGCTCCTTTCTATTTACCTCTCTAGGATTTGACTTCCACTTTTTAAAAGATGCCTTTTTATCTCTCACTGCTTCTTTTACATGGTTGTTAAGCCATGGTGGCTCTTTTTTAGTTCTTTTATTGTGTTTTTTAATTTGGGATATACATTTAAGTTGGGCCTCTACTATGGTGTCTTTTAAAAGTGTCCATGTTCTTACCCTCATTCAGGGTGTAACATTAGATTGCAAACTCCAGAGCAGGAATCTCATCTATGTTTGTAAGGCATTTATAGCACTCCTGAGGACTATAAAACAAATCTTTAACAATCATCCCCATAGAGAGGAAGCAACCACCGACTATTTCTAATGTTAAAAAATAAAAACAAAACAAAATAACCTCCACTCAACAAGCAGTTAAAAATTAAGGTATAAAAATGGTCTCTAACAAAAATATATAAGAAATAAAAGATTCACCTTTATGATTACATTGTACTAGAACCTATCCCATTCTTTATGTTGAGATAACTGTTGCAGGGAAAGCTATTCTTTATAATAGTTTCCCTGATACTATAACATTGGGATTGGAGGCTTTGAGTTAGTGTACACCATTGGGCAGAACAATGAAGTACCCATTTGGATCCTTCATATCTTTACTTTTAATAAAAAAATATCACTGTTGCCTTAGAAAGGAAAATGGATATGACAGGTGACAAGAGGATGAAATTAAATGATGTGGGAATCTATTTAATTCATCAAAAAGAATACATGTTGTATTAAACCATTTGAGAATTGCAAATTTATTTTTAGGCAAGGATTTAAACTACATTTAGAATCAAGATTTTTTTTCTTTATCTGTTTGTTGAGAAAGATTAAGTATAGATTTTTATTTTCAGAGAGATGGCAGGCAAGAAGGAAGAATCAACACCATTTAATTTAAATACCAGAGTAAACACAGATTCTGAAGCAAAAACAAATAGGAAAACATAGGAGCAATGGAATTTTTTTTTTAAATTAGCTGAAATTGTTCAAAATAAATCTATTATGGCAAAAACTTTCTTTGAGATGAAAAGCAAATTGCTTCAGAACTGCATCAGTTATGAAACATTTAGAATCAGTAGAAGTAGAACATGTGCATGCTACTATTTTCAACAACTGTTTACCAAGGGGGATTGAAGCTATTAATGTAAAAAAGAATTTCTTGCTTACGATTGCACTGCAAGAAAAATAAACTTGTACATAATTCAACAACTATATACATTTCTGATTATAGAACCATAGAAATGTAAGGCTGGAAGGGACCTCAAGAAGTCATCTGGTTCATCCTCCTGCGCTGAGGCAGGACCAAGTAGACCTAGACCATCTCTGATAGGTGTTTGTCTAACCTTTTCTTAAGAACCTCCAATGATGGGGATTCCACACCTCCCTTGGAAGCCTATTTCAGAGCTTAACTACCCTTATTAGTTAGACAATTTTTCCTAATACCTAACCTAAATCTCCCTTGCTGCATGTTAAGCCCATTACTTCTTGTCTTGCCTTCAGTGGATGTAGATAACATAGAAAATAATGTTGCTTTAATGACGGCATAACTACACAGCTCAAAAGCACTGTAAAATACAATACTGCAGAAGTGCAACAGGAAAATTGACTTTTTCCATCTACTATAGGGAACACTACAGCAGTATTATATTATGGATTGCTCTCTGCAGGAACAGTTGATTTCTATGTCATGAGCCAATAGTGCCCTCAAAGACCCCACTATTCACAAAACAAGAGTGATTTGATAATATCTGCAGTATGAAAGAGCTAACTTCAATTTTAAAAAATGGATCCCGCTTTAGAATCATGTAACTCAGATTAAAAAAAAAAAAAAAAAAATTAAATCTTCTTTCCACCCCACAAGTTAAACTGGGGGGACGTATACAGTGGGGGTCTGTGCTAGGTCTAGTACTATTCAATATTTTTATCAATTTCTTGGATAATGGACTGGAGAGTACTCTTATAAAATTTCACTCTATGCATCCGAAGAAGTGAGGTTTTTACTCACGAAAGCTTATGCCCAAATAAATCTGTTATCTTTAAGGTGCCACCAGACTCCTTGTTGTTCTTATAAAATTTGCGGCTGACATCAAGCTGGGAGGGCTTCCTAGACCTTTGGAGGACTAGATTGGATTAGAAATCAAAACGACCTTGACAAATTGGAGAATTGGTCTGAAACCAACAAGACAAAATTCAATAAAGACAAGTGCAAAGTACTACGCCTAGGAAGAAAAAAAATAAAAATCACAACTACAAAATTAGGAATAACAAGCTAGATGATCGTATTGCTGAAAAGGATCTGGGGGCTATAGTAGATCACAAGTTGAATGAGTGTGAACAATGTGCAGTTGCAGAAAAGGCTAATATTCTGGGATGTATTAGCAGGAGTGTTTTATGTAAGACCCATCAGGTAATTGTCCCATTCTATTCAGTGCTGGTGAGGCCTCAACTGGAGTACTGAGTCCAACTCTGGGTACCATCCTTAAAGAAAGTGAGTGTGTCCCCAGAGGAAAGCAATAAAAATGATAAAGAGGTTTAGAAAACCTGACTTATGAGGAAAGGTTAAAAAAAATGGGACATGTTGACTCTTGAAAAAAGAAGACTGGGGGGAACCTAACAATCTTCAAATATGTTAAGAGCTGTTATAAAGAGGATGTTGATCAATTACTCTCCACATCCACTGAAGGTAGGACAAGAAGTACTCAGCTTAATTTGCAGCAAGGGAGATTTAGGCCATGTCTACACTAGCAAACTTACAGCAGCACAGCTGTACCGATGAAGCTGCGCTGGAGTAAGATTGCTCATGTAGCCACTCTATGCCGATGGGAGAGAGCACTCCCGTCGACATCATAAACCCACCTAAATGAGCGGAGGTAGCTATGACACACCCCTGAGCGACCTAAGTGGCAGTGTAGACATGGCCTTAGGTTAGATATTAGGAAAAACTTTCTAATTGTAATGACAGTTAAGCACTGGACTAGGCTTCCAAGACAGATTGTGGAATCACCCTTGCTGGAGGCTCTTCAGGAAAGATTAGACAAACACCTGTCTAGGTGTCCTTGCCCTGCCTCAGCACAGGGGACTGGACTAGATGACCTCTCAAGGTCCCTTCCAGTCCTACATTTGTAGGATTCTGTACATGTAGTTTTATGTTTTTCTTTTTAAAATATTACCATTTAATCAGAGTTGCAGATATTCATATATCATGGCATTTCATATTATTTGGCTTAGACAGTTCATATTTATCACAGAACCGGTCTTCCACAATCATCATCATATCATTGTATAGGAGAAACAAGACAATATTTAAAAATAGCTACTTAAATAATTTACAGGTACCTTTCAATAACTGTTCCATTTTGAATCATCCAAATATCACAATATGTGCGCACTATCAGCATAACGGCAATAAGTATCAAATAACCTGTCTAATACAAAACAAGCAAAGCAATTAATCAATGTTTAGTAATGATAACACAAAAATTAAAACAACAAGGAGTCTGGTGGTACCTTAAAGACTAACAGATTTATTTGGGCATAAGCTTTCGTGGGTAAAAACCTCACTTCTTAAGCTTTCGTGGAACGAAATCTGATGCCCAAATAAATCTGTTAGTCTTTAAGGTGCCATCAGTCTCCTTGTTGTTTTTGTAGATACAGAGTAACACGGCTACCCCCCCAGATACTTGACAAAAATTAAAATAACCTAATGGAAAATTATCAGGAAGGTAGAAATCTTCCACTCCTTTTTAAGGGAAACACTTTGCTTACTTTATAGGTCAGATTCTAATATGCAATGTTTTCTATAACAAAAGTCCGTTACTACACTTGTTATCTGAAAGATCTCTTTTGTAGAAGAGGTTACTTTTCTGCATTCTAAATGCTAATGTGGTTTATTACATATACATAAGGCTACATTTTAGTCACAGGTATTTTTAGTAAAAGTCACGGACAGGTCATGGGCAGTAAACAAAAATTCATGGCCTGTGACCTGTCCATGACTTTTACTGTATACCTCTGAATAAAACTGGGGGGAGGGGAAGACTGGGGGGATGGCTTAGGGGGTGCTGCGAGTGGCTATCCAGGGGGGCAGCACACGGCGCAGCCTGGGGGGCTGTACAGTTGCTCGGGGGGGGGAGGGGCCGTGGGTGCTGGGGAGGGGGACATAGGCCGGTGGGGGCTCCACGGATGCTGGGAAGGGGGGCGTGGCCTGGGGAGGGGGGAGACACAGCCCGGGGAGGGGCCACACGTGCTCGGGCGGCATGGCAGGTGCTGGGGAGGGGGGATTGGTGGTGCTGAGGCAGGTTCCCTACCTAGCTACTGGGAAGCGGCGACCCCAGCTCCTAGCTCCACATGCTGCCTCCGTTCTGCCCCAAGCCCCGGTTTTGCAGCTCCCATTGGCTAGGAACCACGGCCAATAGGAGCTGCAGGGGCGGTGCCTGCGGGCAGAGGCAGCATGTGGAGCTAGGAGCTGAGGGAGGGGAGTTCCTGTCGCTCTTCTGGGGAGCCCCCACAGGTAAGCACTACCCTGCAACCCAATCCCCAGCCCGGAGCCCCCCCACACCCAAACCCCTGCTGCTAAGGGGTAGGGGGGCCCAATACTGCCCCAGCAGCTGCCCGAACTGCTCAGGCGGCTCCTGAGCCAGCCGCACCAGGCTGCTGCAGAAGTCATGGAGATCATGGAATCCGTGACTTCTGTGACAAACACAGACCCTTACGTATAACCCACTGAAAACTGTACACCACACGACACAAGTATTCTAACAAATGGAGAGAAAGTGTAGACATGTCAAGGAACAAGCTTATGTACCAAATTTAAGCATTTAGGAGCAACTTTTTAGCCTAGAAAGCCAAACAATGCAATCAGTAATGAGCCTCTAATGCCTGTACATCAGAACTTTTGTTCAGAGTTCAACTGATTCTCTCATTCCAAAAATATCTTCAGATGCTTACAGAATATACAAGTTTGGGGTATGGTGACCCACGGTTGGTGCATACAGCAGAGAATTTTATCTGGCAAATTCTAGTCTGAGCAGTTTTCCTATGAAGTTTTTCATTGATTTTGCCCAAATTGGCTCTCTAGTAGGCAGAACTTGGGCCACCTAAATCACGATTCACAATGAAGGTTATTGACCTCTGGAAGAAATCGCCAAGAAAGGTAATCAATTCTCCATCATATATAGTAAATCAACACTAGCTGTCCTTCTAAAAGATACTCTACAGCTCAACCACAAATTACTGGGCTCGATGCAGGAATTACTAAGTGAAATTCTATGGCAGTGGCCCTCAAACTTTTTTACTGGTGACCCCTTTCACATAGCAAGCCTCTGAGTGTGATCCCCCTTATAAATTAATGTTTTTATATATATATTTAACACCATTATAAATGCTGGAGGCAAAGTGGAGTTTGGGGTGAGGTTGACAGCTTGCGACCCCCCATGTAATAACATCGCAACCCCCTGGGGGGTCCCAACCCCCAGTTTGAGAACCCCTGGTCTATGGCCTATATTATAACTATCAGACTAGATAACTATTTAATTTTAAAATTATCTACTTGTGAACTTGAATTTCTAAAATTTAATCAAAAACCATGCTTTTTTTTAAATGTGCCACTAATGTCATGCTATTTTTCTAGTCCTGTACAAGTAAGAGAGCAATCAATGTATTTATGTTTTCAGATCTATGATTACCACGAAAAGCTACATGACTAAGAAGTTTGATCATTTTTATCTGTAACTGGGTGGCAATGCTTACCTCTTTACAAAATGTTCTAGGGACCATTATTTTCAGGATTCGACATATTCTTGCAACGAACACTCTGTCCACGACTGCTCGCTCTTTCTTTGCTTCTTTCTGCATAACATGGACAACATGAGACAAGAAAATTTTGTATTAAGTTAAATTGTTACAACAAGCAGATATGACCTTTTCCCTATCCAGATTATGAACAAGTTGCCTTGTGCAGTAACTTGACATTTCTCTGTAATTAAGGTATGTTACAGCATACCTTAATTACATGCCAGGATTTATAAAATTGTAGTTCAATACTTAGATACAAGCAATGCAGGCCATAACAATAACTGGTTACAGTATCTATGAGTGCTATTGCAATATTAATAAAAGTAGCTCCGTCAGATAATGTAGACCTTAAATTTGTCATCTCAAAATTGCTAGACTCTAGACAAAATTGCTAGACTCTTTTGATCATGCAGTATTTTTTAAAAATATATTCCCTCTCGTCAAGGAGTTAGAGAAAAAACAATAGTTCGTGTTAATACTAATCCTTCACACTGGGCTCCGTTAGCGTCAGATCAGCTTACCTACTTTAAAAACAAACAAACAAAAAAAAAATGAGGAGTCCTTGTGTCACCTTAGAGACTAACAAATTTATTTGGGCATAAGCTTTCGTGGGCTACAGCCCACTTCATCGGATGCATGGAGTGGAAAATACAGTAGCAGGTAAACCCTGTGCCAATTCTGTCCACATATCTATTCAAAGGACACCATCATAGGACCTAACCACATCAGTACACCATCAGGGACTCGTTCACCTGCACATCTACCAATATGATATATGCCATCATGTGCCAGCAATGCCCCTCTGCCATGTACATTGGCCAAACAGTCTCTACGCAAAAGAATAAATGGACACAAATCTGACATCAGGAATTATAACATTCGAAAACCAGTAGGAGAACACTTCAATCTCCCTGGTCACTCAATAAAGACCTAGCAACAAATCTAAAAATTAAGCAAATATAGTACAGTAACTCCTCACTTAACGTCCTCCGGTTTAACACTGTTTCAAAGTTACGTCGCTGCTCAATTAGGGAACGTGCTCGTTTAAAGTTGTGCAATGCTCCTTTATAACTTTGTTTGGCTGCCTGCTCTGTCCACTGCTTGTAAGATTCTGTGGAAGAGCAGTCATTTTACAAGGGAGCGTTGCACAAGTTCTCTTCTCCGCCTCCTCCCCCTCCCTCCCAGCGTGCTTCCTCCATTGCATCTCTGCTCCTCTCCCTCCCTCCCAGAAAATCCTAAGCTCCACCAAACAGCTGTTTGGCAGCAGGGAAGTGCTGGGAAGGAGCAGGATGAGCAGGGAAGCACCTCATCTCCGCTCTTCCCCCTCCCTCCCAGAAAGTCCTAAGCGCCTCGAGCATCCCTGGCAAAGTCAGCGCCTGTTCTTCTCCGGGGAAGCTGGCGCTGCTGCTGAGAAGGTGCTTCCTAGCATCCTTGCCTGCAGCGGGCTGTACCTATGTGCAGTAAGCCAGGGGCACTTCCCAACCACAGTACAGTACTGTACAGTATATAATGCCTTTTGTCTGCCCCAAAAAAATTTCCTTGGAACCTAACCCCCAGCGTTTACATAAAATCTGATGGGAAAATTGGATTCATTTAACATTGTTTCACTTAAAATTGCATTTTTCAGGAACATAACTACAATGTTAAGTGAGGAGTTACTGTAACAGTAAGGCCCCGATTCTGCACACTCCTATATGCAAGATATCCCACTGAAGTCAATGGGGGTACTGCGGTGCATAAATTTAAACATGCACACAAATGTTTGCAGGATCAGGCTTACAAATGCACCGAACAGACAACAGATTAGGCAACAAGAAATTCTAGCAATGAACATTTATCTTGGACCAGTGGCTTGATCAAACTCTCAGGCCTTCTCTACTCTCTAGAATTCAACAGTTTGTAACTGAACTGATGGCATCACATACAAACAGTTCATTGTGTCCATACTAGCCAGGCATGTTAACAGCTCTTGCAGGTTTGCATCACATCCGCACTAGCACTGATCTAAACTGTTCCTCTTGCAACCTGCTCTGGATACCCATCCCACAGTTCCCAACACAGTTTCCAGGAACAGGACATTCTGGAGATTTCAAAAAGATAGCAGTGCACTAAAGCATTAAGAAAGTTACTTGAACTTCAGGTAGCCTGTATCCATACCATCACTTACAACAGTTCACGTATTGTATTCAGCCTTGCTGTAAACAAGTACAGTTCAAATGGTATTTAGGACATTTATTCAACTGTTTGAGAGTATTTACATGTGGAGGCAGAACACATTACAAACATGCCACAGCAAACAAACACTTTTTAGCATGATAAATTTCTCTACTGTTCACAGACCTAGAACTATGTTGCAGAAATTATAAGTGAAAATTGCTTTTTTGTGCAATGCTGCTTAATTGTTCTGGAAACTATTACAACCTAAGTTCCTGTAAGCTGTGCCAGCCTATTTAGCGTCACTCAGGCACTCAGACAACCTCCTCCCCCGGCCCCAACCTGCCATGGCCCCAGGTGTGGCCTAGGTGCCTCGCCCCCACCCCTCCCCTGGCACCTATCCTGCAGCCCCAGCCCCAGAACTGCCACGATGGGGAGAGGTGCCTCTCCCCTCCAGCCCAGGTGCTGCTGCTGCAGGGAGAGAGCTGGGGGGAGTCCTCTCTCCCCGCCATAGCCCCAAAGCACCCTCCTGCACCCCAAACCTCTCATCCCAGGCCCCACCCCAGAGCCCACACCTTCAGCCAGAGCCCTCACACCCCTGCACCCAACCCTCCGCCCCAGCCCTGAGCCCCTCATCCCCAGCCCATCCCAGATCCCACACCCCCAGCTAGAGTCCTCACACCCCTGCACCCTCCCACTTCCACCACATGAATTTTGTTATGTGCACCAATATGAAGGTGATGTGTGACACATCACCTCCATATTGGTGCACATAACAAAATTTATTCTGCACAAGGGTGGGAAAAATTAGAGGGAACACTGATTACAACGCATTAAAAAAAAATTAAAAGGTGACCTGCAAAGAATTTCTTTTAAAATTGGGCTTGTGCTATTTTTGCTTCTTTATAATGTAGGAAAGGGACACCAAAGTTGTTTTTTATTTTGTTTTGTTTATTTTGTGTGCTTACTTTTCAGTTTAGAACTATCAGAAATGTCAAGCCCCGTCTCCTCTGGTTTTGGTGGAGGATGTGCTAGATCATGTTTATCATGAGCTGTCACATACTAATTGAAGGGGTGGAATAAAATTTTGAAGACATACATTCTCACTAAAGTGTTAGTCACTGAAATTAAATACATTGTTAATAAAAAAGCCAGTCAAACAGTGACTAAAATATCACTTTCCTGCCCTAACTTTCACTTGCTTTGTTCATAAAATGTCAATTTCACTAGGTCTCCAGTCACAGAGTGTCTTTCCAGACTAGAAAAGACATGAATTTCTAATATTAAAAACAAGCAGAAAAAACAACATTTCAGGCCTATTCTATGCATCATAAAGCACCCTAGTTCTGACATTTACTCAGTAAGCCTTACGCTACTTTTAGCAACTCTTGAAAACTCATTTTATTTTATATTGTACTTTAAGATCAAACGCACACAAATTTTGGCTTAAAAAGGTGCATTTTATTTTTAAAAAAGGATACCCGAAAATGTTGAACTTTTAAAAGGCTTTTGTTCTTAAAAAAGGATTATAATTATGTCAGATTCTACACTAATTTCCACACTGAAAATTGAAAAAAAAATAGTGATGATCTCTTTAAACATCAAATGAACTATTCCAGGGGTCCTCAAACTGGGGTCGGGACCCCTCAGGGGGTCGCGAGCTGTCAGCCTCCACCCCAAACCCCGCTTTACCTTCAGCATTTATAGTGGTGTTAAATATATTAAAAAGTGTTTTTAATGGGGGGGGGGGTGTCGCACTCAGAAGCTTGCTGTGTGAAAGGACTCACCAGTACAAAAGTCTGAGAACACCTGAACTATTCCCATCAACTAATGCCAATGTACTAAGTTTATAGGCAGTGGTTGTTACAAGAAATGTGGCCAAACTTGTAACACTGGTTAACTTAATGTTTGTAAAGTACTTTGATACAAAAAGGTGATCATTTTACAATCTGCTTCTACCCCACAAAATGGTCCTGATTCTTCTCTTGATTACTGTGATATGATATTGCAGTAACTTCATCAAAGCCAATGGCATTACACTAGAGGAGATTTACACTAATGTAAACAAGACTAAGATCAGTCCATAGCTATCAAGAGCAAAGGCATTTTCTCACGTCATAAGATTTATTCACAGGAACAAAGAGGCTGGACCTTGCTCCCATCCTAGTCAATTCAGCAGGACTGGGCCCTAAATCTTTCTAGCCATTCCTTTGCTATAGCTAAATTATCTGTTACACAATAAAAAATACTGAAATAGAAAAGTTTAAAAAATTATCTTGTCTTAGGATACAGGATGATCTTGGAACTAAACAATGCATGTCTCTCAGCCTCTACAGATAAAGGTCCCAAATATACAGATCTTATTTTGTTAAAGACTATCTAAAATGTGCTTTTTGTGTGTGGGGGTGGGGGGGGTGGGGGGGGGAGGACTATTGCTCCTGCTGCTGAATACTGCATTAACAGCCTGAAGAGGGTCCCCCTGCCCTTAAAAAAAACACTTAAAAAAAAAATCAAGAATGCCAAATCTGGTATTCCGCAGTTTTACTTGTGTACTTTCTTTACATATCAGGGCTGATCTGCATTTGAAAAAGTTGTAAAAATACAATTAAACTGATCTAGCAACTTAAGATAAATTTATTTAAACAGGATTTAAAACAATGTATATGCTTTTACATTAAGGCTTTGCACAGCTGTAGGTTGACTGATTTAAAATTCATGTAGTTATTCCATGCAACATCTCTAGTCAGAATTCAGAGCACTTGACCAAAAACTGTCACTAATTAGACTCTCTTTCCCATATTTCTAGAACAGACTACCTTGGCATATTATTAAGGGGTAGGCATGCTGAATCTGTAAGATGTCCTTCCTCTAAACGTTAACAAAGCACAAAAATGTAATAGATGTTAAAATTCTAGAGTGGCTAAAAATTTCCTTCCTCTCTCAGTTTTCCTTTTATTATGATAATTTCACTACTTCTTCAGTGATCATGGAGTATTTCCAGGCCCACAAGACCTGAACATCTAAAGAAAGACCACAGACAAATATAAACAAAAACAAACAAACATACCCTTTCAGGCCTTGATTATACACTATGACAAAAGCAAAAAGGCACAAGGCTATTTTTTTTTCCTTTGGAAAGTAACCTTTGAAGAATTTGAAGACATTGAAGCCTGATACTTTCAAAATGTACCCACTTTATTTATTACATTTATAAAATGTTTTGTGTTTTTCCCTTACAAAAGGAAGCTTCAGTACTTTCTTTAAAAAAAAAAAAAAAAAAAAAAAAAATCACAATCCAGTACTCAAAATCTAGAAACCAACCACCACAAACCTATGCATCCTTCTTAGCTGTATTAGTTCTACAACTACTATGGCTCCGATTTGGAAAGAATACAAGAAACTCAATTTTGGGAAGAAGAGGATTAATTAAATCTAAACCACATTTTATTGGTATTAGTTAAAATAAAAAAGTAAGACAAGAAATAATTACCTCATTATTCTGCAATGTTGGTTTTTCATTTTTCTTACTGTGGAGGAAAAAAGGATTTTACTTAGCTTTTGTCTAACATTTTTTGGTACTTAATTTTGCAATATCTTGTCCTCTTTAGAAAGTTCTAACAGAGCAAAGGGATTCTCAGGAAAGACACTGCATCTATACGGTATAGTACATACACTGTACAGTAAAACATCTTATGAAATCTGAGAATTGTAAGTGCAGTTCAGGTACCTGTACCAACTCTAGTTCAGAATTTCTGGTCATTTTGTTTATATTTAGGCATATAGTAGAACTAAACAATCAGTCAGAATTCTCACCTGATACTATAATCTTTAAAAAGATTAGGAGGATTATGTTTTTGCTTATGTTACACAAGCCTGATTAATCACTTCAAACACCACTAGATCTTAATCCTTTAATTTCTTGCACATAATTACCAAAAACCATGGACTGATTTGCTGAATCTATTAGTCCATATTTCAAAGATTCTAAACACGCTTCCATTAGTTTTCCATGTTCATACCTGTACATCTTTAAGTATTTACCAGCTGTATTATTGGAGAACATCGACCTAGGCATTTACCTGGGACTCCCATCACTATTGTATTTGAGTACCCTACACATATAAATGTATGTCATGTTATGAACACCCTTAAGGGATGGGAAGCATTATCATCCCCCATTTTGTAGAGAAGGAATTGAGGCACAGAAAGCTTAAGTGGCTTACACACAGGAAGTCTCTGGCAGAGCTGGGAACTGAACTCCTGTTTTCTTAGTTCTAAAACACTGCCTTAGCCACAAGACCACTCTTCTTCTCAAAACTATGTATTTAACAGAAACATTACAACTTTTTTCAGTCTAGGTGATAGTAAGATACTTAATCCTGGGAGTTTATGCTGTATGTTGTTTTCTATACTATACATTGCTGGGATTTTCATCTAACAAATGAAGACTCTCCAAGCATATCTGCAGTTGCTCCATTGACTAAGACCGAGAGATCTATGCCCAGGTACAAGTTAAAAATTCAGCCATTTTAGCTTTGATGTTTCACCCCATATACAGAGGCTGAACTAATATGTTTTGTATGGCATTTGACATGAAACTACAAATAATTTTATTATAACAGAGGTTATTATTTTAGATAAACCTTTTACAGAAGAAATTAGACTTCTTGAAACCAGATTTCTGAGACAACTTTTTTCCCTCCTGTATTTCTCAAAACAGTTGAAGAAAAACTCGTTTACTAACAACTGTCATTAATTAGGAGTTCAAAGTACAAAGCCACTCCCTCTCCCATATTTCTAGAACAGACTACTTTTGCGTATGAGAACATTGAATCACTGGAAAGGAAGAAAGATGGTAAGCATTCAGAAAGCACACAGAATAAATGGAAGATTTAAACATGCACAAAGTTTAGAGCATACCCAAATTAAGTTCTCTCAACAAATGCATTATTTCCAAAATACGATTTTAGCAGAAGCCCCGAGACTGTAACAGCATGCAGTTGCAGATGGCACCTCAGGAACCCAAGATGGGGTATCAGAAGTAGCAGGCAAAAAGAGGAAGGAAGGCACAAGCAGCACCACCAATGTCTGTGCTGGGTGGCTACTAAAGTGCCTATAATGTGTCCAACCATCCTGCCACGGCAACAGCAGCACCCTCCAGCACCTGAAAGCTCTGTTCTGACAGCACTGAAAAAGGGCCCAGAACTAAGTGTAAGTTGTAACAAATCCCTACTGGAAGGATCCATGTGTGTCATGGCCCAAACAGAAGAAAGAAGAGAACTGAACTACATAAAAGAGGAGGAGGTAGGAGGAAAGGGAGGAAAAGGGAAAGAAAGAACAAAGGTGATGGAAGAGGAGACCAGCAAAGCGGAGCAGGGAGAGCGAGGAGAGGTCTACACTTGGAAGGCTTTGCTGGTATAACTGGTCCAGTGACACAGTAGAACTCCATCAGAGAGGTCCTTTGGGGCCATCTGCCTGTCACAAGTCAGGATAAAGGAGGAGGGTTGGGCGTGGGGCTAGCAACTCCACCCCGTAAAAAATCAACTTGCTACAGAAACATCAAAAATAGAGACAAGAGAGACTTTTAGCCTGGAAAAAGAAGGGTCTTCAACTCGAAGACGCATGACGCAGGGTGGTGAAAGTCATGAGAAAGCCACAAAGCTGATTACCCTTCTTGCAACCAGGAGGATTACCATTGGTACATGGAACGTGAGGACCATGCACGAGTTAAGAAAGACAGCGCAGGTCGCAACAGAGATGAGGAGCAACAACCTGACCCTACTAGGCATTAGCAAGACAAGATGGACGCAAGCTGGCCAGAGACGACTGTTGACAGGAGAGTTGTTGCTGTATTCTGAACATGATGAGAGCGACACACCCCACACACAGGGAGTAGGCTTCATGTTGTCCAAGCAGGCACAGAGAGCATTGATTGGTTGGGAGGCACATGGTTCCAGGATCATCACAGCATCCTTCAGAACTAAAATGAAGAGGATTAAGATGAATGTTGTACAGTGCTATGCTCCAACCAATGACAGTGAAGAGGAGGACAAAGACTAATATTTTCTGAAGTCTGTTGTAAAAATAGAGATTCTCCCAGACAAAGACATCACCATCCTTATGGGAGACTTTAATGCCAAAATTGGACCTGACAACACAGGATATGAACAAGTCATGGGGACCCACGCTCTAGGAGAGATGAGTGAGAATGGACAGAGATTTGTGGATCTGTGTGCACTTAATAACCTGGTCATAGGAGGTAGCATCTTTCCTCTCAAGCGGATCCACAAGAGTACCTGGGTATCGCCAGCAGGCACGATAGAAAACCAGATCGATCATGTCTGTATTAGCAAGAAGTTCAGAAGATCTTTGCAGGACGTTAGAGTTAGAAGAGGAGCAGACATAGCGTCCGACCATCACTTAGTGGTGGCAAGATTGAAGCTGAAGTTGAAGAAGAAGAAGAACTGAATAGACGCGTCAGATAGAAGAGTGAAGTACAATGTCAGCCTTTTGAAGGATCATAAGATCAAGGAAGATTTTGGACTGACCCTGAAGAATAAGTTTTCAGTATTACAGGATCGGTCTGAGGAAGAGGAAGACAGTGTATCCAACAGATTGCAGAAAGTGAGAGACACACTTAGGTCAGCATGCCAGGAAGTGCTTGGAATCAAGAAATACCAGCAGAAAGAGTGGATCACAGCAGAGACCTGGACTAAGATAGATGATAGAAAGAAAAAGAAGGCAGTAGTTAATCCCCCTCCTTATAAGAGACACAAAATCCAGTGGACGTTGTGGACCCAGCCTGATGACCTGGACTTTGCCGACGACCTTGCACTCCTTTTGCATAGCAAACACCAAATGCAAGAGAAGACCAATGTAGTGGCAGCCACGTCATCACAGGTTGGCCTCAACATCCACAAGGACAAGACCAAGATCCTCAAGATTAACTCCATCAGTAATTACCCAGTCACACTGAACGAAAGCCCTCTGGAAGAAGTGCAGTCCTTTACCTACTTAGGCAGCATCATCGACCAACAGGGTGGCACAGATGCAGACATCAAAGCAAGGATCGGTAAGGCAAGAGCAGCTTTCTTACAGCTCAGAGAGCTGTCTTTGGCAACAAAGATTCAACTGTTCAACTCCAACGTGAAGTCAGTCTTATTGTATGGAGCTGAAACCTGGAGGACAACTAAAACAACCACCAGGAAGATCCAGACCTTCATAAATAGTTGCCTTAGAAGGATTCTCCAGATCCGTTGACCAGACACCATCAGCAACATCTACCTCTTGGAGAGGACCCATCAACTTCCAGCAGAGGAAGAAATTAGAAGGAGAAGGTAGGGCTGGATAGGACACACACTACGCAAGCAGCCAACCAACATCACTAGACAGGCATTGTGGTGGAATCCCCAAGGCAAGCGGAAAAGAGGCCGTTCAAGAAACACCTGGCGACGCGACCTTCAGGCTGATAGCATAAAAATGGGCTATACCTGGAACCAGTTAGAGCAAATGGCCCAGGATAGAGGACTCTGGAGAGCTGTGGATGGCGGCCCATACCCCGATTGGGGTGACGGGCATGAGTGTGAGTGAGTGAGTGAGTGACACAGTAGCTCAATTAGGAGAGATGAAGCAATGTAATTTAAGGTTCAGTGTTTCACAAGTCACGCATGCCATGAACATTACAGCAATGTTTATGAGGAAATGCTGGTTTTATAATCAACCTCTACAACGAAAAAACCCAGAGAAACGTAAATTTCATTACATAACACAAAGAAACTAACAACTGTCAGAAACTAACAAGTGAATCCATTGTCATTTTAACTAGTAAAAGTTGTATGTCTTAGCTATAAGGTATCAGAGGGGTGGTCGTGTTAGTCTGGATCTGTAAAAAGCAACAGAATCTCCTGTGGCACCTTTAAGACTAACAGATGTATTGGAGCATAAGCTTTCGTGGGTGAACGCCCAATATGCTCCAATACATCTGTTAGTCTTAAAGGTGCCACAGGACTCTCTGTTGCCTTTTAGCTAGAAGGGTATTCTGTTGATGATAAAAAGCTGTGGCACAGAATGTTTGTTACAAACTTACTTCTAAAGGCTGACTGCTGTAGGGTTTGCTTTGTTTCTTTGTTTTCCCCTCCTTAAGAGCCTCATTTCTTCAGCTTGGTACACACTGGCACTTATCCAGATTCTATTATCCTATTGTAAAGCTTTCTGTGGAAACTGTGGTTACATGTTCAGTGGATTCAAAGGCCAAAGAACACCTTCAAAATCAGTTAGCAAGACTGGTGGCTGTGAGCAATATTATATTATATTTAACCAACTATATTCGGGTTTAGAAAAAGATTCAGTTCTCCACTATTCCAGGCCTCTCTCTTCCATACAAAGAGGGTCACACACTTAGTTGCTCACGTAAACCAAGCATCGTGTGTTATCCAGTGTAAGTGAAAATGACTGTTCAGGT
The DNA here is from genome assembly GCF_027887155.1 of Malaclemys terrapin pileata. Taxonomy (NCBI): domain Eukaryota; kingdom Metazoa; phylum Chordata; order Testudines; family Emydidae; genus Malaclemys; species Malaclemys terrapin. The sequence goes on from NC_071512.1 coordinate 75,939,897, forward strand.
GTAAGGGCCATCTAAGGGGTACCCAGAGGGCAGAATATTTGTTCAGCTGCCCCCCAGCACTGAGGCTGGAAGCATCGTAACAGCGAAATCAGGCAAGAAGCAGAAAATTCCCAAAAGATTTGGAAGTAAAATCGTGATGGTGATGTAAAAAGTGTCCTGATGGAAGAACATGAACATGTTGTAGTTTCTGTAGGCCAAGTGAATTGCACACCAGTGGCTTCTTGCATTCCTCCATTCCCCACCACAAGCTCCCCAGGTACCACCCTCCCATCCACTTTTATTTCATGGATGCACTCTGATCCACTCCTACCCCCTCCATGCCAAGTGCTCGGTGTGCCCCTTCTCATCTCTCCCCCCCGCATGCCAAGGGCTTTGTGTACCCCCACATTCCCCACTCATGCCGGGGCTCTGTCTCTCCACCGCACCATTAGCAGCCATTTCCCTCCCATGCCAGGGGCTCTGCATGCTTTCCTGTTCCCCCTCTTCCCCCACCACAGGTTCAGTGTGTCCCCCGCATTTCCCCCTTTCCTCCCACCATTTTTGTTTCTTTCTGTATGGAAGACAAGTCTTTTGGGGTGTCAACATTTTAAACTGTAATAGGAGGCTGTGCAGAGCTTCCATGGGGGAGTACTTTTATGCTGGAATGCGTTAATGGCTGTCATCAACATGTTCTTTGCTCTATAGCAGGGGTTCCCAAACTTGGTTCGCAGCTTGTTCAGGGTAAGCCCCGGTGGGCCATGAGACGCTTTGTTTACCTGAGCATCCGCAGGTACAGCCGCTCGCAGCTCCCAGTGGCCTCGGTTTGCCGTTTGGGAACCCCTGCTCTATAGACAATTACAGAGGTGCCTGAAGATGTTGGTGCTGCCAAACAGATGCAAGGGGCTCTGTGTGTCCCCCATTTCCTCCTTTCAGTTTCTCTAGTTTTCACTAAAATCAACAGGGTTCTGGCCATTGATTTCTGGAATGCCGTGAAATTTTGGAATCATAGAACCCTAAGGATAGAAGGGACTGTAAGGGTCATCTAGGGCAGATCTACACTACGGGGCTAAGTCGACCTAAGTTACGCAACTCCAGCTATGTGAATAATGTATGTTGACTCTGGCTACCTTAGCTCAACTTATTGCAGCGTCTACACCATGCTGGGTTGACAAGAGAAACTCTCCCGTCGACTTACATTATGCTTTTCGTTCCGGTGGAGTACCAGAGTCAACAGGAGAGCGATCGGCAGTCAATTTAGCGGGTCTTTCCCCCGGTGAATTGATCACCGCAGCATTGATCCACGGTAAGTGGAGACAAGCCCCTAGTCTAACCTTCTGAAAAGATGCAGGATTTGTTGTGTTTAATTCCAAGGTACAGCTGCTCATTAACCAGAGGTAGCATTCAAAAGTTAATACATTACAAACAGACAAACAGAAAGACAAGTGCCATCACACTGAATTTAGGACCTTGCTTTGCTCAGCCAAAGAGTTATACTGAAAGAATGTTAAGATTGCAAGGACAAGAAAAAAAGTACGTGAACATGCAAATGAAGATTGTACCATAAGGCATATATGCCAGGAGACTCTATTGTGGCCTTTCCTAACTTTTTAATGCTTGACTTTGCAATCCTAATGCTCGCTTACTTTAGTATTTTTCTATGAAAATTTCGTAGTTTGTTTTTTTTAACTGAACCCTAATGACTCAGAACAGTTGCAGAGATAACCTTGAAAAGGTGACCTGATTGTAAATTTTTATAGTGACGTCTGCCTCAGGGCCAGTCTACACAGAAAAGTTAGGTCAACCCAGCTGTGTTGCTCAGGGGTGCATGGGAGATAAGGGGCTGCAGCCCAGAGGCTGGAGCTGTGTGGCACCTCTCTCTGCACAGTCTGGGCTGCATACCGCTGTGGGACTGTACCTAGAGAAGGAATCGCTGGGACATGTTGAGTCCCAATTCCTGGAGAGTGCAGAGGAAGTATGGTGCAGCCCTCCCAAATGTCCCGCACTTCCACTCCTGTAGAAAGCCTCTACATCAGGGGTTGGCAACCTTTCAGAAGTTGTGTGCCGAGTCTTCATTTATTCACTCTAATTTAAGGTTTTGCGTGCTAGTAATACATTTTAAAGTTTTTAGAAGGTCTCTTTCTATAAGTCTATAATATATAACTAAACTATTGTTGTATGTAAAGTAAATAAGGTTTTTAAAATGTTTAAGAAGCTTCATTTAAAATTAAATTAAAATGCAGAGCCCCCCCCGGACCGGTGGCCAGGACCCGGGCAGTGTGAGTGCCACTGAAAATCAGCTCGCGTGCCGCCTTTGGCGCAAGTGCCATAGGTTGCTTACCCCTGCTCTACATCCAGGCTGCAGCCCTACTCCCTGCTGCTGCCCTGCCACAAGCAGGTTTGCAGGACTGTAGCCAAGGAAGGCACATCCCAGCGCTTCCTTCCCTAGCTGGTGCCTTGCAAACTGGCCTTCCATTTATTAGCAACTGCTGGATAGTAGCAACTTTTTGCTGGCAACAGAGGAGTTGCTAATAAGCGGAATTTACAGTATGTCTTGTGGCAGTGGCAGAGAGAAAGGTATTTTCAATGAAGAGTCTATAATTATGGAACAAACTTGCATGCAAGTCAAGCCACAGTCTCACCATTTGCAAAGCAAGGTGCAACATACACATATAAACAAAAAGACTTCCCTCGACAATTATGCAGTAGTTATACCTACACAAAAGGAATTCACCCTCACTCCACTCTGTAGAGAAATGTCAAATGGATAAGGAAGAAGAGGTCTATCTTCTTGACATAATTTAGATGTAAACAATTATTGTGAGGTGTTCAGGTATTTTGGTGATGAGTGCCACAGAAATGTCTATAATTAAATAAATGTTGACAGCAGACAAAAGCATTAAACAAAGTCATTAAGTATTGTACAGTTGCTTCGGGCAAATAACACCCACTTCAAAACCACAAAAATCAGGAAGTATGGAATAAAGCCATAATCAACTACTCAAATCACCTTCCCAAATGGACACACCCAGACAGTCTGTACCGCAAAAAAGGTCAACAGTTATTGCAATACTGGGTGTTGCAGCCATCTAGACAACTTTAACTCTGCCCTCTGTAGGATGATGCTGTATTTCCTAGTTTATGTGGTTTGATTTGGGTGATGTTTATTCTTTAAAACTTTAACCATTTAAGGACTGTTTGACATATTGGATTTGTGAACTACTATAATATGTTGCTATTAATCAGAAGTGTTCATAGGGAGAGGCATGGTGTGTAGAGTAATTGTTATTGATTGTGGGCCAAGGAAGAGGGATACAGATTATGGCAGGAGTCACCAGACGGTTGCAAACAGTGCACACACTGGGGAGAAAAATTTATTGTTGCTAATTTTGTGATGCAAGTTATTTTGGAGGCCTGCTGCAAACAGTGAGAGTGTTTACTCTATTCTCAATATTTCAGTTATTTCCTGCAAACCAAGCATCAGTTTTTGGATTGAGATTTCTGAAAGGGGATTGCCTTCACACTGTTTGTGACAACCTCTGTTCAAGGACTGGTGTATACAGCATAAATAAATAAGTTGCATTTAGAAAGTAACCTGACTCCATCAAATTGATGTCCTTTTTAATGAGAAACCAACTCGCAAAGCTCTGAATTGAGTGCTGAAAGGTTTTCAATGTCCCTGAAAAACCATATTCACTTCCAAACTATGCAAGTAGATCAAACGCTTAAGTACTATATTGTGCCAACAGTGGTTCTGAAATATTTACAGGAGGAAAAGCCACTTCCTGAATTTGTGTGTGTGTTTTGGAACTTGCCTTTGTTTCTGCATTGGAATATACATAAAACTTAGGTATGGTCCCACAGTTTACTTTGAGTATCAGGCTTGAAAGTGTACAGCTGTACATCCAGCTGTTAACCATGGGGAGGGGAAGAAGAGAAATGGATTGCAAGAATTGCAGTTTCCTTTATGGGTGGTAGAAGTAGCACATTGTGGCACTCCTTTTAGCTTGTGTCTGTGGCTTTGTACTTTTGTATGCAAAAATTAAATTTTTACTCTTGGGGGAATTCTACACCAAATAATTAAAAATTCTGTGCACATTTTAAAATTCTACAAAATTCTGAAAATTATATTTGTCAAAATAACTCTACATAACACACCAGTTTCAGTTATTTTGGTAATTTATTCCAAAATATCTGTCAGCAAATGTCTATAACAATAAAGATACAGGCAAAAATTCCCCCAGGAGTAGAGTTAAAGAAACCCTTATGACAGCCCAGTCCCTGTTTCTCTGCCCCCTCCCTGTCAGAGCCCAGCCGGGGGGCCAGACACTCTCATCCCCTCCCACCCAGAGCCTAGCTGCGTCCCCCCACCCCAACCCAGACATTCACATCCCCTACTCTCTAGAGGCCAGCTGCGGACTCCCACCCACAGCCCAGATGCTCATACCCTCTACCCCCCTCAGAGCCCAAGGATCCATAGGGAAAAACAGTCTGATGCTGGGTCCTGGGCTTGCACAGTGACACCACCTCCTTCCTTTAGCACGTGCCGGGAACTGCAGCTGCTAGGAACACTCCAGTTCCCTGCCGCACCCCCTGGCTTTATCTTCTATTTGTGATAGGTCAAGCAGACCCTACTGGCAGCCAACATCTCTGTATCCCATTGGGGGGGGGGGGGAGAGGGGAAATGGAGGGGGATTTTGCACTCACAACGTTCATTTCTGCATTGCACAGTGGCACAAAATTCCCCAGCAGTAATTTTTTGTGTGTACCAAGTGTCTCAGTTTCAGGGCACTTGCACCTGTATTCCCCCTCTGTAGTCCACTAAGGGCACCTGCTTTAGGCTTCCATCTCCCAGCCTTCTCCTGTGTGGAGACCTATGTTTCACTCCCTTCTGACTGGAAATTTTAATGCTGCACAGTTCCCTGATTTACACTGTGATATCCCTAGCAAGCCAGTCTGCCTAAACAGGCCAGTGCCTGAGCTTGGCTTTTTCTCCAAAGACTACGATCAACTATATCCACAGTTAAACACACAGATCCTTCTAAGCAGGCACATTTATTCTCAAGGTAAAAGCATTAAACATATTAAAACAATATTATCTTGTTTTAGTATATATAATGTATACAATATGTTAAACAATATTAAAACAATCTACACACATGCTAAAAAGCTTATCAGAGGTCACTTTAACTCCAACCTAGGGCTCTGGTAGGTTTTTAGTCCTTCAAAACCCACAAGTGAGGTTTCCCTGTGGTTACAAGTTCATCTCTCTTAGATCCAGAACTAGGATCCAGGCTGGGCAGATCGCCATTTCTTTATATAGCTTGGGCCTTTGACCTTGGCCCTCTGTAACAGGTAATAAGCAGACAATCACCCTCTTCTCAGGGCACATCTTCAAAAGACTAGGTTTCTGCATAACCAGAACAGGGTAATTTGCATTAACCTATGCCTAGAGATTCCCCAGGAAATCTTCTTAACACTTATTGTCTCAAAAGGCTTTACTTGTCTGACACATTTTCAATATAGTATTTTGAACTCCTCGGTCTTACATCTATCACATCTCCCTTCTAAAGAGGTTACATACAATCCTAGCCCACAATAATACATAAACTTAACACAATATGGTCTTTCAAGCTTATCACAGGCAATTGCTCTGTTGCACCATGCACTGCAGATTCTTTGTGAATGAATTTCTAACCATTTTTATTAAACAATTTATTATACATAAATCACAAATAAACCTGATTAGAACAACAAAGAAACATCTTAAAGTTAAACAGTGTAGTGGATGGTAAGGGGCGAGAGGGGAGGAGTGTCTCTATTTCCTAGGCAACTATACTTCTTGCCTCTGCCTCTTCTCATTCTTCTCCCTTCCGGTGTTGCTATTAGCCAGATGGGCAGGGATGGTGTCCCTAGCCTTTATTTGCCAGAAGCTGTGAACGGGCGAAGGCAGATGGATCATTTGATCACTGTTCTGTTCATCCCCTCTGAGGCACCTGACACTGACCACTGTCAGAAGATAGGATACTGGGCTAGATGGACCTTTGGAATAGGTTACCATGGGAGGTGGTGGAAGCTCCATCCTTAGAGGTTTTTAAGGCCTGGCTTTGACAAAGACTTGGCTGGGATGATTTAGCTAGTGTTGGTCCTGCTTTGAGCAGGGGATTGGACTAGATGACTTCCTGAGGTCCCTTCCAACTCTAAGATTCTATATTTCTATAACCCCGTATGGCTGTTCTTATGTTGAGTGTTGGGGTCCAAAGTTATCAGGGATGTTTGATGATTCAATGAACTGGGATCCCACGTGCAATTGTCCTCACTGCCCTGAGCTGGAACCAGGGAAAGAAAGGGAGCATGGCTGTAGGGTGTGATACAGCATGGCCAGAGGGCAGCAGGAGAGGGTTAGAAGGGAGCCTTATTCCCGGTAGAGGGAAGAAAGTTTGCTATAGATTAATTAGAGCACCTGAAGCCAATTAGAGCACCTGAAGTCTGTCACCTGATAAAAAAACCCTGCTTCAATCAGACAGGGGAAGGAGTTGGAGCAGAGAACACTTTGAAGGACTAGGAGTGGATTGGTGTTGGAGCAGACAGCAGTTTGGAGGGAAGCAGAGGGAAGTTTGGAGAAGTGCTGCGGTGGGCTAAGAAGACCCTAGGTTAAGGGACACCTGGCTTGTGCAGAGGGAGGGCAGGAAGCCCCCACAAGCTGAAGGGCAGGAGAGGGAAGTAGCCCTGGGGAAGGAACCGCTAGTTCAAGTGGTTTACCGCTATCCTTAGGGCCCCTGGGCTGGGACCCGGAGTAGAGGGCGGGCCCGGGTCCCTCCCTCTCCACTCCCCTCCTCTAGGACACTAGTGGGGCATTTAATATCCCAGTTCAGGGGCAAGAAATGGCACCCTGAACCCCTCCGCCCCCCCTCCCCAGAAGAGAAAGCGTGAGACCCATCGTAGTAGTACCGGCAATTTGCCACAAGGGGTACAGTGGGAAACATCTGTTGTGCAGAATATGTCTGGGTCCTGATTGAGGGCACTAGATTGACAGTGGGCCAACAGACAGTATGTGCTCCAGCAGAGCATTCTGCTTCCATACTGCCTCTGCTTGTCCCTCTTTAATTAGTGTCTTTGGCCAGTGCAATGCTGTCTCTGGCCACTACAACTCTCTCTGGATAGTTGCTTTTCTTTTTCCCCTCTCTGACCTCAAAAACAATCTCCAGCTCTCCATTGCTTTCATTTGGGGGAATGGGGGGAAGGAAATCTGCAATGAGATCTCCAAACACGTCATCCTGCATTCTCTGTTTCTTCCCCCTTGGGTTAGGCAGCTGCTCAGCCACTGATAAAAGCCCTGTCTGGAGGTCTAGCCATTGCAGATGCCAGGGCAGGAGAAGTATGGAAAACAAACAAGAGGTTACTGTTTCCCAGAGAGGCAAGAATACATGTTTAACATGCATTTCTGATTTCCCTCCCTGAGATAGATAAATGGGTATGTGCTCTTCATGACACAGGCTTGTAGACAGTTGATGGTCATGGCTAAGGCTGCATGTTTGTCATGGCAGGAAAAAAGTCAGAGTGATTTGCCTGATTGTCTGTGACAACCCTGCACCAGCTCACCTGCCACTCAAGTCAGACCCACCTGACCCTCCGTCATGACAGGGGGAAGAGGGGCAAACATGAACAGTGTTACAACCCCACATGCCAGGTCTCAATACCTGGAGCCATCGTTGAAGGGTGAGTGCAGGGCAGCAGGCCTAGCCTGTGGGACATAAGAACCACTGCTATGGGGCGAGTGCAAACCAGGCTTCCTCTCCAGCCCCTTGCCCCCTCCGCTCTGCACAGGGCAAGGATAAGGGCTGCAGTGCCAGAAGAGGAGGGGACTGCTGCGGGAGGTCAATGCCTTTAGATAGTGCAAGGAGGGGCAGCATTTTTAAATAAAAAAAATCAGGGAGCAGTCACAGGAAATGTAATAATCGGGGCGGAGGGGTGGAGAGAGAAGAGGAGGGCAGAGTCCACAACCTCCTTGGGTTTAGTAGTGGTCTAACTATATAAAATCCTGTCCACCTCCTCAAAAAATTGACAGGTTATATATCCACGGCCAGACAGTTTCCTACCATCCCTGGTTTTAATACAAGTTCTCGTGAGCTGTTTGCTCTTTATCTGGCACTGGAAGACATCCTGGTGGTGACTCTTCTTGAACTGTTGACTAGCAATGTCCACGAACCCATCTCTATTCTGGGCCCACGAGCTTCCTGCTCTGTTGCTTCTCCCCAGATGGCGATTAAATCTAGGGTCTCAGAGCAGCTCTAAGCAACTGCTCCAGGCATGTTGTAAAGGGTGCTAGAGGAATATCAAGCAAATAAACCAATCCTGAGACTGAGCCTGCTTTTAAGCAGGGGAGGGGCCATCTGGACAGCTTGGCCCCAGAGCAGTGGAAAGCACACAGGTAAACACACAGCTCAGTCATCAATATTCTCAAAGCAGTGTAGATAGCTGCTGGAGGACTATCAAAGTAGCATGCAGCAGCAATACCTGCACATGAACAGATTGCACTAGCTCAATTTGCATCAAGTGCTCAATGTGCATTAGTACTCTTTGAATGAGAACTCCAAAGTTCACAATAAATGCAGAGTCAGAGCGCTCTAAGGAGTTGGGTTATGTTTACGCAGATGTTTCCAGACCAGACTAACTCAAGTTAGTGTTGACTAAACCAATCAACTATCAGCACTCAATAAGTAAAATATATTTCTTTTGCTGTATTTTTACTCAACTAAGTTTTACTAAACACACACACACACACACACACACACACACACACACACACAAAGAGGAACAATTCTCATTACCTGAAACATCAGAATCAATATCAAGTTTCTTTAAGAGATTTTATTTCTAGAGTAGACAAGCGCTGAACATTTTTTTGCTTTTCCAGGCTTCTTTTTCTATGTGGTATGCTGATCACATTGTAATCAGAGAGCATAAGTAGTGTAATCAGATAATACATTACCTTTCAACTAAGATGACCCGGCTCCCAAGTGTGTTTTAGGTCAACAGCAGAGTATATATTGCTTTTCACCTGAACTACAGCAGGTGTTTGTTCATATTTCAAATACATCATACAATCACTTTCAAAGGTCTCTTCACAGGGAAAGGATGGGTTAGTGGTGTTCTAGCAGCAGTGTTTCAATCCATATTGCTTTGTAAGGAAGCTTTTACAGTGATGTAAGAACACTGGGATCTAAAGAGGGAGACCAATCTATCTATTTTTTATTGTATAGCACTGAGAAATGCTAGGCAGTTCTCAGAAGCTATATAGCTGCTCTGCTGAGTTTACAATTTAGTTTCCAAGCACTATATTTCTTAAATAACTTTAGAAACAATCAGATTAGTAGCTATTACATTTTTTAAAAAGTTACAGTTGCAAAGTCAAACAGGAAATGACTGAACTAAGGTTGCCTGTACAATCTTAATTTGGTCTCCTGGTGTATTAGGCATTAGGATATAGTCTTTGATTACATACTGCTGTATAGGCAACCTTAATTTTGGTATTTCTTAACTTCTGAGTGTTTCACTTTTCAACCATAACATTTTCTTAATGCCATTTTTTGGATTTTAATTTCCTAAACCTTTAGGAAAGCAAACGGAAAAAACAGAAATTCCAGCATGGAACCATACTTATCCCCTACCTTATGCATCATCAGCAGGGTTGGGACCTTCAGGTCTACAGAACAGACCTTTACCACTTGAGCTAAAAAACCCATAGGACTAGTAAATTGTTATCCTCTAGATCAAGGGTGGCCAACCTGAGCCTGAGAAGGAGCCAGAATTTACCAAATATATGTACATTGCCAAAGAGTCATAGTAATACATCAGCAGCCCCTCATCAGCTTCTCCCCCACCCCGTGCCTCCCACCCACCGGCAGCCCTGCTGATCAGCGCCTCCCCATCTCTCCCCGCACCTCCTGATCAGCTGTTTTGTGGCGTGCAGGAGGCTCAGGAGGAAGGGGGGGATGGAGTGGGGGCAGGGCCTATGGCAGAGCCAGGGGTTGAGCAGTGAGTGGCACACCCCAGCACATTGGAAAGTTGGCACCTGTAGCTCCAGGCCTGGAGTCCGTGCCTATACAAGGAGCCGCACATTAACTTCTGAAGAGACGCCTGTGGCTCCTGAGCCACAGGTTGGCCACCCCTGCTCTAGATGGCCCAACCACTACAAGGAGAAGTCAAGTTTTGCTGGTAAATTTCACAGCTATTTGCTAGAGATAAAGAAATGTTAGGCTCAGGAATCCTGGGTCAATTCCAGGTTCTGGAAGGGAGTGTGCTCAATGGTTATAGAATGTTCTGCCCCTATACTCTAGCAGCCTATCCCTATTCCACCCCTCTGCTCCTATCCTAGCCCTTTCCATGCTCCAGTCCATGTTCCCTTCTGTTCATATTGTTCCCAGACAGCTTCTGTGCCTCCCCCCTTTGCATTCCATATAGGCACCTTTCTCCTTCTCCACACTGCCTGAGCACCAGTATGGAGCAGTGAGAGCACAGGAGAGTCTCCTTGATTTCAGTTCTCATTCCCAGTGCCACCGAACACTCAGGAGGAGCAAACGCAGAAGTCCTGCTCGGCTCTTGTAACTCTGGGATGAAGTATGCTTAGTCCTGTTGGCATGCAGGAGCTGTGTGGAGATGGAGTATGGTCAGTACAGGAGGAATCTTTGGAAAATTTAGCTGCTGGCCTCCAAAACTCTAGTAATACTGAAAATTATGATTTGCATAAAGAGTTATAAGGTGGCCAAATTTGGCCATATTTCGTGGGAATAGTGAAAGGTATATCCCTGACAATAGGGCATCAAATTTTACGTTCCTCCTCCAAAACATGAAGGCACTAGAGCGTCTCAATAACTGTAAACATTTTTAACATTGTTTTCCCTATGTATTTTCCCCAACCTCATTCCCAGAACCGGTTGAACCATTTTAGCTGAAACTTTCTACAAAAATTCATTCTGAAGCAGACACCGAACTTGAAAAATTTCAGCCCAATTTAAATTTTACAAAGATATAAACAACTCAAAACAGTCTTATAATGGAAAATGTTAGGCAACCTTAACTAGAGTGTCACTACCAGTTTTACCCCCAGATGTGACTGACTTAAAAGGAGGGTGACACCAGTGCATCCAATAATAGCACTTAGCCCAGTGTTCTTAATCTCAAAAAGTAAAATATTCAGGGATGAATTGCTTCTTGTATGGCAAATTCTTTAAGGATACAATAATTATATTACATTGGAATTCACAGGTCTTTAAACACCAAAGAATTCTACTCTTCCAGTACCACCCTGAATTAATTTTAAATATGTCTAGAAAGCCAATTAAAATTTAACAGCTACCCATTAGAATGTTTCGACCAGGGACCACCTACTACCAAACAAAAGATGTTTTACATTTTTTGTTATATTACAAATCACATGGTCTTTGGGCCCAGTAACTACTTCTAACCACAAGTAGAAGAATAAAGTGAAACCACAAGAAGGTTGCTTATGACCAACTTACTTATTCCCTGTCTCTACATGAAAGTCGTTGGTCACTCTGTCAAGGGCATATTTTTCCCACTGATAAAGAGCTCTTAGATCTTGCAAAATATTATCCCTCCATCTTCTTTTTGGTTGGACACATCCCAAGAGATGTGGTATGAATGACAAAATATACGCGGAAACTTCCTGCCCTATTGAAGTTAATGTAAGTTTTTCCATTGACTTCCAGGGGGCCAGAATTTCAGGATGTGTTTGTATGCAATCAGATATTATAATTATACCATACCAAAACAGATCTCTGCCTAGATGCAATAAAGTTAGTATGTACTAAGTAGACCTGTAGGTATATGGATTGAGAGTTATCTCCACTGGTTTTTATATATATATATATATATATATATATATATATATATATATATATATATATATATATATATATATATAATTATATATACACACACACACACACACCCCTCTACCCCAATATAACGCGACCCGATATAACACGAATTCGGATATAACACGGTAAAGCAGTGCTCCGGGGGGTGGGGCTGCACACTCCAGTGGATCAAACCAAGTTCAATATAACGCGGTTTCACTTATAACGCAGTAAGATTTTTTTGGCTCCCGAGGACAGCGTTATATCGAGGTAGAGGTGTATCTATCAATATTTTCATGTACTTTATGGTTCACACATTTGTTATTTCAGTATCAATTATTTACTTGATTACACTAATAGCCATTCCAAAAAATCAGACTTCTTTGTGACAAAGTACTAAAAGATTAAACTTGCTTATTGATCTCTGGTGATATGGGGCAAGGGCTGAGGCAGGTTTTCATTCTTTCTTTTTAATTTATTTCAATGGCTGACACTGGAGAATAGAACACCTTGCTTTTAAAAGCTAGAACAGATTTTAAGAGTCAGTCCCTTTAACAGAAGCAACAATTTTCAGCTGTCAGGCACTGACCACCATTATTAGAATAATTTTTGTTCACAGCAACAAATCTTAATTGATGTACGGAGGGTGGGGGGGGAGAAACATTTCAGCATGATGTAATCTCTCAAATAGGACCAGTTTCTATGCATCACAGGTGTCTACATTTCATAAAATTCTAACAGAAGCCACAACTTCACTTATATTTTTATGCAATAGCCTCAGCTCTGGAAGTAAACTAAGCAAGTCTATTCCACTCCGGATAAACAAAAATCACGTCTGAGAGGATAATACTGATTGAAAAACAGGGCAATTTATTGTGAAACATTCCACTATATGGATATTTCAGTCAGAGGTATTAATATAGAATACTAAAAGTAGTTCCAGTAAAAAACTTTTGTACCACTTCTTTTTAGTAACTTCTGCACGGTTTGGTTAGGAGAATGCATCACAATGCAAAAGAACACATGCTCCTAAATGATACTACATTTTTAAGTTTTATAACATCATTCATTAGTTTTGTGGATCTTCTAAACAAAACGTTGAGACACATTCAACTGGAAGGTAGTAATTTACCTTTCCCCTACTAAGATATGCAACGTATGATTATTACGCCACTTAAGGAACTTGTATGTTACTATATGACTTGAGTCATACTTTACTCTTGCCCTTAATCCCAAAGGCATCAGAAAAGCAGGTGAAAGTTGACAGAGAAGAAACATTTTTGCAACTGCCTTGCATAAAGCAAGATTAGGATAGGTACCATGACACTTTGTACAAGATACATGTGTTCTGGCTCTCCAAACAAGCACCTCCTTGATTTACTTAAGAAAATGGTTTTCTAACCTTTATTTTATATGATTTTATTGCTATATTAGGGCTTACAATACTTATACGATCCTTCATGATACTCCTCAAACAGGATTTCAAAGTCCAGAAATTTTTAAAGGTGAAATTACCTTTCCCTGCACTCAGGCAATGTTATTAAGTACTGGCAGAGAATCTACATAGAGGAAAGAATTCCACCCACAAAAAAAAAAGACGAATTTATAGGCTGGAATAGAGGTCACAACTCCTCCACACCCCTTCCTCAGTTACTCAGCCACGAGATCAATAGTTCCAGCCCATTGCCCCTTCTAGAGAGACCTGTTCAGGACCAGCAAGAAGCTCCCAGCATATCCACTCTGCCTGCCCACACACACACACAAACACACACCCAGTGTAATAGCCCCACAGGATTTAAATGGTGCAACACACCTTGAAAGAATTTTTCCAGTATTGCACAAGGGCTTACTGTTGATTATTATGTATAGTTTAAAAACTCATAGAGGCCCTACAAAAAAATCTGGTAAAATGACCCCTGCCCCAAGTAATTTACAACCTAAATTAATGACAAGATGCAATAGGTGAATGAAACTGACAGACTGCAAGCAGGGCAAGACAATAGTAATAAGAGTGTGCTTTCAGGTAGCCTAATGGTGCACACAGTGTAACTCATCATTTGCCTAGCTTTTGATTGGTAACATTCTGTAAGCTACATGGCTGAAGTAAGTCTTATGGAAAAGTCTGGAGGACAGGTAGTGGATGAATGGATTTTTGGTAGAAGATTATATCAGGTAAAAGGGACATCATGGAAAAAAAGCATAAATACTTGTGGGATAATTGGCTGTATATGTGATAAAGACTGGAGATGATGGCACAATAAAATACTAGAACTACTAGATAGGGTCTAACTAAGTTGTAGGGGGCCTTAAAAGTACAGACAGGAGACCTATATATTGGATGCTCTAGAAAAGAGGAAGCCAGTAGAGGAATACTGAGGAGAAGGTGACATGACCAAAGTGACAAGCAATGAAAATTATTTTAACAGAAGCATTTGGATTAGATTTGAGGAATGCAAGGTTGCATCAGTCAAGGATGTGGAGAATGAGATTATAGCAATCAAGATACATTTTTAAGGGCCTGGAAGATCTCTGGCAGTCTGGACAGAGAAAAAGAGCCAAATTAGGTCAGACAGTTTTAATTCAAACCACCTGTTTAATTAGTTGGAAGTTCTCTCCTCCCCAGACATGTGTACACTTTCCATACCATTCTAATTCATCTTGTAATAACAGCATTTGGGCTCCCCTCTAAAGTATATAACTAATCATTAGGAACAGTATTTTTAGGGTTACACCTGGCAAAACCCAATGCATCACACTCCAAATGAAAGTCTCTTAAATTAAGGTTAAATCCCCACTTCTACATGTTCACTGACACCCATGAAAATATATCTATTTGACACAGAGCTTCTTCTTACCACATTCAGAAGAAGTATAATATATTTAGATAAATATACAGTAATGTACAGTAATAAAACCTAGGACTGTAGTACCTGAATACCTCTCCAATCTCACCACTTCCAGGTCCTCAAACAAAATCAGCACAGCAATATTATGCCTAATAACTTGTCCAAGCAAACAAAAGTAATAACTACAAAAATCCTATAAGACCCCAAACCCTTTAATTTTGAAACACAGGTTTGGCTCTTCACCTCAAACGGCTTTGGCATATTTTGCTGAATTAAAAAAATAGCCTGAGAAATACTGTCCTTACCTGTCATTCTGATAAACTGACCACTTCCTACAATAGCTGGAGCCCTTTCTTAGGCCTTGACTACACTTGCGAGTTACAGCGCTGTAAAGGCTCCCCCAGAGCTGTAACTCACTCCCCGTCCACACTGGCAAGGCATTTGCAGCGCTGTATCTCCGTGGTTGCAGCGCTGCATGTACTCCACCTCTCTGAGAGGAATAGCGAGTATTGCACTGCCACTGCAGCACTGCGGCACCAGTGTGGCCGCCCAATGCGCTGTGAATGGCCTCCAGAACTATTCGGAGGCCACAATGCCTGTTCTAGCCACTCTGGTCATCAGTTCAAACTCTACTGCCCTGGCCTCAGGTAACCAACCATGTGACTGACCCTTTACATTCCCCGGGAATTTTAAAAATCCCCTTCCTGTTTGCTCAGCTCGGCGTGGTGTGGAGTGCTATCAGCGAATCTT
Source organism: Malaclemys terrapin pileata (assembly GCF_027887155.1). Taxonomy (NCBI): domain Eukaryota; kingdom Metazoa; phylum Chordata; order Testudines; family Emydidae; genus Malaclemys; species Malaclemys terrapin. The sequence goes on from NC_071512.1 coordinate 75,955,351, forward strand.
TCCAGGTGACCATGCCTCCACACACCAAGCGAGCCCCAGCATGGAGCAACGGCGAGTTGATGGACCTCATCAGTGTTTGGGGGGGAGGAAGCTGTACAGTCCCAGCTGCGCTCCAGCGGTAGGAATTACAATACCTTCAGGAAGGTATCAAAGGACATGATGGAAAGGGGCCATGACCGGGACACCCTGCAGTGCAGGATTAAAGTGAAGGAGCTGCAGAGTGCCTACCGCAAAGCCCGCGACACAAACGGCCGCTTGGGTGCTCCCCCTGCAGCCTGCCGATTCTACAAAGAGCTGGATGCGATACTTGGGGTTAACCCCACCTCCACTCCGAGCACCACCAGGTACACTTCAGAGCCGGTGGGGGAGGGGGGGGAGGAGGAAGAGGAGGAGGAGGAAAATGGGAGTGATGGTGGTGGGCCGGATGGAGACACCCCGGAATCCCTGGAGCCATGCAGCCAGGAGTTCTTCTCGAGCCAGGAGGAAGGTAGCCAGTCACAGCAGCTGGTACTTGGTGGAGGACAAACAGAAGAGCAGGTTCTCAATAAGCTGTTTTTTTTTTTTTTTCGGGAAGGAATTTTTTCGGTGTGGGCTCTTTGGAAGAGGAGAGTTAGGCATGCATGCCTAGATGCAGAATAGTGCATCGATGTGGTTTATCACATAGCGGTAATCGGCCTCGGTAATCTCCTCGAATGTCTCATCCAGAACGCGTGCAATGCGTTTGCGCAGGTTTATCGGGAGAGCCACCGTGGTCCTTGTCCCAGCCAGGCTAACGTGTCCGCGCCACTGTGCCGCGAGGGGCGGGGGGACCATTGCTGCACACAGGCAAGCTGCATATGGGCTAGGGCGGAAGCCGCATTGCAGTAGAAGACCCTCCCTTGCTTCCCAGGTCACCCTCAGCAGCGAGATATCATCCAGGACGAACTCCTGTGGAAAATGTTGGGACAGTGTTCAGTGTAGGTGCCCCCTGAAGCTGTTGGCTATCCCCAAGCCACAGAAACCCAGAGGACAGTGCAGCCCTGAAACAATCAGTCCCCCTTACTCACCATTTTGAGGCTCCCGTGGGATGTGTGTGCTCTGTTTCGGACGGGAAAATTATGCTATTGTGTAGACCCTGTGTGTTTTCTACTCCTTAAGTGCGGGGGGAATCATTACTCTGTCTGGTATAAACAATGCTGCCTCTGATAAATGTTGCATTTTGCCTATACAGCTGCATCAACCTTGAGACCTCAGCCGTCCCTCTTATCGCCTGCTCAGAGACCGCAAAGACTCAGGAAGAGACCGCGAAAAAGCAAAGACGACATGCTGCAAGAAGTGATGCGGCAATCTATTAAAGAGAATGAGAAAGCACAGGACTGGAGGGAGAGAGAAAGCAGGATCCCCCAGGAAAACGCAGCGCACCGGCGGCAAAGCACCGCGCACCGGCAGCAAAGCACTGATAGGCTCATAAGCATTCTGAAGCGCCAAGCAGATGCTATCCAGGAGCTGGTAGCCATGCAGAAAGAGGAGCAGTACCGCAAACGCCACCCCCCCCCCACAGCCCTTGTCCCAAAACTCTTTCCATTGTGCCCCACTGTCACCTCCAACCCACTTTCCCCAACTTCCGTGTTCTTCACACCACCCGCTGCCTCCAACACCAGTATCTTCACCACCCAGGCCTGAAAACCACGACCCTTACCCTCTGCACTCAACCCCCATCACTATGCAGTATAGCTGTCCTGAAGTGAAGCACTCACTGCAGAGCACACCAGACAGGACATACGCGAATCTGTGATTGTACTGTTCCCCACTCCACCCCCTTGTTTCTTTTCAATAAATGGATTCTTTGGCTTTGAAAACATTCTTTATTATTGCATAAAGTAAAAGACTCCTTAGCCCAGGAAATAAACAGGCACTGCAAGTCTGCTTGTCTGCTAAGCAGACACTGATTCCTAAAGATTGGAACTACTGCACTTCACTCCCGTGCAGGGCACCAGATATCACTGCTGGTTTTCAGCCTCAAATTGCTTCCTCAAGGCATCCCTAATCCTTGCAGCCCCGTGCTGGGCCCCTGTAATAGCCCTGCTCTCTGGCTGTGCAAATTCAGCCTCCAGGTGTTGAACCTCGGAGATCCATGCTTGAGTGAAGCTTTCACCCTTCCCTTCACAAATATTATGGAGGGCACAGCACGCGGATATAACCGCGGGGATGCTGTTTTCGGCCTACTCCCGCTTCCCATACAGAGATCGCCAGCGGCCCTTTAAACGGCCAAAGGCACACTTCACAGTCATTCGGCACCGGCTCAGCCTGTAGTTGAACCGTTCCTTGCTGCTGTCAAGGCTCCCTGTGTAGGGTTTCATGAGCCACAGCATTAACGGGTAAGTGGGATCTCCAAGGATCACAATGGGCATTTCAACTTCCCCTACCGTGATCTTCCGCTCTGGGAAAAAAGTCCCGGCCTGCATCTTCCTGAACAGCCAAGTGTTCCGAAAGATGCGTGAGTCATGCACCTTTCCGGGCCAGCCTGTGTTAATGCCAATGAAACGCCCACGGTGATCCACAAGCACCTGGAGAACCATAGAGAAATACCCCTTCCGATTAACGTACTCGGATCCTAGTTGGGGTGGTGCCAGAATAGGAATGTGCGTCCCATCTATCGCCCCTCCACAGTTAGGGAGCCCCATTTGTGCAAAGCCATCCACTATTTCCTGCACGTTACCCAGAGTCACGTTTTTTTCTGAGTAGGATGCGATTAATGGCCTTGCAAACTTGCATCAACACGATTCCAACAGTCGACTTTCCCACTCCAAACTGGTTTGCGACCGACCAGTAGCTGTCTGGAGTTGCCAGCTTCCAGACTGCAATAGCCACCCACTTCTCCACTGGCAGGGCAGCTCTCAATCTCATGTCCTTGCGCCGCAGGGTGGGGGCGAGCTCCTCGCACATGAAAGTGGCTTTTCTCATCCGAAAGTTCTGCAGCCACTGCTCGTCATCCCAGACTTCCATGATGATGTGATCCCACCACTCGGTGCTTGTTTCCCGAGCCCAAAAGCTAAGCATGTCCGTGAATGCCATAAGCAATTTCGTGTCGTATGTGTTATGCGGCTCGATAGCATCGTCGGACACCTCACCCTCAATCTCACTGTCACTTTGGATCTTAAGGAATAGTTCGACAGCCAAACGTGACATGCTGGCGAGACTCATCAGCATATGCCTCAGCAGTTCGGACTCCATTTCCCGCAGACAGATCGCGCTGCACAGAAACCGTTGAAAGATGGCGCCAAAGGTGGACGGAAACAAAGGGATTTCTGGGATGCGAAGCGATGCATCGCGGGGCATTGGGACAGGACCCAGAAACCCCCGCACCCACGACCCCTTCCCACAACCCACTGCGCCAGAATGGGAAAAGGTGCTCTGTGGGATAGCTGCCCACAATGCACCGCTCCCAATAGCGCTGCAATTGCTGCAAATGTGGCCACGACAGTGCGCTGGGCAGCTGTCAGTGTGGACAGACTGCAGCGCTCTCCCTACTCAGCTGCACTAACTCAGGTTTAACTCACAGCGCTGTACATCTGCAAGTGTAGCCAAGGCCTTACTGTTTCTGTCATTGTGCAACATCATCATGAAACACTTTTCAGAACCTGCCCTATTAGTAGCTCTTCATACATACTGTATCAATTATTTTTTTAATATTGTGAAGCTTTTATGATAGTTTGTATGAAAGACACTTATCAAAATAAAATGGAATTATTGCTCAATCATTGCTAAATTCTTACTTAAAGCTATTTACACCTACTACAGTATATCTTGCCTCAAACCATTTCATCTTCTAGATCCACCATCCTGATTTGTTTATGTTTGTGCAACACTTTGAAGTTAAGTGTTATGTAAATGCTAAGCATGCCATATGCCTGTAATACATGTTCAATTACTCAGTTCAGCAAGAGTGACGGCAAAGGGCAGGTTGAATTTAATATACATTCCTAGCATATCACACACCTTCCCCTGCATTTCCCCAACAGGAAAAACTTCATAACACAACTCACTCTTCAACTACACAGATTAGCTAACACAATGACATATAAAAACAAGTATACCAAAATTTCAACCTCATATGCTACAGAACTAGGGTTGCCAACCCTTCAGGATTGTTCTGGAGTCTACAGGAATTAAAGATTAATCTTTAATTAAAAATAAAGTCATGAGATGAAACCTCCAGAAATTCATCCAACCAAAGTTGGTAACCCTATACAGAACCTGAACTCCCTCTCCCTGAATTTCTTACTGATGGAACATACTTCACTATTATAACATACAGCATAGAACAGAGCTACATTATTCACAGTCCAATCTCCGTTCTGTGCAACAGGGCCCATAATTTGTTAAGGATGAATATAATTTACCTTAACTCTCAAAGTTGTATGTCTCTGAATAATTCTCTCTCCAGCAGCACGTAGTGGACTGAGGGAGAGTGAATGGTGAGGGAGAAAGCTAGCTTTGTCTGCCGCACAGAAGGGGTTTTCTTGGCAGAACATGTCATGCACAGGGGGGAGGAGATCACCCTCTGGCATTAAAGACAAATAAACTGCAGCATTCTCCTGGCCTGGCCTAGGGGTGGTGGGAGACTAACAGGGCTCTCCACATCATACTTCTGCCCTTCTCCTCTCTCTCCTACCCCGAACATCACTTCCTCTTCCCCTTCTCAGTCCCTCAACCACCCCATCTACCCCTCCTGCACCCCCTTCTCTTCTCCAGAAAAGCCACAACTCCCCCTCCCCCCCCCATTCCCGTCCTGCCGCCTCACCCTCCCCTCCCCCCCTCCGTGAACCGGCGCTGCCATCCTGGGCCGCCCCCTACCTGTGCTTGGCAGCCGCTCTCCGGCGCTTCTTGAGCAGGCAGAGCAGGACGCAGGCGGCCGCGCCGGCCACCACGGAATGACGCGCGGTCAGGTACTTGCTATAGGCGGCCATGGCGCTGGCGCGGCGGCCGGAGGACGGAGCCGAACCGAGCCCAGGCAGGGAGGCTGGCGCAGGGAATGCCGGGAGCGGACGGAGGGGGGCGGGGCGTTCTGCCCCGCCCCCTCAGGCCGGCTTCGGCACGGAGGCCTCAGCTCCTCCTGTCACTCCGACAGGCTCCGAGGGAAAGGCGGTGTGGGGCGGGCCCGGGCTGTCAGACTCTGCTGCTGCTGTTATGGGGGCCGGCCTGGCCCCGAGGGCCCTCTGGCTGTGCCCTAGGCTGAGTGCCCCACGGCTCATTCCCCTTTGCCCCTGGCCACTCCCCTGTAAGGCAGAGAGACGTGTCACCTGTGGCGGGGGTGCGGCTGTTTGCAGGAGATCCGGGGGAAGGGGGAGTGTGAGTGAGGGGGTTCTAGTGCCATCTTGCTGGGCGAGTCCCTTCACCGCCCCGAGGCTCCACTTCTACACCTCCCCGAATCCCTTCGCTTCCCCAAGCCTCTGTCTGCTCCTTCACCTCCCGAATCCCTGCACCTCCCGAATCCCTTCACTTCCCCAAGCCTCTGTCTGCTCCTTCACCTCTCGAATCCCTGCACCTCCCCAATCCCTGCACCTCCCTGAATCCCTTCACTTCCCCAAGCCTCTGTCTGCTCCTTCACCTCCCGAATCCCTGCACCTCCCGAATCCCTTCACTTCCCCAAGCCTCTGTCTGCTCCTTCACCTCCCGAATCCCTGCACCTCCCCAATCCCTGCACCTCCCTGAATCCCTTCACTTCCCCAAGCCTCTGTCTGCTCCTTCACCTCCCGAATCCCTGCACCTACCCAATCCCTGCACCTCCCTGAATCCCTTCACTTCCCCAAGCCTCTGTCTGCTCCTTCACCTCCCGAGTCCCTGCACCTACCCAATCCCTGCACCTCCCCGAATCCCTTCGCTTCCCCAAGCCTCTGCTCCTTCACCTCCCGAATCCCTGCACCTACCCAATCCCTGCACCTCCCTGAATCCCTTCATTTCCCCAAGCCTCTGTCTGCTCCTTCACCTTCCGAGTTCCTGCACCTCTGCTGCTGCACCTCCCTGAATCCCTTCATTTCCCCAAGCCTCTGTCTGCTCCTTCACCTTCCGAGTTCCTGCACCTCTGCTGCTGCACCTCCCTGAATCCCTTCATTTCCCCAAGCCTCTGTCTGCTCCTTCACCTCCCGAGTCCCTGCACCTCTGGTGCTGCACCTACCCAATCCCTGCACCTCCCTGAATCCCTACACTTCCCCAAGCCTCTGTCTGCTCCTTCACCTCCCGAGTCCCTGCACCTCTGCTGCTGCACCTCCCCAATCCCTGCACCTCCCTGAGCTTCTGCTTCTGCACCTTATCTCTGAGAAACTGAGGTTTGTCTACACTGCGACGTTGTTGACAAAACTTTTGTCTTTCGCGGGTACTTTAAAAAGCCCCCTCTCCCCCCTCCAAAAGACAAAAGTTTTGCCGACACAAGCGGCAGGAGTGCTCTCCTGCTGACAAAGCTTATGCCGCTCACAGGGCTGGAAGTATTTTGTTGGAAAAAGTGTCGACACAGCCTTGTCGCTAAAAGCTGCGCAGTATAGACAAGCCCATTCAGTGGATGCATTCATAAAGACACAGTAGTAGTGAGAGCCTGAAACAGCACAGATGGGCCAGTTTTTCATCCCTGCATTCATACCCTGCACACTATTGTAATAATCTTTGTACAAACTATACCTTGTGAGGTATCATTTGAAAATTAATAGCTTTCTGGTCAATATTATCATGGTGACATATGTGCAGCTACATTATATGAACATAAACTGAAATTATGACTGATGAGTTTCCCAGACAAGTCAAAGACAAAGGACAAGCTAAGGCCTCTAGCCAGATATCATCAAAGTTGATTGACAATCACCTGTCAAGTGGCCATTCTTTGGCAAGGAAGGAGGGCAGGAACAGATGAATCTGCATAGCAAGCAACAGCATGGAACCTCTTTCACCATGAGACTGTGGGATGGAACTCTAGGGGAAACCCTCAGGAAAACAGGGCTTTGGAGCTGTGCTCCGCTCCAGCTCCAAAAGCCCTGTTTGCTCCGGCTCCACTCCAGCTCCAGGCAAAAACCTGCAGCTTCACTGCTCCGGAGCTGCTCCGCGCTCCAGCTCTGGGTTCCACTCCAAAGCCCTGCAGGAAAATGCTTTTCAAAGGGTGACTGGACTACAAAACAGAGGGGCAAAAGCACCCCAGCGTCTCTCTTTCTCTTACTCCCTTTCACCTAAGAAGACAAAGAAACCAGCCCAGCCGTTTGACTTTGGGGGAGTTCCTGATCTGAGAATTTGGTTAGCACTGTTGCTGGGAACCTGTAATAAGGATTTTATCTTGAACCAAGTCTAGTTGGTAAGTTTTAGCTAATATAAAGTATTTTAACTTTATTTCTCTTGTAACCATTTCTGATTTTAATACCTTATTCTTGTACTCACTGAAAAATCTCTTTTTGTAGTTAAACAAACTTGTTAATTTTTTAATCAAAACTAATCCAGTGTTGTGTTGTATATTGACCCCTTATGGGAGCAACTTCTAATATCGGAACAGTCTAGGAGAGGGCTGGACAGTGCAGAGCACGTGCTTTGGGGGAAAATTCAGAACTGGGCATGTGTGAAGGTCATTCTACAGGTAGTAACCAAGGCTGCTGGAAGCCAGAATGTGGCTGGTATGTTGCTGACACTGGAGTCTGCATTGCTGGACCAGGGCTGTAGCTATACCTCGATACTCCGGGTGTGACCTGCATGCTGTTTATGAGTAGCCCAGTTTGGGTGCCACAACAGCAAAGCACTGTGAGGCACCCAACATTGTAGGGAAGGTGGTGATGCAACCCCTCACTGGTCTAGATTGCACCCCAGCACGTGACAGGACAACTCCTATTTAGACACCTAAATAACTGCTGAAAAATTGGCACCTATGTGGGAACTGTACTCTTTGAAACACACCTCTGTATTTTCAGACAGCAGGGAGGGACTGTGGTGTCTTAGGTACAAAAACAAGTGTGTGTAATCTGAGTTAATATCTGCTCGTGTAGCTTCCAGATTGCTTGTCTATCTTCTTTCTCTTTTTGCCCTTAGAACGTGTATTATTTTAACTGCATTCACCATTGTGGTGTTTGACCACCTTATTTTAAAAGATTTTTTCAGGGCTTTGGAGCTGTGCTCTGGCTCTGCTCCAGCTCCAGGCAAAAACCTGCAACTCCACTGCTATGACTTTGCTTTGTCCAGTTGTTCCATTGTTCCAGATATATCAAGGTTAACACCTTGGAGTCTCTTGCTTACAACATTTATTTCAAACAGTATGTCATACCACTACACTAAGCCATACAGAAATTTGAAGTTCTGTATGTTTCTGGTGATTCCATTTCCCTCTGCCACTGTTCTCCCACGAACAGTTCCTGTCATAGCATTATCCTCCATAATGACAACTATGGCATCATCTATCTTCCCAATTTGGTGTTTGATAGGCTTTATCGCCTCCACTCGACTTTCCCATCGTGTGGCACTCAGTGGTTTCAGTGTCAGAGAGAATGTTCCCAGATGTTGCTGCAAAATTTGCCATCAATGAATTGATGCAGAGAAAAATACATAGATGCTTTGAATTACATTAAAAAATTCAGCAGCCTCACTAGAAGCTGATGCTGCATCACTGACCACCAAGTTCAATGAATGAGAGCTGCATGGGACAAAAAAAGCTCGAGGGTTTAACTCTCGGATCTGTGTCTGCACTCCTCTGTTCTTTCTTCTCATGTTGGCACCATTATCGTAGCCCTGACCTCTCATGTCAGCTATCGCAATTCCCGTATCTTCCAGCTTTTTAAGAAGCACATTTGTCATACCAGCTCCTGTAGTATCATAATATCAATAAATTCTAGAAAATGCTCTCTGACAGTCACCGTTGCAGGGACATTTTCACTAGGTTCTGTTGTTGTTACAAAACGCACCATTAAAGTCATTTGTTCCGTATAGCTGATGTCAAGTGTGCAGTCCAGAATAACAGAGGAATATCTTGCTGACTTCAGATCTGCCACAATCTTCACAATCTTACTTTTGTTGCCAGTAACTATATGATCTCATTTTGAATTGTTTTTCCAAGGTAGTGGTGTGTGTACATTTCTTGGGTGGTGACACTTCTTAGATGCTCCTGGAGTACAGCATCAAACTCAGCCATCAGCTCCACAATTTTAAGGAAGTTTCCATTGTTTGGCACATACTGCTGATCTGAAGTGCCACACAGTGCTAGGTTTTGGGTAGCAAGCATTCTCACAATGACAATGAGCCCTTTCAGAACATTTTGCTAGTAAAGAGACTCTGATGCAATCTTCTCTTGATGCTGTCATCTATGATGGCTTTTAACCTTAGTCTCATCTCAAGCTCTTTACACCTATGGAATGCTCTCTGGTGATTTGCTGCCTTCTCATGGCATGCCAGATTTTTAGCCAGATTTTTCCAGTCCTTTGTTCCAGAACTCAATGTGGCTATAACATTAGACTGGAAGAGTTTGCAACAAAAACATTATGCAGCATTCTGGGGTTTTGAGTACATAAGCCATGGCCTCTCCACTTTGTCACCATTGGGGATTTCATGCCAGTAATGTGTTGGATGGAAACTTCTATTTTCATTGTCTCTGGGGAACATGAAGTTTTTCACTTGCTGTGGCCCATGCAGTACAAGGAAGTCCCTCAGGCTACTGCTCAAGTGGGTCCACAGTCCTGGATCATCTAGACTTAATGAACTAAACTCAGCAGCAGCTGTTTCTTGTGCCTCCACCACAGTCTCCTCTGATATATACTTTTCTTCATGAATGTGCATGGTTTCATCCATTTGAGATGGAGATATGGATGCTGCAGTAGCTGCCAGGTCACCTGCACTCTGACTAACTGGAAGATCAGGCATCTCATCACCACTCACATCCTCACTGGGACCTCACTGTGAACATTTGTGGCTATGTATCTCAGGAGAGCTCCTTCCTGCTTAGATAGAAAAGCTTCCTTTGCTTTCTTTCTTTTTCTGAATGCTGCCCCAGAGGGGCGTTTTCTTCTTTTACTCATGACTGCTGTTCTGTGCCAGCTATAATGGCTCCCAACACTCAGTTGAAGGGGACAAATAAGCAGGCTGGTAGCAGGGCCTGAGTGAGGGAAGATATCAGCATCTTAAGGGCCTAACTGGCTCCTACTACTTCAGTTGACTGCCTGTTCTCCTCAAATGAGTTCAGGGAAGCAGCAGGAAACAAGACGCTCCCTGAGAAGCTGGTGTTAATCAGTCCAGGCTCCTGGGGGTGCTAGAGAGGTACATAAGAGGCTCCTCCTCCTCTCTATCCCGGCAGCTCCTGTTGCTTTCTGTTATCCCCTCTCACCTTTTCTCCTGCCTGCCTGTTATGTCTCTTGTGCTCTCCTTCCTCCAGCACAGTACTCCACCATCTCTGTGATCTAGAGCAGAAAGAATACATATGTATCAGCAGCAGACACAATTTTCTACACTCTGGGTCCTAGTGGCACCACCCCACAGTCTGACACCTGAGGCAGCTGCCCCAGTTCACATCATGGTAAGGCCAACCCTGCTCAAACCCTTAGCCCAGCGGTGGGCAAACTATGGCCTGCAGGCCGGATCCGGCCCACTGCTGTTTTAATCCAGCCCTTGAACTCCTGCTATGGAACAGGGTCTGGGACTTGCCCCGCTCCGGCGCTCCAGCCGGGGGGCAGGGTCGGGATGCCGTTCCGCGTGACTCCCAGAAGCAGCAGCATGTCCACCCTCTGGCTCCTACATATAGGGACAGCTGGGGGCTTTGCTCCGCATGCCGCCCCTGCCCCAAGCGCCTCCCCTGCAGCTCCCATTGACCGGGAACTGCAACCAATGGGAACTGCAGGGGCGGCGCCTGTGGACGGGGCAGCGTGCAGCAGAACTGCCTGGCTGTGCCTCTGTGTAGGACCCGAGGGGGGATATGCTGCTGCTTCCAGGAGCCATTTGAAGATAAACACTGCCCGGACCCTTCACCCCTGAGCCACCCTCCCGCGCCCCCAACCCCCTGCCCCAGCCCTGATCCCCCTCCTGCCCTCCAAACCCCTCGGTTCCAGCCCAGAGCACCCTCCTACACCCCAAATCCCTCATCCCCTGCCCCATGACAGAGCCCGCAAACTCAGCTGGAGCTCTCACCCCCCACCACCACACTCCTCCCATCCCAGCCCAGAGCCCCCTCCCTCACTCTGAACTCCTTATTTCTGGCACCACCCCGGAGCCCACACCCCCAGCCAAAGCCCTCACCCCCTCCCGCATTCCAATCCCAATTCCTTGAGCATTTATGGCCCACCATACAATTTCTATACCAAGATGTGGCCCTCGGGCCAAAAAGTTTGCCCACCCCTGCCTTAGCCTCTGGCTAGTCCCCACTCTATGTTCATATTCACTATTTTGCCTTCAAGGTGGTGTTTTGCATACCTGTTGTCAGTTTTCTCCTGTTCCTGCCTCTTGGCTGGCCTCCTACATCTGACTGGCTGTATCCGGGAAGGTAGAGAGTGCCAGATTGTCATTCCTATTCCCTATATCCACTCTTCAGTGACACACAAACTACAAAAAGATTCCTCTTCAAGGACATTTCAAACCCGTAGTGACTAGGAGTTTTCTAAACTTCCAATAAATTAGCTGAACTTTTCCCTAGTCTGATTCATTTCTCAGTAATTACAATAGTAACTGGTCATATGGGTAACCCTGCTTCCTTGAAATCCTCAGCCCAGAACCCATCCTGAAGAGCTGGGCTGAGCACTCTGTTCCACCTCTTTTAACAGGAAAACCCCTGTCCATCCTGTCTCTCTCACCCCCCACCTCCAACCCTGAGTTCTGGACATGTTATCATTTTCATCCCCCGCCGGCATAGGATAGGCATTTTTGGAGTGAGGCGCAAGAGAAAGTGGTAGGAAGAGGTATAGGCAATCAAATGGCTTCGTGGTGACCCCAAATTTTCTTCAGTTGGCCCTGCCTCCTGTACTTTTTGCTTCTTCAGTGTGTCTGCATATGCCTTTTTCTGCATTGTCAGGCACTGCACATATTTTGGTACATTTGTGATGATCTAGTCCGGGGTAGGTAACCTATGGCACGCGTGCCGAAGGCGGCACGCGAGCTGATTTTCAGTGGCACTCACATTGCCCGGGTCCTGGCCACGGGTCCGGGAGGCTCTCCATTTTAATTTAATTTTAAATGAAACTTCTTAAACATTTAAAAAACCTTATTTACTTTAAATACAACAATAGTTTAGTTTATATATTATAGACTTATAGAAAGAGACCTTCTAAAAACGTTAAAATGTATGACTGGCACACGAAACCTTAAATCAGAGTGACTAAATGAAGACTCGGCACAGCACTTCTGAAAAGTTGCCGACCCCTGATCTAGTCCCTGGAATCTCATGTCCTTGTATAAAAGTAGAGTCAGCATACAGAAAGACAGAGCATGCATTTTCTGGAGTCAGGATTACTGAATCTACTTTTTTTTCTGCCACTGACTCACTATATACTTTGGACAAGTTGATAATTTCTCTGTGCTTCAGTTTCCCCATATGTTAAGTGAAACCTCACAACAATGTTTTGAGGAATAATGCATTAATATTTTAAGGGCATGAGATTCTCAGAAGAATAACGCTATAGAGGTATTATAATTGCCCCTCTTATTGTTCAGGGCCATGCGGATGTTCCAGTTGGTAGTAGAAATTGATGCAGTCTGATATTTTCTTTGATGGAATCTTGTTTACAAGGAATGTACAAAGTCCTGCTTTTCCAGATGCAAGAACTACCAAGAACAAAAGGAGCAGTTTTTTAGCTTACAACCCTAAGCCTTTTTAGCCAGCAGACACACTTTTTCCAGGATCCCAGTGTATTCACTGACTACTGCTTGGCTTTCTTGTTTTTTTTCCTCTCTCTGTTCTCAATTTCTGTATGTTCTGTCTTCCCTCACATGCAAACATACACCCCAACCTGGTGATAATAACCAATGGAACCACCTGCTAGACCTAGTATACACTTAAAATTTTGATTGACCTACCTATGTCAGTCAGGGGCATGAAAAGATTCACACCCCTGAGCACAACAGTTAAGCAGACCTACACCCTGCTACAGATGTAGCTACAGTTCTTCCGTCATCCTAGTTACCACCACTCAAGGAAGTGAATTACCCACATCAGTGGAAAAACCCCTTCTGTCAATATAGGCAGCATCTACACTACGGTGCTGAAGCAGCATAGCTGTAGTGCCACAGCTGTTCCACTGTAGCACCCATAGTTTAGACATAACCCTAGTTTCTAGGCAGATTCTATTAGGATTTGGTTTAGAAGTGGCCCCATAAGTGTTTCTTACAACTATCTTAAGTGAAGCATGTGTTCCCACATCAGTCTAAACAAGGTTGTAATTTAACCCATAACAAATTTTCACCCAGCTCATAACAATACCTCTCCTCCACCCCCCCAGCCCGCCTCAGCTTCATCCTAATGAGGCCTAAAATGGTGATGTGCCAAACCCACATTCCCTACTCTCTGTTCCTGTATATCCCAGCTATAGAGTTACACATAGCTCACATATAGTTTGCAGGATAATCAATAGATTAAGCCTATTTTATTAATAAGGAATTTAGTGTTATCTTGTCAAGATCTTGCCAATTTTACTTTGCTCACATACAGAACCATAGGTGAACAGGATCAACAAAGAAAAAAGGGCTATTATGCTGTACCATTGAAATCTCAGGTCAGTTCTGACCTTTCAACTTAGATGGAAGAAGGAGTAGAAAGCTCATCTTAAATTTCTGATCCACAGGTGCTGACTTTTCAAAGTGCTGCGGGGTGCTCGACCCCTGGCTCTGCCCCAGGACCTGCCCCCACTCCACCCCTTCTCCCAAGGCCCCATCCCCACCCTGCCTCTTCCCGCCCAGTTTTGCCCCCTCCCTCGAGCACGCCACGTCCTTGCTCCTCCCCCCTCACTCCCAGCCTCCTGCAAGCCACGAAACTGCTGTTCGCGGTGAGCGGGAGGCACTGGGAGGGAGGGGGAGGTGGCAGCGCTGATCTGCGGGGCCTGCCAGCAGGCAGGAGACACTGGGGAGGATGGGGGGAGCTGATAGGGCAGCTGCTGGGTGCTCCAGCCTCAGATAGTACCGGGTTTAAAATGGCACCACTATGCTCTGATCTACAAACTAAAATAGATGTGGATGAACTGCTACATTTGATTTATCTCTCTCACACTGGTGAGAAGTAATTCCCAGGATGTATCCAGCCTTCTCCCTGTTCAGTGTTCTCTCGCACTGTCTATGTTGCTTGGTTGTGTATTAATCTCTTCCTTGGTATTGAATTAAATTATATGTTTGAAGTTCAATTAAATTTATCGTGATCAGTGGAACTGGAGTCAGAGGTGGGGTGAAAATAATTGCAGATGATATCCTTATTATATGGGAAGGTAGCAATGATACAGAAGCTGAATGATACCATGAGAGAAAATGCAAGCTTGTCCCTGCATCACTGTAGAAAAATAACACAAAACTCAACCCAGAAAAAAAATGCAACTCAAACAGTGTGAAATGACACACCCTGAACATCTGCTCACAGCGGAGGAACTGAAAGTGGATCCCAGCAAGATCAAGGCGTCCGCTCCAGTGGTGGTGAAAGGGATACAGTGCTTCATAGTAATGATATATTTTCTGTCCAAGTTACCTGGCTGCAATGGCAGAATCCATATGTCAGCTAACAAGGCAGGTTGTTGAGTGGCACTAGACAAGTCCAACAGCAATCATTTGACATGTTGAAACCAATGATAATGGATGCCCCTATCCTGAAGTACTGCCAGCCAGGAGAGCCACTGATACTCCAGTATGATACATTAGAGAATGGATTGGGAGTAGCTCCTTTGCAGGAGCAAAGAATCCCTTAGACCAGCAGAGACTGAACAGGGGTATACACAAATAGAAAAAGAGCTTCTGGCGGTGATATCTGGAGTGGAATGTTTCCAGCAGTATACATGTGGCTACTCAAGAATAGTGCAATCAGACTGCAGATCCCTAGGTCTAGAGGAGATCATGGCAAAGCTCCCTCTTAGTGTTCCAAAGAGACTTCAGCATATGTTGATGCGTCTACCATAGAGATATTGTCTAGGACGATTACTTATGTTAGTTGATGAGTAGAGCATATGTACCCACCACAGGCGAGTTTGTGGAAGGGAATCAGGACACTGAATCCATTAACATGCTGTATTATCTCCCAGCTTCAGTAGCAAAGCTGATGGAAATCAAAGAGGCTATGGAAAAGGACATCAACTATAGGCAGTCATGAAAGCAATAACAGCAGGGCAGCCAGAAGAGAGAAGCCAAGTACCAATAGGAGCAAAACCATATTTTCAAATTTAAAATTATCTGTATGTGCATGATGGAATCATTTTGGGGACTGAGAGCTGATGTCCCCACCTCATTATGTAAGGTTGTCATGCAAAAAAAAAAAAAAGCATGCCTGACACCTATGCATTGACAGCTATATTAGACAGGCTCCAGGGTATGTCAGCTTGCCAGGAATGAACACACAACTACATTCCTTGATAAAAGGCTCTGACACCTGTTGGTCATGTGATAACCGCAGCAGAAAGACTGTTACCACATGAGCTATTGACCCGTACATAATAAAAGGTCGGCGTGAACTTATTTACTTTCAAGGAAAAGCAATACTTGATTACAGTGGATTACCATTAAAATTTTTGGCAGGTCGGTGCCCTGCCTGAAACAAGCAGCAAGTCAGTGATTGGCAAATTGAATGCCTACTTTGCGAAACATGGCATTCCAGACTCTGTATTCACTGAAAAAGGACGAATTAAAACAATTTCTATACCTCCTCCCCAGTTTACACACAGAATAATGGTACGGTGGAAGTAGCTGTGAAAACAGCTAAGAGACTGTTACACATGGTTGTTTTTTCAGATGCATTTTTGACACAGAGGAATACCATTCACAAGGGTGCCAAAACAGTCCAGTGTAGGACTGATGGAATGAAGGACCAAACCCCTTCTATCAACAAAGGGAGACCTATTGCAACCAAAAGGATGGGGACATCATCAAGAGGAGGCGGCCAACAACCAAAGAAAGCAAGCACCAGAGTATGACTTGGCTCCGGTCCTGAAGACAGGCATTCCTATGAGTATCCAGCCATTAGAGAGAGACCAGAGGAGTGTACTAAAGGAGTCAGGAGGGGTGCTGTGCTACTAGGTCATATGCAGTGACTACACAAGAGGGACAAGTGATCCAAGGAGAAGGAAGCCCTTATGAGCCAACAGACACAACACTCAGAAAGAGCCTACCGAGATCATCACAAAACAGAAAGATAACCTACAGGGAATGAGGAGACTCCACGGAGAGGTGGTTTGCTAGACTCAGAGACAGGGAGACAGAGATCGGCAACCACAGCAGGAGTGACCTGTTTGAAAGGCCAAATTGTCTCAAAGACTACATAACAAGCTGACTTTGTGGTAAAGACAAGACTCCAGCTTGGCTATGTGTTAGCAGTTTCTGGCCGAAAGCAGAAGGGTCTGGGCACCAATTATTTGTTTATCATGTTTATATTCAAATATTTGTAAAATAGGGAAGAGGTATCATGATAAGTGGAACTGGAGTTAGAGGACCATGGTCCCTGGAAGGATTATTATTTAGGGGATGCCAGTGGACAGGGAACAAGATGATTTAGGCTGGGAACAACTCAGCCACATGGACAGAGCCATCCACAAGGTTTAATAAAGTTCTACTTGTTAAGCTTAACCTGCATTCAGTTTCACTCTTTGCTAATGAAACACTAGTGAGTGCCTCTTCCTGGCCACCCACTAGTACTATTGTGAAGAGAATCTAAGTCTCTGTGCTCTGGATTCCTTGGGGCATAGGCCCCAACTCCATGGGTGCTCCGGGGCTGGAGCACCCACGAAAAAAAAATAGTAGGTGCTCAGCACCCACCAGCAGCCACCTGCCAATCAGCTGTTTGGCAGGCCCTGCCGATCAGCTCCTCCCCGTCCCCCCACAGCACCTCCGCCGCTGATCAGCTGTTCGGCAGTGGGTGGGAGGCTGTGACTCTCTGTATCTTGGGGGAACACCTCCATATTCATCCTTATAATACGATTGTGTGGTATCCAATGCAAAGTTTGTCATGTCAGGTGTCTTCAGAAGGCTCATGATGCACTGAACATTGTTGTTATAGTAATGTTATAGGTTGTAATTTCATGTATATAGTTATGAGGCTGAAAATGTGTCCTCGTGGCTTAAAACAAGCCCAAGCAAAACCCTCCAGGAACAGAGGGGCAGTTCACACCTCCTAAGGCCATGTATGGGACAAACCCAGCCCAGCCTCACAGGAACAAAGGACACTGGCCTAGGCAGCAACAAAGGATCTGTTGGACTCTCGAATGAGTCACCCTGCTTCTCTTGGTCAGTCAGGGACTACGATGAGGTAATGCTCGCCTGACCCTGAATGGCGGGGGGCAAAGCCAAGAAGGAAGAAAGAACATGATAAAAGGGAGAGACGTTTGCCATGCTTTTCCTCTCTCTTCTGCCTCCATCTACAGACATCACCACCAAGCAACTGAAGCGCTGATCAAAGGGGAGAGACTGGCTGAAGGGCAACCAGCCAGCCTGTGGTGAGAAGCATCTAAGTTCGTAAGGGCATTGGAAGTGTTAAGATCAGCATAGAATGATTTTGCTTTTATTTCACTTGACCAAATCTGACTTGTTGTGCTTTGACTTGTAATCACTTAAAATCTTATCTTTTGTAGTTAATAAATTTGTTTGTTTATTCTACCTGAAGCAGTGTGTTTGGTTTGAAGCATGTTAGATATCAAGCCTGGTGCGTATCAATTTCTTTGTTAAATTGACAAGCTCTTATAAGCTTGCAGCGTCCAGCGGGCATAACTGGACACTGCAAGGTGGAGGTTCCTAGGGTTGTGTCTGGAACCGGAGATATTGGCTAGTGTCATGTGGTTGCAAGTACCTGGGAGCAGCTTACATACTAGAGGCTGTGCATGAACAGCCCGGGAGTGGGGGTTCTCACAGCAGAGCAGGGTAAAGCTGGCTCCCAGAGTCGAGGATTGGAGTGACCTAGCAGATCACTGGTCCAGATAACACCAAGGGAACTTCATAGAGGTGCAGGGGGGGGGAGGAGCGGGCACAGGAAGAGGTGGCGCAAGGGTGGGCTGTGCTCAGGGGAGGGGGCAGAGCAGGGGCCGGAAGAGGCGGATGGGGTGGAACCTCAGGGCAGGGGGCAGAGTGGGGGCAGGAAGAGGCGGGGCGATGGTGGAGCCGTGGGGGCCGAGCGGGGATGGAGCATCCCCAGGGAAAGCTGAAAGGTGGCATCTGTGCCCTGGGGAGTAGTAAACTTCTAGAGCCTTAGCAGGCTGCAGCAGTGGTTCCTCCTTTGGCCTCTGGCACATTTACTCACAGTCTGCCACCCCTTCTCCGAAATGGGGCTTCTCAGCCCACCTCAGGCCTCCAGAACCAGTGCTGACCCCCCGAGATACCCTAGTTACTTACACACAGCCCTCTCCCACAACTCCACCCAACAGCAATGGTGTAGTCAAGCTGGAACATGCCAGAATGCCATTCCAGTATCATGTACACCCTGGTGCTGCACATTAACAGTTCATGTTTAAAATCAAGTTTACACAAGTTAAGAAGGAAGGTACTGTACATCTAGGGTCAGGCTTGAGTTATGAGAGATTACAAGTATCAGTTACAAGGTGCACAAGATACATACATAGTACATAACCAGCATAGACCTAGATTGGGGTGCGGGAGTTTTTAAAGTGAATAAGTGATCTCGGGTATGCCACCCATAGAATGTATTTAGAGTCCAAGTCAGTCTTGGTGTAGCGAATAGGTACATGGGTGGGGTGTGTCCCTTGGTTTGTCAGGGAAGGAAGTGGGTTATTTCCCTGACTGGCGGTCTCGTTTACTCATCCTAGTACTGATGGTGTCTTGTGATGTGCACCGTGTAGAGGTCTCTGGACACCTGATGGTGTCGGACACCATGAGTTGTCCCATGAGCCAGGTATAACGCCGACCGACTCCGCACGCTCTCAGCACCGGCTTATTGTGGGGGTCCCATGCGCCCAGGGCTCCCACGACCAGAGCATGGATCTGGACCTCATAGCCCTGGGCTCTCAGGGTGTCAGCCAGTGGGGTGTATTTCAACACCTTCCGAGCTCGGGCCTCGTGGAAGGCCGGTGACCTGTTTTCAAATGGCACCATGATGTCCACCATGAGGAACTTCTTCTTTTCTGCGTTGGTCATGATGATGTCAGGTCGCAGTCGGCTGTCATGCTCTGGGTGGCAGAGCCGACTGCGACCTGACATCATCGTGACCGATGCAGAGGACTAGATCAAAGAAAACTAACAAAACTTTAATGCACCTCAGCATGGCCTATGCCATTACCATGACCATAGTATGAAAATAATCTATTTTTTTTTACCATGACTGTCATGAATTATTTTTTTGCCACGACAGTACCATGAATTATGCATAATTTTACCATGATAAAATCATATCCATACTTATGAGACAGAGACATCCCTGATCTACTTTCTCTATAAAATTCATTATTTAATATACTTTTATCATGTCCCTTCTTATATGTCTCCTTTCTAAGGTAAAAAATCCCAGTTTTTCCAATCTCTCTTCATATGGGAGTTATTCCATGCCGCTATAGTTATTTCTCTTCTCTAACACCCTTTAAATTCTGCAATATCCTTTTTGAGATGTACTGTACCCAGTATTCCAGATAAAGACTATCCATTGATTTATATACAAATATTGTAGTACTTTCTCTTATTATGCTCAATCCCATTCCTTATGGAATTTAACATCTTGTTTGCTTTTTTGATGGCAGCTGCACATTGAGCAGAGATCTTCATTGAGCTGTCCACGATGATGCCTAGGTCCCTTTCCTGAGTTAATACAGTTAATTTAGAACATTATGTGGTGTGTAAGAGAACTTTACGTTTTCCCCCTTCAAAATACGTTACTTTGTATTTATCGACACTTAACTTAATTTGCCCACCAGCCATTTTAATTCAGCCCTCAAGCTCCTACTGGGGAGCGGAATCTGGGGCTTGTCCCACTCCAGTGCTCCAGCTGGGGAGCAGGGTTGGGGGCTGCTCCACGCGGCTCCCAGAAGCAGCGGCATGTCCCCCCCTCCGGCTCCTATGTGTAGGGGCAGCCAGGGGGCTCTACACACTGCCCCTCCCCCTCCCCAAGTGCTGTCCCCGCAGCTCCCATTGGCTGGAAACCATGGCCAATGAGAACTGCAGGGACGGTGCCTGCGGATGGGGCAGCATGCAGCAGAGCCTCCGGGGGGGAGGAGGGGGAGACATGCTGCTGCTTCCGGGAGCCGCTTGAGGTAAGTGCCACCCAGAATCTGCACCCCTGAGCCACCCCCCCCACGCCCCAATCCCCTGCCCCAGCCCTGATCCCCGTCTGAACTCCTCTGTCCTAGCCCAGAGCACCCTCCTGCACTCCAAACCCCTCAACCCCAGCCCCACTTCAGAGTCCGCACCCCCAGATGGAGCCCTCACCCCCCCCCCCGCACCTCACCCCAGACCAGAGCCCTCTCCGGCACCCTGAACTCCTCATTTCTGGCCCCACCCCAGAGCCTGCACCCCCAGCCAGAGCCCTCACCCCAACTTCATGAGCATTCATAGCCCGCCATACCCAGATGTGGCCCTCGGGCCAAAAAGTTTGGCCACTCCTGGTTTAACCTTTTCACTGTTCAGCTGAGTGCAGAGCACATAAAATAAATAATATAATAAGCAGGTAGTATTCTCATCCTGTTCCTACTACAATAATCACACAATTGCTATAGGTCAAGCCTTCCTAGAGTTTGCCTTTGTCGTTAAACAAGAAACATAAAACTCATCCTAAACTTTTCCTGAGATTGGTTATATTTCTCTCTGCAAGAACTCTCTGGTTCTACCCCTAGTTCAGGTGTCGGCAACCTACGGCACGCATGCCAAACACGGCATGCAAGCCGATTTTGAGTGGCACGCTGCTGCCTGCCGCAGTTCTGGGGGCAGGAGGCAGAAGCTTGGTCCTGCGGCAGCCAAGCTTCCTCCCTCCCCCGCTTCTTCCCCCAGCTTTCCTGCCCCTCCTCCTCTCCTTCCCTGTCCCTGCCGCCGATCAGCTGATGGCCCTTGTGAGGGGGAGGGGGACGAGTGGCAGCATGCTCACTGCTCTATAGAGGAGGCAGAGAAGAGATAGGGATGGGGCCTTCGGGAAGAGGGTGGAACAGGGCATATCCCTTCCAGCCCCCTGCCATGAGCCGCTCAGGGCAGGGGGCTGGGAGCACCCCCACGAGCCGAGAACCCCAGCCCTCTGCCCTGACCCCTGAACCCCCCCCCCACCCAGCCTTCTGCCCTGCACCTCCACACACACCCAGCCCTCTGCCCTGACCCCTGAATTCCCCCCACACACCCAGCCTTCTGCCCTGTACCCCCACACACCCCCAGCCCTCTGCCCTGACCCCTGAACCCCCCCACACAGCCAGCCTTCTGCCCTGTACCCCCACATACCCCAGCCCTCTACCCTGACCCCCCCCACACACCCCCACTACCCTCTGCCCTGTACTCCCACACACCCCAGCCCTCTGCCCTGACCCCTGAACCCACCCACACCCCCAGCCTTCTGCCCTGTACCCCCCCACACCCCCAGCCCTCTGCCCTGACCCCTGAACCCCCCCACCCATCCTTCTGCCCTGTACCCCCCCACACCCCCAGCCCTCTGCCCTGACCCCTGAACCCCCCACACCCAACCTTCTGCCCTGCACCCCCACACCCTCCAGCCCTCTGCCCTGACCCCTGAACCCCCCACACACAGCCTTCTGCCCTGCACCCCCACACACACACCCAGCCCTCTGCCCTGACCTCTGAAACCCCCCCCCCCCCAGGTCTGGGGTCCCAGCTGCCAGCCCCTTGCCAGCCGGCGTCCTGGCTGTAGGTCCTACTCAGACCGCTGCCAGCCTAGGTGAACAGAACCCCAGGCTGGCAGCGAGCTGAGCAGGCTGGTGGTGTAAGATCAGCATTTTAATTTAATTTTAAATGAAGCTTCTTAAACATTTTGAAAACCTTGTTTACTTTACATACAAGAATAGTTTAGTTATATAATATAGACATAGAGAGACCTTCTAAAAACGTTAAAATGTATTACCGGCACGCAAACCCTTAAATTAGAGTGAATAAATGAAGACTCAACACACCACTTCTGAAAGGTTGCCGACCCCTGCCCTAGTTCATAGAGATTATGAATCCTTTTATAATCCTGGGTTGGAAATAAGTGGACTTTCCTGGTGTGGCTTCCAGGGTGAGTTAGCAAAAAGACTCAAAATGCATCCCATTACAAGTACCTTTGAACCTAAAGGGTCCTACAGTGCCTTGCAGTCTGCACAGCGATTACTTCACCCACCACTGAAATCACATGACCTCCAGGATGGAAGCTCAGCAGAGGCACCTGTCCTGCTGTCCCATCCTAGCAGCTTGAGGCAGCTGTTCTGATTACTGAGGAGTCTTCTCTCCCCCAGTTACAATCTGTCTCTGCTCCTCCCCAGGCTTTCCTCAATTCTCCATGTTCTGACTTCACAGAGGAAGCAGCAAAGGTGGAGAGAAACCTGAGCCACAGCTGGCCAAGGAGAGGATGATTGTCAGACAGTCTAGCAGTAGAAACCAGAACAATGACCCCAGCTGCCCAGTTGTTGAAGAGCCAAAACCTGGGGAGGTGGGAAAGAAGGATTCCAGATCTTTGGGTGAAGTGGGATCTGGGAGTGGAGAAGCAGACAAATTAATCTTACCTGGGGTGAGGAAGGGAAAGAAAGAAGTAATTAAGATCGTGGAAGGAGAGAATTAAAAAAAAAAAATAGGAAGAGGGAATGCTGGGAGGCTGGAGAGAGAAAGAAAAGGTGCCACAAAGATAGTGAATTGGAGAGGTGAGAGTTGTGCTCTTGCTGAAGTTACCAGAGATGGGTAGCAGCCTAAGGCTCAGCGTTGCAATGCCTAAGTCCTCTTTATGAATTTAGCTAATTATCTCTGTTTGACAGATGAGGAAACTGGGACTCAAAGAATTACAGTATTATAATCAGCTGGGGCTGGGAAAGACTCCAAGTGAGTATGCATAACATATCTGCTGCAACATCACACAATATGTGCATCTCATATGAAAAGATTCTATAGCAAAGCACTGTCATATTGTAAATTATTGTAGTATTAACATGGAAAGTGGCAGGTATATCACTTTACAATCAAGTTGAATATGTTTAGGATGGGGCTCTATAAATGTTAAAGTAACTGCATGAATTACTTTAGGACAAACACTTCAATTAAATTTTGTAACCTCCTAGTATCATATTATGTTCTTTCCATAATATGAAAATAAATATCATTTTGAAAAGAAACCTAGGGTTGATCTGTAAAGTAGAGAAAATAACAATTTGATCCTGCAGCCAAAGAAGTCAAAGACAGAATTTCAGTTGATTACTATGGTTGTATGATCAGGACCTAATAAGTCACCTCAACCATAGACTAAAGTATATCAGAAGCCTTTAAGAAAAATATCTGATCTTACCAACCACATTAGAACCTGTCTAGACAAAAAAATAAGCAATTTTTTTTGCATCTGAAAAACCATAATCATGGGTCCTTTTGTTTTTGAGAAGATCCCCAGGTCAAGTTTAACACTAACGGGAGAAGAGGGTCACAGGCTACCACTTATGGCACTAGAGCAAGCTTCCTCCCAGCCAGCAGCCAATAAATGAGCTTCCTCTTCTGATGAGTAGTTGGTGTGACCTGTGGCCACAAGGAAGGGCAGCGAGGCTGAGTGCAAGACACTAATCCCATGACATGGGGATTCTAGACATTCATTGGGGAAAGGCCACAATGATTTCCAGCAGCTGAAGGATTGTTTCCAAAATTAATGTAATTCCTGAGTGTGCCACAGGATGGTGCCAGCAATTTAGTTTTGTAAACCTTTCAGAGGGAATCTGAGAATAGTTATTTGAAAAAGCTAATGGTAAAGGAAGTGGTCAATACCAGTATTAAACCCATTAGTTGAGGGTATGCTCTTATAGGCTTCCCACTTGCTGAGCTCCTGACATTGTGAAGATCTGTCACTACCGTGCAGCTTTTAATTTGCTTTCCTGACTTTAAAAACATATTAAAATTTTATTTTCCAAAACATACATACAAATATAACATTATTAACAAAAACATAAAACATGTTAGTTGCATAAACTAAGACTTTTTCTAAAAGATTATCTACTCTGTTTATAGTTGCAGGAAGTGAAAAGAAAATAGTATATTCAAACTTATAAACAGTGACAACTACATTAATCATTTATGCAGCCCTCAGAAATTGGACCACATCTACTTAAAGAGACATTGTCAGATAGTTTAGATAGAAAATTTAGATGTTGTGGGGGTTTTTTAAAAAAAGCTTTACAAACCCTATGGTACTGTTACTAAGTAAAACAAATGGAACCGGTATTTTGTTTGATTTTTAAACTCTTTTGAAGCTGACTAGAACTAAAAAGAAATGTACTAATCTATTTTCACTATAAGAAGTCCAAAATGCAAGCCCAGCAATAACCAGTAACAAGTAAACCAAGCCCCAGCCCACAAACCCAGCCTCAAGTCTGTAATCCTTATGGATTACATGCTTGAGTTAAGATTTGTAGTACCAAATCCTACATTTCTAAAGTTCTTCTCATGATAATAAAGTATTATAATACAGGAAAAGAATAAAAAAATCTATATTAATTTTACCCTTCAGTGTCTCTTTAAACTTCTGCATACTATACACAAATACTTTTCATTTTGTAACAGAGCAATTAGCTAGCTTTAAAGTGTATTAAAAACTGTTTTCTTTAAAATCATGTTGAATTTATTTATGTGCAGAAATGGCAAAGCTAATAACTGTTCTTTCAAATTAAAATCCTCCATGCAGTGGAAACTTGGCGAACAAAATGGGTACCGGCCAACACATGATTGTTTCTTTACTTTAATCTGGTACAGTGCTGCTCTTCAGCAATGTCATGCTGAGAGAGAGAGAGATGAGGGGTGCATATAGTGTATAAAATATTGAGAATGAACAAATAAATGAGGAAGAATTTTATGAAGAAGGAATGGATAAAGTAAATTATTATTGGAGGGTCCCATTAATTGACCAAAATTGCAACCATTCTTGAGGTGTGCACTGCTTCCTTTCCAAAATGTCAGAATGCCTACAGAAAATTAGCCATTGGGTGAAAAGTAGCTGGCTCAAGCAAAACCCAGGCAAGACCAAAATGAAGCAGGTTGGAAGGGAAAATGCTTCCAAGAAATGCCCAAGATGTTGTCTCCACATTCTACTGAAGGCACAAAGTCCTAATTTGTCGAAGTGGTGCCAAGCTTTGGGATCTTGTTTGACTCCTCAGTAAGCTTGGATGACCAGGTACCGTCATTTTCCAAAAATGTTTTCTTTCACTCCGACTTGCTAAGAAACTTCAGACTTTCCTTACAGAAGAGAACCTAGTCACAGCAATCCATGCATTTGTTACCTCCTTGCTAGATTACTGTAACTCATATTGAAAACTGAATGTGAAGATGATGCACAGATTCCAGCTAATATAAAATGCAGCTGCGCACCTTCTCCATGGTGCAGGACATCCTAAGTACATCAGGTGTGAGTTCAAGTCCTTCCACTGGCATCCAGTCAGCTTCCAATGGCAGTTTTAGGCTTTAGTGCAAATTTTCAAAGCAAAAAATGGATCAAGTGCCAGCTACAGTGAAGACCAAATTTTGATCTGTGAACTGCTGTTACAACTGCAATCCTCTGAGACAATGCAGAGATCACTAAACTCAGGATGAAGCTGATGAGAGCTAAGGACAGAGCATTCTCGATCAAGGGCATCCAGCTATGGGACAGTCTTTAAAAGATTAGGTGATCCAGATTCTAACCAACTTTAGGAAATGTTGCTTTTTCACCATGAGTGATGTTCACTATTTGACTACTCCTTTTATTCCTAAACCCCTCAACTGCCACCTCCTAAAAAAACAAGTAAAACAAACAAAGAAACCTATCCCAAGCAGTGTTTTGACTCTGAAAAGGGAGAAGTGTAAGAGATTCCATGAAATTCACTAGGGATTTCACTATTATTATGGATTTTACATGGATGGAGCTCAGATGCTATGGTGAGAGGCAGCAATATAAAAATTAAAAATAAATAGAACAGTACCATCTTTTTGAAATTACCGTAGATTATTAAAAAGAACAGGAGTACTTGTGGCACCTTAGAGACTAACAAATTTATTTGAGCATAAGCTTTCGTGGGCTACAGCCCACTTCTTCAGATGCATAGAATCTACTACTCTGAAAGTAGATTATTCAATCTTATCTGATCCACATTTTCTATTTGAAAAAAATTATCACCAAGTCCAATCAGCTTTACCTATTATGAATCAAAGTTAGAAAATGTATTCAGTTCATACTGCTCCAAATATTATCTGATTTTATCCCTTACTAATGCTCCTGGAATCTTATGTCCCACCAAGGCCAGTTTTACTAGTCTTTAATTTCCTGGTTCTCCCTACTGTAATTCCTTTCTGAGTGAATAGTACATGTACTTTGTCTTGCTCAAAAAGTTCCTCCCTTCTCTCCAAGGAGCCATCAGAAGTATCCATTATGCATCAGTAATCTTCTCAGCCATCTCTTTCAGGATTATAGGGTGTAACCCATTCCATTCACAGTTTGATCTGTTTTTGGAAAGACTATCAAGATTTGCTCAGGTGGAATTGCTAATTTCCTTAATTTCTCACTGTCATTCCTCCCCACCCATCACATTTAATTCCATTAAATTCCATCCATTAGCAAAATAAACTTGTTTGTTTTTGCTGCTCCTTAGTTGTCAGCAGCTTCCCTGGTCATTCAGTTCCATTTTATGCATTTAAAGTGTCATTGCTTTAGTTCCCCCCCTTCTGCCATTCACTAAGTTAAAGATTACTAGGGCCGGCTCCAGGCATCAGCGCAGCAAGCAGGTGCTTGGGGCAGCCAACGGAAAGGGGCGGCACGTCTGGCTCTTCGGTGGCGGGTCCCTCGGTCCCTCTCGATCGTGGCTTTTATTTTTTTCTTTTTTTTCCGACGCTTGGGGCAGCAAAAACTCTGTAGCCGGCCCTGAAGATGACAGTCAGTTTTGACCTTCTTTCATGTTCAAAATGGGTCTGAGTGTTGAGTTCAGAACTAGCCTGAGACCCAAAGGCTACATTTCCCAAGAGAGCAGTAGTATTTTGAGTCAATGTTTTAATTTTCTCGACTGTTGTGAGTGCATCGTTTTGCTGCTTTTAAAAGAACCTGCATGGTTTTGCCGATGTCATAATCCCATGGTGTTTTCAGTCATCTGTGATCTCCCAGGAAACTCAAGGTGAATAACACCTGAGTTTCTAGTGTAAAAAACAAACAGAAAAAACACCTCTAATATCCACCATAAAGAAGAAAAAACTGTCTCAAGGCTATGCCTTCCATTAACTCTAATAGGCATTGGATCAAGTCCTATCAACTGGTAGAAACACACTTTTATATAAGGCAGAATTGACCCATAGATTGCTTAGGGAAAGGACACAGTATACTAGGTGACCCTAATACAGAACATTCACTGGAAACCAGGAGGCATTGCATTGTGGGATAGAGTTAGTGCAATCAGTTGAGCAGGGCTAGGTGCATTGCTGTCAGCTATCTGCACTTTGGAGAAATCACTGCAGACTGTAAAAACAAGGAGGAGTCCTTGTGGCACCTTAGAGACTAACAAATTTATTTGGGCATAAGCTTTTGTGGGCTAAAACCCACTTCATCAGATGCATGGAATGGAAAATACAGTAGGCAGATATAAATACACGGCACATGAAAAGATGGGAGTTGCCTTACCAATTGGGGGGGTCAGTGCTAACTGTAGACTGTACTGTTTCAGCCAAACTCAAGATAAAGAACTCATTCCAAATGTCCTAGCCAGGCAGGCAACTTGAGGATGAATGTTTATGCTGATGTTAGATTTGTGTTCATATTGCTGTTGCTTTTACTGTTAGTATCCATCCTTGCTCAAAGTAATACCAGTATGTGTATACTGTAAATAAAAATAGACTAGAAAAGAATATCTTTCCCAACAAGTAAACAACTCATTTCTGTATTCCAAGTTCTTTGTGACTGCTGAAAACCATAAAAATGTATAATCAAAAATACTGATGATCCCTTACTGCACTGCTTAATTTGTTGCTCTCAACTGCTGTTATTGGTGCTGGATTGCAGGAAATATTTCCCATCCTCCTCTGCTGCTGTTCAAGTGACAAAGTGCAGGCAGGTGGCATACCTTTTGTTTGTCTTCCTAGCACTTGCAGCAGTCGTGAACTCTGATGTGCTAGGGGTTTTCAGTGGGTAAAATGCAGTAGCGCTTTTTGCTTCCTCAATTTGATTTCACAAAATTTGTGCAAAACATAACATTTTGAAATAATATCAGGGATGTAACTAGTGGACTTATTATTGTGCTATAGAAGACATCTTCACTTTGCTTTTAACCTTTCCAAGGCATATTTAAGCAGCATACAAGTCTTGCTGCAGCAGTAGTTGAACTAATACAGATCTCTCTGTTGTTACAATCTAGGTAAAGTTTCACTAGCAAAGGACAGGCAGAATTGCTAAAAATCATCTAGGAGCAAATTCTATTTAATTTCTGTGGGGTGCAGTGGGAAGAGTTACTGGGAACACAGAGTTAATGGGAAGAGTTTCATATAGAAGGAAGAGTTACTGGTAACACATACTTAACCAAGTTAGATCATGTAAATAATCAGAGAATGATTTTTAAGATCTACCTCTATGTGTAGAAGAGTTTCTGACTAGTATATTCTGATGTTTTCTATCCTAGGCAGAGAATGAGAAGAGATTTCCATCACTGGCTCCACCACTGTTATGGAAGCCCTAATCATACTCAAACCCTTCTATTAGCCACGTTTATTTTCATTGCAGTCACATGACTCTGCAAGACTTTATTTATTGCAAAACACACTTCTAGCTTACTGGACATGACCATCAGTTTGCCCACACCAAACACACACCACTGAGAAGTACTTGACACTTGTAGCCAACCTCCACAATATATAGGAGGAATTCCCACATGAATTAAAGCTCTTATTTGGATAAGCACTCACTCAAATGGAAACTGTATAGAGTTAGTGAAAAGATGCCAGTGGCGCTGGAATGGGGGGCGGGGCATGGCCTTCCCACTTTTCCTGGGGGCCTGGGGCAGACCATTCCCTCTTCCTCTTCTCTTCCCCCTCGAGGCCTCACCCCCAGGGCCGGCTTCAGGCACCAGCGCAGCAAGCAGGTGCCTGGGGCAGCCAACGGAAAGGGGCAGCATGTCCGGGTCTTTGGCAGCAATTCGGTGGCGGGTTCCTCAGTCTCTCTCAGAGGGAAGGACCTGCCGCCGAATTGCCGCCAAAGAATGAAGTGGCAGCGGTAGAGCCGATTGTGGCTTTTTTGGGGGCGGCAAAAACACTGGAGCCGGCCCTGCTCATCCCCCGGCCAGGCCAGCATGGAGCCTGCCCAGGGAGTCGCGCAGACCTTCCACCTGCCCACAGTCACTAGGGTTGCCAACCCTCCAGGATTGGCTTGGAGTTTCCAGGAATTAAAGACTAATCTTTAATTAAAGATTATGTCATGTGATGAAATCTCCAGGAATACATCCAACGAAAATTGGCAACCCTGCGCAGGGGGGCTGCTCTCAGCCCCTGGCCTGTGTCCCCGCTCCCCAGGCACCCTGCCCGGCCCGGTGGAGAGTCTGCAACTCCGCACCAGCTCCCCACGTGATTCTCCCCCAACTGGCTCCGGACGGTGGGGGAAGGGGACTCAGAGCTACAGCCCAGCCATTGTAAGAGCCGCGCGGGCAGGGGACCTACGGACCCTCCACCTGCTCTGGGCAGGGGGGCCCAGGGGATGGGAACATGTGCCAGGGGCTGCTTGAGCCCCCTGCACCGTGGGCAGGTGGAGGGTCTACATTGATTTCCCCATAGCTACCCACGCGGCTCTTATCATGGTTGGGCTGCAGCCCGGCTAGAGCCATGTGGCCAGCTGTGGGGAGCCTGGGTTTCTCCACCTACTCTGGGCGGCGGGTCCGGGGGTGGGTACAGAGGCAGGGGGCTGCTTTTGCCCCACCCCCACTGCAGGTGGGGTGACCTCCTCACTCCAGCTTGTGGCTTGGCCAGGGATGGGGCCCCCTGAACTCCCCCCCACTTTTGGGAAGGCTCCGGTGCCCTTGAAAGATGCCCTTCCTCATTCAGAAGTATTTTATCCACTTATTATCACATAAGGCTCCTAGCAGTACAATGTCACCCCAATTTGTTGATTGAGGCTCTGAACCAAAATCAGACTTCCAGTCAGCAAGAGTCAGCAAGAAAAAGTGGATACATTAATATGATCAGTTCCCTCCATCCACTGCTAATCCACATGGTTGCAATCTTGCAAACTCTAATACATCAGTCCACAATAATATACAAAACATTCATAAAATTTATATATATGGTCCCCAAAGATATTGCGGTTGCAATATCTGTCACAAGCTTTGTCAACATCTACTCTCTTATGCAACTGGATGTCTGAATAAAGAGCTGACACTGTTATTCATTAGTATGGTCTATGCTGAAGCTTATGCTGGCAACAGGTGGGATACTGATTTGTCCTGGAGAACTTCTAGGTACCTACACAAAACTGCCAGAAAGCTTTTCTAGGTGGAGACAGTTGTTTTCAAAGCTATTCCAAAGTCTTTATTCCTCATAACAATGTTTCCTAAATCTGATCTGTGCAAAGTTAGATTATATAATAGTTAAAACGCTAGTGGTGGAGCTGCACTGGTATAGTAATGATGGATTCTTTTTCTGAAAATTTCCCATCTGTACTTCCTGCAATTGTGCACTAGGACCTTAATCCTACCTGTTTATGTGGCTAATTCTACCATAAATCATGACCACTGGATGATCCCTTCCGTTGCTGACAATTTGTCTCCCCAGTCTGATCATCCAAGAAGTAAAATGGAGAGTAACATACCATTCCAGACTGTGGAATGCAACGGCAAATATGAAGTCTACCAGGCTCTGTAAGGAATTCACAGCTACTGCCACCTTATTTTTAATCCTATTTCCTGTTGATTGTCCTGCATGGGGTAGAGCTCCAAGCTCAGTCACAGAGTTCCAACTCCTGCATCTTTCATAATATGCCTGTCCTAGTAAAGGTCAGATAGTGCTGCAAACCTGCTGGCACCTGTATGCCATTCTGCCAGAGTACCCGTGCCATGCCCTTGCAAAATTCTGCTTGCATGGGGTGAATAACTTTTGATGGTTCATCATCACTGTAAGAGCGAGTAGATTTTGTGCCTAGACTGGTTCATTCTCATGACAGTTTTACAAGACTGTCTGTGCATCTGTCTTGGGCTCTGCTCATCTATCTGTGGCATGTTCTTATTGCTGATGTCAATGAACCTCTCATTTTCCCTCAGGTAATGGTCAGTTATGTTAGTGTGCAAAAGAGATTTTTTTTTACCCTATTCTCTAGCTGCGCATTTCATTGGCATTTCAAGCACACATCTGGTCTCTGAAAGTTGCACTCCATGAAGCAATGTATTAAGACCATGCTATATGCTCAATACAACTGCTCATTCAAATAATTAATGCCACTTTGATGCCATCACAAACAGTTATATAACTAAATCTGGAAAGGAAAAACAGACAAGAGCTTCTAAAAATTCACTAGTCCCAAATTTAGAGAATCTCAAATAAAAATAGTGAGCCTACTTCTAATATGACTTACAATGGTGTAAATCAGGAGTAACATCATATATGGTGTAAAACTAGCATGAGATCAGGATCAGCCCCAGAGGTTTCTTCCTTGTTCTTGGCAGGCTTTGAGTTCTTGGAGCCAGGACTCAAGACTCATCATGGACTACTACCTGATGTAAAATTGTAAGAGCAGGAATATTACACGTGCTGCTACTTTGATTAGGTTTGTATACTGTAGTCTGCTAAAGTTATCCCCTTTTTCTAGTTTTGTTTGGAAATGAGTATAAACTTTCTTGTACATTATTGATTCCAGAGTTATTTACATTCCACTGTGATTTAGATCTCATGACTCCCCCGAATTATTCTGTGTGAGTTTTTGTCATTAAGGCAACTCACACCTTTAGAGAACTGAATTTGGTCTTTTATTGATCCGTCCTGTGAGAAGGATTAACTGGTGTCTGGATTGTGGAGATGGCGTTGAGATATTTGGTTTACCCTCTGCAATAATAGTGTGCACCAAATAGTGCATTGTCATGCTTTATTGTACTTCTGCAAAACCATAAGCAAAAATAGCCTTTAGGTTTTTTTGCCCTCAGACAACTCTGTATGGAATAATTATGATTAATTATAAAATCAACAACTAAATAACCTCACCCATCACCTCTCCCCATTATGGTACAAAATTCCCTTATTTTTCTTGATCTTTTATCAGTTCTAAATCTATGATGATAAACTGTACTCAAAATATTTTACCACACTTATAAACATGTACTTCTAGAGAGCCATTTGCACCTACATAGCTCACACATATTTACATAGTAAGTTAAGATATGGAATTACATGACTGTGGGACAGGGTATAACCTGATTCAGGACTTGGCTTTCAGGGGTTGTGGGAAGAGAAGAATTTTCCATTCCATAAGGTTGTAGTAGTGGACAGGAATTCAGGCAAGGGCCTCCAGGTGAAGACAATTAAGGTTTCCTAGCAGATCTGGAATGTGCTGGGAGCAATCAAATGACTGCTTATAAAGGAAGGAAGGAATGTGTCCTGATTTTCCTTGTTGGGACTTGCTATCAGAGTGAGGACAAGGGAAATATTTATTTTCCACCCCGGGAGAAAAGGTGTGGTTTTATGTTCCATCTGGGAGAAGGATAATCTGAACAATTTAACCCTTTTCTAGTATATCTGACAATAGACCATAAAATTCCCTTTAAACCTTAAACTGATTGATGTTGTATTGTTTTGTGTGGCTGTGAAGCAGGACAATTATTTGATGTAGCACAACCACCTGCCCCCAAACTCTTTAAATGCTTTATTTTGCTAACCTGTCAGAGGTCCTTAGAAATCATTTTTTTCCACCCAGTGGCAAATAGTGAAGTCTTCTCTCTCACCCATTGCAAGTTTTAAACTCTATTAAGGGAATTATATTTTAGTAAAAACAAATCATCTTTAACTTTTAAATTCCAAATGAAATTAAACCCAAACATTTGTTAAGATTGTAAATGAAGCCATGTCTACCTTGTCACAAAGCTACGTTAATTTTGAACACGCTATAGTGTGCCAAATGAAAGTTTTTAAAACTGTTCTGGAAAGCACTTTATTACTCTATACACAAGGTCATATCACTGTTACTCAGCCTCCCTGATTGATTGTTGCATCCAATTGTTGCCCCTTCTCATTAACTAAGGCCTGACCCCTGACACCTGGTCAGAAAAGTACAGGGATCTATCCAGGGATCATCTTGCAGGACAGGGACCTAACATTGTAAGCTGTGGCAAGGACATGCCATATAAACATTTAGTTAGACATTTAGCACAATCGGGTCCCCATGGCTCTCAGTTCCCTCATTCTGAAGCATGTCACTAATTTCAGTTCCTTCTACATAAAGTGTGTCCTCACTTTAATTGTTGAACTTACATAAAAAATAAAGAATTATAAAAGTTGAGGTTAAAAAATAGTTCATTATACTACAGGAATTAATTCCCAGGATTTTAAATTTCTTGCATAAATACACTTTTGTGCCCCTCACTTTGGGTCTTCATCACACATTGCATCACACATTTGGGCTCTGGCAAGTTGAGTGGCATGTAGGGCTCTGACCCTTGACTGTGGCCTCTAACCACTATTATATTATTACTACTACTGTGTTTTTTAAAAAACAACAACACCCTAACATGAGTTTGAAAGATGGGAGGTGTAGGCACAAACTATTCTTTTCACTTTTAAACCGCACTGTTTACTGTGA
This sequence comes from Malaclemys terrapin pileata, assembly GCF_027887155.1. NCBI lineage: Eukaryota > Metazoa > Chordata > Testudines > Emydidae > Malaclemys > Malaclemys terrapin. Next base: position 75,989,369 of record NC_071512.1, read on the forward strand.
TGCTGGTGCACAAGTGACAATGTTAACACTATTTAGCAGTCGGGTTTTTGTTTGTGTGGTTTTTTTTATTGAATACAACTATTTTTTGCTATTTTAAGAATGCTGTAGACCTGATATCTTATTCCTATCAATTTATACCAATCAAGAACTGAGGGGAGTTAATTTTCAACAAATATTAACAGTTTACAAGTAAGTGAGAGCCATACAAATGTAATTTTTGTCCATTTAAGATAAAATCCATTCAAAATTTCATTTTAATTACTGCACTATTAAAAAAGAGTAGATTCATACTCAGTATATTTTTATGCCATGTACATTTCTTGAAACTATATCAAGAGTTTTCTTATTCACTTCAATTGGATCAGGACCATTGGAATCAAATTGGATTTATTAACTCAAGCAAACTAACCAAAAATGGATTAGTTCCACTATCTTGTTATCCTCCCTTATTCTCCTGACTCCTTCTTACGCTCCCAGTCATGTTCTCAAGTATGAATTTTATTTACTCACTCCTGCTCTATTAAATAAAGTAATCTTTGATTTCCTTACATTAGTTAATAATAATGGTCCAGATCTTGTACTTGTTCAGGCAGAAATCCATCTAAAATCTATGACAGTTTTACTTAAATAAGGTATGAAGGAGCTGGCTCAAGTTGTATAACAAAATATTAAATAATAGTATTAAGCAACAAAGATCTCATTTAAAACTGAGGCCACCAGATTCTATTCCCAAATTATTCTCATCTGACATCAGTATTGCATCTACTGTCTTCAAACTAGTCAAATTCATCATCACTATTCAAACTAGCAGAAACAAAACAAGAGAGAGCCAAGCCAGCATTGCTTTTGGAGTTGCAACTTTGTGATTTTTTCCGAGGTGCTGTTTTTATCATTTAAAATGCTTCTAAGAAGCAATCCCACAATGAATACTCTCTAAAAATAGTAATACCCACAATCTGTTTATCTGACTCAACAGTAGCCACAAGATGACATGGATGATGCTGTTACAATCGTTACCAAACAGCTGAAAATACAATTCTACTTCCTTGGTGAAACACCAGCTCTGTCTTCTATAGCGCTACCAATAAAATTTTCTTTTGGCAGGGTTTTCAGCATCCCACTCTTACATATAATAGCATTTGATTATATCCTTCTCCCCAACACTTCACACCTTGTTTGTCTTTATCATGCAAAGATTTACACCCATGCTTAGCTTTCTGCACAGTGAATAATCCAACTGAGGTCTGGAACTACTTTCAGCATGCAGTTAGGCCTCTATAATGTCTTTGCAGGATCATGGCCTTAGCTTGCAAGCTTTTTGTTTATGTTGTCACTACTGAGTTAGCCCAGATGATTGGCACCTGAGTCTGAGCATAAAAGTTAATTTAGCCCAGTGTGAGCTGTCGCACTACACAGTCATACCTGAGTTACTGCATCCTCACCGGTGTGCTCTCTTGTGTGTGTACCTAGGACTTCTTGGGGCACATCCCATGGTTTTCTGTATGTTTTTTCCTCAGTGAATTGTGGAAGAACTTATTTATTTATTATTTGGCGTATGCAATCTGGTCAAGCCAAGCCATAGCATTCTTATCAATTATGTTCAAGGCACGAAGATCTCCAGGAAGTTGAGTTATTTTGCAGTCCTCAACAATGTGTCTCATGGTTTTGTGGCTGCCCCACATTGGCATAGAGGATTGTCTCTAAGACTTATCTGTCCTTCTGGATGCACAGACAGAATTGTGGGAAGGCACTGGAGGACCATCAGCACTCAAGTGATTTAGCCTGCATCCTCACTGCAAAGTAGATGGTTTACCAGCCTGATTGAAAATGAATCACTGCTCTAATTCATACCCCCAGCTAGTCCAGGTTGAAAGCCAGTGCCAGGTTTACAATGGCGCCAGTGGCACCATGGAGCCAGGTCCATGCTCAGAAGGGGTCCCAGCCTGCTCTGCGTGCACTACACCCTGAGACAGGGTGACCAGATAGCAACTGTGAAAAAACGGGACAGGGGTGGGGGGTAATAGGCGCCTATATAAGAAAAGGTCCCCCAAAAACGGGACTGTCCCTTTAAAAACTGGACATCTGGTCACCCTAGCCCTGAGACCCCACCAGCCTACTGGCTCGCCCCACCTGCGCACCACTTGCTCCTCTTGGCCTGCCCGCCGAGGGTTCCTCTTCACCCCCTGGCCCCACCCACCGGTTTCTCTCTGCCCCCGGCCAGATCCCAGTGCACCTCTGGCTCCAGGCAGTCTCTGCTTTCCACTACGCGGGGGCCCCACCTGTCTCCCTGGAACTGAGCTGCTTGGGACTGGTGCAGAAGCCTGACCAGTCTCAGCCAGTTGGGAGGGGGGAACAGTGTGGGGGGCTTGGCTGGACCCCTCCAGGCAAGTGGGTCCTGAGGGAGGCTGGCTGGGGCAGGCCATGGCCTGGCTGATCGCACCACTCCCAGGGCCAGAGCGATTCCCCGCCCCGGGAACTGCATTGGCAGCTCAGCCCGCCAGACAGTCGCCTTCCAGTAGGGTCGGTGAATGCGGCCGAGAGGCAGGGCATAGTGGAGGAGGTGTCTGGAGGGTGGGTGGGGGTGCTGGGCTGTGAGGGGGTGGCAAAAATCTGTGTGCTGGGGCACTAGGGAATGGCGGTTCTGTGTGGGGTGCTGGGCAGTTGTGGTGGGGCTGTGGGCAGGGGTGGTGTTGTGCAGGGCGCTGTGCATTTGTGGCAGGGTCTAGGCGGGGCCGCTGGGCATAGTGAGTCCAGGGGGGCTCTGGCCATAGGGAATCGGAGGGCTGTTCCAGCGTTGGATGGGGTGGGGGGGCTATGTGGCACGGCATAGGCCCATCCCCGAGGGGAAGGAGCATGCTGGCAGCACAGGACTGGGCCGGCCACTGTGCGTCTGGCACCTGCCAGTTTGTAAATAGTGCCTTCGTACTGGGCTGGGCGGAGCAGGGCCACCCATGCCAGGCCCTTGGCCGGCCCCTCACTATGGGGACCGACCCCCACCGTGCCATGCTCCACTGCCCCCATGGGGGCCCACAAATATGTTTGGCGACAGGTCCACAAAAGGTTAATCCAGCCCTGTTGAAAGCACTCCTGAGTAAGAGCCCAATTAACTTTTCATTGAAGACAAACCCTTTATCGGAGAATGCTTACCTTCCTATGTTTTGTATAGGACCTTCTATAATACGATCTAGATCCTTACTGGGGTCTCTGGCTGCTATTGCACTAGAAATAATGGACATTAACAGCTGATTCTGCAGCTGTTAAAATATGAAACACTTGGCTTGGGATAGAACACACATCTTTCCTGCATGTCAATATGCTGATGTATTTCTCTGCAATTCAGAAGAACTGCTGTTCCCAATATCCTAGTCAAACCACATTAAACAGCCACCAACAAAAAATGATGATTATCTGTTAGAAGTAAGAACTAGTGTGGGGGTTAAGGGAGGATTTGCCTTTTCCCACAACATACATCCTTGCACAACTGCTGAGGTGAGTTACCTGTTCACTCCTCCAACCCCTAACTTTCTCTGGAGTGTCACATGTTGGCCACTACCTCTTGAATAATGAAGGACATCACAGATACCTGGTTTGAGCTGGTATTGAAAGTCTTATGAGTCTGATCTTGCAATCCTGACAATGCAATTACTTTTGTGAGATAAAGTCATTGGGCAACCCCAACTGGAGCACCTTCTATCAGCAGGCCACAGTATGACAGGCACACCTAGCACAGGGTCCCTCCTCCAAAGTCCCAAAAAATAGTCCACAGTGTCTAATGGTAGCCCTTGTGGGATTAATTTATTAAGAGTTCCAGGCATGTATAAATCATAACAGAAATTCTACTACCATAGGGTAAACACTACATGCAACATTTATCTCTGGCATCTCTCACCATACCCTGATTTTCCACTACAGCTCCCAAATCTCTCATCATGTCCTAGCTCTCCAATGCAATCCCCTCCAGTCCTTGTACTAGGACAACACCCACCCACTCTCCAACTGGAGTTGAAATCTTACTCTTCGCAGCAGGAAGCCCCACAGTCTCTCTGGTGAGAGATCATCTTTACCAGGGAAACATCCTTCACTCTCCTTGGAGTCACAGTTCTTTTAGGCTCAGCTCTCCAGCCCAAGAGATGTTAGCAAGTAAGCTCCGCCACTGCTCTCTTGCATTCAGCCCTCATCCCCAACTCTCCAGCTTAGAGCCAAGAACTCCATCTGCTGGTCACTGGCTTTCAGTCCTCCAACACTGCTTGTCTGGCCTGGAGACACCAGCCAGCAAGCCCATCTTACTATTTTTCTCCTGCCTTCTCCTAGGAACTGCATAATTTCCAGGCGCTAGCCACTCTCATCCTCCCCTGACTAACTCAATCTTCTCTAACCCTGTGCATCACTTCCTGGACTTTAATAGCCTCCGGGTCCTGCCTCACCTTCCCAATTGACCAAACTGAGAGTCTCTGTTCTGGCACAGGGGTGCTGGACTACTTCATTTACAGGTGTCAGCCACCCTCTGACAGAGGCTACTTGAGTGAGTAAGGGATGGTAGGATTGAGTTATATGTGAGTGGGATTACATAATGCTATTTGTAGTATGGCTCTATTACAGTGGTTTTCAACCAGTGGTGGTACATGTACCCCTGAGGGTATGCAGAGGTCTTCCAGAGGTTATGTCAACTTAAATCAGGGGCCCAATGTAAATTACAGTTTTTCAGTGGCAATAGAGTTGAAATTAAGGTCTTATCTAAACACAGAAATTGTACTGCTTTAACTATACTGGTACAGTTAAAACACTACAAACCTCCTAGTAAGGATGCAGTTATTCCAACAATTTATTCCCGCACTAGAGGGGAATAATAAAGAACCATTACAGGGAAGTAATTGCATTCAGGGGTTGTACTAGTATACTGTAATTATTTTGGTAAAAATATCACACCCCTGACCAAAACAGTTACACTGCTCAAAATCTGTGTGTACACTAGGCCTTTGCTGGCATCCAAAAGCAGTTGTTACTGATATAGTTGTGCAGTCCCCAGCATAATTGGGAGCTCTGGCAATAAAACTGCTTTTGGATGCCAAACAACATTTTTGAGATTGGCACAAAAACTAAGAGTCCTGCTTCACCACCTGATCTCCCCTGACACTAAAAGCACCATATTTTCTTTCTTCAATTTATTAATTTTTTAACCTTTTCCACAAGCCATCTCTCTCTAGAGACCCCTTTTCAATTATTGTAAAAAGATATAATGGATCCTTTTTCACACTTAAAAAGGCATATTTTGTAGCTGTCACCATATCCATGTTCATCATTGTTGTGAAATATCAGTTTCTTTGCTAACCTAGAGTGGAATTTTTGCTTCATAACTGTTTTATCTGACATCAGGGTAACAAAAGCTGATCAGCAGTGTCCAAATGGCACTTTGTTTTAATGTTGAGGGCAATAACTAAAGCAGGGAATAGTACTTCGAGAAGGATTCTGAAGGGTTCTGGAATTGAGTGAGATATACTAGTCAGTGGAGCATCTGGTAACTGAAGGAGGTTCTGTGATTTGCCTACTTCACACAATCTTTCCTCCTATTCCTGACTATCCACCGGCTTTGCAGTTGATCACCAAATGAAGGGTAACATTTTTGAGAAACGACTTGTTAAAATTTTGGAAACACAGCACTGGCTACGTACACTGCAATCCTTTTATCTGAGGTTGATTGCAGACTGGGTCATTCTAGGTCCAGTTGCATTTCTCACAAAATACCTCTAGCCTTGCATCATCTTCGAGGGACAGTTTATGATTTTCAGGGCCACTAATTCTATGTAGCCTATCATGGCTAAATCTGATAATAAGTATATATTTTGCCCCTCACTGTGGTATCTCCCGCACAACCATCCAAAGACATGGCCGTAGAGAGTAACAGTCTCAACTTTTTTGGGTCCTATCTGTTGGTGAATAAAGGTGGAATTTCTTGTTTGCCTTTTTTACTACTGCTGTGCACTAAGCTGATGGTTTCAATGACTTATCCATAATTCCTCAAGTCCTTTTCCTTATTTTATGATGGATCATTGTATCATTTAGAACATATTCCCTAACTTGGTTTCTTGCTCTTCCACTAAATTACTTTACGGTTATTTACCCTTCTGTGATTTTGGCATCTGCTGAATCAATCTCCTGAATTATCCAAATCCTTGTGAACCTCATTGCATTGTTCTTCTTTGTTTGCTTTTTCTCCAAATTTAGTATCAACAGACTTGCATAGCTTGTAACCATTTAACAGATTTATAAATTTACATTAACATTTATTTAGGTGAATAGTTACAGGAAAGGAAAGAAACAAAATGTTGATTAACAGTGCTGAAATTTAACCCAGTAAAACTATTGTTACCAAGGGATTTCAAAGACTTTGTTATTTGTCGTATGCTGATGGACTGCTAATTAGAGAGATAAGTAATGTCATAATTTGGTTTGTTGCTCCAGGAGTGGACCACAGTCCACAGAGTTCAACAGTGCGCTCTGCAGCCACAGGATCATATTTGGAGTGAGTTTTTTTCTAACCAAAACAATTTGATTCTGCACAAATCCATGAATGTCACTCTTCTAATTTTTCTAGGCGCCATTATTATGGCTGGAGCTGGTAATGCCTCCTATAGTTAAGTTTGCCAGACACTTCCCATTACAAGACTCTTTTTTTCCTCCAGCTGCTTATAACTTGGCCAAAATTCTGTGGTATGGGCTGCAATTTTCCATGCTGGGTGTCTGCATCAGGCTGGTTTTTGGTTTTGTTTAATTTCTGTTAAAATAGTTCAACCATTTCTGAGAATAAGATTAGGGTAAAATATATTGTTTTGCCCAAGTTAAACAAAATTCTTACAACAATTTTGTTGCGCTCTAGCACCCCCAAGCTTTGGAACAGGGACTTGAAATTTGGCAGGGGTGCAAGGCTGACTTTTTTATCATCTCCATGACAATTTGCCTAAATTTGGCTTAGTTATAAGGTTCTGAAAAAAATCATTTTGCACATGCTCAGTAGAGACTTGTTAAAGTCTGGCAGCTTAATATCTCTGAAGATTCCACCTATATTGAAAATGCTCCAGCCTACGACTGCAGTGGCAAAGCAGGACTTTCCCTTCAATTTCTCCTCTCAGCAGCCAGGGGCCACCGTGGTACTGGGCACAGGAATTGAGAGGAGGAAGACTATCTCTCCTGTGCTCCCAGTGCTCCCCCTGCTGGTGCCCTGGCAGCATGGAGGAGTCGGAAGCAGGCTGACTGAAATACAGAAGGATAAGGAGCTGAGACTCGAGGGAGGATGGGGGTAGGATGGATGGAGTAGATTGGGTCCAGTAGCCTGGGGGAAGACTGGTTCTTGGAACTGGGAAGAGATATTGGGACTGCCGGACAAAGAGACTTGGATCGGGAGCAAGGGGAGGAAACTGAGACCAGGCTTCAGGTGAGATGATAGACTGGGAGCTAGTCTGTGGGAATGGAAGTAAAGACAGATTGGATGAGGAGCTGGCGAGGGAAGATTGAGACTGGCTGGGCAAGGAGACTGTGACATGGAGCCCCAAGGGGGAAAGACAGGAATGAGGAGCACAGGGAGGGAGACTGGGACTGGGCACCAAGGTGTGGGGCAGGAGTAGTCCATAGGTAGACCGTGGGCCAAATCCAGACTGCCAGATACTTTTGGAAGGACCCCAACATCTTTTTATTTACTTATTATTATCATTATTGTTGGAGGGTTTTTTTTTTAATATATATTTTTTTTCTCTGGAGTCCGGACCTTGACTATACCTTAACCAAAAAATTTGGACCTTGGCAAAATAATTGACTACCCCTGGTGGGGGGACTGTTGGCCCTTGGACTCAGAGCCTGGAAAGGGAGACTAGAACTGGGATGAGGAGCTTTGGGAGGTGGAGACTTGGGGTACGTCTACACTACCCGCTGGATCGGCGGGTAGTGATCGATCTATCGGGGATCGATTTATTGCGTCTAGTGTAGACACGATAAAATCGATCCCTGATTGCTCTGCCGTCGACTCGGGAACTCCACCGTGGCGAGAGGCGGAAGCAGAGTCGATGGGGGAGCGGCAGCGGTCGACTTGCTGCCATCCTCACGGCCAGGTAAATCGACCTAAGATACGCCAACTTCAGCTACTCTATTCGCATAGTTGAAGTTGCGTATCTTAGGTAGACACCCTTCCACCCTCACCCCCATCCCCACCCCCAGTGTAGACCTAGCCTTGGACTATCTAGGCCAGGAGATTAGAACTGAGACTGGACGAAAAAGCTTGTGTGGGAGTAAAATGGGGAGTGATCCTCTCCAGACCCTGGAATTTAACCCAAAATTCCTAAATCCAAACATTCCTCTGTTGTCAGCAAATAGCTATCACTACTAGCAAAATGTGTGTCTTTCCCCTCTAATCACAGGACCAGATAGAGGATGACAATTTATATCTGCTATCAGTTATTCCTTTAGCTCCAGTCATAGAGATCTGTGCAGTTTATCTAAAGGTTACAATCTTGCTGATGAACCATATGGGTTTCAATATTATGCCACGTGAGGAAACATTAAAAGAAAGTTAAGATTGCAAAATCAAGTACTCAGAAATTAGGGAATGCTAGAGTTAAAGTTGTCCCTGCAATATTAATTTGGCTCTCTTTTGCATATGCATTATGATAGTCTTTAACTCCATGATCACATAATATTTTTCCAAAATGCCCCTGCCTCATTCAGAGCACAGGAAGGACTATACTCTGGGGATGAACCTGTCAAGGAAGTTGTTGTTTTTAGGACCCTTACATAATATACTGCAGATGTGGAAAGGTGTATAGTGAACGAGACAGGGAATTACAGGAACAGAAGGGATGTTCTTGGTGTTTAGGAAGTTGAATATTGCCCTGGAAGTAGGGTGACCAGATGTCCCGATTTTATAGGGACAGTCCCGGTTTTTGGGTCTTTTTCTTATACCCCCCCCCACACCCTGTCCTGATTTTTCACACTTACTGTCTGGTCACCCTACCTGAAAGATTGGATTCTATCCTTGCCTCTGCCACAGAATGCCCTGGTGATGCTGGGCAAATCACTTAAACTCTTCACAAGTAAACCTGGCACAGACAGCTTTAATTCTCACATTTCCTAACTTCTGAGTGCTTGACTTTGCAACACAAATGTTTATTTAACTTATTTTTGTATATAATAGTATGCTACATTAAAATAAGTCTTTGTCTTAGGCCTTGTATACATTGGAGAAATTTGTTATGTTAACCACTATTGGTGCTTCCTAAGATGACTATAATATACCATGTCTTCATGATTCCAACAACATCTAGGCACTCACACCAACATTTTAAGTTCAAGCAAGGCTAACCACCTTGTAGTCCTCCTCCATCCCAATATACACTAATGCAGAACCAGCATAAACAACAAATGCTAACTTAGTGCCCTGCATAATACTAATACTCCTCCCATTGTTATCCAACAGTGCACCAATTAATGCTTAGGAGGTCTGTCTGGCCTAGTTGCTGAACTGTATAGGCCTAGAGTAAAGGTTTGTGGAAGCCCCTTTTCCAAACAAATAGTATTATACACATCATAGCATTTTCTCCATTGATGTAGCAAGGCAATTTTTCATCCACGTCTCAGAAGACATCTCCTTACAATCACATGTGGTGCAGCTTTTTTTTTTTTCCTCCTGGTAATTTGGCAGTGTTGTTTGCCAATTATGCTTGGTGGTATAAGGCAGCGATGACCAACAGAGGCAACAAGAAGATCTAGCTGCGGCTGAAGTGTTTGTGGGCCTATGCCCAAACATCCAAGTGGATGCTGAATACAACATCATTTGGTCCATTAATTAGTACGGGGCAAAAATTAAAAGAGCTAGAGGCCGAAGCAAGGCCCAAGGCAGTGAGGAAAATCTGATTATTTTATGAGGAACTAAACCATACTCTTGGGATTTACCCATCAATGCCACCTGAAATACTGAGGACAGCACCAAGGCATCATGTACTGTGATGGTGAAGTGGGTCACAGGGAGAGAAGGAAGAAGACAACAATGTCTCCATTGCCCCAGTGGAGATCAGGAATGAGTAGGATTGGGAGATCGCTGAAACAATGCCAGGATCCTCTCTTTGGAGAATGAGGATTACGAGGTGACAGAAGAGATGACGGTGATGCTGCCTTGGGAATGGAGAAGCCTGATGAGAGGCTTGCAGTACAACGCGGCTTTTCCAGTAATTATTATATTATTATTGTGGCTGGGTTTGCAAACTTGTGGCTGGAAAGAGGCCACCAGATTCTTTCGACCGTCTAGTATTGCTGAGGTGGGTGGGGGCAACCTCAACTGGGGATGAACGTGCCCCTTCGGTTCTGACACTACCGCGCAAGTAGCAGCCGCCCTATTCCAGCCCCCTTACACCCGAGCTTTTCGCCGCCGGATTCCAGAGTTTGCCGCCACCTCCCACCACGTTGGGCCGCATGGGCCAGTGTTTGCAACACGAGCGGGAACCCCAGCACGCCGGCTGCTGTCTGGCCTGTTGCATGGTGCGTAGCGGGTGCCGGAGAGTCTGGCGCGCGCACCGTCGCCGCCTGAGGCACACGCCGTGCTGCCCGCTACGTGCTACCGTCTTAACGGTGCTCTCGGCGGGCAGGCCGGGCGCGTCCACCACGGGCTGCGCTGAGTCCAGTCCTCCCGCCACCTCAGCGCCGAGTCTTCACTCCCAACCTGTTGCGCTATTAGCCTAGCCCCGCCCCTGATACGGAGCTGCCCAATGGGAGGTGGCGGGCGCGAGGGGGCGTGCCCGGGGCGGGGCTGGGAGCGGTCGGGGGCCGGGCGGCTGCGGCGCTGGCCGGAGGGTGTGAGTTCAATGGGCAGCGCGGAGGGATGCGCAGGGGCCCGTTGCGGCCCGGCTGCTGCCTGCGCTCGGGGACTTGCGTCTGCTGCCATCTCACGGCGTCCCCCGCCGCCGCCCTCAGCCCGGTAAGGACCTTGCCCGGTGGCGCGTCTCGTTCCCGGTGTCCGGCCCGGACAGCTGCTGTCGGCCGGAGCGTTGGGCGCCCACATGGGGTTGCAGGGGCCGTGCCAGGCGCCGCGAGGGGCGGTCTCGGGGGAGCGGTAGAGGAGCCGGGGGCGCAGCCTGGGTGGGGGAGCAGAGTCCGGCCGGGGGGTCTGAGGGGCTTCGGGACTTGGCTGTCGCCGCGGGAGTGGGGGCCCCCCGGGATCCCGCCCGCCGCCAAGCAAAGTGCGCCCTGGGCGGGGCGGGTCCGTCTGCCCCCTGCGTCCCCGTCCGCTCTGGGCTCCACGCCCGGGGGGCCCTCTGCTCGGGGTATCCTCCCTGGCTGCGGCCAGCGAAGGGGACCGAGGGGCGGCTAGGAGCGTCCCCTAAATCTCCTGCCCCATGAAGTGCCCCGTCCCCCTTGGCTCGGCCCTCGGTGAACCCCCTCCCCCGGCCGGGCTGCTACCTGCGCCCATTGCCGCTCAGCCTCCCCCCTTCCCCTGCGGTGTGTTTGCGGCTCGAGCGGCTCCTCTCCATTGTATGTAAATCCTGGGCAGGAGGGCGAGGACGTGCGAGTTGGCAGCTGGCTGCATCGGCTGGACGAGGGGGCCCCTGCCTGCCGTACAGAGTCCTGCTAGGAATGCGAGACATTCCGTGTGCGAGGCGTGGGAGGCAAACCCTCGCTGTAATCGGGCCCAGTTGGAGCTACACGGCAGCACTGCTGTGTGCTCTGGCTGCATTTTATAAACAATCCGGGTTGAGAGCTTTTTACTGTTCCTTTTAAAAACAGACTTGTAGATTTTTCGCTCCAAAGGAACTCTTCAAAATGTGGCCCTGGTAGGGAACTTTATCGTCTGCGAGAGAAAATTGTGCTGAGAGAGCAGATTTCTGAAATAGTTGGTCTGAGGTGTGTGTGTGGATTGGTTTATTGGGGGGTGGGGGGAGGAGGAGGATGGTTTGTGATGGGAACTACTTGTTCTTAACCAAAGTCTGGAGATATTTATATGACTTGTTTTGGACTTTCTTCAAGAGATTCTAGCCTAAAAAAAAGTGTATAAGAATGAACATGAAACTTTTTTTTCTAGTAATGAAATATGCGTGTTCTGGGAGGAAAACTTTTTTTTTTTTCCTCCTACCTCTGTCTTGTGACAAGTACAAGTGAGGAAAAAATAAAGAGTGTATCTACAGCAAAAATTTGACTAAAGGGGATACATATTATGTAATTCCTAATATTACAACTGAAAGAGTATTGGAAAATATCTTTAAATTTTTGTGTATTTTAAAGTGTTTATACATGTCTTACTGTGTCCCCTGAATAGTCATTGCTGTCTTCCCCTTTTTGTGCGAGTTAGTCACACAGTAGTAGATGAGAGAAAAACATTTTCAAAAGAGGGAAATGCAAAAGCATAGTCATATTAAGGGGGACTGGTCAAGTACCCAAAACTATGTTAAATTCATTATTGAAACTGACTGTCTTTAATTTGACAATGTGTCCTTTTTAAATACTGTGGAAAGTTCTGCTTATGTCTCAGTAGTAGAAGATGTTACACTTGTTGAAAGAAGGAAGAGGTTATGTGAAAGACAGGATTGCAAAGTAGCTTTCTGGCTAGGAGACTAACACATGGGAACTGAGGAAGGTTGCACAAATGTTTTGCTCAATCCTGTGTTTGTTTAATGTAAACTTCACCTGTAATCACCTCCTCCACACACTTTAGCAGGTTTCTATTAATGTAGTTGTCATGTTGGAATTACTAATTTCATTTTCAGCATTGTTTATATATTTTCTTATAGTGGTATACATACTACTTCAAAACAATATATATTATCAAGGCAGTTAAACTGGGTTAGTTAAATTCTAAATTTTCTTTCTTTTTAAGCATCTGACAAACCAGTTGCAACTTCACTGAGGTGCAAACAAATGTATTGTAATCTCTGCAATTCAAAGTCTCAACCATTTGGCCTTTATAATGCTGTTTACAATTGTTTTTCCTCTGAGCTAAACATACAATGTAAACATAAATTCTCTTCTCTTAGTGTTTAGAGGATAAATGAAGTCATTTATCAAAATGGAAACATACTTGCCTTTGCTACCTGGCGCTTTATGCTTTGAAGTGAATTACTTCACTTGGCACAATGAAGTAGGAATGACTCTGGTTTTCTTAAATTAAATGAATAGAGATGGCTGCTTAGTTATATCAGTTTATTCATTCCGAAATATAAACTTTCTTTGGGAGTGAACTTCCTAAAAAGTGCTGTGCTAAAACTAAAATAAAATAGAACCCCCTGAAATTAACTCCTGTAGGTTTTACAGATTGAATCTCAATATCTGACACACTAAAGAAGTTACATTTTTGGAATTTCAGTAGCTTCTTTGCCTTCCTTTGTTTTTAGTGTGAGTTACTGTTATTAAAAACAAAATAATGGCAGTTGTCTTAAAGTCCCACCTTGCAATTAAACTTTAGCCTTTTTCAGACTGTTTTCCTTTTTCCATCCAACTGTGGTAGGCCAATAGGATCCCTATGAAATTTTACCATATTTAAACATGGTAAAATTTCATAGGGATCCTGTTTAAACATGGTAACCAACAATCTTATTAACTGAAATGGTGTTGAACATGGCCTAGTTGTCCATGTGTTTTTGTTCAGCATTATGCCAATTTTTCATGGTTGTTGGCAACTGTTCAGCCATGGTAAAATTTTATAGTGTAGACCCGGCCTCAGTGTATGCATTATAGAGTGTATTAAATTAGGGATTCATGAACACATGTTCAGGAAAGAGAACAGTTCTTTGGAGTAAATTTAGAGATTAGTTTGTGTAGCTCCAGGACAAAGCTTATAGACTACCTTCATGCACCACCTCCACCTGCTCTTCAGGTAATGCTAGCGTTAATTAATTATTTGCTTTATAACTTCAGATAATCAAAGGATTTTAAAACAATTTGATTTAAATGTTTCAATATCCAAGAATTTAACATTGAAAATATTTCCAGGCATTGTCAGTATGAAAGTTTTACCTTTCAAATGTTGTTCTCGTCCATTAAAATATCACGCTCTTTTCTCCCCCCCCCCCCTTATTAATTTTAAGGGCTTCGTCTTTGGCCTTTCAAATGGACATTAAGTGACATTGAATGTTAGCTGCAAGAATTTTATAAGTACTGCATCAGCTGGGATGTTGCGACAGAACGGTGGAAGTAACAAGCGTGGTTTGGGATTAGCCCGACTGTCTACATCCAATTTCTTCACCATCTCCAATTCGGGAAACTGGGGAATGGGGCGCAGCACCAAGAGCAACTCTCTGAGCAGTATTAGCTCCAACTCTGATTGCTACGACAGTCCTGTTGTGGATCCAGAATACATCATGCAGTTGGTGAATGATGTCAGAAAATTTGCAGATGTGCTACTGTATTTGAAAGAAGCCATTCTTTCAGAAGGTATGTCAGCTACTTTATTCTATTTCTTAGCTGATTTGAAATTCACACACACAGCCGTACTCAGTAGGAACAGTAGCAAACATTACTGTGGTTTTTACTTGTGTTTTTTTTCTTTCTGCCAAATACTTGCATGATTACAGGAAGTGGTGGATGTTACTTTGGGTGCTACGTTTCCTCATCAAACACAGTGCATTTTGTTTCCTAATGAGACATAACATATAGAGCTGATACGGTTGGTAAGACTTAAGTAAAAGGAAGGAGGGGAAAGTCTGGTTCCCATCAGACTGGCTGAACTGACACTGGAAAAATAGTGAAACTTTAAATCAGTCCTTTAAACAACTGACTGATGGTTTTTGTAGTTTCAAAGTATACTGTTGATATTTTGGCTAAGATCCAGTTTTCCATGCTATTACAACTGTTACTGGTCTACCTTTAATGGAGTTTTAACTTTTCTGTAAAGCTCGCTTTTTCCAGGCCAAGGTATTTGTTTACCATCTTCTGTTAGCAGGTGGAAACTACAAATTTGCTTTCTTAGCCCATCCTCCTGGAACACGTCACTTTTTTTTTCTTTTCCTAGGGATTTTTTTCTTTCCCAATTTTATAGGGACAGTCCTGATATTTGTCTAATAGAGGCGCCTATTACCCCCCACCACCTGTCCCGCTTTTTCACACTTGCTGTCTGGTCACCCTATCTTTTCCTGAAAGGGAAATGCTATCAGTTTTTCTTGGTCAACAGCAGGAAAGCTTTTCTGAAGAGGTGTTCTCTTGTTTGGACATAACTCATAGTTTTAACTAGTCTGGTATGGGATCCATTGACTGCTATTAGCAGTTTCTCCCACCTGTTTTTACCTGTAGATAGTTGCAACTCCTTTTCCTCCTTCCACCACTACCATCCAATTGTCCCTTTTTCCTTAGTTGCAATTCTAGAATTGTAATGAGCAAGTTGACTTAATTATCTACTTTAAGGAAAGGAAAAATCCATCGAAGTTCTAATTTTCATGAAGCCTGTAGCACGTTAAACATTTTTAGTAGACACAGTAGTCTGTACAATACCTAGAGCTAGTTTGTGGATATGGTCTAATACTTGCAGCTTCAAGTGGTTTCTCACTGAGAAAAACATTATTATTGCTGTTACTAATGTGGCTTATGATTTCTTACAAACATAACCAAAGATCAGATTTATCTGTGGTGTGGGGCGTCCTCTACTTTCCTGTTTAGATTTTGGGTCAGTGTAACAATTGTCACATAAATATTCTGAGGATTTCTGACTTAGCATCACCCCAATAACTCCCTTTGGTTAGGGATAATAAACGTTAGCTGGAATGGAAAATGCTACTTTCCTGTCATTTGAGGTATTCCCACTTATGTCGAGGTGGCCTCCAGGATCTAAGTTTTATTTAGGGGAAAAAAAGAGATTCAGGATGTGAATGTTGTAAACAATGTACTGTTTTGAGTCTGCAGTTACTGTGAAAGAATTGCACCAGAAAAGTAGTGAACAAGTCTTAAATGTACAGGTAACTTTGAAGCCTAATACTGACTTAAGCGCCACTAGTGTTCACCACAGCTTGACACACAGGTAGATGTGGTCATTTGATGTGGTCAAACTTGTCTGTCTGGCACCTCTTAACCTCTGAATGGACAGTCCACAGGAAACAACTGCCAGAACACAAGTGTGTTCTA
Organism: Malaclemys terrapin pileata; assembly: GCF_027887155.1. Classification (NCBI taxonomy): domain Eukaryota; kingdom Metazoa; phylum Chordata; order Testudines; family Emydidae; genus Malaclemys; species Malaclemys terrapin. The sequence goes on from NC_071512.1 coordinate 76,005,449, forward strand.
GCAGCCACAGAGGCAGTTTTAATAAATAAACTCAGAGGCCCCAAAATATAGTGTGGAAGGTAGGTTATGCGATCTCCTTTTAGTCTAGATCACACAGTAACTTTATTAAACTGTTTTCACTTTTGTCAGCTTATGAAATTAATGATCTTTTAAAAGGATGGATCTTTAAAAATTTTCTGCATCTATTGGGTGCTGTTACTTGACACTTTGTCCAGAATACATCTGCACAGACTAAGAATGTGTGTAACAGTAACTATAAAAATCTCAGATATTGAATAATGCAAAGGTAAACTTTCTTTCAAACTGAGGTGCTTTTCTTTCTACTGCTGACCAATAAATTGGCCCAGCATTTAGGCTGAAGTTAGCAGCTGGCAAATTTCAGAGTAAACAAGGAAAAGCAACTTCACACAATATGTAACTTATGTGTAAAAATCTCTGACACTGGAGGTCACTGAGACTACACACTGTTTACATATAAAAGGATGGATAACTTTGGTTGCTAATATTTATGATTTACCACCTTCTGAAATTATCCGACTAATTTTTAGAGTGTACTGTATGGGCCAGGAAGGAATTTCTCCTGACTCCTTTGGATATCATTCTTGGTGCATTTTCATATATATATATATATATATATATATATATATAGATATATAGATATATAAACTTTCCTTTGCATTGTCTGGTATTAATACTGCCAGAGTCAGGATACTGGACTTCATGATTAGTATGTCAAATCATATCTTTCCAACTAACAGTTAAGCTGTAATTAATTTATAATTTTCCAATTGTGTGCATCTTCAGACAGCTGTAGAGCAACCTGTTGGAGGTGTTGGTGTAACTTTCTTTAAAATTATGCTGTCTTCAGAGATTAATTAAGATTACTGGACCAGACTTTTAAAGGTGTAAAAGTGCCTGGTGGGATTTTCAAAAGCACCTAAGGTCCCTACATACCTTTTAAAAATGTAGCCTATTGTGCATAGATTCACCAAAACATTGTTCCCTTGGGGACAGGCAGTTGCATTTATAGCACATAACAGCACAGTTGGAGATGCAGCTCTCAACTGCTGCTTTTTCTATTCCCTCAGGGGACCTCATGATGTGACTTAAAAGCAGGCAACCAAAGTCCATGTCTCTCCTCCTGCTTGGGTTAAGTGCTTCCCTCAGACAGTTGGCAAACCTTGGTCACTGTGTACCATCCTATATGCTCTTCTTTGCTGTGTTCAGGCTCTCTGAAGCCATCTATCTAGATTTATATACTGCACTCAACCATAGTATTGTACTAGCCCCAGTTCCTAAGGAGCCTCTTCCCGTTCTCCGCCAGTCTTCCTGGAGAGGATGAGAAGAGCTGTTTTATTTTTGAAGACTTTTATCCTTGGAAAACTTCAGTCTTTCAGAGAACCCAAAGTCTACTTGCTGAAGTTTTCTGTGCTACTGTCAACTATTTCTCTGTCATACAGTGTGCTGTAGCAATGCATCATCGATCAATAGAACAACCTCATGTTGTGCATGCAAAGGCTGATCTCATACTGGAAGTCAAAAGACACTGAGTGTAGGTACTTTATGCTGTTTCTCCTGTTGCTGCCAATGGATCTCTCAATTTTGCATTGAAAAGGTAAAATAAGTTATAGGTTAAATAGTACCAGAATTCTCTTGGAAGGGCAGGCCTGGGCAAAGTGTTTATTTTGCCAAATGAAAATTTGTGTTCAGTAGCATACACAGGTGTGTTAACTTGATAACAGGCAACCATTTATTGGCCTCTGCCACTTCAACATTGCTGTTTTAGCTACTAGTCTTTCGTTTATCTGACAAACATTACCTGATTCTATTAAGTGTGATGTCTTGACTCCATAAATATTTTGCCTTTTCAATGCAGATTGACAACTTCTTTTGCAACTATTATTGTTAGTGCTAATACTGCGGGCTTTAACCTGAGGAAGAAGGTTATATAATGCAAAGGCTCACTTACCCAGTACCCTGACCTGGCACAGATTGCTTCAGCTAATCTTCAGGGGCTGACTCTTCTTGCATTGGAGTCAATATCAGAAGTCCCATTGATTTCAGTAGGCTTAGGCGCTAAATTTCCAACTGGATTATCATTTATTTTCCCTGTTGGAAGGGTTTGGCAGTTATTCCCACGGTTCAGTTTTATCATTTTTCTGGTTCTTCTGAGGTAGTGGTGTACTCCTGGGTAAACTATTCAGGTAAGTTACCTTGCATTGAAGAATGTATTTGTGTCTGAACTAGATCATAAACTCCTTTTGAATGTGGACTTTATCTAATGCTTTGTAAAGCAGCAAACATACTGGTGGTGAATAAATAATTACATGAATACTGAACTGCAGAGATTTCCAGAGAGGAGAATGCTACATGTGAGAGTCTTTTCACTTTTTATGTCCACTGCAGTGGCATTTCCATTTGCACTAATTAAATGAACCTTGATACAGACTTATCAAAAATTTTTATTTTTGCTGCTTGGACTTCAGGGAGAGTGCTGCTTTTAACCTAAGGTAAAGTAATTGGCAAATCACTGCAGTACTGTTCTTCATGGTTTCCAATGAGCTTTAGTCAGAACTTTGTCCTATCTAGCAATTGTTGTTAGATAAAGTGTGACTTAAACAGAGTTTGCGAAATCTACTACGCTGGTAGGAGTGGGAAGTTTTATCTCTTGCAAAATTGTTTCTAGTGCTTATGGATAGTGCTTGGTAGGTTCTCTCATGAACAGTATGTAAACTATCCAGTGCCATTTTCCTGAGCATGCAGACAGCTTTTGTACTTTTGCTATGGTTCATAGCTATATCAGGTGTGATACACCAATGCAATATTAATCAGACTTTGATCAGTGCATGGCTGTTCAGAATCATTTGGGAGGCTTCGAAACTTTTGAATCATGTCAGTTTCATGTTGCTTTGTGAGCAGCAACACTGCTAGCCTCTGGAGTTATTCACAGAATAAGAAGAACCAAAAAATGGTAGTTGGGGGGGGAAAGAGTAATTTTGGTCGTCTTTTCCACCCTTCACTGCAGCCTGGTAGCTGTAGAGTAGGGGATACTTGTCAAGGAAAATTATAACAGCCAGTAAGCTCCAGGTTGGGGAAGTAAACCAAGGCCTTTTTTCTTTTCAGAAGCTTTGGTTATAGGGGGCTGAGATGCTCACCAGCATGGTGCCCAGGGACTTCACTGGTGGGACCACTTCCTCTTGTTTCTGTGTCTGCCTCTATTTAGTAGGTTTAGTCTTCCAGTTAGCAGATACCTGATCCATTTTTTAAGCCCCAGGCTTAAGGCAGCAAGCTAGAGAAATAGTTTACTTATATGGAGAAACTGAAAATGGCAGTTTGTTTGAGTAGATCAAAAATGGAGCCTTCACTCTAAATTCATCAGAAGAGTGTTTTGAGTAGCTCTTGTGGCACATAATTGTCAAACTTTATAAGGCAGTGTACAGACTAACTTGGTGTCTATCCCTCTCTCTGAATACCCCTTCCTTTTGAGTCCAGGCATTAAGTTCAAATTGAGTGTTGTGCTCATGAGATGTGAGGATCAGCTGAAACAGAGCCTCCCTGAGAGGGACTTTACCCAGCTCTCAGCTCTATCATTGTCCATTTGTTGTTAAAAGATCAATCTTCTCCCTTTCTCTGGCCAGATAAAGGGGAACATCTTGGTCTAAGTTCTGCACTTGAGTAAAAATTTCAAGACTGAATCTATTTTGGCTAAATTGCATAATCAAAATTAGTAGATCTCTTGGTGAAAACAGGTATTTCCCACCTAGCTCAAAATTAGGGTTAGGCATCTTTATTCTTGTTGGGTAGTGTCAGAAACAGCTGACTCTCCAGATTTAACCTACATTTCCCTGGTGTCTTGAAGAAATAGATTCAGGATCACTGTCAGTTGCGTTAGGGTCTTGTGAGATTAAAGGTACTTCTCCTGCATTGAGGGAATCAAAATAACGGGCCAACCCAGTATAAAGACATCAGCACTTCTCTAACACAATGGAATGAAAATGGACATACGAGCTATTTGCGTGAATTTAATTTGAAATTATCACACTAGATTTTGAATTCCTGGGACGCACTCTAAAGTCTGTTAATGATTTAGAGGAATCCCTTTCCTCTAGTGATTTAAAAAAAAAAAAAAAAAAAAAAGTAACCCTTTTCTATGCATCTTTTCTGGGACCTGATCTGGTCACTTAGAGTTGCATCAAGCAGTGGAGATGCTATATTCTTGAGTGGTGCCTCAGATTTCAGGTTTCTTTATGTACATTTAAAACATACCAAAACAGGTGCCAATCCTAAACTCCAGACAGCTTTAATAAGAGTTTAAAAGCACAGCAAAACACTTTTTTAAAAATCCCAAAAATAAGTCAGTAGGCCATTTAGCAAATGGAAAAATGACCCACATTTAAGTCGCATCCCTCTCTCAAAAGCACCTGTATGATGGTCAGCCCTGAAGTGTGTCCTAAAGCTGCCTCCTCGGACTCTAACTTGCAGCAGTAATACCGAGAGAGGGTGGCAAACTCTTGAGTAGGAGGCTTCCAGGACACCTACGGGGAGACTTTCAAAGGCATAGGGCAGTCAGGTACCTGTTAAAAATCAATGAGAATTGGATGCCTGATTGTCCTTTGACTTTGAAAATCTCCCCATTGTGCTTTATATATAGTGTGGGGATGAAGGTACCCCAGTGCATTGAACTATACCTAGTAACTTGCAGATGACCAATTCACATAGCACAAGTGTTGTAGGTGCACAAGTGAGAGAGGCCTTTTAACAATTATGCTGCTGCACTCTGTACCAGATTCAGTATGTGTTGGCTCTTTGAGCTAAGATCAAGTGTTGTAGCCACAAGCAGAGCACATTGCCGTAATCTGATCTTGGCTTGACAATATTATGAGTAGGCTTGGCAGGATTTGATTAAAGTTGAAGTTAAGTGTCTTTTAGCTGAAACACTGAAATTGATGAAAAAATCCATGGGTAGCAGGCCTGCACGAGTGCAGCCTTCTCCCTGCAACTTGTCCCTGCAGGGATCGGGTGTCCTCAGCACTGCAGCAGCATAGGGAGCCCTCTGCAGCCATGTGTGCTCTCTTTCATCCTCTCACCATCTGGGAGTCGGGCGCTGTCCCTGACCAGGAGTCATTCAGCAGCAGGTGGCCTCCCTTGTAGCCGGGGAGTTCATCCTCCTTGGACTCCTGATTGGGGTTCTCTACCCCAACAGGCCAGGACTGCAGTCTCCCCTGCTTCTTGTGGCTCAGTGTTTTGGGCCCTTCAGCCATAAAGGGAGCCCCCGTAGCCCTGCTGTTGGTTCTGAGAATCCCCTGCAGCCTCGCTGTCAGTGCTGTCCAAACCCCCCTTTAATTTCATGCAACTGTAAAAGTTAAAGTGGTTAAAAATAGAATACATTTCTTAAAGATAAAAGTTAATTGTCAATTCTGTCACTACTAGTTATGAGTCATAGTAGTGAGGTCTGCATCTGGGAGAGAAGGCTGCAACCTCCTAATCAATGAGCTTAAATGAGCAAAGATTATTCTGGCTACTCCTGAAAGCAGGTATCAGGGGATCTAACCAAACACTTAAATTACAGACACACCCCTTTGGTCCAGAGGAACAAGTATAAACTTTACCATACCATCCAGTTGCTTTTCTCAGCCCACCATCATCACCTCTTATCTGGACTGAGTTTCAGCCAGCTTGCTCTCATCCATGCCTCAGTCTCAAATAGACTCTGAGAAAGTTGATGAGTTGTACTGTTGGGAACCAAATTTGGTGATGGTTACCTATTGAAGGCATCTCATGTAACCCATGCAACTAGCCCATTTGCTTCTCACATCTTGAACAAGAGGGAGGACAGGATAGGATTCCTCAGAGACACAGGATTGCTCTTGAAAGAGAAGTGATTGCCCTACATTAGCCAATTTCACCAAGATATTAGAAAAAAGCCACCTTGTTCATTTTGTAAAGGAAAAATTTATAACCACTAAGTGGACATTCTCACCCGTTCGAACCAAAAGCATGGGACAGAGCTTGCAAAGTTTAATATTGACCAAAAAATATCAAAAATATTTAACTTTTCAAATTCGTGCAGTATGCTGTTTTTTAAAATAAAAAAAAAGTATGTAGATTGGTGCCACTACCATGTTGTTTTGTTGTGATGTCACTGACATAGTGCATGGTGGAGCATCATTCTGAATGATCTCAGTGAGATTGATCCCCATCAGTTTGACTTCAGGGGACCAGGTGGGAGTGCTTATAGAAGCATAGTTTCTGTTCCTAGTGCGAGTCCAGTTCCGTTAACTCAGCTTATATAGGATGTTCAGGAAACTCTACTAGAACCATATTTCACTTTGTTACAATAGTGATCCTTAATTGTATCAAATTAGAGAAGGAAGAAGCACTTTTTTTGCTCTTTGGCTTTGAAGTCGTAAGTGACAGGGATTTATATTTCTGCTGTTTCCACTGCTTAGAAATGTGTAGTGTACACCTCTCTCATGACTATACCTGCTGAAATTTACAGTTTTACATTTTTAGTCAGTATCATGATGGTACATTGAGTAATCAGAATGCTAAATTAGCTATACTATGTGCTTAGATTTTAATTCTAGTATATCTGAATGTACTTTTGAGTGTAACCACTTGTTACTCATTGAGGTAAGCGTTACCTCGAAAGTATAGTTTTATATGCTATATGCGTGGTTCTGAGTTCTTTTAATGAACTCTTTAATGGCTTCTTTCTTTCTTTCTGGATTCATCCTAGCTTCTTCCTGTCTCCAATCACTGTAAGTAATGTTTGTAGTTATGCTCTAAAATGGTAATGTAGTATCTTGGAATTCTGCTTTCTTGTATAACTACAAAATAGAATTATCACCCTTAAATATCAAATGTCTCTAAAGATCAAATTCTGCAGTATGGCTTCTAAGAGCCTGATAATGCCCTGGTCTCAGATACTAACTACTATTGAAGTAGATACTGGAATACTTGTGTCCATGGGGCTGGAAAGAAGTGTGTTACATTTCGTATCAGAATGAGTAGCAGGCTTTCCTCATTTATTTTGTTACATATAAAAACTTTCTATTTGTTAGCCTCTATGCAGTATCATACTTTTTCTATTTTCCTCTCAGTGCGGGGGAAATATAGGCGGGTACCTCTTCTGCTCATGTATTTTATGTTCTGGTGAAAAGTGAGAGTGTTAATTTGGGGTAGTTGCAGAATTGCCTTGGTCAAGGCTGGCATATTTTATGACTTATGTAAAATCAAGTGTCTTACACATGTGCAGATCACAACTCTTGTGTCTTTTCCTTGCTGTCATACAGCCAGCCAAGGGCAGAGCAGAGAAAGCAGCCTTGCCAGAGAGATTAAAGCACCAATTATGGCTCTTTCCTGTTCAGTCAGGCAGAGCAGAATAGGTGCCACATTATGGGAATTGCTGGATCAGCCATGAGGGAACGATGCCTATGGAGGGGTCCTCTGCCTCCAAACAAGTGGAAGACAAGGTGGGTTTTGCAGTGCAGGAAGGGAAATAGCATAGGAGGGAGAACACCTACTTTCCTGTTTGTGTTTGGGAGCTGGGAGGATGACTTCCATGAAGGAGCATTTGCATTAGGACTTTCCATTGGTCTGGCATCTGTGCAGCTGGATGACACTGGTTAGAAATGCCTGCACCCTAGTTACACTGGGCCCAAGATTTTTAAAATGACTAGTGATCGAGTCTCTCATTTTTTGAGAGCTGCCTAATTTCAGACATCTGAGTCCTGATTTTCAGAGCAAGGATATCCAGCTCTTTTGAAAAATTGGGCCCCTTTAAGGTCTTGTCTGAAAATCTTGCATTAGTGCTACCAGCTCTAAAACTCTTCCCACTCTTAATCTAGTGTAGATGAAGCCTCAGAGTCAAAGATGAAAGATCCTCTGCTTCCTGCATCCCTTTTAGTTCTTGGTCTTGATGGTGCTGTCGTGGTCAATGTCTTAATCAAATTAAAACGATTGTAGTATCATGGTTGCATTCAACTTGGTTTCTTTACGGACATTTTTTTCTTGGTCCAAAACATAAACTTCCACATTTGCTTCCTAGAGCCTGGCTGACTGGAAAGCCTGCCTATCTTGAATCAATGCAGAAATCTGACGGCAACCATTGTCTGTAGCATGCGTGGGCTAATTAAGGAGAAAATACAGTGATCACTTGTTAGAATACCAAGAATAGTTTGTATTCCTTTAGTAAACATCTTCAAGTCTGTTATTCTTGTCAGTGCCTTTCTAGTTGAATAGTTCTGGCATGTCAATGAAAGCTACTGCTTTCCCAATAGGAGGATTGGGCTGATGACATCTGAGAATCCCTTGAATTGCAACTGAGGATCTGAATGTGTGAGAATGACAGGTAACTTAACTGCTCTGAGCCAAGCTCTTGGGTGTGTTTCCCCTCCCCCAAGTATTGAATTTGCCCAGCACCAATTATGGAGGCAGCATATGAATTTGTGAGAGGCAAGATAAGGTACGTTTCTTGCCTCTCAGACTGTTTTCAGACTGCCATTGTTGACTTCCTTGTTGATCATGTCTTAAATTAAATTCATAAAGAAACTTATGGAAGTACAGAAAGTAAATCATTACTTTATTACAGAGCATCTATCTTTAACAGTGACCGCAGGAGCATAAAATAATGCTGTCATATACCTAAGCAGTTAATTTGCTCATTAAGTAACCTTCATGTATCTTGGGGAAAGGTCAGAACAATTCAGGTAAAGAATGGCAAATTGATTCTGCCATGGCAGATAACACTGAACAAAGGGGAAAAATAAACTAACATCTACCATTAAATGATTGAATCCTCTTACAACAACTGCAGAATTTCAGGACGCTGGCAACCTGGGGTATGTCTACTTTGCCATGAAAAATCCACGGCACTGAGTCTCAGAGCCCAAGTCAGCTGGCTTGTGCTCTTGGGGCTTGGGTTGTGGGACTAAAAATAGCAGTGTAGGCAGTCAGGCTCAGCTGGAGCCTGGCTCTGAGGCCCTCCCTCCTCGCTGGGACTCAGAACCCAGTCTCCAGCCCAACCCTAAATTTCTACACTGCAATTCTATAGCCCCACAGCCCAAGCCCCATGTTAGCTGACTTGGCCCAGCCACAGCCATGTCATGGGTCTTTGATTGCAGTGTTGACAAACCCTTGAACTACAGGAACTCCTCACTTAAAGTCCTCCCAGTTAATGTTTTTTTTATGTTAAGTTGCTGATCAATTAGGGAACATACTCGTTTAAAGTTGTGCAATGCTCCCATCTAATGTCATTTGGCAGCCGCCTGTTTTGTCCGCTGCTTGCAGGAAGAGCAGCCTGTTGCAGCTAGCTGGTGGGGGCTTGGAACCAGTCCCCCATCAGCTCCCTGCTCCCCTAAGTTTCCTGTGCAGCAGCTGTCCCTTCCCCCACTGCCATGTGCTGCTCCCTGCCTTGGAGCTGTTCCAAGAGACTCCTGCTTGCTGTACGGGGGGAGGGGGAAAGGGGGGATAACGTCAGGGTATCTCCCCATCCCCCCTGCTCCTGAACCCTGCTTCACCCCATCTTCCATAGAGCAGGGGGGACACATAATGGAAGGAGCTTCTAGGCAGTACCTGTGGGTCTCAGATCTCAGCAAGCTGATTTAATTAACAGGGCAGTATACTTAAGCCTGGGGTCAGCTACTTAAAGAGGAAATGCACATTTTTTCTCTCACACACAGTGGTGTGTGTCTCTCTATGCCCTCCCTCCTTTCCTGCTGCCTTGTAGAGTGAGAGAGTTAACCCTTGTGGGCTCAGTCAATTGCTAGTTCATTTAGCAGTAAGGTATTCCCTGGGAAATATCCCACCTTCTGACTTCACCACCTCAACCAAGCTTCACAATCATTATCGCTGTGTACCAGTATTAAATTGTTTCAAACTTATTGTGTGTGTGTGTGTGTGTGTGTGTGTGTGTGTGTGTATATATATAATGTATGTATGTGTATATATGTATGTATGTATATATGTGTATATAAAAAATTTCCCTGGAACCTAACCCCCTCATTTACATTAATTCTTATGGAGAAATTGGATTCGCTTAACATCGTTTCGCTTAGTTGCATTTTTCAGGAACGTTAAGTGAGGAGTTCCTGTACAGCAATATTTATTAGTGTTATCACTTCTAGGATCATTAGTTGTCTCATTTCTCTGATAGTTTTTGGTATAGCTATAAAACCAATTTGGGGTGGAAACATGGTGCTTCAGATGACTTTTTATATTCCATAGTTTCTGCCCAGACTTAATCCATAACGGACTAACTGTACGTTTAAATGCATTGGCTGCATTTGTGTATGAGTAAGGCTCTGTGTCACGGAAGTCACAGATTCTGTCACGTCTGCAGCAGCCCTGCGGCTGGCCAAGGAGCCACCTGAGCAGCTCGGGCAGTCTCTCTTCCCCCTCCCCCCCCAGCACCTGCGGCACCCACCCCAGTTTTAGTCAGGGGTATTTTTAGTAAAAGTCATGGACCAGTCATGGGCTGTGAATTTTTGTTTACTGCCCATGACTTTTACTAAAAATCCCTGTGACTAAAACCTAACCTTATGTACGAGTGACCATCTGGCCTGCAGTGATTCTGGGGTCTGCAGCACCAATACTGTACCTAATAGTTGAGCTCATATTAGCTTAAACCTGGGGTGGTGAATGTTAGGTAAGACTTTAATAATCCCTCTTGGTGCTCTGCAAAGTACCTGTAGTTCTGACTCCCAAGCATCCTGCTTTCCATATTTTCCCATTTCTTGCAGACTCTTGGGTATTCAGACATTAGAACCTTATAGAGAGTCATGAGAGTAGGGCTCTTTGTGCAGATTTCAGATCTGCACCATCAGAACTCTCCTTTACAAGGTGGTTAATAGGAGTCTTTGTAGCCATCAGACCAAATAGATACCCCACTCTCACCAGGCTCCTAAGATCTGCTGGAGAGGAGCAGAATTCCTTGTTCCTCTGTAGGGTAGCAGACCTTAAGACCACTTAAACATACACAGGCATAGAACTTTCTAACTTTACATTTTCTGGATTTTTAACTTTTGGATTTTTATCAACAATAAAGTTCTTGAAAGGTAATATACCGTCGCCATTGATGTGCCTGCAATTTTAACTTCACCTTATGGTATGTTGTTACATTATGTACAGATTTCTAAATGGCTGCCAAAGAGAAAGTGGTATGGGACTGTCAAAAATAGGTGAAGATGGGGATGGAGTTTCAAGAATAAGTGTATTTAAAAAAATAATAATCTTGTAACCGAGACTTTAACTAGGCAGGAAATAATTGCCATATTAATGTTGCTAGCTCGTTGCAGAACTCTTTATCTTAACTGTAAAATATCACATGCATGGAAAAATTATACTGCTCTTTCTGTTACTCAGTAAACAAAAGAAATTGTGAAGTTCACTTCTAGCAAAGTTGTTTTCTGGGTCTTTACAGTTGGCTGCAGAGTGTCTAATGCAGATTGTTAATGATGGATATTAAATACTACTCTTTCAATTAGTTTGTTGTTAGTTTTAAGGTTAAATAACAACCAAATGGACTTTTTGATTAGCAAACTGGTTTGTGGTTGATACTACTTCCCCTCCCCCAGCGACATAGTCTGCATTCCTTCAGAACAAATGTTCACTTGTTGCTGTAGTCTAAGATCAACAGTCAGTAGGGGTGTGTGTTTTGAGCACATGTGGATGTACAAAATGTAAAATAAACTTTTATGGAAAACTTCAGTTTTGTTGACTTAAAATAATTTACATATCCATCTTTAAGAACAACTTAAAACTAGGGCTGTCAAGCGAGTAAAAAAATTTATTGTGCAATTAATCGCACTGTTAAACAGTAATAGAACACCATTTATTTAAATATTTTTGGATGTTTTTGACATTTTCAAATATATTTATTTCAATTACAACACAAAATACAAAGTGTACAGTGCTCATTTTATATTTATTTTTGATTACAAGTATTTGCCCTGTAAAAAAATAGTATTTTTCAATTAACCAAATACAAGTACTGTAGTGCAATCTCTTTATCATGAAAGTTGAACTTACAAATGTAGAATTATGCACAGAAAATAACTACATTCAAAAACAAAACAATGTAAAACTTTAAAGTTTGCAAGTCCACTCAGTCTTACTACTTGTTCAGCCAATCACTCAGACAAACAAGTTTGTTTACATTTGTAGGAGATGATTCTGCCCACTTCTTGTTTACAGTGTCACCTGAATCTCATGCAGCCAGTGTCGCAAGATATTTGTGCCAGATGCGCTAAAGATTCATATGTCCCTTCATGCTTCAAACACCATTCCAACAGACATACGTCCATGCTGATGATGGGTTCTGATCAATAACAATCCAAAGCAGTGTGGATCGATGCATGTTCATTTTTATTATCTGAGTCAGATGCCACCAGCAGAAGGTTGATTTTCTTTTTTGTGGTTCAGATTCGGTAGTTTCCTCATTGGAGTGTTGCTCTTTTAAGACTTTTGAAAGCATGCTCCACACCTCATCCCTCTCAGATTTTGGAAGGCACTTCAGATTCTTAAACCTTGGGTCGAGTGCTGTGGCTATCTTTCGAATTCTCACATTGGTACCTTCTTTGCGTTTTGTCAAATCTGCAGTGAAAGTGTTCTTAAAATGAACATGTGCTGGGTCATCATCCGAGACTGCTATAACGTTAAATATATGGCAGAATGTGAGTAAAACAAAGCAGGGGACATAAAATTCTCCCCCAAGAGTTCAGTCACAAATTTAATTAATGCATTATTCTTTTAACGAGTGTCATAAGCATGTCATCTGGAATGGTGGCCAAAGCATGAAGGGGCATACAAATGTTTAGCATATCTGGCACGTAAATACCTTGCAATGCCGGCTAAAAAAGTGCCATGCAAATGCCTGTTCTCACTTTCTGTTGACATTGTAAATAAGAAGAGGGCAGCATTATCTCTTGTAAATGTAAACAAACTTGTTTGTCTTAGCGATTGGCTGAACAAGAAGTAGGACTGAGTGGATTTGTAGGCTCTAAAGTTTTACATTATTTTGTGTTTGAGTGCAGTTATGTAACCAAAAAAAATCTACATTTGTAAGTTGCACTTTCACGACACAGAGATTGCACTCCAGTACTTGTATGAGGTGAATTGAAAAATACTATTTCTTTTGTTTATCTTTCACTGTGCAAATATTTGTAACCAAGAATAATATACACTTTGATTTCAATTATAACGCAGAATACATTATATATAAAAATATAGGAAAACATCCAAAATATTTATTAAATTTCAGCTGGTAGTCTATTGTTTAACAGTGCCACTAATTGCAATTAATTTTTTTGTTGTGTGAGTTAACTGCGATTAATCGACAGCTCTACTTACTGGTATTTTCTTAATGAAAATATTTTATGCACTCAAAAACACTCACCATTGCTCAACTCTCTGTCAATGATAAAACTCCCACTAACTTCAGTGGGAGCAGTTAGGCCAATGCTAAGTACTTTTGAAGATCCCAACTTTGTTGTCAGAATTTGTTTGTGTTCAGAAGTGGAAAAGGTTTCCATGTTTCCTAGTTTTAGAAATGTGGCTCTTCCGCCATTAGATAACAATAGTTCATCTATAGCAAATGAATGCTATTAATCTCTCTATATAATAATTTAATTAGAATGAATGTATTCTTGCATTTTATAGCATCATTTCTGAAATAAATATCAATGCTGTACATGTGCTCCTGGAAACAATAAAAAGCTTGATTATCTTCCTGTCAACCCCTTCCTCCCCCAATAAAGTAACTTGATCATGACTCAGTTGACTCTTAGGACCAGATACATTGAGTTAGAAGGTTCCTTGTTCACATAAGCATTTTGATTATAAGCATACTTTAAAATGACACAACTTCCATGGCATCAAATGAACAGATAAAATGCACACTCAAACGTCATTGTCTAACTGTTCCTCTTGTATCTGGGTGAAATGAAAATTTGTGTCTCAGGTCACTTAGCATTAATTTTCTAAATGGGAATTGAGGTTTGGGGAATGTGCAAGAAACAAAGGAATTGCTTCAGATTTTCAACTACTTCTGCACCCCTTCTAAAGACTTTTTATCATTACATTAGAAGCAAGAGGAAGACCAAAGACAGGGTAGGCCCACTGCTAGTGAAGAGGGAGAAACAGTAACAGGAATGCTTAATGACTTTTGTTTCGGTCTTCACCAAGAAGTCTGAAGGAATGCCTAACATAGTGAATGCTAATGGGAAGGAGGTAGGTTTAGCAGATAAAATAAAAAAAGAACAAGTTAAAAATCACTTAGAAAAGTTAGATGCCTGCAAGTCACCAGGGCCTGATGAAATGCATCCTAGAATACTCAAGGAGCTAATAGAGGAGGTATCTGAGCCTCTAGCTATTACCTTTGGAAAATCATGGGAGACGGGAGAGATTCCAGAAGACTGGAAAAGGGCAAATATAGTGCCCATCTATAAAAAGGGAAATAAAAACAACCCAGGAAACTACAGACCAGTTAGTTTAACTTCTGTGCCAGGGAAGATAATGGAGCAAGTAATTAAGGAAATCATCTGCAAACACTTGGAAGGTGGTAAGGTGATAGGGAACAGCCAGCATGGATTTGTGAAGAACAAATCATGTCAAACCAATCTGATAGCTTTCTTTGATAGGATAACGAGTCTTGTGGATAAGGGAGAAGCTGTGGATGTGGTATACCTAGACTTTAGTAAGGCATTTGATACGGTCTCGCATGATATTCTGATCGATAAACTAGGCAAATACAATTTAGATGGGGCTACTATAAGGTGGGTGCATAACTGGCTGGATAACCGTACTCAGAGAGTTGTTATTAATGGTTCCCAATCCTGCTGGAAAGGCATAACGAGTGGGGTTCCGCAGGGGTCTGTTTTGGGACCGGCTCTGTTCAATATCTTCATCAACGACTTAGATATTGGCATAGAAAGTACGCTTATTAAGTTTGCGGATGATACCAAACTGGGAGGGATTGCAACTGCTTTGGAGGACAGGGTCATAATTCAAAATGATCTGGACAAATTGGAGAAATGGTCTGAGGTAAACAGGATGAAGTTTAACAAAGACAAATGCAAAGTGCTCCACTTAGGAAGGAAAAATCAGTTTCACACATACAGAATGGGAAGGAGTACGGCAGAAAGGGATCTAGGGGTTATAGTGGACCACAAGCTAAATAGGAGTCAACAGTGTGATGCTTTTGCAAAAAAAGCAAACATGATTCTGGGATGTATTAACAGGTGTGTTGTGAGCAAGACACGAGAAGTCATTCTTCCGCTCTACTCTGCTCTGGTTAGGCCTCAGCTGGAGTATTGTGTCCAGTTCTGGGCACCGCATTTCAAAAAAGATGTGGAGAAATTGGAAAGGGTCCAGAGAAGAGCAACAAGAATGATTAAAGGTCTAGAGAACATGACCTATGAAGGAAGGCTGGAAGAATTGGGTTTGTTTAGTTTGGAAAAGAGAAGACTGAGAGGGAACATGATAGCAGTTTTCAGGTATTTAAAAGGGTGTCATAAGGAGGAGGGAGAAAACTTGTTCACCTTAGCCTCTAAGGATAGAACAAGAAGCAATGGGTTTAAACTGCAGCAAGGGAGGTGTAGGTTGGACATTAGGAAAAAGTTCCTAACTGTCAGGGTGGTTAAACACTGGAATAAATTGCCTAGGGAGGTTGTGGAATCTCCATCTCTGGAGATATTTAAGAGTGGGTTAGATAAATGTCTATCAGGGATGGTCTAGACAGTATTTGGTCCTGCCATGCGGGCAGGGGACTGGACTCGATAACCTCTCAAGGTCCCTTCCAGTCCTAGAATCTATGAATCTATAAAGAATGGACTCATAAATTTACTATATATTTTGCTGATTTAGGAACTTCAAATCAAAGAGTAAAGAGAAGTTCTGCTTCCCACATTTGAAGAAATATGAACGCATGATTTGTTTTGCAATTAGTTTGCTTCCCATAAATGCTTATTATGCGTGCCCTTTATTTCTTAGAAATGAAGTTGAAAAGGATTCTCAACTTGATATTTAGTAATTCTGATCAAACTAGACAAAGGAATCTAATGCTTTTCCAGCTTTTAAAGCAGACACTGGATTTTGCTCAGACGTAATGGGACTACTTTAGATAAGTTGTGTGTGGTCATTGTTCAAAATCTGAATCTAAGGTGCTGAAGTTGCTATCATATTTAAGACAATGCACTGATTGTGCTAATGCATATAGTTCTTCTTGCCTCAGTGCACATGCCAAATAATCATTTTAATTCTGCCTTATTTGTATCTGAAAGGTATGAATTTAGGACAGGCAGGGCCGGCTTTAGGCCCGATTCAGCCAATTCGGCTGAATTGGGCCCTGTGCCAAGAGGGCCCCGCGCTGCAGCTCTCCACCCCGCCCCCAGCTCACTTCCCCCTCCTCCCCTCCCCTGAACACTCCGCCCCCTCCCCTGCTTCCCGCGAATCTCTGATTCGCGGTAAGTCTGAAAAGAAGCAGGGGCGGGCTGGCAGCACAAGGTAAGCTGGGGCGGTGGGGGCGCGAGAAGGGCTCCGGGGAGGCGCCGCCCGTTCCCGCCAAGCACGCAGGCCCCAGCGGCTCTGGGCCGGCTCGGCCCCGGCCCGGCCCCTGTGGCGCAGGCCCGGGGCCGGCCCCCGCAGCGCGGTCCCTGCGGCGCAGGCCCGGGGCCGGCCCCCGCGGCGCCGGCCCGGGGCCAAACCCGGCAACCCCGGCCGGAGCGCGGCTCGATTCCTGGGGGTGGGGCTTGCAGCAAGCCCCGCCCCCAGGAATCGGGCCCCGCTCTTGCTAAAGCCGGCCCTGAGGACAGGTATTTGAATTCAGTATTTTGTTTACTAAAATAACTAATAATGCCTTTAGAAGGTTTTTTTCCTTCATCTGTTTTGTTAAAACTATGCAAGGGTTACATGGATGCAGTTCTCTAAACTGAGATTACTTTTGCATTAAAAATAAAACCCATGAAAAAATGGGGAAGTATCACATGACTAGTTTTGGAAGGTGGCTGAAAAATACTGAAACCTGTGTTTGTGAAGTTCAGTGCTGTGGGATTCCCTTGGAGACTTCTCTTCACTTGGCTTCTCAAGAACTTCTTTCGACTCCAGCCTTCGTCACTCAGGTATTTCTCTGGCATACAGCAGTGCTAGGCTGAGTTGATTAGCATACATCTCAGCTGTTTAGGACCTGCAGAACATTGGAGAGAACCTGAAATGATGTCCCTCTACCTCGCAGGCAGCTGTTTTCCCTTTTGTCCTCCTTTGTCCTTTCATGGAGTTGCCAGGTGGCCAGGCAAAGATTCTGAGGCAATTTACACAGTGCTTCCTATCTAGCAATTGTTGGATCCAAGACTCCAATTTGGAGGAGCCATTGATAGAACAAGTCAACATTATGACCAGTGTCTGAAGGCAGATTCTTAGGAAGAAGAAACTTTGTTTCAGCTACTAAAAAGACTCTGGGCAAGTAACAGTGTTCTTATGTAGCTCAAGTTGCAAATAAATTATTTTAAGTTCAATATATACTATTTTAGTCATCTTGTTTGCATGCCCTGGCTTTTAAATAGTATTCTACCAGACTGAATTGGGAGTCGTACACACTTAAGTCAAATTTAGCTCACTATATAGCAAGAGTTACATGCTGTTAGTTTAAAGAATATATAGCCAGATATCTTGCATTCCAGGATAGTTTGGTATTAATCTCTCCCAGCCTCTATTTATCTGTATTTCTAGGGAGATACAATATTCTTCTTGTACTTGTACTTTTTTACACTTTTACAGCCAAGTAGTATTATCTGTAGGCTCACAGGCCATGCTTAAACTGATTCTTCCCCAGTGACTAAAATCAATAAACCAAATAATCCAAATAATAAATAATTGCTGCAAAGAGCCTGGAAAATGTATTCTTATTTTAAGGATTCTAGTCTATTTTTAAGAGCCTGGAGACAATTTTTTAACTACACAGATAACTATGCACAGTGTGTAAACATTGAGAAACAGTTTTAAAGTAGTTTAAGTAGGCTTTAGTGTCTTACAGTTGTAGTTACAGTTCTGATGGAAGTGTTGAGGTACTCCTGCGCTATGAAATTGTTCTTTTGATACCAAATCCTTCCAGCTGTGTGTTTGTTGCCACCACCTCTCCTGGATGTGACAAAGGTTTGACTTCTAGTGCACAGAGGGATGAATTATTTGTAACACCTGTTACCATTGTGTTCTAGGCATCTTGTGCCACTTGTTTGGGATTACTGTAATGTGTGAAAACGGTTTGCCCCTTTTTTCTTCAACTGGTGAGGGCCAGTAGGGGGATCCTCTACTTCCATTGCTGATGCCAGTTAACAACAGAGGGTCCATTTCTTAGTGCAGAGTGGGCATTGATGTTTCTTGAATCAGTCAGTTAGCAGCTATGGAAGTATTGACTGAAATGAAGTTGCCAACAGAGATCAGAATAGAGAGAATGATGCTAAATTATTCTGATTGACTTTCTCTGCCAGTTAAAAAATTAGTTTCTGGATTGCAGGTGGCCACCTCACAGGAATTACGCTTTCTGGTAGGGAAGGGTCTAAATACAGGTGGCAGTTATTCATCTCTTTTTTTTGTTTTGTTTTAAGTCCTGCATTCTATAGCACTCTCTCTTAGCCATGATTCTTAAGTGTTACACCTTTTGGAGATCACATACTGTACCTTAAAAGGCACTTATAGCCAGGGTTCCCAACTTGGATGCTTGATTGGTCTGGGGTTCCTCTATCGTGGTGGTGGTGGTGTTAGTTGGTATACAGTCCAAATTTTACTTTTTGGCCACAACCCTTATATTTCAATCTTCCTATGTTCTCAGCTGAATTCATGAACCTATGCTTTTATGAAAAGCTATTTCTAATTTTGTTTGCTGAAGTAGCTACAGATAAAGGGCACTTTTGGAGGGGTAGTTTACGGGGAGTGCTAAACGTTCACACAAATCCTTTCTTTACATTGGAAATAGTGATATGAACCGAGCATTGTAGTGAATCAATTTCTTGCATTCCTGAACAGAGCTTAATAATATTGTCAAATCATTATTAGTAATAGTAATTTGTTACTGTAGTGCTTAGGATCTCTAGGCATGGACCGGACTAGATTGTACTAGGTGCTGCACAAACACCATGCAAAAAGACATTCCTTGCTCCATAGAGCTTACAGTCTATTATAACTGGATATGATTTTTGTCATGGTAAAATTATGCAAAATTCACAGAGCAGTCGTGGTAAAAATGTACAGAATCAGGGTATGGTCACGGGACTGAAGACAAAGCCCGAGCCCCACCACGGGGGGTTGAAGCCGAAGAAGTCTCAGAGATCTGATAGTCACGAAATCCATGTCCAAATCTCATCCTTAATTATAAGACAAGAGACAACAGATGGCTACAGACAAAGATGCGGGTGAGTACAAGGAAACAATGAGACAGTATTGGTTATATGGTAGGCAGAGGTCTCAGCACACCCGTGGCCTGACTGTTTGTCGGTGTTTTGTCAGCATCACGCAAAAGAGAGTTTAAAGGAGGAGTCTGAAGGGGGATAATTACAGGGAACTTCTCTCAAGTGCGAGAGGCAGAATTAAAAGGAGGGTAATATAATTAATGCTAATCAACATGGATAAATGCTAAATAGATCTTGTCAAACTATCGTGATATATTTTTTTATGAGATTACAAGTTTGGTTGATAAAGGTAATAGTGTTGGTGTAATATATTTAAACTTCTGTAAGAAATTTTATGTCTTGCATGACACTTTGATTAAAAAACTAGAACAAAATAAAATTAACATGGCAGACCTTAAATGGATTAAAAGTTGCTTATCTGATAAATCTCAAAATGTAATTGTAAATGGGGAATGGTTATGGAGCAGTTGTGTTTATAGTGGGGTCCTGCAGGGTTCTTGGCCCTACACTATTTAACATTTTTATTGATCATCTGGAAGAAAACAAAATCCTCACTGATTGAGTTTGCAAATGACATAAAAATTGGAGGAGTGATAAATAATGAAGAGGACAGCTCAATGATATAGTGTGTTCAGGATCGCTTGGTAAGCTGGGCACAAGCATACAATATGATATATAATTTACATCTAGGAACAAAAGAATGTAAGCCATACTTGCAGGATTGTGGCCTCTAGCCTGGGAAGTAAGGACTCTACAAAAAATTTGGGGGTTCATGGTGGATAATCAGCTGAACCTGAGCTTCCAGTGTGACACTGTGGCCAGGGCTACCACAATCTTTGGATGGATAAACAGGAATCTCGACTAGGAGTAGAGAGGTTATTTACCTCTGTATTTGGTATTGGTCAGATCACTGCATGAGTCCTGTGTCCAGTTGTGTCCACGATTCAAGGAGATGGCTGATGAATTGGAGAGGGTTCCGAGAAGAACCACAAGAATGATTAAAGGATTAGAAAACTGCCTTCTAGTGATAGATTCAAGGTACTCAGTCTGTTTAGCTTAACAAAGAGAAGGTTAAGGAGTGACTTGATTACACTCTATAAATACCTACACAGGGAACAAATATTTGATAATGGGCTCTTCAAATTAGCAGACAAAGGCACAACAAGATCCAACAGCTGAAAGTTGAAGCTAGACAAATTCAGGCTGGAAATAAGGCATACATTTTTAACAGTGAGGATTATTACAGTTTACTAAGGATCATGATGGATTCTCTGTCCTTGGCAATTTTTAAATCAAGATTGTAAGTTTTCCTAAAAGATATGCTCTAAGAATTATTTTGGGGCAGTTCTCTGGCCTGTGTTATACAGGAGGTCAGACTAGATGATCACAGTGGTTCCTTCTGACCTTTGACGCTATGGGAGAAAGTAGAAAGGTGCATGCTCAAAAATTAACAAGTGGGCTGTGGAGACTGACATCATTGGTCGATGGGAGGCATGAATCGACATGTCAGTAGTGAATGCAAGATGAAGGTAGGGTCATGTGGGCCTTGGAAGTGGAGACAAGTAGCTTATGTTTGAATCTCCCCACTGGCTCCCCCTTCTCTATTGTATCAAAGAAAGGGGTGACATGGTCAAAGCATTAGGCTAGGACAGGGTTCTCAAACTTCATCACACCGTGACCCCTTTCTGAAAAGGAAAATTACTACATGACCCCAGGAGGGGAGAACCGAAGTCTGAGCCCTGCTGCTCTGGGAGGGGGTACAAAGCTGAAGCCCTAGGTGGGAGGCCTGTAACCTGAGCCTCACCACCAGGGCTGAAGCCCTCGGACTTCGGCTTCAGCCCTAGGAAGTGGGGCTTGGGCTTTGGCCCCGGGGCCCAACAAGTCTAACGCCAGCCCTAGCGACCCCATTAAAACAGGATTGCAACCCACTTTGGGGTCCTGGTCTACAGTTTGAGAACCGCTGGGCTAGGAGAATGATAGGTGCAGCAGCATTCTGAATGGATGTGAGGGAGCAAGACTGCATATATCATGGCCAGAGTACAGTAGTGATACTTTAGTAATCAAGATGCAAGATGAGAGCCTGGATAAATTTTTGCTGTGTGGATGGATAGAAAACGATGTATCTTAGATGTTGTGCAGAAAGAATCTGCAATGTTTAGACAGATCTCTCTCTCTCTCTCATTTCTAGACTATAAGTTGAAGATGACTCTTAGGTTGTGGGCCTGAATGACAGGCAGGATGGTGCTGTTGTCCAAAATAACTGAAAAGGAGATGGGATGGAGGAAAGATTAAGAGCTATGTTTTAGTTATGTTGAGATTGGTCTGCTGATTAGAAATCCACATGGAGATGTAATAGAGGCCAACATTTTAATTTGGATGTAAAGACAGGTCTGGAATAAAGAGGTAGATTTTAATAATTAAAAAAAATTGTCAAGTCAGATTCGGCTAAAGTGCATATTGACATCAGCCCTGACTGATGATGGAAATGTAACCTTAATTTACATACACCTTACGTTGGGAATGGGGGAGGGGTATTAAATATGTAGCTTATTCAAAAATACTTTCCCTAATCTGGCCATCACCTTTTCCCATTCTGTAGCTTTTGGACAGCCCCACATGTTCTTTGGTATTGGTCAGTGTTTAATAGCTAGGCTAAAGGCTTTTGTGGCAGTTGGGGACAGTCTTGTACAAATACATAGCCAAAAAGTAAATGTATGTACAGATTTGGCCTCTTCCTGCCATATATTCTGCGTCATTTTTAATTGTAAGCTGTTCATAGCTGGGATCATGTCTAATTACATATGTTCAGCACCTCGTGCAATTGAGTGCTCTTTATGCAATAGCCTAAGGACTGGTCTTGAGTCCTTTCTCTATTTCAAAAGCTACGTTGTATGTCCTGTTTGCGGTCACATTGCATCACGGCAACTGAACTAGTCACATGTCCAGGTTTCTATGTCTAATGCTAGTTGGGAAATTCTACCCACAGTAAAATTTTCATACACTTCTGTATATCTTAGTACTTGAGCCTATGTAAAATGAAACTGAGATTTGTCTTGATTTAGCACTTCTTTGTCCAGTTCATACCCCCTGATGGTTACTATATTGATTTGAATCCTACTTAAAGTTCAAGTTGATTTTGCTCAATTTTTTTATTATCAAAAGAAAAATGAACTTTACCACGCAGTATCTAAAACACTAATAAAGTGTAGAAAGTAGCAAGGTTCCTTTTTTTATGTTCTTTTGTTGTGTGTTTTTTAATGCTCTTTGCTAACATCCTATAATCTCATAATCCTGGTTTTGTGTGGCCTTTGACTAGGTGGGCTGTCAGTAAGTAATAGCTTCTTCGTTCAATCAGTTGCTTAGGCCGAAAGAGGAGGGATTGGCTGTGCAGAACAAATGATCAGGATGCTAAAACG
The DNA here is from genome assembly GCF_027887155.1 of Malaclemys terrapin pileata. NCBI lineage: Eukaryota > Metazoa > Chordata > Testudines > Emydidae > Malaclemys > Malaclemys terrapin. Next base: position 76,028,265 of record NC_071512.1, read on the forward strand.
TAAAATGAGTGAAAGGTTAAGTGATTTTTGTAATCTCTTGATATGGGTTAGCAAAGGTTAATTTTCAGTCTCCAATTTAAGGTTTTGTGTTTTGTTTTGCTTTATCATCAAGAATGGGTTTTTCCTTATCAGGGGATGGTAATATCAACTTTCTGAGGATAGTCTTTCTGAAATGTTTTCCTTCTTGACTTGTTTTACATATATTTATAGTATAGAAGTAACACTATGACTTTTTTCATTTTTTTTAGAACTTGGACCAACATGTGAGGTAGCTATTTACTTAAAATAGAATTAGAAAAAGTTATGATATTCTGAGAACATGTTGGATTGTAAACTGTTCAAACAAGGGACTGTCAACATTTCGGTGAAATCTCACGTGCACCTCAGGCGCTGAAATAATTACAGCATAATGTTCCCAATAATGTATAACTATTTAAAATCTATTTTAATTAATTTCTGACTTTCCAAAAGGATTATGAGCACATCAATATCAATACAATTTTAGTGTTTCTGTAATAATTAAAATGTGCTAAAAGTAAAGGCTCCAAAGCAATGTATTCATATAACTTTATTCCCTGAAATGTATATTGTCAAACTATTGGAAGACATTGGAAAATTAGCAAGTTATCGGTTAATAGGGCCAAGCATTGTGTTCAGTCTTCCTTGTCAGAAGCAGGTAAACAAAGAGATTCCAATAATTATCTGTACTATATTTATTTCTCTTTTTAAAAACAAAATATAGGCTTTAAATCTGGTTTTAAAAAATTAATATATTCTAAAGATTAAACTGCATGGCTGAACACAACTAGGTTTCTTGAGACTGGAATCTCAAGTCTAATAAAATACAAAAGTTGAAGGAATGTGGCATTCGGCATATTGAAATAGACTGATGAAAAGCTACTTTGTGGTAGGCTTTTTCCAAAGGCCCTTTTCCCCTTGCAAGGAGAGTTAATCTATGAATTTAAATGTGAAATGGATGCAAAGCAACAACTGGCTTGCTGATGTCCGTTGACAAGTCAACTTGCTGAATATATTTAACTGCTTTAAAGAAATGTGAAAATGTAGGATTTTTGACAGTTTCACGTACAAATGTGTGCGCATTTCTGAAGACATACCTGTCACTGCTGCTTTTAGGACAAAAACTACATTTGGTATGTGTTAGTATCTCTTGAGACTTAAGTAATGCAAACATTTTGATTTGACAACTTTGTTTTCCTTTTAAAAATGATACATCAATTTAATTTTAAGTGTCCTAAGCATACAAATGAGAGATTTTCTAGAGTCTTCCTGCAAAAGCTGAATATTCAGAAAGATCAGGCTGTAATCACTCAAGTGGAGATCTGACACTTTGTTGCAAATATTTATTTTCCTAAATTGTGCTTCCAATTCCAGAATGGAAAATGTCTGTTTCATCAGATAAAACATCTAATCATTGCGGGGGAATAAAATATATAATCTCATACTTTTGTTAATTAAAAACTTATAGCTAAATCTGTTATAGTCTGCTACTCAGATCTATCAATCTGGATTAATGTTCCTCTTGCACTTCAGATTCTTATTTATGCTTTAAAGTGTAATTATATTAGTACTTTATGGATTCCAGTACATTTTATAAAAACAACAAGGAGTCTGGTGGCACTTTAAAGACTAACAGATTTATTTGGGCATAAGCTTTCGTGGGTAAAAAATCCACTTCTTCAGTCTATACCCAAATAAATCTGTTAGTCTTTAAGGTGCCACCGGACACCTCGTTGTTTTTGTGGATACAGACTAACATGGCTACCCCCTGATACAATATAAAATGTACTGTATCACAATTGTGGAGGGATAAGGAAAGAGGAGGTGTGCTACATCAGGGCTGCAAGTCAGAATTGGATCCCAATATTCTTTTACTTTTTTTTGCTCCTGCCCCATTGATTGTCCTCTTCCAGTGATCAGGATGAGCAAGTGTGTGAATTCTCAGTCCTCTACAATGGATTAGAAAGATTACCAAGAAGAAAAAACTAACTTTTTGGGGAAATAGATTAGCAGAACTTCCATGTAACCACTGCAACTGGGAAGATCTAGCTCACGCAATCTATATATGAAAGTCATTCTAGCCAATACCAGTTCGTGAGAGGCAAACGTGAAAGGTTTGAATTGGATATGCACCCAAAAGTTCAGAGGCTTATCGAAACCTCTTTGGACTAGAAATTTTACCTGGAACTGTAATGTTTCTGGGCACAGATTTGAAATACCTTTTTGGCATAATGATTTGGAGGATGGGCCTGACCAAGTATTGAAGCAGTTTGCTGCAGAAGTCTTTCTGGGCGACAGCAGAGCAAGGTATCTACCTCCCTAAAAAACTTAGACAAAATCTTAGATACTTTACAACTCAATATTAAATCACTAAAAAAGAACAGGAGTACTTGTGATACCTTAGAGACTAACAAATTTATTAGAGCATAATAAAATTTGTTAGTCTCTAAGGTGCCACAAGTACTCCTGTTCTTTTTGCGGATACAGACTAACACGGCTGCTATTCTGAAACCTATTTAATTACTGATTTCCAAAATATGAAACACCACCTTATATCAAAAACCCACCGATCGCTATGCCTACCTTCATGCTTCCAGCTTCCATCCCGGACACACCACACGATCCATCATCTAAGCCAAGCGCTGAGGTACAACTGCATTTGCTCCAACCCCTCAGACAGAGACCAACACCTATAAGATCTTCACCAAGCATTCTCAAAACTACGATACCTGCATGAGGAAATAAAGAAACAGATCAATAGAGCCAGACATGTACCCAGAAGCCTCCTGCTGCGAGACAAGCCCAAGAAAGAAACCAACAGAACTCCACTGGCCATCACCTACAGTCCCCAGCTAAAACCTCTGCAATGCATCATCAGTGATCTACAAGCCATCCTGGACAACGATCCCTTGCTTTCACAGGCCTTGGGAGGCAGGCCAGTCCTCGCCCACAGACAACCTGCCAACCTTAAGCATATTCTCACCAGCAACCACACACCGCACCATAGTAACTCTAACTCAGGAACCAATCCATGCAACAAACCTCGATGCCAGCTCTGCCCACATATCTACACCAGTGACACCATCACAGGACCTAACCAGATCAGCCACAACATCACCGGTTCATTCACCTGCACGTCCGCCAATGTAATGTACCCCATCATGTGCCAGCAATGCCCCTCTGCTATGTACATTGGCCAAACTGGAGAGTCCCTATGTAAAAGGATAAATGGACACAAGTCAGATATTAGGAATGGCAGTATACAAAAAAACATGTAGGAGAACACTTCAATCTCTCTGGACACACAATAGCAGATTTAAAGGTAGCCATCCTGCAGCAAAAAAAACTTCAGGACCAGACTTCAGAGAAACTGCTGCGCTTCAGTTCATTTGCAAATTTGACACCATCAGATCAGGATTAAACAAAGACTGTGAATGGCTAGCCAACAACAAAAGCAGTTTCTCCTCCCTTGGTGTTCACACCTCAACTGCTAGAAGAGGGCCTCATCCTCCCTGATTGAACTAACCTCGTTATCTCTAGGCTGATTCTTGCCTGCATATTTATACCTGCCTCTGGAAATTTCCACTACATGCATCTGACGAAGTGGGTATTCACCCACGAAAGCTTATGCTCCAATACGTCTTTTAGTCTATAAAGTGCCACAGGACTGTTTGTCACTTTTTAAAGATCCAGACTAACACGGCTACCCCTCTGATACTTTTCCTGTTAGAAAATGTATTTATGGTACCAAATAGTTGTACCATAACTGTATGTAAACATTGGTAGCTACTGTATATTACCTATCTTAGGAACAAATTTAATTTGTCCTTTTTTGGGGGTGTTTTTAAGAAGAGTAATTTGAAAATGTTTTCTGTAGACCCTACTGAATTAAATCTTTGTTGTCCTTCTAGAGGTAAACTCCTGAGATGGCTGCATCATGTTGCAAACTGCTTTCAAATCTAGGTTCTGTTCTTGTTTTGATTTCTTCTGGTTTTCCCTCTCCCTACTCATCAGATCTCATCCTTTCCTTCAAAGAGAATAACGTTTTTGTTTTGGTGTGTTAGATAACAGATCTGTATCATACTTGATTCTCATTTGCTTTCCATATAATGCTTCACTGGCTTGAATTTACTACCTTTGCTACAATTTAGTATACTAGAACTTTGCTATGAATTATGGTGTGTACATTATTGAAACAAAAATGTATGAGGTTGTTGTGGTGCCTTTTTAAAAATATGATTCCTTGACAACGAGCAGGCTGAATTAATGGTTGCCATGATACTAATTAACAAAAATGAGGCATTGGCCAGCTTGCTGATTGTGGCTTTTCTGTTCTTATAGCTTATAAGCTGACTTGTAGTTATAAAATCTGTTTAAGGCAATTTATTCTTTCAAATCCATAGAAGCATACAGCTTCTCAATATGCTGAAGGTTTTCTGAATACAAAGAGTTGAAAAACAAAAAATGGCTGCATGTTGTGTACAAAGATATGGCTTTACAGAGCTGATCAGTGATAGTGGAAAGGCCATTTGTTAAATCAAAATCGGCATAAATCATCCTTAAAGGAGTCTTATAGTCACTTTATATAAAAAAATATATATTACAAGCCACTGGCTTTGAATTAAGGCAGCTTGAAAAGTTCATCCTGTTTTGGAACAAAGTGTACACAGTATTCTTGGAGGTTTTTTCCTATGAAATTAGGTATGATTTCTTCTTTAGTATTCATTTTTAATTTAGAAGTAAGCATAAGCCAGTAACCAACAGATTGATCCTTGGAATGTTATACTGTAATGAGAAGCTAAGCTGCTTTTGAATGAACATATTCAAATTTTCAGTAATTACCATACAAAGGTAAAGATAAGATGATAAAGATGAATATATTATGTTGATATAGAGAATCATAATTTAAAGATGGAAAAACTGTAAATATCCGAGAAATGTGTGGACCCAAAGTACCAAAGCATACAGCGTGCAAGCAAATGGCTGAAAATGGTACAAAGGATGCAGTAGAGACTACAGCTAATTTTACTATTCTGTCTTAACTATATCCACGTGTTATCTCATCCTGTGCTTCGATTGCAAGCTCTTTGGGCCAGGAACCATCTTTTTGTTGTTTGTTATGACTGCCACAGTGAGCCGTCTATCTCTGATTGGGGTGTGTAGGGGCTTCTGCAATGCACAAATCATGGTGTAAGGCTTGATTAATATCGGCTGGCCCATACGTATTGTATGATGTTAAAATAATGTCCAGTGCTGGATCATAAGAATTTTGTAAAACTATAAATAGTACATTTTAAGTTGTAGCAGTGTACTTGTGAAATTACTATCTTAATAAGTAAATTGTAGGTAATAGTATATGTGTTCTAGTTACGTTTCCACTACAACTCTAAGGATATGATCCCAACAGGTGTTGCACACCATTTACAACATCGCCAACATGTGACTTTTTTCAAACAGCAAACCTCATGGTAAAAAGGTTCTAGTCTTCATAGTTGCAGAGAAAAACTTGAAAACACGCATATGAAAGGCTCAAAAACTAGAAAGCAAATTAAAAATAACTCAGCACTAATTTGTCAGATCTCATGATTTTTGAACTCTCTGCACCAGCACTGCCCATTGACTTAATATAAAGGTGAGTGTACTTGGAACATTTCAGGATCTTGTAGCTCGGTTGCCTTTAAGTGGCACTAGGCAGAGTTGTTACAGTGTAAATTCAAAACAAAACAAAATGCCTTTATTGTTGAAACTACAAAGTAGTCTGACTTTCTTTCATCATAATAATAGTACATTTAAGATATAAAAAGTAAACATTTTTTCTTGTTAATTTCTTATATTGTAGCTCCTTCAAATCTGCAATCCACAGTTAGTCAAAACCCCAAGTGCTGAATAAAGTAGGTTCCTGCCCTCCTGCAGTGGGAGCCATTTGGGCATGTGGGTATGAAACAGGAACAAAAATAAGTCAAATGGTAGTCCTTATAGTTGGAATAGGAAATACAGGTAATGCTGTAGAGTTGCTACTGGTGGTAATGTTTTGTCAAATTGCACCCATAGTATTTCAGAAAATAACTTTACTCCTTGCTTCTAATGGCACATCACTTCCAGAAACTCTAGATATGCAAATTGTAAACCTTGTTAGTTCCATTGTAGATTTACTAACTTGATGAGGATGTACCATGGTACCGTAGGAATTCCATTTCTCCAAAGACCTGTTGGTCTTAGAAACGCCAGAATCCCCGTTACTCAGTTCCAACAACATCTTGGTTCCCTAAATTCCCCATGGTACCAAGACCATCACCATCTGCATCCTTAACTGCTCTACCTCTGTCGAGCAACAAAGAAGAGGGAGATGACAATGACATACTCAGTCTCAGTGAGGAGCTTCCCAAGGCAATGTCAAGGAACTAGTCACCTAGAAACAGTCACAGAGACACAGTACTGCCATGAGAGACAAGGCCCACCCTCTTGATATGGACATCATTGGGTAACACCACCCCAGTGACTGTACTGGGACCCATAGGCAACCTACAGATGCTAGTTCTCTAGGACCTCAGGTGTCTCTCACCGGGATAGAGGAAGACGATCTCCCTCAGCTTCCCTTTCTAAATCCCCTGATCCTCAAGAGGAGACTTTTGAGGAACAGGAAGCAAGACAGGACAACTCTAACAACAAGCATCTCCTCATCCTCTCCTGAGTAAGCCATTATATCTCCTCCACCAACCATGGCAGATGACTTCAAACAATTCCAGGACCTTACTGAGAGAGTAAAGGTCTCACTTCAGGTCCCCCTTGAAGAAATGAAGGCATCGCAAGACAAGCTGCTTGACATCCTGCATGCATCCTCATCAGTTCGTATTTCACTCCCTATCAACAAGGTCCTTCTAGACCCAGCAAAAAACATCTGGCAAACACCAGCCATGATACTGCCCACACACACAAGGGCAGATAAAAAATGTTATGTCCCCTTTGAGGATGTGGACTCTTTATTTTGCCATCCATCCCCAAATTCCTTTATTGTAGATGCTGTAAATAAATGGGCAGACAGCACAACACTAAATCAACACTGTACAACAAGGACTGGAAATGACTGGACTATTTGGCAGGAAATCGCACTCATCAGCAACCCTACAATTTAGGATTGATAATTATCAAGCCCTTACAGCGAAATATAATCATATCAATTACTCAAAGCTCAACGCCTTTATTGAACATCTCCCAAATGATCAGAGAAAGAAGTACTAAGTCACTATCGCTGAGGGTCAACTTCATGTGGGGACATAGTTGCAGACTTTAAGTACTGCTGACACAGCTGCCTATTCCATATCAACAGCAATAGTAATGAGGAGAGCTTCATGTTTCTGGTCTCCCAAGAGAAATCCAAACTACTGTGGAGGACCTTCCTGTGATGGGTTAGATCACGGAACCCCCCTTGGGAGCTGCCACCCGATGTGCCAAGACTACCTCTGTTCCTGCTTTCCCTGCCAGCTCGGGACCCCAGCACCCTGTCTTGCTGAGCGAGACACTCCCGTCTGCTCCAACAAAGACCCGAGGTCTGAATTATTTGCCCCAAAGCTGCAGGTTTACCTGAAAGCAGCTAACAGAAGTGTTCCTGTCTTTAACACTCAGATGCCCACCTCCCAATGGGGTCTAAAGCCAAATAAATCTGTTTTACCCTGTATAAGCTTTATACAGGGTAAACTCATAAATTGTTCGCACTCTATAACACTGATAGAGAGATATGCACAGTTGTTTGCTCCCCAAGGTATTAATATATACTCTGAGTTAATTTAATAAGTAAAAAGTGATTTTATTAAATACAGAAAGTAAGAGTTAAGTGGTTCCAAGTAGTAACAGAACCAAGTAAGCCACCAAGCAAAATAAAATAAAATGCGCAAATCTATGTCTAATCAAACTGAATACAGATAATCTCACCCTCAGAGATGCTTCAGTAAGTTTTTTTTCCTCAGACTGGACACCTTCCAGGCCTGGGCACAATTCTTTCCCCTGGTACAGCTCTTGTTCCAGCTCAGGTGGTAGCTAGGGGATTCTTCATGATGGCTCTTACCATTCCTTTGTTCTGTTCCACCCCTTTATATCTTTTGCGTAAGATGGGAATCCTTTGTCTGGGTTCCCAACCCCTCCTTCTCAATGGAAAGACACCAGGTTAAAGATGGATTCCAGTTCAGGTGACATGATCACATGTCACTGCAAGACTTCATTGTCCACTTGCCAGCACACACGTATACAGGAAGACTTACAGGTAAACACAGCCATCTGCAGACAATTGTCCTGGTTAATGGGAGTCAAGATTCCAAACCACCATTAATGGCCCACACTTTGCATAATTGCAATAGGCCCTCAGAGTTATATTTCATATTTCTAGTTTCAGATACAAGAGTGGTACATTTATACGTATAGGATGATCACACTTAGTAGATTATAAGCTTTGTAATGATACCTTACAAGAGACCTTTTGTATGAAGCATATTCCAGTTACATTAGTCACTCATTAGCGTATTTCTATAAAACCATATAGATTGCAATGTTACACTTCCATTCGAAGGATCCAAACTGTTTGTGGAAAAAACAGACTCCCCCCTCCATACACTAAGACTCAAGCCACGTGTTCTCTGGGGATTTATACACTTGACAGAAAAGGAAATACAGCAAATCTCAGACATCACAAAGATCCTGATCTGCTCCGTTCCCTCCATCCCAGAGACGCTATGAACCCCAGTGGAGAAGGCAACGAATACGAAAATGAAGACTGACAGAGCCCCAAACCTCAACTTCACAACCAATTTTGATGCATTGGTTGAGGCCCTGAGCTACCCAATTGCTTGCTGTAAAACTTGGATCATCTACATCCTTTCGGAAACCACCTTGTTCTTTTTTGACAAAACTGTAAACGTATAACAGACAAGTGGGCACTAGAGATAATCTTCAATGGTTATTCAATCCACTTTTCTTTCCTTCCCCATCCCCCTTCTCAGCGACCCTTCCCATGAGCACCTTTTACATCAGGAGATCAAGCATCTCCTAAACCTGGGTGCTATAGAACCAGTTCCCAATCAACACAGAGGAAAGGGTTTCTATTCCAAATACTTCCTGATACTGAAAAAGAATGGTGGATGGAGACCTATTCTGGATCTGAGATCATTCAACAGCTATGTAAAGACACAAGGATTCAAGTTGGTTGTTAGCAGCAATAATTCCGTCGCTGGACCACGAAGGCTTGTTCTCAGCCCTTGACCTACAAAATGCTTATTTTTCTATCATGATCCAAACATTCCACAGGAGTTTTCTAAAAGTCGTCATTTTCAATACAAGGTACTTCCATTTGGACTATCATCCACAGCCAGAGTGTTCTTGAAGGTCCTGTTTGTGGTAGCAGCACATCTTTGCAAACTAGGAATTATATTTCCATATCTCGATGACTGTCTACTCAAGGCACTATTCTTCAACGCCCTGTCAGCCACGCTAAAAACTATTGATGTATTCATACAGCTGGGACTGCAGCTAAATGTTCAAAAATTGACCAGTGCCAATACATCTAGAATTCATAGGCGCTTATCTAAATGCAGTAAAGGCCAATGTCTTCCTCCCCTTACACAGGTTCAGTACCTTAACTAACTTAATCTACACAATCCAGGCCAGCTCCCAGACCTCAGCCAGAAATTGACTTCAGCTACTGGGGAGCACCTTTGTAATAAGTCATACAAGACTCAACGTGTGTCGCCTTCAAGCATGGCTCAAAATGGTTTATGCACCAAATATGGACAGATTGAGCAAACTGCTGTTGATGTCCTTGACAGTCAAAAATTCTTTTGAATACTGGAAAGATCTGCAGAAAGTCTGTGCCAGTGGTTCCCTTCAATCAGCCACCTTCGACTTTCATACTGACAACAGATGCATCTCTGGTGCGCTGGGGAGTTCATCAAGACAACCATGTGGTTCAAGGCAAATTGTCCCCCTTCGAATTCCCACTGCATAGCAATCTGCTAGAGCTCAGAGTGGTAAGGAATACCTGTTCATATTTCCTATAGCTAAAGGCAAACACAAAGGTTGTGATAAACAACATAGCATGTATATTTTACATAAATCTCTAGGGAGAGGAGCAAGATCATCTTCCTTTTGTGCCAAGGCAATGAAACTATGAAATTGGTGTATTCAGCACAGCATCAACTTAGCAGCAGCCTACCTTTCAGGCATACAGAACACCACAGCAGGAATTGTTCTCAGGGACACAACGGGAAGTAGACCATGCTATTCTCCACAGCATATTTCCCCATTGGGGAGTCCCAGAAATAGACTTATCTGCCACAGCCAAAAACAGGAAATGCTCTCAGTTCTGCTCCAGAGCCAGATTGGATCATCATTCTCTTGGAGACAACTTTCTCTTTCACTGGAACACAGGTCTCCTTTATGCCTTTCCTTCAATTCCTCTAATATCAAAGGTCATACTCAAGATAAGAAAAGGGAGAGCAATGGTTATTCTCATAATTCCCACAGGCCAACACAAACATAGTTCCCATACTTTACTCTGTTAGCGATCTGCTTGCCAATCACTCTTTAGCCCCTTCCTCATCTCCTTTCTCAAGATGCTGGACAGATCCATCACCCCAACTTGCAGGTTCTTCCACTCATGGAATGGCTCCTTGATGGTTTGAAAGCATAGAGTGTCTTGTTCAGAGGATGTGAAAGAGGTGCTATTATAAAGCAGAAAAATGACTTGTCACATGTAGATTCAAAAGTGGAAAAGATTCCAATTCTGGTGTTACTCAAAATATGTTACCTCCACATCCTCTCCCCTCTCACTGGTGCTAGACTACGTCCTAGATCTAAAAATATCCAGATGATCTCTAAATTCAGTACAGTTGCTTCTTGCAGCCGTACCGGCCTTCCATCATAAGAGAGACTGCTACTCCATATTTGCTCATCCTATTATGAAAAGATTCCTCAAGGGTATGGGTAACCTCTTCCCACAATGGGATCTTAACTTTCTCCTCAAGTGCCTCACAAGGCCTCCTCTTGAACCCGTGGCCACATGCTCGCTTACACATCTATGAATGAAAATGGCATTCTTAGTAGCCATCACTTTGGCTCAAATTATCAGAGAAATAGGGGCTCTAACAGCACATCCCTGTTTAAAATTTTTTATCAGAGATATAGTTACATCGTGACCACACCCCAAATTCCTCCCAAAAATATCTTCCACCTTCACATAAACTAACCTATACACCTCCCAGCCTCCTTCCCCAAGCCACTCTGGGTTAAGAGAGAGGCAATATTATACATCCTTGATATCAGGGGAGCATTGGTGTTCTATCTGGATAGAACTAAGCCTTTCAGAAAATCTCCTAGACTTTTCCTTTCTATTGCGGAGAGATCTAAAGGATCCTCAATTGCTAAACAAAGACTCTCTAAATGGATATCAGACTGCATTACTTGTTATCGTACTCCCAACCTCCACCTGGAGTTCAAATTCATTCCACGAGACGTTTCCACTTCCATAGCTTTCATCAAAAACATTCCCAAACAAAGAAGAGAGGTTTATTCACCTTGTGTAGTAACTATGATTCTCTGGGATGGGTGCTCCACTAACCACCCTCCCCTCTACTTCGGAGTTCTTACCAATGAGCTCTGCAGTAGAGAAGGAATTGAGAACAGTTTGCCCATGCAGCGCTAGATAGCCTCTAGGCAGAGCATGAGATGGAGAGAGTGCATGTGTAGGCCAAACAGACACGGCTACCTAAAATCTCCGATCTGAGGTGCAGGGACATGGATACATCTACAGTGGAGCACTGATAGGGGGACACACCTCAAAGAACCACAATTACTACACAAGATGAGTAACCCTTTCATGCTGCATCTGATCAATTCCAGAATTTCAGGTAGTGCTGTAGGCATAAATGGACAGAACGCTATTGATTTGGAGGGAAATTGGAAAACCGAAAGGGGAAAAATGGGAGACACAGGTAGCCCGGCCATCTGATTAACAGAACCACAGCTATTGGTTCTGAAGTTGTTTTGAAGATCAAAGAAGTGGTTGATGGCACCCAATAAAACTTTCCAGCCATAGTTCCTCATCTCATATGTTCCCATCCTCCCAATAGTTTAACATGTTGACACTCTGAATGACTTATCTCCCAGATAGAAAGAATGATGGTGATGGGGAGAAGGAGGAACTGGGGATGTGCACGTAGCCCCTCAAATGAGGATGGAGGGAATGAGAGACCCTGGCATGTGGGGAAGAATTGGGGATGGAGTAGGGAAAGTTGCGGGGAGTTCCAGAAATAAAGTGCAATGGGAGATGCACAGGGAACTAGGGAGGAGAACTGCAAGGAGCCCCTGGGTGTGTGCAATAAGCTCAGCCTACACAATCTATAAAGGGCTTCTCTATACAAATGCTTAGTTTGCAGCAAGCTGGGGTGTAAGTCCTACCCTATGCTAGTGTGCAATGCACTAAATGTCTGTGTGGAGCCTACTGCCGTACTAAAAAAATTCTGTAGTGCGCTTTGATTTACCCCACTTTGAAATGGGAGTAGATTGAATGGCATCACTTAGCGGGCACTTAGTACATGGCAGTCTAGTGTGGGGTAGAGTTACACCCTAGCTGGCCGCAAACTGTATTCATATAGACAAGCCAGAAGTATGGGACCTCCTGGTAAGTACTCCGAAATGAGGAAATGCCAAAGATAAGGTTAGGTGCATAACTGTAACCCATGCCCTATTGAATATACAACTAAAGTAATCTCTAATTACATAATTGTATTCTGTTTCTCAGATGCAATTAATTACACAGTTTCTTTGACCTTAGGGGGAAATGTGCACGTTATGTGTTTTTTTTTTTTTTTTAAATGACTCATAACTTGAGCAAATCAAAACTTTTTTTTCTCGAACAAGGTTAATTTCTGTTCCCAGTAAGGGCTTTTCCGTGCCAGACTTCCTTTCAACCCTTAAATATTTCAGCTGTTGGTCTGTTCAAAAGTGATTAGAGACTTTTTTATAATAATAGAAAGTATATCCCTCTTTACACTTCAACCTCCTTCTGCTCAAAAGCAGTTAATTGTTTGCTTCTTTCTACCCCAAAAAATCACTTTGGGACAGAGGCAAGGTCCTCAAACCAGAAATGGGATCTTGCCTCATGAGTCCTTAACTCAGGGCAGGTCTTCACTACCCGCTGGATCGATGGGTAGAGATTGATCTATCGGGGATTGATTTATCGCGTCTCGTCTAGACGCAGAGAAATCGATCCCCGAATGTGCGAGAGGTGGAAGCGGAGTTGACGGGGGAGCGGCAGCGGTGGAGTCGACTTGCCGCCGTCCTCACGGCCAAGTAAGTCGACCTAAGATACGCCGACTGAAGTTGCGTATCTTAGGACAAGCGTGCGCACACACACACACACACAGCTAAGTGTGACTCTGTAGAGATGGTTTGGGTTGCAGAATGGGAAGTTCCTGGGGAAACTGTCTGCAAGACCGAAGTAGAAACTTGATTGGCTGAGACCACAAACTTATAATGGCAACTGTTGTGAAACCTTAACGACAGCAAGCTATGACCCGTGTGCTATACTGACAGCAGAATAACACCTCCTGTGTCACAATCTTTCAGCTGACGAGAGTTTTTGTTGGGTAGCAGCAATATTATGTTGGCCTTGGTTGAGAGATATCTTACCCATTCACTCTTATGGTGATAGTAAAGCAATAACTACATTTTTAAAATTGAAAAATAGACTCTGTAGGATCAGAAGTTTCAAAATCCTGAAATATCTCCGATATTAAATTAATCACCGAGGATCTCCTTTGAAATGCCACACCGACAGTAGACATCACAGGTTGCCTTAAACAACAAAATTCAGAGTTAAACTTGTGGCAGTGTTAACATATTTTCTCTATGCTGTTAATTTCCGGTGGCTTCCTCTGTGCATGATTTCTGTTTCCTGTTTAGGGAGCTAAATGCATGTTGTTGATTTGGTTAAGGTTTGTCTACACATGGACAGGAATACCTATTGCACTTAAAATTCATGCCTCACATTAATCTGAATTAACTTTCAAGTGTAGATATTCCCCTACTTGTTGTATGGTGTACAGAAACATACTTGTGCATTAGGAATCAACTAGTTTACCTTTATGCTTCTATCCATCTAAAGTGTCTTCTATAGTTATTAAACTTTTCAAAACCCTATGATGTCAAATATAACTATCCTTAGACATACCAGTAGGAGTTGCTGTGATTGCTTGTCTAATACGAATATCTCCTAGGACTTAACTAAAGAGCAATGGTAACTTTTTGATTTGGCCATATATTATGCTGATCTATAACAATATTAAAGAACATTAAGAAATATTTTCAATGTTTGACTTCAACTGACCATGACCTCTGGCAGATTAGACAGTAATACAATAGAGTTTTGTCAGTCAGTGTGGCTGGTGATGGAAAATACAAAAATGAGGATGGGCTAATCTTGGACATCTTCCAAAACCTGCAGATGCCTGGGTTAGACAGTTTCAGCACAGTTCATTGTTGTACGATCATTTTGCTTAGTCTGCAATGCTCATTGGGGAGTCTCATAGTCTGGATCCAGTGCAGATCAGAATGCTGATTGTTTCTTACTAAACAGTATGGGAGTTGACTGAGTTGGCATGAATGAGACTTCAGAATAAAGTTGTCTTTAAATAGATCTGTTTTGTTTTGATGCTGATTTTCAATCATGTGATCTAGATGGTGTAATTGCTGATAACCTATTTTAATCCTTCTGAAGAATTTAATGGAAACAGCATTTACTCTATTAATGTCTAGAGGGAGCCAGCCTCTACTATCCAGGATTCTGGAATGGAAATTTCTGATAAATTTGATACATTTCTGATAAAAAGAGATCTGTTAAAATCTCACTTCATGAGGGCTAGCATCTAAAAAAACTATAGATTGCCCAGATATATATCCTCTGTTAACATTTGGGGTATACCAGTGAGCAGAGATAATAGGCCTTGTGGTAACTTTGAATCTGTCATGTACAACTTCATATTAAACTGAAATCTTCATTAAAAGCTTTGGGTCTGAATAGTTTGGAAGTTGGTACTTAGCTTATAATTTAGTGTGTGCTTTCTATAATAGTGCATATGGATGATAGTCCAAAGTGATATTGCTAAAGAGCTCTGCAGAAAATCCATAAACAGAAACTGTTAAATTGATTCTAATATTTGATCTCCTGCCCAGATTTAAAGAACAATGTAGGAAATGTGGCAGCTAACATAACTTTTTCTTTGCTTTTAAACAAAGCTTAATGTAATCTTAATTTTAATCTCTGCATTTTACCACTTCTTGGAACATACAACTTTTCATAAAACGTTTGGGCCTGGTGAAAGGCCCCGGGAAACAAAACAATACCTGACCCCACTGATACCACAGTGCTTTTCCCAACTGTATGTCATGTAATTGAAACTGACTTGGCAGGAAGTTGTGTTGAAGCTGACAAGCTTGATTATAGAACTTTATTTTGTTTTGGATGAGCAGAATCCATAGTTGCAAGGCCATTATCGCTAGCTAATCTTTATTAGACAAAAGCTTGCCTTTGAGAAGTGTGTCCAAAATTTGAAAATCGGGTAACTTGTGGTATTCTGACACTGATGAAGATGAATGAGTAGCCATAAAGCAATGGGAGACTGGAATTCCTGGTGTCTTTGGAACTGAAGGCTAAACTATGTGCTGACTAAGTTTTAGTAATATTCTTATATGCATTTATCTTGTATTGCATTCTGAACTAAAGACTTGCTGAAAACTTTGGCGAAAAGACTGGCTGGCAATATTGATCACTTTTTAGCCTGATTTGTGATTGATGCATTTATTCTGATTCTCCACCCCCATTCCCCTTCTCCACACCTAGTCCGAAAATGACATTTCTTATGGCTGTATTTTAATTTTAGGATGGTTTTGTTTTCTACTAGAGAGAGGCAGATGTTGAATTCAAACCAAAGTTTATCTGTCATAGGCAAGCTACTGAACTCTTTAATGTCTGAAAAGACACTTTTCTTAGCTTTGTGAGAACACCTTTAGACTTTACTTGCAAAAAACAAAAACCCAAAACAAAAGAGAACGGCCACATCTCTGTAGCTGGGTTTTGGAGTTGGATTTTACACACACACACACACACACACACACACACACACACACCCTTCCCGAGTTGGATTTTACACACACACACACACACACACACACACACACACACACACCCTTCCCCAGTCCAGGCTTCTTGCATCCTTTGGAAAATGTCTGGTTTTGTGTTGCTGATACAACTTTAAAAAACAACACTTTCACTATGAGGCGTGATAGTGAAGGAAGCAGTCCCAGATTCACAGCCCTATCTTGTCATTTAGGAGATCAAGAGGGCCAATGTTTGTTGCAGGAGGTCTCCAAGAAAACTCTCATCTCCTACACAAACCAGCTTAACCTCTGCAATAGTTCGATTGTGCAGAAGTTCAGAGTAGTCGATCACAGTCCTCATTCTAGAAACCTAGGTGTTCTTTTAGGTATTGCAGCCTAGAACAATGACGGAGGGCTTGAACTCGATGCAATATTCATTGATGGAGGAAATTCTCATTTGTCTTCATATAGATAACAACAACAAGGAGTCTGGTGGCACCTTAAAGACTAACAGATTTATTTGGGCATATATATGTATCATGACCCCCTGATACATATAGATAAGGTAAATTGGATGGTGGGGGAGAGAAGGAGGAAGGAAAATTGAAAGCAAATATGATCACGTGACTTCTTGAAAGTGGAGTGAGATTGAGTCAGCAATAAAACTTTTTGGTTTTACATTGTCTTGGGTATTGTCTTCTCATTGAAAACTATTTTTTCTCATCTAACGTGATAATTGAACTAGATAGGGCAGCTTGGTAATAGAAATTCTATTTTTATTAACCTGGCATATTGCACTTTTGTTTCTTTCCCCAGTACTATATATTTCCCCCAAATGGACAATAACACAAGAGACTTCCTATCATGGATAAATTAAAATTGCTGAGTGCAGTTCACCCGTAGTTCATGATGGCATTTTTCTGTCAGCATTACTTTCATCACAGACCTTTTTGTCTTTTCCTGCCACTGGAAACAATAAATGTTTTTCAAATATTTTTGTAAACAAAATAGTGCAGTATCATAATGCAAACAGATGGCAGTTTGAGCCACTGAACAGAGCTTTTTTACTTATGTTGTTAGATGAGCCTAATTTTGGACCTAGACAAATTTCTCCTTTTTAGAGAGACTTAAGTAGAAAATGTGTTCATACTCCAACGTATTAAAGTGTAGACTTTAATATGTATTTGAAACTTGAGTTTGGCACCGGTTGTACTTTAACTGTCTGTAATTTTTGGCTTGAGAAATATTCTGTTTTTACAGATGTTACTTTTAATGCATAAATGGAATGTGGTTTTATAGACTCTCTAATTCTTCAGGCTCCAAATTGCTTTAGAATGAGTTGCATGTTAATAATGCAGTACTCTCTTGGGATTGTTTGGATACTGCTGTGATCCAATTTTAGTTTCAGTATACGTCAGTATTGCACTGCCATATCTATTTTTTTCCTGCTGCTCCTTTTCTATAACTGCCCCCAACCTCAAATAGTAGTTAATAGTTTAGTGAAGACCCACTAAATGGACGGCAGAGCGCTCTCCGGTTGACCCCGGTACTCCACCTCTCTGAGAAGAGTAAGGGAGGTCGACCTGAGTGCGTCTCCCGTTGACAGAGCACAGAGTAGACACCGGGGTAAGTCGACCTAAGCTACGTTAGTCACATAGCTGGAGTAGCGTAACTTAGGTCGACTTATCCTGGTAGTGAAGACAAGCCCATAGACTGAGGCCTGAAGGGACTACTGTGATTATCTAGTCTGACCTCCTGTATAACACAGGCCAAAGAATTTTGCCAAGCAGTTCTTCACCAGAAGTTATGGGTTTGATTCAAGCTAGAGCATATCTTTATTTTTAGAAAGATGCTCCATTTGCTCCAATGGTTAATTAGTAACATTTTTAAAATGTTCACCTTATTTCTAGTCTGAATTTGTCTACCTTAAGCTTCCAGGTATTAGATTTTGTTATGCCTTTGTTTCCTCCCCCCCTGCCCCCCCTGCTTTTTTTAATCCTCTGTTGTGAGAAATCTTCATGTAGATATTTGTCGACCAAGATCAAACCGACACTTAACCTTCTCTTGGATAAACTAAATAGATTGAGCTTCTTTAGACTCTCACTGTCAGGAAGGTTTTCCAGACCCAGGTAAGTTTGTGAGGTTTCAGATTTTAGGGGTTATTTTTTCTAATACAAAAGGAAGATCTGAAGTTGTGGTGAAGCTGTATGTAATTCACTTAACCCGAAACATAAAACATTGAAATTCTTAAAAATAGATTCAGAGTATGACCACCACTTGATCAAATGCAGTGCAGTTTCTCAGTCAGAAAGGTCATCAGGTATACCATCTATATGGGATTTGCTCAGTTGGGATGTGGAACCTGAAGCAAAGAGCTATCTATGTGTTTGAGCTGAAAACCTCTTTATCCTGATGTTGGTACTGAAGACTTACCATGCCCTTTTATAAAAGGCTATGATTTCTCCTGTAGCCACTATGTGACAGAAAATTGATCCATCCCAATAGTTACACCACACTGACCCACCACCAACATGTTGGTATTTTAACCCAGAGCAACCTTTTACAGCAAGGCCAAAACTGTTCAGATGTTCTGAAACTACCATTTAGGTAACATTATATTGATTTCTGTTACTGTGATCACAAACATCACAGTAACAGTCATCATCCCTTTTTGCTCTACAGGGAAGTGAATCAGCTTGTATTAGATCCTCTTTTTATAAGCTAGTCTTTCATGAATCTGACAGCTTTTTTTACCACAACTTACAAAGCAGCACTCAAATGCACGTGAAACTTAAACTCTGTGCACCAAAGCCATTTCCGTAATGGAATGGAAGAGTCTGTGGTTCAACCTGTACCATGCATACAAAAATACCTACAAAAAACTGCATAGCAAGAGAACTATGCTTTGAAAAAGCACGTATGACATTTCATAGCCCTGCTTGTTAGTTACTAGTTTTTCTGGACTAAGCACCATAGGATGCTGAAAACCTTTTGGTTGACACTTAGACTAAAAGCTAGCTAATCTTAATGTGCTCTCTTGCACTAAATAACTTGCTATTATGCTTTTGGTTGATGCCATATTTCAAATATATTTAAAAAAATGAATATTGTTTCATTAGACATTATTCATATTTTATCCTGAATTCCTTCAAATAGAGGTGGATGAAATCAGTTCCCTAATACCGTGTTAAGGAAACAAGAGGGACATGGTTTAGGCCTGTTTTTTTTCCTTGAGTATGAGGACCTCCATCATAGCGTCCCTAGCCTTTTAGTGATTTGGTTGGAATTCTTTTTGGGAAATTAATTTTTTAATCTTGTAGATAACAATAAAGCAAAAAAACTACTGGCAAATACCGATACACAAAGTAACTTTTGTTAGCTTAGAACTTATTTGTGAAGTTGAACTTTCAGTGCAACCTTAACCACTGCAGGGAACACAACCCAAAAGACTTGAATGTCACTGTGAGCCTGGTCTTACAGAAATCAAGGATAGTTTTCTAATTTCTTTGACCCAATTTTTAAAAATCTCTTTCAGAAAATGAAGGCTGCCTGCATCATGTTGTTCATGAACGTTTAGGGGAGCTGCTGCGTGTCCTAAAGGCAGTGATAAATAAACATCAGACTCTCAATTCAGTTGACATTCTTAGTGCTGCAGGAACAGTCATCGCAAAGGTGAAAGGTAAGGAAATATCACCTCTCAAATTCAGGAAAAATGGGGAACTAGTAATTTATAACACCAGGGTCTGTTATTTCAGTATATTAGCTATGAAAGAAATAAAACTTTATAACCTAGGTTGCATATATGCAAAAGGAAAATAGCCGTATACAAATTATTTTAAACTTCTGAGAAGTCCAGTACATTTTATAGTCTGTCTCTTCCCCCAACGCGTTCCGAAGTCAGGTGTATTATTAAATAAGCTTGCTCTTCCATTTTTAATAAAGAAAACATTGCTTCCTGTAGTACTGTAATTCAAACTAATACCTAGTGCTTTGAAAGCTCTCTTTATATCAATCTTTGTTTAACTGTACATGTATGTAATTGAGATTAACACTAATATATTTGTCAGCACGTGAGATTTACCTTCCTGAATAGGCTTACTATGATCTTCCAGCGACTGCCTCTTTAATATTATCAGATTTCAATTGGTTCATAATATAAATGTATAGAGAAGATATGAAATCATATTCCGATTGAATAAACTTCCAGATCAGTAATACAAAACTGTAATGCTCGCTAGGCCTTGCTTTTGTAGTCCCCAAACTGGAGGACGAAATGAATGTGCTAAAGTTGTCCATAAATGACAAAATATCAGAGCTGAGGATGTTGGCACTTGCTGCTGCCGTTCTCCAGCTGGCTCCAGACCCAGCCCAGACAGGAAGAGATCACTAGGGTGACCTGCATAATCATTCTAGCTCATGCTGCACTGTCAGTGTTTTCTACTCTTAACCTTTGACAGACCTTCCAGTAGTCCCAGGTTTTACAGGACTGCCCACAAAAGTTCCTGTCCCGTTTGAAGGGCTGGATGGCCTCGGATCCCCATTCTGGGCATTGAGACCTGGCCCTGGCAAATGGGTGCAGTGACACTCGGATTTGGGCTGGCCTCTTGACGGGGGACAGCCAGTCCAAATTTGAGTTAGCAGCACTATGACTCCATGCACCAGGGTCCAGGGAGCGATGCCCAGAGTGAGAAGCTGAGCCCAGCTATCCATGAGGGACAGGAGTCACTGCTATGGGTACAGTGGCTTGTGTCCCTCACGGATGGCTGTGGGCAGGCTTGCTCTGCAACTCTTTCTCTCCCGACCCTCCAGGCTTGCCACCCCCTGGAGGCAAGACTTGTTCCACTTTAGCCACTAGAAATCTTGGGAGGTATGCTTGGATACAACTTTCTGTCTAGTCCTGGGATCATCCTGTCCCCCAGGATGCTCCTGTGGAGCTAGCTAGGGCTGCCGTCACTAGGCCCTGCCTACATGACATGGAGAATGCTCTGAGGTGTAGGTAAAAATCCCACCTGCTTTTCTTCCTCTCTCAAGAGCCAAGTGGAGATTCTCTGTGTTGACATCTTGTGTTTCTTTATATAACTTTTTCCTTGCTCTAGGTATTTTCTCTTGTTCTCTACTTACAATCTTTTGTAGTGATGCCCAACATATTATTTCTTCCCCTCCCCCTGGTATACATACTTGCTGCTATGTCAGTTAAGAATGCTGTTTCGTTTATCTGTATCCTTCTCATACATGGAGGTAAAGCTTCTTATGGTTATTTTCTTCTTGCCAAGTAGCTCCTCCTGCTTGTGCTTTAGAAGTACTGCAGACACTAGAACCCTAGTCTTCTGTCTCTTCATGGGGCAAGCATGTAGGGCTCGCCCTGAGATGAAGGTTCCTGTGAAGTCATAACTCCACTGGTTCTGTACTTGCTGTCAGCACTGTGGGAGCAAATAACCTGAATTTCTAATATAAAAAGCAAGCAGAAGAGTAAGCTTTAAAAACACTCACCTCGTCCCCTGGCTCAAAAATCTTTTTTATTTTATTTTATTGGTAATCATAGCATGGGTACAAACTCCATTTGACTTTCTTTGCAGGTCATCTTTAAAGCCCTGGCTTAGTCCATGTAATTAGTACACTCACATCAGAAATAGGCTTGATAACTAATGTTCAGTTTAGTGCTAATTAAACAGTACATATGCTAATTAAACAGAACATATGCTGTTCATTTGGAAACTAAATGGGCAGTTTTAACAGCATTTGAGAGTAATAGAGCTACTACACAATGTTTTAGTGAAACACAATTGTATATTGTGTAATAGTAGTGCTGCAGATTTGTCATGCTATTTTTTTTATAAAAATAGCAGAGTAGTCATGCTAAACTTAGTAAAAGTCGTGTTTTAGGGGGAAATGGTGTGTAAAGTCAGAGTTATGAAAACAACTATACCCCTTTTAAATACAATAAATATAAATCCCATCGCCTCCTCACTCCACTGAGGGGGGCACTGACCACCTCCAGCATCCTCCTCCACCCTCGCACCACAACCCTAATCCCAACTTGGTCAAACCGAAGTGTAATGCCTGGTGTGGGAAGCCTTGTCCAGCCCCCAGAGGACAGGAGCCACCTCTGCAAGCTGAGTGCAGGGTTGTTGATTTTCTCTCCATCCCTCCTCACTGGGCTGGTGACCTACCTTGAACCTTCCTGTTTCCCACCATTTGGGAAACTCTGCTTTATTAAAACCACAGACAGAAAAGTCCTCGTCAAACAGAAAAATTACAGTATCCATGATGCTTTTACCCCCATGACAAACCAGCACCTTAATAATGAGTTATATGAAAGTATATTACTATCAACATGCTTTAAATAAAAAGGGCAGAGTCTAACAGGGCAGTTGCATCAGCCAGTCGTTTTTTCAGCAGGTGAGCCCAGCTAGGTCCAATAGCATGGCTATAGCTTTTTATGTAAACATGAAGAATTGGCATGCAGCCATAGCTCGTTTAGAGAATTTAAGGTCAGGTCTATACTGTGAACTTATATCAGTATAACTGTGTCATTCCAGGGTGTGAAAAATCCTTGAGCGATGTGGTGATACCAACCTAACCCCTGTGTAGACAGTGCTATGTCAATGGGAGAGCTTCTTCTGTTAACACAGCTATCACCTCTCGGGGAGGTGGATTAACTATGCTAACAGGAAAAGCTCTCCTATTGGCGTCGTAGCATCTTCACTAAAGCGCCACAGCAGCGCAGTTGCACCAGTGCATTGTATGTTAAGACAAGCCCTAAGTAGGGACTTGGCTGATGGAATGAGACACCTTTACACAGGGAAAATGGGTGTGGTGCACAGTGATTTTGCTGTTACAGTGTGTAACAGTCTTTGCCTTAAGCTGGAAAGGAACCAAAGTTCTAGCATGTTTCTAGTTTGAATGCATCACACTTCTTCAAGAACTGTTTCAGACGAGATTAAAAACTCAAGGTTCTGATTATTTGGGGGGATTTAAAATTTAATGGAACTTTTTGCACATTTTGGGGGGGATCTGCTTTGGTGACCTGATTAAATTCTAATGTGTAGCTACTTTCTTCCTAACTAGATTTCCCTCTTCCTTTTCATAAAATATTGTATTCGTCACTTGCTGGCTATCAAGACTTCAATGAAAAATGTTTTAATGTTGGTCTTAGTCATTCACTGTTCTCCTCATGTGCCTGGGGATTTAAATGAGAGTCGTCATGTGAACAGTGCTCTTTCAAATAGTGCCTACAATTTTATTCCTCCCTGCCCCTCCCCTCCTCCCCCCGAAGAATTTGCACTTGTATAAAAATGATCTCACTTTGCCTAAAGTATAATATTTGCTGAATGCAAAGTCCCTTTGTCGTGCTCAGCTCTTTTGAGCCACTTTGCCAGATTGCTGGAGGGCTGAGGGACCTTCTTGAGAGTGCTTTTCCCACCAGTGTTCCAGGATCCACTTTCTGCAACTCCATTGTGAAGGGGCAGGAATCCACCCTATGGAAAAATTTGCTAGAAGTTAAAAGCATGAAAGTTACAGACTTTTACAGAAAGTCTTTAAACCCATAGGTTATCTTTCTTTATTATTTACTTTCATTGGGTTCGGAATCACACTGCAGTACTCTCTAGCACAGATATAATTTTCTGTTATGTTCTGTGGAATGGCTCAAACCCACCTGCATCACTTACTATTAAATTCTGTAGGAGTCTTCCACAAGAGTGGTATTAAGGTGGGTACTTATCCTGAGGCAGCTGGCGTATCACTCCTCACGCCCTCTCCAGAGGCCAAGTGCAGAACTACAATTATCACTGCCTCGGTTTCCCCAATGAGACATGTATGTAGTGAAGTGTGCCCCTTCAGTGTAATTTTTTCATCCAAAGGCCAATCAGACATGCAAGCAAGCCTTCACTCCAGCATCCTTAGTGGGGGGCAGAGTTAATCTTAATCTTAGTCCCATCTAAATCCACTCATCTCCCCCATCCAGACTCCTTATCATTAAGGTGCTCTCAACCCAGCCCCCTTCCCTCCCTAGAGGAACTCTTGCCATCACCTGGGGAAGGATTCCTTCTCAGGACTCTCTCAGAGCTCAAACCACTGGAGCTCTTCTCCAAAGTGGCATGTAGTTCCTCTATGATCTGGACAACCTGCTGCTGTTTAGTAAGGTCCTTCTCCTTAGGGATTTGGCACTCTTAGTGTGCTCCCCTTTCAGAACCTCTCTGGTTTAGGAGTAGTTTCCTAGGTCCCCTTTACTGGTGAGCTCCCTAAATAGCTTCTCTGAGAATTCCTTCTCTGTTGGAGTTTCCTTCCTGTCTTTTGGAACTCTGTCTGAAGCCTCATAACTCTTTATTGGACCTTGTGGCTGTTCCTTAGCTAATTAATTGCTGCCCAGCCAAGTAGGCAATTAACTACTTGTAGGTGGATCTGGGTTGGCTTGTTCTCCTTAGCAGAGCCTATCACAGGTAGACTGGGAGCCTGGCCCCCTCAGGAGCCAGCTATTCTGTGACAGGCATGTTTACAACATGCATGCTTTGTATACAGCATGTGCTTTGTGCCAACTGTTGAAGCAGAAGGTGATTTTAGAGGAAGTAGGCACCTATCTTAATCTGAGCTCTCAACCACAGGAGTCTTTGCACAGCCTGTTCAGTGGTCATGAAGTAGATGGACTCTCCTCTCCCACATCCCAACTTCTTAATTCCTTGCTGTGTCTCACCACCAGTGTCCATCTCCATGGTTGCTCTAATCTAAACTAGTTCAGAAGTTAAGGATGAGAGTTTTCAGACTGCTGGCTCAGACATCCAGCAGGCTGTCCCATGGTCAGAAAAGCAGAGTAGGGCAGGCCAAATGTCTATATCCGCTTCTCTTGACATTGCAACTGCAGGAGTGGATCCTTTCACTTGTTGGGGGAGGCTGCCTCTTGAGCCACTTTCCCAAACAGACTGCAGAGGACCAGACACCTGAGAAGTGTCTTCAGTGCTGAAGCCCTTTTTATGAAGAATTTTCCCACTTGGGATAAAATTTTAAAGTACATAAGCAATCCTGAATTTAACCCTCTGATCAAACAATGCAATGCATAGAACTGGTCAAATATTTCCAATTTGCCTCCCCCATTGAAATAATTGGACAACTTGCAAACAAGTCCTTTAGTTAGTCTGATGCAAACGAGTTTTAAATTTGGAGCCAAATTCACTGCACTGACTCCTGTGGAACTGTGCTTCCTTATCCACAAGTGAATTTCAGCCTTAGTTCTTCATACTAGCTTAAAAAAAAAAAAAAAGAAATCTTATTGCAAAGTTCTGGTGAGAGTTTCATTTTTAGCTGATGTCTAGAAAGACATGGATTGCAGCTGTTGCACAGTCAATGTATGTTTGCTTATACACATGGCAAAGAGGTACTGGGAGATTATTGGTAGAATTCGAAAGATAAAATCAGCCCTAAAATGGTGGTATAGAATTGTTCACAATTGAATAATTTTAAGATTAATAGCAAAAGAATAAGCTCTAGCAGCAACTTCTGCTCTTTTTAAACAGGACACTTTGTCTCAGTTAAATCATGTTAATAATAGAAATATGTCAGCATCTCAACTAATTAAATATATGAATATGGAAGTTCAGTTTACTTTTAGTTAAGTGTTTTTTCCTATGTCAGTCAATATACCAAGATAAAAACTGCCATGATTAACTGCAATATAAGATTAGACCTTCCATTAGCTACATTGTGCTTTTGCCCTAAGGACCTCTAGGAAATGATATTGCAACACTGTTCCATACACATTTGTCCTTAAACATTTATGAAAAATTTTATATTCCTCAAATGCATTTAGTTATGCATTTCAAGGCTGATGTACAGCGTGCAGTGAGCATGTGTTGTGTTAAGAAACAAAGTAAAAAGAGCTCAAATAAGCCAGTACTCATGCATCCATCCTAAATCAAAAGCTTAGGAAAAAATTGTTTTCCATCCGCTACTAAAAGTAACAAACTGGCAGTGGGAAACAGCTACGCTGTGAAATGCCATCATGATAACACAAGCATGATATGTCTCTCTGTAGACATATACTGTTATGTTGACAATTGTCAGCCGGTCACAATTAATCCTAGTGTTCCCTAATTAACATGTACTAAGGCAGGTGCAGACAAGTCCTCTTTTAGATCAGCTAGGAAGCAAATTCCAGTGTTGAGGGCTCTCTCATAGGGTTACCATCCGTCCGGGTTTCCCTGGACATGTCCAGCTTTTTTAGCTTTAAATGGCTGTCCGGGGGGATTTCTAATAAGGTAGAAATGTCCGGGATTTCCCCCTTCCCCTCATGCAGAGTGCGGTGTGGCTTATTGGACGGCTGTGCCTGATTGAAAGCTGCTCGCAGCCACTGGGGCCTCTAGCAGCCAGAGTCCCTCCTCCCCCGCAGAGCAGCACCTTATTTGTTTGGCTGCACGTGGAGCCCGCAGCTCTCCCTCGGCCTGGTGTGGGGGGGCAGGCAAGGGACAGGGAATGGGGGGTTAGATTGGTCAGAGGTTCTGGGGGGGGCTGTCGGGAGAAGGGGGTGTAGAGAACGGTTGGGGCAGTCAGGGGACAGGGAACAGGGAGACTTAGATAGGGGGTGGGGTCCTGGGGGCAGTTGGGGGGGACACAGGTAGGGGGTAGGGGGATTCTGAGGGGGGCGGGAAGTGGGATGGGCCGGGCGAGGGCGGCACCCCGTGTCCTCTTTTTTGATTGTTGAAATATGGTAACCCTACACTCTCAGAAAATGCCAAGTCCTAGCGCTGAATCTACAAACTGTTGGCTTGAAAATCTCGTACAATTACCACTCCTGCTCAGAAGTAAATAGGAAGCTGGTGCCAGAAGATTAGGTCTAAAAGGCTCCTTATGGCTATTACAGTAACTCCTCACTTAACGTTGTAGTTATGTTCCTGAAAAATGCAACTTTAAGCGAAACGATGTTAAGCAAATCCGGTTGCACCATAAGAATTAATGTAAATGAGGGGGTTAGGTTCCAGGGAAATTTTTTTCACCAGACAAAAAACTTTTTAAACAAACAATTTAATACTGGCACACAGTGGTGATGATTGTGAAGCTTGGTTGAGGTGGAGGAGTCAGAGGGTGGGATATTTCCCTTACTGCTAAATGATGAACTAGCAATTGGCTGAGCCTTCAAGGGTTAACTCTCTCACTCTACAAGGCAGTGGGAATGGAGGAGATATGCGCATTTCCCCTTTAAGTACACTGCCTTGTTAATTGGATTAGCTTGCTGAAACCGCAACTGCTGCAAGCTCACTCCATCCTGAGCCCTGGTGTGTCTCCGCCCCCCCCCCCCCCCCCCACTCTATGGAAGATGGGGTAAGCGGGTGCAGGGGGGAGGGGGACACCCTGACATTAGCCCCCCTCTTCCTTCCCTCCCCCCCACACACAGCAAGCAGGAGTCTCGGGGAGCAGCTCCAAGGCAGAGGGCAGGAGCAGCACATGGCAGTGGTGGGAGGGACAGCTGCAATGGCTAGGCAGCTGCTGCACAGGAAACTTAGGGGAGCAGGGAGCTGATGGGGGACTGCTGGTCCACCCTGGTTCCAAGCCCCCACCAGCTAGCTGCAACGGGCTGCTCTTCCTGCAAGCAGTAGACAAAGCAGGCGGCTGCCAAACGACATTAGAAGGGAGCATTACACAACTTTAAATGAGCATGTTCCCTAATTGATCAGCAATGAAACAACGTTAACAGGGACAATTTTAAGTGAGGAGTTACTGTACTACCCAGCAGACCAGCAACCACATTGCACATACACTACTAGCTATAGCAGGGCTGGGCAAACTATGGCCTGGGGGCCACA
Source organism: Malaclemys terrapin pileata (assembly GCF_027887155.1). Classification (NCBI taxonomy): domain Eukaryota; kingdom Metazoa; phylum Chordata; order Testudines; family Emydidae; genus Malaclemys; species Malaclemys terrapin. The sequence continues at coordinate 76,056,215 of NC_071512.1, forward strand.
TACAGCCCTTCAGACTTTTTAATCTGGTTCTCAAGCTCCCTCCAGGAAGCAGAGTTAAGGGCTTGCCCCGCTCCACGTGTACCGTGGCTCTCAGAAGCAGCAGCATGTCCCCCTTCCAACTCCTATGCGTAGGGGCAATGTGCAGAGACACTTGGTTGCGCCTCCATGTAGGATCCAGAGGGGGGACATGCCGCTGCTTCTGGGAGCTGCTTGAAGTAAGCGCTGCCCAGATCCTGCCTCTGACCCCCTCCCACGCCCCGACCCCCAGCCCCAGCCCTGATCCCCCTCCTGCCCTCTGAACCACTCTGTCCCAGCCCGGAGTACTCTCCTGCACCCCCAACCCTCATCCCCAGCCCCACTCCAGAGCCTGCACCCCCTGCTGGAGTCCTCACCCCCTCTTACACCCAACCCCCAATTTCGTGAGCATTCATGGCCCGCCATACAATTTCCATACCCAGATGTGGCCCTCGGGCCAAAAAGTTTGCCCACCCCTGAGCTATAGCCTCTGAGTGGTCTTCAAGTGTAGCCAAAAGTAGAATGCATAGTGTTGTTGCATCTCTTCTGCTTTAATGTATAACTTGATTGTGTTTTTTTCACTGACTTCAAGAAAGTATAAATTTGCAGAGTGGGGGTTTTAGGCAAGCATAAATTGTAGCCAAGAATCAATTATGGACACAAACTGTATCATTTTACTACCTATGAAAGGAATGGTGACTATAAGCTAGCATTTGGAATTCATGGTGTTTTGATGTTTGTTTTGTCAATAAAGTCCTACATTCGGAGAAGAGATTAAACTGAAAGTTCATTGAACAGAAGAACTACAAGGCTTCGAGTAATTGAAAAAAATGATTTTACTTTTAGAAGGTGGTTATTTAAAGACCTTGGAATACCAAAGCCAATCATCCAGTTAAGGAGATAAAACAAAATTGTAAGAACTTGTTGTATAGATAATAATTAACTGAATCATTTGGCAACAGAGGGAGGCTAGGACTGTAGACATCTTGTTGAGAAGGAGTAATGTTGTTAAGTCTGTTCAGTTGGGTATGGTAGAATTAGCCTTTGAAAAGAAGAATATCACACACAAGGTTTCAGTATAGCTATACCAGGAAACCCTCCTAGTATGGACACAGACTGGTAAAAGGACTGTTGCTGGTATAACTGTGTCTGTATTAAGGATCTTGCCTAGGGTTACCATATTTTGTGCCTCCAAATGGAGGATACTCCACGGGGCCCCGCCCCCAGCCCCGCCCATGCCCCCACCCCAACTCCGCCCCCTCCCCTGCTTCCCGCGAACATTTGATTCGTGGGAAGCCTGAAGCAGGTAAGGGGGAGTGTGGGGGGAGGAGGCGTGGCCCAGGCTGGCCCCCCGGCGGCGCCAGGCTGGCCCCCCGGTGGCGCCAGGCTGGGTCAGCTCGGGCCCTGGGGTGCCAGCCCCGGCCGAGCACCCCCGGCCCGCCCAGCACTGCCGGTCCCCAGCCCGACCCGGCGCACCCTCTGGCTCCCGGCCCAGCGAACCCGGCCCCGCGGGCCCGGCCCAGCGACCCCAGCCCCGCGACCCCCGACCGGCTCCCGGCCCCGCGGGCCTGGTTCCCCGGCCCCGCAACCCCAGACCGGCTTCCCGGCACCGCGGGCCCGGCCCCCCGTCCCGGCTCTGGTTCTGGTTCCTGGCCCGGCACTGCACCCCTGGACCCCGGCCCGGCACCGTGCGCCGGGCTCCTGGACCCCGGCCCGGCACCATGCCCCCGGCCCCGCACCGGCCCCGACACCAGCCAAATAGGCCCCGGCCGAGTACCACCGAGCCCTCCCGATTTTCCCGGACATGCCCGGCTTTTGGGGATTTCCCCCCGGACGGGGCTTTGAGCCCCCAAAAGCCAGACATGTCCGGGAAAATCCGGACGTATGGTAACCCTAATCTTGCCAGCCATAGCTATATTGGCAAAAAATCACAACCTAACTGACATAGCTATACTCGCAAAACTTTTAAGTGGAGACCATAGTTTGACTATCTCCTCATTAAAAAGAGCAGATTCAAAGTTTCTCTTGGCTTTAGAGAAGCATGGGTAACTATCTCCAGGAATATCTCTGGAATTCTTATTTCTAAAAATATTCATAATCACAGTGTTCCAAACAGTCTGTTTTGTGTTAGGCATTTTATTTGGATTAAGCTTCTGGTTTCTTTGACTTTGAAGATATAAAATGTGAAATCTGTTTTACAATGTCCTGATATTGTTAGTCAAGCTGACTGTCAGTACTTATCCCTTTTGTTCCTTTAAGAATACAGCTCACCTTTAATATATTACACGTATTGCCTTTCAGGCACTAGATGGCAGGTATGTTATCTTTATAATGTGACTTCAAAAAATTAACATTTTCCCTTGCAAATGCTATTAAGTTGCATGCTCCCTTTGAAACTTGCACTACTATAGATAGATGCCATTTCCAGACAGGGAAATATTACTACAGTCCATTGTTGTCAGTAGCTATTGTGTGCAGTCAGGATGTCCTGGGGAAAGAGTGTGCTTGTTTAAAGTTGATGTTAAGTACATCAGGAATGCACTAGTAAGAGACATGAAGAAAGCTGTCTATCCAACTTTATTGGTAGGCATTTTGGGGAATCTTATTAGATGAGAGGTGGGAGTCTTGAAACATCTTTTGTCATATAATTTTTGTTACCCCACTTAATGTGATGGAATCTGAAAGGGAAAGTTTTCTCCATCACTGAAAAAGAAGGCCTAACAAGATGAGCATGAGTCTTCCTGGAACAGGAAAGCTGATTCTTAGTGCAGACAGCCTTTCTTTAGGGTGAGATTGCATGTTAAATGTTTCACTAGTACAGTGAGAGAAGCACTGCTTCTCTGAAGATATTTTGGTTAAGGATTTATTAAATATTTTCATGGTAAGTCCTTCGTGTTTGTATTTGTGTTTCAAATAGGCAGGATTTTGTGCTTGCATTTTAATGTTTTTTCCAATCATGGATGGCTGGTAATTCATAAATCCTTTAGTTAAATGTTGTTGCTTAATGATTAAGTTTGGAAGACTTTATTTATAGACTTAGATTATTTCTGCAAAGTTGAGGGTTTTCAAAACGTTTTCTTCTATTGATTTTTACAAATACACTCAACTTGTAATCTAACGTTTGCTCTGTGGAACTTTATAGCGTGTATTTCTTTTTCTTCAGAAGTACCAGAGGCATTATTTTCATGTTAATCACACAATATAAAATGGAAAAGGAGAGAGAAACCTTGCTCTTAACAGGGAACGATGACTAGAGTAGTAACTGCTGGTATTTTTGTCATGTGATTACTATTAAACTATTGCCATTTCATTACAGTATGTTCTTCATATGCCAAAGAATTGTTATACAGCACAGGACTGCTTAATGTCAGGCTCGTTTGCTATAAAACCACTTTTAAAAAATATTTTGGCAAATCAGTTGGCATGCTGAGTACATGCAAGGAAGGAGGAATGAATTTGTGTTAATTTGCTAGTGAAAACGTTTCCTTTCACAAAGGAAGTCTGAGAAGATCTGATTTACTTACTGTATTTTCTTTGTTTTGGTGACCCATTAGGGTTTAAGCATCTGGCAGGAAGCCTTGATATAGTTTAGACTGAAGCCTTAAAAAGCATAAGCTTATTAGGAAAATTCTGTACAATTAATTACATTTTCACTTAATGTTGGAGTTACTGATTCTAGAAATAGATACAGTGAGTTTATTTCCAGATTTCAATTTTTGTATGTTTGAAGCGCTACAAATAGGTTGAATTATTTGCGTTGGGTTAATATTGTCATGAATGTTGCAAAAGGGGTGTGTGTGTGTGTGTGTGTGTGTGTGTGTAAACTTTATGGCATCTGGGTAAACCAGAATTTCACATTGTCCAATTAAGCCTTCAGGAATAGATATTAATCTAAATTCCATTGGCTCGGGCAAGTCATTAAGATTGTCTACCCGAGGTCCACCCCGGGTTCAGGGCAGAGTATTTTGGAGAGAACCAGAAAGAAAACTGCTCTTTGCCTCCTTGCTGAGGGTTTAATTTGGGAGTAGGATAGAAAAAATCCTGCTTTTTCCCCCTCGTGTGTCTGCCACCACTTGCTTTTTATTACACCTGTAAGAAGTTCACTTCTACCCCCAGGGTATTGACACAAGCTACCAAAATAAATTATTTTTCCCTTCTCATTATTGTTTTTGTTACAGTAGCACCTTGAGGCTCTAGTAAGGGTCAGTTGCTCTAATACTACAGTGTTAAACACTAAGATAGAGTGAAGAGTGACCTTATCCTTTTCCTATTTTGAAATCACATGTGATGGTGGTAGAGAAAGAATTGCTCTATTCTCCACTGCCCCCAACTTGCACAGTGGAACAGAACAACTGTTACTAAGCTGGGTCATCAGATTGCAGGACTAATACAAATGAAGGTTTCTGCCAAGAAAACAACCTATGGCATTTCCCTGGACATCTCCTCTAGATACAGGATTTCTGTTTTCAGATATGAAATAGGAATATATTTGTATGGAGCCCTTTTGTTTTGGTAAACTGTTTTTGGACTTCCTTGACCAGCCTGGAAGATAGAGAAGCAGTTTCCTATATCAATATTTAAATAATTTATGAGCTGTGTGTTGCCACTGCCTTGTAGGTGACTGAATCACTCCTGTGAGTGGCCATCCTTCCTCCTTTGCTCCCACTTCCTCTCTCCTCCCCCTTCCCCAAAGAGCATCCACACAGACCTTAACTGGGAATAGGGAAATGTAGGGAATTGAGTGATGGTAACCTTATTCCCAGTTTGGAAGTTTTCTGGGTTATTGTGCTTATCTGTTTGCCCTGAACCTGAGTTACATTTATTAGTTTGCTCCAAAAGTTTTATAAACAATTCTAGAAATATACTTTCATGAAGTTTAGGGTTACCTTACTCTATAGATGTTTTCCACAAGATTGTTGTATGAATTTTCCTGTATGATTTATAAAAATGAACAATTTTTCTTATTTGGATTCTGTTTGTTTCCTAAGCTGTGAACTTCAAAGAAGTGAATGAAGAAAACAAGAGAGAACTCTTCAGTGAAATATTTTCATCTATTGACACATTGGCGTTCACCTTTGGAAACGTGTAAGTGGTATCGGTTGGAATTTAAAAGGAATATTACTGAACAGAATTAATACAGACTAGTAGTAAATATTCATTTTGTCTTCTAGATAAAGTTTGGTTGAGACATGAACTTAAGTAAACCACACCTTGAGCAGTCTCGGGATTTTGTTGCTCTTGTAGATAGCTTATAAACTTGTTAGTTTGAATATGCTAAAAGAAAATAGATTATTTTTTGAACGTACTGTTTTGCAGCGGTTTTAAAAAATAGATAGATGGATTCTTTAATATGCACCTAACTTTCTGTTTGGAGGGACTTGTAGAAATTCTGTTCAAAAGTAACAAACAACTGAAACAGTTTTTTTCTGTTTTTGTGGCAGGGTTTCAGACTTCCTTATGGGAGATGTAGACAATGGTTCGTCACTGGGACTTCCTGTATCTCGTAGAAGTCGGGTAGGCTGAACGCATTCTTTTGGGAGTATGGAATCATATTTGTAAAGGAAATTTTCATAGTCTTTTCATCTTAATTTGAATGTCCTTGTGTTTGGATTAATTTGTTTGATTTTCTGAAAGATTAAACCAGTTAAAATGTAAATGCCATTTTATAGTGTCATTAAGTCTTCCCTGTATAAAATATTTTCATGTTTTTAATACCAGTGATGTTTCACTTTTGCCAGTCTTGTTTAGATTATTTCATGTTTAAAATAAGTTTATCCAGCAGAGCAATTACATTGCTTGATTCCAGTAAAGTGTTAATTTTTTTAAGTTTGTTCTGGTTGTTAAAAGTAAGCATTTTGGGCCTAGAAACTGTCGGAGAAAAACACAGTTCTCATTTTTTGTTTGGGTACAGCAAGTCAGATGCTTTATTTCTCTCACAAAACAGAGCCCAAATTTAATTATCTATGAATAAATATATAAAATGTAATACATTATCAGTGCTGTGCAGGCTGGAAAAAACAAAAACTTGGTAAGCCATGCCTGGTGTATATTGTATGCAAGAAAATATAGTTAAGAATCAGTATGTATGATGATCCAGACTGTCAGAGTATCAAGAACTAAAGCTGAAATTCAAGCCCAGATCTTGGAGTGTATGATTTTAGGTGCTGTCTATGCTACTAGAAAGCATCTTTAAGATATAGTTCTGTAGCATTGTTATGGTCAAGTCTTGTTATGTTAAGTTTTCTTTCCTGACCTGTTAAACATTTTTTTAAACTTTTAGAGATCTATGGTTATAGCAAGGCTAATACATTGTTCTCCATGGCCCTGTCTACCTTAGGGAAAGTGGGGTTGGTTGGTTTGTTTGTTTAATTTCAGATGCCCTTATGTAGACAGGCTTCCAGCAACTGTAACAGTTTTCAGCATAATGCAGTTTAGACTTGTTCCCAACAGAGTTAGAGGAGACAGCCAGTGGGCCATCTACATAAATGGGCTCCCAAAGTTAACACTTGTTCATCTGCAACAGTGGGGAAAACTTTTCAAAAATGTTGCTAGTGTTTAATCAGGGACTTGGAGAAGTGTGTGTTAATTCTGGGTTCAAAAGTAATTATTACTTATTTTTCTGTCCATGCAGGCAAGGAAAGTACTTTTATAACATACTGCCTCAGCAGTTTTACACAAATTTGCTTAACCATGGTTTCTTCTAAGTGCATAGGGCATCCTAAAGAGTAAATCATGAATGTCATGTAGCTAAATGATTAGGAGAATGAGAAAATATGAAGTTGGGGTGAAAAGACAATAAAAAACAAACAATAATGGAAGTTCAAAGGAACTGATGAAGAAATTATGAAATAATTTAGAAAGCAGAGCCTTAAAACTAACTGGCAAACAAGACCCCTTGGAATCTTAGGAAATCCATGAAGAACTTTCAGTGGTTTCTGCTTGGCAGCTGAGTGGACAGTCCGAGGTAGTGTAAGTTAGTGTATTCCTGTCTGCAAAGCTGTTAACAAAACTAGTGTTACCAAAACCTGAACCAGGAAGTTAGCAAAACAGAAACAGGCTGTGGCTGATTTTAATCTCCATTTGAAAAGTTAGAAAAATCAGGAAGAAAAATTGCCTAAACAAGTAAACATATTTGATAGATAAACTTATTTTCAAACTCTTGTTGCAAATTAAATTATAGAAGTTCTTGTGTTTCTTCAGTTAGTCATGTAGTGCTTAAAGTTTAGCTTAGTTTCTAGAATGAGTTAATTTTTATGATGTTTGAAAAACAAAAAGGTGGAGGTGATCGGGAATCTTAGACCAAGTACCCATAATTTGTGTAGCTCTTATTTAATTTTGTATATCTTAATAGATAAAGTTGTAGAGAGTAAGGGACCTGCTAAGAAGGTTGCCTTGGGCAGAATCTTAAAAAAGGGAAACTACTGAAGAATAACATAAGGTGTAGAGTGAAGAGCCCAATCCCACAAACCCTTCATTATACAAGGCTCACTGAAATCATTTGCTTCATCAGTGGGTCAGATCATAGCAGTAAGGGCGTCTGTAATGAGACCAGTGGATGAAAAATGTGGAAATTACTTGAAAGTTTTTACTAAAGGACTTGTAAGAGAAAAAGGGGGAATGGAATGAAGAAGTTGCAGTATAAGAGTAAATCTGTGGGAAGTTTATATGCTGAGCCTTAATGTACATAATGAATGCTGGTGAGCGGGTTGGGGAAAAGTTTATCGTAGTTCTATCACTTTCCTGATTGTTGTCTAGAACTCCACTGATTGGCTGAAAGGGGTGTGTGTGTGTGTGTGTGTGTGTGTGTAAGGTAGGATGTGTGGATCCAGTAAATGTCAACTGCTTTGTTAAACAATTAGAAGACTACTGCTCAAAAATGTTTAAAAGACGAGTAAAAATTCCCTGGCATTTAAACTGTCTCAGGAGCTTAGAAGTTCTTAAGCATAAATAGTTAGCCCAGCTCCATCTCTTGCTATGTCAGTGGTAAATTATGAAGAATTAAAGACAGGTAGCTCCTCTTGTTTTGTTAGTATGCTTTCGGTCCTTGGTTTAACTATTCTGCTCTAATGCACTTTATTTTATTACATGCAAGTCTTTTGAAAACCTTTCCGTGGAGTCTGTGGGATCACTACATGAACGGGAAGATGTTCAAGATACAGGTAGATGTTTTTACATGAATGAGCATCTTTCTTTACTTTATTTGTACATTCTGTCTTGCATATGTTCAGAACTGTGAACATATTCTCTAAATAAACTCGATACTTCAGGGGTTTTTTAATTGGGCATATTAAGATTAAGACTAAAAATGAATTCAGAAATCTAAATTGAGAGAATCCATATTTGTGCTTATTAACTTTTTGGAGAAAATAGACTAGCACTGAGCCACATTTGTGTGTAATTGAGACTAGTGTTTTTGGTTATCTTTTTTTTTTTTTAAGAAAGTTATGCCTACCGTACAACTAGGCAAGATAAAATACCATGACCCTTTAATTTGTTCTAAAACCCCTGTCAGTCCTATTTAGAGTCAACTAGCATTAAAGAACTACTCTAGATCAGAGCTGCTTTAGTGTTCACAATTAGCTGATACTGGCTTTGCTGTCAGTGTGTGGTCATGTCTAAAATTCACTTCTTTGCATTTGACATTTTATTTTCAGGACATCTTCGGGCTGAAGAGGTCGATAGCATGCTCCTAAGAAATGACAGCGGACTTGAATCGGCTCTGTCTTATGCTAAAGCTTGGTCAAAATATGCCAAGGATGTAGTCGCATGGATAGAAAAAAAACTTAGCCTGGGTGAGTGGCTCTTTCTGGCATCTAATCAGCTTTGTCACAGTGGAATTAAATCTGTTGTCAGGCTTGTGCTGCGGACTGTCAATAATCTGATTTCTAAATTAGAAGCTGTTCCACTGAAGTGAATAGAATTGTTACCCATTTCCTGTAATTGAAAGATTGTAACAAAATGAATGTGTCTGTCCTTTTCTGTTAAAATAAGAATGCAAACCATGTTTGATGTTTGGTGAAGTTGCTGTTACTGTTAACATTTATGTGTGGAAATCCAATTTTTTCCCCCACAGAAGTGGAATGTGCTAAAAACTTAGCAAAAATGGCTGAAACTGCAAAAGCTATTGTTGGACCCCAGGTGAGTGTTCAGTTAATTCTATTTTTTTTAAACTTCTCATATGTTTAAAAAAATAAATAAAAACCAAATGGGATATTTAGGCTGGTATCCAATTTCAAAATTAAAATAACTTCCTTGCTCTTGGAAGTCCCAGTTCTGGGCACTGAAGAATTAATTTTTATATAAGTGAATACAAAGGAGATTGCATGATAAATTATCAGCTCAACCCTTCTGAATCTCATTTGACTCTGTGGAAATTTTGATGACTGAACATATCTATTGGAAGTATAGAGTGGTCTTTATGTAATTAACTTCAGTAAAAGTTCCTTACATTCCTTAAAAAAAGCTACCTTGCATCATGCTTCTATTTTGTGTGCTATTTTTCAATGTGCTTAGTAACCACAAAACTTAGACATGTAGGAACCTTCTCTTTTTAAGTATTCTCTAATGGAAGTGAAATTGTTAGAGAAAATTATAACAGTAACCTTCACGTTATAGCTTTAATTCTGGGTTTCACACATGCAAAAACCTGAGGATCTAGTTAAATTCTACTAGGCTCTGGAATGACTACATCCTCCTCTTCTACCCTGCAATGTTACTAGTTTCTTTTGTGTTTAATCCTAGGATTACATGCCATTCCAGTCTATATTCATAAATGCTTTTCAAAATGATATTGAAAACAGTCAGCTTTGGCAAAAAACAGCAGCTGCTCTCCAGACTAACAAATTTGTGCAGGTAAAATTTTATTCCTCATGTAATTGTTACAGTGCATAACGGCATACTTTCTAACAAAATATGACTTCATTATTTAGCTTATAAACTTTTTCTTATCTAGCCTCTTGTAGGAAGAAAAAATGAGTTGGATAAACAAAGGAAAGATATCAAGGAACTTTGGCAGCGAGAACAGAAGAAAATGGTTGGTATTTCTGTGTACCGAACACTGAGTATCCAACATTTTCAAAAATTGTTCAATATGCAGGCTAGAACTTACAAACTTGAGTGCCTAAAGTTAAATATCTAAACCCATATTAAGCCACCCACAGCTTTCGTTGTCTGCAGTTCATAACCCATAGGGTTATGCTGTAGGGTGAAGACTCCTCAGATGTTGCTTGTAGTCAGTACTGTAAAATGGAGGCCTTTACATAGCAGCCTCTTTTCCAGTTGCATAATTGCATTGTTTGATGCAAAGGGATTCATTATTTGCTTTTGCACTGTATATTGTATAGCAAGAACTGGAAGCTACTCTAAGAAAAGCAAAGTTACTGTACCTGCAGCGTCAAGAGGAGTATGAGAAGGCAAAATCTTCCACCATTCGTGCTGAGGAAGAACATCTGAGCACAAGCAGCAGTCTTGTGAAAGATGTCAGCAAACAGTTGGAGAAAAAGCGAAAGTTAGAAGAGGAGGCTCTACAGAAAGTAAGAGCTCTCTTTGTTTATTCCAAAAGTGTTTTTTTGCAATGACAATGTTCTCAGGTTTTACTTCTGCTTGGACAATCAGAGATAAGTAAGCCAATGTTTTGCTTGTAATTTATTGTAATCCATGCTTTTTTAGATACTGATTTTTTTTAAATAGGAACCCTCAGTTACAAGCTTGCTGATCCATTTTTTTTTCTTAGTTTATTTCTGGTACGAAAGCTCTGTGGTCCATCAGTTACCTATCTATCTATATTTATTTTTTTTAGGCTGAAGAGGCCTGTGAACACTACAAAGCCAGCATGGCAGAAGTTGAAGAAAAGCGAAATGATCTGGAAAGCTTCAAAAGTGATACTTTAACACAGCTTCGGGAACTTGTTTTTCAGTGTGATCTTACCCTTAAAGCTGTAAGGAGACCCTTTTTAAAAATTATTTCTGAACTCAAAAAGAAAGTCAGGCTTTAGAAAATAACCTTTAAACAGCTGTTTATGGGAGTGAGGTGTTGATACATTTACCTGAAGGAGTAACAAAGTAAAAAGAAAACCAGCTTACAGTGCTGACTACTTAAAAATAATATATGTTTTCTCATGCTAGTGGCATCCCATTGAAAAGAATAGAAAGGTCCCTTAAGATATGTTCTTCATAAACTATTGCCTTGCAAGAATTTTGAATGTAGATGGGATTTTTGTAAACTTCTGTATGAACACCAGTGATCATTGCAGAGAGCCTTTGCCCTGGGTTTACTTTGTTTCTGTTGCTCATTTGAACTTTTGTTCAAATTATGTTGTTTTTGTTTGAGGGTTAGAAAAGACATTTCCTTGTTCAAGAGTACAGAATGAAAGCTAGTAACTTTACACAAGTACAGTTCTGAACCCATTAACATTGATGTGCTTGAAGCTGCCATTAATTCAGTTTTGATTGCCTACAGTATATGAAATTCAATAGGCCTGCATAAGCAAAAAGGTTGTTGTATTTAGAAATGCTGCTTCCATAAGGCTAGAAGCTGTCATGTTAGTATAATCAGTCAGGTATTAGTTTGAGGAAGGGTGAAGGAGGGAGAGAAGCTAAGCCCCATTGCTTTGGTCTTTTAGATGACTAATCTACTATGCAGACTAACTCACTAATTTTAAACGTTGTTAGAAAAGATCAAATACAGAGGAGGAGGAGATGATATTTCAGTTCACAATGAGGACAACGGCTTTGCTACATAGTATTTATATACTTTATTCGTGGGACCCATATCTGTTCACATTGTGAAACTCAGCTGTATGGGGTTCCCTTCTTGCTAGTGCAAAGCAGCAATGGCGGTGGAGCCACAGGTATATGAATCCACAAGGCAAGAATCCATCCCCTCTGGAAGAGGGTGGAAGTGCAGCAGTGATTACTGTAACCCTGAGGCTGCAGTAGCTCTGCTCCTATTTCCTAGCCTGGGAGGAGAGGATTCCTTCTTTGACCCTCTGCAGACCTCCTCAGCCAATATGCTTTTAAATTAGTCTGCATCCTGGGGAGAAATCTTGTCATCTATTACCTTAAAATATAGGATATAGACCAACCTGGGTTTGGAACTCCCAATCTTGCACCCTGATAGAGGCTTTTGTCCTGTTGATGGGAGGAACAGAAATCTCTGCTGGACACACCAATCCAAATGGAGAGACACTGGTACTATGTTCACCAGCTGGAGATGGGATAGGTGTATAGAGAAAGCAGTTTGTGACATTGAGGATAAAGAGGGTACAACTAGTGCTTGGAAACCTGGGGAACATAAGAATGACCATACTGGGTCAGAGCAACAGTCTGTTTATCCCAGTACCCTGTCTTTCAACAGTGACCGGTGCCAGATACTTCAGAAGAAATTAACAGAACAGGGCAATTATCAAATGATCCTCACCTGTCGTCCAGTCCCAGCTTCTGGCAGTCAGAGGTTTAGGGACACTCAGAGCACAGGGTTGTCTCTCTGATAGTCCAGTATTAGAAAATATTTATGATAGAGATGGCAAGCTTGTTTGAGTCCTCAATAAAGTGGGTTAATGAATTTTTTTCCCTAACAAAAGTTAACTTGGGGTGGATTATGTATAAACTGTCTTGTAAATGTTTTAAAATGCCCCAAACTTTTTTTTAATCTTTATTTCATAACAGGCAACAGTTAACCTGTTCCAAATGCAGCATGCCCAGGTTGTATCTCTTCCAGTTAACTGTCAGACCCTCTGTGAGAACGCCAAGCTCTATGACCCAGGACAGCGGTATTTGGAGTTTGTGAAAAGTTTGCCAAAAGAAGACATTCCCATTGAATCAGGTTCTTTTGAAATTCAGAGTTCGGAGGTTGATGGGTGAGAGCTAATATTAATGATACTTGTTTACTTGAAATTAAATGTGAGGAAAATGTTTACAGACGGATGCACCTAGCAGTGAAACTAAATATGTACAAGAGTAAAATAGAACTTGCCATTTTACCATGAGTTGTGACTTATGCCCCTCTGAATTATCCAGTAACCATGTTTAATTAGACATCAATGCTATAACTAAACCCACCAGAGTGTTTTATTTTCCCCTTTATACTAGGGCTAAAAAGAACATAGGTAAATTGTTTTGATTCAAACACTAGAATCAACTTGCTAATGTCTAGGTATAGCTATTTGGTAATATGAAAGATCTTGATCTAGAACAGTGTGTTTAGTTTGTAAGACATGCTGTAACAGGAGTGAACATGAATTTAGTGAAGCCACCTTGGAAGGTGGGAGTTAGAGAAGGCATGAGAAATACATGGGTTGTGCAGCTTTTGCTGCCACCACATCCTCATGGTTGTATATTGTCTTAGGTGTTTAAGCGTTTTGTTGCATGGAGTATTTCTGGTGTACAATAGATTCTGCTTATTAGCAATCTCTCTGTTCCCAGCAAAAAATTGTCATTGTCTGGAAATAGCTACTAAGCAGAAGGCAGGTTTGCAGGGCTGCAGCCAGGGAAGGAAGCAGTGGGATGTACCTTCTGTGGCTGCAGCCCTGCAAATCTGCCTGCGGGGTTGCAGCCAAGGAAGTACGGGAATGTGCAGAACCCGGGCCCCCAGGGCAGGACGCAGCTTGGAGAGTGCAGGGAGAGGTAGTGTGTACCTCCACCGGTTGGGGGGAGGGATAGCTCAGTGGTTTGAGCATTGGCCTGCTAAACCCAGGGTTGCGAGTTCAATCCTTGAGGGGGCCATTTAGGGATCTGGGGCAAAAATCTGTCTGGGGATTGGCCCTGCTTTGAGCAGGGGGTTGGACTAGATGACGACCTGAGGTCCCTTCCAACCCTGATATTCTATGATTCTATGGCCCTCAGTGTCCTGACATCCAGGCTGCAGTCTCCCATCTGAGTCCACAGTGCCAGGACTCTGGCCGGGGTTCCCCCATTGGGGAGGGATGCAGGTGCCCCAGTCTATTCGCTCCTATGTGGCCAATGGGTCCCCAATTATAGCAGGTATGCTGCAGACAGGGGAGAAAGTGCTAGGACGTGCTGGACCCAAGCCACTGGTGCCCAAGGCAGGACGCAGCCTAGAGAGTGCAAGGGGAAGGTTCTATTCAGCCCCCAGCACTTCCTTCCCTCCCTGCAGCTCCACAAACCTCCCTGTGGCCTTTCTTTTCCTCCCTCCTTCTCTCCTCTCTTCCCCCTCCTCGCCCACCCAAAAAAAGTTGTTAGGAAGTGACATGCCTGTTGCCAATATCCAAATCCCATTAACAATTAAAGTCAATGAGACGGGATTGGTTCCTGACAAAATGTTGCTATTAAATTTAAGTTGTTAATATCGGCATCACTAATAAATGGAATGTACTGTGTGTTTGTCTAGCCTCTGGCACAGGGGTCGGCAACCTACGGCACGCGTGCCAAACACGGCACTCGAGCTGATTCTGAGTGGCACGCTGCCTGTCCGGTGAGAGGAGGAGGAGGGGCCGGAATGCACCATGCTGTGGGACGAAGGGGGAGGAGGGAAGCTTGGCTGCCGCAGGACCAACCTTCTGCCTCCTGCCCCTGCAGAGGAGAGCGGTTGGGGGGGGTGGGTCCCGGCCCCCCGCCCACCACTCTCCCCTGTGGGGGCAGGAGGCAGAAGCTTGGTCCTGCGGCAGCCAAGCTCCTCCCCTCCCCCGTTTCTTTCCACACGTTGTGCATTCCGGCCCCTCCTCCTCCCCCCTGCCGGCGACGCCCTTGCGAGGAGGAACAGAGCAGAGCCAAGCCGAGTGGCAGCGTGCTCCCTGCTCCGTAGAGGAGGCAGAGAGAGGTAGGGACGGAGCCTGGGGGAAGGGGGTGGAACAGGGCATATCCCTCCCAGTCCCCTGCCATGAGCCGCTCAGGGCAGGGGGCTGGGAGCACCCCCACAAGCCGAGCACCCCAGCCCTCTGCCCTGACCTCCAGCCTTCTGCCCTGACCTCCCCCCAACACCCAGCCCTCTGCCCTGCACCCCCCACGTCCTCCCAGCCCTCTGCCCTGATCCTCCCCACACACCCTCCAGCCCTCTGCACTGACCTCAAGTCGCCCCCAACACCCAGCCTTCTGCCCTGCACCTCCACACACACCCCAGCCCTCTGCACTGACCTCGAGTCGCCCCGCTCAGCCCGCTGCAGGCCTAGGTGAACAGAACCCCAGGCTGGCAGCGAGCTGAGCAGGCTGGCGGTGTAAGATCAGCATTTTAATTTAATTTTAAATGACGCTTCTTAAACATTTTGAAAACCTTGTTTACTTTTACATACAACAATAGTTTAGTTATATAATATAGACTTATAGGGAGAGACCTTCTAAAAAACGTTAACATATATTACCGGCACGTGAAACCTTAAATTAAAGTGAATAAATGAAGACTCAGCACACCACTTCTGAAAGGTTGCCGACCCCTGCTCTAGCATAATAGTGTCCTGGTGAAGCCTAGATGTTACTGTAATACGAAATGTTAATAATGACATCAAGCTTTTATTGGCATGAGTTTGGGATGGCTGCCTTAATCACAACTGTATTAGAACACTTACCCCAAACAAGTACCATTTTCTGGGTACCCTGGGAACTTTTACTGTTTCACCTCATTCTGGTTATGTATAATACGATACTGGAAAGACTGCAAAACAGCATCTCAACTGAGCACGTCAAGAGGCTAAATGCCTTTCAGTCTTTTAATCTCAATGTAAAATTGTCATTGTGGCACTTCACAATTTAAGAGCAAAAATAGCCATTCCGATTTCTGTTTTCACAATTCTACATGAAAGTGGTGTCATTTCGTTTCAAAAGGAAACTAAATACAGAAAGTTAGTGCTTGAGTCAGACTTGCACCAGCCAAAGCCAGGAAATTCAAAGTTAAGGCTGAGATTCTTAGTACTTGTCTGTAAATGTCCTGCCTTTCATTAATTTAGACCATACTCCTGAATTTTCAGAGTTAAAGGGCTTTAGCTATGCAACTACCAAAAAATCAGTAGGAATGGCATTCTAAAACCATTGCATATCCCTCAAAATATTTACCTCCTAGAGTTTGTGTGTTTCATAGCTGATTCTTTTTCCCCACCATGCTACTCTTTTTCACATGGCATTGTGATTCCCCATGCACTTGAAATGGTCACTTTTAATTATTCTTTAGAATTGTATTTACCTAAGACACTCTGTTGTAACTGCTCTCTTGTAAAGAAGACTTCAAAACAATTCCCTTTTCCTGGGTAGAGGAGAGCAGATTAAGCATAGGCTTTCCTAAGGCTATAGTTGGCCAATAAGACATTTTGTCCCTATGGTGCCTCAGCATTTTAGACTAATTAGATTAACTGCTTTCTTTCCTTGCATCTTGAGAGCTGACT
Organism: Malaclemys terrapin pileata; assembly: GCF_027887155.1. Classification (NCBI taxonomy): domain Eukaryota; kingdom Metazoa; phylum Chordata; order Testudines; family Emydidae; genus Malaclemys; species Malaclemys terrapin. The sequence goes on from NC_071512.1 coordinate 76,072,557, forward strand.
TACCAGAGACTAGAAGCTTTCTGCAGCACTGTGAAGTCTTTTATGTACTCCTAAAAATATTAGTCTAACTGTTCTGAGCCTTTTTAAAGTCTATATGCTATAGATGCATAATCCTGTTCAAGCACAAAGATAAAAATCTTAAATTTAGATTGATTTTAAGTAGCAAACAGCTATGTATTATGGGAGAAATGATATTTAGGCCTTGTCTACACTACACAGCTTTTAGCGACGCGGCTGTACCACTACAGCCGCGTCGCTAAAAGGCACGCAGTGGAGCCACTGTTTGTTGGCAAGAGACAGCTTTCCCGGCGACAAAAATATTTCACCCCCAACGAGCGCCGGTAGCTGGGCACACCAGCACTTTTAGAGACAAAGCCTTAGAGGGAAGTACAGGATTGGAAGGCAGGAACTGCTGAGGTTTAATCTCAGATCTACCACTGAATTCCTCTAGTCTTGGACAAATCTGTTACAGCAAAAGTTAACTTCACAATCTGCAAAATAGGGGTTATAACAACCGCATGGAGACATTTCAAAGATTGATTGTATGAGGAGTACTACTGGTACCTGAATACCAAGAGCCAAATTCTGCTCTGTTACATAGGTGGGACTCCCCTGATGTAATCGACAAGCAATATTTGGCCATAAATATTTGCCATGATACACTCTGAGATTGCCATTGATGTGAACAGTAAAAATATTAAGCATTTTAATGCCTTGGGAGTTTTTAATTGAATACTGTATTCAGGCCCCTTTCCAATGAGTGGCTTTTTTCTTCAAAGGGCTTTTAGTAAACAACCAACAAACAGTGCCCGTACATCACATGGAAACTTATCCCAGTGTTCAGGAGACTTTCCCACCCAGTCTTTAGAAGATGTTGGAAGCCCGTCTTATCGTCATTTCCAAAAAATTGGGGAGAAGAGGTCTTCCAGCAGCACAGATATCCAAGGTAGGTTTTTCATATTTCATTAGACTTTCATTTCTAAATAGAAAGGTCATCTTAAGCAGGTGTGACTATGTGTCCCATTGCCAGTAATTGGATGTACCATATGATAGGTAATAGATACCAACATTTTTTTAGAAGAGCTTTAAGTAGCTTAGGCCCACAATATAGCATTTGTTTAATAACAACAAAAGCTGTATTTTAAATAAAGCTTTGTTTGCATCCTAAACACCGCATGTGTGCTAGTGCATATAAACCAGTTGTAAAACTGACTAGCTGAGCAATCTAGTTTCATTGCCAAAAAGAGTGAAATGCAAGTCACAGCAAATCCTCATAATAAATTTATGTATTAAAATTTTTGTTTCAATAATAGAGTAAAACAAGCAATTTTAAGAAACTTTTTAATCTAATGCTTAAAGAATACCCTTTTGGTTTCAGCTGGTCACTAAAACATGACAAACGTCAAGTTTCTAAAACTTGTTTTTTATACGTACTGTAAAGCTTTCTCAAATACACGCAACAACTTTCTTTTCAGTGGAGACTGTTTATGTAACTTGGCTTGGCTTAGCTTGCAGTAATATACCTCTTTTTCTACAACCCTGCTTGAAGATGCTCTCAATTAAGAGCATTCACAGCCGGCTGTGTTTAAGTCTTAGTGTTTTGTTGTTTAAAGCAGTGCGAGGACCCCCACCATTCAGATCGTGGTCAGTTGGCAACCAAAGTGGAGGAATGTGCAGTGACTCTGAAAGTGCAGGAGGAAGCAGCGAATCACGATCCATGGACTCTCCATCTGCTAGTCCAGGTACAGCTCATTCCCAGTTACACTTGGATTTGAAATCCTCTCATTGAACCTGACCCAGAGTCTCTTTGTCAATGGAAGAATTCAGATTCACTTTAGTGGAAGTTAGATTGAGCCCATATTGAGAATACGTAGTTGGGCAGGTTGTATTTTCAAGAGTCTGAAAATACATCTTCTCTTCCATAGCGGATTTTAAGAGAAGGCTTCCCCGAACACCATCTACTGGCACTATGTCATCTGCAGATGATCTTGATGAAAGGGAACCACCTTCTCCTTCAGACTGTGGTAATGTATTATGTTTTTGAGCCCTACATTCTAGTAAGTTAGTGGAAGGCTTTTCTTGTTTTTAAGAGTGATTGTGTTTTTAGCTGCTTTGTGTAAAATCAAACAGAATCCATCTAAAATTGACATGCTCACAAAATTATTTTTATACACAATCAAAAAGGACCACCTCGGTCATCTAGTTAATTTCTATGAAATAGTGTAATATTGTCCTTTCTATATTTAGATGAATGTACTATCTTCATTTGAACACTTCTAATGATGGTGCTTCATTGATCACCCTGGCTCATGTTATCTCAGCATCTGATGCCAAGGAGTTTTCAGCATTAGTGCTCACAGCAAGAGCTACACTGCTGGATGCCAAGTATTTGGCATCTATATTCTCTATATTGCCAGGTACAACACCCAGACAAGGAGAGAGCGTTATCTGCAAGATCCAAATGTTTAGGGTGTTAACTGAGGTTTTATCCTTTAAGTCCAGTTGGCGTGGCATCATGTTTGATGCCCCCAGATTAAATGTGAAAAACATACTGTTAGGTTGACGTGGGGATTTTTTTGACAATATGACAGCCTTGGAGAAACAAAACCAAATACCATTTGAGCTTCTAGACTGTTTTCTTATATTTCATAAAACCTAACTGAAAGCACAAAATTATGAGTAAGATTTTGTTTTTGAGGTTTGTCAACATTAATTTGAATAAAAACTTAGAGTTACATTAAATAACAAGTCACAAGAATTACCAGTGATGGCACAATTTTTCTAGAACTCTAAAATACTATCTCTGGGGTCATAGGAGTGGAATAGAATTATTTAGAGGTCTGTGTATTTTGATATTATCTTTTGTGTCTGTATATATAATTTGAATAGATTTATGGCAGTGAAGAAGCATTAGTCAAAGGATGTCTAGAGTATTTTAATATTATAGGCCAAATTCTGTAAAGGCTGCTTCCATTTTTGTATGTACAATTATTTGGGCACATATGATGGAACTTGCACACCTAGCTGACTGAATTATAGGGGTAATCAGTTAGAAATCTAAATGCCATCATTTTAAACGCATAGTTGATCATGGGCACAAAATTGGACTCTATAGGAGACTGTTTATTAATAAGATTTGATTAAAGTTTATATTAGGGCTGATTATTCAACTATTATATAACCTGCATAATACATGGAAATTAATATAGTATTGCTTTCACAGGTTTGGTGTCATAATTATTTCCTAAAAGGTGATTACTGGTTATGGAGTAATGTAACTTATTCTGTATCCTCATCATGTATGTTTGACCAGATATTTTGGAAATTATCGTAACAGCAAAATTTTGTTTCAAGGTGTAAATGATTTAACGTCTGAAATTGCCAATTCACCGGGACCTTTTAGAAACACTCTTCTGTCCAAGGCAGCTCAAACACACAAGCTGCGAAAGTTGAGGGCTCCATCTAAATGCAGAGAATGTGACAGCCTAGTGGTATTCCATGGAGCAGAATGCGAGGAGGTAAGAGGTTGGAAACACAGCGGTATATTGTACAGCTGCTGATTGTTGGCATTCATGTGAAGATGTACGAGTGTTAAACTTTATTAGAAGTTTAACACTCATATTCTGTTGGTAGCAGTAATCTACAAATTCTCAGACAATGTTGTGGCCTTTTTAGCATTAACATGCAGCCAAAGAGCAAGGCACTACAGAATTGTAAATTTGCTCTCTAGACACCATATGGGATAATATAAACAAACTCTAAATATGAAACATTAGTGCTGTCCAATTACATTGAGGTATGTGACGTTATTTTTCTTATGTACCTTATTTCTTGTAGTGCTCACTCGCTTGCCACAAGAAATGTTTAGAGACTTTAGCTATTCAGTGTGGGCACAAAAAACTGCATGGAAGACTTCATTTGTTTGGGGTGGAATTTGCTCAAGCTGCTAAAAGTGTCCCTGATGGCATCCCTTTCATCATCAAAAAATGTACCTCTGAAATTGAAAGCAGAGCCCTGAATGTAAAGGTACAGCTTAACTCAACATTATAAAGAATAAATACTAACAATCCAGTCTAAAAATAGTTTAAACTGATAATACTGTACTGTCACATTCAAATCTGTGTTTCACAGTTGCGGTTAGAGCAAAAAACAATTTTTCTTTGTTTTGTTTTTTTATTAATTTTTTTTCCCCCCCATTTCAGGGTATCTATCGTGTGAATGGAGCCAAATCAAGAGTTGAAAAGCTTTGTCAAGCTTTTGAAAATGGAAAGGACTTGGTGGAACTGTCAGAGCTCTATGCACATGACATCAGTAACGTCCTTAAATTATACCTTCGTCAGGTCTGTACTCTGACCACTCTAGAGTCCAGACGGCAAAGCAAAGCTATTGTTATAGCAAACTTCTTCCGTGAGAGTGGAGAAAAATACTTTTCAGTAGCCCTGTAATTGTTGAAGAAAATTGTTGAATAGAATATCCTGTATTTTCAGTTTGCAAATTGGATTTCATGGTGCTAGGCAATGGCAATAATGAAACTATCATTAGAATTGATACTATATTGTGCTTTTCCATTCAAGGCAGTATATATAAGTACGATGCCATTTGTGGAAGGTTTTTTTTTGTTTTTGTTTTTTCCCCTGTAGCCAATTTCTAGTGAGGTTCAGTTTTAAAATTAATTTGGTGGCATGATACATCTTTCATGAATGTCAAAGTTCATGTGAAAGCACAATCCAGCCCTTTAAGTGGCAGCCACATTTATTAAAGGTCTGACCAAAAAATTTGGATTAAACGCCTATAAACGAGTGTCATGTTCCATAAAATGGTCAATACAGCATGATTAGACCACTTTCTTTGGGGAAGAATTCCATCTTAAAGCTTAAAGTGCCTAAGTGACTTAGGAACACAAGTCCCAATGGCTTCCAATGAGATTTGTGCTCATTGAGTTTCTCAGATGCTTTTGAAAATGCCACCTTAGCCTTTTACTGCTACTTTAACAGATAGTCAAAATCTCTGTGCATTAAAATTAGGATTTCTTGTGGCACTATAGGAAGACTGAATTTTAATTACAATCACTTCAAAAGAAAATCTGAAAATAAGTAATATGACTACCTGCTGTCTTATTACTTCCCATGTGTCTAATCCTTTCAGTGCAGTTCTAGTTAGGCCTGGCTGTTAAGAATGATTCTTATGTGCTGAACACACACACAAAAGTGCTGGAAACCTGTAATTAAGACACTTTCAAGCTCTAGGAAAACATTTTTACCTTGAAGTGCATTCTTTGTGGCGTTAAAGTTAATTTCAGTACAATTAGGCTGTAAAATCTGACTGGCTATGGATTTCTGGAGGATTATTACATGCCTGAGGTGTATTGTGAGGCAGAGTGACTTTAGCCACCCAAGAAGTACAGTAATCCCCCAGAAGTACTATAGTTTGTGAGGCCAGTTGAAATAACGGGTTAATGTTCCAGCCTTTCATATCTGGAGACTGCTTCAAATGTGTTTGGGGTCACAGGTAAAACTAGTTTGCCTTCTCAGCTTGGTCCTTGACAAATGGTGTATCCTACCAATGAACCACCTCACAGTTAGTGTTTATTCAGGAGATGGCTGGAGTATCAGTGTTCATTTTTAGATGCAATGATAAAATTGTGAGAGGAAGCCTGTCCAAATTTTAAATGAGGATAGGTAGCAGAAGTAAGAGCAGTACATTCTTAAAGGTACTGATGGTACTTGAGACTTCCAGTACCCCCCATGTTAGTGAGAGTTCAAAGAAAGTGCTATAACAGTGTTTAGAGACCCTGAGTTAAATCCTATTATTAACACTGATGATGATTAAAACTAATTTTTAAAAGATCTGTTTAATTTTGCTATTTTGTGTTATCTGAGCCTGGGCAATGAAAATAGTCCAAGTCACTTAATCTTTTTTATGCTGCTGTCCTTTTGAGACTCTCCAGATTCTCATGAACTACTGCAATGCACAGCAAGGGAATATTTAATTGGAGAACATTTTTCACTGGAATTTTAAAAAGAACAAAAACAATAGAAATGTTAGAAAGCTGTTAAAATTGTTTTTGTAACAATTATGGACCAAATTTAGCAGCAATATTTGGGATAATATAAAACATATACTACTTCAGTGCCTTTGATTCTGTCATGCTCATGCTATGTCAGTGTTTATATACACACATTGTGTGTGTCTGCACGCATGTGCAATATTACAATAATATGCTACTCTGTAACAGTCACTGTTGATGTAATATGTGCCTCTTTACCATGAACATTCATTATTTGCGGCTGTTATTTACTAGCACAATGCCATGGTATTTTGAGAGGAATGTTTGTTTTTTAATCCAGGCCTCTCTTTGCTAATTTGTGGTGTGAATTCTAAGAGCAATGATTAAAAATCCCTTTCAGGAAAGGAAAGGGTCTAGACTAGACAGCAGTTGGTAGTAGACAGGAAGGAAATAGACAAGGTAAAATGTAGACATGAATATATTTCTAACATATTCTTATTCCCTTAGCTCCCAGAACCTTTGATTTTGTTTCGGCTTTACAACGAATTCATTGGACTTGCGAAAGAGAGTCAGAATGTCAATGAGGAACTGGACATGAAACAGACTAGCCCCAGATCAAAGAAAAGACAATCAGTTTGTATTGAACTGAACAGAATAATCATCAAAATGAAAGATCTCCTCAAACAACTGCCAATACCAAACTATAACACTCTTCAATACCTTGTAGGACATCTTCATAGGTGAGAGACAGACCTTAAAGGTCACCTGCAAATGTTGTTTTGAAAAATAAGCAGTGTAATATACAGCAGCCTAAGGAAAAAAAAATTTAAGGTAATATGCCCACAGTTTTGGATGTCTGTCGTAAATATTACAGGGTTTCATTTGTGCATGTAGCTCAATTCATTGTCAAAATTAGTTTGTGTTCCTTAAGGATAAACCACTGCTCTGACCTGAATGTAGACTTTCTGGATGTATTGCCTGAAAATGAGAACCAGCCTCCTGATTTTTTTTCCCTCAGAAATAGCAATTGTACCCCATGCTGCACCTCAAACAGAGGGTTTACGTATGTAGCCGTTTGCTGTTGCCAGAGAAGAAATTTTGGCAAAGTGGCCAGCAAAAAAGATAAATCTTCCATTTCTTCTGAATTGCTAGTGTTTCTCTGGAAAGAGGCAGGTCTGCATTTGGACTGGCCAGTCAATCATTACATTCAGGCGCTTCCGAGGCAGGTTGGTGTCTTGACCAGCAGGCAAGACATAAATTTATATTTTGTTTATTGAGACAGGCATTTGGTTGTCCCATCCCTGTTGTCAGACAATGGGTTTTTTCTTTTCCTAACCTGATATGCTGAAAGCTGCTTCCTTAACAATATTGCTGTTTGGGCATTCAACATATCGGGAACACTAAACCTACGCATCTTCATTTTTTGGTTCCCTGGAGCTATGACCAACCACCTCCTGTTCTGTCATTCTATGCTGTTCTGCAAGGTCCTAGCTACCACAGAATCCAACTAGAGCATGGAGGTGGAGTGTGGGGGAGAGGAAAGGAGGGTCAGGTTAACATCAAGTGATGCTGCAGAGTTGCAAAATTTATATAATTTTAAATGACTAGGAGCCACTTTGCATCCTGTAAGCCTTAGAGCAGCTGGAGATGGTCAGAGGAGAATTCTCCCTGTGCAGGGAAACTCTTTGCCTGTATATAGCAGTTAGAGGTTACTCCATTGTCTTTTCTCACCCCCAGCATATAATGCATTCTGAGGAAGGGGCATGGTGGAGCAGAGCTCCACTACACCAATTCTCTATGAGCACAGGGGTCAGGTGGCTCTGAATCATGGAGCCACAACTGACTCCCTGAAGCTACCACTTCACTACATGGGAACGTGGATTGGATACAGTGGGTGAATAAAGATCTATTATTTTTTTTAAATGCATATTTAAAAAAAAAAAAAAAACAACAACCCAAAACTTTGCAGAACTACCTTGTACATTTTAACAACCATTTTCCAACTTTGCTTTCCCATCCTCAGCATCAGGTCAAGGCTCCTATGGTAAGGCTGATATAAAGTTAGGTTACATGGTAGGGCTGGTTGTTAAACTGGTTGTTAAACTGGTGCATGCTGTTAGATGACAGTTGTCCGTAGAGCTCTCTGGCCACAGCTTCATGATAACCAAGAGAAAGTCAGACTTACTTATCGACTGATTTATCAGCGCTGCTGAGCACCCACAAATATCACTGAAATAAATAATAGCCAAGGGTACTCAGTGCCCTTGGGAATCAGGTCAAACTTATTTAGGCACCCACTGCTGAAAAGTTTGGCCTTGAAAACATTTTTAAGAAGTTACATATACACTTAAGTCCATGGTTAAGTTTAATGTATTTATTCATCAATAGGAGTGTACAGTACGGTGTGACCAGAATGACACTGATTGACATCTTAAAGGTGAACTGCAAAACTAAAACAAATCTTATAAAAAATATAATGTGTTGGATGTCATCTCCCACATCCTGATTAATGGTATCTGGCACAAGTCACTTCTAATGTACTTTTCATAAGCTAAATTGGAAATGTACTTCCATGCTGAATACTGCCTTCCTGGTGTAGGTAAGAGCACCCAGCCCATGTGTGGGCTTTGTAGTTCTTTTCAGCATAGTTGTTGAAAAATAGACTATCTGTAGTATTCTTTCCAAAGAAGTAAAAACCCTGTATAACCTGACACATTTTCTTTTCTACAGAGTGACTGAACAATCTGATGAAAATAAAATGTCAGCTAGCAATCTTGGCATAATATTTGGCCCAACTCTAATCAGGCCACGACAGACAGATGCCGCGGTTTCGCTCTCTTCACTTGTGGACTATCCATATCAAGCTCGGGTGGTAGAGCTGCTCATAACTTACTATGAAAAGATCTTTGATGTTTCGCTGCAGCCACTCTCAACTGCAATTCAGTCTGAAGAAAATGCTGCTCCATTTAAAATTGCTTCATCAATAGGAGAGAGCGAGCCCCAGCAGCAAAGGAAGTCATTTATTGCTGTAAAGGAAGTGAGTAACTGTTGTGAAACTAGAATCGGTATCATGTTGAAGGGTGTGGAATTGAGCTGCATTTTTGAATGTGGCATACATCACTCTGAAATCTTTTAACATTTTAGTCTGGGATATATTTTTCTTAAATTTTCATTCACTTCTGATCTGATTTCTATTGACAGGGCATCCTGCTAATTCCAAGTGAGAGTAAAGCTTCAGAAACTGCTTCATCGTTTGAGCAACTAGATGACAGCAAGAACACAAGAGAGAGATCAGATGCATCCATGACTGGTTAGTGGCTCTTCATGAATCTTGGGGCACTATATTGCCATGTGACCAAATACCAATCATAAATACATTAGGATGAAATACATCTTTTTACTCTGTGAAGATGAATTAAGTGCAAACAAGGGAAAAGTCTGCTAAACTCCCAAAGCTACTTAACATTCACTGTTCTGATGTACCCTTCGTGTTTGTTAGAGGAAGGAAGGACTAAATGCTTCAGGTGACCCTGAAGAAGCCTTGTATTCATGGAGCCATATACCTGGTGTGTGTGTTTAAATAAAAAAAATTAAAAAAAAAAAAAAGGCAACAACTCTTTAGTATGTTAGGCTATATTTTAATAGGCTGTTGGGCAGTCTTTGGATTGTTGTATTTATATAGGTGATTTTAGCAAAGGGATGGGGCCCAGCAGCAAAGATGCGTTTGACAGCTGCTTTTCTATTCTTCCCTAGAACGTATCTCTCTGCCACTCACTGGAACTAAACAGGAGGACTTTGGCAAGAGGAATTCTCCATCAGAACCCTCAGCTACCACAGTTCTGGATATTAATATTCTTACTCCAAAAGAGCCAGGTTAGCTGCTTTAATTACATAACCATTTTCCAAAGAACATTTTTTGCAGGTCTGCCTTGTGCTAAATAGTTTTTGTGCGAAAAACAATAATACATTTGTACATAGGTATAACAACAACTATTTGCCTGGCAACACACAGCTCTTTTTATAGTAGCAAATAACTAAATTAAAATTTGGGAGCAATGGAGGAGAGGATGGCACTCCAGCAGAAAATATACTTAGTTGTCTAGAGAAGCTAAATGTCTTCTTGGGCGATGCCTCTTTCAACATCTGCCTAAATCTAGGTTAGGTGGTCTGCAGGCCTACTTTCTGGGAGAAGAGTCAGGCAAAACTATGTGCCCCACCACAAATTTGGCCGATTAAAGCCCAGGCCTGGAGCAGTCCATCACCCCTCTCCAGATTCCATGTGTGTATTATCCAAGCTTGTATGGCCCCGTCTAGGAAGACTATCCCAAAAATGAGTAGAGAAGTGTGGGATGCTCAAAGCTCACTCTTGCCAATAACTTTGCAACTCTTTGCTGTGCAATTTTTTCCCCTGCAGCATCCTTTTGTGGCTTACATTATGAAAAAGACAAACTTTACCAGGACTGTGTTCATGACTTAGATCAGATGCAGTAGTCCAGTATTTGTTTTATCTGTACTGGATTTGTATTTGGTGCCTTCAAAAGAAATAGGCTTAGTTAATAAATAATGCAATGGAACAGTGGTCCAGCAGGATTAGTTAGTGTTATCCAGCATGGTGAGGCAAAATCCCTTATTCTTCTGAATAGGCCCTAAAGTATACATCTAGATTAAAAAGTGTATTTTTAGGGTTTGTTGCTTTCTGGGGCGGGCGGGGCGCACGTTGGTGAGTACTTGGAACTGCACAACCACCTCAGTCTCTTTTTAAAATGCATGTATAGTTTCCATGACACTTCATACTTGATTCCATCAAATTCTTGTTCTTTGAGTCCAATGGACTGGAGAAGGGGAAACATACAACTTCTAGGAAATGCTATTTCAACTGTTGTTTTGGTGGTGTGGGGCTTGGTAACAGTGTGGTGGGATTGGTTTAAAAAACACTTGTGGAATTGCAGTCTAACTCCTTAACGGCACTAACGGGTTCTATAGTGACTTGTTGCCTCAATTTTGAGGTCACAAAATTCAAAATAAACTTATTTCCTTTTCTTCAGCTGTCATATGCAGTTGGGTATATTAATAAGTCCAAATGGTCAAAGTTGCACTGAATCTGTGAAGTGTTATCTAGTGAAAATGACAAAGTAAAACTCATTTGTGTTCCCTCTAGGCAATACTGTGACTCCAGTTTCAGACAAAGACAATGAACTGTCTCTCTCTCTAGCTGAAGATGGTTGTAAAGTCAGTAATTTGCTACCTATAAAACCTAGTCGCCATATAACCAAAGTCCTGTTACGATCTCCAAGGACAAAACCAGTTATTCGGCCTGTGAGTTTACCTGTAGATCGAATGCTTCCTCCGTGTGTTTTGAATGAGAGAAACTCAGGAAATGTAGCAATTTTAAGTCCAGAAAAGCTTGGCAGGAGTCCTACCATTGAAGAGGTTTCAGAGCCTAAGGCACTTCCTGCTGTTAATGCCTGTTGCAGACTTTCTTGTTACGACACACAGACTCTGAGGAAAACTTGGGACAAGCAGTATAAACAGTATGATATGACTCCAAGAACAGCAATGATTATGACCAATGTACCCCAGGAGAACCGAGCACATGAGAGTGGGAGTGCATCTGCCTTATCTTCATCCTACAGTGTTGGTAACAATTCAGTGAATGCCATACTTCCCAATAAGCCATACACTGTACCTGTCAGATCTGTGAGGATGACAACAGAAGGGAATGGTCCAGATTCTAATCCTCTTGCTGCTTTCAGACCACCAAGAACTTTGCAGCCACCACCAGGAACTTTTTATAAACCACCTTCTAATAACAAAGCTAAGCAAAATGAGGAGGGTTCTGTTCCTAATGCTTGTGCGGCAGCCAGTGCTAGCTCTGTTCTTGCCCAAGATAACACTGTGAAACTGATCAGGAACTCTGCACTTGTATCAGGTGCTCCTGGACAGCATGCAAATCAACAAAAAATTTGCTCAGAGGACCTTCATCCCGTAGACCTGAAGCCCGCCTATAAGAGACTAAGACCAAAACGTATGCAAGAATTAGAACACAGGGAAGCTCATTTTGTATAGGGCAGCAGATACTTCTTGGAACATTAGTACAGTTTACTGATCTTGTCAATATACATTTTTTTCCCTCCCCCCCCCCCATTGAGGATCCCACTTTTGTGCCATACTGGAAATATATATACACACAACACAACATTTTAAAAGTGGGGGAGGAAACTGTGAAGGAAAAATGAAGTTGAATTTTTTTAATTCAGTACATTTTCATAAAGGTCTATTTAAATGCATTCCCAATGTGGATGGAGCTATAGAAGGTGCATTTGGTAAGACACTGAGCTTCAGTTCCCTGGGTGAAATGAATTATTTATAGCAAGAAATGATTGCTCTTGCATACAGCAATGGAAGGAGCCATTTTTCAATATAAATTTGTACTAAAGATGGAGAGTTTGATGCTCAACTGTTTCAACATAAACCAAAGCTTGTGCTTTGCTCTGTAAAAGCTTCTGTTCAGTTTTCCAGTCTTTGCAATTAAAGCTTTGCTCCTGAATAGATTATACTGGCCAACGTGGCCTATAATTGTGTATTATATATGTATATTTTATGCCAATATGTTCATCTGTTGCCAGTTTTCAATGTTGTCACTTTAATGTTATTTGTACAGAAAGATGCACTTACTGAGCTGTAGTAGTGAAAACCAGAAACGACTTCATATCCAGTTACAGGTAATATAACTTAGTGAGTGAATCAAATACACACAACCTAGTTAGTTCAGATGACCTTCGGGTGAGTACCCGTTGCAGTGGTGCTGTCGTTCCCAGTTACAAAATAGCTAGTGCTTTCCCTTGCTGTAGGTCAGTTTCACTTCTTGCCTAATGTAACTGAAATGAAGAGTATAGTTTTGAGATATGGTGAAATAGGTGAAAATAACCAAAAAAATCAGCATTAGTAGGTGCATCTAATGGTTTTTCACTTTGTATTAAATGTTTTATATGTACACTGCTATATTTGCTTAAAAAATATATTAACTTGTTAACATTTTGCTGACTCCATGGTTTCTGTACTATCTTGCTTTCTTCTAAATTATTAAAATACAGACTCTTGGTCTTTGCTAGGGTTTAGTATCAATACACCTGTACTGAAATACTTTCATGTTTCAGTTTGAAAAAGGAGTCATTTTTGTTCCTGCTTTAAGAAACTAAAGGTCTCATCAAACTTCCCTTTCTGAAAACAAAACAAACAAAAACCCTGGCGCTGCAGTCAGTGGCTATACCCTGAACTTAGTTTCTGGAACAGAAATGTTAGATTCACAAAGCTGAACTTCCAATTTCCCAGGGAAGCATTTGCAAAACTATGACACCTCTGGGCAGTTCTGAGATGTCCAGAATTATTTCTTTTTCATTTGAGCACATGGCTTAAAAGGCAGTAGAGCAATTTATATGAGAACCTGGCTAGTAGCAAATTCGGTCTGATTCTGGCAGCAGTAGGCAGGTCAAAAATGACAAGTTAGGAAAGGTTGAAGATTTCTTCTTGAGATGTGAGAAGAGGTTCCACTTCAAGAAAGAAGAAATAAGCTTGATCTGTGGGCAAAAATAGTAGGTATTCTTGAAAGGACTAAGTGCAAAGTGGTGGACATGGCATAGAGCTAGTGAGAGGATGGTGATAATAAAACTTAAAAAATCTCCAGTAGACAAACTAGAGTGTTTAAATTTAATCATTAAATCTTTCCTCTGCCCCATCTGATTTTTTTTTTTCTGCTTTGGGAATGTTTTACATAGATTAGTAAACTGTCTTAATGACTTTTGAAATGCTAATAAACTATTTTTCATGAATTTGTAGTACCAATTTGGCAATTACAATTAGTGGTCAGTCTAGTCTAATAGACCATCTCTGGTAATAGTCCATACCAGGTGCTTCTGAGGTGTAAAATCACCATAATGTACATAACTGTGTAACAGTATACCAGGTGGGTCTCCTAACTCTTCTGCCTTTTTTATTCCCTGAAGCTTTATCTTTAGTATTACTGGTCGATTATATCACACCATTCTTTATACCCCCAATTCCAATGTCATGCTCCCGGCACACACTTCCGTTCTTTTTGAACACATGAAATCTGGGTTCTGCTACACACCACCTCAGGAAGGCATAAATGATTATCTCCAAGTCTCTCTAGATTGCTTCCATCAGACTTTCATGTTGTAGCATTAATACATATTTACTAGGGTTTAGTGTTCACTTATGACCTGTTACTTTGAATCTGGCATAGTTTTTGGTTTCAAATCCTTTTGCTGATGTAGAGTTGGTCAAAAAATTAAACTGTTTTCACTTAAAAGAGAGAGAGAACAATTTGCACTCAGTTTTAAAAGGGTAAATTAAATGGGTCATTTTTTAAATTTTAAAAATGTTACGATTACAGCAAACATTATCAAAAATATGAGTCTTTTGTTCAAAAGCACAACTTGTATGGAGAAACAATTTTTGACAATGTCGATAGCTTTCAGGTTTTTTGTTTTGTTTTTTATTTAAGAAAAGGCCATTTTTCAGTGAAAACTTCTAATTTCTAAATTTCAGCCACATCTAGATATAAATACTTTCCAGACATTGCCACATCTTCAACCTTAAAATATCCTCAGCCAGCTTGGTGTAGTATCTACCATAAAACAAATGGTCACCGAACCAAAGGTATTTTGTGTTCCTTTCTAGCATTGAGTGAGGTTTTAGACCTTGCGAAAAAGAATCCTTTAAAAACATCATAGCTGAAGTTTCTAGCACTCCCCTTAGACAAGAGCTATGGAAATGTAACACACTGGTCAGGAGGGCTGACATTCATTTCTGCAGCAGGAAGCTTAGTGGGGTCCTAAATATCCACACCCACATCTCACATAAAATGAGTCATGACATTTGGGGGATGTTCCAAAGAATCAGCTCTATCCCCAAACCCTCAGGCTAGCTCTATACAGTGGGCTGTTATACAGAATGGTGGTTAGGAGTCTATATGGAGGGAATGTGTGGGGACAGCATGGCTTAAATAAATGAATGCCCGCTCTCCTTGTCTAAAATAACTTCAGCCCTCTCTGAGACTAGCCTGGCTGCTGCTCGCTCAGGCAGTTGCTGTACCATGGGAGAGCACACTATCCTGCACAGTAGCTTCTGTGAGAACTCCCCAATCAACCCATTAGGAATTGATGATTGTGGGGAAACCACCATTTCCTCCCCGCTTCCCCCCAGCCTCAAAAACCTAAGGAGACCCATTCTATAGCTAATCAACCAGCACACCACCAGTGCAGATTCACACGGTCAGCCATGCAAAAGTCAGAGGCCAAAGGTCCCTGTGCTTGTTAGGCCCACTGCTGCTGTTAGGAAACATTGACTAATGGGGAAGCAACACAGAGGAACTTCCATGAGGTGTGAAAGGGGGAGTCCTAGAGACAAGGAGAGATTGGAACAGGGCCTGGGGACAGATGGATTTGGGAGTAGGGGAGCGTATAGAACTGATGGTGCAGGAAAGTTACTTGAAAATCTTCCCCCCCTTTTGTGTAATTTAGAAAAAAATCTTGTACTCTAGGTTTCATCTGGTTTAAAAAATATAATTTGCCATTATTCTATCACCTGCTGTTTGTGTAACAGTAGTGTTTAGGAAGCCCAACTGAGATGGGAGCTCAGTTGTGCTAGAAAGTCCTTGCCCTAAGCTTATTATCTAAACAGGCAAGATAGAGGGTGGGAGGGGAAATAGATGCACAGAGGTAAAGGTCACGCAGCAAGCTAGTGGCAAAGTCAGAAATAGAGCCTAGTCCTCCTGACTCCCAGTCTCCTAGACCAGTGTTTCTTGAGTGGGTCATGACCCCAAAGGGGGGTCACACACAAAAAATCGGGATTATGAGGTGCAAACAAATTCTCACTCTCTGCACACCCTCACCCTTCGAGCGCCAGTATTCTGTCAACATCTCAAGACACGCACACCCATTGTTAGCATGGATACATTTTACTTGTTTTGTAAATATAATGGGGTGGGGGATTGTGACAAATATTAACTTCAAATAAGGGGTCATCACCCTGAATAAATTGAGACGCTGCCCCTCTTACAAACCTTGCAGAGAAGTTTTTGGCTTTGTTTTTAACTGAAGATGCTAATTTTATATATAATTTCTTTAGGTTTTAATGCAAATCTCATAATATAGGGAATATTCAACGCAATTAAGAGCTTATCGTAATGACTGAACTGCCTTTATGGTATTACCATAAGCTTGCCAAGTGCGATAGGGCTTGGGGTCAGTCAAAGCGTTGCTATCCTGTGGGCAAGCCCTTTGGCAAGCTGTTTTCCATGTGCCTGATTTGCACGGTAATTACATTCTCTCTAGTTATACTACACTTAACCAGTCCTGCTGGAGCTTTGGTAGAGTGCTGATTTCCATAACTTCCTGACCTAATTAGTCATGACTACTCTGTTTTGCAGGGGTCCCTAATGCTACTGGCGCTGTAGTCCTGAAGCCCTTGTTTCAAATGTAGCATTTGTTCAGGTCACAAGACAATTCTCAAGGAAGGATCAACTTTCTGGTGCAGGCTTCATAGTATGTGCACAGCGTACATCATATGTTTGTTTTTCATGCAACGGCGCTTACACTCTCAGACTGAGTTGTTCCACATCAAGCTGGGGATTAAAACAATCTCCTTACAACTGAGCTGTGTTATTTTGCAAGCGTTAACTGCTCCTAAGAGATGCATTCCTTTCCAGCCATGCTGAACATCCCTTCAGAAACCTTTTAATTTCCTCTAGCAGGGCAATGCTCTCCATGCCTCTTCGTACGTGAGGTAAGTTGGTGACTTTTCCAGGCTTTTATTGTTACTAGTTAAATCCTGGCTTTTTCTTGCAAATTCATGAATTCTTTAGTTTCTGTACTCTGGCAAGGGCCTAATTGAGTCAATTTGAATGCGGACTTCACATGCTCTGTAAAGCGCTCAGAGTGTGGTAGTGAAATGAGCAAACCAATTCAGGGTTCAATTGCAAAAGCTTTTTGAGTGTTGTCTATTAATGATATGCTGCTACTTATACAAAAATGAAAACAACAAAATCAAAGTGGGTGTTATAAGTACAACTCCCAGGAGGAGGCTGTAGAGGCCAACTTCTCTGTACAAAAGTTCATTTCTAGTGCAAATGTTACTTTGGGAGTCCATTTCTATGACGGTGATACAAAGGAATCTGGAAAAATCTTAATGTTTGCGACTCTAAAATAGAAAGGAACAGCCCTCGCCATTCAAAGGCATCAAAGGTCAACAGTGTTAAATAGCGTGGGCAAATCCTGCTTGCTTTCCTCACACAAAACGCAACTGGCCTGAATGGAACCATTCTTGTGTAAAATCAGGCTTTGGCCATAAGCAAAGAACAGATGCACTATGTGTGCATCAAGTGTGCTTTGGACTTGTTTTACAAGTGTGTGCCCCGTCCATGTATGGAGCCTCTATATAGCCCAAGTCTCCGGGTATACGCTGCAGGAGGAATGAGTTTGTGGTGCTAAGTTTGTCCTTGTTGTGACGTGCAGTAATGGAGATATTCTATCTCCTAGAACTGGAAGGGACCGTGAAAAGTCATCGAGTCCAGCCCCCTGCCTTCACTAGCAGTGACCAGGTACTGATTTTGCCCCAGATCCCTCAGTGACCCCCTCAGGGATTGAACTCACAACCCTCGGTTTATCAGGCCAATGCTCAAACCACTGAGCTATCCCTCTCCCAGTACTCTGATTGCTCAATTCTTAAACTTCTGTCTTTAGAAGGAGGTTTCCTTGGCCCTTTCCTCCTTCTCTTTACTGATTTCGTATCAATGATCTCTTCACATTGTTATATCAGCAACAATGTGCACAATATGGGTCCCATGAGCTTCTCTGCTCCCCCTTCCCCTTCCTTCCACTCCCTTCATTTCCTTCTCTCTCTCATCTCCATGTTTACTTCCACCTGGCTTCATATCCCTGTAATGCCCTCTCTAATCCAGCCTAGCACAACTCCACCCCCTCCTCCTTTAAGTCTCTCTTTACGTGCTTCTTCAAGGCTTAAGAAGCACTCCAGCCCACCCCAAGGGAAGTGGTCACAAAATACATAAACCCCTCCAAAATTGAAAAAGACCAAATGAATGATACAATATTCAAGAAACTTATGAAACCAACAAGATACATCACCGCTCTGTCACTTGCTTTGTGTTACATCCCATCCTCCATCTGTATGTTGTCCGTTTAGATGGTAAACCCTTTGGGGCAGTGATCTATGATATGTAGACATTTTACTTTTTAAATATTTATAGTGTTAGACAGTACCTTACTGACCTGCTGTGACTCCAGGGAGAGGAATGGATTATCATTTGCTCTTTCTGAAAATTGCTCAGAACAGATCTGAGTTGAAGCCCATACTCCCTTGATGCCCTTTGTTTTACAGAGATGAACAAATAGTGTCTAAAGCCCACCTCCCCGGGGTTAGAAGAGAACACATTCCTAGTATTCAGAGAAATTTTTAAAACTCGAAAGATTTTCTGCTCATACTTGCATGTCTAAAATGAATTGCTTCAGAAGAAGGGAGGTTCCTTTTGGATGATGTAGGGTCATGCTGCACTGAGGCATCTGCCCAGGCACAGACACAGGGAAAATGGCTCCTAGCTAGGCTTGTTAAGTTGTTACAGGTCTTTTTTGTGAAAGTGAAAATAGCCTTTGTCTATCAGTTCTCTACCCTTAACCTTCATGTCTCCCATATAATGTTAAAATAAGATGTACTTGGTTTGATGTAGGGGCAAAAAAGGACAAATTTCTGTGTGCTCATCTCACCTGTGCTGCAAAACCTCCAGGCTGGCTGGAATTCTGGAATTTAAAAGGAATTGCTGGGGCACCTAACTCCCTTAAACTCCGTTGGAAGCCCTAGCCCCAGTGAGCATGTGTACATAGGGAATTGGCATGTGTACATACCTTTATGTATACAGCTTAGCTCAGCAAAATGTGCAAGCACTTATTAAAATGTGGGTCCATATGGGGCTAGGAGGGGGCAGGGGTCCTGACCTCTATGCCTGCAAGACAAGACTTATAGTAACTAATTGTATGGAAGCTATAAAAAAGTGGCATTGTCTCTGAGACTGTAGAACACTGGCCGCCTTTGTTCCACTACCACACAGAGGGGTATATTAACTACAGTACTACCATGAGATTGTACAACACACACTTTATTTTTTCTAATTTTTTTCCTGCTTGTGCTTATCTTAAAAACAGCAGGGATGTGAACTCTTGTCTTCCCTAGATTTGCTGGAGGGCTCTCTCCTAAATTGATTGGACTCATGACACTTACGGAAATTTCCTTTTGCAAACTGAAGGAATAAAAGTGTCCCAGTAATACGCTGCCATTTTAAAAATAGCTTCTCTGTTAAAATTGTGGCATGTCTGGAATACATGATGGGGTGGGATTGTTTAAAGGTTTTACTGGGACTCAGGGTGACCAGCATGACTCACTTGTGGTTTGTAATTTATAAGTCATGCGGCCACCCCAAACTCATGCATGTAATGTGTGAACATGTGTATATACACACAAATCATGGAGAGCTTTACGCCATCCCTGACAAGAATAGCACAAGGGCTATCTTCAAATGTGCATTTACGTTATATGCACTTATTCCACTTAAAGTAAATAGACTATAATATCTCATTTACTAACAACCAATAAAGGATGGTTCAGAAATCCTTAATAATAAGATGCTGACTGTAGTGGGGCTAGCTAAGAACCTGTATTCAAACTATAGGTGCTATCAGTTTGAGTTTGCCTATCCCGAGTGTGTATTGAAATGCGCCACAAAAACATTTCATGTTTATTCTCACAAATCCCACCTTTCACACACAGCAGAAGTAGGTCACATGCACAGCCTAGGCAAGGCAACTGAAAAGCAAATTCACCCCACCTTCCAATGTGATGGTATTATCTAATTAGGGCGATTACAGTTTAATTTAATCCATTTGTCAGATGCAGCCTTCTGTGCAGGCATGCAGTCAGCAACCAGTGCCTCCTTTCTCAGAACAATTGACTTTTGGAAGTTTAATGTTCGTTTGTTGAATGTGTGAAGTAGTGGATTGTTGACGGCCTTGGAGACTGAGTCATCTGCTTATCTGCAGAACAGGTGTAGCACAAGGCAGAAGCCATGCAGGTTCCCCCACTCTGCATTGCAAATGTATCTCACCCTGGCCTGAACCAAACACTATCTCCAGGTCTCGATCCACCCCTCATCTCTTTGCTGAGCCTACTGCAAGGGTGCCCAGTTGTAATCCGAACATCTGTTCAACCAAAGTTGAACCAGGACCATCAAACTGATGGTAGAAGTCCCTGAATGCCCTGCATCCACACATTGTTGCAGTTACAGTGCCATGGTTCCTGGCAAAACTCCATGATGCAACAGCTTGTGCAAGATTGTGAAAAGCCTTGGGAGCCCAGTAAAAGGCCTGACTCTCCATTTCTAAGTCCTTTCCTCCCTTTCTCTTGGTCCTTACTCAGCAAGAAATGCTTCACCTGGAGCACAAGGTTGAGGCAGTGGAGTAGGTTGTGGCAGTGCCTGTGGAGATCCAGAGGCTGACATGAGCAGCTGATGCTGCAATGCTTGTGTGCCCCAACTCATAGTGATTTGGAGCTATGCAGTACGTGTTTGTTTTGTGGAGCACTGCTTTCGGTTCTAGACCACTGGGCAGAGACTGGTCAGGACTGAGTTGTTCTTGAGACTTGGGATGAGCCATCCAGGCCTACTATGTAGCTTTTATTTACTAAACTGTAAATAGAGTAGGACACAATTTACCACTGATCTTGAATGCACCTCTGTGGAGCTCTGAGTCAGAACACAGGTAATAGTCCGCTTCCTTAGAGCTCTGTTAGCTCGAATGCTTGTCTCTCTCACCAACAGAAGTTGGTCTAATAAAAGATATTACCTCACCCACCTTGTCTCTCTAGTATCCTGGGATCGATGTGGCTACATCAACACTGCAGTCAGCTTCCTGTCAGCCTGATATACTGTATTCTTCAGTGAGCTTGTCGCTGGATTATGGAAGAAATGTTGGTAACTTTAAAATCTAGAGAGAAGAGTAGGATGGAGCGTGGACTTCATCAGCCTACAGAGAGAGACATTGGCTCTCCAGCCATATTGTGTGGCCTCTACCTTTATTTCTTCCTGTCCCTACCTCTACAGAGTAGTGATCCATGAGGAAATTGAAAGACTGACAGAGAACAAACTGACCTTATCTTACAGGTATTCTGGAAAGCATTGAATGTCAGACCTGAGAAACGCGGGGGCACAATAGAAGCAAAACTAAGGTATAAAGTGAACCTGTCTGGAATCCTTAGCTTGGGTAATATGGCAACAGAAGTGAGTTTTGAGAATACACATCCATCCAATATGTCAATTGTATTTAATGTCCTTTATGGACAATTGAATCTCCAAGTTACTGAGCCTGAACATCAATTGGATCTGATTTATCTACAGAGCCTACAAAATTCCCACCAAACAACTAGGTTGTAGTGGAAAAAGGTGAGACTTATGACACTTTATCAGATACCTAGAGCTCAGAAAAAGTGGTGAAAGCGGCACGGACTGATGAGATTTTTATATAAGGGCAAAAGATCCTTTCTTTCCCCCGATCTGTCTTGTCAAACATGCATCTAGAGGGGAATTTCTGGCACTTCGGGCAGTTTGCTGTTTACGTTCTGAAGGGTGGTGATCATGTACAAGAACAATTTTGGGGGGGAACGGGAATTTCTCAGAATTAGTGAACAAGTAAACTATTGCTAAGCAAATGGAGGGGAAGAAATCTGCAATGGATATTCTGTTGCTCAAATTCCTAAAGCAGAGTTGAGCATGCTGTAGATATTCTTTAAACTTACAGTTGTTTCTATATTGCTTAGAGATACACTGATCAGCCCTTGATAATGTGGAGTCATTGATAGTGTAATGTTTTATAAGGGATCCCTTGCTAATCACTGAAAAAGTGGCTTTACTACCTGGCTCCAGGATGAGATAAGGGAAAGCCATTGCTTACTGCCCAGGACCCAGTTGAGATGCACTAATTCTTATACACCATATCCTTAACTCTTTTCTAAACCCTAGTACTGCAGATCTCAGATGAAGTACAGTATAGACATTTCTTGACTCGTCATATGACTGTCTTCAGCCAATAAGGGACAGGGTTTTCTTTCTAGGATATGAAAATCATTCTTCTACTCTGTAATAGGCCAGCAAAGAAAACTGAACAAGAGCTGTTATTTTTTGATTTTCCTATAAGCAGGAACCTTGGAAGAGATTTCCCACGCTGTGCTAATACTGTTGTGATAGATCTATTTTATTTTTCTTGGCCCTTTTGTCAAGACTCCTGAAAGGGAAATCACATCCTGTAAAAGGAAAATTAACAAAGCACAAATGAACACATGCAATGTATCTAGCTCACATCCTGTGTGTGCGTGAGCATCGGGAGGGAGCTAAGTAGCATTCTAAATAGTAATGGCCATGAATTTGCACTAGCTTTTTATTAAAAACTGAATTACCCATTTGTAATTTGTTCCCCCCATTACCCCCCCCCCCAAAATCAACAATTCAAGCTTTAACATGCTGGAGAATTGTATTTCTTCTAGTACTTGCTATTGGAAGCTGACAATTCAGATTGCTCATTAATACAACCATTTCAAGTCTACACTGATTTTTCTGGCTGGCATGCTGCCTTTAAAACTGAAGATAGAGCAAAACTAATCTCATTAGAAGTTTGCATACCTCTGAGCCTGACTTCTTTATCCATGATTTTATTTATAGTATTTTGCTCTATTTGACCTAATAGGGCCTGTAGCTGAAAACTTACAATTCTCTTCTTTCTGTAGGTCTCGCCAAACCTCCAGGCAGGAGGAAGGAATACTTAGGGGATACCCTGGGTTATTCTAAACTAAAGTTGTCCAGCTGTAGAATCTGAGATCTGTGTCTCATCTCATTTCTCTGCCTAGTCTTTATATCACTAAGACTTTTTTCCTATGCAGGAGTCTTAATCTCAGCCTGTGTAAATTATAATCATCTAAAAAGGCCAAGTTCAAGGCAATCTAGCACCCACATCTTTAAAACTATTCATTTTTTAAAATAGAAAATTGAGGTTCTTCCCTTTTGTAAAGACTTTACTAATGATGATGCTTTTGGAAGCAAAAATATATTCCTTCATCTTCAGAAAAACTGGAGCCATTGTTGAAATGTGACTTAATAGCTGATTGTGATCTTCCTTCTTCTGTTTTCTGTGCCAAAAATACTTCAGGTATTAATGTCATAAAGGGAACTTTAATAGTTTGTTTTAGGCCAAGAGGAAAAGTCCCTTTAAATTCTTCTTTTAATTCTTCGGCATTAGCGGATTCTTGACACTGTCAAATGAACAATTCAGTGGTTTATTCCTGTCTTAATAAGGGATTCCTTTGGGAATTTCCATATGATCATTAGCTTGTCCCTTGTTAATGAGTCCCTCCCCTGATAAGGAACGCTTGTATTATGACTTTTTCGCTACTACCATCAGCAAGTCTAACTAGCCAATTAAATTTCTAAGCAGGGTCTGGATTACCCCATTTACTGCCCCTTCTCTTCCCCAAGATTATTCCTGCTGCTGGAAATCTCAACGAGATTCAGAACACAGTGGCAAAAAGACCTAGATCTCCCAGGATGAATGTAATTGTCCTGTGTGGCAGTCCTCACACTGCTTATATTCTTCTTCTTTTACAAGTTCCCTTTGCTGACAATAGCAAGATAGAGTATAGTGTGTCTTATATAGGACAGGCTTATGACTGAGTACGATTAAGAGAGTCCTCATTAAGAAACGATCAAGCTGATGAATGGCTCAGCTAATGGAGCCAGCCAGGAAAAGGAATAGTATGTGTGGGAGACTGTGTAGGGGCCATAGGTGCCGACTCCATGGGTGCTCTGGGTCTGGAGCACCATAGGGAAAAATTGGTGGGTGCTCTGCCCCAGCTCGCCTCTGCCTCCCCTCCGCCTCTTCCCTGAGTATGCCGCGTGCCTGCTTTTTCCCCCTGGCTCCCAGCGCTTGTGCCATGAAACAGCTGTTTTGCGGTGGCAAGCACTGAGAGGGAGGAGGAGGGGGAACTCGGTGCGCTCGGGGGAAGAGGTGGGGCCAGGGCGGGGATTTGGGGAGGAGTCCAATAGGGGCAGGGAGAGGGCGGAGTTGGGGGGGAGACTTTGGGGAAGGGGTTGGAATGGGGATGGGGCAGAGGTGGAGTCAGGGCAGAGCCTGGGGCGGGGGCGGCGCAAGCACCCACCGGCGACGGGAAAAGTTGGTGTCTATGGTAGGGGCCATTGCCAGGCAGAGTGTATAGGCATAAACAGTCTTGAATTCCTGTCCATAGTTGTTGCAGAAGGCCTGTGGAGCAGCTTTCCCATGCGGCTGGGGGAGCTAGACTAAGCATGCCTAATTCCCACCCTACTGAGCTGCCTCTGCCAGGTGTGGGTGTGACACCGTAGGGAATTGAGACATTTTATATTATTAATACCAATATTGTAAAATTGCAATGAATTGTGCCAGATATGTCATGTAAAGCGTCAGTGATAAATGTTATGATTTGCCAAGTATGATCTTGTTTATATGTTTGTATAACCTTTGTATTGTAAGTTACAGATATGTATGTTATATCTGCATTTCAAAACTTGTGCTGTGTTTCTGGGTGACACCCCCAGATAGACTGGCATCACCACGGCCTAGCTCAAGGGTTCTCAAACTGGGGATTGGGACCCTTCAGGGGGTCACAAGGCTATTACTTGGGGGGTTGTGAACTGTGAGCCTCCACCACAAACCCCATTTTGCATCCAGCATTTATAACAGTGTTAAATATATTAAGTGTTTTTAATTTATTGGGGGGGTCGCTCTCAAAGGCTTACTATGTGAAAGGGGTCACCAATACAAAAGTTTGAGAACCACTAGCCTAGCCTGTTCGATGGCCCATCAAGAATCATCAGTTGTACAATGAACCCATTGAAAAAGCCAGGGACTACACCTTATGAGTCAGCAGGGCATGCCTATGGACAGAACCTATGGTTTGCCAGCGGGTGTCCGGTTTTCAACTGGAACGCCCAGCTGAAAAGAGACCCTAGCAGCTCCGGTCAGCACTGCTGACTGAGCCATTAAAAGTCCAGTTGGTGCGGGACTGGCAGGCTCCCTACCTGGCTCCATGCGGTTCCCCGGAAGTGGCAACATGTCCCTCAGGTCCTAGGCGGAGGGACGGCCACGGGGGCTCCATGCTTTGCCACAACCCCGCCCCAAGTGCCGGCTCCCAGCTCCCATTGGCTGAAAACTGTGGACAATGGGAGCTGGGGAGAAGGGGGGCAGCATCTGCGGGGGGAGGCAGTGCGCAGAGCCGCCTGGCAGTGCCTCTGCCTAGGAGCCGAGGGATATGTTGCAGCTCATGGGGAGCCCTCCGCAGTAAGCACTGCCCAGAGCCCGCACCCCAAAACTCCTCCCGTGCCCCAGCCTGGAGCCCCCTTCTGCACCCAAACTCCCTCCCACGCCCCAACCCCCATCCCTAGCCCACACCCACACTCCCTCCATCCCTGGCCCCACCCCAGATCCCTCCCCCCCCAGCCGGAGTCCTCCCCTCTCCCCCAACACCCCACCCCAGCCAGGATCCCCTCCCGCACACTGAACTCCTCATTTCTGGCCCCATCCCAGAGCCCACACTCCCAGCCCAGAGCCCATACCACCTCCCACACCACAACCCCCTGTCTCAGCCTGGAGCCCCCTCCCACACTCCAAACCCCTCGGTCACAACCTGGAGCCCCCTTCTGCACTTCGGCCCCATCCTCCAGCCTGGAGCTCCCTCCTGCACTCCAAACCCCTCATTCCCCACCCCAGCCCAGAGTCTGTACCACCTCCCACACCCCAACTCCCTGCCTCAGCTCAGAGCCCCCTCCTGGACTCCAAACCCCTCATCCCCAACCCCACCCTACAGCCTGCATTCTCAGCTGATCTGCTCACCACCTCCTGCACCCCAACCCCCACCCCAGTGAAAATGAGTGAGGGTGGGGGAGAGCAAGCAACGGGGGGGGGGCAGGGATGGAGTGAGCGGGAGCAGAGCCTCAGGGTATGTCTACGTTATGAAATTAGGTCGAATTTATAGAAGCCGGTTTTATAGAAATCGGTTGTATACAGCCGATTGTGTGTGTCCCCACATAAAATGCTCTAAGTTCATTAAGTCGGTGGACTGCGTCCACAGTACCAAGGCTAGCGTCGACTTCCGGAGCGTTGCACTATGGGTAACTATTCCACAGTTCCCGCAGTCTCCGCCGCCCACTGGAATTCTGGGTTGAGATCCCAATGCCTGAATGATGCAAAACAGGGTCGCGGGGGGTTCTGGGTACATGTCGTCAGGCCCCTCCCCCTCCGTCAGAGCAACAGCAGACAATCGATTCGCGCCATGTTACCTGTGCAGACAACATACCATGCCAAGCATGGAGCCCGCTCAGCTCAGCATCACCATGTCATCTGGGTGCCGGCAGACGTGGTACTGCATTGCTACACAGCAGCAGCTAATTGCCTTTTGGTAGAAGATGGTATATTACGACTGGTATCCGTCGTCATCGTAATGCCTTCCCAATGACGATGATGGCTATCAGTCGTAGTATGCTATTTTCTGCCAAGCGCCCAGTATTTTCTGCCAAGCACCCAGAAGATGCCAAAGGCTATCAGACATGCTGCACCGTCGTCTGCCAGCTTAAGATGTAAAAAATAGATTTGTTCTGTATTCATTTGCTTCACCCCCTCCTCTGTGAAATCAACGGCCTGCTAAACCCAGGGTTTTGAGTTCAGACTTTGGGGGGGCCATTCTGTGTGACAGTTGTTTGTGTTTCTCCCTGATGCACAGCCACCTTTGTTGATTTTAATTCCCTGTACCTGTACGCCATGTCGTCACTCGCCCCTCCCTCCCTCCCTCCATCCGTCAGATACTAGTTTCGCGCCTTTTTTCAGACCAGACGCCATAGCACTGGGATCATGGAGCCCGCTCAGATCACCGCGGCAATTATGAGCACTATGAACACCACGCACATTGTCCTGGAGTATATGCAGAGCCAGGACATGCCAAAGCAAAACCAGGACCAGCCGAGGAGGCGATTGCAATGCGGCGATGAGAGTGATGAGGAAATTGACATGGACATAGACTTCTCACAAGGCACAGGCCCCAGCAGTGTGCAAATCATGGTGTTATTGGGGCAGATTCATGCTGTGGAATGCCGATTCTGGGCCCAGGAAACAAGCACAGACTGGTGGGACTGCATCGTGTTGCAGGTGTGGGACGATTCCCAGTGGCTGCGGAACTTTCGCATGCGTAAGGGCACTTTCATGGAACTTTGTAACTTGCTTTCCCCTGCCCTGAAGCGCCAGAATACCAGGATGAGAGCAGCCCTCACAGTTGAGAAGTGAGTGGCGATAGCCCTGTGGAAGCTTGCAACGCCAGACAGCTACTGGTCAGTCAGAAATCAATTTGGAGTGGGCAAATCTACTGTAGGGGCTGCTGTGATCCAAGTTGCCAGGGCAATCAAAGACCTGGTGATATCAAGGGTAGTGACTCTGGGAAACGTGCAGGCCATAGTGGATGGCTTTGCTACAATGGGATTCCCAAACTGTGGTGGTGCGATAGACGGAACCCATATCCCTATCTTGGCACCGGAGCATCGAGTACATAAACCGCAAGGGGTACTTTTCAGTGTTGCTGCAAGCCCTGGTGGATCACAAGGGACGTTTCACCAACATCAACGTGGGATGGCCAGGAAAGGTACATGATGCTCGCGTCTTCAGGCACTCTGGTCTGTTTCGAAAGCTGGAGGAAGGGACTTTCTTCCCGGACCAGAAAATAACCATTGGGGATGTTGAAATGCCTATCATGATCCTTGGGGACCCAGCCTACCCCTTAATGCCATGGCTCATGAAGCCGTACACAGGCAGCCTGGACAGCAGTCAGGACCTGTTCAACTACAGGCTGAGCAAGTGCCGAATGGTGGTGGAATGTGCATTTGGACGTTTAAAAGCGTGCTGGCGCAGCTTACTGACTCGCTCAGACCTCAGCGAAAAGAATATCCCCATTGTTATTGCTACTTGCTGTGCGCTCCACAATATCTGTGAGAGTAAGGTGGAGACATTTATGGCGGGGTGGGAGGTTGAGGCAAATTGCCTGGCTGCTGATTACGCGCAGCCAGACACCAGGGCGGTTAGAAGAGCACAGCAGGGCACGGTGCGCATCAGAGAAGCTTTGAAAACAAGTTTTGTGACTGGCCAGGCTACAGTGTGAAACTTCTGTTTGTTTCTCCTTGATGAACCTCTGCCCCCCCCCCACCCAGTTCACTCTACTTCCCTGTAAACCAACCACCACCCCCCTTTCCCCCCTCAAGCACTGCTTGCAGAGGCAATAAAGTCATTGTTACTTCACATTCATGTATTCTTTATTAATTCATCACACAACTAGGGGGATAATTGCCAAGGTAGCCCGGGATGGGTGGGGGAGGAGGGAAGGAAAAGGACACACTGCAGTTTAAAACTTTAACTCTTATTGAAGGCCAGTCTTCTGATGCTCGGGCAATCATCTGGGATGGAGTGGCCGGAGGCCCCCCCACCGTGTTCTTGGGCGTCTGGGTGAGGAGGCTATGGAACTTGGGGAGGAGGGCTGTTGGTTACAGAGGGGCTGTAGCGGCGGTCTGTGCTCCTGCTGCCTTTCCTGCAGCTCAACCATACGCTGGAGCATATCAGTTTGATGCTCCAGCAGCCGGAGCATTGACTCTTGCCTTCTGTCTGCAAGCTGACGCCACCTATCCTCTTCAGCCCGCCACTTGCTCTGTTCATCCCGCGATTCAGCCCGCCACCTCTCCTCTCGTTCATATTGTGCTTTTCTGTAGTCTGACATTAACTGCCTCCCCACATTCTGCTGTGCTCTGTCAGCGTGGGAGGACATCTGGAGCTCCGAGAACATATCATCCCAAGTCCGCCGTTTTCTCCTTCTAATCTTCAATAGCCTCTGTGAAGGAGAAATATTTGCAGCTAGTGGAAGAGAAGGGAGAGGTGGTTAAAAAAGACACATTTTAGAGAACAATGGGTACACTTTCACATTAAATTTTGCTGTTCACATTACACAGCACATGTGCTTTCGTTACAAGGTCGCATTTTTCCTCTTATATTGAGGGCCTGCTGGTTTGGTGTGAGAGATCACTCACGCAGTGCCAGGCAACAGATTTCGGCTTGCAGGCAGCCATGGTAAGCCACAGTCTTTTGGCTTTTTTAACCTTCTTAACATGTAGGAATGGTTTCAAACAGTAGCGCCCTCATTTCCCATACCAAGCACCCGTTGGGTTGGCCATTTAAAATGAGTTTGCAATGTAAAAGGAGGGGCTGCGGTTTCCAGGTTAACATGCAGCACAAACCCAACTAACCCCCCTCACCCCCCACACCCAATTCTCGGGGATGATCACTTCACCCCTGCTCCCCACCGCGTGGCTAACAGCGGGGAACATTTCTGTTCAGAAGAGCAGGAACGGGCACCTCTGAATGTCCCCTTAATAAAATTGCCCCATTTCAACCAGGTGACCGTGAATGATATCACTTTCCTGAGGATAAAAAAGAGCGATAAGGAATGGATGTTGTCTGCATGCCAGCAAACACCGGGACCATATGCTGCTATGCTTTGTTATGCAATGATTCCAGACTACGTGCTACTGGCCTGGCATGGTAAAGTGTCCTACCATGGCGGATGGGATAAGGCAGCCCTCCCCAGAAACCTTTTGCAAAGGCTTTGGGAGTACATGAAGGGGAGCTTTCTGGAGATGTCCCTGGAGGATTTCCGCTCCATCCCCATATACGTTAACAGACTTTTCCAGTAGCTGTACTGGCCGCGATTGCCAGGGCAAATTAATCATTAATCATTAAACACGCTTGCTTTTAAACCATGTGTAATATTTACAAAGGTACACTCACCAGAGGTCCCCTGTGTGCCCTCAGGGTCTGGGAGCACACCTTGGGTGAGTTCAGGGGTTACTGGTTCCAGGTCCAGGGTGATAAACATATCCTGGCTGTTGGGGAAACCGGTTTCTCCACTTCCTTGCTGCTGTGAGCTATCTACATTATCTTCATCCTCATCTTCCTCATACCCCAAACCCTCTTCCCTGTGTGTTTCTCCATTGATGGAGTCAAAGCACACGGTTGGGGTAGTGGTGGCTGCACCCCCTAGCATGGCATGCGGCTCCGCGTAGAAGCGGCATGTTTGCGGCTCTGCCCCGGACCTTCCGTTTGCCTCTCTGGCTTTGTGGTAGGCTTGCCTTAGCTCCTTAATTTTCACGCGGCACTGCTGTGCGTCCCTGTTATGGCCTCTGTCCTTCATGGCCTTTGAGACCTTTTCTAATATTTTGCCATTTCGTTTACTGCTACGGAGTTCAGCTAGCTCTGATTCATCTCCCCATATGGCGAGCAGATCCCGTACCTCCCGTTCTGTCCATGCTGGAGCTCTTTTGTGATCCTGGGACTCCATCATGGTTACCTGTGCTGATGAGCTCTGCATGGTCACCTGTGCTCTCCACACTGGGCAAACAGGAAACAAAATTCAAATGTTCGCGGGGCTTTTCCTGTCTACCTGGTCAGTGCATCTGAGTTGAGAGTGCTGTCCAGAGCGGTCACAATGAAGCACTGTGGGATAGCTCCTGGAGGCCAATGACGTCGAATTCCGTTCACACTATCCCAATTCCGACCCGCTAAGGCTGATTTTATCGATAATCCCCTCGTCGGAGGTGGAGTAAAGAAACCGATTTAAAGGGCCCTTTAAGTCAAAAAAAGGGACTTAGCCGTGTGAACGTGTCCAGGCTTAATTCGATTTAACGCTGCTAAATTCGACCTAAACTCGTAGTGTAGACCAGGCCACAGAGAAGGGGTGGGCGGAGCCTCAGGAAGGGGCAAGGAAAAGGATGGGACAAGGGTGTTAGGTTTTGTGCAATTAGAAAGTTGGCAACCCTAACAGAACCCCAAGGCTTTTCCATGCCGGGTGCTGTGAAGCTTTCGTTTGGGGCATCGGAAGTACAGCAAGCCACATGGCAAAAGGAATATAAAGAGCAGCTGCATCATCTCCATTTTGTCTTCATTCTTGCTTCTTACCTCTGGGGTAACTTTTCTGCAAACTGACGCGCTGAACAAAGGACTGAATGACCCATCCAAGCTGTAGATGTGTTCCTGGACTTTCAAGCCAGCAAACTCACCAATATTGCTAAGAACCTGATACATGGACTCTCTGTATGTATCTGAGTGCTTTACCATTTAGCTCTGCAGAAATTAATATCTGTGTCTCCACACTTTCTTGTCTGTAAAATTCTGCTTAGCTGGTGGGTAGCTGGCTCCTGTTCACCCATGTTCAGGTGAAAAGAATTTAGCCATCTTTATGAAGAAGTTTTCTTGTTCCCCTGCATTCAATATTTTGTTCTTCTGTAATTCTGTCAGCTTGTCTTCCTTTTCCAGAGTCCCAATTAATGTTCCGTCCCAGCAGAAGTAGTGCGTTGGGATTGGCCTCAAACTCCACCAGCAACATGAAAGGAAACACACAAACCCTCCAAATATTGGACCACCTTCTCAGAGTGTGATGCCTGTTTTAGGTCTTCAGTCTACCAACACCCATTAGGAAGCTTTATTGCTTCAGTTGCAGCATTATTATAGCATTCAACAACTGTTTGTGTGAATAATTGATTTTTTTTGGTTTTGGTTTTAGGTGGCTAAACTGAAAAAAAAAATACTTGTTTTGGGCCAAACTAAATATTTCATTCAACACAAAACTAAACTTTTTGTTTTATTTTAAAGTGTTTTGATACCATTTTGTTTTTAAAATATAGCTACATTTTGAAACACAAAGTTTTGAAGAGGGTGGGGAAATATTTTTTTTGTTTTTTTGGATGAAACTACTTGACCCAAATTTACAAATAGTTTTGGTCAACCCAGAGCTTCATTTTTTGGTGAATAAACTATGCGTCTAAAACATTTTTCCCAGCTCTATGTTAGACCAGGCACATGCAGTGTGTTCAGTTGGTTCCCTGTAGCCTCCACCCAATGGTAACACAGATGCAGAGGTGCATCCTTTCAAAACATCATACATAATCCATTTGCTCTCTTGTGTCACAATAGCTTTTTATAGCCAATCTGACTTCCTTTTGTGCTGTGTCTCTAATATGAGCAATTAGAGCTGATGGGATGATGTTGAATAGTGTATGTGACTGTTAACCTACAAAGAATGAGAACCCTCCAGGCGTTAGTGCTGGTAATTTTGCATGAAATGTCCTGCTGTGGAGTTTTTCTCTTTTTATCTGACAGCTGATAAGCAGCACAGTCAGTGTGACCTAAATTTGGTCTTAAATTTCCTGCCCCGATCTTTTCCATGCTCAAAATGAAAAGAAAGAGGTCATTTCTACCAGGTTTTGTCATGATTGGTGCCTCGTCTTCTGTCCAAGGCTGGCCTTTTTTAGCTTTGGTTGAGGGTTAAGTACTTTCTCAGGTGATGAAAAACTCACCTAAGACTTAAATGTTTTTCTTGAAGTGTCAAGGAATATATACTGATTTTATTCTAATACTTCTGAAAATCCAGGTATCAGAGATATTAGATTAACCAAACATACAAGGAAGTAGTTACAGATAGAAAATCCAAATGTTTCCCTCCATGCCAGGGTAATAGTTGAAATGAGTAAAAAGAGGTCCATATTTTCATTTGAAAAATGTCCTCTTGTTTATTGACCCAGAAAAATGAGTCACGAGAACCACTCTCCCAACAAAGGAAAAACACCATATCCTGTAGATCAACATTTGTCTAGAACAAGATGTATAAGGCATGATTGAAAAGCACTGGCCAGTAAAGTAAAGAGAGAGAGAGATGTAAAAAGAACAGAAGCTAAAGCAGTTATTCTACGGAGAATTTTGTTTCAGGTATTATCTGAGCCCAAGTGTGAGAGATAAAGATGGATGCATTTTATATTACAGGTTTGTGGCGCTGTTGATGCAGAAGAACAATGAGCTTCCTTAGACAGGTCAGACTTCTGCTGTGGAAGAACTGGACACTCAGGAAAAGGCAAAAGGTAAAAGATAAAACCTTAGTCTTCGGGTTTCTACTTTAGAACATGCTGAGAATATTACAGTGCAGATAGTCAAATGACTGGTACATTTATCAGCCTGCTAAACACGTGCGTACTAGAGAGTGAAATCGGCTGTGCTGCGTCTGTAGGCCTGCCCTCAGGGGCTTAGTCCATTTGTTTGCAAGATGCACTTTGCAGAGTAAATTTAGAACAGCGGTCATTGTACTGAGTATCTGACAAACAACATGACATACAGTGAAGATAGTTCTGGGTACTGAGGTTTTGGTGCTTGGCTGTAAAGATATGCACAAACAAAAATGACTTGTGCACCCCACAACTTAGAGCAAGTCTGGCTCCAGATCTTAATGTTGCCACTCATGTGCACTTATATTAGATGTGAATCCAACTGCACAAAGTGAAGCTCAGTTTTTTTATTACATGGTTGAATGACAACAGTAACAGGGTGAACAGGAATTGGAGAAACATTTTAAATCCTTTTCCATAATACTTTCTCTAGGACAGAGCAACTAATACATATTACGTAAATGCCTTATTTACCATTGCTCATTTTTTATTTCTTTAAACCAAATTATCTTAGGGCTAGTCTACACTGGCAATGCTAAAAAGTTGCTGTGCTCAGGGGGGTGTTTTTTCACACCCCAAGTGAGAAAGTTGCAGCGCTGTAAGTTGACAGTGTAGACAAGCCCTTACAGCCTGGTTCTCTGAGGTGCTGGAAGCTCTCCATTTCCACTGGCTTCAAGTCAAAGGAAGCTGAGGAAGTTCAGCAGTTCACAGGATCAGGCCCTATATTTCTAACTAAAGATACAGAGGGTCCTGTGGCACCTTTAAGACTAACTGTTAGCCTTAAAGGTGCCACAGGACCCTCTGTTGCTTTTTACTGATTCAGACTAACATGGCTACCCCTCTGATACTTAACTAAAGATAGGTTACCATATTTCAAGTTCCCAAATAGAGGACACTTCTAGGAGGAGGGAAAGGGGAGTTGGAGGGAATATTTGGGGGGTGCTGGTGGGTTGTGTGTGTCCTAGGAGGGGGTATTTGGGGGCTGCCTGAAGGGGTATTTTGGGGGGGGGAGGGGTGCTGGACTACGGTGTGTGTACTGGGAGGGGGTATTTGAAGGATGCTGTAGGAAGAACCTGATGGATGCTAGAGGGGTTTCCTGTGGCCTCACACTCAAGGTGGGTGGCAGTGTCGTGCTCTCTGTCATGGATGCAGCGCCAGCCTGTCAGAGTTTCCCTGCCGGCCTCTCCCCCTCCTTAGGGCAGGGAGCCAGGGCAGGCCCTGTCACCCCTCCTGGCTGGGTTCTGAGGCCCCGCAGCAGGGCAGGCGGTCCAGCATAGAGGCGCTTGGTGGCTCTGCTTACCTGGCAGGCTGGCTGGGGCAGGCAGAATGCAGGAGAGGGACCAATCAGGGCACGGAGACTGCTCCTTCTGAGCTGCAATGTTGGGAGCAGAAAAAATCCCAGATATTTCCTCTTATTTCAAAAATCTGCCCAGTTGGAGGACAGAGGATGGGGGGAAAAAAGGGTCATGTCCAGGAAAACTTGGACATATGGTAACCCTAACTAAAGACAATATGACTTAAACAAGAGACGTGAACTATGGTAAGTGAGACATTCCTGTGGCTATCACAGAATCATGGGATTGGTTGAAATGGTTCCCTGTGTGTACCTTTGTCTTTGAGCCCTATAATAAAAACAGACAGTCATCTGCCACCGGATCTTAGTTGAATCAACTTTAGGCCACCTTTAATGTTGCGTGCAATTTTGCAAACTCAGCTGAGACTTACTGCTATGAAATCTGGTTTCACAGAGCATCTTTCCCATTCATGCTAACCCCAAATATTTTGTGGTTTAAAAAAAATAATTAATAACAAAGGCGGCACTGGAAATGGCAGCACATGCAGGAAATATAGCAGCCATTGTGCCCTCTATAATAGCTCCTTCAAACCTTGAAGTCAATGGAGACTAGACTACCTGTGTGCTTAAGGACTGCAGGATCCAATCCATCAATCTGCTTGTCTCCATGTTAAATCTGCTTGTCCCCTCTCCCATTGCTGCCCAGTACATTTGCTCCTGCAATCCGCCTCACCAACAGTACTTGGTGATCTATTCTACGCTGTGTTGCCAGCTCTCGTGTTTTTATTGCAAGTCTCACAATATCAGACATTTTTTCTTAAGGACCCAGCTCTTGGAATTGTATGATTTCCTCAAAATCTCAGCTTTTCATGTTTTTATTTTTTTATTTTATTTATAAGTAAGTTTCTAGCAGTTGTGGTTGTGGAGAAAATCTTGAAAACATACAGCCTGAAGGCTCAAAAACCCAAAGGCAAATACAAAGAATCAAATTGCATTGCTTTTGAAAATTGTATTTTTTAAAGCCAATCTGCTGATATTTTGGGGGATAACTAGTGATTTTTGAACATTTGGGGTTGGCAATCCTGTCTACAGTATTATGACATTTCTAGTTTAATTTAACAATCTCATGAAGGAATACGCATTGGAGATTTCCTTCTGTGTAGCTGGTTCTCACTGTTCTTCTCTGCATAGCTAAGGAAATTGACACAGGCAGATGCCTGGTGTGACTAAAATCCAGGTAATTTCATATTGTATCCTGCATGTGCTGACTTCAGTGCAGAGGGTGACTCCTGAGCTCAGTTCTCAGCTGCTTAGACCAACAGCACATTCCATTGATCCCAATTCGATTGTTTTAAAGAAAGCAACTAATTGTGGCAGGATTTTTGGTGCTCATCCATTCTGTGCTATAGACTGAGAGCTGAAAGGGCTGCTGCAGTCTGGTTTCTAAGGTTTTGTTTTATTTTAAGACGCTCTCCTGTCTCCAAAGGTGAATATTTGGAGAACTTAGAAGACGTTATTTTAAAAGGCTAATTCTTTGATAGAAAATGATTGTTATAAAATATAACTATTTTCAATGCTTGAAATAATAATTTCATTCAATAAACCTATTTAGATATTTGACCCTGTCACTTCAAAATATCTCTGCATTACGAAGCTTCAGAAATAATAAAAAAAAAAAAAAGTGAGGAGGAGATTTTTGTGCTGTTTTTTTCACATGGAAATCTCAGTAATGTTATGTCAGGTCTTTCCTGATTTTGCATGAGAGCTCTGAGGGGTGTTGAGGATTCTTAGCTTTTAAAGCGGGCTGTTGAATCTGTAACAGAGAAGTATTTTGACTCCCATGCTTGTGGTATAAATCAAACAACTGAAAGTTTTAAACATCAGTAAAAATCACTTCCCCCAGCCTCTTCTAGGTTTCATGTGCACGGTGACCACAGTAGCATAAACCTATTAGTTCTCTAGTTGTCCATAAGAACATTTCAAGAAAAACCAGGTAGTCAAGACCTGAACTTCTAATGTCAGAAGCAAGCAGAAAAGATTTTTTTTGCGGAAAAAAGAACCCATTTATTTTTTCACCCATCAGAAGCAACCATATGAGTGTAAACCCAACTTTTCCTCTTTCACTAGAGCAGGGATCAGCAACCTTTACATTTAAACGTTTTTAGAAGGTCTTTCTATAAGTCTATAATATATAACTAGACTATTGTTGTATGTAAAGTATATAAGGTTTTTAAAATGTTTAAAAAGCTTCATTTAAAATTAAATTAAAATGCAGAGCCCCGCAGACCGGTGGCCAGGACCTGGGCAGTGTGAGTGCCACTGGAAATCAGCTCGCATGCCAGAGGTTGCCTACCCATGCACTAGAGGAATGTCTTCACAGCAGAAAAAGCGTGGGTGATCAGCATCCAAGTTAGCCTATACCAGGTGTGAGGAGCCACACGGCAAAGCTGTACCCAAGTTACTGTGTCCTCACTGGTGCCAGGGCTGGATTAACCTTGTGTGGGCCCAGCGCCAAACATATTTGTGGGCCTCCATAGAACGCTACAGCAGGAGTGCGGGAACCTTCCCTGCACACGCCCCCCTTGTTCCCCAAGGCCCTGTCCCTGCCTTGCCTCTTCACTCTAAGACCCTGCAGCTCACTGCTCTCCCTCCTCCCTCTTCCCCGTTGCTGGATCCTCTCCATCTCCCTCCTCTGAGGGATTTAAGCAAAGTGGATGTGAAGTCACTGTATGCTTTGTCTTTGTATGTCCATATATTTCCTTTCTGACAAACAAGAAAACTTAATCACATGGAACAACTAACCACTTCCAACAAATGCAGGCATAAACATGCATGAAACGTTTCCCCATAAATGAGCCTTGTTTTGTCCTTCATAATCCCATATAATTTTGACCACTCAGTGCATGGCACTTTCTAAAGCCAGACCTTAATTGCATTTATTATTTAATAATAGTCTTAATCTGATAAATAAGAGTTGTCTTTAATTTCTTTGGCATGCAAAAATCAAAGACTTCTGGACATGGTGGTGAATTCTAGATCAGTGGTTCTCAAACTTTTTTTTTTTTTTGCGTACCACTTGAAAATTGCTGAGGATCTCGGCGGACCACTTAATGATCTTTCCAAATGTTGTTTGTACCATTAGCTAATTGTAACTATTGTAAAAGTGCTATATAAAAAAACCTTAATGATAATTAACTTTTTTTGTTCTACAAATAAAAGCACACAACTCATATTTTAATATCCGTAGTCTTACCTTTCAAATGTGATAGATGTGCCCTCTGTCCCCCGCCACAGCAGCCCTGAGCTGAGGCTGGGAAGGAGGGCCATCTCTCCCTGACTGCTGTAGCCCTGAACCTGGGGAAAGTTGTCTTTCTCTGGCTGCCGCAGCCCTGCATGTACCAAATTCCCCGCACTTCCTCTTCTCACCCCACTGCCCCCTCCCACCTACCCCTTAATCCCCCCAAGGCCACCAACTGACCTTACATGTGCATCTTCTCCAAGGTCCAGGCACCGAATTAGTGGAGCCACGCCTGCGCGGCTCCACTAATTAGGTGGGTGGCCCTTCATTCTTTTGTATGCCACCATCCAGGCGCGCACCTTAGAGGGAACTATCTGTGGACCACCTGAATGGAGCTCGTGGACCACTGGTGGTTCGCGGACCACAGTTTGAGAACCTCTGCTCTACATAATAGTAAAATTATAAAACCAAGCTATATATTGTATATATACCAGAGCAGGATTAGAATTAAAATCCTTGAGATTTCAGTGTCTGCACAGAGGATAAAATGCACAACTTTCAGTAACAAAAATTAAAAAGTCATGTCTAATGCTCTTCTCACTGCGCTGAAGAGGGTGGGATTTTATTTATTTTATTTTTTTTGCCTTCATCTATCATTATTCCTTAATTTCTGGGGGGGAGTTATGGCTTCGGAGTGAGAGCCACCGGCAGGGCTGGGAGGGGGGATCCCAGGGTTGGAAGTCAGAGGCACCGGCAAGGCTGTGCTAGTAGGGCGCTGCCTGGATCGGTCCCTGGAGTGAGGCGGGGTGGGGGGCAAGCACAGTGGGGCAGGGCGGAGCAGGGGGGATAGACAGGATCCCTCCAGGGTGGCGTGGAGCCAGCACCTACCTTTCTCTGCCACAGCCAGGTCCTGGGGAGCCAGTTCTCTCTCTCTCCAGCAGAGCTGCAGTTCCTCCAAGCAGAAACAGCTGCTCTTCCCACCCTTCTGGCGGGGAGACTGATTGAGGATACTCCTACAACCGGACTTTTAGTGTCCAGTCAGCAGTGCTGACCCAACACTGCCAGGTCCTCTTTTTGATCGGACTTTCTGATTGAAAACTGGACACTTGGCAACAGAGGCGCCCCAACGAGGGGCAGGAGGCCATGGCCCCACCCCTTTTAAAAGTAGAACTGCTATGCCTTAAGGGCGAGCAGCGGGGAGGGGCTAAGGGGTGGAGAGGAGCAAGTGGCTGGCAGACAGGCGAGTGGGCAGAGGAAGGGGACGGAGAGGAGCGGGAGATGGGGGGATAGAGGCGAGGAGGGGCTATGGGGTGGAGAGGAGCAAGCGGCCATGTGGGGGAGGGGCCAGAGGGTGGAGAGCAGTGAGCCTCAGGCAGGGGGAGGGGCACAGAGGACCAAATAGTGGGGGGGGGGGAGAGGAGGGGCCAGGGAGCAGAGAGAAGCGAATGGCCGGTGGGCTTGGGGGGAAAAGAGGAGCCAGCTGTTGGTGGGGGAGAGGGGCTAGGGGGCAGAGAGGAGTGAGCGGTTGGTGGGGCCTCCAGGATGGGGCCTCAGGGCGGAGCACAAATAGAGCAGAGGGGCGGGGCCATGGTCCAGGCGCTGTGCCCCTTTCTCAGTGTGGGCCTGACGCTATGGCAAACCCGGTACTAAGTGGTGGTGCACTCCCCTGTGTGAGGCACTAGAACTTCTGAGGGCCTTTAGCCCCTGGCTCTGTATGGTGCAGTAAGATGAGCCACTCAGATTCTTTCTCAGTGAGTTGTGGGAGAATCTTTCCTTCTGAGCACACACAGGGAATTGTGGGAAGGCATTAGAGTATTGTCAGCGCTCAAGTGACATTTTAGCTGGGTTATCAAGTTGAGTGAAAGCAGCATGCGGTGTTAGCCTAGCACGTGAGAGGAGCCAGCTAGCCTGGGTTGAGACTGAGATTTTTGTATGTGAACAGGAGGAGATTAGAGGCAACAACACCCAAGTAAGAACCCTGGAGAACTCTGCACTGAAGACATACCCTAGGAGCTTGTTTGATTTTTTTTCTTCCACTAAAATCACTGGTGGTAGGATGACCTGAAGTGGATGTTACTGTTTAGGGAAAATCCAGGCTTTGTGGCCGGATTAGCTGCTGGGGAGGTGAAAGCTGGGAGGGGCAAAGAGGCATCATCCCCAACTGCACAGCTGCTCCTTACTCCAGGCCAGAGAGGTGGGAAAACAGGAGGATCTTCACGGTGGCAGATTTCCCAGTCCCTTGGTCTAGCAGTGCCCCCACCCACCCACCCCCGCACCGGTCTGGCTTTTAGAAGTACTAAACTGTATTTTTTTAACTCAAGATTAAATGTGTGAAATAGGAAATGCTTGCTTGGCAAAAATTTCTCCGTCCTTCAGCCATAAGCCGAGGCTGAGCTTAATTAAAGCTAATAAACAAAGTTACAGTGGAAAAGACAGGGCAGCTCCAAAACTCTGTTTTTAATTATACTGTGGAATTTCTTTCGGCTCGATCCCCTGTCACCATTTAGCCTAAAGAAGGCCACGGGCACGTGATGCATTCTGCAGATTGCTGTACATATCTGGTGCCTGGGAGAGAATTTCCTATGTGCAAACCAACTACTCAGGATTTGGGGAGAGTCTGTTGTGGCTGTTACAAGAAATGTAATGCAAGGTGGATAGGCACAGAATAACACAGCAAGCTCTCCCAGCACAAATACAGCACAGACAACAATAACAATAAAGGGCCAGAGAAGTGGGGAATGTGTGGTAGTTGCTTTATGCTATAGCTATCAAAGAAAGATATCAAAAGGAAAAAAAAATAGTTTTAACTAGTCAGACAAGCATCTGAAGGGAAAATATATTTTGTGGGGGTACAACTGCTAATTCAGCAGAAGGAGTTGGTTGCAGGTGTGCTCCATGAACCTTGTCCTTTTTCATCCCTATAATTTCCTGTGGGCCACAGAGGCTGTTAATCCCATTTCACAAGAAGCTCAGTGCATGGTTGCTATTCTTTCTCTTCTCCAACCTCCCCCACCCAGCCCAGCAGTTCCGCGTCACTGTCTGACTAGCTGCTCTTCTCAACAACTTTCTAGAATTATTATTTTTTGTTATTATTTTAGTATCTATCCGTAGCTGTTTAGCACCTGCTGCCTCCTCTTTTTTTCACCTTAGCTTTTTAATCACCCTTGGTTTTTAAACATTCTTCCAGTGGATGGAGAGGAGCACTGAGTTCATGGTGATGTTCAGTAGGGCTCTGTTTTGTAAATTATTGGATGAATTATGTCACATTTCTTTTGTATACACTTTTTTCCCCCCGCAGCTTCGTTTTCTGGTGGAGCTTGCATGGCCTTTGTCTTTATTTCTTGTCCTTGTCTGGCTGAGGAAGGCTAACCCAGTCTATCGCCAACATGAATGTAAGCATATATATTATAAAACTAAAACATAATAATAATTAATAATTCTTATTGCAATAATGTCTAGAGGCCCCAATCATGACTCAAGGCCCAGTTGTGCTAAGTGTTGTACACATAAAAAGATGGCCCTGCCCTAAGTAGTTTATAGTTTTAGTAATTTTTAGGCATATAATGTCCCTGAATTAAAGTAACAAAACAAAAAATCCTATGTTAGCAATTTATGGGCCATTTCGCTGCTTATAAAGGCAGCAGCCATACCAATACTATCCTAATAGTAGATACTGGGGGTTGTCTATTCTGACGGTTCTGAGTGCTGCTCATTTCTCTGCCATTGATGGCACCTTGCTCTGCCAATAACCCCTCCTCTCATTTCCAAATGTAATTGCTTGGCTCTATGCACATATTGGTCTAAACACTGGTCTAATTTACCCTCTGGGATATCGGTGGGGTTGCAAGGTTATAGACTTAGCTAGAATTAGGCCTGTTGTTGGAAATCCTCCCAAGAAATTTCCCAGAAGTTTCCAGATCACAGGTCCTGGTTCTCATGGGGGACTTCAATTACCCTGACATCTGCTGGGAGGGGAGAGAAATACAGCAGTACACAGACAATCCAGGAAGTTTTTGCAGAGTGTTGGGGAAAACTTCCTGGTGCAAGTGCTGGAGGAACCAACTAGGAGCCGTGCTCCTCTTGACCTGCTGCTCACAAACAGGGAAGAATTGGTAGGGGAAGTAGAAGTGGGTGGCAACCTGGGCAGCAGTGACCATGAGATGGTCGAGTTCAGGATCCTGACACAAGGAAGAAAGGAGAGCAGCAGAATATGGACCCTGGGCTTCAGCAAAGCAGACTTTGACTCCCTCAGGGAACTGATGGGCAGGATCCCCTGGGAGGCTAATATGAGGGGGAAAGGAGTCCAGGAGAGCTGGCTGTATTTTAAAGAAGACTTATTGAGGTTGCAGGAACAAACTATCCCAATGTGCAGAAAGAATAGCAAATGTGGCAGGCGACCAGCTTGGCTTAACAGAGAAATCTTCGGTGAGCTTAAACACAAAA
Source organism: Malaclemys terrapin pileata (assembly GCF_027887155.1). Lineage (NCBI taxonomy): Eukaryota > Metazoa > Chordata > Testudines > Emydidae > Malaclemys > Malaclemys terrapin. Next base: position 76,114,717 of record NC_071512.1, read on the forward strand.
AGGAAGCTTACAAGAAATGGAAACTAGGACAGATGACTAGGGAGGAGTATAAAAATATTGCTCGAGTATGCAGGGGTGTAATCAGGAAGGCCAAAGCACACTTAGAGTTGCAGCTAGCAAGGGATGTGAAGAGTAACAAGAAGGTTTCTACAGGTATGTTAGCAACAAGAAGAAGGTCAGGGAAAGTGTGGGACCCTTACTGAATGGGGGAGGCAACCTAGTGACAGATGATGTGGAAAAAGCTGAAGTACTCAATGCTTTTTTTGTCTCAGTCTACACAGACAAGGTCAGCTCCCAGACTGCTGCACTGGGCAGCACAGTATGGGGAAGAGGTGAGCAGCCCTCAGTGGTGAAAGAACCAGGTTAAGGACTATTTAGAAAAGCTGAACATGCACACAAGTCCATGGGGCCGGATATAATGCATCCAAGGGTGCTGAGGGAATTAACTCATGGCGATCAGGGGAGGTCCTGGACAATTGGAAAAAGGCAAATATAGTGCCCATCTTTAAAAAAGGGAAGAAGGAGAATCCGGGGAACTACAGACTGATCAGCCTCACTTCAGTCCCTGGAAAAATCCTGCAGCAGGTCCTGAAGGAATCCATTTTGAAGCACTTGAAGAAGAGGAAGGTGATCAGGAACAGTCAACATGGATTCACCAAGGGCAAGTCATGCCTGACCAACCTGATTGCCTTCTATGATGAGATAACTGGCTCTGTGGATATGAGGAAAGTGGTGGACGTGATATATCTTGACTTTAGCAAAGCTGTTGATATGGTCTCCCACAGACTTGACTTTAGCAAAGCTTTTGATATGGCTCAATGGGTAGTAATCAATGGCTTGATGTCTAGTTGGCAGCTGGTATCAAGCAGAGTGCCACAGGGGTCGGTCCTGGGGCCAGTTTTGTTCAACATCTTCATTAATGATCTGGATGATGGGATGGATTGCACCCTCAGCAAGTTCGCAGATGACACTAAGCTGGGGAGAGAGGTAGATACACTGAGGGTAGGGATAGGGTCAAGAGTGACCTAGTCAAATTGGAGGATTGAGCTAAAAGAAATCTGATGTGGTTCAACAAGGACAAGTGCAGAGTCCTGCATTTAGGATGGAAGAATCTCATGCACTGCTACAGGCTGGGGACCGACTGTCTTAAGCGGCAGTTCCCCAGAAAAGGACCTGGGGATAACAGTGGATGAGAAGCTGGATATGAGTCAATAGTGTACCCTTGTTGCCAAGAAGGCTAATGGCATATTGGCCTGCATTAGTAGGAGCATTGCCAGAATATCAAGGGAAGTGATTATTCCCCTCTATCGGAACTGGTGAGGCCACATCTATAGTATTGCGTCCAGCTTTGGACCCCCCACTACAGAAAGGATGTTTTGAATAAATTGGAGACAGTCCAGCAGAGGGCAACGAAAATGATTAGGGAGCTGGGGCACATGACATATGAGGAGAGGCTGAGGGAACTGGGCTGCAGAACAGAAGAATGAGGGGGGGATTTGATAGCAGCCTTCCACTACCTGAAGGGGGGTTCCAAAGAGGATGGAGCTAGGCTGTTCTCAGTGGTGGCAGATGACAGAACAAGAAGCAATGGCCTCAAGTTGCAGTGGGGGAGGTCTAGGTTGGATATTAGGAAAAACTATTTCACTAGGAGGGTGGTGAAGCACTGGAATGGGTTACCTAGGGAGGTGGTGGAATCTCCATCCTTAGAGGTTTTTAAGGCCCAGCTTGACAAAGCTCTGGCTGCGATGATTTAGTTGTGGTTGGTCCAGCTTTGAGCAGTGGGTTGGACTAGATGACCTCCTGAGGTCTCTTCCAACCCTAATCTTCTATGATTCTATTAAATTAATGATTTGGTTTGGAAGTCCTGGGATTACTCCCCACTTACTCTCACATTTGTGAATATTAATATGACATGGTCCTTAACATATTCATTTTAGTAAACATGGAGGGTGGGATTTTCAAAATGCTCAGTGTTAGCCTAACTCCGTTTCCTTTGAAATCAATGGGAGTTCTACCACTGACTTTAGTGGGAACAGAGTTAGATCAATTCTGAGTAGTTTTGAAAATAATACACAGAACATATGTCTTTTTACTTAACAAAGACAAAAACCTGAAAAAACTTTCCTGGCTAACAAAGTAACCATAACATTCCTCTTGCAAAAAGAAAACCTGTGAAGCTCCTAATGTTCATTCAAGCTGCCTTAGGAATGAAACCCAACAATTAATATTTTGTCTTCTCTTCTCTGTTTCATATACACAGGCCATTTTCCAAATAAGGCTATGCCCTCTGCAGGAACGCTGCCATGGTTACAGGGCATCTTCTGTAACATGAACAATCCTTGTTTCCGAAGCCCCACCCGTGGAGAATCTCCTGGCGTTGTCTCTAACTACAACAATTCCATGTAAGCAAAGAGGAACCTCCTGCATTCAGGGAAAAGAGATGTGTGTGCTAGGTTGGGGCTGCATTAATATACTGAGGTCCTGGAGAAATGCCTAGCAGCCTGTCTCTAATGCATATCACAGATGTGACAGATCTTGGTGAGCAGTCATGGAATAACGTCAGCCACAAAGTTCACCCTCAAATTGGCTGTAATCCCCATCCCCTATCAATGGGATGGGTACATGATAAAGGCTATTTTATAGAATTATTCTGCAGTGTGAATTCAAATCCAAGCCTTGGCAGAAAGTTGAGCATCCAGGAAGACTGGATGGTTCAGGATAGAGGTAATGGAATATAGAGCTTTTCAACTGTAGCATGGCCTGGTCAATAAAAAACAAAAGGTTGCATCTGATGGCTGTTCTATGGTCTGTGTGAAATGAGTTTGGTGGTGTCCCTCCAATTGCCAGTGAACAGGTGTCCACATCACAAAAACCACTCCTTCAATTGACTATTATAGTAGAAGTCTAAGAACAAAGGCCCAGGAATTAAGAATATAGAACCTGAATTGTCTTTTACCACCATTTGAGATACTTCCTCTAAATCAGGGCTGGGGCAAACTGGCAATGTGGGAAAGTTTGCATTGACTCCGCCCATGCTGTACCTGTCCTGGGAACATATAAAAGACTTCCCTCAGTCTGTCAACTCTCAAACACTAAATTCACTAATGGGGAGATGGGCAAAATTCTGATCTTTTGGTCAGAATCATCTTTGCAAGTGCTTCAGTGTATTGTGTATTATAGCTGACTCATGCAAGTCATGGAGTTTAGCAGGGCAAGGACCTCTAGAGTAAAATGAGGACAATTGCAAAATCTGTTCAAACATGCAGAAAATAATGGCCACATGCCCACTTGTCAGGGGGTGGTTTTATCTTTTGAGCAGTGATACTCAGACTTCCAAGGTTCAAGAGCCTAATTAGCAATCAACATTGCCTAAAAGAGCCACATTAGTGTGAATTCATTGTTTCATTTACTATAGTACTATATATTCATATTTAAACAGTATGATGGGAAATATTTAGTTAGTTTATTCTCACAGCAAAATGACTGACCAAGTATTATTATTTTATCAACTACAGTTGGTTAATAATATAGTAAAAGCATCCTGATTGCTTAATAACTTAGGCTAATAATTAAATCAGTGTTTTAATATCATGTGCTGCAAAGAGCCACAGAAAGACACATTAAAGAGCCACTTGCGGTTCACGAGCCTCAATCTGAATATCATTGCTTTAGAGACTCCAAAACGGAAACGTCCATGAGCTAACAACAACAAGGCCATCAAAGATGCAGCCATCTGAAACTGGCCTACTTTGGTTTTCCCTTTTCATTCCACTTTCTTTTTTTGTTTATCTGTGAACATTTAAAATGTTAAATCAAATGGAGTGGCCTATGAGCTAGTGTATTTGTTTTCTGTATAATGCATCTTTACTTTTCTAGGTAGTCTCTTTTTCCAGCTGCAACTTTGTGAGGCAAATCAGACTCAACACATCAGAGGAGGCAAACACACTGTGCTCTCTGAGAGACTTGACTTGACTTCCTTCTTGTTTTCCTGTTTCCTATCATCTTAAAATAAGTTATTTAGGTTGAAAGTATCAGTCTTTGTATGGAAAAATATAGCACTCTTAAAGAAATGCAGTGTTTCAGCACCGATCTGGGAGGAATTGTGCATTATTTCCAGGTTCTATCTCATGCCCACTGCCTAGGGACTGGTCATCTCTGACAGCTCAATACCTAGATGTGCTCTGTTTCTCACTGGTACTTATTAGAATTTATTTGTACCTCTCCCACAAATACGGAGTCTGATTCTTCCACCCTTACTTGTATTGTACTACTGTACCGTACTCTATGGGGTTGGAGGGCTACACCCTGAGTAAAATACTGTTCAGCATGAGTAAGCATGACCAAATTGGGCTCAAAGTAATTTTCATTTTCAAATTGGGCATACAGGTTGCTGCTGTTTAGTGCAAACTTTGATTCTCTTACAATAGCACAAATATAACAAAGAGTCTGGTGGCACCTTAAAGGTGCCACCAGACTCTTTGTTATTTTTGTAGATACAGACTAACACGGCTACCCCCTGATAAATAGCACAAATAGTCTCTCTGTAATATCCGCTAGATTGATGCTGCTGTAATGAATCCATAGAGATGGACATGTCTGTAGCCTGACAACATTAAAGTCATTCCAAAGGGTTTAAGTACAGAAATAGGCTTTAACCAAAGGCTCAAACTTTGGGGAAGTTTGGTCCTAATCCAGATCCGAACATTGCCCCCTACATCTAGTGGACACTATGACCAGATTAACCTGTGTGTGAAGAGCCTCGTTCTCTTTGTTTCTGCGTTTCCCATGACATGTAAGGTTTGTCTTACCTGCCCTGTGTCATTAGTCTTTACTAATGACTCATTGATTCTTCTTTCAGCTTAGCAAGAGTGTATCAAGATGCTCAAGAGCTCCTACTCCAGGCACCTGAAATCCATGACCTGGGCAGAATCTGGGAGGAATTGCGCATTATGATCCAGTTTATGGAAACAATGAGGACTAATCCTGAAAGAATTGCAGGCAATTTGTTTCATTATATTCTTTAGACTGTAGTGCATTCCTGCCCAAGAGCTGGGTAATCCTCACCTCTGCAGACAATGTCAGGAGTGACAATACAATTCACACCTCCCTGTTGGTAAACATACATTTAAACATTCTGTATTTGAATGGCCTTAGAAATTATTGATTTAAATTCTAAAAGGACACTCCCAAAATTAGTGGGACAAAAATGGATTGGCCCTGAGAGTGACAGTGACCTGTCTTAGTTACAAATCCTTCACCTCAGGAGGAGATATATATATAAAATCTAATATTGTGACTCAGCAAATATTTGTTAATAAGACAATATATACAGTGACTCCAATAAACCATATGATACAGGTGTTCTAGGATGGTGTGTGCATATACTGTATGGATGCCATGAGGGGACTAACTCGTTGTGAAGAGCTTGGGGGACCTCAAAATATCCCAAAATGTAGGCTTTTTAAGAACACAAATATATTCTGAGCTGCATTATGGAAGCGAGCTGCAAAAACTGATCCCAAACAATCAGCCCTGTGGGAGTGAGGGAAAGCACAAAATGCCAGAGCTTTGAAGTTCAGAGTTCCAGGGCCGCACTCCAGGTTTTTCGAGCTTTTCAACTTTCTTTGCAATCCCAGTTCTGCATTCAATGTTCCTTTACAGGGCATGTCAACTCTATTTAAGTCAGAAAATAAACAAGTGTGTTCCAGCTGCCAGGCATCCTGTGTAGCCCAATATTAGTGCTGTTTCAGAATCCCAGTTTAAAGTCAATAGCCTGGTTTATTTTAAAATAAAAGTTGTATTCTGCTTGTTCATCAAGCAACCAACAAAACTAATGTTGGGGACAAAGAAACAGGATGAGAAGTGCTACTTTTTCTTCTATGTGGAAGGAATTACTGGCTCTGTCTGTGTGTAAGTACTGTAAATTACATATATAAACTGTGTTAAGAGAACATTAAGGGGGAAGAGTCAAACACTCAGAAATTAGGAAATTCCACAATTAAGGTTGCCTGTCAGTCCACCTTCCCTTGGCTCTTTGAACCAGTCCCAAGACTCAGCACCCCATCACAATCCCCATTCCACCCAGTCTCTCCCTTTGCCATTTCCCCAGTCTCAGCTCCTAATTTTTCTGCATGCCTGTGATCCTGATCGCTCCTCCACAGATGAGGCACGAACAGTGGGGAGTACAGAAAGCACAGGATACAGTCTCCCTGCTCTCAGTTCCTGTCCTTGGTACCACAGCAGTCCTAGGTTTCCTGCAGGAGCAATTTCTCAGCCCCTGGACTCCTGTGCATGTTCAGTGCTGATGGAATCTTTGAAGTATTTACCTGCCAAACCCTAATAATTCTCTACTGAGTGTGAACTGAGATTTTCAGAAGCTCATAACTTGGCCAAATTTAGCAGATTTTCCCAGGGATGGCAAAAGATGACACCTGCTGACACCAGTGCAACCTCCCTTCCTCCTCAAGCTCCCCAGCCAAATTTCAAGAGCCTGCTGCAAAGCATGGAGGACTAGAGTTTCTCAATTAAACAATTACAATAATTGTTTTTAATATAGGCAAAAAACCCATTTCCCCCTAGCTTCATTCTGAGAAACAGCTGAACTGTTTTTGCTGAAATTTTCCAAAACAATTCAGTGTGAGGCAGACATCTAGCATGGAAAATTTCACCCCAAACACTGGTGAAGTTAAAAGCAACTGAAAACAGGGTCTTATAGTGGGAGGTGTCCAGCACACTTAAGTATGGCTGGCACTACCTGCACTATCTATGAGATACACTACAACATTTAACAGTAACGGTGCAGAACTTATGGGCCAAATTCTGAGATCCTTACTGAGTTTTTAGTTGGACAGTTCTCATGCAAAATTCCTGTTGACATCAACGAGAGTTTTAACTGAGAAAAACTGAGCAAGAGCTTTCAGGGTTTGGCTCATTAGTAACCTTATCAGGAGTTAAGGTGTTTTGGACCCATTACTGTAAATTATATATATTATCATAAAGATGGAAGGAATGGAATTTTGTGGCCTTTCTTCTGTGTGTGTGTGTATGTGTGTGTGTGTGTGTTGTTTCTTGAGTGGGATTTGTTTAATAGTGGGGACTATAAAGCTTTAATGCTGTTCCTTGAGACATGCCCCTTGAAAAGAGTAATGAAGTTTTGCTTGTGAAAGTTTTTTAAAAGGGCCATTTTTACAAAATTAAAATCAGGCTGATTGCGCACATTGCTGTTGACAGTGAATGCAAAGTGAGTTTAAATGACACCGATTGTCAAAGGTTGTTTGTAAAACACCAGCAGAACGGGGAGGGGGAGACTGGGACATCACAACATCAAAACAAAACATTACTTCAAAAGAAAAGGCCAAGATTTCCAAATGTGACCAGTGATTTTGGGTGCCTCCGTTTTCAGTTGCTTATCTTGAGGTGCTTTTAAAAGCAGTGCTCAACTATGGGGAGGCCCCCTTACTGCTTTAGGGGCTACCTCACTTCCGTCTCATTCAAAGTGCAAAGGGTGGGGGGGAAGATGTAAGGTTGGTGTGTGTGTTTTAAAATACTTATGTTCATTAAGCGCCCCCTACTTTTTTCCCCATAATTCAAGCAATGTTTAGGAGATCTGATTTTCTGGCGGTGTGCTCTATATTTTCTTAAAACAAGGCCCTATTAAGGTGTCTGGTGATGGACCTCAAAGTCACTAGTAACTATTGAAAACCTCGTCCAAAGCATACCGTTTCCAGGGGTCTAAGCAGGGCATTCTTTAATTCACCTTGTTCAGCTTCTCAGTGCTCTTTACATTGCTTCCCTCTGCACTCAGGTAGAGGGTTAAGAATCCGAGACATCTTGAAAGAACAGGAGACTCTGACGTCCTTTCTGCTGAATGATGCTGGCCTCTCAGACTCAGTGGTTTTCCAGCTGATTAATTCTCAAGTGCGCCCTGAACAGGTGGGTTGATATAGGCTATGTCTACACTTACAGCAGCAGGTAGAGAACGTACACTGCAAACGCCCCCAGCGTCGGTATAAATAGCAGTGTAGCTGATGAGGTGAGAAGAGTAAAGGCATGCCAGAACCTTAGGGTGTAGACCCTACATGGCTCTCTACATGCCTAAGCAGTGTCCCCCCTGTCTATACTGCTGTTTTTAGCAGTGTAGTGTTCCGGAGCCTTTCACTGCCATGCATGTAGCTATACAACAAAAGTGTGGACGCAGCCTGCCTTTCGTTGTGGCATGTAGCTACATGTACCTACCCAGTGTAGACAAGGCCTTTTGGTATAACAGCAGCCACCTGCTACTGCAAGGCAGTTATCTGTGTGGAATGGAATCTTTGTACATTCAGGAATAAAAAGCAGCCCAGATTGGAGGTACCAGATGGGTGATGGCGCCTCTTCCCTCTTCATTTGTCTTTCCAGAATCCAGACTTATTTTGGCCTTTAAAAATACCTGGCGGATGGACTGAAACAGGGGCAGCTCTATGTATTTTGCCGCCCCAAGCATGGCAGTCAGGCGGCTTTCAGCGACGCACCTGCGGGAGGTCCGCCGGTAACGTGGATTTGGTGGCATGCCTGCGGGAGGTCCCACGGTCGCGCACCTTTGGCGTACCTGCCACTGAATTGCTGCCGAAACCGTGGGACTGGCGGACCTCCCGCAGGCATGCCGCTGAAGGCAGTCTGACTGCTGCTCTCACGGCGACCGGCAGGCCGCCCCCCGCGGCTTGCCGCCCCAGGCACGCAATTGGAGCGCTGGTGCCTGGAGCCGCCCCTGCACTTAACCAAGGTACTATGGTTTGCTGCCTGCGTTACTCCAAAGCAGCTGAGTTTAATATCTGGTGACTACACTGCCTAGCAATGAATCTGTCCCTGTGATCAAAGACTTGGCTCAGGAACATCAGGCAGCTGTGCCCCATTTTAACTCAACAATGTGGTGAACAGCAAGAGAGAACTCTGTGGGTAGAAATGTTTAACTTCACTGCCCTGATGTCAGCTGGGTCACACAGGCTTTATGGCACTGTCTCATGGAGAAAGGTGGGAGCAGTGAAAAGCAGGCCAGCTGTCCTGGATCCTTAATGAATAATAGATCTACTCAGAAAATTCACAGTGAAAATTGCAAGTCAGATCATTCCTGAGGTAGCTACTCAGAGGATTGTATCTGACTAAGTCCAGAATGTCTTTGGCCTTCTATGTGCCGGTGGCTGGGGAGCTCTGAGAGGAATGCTGTGCTGATGAATGAACGTTGCTGAATCAGACCTCTGGGATTATTGCTCTCCATGCTGTGGGCGGTGGGGGGGGGGAGGAGGGAATAATTCAGGCTGAATGACACAATTCTTCTTTTTCATTGTCACATAAAGCACAAATGCTGGAAATGTGTGGGCCTGCTTGTGGCCAGCAGGAGAGGGGATTAATGAACTTGCATTCACTTCTTCTCAGACTTTACAGGTTCTAGCTGGTGTGACTGGTTGCCTGCTTACTCATCCACTACAGGTCTGTCTAGAGCTACGGGAAGCTCCCTCACCCAGTGAGCCCCCCAGGCCAGCTCCATAGCTGGTGTAAAGTGGCATATCTCAGCTGACTTCAATGCCACTTTGTCAATTTACACCAGCTGAGGAGTTGAAAAGCTAGGTCTTTAGAGCTAATGAAGTAAAAATACAGAAAAGGGCCCTGTTGGGGTTCACTTCACATTTCCTTTCATTCCTCATCCCCCTCCTAGGTCTGCTATACTAAGGAAATGACCCATTGTTTACTGGTTGTTAGTAGTGGGTTCCCAGCTGCCTTTCCTTATCTAGTATTGAAACCAGTTTGGCTATATACAGGGCCAAAATATTTTCAACACAGCTGCAGAAAGCATGATCCTAACGTGGATATCTGCCACGCTTTCTGTAATAGTGTTGTGAAAGGTTTGGCTCTTTCTACATCAGAAGCCGAACCATTTTCAACGCCAGCTGAGGAAGAGCCAAAGGAAACCTATTGTTGACCATAAGCGCTGGTTGGTCAAGAATTTTCCAACCAAATCATTTTTAATTGGAAAATGCCAATTAGAAGAAACTAGGGTGACCAGATAGCAACTGTGTAAAAACAGGACAGGAGGTGAGGGGTAGTAGGTGCATATATAAGAAAAAGTCCCTATAAAAACGGGACATCTGGTCACCCTAGAAGAAACCAAAATGTTTCGCAGAAAACATTCTCAATTTCAATAAGCTCTGTTGACGGCCATTGTAGCTTTCCATGGGTACAGTTTATTTCTAGGCTTTTGGCACTAATCACTGTAGCAGCAGCTCATCTTACAAAGGTTAATTTCACCCTGTGAGGTAGGGCGTGTATTAGCCACACTTCACCTATGGGGACCTGAGACACAGAGAGATTAAGGGCAGGTCTACGCTTAAAATGCTGCTTCTGCGCAGCTGCACCACTGTATTGTAAGAGAAGAAGCTCCTACGCCGACGGGAGAGCTTCTTCCATCAGTGTAGTTAATTCACCTCTCTAAGAGGTGGTAGCTACATTGACAGGAGAAGCTCTCCCATTGACGTAACCCTGTCTACATGGGGTGTTAGGTTGGTATAACTATGTTGCTCAGAGGTGTGGCTTTTTCACACCCCTGAGTGACTTAGTTATATGTATATAGGTCTGTAGTGTAGATCTGGCCTAAGGCTGTAATTTTCAAGGGGCCTATGGGAGTGACTTTCAGTAGGAATTGCATGCCTCACTCCCATAGGCCCCTTTGAAAATCGCAGCCCATGTAACTTAGCCCTGCTGGAGGAGGTGGTAGAGCCAGGACTAGAATATAGATCTTCCAAGTCTTGCTCCAGAGGCTTAATCACAAGACCATATGTCCTCTCAAGGACCTTCTGCTATTCCAGATTTGGATCTTTTATGTATATAAATAGTTAAACACAATCTCTCCCTCTCTTCCCCCAACCTCAAAGCAACTTGTTAGCAAGAGTCTCACTCCTTGACAAACAGCTAGCTGCCGCTCTAGCTCCACCCTCCTACCATGCTGGGTGTGCAGGAAATGACACACTGAAATGAAAGCAAAAACTGATCAAAAAGCCCGATAGTTGAAAAATAGTTTGTACTTCAGCTTGCATGTTCTGGCTAAACAATGACACACTGATAAAATTAGTAGAGGTTTCCTCTAAAGAGGTGCTTTTGGGTTGCAGCACAGATAAAGATAAGCAGCTTAGAAAAGCTTGGCTACAGCCCACATTGTAGAACAACTTAAAAGGGTGGAGACTGGGTGTTTTTCTAACCTCTTCTGTTCCTGGGCAATCTCAGAGGGCAGCTACGTTGTGTAAATAAAATAACCTCTTGCTGTTCTGCGATGAATCCCTATCAGTAACATCCACATCATGGTTTCCTCACTTGCTTTACAAACCCAAACAAAACATTCTGACTAGCCATCAGTGCAGCTCACTTTGAGCTTGGAACTTAGGTATTGCCAACCCCAGCCCAGGCATCTGGAACACTTGTGAAACACTTTGAATACATCTACACTGCCTTGTAAACTTGGGATCAGACTCAGGTTTGAGCCCAAACCCCCATCACCGTAAACACACAAATCTTTCTGACTCGGGTCACCAATTACTCAGAACAGGATTGACTGGGGTGGCGGGGAGTGAACCCAAGTCTCGCTGTGACTTGGGTCCAAGCCCTGTCATTTTGTAGTGTGGACATAGCTCAAGCCACAGACCCAAGTCAGTAGTAGTGCAGTATGGATGCGTTAGCTTGGTTGTGAGACCCAGGTCCAGCAATTGTACACCCAGGTTTACAATGCAGTGTGGACACTTAAGCATGGACTTGGAAACACTGTCTCCACAAGCACAGGTCCCACAAACCCGGGTTTACAATGCAGTGTAAATATAACCCTTGTGTCCACATTCAAAAATGCTACCTATGCTTCCCAAGCTTTGAGCAAATCCCTTCACCACAGTGGGTTAATTCAGTCAAACTGGAACAATCCAACTCTTTGTAATGACACAAGCTGTATTTTTTAACGTATTCTCACCCATCCCTCTTTGGATTTTGACTAAAAAACACAAACCAAATTTAAAAGTCCAGTCAGTACTGACATGTCCTCTGTTGCTTTCTATCCTCTCCCTTGCTATCAGAGTTGTGCTAATAATATAGCCATGACCCCTTAGAATATCTGGCTCGCCATAGTGTTCATGAGTTTAGGCATCAGTATAAAGTAACTTTGCTTTCCCAGTGATGCCTGCAACAGCAGCTCACCCCTAGGGGACATCACATGGTACAGTCACAGGCCACACTCCATTGATCTGTCATATTTAACTTTTGAAGATTGATCATCTAATGACTAGATTATCACTGCTGCAGATTAGCCTGAAGCAGTGCCACTGCAGAGTGTGTTTATCCCAGCACAGTTCCCTTAGAGGGCGAGAGCCTATCCTTCCCAGAGTGCGACGGGCAGGGCCGGTTCTAGGGTCCCATTTGGGACAGTAGGAGAGGAATTGGGTATTTGGGGGCCTCTGGATAGTCCTATTTAAAAAAACAAACAACCTTCCAGGTGTCTAGGGACTAGTTAGGTCCCGGGAAAATCTTATATATATATGGAGATATACCTATCTCATAGAATTGGAAGGGACCTCAAAAGGTCATCGAGTCCAGCCCCCTGCCTTCGCTAGCAGGACCAAGTACTGATTTTTGCCCCAGATCCCTAAGTGGCCCCCTCCAGGATTGAACTCACAACCCTGGGTTTAGCAGGCCAATGCTCAAACCACTGAGCTATCCCTCTTGGATTTTAAGAGGTAAAAAAAGTAAAATTTGGCTACTGTGTCAGGATTTTGCTGTGATTTATAATTTATATCATGGATGAGGACTGTACATACTGCACATATTTTGGCCTTTCTGACAATAATTTGGGGGCCCTTGAAGGTCGGGGTGAGGGGGAATGTCTCCTTAGATCTTGTGCAATGCTAGGCCTGGTTATGGGTATTGCATTGTCTAATAACTTGGATTGCGCACACACTCAAAATATAAGCAGTCATTCAAAGTATCAGAAAACTGATTTTTTTTTTATTTTAATTTCTGTGTGTGCTATATTTCATATGTGAATGTTGCTTTAATTGTCATATGGTGCATTCTCTACAGCCTTGTCTACACACACAAGTTGCTGCTTTAATATACTGGCATAGTTAAAGTAGCACAACCCTCCTTGTATGCACACAATAAGCTATATCTGCCTAAGGAACCTTTATACCAGTATAACTGCAGCCACACTAGGACTTGTACCCAGGGCTGACGAGAGGGGAGGGAAGCCGGTACAAATTACCGGGGCCCAGTTTCCCCCGCCCCTCGTCAGCCCTGTTTAGCCGGTCCGCCCTTGCTGGAGCCCCCAAAAATTTTTTCACCGGGGCCCGAACCCATTCTCGATGGCCCTGCTTGTACCACTATAACTATTTTGGTAAAAAGTCACACCCCTAACTGAAATAATTACAGTGTTACAAAATCTGTGTGTAGACTAGACCTTTGTTGTCATTGGAGGTTTGAGAATCAGAATAGGGTTGGCCTTTGCACTCTGGTCAGCTGGGGTTAGGAGCATGCTTAACCCATACCAAAGGTAGAGCCACATGGCATGTTTGGCAGGTTCTGGGGCAACACTGACATTCACATGGGAGCCACATTCATTCCTCCTTAGCCAGCAGGACGGCTGGGTATGATACAGGCCCTTCTTAGGTGGTGGGGAGGGAGAATACTTCTGTCTCTGAAAACAACTTGGATTCCCCAGTTAGGGGAGAAAAGCCTTGCCTAAAGTGGAGGTGATTACACATGACATCAATTGGTGGTCACTCAAGGGCTGTGGCTTCAGATGGCTGTGTCACCCTACACATAGGCGCCAACTTTCTCCGGTGCCAGTGGGCGCCCCTGGCCCTGCCCTGACTCTATCCCTGCCCCGCCCCCATTCCAACCCCATCCCCGAAGTCCCCGCCCTAACTCCACTCCCTCCCTGCCCCTATTGGATCCCTTCCCCAAATCCCCACCCTGGTCCCGCCTCTTCCCCCTCCTCCCCCCTCCCTCCCTGCCCCGCGAATCAGCTGTTTCGCAGTGCAAGCGCTGGGAGGGAGGTGGGAGAAGCAGGACATGGGCGGAGGAGGTGGAGGTAAGCTGGAGCGGGGGGGGCGAGGTGGGGCCATGGGGAGCTGCCAGTGGGTGCTGAGCACCCACCAATTTTTTTCCATGGGTGCTCCAGCCCCGGAGCACCCACGGAGTCGGCACCTATGACCCTACGGTCCATGAAGGCATTGGTAGGGTCTAATCGTAACCACCAAGGTATTAGTATTGTCTCTAGTTGTTACTGAAAAGCCTGAAGGTTCCACAATGATAAAAGTGAATTGTTGTTTTTGGCTGCAGTTTGCCTATGGAGTCCCTGACTTGACTCTGAAGGACATTGCCTGTAGCCAGACCCTACTCAACCGCTTCATTATCTTCAGCAGCCAAAGGGGTATGCATGCTGTGTACAATGCAATGTGTGCCCTTTCCCAGGAGAACCTGCAGCAAATAGAAGACTCCTTGTACGCAAATGTTGATTTCTTTAAGCTTTTCCAGCTGGTGAGTACTAACACAAATCTGCCTGGTGTGCGTTGTTTCTGGTATTCTGACTTCAAGGATTTTCTTTTCATTATAGAACCCATGTTCTAAGCAGTCATTTACGTTTTTGCTAGGGCAGATAATTAGGTTACTGGTTATAAGAAAGGCTAAGATTTAGTCACAGGTAATTTTGGTAAAAGTCATGGACAGGTCATGGGCAGTAAATAAAAATTCATGGCCTGTGACCTGTCCATGACTTTTACCAAAAATACTCCTGACTAAAGCTCTACTTCTGGGGCCCTGCTGCTCTAGAGGGCCCCTGCTCCAGTGCTGGGGGTTGACTGCCCCTGGACACTGCTCCTTGGGGACCACTCTCTGGAAAGCCTCCGGGCTCCCCTGGGGCCGCTGCTCTAGCTGCCCTGGGACCACTGCTGCTCGGGTGGTCCCCGGAGCCAACTGCCTGTGGCTGCCCAAGCAGCGGCCGTTGCAGCTGGCCCCACCCCTGGGAGGGACCACTGCTCAGGACCACAGCGGTCCTGGGCTGCCCCTGGGGCCAGCTGCACCGGCCACTGATGGCACAGTCCCCAGAACCACCTGCCTGAGGAGCGGCCGATGCTGCTGGCCCTGTGACCACCTGAGTGGCTGGCCCCAGGGTTGCTAAAGCAGCAGCCGGTGCAGCTGGCTTTGGGGCGGCCCCCGAGACTGCTGCTGGGCACTCCTGGGAGCCACCCCCAGGACCACTGCTTGGGCAGTCCCCAGAGCCTCCCAAGCAGCGGCCGGTGCGGCTAGTCCTGAGGATTGCCTGAGCAGCTGACCCCGGGTTGCTCCAGCAGCGGCCAGTGCGGCTGGTCGTGGGGCCCCATGGCCAGTTGCTTGGGCGGCCCTGGAGTCAACCACACCAGCCATTGCAGAAGTCACGGAGGTCGCGGAAAGTCACGGAATCTGTTATAGGAGACGTATGATTATTTACCTACAAGATTACTAGCCTAGTGGATAGGGGGAAAATAGGTGACATGATAGCTCTTGATTTTTAGTAAAGATTTTAACATAGCCACACATGACATTCTCATAAGCAAACTCGGGAAATGTAATCTAGATGTAATTGCTATAAGGTGGGTGCAAAACTGGTTGAAAGACTGTATTCACAGAGTAGTTATCAATGGTTTGCTTTCAAACTGGGAAAACATATCTAGTGATGTCCTGCAGGGGTCAGTCCTGGGTCCAGTGACTTGAATAATGGAGTGGATAATAAGTTTATAAAATTGGTGGATGACACTAAACTGGATGGGGTGCTAGAACTTTGGAGGACAGGATTAGAATACAAAATGATCTTGACAAATTGGAGAATTGGTCTGAAATCAACAAGATGAGGCCTCACCAGTGTTGAGTAGATTGGGACAATTACCTCCTGTGTCTTACATACAACAGTCCTGTTAATACATCTTAGAATTATATTGGCCTTTCTTGCACCTGCATCACATTGTTTCATATTCAATTTGTGATCCACTATAACCCACAGATCCTTTTCAGCAGTACTGCTCTCTAGCCAGTTAGTCCTCATTTTATAGGTGTGCACTGAGTTAATGTGTATAAAGAACCACTTCAGTTATTGTTACCTTACTGCGTCTATAGTCATGGAAATGTCTTACTGCTGGCTTATTGGCTTCAAGCCTGTGGTTCTGTGGCTAAACAGGAGACTTTACCCTCCTGGCACCCGTCACAAACAACTAACCTTGCAGTTTCTTTTAAAATAAAGAGCAGAAAAGCCAAGGTGGACCTATGCTGTGATGTTACTGCCAGACAAACTCCATTTTCTCCTATGGGTGTATATCAAGAGGGTTCACACTCTGGCAGGTTGCTTTGGAGAGACATACTGCAGCTAGGGTATATCTCAGTGAGAAGATACAGATGTTATAAAGAAACAACTGATCAATATGTTTTGCCATAGCAGTGCTGCTCCTAAAATGATCACTAATTTAGTATGGGCCAAATCCTGCCTTGAGTTGCACAGAGCAGGTGAGCAGAGGATTCTGGGAGCCTTTCCTCCTCTCCCAGCCTATCCATCCTAGCTCGAGTACTAGGGTATGGGACCCCAGGATTACGCCCACAGTATATCTAGCTCAGGTGTGCAGTGCCTAGAAGTTCAGAGAGGGGCATCCAATGCCAAACCTTTTAAGGTTCAGCTACTACATAAATATGGCTGTGCTGCCATATCAAATGGAAGGAGAAGATGAGCCTTGAGGAAGCAATTGCCAAAAATAGACACATGTAGGAGAGAGAGATGGGCCTGAGCCCTAAAGTTTGGATATGGGTCAGAATCCAGACTTGTCCAAAGGCTGGGGTGGTAGGCCAGATCCCAGCGCTGTGCCCGATCAATGAGATAAGATCTGTCTACAAAGCTGGGTTGTGGATCTGAAGTTCAGGGGTGTTTGGAATCTGGCTGTTGGTGTTTTGCTTTGTACCCACCTGCAGAGAGAGATGAATGGATTTTCTTTCTACAATACCTAGCACAATGGGTTGAAGTCTCCCTGCTCACCTGCAATATAAACATTAAATAATAAGTTTCTCTAATATATCTGAGTTTTCTCAAGTGTAAAAGTCCCTCTTCAAGTCAAAGTCCATCTCAAGATTGTTTAGCCCCACAGAGTGGATTCTGTATAATAAACACTCTTTGCCACAGGTACTTTTGAAATGTGCTTCTTCCCTGCCATGGAATTGATTCCACTTACACGTTTGTTGTTTAAATCTGTGAACACTAAAATTCAGGGGTGTATATGTATAAACATACACATGCACGTGTCTACACAACCCTGTGGCTTGTTGGAGGGAATCAAAGCAAATCCCAGTTCTGATAGTAAAATGGATACAGAGTAAGAAGATCTCTTCCTTTGCTATCTGTGCTTGTTTCACTGCAATGAGGAAAGTGAGCCTCTTTCCAGAGCACTGCTGTTATTGCAGCTGGTTGGGTAGTTGTCATGTTTACTCCTTTTCAGATGCTCGAGTTATATGAAGCATAAACACAAAGATAGTTATTTAATATCTTAACACAGCTCAGGGGGACTTACAATTTTACTCAATTCTGAATCAGTTGCCCACTGAAACACAAAAATCCATGTTGAACAAGTGTTTCTTCACCTGCTCCATGTGTAATCAGGCTTGGCTCAATGCGGTATCAGGTGGATTAACATGGAACCACTTGGATTAAGAATATCTGTGAGTTTGACACTGGCTCTGTTTGTCTTCACTGCTTTAGGCCACTCTGTATTATATGGCCCTGTGGTTACACTTGTACAACATAACCCATCACGTATCTAAGTTTGTACTCCTAGAACTTCTCATGTAAGTGAGCCCTACTCACTGGACCTGATTGTCCACTGCCAGGCACTTTTTCTAGTCGTTTCCTCCTATGTGAATGGAGAATTCTCACTTGTACCCATTTTCACACTCACTTTGCACGGAAGTAAATGACTGCACGGAGTACAAGGCAGTGCAGGGTCAGCCAGCCCATTGGGAGTAAGGTTTCCAGAATTGGGCCCTGTATTGGCTCAAAGAATCCCTTCCATTCTGAAGGGCTCCATTTTCTAATGACGTCACTTTCTCTCCCAGTGAAACTGAAAATGTTTGGGCAGATTTCCATCCCACTTTGTGTTGCAGCTCCTAGTACATTGGGGTGCAGTAAGCTGCTATAGAACAGTGCTGTATGATATTTGGGGTGGGAGAAGCTCACTGCCTGCACATGCCCCGCTCCCCGCCAATCCTGTCTCACCCCCATGCTGTGGTAATGTAGGAGGATGTTGGTGGGGCAGGATTTGCCTCCTAGTGAATCATTCAGTCATTCCAGAGCACATCTATTTAGAAGGCTTTCTGAGATCTATGAATCGTATCAGATGCATCATCCTGGAAATATTTAAAAATCGTAATTAGCGCACACACGCATTGCTCTGTGTACTATGGAGGAGGAGTGACAATTTCTCTCCCTTTCTCCTCTGGCTAATGAAAGCTGTTTCCATGTAGGGTTCTTATCATGGGCTCTTTTCTGTTTGCTTAGGAGGAACTTTGCTAGCTTTTTGTTGTTGTCACTGGTTGCTGTTCAGTGTTGCAAAATCTTTCAAAGAAGAAAAGACTGCTCTCTGGCGTTTCACAGTTGTGTCCGTTTTTAGGCTCTTGGAGGCGTCAGGGGAAAGTGAAAACATAACTTGAGGCAGTTTTTGTAGCAAGCTCCTCCATTCATTGTAACTGACATGTTAAGGTACAAGCATGTGCTTTCCATGAAACTGCTACTTTTGTGATCCCCTGTTAGTTATCTGCAGAGTGCAGCTTCTGCTGCTTTCTTAACTACTGCCATCGGAAAGGAAGAGCAGAGGGTCGGAAAGCAGTATGCCATGCAGTTGCCTGATTAATAGTTAATTTAAAAGACCAGATTTATATTTTGTTGTAATCCTAAAGAAAACAGCAGCCTGAGGAAGGAGAGCGAATTAGATACGCCAGTGCAGGATGGCGGCTTTGTGCCACACCACTGGCATCATCTGGCCTAAAAGCCATTTTTACTGGTCCAGGAGGATAACCCCAATGCAAAGCAGCTGACGGGGGCTTCTAAGTCATTCGCTATACTTGCTACTGGTGAAACAGAGGGAAGGGATGTAGCCGGGACTATCATGCACCACATACATCTCCAGCTGTTTTCAGTGCCCCATGGCCATTTCATCCCATTGAGAGTTAGAGCAGTTAGTTACTTTACTCGGACTCCCCCCTCCACACACTTGTAAATAAATTGTAGCCCTCCAGGATTTTACAGTCAATAGCTGGGACAGAACTCTGAACCTTCTGCTCAAAAACAGACTCCTACCACTTGAGCTAAAGGAGAATCTACAGCCCGTTAGACAGAGCTTTCCGTTCCTTGTCGTGTAACTGGGTAGTAGACACCATTGTTCAGTAGACACTGGACTCATTTCATCTCTATTTTTAATTTAATCACAGCTTCCCACTGTTCTAGACAGAAAGTCGCAAGGTGTTGACCTGAGATCCTGGGGGAGAGTGCTGTCTAATGTGTCTCAAGCAGTGCGAGAGGTAAGCAATCTGATAATGAACTGAATCACCTGGTTCTGGCAGTGCATAGCTCTCCTCTGCCCTTGTTTGGTCCATCAGTTTGTCTCACAAACATCTGACTTATCTGAAAGAATCCAGACTACATCAGTGAAATGGTCAAGGAGTGACGATCTGTGGAAAATACATTCTTAGTCTCTTTCCCCACCATAAATATGGGTATAAACTTCATTGTCTATGAACCATGACAGCCTTTTTCCGTAGGGCAGAAGAGCACAATCACCGAAACTGTCTTGTTGACAGTGTGGGGTAAAAGAGGAGAAGGCACCTTCAGGGCCCACTGCTCACCACCAGGAGGGCTGGGCACAATCAAGTCCTACCCATTCTGGTTTTCTCATTGAGGGTAGCTGTTAATAAAGAAGTCTTGTTTTGCTACAGCTAGCCAGAAGGCCAAGCATTCAGGACCTTTTGTTGGTTCTGCAACCGTTTGTACAAGGTGGAGGGCCAGAATCCTTCAGCCACCTGATGAGCACCTTGTCTAATCTTCTCTGTGGCTATCCAGAGGGAAGTGGTTCCAGAATATTCTCCTTCAACTGGTATGAAGATAATAACTACAAAGCCTTCCTAGGGGTTGACTCCACCAAGAAGGAATCCATTTATTTTTATGACAATACAACCAGTAAGTCTATTTCTGCTGTACCTTAACAGCTGTATCCAGGGGCAGCTCCAGGCACCAGCATAGCAAGCGCGTGCCTGAGGCGGCAAGCGGGGGATAGCCTGCCAGTCACTGTGAGGGCGGCAGTCAGGCGGCCTTCAGCAGCGTGCCTGCAGGAGGTCCGCTGGTGCCGTGGTTTCGGCAGCAATTCGGCGGTGGGTACGCCGAAGCCGCAGGACCGGCAGATCACCCACAGAAACGCCGCCGAATCCGCGTGACTGCGGTCCGCCCACAGGCATGCCGCTGAAGGCTGCCCGACTGCTGTGCTTGGGGCGGCAAAAAACATAGAGCCACCCCTGGCTGTATCATAACTGGTGCTGGGTATCTTTTTGTCCGATAGAACATGGAACACTTAGTGATATTGTTATTGGGTCAGTTATACCCCTGGGTCTGAGCTCCGCTGCTATAGGATCCTTTCTGTATTTTATCCTAAACCCTGCTGCCATTTAACTCCCCTTTTTCTCTATGAATGTATATCCACCAAGGATTATAGATCTATCTACACATGCCCAGTACTCTGCTTCCTTGGTCAGGGAACAGATAAAAGAAATGCTATCCAGCTAAATGACCGTGCTAAATGCAAGAATAAGATGGAAATTGTTTACACACAGAGTTTAATACCGAGTTATATCTTAGGATCCAATTGCAAACTTTTCCAGAGTTCAGGGTGTTCAGTCCCAGGGCTTTTAGTTTGGACTCACCTCCTGTTAGTACCATGTGTGGATTAAACTACCATGGACAGGCATAGAAATAACTATGTACAATTCAATACAAAGGAGCTAGATCATTGGAGGAAAAACTATAGATGTTAGAAAAGAGAGAGGGGATCCAGGTGGGTTCTCTAGTTTCCTGCCATCTGAAATGTCCTATGAATGAAAACTAGCAAAAATTGAAATTCAATGTGTCTCAGCTTCCAAACTGCTTTGTGTCTCTGTTTTGCAGCCCTAAAATCTACTCAGCAAACTTTCTGGTGGCACCTTAAAGACTAACAGATTTATCTGAAGAAGTGAGGTTTTTTTACCCATGAAAGTTTATGCCCAAATAAATCTGTAGGTGCCACTGGACTCCTTGTTGTTTTTGTGGATACAGACTAACACGGCTACCCCCTGATCTTGGCAGCAAACTTTGCCACTTGTTTCCCCTAAAGTAAAGATGTATTTGAGATCCTACATTGTTTTGTTGCTTTTCAGCTACAGTGTGTCTATTTAGGGGCAGCACAAAGTAGCCTGTTCAGACCCCAGAGTCAAAGCGGTTTGCATTTGTAATATGGGTAGACTGAAGCCTGCAGGATGTTATAAACAATAGAGCGTGGGTATGGTTACATAACATCTGTTCTAATTTCTTCCTGCAGCACCCTTTTGTAATGCATTGATCCAGAGCATGGAATCAAACCCTTTAACCAAAATAGCCTGGAGTGCTGTGAAGCCCCTGCTGATGGGAAAAATCCTCTTTGCTCCTGATTCGCCTGCTGTAAAGCAAATACTGAAGAATGTAAGAGATTCTGATATATACACAACTAGTATTTTTAACCAGCTATCCCCCCAGAGAATAACCCAACCATTTTGCCCTCGTGACCTTTTCTTCACAGAGTTCTTTTTGCTTTGATGTCTAGAATGCATCATAGGAAGGAAGAAATTGTGGCATTCGCTGAGACCTGAAATTCAGAGATTTCAAACCAATGACATCAAGGTTAAGATTATACTTAAGGGTAATTGGAAGAGAGGGGCTGAGTCTCCTCTCACAGTAGTGGAATTAGGCGTTAGTGGGATTATATTAGTGCAGGCATTCTCAAACTGGGAGTTGGGACCCTTCAGGAGGTAGCGAGGTTATTACATGGGGGGGTTGCGAGCTGTCAGCCTCCACCTCAAACCCCGCTTTGCCTCCAGCATTTATAGTAGTGTTAAATATGTTAAAAAGTGGTTTTAATTTATAAGGGGGAGTTTTACTCAGAGGCTTGCTGTGTGAAAGGGGTCACCAGTACAAAAGTTTGAGAAACACTGTATTAGTGTATACCAGATCAGAATTTGGCCCACTACCTCTTTGCAAGCCTGAAACTATTCCGTCTCGATGGCAAAGGAAAACCAGTTGTAAATGAGTCAGGATAATGGAAATTACCCGTAGTTCTGTGAAGATTCTTTGGCCTGAGAAGTCTTTTTCAGTGATGATGAACAAAGTTTCAACTTTCTTCTCAGAAAAAGAGATGTATTGGATCCATTTTTTAACACTGATTAGGAATGGCAGAGAAGAGAGCAGAACATTATATGGGGTGTGGGGAAGGGGGCAGGCTGGCTGCTCCAGCGGCAAATGGAAAGGAAGGATGGTCTTGTGGTTCAGACACTGGACTGGGATTCAAGGGATTGGTATTTAAATCTCAGCTCTGCTGCAGGCTGTGGCAAACTTCTCTGTGATTCCATTGGTAAAACTGGGTAGTAATATCGGCTCTCTATGAGCTGAGGGGTGAAAACATCATCTACTTTCTGTCCTCCACAGGGTGTTAGGAATAAATAAATGTTTGTGAAGTGTGCAGTCACTATTGCGATTGGGGGAGGAGGGCTATATAAATAGATTTATCCATCTATCTAGTCACGCTTGCTTCTGTTAAACACACAGAAGAAATGTGCTGTGGGTGTCTTGGATGAGCCTAATAGAATTCAAGGAATGCCCTTTGTGAGGCGCACTCTTTCTGTCACACTCCATTGCCACAATGTCTCTTCTATCATGTTTATTGAATTATTGTAATTAAATTAAATTACATTAGTAAGCCACAGATTGCTACAAACCATCCGGGGTCAGGATCAGTGCATGCATCTGGTCTGTATGTGTTTAGGTTCTCTCTCTAACATATTGATATTCCTTTCTGGTTGTTAATGCCTCAGGCAAACTCCACATTTGAAGAACTTGAGCGCCTCAGACTGTTGACCAAAGCCTGGGAAGAAGTGGGACCTCAGCTGTGGCACTTCTTTCAAAGCAGCCTGCAAATGAATATGATCCGAGTATGTTGTGCCCTGGCTGGGGAACTGTGATTAGAGCAGCCCTTCAGCTTGCTTTCATAGGGGATAGGAGAGTTAACTTGGAAAGTTTGGATGGAAGCACAACCTTTGCATGAAGCAATGTTATGATTCCTAAGAACCTATGGGTCTATGGTCACTCGGTTTGTTTTGCAGACTTGTCTGATATGCATTATGAAGACACTGGCCCTGATCCCCAGGTCTAGCTAAGCTCTGCTTGGTGCAGGAAATGAAAAGGAAAGATGGTATTATGCCTCTTTTACACTCACCAGATCCTTGGGTCAGCCAGAGTTGCTTTGATCCCTTGCACAACTTAGAGAAGTCTCAGGGCTGCTCTAAGTTGCCCCCAGCTGCCCCTGGCCCCAAGGTCCATTCTGGCAGCTGGGGAACGCAGCTCTGTAGCCATGTCCTCTCCCTTCTGGCAAAGTCCCCTATATAGGGGCCTGCAAGGAAGGATTCTGCAAAAGTTACTATTTACATTGGCAAAAGGATCAATATGCTGGGTCCCCTAAAGTCCAGAGCAAACTGTTAAGTAACTCATGTAGCTTAGATATGAAGAGAAATTCATGTGGAGAAATGCTGTGTTTGTTTGAGAGCTGTTTTCTCTGCATGTGGATCAAGTGTTTTTAGACTTATTCCAAGGATCAAACAAGGATCTGTTGCTTGTAACTCTCCCCTTTAGATGCCCCTTTACAGACATAACTCCATGGCCTACCCTTTCCTACTAATTGGGGACTCAGTAGGATGGCATGAAACCTTTCTAGCTAGAGTGGGCTTGTTCTAAAGCACATAAAGAGCAAGGTAGTAAATCAGAACTGATGTGCTTCCCAGAACACTCTGAAGAACCCCACGGTGAGAGACTTCTTGAATGGACAGCTGGGTGCTGAAGGTTTAACTGCTGAAGATGTGATCAACTTTCTCCATAATGGATGTCCAGAGAACCGCGAAGAGGGTGTGGCAGACTTTGATTGGCGGAATATCTTCAATGTCACAGACCAAGCTTTGCGTTTGTTTAATCAGTATTTGGAGGTAAGGTGGGCACTTGTACTATGGTGATGGGCACCAATGGAAATCCTTATAGAGAGAATACATCAAAACATCACCATCAGTGCTTAGATGCTATGGTGATGGGTGCTAAGACAGAGATTTAAATCACAAGGTATTTCAGTTATTTCACCTTACTTGTTTTAAAATAATAAAGGGACAGAAGAATAAATGCCTTACTCTGATAGGGAAACTTTTATCTGATGATCCCCACGTGCTTTATTAAAAATATTAGTTGAGTCTGGAAACATCCACAGGAGACAGAAAAATGTCATCATAGCCATTTTACAGAAGTGGCAAGTGACACACACAGAGTGGGAATTTCAGAAGGCCTATCATTGGCTTCAGAGGGAGCAGGGTTCTGAATGCTTTGGAAAATCCCACCCTGAGTTTAACCACCGGATCCAAAGGTCACTGAAAGTCAATGTTTCCACTGACTTTAATGGGCATTGGATCAAGCCTCATGTGAATTGCCCAAGGTCAGATGGTGTGTTGGTAAAAGAGCTTAGAATGGAACCCAGGAAAAAAACTACTGGACTCCCTTCCCTAGAAACTACTGTTTATGTAGATCAGGGATCAGCAACCTTTCAGAAGTGGTGTGCCGAGTCTTCATTTACTCACTCTGATTTAAGGTTTCGCGTGCCAGTAATACATTTTAACGTTTTTAGAAGGTCTCTTCATATAAGTCTATACTATATAACTAAACTATTGTTGTATGTAAAGTAAATAAGGTTTTTAAAATGTTTAAGAAGCTTCATTTAAAATTAAATTAAAATGCAGAGACCCCCGGACCGGTGGCCAGGACCCGGGCAGTGTGAGTGCCACTGAAAATCAGCTCGCGTGCTGCCTTCGGCATGCGTGCCATAGCTTGCCTACCCCGATGTAGATTCTAAAAGATTTAGCAGGCACAACAGTTTCATTCTCAAAATGATTTTGCACTGAGACAAACCACAATTTCAGTGACTCTTTTACTTCTTATTTAAAAAGAAATACTAGCTCTCGGAAATTCATCACTGTACAATACCAATGCGTTTCCTTTACATAAAAAACAAAAGTTAATATCATTGTGGCCACAGGTGATGCTAAAAAAGCTGTCAGAGGTGTGAGGCATTAGTGTCCTTTCTACAGCCCTTCCCTCCTCTCCCCCCCCCCCCCAATGCATTAGGCTCTAAGGGCTAGTCTACACTGGCAACGCCAAAGCGCAGCCGCGGCAGTGCTTTAACGTGGCTTGTGTGGTCGCAGCACAGTGCTGGGAGAGAGCTTCCCCCTCTAAAAAACCCACCTCCACGAGGGGCACTTTACAGCACTGAAACTTGCTGGGCTCAGGGAGGTGTTTTTTCACACCCCTGAATGAGAAAGTTGCAGCTCTGTAAATTGCCTGTGTAGACAAGCCCTTAGTTAGAGATATGTAAACAGACAGGTGCCTGCCCCAAAGAGTTTATCACCTAGTGAGATAACATACAAACCATGGATGTGTATCTGGGAGGGGCAGGGAGAGCATGAAAACACAAGGTGATAATTCGTTGTCAATTCTCTTTCCTGTTGTTGTTTTTAACCCTGAGCTCTTTGCCTTTCTCTTAATGAACTCATAATCATTTAAAAAGCACAGGAGTACTTGTGGCACCTTAGAGACTAACAAATTTATTAGAGCATAAGCTTTCGTGGGCTACTGCCCACTTCTTCGGATGCATAATGAAGAAGTGGGCAGTAGCCCACGAAAGCTTATGCTCTAATAAATTTGTTAGTCTCTAAGGTGCCACAAGTACTCCTGTTCATTTTGCAGATACAGACTAACACGGCTGCTACTCTGAAACCTGTCATAATCATTTGTTTTTTACCAGTTTAATTCTTATTTTTATTCTTCTCTTTTTGTTTATTTTTTAAAACCTCACTTTGCTTCATTTTTATTCAACTCCTACCTCTTTTTTGTTTAATTTAACATATGGGTTATTTCATTATTTTGCCTTTTTCTTAGGACAAATACCAAAATCAACTCTCCCTCCCTACTGTCTACATAAATAACCAAACCACTGTGCCCTCCTCCTCACTGCTAGTGTTATTTATACATGGGAGCAACCATAAAGTGCTAGCTGCTTTCCAAACATCCCAGAGGAGCTTATGTTCTAAAGATTGTCCAGGTGCCTTGTCCCTATGAAGCCTACCTCTTCCCCTCCTCTTATTCACCTTGCTCTGTGTGGTGCAGTTACATCACACACTCAAGAGAAAAACATTAAAAAAGCCATTCAGATGGTCCTCTATAATGGACCCAGAGCCACTTCATTTATGGAAAAATCCTTTAGCGTCTATTGGGAATCAACCAATGGGATTCTAGAGAAATTGCTCTAAAATTTTTAGAATTTAACAGAGCGTGATTTCTTTCTATTGGTTTTTGACCATCCATGGTCCTGTATAATTCTCTAAAATATATAGGATGGTTCAAAGATTCTATAGAATCATCATTTTCTATTAAATTCTATGGGACTTCTCTGTAACAGGGATTCAGAGCAGAAAGCTTTGAAATAAAACCAAAATTATAATTATATTTAAAGATTGCAAATACAACAGAATGTTACAAATATTTCCCAAACAATAGTAATCTGAAGGCTCTAGCTAAAGATTTATATATGATCCTGTGCGTAAGGAATTCCAATTCAGACTGTCATGCTAAGAGAATGCAACTGTCCAGCTCTGCTTCTTCCCAATCAGATTTCATTATCCCTCAAAAAAATATAACACTGTATTCTACAGGAATCAGTCCAAACACAGCAGCAGCACTATTGTGGATTATAATACTTTCTCATGTAAGGGATCTCTCCATGCTATTTTGTAAGTCAGATTATAAAAGCACCCCTACACCTTGGGTATGGTATGCTGACAAACTATCACACCTGAACTAGCAGAGAGACTGATGGCCACATTTTCTAAAATGGTTTCCATTTTGGGGTGCCCAAAGTGTTTCAGTCTAGATGTCCTGAAACAAAGGGATCCAAAATCAGTAGTCACTTCTGAAAATATGGCTCTGTACCATTTCTTTGTCTTCCATTCTCTAGGACTATCTTGAGGCCACTCATAGGCACCAAAGAGAAAGTTAGGTGCAATTTTGTTAGATAAATAAAGAGCTAATAGTGTCTTTACATTCCCTTTCCCAGTGATACACCAATGGCTGTGTAATAGCCCATATCTGTTCTTTTCACTTCCAGAGGTAAAGGTAACATGACTCATTCTCAGGCAGGTCCTTTGAGAAGCATTATAATCAGAAGTTGATTTGACTTGGGCAATCTAAGCTTAATGATAGGTTCAGAATCCCATTCACTAAGCTAACAAGTCATGCAAAGGTGTTACTTTCAGTCATGGGGGCTAGGCTGAAGGGTGGGTCAGTTACTTCCCCAGGGTTTCTAGGAATGGCCTTGATGGGCCTCTAGCTTCCCGGGTGCAGGCAAAAGGGGTAAATAAGGCTATCTGGAATTAAGCAGGAGATGGGTATTGGTGGGGTGGGGTGGGCTCTTAATGAGGAAGGGAGAAAGGAGAAATAAAATACAGACTCTGATTTGTAAATTTTTGAGCACAGATAAACATGATGGTCTCAACTCTGGGGCAGAATAGGGCTGACAATCTGAAGCCATTGCTCATGGTAATAATACTTAGTACTTCTGTTTATATTACCTTCCCCCTGAGGATCTGTAAGTGCCTTACAGATGTTAATTACAGCTTACAACACCACTAGCAGTTAAGAAAGCTGAAGCACAGAGAGGCTAAGTGAGTATGACTTGCCTAAGGTCACACAGAAAGTCTGTAGCAGAGCAAGGAATAGGACCCAGGTCTCCTGATTCCCAGTCCTGTGCTTTAACTACAAAGAAAGACTGTCTCTCCTATGGAAGAAGGCAGGAAGTGAAGGCCTAATAAGCTTTGTCCTATCTTTAGCGATCACAACAGAGGGAGAGAGAAGCTTTTGCATATGATCGTACTGTATTAACTTTACTTCTGCTTTCTGCAGTGTGTTAGCAGAGTAACTTATCATGTATACTGAACTGCAATACTCTGCTCTGTGCGGGGCCTGCACTGGAACTTTCATAGCCAAGGCAGTAGTTGTGCCTGGCAATCATGTACTTTTGTATTCTAATGTCTTTTAAGTTTGCTATGTACACAGAGCCAGTGGTATTTAGAGATAAGATGAAGAAGGGTCAAACAGAAAATGAACTTATTCTATCATAGTGAGACAAATGCACAAATTATTCTCTCCGTCTGTTACTGTTTCTTTTCGGTATAATTAATATTAAAGGTAGATCTAATTGTTAGAGCAAAGGTATGGGAGTCAGGACTTCTGGCTTCTACTTAATCTCTTTTCAATGGGCTAAAATATCATGACACTCAGAGAAATATTTATTCCAATCTGGGCTGGGCAACCCAACCTGGATTCTATTCCCACCTGAAAAGCAGGCCATTTCTGTGTATCAGTTTCCCCACCTGGAATAATACCTACCAGGGAAGTTGTGTGGCTTAAGAGCACATTATATGAATTAATGTTTCTAAAGCACTTGACAATACTTGTATGAAAGATGCTATCCAAGTGCAAAGCTACAAAGTAATAACATTGGTGGTTTAAGTGCCTCTTTTATTGTTTTATTGTCAATTAAAAACATACTATCACACATAACCCCTAAATGTAAAAGTGTCTTTCAGAATATTATCAGCTATGGTAACGTAAGAACCTTAATTCTGTTACAAGCATTCTTCAGGTTTTTTTAAAAAAAGCAAAGTATAATTCACAAGATGGAGAGGTTAAACAAAGGAGTCTTTACATTTCAAAGATGTCTGCCAGTTAAATAACAAGTTGTCTCTATGAGCACTTTGATGTAGAGTAATTGTTGGTTATTGACCTGCAAGAGATGATCAAAAAGATAAAATCAAACAAGTTAGCCTCTTGGCATTCTGTGAAGTGAGGTAATTGAATACATTTCTTCCCAGTCAGTTTAGAGACTAAATATAGCTACTCTCTGTGCTAGAGTCTCACTGATTTTGGAGTTAAGAGGCACAAGATACAAACATGGGATTGTAATTTTCCAGGTTGCTAACGCTGTCATTTACAGAGTTCACAATCTCTTTCTCTCATTATAGCAAAAGTGGCTGGTAAACGTAAAATGGACAGGGTTCCTCCAAAGTTATAGTATATATAATGATGATTTGGTGCCTTGTGCATGTGGTAATAATAATATCTCTCTCAATGACAATAGAGACTGAGGAAGAAGACACTGCATTATGAAGTGTAAAGTAAGCCTTTATTGATGAGCCTAGCTAGCTGATGTTCAGTGGAGGCAGCGGGTTAGTCACAAACCCATTACACTGCAAAATGAAGGTAGATGATGATATCAATGAAATCAATGACAGCCAATTCATTAAATGG
Source organism: Malaclemys terrapin pileata (assembly GCF_027887155.1). Lineage (NCBI taxonomy): Eukaryota > Metazoa > Chordata > Testudines > Emydidae > Malaclemys > Malaclemys terrapin. Next base: position 76,144,451 of record NC_071512.1, read on the forward strand.
CTGACTAACGTGAGTTGCTATGTTAAACATAAAACAAATAAACATCTGAGAAACTGTTATGCAAAAAGTACCAATATGAGCCTTAATCCTGCAAACACTCACATGGCTAAGTGTTTTCCAGATGGGGTCCACGGTTTCTTTGCTTTGTGTTATGAATGAACTGTCCTTTAACTGTCAAAAACGTGTATGGGCCTTGTTGACACTGGGGAGAGTCACCCAAAATTAAAATTAGAAACTGTTTTATACTACCTAGAGTGCTAGTATAGAGAAAGGTCTGGTGGCCAAAACCATTTTTATTACTGGTTTAAAATCTTCTGAGAGCAGGGCCGGCTCCAGGCAGCAGCCGAGCAAGCTGGTGCTTGGGGCGGCAGCTTGTAGGAGGCGGCATTCCGCCCAATTGATTGGAATGTTGGTGTGGATGGGTACAGCTTGCTCAGGAAGGATAGACAGGGGAAAAAGGGAGGAGGTGTTGCCTTATATATTAAAAATGTACACACTTGGACTGAGGTAGAGATGGACATAGGAGACGGAAGTGTTGAGAGTCTCTGGGTTAGGCTTAAAGGGGCAAAAAACAAGGGAGATGTCATGCTAGGAGTCTACTACAGGCCACCTAACCAGGTGGAAGAGGTGGATGAGGCTTTTTTCAAGCAACTAACAAAATCATCCAAAGCCCAAGATTTGGTGGTGATGGGGGACTTCAACTATCCGGATATATGTTGGGAAAATAACACAACCGGGCACAGACTATCCAACAAATTCTTGGACTGCATTGGAGACAACTTTTTATTTCAGAAGGTTGAAAAAGCTACTAGGGGGAAGCTGTTCTAGACTTGATTTTAACAAATAGGGAGGAACTCGTTGAGAATGTAAAAGTAGAAGGCAGCCTGGGTGAAAGTGATCATGAAATCATAGAGTTTGCAATTCTAAGAAAGGGTAGAAGGGAGAACAGCAAAATAGAGACAATGGATTTCAGGAAGGCAGATTTTGGGAAGCTCAGAGAGCTGATGGGTAAGGTCCCATGGGAATCAAGACTGAGGGGAAAAACAACTGAGGAGAGTTGGCAGTTTTTCAAAGGGACGCTATTAAGGGCCCAAAAGCAAGCTATTCCGCTGGTTAGGAAAGATAGAAAATGTGGCAAAAGACCACCTTGGCTTAACCACGAGATCTTGCACGATCTAAAAAATAAAAAGGAGTCATATAAAAAATGGAAACTAGGACAGATTACAAAGGATGAATATAGGCAAACAACACAGGAATGCAGGGGCAAGATTAGAAAGGCAAAGGCACAAAATGAGCTCAAACTAGCTACGGGAATAAAAGGAAACAAGAAGACTTTTTATCAATACATTAGAAGCAAGAGGAAGACCAAAGACAGGGTAGGCCCACTGCTTAGTGAAGAGGGAGAAACAGTAACAGGAAACTTGGAAATGGCAGAGATGCTTAATGACTTCTTTGTTTCGGTCTTCACCGAGAAGTCTGAAGGAATGCCTAACATAGTGAATGCTAATGGGAAGGGGGTAGGTTTAGCGGATAAAATAAAAAAAGAACAAGTTAAAAATCACTTAGAAAAGTTAGATGCCTGCAAGTCACCCGGGCCTGATGAAATGCATCCTAGAATACTCAAGGAGCTAATAGAGGAGGTATCTGAGCCTCTAGCTATTATCTTTGGAAAGTCATGGGAGACGGGAGAGATTCCAGAAGACTGGAAAAGGGCAAATATAGTGCCCATCTATAAAAAGGGAAATAAAAACAACCCAGGTAACTACAGACCAGTTAGTTTAACTTCTGTGCCAGGGAAGATAATGGAGCAAGTAATTAAGGAAATCATCTGCAAACACTTGGAAGGTGGTAAGGTGATAGGGAACAGCCAGCATGGATTTGTGAAGAACAAATCATGTCAAACCAATCTGATAGCTTTCTTTGATAGGATAACGAGCCTTGTGGATAAGGGTGAAGCGGTGGATGTGGTATACCTAGACTTTAGTAAGGTATTTGATACGGTCTCGCATGATATTCTTATCGATAAACTAGGCAAATACAAATTAGATGGGGCTACTATAAGGTGGGTGCATAACTGGCTGGATAACCGTACTCAGAGAGTTGTTATTAATGGTTCCCAATCCTGCTGGAAAGGCGTAACGAGTGGGGTTCCGCAGGGGTCTGTTTTGGGACCGGCTCTGTTCAATATCTTCATCAACGACTTAGATATTGGCATAGAAAGTACGCTTATTAAGTTTGCGGATGATACCAAACTGGGAGGGATTGCAACTACTTTGGAGGACAGGGTCATAATTCAAAATGATCTGGACAAATTGGAGAAATGGGCTGAGGTAAACAGGATGAAGTTTAACAAAGACAAATGCAAAGTGCTCCACTTAGGAAGGAAAAATCAATTTCACACATACAGAATGGGAAAAGACTGTCTAGGAAGGAGTACGGCAGAAAGGGATCTAGGGGTTATAGTGGACCACAAGCTAAATATGAGTCAACAGTGTGATGCTGTTGCAAAAAAAGCAAACATGATTCTGGGATGCATTAACAGGTGTGTTGTGAGCAAGACACGAGAAGTCATTCTTCCGCTCTACTCTGCTCTGGTTAGGCCTCAGCTGGAGTATTGTGTCCAGTTCTGGGCGCCGCATTTTAAAAAAGATGTGGAGAAATTGGAAAGGGTCCAAAGAAGAGCAACAAGAATGATTAAAGGTCTTGAGAACATGACCTATGAAGGAAGGCTGAAAGAACTGGGTTTGTTTAGTTTGGAAAAGAGAAGACTGAGAGGGGACATGATAGCAGTTTTCAGGTATCTAATAGGGTGTCATAAGGAGGAGGGAGAGAACTTGTTCACCTTAGCCTCTAAGGATAGAACCAGAAACAATGGGTTTAAACTGCAGCAAGGGAGGTCTAGGTTGGACATTAGGAAAAAGTTCCTAACTGTCAGGGTGGTTAAACACTGGAACAAATTGCCTAGGGAGGTTGTGGAATCTCCGTCTCTGGAGATATTTAAGAGTAGGTTAGATAAATGTCTATCAGGGATGGTCTAGACAGTATTTGGTCCTGCCATGCGGGCAGGGGACTGGACTCGATGACCTCTCGAGGTCCCTTCCAGTCCTATAATCTATGAATCTATGAATCAATCCTAGGGCAGCACGGCCGCTTTTTTGTTGTTGTTGTTGTTCCGCTTTGTTGTTCCGGCCGCCCTAGAGGGCAGCGGCGTGGAGAACGGGAGCGCCCTGCAGCAAGCCCGGCAGGGCAGCCCGCATCCTTCCCTCCCAGCCGACCAGAGCGGCGCGGAGCCTTCCGCATGGCAGCGCCCCGCTGAAGCCCTGGCCGCCCCCCTTTTCTCTCTCCCCCTGTTCCCTTCCCTTCCCCTCCCCCCCCCCCGGTAGCCAGGGCAGGGAGTCCCTCTGCACCCTGGCTCCGGCTGCGCCGAAGGTTTTTTTTATTTTTTGGTTTGCTGTTCTGGCCACCGCAGGTTTTTTTTTTTTTTTTTTGCTTGGGGCGGCCAGAAAGCCAAAGCCGGCCCTGCCTGAAAGCAGGTTGTATAAACCGTTCCACCTCTGGAGATTCATCTACATTGTAGCTCCAATTCTTCCAGCCCAACTGTTAGGCAGTTTGAATTTCTGAGCGAATTTCCCCTGTCCAGTCAAGGTCTGCACAGAGTCCAAGTTTCCATGCACAACAGAATGCGGTGCACAGCACTCTGAGGCCCTTGTCTGGGGTGCCAGGTATGTGTATGTTGTTATTTGTTAGTAAAAATGGCACAGCGGATCCAGTAGGGCGCACCCTGCTCCCAAGCCACATTTTAGATTCATTCTGCATGACTTGAGTGCAGTTCCACCAAAGGAAACAACCCAAACATTTAGCATCAGTTTCTCTCACACCCACTCCATGGAGGCTTGGTGCTAACCACAGTGCCAGCTGTGCGGTTTGTACAGTCCCATCCTTATTTATCCTGTAAGGGTGACCTCACAACAGCCACAGATGCCCTCATGACTGAGGCGTGAGGACTAATTCCTTTCAGCAGGGCTGTTGGCAGAGCTGCTCCATTACTTACAGCTTACAGACTGCAGCAGTGTGTTTGTGCACCATTTTGTGCAACTGAGATCAGGTCAGGGGTGAAAGTAAGTCTAGTGACTTATCGGTACGCTGGGGCCAGATCTGGCCCCTGGAAGGGGCGGGGCCTAGGGCAGAAGGGGCATGGCTGAGGGAATCAGAGCCAGCCCCCCCTGTGTAAGTGCCCCCCCCACCAGGGTAGCAGCAGCAGCCTGGGGCTCTGAGGGCTATTTAAAGGGCCCAGGGCTCCCCTGCTTCTACCGCCCCGGCCCTTTAAATAGCTGCCGGAGCCCTGGAGTAGTGGTGGTGGGGATCCGTGGCTATTTAAAGGGTTGGGGTGGTAGAAGCAGCGGGAGCGCCGGACTTTTTAAATAGCCCCCAGAGCCCCGCAGCCCTACCCCAGGGCTCCAGCAATGGGGCTCTGGTGGCAATTTAAAGGGCCTGGGGCTCCAGCCCCTTTAAATTGGCCCCTGGGGAAGCCAGGCTGCCCCAGTACGGCAAACCAGCTCTTGCCGGTATGCCGTACCGGGGTGTACCGGCTTACTTTCACCTGTGGATCAGGTTACACCCATGCTGCATTCTTTACCATATGTTGGCTGCCTGTAAAGTGACTGAGTGGTGTAGGTCCTAGCTTCATCCTGGATCTGCATCCTTGTTCTGATGGGTTTCTATGCACACGCACACCATCGAACCTTAAGGGATCTCTGGGCAGAAAGCGTATATTTGAGGGTAGAAAGCAAACATGACAGCCCACTGGTGTAGAACTCATTCCCCTGTGACATCCATTTCATACCCTCTCTTTGTTCTTTTAACCAGTATTTAAACTAACACTCTTTCCTAATGTATGTTTCATAACCACCCTTGACCCCTCATTTCTCTCCCCCCTAAACTTGATCCCTTCTTTTCTTGACACCCCCCTCGTTGTTTTACATGTTTAAAGTATGCAGAGTTCAGTTAAACCAGAATGTTTGTTCATTTTTATAGTTTTGTTCCGTGCCCTAAGCACTGCCAGAGATAGGAGCTGCATTTTTAATATTCATTGTATTATCAAATATTCTCTGTCTGGGCAACTGTGACTCTACTGCTCCTGCATCTACTAGGTAAAATGATGAAATACATATTCAGTCAATCAGCATGACGGATAGAAAGTTGTCTGAGGAGCACTGTCTCCTAACATGCAAATAAATATCTCCTTCTCTTCCCTTCACCCCCCGCCCCCTATGCCTGAGCATGTATATAGTGGCTAACAAGCTGCTCTGAACCTGTGACAACGGCTTTTTGATTGTCTTACTCTATCACTTGATTTAATCTAAGCTTTTCCTAAATATCTTGCTACTGTTTAGAGCCGTGAGATATCCTTGGCTGCTTAGCTGAGATGCCTCTCGTATATCTTGATATCTGTAGTGTCACAAATGCCTAAAGTTATGGTTATTTGATCAAATAATTTTTTTGGGGTTTTTTTTTTAAAAAAATGGCATTATTTTGAAGAGTGGAAAGTGTTCAGACTGGGAGACTCTGTGGGTTGGTTAGTGGGATCTGGAGACTTTCATCTGTTGGGGCCTACGCTATAGGTCACGTCAGAGAACCTGGGTCCTGATTGACCCCTCCAATGGGATAAGGCGCACAGGTATAGCAGATCATGGATTCTTGTGGCAGTTTTCTCTCAGCTGTTCTGGGAATGGGGTTTGCCATCTCTCCATTGAATAGGCTGTAGGGCTGGATCTCAAACAGCACAGATCTCCATACAGGCCAGACTGGCAGGTTTGTGGCACTGTCTCAGATAGGAGTAGGCAGTGGATGGGGATCTCTCAATTTACAACCCTAGTGCGGGAGGCAGTGTGTTCTCAATGCAGCTGTGGGAAAGACAGTAATAATGCTCGGATGTGTCCTTCCCCCTCCCCCCAACAATTATTAGCTTCCCATTGAAGTGACACACTCTGATTATCAATGACTGTTGTAGGCACCCCTCATGCCAGAATAGGGCGGGATCCAGGAGGGCTTTTTCACGTTTGTCCAGAGGGTCACAGTTTGTCATTGTTCCATGCAATGAGGTAATGCTTCAAGACAAGTCCTGCTGTCGCTAGGCTATTGCTACCAGCAGGTTAGGACAGACATATGAGCGGGGCCTACTGGCTGTCACATGCATTTTATTCGGCTGTCTCTTCACTTCAAGGGCTATATTTTCAAAGGGGCCTCAACCCAGTCCCAAAATTGTGCCCAAAGGCCAGATTGCGCAGATATATAAAGAAGGCAGGGAAGGCCATGTAAGGAATCCTCCCACTCTGTGACCCCTCCCCCCATGTGGGGGCCAGAAGAACTGCAGTCCCTGCACTACAGAGCCCCTGCTAATACCACCTTGGGGGTAAGTTACGCCAAAAAGGAGGAGATGGAGCCATGGTCCCATTCCCCCACATCATCCAGGTCTGCGGAATGGCGCATACGTGCACGCTCCAAAGGGGCAGATCAGCAGCCAAGCTCTCCCCGATCACCAGGGAGCTCTAGGAATCACTGTATCCTCAGGTGCATCCTGATGCTTGCCCTGGGACATGGCTGCTTCACACTACCCCAGCTGAGGGCAGTAAATTACTGCCACAATCTGCCCCCTCGTTTTTAGCGTGCATAAAATATCTGCACTTGCACATGCAAACCAGCACGTTTGGTTTTTGTTTGACGTCTCCTCACAATTTGTACAAATACAGGGTTTTTCATGAGAAAAAAAAAATTGTGGGCACAATTCTTTTAAACTCCTATTTGAAAAATTAACTCAAGTACTCACAGTACTTGCAAATATGCTCCATGAAAATCAAAGATGGGCAAACCTTGCTGCTACTGTCGACAAAAGCAGCTTAACTCAACAGCCCATGCCAGATATATTAGCCATTGGCTTTTTGCAGGAGAACTACCAGGGCAGAAATACAACTTTTCAGAAACTCAGTGTGTGGCTACTAAGACGCCTAAAACACTAAAGAGAATAACAATTCTACTTCCTCTATCCCTCTAAACTGATACCAGCTCCTCATCAGTGTTTATCTGATGGTTTGCTGTGATTTCCCCCCAAATATTTTTTCTAGTGTTTGCTCCATTTTAAAGCAATTATTTAACTTTAATTATTTAACCTTGTTTTGCTGTGATCTTACCATCAGATATGGGCTTTGGTTTTCACTAGATACTGTAATCCTGCAAAGGGCTAAGGTGGTGAATACTCCTCCACCCTTGTTTTTAGCTGGTAGTTTTGTTTGCCCTCCTGGTGGGTGCAATCCTCGTTTTCCAGGCAATAGGTTCAGAATGTTCTCTCTGTTTGTGTTTGTTTATAGAGATGGGGGTTGCTTGCAGCTTTAGTGTTCTCTTCTCTTTATCTTGATGTCAAGACACTTGCTTTTATGAGCTGTCTCCAAAAATGTGTTTCATGATTACTTCAGTCAATCCCTCCCTCCTCGGTTTATTGTGTTAGCTATAAGGTTGTAAGGTGGTTGCTGCATTTTTTCAGTTGTCTTTAACAAGGTTGTGTGTATTGAATTTGTCATAAGAATTGGACCAAGTGAGGAGTCTTCAACGGGAGGAAAAATCAGTTTTAGGCACAATTTCAATACAAGTATTAAAGCTGAAAAATGACATCTACTACCAAAGTTAACTAACCTACTTTCTTGCCCCATTGCGAACCAGTGATGTGTATTTTCAGTGTATAACCCCTGCTACTGTAAATGTAAAGTTGTCACCATTGTGATTATCTGCAGTGCTTGACCCTGGATAAATTTGAAGGTCATGCTGATGAAACCCAATTGACTCATCAAGCTCTTAATTTGCTGGAGGAAAACAAATTCTGGGCTGGAGTAGTCTTCCCTGACATACACTCCAGGGCCAGCAAGCTGCCACCGCATGTGAACTACAAGATCCGGATGGATATAGATGCAGTGGAGAAAACAAATAAAATCAAAGACAGGTGATGATTTCTGCTTTCCCCAGCTGCGCCTGCCATTGAACCAGTAATGCAAAATATGGGAATCCTCTCCAACATTCTGGGAGCCAGAGGGTGGGTCAGAGTCTGCATTCAAATACAAATGTGAGAGCTGATTGAATTCAGTGGTGTTTCACATGCATAACGCAGAGCAGAAGTCATATCCAGACCCTAGTGCTTGGCACTGAGCAACTGCGTCAGGGGCTGGGCAGGCAGGAGAGGGTAGAAGGGAGGACTCTGATGGCTGGAGTAGCCTGCACAAGGTCTTTAGGTGACCTCCTCATGTAGGGAGTGGACAGGGAGTTCTACTTATCTCCTCCCCTTCTGCCCCCTGCATGTTGCCAAACTTGACATGCACATCCAATCTTCTCCCCCTATGCAGCAGAATACACTGCTGCTGCTGTACATGAGTCCTCCGCCACCTTGGATTTGCTTCTTAAAGTGTTAGCGCACATGTTTTCTGAGACTACTTATATATGAGCTGGGAGTTTCTAAGCAGTGTTACCAGCGCATATGATTTTATGTCAAGTCACATAATATTTGCAGTTTTCCTAAAGCTGCCAATGCTGGAATCACATATTTACCTGAGAGTCTGAGCTTTCAGTTTAAATAAAAGCAAGTTTCTAGACATCATGACTGCAGAGAAGAACTTGAAAACATGATATCTAAATGCTCCAATGCCACTTGGCAAGCCAATCTCAGGAGTTTTGGGGGCCTGACGCATGATTTTTGAGCACTTGTGGTTGAAAATACTATAATGGTTAAAGAAAGGGCTATTCACATTAGAGGTGTGTAACAGGTACTGAAAACTGTGGCTCCCGTGTCACAAGGAGAAGTGGTCTGAGGGTTTTTTCCACCCTTGCAGAAATTTTTGACAAACAAAAAAAAAGTTTGCTTTCATTGGATATTTCCACACAAAATTGTGAGTTTCCACTGAAAACTCAGAAATTGAAAGATTTTAGTTGAAAACCAAAAGACTTCAGCTGAAATATTTTGACAAAAAAAGTAAATGTTTCTGCAGAAAGCAGATATATTTTGTGAAAGATTTAATTTATTTGGAAATCCAATTTTCCATTAAAAAAACAGCATAGATGGAAAATTTTTGACCAGGCCTGGTCACAAGCTTAAATTCTGGACAAATGAAATAGTCATCTGACTTGGATCTTTAAGATAGAAGCTGAAAGGTCAGACACACGTAATGGAGCAAATCCATTCAAAGCCTTCAACATCCAGAAAAGAACTTTTAAAATAAAAAGCTGAGGTTTTACAGAGGCTACTGGGAGCTGAGTGTGAGTCCATTTAGTTGAAGCCATAATACTTTTTAAATCAAACAAATCCATAAATACCAGAAACATTTTGAACAAATTTGGCACATTGAAATATATATTTGCTGTTTTATTTTGAACCCCCTCTATGCATTTTTGGCCAAAATTACTGTATTACAGAACGGCATAGAAAACTTAAAAAACAAAATAATAACTAATTTTTCTGAATCATGAACGTCTGACCCCTTCTCAAGCAGCGGAGCCTGACAGCCATAACTTGGAAGGAACAGCACTAGGTGGAGCCCCCAGGAAGTTCTCCGCTAAGTGTTCTCCTTCTTAAAGTGCCTGCCTGCCTGCCTGAGTGATTTCCATGTATTTTTACTTCCCAGGTATTGGGATCCTGGTCCAAGAGCTGACCCAGTGGATGATTTACGTTACATCTGGGGAGGGTTTGCGTATCTGCAAGACATGATTGAGCATGGGATTATAAAGACCCAGACCAACGCTGAAGTGCCATCAGGAATCTACCTGCAGCAAATGCCGTATCCCTGCTTTGTAGATGATATGTGAGTAAGAGCAGCTAGTGATCCTATTTCTGATAACTAATCGGGTGGCTGGATGAGACAGTGGATTTTCAGGAGGCTTGACTGCTTTTGCCTTTGATCTTGTTTAAAAGCCAGAAAGAAATCCCAGGACTATGGCATTAGTGAAATACCCCAAGGAGCCAGGGATGTGCTTCCCTGGTTAACACAGATAAGGAAATTGGAGAAGCAGAAAAAGTCCAGTACTTTGGAACTTTAAGAAAGGAGACTGAAGAGTCTGATCCTGCTCCCACTGAAATCAGCAGGAAAACCCCATTGACTTTAATAGCAGCAGGAGAATGCCTGGAAACTCGAGGCACATAAAAATGTGCACAGTTCATAGCTGAGCCTGTGAGATCTGGAGGGGAAAAGAAGATTTCAATTAAAATTAAATGAACTTTTTTGATGATTAAAATGGGCTCACACAGAGAGCATTTCCCTAGAACACTGTGGCTCTGAATCATGCACAGTCCGACTTCCAGGAATCCCATGTCATGAATAGTGCTGTTCTCTCCCTCACGAACACTGCAGCTGATTTCAGGGAGGTATATCATTTGTGTTATCATGGGGGAGTTCACCAAGAGAGATTATTGCAGCTGTAGAAACCCAAACCAGGCAAAGGTTGCTGAGGGCTGGTCTACACTGACAAGCTACATTGGCATTGCTACGTCTCTCGGGGGTATGACACATCCCCACGCCGAGAGACGTAGTTAGGTTGACCTAACCCCTTGTGTGGACAGCGCTTGGTTGACAGAAGAATTCTTCCATTGGCCTAGCTACCCCCTCTCGGGGAGGTGGATTACCTACAGTGGTGGAAGAACCCCTTCTGTTACTGTACGGAGTGTCTACATTGAAGCGCTACTGCAGTGCAGCTGCGCTCCTGTAGCGGTTTAAGTGTAGACATAGCCTGAGGCCTGCAACAATTACAGAAAACCCCACAGAGAGACCGCGTTTAGTCGTAGCCCCTTCAAAGAACCTAGTTAAATAAAATGGCTAGGCCCTTTTGGAAGAGGTATGCTGCTTTTGGGTTGACACAGGGACCATGCTTGCTAATCTGGGGACCAGAGGTCCCACAAGAGGCAAAAGCAAGAGGCCCTTCCCAGCCTGCCTCAACAAAGCATTTTATTTTGGTTCAGCAGGCCAAGTTGCTTTCTGGAAGTTTTTGGCAGGAAAGTGATGTTTTCCTGCCTGTTTTGCTGACTGGCACTGTCCTGCTCCTGAAGAATGTCTCTTCCTTTGAGTTTTAGAGTCCCAGGCTTCTCCCCCATACAGAAAGAAATGAGGGGGAAAGGGGGCGAGGGGGTTCCCTCTGGCTTTTTGGTCAGTTTCATTCAAATGTCACCATCACGAAACTGGTGCAAAATGAGTCAGATATCTTAGATAATGCTACTCTCACCTCATAACACATGTGAAGAGATGCCAGCAGGAAACGTGTTTTATCGTAGCTTATGGTCACCCTAAATGTATTCTCCATGGCTACCTTTTACTTGTTGTAGGATTGAGGGACAAAACTATGGCAGCCGTGCATAAAAGATTCCAGGTTGTGACCTAAAATTGACCCAATGTTAACGGAGAGAGGGAGCCCTCCAGCTGTCTGACATAGTAGTGCAGATTTTGTTAGCTAACTGCTAACACTGACCATCCTGTGACAGGCTCAAGACATTCCAAGAATGATGTTTTGCATACATCATTTCAACATAGCATCTGGCTGCTTTTAATAGTTAATATTTATTGATTTATTTGCTAATTAAACTTGGGGAAACATTTCAAAGATATAACACACGGAAGACTCATTTCTTACAATTAGCATCTGTCTCAAAACGTTCTTTGCAAGTTATAATAATTACAGCATGGCACAGTGTTCAGAAAGTGAGGTGTGGCGTGAGATCTGTACCTTGCCACAGACTCAGTGGCCTTGGGCAAGTGTCATAACCGCTGTGTGCCTCGGTTTTCCCATGTGTAAAATGTAGATAACACCTAGCCCTTGCGGGTGGGGGCTGCAAAGTTTAATTCATTATTTGTAAAGTTCTTTGAGAGCTGTTACTACACTCTTAGACTGGGATTTTCAGAGAAGCCTAACCTTAGGCTCCTTTGAAATGCTCAGCCATAATAAGTGCAAAGAATTCTTTATCCCTCTTTTTCCTTTTCCCTTTCTTCCTTCCTTTTCATCCCAACCTTTGTCTGCTTTACCTGCATTTCACTCATTCCTCTCTCCCTGCATGGGTAGCTTCATGATCACCCTGAACCGCTCCTTCCCTATCTTCATGGTGCTGGCTTGGATCTATTCGGTCTCCATGATAGTGAAGAGCATTGTGCTGGAGAAGGAAATGAGACTGAAAGAAGCCATGAAGAACCAGGGAGTTACTAATGGGGTTATCTGGTACACCTGGTTCCTAGACAGCTTCATCATGATGTCTGTGAGCGTGTCTCTCCTAACAGCACTAATTACGGTAAGGATTAGCTTGGGAGTGACTTTAAAAAGCCCCAAACCTGCAGTTCACGTTTGCACTGTTGATATTAGCTGTCCATCAAGAAACAATAGCTATACATAAGGAGACCAGAACCACTGGTGGCCTACTCTGATTTTAGCACGTAGAATGCTCATTCTTGTAAGCAGTCCTCCAGGCTGCATCAGCACTTGGCAGAGACAGAGAGAGATAAATTCACTAATGAGACTTATTGTAAGACTGTCTGCACGAGGATGCGTCAGGCCTGATTACACTGACAGGTCATGTTCCATTTGTTGCATTTCCAGTAGACAGGGCAAGTCTTTCAATAAGTATCACTGCTTCAAACGTAGAAGATCTCAATCTGAGGAATTCTAATCTTTTCATTCACTGTCTGAGTCATTTATCATAGGCCGTGCTTGCCTGCTTTGAAACTAGGACACTATCACAAATGGGGGAGAGAGGCACCAGGGACTGACTCAAGCCTAATCTATCCCTCACTCCCTGGCAAGAACTCTCCTTAGTCTCAAAATTGCTGCTTTTTCAAAGTGGTTTATGTTAGAACTGGACCCAGTTTCCAAAGCCATCCAACCCTTTTCTAGACAATGCTGTTCTGTCAGGGAAGAGTTGCCTGACATTTTCCCCAGTGAATTGTTACAAATACAGAGTCAGAATTCAGACTGCCCTCTCTAATCAATCCTGTCCTTATAAGCTCTCCCAGTGTATTTGCAATCTTAGGGCTTGTCGACACACACAGGGTGTACTACTTTAACTGTACTGGTATAGTTAAAGTAGTACAACCTTCCTAGTGTGGAGGCTGCTATACCACTATAAATGTGCTTATACCAAAATAATTGTTCTGCTATCATGGGGGACTAGCTATCCCAGTACAACTGCACAGTAGGGGCTGCATCAGTATAAGTCTATCGGTTAAAAAAATCACACCTCTAACTGGCCTAGTTCTACTGGTACAAAAATTGTGTGGAGACCAGCTCTTAAGGAAAAAAACAGCCCTTCTCCCTCTAGGAGTAAGCTGACAGTCAGCTGAAACCACACTCTTCAGTGAGAGGGGACATTAAAGATTCAAAAGCATTAAAGAAGAAAGGTCAACACAAGTTCATCCAGTGGGTTACTTTCTACACAAAGGATTCTGGGAGATCTTAGTCATCCTCTTCAGCCCTCACAGGCTCTGGGAATGGGAATGTAATTCAGGTGCAGAATATAGTAACTTTATAATCTGCCTACTAGCTTTTCTTTTTAAATGTGTGTCTGCCAACTTTCCCCACAACCTCTCTCCGGTGTGGGGCTCCCAGGGAGAACAATGGGAAATTGTTCTGACAGTTCAGACAATTTTATTTTAACAGAATTGGTTTCCATGCAGACATGTCTCACTTGGAATTGTAGGGTTGGAATGTCTTCAGGGAACTTTCCTTTGAGGAATGCAGAGGGAGAACATCAGATTTTCGTCTTTTACAAAGACAACAGAGAGTCATCAAATAGAACTCTGGGCTGGGCAACCAGTGAGACTAGTGACAATACCAGGTGCCTCAGAGCTAGTGAGTAGGGATGAAATTAGACCACTGCCTTACTTTGGCTGTGACTTTTTTTTTTAATCATAAAGCCCTCAGATGCTGTGGTAAAAATGTCTGGAGAGACAGATTAAATAGATTAGGGAGAGCGGGTCGGATATATTGATTAACCATTATAGCTCTGGTACCAATGGTAGTTCTGAGCTCTGCTGCTAGCTTGTGAGACAGCATTGTACCTAAATTCATTTGGTTTCCTTTGGTTACAGTGTGGCAAGGTGCTTCACTACAGCAATCCCCTCATCCTCCTTCTGTTTCTGCTGACGTTCACCACAGCCACCATCATGCAGTGTTTCTTGCTCAGCACCTTCTTCTCCAAAGCTAACTTGGCAGCTGCCTGCAGTGGAGTCATCTACTTCACCCTCTACCTGCCCCACGTCGTCTGCTTTGCTTGGCAGGACCGCATGACTATTAACCTGAAGATTATGGCAGTAAGGCGCCTTTTGCCTCCCTCTATGAAAATCTATGACCTGGCTGTAGAATTCCTTTGTCTTGACTTTTTGTGCCCCTGTCTCTGCTTCTCTAGTCAGTGTGCGAGTAACTGACAGTACAGTACCTGGTAAAGAGGAAGAGACCTGAGCCACCGTCCTCCTTCCTCTCGCTGGTTTTGCACTGGGGAAACTCAACTGACTTCAGTGGAGTTACTCCTGACTCAGAGGGACACTATCAAGTAATTTAGGCTGAGCAGTTAGCTATCATAGAGGAATAAGCCTCTGACAAACCCTAGTCACTAGAAAGGTTTATATGGCTTTTTTTTTTTTTAAAAGTTCAACGAAACTAGTCTTTTTGATGTAGACATGCCCCTGCAGTGTTTGCAACCTGTACCTCGCTGCAGTGCGCTGCTGCAGGAGAGCCAGCAAGTGCAACCAGCTTGAAACAAATAGCTGCAAAATGTAAATAAACAGAGGAAATGGTGAAGATGCAAATTATCATTTTAAAATGATTTCAGATTTAAATGTGCCAACTGTATTTTAACACAAGTGCGACAGAGCTAGTGTAACATGATTTTTAACTGACTTTTAAATTCACTGAAAGCTGTTTTCATGAAAACATTTGTATTCCTGTGAGCATTTGCCAACCTTTAAAAAGTGCATGTGTTTATATAAATAGAATTTGGGGCTCAATTAAACAAGATATGGGCCAAATCCAGAACCTCAAATGCAACTCCTTTGATTTGCAGAATACAGTTGTGGTCCCATCTGTATTACAATTGTTGGCACAGTGGTTTGACTGGTCCTCTAACTCTGCTGTTGATCAGGCTCTCTAACTGCACGGGATAGAGCAGGGGTGGGCAAACTACGGCCCGAGGGCCGCATCTGGCCCTTCAGACGTTTTAATCTGGTCCTCGAGCTCCCACCAGGGAGTGGGGTCTGTGATTTGCCCCGCTCCGGTGCTCCAGCTGGGGGCTTGCCCCACTCCACGTGTGCCATGGCTCCGCATGGCTCCCAGAAGCAGCAGCATGTCCCCCCTCCAGCTCCTATGCATAGGGGCAGCCAGGGGGCTCCGCATGCTGCCCCCGCCCCAAGCACCGCCCTCAAAGCTCCCATTGGCCAGGAACCATGGCCAGTGGGAGCTGCAGGAGTGGTGCCTGTGGACCGGGCAGTGCACTGAGCCGCCTGGATGCGCCTCCGCATAGGAGCCAGATGGGGGACATGCCGCTACTTCCGGGAGCTGCTTGAGGTAAGCGCTGCCTGGAGCCTGCACCCCTGACCCTCTCCCGTGGCCCAACCCCCTGCCCCAGCCCTGATCCCCCTCCCTCCCTCCGAACCCCTTGGTCCCAGCACAGAACACCCTCCTGCACCCCCAACCTCTCATCCCCAGACCCATCCCAGAGTCTGTACCCCCAGCTGGAGCCCTCACCCCCCACCCCACACTCCAACCCCCAATTTCATGAGCATTCATGGCTCGCCATACAATTTCCATACCTAGATGTGGCCCTCGGGCCAAATAGTTTGCCTACTCCTGGGATAGAGCATTTTCAGGTTCTGTAGATGAAGGCAATAAAACTGGATCAAGGAACTGATCTTGTGAGGAGCTCAATGCCCTTAACTCCGGAGCATTAACAGGAATTTAGGGTGCTGAAGTTGATGGAGTTACACTGGTGTAAAAGAAGGAAATCAAGCCCTTGCTGACAAAAACCAGGATGGGGAGCACTGGCGAAACAAGAGTTGCCCTGTGTGTTTTGTTTGGGTTTATGTTGCTTGTTTAGAGCTTCACAGACTGAAATAGAGCTGGATCGGGTGGGTGTGTGCGTGATTTTCCCATGGAAAATTTAAACTTTTTGTAAAAAATTCAAAAACTGGGAAAATTTCACCTGAAAACTGAAAATTTTGATTCGGAGATCCAACCACAGTGGCTCATGCCCCCATTCTGTATGGGCTGAGCCAGGCTACATCTTCTGTGATGCAGCACAGCGTCCCTTCTCGCTGAGCTGTTGCAGTGCACCATGGGAAATGATGGTCAGAGACTATGCTGGTTTGGTTGAACAAGGACTGTGTAAATCAATTGGAAACCCCAAAAGGGTGAGGGTTGTGGTTTTGCTTTTGCTTAGGCTGGGTCTCCTGTGAACTTTCCCTTCTGCTGCACAGACACTGCCACTCCATGCACGCTGTATAATTCCTTTGTCTTGGTATTTCTTGTGCCCTCATCTGTCTCTCTTGTCAATGTGAGAGTACAGTACACCTGGTAAAGAAGAGGAGACCTGAGCCACCATCCTACATTTTATTTCATACATATATTTAATTCTCCTGAGGCTGACAAGACACTTTTTGAATGAGCTCAAACTGCCAAGATCATCTCCATATGGAGAGATAATAAATGAGTTACACTCTCATGTGAGCAGATGCTGCTCCACTGAAGTCAATGGAAGCTGAACCTGTTTACGTCAGGGCTAAATTTGGACAATTGTCTCTAAATCCTTCGTAGAGCTGCCACCAGTCCTGAAATTAAAGATGTCCCAGTGTTCTTTACCGAATACTTGACTTTCCAGTCCTACTGTACCTTAGATTGTGTTTAAAAGAAAACCCTCTCCTTCTGTTCCTCTTGATCATTCCTGTGCACAACCAAGTTTCATACTTCAACTCAAAAAATATTTTTTTATTGATGTGGGCTTTCCCCTTGCCTGAATCCCTGTTATTTCACCTTTATTCCAGAGCTTGCTTTCTCCAGTGGCTTTTGGATTCGGTACAGAATACTTGTCACGCTATGAAGAGCAAGGGGTTGGGCTACAATGGGACAATATCAGGACCAGTCCTCTGGAGGCAGATGAATACAGTTTTTTCTTCTCCATTGAGATGATGCTTTTTGATGCTTTGCTATATGGAATTCTCACATGGTACCTTGAAAATGTTTTTCCAGGTACAGTATGTCAATCTCCCACTCATATGTGGTAGTGGTTGTAAATTACACTGTCCTAAATTAATCTCTAACTATTAGGGAGTAGAATAGGACTTTAATCGGGGGGAAGATTACCCCACATCTGCCTATCTTCTTGTATCTTCCTCTGACGTATCTGGTGCTGGTCTCTGTCAGACACAGGATATTGGACCTGATGAACCACAAATCGAATCCAGTCTGGAACCTTTTTTTTTTTTTTTTGGCATTACCTTTTTCTCACTTTTTCTTTTCCCCCCCTTTTTTCCATTTTGCAAGTGAAAAGGGTGGGGAGAAAGGAAAACAGATTTTTGAGGTGTTTTTGGTCAAAAAAGGGAACATTTAATAAAACAATCTTTTCGCAAAATTTTCATGCTCAGAAAAGGCCATTTTTCATCAAAATTGTTTTTCATTAGAAAAAATTTGACATGCTCTAGTGAAAATGTTTAAGCCCTGATAATGCACTTTGAAGCACAAAATACAAACTCCAAGGGCCTGACTCACTACTGTGCTGTGGCCCCTTTGTCAGCTTTTTCTTCTGGTGTGGTTATAACTCCTGTGGAGACAAATGGTTCTTCTCACTGACTAGATGGTCAAAACATTCCCTAAGGGGTTTCTTAAGGTTTTTATAGAGAATCCTGGCTGTGATGTTAGCAACATGGTACAAATTAAGAAGTGAGAATTTAATGGGCAAGAGCATGTCCTTGTAGCTTAAAAAAAGTTGTTTAGCCTCACGTTAAACATGATTGAAATACTACATTGAAAGCTGTAGAAGCAACAGGGTCGCCTTTGAATGGATTTGCTGCTCCAGCACACATACTGTAGCTCCCCTGCCTGCTGCTGAAGCAGGTGGCAATGGTTAGCCAAACTTCAGAGTGTGGAGGGTTATTCTGTTAGGAGGAGAAATTGATCACGTGATCCCGTTTAATTACAAAGAACGTACAGTCCTAGATTCCTGCACACCATGGGAGTCAAACAGGAGAAAGCTTCTTTGTTCATGGTTCCAAGCCTCTTTTTAACCAGTAGTTTACCCCAAAAGCTCTCTCTAGGCTTTTTTCAGGGCCACACTCCGACTGTTTGTTCTGGCTGTCTCCTTGGCTTTCTGCTCCTTCTCTATTTCTGTGGTGTCTGTTTGTTTCTCACGGCTTTTCTCTCACATTCAGACACATACAGCTCCACCAATCAGTGCTCCAGCCCCTGCATTTTCTATATCTGTCCCCAGGGAAACCCCTTGGGCTGCATTGTTCGGCTTTTTCTCAAGCCTTTCCAAGTACGGGTGGTTTGGGTGGTGGCTCCTATTGCTTCAACTATCTGGTTCCATAAAGGAGCTCAATTGTTTTTTACACTTATCCTGAATGAAAGGTGACTGTACATCCATCACCTTCAAGGAGGTTTAACTCATCCTATAACAAGCCAAGGTTGCTTCTGTGAGCAGACAGAGAGTTGAGTGAGTTAATGTGAGCACAGAATGTCAATTCTAAGAACCTAGAGGGTAGTATTTTAAATGGAAATCATATACATAAAATCATTGCAAAGTTCTTGTATCAGGTTTGAAGCAATGATGGAATAAACTGCTTGTTTGCAAAAAGTGTCTTTGGAAATTACCCAAACAGCTTGGGGGTCATCCAGTCCTTGTTAGAAATCCAATCCGGAGAAATGAAGTGGAAATAAGCAGGGTTTCTAGTAACTATTCCAGTAACTATCACACAGAAATAGACCACACAGCAGTGTTATTGCAAATCTCATTGTTGATTTTGAATAAGTGGCAAAAAACAGTAGGCAGATAGGCTCACAAAGAATAAGGCTTTAAACATAGTGAATCAGATTCTTAGTCAGTGTAAATCACCATCACACCACATTTTTTTAGTTTCAGAGTAGCAGCCGTGTTAGTCTGTATCCGCAAAAAGAACAGGAGTACTTGTGGCACCTTAGAGACTAACAAATTTATTAGAGCATAAGCTTTCGTGGACTACAGCCCACTTCTTCGGATTTTTTTAGTTGTTTTTCCTGGAAAGCTGCATGTTGAAATTTTGGCCTGAGCTGCCTCTTAATTTAGTTTTGATGCCTGTTGTGCATTCAGACCCAGTATGATCTTTGTAAACATGATGAGCTATTCAGTCTCTAGAATTTGGAAGGGGACTTCAAAAAGAAATCATTACTTGGGGTCAGGAGCCTACCTGCTGGAACTGGGAAATTTCTTTGGCAGCTACTGCCTAGTATTAAGGGTTCAAACTAGCCCCAGGCAGGGGGTAGCCTAATTCCTTAATTAAACTACATTTTGCTTTAGAAAACTAAAGTTAGCCCTGATCACACGTAATGTGTTTATTTCCCCTCCCTCTCCCAAAATATTTGGAAACTGGGGTTATTCTGCTGGAAGCATGGTAGGTGGCTGTGCTTTGTTAGATCTGCTAATATGCTGGAACATGATTGCTAATGAAACTCCAAGTATTGATATTTAAATTGAGATTTGCATACCTGAGTTGCAGCCCATAGAAAATGTGGACTCTCTGTATGAACTGTCCTTGTTTGTGTTTTAGGGGAGTATGGGATACCACGGCCTTGGTATTTCCCTCTGCAGGAGTCTTACTGGCTTGAGTCTGGCCACCCAAAAGCTGAGAAAACAGCAACTGCTGATGGTGAGTTATTTGAAAACTCTTGTGCTTGGAAATAACTTCAAAACCCACTGATCCGTTTAGAGGTGAATACATTGTACATTCATTATGTGAGCCACTGAAAAGATTAGAGACAGACATACAGTGGGAATCTTAGCAGGTGGCTTTGAACTCTGAGTGGCCCACTATTATTAGAGAGTTATTAGAGGATGAGTCAGTGTTCCATCCGAGGGCTTTTAAAGCATGCGTAGGTTAGCTGGGAACATCAGAGCCCCATCTCTCTAATTCATGCATATGAGTATATTTGATGAGCTGTTATTACCCAATCCAGAATATTTGAGACTTGAGTCACAAAGGATATGATACTGATTTTAATTACACCGTGTTTACACTGGGGTTACACCTTTCTGGACCTGAGTCTCTCCCACTTACTTTGTCACCAGTGTAATTATTAACTTCAGTGGAGCTACTCCTGATTCTCACTAGAGTGAGATCAGAATTGTGCCTATTTGTGTGTATGTGCACACATGTATGTATATATATCCTACTTTGAGAGTTCCTATCTAAGCACTCCTAATTGATGCTAGTGTAATTAAGGACAGCATCTGGCTCATTGTAATAAATAAATAAATAAATAGCAAATACTGTACAGTACAATACTGTGTTAAATGTAAACTGCTAAAAAATAAAGGGAAAGTTTAAAAAAGATTTGACAAGGTAAGGAAACTGCTTCTGTGCTTGTTTCATTTAAATGAAGATGGTTAAAAGCAGCATTTTTCATCTGCATAGTAAAGTTTCAAAGCTGTATTAAGTCAATGTTCAGTTGTGAACTTTTGAAAGAACAACCATAATGTTTTGTTCAGAGTTACGAACAACCTCCATTCCCGAGGTGTACGTAACTCTGAGGTTCTGCTGTAACAGGCAGAGAGATGAAGGAATTTCTTTGTGTTTTTGCATGGTCAATCTGCTCATCGCAATATGACCCCTCATCAGCTCTGATGAACTGTTTGCAAGGGGTCTGGGCACAAGAAGTTGCTTCTAGACCAGCAGGGTCTAATCTCCTCTGCAAACATTCTGAAACCCCCCTCCCAGTCTGCCCACATGTTGGGGTCAGGAAGAAAGAAACAGCTACATTGTTCTCTGTAAAGGGGATTTACACTGTGGTATGTTCTGAACTGAATAAACAGCTTTCGCACTAGCCTCACTGTGAGGGGAATTCAGAATGACAGAGGTTGGCCTGGATATTACTAGAGTCCATTCTCTGTCTCTGCTTCGGAGCACCCATCAGCCAAAGAGGCATTGGGTACAGGGGAACGAACTGCATGTATATAGGTGTGGAGGGAGATTTTCAAAGGCACAAATAGGAGGTGGGCCATGCATTTCCCTTTGGCTCCTTTGAAAACCCCACACTTATAGCATAGAGTCACTTAGAGGGTTTTAGCATTTAGCACATGTATTGAGGGGCATCCCAAAGGCTAATAGAAAAATAATTTTACTTTCAGATTGTTCGTAATGCCACATAAGTGCTGTGTTTTCTGCCAAGTGTGCCTAGGAGAGGGGTAGACAGAGAGCCTTTAAACTCTGAAGTCTTCTGATATAGGTTTCTTTATAGCGCTTTTCAAATTGCTCAAGTGAGGTGTTACTGCCTAAATGAAATCTGAGCATTTGCCCCAAGCAGCAGTTCATTTTCCAGGATCAAAATTATTTTTAAAAAATTGACACATCATAATTATGGATGATGAATTACATGTAGTAATCTGGAGAACCTAGTGCTGCTCTTGGCTAGAGGGAAAGGATATTATCTCAGGTAACCTTAGGACAAGCCCCTACTGGCTCACAAGAATTCAATCTGTCATAACTCAACCCCTCCTCTTTTCTAGAGAGGGTAAAACTGAAAAGATCATAATTCTCTGAGGAATCCCTCCATGGGAGGCACATAATAGTTCATCTATTTGAAGGACTAGGGTCCTTTAGTTCTTCAGCTTATTCAATTAGCTTCTCCCCCACCCCTGCCACATCTGAGTCACAAGGGCAACAATTATAATGAACAATTATATCTTTCTTCCTTTAGAGAAACTGCGTGCACTGGGAAAAACATGAGAAGAAAACGCCAGGAAATGCAAGAGCAAATAAAGCTATGTCTACACTTAGAGCTAGGGGTGTGATTTCTAGCTTGATCAGACATACTCACACTAGCGCTCCTCGAGCTAGCATGCTAAAAATAGCAGTGTCGCTGGAGTAACACAGTCAGTGGCAAGTGGCAGCATGGTCTAGCTGCCCAAAATAGGGTCCAGGTAGGGTTGTGCTCAGAGCAGCTAAGTCACGACTGCCAACGCTACTGCAGCTACACTGTTTTTTGCTCACTAGCTTGATGAGAGCTGGCATGAATGTCTCTCTGAGCTGGGAATCACACCTCTAGCTCCAAGTGTAGACATAGCCTAAGGCCTGGTTTACAATAGGAAATTAGGAAAAATCCACCCCCCTGAGCGATGCAGTTAAATCGACCTAACCCCAGCGTAGACAGTGCCAGTGGGAGAATTCTCCCGTCGACCTAGCTTCCAGCTCTCGGGGTCATGACATACCTACGCCAACAGGAGAAGCCCGCCCATGGCGTAGGTAGTGTCTTCGATGAAGTGCTGCAGTGTCGTAAGTGTAGACAAACCCTACGATGCTAAATCAACCTGATGCATTTTAAAACTAAGTAGTGTACCAGTGTATTCCCATGGCAATTATGTTGCTTAGAGTATGTCTCTACTGCAGCCAGGAACGTGCCTCCGGCATGGGCAGGCAGGCTTGTGATAGCTTCGTTCGGGGTAGCACCCTAAAAATAGCAGTGGGGACATTGCAGTCTGGCAACAGTCTGGGCTCGCCATCTGAGCTCAGACTCAGTGGGTCAGGTGGGCTTGTACTTGGTGGCTAACCCAAGCCATCACCCATGCCACAGCATCCACACTGCTATTTTTAGGGTGCAGAGTTAGCACAAGACTGTTTACCTGGGCTGGGAGGTGCGCTTCCAGCTACTGTGAAACCTGCTGATGGGGTCTAATTGTGTACCACTGAACTCCGTTAGAGTTTTTCCATTGCCTTTAATGGGAACAGGATTGGGCAAGACTAAACTCTGATATAATGAAATTTTATGTGTAGACTAATAGATCCAGATCAATTCAATTCATTGTAAAACAGTGAACCTCTGCTCCTACGTTGTGGGGGGAAAAACCCATCAGAGGAGTCACTGTTCTTGCTTCCCTGTCCCCCTCCACATAAATTCACATAGCATCTTTCCTTCCTAGAGGTATGATCGAAGTACATGACTGGGAACTGCACACTAACTCTTTCACTCTGCCCTTGGTTACATCACTTAACCTCTGGATCCCCAGCTGCAAAATAGGGATCTAACAGGGAGGGGTTTGTGAAGATACAGTGAAGAATATTCATAAATTCATAGATTCTAGGACTGGAAGGGACCTTGAGAGGTCATCGAGTCCAGTCCCCTTCCCTTATGGCAGGACATAGTCTGTAGTTACCAACACAGTCAGCGCATATCAGACCTCATGCTTTAGGACTTAAACCAGCCCACTATGCACCTGGGATTAGGAAGAAACTTCCGCCATGGAATTAAAGAGTCAGTCTTGCCTCTGTAGTACCTGGTCTTGAGTACTTGGAAGAGAGGATATTAGACTAGGTGGACCATTAGTCTGATGGTTCAGAGTGCAATTGCTATGTTCCTAATGTCACTGAAGGGCTTTGATGATGAATAATGCTAAGAGATAAGTACTGTTGTAATTTGTTATTATCTCACTTCTCCCAATACATCTCCAGAGATGATGGTAATCATTAAATTAACTTTTGGTTAATGTAGAAAAGAGTCCCAGGAAAGAAGGCAGTCCAGCCTGGAAGGCAACAGGAGAGGAAAAGACTGCAAACGTGAGGGAGGAAGCAGACGAGCCTGAAAAGCTGGAAGAACAGAGTGACAACCAGGGGGAGAAGGATGGTAAAGAATCCAAATGTAAACACAAAAGAAAAAAAGAGCGCACCAAGCAGGGGAAGCCTAAGGCAGAGGCAAAGGACAAAGATGAAATGACTAGTAAGGAGAGAGAGAGAGCAACCTGAGTAACCGTGACTCTTTGTGTGAGACATTTTAACCCCCAGGTACTTCGCAGAAAACCAGAATTGTGTATGTGTGCGAAACAAGAGCAGCACTCCATGTTGGAGCATAGACCTGAGCCCTTATTTCTGAGAAAGACAGAGCTGCCCACAAACCAGCAGTGATGGGTCGTATAGCCTATCCTGTGCTGGTTAGCTCCAATCTGCCACCAAGTCAGTGCTGTCCCAGGAGGGCAGGCAATAGTACTGCTGCTGGCAGCCCTCCACTGGGGTGCAGCTTTCATTTCTGCGAGGGACTCCTCAGGTGCTCTGCCTGGAGAACTTTCTCAGGAGATGTGTTGAAACACCCAAGCACTGCACTGTTGCTCCCTTGCGGTCCGCAGCCACCTACCCTTTGGGCTGCTCTGGCTACCTCTGGAGGAGAGTGTTCCACCATAAGGGCTCTACAGCTGGGTCTCTTCCAGTGGAAACCCACACTGCCTTTTCTTACAGCATGTTGGTACCCTTGCCAAGTGACACCTGAGGCGGACACATGCTGGCTTGCTAGGGTTAAATTGTGTCCATGACTTTAATACCAAGACTTGAGAGAGATGAGCTAAGATAAAGGCAAAAAATCCTCCCAAAACCCATCCTGCAGCTGGTCCTGTGTATGTAGGGGAATGGCTGGTTCCAAAGGGATTTATGTGAATTGTTCTGTCTCTACAGTCTGATGCTGATATTAGCTCCCATCTAAACATTCCTGACTATGACCTGGTATTCAAGGGCCAGTGGGGAGACAGATGAGCTTTCTGCATGTGGTCCCCAGAGGAATTCATGGCAGCAAGCTGGTGATTCCACAGCAGATTCCACCACTGCAGACAGCTAAGGGCTCAGCTCTCAGACTCTCTTGAAAAGATAGAGGTAAAACTGGGGTCATGAGAGCTCATCCTCATGTAGGTATTGATGACCTGCATTCAGGGTGAATGGAAACAGGACAGTGCTTCAAAAGGAAGGAGCCAGGCAAGGGGCAAAGGTCATTTTAGCAAATCTGCTTCTAGCACCTCTTTATCTTTGCTTTGCTTTGCTCATCAGCTCCGAAACTGCAGTAGCAGGGGCTTTGCCTGTCACTAAAGGGAACAGCCTACATTCCCCCTTCCTAGCATGAGGTCTTCAGCCAGCTACATAGTGATTGGTGTGTGTGAACAGTACGCAATAAAACAATCGCAGAGCTAATGTAATTCAAGGTTCCACTTACCAGTAGGAGGGGCAGGGGCATAACATGCACTCACAGTCGGATTCAGAGCTGGCATGAGTGAGGTAACTGGAGTTGGACAGTGGTGCAAAGGATAGATGAACTTGCAATAAGCCAATCCAGTGCAAGTGCAAGACAGCAGAGCACTGTCTAATAACTAGCAAAAGATAAATCTGCCTTAGCTGGTGAACTTCAGGCAGTTTGCACTAAGCCCTCATCTACATTCCCAACAAACACCACCATGTTCTCAACCTGTGGAGTCAGGAGAATGACCAGTCCTTAGCCCCACGGGAAAGCCAGCAGAGCAGAGGAGTCTGGCCACAAAAAAGGGGACTTAGGTGTAGAGTTTGGGGATAGACCCTCACAACACATGCATTAGCCTGAGTCCAGGAGTTTTAGAGGCAAACGAGAAACGAACTCATGTCAAATGTAAGACTTGTGGTGGGATCTTGACCAATGTTCCAAGCAGAGCAAGAAGAGCCAGGCTGCTGGAGTCTGTGTGTGCATGCTCCTGTCTTAGCATTCAAACACGCATCAGGTACTCCAGGGAGTTTGGGCCCAATCCAGTGACATGCTGAGAGCCCTCGACTCCCTCCTGGTGCAAGGCCCAAAGGAATGGTCTGCTGTGTCTTGTATTACAAAGCTGCACAGTCCAGTCCTGTGATTGTAGCTGCGCTGTGGTGTCCAGTAGACCCATCCTCCCACTTGGGGCTTCTCTACTAGCTTTGTTTAGAATGGCCGACCCATGGGAGTTGCTGATGGAGATGGGGCTCACCAACAGGATTGGCCACACCCAGACAGCCTGGACTGCACCTCAGTACAGTCGTTCTGGGGGCTGAAAAGTGAAGTAAACTACAATTGCAGAATAATCCTCCCTGCAATAACCCTCCCTTAAGTGCATTGTGTAAATAGAAGTGCACAGAGTCTGTAGCATAAATATTCTCAACTCCTATCATTTGTCTTCATATTGTCCAAGGGTTTAATTTCCTTCAGAGGGTCTTTGCTTTGCCTAGCACTTGATGGTGAAGTTTAAAATTATGCTTTTGTGATCTTTGGGGAAAATTCACCCCTGTGCAGAGCTCATCTTAAGTGGTCCTAGATCTTGGGCTGGCCCTTTGCCCAGGATGAATTTCACCCCACTAGGATTAAAAGGAAGCTTTATTATTTTAAACAGCATAGGAAAAGAAAAGAAAAGGCACATCTGGGCAGATGACTTGAATGGCTTAGCTGGAAATATAGCCCCATCTCCAGGCTGGTTTAATCTCTCAGCACATGGACAGACAATGAAACCTAAACAATCTCTTTCTGTCACATATGAACAAACACAAAACACAGTCACCTTCACGTGACTGAGTGAGTTGTGTCTCCACAAATCCTCTCATTTACCAGGTAAATAAGGAATAACTCTATGGATGTCAATAAACCTACCCCAGTTCAAAACTGGTGTGAGGGGACAACTGGGCCCTGGGACTTTGTGCTGTAGTTTATACTCTGGTTATGCTGCTGTAATGTAAGCAATGATGTGCTGAGAGCTGTAGCCAGAGTGTCTCTCTGACTCCCTTGCCTGCATCTGTAGCTTTCACTCTATGCATCCGAAGAAGTGAGGTTTTTACTCACGAAAGCTTATGCCCAAATAAATCTGTTAGTCTTTAAGGTGCCACCAGACTCTTTGTTGTTTTCATTCTTGATTTCTTGCCTTTCAAGTAAACACCTTTTTTGAACCTGAGCCTCCAGACCTGATCCCGGGTGTGTGTGTGCAGAACCTGGTGAAGATTTTTCCAGGCAGGCCCAAGCCAGCAGTGGATGGCATGAATGTTACTTTCTATGAGGACCAAATCACAGCCTTCCTCGGCCACAATGGAGCTGGAAAGACAACCACCATGTAAGTGTTAGAGGAAGCTCTGGCTGTGCAAATCCAAGGCATTGCCCTACTGCTCTGACGCTGAGTTCTGTGGAGCAGCAGGCTGATCTCTCCATTCTCCTAGCTTCTCTCTTTCCTAGCTACCACCTCTGCAACTAGCACATAAGGGCAGGCTGTCCCCATGCAGGGACATGCGGACTATAGAAAAGGGAGAGCATGAAATGCCTGACACATACAAGTGGATGAAACAAAACATGTCCCTGGATCAAGCCCCTATAAGCATGTTAATGGCAACAGAGGCCCTTCTGTTTGAAAGAGCTGAGACGCTCTAAAACAAGCACAACTGATACTCTTGGACGCTATTCTCGGTTACTCCCCTATAGCTGCACTGACTGAAGTCCAAAGCGGTGCATGCCCTGGGTGCAACTGAGTATAGAACATGGCCCCAGTGTTTATATTCAGTAGATCTGGCATGGGGTATTTACGTAATATAACATAGCTATGGATTTATGTACAATTTATATGTAAACTATACACCCAATTTAAAATGGCCCTTTAGTCCCAGAACAGCAGAGCACTAAAAAGCCTGGTGTTACATGTGTTTTCTGTTTGTACCCAGCAGGTAATACCAAATCCACACATTAGTGATCTACCATACAGTCTCCAACTCTCTTCAGTCTACAGCAAAGCAGAGTGCAGGTCAGGAGGGCAGGGTAGCACTAGTATAACCCATGGGCAGCACTGTTATGTAACTCTGCATTCAAGGCTTCAGACCATTATTCTGGATCTCTGCCCCAGCGAGACTCATTCTAGGTCATGGGTAGTCAGGGCTGGGGAAACTTGTCTGGTGAACTGGTTTGAAAAGTACAAGTTCAGGTTAACTTGACTTAAACACCGTTTGGCCAGCTAGCAAGGACCAGCTCAAACTTTTGTGCAAACCAAGTTTGGAATCAATTTTCTAGCCTAGTGAGAACCATATAGACAATTGATACCAAACCCAGAACCACACATTAGTGGAGTTACTGTACACATTCCCAGGATCTCACTTGTGTATTTTATTAGGACAAGATGTGTCCATGCTTCACAATGGGATTGTGTTTCAGCAACCATTGGAATAAGAAGTCATCATGTGCCACCTAGTGGCCCATGAGAGAAGTGTCTCTGCTTATCTGAAACCTAAGGACTGTCCATTTGCTTTTTTTCTCGTGTTTGGCCAGGTCAATCCTAACAGGCTTGTTTCCACCCACATCTGGAACTGTCCTGGTTGGTGGCAAGGACATCCAGATACATATGGACTCGATTCAGCAGAGTTTAGGCATGTGTCCTCAGTACAACATCTTGTTTAATCAGTAAGTGCCATATGATGCCAAATTCAAGAACTGAGCCCCCACCACCCGGACTGGATGTTTGGGATGTCCCCAAAGCCCATGTTGTTTCTCTGTGCTCTTCTGGCAGTGCATGTAACTCAGAGACAGAATCCCCCTTCCTTCTTCTCCTGTCAGTATTTCTAAAGGACAGATACTATTTTACCCTTTCTATAATCCCCAAGAGGAGATGCATGGGGGGATGCAGGGTCACATGCTCCCCAGATTTGCTGCTTGGCTTGTACTGAGAATGCTCACATGGACTGAGCATGCTCAGTAACACTGCTGAAGCCAGCTGCCCACATTTTATTCCCTTCCTACTATCGGCAGGCATGGGTCGTCGGGGAATTTTCTGCTTCCACTGGCTGGGCCCAAAGTCGTTCCTCAGGGGAAATAAGTGTTCCCAATATGGGTACTGTCTGCATTGTGGTAGAGCTTGGGAGGAACTTAACATGAGAATCAAAGCACACAATAATCCAGGGCCCCATTCCCCAAAAGCTGTATGAATCCTGGCAGTAGGCTGTGCTGATGGTTGGGGGTGCCATTTTGGAAAGGCAGGTAGGTGGTGTAGCGAGGCGACGGCTTACTGGCGCGGCGCCTCCTGCTGGTTGTCCAGGGAATTAGCTCTCCAGCTCCAGAGCACCTTCTGCTGGATGATGTCCTGCTTGCCACTGGCCCCCGTGTTCCTCCCAGACCCTGATGCCCTTTTACGCTGGGGTTCTGCCCCCAGCAGTAACCCACAATCAGGTTCTCCCCACCCAGGGGAACCCACAACCTTCTATCCCCATCTTGCCTCAGTGGCTACTGCCAGTCACCATCTAGCCCCCGCTCACTGGGGCAGACTGCAGTCTATACACTCATCATCGGCAAGGGGGGTTTGGACCTGCTGTCTTTGCATACCCTGGGCTGCACCTCTGCAACCCCAGTACCTTTCCGGCCTTTACCAAGGCCTGCAGCCTGGCGGTTTTCCAGCCTGGAGCTCCCCAGCTCCTCTGGCCTTTCCCCAGCCCTGCTCCACTCTAGGTACCCTGCTGAGCTCCCAAGCAGCCAGGCCCATCTCTCTCCACAGCTAGAGAGAGACTCTCGCCTAGCTCCTGCCTAACAGTCCCTTTATAGGGCCAGCTGTGGCCTGATTGGGGCATGGCCCCAGCTGAGTCTGCTTTCCCAGTCAGCCTAGCAATTGGCTCCCCTGGGGCAGCCTTTTTCCGGGGCTGCTTTAAGCCCTTCTTCAGCCGGAGCGGGGTGACTGCCCCACTACAGGTGGGTAGACAGAGAAGCAACAAGAGCAAGGAAGGGCAGGGTGATCCTGAAGAGTTGCTGGCCAACCAACGTAGGCACATGTAAGGGATAAATCAATTCCTCTCCTCAAAGGGGGTAATGCTATAATGAACTGACTGCTGTTGGACCAAGCAACTTGGCCCTTCATTTAACCTGTCTCAATGTCTTTCTGTCTAATTTCTCAGCCTCACTGTAGCAGAGCACATCTTGTTTTATGCCCAGCTGAAAGGGAGGTCTCGAAAGGAAGCTGTGCTGGAGATGGAGATGATGCTGGAAGATATAGGCCTCCCCCATAAAAGGAATGAAGAGGCTCAAAACCTGTCAGGTGCCCAAGGATTTGTTTTCAAAATCGTCACCTTTTTTGTTCTACTGTCATTTTAGTTCCATGGGGACAAATTCTGCCAACGATTCACATTAAGTAGTCCCTTACTTCTTGAGTAGTGAATTGGAGCCCCATGAATTTCAATGGGTTTGCTCGAGCAGTGTGGGTGGCAGAATCTGTCCATAAGGCATCAGCTGTGAATGTATCTGTGATGCATAAAACTTACTTTAGTGATGCTGAATAAAAATATATATTAATATACAAAAATATGTCTTCCCTTAATAACATACCCCAGCCCCACCACTATTCTGTGGTAATGGTCCAAAATGCAACACCTTCCCATACTGCTGCTTCAGAGTCCTGGGTGAATACCCTAGAATACTGTAATATTTTTATAAGGGCTGTTCATGTCATTTAAAAGGTAAAACTGTATGTAGTACAATGGCAAGGAGGTGCAGCATGTGGGTGGAGTGACCTATAACTGTCCAGAGTTGCAGGTTGGATTAGATAAGTACTCAGGAGTTTTTATACTTCACTGATCTCTAGGTTCTGCAAACGTGGGCCAACAATATCATGAAAGCAAGCTTTCTTAGACCAGCTCTAGAACTTCCTGCTTTGGCTCCAGGCTAGGACCAGAAAATGCAGACACTGCATGAAAATGAAAAGTAATGAACAAATTAAGCTAAAATTTTGGAACCCAAGCAAAAATGTGTGTATTTGTTCAAGTTCTGGGCCAAGGTTGAGGAGTGAGAGTGGTTCTTATTTTACCTGGTCCAGTTTGTCTGTCTCCAGCAGACACAAACAGTCCTCTATCATCACATGCTGCAATGTGTGCTGCTCTTCCTTCTCACTCCCACAGTTGTGTCCCTGCACTCTTTAGGTGGCATGCAGAGAAAGCTATCTGTTGCCATTGCCTTTGTTGGTGAAGCAAAGGTGGTCGTCTTGGATGAGCCCACCTCTGGAGTAGATCCATATTCCAGGAGGTCTATCTGGGATCTTCTACTGAAGTATCGCTCAGGTAACACACTCCACAGAGGAAATTGCTTTTTAAACCCCTTCACAAATAAGCATGTCTGTTGCATAAGCTTTCATTAAAGTAAAGGGTATGAACATGCACAAACAAGTTACACGAGTGGTAAATTCACGTAAGCCATTTGTCTCATGACCTGGGGGTTTAAGGCAGAGATTAGAAAAGCTAGAGAGATGATATAGCAACTTAATTTTACATGGAGAGAGCTGACTAAACTGTGCTCAGAGGGCCCCGTTCTGCTAATCTAACTCACACAGAGTCGTGTCATACTTGGCAAGTGATCTAATTTATTTCAGTGGGACTCCTAACAGTGTGAGACACTACTCAGTTGAGAGTAAGTGAGGCAGAGCTGGCCCCAGAATTTCAGAGGAGCCGAACAGGTTTGGAAAAGCTTGGGTATCCTGCTGCTTGCACTTACAACTGCTACAGAAAGGAAGAGCTTCAGCTTCTTTCTGAACTATCAAATGCCTCACTCCCCTTTAAAAACAAAAACATTTCTGAGGATGAGTGCTGGAGAGATTTCTCATTGATGGGCCCAATTCTGTCACTCTTATTCACTCTGAGTAGTACTTTACTCTGTGAGTAGCTCCATTCAGGGTGAGTAAGGGCAGCAGAATCATGTCAAAAATTGTATTTATTCATATACCTTTGCCAAGCTTTTAACTTTTGGTCAGTGGTTCTTCCCACCCTGGGTTAGCCAGCCCCTGGTTCTTTGTCTGCTTCTCCTTTTATGGATGCTCAAGCTAATATGTGTTAAACTATCGAGACGTGTTCAATTATGTAACAGATGTGCTGCAAGGTCATCCTGGGATGAAGGTGGCAGTGCTGTTATGGGTGTTGCATGCTCGTGAGTCTCACCAGGAGTTTGCCTGCTCATGTGGGAGCATCTGTTGCTTGTGCAGCTCTTTGTTTTTAATTTTCTCACTTGCCATCTTGCCTGCATCTCCACTATTTTACATGAATAAGGCCCAACCCTATAGGATCAACTCATGGTGAAATCTTTGGCTCTTATTCCTGGGAATTTCTTTCAGAAGTGCTGTACCAATCCCTGTAATCCACATACAGTCCTGATTGTACCGAAGGAACAGTACCTTGCAGAGCATCTCTGTATTCCTTCTCCTAGGCAGAACCATCATCCTCTCTACGCATCACATGGATGAGGCAGACATCCTTGGAGACCGGGTGGCCATCATTTCCCAAGGAAAATTGTTCTGCTCAGGCTCTCCTGTCTTCCTAAAGAACTGCTTTGGATCTGGCTTCTATCTCACCTTGGTTCGCAAGATGAAAAACACCCAAGGGGGAGGAGAATGCGGTTCAGTAAGTTCTCTGCTCCCTTGTTGCACAAGCAGTCTTCAAATATTCATTCGCTGCAACAGTTCAGAACCTGAGTAGCTGCTGTTTGTTGCTGTGGACAAAGCTGACTGTACAGTAAATGGTGTGTCCTAGGGAATAAGGCAATGAGAACATGAGTCTCCTCCTCATGAAATTAGAGGACTATTGGGGATTTAAATATACACCTCTTAACAGAGCTTCTCCAGTTTTATGAGGAGGGATAGCTCAGTGGTTTGAGCATTGGCCTGCTAAACCCAGGGTTATGAGTTCAATCCTTGAGGGGGCCACTTGGGGATCTGGGGCAAAATCAGTACTTAGTCCTGCTAGTGAAGGCAGGGGGCTGGACTCGATGACCTTTCAAGGTCCCTTCCAGTTCTAGGAGATGGGATGGGATATGCCTTAGGGCAGAGGGCTTTTCAAAGGCACAAATGGCAATTGGGCAGACAGCTCTGGAGGCTGATGCCTATCTGAAAATCTCCCCCACCACTTACATTGAGCATCTCCCTGTGGAGTGCCATTTGTCCAGGCATGAGTCCTTCTGCAATACACTAGATGTGATCACGTCTCCCTACAGTGGGTAGCTCAGGAACTATGGCAGCCTGCCACTTACTCCTGGCAAAAGCGGTTCTCCGGCAACTCAAAGAAGAGGGACCTGGATTGTTTTTGATCCTGTAGGTCCCAGTTTGTAAACCCACTGACATCATAGTGTCTATATGTATGGCCATTGTTCATTCAACTTCCCCAAGTAAATGCATGTAATTTAGAATTCCATGTGGTTACCACATGCATGGTGGTGTGATGCAATGCTTGTGTGAAATTTAATTTTTGTCTGTCTTTTATGCTAGTCCTCAGACTGCAAGTCTGAGTGTAATATGTTCAAGATGTTCCAGCTAAGACAAATTTCTTACTACCCTGAAGCTGTGTAAAGGCTGATGAAACAATCCCTGATTATAACACTCTTACACACTAATTTGCATGCATTATATGCATCTGAAGCACTTAACATCCTCTTTCTTACTTATCTGTACTAGCACTCCCCTAGCTGTGGATCTCAGTGCTCGTGTTCCTGTTCCAGGTGTGCACCTAAAGATACAGTGGAAGGTCCCGAGCAAGAACTGGATGGTAAGAATTGGGATCATTCACCTGGTCCAAGGCCTATTCTTCTGAAACAGGGCTGTTTCTCCTAGTGTACTGCTACTTAAAGCTTAGAGAACCCTGCTTTTGAGATTCCCTTTTTCAGCGCTGTCTCAGGTATGTGTATTTTACTGTCACCTAGAAATCACTAAGGCTTCTTGGTGGTTTTGCTTACCTTTCCGTGACAAACCCCCTTTCTGAGACATCTTCTAAGATCTTGGGCTCAGACTGTAAACTGGAAGCTTGGGTCTTCCTTGACTGTGGACTAATAGTTTCAAACTCCTGTGTATTACAATATGTGATTCAATCAAGAAAGGAGAAACATCTTTAAAGTGCATCAAACAGAATTTTTCTGTGAGCTCCTCTTCAGTTTTTCTCACTCTTCGGAGCACTTTAGTTAAATGCTTCTGAAAGTCAGTCATGGTGTTGATGGGCCTTAAATCATTTCCTGCTACACAGTTCAAAAGTCATAGCGGACAAGGATCCAGTCCAGTCTAGTAGCATATTAACAGAGATATGTGCTAGTCCTTCCCAACTTATGTCAGCACAGCCTTTGGAAGCATTCCCAGAATACTTAAATATTCATGTTCTGAACACTGTTCTGACTCTTTACAGGGGATGTGAATGAGCTTACAGAACTAATTCATCATCATGTTCCAGAAGCAAAGTTAATTGAAAGTATTGGTCAAGAACTCATCTATCTTTTGCCCAGTAAAGATTTTAAACAGCGAGCTTACGCCAGTCTCTTCAGAGAATTGGAAGAAACCCTGGCTGACCTGGGACTCAGCAGTTTTGGGATTTCGGATACTCCCCTTGAAGAGGTAATGGATGCTTTGAAATATTTCTCAGTCCTTCCAGAAATCCTTTTGGGAGAACTTGAGTTCCAAAACATGGAGCCATAATAATCCCCTCAAAACCTAGCATAAACCAGTAATGTCCATTGTAACACACACAGCAGATCTTTAAAGATGGGAATTCAGAAATAATTCAAACCTGGATGCCCATCAGATCTGTTTATAAATGTACCATGACTACTTAGCCTCAAATGTTCCTCTCTTTTATTGTCGGTTTCTCTGCTCCCCACACCATGTTGCTTCCCAGGCTGTTTCCTAACGGATCTTTGATTCTGTAGTTAGCAGCAGTACCCAGAGTTATTTGCAAATGTCATTTTAGAGGATGATGTCTAGTGTCTCACAAGCAGGATGACTCCAAAGATGTTGCTAACCAAGAGGTGTGCATGTCTTCGGCAGGTTTTCCTGAAGGTCACAGCAGATGCTGACCCTGGATCACAGAATGCAGGTAGATATCCATGATATTCAATGTCTGATGTTCTTTTCTTGGGCATTCTGATAGCCTATTAAGAACGAGAATAGCAGCTTCCAGTCCCATATGTCTTTCTTTTCATTATATAGCTGGTCAGCAAGTGATACTGATTTTGGGCTTGATCCATTATCTGAGAAGTCAATACAAGTCAGATTTCCATTTCTGCTGGATCAGATTGTTAATTATATACATCAAAATCCATCCTCAAGTCTCTAAAGTATAAGTAGTATTGACATTCAGCACTCTGCTGTCTGTCAGTATGTTCACTACAGACTTGATTAACTCATCCATAGTGTTGGAAAAAGGGAATGGAATAGAGGATTAATGCTGCAGTAGCCAGCCTGCCTGGTACCAGTTGATAGAGCTGCCTCTCACTCTGGCTGATTTCTTGGAAGTCCTCCGCTGCATGCCCACCAATAAATCTCCGGGCATGGACGGGCTGACTGTGGGGTTCTACTGTGTGTTCTGGGACGTCCTCGGCCCGGACCTTCTCACCGTCTGGGCCGAGTCCTTGGAGAGCGGGTGCTCCCCCTGTTGTGCAGGCGAGTTGTGCTTGCCTTGCTCCCAAAGAAGGGGGACCCCTGCGACCTTCGGAATTGGCATCCCGTCTCGCTCCTCAGCACAGACTATAAAGTGGTAGCGAATGCAGTCTCGCTGCGGCTGGGGTCCGTGCTGGTGGACGTGGTCTATCCAGACCAGACCTACACCGTCCCGGGCTGTACCATCTTTGATCATTTCTATTTGGTCCAGGATCTCTTGGAGCTCGGGTGTAGGGATGGTCTGTCTTTCGCCCTCCTGTCCCTGGATCAGGAGAAGGCGCTCGACAGGATGGACGACTGGTATCTCCTGAGCACTCTGTGGGTGTTCGGCTTCGGGCCCCAGTTCATGGGCTTTCTCCAGGTGCTGTACGCCTCCGCGGAGTGTCTGGTCAGGCTCAACTGGATCCTGACCGAGCAGGTTAGCTTCGGGCGGGGAGTACGGCAGGGGTGCCCCCTCTCAGGCCAGCTGTACGCCCTGGTGATCAAGCCCTTCCTCTGTCTTCGCCGACGGAGGCTGATGGTGTTGGTGCTGCGGGAGCCGGAGCTGTGGGTGGTCCTGTCAGCATACGCTGACAACGTGCTTCTTGTGGTCCAGGACCTGGGCGACTTCGTGCAGGTGGAAGCTTGCCAGGCCGTCTACTCGGCGGCCGCCGCCTCCACCCGATCAACTGGGTCGAGCTCTGGCCTGGTGGTTGGGGATGGGTGGCAGGTGAGCTCCCTCCCACCCGTGCTTCGGGCCATCCGGTGGAGTGTGGGTCCGCTGCTCTATCTTGGCGTTTACCTTTCTGCCATGCATCTGTCTCCGCTGGAGAACTGGCAAGGTTTAGAGGACAGGGTGGTAGAATGGCTCCGGAGATGGACAGGACTACTCTGGTGTGTCTGCCTGCGAGGGAGGGCACTGATGCTCAATCAGCTAGTCCTGTCCATGCTCTGGCACCAGCTCAACACCCTGGTCCCGGCCCCGGATTTCCTGGCCAATGTCCGGAAGTCAGTTCTGGAGTTCTTTTGGCCAGGACTGCACTGGGTCTCTGCAGGGGTTCTCTACCTACCCCTGGAAAAGGGAGGACAGGGCCTGAAGTGCCTGCACACTCAGGTCTACTTCTTCCACCTCCAGGCCCTGCAGAGGCTCCTTTATGGTGCAGGTAGTCCGGCGTGGAGTGTACTGGCGCAATCCTTCCTCCGCTGCCTCCGAGGGCTCCGTTACGACCGGCAGCTCCTTTGTCTCTATCGGAGCGGTCTTCCGCGAGACCTCTCTGGGCTGTCGGTCTTCTACCAGGATCTCCTCCGGACCTGGAAACTGGTTTGGCCACCAGGTCCGTGGCAGTCGCCGAGGGGGTGGATCTCCTCGTGGAGCCCCTGCTACACAACCCCCAGCTCCATGTGCAGGTGGCGGAGTCCCCCTCAGTGCGCTAGAGGTTGGTCCTGGCAGAAGTCACCAGAGTCAGAGACCTCCTGGACTACGACCGGGGAGATTGGCTGGATCCCCTGACACTCACTCGGCGCATGGGGCTCTCCAGACCTTGTACTCCCCAGCGCGTACTTCAGGAGGTGAGGGCCACTTTACCACCCACTGCTCGGGTCCTGCGAGAGGGCATGCCCCACCCACCCTCCACGCCAGGCCCTCCTGACCTTTTCATCGGGCACCTGCCCCGTGGACCTACCAGGCAACCCCACCCCTTTACTGTGAGCCGGCTACACGAGTTGCAGCCAGTCCGGTTCCAGACTGCACCACAAAAACATTTGTACACGCTCGTGCTCCACACCCTTTATGTCCTCACCCTCGCGTCCCGCCCCAACATGAAGTGGCGGGACTTTCTGCCACCTCTGGAGGGTGAGGAGCCCCGGTGGGCCAGCCTGGTCATGAGGCCTGGTCCTGAGGCCCACCGGGGATGTCAACTGGCGGATCCTTCACGGAGCCGTGAGCACAGGTGTGTACTTGGCACGGTTCACTCCCCTTCCGGACACCTGCCCTTTTTGCAGCGTGAGGGAGACTTTGGCGCACGTATACCTGGAATGCGCTAGGTTGCAGCCCCTATTCCGGCTCCTCTTGGTTATATTATTACGGTTTTGGTTGCACTTTTACCCTCACTTGTTCATCTATGCACTCCCCATCTGTGGCCCCACAAAGTCGTGGGACCTCCTTGTCAACCTCCTCCTAGCCCTGGTCAAAATGGCCATCTACAAAACCAGGGAGAGCAGGTTGGCCGATGGGGTTTCCTGCGACTGTGGGGTCTATTTCCGCTCCTCCGTCCATTCATTCATCTGGGCAGAGTTCCTCAGGGCAGTGTCTGCTGGCTCCCTTGATGCCTTCGAGGAGCAGTGGGCACTGTTCGGGGTTCTTTGCTTGGTGTCCCCATCAGGTTCCCTTCGTTTAGCCCTGTGACCTCACTCCCATTCCTGTTATCTCATTAGTTGTCCCCTGCAATTATTTGGTATCACGGACCTGTGAACCCTTAGGCTGGGGGGAGGTCCTTTAGCAGTGGGCTTTGCCCACCCACTTTCCTGGATACCAACAGTTGATAAAGAAGCATTGCAATGGTTGTAATGCAAAACAATGTAGTTGTCAGGAATATATAGGTTTGGGAAAATCTGCTTCCACCAGGGCTAAACCTCTAAGGAAGCTTACTCAGCAGTGATGAACAAGGTTGAAATGGCCTCTCAGCCCCTCCTCCTAAGGAGTAATGCACATGATCACTTCAATTCCCAAAACCTAGGAGGTGCTCAAGAAAATGGCTCCACTCTCAGAAAAACTTGCCTTGAGCAGAAAGAGAAGGCTGAACTACCCCCTTTGGCGACCAATGGAGCCTCTCGAACACCTTCAGGCCGAACAGGGGATGGGAAAGAAGGCAAGGGGTCCCGGCAGAATAAAGGTTCTCAGCTTGTCCATCAGCAAATCAAAGCACTGCTCATCAAACGGTTCCACCATGCTACGCGTAGCCGTAAGGACTTCCTTGCTCAGGTACCACTCGTTCCTTCATCACCGTCACTGAGTCTTCCCTAAAGAGTCCTCAGCACTAGTGGCCACAGGGATACCTCCAGCAAAAGCAAGGGTGGTGATGATTGCGGGTACCAATGTCCTTGTGACGGCTGTTCCAATTAATATCCCAGCTGCTCTGCATCCCACACTCAAGCACACATGCACACGCTATAGCCTCCCTCCCCTCTCTCTTTCTCTTTCTCTCTCTCTCTCTCTCTCTCTCTGCAATTTGCCTCCTCCAAAATTTTTTGCTTTGATTGAGACTGTCCCTGAAATAGTCCATGTTAATAAAAACCAACACTATGGCAACTCTGGTTGCTGGTAGTGCTGGGAATGAAATGGTGGTGCCTGAGAACAGAAGTAGGTCTGATCCATGTGCTATTGCTGTCCCTCCTTTGTGTACGTGTGTTCTGAGCTTTACAGAGCTGTACACAAATGTTACTGCACATTATGATGTTTTTCCTGTTCCCTGCAGATTGTTCTCCCGGCTACTTTTGTGTTGTTAGCTCTAATACTTACAGTTATTATCCCTCCCTTTGGAGAATATCCCAGCTTAATACTCCATCCTTGGATCTATGGACACCAGATTACTTTCTTCAGGTCAGAGGAATCTTTTTTTAAAGTCGATCTCCTATCCCCTTTCCTCCATAGCATTTAGGACTGCTGGGTTACATCTGCTGCTTGGTGGGCCTGATTCCCCTCTCACTCATCCCAGAATAGTTAATTAGCATGAAATTGGCATGAGTGGACAATCCAGCCCATTGTCTGACTGCAAAAGAATGGTTCTCAAACGTTTTCATATTGTGACTGGCCTATCTCCCAACCTCCATGTGCCAAATATAGTGTTTGTATTTAAAGTGTCGTGTTCCCCTCTAGTACCTGGTCCAATTGGAGTACTAAAGCTAGGGTGACCAGATGTCCTAATTTTATAGGGACAGTCCTGATTTTTGGGTCTTTTTCTTATATAGGCTCCTATTACCCCCCCCACTCCTGTCCCAATTTTTCACATTTGCTGTCTGGTCACCCTAACTAAAGCCTACAACTTCCAACAGGTTATGGAATTGTTCCTTTAGCTCCTGTGGTAGATCTGTGCTTTGGTGCTGAGGGTTGCAGCTTCAAAATCTGCTGATGACGTGTGGTGGGGCGGGGTTGATATGCACTGTCTGGGCAATGTTAAAGAGAAGATGAAAGTAAACTTGCTTTGATGTGAGGGGTGCTGCTGCTGCTGCTTGGCTGTGTCCCTCCCATTTTGGTAGCTGCTGTTTTCCATTTCCTGGGCATAAGATTTTACATTTGTCAGTACTCAAACTCTGTTCATTACCTGCCGAACCTCTAGGTCACTTTGCAGTTTGCCTGTGACTTCCTGTGCATTTACTACCCTTTGTGCTATCCACAAATATGATCACAATTGAATTTACACCAAAGAAACACCTGGCAAAGATAAAAAGCATGCATTGTGCGGAGTGCAGAGAAACACTTTTGTTTTTAGTTTATCAGGTGAAAAATGCATCTGGAAACCGTAAGAGTCCCGGGCTGGACTGTAACCATCAGGAAGCATCAGCACTTGAAGGCTATAATGATTGTGAAGCATTTGTACAAAGTAGCTCAACTAATCCCCCAGTGGTGGGTGGAGCACAGTTTGAAAATCACTGGTAGATAGCACCTGGCACTGACAGTCAGCTAGTGTTATTAGACACTTTGTTGACATGGTTAGAATTCTTTCTTTGGCCTCAGCCCTCATCCTACTAAAAAGAGGGGATGTGATACTTGTCCTATGATTTCTCTGTGTTTGCTGAGTTCCAGTATGACAGTTTATGCTGGGTGGGTCTGAGATGAAGATCAGCATTCACTCAGGAGTGTGATGATTCCAAGCTTACAAAGGGGAGTGTGTATTTGTATTAAGTTTGTTAAAATGGGTGCGTTGATCTCAGGAGAAAATAGCCATTGCTTTGTCCTTTAAGCCCTCTTGGAATCTTTCTAAGGTTTGTGGACTTTATCCTATTAAAGAGACTAGATTATCGGCACCTGAGGGGACTCTGCCTAGATGAAGCTATGTGTTTACCTGTGTGATGCTGTCACCAGCTGGTTTTGTGTATTCTACTTCTGTAGTCTGACAGGTTTTTATACAGTAAATCTTGTGCAATCTCCTTAGCAATGAGCGGCCTGGCAGTGAGCAGATGATTTCCCTCACTGATGCCTTCTTGAATAAGCCAGGATTTGGAAATCGCTGCATGAAGGAAGAGCCTCTTCGGTAAGTCATTGGATATTCTCTCTTGAAGTAGAAATCATCTCT
Organism: Malaclemys terrapin pileata; assembly: GCF_027887155.1. Classification (NCBI taxonomy): domain Eukaryota; kingdom Metazoa; phylum Chordata; order Testudines; family Emydidae; genus Malaclemys; species Malaclemys terrapin. The sequence goes on from NC_071512.1 coordinate 76,185,107, forward strand.
TGTAAGGTATAGCCAGTGGGGTGCAGATACCATACTGAGAGTGATGTGGGCTAGCTTTTCACTGAAACACCTGCAGGCACTGATGTTTGGAGATGATAACAAATAGTGAGAAAATAATGCAGTCAGGCTAAGTTATATATTTATAGATAGAAGACAGCAAAGGCAATTCCATGTAGCACCTCAGTCATATGCATGAAGAATTAAACATGAACATTTCCATTTGTAGAGCAATAAAATAAAGCCAGAATTTCCAGATCTCCCTTCCTATTTACCATGGCCTGCCCCCCTCCAATTTTCCATGGCCTAGAGCCTTTTCCCTCAGGCTCTCCTTCACAATAGCATGTTATCCCCATGGCTACAGCAATTACTTAAGTGGAAAAGTAACTGTTAGGGAAATAACTGGTAATTTTTAACTGTTTGCTCTGATAAAAATGTCAGTCACATGCTGTGCCTTGGCTCTTAAATTCTTCTCCCTCTCCCACCCTTTCTGTTCTTCCTCCTACACCCTTGCATATGTATCCCTGTTGCCTACACCCCCTCACTGTCCTGTCTCCTGCTGCCCCACTCCTGATTCCTTTCTCCTCTGGATGTTGCCAGCCCATCTGTGGCTCGTGTTTCATCTCCTTTCCTCTATATAATGTAGCAGAACTTAAGGTCAATATAGCAGCTGTGTTAAGGGATCTGAAAAATCCACACCCCTGCATGCTGTAGCTGTTCTGACCTATCCTCTGGTGGAGACGCAGCTTGGCTGACAGAAGAATGCTTCTGTTGACCTAACTACCATCATCTGGGGAGTTGATGTTCCTCCCCCTTCCGCTGCTGTAGGCTGCCTAGCTACACGGCCATGGTTAAGCCGCTATGGTCCCTGTGATGTAGGTATGGCCTAAATGAGAACAAGATGCAGCTCTAAGCATTGAGGATGGATGGGAAGGTACAGTGTGATGAGACAGCAAGGGAGGAAGGATGGTCTCAGAATAGAGAGCTAGGAGAAAAGGGTTAAAATCTTGGCTCTGCCACAGACTTAATGTGTGCCAATGGGCAAATCTCTTAACCTCACTGTTCCTCATTTCCCTGTCTGCAAAATGGGGACAATAACCTCACAGATGTGGTGTTTGAGTCATAGGTGTTTATCAAGCACTCTGAGGTTCTCTGATTGGGAGACACTCTTCTCATTGGTAATGACACACTGCGGGGGGGAATGCAAAAGGAGCAAACATCTCAACTACAGCAGCATTTTTTCGTGTGTTTATGAGCTCTGGTGAGCTATGTGACGGCACTGTTAAGAGATACTGTGTTCCTCTGTGCAGGGACTACCCATGCAGTAATATGTCAACTGCCTGGAGCATACCACCTATTCCTCCTAACATAACCAACCTGTTTCTGACCCACAAATGGAGCCCTGACGACCCTTCTCCCTCCTGCAAGTGCAGCACTCGCAAGAAGCTCACTATGCTCCCGGAATGCCCTGCAGGAGCTGGAGGCCTTCCTCCCCCACAGGTACCATGCAACGGCCACGTACACCTCTAAAGTAGCCCCAGTCAGTGGGGGGATGGGATTATGTGATAAATAAACTACACTGTCTGTATTTGTAGGGAAGAAAGTGCTTATCAAGCAAAATATATGTGTGTGAGAATCATTTGATAAACAAAATTGCTGGGTATGGAAGAGATGGGAAATACATTTTCTCCTGGTCTGAACCTAGATTCTGGATGACTGGATAGAGTTAGCAAGCAGGTAAAGTTTCAGAGTGAATCCAGGATGGCTTGTTTCAAGCCTTGCAGACTTCTGTGGAACTTTCACATGATTTCCACTCAAACCCAGTGAAGCACAGACTTGACTCAAACCCAGGTGGAACTTTTTGGTTTCAATGGTGTTGGGAATCCACACAAATCAAAGGTGGACAAAAGTTACTTTTCAGGTGAGATCCTGTGAACTGAAACCAACTGTGTGGTTTTTATGGACAAACACCCACTTGATGGGTTTAGGGACTGTAACTGGTTGGTTTGCTGTAACTGGTTGGATTTTCTTTGCCTCTCAGAGAGTGCAGCGCAGCACAGAAATTCTTCAAGATCTCACCCACAGAAACATTTCTGATTTCCTGGTGAAAACTTATCCCAGTCTGATCAGAGAAAGGTAGGGATCATTCTCGCTGAGAGGTTTCTATTTGCTTGTCACATTCCACATAGAATACACATTCGTGATATCCTCAGTAGCAGTAATATGACATAGCACTTTATTTGCTCACAGTGTACAGACCTTAACCCTCACCAGCCCTGGGAGGTGGGTAAGGATTACTATCCTTCCTGGATGGGATTAAACTGTACCAATATAAGCACTTGTATACCAATATAACTGCATCCACCCTAAGCAGCTTGTAGTGCTTTAACTATACCTGTATGGCCAGAGCAGCACAACTTTTGTGTGTGAACAAGCCCCTAGAGGCAGATCTGGCCTTAGACTTCAAGAGTACATATACACTACGGTGTAAGCCTTTCAAACTCAAGCTCAAATCTACCCCCCCACACACACACCCCTTTCCATCTACACACACATCGTTCTAACCCAGATCCCAGGATACCATGGGGGTGGAGGGTCCAAGCCTGAGTCAAGCCAGGATCCAGGGTTCAAGCCCTATTGCTTTGCAGTGTGGACTCAGCCCCACTGGACTTGTGCTCTTGACGTCCTCTGACTTTTTTTTGTCCTCTGGACAGTCAAGTTTTCCCCCACTGCACCACAAACAAAGGGGTAGAGTGATCACATTTTGGGAGGGCACTAGGAAGACATGGGATATGGGTGGTTGGACTCAGACCCACATAATGTGGTGTAGGCGCTGGAGACCCAAGGTTCAACAGTTCCTAACCTGGGGTTATGAATGAGTGTAGACGCTTAAGCCCTAGGTTAACAAACCCAGGGTCTGCTAACTTGAGTTCTTCTAACCCCGGGCTTACATTGCAGTGTAGACATAACCCAAGAGTACCTGACTCCAAGGATATGTCTACACTGCAATAAAAAACCTGCGGCACTGAGTGTCAGAGCCTGGGTCAGCTGAGTTGGGCTCATGGGGCTCAGGCTGTGAGGCTAAAAATTGCAGTGTAGCTGTTCACCCCGAGCCCAAATATCTACACTGCAGTTTTTATAGCTCCACAGACTGAGCCCCATGAGCTTGAATCGGCTGACGCAGGCCAGCTACAGTCGTGCCGCAAGTCTCTTATTCCGAGTTCAGTCTGTGCTACCTTTCCAGTACTCGCTGACCTGCTTGAAATGTCCTTGAGGTTAACTATCCTAAGGTATTGTTTTCTCACTAGCACCTACCCTCCTTAGGAGACACCATGAACTCTTGTGATGTGTTGGTATAAATCATTTTGATGTTGATTCAAGATAAAGCTAGAACAGCACCGCTGTGTGTGACCTTGCAAATCATTTGCTCACCTCTGCTTAATTTGGAGATGCTCTGTCTCAATTCTTCCCTCTTCTGGCCCTTATCCTGGTAGGAAGCTTGGCAGCAATAAAAGAGCAAAAAGCCCACTCCAGAAACTTTATGGACTCCTGATGATAAATCCCCATCTCCGTGTCATCAACACTCAGTATGCCTGTAGAGGCCTCAGTTCAGCAGAGTTCAGTTCAGCGCTTAAGTACATGCTTAATGTTCATCTGAGCCAGAGCAAGCCATTTAGGGTACGTGTCCGCAACGTTTTGGAACAAGCCTCACAGCACTGCTCAACAGACTGGGGCTAATGGAGCTCACGCTAAAGTGCTCTAAAAATGGCTGAATAGACAGGGCTTTGAAGATGCAACACGAGTTGGACCTCGGGCTCTGAAGCCAGCCCCTCTCCCTAGGCTTCAGAGCCTCCCTAGGCTCCAGCCCCAGCTGCAGCTTCAAGGCGCTGTCTATACAGCTGTTTTTAGAGCACTAGTGCAAGCCCTGCTAGCCTGAGTCAGTCAGCCAGGCTGAGAGGCTCCCTCTCGCTCCCTCCAAAATGCTGTGTAAATATACTCTTAGTTTGATCTGAAACACTTCATAATCTCCTTTTCTGTTGCAGTTTGAAGAGTAAATACTGGGTCAATGAGCAAAGGTAGGAAACTGTTTTATCAACTACAGTGGTAAATAAACAAAGCAGTGATTTTCTGTTTAACTTTAGAACCTAAAAATGTTTCCCTGAATGGGAGAGGTGAATTGTGGCAGATAGCATAGGGTAGACAAAGGGGTGGCTACAGAAACTAGTATGCTTCGTGAGATAGGGATGGAGGTCATTGGGGAATTGACAGCAGCATTATTGTATTCAACTGGAGCTGTCCCCAGCAGCTGTGAAGGCCCAAGGCACACAAAGAAACGAGCACCAGCTTCATTTTCTCCCAGGTCAGCTGTAATCTCATGTCTCTGACTCAGAGTGTTCCCATTCCATTTCCCTGCTCTGACTTTTTCTCATCCTATCCACCTATTGTTTCTCTCATTAACACCTCATGAATGCTTGAGATGCTCCCTTGCACTAAGTATTAATGAGGTGTTAAGAAAACAGTAGGTAATCAGGTGCTTCAGGTATCCATGCAGTTGGGTTATGATGTCTAAGAAAAGGGGAGGAGCCAGAATTGAAATGGTCAAGATCGTAAATTGTTTTGATCTGTAGATTTCACAAGGTCCAAATCGCTATCCTTTTTTAACTGTGTTTGTTAGAATAATCCCATCACTTTAAAATCAATATGGTTTTATCTACACTGGTAAGTTTCTGCGCAGTAAAGCAGCTTTGAGCGCTGTAACTCCTGAGGTGTACCCACTGCCAAGCCACTTGGTACGCAGAAACTGCGCAGTTCCAGTGCTGTAAAAAAACCACCCCAACGAGAGGCGTACAGCTTTCTGCACCGGGGCTACAGCGCCGCGGTGCCAGTGTAGACACCCTGGTTTATTACAGTGCTGCGATTGACCTCGGGGAGGTGTCCCTCTCTGGTCATCGGTTTGAACTCTACAGCCCTGCCCTCAAGTGACCAACTGTGAGTCCCACCCCTTAAATTCCTTGGGAATTTTGAAAGCCCCCTTCCTATTTGCTTGGTGACACGTGCAGTAGTCTTAGCGCATCTTTCCAGGTCACCATACCTGCTCCATGCACCAGGCAATCCCCCGCTTGGAGCAATGCCGAGCTGCTGGACCTCATCAGCATTTGGGGAGAGGAGCCTGTTCAGTCCCAGCTGCGCTCCAGCCATAGGAATTATGATACCTATGGACAGTTTTCATGAAGCATGACAGAAAGGGGCCATGACCGGGACACATTGCAGTGCAGGAGCTGTGGAACGCCTACCACAAGGGGCAGGAAGCAAACCACTGCTCTGATGCTGTGCCCATGAGCTGCCGGTTCTCCAAAGAGCTGGATGTGATACTCCGTGGCGACCTCACCTCCACTGCGAAGACCTCTGTGGATACTTTGGTGGCTCGCGTGCCAGTCAAGAGTGGATCGAGCCAGGAGGAGGAAATCTTGGACAAGGATGTGGAGGGGGGGGGCAGAGTATGCAGCCAGGAGCTCTTTTCTACCCCAGAGGAGGCTAGCCAGTCACAGCTGTCGGAGCTTGGTAAAGCACAAATAGGAGAGGAGGCCCCTGGTAAGTGGCTTTGATTTTGGGAATCGCTGAAGTGAGTTGTTGGGGGCAGGAGGGCTGCAGAAAGCAGGCTTGTGTCTGTATGATGCATGTACCATCACATGTTTAGTCTGAGCAGCGGAATAGGGTGTTGATTGACTCCTTCACTTCATGGAAATCTGCTTCAGAGATCTCCATGAAACTCTCATGGAGATAATGAGCAACCTGCTGCTGCAAGTACTTTGGCAGAGCTGCTGTTTCTTGCCACATTAAGAGTAACTTTCCCATGCCACTCTGCCGTCACTGGGCAGGGAACGGGGGGGGGGACCATTGCTGCATACAGGCAAGCCACATAAGGGCCAGGGTGGAAGCCGCAGTCTTGGAGAAGACCCTCCTTTGATTATCTGCTCACCCTCAGCAGCGAGATATCTTCCATAATGAACACAGCCTGTGGAAAATGTGGGGACAGTAATGATTATAAGGCCCCCCCCCCCAGTGCTAGCTGTCCCCAAGAGCCACGTGCACAGTATACTGTACAGTCCTGGAACACTGATTTCCCCTGCGGTTACTCACCATTTTGGGGCGCAGCCGGTTAGTGATAGGTGTGTGAATAGTGGCTGTGTTTTAAATCACTGAATCAGTGGTCTCTGTGTGACAAACAATACTGCTTCTGTAAAATACTGCATTTTAACTTCACAGAGATAACCCTGAGAGCCCAGCCTCCCTCTTTGTTATCGCGGGCTGAACGGCTGCACAGAATTAGAAAGCGGCCAAGAAGAACTAAAGAGGACTTTCTGCGGGATGTTATGATGCGCTATGCGGTCGAAAAACAAGAACTGAAGGAGTTGTGAGACAGCAAGAAGAGGGACCGAAAGGAGAATGCAGCATGCCAGAATGAAGTCACGGAGCAGCTCTTAAACATTATAGAGGTCCAAGTGGACATGCTCCAGCCGCTACTAGCACTGCAAACCAAGCAGCTTCGCGCCTGCCCTCTCCTGCAGTCTCTGTCACAAAACTCTTTCCCATGCGCCCCCCCGACACCGCCAACACACTGTTATCAACCTCCTGGCTCCAGTCTCTACCCGCTGCATTCCACTCCTGCCCCATCACAGTCCAGCCCTGGGGACTCCCAGTACCCACTGCACTCAACACCCACCCCTCTGCAGTTTAGCCCTGCTGAAGTACAGTATCCACTGCACTGTACTCCAAAGAACAAGGTTACATATGATACTTGGACATACACAAATCTTTAACCATCCTGGAACCCCACCTGCTCCTAGGACCCTCCCTTCCCCCCATCCCCCACAGTGCTGAAGTGTTTTTTTTGTTTGTCTCTCTCCTCCGGTTGTTGTTTTGTAATAAAAGAATTGTTTTGGTTTGAAAGCAATCTCATTCCATTAGTTGAAAGCAAACAGAGCCCTGCAAAGCAACGGGACATTTTCTTAAACCTTCATAGTGCATCGTCTGCACCAATCACAATCACCTCCTAGCATTACGAGCACTGCACTCCTGAGCATAGCAACAAATATTAGTAGCTTTCAGCTTCAAATTGCTGTCTCAAGGCATCCCTGATCCTTATGGCCCCGTGCTGCGCCCCTCTAATAGCCTTGGTCTTTGGCTGTTCATATTCAGCCTCCAGGCACTGAGCCTCAGCGGTCCAGCCCTGAGTGAAGCTTTCACCCTTCCCTTCACAAATATTATGGAACGTACAGCATGCGGTTATAAGCATAGGAATATTGTCATCGGCCAGGTCCAGCCTCCCATATAGGCAGTGGCATCGGACCTTTAAACAGCCAAAAGCGCACTCAACAGTCATTCTGCACTTGCTCAGCCTGTTGTTGAACTGCTCCTTGCTGCTGTCAAGGTTCCCTGTGCATGGCTTCATAAGCTGTGGCATTAAGGGGTAGGCAGGGTTTCCCAGGATCACAATGGGCATTTCGACTTCCCCTACGATGATGTTCTGGTCTGGGAAGAAAGTCCCTGCTTTTAGCTTCCTGAAGAGGCCAGTGTTCCGAAAGATGTGTGCGTCATGCACCTTTCCAGACCAGCCTGTGTTAATGTCTGTGAAACACCCACGGTGATCCACAAGCGCCTGGAGAAACATTGAGAAATACCTCTTGCAATTAATGTACTCTGTGGCTAGGTGGTCTGGTGCCAGAACTGGAATTATGTGTGCCGTTTATCGCCCCTCCGCAGTTAGGGAAGCCCATTTATGCAAAACCATCCACAATGTCACGCATGTTGCCCAGAGTCACGGTCTTTGGGAGCAGGATGCGATTAATGGCCATGTACGCTTCCGTCAACACGAGTCCAACAGTTGACTTTCCCACTCCGAACTGGTTAGCGACCAATCGGTAGCAGTCTGGAGTAGCCAGCTTTCACTGTGCAATCGCCATGCGCTTCTCCAACGACAGGGCAACTCTCATTCTCGTGTCCGTGTGCCACCGGGCTAGGGCGAGCTCATCACACAGTCCCACGAATGTGGCTTTCCTCATCCAAAAGTTCTGCAGCCACTGCTTGTCATCCCAGACATGCATCCCAGATGATGTGATCCCACCACTCAGTGCTTGTTTCCCGAGCTCAAAAACAGCGTTCCACTGTGGTCAGCACCTCCGTGAATGCCACAAGCAATCTTGTGTCGTAGCTACCATGCGTGGCGAGATCAATGTCACACTCCTCTTGCCTTTGTAGTTTAAGGAATAACTGCACTGCCACTCATGATGTGTTGGTCAGAGCGAGCAGCATACTGGTCAGCAGCTCGGGATCCATTCCTGCAGCCCGAAAGAGGCAGGGCGCGCAATACACAAACCGTTGAAAGATGGCGTCAAATGCAGACGGACGCACAGGGATAGCTGGGATGTGAAGCAATGAATCTTGGGACAGGACCCAGGACTCCCTCCGCCTTCCCACAACTCTTAGCAGCAGAAGAGGAAGAGATGCTCTGTGGGATAGCTGCCAAGAGTGCACCTCTCCAAATACTGATGCAAGTGCCGCAAGTGTGAACACGCTATTGTGTAGGCAGCTGACAGTGTGAACACACAACAACGGTTTCCCTTCAGCGCTCTCTGAGCAGCGCTGTAACTGCCGGCAATTTAACTGTCAGTGTAGACATACTTGCAAAACCTCTAAGAGCTACGTGGTTTGTTAGAGAATGGAGACTTACACATAAATTATGTATCTAAAGCAAACATTTACTAAGGCAGCTTTTAGTATTTCTGTTGATTAGAGAGATTTGGATATATAATATAAGTGATTGATACGAGTATGCTCTTCTGACAGGTATGGAGGAATTTCCATTGGAGGAAAACTCCCAGTCCTTCATGTCACTGGAGATCAAATTGTTGATTTTTTGAGAGACCTTGGCCAAATGATGAATATAACAGGGGTAAGCAGGAATGTTTTGTCTGTTTATTAAAATACAGCAAGCAAATGTTGCAAATATGTAGCACCAAAATCCCATTCTGCTGGCTGATTTTAGACTTTGTTTTCTTGACTTTTAGGGTCAAGCCTCAATGTCTGTTGCTAAAGAAATGTCTAATTTCCTTAAATACATGGAAACTGAAGACAACATTAAGGTATGTGGGGAGGATAGTCTGGAAACACACTGCTGTTTTGGAGCCAGATTCCAATCTGTAAGAACATTGATGTCCGTAGCTAAAAAGAGAGCTTAAATGTTATGTCTGTTATGTATGCAGTGTTGTAGTTGTGTCAGTTCTAAGATATTAGAGAGACAGGGTGGGTGAGGTAATATTTTTATTGGACCAACTTCTGTTGCTAAGAGAGACAAGCTTTCAAGCTTATACAGAACTCTTCTTCAGGTCTGGGAAATGTATTTATTCAGAGTGTCACAGCTAACTACAAAGTTGAACAGGTTGTTTACCATAAGTAGTTAATACATATTTCCAGGGACCTCTTCACCTTGAATGGTGCCTTGAAATACATGCTAACTACTTAAGCTAAACAACCTAATCCACCTTGTATTAAGCTGTGACACTCTGAGGTTATGAATATTCCACCCCCCGAGAGACACAAGTTACACCAGCAAAGCGCTAGTGTGTACGATGCAAGTGTGCACAGCGCTATGTAGCAGGAGAGCTGCTCCTGTGAACATAGCTCCTGCCGTTCATGGAGGTGTTTTTTTTTATGCTGACAGGAGAGCTCTCTCCGTCGGCATAGAGCGTCTTCACTGCACTGCCCTGCTGTAGCACTGTAAGTGTAGACATGCCCTGAGTCAGGGGTGCTGGAATTAGGTGTGTGGCAGCACCGCCTGGTTTTAAATGGTTTCCATCATATACAGGTTTCAGCACCCCCACTATAAAAATTGTTCCAATGCCACTGCTCTGAGTAAGTTTCCCAGATCTGAAGAAGAGCTCTGTGTAAGCTCAAAAGCTTGTGTGTCTCACCAACAGAAGTTGGTCCAATAAAAGATATTACCTCACCCACCTTGACTCTGTAATGTCTGTTTCTTATAAGTAATTATATTGGACACACTGGTACATTCAAAGTGATGTTTAACGTAGTAGTTTTCTATTTTGTTTTGTTATCCTGTTGCCATTCTATACACTTTTGAAGAATATCTTTCAGGTGTTAGAAAGGTGAGTTTGTAAAATCCATTGCCCCATTGTTGGAAAGCTTTTTAAAAAATACTGTTTTGGAATGATCTCACTAAAATACAGTGTGTGGGCTCCCCCTGCTGGGTCACTTCAGGTATCTAACAAACCCTCAGAGCTCAAGTGACATCATCATAGGACCTAATCACATCAGCCATACCATCAGGGGCTCGTTCACCTGCACATCTACCAATGTGATCTATGCCATCATGTGCCAGCAATGCCCCTCTGCCATGTACATTGGCCAAACCGGACAGTCTCTACGCAAAAGAATTAATGGACACAAATCTGACATCAGGAATCAAAATACTCAAAAACCAGTGGGAGAACACTTTAACCTGTCTGGTCATTCAGTGACAGACCTGCGGGTGGCTATATTACAACAGAAAAACTTCAAAAACAGACTCCAAAGAGAGACTGCAGAGCTAGAATTGATATGCAAACTAGACACAATCAACTCCGGTTTGAATAAGGACTGGGAATGGCTGAGCCATTACAAACGTTGACTATCTCCCCTTGTAAGTACTCTCACACTTCTTATCACACTGTCTGTACTCGGCTAGCTTGATTATCACTTCAAAAGTTTTTTTTTTTTTTTTTTTTTTTTTCTCTCTCTTAATTAATTGGCCTCTCAGAGTTGGTAAGACAACTCCCACCTGTTTATGCTCTCTGTATGTGTGTATATATATCTCCTCATTATATGTTCCATTCTATATGCATCCGAAGAAGTGGGCTGTAGTCCACGAAAGCTTATGCTCTAATAAATTTGTTAGTCTCTAAGGTGCCACAAGTACTCCTGTTCTTCTTTTTCCTCAGAGCTCTGCACGTTCCTGCTGACAGTTCCCATCGGAGAAGTAAACAAAAGGCAGCCATGTGGCTTCCTGCTGCTCTGTGTTAGTAGTGCAAGCTGCTTAATACACTTTTGCTTTCTGGCTCTCATAGGTGTGGTTTAACAATAAAGGCTGGCACGCCCTGGTAAGCTTTCTCAATGTAGCCAACAATGCAGTCCTGAGAGCCAATCTGCGGCAAGGTCAAGCTCCTGAGGAATATGGGATCACTGCAATAAATCATCCTCTGAACCTCACCAAGGAGCAGCTCTCAGAAGTCACTGTGTAAGCTGCCGTTGTTTCCCTGGATCCTTTCACACATTTATTTCTCTTCCTCTCCATTCAGCCTATTCCCACCCCCCACTTCCTCCCTGAGAGCTCAAACACCACGTTGAAGCTTGAGTGGTATACTTTAATTCAGGGCGTATGTTTTTATGTGCCATTTGCTCGAGGACCCTTTTCTTCAATATCAATTATCATAGTCAGAAGTTAGGTATAAAATCTCTTCTGTGTTCTTTGCCTGTGAGATTAGCTCATTACTGTTCCTTGCAGAGAGACTCTCCCATCCCACCTACAGGCTATTTCCATTGGTAATATAACTATGGGTGTAGACACGCCTGTGCCATGTATCAGAAAAGCCAGAGTAAAGGCATCATAATTTGGCTCTTAGGTGCCCACAGGTACTTGGTGCTATACAAGACACACAGTCAAACATAGTCCCCAGCCCAAGGAGCTCTCACACCATGGCATTTTCACAGCTGTGCATATTCCTTGTATTGGGTCTTTTATTAACCCACATTGCTGAATGTCTCTGTCTGGCTGCACCTGAGTGACAGTACTGTCTGTAACAGCCCGGCTGCCTTGAAGGGAGCGAGTGTCATGTGGGTGTTCAGGGAACAGATTGATCTGTGTGTGTGCTTGTTAGTTACAACCCTGAACTTAACGCCACAGAATATACTAACAAATTCCCAATGTCTGAATAATCCTTGATTTACAAAATACCCTTGTTATGGCTGGATGTTAAAATGACCTGTAGTTTTCAATGATTTCCTGATGGTGTTAGCTAGTATGGGTTGTACCTGCTTGTGCTGGCTCAGAGCTCTCTAGTGGCATTGTGAATTACTTTCACTCTTGCTCATATGGTCCTCCCTCCTCTGCTTTGTTGCAGGCTGACCACTTCGGTGGATGCTGTTGTCGCCATCTGTGTGATTTTTGCCATGTCCTTCATCCCGGCCAGTTTTGTTTTGTATCTGATCCAAGAACGGGTGACAAAGGCCAAGCACCTCCAATTTGTCAGTGGTGTTAGCCCTGCTGTTTACTGGCTAACCAATTTCATTTGGGACATAGTGAGTGACTGCTAGTTGGAGCACTTTGTCTAGAGCTATTCCTGCGTTTGGTTTAGCTTGGAACTTGTAGACCTGTTTAGTGAGGTAGATCCCAAGCACAGCAAACTATTCATTTCTTAAAACATTCCCTGGGTAGCTTGTACTAAACACCTTACTGGTTCCTAATTCATTTCAAATGACTAAATCAAGTCCGATGCACGGTTCGTTGTTCAGCTGAAGAAGCCAGAAGTGATCTAACCTCATGGATTTCCAGTGCATACAATTGTATCTTGCTGTACATATCATTATATTGTATTGTTGCAATATAGAATAACACAGTCACCTGGGCTAGTTTACAGCTGTGCTGAGCGCCTGGCTTTCACTTCCCAGGCCAGGAGGGAACATAGCCTGACTGACTTAGGCTATGTCTACACTGCTGCAGCTGTGCCGCTGTAGTACCATAATGTAGATGCTTCCAACATTGATGGAAGGGTATTTTCCATCAACGTAGTTAATCCAGCTCTCCAAGAGGTGGTAGCTAGGTCTTTGGAAGGATTCTTCCATCAGTCTAGCCGTGTCTACACCAGGGGTTAGGGGCAACTTAACTACAGCAGTCAGGGTGAGAAATTTTTTACAGCCCCGAGCAACACAGCTAGGGGGATCCAATTTTTAAGTGTAATTCAGGCTTAAGTGATAGTGGACTCCAGAAGTAGCCCTGTTCCAGCCCTTCTCATTTAAAAAGAAGAGAGTACATTAGGATTGGGTCCACAGGGTGTGTAAAACATGAGCAATTGAAGGGATCCTCAGGGGTTCAGGTCGGGCCTCACAGGAAAGGTGTAGAGGGCAGTAATTTAGTGTCTGAGGGGGAAAAAATAGATGGTCTGGATTTTGTACACCATACTGAAACAGACAGTCATGCTAGCGTTCCATCAACTTTTAAAATAATTGCGAGTAGAGTTGTTTGTCGTAGCACTTGGAAGAATGTTCTAGACATATTAGCTACTGTTTCTTATGCTATAAAAATGCCTTTCCTTGTGGCTAATGAACCTTTGATCGTTCTGGTCATATGGTATTACTAAAGTAATAAACTTAAATATTGAGCAGGGGAATGGCTGAGCTTGCTGTCACGTTATCCTCCTATCTGTATATAGCAGCAGTTCAACTTAGTGGAGTGAGGCCAACAAGAACTGTTCTTTTAATCTGATTTATCTGTGTTTCTATTGCCCCAATACCTTACATATATGTATCTGTTACATACGTTAGAGTTTACAGTCCTCATCCTGCCAGCCCAGGCTGGAAATATAAATCTATGAAGTGCAGTTAGATTTCCGTTGTTCCCCAAATAGTATGACATCACCATCACCCTGGACAAATTTAGTGTCCTAGGAACCTGCTAGGTAGGAAGATAAGGAAACCAAGCAAGGGATTGTTAGGGAATCCTGAGAAATTCTTGTACTTTGCATTGGGTTACATTGAGTCCCTGTCCAAACACAGACATGTGGGCGCATGAGTAGGAATGAGGGTCTCTCAGGCCTGGTCTACCCTACAGAGGAGCCCCGCTGCCCTGGGGGTTACAGCCGGAGTCCCTCCGCCTGGCTGTCAAAGGCAGCCACAGACAATGTAAACAATACAGTGTCCACACGGACACTGCGTTGACATAACTACATCGACTGTGGGGCTCCGGCTGTCAGCTCCCCACAATACCCCATGTCAGTCGGTATAGGCACGCCTGGTGAGGATGGAAGGAGCATAGAGTGGACACACAGAGCCGATTTAATTACTGCAGTGGCTGTAGGTCGACTTAACTTAAGTCAACTTAATGTTGTAGCGTAAACATGCCCACAGAAAGAGCTGTTGCAAAGTACTTCTCTTCCCCACACACCAATACCATGGACAACTGGGGAGGAGGAGTTGTGCCTCTCTGAGGCATGGTGCCTCCATGCAGATCACTTTCAAACTGCCCCTTCTGATGGGCTGCCTGCCAGCTAAAAGCATGATCTAACCCATTATTTCCAATGCCCGTCAATTTAAAACCATTTTGGAGCAGACCAATAGGTCTGGGAATGTTTGCAGCTCTACAGGGCTTACACATCACACTTCTTCCTTTGCTGTGACAGGTGAATTACACAGTGAGTGCTGGTATGGTTGTGGGTATATTCATTGGATTCAAAAAGAAAGCGTACACGTCTCCAAGCAATCTCCCTGTACTTATTGCATTGCTACTTCTGTATGGGTAAGTCTTCCATGCAATTTATTCATGTAGAGTCCATTAAGCAGGCAGTGATCTTTATTTTCATGTTAGAAACAAATTTTGGGTTGCTTAGCTTGGTAGTGAGTGATGTCTAGTTTTAAAGAGGTATAATCTAGTGGGCACAACAGAGTACTGGGAACCAGGAACTCCTTGGTTCTAATCCCAGCTCCAACAACAACTCACTGTATGGCCGTGAGCAAGACACTTAACCCCTCTGCCTCAGTTTTCCCATCTGTAAAGCCAGGACATTATATTTATTTACTATCTCACAGGGATGTTTTGAGACTTAATTAACTAGCCAGTTGAGCTGGACAGGATTTGGAGGGAAGGAACTTTTTATGGCTAATTATTAGTAATAGTCATTATTATAGTAGGGCACAAAGGTCCCCATCCGAATTGGGGCTCCATTTTGCTAGACACTGTGCAACCACAGACAAAGACAAAGGAGGCAGTGTAGCTTAGTGGGTAGAGTACTGAACTGGTACTCAAGAAATCCAGGCATAATAGTTGCTTTGTTCACTAGGGTGAACTTGGTGAACATTTCATCTCTCTGTGCCTTGGTTTTTTTATCTATCTGTAAAATGCAGAAGTATACTGACCCTCCTTTGTAAAGTGCTTTGAGCTCTATGGATGAAAAGTTCTGTATAAGAGCTAGGTACTAAAGAGACACAGAAAGGCTACAATTGTAGGCTGACATAAGGATTCTGTCCCCAGCTCTGCCATATGCTGCGAAATGGGTGTACTAATGTTTACCTACCTCACAGAGGTGTTCAGAGTCTTAAAGGTGAAATTGGACTTGTGTGTTGTTCTGCTGCCTTCTGATGGATAAAAGTCTAAATGTTTGGGTTTGGTTTTTTTAAACCCATATATTTTGTTTATTTTTTACCCCTAGAAATGCCAGAAATATCAGATCTTGTTTTCTGAGGTTTAGCTGAGGTACTTGTTGGCAATCTTAAATATCTAGTGTCAACTTTTTCAGCCTCTAACTGAAGGGGTGGAATATATTCAATCTTTAACAAACAGACCATTTCTTCCAGCCGTTTAAACAATTCAGTTAAATAAGTGTTGGCAAAAAGATTTTTTTACAAGACTGAATAAAATTCACTTCCCCTCTCAGTTAGTCAGGGTTCACTTTTAACATCACAGTCCTACTAGTTCTGCAGCTGTCCATAATGTCCTCTACATAAAATAGATCAGACAAGATCTGAATTACTAATGTAAAACAACAAGCAGCTTTTTATCTTTAAACACAGGGCCTTCCAGGCCCTCTTTATAAACCACAAAGGAGCCTAGAATGGGCAGAAATCCAATTTCCCTTTTTCTTTAGAGGTCACCTTTAATGCCCTAAAGTTTGTCAAGCACTTTGGATGGAAGGCACTATTTAACTGCTGAGCATCATTTAGTGTCTGCAAAGTACTTGAAGATGAAAAATGTTATATAAGTGACTGCTACTGTTTTATTTCTAGTCACTTCCCCATGCTTTTTCAAAGTTACAATAGTGCAATCACTAAGAAGTGAGGTCACTAGTTAAAGATTAAAAGCATTTAATCAGAATAGTCAGAGGAATTTTACAGGCATAAGAATGTACTATATTAAAAGGAGTGTGTTTCTGTTATTTTAAAAGCATCTGTAAAAATGAAGAAATGTTTGCCAAAAAGCATCCCATGTGAGTCATTTTAAATTTCCACTTGTGACCACAGCCAGGTTTTAAATAGGTCTTCAGAGGCAAGAGCTAGTGCACGATCCTCACTGCATCATCTTGTGATTTTCTTTTAGCAGCAAATTGTGAAGTTTGTTGTGAAACTTGTTGTGAAACTTTCTTGTGAAATTGTGTCATCTACTTAGCCCCCAGTTTGTACATACCAGAAATGTATGACACTGTTTGGAGGAATTCAGCACTGTTGTCACTGCAGCTTCTCCTTGTCAAGCTGTTTGCTGCCCAACATTATCAGTATGTTCAAGAAGCATACTGTTGTTGTGCGGCTGAATCAACACCCGATATAGTGTGACAGTTCTTTGGGTGCTCAGGGCTCTGAGGCCAGGTCTATTCTACAGACCTGTATCACTCAGGGGTGTGAAAAATCCACACCCCCTGAGCAATGCAGTTATACCAACCTATCCCCCTGTACAGACAACGATATTTCAACAGGAGAGCTTCTCCCATCGACACAGCTATTGCCTTTTGGTGGTGGTGGTGTGTGTGGGGGGGGGATTAACTATGCCGATGGGAGAAGTTCTCCTGTCGGCATGAGCATCTTCACGTGTGCTATAGCGGCTCATGTGCATCGGTGGAGCTGCACCAATGCAGCAGTTTAAGTGTAGACCTGCCATCAGTCATCTTCTTACCCCCATCTCTAACAAGAAGTTTCAGAGTAGCAGCCGAAGAAGTGGGCTGTAGTCCACGAAAGCTTATGCTCTAATAAATTTGTTAGTCTCTAAGGTGCCACAAGTACTCCTGTTCTAACAAGAAGGAGTCTTTTGTGTGGTAGTGGATGTTTTCTCCTCCCTAACACTGTCATCCCTTCTGCCACTCAGGCACGCTCCCCTGGGCTTATGCCAGCCCTTCCTTTGCCAGGCAGGTTAACAGTAGGTGCACCCCAAATCCCCTTGAATCATTCTGCTGTGATATCCAGCCCTTGACATTGACTACTCCCAGAAATTCCAGATTCTCTGCACCCAAAAGTGCAGTGTACCTCAATTTACCAGTTTGTCCTTAAACCACCACTCCTGTAAACCATACAGCACTTGTGAGCACTTATAATAAAACAAAAGTAGGTTTGTTTAAGAAAGAATAAAGATTGAACTAGAAACAAGAGAGAGTGGAGGGGAAACAAGTGTTTACAATATAAAACAGGAAGCTAGATCTAAATTTATCAATAGTTACCTATCCAATATAATAAAGTAGATTTCCCCCTAAAGTTCAGTACTTTGCAGAGCTGGCTGGTTTCTCAATAATCAGTATCCAAATATTCATGAAAGCCCCCTGCCCTTTAAGGGTTTCCACAGTGAATGGATCCAAAGTGTCTTTCCCCACACTGTTTTAGTGAAGAATGTCCTTTGTTTCTGTTCACAAGCAGGGCGAACCCTGACTTGGATGCAGGTTTTTTTTCCCTACCTTTAAGTGGTTTGATTGTTCGTCATTGTCTCTGATGGTTTTCCATTGACTGTACTGTGATGTGGCAAGGATAGACAATAGAACCTTGCATTACCTGGCTGACTGACTAGGGAGGGTGACAACTCCTTCTTGGTTAAAGGGATCTTCATTGAGACCTATTACTCCTGGTGACTAATTTCTACTCCAAGTCCATAAAGCAAACTTTCTGTGTATATACATTGTTCCTTAAATGTTACCTGTATGTACATCTCACAATGATTATGAACCTTGACAAGTTATAAGCTTTCTGTAGATACCCTACGTGTTACTCTTTATGTAGGGGCGGCTCTATGGTTTTTGCCGCCCCAAGCACGGCAGTCAGGCGGCTTTCAGCGGCATGCCTGCAGGTGGTCCGCTGGTGACGCGGATTCGGTGGCATGCCTGCGGGAGGTCCGCCGGTGCTGCACCTTCAGCGTCCCCACCGCCGAATTACTGCCAAAGCTACGGGACTGGTGGACCTCCCGCAGGCATGCTGCTGAAGGCAGCCTGACTGCCGCCCTCATGACGACCGGCAGCCGCCCCAGGCATGCGCTTGCTGCCCTGGTGGCTGGAGCTGCCCCTGTCTTTATGGATAAATATCCTGTAAGATGTGTTTGGTGTAGTGAGTCTGCCAGATCTGAGGTGAAAGCTGTTTGCAAAGAACGGGGACACTTTGCCAAGGGGTCTCTGTGTCACAAGTAGTGCACAGGGAACCCCAAGCTGGGTTGCAGATCAAGTGTGAGATGCATTGGTTGAGCTAAGGGAACATCTAAGTTTGTAAAGTATCTACCTCTGCTATGCTTTACTCAAACCAGTATTGCGTTAGTGTCTCACTTTTATGAGCTCAAAATTTCACCCACAATATTTTTAATAATAGAAAATTAATCAAGTGCAATTCCTTCACTTGTGTGCAGTTGCTGCCCTTATAATCACTAAAGTCCTTGATTGATGAAGTGTTAATAACCTCTATTAAATAACTGTGTCTGATTTTTCTGGCCAGTTCCAGGGGTTGAAATAGTGGTATTTGGCAAAACCACATAGCTCATTTACTACATCTAACCTTTACCGGCTTCTCTCATAGATACAGAGTTCAGCTGTGGCACTCATGGCTTGTCCACAGATGTCAGGGTAGTCACCTGCTGTGGTGGTGATTGCCATGCAGGTGTTCTGTTCGCCTCACATTTGAGCAGTGAACAGAACTAGGCAGATGGAGGGAAAAAAGCCATTGTGTGGCAACCAAGCCTAGTGAAATCTCTGATTAGTTCTGAGATTTCACCATGTATGGGGCAAGGAGAAAGGCTCAGCATATGTCTCTTATAGACAAACTAAAGGGAATACTCAGAAGCTGATACATTGTCTTTCTGTCTTTCACACAGGTGGGCAATAATTCCCATGATGTACCCAGCATCCTACCTGTTCAATGTCCCTAGCACTGCCTACGTTGCATTATCTTGTCTTAATCTCTTCATTGGTATCAACAGCAGTGCCATTACATTTATCCTGGAGTTGTTCGAAAATAACCCAGTAAGCAATGCTTTCATGGAAACCTTGATTTAAAGAGCTGTGCCAAGACAGCATACTGCACATAAGGTGTCCCAGCCTAGCATGTGGTGGGTGACCATCTGTAGTAATTGTGTTTTCCCCCTCTGCTGACCTTTCTGGGAGTGAGTGAGTAGGGAAGACACTACTGGCTGTATGAGGACTTGGAGGCTGGAGAGCTCTGAATGGAGCCAAAGGAATCAAATGAAGTGGGGGTAGGCACAGTTGACTTGCTGAGCTACCAGCCACACACACAAACGAGTGACAGTGAAGTGCTTTAGATCAAGGAGAAAAAATCCATATTGTGCCACTACCAGGAGCCAGCTTTTTCCTCAGAGTGGTACATGTGGTGATATAGTGCTTTTGCTTGGCCTGGAAGAGATGTAGGCTTTGGTTCAGTTGCTTCATGATTTCAAGTGCCAGCTTTATCATGCCCTCTGGCACTGTTATCTATCCATTCTCCTGTGTATTTTCAAAAATCATGTGTGTGCTCCTTCACAACTTCCTGGTGTGATAACATGACAATACAATCCAACGCTGCTCAGCGTGGGGTGCAACAGGCCAATGTTATGTTACTTCTGAGACCGATTCGTTCCCAAATTATGCCCCTCCTTCTATAGTTATACTCCTGGCATTAAAGACATCATAACCAGTGAGCAAAAACCTTTCTGTTCAAGAGTCCCTGTCCCAGTTTATAATGGATGGGGACAGAACTACACATTGCCTACAGTACATACAATAATATTTCAGTGTGATGAAGGTGAAGAAAACATTTCTTTTCTCACTGGCATTTTTTTCCACATAAAACTCCCTGTTAATTTGCTTCATTTGCCCGAGTCATCCTACTACAAACTATACCCCTCTGTTCTATTTTGCAAATCTTTGGTGCATAGACTGATAGACACTAACATTATCTCTGTCTTCAGAGCAGAGAAGATCTAATTTCACTGATATGACAGAGAACTGAGCATTCATTTCACTGTTTTCTTAAAGAAAATGCTCTAAGATGCCTGGGTTTTCACTCCATGTGTGATATTATTTCTGTATGTTAGTCTTTGCAGAAATTCAATAAGACATTGAAAAATATGCTGATAATCTTCCCACATTTCTGCCTGGGCCGTGGACTCATTGACCTAGCTATGAACCAAGCAGTGACAGATGTCTATGCCAGGTTTGGTAAGTAATAGCTAGCAACTTCAAGGAATGTTTTGAAACCAATGCTGGGCATGTCATACCAGGGCTAAGATATATAAGTGTTGGAATTGGAGGATTGGTGGCTGTTTCTCAAATTTCCAACTTTTTCATGTCCATGTGCGTGTCATGAATGGTCAGAACAAAAGTTCAGCCCTTCTAAAGAAGTTGCAATACACCAACACAACTTTAAGTGCTGCATGGATATGGCCTATACCAGTAGCCTGTGTCCCAAGTGAAACCATTTCTACTATACTTGGATTCTGATCTGCCTTCATTTTTTGCCCTTTCATGGTGGGTGGGTTTGGGAAGACAGAAACACTAACATCCTCTACCAGACTGCAGGGCTTTGAAGACTGGCACTGAAACTAATAGGTGAAGTCATTGCTCTCCTGGCACTGAGCTACCTGGTCCCCCTAGACGATCATAGCTGGGATATATATCTGCAATGTTAATGGCTGTCTGCTATTTTGATAGCTCTCATACTAATTTTAAAAATGGCTGAATTTCTTTAAATGTCCCCATGTGGTGCTGTGGCTGCCTTTGATAAAAGAGAACTTCTTGCTGGAAAGGCAGTGATATAGCAACACAAAGTTTATTAATTTTTACTGAGAAAGGAAAATTGCCGCCAGAATACCCCATGCAAATGTCTAGATATAATCTGCCACTGGCCTCATATCTATGGAGACAGCATTCATTTTTGCTCCCACATATCAGTGCCTTTAGAATTTGGTTTTGAGTTTTCAATAAGAGTCTTTATTAGAGCACCCTGGAAAATTGCAGACATTGCCTGGTAATGATCACATAAATTACAGATTTGCATCTGAAGTTATCACACTGATGGGTTTTGTTCTGAGGAGCTGTGCTGTGTTTGGGCTATATTTCACTTTGCTTTCTCTTGATTTCACTCCAAAGGTGAGAAGCATGTCTTGAATCCATTCCAGTGGGATTTTGTTGGAAAGAACCTGGTTGCCATGGCAGTTGAAGGAGTTGTATACTTTGTTCTGAATCTCCTTATGCAGCGTCATCTGATCCCCACACGATGGTATGTCCAAAAACCCTTGGACTCCGAGAGAACAACAAACTTTCATACAAGCTTAACAAAATTAGTGACTTAGTTATCCACTGTGATGCCTTTTCTCTCCTGAAAGTCTCACATTTGTGGTGGCTTTACAAGATTCACCCTATTTACTTTGGCATCATCCTTAGTCACTAGGGCCCTGATTCAGGGAAGCACTTAAGAATGTACTTAAGTCCCATTAACTTCATTACTTCTGTGGGATTTAAGTAGATGCTTATTTGCTCTCCTAAAACAGGAATGTTTTTCTGAATCAGAGTTTCAGGGTGAACTTATTGTATTAGATAAACTGTGGTAATTAGTCCACAAAGTGAACTTTTAAAGCTTTCAAGTGACTTAAATGCTGATGAGAGGTGCTGGCCAGGAAGTCCCATGGACTGCAGCCCTCTGATTATGCACAGTTCAGTTACAGCATGGGCAGCAGCTTCCCACACTGCTTTGGGGGAGGGATAGCTCAGTGGTTTGAGCATTGGCCTGCTAAACCCAGGGTTGTGAGTTCAATCCTTGAGGGGGCCATTTAGGGATCGGGGCAAAAATCTGTCTGGGGATTGGTCCTGCTTTGAGCAGGGGGTTGGACTAGATGACCTCCTGAGGTCCCTTCCAACCCTGATAGTCTATGATTCTTAAAACTGCTCCACTCCCACCAGGGAGATTCCTCCAGGGGTGAGAGTGTAATTCATTCTCAGATGTGATTGCCAACAAGGATTCCAAAGGGTGCAGTTTATGAAGATATAGTCTCACATGGCCAGTTTTCCATTAAGAACTGGACTGAGACCATCAGCTCTGTATATCTAGGGCACCAAACGGTAAAGGCTTTGACTGAACACTGAGTTGTCAGATTCAAACTACTGATGGAGGAGTGAACAGATCCATGTCCCATTGCAAACCCCCTTGATCCACCAAGATCCATGTGTTCACAGTACTTGGGGTTTAAGATTGAGAAGTCTCTTCAAATCCAAGAGTGCTCCAGCTAATGTCATATTATAAAACTAAGGTCTTTTCTCCTCCACTAGTCACATTTCCTGGCAATCATCTAAATATGATTTCAAGCTCTGCTATTGTAATTGTATTGTGCCCCAAACTATTTATATTTTTTTCAATTAATCTGTTGCATTTCTTTAGGTTTTCTGAGTCTGCTAAGTTGCCTATTAGTGATGAAGATGAGGATGTTGCAGAGGAAAGACAAAGAATTATGAATGGAGGAAACAAAACAGATATATTAACATTACAAGAACTGACCAAGGTAATATTTTGAGAATTCTAAAATGTATGTTCGCTTTAGTTGGAAACTCACCTGGGATGCAGTCTACTGATAGAATATTGTTCCAGAATGCACTTGAACAAGTGGACAATATAGTTTTCAAAATCAATAACATTTTTAAAGCAAAGTCTTCCACTTTTACTTGCCTACTGCCCTTTGATCAAACAAATCAAACCAAAGTCAGGGATTTTGATATAGAAAAGTCCAGTATGGACAGGACAAGCTTCCCTACTCACTCCTTGGCTAAAGTGCCTAAGCTACCTTTCACCCACCCACCCAACCTAACCCTATGCAAGATCTATCATCTCCCCTAGACCATGATTCTCCACCTAGCCCTTCATTATGGGTTGTTCGGTTTCCATTTGTGAATCCCAGTCTCCACTTCTCTCCCATTTAGCTGGTTTCACATTATAAGACTAGAAAACTCTTACGGGGTTGTCATAACTATAAAGGGAAGGGTAACAACCCTCCTGTATACAATACTATAAAATCCCTTCTGGCCAGAGGCACCAAAATCCTTTTACCTATAAAGGGTTAAGAAGCTCAGGTAACCTGGCTGACACCTGACCCAAAGGACCAATAAGGGGACAAGATACTTTCAAATCTTGCGGGGGGAGGGGAAGGCTTTTGTTTGTGCTCTGTGTTTTGGTGGTGTTCGCTCTTGGGACTAAGAGGGACCAGACATCAACCCATGTTCTTCAAATCTTTCTGAACAAGTCTCTCATATTTCAAACTTGTAAGTAACAGCCAGGCAAGGTGTATTAGTTTAATCTTTGTTTTCTCAACTTGTGAATTTTCCCTTTGCTAGAGGGAACTGTATCCCTGTTTTGTTGTAACTTTGAAACTAAGGCTAGAGGGGGTTCCTCTGGGCTCTTTAAATCTGATTACCATGTAAAGTTATTTTCCATCCTGATTTTACAGAGATGATTTTTACATTTTCTTTTTAATAAAATCCTTCTTTTAAGAACCTGACTGATTTTTCCATTCTCCAAAGACCCAGGGGTTTGGGTCTTTGATCACTTTGTAACCAATTGGTTAGGATATTATTCTCAGGCCTCTCCAGGAAAGGGGGTGTAAGGACTTGGGGGGATATTTTGGGGGAAGCGGAACTCCAAGTGGTCCTTTCCCTGTTTCTTGTTAAATCACTTGGTGGTGGCAGCATACCAGGTTTTAACCTAAGCTGGTAGAAATAAGCTTAGGGGGCTTTCATGCGGGTCCCCACATCTGTACCCTAGAGTTCAGAGTGGGGAAGGAACCCTGACAGGGGTATGTCTACATTGCAGTCGGGGTATGTGATTGCAGCACATGCATTGACATAAACAAACTAGCTTTAATCTAGCTAGCTCAGGTCGAAGCAGTGAAGCCATGGCAGCATGGGCTTCAGTTTGGGCTGTACAAGCCCACCTGGGATCATGGGTAATTATTCAGGCAGCCAGCCTGTGCTGAAGTCCAGCTAGCTCAAGTAAGTCTACATGTGTTGCGATCACACATCCTGATGGCAGTGTAGACAGACCCACTGTATGGTGCTAGCTAACCTTCTCTCCAAAGATTGAAACATCTGCATGATGTTCTCAGCCCCTTGCCCAAGCCTGAGGAGCAGACATCATACCCATTGCTGTAGCCCTATGAATGGAAGTACTGCATCATTCCTCACAGTCTTAATTTACTTTATTGTTCTATCTTGTTTGGTACATCAGAGACATTTTGTTACAGTGAAGATTCTGGGAGCTACCTCCATACTGCCTAGAGCTGGACTAGCAGGTTAGATAAAGATGATAATGGGTAAAATGATTCCTAAATAGGGCAAATGTTTGACTCAGTGGAATGTTTGCACATTTTTTTAATTGTTCTAAGATTATATTTTATTCTTGTCAAGCATTTGCAGTCCCCTAACTCCAACATTAGTAAACTGTGAAGTTCAAAGGATTCCCTCTGCTGTAGATGTCTTGTAATAGGAATTTTTATTTCTTCTCTAATTCTAGATTTATGCAGGTAGACACAGGCCAGCAGTAGACAGACTCTGTGTTGGCGTTCGTCCGGGAGAGGTGGGTCGTTCAATAGCTCTAGATCACACTTTGTAGGTCAATTTATATTTCATGATTCCATTGATTTTCAAGTGGAAATACTTAAGAATGTGATCAATTTTATAATTTAGTGCTTTGGTCTCCTGGGAGTGAATGGAGCTGGCAAGACGACAACCTTCAAAATGCTGACTGGGGATACTGACGTGACATCTGGAGATGCTGTAGTGGCTGGCAACAGGTAAGCTCTTTAAAAACACCACAAGAGCCCAGTTACCAATTGATGAGTCCACATCACAGAAGCCATTGCTACAGCTGACACTCACTGGCAACCTGTGTTGACAGTCTCAGAAGATACAGAGGGTGTGGAGAAGTTTGTACTGCCATTGCCCTTGCTGTACCTATCCTGTGGATAAATAGAGGGCTTCACCCTGAATCAGAGCAATTAAGAGTCCAGCAAAATGAAGCTGCCGTATTTGAGACGTTCCTAATTTCTTGTGCTCTGCTCTGTGGAGACTTGCAAGCTGCTTGCAAGATCCTAGGGCGGTTTAGACTGAAATGAACAAAAACGGATACAGGAACTCACTGAATGTTTTTTGTTTGATTGATTTTGTGTTATATTAATTAATCACAAATCTTCTAATTGCTAGAAATGAGACTAAGCAACAAAAATCAACCCGTTTTTGAGCTCCCCTAGGTATGGGGGTACTCAGATTCAGATAAGGGTCGGCACCCTCTAACGTCTAGGTGTGTTTAGACCTGGGGGTTGGGACTTGGGGCCCATTTCTGGCGATTTCTAGCTGTTGCTTAAATTGCATTAGGGTGACACTGTGAATGGACATTTCATGATCTGGCAGTTTGAATGTTTCATTGTGCTGTAGAGATCTTTCTTTCCACGTGGAATGCCATTAGGGTGACCAGATGTCCCGATTTTATAGGGACAGTCCCGATTTTTGGGTCTTTTTCTTATATAGGCACCTATTACCCTCCACCCCCGTCCCGATTTTTCATATTTGCTGTCTGGTCACCCTAAATGCCATATCTCTTTATGAATATTTGATGTTTAATGCTTCGGCCCATACTGCAGACTGTAACTCACAAACGGCAGAGGCTGACAGTAACTCAGGCCAGAAGAAATTATCTTTTATTTCACTTCTCCCTCCATTACCTCCCTACCCAGAAGCAATGTCAGC
Source organism: Malaclemys terrapin pileata (assembly GCF_027887155.1). Lineage (NCBI taxonomy): Eukaryota > Metazoa > Chordata > Testudines > Emydidae > Malaclemys > Malaclemys terrapin. The sequence goes on from NC_071512.1 coordinate 76,211,101, forward strand.
AGTGTTTCCTACTTACGGACACTGGAGGCTGCACTCTGAGATTAAACTGCCTGATTTGTTATCTAGAAATAAACACCATTAGCAAACTACAATTTGCTGAGTGGCTGCTTGAATAGTAGCTAACTTTACTTGCCTTTAAGTCAACTTATACAACATAATTTAACTGCAGCAGAAAAAACAGGGGAGGGGAAATGGCTTTACACCCTTAGTAGGGATGATTAGACTTTATTCACCACAATCCAGCCATCGTACTGTAGAGCACCTGCTCTGCAGCTGAACATTTAGCAAGGTCTTACACTGTGAAATTAATGTTTAGGCTGGTTTCACTAATGAGGGCGATGTTGCCCCCACAGTAGAAAGGACGTCTGTTTCTCTATCCCAGACCTAGCTATTAGCATTTCTACAGTTTTTGCTTTTTCCTTCTTTCTCCAGTATATTGACCCACATCTCTAATGTCCATCAAAACATGGGCTACTGTCCACAGTTTGATGCTATTGATGACCTCCTCACAGGCCGGGAACACCTCCATCTCTATGCACGCCTGCGAGGGGTCCCTGCAGAGGAAATCGAGAGGGTATGAACAGTCTCTTCTTCATCAGCTTTCTTGGTTATGATAAATATTTTAGATGTTTGATTGGGCCCCTCTAATACCAAGGACAATAATTTTAAATTTGGCTTGACTTTCTGTGCCTTGAAATTCTGGGTGCAGTTCATGTCATTTGGACAGCTAAGTTCATGATTGCACCAGAAATCCCGGTACCTAATCATCCTGGAGGAATGAACTGAACCTGCAAAAGTGAGGGATTAAAAACAGAAACCTTAACTAAGGCTTTCTAAAATTGTGGAATGAAAAGCAGATTCTAAAGGAAAACATTAGCATGTTGTGAAGAAGCAGAATTTCACCCATCATCACAAACAGTTGTGCTCACTGATGGACTCACCCTAACTCCAGTTCTGAAATACATGTGCTAGGGGGTAAGGGATAGCTCAGTGGTTTGAGCATTGGCCTGCTAAACCTGGGGTTGTGAGTTCAATCCTTGAGGGGGCCACTTAGGGATCTGGGGCAAAATTAGTACTTGGTCCTGCTAGTGAAGGCAGGAGGCTGGACTCGATGACCTTTCAAGGTCCTTTCCAGTTCTAGGAGATAGGATATCTTTATTCATTATTATTATTATAAAAGATGAGGTTTTGCTGTGGCTCTGCCTACCAATGGCAAGTGTGCAGCTGTCACCAGCTGTGCATGCAATTCACCATCTGCTGTGTGAAAGAAGAATGACTTGTCTCCCTCACAGGTTGCTGACTGGGGGATTCAGAAGCTGGATCTCCAGATGTATGCAGACCAGCTGGCAGGCACATACAGTGGTGGTAACAAGCGCAAACTCTCCACTGCCATTTCCCTGATAGGCTGCCCTCCTCTTGTTCTGCTAGTAAGTGTCACAGGAAAGTAGCTCTGTGATAATGCATTCTGTGCGTTAGCAATAAGGGGCTGGTCCAGCGAGGTGCTGAGTGCCCTCAAGCCAATGGCACACTCAATAGTTTGATTTCAGTGGGAGGCAGGGATGCTCAACATCTCATAGGATTCCTTTCCCTCCCCATACAAATCCAGGTTGTGTCTCAGAGCCACCTCTGCTTTTTAATAGAGAATGAACCAGAGAACAACCATTATGGTCAGAAGAACATGCCTAGCTGTGTATGGGCCATACCTGACTGACAGTGCCATCAGCTGTACCCAGCAAAACCAAAGTGTGGGTGGAGTATAGCTAGTCTTTTCCATCAACAGCATTTTTGGAATAAAACATGCAAATAACATTTCAATTATTCCTTAAATTATAATGTTAGAGTATGTGACAGTGTGCCAGGCAAGAAAGGTTGAGTCAGCACTCTGTTCCCAGCAGCTCCAATCAAGCAAAGCAGACTGGAGCTGATTAAGTAGAGTTGTGCCTAATTTGTGGGCGGGGCAGGGCAGACAGGCTAATTAAGTCATTAGTCAGAGCCCACAAACAGACACAGGAAGGAAGTGGAAAGAGAGGAAGCAGGCATCTAGGGAAGGGAGAGGTTGCTCTCCCCTGCTTGATACAGGAGCTGTATATGTTATGAAGGGAATCCACTTGTAAATAAACTGCACAAGGCGTTGGACCAGCACAAGGTCTCTGTGTAGTTGGTAGACCGGGACAGAAGCAGGAGCAAGGAGGCCCTGTTACAGAGTAACACAAGTTTCCAATTGTTTGTGTTCGCAGTAACGATTTAACTCAAATGCAATTACTGGCAATACGTATGCTATTAGATCATATAGTAACACTTCAGTTTGCATGATAAAAGGGAGCATTGAGTGCTCTCTAATTACATGGTAGTCATGGGCAGTGGGTGATCCCCCGCTTTGGAGAGGCTGGCCCTGTCCCTTCCTCCCGAGGCCCCACCCCACACACACAGGCGCCCCAACCCCACTTAACAGGAAGAGCCCTGAGGGTCCCCCACCCCCTGTGACCGGAGGAGCCTCAGCCATATTGGGCCAAGCTGCCGGCCTGGCCCCAGCGCCGACCCGAGTCCCCCCTCCCCCAAGTGCAGGCTGAGCTGCTGCCCCCCCTCCTTCAGTTGAGCTGCCAGCCCCTCCAAGTGCTGGGCCACTGGTCCAGGCCGAGCGGAGCGCCGGCCCGGCCCCAGCACTGTGTGTTCATGATTTCCCCCACTCTCTGGGCGTCTGCCTCAGCCAGGGGGTGGCCTAGTCCATTAACTTTTGGGCAAATGCCCAGGGCTGCAACCCCCACATCCACCTTGCTGACTGGAATTTCTGGCGATACTTCTCCACGGATAGCCCCACCTGATGTAGGATGGCTGCCTTTACCACTTCGTAATTCCTGGCCTGCTCTTCACTTAGGGCCATGCAGGCCGCTTGGGCTTTGCTGGCTTGGTAGGGAGCCAGTCGCAGGGCCCAGGTTGCCCTGTCCCATCCAGCCCCTTTGGCTACCTGCTCAAATGTGTCAGGTCATCTGTTGGGCCCATTTTACACAGTCCTAAGCCTGGTGCCCAAATGCCATCCCCTCCTTTGGGACTCCCCAATTTCTGCAGGAGCTGCTCCTGGATGCCGGCCTGCCCCCGAATGAAGTCCTGCAGGCTCTTTTGCTGTTCTGCCTGCCAAGTGAGCAAGGCCTGTCTCTCCAGCTGGTGGGCTTGCTCAATACTCTGCATTGCCTTCTGCACCACCACCACCTGCTGCTTGACCAGCCATTGCAGGGTCTCCTCCATCTCCGGGCTGCCAAACACTTGCACTGGCACGGAATCCCGGACAAGCCCCCATGTGCAACAGAGCGCGACAGGGCCCCTTTGGCTCCTGCCTCTGCTAGGTCCACAAAGTCACTCTGAAACCCGGGGGGTTAGTAACCACAGGTGCAGTTTATTCACAGGCTTGTTACCATCATGGTTTCACCATGTACAGTTGACCCTTCGCTGTCGGAGGGAAGTGCTACCTCCCTGCTTCCACTCCCTGCCTTTTCCCTTTCTTTCTGCTCCCCCTTTGGCTTCCTTCCCCTGACGCTTTTGTACAGCCCCAGGCTAATTAGGTGGCAGCTGTCTCTGCTTCCCCAATTAGGGCCAAGTTATCCCCAGTCAGCTCTAATTTATTCCCCTAAATGGGAGCTGGCATGACAGAGGGCTGAATCAGCAACCCTTTGCCCAGCACCCTGTCATACTGCGCTTTACACACTCTGCAGCCTGGCTTCTGAATAAGCTCTGTTCTGCTTACCACTGTACTGGCGCTTATGCTTTGGTGGTGGAAGTATTACAAATGCGTCTGAGATCAAGACGTAAGACTCTGTACTGGCTGATTTTGAACCACTGGTGTCATGGTATGCACTGTCCACTGTAACATGCTCTGCTGGGTGCAATGTTCTTTCTGAAAGCTGTGCCCCACACTGGGCGCACTGTATTCCTAGCTGCATTTTACTATTAAAAAGACAAAACAAATTCAGTTTTAAGGAATCTCAAACTAACGCCTTGGACATGTGTTTTATTAAAATCTTTGACTGTAATTAATATTGTCCCTTCAGGATGAACCCACTACAGGGATGGACCCTCAGTCCCGACGCTTCTTATGGAACTCTATTGTCAGTGTGATCCGAGAAGGGCGAGCTGTAGTTCTGACCTCACACAGGTAATGCAAACCTTGCTTCCTACATTCAGCACTGGAGTCAAAGAAGGGCGGAAATCCTGCTCTAATCCTGAACCTGTGTTGTGTTCTCTGGTTTATCAGCATGGAAGAATGTGAAGCTCTCTGCACTCGTCTAGCCATAATGGTGAAGGGGACCTTCAAATGCCTGGGCACTATTCAACATTTAAAATACAGGTAAATTGAATGTTCGTATCCCATGTTGTTAAAGAATTGTCTGGTGATTATGGGGACACTCAAGATACACCACAGCCTGTACTTCATGCAGAGTACAAGTTTCAAATAATCTGTGATTATGCAGCCAGCCAGGTGTTACGTAACATAGGCGCTAGACCTGTGTTCATTTAAAAATAACACACTGCCCACCTTATGAGTGCAACCCTTTAATATGTAAGACTATTAAGTTAGGCCCCTTGATCCTCAAATCACCTGAGTATATTACAGACCAGTTCTTCAGAATACACCTGGATTCTTCAGCATCCCAAAACAGTTCAATAGAGCTAGCTCTAGGTATTCCATTTCATGCATTTCTGCAGAGATGACCTGTAACTCTTGATGGTGGGCAGACACAATTTAAAGGTCCAGGGTGGGAGGCGGGCAGCATGTGACTGCCCCATGCGTCGCCTAAAGGCCCTTTCCCCCTCCCCCTGCGCCTCCCACACCTGCTCCAAGCCAGCATTGCCTTCCCCCGCCCCCCCAGCTCCTTCCCCACTTATTTCTCCCATCACCTCCCTGCTGTGGGTGCGGCATGGGCCGGAGAAGGTTCTGGACGCCTGCTGCTGAGCAGGTAACTGCAGCTGTGGGTGAGGAAGGAACGGGACTCAGAGGGCTTCCCTGCATCGCCTCTGGTGGAGCTGCGCTGCCAGCCCTGTCTGTCTTCCCTGCTCCGGGTGCCTCCGAGTGGAGTTCAATAGGAGCGCTAGGTGCCGATGCCCTTCCCAGGCATGTCCCCCTCAGCGGCACTCAGCCCAACTCCCACCCTGGCAGAAATCTGGGGGGGCACATGACCCTGCATGGCCCCCACGTGTCACCTCTGCATTTCTGAATGTATAGCTACCTGCTGAGAACTGATTTCCCCCAATTGAAGAGTAAAACCATGTCTTCATAAAACAACCAAACCCATGTGTGTTTCTCAGATTTGGAGATGGATATATTGTCACCATGAAAATTAAAGCACCTAAACCTGGGCTGTGTCCAGATCCAAGCCCAGCTGAGCATTTCATACAAGTCAACTTCCCAGGCAGTTTACAAAGAGAGAAACACTATAACATGCTGCAGTACCAGATTTGCTGCTCCTCCCTGGCCAGGATATTTCGGTTACTTATCTCCAATAAAGAAAACCTGAATATCGAAGAATATTCAGTCTCACAAACAACTTTGGATCAGGTGAGTAAGAAAGCAGTAAAGTCATCCATGAGAAAATCTGGTTAGCAAGGGAGAAGAAATGCCATGGGGATCTGGCAAAACCCAGAATAAGTTAGGGTCTATAACTGTCTTGACTGTCTGTCAAACCAACTTTTGAAGGGCTTTACCTTACATCCCTAACTCAGACAAAACTCTCAGTGCCCTCAGGTAAAAGTGCAGGATCAGACCTGGGCATACCCTGATACCCTATGAAGCTACGGTGACAACTGATCCCAGAGGCAGGAGTGCACACGACCTGTTCTGTTAGGACCCCCCTTGGATTCTCAGTACAGAAATAGGAGTGGTAGTGAGCAGATCAGCCCAGATTCTGCTATTCAGAATGAGACTTGCTGAATTTGAAATAGCCGATTAGTTTTCTTCCATTTAATTTTAATGAGATTTTGACTGCCTTGTGTCCCCAGAGGCCCTGCAGTACCCAATCAACTAATTGCCTACCTAGCCCTCCTCCTCAGAAGCCACTGATTTCCATACAGGAGCACTTCTATACTAAAAGCCAGCAACACGGGCCAGTGCTGTTGGCAGTACACACTGTCATTAGAGAGCATCACACCCAGCTGGCCGCCGTGGGTCTGTGCAGATGACACCTGCTATGCAGCTGTCATGGGGACTGCCAGCGGGTATATTCCCCGCACACCTGTGACTGCTCGTGACCTCTGCACAGTGCTTCTAGGATACTACATCTTCTCCCTTGCCCACCAGTGTGGTACATGTTCTATGCACCTTGCCCCCTACCTCAGCTGCCATAAAAGGTGGATTTGTACATGTGTTCAGTACAGGATAAAGAAAAATGTGTGAATTCTGCTGATGGGCAGTTTTCATTTCTGCACATACTTCTGGGTTCTGTTTCACACTTCTTACCTACAGAGAAGCTGATGTGATGCAAGTGGCAAGAGTAATTCAACTGCCCGGCCTCCGGCGAGGCTGGTTATATTGATCTGTTCTCCTCTCGCAGGTATTTGTGAACTTTGCTAAGCAACAGATGGAGGATGAGGAAATTCCTTTACACCCTCGTGCAGCTGGAGCCAGTCGGGAGGTGAAGGTGTCCCCAGCTTTACCTCGATAAGCAGCTGCATATAACTCCCCTGCAGCTGCTAACACTGAGAGCGTGTTAGCTCACAGTGTGCCATATCACAGCTGTATGGAGAGTGAAGAAACTGCTCAGGGCAGTATTCAAATAAAGCTTTGTACCTTTCTGAGTACTGTGTTCACAACTATCTAGCAACAAAAAACTTCTTCTGCCTTGGCTGGAGAGAGACATGAGGTACCCATTGAAAGGGTCAAAGGAGTGGAAGATCCTCCTGTCACACAAGGATCATTATATGCTGCAAAGAGAGAACTCTTTCTTCCTTGCTGACACATAAGAAAGCATTAAAGACAGTTTTTCTATGCTGGACTTTTAATATGGTAGTTTTTTAAAAAAAACCTTCCAAATTAATTGCTACCAGTAGCATTGCACAGCTTCCCACTGCAGATCCAAAACCAGAGAGCGCTGCCACCTCAGAAATGGTTACCCACCTTCTAAAACGCAAAGGACTGGGTCAGGCCAGGACATCAGTGCTGACAGACAATACTCCTGCTCAGTGGTTGCCTCATTGTAATGTCAGGCAATTCCATTAGAGCTCCAGGGAATCATCAGGAATGAGAGAATCAACCCAAATCTCACACCCAAGCAGAACCCTTTTATATTTGAAAAAGCTTGGTGACTTTTGGTAATGAAAGTAAATACATGGCCCTTCGTTTCCTCGTTCCAGGAACTGAGGTGAAACTACCAAAAAGGTAGTGTTATTTTGTTTGTTTGTTTGTTTTAAAGTCTGTGTGCAATATTCATTATTTCTGATCTGGCCCAAAGTAGGAAGTATTGGCAATTTCACATGAGCAATTCTCATCTCTTGGTGGTCTAGGCTAACATCCAGGACGTGATACTGTCGCCAGCTGAAGTTAAATTTTCCCTCTGTGCAGCGCCTTCAGGGCTCAAGCAGGGATCTAAGTGTTGCCCAGGCCTTCGGCTGGCCAGCTGTAGACAGGGGAATTTCAGTCTATGTGCAGTCCCCTCTGAAGTCAATGAGAAATGAGGCAACTGTGGCAGACAGGACCCCATCATTTTTGGAGGATTATATGACTGAACCATCAAACATTTTGAAGTTCACCCCTGACACCAGTTTTGCCTCTAGCTCTCTTTCTGTTTCCCAGTCAAACTACCGGAGAATAGCAGAATGCAAAATCATTCATAATGATTTATTGCTTTGATTACTCATAGCACTAATCATTACATGCTTCTAAGCCATTCATCCAGTGGTAGAATTTGCTATGTAATAGTGAACTTGGATTTTGTTTTTGTTTTTTATCCAGTGTGGATGTAACTTTTTATTTGACACAAGACCATTTTGCTTTATATTTATATATAAACTATGAAACTTCTGCAACCAGCTATAATGCATCATCTTTTGTTGCCATAATTATTTTGACAGAGTTCAAAATGTAGGCTTGAATTTATTGCATATTTTATCTTTACAAATAGTTGCAAAAATCTTTCTATAAGTCATTTCTAGGTAAATAAATCATCATGAAAAAACATTATGTATGTTTTCTCTTTGTAGATACATTCTAAAATAGGTTCTTAAAAAAAGTCATTAAGACAGGTTTTGCAGTAGTTTCTTGAATAGATTTATAGAAAAACTTCCAAGTTAAACTGAACACCTTGTGGAAAACAAAACATAGAAAGTTCACTATGTAACTGATTCTTTCTCCCTGCTTTGCAAACAGGGACAGAAGTATCATTTTGAGGACTGTAGGATAGTGCATTTGTTTACAAAATACATTAAAAACTCTTCAGAAAACACTAACATAAAACCTCTAAGTAAAAGTTCTTTTTGGTATCGTAATGACTTGTTTTATGAAAACAGGCCAAACATCACAGCTACAGAAGATACTACATCTTCAAAATCCAGTCAGCTAGCTGGTGAGCAATTCATTGACAAAGGAGTTTTCCTAACAGGGGATGTTCTATTCTATGACTTGTGATTTAAGGTTGACTTGTCAAAGTGTGTGTTCGGGCCAACTCAGGCATCTGAGCTATTGCTCACCTCTTTATTCTGAGTACTCCTATTTCCCTCCTTTGTAACTTCTTCATTTCCCCATTGCACTTTCTCTCCAGCAAGGGAAGGCAGCACACACATCTACCTTTGAATCAGCTGACCTGATGATGACTCCAAAAATCAATGTGGTCAATCAGCACTTCTGTGGAATTCTGTTCCACAAGTTGGAGCTTCCCGGTGGCAAGGCTTCATTGTGATCCACAAAACCAACCAGGCCAGTACAGGAAGCTACAACTGTCACTATTTGAAAGGATCTAAGCCAATAGTGAGCCTTAAAGGCCCTTGGCTGCCAATGAAGCAATAAAGTCATGGCAACCAATATGACTTTCTGAAAATTTAGAAATATTAGGGAGATGTAGCTTCCACCCTGGTTTAGTTATCTAAATGAATTCTCTCATTTGCCAGCAGGTTTCTCAATAAAAAGAGCCCATCAGCTTTATCCTCCTGTAGTTCCACTCAGGTATTCAAGCAGTTCTTTTTTCTTACAGTAAGAAAGGAATAATTGGCATCCTAAGACTTGGATAATCCTTGAATTCTCGTACGTAGGTGTAGTGTTTATCCTTTGCCCAAACTGTCATCTGAATGAAGCAAAGAAATGTGAACAATCCCACTATAAAAAGATATATAAAAAAAGAAACAATATCAGTGCTAGTGAAACAACATTCTCTTGTCCTGAGAACAAATCACCTAGTTGGGAGAAAGACAAAACCTTACTCACCCGGGACGCACTGAGTCATGATGGTGAAGCTGATCCATGCCCCCACCTGTTATGGCCAAGGAAATTCAAAATATTTCTGATGATCGCATTCACATTTATACGTCTATTATCAAAACATGCCTCCCTAATGTAGGTAAACAATACATCCAAGGTTACCCAAAGCTATTTCTGGTATCGATCCTGTTAATATCCTGTTAATTCCAAACAAAAGTACCCCATTTTTCATCATGGTTATTGTGTGTGTTGTTTTGGACATAAGTTTCCTCTCTCCCTTGTCTCCACCTATTTTGTAGTTGTTCCTAAATCAGTGCCTGTAATGGTGACATTCTGCAGCCCAGGGAGCAAATGTTGTTCTTGTTTACACCAATGAAACTCCCCTGAAATCAAGATTTTTTATAAATCTGACTTCAGCCGGACTGCGTGGATTGAGGACACACAGCCTGACACTCACCCCTGTGCACTGGACCTGTACAAGGTCTATGCACCACTCACATCCCATTTAGATCTTAATTTTGAGAGTCTGAAGGGTGCATAGGCTTCATGCAGTCTTTCTGCACAGAAGTAAATTTCACTTAAAGGTACATTAGGATGTCTGCCATGGGATAACTGTTTGAAAGATTGAACCTAGAGTTTGGCAATATGAAGTGGGCTTGCATTTTTTTGATTTTAAGTTTCTAGGTTTAAGTTACATGTTTGCTTTAATAATACAGTATAAATTGAGATGTAACCTGCAAAACTTAAATCTTAGTGTGGTTTACTGATGAAAATACATACCTCATATGTATAGTTAGGACAGGTTACAAAGAAAAACAGCCACGTGAAAGGATTCTTTGTTGGATAAGGGATCTTACGGATCTTGGATCCTACAGATTAAAGAACCACACACACACACAAAAAAAAAAAAATCACCGAAAACTGACACTCCTATGTACCATGTAGTTTGCTATAAAGACAATCCAAATCTGCCTATTGAAGAGATGGGCAAGATAGACTTGGGAAAACAAGGACTCGACTGAGCCCAGAGGAAGGCTTAGGGTGCCTGTGGGGAAGTGCTATAGGCATCATTAAGGCTTGCACACAGTATTTGGCAGTAGCATCTCTAGAAGCATCTTTGGGAAAGATCATTGGCAATGCTGACTGGGCAGCACTAAGTCATTCCCATAGGAAGTATCTGCACCATTTCCTAGACCTCAGAAATGAATGGTATTTCTACAGATTACATTGTCACAAAATTGTGGATGCAGTTAGCAAATATTATGAGCCAAAGTCTAGGCAGCCCTCCTACAAAGAGGGGGCAAAGCACAAGGGAGCCATCACACCCCTTAACTTCCAAGCACACACACAGCTTGTGCCCTGGGCAGGAGCCAGGCACATTATTGGACCTTGCACTCTCCACAGCACAACTCCTGCTAGCATCCCCTGGAGAACTAGCCAACCCCAATATCATGCCCACCTCCCACTTTGAACCATCCGTGCAGCTAATACAGGCCTATGCCCTAATAGCACAATCTGGCTCTAAGTGCTTTCCTTACATACCCAAACTTCCTTTAGAGTCTAATCCTATGAGGTGCTGAGTACCCGCAACTCCCACTGAGGCCAGCTGAGGGGGATTAGCCCCTCACAGGAGGCTCTCTGCACCTTGCAGGATCAGGCCGTTCATCAGTGTAGATCACTGCAGAAGCACTAACTGAACTGCACAAAGGTAGAGAACAAACTTTTACCATCTCTTCTTAGGTCACTGAGTGCAACGTGGATAGAAAAATTTCCAGCTTCACATATCTGGAAGAAGCAGCATACAATACAGTAAAGGAAAATGCTTCCCTTCCATTTATCATTCGTCTTCCCAATGCTAGTTCCTAGACAAATATTTTTAAAGGGCCCCAACCCCCCATTGAAAAATAGACTAAACACCACAGGATTAAAAAAGTGTTTAGATCTTAATAAAGCTCAAAACAAGATTTCTGATTGACAGTAAGGAGACATCTGTTCTACTCATCATTCCATACACAAGAGGCCATATTACACTCTGCTTTGCGTTTGTCAGATTGCCAACTAGCAAGTGTTGACCAAGTCCCAAGAAGGTACAATGCACTCCAGCTATTCTCCCAGCCAGACCCTAACACTATAACCCCTGAATGAAGTGGATCCAGCGTGTGTTTCCTTTACCTTTTGACTGGGCTGATTTGTTTAAAAAAATTAATCGGGCAGTTTGGATTTCTCAACAATCCCAAGGCATATTTGTGCAGCTCCATAAATACTGATATGCTGGTCCATAACAACTTCTACTTCTTATGGCAAGGACTTGATGTGATTCACAAAGTTCCATTAACCAACTTTTCCACCTGCTGTTAGGCAATGCTTTACACCACTAGTTAGGTAGAAAATGGATTGAAATGGTCTGTATATATGATTGTGGCCAGAATAGAGCAGAGAACTGGTAATCAGAGCTCCTGAGTTTTATTCCCAGCTCTGCACGTGTGCTGTCTGACCTAGGGAAAGTCACTTTAACCTCTGTGGCTCAAATTATCCACCATCATCTATTTCACAGAAAATTTCACATTTGAAAAGTGCTATGAGATCCGCCAATCATTGACACTATAGTAATTCTTTTTCTTAATGCAGAGACAGGTTATATCTGCATTAGAGCGAATGAATACTTCCTAAGAGAAGCAATGTTAGTATAGCAAGGAAATAAAATAGTCCTGGAGAGGTGAGTGAAAGGACACTTTCAGGATTCTATTTCCAGAGGGATTCTGTCAGAATATATGGAAAGTCAGCAAGATGAAATCCTGGCCCTGAATATTAACACTTTCATGATTCTGTAGTAGGCCAACTGTTGGCTTCTTGTGACCTACTTGATAGTTTCAACCCCTGATAAACTGAACACATTTTAACACAGTGCTAGACTCTGGTAGTACCGGGAGCACTGTGATGAATGTGGCTGAGTGAGAGTCTCCACACGCAAATTCTTATCTAATTTCTGCAGATTAAACAGCCCAATCTTGAAATTCTTACTCAGCTAAAACTTTCCCTGAAGTCCAGGTTCTGGTCAAAACAGACAGTTTTCTCTCTATCTTAAACTGATCAATCTTAGTTCTATGTCCTGAGCTTTCCAGTAATAAATCTTTGACAGTCCCCTCCCCCACTCCGAAACTAATAAATAATAAAGGAGAGTCTTTAATAAAAAAGCAAAAGACCTACCAGAAACATGATAACAGCAAAATTTATCTGTTTTTGTCCATAGGCTAGAAAACAAAATGTTTTAAAGTGGATAGTTAGCACTCAAATATACCCAGGTAAAGGTTCAAATCATTCTGAGGGCCATTTTGCTACTTACAAGGAGGTGTATAAAGAGGATGATTGATGTAATAAGCAAGCCAAGCTGCAAATCCCCAGTAATAGAAGCAGTTCTGAAAAATAAGTAATTTTTCTGTTTTAATTTTTATAATAAAGATATCAACTGTCCTCAGTATGAAGGGAAAACAGTAGAGTTATCTAGACTAGTGATTACCAAAAGAAATTGTGATCATGATCACTTGGGGGCAGATTGCAAGTTCCAAATAATGCAACAAAAATGACAACGTACCAAGTTTGGTAGAGTAGGAGGGAAAGAACAGGAAAAGACAACAGTAAATAAGCAGGAAGTGTTGCTCTTGGAGTGAGATTTTTTTCCCCTTCAGAGCAAAGAGAGGCTGTTTGGTCTAGAAATTGCTTTTGAAAATGTGGCCCAAAGAGTTAAAGCTAAAGGAGTGTTTTATCTGGGAATCTATTCTGTTTCACTGCGCACAGATCAGAGATGTGGAGCCATAAGGACCAAATGCTAGGGGAGACAGCAGGGCTGCCCGTGGGGGGGCAAGTGGTGCAATTTGCCCCGGGACCCGCAGGGGCCCCCACGAAAGGTTTTCAGGGCCCCTGGAGCGGGGTCCCGGAACTTCTTCCGCTCCGGGTCTTCGGCGGCAATTTGGCGGCGGGGGGTCCTTCCACCCCGGGACCCGCTGCCGAAGTGCCAGGTCTTCGGTGGCAATTCGGCGCCCAGGCCCCCTGAATCCTCTGGGTGGCCCTGGGAGACAGGACTTGTTTTGCCACTAATAGAAACTTCATGGGTTCTAAATGGTGAACTATGATCAACCTCCCTCTAACCTCTTCCTTTCCCTCCCCATACAAGCATGCTTTAATCCTCCTCCCTATCTTAAACACCTACCTTTGACCAGGGGCAGCAGGTTTGTAGAAATTTTGGTGGTGCCCAGAATTTGCCTAGAGCCCGCCCCCCCAAACTCCGCCTGCCACCTGCCTAAGGCTCTGGGACGGAGTTTGGGAGTGGGATGGGGGGTGTGGGAAAGAGCTGCAGGCTCCGGGAGGGAGTTTGGGGGAAAGAGGGGGTGTGGGGGAAGGGGGAGGAGGTGCAGGCTCTGGGAGGGAGTTTGGCGGAGGGGGTGCTGGCTCTGGAAGGGAGGTTTGAGGCTGGAGGGGAGGGATGTGGAAAGAGGTGGGGGTGCAGGCTCTGGGAGGGAATTCGGGGGCAGGAGGGGGTGTGTGGGTAGGGGGGTGCAGACTCTGGGAGGGAGTTTGGGGGAGGGGGGAGGAGGGAGGAGGTGCAGGCTCTGGGAGGAAGGTTTGAGGCTGGGGGGGGGGGGGTTGTGGGAAACGGGTGTGGATGCAGGCTCTGGGAGGGGCTGGGGCTGCTGCGCTTACCTGGAGCTCCTAGGCAGGGCCGGCCAGGGGGCCTCTGCGCGCTGCTATCCTCAGGCACTGCCCCTGCAGCTTCCTATTGGCTGCAGGGGCCTTTGGGGCGGGAGCAGCATGCGTAGACACAGACCCATCCCTCCCAGGGGCCGCAGGGAGGGGCCAGCAGCCACGTGGAGCGAGCAGGCAGGAAGCCGCTCAGCTCCGCTGTGCTGCTGGTAGCGAGTGGGGGCCCTGGGCCATTTTAAATGGCCTGGAGGATGCAGGGGGTGTGTGTGCCCGGGAGCGGAAGGCAGGGCCGAGGCCTGTGGTGCCTGGACACCAGGAATATTCCTGGTGCCCAGACACCACAGGTCCATAGAACTCGCCAGCCATGCCTTTGACCCTACCTTATGTTCTCCTCAAACTATAGCCCAATCTCTCTCCTCCCTTTCACCTCCAAACTCACTGAATGTGTGGTCTGCAATCACCTGCTGATTTTTTCCTCTTTCAATTCTGTTCTTGACCTTCTCCAATCTAGCTACCACCTTCTATGCTCCACTGAATTATCACTAGATTCTCTAATTATGTCTTATTGGCTAGATTTCAGGGCCTACACTCTAGCATTATCATCCTTGGCTTCTTGGAAGCTTTTAAAATGTCAGCTTCTCCCTACTTGAAATTTTGTCCTGTGTTGGTTTCCATGGCTCTGTTCTTTCATGGTCTCCTACTCCTACCTCTCCAATTGCTCTTTCTTCTTTGCCAGGCTCCTCCTCCCCTTTCACCATGTTAGGATGTCTATCCTTGGACCTCTCCTCTGCTCCTTCTATATTCTAGCTCTATGTGCTCTCCTCTGCAAGGAAGATATTAATTACCATCTTTAGGCTGATGACTCATAAATCTACTTTTTTGGATGCACCCTCCCCCTTCACTAAATCTAGTATCTCAGCTTGTCTTTCTGACATCTTTGTCCAATCACCACCTTAAACTCAACATGGCCAAAACTGAGCTCATCATCTTCCTTCCCTCACTCTTCCCCTATAACCGGGGTGTCACCTCTGACTTGGCTCTCTCGCAGGATGCACATATTCAGGACATTTCTAAATCCTTTCACTTTTTCTTACACACTCCAAAATCCAGTCTTTGCTCCCTGCCCACAGCCAAAACTCATCCAAGCCCTCATCGCTTCATGTCTTGACTACTACAAGCTCCTCTTTCCTGGCTTGGACTACTGCAGCCTTACTCCCAAGTTTATTTTAAGATTCAGAATGCTGCCATTGTTAAGATCATCCTGGCTCTACATCCTTCATCTAAACCCAATCATAAAAGTAAACTACAATAACATACATAATTGTATTCCCATTCCCTATCCTTTAGCTGTTTGTGTCTTTAGACTGTAAGCCCCTCTGGGCAGGGCTTGTATCTTTTCTATGTTTGTACCAAATCCAGGACAGTGGGGTCCCAATCCTCATAGGGGCTTTTGGGAGTTACCATAATAAAAATATTTACAAATGATACAATATAAAACATATGGGAACACAGCCAAGCTGAGGTCATATCACTCATGTTAACAATTCTGTTTATCTTTTATAAAAATGTAGTAACTAAACTTTGAACTGAGTTCCAAATTTACAATAGTAGAACTCAAATGTGAACTTCCATGTTCTATTCTAAATTAAGCATTCATAGTTCAGAATATAGACCCCAACATTTTACTGAAGGTCAATAAATTACGGAGAAAACGTGAGCTTGGCTGCAATTTTTTTATTCCCACAGTTGTCCTAGAGGCATGGCAGGTATTACTTTCAAATCAGAGTCTTTGTTTTTTATATCTGATATACTGGTTTAGTGCATGTTAATGTCTTCCTTTAGTGATTGGCTCCCTCAAGGATAGGAGCCTGACACTATAGAACAGCTAGAGTTATTCCTTTTTGTTAAAGTGGCAAGAGATTGTGCTGTTCACTGAAATTTCCAAATTCAATCCCCGCTGCCAGCAATGATGTCCGTATATATGCAGTCCTGGCTCCCTCCACATAGCTCTAGCTTTTATTTAATTAGAAAATCATGGTTTTAAATTCTGACACCAGGAAAATAATGGTTTAAATCAAAAGTAAAAATGTTTTAGGATATTCAAAATCCCAGGGCCAAATTCTCCACTGGCATAAGACCACTGAAGTTGATGGAGTTATACCACAGGAGAATCTGGTTCCTAGTTTTGTTTATTTATAGAGATTTCACAAAATCAAACACACCAATGAGTTTTACTAGGGGTCTGGTACACTTTCCACTTAAGTCAACAGGGGTATGTACATACGATCTGCTGAGTCAACTAAAAAACCCAAACTGTTTTCACTAATTAGCACAATGGCTTAAAAATTTGACTTCCCAAATAGACTTTTTATATGTTTAATATTTTTAATTGTATAGAACAGCAATAAAAAATTAAAAACATCAATAAAAAGGCATGAAAAATGAACATTTTAAAAATACAAAATTCTACCCTCATGCAACATGAAGCCTGTTCCTGAATGGTGATGAATATTGTTAAACTGCATGATATTTTCCTGTTGGCATTAACGGTTTGTTGTTTTATACAATTTAACCTTATGAGTTACAGATTTAAGGAATTATGCCACCAATCTGAAAATCTAGCCATTCAGTCCAAAATCGATGCAAATTTAACCTAAGCAGCAGTGAGGTGGAGGGGGATGGGTGGTAAGACTTATAGCTCTTTTTATATCCAAAACAGGGCCAGCTCCAGACACCTGGCAACCAAGCACATGCTTGGGGCAGCACCTGGTAAGGGGCGGCCAATCTTGGGGTGGCGGGGGGCAGCGCGGCGCAGCATTCCGCGGGGGCAGCGCGGGGCTCAGGGAGGGGTTCCGACGGGTGGGCGGGCTCTGGCGGCGCGGCGCTTGGTGGGGGGGCGGCGCTCGGGGGGGGTTCCAGCGGCACGGCGCTCGGCGGGGAGGGGCTCGGCGGGGCGGCGGCGCTCGTGGGGGGGTTCCAGCGGCGCGGCGCTGGGGGGGGGGGGGGGTCAGCGGCGCGGCGCTCAGTGGGGGGGGGGGGTCAGCGGGGCAGCGCTTTTTTTTGCTGCTTGGGCCAGCAAAAAAGTTAGAGCCGGCCCTGATCCAAAATATAGTTTTTTCCAATGATTTGCAGTAGCCAAAGCCTCTTCTAAGAAACTGTGGCTCACATTTTTATCTACCACCGTTCTCAGTTGGACTTGCTAGAGCCCAAAGGTAAACTCCTATGTGGTGGTGGCATTAGAGACCCTGTCAGGAAACTGCTCTGACCTGCTGATTGAGAAAGATGTTAGCAGCAAAACTGAACCCAAGCCATAAAGAAAAAGCAGAGGCTTATGTGTGGAGGAAGATTTAGAGGAGAGGCCATTCTGACTTTAAGAAGAGAGAGAATCCTCCACAGGGACTGAGTGAGTAGACACAGTGGGTGATTGTGGTGGAGATAAGACTTTGTGAAAAAGAGGAGGAGACTGGAGCACTGGGGCCAGAGAAGAAAGGAAGAGCACAAGAATCAAGGTGCTCTCACTATGAGGCAGTCAGTTAATGGAAAACACAGCTCCGCTGAGTAGTCATTCTAAAGTAACCAGATTGTTATGGGTTTCAAATGCCGCACAATCTGCTTAGTGTAAAAGTCTCTCTTTAAAAATGAACGAGAATGGTAACTTCTACACCTTACATGAGCTTTTCTCTGGCTGCCAAGCCATCAATGGAAGGCAAATCCATGGCCAGCTGAAAGTCCAGGTCTTCTAGAAAGACTTATTTTTCATATAGAGGAGAGTTATGTTACTTTGGCTCTGCTTATTAAATGTAGAGACCTAGAGTAACAAGATGGCCATTATCTACAGCTATACGGTGAAACAGCATTTCTGGCAGTAATGCCCAAAGAGGTTGTGTATCTGAAATCAGAATCTTAGCATCTGCAAACCAGACTTGCTGAATGTAGTATATCTGACAATGTGGTTCTTTTAGCTGATGGTGTGAGAAGTAATAAAAATCTCACATGCTCCAAGGGTTGTGGTTGCCTTCACAGCTTTGTGATGAATGTCAGTATCACTAGAATTGTTTCTATTCCAGTAGAGCTAAGAGGCCTCAATCAAGAGTGATGCTCCATTGTGCAAGGCACTGTACAAACACATAAAGAGACAGTCCCTACCACAGGTTTACAGACCAGACAGACAAATGGTGGACCAAAGAAAGTATCTCTGTTACAGATAATGGAACTGAGGACAGAGGTTAAGTGACTTTCACAAAGTTATTCAGAAAACCTGCAGCAGAACCAGAATCAGATTTGTGTACTAGTCCAGCACCCGAACCACAAGACCATCCTCTCTCACTGTTCATTATTGTATTATAGTATCACCCAAAACACACCAGACGAGGTACAGACTAATGGGAAAAGTCTCTACCCTGAAGGGCTCAGACTGTTAAAATGGAATCTTACAAGGAAACTCTCCCCTAAATTTGGGACTTGCCATGAGTTGAGTTGTATATGCCTATGGCTTTTAGTGCTGAAAAAAAATCCCGTTTCTTCTAAAGCAATGGTTCTCAACCAGGGGCCTGGGGCCCCCTGGGGGACTGCGAGCAGGTTTCATGGGGGTCAGCAAACAGGGCCAGCATTAGACTCACTGGGGCCCAGGATAGAAAGCTGAAGCCCTGCCACATGGAGCTGAAGCCTAGGGCCCTGAGCCCTGCCACCCGGGGCTGAAGCCAAAGCTTGAGCAATGTAACTTCACGGGAGCCCCTGTGGCATGGGGCCCCGGGCAAGTGCCCTCCTTGCTACCCCCTAACACCGGCCCTGGCTTTTATATGCAGAAAATCAGTTATTGTGGCATAGGTGGGCCATGGAGTTTTTATAGCTTGTTGCGGGGGCCTCAGAAAGAAAAAGGTTGAGAACCTCTGTTCTAAAGCATCATCTAAACATTGGGAACTGATCCTAACAATAAATGCTGTAATTAATGTGAACATCCAAAGTACACATACAAAGTGCAAGGGAGTGCTCCAGGCCAAGGAGGAGCAAATACAGGACCCTTGGGGTAAGTGACTGTCTGTAGTGTGTGTTTGTTTGTGTTTGGGGGTTACTTGCTGTGTGCTGAGCTTGTGTTTGTCAGTCTGTCTGTTTGTTTGAAGGACCGTGTACTGTGGCTGGCAGTTGGAAGATGTGAGCTTCAAAGGAAGGTCTGAAAGCTAGAAGCCTCTGTTAATTGGCTGAGCCTTAATCAGTGGGTGGGGCATTCACACAGGCCAGGGCTTTATAAAGCAGCACACAAGCGACCAGGGGCTGCTAACACGGAGTTTCGCAAGGGAGTTTAGAATGGGAGTGGGAAGGGAGTGAGGGTCCCTTGCAGTTCTATCTGTTTCCCTTTATTCCCCTTAAAACCTATAAACCAAACTACATTCGAGACTTCTTGCTTTAAACAACCCTTTCATTAACTTGGAGACAATGCAGGCAGAAGCCCAGCTGCAGAGTGGGGGCTATCCAGTTTATTGCACTGGGTGCAGCATGTATGATTACCTGCCCTGTGGGTGGGTGGCATATGTGTGCATTCGGTGCAAGGAGCTCCTGGCCCCTCAGAGACCACGTACAGACTTTGGAGGATGGTCCAAGGTAGCGGAACTGGAGGAGCTAAGAGAGGCAGCGAGGTATGTTGATGAGGCTTTCCGGGACACTGTAGAGGAGGATGAAAGGCCCAGAGAAGCAGAGCAGTCAACGTGAGCAGAGGGAAACCTTCCCATAGTTGGGATCCTCCTTCCAGATGATGTTGGGGTTGCCTCTCGCACTGAGGTTACCTCTCCGGGGGAGGGAACTCCAGTTGCTAGGAAAAGGCAGGTGTTAGTAATGGGAGATTCGACCATTAGAAACGTAGATAGCTGGGTTTGTGATGACCGGGCGAACTGTATGGTGACTTGCCTGCCTGGTGCGAAGGTTGCGGATCTCTCGAGGCATCTAGACAGACTTATGTGTAGTGCTGGGGAGGAGCCGGTGGTCGTGGTACATGTAGGTACCAATGACATAGGGAAGGGTAGGAGAGATGTCCTGGAGGCCAAATTTAGGTTGCTAAGGAAGAGACTGAAATCCAGGACCTCTATGGTGGCATTCTCAGAAATGCTCCCAGTTCCACGCGCAGGGCCAGGTAGGCAGGCAGAGCTTCAGAGTCTCAATGCGTGGATAAGACGATGGTATAGAGAGGAGGGGTTTACATTCATTAGGAACTGGGGAAATTTTTGGGATGGGGGGGAGCCTATACAGGAGAGATGGGCTCCACCTAAACCAAAGTGGAACCAGACTGCTGGCACTAAACATTAAAAAGGTTGTAGAGCAGTTTTTAAACTAGGAGATGGGGGAAAGCCGACTGCTGCAGAGGAGCATGTGGATCGGACAGAGACTTCTCTTAAGGGAGAGTCTAATGATAGAACAGGAGTACTTGTGGCACCTTAGAGACTAACAAATTTATTAGAGCATAAGCTTTCGTGGACTACAGCCCACTTCTAGAGAATCTATATAGTTATAGTCAGGAGCAGAGGATGGAAGAGGATAATGTAAGGGCCAGAACAGATGATAAACATTCACATAAAAAAAGAATCTGACACATCAGAAAAGGGAAGACAAATAAACAGTGACAAGTTTTTAAAGTGCTTGTACACAAATGCCTGAAGTCTAAAGAATAAGATGGGTGAACTAGAGTGCCTTGTGATAAAGGAGGATATTGATATAATAGGCATCACAGAAACCTGGTGGACTGAGAGCAATCAATGGGACACAATCATTCCAGGGTACAAAATATATCGGAAGGACAGAACAGGTCATGCAGGGGAGGGTTGGGGGGGAGAAAGAGGCACTATATGTAAAAGAAAATGTAGAATCAAATGAATTAAAAATCTTAAGTGAATCCACATGTTCCATAGAATCTCTATGGATAGAAATTTCATGCTCTAATAAGAATATAACATTAGGGATCTATTATCAACCACCTCACCAGGACAGTGATAGTGATGATGAAATGCTAAGGGCAATTAGAGAGGCTATCAAAATTAAGAACTCAATAATAGTGGGGGATTTCAATTATCTCCATATTGACTGGGAATATTTCACTTCAGGACGAAATGCAGAGATAAAATTTCTCGATACTTTAAATGACTGCTTCATGGAGCAGCTGGTACGGGAACCCACAAGGGGAGAGGCAACTCTAGATTTAGTCCTGAGTGGAGCGCAGGAGCTGGTCCAAGAGGTAACTATAACAGGCCCGCTTGGAAATAGTGACCACAATACAATAGCATTCAACATCCCTGTGGTGGGAAGAACATCTCAACAGCCCAACACTGTGGCATTTAATTTCAAAAGGGGGAACTATGCAAAAATGAGGGGGTTAGTTAAACAGAAGTTAAAAAGTACAGTGACTAAAGTGAAATCCCTGCAAGCTGCATGGGCACTTTCTAAAGACACCAACTTCAATGTATACCCCAAATTAAGAAGCACAGTAAAAGAACTAAAAAAGAGCCACCGTGGCTTAACAACCATGTAAAAGAAGCAGTGAGAGATAAAGACTTCCTTTAAAAAGTGGAAGTCAAATCCTAGTGAGGCAAATAGAAAGGAGCATAAACACTGCCAAATTATGTGCAAGAATGTAATAAGAAAAGCCAAAGAGGAGATTGAAGAACGGCTAGCCAAAAACTCCAAAGGTGGTAATAAAATGTTTTTTAAGTACATCAGAAGCAGGAAGCCTGCTAAACAACCAGTTGGGCCCCTTGATGATCAAGATACAAAAGGAGCGCTTAAAGACGATAAAGTCATTGCGGAGAATCTAAATGGATTCTTTGCTTCAGTCTTCACGGCTGAGAATGTTAGGGAGATTCCCAAACCTGAGCGGGCTTTTGTAGGTGACAAATCTGAGGAACTGTCACAGATTGAAGTGTCACTAGAGTAGGTTTTGGAATTAATTGATAAACTTAACATTAACAAGTCACTGGGACCAGATGGCATTCACCCAAGAGTTCTGAAAGAACTCAAATGTGAAGTTGCGGAACTATTAACTAAGGTTTGTAACCTGTCCTTTAAATCGGCTTCTGTACCCAATGACTGGAAGTTAGCTAGGGTAACACCGATATTTAGAAAGGGCTCTAGAAGTGATCCCAGCAATTACAGACCGGTAAGTCCAATGTCGATACCGGGCAAATTAGTCGAAACTATAGTTAAGAATAAAATTGTCAGACACATAGAAAAACAAACTGTTGAGCAATAGTCAACATGGTTTCTGTAAAGGGAAATCGTGTCTTACTAATCTATTAGAGTTCTTTGAAGGGGTCAACAAACATGTGGACAAGGGGGATCCAGTGGACATAGTGTACTTAGATTTCCAGAAAGCCTTTGACAAGGTCCCTCACCAAAGGCTCTTACGTAAATTAAATTGTCATGGGATAAAAAGGAAGGTCCTTTCATGGATTGAGAACGGTTAAAAGACAGGGAACAAAGGGTAGGAATTAATGGTAAATTCTCAGAATCGAGAGGGGTAACTAGTGGTGTTCCCCAAGGGTCAGTCCTAGGACCGATCCTATTCAACTTATTCATAAATGATCTGCAGAAAGGGATAAACAGTGAGGTGGCAAAGTTTGCAGATGATACTAAACTGCTCAAGATAGTTAAGACCAAAGCAGACTGTGAAGAACTTCAAAAAGATCTCACAAAACTAAGTGATTGGGCAACAAAATGGCAAATGAAATTTAATGTGGATAAATGTAAAGTAATGCACATTGGAAAAAATAACCCCAACTATACATACAATATGATGGGGGCTAATTTAGCTACAACAAGTCAGGAAAAAGATCTTGGAGTCATCGTGGATCGTTCTCTGAAGATGTCCATGCAGTGTGCAGAGGCGGTCAAAAAAGCAAACAGGATGTTAGGAATCATTAAAAAGGGGATAGAGAATAAGACTGAGAATATATTATTGCCCTTATATAAATCGATGGTATGCCCACATCTCGAATACTGCATACAGATGTGGTCTCATCTCAAAAAAGATATACTGGCACTAGAAAAGGTTCAGAAAAGGGCAACTAAAATGATTAGGGGTTTGGAACGGGTCCCATATGAGGAGAGATTAAAGAGGCTAGGACTCTTCAGCTTGGAAAAGAGGAGACTAAGGGGGGATATGATAGAAGTATATAAAATCATGAGTGATATGGAAAAAGTGGATAAGGAAAAGTTATTTACTTATTCCCATAATACAAGAACTAGGGGGTCACCAAACGACATTAATAGGCAGCAGGTTTAAGACAAATAAAAGGAAGTTGTTCTTCACGCAGCGCACAGTCAACTTGTGGAACTCCTTACCTGAGGAGGTTGTGAAGGCTAGGACTATAACCGCGTTTAAAAGAGAACTGGTTAAGTTCATTAATGGCTATTAGCCAGGATGGGTAAGGAATGGTGTCCCTAGCCTCTGTTTGTCAGAGGGTGGAGATGGATGGCAGGAGAGAGATCACTTGATCATTGCCTGTTAGGTTCACTCCCTCTGGGGCACCTGGCATTGGCCACTGTCGGTAGACAGGATACTGGACTAGATGGACCTTTGGTCTGACCCGGTACGGCTGTTCTTATGTACACGATTTTCTTTAAAAACATAGTTCAGTTTTAAGGAAAGACTCCTAAAGTAAGTGGGATTTGCCACTGCTGAAATCAATCAGTCATATCAAAACCGGCAGTATACAACTCATTCTTCATACACAGACTCCCAGCAGATGACACTGCTTAGGAGGGCCTAAAAAGTAACACAACCTTTCAAGAGTATATGTAGTGCTAGCAAAAGGAGCCTTGTTTATACCGTGTAATGTTTTTACTTGATTCCCACTAGGAATGAGTAGAACCTTCATGGATGGGACGTGTCTGTTTCCATTTTAATTACGTCTGTATCCTTTCTTCAGAAAAAGAATTTGCTCATACCCTCCATGTCCCAGAGAGCACAATGAAGCACTGAAAGAGCCCAAATGACCCTACTGCCATGTATGTGAAACAAAGGTGAAGGGTCTCCTAGCCAATACGATGGATGGAAACCCTCCTCCCTCTCAGAAATGTCCAATCCCATCCCCTCTAAGTCATGCTCACAAGGAACTTGATTGCCTCATTAAATTAAGATTATTGACTTCTCCTAGAGGACAAACAGCCAGCCCCTATATGAACAATGATGTATCTAAAATAGGAGGCCTTTTCTACCATCTATATTTGAGTACTGGAGAAAAATGTGTAGTCAGACTAGGTAAAAAGATATGTACATCTATAATACATATTATTAAACCATATTTCTGGCTCCAAAGTTAAGGCTGAGCTGAGCTTTCCTTTTAGAGTGGAGTCTAACAATTTGTCTCTTAATTAGGAATAAAAAAAAAAAAAAAAGCTGGGGCTAATATAAAATCATACACACCATGATAGGGGAGTGATGGAATTTTAGTGGAAGTTACACAGAGTTGTTTGGAAGTTCTAAGGTGTTTAAAATTGCCCCATTTTGAAGTGTGGGGGGGTGTCTGACATTTCTTTGCTCCTGCTATCTCACAAATGGTTTCTTGGTGATCCAAATTTTCCATATAAATTAAATGTCCTTGAAAATCTGTACACCCACTCCTTTCTCCTCCAACAAAGTGAAAGTAAGAAGGCAGATCCTCAAAGGGGGTTAGACACCTAAATACAGGGCCAGCGCAACCCATTAGGCGATCTAGGTGGTCGCCTAGGGCGCTACAATTTGGGGGGTGGCGACCGTGGCGGTATTTTGGCGGCGGGACCTTCCGCCGCCTCTGCAGGGGGCGGCATTTCGGGGTGGCAGAAAAGCTGGCGGCGCTCCTGACTAAATACCTTTAAGGGTCTGGGTCACTGGACCTTTCATCAACTTGATCACTTAGGCCTGGTCTACGCTGGGGGGAGGAGGGGAGGAAATCGATCTAAGTTACACAACTTCAGCTACGTGAATAACAGCTGAAGTCGACGTACTTAGATCGACTTACTGCGGTGTCTTCACTACAGTGAGTCGACTGCTGCTGCTCCCCCGTCGACTCTGCCTGCGTCTCTCACCGAGCTGGAGTACAGGAGTCGACGGGAGAGCGCTTGGGGATCGATCGCTGCCTGCTGATCTGGCCAGTAGTGACGACATATCCTTAGTATGTTTACATCCCTTTCCCCCAATTTAAATGGGGAACTGTCTTTACAACCCAGGAAGAACTTTCTACACACATGTGGTGTCATGGAAGAAGCTCATATGGCTGAGAGAGGAAAAAAAAACAAAAAGGGTGTTGAGGCTGGTAAAGATAATGGGATTAGAGTTGGTAAAACTGTTCCTGTGAAATGTTTTTCACCAAGAAATGCAGATTTGGGATGACCAAGACTGGTTGCAAATTCATGTTGAACTTTCTAAATTGTTTCACTCAAAAATATTTTTTTAAATATATTTTAAAAAATTTGAAATGTTGGATTTTGACATTTTCAAAATGTTTCAATTAAAAATGACTTTTCATTCTGAAATTTAAATTTTATTCAAAAATTTAAAAAAAAATTAAAAAAATGAAATGTTTCATTTGACCAGAAACATTTTTAAAAATTTTTTTTGGTGTGCTGATAAATTTGAAAAAAAATCATTATGGGTCAACCTGATATTACTTTTTTCATCACAAATAACTCCATTAAAATCAACAGAATTACACCAATGCAAGTGAGAGGTAAATTAGGCCCAAGTGCAGCTAAATAGATTCATAGATTCTAGGACTGGAAGGGACCTCAAGAGGTCATGGAGTCCAATCCCCTGCCCTCATGGCAGGACCAAATACTGTCTAGACGATCCCTGATAGACATTTATCTAACCTACTCTTAAATATCTCCAGAGATGGAAATTCCACAACCTCTCTAGGCAATTTATTCCAGTGTTTAACCACCCTCAGAGTTAGGAACTTTTTCTTAATGTCCAACCTAAACTTCCCTTGCTGCAGTTTAAGCCCATTGCTTCTTGTTCTATCCTTAGAGGCTAAGATGAACAAGTTTTCTCCCTCCTGCTTATGACACCCTTTTAGATACCTGAAAACTGCTATCATGTCCCCTCTGTCTTCTCTTTTCCAAACTAAACTAACCCAAATCTTTCAGCCTTCTTTCAGCCTTCTTTCATAGGTCATGTTCTCTAGACCTTTAATCATTCTTGTTGCTCTTCTCTGGACCCTCTCCAATTTCTCCACATCTTGAAATGCGGTGCCCAGAACTGGACACAATACTCCAGTTGAGGCCTAACCAGCGCAGAGTAGAGCGGAAGAATGACTTCTCGTGTCTTGCTCACAACACACCTGTTAATGCATCCCAGAATCATGTTTGCTTTTTTTGCAACAGGATCACACTGTTGACTCATATTTAGCTTGTGGTCCACTATAATCCCTAGATCCCTTTCTGCCGTACTCCTTCCTAGACAGTCTCTTCCCATTCTGTATGTGTGGAACTGATTGTTCCTTCCTAAGTGGAACACTTTGCACTTGTCTTTATTAAACTTCATCCTGTTTACCTCAGACCATTTCTCCAATTTGTCCAGATCATTTTGAATTATGACCCTATCCTCCAAAGCAATTGCAATCCCTCCCAGTTTGGTATCGTCTGCAAACTTAATAAGCATACTTTCTATGCCAATATCGAAGTAGTTGATAAAGATATTGAACAGAGCTGGTCCCAAAACAGACCCCTGCAGAACCCCACTTGTTATACCTTTCCAGCAGGATTGGGAACCATTAATAACTACGGTTATCCAGCCAGTTATGCACCCACCTTATAGTAGCCCCATCTAAGTTGTATTTGCCTAGTTTATTGATAAGAATATCATGCGAGACCGTATCAAATGCTTTACTAAAGTCTAGGTATACCACATCCACCGCTTCTCCCTTATCCACAAGACTCGTTATCCTAGGGAGACACATAGTTATGTATGAACTTGAGGTTGAAGACAAGTATCGTGAACTTGATATAGTGGAGAAGGGGAAGTGATTCAATGGACCTGGTCAGAATGACTGACAAAGATAAGAATTTTAGCAGCTGTATTTTGTTTGGACTGGAGTGGTGCAATAGGGGTGTCAGACACCAGTGACAAGTGATGATTTAATGCACAGTATGAATTTACTTTAAAGGTACAGTTGTCCTGCTTTCAAACATCTAATGTTATTAATGTAAAATAGCTACCACTTGTCCAGACTAGACATTTCGAAGTGAGCTGCTAGCCTGATAGAAACCTGTGCACATCTCTGCTTAGGAAAGCAATGAAAATAAATCTGTGCAAAAAAAATTCACTGTGACTTCCAGTGCCCAGCTCATGCTACTAGCTGAATAGTTAGGACCCTTTTCCTACTTAGGAAGCACAAAGCTAATGCTAATCAGCTGCAGGGAGTCAGATGATCAAAAGGGTAATAACAAAGATAGGACTATTGGTAGGGTGTAAAAATGAAACTAGAGCCTTCTCGTTCCCAGGTGAGACTACCACTCCCTTAAGACGCAGATGTATTTTAAAGGAATAACACAAAATATTAAATACCCTAAAACCGGGCTATTAGGATATGACAATCTGCTATCCTCCACATTCTATATAACATTGTTTTAAAATGCAGTATTCTGCTGCCTCATTTTTTTTAAATATCTGTAGTTTCTGCACAGCCATGCAGTCTATCATACCACTGTGTGGGCAGACAGGCAGCCAACAGAGGGAGTACAGGTGATCCTCTGCTCCCAGAACAGAGTTGTTGCTAGGTTGTGCTCATGACAGGAAGGAAATATAGAACAACCATGGTGCTTTATGCTACACAAGAAGCAAAGGCAAATTTATAATTGTCAAGGAGAGAAATGATTCTATGAATCTATTACAAAAAACAGATTAAAAATATTTTGAAAACCTCTAGTTATATTAGACTGTGCCCCCTTAAAATATAACAGTGCTTCTGAAATCTTCACACCCAAGAGAGCTAGCGGGCTAAAAACGGAATGAATGCTGAAGGTATTAAATCTTGAAAGAGCAATGGGAAAACTGTGACAGGAATTATAATGGCAGGGTGGTATATAGGTTATTGTGAGATCTTGTAAAAGAATTACAGCTTTACATAATCAGAGCTGCTGTGCATTACCACAAAAGCCACACCAAAACACTGTGCTAATGAAGCAGTGCAGAAAGGGGCCAGATTGTATTTACTAGAGGGCTGTGGGTAGATTTGTCACAATTTACCTTAATAATACTCCTCAGTGGCATAGTCCCATGGGAGAACCGATGAACAAATATTGTTTCAATCAACCTTTTGATGTAGTGGAAAGAATGGCAGATACATGCCAAGCTAGAAATAGCAAGACAAAAGCATTTAGGAATGCTACAGAAACAAGTGTGGCAAGAAATTTGGAATAAAAATATGATGCTTACAAAAATATTGCTTGAGGCTCATAACAGAACTTACTTAACCACTGGATGTGGGCTTGATGTAAGCTTGTCATCCAGGCCATAGACAAAAGGCATGCGAAAATAAAACAGAAAATAGATGAACAATGGACCTGCATATTCTGTCAAAAATACCTGCCAAAAAAAAAAAAAAAAAGAGAGAGAGAGAATAATTAGACTGAGCAGATCAGTGGCAGTGCTTTGTTTGTTTGTTTTCTTTTTGTGATTAGTAAATTCCTCCACCAACCCAGAATGGAGGTGTGGTTTTGTTTTGTTCGTTTGTTTTTTTGCCATGACAACATTTGGAATTATAGGCTGAGATTGTTAGAAATGCATACATATAATGTGCACTTGCATTTGCAGTAACTGCATACAACTTCAGTAATTCCATGCACAGGTGACAAGTTATGTGCAATTAACATGGGAGCACATACAGTTGTGATAAATGTGCATGCAAATTATATTTATATAACGTTAGCCTTTATTTTTCATCTTGGCATACTATAAAACTACTTTTTAAATATAGCTTTAAAAGAATGCTGGTAAAGAATTTCTCCAAAAAAAAGGGTGGAGGGCTAGAAACTAGTTTCTAATGAGTGAATTTGGTTTAAAATAGAAATACTTCATATGAGCATCACTTTAATTTGACCTCAATTTTTAGAATTACTTTTGCTTCCATAACTAATTAAAGTAGGCTCATGTCTGAATTATGGAGAAATAAGGGAAATGTACTGTACTTAGGTAACAAAAAATCATCACTTTTTTCTGATATACTTAGAGCTACTCATATGTCCAGAAAAGTTGTTGAGGTATTACTGATATTACATGATATTACATTACAATTGATGTAATTGCATCAGCACTCATCCTGGCAAAGGTTAAATTGACCATAGATGGGAAGATATTGTTTCTTTAAACTTGCTGAAGCTAAAGCTTTTCTTAGGTTATGTCTGAATAAGATTAATGAAGGGCAGGGTGAGGAGGGTCTAGATGGTTCATGGGACAATCATATGGCAGGGTATATGCTTCGATTTACATTATAATGTTTGATATGCTGTGGTATTTCACTGTACATTGATACGAAACCATCTTGATCTTATTACCTACTCATATTGTAATTATTTGTTCTGATCATCTTACTGCATTTAGGATTACTTGGTAGGAGTCTTTTTCTAATATGGGCTCCAGTGTGATGATCTGAGGATTTATATTAAATTAAAAGTGATTTAAAATTATAGGGGGTTTATTACTTTTGTCTTTACTATTTGTCATTAATAAGATTATATTAATTATTGTAATTAAAAATGATATGTTTTCAAATTCCTGTCTAACTTTACCTTCATGCTGTGACATTTAAATTAAAACTAAAGGACAATATGTGTATTGTGGAATTGCAGAAGGGTTTGTGCAGGGACAGTTGCCCAACTAATTTCAAAGCCACCATTTCTCTTACCATCTAGTCAATGCTATAGGCTAACGCTGCCATGATGGAACTTTTCTTTGAATTAAGAGGGCAGAACATTTGATGTTTTCAATTTCTGTTAATGTTAGAGCTGAATGAATAACTGATTTTTCAGTTTTGTGGCTGTACCAAAAAATATGAAAAAATATTCGGGTAGTTTCAAACCAAAATTGATTTTTTGTGGTGGTCTTTCTTGACAAAATGAAAAACTAAAAAGAAAAAAAGATGTGTTTGGGTCAAATGAAACATTGTGAATGTCTATTTGAAGTGATACTTGGTTTCTAAATGAAATGTTGATTCAAAACACAAAGTTGAAATGGTTCATTATGATCGTTTCAAAGCAAACTTTTGAGTTTCAAAATTTTTGTTTTCAGTGTTTATTCAGCCAAAACTATTCACCAAAATCAATCTGAATTCATGCTGCTACTGAAATGACCAGCTGTCGTTAGTGTCCCTGGACCTGAACTGCAAACATGCATGTGAGTAACTTTACTCTCATGAGTAGACCCATCGAAGTCAATGAAATTGACTGACATGAGTAAAGTCACTCATATGTCTTTGCAGGATTGATCTCCAGGACAACAAGATGAGCCTGATCTCTGACAGCCCAAGGAACAGAAGTTACATAGTCACTTAGTTCCACAGTGCCAGGCTACCATGTTGCACTGCTGGTTTTCCACGGGGTGCACGGCCAGGATTGCATGATGTACTTTTATTGGGTTCTCTGGTTAAATGCTTCTTAAGATTAGAGTCACTGAAAATGAAGCTCCACTGTCTATATGTGCTGTCAGACCAGGCAGCGCATGGACATTCTAAATAAATGCAGAGAAAAGCGATGCAAGAATTAATTAAGGAGAAGCATTAATTAAAATGTCTCAGGCTTGCAGCATAGCTCACCATAGTCCATCCTATTTGTGGCCCTAAATCTTTAAAATATAGTGTAGCGGTTGTGCCAACTGGGAGATGCTGCAGGATTTCCTCATCTCTCAAGGATTTTCCTTCTGAGAAGAAGAAGTAGTTATACACATCACAGTGAAATTAAAGTAAACTCTGGTGACATATTAATCCTAAAGAAATCTTTTAGTCTGTTTAGACCAATCTGTGGGATCCTTTGGCCTGACATATGTTTTACCAGAATCTTAGGTAAGAGGGTGCCATTTGATAAAACAAATTCAGAGTGCTTCTGTTTCCTTATATTTGAATACAAAACTATAGGAAAAAAATATAGGAGTGAATTTTCTGTGCACCCACGGAAAACCACTGAAACCAACACACCATGAATTAAATCCTCATCCCCTGCTCTGCAGTAGCCATTATAGTCATTCCACTGTTGCTGCAGAAAATGGGTAGACACTAATGGGGGTGTGTCACTGCTCTCTCTGTAGGGACAGAGAATTTATATAGCTCATGGACCCACTAACCAGACCCCTTCTCATTCCTCATAGAATCATAGAATATCAGGGTTGGAAGGGACCTCAGGAGGTCATCTAGTCCAACCCTGCTCAAAGCACGACCAATTCCCAACTAAATCATCCCAGCCAGAGCTTTGTCAAGCCTCACCTTAAAAACCTCTAAGGAAGAAGATTTCACCACCTCCCTCGGTAACCCATTCCAGTGCTTCACCACCCTCCTAGTGAAAAAGATTTTCCTAATATCCAACCTAAACCTCCCCAACTGCAACTTGAGACCATTACTCCTTGTTCTGTCATCTGCTACCACAGAGAACAGTCTAGATCCATCCTCTTTGGAACCCCCTTTCAGGTAGTTGAAAGCAGCTATCAAATCCTCCGTCATTCTTCTCTGCCACAGACTAAATAATCCCAGTTCCCTCACCTTCTCCTCATGTGCTCCAGCCCCCTAATCATTTTTGTTGCCCTCCACTGGTCTCTTTCCAATATTTCCACATCCTTCTTGTAGTGTGGGGCCCAAAACTGGACACAGTACTCCAGATGAGGCCTCACCAATGTCGAATAGAGGGGAATGATCACGTCCCTTGATCTGCTGGCAATGCTCCTACTTATAAGGCCCAAAATGCTGTTAGCCTTCTTGGCAACAAGGGCACACTGTTGACTCATATCCAGCTTCTCGTCCACTGTAACCCCTAGGTCCTTTTCTGCAGAACTGCTGCCTGCTCATCTCCATGAACTTCTTCATGGAGGGAAGCCATGGCATTCAAGAGGTTGGAGTGTGCCCCTACATGATCTCTTTGTGGCCTTCCACTTCAGTCCGATGGATATGTGATGGTTCCACATGGTTTTGGTCCTAAGCAAGGGGTATGGAGCAGACCAGGATCTCTCCCTCTCTGCATAGTAAAATGCAATTTATATTCAACTCTTTTGTTTAACTGACATCTTTCCCTTCCGGAGGTTTGGCCTATCAGACACATGCCTGCTTTGGGCTAGTGGCAGTGGCACCCAAGTTCCTGCATTTAGGGGAATCCCCATAGTTCCAGCTGTCACCCAGTGACAAGTTTCCCAGCATAATCCACTGGATAGGGCCTGATAACATAAATACTTGTGGAAGGAAACAAGCTGCTCAAGCACATATTTTCCCATGGAAGGATCCCAAAAAAATGTTAATCTTTACTAGCATAATCATTTAAAGGGATTGTGTAAATAACTGTATGCTTAATAGCAGAAAAAGAAGGTGCTACATTTTATTTGAATAACTATGGAGAATTAACATGTTTTTTCAGTTACGCTTTCCATGCCATGCAACAAGAGTTTTCTACCAGAAATACCTGTGACTAAATTAACTGAATCAGACACTTGGCACCAGCTAAATCTATAGATCCTATATTTCCATTAATTCATTTTGCATTAGCTTATCACATGAGAAAACTAATGTCCAACTGAGATAAAAAGAAGTTAATGTGAATTAATAGCACTAGCACATAACCCAGACTTTTCACAGATGAGCATCACTTTGGGGTCCATCTCATTGCAGTTAGCTGCAGGTAATATATAGATTACATGCTGTTTCCATTGAAGGACAAGTGCTCAACAGTTGAAAACTAATTAAAACAATGTGCAAACTCCCAAGTTAACTAAACAGTGGGTATTGGTACCAGACCCATGTATGGGATTCTGAGCAATAATGTTCAAAGAATTCAGTTTGTGGTGGGCTCCTTTTTGTAAAGTCATAATGTTAACTAGTTCAGCAAAACTCCCACTTATAGCAGATAATACCAGCAGAGAGGGCAGGACGTGGCACCCCTCTATGCAAGCACTGTGTTCATAGCCTTATTACTCTAGACCTGAATGGTACTTACTGGGGTCAAGTCTTATTGACTGCCTTGCTGGATACCACTGGGGATCTACAAGACAAATTAGAAAACATAAAATTATCCATAGTGTTTGCTTTTGGATTACCCACTGTTATAATGACTGCAACCGAACAAGAGAGGCTTTCAGTTGGAGATTTTTATGACTTCTTGTTTTATTATTTATTTTAAAAATCAACAAAAAGTTACAGATCAAAGCACAGATTTGCATAAATTAGGAGATGACAGCTAATGAAAAATGATTTTAAATCTCAGCTACATTAGTGGTCAGTTGCTGATTACTTGCGTTAATGTGTGTATATCATATGCTCCATCAAACTATCTAATTTTAAATTAAATAATTATG
Organism: Malaclemys terrapin pileata; assembly: GCF_027887155.1. Taxonomy (NCBI): domain Eukaryota; kingdom Metazoa; phylum Chordata; order Testudines; family Emydidae; genus Malaclemys; species Malaclemys terrapin. The sequence continues at coordinate 76,244,694 of NC_071512.1, forward strand.
TACTGGATATTCTGATGTGATTTGTACCCTTAGTATGTTTCTTTGAAAATATTATACTTACATGATTTATGGAACATCAATCTGATGTCACTAATCGTGGCATGTGGTTCCACCTAGGCAACAAAAATACTGTTCATGTAAGACATTTGTATTGGAAAATGATCAGTAGATTCAAAAAATGTGCAGGTTGAAATGTGATTTTTCAAGTTGACAGCATTCCTTTAACTTTCCGAAACATGGCCAAAAAATTCTATGTCTAGTATGGACAGCTCAAGCCACTGGTAATAGGAAAAGGGAGCATTTAATCTCTAGCTCATATTGCAAATCCATCCATGTTAATAATGACCAAAGTTATTACAACATGATGATAGTTTGGTGGCTTATGTGAAATCTCTCCAAGGTCACATCACAACTGGTACTAACTGGCACCCTTGTTGGCCCCCTCAGCTGAGAGGTTGAATGCGAATGAAGATGGAAGTGCTCCCTGCCCTCTGGTCCTTCCAGAAGAGGGTTGAGGGATTTTGTAAGGCGGCGTGAGCAAGTTTGCCTAGGCTGTTGTCTCCAGTGGAGGAGGAAGGGCTTTCTATCTCCTTTCACAAGCACTCCATTTACTTAAAGAAAATTAAAAACTTCTAAATACTGTCACTGCCATTTTAACAATATTATCATTTACCTTATCCAGAAAGCACAGCTGTTGCTTTGTCTTCCAATCGAGGATTTCCACCTGATAGAGAACAAAATGACAACTCTAATTGTTTGCTAGCTGATTAATCTCTCAGCTCTTGGGGCATTCTTTAGAAATATGATCATTGCAAAGGATGAAGCACCACCTTTTTCCAGTCTACTGACTGTGCAAATATAACTGCGCACTCCAGTGGATCAAAGCAAGTTCGACATAACGCGGTTTCACCTATAACACGGTATGATTTTTTGGCTCCCGAGGACAGCGTTATATCAAGTTAGAGGTGTACCTGAAATTATAATCTATAACCTTACTATAACAACAGTTACTATAACATCACTATAACAACCATGCTCAGTGCATTATAAGCCTTCCAAAGACACCCGACATGACAAACTTTGCATTAGATACCACACAATCATATTATAAGGATGAACATGGTGTTGTAGGGTGTTCCCACGAGGTACAGAATGTCACAACACTTTTTAGTACAATAGAGACAACATAGCTATGGGATAGCAAGCTAGATTTCCACCAAGTTTCACAGGTGTAACTGAGGGAAGAATTTGTCCTGCCAAAGCTTTATTACTGTTGCAAAAGTCAGACACAGCTTGGCATAGACAGAAAAATCATAATTTTTACTTGTAAATAGAGCACATTGATCTATAAGTCATTGAGTGATAATAAACATAGAATTCCTCAATGCCACAAAGTCACTTTCAGAGTATAACTACACTTTAGGTCAAAAGAAACATACCTATTACTATAGAACTCATTTACAATGGTACACTTGGAAATTGTTTAACTAAAATAAGCTAACATGTCTAGCAGAAACCAACATAGATCTTGCGCTGTAATAGATCTCTTCATGTACAAATACAGATGTACTATTGCTTACCTGGGCAATATCAAAGCATTTAAATATCACTATTTATTTCATTTAATTCTGATGTTAAACATATACCCGACTTCTTTAATCTCTGATAAATTAGCTTGCTGATGGCCTCTTAGTATCTCTGATTTCTTAGACACCTCTTTGCTGTTCACTGAATGCTATTGTAGTACACCTCTACCCCAATATAACGTGACTCGATATAACACGAATTCAGATATAACGCAGTAAAGCAGTGCTCCGGGGAGGCGGGGCTGCACACTCCAGCAGATCAAAGCAAGTTCGATATAATGCGGTTTCACCTATAACGCGGTAAGATTTTTTTGGCTCCCGAGGACAGCGTTATATCGGGGTAGAGGTGTACATTCAACCTTTAAAATTCCATATGTGACACACCCAACATTAATATCTGTTTCTTTTAAAGATGTCATGTCAGTCCTGAAAATAACATAGGGCCCAAACTTCCATGGTAGTTTCCATGGAGTAATTCCAGGTGAACAGTCCTGTGAGCAGAACCCTCAAGTGAATAAAGATTTGTAGGCTCAGACGCCAAAGTTAAGTTTACCCATTATATCACATGCAATTTCAGCACATTTTGTCCTTATGGAAAAATGCTATAGAACTTACAGATGTTAAACCAGCAGGGTTCTACAAAAGTTAGTTTAAACCACATATAGCATTTATCAGAGAATGATGTCCTTTCTGCATCATTTTTAACCAAGCTATAACATTTAACAGAAAATTAGATCCATGATGTAAAACTTCCGGGGCTTGGTTTAAAAAATTCTATAGAAAATATAGAATTCTCTGATAAATTCTAAAGGATAAAAATAGAAGTATAGAATCCATGAACCCCTAGGCAGCTGTGACAATGCTATACGGGCATACTCTTGCCTCTGGGTAGTTATTAATGCAGGTGATCCCATCATGAAAAGTATATGTCCATTCCCCATTTTCTACCAGCCTCATGTGAGGGAATGTGTATGGAAAGGAGGATAGGAAAAGAGAATACTTTAAACAGTGTTTCCCAAACAATGGGTCCCGACTCACCAATGGGTTGTGAAAAGGTGCTACATGGGTTGCCATGTCCAGGGCCGTACTAACCCATCGCTGGGCCCTGGGCTAGGCAAACCTGGTGCCCTGAGGGGAGATGGAAGGTGAATCTGTCCCACACTCACCTTGCAGCAGTGATTCCTGTCCCGCGGAGCTGGGCTTGGCATTGCAACCTGGCACAGGGGTTTCAGTGAGGGGCAGCCGGGTCAAACATGAGCCAAACAGGTCACAACACCTGGAGCAGAGTGTTTGGAAAAGACTGCAAGTTTGGGGGTCGGGGAGGGGGGAAAGAGAGGAGCAGTCTCCAGGGATTTCAAAGCCCAGTTTCATTAGAGCAGCCTTTTTTCCCCCTCAGTTTGTTCTCATTGACCCACTTTATAATGGAACTCCTCTCACATACCAAATGACTGGAACTTTTTCATTACTTAGTACTGGAGGGTTTTTAAATAAACATCTAATTTTAATTGTTTGGTATTAACTAACCAAGAGAGGAGATTAATATTAGACCCTCAATATGATAACTGAACACAGAAGTCAATACCTTTATAATAAGAGTGTTCTGAAGTGATGAGGCAGCTTATTTAATGTATTGTATTTTCTGCTCTCTCTTCTCTTGCCCTAAATAATCCTCTCTTTTTCTACTCGTGCACCAACTGAAGCACTTGAGCTCCAGCCAGAAGTACCAGGTAAATGAGTCTCTTTGCATTGGATACAAATGCTGCAGCACACTGAGACTCATCTTCGAATGGGGTTCCCCTTTCAAGGTGGCCAGAAGAGGGGGTGCCATTGGGGTTTGTGCCCTTTTGCTTCTTTAGGTCTCAAAGGTTACTGGGATTTTAAGTGTTTTTCCTCTTTTTATTTTACCTTAGGAATATTGGGAAAGCCAAGCTTTGTTGCCTCTGTTTGGATGGAGGTCTCTCTCCTTGGAGAACCAGAGAAGAGAAGTCTGCTCCCAGTGGAAAAAATGGTAGCGGGGCAGACTCCTAAACCACTATGAGTGAGATTCACAGCCCAGGGGAGGGGGGACTATGGGAGCTCTACACCACCTTTACACCCTCCCAAACCTCATCTGCTCCAGGGGCTGGCAAGGCTACTGGCATAATTTAGAAAGCCCTGGGTCCATGCTGTTGTTTGGCAGCCTCCCCCAGCTGCCTTACAGGTGCCAGTAATGCCCAGAAACTCCACAGTGCTTAGTGTTGTAGCCCCACCCCTACTCATCCCTCCTGCAAAGGCATATCCTATGCCAGGGCTTGTAAGAGAGTCCTCCAGAGGTAGCTGCAATATCTGCACTGGAGGAAGCCTCTCCAGACTGGACACAGGGCATGCAGGGCTCCTTTGGCCCACACCAGCCCTCTTACACAGTGTGAAGGGCTGGAGGGCGGTGAAGATCTCCCTCTCTCTCTCTGGTATCCAGCTGTGCTGAGGCCATCACATCACCCTTGGACTTTAAGATGTCTCAACCACTTTTAGCCTCAAGACAAAGCTAAATATTAGAACAAAATCACCCTTTCCCTTTTCAGAAACACAGGGATGAAAAGGAACTAGATTTAAAGTCCATTCAAATGCATGGGCGTGGGGCAGATTTGAAAGGACAGAGTGAAAACATGTTAATTATTTTGCCTTCCAATTACAGTGCTCTTAACAAAGGGCAGCTGGCAAAAAACTGTTTCCCCAGCTGTGTCTGAGCATTCCTATAATGCCCAAAAGACACAGAAAAACCCAGGGCTGGCTTTACCATGAGGCGAACTGAGGTGGCCGCCTCAGGTGCCAGACTGTGGGAGGGGGCGCCACTAGGACCCTGAGTGAAGAAAATTGTGTCTGCTGATGGTGCATATGTATTCTCTCTGCTCTAGATGCACAGAGATGGTGGAGTGCTGTGCTGGAGGAAGGAGGGCACAAGACACAACAGGCAGGCAGGAGAAAAGGTAAGAGGGAATAACAGAAAGCAGCAGGAGCTACAGGGAGAGAGAGGAGGAGGAGCCTCTTGTGTACTTCTCTAGCACCCCCAGGAGCCTGGACTGATTAACACCAGCTTCTAAGGAGTTTTCTGTTTCCTGCTGCTTCCCTGAACCCACTTGAGAACAGACAGTCAACTGTAGTAGTAGGAGCCAGTTAGGTCCTTAAGACACTGATATCTTCCCTCACTCAGGCCCTGCTACCCGCCTGCTTATTTGTCCCCTTCAATTGAGTGTTGAAAGCCATTATAGCTGGCACAGAACAGCAGTCATGAGTAAAAGAAGAAAACGCCCCTCTGGGGCAGCATTCAGAAAAAGAAAGAAAGCAAAGGAAGCTTTTCTATCTAAGCAGGAAGGAGCTCTCCTGAGATACATAGCCACAAATATACACAGTGAGCTTTCCGGCCCCAGTGAGGATATGAGTGGTGAGGAGATGCCTGATCTTCTAGTTAGTCAGAGTGCAGGTGACCTGGCAGCTACTGCAGCATCCATATCTCCATCTCAAATGGATGTAACCATGCACATTCCTGAAGAAAAGTGTGGATCAGAGAAGAGTGTGGTAGAGGCGCAAGAAACAGCTGCTGCTGAGTTTAGTTCCTTAAGTCTAGATGATCCAAGACTGTGGACCCACTTGAGCAGTAGCCTGAAGGACTTCCTTGTATTGCATGGGCCACAGCAAGTGAAAAACCTTCATGTTCCCCAAAGACAATGAAAATAGAAGTTTCCATCCAACACATTACTGGCGTGAAATCCCCAGTGGTGACAAAGTGGAAAGGCCATGGCTTATGTACTCAAAAACCCAGAATGCTGTTGCAAACTCTTCCAGTCTAATGTTCCAGCCACATTGGGTTCTACAGGAACAAAGGACAAATTACTTTAATCGTGTGTTTTGTAACAACAACAGAACCTAGTGAAAATGTCCCTGCAATGGTGACTGTCAGAGAGCATTTTCGAGAATTTATTGACATTGATGATACTACAGGAGCTGGTATGACAAATGTGCTTCTTAAAAAGCTGGAAGATATGGGAATTGTGATAGCTGACATGAGAGGTCAGGGCTACGATAATGGTGCCAACATGAGAGGAAAGAACAGAGGAGTGCAGACACGGATCCGAGAGTAAAACCCTCGAGCTTTTATTGTCCCATGCAGTTCTCATTCATTGAACTTGGTGGTCAGTGATGCAGCATCAGCTTCAAGTGAGGCTGCTGAATTTTTTAATGTAATTCAAAACATCTATGTATTTTTCTCTGCATCAACTCATCGATGGCAAATTTTGAAGCAACATCTGGGAACATCCTTTCTGACACTAAAACCACTGAGTGCCACATGATTGGAAAGTCGAGTGGAGGCAATAAAGCCTATCAAACACCAAATTGGGAAGATAGATGATGCCATAGTTGCCATTATGGAGGATAATGCTATGACAGGAACTGTTCGTGGGAGAACAGTGGCAGAGGGAAATGGAATCACCAGAAACATACATAACTTCAAATTTCTGTGTGGCTTAGTGTTGTGGCATGACATACTGTTTGAAATAAATGTTATAAGCAAGAGACTCCAAGGTGTTGACCTTGATATATCTGGAGCAATGGAACAACTGGATAAAGCCACACCTACAGTCTTACCGGTCAGATGAGGGATTTCAAATCGTTCTGAAGAGTGCACGGAAGTTGGCAGAGGAACTTCACACTGAAGCTATTTTCCCACCCATTCAAGAATACAAGAGTCACCGAAGAAGAAGACATTTTGATTACGTGGCACGGGATAATGCCATAAGAGACCCCAAACAACAATTCAAAGTTGAATTCTTTAACCAGGTGCTAGATTGTGCAATACAGTCAGTTGAAGAACGTTTCATGCAGCTCAAGGAACTCAGCAGCATATTTGGGACGTTGTATGATATTCCAAAACTCCTCACTATACCTGAAGAAGATCTACACCAGCAATGCAGGGCACTAGAAACAGTGCTGACACATGATGACATGCGCGATATTGATACGAGTGATTTAGGTGATCAACTGAAAGCCCTTTCAAGATACATTTCAGCAGGATCAACTTCAAAGGCTGTTCTGGAATATATGTGCACAAATAAGATGACCACCGTCTTTGCAAATGCTTTTGTTGCTCTGCGCATACTTCTAACACTTCGTGTAACAGTTGCCAGTGGAGAACGCAGCTTCTCCAAGCTGAAGTTAATAAAAACACATTTACGCTCCACAATGATGCAGCAGAGGCTGGTCGGCCTTGCAACCATCTCAATAGAGCATGAGCTGACCCAGACTGTGGACCTTCAGCAGGAAGCAGTTCAAATCTTTGCAACCAAGAAGGCACGGAAAGCACCACTTTGATTATTCAAACAGATAAAAATGCCAGTGTTTACTATGCAGCCAGGAAAAGTTACATTTGCTGTTCAGGCGTTTGAAAGTTTAGTGTTACTTAACGTTTTTGAACAAGGCATTTTAAGTTGTTAGTTCTCCTTTATTGGGGTAGGTAGCAGAGCAGTACCATGAGAGGAGTAGAACAGGAAGAAGGCAGAATTGAGACCTTTCAAAGTTTTGGCCCAAGCAAGGTGATATGGGGGCATCATTTGAGCTCCCCGCCTCAGGTGCCAAAATGTTGTGGGCTGGCCCTGGGAAAGCCCGGCCTATGCTATTAAATGTTATCTTCTCTGAACATGGTGGCCAACAATCATGTGAACTGACACAGCACTGAACACACTGGATTTTTGTTGGGGGCGGGGTTCATCTACACCAGAGGTTCTCAAACTTTTTTTTTTGTCAACAGACTAGGGTTACCATATCTCAAATAAAAAAAGAGGACCCTCCACGGGCCCTGGCCCCGCCCATTTCCCCACCCCTAGCCCCGCCCCAACTCCGCCCCTTCCCCCACCCTAACTCCGCCCCCTCCTCCCTCCCACTCCCAGCCAGGGAGAAAGGGCTGCCCCAGTGATACCAGCTTCACAGTTTCCCGGGCAGCCCCCAGACCCTGCGCCCCCAGCCGGCGCTTCCCCAGCGCAGCTGGAGCCCAGGAGGGGAAGCGCCCAGCCGGGGGCGCAGGGTCTGGAGGCTGCCCAGCAAACCGTGAAGCCGGTAGCGCTCGGGCTTTGGGCAGCCCCTATGCCTCCGGACCCTGCGCCCCCAGACGGGCACTTCCCCTCCGGGGCTCCGGCGGCTCTGCGTAACTTACACTGTATAAGTTACACAGAGCCAAAGAGGAGCAGAGCCCCCGCAGCTGGAGGCTCTGCTCCTCTTAGGCTCTGTTTAAGAGCCGGGCTGCCCCAGCGCTACCGGCTTCAGGCAGCCCCCGTGCCTCCGGACCCTGCGCCGCCGGAGCCCGGGAGGGGAAGTGCCCGGCTGGGGGCGCAGGGTCCGGAGGCAAGGGGGCTGCCCGAAGCCGGTAGCTCTCGGGCAGCCCGGCTCTTAAACAGAGCCTCTAGCGGCTGGGGCCAAAGAGGAGCAAAGCCAAAGAGGCCAAAGAGGAGCAAAGCCTCCAGCCCCCGGGGCTCTGTGTAACTGACACTGTGTCAGTTACACAGAGCCCCAGCCGCTGGAGGCTCTGTTTAAGAGCCGGGCTGCCCGAGCGCTACCAGCTTTGGGCAGCCCCCCTGCCTCCGGACCCTGCGCCCCCAGCCGGGCACTTCCCCTCCCGGGCTCCGGCGGCGCAGGGTCTGGAGGCACGGGGCTGCCCGAAGCCGGTAGCGCTCGGGCAGCCCGGCTCTTAAACAGAGCCGAAGAGTCGGGGAGGAGCAGAGCCGCCATTTTCCCGGACATGTTCGGCTTTTTGGCAATTCCCCCCGGACGGGCGTTTGACTGCCGAAAAGCCGGACATGTCCGGGAAAAAGAGGACGTATGGTAACCCTACAACAGACCCCTTTTCAAATGCAATGTTAATCACAGACCCCCAACTGAGAAACTGATGGACAAAGGTATGTGTGTACTTCATATAAACATGTACTGTATGTCTACACTGCGAAGTTGTCAACAAAACTTTTGTCTTTCATGGGTACTTAAAAAAGACAAAAGTTTTGCCGACGCAAGTGGCAGTGTGAACGTGGCTTTGTTGGCAGGAGTGCTCTCCTGCCAACAATGCTAACGCCGCTCGTGGGGCTGGAAGTATTTTGTTGGCAAAAGTGCTGAAGCAACAAAGTACCAACAAAAAGCATTTACACACACTGACTTTTAGCGACAAGGCTGTGTTGACACAGGCCCCAAAGTTATGTTCTATACAGAAGCTATAACCAATGGGAATATTTGTGGGAGAGGTATATTTTTCTTTCAATTAAATAAGTTGTTGGGTTGACTGTAAATACTCCCTGCCATGTCTGCATCCCAAACTGTGTTGACACAGCCTTGTCGCTAAAAGCTGCGTGGTGTAGACAGGCCCTTAGTAATGCTTTAAGAAAAAGAGCAGAGTACTTACAGATGTCAGTGAGATGGGGGTGCCTGCTTCTTACTGCAGAGTCTATCTATTGTTGCACTTTGAGGACCCCCTGTGCAAACTCTCAGGATGCAGTTTGAGAACCACTGGTCTACACTGATAGCTAAAGCATGTTCAGCATCAAGTGAGTTTACATGATTATTGGCCACAGTGCTCAGACCACTTGCCTAATGGTCTGCTCCTGTAACCCTTACTAGAGTGATTAGTTCTTTTAGATTGTAGGCTCTTTGTGCCAGGGAGTTGGATTTTCTATGTTTGTGTAGCACCTAGCAGAATGGGGCATGGTCCTGACTGGGTGCTCAGCACTAGTGCAATGTAAATGTTAATAATCATAGTTACAATGATTTAATAGATTGCTAGATTTTAAGACCAGAATGGACCACTATGATCATCTAGTGCTAATCTGACCTCTAGCATTACGCAGGCCATAGAATTTCACTCAGTAAATGGGACTTGGTGTCTGAGTAAGGGCTTGTCTACACTAGAAAATTAGATCAACCCAGCTACATGGCTGGAAGAATTCTTCCCTCTACTAGCTATTGCCTCTCAGAAAGGTAGATTTACTACAGTGACAGGAGAACCACTGCTGTTGTTACAGTAAGTGTCTACATGGAAGTGCTACAGTAGCGCATTTGTAGTGCTGCAGCTGTGCTGCTGTGGAGAGTAAAGTGTAGACCAGGGATCGGCAACCTTTGGCACACTGCTCACCCTGGCGGGCTGGGTTGGTTTGTTTACCTGCTGCGTCCGCAGGTTCGGCCGATCGCGGCTCCCACTGGCTGCGGTTTGCCACTCCAGGCCAATGGGGGCTGCAGGAAGCGGCGGCCAGCACATCCGTTGGCCCGCACCCTGGTGCTTACCCTGGTGAGCCGCATGCCAAAGGTTGCTGATCCCTGGTGTAGACATAGCCAACGGATAGTAGGTGCCTAGTAATCTCAGGCTGTATCTACACTACAGAGCTTATGTTGGCACAGCCTCCTAGTATAGATGCATCATACACCGGCAGAGGGAGTTTTTCTGTCACTATACGAACGCCACCTCGCCCAACGATATTAGTTGTGTCTACACTGGACCTTTTGTTGGCATAGCTATGTCACTAAAGGGTGTGGCTTTTTCACATCCCTGTCCAACACAGCTGTGCTAGTATTTTAAATATAGACCAGGCTTTGCATCCCTCCCAAGACTGTAATTCAGAATGACTAATGTTTTTTTACGGGGGCTTCCTCTACAGTATTAGAGAGATCCTTTAAAAAATATTTCTAAGGGCCATTATCCAGTCACTAGAGGCCCCAAAGTTATGTTCTATACAGAAGCTATAATCAATGGGAATATTTGTGGGAGAGGTATATATTTCTTTCAATTAAATAAGTTGTTGGGTTGACTGTAAATACTCCCTGCCATGTCTGCATCCCAAACTTTGCAGCATTGTGATTGTGCATGGGGAACAGAAATTGAAACTAACAACAAAAAAGGAATCTGCTCGGTTTCACCGTCCATGAGCAAAATCCAAGGAATAATCTAGCAGCACCAACAGAGAAAGTGTATTAGACTTTTAAACATTTCAGTTTTGTTAATAAAAAAGGTACGTACATTCATTTTTTAGGATATACCGTTTTAATGATTGTGTCCCTTTAATTAGAGACTTTATATTTTGTTTAGAACTTACAGTTTAGAGCTGTATCAAATGCCCAAGTCTCAACTGGTCTTCAAAAATTATGTGATAAAATGATCATGCCATGACATCCTAGAAATTATATTTGTTGACATTTTTATTTGGAACAGCCTCCCCAAGTTTCAGTTTATCCTGCTGGGTACTAACACAAGCAAATACTGTATTGATTTTTTAAAATCACTCAGCTAAAAAAAAAAAAGCTTATTTTATAGTCTAGGAAAAATTATCCCTGAATAAGAGCAACACAAAATAAATTAATGCTGCCTGTTCTGTTAAACTGCTTACGTAAATAAGACTCCTTAGATTTAGCTAGGGCCATGACATGATTTGTTCTTAGGTTCAATCACTTAATTTTTTTTCCTCGGTTATCAAATTTCTCTCTCCAAGCAGTTCCTTTATTTCAGTTGAAGTAATTATCTCCCCCTTCCCTTGAGATTTCTCAGTCATACTAAGATATTCCTGAGAAAAGCAGGTGAATCTGCACTCAGCAGGCCTGATTTTGATTTCACACTGATGTGAATCAGGAACAACTCCACTGAAGTCAGTAGAGTTTGTCTTGCGGCTATCTGTGTGAGAAGAAAACCAAGACCTTTTAGTCTGTTCTGCTTCTATCTCGCCTTCATAATGTACATAATGGAAAAAACAGATTGCAACATCAGGGCCAACTTCTGCCACCTTCCTCATGCAGAGTAATAACTTGCTCTGTGAGTAGTCATATTGCAGGATATCCTGGCCCACTGAAGTCAATGCATAAGTCCTATTGACTTCAGTGGGACCAAGATTTCATTCCTTGACTTCACTGGGAGTAAATCAAACTGTCAGTGTTTAACAGGACGGTGACGGGTTGGATCATAGAAACCCCCTTGGGAATTGCCACCTGATGTGCTGAGACTACCTCTGAGCCCGTTTTCCCAGGCAGCTTGGGACTTCAATGCCCTGCCTGGTTTGAGCCAGACACGCTAGCTTGCTACAAACCCAGACCCAGGTCTGAACAACATCCCCCAAGAGCTACAGGCTTAACTGAAAACAGCTTAAGAAGTGTTCCTGTCTCCAACACTCAGATGCCCAGCTCCCACTGGAGTCCAAACTCCAAATAAATCCGTTTTACCCTGTATAAAGCTTATACAGGATAAACTCATAAATTGTTAACCCTCTATAACACTGATAGAGATATATGCACAGCTGTTTGCCCCCACAGGTATTAATACTTATTCTGGGTTAATTAATAAGTAAAACGTGATTTTATTAAATACAAAAAGTAGGATTTAAGTGGTTCCAAGTAATAACAGACAGAACAAAGTGAATTACCAAGCAAAATAAAATAAAACACACAAGTCTAAGCCTAATACAGTAAGAAAGTGATTACAGATGAAAATCTCACCCTCAGAGATGTTTCAATAACCTTCTATTACAGAGTGGACGCCTTTCTAGTCTGGGCACAATCCTTTCCCCGGTACAGCCCTTGTTCCAGCTCAGGTGGTAGCTAGGGGATTTCTCATGACTGCCACCCCCTTTGTTCTGTTCCACCCCCTTATATATCTTTTGCACAAGGCGGGGATCCTTTGTCCCTCTCTGGGTTCCCACCCTCCTTTGAAATGGAAAAGCACCAGGTTAAAGATAGATTCCAGTTCAGGTGACATAATCACATGTCCCTGTAAGACTCCAAGCCCTCATTCTCCCAGCCTGACTCACAGGAAGGCCTGCAAGCAAACAGAGCCATCCACCATCAATTGTCCTGGTTGATGGGAGCCATCGAGATTCCAAACCACCATTAATGGCCCACATTTTGCATAACTACAATAGGACCTCAGAGTTATATTTCGTATTTCTAGTTTCAGATACAAGAGTGATACATTTATACAAATAGGATGACTACACTCAGTAGATTATAAGCTTTGTAATGATACCTCTTAAGAGACTTTTTGCCTGAAGCATATTCCAGTTACATTATATTCACACTCATTAGCATATTTTCATAAAATCATATAGAGTGCAACGTCTCAAGGACAATATAGGAAAGGTCTGGAGCCCCTAATACCTTGGTGATCCTTTTGTCAATTATTTGTACGGATAAGTCTTCATTGACTTAAGGCCACAAGTTTTGATCTGAGAATGAATGGCCTGCGTAGGAGGAGACGCCAAACTCCAAGATGTAGCTCTCACTGAGAAGGATGGAGTCGGGTGGAAGAATTTGCTCCCTCATGGAAATGGGAAGGAGTTTAGCCCAGAAGACACAAGAATACCTCAATATGTGCCAGAGGTCTTATGTCTCCACAATGAATCCTAGCCCTCGCTAACCCCTTGACAGCACAATTCCAGCGCAACTATTCTGCCTTCTGAAAAATAACCCTCATGGGGCTTTCAGAAAGTGAACAGGGGCACCACACAAGCTAATGCTGACTCCAGGGCAGGCTCTAGGCACCAGCAAAGCAAGCGGTTGCTTGGGGCAGCAAATTTGCAGGGGCGCAAGAATCCAGCATGGGAGCTGAGAACCAACAGGGGGCCCTGGGAGCTGAAGTTCCTTGGTTAGCTCCCTGCCTATAGAGCCAGCACTGGTGCAGGGAAAGAACTACATTTCCCAGCATTCCCTCGGCCGCAATTAACAGGAAAGGAGTGTGGAACTGAAACCTCATGCTGCAGCTTGCTGTGAATGGTAGGGACAAAGCCAGCTCTAGGTTTTATGCTGCCCCCACCCCAGCCCTGGGCTCCTCCCGCACCCCCGTGTTGCCCCAGCCCTGGACTCTCCCCTGCTCACACCGCCTGCCGCCCCAGCTCTGGCCCTCACCTGCACCTCCTGCCGTTCCAGCCCTGGGCTCTCCCCCAAAGAAAGAATTGGATGGACTAAATGGACAGTGCGCCTCTCTGTCTGAAGCCTAGCAAGGGAGGTACGTGGATCCCACTAGAATTTAAAATGAAAAGTAAGAGAGGGGAGGCTCTACTAGGATCTGGGCAGCTTTAGATACGGTACCAGGCATGTAGGAGGATTGACACTTCTGAGCCATGGAAGCGGAAATTGACTTTTCTTTTCCAGATTTAGCTAATATTCAGAAAGGGAATCTAGCACCTGCCTTCCAGATTTGAACACCCTCAAAATTCAGGAGTGCTCAAGCTCAATTTGGGCAGCTGTTACTTCATTTCTCCCAAATCAAATATACTGATCCACTGTAACTTGCTGTAGAAAAAGTAGAATAAATTGAGCAAGAAATGCTTCCCAGTGGTTATTAGGACTGGAATTGCTATTTTCAACAGCCATTGCTTTTTTTTTTTTATTTCTAGTTTTATTTGTTTAAAAGGAGGACAGTAATATTGCATTGGCAAATTCCCCATAGAAACAAAGAATAATAAAGGCACCTCAACTTTTCCTCATTTATGTAGGACAGTCTTATAATATTTCAAGTATTCTTTTAGAGTGACTTAAAGGTCCTCCTTCCCCCGCTGCTGCATTTGGTGGCGTTTAGCAACCTATATCCACTCTACACGCGGATAACATTGCAAGCAATTGCCAGTCTAATGCAAGGGGGTAGAGCAGAGGAGAAGAAAGTGGGGGAAGGGGGAAGGTGTTGCTGGGGAGAGTTTGAGAGTTGGTGTTCATGGAACTGGCACCACACGCATGGTGTTGGTGTAGCCAGACCCAGGGTGCCATCCTGTAAGTACAATGACAAGATCGCCAGTCTTGAAGAAGCCACGTGCTTTGCCAACATTCATGCCCAGGTTAACTCTGAGATCCACATCCTCAGCCCATGCATCAAGGGTGGGTTCTTTGCACAACACAGGGAAAATGCCACGGTACAGATGGGCCTGGCGTGCTGTCTGTCCATTGCGAGTCACAGCAATGATGGGAGCACGTGGACGGAACCTGGACACCAGGTGAGCAGATCTTCCAGACTTGGTGAGGACGATAATAGCCCCACTGCAGCACTTGAGTCTTATAATATGCATCCAGATATCCTTCAATCACACAAGCTGAAAATTGTTCCACTTTACTGCAGTTCTGTAACCATATGGGAACCAATCCTGTCTGTGTTCTGTGCACATCCAAAATTCCTGCTGAATGACCCGCCCTGGGCGCGAGAGTTACCAGTGACCCAGGGCTGGGGTGGCAGGAGGGTGCAGTTGGGGGTGGGGGGTGGGAAGAGAGCCCAGGGTTGGGGGGGGGGGGGGGGAGGGCAGCCAAAAATTTTTTTGCTTGGGGCAGCAAAAAAACTAGAGCCGGCCCTGGCTGACTCAGTGGGTATTTACTTGCATTGGCAATGTAGCCCTGTGGTACCCAGTCATGCTGAAAAGTCCCAGCATGCACTGGACTTCACTGTCTCCACTGATCACATTGGCATGTCTGGCTATGAGGGTAGGATAAGCCTGCTTTTATTCAATACAAAGGATAGCTCCAGTATTTTCAATATTGTTTCATATTCCATAACATACACACTACAGAATATGCCCTGACTTAGGATTCTGACATGTGGTGATCACATTCTGTACATACCCAACAACATTCAGGCAGAGAAGCAGGGCTGGCCTTAGGGGTGGGCCACCTGGGCAACTGCCCAGGGGCACCAGGGGGAAGGAGGAAGCTGTGCAGAGGTGTGCACTGCCAATGTAGAGTCGGAAACTGCTCCCAGGTGGGGTAGGGGGAGGGGGCATTCAGATTTCTCCCTGCTTCCTCCGGAGGGAGGAACATGGGTGGGTGCGGTGACACACAGATACTGCTCCCCTGCAACGTTCCTCCATGCCCCCCAAGGGGCTGGGGGGGGGGCAAGGAGCAACACCACGTGCTCTGTGCATCCAGGTCACTTTCCCCACCTGGTCTGTGCTGTGAGGCAGGCGGGAGGGCAAAGTGACCTGGAGGGGGGAAGCCCTGACTTCGCTCCTCGCTCCCCCTCCCCCCAAGGGTGCACAGAGCAGCAGCTTCAAAGGGGGAAAGTGAGCAGCAATTCCATCTGCTCCAGGTCAGTTTCCCCTCGTGTGTGCAGGCTGTGTGCAGGTGTTAGGGGCGCAAGGGTTAAAGGTGCAAGGGAGGTGGGGAGCCTGGAAGCCCACGGGGGGCCAGGGACACCAAAATACAAGTTTGTCCAGGATGCCATTTTTCCTAAGGCCAGCCCTGCAGAGAAGGTGTATGAAATAGAATTATCTCATACTCAGAGGGCCAAATGCTGTTCCCACTGAAGTCAACAGCCATTTTGTCCTTAACTTTAACAGAACCAGGACTTGGCCCTGAGGGAATAAATTTGTCCCCAAAGAGGCAGCAGCTACCTCTCTGAAATCAAAAGGTAATTATTAGTACTGTGATTTGCAATGTATTAATTAAATATCAGTCCTTCCATTACCTCTCTTTCTGTAGAACATTGTGTGTATGGACGAGATAAAGTAATATCTTTTATGGGACCAACTTCTGTTGGTGAAAGAGACAAGCTTTCAAGCTAACAGAACTGTTCTTCAGGTCTGACCTATGTGTGTATATCAGGATATATCAATCCTCTGTATGCTGTAAGATATATGGGAAATAGCTGATTTATGGGAAACACCTTTTCTTTTTTTCCTAATGGGGTCAGATCCGAGAACCTTGTCCTTACCTACTGACCAGGTATTTAGATATTGCTATTTTTAGCGTACTAGCTCAAGCCCCACTAGCACAGGCCTGTCTACCTGGGCAGGTCGGAAGTAGGGTTGCCAGGCGTCCAGTTTTCCTGGCAGCTCTGGTCAGTGGGGCTAAGGCAGGCTCCCTACCTGCCCAGGCTCTGCGCGGCTCCTGGAAGCAGCCAGCATTTCCCTCCGGCTCCTAGGTGGAGGTGCGGCCACGGGGGCTCCGTTTGCTGCTCCCGCTCCAAATTCCAGCTCTGCAGCCCCCATTGGCCAGGAACCACAGCCAATGGGAGCCTCAGGGTCAGCGTCTGCAGATGGGGGCAGCGCAAAGAGCCGCCGGGCCACGCCTCCACCGAGGAGCCGGGGGGAAATGCTGGCTGCTTCCGGGAGCCACCTGAGGTAAGTGCTGCCCGGAGTCCACACCCTGTACCCCGTCCCGTGCCCCCAACCCCCTTCCCCAGCCCTGAGCCCCTCCCGTACCCAAACTCCCTCCCAGAGCTTGCACCCCCCTCCCGCACTTCGAACCCCTCAGCCCCGGCCCCACACCAGAGCCCGCACCCCCAACTGGAGCCCTCACCCCCCCGTCTGCCAACCCCCGCCCGAGCCCAGAGCCCACACCCGCACCCTGAACCCCTCATTTCTGGCCCCACTCCAGAGCCCAAACCCCCAGCCCAGAGTCCGTACCCTCTCCCACACTCTATTCCGCTGCCCCAGCCCGGAGCCCCCTCCCACACTCCAAACCCCTCATTTCTGGACTCACCCTGGAGCCCTCACCCCCTTCCACACCCCAACCCCCTACTCAGCCCAGTGAAAATGAGCGAGGGTGGGAGGAGGGATGGAGTGAGCGGCGGTGGGGCTTTAGAGAAGTAATGGGGAAGGGGCATGGCCTCGGGAAAGGGCGGAGCAGGGGTGTTCGGTTTTCTGCAATCCGAATGTTGGCAACCCTAGCTGGGAGGCCTGTTCCCAACTGCAGTGTAAAGATAATGTCTAAAATCTTTGGGGCTGAAGATGGCAGTAGAGGACTTTGAAGCCTCTAGGATTCTTGTTCTTTGTGATTTTCTGTTGCTAAGGAGCAGGATTAGCTCAGGGGTCTTATGAGGCAATATGGACAGGTGCTTGAAGCAGTTTTGACAGCACAGACATTTACTTAGCAAAGTTAATGGGACAAAGGCAACAATGGATATAATACAAGGGAAAAGAGCCCCTCAAAATTTTTTTGCTTCTGGGCTTAGACTTCAGTGCAGGGGGGTTACCTAGGGCTCAACATGCAAAACTCCTACTTAGCAAAAATTCTTTGAAACTTATGTCTGAAAACATATATTTATAATAGTAATAGACAAACAAACATGTTTGTTCTCTTGAAGGAACACAGTGAACTTGAAATTCAGTCAGTTTCAACACTGAGTCTTCCTGCCAAGTGGTGTTTCTTTACAATCACATTTTCCTGTTTTTAAAAATGATTTTCTCTCCTAAGGCCTTGGCTACACTTGAGAATTCACAGCGCTGCCTCAGCAGCGCTGTGAAGAACGAGTGTAGTCACGCCGCCAGCACTGTGAGAGCTCTCTCGCAGCACTGCAAGTACTCCACCTCTCCGAGGGGAATAGCTTGCAGCGCTGCGAGCGAGCATGCAGCGCTGCAGGCTCTGATTACACTGGTGCTTTACAGCGCTGCATTCGCTGCGCTCAGGGGAGGCGTTTTCACACCCCTGAGCGCAGCAATTTGCAGCGCTGTACAGCGCCAGTATAGCCAAGGCCTCAGACTCACACAAACAGAGGAACAGCTTGAATAACTGTCTTAAAGGGGAAGCAGTGAAACTGCTTGTATACAAAGTGTTGTCAAATGCACAATGTAAAGAAACTAGAGGGAAACCTTTTTTCCTGTAAATCTTAAGTGTTGCTTGTAACAATAAAAAAACATTTTCAGTCAGCAGCAGGGCGTTTAGATTGGTTGTGTCCCTTCAAATGTTCCCAGATCATTCAAAAATCTTATGCATAGCTTCCTTACCTTTGTCATGCACAAAGGAGTGCTCTTAAAACAGAGAATCCTAAACCTAATTTTCTTTGCAGTCCAAGCAACCCTGCCCCAGGCATTTAAACTCAGCATTCTTACACTAGCCATGCAGTCTAGAGATCAGTAGAGCAAGGGAAATCTTTGTAATAGGACCTGCAACAGCCCAACAATGCTCTAGGCAGGCAGCACCACACCAGCTCTCATTAAGAGGGTTATCTTCACAGCCAGAAGGGCTAGTAACTTAATTGTTTTCAGTGACCGCTTCAGTTCAGCAAAAAGAAGAACAGGAGTACTTGTGGCACCTTAGAGACTAACAAATTTATTAGAGCATAAGCTTTCGTGGACTACAGCCCACTTCTTCCACGAAAGCTTATGCTCTAATAAATTTGTTAGTCTCTAAGGTGCCACAAGTACTCCTGTTCTTCTTTTTGCGGATACAGACTAACACTTCAGTTCAGCAGAAACTGAAGGGACACCTGGAGTAGACTGTACCGACTCAATCCACCCCTAGTCAAGATGAAGTTTTGCTAACATTGTTCTCAAGAACAGCTCCCTATCCAAACCAGTTAGGGAAATCATGCTAGAACCATGTTATTAGTAACAGTAAGTTCCAGCATGATTTCAAACACAGTGAGGTCAGAGCCCAAATCTGTAAGTGCTGCAATGTCTGCAAACCTCCCAGAAAAAGGGATCCTCACACCGGGCCTGATCCTGAGAGGTGTCAAGCACCTATAACTACTACTGAAGTCACCTGGAATAGCAGATGCTCAGGATCAGACCATACACTTCTGGAGCTGAATTGCACATGATCCTCAAACCACATTTATCTGCAAATGAAGGGACTGAGCAACATACTGGTTATTTAGTATAACCAGTGGGGTAACATAAGGAATCATCACCTGGCTAGGTTAGACAAAACACATGAAGAAAATACGAGAGGATAACCCAGCATTTTCAGGGAGATGGGTGGATCGGGGGTGAAGGTTTTCAAGAACACAAATGAGAGCTAGGCACTCAATTCTTATTGGACTTTTAAGGGGAGTTGGACACCCAGCTGCCTTTTGTAGCTTTGAAAATTACCTTCCAACTCTTTTTCAAAAAACCAAACAAACCAACCTCCCCACCATCAGTAAACTTTAAATGCGTTTCTCCGTTGCCCATGAAAACAACTAAAAAACTCTGTCCATCCTCAAGAAGAGATGGGGAAAACTGTCGTAGCACTTAAATAATTTGGCATCGCTGGAGAGAGACACCATATCTCTGTTTATCCAGTCATTTTCAGTTTGAAAAATCTTTCACCTAAGACATTCCCTAAATGCAATGAATTAATCGAGAACTAATTATGACTAAATCTGCCTAACTGATGATTTACAAACACATCTGGCTCAGAAAACCAAAGGCCCAATCATGCAAACCCTTACTCACATAAGTAGTCCTTATGCAAGTAATTCTGTTGGTATCAATGGGATTATTATTTCATGTAAGGATGAATAAAGGTTTACAGGATAAGGCCCCAGATAATTCTACTCCAAACACTGGTATATTAAGTGTAATTTGTTTACTGATTATATAATATAAGAATCTTAAAGGGACATGTTAACTGAATGCACTTCTGTCTGAACATTTTTCTACTATATTTACAAGAAATACCTAAGATTACTATATTTGAAAGAGAGTAGAGAAAAAGCCCGATGCCAACTCTGTCCACATATCTATTCAAGTGACATCATCATAGGACCTAATCACATCAGCCATACCATCAGGGGCTCGTTCACCTTCACATCTACCAATGTGATATATGCCATCACGTGCCAGCAATGCCCCTCTGCCATGTACATTGGCCAAACCGGACAGTCTCTACGCAAAAGAATTAATGGACACAAATCTGACATCAGGAATCATAATACTCAAAAACCAGTGGGAGAACACTTTAACCTGTCTGGCCATTCAATGACAGACCTGCGGGTGGCTATCTTACAACAGAAAAACTTCAAAAACAGACTCCAAGGAGAGACTGCTGAGCTGGAATTGATATGCAATTCAGATACAATCAACTCAGGATTGAATAAAGACTGGGAATGGCTGAGCCATTACAAACATTGAATCTATCTCTCCTTGTAAGTATTCTCACACTTCTTATCAAACTGTCTGTACTGGGCTCTCGATTATCACTTCAAAAGTTTTTTTCTCTTACTTAATTGGCCTCTTAGAGTTGGTAAGACAACTCCCACCTGTTCATGCTCTCTGTATGTGTGTATATATATCTCCTCAATATATATTCCACTCTATATGCATCCGAAGAAGTGGGCTGTAGTCCATGAAAGCTTATGCTCTAATAAATGTGTTAGTCTCTAAGGTGCCACAAGTACTCCTGTTCTTTTTGAGAAAAATCAGTAAATGAGGGGTTTGGGGTGTGGAAGAGGGCTCCAGGGTTGGGGTGAAGGCCCGGCTAGGGGTGTGGGCTCTGGGGTGGGGCCAGGGATGACGGGCTTGGGGTGCAGGAGAGGGCTCAGGGCTGGGGTAGGGGGGGTGCAGGCTCCAGGAAGGAGTTTGGGTGTAGAAGGGGACTTGAGGCTGGGGGTTGGTGTGTGGGAGGGAGTTTGGGGTGCAGGAGGGGGTGCAAGCTCTGGGAGGGAGTTTGGGTGCAAGGGGGGGCTCAGGGCTGGGGTAGGGGGTTAGGGCATGGGAGGGGATTCAGGGTGCAGGTTCTGGGTGGCGTTTACCTCAGGCGGCTCCCGAAAGCGGACAGAGAGGCTCTGCATACTGCCCTCGTGCCGGCTGCAGCTCCTATTGGTCGCAGTTCCTGGCCAATGGGAGCTGTGGAGCCAGCGCTGGGGGTGGGAGCAGTGCGTAGAGCCTCCCTGGCCGTCCATGCGCCTAAGGGCTGCAGGGCCCTGGAGGCCGCTTCCAGGAGCCGCGCAGAGCCAGGACAGGCAGGGGCCTGCTTTAGCCTGGGGCCCACACTGTGCCACCGACCAGACTCTGCTGATTGGAGCCACCAGGGTCCCTTTTCGACCAGACGTTCCAGTCGAGAACCGGACGCCTGGCAACCCTACCTCTTTCCCTTTCTGGATGTTTTGTTTTGGGTCTCGCATGCAACTAGGCAGCCAAGTACCTAGCTTGGGTGCGCTTATCTTCCCCCAGTTCATGGACCACAAGCAAAGCTAGGTGCCTCCATGCAGCCCAGACTCAGGTGCTTATTTCCAATAGAGGACCAGGACTTACACACACCTCTGTTGTTGGCGTCTTCCATAAGCTATAAAGAGTTCCGTGGCACCTTATAGGCTAACAGACGTATTGGAGCATAAGCATGCGTCTGATGAAGTGGGTATTCACCCATGAAAGCTTATGCTGCAATACATTTGTTAGTCTATAAGGTGCCACAGGAGTCTCTGTCACTTTTTACAGATCCAGACTAACACAGCTACCCCTCTGATACTTGATTCCATAAGTTAGTTTAGGCAGCTCCCCACCTAGCATGTAGGCTTTGTGGATCTCAATCTAAGGTGCCTATCTCTTCCCATTCATTGTATAGGGAGCCTTTGGCACCTAACTCAGGCATTGTGGATCGCAGTGTTGTTTCTGTGATTTACTAGGCAGTGTTGTAATGCCTAAGTCCCTTTGTGGATCCCACCCTTAGGCCTCAATCTTGCAATGGAGCTCATTGCAGAATTGGGACCCTGCATCAAGTAACATGGTGGGCTGTGCTTTGCAATGTCATGCGAAGCCTATTTCTCAAAGTGGCACTCTTTTTACAAGAATCTCTTCATTAGGTATTGTTTTAAAAACGTTTCCCGATCTCTACCTAGAGCAACTGAAGGATGTAATTTGTTCTAAAACCCACACAGCTCAGCAAAGCTGTCACTTCTTAAATGGCCATGTCTCTACCAAATATAACCCATAATGACTATGTAAGAATTTCTAAAGAACTCAGCAAATCTGAACACACTAACGTCAGAGGCTAGGGAAAAAATATAAATTATTCAGAACGTAAATGTTCACTTTGTTCATTTACAGTAAAAAATATAGATACATCATGCCAGAGAAGTGCATTTCTGTGCTTATGTGCCTATACTTTCCATAGCATAATAAATGTTTGCCATTTGATGAAAGAACATGCAGTGCTTTTCATATTCATTTGACTGTTTTTGATTTTCTGTACAGAGAGATGTTCTTGTGAAATGCTTCTTCAATGTGTGGTACAGTTAGATTTGTGTTGTGAGTATAATCCTGACTAAAGTTCAACATGATCAATAAGCGCTGGAATTGCCTACTTTTGATCCACTACTGTTTTACAAAATACTCCATAAGTTGTTTGAAACTGAGAGGAGCCCTAAGTCTCTCATGAACTGAACAGTTTCCCCTCTCTGTAGTAGTCACTAGTAGGATAAGTATTAAACTTCTCTTCTTGGTTACATTCCTGTATTTGGTAATCTCATGAGTCTCAGAATAGCTATGGAGTTACATTAATTTATTCAGGCTAGAATGGACCCTCCCTTTGGCCTGCTTCATACCTACACCAGTCCTGAGCCCAGCCAGAGAATGAATGGAAAGGCAGTGTGTCTCCCCTGTCCTGGCACTGCTAGGAGACAATCTACTGCAGCTCAGGTTAGAGTAGCTCCGAAGGCTGCTCAAATTTCCACCCCAACTGCAATGTCCCATGTGAACTATTTCAGTAGCTGGTGCTAGCCAAGACAAAGGGACATCTTGGCCACATCCTCCCTTCTCCCAGCAAGCCTTGAGCACTGGAGGTGATATGCAGCTAGCTATGATGGCTCTGTGTGTGCGCCAGGGAGGACCCCACACACTAGGAGTATTTCCTGGGGTGTGGGGTGGCGTTACAGCTACATTGCAGGAATTAATCCCCGCTTATATTAATTGTAGAAATATTATTTATATTCCTAGTGAATAGGGACCTCACTTTCAATTCTGTGCTTGGGGTTAACAGGGCAAAGGGGCTATGCCCACGGGACCCTTAACTCATATGGGCCATGTATAGTCCCCTTGTAGCTATACCAAAAAAAAGTGAAACTGACTGTGTCCCAAATCAGTCAAATGCATGAAATAAGCTGGAAAAAAAATTATTTCAGTAACAACAATCCTAAATTTAGCCAATAACAATAGTAGGTACAAATATTCAGAGTGTGATTTTAATGTTCGTAAAGTGCTTAGTGATTCTCAAGTGGAAGATGCTTCAGAATTGCAAAGTATACCAAGGGTTTCAGAGTGTATAATAAACAATACTGGCCTACAACTTAGATACTTATCTTCTCTTTACTTAACTCAATTTTGAATTTATGCAAAGAAGTATTATTTTAAATACTAAAATATTTTGATTTTATCCATGTATGTGTAATCAAATTGGTGGGGTGAGCTGTATAGGCAGTTATTCACTCCAGCCTTTCTCACTGCTACCAATAGCGCTCAGATTGGGCCAGTATGTGGTGGTGTGGTATGCTTGCCCCTCTTTAAAGCTGCTATCTAGTTCTCCAGAATCTCAGCTTTAATTTGTTTAAAAAGGATCTAGCTGTTATGGTTGTGAAGAAAATCTCAAAAAGGTGAACTGAAACCAGACATCTACTTGAGTCTGCAGAGAGACCTGATAGCTCTGAGCTATTGAATTCTGCCCTGTTCAGCTCATTTAGGCCTTAGCTCAGATGCCTAGTGATGATTTAAATGCCAACATTGTTATCTATTTCATTCCTCATGTAAGAAAAGAGAGGGAAGATCATGGATCTACACAATTTACTGTGTCATTTTGGTGCCACATGTGTGTGGCAATTGGGAAAGTCTCTCTACTTCTATTTTTTCACCACTGAAGAAGGAATCAAGCCCAAGGAGCCTAGCAGAACCAGTGGGCACATTCAAGCAGCGCTTGAAGTAGCCAGTGGAGCTCACAGAACAATCATGATCTTATACATCCACATAAGCTACAGTAGCATCTCATTTTGGCAACTCACATGGGGCAGAGCTTATTTTGTAGGCAGAGTTTAGAAGAGTGCCACTGCGTGACACTCCCTGCCTCACTGTGAACCCTGGTTGAAACTGGGAATTGTTGCATATAAAGCCTCTTGACAAAAGATAGGTGAGAAGGGAACATAAGCGATCAACAAAAATGACCCTAATGGTTGTTTGCTGGATCTCTACCAGTTTAAGAAACAAAAAAATTGTTGAGTTTCCTGGCAGTAGTATTGGCCAATAGAAAAAATGGCTGCTTGACCTACAGAGTCAGCTTATAGGTGAATGAGAAAGCTTCTTAAACCAAAAACAGACTATTTATGATCCCCAAACATGGTGAGAATATATTTGCCAGGCCCTGTGCCCACCGAAGTTATTGGCAAAAGTCCCACTGATATCAGTGGATTCAGGATGGCGCTCTTAAAGTACTTAGATTTTTTTCTTTTTTTTTCCTGACCTAATTAGACTTGAGTTCAGGATTCCTTACTTCCTCTGAAAAGATTGCTGACATCAGTAACATTTAGCAGCAAAACTGATAGTGGGCCAGATAGTGTTTTAGGTACAGCCTAATGCTGAACTGCACCAACCCAGCAAGGGCTCTGGGGAGCATTTTGCCTGAGAGAGATACATTGGCCAGGTCCTCAGCCTCCAATATGTCCTTTTGCACTGCTCCATGTCACACAGGTAAGGTGAGGATTCCTCTTGGGGAATCCTCAGCTCGCACAAAGCCAGCTATACCAGACCTACACTGTCCTCTGTGGTAAGATGAAATAATATACAGGGCCTGTGGCAGAAGCACTTTGCACTCTGATGAGCCTCAACAGGATAACAGACCCTGTGGGGCTATTGTCAGTAAGTTAGAGCAGCCTAACGTATGCTGCTGCCCTCAGACGTCACCCAAGGAATACAAAGCCATCTTTGTTGTGCCATCACCCACACCTTGAATCTGGCATGAAGTGCATCTCAGACAGATTTGATGATCTGATCTAATGACTCTCAAATCTCCTAGGGAATGCAGCCACTGCACCACCCCTTAAGAAGATGGAGTCTACAACCCCTTCATGGCCAGCCAGCTCAGCTCTACTCTACTGGCAAGTGTGAAGCATAGAGTGGATTGTTTCTCAGGGAGAACTAGCGGAGTTTGTAGTTGTGTCTGGCCCCTTTAGTCTGGGCTACTGAGGAATAATTGACACTGTGCTAAAAATGCAAGAAGCTGCCAGGTGCTTGTCTATGCTAGGGCTAATGAAGCTAACATGGATGCAGCAGAAACATTGGTAATATCAATGGGAATTTCTTCTTAAAATTCCTTAGGGTAAGATAGATAGGGCCATAGGAGGAAGGCTCTGTGCATCTTCTCTAATTTATTCACCCATGCAAGGGCCAGAGATAATCTAGCTCATCCTGTTTAGGTGCTAGAGATACCTAAAGTGTTTTCTAAGTTTTGGTAAAAGACAGAATCATGGACCTTAGGACTTGATGAGTAAATAGAGGAGGAGCTGCTTTTTAGACATTTGGTTTAAAGCCCTGTTAATTTTTAAATGTGCAGATATTTTATTGATAATTTTGCATTTTACAGGGGTTTGTTTTAATTAAAGAGGCTTTTGCATTTACTTTTAGGTTAATATGGGAGAGTCTCATGGTGGAGAATCTGAAATGAGAGATTACAAAAATGAAAGAGTTATCTAGAAGCATAGCTGCTAATTAGTATTATTTTGAAATTCCAACCCCCCTGCTTTGACATGAACCAGTCTTCAGAACTTTCTCTTAGCTGATATGGACACACTCCCTCCATTAGAGCTTAATATAGCTGATTAAATATAGATTAATTTGAGTTATGCCAAAAGGTAAAATAGGCCTTTTTGTGATGCTTTGTTTAGTATACACACAGAAAAAGCTGAATGTATTAAAATCTTTCTTGATTACTTTATTTGATACATATTAATGCAAGAATCAAGTACATCATTAAAATCTATAGCCAATGACATTTACAAATGGCCAAGAATATTTCAAACAACTTTTCCCACCTGTTCTTTAGAACCAGAAAATACAGCTCTATTAATCAGTGACCATTATTATAGTTTATGCAATGCCCCAAAGCATAGCAGACACTGTATGCAAATGACTGTAATGTGCAAATGCCTTTATAAATAAAGAAGTCATCTCCTTTGATGAAAGAAACTCACAACAGGTGTTAGGGGTTCAGTGCTTTTGTACTGAAATACCTCAGGAATTAATTCATCATACCGTGCATATGCTTTTAAGCTTTCATGCTATGTTTTAAAAAGGCTCCTACTATGTACAGCATTGCAACATGCAGCATTTAACAAGGGTCTTCCAAGAAGCTAGAGATGAACATTGCCAGTGACATTTATCTCCCTCTGTTTTTTCATACAGCAAGGATATATATACCCAGGGCACAGTGAACATAACAGGGGGATTAGGAAGGGCTGTAAAAAGAGATGAGTGCCATTGATCCCCGTCCTCCCCAAATCACAAGTAACCCTGTGAAACTATCCACAACAGGCTACAGAGATCCTCCTCCTCTCCAGTGCCTGGCCATCTGACCCTGAACACTTCACCTGGCCACTCAAAAATGCCAAGTTGGAGTGATCAGCCCCAGAAGAGAGGGACACTAGAAAAACAGCTGCCTTGGAAGAGATACGTGGATGAGACAAACAACAACTCTCTGGGGTCTAGTGTCATTTTGGATTCAGGCTCTGAACCATGGGTCTCTGTGGCCTAGCTTCTCCCCACTCACCCAGGGAAAGCCACAGATGGTTTGGCCTTGTGCTTACATTTTATGAAAGACAAGTACATCAAAGCCCCCTGCTTCAAAAGCCTGCAACTTAAAACTGCTTTTGAAAATCCCAGTAAGCTGAGTTGCTGGTAGCCTTTAGCTTCCCTGCAGATGAGATGGGGACACTGCTGCCCCCGGGAGGAGCCTAGTCGGCAGCCCAACCTGCTCACTGCTAGGAATGCAGCAGAAACCTCTCGGTCACTTTTAGCCTCCAGCCTCCCTCCTGTGCAGCTCCAGGGATCGGGCTGCTCCCAGCAGCGCAGGGCTCCGCGCGTCCTTCACTGCCCGTTCTTTAGAACCCCACCCAAGTTTGCTACGATGCCAGCCGTGCGCCCGCTCCGCTGCCCTGAATGATCCTCGGTGCCAGGCACCCACCTCAAAGAAAGTGACTCTGCTGCCCATCCTAGGTGCTGATTGCGATCGTTGTGCCCGGCTCTGGCTGCTGGGGCAGGGAGCGGAGCCGCCGCCGCCTCCTCTTCCTAGAGCTGCTGCACTTTAACTCGGGTCCCCGGCGCGCCGGCCAATCAGGAGATGTCCACTGCCCTCCCCTTCCTTCCCTTGGGTTCAGAAATCCTACCGCGAGGGCTGCATGCGGTTCAGGGCAGCGCTGCCATCCCCTGTCCCGTGCATCACTCCCTCCCCCGTCCCCACGTGCTGTCTGCAGCCAGGCTGCGCTGAGCTCAGCGTCCCCACAGCAAGGGAAGGAAGAAAGATCCGGCCACACGCAAGCCAGGATGCAGCTTCTACTGCCTTAGGAGCACGTCCAGGACTGCTGTTTGCTATCTGCAGGCTGAAAGCATCGCAGGCCTACTGCAAACACAGAGCATGTGACGGTAGAAATGAAAGGCTGGAAGAGATCTGGAGAAGTCATCAAACCCAGCCCCCTCTGCTGAGGTAGGACTAAGTATACCTAGACCATCCTTGAGAGGTGTAAAACTTCCAATGATGGGGATTCCACAACCTCCCTTGGAAGCCTATTCCAGATCTTAAATGGCCTTATAGATAGAAATGTTTTGCTAAGAGCTAATCTAGCTCTCCAGTGAATATTGAATACTGGACCCACAGCTGATCCCTGTGGGACCTTATGAGATACATCCCCCCAGTTTGACAGTGAACCATTGATAATTACTCTTTATGGTCTTTCAAGCAGTTGTGTATCCACATTATAATAATTTCATCTAGCCCACATTTCCCTAGTTTGCTTATGAGACTATCCCATGAGGGTGTATCAGAAGCCTTACTACATCGCATCTACTACTTCCCCCCATCACTAGGCCAGTAACCTTATACAAAAGGGAAATTATGTTGGTTTGGCATGATTTGTTCATGACAAATCCATGCTGGCTATTCTTTGTAAACCTATTGTCCTCTAAGTGCTTATAAATTGATTATTTAAATTTGATCTAGTATCTTTCCAGGCATCAAAGTTAAGCTGATTGGTCTATAATTTTCCAGGTCCTCTTTGTTCCCCCTTTTAAAGATTGGTACTGTGTTTGCCCTTCTCCAGTCCTCTGGGACCTCATCTATCCTCCACAAGTTTTTAAAGATAATTGCTAATAATGGTTCCAAGATTGCTTCAGCTAGTTTCTTAAATACTCTAAGATGAATTTCATCTTGGCCCTGCCAACTTGAATACAGTATATCTAATTTATCTAAATGTTCTTTAACATATTCTTTCCCTATTTTGGTTTGAATAGCTTCCCCTTGGTTATCAGTATTAAGTGTGTTGAGTATCTAATCACTATTAACTGGTGACAGCAAGAAGGCTGAGGTGTTGCCTATTTTGCTTCACTCTTTACTAAAAAGTTATTAGTTCTACTTGCCTTCTAAGAAGAGAACCTACCCTTTCCTTTGTCTTTTTCTACCCTTTCCTTTGTCTTTTTCTTACTATTAATGCATTTAAAGAACCTCTTATTTCCTTTGCTAGGTGTAACTCATTTTGTGCCTTAGTCTTTCTGATTTTGTCCTTACATGCTTGTGTTATTCTTTTGTACTCCTCCTTAGCCATTTGTCCACATTCCCACTTTTTGTAGGATTCCGTTTTCATTTTCAGGTCATTAAAGAGCTTCTGATGGAGCCATATTGGCCTTTTACTATTCTCCCTCTTTCCTTTGCATCGCAATAGTTGGCAGTTGTGCCTTTAATATTGTTTCCTTGAGAAATTGCCAGGTCTCCTGAACTCCTTTATCCTTTAGCATGCAGAGCTCATGGCTGGAACTGTTTATAGCAGACACCTGCAGTCTGGCAGTGCTTTGACTTTGTTTCAATCCCATCTCTCCAAAATCTCCCTGGGTTCCTCTCTTCTTTTCTCTTCCTGATAAAATTAAGGGGCTCATGATTAGTAAAGCCTGGTTTCTTAGCATGAATCTGTATTTGTTTTATTTGTACATTGCCCAGAAGCATGCTAGGCATTTTCCACAAGTAATGGGTTTGTCAGGAGAGAAGGAGCAGCACTTTTATTACTCACAACAGCACTCAGAACAGTCTGAATATGCTCAGGCTTCTGCAAACATTTAGATTGGCATGATCAGGGCTGTAACAGCCAAAAGCAAAGCCTGGTCTCTCCCATATTTGTACCATGAGATTTTTCTTACACTACTTTCCATTATGTGCTGAGGAGGGTAGCAACCCCAGGTTGAAAAGCCCTGTGGCAGGTAGAAGGAAAAGAGCAGTGCTCTACTTCCTGCATCTAGAGATGGCAGAGGCCCTGCTGCTCCCCCTTCACAGGTTGGGGCTCTGCAGCTTCAGTAGGGAGAATACAAAGCCAGATTATGGTTGTCCTCCACAGCACGTTCCCCTGCCTAGCCAAAGGATTTTTTCATGCATATCTGCTCTGAAGCCACGGCTGCTGGGACAGCAGTAATCACCACAGACTGCCTCCCCTCCCTGCCTTCTATCTCTCTCAAAGAAGAGGAAGGATAGACTTTGTGGAAATCATCAGAAACAGTTTGGTAGAAAAAGCTGTTTTTTTCTTATCTCCAGTACTTATTACATGATAGAATGTTTTTTTAGACCTGAAAAATTAATATCAACTACAATATTCTGAACTATTTCTGTGAGGCTTGGTACTTCACAGTGGGTACTGAAACATATACTGAGAGGAGAATGGATTTCACAAAATCAAATCCTCAGCCAGATCATTGCTATCAATCTCAGGAAGGCCTATGGAAACACTGCTCTGTTATCTGCTGACAATTATATAATAGACAATTTAGACTTTAGTGGAATAATTAAAGACTACTCAAAGGAAAAAGAAAATCTTGATTTCTAGCTGACATTAGTCAGTTAATGAAATCACAAAGCTGGCTCTGAGGTGTAATGAGATTTTAATAATAAATGCAATTTTTGTAAATTTTGAATGCATTACAAGAATATTACTTTTTCATTATTGAATATTTCCCTCTAGAGTAGACAGGTGGGCTATATTCTGCATTGATTTACAACCCTATGCAACCCCAGAATTTAGCATGGTATGTGTAGAATTCAAAGCATGGAAACTTTATTTAAAAAAATATCAAAGGATAGCTCTTCTGAGAAAGAGAGGTTCCTACCAGAAAGGCAAAGGATTAAAAGGACCTATGGGACAAAATTCACTGCCCGTGCAAATAGATGCAACTCCATTGAAGGCTATGGAATTGCATCCACTTGAGCCAGCGGTGAATTTGGTCCCTTGTCTTGGCCAGGCGAAATGTTCTATTTTTATATTGGGACAAAAGAAAAAATCATTTTATTATTGCACTTCAAAATTAGTTAACATTTCCCCTGATAAGTGCTACTTCTGGACGTACTGTGTATGTGTGCATATAGAAGAATATAAGTAAAACTTGTAAAAGTAATCAAAACAAAAATATTAGAGAATATAAAAATGTTTTAAACTGTTCTTCTAGATTAGAAACAGTCCATGCCCAATGTTTTGGAATGTGGAGAGATTATGCAAATTAATTCAATTCCATTTTAACACAATACACAGGTCAGAGAAGAAAATTCCTACTAAACATACACAATTAAAATTCCATTGGTGATAGCAAAACTACAATTTATAGCTCTAGGTTTCCTTCAATTACACTGCTTTACAGCCAAAATGCTTCTGAAATAAATATAGTCAAATTTTACTAATTCTGGGTCACTGAGAAGAAAAATGATGCTTAAAATTGTTGATTGGCTCTAGTTTTCAAGATATGCTATTGGGTCAGTATATACGACCATTGACTTGGGAATGGTGGAGGATAAATGAGTTATAAAGGGAAGGGATCTCAATTTAAATCAGAAATGACTAAAATACATCTTTGACTGGATCTATGAATAAATCTATGACTGGGTTTGGACAATACTTGCTTTTTAGGCAAAACAATGAATGATGCAATCTGAAGCTGGTATTGCGTCATACATGATATGAATTGCATCATGTTATTCCTAGAAGTCATGGATGATGCAATCATAACAAAGCTTACATCACTCTGCTGAACAAATTGCCCTATATCAGCTCTAGAAATCATACAGTGTCATGCTCTCTTATTTGTCAGTGTTTGATTTTGCAAAGGGACACATTTCTGTTTAGCCAAAGTGAGCAGAGATGCCTCGTACTTGTGTGAACAGTGCAGATAACTTCTGCTATGTTTGTGGTGAAGTGACTTTTGCATCACAAAAGCTCAGTATAACCACTATGGTTAAGAATGCCTATCACCTTTATTTTGGCTGCAAAATTGGGGATCAGGACAAGGGCCCCACACATATGCTGCAACACTTGTGTAACAAATCTTCGCCAGTGGATGAACAGGAAAAGGAAATCTATGCCTTTTGCAGTGCCAATGATTTGGAGAGAGCCAACAGATCATACCAGCAATTGTTACTTCTGCATGGTGCCTTCAGTTGGGAAAGGTGTGTCAAAGAAGAAAAAGTGGACTGTGCATTATCCAAACATTCCATCAGCTATACGCCCAGTACCCCACGGAGAAGGACTGCCAGTTTCTGATGCACCAGAATCATTCTCACTTGAGTCAGACGAGGAAGAGGATGAAACTTCTGGTCCTGAACCATCAATGTCACAGGACCCAGATTTTCTCCCATCCTCCTCCTCTGAACCACACCTCATAACACAAGGTGAACTGAATGACCTTGTCAGGGATTTGGAATTACCCAAGAGTAAGGCAGAGCTGTTGGGCTCCAGACTACAGCAGTGGAATCTCCTGGCAGGTGATGTTACGGTTTCCATGTTCCGTGACCGTCAAAAGGATCTTGTCCCATTCTTCTTCATGGAAGGTGATCTTGTAGCCTGCAACAACATCCATGGTGTGATGGCAGCCCTCAACATCGTTCACGATCCAGATGAGTGGAGACTGTTCATTGATTCATCGAAGACGAGTCTTAAAGCTGTTTTACTGCATAATGGCAATGTTTTGCCATCAATTCCAGTTGGTCATGCAGTCCATATGAAGGAAACTTATGACAACATGAAACAACTTTTGTGGTGCATAAACTGTGACCAACATCAGTGGCAGCTTTGTGGCGATTTGAAGGTTGTTGCTCTCTTGCTTGGTCTGCAGACTGGATACACAAAGTACTGCTGTTTTCTCTGCAAATGGGATAGTCGTGTAAGAGATTCCCACTACATCAAGAAAGATTGGCCACTCCAACAGTCATTGGAGCCTGGGAGGAAAAGTGTTCAGCATCCACTACTTGTTGAATCAAGGAAGATTTTGTTACCACCCTTACACATCAAGCTGAGTCTGATGAAGAACTTTGTCAAGGCCATTGACAAAACACAAGCAGCTTTCAAGTACCTCCATGGAAAATTTCCAAGGTTAAGTGAAGCTAAGATAAAGGTCCTCAGATTTGTTAGTCCTCAGATTCGTGAACTTCTTCGAGATGATGCATTTGACCATGCACTGCGTGGCAAGGAAAAGACAGAATGGAAAGCCTTCCAGTTAGTGGCAATAAATTTTCTCGGAAACAACAAAGCAGACAACTACAGGTTGTTGGTGGAAAACCTCCTCAAGGCATACAAAAGCCTTGGTTGCAACATGTCACTAAAGATACATTTTTTGCACTCTCATCTAGATTTTTTTCCACCGAACTGCGGAGCAGTGAGCGACGAGCACGGCAAGCGATTTCACCAGGACATTGCAACAATGGAGAAATGCTATCAGGGCAAATGGAGCCCATCAATGCTTGCAGACTATTGCTGGACAGTGACAAGAGATGCTCCATTTAATGAATGCAAGAGACAAGCCAAGAAGCGCCGAGTAGACACTGAATAGGACTAAACTATGTACATAATAGTTTTTTGCCTTTTGTTTCATAATAAATTTTATTTATGTAACCCTTTTGCTGATTTTTAAAGTGTTACATAAACAGGACAGGTGAAATATTATCATGTAAAGCAACCATAAACACATGAAAAGACCTAGGTTTACAATTTATGATTAAAACTCTACTATCTACACAATATACATAGACATAAAATGTAAAAACTTAAATATCTTAGAAACAGTAGCCAATCAGTTGTTTTAATTGTCATATTTGAATTCAGCACATCAAAATACACAATAAATAGCACATTTTATCTCTGAAGCAGACGACTTCTCAAAAATTGTAGACCAGTGTTATGGTTACCCAGAGAAAGAAAGAAAAGTCAAGAAAAAGAAGCCTGATTCTAAAATGTAAAAGCAATAAACTGCCCACATTAGAATTGCTTATAGACTGATGATTCCGGAGTCTTCTGATCTCAAATGCTGGGAAACAAACCCTTGAGGATAAGGGATGATAGATTATTACCAGTTATTAGTAGTATTATTATTACTAGTTAGAGCAATGTGTGATCTAGATTCAGCAAAAGTATTTGTAATTTATGTTTCAAGTGGCTGTACCGGGTTTGGTTCAATCTGTAAAGTGTCATTCCTAGTTTGCTGTTCTTCAGACCATAAATGAGCAACTAAGCTCTCTTCTGCTGGCCATCATAGGCCTGAAAGGATAATGTGATTAAATCATGGCTATAGGCCACGGGGAAACAAGGAAGTACTGATGTAACCAGATCTGGTGCATCAGTAAGAGGTGTTTAGCCATCTAACAACATTAACTGTGTTTCCTCCATTCTAGCTGCAGCCCATTGGAATCATTCCAAGTCTTTTGTTAAATATTATTGGAGACAAACAGACAGTGATAAATATCAGCTTGCTGCAGCAAATTCCAGATAACAGAAAGGGTTATATCCCTCCCTCATGTACACATAAAGGGGAGGATTTATTATTCCACACATGAGAAAAACAGATTAGTGTTGATTGTGATAATCAGGAATTCTGTTTTTATAACAACTGATTTATCATTTCTGTTTCCTGATATGCTGACACTTTCTTTTACATTTGTCTTTTATGTTTATTCATTTAGCTGGTTATTTAAAATATATTTTTTGTTAGAGGTTTGTCTTATAGGGGCAGGTTTCCTTCCCAAGTACCAGCTGCAGACAACAAAAGAAGAATCCTCTTCTACTTTAGATCATATATAGTTCAATTGGGCCAAATTCTGGGTTTAAATCTGGAGTACTTCCACTGAAGTCAATAAGGTTATTCTGGATTTTTATACTGAGTGGTAACGGAGCAGGCCTGTTGTGTTTATAACGTTTACATTTAACAATACTGAAGATTTGTTCGACTTTGGTGGAATTTTACAAAAATATGATATTACAGTTTTATAGCACCTTTCATCTACAAAGACTGCAGAATGCTTATAGCAGGTGGACCACTGTACCTGTCCAGACTCATTGTAAGGTTGGGCCATAGGGCTTGAGCCTGCATGGTGCTGAGTATTGGGAAAAACAACAAGGAGTCTGGTGGCACCTTAAAGACTTAACAGATTTATTTGGGCATAAGCTTTCGTGAGTAAAAACCTCACTTCTTCAGATGCATAGGGAGTATTGGGAGTATTCTGCACCTTGCAGGACTACTGGGCGTTTACAATTTGCTCCTGCTCACTTTAAAGTCAAGGGTAAAACTCCCAAACATTTCACTGGGAGCTAATCTGACCCCTACATAGAGGGATTTTTTCATCCACTGCTAAATTGCAGACACCTCTGGAGTGAAATGCTGTTAGTGGATATTTTATTTTTTATCTAATAATGTTTACGGCATAACATGGTCTCCCTGTTTTTTACCCATCCACAGAGATGTTTAGCCAGAAACATGCTGATTAAATACATTAGTTGGCAGTAGCAATCCCTTAGCACGCGCGGCTGGGAAGACGCCCGAGGCGCGAGCGCTCAGCCCCTGGCACTGACTGTAGCCAGAGGGCGCTGCCCACGCAGCTAGACAGCGGCACAAGAGCCCAGATGAGGGCAAAAGTTTCATGGCGCGGCTGCGCATGCTCGGATGTTTCGGACATGCGCACTAGCCGCAAAGGCCTACCGGTGGCGGGCTGGTTCTGCCTCGCGACCGCTCTCCTGGTGCCAGCAGGGCCGCGCCTGAGCAGCTGGCCCCAGCCTGCCCTCGCTCCCGGACTCCGCCTCCCGGCTCCCGTCCAGCAGCAGCTCGAACTCCCTCCCCTGCGGCTGTATCGCCTGCTCCCCGCCCCGCTCCATTGTCCCAGCGCCATGTGACCAGCCGCGGTTACAAAGCACTTTTTCTCCTTAGTCATCGCCCCCCGGAGCGCGGAGCCGAGACCGCCGCCGGCAGCGGCAATCGCAGCCCGCCCCAGCCGCCGCCAGCACACACAGCCCGCCGGCTCCTCCTGCCCCGGCCGCCCGGAGCCCCCTCGCAAGCAGTCGCTGCCGGCTCCGAGTCCTTAGAGCCGGGCCGCTGGCGCCCGCGGGAACCTGCCGACCCCAGCGAAGGAGACAGGCGGGCGGAGTGCGGGCTCCCATGGGGACTGACAGCGGCAGAGCCAGGATCCTCCTGGACCACGCGGCCACTCTCAACCTGCAGACGGGCAACCTGCTCAACTGGGGCCGGCTGCGCAAGAAGTGCCCGTCCACCCCCAGCGAGGAGGTGAGAGGCTGCCCCCGGCCGGCCTAAAGTCTCCCGGCCGCCGGCCAGGCACAGGCTGCGGCTCTGGGCGGGTGGGGAAGTGTCTGTGAAATACCCCCCTCGCCCGCACGGAGAGGAGGTGACTGGGGTATGAAGCCGCTGCCACCCCTCTCCACTAGGGTTTGAGGAGTGGCAGTCACTGGGGTAGAGGTGCTGCGAGCAGTCACTTCCGGGGAGGAGGGGGGATGACTCACCTTCTGTAGCTTTAGGATCGGGGCTCTAGCCTCGGATGGCTCAAGTCCCTGCTCTGCTTGATGCAGAGCAGAGTCTTCATACCACATCACCCTGGCTAAGGCCGGAGGAGGGACTGGAACCTGGGTCTCTCCCATCCCAGGTGCTTAGCTTACAAGCTGGTAACAGACATCCAGGCACAGCTCCCTTTGGTGAAAATGTTCCAAAGGTTTCAGAATTTTTGAATAAAACAGTTGCTGCAGAAAGGAATTGTTGCCCTCTGAACAGCTCTAATAATTGCTAAGGTAGGGCTAAATTCGGCTACCTTTCTTGTACCAGTACCCCATACCTCATCAGGAGCTAATTATTGACAGAGGAAGGAGTACTTACCTGAGTAAAGTAGTAGGATTTGGTTCCTCTTTACCAACCAAGGACACTAGACTCCTGAATAAGTGAGTGAACCTGAGTGGACTTGTAGTTGCCTAGGTTAGTTTTGAATTTGGTCTATTGTGGATATTAGCTTATGGTACATACAATGCAGCAAATACTCACTGAGAGCATTGCACCTTAAGGGGCATAGTAATAGCCTCCCACAGGAATTTGGCTTGGCAGGATTTACTGCAGGGAGTGTTGGTGCTGAAGGCTCAGTCATAGAGCCCATGGGCTTGCTACTGTGGAAATGTGTGGGTCCTTAGGGTTTGGCACACTAAAAGGGTCACTCCCAGGAGACTGGTTTCAGGCTGGGAGACCAAACTCTGTGACTCCATGACAATCCATCTACTATAAAAAAATGTGCCACCATGTTGTGTTCTGGTCTTGCCTGTGATGTGCCTCATGATTGTGCTATGGAATCCTATTACAGCTCTGGTCTTTACTGATATGGATCAAAGAGTATCCAGCCTTGCTCTAATATCTGTTTCAAGAAAGAAGACTCTTTCTAATAAGAGCCATAGTGAAACATGGTTCTCTGGAAAGGTGCTAATGGATTTTAAAATGTGTATAAAGGGGCTCAAGCAACAACACTGGAATTCACACAGGGAGTAGTTTTAATTGTATATTTTTGGCTATAAAGTAAATAGGACCATTCCTTTGTGCCTTGTGCATTATAAGATGATGCAATAGTGCACAGTATGATGATGGTGATAGCTCTTAAGAAACTTTGATGTGTGTTTTAGTCTTGAGACTCCTCTTAATATTACAATCATTGCTGTGCTCTTCGAAGACTAGAAGCTTATGACACTTGTTAAAATTTTGAACACTCTTCAGACTATTTTAAAGCTGTTGTATGCCATGTCTCTCCAGGGCTATTACCTTTGGTGGTATTTATTTGGCACCAAACTAATCCCATTAGATTACTGTGGGAATGCCACCCTTTTGAGGTGGTGTGCATAGCGCCATGGGTTTTAGATCTTATCTATGCTATGAAATACATTAAAATTATCTCAGCATTATCACAAGAAATAGTAGTGGTAGCAGCTATCTAGCAATTTGAGACTTGTTCAGTAACTACAGGGATTGTGATTTTTAGAATAGTTATATGAAAGCAGCATTGGCACCTTAATTGAACTAAAGTGTTATTTTTCATAACTATTAAGATGAGGTAGAATGGAGTAGACTTACGGATAAATGCTGAAAAGGGTGATTGGCTGGCACAGACTGTGGGTAATGAGATTATGAAACATTTATTTTTAAAGTTAGTGACTAATTTAGTTGTTGCTGTATGACACCTGTTCAGTGGCCTCGATGAAGTGAGTCCGAGGTCTCAGACCAATTCCTAGTGGACAAGTTTCTGCATCACAGATGGCATGCTTGTTGTCAGTCTCAATAGAAAGCTTTAAGAACTGAATAAGCATAGAGATCAAATGATCTTCTCATTCCAGGAGTGAGCCCTCCAGAAAAGAAATTAGCTTGGGGGGAGTTTGTATAGCTGCTGCCCTGGTTGTACCTAGTCTGTGGATAAAGCCCAGGTAA
Source organism: Malaclemys terrapin pileata (assembly GCF_027887155.1). Lineage (NCBI taxonomy): Eukaryota > Metazoa > Chordata > Testudines > Emydidae > Malaclemys > Malaclemys terrapin. The sequence continues at coordinate 76,282,885 of NC_071512.1, forward strand.
TGCGGAACTGACACCAAAAAAGGGGACCCAGTTCATTGAAGTTGTAAACTAACATTGCTATTGGGTCAACTTAAGCCAAAGAGTTTGCTTTTATCAACAACATTTTACATAACCTGTGGTTAGATAAAGGTTACTATTAATTCCTGAGAGAGAAAATATTTTTACTTTAGTTTATAAGAATTAACTGTTCCAGGTGACTGAAATCCAAAAAAATGAACAAACAACATTAACTGTGGAAAATTAAGTTAAATTTTAACAATGCTACTTTAATATTCAAAGGTGTTTATTGATTCGGATAAGAATTTGACCCAGGTTTTACAAAATGTGAGTCTCAAGTTATGACCTGAGGAGCCCAACTTTAAGAACCCGCTTACAAAGATGATGGCCAAAGTAAACAAAACATGGTATATTTCTATATTTCTTGGATAAAATGTTTTTTCTTAATCCCAATTTTATTTGGTGGATGTGAGAAGGTGGAAGAGGTGTTAATGAGCAATATTTATAATGTACACCTTCAGCAGTACGTTTTCTTCGCCTGAAGTAAATGGATCCTGGGTCACTCCCCTGAGTTGTGCCCGAACAGTCTCAATGCAGCCTCATCTCTTTTGTAATCGCCCGGAGGCATTAATTCCTATCTATTGAGACTTGTGTGCAGTCTACCTAGTGCAGAATTTTTATCCTTTCTTTACTATTTCAGATGGTTATAAAATAATCTTTAGACTCTAACATTCACAAATATTCTTGTCTCTTATATTAAACTTTTACATTTGTGGATACCCACTTATACTTTTGGGGCCTGTGTTGGAGTTATTATTTATGCAGGGTATTATCACAACACTGATTTAACCATAAATTCCTTTATTAAATCCAAAGAACAAATGGTATTTATACAATTGCTCTAAACAGCCTAAATAATAAGCTATTTATTACATGCAAACAGTAACAACACTTACAAGTATTTAATCAAATTACTTACAAACAGGCTAAGCCCAGGGGTTCTTAAATCCATATTGATTGGCTCCAACTTTGTCTGGCAGGTACATTTCTACCCCAGTAGAAAGCGACCCGATGTAACAGGAATTCAGATATAACGCGGTAAAGATCTTTCCAAATATTAATGATCTTTCCAAATACTGTTTGTACCGTTAGTTAACTATTGTAAAGCGCTTTGGATAAGAGCGCTTAATTAAAAAAAAAAATGTAAAAAAGCGTTGGGGTGCGGGGTCTGGCCAGGACTTATGTTGCGGGAGGGGGCTCAGGGTTGGGGTGTGGAGTGCTTGCCTGGGGCAGCCCCCATTTGGTGCGAGGTGTGCAGGTGGGAATGTGGAGGCGGGGGTGCAGGTGTTAGGGAGGGCAGGGAGCTGGGAGTGTGTGGGGGGGGGTGCAGGAGTCAGGACAGGGGACTGGGGATGTGGGCTGGGGTCGTGGAGGTGCTCCCAGCCCCCTGCCCTGAGTGTCTCAAGGCAGGGAGCTGGGGGGGGGGGTAATGTGCAGGGGGAGTGCAGGGGCCCCTCCTTTGCTCTGTCCTGCTCCGATTCCACCCCCTTCCCCAAGGCCCCACCCTTGCCTCTTCCTGCCTCCTCTCCCGACTGCACTGTGGACCCGCTCCTCCCCCTCCTTCCCCGAGTGACCTGAGTGCCGGCAAACAGCTGTTTGGTGGTGGGGGAAGCGCTGAGGGGAGGGGTGGAAAGAGGTAGAGGAGCTTGGCTGCTGTTGGGGGCGGAGCCTGCAGCAGGAGCCCCAGGAGCCGGCAGGACCAAGCTTCTGGCCCTGAGACCCAGTGCCAGGGCACCCTGTGTTTCACTGTAAATCCGCTTCTGCAGTGAACCCTTTAAGAGTTTACTTTTTTATACCCTTCAATAAACAAGTGAAGTCATTGCCAATTATTGGACCTTAACTAAGGTCAGATGAAGCAGTGTTTTATAATACATGAAACCAATTATTGCACCTGGTACCCAGTCAACCATTATTTTATTTCTGTTACTTCAGTCCAAACCTTAAATAAGTTAACACTGGTATTTAGAAGGGTTACTACAAGTTTAACACCACAACTCTTTCTCATGATGGCTTTCTATTTGGTCACATGCTTTAGGCCTATTGCTCATGCTAATATCCCAACTCAATTTAAAATCATCATTCATCCAAATCTATTGTAGGCCTTTTTTCCTAAACCCTGGCTATTCAAGCATGCAACTGTTGGTAAGATTGGGCTCTTTGTGTTTGAGTAAGTTGCCCTGGGAGACAGGAAGCAAATTGTTCATAGAATGGTAATAAATGTATGAGTATCCATACAGATTTAAAAATAACCGAAAAAAAAAATAGGGCAATGGCTTACAAATCAGTTGTGTACTGTATATGTCCGATTACTGTCTTTCCAGCTCTCCACAGAATAACTGGCCCCATAGAACATTCTTGTTTAGTAATGTGTTTACTAAAGCAAAGCCTGCAGTATAAAATAATGTGTAGTAATGATATAATATGATCCGTGTAGTTGTATGATCACAATCCTAATAAGTTCAATTCTGCATCTGTGACCTCAGAGAAAGTGTTACTGAAAGATAGGATCCTAATTCTAGTCTCTTTGGTGATAGATGATCTGGGGGCACTGACAGTACAAAAAAATAAATAAAAAATGTAGTTAGTAAACGCTAGAAGAGAGGAAGAAGACACTTCCTTTGAGGAGATGGACACCTAATGAATGGTTTATGACTGTTCTTGAAGCTGTGATTCCAGTGTTAAGATATAATGCTCTTCTAATGTCTGATTAAATTGTTACCTTACACAAGATTTTTATTGTCTTAGAGGAAGATGCTCTTTCTTTGCTGAAAGATTGAGATTTCAGGAGTGCTTTTAGGTGAAGGCAGTACTGACCTGAGAAGTTTATGAAGTGCAGTACCCTCCACTACTGACCAACTCTTGGTAAAAGAGGAGTGAGAATAGGATATATATAAGCAGAACCGAACTAATTTGTACAAGCAACAAATAGTACTTTGAAGTAAAAATCTTTTCTGTGCCTTTGTGGATAGCATCCTTGGCTCTTTTCTCTCAATCAGCTCCTGTAACTTTCATATAAAGTTCATATAAACCTGTTTTGCCTGTGCAATTGTGGCATAACTCTTAAAAATGAATTAATAATATAATGAAATGTTATTTTATAGCTACGCGACTGCATTCAAAAAACGCTGAATGAATGGAGCTCAAAGATCAACCTCGATCTAAACCAGGTGAGGGGTCTACAGTTTCTTTGCAAATAGAATTTAACTGATCAAATATTTTCCCTTTGTCACAGCTTGGTTTGATACTTGTGAAATTAAATAGGTTACTGGAAAGACAAATATTGCTTTTGATAGTTTAATCTATGTTGTTCAACAGAAATAAGACTTAATCAGCATAAATTCCTGGCTAATAAACAAGATTTGTCATGACATACTGGGGCAAATCTCAGATAGTATAGCTCATCTTGAAAATGAATTGCAGCACCTGTATATGCAAACATGGTGGAGTTTGAGTTATAGATCTGTTTTGTAAGATCATGCAGACTAAACAATTAGGCCTGGCCACTATTTGTAAGGGAGTTCTCTCTAAGTGAAATGTTAGAATACTACAGATGTAGTTGATCTATTAAGTTTCAGTAAGTTTTAACTGTATGGAAAGTTTCCCAGTATTTTGTTTCCCAAAACATGGTCTAGCACCTGGTGCACAGTTGTTTTAAAGGATTTATTTTTAAGTTAAAGTTAATTTTAATTTTAAGTAATAAAATAATTAATTTACTAGTGAACTCTCAGAAACTTCATGTTCCAAGGAAGTTCTGTAAATTGCCGGGGATATGTTGCATTTGTTGCTTTAAGTTCAAAGCTCAGATAAACCGTAACTGTGGAACCATACGTAAGGCTTCCAAAATATTTTATTTCTAATTTTTCTTCTGGGGATTTTGCTCTTGGCTCCCTCTCCCTTGACTTGAGGACGGCAGCATGGTAGGTGAAGGGATGATGTCCCCCGATGACAGTTAGACATGTTCTTGTAGCTTAGCTCAGCGTTATGGGAGGAGAGAAGAGAATCTTGGCCAGTTGGCTGCTGCATGAGCCTGCAGCCCTGTATGTGTGAGCTTCTCCTATGGTTAGCTTCATATTAAAGACCCCTGTGGGAGCTGAAAGAACATGGATGGCTTTTAAGAAGCCATATGCTACTTTACTAACAGCCTCAAAAGTACATCTGTATTTGAGGGCAGAGATAGACCTTGTCATGTAACTCTGGCTTGGTCTACATTTAAATTAGGTCGACCCAGCTATGGAACCCAACCCTCAGGGCAGATGTGGCTGTGCTGATGGAAGATTTCTTCTGTCAACTTAGCTACTACCACTCAGAGAGGTGGATTACCTAGAGCAATGGGAAAAACAGTGGTTCTCAACCAATTTACCATAGCGGGATGCATCCAATACTACCTGTCTGGCTCTGAGGATGTCACATGAGCTGCAGCTGTGTGCTGATTGGGCTGCAGGTTGAAAACCACTGGAAAAAAACCCATTCAGTTGCTATAGAAAACATCTACATTAAGGTGCTACAACAGAACAGCCGCAGTGCTGTAGCAGTGTTGCTGGAGTGCCTGTACTGTAGATGTGGCCTTTCTCTTACCTGTTACCCACTCCTTCTCTGCTCTGGTGTTGGAGTAGGCTGGGCCCCTCTAAAGTGTGGAAGCACTAAGTTACTTCCTTTATTGTATTTTATGCTGATTTTTTTTTTTTTTTTTTTTTGATCCTGGTATAAGGCTTTTGTTGTAACAGTTAATGCATTCTTCAGAGGATTATTAACTTTCTAATATTGACAAACTGCTCCTAAATGTTATGTATTTACTTCAGGAAATGCCAGATGTCCTGGAATGTAATGTAGATCAGGCAATGGAAAAGATAAATCCTGAAGAAAGGGAAGAATTGAAAGTGTCAGGTAAGGAATGAAAAGATGTACTCTTGCTTTGCAGAATATACTTTAAATTTAGGGAACTTAAAAGAACTAAATAGCTTTGCTCTGGCTAGCAGGCTTGTTCACTTGGGTTTTATAGCAGGATCTGTTCAGTGGGAGCAGGGCTTGTGTCTTAAGTTTCTTCATGAATATTAATTAAATAGAGAAGCGTGTTTCTGGGATGGGATGAGGAGGAAAAGAAATTCTGGAAAAGGACATACTGAGTAACCTGATGAGACATCATGTGCCCTACTGTTCAAATGTGATTGAGAGTATGTCTGCACAGGATAAGAAAAACAATGGGTGGCCCAGGTCAGCTGACTTGGGCTTGTGGAGCTTGGGTTCTGTGTCTGAAAAATTGCTGTGTAGAGGTTCAGGCTCGGACTGGAGCCTAAGCTCAGGGTCCCTGAGAGGGTGGAGGATCTGAAAGCTTGGGTTCCCACCCAACATCTACACAGCAATTTTTAGTCCCCCGAGCTCAAGCCCTGCAAGTGACCCAGGCCAGCTGCAGCCATGCTCCAGGGCTTTTTATCCCCATGTAGATATACTGTGAGAGTCAAAATACTAGAATTCCATTCCCATCTTTTTGACTCACTTTGGTCAAGTCATTTTATTTCTCTGTCTCAGGCAGGTCATGTCTACTTGGGCAAATTGTATTGATTTAACAAAATTGGTTTAGAAATGGATTTAGTTAATGGGTGAATTCTCCTGATAAACACCCTTAGGCTGGTGAGATTTGCATTCATGTAACTAAATTGATATAGGGTATGTGGGATAGCACTGCTCCAGCAATCCTTAGCTGCTGGAACAGTCTTTGGGTCTGTTGCTGCAAGGGGCTGGTATACATGTAGCTTGAGCAGCAGTTGAACTAAATCCTTAGGTCTGGTCTGTGCTAGGAAGTTAGGTTGGTATGACTCTTGCTCAGGGGTGTGAAATGATGCAGTGCAGACAGTGCTAGGTCGATGGGAGAATTCTGTCTCTTGTGGTGGTGGAGTACCTACTCTGATGGGAGACCTCCACCTTCCCCCACCCAGGTGGGGTAGGTAATGTCTTCACTGAGGAGCTGCAGAGGTTTATATGTAGACATACTCTTAGTTTTTAACAAAACTGAGGCTTGGTCTACCCTACAGAGTTAGGGTGACATAAGGCAGCTTATGTCTACCTAATTATGTCAGTGTCTAGAATGCTGCTTCTGCTGAAGTAAGTGGCCTGCTACACTGACATCATAACTTCACCTCCACAAGAGATGTAGTGTTTATGTGGATATAGTTAGGGTGACGCAGTGTCCCTGTTGAGGCTGCTGTCACTCACGTCGGGGGTTGGCTGTCATTCTTCTCAGTTTCATGGCTGCTATTCTCTCTACTCTGGGAGGGGGAAGAGACTCACAGCTGGAGCCCTGAAATTGACAAGAATGTTAATTTCACTGCTGGTAGGCTCTCTGTTGTGAAATTGAGCCTGGTACCATGCTCACAGCTGCCCCTCCCTCAGCTATCAGCCCAGTGCCAGATTCTCAGCTGGATCCCCATCCCAGACTGATAGCTTGAGCTGTGAGCCCAGCCTGGGGATCAATTTCAAAGCAGGAAGCCTATCAGCAATGAAATTGACATTCTTGTTAATTTCAGGGCTCTGGCTGGGAGCCCCTGCTGCTTTGATCTGAGGCAGCCATGAAATTGCAAGAATGTAAATTTCACTTTTTGGCAGGCTCCATGCTGCGAAATTGAGCCTCAGCCAGGCTCACAGTGCTGGCTGTCACCTCAAGGTAGGTGGGGGGCTCCAGCTATGAACCCCACACTCAGCTGTCAGTGTACTGCAATGCCCCACTTCAGTTGGTGCAGGTGCTCCTGGTAAGGATGTGCACTGCCGGCAGAAGGAGGGTTGTGTGGACACCAACAGCTGATTGAATTACCGCGGTGGTTGTTGGTTGACCTAAATTAAGCCAACCTAATTTTTGTAGTGTAGACAAGCCCTACACTAAATCAAAGGAAGGCACTCTTAGACCAGTTTGAGAGCTCATACCAGTGAGTTTCATTGACTTAATTAAATCCGTTTCTAAATGGATTTAGTTAAATTGGTGCTCAAACTGTATAAGCTAGTTCTTAAGGAAGCTTTGAGGCTTCCCTACATTGCGTTGGGGATGAAGTGGCTCCTGGCATCTCTGAGAATTATTGGGGAGTATAAGGGTGGCATAAAGACTTCTGTAACTGGCTTTGCTAGACCCAAGGTTCTGGCTGTATCTTTTTTTTTTTTTAGTGTGTGAGTGCACCTAATATTTCTATTGATACCCTCATTGGCAGTCCAAGAATAAATCTTCAGATAGTGTTATAGAAAGGACCCCTGTGCTGTTGTTAAAAGCAGAATATCCATAAATGTTACCCTTCAGTGCCTGATAAGCCAGATGACAGCAGTACAAACTTTCATATCTTTATTTAGGATCAGTCAGAATTTGTCTGCTGTTAAGACCTGCATTAACATGTCTAGATACTCTATACAGCTTTTAATTACTCCACCTTCCCCAAGCAGATTTTAAATGCATTTTTGCAAACCTTTGCCTCCTTTTTCCTTTAACACTAGGGTTGTCCAAAAAATGACTAGTAAATCCTGTAATTAAGGACTAACACTGGAGGCACAATTCTATTATAATCTATCCAGGTTACAGAATGGTAGTCCTGTTAGTCTGTATCAGCAAAAACAACGAGGAGTTGTTGTGGCACCTTATAGACTAACAAATTTATTTGGGCATAAGCTTTCGTAGGCTAAACCCACTTCATCAGATGCATGGAGTGGAAAATACAGTAGGAAGATATATATATATATATATAGCAGTACATAAAAAGATGGGAGTTGCCTTACTCAGTGGAGGGTCAAGACAAATCAATTGAAGTGAGCTATAAACAGGATGAAGTCTATAAGATGCCGCAAGTACTCCTCGTTGTTGTTGTTGTTTTTTTTTAATGATCTATCCAGTGGAATATGATGAATTTGAGGGGGGAAGGTCAAACTATAGAGAGAAGTGTTAAATTTTGAGCCTCGGTAAGTTGGGGAGGGAGGTCTGTTGGTTCTATGAGGTTAACTGTTTTAAAAACAAACTTGTCATTATGATTGTTGCTTAAAGTACCAAAACACTTACATCTCTGTTTCACCTGTACAAGAGACTACCCTTATTAGGTAACCTCCTGTCTTAAGAGACTTCTGAAGATATCTCCAAAACATAATAACTACAGTTCTGTTTCACCTTTTAGAACACCACTTTTCAACATCTCTCAATTCCTTAAGAGGCTGGCATGTGTCCTAAGCATTCTTTATTAGATCTTGCCAAAATGTAGGATTGATACAATGCTAGTACATAGCTGGAAATGTAACTGCACTGTATATTTTGCTGTATATTCTCTAACAGCTGGAGCTGGTTTTAGGTATTAACTCACATTTCTTTGGTGTGCAGCAAAACTTTTCATCGCAGGATCAAACTCTTCTTCAATCAGAGATGCAGTTGATATGGGTAAGTGCAAAACTGAAACTTGTGTGCAACGCTTTCTACTTTCTGATTGTTACAAAAATTCTTCAATTTGTAATACTTGGATTTTAGGTTCTCTTCCTCTGTGCTGAAGAGGGGAATTTTACATTTGCCTTGATTTATTCTGCAATTTCTCTAGCAGTTGTAATACTCTTAAAAGTAAAATGGCCAAAATTACTAAATTAAGTTCTAATTTATATGTTGGTTCTGTTCATATTAACGGATTAAATATAATATAGACTCTTAGATCCCCAAACTTCAACTGGATCTGTGTGCACAGCCCCTTATTCTGGTAGGTAGAAGAGCCCATCTCTGTGGATCTAATTGCAGGAATAAAGTTGCCTTATACCAGATTTTTTAAAAAAAAAAAAAAACTGTTCGGCATAAGATGTGTAATTGATTCTCTTATCTGATGCTGAGGTGATTGTTGAAACAGTAAGTGTTTTCCAATTTTAATTTGTTCCTTGTCTACTTCTGAACACTATAGAAACTGCAATATTGATGTCTCATTCTATGTGATGCTTGTTTCAGCAATGTAACATTAATGCTGCAACAGCAAATTTAAAATATTTATTTTATTAAAAGCGAATATATAGGGTTACCATATTTGAACATTCAAAAAAGAGGACACTCCACGGAGGGTGTCTGCCCCACCCACAGTCCACTCCCACACTCTGCCCCAGGTCCCGCCCCCTCCCCACTCAGCCCCGTCACCGCACCCCTCCTCACCCCCTGCTCTGCCGCTGGCTTGCTGCATCCCTCCTCAGTCCCCCACTCACCTCCTCACGCCCCTGCCAGAAGTCCCCATGCCCGGCCCAAGAACCCCCGCCTCCTGCTGGCTCGCCGCTTGCCTCGTCACTCCCGCCCGCCCACCCACCCGCCACTTGCTCACTCGCCTCTTCAATGGGCGCTGCCCTTTTCACCCCCACCCCCGCCTGCTGCTGGCTTGCCGCCCGCCTCCTCACCCTCCCGCCCACTGCTGGCTCCCTCACCGCTCGCCTCTTCATCCTGCAGTGTGGGCAGTCCTAGGCACAGAGGCAGAGGGGGTCTCCACATGCTTGCATCAGCTCCCTCCTGCCGCCCCAGGTGAGCACTGCCGGGACTCCCCACCTCGCCCCCCGACAGATCCCTCTGGCTCTTAGGGTTGGGTCAGGGTGTATGTGGAGGGCTCTCTGCACGCTGCCGGCGCCTGCAAGCCCTGCTCCGTGGCTCCAGCAGCTCCCATCTAGGGTTACCATACATCCGTATTTTCCCGGACGTTTTTAGATATTTAAAAATTCCTCCCGGACGGCAATTTAAGAACTAAAAAGCCAGACATGTCTTGGAAAATACAGATGTATGGCAACCCTAGAATATAATGCTAATAAAAGGTGTTATATTGACAGCATCTGTCTGAAGTTGTTTGTCCAAAGAGGAGCTAAGCATGTACCGCAAATTCTTAAAGGAAGTAAGCAAGAACACTGATTTTTTTACCACCTTGAAAGTTCATTGGGTTTGAAGGATTCCTGAGGGTCAGAAAATGTCTAGTTCTCTTGTCTTTTGATGCTTAAAATATGTTTAACAAATGTGTGTGAAAATCCTGGAATCACTTATAAAAGCACTTTGATTTTTAAGGATAGACATCTTACAGATGGTAAATCTCTTAATTTAACTTTAGCACTTTTAAATTCCCTGAAGATATCCCTAGTATCAATAAGGAAAATTAAATTGATATATACAGTAACTCCTCACTTAAAGTCGTCCCGGTTAATGTTGTTTCATTGTTACGTTGCTGATCAATTAGGGAACATGCTCGTTTAAAGTTGTGCAATGCTCCCTTCTAACATTGTTTGGCAGCCACCTGCTTTGTCCACTGCTTGCAGGAAGAGCAGCCCATTGCAGCTAGCTGGTGGGGGCTTGAAACCAGGGTGGACCGGCAGCACCCTACTAGCTCCCCACTCCCCTAAGTTCCCTGTGCAGCAGCTGCCTGCAGTTCAGCTGTGTCCGCCCCCCCCCCCCCACTGCCATGTGCTGCTCCTGCCCTCTAACTTGGAGCTGCTCCCCAAGACTCCTGCTTGCTGTGCGGGGGGGAGGGAAGAAAGGGGGGGCTAATGTCCGGTTGTCCCCCTCCCTCCTCCTGCACCCCGCTTACCCCATCTTCCATAGAGCAGGGAGGACACATGAGGAGGGAGGGAGCTTGCAGCAGCTGCGGTCTCAGCAAGCTGTTCTAATTAACAAGGCAGTGTACTTAAGGGAAATGCGCATATCTCCCTCCATTCCTGCTGCCTTGTGTAGAGAGAGTGTTAACCCTTGAAGGCTCAGCCAATTGCGAGTCCAACATTTAGCAGTAAGGGAAATATCCCACCCTCTGACTCCTCCACCTCAACCAAGTTTCACAATCATCACTGTGTACCAGTATTAAATTTTGTTTCAAACTTATACTGTGTGTGTGTGTGTGTGTGTGTGTGTATAATGTGTGTGTGTCTTTTGTCTGGTGAGAAAAATTTCCCTGGAATCTAACCCCCTCATTTACATTAATTCTTATAGGGAAATTGGATTTGCTTAACATCGTTTCGCTTAAAGTCACATTTTTCAGGAACATAACTACAACATTAAGTGAGGAGTTACTGTACACTCTTTTTCAAAGGCATCAAAATCTGACTAATGACTGTTAAATAGCGTTTCATAGAAAACCATTAAAGGGGTTGGAGACCAGGTATAGATGAAAATTACAAATCAGAAATTGATTGAGTAAAGAACAGATATTCTAATTCCATTATAGTATTCTTTTCAGTTGCCCCTTCTAGTCACTTATGTAAACAAGATTTCAAAGTCACTTTCAGTTTTAATAGTTTTATTTTTATAGTTCAACTATTGACAGATTCTGCTCTGCTAATGTACAAAGTAAACCAGAATAATGTACATAATGAATTTAATTCAAATTACACCTTTCTTGTTGGACCTTGTCCTCTTCCAAATTTATCTTAATTTGGGTAAGTCAGCAGAGGGTGGAAAGAGATCACTTTGAGGGTACATCTACACTGAGTTAGGGGTGTGATTCCCAATTCATGTAGACATGCTTGTGCTAGCTCTCCAAGCTATCAGAGTAAAAACAGAAGTGTAACTGCAAAGCACGGGCAGCAATGAGGATTGTCACAAGCTATATGTGCCAAGTACATACCCCTGGGTTCAAGTAGGTTTGTACTTGGCATGGCTAGTCATGCTGCTACGCTACTATTTTTAGTGTGTGTTTGATGGGAGCTAGCGTAAGTATGTCTACATGAGCTGAGAATCACACCCATAGCTCATAGTGTAGACGTACGCGGATAGCATGCCAGATGACCATAAGTTTGTTAGCAACAAAAGGAAAATGAGATTTACCTTTATGCTTCAATTCACTATGTAATTTATAAGGCTTTCAGATATGCACTTAACAGATAATTCAGGGAGATGCAAGGGTGGCCTGCCAGTTTAAGTTGATTTAATTTCATTCATGTTTACCCCAGAAGCCTCCCATAACTTGGATAACCTTTACAAAGTTCTCCTGTGTATATGATGTCCCAAACTTTGCCACAATCTTACTTTTAATCACAATCATGTTAAGGCCAGATCCATTCTGTTCAGTATTGGTTTTCAATTAAGTCCTCAATCACAGTGGCATGTGAATAGCCCTTCTGAGTGTTTCTTCATGGTCCTTTACCAGTGTTTGGCAACTGTGGAGGGGGAGGGTCATAGACTAGAACAAGAGGTCAAAAGTGCAACCAGTAATAAGGATGATATAAATCAGCCAATCTTGATGTAAAATCAAAGATGTTAATATTGAAAAAGGAATAGAGATACAGACTCTGTTCAAGAAGTTGTTTTTCACCACAAGATTGTATCTGAAATTCAGTTTTTAGCTCCATATTTGATTCTTAGCTAGATACAGACATTCAGTTACTGTCCTTGGGTACAAAGATTCTTTGAGGCTCTAAAATGGTGATTCAGAAATGAAAGTGGCGTAAAGCTGAGTATATGCTCATGTTTTTGAAAGATATCTTGTCGTGCTTACTGTTTATCATCTTATCTCAGCGTGAATTCTCTCTTTTTTTTTTTTTTTTTCCTCAGCATGTTCTGCCCTGGGGGTTGCCCACTTAGATTCTGTGATCATTGCTCCACCTCCTATTGAAGATGGAATTAATCTTTCTTTGGCGTATTTACAGCCTTACTGGGGAGAACTTGAGAACTTAGTTCAACACAAAAAGATTGTTGCCATAGGTACCTCTGATCTAGATAAAACACTGTTAGAGCAACTGTACCTGTGGTCACAGGTAAGGACAGACTGTTCAACCATAGTAACTCTGAGGCATGGTGTTTACTATTGTTTTCTTGGTATGCCACATATCCAGCTTGAAAAATAAGACTTTCATTTTAAAATTAAAATATTGATTACACTAATCTGTGTTTCTCAAAGGTATATTGGAAAGCAAAGGATGAGTTTTGAAGCTTCTTGTAATCGATTACAAATTATAAGTATAAATAGTGCTATTTTTTTAACTAAAACTCTTCAATTTTAATCCAGTTTTTAAAAAAGAAATCCCCTTACTCCTGAGGGAATTCTGCACCAAAAAAATAAAAATTCCGCACACAATATTTTAAAATTCTGCATATTTTATTGGTCAATAAATAAATGTGGAGTCTCCAGCATGGCAGTGGGGAGCATGGAGGTGGGAGATCACCCTGCAGCCCCCCTCTCTTCTTTCCCCCTCCCCTCCCCCCGAACATGGACTCAGCGGTTAGCCTGCACCCAACCCTGACACAGCACAAGGACCAGGCCTGCCCCAGAAACACCCCAGGCCCTGCCCCTCCATGCCATGTTTACCAAGATGGCAAGTCAGAGGGACAGTGTTTCACACGCACGCCCAACCCTGGCACCCGATCCAGGTGTGGGGCAAGCAGACTCGGCCTGGCTGGATCCAAGTGGGAGGAGGGAAGGGGGATCCAAGTGTGTGATGAGAGTGTTCTGTGTGGGGCAATCTGGCTGCGGGCAGCTTGGTAGGGGGTCTGGATGCAGGGGGGATCTGGATGCACAGGGGCTTGTTGGGGGTTCTGCATGCCGGGGGAATGGGACTCTGCGGGGCAATCCAGGTGAAGGTGTGTGGGCCTCAGTGGAGGGGGGAGGGGTCTGCATGAAGGGGGATGGGGTTCAGTGGGGGGCGGGTCGGTGTGACAGGCTCAGCGGGGGTCCGAGTGCTGGGGCAGTGGGGCTTTGTGGGGTGGAGGTCCGGTTGGGGCTCAGTGGGGTTGGGATCAGGTTCAGGGGGTTCATCAGGGTGGTCCAAGTCCAGGGGATGGGGATATAGGTGTGGGGGGGCTCAACAGGGGATGGTCTGGGTGTAGGGGTGAGGCTCAGGGAGGGTCCAGGTACAGGGGGGTTCTGGATGCATGGGGGGTAGGGTGCAGTGGGAGGTGATTGGGGGAGCGCTGGATGCAGGGGTGAGGCTCAGTGAGGTGGGGGTTCAGGTACAGGGGGCTCAGTGGGTGGTTCAGGGTGTGGAAGGGTGAGGCTTGGCAGAAGAATCTGGGTATGGGGTGGTCTGGATGCATGGGGGTTGGGCAGACACAGGAGCAGCTCCCTGTACAGTGACCCCTTACCCTGTGGTAGAGGAGTGATGGGGACAGACAGCGGAGGTAGGGTGGGTGGCGCTTCCTGCAGCTGGGGGAGGTTTTTGGGGGTCGGTCTGTCTCTTCCTGGAAGAGGAAGAGGACGGTCCCGTCCTGCCCAGACCAGCAGAGACTGGCAGCTGAGCTGCTAGCAGGGTAGGAGCCACTGGACGGGAAATCCCCAGCTGCCTCACCTTCTTTTCCCCCCGCAGTGATTTACCTTTTTGCTAGCTGCTCTAGGAACCCAAAATGGTGTCCCTGTGCTGCTAGAGAGGGGCGTGTGACGGCTCTTGCAGCTTCCCTTTGCTTTCCTGTCAGAAAGCATTTTTCTGTGGGAAGTAAAGAAATCTGCAGGGGATGTGAATTCTGCACATGCGCAGTGGCACAGAATTCCCCCAGGAATATTACCTGAATCTTTTTACATTTTTTAGCCTCTATTTGGATACAGTTCCTTTCAGGAAGATATCATTAGAATACCAAGCTTAACTGTAAAGGCTAGGCAAATTATGTGTCCTTCTGCACATGGATCAAACAATGGGAACTGTTCTTTGTGGAACGTAACTGACCTTCTCCCAGAAACTGAATGTGTCACTTCCATAACATTCAAATCGTGCAAGTCTCCATTTATCTGTGCCATGTGCTTGTTATTGAGCTGATTACATTCTAATCATATTACTATTAGTATATGTTAACTGTTTGTTTATTCAGAATCCTCCAAGCTCTGTAAAAGTGATATAAATTCATAACTATGTATCCTTATGGGTCCTGATAAGAGTCTTGATTTGTACTGTTTTTGCTGTCCTACTTAAGTAAAGCGGAGGGGGGGGGAAATCTTACTCTGGCCAGTATTGGCCACTAATGTTCTGACATGATGAATGTGTGTATTCTTTGTTTGTGAGAGCCTGATCAGAAGTCATTGAATTCACTGGAGAAAAATCCCTTTCACTTCAGTGGGTTTTGGATTAGGCCCCTAGTTAGGTGTGTGGACAGCTGCAAATTTCTATCCACAAGAAGAATGAAAATTAATTATGTATTGCATTATTTGTAGTCTAGTGTTTTTCTTTTAGAACTATCATCCTGTTTTACTGAAACAAAGGGCTGCTGATATTAATGACCACAATAGACAAGAAGCCAAACATTATTCGTTATGCATAGTCTACTGAAGTGAGACCCTGTCATCATTCTGGGTCTTATGTTGCAAGGAGATGAGTTCAGTCACTACAGCCAATAGGACTTGTGTGCTTTACAGCATCTTGCAGGATCAGGCTTGTGTTCTGTTCAGTTTTTTGGAGTCTAAAACCAGATTAAAGTCAAATTGCTCAAAATAACCATACAGAGCAGATTTTATTCAACAGTAAAGGACGCTTATACGTGTCTAAAGTAGAAGAAACCTATTAATGTGACTTTCCATCTGAAGGATCTCTCTCTCTTTTTCAGGTGAAACCACATAGTAACCAGGTAAATTTAGCTTCCTGTTGTGTGATGCCACCTGACCTCACAGCATTTGCAAAACAATTTGATATCCAGCTGTTGACTCATAACGATCCAAAAGGTAAGGCTGTAGTTGAACTTACTTGACAAAATTAACAGCAATTTGAGTGCAATTTTTTTTAACCTTTAAAGCCCTGTGCATTGGATTCAGATGTATACCTCTCTATCATTTATTGACTTCAAGTTCTTATGTGCTTGCCTTAAGAAGGGGAGGGGGGGGAAGCAATCCTACAACAGGACTTCTAGGATATTGTAATAGGAAAACAATAAAGCACTAGGAAGGGATGCCTTATCTAAAAGTATTGTGTACTGTACCATGTTTAAAATTTATGGTTTATTAATTCCAGCAAAGCATATAGTGTCTCAAGTGTCATTCTGTACCCTTCAGAACAATGAAAGACATGGAAGAGCGTCACACAGAAGCTGGCAATGAAAAAGCCTTTGTAGCAACATACCCCTGGTTAACCTGAAATAGTATGTTTGAAGGTAGAGGCTGAGAGAGCCCTGTTTAACCTGTAATGTAAAGTTTGTCAGTGTTTTTTTATATCTGTGATGACATGGTGACTTAATTACTACATTTATAGTAGAATCACACAGTTTCTCTTCTGAGTTCCAAAATCCTCCTGTGGTGCCATCTCCTCAGAATGCTGTTATAAAATAATCTTAAAATATTAAATTGGTTCTTCTTGAATCTGGACTAATCTAATTCAGCCTATTCGCATCTAAACAAATGCATTGCTGGAACTGTAAACTAAAATAACTTGGACAAGATATTTTGTTTCACTTCCTCAGTTTAACTAAAATGGCTGTAGGCAAAAGTGTAGTGGAGATCAATTCTTTTCTAGTAAGGTACTTATTTGTGTGTGTAATTACCTGGTAAATCTTGCTAACAAAAATGTGTCTAGTAGAATGAAACTTTAAGGTCTTATTAAATATGATCTAAATTACTTTATACTGTACCTGGATGAAGCTTGATTTGGGAGAGAATGAGACTTTGTAGTGGAATTCAGAAACTGCCTGGCCATTTACAAGTATCAGTACATTTTGAGCAATGGATATGCCAGCATAAGATGCTATTCATTAGTTAATTTTTAAATAGTAAGAATTAATACTTGCACTTCTAAATTTGTTTGATTGCTTATGTAAACTATAAAATACAAATCTTCAGCTCTCTTTTGTTGCCTTGCAAGGGAACCTGTTTTTGCAAATAGCTTGGCTTTCATGCAGGTGCAGGTTGGACTTGCAAAGGTAGCAAGTTCAACATGTGGAGGATGGTGGAGAAAGGGTATAGTTTCCACCACATTTAAGGAATCTCCCATCTTCTTATTCAGAGTCTGAGTTGAAAAATTATAGCTACCTGGGCTACATTTGGTCTATGCTTTAGCTCCTGGGCATCCTCTGCTGCTGAAAGAAATACGTTTTAATTATTTAAGCAAATTTGTGAATGGCAGGAACCAGTAAGGACAAATACAGATATCTTGAATTTTTGGGCAAGAGGCTGCAAATTTAGTAATTCCACACTAGAGTAAGCTCTTGAGGCGGTCTGGCCTGGGAACAGTGAAAATGGTCAGCACCATCAATGCTCTCTCTGTTACCTGCCTTCCCCTTGTTGATGCTCAAATTCCAAGCATCACAGTACTAGGGCTTAGCAGCCTGCTTAAACCAAAGCCACCAAACCAGTATCTACTCTACTGAAAAGGGGGGAGTTAACACCCCTGCTACCAGAAGCTAGCACCCGGAATTGTGATACTGTAAAATAAATGACTCATTACTAAACCAAGTAAAACTCATGCTGCTTTGTCAACAAACCGTATCGCATAAGTCCTTAAAGAGGCTATGCCAACAAACTGAATATGACTTCAAAAGGCAGCAGGATGCCCATGACATATTTCCAGGTCCACCAATCTTTCATCAGGGATGAAACACATATCGGCAAAGTTGCTGTAGTCCAGGTGACCCTTGGAAATTGCTGGCTGGAATCACAGTATCCTCTGAAACTCCAGCTGCAACCTGCAGACCAAAACAAATTGAAAATTCATTAATACACACCAATAACTATCATGAGAGGGGAGGCAGGGTGGGGTTTGTGGGATTTGTTCCTGTCAAGGTTCCCTCCCCACTCTGAACTTTAGGGTACAGATGTGGGGACCCGCATTAAAGACCCCCTAAGCTTATTTCTGCCAGCTTAGGTTAAATTTTAATACTCTGCCACCACCAAGTGCTTTAACAAGAAACAGGGAAAGGACCACTTGGAGTTCTTCTTCCCGCAAAATATCGCCCCAAGCCCTTACATCCCTTTCGCTGGGTAGGCTTGGTAATCCCTTCACCAATAGTCCTGGTGAACACAGATCCAAAACCTTGGATCTTAAAACAATGAAAAATCAATCAGGTTCTTAAAAGAAGAATTTTATTAAAAGAAAAAGTAAAATTCGTCTCTGTAAAATCAGGATGGAAAATAACTTTACAGGGTAATCAGATTCAAAGAACCCAGTGGAACCCCCTTTAGCCTTAGGTTCAAAGTTACAGCAAACAGAGGTAAACCCTCTAGGAAAAGGAAAATTTACAAGTTGAGAAAACAAAGATAAAACTAACACGCCTTGCCTGGCTGTTACTTACAAGTTTGAAATATGAGAGACTTGTGCAGAAAGATTTGGAGAACATGGATTGATGTCTGGTCCCTCTTAGTCCCAAGAGTGAACACACCCAAAAACAAAGAGCACACAAACAAAAGCCTCTTTTCCCCCCAACCCCCAATTTGAAAGTATCTTTTCCCCTTATTGGTCCTTTGGGTCAGGTGTCACCCAGGTTACCTGAGCTTCTTAACCCTTTATAGGTAAAAGGATTTTGGTGCCTCTGGCCAGGAGGGATTTTATAGTATTGTATACAGGAGGGTTGTTACCCTTCCCTTTCTAGTTATGACAGTTCCCTACCCTACAATCTTATGCTGGCTAATAAGGGACATTGTGCTTTAGTTATAGGATAATGGAAGCATTTACAGTGCAGGACATGACCTTATCTCTTTAGACTTATAACTATTAAGGGCCCAGTCTGCAAGGTGTTGAGCACCCTTAACTGTGACTTTAGTGGGAACTGAGAATGCTCAGTACCTTGCTGGATTTGGTCAAACATATTACATTTTTCTAAATATGAATCTAGATCTTTTAAACTAAAATCAATGTCAAACATGAGACTGTCATTTAATTCTCTCCTTCAAAATATATAGCTACCTCTTGATCTTATTTTTGGTATCTTCAACTAATGGTTTTAATGATTAATGTCATTTCAATCAACACTGTATGTAAAGCCAGTTCAGTTGATTACTTAGAGCAGGAAAGAAGTATTGTCTGAAACTTTCTTATACTATAAATTCTTTAACTTTTGAGTTTGTGCCTCGTGAAACTTCAGGTGCATGTGTGTGTATCTATATCAGGGGTCGGCAACGATCGGCACGCAGCTCGCCAGGGTAAGCACCCTGGCGGGTCGGGCCAGTTTTATTTACCTGCTGACGCGGCAGGTTCGGCCGATCGCGGCCCCCACTGGCCGCGGTTCGCCGTCCTGGGCCAATGGGGGCGGCGAGAAGCCTCGGCCAGCACATCGCTCGCCTGCGCCGCTTCTCGCCGCCTCCATTGGCCCGGGATGGCGAACCGCAGCCAGTGGGGGCCGCAATCGGCCGAATCTGCCGCGTCAGCAGGTAAATAAAACTGGCCCAGCCCACCAGGGTGCTTACCCTGGCGAGCCGCGTGCCGAACGTTGCCGACCCCTGATTTATATCTATCCAGCACTGTGACCATATACTTCATGCTGTCGCATTGCTTATTGAGTTAATTAACACATTTTAAACAAAAAGATCACCTCTCACTAATTGCAGTTAAAGGAATTATTTACATTTTTGTTTGGTTAAAATGTAAATATCTGTTTCTAATTTTAGAATTGCTTTGTGAGGCAAGTTTCCAAGAAGCTCTTCAGGAAAGTATACGGAACAGTCAAGCACATGAATGGACTCCCTTGTGGCTTCTCCGGTATTCAGTCATTGTTCAAACCAGAGGAATTATCAAATCGAAAGGCTATATCTTGCAAGCGAAAAGAAATGTCTCTTAATACATTTTTCTTTTGACAACAGCCTGCTGTCTTAATGCTTTGGAAACATACCACCTTTTTTGCATAAAAACTTTGCACGGAGGTGAAAACCATCACAAGTTATAATGAAGACCAAAAGTGGTGACAGTAAGGCCTGGGTTGTCCAGAGGCACAGTGCTCTGACAGCATTGTCAAATACTGCACATTTCTTTCCTAACATAGAGACCAGTTTACTAATCTATGAAATATTTTGTGTTGATTAAACTGTTTTCTAATTGAGATTATCTAAAGAAATTCAAAATATTTTCTTTATGACTAATATAAAATTATCACTAAGTATATTTTGGCTGCCATCAAGGTAATATATAGAAATTTATATATTTTTGTTTTCAAGAAAGAAACTTAACATTCTGAATTTCTTCTGATGTGCTTATTCCTACTAGTTAGGTAGCTATATAGGATTTGAGCAGTTGAGTAACTTTTCAGTAGTTTTCTTTGGTTTTTTTTATCCATAGGAAAATTCTCTTAAGTAAACAGACTAATTGGAATCTGATTAATTGGTATAGCAAGTAAGCTTCTTAATTCACATAAAAGAAAACCAGGTTTTCATTCCATTTTGGTACAAAAAGGCCTTTGTATTTAAAAAAAAAATTTTTTTTAATTATATTAGCTCAACCTGTTTGTTTCTGTACCACATTGCTTTTACTGTGTTTAGTATGTGGACAGGAGTGATGCCATTTTCTGTCTTAAATTGTGAAATGTATTGTAGTGTATTTAAACTAAGATCTGGAATTACATGGTCAAAAACAAATTAAACTGTAGTCAGAATGTGCCTGGTTTTGTCCTAATCTATGTACTAGATGCTCAAGAGCCACAGATACTTTAAGAATGTGACTAAAATCAGAATAGATAAGTATATAAATGTTGATGGGGTGTACATTGTATAATCATGTACAAAAGATATAATGTCTGTTAATTTTGGGTTACCTGGGGAATTAACTGATGTTCAGGTGTCATCCAGAGAACAGAATACCAAGCAAGCATTAAACCTGTGTTCTTGTTCCCTTGTGTTGCCAGCTTCACATGTGCAGTACTGTTGGCTTCTAAACCTAAAGGAAACTAATGCTGGACCTAAGACAGGCTATTAGTTTCTTTTCTGACCTGGAACATATCTACAGACTGAATTTTGCATTTTAAAAATAGTCTGTCTACTGCAAAAACATTTTGTTATCTAATGTGATTTAGATGGTATAGATCTCTTCAGTGCAATTCTTATCAGTAGCTCACTGTAGTCCAGTGAAGTCAATAAGTGTTTTGCTATTGACTTCAGTGGGAACAGGATCAAGCCATAGTCTGGTAATTGTTAACTTAGTTTTATGTAGACTTTGAGCTTGTAGTTTAAAGGAATGAATTTACACTAACTATTTGTGTATTTTTGTCATAGAAGAATCACAATGTTTTCTGCATGGTCAGATGTATAAACTTTTTAATCCATTCCACTGAGTTAGTCTTCGTTATTTTCAAAGACTTGGTACACTGATAAATGTTGTTTGGTAGTAAACTTCTGAGTTCTTAAATATTTAGATATGTGACTAAAATATCTAGGAAATACTCTAGACTTATTCAATTACTTGATAAATATGGGGTGGACAAGGAAGACAATGGGCACTGATAATGCAGAGGCAAAAATTTTAGCAACATTTTCTTTTGACAGAAGAAAGTGAATTTTGGCCATGGAGGGTCATCTGTGTATAAAATTTAAAAAATGAACCTTATTTAAAACTTATGTGCCAAGTGTGCTCCTTACTGGTTGGTACTGATGTATAGCATCTACTTGTGATCATTTTATTTCTCCTTTGTGTCCAAACCATACCACAGTCTGACTGTTGACAAGGATTCACGTTTACTTGACATGTATATGTTTAAATCTACAAGACTAAAAACATTAAAACTGACAATTGAGCTAAGCATAGTTAAATAGTGCACAGATTGCACTAGCAGTTTAGTTTCTAATTGGGAACCATATTAATAATTATTTTTTTGGTGGAGAGAGAAATAACTTTTGTATTAATTGGAATAGGCATGGTAATTTGTTAGCTCTACAAGCAGTATTACAACCAGGCAGTGATTTTTTTCAAGTCATCACCTGATTAGTGATTACTGTATTTAACCAAAATAGCAATTAAAGTTGGAGGAGAGACAGAAATTCCTTTCTAGAGGAGGAATATAAAAGTTAAGTTTTGAAGAAGTGAAAATTTTGAAAATTGGCATTACTGTATTACTAGTTTATGTCCTTCTTTGAAATTTGCATTTTTGTGTATGCTTTGTATGAATTCTAAATTTCTCTATAGCATTGCTTGCATTGGTATCTCTGGGAGGCAAGCAGGAATGACTCTGCTTTTCCATCATTAAATGATATATTATGTATGGTGAACATCAGATCACTCAAGATATGCCTCGATGTATTGACGTAGTGGGGAGTAGGTGGTACTTAGAACATGTATGCCCTTCACCAATCTGAATGCTAGATCCCACTTACAAGTAACAGCAAGTCCCAAATTCTTCAACCTAAGCCACCATGATAGTGCCATTTCCCTCCTAATCTCATTCATTTCTTCTTTTTGGGAATTGGAGTTCCAGGGTTGTATCACTGCAACTGTCATTGGTCTACATGAACTGTTTGTGGGAAGGGAAGAGGAGGGGGGGAATCAAAGCACCCTTTAACTGTATGTAACTTATTTCCTGCAGAAAGTGTGCTTTATGCAAGTTTAGATCTATTGATTATGTATTTAATCCTGGGGTGTAGCCTAGCCTCTTTAATTGTCTTAAAGGTTAAATTGTAGTTTTTGTGCTGTATATTGTTTGGTTTTCTCAAAAGCTTTTCAGTGTAATAAAATAAATTACTAGGTTAAATGAAGATACATAATTATGTACAATTTTGTTTTTAAAGTTGAAACTAGACTGCTTGGTGTGGGGATGGTTTTATCCCTGTGATCAAATAATGACAAAGATAATTGCAAGATTTCATTAATTTTATCTAGTCCCTGTATTGCACTTACTAAAGATTCCCTTTCATAAATTGAATGTTTGTTACTAAAATACAAATTATATAAATCTTGCCAAATATATTTGGAGAAATGTTTTTTCAAATCTAAGAACAAGACAACTTCCTTTGTAGCACATTGACACCACTTTTTTTTTTTTTTTTTTTAAACTGACTAGGAATTGATTTTGAGTGACAGAGGCAGCACCCCCTCTATGAATTGCCTCTCAGATCTGATCCCTAGGAGTAGTACATTAGGAATGAGACTTGAACTTGTTCTCCCATCTGGTAGTGCACAACATTCCAGGAACATAGCCAGGAATATCTTTTTCTTTTCAAGTTAGATTTTTTGAGCCAAATTCTGCCCTATTTCTAGCACCTCAAAAACCTAGAAACACTTGCTTATGATTAAATTTAGTACTGGTCACTTAACTGTTCCCTTATTAGCTGCCTAATCTAGCTAATCTTAGTTTTTTCACTAATAGACTGTGAAAGGAGGAATCTTAATTAAGCCTTCTGGAAAATACAATAAAAGTGTGTGACTTAGTCATTTTAGATCATTAGGCAAAATGTGTAATTTTTTTAAATCCTGCATGGTTTTATTTAATCCTCTCTTCTTGGCTTTCTTTTGTTGGTAAAATGTTTAGCTAGAGGTGTAATGTATGAAACAAATACAAAACAAAGCATTTGTTTTAACAAAATATTTATAGTGCTGAATGCTCCCTATTAATTGAATGTGTTGAAATAAAATGAGTTGTTTGAGTCTCTAGTGGTGGATTATTGGTTTCTAGCTAGAACTTTCCCAAACAAGTTGTCATAAATAGCAGTCAGCATGCTAGAATACTAACTAGAGCAGTGATTCTCAGACTTTTGTACTGGTGACCCCTTTCACACAGCAAGCTTCTGAGTGTGACCCCCCCCCCTTATAAATTAAAAAAATGTGTTTATCTATTTAACACCATTATAAATGCTGGATGAAAAGTGGGGTTTGGGGTAGAGGCAGACAGCTCATGACCCCCCATCTACTAACCTTGTGACCCCCCAAGGGGTCCCGACCCCCAGTTTAAGAACCCTGGAACTAGAGTATGAGTTCGAGAACTCGTGGGGCGAATTTTAGCCACAAAGCTTAACCCAAACTTTTGACCTAGTAACTTGCTAGCTCTTCATGTCCTGTACACTTCTGCCTGACTGCTACACTCCCATCTAGTCACCGCTAACCTCTTCTCCTTCCAACAGTGCTACCTATTCTGCCAAATCGCTGGTGGCATTGTAGACTAAGAGTATTGGTGTGTGAGCTCAGAATGGAACTCAGGTTACATGTGGGGTTATGTCTAGATTTGCTTTAATGCTAAAGGCAGAGGAATAACCAGCTCCTCAAGGGAGTCTAATGATTGTGCCAGGCTTAGAAGAATGGAGAAGATGCTGTAAGGTGAAAATTACTGTACCTAGGCTATGTGCACCATAAGGGGACATCTGCCCTAGATACGCAGAACCCTGCTCAGCTGCCCCCAGGTGTTCTAGTGCAGTGAGGAGACACTAGCGAGACCCTGGCACTACCTGCTGGCTCTGAGACTCGCTGTGGGGTTTCTGCTGGCCGTGCAGACATATACTGCAAGTCAATTCTCCTCCTACAACATGAATACTTGGATGACATGGATTGGGACAAAAGAAATCTGATGAGGTTCAACAAGGACAAGTGCAGAGTCCTGCACTTAGGACGAAAGAATCCCATGCACCACTACAGGCTAGGGACCGACTGGCAAAGCAGCAGTTCTGCAGAAAAGGAGCTGGTGATTACAGTGGATGAGAAGCTGGATATGAGTCAGCAGTGTGCCCTTGCTGACAGGGCAGTTAATGGTATATTGGGATGCATGAGTAGAAGCATTGCCAGCAGATTGAGGGAAGTGATTATTCCCCTCGCTGGTGAGGCCACATCTTGAGTATTGCGTCCAGTTTTGGGGCCCCCGCTACAGAAAGGATGTGGACAAATTGGAGAGAGTCCAGCAGAGGGCAATGAAAATCAGGGTCGGATTAACCTTTTGTGGGCCCCCGTGGGGGCAGTGGAGCGGGGTATGAGCAGACCTCCTCTGCCCAACCTAGTGCGAGGGCACTATTTACAAAGTGGCAGCTGCCATATGCACAGCGGCCTGTGCTGCCAGCATGCCCCTTCCCCTTGCGGGTGGGCATATGCCATGCCACAGAGGCGTGCCCCCCCATCCAACACTGGAACAGCCCTCTGATACCCTATGGACAGAGCCCCCCCTGGACCCACTCTGCCCTGCGCCCCCCCAGATCCTGCCACAAATGCACAGCACCCTGCACAACACTACCCCTACCCAGCACCCCATCTCCTATGCCCTGCCTCCCAGCCACATTCACCGACCCTGCTGGGAGGCAACTGTCTGCCAGGCTGAGCTGCAAGTGTAGTTCCCGGGGCAGGGAATCGCTCTGACCCTGGGAGTGGTGCGATCAGCCAGGCCAGGGCCTGCCCCAGCCAGCCTCCCTCAGGACCCACTTGCCTGGAGGGGCCCAGCCAAGCCTTCCCATGCTGTCTTCTCCCCCCCCACACACCCAAACTGGCTGAGACTGGCCAGGCTTCTACACCAGTCCCAAGCAGCTCAGTTCTAGGGAGTCAGGTGGGGCCCCGGGTGGTGGAAAGCAGAGACTGCCTGGAGCCGGAGGTGCACTGGGATCTGGCCAGGGAGTGAAAAGGAGCCCTCTTCAGGCAGGCTGAGAGGAGCAAGTGGTGGGCAGGGTGGGGGGAGCCAGTGGGCTGGTGGGGTCTCAGAGCTAGGGTGACCAGATGTCCTGTTTTTAAAGGGACAGTCCCTTTTTTGGGACTTTTTCTTATATAGGTGCCTATTACCCCCCACCCCCTGTTCTGTTTTTTCACAGTTGCTACCTGGTCACCCTGTCTCAGGGTGCAGTGCAAGCAGAGAAGGCTTGGACCCCTTCTGAGCATGGGCCTGGCTCACCGGTGCCATTGTAGATCCGGCACTGATGAAAATTATCAGGGGGCTGAGGCACATGACTTACAAGGAGCGGCTGAGGGAACTGGACTTGTTTAGTCTGCAGAAGAGAAGAGTGAGGATTTGATAGCAGCCTTTATTCCAAAGAGGATGGAGCTCAGCTGTTCTCAGTGGTGGCAATAGCAGAACAAGGAGT
Source organism: Malaclemys terrapin pileata (assembly GCF_027887155.1). Lineage (NCBI taxonomy): Eukaryota > Metazoa > Chordata > Testudines > Emydidae > Malaclemys > Malaclemys terrapin. The sequence continues at coordinate 76,308,750 of NC_071512.1, forward strand.
AATGGTCTCAAGTTGCAGTGGGGGAGGTCTAGGTTGGATATTAGGAAACACTATTTTACTAGAAGGGTGGTGAAGCCCTGGAATGGGTTACCTAGGGAGGTGGTGGAATCTCCATTCTTAGAGGTTTTTAAGGCCTGGCTTGACAAAGCCCTGGCTGGGATGATTTAGTTGGGGTTGGTCCTGCTTTGAGCAGGGGGTTGGACTAGATGACCACCTCAGGTCTCTTCCAACCCTAATTTTCTATGATTCTATGACACCTGTTGGCTAGGCTGAGCGGGCTGCCGTAGAACCTTCAGAGGCCCAGTCCCCGGCCATCAGGAACCAGCTGTGGGGCTGCTCCAAACACCCTGCGAGCGGCTTTGCAAACCAGCACCACAGGCGCTGGCCACTCGGGGCTCCCCTGCTTGGGCTTTTCCCTGCAGCCAAGGGCGCCTGAAATGTGCTGAACGATGCTGAGGTGATCTGTGTGAACAGGAGTCCCCCAGCTGCGGATTAAGGCTCCCATATGGCCCCAGCCTCCATGAGGATGGGCCCACCCTGACACCGAGTAGTTGGCAGAGGTGGGGCCAAGACCCCACGTGTCCCAACATCTCTAGTGTATTAAATTGCTCCCTCTAGGAATGTGCTACTGAGGGTGTACTGAGCATGCTCAGTTCATCTGCTGAAGCCACCACTCTTCACCCTGCCCTAACTGTGCATAGTAAATCTGCTGACTGCATTTTACACGGATGGCAAAGGGGACAAAATGGATGAGGGGGGTGGTCAAGATCTGATCAGGGGCAAAAATTGACTGGTCAGGAGTGTCAAGCAGCTGGAGGCAGGATTAGGAGAGGGGTCGAAGGGCAAAATCAGGGTGGGGGGGGGAGAAGCAGGAGTTAAGCTTGGGTGAGGCACTGGCAGAGGGCAAAACCTGGCAGGGGCAGAGGGACTAACAGTTACCCCAGTGGGACTGAGACACCAGAGTTTGCAAAAATGGTGTGGGGCAAAGGGGCATTTTTAGTTCCTGCTGCTCGGCCGGGGCCGGGCCGGAGCCGCTCAGACAGAACCAGGGCCCGAGCCGAGTCGGGCTGGAGCCACTGGGACCGGGGCCAGGCCGGAGCCGCTCGACCAGAACCGAGTTGGGCCGGAGACGCCGGGGCCAGCCGCCAGAGGAAGCTGCTCGGCTGAGGGGGGCCGGACTGGGTCGCGCCCGCGCCGCAGGCCCAGCCTACCTGCTGCCCGCCTGCCTCAGGTTTCCCGCAGCGAACGTTTGATTCGTGAGAAGCAGGTGAGGGGAAGGAGCAGGGGGCGGAGCGTTCGGGGAGGGGGCGGAGTTAGGGCGGGGACTTTGGGGAAGGGGCGGGGTTGGGGCCCCTGGAGTGGCCTCTTTGTTTTTTGGGGGGGGGAGGGTTATGGTAACCCTACATATTGTAGTGCAAGAAACGGCTACCTGTGGGCATTTGCTACGTCAGGCAGCACTTTTATCAGTCACTGCTACCAGTAGCACATTGCGCGGCGGCGGCTGTGTCCCGCCGGAGCTCTGTCCGCGGCGGCCCGGGCCGGAAGAGGCGGGCGGGCGGGCGCGGCGCTGCGCACACTCCGGCACGCGGGGGAAGATGGTGGCCACGCGGCGAGCTGCGCGGCGCGGGCCGGAGCCCGCTGCCCCGGCTGCGGCAGAGGTAGGTAGGAAGGAAGCGGGAGACGCCCACAAGCCCTGTGCCAGGGCCCGGCTGGTCTGTGCGCACCGCGGGCCGGGCTCGGGCGGAGGCTGCCGACGGTTCCCCTCGCTCTGCCTAAGAGGGCCAGAGCTCGACCCCGGGTGAGCGGCCTGGAGCCCCCGGGGGCCTGCGGTGAGGTGCGGGCTGTGCCACAGGGCCGGGTAGTGGTGCTCCGCCTGACCGCTCCCCCGGAGGGTGACCCCAGCCCAGATACCCCGGTGATGGGTCTGTTGGAAATGATTGACGGGGGCCTGAATGGCTCGCTGCCGTCTTGGGGTGGTCCCGGTGTGTGGCAGCCGCCCGCTGTGTCCCCCTCCCCGGCCCTTGGTTTTCCCCGCAGATGCCGGTGGTGGTAGGTGCTCTCCTGCCTGCATTGTTGAGGTGGGCTGGCCCCCTTCTCCAGCGGTTCGATTGCCTGCCGCCACCGGCTTGAAAGTGAAGTATTGTGTATTAGTTGTGGCTCCAAACTATGGTAGGGAACAGTTGAAAGGCTCCCTGGACCTGAGGGGGTTTTAAACAATTGGACACACTTCTGCATTTCTTTCTTCTGTCATGGCTTTCTCACTCTTTGGCTATTTAACTGATTGGGGGACTTTTGGGATACACTCTGTATGACACATGCTGTTCAGAATAAAATGGCTGTGTGTTGACAAATGGGAATCGGAGCCTGGCGAATTCTGTTAGATTCATTATCAATTTTTAGATATCAGCAGTGGCTTGTGGTGCCTTTCATCATCCAGTGCTAGCCAGGAGATTTTAAGTATTTCTATGTGATACAGACTTTGCAACAGTCATCCATGTCTTGGCACTGCAAGGCTAGACTGCTGAAGCATCATTGCATAGATACCATTGGATTAGGAGGGTTTGGGACAGTGGTCCCCCAACCTTTTTGTGGCCAGTAGCACATTCATGTTTTCAGAAGAGTGTAGCGGGCGCCAACAGTTTTTCAAGGCTTATTCTGTATTTGTACATTAAATAATATGGAAAACATCATATTTAATATTACATAATATATGAATGAAGAGAGAAGCTGGAGAGAAGCCATGAGGACAGAGAACCGCAGCCCTGGAGTACTCTGTCCCCAACAGGCGGGGGTCCCCAGCTTCTCTCCCCTGCTGGGCACTAGGCGGGCCCCGCGCCTGCCAGGAACAGAGAACACTGCGCCCGCAGCCTGAGTTCTCTGTCCCCGTCAGGCGCGGGGCCGGGTTTCTCTCCCCTGCTGGGCATTAGGCGGGCGCACATAAATGCCCCGGTGGGTGCCCACGGGCACCGCGTTGGGGACCACTGGTTTAGGGCTACTCTAGATAGTGTAGCCTCCTTAACATAGTATATTTTGTCTGCAGAAGGTTCCTGCTATTGCAGAATGCATTTGCCTGCTGTGGAACAAGCTTCAATGAATACATAATGTTTGAACCCAAGTCTTTGTACTGACTTTTATTTATTGGTACCAGTTCATGGTGTTGGTAATCTTTGTAGCCATGAATGGTCTGGGGCAAAGCTCTTTGAAAGGTTGACTCTGTACCTTATTGTGGGAATTACAATCCCCTGTGATGCTATTGCGATCAGTTCCTAGGCTTAAACAGGCAGCAGCTAGGGATGGCTGTCTGAGTTAAGGAATTCCATCTTTGGAATCTGCTTCCTATGGCAGCCTGCCAAACCCAGATTGAACTAGATTCAGAGCATTTGGTTTAGTTTGTGGTTTTTGGGTGGTTTTTTGTTTTTGTTTTGTTTTGTTTTTTTTGCTTATTCTTGCCCAGAGGATAGCTTGATTCTTGGGTCTGATAAAATTCCAGTTGGTGTGGGATCTGGTGTCTTAACAGCGATTTATACCACCTTTGTGGTTCTAGAGGACAGCCCATAAGGCTGTTCTGGCAGCTGGAGATTGCTGGAACTAAGGCCATTCTCAGCTGTCCAGTTACATAAATAAATCACAATTAACTTTGACAGATTTAATAAAGGACTGTGTAGAGGTATAAAGCAGAAAAACAACAACCTAGGAATCAGTTGCTGGACATAAAAGCATATGTATGAGGCCTCCAACAGCACACATCTCAGGAAGTAGGATTCTGCCAGGAGGAAGCAAAGTCTGATGCTAGTTTGCAAAAGGCATAGGTAGGCAAATGCGTGATGAATAATGGAGCTTCTTCACCAACGCTTAGTTGTGGTATTAAGCGTTGCATAATGCAAAATGTATGTCATCAGGTTAACTTTCTCTAGACAGTTATTTAAAAAGTCAAAATGCTTGTGAATTTGAGGCCAGAATTACTCATATGACTCTTTTAAAGGTGTATTTTTCTGCGGAAATGTCTTGTTTGTTATTAATCTTTTTATTTCTGTAGCTGGCATCTGCTGAAATTAGTACTCCTGTTTCTGCGAAGATGTCCAGGAGAAGAACTAAAGGAAACTCTCAGCCAGAAGTCATTCATGAATCTCAGGATGAGGGGTTGGAAGATGCTGAAACAAAATCAGATCTTGGTGATCCCTCTGAGGCACAAACAACTAAGAATAGAGACAGCAATGTGCATTCAACAAAATCAAGTGCTGAGCCACAGGCTGATGGAGATGAAGCAGAATCAAATTACTCTGCCGTGTCCGAACATGAGACACCTTTATTTATAAGGATAACAAGGAGAAGACAAATCACAATTCCTTATCAACCAGATTCACCAGCCAAAAATAGGTCTAGCAAGGCAGCTCTTCTGAGTGAATTAAGTAAATCTCAAGATGAAGATGTCTCTGAAGCTGAGTCATGTTCTTCAACTGTATCTGGTGGCTGTACAGCTAGTGCTACAAGAACTACGAGAAGCAGGAAATGCAAAGCTAAACTCCACCCAGATCCAATTTGTGAAGCCCAAGCTGAAGAGGTTTCTGATGCAGAGTCATGGTGCTCGGGTCTTTGTGTGGAGCCATCTGTAACTACCAAAAGAATAACTAGGAGTATGCTAATGAAATCGCAAGCAGAAACCATTAGACAAACTGAGAAAAAAGTTAGTGAAATTGTGCTGGAAGATGAGAAGTTAACTGAGGACAGAATTAAATCCCAGCCAGTAGTCATATCTGACTTTGAACATGTCACAAAATCTGATTCTGATACAGAGCAAACTTCCTCTCTTTCACCTAATAAATACGTCACTCAGAGTAATAAACAACCCAGCCCCTGCAAGACCCAATGCCAGACTGAATCTGCCAGTACAAACCCAAGTGATGACCCAAAACAAGTTTTAATTGATTCAACACCCAGCAGTCCTAAAGAAACAGGAAAAAGTTGTACCATAGCATCTCCTAAAAAAGAAACAATAAAGGAGAGACACTTTGAAATTGTAGATAAATCAGAGGAAATGTTAGAAAAGGAGAGAGACATAACTGGACAAGAATCAAAGTTGAAAAGTGCTTCTCTTGAGAGCCTTGATGAATCATTTAAGTCTCATAGGCAGACAACACCAAGAAAAAGAAATATAATTCCAGAATACCAAAAAGCAGATATTGTGGAGGCTACACAGAGATCTCTCACCCATGCAGATGAATTAATGGTGGCAGACAAACCAAGTAGCACAACCACCAGCCCGCAAAAGGACATACACCTATCACCAATTGGTGATGACAGTGATGGTGACTGCAAAATGTCTGATATCAATGTAGACAATAGTGAAGGTCAAGCAGAACTAGTTACTAAATCCTCCCCACATGTAACCAAAAGATCATGTAATAAAAAGATATCTGCTGTGTTGCTCCTGAGCAGTGATGAGAGTGATGAAACTGAAAACAGCGATGTGGAAGAAGTGGGTGATGTAGGAGAAAAGCTGTATTGTGCAGAGACCAGAAATAAGAAGTCATCCTTGGACAAATCTTTAGAAAATGATTCATCGCATGGAGAACTGTTTGTAATTGACACAGAACCTGATTTGGGCGGCAACAAGAAGTATTACCTAGAACAGGAAGATAGAAGGAGCGATGCAGAAAGTAAGGATGAAGAAAGAAGGAGTGATGCAGAAAGTAAGGATGAAGAACGTGAAAGAGATGAGGAGTCCTCAGATCTGGAAGATAATGAGGAGGAGTTCGTAGATGAAGATGCATATTTATTGAAAAATAAAAAGCCTAATATGTAAGTGTTTTTACAGATAATTTAAGCAGCCACATACAATTATAACAGGCATATTGTTAGTCAAATAGCGAGGGAGTTCTTGTGATGATATAATCAATGTGTGAAGCTGGAGTTTCTTGAACTCTAAAGTGGAATTATAGCTCCACAATTACCTATCTCCTAGAACTGGAAGAGACCCCAAAAGGTCATTGAATCCAGCCCCCTGCCTTCACTAGCAGGACCAAGTACTGATTTTGCCCCAGATCCCTAAGTGGCCCCCTCAAGGATTGAACTCACAACCCTGGTTTTAGCAGGCCAATGCTCAAACCATCCCCAACCAGTCTTTCTGTTATGCCTATATCCAGACACAGGTCTGTGATATGCAGAGGTTCCACCAATGTGACTGTCCTTTAAGGACCCCTTAGTGGTGTTTCCCTTGTCCAGCTGATGCCAGTTGTTGTTGTTTTTTAAGCCTTTTTATCACCACCTGAGGCTCTTTCCTTCCATTCTGTAGTGATACCTTTTCTCACCACAGGAGTGGGCTCTCCCCACCCACTCCAATACCTATTTTTGTTGGCTGAATCTCATAAAAATTCATAGCTTGTGTTCCCGTGAATTACAGCACTCTTTAGATGGAGTGCAACATTCTTAGTACTGAAAACACTGTCATTTAATCATCTTAAGTAGTTTTTGAAATAAAGTGTAAAAAACTGGGAAGTTGAAAAAACAAACATCATTCCTTGTTTTTTCTTTTAAGGAGGGTAAATAAAGACAAAGGTTTTTAAAACTTAAATGAAGGGGAGGAACAGGAACGCATGGGCACCGTCCAAGCTAATAATGGGTATTTGTGAACCTTGCCTATTTCAGTTCATTTGATGAAATAGTTCGCTATTTTGCTAAGTTAGCAGCACATGCAAACAGATCACAGCCTTTTATCATTCCAAGCATTTATAAAAATTGCTTTAAAATAAAGCATATTAAGCACCAGACCTGAGCCTAGAACCCAGGTGGTTCCATATCAAAGCCTAACTAATTTGCCATAGTGTGCCGGGGCCAAGTCATTAAACCTCTTCCTTGGTTACCATATATTAAAAAACCCTGCTTTGCATAGACAATGCTTTCATTTGTAGATTGCAAAAACCTTTGCAAAGGTAAGCATGAGTAGCCTAGTTTTACACTTGCCCTAAGTAGAGAGATTTAACTGTCCCTGAGTTTTATATTAATATAATGAGACTTTTAAAGCTCCTTGACTAACTTTAGGGTGTTTTGTTTGTTTAAGCACCCAAAATTTCACAAAACCCAGTAGTAAAACACTTTTTAATATTTTATAATTAAAGTGAAAATGTTTGTTTAGTTTACACATCTCCCTGCAGTGTTTGCAACCCAAACTTTGCAGATTTAGGCTAGACTGAAACTTACTAGCCTGGGTTTGTTGTGTTAATTGCATACACACAGTTCACTGTTTTCTCAACATTTTATAGCTTGCATTAAATCTTTTCAACAGAAAACATGCCTCTCAAATTGACCATCAAACATATTTTATGAATTAGTTAATTGTATTGCCAGAATGCAGTAAGGGGACAAATGGTGCAATGTGTATTACATTTTCAAAATGTAGTTTCTAATAATATAAAGTATTATTAGGAATACAGGCAAGGGCATTACAAGTCTCAGTGTATGTCTGATGGTAGCAAACATACAGACACTAGTGTTTAAAAATCCAATATGTTTCTACCTCCAACTTGTTCTTCTGCTTTTACTTGTTCTTGTTCTTCTGTTTGGATTCATTGTTAACAAATTACAAAATGTATAAAAGATAGGCAGTGACCTTGAATTTTTCATTTTGAGTCAATTAAACATTGAAAGGGAATATTTTGATAACATAGTCTACATAATCTCACAGAAGATAGGAATGCACCAAATGAGGGGGGGCTTTGTGGAAGTGATTCCCCTGTAGTTCTCTCCAACAAACTTTTATTAATAAATGTTATGCTTTATGCCAAGTGGAAATACAGTATGATTTGCTATACCTATCTGTATTTCCACTTCCACTTTTAGTTGTGTAACCCCATTTCCTTTGAGCATTGCAGTCTAGAAACCCCTTTATGACAGCTATCTGATATGCACCAGGAGTACAGAGGAGAAGGATAAGACATTTTCTCTGAATCCTGCCTTTCTTCAGAGGGCACACTGGAAGATCACTATAAACTTGTTAATATTACTGTAATGATTAACTAGCCATTTCTCTTTCAGTTTACATCTATCAAGCAGCATAGATCCTGGTCTAAATATCAAGAGGCTTGGAGGCTTATATATTAGCTTTGATGCAGGAAAACAAAAAGCTGGCTCAAGTGCAATTAAACAGTTAAAGGGGGAAAAGAAAGAAGAGGTAATGTGAAGAATCTAAGGTTATAATTTTACACAGATGTCTGGGATTCAAAGATGCTAAAATGAATCCAATTGTGACATTTATTTAAAAAGAAAAGCCTTGCTAATAGAGTTTGGAGGACAGAGAAATTCTGTATGGTGAAAGCATTTACACCTCTACCCCGATATAACACGAATTCGGATATAACGCGGTAAAGCAGTGCTCTGGGGGGCGGGGCTGCGCACTCCGGCGGATCAAAGTAAGTTCGATATAACACGGTTTCACCTATAACGCGGTAAGATTTTTTGGCTCCCGAGGACAGCGTTATATCGAGGTAGAGGCGTATTTAAATTTGTTTTTATGATAAGAATTAAATGTATATGGCATGTAAGAGTCTATATAGATCCCTCAGTGCATTGTAAATACTGGGGATTATCCTACAGAATAGGAAGAAGTCCAGTCCACTCAAATACATGCCAGATATTTATCTAGAGATTATATTTCATGAATTGAGTTTCTGCTACACTGCATCATTGCAGTCCTAGATAATAATTCCCATGCTGTCAGTTGTGAATGAGATTGAGTCTGATACTGTGCCCTCAGATAGTTACATTCTCAGCAGGAACTAAAACTTGGTGCAAAACAGCACAGCAAAATTAGATCTGCTCACAATGCTTAATATGAGAACTGCTGAGTTGAAGGGACATTTGACCCCTCCATACCTGTTTGGGATGGGGTTTTAGGCTGACTGTCAGTGGGTGACAGGCATGCATTGCTTTCCAGCAAAGTTATTTTCTTAGACAATCCCATCCCTAATGGGCTCATTTACTCTGCCAGCAGGGTCTGCTAGCTCACTTCTTCCAGTGCCAGCCTGCTGCACTTCGTAGCTGGCCAGCCCTGTGCTCTTTGGTATTAAGAACTCCCACTTCCTCCATCATGGGGTGGGGAGGCTTATCTCACTTAGCAACCATTTTATTGAGATGATGCTTACTTAGGATTCCCTATCATTTCTCTGCTATCTTATTTGTGTAACCAAATGTGTAATACAATTCAGATCAGTCTCATCAGTAGCATCATTAAGTTATTGTTTAAATCATATCTTCTAGCTCTTGAAGAAGAGTATAATAACTCCAGATTTTGAAAAAAAGGACTGTGTTCCACCATTCAGGGAGTCAATCCATCAGATAAAGAAACAGCGCAAGGTAAGTGGATAGCCGCTGACTGTTACAGCATGGTAACATCTGGCACTTCTAAACCAGAGTAAGCCTGCTTTTAATCTCCATTATATGAAAATGTAGAGGTGGCATGCATGCGTAGCCCTCTTAAGTATATTGATTTATGAACTGCAAATTCATATCAGCATTGAACAGTAATTTGAGATTCAGCCTTCTAGAAATGTTGAGACTAGAACAAAGACTGAAAGGGCAAATGCTGGTCCCACTGCCTGGCCTGAGGAGAATCCTTGTCCCAGTTGCAGAGTTGATTAAATTGGCATGTTTTGAAAAGGTTTCCTTGTCATCTTGTTTCTCTATATTTTTATAAGAATATCTTTGCTTACCTGGTGACGTCTGCATAGTTTGTTGTTTTGTTCTTCAGAATGTTTGGGAAATAGAGATCAGGTCCTTGGGAGGCACCAGTTGCTAAGGTTAATTAATGCTGATCTGTAAAATCAGACTGTAAAGTTCTCTGAAATATACTCTTAAATAATATGAACTTTTATTTTAAATGCAGCAATCCTTTGCTTTTTCCTTCCTCTCCACCACTAAAGCTCTTCAGTGCAGTTTTATTGTTCTTTATATTTTGTCATAGGCAGAGCGAGAGAAAACAACAGGTGATGGCTGGTTTGGTATGAAAGCTCCAGAAATGACAAATGAAGTGAAAAATGATCTAAAGGCTCTGAAGATGAGGGCTTCCATGGACCCCAAACGTTTTTACAAGAAGAATGATAGAGATGGTCTGCCCAAATACTTTCAGGTGAGGAACCAGGAAAAATAAAGAGATCCTATTACTACTTTTCTAGTCCAGAACAGTTATGCTTATTTCCTATCTAGTTATTTTTAGACGTCCATTTGTCTGAACTCACTTTTACAATTAGATGCATAGACTATAAAATTATGTTGTTTTTCATTTACTTACCATTTTTTAACTTGATTACAGTTTACAAGTGGGATTTTGTTGCAACCAACTATTTAGCCTTATATATGTACTTCTATATATGCCCGTGTTGTTTTTTTGCTTGCTGACTTGTAACTGATGTCACAGGATGGAAATACATCCTTTTTGTTTTCAAAATCTGTTTTTATGCCACACAATGGTAATAAATTTGTATCTAACCTTTCAGATTTTGCAGGTCTTCTCTACTATATCAGTCTTTTTTTTTTTTTTTACAAGTCTATAATAGTAATAATAATCAGTTCTCTTATTAGTCAAGATTCTCTTTTGTGGACTGGTGCCATTGATCCACTGAAATTCCTGCTACTGTAGCTATTGCAGCTTAATGTATTTTGTGGTTTGACAGTAATTGGAAACTGGTGCAACTTGCAGGAAATCTGGAATTGGTTTTTATATTTTTAGTTAAGTTCTTAGTCCTTTTTTGCCTCTAGCTATTTGGCATATTCAGCACACATTTACAAATATTCATTTTTCTCAAAACATTGGTGGCTTGCTTTCAAGGCTGAGCATTGTTATATGCTATTGTAAGTTTCCTGTCACGATAGTATCTGGTGGCATTCTATTTAATTAAGATCAAGATACACATTTTGCCACACCAGGAAATACATGCTCTATGGGCCTCCCTTATCCCTATGGTGACCAAACCAACTCAGAGAAGTGTCAGCCATGAATCAATGGGAGTTGAAGTGGGTTCAGCATTTTTCACGGTAGGGCCCTTAAATCCTGTACTGGGTTAAAAGGTAATAGTAATTGCTGAGCAATAACTTTGTAGTGATAAAGGACAAGACCTGTGAAAGATTTAATTGTCCTCTCTCAAGTAAACAAAAATATAATCCTATATAAATTTTGAGAGCTAGGTTGTGATTACCATGGTAGGGACTGGTGCAGTAGTCCCTATGTTCAGAACTGCACTGTTTTCACATGCTGTTCTTTGGATTAAACGTGAGAGGAAAAATGGTGATTATGCATACAAAACACTGCTTGTTTCTTCTGGCACTTTGCATTACAGCTTCTCGTGATTCCTCCCATTTTTCTCCTCAAACACCCGGGACTTGTCATTAAAAACAAACAAAACCCCTGGTATTATGTTGCAGCAAGGCTCATTTTAAATTTTCTTTTCCCAGGTTGGGACTGTGGTTGACACTCCGATAGACTTTTACCATGCTCGAATCCCCAAGAAACAAAGGAAGAGAACCATCGTTGAAGAGCTGCTTGCAGATTCTGAGTTTAGGAGGTATTTTAAAATAAGCTGCTTTATAACTATAATACTACCAGTATGATCCATATGAGACAGAAATGTATTACAATTTTGATTAGAGTAACTTATTTTTTCCTTTCAGTTAACTTGAATTACTTCTTGTATTTAAAAAAAAAATAAAATTTAGAGCCAGCTTAGTGCCACCACAATAGTGACACTTCCATTCCAGAGATCAGAGTAACAGGAGTAGATCAAGTCATGCTTTACTGAATTAGATGGGTATATTGGAAGCAGTATGCGCTATATAAAAGTTATCAGTTATCTAATGGACTATAGGAAGTGAGTTGGTGGTCTCGGTTTAGTTCCATAATGGAGACAGAAGTCAACCCATGTGGCAGTCTTGCCACAGAGCCTATTGAACTAGACCTGATCTAGCTCCTTTTTTCTGGAAGTGACTTTTGCAGAATAGGATTCAGGCATGTTGATGGGGGAATGAAAGTGAACCTGCTCCGCTGCTACCTGTGCTGTAACTAAGCATATAGATGGGATTTTAATTTACAGGGTTGTCAGTCTGGCACCTTCGTGATAATCAAATTTCTCTGAAATTTTTTTTAAAGAATGATTTAATGAGTTAATATTTGATCATCTATAATTCTTGGGGTGGATTGGCGAACCTAAACCATTTTGCATATTGGTCTGTTAACATGATACCCTGTTGCAGTTTCTCATCTTTTCATATAAATGAAGAGAACCAGGGTTGGGATACCAGGAGTTGATTGCAGGTCAGGATTTTAAATGTATTGGCAGCGTAGGGTATGGAAACTTCAATAGCTATTTCCTACCAGTATGATTAGCTTTAGCCAGTACTCTTTCATAGGCACTGATTAATTCAAAAATATTTATTAAAAGCAATGTTTAAAGATGAATTGCTCACAAAACCAGACAATTTTAGCGTTTGTGAGTAATTAATAAAGTAACTGAATAAAGCACTTGGGTGTTACAACTATTTGTCAAGTTTCCTATTGGCAAGCAGCAGCCTCAGCAAGCACTAAAATGTTGACATTGTTCACGCTGCTAATTGATGCAGGAACAGGAGAATCTGCCCTGGGAAAACAGCTAAAGTTAGCCTGTCTTCACTGTGTGTGTTCTATGTATTATTTAATATTAATCTTAGTCTTCTCGCAAATCTTCGATATAAGACTGATTGATTGTTAATATCAAAGAGTACACTGAGTGGTATTGGCATCACAGCTCTTGCTGAGCCTGGTCATCGTTAACAAAGAGACGGCCTTTAGCAAGCCATAAAACGTGTTAGAAGTCTAATTGTGTGCATGATGTAAAAATCCTGATGCAAAATGCTTGGGTGTTTTTTAAAATTGGCATTTCACTTAATTATTGCTTTTTTCCTCAGAGGAGCTTGCCTGTAAATAGACTAAAATGCTTCATTTATGTTGTGTGATGCAGCAGTCCTTTTCCCCTAAGTTTTTGGTGGTGATAATTCTACCAGCAGTATTTCAAAAAAGATTCCAAATATTTGCCTATCGCATCAGCATTACCAGCATCACTTCTCCTTTACTAGTCATATACTTATCAAACTAAAGAAGTTTGAAACAGAAAACACAAGACACAACTTACTCTGGCAAAATATGTATTTTGTATCTAGGATTTTTGTAGGTCACACTCATCTTTTACTTTGTGATTTGACCTATTTAATAAAAGTAAATTGATTTTTTTGTTGTTGTTCAGATACAATAAAAGGAAGTACCAGGAGATCATGACTGAAAAGGCAGCTCTTGCAGCAGGCAAGAAGAATCGGAAGAAGAAGAAATTTCACAAATAAGACTAGGAGAAAATAACAAGATGAAACTCTTTTTTTTGTTTTTAATTATAAAATTGTTTACAGAACATTTTGGTGAGTGGTTTAAGATTGAAGCTGTCATACTGACTGAGTTAGGACAGGGCTGGCCCTGTTTTAGCAGTAGTATTTTGACCGGGGCGGAGGAGACTTGCAATGGGATTTTGTTCTGTGGACTGGTATAGACATGCAACAGAGACAGCATGATTCATTCTTCATAGAAAAAGGCAAAAACAGACATCCTGTACAAATAAATAGTTGATGGAAATGGTCATGTGAAAGAGCTGAGATTAAAAAAAAAAAAGATTGTATTTTAATGGAAAAACCTTTGTTAAAAACTGCAATCCTCGGTTTTTTAGTTTTGTGAGAAACTGGAAAACCTGCAGGCACTTGTCACTAAAGACTCCTAGTTACTGAAGGAGTTTATAAAAACACAGGTATTCAACCTACAGTAATAATCAGTGATTTTTTTAAAATCTCATTGAGCAGCGATTCAGATTTACTGAACAATGATACTTCAAAATCATAAACTTACACCTGGACTGTAAAAATAACATTTTATTATGTGCTGTACAGGAAAAATAAGTTGTCCACAAATGGAGATGAGTTTTAACAGATTTCAGGAGGCTTTGTCAGAGTTATCTTGAAGTGGATGTTCATGTACTATATTGGTCTAATTTAATGTTAACTTAAAAGGTAAAAATATAAATTTCAAGGGATAGTGCCAAATCTAAGGCATCATCACTTTTGTCTACTTCTTGGTCTCTGTAGAGTCTAGCCTCTATTTACATAATTTATGAAGCACATTTTCTATTGAAAGGAGCTTACATTTCATCTTTCCCTTGTTACACTGCTTAATTAAGTTAGTTGTTCCTTATCCGTTGCCTCAGTAAGAGGACGTGCTGGGCTATTCTTTAGCAGTGGTTAATGAGAAATGACTTTTGCATGGATATGGTTCTTGCATGCTATTTTAAAAGTAATTATTCTTGTTCAGCTTGATCTCTGGTGGTGGAGTGTTCCACATCTGAAGACTGAACATAGCATGGTGCAGATTATCCTCTAGATTCTACATACCTATCTTTTTAAAATCCACTCTTTTTTTATTGAGGGTTATGTATTTTTACCACTTGTCTGTTTTGCCATTGATAAGAAATGACTTCATGGGGTCAGTCAGTTTTCTAGTATACACAGACTACCACAACTGGTATTATGGTAATTGCTATTCTTGTTGGCAGTTTTTGCTGAGAAGCTAAGAACTGAATGGATGAGGAAACATCCATTTCTTTTCATTTGAACTCTTTTCAACCCTAGTGATAGTCCCTCCAAATCAAGATTGAGGGAAACTGGTACACAGATGTGGGAAGCTTGCACTGCCCCTGCAGATTCTCTAGGTGCCATGCACCTCAGTTCCCAGACCAGTCAGTCCATCACCTTGCATAATCACGTGTATTTTCAGTAAAAGTTTAAGCTGTCTTTTGAATGACCCTACAGTATTTTTGTACTGCTGTTGCAGCTAATAGAGTTCATTAAATTAATTACTAATGTTAGGATAGAGAATAATACAGAAAACTTAATGGTAGAACAGAAGTTGATGATAGGAAATTATTGGTAATTTGAAATTATTATTCAACAATAGTGGGATTGTATGGGGTCGACTGTCCAGGAGAGGAAAGGAAAAGAAGAACTGAGAGATCATAGACGTAAAATGTGTAGAGATAGCCTTCATGGTCCTATTTTATAGCTTCTGACAAAAGGAAATTTGATTTAAATAGTGTAGTAAAAAAATTTTATTAAGAGATTGGACATTTGTGTCTGAAAACGTCCTCGGCTCTGAGCAGCTAGAATAGACTTAGAAGAGCTGTCAGCCCTCATGGCTCAAGCCATACAGTGATCACCAACTGAAGTTAGGAAGAAATTCCCCCATGCCTCTCTGTCTTGCATTTGTTTTTTCTAAAGCAATCCAGCATTAGTCACTATTGGAGACAGGCTAGGACCAAGATTTTCAAAAACAATTACAGATTTTGGGTGCCCAACTCAACTACTTATAGAGGCTTTGCATTTTGAAACTGCTGAGCTAAAGTGTCAAGTTGGGGACATACAGATACCCATCCCTTCTGCA
The DNA here is from genome assembly GCF_027887155.1 of Malaclemys terrapin pileata. Classification (NCBI taxonomy): domain Eukaryota; kingdom Metazoa; phylum Chordata; order Testudines; family Emydidae; genus Malaclemys; species Malaclemys terrapin. Next base: position 76,324,240 of record NC_071512.1, read on the forward strand.
AATCTTGGCTGAGATGTAGTTTCTGTTCTACTATCGTCATTCCTGTATTTGTGTATCAGACCTGTGCATACATCATTGATGATAATACAAGAACAAGGAAATAAAACGAGAACTGTGCTCTCTTGTGCTCTGTAAGAAATGTGGAAGCAGAAGAATATCAATATTGGACAAACAGGAAAGAACAAAATTGGAATAAGAAATGTTTTCAAGTGTTTAAGAGTATTATGAACAATGGTCATATGAACTTGTATACAATTATACAGAATTTTTTGTAGCTATTTTAAAATTATTTTAATTAGAATATATTTTTTGTGCAAAGAGTTTGACATTTTAAAATAAGAGGAAGATGTGGTATCTTAAATTAAAGGCTAACTTATTGACTATGCTAACATTATTATTGAGGCATAATATCCCTGCACTATTTATACAAGACTGATATAAAAGGTAAGATACTAAGAAAATGTTAGAAACTGTTTAAATTTAGAATTAAAACATGAGCACATTGCTGCATTCTTGAGTTCTAATTAAAGAATGCATAGGCTTCCATTTGGCACAATATGAAACAGAACCAATCAGAAGGCCAAATCACTGATAAGCAACACAGATAAAACAAGCCTATCGAAAATAGATTTATAAAAGAACAGTGTGTTTTGAGAAACTACATTTTTTTGTGCAAACAGTATGTAATATACTAGCTTGTTTGTTTGTTGTCCTGTACTGGAATGACCTGCTCAGATATTTGTTTGTAATCATACTGCTTTCTATAGGCTGGCCTGAAAACATAAGCTCTACTATTGCCAACAGAGATTCCTCTTTAGTTCAGGGGGTAGAAACCTGTGATTTTTGGAGCAGCAGGTGATGTGGTTCTTTTTTCTATATACAGTATGCACTTGCTGATGGCCTAGGTGTCCCTAGACTGTTGCATATTATCTGATGAATATTAAGAGTAGATTTGTTTTCTTGTACTCCTTGCCAGTCTATATCCATCTTTTGTCTCTTGTCTTATGCTTAGATTGTAAGCTCTCTGGGACAGGGACTGCATTTTTGTTTTTTATTTGTACAGTGCCTAGTACAGTGGGGTCCTGGTCCATGACAAGGGCTCCCAAGCACTACCGTAATACAAATAATAAAATATAATGAAACTATTCGTAAAGAATCAGATCAGCAATGGTACCATGATCAACTTGGTACTATTAATATGGTGCCATTACAATGACTTGTAGTGAACAAAATTAAGACATTGCGACTTTTAGGAAGCTGATTTCTCAAACTACTTTCTTGACCTTTCCCTGACTCTCCAGTCTCTTTTTTTAGTTGCCTCTCCGACCACCAACTCGGTCTTTCCAAAATGGAATGTGTCTTTTCCTTTAATTCCTCTTCCTTTCCATAGAGAACACCACTCTGTCCTTCATGTTATGTGACTCTCTTCTAACCATGTAGTGAATATTTCACAAAGTTGTCACTTTCTCTTTAATCCACCCTTTCTCCACTAAAAGACTTTGGTCATATGCTGATCATTCTTTGATCACTATAACCTACTCTCTGGCCTCCCTGCTTTTCATATCCTTCTGCTTTTCAATTGGTCCTCTTCTGCTTTCCCTCTCCAACCATGTCACTTTTCTTCTTGAATTCCTCTATTGGTTTTGTCTCTTACTGCATCATGTTAAAATTTCTTGTCACCTAAAAGACTTGGCCTTTTTGCTCCTTTCTCCACTCTCAGCTGGGTGCCTTCTATCATACTTTCCCCCTATCCCTGGAGAGCTTTCCCTATCTTTATCTGCCCACACTCCCCTCTTCAAGTAATCCTTCCTTTCTTCTCGTTCAAAAATCCAATTTATTCCCTCTTGAACTCATTTACAATGTAAGCTCTTTGGGGTAGCTTATTTAGCTTTGTAAAATACTGTGTACATTCACAACATTATTGTATAAATGATTTGTAATAATATAAGAAAAGGTCCCTGCAATGTAAATTAGATAAAATTCCATAAATGATAGCATCTAGACATGGTGAGTACAAGGATAGGGGCATGGTGGAGGAGAAACAGTAAACAATGGGAAGGAAATACATCTGTTGGGTAAGTGAAGCATTTACATAGTTTATGGAATCTGTTTTCTATCTCATACTGTTTCACTTTTTTTGTAATGGGTAAGAGTCAGAGCGGAGATAAATGGTGGAAACAAAACCAAAATGTGAGTTCTGAGAAGAGATTTGAAGCTGCATAAGTCAGTTGGCGCAAAGAAGAGGGAAACTGTCTCAGACAAAATTAATTCACTGCTACGAATATGGTGCTTGGATTAATGTCTCGTGCTTTGAAAGAAATGCCTCCGTCACCACCACATTTATGTGGTAGAGGACCATTATACTATGCCAGTATTGCATTTATGTTAGTAGCCACATGTGTTTTATTGTAAGTTTGTTGGGACTACTTCTTCTCCCTTAGTGATTTTGTTTTTAAAATCTGACAGACAAGTGGCATGAGTATAATTAAAGCAATTGGCAGGAGGAGGAGATGGAGCTGTAGGAGAGATTATGCAAGATGGAAAAGACTATATTAATGCACATGACTGAAAGTCAGAGGATTTGAAATTTTGAAGATTTTTTGCTAGTGTTTAATTGGTGGTGGTAAAATAGGGATTCCTCTTTCTTGCTGGGTTTAAAGATGATTGAAATGCTTTTTTTAATCACTTCTGTCATTTTTGAATGTGCATTTTTTAGAGGAAAACAATAACAAACATAACAGGCTAAATTCAACACTAACTTCATTGCAGTGCCCTCAAGGATGAATTTGACTTACTTTTAAATAAACTTGTTTGAAAATGTTCTTCCTCAACTGATCAGTGCAAGTGGGGTGTTTCTTTAAAGAGAACAATAACTTATTTTGTATATTTTGCATGCACTAGGATAGATTGTACCTACAGACTAAAGACATTGCAGCTACAGGATTGCTTTTTTGCGAACACGTGCTGTTTTGAGGAGTTGAGAGAGTATTTTTACAAGAAGTTCTTATTTTCACACCTAGTAGGAAAATGAGCTCTAAAGTTAAAGATCGCATTTCTGGTGGAGGAAAGATGATCAGTTTTTTCCTATAAACTAGACAAAAAATCTGATCTTTTTAAAAAGTGTAGAATAAAAAGATAATTTGAGTTCATGGATAAGGAATTGGGGGCAGTGGCTGTTCGAAAAAAGCTATAACGCAACCCCTGGCTGGAAGTTGAAGCTAGACAAATTCAGGCTTGACCTAAAGCATACATTTTTGACAGTGCTAGTAATTAACCATTGGAACATGGTGGATTCTCCATAACTGCAATTTTAGAATGAAGCTGGGATGTTTTTCTAAAACATATGCTCTAGGAATTATTTTGGGGAAGTGCTATGGCTTGATTACAATAGGGCCTTCTAGCCTTAGAATCTATGAAAACAGATAGAAGGAAAGACACTTATTTGCTGCAGACTTACTGGTCATGTTGGATGAGATGTACCTGCTGTTTACCATTTATTATGTAACAGCAGCTGTTACAACCAAAGGTCTCAAAGCACTTTGGCTTGAAGATGTTATAAGTACAGGCAATCCTTGGCCTTATGCCCTAATTGGTTCCTGAAAAATGACATTTCGACTTACAATGCAAAACTCAGAATCGCACTACAGGCCCTTGTGGACCTGAGCATCATAAAGTTGAAACCACCTGTTATAAGTTGAATGTGGGTATCAATTCAGAAACAGCATAAGTGCTATTCTTTGTAAATTGAAGGTTGTAAAGTCGATGACTGTCTATATACAGCATGGGTACTAGCTTTATAAAAGTGGAATGAAAATCTACTAGCCCCAGACTAGAATCTCTTTAGCAGCATAAAAACCCATGATCTTTTATTCATGTAAACACCTCCCAGCCATCCCTAAAAAACCACACATTTTTCCCGAGGAAGGGGTTGAGCAGAATTGTGCAAGGTTAAGTTAGAATAGAAATGTACCCGAGATCAACGCTTTCCAGTGAGGCTTCATGCTCATGCAAAGCCCCATTGGTTGCTAGCTGGAGCCTGCTCGTGGATGTCTTTACCCAGTCCCCGCTTTCACCCCAGGGCCAGGTAAATTTATCAGGCTTGAGCGATCAGAGCTGAGTCCCCCGGGCGTTGTGCTGCTGCCCTTGTCCCGCCTGTGCTTAGGGCTGCGCGAGGGGTGGCTGGGTGTCCTGGCCCAAAGCCGGGTGCCAGGCAGCGGGCTCGCCAGTGCAGTGCGCCCGGGGGACTCCTGTGTTACAAAGGGGCTCGGCTCGGGGAAAGCAGCGGCTCGGGCCCCCTGGCGCCCGGCTTCAGCGCTGTGTTCCGCCTTCGTGCCAGGCGCGCAGAGGCGGGTCAGCGCCCCCCCCTGCCCCCTTTGAGTGTCCCGCGTGCGCCCCCTCGCCGGGCCTGTGGCGGGCCGGGGCTCCCCGTACCCGAGTGGGGGTGGGTGGGGGACGGAGGGTTGCAGCCGCTGCCCGGAGCGAGCGGCGCTAAGGGGCGGCGAGTCCCGCGGGGCTGACGCGGGCGGCGGGCCCGGGGGGGTGACTCGCTCCCCAGCTCAAGGACGCCCCGCGCGCCTGGGAGAGGCACCTAGATGTCGGGCCAAGCCCGCCCCGGGGCCGGGGGAGCAGAGCCCTGAGATCCGTGGCCAGGGGCCGACCCGCCGCGGCCGCACTCACCCCCGTCGGGGCGGCCCGAGCGCGGCCTCCCCTCAGCCCGGTATCCCGAGCGCCTGCTCACAGAGGCACCGAGTCCGGCCGCTGGGGGCTGAAGGCAGGGCCCAACTAGGGCAGCTTCCAGCTCCGGTCGGTCCGTGCTGCGCCGGGGAAGGCTGCCAGGAGTAAACATTAAAATACTTTATTAAATCAATTTAAAAAAAGGATAATAAAAAATAAAAAAAACGCGACTCCGCCGGGACTCGAACCCGGAACCTTTGAATCCCTTCATCCTCTAGAAGTCCAATGCGCTATCCATTGCGCCACGGAGCCACCTGTTGGACTCTTTGCACATCAGCCATACAACCTATATACAGAGCGTTCCTTCCTGCTGTATTGGGGACAATGGGTCTGTAGCAAGAGATGGGATCCTCCCTTCTTTACTTAACCCAATTAGGTCAGGTCCTGAAAAGAATCATGTCCCCAAACAACCACGCTCACTCCTACAGCCCTTTCTTAAACTGCTGCTTCTCATATTTAGTTTAAAAACTTTTAAAAAGGAGAGTTATTTTAAAAGAATTTTAAAGTATATTTTATTGCTGATTAATTATATTTTAATCAATACTAATAAATATAATATTAAATCTCTATATTTTATTTCAAATCATTAGGTTTATGCTTATAACTATACATTTATTATACAAAATAGATCAATAATAATAGCACAGCACATATTCAAAGTGCTGTACAGACATTAACAAATCATGGTAATGCTATTATTTTTATCACTAAGCATTTATTTTGTTAATGTTTTTATTCATTTTAAACATGATTGTGTTTATTATTCATTATTAATCATTTATTATCTTTATTATTGAGAAATTATTTTTAGAGCATACTGTGGAACTGATCTTACAAGTATGTACATAAGTAAAGTATGCATATGTGTTTGTTGGATTGGGTCCTGTTAGGTACTGTAGCCAATGAGCACTAAATAAATGTCCATAAATAAAATTAAGCATGTTTATATCACTGTGTTTGTTGATAGGAGTATTAATAATCCTTTCCCTTGACATTGCTTTGGCTTTGTCATAAACATGAAGGAACATAAACTTGAAGGCTCTACTTCTGAAGCCATAGCAGCAATGGTAAAAAAATATATATACTTGGGTCTGCTTGAAACCTTTGGTGCCACCTGACTCCTTGTTGTTCTTGAAACCTTTGTGCACTCTGAAGTTTGTGACGCGAAAATTATTTCTAGGATGCTGATTTTTGCATTGTATATCTTCAGTGAAAAAACAAAATCAGCATTTCTAAGACAACTACAGCTTCACCCACTGAATTTGGAACAATGATGGTTTTGTTTGTGACAATCTGATCAATTGCAGCATTACACGAGTTATTGCAGTGATTCTGGACACCAGATGAATCAGATAATGTGTGGAAATCTGGAAGACAAAACATCTAGGGGACTAATGACAGAAAAACATTCCTGTGCAATCCGCACCGGAGGCTTCAGTAGTTTCCAGGCTGGATGCCAGTTTTTGTGGTGTGGAAGGCATAGAAACACTTTTGCACCTGGAATCAAACCTGAGAAAAACAAATGTGAGATAAATTAGACATACTTCTTCCACATACTTCTGACGTGTCACGTGCAACCACCTCTGGGGTGCAACTGGGCAGCTGTGACTATGTAATGCACAGCAATGCTACCCAATGGTTTAGGATGGTAAGTGAAGACTACTGTATCCAGTTGAAATTGCAGCAGGGATTTAGGTAAACAGAATGTAATTATCTGTTTGGCAGATAATATGGATTTTGTAGAATTTTTCTGCAGTAATTACCAGGCCATCTTGGCAATCTTAGAACTAATAAATTTCCATTCACTGGCCCCTTATACACAAATGGTGGTGCTTGTGAAGCATGAAACCCAGAAAAGTGCAACACTGTAAGGCTTCTTTTCTTTTGGATTTATATGTTCTGTTTTTGTACAAGTTCCTTCAAACTACTTCAGAGCGGGTCTTGTTTTCTGTTATGATAATGGCACAATGAGTCAATTCAGAATGACTACAAGGAACATAAAATGGCTTTGCAAAATATATAGTGCAAAATCTGGCTCATAACATATCCCACAGAGGGGAAAGAATTTCTTAGATAAGATTTTCTTTGACCTGCTGAAGGTACCAATAGAAAGAAATTCTAATATATTTCTATGTAAAGTAAAATATCAAACTATGCCACCCAATATTGCACACATAGTTTATATTAATTATTTTATTTATTAATTACATTAATAATTAGAGGCTTCAACCAAGTCAGGACCCCATTGTGCTAAAAGATGCTTTACAGACATCTAGTAAAAGACACAGACCCATCCTCAAAGAGTTCACAATCTGAAAAACAAGATGTTAAAAAAATGTGTAAAATAAAGAGGTGAGCAGGGATGAGAGACACGTTTTTTTCAGCATTTATTGTGTGTACAATTCATAGGTGAATTTGTAGTTTAGATACCCAATGAAATAATACACTTAACCATGACTTTTTCTTCTTTACAGTATTAGCATTTGGGCCCCAGTTCTGCAAAGACTTCAATGGGACCACTCACACTGTAGAAAGTTAAACACATGCATGTGTCTTTCTGGGACTGGGACCTTAGATTGTTAGCTTTCCAGGATTTATGTATTTATTTTTGTTTGTAAATTACTTAGCACTTGTGTTTGATGTTGGAATGATGAGTCTGTGACTAAAGTCACTGAGAGAGAGAGATTGTTCCAATTAAAAGATATTTTTGAACTCTAAAAAAATGTGTGGGTGGAGAGATCAAAAGCAGGATAAATTAGAGAGTGAAATTTCTACAGATTACATGAATGAATTATCCCAAATCTAAATGAAAACAAGTGTAGATTACAATTGAGTTCTTGAGTGATTAATATACCTGTGGCATTGCTCCAAATGATGGTGGGTGCCTGTTGCTAAATCAAGTCCTCAGAAACAGAGGGAGTAAAATTCCAGCACCAAGTCCATGCAAAACTTCCTTTAACATCAACCAGGTCAGGATTTTCGGTCAAGAGCTGTAATCATGCCCTAAGGACAGTTGGATTTTGAACAAGTTGTAGGATCATAGTAGGTAGAGGTAGAAAAGACCCATAGGCACTAATATAATAAGCACGTGACTGAAAAAGGCAAATGTGATCCTAGGATGTATTAGGCATGGCATTTCCAGTAAAAATAGAGAAGTATTTAATGCCATTGCACATGGCATTGGTAAGACCCCCATTTGGAATACTGTGTACAGTTCTGGTCACCCATGTTCAAGAAAGATTAATTTAAACTGGAACAGGTGGTGAGAAGAGCTACTAGGATGATCAGGGGAATGGAGGGCTTATTTTATGAGAGGAGACTAGAAGAGCTTGGCTTGTTTAGACTTGCAAAAAGGTTTAGAAGGGGATATGATTGCTCTCTATAAATACATTATGGGGGTAAGTAACAGGCAGGGTGATGAGCTACTTAAGATAAAGGATAGTGTTGGCACAAGAACAAGTGACTATAAACTGACCATGAACAAATTCAGGCTGGCAATTAGAAGAAAGTTTCTAACCATCAGAGGGGTGAGGTTCTGGAAGAGCCTCCCAATAGAAGTTGTGGGGATAAACAACTTAATTAGTTTTTAAGAAAGAGCTGTATAAATTTATGAGTGCAATTGCATGATTGGGTTGCATGCACATAATGGTGTGGGGCAGGGCTCAGTAGCCTGGGGGCTTACTTCAGGCTTCTCTTGTATTCCTAAAGCTCATACTTCAGGGATTTAACTGGCCACCACCAGGGGTCAGGAAAGAATTCTCCCCCGCCCCCCAATATATTCTGGAAGGTTTTTGTATCTCCTTCCCATGAAGCATCGGGGATCATAGCTGGAGATGTGACACAGGGTGGGGTGTGCCAGGGCTCTGAAGTGGCACTGAGCAGTCTCTCTCTAGCTCACTGTAGCGAGGCGGTGGGATACCCCACAGCCCCGCTGAGGGCCGAACCTCCCCTAATACCGACGTGGGCGGAGCCACTGGGTCCGGTGCCCGCCCCCAGAGGTCACGGTGCCGACCCGGAAGTATAAAAGCCCGCTTGCAGAGCTCAGTGGAGCCCACGCCGGCGGAGAGAGCAGACGTCTCTGGCCGAGCTCCCGCTTGGGAGACAGCCGCAGGCTGCAACTGGCCTGCTGACTTACCAGGCCTGCCGAGCCTACCCCTCGCCTGCTACCCTGAGGAGGAGCCAAGCCTGCCCCATGCCAGCTACCCCGAGGAGGAGCCAAGCCTGCCCTTCGCCCGGTACCCTGAGGAGCCGATGCTGGTCGAGAGCACCAAGGACACTAGGACGGCTCAGGTACCATACGAGGGGGAGTGTGGAAGTAGCCCAGGGGCAGCCGACCCCAGTCTGGCTGCTGCACTGCCAGAGCCAATGTCAGTGTGTTGCGGCCAGGATCCTCACTGACAGCAGCGAGTTTCCACCGCTGCTAGGGCCCCAGGCTGGGACGCAGTGGAGTGGGAGGGCCTGCGTCTCCCCTGCCACCCACTCCTTGGGTGGCAGACTCCCCCTTTTTTCCCTGGCCTAGAGAGGCTGGGTTTCTGATTATTTGCTTGCTGCCCCGCCCTGACCCAGGGCCTGGGCTGCTACAAACCCTGACCCAGCCCCTGCTTAAGGGCCTGGGCCTCTGATTGACTATTTGATTACTGCCCTGCCCTGACTTAAGGCCTGGGCTGTTATAGACTTTGCCTCAGACCTTACTTAAGGGCCTGTGTTCGGACCTCTTGGCTCAGCCCCTGCTTACGGGCCTGAGCCCCTAACTGTGGGTCTGCGGTCCCTGACTGCCGCCGGACCAGAGCAAGGTGGTGGGATACCCCACAGCCCCGCTGAGGGCCGAATCCTGGTCCAAAACTACTACACGTGGTACCAGAAGTGGGGACCTCTTGCCCAGAATGTGGGCACGAGCCCTTGACCCCTGTGAGAAGGGGCCTGGGGGGGAACGGTCCCCCACAGGAGACATGGACTTAACCAAGCTCTTAACACTCCTGACGGAGAGCCAGGAGCGACAGCAGGCTGCCCAGCTCCAACAGCACCAACAGCTCGTCCAGCAGCTGGGAGCCCAGCAGCAGCAGCTAATACAGGACCTGACTGTGCAAAACTGGGAGTTCCAGCAACAATGCTTACAGCAGTTGGCAACAGCCCTGCCCCAGCCTGCGGGGCCCCAGCCGGGAGACCCGGACGGGGCTCCCCGATTCACCCTGCCTGTAAGACTGATAAATATGGGACCACAGGATGACCCCGAAGCCTTTCTGGTGACCTTCGAAAGAGTCACGCACATTGCCGGGTGGGCGCCAGACCAATGGGCCACCCTCCTGGCACCATACCTGACGGGGACGGCGCAAACGGTCTGCCAGGGGTTATCCACAGAGGATGTAAGAGACTATACCCGGGTAAAGGCGGCCATTTTAGACGCCCTAGACATCAGCCCCGAAACCTTCCGGCAGCGGTTCCGGGCTCTGTCCTACACCCTAGGCGCCCAACCCCGGTTGGTGGCCAAGGAGCTGAGAGACCTGTGTCGGCGATGGCTACAACCCGACAGGCAGAACCTCGAGGAGCTCACTGAGCAAATCCTGTTGGAACAGTTCATCCACATCCTCCCGTCACGGGGGAGGGCTTGGGTCCTCCGCCACCGGCCTCCAACTGTAGCAGCCGCCGTCGCCCTCATGGAGGACTTCCTAGTGGCGGAAACCCCAGTCGGGCTGGGTATGCGGGGCCACCCTCCAGGGCTCGATCGCCCCAATCCCGAGAGACGGGCAAGCACCCGAGCCGAATCATGGAATCTCCCATGGAGTCAGGAGCCCCGGTATAGACGTCCCAAGGGTCCCCCTCGGCCTGTCCCCACGGGGCCCAAGACCAGGGCCGGCCGTGGCCCGTGGAGTCCCCCTAGGAAGCAGGGGGGAGGCTCAGCCTGACCCGGACGATCCGAAATTGGGCCCTGTTTCTCCTGTGGGAAGCATGGGCATCTCCAACGCGACTGCACTGAGATGGACTGCAGCTTTGGGCACATTTGCGCCAGAGAGAACCGTGCCCAACTGCCGCAGGCTGCCAAGGTCACCGTGCCCGTCGCTGTTGGAGACTGCCAGACGCAGGCCCTGGTTGACTCTGGCTGTGGACAAACCCTAGTCCGCCAAAGCCTGGGGTTCCCTGAAGACCCCCAGCTGGGGAACATCCTATTGCAGTGCATCCATGGTGACGTTCGACCTTACACCAGTGCCCGAGTCCCACTGACCATCGACGGAGTCACACAGACCATGGTGGTTGGCCTGGCCCCGTGACTCGCCTAACCCATGAGCTTGGGGCGCGACTGGCCAGAGTTCCCATGCGTCCTGGGCTCCCATGCGCAGGAGAGCCCCGATATCACCCCAGCCTTGGAGGGGGACTGCCGCGAGGATCCCGCCGAGGAGGTTGAAGAAGCGGGTCCTCGGAGCCAGGAAAACATGCCTAAAGACCTCCCACTAACATCGACAGATGACCCTCAGATCGGCACGGACTTCTGCCGAGACCAGAGGGAGGATCCCACCCTGAGTCAGGCGTATGAACAGCTGGCGGCGGTAGACGATGCTCTGATTGATCCCGCCCGGGCCAAGGTATGGCCCCAGTTTGAGCTACGACGTGACCGCCTCTATTAGGTGGACCGAGATTCCCGCACCAGGGAGGTCCAGAGACGACTGATGGTGCCGCGGTGCCACCGACGAGCGGTAATGAAGCTCGCCCACGACGTCCCCGCGGCCAGGCACCTGGGTCAAGAAAAGACTCTAGCCCGGATTCTGTCTCAGTTTTTCTGGCCTGGGGTGCACCAGGAGGTGCGAAACTATTGTAGCTCCTGTCTGGAGTGCCAGCTCGCTGCTCCCCCATGGACGGCCCCAGCCCCACTAGTCCCCATGCCCATTATGGAGACCCCGTTTGAGCGGGTGGCCATGGATTTGGTGGGACCCCTCCCGAGGAGCCGGGCCGGGTTTCTATACATCCTGGTCATCGTGGACTACGCGACCCGCTTCCCTGAAGCCGTCCCGCTCCGGAGCATCACCGCAAGGACCATTGCCAACGAACTTGTCAAGGTCTTTGCCCGTGTGGGTTTGCCCCGGGAGATCCTCACCGACCAGGGTACCAACTTCACCTCCCGGTTGCTGCGGCAGGTCTGCAGACTCCTTGGGATTAAGCAGCTACGCACCTCTGTGTACCACCCGCAGACCGACGGCCTAGTCGAGCGGTTCAACCGCACCCTGAAAGACATGTTGCACAAGTTCTCCCCTGAAGACCTGCGCCGATGGGACCAGTTGATCCCACCATTGCTCCTGGCTGTCTGTGAAGTACCCCAGGCCTCCACCAAATTCTCTCCCTTCGAGCTGTTATATGGCCGTCGTCCGAGGGGACTGCTGGATCTCATGAGAGAGACCTGGGAACAAGCCCCGTCAACCCACTCAGGGCCTTCTCCAGTATGTCCTCCAGCTGCAGGGACGCCTAGCACAAGCCAGAACTCTAGCTTGAGAGAATCTGAAGGCCACACAGGAAGCCCAGGCCCAAACATATAACCGAGAGGCCCGAGTCCGCGAGTTCCAACCTGGCGACCACGTTCTACTTCTCTTACCCTCCAGTGAATCCAAACTACTGGCTCGGTGGCAGGGGCCATATGAGGTGATCCGGAAGATTGGGCCGGTCACCTATGAGATCAACCAGCCAGACCGCCAGAAAAAAGTCCAGCGGTATCACATCAACCTCCTGAAACCCTGGCGAGAACGGGAAGGCCTCTTAATTAATCTCTACCCACCAGAGCCCGAGTTAGGGCCCCGGATTACACTGACCGAAGATGTCACCACACCGCAGCTCAGAGAGTCCTTGACTGTGGAACAATGGAAACAGACCGGGTGCCTCCTGCAGGCGTTCCGTGGGATGTTCACTGCCCAGCCGGGCTATATGACCCTCGTGTACCATACCATTCAGACAGAGCCGGGGGTGGTGATCCGAGAGTCAACGAGACCCCTACCCTATCGTATGTGACAGGTCGTTGAGGAGGAAGTCTGAGCGATGCTAGAGCTGGGTGTCATTGAACCATCCCAAAGCGAGTGGCGCAGTCCAGTAGTCCTGGTTCCCAAACCGGACGGTGCACAGCGCTTTTGCATCAATTTCCATCGTGTTAATTCCATCTCGAAGTTTGACGCCTACCCAATGCCTCAGGTAGATGAGCTGCTGGACCGTTTAGGCAAGGCCCGCTTCCTCACAACCTTTGACCTAAGCAAAGGGTACTGGCAGATTCCCCTCGACCCCACGTCACAGGAGAAAACTGCTTTCGCCACCGCCATGGGCATCTACCAATTCACCCGGATGCCCTTCAGTCTCCCTGGTACCCCCGCAACGTTCCAGCGGCTCATGGACCGCCTCCTTCTTCCTCACCGAGGGTACGCGGCCGCGTACCTGGACAATGTCGTCATTTATAGCGACCGGTGGGAGAACCACCTGGAGCGGGTAGCGGCTGTCCTGAGGTTCTTACGAGCCACAGGGTTAACCGCCAACCCAAAGAAATGCCGTATCGGGTGGCAGGAGACCACCTACCTGGACTACACGATTGGAGGGGGACAAGTGAAGCCACTTGGGGGAAAGGTTCAAGCCCTAGCGGCATGCCCACCACCTACTACGAAGTGCCACGTATGTCAATTTCTGGGACTTGCGGGCTATTACCAGAGGTTCATCCCCAATTTTGCCTCCATTGCGGCCCCCTTAACAGAGCTTCTCACCAAAACCAGTCCCAGACAGGTGGAATGGACCCAGGAGTGTGACAGCACCTTCCGGGCCCTCAAAGACTGTCTCTGCCGCGAACCCGTCCTGTACAGCCCCGACTTTGACCAAGGGTTCATCCTCCAGACTGACGCCTCGGAGGTAGGATTAGGGGCGGTCCTGTCTCAGGAGGTGGATGGGGAGGAGCACCCAGTTATATATCTCAGCCGGAAATTATTCCCGCGAGAAAGACACTACACTGTGATAGAGAAGGAGGCCCTAGCAGTAAAATGGGCCTGTGACGCCCTGCGTTATTACATCCTAGGGGCCCCCTTCATACTAGTCATGGACCATGCCGCGCTTCGGTGGTTGGCCCGAATGAAGAACAATAATATGAGGTTAACGCAGTGGTACCTGGCACTACAACCTTATACTTATACCATCTGCCATAGGACCGGTAAGAACTAAGCGAACGCGGACTTCTTGACCCGCCTGGGAGAGCTAGACAGGTCTGGCCCCGAGGGACGGGAGCCAGCCTTGACGGGGCTGGATCCCCACTGACAGCAGCGAGTTTCCACCGCTGCTAGGGCCCCAGGCTGGGACGCAGTGGAGTGGGAGGGCCTGCGTCTCCCCTGCCACCCACTCCTTGGGTGGCAGTCTCCCCCTTTTTTCCCCTGGCCTAGAGAGGCTGGGTTTCTGATTATTTGCTGCCCCGCCCTGACCCAGGGCCTGGGCTGCTACAAACCCTGACCCAGCCCCTGCTTAAGGGCCTGGGCCTCTGATTGACTATTTTGATTAGCCTGGGCTGCTATAGACTTTGCCTCAGCCCTTGCTTAAGGGCCTGCGTTCGGACCTCTTGGCTCAGCCCTGCTTACGGGCCTGAGCCTCTAACTGTGGGTCTGCCATCCCTGATTGCCGCCGGACCAGAGCAAGGCGGTGGGATACCCCACAGCCCCGCTGAGGGCCGAACCCCGGCCCAAAACTACTACACTCACATATGTAGGATTAATTAATCACCAAATGTAGGGTTTGGAAGGAATTCTCTCCCGGGTCAGATTGCCAGTGACCTTGGGTTTTTTCTCATCTTCCTCTGCAGCAAGTGGGTGCGGGTCACTTTTCAGCATTATCTGGGTGTATTTTATTTAAACGTTTCCCTGCCATTGCAGGGGCCTCAAACAATGATGCACCTCAGTCCTTCCTATTCTCTACCTGTAACAGATACAGGCTACCTTTGTGGACTGTAATACTTTGGTTTAATTTCAGTTGTTGGGTTTAGTGTGTGGGTGCTCGGTGGTGTTGGTGGCCTTTGATAAACCGGAGGTCAGACTAGATGATCGAGTGGTCCTTTCTGGCCTTAAACTCTATGTGAGAATCCTTCGCCTGGTCCCCACTAAGTCCCCAAATCGGACTAAGGTACGCAAATTCAGCTATGTTAATAACGTAGCTGAATTCGAAGTACCTTAGTCCGAATTTACCGCGGTCCAGACGCGGCAGGAAGTCTCCCCCCGTCGATGCCGCGTACTCCTCTCGGCGAGCTGGAGTACCAGCGCCGACTGTGAGCACTTCCGGGATCGATCCGGGATCGATTTATCACGTCTTAACCAGACGCGATAAATCGATCCCAGAACATCGATGGCGTGCCGCCAGACCAGCCGGTAAGTGAAGACTAGGCCTTAGCTTGCTTTCTTTCTTTCTTTAAATGAAGTTTCTAGCCCTCATGGATGTGAGAAAAGCTTAAAAAATGTGATCTGAGTGTACCCTAAATCTCAAAAAACAGGAGGCAAATAAACCCCCCAAATGTATTATTAGTTTTTTAAATCTCATGATTTGTGAACACTTAGGATTGGCAATACCATATTTACTCCAGTGCAAAGTGACTGTAAGAATCATAGAAATGTAGGGCTGGAAGGGAGCGCGAGAAGTCAGCAAATCCAGTCACCTGCACTAAGTCAAGATCAAGTAAACCTAGACTATCCCTGACAGGTGTTTGTTTAACCTGTTCTTAAAACCCTCCAGTAATAAGGAAAACATAATCTCCCTTGGAAGCTTGTTCCAGAGCGTAACTACCCTAACCTAAATCTCCCTTGCTGCAGATTAAGCCCATTGCTTCCTGTTGTACCTTCATGGACATGGAGAACTATTGATCACAGTCCTCTTTATAACTTCTGTTAACATAGTTGGAGATTATCAGGTCCCCACTAAGTCGTCTTTTCTCAAGACAGAACCTTCCCCAGTTTTTTTAACCTTCTTCATAGGTCATATTTTCTAAACCTTGTATCATTTTTGTTGCTGTAGTCTGGACTCTCTCTCCAATTTCTCCTCATCTTTCTTGTAGTGTGACGCCCAGAATTGGACACAGTACTCCAGCTGAGGCCTCACCAACACCAAGTAGAGCAGGACACAGTTACCTCCCATGTCTTATATATAATAACCCTGTTAATACACTTCAGAATGATATTAGCCTTTTTCACAACTGCATCACAATCCTAAGTATACACAAATGCAAGAAGTCTGGGAAACAAGCAGGGAGAACTGGAAGTCCTGGCACAGTCATGGAACTATGATGCAATTGGAATAACAGAGACTTGGTAGGATAACTCACGTGACTGGAGTACTATCATGGATGGATATAAACTGTTCAGGAAGGACAGGCAGGGCAGAAAAGGTGGGGGAGTTGCGTTGTATGTAAGAGAGGAGTATGACTGCTCAGAGCTCCGGTATGAAACTGCAGAAAAACCTGAGAGTCTCTGGATAAAGTTGAGAAGTGTGAGCAACAAGGGTGATGTCGTGGTTGGAGTCTGCTATAGACCACCAGACCAGGGGGATGAGGTGGACGAGGCTTTCTTCTGGCAACTAGCAGAAGTTGCTAGATCGCAGGCCCTGGTTCTCATGGGAGACTTTAATCACCCTGATATCTGATGGGAGAGGTGCACAGACAATCCAGGAAGTTTTTGGAAAGTGTAGGGGACAATTTCCTGGTGCAAGTGCTGGAGGAACCAACTAGGGGCAGAGCTTTTCTTGACCTGCTGCTTACAAACAGGGAAGAATTAGTAGGGGAAGCAAAAGTGGATGGGAACCTGGGAGGCAGTGACCATGAGATGGTCGAGTTCAGGATCCTGACACAAGGAAGAAAGGAGAGCAGCAGAATACGGACCCTGGACTTCAGAAAAGCAGACTTTGACTCCCTCAGGGAACAGATGGGCAGGATCCCCTGGGAGAATAACATGAAGGGCAAAGGGGTCCAGGAGAGCTGGCTGTATTTTAAAGAATCCTTATTGCGGTTGCAGAAACAAACCATCCCGATGTGTAGAAAGAATAGTAAATATGGCAGGCGACCAGCTTGGCTAAATAGTGAAATCCTTGCTGATCTTAAACGCAAAAAAGAAGCTTACAAGAAGTGGAAGATTGGACAAATGACCAGGGAGGAGTATAAAAATATTGCTCAGGCATGCAGGAGTGAAATCAGGAAGGCCAAATCACACCTGGAGTTGCAGCTAGCAAGAGATGTTAAGAGTAACAAGAAGGGTTTCTTCAGGTATGTTAGCAACAAGAAGAAAGTCAAGGAAAGCACAATATGGGGAGAAGGTGACCAGCCCTCTGTGGAGAAAGAAGTGGTTCGGGACTTTTTAGAAAAACTGGATGTGCACAAATTTTATAAGCAGACTCCATTATCCAAGTCATTAATGAAAATATTGAATAGTACCAGATACAGGACTGCCCCCATAGGATCCCACTAGATATGTCCTCCTAGTTTAACAGCAAACCATTGATAGCTACTCTTTGAATATGGTCTTTCAACCTTATAGTAATTTCATCTAGACCACATTTCCCTAGTTTACTTACGAGAATGTCATGTGGGACTGTGTCAAAATATATCACATCTATGTTTCCCCCCATCCACTAGGCCAGTAACCCTGTCTGGCTATTCCTCATAACCCTATTATGCTCTAGGTGCTTACAAACTGATTGCTTAATAATTTGTTCCAATATCTTTCCAGGTATTAAAGTTAGGCTGACTGGTCTATAATTTGCCCTGTCCTCTTTGTTCCCCTTTTTAATGATCAGTACTACGTTTGCCCTTTTCCAGTCCTCTGGAACCTGTCCTCCTTGAGTTCTCCAAGATAATTGCTAATGGGTCCAAGATTGCAGCTAGTTCCTTAAGTACCCTAGGAGCACTTTCATCAGGCCCTGCCAACTTGGATACATCTAACTTGTCTAAATATTCTTTAACCCATTCTTTCCCTATTTTGGCTTGTGTTATTTCCCTGTGTTATTATTAATTGTGTTGAGTATCTGGTCACCATTAACCCCTTTAGTGAAGACTGATGCAAAAATAAGCATTAAATACCTCAGCCTTCTTTATAGCATCAGTTATTAGTTCTCCTTTCCTGCTAAGTAGCGGACCTATGCTTTCCTTCATCTTTCCCTTGCTCCTAATGTATTTAAAGAAACTCTTCAAATGCTTCCATTCTGATTTGATATCATTATACGCCTGCTTAGCATAAGAGTAAATGACTGCACAAGCTGCCAAACAGTGCGAAATCAGACTTGAGTTCATAGTGAGAAGTCTGATGCTGAATATGTGCCTGTGAAGGCCTGTGAGATTCTTATCAGCCTCTTCTATTTTTTTTTTTTCAGATTTTTTTATGTGCTTAATTTGTTTACATCCTGGTATAGGAGGATAAGATGGCTGCTGATGAGGTCCCTGAAGAAGTCCTGCTATGTGATTAAGGAGGTAAGATGAATGGAGAAGACATAAGGGACTTGCCATGGACCTAGAGCCACATTCAGTTCTCCTCTGAGGATGGATACAATAGGGAATAGAGGCTTTCAGAGGATCCCCAAAATATACACTTTGACTCCTATAACTCCTTGATTTGTTATGTCAGCCTCCTCGTGCATTAATGTGAAGTGTGGCATGTTATTGGGCTGATCTGGGAAGCTGGAGATTGTATCACACACTACATGGAATTTACCAGCTGACAAGTTGACCCTGTACCCTTCATCTACTAAGTAAAATAGAATCATAGCATATCAGGGTTGGAAGGGACCTCAGGAGGTTATCTAGTTCAACCCCCTGCTTAAAGCAGGACCAATCCCCAGACAGATTTTTACCCCAGTTCCTTAAATGGCCCCCTTCAAGAATTGAACTCACAATGCTGGGTTTAGCAGGCCAATGCGCAAACCACTGAGCTATCCCTCCCCTAAATAAAGGTTACTGGTTAATAAAACAATTAAACAAAAGAAGCCCTGTGACGGGTTGACTCACAGAAACCCCCTTGGGAGCTGCCACCCGATGTGCAAAGACTAGCCCTGTTCCTGTTTTCCCTGCCAGCTCAGGACTCCAGCACCCTGTCTTGCTGAGCCAGACACTCCCGTCTGGCTCCAACACAGACCCAGGGTCTGAATCTCTTGTCCCAAAGCTGCAGGTTTACCTGAAAACAGCTCACAGAGGTGTGCTTGTCTTTAGCACTCAGATGCCCAACTCCCAATGGGGTCTAAACCCAGATAAATCCGTTTTACCCTGTATAAAGCTTATGCAGAGTAAACTCATAAATTGTTCACCCTCTATAACACTGATAGAGGGATATGCACAGTTGTTTGCTCCCCCAGGTATTAATACAAACTCTGAGTAAATTACTAAATAAAAAGTGATTTTATTAAATACAGACAGTAGGATTTAAGTGGTTCCTAGTAGTAACAGACAGAACAAAGTAAGTCACCAAGCAAAATAAAATAAAATGCGCAAATCTATGTCTAATCAAACTAAATACAGATAATCTCACCCTCAGAGATGTTTCAGTAAGTTTTTCTCAGACTGGACACCTTCCAGGCCTGGGCACAATTCTTTCCCCTGGTACAGCTCTTGTTCCAGCTCAGGTGATAGCTAGGGGATTCTTCATGATGGCTCCTCCCTCCTCTGTTCTCTTCCACCCCTTTATATATCTTTTGCATAAGGCGGGAACCCTTTGTCCCTCTGGGTTTCCACCCCCCATCACTGGAAAAGCACCAGGTTAAAGATGGATTCTGGTTCAGGTGACATGATCACATGTCACTGCAAGACTTCATTACTCACTTGCCAGCACACACATATACAGGAAGACTCACAGGTAAACACAGCCATCTGCAGACAATGGTCCTGGTTAATGGGAGTCATCAAGATTCCAAACCATCATTAATGGCCCACACTTTACATAATTACAATAGGCCCTCAGAGTTATATTTTATATTTCTAGTTTCAGAGTAACAGCCGTGTTAGTCTGTATCCGCAAAAAGAAGAACAGGAGTACTTGTGGCACCTTAGAGACTAACAAATTTATTAGAGCATAAGCTTTCGTGGACTACAGCCCACTTCTTCGGATGCATATAGAATGGAACATATAATGAGGAGATATATATACACACATACAGAGAGCATAAACAGGTGGGAGTTGTCTTACCAACTCTGAGAGGCCAATTAATTAAGAGAAAAAAAACTTTTGAAGTGATAATCAAGCTAGCCGACTACAGACAGTGTGATAAGAAGTGTGAGAGTACTTACAAGGGGAGATAGAGTCAACGTTTGTAATGGCTCAGCCATTCCCAGTCCTTATTCAAACCGGAGTTGATTGTGTCTAGTTTGCATATCAATTCTAGCTCTGCAGTCTCTCTTTGGAGTCTGTTTTTGAAGTTTTTCTGTTGTAATATAGCCACCCGCAGGTCTGTCACTGAATGACCAGACAGGTTAAAGTGTTCTCCCACTGGTTTTTGAGTATTTTGATTCCTGATGTCAGATTTGTGTCCATTAATTCTTTTGCATAGAGACTGTCCGGTTTGGCCAATGTACATGGCAGAGGGGCATTGCTGGCACATGATGGCATATATCACATTGGTAGATGTGCAGGTGAACGAGCCCCTGATGGTATGGCTGATGTGATTAGGTCCTATGATGATGTCACTTGAATAGATATGTGGACAGAGTTGGCATCGGGGTTTGTTACAAGGATAGGTTCCTGGGTTAGTGGTTTTGTTCAGTGATGTGTGGTTGCTGGTGAGTATTTGCTTTAGGTTGGGGGGTTGTCTGTAAGCGAGGACAGGTCTGTCTCCCAAGATCTGTGAGAGTAAAGGATCATCTTTCAGGATAGGTTGTAGATCTCTGATGATGCGCTGGAGAGGTTTTAGTTGGGGGCTGAAGGTGACAGCTAGTGGTGTTCTGTTATTTTCTTTGTTGGGCCTGTCTTGTAGGAGGTGACTTCTGGGTACTCGTCTGGCTCTGTCAATCTGTTTTTTCACTTCAGCAGGTGGGTATTGTAGTTTTAAGAATGCTTGATAGAGATCTTGTAGGTGCTTGTCTCTATCCGAGGGATTGGAGCAAATGCGGTTATATCTTAGAGCTTGGCTGTAGACAATGGATCGTGTGGTGTGTCCTGGATGGAAGCTGGAGGCATGTAGGTAAGTGTAGCGGTCAGTAGGTTTCCGGTATACGGTGGTATTGATGTGACCATCGCTTATTAGCACAGTAGTGTCCAGGAAATGGACCGCTTGTGTGGATTGATCTAGGCTGAGGTTGATGGTGGGATGGAAATTATTGAAATCATGGTGAAATTACTCAAGGGCTTCTTTTCCATGGGTCCAGATGATGAAGATGTCATCAATGTAGCGCAAGTAGAGTAGGGGCGTTAGGGGACGAGAGCTAAGGAAGCGTTGTTCTAAGTCAGCCATAAAAATGTTGGCATATTGTGGGGCCATGCGGGTACCCATAGCAGTGCCGCTGACTTGAAGGTATATATTGTCCCCAAATGTGAAATAGTTGTGGGTGAGGACAAAATCACAAAGTTCAGCCACCAGGTTAGCTGTGACATTATCAGGGATACTGTTCCTAATAGCTTGTAGTCCATCTTTGTGTGGAATATTGGTGTAGAGGGCTTCTACGTCCATAGTGGCCAGGATGGTGTTTTCTGGAAGATCACCGATGGATTGTAGTTTCCTCAGGAAGTCAGTGGTGTCTCGAAGATAGCTAGGAGTGCTGGTAGCGTAGGGTCTTAGGACAGAGTCTACATAACCAGACAAGCCTGATGTTAGGGTGCCAATGCCTGAGATGATGGGGCGTCCAGGATATCCAGGTTTATGGATCTTGGGTAGCAAATAGAATACCCCTGGTCGGGGTTCTAGGCATGTGTCTGTATGGATTTGTTCCTGTACTTTGTCAGGGAGTTTTTTTAGCAGATGGTGTAGTTTCTTTAGGTAATCCTCAGTGGGATCAGAGGATAATGGCCTGTAGAATGTGGTGTTAGAGAGCTGTCTAGCAGCCTCCTGGTCATATTCCAATTTATTCATGATGACGACAGCACCTCCTTTGTCAGCCTTTTTGATTATGATGTCAGGGTTGTTTCTGAGGCTGTAGATGGTGTTGTGTTCAGCATGGCTGAGGTTATGTGGCAAGTGATGTTGCTTTTCCACAATTTCAGCCTTTGCACGTCGACGGAAGCAATCTATGTAGAAATCCAGTCTGTTGTTTCGACCGTCCGGAGGAGTCCATGCAGAATCCTTTTTTTTGTAGTGCTGGTAGGGAGGATTCTGTGGGTTAGTATGCTGTTCAGAGGTATGTTGGAAATATTCTTTGAGTCGGAGACGTCGAAAGTAGGATTCTAGGTCACCGCAGAACTGTATCATATTCATGGGTCTGGAGGGACAAAAGGAGAGGCCCCGAGATAGGACAGACTCTTCTGCTGGGCTAAGAGTATAGCTGGAAAGATTAACAATATTGCTGGGTGGGTTAAGGGAACTACTGTTGTGGCTGCTTGTGGCATGTAGCAGTTTAGATAGTTTAGTGTCCTTTTTCCTTTGTAGAGAGGCAAAGTTTGTCTTGTAAATGGCTTGTCTAGTTTTTGTAAAGTCTATCCATGAGGAAGTTTGTGTGGAAGGTTGGTTTCTTATGAGAGTATCCAGTTCTGAGAGCTCATTCTTAATCTTTCCCTGTTTGCTGTATAGGATGCTGATCAGGTGGTTTCGCAGTTTCTTTGAGAGTGTGTGACACAGTCTCTCAGCATAGTCTGTGTGATATGTAGATTGTAATGGATTTTTTACCTTTAGTCCTTTTGGTATGATGTCCATCTGCTTGCATTTGGAAAGGAAGATGTCTGTCTGTATCTGTACGAGTTTTTTCATGAGGTTGATGGATTTCCATTCCATACGGCTAAATGCAGTGCCTTGCATAATGACAAGTTTCAGAGTAACAGCCGTGTTAGTCTGTATCCGCAAAAAGAAGAACAGGAGTACTTGTGGCACCTTAGAGACTAACAAATTTATTAGAGCATAAGCTTTCGTGGACTACAGCCCACTTCTTCGGATGCATATAGAATGGAACATATAATGAGGAGATATATATATACACACATACAGAGAGCATAAACAGGTGGGAGTTGTCTTACCAACTCTGAGAGGCCAATTAATTAAGAGAAAAAAAACTTTTGAAGTGATAATCAAGCTAGCCGACTACAGACAGTGTGATAAGAAGTGTGAGAGTACTTACAAGGGGAGATAGAGTCAACGTTTGTAATGGCTCAGCCATTCCCAGTCCTTATTCAAACCGGAGTTGATTGTGTCTAGTTTGCATATCAATTCTAGCTCTGCAGTCTCTCTTTGGAGTCTGTTTTTGAAGTTTTTCTGTTGTAATATAGCCACCCGCAGGTCTGTCATATATACCTTCAAGTCAGCGGCACTGCTATGGGTATCCGCATGGCCCCACAATATGCCAACATTTTTATGGCTGACTTAGAACAACGCTTCCTTAGCTCTCGTCCCCTAACGCCCCTACTCTACTTGCGCTACATTGATGACATCTTCATCATCTGGACCCATGGAAAAGAAGCCCTTGAGGAATTTCACCATGATTTCAATAATTTCCATCCCACCATCAACCTCAGCCTAGATCAATCCACACAAGCGGTCCATTTCCTGGACACTACTGTGCTAATAAGCGATGGTCACATCAATACCACCCTATACCGGAAACCTACTGACCGCTACACTTACCTACATGCCTCCAGCTTCCATCCAGGACACACCACACGATCCATTGTCTACAGCCAAGCTCTAAGATATAACCGCATTTGCTCCAATCCCTTGGATAGAGACAAGCACCTACAAGATCTCTATCAAGCATTCTTAAAACTACAATACCCACCTGCTGAAGTGAAAAAACAGATTGACAGAGCCAGACGAGTACCCAGAAGTCACCTCCTACAAGACAGGCCCAACAAAGAAAATAACAGAACACCACTAGCTGTCACCTTCAGCCCCCAACTAAAACCTCTCCAGCGCATCATCAGAGATCTACAACCTATCCTGAAAGATGATCCTTTACTCTCACAGATCTTGGGAGACAGACCTGTCCTCGCTTACAGACAACCCCCCAACCTAAAGCAAATACTCACCAGCAACCACACATCACTGAACAAAACCACTAACCCAGGAACCTATCCTTGTAACAAACCCCGATGCCAACTCTGTCCACATATCTATTCAAGTGACATCATCATAGGACCTAATCACATCAGCCATACCATCAGGGGCTCGTTCACCTGCACATCTACCAATGTGATATATGCCATCATGTGCCAGCAATGCCCCTCTGCCATGTACATTGGCCAAACCGGACAGTCTCTATGCAAAAGAATTAATGGACACAAATCTGACATCAGGAATCAAAATACTCAAAAACCAGTGGGAGAACACTTTAACCTGTCTGGTCATTCAGTGACAGACCTGCGGGTGGCTATATTACAACAGAAAAACTTCAAAAACAGACTCCAAAGAGAGACTGCAGAGCTAGAATTGATATGCAAACTAGACACAATCAACTCCGGTTTGAATAAGGACTGGGAATGGCTGAGCCATTACAAACGTTGACTCTATCTCCCCTTGTAAGTACTCTCACACTTCTTATCACACTGTCTGTAGTCGGCTAGCTTGATTATCACTTCAAAAGTTTTTTTTCTCTTAATTAATTGGCCTCTCAGAGTTGGTAAGACAACTCCCACCTGTTTATGCTCTCTGTATGTGTGTATATATATCTCCTCATTATATGTTCCATTCTATATGCATCCGAAGAAGTGGGCTGTAGTCCACGAAAGCTTATGCTCTAATAAATTTGTTAGTCTCTAAGGTGCCACAAGTACTCCTGTTCTTCTTTTTATATTTCTAGTTTTAGATACAAGAGTGGCACATTTATACAAATAGGATGATCACACTCAGTAGATTACAAAGCTCATAATGATACCTTACAAGAGACCTTTTGCATGAAGCATATCCCAGTTACGTTATATTCACTTTTACCATATTTTTCGAAAACTATCCCAGTTACATTATATTCACTTATTATCATGTTTTTATAAAACCATATAGACTGCACAACGTCACAAGCCCAAAATGATATTCCAAATTATTCTAATCAATTAATTTCCTCCTTTGTCCTGTCTACAGTTCCAGTGCAAAGTCTGCCTTGTTTGTTGGCCAGCAGGTGGTGCTGCTGCATGTGAAATAAGATGTCTTATTCTAGCAGCTCATGGGCAATACATACAACTTGCAGAATAAGATCCTGTGAGTCTGATTCATCCCTGTACAGAAGTTCTGCTTTGCGCTGGACCTAAGAAGGTGAAAAAAGTGAGTTTATATTACCTTTATGCCATCCCTATTCTGGAGCTAGCTCCGGGATGCTTTAACTGCAGGTGCACGTTAGGGCAGTGTTTTGCGGCAGCTGTCCCACACTAGCAGAAAAGGGGTTCATAGAATCATAGAATATCAGGGTTGGAAGGGACCTCAAGAGGTCATCAAGTCCAACCCCCTGCTCAAAGCAGGACCAATTCCCAACTAAATCATCCCAGCCAGGGCTTTGTCAAGCCGGGCCTTAAAAACCTCCAAGGAAGGAGACTCCACCACCTCCCTAGGTAACGCATTCCAGTGCTTCACCACCCTCCTAGTGAAATAGTGTTTCCTAATATCCAACCTGGACCTCCCACACTGCAACTTGAGACCATTGCTCCTTGTTCTGTCATCTGCCACCACTGAGAACAGCTGAGCTCCATCCCCTTTGGAACCCCCCTTCAGGTAGTTGAAGGCTGCTATCAAATCCCCGCTCATTCTTCTCTTCTGGAGACTAAACAATCCCAGTTCCCTCAGCCTCTCATAAGTCATGTGCTCCAGACCCCTAATCATTTTTGTTGCCCTCCGCTGGACTCTTTCCAATTTTTCCACATCCTTCTTGTAGTGTGGGGCCCAAAACTGGACACAGTATTCCAGATGAGGCCTCACCAATGTCAAATAAAGGGGAACGATCACATTCCTCGATCTGCTGGCAATGCCCCTACTTATACAGCCCAAAATGCCGTTAGCCTTCTTGGCAACAAGAGCACACTGTTGACTCATATCCAGCTTCTCATCCACTGTGACCCCTAGGTCTTTTTCTGCAGAACTGCTACCTAGCCATTCGGTCCCTAGTCTGTAGCAGTGCATGGGATTCTTCCATCCTAAGTGCAGGACTCTGCACTTGTCCTTGTTGAACCTCATCAGGTTTTTTTTGGCCCAATCCTCTAATTTGTCTAGGTCCATCTGAATCTGATCCCTACCTTCTAGTGTATCTACCATGCCTCCTAGTTTAGTGTCATCTGCAAACTTGCTGAGAGTGCAGTCCACACCATCCTCCAGATCATTAATAAAGATATTAAACAAAACCGGCCCCAGGACCGACCCTTGGGGCATTCCGCTTGAAACCGGCTGCCAACTAGACATGGAGCCATTGATCACTACCCGTTGAGCCCAACGATCTAGCCAGCTTTCTATCCACCTTACAGTCCATTCATCCAGCCCATACTTCTTTAGCTTGGTGGCAAGAATACTGTGGGAGACCGTATCAAAAGCTTTGCTAAAGTCAAGGAATAACACATCCACTGCTTTCCCCTCATCCACAAAGCCAGTTATCTCATCATAGAAGGCAATTAGGTTTGTCAGGCATGACTTCCCCTTGGTGAATCCATGCTGACTGTTCCTGATCACTTTCCTCTAAGTGTTTCATAATTGATTCCTTGAGGACCTGCTCCATGATTTTTCCAGGGACTGAGGTGAGGCTGACTGGCCTGTAGTTCCCCGGTTAAAAGCAGGGAGGCTGTGCTGGAGGCAGACAATTAGAAAGGATCTGAAGGGAGCAGCCAATCATGGCCCAGCAGGCTCATATAAGAAGGGCTGCAGGGCAGAGCAGAGGAAGTCACTCCCTGGAGCTTGAGGAGGGAGGTAGACTGGCTGCCTTGCAGGCTGAGGGCAGCAGGCTGAGGCTCTGGGGCTAGGGCAAAGAGGATACTGTAGCTGCAGGGAAGTGGCTTAGGGAGATCCACAAAGGAGTAAGAGAGGATGCAGTAAGTGGCTGCTATATATAGGGTTCCTGGGCTGGGACCCGGAGTAGTGGGTGGGTCTGGGTCTCTTTCCCCCGCCCCCCCTTCCACCTCCCCCCCGCTCCTCACCACTGGGGAAGTGGTTAAACAGTAGACTGCACTTGCCATGGAAGGAAGTGGCTAGACAGTGGACTCAGTGGGGAGAACTGATCAAGCACCTTCATTATATTTATGATCTTTGATTATTTTTGGATTATTTTATTACACACCTTTATAAGGTGCCTGTTACAATGATATCTGGGTATACTTTACAACATTTACTTAGCTCTTATCATTGTAGATCTTAAAGCAATGTACTAATCTGAGTGTCATTATGCCCATTTGACAGATGGGGAAACTGAGGCAATGGGAGGTTAAAGTGACTTGGCTAAGGAATGAATGGCAGAGCCAGGAATAGCACAACATTATAACTATTTCCCATCCCTAAAATATAGGGCATGTCCTTCAGGGTCCAAACATTAAAGAATTGTTGATTGTCACAGGGTGGTTGGCCCTATATAGAGCGATGGGTCTCAGCTCCACCTGTGACACAGCCAGCTGTCCTCCCCAGGTGGGGAAAATGGAGGTCATGTGACACAATCAGACCTCTGGGATAGAAAAGGAAGGTCCTGGAGTGAGGATGAGAGGGCTGTAGGGCATTAGAAGGTGCCTGTAGATTGCAGAGAACAAGAAGGCTCCTGTAAGGGATCCTGAGACACCAGGCGTGAAAAAACTCTAGCTAGGTAGGGCTCGGAATGGCTGCCAAGGCAGGGAAGTCTCCAGCAGGAAAGCCTATGAGTAGCTTGATTAAGAGTGGGGAAGGATGAATGTAAAAGCCTTTTGATTTGGACTCTGAGGACTTTATTTTGGAACTAGCCCAAGTCAGGGTGTAATTGGTATGAGGGAGCATCTGTGAAGTTAGTGAGGAGCCCTGAACAGAGGACTACTGAGGAAAGAATGCTGTAGGGCCACCCCATGTTATGAATGGGTAGTCTGGAAATGGCCACCCTATTACAGTCTTCAAGGAGACCGTTTACCCTGTGCATTCCAGCATTCATTCTTATCAGCCTGTGTCGTGCTGTCTGGAGCGGCTCATGAGCAAGAATACCAACCTCCGGGCAGACTGTTAAGATGCAGGGCACAAACACCAAACTGGTTGTGAGTTCTATACTTAGATTTCACCAACCAAGCAACAAGTGTAAAGTCCTCAAGCATTATAACAGCCTTAACATGGAGTCACAGACAGTCCCCTTCAGCATTCCGATCTATCTTGCCACCCAGGCAATCTTGACTCTGTGATAGATGGTCACTTTACACCAATGACCACAAAATATTCAGGTTACTCTCAATCCCAAAGGACCAGTCACTGACCCCAGGTCAATTTGTACCTTAGAGTTCACGCCAAAGACAACGCTTGTCGCCAATCCTGTAATAAACTAACTAAAGGTTTATTAACTAGGAAAAAGAAATGAGTTAATTACAAGGTTAAAGCAGGTAAGCATACACACACAATTGAGTTTCAGTCAGGTTTCAACAGGTAATGGAAACTTGTATAGTAATTAGACTCTGTATATCCTTTAGGGCTAATACAGGCAAAACAGCTGGGGACTCCTTGCATACGCTTAGAAATCCTCAACCGCTCAGAGTTCAAGCAGCAATGGATAAGTAGTTCTCTTTAACAGGCATTTTTATTCCCTTCCCCCGGTGTTCAAGCTGTGACAGAATGAGGGCTTTGGCATGTGCCCTCTTCAGGAATGCGGGAGAAGCAATCAACAAAGTCTTTGTTCCACAGTGGCCCATTTGGATTCAAAAGTCCTTCCTGATAGGCAGGAGGCGATAACAACACCTTCTGTAGGAATCCAGCATTTTGCAGTAGGTGACTCTTTTTTCCTGTTTGGTGAGTTACATAGTTTCAAAACAAACATTTTAAAGTTATAGAACTAACACGTAAGAATTAACATATAAAATGGGATATAGAGGTTGTAAGTGAGATTAATGCATGAAGTAATTTACAAGCATTTCATAAAGTCTAAACACATACATATTGGTACAAGTCCAATACCTATCTTAACAGTACTACACAGAGGTGAGACAATCTGGTTTCCAACTATTCATTTGTCATGCCTAAGGGCCTTGGCATGAGCTGGCATCTGGTCTGCCAGCATCACAGCTTGAATAAAGAGATCTTTTGCATCTCCTGTGAAAGGTTGGCAGTTTGAGCTCTCATGGCTTTCCAGCTGGAGCAATTTGCAGAGCTGCACATGATTGCATCAGCAGAAAGGCATCCTCTATAGATAAAGTGTTTCCTGGGGGAATATTAGCTTAAACCTTCTTGCTGAGACCATGGGACACTGAAGAAAGAGGCAGTCTCATAGGCTTGGTCTACACTACAAACTTAGGTCAATATAAGCTGCATTAAGTCAATCGAATAATGCAGTGGTTCTCAAACTTTTGTATTGGTGACCTCTTTCACACAACAAGCCTATATTTAAAAACACTTTTTTTAATATATATTTAACACTATTATAAATGCTGGAGGCAACGCAGGGTTTGGGGGTGGAGGCTGACAGCTTGCAACCCCCCCTCCCCAGTAACCTCGTGAGGGGTCACAACCCCCAGTTTGAGAACCCCTGTAATAATGTATGAGTCTACACTACCAAGTCCCAAGTCGCCTGTAAAGTCGACTTCTGTACTCCATCTCCGTGAGAGGCATAGTGCTTGATTTGACATCCATGGGTTGACATGGGGATAGTGTAGACACTGCATTGTGTAATTTGAATGAATTGGCCTCCAGGAAGTGTCCCACAGTTCTCCGCTCTGACCTCTCTGGAGAGCACTTTCAACTCCACTGCACATCCGCCAGGTACACAGGAAACAGCCGCTCCCCTGTTAAAGCCCCAGGACCTTTTGAATTTTCATTTCTTTTTGATCAGCATGGAGAGCTCGTCAGCACAGCTGATCATGGAGACTAAAGGCCGCAAACACACTCCAACATGGAGTACACAGGAGGTGGTGGATCTTATTGCTGTGTGGGGAGAAAAGTCTGTGCAGGCAGAGTTCCAATCCAGCAGAAGAAACATGGACACCTATGAAGAGATCGCATGGGAGAGAAGGGCTACACCAGGGACACACAGCAGTGCTGTATGAAAATATAGGAGCTTTGGCAAGCATACAAGAAGACAAGGGAGGTGAATAGTCATTCTGGTTGTGCCCCACAGACACATTGCTTTTAGAGCAGCTGCATGTGATTCTTGACAGTGACCCCACCACTACCCCAAAACGCTACATGGATACCTCCTGGGAGACCTCGAGCAACAACAAGGAGGACATCATTGATGAAGAGGAGGAGGAGAAGAAGGAGGAGAATGTGAGGCAGGCAAACAGAGGATCCATTCTCCTCGACAGCCAAGAACTATTTTTAACCCTGGAGCCCATCCCTTCACAGGACCAGTTGATGGCGAAGCGTGATGCCAGGGAAGGCACCTCTGGTGAGTACACATTTCCAGACAAACTGTAGGAGCTACGTGCTATTTTTTTATGTTTAATCTGAACAAAAAAGTAGATGTCATGGGTATCGGTGGCTACTCCAGCTACGCAGAGGGTGCTCTCCGAAAAGACTGTTTATGTGCATGGGGATGGCTTGAGAATCCTCCATGGAGATCTCTAGGAAGCTTTCATGGAGGTACTCTGCAATCCTTTGCAGAAGGTTTCTGGGAAAGGCTGCCTTATTTCATCCACCATGGTAGGACACTTTCCTGCGCCACTCCAGTAGTAAAGGCTGGCATCGTTTCAGCATACAGCATTGCAGCATAAGGACCAGGTCTGTACCCAGACACTTGCAGCATCTGCTCTCTTGCTGCCTCTGTTACCCTCAGGTAACTAGCCCTTAAACTACAACAATTCAACAAATAATCTACCCCCCTGTTTGGTGAAATCTGGTTCACACAACTATGTTTTCCCAAACGTGCCATGGTTGTGGTTGGAAGGGATCACCGTGTATTGCAAGCATCGGGGGGGGGGGGGAAGGGTGGGATGGGGTGACTGTTTCCTGTTTGTCTCCCTTCCCCCCAACCCAGTGCTGCTTTTGTAAAAAAACAAACTATTTGGGGGTCTTTATGCTGGTGCCTGTCCTCAAGCACCATCCAGGTTGCTAGGGGAAAGGGGACTTTTCTTGAGTTCCATTCCAAGGATGTCTTCACAAAAGCAGCAGCACAAGACCTTTCTCCCATGCCTCGTGGCCTTACTCACCATGGCTGGAGCAGCAAACCAACTCTTGCAATAGCCAGCGGTTGTCATTTACATGTGGCTTTCAGTGAAGTGTATTGAGGGGTGGTTTTTATTTATTTAAAAAAAAAAAAATTAATGTATGCACTGTCAATACTACCGTTGTGCTTTGAATTCCTTGCAGCTGAAACCTTGTCCGTCGGCACATCCTCCACACCGGGACCAAGCCTTTCCCAGATTAGAAGGCGGAAAAAGAAGACTTGGGAGGACATGTTCAGTGAGTTAATGCGTGCCTCAGAGAGTGACAAGATGGAGCTCAGAGCATGGAGGATTACACTGTCCAAGAATGTGGACAGGAGAGTATGCAGGGAATAAGAACATACCATGAAGGACGAGATGCTGCGGATTATGAAGGAGCAATCAGACATGTTGAGATTCAGGAAAGGCAGCTGTGTGCTAGAGTCCTTTTGCAGCCTATGCTGAACCTGCTGCCATCAATGCCCAGTTCTACAGCCTCCTCCTCCAAACATCTTATGAGGCCAGGGGGGAGTTCAGTATCCCTTGCACTCAGCACCAGGGGAGGGTACAAGGACCAGAAGGCGCCAGTTCCCACACCTTTGATTGTTATTGCAGTGCATCTGTAAGCAAGCTTTCCTTGTTTCTCCCCCCACAGTGTTAAACTGGGGGCAAAAGGGCTGATATCTTACTTTTCTTTGCTGTCTCTGTGTTTGTGTGCATAATAAAACTTAACAGATTGAGGAGAAAAAGCTCTTTATTCATTCAACACAGAGTGGTTGGTGGGGGTGGAGTTTACAGGGGATAAAATGCAATGGAGGGGACAGTTTGGTAAGGAACAACACAGATAAGTGTCACCTTACTCTGGCTCATTGTTGAAACTGGTTTTCAAAGCTTCATGGAGATGCAGAGGTCCTCGATGTGCTCTTCTTATTGCCCTGGTGTCTGGCTGCTCAAAATTGAAGCAATCTACCTCAACCACCCCACCCAGGCGGAAACTTTTCTCCCTTTGTTTTACAGATATTATGGAGCACACAGCAGGCAGCAATAACCATGGGGATATTGCTTTCACTGAGGTCCAACCTAGTAAGCAAACAGTGCCAGCAACCTTTTAAATGTCCAAATGCACATTCCACCACCATTCTGCACTTGCTCAGCCTATGGTTGAACCAGTCCTTATTGCTGTCCAGGCTGCCTGTGTCTGGCTTCATGAGCCATGGGAGCAAAGGGTAGGCTGGGTCTCCCAGGATCATGATTGGCATTTCAATATCACCAATAGTTATTTTGCAGTCTGGAAAGAAAGTCCCTGCTTGCAGCTTTCTGAACAGACCTATTTTCCTAAAGGTGTGCGCATCATGCACCTTTCCTGACCATCCCACATTGATGTCAGTGAAATGGCTCCTATGAGCCACCAGTGTTTGCAACACCATTTAGAAGTACCTCTTTCAGTTTATGTACACTTTAGCAAGGTGGTCTGGTGCCAAGATAGGGATATGCATTCCGTCTATCACCCCACCACAGTTAGGAAACCCCATCCCAGCAAAACCATCCACTATGTCCTGCACATTGCCCTGAGTCACTACCCTTCTTAGCAGAAGTCTGTTGATGGCCCTGCAAACTTGGATCACAACAGATCCCATGGAAGATGAATGTAGTGAGTCGGTGCGGCGCCCCTCCTGTCCAGAAGAGGGAGCCCACGTGCCGGCACCAGAGTGGGTGGGACCACCACCGCCTGTCCCCGCCCCCCGGAAGTCAAGGGGCGGGACAGGAAGTATAAAGGCCGGCCGCCAGAGCTCAGTTGGGGCCCAGCCACCACAGGGAGCAGACGTGCGGCCGGTAGCTCCTGGCCAGGAGACCGTCGAAGACCGGGGCTTGGACCCTGGCTGGCCTGAGCTACCCCGGGCCCGCTATGAGGAGGAGCCGCCGGAGCCCGTTCACGCCCGCCACTGGGAGAACCCCTGGGAACCGGACCCCACTAACCCTGAGGGTGAGACTGGACCCGAACCCCTTCGCCCCTGCTGCTATCCAGAGGAGCCGCCTGAGGACCATTGGCCGGACTTCCCGGCAGAGCTACCAGACTTGCCGCCGAGCCCGGGCAGAGAGGAGCCCATGGAGATGGACTGGCCCGATCCCGGTGTAACGAACGAGGTAGGCTGTGAGGGGGATCACGGAAGTAGCCCGGGGATAGCTGACCCCGGTCCGGCTGCAACTGAGTGTGAGCCTATGTCAGTGTGTTGCGGCCTGGATACCCCCACTGACCAGCAGCGGCAGCAACCGCTGTTAGGGCCCTGGGCTGGAACGCAGTGGAGTGGGTGGGCCTGCGTTCCCCCCTGCCACCCCCTGCACGGGTGGCAGGCTTCCCCCTCACCCAACGCTCGGCTACAGCAAGCCTAGGCGTACCTTACCAGAACTATCTGCTCGCTCAGCCCCTGCAACAAGGGCCTGAGCCTAACTGTGTTTGCCCCGCCCTGATCCAGGGCCTGGGCTTTGAACTATTCGCTCACTCAGCCCCTGCAACAAGGGCCTGAGCCTAACTGTGTTTGCCCCGCCCTGATCCAGGGCCTGGGCTTTGAACTATTTGCTCGCTCAGCCCCTGCAGTCAAGGGCCTGAGCTTTAACTGTGGTTGCTCCGACTCTGCACTAAAGAGCCGGAGTTTCGGGACTAACTGACTACTTGTTCCCACAGTAGTGAGTCGGTGTGGCTCCCCTCCTGTCCGGAAGGGTCGAGCCCCGGCTAGGACCTACTACAATGAACCCACTCCAAATTGATGCCCCACTGACCGGTAGCAGTCTGGTGTTGCAAGCTTCCACAGAGCTATTGCCACTCACTTCTCCCCTGTCAGAGCAGCTCTCATTTTAGTATTGCTGTGCTTCAGGGCTGGGGAAAGCTCTTTGCACAGTTCCTGGAAAGTGGCCTTATGCCGTCAAAAGTTCTGCAGCCACTGCTCATCATCCCATAGCCGCATAACAATGCGGTCCCACCAGTCAGTGCTTGTTTCCTGGGCCCAGAAACGGTATTCAACTATGTCAAGGTGATGCGTTACTGTCACCAGCAACTGTGAGTTTCTCCACTCTGTCTTCCAGCAGGGCTGCTTGTGTGGCATCACATTGTTCTGCGTGGCAGTTCCTGTATCGGCTGTGTAAATACTGCAAGATAAGGTACAAGGTGTTTGTAATGCTCACAACAACAGTGTACAGCTGAGTGGGTAATGGTGGGTAATGCTTATGGTGCTATGGTGTCAACACAGGTAACCCAGGCTTATGGAAAAGGCTTGGTTTGTTTGCTGTTGATTTCAGGAGGGACGGAGGGAGGTAAGGGCATCATGGGATGCCATAATCACCCCGCCAATGTTTTGGTCACATAAGGCATTGTAAGCCCAACCCAAAATTCCACTCAGCTACGTGGACTCTGGGATAGTTACCTACAACGCTGTGCTCCATGCATCAATGTAAACCCTGCTAGTGAGGATGCACTCCGACAACACAATGAGCGTAATGTGGACATGCAAAATCAACTTGCTTAAATCAAGGCTCAATGGTGACTTACATGAAGTCAGCTTAACTTTGTATTGTAGACATGGCCTGAGACAGCTACCTCAGAACCAGCTTATATGAGATTGCCACCTCCTGAGCAGTCCTCCTACCTATTCCTACTTCCCCTCTTTCTCAATTGTGGAATGGTAGTTCTATAGTAGGGTTACCATCCGTCCGGGTTTCCCCAGACATGTCCGGGTTTTTCAGCTTTAAATGGCCGTCCGGGGGGAGATTTCTAATCAAGTAGAAATGTCCGGGATTTCCCCCTTCCCCTCATGCAGAGTGCGGCGTGGCTGATTGGACGCCTGGCCTGATTGAAAGCCGCTCGCAGCCACTAGGGCCTCTAGCAGCCAGAGTCCCTCCCCCTCCCCTGCTCCCTTCTCCCCCACAGAGCAGTGCGGCAGTGTTTGAGTCCACCTGGAGCCTGCAGCTCTCCCTCTGCCTGGTGAGTGGGGGGAGCAGGGCAGGTGGTGGTGGGGGGGGGGGTGTAGAGGCTGCAGGGGCAGGGCAGGCAGGGGGCGCAGAGGCTGCAGGGTGAGTGGGGAGCAGGAGGCACAGAGGCTGCAGGGCGAGGAGGAGCAGGGCAGGCAGGGGCATAGAGGCTGCAGGGGCAGGGCAGGCGGGGGGTGCAGGGCAGGCAGGGGCATAGAGGCTGCAGGAGCAGGGGGTGCAGAGGCTGCAGGGCGAGTGGGGAGCAGGGGGCACAGAGGCTGCAGGGGCTGGGGGTGCAGAGGCTGCAGGGGCAGGGCAGGCAGGGGGTGCAGAGGCTGCAGGGGTGAGGGGGTGCAGGGGCTGCAGGTGAGTGGGGAGCAGGGCAGGCGGGGGGTGCAGAGGCTGCATGGGTGGGGGCTGCAGGGCGAGTGGGGAGCAGGGGGCACAGAGGCTGCAGGGGTGGGGGGTTGCAGAGGCTGCAGGGTAAGGCGGAGCAGGGCAGGCAGGGGCATAGAGCCCGCAGGGGCTGCAGGGCGAGTGGGGAGCAGGGAAGCACTTAGCAACCCCCAACCAAGATCAGAGCGGGAGGGAGGAGGGGGAATGCGGGGTGCTCAGAGGAGGGGGCAGAGTTGGGGCAGGGACTTTGGGGAAGGGGTTGGAATGGGGGCGGAGAAGGGGTGGGGTTGGGACGGGGCTGGGGGTGGAGTTGGGGCAGGGCCGGGGGTGGGACCGGGGCCCCGTGGAGTGTCCTCTTTTTTAAATGTTTGAATATGGTAACCCTATTCTATAGCAACCTGTTCACATGGTGCCAGCAGAAGAGAGAGAGAAGGGAACAAGCTGCCATCTGGCACTTCTCAACAATTTACATGAAAAATGCACATACCTGTGGCTAGGAGATTAGAGCCTTTCCCTAGATCATATAATGGGATGTGGAGTGGTCTGATCCTACAAGAAGGGGGCAGGAAATGTTTCTAAAAGGACAGTTTCAGTGGATCCTTTTGCAATTGCTTCTGCAGGGACATTTGAGGGTTCTGCACATAATCACCTGTCTCATTGTTGGCGAGGGGCTGCTGCCTGCCCCTCACCACTGGGGGGCTGGGAGAATTCTTAGCCTAATAGATCTCTCCTGTTTTTTCAGGCTATCGACCAGGAGATTGCTGTTGAGGTACACTGTCCCTTTAAGGACCTTTAAGAACCTTCCCTATCTGATTGTCTGTCAGTTAACTGAGTAGAACCTGCCTCCAGGATGTGTGTGAGACCCTAAGGATGCTCCCCATGAGCAGTTCCCAAGGGACATGTCTCTGGGAAATGGGAGGGCATAAGGAACCACCTAAAATCACCCCTGAAAGGGAACCTGTGACCCTAAGAGCTCCCCAATGCCAGCTGCCACCCTGTTGTCATAACATGTTACTGTCCATCTTTTGGGTAACTATAATTGGAAAACTAATAACTTGCTGATCATTAATGTTCTTGCATTATGTAAGTAGAGTAAACCCACAAAGGAATTTGTAGATATGCTTGAAATATATGACTAAAATGTGTTTAAACCACGCTTGTTGGGGGGAGTTGATAAACCGGGTTTTCTCCAGACAAAGGAAAGAGGCCAACACTTCAAACAGGTGTGGCCAGATTCAATGGGCTATTAATTTGTATGGGAGGTTGCAGGAAGAGATCATTTGCATTGTAAAAATCACCAGTGGGGAAGAAACCAGCCTGAAATATACGTGAGACAGCATGGCCTCTACACCCAGCAGCAAAAAGGAACTTTATCTGGGGATACCCTTCAGAATACATTTCAAAGGTTTATTGGACTATTTAAAAAGGGGGCAAGTACCTCTAAATTATCCTTCACCCAAGGAGACAAAGGAACAGAGCACTTTGAGCTCTGTGAAGGGTCCTGGCCAGAGAGAGTGGGCAGCCATGCTGGAAAAGAGACTTCTTTGGACAAGAGACTCTAGTTTGTTAAATCAGGTTTAGTAATAGAAGTGTATTTTCACTTTTGTTTGCCAGTAGCCTTTTCTATCTCTATTCCTTATAATTGGTAGCACTTAATTGGTAGTCTTTTTGTTTAATAAACTTGTAAACCAGTTTAGTGCTTTAATTAAAACAGAGTGTTTGCTAATCCCAGTTAAGGTAGTAAGATGTCTTTTTAAGGGAACAGTGAATTTAATAACCTCTGTTGGCAGACCATGATAGGGGTTGTGCATTGCAGAGAGACAGCTCTGAAGAACGGCAGGAGCTGGAATTCACTGATTATTACCTGCTAGGCAAGGTTTAGTCTGGCAGAGCCCTGAAGAGTTTGTTGGCAAGGCACACAAGCTGGTGTGTCAGGGAGTTGTCATCTAGTTTAGCAACAGCAAAAGCTTTCACTTGGTAAGGCAGAGGGAGTAACACAGTGACTCTGGTTCTAGGAATCCCAGCAGGTTGTCACATAACTTTATCCTTAAAATATGCTGCCAGATGGGGGAAGCTTGCAGAGCTGTCATGGGTTAACTGCCACAGAGCTAATTGGGAGATGATTACAGCCTTTTGCTAAGAAATTCCACACTACTCTTCTGGTACTGTGTGTGGATTGGTAATCTAATTATAGCTCAGTTCTGCCCCTCTGAGAATCCATGAATTTTGCTTTGGCTGATTATCAGGACAGCACAAGTATACCAGACTCTGCTTTTTGATTTGCACAGATCTAGCTGTGAGAGAAATTGTCAGAAATGTCTTTATGCTGAATACATTGAGAACCAAACTTACAGATGTATTGTGATAGCTTTACACTGGCTGTGCTTGCATAAAGGGGCCAGATACAGCCACCATAACAGCCTCTCAGGGAGTCCCCCATGACATAGAATCATAGAATATCAGGGTTGGAAGAGACCTCAGGAGGTCATCTAGTCCAACCCTCTGCTCAAAGCAGGACCAATCCCCAAACAGATTTTTGCCCCAGATCCCTAAATGGGCCCCTCAAGGATTGAATTTACAACCCTGGGTTTAGCAGACCAATGTTCAAACCACTGAGCAATCCCTCCCCCCAAAAACCGCAACTCTGCTGGGACTTGAACCCAGAACTTTTGAATCCCTTCATCCTCGAGAAGTCCACCGTACTATCCATTGTGCCACAGAGCCATAGCTGAAGTGTCTAACATGCATGAAGACATTATAGGTAGCTTTGCACCGCCCACAGCAGACTCCTGCAGAGGAGGGAGGGCGGGGAGGGGGAATGTTGGGACATGTCAGGGAGGGAGTTGGCATGGCCAGGATGTTCCTATGACCCAAATATTCCTAGCTGCCAGAGCAGCCTATAAGAGTAGTTGCAGCTGGGGCACGTGTTATGGCAGCCCAGAGGCTGTGGTAACATATACCTGGGACCACAGCAAGCTCCCAGATAGGGATGGGGCAGAACTACCATTTTGCCTCAGCTTCAGTTCCTGCACCAAGTTAATTGATGTGCAGGGATGAATTACCATGACCAGGGCCACATATGGTGCCTATTCTTGCACATTTTCCCCCCCGCAGAATGAATAATTATTGGCGTCTATGCACTGACCATGATCCCTTATTCATTTTGTCACATGAAATAACTGATGATCAGCATGGGAACCGGGGAGGAATGGCATTATTTAAAGTTCACTCATGTTTACTCACATACCTGTTGCCTAGATTATCGTCTTTTGGAATAAATACAAATAATATTGATTTTAGCCTTTCACCTTCTCG
Source organism: Malaclemys terrapin pileata (assembly GCF_027887155.1). Classification (NCBI taxonomy): domain Eukaryota; kingdom Metazoa; phylum Chordata; order Testudines; family Emydidae; genus Malaclemys; species Malaclemys terrapin. The sequence continues at coordinate 76,362,996 of NC_071512.1, forward strand.
TGTGAACAAAGAAACAAACAAGTGTCTGCAGCAACTTGGGTAACATAAGAACATGAAAATATATCCCACACCACTTAATTAAATCATCATCCCTGCACCTCAAGCATTGTGGCTGTGTCTGAGCTATTGATGGCCAAAGGGAAATTTTGAACAATTGAGGGTCATTGTCAGGACTTTGGAACAGAGATGAGCCATGATCCAATGTGGTTTACATCTATGTCACAGAGAGATGAAAACTTGGAATTTGATTATGCAAGAGTCTGAACAGCCTCAGTTCCCATCGACTTCCTTTAGCGGAGGATACTGAGCCCGTTTCAGGAGATGCTCAGCACTTCTCAGGATTCAAGCCCTTTGTTATGAATGTCACTGATTACGTGTACAAATCCATTTTGGAGACGTGAAGCGCTAACAATTTGTCAAACAATTACATCAAGCCAGCTCCGTATTGGTGCCAAATCTGGCCACGGTTTCATGTGTAGAACCTCTCAGAGCGCTGTCCTCTAGGGTAACAGGAAGCTTGAAGGGGCTAGATGCCAGTTTGAGCCATGTCTTCTGGCAGGGTGTCCGTTAGACAGCATTCTAGGCAAATGTTTGAGGTTCACAGTTCTGAGGCAGATCCTACATGTGCTATTGTGAGTTGGATCAGTGACTTTTAACTGAGCTTATCAATTTCTGTTTCCTATGTGGAAAGTAGTTGAGTCATATTTAGTTTGAGCTCTGCTTCCAGCAGTACCTTGCTTTCACTATTTATAGGCACTCTTGAAATCACATGCACTATAATAAGCTCCTTATAGGGTCTGTATTTCACATTTAATGAGTATTTTTGCAATTTCATGATCATTTTTTGAAGTGTGGGCCATACTGTGCACAATAGTCTCCAACAGTCTGTTTGTGCTTTGACATTTTTTCTGTTCATATTACAATAATAATATATGGAGATATACCTATCTCATAGAACTGGAAGGGACGCTGAAAGATCATCCAGTCCAGCCCTCTGTCTCCACTAGCAAGACCAACTACAGATTTTTGCCCCAGATTCCTAGGTGGCCTCCCTCAAGGATTGAACTCACAACCCCGGGTTTAGCAGGCCAATGCTCAAACCAGTGAGCCATCCCTCTCACCCATTAAACCAATTCCCAGCAGAGAAAAAAAATCACATCATTGCACTGGCTGGGAATCAAACCCACATCAACTGCTTAGAAGGCAGCTATGCTCACCACTATACCACCAATGCTTCTGGCTTCATGTAACTACTCACAACCAAAACTATTCCCACCTTTTTTTTTTCTAGTCTGTGTGTAGTTCTATTATGTTTTAGTCAGAGATTTGGAAGCCTAAATAACTGGGTGATCCCAATCCATTTGAGTTTGCTTTGACTGAGATCTTATTCTCTTTGTTAATCTCATAATATTACAGTAGGGTGCTTTGATGGCTACTTTAATTCTTCAAAATGTTTCTTTTGCCACTCTTCCCGGTTCCATTTTGTCCTGTTCTCAAGCAGTAATCTGAGTGGAATTGTGGCAAATTAGGGATGAATTTTTTAAATATATTCACATACCTATGAATCTCTGTAAAGCCTCCTTTTTTGGAATCTATTTGTACAGTTGCCTCCATGTTTCTTTGATATGGTCAAACTCCTTTATTACTGAATATGTGTCCTAGATATCTGATCTTATTCAGCCTGCTTAGGCATTTGTTCTTGTTCAATTTCAGGTTGTTTTCTTTGGCATTCTGCAGAACATTACTCAGTCTCTCATTGTGGTGTTGTCATTTCCATTGTAATTAAACAGATTATCAATATTCCTTCTACCTCATCCAGATCCTCAAAGATCTGGGACATAGTGCTTTGGTTCACTTCAGATTCTGAGTCAGTCCTGAAGAGGAATGGCTTCATATATCTACCGAAGGAGGAGTTGGCGTTTCAAAGATTTGACTGTCTGTATGGAGGCAGACCTGCCAAACCCTTGGCTTTCATCTAAATTGAAAATACTTTTGCATTTTGAAGTTTAGACATGACCAACTCAAATGTTCTCAGAGGTAACACAAGTTTAAATGCAGAAATTACTGTCAGACTGCCAAATACTTAAGCAGGGCCAGTCTCAGAGCTCTGTTAGAGCTTTTGGTGACTCAGTTGAGATGACATTTTAGTGCCTCTTACATGGTTCAGAGTAGGAATGTGTGTATCTGTGAGAGTATGATCTAGTGATTAAAGTCTGAACTCCTGGGTTCTAGGTCCAGCTCTGCAACTGACATGCTGTATTGCCTTTGATATGATACTTAATTCTTCTGTGCCTCAGTTTCCTCATCTGTAAAATGAAGATATTAATACTTTCCTATGTCACATGGTGTGAATTGCAGTGCTGTTGTAGCTCTGGGGAGCTCAAAAACTTGTCTCTTTCACCAACAGAAGTTGATCCAATAAAAGCTATTTACTTCTCCCACCTTGTCTCTCTCATATTGTTGTGAAGGCTAATTGTTTGCAAAGCACTTTGAGACCCTGGAATGAAACTTGCTATGCAGAAGTATTATTATTATTGACTTGGTGCCCACTATTTTGTTTTATGTGTCTGTCTGTGTCTGTTCCTTAGGCCAAACCTAACTGAAAGTTGAAGTTAAAGAATACATGGCTCAGCTGCAGTCCACCAAGTGACCCTATCAGTGTACATAATTTCACCAAATCATGTGGAGTGAAGCAGTTCTGCTGGGTCAGCTTTTATCTACTCCATTACTCAGTTCCTTCACCTTTTTGCAAAAATGGTAATGTGGTGTCATCCTTTTTAATCTGTTCCTGTGGTGACTGTGATGCCTGTACCAGGGAGTGGTTTGCTTATAAAGCAAAGGAAGGAAAAGGACTGATGGCATGAGAAGAAATTTGTTTTTAACAACTTGGGAAAATAATTTGAAAAAATACATAATATTTCTTTTAAATTGGGCTTATGAAGGTGTTGAAAGACAGTCCAGCCTCTTGTTATACAATCTTTGCACATAATTAAGTGTAAATGATGAGGACAAGATTTCAACAATAATGTTAAAGGAGAATGCAGACCAGGGAAATCCTCACCTTCTCCAGCCTTTTAAATACAGTATTCTCCTTCTTCACTTTCATCATTGTGCTCTGTGGTTGGCTTGCATATATTAAACAAGTGCAGGGTTAAGGATAGTGGTGCAGTGCGGCGAGTGTAGGGAGGTCATTTGATTCAGTGCGGGAATAGGGGAACAGTAGGATAAATTCTGCTTTCCGTTGCATCAGTATAAATCTGGACTAACTCTACTGAAGTCATTGGAGTTACTTCAAATTTATATTGGCGTAAATGTCAGCAAAATTTGGCCCAGCACATCTCATTTTCGGAGTGAACAGAGTTGGCACTGTGTACTCGCTTTAATAAAGGAGATATTGCTGGTTCTTGCCAAGCATGTCTTTGGAACTCTCTCTGTATAACAAATCCAAGTTTAAAATGTTATTATTACCTTTCTTTGCTGAGCGAAGCTTTTTTACCCGGCACTAAGTGTAACCTGTTTTGATGAAGGGCGGAGATGCCAGAATGCTAGCAGACTCATGCCACCTTCATATGAGTCATAAGTGTGTGATTGATTACCTGAAAAGTTCTGCACTAATTGTACTGTATGGAGAGTTTTTCTTGCCAGCTGAAAGCCTGTTAGAGGTCAGACAGTCCTATAAACTGTTCAGAACTTTGTGGGGGAGAGGGAGGAGGGGTAAGTGTCACTACTTTTGGAAAGAGCTTGCTAAGCACATTCTGAAAGGATGGAAAGCTTTATTCCTGATTGAATTTTGTTTTCTTTGCCAGTTCTGAATATGATTTATTGATTGTGTGTAATACATACACGGTGAATGCATGATCTAATTGCAGAAACAATATTAATTTAAGTAGTCTGTCCCTTTTACAGACTTTCATTTAAGAGGGTTCCATGTTTTATTAAACTAGCTGCTAGCACAGTACTTGTGTGTGCATTCTTCTTTTCCAGCTGTTCCGTTCACTGGATCATTTTTAATGTACATTTTTTTGCATTGGAAGTTTATTCTTTTAACTAAATTATCCTTCTGTGACTTTTTGGTGCCCAGAAAATGTGTGTTAGGTCATAAGGGTTTGTTCTTTAAATAGACTATGTCTACACTGGCAACATTTGAGCCTATAATTCTCAGTTGGTGGAAATGTATCAGTGATGGATTATGCATCCAAATTTTCTTAGTATGGCCAAGTCCATAGAGAACAATGTGGTCTGAGTGAGCCTGAGTGCCAGGAACTCTTGGGTTCTAATCTTGACTCTGTCACTAACTTGCTGCGTGGTTGTGGGCAACTCATTTAACCTGGGTTTCCTTATGTGTAAAATGAAGGTGATAATGCCTATCTCAGAGGGGAATTCTTTAGATTGATTATGTAGGGCCAGATTCTGCCATACTTATTTGTGCCTTAAAAGGGTTAAAGCAGAGCTCTAAATCTGGGCCTTAGTCTAGAAATGAAAATTTGTTTTGTTCGTGTCCTCAATGCAGATTAATATTGGAGTGTTTTTAGAAGGTAGGGTGATAAATTTAGGAGTTATTCACAACAGAAATGTGTATCTCTGATAGCTTTGTTTTGTCTCTGTGAAATTAGTTAACTCTGCAGACAATACCTGAAGAGTCTGCAAGCTTCTAAAGCCAAAACCTAGTCTACACTAATATTCTTCTTCAAACTTCCCATTGTCACACTCTCATCTTGAGAGTAGCAACGGGAACACTAAGCTGGCTGCCAGCATTTTAACCACTGTGCCATCTAACCCAGCTCAGAACCCTGGGCCAGGAGCAATAACGTCTTTCTGCAACTGGTTTCTCGTCCCCCCCGTCATCCCCTCTGGCCACAGGGTGGATGACACAGTCAGAGGATGGGTCCAAGTACCAGGGAGGCAATACATGTGAATCCCAGAAGGTCTGTCAGACCAAAAGATATGGCTCAGGGACTTAAACTCAGCAGACACAATTTCAGCTACCATCTCTGTTTCAGTTGATCTTTGATTAGATGGTCAAATCTTTGGGGCAGGAACTGTCTTTTACTCGGTGTTTGTACAGCATCTAGCACAATCCTGACTGGGGCCTTCGGGTGCTCCTGTATAACAAATAATAAATGATAATTTGCTGATGACTCTGCCTCATCTTATTTGTCTTCCTCTGTTGAGCCATGCATATCAAGCTCTCTGATACTTCATCCTAGATGGCCTGCTGCTAGCTAAATATTGGCCGCCAAAACAGAGAGAGGGTATAGGAGAAAAATAAGGAGCTATCTCCCCCTTTCTCCACTGTTGTGGGTAATACTTCCCATCACTCAAGCTCCCACCTTGGAGTCATCTTAGACTTCTCCCTTCTCTCCTCACATCAGGCCCTTACCAATTCTTGTTGCTTCCTTCACGGTAACATTTCAGAAATCTGACCCTTCTTTTCTATCTTAAAAGACAAAATCATGCATCCTCCACCTCATTAGTTCACCCTCTTCTGCTCTGGCCTCCTGGATGTATTATCCTTCCCCCTTGGCCTCTTCTCTTATCCATTCAAAACACAGTTGGTAAAATTATCTTTCTTGCCCAATCAGACCACATCATACACCTATCTGAATTCCTCCACTGATTATCCTTTGCCCATCATAACCAGTTCAAAGTTTGTATCCTTCCCATGAGGGTCCTGCACAACTCTGCTCAAGCCCATATCTGTGATCTTGTTTCTTCATATATTCCCCCCCTCCCCCACTTCCTTTGCTTTACCAACAATACCAGTCTCAATGTCCCTTTTGTATCCTGCTCCCAGTCCTGTCTTTGTGCCCTCTATCATGCCACACAAGCATTAAATGCATTCTCATTTCCAATGTGCTAGCCCCTCTTCCTTTCCTTATTCAAATGCCTCATAAAGACTAACTTCCATGAGGCCCACAAACACTAACTCTCGTTGGTCAAATGTCTCATCCACCTGAATATAAATGGAAGAGAGAGAAGAGGGGGTGTGCTCCCCATATTAGCCCTGCAAGAACTGAATTAGGCTAGGTGGGCCCAAGCAGCTAGTTAGGCTACAAACCGGAGCTTTAGGCTGGAGGCAGTTAATTAGAGAGAAGCTTACCTGTGAGCAAAGCTTCTACAAAAGCCAGGAGGCTGGCAACAGAATGGGGCAGGGGTCTGGGAAAGACTCCAAAGACAAGTTGCCTAAAGTTACTCCCTGGGAGGAGGGAGGGAAGGAAGAGATTAGCAAACCCAGAGGAGTGGGGAAGGAGAGGAGGTATGGAAGTGACACAGGGAAAGGCAGCCAGGTACAGGGAATGGACCTTGGCAGCTGTGTAGAGGGTCCATGAGCCAGAATCTGGAGTAGTGGATGGGCTTGGGTTTCCCTGCCAGCCACTGCAGGAGTGGCACAGTGAAGCGGAAGACTACCTGAGACTGCTGGAGAGCAGGAATCTTGATATGCTCCCCCTGGAAGGGGAAACTACAATAGTGACCTGGTCAAAGGGCTGAATCATGAAGACGAGAACAGCTGTGCCTCCTGAGGCAGGAGAGGGAATGCAGAGGAGAAATTGATAGGGTGTAACTGCTGGAAGGGGCATCAGTCTGACTGAGCTAATCCCCAGAACTGCCAGCAGGTGTCGCCATCCCACAGTGAAAAGAGGAAACCTGTCACAATTGGAGAATGCAGGCAGGATGGTCACCTCTGATATAAGGGGTCAATCAAAGACGGTGTCTGACAAGAACCCTGAGGTGAGGGGCAGAGAGAGAGAGACTGTGAGGGGGTTGAGCCCAGCTGCAAGGGGCCATTACAGAGAAAGGGGATGGATGCCAGAGTTGCTGCTCCCACAGAGGAGAGCTGAAGTACAACAGGGTGGGTCCATGCTATGTGGGGACAGATATTGGAGAACCAGCAGAGACTGTGGGAAACCCAAGTGTATTTACAAGACTGTATGGTGCGGATAACTGGTCATCAGCAGAAGCTGTACAGAATCCTTGAGGAAAGAAACGAGAGTCATTGTAAGGGCCAGGAATGGGAAAGTATCAGAGGGGTAGCCGTGTTAGTCTGGATCTGTAAAAAGCAACAAAGAGTCCTGTGGCACCTTAAAGACTAACAGATGTATTGGAGCATAAGCTTTCGTGGGTGAATGCCCACTTCATCAGATGCATGTAATGGAATTTTCCAGAGGCAGGTATAAATATGCAGGCAAGAATCAGTCTGGAGATAATGAGGTTAGTTCAATCAGGGAGGGTGAGGCCCTCTTCTAGCAGCTGAGGTGTGAACACCAAGGGAGAAGAAACTGCTTTTGTAGTTGGCTAGCCATTCACCGTCTTTGTTTAATCCTGATCTGATGGTGTCAAATTTGCAAATGAACTGAAGCTCAGCAGTTTCTTTTTGAAGTCTGGTCCTGAAGTTTTTTTGCTGTAAGATGTCTACCTTTACATCTGCTATTGTGTGGCCAGGGAGGTTGAAGTGTTCTCCTACAGGTTTTTGTATATTGCCATTACTAATATCTGACTTGTGTCCATTTATCCTTTTACGTAGGGACTCTCCAGTTTGGCCGACGTACATAGCAGAGGGGCATTGCTGGCACATGATGGCATATATAACACCTGCACGTCCACCAATGTTATATACGCAAAAAAACTTCAGGACCAGACTTTAAAGAGAAGTCCGGGGGTCTCTGCTCGGTGTCCCCATCAGGTTCCCTTCGTTTAGCCCTGTGACTTCACTCCCATTCCGGTTATTTCATTAGTTGTCCCCTGCAATTATTTGGTATCACAGACCTGTGGAGCCTCCCCTTAGGCTGGGGGGAGGTCCTTTAGTAGTGGGTGGCCTCTGCCCGCCCACTTCTTAGATACCAACAGGACCAGTTGACAGAGAAGTTGTTAACTGTGGAGCAGGCCTGGTAGGAGACCGCACATGCCCTGGAGCTCCTGTGGGAGAAACTCAGAGGTGCAATGGAGGAGCAGGACAGGTGGCAGCTCATGGTCTGAGATCTAAGACAAGAAAGCAATGACTTGAGAGCCTAGGTGTGGCAGGTATGGGGTAGGTGATTTAGAATAGGAGAATACTTGCAGTTGTGAAGGGGAGGGTGTGCTCCTCACACTGGCCCTGCAAGAGCTGAATTAGCCCAGGTGGGCCCAATCATCTAATTAGGCTACAAATAGGGGAGCTTTAGGCTGGAGGCAGCTAATTAGAGAGAAGCTCATCTATGAGGGACAGACAGGGCTTCTACACAAGCTAGGAGGCTGGCAACAGAATGGGTGCTGGGGAAGGAGTCTGCAGTCACTCCCAGGGAGGAGTGTTTGGTGGCTGCAGAGATGAGTTGCTAAAAGTTATTGCCTGGGAGGAGGGAGGGAAGAGACTGGCAAACCCAGAGGAAGTGGGAGGGGCAGGAGGTATAGAAGCAACTCAGAGAATGGATCTTGACTGCTGTGTAGTGGCTCTCTGAACCGGAACCTGGAGTAGAGAGTAGGCCTGGGTTTCCCTGCCAGCCACTGCAGGAGTGGCACCGTCAGGCAGTGAAGCAGAAGACTGCTAGAGAGCAGGAAACGTGATACACTCCCCCCTGCCTCCATCCACCCTGGATGGAAGGGGAATCCACAGTAGTGACCTGGAGTCACAGGGAGGACAGCTGCGATTCCTGAAAAGAACTAGATAAATTCATGGAGGTTAAGTCCATTAATGGCTATTAGCCAGGATGGGTAAGGAATGGTGTCCATAGCCTCTGTTTGTCAGAGGATGGAGCTGGATGGCAGGAGAGAGATCACTTGATCATTACCTGTTAGGTTCACTCCCTCTGGGGCACCTGGCATTGGCCACTGTTGGTAGACAGGATACTGGGCTGGATGGAAGATTGGTCTGACCCAGTACAGCCATTCTTATGTTCTGAGAATAAGAGAAGGGCTGCAGAGGAGAAACTGACTGGGTATAACTGCTGGAAGGGGTGTTGGCCTGACTGAGCTAATCCCCAGAACTGCCAGCAGGCAGCACCATCCAGCAGTGAGTAGAGCAAACCCATCACAGGGGACTGAATGAGGAATTTTTTTTATCAAATGTCTTCTCTGCACAGGCACCGACTTTCCAATGTGCTGGGGGTGCTCAACCCCTGGCTCTGCCCCAGACCCCACCCCACCTCTTCTGCCCTCTTCCATCCCTTCCCCCTCCACTGAACTTGCTGTGTCCTCGTTCCTCTCCCCTCCTCCTCCTCCTCCTGAGCCTTCTGCATGCCGTGAAACAGCTGATTGTGGAGGGCGGGAGGTGTGGGGAGGGAGAGGAAGGTGCTGATTGTCGGGGTCTGTTGACAGGTGGGAGGTGCTGGGGGGAGGGGGAGGTTCTGATAGGGGGGCTGCCAGTGGGTGCTCACCATTTTTTTTTTTTTTTTTTTTTTTTTTTTCCCCTGTGGATGCTCCAGCACCAGAGCACCCATTGAGTCAGTGCCTATATTTCTCTAGGTGTCCCAGTGTGTCTGTCTTCTCTGTGACTATCTTTAGGGCTACACTGCACTTTTGTCACTCAGGGATCTGAGAAAAACACCTCCCTGAATGACAAAAGTTTTGAAGACTAAAAGTACCAGTGTGGACAGCGCTTTGTTGGTGGGAGAGTGTCTCATTGGGGGTGGTTTTATTTTGTCAGGAGAGCTCTCTCCTGACAACAAAGAGCTGCTACACAGCGCACCTTACAATGGCATGACTGTAGTGGCACAGCCAGGCTGTTGTAAGGCGCTTAGTGTAGACATAGTCCCTGCACTGAAGAGTTAGTCTAAGGCTGTCTCTGTGTTGAGCATGTAGTTTTATAGGCATGTTTTAGGAATGGCGAAATAAAATCTTTGTGAATGTTGTTTTGGGTGTGGGACTTGCTAACTGGATCGTTGGTAACTACAAGCATATTGGGAGGTTGTGACTCTGATCCTCAAACTTGGCTGTAGTTTGCAATGAGTTCCCCTCTGATGGAGAGGAGGGGAAATTCACTTTAATAGAATTGACTTCGAGGCTGCCAGCCAGATGCTAAGCTGGAAACCCTGGTCACTGCTATGACCTGAATATAAAGTAGCTATGAAACTACTAGTAATGGAGAAAAGACAAATATATATATTTTTAATTCCCAGAAGAACTAGTAAGGTGATCTGCTTGTTCTGTCAATATATTTTAATGTGAAAATGCTGAGTTTTTAAATGTTCCCATCAGCTCCAAGTCAGAGCCTGGAGGAATAAAATGTCCAAACATCCCTTAACAGCAGCCTTTGCTGTACTATATAGTACATTTCCTTAAAAAGAACCAGGAGAACACACAAACCCAGCCAGATCTTTTTCCTAATCCCAGGGTTTTTTCTTCTCCGCTCTATTTTTCTAGCCATCCCCATCCAGTACTTGTTTTCACTCAGACAACACTGCAGAGCTTTCCACACCCTATGGTATAAATCTCATATGCTGGATCCCTTCCTGGGACTGGTGACTTCACTGTAGAGTCTGGGTAGGGTGACCAGATCACCCAGGTCAAATATCGGGATGCGGAGGGTGGGCAGGGCAGAGAGGGGGGGAAAAAAACAGCAGCAGAGCAAAAAAAAAAAAACCACCGCCCCCCCCACTCCCACACCATTCCGCCTCCCTCTGCAAGCGCTGGAGGGAGGCCCGGGAGACGCAGGGGCAGTGCGGGGCTGGGGTGAGTGAGTCTGGCCTGGTCCCGAGTGCAGGCAGGACTTGGGCGGTACCTGGAGGGAGAGTAGGGGGTGGCCCGCGGGGCCAGGTGGCGGCTGTTCTCCCGACCTGGGCAGGAGGATTCGGGAGCAGCCGCTGCTGCAGCTCCCACTGCTGCGGGGGGAGGAAGCGGCCATGGCACTCGGGTCCGAACCCCCCGGGCCTGCTGCAGGGACCCAGCGCGCGCCCAGCTCCTGGCCAGTCGCGTCTGGGCTGGCTGCCCAGCTGGTGCAATCTCGTGGGCGGCCCCGGAGTGGGAGCAGCAGGCCCCAGCCCCCCCCCCCGTCCTTCTCGGGTCCCACAGGGGAATGAACAGGACTGCCGCCTGCAGGATTGCAGCAGCTGGGCAGCCAGCCCAGATGCGACTGGCCAGGGGCTGGGCGTGCGCTGGGTCCCCGCAGCAGACCCAGGCTTGGGGGGGTTCGGGCCCGGGAGCCAGAGCCGCAGCCGCCGAGTGCCACGTGCTTGGCCAGCAGCCGCTTCCTCCCGCAGCGGCAGCTGCTCCCGACTCCTGCTGCCCAGGTGGGAAGAACCCCCGTACTCTCCCTCCAGGTACCGCCCGAGTCCTGCCTGCGCTCGGTGCCAGGCCGGACTCACTCACCCCGGCCCCGCGCTCCCCCTGTGTCTCCCAGGCCTCCCTCCAGCGCTTGCAGAGGGAGGAGGAATGGCGTGCCTGGGGAAGAGGCGGGGATTTGGGGAGGGAGCCAATGGGGCAGTGAGGGGGAGGGCATGGGGGTGGGGATTTGGGGAGGGAGCCAATGGGGGAAGGAGGGGACGGAGTCGGCGCGGGGGGGAGGGGCGCGAGCCCTTCCGGGCTCCGGAGCCTTTGCTTGTTTGTTCATTGGTCGGGACGCAGGACAAACAAGCAAATATCGGGACAGTCCCAATAAAATCGGGATGTCTGGTCACCCTAAGTCTGGGTCAAAACTGTGCCATCAGGGATCAGGAAGTCCTTTATTTCCCCTCTCGGCTATAAACCATCCTTCTTCTCTAAGGAATCCTGCCTGGAAAGAAAATACCTTGATTTAGGGCCCAGCCCTAAAAGATCGTGAGTGCTCTTACCGCCATGTTGATTTCAATGAGAGCTGACAGCACTCAGCCTTTGCAAGATCAGGCCTTTTAGCTCTAAAGCTGAATATACAATTGCAAATAATTGTCCCAGGCTTGTTACCACTGAAATTAATAGCAAAACTCCCATCCGTATTAATGGGAACAAGTTTAAAAACTATAGGCTCTAGGCTCACGTACAGTTCTGTATGACTGAAACCTATGTAAGCTATGCCCAGTATTGTTTTGTTTATCTAGTTATCATCCTTCCGTGTGTAAATACATCCACATTATTTAATATTAATTATTTTGAATTTGCTTCCACATCTGACAAAATAATCACTTTGCTAAAAGAATATAGAAAATAACATAGTAAACCAACAGGGATTTCTGTTGTCAGAGAACATGAGTGCAAATCTAAATGAGATGCTAAAAGGCCAGGCAAGCAGATGGCTGAGTGACATAAACGTTGAAAAATTCAGATATGTCTAGTAAAGTACAGCTTTCTAATACGGTGAGAATTGTGTGTTGGTATGTTTAAAATCAGTATTCTGGTTGGTTGGTTTGTTTGTTTTTTCTTCCCATAGCTCCAGAAATGCAAATTTTCACCTGTTTGTATAAATACATAAATGATGTTTTTCCTTTCCTGACTGTTATAACTGCAGTTAATCTAATGTTTTGTATATAGAAACACAACAGAGGAATAATCTAAATAGCTTAAGTGTTCCCACAAACCAGCTGGTAGATAAGTCTTAAAGAATGAATTTTATGGAATAGTCCCATCAACAAAAGTAGATCTAAAAATGGCACTGAGAGGGTAGGTCTTCACTACAGAATTAACTTGTGCTCTTACCAAGGGTTTAGTTCAGTGCTTAATTTGTAATGAAAGAGGTGCCAGGGCTCAACTAATTAAGTGCTGGAGCTCAAGCAATTTTTTTTTACTTTCATAACTGACCAGGAGCGGAGGAAGTGCCCTAAAAGTGAAGGGGCCACAGGTGCCCAAACTGTGGCCCTGCCCCACTGTGCCACACAGCCCCTGAGCCCTCACACGGTCCCTTTCCCTCCCCCCCGCCCCGATCCCACCACCACTCACGCCTCTCTGCCCATCGGTCACCTTACAGCAGGTAAAAAGAGGGAGGGCCGTGCCACCTGACCATTCCAATGCCCCTGTAAGTGACACAGCAAGTCTAGAGGTTCTGGGGCTCAACCCTGTCACAAATTAAGCACTGGTTTAGTCTTCCCACTCCTCTCATCCCCATACACAAACCTTTAACTCAGGTTTGGAGGTGCTCTGAACCTGGGCTAGCCAGGACCGGCTCTAACTTTTTTGCCGCCCCAAGCAAAAAACAAACCCCACTCCCCCCAGCGCCACCCCGCCGAACAAAAACCAACCAACCAAACAAAAAAACCCACCCCAAGCGCTGCCCCACCGAACCAAAAAAAAACAACAACAAAACCCCCGAGCGCCGCCCCGCTGAAACCAACCAACCAAACAAAAAAACCCTCAAGGGCCGCCCCTTACAACGTGCCGCCCCAAGCATGTGCTTGGTTGGCTGGTGCCTGGAGCCGGCCCTGGGGCTAGCTTATCTGGCTGGAGGTAGGGGTTAGAGCCCCAGCTGTACTTTAAGTTGGGCTTTAACCTGCTCACTTTGCAGTGTGGATGCAGGCTGTAGCCCTGGTTATTTAACTTGGGTGCTGGTAGTCCTCCAGTGCCTTCCCACAGTTCCTTATGGGCTGCATTGTAGTGGGGTTGGATTTCAGCAGAACAACATACTGGCACTTTTGCCACATGGAGGATGCCATTTTGCTCTCAAAATGGCGTCCTCCACATAGCGTGACCTTACATGCACTGTGTATAGTTTCTGACTTAAGGTGCTTTGGTGTTTTAACTACTTAAAATGTGTCTCTGCCAAAGAGGTGATAACTGGCAGACCGAAGCCTAAAACTGGGTGCTTTTGGTGGACCACAGAGGGAGAATATAGGTGCAGTTGCCCTGCCCTGACAGTGTCACCCACTAGTGACACCAAAATAAGACATTGCTTATGGTAGGTTGTATAGATCTGATTCTTCCTCCTCTTTCTTACATGAGGGATGCAATAGTTAACAATGTTACCATTTAAATGATCATCTTGGGGAATCTCTGCTAACACTTCTTTGAAACAAATGGGGCAGTTCACTCTTCTCAGAGCTCTTGTTTCAGACTTTTCTGACTCCTGAAATCTCTTCTGCATCAAGCTACATTCAGTTCACGCTTTTTGAGGTTTTCTTTACCACCATAATGGCTAGAAACTTACTTTAAAAGAAAATGAAAGATGAAGTTTTGTAGAACACCCTTGCAGCTTCACAATGCTGTCCATATGCCAAACCACCATGTGCTGTCTGGCCCAATCCAAATCCTGACTGAGTTCTAGATCATTTACAGGATCAGAACCTACCCTGTCTTCCCCAGACCTAACTGAAGACAGAATTTGAAGGCAAAGGGGTTTCACAGATGTAGATTAGGTAAAATACCCTGCAGAATCTTAGAACATAAGAATGGCCATACGGGTCAGACCAAAGGTCCATCTTGCCCAGTATCCTGTCTTCTGACAGCAGCCAATGCCAGATGCTTCAAAAGGAATGAATAGATAATCAAGTAATCGGTACCCTGTCACCCATTCCCACCTTCTGGGAAACAGAGGCTAGACACATCATTAAGCTCTCATCTACTACATTGATGGGAGCTATAGATGCACCTAAATAGCTAGAACATGATGCACAAACCAGAAGCAATACAGCTTGACTTTCAGACCCAGGTTGAGTTTTCAAGGCTGACAATTAGAAGAAATTTATTTTTACTTGTAAACTCAGCAAATTTCCTTCAGAAGGCATTGAGGGAAAGTAAACACAGAATCTCTCAGTGCCATTTTTAAAGTCACTTTTCAGAGCAGCACAACATTCTAAAGCTTCTGCACTACTCTAATCCATTCAGGAACCCCATTCTTTTCTAGAACAGTCATAAATGAAGAGCACTGAGCTAGAAGATGATTAACACCTGATTCCCACCTATTCTTTGTGCCGTATTCACCCTCACAGTCCTTGGCATGTAGAGCCTGTCCCTGAAATTACTGCAGTTCATCATTCTGCAGAAGTTACAATATGAAGAAACTCAAAACAGTACATCAAAGGCTCTTCTGTGTGGATGGTGCATAAACAAAGATTTCTTTCTTTGTGATGAATGTGCAGTGCTAGCTCTGATGCTAGAATTTACGAATATTCCGTGCTGATTTAGAGCACTACAGTGAAATAATGTCTCTTTGTTCCTTTAGGGCCTTTAGTTTTGTTTCCAAAATGTTGGCAGATACTGAGTGCTGATTAAACAACCAAAAGGATATTCCTAAGGACAGAGTTAACTGCAGCATGTTCATTTAATTTCCCATAAACGAACATGGGCTGTGAGGTAATGTGGCAGAACTTTCTGTTAGTTTGTGTAGTCTATATTTATCAGTGTTGTACCAGTCAGTCATTACTGGAGCAAAACAAGAGATGATAACCAGCTGGAACTTCGAGGGTATGGTACCTGCAAGTTTTATGAATCATTCAGGACACTAGATCCCTTTCTCACTGTGCACCATAGTTCACCCTG
This sequence comes from Malaclemys terrapin pileata, assembly GCF_027887155.1. Taxonomy (NCBI): domain Eukaryota; kingdom Metazoa; phylum Chordata; order Testudines; family Emydidae; genus Malaclemys; species Malaclemys terrapin. The sequence continues at coordinate 76,378,344 of NC_071512.1, forward strand.
GGTAGAGTAATTGAATAACGCAACTGTAAACAAGTCTGCATATTTGCTGATCTATTACTTGCCAATTTTCAATGGCTAGGTTGCAGAACACATTTAAAAATAAATGTTATGTTGAAAACAGAAACTCAAGGCAAACATAGCCATAGCCCTCATCCTGCAAAGGGTTTCACATGGGCGAACACTGACACCCATGTAGAGGCTCATTGGCTTCATTGGAACTCCAAGTAGATGTTAGGGTCCACCTGTATGGATTCCTTTGCAGGACTGGGCCCTAAATTCCCAGAGGAATCACTACAACACAATGATCAGACTTTGTGGATGATGTGACAGTGCAGGACTTCTGGGCAGAAAAACAGTGATATGTCAATGATAGTACCTTATGAAGCTGGTACTTGCATTTGATTTCTAATATACATTAATACTTTTTAAAAATACAGTTTGGAGGGGAGCTGGTCACTTTTTATATTCTCTTTTGATAGTTCATGGAATATGTAAAAATGTAATAAGTATAACAATAATTGAACAGGTTTCAGAGTGGTAGCCATGTTAGTCTGTATCAGCAAAAATGAGAAGTCCTTGTGACACCTTCGAGACTAACAAATTTGTTTGGGCATAAGCTTTCATGGGCTAGAACCCACTTCATCAGATGCATGAAGTGAAAAATACAGGAGCAGGTATACAATACATGAAAGGATGGGGGTTGCTTTACCAAGTGTGAGGTCAGTCTAACGAGAAAAATCAACTAACAGGATACTAAGGGAGGGAAAATAACTTTTTAAGTGGTAAGAGAGTGGCCCATTACAGATAGTTGACAAGAAGGTGTGAGTACCAGTAGGGAGAAATTAGTATTGGGCGAAATTAAGTTTAGGCTTTGTAATGACCCAACCACTCCCAATCTTTATTCAGGCCTAATCTGAGGGTATCCAGTTTGCAAATTAATTCAAGTTCTGCAGCTTCATGTTGGAGTCTGTTTTTGAAGTTTTTGTTGAATTGCCACTTTTAGGTCTGTTATTGAGTGATCAGAGAGATTGAAGTATTGTCCTACTGGTTTTTTGAATGTTATGATTCCTGATGTCAGATTTGTGTCCATTTATTCTTTTGCATAGAGACTGTCTGGTTTGGTCAATGTACATGGCAGAGGGGCATTGCTGACACATGATGGCATATATCACACTGGTAGATGTGCAGGTGAACGAGCCCCGGATGGTGTGGCTGATGTGGTTAGGTCCTATGATGATGTCCCTTGAATAAATATGTGGACAGAGCAGGCACCGGGGTTTGTAGCAGGGTTTAGTTCCTGGGTTGGTGTTTTTGCTGTGTGGTGTGTAGTTGCTGGTGAGTATTTGCTTCAGGTTGGGGGGCTGTCTGTAGGTGAGGACTCAATATCAATATTCAATATCATTGAATATTTATCCAGGATGCTCAAACATCATCATACCACCATTTTAAAAGATATTAAATTAGTGCTTAAAATAGTGGATATATCATTCAAAGAAGGGATTAAAGCCTTAAGGTTGATTGTATTCATTTGTTATCTCTGCACTATCTAGTTGCCTATATTTCTGCAGTATGCTGCTATGAATAGTGAGGGATCTAAAATCTTTTGGATGATAGGCACTGTACATCCTGAAGGAAGCTTATTCCCTTCCCTCCCACAACCCCCATTGTGTTTCAGCAACATGCCTAGAGGCTAGTTATCTAGTGCACAGGATTTACAACAATCAGAATGTAACATGCAGGCACTAGTTGAAAAGGTGAGAGGCAATATCATGAAGCAGACCATGCACGCAGCATCCAAACCTTGAGATAATGTGGCTTAGTGTAATTGTTAAAGGAAGGTGGACCATGCAATGTTTAGAAGGTTTGGGAATCTGGAGAGGGGGTCTGAAAGAGGAACATGGGGAGAAAAACATGTGGGACCTGAAGGAGAGTCCTAGAAAAGCTTGAGATATAGGGAAAGACTCTGAAGTTGTGGAGCCTGACAGAAGCTTTAAAGATTGTGTTGTGATAAATCACAGAAATCTTGGGCTCTCAGCTGAAGGGTTGTGAACCCCAGAGGGTCAGGGTCATGAATAGGTTTCAGGTGGGTCACTGCCACCATCCTTTTCTTTCTGGCTAGATGCACAGGGTTCCTGAACCTTTTTTCTGTTGTAACATGGGGAATGGAAAAGCTTAAGAAACCACTGTGATAAATATTTATATTTACACCTTTGTACATCTCTTTTCTATTTGTTAGAATCTAACTTTTTCAGGGCAGGAACTGTCTCTTACTATGCACTTGTAAAGAGCCTAGTGCAATGGGAGATTGATCCTGGTAGAGGCTCTTAGGTGCTATTATGATACAAATAATAACGATGCATGATAAATTGTAATGATACTTCTGGAGTAGTAAGACTTTACCTAATAATACATAAGACCCTATTGGATTTGATGGAGTCATTGGCATCAGGTCAATATCTGTTGAAAAAAAGTGTGTGTATATATTGTACGTACATACATATATATCTTCACAACAGGCAGTAATAGGACCTATTGTGACAAATCTCATAGACATCTCTTTGGAATTTTAAAAAATATGTAAAACAAAGTTAATAGAGCACTTAAGATCAGACTAGTCAAAGTGCTAGAGAATGTCCTGTAGGGAACACCCATGCATTGGCAGGTGGATGGTTAGGGCAAGTGGCAGAATGAGTATTCGCTTTAACTATTAGACTATTGGCTTATGTCACAAAACTTAAAAATGGGGGACCCAGTCCCCATCTAGTGTAAATATGTGTAGGTCCACTGAGCATCTGGATAGAGGGAAGGGGGGTTGTGAGCTAATTTTTTTTTTAATTGCTTACATCCATTATAAAAGCATTTTAATTCTAAAACTTTTTATCCCAATTTGTAAATGGACATTTTTTTCTTAGAAATACCCTGCAAATGTGTCAACAGAGAAATATGCACCGTTGTATTTTATTTATTACAACTTACAGGCAATGTAGCTGGGATGTAGTTTCATCAAAGAAAGGAATCCAAAAAAAGCTGTGAAACAGCTCCCTGTATTCCTTTGGGAAATGGCACAGAGCTTTCTCCTTCATTTAAAAGAAAACAACCCCCCCAGGCTTGACTATCGCTACTGTGATTCATCAGCTGCTGTCTCCTAGCCAGGTCTGATTGGCCGGAAGGACTTTTCAAGGTGTGTCATCTGACAAGACGCTGTTGCAGTTTTAAGGATATTGATGGAATATGACAACCACCTTGAATGGTAAGAACTATTTTTATATACATATATTCTCTAATCAATACAGCTTTATATTTATGGAATTGATGTTAATGTTTTAATAAAGAAATTGTTAGGCATACCAAGAGTTTTTCCCAGAGCTATTGTTTATCTATGTGCAGATTTTACAGATCAGAGAAATTTAAAATCTTGATTAGATTGCTTAGCAAGGGCAATTATTCTGCAGCATGTCAGCATGGCTTTTAAAGTTCCGAGTCCAGCAAAATCTAAACATGTAATATGACACGGTGCTGTAAAAATCTACAAGGAACTAGATAACGTTCAGTGTTATCTACTTCCTTATAATACTCTTTTTATAACCATAGTGAGATTTTTACTTTGTCTTTCTCTTTCATAAAACTTGCATGTACCATACACTTTGGAAGTCCACTAATGCAGGAAGACATTTTCTAATGTGTTTTATTAAGGGTAGTTCTTTGCAGAACTTCTGAATTTTCTGACAAATTAGGGCAGCAATCTGAGTCACTAGGAAAAGAGTGAGGCATCTGAAGAAGTGAGGTTTTTTACCCACAAAAGCTTATGCCCAAATAAATCTATTAGTCTTCAAGGTGCCACCGGACTCCTTGTTGTTTTTGTGGATACAGACTAACACGGATACCCCCTGACAGGAAAAGAGAAAAATGCATTTTATTTTAAGAAGTCTTTTCAGTTGCCTTTGAAGAAATTAGCGAGAAGACTATAGAAAAATGTTTGTTCTTTATGTGTTTGGTTCTATTTAAACTTTACTATCTAAGGACGAGGATGAAATTACCAGTTTCAGATAGACACAGACACATGCAAAAGATTTGAAGGATGTAAACTTGTCCATGTTCATGTAAATGTCTGATCCGATAATGTTGGAGTACAGTGAAAAGGTTTTGAAAAGGAGCAGCTGTAATGTCCAGTCAGTATAATGTCTACTTTTCCCACTTTGACAGCAGCATAGCTTTAGAGTCAATTTCACATGACTGTACTTGTTTCTGCGCTCAAAAATTTTTGTTGTGCTCATAGGCATCATTTTCTATGCGAGGTATAAATATGATGACGTACTGAAAAGTTGTTTGGGTTTTGTTTTAATGCAATCTGCAAATCTGAGTTGTTTTAGCAAATCTGTATCAGTAAAAGGAAACACAAACTTGTTGTTAAAATATGCAAACTTCAAAATCTTCTTTAAAAGCAAAGAGAATTATTCAAACATGAACTCTGCCCCTGTCTTGATTATGATAGCAAGAGCTATCCGCTCATGTGTGTTTGGTTCCAATGTTTTTACCTGCCCGTCCAACGGGGGGCATCCTTATGAGCTTTAGAATCCTATTCTTCCTTTCCATGTCCATAGCTTTGCTCTGAGAGACTGGAGTCTTTTTCCCTGTAGTGTAATGATCATTTGGTGACTCTAGGGGGTGCTGGAGTGCAAATGTATAATAACCCCCAGGGAAATAGTATAGTGTAGTTCCTCTCAACCTTCACTTGCCTTCAAGTGCGTAACCTGAGGTTAGTCTGACTTGAGAGCCCATCACTATAGTATCAAACCAGCCCTGACTCTAGAAAGAGAGCAGTACATTCTTACATGATCCACTGGGCTGCTACCACCAATGAATAACTTTAAATGTGAGATTAAACCTTTACAGTTAGCTACAATAGCAGCCTGCATCAAGTTTTTGCTTCTCTTTTGTGTGGTGAGGCACAGCCTTTAGTTTTATAAGGGTTGGTGGCTGTGGTTACTGTTTCTGTGTACCAGGATGTCATCTAATTTATTCATATTTAGGCTGGAAAGACCATAATTGGGGAAGAAGTTACTAACAATATTCAGTTTGAAATGCATTTACCACTTTATGGCAAGACCCTGAGATGTGATGTGATTTTTCTTGCTCTCTGACCTTTTTTTTGTTGTTCATCTGAAAGACTTTAGGATCCTCCCAAGCCTTTCTGGACAAGGGGAACTGAGACAGACTATCTTTGGAACTCATCAGACCCACTCAGTAGCTGATAAAGCATGTTAACCCATCACTTCCAAGTCAGGAGCTTGGTGGTTTGCCTTGTCAAATGATTTGGAAGAGAAATTGTTCTTGGGTTTCTTGCATAGCAAGGCTGAATGCTAATACCAGGCTGACCTGCCCAGGTGGCTTTAGAGAGACAAGGTGGGTAAGGTAATATCTCTTATTGGACCAACTTCTGTTGGTGAGAGAGATGGTCAATTGACATCTGTGAAAGATTGTGACTGCAGTGCATTTATAACTTTAACCCCATATGATTAAAGAAATATTGTATAAGATTTAGAAAAAGTTGGTACTTGTTCTCAGGTCTGTTGGGGCAGCTTTGTGCTGGTCTCCGGTTGATGTATTCTCTGGAGCTAGTTTTTGTGTCAGTCTTCTGTGCTGGAAAATCCTCCAATGGTTTACAGTCATCACAGTGGCTCCAGAACAACCTCCTCCTGACCCCAGCATGGCGGGGGTAGAGGGGGAGGAGAGGGTATGTCTGTACTCTAGCCTTCCTCAGCTGCCAAAACAAATTTTGGGAGCCATTGGCAGCGTGGTATGGATCAGCTCTATGACCATTTATGCTAGGGACTGTTCTAATACAAAATCAGCCCCAGGATCAGTGTGCTGCGTTCACGCAAGGGTGCGTTTGGGCTCCTCTTCTCATTTGTGCTCACTCATGGGTGGTGGGATTCACTTATCTTAGTATTTCTCTTGGGATTTGAACTAAAGTGCCAGAAAGGAAAGACCAGTACTCTTTTTTTCCCCCTTTCAAATCCTCTCATCATTATGTTTGCTACAGCAGTTCTCTGCTACGTGCATTTTGTCAACAATAGAACCTAGAGGCAGTTTTGAGGAGTCTGAATAAGCTGAGTGATTTTTGAATAATAGTTTAATACTTATAAAGTAAATATTTTTGTGCCCCTCTTTTGGTAATTAGTATATTGCATCTCATAATGAAAAAATTGTTGTTGGTATCTGATGGATTGGCGAGCCCTCGATTCGAGGATAATCTCTACCATGGATTTACGTATGGGTCCTGAGATGACTCAGGAGTCCGATCCTGGATTCGCAAATCTACCCGCAGTAGGTACAGTCATTTTGTGGCAGGCCAGCGGCCTGCTGGGAGAAAGTTCTTTCTTTTTTCCTTCCTCCTCTCTCTCTTCATCTTTGAGGGCAAGGTGCTTCTCCTCGAGGCAGGCCACTGCCTGATGGAGGATATGGAGTGCCATTGGGGTAGGTGGGTGGCTTGCTCTTCCCAGCTTGTGATGTCCACATCAGTTTTCTTAAGATACGCTTTGTGTGTCTTTGTAGTGTTTCTTCTGACCACCACAGGATCTCTGACCATGGGTGAGCTGAGAGTAGAGGACTTGTTTTGGGAGGCAAGAGTCTGGCATCTGTAGACAATGTCCAGCCCAGGGAAGTTGGTGCATGAGGATCATTGTTTCAACGTTGGTGACATTGACTTCAGCGAGGATGCTGGCGTTAGTGCGGCGATTTTGCCACTTGAGGTGAAGGATCTTCCGGAGGCATCATTGGTGATACCTCTCCAAACTCTTGAGGTGCTGTCGATAGGTCACCCAGGTTTCGCATCAATAGAGGACTGTTGGAACAACAATTGTCTTATAGACCTGGATTGGTGTCCTGCCGTAGGTCACGGTCCGTGAAAACGCATCAGAGCAATTTCCCAAAGGAAGCACTTGTGCACTGGATTCTGTGCTGGATCTCACTGTTGTGGGGTGGGGTGTGTGTGTGTGTGGTGGTTTGGTGTTTTTTGCATTTTGAGAAAGTTGGCTACTGAGGTAGCCAAAGTGCTCAACTGTCTTCAAAGTCTGACCCTCTATGGTGATTTGTGGTGGGTCATGTGCAAGTCCTGAAGCAGGTTGATAGAGCACTTCACTCTTCTCAATACTGAGTTAGAGTCCTAGGCTTCGGTAAACTTGTACAAGAAAATCCAGTATGGACTGAGGTTAATTCTCAGTGTGCGCACGGACGACCCATTCAGCATACTGAAGATCAGTAATGGACCCCATGAAGACTTTAAACTTCGAGCGGCGACACAACTTTATTTTTGATGCCATGGATTTTCCTTTGGGCTTCAGCCTTGAGTTGCTTGTATGACTCTTTCTTCTGCTGATGTGATATGTTGTTTTGCCACATGTGATGAGCTTCTCTTTTCTGGTCAAGCAGGCCCTGAATCTCAGCATCATTCTCATCAAACCAATCTTGGTGATGGCAGGTGACATAGCCAATGGACTCAGCACATGCCGAGAAAATGGTAGTCTTTAATCCCTTCCAGAGATTTTCATTATCATCATCAGCTGTAGGCATAGCGGCAAACTTCTTCAGCAGTGTCTCCAAGAGTTTCTCCCGAGTCACTGTATCTTCAAGGAACTTGATGTTGAATTTCTTTCGTACTGATTTTTGCCTGCTTGTGATGCCTTGAGGTGATCTGGAAATTCATGATTGATTTAACAAGATGATTGTCTGTCCAACAGTCATCGATTCCATGCATGGCCCTCATGATGCAGACATCTTTCTGATCTTGAGCTCTAAAAATAACATAATAAAGAAGTTGCCAATGCCTGGAGCAAGGGTGTCTCCAGGCAGTCTTCTACTTCTCACTTTGTCTAAAGAGGGTGTTCGTGATGATCAGGCCATGTTCTACGCATTTGCTCGGGAGGAGAATGCCGTTGGAGTTAACCTTTCCTACTCCTTTTCTGATTGTGCCATTCCAGAGAGCTGACTCATGCCCGATTTCTAGCATTAATCTCCGAGAAGAATGATCTTGTCCTCCTTGGGAATGTTAGTCAAGACTCTGTCAAAATCTGTATAGAATTGTTCCTTGATATCCTCGATAGACTCAAGTGTTGGGGTATATGCACTGATGACAGCAGCAGACTGGTTGTTGCTGAGCTCAAGATGAAGAATCATAAGATGTTCATTGATTCCTATAGGAAATTCTGTAAGCTGACTGACAAACTTCTTCCTAATTGCAAAACTGACACTATGAATGCGCCTGTCCTCTGCAGATTTTCTTTTCCAGAAAAAGGTGTAGCCTCCACCTTCTTCTCTCAGTTGACCTTCATCTTGGCACCTTGTCTCACTCAGGGCAGTTATCGCTCACAAGTTCCCTGGTAATGATAGCAGTTCTTTTTTCTGGCCATACATTCTTTGTTATCCATCAGGGTGCAAACATTCCATGTAGCAAAAGTCACTGTCTTTTTATAGCAGCCAGGAGAGTATGAGACAGGCTAGGTTTAGGGCACCTTTTCTAGCCTTCCCCTCATGGAGGGTGAGCAGAGGGGTTCCTAATGAGGATTGCTCAGTCACAATAGTAGCTGCCGAATTGCACTCCTGTCTCAGTCCAGGTGCCAGTCCATTTTATCCCCCTTCCAGGTTCAACAGTTTATGTATATTTTGAATGTCACAAATTAATTTAAGCCAAATTCTGTTTTATGACACACCCAGGTAGATCAGATACACTTGACTGAACTACCCTCAAAGAAAATCTGAGTCACTGATATGTCAGCATAGATTGTTTTGAGCATAGAAATCACCTATTACTTAATATCACTATTTTTTAGTTTTAGGAAATGTGCAGGAACAGGTCAAACTATCCTGGTCAGGTGGTCTGGAGCATTCCTACCACTGTACTCCTATTATTCAAGCATGGAGTTTCTATCCATAAAAGTTCTATCGTGCTGTTTGATTCATTCAAGATTTTTACTATATTTGACTCTGTGCTTGCTTTCTCACACAGTGCCACTCCCCAACCAGCATGGTGTGTTTGTGTGACCTCCTAATACCATGTGCCATTCATTATCATCATTCCACCAAGTTTCTGCAATGCCTATCATATCAATAGCCCCCTTTAATATCAGGCACTGAAGTTCACCCATTTCAATATTTAGATTTGTTGCATTTTTGTACAAGGAGTTAACATTTTTTGTCAATATTTAGTAGTCTGCCTTCATGTGATGTAATTGAATGGGACTCTCTTTGGTCTTTTTGACTGTTTCTCTTCAGTTCCTATCTGTACTTTATCAACTTCTATCCTCTCTTCTTTACTAGGATAGAGGAATCTCCTTTAATAAATCCTCCCTTAAGGGATGTCTCTGTCTGAACCATGTGCTCCTCTGCACCTGTTGGCTTCCCCCAACCCTTTTTTAAAAAACGACTCTGACCTTTTTAATTTTATATGCCAGCAATCTGGTTCCGTTTTGGTTTAGGTGGATCCCATCCTTCCAGTATAGGCTCCTCGTTTCCCAAATGGTTCCCCCAGTTCCTAATAAACCTAAATCCCCTCCTTTTTACATCGTCTCATTCACATATTGAGACCATGCAGTTTGGCCTGCTAACTGGCCCTGTACATGCAACTGGAAGGATTTCAGGGAATGCTACCATGGAGGTCCTAGACTCTAATCTTTTACCTAGCAGCCTAAACTTTGTCTGCAGGACCTCTCTGCTACCTTACTCCTGCTAGATTATAACAGCTGAGTGGGGGGTTAGATAAGTGGCAGCATCTTATGATATGGAACAGTCATGAAAACATTTTAGTATTTTATACCTTTTGCACATACCTTTATGTTGTCACATGAGGCCAAGTCGTACTTGGCTTATGCACACAATCTTCACTGACTTAATAGGACTTTGCATGAGTAAATTAAGCAGCATTAGGCTCACTATTTAGAGTCCTATAGTACTTATCCCTCACATGTCATCTGTGCACATAGATCAGCAGTTCTCAAATGCAGCCACCGTGGCCGCATGCGGCCACCAGTGGATTTTTCCTCCCCCAGCCACAACAGCCTCCAAAGCATGGGCAGAGATGGGAGGGGGAGAGTAAAGCAGCAGCCCTTCCCTGCAGCACCCAACTGTTGCTCCTGACTAGCTGTTACCAAGGGCAGTGAGATGCACTGTCTTGGTGTTTGCGCTAGTGCTACCAGCAGGGATCAGCGCCCTGCACCACGCAGCCTCCTCGGGAGCCCAAGGAAGTGCCTCTGGAGACATGTGGGACCAGTGTGCACAGTGCTTGATGGAGGCAGCTCCTGTCAATGGAGGTGGCTATGGCATTTGGTCACTAGGGCCCCCCCGGGTAGCTTTCTTGCTCCCACCCAGCTAGGGTACGGGCAGCCTGGGACTCTGTGGGCAGCCAGTGAGTTCCCAAGCCACCTTCCCCAGGGCAGGCTCTCGCTGAAGGGCTGCAGGAGGCAGGGACAGAGACAGGCTGTCAGAGCAGCCACCTGCAAGAGTTGGTTGCTGTCTTTTAAGGCCACCAAAAAATTTGTTGTGAGAACCCCTGCCCTAGACTGTACTGCTCCTCTCTGGGCCATCGTCTGCAGCTTTATTTAAATAATTGTTTATAAACTTCTATATTGTGCCCAACTACAGAATGTGGAGATAGACATGATTGACATAGAAAAAATAAATGAACTTACCATACAAAACTATTATAGCAGTGGCTAGCAATCAAGCCTGTTAGTTTAAAACGTAGGCTTGGTATCTGTCACGAGATAGAAAAATCAGATAAATTAGGGTATCCACTGTGACAGGATCCTTGGGATATAACCTGGAACGGGGGTACCACTGTGCCCCCTTACCTCTCCAGCCTGGGCTGTCTCTCACACTGCTCTGCTAGTGACAAGCAGCAAACTCCTCTAGGTGCTGTTATTCACGCTGTTGTGCTAAGGGATACTCCCTGAGCCACTCATGAATCACACAGAGAAAGTCACCTGCAAATCTCCCAAGCCTCTAGCCTTGCACCCCTGGAATATATTGTCTTGACCTGGTCAAAAGCCTGACCAGTGTAAGTTTATTACCCAATCCACCCCTCCCTCAATGTGGAGAGGAGACACACTAGCCTTTGTAAACTGAGCTGAGATTTCCCAGGCACTTCAACCAAAACACACTGTTTTAGGTAAAATATAAAACAGATTTAACTACAAAAAGATAGATTTTTTTTTTTAAGTGATTGTAAGTAGTAGGCACAAAAGGTCAGAGATAGTTACCAAAGAAAATAAAAGGTAAGTGCACAGTCTAAATCTTAAACCTTATCATACTAGGGAGTACTTAGGTCAAGCAATTTTTCTCACCCCACTGGAAGTTTCAGGTAGGTTACAGTTCTTAATAAAGATGTTTTCCCTTTAAGCCTAGGACCAGTCTCCTCAGTTCAAGTCTTTGTTATCCCAAAGTTCAAGTCTTTGTTATCTCTTGTTGCTTCCAGCGTAGGTGGGGGAGGAGAGAGGTAAAAACATGATGCCATTGACCCCATATTATATCCTTAGTCCATGTGCCCGGAAAACACTAGCCCAGACATATCCTGGTGGACTTTGCTGTGTCACTGAGTTGAGCAATTCCCCACAGTGTGATGCTTGCGCAGCCCTCTTACAGCATTGTAAATTCCTTTATTTCAACTCTTCTGCTGATTAAAGGTGGTTTAATGCCCTGTTGGGAGTGGATCACCTCCTTCGTTGTCAGTGGAGACTCTCAGACTAGCAACATATTTCAGTAGCACCCATATAGATAATTTTCATAACTTCATACACATTGACTATATATATATTTTGACAGGACAATGGGTTTCAGCAGATCATGACTTTTCATGCATCTTACGTGGCACACTTTGTATGAAATATCAATTTATATGATGGGGTGAAATGATCGGTGACCCACAAAGATCAGAATCTAATAAAGGAACACCATTGGTAAGGGAGTTCTTCAACCAGGAACTGGAAGAAGCTTTCTCATGAGAAGTGAGAAAGATTGTATCTGACTACTTCCAATGTTTTGAGAAGCAAAGAATGCACAAATTCAACAGACCAGCCTTACTAGCTTTAGGAACGAGTGCTCTCTCTCCCCTCCGCGCCCCCCCCCCCCCAATCTTTTAAAATGTGTATCATTCCCTATTGATTTAGGGAACAGGCATCGCTTCCTCCTGGCCCCAGGGGTGCCCAGCCTCTACCCCGCCTCTTCTTGCCCTGTTCCGCCCCCTCCCCCAAGCGTGTCCTGTCCCCACTTCTCTTCTTCCCCCCGCCCCCCAGCGCCTCCAGCATGCTGCAGATCAGCTGGTCTGCGGCAGGCAGGAGGTGCTAAGAGGGAGGAGTTGATTAGAGGGGCCACTGGCAGGCATGAGGGCTGTGGGGGCAGACAGCAAACACAGACAAGCTGCCTGGCTGAAGGGGGGTAGGCTACCATCCCAGAGGTGGGTTTGGCAGCAGGGGATAGGTTTCCCTGGGCTACTTTCTACCCCTATCTGTTTGTAGGGCTCTGTTGCTCACAGGTCCTCTGCTTCCTCAGGATATTTGGTCAACGTCAGTCCCAGCAACTTCTCTCTCTCTCTCTCTCTCTCTCTCTCTCTGGGTCCTCCTCCAGAGGTAGTGGTTGGCACTGGTTGGTCCCTGGTGCAGGGGCTAGCAGCAAGGCAGAGGCATCTGGCTCTTTCCCTGGCTCTGGCTCAACTGAGCTGGAGGCTCTGCCTCTGATACTTCCTGTTCTGCTCCTCCGGTGTGAGGGCTGGGCCTGGCCTGGCTCTACCCATCAGAGGGTAAGGAGTGGTTCCTCCCCCTCAGCCTTGGAGGGAGGCTACTCTGCCTCATATTATTTATATTAATTTATGTTATTTACATCCATTATATATAAATAACACACACACACCTCCCACCCTCAGTCCAGCTCCCATTCCTTGGCCCTGCAGGAGGTGATCCATCAGCCTCTGGGAGATCACAGGGACCCCATGGAGACCTAAGGGCATCCAGGTAAACTGGTAGAGCCGGTTTACCTGGTTGGCATGGCAAACACGGTCTTCTCTATTGAGCTTGTGTCAAGAGGGCCTCCCCCCATTATAGGTTCACTCCTGAGCCTCTTGTTCAGCCCACAAGTTCTCCTTCGCCATGGTCCTGGGGTGGGGCAGGTGCTTCTGGAGTTGGAAAACATGTTGGCCCAGAGACTCTTGCAGTAACGGCAAGTACTCCCAGGTCTTGCACATCATGTCTTGCAACCCTGGGGCCAGCGCCCAAAGAGTAGCTCAAATGGGGAGAACTTCGTGAAGGACTGGGGAACCTCCCATATGGCCAACACCAGGGGCAGAATCAGCTAGTCCCACTAGCACAGCTCTCCTAGGGCGAACTTGCGCAGCATTTCCTTCAAGGTCCGATTGAAACATTCAACCAGTCCAGCGGTCTGGGAATGGTAAACAGACATGCATAGCTATTTGACTTCCTGGAGCCAACACAGTTGCCGGAATAGCAGGGAGGTGAAGTTGATTCCCTGGTTGGCAAGAATCTCCTGGGACAAGCCTACCCAGGCAAAAACCTTCAGGAACTAGGCCATGGTGCTCCGCAGTGGAATTGCTTCTGGGAACCAGGTGGCATAGTCCAGCATGTAGCGGAACTCGGCGGCACTCTTCAGGAGGGGTCCCATGAGGTCCATGACAACCTGCTCAAAGGGAACCTCAATCACCAGCAAAGGAACTAGGGTAGTCTTCAGTAGCTCCCGCAGGGCCACCAGCTTGCATTTGGGGTATGAGTTACAATAGTTTCTGATGTCCTGATGCACCCTGGGCCAAAAAAACCAATCAAGGACTCAGGCCAGAGTCTCCTCATGCCCCAGGTGGCCTGCAGTAGGGATGTCATAGGCCAGTTTCAAGACAGCACACCAGAGCACCACCAGCTGGGTCTGGGTTTCTTGGGTTCAGCAGTCCCGGTCAACAGGGTCATCCATTAGCTCAAACCGAGGTCAATGGTTTGCTTGTTGGAGATCAGTTATCTTTTTGACCGCAGCCAGCTGCTCATATGCCCGGCTGAATGTGGAGTCCTCCCTCTGGTCCCGGTTGACGCCTAGGCTGGGGCCCGCCTAGTCAGTCAGCAGTGGGGTCGCGGCCTCTCCACCCAGCTCATCAAGGTCATAGTCCTCTTCTGGCTCATGCTCCACCTCAAGGGGGTTTGCTTCTAAGGCCACTGACCAAAAAGGGAGTAGAGGTAGGCCCGTTGCTTAGGCAACCTGCTCGAACATCAGGAGGAAAGCCTCAGCGTCATCTTTGGGCCCTATCTTTCCTAGCTGTATGGGCATGGTAAGCTTGGGGGGGGGGAGGGCGGGGGGAAGCTGAAGCTGCTGGGACTGGGCATTGAGCTATTGGAGGCACTTGGGTGTGGATTTTTCACACATCTGAGTGATGTTGTTATACTGATATGGGTCTGTAGTGTAGACTTGGCATCACATTTTGCATGTGCCCTGTGCCTTGAATGGTAGCTTTCTGTTGCTTCCAACTACCACTACACAAAGGGGATTAACTGTTCCTTCCACTGATCTTAAAAGGAGGGTGTTTAGCACACCCAGCAGCTTTAACTAAGGGCTAGTCTACGCCGGCAACACTAAAGCGCGGCCGTGGCCGCGCTTTAATGTGCCTTTTGTGGTCGTGGCGCAGTAGTGGGATAGAGCTCTCCCAGCACTCTAAAAAAAACCACCTCCACGAGGGGCGTAGCCTCCAGCACTGGTGCATTGAGTACACTGTCTACGCTGTTTACAGCGCTGAAACTTGCTGTGCTCAAGGGGGTGTTTTTTCTCACACCTGAGCAAGAAAGTTGCAGCACTGTTAATTGCCAGTGTAGACAATCTTAGCCTATGTCTATACTGCACACCTTACTGTGGCACGGTTGTGCCAGTGCAGCCGCACCATTGTAAAGTGCACGGTGTAGCCGCTCTTTGTCACCGGGTGACAAAATAAAACCACCGTGAATGAGGGGCAGTAGCTTCATCGACAGGAGAGCAGCTTCCACCTCTGAAGTGCTGTCTACACTGGTGCTTTTCGTCATTAAAACTTTTGTCATTCAGGAATGCTTGATAAAGATCTTGTAGGTGTTTGTCTCTGTCTGAGGGGTTGGAGCAAAACCCATGCTATGGGTACTCGCATGGCCCCACAGTATGCCAACATTTTTATGGCTGACTTAGAACAACGCTTCCTCAGCTCTCGTCCCCTAATGCCCCTCCTCTACTTGCGCTATATTGATGACATCTTCATCATATGGACCCACGGAAAGCAGGCCCTTGAAGAATTCCACCTGGACTTCAACAATTTCCACCCCACCATCAACCTCAGCCTGGACCAGTCCACACAAGAGATCCACTTCCTGGACACTACAGTACAAATAATTGATGGTCACATAAACACCACCCTATACCGGAAACCTACTGACCGCTATACGTACCTACATGCCTCCAGCTTCCATCCAAGACACATCACACGATCCATTGTCTACAGCCAAGCCCTAAGATACAACCGAATTTGCTCCAACCCCTCAGACAGAGACAAACACCTACAAGATCTTTATCAAGCATTCGTAAAACTACAATACCCACCTGGGGAAGTGAGGAAACAGATTGACAGAGCAAGACGGGTACCCAGAAATCACCTACTGCAGGACAGGCCCAACAAGGACAATAACAGAACACCACTGGCCATCACATACAGCCCCCAGCTAAAACCTCTCCAGCGCATTATCCACGATCTACAACCTATCCTGGAAAATGATCCCTCACTCTCACAGACCTTGGGAGGCAGGCCAGTCCTCGCTTACAGACAACCCCCCAACCTGAAGCAAATACTCACCAGCAACTACACACCACACCACAGAAACACCAACCCAGGAACCTATCCCTGTAGCAAACCTCGTTGCCTACTCTGTCCCCATATCTACTCTGGCAACAGCATCAGAGAACCCAACCACATCAGCCACACCATCAGGGGCTCATTCACCTGCACATCCACTAATGTCATATATGCCATCATGTGCCAGCAATGCCCCTCTGCCATGTACATTGGCCAAACCGGACAGTCCCTCCGCAAAAGAATAAATGGACACAAATCGGACATCAGGAATGGTAACATACATAAGCCAGTAAGTGAACACTTCAATCTCCCTGGTCATTCTATTACAGATTTAAAAGTCACTATCATTGAACAAAAAAACTTCAGAAACAGACTTCAAAGAGAAACAGCAGAACTAAAATTCATCTGCAAATTCAACACCATTAATCTGGGCTTGAATAGGGACTGGGAGTGGCTGGCTCACTACAGAAGCAGCTTTTCCTCTCCTGGAATTGACACCTCCTCATCTATTATTGGGAGTGGACTACATCCACCCTGATTGAATTGGCCCTGTCAACACTGGTTCTCCACTTGTGAAGTAACTCCCTGCTCTCCATGTGTCAGTATATAATGCCTGCATCTGTAACTTTCACTCTATGCATCCGAAGAAGTGAGGTTTTTACTCACGAAAGCTTATGCCCAAATAAATCTGTTAGTCTTTAAGGTGCCACCAGACTCCTTGTTGTTTTTGTAGATACAGACTAACACGGCTACCCCCTGATACTTAAAGACTAACAGATTTATTTGGGCATAAGCTTTTGTGGGTAAAAAAACCCACTACTTCAGATGCCTGGAGTGAAAATTACAGATGCAGGCATTGTTATACTGACACATGAAATGAAGGGAGTTACCTTACAAGTGGAGAACCAGTGTTGACAGGGCCAATACAATCAGGGTGGATGTAGTTCACTCCCAACAATTGATGAGGAGGTGTCAATTCCAGGAGAGGAAAAGTTGCTTCTGTAATGAGCCACAATTGGCAGCAGTCCTGAAAATCTTTGTAAAGAGGCCCTGAACTGAATGTGCATGGAGACTGAACCACCCCCTTGATGCTAGAGGTGATCCTTTAAGATCAGAGTTGAGAAACATTGTCATTATGATATGGGGAAAGGTGCACTGCTGCTAAATAAAAAACATCCATCAAGTGTTGTCAGTCCACAGCATCTGTGAGTGTCCTGGTATGCTACTAGTACAAGGTATTGGCTTCCTGCCCATAGGCTCAAATCTCAGGCATGTTCTGGCATATGATGGAGTAATTAAGTGTTTGTGATACTACTTTGTGGATACATTTGGAAAATAGAAATGTGTGTATAAAATCAAACAGGCATAATCTGTATCACTGAATTCTTCTGGTACAGGAGTTTGAATAGATGTTAAGACATCCACTTATAATTAATTATAGCTTTAATTTTAATTTGAAAGTGAGGTTACTGATTCAGCATGTATTTAAATGCTGAGTGGCAGTTTGTAGGATCTTATCATTATAAACCATTGTTCAGATGAACACATGCAAGTTGAGTTATCCTTCATGCTAATGTTTCTTTGCAGTTTGTGAATAGGTTTTGGTATTCATCAGACTGAGCTGAAAATTCCAGTTTGCAGGGACAATTTAGAGGCTAGTCTGCTCACAATAGCTATGTAAATGATTTCTTTTCAGAGGCTATAGAGTTTTCACTCCATAGATGAGCCCTTCCAAACATTGTCAGAATGTTGGCTACTGAAACCTGATATGGCAGTTTGGAACAATGATGTGAGCAAACAAACTGTGAAGTAAATTAAATTAGGATTAGAATATGTGAATGAAGGTATGGATGGGCTGGCTCAGTAAATTATTTGATATTCTATATTACTACTAGTAAACTGGCTAGGGTACTAGGTCAGTCTGATCTGAGCTATTGTAACAAAAACCACTTGTCTCAGTTCAGACTGAAGAGCATGTGTAATGTCTGTGACAGCATGAGCCCTTGGAGATGCAACTGGTTAAACAGTGTAGTCTATTCAGATAAATGCAGGGGATTAATTCACATGGAAATCACTCCTGGAACAGAGATGATATGAAATATGAGTGGAATGAGGTAACAAAAGGGAGTTTCAGATGAGATAGCAGTCTGGATTCTCTACTGGCATAGCCCTAGTGAATACAATGGATCTATACCATTTTACACCAGCAGAGGATTTAGTCACAAGGGTTTCATGATGTGATTCTGAGAATGTACCGTCCTACACTGAAAAATGACACTGCTGAAGGAAGGAAGTGACTCAGTATTTGTTTACCACCAGTTTCTCACTTATACCAAGGCCACTTTACCCCGGTCTGACAGTGTAAAGGGACCTTAAAGTGAGTGTAAATAAATGTAATTTACATCCACTTGAAGGCCTCTTCATTCTGCCTGAGTGGTTTTGCCATCATAGCTATGTCAGTTAGGAATGTGTAAAAATCACACCTTTAATCAACATAATTATGCCAGCAAAAGTCCCACTGTGGATTCAGTTATACTGTCCCTACGTCCTTTTGTTGGTATAGCTTATTTTGTTTGAGGAACTGGTGTAAACTATACCAGCAAAGGAACTATTTTTCTGGTATAACTGTGTCTCCACTAATGTAAATGAGAAACAGGCCCACTGAATTTTATTAGAGAATATTTAAAGAAATAAACGATACAGAAAATTTGAAGCGTTAGTTATTGGTCATTGGGGGTAACATACAGAGTAAGGGGGTATGTTGGTGTTTTGGGGCTGGGCAGCACACATAGTATATACACACTGCAATGTCCCCAATGAGGGGTGGGTAACCGGTGGGCGGGATCAGGAGACAGTCGATAAACGGTGAGTTAAACAACGATGTAACTTGCTAATGGAAAAAACGTAGTTGCTTCCAGTGACCATACTATATATTTATGCAGACTGCTTGTGTCTGACTGATTTGTGGTATTGTTCAAGTAATTTAATACTAAGATTTGAAAGGAAATTTACACCATGTTATATAGGCTGCAAACAAGTTGAACTAACCGAAACTGATATGTGTTTAATGTCATTTGGGATTAAACCCAACATTTAATGTGTTTTGCCATTTCCTATGATGATGATATGAGCGTCATGATATTTAATGACAGGTTTCAGAGTAGCAGCCGTGTTAGTCTGTATCCGCAAAAAGAAGAACAGGAGTACGTGTGGCACTTTAGAGACTAACAAAATTTCAGTGGGTGTTTTTAGCAAATTGTTAACTCTCCTGGATAAAGAGAGAAGCTTGAAAATGTAACCCAGATGTGAACCCTAATGGCTCAAAAGAAGGCGAAAAAAGGGAATCCCAATTTTAAAAAAATAAACATTTAAGCCAATCTCATATTTTTCCAGGTGGTCAGTACTTGTGTTGGTTTTAAAAGAATAATTGTTTTAGAAATGTTTTATGAATGTTTTTTAAATTCAATTAAAATAGTTTGGATTTGAACATTTTCCTGCAGTTTCTAATCCAAGCAGAAAGTGAAGCTGGCTAGTCTATTGTCTCAAGCTGATGAGAACGTTTTCAACAAAATATTTTTCCTCAAAAATGCTGTTTCATGGAAATGTATCCACTTCAATTAAGTTTTTGATGGTAAGGTTCCTGAGGTGCAAGGTGGGCTCTCCAATGAGAGAGAGACTAATAAAAAAACTGACCTTTTCAATCTGAAAATGGACATTTCAACACAGTTCTGTTGTGTGAAACTGTTTTTGAAAGGTTTTGTTTTTGCTCCAATGCAGAATGAAAACAAACTTTGAAACCTCAAAAGGTTTTGAGAAACAACTGTGCTCTGGCCAGCTCTACTATTTTCCTTGTGTTAGACCATGTCTGCATTACAAACTTCGGTCAACACAAGTTATGTCAGCATACACTCACTATGGTGGCTTTATCTCTTGTGCATGTGCATGTGCATATGCATACTTGGATCCTTGCATGGGCACTCCTTGCACTCACCAGGACTGCTTGTGTCAATGCACAGAGCTGTGCATTATGAGTAGGTATCCCAATGTGTAACCCACCACTGTCTTTTGGGAAGCTTTGGCAATGCATGGTGGGACAAAAATGAGTAGCACAGGAATGAGTGGGCGCAAGGAGTCAACTTCCCAGTGTGCAACTATCTCTAACCCATAATGTCATCTATATCCTATAATTTTCATGCCTTTTAAAAGAAAATCTCATGAACATGTGTGGCACTCCTCACTCTCCATCATCTCTGACAGGAGCATGGAGCCTATGACGCAGCCTGAGCACCTGCACCACCACCCCTCCCCCGCAGGGGGAGGGCCACTGCGCTCAAGGGCTGCCGGGCCACGGGGGCAGGAGCTGTGGGGGGCAGCAGCAGGGCAGGGAGGCCCAGGGCAGTGCAGGGGGCCTAGCACCGGCAGCAGGATTTGCCCCCCTCCCTTCTCCGCACTCACCGGTGGCAGCAGGAAGGAGAGTGACCTAGTCCCGGCCCGCTCCGCTCCCCATGCCCTGCCGCTGGTGAATGCAGGGGTGGCCTGACCCCTTCTGCCGGCTCCACTAATCCCATGGGCTGCGTTCGGGAGAGGAGATTTGGGGGAAGGTGTCGAATGGGGGCAGGGCGGGGGCAGAGCAGGGGGCTGGTCGGGGGATGGGGCTGGCCACTGGAGCCAGCGCCACATACGCAGAATGCAGCTGCCTAGGGCACCACAAAATTTGGTGCCCCAAATTACGTGGTGCCCTATGCAGCTGCGTATTCTGCATATGCCTAAGGATGGCCCTGGCGAGAACTAATTTAAAGTTGTTGTTGGAATTCATGGACCAACTGTAGATGGTGGAACGTCACTTATGGCCCAAGAAATGAGCACTGACTGGGGGGGGATCACATCAAAATGCAGCCATGGGATGATCAGCAGTGGCTGCAGAACTTTCAGATGCACAAGGCCACAATCCTGGATTTGTGTACCAAGCTAGCCTGAGCCCTCCAGCATAGGAACACCAAAATGAGAGCTGCACTGATGGTGGAGAAACAAATGCTGAAAACTTGCAACATTGGATTGCTACCGGTCAGTGGGAAATCATTTTGGAGTGGTGAAAATGCAGTGCAGAGGCCATTACTATGCAAGTGTGCAGGGCATTAATCTTTTTCTGCTACATAAGACTGTGATTCTCTGCAATGTGCAGGACATAGTGGATGGATTTGCAGCAATGGGGTTCCCAAACTGTGGTGGAGCAATAGATGGCATTCAGATTGGCACCAGAACACCTTGCCACAGAGTACATGAAAGAAAGGGCTACTTTTCTATGGTTATGCAAGCATTGGTGGATCACATCCATGTTAGCTGGTTAGGAAAGGTGCAAGACGCTTCAATGTTTAAGAACACAGGACTATTCAGAAAGCTACAAGCAGATTACCATTGGCAATGTTGAAATGCCAATAGTGATCCTGGGGGATCTGGCCTACCCCTTGCTTCCTTGGCTCATGAAGCCATACATCAGCTACCTCAACAGCAGCACCACGGAAAGATTCAACCTACTGGCTCGGCAGGTGCAGAATGACACTAGCAGGTGCTTTTGGTAGAATGAAGGGATGCTGGTGTTTTTTACTCATAAGATTGGATCTCAGTGAAAAAAACTTTCCCAGTGGTTATGGTTGCTTGTTGTGTCCTGCATAATATCTGTGAGGCAAAGGGAGAAACGTTTCAGATGGTGGAGCGCTGTCTGCTGAGTTATAACTGCCAGGCATAAGGGCTACTAGAAGAGTTTTTAACCCTGAGCTATACAGCTAAGGGTAGCTTTGAAAGAGCGCTTTATAGTGAGGCACATTAATGCATGGTAGTGTACTGTGCATTACTTGGCCCTCCCTGTACTGGGCCCTGTTAGGAAAGTGGGTGGTGCTCGGTGTACATCTCTGAATACAACACTGTTAATACACTATTTTGCAGTACTTGCTGTACATTTATTATTATTACACTGTTTATCACGGATCCTATGAGTTATCACACTGTACAGTAACATGTAAGTAGGTGCTTTCAGTACTGCTAGGCATTCTGAAGCATTTGTTGTGAACTAATTAAGATTAATTATTTTCCAACTAATAGAATTTTATTCAGTGACAAATAGTGCAAAGAAAAATCTGTGTAATTTAAAAGCAAATACATTAAATTTTTTATATATTAATGGAACAGAATTTAACAAGGGGAAAGATGATTTATGTCTATTTTACCTATACATACAGCAACCATGGCGCTCACCGGTCATTTTATATGAAGCTGTGGTTGTCCTTAATGTCCCATGGTATGTAGGAGTAAGGATATGGTTCCTGTTACCACATGGGGGTGGGTGGGTGGGGGTGTGAGAGAGAGAGAGAGAGAGAAAATGGAGTTCTGCATGGACTGCAAAGGGAGATAAGCCAGTGATTGCTGAACCTGTAGCTCCACAAGAGTCTGCAGCATCTGTGTTTGCTGCTGGAGAAGCCCCATTATGTCCTAGTGCAGCTCCCTCTCTAGTTCCTTCTGGGACTCCCAGGCTTTTCTGCTGTCTGCTCTTTCCTTCTCCAGGCTGTCTGCAGTGTTCACTCTCCAGGCTCTTGGCTCACAACATTCTGGCTTGCAAGATCTCATTGAACATGTCATCCCTAGTCCCCTACTTTCACCTTCTTATCTGGGTCAGGTGTTACGCATATGTGAGGGGGAGCCCCTCAAGGCCACAACAGCAGTAGCAACTGCAGATAAAAAACACAGAAGTACCATTGTTAATATAGTCACAATGGAAAGTAAAAGTTAATATTCAGAACTCCCCTAAAGTTTTAAGCAAGAAATGCTTATTGACATTTCTTCTTCAGAGTGCTTACTCATGGCACCACTTAGAGTACCAGCGATAGTGAGTATGGTGCACTAGGGGGTAAGGGAAATGAGGGAATTTCTCGGTTGCATGAAACGGAGTATAGGGCAATGGCACCGAATCCTGACATCCCTTCCCACAGGCAGTGGTGATTTTAGCTAATATCCCACTCTTGAGGGTAACAGGCACAGAGAGCATAGCTGCTGCTGGTGTCCTGAAGCTGCCAGGCCTCTATGCTGCTAGCCTGTGTGCTGCAATGGTGCCTGCCGAAGTTCTCGCTGACTGGTGTAGGAAAATGTCCTACCATTGAGGAAGAAATAAGGCTGCCATCCCTAAAAACCTTCAGGAGAGGATTGCAGAGTACCTCCATGAAAGTTTCATTGAGATCTCTCAGGAGGATTCAAGGGACATCCCTGTGTACATAAACAAAGTGCTCTGCATAGCCCCCTTTGCCTAACTCTACAGGGGAATGAAAAGCAGATAACGTTACCTCTTTGTTGTACAAGTAGATTAATGAAAAAGTCAGGAGCTGTGTCCTGTTTAATTTTGGGATGCCATCAATACATCATTGTAATGGGAAATACAATTACTCACTTACCCAAAGTTCCTTCCCTTGCATTGGGCTTGCCCGTGCTGGACTGCCATGGAGTCTCAAACAGGTCCTGACTTGCGGTGTAGCTGGCCCCTTCCCCCAGTTTCATGTCCCCCATCCTCCTCCTCTTCACCTTCTTGTCCTCGCTGCTCAGCCCAAGGGCCTGTGGCTCAGGCTTTTCAAAGGTGTCCACGATGGTGTGCTAAAATGGGGAGACAAACTGAAGTGTAGACACATGCATAACTAGGTTGATACAAGTCTGAAGCAGTTGAATGAAAGGCAAATCAAGAACATTTGGGAGTATGCAGGTGGATGACACGAAAGTGATCAAGTGTGTAGTGCTGGGAGGAATAGACTGATTAGAGGAGGATGCCCAAAATTTTGCTGTTTCCAGACCTCTCTGAGGTCTGGTCTACACAGGAACACTCAGGAAACTTAACATAAATTAACTAACGGCGTGATGTTAAAGCGTATTAAACTCCTGTGTGGATGCTCTCATTCAGAAGTAAAGTGGATTTAGTTTGCTGTAGCTTAATCTTTAAACTAAATCAAACTAGAGCCTGGTCTATACTTAAAAGTTAGATCAACATAGCGCTGTAACTCAAGGGTGTAAAAAAAACTCTCACCCCTGAGCACTTTAGCTATGCTGACCTAACCCCTAGTGTAGAAGTGGCTAGGTTGACAGAAGAATTCTTCCATTGACCTAGCAACCACTGCTTGAGGAGGTGGATTACCTACAGCGATGGAAATACCCCTCTGTGTAGCACCTGTATCGTATACATGGCCTATGGCCACTTTACTTCCAAATAAGAGCATCCACACAGAGGTTTAATGCCCTTTAACTTCACACCTTTAGGTCTGTAGTGTAGTTGCTTCCTATATCAATGGATGTAGTATTAAACCACCTTTCCAAGATGGGGTGATTAGGTCAATAGAAGAATTCTTTCATCAACCTACTCACATCTACATTGGGGGTTAGGTTGACCTAACTACATCACACCAGATGCAAAGCCCTGCATGAACTAACTAGGTTGATCTAATTTTAAAGTGTAGACCAAGTTAATTCAGTTAATTCATCTTAACGTTCCTGAGTGTCCTTGTATAGACATGCCCTTAGTGTTTAATCCTAAAATGAGGAAAGTCTGGACACACTTCAGGCAAAAATCCTGTCCTGAACCCACCTCCCAGGGTAATAAAACCTCTCTCCTCCTGCTACTGGGTCCCCTCATGCTCTACATACAACCTCAGGAAACTGTCCAGTCCTGAAGACCATTAACTCCTTAAAATTGGCCAGGGTTCTAGGAGGTTTAAGAATTCGGAGGTGTTAGAAACATAGTTAATTTGGTGTTAAAAATAATTGTAATAAACTAGTATCCCTGTAGGAAGAACTTTTTATTATATAAAGATGGACTATGTAATGATTAGCTGATTAATGATCTTACATATTTGCATCAGTTTGAGAAGAAATCATAGGATCTTATTTTTGGTACACCAGACCATAGTCATGTTAAAATAGATGAGCTAAAAATACTTATTCTCTCTTCACTCTTATGACTTTTATTCACATCACTTAGACACACTGATTATATAAGTACTGTAACTTTTAAGAATTGTCCTATAGTAGTAGCTTTGTCGGTGCAATCTTTTCTTAATCTAAGTTGTCACTGAAAAAAGTCATATAAAACATATGTGTTTCATAATACATTGAGTGTACGTTTGCTATGATGCTGATAGCATGATAGCATTACTCTTAGGAAACATTTTGTTAAATGCCAAGGATTCAGCTTAGTTAATTGAAACTGGGGAGAGTGCAGGGGAGGGAAAACAAAGGCAGGATCACAGTGTGAAAACTTTATCTTGTTTGTAGGATCTTTCTAGTCTAAGGATTTGTTTATACTAGGGATATAGCCTGACATCATGCAGCCAGCCTGCAGTCCCGTAGGGTAGACAGTGTAAACCACTATAAGCCATGATTTGCATTGATGCACTTTTTCAGTTTCAAACAGGTACAAATCATTGGCTGGCCACCAATTGCTGACATTGAAGCAAATTCCTGGTACAGACAAAGCCTTGTATTTCATATCCCTACAGTTCCAGGGTGTATTTCCAAGAAAATTAATCTTTATTTAACTGACCAGACTACTCTTTTCAGCTTGCTGGAGAAAGAGAAGGTAAAGAGAAATTAATCTAAACTATCATATAAGCAAGAACACATTGTATCTATTCCATGATTGCATATAGTTGTGATGGCTAACAATTAGATTAGATTTCTGAGAATCTCCATTAGCAACATTAGGGATTATATCCTGCTGCAGGCCTTGTGCAGTACTTCATGGCAGCTGACTTCAGTCTTGTATTTTACAGATATAATTGTATTCCTCGCTCCTTTGCATACTGGTGTTGCTTTCATTGTGGCTCATTCTTGAGGAATTTAACTTCTCGTTTAGTCTTTATTATTGGGCAAAGTCGTAATGACCCCCTATATTTAGGTTGCTTAATATTTTACCATTGTAAAAGATTCTCTTTGGGCCCTTTCTGAGAAGTTCTAACATCGTTGTTTGCTGCAAGTCTTTGAAATGCAGCAGGAGGGATTCCTTGGGCTAGAGAAATGTTCTTTGTCCTGCTACGGTTTTGGAGAGAGAAACTGTTGAAAATCGCTGTTTCCCTTTACTTGACTCTGTTCCTCATGAAAATTTTGGCAGCATGCAGAAATAACAACAGAACCATGAGCCTTCTGAGGTCAGGCCCACAGTGCTACAGAAGCAGTAGCTGCAGACACTGAACTGGGAACACCTGAGAGCTAATGGAGCATCTTTATTATGAGGAGGGGAGGGTGAGAGACTGTGCAGGTTCACTGGAAGCAACCCCCAGACCCAGCATACCACCCTAGCATCGCATCCTCCAATCTGCCAGCATTACATGGTGTAGGAGCTCACCTGAATTTAGAGGGGGAAGAGAGGAGGAGAGAGAAGTAGCTTTGTTTGTATGCATTATAAGTCTTTAATTACATAATCACATATGATTTTTCCACATGACTTGTTCAGCAGAGTGGACTCATAGGGAGGCAGAATTAAAGTTTCACAAAGCACCCCTAAATCTGATGTTTCCTCACTTTTGAATACTTGATGATGCTAAATATTTTAGCATAGGTTTTTGTATGTAATTATTTATATAATGCTAATAATAAACTAGATGCTGTACAGATAAGTAAGAAGCCATCATCGCTGCCCCAAAGGGTTTATAGTCTCATTTATTTGCTTGTATATGTGAGGTTTAGGGTAATTGTTGCTTTTTCTACTCTCTGATATTCTGGCTGGGACTACAGGAATCCCTAGTGGGTACATATGTTTGCATTCTATGTACAAATAAAAATATTAGCATTCTCACAGTTTTTCTAAACAGCCAGCAGCTCTGCGCAGTAACATCATTAGCTATGCTTGAATCCATTTTAAATCAGGTGCCTAACAGAAAACCCATCAACACCTTCTTTTTCTGATAATTTATGGTAAAAAAAACAGCAAAACTATTCCATATTTTTAAATTGTCATTTTTATGAAGTGATAGAAAAGCTGTAAATGGAAAGGCAATGAAAATCAAGGGTCTGTGCATGAAACTTATGGAGGCTTTAAAATATTACTAATACTGGTGTATCTGGAAATGAAACATCATATGCATTATTCAGAAGTGAAACAACACCCATAATAACTTGTTCCTATATTTCATTTTCTCTTCTCTCATGATGAATCCCTCCCCATCCACGTATGATATTAAAATCAAGGAAGTAACTGTGTTGGATGCAAAGGTTTGACCATGTAGTAGGTATTTCAAAAACTGCTAATAACCATTCTGCCTTGCTGGGAACATCACAGTGTAGGCAGGGAACTATACAGTTTGGAAAAACTCAGGTCAGGCGGGCGAGAGAGAGACATGTGTCTCTGACCAAAGAAGGTGACTTCTAGGATGCAGGAAACTAAGAATGGGTGCCCTTCCTGGACCATAGAGGGGGAAATACAGGGCAGTTGCCCTGAATTGTGACAAACATTTGTGGAAAAATTTCTACCTAAATGACACTAGTTCCCAGCCCCCAAATATTCCAGGTTTCTTTCCACTTTGGGTTTCATTGTCTGGGTTACACATACCCTGTCTTTTAGAACTACAACAATTTTTTTGTTGGTGCAATTTTAAATGTGCTAATGTAGGCGTTTGGATTCATTGCAGCTATTTCTCCATGACAATTATCGTTTGTGCTTAACCTAGTGCTCTGTTGCGTGGAAATGATCCTTATTTAGAATCTAAAAATCTCCCTGCTGTGTAGTCTAAGCTTTTGTCAAAGGTTTTGAATCTGTCGTTCACGGTACTTTATAATGAACTACTCCACTGAGGCATGTAGGAAGAAAATGTTTTATGTCTTTAGGTTTACTCAGTTTGAGGAAACTTTCTGGACTTCTATAATGCTTTCTGAGCCTGAAGAAGTGCAAGTTCACTCAAGAAAATGCTGTCTAAACCATTTAGCTAAGCATAAACAGATAGATACACTGTGATCATCTTTTATATTAAAAAAAAAAAAAAAAAGGCAACCCTCAGTCAGTGTTTATTATTACACTTGTGTGCAGTAGCAGAGGTGTGCATAGTACATACTTTACAGGAAGAATAAAGACATGAACATAAGAACGGCCATACTGGGTCAGACCAAAGGTCTATCAAGCCCAGTATCCTGTCCTCTGTCAGTGGCCAATGGCAGGTGCCCCAAAGGGAATGAACAGACAGGTTATCAAGTGATCCATGCCCTGTCACCCAATCCCAGCTTCTGGCAAACACCATTCCTGCCCATCCTGGCTAATAGCCATTGATGGACCTATCCTCCATGAATCTATCCCTTTTGAACCACGTTATAGTATTGGCCTTCACAACACCCTCTGGCAAGGAGTTCTAGAGGTTGACAGTGTGTTGCGTGAAAAAATACTTTCTTGTGTTTGTTTTAAACCTGCTACCGATTAATTTCATTTGGTGGCCTCTTGTTCTTGTATTATGAGAAGGAGTAAATAAAATTTCCTTATTTACTTTCTCTATACCACTCACGATTTTATAGACCTCTATCAGATCCCTCCTTAGTTGCCTCTTTTCCAAGTTGAAAAGTCCCAGTCTTATTAATCTCTCCTCATATGGAAGCTGTTCTATACCCCTAATCATTTTTGTTTCCCTTTTCTGAACCTTTTCCAATTTCAATATATCTTTTTTGAGATGGGGCGACCACAGCTAGACGCAGTATTCAAGGTGTGGGCGTACCATGGATTTATATAGAGGCAATATGATATTTTCTGTCTTCTTATCTATCCCTTTCTTTATGATTCTCAACATTCTTTTTTGACTGCTGCTGCACGTTGAGTGGATGATTTCAGGGAACTATCCACAATGACTCCAAGGTCTCTTTCTTGAGTGGTAACAGCTAATTTAGACCCCATCATTTTATATGTATAGTTAGGATTATGTTTTCCAATGTGCATTACTTTGCATTTATCAACATTAAATTTCATCTGCCATTTTGTTGCCCAGTCACCCAGTTTTGTGAGACCCTTTTGTAGCTCTTCGCAGTCTGCCTGGGACTTAACTATCTTGAGTAGTTTTATATTATCTGCACATTTCCCCACCTCACTGTTTACCCTTTTTTCCAGATCGTTTATGAATATGTTAAATAGGACTGGCCCAGTACAGATCCCTGGGGGACACCACTATTTACCTCTCTCCATTCTGAAAACTGACCATTTATTCCTAGCCTTTGTTTCCTATCTTTTAACCAGTTACCAATCCATGAGAGAACCTTCCCTCTTATCCCATGACTGCTTATTTTGCTTAAGAGCCTTTGTTTAGGGATCTTATCAAAGGCTTTCTGAAAATCTAAATACATTATATCCACTGGATCTTCTTTGTCCACATGCTTGTTGACCCCTTCAAAGAATTCTAGTAGATTGGTGAGGCATGATCCCTTTGCAAAAACCAGGTTGACTATTTCCCAACAAATTATGTTCATCTGTGTGTCTGACAATTTTGTTCTTTACGATAGTTTCAACCAGTTTGCCCAGTACAGAAGTGAGGCTTACTGGCCTGTAGTTGCCAGGGTCACCTCTGGAGGCCTTTTTAAAAATTGGCATCACATTAGCTATCCTCCAGTTATTTGGTACAGAAGCTGATTTAAATGATAGGTTACAGATGACAGTTAGTAGTCCTGCAGTTTCATATTTGAGTTCCTTCAGAACTCTTGGGTAAATACCATCAGGTCCTGGAGACTTATTACTGTTTAGAGGTGATTTTGGAGCAAATTGATAAACTAATGACACCTCAATTTGGGACAGTTCCTCTAGTCTGTGACGCAAAAAGAATGGCTCAGGTTTGGGAATCTCCCTCACATCCTCCTGTGGATGCAAGACCGATGCAAAGAATTCATTTAGTTTCTCCACAATGGCCTTATCTTTGAGTGCTCTGTTAGCATCTTGATCATCCAGTGGCTGCACTGGTTGTTTAGCAGGCTTTCTGCTTCTGCTGTATTTAAAAAAATTTTTGCTTTTACTTTTGGAGTCTTTGGCTAGCTGTTCTTCAAATTATTTTTTGGTCTTTCTAATTATATTTTTACACTTCATTTGCCAGAGTTTATGCTCTTTTCTATTTTCCTCATTAGGATTTATCTTCCACTTTTTAAAGGATGCCTTTTTGCTTCTCACTGCTTCTTTTACTTTGGCCCTTTTTTTCAGAGATTTTGAGCACCTGCAGCTTTCATTTATGCCAGTGGAAATCAAGTGACTGATCCTTCCCCAAAGGTCCCTATAATTTTGGTGTCAGTCAATATTAAGATGAGTAGCTGTGTCTCACTGAAGATAGAAAGCGAGGAAGATAAGCAAAGTTAAACTGGTCTAAATTATTATAATAGAATTTAGACATAGGGTTGTCCATCAAAAATATTTTTCATAAAACCTTGATCTGGATGTGTCATAGATGGTGGCAAATGGTGAGTAGGAAGCGGAGTAAAACTGTCTGAAATTTGGCCCTGATGAGTTGGAAAGGACACTGCAAGAAATAAAAGCAAACACTCTTTAAATCTGGACAAGAAAATGTGGAAACATGACTTGGCATACAGTCCCCTAGTTATGAAATATGGGATAAAACACTATCTCTCTGGAGATCAATGGGAATGTAGCAATAACTTCCAGAATTTCACCTATGATGTAGTGTTTATGCCTTGTTATGTTATGCCCTTCCTCCTCCCATCCCGTCCTCATCCACAGAGTAATATATGAGGCATGGCAGTACATAAAATTATAGTAGTTAATACATCAGCTACTAGTTTTAAATGTCTTTGCCTAGTTTTCTTTGCAACACATAACTGTCCATTTTCCAAGAGCTGCATTGGGTTAAACTTGCGTATTGTCATTGGAGTGTAGATAAACAGCAGTATATCATCATCTCTTGCTGCTGTTTGGGAGCGGGTGCCCAGAGGATGGAAGAAAAGATACAAATTATTTGGGCCCTATAAAAACGTCAGAATAAAACAAACTGGATATGAGAGCCGCACTTGGAACACCACACGCCGTGGTCAGCTCCAGACCCACTCCAACTATTTGACTGTGTACCTGCACCTACTTTACTTTTCTAGGGCTTCCTTATTCTGAGATTATCCTGACAGTGATGTAACATGCGCACAGAGTAAAAGATAAGCTGGCTTCAACAGACTAGCACGTCCTTCTGGAAACACCCTCTCCCTCATTACTGCCACAGAAAGAGTCATTAATTAGCAGGACTACTTTTTGTCAGTAATCTCGTTTCACATAGCATGGGATAGCTATTCAGTGGCCTAACCGTTATAGATCACTATTAATCCATCAACGTGAAAAGCTTTATAATCACATAAATGATGGTGATAAATATTACAATGCCTTCCATGTAAGGATCTCAAAGCATTATACACACTTTACTAAATGTAGCTTGTGATTGCATAATATCAACCCCTTTTTACAAATGGGGAAACCAAGGCATAAAGCAATTAAGTCACTTGCCCAAAGTCACGTTATGAGTCAGTTTTAGGGTAGGCAACAGCACGTAGGTGTTACGAGTCCCGGTCATGTGCTCTCACCTCTAGACAGAGTTTTCATACCACAAGCCATGCTGGCTCTTCATTACCATCTCCTGAACATGCACTCCCCCATGAATAATAACCAACAAATCAGGTGGTGATTGTGCCTGGTTCTTGCGTGGGTATGCATGGCAGGGTGAGGGTTCAAGAAGCCTTCCCTCCCTTGGACCTTCGTGTCTGCCATTCAGAGCTCAGGTGCCCTTGCAGTCCCTGTGCTCTCCAGAGATAGCATGAATTTGCACCTACCTGCAATACAGGTGCCTGACTAATAGGCATAGCCTGACCCCAATATGGCAGATTTGGGAATTAAACAAAATTGCTTCCAAAAATGAGCACCAAAGCCGGAGTAATGGAGACTCCAGTATTCTGGTTAGCAGCATCCAAACACACTGCCCCACATGCAGGTAATTCATCCAGAAGCAGGAATAGTTGAGGGTGTCGTGTTTGTCATGGAGTTGGCTGCTGACTACATGAAAGGATGTATTTGGTATTATTTATATTGTATTTGTGGTAGGGTTGCCAACTTTCTCATTGCAGAAAACCAAACACCCTTGCCCCACCTCCTGCCCTGCCCCTGCCCTGAGGCCCCGCCCCTGCCCTAAGACCTCTCCTCTGCCCTGCCCCTTCTCCAAGGCCGTGTCCCCACTCATTCCTCCCTCTCCCTCTATCGCTCACTCTCCCCCACCCTAACTCACTCACTCATTTTCACCGGGCTAGGGGCTCCGACTGGGTTTGTGGGCTCTGGGGTGGGGCTGGGGATGTGGGGTTTGAGGGTGAGGGAGGGGGCTCAGGGTCCTGGGGGGGTGAGGACTGTGGCTGGGAGCACGGGCTACAGGGTGGGGCCAGAAATGAGGAGTTCAGGGTACTGGAGGGGGCTCCGGGCTGAGGCAGGGGGTTGAGGTGTGTGTGTCGGGGGGGGGGGGGGCATGAGGGCTCCAGTTCGGGGTGCGGACTCTGAGATGGGGCCAGGGATGAATGGTTTGGGGTGCAGGAGGGGGCTTCAGGCTGGGGCAGGAAGTTGGGGTGCGGGAGGGGGTGCAGGGTATGGGCTCTGGAAGGGAGTTTGGGTGCAGGAGGGGGCTCAGGTCTGGGGGAGGGGGTTCAGGGTGTGGGCTCTGGATGGCGCTGCTGACCTCAGGCAGCTCCCGGAAGCGGCAACATGTTCTCTGACTCCTAGGAGCACTCACGCACCCCCACCCCCACCCCCACCCCAGCTCCCATTGGCTGCAGTTCCCGGCCATTTGGTGTTGCGGAGCTGGTGCTCAGGGCAGGGGCAGCGCGTGGAGCCTCCTGGAAGCCCCTGCGCTTAGGGGCCGCAGGGACATGTTGCTACTTCCGGGAGCTGTGCGGAGGCAGGGACGGGAGCCTCCCCTTAGTCCTGCTGCACTGCCAACCAGACTTGTAACGGCCCTGTCAGCAATGCTGACCAGAGCCACCACAGTGCCTTCTCGACCAGGCATTCTGGTAAAAAAAACTGATGTCTGGCAACCCTAGTTTGTGGTAGCACCCACAATATGTTAGATGCTTTCCCAGCACACAAGAAGGGGCAGCCCCTATCCCCAAGGAACACACACAAACATAAAACAAAGGCCTTCAAACTATAGTAGGCCACGGTCTACAAGTCACTTTGCAATTCTTGGCATGGAAGATTTGCAAAGTACAGGGGAGCTCAAATAGGAGCTTCCAACTTCCTTCCCATGCTCCCAGTTCTGGTAGCTTTCCTGATGGGCACCTACGCCCAGCATCTCCCAGAATCTCGCCCACTATGTTTATCTATATTCTGTATTTTTGATGTTGTAAGATGCTGGAACACAAGTGTACTCACTAAGGTTTCCAAAGGGATCATCATAATAATCAGAAATCAAAACATGTCCTCTTTAACTGAAACAAACAAACAAACAAACCAGAAATCTTCCCCAGCCTGGGGTCCCACCTCGTCCCTATGATGGTGGGTGCAGAGCCCAGCCTCCTACCAGGCATTCACCTTTATAGCCATTTTGTAATCCTGCTCCTCCTGCCCCAGAAGCTGTTCAAAGAGAGGGGAACCTCTCATTCTTTGGGAACCAGGTAGTACCCCTGTGGCTACTCAATACTAGTCAAACAAAAACCGTTTTGTGTGCCATTTACATTGTTGCCTTCAACAAAAATAGTAGACAAAAAGAGGATGGGAAGAATGACAGTAAGCTGAAAAACAAGGGCTCATCAAAGCAGTGGGGAAAAGCCTGCACAGAATGCAATGAAGACTTAACAATAAGCAGAAGTAATTTATATAAATAACCACAGAGGCAGGAATACAGCACATTGAAAACAATGCATTTTGGTGTCTTGTCAGAAAGCCACCAGGTCCTGTTCAGCCTATATTAGAATGCCCTTAGTTTTTCTTT
The DNA here is from genome assembly GCF_027887155.1 of Malaclemys terrapin pileata. Taxonomy (NCBI): domain Eukaryota; kingdom Metazoa; phylum Chordata; order Testudines; family Emydidae; genus Malaclemys; species Malaclemys terrapin. The sequence continues at coordinate 76,412,130 of NC_071512.1, forward strand.
GGTGTAAGCGAATAGCAGAGCAAATGCAGCTGGCTAAGTGAGATTAGATAGCCCTTGTTTATCACTTTGTTGTTTAAAGTGTTCTTTGCGCTGTGTAAATCATGGAATTTCTTTCACTCTTGGTATTCGATTTTTTTCTTTGTTCTAGAATGAAAAGTACAATGAATCTGCACCAATTATTGTAGACTTTTTATTACCAAATATTAGAAAAGTATTAAAGATATTCACAAAGAAATGTAAAATACATTTAATTATGTAAATTCAAAGTCTTAAAACTATATTTTCCAGGGAGAAGTTGGTAAATTAATTTAACTAGATTTCCTGGTTAAGCAACAGGCGGCTGAACATACAAAAGTGTGTGAACCAGAAAAATGCCTCTTATCCAATGTGCCTACTCTTCTTAGGCTTCCTAGTTGGACTGGTCGGGAATTTTCCTTCATAATGATTATCCAGTGGAAAATGCCCTTTTCATAAAATGGCTCTTGTCATTTTTGCTTTCACCCTGCAGATAGAAAATGAAATGGACAAGAGCCTTCAAGGTGGGGAACTACAGCCCAATTGGAGTAGCCAGATTTGGGGGTAGGGGGGCGGAGGAGAGACATTGAGAGTGTCAGCTCTCCACCTGCAGCCTCTCTGCCTGGCTGGCAGCCCGCCAGATGCTCTTGTCAATTTTGAAGGCTCTTGGCAAATTCACCTTCTGCCGGCAGGCAGACAGTCAGCAACCTGAAAATCTGTTTCAGTTCTTCTGAAATAGAATTTTTCTGGAAATCCATTCTCTCGAAAACTTTCATGTTTTTGACTTTTCATCCTGATTCAGGAACATCATAAAAACGGCTATACTGGGTCAGACCAGTGGTCCATCTAGCCCAGGGGGAAGCAACCTATGGCTGATTTTCAGTGGCACTCACACTGCCCAAGTCCTGGCCACCGGTCCGGGGGTCTCTGCATTTTAGTTTAATTTTAAATGAAGCATCTTAAACATTTTAAAAACCTTATTTACTTTACATACAACAATAGTTTAGTTATATATCATAGACTTATAGAAAGAGATCTTCTAAAAACGTTAACATGTATGACTGGCATGCGAAACCATAAATTAGAGTGAATAAATGAAGACTCGGCACACCGCTTCTGAAAGGTGGCCGACCCCTGATCTAGCCCATTATCCTGTCTTCCGACAGTGGCCAATGCCAGGTGCTTCAGAAGGAATGAACAGAAAAGGCAATTATCAAGTGATCCATCCCCTGTTATCGTAGAATATCAGGGTTGGAAGGGACCTCAAGAGGTCATCTAGTCATCTGTTGTCCACTCCCAGCTTTTGGCAGTCAGAGGAGTCTAGGGATACTCTGACCATCTTGACTAATAGCCATTGATGGACCTATCCTCAATTAACTTAATTCTTTTTTTTTTTTTTTTAACCCCATTATACTTTTGGCCTTCAAAACATCCCCTGGCAATGAGTTCCACAGGTTGACTGTGCATTGTGTGAAGAAGTACTTCCTTTTTTTGTTTTAAACCTGCTGCCTTATTAATTTCATTTGATGAAACCTGGTTCCTGTGTTATGTAAAGGAATAAATGACACTTCCTTATTCACCTTCTCCACACCATTCATGATCTTATAGGCCTCTATCATATCTCCCCTTATTCATGTCTTTTCGAAGATAAATAGTCCCAGTCTTTTTAATCTCTCCTCAGATGGAAGCTTTTCTATACCCTTAAGCATTGTTGTTGCTTTTCTCTGTACCTTTTCCAATACTAATATATCTTTTTTGAGATGGAGCGACCACATCTGCACACAGTATTCAAGGTGTGGGCATACTGTGGATTTATATCGTGGCATTTTGATATTTACTGTTTTATTATCTATCCCTTTCTTAATGGTTCCTAACATTGTTAGCTTTTTTGACTGCTGCTGAACATTGAGCGGATGTTTGTGGAGAACGATCTACAATGACTCCATGATCTCTTTCTTGAGTGGTAACAGCTAATTTAGACCCCATCTTTTTCTATGGATAGTTGGGTTTATGTTTTCCAATGTGCATTACTTTGCATTTGTCAACATTGAATTTCATCTGCCATTTTGTTGCCCACGCAGCCAGTTTTGTGAGATCCCTTTGTAATTCTTTGGACTTAACTATTTTGACTAATTATTTTATCATCTGCAAATTTTGCCACTTCACTGTTTACCCCTTTTTCCAGATCATTTATGAATATGTTGAACAGCACTTGTGTTATGAATATATTGAACAGTGCAGATCCCACTTTTTACCTTTCTCCATTCTGAAAACTGACCACTTATTCCTACCCTTTGTATCCTGTCTTTTAACCACTTACTGATCCATGAGAAGACCTTCCCTCTTAGCCCATGACTGCTTGCTTTGTTTAAGAGCCTTTGGTGAGGGACCTTGTCAAAGGCTTTGTGAAAGTCAAACTACACTATATCCACTGGATCACCCTTGTCCACATGTTTGTTGACACCCCTCAAAGAATTCTAATAGATTAGTAAGGCATGATTTCCCTTTACAAGCCATGCTGACTCTTCCCCAACATATTGTGTTCATCTGTGTGACTGATAATTCTGTTCTTTACTATACTTTCAACCAATTTGCCTGGTACTGAAGCTAGGCTTACTGGCCTGTAATTGCTGGGATCGCCTCTGGAACCTTTTTTTAAAATTGGTGTCACGTTAACTAGCCTCCAGTCATCTGATACAGAAACTGATTTAAATGATGGGTTACCTACCACACTTAGATCTGCAATTTAATATTTGAGTTCCTTCAGAACACTTGGGTGAATACATCTGGTCATGGTGACTTATTACTGTTTAATTTTTAATCAGTTTGTTTCAAAACCTCCTCTATTGACACCTCAATCTCAATCTCAATCCTCAGATTTGTCACCTAAAAAAATCTCTCAGGTGTGAGAACCTCCTTCACATCCTCTGTCATGAAGACTGATGAAAATAATTCATTTAGCTTCTCTGCAATGGCCTTCCTTGAATGCTACTTTAGCACCTTGATCGTTCAATAGTCCTACTGATTGTTTGGCAGGTTTCCTCCTTCTGATGTACTTACAAAAAAAATTTGCTGTTACTTTTTGAGTCTTTGGCTCATTGTTCTTCAAATTCTTTCTTTTTTGGCCTGCCTAATTATACTTTTAAACGTTACTTGCCAGAGTTTATGGTCCTTTCTATTTTCCTCAGTAGAGATTTAACTTCCAATTTTTAAAGGATGTCCTGTTGTCTCTCACCGCTTCTTTCTTGTTTAGCCATGGTGGCATTTTTGGTCCCCTTATTATGTTTTTTAATTTGGGGTATACATTTAATTTGATCCTCTATTATGGTGTTTTTAAAAAGTGTCTATGCAGCTTTCAGGCATTTCCATTTTATAACTGTACCTTTTAATTTCCATTTAACTAGCTTCCTCATTTTTGTGTAGTTCCCCTTTCTGAAGTTAAATGCTAGCGGTAGACTTCTTTGGTGCTTTCCCTCTCACAAGGATGTTAAATTTAATTATATTAGGGTCACTATTACCGAGTGGTTCAGCTATACTCACCTCTTGGACCAGATCCTGTGCTCCAGTTAGGACTAAATCAAGAATTGCCTTTCTCCCTGTGGGTTCCAGGACTAGCTGCTCCACAAAGCAGTCATTTATGGTGTCTAGAAACTTTTCTCTGCATCCTGTCCTGAGGTGACCTGTACCCAGTTAATATGGGTATAGCTGAAACCTGCCATTACTGAGTTTTCTATTTTTATAGCCAAAGCGCCCTGAGCAATCACCATCACCATCCTGGTCAGTGGGTCTATAGTATATTCCTACTTCTATATTCTTATTATTCAAGCATAAATTTTCTATCCATAGAGATTCTATGGTACAGGTTGATTCATTTAAGATTTTTACTATATTTTTACTATGCTTTCTTTCACATATAGTGCCACTCGCCCACCAGCACAACCTACTCTGTCATTCCTATATATTTTATACCCTGATAATACCATGTCCCATTGATTATCATGGTTCCATGTAAAAAATTTTGTGGGAAGACAATTTCCATTGTCTGGCTAGCTCTACTTACCAGTCTCATAATCCCAGCTGTCTGCTCTTCACCATTCCCCTTCTTCCCCAGAAACCAGTGTATCTTTCCTACTGATCATCTTGCAGTCCCTGAATTGGGGACCTTTCACAATATAATGGTATGTTCATGTCCTTGAAACATAGCCCTTTTGGCTCCATTCCAAAGTGACTATCAAGAGTAAATTCTTAGGCCTTGTCTACACCAAAGGGAAAAGTCGATCTAAGCTACGCAATTTGAGTTACATGAATAGCGTAACTCAAATCGACGTAGCTTAGATCTACTTACCACGGGGTCCACGCTGCGTGATGTCGACGGGAGACGCTCTCCTGTCAACTTCCCCTTAATCTTCTTGATCAGGTGGAGAACAGGAGTTGACGGGAGAGTGATCCGTGGTAGATTTAGCGGATCTTCACTAGAAGATTGCCGCATCGATTGCCGCAGCTTAGACAAGCCTTTAGTGACTTGCAAAATACTGTCTGTTTTGAGAGCCTCTGCAGGCTAATAAAGGCAATTTTTCTAGCCTAAATTCCTATTAAACATTTCCGGTAATAAGACATATTTGTATTTTAAGGCACCCAATGCCTGCATTATGTTATGCATTTCTGTAGAAGGTAGTGTTTTTGGCTTTGCAGTTAAATGTATAACCTCGGCACTGTTACAATATTCCAAGAATTATAACAACACTAAACAGATCACTTTGTTTGACAGTAAGCAATTAGGGCTCTTTGCTGACCATAACACATCAACCTGTGGGAATTTGAAGTGACGCATTTAGAGTAGACAGGCAGGTTAGAATAAGTGTTTTCTTGCTAAAAATCATAATTCCACTGGGTTTTATGCAGAGCTGGTAAAAAATTATTTTTCTTGCACAGTGGACAAAAAAGGAAAAATATTTTAAAAGATAACACATACATTTAAGACTTAAAGACAGTGGCATGTTCAGGGCCGGCTCCATGGTTTTGGCCGCCCCAAGCAGCCGAAAAAAAAAAAAAGCTGCGATCGCGATCTGTGGTGGCAATTCGGCGGGAGGCCCTTCGCTCCGAGCAGGAGTGAGGGACCGTCCGCCGAATTACCACCGAATAGCTGGACGTGCCGCCCCTCTCCGGAGTGGCCGCCCCAAGCACCTGCTTGCCAGGTTGGTGCCTGGAGCCGGCCCTGGGCATGTTTGAACATGAACATGTCCTTTTTCTGGTCCTTTTTCTGGTTCATATATTTTGGAGAAGTCCTGAAACTTTCAGGCTTCAAGTCATAGGTTTAGATTAGAAATTTTCAAATATATTCATTGTGTGCTCCGCTTTCTAATAGAAATTGCCTTGTGGATGTGTGTCCTCCTATTTACAAGTCCATAACTTTGTCAAATACAGCAGTTTGTTACATGGAGCAATGATATTAGGAGAGTATTTAATTTATTTCTATCTATTTTTTTTAATGCAATGGAGCAGCTGGAAACAAGGAGAGCCAGCACTATGTGACTAGCCAGCTACTCACAAACTACCAGCAAGGGCTCCTCTGACAAGATTCAAAACCACTGTCTTTGTACAGTCTGAGGCCATGGTACAGCAAGTTGCACTGCACTAGTGATAATAGGTGGAGGCTACCTGCTGAGAGTTGAGGCAGACGGCATGCCTCCATGTTTGCCGGGTCGGGGAAGGTATGCTCTTACTTCACCTTCAAAGAAGGAAGTGTATGGTCTTTTCCTAGTGCCATCTACATTCATCCAGAATGGATAAAGTGGAGTGGTATAGTTTGTGAGCCAGTGTAGCCAAGGATAAAATGTATCAGGTATATTTGTGATATAGAAGTGAAATATAAATATTAATTAATGTTATAACACAGGGCCTACTGACCTGAAGCCTGTAAGATATTTAACTTAACAAAACAAGGCATCAACCCTAAAGATAGGCTGACATGAGTAGCTAACTGACCCTATGTTATAAGATGAAACAGTTACAGTAATTAGGGTTGCCAGGCATCCGGTTTTCGACTGGAATACCCAGTTGAAAAGGGACCCTGTTGGCTCTGGTCAGCTGGCGGCTAAAAGTCTGGTTGGCCACAGCAACCAGCTCCACGTGGCTCCCTGAAACAACCGGCATGTCTCTCTGGCTCCTAGGTGCAGGGGTAGCCAGGAGGGCTCCGTGCACTACCCCTACCCCCGCTCGCAGGTGCCACCCCAAGCACCAGCTCTGCAGCTCCCATTGGTTGGGAACTGCAGCCAATGGGAGCTGCAGGGGCAGCTCCTGCGAATGGGGGCAGCACGCAGAGCCCCCTGGCCGTCCCTGTGCCTAGGAGCCAGAGGGACATGCCGTCTGCTTCTGGTGCCACCTGAGGTAAGCACCTCCTGGAGCCTGCACCCTACTTCCCTCCCAGATCCCAAACCCCTTCCCCAGCCCTGAGCCCCTTCTCACACTCCAAACCCCTCGGCTGCAGCCCAGAGCCCCCTCCTGCACCCCAAACCCTTCATCCCCAGCCTCACCCCAGAGCCCGCATCTCCAACCGACACCCTCATGCCCTCCCTCACCCCTGCTCCAGGCCAGAGCCCCTTCCTACACTCCGGACCCTTCAGTCCCACCCCACAGCCTGAAGCCCCCTCCAGCACCTCAAACCCTCATCCCTGGCCCTACCTCAGAGCCTGCCCCCCAGCCGGAGCCCTCCCCTACTCCTGTACTCCAACCTCCTGCCCCAGCCTGGTGAAAGTGAGTGAGGGTGGGGGAGAGTGAGCGATGGATGGAGTGAGCAGGGGGCGGGGCCTCGGAGAAGGGGTGGGGCGGGGCCTTGGGGGAAGAGGTGGGGCAGGGGGCAGGGCAAGGGTGTTCAGTTTTTTCCAGTCAGAAAGTTGGCAACCCTAACAGTAATAGATGTTCTGATATTTAGGAAGTATATATTGCAATGTACCAGTTAAAGCTGATTAGAGTATTCTGGGGCTTTTTGCAGACACAAGCTGTCAGCAGTGTGCAAATCACTAGTTGTTATGGTGATTGAGTGACATAAATGTTAATGAGTATAAAGGGAACTAACAAGTTAGCCTATAAAAAATGGGGTACCCCAGGTTTAGTGGGGTCAGAGGCAGATTAAGATTTATTGGGGCCTTGGCACAAAGAACTTTGGGGCCCCCAAAATCCCCCCTGCCCTGCCCCCCACTCCTCCCCTTCCTGCAAGGCCCTGCCCACTGGCCTTGCTGGAAGCAGGGGCTGTGGTAAGAGCTGCCCAGGGAGCCCGGGCTACTGTGGGGAGGCCCGGACCCTCCATCTGCCCTGGGCGGTGCACCCTGCGGGGCAGGGACACAGGCCAGGGGCTGCTCTTGGGCACCCTGGTCTCCTGTCTGCGGCAGGTGGCACCCTGGTCTCCTGCTCTTGGGCACCCTGGTCTCCTATCTGTGGCATGGGCTCCCCACAGCTGCTCTGGCTCCCTGGGTGGCTTTTACCCAGCCTAGGACAGTGGTCCCCAAACTGTGGAGAGTGCCCCCTAGGGGAGCATAGAGGAACAAATGGGGAGGCCTGGGTCAGCCACCACGGGGGTGGGAAGGGAGCACCACCCAACCCTGCTCTGGCCCCAGCCCCAGTCATGGCTCTGTTCCTGGCCCCACTCCCGGTCACAGCCCCACTCCTGGTCCCTGACCTCAACCCTGGCCCCACCGCGACCCCTGACTCCCATTCCCAGCTCTAGCCCTGACTCCCGTGGACCAGGTAACTGGGGGGACAACCAAACAAATTTGGGGACCCCTGGCTTAGGGTAACCATATGTCCTGTTTTGGACTCGGATGTCCCAACATTTTGTCAAAACTGGGCATTTTGTCCCATTTGCTCTTGCCAACTGATCACCAGTTGGCAAGAGCAGACAGTACAAATGCCCAGTTTTGACAAAAAGAGGCTGGGGGAGGGTGAGCAGCGGGGCTCGGGCCAGTCCTGCATGGGGAAGAAGGCGGCTTGGGCAAGTGGCTTGGGCTGGCTCAGTGCAGGGGGCGAAGGGAGTAGGGCCTCGGGCCGGCTTCACAGGGGGGAAATATACTCACTCACACTATGTCCATCCATCTTCCAGCCTGGCTGGGAGCAAGGCCTCAAGGGGAAGAGAGGAGCAGGGCTGAGGGGCAGGGTGGTGGGAGAAGGAGCAGCAGGGGGTGGGGCCAGAGGGCCGGCACTCCCGTGGGGCCCCCAAATTGGCCAGGGCCCATGGGCACAGGCCCTGTCGGCCCATACAGTAAGCTGCTACTGGGTCGGATGTAGAAATATAGTTAAGGAAAAGGGATTGAAAGCTTCATGAATAGGCACTACCCCGAAAGGCATCAGTGTAACTCATCAGAGGTATAACTTGGCCTGTGTGCCATGGGAGAATCCAAGATGACAGCTATGGGTGGTGATGATGATGAGCAAGATAGTGACTGACAGTCCGTGGTTTCCAAGCAGGAAATGTGAGTAATGCCTGTCATAGGGCTAAACACTTTGTACTCTCTATCTGCTGTTGTGAGATTGTTTATCTGCTTAGTGGATTTGTTAATGAAGGAACTTGTGATAAATTACAATTGTTTCTTGTGTGCTCCTCAAGTCTCTCATTCTAATAATAGTGGTGGTAATCTTCCTGATACTGTTGCTGCTCAGGAGACCAACCCTTATTGGCCACTGTAGTCTAAGAGATTAATCAATACACCAATCCATCAATTAATTGTAGGTGGGCCCAATAGTGGGCTCTCAGAGCTTGTAGATGGAGACCAAAACAGAGTCCCAGCAACAGAAAGACAGAAATTGGTGAAAAAAGTGCTCCGGGAAGTCTTGTTGACAAATTCAAAGCTGCCAACATCCTGATGGAGCCAAAGGAGTAGCTTCTATCTCCTAGTTATGGGATACTCTGTAACTCAGTAACCAGTGTCTGTGAATCTACGACAAACACACACCACAGGATCATATTCATTCTTTGTCCCCTACAAATCACACAGTCCCATTCACCTCCTCCACATTCACACACAAGTTACAATCCCATTCACTCTTGTCTCCCTCTCATACATTTTATCACTCAATTTATTCAACATGAAGGAGGAACTAAGGCATGGTTGCTGGACAAAGGGATTGAGGAATATCTTCTATAAATACAAGGACTGAGCATTTTTTGCTGATTAGATGATTATATTGTAGGCCTGGTCTATATTCACCTTCTGAGAAGGCTAAAAGCAACACAGAGCCTTTGACATACCCAGTAACATTAAGGTTACAAATGAAACAACAAATTACATATAGATGTGTGAGCAGATCTTCAGATGGCAAATTATCATAGTTCCATTCACTTTAATTTACACCAGCTGAGGATCTGTCCTTCAATCTTAATTTTACATAACCAACCTTAATACATAATTAACAGGAGCTCTAAAACAATGACCAGATCATTCTTCATATCTTTGGAATTGAGGGTGATAACATTAATCAGAGGAGCTCATTTGCTATTAAAGTGGCTATTTTAAGTGCTCTGTTGGAATTCCACTGATGCTCTGCATTATTAGCATTAGCTAAACATTTTTGTTTGTTTTGTTCTGCAGAGTCAAAGGCATTGTGAGGTGAGGAGAGTAACAGATTATGAAGCATCTATCCATTTCTAACTGGCTAACCGAGCTGGGTCTCCCAGAATATTGCATGCTCTTTGATAAACAATACAATGGTGTAGAGGTAAGAAACTCTCTTTTTCAGGAAAATTCCCATGAAAGTCTCAAATGGTTCAATCCGCTCAACACAATTAGTCTCAAACTAAATAGGTTATCAGTTAGAAAATTAGAACTTTTAAGCTTTATCCTAACGTAGAAATCTCATGAAAATAGCAGAACTCTGGTGGGAATTTGAGTAGGTAAGTGTTGCCCAAGTAATACTTCCTTTACTCTTATTCACTGGATTTATAGAAGCTTTAAGAGCCAAGAAGTTAGTGGTGGAAAAAGCTTTTTTACTTTTTTACTTACTTACTCCAATCCCAAATGCAAGGTATAGTCCCCTGACTGATTGTATTTTAGCCAAAAGTCCAGTTGTCTATTGTCCAAGAATGTAGAACTTTTCTGTTTTAATATTCTTGATAAATAAATATTACTTTGTTCATTTGAATGTTTCCAGACTTAAGCTATTTCTCAGTACTTCTGCTAGAGGCTAGACAGGACCATTCAGGAAAATGTATAACTTAATGTAAATACACTATGGTCCACACAGATCTCACTGCAGGATCAAATCTAAGATTTGAACATGTTTGGTGTGTAATTCTTTGTGCCATTATTGCTAAAATAATATATATAATAATAAATAAATAATAAATATATAACTGTAAAAGTAGAACTTTTGATAATGTGTATTGTTGACTGAAAGGAAAAATGAGCAGAGATTTCATTTTTCATAATGAGTTAAGTAAAGATAAAACTATATTTTAAATTTAAGTAACATTACTGTGGAGATGTGAACATTAGGGCCAGATTCTGCAAGCACCAACTATCAAGAGTAATACTTATTACCAGGAGTAGCTCTATTAACTATTGCCCATGGAACTACTCCAGGTAGTAAGCAATATGCCTAGTAGTAATTACTTGTCTGACTGAGCCTCAAGCACAGGAAACTGAAGGGTGATGCTCTCCCTTTATCTCATACAAACATGAAAAGAAAAGCAAAACCCCATACCTTTTGTAATTCTGTATACTAAAACTCATCATGAAATACAGCCACTTATCCAGTGTTAGCCAAGACAGCCTGAGACTTTAGCTCTAATGAACACATTTACTAAAGTGAGAACAAGTAAATAACTTTTGTTTTCCAAATTTTAACCAATAAGTTGCATTATCTTATATCTAGTTTTGAATTTTAATGAATAGTTTAGTGATAATGAATGTATCTGTTTACAGAACAATGGCACACATGTGGCTAGTAATACAGTTCCATACTGATGAAGAAACACATTCAGTGGTGAAAGTAATATTAAATTCTTATCAGTATGGGGGCCGGCTCCGGCCCCTGGAAGGGGCGAGGCCTCGGGCAGAAGGGGTGGGTCTGGGGGTCAGCGTCCCCCAGCCAGCCCATCTGCACTACCTGGCCCCCGCCGCCCGTGGCTCCAGCAGCGATTTAAAAGGGTCCAGGGCTTCGGTCGCAGCCGGGATCCCCAGACCCCTTTAAATCGCCGGCCCCAGGGCAGCTGCCCCTTTTGCCCCCTCCTGTCAGAGGCCCGGGGGGGAGGGTGGTGGTAAAAGGGGCAATGACATTAAAGCGCTGCTGCAGCTGCAGCGCTTTAACATGGGCTGCGTACGGGCCAGTACCGGCTTTTTACCAGTACACTATACCAGCCCACTTTCACCCCAACCACATTTATCAATATTAGTTTGGTAACGATCACGAGAGCTATTTGTTACCATTTGAAAATAGATAAATATCAAATAGGAACAGTAAAATTTGAAAGACCTCATGCAGTAGCCCAGTTGATTCCAGTCGTGTGTCTGATTCTGTTTAACAACAGCAGGATTGTATAGAGTGACTAGAGCAGGGGACTGGGAACCACGACTCCTATATTCCATTCCTCACTCTATCACTGACTTGCTGACGCTGTGTCACCTCGGACAAGTCGTTTAGGCTACATCTTCACTACAGGCCTGGGGTGTGATTCCCCTGCTTGCGTACACATACTCGCACTAGCTCTTAGTGAGCTAGTGCAAGTAGAAATAGCAGTGTAGCATGGGAAGCAGCAGCAGAGGTATGGCTTAGCCTTGTTGTGTATGTATCCACTAGTTTCAGGGGGGTTTGAGAGCTAGTGCAAGTGTGTGTGTGCGACCAGGGGAATCACACCCCTCACTAGTAGTGTAGTTGTAACCATAGTTTCTCTTAATTTATTAATCTGTAAAATGTGTATAAAACCTACAACATAGCGATGTTGTGAGGATTAATTAATTGTATGTTATGTGGAGGGCTATGTAGTAGTGCAAAGTACTATTACTATTATATACCTATTAACCCCACTTTAAACACTTCAGTCCAAATCCTTCACTGTAGAAATTTGAGCCAGAAAAAGAAACACCGACAGATGCATCATTCTTTACAGGAATCATGCTAGCCAGCCTAAGCTTCTGTTGGGCACACATTGCTGCTGCTCTAAACAGGAGCCAGGTGCGTGCCAGGTTAGCAGATGCTGTTGACTACAGCATACATGTTAGCTGGCTGGAGGACTGGACATCCATCTCATCTAGCTTGCAGACCACGTCCACTTGGGGTCATGGTATGCAGGATGGCAAATTTACAGGCCCCCCTCTCCCAGTACTCTTGAGTCCTAGAAAGGGATCCTGCCCTGCTGCATGTGCAGAAAAAGTTTTCTTTCCACTATGTGAGATGCCATTCCACTATGTGAGTTGAAAGATGTCATAGAAAACTTTTTCTGCACATGCAGCAGGGCAGGATAGTGAGTTGAAGGAGGTAGCCTTTTGAAATTACAGGTAACCTCTGCTGTGTCTCTTCCCCACAGTGCTGAATTAGCAATACCAGAAGGAATCCTGGCCTCTCATATCAATCATCTTGGGGATCTCAGCAACATCTCTAGAAGTTCTGCAGGAATTCTGAGAAAGTCCTACCTCTATAAACCTATGTATGGAAGTCAGAACCAGAATCACCCTTCTATCTATCATCCTGTGTTTTCTGTCTGCATTGTTGGCATGTATGAGTAACCTCTTGCCCCCGCCTCCCAGAAAAAAATAATATCCTTTACCTCTAATATTCTGCACTGCACTCAGCATACAAGTTTATCAACAGATGTACATTGCTTTGAACTGTTATTGTTATCACTAAATATTTCAATTATATCTCACAAAGTAAAATAATACATAAAATAAATATTATCGTTAAAAGTATTTTCATCAACTGAAGACATTCCTGGATTCATTTGTAAATGAATTACAGTTATTCACCAGTCATTCTCCCCAATCAAATTTTACACAGAGACAGACAATAGGGTTTTAATTAAAAGTGGTTTTCATGTCACAGCTGTGCTGCCTGTCTACCAGAGTACTTACAGTGTTGGGGTAATCTGATAATCCAAGCAGAATAAAGATAATAGGATTTCAAAGATAACTTAGATAACTGTGAAGGCTAATAAAAAGACTCATTTTCTATGATAACCTAGGTCCCTAAACAGTCAGTCAGTAAAATGCAGTAGTAAGTTGAAACATGTTGCTATGTGATTCATGCTATCTTTGTAACACAAAAGATCCCAATATAGAACCCTGGGAGGGTTGAGTTGACAGACAACAAATTGAAAGAAACATACAGCAAAATTACTCTTTTAGTTTTAATAGGCCTGAAAGCCCGTCTGGGGGAGAAATCAGCTGCTGCTCAAAACTTAATAATAGGCTTACTGTGTCACTCTGAATACAATGGATTTTTCTAAGTTAAAACCTCCAGTCACTTTTCCATTTACTGTTTTACAGTTTCTGGAGGTTCCACTTCATTGCCATCTTTATGCTCTTTCCCCAGTTTCTGAGCTAAATACTATAGACCAGGGGTCGGCAACCTTTCAGAAGTGATGTGCCGAGTCTTCATTTATTCACTCTAATTTAAGGTTTCGTGTGCCGATAATACATTTTAATGGTTTGAGAAGGTCTCTTTCTATAAGTCTACAATATATAACTAAACTATTGTTGTATGTAAAGTAAAAAAGTAAATAAGGTTTTTAAATGTTTAAGAAGCTACATTTAAAATTAAATGAAAATGCAGAGCCCCCAGGACCAGTGGCCAGGATTCAGGCAGTATGAGTGTCACTGAAAATCAGCTTGCGTGCCGCTTTTGGCACGTGTGCCATAGGTTGCCTACCCCAGCTATAGACTGATTCAAAGTGCCTGACTTACGTCTCATTGAAGTCAATGGGACTACTCATGTGCTTACCTAGACGTGCTTACTTACCTTGCTGAACTGGGGTTTAAGTTGTCGGATGGCTTAGTTATTACCTATATTATCTACTATCTAGAGTTAGTATTTTTAATAATAATACTTAGTATTTACATGGGGCTTTTTATCTTTACAGCAGAGGGTATCATCATTCTCATTTTACAAATGAGGAAACTGAGGCAGAGAGAGGTAAAGTGTTCATAACTACAGAATGGGTCAAGTGGCAGAGCTGGGGGTAGATCATAGGTTTCTTGGTTCCCAATCCTGTACTTTAACTGGTTCTTAGAGAGGAACATAAAGTGTTGTGTGGGAGTCTCGAATAAAGCAGGAAAACTTTCAGGTAGGAGATTATTCTCCCTTCTACAATCATGGCATCTGTGTATCATTATTTTTTGCTGTCATAACAATTTCTCTAACACTACTTCAGAAATCTGCCAGTAAAAGCCCCCACTGTATTCCCACCAGTGTATGTTGTCCAGAACCAGAGGTGTAAACACCAGTTGCCTTTGTATTGCCATTCTTTTATGTTTGGCAAAGGCTGGACAAGCAGAAGACCAGGCTGCATTTTTTGGTTTTGATTTTGGGGGAGGAGGGGAGTGGAAGGAGGAGAAGGATCCTGTGTGAGTGTTAGCACTAGTTTTAAAATCTTTCCCACTTCTCTGTGGCTTCACCTTTGGTATTTTCCCCTTTTGGTAAATCTGAGAGGGGGAAAATAAGCATAATAGTTTCATGATCAGAAAGTCCTGCCCCTTCTATTGACATATATTTAATGCATCAACATCTGGGAAATGCTCACATTTGATTTCACGCTTTCAAATGAAAAATAGTGCAGTCTTCCTTCTACAGCTTTATGGAACTGTCTCGTTTCTGGCATCTGAAATGGGGGTTCAGAGAGTAAAAGTGGGTGCCCTAAATCCAGTAGTGTCTCTCAGGCACTATGGTTTTATTTAAAAGAATGAAGATTTGCTAGTTTGTGGCTCTACTTAAAAAATAAATTCTTTGCTGGTGGTCTTGGCGGTGCATTTAAAGTAACTGTAACGATGCAATCTGTCTTTTATGATCCGAGAGTTGAGATGCCCAACTTCATAAAAGATACCACAATAGATTGGAATGTTATGAGCCCCACCTGCCAACACTAAAGTGGAGCAAATTCCAAAGAATTACCTTGCTATGCTCCACAAACAAAAGACAAAATAACAAAGGGGAAAGGAAACGTATGTGACCCTAAAGGATTTTCTCCAAACTACAATGCTGATTTCCCCCCCCCCTTCTTTTAAAGACGTTGACGTAAAATTGAAGCATTCTAGACCTTCATAAATAATTCCCTGAGTTATTCAGCAGCCTATTTTGATAAATTAATTCTGATTTTGCAGAGCCTGGGGAAATGAGAGAAGATAACTGTTCAACCTCAGTTATTTAGAACTCATGTCATTCAAAACAGGGTCATGTCCCCTGATGACTGTTAATTACATTAAGTAGTCTCTTCATTATCCAAAATCTTTACAGTCCATAATTTTTCATGTCCCCCCAATCAAGTTTGAACTGTATCTCCCTTCATTAATGTAAGTGAAAGTAGTATGTTAACTTTTTTTCTTCTAAGAGTCTTAGTTTGTGGGTATTTTCCATTTCTCAAAATGTAATAAATTAAGAGAAAACCTTTTTTATTGTTAAAAATATCCATCAGCATGGATCCCAAACTAAATATGAAAAATCTTCACCATTCAGTGTGTGTTGAGAAAAGTGCACATTTTGTTCATCGCAACTCTGGCTTTTTTAAGAAAAACATTTTTTAACCTACGTAAAGTTACATTGGCCCAAGTGCTGCTACATCATGTGTTGTTATAATCCTATAATTAGCCAGATGTTTTTAAGATGGTTAACTAGTTTTAATGACAGTGTGAAATCCTTCCTGCTTCAGTAACAGGATTTATCATTGAAAAGGGACTTCACATAATGTATAAATATTTTCCTAAACCTGTTGTTATTTAGCCCACAGTAACAGAAGGCACCAAAGTGGCTCAAGGAGAATTTAATTTACTATTGGAGTAATATCTCTCTACAGCATGTTCTCTTTCTCTGGGGTTTGCTACAGGACTTACTACATCTGACAGAAGTTGATCTTAGGAAAATGGGAATTGAGAACCAAATCCACCGAACACACATCCTTTCTAATATCCTGCTGCTTCAGGAGGCAGAAAGAAAAAGAGGTAAGAAGTCTGCCATGTTGTTTCCTAGAGGTTTGGAAAATGGATTAATGTTACTTTCCAATCACAGGGCGTAGAGAAATGAATATGTTGTTTCAACCTAACATACAACTTTGTGATGAGGCCTACAAGATTACAGTATTCAGACTGTAACAAGAATGGCTGATGGTTTAGCTACTTGGGGGATACTTGGGGGAGAAGATAGGGATCATTAACCCATTCTCATTTTGGTGTTTGTCAGTAGAGGTCTCCATATTAGTGTCACTTTTTAGCACTCAGTCTTGATCCTAAGAACAAATCATAATGTTAGCAGACAGTATGATTGCCAAAAGGCTGATGAATCCCTTTTCCTCATTTGGAAAGACTGTAACCAAAAAGTCAAGACGAAGCAGTGTTCTGCATAAATTACTTCACTCTTGTGAAAAAAGAGGAAGTGAGCAGGGAGTTTTTGGTCTAAAGGGAGAATGGATAACAGCAACACTTTCCTCCCTCCTTTTCTATATGGGCCCCTGTTCTGAACTGTTAGGATTTAATTAAAATACCTTTTGTTTTATTATGATACAAGTCCCTTTCCCAATTAAGCACCAAAGTTCTGCTCAGAGGGGCTCATTACAGCTGTTCGAGTATGGCAACTCTTCAAAGTGTTCTCCTCTGAGTGAGAACTCAGTAAGATGGTACTATTTAGTCTTGATTCATTGAAGAGGATCTTTCGAGAAATATGACTCTAGATAACAAGGTCTAATTATGATGTAGTCTGCCCAATAATTGTAAAATATCCTGGGGAAAGGCTGTCACAGACTGCACAGAAGTCAACATTTTACTTTGATAATGTTCCTGCCTTTCATTCATTTCAGATGAGATGAGAAGACATGGTTGGGAATAGAACCATGTGTAGTGATACTATTCATAAATATTCTGTGTTGACCTACGCTAGTCTTCTGTGTTTGGGAACTGATATTCTGTGTGTCAGGGTTGAAAAACAACTGTATGCTCATGCAACCATATAATTTTTTCTGATTTTTTTTAATTAATGATAGAAAAACTTACATAATTCTGAAGAGGTCAAGTAGGGTATGTGACATTGTGCAGTCTATATAGTTTTATAAAAAAATATGATAATTAGTGAATATAATGTAACTGGATATGCTTCATGCAAAAGGTCTCTTGTAAGGTATCATTACAAAGCTTATAATCTATTGAGTGTGATCATCCTATTTGTATAAATGTACCACAACTTGAAATATAACTCTGAGGGCCTACTGTAATTATGCAAAGTGTGGGCCATTAATGGTTGTTTGGAATCTTGATGACTCCCGTTAACCAGGACCATTATCTGCAGATGGCTGTGTTCTAACTGTGAGTCTTCCTGTATATGTATGTGCTGGCAAGTGAGTAATGAAGTCTTGCAGTGACATGTGATCATGTCACCTGAACTGGAATCCATCTTTAACCTGGTGCTTTTCCAGTGAGGGAGGGGTGAAAACCTAGAGGGACAAAGGGTTCCTGCCTTATGCAAAAGATATATAAAGGGGTGGAACAGAACAAGTTGGGTGACCAGATGCCCCGATTTTATAGGGACAGTCCCGATTTTTGGGTCTTTTCTTATATAGGCTCCCATTACTCCCCACCCCCGTCCCGATTTTTCACACTTGCTGTCTGGTCACCTTAACAAGGGACAGGAGAGGAGCCATCATGAAGAATCCCCTAGCTACCAACTGAGCTGCAACAAGAGCTGTACAGGGGAAAGAATTGTGCCCAGGCCTGGAAGGTGTCCAGTCTGAGAAAAAAAACTTACTGAAGCATCTCTGAGGGTGAGATTATCTGTATTCAGTTTGATTAGACACAGATTTGCACATTTTATTTTATTTTGCTTGGTGACTTACTTTGTTCTGTCTGTTACTACTTGGAACCACTTAAATCCTACTTTCTGTATTTAATAAAATCACTTTTTCCTTATTAATTAACTCAGAGTATGTGTTAATACTTGGGGGAGCAAACAACTCTGCATATCTCTCTATCAGTGTTATAGAGGGCGAACAATTTATGAGTTTGCCCTGCATAAGCTTTATGCAGGGTAAAACAGATTTATTTGGCTTTAGACCCCATTGGGAGTACGGCATCTGAGTGCTGAAGACAAGCACTGTGAGCTGTTTTCAGGTAAACCTGCAGCTTTGGGGCAAGTAATTCAAACCCTGGGTCTGTGTTGGGGCAGACGGGAGTGTCTGGCTCAGCAAGACAGGGTGCTGAAGTCCTGAGCTGGCAGGGAAAACAGGAGCAGAGGTAGTCTTGGCACATTAGGTGGCAGCTCCCAAGGGGGGTTCTGTGATCCAACCCGTCACAGGGTAGTTTAACTTTCATAAATCAGAGTATACGAGTCATTAAAATGTAAACTCAGTATCTCATTCTCGTAATCTATATTGTGAATTTAACAGGAAACTACAAAACTTGATCATTGCAATGAGACTAGGAGATGTTTTGAGTGGAACCCACTTTCATTTACTTGTGAAGACTGGAATCTTGTTGCCTTCCTTAGATACTGTAGTGGTGAATGGGTTATTATTCACACTCGAAAATAAATGTATAATCAAAGGTGCTGCTAAGCTTTTCAGCCACCCACTGTATTGGTTTATAGACATTTTATATCAGTTCAGCCAACTCAACAAATCTGCCAAAAATCCACTGTACCTAAATGTCAAACTCTTAGGTGAGCAGATAAAACAAGGAAAGGAGGCTTATCTCACAAGAATTGTACCAAACAAATGAAAATATTTGTATCTGTAACTTCAATGTCAATGAAGGATCAACAAACACAAAAATGTTTCTGAAGAATGTCGATAAGAACTTTAAAAAATAAAACATTTAATGTTAGCAGAGACCTTGGAGATAAGGAAAATATGAAAAATAAAGGCTCAGGCAATGAAGCCCTTAATGACATAACAGTTTGCAAATAGTCTTTATACGCAGTGTTCTTTTTCTGACTTCACAGCAACAATATTCCTCTTGAGACTGTATAGCTTCAAATGTGTAGGGCTAAATTCATCCCCAGTGTAATTCCAATGGCTTCAATAGAATCACAGCAGGGATGAATTTGAACCAAGAATTTTATTCCTGAATTACAGCATGTATTTTATGTCATCTAGACATATCATTCTATTACCCGGCAAGCTGTATCACTTGGCTGGTTTGGTAATGAAGTGCTGGAGTTTCCTGAGCTAAGTTCTAATGAAAATGTAAGTAGTTCATTGTTCTGGAAAATAAGCAATTTTGGGTGCTATTTTTCCCCTCAGTTTCTCTTTTTAGCTAATGAACAATTGTGTGTAACTAAAATATTCATTTCAGAGTGGGGCCAAATTTCATCCCTTGAGTTACTGTGTTGTCTCCAATAGACTTACCCCAGAGATGGTCCATTATGTTAAAAAACTCTGGGAACACTGTAAAACAGATCAGTTCTGTCAGTTAAACATGACTGCAGACTGTTTTGTTTTCACAAAAGGGACTAATGGCTGTTATCTAGTCTCCAGCCTATTATGAAGTGTTTTTGTTTTGTGTCTGTCTTTGACAAAGTGCTGTGTCTAGGAGCAAGAGTGCCTAATCATTTACACTGAAAACACTTGTTTTTCAGCACTGAACTGTACTGAAGTCAGACACTGAAGCATTAGTGTTTTCTTTACTTTCCACTCTTAAATAAATGTGCATTTCTCAGCAAAAATTATACCACTGCATAGTAAAAGATACTTTTCCACTCTGTCTTAATTTGAATTTTTAAAACAACCCAGATTAGCACTAAACTTGTTGTTCAGGAGTTTTCTATGGAGTACAAGGCAGAAGTTATTTTAACTTGCAAACACTCTCAGAAGTTGTTAGGTATTATTGAAGATATACAGGCATGTCTTAATGGTGATTTTTCATCTCTAAAAAGGTCTGGTTAAATGCACAGGTGGAGGATTCTTCCGCACCTCTGCAAACTCTGTTGTTAAATACAAAAACATGTCTGCCATTTGTGTGCTTCCTGATTCTGCCTCCCAGAAGTATTTGACTTACTGTTTCCTATGAGTATTTAATCCAACCTAGATGAAATTAGGATGAGGCATTATATATTTTGAATCAGTAACTAAGATCCTTTCAATATGCTCTTTGGTTCTGTCTATGTGTGGCCATATTCTCTGCTGCAGTCTGGCTCTTTTTTTTTTTTTTTTTTTTTTGCAGTTTAGGTAGTGCAAAGAAGCCAAAAAGCAATGAAATTTCCCCCATGCCAGGGCAACCCTCACCTTGGAGACTCCATAGTGGGCCTGGAGCCAACATAGGATATATCTACTCTAGAAATGTAGGTCGACCCTATTTTAGGTTGACTTACAGCCACTGCAGTAATCACTGCGGTGGTGCATGTCTGCACTACCTTCCTTGGGTCGGTGGTGCACATGTTCACCAGGAGCACTTCCACTGACCTAAGGGCAGTGTGGGGAGCTGAGAGCCCGGTCTCTCAGCTCCACTAGCAGCTCCCTGCCAGGAGCCCGGCTGCCCCAAAGGCTCTTGGGGTTTCGGCAGGCTGCCCCTACCCTCCCTTCCCCATTCCCCACCAGGAGCAGGGGAAGCCACCTGGTGCTTCTCCCCATCCCATTCCGGCTTGTCAGCCCACCGTCCCACCCCCCCACCCACTCCCTGCCAGGAACCATGCAGCTGTGTCAATTTCATGACTCACCAAGTTGTGAAACTGACATGGTTGCCCCCTTCCCTGCAGGGAGTGGGGAAGGGGAGGTGCTGGGGCTTCTCACCTCAGTTCCCAGCTGGGAGTGGGGGCTTGAATGCTGTCAAGGCTTCTTGAGGGTGGCTTCCAGCTCGGGGGGGGTGTGTGTGTGTGAGAGAGAGTATGTGTGTGTGAGAGAGAGTATGTGTGTGTAAAACCACCAGGGCTTCTCACCCCAGTTCCCAGTGGGGGGAAGCTGCCAGGGCTTCTTGCCCACAGCTCCCAGCCGGGAGTGGAGTCCAGCCACCCAGCTCTCTAGGGGAATGGGGGCCAGTGAAATTGACAAGACAGCCAATGTAAAGGAGGCAGTGTATACATAGATACCTGGCAGTTACTGCAGCATCCATATTTCCATCTCAAATGGATGTAACCATGCACATTCCTGAGGAAAAGTGTAGATCAGAGAAGAGTGCGGTGGAGGCACAAGAAACAGCTGCTGCTGAGTTTAGTTCCTTAAGTCTAGATGATCCAGGACTGTGGACCCACTTCAGGAGTAGCCTGAGGGACTTCCTTGTACTGCATGGGCCACAGCAAGTGAAAAACTTCATGTTCCCCAAAGACAATGAAAATAGACGTTTCCATCCAACACATTACTGGCATGAAATCCCCAATGGTGACAAAGTGGCGAGGCCATGGCTTATGTACTCAGAAACCCAGAATGCTGTATACTGTTTTTGTTGCAAACTCTTCCAGTCTAATGTTCCAGCTACATTGGGTTCTACAGGAACAAAGGACTGGAAAAATCTGGCTAGAAATCTGGGGGAATTTTGTAGAAATAAAATACAATTTTATCAAAATATTTTCTCGCCCAAAAAGGGAATATTTAAATCTTTATCTTTGAGAGACTGGCTATGTAATATGTCTTGATATTTTTAGTTTGTTTATATACATTTTCCTAGAGAGAATGAGAGATGGAGAGAAAGAGTTTGCCGTTTTAATGGGATCTATGTTTAGATCTTTTATGGATCCAGTGATTTCCCTACACCCCGCCCCCCGAATTTCCCCAAACCCCCCCCTCCAGTTTTGTGAACTAGTTACATGCCAATTTAGTGACTGTTTGGACATTTGAATTGAAATTGAAATATTAATACACACTTTAAAAGCATATACAGTGTATGATAAAATGTAGCCCACGAAAGCTTATGCTCTAATAAATTTGTTAGTCTCTAAGATGCCACAAGTACTCCTGTTCTTCTTTTTACAAGTACTCCTGTTCTTTTTGAGGATACAGACTAACACGGCTGCTACCCTGAAACCTGAAAAAGTATAATAGATTTGAAAAGTATGAACATAGACTAGCTTCCTTATACAGCTGTTGTTTTTATGACAATGTCAGTGCATTCATTCCGGTGATGTTGGCCAACCTAATAATTTCAAATGATGATTTGTAAGCAAAGTCTAAATGAGCTCTCCCTGACAGCTAGTGATGAGCTGGGGCTGGGGGGAAAGGCTTCAGGACCAGACACCTAATCTACCTAGGTATCCAGCAAACAGAGCTGTGTTGCCCAAGTGATAGATTTTGGCTGGGGTTGGGTTACAAATCACTTGAATGTGGGGCCAGGGGAGAGGGAGAGGAATGAAATGTTGTTCTTATTGTATGAGTAAAGGGCAGTAGAACTGTACTTAGCCTGTGCTGATTGAGGGCATCAAGAGAGAGAGGGTGGGGACCTGTCCCTCTCCACTGTTTAAAGACAGCTGATTAGGCTCCATAGATAGTCTTTTGCTCTGTTAAGTGACCACTGCAGCTGAAATCACTGATAATCAGGTCTAAGTGCTTAGTCCTGCTGTGGGGACAATGTTTCTGTGGAAGAAACAGCCTAGACTGCACTAGCAGCGAGGTTCCCCTACTGAGAGCTCAGCTGAAATCACCGAGAGCTGGGTGGAACCTCAAGAGACCAACTCGCAGAGGTCACAGTGGCAGGTGGCAGCAGAAGGTGACTGCGCAGGGCCATTGACAACACAGTGGTGGAGTGAACGGTGGCACAACAAACAGCAGTGGCCAGAGCGAACAGTGAGCAGCTGGAGGAAGGAGCAAGGTGCCTTCTTGCCTCCCACCTGGGAGGTGTGCTCACGTGAAAGCACCTCTGAACTCTGAGTCTCCACTGACCAAGGACAACACCAGTGAGTGAGGTGTGGTGGAGGGAAAAGTAAGGGGCACGTTAAATAAACATTTGTTTGTTGGACTGTATTTTAGTGACTTTGCTCCAGAATGCTAGATCTGTGACTGGGAATGGAAACTAATATAAATATGTTTCTTAGTAGGCCAAGATTTTTAAAATGCATTATTTGCCAAGGTTATTATCTCACATAACTGCTATCTTGAGAAGTCATTATGTGGGGGAGTTTCTGTACTATTAATTTTTATTATTATAATTAATTTTTACATAAGAATGGTCATACTGGGTCAGACCAATGGTCCATATAGCCCAGTATCTTGTCTTTCGACAGTGGTCAAGGCCAAGTGCTTCAGAGGGAATGAACAGAACAGGTAATCATCAAGTGATCCATCCCCTGTTGCCCATTCCCAGCTTCTGGCACGCATGCTAGGGATACTCAGAACATGGTGCTGCATCCCTCCCCATCCTGGCTAATAGCCACTCATGGACCTATTCTCCAGGAATTTATCTAGTTCTTTTTTACATATTCCAGCACTATAATCTTCCACACTGTATATAGACTATATTGTAGTGAGAGGAGCAATGTAGATATAGTGCAGCTATTTAAAAAAAAAAAATCCATCCTCAACTAAGCTAGTAAATAACCATATATAAAGAGGTACCTTAGTCTTTAGCAAAGAGTTATCAGAGAGCCAAAGCGATTAACAAAAGAGCCGACTTGATCCTGCTGTTGAACACAAGTCACTCTCAAACAGATCAGTTTTTGCCCACTTTGTCTCTTCTGCTTTCCTTAAAAACCTTGGAATCACAGCCAGACTTTTCAGTTCAGTAGTATTCACTATCTGCTTTGCAGATTCCAGACTGGAGCCAAAGTATTCTGGTACATTTGCCAATAGGCAGAGGAGGCTCCTTTGAACATTTCCTTTAGCATAACAATTAGGGATGACATCAACACCTGTGTGGTCTTTCTGCTTTCCTTCACAAGTTCAAGGATTGGAAAGTTTTCTCCCACCTTTTCCCAGTTTTAAATGAGGAGCTCAAAAATGTAGACGCAATTACAAAATTATAAACATACAGGTCTGGCTTTTATGTGCTACATGGGCCCTTGGGCAGTCCCAGATCCCAAAAGCAGCTGAGCTTAAAAAATACAACCCAGTCCTTTGAAAGTTCAAACTTTGTTTATTCTTACTGTTTCTGTCTGGCTCCATATTTATCCTAGAGCTCCATGTCAGTCAGAAGGTGAATAAAAAACATCTTCAGCATGTGTCTCACACTGAGGCTGTTAATTCATTACTTTCATTTGAGATGTCACACAGAAACTGGAAAAACCATTGGTTTCCATGTACCAGGGGCCACTGTCACAAAACTACTGTTGCTGTAAAGAAGGGCACTGTGAAGACCCTTCCACCTATTCTTCCCCTCTCGAGCAGGGTGAGGTTTGAAAACCATCCCATAATGTCATCTTTGCTCCTCTTCATTGGTTCACTACTTCTCTTGGGGGGGAGGGTGGGGAAGAATTGGGAAGTTGATAGATATGCAAATAAAACTGATTTCTCTTCAGAGATGTGGGGACTTTCATTACTTCATTTTCCACTTTCATTAACACTGTTGCCACTATAATGAGAGAAATAGGGTGGAATGGAACAGAAAAATAGAAACAAGGGAATAGAATTTATTTTCTTTAAACATGGACCAGGGCTCCCTTTCATGCAACTCTCTCCCCAAACCACAGTGTCTTCCTTCTCTTCTAATGTGTGCGTATTTCCAAAAAGCCCCAACAAATCTGTTAATACAATGTTAGGGATGCACAGTTAAAAAATCTGAATCCTCGTTCACACTTCTGAAGTGGTATTGGGAAAGGTTTTGTCCAATCTACACTAGCACTTAAACA
This sequence comes from Malaclemys terrapin pileata, assembly GCF_027887155.1. Classification (NCBI taxonomy): domain Eukaryota; kingdom Metazoa; phylum Chordata; order Testudines; family Emydidae; genus Malaclemys; species Malaclemys terrapin. The sequence continues at coordinate 76,437,030 of NC_071512.1, forward strand.
GTTTTCAGGACTGGCTCAGGGGGACACCATTGTTGCCAACCTGTGACAGCAGCAGATGAGTTTCCTAGTCTAGCCTGGACTAACAAATTGGGAAATGTTAACGATAAGTTGGTGATTAATCTTTCCTACATTTAATTACCTCCAGTGATTTTAGTTCCTGTAGGAAACTCTAACTCCCTCCTACATCTTTTGAAACACAGGAATTCTCATACAAGACAGGCCAGTGCTCCATCTTATCCAGTTCCCAGTTTCCAACAGTAGCCAGTACAGGCGAACACTGATGAACGTGCATTAAATCCTGCAGCAGGCAGTTTTGAGAGAATCTGCCTGTGACGTTGTGCAGTCTATATGGTTTTATAAAAAACTTGATAATAAGTCAATATAATGTAACTGAGATAGTTTTAGAGAAAATACGGTAATAAGTGAATGTAAGTAACTGGGATATGCCTCATGCAAAAGGTCTCTTGTAAGGTATCATTCCAAAGCTTATAATCTACTGAATGTGATCATCTGATTTGTATAAATGTACCACTCTTGTATCTAAAACTAGAAATATAAAATGTAACTCTGAGGGCCTATTGTAATTGTGTAAAGTGTGGACCATTAATGATGGTTTGGAATCTTGATGACTCCCATTGTCTGCAGATGGCTGTATTTACCTGTGAGTCTTCCTGTATATGTGTGTGCTGGCAAGTGAGTAATGAAGTCTTGCAGTGACATGTGATCATGTCACCTGAACTGGAATCCATCTTTAACCTGGTGCTTTTCCAGTGAGGGTGGGTGGAAACCCAGAGAGACAAAGAGTTCCCGCCTTATGCAAAAGATATATAAAGGGGGGAAGAGAACAGAGAAGGAGAGAAGCCATCATGAAGAACCCCCTAGCTATCACCTGAGCTGCAACAAGAGCTGCACCAGGGGAAAGAATTGTGCCCACGCCTGAAAGGTGTCCAGTCTGAGAAAAATTTACTGAAGCATCTCTGAGGGTGAGATTATCTGTATTCAGTTTGATTAGGCATAGATTTGCGCATTTTATTTTATTTTGCTTGTGACTTACTTTGTTCTGTCTGTTACTACTTTGAACCACTTAAATCCTACTGTCTGTATTTAATAAAATCACTTTCTATTTAGTAATTCACTCAGAGTATGTATTAATACCTGGGGGAGCAAACAACTGTGCATATCTCTCTATCAGTGTTATAGAGGGCGAACAATTTATGAGTTTGCCCTGCATAAACTTTATGCAGGGTAAAACGGATTTATCTGGGTTTAGACCCCATTGGGAGTTGGGCATCTGAGTGCTAAAGACAAGCACGCTACTGCGAGCTGTTTTCAGGTAAACTTGCAGCTTTGGGACAAGTGATTCAGACCCTGGGTCTGTGTCTGGAGCCAGACGGGAGTGTCTGGCTCAGCAAGACAGGGTGCTGGAGTCCTGAGCTGGCAGGGAAAACAGAAGCAGGGGTAGTTTTTGCACATCGGGTGGCAGCTCCCAAGGGGGTTTCTGTGATCCAACCCGTCACACTGCCTGTCACAGTTCCTTAGGTAACTGCACCTCTGACTCCTTTGTTAGGGTTACCATAGGTCCGGTTTTTCCCGGACATGTCCTGCTTTTCGGCAATCAAACCCCCGTCCGAGGGGAATTGCCAAAAAGCCAAACATATCCGGGAAAAATACGGACGGGCACTTCCTCTCCCGTGGCTGCTCTGCTCCTCCCCTGACTCAGACTTTGGCTCTGTTTAAGAGCCAAGCTGCCCGAGCCAGTGCTACCAGCTTCGGGCAGCCCCCTTGCCTCCGGACCCCAGCCGCCGGCCAGGCACTTCTCCTCCCCGGCTCCAGCTGCTCTGCTCTGGCGGCACAGGGTCCGGAGGCACGGGGGCTGCCCGAAGCCGGTAGCGCTGGCTCGGGCAGCTTGGCTCTTAAACAGAGCCAAAGAGTCAGGGGAGGAGCAGAGCAGCTGGAGCCTGGGAGGGGAAGTGCCCGACCGGGGGCGCAGGGTCCGGAGGCATAGGGGCTGCCCGAAGCCCGAGCGCTACCGGCTTCACGGTTTGCCGGGCAGCCTCCAGACCCTGTGCCCCCGGCTGGGCGCTTTCCCTCCCGGGCTCCAGCTGTGCTGGGGAAGCGCCGGCGGCTGCCCGGCAAACCGTGAAGCCGGTAGCGCTCGGGCAGCCCTTTTCGCGTGGCTGGGAGGGAGGAGGGGGAGTTAGGGTGGGGACTTTGGGGAATGAGCGGGGAATGTCTGGAGTTGGGGCAGGGCCGGGGGTGGGAAAGGGGCGGAGCCAGGGCCCTGAGGAGTGTCCTCTTTTTTTATTTTTTAAATATGGTAACCCTACCTTTGTGGCCTCAAGCCTCTAGCTGTCACCTTTCTTGGAGCAGAGTTCAGGGACTCTCCTCCTAGACCAGGAATTTAGGCTGCAATTCCCCCTCCAAAGCACTCTGATCACATCAGCAAGTCTGACTTTAACTCAGCACCAGCAGTCTTGTTCTCTCAGGGCCAAGGACAGGGTTAACCAGTGACCAGCCAGCCTTCATAAACCAAAGTTTTACTTCTTCAGAACAAAGCACTACAGAGAAAACATACATTAAAAACAATAAACAGATAATTTACAGGAATTAGCTTACCAAGCAGTTATCCATTTTCCACATGGAGACCCTGATAGGAACAAAGTACTTCAGGCCCTTTCCACATGATCTGACCCTCTTGATCATAGTGTCATGTCAGTTCTTGGATTGTGTGGGAGTGACCGCTCTTCCTCAGTCAGGATGGTCACTTTTATAGAGCATGTAGTTCTTTGTTTGACCCCCTCTTAAACCAGATCAAACTACTATATGCCTTTTCCCCCAGGGAGTCTGACTTATCCAGACTTGCTACCTGCCTGGGGGTTTGCATTAAGTATCTCCAGTGATTTTAGTTCTGCAGGATACTGTTTAGCTCCCTCCGTGAAGGCATATATGCATATAATCTTTATAGCATTGATGCAATAATCATTGGATCTTCCAGGGGTTCATAATATCTGTCACACTGCCCACAGAGAGAATTTCTTCCTGAACTTTCTAGCTGCTTCTTTACCTAAAGCCCATTTGTGTGAGGTGCTGAGCACTCTCAGCTCCCATGGACTTTGGTGAGAGCTGAGGAAGCACAGCACTTGACCAGTTCAGGCCTTTTTTCTCTTAAATAGCTCATCATTAAAGGGTGCTGGCAATTTCCCTTTAAAGGCACAGTACCAAATAAGCACTAGGATGCCACAGATGTATCATGGGACAAGTATTACAAAAGTCACACACACCTTGTTTCCTATTCTCGACTGCTGTGACAGGAAGTAGGGCAGTTAGCCATCCCTTAATTAGGTTGATTCTATATTATTTTATGGCTTAAGACCTTGACATGAAGTATGTGAACTCAAGGCAGCCAGTGCAGCTGACAGAGCATCAGCATCCGATCTAGTGCCAGACCCAATGGTCCTCAAGAAGGCAAAACTCCCATTGAAACCCCTATATGTAAGCCTCTGAAAGTCTATACATAGATCTCTTCCTGCATCCTAGTATAATGACATCTCTAGCTGAACATTTGCCAGTCAAAAGCTTTCAGCTTCCTCTGAAAATGGAATAAAACTAGCAAGAAAGGAATATGACTCATACCAGAGTATTCTTAGCATATGTAATAATGTCAAGTCACTAGCACCCAACCATGTTGTTTAGGAAATCTATACTCGTTGCCTAGTTCTTATTCATAAAAACATGACAATTTAAAAAAACCCTGAGTTACTCGTCTATAAATTACACTGCCTGGAAATTTGCAGGACAGTTAAATCAATCAGTAGAGACCAGTTCACATCCTAAAACTGATTTGATTCTGTGGCATATTTTTATACATTTTCCATGAAACAGTAGCAGAATTGGTCCAGTCAGAGCAGCAAGAAATGTTCCCCTATGCTGCGAGGAAAATATTTGCACTTCCCTAGCACTTTCCATCTGATACTCTTATAAAGTGCTATAATGGACAAATCTTCACAACACTTCAGTGAGGTAGGTAGTTTAGATTAGCAAATGGAAGTATAGGATGGTTAAATGACTTCATACAAGGTGACACAGAGCTACACCTATAACAGGTTCTCCTGACTCCAAGTCCTGCACCCTCGCCATAATCCTGTCTCTCATGACCAGCAGTGATGGGTGTGCTAGTTAAGGATTGCTATCTGGACTATGTAATATGTTTGCAGTGAACCCTCAGACCATCCAAATCTTATCTGCTTTCTTGTTTCATCACCGGTTCAAAGGTCAGCTTGGATACGTGAAAAGGTTTTAAAGCCTTTTATGTCAGTTTCTAGAGTGGCTCTGAACCCAGTTTAAGTGAATCTGGGCTGAATTGTGGTTTCATGTTGACACCAGGCAAAACTCAGTGCTTCTGACCTAATTTTCTGCGAGTTCTTGGGGTTCGCTGAAACCTGACATTCAAGAGCTGAGAACTCACCATGATCAAAAGTGTTGAAAAACATTGCAGTGAAACCCAGTAAACCAACACTGGCAAACTTCAAACAGCTCTATCTGGCAGGCTATAGAAAAGTAGTATACTTAAATGTTAGCATTTCACTTCTGAGTAGTACATCAGAATCTAGTATATTGACTACAAACTTAACTATTGCCCACTTCTTTTTCGTGATGATGGTTTCTGTTAAATTCTAGACTCTAGACCCAGATTCTTAGCTGATGTAATTGGAGCTGGTTGAGCTACACCAGTTTAAATCAACTAAGAATTTGTCCAGGGCCGGCTCCAGGCACCAGGCACCCAAGCACATGCTTGGGGCGGCACCTGGTAAGGGGCGGCGGGGGGGAGCGCGGCGCGGCATGCCGGGGGGGGGGGGTGCTCCGGTTGCGTGGGGCTCGGCGAGGGGGCGGCGCGGGCGCGGTGCTGGAAGGGGGTTCCGGCGGCGCTCGGCGGGGGGCATGTTCTGGCGGCGCTCGGCGGGGGGGCAGCGCGGGGCTCGGGGGGGTGTTCCAGCACTCGGCGCTTGGTGGGGGTGCGGCGCGGAGCTGGAGGGGGGTTCCGGCGGCGCTAGGCAGGGGGCGGGCTCCGGTGCGCGGCGCTCGGCGGAGGGGTGGCGCGGAGGCGCTGCTCTGGGGGGGGTTCTGGTGGCGCTCGGCTGGGGGGGGCGGCGCAGCGCTCGGCGGGGGGACTGGGGGGCGGCGCTTTTTTTTTGCTGCTTGGGGCAGCAAAAAAGCTAGAGCCGGCCCTGAATTTGTCACAATGGGTCCAGTTTTCTCTGACATCCATGGTAATTTCTGAGGAAATCTGGTGGATTTTGGATAGGAGCCACTGGCTAAGTCTCTTGTGGATATGCCTACACAGCAATTAAACATCTGTTTCTGGCCTGGATCAGCTGACTTGGGCTTAGGCTGCGGGACCATAAAGTTTCTGTGTAGATGTTCAGGCTTAGGCTGGAGCCCGAGCTCTGGGAGCCTCCCCTCTCCCTCCAACCTGAGCCCAAATGTCTACACAGCCCTGTGAGCCTGGGTCACCTGACCTGGGCCAGATGCAGGTCTTTAATTGCTGTATAGATGTACCCTGTGAATACCTTATTTAATTAGCTTTAAAGGTGACCTAAGACTATTTCTTCTAATTGGGGGTGTGCCCTTTTTACTCTCTTTTTTTATGAGGGCAGAGGAGGAGGTGTATGCGTCCGTTCGAAAGGTTTATTTTCACCTTTTTTTAACCTTAGAAATATCAGAAATGTCAAGTCTGGTCTTTGTTGGTTTTGCTGGTGGACCTTCTGGATATCTTAAAGCATGTTTATTGTGAACCTTAGTTGAGGTGGTAGGTATATCAAATATTTTAACAAAGACTTCCTCTTCCAAAAGTGTTAATTAGTCAGTTAAGTTAAATAGATGTAACCAAAAAAATTTAACAGTTTTACTAAAAATCCCTTGCTCTCTCAAAAACTCCTCTTTCACTGTCTTGAATCATGTGATGTTATCCTTTTACTAATTCTCAGTGATTGTAGAATCTTCCAGAGTGGACAAGACCTGAATTTCTAATGTAAGAAACGAGCAGAAAAAGAACCATTACAAAATGTAGGCCTTCTTTATACATATAATAAAAAAAGCACAGAAGTACACAAGCCCCCACCTTTCCCCCCTCCTCTGTACGTCACCTTTAAAAGGTATTTTTTCTGATGTTGGTTCTTTTTATTTTGCCTAGTTGACCTAGTGGTTGTGGTATGTATCACCAGGCCAGAGATTAGCTTCCATTTCCAGCCAGAGTTGTCTGGTTTTGGTTATGATTTCAAAAGGTTTCCTTCTTCTATTAGCCTAGTTTTAAAGGGAGGGTAGTATCAGTATTTTCCAGAAAGATAGCCACATGAAGATGATGGGTTCTACTCATCCATCAATATGGCAAGGATTGCTGTGTGTAAGTCCTAGTGGTGGTTGTAGGTCTTGCCCCTTGTAAAACTGTAGACATTGATAAGAGAAGAGATTTCAGTGTCATTTGAGCAACTTTGTTCTTTTATATATTTTTAAAGGTCTGAGCTATACTTAATGTTAGGTTGATATAACTACAATGCTCAGGGGTGTGAAAAATCCACACCCCCGGGCGATGTAGTGATGCTGTCATAACACCCAGTGATGCAACTAGGTCAACAGAAAAATGCTTCAGTCAACCTAGCTACCATTGCTTTGGGAAGTGGTGGTCCTACACCAATGGAAAAAGCCCTTCTATTGGTGTAGGCTGTGTCTATACCAATGGTTCTCAGGGCCCACAATGTGTTACGTGGGCCACAGGTTGAGAACCACAGCCCCCCCCACCCCCCAAAAAAAACCCTCTACAGTCCCCCATGCCCAGCTCCCCCTGCCAAGAGACCCCTTCTAGAGGGGAGGGCACCCCCACAAACCCCTAGTTCCCAGCACCCCCACCCCCTCACTGCCCAGAGTGCTCCCCCTCCCCACAAACCTGCCCAGAGACCCACTCTCCTACACCCTTCCCCCCTACGGCACTCACTAGTCCCCTGCTGGCAGTAGTGCTCCAGCGGGCTGGCAGACGCTGTCTCCTCCTCAGCCAGCCCCGCCCCCTTGCAGACCAGAGCAGCAAATTTTGCTGGGCCGCAGCTGTGTGCTAATTGGACTGCATGTGGCACATGGGCCATGCGTTGAGAATCGCTGTTCTATACTGTGTGGTTATGTCAACATAGCTACGGCCGGCACCATAGCGGTGACAGTATAGTTCCTGTAGCATAGACAAGCCCAAAGTCTCCCGGCTTTTCTCTTTCTGGCATTTATATTGTTTGTTTCTTGAGCTATGTGGCAATATTAGCAGTGAGCATGTCTTAGAACTGCTCAGGCTTGTAGCTAGGCAAACAAAAGTGAGGATGCTTTGGGAAGGCAATAAAAACATAAATGTGGTAGGCGTCCTCCCCCCAGAAAATTGTGACGTATCAAGTGCAATCTTCTGTGTTTTTGAAGGTGTTTAGACAAACAAAAACAAGACCCAAAGAAGGAAGCCTATCTACTATTTATCTGGAATTTTAGGGAAAAAAATGATAAATTATATGCAGTTAAAACACCAACAAACGTATCAAAAACCTTGGCTCAGAAATACTCATATATACTCAAAAAAAGGGCCCATGTTGGATTTACGTGGTTCTATTTGTTTTGTTATTCTCTCCTCCGTACATGTGGCAGGGACACGACTCTACTGTCCACCCCCCAAAAACAATGAGGAGTCCTCAGCCCTCCCCGACATTTGAGTTTGTATAATATTTTGTTACCAAACTTTCTGTTTAAACAAAACCAATTTGAAACCTACTGATTGGTTTTTGTCCTCCCTCTTTCCCCATTTGACAGTCTTTCCTTCCATGGCTCTTCCCCCTGTGTCCTGTTCTCTAAGAAGTAGCTTTCTTTCGCCCTCTAGGGCCTGATCTACAGCCCATGGAAGTCAATGCAAGTCTTTTAATTGACTTCAATGGACTTTGGATCAAGCTCTAAATCTCTCTCCTCATGGTTTTTTGTGCCTCCGCCTTTCTCCTTTCTCACTCATTTCTTCCATAATCTCCCATCAGCTCTCAATCACAGCTCTCTTGCTTCCCCTTTTCTGAGTTGTATTATTTCCCCTGGCTCCCTTACTTCTGCTTTCTATTTCCTGTCTATCCTTTCCTGTTCTGTTCTCTCCATGCCCCTCTTTAGCCCCTTGCTCAACCTTTCTTCTCCCACTCCTACCCCATATTCCAGTCACTCTCCCCACACTTCCATATTCTCTCTCTCTTACCCTAGCTGAAGCTCCCATATCTTTCTTGCCTCCCCCATACTTCTTTCCCATTCTCCCACTGCTCCATCAGTGCAGCCATGTGCCCCAGCCATCATTAAAGGTCTGTAATGTATTATTTCTACCTGTAAATTCTGATGTTGGAGGCAGGGTCTGGCTAGGAGTGGATTATTTTGTCCACTGGTAATGTTAGTGAGATGGATTCCAGTACCTTTAGAATCTTTGATTTTTAAGATCAGGTGTTCTTATCTCAAAGTAAAAAAGAAAAATAAGCTCGTTGGGCCAAATTCATCCAGTTGAAGTCAATAGAGTTACACACTCTTACACCAGGCAGTGATACTCAGACTGAGGCGCACAAGCTGCGAGTGGCTCTTTAATGAGTCTCCTGCAGGTCTTCGCAGCATATGATATTAAACACTGATTTAATTATTAACCAATTAGGATGCTTTTACTATGTTATTAATCAGTTGTAGTTGATGAAATAATAATACTTGGTCAGTCATTTTGCTGAAAGCATAATATATAATATATAGATATAAAACTAGATATTTCCCCTATCCTACTGTTTACATACAAATATAAGTACTATAGTAAATGGAACAATGAATTCACGCTCCTGTGGCTCTTTTGGGCAATGACGATTGCTAATTTGGCTCCTGAGGTCTGAGTATCACTGCACCAGGATTTAGTCTAGCGCACTTGTTTTAGAGATGTGGGCCTGGGTTGTGATGTTCAGATCAAGAGTTGGACCAAGGTCTGAACTTACCAAAAGTTCAGGAGGAAGGTGGGCAGGGATGTCTCTAATTTCTTCTTTTATAAAGGCAGTTATATGGCCAGTAAATAGCAGTTGCTTTATTTTGATTTTTAAGCTATTCATCCAACCCTAGCAGACGCCTGACAGAAAAGATATGGCCCCTAGCAGCAAAACCTTCTGGCTGCAACTTTTGTACATTATGCATTGTATTAATAGAATATAGGGTAGAGGCCATGTACGTTTTTTCCCAGTACCAGATCAGACCACTGCTCCATCCACTCTTGTATCTTGCCTCTGGCAGCAACCACTACCTGATGCTTTATCAGAAGGAGAATTTCTCCATAATGCATCTGGCCTATTGTGCAGTAAGGGGAGGGGATCCTTCCAGTGCCTTTTGGAGCCATTCAGTTTACATTTTGAAGATTAGATTTGATGAGTGTTAGATCAGGTTAGGAGCACTACACTGTATGCTACTAAAATTTAAAGGGAAACCATCAATTTTTTTTAAAATGATACTGTCCATACCCTTTTATTACCTATTACAAACTACACCACAAGAGAGAAATTTGCTTTTTCCCCCAGTCTATTTACTTTGTGCATTTATACTCAGTTTCACAGTTTTACCTGTTCTTTGTGTGTTGTTTGTTTTTTTTCCACAGTGGAAGGGGAGGGGAAGTGTCATTTTAAACAGGAAAATGTGATTTGTAAAGCAATCACAATTGGCCAGGGGACAGAAGGGTAGGTGTTGTACTTGACACTACATTTAACTCATTTTGGGAAATAAACTAGATCCCTTAATGAAACCTCTGCTGAAGGATCTTTGTTCCCCATAGCTTGTCTGTGGGATAGCTTCTTTAATTTTTGTTCTTTAGGATTTATTTGAAAATTTTACCATAAAATGAGAAAATAAAACTACAGTTTGAAAATAACCTCAGCATCCTGAGCTGACAAAAAACAAACAAACAAATACCAACAACCCCTACAGACAGAATTTGAGTCTACTCTTAGAACACTGAGCAGAGGTATAAACTGCGCTGAGGTCCTGAAGGTGATTCCCACCTATATGATATCTCTCAGCACAGGCATCTGATCTGATCTTAACTCTTCTGTAACCCATTCAGCGCCCTATCTTCCCTTCTTTCCAGCTTTGAGGGGCTTGGCTACTCCTTTCCCATCACAAATATTCCTGACCCTCTCCTCTTCTCTGGAGGAATTCTACTCTCCACTCCCATAGCAAAGCCCCCTTTCCTGACTTCCACCCACCTCTCAAATTGTCCTGCTGTTTTTCTTTCTTCAGAGTACTCAGTCCCAGCCTCCTCCTTTGTCTCCCCATCCCTTAAAGCACTTGTTCTCAGTTAAAGGTTCTTGCTGGGCTAAGAAGTTACCTTAGGCTCCATCAATGCTCCAGATTCAGGCCCATGTTTTATTACTATCTTGTCAAGTTTCACTTTGGATTTTATTCTGTTGTGAAGTGATTTAAATGTAACCTTTCATCCAATTTTAGATAGGTCTGATTGGAGACAGATAAATATTCAGGATAATGCATAAAAATAAGCTTCAAGAGAGAGGTTATTCTGAGTGCCTGGCAGAAATTAAATCCACTATCAAGGGATTTCACGTTCACCATCTATACATTATGGCTAAGGCTATGTTTTAGTCATGGGTATTTTTAGTAAAAATCATGGACAGATCACAGGCAGTAAACAAAAATTCATGGCCTGTGACCTGTCCATGACTTCTACAATATACCCCTGACTAAATCTTCGGGGGAGGGGGGGGCGGTGGCGGCAGCATTCAGCCCAGGACCCCCTCTAGTGCTTGGGGGGTGGGCAGCAGCGTGTGGCTCCCTACCTGGCTCCGCACCTCCCCGGAAGCGGGGACATCCCCCTCGCTCAGCTCCTAGGTGGACGCATGGCCAGGCAGCTCTGCGTATTGCCTCCACCCAGAGTGTCAGCTTTGCAGCACCCATTGGCTGGAAACTGCAGCGAATGGGAGCTGTGGGGGTGGTGCCTGCAGGCAGAGGCAGCGCACAGAGCTGCCTGGCCAAGCCTCTGCCTAGGAACTGAGCAAGGAGGATGTCACCGCTTCCAGGGAGCCCCCTTCTCCCCCCAAGCTAAGCGCCGCCCAGAGCCCACCTCACCCTGTCCCGTGCCCCAACACCCTGCCCCCTCCCACATCCAAACTCCTGCTGCTGCAGGCATGGTTGCCAGAGACTGCCCCAGCAGTGGCAGATGAGACTGGGCAGGGGCCGCCTGAGCTGCCCCGGGCCAGGCACACCAGCTGCTGCAGAAGTCACGGAAAGTCACAGAATCCGTGACTTCTGTGACCTCCGTGACAAACGTGCAGCCTTAATTATGGCTGATTATATTCTAATCTTGTCCCTTTTATAATCTGATATTGGCTAATTGGTTTGGAGTGAGCATATTCCACTTTCTGCTACTTTCAGGTATGGCACAAAGGCCCTAAAAATGAATAATCTACTGCTAATTATTTGTCATTTAGATAGTTTAAGACTAGGCCACAATATAGTTTGAAAGCAATGAAAATGGTGGAAACTCCAACATTATATCGGAAGCTTATAATGAAGTTACAAGAGGAAAGCTCATTAGAATTGCTTCTGGGAAGAAAGGAGAAAGACAGTGAAAGGGGTAGACTTCAGATTGAAATGAAAAATTTAGAAATAGTGCATAAAAATATTTTAAAAAAGAAACAACCACTAGAGATCAATTAAATATCATTCTGTCTGGTAAGGCAGAGACAGCTCTTCACAGGCTGCTGCAACATTATTAAGGAAAATGGTAGTTAAGTCCTTAGATTTGTGACTTATACACTAAGACAAAAGAAAGAAAAATAACAATATTAGCAAAATTGTTCTGGATAACTGGAGACATCAATGAAGGATCAGCATCTAACAAAGGAGAAAAAGAGGGATATTGAATTGGAAAAGTGAAGGGATCCAATATGGAATGTGAGCATATCTTTGAAAAAAGTAGCAGTCCCAGAAAAATCTTTCAGGATGGGGGCTGATGTGCCTACCTTTGCATGTAAGCAATAACCCTCTGGTTAGGTCAGTGATAGATTTGAAGGTGACTGTAATAATTTATGAATACTATATGTTCTGTATGCTTGCCTGGTTGTTATAAGGGGTTTAATGTAATACATTAGGTTAATTCAAGAAGAGGCTGTTTGCACATAGGCAGGAAAAGAGTATAATGGCTTCAACTGAGTTGTCTATCCACCAACACTTAAGGGACAGTGAAAGAGCCATTGGCTTTCAAGTTCCACCTCCAGACACACTGCTGAGCTCAGCAGGTGGGTTTTGGAGAGCAGGACAAAGAAGCTGCAGGACACTGAGAACAGAAGCTTTTGGCTGGATTTAGAGAGAGGTCCTTAAGGCCAGGGGGAGAGAGAGAACAGATAACAGATTGAGATCCAGAGGTTAGGAGTCTGGGGGCCGACAGACCTGCCTAGAGCGTTAGGTAAGAAAAGCAAGCATGCAGACCCGTTGTTTTAAAAATCCCCTTTATCTTGTTTGCTTTGTTCTGTGGCTAAATAAATAGTACTTTGGTTTTGGGTCTTCATAGTTCATTGGTCACAAGCTCCTGAAGGGAAGAACCACAGGTACTGAATCCAGTCAGACCCGCTGGTTAGCATGCTTGATACAGGGTTCTCTGTAGTTTAGGTCCTGGTCTGACAGGGGGAGAATTGCATGATTCCATCAGAGAAAAGGTAAAGGCATGTACTCAGAGACCAGAAGGGCAGCTAGCCCTTTAAGTGTGACAGCAGCAGCAGCCAGGTTTGAACCCAAGACCTCTGCGTCCCTAAGCAAAGGCTACAGTCACTTGAGCTAATGCTGGTAGCAGAGTGTAGTTAGCACATGGCTATTCTCTGTGGATCAGCCCCTTCCACTGGGAAATGTCTGCCACAACTGTGACAAAATCTGTGGACCCTGGCTCAGCCTCATTAGCCACCTGCGGATCCACCAGGGGTAACTGGCTATCATTTTATGGAAGACAATCATCCTCAAGCTCCAGGGGATTGCCAAGTCACAAGGAGACAGGCACACTTGGCCTGAATGTTACATCTAGAGGTGAGAAGGCAATTCAGAGGCGATGCCTGGGGTAGGAGGCATGTGGGCTCATGTACCCCCACCCCAGATTTTTGGTTGCACCCCCAAAACTCAGACAGGCTGGGTGGCTTGCTGAAGTGAGTCGGGGTGGAGGTGGCATTCTCTCCCTGAACTCCACCATGTGGGGCTGGCCTGAGCCACCTGGTGTCACCACTCACCCTTAGGGTGGCATGCTCCACAGTTTGAAAACCACTGTGAGGTGGTCACGTACCTCCCAGAACCTTTATACTGCCCTCCCCACTGTGAACAGTTACGTGTTGCCCCTGGAAGGCGTGTTGCTGTGTTATGAACAGCTTAGTACTGGAAGTGAACCACAGGAGGGGGCTGCAGTGATCCAGGCATGAAATCAGTGATTCAGCAGAGTGAGAGTTAAGCTAAAAGAACAGGAGTACTTGTTGCAGATGTGATGGCAGGTGAACTCTGAGTGGTGAAGGTGCAAAGGAATTCCCTCGGCATGAGGAGGATACATCTGAGTATAAACAAGAAGTAAAAGGGAGGCTAGCTTGAGAGAGGAGATGGATGAGCTGGGTATATGTACCAGTCCACATGCAGTGCATTGCATTGGCACAATGGGGAAGATAAGTGATGGGAAGGAGGGACACAACATTTCTGTCTACTTGGGGCAGCCTGATCTCTACATATGCTGCTTTTCTCAGTGTAAATGAGCCCTTGTTAGTTCATTGAGGGAAAGAGCTGTTTGTTTATTGCACCCAACACCTGCTGTTTGAATTGGTCACGACCATTTACAGGTAGGTGGGCTTTTGTCTCAGTGAATACACTTTTACACTGCAAACTAGTTGCACCCATGTCTGGATGTGAGCAAAAATAGCTCCTAATATAATTACATTATCTGGGAGTGAAGTGACAGTAGCCGTCTGGATTGCCCACGAAAGGTTGTATGAGGAAGTGATAAATCATCACTTCAGTGGTATCTTACAGAGAGAAGTTAAAGTTCTCAAATCCATGGAAGAGGGCAACGGGAGGTCACCGCATGTAAATAGCATTTATGTAGGGGGTTCAGCGAGATTCAGCCTGAATAGTCTACCAAGGGGTGTGGCTGGAAAGCAATAAATCACCGCTTGAGTGCTGGCTTGTGTGTCTCTCAGAACTGTGTCTGCAGCTGCTGAGTTGTTGCACGCAGTACACAGAGCTCTAGGCTGCTCAATTAGAACTTCAAAAGACTAGAAGAATTCTGTTCAGTCAACGTGGTTCTGGTGTAGCTGTGAGATCTGACTGAAAGCTGCCAGTGTCTGTCTGCATTCCCGAACCGATCTGGCTCCGAGATGAAGGCTATGCTGCACTGATCTGAAAGTGTGCGAGGCTCTTCAGAGGGGTAAGTGGCTCCCTATTACTTGTCTAACTTCAGATTATGCAAAGGGACAAGTCACTGAACCAGAAACCTTTAAAGATTTTACATCGCTGTTTTTCTCTGTATTTTGTTATCCCAGTAATGATACAATGATTCGACCGGGGTGCTTTTAGGAGACTTTAATGTGGAGATCTTTGGTCTATATAATGAACAGCCATTAACTAAATGAAAAGTGTTACCATGGTAATAGTGATGCACTGGAATTTGCCCATAAATATCCCAACTAATTTACTTTGAGCAGACGGAGCTGGCGTTTGCACTTGCATATACAGATGATCAGTGAGCTTTGTTAAAAATATGCTGGGTTTGTATGTGTGTGTAAAAACGTATGTATTTGTTCTAATCGTTTGGTGTGATACCCTGATTACTGCATCAAAGGAGATTTAGCTGCTTTGCAAATTAATTGAATGGGGCTCAGCTGGAGGTAGAACATTTCGAGGAGACAAACTTTTCAACTAATCTCTTCGAAAGCTAGCAAAGAAAGAGAAGTAGCATGCCATGTAACTGTGTTGACAACATTGTTCTTTTTCTTTGTTGGATGACGAATGAATAGCTGGTTGTATTTGTCTCCCAGGGGGAGGGGAGAAAAGAGAAGAGCTCACATCTGACTCATCTAAACTATTTGGTAGCTCTGAACTAAATCTGGTCTCGATTTTAGGCGTTTAGAGCGTTGCGGCGTTTGAGAGGAAGAGATTTCGGAGTTTAGAGACGGGCTCTGTGGGAACTGCTTCATTCAGTACACAAAGATAGGTAAACGATGACTATTATTTTAAAAGTCAAAAGCAGCTGGTGCATTCAGGCTCGTGTTCTACACAGCAGCCAAAGGAAAGATACAATGTTGAGTGTCAAGTCACAAATGATGAGATCTGTTATTGATTACATCATTTTGCTTTGTTTGAGGAGCACATACCAAGATGCTGCTTCTTGTCCTGATCTGTTACTGTTTTTTACATAAATCCATTAGTAATACAAGATAGAAGAGTTGTATGTTTACTATATTGGAAAGAACTCTGAGTTACCAGGCACATCCATGTGAACTATTTCAGAGAAATCATGGGAATAGAACAGCGTGATAATAATAAATGGCTTCCCCATGCCCCAAAAAAGAGATGGTCTTGTCAGTTTGTCTGTGTATGTCTGTACAGAGGGGAAACAGCATAGGTGCTGGAACTAGTGGTGCTGGTACACCCCCTGGCTTAAAGGAGTTTCCATCATCTACAGAGTTTACATTTACTCCTGAGGGCATTCTGTGCCTAAAAATTAAACGCACAATATTTTAAAATTCTGCAAGTTTTATTTGTCAATAAATGCAGAGGCTCCAGCATGGCAGTGTGGAGAACAGGCCACTGGCTTGCTGAAGGTGGGAGATCACCATGCAGCCCCCTTCCATCCCCAGGATACAGACTCAGGGGTGAGATCGGACCCGAACCTGACACAGCACAAGGCCTGGACCTGCCCTAGAAAAACCCTGGGTCCTGCCTCTCTGCACCAGGTCTGAGGCCGGCGGGCTCAACCAGACAGGAACCAAGTGTGGGGGGATCTAGGTGGGGGTGAGAGGATTCTGTATAGGACAATCTGGGGGGTCTAGGTGTGGGGGGATCGGGATGCACAGAGGCTTATTGTGGGGGTTCAAGGTGCAGGGGCAATGGGACTCTGCAGGGGCTTCCAGGTGAAGCTGGTTTGGGCTCAGCAGGGGGGTCTTGGTGTGTGGGTGTCAGTGGGGGGAGTGGGGCTTGTGGTGGGGATCTGGGTGCAGCTCATTGGCGTCAGTGGTATGGGAGTCTTGATGTGGGGGCTCAGGGTGGTGCAGGGGGGTGGGGCTCTTCAGGGTGGTGTTTGAATGCAGGGAGCTCAGTGGGGGGTGGTCTGGGGGCAGGGGGTCTGGGTGCAGGGGGCTTCAGAAGCAGGAGTTGAGATTCAGTGAGGTGGGGTTTGGTATGGAGGGCTAGAAGGGTTCTGGATGTACCCAGTGAAGCTTGTCAGGGGTGTCTGGGTATGGGAGGACCATATGCATGGGGTTGGGTGGATGGGGGAGCAGGTCCCTTTCAGGGGCGGCTCTAGGCTCCAGCAAAACAAGCAGGTGCTTGGGGCGGCAACTTACCAGGGGCGGCATAATGCTGGGGCCCTGGCTCTGACCTGAGGCAGTGTCCTGGGCTGGATCCTGACCACCCTGTTGTTTTCTTGACCGGGTGCCACCGAACCCCGCAGCCGCCCTAGCTCACTACACATGAGAGCTACAGGCGCTACCCCAGCCTGCTGGTTCTGTCCCCGGCCACGCCGCAGGGTGACCGCCCAGGACTCTGGGGTGTTGCTGAGGCTGCCCCAAGCCAGGGTCCCCAGGGTCCACTGCCCCTCCAGCCATGGGGGCCCTAGGCCAGTGTGGGAGCCGGGATGCAGCCCTGCTCTCAGAGCCTCCTCCCCTCCCCACGCTGCATAGCAAGACATGGGACTGTGGGCAGGGCTGCTACAGCCATTTCAGACTGGGATTGGCTCCAGGGGAGCAGAGGTGATTGTGCCCTGGCTGGAGAGACCGGGCAGCCCCCCAACGCCCGCTGCTTGCTCCTGCCAGCACAGGGCTGCGGTGCTCAGCTTTGGAGGGCAGTGCCTTGCTCATGGGGAAGGAGAGACAGGAGGCAGAGCTGTTCAGTGTCTCCCACGCAGCTCCAGGCCCCTCTGGCTACTCGGCAGCGACAGCCAGGCTGGGTAGCCTGCCAGCAGTGTGACTTGGTCTGACCCACACAGACCACATGAGCCCTGGGGTCGGAGCTAACATCCTGCCTATGCCAAGGCCTCCGGCGCAGGGGCAGCCCTAGCTCTGCCCAGGCAGACACAGCCCAAGTCACTCCATGGTCGGCCCAGTGAGTAAATAGTACACTAGTAGGAAATTGTTTTATTTCACTAACAAAAAAAAATGAAAACAGAGAATTTGTAATTTTAAACTGTCAAAAACAAAACAAACAAACAAACAAAAATTGCAAAGTGCAAATGTGGAAAAGCCAATAAAAGTGGGGGGCGGCCAAATTTTTTTTTGCTTGGGGTGGCAAAAAACCTAGAGCCGGCCCTGCTCCCTGTACAGTGACCCCTCCCCCCACAACTGAGGAGCAATGAGGACAGGAAGCAGGGAAGGATGCGGAGCTTCCTGCAGCTGGGGGAGGTTTCTGGGGGTGGATTTGACACTGCCCCAGACACTCCTTGCAGGGGAAGAGGAAGTCCTGTCTGGCCTCCAGCCCAGCTGTGACTAGCAGCTGATCCTGGCTCAGGATAGGAGCCACTGGCTCCTGGGTGTCCCCAGCCCCGTGGTGATTTACCTCTCCGCTGGCTGCTCCAGGTGCCTGAAATGATGTACCTGCTCTGCTAGGGAGTGATGTGTGACTGTTCTTGCAGATTCCCTTTTCTTCCCTGTCAGAAAGTCATTTTTCTGTGGGAAAGCAAAGAAACCTGCAGGGGACATGAATTCTGTGCACGTGCAGCAGCACAGAATTCCCCCAGGAGTAACAGTTTGGTTCAATGACTCTCAGTACCCCCACTATACAAATTGTTTCAGCACCCCTGGGAAACCGTGATTTTCATTTAAAAAGCTAGCTGAAAAATACTCTGATTTGACCACAATTTTATCTTCAGGAATGGAGAAAAGGAGGATTCAGAGGTTTTTTTTTTTTTTTATCCCTAGTCAAGGGTGTTTGATTTTGAATGGCAGATCAGCCATTCAAATGATAATGAGCAGTTGCACTGTGTGGGTCTAATTTCATATTACCTTAACAGGGGTATGTAACATTTTCAGGGAATTCTATAGTATGATGAAAGGTCCAAATAATGAGATACTTACTCAGTTTTTATTGAGTCCTAGTAATATGAATAGTTAATGCTTAGCTTTTATATAGCTTTGTTTCTTAATTCATAGATCTCAAGGCATTGCATAGTTGGGGAAACTGAGGAATAGGTGAAGTGACATGTCCAAGACAAATAAGAGCATGTCATGGCAGAGCTGAGGATAAAACCCAGGTCTCCCGAATTAGGCAAATGGAAATCAGTGGGAATTTTTCCGGGTTAAGGACTTTGTAAAAATTAAAGGCTTGACTTCATTGGAATTTGAGGGCACTCGGCATCTTCTGAGAGGTGGTCAGATTTTCAGAATCTTTCAGAATGAGCTTTAAAGTAAGGATCTCAGGATTTGGCTGAGAATTATTTTTTTAAATGTTCATCATAGAAACATTCATGATGATTTAGTAGAGGTTTTCTGCTTGACAAAATGCATTTTTAATTTTGTAGATTTTGATTAAAAACTATCTTAATTATGTTACAATTTAAATGACTAGCAATCCCAAAGAACACTTAAATATTTCTAATACTTCAATTTTATGCATACATTACTTTTTATATAAAAGTAAAAATTTAGTTTGTGGCCAGTTGTTATAAATCTAATGAAATGATGTGATAAAAAGACTGATCTGAAATGTTTTTTTACAAACAATGGGGGATTTGTTCAGTTAAACTTTTCTCAATAGCGAGTTAAAAATCTAGTATGAAAAGTAAGCTGGCCACAGTTTTATTTTAATTTGAAACTGATATTGAGTAAACCCAAGTCATCCTTATTTATATGCTTTCCACTGACTCAGAATAATGGTTATAAAAAACTGCTCAAATAGGTTGTGAGCTTATCATAATATAGGATAAGGATTAATCAGCTTTTTTTTTTAATTACTGTACTTTTGACGTCTTTTCGGGAGCCGTTTCAAAGCTCTGATCTGTCTGTAATCTCATGTGTTTGATGCTTGGCAGACTCTGGCTTGTTACTGATAGAGGTTTAGATCCTTTGAACTCTTGCATGTGCTCTCCGCCACTCACCCACTTTATCGTATCAGGTTATGGATTCCCTGAACCTTTGTATTCTTTTCAAAGTCTTCAGGCCAGTTTGCCATGGAGGCTAGAGTACCAATTAATTTTATAATACCTGTATCAAAGGCTTGGTGTTACGCAGGAATTTTTTTAATCCCAGATAATTTTATGCAAGCACCTCTTGGTGCAAGAATACTTGTTTGATTTTTAACTATTTTCTTGGTTACTTTACACTAAGACAGAAAAATGTGTATTCCCTGATAGGGAGAAAATCAACATATCTATCTATTTTTTATTTATTTTTTAAAGTTCAAAATAGTTTTCAGCTACTACGTCTATCCAAGCCACCTGCCAACTTCTGTGGTTTTCAATCACTTTTTTTTTTTTTTTTTTTTTAATGTGTGGTTCTTCTCTCTTGATATGATAAACCACAAACACCAGCAATAGGGAAAACTGAAGGCCTTGATCCTGCCATTGACTCTGCATGAGTCCTTCACTTGAGTGCAGAAGGCTGCCAGTGCCAATTCAATTTCAGGATCAGGGCTTTGCTGACTATACATTGTAAATGGTGAAAGGGACTATACACAAAGGGCTTGAAAATGTGCAAAGTAAACAAACTGAGAAATATATATTTTTCTGTAATCTCTTTCAATTACAGTATTAGGAATTGCTTGTAATAATAGTACTGTAACTAAAATGTTTTCAAACAGGTGTGTGTTTTAAATTGACTGTGTCCCTTTAAATGTCCCAGAATAGTTTACTTGAATTGGATATGCACATATTACTCTGCTCCATCCCTCTTAACTCCATTGCTAGAGAGAGCAGTGAGAGACAGGGCTGAGGAAGGTTTGTATCAGTGAAGGTACAACCAAACCAAGACAGACATATATCCAAAGAGCTGATACAAACCCCCCACTGAAGTCAATGGGCATCTTTCTGTATGATGAGCTTTGGAGCACAACCTAGAGTGTGATATGAATCAGTTTTCATAAATATCTAACAATGCACTAATCGCTTAGCATTTTGAAAAGACAGTTTAAGACCCTGATCTAGAGTCCTTTGAAATAAGTGGAAAGGCTCCCATTGACTTCATGGGATTTGAATCAGGCTGTAAATGGGGATTTCGCAAATACAAAAGGGGCAGACAGCAATGAATCTAATTTCTGTGGCCAAATGAGAGGTTTTCTCCTGGACAGACTGTAGTTACAGTTTTCACCATTAGTCTTATTTTATTGTTCCTTCTCCAAAAGGACCACTTACTCTGTGAAGTAGCCTCCCATGGTGGGGGGAGGTGTCTGCTTCAGAAAGGCAGATTAAACCATAATGTTGGCATTTTTATTCCTAAATCAGAGTCAAGATAGCTTTTTGAATACTCCATCTTAGGTGTATTTATAGGGCATATATCAGGTTGGTGTCTGAGCAATGAGGTGAATAGAATCTTTCTGTTTTGGAATGCAATATTGTTTGGTTTTGCCCAGCAGACAAATGCCTTCACCCTGTTTCCAATCCCCCTACAAAATTTCCCAATGCATCCACATTCATTAATGTACATGGTCATTTAAAGAAATCTTGGTCTGTGCTTCCTCTGTTTACAACGTAATAAAAGGGTGGGTGGGTCCCTTCAGAATCCATGTACGGAATCTGGAAAACATCTTGTCTATTAGCTGAGATCCGGATCTGGAGTCTTGATTCTTCTGTAGCTGACTAAGGCCAATTTGCTTCACAGATGGTCAAAAACTGTCTTTACTTTGCTTATGGGGCTAGCAGGAATTAAGAGGGACAGAAATATTGTACTATAGATGAAAATACAAAATTCCTACCTTAGATATAGCATTATAGGAGACTGAATCCAGTGCTGTGAGGCACTGTAAATGGAAATTTCTATAAATGGAAATCCTTACAAAAGAGATTAGTAAGTGAGGCACTTGCCTCGGGCATGCAAAGCTGAGGGGTGCAGAAAAAGATGACGTCAGTGCGTTTGTCTGCAGACACAACAACCATCATTCGAGTAATCGAGTGCTAGTATTCCCAGTGAGCACACACTTATAATATATTAGGACTTCTCGGATCCACTTAAGACCCACCAAACGGTGAGTGCCTTTGTTTATCATTCCTTATTTCTTATGGAGATCACAGATTGGGAATCTGCGATCTTTATAATATATTAATTTTGTTTAATGTTTAGATGAATTTAATACATTTATGTATTTTTAATTTTTATTCCAGTCTATTAAACAAGACCCTGCATTATGAATAGTATGAATTCTAAACGTCCAAGTGGGGCAGAGTACCGTAAACGACGAAAACATGCTACAGTAGAAAATGAAAAAATGTGAATGACAATGGAGAACTGGCTAGTGAAAAATGCATCAAACTATGGGAATACACCAATAGCTGACGTCTCTGACGTCATAGGTTTGGCACCACTATCTAATAGTAACAATGAGAATTATACAACTTCAGAAATGATTGTTGCTATCAACCAGCAATTGGATCGTGAGGTTACAACTTCACCTTCAGTATCAATTACTGACAGTGATGAGACACTCGACACCTTCGATATCATGACTAAAACTAATGTGAACGGCCGCGATCAGCAACATAATTCCTCTGCAAGGCAAATCACTGAAATCAGTTTTAAGGATCCACCATCTTGGCCCTGTATAAATGATAAAATAAGATGCCACCTTATTGAACATGGACCTGACCAGGGAAAATCTGCAGATTTCCGTGAATCAACATCGGAAGATGGAAGAAAATTTTCGGAGACTAGTTTTGTAAAAAGCTTTTTAATGGTGAAACTATAGAGCGTAATTGGCTTATTTACTCGGAAACCAGTACATCCATTTTTTGTTTTCCACACATGTTATTTGATCAGCGGTTTATCAAATCTAATATTGCAAATCAGAAAGTAGCATTTAATGATTGGAACAATTTAAACCGTTTTGTGGAACATAAACATTCAAACAATCATCGTGAAAATTTCTGTAAATGGAAATCCTTACAAAAGAGATTAGTAAGCGGAGAATGTGTCGATGATGCACTACAAAAAGCTATTGAAACTAATAAACAAAAATAGAGTCTAAAAATAATTCTTGATGCCATGATGTTTTGCGCCAAAACCAATTTACCACTTAGAGGATCGTGTAGCAGTATAGAAAATCCTAATTCGGGAATATTTCTTAATCTATTGGAATCAGGGCTGGCTCCAGGCACCAGCTCAGCAAGCAGGTGCTTGGGGCGGCCAAGGGGAAGGGACGGCACGTTGGGCTCTTTGGCGGTGGGTCCATCGGTCCCTCTCAGAGGGAAGGACCTGCCACTGAATTGCTGCCGGCGCTGTGGAGCTACTGCCGATTGTGATCGCGGCTTTTTTTTTTTTTTTTTCGCCACTTGGGGCGGCAAAAACCCTGGAGCCGGCTCTGATTGGAATTTATAAGTCATTATGATGTTCAACTAAAACAGCATATCGTAACTCATAAAAAAGGTTCAGTGGGTTATTTTTCACCAGCTATACAAAATGAATTTATTGGCTTACTAGCAAACCAGTTCATAATGAAATTATATCCAAAATAAAAAAAGCTAAATATTATTCTATCGTTCTGGACTGCACATCAGACATATCTCATTGAGAGCAAATGTCCCAGGTTGTGAGATACGTGAGAATTGATAATGAAATTGTATCTATAGAAGAAAGTTTCATAGACTTCATTGAAACCAAAGAAAAAATGGGAAGTGGATTAGCTGAAGAAATAATAAAGAAGCTCGAAAATGATGGGCTTGATCTACCAAACACGAGAGGCCAAGGCTATGATAATGGCGCAAATATGTCAGGTGTGTACAAAGGTGTCAAAGCTGTCATTTTGAAAAAAAATAGATTAGTGAATTTTGTACCATGTTCAGCCCACGGTCTAAATTTAGTCGGAGTACGTCCGGCTTCCATAAATTCTACTATGGTTTCATTCTTTGCCACTGTATAAAAGTTATACAAATTTTTTTTCTCATTCAACCAGTCGCTGTGATATTTTAATGGGTATGTTAAAAGTATCACTAAAAGGTCATGCTGATACTAGGTCATCAAGAGCTAATGCAATTGAAGCCTTAAATTCACAGATTACAGAAGTGACCAAGGCTCTAAAAAATGTCGCTGTTGCATCGAAATGTCCAGAAGCAGTATCAACTGCTAATAGCCTTCTTAAAAAAATTAATTATGAATTTTTGTGCACGTTAGCCATATGGCGCAATATCCTAACTCATATTGACAGAGTGAATAAAGCCCTACAAGCAAAAGGCATCACTGTTTCTCAGGCTTGTAAAATGATCAACAGATTACAAAATATTTTACAAGAGATGCCTGAAAGCGATAACGATATGGTTAATATTTTTACAGATTGTAAAAAAAATACAGAAATACCAGCAGAATTTATTGAATCCAGAAAGCAAAAATAAAAAGGCAGCAACTTTGAGTGTGCAGACGTATCTTCTAATTTATCAGCTGAACAGTCTTTCAAAGTACAAATAAAAACCGTGTTTGGCACCATAATAGTTGAGTTAAATTGGAGATATGAAACTTTAAATGAGAGATCTTCTGATTTTGATTTTCTTTTGGGTGATTCGCTTGTTAAAATGGACACTACTAATCTTCACAAAGCAGCAGTGGATTTAAATCTCAAATATGACAGCGATTTGAATGCCTCAGAAATTTCGTCAGAGATTCAGAGTTTTAAACATCAGGCGTTGGCATTGTTTCCAAACGTTTCATGCGCAACTAGTTTGGACCTTCTCCAGTTAATTCATGAATATAATTTGGCCGAATCTTATCCAAATTTAGAAATTGCATAAAGAATATTTCTCTGCTTGCCAGTAACTGTGGCTTCATGCGAAAGAAGCTTCAATAAGCTCAAATTAATTAAAAACTACCTTCGAGCAACCACGGGTCAGGAGAGATTAACAAATATGCCTATCTTGTCAATCGAACATGAAGTAGCGAATAATATTAATTTTGATGCAATTATTGATGAATTTGCCTCATTAAAAGCACGAAAAGTACAATTTTGAAAAATAATTGTTGATTGTATCTGATATGGTTCTACAGCTAAATTTTATTTGTGATTATTTAAATAGTATGTTTCATGCACTGTGATGCACACCTTATGTATGAGTTGATTTTGTATGCAGAACTTATGATTAAAATAAATGTTCTATTATTCTTATACATGTTTTTCTTTTTTTTACAAAGTAACTACTATGAAATTATATGGAGGGGGGAGGGGGCAATTTTATATTCTTGCCTCGGGCGCAAAAATAGCTAGTTACGGCTCTGACTGAATCAGTTTTTGTTCTGCCCTAAATAGAAGCAAGCTATACCATTTCCCAGGCTTTTACTCTAGTGTGACTGCATGTTAGCAAGCAGCAGTGTTCAGAACTGGGATTCCAGTCCTTTTTGTTCAGAAACTGTCTAGTGTGTTGACCCATTGTGTCAGCTGTTGATTGAACCTCTTTTGGCAAGCAAAGAGTGTTTTCTAATGAGTGTAGTTTTCTAGGACTGTATCTACGGTAAATTCAAGCATTCCTGCTTGGCTCATACTCTGAAACAGTTGAAACGTTCCAGGATCTCCAGATGAAAAGGGGCTCATTCCTTCGAGCTTTGACATTCAGTAAAAGGAAAATTTGACAGATAATTGTTTGCATTACTGGGCTGACCGTTTTATTTATGTTGCTGAATCTTGACTTGCTTTTAGGAGTCCATCAAGGAGTAGCAAGTCCAACTTCTGACCCTTGGTGAGGATGCTAGCAGGCATGATTATAGACAAATTGAGTAGACCTATTTTTTTGGGGGGGGGGGAATGCTGTAATGTAATCAACTTTTTATGTAATAAAATTAAAGTATAACTATATGTATTTTGCAAGTGGGGAGATCACTTATCAAATGTGGAAGCAGGATGTTCATGTGTCTCATGTGAGTTCTCAAAACAGCACTTAAATGCTCATTTTGTATATCTAAGTGTGAATTTAAATATCCAAATGCTGGACTTGTATATTCTGTCAAGGTGTATGCATTTGAAAACTGGGCTTATGGTATAGCTCAGTGGTTCTCAAACTTTTTACTGGTGACCCCTTTCACATAGCAAGTCTGAGTGCACACCCCCCCTTATAAATTAAAAACACTTTTTTATATATTTAATACCATTATAAATGCTGGAGGCAAAGCGGGGTTTGGGGTAGAGGCTGACAACTCGCAACCCCCCATGTAATAACCTCACAACCCCCTGAGGGGTCCCGACCCCCAGTTTGAGAAACCCTAGTATAGTTGATGTGGGGGGTGGAGGTGCTTTAAAATGTGCAGTAGCAAATTCATGGTTTAGTACTTGGAAAAGTAAACCTGATGAGCCTTTCTTGTTTCACTGAAAGTTTGTCAGGTTGTTATTTTAGAAATCAATATCAGGTGGAAGTAGGTGGTCCTCTTTCTCTAGATATCGCT
The DNA here is from genome assembly GCF_027887155.1 of Malaclemys terrapin pileata. Classification (NCBI taxonomy): domain Eukaryota; kingdom Metazoa; phylum Chordata; order Testudines; family Emydidae; genus Malaclemys; species Malaclemys terrapin. Next base: position 76,462,844 of record NC_071512.1, read on the forward strand.
GCATAGGAAGTAGTCTGAAGTCTATTGTTATTGTGTCACAGATTTTGTTGGTAGCCAAACTATAGCTGAAGTTACATTGCAACTTCTTCTATTATAGCCACTTGTTTTTGCATGCTTGTAACTTTTGAGGCTAAAACTTCATATGCTTTGTCTCAGCCCAGAGATGAATTTACTAGCAAGTTTGAGGAAAATCCCTCATATGTTTGAGTTAAGGAGAGTGAGGAAAGTACATTTATTATAATATAATAATACTTCCGCACTTATCAGTCTCAAGGTTTTTTATGAAGATGGTAAGTACCATCATTAGGTGCAAAACCAGGCAATTCTAAAAATTGGCTCATTATGGGCAAGTTAGGCTGGGACTTCCAAACTCCTGTACATAGGGGTTTGGGTGCCTAACTCATCCCAGCCTCAATGTTAGTGTGAGTTTTGAGAACCTTTACTTTTTTAATTTCTTGACTTTGATTGGGACTAGTTCACTTTTATGCCTCAATACTATGTTTAGTATATGGAACAATGGAGTTACACCAATTTACACCAGCTGGGAATCTGGCCCTGGATCTATATCAGGCATTTTCTGTTTTGGACCTACCTATGAATCAATTCTGTTGGCATGGGTAATCGAAAATGCAAAGCAGCCTGTACAACACAGTTAAATTTTGAATGAACATGCAATATTTTTGATGACACCAAGTAGAAATGACTTCCCCAAACCACATTCTGAATGAAGGTGTAAACAATAGGAGGGTCTGAAATTTAGTGGTCACATCAAGGGACCACATCATAATCTGTCAGAAAGACCTCTTGAAACTACTACTTTTTTTTTAAAATTTAATCCGTTTTAGTTGACTACATCTACAAGAGCACAACTTCCTATAAACATTACACAGCATGCAAGAGCAATTCTACAGAGCCTCTGCAAATGGAACTTTTCACTTTTACATTATAAGTGATGTCATCAAGATCCTACCATAAATACCTTGCTCTAATTACGGATAGTTTATATTAAAAAAAAAAAAAGTGGGAGGGAGTTTTTGTCAAGTCACCGACACATTTGTGGCGTCCATGGCTAGATTCTCAGCAGCATAAGAGGCCGTTGTGGTGCAGTTAAAGTGGAGGGGAGAGCGTAAAGATAGTTTTATGAGCTGAACCCTGACATAACTGAGATCAGCCTCAATGTTGCTCCAAATTATGCCTGGCTACAATAACCCACAAAGACCCCCAGCCCTCTGACAATGTTCTAATGATTGGAGCTGGAAGTGGATGGAGTGGGAGCCAGTGTAGCCATCACTACAGGACCTGTGGATTCCCCTAAACCATAGGCATCCCTTGGTAGTCACTTAATGCTACTTTATATTTGCAGAGTGGCAGAAAGCAGCCTTATCGGGGGCCAGAATCTGACCCTATGAATTTACACCAAGTGTTTGTAATTTTGTTCATGTTTGCGGAGGTATGTTGGAGACACCTCTTTGTTGTAGGCCAGGGTACAAGTGACCAAATTCAACGCTAATGTAAAGTGTGCAACTCCATTAACTTTATCCCCCTTATACCAGCAGTGAATTTGACTCAGTTGGCCTGTGTATCCTACAGAAAAGAATTCCAATAATCTATTGTCCTTATCTTTTGGATAAAATCCTTTGTCTTACAAGCTTTTAAAAATATTTGCCCCAGTTCTCTAGTATGCTTATTACTTAACCAGGTCTGTAGTGCCCACTACTGAGTTTAGACTTGCAATCTTTTAAACTGAGCCTTGGTCTGTACATTGTTGGGGTTTTTTCCTGACAATTTAGTTTCAGTTAATGATTCCAGATTGATGTTTGACCTTTCAAATGGAATGGTTTCTAAGAACTCAGGATAAAACAACAGATAAGAAGATAAACCTTGTAGGTAATAGCAGATTATGGCCCAGATCCTGCAAACGCTTGCATATGTGCTTAAGTCAATTATTTTAATGGGGCTATTCACATGCATAAAGGTTAAGCACATTTGTATAATAATCTGCAGGATTGGGAACTATGAGATTAGGTCATAATTTAGTGTATATTTGAAAAGTATATATTGTCTGCTTTCTAATACAAGAAGTGCAATGTTAATAGAGACAACTGCTAACAATGTTATTTAACTTCATTTAAAATGGCAGCACTTGTGAGTGATGAATGCTGTGGGCAATTTTTATTTTTCAGAGCTGAGAATGATAGCTGCTGGAAAACTTGCAATTCTCCCCAGAAACATGCAGGTGAACCATCAGTTCTCACTGGCTTCTTCTATGGATCTTTTGAGCAGCAAACCTCCTCTGGCTGAGCATCACGTAGACTCCTATCAAGATGTTTCTATCCATGGCACTCTCCCAAGGAAGAAAAAGGGGACCATTCCCATTAGATCTTGTGATATGTTTAGCCATATGGGAACCCTGCCATTCTCCAGAACACATAGGCAGCAGTCACCTTTGATTCAAGATGTCATAGAGGAGTATCCCCTGCAAGACAGGAAGAGTGAGAAACTCCACTTCAGGTACCGTCTTAAATTTAACCCAGATGTTTGTTTTGTAAGAGCTGTACTGTATTCTTCTAGAACTCCTGTCCTCTACTTACAAGGCTACACTGGCATGGCTGAGCCAACATGGGCATGACCATGAGTCTGTGCTCAACTTGAGTCAGCCCTTAGTGAGATGGCCCCATGTCACAAGCCAGGTTTTAGGTCAGCTTCTATGTAATTACGCAAAAAATGAAATCCGATGCATTTTGCTAATTATAAGGGAAATTTTTGCATCTTATTCCATAGATTAAAATGAAAAAAGCCTTAGGTGGTGTTTTGATTAAGTTTTAAATATTCTAAATTTTAATAATTTTTGTTGCTTTGTTCCTGTAGATTCGGAAATCTCTCGTGTGGGTGTGGGTGTGTGGGTGGTGGGAGGCAGGTCTAATTAGCTGTCCTAGTAAAGATAAAAATATTCTGGCCAAAATTTTCAAATGTCGGTACCTAAATTTAGACAACTAAATAAAAGCTCGATCCAATTCCAGTTGAAGAATTTGGGAGCACTACTGGAAGCCTCAGTTACTTACAGTAAAGAGTGAAGTCTAAGAACCTGTATGAGAGAGAGTGTTCACTGACGTTAATAGAATGACTATCAGTCCCTAAATGTCCTGATTTTCAGAGATGCTGATCCTTCAATGGCTCTGGACATCCTCCTCATACCATTTTGTGGGATATCTACTTAGGTTTGCCCAGATGTTGCACTCAAAGGGTGAAATCTTAGCTCCATTGAAGTCAATGGTAAAACTCCCACTGACTTCAATAGGGATACTATTATTTATTACTGTTATTTAGTATGTGATAGAGAAGAAGAATTGGGGTGCAAAGTTGTAAAAACACAGTCACTGAGCATAGGCCACGTATTGTTGACAATCCCATAAGAATGGCAGGATTGTCGCAGGTGGGCACCAGACAGGGGCGGCTCTATGTATTTTGCCACCCCAAGCACGGCAGTCAGGCAGCCTTTGGCAGCATGCCTGCGGGAGGTCCGCTGGTACCGCGGATTCGGCGGCATGCCTGCGGGAGGTCCACCAGTCCCGCGCCTTCAGCGTACCCACCGCCGAAGCCGCGGGACCGGCGGACCTCCCGCAGGCATGCCACTGAAGGCAGCCTGACTGCTGCCCTCACGGTGACTGCCAGGCTGCTCCCCGCGGCTTGCCGCCCCAGGCACGCGCTTGCTGCAGAGGTGCCTGGAGCCGCCCCTGGTGCCAGAGTCAGGAAAACAACAAACTTGAGTATAACACAGTGGATTAATAAGGTACAAAGAGTATGAGATACCGTTTTGCGGCTTGGATGTCAGAATTGGCATGGTTAAGAAAAGTAGCTGAATGGAACTTCTACGCTGGGATTTATAATGTAAAAATGTATTTACCGATCAGATTTCATCACACAACCTTTGATTAAAGGAGGGAAATTGTATGAGCTCTGTTCTTGTGGCAGATCAGATCAGCCTTCTCCTTTTAAGGGTGAAGTTAACTGAATCTATTGTTAATAGTGCTTGAGGACAAGCTGAAAGATTGTTCTAGAACAGTTTTGTTTCTTTCTACCATCCAACAAATCAGTCTGGGTAAAAGGCTTCAGAGCACATAATATTCCTCTCCATATGGTTTATAGGGCAATGGTCATGAGGTGTAATTGCTTCCTGCTTGTTTGGGCTTGCTTGTGAACCTATTGAACTCCTTTTAATTATTATGTGATCAGAAAGTGCACGCACCCAGAGATGTTATCAAAAGAAGAATGTGATGTCATGCACAGTTGCTTTCTCACAGTCTTCCTTCACATAACAATTACTGTACACAGGGCCGGCTCCAGGGTTTTTGCCACCCCAAGAAGAAGCAGGGGGAAAAAAAGCCGCAATCGCGATTAGCTCTACCGCCCCTGCTTCAGTCTTCGGCGACAATTCGGCGGCTGGTCCTTCACTCCGAGAGAGAGAGAGAGAGAGAGAGAGAGAGTGTGTGAGGGACTGGCCGCGGAATTGCCGCTAAAGAGCCCAATGTGTCCGCCCCTCTCCTTTGGCCGCCCCAAGCACCTGCTTGCTGGGCTGGTGCCTGGAGCCAGCCCTGACTGCACAAGTACAGTTTACAAGAGGTATACCTTCTCTCTTTGAGAGAATAGGGCCTCCAAATTACATATACTTATACTTGTACTATTAGGAATATTGCTGTAGTCTCAGCAAGAACAAAAGTGTCAAGAGGGGAAGGACAAGCCTCACTCAGAATGAGAACATGATGCTACTCAAATAATAAGGGATGTTGTTAGAACAGCTGGCTAATAGTACTTTCTACTGCCATGTAGGAGATATGGTTAGTCTCCCAGTCACCTTGCTAGATTAGTCAGAGATGTATGGTAGTAGCTCTTGACTAATGTTTACAGTGCTGGCAACTGATGTTAGAACTGAAGTCACTATCCGCTCAGACCATGAGTAAGTGTTTAAAAGAGCTGTGAAATCCATAAATAAATATGTATATGATGGCAGACATATGGGGCCAGATTCTTTCCCCCTTGCTTATATTGAATGTGAACATACTCTGCCAGTAGTTTCCTTTTTATTTTTTTTAGGAAAGCTAGAAATTGCCATATTCTGCCATCCTCCTTGGTGTCTCATGTTGTGAATCTGCACCTTAATTCAATAACTAAAAAATAAGATTGTACATTTAGACACAAATACAGAGCACACTTATGATTTGCCTGTAGTGAACTTTTGTCATAATCAGCAGGGGTCACATTGTGATGCTCTCACCGATGTTGAGCATGTTGAAATCAATGGGACTGTTGGTGTAGTGAGGACGCTCTACTCAACGTGAGGGAGGGTATATGTATGTCTAAGCTCACTGGCACTGAGCATTCCTACAGTTTGATAAGACAGATAGATATCCCTCTTGTACCGCTGATTTCTGTGTAGAATCTCATGGTGAATGAGAGTCAGAGATCAGTTCCTCAGAGTAGGAGCTGCATTGCGAGCAAGTGTATCTGAAGCAATCACTAGGACAGCTCAGTTTGAGTATTTAAGAGAACTCCAACACAGCACTGAATAAATTCTTTTGTGTCCCGTTTTGTTCTTTTTTTAATATAGTGTTCTACTTTCACTTAATAATGCTTCCAGACGAAGTTTGAAATTCGGAGAATCCTTGTCCACCTTCATCGCTCTGTTGCCATAACAATAGAGCCAGGGTTCTAATGCTTAGCATTGTAGTTGCTATGAACTGAGGTTAGAGGATCCTAGATATTGAATTGTGATTCAGAATGTCAAGGTTGCAGGCTCAATTATTGTGCTTTTGGGATAGATTTTTTTTAAAAATAACATTTATTGAGACTTTATATGTCAATACACTCTTCCAAGAGTTTAAAGTTAAGAATAAAACCATGAAAACACAATGGAGACCATACACCGGGATCAGTTGACATTGCCAGGGAAAGACACAGGATAAAGTAAAGAGCAGCGAAGAAAAAATATAGGTGTCTCGAGCGTAAGTAGTCTTGTGCAACTATGAGCATTAATTTATATTTCTCCCTTATGTAAATTGGTCTTTATTTCCAAAAATTCCTCTCATATCTCCTGATACTTTGTCAAGTCATCTTTCAATATCAGTTGGTTGGGGGATGGGGAAACTATTTCTCCCAGGCATTGATTTAAAACGGGTATTAATGGTATCATATGTGAACTACTTATTAAAATTACATTTCACTTTACACAAGGTAGATTGTCTATTTTAAATATCTATTGTGTAATGTAATTTGATTATATGAAATGCCTTGTTATCCAAATAGGGACATTTCCCTGTGACCCTAAGAGCACCCCAATGCCATAAGGCAAAGGGCTCCGTAGTATCTAGCAGTGAGCCTCAACTGTCCTGATGAGCTCAATGTAACCCAACTTGATAGTGTCATAATCTATATCTAAAAGGTGTCCTGTAAGGTATAATATGCAAATTGGTAACTTGATCATCATTAATATTACTGTGTGGTGTATGTATGGGTGATTTAGAATATAAATTGAGCAAAGAGGCAATAGAAGTACATTTACAGAAAAGGTAAACAAAGCCATCAAACTACTGAGTGGGGGAGATAGACACTTAACTATCACAATGGGAGGCGGAGAGACGCTGCAAAAATTAACATGGTGTCAGTTTCCTGGTGGACCGGGTCGGCCCACAACATTTTGGCACCTGAGGCGGGGAGCTCAAATGATGCCCCCATAGTCCCCTTGCTTGGGTCAAAACTTTGAAAGGTCTCAATTCTGCCTTCTTCCTGTTCTACTCCTCTCATAGTACTGCTCTGCTACCTACCCCAATAAAGGAGAACTAACAACTTAAAATGCTTTGTTCAAAACTTTTAAGTAACACTTAACTTTCAAACGCCTGAACAGCAAATGTAACTTTTCTTGCCTGCATAGTAAACACTGGCATTTTTATCTGTTTGAATAATCAAAGTGGTGCTTTCCGTGCCTTCTTGGTTGCAAAGATTTGAACTGCTTTCTGAAGGTCCACAGTCTGCGTCAGCTCATGCTCTACTGAGATGGTTGCAAAGCCAGCCAGCCTCTTCTGTGTCATTGTGGAGTGTAGATGTGTTTTTATTAACTTCAGCTTGGAGAAGCTGCGTTCTCCACTGGCAACTGTTACACGAAGTGTTAGAAGTATGCGCAGAGCAGTAAAAGCATTTGGAAAGAGGGTGATCATTTTATTTGTGCACATATATTCCAGAACAGCCATTGGAGTTGATCCTGCTGTGATGTATCTTGGAAGGGCTTTCAGTTCATCACCTAAATCACTTGCATCAATATCGCGCATGATATCATGTGTCAACACTGTCTCTAGTGCCCTGCATTGCTGGTGTAGGTCTTCTTCGGGTATAGTGAGGAGTTTTGGAATATCATGCAACATCCAAAATATACTGCTGTGTTCCTTGAGCTGCATGAAACTTTCTTCAACTGACTGTATTGCACAATCTAGCACCTGGTTAAAGAATTCAATTTTGAATTGTTGTTTGGGGTCTCTTATGGGATTATCCCATGCCTCGTAATCAAAATGTTGTCTTCTTCAGTGACTCTTGTATTCTTGAGTGGGTGGGATAATAGCTTCAGTGTGAAGTTCCTCTGCCAACTTCCGTGCACTCTTCAGAACATTTTGAAATCCCTCATCTGACCGGTAAGACTGTAGGTATGACTTTGCTTTGTCCAGTTGTTCCATTGCTCCAGATACATCAAGGTCAACACCTTGGAGTCTCTTGCTTACAACATTTATTTCAAACAGTGTGTCATGCCATAACACTAAGTCATACAGAAATTTGAAGTTACGTATGTTTCTGGTGATTCCATTTTCCTCTGCCACTGTTCTCCCATGAACAGTTCCTGTCATAGCATTATCCTCCATAATGGCAACTATGGCATCATCTATCTTCCCCATTTGGTGTTTGATGGGAAAGTTGAGTGGAGGCAAAAAGCCTATCCTGTGGCACTCAGTGGTTTGTGTCAGAGAGAATGTTCCCAGATGTTGCTTCAAAATTTGCCATCGGTGAGTTGATGCAGAGAAAAATACATAGATGCTTTGAATTACATTAAAAAATTCAGCAGCCTCACTGGAAGCTGATGCTACATCACTGACCACCAAGCTCAATGAATGAGAACTGCATGGGACAAAAAAAAGCTCGAGGGTTTAACTCTCAGATCCGTGTCTGCACTCCTCTGTTCTTTCTTCTCATGTTGGCACCATTATCATAGCCCTGACCTCTCATGTCAGCTATCGCAATTCCTGTATCTTCTAGCTTTTTAAAAAGCACATTTGTCATACCAGCTCCTGTAATATCATCAATGTCAATAAATTCTAGAAAATGCTCTCTGACAGTCACCATTGCAGGGACATTTTCACTAGGTTCTGTTGTTACAAAACGCACCATTAAAGTCATTTGTTCCGTATGGCTGATGTCAGGTGTGCAGTCCAGAATAACAGAGTAATATCTTGCTGACTTCAGATCTGCCACAATCTTCTGTTTGACTTTTGTTGCCAGTAACTGTATGATCTCATTTTGAATTGTTTTTCCAAGGTAGTGGTGTGTGTACATTTCTTGGGTGGTGACTCTCTTCTTAGATGCTCCTGGAGTACAGCATCAAACTCCGCCATCAGCGCCACAATTTTAAGGAACAGAGGGATAGCCGTGTTAGTCTGGATCTGTAAAAAGCAACAGAGAGTCCTGTGGCACCTTTAAGACTAACAGATGTATTGGACCATAAGCTTTCATGGGTGAATGCCCAATATGCTCCAATACATCTGTTAGTCTTAAAGGTGCCACAGGACTCTCTGTTAATTTTAAGGAAGTTTCCATTGTTTGGCACATACAGCTGATCTGAAGTGCCATGCAGTGCAAAGTTTTGGGTAGCAAGCATTCTCACAATGGCAATGAGCCTTTTCAGAACATTTTGCCAGTAAAGAAACTAATGCAACCTTCTCTTGATGCTGATCATCTATGGTGGCCTTTAACCTTAGTCTCATCTCAAGCTCATTCCACCTATGGAATGCTCTCTGGTGATTTGCTGCCTTCTCATGGCATGCTAGATTTCTAGCCAGATTTTTCCAGTCCTTTGTTCCTGTAGAACCCAACGTGGCTGGAAAATTGGACTGGAAGAGTTTGCAACAAAAACAGTATGCAGCATTCTGGGTTTTTGAGTACATAAGCCCTGGCCTCTCCACTTTGTCACCATTGGGGATTTCACGCCAGTAATGTGTTGGGTAGAAACTTCTATTTTCATTGTCTTTGGGGAACATTAAGTTTTTCACCTGCTGTGGCCCATGCAGTACAAGGAAGTCCCTCAGGCTACTGCTCAAGTGGGTCCATAGTCCTGGATCATCTAGACTTAAGGAACTAAACTCAGCAGCAGCTGTTTCTTGCGCTTCCACCACATTCTTCTCTGATCTACACTTTTCTTCAGGAATGTGCATGGTTACATCCATTTGAGATGGAGGGTATGTCTACACTACGAAATTAGTTCGAATTTATAGAAGCCGGTTTTATTGAAATCGGTTGTATACAGCCGATTGTGTATGTCCACACAATAAAATGCTCTAGGTGCTCTAGTCGGCAGACCGCGTCCACAGTACGAGGCTAGCGTCGACTTCCGGAGCATTGCACTATGGGTAGCTATCCCACAGCTATCCCACAGTTCCCGCAGTCTCCGCCGCCCCTTGGAATTCTGGGTTGAGATCCCAATGCCCGGATGATGCAAAACAGTGTCGCGGGCGGTTCTGGGTACATGTCGTCAGGCCCCTCCCTCCCCCG